>NW_022681470.1:29856345-34856345 GCF_009764315.1 Trachypithecus francoisi | reverse complement strand
ATTTATCCCTGAAATTTGAAAAATCAGAGAAAACACTATCAATGACAAAGGAATGATGTATTATGATTACTTACTATGAAAAACGGCAAAGAAAGAGTTAATGCTGTTCTTGCTATTCTCATAGGGAAAAAGAGGATTGCAATTACCATCTCCTTGTGCCTTTAAATGCTTCTATTTCAGAATAGAAAATATTTTTTTCCTGCTGCCTAATTTTTAACAGGCTTTGTATTTCTCTAAAACTCAAGAATAATTCGAAGCCAAGAGAAAACACTGAACTTAATAAATATACTATAATTAAGTACTGGGTAATAACAAATATTAAAAGGAATGCTAATTAAAAACCAGGTATAACCTTTGATAAGTCTCTGTCTTAAAGCCACTATACTGTGACACATTCCAAACATTCTGGAAATATTAAAATTAATCATTATAGATTGAGTCAACTCAACCTATAGTTTGTGGGTCACAAGATGACTGAGGCGAAAGCAGCTACAAAATGAAGGATAAAAAATTAGACGGCAATCCTACCTTAAGTATTTCAGAAAGAAAGACAGTATTAATCTAGCTGCTGTAAGTGGGTGTTTGCTTCTTTTCTGCTGAAGGCCAAGCCTCAAACCACTGACTGAGTCAGTTTTACTCAGAGAAGTCATGAGGCAGCAGACTGGACATGACAGCATGCTGTGTAAGGAATGACATACCCCATTTCTGAGCACAAACCTGAAGCATCACAACAACGTTAATAAAAGTCATTTACAGGAATTGAATGAACGTCACTGCTCCCTTCTTACCTTCCCCGCCCCCCATCATCTCCCGTGGAATATGAAGATCAACTTCCAAACAGTAATGCAAGTAGAAATCTGAAAAAGGCAGCTAGGTTGTAAAGTGTACTCACTCTTGAGCTTTCCCACATTTTTATTTAAATAGGTTTCAGAAATAAGTGACAGAATTTTAATAAACTATTCAATGTAACTACCTGTAAATGGCTAACAGTGTTTTTTAAAAGGTAATGACTAAAAGAATAGTGTTTCTTTAAATCTTACTCAAGTAGGGTGCAAATGCACAGTGCACAGCCCATCCCAGCTGTTCAAAATTATGCAACAATATGGCCAGAGTCTAGAATCCTGATTATGCCAGTCAGGATTGCCTTGCTAGTCAACCTAGTCAAATAAATAGACGAATATTTCTACTTGTAGCATTTATTTACTGTCTACAACCTTAAAAAATATACATTATATATCTTTACATGTGTTTGAGACTTGTCATTGCAACTAGACAACAGGCTATTTGAGGGCAGGAACCAGGTCTTCTGCTTTCTAGTATTGAGTACAGGAAAATAACACAGGCTCCAGAGCCATATCACCTGGTTTCAAATCCAAACTCCTCCACCAGCTTTTTGATCTTGGCCAAGATACTTATCCTCCCTATGTCTCAGTTTTCTTATTTGCAAAATAGAGGTAAAAGCATATGACTGCTGTAAAATTTATACAAGTAATAAGTTTATACAAGTAATAATACTAGAAAGTGTCTGGCACACAGTAAGCATTATAAAATATCAGTTATTATAACTATCTGTATCCCTACAATGCCTAGCACCAGCCCTTGCTCCTTAGGTAGGTGTTCAAGTATCTGCCAATTGGCCAAAAATATGTACAACTGTATCAATACAATACAATTTCTCTCATTGTCACCATCTAATTTATGAAAAATGAGCTCTCTGCTATTCTGAATATCTCCTTTAATTCTTCAAGATGTTTTATGCAATTAGTGTAAAATGTAGGTTTATATGTCCCTACTTTTCAATCTAGTTGAAAAGGAAATGAAAAATAACAAAACAAGTTCTTCACCTGTTTGTTCTCCATCTGTTTGACAGTCCCAGATACTAAATGTGAGAAAGCAGAAGCCTTGTCAATGTAATTTTAAACTGCTTAAAATATCACGTCGATTATCAGAATACAGGAAAGTATAATGTTATTCTTCTGAAAAATAATTAAGTTCTTAATTTCAATAGCAAAAAATAAAATACCATGATTGTAAGCTTTCTGAGGCCCTTACCAGAAACAAATGCTGGCACCACATGTCCTGTGCTGGCACCACATGTCCTGTACAGCCTGAAGAACTCTGAGACAATTAAACTTCTTTTCTTTATAAATTACCCAGCCTTAGGTATTCCTTCATAGCAATGCAAAGTGGACTAATAATAGTAAGCATATATTCTACGTTGCATATGAAGAGATGCCATTCCAATGCCCTAGGAAATAATTTAGTGAAAGAAATTTAAAATAAGGTAGTAAAATATATTCTGAACAATCAGCACCAGATAATACAATTTCCCCTAAAATATAAAGCAAAAATGATCTGAAATGTAAAACATTTACTAAACATATACCACAGAAATTGGCCAAAATGCTGCATATTTGCTAGAGGAAATAAGATTAAAGGAAGCATTTGGAGTGACCAAACTTCCTTGACATACTTTTTCTAACTGATGTTTGGGCATTAATTCTCCCAGGATATTTGTATGACTGCCAATTCATGAGAACCTAAAAATGATAGGAGATAATTTCTCAAAGTCTGAGATAAAACATTTTCAAACCCAAGATTTTTACCTCGCTATAACATTTCTTTGATGCTGAATTAACAGAAAAAAAGCTTATGGAGAGAGGAAATTCTACCACTGAAATATTACATTTCAAAAGTTAACCCATTTTAATAAAGCTGATTAAAAATGTGTTTTTTAAAAAACCAAAACAACTGATAGAAGCTGGTAACAAAATTATAGAGTCTCTCCCAAAAGGAAGGCGGGGCAATTCTAAAAGAGAGGCTATTGTCTCATACCAGATATGTCAAATAGGTTATCATACATAAAATACAAATAACATTTTTTAATTAAAAATCTTACTAAAGCTGTTGACAGAAAAATTATGTTTAATCAGAATGTCTTTGCAAAATAAACATCCTAATAAAAGAGTAACCTAAGAGTAAAATAACCACAACTTACTAACCTACTCATTTATAAAAATATTTGCTTCTTGTCCACTAAACTCTTATCTACAGAGAATATGGACTGCAAACTAAATTACATTTTAGAAAACATTTCTCTAAGGCAGAGTTTTTCAGCCTAGGTACCCTTGATATTTGGGACAGCATAAGTCTTCGGTATGAGGGGCCCCATGCACTGTAGAATGTTTAGCAGTACTCTGGGCTCCACCCGCAAGATATCAATGGCTCCCCACTCCCCCATTCCAGTTGTGACAACCAAAAATGTCTGCAGACTTTGTCAAACGTCCCCTGGAGGGCAAAATTCCCCTAGGCTGAGAACTACCACTCTAAGGATTGAACAGCTTTGATAGAACTTCAGACTCTCTCCTATTCTCTCTACATAAAATTTAATAAAAATTAGCCACTTCTTTCAGTGATTTTCACATTTTATGCCTAAAGCCCTTGAGTTCCTAGGAAAAGTCTCAGGAACACTTACGGGGTATGTAACCAGAGCAGGTCTACTTTCATTTTCTGGGGTTCTGGATATTTCCTTTGGGTGGGAAAAAGTCTGGAAATCCTGACATAGATAAGTATGTCACTAATAGTGTATTTTGGGCCAGGCAAGGTGGCTCATGCCTGTAATCCCAGCACTTCGGAAGGCCGAAGCAGGAGGATTGCTTGAGCCCAGGAGTTCAAGGAGTTCAGCCTAGGCAACATGACAAAATCCCATCTCTACAAAAAATACAAAAATTAGTGTGGCATCATGGCATGCACCTGTAGTCCCAGCTACTCAGAAGGCTGAGGCAGGAGGACCAATTGAGCCAGGAGGTTGAGGCTACAGTGAGCCATGACTGCACCACTGCATTCCAGCCTGGGTGACAGAAAAAACAAAAATATTACATTTTACACAACATTGAATTTAAAACCTCACTTTTTTTTTTTCTGTCAAGTCTCTTTATTTTTAAATTCAGGACCAATTTCAGAAAACCTGATATCTGGAAGAGCTCTAGGAGAGAGGACAGTGCAGTGGGGACCACAAGGCAAGTTTGAACATGTAGCTTATCTATATTTCCTTAGCTCAACAGGAACTGTAAATGTACTTTTTAGAAGCATTACAGTACTTTCCACTTTGGTTAAACAAAAATTAGATATTCAAAGCCCTGAATTATAAAATTCAAGGCCAAGTTTCCTCCTCAGGAGAAACTAATAAATGAAATTAATGCTGTAATTATGTGTTAGCTTTTAAAACTCCAAAAATTCACTCAATTCATAAATTGAAAACAGATACCCTTGCTCTCTCTCAGCCTTCAAAGACCTCATAATTTAATCATCTTAAACAGGAGAGCAATATATATAACATGTTGAATGTTCTATGTCAGGAGATCTCAACTCTTAATGTATATCCAAATTACCTGGGTGCTTGTTAAACGCAATTCCTAGGCAGTTCCCGGATACTCTGATTGGTGAGAGATAGGGGCAGGAAGGATCCAAGGATCTGAATTTTGAACAAGCATTCCAGGTGATTTTTACACAGATGATTTGAAAAACTCATTTTGTAAAATACTGGTCAATATGCTGAATTTGGCACACACATTATATAGTGTTATCATGAGATTATATCCTTTTCTATCCCCAGACTGTACCATACTTGGTATTACCACTAGTCTCTGGTTAACTCATCTAAGATCTAAAAATTAATTTTAAATACTATATAATTAAAATCAGAGTAGTGTGTGAGCAAAAAAAAAAAAAAAAGGAAAGTAAATATTACAGATTCATTGTATGATGAATAGCTAGGCTATAAAATTTGACAAATCCAAACCATTAATCTTTCCCTTGTGAAAAAAAATTTATCCCAGCTATAATTTTATATAAGACATTCCAAAAAAAACAAAAACTGTACTGGTTATGAAAATCCTAGCTCCTTGATAAAGGTTTTCATGCACCACAAACATACTTGGCTCTAACAAATAGTACAGTCAGTTCATGAATCAGTCTTTTGATTTATTTTCTTCCTGGACACATATTAAGTTGATGTTCTAGGATGCAAATAGATAAATGGCTTCTAGTGTCATTTCTGAAATCCAGTCATTATTACTGCATTCCTACTATAGTCTGAACACCTGAAAATATTTCAGCAAATGGCCATGTCAATTTCATCTTCTCCATTTCCGACCCAAACACAGTCAAAGCAGGCAGCATCATTTTCTTTTTGAATTAATGTGTATTCCCAAACACTCAATTTTTTCCACTCCAATGTTGGCTTTATAAGACATATAAACAATCCCACAGTTGTCATCTTTTCTTACACCAGACAAAAATCAGATTGGTGATAAAGTACACTGATGCTTTCACATTTCACCTAACATTCCAAACTGATTTTAACGCACATTTCATGAATCTCAGGCTGGTGGTACATTCAGTCATTGATTATTTCAGCAGTAACAACAAGAGTCAGCTCCATGGATTCCATGCTCCTTTGAAAAGACTCAGCATGTCCTTTGTTTTCAAGATACAGAATACCATAAATAAAAACGAGGCAGTCTAACAATGACTTGGTCCTAGATCAAGGACCAAGCTGAGCTGAGCCAGGCTGAGCTCTTAAAGAGCCTCCAAAAGCCTCCAAAGAAAACCCCAGAAAACAGTTAATTAGGAAGACTAAAACCAAAAATGAGGTGATGTCATTGAAAAATGGCAAATTAAAAAAAAAGTGGGGATAGGTTTTTTCTATTTGTTCTTGTTTTGTTTTAAGCTATACACAGAGTAACATGAAAGAAACTCAGAGAGGTTCAGGGTTGGGGGAAAAGAGGGTAATAACCATAAACAGGTTGGGCATGGTGGCTCGTGCCTGTAATCCCAGCACTTTGGGAGGCCGACTGGGCAGATTACCCGAGGTCAGGAAATTCGAGACTAGCCTGGCCAACATTGCAAAACCTCAGCTCTACTAAAAATACAAAACTTTGTCAGGTATGGTGGTGTGCACCTGTAATCCCAGCTACTCAGGAAGCTGAGGCAGGAGAATCACCTGAACCTAGGAGATGGAGGTTGCCGTGAGCCGAGATTGCGCTACTGCACTCCAGCCTAGACAACAGAGTGAGACTCTGTCCCCCTCCGACCAAAAAAAAAAAAAAAAAAAAAAAAAAAAAAACCAATGATGAAGAGAAAGCAGAAACACTTGATTTCTATTAGAAGAGAGGTGGAGAAATCGAACAGTGGATTAGTCTCTAACTGAGCAAATCACAACCTATTTTAGTCTCAGTTTCTTCATCTATAACCTTGTGTATTTCACAAAGTTGCTATGAGGAACACTGAGGAAAACGTATATCATGTACATCAAAGTAATACATAAATATAATTTTCTAATACCTTAGTGAACAAAATACATTTTTAAAGGAAACATTAAGAGAAAACTGGAACAAGAGATAAGAAAGAATTTATTCACAAAACCTTTGAAAGTGATCTTGTAAAAGGAAAATGTTGTACTGATTTTTATAAAGCAGTTGGGGTAGATTTCAGAAGTTAGAAACCAGTAAGTCTGACGACACTCACCTGGAAAAACTTGAAAATGTATTATGAAAACTTGAGGAAAAGGAAATTACTGGGACCCTGCAACTGATTCTCTAAAACAGGGGTCCCCAAACCCTGGTTCCTGTTAGGAACTGGGCCACACAGGAGGAGATGAGCAGCAGGCAAGCAAGTGCAAGCACAGCTGTTCCCCATGGTTCACATTACTGCCTGAGCTCCACCTCCTGTCAGATCAGCAGCAGCATTAGATTCTCATAGGAGCACGAACCCTACGGTGAATTGAGCATGCAAGGGATCTAGGTTGTGTGCCCCTTATGAGAATCTAATGCCTGATGATCTGAAGTGGAGCTGAGGTAGTAATGCCAGTGATGGGGAGTGGCTGCAAATACAGACTAACGTCAGCAGAGAGGTTTGACTGCACAGGGACCATAATAAATCAATTGCTTGCAGACTCATATCAAAACCCTATCAGTAAGTGGCAAGTGATAATTAAGCTACATCTGGTGGCAGGCATTATACTGGCAGTGAGTTGATGTACTTCAATGGTACAGCCGCATCCAGTGGAAGGCTTTAAGTCAGAATCTGACACTTATTTTAGTCCGCGTGTAGCCCATCATTATTTTATTTACCACTTCCATCTACGCCTCTTTCCTGCACCGTGAACTTGTCTCAGTCACAGTTTTGGTAAGCCCACAAGCTAACCCTAGCCAAAATGAGTAAAAATAAACATTACTGGAGAGCTTCTCTGAAAACAGGAAAAGACCCAATGGTGAAACAGCAGGGGAGTCTAAGACTGCCAACAAAAAAGAAATCTGCACTTAAAACACCAAGAGCCCTACTTAAATTATGAGTTCATTGCAACAGGTGATTCACATTCTCCAAGTCACTTTGTATAATATTTGGTGACTAGCTATCAAATAAAGCTGTGAAACCTTCAAAACTGCTTCGCCACATGGAGACCAAACACCCTGCATTAAAAGACAAGACTTTGGAGTTTTTCAAAAGAAAAAAATGTGAATATCAAGTACAGAAGCAATTACTGAAGGCCACCACTTCATCAAATGTGTCTGCACTGAGAGCATCTTTCTTAGTAGCTAATGGCATTGCTAAAGGTGAGAAACCCTTTAATACTGGTGAAGATTTGATCCTGTCTGCTGATAAGGACAGTTGTCGTGAACTTTCAGGAAAGGCTGAAGTTCAAAGGGTGGCACATGTTCCTCTTTTGGCTAGCACCATAACTAGATGAACTGATGAAATAGTAGAGGACATTGAGGCACAATTGTTAGAGAGGATTAATGAGTCACCATGGTAGGCAATCCAGATTGACAAGTCTACCGATGCTGACAACAAGGCAACAGTGCTTGTTTTTGTGTGATATATTTTTCAGGAGGATATCCATGAAAATATGTTATATGTACTTCTGTTGCCACCCAACACCATAGCTGCAGAACTATTCAAGTCTCTGAATGATTACATATCAGGAAAACTGAACTGATCATTTTGTGTTGGTATATGCAAGGATGGAGTGGCTGCCATGACAGGGCGACTTTATGGTTTCACTAGTTGGGTTAAAGAGGTCACTTCTGAATGTTGAGTCTATGCACTGTGTCATCCATGGAGAAATGCTGGCTAGCTGAAAAATGTCACCTGAACTTAACAACGTTTTGCAGGATGTGATTAAAATGATCAACCAGGCCGGGCGCGGTGGCTCAAGCCTGTAATCCCAGCACTTTGGGAGGCCGAGACGGGCGGATCACGAGGTCAGGAGATCGAGACCATCCTGGCTAACACGGTGAAACCCCATCTCTACTAAAAAGTACAAAAAAACTCGCCGGGCGAGGTGGCGGGCGCCTGTAGTCCCAGCTACTCGGGAGGCTGAGGCAGGAGAATAGCGTGAACCGGGAGGCGGAGCTTGCAGTGAGCTGAGATCTGGCCACTGCACTCCAGCCTGGGCGACAGAGCAAGACTCCGTCTCAAAAAAAAAAAAAAAAAAAAAATGATCAACCACATTAACGTACATGCCCTCAACTCACGCCTGTTCACGCAACTCTGTGAGGGGATGGACACACAACACACGCATCTTCTTTTACACACAGAAGTGAGATGGCTTTCTAAAGGTAGATCCCTGGCCAAAGTTTCTGAGTTATAAGAGCTGCTCCAGAGATTTATCTTGAAAAACAGTCACCAGTGGCAGCACATTTCAGTGAAACACAACGGGTCACAAAACTTGCTCACTTGGCTGGGCGCAGTGGCTCACGCCTATAATCCCAGCACTTTGGGAGGCCGAGGTGGGTGGATCACCTGAGGTGTGGAGTTCGAGACCAGCCTGGCCAACATGGTGAAACCCTGTCTCTACTAAAAATACAAAAATTAGCTGGGCCTGGTGGCGGGTGCCTGTAATCCCAGCTACTTGGAAGGCTGAGACAGAGAAGAATCGCTTGAACCGGGGAGGTGGAGGCTGCAGTGAACCAAGATCACAAAACTGCAGCCTGGGCAACAAGAGCGAAACTCCGTCTCAAAAAATACACAACAACAACAACAAAAAACTTGCTCAATTGTGTGACATATTCAACCTGCTCAACAAACTCAATCTGTCATTTCGGGAGAGAACAGCAACTGTGTTCAAGTCAAGACATAAAGTGGCTGCATTCAAAGCCAAACTGGAATTATGGGGACATGAGTGAACACTGGGATTTCTGAAATGTTTCAAACATTAGCAGAGATTTTGAAAGACACTAAGCCAGGGCCTTCTTTCTCCCAGTTGGTGCATGATCACCTATCTCAGCTTTCAAAAGAGTTGAAGTATTACTTCCCAACCACAAAAGATCCCCAAACTGGGAAGGAACAGATCCACAACCCATTTGTGAATAAGCCAGGTGAACTGACTTTGTCCATGCTAGAACAGGATCAATTGCTAGAGACTGCAAATGACGGCAACCTTAAAAGTATGTTTGAGACAACTTCAAATTTCTATTCCTCTGGATTAAAATCAAAGCAGAATATTCTGAAACTGCCACAAAAGCACTGAAAAGTCTGCTTCCATTTCCAACTTCCTATCTTTGTGAAGCAGGGTTTTCTGCAGTGACAGCAACCAAAACCAGATTACAGAGTAGACTAAAGATAAGCAACACACTGTGTATGTCACTGTCTCCCATCACCCCCAGATGAGACCGTCTAGTTGCAGGACAACAAGCTCAGGGCTTCCACTAATTCTACATTATGGTGAGTTGTATAATTACTTCATTATATATTACAATGTAATAATAACAGAAATAAAGTACACAATAAATGTAATGTGCCTGAATCATTCCCACTCACCCCCTCCTCATCCGTGGAGGGGCGGTTTCTTCCATGAAACCAGTCCCTGGAGCCAAAAAGGTTGAGAACTACTGCTCTTTAAAATAAGTTAAAAGAACATGAAAGAATATATATATATATATTTTGAGACAGAGTCTTGTTCTTATCACCCAGGCTGGAGCGCAATGTCACAATCTCAGCTACTGCAACCTCCACCTCCTGGGTTCAAGCAATTCTCCTGCCTCAACCTCCCAAATAGCTGGGATTACAGAGGCCAGCCACCACGTCCAGCTAATTTTTTGTATTTAGTCGAGACGGAGTTTCACCATGTTGGTCAGGCTGGTCTCAAACTCCTGACCTCAAGTGATCCACCCATCTTGGCCTCCCAAAGTACTGGGATTACAGGTTTGAGTCACCACTACTGGCCAAGAATATTATTATATTCTATCTTAGTCTATTTGGGTCATTATAACAAAATATCTTAGACTACATAATTTACAAATAATAGAAATTTATTTCTCACATTTCTGGAGGCCTGGAAGTCCAAGATCAAGACCCCATTAGATTCAGTGTCTGGTGAAGGTTCACTTTCTGTTTCATGGACAGTGCCTCTTGCTGCATTCTCACATGGCAGAAAAGTCCAAACAGCTAGCTCCTTTGCACACTTTTTATAAGGGCACTAATCCCATTCACAAGGATTAAGTCACCCTCTGATTAGCTCCTAAAGGCCCCACCTCTTAACACTATCATATTGGTGATTAACTTCCAACATATGAATGTGGGGGGGGGGGGGGGACATCAGCATTCAGACCGTAGCATATTCCAAATTCTAACTGTGCTTTATTTATAAGATCACACTATTTCCTTCAAAATACATTTTAAACATAAGTAAACCTATTTGAAAATGCATCTTTACTAGCTACTTCAAAGACAAATTTAAAGTCTGTTTTAAACTAAAATATTAAAATATTATAAAATGCTTAAACAGAATGGTTAGAGTTGAGTTCATCTCAGAAATTGAACCTGATTGAGATGCTAGCCCCAAAAGCTACTCAGGTTAAATCATAAAAAAAAATTACTAATTACAACACTATCAATCACTTTATTACTCAAATGCTTCCAGTTAACTCTATTAGAGAAACTATAAGGGAATATTTTGATTTTTGTAAACATAAAATAGCCTCATTCCAACATCTTAATAAGTGTTCTTCAATATATGGCATAAATCTGTAAATTGAGAGCAACAATACCTTTCTTACCCATCTAACAGGTCTGTTATGAAAACAGAATGAGATATATTATGTATGAATGTTTTAAGTAGTTATTAAGCCCTATAAAAGTGTTAGGCATTATTTAAGTCTATGTTTGGCTCTTCACTTTCAGACTGATAAAAATTATAAAAATTAGCTATCTAGGCCAGACACAGTGGCGCACACCTGTAATCTGTAACCACAGCACTTTGGGAGGCCAAGGGGGTGGATCACGAGGTCAGGAGATCAAGACCATCTTGGCTAACACGGTGAAACCCTATCTCTACTAAAAATACAAAAAAATTAGCCAGGCGTGGCAGCGGGCGCCTTTAATCCCAGCTACTCACGAGGCTGAGGTAGGAGAATGGCGTGAACCCGGGAGGTGGATATTGCAAAGAGCCAAGATCACACCACTGCACTCCAGCCTGGGCAACAGAGCGAGACTCTGTCTCAAAAAAATAAATAAATAAAAATGTAAAAAAATTTTAAAAATTAACAATCTACTTTATTAAGAAACTTCAAGCAAAGATTCGTATTTACCTGAAGTAGTTCCCCTTTTAAAAAAAAAAGTAATGTTTAATAATGGTTAATGATCTAAGTAATGGAATCATAAGAAATTTTCCTACTATTATACTACTCTAGTGATTCTTCTTGTTTGTAGATACCTCAGTGTGCATAACAGTTCTGATATACTGAACTAGGTATACTCTTTCATAGACTACCCATCTCCATAAGGCTATAGCATGTGTTCATTAAAGAAACCATTACTTTTAGTTGTGAACTATTAAAATGAATAAAGCTCCCTTTCAACGAGTAGTTTCTACTACAAGAAAATAAAACATATATACAAATAAGAATACAACAAGTTAGACAATAAAAAAGCTCCATAATAGAAATGTAAACGAAGTTTAATAGAAATTCAGAAAAGGGAAAGGTTTTTTCTAGCCATGAGGGAAAAGCAAGCAAAGAGATGTCAAGAAAGACTCCAGGGAAGAAGTTCTATTTGTGCTAGGTACTAAAGGATGAATAGGATTTTAAAATATCCCTAAATAAAATGCATATTCCCCTGGAAGAAAAATATTTCCAGTTTAGGGAAAAAACTCTCAGTAAATAGTACCAACATCCCTCTAGTTTTCATTCACCATTAAATCAAAAGTTACCCTTCACACATCTCTCTATCTCTCCCCATATCTGCCTGCCCCCATATCCATTCCTCACCGAGTCTTATTAATATTAACCTTCAAAATATTTTTCAAATTCTGTCCACTTCTCTTTTCTCTACCATCTCCCTAGCACAAATTACCACCATGTTTTACCCAGTCTACAAAGCAGCCTTCTGGCTGATCTCCCTGCTCCACAGGAATCTATTTTCTACACCACAATGAGACTGGTCTTTTTGAAAACAGACACTAGGCATCACCTTCCAGACCCAAATCTTTGGCACAGCTGTATTTCTCTAGCCTTATATTATAACAGGTACCATCTCACTATCTGTGCTCCAGGCTTTACTCAGAGTTCCTCAAAGCTGCCATGCTGGTTAACACCAGAACCTTTGCAGGTGTTATCCCCTTCATCTGGAATACTTACCCACTATTAACTCCCACTACCTAGTTAACTCCTATTCACCCTTTTGGTCTTAGTAGAAATGTCACTTCCTCAAGAAGGTCTTCCCTACTCTCCCACACTAAATTAGATCTCCCACACAAATAAATAAAATTGATAAACCAGACTGATTGGGGACAAAACAGGGAAAACATAAACTAACAATATCAGGAATGAAAGAGGTAACATCATTAAGGATTCTAAAGGAAATATTACAAACAATTTTACGTTAATACATTTGACAATTTAGACAAAATGGACATATTCCTTCAAAGACACAGACAATAAAAGAACACTCAAGAAGAAACAAATAACCTAAATAGCCCTATATCTATTAAGGAAATTGGATTTGAAGTGAATTACCCTCCAACAAAGAAAAGTCCGGCTCTAGATGGCTTCTCTGATAAACTGTACCAAATATATAAGGAAAAAATAATACTAATTCTACACAAACTCTTCCAGAAAGTGGAAAAAAAGTAATATTTTATAATGTATACTATGAAGTCAGCATATTCTGAAACCAAAGACAAGAAGAAAACTAAAAACCAATATTCTTCATGAATATAGGTACAAAAATCTTAACATAATTTTAGCAAATCAAATCAACACATAAAAAGAAAATACATCAAGATCAAGTAAGGTTTATGCCAGGACTGTAAATTGTTTTAAAACTCAAAAATCAAGGTTATTCACAATATTAATGAACAAAAAAGAAAAACCATATGGTCTTCTCTATAGATACAGGAAATGCATTTGACAAAAATCCAACATCCACTCCTAATTTAAAATTGAAAAAAGCTCTCAGAAACTAAAAATAGGAGGGAACATCTTTAAACTAATAAAGGAGATCTGTATTTTTTAACAAACAACAACAAAAAAAAAACCTAAGGCGAACATCATACTTAAATGGCAAAAAACTGACTGCTTTTTACCTACCATCAGGTTGATGGCAAGGATGCCTACTCTCACCACTTCTATTAAACATTATACTGGAAGTTCTAGCCAATGTAATCAAGCAAGAAATAAAAGGCATTCTGATGGCTAAAAGAAGTAATCTATCTTTATTTGCAGACAACATGACCCTCCATTTAGAAAAGTCAATGGAATCCACACACACACACAAAAATACTAGAAATAATAAATGAGTTTAGCAAGGTACAAGATTAAAATGTAAAAAATTATTGTATGCCTATATACTAGCAACAAATAATTGGAAATTCAAAATTTTAAACCATACATTTATAATATTATCAAAAATTATGGAATACTTAAGGGTAAATCCAACAAAAGATATACCAGATCTATATACTGAAATCTTTGTAGTAAGAAATCAAAGACAAACCACATGGAGAAATGTATTGTGCTCCCAGATTGAAAGACTTAATATTGTTAAGATAGTAAGTCTCCCCAAAATTGACCTATAGATTTAACACAATCCCAATCAAAATCTTGCAGGCTCTTTTTCTGTAAAAGCGACAAAGTGATTCTAAAATTTCTGGCCAGGTGTGGTGGCTCACAGCTATAATTCCAACATGTTTGGAGGCCAAGGTTGGGGGTTCACTTGAGGCCAGGAGTTTCAGACCAGCCTGGGCAATACAGCAAGACTCTGCCTCTAAACACACACACACACACTCATGGGCACGCGCACGCACATACACACACACAAAATCAGCCTGGTATGGTGGTGCACGCCTACAGTCCTAGCTACTCAGGAATCTGAGGTGGGAAGATTGCTTGAGCCCAGGAATTCAAAGCTACAGTAATGATCACACCACTGAGCTTCAGCCTGGGTGACAGAACAAGACCTATGGGTATGCAAATAACCTAGAGTAGTCAAAGTAACTTTGAAAAAAAAAGTCAGGATTGTATATCTCACCTCAGTTTATTATTAATCTATAATAATCAAAACAGTATGCTTGTAAATCAAGATAGACAACAGACCAATGGAACAGAATAGTCCATATATAAACCCACACATATATTTCATTCTCAACAAAGATACAAAGGCACCTGAGTGCTGAAAGGACTTTTCAACAAATGATGCTACAACAATTAGATATCCATTTAAAAAAAGAATTTCAATTATTATTCTGTACCATACACAAAAATACAATCAAAATGGATCACAGGACAAAAATTATAAAACTTTTAAAGAAAAAACTAGAAGGAAATCTTTGTGAAATTGGGCTAGACCATGATTTCTTTTCCTTTTCTTTTTCTTTTTTTTTTTTCTGAGATGGAGTCTCACTCTATCACCCAGGCTGGAGTGCAATAGCACGATTTTGGCTCACTGCAACCTCCACCTTCTGGGTTCAAGCAATTCTCCTGCCTCAGCCTCCTAAGTAGTTGGGATTACAAGCGCACACCACCACACCCGGCTAACTTTTGTATTTTCAGGAGAGACGGGGTTTCACCATGTTGGTCAGGCTGGTCTCGAACTCCTGACCTCATGATCCACCTGCCTCGGCCTCCCAAAGTGCTGGGATTACAGGCATGAGCCACTGTGCCCAGCCACCAACGATTTCTTAAATAAAATAGCAAAAGTACAATCCAGGAAAGCAAAAGAAAATAGGGATAAATCAACCTCATCAAAATTAAGAATTAAAATTCTTAGAAAGGTATTTTTAATAAGACCAGCCACAGAATGAGGAAAAAAATAATTACAGATCACATATCTGACAAATGACATATCCAAAATATATGAGGAATTCATACAATAGATAAGACAAAACCAATTTTAAAACAGACAAAAGAGGCCAGGCGCGGTAGCTCACACCTGTAATTCCAGCACTTTGGGAGGTGGAGGCAGGCAGATCACGTGAGGTCAGGAGTTCAAGACCAGCCTGGCCAACACGGTGAAACTGTCTCTACAATACAAAAATTAGCTGGGCATGATGGCAGGTGCCTGTAATCCCAGCTAGTTGGGAGGCTGAGGTGGGAGAATCGCTTGAACCCGGGAGGCAGAGGTTGCAGTGAGCTGAAATCATGCCATCACACTCCAGCCTGGGCGACAGAGCAAGACTCCATCTTAAAATAAAATAAAATAAAATAGACAAAAGACTGAACATTTTACTAAAGATATATGAATATCCAATAAGCATATGAAAAGATGCTCAACAGTATTAGTCATTAGGGAAATGCAAATTGAAACCACAATGGTTATCACTGCACACCTCTTGAAATGGCTAAAATTAAGTATTGATGAGGCTGTGGAAATGGAACTTACATACACTGCTGGAAGGAAAACGTAGAAATGGAACCTACATACACTGTTGGTAGGAAAATGTGAACATGGAACCTGCCATACACTGTTAGTGGGAAAATGGTACATGGGAAAATGGTACAACCACTTAGGAAAACAATTCACCAGTTTCTTAAAATATTAAACAAGGCCAGGTGTGATGGCTCATGCATGTAATCCCAGTACTTTGGGAGGCCAAGGCAGGAGGATCACTTGAGCCCAGGAGTTTGAGATCAGCCTGGGCAACATGGCAAAACCCTGCCTCTACAAAAAAATACAAAACAATTAGCCAGGTGTGGTGGTGTGTGCAAAGACTAGCACACAAATGTTCACAACAACTTTATCTGTCATAGTCAAAAACTAAAAACAACCCAAATGTTCACCAAAAGGTGAACTGGCAAATAATTGTAGAATATCAATGGGATACTATCAGCAATACAAAAGAATTAACTATTGATACATGCAACAATATGAATGAATCTCAAAATATGCTGAAGGAAGCCAAACAAAAAATTAGTATGTATCATACAATTCCACCTACAGTTGACCTTCCATAAATTCCACATCCATGGATTGAACCAACTGCAAATCAAAAATACTCCGTAAAAAGAAAACAATACAACTATAAAAAACGTAGATACAAATTTTAAAAAACAATACAATACGGCCAGGTATAGTGGCTCAATCCTGTAATCCCAGCAAATCCCAAATTTGGGAGGCTGAGGCAGACGGATTACCTGAGCTCGGGAGTTCAAGACCAGCCTGGGCAACATGATGAAACCCCATCTCTACAAAAAATACAAAAAATTAGCCAGGCATGGTAGTGCGTGCTTTAATCCCAGCTACTCAGGAGGCTGAGGCATAAGAATAGCATGAACCTGGAAGGTGGAGGTTGCAGTGAGCCAGGATCATACCACTGTACTCCCCTGGGTGACAGAGCGAGACTCTGTCTCAAAAAAAGATATATATATATATACACATACACACACACACAAATATATATATATAGAGAGAGAGAGAGAGTATAAAAACTATTCACACAGAATGTACATTGTATTAGGTATTTTATGTAATCTAGGAATGGTTTAAAGTATATGGAAGGATAAGCCTAAACTATATGCAAATAGTATGCCATTTTATATATGGAACTTGAGCATCTGAGGATTTTGGTACCTGTTGGGACCCTGGAACCAATCCCCTGGTAAATACTGAAGGATGAATGTACATAAAATTCTTCAAAATCCAAACTAATCTGTACAGATAGAAAGATTAGTAGCTGTCTAGTGTTAGGCTGGGGAAAGGGAGTAATTACAAAGGGATGCAAATAAACTTTTTAGACAAAATAAGTGTTCATTTTCTTGATTGTGGTAATGGTTTCATGGTTACTTATTTCAAATACATCAAATTACACTTTAAAGATGTGTAGTTTGTTGTTTCAAGTATCCTACTGAATCCGTTTTTTTGTTTGTTTGTTTTAGAGATGGTGTCTCACTCTGTAGCTCAGGCTGAAGTGCAGTAGCATGATCACAGTTCACTGTAGACTTGAACTTCTAGGCTCAAGCAATCCTCCCACTTCAGCCTCCCAAGTAGCTAGGACTACAAGTGCAGGCCACGACACCTGGCTAATTTATTTTTTGTAGAGACAGGTTTTCACTATGTTGCCCAGGTTGGTCTCCAACTCCTGGCCTCAAGAGATTCTCCAGCCTTAGCCTCCCAAAATATTAGGATTATAGACGTGAGCCAACCAGGCCTCACCAAAATCTGGTTTCTAAAAAGATATATGAATTGACCAGAATGAAATACTGTAACTCACTTCCTGTTGCTACATTGGCCAAAACAGAACCGCAGATTTTTAAGAACTGCAACCTATTTGTAAGAAAGTGAGTTAAGGCCGGGCGCAGTGGCTCAAGCCTGTAATCCCAGCACTTTGGGAGGCCGAGAGGGGCGGATTACAAGGTCAGGAGATCGAGACCATCCTGGCTAACACGGTGAAACCCCGTCTCTACTAAAAAATACAAAAAAACTACCCGGGCGAGGTGGCGGACGCCTGTAGTCCCAGCTACTCGGGAGGCTGAGGCAGGAGAATGGTGTAAACCCATGAGGCGGAGCTTGCAGTGAGTCGAGATCCAGCCACTGCACTCCAGTCTGGGCGACAGAGCGAGACTCCGTCTCAAAAAAAAAAAAAAGAAATTGAGTTAAATTTCAAAACTGATTCACAGTTTTGTGTGTATGAATCATGCTTTAAGTTTCTGAGTCCTTGAAATCCAAACCCTGGGATATAAATTATGAATTATAAAGCATATGTACCATAAGTATAGTCAGGCTCAAGAGGAACTTAGAGAAAGAGAACTAGGCTTACTAAGAGCCCACAGTGTTCCTGAGCTTTTAGAAAAGAACATGTGAAGGTGAGTAGACAAGCATGCACCTATAATCCCAGCTCCCTGGCAGACTAAAGCAAGAGAATTGCTTGACTTCAGGAGTTTAAGACCAGCCTGGGCAACACAGCAAGATCCTCATCTAGGAAAAAACAAAACAAAACAAAAAACCTGTGAATTCTATCAATGTCCTAAAATATCTCCCGTAAGGCCAAGCTCTGAACAACGATTTGGCTGACCTGCTTCTGTGAAAGTGAATTCTCTTTCCCAGAATTACTAATATTAAAGTAGAGAGCCACCTGAATAAATCCTGGAGTAAATAAAGCTATGTCCCAGATGAATACAACTTGTGGTTCTTAAGATTGTGTGGTTTCTTAACTATCAGTAGTCTCACTGGCTTGATCAAACATAAGTAATAGGCCTAGAAAGGCATGGTTTTATAGAAAAAAAAGTTCATATTTTATATTACTGCTAAAAATACACGAATTTTAGAGAGCTAACAGACTTTGTTTAACCTTTTTAAAATAAAGAACTATTCAAATGGCTCACCCACATAGAGCTTCCTCCTATTATCTACAGTTAATAAAACTTACACAACTCGATGAAGACATTCTGTAAAATCATGACATCCAAAGCGTATCAAGCATCACAAATGTCATTATTTTACAGTCATGGTGCTAATATAAAACTCATAAGTAAACTACAGGATTGGGATACAAATTAACAAACATCATACTGAATACTTTTTATAATAACTACTTGCATTCTTTATTTGTGAAAAGTCAAATTATATAGCGATTCAGAGCACAGATTTGAGAGGAACTGTCTAGATTCGAATCCCACATCGGCCACTTGCTTTCTGTATGATGCTGGACAAGTTCCTCTACATCTTTATGCCTACAATTCCTCATCTATAAAATGATAAAAACAACAATATTTACCTGATAGTGTAGTTATAAAGATTAGATAAGTTAACAGGCATAAAGCACTTAGAACTGTGCCAGGTTCACAGTAAACACTTAACAAGTTTTCTCATTATCATCATTATCATCATGCTCATGACTGTCACAGTTACGAAAGTTAAGATTAATATGTAGAATTAACACCATCAGTGACAATCTAAAAAATACCAATATATCTACTGAGAATTCATGCAAAAAAAAAGGACTTGAATAGACATGTCTCCAAAGAAGATACACAAATGGCCAATAAGCAATAAAAAGATGCTCAATATCATTAATCATTATGTAAATACAAATAAAAACCACAATAGAATATCACTTCACACCTACTAGGATGGTTAAACCAAAAATGAATAATAAATGTTGGCAAGGAAATGGAGTAATTGGAACCCTTGTGCATTGCTGGTAAGGATGTAAAAGGGTACATACAGCTGCTGTACCAAAACAGTTTGGCGGTTTCTCAAAAGGCTAAATATAGAACAACCATATGCCCAGCATTTCCACCCCTAGGTATACAAGAATGGAAAGCAGAGACTCAAATAGATATTTGTATACCAAAGCTCATAGCAGCATTATTCAAAACAGACAAAATGTGGAAACAACCCAAATGTCCATCAACAGATGAATGGATAAAAAATGTAGTTTACGCATACAAAGGAATATTTATTTAGCCATAAAAAATGAAATTTTTATACATATTACAAGAATGGACCTTGAGGCCATTAAGCTTGGTGAATAAGTCAGACATAGGAGGACAAATGTATTATTTCACCTATATGAGGTACCAAGAATAGGCAAATTCATGGAGACAGAAAGAATAGAGGTTACCAGCTGCTAAGAGGAGGGGAAAGGGAGAGTCACTGTTTAATGGGAAGTTTGAAGACGATGAAAACATTTGGCGTATAGGTAGTAGTGATGGTTACACAACACTGTGAATGTATTTAATGTCATTAAATTGTACACTTATGAGGGTTAAAATGAAAGTTTGCTATATTTACCATAATAAAAAAAAACCACAAAATAATTTATTGGTTACTCTATCTAGCATCCTCACTTTTATTCCTGCAGTTCACCAAAGAACTCAACATCTGTTGTTATCCACATGGGTCTCAAAGAAGCAGAGAAGATACAGTAAGACATACTGTTAAATTCTAAGACAACTTAGAAAAGCACAAAAATACCTATAATACATTTTAACACAAATATGTTAAATTTAAAACAGTAAATGTGAACTTCAATAATAGAGAAAACTACTGGAGTGGCCGGGCGCGGTGGCTCAAGCCTGTAATCCCAGCACTTTGGGAGGCCGAGACGGGAGGATCACGAGGTCAGGAGATCGAGACCATCCTGGCTAACACGGTGAAACCCCGTCTCTACTAAAAATACAAAAAACTAGCTGGGCGAGGTGGCGGGCGCCTGTAGTCCCAGCTGCTCGGGAGGCTGAGGCAGGAGAATGGCGTGAACCCGGGAGGCGGAGCTTGCAGTGAGCTGAGATCCGGCCACTGCACTCCAGTCAGGGCGACAGAGCGAGACACCGCCTCAAAAAAAAAAAAGAGAAAACTACTGGATTGGGAGCCAAATAGTAATCATCTCACTTCACCAAGAATCGTTAGGGGTCACTAACTTTTTCACAATTATTTCCCTGATACAATGGAGAAATGACTTATCATGTTTACTAAGTTTGTTGGGAGAAAAAAATGCAAGGTTTTTCAAGATTGTAGGGAAAAAGCAACTCTAAAAACATATAATTTCATACAATATGCTCACAGGTAAACAGAATAATATTATCGGATATATATGGGGAAATTTATTACGCTAGTTAAGCTACAGGAAAAGAAAGATGATCAGCTAACAGATATTTCAAAGTCAAGCCTCTCTCAAGGTGACACTCTGGCATGATAATCTCAGTATAGACCAAAACTGCAACCTAAAATGCAAATAACTGAAAATGTTCTCTTAAGCTTATTTTGGCTGCACTTGCAAAAGAATGACTGAAGACTTTCTGACCTGAACAAAACAGGAAGAAATCTGACTATATCTGGGGTATCTTTCTATTTCAATAGGAATCACCATATGATATTGTTCTTTCTTAACCATGTTATCAAGCTAGATTCAAAAACAGGAATATAAATTTTATCTTCTATAAAAAGGAAAATTACTATGAAGTCTTTGTGAAACCAGACAACATTAAAAGTAAAGTCATTGTTTTAGACATTACAACATATCTTTTGTTAGTTGGTAGCTACTGTACTGGCCATCTTATTCAAGGTCCATACATTGATACAGAGTAATCACCAACCACTTGGACAAAAAGCAGCCATTTCAAAATAGGAACATGCAATAGAAAGGCCTTGGGTTTCCTCACTCAAGGGCATTCTTGAAATTTACAAATACACATAAAGTTGTACACAGTCAAGCCTAAGGGAACCATGGAGGGAAATCTGTAATTGTGGATATACTATACTTCAGCACAAACTGGGACATGCAAATATAGATTATAGCCAGGCAAAAAGATTTTTAATGCTGTCAGTCACTACCCTGGAGATAGTGTAAAGGCTATCCTTTCTGGAAAATTATTACATAAAATATGACAGTAAAAAATTTTCATTACAAGAACTGAAAAACAAAACAATAATAATCTTCACCTTGTCAGTGTATCCCTCAGATCAACAGAGTTATAGATTAACTCCTAACAATAATGTCATCTACAGCGATTTCATGTTTCCATGTACTAAATTAGTAAAATGCTTTAAAACTACAATTGATTTTTACTGAGTTCAAAAAGAAAATATGGCCAAGTATAGCAGCTCATGCCTATAATCACAGCACTTTGGAAGGCTGGGGCAGGAGGATTGCTTGAGCTCAGGAGTTTGGAATCAGCCTGGGCAACATAGTGAGACCTCGTCTCTAAAAAAAGTAAACAAAAAACTAGCTGGGTGCGGTGGTACACACCTGAAGTACCAGCTACTTAGTAGAAGGTAGGAGGATCCCTTGAGCCTGGGAGGTCCAGGCTACAGTGAGCCAAGATAGTGTCACAGCACTCCAGCGTAGTGACTGAACAAGACTCTGTCTCAAAAAAAAAGAAAAAACCCAAAAAACAAAAAGACAATGTGTCTAGTAATTTCATACACTTCAAAAACTGACAAAAATACTGCCATACTTTCCCATTATATCATATCCTTCGTATGTCTTCATTATTTAGTACTTATTTATGGAGCAAGATATTTGCATATTCTATCCTGCCTGAATTAAACAAATTTTTCTACAAACCTCCAGAGTATTAACTGGATAAGGAATTATTTTTTCATTTCACTTTCAAACCACTCTAAGTCATTGTTAAAAGTTAAACAGTTTGTTCTTTTTCTAAGTTTGCTCCTTTCTGGCCTAGCAAGACAAGCTTATGCTTATGTATTACACGCTAAACAGCTAACTGGTAAAAGAAAATTTGGTTAACTTTGTTAATGGTCTATATAAAATATGATTTTTTTCCATAGTCAAATTCCTATTCCCGCCATTGTTTTCTCTGAAGAAAAGATTTTAAATTACTTTAGTCATTAATATTAGTTCTTGTTGCCTTTACTTGGATTTGGCTTTGTTTAACATTATGATAAACTTTCCTCAGAACATACCTAAAGTAATCCCATGCTATAAAACTGGCTTGTTTACACAGTATTATATAAGACATACAACTCAATCACTCATCCAGGTAAAACTAAATGAAACCATATTCAAACCATGTTCAAAAGAACTTTCATGAATGTCAACTCCTCCTAGCTGAGATAAGTGACCAACTGTGTGCTTCTTGGAATACCTAAAACATATGTCTGCATCAAGTTATTTCAGTTGGAGGGTCTGACATACTACAAATAAGTCCATGGTCATGGATTTGACCTTTAGCAGACCAATTGCTTTGAGTCTATACTTTCGCCCTTCCCTCATTCACTTGGAAATATGCCATTAATCAAAAGGAGTACCATTTGAACAACAACTAAGTTTTTGAAGGACAGTCTTAAAGGCATAAGGACTCAAGGCATTTAATATGTGCTAAGTAACGTTTAAGGCATTATATAAAATTTATGTAAAAAGATTTTAATACCTTTAATACATTGAAGGTAGCAACACAGCAGTAGAACTTAAAATTATGAGCTATATTTCACATACTAGAGGCAGGAATTACTTTCCAGGAAGGCTTCACCAATTTGGCACTAAGTCTCAGGCCTTTAAAAACATTTCATATTCTTCTAGGAATTCAGCGTAAGAAAACATTCAGAAGTTTGGTTCAAAGATTTGTGCACAAGGACAAATCAGTAAAGCATTAAAATTTTTGAAAAATGTTAACATCTAAAATAGAACAATGGTTAAATGTTAAATTAGTCATTAAAAATTATATTTTCATATTATAAAGTCTCAGTAATAAAGATGTGTGATACTGGCACATGAATATAAACAGACCAATAGAAGAGAATAGAAAATCTTGAAATAAACCAAAATATAAATGCCAATCTTGTATAGAATAAAGAAGTCTTCTTAAATCAGTAGGAAAAAGTTGGATTCTTCAACAAATGATGGTAGGACAACTGGAAAGCCATCTTTTAAAAAATGAAATTGGATCCATATCTCATATTTAATACCAGACTGGATCAAAGATTTGAATGTAAAAAATAAAACCAAAGAAATACTAGATAAACCAAGAGAGAATTATTTTATAACCTCAGAATAGGAAAACTCATTCTTTTTTTTGTCCCCCAAGGGTATTTACGTACTTAGGGTATATAGAGGGGGAAAAAAAAAGAATGGGCTTTCCTATTCTGAGATTATAAAATAAAGGTCCAGAGAACTCCCAGGAAAGGCCATTCTAACTATGACATAAAACCAAAAAGCCATAAAAGAAAAACCTGATACATTCAGTTGTATAAGAATGATTTCTTCATAAGGGTGGGGGGAATACCATAAGAAAAATGAAAATACTGACAACTGTTGCAGATAAAAGGTTCTTTACTTAAATACTAAGAGTACCTTAGTATGCTTTGCTTAATATACTAATAGTTCCTACAAATCACTAAGAAAAAGATCCAAGAACCCAATAAAAATGGGCAAAAGATGTACAGTTCACAGAAAAGGTTATATTTAAATGGCTCTTAAAAATGAAAAGATGTTCAATCACGCTTAATATAAGAGATATAAAAAAATTAAGATACCATTTTTACCTGTCAGATTGTTTGATTCAAAATTTCGTGATAATTCACTATGTGTGGGGAGACAGGCACTCTCATATGTTGCGGGCAAAGTACAGATAGGTAGGGCAATTTGGCAATATCTTTCAAAATTACAAATACACGTACGTACCTTTGACCTAGCAATTCTATGAATTTTTCTTACCGATATACTCATACACAAGCAAAATGGCTTATACTCAAGATTATTCACGGCAGAATCACGTGTACTAGCAAAACTTGGGGAATAACTAAATGAGTTATGGTTAATTCAGGCATTATGCAGTCATAAAAAGAATGAGTGACCTCTTTATAAAATGAAAGGAAAATATATCTGAGATACATTAATAAATGACGGGCAGAGGAGGAAGGAAGAAGGAATCTCAAAGTGCAGATAAAAATTAATTCTAATGGGTTATCATGTGAAAAAATAGAGAAAAATGCATATATACAGTAAAAACCTGTGATATCACTTCAGATATAAAAAAATTTACTGGCTCCAGACCCCCAGAACTCACGGCCAACTTCATTTGCAGGTTTGTTCTGGTCATTTCACTAACCTTACAGAAATACAATCCTGAATTTTTTGTAAACTAGATTTCTTGGACCCCACTTATGGCAGGATTTTTACATAACTATCTATCTCTATATTTGCTTCTACGCACATGGAATAGGTATGGAAAGATACATAACAATTTCAAGTATCTATTGATTGGGAAGAGGGACAATGCCTGCCAGATGGCAAGTTGTAGAGGCAAGGAGGAAAGGTAAGGGAGATCGCATGGAATATCTTTTTATACTCTGAATTTTGTAACAAAGGAATATATTACCTGTTTTTTTAAATAAATTAATAAAAATATATTTGAAAAAATTTGTTAATGTTTTCAATAACATGAGAAAATACACTTAAGAGAAAAAAGTAGAATGTAAAATATATGCAGTATGATACCAAATATGTATTAATACAAAAAAATCTGTACACAAAAAAGACTGGAATAAAACACAATAAAATATTAAAAGAATAATTATCTCAGCCAGGTATGGTAGCACACTCATGTAGTCCCAGCTATTCGGGAGGCTGAGGTGGAAGGATCCCCTGAGCCCAGGCAATGGTGATTACGTAAGCTAGGACTGTGCCACTGCACTCCAACCCAGGCATGAGCTGTGACTGGCCTACTGCACTACCCTGGGCAACAGAATGAGACCCCGTCTCTAAAACACAATATTAAAAAAAAAAAAAAATAGTTATCTCTAAGAGGTGGAATTATAAATGATTTTAATTTTGGTTTTTCCTAAAATTCTAATTCTTTATGTTAAGCACAAATTATATTCATAATCAGAAAAAGGGTATTAATTTTTAATGACAGGAATCAGAGGTTAGAAATTCAAGTGGAAGGTACAAAGTTATTAGGCATTATTCAGGGTTCTAAGCATCATACATGAAATTCAAATTTTCTTCAGACATCACTTCCAATTACAGCACCAAAAAAAGTATGGATAATGAGCTTAGGAAAAATATGAAAAAAAATCTCATCTGTCCTCTGGTCTATCTCTTAAGGCTTATTATGAAATTATTCTCATCCTCCTACTTTATGGATGTTTTGTCCATTTTTGTTTTCTGTTACCTAGGTAATGGTATTTCCAGCATTTCCCTTAAAAGGCTGTGAAACTAACAATCTGGTATTTCTCACTGTCGAGTTTTCCTGACCTTCAGCTTTGAGAGGCCATCTCCCTAAGGGAAAGCAGTAAGATCTAGAAGCTAAATCAGGAGGCTGAGGAATCTGAAGTTAAGAGTTCCAATCCTGACAAACTGTAGAGTCTGTCTCCAATTTTGGGAATGAGCTAAACTTCCTGAGCCAGTTTCTTTAATGAGAAAACCTAAAGGATTGCTTTGAAAAATATCAAAACCTATTGACTTTAAGGTTTCATTTTAACTTTTCAGATTATTCTACTGAATTTTGTTTTCTTTTCTACGTTGAATATTTTCCCCTCACTAAATTTTTCACTCTCTCAATCAGTATCTATAAGTATTACCAATCCCTTAGACTCAGGGATGGAAATAAGGAGTACTTTTAGAAAGTCTGCTACAAGTGACACAATGTGAACGGAACTTGAGCAATGTTGAAGATAATTTATGGAGGGGTAAAAATAAAATCAGGATCTAAATTGAACCCTTATAAGCAAAGCCAACAAAGACAATTAACTGATGTTACTAACACCCAGTAAGGGAAGGTAAAATTCAGATGTCTCATATCTGAACCCAGCTGTAGAGATTAGGAAACTGGTAACTTCCGTATCATAGTCTAGTAGCAAATGAAATGTTGTTATGCCTTCAAGGGTTCAATTTTTATTTCTTTTGTTTACTATATACTCACTAACACCACTCACTGCACTGGGCCTCAAGACTTCTCTTTTTCCTTCTGTTTGTGTACCACATTACTTCTTGATGGGCTGCGCTCTCACTATAAAATCAACTACACAAAATTTGCAGTTTTCTACATACTAGTCTTAGAAGTACTTGACAGCCTTTGGGAAGAAAGGAGTTTTTACAAACATCAGACAGCAATCATCCCTCTGCCAAGACAGGGTGAAGCAATTTTAGTAGTGCCCTTAGCACACTTCAAACTCCTCCTCCTGGTTAACAAGACCAAACAACTCTCTAGTTAGTTAAAAGTTTTTCCAATAGGGAGGGACAAGGGAGCAGACAGCTGAAGTTTTTCTGAATTAACTGTCATTAGTTGAATGCTTTTTTGTGGTTCACCTACTTAAAAGGTGATCAAATCTCTTTGTGCTACTGAAGAAAGCAACTGCAAAGAACAATTACATAAACCCTCTATTTCAACTTACCTCATCCTTCCTTCTAATGAAACAAAGGATCAGAAACCACTACCTTGCCACCATTTCCTTAGTAATCTTAGTAAAGCCTACTATGTCATGTGAATCTCGTCTTTTTCTTAGCAAACCACAGAAATTTCATTCAATATAGTAGGACACAACTGTACATACCCTTTTTTTTTTTTTTTTTGAGACTGAGTCTCGCTCTGTTGCCCAGGCTGGAGTGCAGTGGCACAATCTCGGCTCACTGCACACTTCACCTCCCAGGTTCATGCCATTCTCCTGCCTCAGCCTCCTGAGTAGCTGGGATTACAGGCACGTGCCACCACATCCTGCTAATTTTTGGGTTTTTTGTTTTTTGTATTTTTAGTAGAGGCAAAGTTTCACCATGTTGGCCAGGCTGGTCTCAAACTCCTGACCTCAGGTGATCCGCCCACCTTGGCCTCCTAAAGTGTTGGAATTATGGGCATGAGCCACTGCGCCCAGCCCATTTTTAAAAATGTGTTCAGTAAATGTTATTACCTGAAAAAGATAAAGGATATCCACACAAACTATTCTCAAAGAGGGGTGTTCTAGAACTTTGTATTATTTATGTCCGAAGATGTGTATGGATCCTCAATTCCATATCTGCAATTCCTAAATCAAAAAAGCTCTGAAAAGCAAAAGATTTTATGAAACTTTTCTGGCAGTAAAGTCTGACCTGCACTGACATAAGGCTATTTATAGTCTTTATACCGCTTGGTATGATTTTTTTTTTTTTTTTTTTTTTTGAGACAGTCGCCCAGGCTGGAGTGCAATGGCGCAATCACAGCTCACTGCAATCTCCGCCTCCTGGGTTCAAGCGATTCTCCTGCCTCAGCCTCCCAAGTAGCTGGGATTACAGGTGCATGCCACCACGCCTGGCTAATTTCTTTGTACCTTAGTAGAAATGGGGTTTCACCATGTTGGCTAGGCTGGTCTTGAACTCCTAATCTCAAGCAATCCACCTGCCTTGGCCTCCCAAAGTGCTGGGATTATAGGCATGAGCCACCACGCCCGGCCTATTCATTTGTTTAACTGCAGAAATGTTAACATAACTGTCTAGTCCAAATGGTTGTGGAAAAGAGACTGTGGATGTATAATTCTATTCCTCAAAAATATTTTTACTGTTTGAAAATCAAATAGCAATAAACCAACATGATAGAGGGTAGAACAATACTAAGATGTTATAAATGAAACTATCACCTACATTAATAGAGCACAGAATTTAAATAAGACATACAAATTTTCTCTCAAAAGAAGAAAAAAGGGAGCTATTTAAAGTCACTTAAACAGTACATACCTAGGCATTCTTAGAAGTTCTTTCTGATTTCAATGAAAAACTGTCTACTCTTAATGTGTTTTAAGGTATTTGGAAATCACTGGAAACTAATAACATCAACAAGCCTATGCCACATCCTAAGTATTGAACTCAAGCTTAAGATTCCAAACATTTCTAAAATATGACTACTCATGTGTAAAGGTTCAATTAACAGTACCTGAAGAAATTAAAACAGTTAAGTACATGAACATGTTTGGGGATGTATTTTATACACATTCACTGATTTTCTTCTAGCAATACTAGTTGCAACATTTTAAATAAATTTAGAGACATACCCTCCAGAAATGTAACTTTTAAAAATCTCATCCTGTGTCTTAATTGGTGAGGCATAAGCAGTATCATATAATACAACCAGATAAGTCTTCTGTCTCATCAGCTCATATTCACTTCATGAATATGAACTTTTATTAATTCTTACCAAATTCCAACTACCACATTTCTGGAATTAAAAGGTACTTAATGAAGTATGACTAATTCCTTTTTTCTTCTGTTTGCTTAAATAGTACTAGCCCTTTGAAATTTTCCAGCAGGTCGCTATGTTATCAATAAACAATGAGCTGTATACACACTTAATGGTAATAATGTTGATGCTATTCATTTTCTTAAAAGAATATTTTACCTAATTCCTTCTGATAATATTAAAATTTAAAAGTACAAGATTTCTTGTTGATCCCTTTCTTGTGCTGATTATATTTCCCCTCTAACTCTCCAAGAGCATATCTGAACACATACTTGCAGACGTGTTACACTGATGAGTGCAGAGCTCCACCGCAGGGAGTCCTAGAGATTGGGATCTTAAATTTCTCCCAGAGTGTCCTACACTCCCCACCCATTCATGGTAAAGTATTTAATTTTAATGTTCTCATTGTTTACCAGAAAGCACAGACAGTGAGGCTGGCTTCGCCACTCCCGTTTCCTTTCGCTATGCTGCTGAGCTTTTTCAGCCAATTGACTTTGCTTTGAGGCTATAAATATCTGAAAAATGTTCTGCATTTGATGCTCTTGGATTCTGTATCCATATTTAGCTGTTTGTGGCATGCCTTTGTTTAAGCTACTCTACCACCCATACAATCAGTCAGGTTGAGATCTGGATGGTCAAAGGACAAACGGATCAACATTCAACAGACATTGACTTACTATGAGCAAGGTACCAATCTGGCAGACAAGTTGACAATGAAGGGGGTGGCAAGATAGGAATACAAAGATAAACAAGACTCCCTGATGTCAAAAATTTTATAGTCTTGACAAGGCATGGGCACAATTTATAATACTGGAATACAACAAATGAAACCGTTTACAACTAAAAGAAAATGAAGATTAGGACAGACAGCATAAATATTTTTCTCTCAGCCACATCTCAGAAATGTGCATTAGTTTGTGTTCTAAATATAGATCCACCTATTATAAAGCTCTGAACATATTCCAGAAAAGCTTTCCAAATCATGGCAATACACAAAACCCTGAGTATATGTATTATGACAATATATACATATGTACACAATATATATGTATTATCAACCAAGGAGCCAAACCTATCAACAACAAACTCAAAATAGTCCCTAGTCTTCAAATTTTGTGAGGCAAACTAATAAAATATTGTTTCTAAAGGTTCCTGTTAAGATGTTCTTTGGGGGGGTTACTTCTGTTGTTATTTGTTCCCATCATGATTTGAAACAGAAGTATATTGCAGGAGATGTAAACTGCACTTAATAAAGCTCCTAATTATTACCCTATCTTTAGAACCCACATGGCTATGTAGGTTAGGTCTCAAAACTGGATGAGCTAGACCTAAGCAACATCCCCATACTCACTTCCTATCTTGTGAAAACATTCCAAATAAATAAACATCTGCCTTCAATATATCTTCTTTGAAAACTCAGTTCACTGACCTTTTGATAAAACTGTTCCCCAGAATTCCCTGACAATCATGATTTAAATACATAAGTTAAGGGCTTGGTTAATGCCTGGCCCCAAGAGCCAGGATAAAGATTATAGGCCAACCTGTAGGTAAAATAATGGGTCAAGCCACAGAATCAAACAACTTTAAAACTAAAAGGGACCACAGATACCAATTACTCCAGATTCCACTTTTATGCTGAAACCTAAAGACTATGAGTTAAAACTACTTGCCCAGAGTTAGACAACCAATCGGTGGCAAAGCCAGAATGAAATCAGGTTCTCCATCCCCAGTTATATACTCTAGGTTTCTAGTTGTATCCTCTAGACTAGGTTCCCAATTTGGAGATTTCCCTAAAACATGTTAGACTACACTCATCAAAGTCTCTTTAAATCGTGAGAACCTAGATGATCCAAGACAATGAAGGTTTTGAACACACACACAAGAAACAAGAAAAACAAAACTAGTGTATTCTCCAAATTGTTTTTCCACATTCTATTATTTTTATTTCAAAGTTTTTACTTCAAAGTTTTCAAACATACCCCCTGTTCATACAATAAGCAACTTAAAACTAGCTAAGGACATAACCAAGAGTCATCCAATAGTTCTGAAATATTTACATCAAACTAAAGACAACAAAGTAGTATCCAGGATGCGCTGCCTCAAAGGAAGGAAAGTAGCAACACTAAACAATAAATAAAAACAACTTCTGTTTAATTGAGAAAACAAAAAAAGTTACAATGCAGTGGAAAGTCTGCATTAGGTCACAGAAATGCAAGGCATGGTATGCATGTGTGTGTGTGATGTGATGTCTGATATGAAGTCTTGAAATCAACTGAACTATGCAGAAAGAAAACTTCTAAGTCGTGGTCACTCTTGAATAACAAACATATATCCTGTTCAGAAGGACGAAAGAAAAAAACATAACGTAAACTTTCTCTCTCTCTCTCTCACACACACACACACACACACACACAATATACAATATATATTTCACAAAACAACCCTAGGAATGGACTACAAAACAACATACGTTTATAGACGTTTATGTCCTTACAAACGAAGAATGATAGTTAACACTAGGTCCAGAGAACCCAGATAGTTTTGGATACTTGAAATACCGAATTATCATATAAACGTATTCTTAGAGTAGCATGGCCCTATTTCTAACATCACACAAAAAAACAGTATGCCAAACAAGTGCGTAAGGAGAGGAAGATGATAGAATGGGAAAACGTTGTAACTACAACATACTGTAATTCATATGCACTTTCAGATTCTCATCAACCTTTGTTATAAATGACCAGCTAAGTGGGATTAGCAGGCAGACCGAAAATCGGGCACCAAAGTTTGTAATATAATTTGCTGAGAACAAACTGGGTGACCTTGCATCGTCTTCCACTCCTTTGCTTTAAGTCTTCCGGTAAGTAGAGTAACATCAAGAAACAGCCAGCAAAATAGAGTGGTACAGAAATAAATCCTTAAGAACTGGTTATAAGAAGAATTGCTCGATTTTTATGATTAAAAGGGCCACTAGCGATGACTTAATCCAATCCGCTCACTTTACAGATGAGGAATCACAAGCCAAAAATGTGACTCGATCTGCCGCAAATCACACAGCCATTTAGTGGTAGAACTGAGGCAAGAACTTAGATCTCTGGACTCCTAGTTCTATGATCTTTCTAACAGTGATGGACATGAAGTCTTGAAATCAACTGAACTATACAGAAAGAAACCTTCTAAGTCTTGGTCACTCTTGAACAGTAAGCATATGCCCTGTTCAGAAAGATGAAAGAAAAAAACATAAAGTACTTGATCACTAAAGGCTTAGATGCACATGACTGCAGGATAACATCTTAACATTGTGTTTGATCCCAGGTGCTTCAAATTTGCCATCTTATACTCAGCCACATTACTAAAGTCTTTTGTAGTCACGTGAGCGAGGCGATAAACATCTTACCGTTTCAATATTTCGGAAAGCCACAGCTCAGTCCTGAATGCCAGGCTATAAATCCTTAAGCTATGAGTTTTCAAAACCAGCATGGTTTTAGTGCTGCCACAAGGCTCACACTAATAGAATCTCATCATTCAGTTTTAATTAAAGAGGTGGTTACCAGGAATGCAGAAAGGGAAAGTTTTAGTGTGTTCATCACTTTTAACCTGCTGAGTGGCAACCCAGTCACTTTACAACGAGATTCAGAAACAATAGTGTAATCTGAAACAATCCACACCCGTTGGAGTAAGTGGTTGCTTTTAGAGAGAGTGAGGTTCAGGCAGAGGTTATAGATTAGTCTACTCCCATCAAATACATAGTTTGGATTTTTTTTCATTCATTAGCTTACCCTCTGCTTTTTCATAATATCTTGGTTTCCAGTCTTGCCTCACTCAACAAGAAAAAGAGACGAAAACCCATTCACTTGGTTTCAAGGAGTTTTCCATCATGCCTTTTTGAAGACTGATTGCCTGGCAGTTCCCCTAGAGTAATCGCCTAAGCATTGCGTCTTGAGATAGCCCAGCTCCCGCATTAAACTTACTGCAGATGTCTGAAGAGGTCCAAAGCCCATACTGAGTCACATCCTTGCCCAAGTGACAGTCTGAAGAAACTTGTCAGAAATGCACCCCCAGAACAAAAGGGATGTGGGAAACTGACCTAGCACGGATGATGACTGGGAATGAGCCTGAGACCTAGGGAATGAATTTCAGCCCAAGCAAAAATAGGAAACACCAGCCTGTAAGACGGCCTATGATCCTTACCGTACACCCGGACCCAGCTCTGTTGCTGGCACACGGACTCCAGAAGGATCCGATCCAACATGCCACCGGCCACGGCTCCACTGACTGGGACAACCGCGTCCAGTTCCTCCGGGGGCAGCGGCGAGTCGGACTCCAACGCCGGGAACATCTCCGGCCAGGACAGCGCCTCCGCGGCTCCTCCGGACGACGGAGAGAGCTCCATGGTGCCCCGGGGCGGGGGGGGGGAACCAGGCGGCGGCTTCGGGGCGGGCGGGCGCGCGGCTCCGCGTCCTGCTTGTGGGAAGGGGAGGAGGAGGAGAGCGCGCCGCGAGGGCAGGGACCCGAGCGGCAGCCAAAGCGGACACCTCTCACCTCCTTCCCGGTCGCCCACTGCCCAAGGCTCGGGCGCTGCAGCCCACCTGCAGCCAGCGGGCGGGACCCAGGCCGGGAGGAGGATCCAGCGTGGCCCCGACCAAGGGTGGATCCGGGCTCAGGTGTGTGTGGGTCCCTCCCGGGAGAGGACGCAGAAGAACCCGGGAGGGGAGGCTCGCCCTCCCACCTCCTCGGAGCCGCCTTCTTCAGCCCCGCTGGCGTCTCTCGCGGTCAGACCAAGCTCTGGCTGGGGATGGAGCGGGGCCGGGCAGGGCTGGGCTTGGGGGCGTCGCCGCCAGGGGCCGCCCCCTCTGACCGGCTCCCGCCGCCGCCGCCTCAGAAGCTCCGAGTGCCAGTTCCCTCAGCCTGAAGAGGGATAGGGGGGCGGTGGCTCCGGGTTCTAGCCCGCCTGTCCTCGGCCTCTACTTCTGGAATGAGCCGGCCCGCCCCCTAACTCTCAGGCCACAGCTCCGGCCGCAGCTCTGGCTCCGGCTCCGCGGTGGATCCCACAAGCCCGGCAGCCGCGGCGGTGGCGGTGGCGGTGGCGGTGGCGGTGGCGGCGGCGGCGGCGGCAGGCGGCATCCCAGGGTGATAGGCTGAAGCAATCGAGCGCCGAGAGCCCGGCCGCGTGTGCACTCGAGTAACGAAGCGGGGGAGGGACTGCGCCAAAGGCAGGAAAAGTCGGACACCGAATTATTCATCCGGCCTGTCCCGCCTACTTTCCAAATACCCTCCCCCGGAGAGCAGGGTATTGAGTGGTCCGGGTCTCTGCAAAGTAAAGACCGTTTGAGAAGGCGGGGAGGTAAAGGGGTGCGGGAAATTTAAACAGAAAAGAAAGGAGCTTCCCTTCCTTCTCACACCTTTCCTATTTATTTGTTTCTTTCTTATTGGACGAAGAGATCGAAGAAGCTGCTTTATCTTACAGTCACCCAAGGGAGAACGCCGCCTTCCTTCCCAGAGTGGAGTGGCAGTGGGTCCGGGATTCTGGGATATGCACAGGGTCTGCACCCTGCGCCCTGTCCGCGCTGAAGCTGGACTTATCATTGGTTTACAACAGCATGGTGAAGAAGTGTGGTGTAGATGGATGGACGGGCCTCGCAGGCACATGAAATGCTCAAAAGCCCAGTATTAACCAAACATGTTTCTCCGTTTTGTCTTTGATCTTTGTGCAATGTGTTGGCTTTTTTCCTTTAATGATGTCACTTGTATTTTATTTTTGGTTTATTTGTAGACTGTCCCCGTCCTTGGCCATGGCTTTACTTTTATGTGCACCCAAGGCGAGATTCACCAGTTTAGGTTTAAGAAATTACCGGCAAGTTAACAGTAATTTCAAACTTGAACAGTAATAACTTAAACCGTGCCTTGCACATAGTAGATCTCCAACGGTGTTTCTTGTATGTGGCTACCTAATGTGGAACAAGATTTTTCGTCATTACATGTTGCTATTTTTAATACTTTTGGGGAGGTTCTTTATTCCCCTCCCCCCCCCACTTTGCACAAAGAGACTGATCTACAAGGGGTCCTGTTAATTTTCTGGTTTTGTGATGTCCTGGCATATTGTTTGGGCTTACTGAGAGTTAACAAGGATGTATTTTGTGAGTTTCTTCGAACTCTTATTTAGAGTAATAGTATTTCAAAGCAAGAAATGTTTTAGAGATAACCTCATTCTGCCTCTTGTTTAACAGGTGAGAAAACTGAGGAAAAACCAGCTTACCTGGCAAATCAACCACAAGTACAGATAGTTCCACAATGACTCAATGGATATTACTTCAACTTTGTTCCCTCAAGAACCTTTTGTGATTAAGCTTGTTGATCTGTGGCTTGATGGTTTACTGGAATGGTCTTTTTTAATATGTAGGACCCTGCTTGCTTGCTTACTAGACTGGCTGCATAGTCAGTCTTCCATGTGTAAACAATAGTGTGTGCTTTAGTGGATAAGAGATGTTGAAGTCAGGAGATTGCCGGGCTCAGCACTGAGCAGACCTAGAGCATTTTTATTTATACTAAATTAATGCCATGGTAACATAAGTTAGAGAGCAAGTGAATATGGCATCAAATGTACAAAGTTGAGTATCTCTTTACTAGTCAATATATAAGGAATTTATTTACCCAAGCAATTATCTTAAAAACAGCATTACAAGTGGTATGCGAAATATTTCCAGAATTTATTTCCACAGTTGCTCTTTCTGTGGCATCATCCATTCCTGAGCTCAAGAAAAGGCCTCTGCCAACCCCCAGTAATCCTGCTTTTTTAACTTTAAGTTCTGGGATACATGTGCAGAACGTGCAGATTTGTTACATAGGTATACATGTGCCATGGTGGTTTGCTGCACCCATCAACCAATCATCTAGGTTTTAAGCCCTGCATTTGTTAGGTATTTGTCCTAATGCTCTTCCTCCCCTTTCCCCATTCCCCAACAGGCCTCAGTATGTGGTATTACCCTTCCTGTGTCCATGTGTTCTCATTGTTCAACTCCCACTTGTGAGTGAGAACATGTAGAGTTTGGTTTTCTGTCATGTTGCTTTGCTGAGAATGATGGCTTCCAGCTTCATCCACGTCCCTGCAAAGGACATGAACTAATTCTTTTTTATGGCTGCATAGTATTCCATGGTGTATGTGTGCCACATTTTCTTTATGCAGTCTATCATCAGTGGGCATTTGGGTTGGTTCCAAGTCTTTGCTATTGTAAATAGCACTGCAATAAACAGACGTTTGCATGTGTCTTTATAGTAGAATGATTTATAATCCTTTGGGTATATACCCAGTAATGGGATTGCTGAGTCAAATGGTATTTCTGGTTCTAGATCCTTGAGGAATTGCCACACTGTCTTCCACAATGGTTGAACTAATTTACACTCCCACCAACAGTGTAAAAGCATTCCTATTTCTCCATAGCCTTGGCAGAATCTGTTGTTTCCTGACTTTTTAATAATCACCATTCTTACTGGCATGAGATGGTATCTCATTGTGGTTTTGATTTGCATTTCTCTAATGACCAATGATGACGAGCTTTTTTTCATGTTTATTGGCTGCATAAATGTCTTCTTTTGAGAAGTGTCTGTTCATATCCTTCACCCACCTTTTGATGGGTTTTTTTTTTCTTGTAAATTTAAGTTCCTTGTAGATTCTGGATATTGGCCCTTTGTCAGATGGGTAGATTGCAAAAACTTTCTCCCATTCTGTAGGTTGCCTGTTCACTCTGATGATAGTTTCTTTTGCTGTGCAGAAGCTCTTTGCTTTAATTAGATCCCATTTGTCAATTTTGGCTTTTGTTGCAATTGCTTTTGGTGTTTTAGTCATGAAGTCTTCGCCTATGCCTATGTCCTGAATGGTATTGCCTAGATTTTCTTCTAGGGTTTTTATGGTTTGGGATTTTACATTTAAGTCTTTAATCCATCATGAATAATCTTACTTTTTAAATCCAAACCCTCCAGATACTGGTCCCTGCTTCACCTCCCTATCCTGACCCCAGACTAGCAGCAGGTTATTATCTAATTGCCTAAGTAGTAGTATGTCTGAAATTTATCTAATGTTCATAACTTAAAAATAGAATACTTTCACAGGCCAGGCACAGTGGCTGACACCTATAATCCTAGTGCTTTTGGAGGCTGAGGCAGGAGGACCACTTGAGCCCCAAGAGTTTGTGACCAGCCTGGACAACATAGTGAGACCCTCATCTCTACAAAAAAATAGAAAAAAAAGTAGCTGGTCGGGCGCGGTGGCTCAAGCCTGTAATCCCAGCACTTTGGGAGGCCGAGACGGGCGGATCACGAGGTCAGGAGGTCGAGACCATCCTGGCTAACACGGTGAAACCCCGTCTCTACTAAAAATACAAAAAACTAGCCGGGCGAGGTGGCGGGCGCCTGTAGTCCCAGCTACTCGGGAGGCTGAGGCAGGAGAATAGCGGGAACCCGGGAGGCGGAGCTTGCAGTGAGCTGAGATCCGGCCACTGCACTCCAGCCTGGGTGGCAGAGCGAGACTCCGTCTCAAAAAAAAAAAAAAAAAAAAGTAGCTGGGCCTGGTGGAAAACACCTGTAGTCTCAGCTACTCAGGAGGCTGAGGCAGGAGAATCACTTGAGGCCAGGAGTTTGAGACTGCAGTGAACCATAATGGCACCACTACACTGCAGCCAGGGCAACAACATGAGACCCTGTCTCAAAGAAAAAGAAAAAGAAAAGAAAGAAAGAAAATCCTTCCACAACCTGAACAATAATTCTGTGAGATAAGTAGAACCAGTATTTTAAAATCACCATTTAGAAAATTTAAAAAAAATTAAGCATAGAATTTTATTAAGCAACCTACCTAAACATGGCTACTTAGGAGATTGAGATTAAAACTCAACTCTCCTAATTTTTAATTTCATTAATGGATCTGAAGAGGGGTTTTCTTTGGTGTTCTGACATTTGTGGAACCACAAATAATATTTCATGGTTTTTGCAAATTATCGTTTAAGAAAAACATTGAAGAAAATATCCCAAAAAATACTGAAGAAAGAACAGAACAAAAAAGTTGTAAACCAATTTGCATTGCTGGGAGGCAGTTAATCCTACTTGAACTTACACCAGTGATATCTCCCCAGAGCCAACTCAGATTTTAATGTGAATATAAATCCTTGGCTGATGAAGTCTTAGTTAACACTGTAGTTTGCAAACAGCCCTTTATGTGTGAAGAAAGCTAAAGTCTCACTCCCCTGCCTGCCTTCTCCCCTCCTTTTTCCTCCAGGTTCTATAGCTTTGAACACTAAGCTCCCAGAGGTGATCTACATATTTACTATCATTGGAACTCATAACATCAAGAATCAAACCCAAGTCCCTGGACAAGTGGGAACTCAAAATTGGGTAACTATTGAGGAGAAGAAATAATAGGTTTCCTCTGTCTAAAAAACAAATGTTGGCACAAATCTGAGGTTTCTAAAAGACAGAACGAGGCCTTTGGTTCTGAATACACATTGCCAGTAATAAAGAGAAGTATACATACCAACAGTCAATAATAAGGGGAGATGAGGGTTTGGAATCTTGGCTGTCACAAAACAGGACCAGGTATGAGTCCAGTTTTCTTCTTCATTCACTTTCTTCTTCATTCACTTCATTCACTGCGCGCGCGCACACACACACACACACACACACACACAAGGTTCCCTCTTCACAAATGCAGTTAACTATTTTCTTTCCTTTTAAGGCAGGGTCTTGCTCTGTCGCCCAGGCTGGAGTGCAGTAGCGTGATCTTGGCTCACTGCAACCTTCACCTCCCAGGCTCAAGTAATTCTCCTACCTCAACCTCCCAAGTAGCTGGGACTACAGGTGTGTGCCACCATGCCTGGCTAATTTTGCATTTTTGGTAGAGATGGGGTTGCCCCATGTTGCCCAGGCTGGTCTCGAACTCCTGGGCTCAAGTGATCCACCTGCCTCGACTTCCCAAAATGCTGGGATTACAGGAGTGAGCCACCGAGCCCGGCCAGCTATTTTCTTAGAGTCATTCCCTTCTAGACTATGTAGGCACCACCTCTAAGCAGCTAATCCCCAAAACAGTAATGCAATTTTTAAACTGTGATTCGCCAGCTCCTCCCTTTCAATATCCCCTCTCCCTTTAGACACAGTGATGCAGCACTCTCCTGATTATATTCTATAACACTGACTATGCCCAGTCTATCATAAGGAAGAATTCAGACATTTCCCAAGATTTTGCCATCTGTCTTCCTCTCACCTCACTCCCTAATTCCCTGGAGATCTACCCACTTCTGTGATTTCAGCTGTCACTTGGATAATGTTGACTTTGAGAAACTCATCTCCAGCCTTATCCACAGTACTAGGGTCCTATCAGGAGTTTGTAAATGTTAAACACCTCAACCAAGATATGCTTCCTGGACTTCCAACTCAATGCGTGGAAAGTGACATCTTCATGATCTCCTTATCCCTTGCCCAAACACCCTTGCCTTCTTGCTTTTCTATGCTAGTAAAACTAATGGGTTCTGCCTCAAACTTGCTTATACATGGAGTTACCTTTGAGTCCTCTCCTCCATCCTAGCTTGCATAAATCCAACCCGTGCTTTGCATTCGTATTGACCTAGTTAGCTTTCACCAGGATTACTGCATTAGCTTGTTAGCTGTCCTCCTTCCCCTGCCACCTTTCCATCTCCAATACTTTCTACTTTCTGTTGTAGGTGAATTATTCTACAGCACAGTTCAGACCAAATCACATCCAAGCTAAAAAAAAAACAGCTCCTTATTGCCTTCTAAGTAAAATATATGCTTCAGAGCTTAAAAGGGCCTTCCAAATGTAGTCCCAAACCACTGTTGCTGCCTCGCTTATTGCATGTGCTCAGCAAACCCAATAGGCTCCCTGTTCTACAAATACGTCCAACACTTTCCTTGCCCCTTGCCTCTGCTTAATTGTTTCTTCCACCTGGAATGGAAGTTTCAAGGGTCCCCATCAAATACCACTGTCCTCCTCCATCAAGTCATTCCCTATTCTCCAAGCTGGCAATTAGCCTCCTCTGAGTTGTTGTAGCATTTGTTTCTGTCTTCTGGAACCAATCATAGTACATATTATGGAATAGTCTTTTGTGTAACTCTTTTTTTTTTTTTTTTGAGATGAAGTCTCGCTGTCTCGCCCAGGCTGAAGTGCAGTGGCGCAATCTCGGCTCACTACAAGCTCTGCCTCCCGGGTTCACGCCATTCTCCTGCCTCAGCCTCCTGAGTAGCTGGGACTACAGGCGCCCGCCACTGCGCCCAGCTAATTTTTTTTATTTTTTATTTTTTTGTATTTTTAGTAGAGACGGGGTTTCACTATGTTAGCCAGGATGATCTCGATCTCCTGACCTCGTGATCCGCCCTCCTCGGCCTCCCAAAGTGCTGGGATTACAGGAGTGAGCCACCGCGCCCGGCCTATATAACTCTTACTATCTGCTATTAGGTTATAGGCACCTTGAGGACAGAAACCTTGTTTCTCCCCCACAATGTCTTTCATAAATTAACCCCTCAATGAAACCAGAAGCCAAGAAACAAGAAATTATACTAAGGGTTTTTTCATAGATGTTTGGGGCTGCAAAAGATACCAAAATACCCGTTTAATAAGTCCAGTCACGCAACTCTCATTTTCTCTCCTGCCCCTCCCCATTTTAAAAAGAAACATTCCTAGGCCCAGGAAAATAACATGATTGTGCTCATGAAACTAATGACAGAGGAAGGATTAGAATTCAGATCTCCTGAATCTCAATTCATTAGCCCCATCAAAAGATTCATTCCTTTCCATCCTTTTCTGTCCTTTAAATGGATATTTTTCTTGTTAATAAAGGTTTTCTCAGCAAAGTAATTTTATTCTTTTACATATTATTTAAGCTTAAAGCATTTGTGCCATATTCCTGGCCCCACATATAATTTTAGCAAAATTATACTTATTTTTTTTTTAACCAAAGGACCAAACAGAGACATCAGAGAAACATCTGGTCTGATTCATCAGGGTAGCAGCAACATTGCTATTTATACACAAGCACAGCCCTATCTTTGTAGCTCTCAGCTGTTCCTCATTGCTCAGTATGTTCCCCTTTTCAACCTTGTCTGTCCCTCATCACGATAGCATCCTGCATCCTGAGTCTTAAGCAGAATCTAATGCAATCATAGAAACTATATTTCCTACTCCCTAGAAGGGGTCTGTCTTGAAAAGGAAATATTTTTCTACTTTCTCAGTCTCTTTATTGAGGCCTATAGGACAACAAGCCTCAAGTGGTTGGGTGGCTGCCATTCATTCCACAGCATTCTGGGTAGAAAGAAATTGGATAGAAACCAAAGCTGTGGCATAAGTCAAGTTTGGAAGCAGGTCAGGTAGAAAGGAAGTGAGTATTCTAAATGGGGAAACTGAGGTTAATGAGGAAAATTTAAGGAGCACTGATTCTCCTCATAGCAATTAGAAACTCCATGATCTTAGGGAGTCATCAGGACCAAAGAGAGGCTTAGGAATCTTCTTGGGTTTTGTGAGCACCCTTTTATATCTGGCCCATGTCCTCTAAGAGAAGGCCACTGTTTGTACTAACCAATGACAATATTGTTTGGAAAAGCAGTGGAACAGTCCAGAGACAAACAGACATCTACCAGTCACTTCTGGGAAAAACTCCTCCAAAATCATGACCTCACTTCAGCATTCAATTACAGGCATGCGAAAAAAGTAAAAATACTCAGATGGAATCACAATGGCCCCTGACATCAGGGCCTAATTAAAACCTTAGAGGTCCTAAGCACTGAAAATAATAAGGTGACTCAACCCACCTAAAAATTTTTTTTACAAAGTGTTAGAAAGAGCAACAAAGTTCTGTTTTATTTTTTCAGTGATAACCATTACAGAATTTACTTCAGAAGTGGCAGATACCAAACTCTTAAAAGTTTTCTATGTATCTTAGTGTATTCCTACTTTTCCAGTGCCCTAAACACCATATCTGTTGAGTAATCCAGCTCTTCTTGGAATATCCCAAGCCAACCATCTGTTAATAAACACTATCTATGAAGAGTGTAATCTTTAGCAAATTAATGTCTGTGTTTTTCTATTAACTATAGAGACACCAAGTTAGGTAACCCTAGCCAAAGAAAATGATCACTTCCTTAGCTTTGTTATTCTAATGAGTCCTCAAAAATGTGATTAAAAATCAGAACCAAATGATTCTAAAGAAGAGATTTTAAAAAATTATTCCACTGTCCTCCTATTACTCTGAAAGAAATACTGTTTTAATTGGTCAATATGTGGAGGCTACACAACCATTTTCATTTTTCTCTCATATCTTAAAGATGTCAAGACATTGGTTATAATAGCTAGAGCCTATTTAAGACTTGTGAATAAAGACAAAAATATCCAAAATATATCTTTTGTAAGCTGTCATCTAAATATGGATGAAGAATCTCTTCCCAGTGTTGATCATGGTTAATCAATAGTATTGAGAAATAAGAAACCTGGAAGATTTTGTTTGTTTGGTCATTTCCATTAGTTTATAACAGGAAATTATTAGCAGGATAACCAGGGAGGAGCTGGAAGGTTAGAAGCAAGTAGTCAGAAAGTGGGATATCAGAATCTGAAATTGCTAAGGTGTAATGTCTGAGTGATTACAAGATACAAAATGTGGTCCTGAGAGGTGGATGACTAGAGTAGATTGGAGGAGAAGGTCAGAAGGGTTAAGAAGGTACGAAAACTAGAAAGCTAAGTTAGTGGAACAGTTGCTAACACCAACTCCTAGGATAGTACTAGGAGGTAAGATAAAGATAAAAACTATTAAGGAGTTAAGTCCCCAAATTTTTGGAGAATGAAGGGAACAAACCAGGAGGGTGGTTAGTGACAAAAAAGAAGAGAGGGTAGAGGGAACCCTTAAGAAAAGAATGAGCATTTACATGAGATTTAAAGACTGGTGGTCTGGAAGTAGCAATGGACTGTCAGCCAAATGCTAACCCCTGCATCCCAACTCCCTCTATAGCACAACAGAACAAAGTGTGTGGGAGAATGAACAGCCTCAACTAGAGGATGTTGCAAGGTAAATCCTAGCCTTGAAGTGGGTCCCTCAATTCAAGACAAGTGAAGAGTACACTTCCAGGAAAAAATATTCAGAATGTAGAATATCTTATTTATAATGGGATAATCATTCCAGATGGCTCAGTGCAAAGGATAATTAAGGAGTTTGTAGTGATAGCCACAAGAGGTGAGAAAGGGGTTTCATAGTGATAGGCAGATGTGAGAAAGTACTGAACCATTCATTAAGGGGATGAAGGCAATAGAGAGCACAGATGACTAGAAACATTGCCCATTCAATCAATGACTGGGGATTAGAGGAATGAGGGAGAGATGAGCTTCAAATATTATAGTTTGGCTCATGGTGAAGCCTGTCACAAAGTTTTTGGAAAGGCCACAAGGACCTTGTTCTAATCCAGGCTATCTCTCTGTGTCTGGAGCTGAAGCAATGAGCCTAGTGAGGACAGGGCTCTCTCAAGGTTTGTGGCTCAACAGAGGGGTTGTTTTTTCCATTTCATGAGAACTCTACTCTGTAGATACCTTCATTTTATTCCAGTCGATCAGCCTTTCCTAGACCCTCTTAGTTCCATGTTCTGCCTGAGACTAATGATTGATCATCTAAAATACACTAGTCCTGGGCCGGGAGTGGTGGTTCACGCCTGTAATCCCAGGACTTTGGGAGACTGAGGCCATTGGATCACTTGAGTTCAGGAGTTCAAGACCAGCCTGGCCAACATGGCAAAACCCCATCTCTACTGAAAATACAAAAATTAGCCAGGCACGGTGGCACATGCCTTTATAATCCCAGCTATAGCTATTTGGGAGACTGAGGCATGAGAACCACTTGAGCCTGGGAGGTGGAGGTTGCAGTGAGCTAAGATTGCACCAAGACATTCCGGCCTGGGTGACAGAGCAAGACCTTGTCTCAAAATAAAATAAAATTGAATAAAATTTTTTAAAAATAAAATACACTAGTACCTCTGTTCCCTTGCACCCTGCCCACTGCATCAACTCTGTATCAGTCTCACAGTCTGTTTTTCCTGCTCCTCCTTTGTTTTAGTCTGTTCTCACACTGCTATAAAGATACTACCTGAGACTGGGTAATTTATAAAGAGAAGAGGTTTAATTGACTTACAGTTCCGCATGGCTAGGGAGGCCTCCGGAAGTGTACAATCATGGCAAAAGGTGAAGGGGAAGCAAGGCACATCTTACATGATGATAGAAGAGGGAGAGAGAGAGAGTGCAGAGAAAACTACCACTTTTAAACCATCAGATCCTGTGGGAACTCCCTCACTATCACAAGAACAGCACGGGGGAAACCGCCACAGTGATTCAGTCACCTCCTACCATGTCCCTCCCTCAACAAGTGGGGATTACAATTTGAGTTTAGATTTGGGTGGGCACACAGAGCCAAACCATATCATCCTTCTCAAACAGTTGAGGCCTGGAGAAAGTCACATAACCTGGAGTCTTCTGCTGCTACAGATTCAAGCTCAACTGGGCCCTCAAAGATTCCACCAACCCCTTCATTTGTCTTTGATCAGTTCCCTCTCCCATTCTGCTCAGTGAATAGACCTAACCTTTGTCTTCCCTCCTCAAGGCCTTGTCAACTTCCAACTCTCATTCTCAACAAATATTTCCGCCTCCTAGTTCAAGGAGAAAAATTGGGGCACTAAGTAAGATCTCCTTCAACATCTCCATCCCTCCAGTCTTTTCTTTCAGGCCCAGGGGATGAGAGGTCCCTCCTCTTTTTCAAAGGCCAGACACTCCCACCTCTTTTAGGGCTTAAGCAATTATTTTCTCTTTTTTCCTTCAGCCACACCCTCAACACTGACTCCTTTCAATTCATGTGTTCATCTCTCCCATCTAATCAAAAAGTTGGCCGGGCACGGTGACTCAAGCCTGTAATCCCAGCACTTTGGGAGGCCAAGGTGGGTGGATCATTTGAGGTCAGGAGTTCGAGACCAGCCTGGCCAACATAGTGAAACCCCATCTCTACCAAAAATACAAAAATGGCTGGGCATGATGATGGGCACCTCTAATCCCAGCTACTCAGGAAGGCTGAGGCAGGAGAATCACTTGAACCTGGGAGGTGGTGGTTGCAGTAAGCCGAGATCATGCCACTGCACTCCAGCCTGGGTGACAGAGCGAAACTCTTAAGAAAAGCAAAACAAAATGCTACTGACTGATGAAGTGCACTGATGTCTACAACTCTTTCTTTGAAATGCATCTAAAAAAATAGGCTGGATCGATGGATGGATGGATAGATGTGGAATAAACCAAATAAAGCAAAGTGCTCTTTTTGGAATCTAGGGGGTGGGTAAATGAGTGTTCACTGTACAATTCTTTCAACTTTTCTGTGTATTTAAAAATTGTCATAGCTGAGCATGCTGGCTCACACCTGTAATCCCATCTACTTGGAAGGCTGGGGCAATAGGATAGCTTGAGCCCAGAAGTTCAAGGCTGCAGTGAGTTATGACTGTGCCACTGCACTCCAGTGTTGGCAATAGAGCAAAATCCTCTTTTGTTTTTTTTTTTTTTTTTTTGAGACAGAGTCTCGCTCTGTCGCCCAGGCTGGGGTGCAGTGGCCGGATCTCAGCTCACTGCAAGCTCCGCCTCCTGGGTTCATGCCACTCTCCTGCCTCAGCCTCCCGAGTAGCTGGGACTACAGGCACCCACCACCTCGTCCGGCTAGTTTTTTTTGTTGTTGTTGTTGTTTTGTTTTTTTTTAGCAGAGACGGGGTTTCACCGTGTTAGCCAGGATGGTCTCGATCTCCTGACCTCGTGATCCACCCGTCTCGGCCTCCCAAAGTGCTGGGATTACAGGCTTGAGCCACCGCGCCCGGCTGCAAAATCCTCTTTTAAAAAATTATCATAATAAGAGTATTGGGATACACAACATTTTTGTGGAGGTGTGGCTTCCAATCCAGCATCTTCCTGAAGCCATCATCCAATCTTTCCTCCTTTCTCTACCTGAACTTTTCTAAAGGGTAGATAATACTCACTATCTTCACTACTTCCTTACCTCCTAGTCGCTGGTTTTCTTCAGATCTTTTAAAAAAGTGATAAAATTGTTTTGTGTCTTTATAAAATTTATATATATATATCTCTCCTAGACTTTACCTTTTGCACTCAGTATTGTTTCATGATTTATCTGTGTTGATACTTGTGATTCTATTCCATTCATTTTAACTGCTGTATAGTTGCGTATCATATAGTCCACCCATTAGTTTATATATTCCACAGAAATGATTGCTTCCAACTTTTTTATTGCAAACAATAAAGCAGTGATCATCCTTAAGGAACTTCTCCTTATATATGTGTGCATTTCTCTAGATATATGTTCAGAAATTGAATTGCTATGTGTAGGGAATACACATATTCAACTCTACAAATAATTGGAAAATTGCTTTTCATGGTGGTTGTACCAATTTACTTTCCCATCAGAAGATATAAAAGTTTCTTTCTTCACGTTCTTGCCAAGATTTGGCATTATCAGATTTTTAGATTTTGCCATTCTTATGTGTATGAAAAGCAATCCAATGTTAATTCTGAATTTTCCTCTTTAGAAGAGAGGTTAAACATCTTTTAATATGCTATTGACAATTTGGATTTTACTTCTCTGAATTGCCTATTCACATTCTTTTTATTTATTTTTAATTTTTTTGAGACTGAGTCTCGCTCTGTTGCCTATGCTGGAGTACAGTGGCTCAATCATACAACCTTAAACTCCTGGGCTCAAGTGATCCTCCCACCTCAACCTCCCAAGTAGCTGGGACTACAGGTGTGCAGCACCACACCTGGCTATTTTTAATTTTTTGTACAGATGGAGTCTCACTATGTTGACTTGGCTGGTCTCAGACTTCTGGCCTCAAGTAATCCTCCTGCCTTGGCCTCTCAAAGTGCTGGGATTATAGGCATGAGCCACTGTGCCTGGCCAATTTACATTCTTTGATAATTCTTTTTCCATTGCATTTTTGCCTTTTCCTTAATGGTTTTCCCCATATATATGCCTTATTCTAATCTTTTGTCAGTTTTTTGAATTGTAAACATTTTCTCTTGGTCTTTTAACATAGTTTATGGTATTTTTTCTCATATAGGAATTTATTTTAGGCTGGGTGCAGTGGTTCGTGCCTGTAATCCCAGCACTGTGAAAGGCCAAGGCAGGTGGGCGGATCGCTTGAGCCCGGGAGTTCAAGACCAGCCTGGGTAACATGGCAAAACCCTGTTTCTATTAAAAATGCAAAAAAATTAGCCTGGTGTGGTGGTATGTGCTTGTAGTCCCAGCTACTAGGGAAGCTGAGGTGGGAGGATGGCTTCAGCCTGGAAAGTGGAGGTTGCAGTGAACCAAGATTGCACCACTGCACTTCAGCCTAGGCAACAGAGTGAAGAGTGAGACCCTGTCTCACAAGAAGGAAGGAAGGAAAGGAGGAAGGGAAGAAAGGGAGGGAGGGAAGGAAATTTTAATTTATCATCTTTTTGTTCATTTATGATGTAAGTTTTTCATGCCTTAAAATCACCTTCCCTACTCCAAAGTTATAAATGTATTCTCCTCTACTATATTCCAAAAGCTTTATTATTCTGCCTTTCACATTGAAAAGTTTAATCCACCTGATATGTATTTATGTATATAGTGAGAAATAAAGATCTAATTTTTCTCTATATGGGTAACTAATTGACCTAGCACCACCTATTGAATAGTCCAGCTATTTCCTGCTGCTTTGTATGTTCTATCACATACCAAGCTGTCCTATGCGTTGCTCTCTGTTCCATTGAACTTTATATTGATTTACGCTCTAATACCATACCGTCTTAATTCCTCCTCATTCTTATTTTCCTTTTTCAAATTCGTTTTGCCTATTTTTGGCCCTGAACTCTTTGATGGGCATTTTATAATCAAACGTCAAATTCCACAAAGCACTCATTGAGATTCTGATTGTAAAATGTTAACTTTATACATTAATTAGGGAGCATCGCCTGGTTATAATATTGAGTTTCCCTTCAAGAACATGATTTATTTCTTCTATTTGGTATTCACTGATAAAGTCTCATAATTTTTTTCCATATAAGCCTTAGACATACTTTGTTAAATCTATTTCTGGGTACATTATGGCTTTTGTTGGGACTACAATTTAGATATTATATTTTCTAATTGGTTGTTGCTGACATAGAAAAGCACTATGTTTTATTTTATTTTGTTTTATTTTATTTTGAGACAGAATCTTTCTGCGATGCCCAAGCTGGAGTGCAATGGTGTGATCTCAGCTCACTGCAACCTCTGCCTCCCAGGTTCAAGTGATTCTCCTGCTCCAGCCTCCCGAGTAGCTGGGACTACATGCGTGCACCACCACGCCCAGCTGATTTTTGTGCTTTTAGTAGAAATGGGGTTTCACCATATTGGCCAGGCTGGTCTCAAACTCCTGACCTCAAGTGATCCACCCACCTTGGCCTTCGAAAGTGCTGGGATTACAGGCGTGAGCCACCGTGCCAGGCCAGAAAACACTATTGACTCTTGAACATTGACTTTGTGTCCATCAGTCCTGAAGAAGTCTCTTATAAGTATTGATAGGCTGGGCACAGTGGAGCACACCTGTAATTCCAGTACTTTGGGAGGCCAAGGTGGGCGGATCACAAGATCAAGAAATAGAGACCATCCTGGCCAACATGGTGAAGCCCTGTCTCTACTAAAAATACAAAAATTAGCTGAGTGTGGTAGTGTGTCCGAGGCTACTCAGAAGGCTGAGGCAAGAGAATTGCTTGAACCTGGGAGGTGGAGGTTGCAGGAGCCGAGATTGCACCACTGTACTCCAGCCTGGTGTCAAAGTGAGACTCTGTCCCAAAAAAAAAAAAAAAAAAGTGTTGATAAAATGTCAAAAGATTGTCTTGAATATCCTCTGTAGATAATTATGTTATTTGCATATAATTATTATTTTATTTATTTCTTTTCAATTCCTTTGCTTTTATTTCTTATCTTACTGCATTGTTTAGGACCCCCAGAACAATGTGGAATGGATATAATATCATGTCTTGTTCTTGACTTTGAAGAAAATGTTTCCATCTTTTTCACCATTAAGTACAATATTTGCTGTAGGTTTTTTGATATTTAGGATGATCTGACCTATTTCTGGTTTTTTAAGAAAAATATTTTAAAATAAATGAGGGCCGGGCATGGTGGCTCACACCTGTAATCCCAGCACTTTGGGAGGCCGAGGCGGGTGGATCACGAGGTCAGGGGATCAAGACCAGCCTGGCCAACAGGTGAAACCCTGTCTCGGCCGGGCGCGGTAGCTCAAGCCTGTAATCCCAGCACTTTGGGAGGCCGAGACGGTGGATCACGAGGTCAGGAGATCGAGACCATCCTGGCTAACACGGTGAAACCCCGTCTCTACTAAAAACTACAAAAAAAAAAACTAGCCGGGCGAGGTGGCGGCGCCTGTAGTCCCAGCTACTCGGAGGCTGAGGCAGGAGAATGGCGTGAACCCGGAGGCGGAGCTTGCAGTGAGCTGAGATCCGGCCACAGCACTCCAGCCTGGGTGACAGAGCGAGACTCCGTCTCAAAAAAAAAAAAAAAAAAAAAAAAAAAAGAAACCCTGTCTCTACTAAAAATACAAAAATTAGCCAGGTGTGGTGGTGTGCACCTGTAATCCCAGCTACCCGGGAGGATGAGGCTGGAGAATCGCTTGAAGCTGGGAGGTGAAGGTTGAAGTGAGCCAAGATCGTGCTACTGCACTCCAGCCTGGCGACAGAGTGAGACTCCATCTCAAAAAAAAAGAATGTTTTCCTATAGTTATTGAGGTGATCATTTAAGTTCCTCCATTAATTGGATATGATAGTGAATTATACTAATAGATTTCAAAAAATAAAGTATCATTCACTTCTGGGATTAACCCCCCTTGATTATACTGTATTTTCAATGAACTGCAAATATTGTGTTTAGTTTTTGTATATCTATATTTATATGTGAGACAAGTCAGTAACTTTCTGCTCTGGTCCTGCTCTTGTTTGGTTTGAATATCCTCTTTTGATATTCAAGGGAGTTGCCTCCCTACTCATTCTTCAGCTCCTTACAACTCTATGACAACAGCTCTCAAAATGACATCTAAGTGAATAAATTGACATCTAAGTGAATAAATTTATTTTCCTCTAAGCCCTATATTACAACACCTGTTGTAATCATTTGACACAATTGATCACTTCCTTCTTAAAATGCATTCTTTATTTTAATACACCACTCTCCTTTTCTTATACATTTCTGATCATTCCTTCTCTACCTTCCTTGTGGGCTCATCTTCTCCCTAGACTCTCCCTTGTCTATCACTCTACAGTTGTTCTTTAAGTGATCCGAGGCATCGTCAATGTTTCAACTACCACCTGTACAGAGATGAATTCTGGTGCTGTACTTTCAGACCTCTCCCCTCAGTTCTAGTATTTTCTAGCTCATTCTGGCTGTCCCAAAGGCACCCAGAACTTCACGTTTAAAATGAAATTTATCATCTTCTCCATTAAAAAAGTTTTACCTCCTGTTGACACAATCTTAGCTCATGACCCCATTATCCATACTTGTCATCTGAGAGAGAGTCGTTTGGTAGTGTCTCTCCTTCATCTCTGAAATCTAATCGGTTACCATGCCCTGAGAGTTTAACTTTCTAAACATTGCTTGACCTGTTCCCACTTCTCCATCTTCACCATCCACACCTCAGAAAGGCCTCTCTTCATCTTTTACCTGGTCTAGAACAACAATTTGCTAACAAATTTCCTTTGTTTTGTCTACCTTAAATACAGATATAACCACAGGTGCAACTACAACCCCTTTCTAACTGTTCTCTCTCTAAACACTGAAGTAATTTAGTTAAAACTGTACTCTTGCCCTGCCACTTTTCTGCCTCAAAACCCGTTAGCCGGCCGGGCGCGGCGGCTCAAGCCTGTAATCCCAGCACTTTGGGAGGCCGAGACGGGTGGATCACGAGGTCAGGAGATCGAGACCATCCTGGCTAACACGGTGAAACCCCGTCTCTACTAAAAAATACAAAAAACTAGCCCGGCGAGGTGGCGGGCGCCTGTAGTCCCAGCTACTCGGGAGGCTGAGGCAGGAGAATGGCGTGAACCCGGGAGGCGGAGCTTGCAGTGAGCTGAGATCCGGCCACTGCACTCCAGCCTGGGCAACAGAGCGAGACTCCGTCTCCAAAAAGAAAAAAAAAAAAAAACCGTTAGCCTTTCCACATCACAGACAGTGTCTACACTTTTTAGAGATAACACTCAGAGTCACCACATCTACCTTTTATCCCTTTCTGTAGCACATTTGTAACTGTTTCCAGCAAATCAAAACTTGTAGTTTCCTATGCAGTCTTTGCACTTTTCCCCTTCTATGTCTTAGCCTATGCTGTTCCTTCTTGAAGCCACATCTGCTTCTATTTCCCTCTCCTACACCTAACCTTAATCCAGTTTCCTTCCCATCAAGAATCTGTCTTGACTAATTCTTCATATCCTTAAACATCCAACTCAGCTGTCAGCTTATTAAAAAGGCCATCCCTGGGTGGGCACAGTGGCTCACATCTGTAATCCCAGTGTTTTGCGAGGAATGAAACAGGAGGATTGCTTGAGGCCAAGAGTTCAGGGTTACAGTGAGCTATGATTGCACCACTTTATTTCAGCCTGGACTTCAGCCTGGGCAATAGAGCGAGACCCTGTCTCAAGAAAAAACAAAAACAAAAACAAAAAAAGTCACTCCTAACTCTGATCTCTTCCAAAGGCTTCACTAAGTGCCCCTCTCTTCAGTGATCTCATAAAAGCCATGATTCTTTTTATATTTTGCACTTCCTACATTGTATTCCTACATTGTATCATAAGTATTTGCTTTTGTACCCCCACTGAACTGTGAACTCATGGAGAGGAACAACTGGGTTTTTTCAGTCAAAGTTCCAGAACCTAGCAGAGTATTTGGCAGAGTATTTGTTGAATTCAATGAATAAGTGATTTAGCTGAATTAGATACTCTCTTTGCAGAAAACTTTTGGTTTTTCTATTATTATTTAAATTTTAGTTTTCACTAGCCTGCTCATACTACATAGATTTGATAAATTTAATTTTTATTGTTCTGGCTAACCAACTCTAAAAATAATAAAAAACAGTGAGCTATCACTGTGGCCAGTATGGTCTATGTTGGAGTATGGAACCACAGGGGAAAACAGAAACAAATAAAGCAGGATAGAATGATCAAAGGAGAGGATCAAAATCAAAACACACACCACCTATTGTTTTAGTCATTTGGGGCTGGTATGACAAAGCACCACAAACTCGATGGCTTATACACAAATGAGAAATTTATTTCTCACAGTTTGGAAGGCTGGAAATCCTATATCAGCATGCTGGCAAGGTTGCATTCTGGTGAGGGTCCTCTTTTGGATTGCAGACTAGTGTCTTCTCATTGAATCCTCACATGGCAGAAAGAGGGCAAGGAAGCTTCTGGGGTTTTTTATAGGGGCACTAATTCCACTCATTAGGGCACCACCCTCATGACCTAATTAACTCCCAGAGACACTACCATCTAATACCATCGCATTGGGGGATGACATACGAATTTGTCAGGGAGAGGACACAGACATTGTCTGTTGCACCTATCATCTCTAACGAGAGTTTTCACTGATACTATGGTGAGGAGTGATTAATATTTGTCAGCAGAATCCTATTGTCAGTGGCTCTTAGATTATTTGTGAAGTCAAATACCACCTTGCAGTTTAATAAACTCACCTGGAAACCTCATCCCAGGTCTTACGGGAAGTCAATGCTCTCCCAAACTCCCTGAGATTTTTCTGGGCTTCCCATTCTCTTGGTACCTCTGGGTTTGATTTCTGGCTTCTGCTGAATTACCATTCTTCACTCTGCAGTATCTTGCAGCTGTTCCTTTATCTTCTTTTGGCGCTGACCCAAGAATGGGTTACAGCTCCTCCTCTTTGAGTTCCCATCCCAAATTCATGAGAGGCAGCTGTGTGTGGTAGACTGTTCCTGGCAATTCAAAGATAATGTTTGCCATATAGGGAGGCTACATGGCAAATATGCAATACTCTTTAGCAGCCAATTTAAAACTGAAAACTTGATTTCCTTGTTCTATTTCCACCAACCCAAATGTAAGCTTCCTGACATTTTGCTCAGCCTCCTCTCCCACTCTGCCTCCTGCCTTACCACTTCTCTCTTCTTCCCATACCTCCCAATAATTGCTTATGCAGAATGATTTTGTGATTTTTTTTCTGCTCTTGGCTCTGCAGAATATGATTTTGTGATCTTTCTATTGTTTTTTTCCCCAACCCATACAGAGCCTCACCTACCACCCCTTAGGCATCTCTCAAGATATTATTCTAAGTAAAGACGATTACTTACCTAAAAAGAACTCATGTACCAGTTTGCAAAATAATAATTTCTATTTCCCACTACATTTCTCTTTAGAGTGTGTATATATTTATGCTTCAGCTAACTATTTAATAAATTCAACATTGATCATTTTAACCCATGTGATTATTTCTTCTCATCTAAATATTTTGTTTTGTCATAAGATCTTAACACTTTAAGTCCAGGCACAGTGGCATATACTTGTAATCTTAGCACTTTGGGAAGCCAAAGTGGGAGAATTGCTTAAACCTGGGAGTTTGAAACTAGCCTGTGCAACATGTTGAGACTTCTGTCTCTACAAAAATAAAAATCAGCTGGGCATGGTGGCACATACCTGTAGTCCTAGCTACTTGGGAGGCTGAGGCAGGAGGATCGCTTGAGCCCGGGAGGTTGAGGCTGCAGTAAGCTATGATAGCACTGCTGCACTGCAGCCTGGGTGACAGAGCGAGACTCCATCTCTAAACAAAACAAACCAAAACAAAACACTTTTAGTTATAGCTAATGATTGATGCCCAAATGAGGTGATGCTAAGCAACATGGATTGTCACCCCAGTGTTCAGGTTGGGACAATCAAACAAAATAGTAGCCTGAAAATACAGGTTAGAAAGGGTTTATCACATCAACCCTTTCAGGAAAGATTTTGCATCCTAATTGGGTGCCTGAAGAGGCATCAGGTCAGGGCATGATCATGTATTATGGGTTTTTCCAGGCTTGTGATTGAACATGCAATGATAGTCAGTGAACATGTGACTCTGAGCTGCCTCAATGCTGACATAAATGTGTTGGCTGATTGTTAGTAGATAATTCCAAAAGGTCTCTGTGATGAGAACAAAGTGTAAAGACATGATTATAAAATTAGTATGGAAGTTTCACAATTTTCATGGTGAAAGCAGGATTGTCTTTGTTAAATTGTATCGAATTCTTTTTTGCAGAAGACATTGATCATTAGGAGTAAGGAGTGAGTACCTCTTTATCATCCTTGTGGGGTCCCTGTGGGTAAATCTAGCTCCCAATTGAAAGTAGAAGCACTGGTGGTGGAAAGAAACACAACTTTTCATTTTTACGTTACTATAAACAGTAATGACATTCTAGAAACCATTCCTGTCATTTCAAGTCCTGTGCCGATGTAGGATACAGCCATTTTGATAAAGGCTGTTTTATCATAGTCAAGTTTGCTGACACACAGCTTTGGCACAGTCATTTTGATGCCAAGAACATCTTGATATGGCTGCCTTGATGTGGTTGTTTTGATATGGCAACATTTTGACTCTGCTTAAAAACAAATGAATAAACTTTCGCTTAGAAAAAAGTGTGTTTAAGTAATGCGCCTGAGAAATATCTTTATCCACTCCCTGAGCCCCTCTCACCCTTCAGCCCCCACCAATAGAAGCCAGACTGCAGAGGTAAACAGTAGGACCTTTGAAAGGAAAAAAAATCACTGTAGGGGAGGGAAGAGACTGGAACAGGGGACCTGACCCAGCAACACAACCTGAAGGAAAAGAACGATGGTTCTGGTAAAGCCTAACTGTTTTCAAACCCATCCTGACGCAGCTCCTTGAAGAAGTCATCCAACACATTCATACAACACCGAAAGAGGATCAAGGGGCTCTGCTGTAGGACAAACCCCACTCCCATTCAAGAGCTCACAGGAGCCGTGCAGGACCAGGCATTTCTCTGACAAGACATTTACCATTGAATGAAGAACAGCACCACTGAGCAGAAAGATTTAAAAAGCCACAGCGCTGCACACCCAAACAGTAGGCAGCAACCGCAGGCTGCCAAGTGACAGAGTTGGCGGGGGGTGCATGGAGAAATCAGATGATTGAGTTTGGGGTTGATCTAGGGTTGACATTTTGTCATTCAGGTGTAACTAGACACTAGGGCGAGGGAAGCAAAATGCCTCAGGCCTGTTGTCCCACTCACACCATTAGGGATCTAAAGTGTCCTATCTTGTTGCCTCTAGTAGTTGAAAAGAGAATATAAATTGCCTTCCTTTAAAGTAAATCCTTTTCCTCTCTAATAATTCTCTCTTTAAGCAACAATAGAACTGAAACATTTACTCTGGGAAGCCAATTAAATCATTAATATGATTAATGGTATAATTTATCCAGTACCAGGTATTCATATCACTTAAGCTCATGAAATAAAATATTAAATATTTTCAAAAAGATGAATCTGTTTCTGTCATCATTATCTTTTTAAATATTTGAAATGTCATTTAATTGAATTTTAAAATGTTCATGGAGAGTATTGAATGATATGTAATAGGAAAATCTATATGGTGCATGTGATTTGTTTCGTGGAAATATTAATTTCTCCTATCTCCAGTGCCATTTACTTCATCTTCCACTGCTTTCATCCAGGAAAGGATTTTCTGTTTTCTTTTCATTTCAGTCTGTTCTAAATACTCTGATTTTAATTTAGGTCAGCAAGTACATATTGAATACTACTATTACCACTTTGCTAGGTACTATAGAGAAAAAATATATATAAATATGAATCAGAAATATTCCCTGCCTTCAGGGAATATATTGAGGGAGATAGGTTTGACTTTTCGCAAAATACAAAATAAATAAAGATATCATCGGGCACTTTTCTTAACATTTAAATATCATCTGATACATTTCAGGTGTGGTAAGCTAGCACAATCAAAATTATTGGGACCACAATGACTGGAGCAATTAAACCCTGTCTGAAGGAGGAAAAGGAAAATGACATTTAACTCTATGAGCCTACTCTGTCATAAGCACTGTGCTAAATATTTTATGTAAATTATCTCATTTAGTCCTCCCAACAACCCAGTTTTACAAAGGATGAAAAAATAGCTCAGTAACATTAGGTAACTTTCCTAAGTCACACAGCTTGTTTGGTATGAAGGCCAAATTCAAACCTAGCAGAAGTCATACTCTTTTCAGTCACCTCAAGGAAGGTAGTGGTATGGGTTACAGTTGAGTTAAGAGGACAACTGGTAGCTTCTGATTTAGACCGGACTGTAATGTCTGAAAGAAAGACTTTGGGTTAATAAAACTTTATGAAAAGGAGTAAAACAAATAGTAATCATAATCAATCTAGATCCACCACTGGGCAATTGGTGGTCACGTGATCACAGGGATCAAAATGACAATTTGTACACATGAATAAAGTGTCCAAGTTGTTGATGAAAGTAACAAAAGAGAGTAATGAAAACATAATGTTTACGTTTCAAAATGACTGTACCCATCCTTTAACTTCTTGAATCTATAATGGAAGGTTACCTTTTGTTCCAATGAGAAAAATGAATAGTAATAATAACATCTATTGAACACTTACCAATGCTAGGCTTCATGCTAAATACATGTGCCCTACATACTTGTAGAATAGAGATTGAGATTTACAACAAGGTTCAGCAGGTTTAAATCTTTTCACTGCATGTTAGTTATTACCCGCTACAAGTTAATCAACCTCTCCGGGCCTCAATTCCTTCATCTAAAAAGTGAGGATGTGATAAATAAACACCTGGTAAAAGTTAGCGATTACGCAGGTGGGATATGCACCAGTTGGAAAGGGAGTTTTCTTAGTACACTGGCCCATCAATAAGTCCAGGCTTTCTTCTTTGGGGCTCTCTGCAAGTTAGGGGTCATGCACATAGGGTAAACAGGACCAAGCAAAGTCTCAGAGCATGGTGGCCATCACTGCTGCTGGAAGGTCCTTGTGTGATGAGAAGATGTCTGTTGTAGAAGAGACACCCTCCACTAATGCCAAAGGCAAGTTGAGAGCCACAGGTGCCGAACAAAGCTCAGGGAAGTGAGGCAGACTGCTCCCACCTGTGCCTGGCTGCTCCAACAATACCCATCATGATATCTGTGATAGCCAGCCTCTGAAATAATTCCCAATGATCACCATCTTCTAGTATTCTCATTCTCATGCAAACCCCTTCCATATTGTACAGGAGATGGTTATATAATAAGACAGAAGAACGTGGCAGAAATGACGGTATGACATCTAAGATTAAGTAATAAAAGATACTGTTGCTTCCATCTTGGTCTCTTTCTCTTTTCTCTCCTTGTCTTTCCTCTTCTCTCTCTGAGATCACTCACTATAAGGAAAGCCAGTTACTATGTCTTGAACGTCCCTACGGAGAGGCCCATGTGGTGAGAAACTGAAGCCTCCTGCTAATAGCCATGTAAGTGAGCTTGAAGCAGGTCCTACAGCTCCAATCAAGCCTGTAGATGACTGCAACCCAGTCAGTGGCTTGACTGCAATCTCACGAGAGGCTCAGAGCCACAAATACCCAGTTAAGCCCCTTTTTGACTCCTGCCCCTGTAACTGATATAATAAATGTTTGTTTTCTTTGACTACCAAGTTTTGGGGTAAATTGTTACAGAGCAATAGATAACTAATAGAATATCCCCTTTGCTGAGCTGTCCCTTATTCTTACGGGCTTGGTTCTGATTAAGTCTAGACTTCTCTCCAGTGACTCAGACACACACACACACACACACACACATACACACACACACACACTTCTCTCAGCTTCTTTCTTTTCTCTCCAGAAAGGAGAGAGTCTTTTCTACTCTTCAGGGCCCATCAGTTGTCTCAGAGACAATTCTTCCCTTGCTATTGGCTTAAAATATATCCCCTGACATCCTTTTCTTAATGGATTTAGGGATTCTCAAATTAGAAAGACACCTTTTGTTTTTTTTCTCCCCCACCAGTTCCACTCCCTGCTCTGTTCCATTTTCCTTCAAAGAATATACCACAAATAACAGTTCCAGAAAGAGAATTAGTTAATAACTTAAAAGTTAATATATCAAAAAACATTATTACACCAAATATGTTACCTCCTTTAACAACCCTATGAGATAAGTGTTCTTATCATGCCCATTTTACAGGTGAAAAGTTACCTTGCTTTTGATCACATGGATGGCAGGTGACCCAACCGAGATTGAACCCCCAGGGTGACCACGTCCAGAGTCTGTGCTTTTAACTATCAAGTAATTCTACCTCCTTATACTAGTTATACTGATATAGTGGCTATAGATTCTAAAGAGAAAATGATAGGCCAGGCATGGTGGCTCACGCCTGTAATCCCAGCACTTTGGGAGGGTGAGGCGAGCAGATCATGAGGTCAGGAGATCGAGACCATCCTGGCTAACACAGTGAAACCCCGTCTCTACTAAAAATACAAAAGATTAGCCAGGCATGGTGGCATGAACCTGTTGTCCCAGCTACTCAGGAGGCTGAGGCAGGAGAATCACTTGAACCTGGGAGGCGGAGGGTGCAGTGAGCTGAGGTCGTGTCACTGCACTCCAGCCTGGGTGACAGAGCAAGACTCTGCATCAAAAAAAAAAAAAAAGGAAACAATGATATTTGTGGAGTCTGCATATTTACTGTAAATATATCACTTATAATGAATCACTAATTAATATTAATTTCAAGAAATGTTTTTTAGGCTATGTCCCAACAAAGAGCTGATATGTCTACATATGTTTCAAACTTAGTTGTGGAATAGGATAAAGTGCTTTCCCAGGCAAGCTTCTGGGTCTCATACAAAGCAGGGAATTTGTCTAAAAGTCTATGTCACAGTGAAGGAAGTCCTCCTACTTTACTCCAGACCTAGCTGAGCCCCTTGTAACATGTTCCCTTTCTTTCTCCAAAGCAGCATTCTCCCAACTTCTCCACTCTTCAGAAATCTTCAACCATCCCTCCCACCCACAAACATCAATCATGTCCCCATCACTCTCATGACTCAACACCCACTGATAGGGAAAATATAAGCCACCCGACGATAACCACTTCAACTTCCCACTGCATGCTAAAGCCTGGCCTCCCACCAGACTCTGGAAACATTCCTCTCTTCTGCAGCTAAGCCCCCTGCCTGTTCTTTGGATCTCAAACTCTTACTTTCTCAGGAATCTTGCCCTATTGATTTTTCCCTCTCTTCCTTCCCCACCTTTCCCTCTCCTACGACATTATTTCAATATTTAAAATGCTCAAATCTCTGCTTAGTAAACGCAAAACAAACAAAAGCCCTCCCATGGCCTCTGCTCTTTCTTTCTTCCTCTTTTCAACCAGTTTTCAGAAATTGTCTACACTTGGCGTCACTACTTGCCTACCTCCCACTCACTTCTCACCCCACCACATTTCAGCTTATGCCATCAACACTTCTCTCAATCTGCTATCACCAAGGGCACCGATAAACTCCCTGTTGCAAAATCCCAGGGACACTGTTTACTCCGTTTGTTTCTTCGCCTCTCAATGTTTGACACTACTGTTTCTTTTGAGCTGCTCTCTTTGCTTGGCTGGATTTTCTTTCTACCTCTCTGGCTGTGCTTTTTTTGTGTGCTCCTCTTCCTCTGGCCATCTTTTCCCCTCAGTGTGCTGTACTGGGGCATCTTCATTTCTCAATCTACACACTTTCCCTGGGTGGGATTATCTATTCCTTTGGCCTAGATTACCATCTATTTGCCTATGACTCCCATATTTATAATTCTGGCCTAGATCTCCCTTGTGAGCTTATATACCTCAAGTATGTACATACCTAAAATATGTACATATCAACCTGCCTCCTGGACATTTCCACTTAGCTATCCTACAGCAGGGTCCCCTCACCCCTGGGCCTTGGACTGGTTCCGGTTTGTGGCCTGTTAGGAACCGGGCCGCACAGCAGAAGGTGAGCAGCACCATGAGCACCTGTTGCTGCCTGAGCTCCATCTTCTGTCAGATTAGTGGGGAAATTAGATTCTCACAGGAGCACCCACCCTATTGTGAACTGCACATGTGAGGGTTGCACGCTCTTTATGAGAATCTAACTAATGCGTGATGATGTGAGGTAGGACAGTTTCATCCTGAAACCATCCCTCCACCCCACCAATGAAACCGGTCCCTGGTGCCAAAAAAGCTGGGGCTGTCATATAGGCACTTCAAACTCATTTGCTCCAAATTCACCTGCTTTTGCCTCCTAACCTGCTCTTTCTCTTGGGTTTCCATACAACCAGTTGCCTAAGCCTAAAATGTGAGTGTCTTTCCTAAATTATTCTCTCTCATATGTGCCCCATTCCTTTTTTTTTTTTTTTTTTTGAAATAGGGTCTCTCTGTCACTTAGGGTGGAGTGCAGTGGCACAATCATCACTCACTGTAGCTGTGACCTCCTGGGCTCACATGATCCTCCCACCTCAGCCTCCAGAGTAGCTGGGACTATGGGTGTATGCCACTACCCCCAGCTAATTTTCATTTTATTTTATTTTTTTAGGAGATGAGGTCTCTTGCTGTGTTGCCCCAGCTGGTCTAAAACTCCTGGCCTCAGGTGATCCTTCCACCTTGGCCTCCCAAAGTGCTGGAATTAGAGATGTGAGCCACCACCCCATTTCTAATCAAGTTTGACAATATCTCTTAAATATACCTGGAATCCATCCACTGTTTCCACGTTTACTACCACTGTCCAGACCAAGTCCCCATCTCCTCTAACCAGAATTACTACAGGCATCTCCCAACTGATCTTGCCTCTAGTTTTGTCCTTCCCTAATTCATTCTACATCCTGCAGCCAGAGTGATCTTTTCTTGAGATAGGGTCTTGCTCTGTCATCCAGGCTGAAGTGCAGTGGTGTGATCATGGCCTACTGCAACCTCGACATCCCAGATTCAAACAATCCTCCCACATCAGCTCCCGAGTAGCTGGAACTACAGGTGCACAACATCACACTTGGCTAATTTTTAATTTTTTTTTTTGTAGAAACAGGGTCTTGTTATGTTGCCCAGGCTGGTCTCGAACTCTTGGGCTCAAGTGGTCCTCCTGCCTTGGCCTTCCAAAATGCTGGGATTACAAGCATGAGCCACTGCATCTGGCCCAGAATGATCTTTATAAAGTGTAAATCCTTCAGGATGGAGCTCTGATTTTCTGGTGCGGCATGTGTGGCCTCTCATGATCCAGCCATCTTTTAGCAAGCTCTCCTTTGTTCCCTTCCCACTCCAGCCTTCCATCCAGCCTTGATGAACTGATTCTGGATTTTCTGCTAGAAAGCTGTCCTTAGTCTCCGCCGGGCGCGGTGGCTCAAGCCTGTAATCCCAGCACTCTGGGAGGCCGAGATGGGTGGATCACGAGGCCAGGAGATCGAGACCATCCTGGCTAACACGGTGAAACCCCGTCTCTACTAAAAAATACAAAAAACTAGCCGGGCGAGGTGGCGGGCACCTGTAGTCCCAGCTACTCAGGAGGCTGAGGCAGGAGAATGGTGTGAACCCGGGAGGCAGAGCTTGCAGTGAGCTGAGATCCGGCGACTGCACTTCAGCCTGGGCGACAGAGCGAGACTCTGTCTCAAAAAAAAAAAAAAAAAAGAAAGCTGTCCTTAGTCTCAATAAGATAAAGTCTTGCTAACTCTTCCTCTGGGGTACCTCCTTTTCTCTATCAATCTCCATGTTGTCTATGTTTCTGCCTACTGCGGATGAAGTTAAAGTACTTTCTCAGACAGGCTCTTGAGTCTCACACAAAACAGGCAACTTGTCTAAAAATGTATGTCATGATGGTGGGTAGCTTGGGTCAATATATCTCTTAAATGTTTCCTGCTTTTCTATACCTCCTTCTCTCATAGTTCATATTTTTCTTCTCTCTTTAAGCCTCAAGGCATGTGAGGCCATGGCAATCAAATAGAGCCGATCCTCAAACAACATTGTTTCATTCAATATCATTCATTACAATGTTGATGAGAAAAATAATTGATTCTCAGACCAGGTGACTGTCTGTGTGCAGTGCGCATGCTCTCCCATGTCTTCCTGAATTTCTCCAGGTAATCCAGTTTCCTGCCATATCCCACAAATGTGCACGCTAGGTGAACTGGCATGTCAAAATGGTCCCAGTGTGAGTGAGCACGGGTGTGTGTGTGAGAGCACCCTGACATGGAATGGGGTCCCGTACAGGGTGGATTCGACTTTGTCCCTTGAGCTGCTGGAACAGGCCCTGACCATCCACCACCCTGAACTGGAATAAGCAGGTTGCAAAATGAATGAATACAAATTACTGCAAAACAATAAATATTCAGTGGGGCACAATGGCTCATGTCTGTAATCCCAGCACTTTGAGAAGCCGAGGCAGGAGGATTGCTTGAAGCCATCGCTTGAGTTAGAGACATGTCTGGTCAACAAAGCAAGACCCCATCTCTACAAAAAACAAATGAACGAACAAACAAACAAAAAAAACGTAGCGAAGTGCCCGTGGCATGCACCTGTAGTCCCAGCTACTTGGGAGGCTGACGAGGGGGGATCACTTGAACTCAGGAGTTCAAGGTTGCAGTGAGCTATGATCACACCACTGCACTCTAGCCTGGGCAATAGAACGAGACCAAATAAATAAATAAATAAACTTAAACTCAACGATAATCATACAAATGTATGATAATAAAGGAGGTGGTAGGAAAGTACTCAGTGAGCCCAACATATTCATTTCGGTTTGTGTTTGACCTTTGTGGCGGAGGGAGGTGCTCCTTATAATTTTTGCTTTGCAAACATTTATTCCTTGATTTAACGCACCACCACAATGACTGCTGTCACTCACTGGCTCATCAAAAATTAAGCTAATAAGTATCTTACTCGTTTTTATTTCTCTTTCTTTAATGTATGCATAGTTCACATTTATTTCAATCTTTAATATTATAAGTGTTTTGGGGTCCTCAGTTAGAAGTTTGGTGAGGTTTCTAACCAGAAATGTGCCTTAGGAGATTAACTCTCGTTTGTATCAATTAGCCTATGGTAAAATTCATTTTGTTATATATCATTTTGATTAATGATATATGCAGTTTCTAAGAACCTGTCAATGATGTTAAGTGAGGACTTACTGTACAATTGGTTCAGAATTCAGGCTCTAGAATAAGATTGCCTGGCCTCAAATCCAAGATCTACAACATCCTGTTACTATAATCTTAGACAACTTGCAAATTTGTGCCTCAGTTTTCTCGTCTGCAAAATGGAGATTATATTGGTGCCTATCTCATAGGCTTGTTGTGAGGATTCAATGAGAAAAGCTAAGTAAAGCATTTAGAATGGTGCCTGGAATGTAGCAAATATTCAATGAGTCTTGGCTGTTATTAATTTTTTTTTTCTTTTTTTTTTTTGAGGCAGGGTGTTGCTCTGTAGCCCAGGCTGGAATGCAGTGGTGCAATCATGGCTCACTGCAGCCTCGACCTCCTGGGCTCAAGTAATCCTCCTGCTTCAGTCTTCTGAGTAGCTGGGACTACAGGCATGCACCACTATGCCCTGCTAATTTTTTTTTTAGTTTTTTGTAAAGACGGGGTCTCCCTATGTTGCCCAGGCTGGTCTCAAATTCCTGAGCTCAATCTATCCTACCACTCAGTCCCCCAAAGTGCTGAGATTACAGGCTTGAGCCACCATGCCCAGCCTGCTGTTATTACTTCTAAAGTCAGATACTGTATCATTTATCCCCATACGGTTATTTACTCATTATTTATAAAATGAATACTTGTGTCTTAAACCAAAATTCTTAACATTAACCCATAAGTGAATATTAAATCTATTACACTAAGCACCGATCATAAAAATTATACCACCTTGGTTGCTGGTCACTTGGAACTTTTTGAAAATGAGGTCATTCTATTTCTACCCAAGCACTCGGGGAATTATATTCCCTTGAGGAAGGAGGTCTGAATCAAACAGGACACCTCAAGGTTCCTGAAGGCGTCATGACTGAGACTGAGGTAATGTCTTCTTTACATAAACGTGACTGTTAAAAGCAAGTAAACATCAAGGTAACTGTTTTAACTTGCTTTCCAGTAATTTAAGAGGACTAGGCCCTCGGTTCTTCCAGTGTCACAGACACCTGCAATCTCATGCATCCTCCCTTAGGAGAGGGCTGAGTTCTGCAGGTGCTTTCCTTTTCCAGAGTTACAGAAGCCAGGCCTTAGTTCAAGCTTCACAAGCTTGGGATTTAAAAGTCAAGTTTTAAAAACAGAAATAGTGCCTCTAGATGCTTAGTTTGTTTGGTAGGGGGAGAGAAAGAAACAGAATAGTATTGTATAACAGCGTTGGATTTGTTTCCAAGGACACAATGTAAGAGGGAACTGAGGTGACTTAAGAGAAGTTTCAGAGTAGGAGGAAAAGCTGGAACAGGCATATTTATAGCACCAACCTACCATTTATAATGTAAATAAATAAATGTGCATCCTACTCTTGTTACTGCTTGTCTTCCTTATTGGCCTCCTGCCTCTTGAGGGGTTAGACAGACACCGACACAGTATTTCTGTCTCAACAAAGAAAGGCTGGCGTCTAGGGAAATGACCTTGATAGACAACTACAAACACAATATCAATCAGAGCAATATGCTCTTCACTGTGCCCCGTTCCCAATATCCCAAAGCAACCCCAGAAGAGAGGCAAAAAAAAAAAAAAAAAAAAAGCACAATCACTGGCCATCTAACAAATGTGCATAGAAAGGTAAAATATTCTAACACAGTCCAAAAATGACCCAAGTCCTGCCTCCAAAGAAAGTGATTTTTATTTTTATTTATTTATTTATTTTTTTTTTTTTGAGGCGGAGTCTCGCTCTGTCTCCCGGACTGGAGTGCAGTGGCCGGATCTCAGCTCACTGCAAGCTCCGCCTCCCGGGTTTACGCCATTCTCCTGCCTCAGCCTCCTGAGTAGCTGGGACTACAGGCGCCCGCCACCTCGCCCAGCTAGTTTTTGTATTTTTAGTAGAGACGGGGTTTCACCGTGTTAGCCAGGATGGTCTCGATCTCCTGACCTCGTGATCCGCCCGTCTCGGCCTCCCAAAGTGCTGGGATTACAGGCTTGAGCCACCGCGCCCGGCCAAGAAAGTGATTTTTAAAGATGGGCTAACTCCTAACAGATTTCACAGGCAGCACCTCTATGCTAAATGGTTTCTGTCTTGGTATCATAGAACAAGGTGTTAAGGAAGATAAGTCAGGGTTTTAATCCACATATAACTAGACACCTTTACTCTTTGTAAATAGTGACACAACCTTTACTCCTAGGACAGCTGTCTTGCAAAGAGCTGTGCTCCAGAGAGTCTGGGGCAGAAAGGGAAAATGAAAAATGAGTACCAGCCTATTGTCAGTAATGGGAAAAGAAAGTATCAACTCACAATCACAGCCTATTGGCAACAAGAGTGGCACATTACATTACTTTGTCCCACACTCTCGTTGGACCTGAGCATTATTTTTTAAGTCAAGTGAATACTTGATTTCAAAAAGACCAGTATTCTACATGTTGCCCAAATAAATGTCCTCAAACAGACGTTCCTGCCAGTGCAAAAAATATTTTCTGCGTGAAGGTTGAACACGGAAAGGGGAGCCCCTTGTTGCTGCTTGCATAAGAGCCTCTGTGGACAATTTAGCTGCTGTTTTACAAGTCAAAGCTAGCCTTTCACAGGCAGCGTTGGTGCCTCCATGTGAGACTGGAAAATTGAGCTGCTCTTTCTCCGCCTCTAGTGACCTGCTGAGTAATAAAGGTTTGTGGAGTTGCTTTGTTTCTTTCTCTTTTTTGTTGTTTTAAAATCAGGGCTAAGCTGACAGTCTTCGTGAGGATGTTGGGGAGGGCAAGGGCAAGTTAAAATCCACCTCCAGCTCCCTGGGGAAGGAAGAAGCTGAGAGGCTCATTCCTGTCAGCAGGTGTGAGTCAGACACACAGGGAGCAGCAAAATTGAGTAAGAAGGTGCCATTTTGTCGTCAATGTTTCCACCGCCACCGCACAGAAATAAATAGTTTGAGAAAATGATCCAGCATGAAAGAAAGATCTGGTTGGGAGTCAGACAGAATAGAAAGTCCCCATGGAATGCTGCTTCATTACGCAATCCTTCCTTTCACCGAGGGATTCCAACTTTTGGCGGAACCAATTTGACAAGCAAGGGCTGACAGCCTGGGAACCAGCAAAGCTGATCTCCAAGGTGATTAGTCACTTTGAAGCTCGGTCCTACTATTGAAGTGTTAGTTGGTATAAGAAGGAGAACTCGGTTAGCCTTGAGTCTCGGTTTTTAAATCTGGAAACTGGGATCAGTAATCTTCACCAACTGATGAATGTTTCTAAGTAATGCTTGGATTGGAGACACCATCATTCCCCTTTTTAACCATTCCCCCAATTGTTCCTGGAGACATTCTTTTTCTCTTCCTGTGTATTTTACACTGAAGGTTTGCCTTTCCCTCTCTGCTCACTGCTGGAGGGATGGTGAATGGCTCGATGTTTAGATAGCCCACACTAACTTAGCTTCAAAGGAACCTAAGTATACTTAGGACAGAATTGTCCCATAAAGGGCTATGAATGTTACCAATTTCATAATGGAAAAGACTGGAAATTAACCTGGCAGTTTTCTTCTATTATTCATCATTTTTGTATGCTTCAGCTTTAACTGTTTAGTAAGTTATGCATAGTTTATTTGGAAGATATTTTGAAATGAGGACCTAAAGTATAGTTCATCCCAGACAGTGGGCGGGTTATCTATAATTCCTTCCACTTGTTTCATTATAAAATCCAGAATTTTAAACACAGAACTCTACCAACTATTATTTTACAATTTAGCGGCTCTCCATTGAATATATATTTTTGGACGCCTACTCCAGACTTACTAAAGAAGAATCTCTTGGGATCTTGGGCAAGTATAATTGTGAAAGCGTCCCATGTGATTCTGATCAACACACTTGGATAAGAACCATAGATAAGTTACTTGGATCAAATGCACCCCAAGTGACCCTGGTGCACCCTTCCCTTTCTCCACTGATGCTTTTTCCTTCCTCTCGGTTCTCAGGCCAAATGCTTTGCAGTTGTCCTTGATGTAACTCTTACTCTTGCATTCCACATCTAATCTATCAGCAAATCGTGTTGGCTCTACTTTCAAAATATATCCAGAAAAAAAAAAATATGTTTATATACCTAGGATTATTCACTTTTGCTGATACACTGTCCCAGTCTATTTTCTACAAGGCAGCCGATATGGTTCTGTAAAAATTTAAATGAGATCCCTTCATTCCTTTGCTCAAAAATCTCCCATGGTTCCCTCTTTTGCTCAGAGTCAAAGGCAAAGTCCTTACCATGGCACACAGGGCTCTGCTGAGCTGGAGTCTGTCACCTCTCTCCACTGTCCTCCTATGCTCTCCTACTCCAATCATAGCAGCCTCCTTGTTGTTCTAGGCACATTTTCTTCTCAAGTCATCTGCATTGGCTCTTCTCTCTTTTGGAAAAGTTCTTCTCCATAGATGTCTACATGGCGAGCTCCATCACTTCATTCATTCATTCATTCATTTGTTTATTAGAAACAGGGTCTTGTTACCCAGACTGGTCTTGAACTCCTGGCCTCAAGTGACCCTCTCACCTCTGTCTCCTGAGTTGCTGGGATTACGGGTGCAAGCCACTGCACCCAGCTTTCCACCACTTCCATCAAGTCTTTTTCAACTGTCACTTCAATGACCACCTCATGGTTACCCTGACCACACTAATTGAATTGCAACCTGCCTCCTTCACCACAACTCTCCCAGTTGCCCTTATTTTGATCTATATTTTCCCCCCAAAGCCCTTATCAGCTTTCAATATATTATATAACCTACTTATTGTTCTTTATTTTATCTTCCTCAGCTAGACTAGAAGCCCCACAAGGGCAGGAATCTGTGTTTGTTTCATACACGAATATATCTGAAGCACCCAGAACACTACCTAGCATGTACTCAATAAATATTTGTAGAATTCGATACATAAAGATTTTAAAATCCAGAGAGAGCAAACCAGGTAAGTGATACACCTTACAGAATGCTGCCTCAACACGTTTGCTCCTAATTGGGTTTGCTGCTATGGGGACAATCGTAGCTTATATATTTTAAGACTTTCGTGGTGCTATATCTTACAAATGCCATAAAATATGCTACTCCTGTTTTGGAAGTCAAGAACTAAGAGTTGTTGAACTACTGCTACAAGAACAGCTCACAACCAAATCTATATTGTTGCTGGAAATTTCACTTTAGCAGCACACCCACATGTTCAGGGTGAAATAGAATAAGGCATTAGTCCTGTGACCTCCAGTCTCTACCGGGTCAGTGGGAGTTAAAAGCCAAATTGTCGGAGCATCCTTTTCTGAAGTGAGTTAGCACCGGAAACTCAAATGCCAAAAAAGAGAGAGAGAAAGAGAGAGGGAGGGAGGGAGAGATTATACTTCACATATCTATTTTTATGTTATTGGGCTTCATCACAATCTCCCCCTAAAACAGTTAACCCAGCAGGACAGAGAGATCTCAGCAGCCCTCACTTATACTGGTGGAAACCACGGTCTCAGAAAGCCCTCCGCCTTCCCCCCTCACAGGACAATGCTCCTAATTAGCTTCACCATATTTCCCAGAGAACAAAAGCTCCCCACCCCTTACAGGAAAAGCTTTTGCAGGAGATATCTCGCTGGGGAAGCGCCAGGCACACAACAGGGAGAGGAGAACATACAGGCTGTTCTGAGCTCTGCAAAGAGACACAAACCCTGGATTCTCTAGGGAGTCTCAGAGGTTAGCCCAGCACATTTTTTCTCCACGTGACAAGCATGTGCTTCACATACCCTGAGGTGGCCAACTTCAGAGGGCCCCTTTCTTCCTCTCTCTCCTTCAGTCACTAGCTGGGGGGCTGGGGTTAGAAATCTTGGGGGTGGCAAAATAAGCTGGAATAATCTTTAGAATTGAGTATCTGAGAAGCAGTAGGAGAGGAACAGGGAGTTTATTTCAGGTGACAGACATAGAGCAGGCCCCTATTTTTTTTTTCCTGAGACTAATAATATTTCTGGAATGAGGATGCTTGAATCATATGTCTCTTCATACCACTGTGTGGGAAGTCTCAGTTATGAGCCCAACAATCAAAGACATGGTGGTGCTTTGAAGACTTGGTGGGGGGCTTGCAAAGGCGTCTAGAAGCATGCTGGGGGGAGTCCTGGGTGGGGGTGGGGGGCAATGTGATTACAAGCAAAAAGGGTGATTAAGGAAGAAAAAGACTGCCTCACCTTAGCCTGTTTGGGGCCAAAGAAGACGGGGCTGAAAAGTCTTCTCTCAACAGTTTTGTTCATCCCATTAAACGTGTTTTTTGAAAAACAGAGGAAAAAAAAATCTTGTTTCAGTGCCTCTTCCTGAGTAAGTTCACTGTCAGGAAAGGAAAATCCAAACGCTCAAATATTCTATTTTTGTGTCCAGAGGCTCCAGTCCCTGCACACAGACTCTTCCTCACTCTGAAGGAAAGGAAACTGGGCGGGAGAGCCCTCTGTCACAGAGGCCGGAATTGAGGAACCTGTGTCCCTCCAAGGCCTGTTCTCCATACACACGGCTTCCATTTTAGGAAATGAGGATATAGTGCAGGCTGCTTTGGGATTGGCCTGAGGGTGGAGTTAGTGGTTTAAAAAAAAAAAAAAAGAAAAAGTTCTCCTTTGACTATTCTCCAGGCAGGCAGCAAGTGTGGAACTAGACTTTAATTAAATTGGGAGGTTTAAACGGCCGCATTAGTATTACACTTCCTCTGGTCATTAAAGTTTACTGCCATCATCACCTGCTTCTCAGCTACCATGTAGATAAGGACGTGAGGCCTGATTAAGAGTTTTACATTTTGATGTGTGAGCAAAGTGAAAGCCGTAAGTCAGTCATAGCAGTAATAAAACAGCAGTTACCTAGGAAGATAAAGCCCCTCTTTGTACATTCCACATTAATTTTGTTCACTGATCCATACATTTGTCTATAATTTTCCCCTCTGCATTGCCTTTATTTAATTAATTTTTTAAACAGACACATAATAATTGTGTATATTTATAGGATACATAGGAATATGGCAATACATATAATGTACAGTGATCAGATCAGGATAATCAGCATCTCCATCATCTCAAATATTCATCACTTCTTTGTGTCGGGAACATTCAATAGGCACTGCCTTGAAACGGTGACAAGTGCCAAGGTTGTCCAACCTGGGGACTGGGGTTTGGACCACTCTCCCTCACAATCCAGTGTGACTCTGCCTCCTTCTGCACTTTACTAGTGATGGCCTTTTTCAAGGACCTTAAGGGACACAGAGAAGGGCAGTCCAGCTTGTGACAGTCACATTTTTAAGCTATTCCTGCTTCGAGTGCTATCCAGCATGGGAAGCAGACCTTAAAAACAGACCTCAGTTTGAAAAGGTTTCAGGGGAAGCTGGTGAATGGGGATGGAGGAAGGAAACCGGAAACGTCCAATTAAAGAGAGACTGATTCCTATGACTTTGCTTGTTTACTACTACTCCAGGGTAGCACTGACCCTAGCACAGACAGGTCCTCCTAAAATGCAGATCTCATTAGGGAACCACCATGCTCTTAATCCTTCAGTGGTTCCCCAGTGCCCAGAGGATGATGTCTAGGTAGCCCAGTTATGATTTACAAGACTCCTCATGAGTTGGCCCCAGTCTACTGTGTGCTCTCCATGCTGTTCAGCACACCCCCAATACCACGGGGCCAGCCCTACTGCCTTTCTTTCGGTTCCTCAAATATACTGTTTCCTATCTTCCCCAGCCTTCAAACATGCTCTTTCTCCCTCTGCTCCTAACGCATCCTTCCTTCCATCGGACATTTCTATCCCAGGGAAGCCTTCCGTTACCACACTGGCTCTGGATTAGGCTTCTCTCCTGTGAACTCCCACAAACCTCCTGCTTTACCTACCACATAACACACTGCTCTGGAATCATTATGCTTGCCAGCCTGTCTCTCCAGCTGAACTGTGCACACATGAGGGCAGCACTAAGCATTTGCCTTGTCCAGCGTTGTATGGTAGTGCCATGCCAGTATTTGTTGAATAAATGGCTACTGTGCCAATATGACAATTGAAAGCCCAGTGGTACTTACCAGATTTGCATTCCACATGTTTATTTTAGTTAAGTCACTGCTGAGACAAAGGAAGGGCCCTGAATTAGACATGTGTTGTAATTAGGCTGCCCTGACCTCCTCTTAACCCTTTCACTTTATTCCAAGGCCCTCTCTCATCCCACCTTTTCCACGATGCCTTCTCAGGGATCCTGGTTTGCAGTTATCCCAGTCAGCTTAGGGACTACTCCCTATGTGTACATTTACTGGCAAATGTCTGTGCCAGATTTTGTAATTTAAAAAAAATTTTTTTACTATTCATTTGAAAATTACTATTAATTATAATTACTTTTAAATGATTTTACAATTTTGTCTTATCTTTTCCAGGTTTTTCTTGATAGTAGGAAGGATGTTTTCTTTTATTAATCCTGTTGATACCTAATGCTTTTGTAGTACACAATTTGTGTTTAATGAATAAATACGAGATAACTTAAACCCTAACTTTTCTTTCGAAATTGAATTTATTATAGTGCCATTGTGGAAATGAATACTAGATCTGTTTGGTGATGTGGCAACTGGACTAAGTTTCTTAAAGGAAACTGTGGTTCCAGGATGGGCTTGGAAGCTGCAGCCCAGAACTATGTGGGCACCGCGGCCCTGGTGGGTTGGCAGGAACAGGAAGCCCGCAGTCAGAAAAAACATTGTTCCATGGTGCCCTCTAGTGAGCCAAAGCACTACCAGGTCAGAAGTCAGGGCCAGAGGCCCTTGAACTTCAGCAGGAAGCAGGATCATCCGGGGAGCGTGACAAAACTATAGACATCAGTGCTCCTTCCCAGAATGCCAAGCCAGCGGGGAGATCAAGCCCTTCAATCAGCATCTTCAGGGATCCGATGCACACAGTCCTCAGGTCACACTTTGTGAAATACTGACTAGGTGATGCTCATCAGAAAAAAACTCTCCGGGTATGTAATCTGAGAATACCCACACCCATTCTTCTGCTCCTAGGGATGGATCACTTACTTCTTGCTTACTACTCAAGGATGGATTTGGGTGAGAAAGACAGAGAGAGGGGAGAGAGAGAGAGAGGGAAGAAACAGTGTCTACATCTCTGGTATGACTCCAGTACACACAAGAATGTTGAGCAGCAAAAACTGGATGGAAACACTGAGTGAATATTTTAGGGAGGATTGTGTCACCCTCTTTTGACATCTATCTCCAATCCAATAAAGCACTAATGAAGAGCACTGCTTTCCTCATTTTGTACTCTTCCTGGAACAAGGGTCGGGAGGTGCCTGGCTTTTATCAAGCAAACAGTCCATGGCCACCACTATGTCAGACTTTTAAAGTACATTATCTCTAGAAGTCCCTGGAATCATAGAGAGTGAGGCATTCTTTGTACCATACAGAGGGAAGGCTTGCCGGACAACTGGTTCAAGCATAGGCAACAGAAAAAATTCACTTTCATGTGTCTGTATTTATGTTCTGTTAACAAACTCACTGGAAAGATAAATACAGTAACAACTGCATCACATTCTCAACCATAAAAAGGGCCAATTCATGGTCAGAAACCCAATATACAGTGTTCATCAATGACAAAAAACAAAACAAAACAAAAAAAACCAAACACTTCAAAATCCCCACCAGTACTTTTCTTCCTTCCTCTTGATAACTTTTTTTTTATCATTATTTTTTATCTTTTTTGAGACAGAGTCTCGCTCTGTCGCCCAGGCTGGAAGCAGTGGCACAATCTCGGCTCACTGAAGTCTCCACCTCCTGGGTTCAAGCGATTTTTGTGCCTCAGCCTCCTGAGTAGCTGGGATTATAGGCATGTACCACATCCAGATAATTTTTGTATTTTTAGTAGAAATGGGGTTTCACCATGTTGTTCATGCTGGTCTCTAACTTCTGGCCTCAGGTGATCTGCCCGCCTCGGCCTCCCAAAGTGCTGGGATTACAGGGGTAAGCCATCACGCCCGGCCTCCCTCTTGATAATTTTAAATGAAGGCTGCCACTTTACTAAGGGGTTGTTTGGAAACTAAAATGTTTGTTGAACCTTTCGAGGTGATAAATTACTCTGATGTGAAGTCTACTACTTAAGTCTAAGTCTTTTATGTACTTGTTCATTTATTAATTGTACCTAATGAATTCATTTAAACGGCAAAGCTACATTTATTGAGTGTCTACTATATGTCTGGACACTGTGTTGGGCTCAAGAAGTATAAAGGAGGACTGGGTAAGGCTGACTGCCTATACAGGGGTCAGCGTCTAGAGGGGACATTATCTGATGCAATGTGATGGGTACTCTACCAGAAAGATGAACCCAGGGCTAGGATAGCACAGGACAATTACCTCTCTCCATGGGAACCAGCTGAATAGAGAAATGCTATCACAGACACACTCTAAAATTCTAATACTTGATGAACATTGCAATTTTCATGGGGATTAGTTAAGACCACATCATTAATTTTCAAACGTTCTAAGACAAAAGAGTTATCAAATCTCTGTTCTCACAAATAATGTTTTTTAAAGCTCCCCCATTCCCCGTGACTGTAGCTTTGAAACAAACTATGAGGTGCTGGGCTGATGCCATCTGATTTCAGTCTTGCTTATTTGCCTGTCCAGAAAACTTTAAGCATAGACTCACAGAGCCCTTAATGAGAAAGCTCATTAAAAAGCCGTCTGAAATGGTGAAACAAATTACATGCACAACACGGCCCACTCTTTTCCTCTTCATTTCCTTCTTTCCCTCCCAGGCTGCAGCATTATAAACGACAAGGTGAAGTGAATCATCAGGTCAAGAAAAGGCACTGCCGAATGGGTCTATCAGTACCTCTTCGCTTTGACGACATTTCTCTTGCTTCACTGAAGCACTAAAATGTTGCCCAAACAGCAGGAGGGCCCTGCACAAGTAATGATGGCCTTGGTTAAAGCCTTTGATTGTGTGTATTTGGATGGAACCTCAACTTGTAATTGCTGAATGCACACATCTGATTTCAGAGCCTCTCCCTGGAAGGCTTGTTTATTCCTGGTAAAGGCAAAATTTCCTTCCTTCCGGGTGTATCTCTGACCACTTTATGAAGGTTTCTTCAGGAGTATTACTTCAGGATGGTAGAGATCATATTCAGGGCAAGCCTGGCTACAAGGCATCTTATTAAAACACTCTCCACCCCTGGGTCTGTGAGGAAACCTGAGGGAAATCGGGAGTTTCAGGAGCTAGGATATGTTTCCTGCCTCCTGGTTTAACAGGAAGTGATGGTGACGGCTGTCCACTGGGAGGAAGAGAGGGGAGGTGGGTCTTTTTTTTTTTCTCTTATCCTGGGGTATGCAAAAGGAAGGCTACAAATACCAAACAATCCTTCCACACCTAGTAGCTGGGGCAGTATCTGTGAGCAAAAGGAAATCCTTCCCTCCATCTTGCCTCTTAATTTATAGAATTCACTGGGGTTGAGGTAGAGAGACTGGGGTTTAGGCCCTGACATTTTATCAATTGCTCTTGGTTTGACTCTTAAGAATTCACCAAACACCTCTAAATCTGTGTCTACCATATGCCAGGTACCTAGCCAGGCAGTGAGAATACAGAAATAGCGAAGTCACAGTCTTGACCCTGAAGTTTTTCATAATCTCCTAGGGAAGGCATATACACAAACAGTCACAGCACAGTGTGATGTGAGCTTTCCTGAAGCTAGGAAGGAGCCACTGAAAGCAAGAGAAAGGGGAATGCACGTGTTTTCAAGGTGGGGCAGCAGAGTGAGAAGGTGAGAGGTGGTCGGACTGCCGCTAGGGAGGGTTTCACAAATCAGAAGCCTGAGCAGGATTTTAAAGAAATCCTGTTCACTTGGAGAGAGGGAGACATACACACACACACACACACACACACACACACACACACACGGAAGGGTGGTAGAAAGAATCCCGATCGACAGTATTAAGGTGTGGCAGAGGAGACGAAGCTGAGGACAAGACTGAGAAGGAGCAGGCTCAGAAGCAGGAGGAGAAAGAGCAGAGAATGGCTTTGAATGCTAAAGAAGCCAACTATCATAGGGACCGATGGGCATCCCTTGGACTGGGCATATGGGAAGTCACAACAATTTCAGTGGCCTTTGGGGGTTGATCACAGTAGGATGAGTAAATGGAAGGGGAGCAATGGAGCTAACAAGCATATTCTTAATGTTTGGTGGACTTGGCTGTGAGGAGGAGATGATGGCTAGACAGGGATAAGTAATGAAGGAAGCCTTTTGTTGTTTTTGTTTATGACTGAAATGTGGGCATCGTTATATGCCACAATGGAGAGGGAGGAGTTAACCTACAGGAGAGAGATGGGATTAAATGGGGTTAATTCCTACTTCACAGAATCTTTCTGAGGATTAAATGAGATCCCCTTGGTTAACCCTTTCTCTAAGGAGATACACACATGTGAAGTATGATCATCCTGCTGTTGAAATGAAACCTCCGTGCATCATCACAAGGCATTTGAGCTCATTTATCACTTGGCTTCTGAGATAGGCAAATCTCCCTCTCCATAGCCTTTTTGTGTGCGCTGCTTTCCTATTTCCTCTTGCCATCGCTTTAGACACTAGAGCCCAATAATGACTTGAGCTCTCCTTGACACTTCTTCCTGACAAACAACACAACTCAACAGTTCCCCCAGATCACAACAGGAAGCTGGGGGTTGATAAGTGAGAAGCGATTAAGGGAGAGGATGAGAGCCTCCTCATTGTTATTATGAAGTGGAATTAACATCCAGACCTCTTGGGAACTTTGCCTTGTCAGTTTATTAGCTTTTCATCAGAGAATCATAAAGACACCGGGACCATGAAGTACACTGTCCCCTCACGGACACCTGTGTCCCCTTTCCCATCTCAATTCATGAACTGTAAGTCCCACCGTGGCAGAGACTTTTGTCTGTTTTGTTAGCTGCTGTGTCCCCGTTGCCTAGAACAGTGACTGGCACACAGAGAGTGTCTAAAAAATATGCAGTAAGTGAATGATTCACCCATTCCCCCTTCAATTGATTCAATAAAAAATGAGTGTATACGATGGACCAATAACCAAATGTATCCTAGATAAACACAGTTAAAGAGTGCTTGTTATCATTTAAACAATGTATATTCTGTGCCAAGTACTTTACATACATTAGTTCATATAATCACCATCATTTTACAAATGGGGAAACCGAGACTGAGAAAGAAGTCACTTTGTTGAGGATATGTGGTTGGAGAGTGAAGAAGCTGGAATTCCTGACTGCTGGAACTCCAAAACCTATGCTCTTTCTACATCAGCCTCATCCCTCATCATTCTCCAGCTCGAACCATAGCTTCAATTGTAAATGACCGCTTGCAATTCCTTGACCATGCCACGTTCTGTCATGTGTACTCCTTTGCCTGGGACACATTTAGCTGTGGCCTCTGGCTGGGTAATTCTTCATTCTTCTTTTCTGAGGCTCTTCTGAAATGATGTTCTCTGGCTGGGGTAGGCTGACCTTCCTCTCTGCTCCCATATCCCCTCTTGCAGCCCTTCATCACAGAATACATCACAGGCATTTGAGATGCCTCTTTATGCAAACTTCACTCCACTAGACAGTGAGAGGCTCAAGGGCAGGAACAGTGTCTTCATAACAAAAGCTGCTATAGATTGGGTGTTGCCACAAATGTGCTTACTTTGTTTAATTCTCACAACCACCACCTGAGGTGGGAATTATTATGCTTTTTCTTTTTTTTTTTTGAGATGGAGTTTCACTCTTGTTGTCCAGGCTGGAGTGTAATAGCGTGATCTCGGCTCACAGCAACTTCTGCCTCCTGGGTTCAAGTGATTCTCCTGCCTCAGCCTCCTGAGTAGCTGGGGTTACAGGCATGCACCACCACACCTGGCTAATTGGGATTTCTCCATGTTGGTCAGGGTGGTCTCAAACTCCCGACCTCAGATGATCTACCCACCTCGGCCTCCCAAAGTTCTGGGATTACAGGCGTGAGTCACTGCGCCCAGCCTCTCATGCCTTTTTTTTTTTTTTTTTTGGTGAGATGGAGTCTCACTGTCACCCAGGCTGGAGTGCAATGGCACAATATCAGCTCACTGCAACCTCCGCCTCCCAGGTTCGAGCGATTCTCCTGCCTCAGCCTCCTAAGTGGTTGGGATTACAGGCACGCACCACCACGCCCAGCTAATTTTTGTATTTTTAGTAGAGACTGGGTTTTACCATGTTGGTCAGGCTGGTCTTGAACTCCTGACCTTGTGATCCACCCACCTCGGCCTCCCAAAGTGCTGGGATTATAGGCATGAGCCACTGTGCCAGACTTATTATGCCTCTTTTAAAGATGAGGAAATGGAGGCTCAGAGAAGCTAGATAACTTTTACAAGGTCACAGTGAGTAAGCAGCTAACTCAGAAATTAAACATAGGTACATCTTATTCCAAAGCCCAAATTCTTTTCACTTCATTATGCTGTCGTTGGAATTATCTACAACGCTCACAGCTTAGCTGTGGGGGTAAATAGATAAATACCACCTGAACGTTGAGATTAGCAAGCTACTACAGGTTGGTACAAAGTTCTTTGGGGTGACATATGGAAGGGAATAATTTGTTCCCTTTGTGGGAGGTAGGAGCTGGAAGAGCTTCATAAGGTTGCCAGAATGCTTGGGAATTTGTCGACTGAATTGATAATGATGGTTCAAGGTCGAAGACAGTTCCCTGCATTTAATCCTGGTGGTTGGTTTTAAGGGCCACAACAGCCATTGCCCAGGTCACTACTCCTTCCAAATTGGCCCATCTGGTGCCAGGAATGCAGCCCAAATGCCTGCTGGTACCTGCTTAAGTGATGACGGGTAACCAGGCAACCCTGTCAGCACATTGTTTCATTGAAATTATATTTGTGAGTGTGTGAATATGAAAACAACTTTACATAATCACAGTTTTAATCTTGCACAATATACTTTACATTTAAATGAAATAAGTGTATTTTCAAGCTTATGGTTATATGGAATAGTGTAGCAACCCCTAATTATGCGTTAGCTTCTCTTCCTGCTCTTGTCCCTTAACTACAGGCGTCCCTGGAGGCTGCTTTCTCTATTCTCTCCTCCAGGAAATTAATCTATTTTCTAGGCTTGAATGACTGTAAAATTCCTATAAAATGAGGCTTAAAACGGCAAAGCAAAGGATTGCTTTAAAATATGTTGTATAATACCTTCTTTGTCTGCTCTCGGGGGCGTTTGTCAGGGAAAGCACAGTAGGCAGCCGGATACTGTTGTAGGGGCTCTGGTACCAGGCAATTAGGATGATTCTAAACTGCTCCGTTTCCGAGCTATGTGGCCCTGGGCAAGTTACTTAACCTCCTTAAATCTACATTCCTGATGTATAAAAGAGCAAAAATAATAGTATCCTAGTCATAGAACTATCGGGTAGATTAATGAAATCATGCAAAAGCACTTAGTGACTGATTTGTCAAAAATAACCAGTAAGTGCTACTGTTTATTTACATATTTACTTACTTGTTTATTTTTCTTAGAGACAGGGTCTCTCTCTGTTGCTCAGGCTGGAGTGCAGGGGCACAATCATGGCTCACTGCAACCTTGAACTCCTAGGCTCAAGCGATTCTCTTTCCTCAGCCTTTCTAGTAGCTGGGACTTCAGGCACATGTCACCATGCCTGGCACTAATTTTTCTGTTTTCTTTCTTTTTTTTTTTTTTTTTTTATAGAGGTGGGGGTCTCACTATGTTGCCCAGGCTGGTCTCAAACTCCTGGCCTCAAGTGATCCTCCTGCCATGACCTCTCAAAGTACTGGAATTATAGGTGTGAGTCACCATGCCTAGCCAGTGCTACTTGTGATGATTATTATTACTCTCATGGTTAGCAGGATGAACAAATTTGGGTGACAGTGATTTGAAACCTATGAAGCACTATAAAAATGTGAAATATTATCACTATTATGGATACTGTTGAGGAGTGAGATCCAAAGAGCATGGTATTAAGAGCAGTGAATAGGAAGTCAGGAAAGCCAGATCCCAGTGCTACTCCCGTCACTAATCAGCAGTGTGACCTTGGGCCAGCCTCTCCCCTCACCTCAGTTTTTTTAACTTATAAATGAAGTGGTTTGATTAGATTATCTTGAAGACCCATTCTAGCTCCAAAATTCTATGATTCCATGACTTTTGGAGCTAATAACTTACGTAGAAATCTTACACATTTCCTGGAATAGAGTAGGTCAATATGCATTATATATTAATGGCCAAAGTACATTTCTGAAGTTGATAAAAGTTAACCCCAACTGCAACAATCAGAAAGAGCATTCCTAGGGGAATGCAGTGAAAAAGCAAACTACTCCTACCCACCTCAGGAATTTTGGAGGACATCATTGTGGCAGAAGAGAATTTATACCTAAAATGGCAATACTGAACTAGTCATAAAGAAGACGAGATTATGTTCAGCATCTGTATACTTAGCTAAGGAAGTGGGTGCAATAACCCTTAAAATTGTCTGGATTCAGGCTTTGGATAGTTATATTGTGGCTGGCAGCTCCTCACACCTTCCTACCATTTACTGAGTACCTGCCATGTTCCAGGAGTGGTGGTAGGCTCTGAGGCTACTGAGATAGTCTCTATTCTCAAGGGACTGACAATTTATTGGGTAAAGCATTTTAACTGTGGAGGATACTTTTGTATTTTCTGCATAGTCCTTCATGATGCTTACATTGTTTATATATTGTTTGTCTATTATTCTGTGAAAATATAGCTGTTTGTGTATTCAGCTTTGGCTTGCTTCCCCACCCTCAGCCCTCCACCAGCTTCTGGATGTTAAATATTATCTCTTCATGTGAGCTGTACCAGAAGGAAGAGTCATCTGTTACTCTTTTACTTCCTTAATGAGCCCTCAAGCTGGTTTGCAGGGCAGATATCTATCCTTTCTTTGTTTCCAGAGGACAGATGGGTTCAGATATAGCTGCTTGGTCTTATTCTCTCCCATGACTCAAATTTTATTCTTCTTATCCCCTTTCCATCTTCCCCTCAAATAAAATAAAATAATCAGAAACAATCACCAAAACTAGATAGTAGGGTGCGGTGGTGGCACTTTGATGGATAGACCAAATATTTCTTTTGCTACTATAGCAACTACTATTAAATGCCTTGTTACATACCTTTGATTCTCTTTGGAAATGTGAAAGTTATTTTGCATATGTGCTTAAAATCACCTCAATTACTGAAAATACTTTCATTTCCCTCCAAGATTCTTCTTAATGGGGCTTTTACTATTTTCTTCAGATATTGTTATAAATGCAGAATGCAGTCTTGACCGATTTCTCCAAACTATTTGATTTCTCTAAATATTCTCATCCCAAATATTTTCATATTATCTGAGAATGACAAGGATTTTATGAAAATCATAATTGAAAAATTTTCCACAAAAACACTTAATTAAAAAGTTTGATTCTTAAAGATACTTTTTGTTATCTAGAAAATTTATAAGAGATAACTCAATGTTTATTGAACAATTCATTAGATAAACCTGTATTAAATGGCTGTGTCAGGTATTATGCAAAGTACTGCAAACATAAAGGAGATTAAGAAATGATTGCTACTTTCAAGGAGCTCAATTAAGAGCCACTTGCTTTATACCTTGTATAAATAGTTAATATTTTACAAAACCCTTTCCATGTGTAATAACTCATTTCATCCTCAGAACAATAAATTCCGGTTTCATACTTAATAAACTTGCAGTTTCTTGTTGCTCACTGTTTTTTCTTTGTTTTTTTTTAGACGAGGTCTCACTCTGATACCCAGGCTGGAGTGCAGTGGGGCAATTCCGGCTCACTGCAGTCTCCACCTCCTGGGTTCAAGCGATTCTCATGCCTCAGCCTCCCAACTAACTGGGACTACAGGCATGTGCTACCATGGCTGGCTAAGTTTTTGTATTTTTGGTAGAGATGGGGTCTCATTATTGTCATGCATGTTCATGTGAAGAGACCACCAAACGGGCTTTGTGTAAGCAACAAGGCTGTTTATTTCACCTGGGTGCAGGCGGGCTGAGTCTGAAAAGAGAGTCAGCAAAGGGTGGTGGGATTATCATTAGTTCTTAGAGGTTTGGGGATAGGCGGTGGAGTTAGGAGCAATGTTTTGCAGGCAGGGGGTAGATCTCACTAAGTACATTCTCAAGGGTGGGGAGAATTACAAAGAACCTTCTTAAGGGTGGGGGAGATTATGAAGAACCTTCTTAAGGGTGGGGGAGATTGCAAAGTACATTGATCAGTTAGGGTGGGGCAGAAACAAATCCCAATGGTGGGATGTCACCAGCTAAGGCTATTGTCACTTCTTTTGTAGATCTTCAGTTGCTTCAGGCCATCTGGATGTATACGTGCAGGTCACAGCGGATATGATGGCTTAGCTTGGACTCAGAGGCCTGACAATTATCTTGCCCAGGTTGGTCTTGAGCTCCTGGCCTCAAGCAATCCATCTCTCTCCGCCTGTCAAAGTGCTGAGATTACAGGCAGGAGTCAGTGCGCCCAGCCACTCACTGTTATTTGCAACCAGAATGTTCACTTTGATAATAACATTAGTATTTCTCTAGTTCACAAAGTGCTTTCTTGTCTCATTGGAAACACAAGTTTTTTCATCTTCTCAGCTTCTAGTCATTGTTCTAGTCTTCCTCTTGTGGGAAGGGGAGAGGACTAAAATGACTTCTCGAATTCCTTGTAAGTGCTCTTAAAATAACAGTAATCTCTATTGTATATCCAAGGTGAGGACCTTGCTGTTGGATTCCTGTCCCCCAGAGCCTTTAGGCTATAATCTCAGAAGTTCATTCCTACTTCATTTTTGCTCTCCATTTTCCCTTTATTCCATTCCTGATCATGCCTTCCAGGTCATGCTCTATTTGGGATTTCTGTTTTTGTCAAAAAATAGAAGGAACTTAGCAACTTAAGGATTATTCTGCCCAACGTGTTCACTTTACAGAGGAGTTCACTGAAGCAGAGAGCCAACAAGTGTCAATGTTAAACCCACAAATAAGTGGTAGAGCTGGGCCTGAACCTGAGACTACTCTTCTGCCAGATATCTTTTAAAGACATTGAGCTGTCTTTAAAAGTCACCTGTCAAATGAAATATTCTCTCCAACATGTGTGCTTCTCTTATATAGCTAGCCTATAAATATTTGGTTACTGTTGCAGTAGAGATCTACCCAATTTTATAATATTTCACAGATTATATTGTATATTTTCAATTCTTCCAGAGTGTGCTTATTCACCTAATGTGTATGGTCTGTGTTGGTCTTCGAATCAACAAACATTTATTGAGCATCTACTATGTGCCAAGCATAATATAGGCATTGGGGACATGAGAACCAATGTCCTTCCACTCTCCCCGTGGTGGGTTTTGGCCTGATTTTAACTGGAAGTATTATTTGGATTTCTGTAGTTTCATTCAACATTGGATCATTAGTAACTCTTTAGATTTAGTGTAAATGGTCCTGTAAATGTGAGAAAACTAGTAACAAGAATTGAACTCTAACAAGGTGTTCAAATGCTGACTTGAAAGCCTTTACCTAGGCAGGTGTGGTGGCTCACACTTGTAATCCTAGCACTTTGGAAGGCTGAGGCGGGCAGGGCGCTTGAGACCAGGAGTTCGAGACCAGCCTGGGTAACACGGTGAAACCCCGTCTGTAAAAAAATACAAAAATTAGCCTGATGTGGTGGCGCACAACTATAGTACCAGCTACATGGGAGGCTGAGGCAGGGGGATGGTTTGACCCTGAGTGGTGGAGGTTGCAGTGAGCCGAAATAGTGCCACTGCACTCCAGCCTGGCTGACAGAGCAGGACCCTGTCTCAAAATAAATAAATAAATAAATAAATAAATAAAGACTTTACCTGTGCATTTAGGATTTTTTTGCACTGCAGAGGACCCAAGGACCTTTATGTATCATCTCTCTGTCTGTCTATCTAACCTACAGAGAAGGTCTCACTCTGTCGCTCAGGGTGGTGCGATCATAGCTCACCGCAGCCTCCAACTCCTGCGCTCAAGCGACCCTCCCACCTCAGCCTCCTGAGTAGCTGAGCCCACAGACACTGGCCACCACCTGCCTTGGCTTTCCAAAGTGCTGGGATTACAGGCGTGAGCTACCCAGCCAAGAACCACTATTTAAATGTTGCCGAGCGTGGTTTAAAAAGTCTCCCAATTCTGAGGGGGCAAGGGTTGAAAAACTATTGGATCCTATGTTCGGTACCGAAGTGACAGGATGATTCGTACCCTGAACCTCAGCATCATGCAATATACCCAGATCACATCTGCACATGTAGCCCCTGAATCTAAAATAAAAGTTGAAACTATTAAAAAAAAAAGCCTCCCAAATTTGTTACAAAGATGCCAACGAAGGTTAATCTCGGGTAATCTAATTCCGTTTCCTGGTGTTTTCTTTTTTCTTTTTTTCTTCCAGTCGGCTCCACCTACAGAGAGGCCCAACAGGGGGCTCGCGCGCTCGTTTGGGCTCGCGGCCGGAGAAGACGGGCTCACTGGGCCGGAGCCGCCCCGCTAGGGTTGGGTCGTGGCTGCCGGGGCTCGTCGCCAGAAGGCCTCCTGGGCCGCCCTTCCGCTCTCCCGGGGCTGGGCGGCGCTGTCTGGCTCTTCCTGCCGCGCTCTGGCCACTCCCCCCTCCGCCCCTTGCTTGGCCTGGCCGTGGCGGCCGTGCTCTGCAGGCAGTGCTTCCCTCGGGCGTGGGTCTGCAGGTGCAACCCCGACTCCTCCCTGAGCCCCGCAAGGCAGCCCTGGGGTGCTCCCGGCGGGGTTGCCCGACTGACCCTGCCCTTGTTCTGTGTTGCAGGAGAGCCGGACAGGGCAGCGGCCGGCACTACCGCGCCGCGATTTGTGCAGAGCTGAAGAAGACCCTGACCATTGAAGAGGTGGACCCCCGCCCCGTCGGGCTCACGAGGTAGGGGGCTGGCTTATCCCCTTCTACTCTCCCCTTCTCCTCGCCACCACACACTCCCCGCAGGCTTCCTTCTTGAATCAAGTTCCCAGTTCCCAAGCGAGGGGGCGACCGAGAGACTGGAGGGCAACTTCGTCTTGGTCTAGGAGGTTGAAGCCCTTTCCAAGGTCTAAAGTGCTAAAGGAAGATTGTTCCCCTACAACACGCTTATAGGCCGCTTTCTCAATGCTCAGAGTTGTTGCCTTAGAAACAGAGAATTCTGATTTGCACATGACTTTGTATGTGCAAGTTATTGGTTTAACACAGGTACATAGACCTGATCCTTTGCTTCGTTCCACCTCAGTGCCAGAATCGAATTATTCGGCCTCTGCCTCCCTGAAACCAGCCCGGCAACCCCCGTGTTTCCATGTGAACATACGCCTCTGGTGTATTGCAGAGATTTGGGATTCTTTTTTTTCTTTTTTTTTTTTTTTGAGGCGGAGTCTCGCTCTGTCGCCCAGGCTGGAGTGCAGTGGCGCTATCTCGGCTCACTGCAAGCTCCGCCTCCCGGGTTTACGCCATTCTCCTGCCTCAGCCTCCTGAGTAGCTGGGACTACAGGCGCCCGCCACCGCGCCTGGCTAATTTTTTGTATTTTTAGTAGAGACGGGGTTTCACCATGGTCTCGATCTCCTGACCTTGTGATCCGCCCACCTCGGCCTCCCAAAGTGCTGGGATTACAGGCGTGAGCCATCGCGCCCGGCCAGGATTGGATTCTTTTAGGGATGTGGGCAGCTGGTCCACTGAAATGTGGAAGTCACTTTGGCTCTGCCTGTTGACCACTCTGGTAACACAGTATCATCTGGTGTGGAGATGAGAACCTCAGACAGTGTGAAGCAGGCAGTGGGTCTCAGTGTTGGAGACCTCCAGGGAGAGGGAGAAAGGCAGCTGTAACCCTGAAGTGTTACCAGCATGGAGCCTGTTAACTAACATGGCTAACATGGATTATTTGGATGAGCACTACTTCCTGGGATTCACGTGCTGAATGACATTCATCCTCAAATCATCCTTCAATCTAGGTGAAGTGGCTGGAGAACACATGTGTACCCTGTGTATACTTGTCAATAACCGATGTGTTCTGCACCGAATGGGTCCAGGCTGAAGGCTAGGCTCCTTTGTTCTGTTATTTGTCTAGACATTGCGTTGTAAGGAATTAGCCCATGAGAGCTGTGACTATGTTAGTTTTACTCACTGTAAATCCCTGAAGTCTAAAATGGTTCCTGGCATGTGGCAGAAGCTTAAAAAATTGTTGAATGAATGAATTTTGTAGATAAAAATGTCTTCTCACCAATATGGCCACCTCTGTACAAACAAATCAATATCATCCCTTTGGCATCTCAGCTTTCATTTCTTCCAGTGATTCCAACCCCTGTTGGGATGTGTTGGTCTATGACAGTGGTTGTCTAGCACAGCGATCCGCAACCTGTTTGGCACCAGGGACCAGTTCTGTGGAAGATAGTTTTTCCATGGATTGATGAGGGTTGGAGGGGATGGTTTTGGAATGAAACTGTTCCACCTCAGATCCTCAGGCATTAGATTCTCATAAGTAGTGTGCAACCTAGATCCCTTGCTGTGCATTTCACGATAGAGTTTGCACTTCTATGAGAGTCTAATGCTGCCCCTGATCTGACAGGAGGCAGAGCTGGGCGGTATGCTTGCTTTGTCTGCTCCCCTCCTGCTGTGCAGCCAGATTCCTGACAGGCTACCAGTCTTTGGCCCCGCGGTTGGGAACCCCTGGTCTGGCATGCATCAGAATCAGTTGGGGCTTGTTAAAAAAGAATGCTAGGCTTTGTCTTCAGAGTTTCTGATTCGATAGGCCTGGGATGGGGCTTGATAATTTGAATTTCTTTCTTTTTTTTTTGGTTCTTGAGATAGGGTCTCACTCTGTCACCCAGGCTGGAGTGCAGTGGCATGATCATGGCTCACTGCAACCTTGACCTTCCAGGCTCAAGTGGTTCTCCCACCCCAGTCTCCCAAGTAGCTGAGACCACAGGTACATGCCACCATTCCTAGATAATTTTTTAATTTTTATTTTTGTAGCGATGGTTGCCCAGGCTGGTCTTGAACTCCTGGGCTCAAGTGATTCTCCTGCTTTGGCCTCTGGAAGTGCTAGGATTATAGGCGTGAGCCATTGTGCCTGGCCTATGCCAGGTGATACTGATGCTAGTGGTCTCGGGCCACATTTTGAGAACCACGGGCTTACAGGGCCTGGCGAAACTGCTGGCTACACTGCTGTTGGTCTGCCTCAGCTATGGCACTATCGCAAAACATAGAGGTTGGGGATCTGGGACTAGACTAAAGGATTTCAAATTCCGCAAACAGCTGATCAGTTTACCCTTCTGTTTAAAATTCACTAATGACTTTCCATTGTTTGTAGTATGAAAATCAAGATCCTCAGAAAGGAGGCCAGACGGGTAGCTCACGCCTGTAATCCCAGCACTTTAGGAGCCTGAGGCAGGTGGATCATGAGGTCAGGAGTTCGAGACCAGCCTGGCTAATATGGTGAAACCCCACCTCTTCTAAAAATACAAAAATAATTAGCTGGGCGTGGTGGTGCATGCCTGTAATCCCAGCTACTTGGGAGGCTGAGGCAGGAGAATTGCTTGAACCTGGGAGGCGGAGGTTGCCGTGAGCGGAGATCACGCCACTGCACTCCACCCGGGGCGACAGTGTGAGAGTCCGTCTCAAAAAAAAAAAAAAATCCTCAGTAAGGCTTCAAAGTCTCTGTGTCCCCACTGTAGTGTCTTTGTAGATGCCATTGCTTTTGTCTGTGCCAAGCCTTTTGCCTCCTATTTTGAATAGTTAACTCTTGGTTGTTAGTTCAAGTGTTGCTTACTTAGGAACGCTTTTCCTGACTTCCCCAAATGGTCAAATCCTTCCATTATGTGCTTTCATAGCACCATATATTTATATCATTAACACTTGGTACTGGAGTTATAACTTAATATATGTATCTTCATTATTATCTGGTTAATATCTGTTTTCTCTACTATACTTTAGCTTCATGAAGGCAGAGACCTTGCCCATTTTGCCTCCTGAGTGTATGCCGGCTCTTACTTTAGTACCTGGCATGTCATTGCCATTCAGTAACTATTTTGGTATGATTGAATGAACATTGTCTCCATGGATGTGTACTGTTCTGCTTTGCGGCTCTATTTTCTTTGTAGGTCAGGGTTGATGTCCATTTCTGTGGAGTTAACTTTGGTGATATTTTGATCTGCCATGGTCAATATCAGGAAAGGCCCCATCTTCCCTTCACACCTGGTGAGTATGGGGAGACCAAGTGACGGCTTCAGGAAAAAAAGATACAGGGAGTTTTCAGAATCATGCCCTTGGTCTCAGGCAGTGCTCTGTTGGTGTCTGCCTGCCATCAGTGATGGTTCAGTTAGATGTGTCCGTCTCACTGTGAATTGGGATCACTAGATTGTGAGCCCCATGAGGGCAAAGTCTGTGCCTGTCTTGCTCAATATTATATCCCCCAGCTTAGCATTGTATGTGGCTCTTAGTAGGTGCTCAGTAAATACTCTAAAAATGAAGAAATGAACAAATGAATTTTCACCAAAATTCTGTTCACCAGAATTATCATTAGTCCTAGTCATTCATTCTCTTTCCTTGCTTGATATTGCCCCGATTTTGTTTCTTCACTGAAGGATCACAGACATCTGTTTGCAGCTAAAACTTCAGCCTCACAGACACATTCCCAATAAAACGTAATGCCAAAGGATCAGAGAGAAGAAAAGGGGATTTCTTAGCAGCCCTCTGTCTGATTTTTGTTCCCAATCTACTTCTAGATCCTTAACATGTGGACAAGTGACTGATTTTTGTTGTTGAAATGTGTTTAAAGGGATATAAGTATAGCTTAGCATGTATAGAGTACATGTATATTTTATACAGATGTATATTATTAAAGATAGAGTGATTGCAAATAGTTACCGTGTTTTGGTCTCAGGGTATTTGATTGTATCTCAACAGTTGGAACCATTTCCTTGTGTTTATATTTGCTGAAATACTGGTTGGGGGGAAGATGTCATACTCAATTGAGTTATTCCCCTGGCAGCTCAAGTAGGAAACATTATAATTACTTCAGAAAATTCAGAGGTGAAAGAGGAAAGGACAGACAACATTAGTTCATCCAGTTGAGCCAAGTACTGTCTGAATAAACACAGTTCATGTCCTTGAGGGCCCTATAGTCCAGCAGAAGAGACTTGAAAACAGATAAATAGGGTGAACATTGTCATTGGGGTGCTATAGGAGGTCCCAGTGATGAGGGTCAAAAGTACCTGTGTACCTGTGATTCTCTGTGCTTTTGCACATTCTTGAAATTTTCATTTGTGTCATGGTAAGACTGGGACTACTATAGCTTCCCCAGGTTGTGGTTGTGAAATCTTATGTTTACTTTCCTCTGCTTTGGGTATAACACCCTTATCTCTCTGCCTGCGTATGGAGAGGGGGAAGGACACCTAAACTCCCTCAGCTCCAAAAGCTGTTGGACTAGCCTGTCGATCAGTGTTTTCTCATCTCCATGGTGTTGTGTTTTACAGATAACCTAATCTTTAAACAATATGTTTTCAGGAATGGAGTTTTCTGGGACAGTGTTGGAGACAGGCACAGATGTCAGCACAGTTAAAGAGGTAAATTAGTTGAAGTCTAGGGAATCAATATATATGGAGCTATGAAAAATGTGCTAACTTCATTTGTAGCCGAAGGGTCTTGCTTCTACTGGCTTTTGCCTGCAGACACCAAAGGGAAACCTAAATAGAAAGGTAAGAAACAAATTCTGAACTGGGGAAAGGAAGTCATTGGAAGTTCCTGGCTGCATTAAACTTTTTATTATGAATAAAAGGCGGCACCTCAGTCTTTAACTGAGAGGACAGAGAACTTGAGCCTCTTGTGAAGTTAAGACTAGGCTTCTAATTCAAATCAACCTTTGCCTTACTCTATCTCATTGTCTCAAATGTGCTCACTCAAATTGGCTTGACAATCTGGTGGTGGTATTGAGAGAATTATTATTTTATTTACTAAACATTAACTCTGAATAGATAATTAAGACCAACCTGTGTCTTTTGGAGTCAGAGATGTGCATTTTTTTTCTTTTTTGATTAACTCAGGAAAAGGAATGCAAGGTCATGCATTTGCACATATCTTTAATGGTATATTTCCTTTAGGGAGATAGAGTTATTGGCATAAGAAACTTGGCCGGGCGCGGTGGCTCAAGCCTGTAATCCCAGCACTTTGGGAGGCCGAGACGGGCGGATCACGAGGTCAGGAGATCGAGACCATCCTGGCTAACCCGGTGAAACCCCGTCTCTACTGAAAAATACAAAAAAACTAGCCGGGCGAGGTGGCGGGCGCCTGTAGTCCCAGCTACTCGGGAGGCTGAGGCAGGAGAATGGCGTGAATCCGGGAGGCGGAGCTTGCAGTGAGCTGAGATCCGGCCACTGCACTCCAGCCTGGTCAACAGAACAAGACTCCGTCTCAAACAAAAAAAAAAAAAAAAAAAAAGAAACTTTAATTGTATGGTTGAAGAATGCATCACTGACCAGAAGGTGTCTGTACCACTCAAGATTAATGGTTGAAGATGTTTTTTCTCCTTTGTTTTTCTTTAATTTCCACCTATCCCTCGTTCCTGTCTTCCCCTCTCCTTCTTTTTCTTTGTGTTTATTTGGTCATGTCTTGTTTCTCAGCTAAGCACTTCATTTTTTCAAATGTTAAACTCCTTCTCTTCATTAACGTGACACTTTGCACAGAGCTTTGTTTGTGTTGAGTGTTTTAATGAAGAACAACATTTTGTTTTCTGAGTCCTCGAGCTGGCTGTTCATTTGGACTAGGTAGTTTTAGTAGAAAAACTGGTTTTGGGCATTGAGCTGGATGTAATGGGCTACTCCCGGACACAAAGCTTATGAAAGAGATAGCCCTGGGAATGGAGCCAGCCAGGGCAGTCTAGTATGGTTGTGCAGGGTGTGAACACAATTGTCCCCCCCAGCTTTATTGAGGTAAAACTGACATATTAGACCATTCACCCATCACAGTACCGTGATCTGTGTTCGGTTCTCTACCTGTTGGCTCCTTCCTGAGCCAGATGCTAGCCTTGGGGTTTTGAAGTCTGATGCATTCAAGTCCTGAAATCTGCTACAGCTTGCTTAGTTTTGACTTCCTCTGGGCTTGGTTATGGGCAGGTGTTTGCCTTTGCCAATCAGTCACTGAATCAAATCCTGATATTTACTGAGCAGCCTTTATGACTAGGTACATCCACTCAATCTGTAAGTCACTATTATCTCTTTTATAGGACCTGTGGCAGATTCCAGAAAAGGTCTCTCTACAAGAAGCTGCTGTCCTCCCTATAACTTGTGGCACTGCAATTTTTGATCTTGAGCATCGGGCCCATTCCCAGCCTGGGTAAGGACTGTGTAGATGACAGAAGGCTAGAAGGTACCCATCTCTTGGTTTCAGAAGTGTCCAACAAGGCCGTGCCCCACCTCTTCCCTTCCTTTCCCTTCCTTTTGGCTGACGACAGGCCAAAGGGAGGTAGCCACTTGAGATTGGGGTTTTTTGACTGTGAGGACATCCCTCTGTCTGAGAGGAAGTGATAGACTGTGAACTTGGTCAGTGTGAATTGGAGAAATACCTCTCTCAAATGTGACCACTCTGGAGATCTCATAAAAAATACTAAAGTGTGAGAGTTGGTTTATTTAAGCCCATTTCCCTCTGAGTTTATTAGAGGCCCATGATATTTGTTTCTGTGAGGCCTTGTTGAGTGTGCCAGATGGGACATTTCAGAAGAAAAGGTGCTGAAGTTTGACTCTTTACCTTGAGCATCCATACTGCTTCTTGATCTTTTCAGAGAGCTGAGACTCAGAATTGCTTCAGAGAGGTGGGTTTAGTTGAGCCGTGGCTCAACTCATCTTGTAACATGCTCATCACCTTGTAACATTGGGCGGTAGCTAATATGAGAAGGATTTTAAGATAGAATTTCTGAAGAATAAATTGGAGTGGTAGCTCAAAGGAAAGGTTGCCACTGATATGAGGGAGAGGCTACCAAGAGAGATTTAGGAATCTTTTTCCTAGCAAGTCTTCAAAACTGAACCAAATTAACGCTAATCTGGAAGTCACATCCGTAAGCTTACAGGGTAGAGAACAGATGTATACGAAGGTTTGAATGAAACAACGTCTAACATTCTTGCTTTAAAATGTTCTGTTTCTAAAATATTTGTGAAATCATATTATTGGTTGACTTTTGAAGGTTTCGGAAGTAGCATTCATCTTTCGTGGGACAGAGAAATTGTTTTAGTGATGGCAGCAGCTGGAGCACAGGCCTTGCAGTGATGTGACAACAAATGTTCTTCAGGCCAAGGTATTTGTATGTTAAAGTCACCATTTAAAAAAACCATAACTCCAGTTTTCAAGCACATATTTATTCAAACAATATATTCATTCATTGATTAAAAACTACATGCAAGGCATTGGGGATATAAAGTAACCCAGAGCAGGGTCTTGCCATCTATTCGCTTACAGACTAGGGTGGGGGCCTAGAAGCAAATCACTCATCCTTCCAGCTACTAGACCCTGGCAAGGACTGACCCACTTCATGCCTTCTGCACATGCTATTTTCTTTACCTGTAATGCTCAGAGCTGTCGTTCAGATTTAAACTCAATTGTCACTTTTTCAGAGACGTATTCTCTGTCCCTCAGTCTAGGTGAGTCCCCTCTCCCTCCTCTGTACATGTGATTTCATAGCACCCTCTACTTCTCTTTCATAATACATAGCTCAGGGTGTGGTTATTTGTGTCATTATCGGGTTATTGTCTCCCTCTTACTGGACTGTAATCCCCATAAAGGCAGTGACATTGTCTCTTTGGTTCATCCCTGTAGTCCTGCACCTAGCCTGGTACCTAGAACATAGTAGGCCCTCAAGAACTATTTCTTAAATGGATGAATGAATGAATAAAATAATGAAAAAAGACTTAGGTCTCTTCACAAGTATCTTTCTAAGGCTTTGAGTGTTGGAAAAGGGGGATTTCTTAGAGAAGGTGGACATTTAAGCTTACTTTTAAATAATTGGTAGCTGTTGAATAGAGGAAGAAGGAAAGTGAAGGCCATTTTAGTGGTGGGAAGACGTATTAGAAGATAGAGAACTAAGAACTAGCATGGTGCATTCAGAGAATTACAGATAGCATCTTGGGAGCCAAGGACCTGGGGGGAAATGGTGGAAGGTGACTCTAGAGAGGAAGGCAGAGATAAGATCGTGAGGGGCCTTGTGTGGGGCTGAGGAATTTGAACATTTATTGGAAGCTATTGAGAGCAGTTGAGGATTTAAAGTAGGAAAGTGACATGATATTTTTGCATTTGGAAAAGTTCACTCTGGTAGCCATGGGAATAAGGGTTAGGGGAAAGGTCAAGGGTAGTCTGGAAGCAATAGGACAGGCTCTTGGAACAATCCAAGCCAGGATTAGGATAGGCTACCTGAACCAAGGCAGTGGAAGCAATGCATTGAGAGATACTGAAGGGGAAAAAAGTAGATACTTTGGTACCTGGAGAGCATCCTGCTCTAGTCAAAAGAACAAGGACTTTAAAGTTAGTCTGACGTAGGTTCAGATTCCAGCTCTGCCTCCAGCTTAATATTGTCAGTTTTCTCACTTGTAAAAGAATGCTTTCTCCATGGAGTTGTTGTGCGAATATTGAGATTACACGTGCAGTGCCTATTAGAGGGCGGGGCATGTCAGTAAGAATCTCTTTAAAAAGAATCCTGTTATTATTAGACATTGAGTGGGAAGGAGCAAACTAAGTTAACTCGAGGAGTTGCCATCTTACTGAGATTGAGAACACAGGCAGGAATAGCGAGTTGGGTTTTCTCTGTGTTGAATGTGAGGTTCCTGTGGAGCATGCAATTGGATAGCCAGAGGGCAGCTAGGTATATAGGTCTGGAGATAATTGGATTGGTCTGGAATTCCTTTAGGGGACATCTCTCCTTTCTCATATTAAGTTCCATTTGGGGAGGACATGTGAGTTCTGAAAGTAATCATAGATACCAGGAGGCTCCGCAAGTGATATGAACACATTTCATGTTAAAAGGATTGGCTTTTAGCTCCTGTTTGGGGGAGAGACTGTAATTGGTTTTATTGTCTAGAGCTATTGGTTATTTAACATTTTGAGGAAGATAAAATGGTACAAATTGTTTTAAATCGTTATAAATTGTTATAAATAGTAGAGAGAAAAGCTCACTTTAATTAATATATTAAAAGTAAGCTAATCTGTTTTTTCTTGAACAGCAATAATGGTTTTAAACAAAAGCAAGCAAAAATAGAAGTGTTACCATGCCACCTATGTGGAACAGGTCATGTTGATTACACCCTGAATCCACAGCATTTCATATTGCTTGCAAAGTGCCTCCACAGCAATTATCTTACCCTTGATCCTCACAAAGCCCCTGAGAGATGGGTAGTGTAAGTGTTTATTATCCCTATTTCACAGATCAAGAAAGCGAGGCACCAAGAGAGAAAATGGTTCACTGCAGGTCTCATGGAGACCTAGGGAGAATCTTGGGATTCAATTCAGGTGCCTGACCCTAGAGCAGTGTCTGCCCACTGTGGCACTGTGTGCTAGTAGTCCTCAGGGAACTGCGACTATTTCAGGGTTCCACCAGGGAATATTTGAGGGAAGCATTCAGTTTCAAATAGTGATGAGTAAGTTTGGAATCTTTTAAGGGCACCAGTGTTCTTGGAGTATTTCATTGCAAATTCACTTTGACATTAAAGGGCTTGGGCTGGTGGGTGCTGCCCCGTGGTGAGGCATGTCTAGGCAATGCTTGAGTGTCTGCAGCTTTTCTGGAAACTTCCAAACCCCAGACTTCCCCATAGTATTGCTCACCACCATCTATGCCATTTGTTTCAGGCTTTAGGTATGGCTTTCTGCTAGGGTGATGGAGTGGAAAAGCATGGGCTTTGGAGTAACGCAGCAGTGGGCTTGAGTAGTTGTTCTAACTCCTGCTACCTGGACGACCCTGGTTGATTGCTTTAGCTCTCTGAGTCTATGTCTCTGTCTGTAAACTGGGAGTAATTATATCTCCTCAATAATGTTCTTCTCAGGTTCAAATAGAATAAATGATTGCATGGTGTTATAGTGGCTTCAGTTTATCTAACACTTTGTTTTCGAAGTGCTTTATATACAGTGTCCCATTTAATTCTTTTTCTTTTATTTCTCTTTAGCCTGGAGATTTTTTTTATTTTTTTTTTAAACAGAGTCTTGCTCTGTCGCCCAGGTTGGAGTGCAGTGGCATGATCTCGGCTCACTGCAACCTCCACCTCCCAGGTTCAAGCAATTCTTCTGCCTCAGCCTCCTGAGTAGCTGGGACTACAGGTGCATGCCACCACACCCAGCTAATTTTTGTATTTTTAGTAAAGACGGGGTTTCACGATATTGGCCAGGCTGGTCTCGAACTCCTGACCTTGTGATCCGCCCACCTTGGCCTCCCAAAGTACTGGGATTACAGGCGTGAGCCACCGTGCCCAACCCTTGATTTTTTTTTTTTTTGAGATGGAGTCTCGCTCTGTCGCCCAGGCTGGAGTGCAGTGGCACATCTCAGCTCACTGCAGCCTCCACTTCCCAGGTTCAAGCGATTCTCCTGCCTCAGCCTCCCGAGTAACCGAGTAGCTGGGACTACAGGCGCGTGCCACCACGCCCAGCTAATTTTTGTATTTTTAGTAGAGATGGGGGATTCGCCATATTGTCTAGGCTGATCGTGAACTCCCGACCTTGTGATCTGCCCACCTGGGCCTCCCAAAGTGCTGGGATTATAGGCATGAGCCACCGTGCCTGGCCTCCGATAATTTTTTAAATGTCTTACTTTACTGATGAGGTAACTGAAACCTTGAGAAGCTGGCAGGTAGTATGGAGGTTAAATGCATGGACTCTGGAGATGAATTACTTGGGTTTGCGCCCCAGCTCTGTCTCCCATTTGCTGTGTGGCCTTCCTTGGGCAACAAGTTACTTAACTTCTTCTGTCTCAGTTTCTTCAAAAACAAGGATAATAATACTGTATATTTCACTGGGTTATTATAATTAAATGAGTTATTCATATATGTAAAACGTTTAGAATGTTAACTGGCAAATAGTAACAAAATGTATTAATTCTTACTAAGTATTTCGCCTAGGTTAACACAGCTAGTGAGTGGCAAAGCCAGGATTTGGACTAAGGTCTCTTTAACCTCAAGATCTTTCTATTGAATCATGTTTTACCCTCTAGGAAGTCTTTCCTGATCCTCTAGATTTAGGTTGGGTGCCTCTTGTTTACATTTCTGGGCCCCTCTTTATTTCCCCCATCACTCTGCTATATCTTGCTTTCTTGGCTCTAAAGGATCCGTCTTGTGTCCTTACTGCTTGATTCATAGTAGATGCTCAATAAATGTGGTTTTCATTTGCATTTGAGAAGACTTTCTGAGTGTCTCTTGAACCACCTTCTAGCTATTCCTGTTAGGGTTCCAGGATGACTAGAAATGTGGACCTCATGGCTAGTAGGGCATGGAGGGGCCAGTGAGATTGTCTGTGCTGGGCCTGATGTGTGGGCTCAAGGCCAATGCCAGGGCAGCAAGGTCACAATGATTTCCTTGAGTAGCACCCTTTGGCTGGAGATGGAGTAGGTGGGGTACCCCTTTCTTGGGACATGTTCTGGATAATCAGATATCTTGTGTTCTTGATGCAGGTAATATAGCTGCTGCTGGAAGTGATGAGAAGTGCAAGGTGGCGGTGCAGAGGGGTGTGCAGTCCAGCATAAACTACAGTTAGGGCAGCCTGAAGGAGGCAGTGAGGAAGCTGTTGGGCTAGGATGGGGTGAATGTGGCCATCGACATGGTGGGAGGAGACATCTGCCTGGAGGCTCTCCTCAGGTACGTGATGGTCTGTCTAGAGTGGGCTAGAGCTGAAACCTTTCCTGATCTCTGCCTTCCTTCTGGCCTTGCTTCTCTCTCATCTTTGCTGTTCACTTCTCCTGTAAGCATCAGCATCAACGAGAACAGCGAGTGGGTGGGTGAAAAGGAATAGAAGCAGAGAAAATCAGGAAATGCTTATATATAGCAAAAACAAAATACCCAACTGGAAAATATCCAAAAAATGACTGCAGACTCTCTAGTTGGCAATGCCAAATGCTTTAGAAATTATTCATGTGTTAAATACAGCTATGCCAGTTCCCACTAACTACTTTATATCCATGTCTGGGGGGAATTCTTGCAGAGGGCATTGTTCAGCTGTTAGAATCACTGGGGTGGCAGTTCCCTTTTTCCCAGGTCACTGTGGACCAAGGTACAGGCTCTTCTGATCTTACTGCTTTCTGAAGCAGCCAGCAGCGTAGGTAATTCCTTGACTTGTTTTATTTAAAAAATATCACTGGAGATTTAGTAGGAGTGTTGTATCACACCAATTCTCATTCCGTTTTCAACCAAGGATTCTGGAGTACTCTGATAGTGTTGGTTTCATTTCTTACGTCATCCTGGCAAGCATAATGTTGTAGTTTATCTCAGTTTCAGGTAGAAGTCGCAGAAGCAGAGACAGTAGCCTACCCACAAAAGAGATCCAGTTGATTCTCTAGCCCCTGAGCTGGGTGGCAGGCAGTCTATATGTTTGCTCACCTCTGCACCATGCCTGGTGCTGTGCTTAGAGAAGAAGCAAAGGAAGGAGTGTGTAGTCCAAGTGGAAAGCCAGGATAGAGAGCTGGTAAAACTCGCTCATCTCTTACCTTCCTCCTTGCCTTCTGGATAATTGCGTTTTAGCAATAGCTTCTCATTGCCCTTCTAATACACATATTTTATGTACAAGGTGTTTGCAAAAGTTGTTTCTGTAACTCATTTTAGCAATGGTACTGTAGGGGACTTTTCATACTGGGCTGCAGAATACTTATGAATTTTTGTAGATTATTTAAAATTCTTGGGCCGGGCGCGGTGGCTCAAGCCTGTAATCCCAGCACTTTGGGAGGCCGAGACGGGCGGATCACGAGGTCAGGAGATCGAGACCATCCTGGCGAACACGGTGAAACCCCGTCTCTACTAAAAAATACAAAAACTAGCCGGGCGAGGTGGCGGGCGCCTGTAGTCCCAGCTACTCGGGAGGCTGAGGCAGGAGAATGGCGTGAACCTGGGAGGCGGAGCTTGCAGTGAGCTGAGATCCGGCCACTGCACTCCAGCCTGGGCGACAGAGCGAGACTCCATCTCAAAAAAAATAATAATAAAATAAAATAAAATAAAATAAAATAAAATTCTCTAAAGAGGCACATGTGTTAAAGGAATCCTAAAGTAAGTCTTTGTATGAAGCAAATGGTCCTTCCCTCATTAAAGTGTATGTCTTCTTCTTCCTGCTTCCTAAGTTCATAATCTTCAAACTGAGTTGTCTCAGTACAACTCAGACATTTGGAAACAAATGGAATGACATTTGTTTATATGCCCAATTTTCTTCCACAAAGTGGTTGAGGTAGTTAAATAGATAGTCTTGATTCTCTCTCTCTTTTTTTTTTTCTGAGACAGGGTCTCACTCTGTTGCACAGGCTGGAGCACAGTGGTGCAATCATGGCTGCATGGCTCATGCAGCCTTGACATCCTGGGCTCAAGCAGTCCTCCTACCTCAGCCGCCTGAGTAGCTGGGTGTATTAGTCTGTTCTTACACTGCTAATAAAGACATACCTGAGACTGCATAATTTATAAAGGAAAAAGGTTTAATTGACTCACAGTTCAGCATGGCTGGGGAGGCCTTAGGAAACGCACAATCATGGTGGAAGGGAAAGCAAACATGTCCTTCTTCACATGGCAGCAGCAAGGAGAAGTGCTGGGGAAAAGCCCCTTATAAAACCGTCAGATCTTTGGAGAACCTACTCACTATGATGAGAACAGCATGAGGGTAACTGTCCCCATGAGTAAATTACCTCCCACTGGGTCCCTTCCACGACATGTGGGGATTATGGGAACTACAATTCAAGATGAGATTTGGATGGGGACACAGCCAAACCATATCACTGGGACTACAGGCATGTGCCACAATGCCTGGCTAATATTTTTATATTTTGTAGAGGCAACGTCTCACTATGTTGCCGAGGTGGTCTTGACCTCCTGGGCTCAAGTGATCCTCTTGCCTTGGCCTCCGAAGGTGCTTGGATTATAAGTTTAAGCCACAGCACCTGGCTCAACAGCCTTGAGTCTAAAGTGGGCCCCCTTATAAAATTATCTAGTTCCTCTGGTTCCCTAATACCTTGCTTATGGCATATATAACATATGGCATATAAAATGGTATATATGGCTTTTTTTTTTTTTTTAACTGAGAAGCCCAAAGTAATAAATGATGGTTCACTCCTGCCACTTTGCAAGGTCAAGAGGCGTGCCCAGCTGTGGATTTAATACATGTTGGTTTTTTAAATGTTGGTAAAATATACTGTAACGTAATATTTATCATTTTAATGATTTGTAAGTGTTCAATTCACTGGCATTAAATACAGTCATAATGTTGCATAATCATCCCCAACAAAACTCTATACTTGTTAAACATTAGCTACCTCTTTTCCCTTCCCCAACCTCTGGTAACCTCTGTCCTACTTTCTGTCTCTGTGAATTAATGTACATTGCTCTTTTTTTATTCTCCTTTTTTTTTTATTGTGGTAAAAAACAGATAACATAAAATTTACCATCTTAACCATTTTCAAGTGTACAGTTTCGTAGTGTTAATTATATTCACATTGTTGTGTGACAGATCTCGAGAACTTTTTCATCTTGTAAACCTGAAACTCTATAGCCATTAAACAACAACTCTCCTTTCCTCCCTTTCCCTAGCCCTTGGTAACCACCATTCACTTTCTGTTTCTATGAGTTGACTGCTTTAGATACCTCATATAAGTGGAATCATACAGTATTTGTCTTTTTGTGTTTGGCTTATTTCACTTAGCATAATGTTCTCAAGGATCATCTATGTTATTGCATGTGACAGGATTTCCTTCCTTTTTAGGGCAGAATAGTATTTCATTGTATGTATATATCACATTTTGTTTCTCATTTGTCTGTTGATGGACACTTGGGTTGCTTCTACTTCTTGGCTGCTGTGAATAGTGCTGCTGTGAATATGGCTGTGCAAACATCTCTTTGAGACCATGCTTTTAATTCTTTTTGATATATATCAGAAGTGGAATTGCTGAACCTATTTTTAAGTTTTTGAGGAACCTTCATACTGTTTTCTGTAGTAGTTGCACTATTTTATAATTCCACCAACAGTGCACAGGGGCTTACATTTCTTCACATCCTCGCCATTTGTCACTTGTTATTTTACGAGACTAGCCTTCTTAATCGGTGTGAAATGTATGTTGCTTTTTTATAATTTCTTTTTCTTCTTCTCTTTCTACTCAGCCTGGCATGGGAGGGCAGGATTGTGGTGGTGGGATTTGCTGGAGGAAACATTGCTTCTGTACCAGCCAACCTTCTGCTCCTGAAGAATGTCTCTGCCATGGGCCTGTACTGTGGCTGATACAAAGAAATGAACTTTCCCATCTTCTCTAAGAGCCTATCTTCAGTGCTTCAGTACTGCCAGCAAGGGCACATCCAACCATATGTCGGAATGGTTTTCAAGCTGGAGGAGGTGAGACACACTTAAGGCATGTGATGCAGGTGAGGCCAGGAAATAATTTATGCAAGCTACTGGGCAGTTTATCTCTGGATGCTATAAATCCTTTTTTTTATAAAAGGAAAAGATGAAAATGCAATACAGAATAGTAGGATTGCACAGGTGTCAAAGTCACAGGATTTTTTCCAGCCTTCAGGTTGTACGACTGTAGACTCAGGCCCAATGTGAATCTGAATCCGTGAAGGCCACGTGAAGCCGAAATTTGAGGGCTCTGTCTGCATCACCGCTCTCTCAGATAGAGGAAAGTTATGGTCCTTTAGAAAATGATTTACACATGTTGATATGAACTTTGAATTCTACAACATACAAGCCTAAGAAGAAAGTGCTTGGCTTGACCTTTGGTTTTAAAATATAGATGCTTTAAAGCACAACCAGATGATCTAAGTTGGGGTTCTGTGAGGAGAACTCTAAATCATGCCTGGCATCATAAGACTGTAATTCATCCATTAGTCACTGTAGTTAATTTTATTGGCTATTCACTCCCTTTTTTCATTCCCCCCAATCTCATTAATGTGGCTTAAACTTCCTCCAAAGTGTAATTGTGAGCATGCATATGCAATATAGTTGTCAATGTGAATCTGTTAGGCATTCACTGTGAAGTCTTTGTTATTTTTTTGACTTAATTTGTTTTAATGTTCAAAAAACTGTCATGGTAACTCTTGTCAGCCAGAGATGGAGGTGATATTTTGTTCAAATGCAGATTAGTGGAGCCCAAGCTGTTGGTGCCAGACTTCATTGCTAACCAGCCTTCCATGGTTGTTTCTTCCTGTGAGGAGACGCATTCTTTTCAAACATGGCTTATTTTCTTTATCTGTTTAGTACGTAAGTCAGGGAGATGGTGTTCAATGGTGAAGAGAACCTGACTGACCAGTAGAAAACTGGTTGGATGCCAGTCACAGCTTCATCCCTCCAGCCATGTCATTTTGTGGAAGTCCCCTTGCTTTTCTGACTTTAGTTTCCGCCTCTCTAAATAAGCAGGAGGATGTGATGAGTGGTTTTTAGACTGTGCTGCAGGAGCCACAGCAGGGATGTGGGGCTAGGGTAGCAGGTGTTGATGTGAGCTGCCTAGGCTGTGGGACCCCATCGCTGCTGGGGTTTGAGTAGCTGCACATTTTAACTACTTTTTTCAAACTTTTAAGAAAAGGTCTTGTGGCTTAAAAACTTGAAAATCCCAAGTTCTGGGTCCCCTTCCATCCTGTGGCTTTTATCATGTGACTTCTAACCTGAGGCTATACCTGTTGATAAGGGATAAGGACAAGTAGGCATACAGAAGTGGAAACAAGTATCCATTTGAACTGTCTCTTCTCTCTCAAGGTCTTTTAGGTGCTGTTTAGGCAGGAAGGAAAGCCAGAGGTGGATTATTGTTTTAATTATCCCCGTTGAAATTCTCTCTCCTCTGTAAACATGAATTGACTATGTAATTACTAATCACCTGTCAGCTTCCATTTGCCCTTCTGCTTTCCAGTGAGGGCTCTGCATGTGGGATTTATAGAGTTGTTCTCAGTCTGCTGCCCTTGGTGTAATCGAGTGGATCTGTAGGCCATGCTCCCTAACACATTTCAAACATCTCATTCGTATACCATCCATTTACTATGTCTTCTTTTTCTGTTTCTTTCAATATGCAAATCATTTAGAGGATTCATAATAGGAATGACAGCTCATATACATTAGGTGCTTACTGTGGGTCAAGAACTATGCTAAACACTTTACATGCATTATCTCCTTTAACCTTCACAACAACCCTTTGAGGTATGCCAACTTGATTATATTTTACAGATGAAAGAATCAGGACTTATAGAGGCTAGGAGCCCTGCCCAGTGATAGGTAGGAAGTAAATCTAGTCTCGGTCTCTCTGATGCCAGAATCTGGGCTCCTTATGACTGTGTCGAACTCCCTTCTCAAATAAGCCAAGAAGTCACTTCCAAGAAGCCTTATTCTATAGGATGCAGTTTATCTATTTATCCTAGAATTATCTGTGTGAAAGACATTATTTTGACTATGTTATAGTTATACTGTTATATTTTCCTAAGCAGTACCAGAATTTATATATTTTGTTCTTTTGTTCTTTGTTCTTTTGAAAATGAAGATGGTTAAATGAATACATAACTAATTTCACTGAAGCCTGGGTAAGAAAAATATTAAATGAGTAAATCAGTAAATGTGTAAATTAGTTAACATACTGGAAAAATTTGTTTGTCAGGACCTGTTTGGGTTTGGAAAATGACCACTATACTGTATATAGAGAAAATACTAACTAAAAAGCACTAGTATTTCTGACTGGCTTGCATTTTCTCCTGAATGTGTGTGCTTGCAGATTTAACCTTGATAGTTGATACTAATATGACCACAAACTTTGCACCATAGATTTTTGAGTAGGCACAGGGTATGAACTTCTGTAGGACTCTGCTTCTCCTTTATTTACTTGTGATTACTTCTTTAATGCCTGTCTTGCCCATAGAGCATAAACTCTGTGCAAGCAGGGCCATGTGCTGTCTGCACCTCTATATCTCCAGCTTCTGCACATGCCTGTTAAATGACTGTGAGTGTGGGGCTCTGGGCTCAGACCAACAGCATTCAGATGCTGGCTGTGGGCAAATTACACATCTTTGTGCCTTAGTTTTCTCATCTGTAATGGGCAGTAATATACCCTGCCTCCTAGGGTGATTATGAGGATTAAGTAACATGATACATGTAAAAGCACATAACGAATATAGTAACTTTTAAAAATCATAATATATTTCCATGATAAAATATGGAGTTGAGCTTTTTTCAGTTCCCCTCAACTATAACACTTTTGCTTTGATGTCTCAGAGGGAAGGATTATAAGACAGTCTTTAGATTTTGAATTCTACCTAGAATGTATTATTTTCTGAAGGATTATGTCTATGCTGTGGTGAGTGGATCACGAATTGGTCCTGTGATCTGTCCAGAGGAGGGCATTATTTTGATGTGCAGTGTGTTTTCTGTAGGGAGTTGTCCCTGAATGTGTCAGTCTAACATGGTATTTAACCTCACAGATCTGAACTTATTTATTATTTAAAGGTCAGGTGAGATCATCACATGAACAGATGGATAGAAATTGTTAATGGATAGAAATTTCTTGAAATTTTCTCAGTGTATCTGTGGCATATTCTTTTTTTTTTTTTTTTTTTTTGAGATGGAGTCTCGCTCTATTACCCAGGCTAGAGTGCAGTGGCCGGATCTCAGCTCACTGCAAGCTCCGCCTCCCGGGTTTACGCCATTCTCCTGCCTCAGCCTCCCAAGTAGCTGGGACTACAGGCGCCAGCCACCTCGCCCGGCTAGCTTTTTGTAGTTTTTAGTAGAGACGGGGTTTCACCGTGTTAGCCAGGATGATCTCGAACTCCTGACCTCGTGATCCGCCCGTCTCGGTCTCCCAAAGTGCTGGGATTACAGGCTTGAGCCACCGTGCCCGGCCGGCATATTCTTAAAAATGAAACTACTCTTTTGGTTTAGAAGGTCTATTAGTTATAGCCCATTGTTCTAGACCCAGTTTGTGGAACTCCTCGTATCTGCTGGCCCCACCTGCCCCAGGCCTTGGCCACTTGTCATGCTTTTCCAGTGATGACTCCTATAGCTCATCCTACAATTCATACAGCCCAGACCACTATCCCTAGGATGCATCTCCTAACATCGTTGATTGCCTTGTGCTTTCCTGGGTTAGGAGCTGATCCTAGAGGCAAGGCCGCCATTGTGTTCATCATACGGGAGCGTCTGCAGCTCTGGTATGGAGGTTTGATCCAAATGGACCTGTTGAAGCTTCTGGCTTCCTCAGAAACTATATACAGGGTCTGGGCAATGCAGTCCAGAAGTACCGGTATTTCATTCCATTGGGCGAGCTTTTCATTGGGAGGAATGAAAGGAGATAAATTGTTTGCCTTTTCTCCTCCCTGTTGACTGTTTCATATGGCTGCTTTATTTATTTATTTATTTATTTATTTGAGATGGAGTTTCATTCTTGTTGCTCAGGGTGGAGTGCAGTGGCACGATCTCGGTCACTGCAACCTCTGCCTCCTGGGTTCAAGTGATTCTCTGCCTCAGCCTCCCGAGTAGCTGGGATTATAGGCACCTGCCACCACTCATGGCTAATTTTGTATTTTTAGTAGAGTTGGGGTTTCACCATGTTGGTCAGGGTGGTCTCAAACTCCTGACCTCAGGTGATCCATCTGCCTCGGCCTCCCGAAGTGTTGGGACAATAGGCGTGAGCCACTCCACCTAGACTTTTTTCTTTTTTTTGTTTTTCTTTTCTTTTCTTTTCTCTTTTCCTTTCTTTTCCTTTCCTTTTCCTTTTCCTTTCCCTCTTTCTTTCTTTCTTTTTTTTTTTTTTCAACCATTGCCACTGGATAGTGGCAATGGCTTCTCTATAGAGGTCACATGTGAAAAACAGCCAATTACATGTCCCCCTGAAGCTACAACCAATTCAAAATCAGTAACACAATGCCCTGTAGTTTCTCTCCTTCTTTCCTTTGTTTGCTTTACTTTTTCTGTTACCCTTGCCTCCCTGGGATTGCAACCCTCTGATGCATTAGGGCATAACTTTTGATTAGGTTCTATTTTCTAAGGGCTCATGCTGATGCTCAACTTCAAAAATTTATTTATTCTTATGTTTAGCACCTCATTGTCTGACTTTTTTTTTTAAAAAAGTTAAGTTTGTTGAGATATAATTTACATATAATAAAATTCACGCTTTTTAGGTGTACGGTTCTCCGAGTTTTGACAAACCCTGCACAGCATGTAGCTACCCCACCACAGTCAAGATATAAGAACATTTCTGTCACCCCCAAAAGTTCCCTTATGTGCCTTGTAATCAGTCTCCTTTTCCTGCTCCATGGCTACTGGTAGTCACTGACCTGTTTTCTTCCCACTTAATTTTTCCTTTTCCAGAGTGTCATATAAATGAAATCATACAGTATATAGCCTTTTGAGTTGTTTCTTTCTCTTTACATAATGCTTCTGAGGTGCACCGTGTTGCTGCATGTGTTGGTAGTCCATTCCTTTTTATTGCTGAGTAGTATTTCATTGTATGGATGTACCACAGTCTTTTTCATTCACCAGTATGTAGACATTCAATTATTTTCAGTTTTTGGTGATTATGAATATATCTTCTATAAACATTCGTGACAGGTATAGACATATGGTTTTATATATTTTAGGACTGAGATTTCTAGGTTATATGCTAAACGTATGTTTAACTTAAGACAATTTACACAGATGTGTAATTGGTTTTACTTTTCTCCTCATTCTCCATTGTTGCCTAGATAACATCATGAAGCAAGAATGATATAAGGCAAGGATTGAATTGTAGCTGCTTCTGAATGATAACTTTAAAATAAATCTGTGCACAATTCTAAAAAGAACAAATGTTGATATCCCTTCAAAAAGAGGCAACTTCGATTATATCAGCAGCTCTTTATGCCTCGGGTATTCAGAAACAATTCTGTTTCAGTTTCTATATTTTGTGATTTTGAAGAGAAGGCTGTTGTTACTATATTCCTATCAAAGCCCGTATCACACAGGTTTTCTATTTCTTTGGCTGTATTCTGGATTAGAAACTGGTGCTCTGGCATACAAATGTGCCCAAAGGTGAGCTCTGTGTTTTAACATTTTGGGATTTTGCTTGTACTGGTTTGCTACTACACGTTTAGCTTTTAATACATTGGCAAACTGTCTTCCAAAGTACTTGTGCCATTTTGCATTCCCTGTGTGTGAGAGTTCCAGTTGCTCTGCATCTGCCAAAACTTAGTCTTGTCAGTTGTTACCTTGAATGTTAGCCATTTCATTAGGTTTGTAGTGGTATCTAAGATTTAGATAAACTTAAATCAATGATGTGATGAATATAATTCACCTATAACAACGTACTGCTAACCAAAAGTTTTTGCCTTTTAGAAACTATCCCAATTCTGTAGGCCAGGGTTGAACCTCCTTAAAGCATAAGTCTCACAGGGCCTGAAAAAACAATAGCACAATTAAAAAAAAAGTATCTAGGTAACAACTAACATGATGAATAGAACAGTACCTCACATCTCAATATTAACATTGAATGTAAATGGCCTAAATGCTCTACTTAAAAGATACAGAATGGCAGAATGGATAAAGAACCACCAATCAAATATTTGCTATCTTCAAGAGACTCACCTAACACAAAAGGATTCATGTAAATTCAAGGTAAAGAGGTGGAAAAAGATGTTCCGCACAAATGGAAACCAAAAGCGAGCAGGAGTAGCTGTTCTTACAGACAAAACAGACTTTAAAGCAGCAACAGTTAAAAAAAAAATACAAAGAAGGACATTATATAGTGATGAAAGCATCAGTCCAACAATAAGATATAATCCTACAGTTATATGAATCTAAAACTGGAGCTTCCAGAGTTATAAAGCAATTACTACTAGACCTAAGAAATGAGATAGTGACACAATAATAGTGGGGGACTTCAATACTTCACTGACAGCACTAGACAGATCATCAGGACAGAAAGTCAACAAGGAAACAATGGACTTAAATTATACCCTAGAACAATTGGACTTAACAGATACTTACAGAAATTCTTCCCAGCAACTGTAGTATTCTATATTCTTCACATCAACACATGGAACACTCTCCAAGATAGACCATATGAAGACCACAAAACAAGTCTCAATAAATTTAAGAAAATCAAAATTATATCAGGTATCTTCTTAGACCACAGTGGAATAAAACTGGAAATCAACATCAGAAAAAACCCTCAAAGCTATACAAATACATGGAAATTAAATAATCTGCTCTTGAATGATTTTTGGGTTAACAATGAAATCAAGATGGAAGTTAAAAAATTCTTTGAAATGAATGATAATTGTGACACAACTCATCAAAACCTCTGGGATACAGCAAAAGTAGTGCTACGAGGAAAGTTCATAGCATTAAATGCCTACATGAAAAAGCATGAAAGAGCACATATTGACAACCTAATGTCACACCTCAAGGAACTAGAGAAACAAGAACAAACTAAACCAAAACCCAGAAGAAGAAAAGAAATAACCGAGATCAGAGTAGAGCCAAATGAAATTGAAACAACAACAACAACAACAAAATACAAAAGACAAATGAAACAAAAGCTGGTTCTTTGAAAAGATAAAGAAAGTTGATAGATCATTGGTGAGATTAACCAAGGAAAGAAGAGAGAAAAATCCAAATAAACTCAATTTGAAATGAAACTGGAGATACTACAACTGATACCACATAAATACAAAAGATCATACAAGGCTACTACAAACACCTTTACAAGTACAAACTAGAAAATCTAGAGGAAATAGATAAATTCCTAGAAACATACAACCCTCCTAGATTAAATCAGGAAGAAATAGAAACCATGAACAGACCAATAACAAGCAGAGAGATTGAATCCGTAATAAAAAAATTGCCAACAACAAAAAAAGGTCCAGGACCAGATAGATTCACAGCTGAATTCTACCAGACATTCAAAGAAGGATTGGTACCAATCCCACTGAAACCATTCCAAAAGATAGAGAAAGAGATAATGCTCCCTAAGTCATTCTATGAAGCCAATGTTGCCCTAATTCCCAAACCAGGAAAGGACATAACAAAAAAAGAAAACTACAGACCCATTTCCCTGATGAATATAGATGCAAAAATCCTTAACAAAATACTAGATAACCAAATCCAACAGCCCATCAAAAAAATAACATATCATGATCAAGTGGGTTTCATCCCAGGGATGCAGGGATGGTTTAACATATGCAGGTCAATAAATATAGTACATCACATAAAAAAATTAAAAACTATATGATCATTTCAATAGGTGCAGAGAAAGCATTTGATAAAATCCAGCATCCTTTTATGATAAAAACCCTCAATAAAATAGGCATAGAAGGGACTTACCTCAAAGTAATAAAAGCCATATATGACAAACCCACTGCCAACATCCTACTGAATGGGGAAAAGTTGAAAGTATTTCCCTTAGGCCGGGCGCGGTGGCTCAAGCCTGTAATCCCAGCACTTTGGGAGGCCGAGACGGGCGGATCACGAGGTCAGGAGATCGAGACCATCCTGGCTAACACGGTGAAACCCCGTCTCTACTAAAAATACAAAAACTAGCCGGGCGAGGTGGCGGGCGCCTGTAGTCCCAGCTACTCGGGAGGCTGAGGCAGGAGAATGGCGTAAACCCGGGAGGCGGAGCTTGCAGTGAGCTGAGATCTGGCCACTGCACTCCAGTCCGGGTGACAGAGCGAGACTCCGCCTCAAAAAAAAAAAAAAAAAAGAAAGTATTTCCCTTGAGAACTGGGACACGACAAGGATGCTCACTTTCACCACTTCTATTTAACGTAGTACTGGAAGTCCTAGAGCAATCAGGTGAAAGGAAGAAATAAAGAGTATCCAAATTGGAAAAGAGGAAGTCAAACTGTCACCATTTGCTGATATGATTGTATACCTAGAAAACCCTGAGACTCATCCAAAAAGCTCCCAGATCTGAGAAGTGAATTCAGTAAAGTCTCCGGATACAAAATCATTATACTCAAATCAGTAGCACTACTGTACACTAACAGCGACTAAGCTGAGAATCAAATCAAGAACGCAACCCTTTTTAGAATAACTGCAACAAACAAACAAAAAACCCCTCCCCAAAACCTAGTAATATACTTAACCAAGGAGGTGAAAGATCTCTACAAGGAAAACTGCAAAACACTGCTGAAAGAAATCATAGATAACACAAACAAATGGAAACACATCCCATGCTCATGGATGGGAACAATCAATATTGTGAAAATGACCATGCTGCCCAAAGCAATGTACAGAGTCAATGGAATTGCCATCCGAATACCAGCGTCGTTCTTCACATAACTAGAAAAAACAATCCTAAAATTCATATGGAACCAAAAAAGAGCCTACATAGCCAAAGCAATACTAAGCAAAAAGAACAGATCTGGAGGAATCACATTACCCAACTTCAAATTATACCACAAGGCCATAATTACCAAAACAGCGTGCTACTGGTTTAAAAATAGGCACATAGACCGATGGAACAGAATAGAGAACCCAGAAATAAAGCCCAATTCTTACAGCCAACTGCCCTTCAACAAATCACACAAAAACATAAATTGGGGAAAGGACACCCCACTCAATAAATGGTGCTGGGAAAACTGGCAGGCACATGTAGAAGAAACAAACTGGATCCCCATCTCTCACCTTATACAAAAATCAACTCAAGAACTCAAGATGGATCAAAGACTTAAATCTGAGACCTGAAACCATAAAAATTCTAGAAGACAACATCAGAAAAACTCTTTTAGACATTGACTTAGGCAAAGAATGCATGACTAAGACCCCAAAAGCAAATGCAACAAAAACAAAAAATAAATAGATGGGACCTAATTAAACTAGAAAGCTTCTGCACAGCAAAATAAATTATCAGCAGGGTAAACAGACAACCCACAGAGTGGGAGAAAATATTTGCAAACTATGCATCTGACAAAGGACTAGTATCCAGAATCTACAAGGAACTCAAAACAAGTCAGCAAGGAAAAAAAACAAAAACAAATAATTCCATCAAAAGTGGGGGAAGGACATGAATAGACATTTCTCAAAAGGAGATATACAAACAGCCAACAAACATGAAAAAATGCTCAACATCACTAATCGGGGAAATGCAAATTAAAATCACAGTGAGATTCCATGTTATTCCTGCAAGAATGGCCATAATTAAAAAGTTAAAAAATAATAGATGTTGGTGTGGATGTGGTGAAAAGGGAACGCTTTTACACTGCTGGTGGGAATGTAAATTAGCACAACCATTATGGAAAACAGTATGGAGATTCCTTAAAGAACTAAAAGTAGAACTATCATTCAATCCAGCAATCCCACTACTGGGTATCTACCCAAAAGAAAATGAAGGAAAATAAGTCATTATATGAAAAAGACATGTACACAAGTTTATAGTGGCACAATTTGCAATTGCAAGGATATGGAACCCACCTAAGTGCCCAGTGACCAATGAGTGGATAAAGAAAATGTGGTGTATGTACACCATGGAATTCTACTCAGCCATAAAAAGAAACAAACAAAAAAATGCCTTTTGCAGCATCTTGGATGAAGCTGGAGGTCATTATTCTAAATGAAGTAACTCAGGAATGGAAAATCAAATATTGTATGTTCTCACTTATCAGTGGGAGCTAAGCTATGAGGACTCAAAGGCATAAGAGTGATATTAATGAACTTTGGGGTCTCAGTGTGGGGGAATATTTGGGGGATGGATAAAAGGCTACATATTGGGTACCATGTTTATTGCTGGGTGATGGGTACACTAAAATCTCAGAAATCACAACTGAGTAACTTATCCATGTAACCAAAAGCCACCTGTACTCCAAAAACTGTTAGAAAAAAACCCAATCCCACTCATCTCAGGTATATTCATTCATTCATGATTTTATTCACCAAACGTTTACTGTATGTCAGTCAATAAAAAGTAAGATTTAGTCTTGCCCATGAGGAGTTTGTTTTTTAGTTGGGAAGATCTCAGGACAGTGCTGTGATAGGGGGAGAGCCAGTTTCTAATGAATGCACACATCAATATGATATATTTAGAAAACTCTGTGTTACTTTGGTTATTCCTGATTGATGAACTAGTTAAAAATTCCAACAGCAGAAACTTCATATCCTAAAACAAAAGCAATGTTTTTATCTTGCTGCAAATTCCAGGTTGCATATCTCCAGAGACAAATTTAACTATGGCTTCATCCACCTGAAGGCAGAAAACCAGGGTGCTGGGAACAGCCTGTGTATCTATTATACCTAGGCATCAGTACTGTGCAGTCTTCCTCTCTGTAACACAGCCTGTAGAATCCAGGAGGAAAGCGTCCCTCGGCCATCTGAAGTAGCTGTCAAAGGACTCTGGTCTAAAGCCGTGCATTTTACTTTTTAGTTTCTCACTCAGAGCCCTATCACTTTTATTAAACTTCCAGTCCTTAACACCACACACCACTGAGAGTCTGTTTTCCCAGCCCAGACAGAGACCACCAAGTAGAAAGGAACACAGTTGGGTTATTTTTAGAAGTAGCTACAGTTACAACAGAAGTGGCAACTGGACATGGAGAGGTGACAGAATATTGGAAAAACAGAAGGTAAAATAATGGATGTTCAAAATTTTGAAATGCTCAAGTCATGGGACAAGAAGATTATGCTTTCCCCCAGTATTCTCTGTTACAGAAGTCACAGATATATGTGATACATTTTAATAAAGACTTATATGCACAATGATTAAAATTAGCTTGAGCATTTGAAGGGACAGCTTTCTTTTTTTTTTTTTTTTTGAGACAGAGTCTTGCTCTGCCCCCCAGGCTGGAGTGCAGTGGCCAGCTCTCAGCTCACTGCAAGCTCCGCCTCCGGGTTCACGCCATTCTCCTGCCTCAGCCTCCCGAGTAGCTGGGACTACAGGCGCCCGCCTCGTCGCCCGGCTAGTTTTTTGTATTTTTTTAGTAGAGACGGGGTTTCACCGTATTAGCCAGAATGGTCTCGATCTCCTGACCTCGTGATCCGCCCGTCTCGGCCTCCCAAAGTGCTGGGATTACAGGCTTGAGCCACCGCGCCCGGCCAGGGACAGCTTTCTTTTTATGTTAACATTTATTTGCAGAAGATCCTTGACTCCCTTAGGATGCCAGGAGAAAAGTATCACTAGCTTTAATAATATTTATTTTCTCAAGTATTTTCTATTGTTGGACTATGACACATCTCTGGGAACAAGTGACTTCTAACTGACAGGGAGAGTGATGCAGCTGTGAGTCACCTGGAAATGACTGACGGGGGGATGAGCATTTCAAACATCTGTCTTAGACCTCTCCCACCTCCTCGTCGAGAGTCTAAATTTGCTTAGATGGGAAAGGTCTCTGTAAGACACAGAGCTCTGAAAGACAGATGTTTTTGAAACCAGGAATCTCATGCGGCAGAGAGATTGTCATGATTGATTTGTTCCTGTACTTCTTTTTCTTTATTTTCTTTATTGATTTTTTTTGGAGAATCTCAAATGGAAAGGGTTGATTAATCATAATCTTCATTTCAAAGTACGTTTTCATTGTTGGGCCATGGAAAGCTGATCTTTTGTTTTTATGTCTGTATATTTATGAATGTCTGTATTTACTTATTCCCTTTACCCTCATTTCTCACTGCCTCTCCCCACTTTTTCCTACCTTCTGAGCCAGTCTGTGATGAGTTGGATATGTATCTTTGGATTCACATTTCCTTGTAAAACAAATAGAGTTAATTTGTGTGTTAATTTCTTTTTAAGTTACATAAATGGTGTTATGCACTAGACCTTGTTCTGTTTCATGTAACTCACTCAGTGCTGTCTTTTAAAGATCCATCTGTGCTGCCATTCCTGTATCCAGTTCATTGCTTCCCACTGCTACATCATGGTGCATGGTATGCATCCACCACAGTTTACAGATTCATTCTCTACTGATAAACTTTGAGGTTGACTTGGTGCCCTAGTCAAGTCATAATAATCAGTATGGCGGTAAACAGCCTTATTGCACAACCTTAGGGACTTGTGCAAAGGTCACTTTGGGGTTATTTTCCCAGGTGTAGATTGTTGGGTCATAGGATGGATGCATACTTAATTTGACTCCCAGTTACTCTCCAGAATGACTCGACCAGTTTATGCCTCTATCAGCAGTACGTGAGAATTCTTGTTTATTTGTCACTCTGTTGATATGTCCAACATTCAGAATTTTGCCAAACTGATAAGGTGTAAAGTGGCATTTTACTATTTTAATTTGAATTTTCCTGATTTCTAATACATTTAAGTATCTCTTTATATATTTGGTATCCATTGAGGTTTCCAGTGCTTTGAATTGCAATTTAAGCTCTTTGTGTAGTCTTCTATTTGGCTTCCTGTCTTTGGGTTTTGTTCTTGTTTTTTGAGATGAGGTCTTGCTCTGTCACCTAGGCTGGAGTGCAGTGGCACAATCATGGTCCACTGAAGCCTACCTCTGGGCCTCAAGCAATCCTCCCAAATTCAAATGACTTCCCACCTCAGCCTCCTGAGTAGCTGGGATTATAGGCATGTGCCACCTTGCCTGGCTAAGTAAAAAAAGCTTTTAAATAGAGATGGGGTCTCCCTGTGTTGCCCAGGCTGGTCTCCAATTCCTGGGCTCAAGCAATCCTCCCAACGTGGCCTCCTAAAATGCCGGGGTTACAGGTATGAATCACCATGCCTGGCCTTCGTGTCTTTTTCTTACTAAGTTGCAAATGTTCCTTGTGTAATCTGTGACTCTCAAACTTTGATGTGCATACAAACCACCTGGGAATCTTGTTAAGTTTCAGATTATGATTCAACAAAGACAGGATGGGGGCTTAAGCTTGTGTGTTTCTTATAAGCTCCCAGATGATGTGGAAGACTGGGGTTCTTGAACCACCCTTTGAGTAGCAAAGTGCTAGTTGTTAGTTTGAGACTTTGCAAAAGTCTTCTTCCACATTTGTCATGCTACTATTACTTTTGTCTAGATTTAATTGCTTTTTGTCTAGATTTAATTGCTTCACAGCTCTAAAAAATCCTCTGGGCTCCACATAGTCATTTTTACCCCTAGTCCCTGAATCCCTGGCAGCCACTGATCTTTTTACTGTCTCTACAGTTTTGCTTTTTCCCGAATGTCATATGGTTGGATTTAGACAGCATGTAGCCTTTTCACACTGGCTCCTTTCACTTAGAAATATGCACTTGAGGTTCCTCCACGTCTTTTCTTGGCTTGATAGATCATTTCTTCTTATCACAGAATGGTATTTCATTGTATAGATGTACCACTGGTTGTTTTTCCATTCACCTATTGAAGGACATTTTGGTTGCTTCCAAGTTTTGGCATCAAGTTTTGGCAATTGTGAATAAAGGTGCTATAAACATTTATATACAGGTTTTTATGTGGACATAAGTTTTCAGATCATTTGGGTAAATACCTAGGAGTGAAATTGCTGGATTGTATGATAAGGATATGTTTAGTTGTGTGAGAAACTGCCAAACTGTCTTCCGAAGTGGCTATACCATTTTGTATTCCCTCTAGCAGCAAATGGGAGTTTCTATTGCTCCACATCCTCACCAGCATTTTCTGTTAGTGTTTTGGATTTTAGCCATTCTGGTCGGTATGTAGTGGTATCTCATTGTTGTTTTAATTTGCAATACCCTAGTAACATATGATGTTGCGCATCTTTTTATATGCTTATTTGTCATCTGTATATCTTCTTTGGTGAAGTGTCTGTTCAGATCTTTTGCCTGCTTTTTATTGTTAAGTTTTAAAAATTCTGTGTATATTTTAGATACAAGTCCTTTATCAGATATGTGTTTGCAGAGATTTTTCTCCCAGACTGTGGCTTGTCTTTTTATTCTTTTAACAGTGTCTTTTGCAGAGCATAAGTTTTTAACTTTAATGAAGACTACTTACCCATTTTTTTTTTTTTTCATGGATTGTGCTTTTTTGGTGCTGTATCTAAAAACGCATTGCTAAACCAAGGTGACCTAGATTTTTCCCTATATTTTCTTCTGGAAGTTTTATAGTTTTGCATTTTACATTTAAGGTCTATGATCCATTTTGAGGTGGTTTTTGTGAAGAGAGTAAGGTCTGTGTCTAGATTCATATTTTTGCATGTGGCTATCCAGTTTGTCCAGCACCATTTGTTGAGAGACTGTTCTGTCTCCATTGAATTGCTTTGCCCTTTTGTCACAGATCAGTTAACTGTATTTGTATGGGTCTATTTTTGGGCTCTCTATTCTATTCCATTGATCTGTTTGTCTATTCTTTCACCAATATCACACTGCCTTGATTACTGTAACTGCTTTTAAATATATGTTTTGTAACCTTCTACTTCCTTAAAAAAGATTCAAGATAGATTACAATTTCAGTTACACAGGAAGTAGGATAATTTTAATAAAAAAACAAAAGTTATTAAACATAAAGATACGGATTCTTCTGCCAGTGGCTCCATTCTTTCAAAAGCTGGAAAACAAAGCACTATTACAGTGGCGTCTGGACAGGCCTAGGGCTTTTTACCATCTGGCATTTATCTGACAACACTGATAATTATACATTTAGACAGAAATACTGAGGTTATTCTTCAATGTTATTGTTTTCCTTTGCATTTGTGATAACTAGTTAGTGTTGCATAGTTATTTATAGTTCATTGGAGATAGATCTTAATACTTTAGTTATTTTATTAATTGATACTGCATCAAATGTTTGTTGAAATATCCATATATGCAAATCTGACCACATTCTTTTGCATTTTGTTTTAGGTCAATGATGCCTTCCTTCATGTGATACAGGGGAAATCCATGGGCAAGGTGCTTCTCGCTGTTAAATAAATCCTCGCCTGAGCAGCAAAGTTGACATGTCCAGATCAAACTCCACATCTTTCCCCAAAACCTGATTTCCCTTCTGTGTTTCCAAAGGTGTTACCACTTTCCTTACTAATCCAGGTTTAAAATCTTGGAGTCACCTCTGATTCTGTTACAACAGAATCAACTCCTAACTAATATGATTATATAGTTTATTGTCGAAACCTTTTTGAGAGTAAAAGGGTGCCATTAGTAATTACATCAGGAAAACATATCCCAGGCAAACCAGGGTATATGGTCAGTCTACTCAATGCATTATGAAATGCAGTGATTGCCGAGTTCTGTCATTCCAACCTCTAAGATATCTCTCATGTCCATATCCTCTTCTCCATTCTGACTAATTAAGCCTCAACTGCTATCACCAGTGACCTTCTAACTGCTTTTCCTACCTTTAAACTACTCTCACCCCCTCCATCCTTGTGATGCATTATTGCCATGGTGATCTTCCCGAAGCATAGCTCTGACTATGGCCCATCTCAGAAAACTACAGTGGCTCACCATTGCCTGATGGTGGAGTTCAGACCCCTTGAGCTAGCATTTCATTATGACTGTGATTTTTCCCTGCACCACTTTCCAGCCTTAAGTATGTACTGAACTTTCCTGCCTCCCTTATTTTGCCCTGCTTGTGCAATTTTTTCCACCCTCCATCTCTGTCAAACATAAGCCTTCCTGACCTCTAAGACCTGCCTTTGTCATGTGCCTTTACCCTCAGGCAAGGAGCAGTCTCTTCTCTTCCTCTTCTACCTTCCTGTAGCTTCCCCAGGATTTGTCACATTCTGCCTTGAATCATAGGGAACAACATGTGTAGTGGAGTGAACACAGACCTCTGAATCCAAGATATGAGTTTAAATCCCAGCTTTGGAGGTGGTTACTTACGGTCTCAGTGCCTTCATTCTTCTCCCTATATAAAGTAGATATTACAATATCTAACTTAGAGAGTCATTGGGAGCTATACATGCAGTGATTGGGTAAAGCACCTGGCGTATGGCAAGCAATTAGCAAATGCTGGTTACTTCTACTTCTTTCTCTTCTCTTTTCCCAATGTATCATAAGTTCCTTGAGAGCAGGCACCATGTCTGATTTACCCTTGTATTTCCCACAGTACTTCCCATAGTGAGTTACCCTTAGTAAATAGTAAGTTGAATTGAATTTAAATTACCTGTAAGTTTTAAAATGTGGGATTAAATTAAGAATATGTTGCCTTGGAAACACCCAAATGTCTATCGATGGATGAATGGATAAACAAAATGTGGTATACACATAATGGAATATTATTCAGCCTTAAAAAGGAATGAAATTCTGACATGTACTACAATATGATGAACCTGGAAGACATTATATGTGAAATAAGCCAGACAGAAAAGGACAAATATTATATGATTCCACTTATATGAAGTACCTAGAGTAGTGAAATTCATAGAAACAGAAAGTACAGGTTGACATCCAAAATCTGAAATGGGAAATGCTCCAAAATCTGAAACTTTTTGAATGCTGACGTGATGCTCAAAGAAAATGTTCATCGGAGCATTTCAGATTTTGGATTTTTGGATTTGGGATGCTCAACTGGCATAATGTGAATGTTCCAAACTCTGAAAAAATCTGAAGTCTAAAATACTTCTGGTCTCAAGAATTTTGGATAAAGGATACTCAGTGTGCAACATGTAGAATGTTGGTTGCAAGGTGAGAGGGGAGAAGGGAGAGTTATTGTTTAATGGTACAATGTTTCTGTTTGGGAAGATGGAAAGTTTTGGAGGTGTGTGATGGTTATGGTTGTGCAACAGTGGGAAGGTACTTAGTACTGCTCAACTGTGTACATTTAAAAATGGTAAAAATGATAAATTTCATGTATGACAACAATAAAAGAAGTTTTTAAAAATCATGTTATCCTCTTTTCTAAGTGAATCTATTCAGGGAGGAGAACAGGGAGTGTGTGTAGCGTGCCTAGCTTAGGTTGGAGTCAGCTCCAGTCTCTGCCGGTGTCCTGGTTTGTTGGGAGAGGTCCTGTACTTTTGCTGGGTGCTAAGCATTGTGCTCTATTCCTCCTACTGCATGAGTGATAATTCTCAGAAAGGAGGAGGTGGCACGAGGATAAAAACAGGCACCTGACACAACAGGGAGATGTGGGTACTTCCACTTGTTCTTGATGAAGCCCGCTTCCAATAAATGTGTTAAGAGGCTTTGTTTAGAAAAAAATATATGTTTTTTGAAGAATAGAATGATAAAATAGGGATTAACATTTGAGGAAAGAATTTGAAATGGAGAAATTAGCAGAAGGAAGGGGGAGGAGAAAGATGTCAGGGAAATCACCCACGTGTGTGTTGTGGGCCACGTGATGCCTCCATGAGGGCCAGCACACTTGCTGCCGCCTCTTCCGAATCTCAGCGGGAGTGTTTCAGCCTTCTGGGAGCTTCATGCCCTGTGATTCCATTTCATAATAGGCTTCTTCTCACCTCCCTTCCCCCAACCCCATTTCATCTTAATATGAACTACTTTTATATTTAAATGAAAGTTGGTTTTCAAAAATATTAAGAAAGTAAAGTTTGAGCCTTATTTTAGAGTTTTCTAACACCCTTTGGCATAACTGAAGACACCCTGGATAGATCCTGGGAGAGAAGACAAATCAGGATTGGGAAAAGTGTATGAGCCCAGCCGGGAGCTGCCTTTTCCGCTGCTGAGAGCTGATCAGTAAGTGTCACAAGTAATAAAGATCTATTGTCCCCAGTTCACTAACATCAAAATGACTTAAATAGAAAGAGACAGTCATTTAGGAAAGTGAATTTTTTCCGATTTAACAAGTTTTGGTTAGAACCCCTAATGACCTGTTCTCTGCTTGCCTCTGTTCCTGTTTCATTGGAGTGATTTGATTTGAAAGCATTTGACTCATATTTTAGTCATCGTTTGGTTATTCTACCATCTGAGCCATTAGTTAGTCTGAAAAAAGAATCAATGCAGCTCCAAGTGACAGTATTTATTCTATATTCACAGACTTTTCCCAGCTCTTCCTCGTAGGCTGCTGCTGGAAGAATCATGCCCACACGCCCACCTCCCCTTTTTCAGTAACTGTGGGTCTCTCCACCTGCACATACTTCTCTCCAAACCAAAATGAGATTTTCTGCCATTAGCTGTGAAATGATCCTATTTATGCACCACCAGTATATTTGTCCCTGCTCCTTCCTCTGTAATCTGTGTGAATTTAGAAAACGATCTTTTCTATTTGAGTTTTGGTAAAGATAATAAGGGCTGTTATTTGAGAAACAAAGGATAGTGAAGTGCCTTCATGTATTCAATTGTATTTAATTTAAAACAGTTGGAGTAAATTAAGAAAAATTCATTCTATTATTTCGTTTTCTTATTTTTCTTCCAAGTTTATACAAAGGAATCAAGGAGCAATGACTGTTTTTTTCTTTTCTTGAGATGGAGTCTCGCTCTGTCACCCAGGCTGGAGTACAGTGGCATGATTGCAGCTCACTTCAACCTCTGCCTCCCGGGTTCAAGAGACTCTCCTGCCTCAGCCTCCTGAGTAGCTGGGACTACAGGTGCACACCACCAGGCCTGGATAAATTTTGTTTTTTTAGTAGAGACAGGGTTTCACCACGTTGGCCAGGCTGGCCTTGAACTCCTGACCTCAAGTGATCAACCCACCTTAGCCTCCCAAAGTGCTAGGGTTACAGGTGTGAGCCACCGCGCCAGGCCAGCAATAACTTTTCAAATCTCTTTTGTTTGTAAAAGTGATGTGAGGGGAAGACCTAATTAAATAAACAAATTCTGGCATTTCCATTTGTTCTCTTCCATTTTGCTTCTTCCTCAGAGCTTATTGGTAGATTGAAGATCTGATGTGGAAATTAACTTGTTTCTAGAACTGTATCCTTGTTGAGGAATCATGTAAAAAGTGGCTTTTTCACCTCTTTCTCACTGTATTTAGAAACAGTCATTTTCTTGAACTTTGGTGAACTACATCATCATTTTTAAAATGGCTTTGTTAAAATAATTACAACAATACCATATGGTCACTGGAAAAAGTCAAGCAACCCAGAAATTTATAAGTAGAAATTGTTGTCCTATTCTTCCTCTTTCTTGTCTTATTTCCATTTTCCAGGGAAAGCACTGCAAGCAATTTGTTGTTAGTCTTGAGTCTTGCAAACCTTTTTAAATACAGCCCCCACAACCCCCCACAAACAGAGGTTTTTTAAAAATAAAGATATACATATATGTTTTAAAAATAGTATGCATACTGTTCTGTAATGTGCTGTTTTAAATTAAAAATATAGACATCCATATTAGTATAAAGAGTTATCTCTTTTTAGCAGCTGCTTAGTATTCCATAGTGAGGAAGTATATAATATATAATCATTTCCTTATTAGTGAGCTTATTCACATAAGCATTTATCGATGTGCCTCTATGTGAGCAAAAGTTTAAAAATCTAGTGGGGGAGACAGACATTAATCAAATATACAAAATCATGCTAAACTGGTGCCATCCAAGGCCTAATGGAGGAATTCAACTCAGGAAGGTCAAGAAACATTCCCTGAGGAAAGACCTTTGAGCCTCTATCTGAAGACGGAAGCTTCTAGGAATTTAATCCTAGAGATTTAGATATGGAAGAAAGGGACGAATATTCCCGGACCCTGTGGATAGTGAAAGCACAGTGAATAAAGGGAGCTGAAAGAAGGCTGGTGGGGGTGAAGCTTGAGAAGCGAAGGCAACTATTGTGAGATGAGGCTGGCAGTGGTGACCAGGTTAGACAGGGATGTGCAAACAAGTTATGGGAGTTTTGACTTTACCCTAAAAGCAAGGGGTGCCATTGAAGTGTAAGCAGAGGTGGAACAGGGGCAGCACGACCAGAATGGCCTTTTGGAATCCCTTCAACTATAGTGGGGAGAAGGGAGTTCATTAAAGTCCCTAGGACTTTAAAGACAGCTAGGAGTTCATTAAAGTCCAAATGAAAGATGGTTGTATCTTGGACTAAGGTGATAGTGATGGGGAAGGAGATAAATGGACAGAAGGGAGAGCTATGCAGGAGATGAAAATGAAAGGACTTGATGTTTAATTGGGTATAGGGATAAGGAGGAGGAAAGGAGGGGGAAATGTCAAGATGACTTCTAGCTCCTAGATGTTTGAGAAGAGGGACATCAAAATTGGGTTTTGGCAGCGGAGAGGGGCTATGATGGGGCAAAAGGTTAAGTTTTGTAAATATTGCGATTTACGGTACATGTTACATACCTGTCCGGGGCTCAGAAGAGAGATGTGGCCTAGAGATACAACTTTGGGAATCATTTGCATGAAGGTAATATTGATGCCTGCGGTGTGGCTGAGATTATCCATGGAGAGTGTGTAGAGTGAGAAAAGAGTAGGGTATAGACTAGCCTTGAACATGTTTCCTTTCAATAGAACCATGGAATATTTCATAACTGTGCTGTTTGCCACTAAAAGTCTTAGAAGGGGTAGTTTGGTGATTTAAAATAAGTGCCAGGTGAATACAAGGAAGGATGCATTGCGCAGTTGCAAAAGCACCATCCTCTTAATGAAGGGCCAGGGACTGGGGCTCTAATTCCAGCTCTTTGATCTTGGTCTAGTTACCTTTTTTACCTTTTTCATGTGAAAAATAAGGATCACATGTTTTCTCTACCTTGCGTGGTTCGTGTGAGGGTCAAATGAGACAAGGTATGTCAAAGTGCTTTGCGAGTTGTTTTCATAATAGATTACAAGGTTGACTTTTACCAGTGTATTTAAATTCATTTCAGAGTTCATTTCATTTTATTGGAGCAAAAAATGTATATTTTTTTCAGCATATGCTGGGCTGACATGGAGCAAAAGAATCGTTTGATTTTTTAAATGGTCCCTCAAATATTTTTACATTTTAGCTAAAGTCATTGTGCTCTTTTATACAGAAGAATAGACAGAGTGATGGGAGCCCAATGATCTGATGTACCTCAAAGAATTACAGAGCCAGACAAGGTCTAGAGAAGGACATGTAAGTTGATCAAGAGGGTAGAGAGCATTCTTTGTGGGCGATGATAAAAGAATTAGAACTTTTCATTCTGGAAAGAAAGACACAGGCTGAGGGGGGAATATGATTGAGATTTATAAGATAATGAAAACCTAGTATAAAAATATGAACTTATTAAATCCCAGAGCATAAGAGCTAAGGACAACTTTAACATTTTAAAGCAGTAGTTTTAGGGCAAAGCAAAAGTAGCACTTTTTAACAGAAGAAGAGTAAACATATAGAACATATACAACAAAAGCAAATATTGTAAGAGATTTATATTGTTAGAGGATAGATTCATAGGAAATTATAAAATGAAACCAAAACTATTTGGTTAAATCTCCCTAATCTGTTAGGATGATGATAGGGAATGACTATTAAACTTACCTGCCTCTATCTGGCATCCTTATCTACATCAAGATTCCTGAGTATACCTGCTGGAGAGCAGAGAGCACAGAATTTGGGCTCAGGGGCCTGGCTGCAAATATTACCTCTGTGACCTTAGAGAATCATTTCTCTTCTATGTACCTCAGTTTACTCATCTATTCAAAAAAGGAGGAGGGAAGGTAGTATCAACTAACTATTATGAGAGATTCAAATGAAGCAATGTTTCTGAAAGTGTTTTGTCATTGATAAATAAGTTTATCCTTTAAATTTAAGAATTTCCTCTTTTATTGTATCATTTCCAGTTCTATGCCCTTCAGGTAGGATGAGCTTTACTGTGCCCTTCCTGACCCTAGCCTAGTTAGGGAGCAGTACTCACAACTCAAGAAATAGAGAGGATGGAGGGCAGGGAAGAATCCCTGGTCCTCTAGGGAGGTGGAGAAAGTACAGACACCCCTTTTCTGATACCCCTTTCCCTTTCTGAGAAGATCTGGTGGGTAAACTAAAGAACTAAAGGTAGGGAGAACTTTGCAAACATCTTTCTTCTCCTTTAGATGTTTTGGGTGATAAGATGCCACTTAAAAGATGGGGAGTGTTTGATCTTGGGTAACTTCCAGGGTTCTTATGGATCTTAGGAATGCTGAAAAAGGCCAGTACAGGAGCTGGATGAGAAAAACCATGGGGACTGGTTTCCTATGGCTATCATTGGTTTAGGATTTAAGGGAGAGAGAAAAATATTGTAGTTCACTAAGGTGGGAAAGCTGATGGAGATCTGGGAGCAGGGGAAGCATGTCTTACCAGGAGGATCCTTTAAGCTCCATGTGTATCTCTTGGGAATATGACTTTGACAGAGGGGGTACACAGTCACAGGAAGAGAGAACTGATAACAGATAACTTCCTATCTCTTCCATAGCAGATATGAATTACTTCACCTGGCTTTCAAGCACTACTTCATGCAGTCGCATCTGATCTTATTTCCCATGTGGCATAGTGGAGAGAGAATGGCTCATGAGCTAGGAAACCTTGGATTTGAATTTTTGCTTCACCACTAATTAGGTCTGTGAGCTCCGTTTCCCATGCATAAAATGATGATAATAGTAATGGCCTTATCATTGGGTTGCTATGAGGATCAAATAAGGTTATATTTGTGAAGCACTTAGCATAGTGCCTGGCACATCATAGACCCTACCTAGATAAGTGCCAGCTTTTGTCATGACCCACCAGTACCCTCTTCTCTACTGAGACTGATTGCTAGACTGTGAGTTCTATGAAAGTGGGGATTGGGATGCACCTTGTCCACCATGCTGTCTGTGGTGCATTCCAGAGCCTGGAGGAACAAGTCTCCCTGTACCAAGATTCTGTCATTCCCTTTCTGTGCAAGTTGTATCCATTCAGGGCCCATTTGAAGGCTCATTTCCTCAGTGAAACCAGCCCATATTGATCTTTCTCTCCTCAGAACTCCCATAGCAATTCAGTCCTCAGATCGCCATAGATTCGCATATTTGACTTGCTGCATTGTATCTGTTAGTCCTGTCCTTCAGTGATGTTCAGCAAACGGTGAAACTTGCTACGATCCAGGTCTTGGATTACAGATGCGACCAAGGAGTCAATTCCTTAGATGCGGGACTTCTATTATATCTGATACTTTTTCCCCAGCATGGGATTCAGTGCAGGAAAGTGCCTGTCTTGCCTCGGACCTGAGGGAAACCTACTGTTTTAATGTGCTGCCTTTGACATGTGACACAGTGGGGTGCTTTGCAGGAACCTTTCCATTTGATGGAAACATATTTTCTGGCGCTTACAACTAGAGTTCCTTCCTCATTCCTAGAACCTTTGACTTGATGGAAAACCTGTGCAGGGAGTTCATGTTATTGCTAATTTGTCACAATAAACATAAAACAGTGCTCAGAATATTTTTCTCAATATTAACACAGCATTTATATGTCAGAATATTTTCCTCAATATTAAACAGCATTTACATGTCAATTAGTGCCACTTTCACGTAACACACCCTGCTTGCTTAAAAGATTCCCCTTCCTTTTCTTTAGTTCTGAAAATGGCGAGAGCCAGTGGTAGAAGGTGCAGGTTTGCTGAATTTCTTCCCCCCTTTCTTCTCTCAAGAAAGGGTGAAGTGCAATGCCTCTCCGGAGGCAGTGTAGGAAGTGACACTAACGCTTGCACATATCCTGCTTGGCATTTCTGCTCATGTCTGAGGTCCATTTTCTCATTCCAGGCCACTCTTTACAGATCTGATGGAAACAGGAACTACTGTGATCCACCAGGGATACCTCCCTACGGCTTCCAAGTCAGGGTCAACAACCTGCTCTTCCTATAGAACAGTTCTCTTTTGACTTCAGCTTGTAAAAATTCTGATGTATTTATTAATTTCATTTTTATCCTCTCTTTTGCTTCAAAGGTTATCTTTTTTAAGTTAAAAATAACCACAAGGAGACCTTGTGATCCTCTTCTCACTGACCCAGATATTTTAAGAGCAGTTATTTTAAGAGACTGACAGCCGCTTCTCATCTGGGGATTCAGGCCAGCTCTCAGGAGCTGATGAGCTAAATGTAATAATAAAATATTAATCCTATTTCCCATACATGAACTACTCTTCTTGTTTTCCCTTACCTATCCAGACCCTACTCATCCTTCAGGGCATTGTAGAAAAAGCCTTGGAGTTGGGGATAAAGACTTGTGCTCAATTCTCGACTTGGAAATGTTTGCTATCTGACCTTGGGCAAGTCACTTCATGTCTGTGAATCTTGGTTTCTTCACCTGTAAAACAGGAATGCTGAGACTCTCACAGAGTGAATATAGAAGGTTTAGGGTCCAGCCAGCCTGGTGACTAGAATATACAGAATAGAAATATTTACCAAACTCCAGAAAGCCCAACTTGAGTAATCCTCAATCTTTGATCTCTCCTATTTTTGTATTTCTGTGTTATTGAGTCTATCTACATCATGCAATTTAACAATTAACTATACCGTGTCTTTAATATGTGGCTCTAGTTTCTTCACATCCCCAACTAGTCGCTAAGCACAGGAGGGCGCCGTGCATTTTATTTTTCCTGTGTTAACATTGCAATATTAGGCACTTAATTCTTGATAATTGATGGATGGACTACATTACCCATTTAACGAAATTTGGGTTCTGCCACACAACACAGGTTATTTTTATTGTCTTGATGGATTCAATTTCACTGACTGTTGCTAATGATGAGCTAGCAGGACATTTTTGAGGCTTTCATTCTCTTGTCAAATTGTGGTTTCTCATCAAATATATGCAATATGTGTATTCAAAGACACTGCTGACCTGCTATGAACAGAGAGTTGACTTGTTTACCCACTGTGGGGATGTGTTTTCCTGGTGGAGCTTTGTTTTCTCTCTCAAGCGGGTTTGAGGAAGCCCATGGAGCTGTGTATGTGCCTGCTGAGACTGTCTTTCCCTGGCCCTGACACAGAGGGCCAGAAAGGAGGCCTATGGCTGACCCTCTTCTGCTTGTGACACGTTCTCAGTGGAATTCACAGTGGCCCAAGGAGCTGGTGTCATTTAGGTGGGAACCCCATTCCCGGATGTCACATTGCTTTCACCAACTGCCTGCTGTGGGTTGAATTGTGTCCCCCAAAAGATATGCTGAAGTCCTAGCCTGTGGCATATGTGAATGTGACCTTATTTGGAAATAGGGTATTTGCAAACGTAATCAAGTTAAGATGAGGCCATACTGGATTGGGGCGAGGCCTAAATCCAGTGTCTGCCGTCTTTGTAAGGAGAGAGAGGGATGTGGCTGCACAGAGGGAAGATGGCCATGTGAAGATGGAGGCAGAAAGTGGGGTGATGCAGCTACAAGCCAGGGAATGTCAAGGCTGGTTGGGAGCCACCTGAAGCCAGAAGAGGCAGGGAAGGGTTCTCCTCTAGAGGCTGCAGAGCGAGCGTGACCCTGCCCACACCTCAATTCTAGACTTCCAGGCTTCAGAACCGTGGGAGAATACATTTCTGTTGTTTTAAGCCACAAAGTTTGTGGTAATTTGTTATGGCAACCACAGAAAACTAATACGCTGCCCAAGAGTCTAAATAAAATACAAAAGAGAGGCTCTAATTAGAATAGGTTACCCACCTTCCCCTGAAAGGCCTTGATCCTAGTCCCTTTGTGCCCTACCTGGTGATTACCTGAGTATAAGGTTCCTGGGCCTTTCCCCTACACGGCTCTGTATGGTTCCTTATTTGACTTCATCTCCCAGGCGCCTGACCCCCAGCCGCTTCCTCTGTATCCTCAACCTCACTGTTACGCTCTAAATGATGCCTGACTAGCTCCTGGGGACAGGGGGACACCCCTTAAATGTACTGGGGCCCGATGGTGGGGTAGGTATCTGCATTGCTCTTCATGGCCACTCCCAGGCTATTGCTTCTCCCTAACCCTCCCCCAAGCTTGGAAGCACAGGCCATGGGAATCTGTGTAAGCCTCTTGTGCTGTGGCCTCCCACCAGCCTGCTGTCACTCTTCCCACTGAGTGAAGCTTTGAGGCCCTGCCGGCTCTCCTTTGCTCTTCTCACCTCTTCTCTTGGTGATTGCATTGTCCACAAGTCAGTCAGTCCCACCCCTGGCTGCACTTTACAATTATCTGGAATTATCTGGGAAGATTTAAAAAATGCCCGCCATTAAGCTTCTCTCCTCCTCTTTCCCTGTTTCTACCCAATTAAGCCCGAATCTTTGGGGAGTTGGAGGCATGTGTATTTTTATTTTATTTTATTTTTTGAGACAGGGTCTCACTCTGTCACCTAGGCTGGAGTGCAGTGGTACCATCTTGGCTTACTGCAACCTCTGCCTCCTGGGTTCAAGCAATTCACCACCTCAGCCTCCCGAGTAGCTGGGACTATAGGAGCACACCACCATGCCCGGCTAATTTTTGTATTTTTTGGTAGAAATGGGGTTTCACCGTTGGCCAGGCTGGTCTCAAACTCCTGACCTCAAGTGATCCACCTGCCTCGGCTGCCCAAACTGCTGGGATTACAGGTGTGAGACCCCATGCCCAGATGGCACTTTTTTTTTTAAGAGTTCCCAGGTCATTCTAGAATGTGGCCAGGTTTGAGAAGCTGGTGATGCAAGTAGTATTCTGGCCTCTTGATTTCTTACCCTCCTTAGTGCCAGCAGCCCTTCCTCCCGCCTCAGCTACGCACTCTCAGTTATGCTGTGGTGATGGCTTTCCTAGTACTTGCTCCAACCTCAAAAATGTTGATTTCTGGCATCCCACTCTGACCACTACCTCCTCACTTCCAGTTCCCCCACTCTAGAACCCCAACTCTGACCACTGTCTGGCCTCTCCACGTTCCCTAATCCATACACTTTTTCATTGTCCATCATGACCCTCAGGCTCCCCTTTTTTCCTTCCTTTCCCAGCCTGAGTCTGTGGTCCCTGTTCAACTCCCTGGCTCTCATGTTTCTCTGATGCTTTCCCCTGGCAAACCCCAGACCTGATAAAAATCTACTCACCAATTCAGGTCTGCATCCAGGCACCAAATCTCAGAGTATGGCTGGATAAAAATACATAGCTGACTTACTGGTCTTAATTTTATGCACAGAGTGCAAGTGGATTCTCAGTGGTGCCTGGCAGTGCTGCCTCATTTCCCTAGTTAATTCACTTTCCTATTCTTTGAGAGGCTATTTTACACCTTCTCTCTCCAAACCAACTCCCTCTAGTATCTCTGCCTCCTCACTCTTCCAAAAGGCCCAGCTCATTTCTGCCTCCAGACGTTTGCACTTACAGTCCTCTCTCTTCCACACTTCCCCCTGCCATTCTTGCCATGAAAAACCCCTCACTGGATTCATTTCCACTTCTCAAAGAAGTATTCCCTGACTCCTCTGCCTAAAACAGCCTCCCATCCGGGCCCTAATGCTCTCTATCCTCTGACCCTTCCTTATGCACTTACCCCCGCTGACATTACATGATGGGTTTATTTTTGTTCACTTGTCCCCTCCTTCCCTGGCGCCTAGGCTCCATGCAGGCAGTGCCCTTCTGGTCTATCTGTTTCACCTCTACGCCAGGGACAGTGTCTGGCACACAGCCAGCTCTCAGCAAATGAACCAGTGAATGGATCAGCAGAGGAAAGGGTCTATGTTGTATATTTTTGAACTGCTGACTTGGGAGGAAGTATCAACAGGGATTAAAAGTTCAGGCTTTTGATCCATACTAGACCTGGACTCAAAGTCTGGTTCTTTTTTTTTTTTTTTTCTTTTTTTGAGACGGAGTCTTGCTCTGTCACCCAGGCTGGAGTGCAGTGGCGCGATCTCAGCTCACTGCAAGCTCCGCCTCCTGGGTTACTCATTCTCCTGCCTCAGCAGAAGCTGGGACTACTGGTGCCTGCCACCTTGCCTGGCTAATTTTTTGTATTTTTAGTAGAGACAGCGTTTCACCGTGTTAGCCAGAATGGTCTCGATCTCCTGACCTCGTGATCCGCCCGCCTCAGCCTCCCAAAGTGCTGAGATTACAGGCATGAGCCACCGCACCTGGCCGACTCAAAGTCTGGTTCTATCCTTGCTAGCTGTGGGCCATTGAGCAAATTACCCACCTTCTCTGAGCTTCAGTTTTCTCACCTATAGTAGAAGGGGCTGGATGACAGTAGCTACATCAAAGGCTACTGTGTGTATTGCATAAAATTATATACATATAAAAAACAGCACAAAGCTGACAAAGTGTAAACACTCAACAATTGTTAAATAATAGCATAACAATTTACTAATTACTATTAGGTTAGAGCTATAGGCCATAGGCTACAGCAATTGTCTAAATGCTTTACTGGTAATGATTCAATCACTCTTCACAACCTTTGAGGTAGTTACTACTAACCCCATTTCACAGATAAGGAAGCTGAGGCCCAGAGAGATTTAATGATTTACCTGATAACATGGAACTAGAGAGTGGCAGAACCAGGACCCAGCCTGGCAGTGTGGCTTCAGAGCCCACACACATAACCATTGTGATATACTGCCTTCGCTCTAAAAAGGAGTTTTTCACATTTTACATAGTCACTCCTGGGGAGTTCAAGATGTTTTCCCAATACTTGACTCAGTCTTGTGATGGGTATACCTGAGATTTCTCATCTATTGTAAATAAGTAATTTAGCTTAAGTAGTGGAGCTTACAGTTCTTTCAAGAAGAAACAATTATACTTATTATTTTCTGCCATGGGTTTGGTTTAGTGAAGTCTGAGCTAATACTTCCAATCTGCTGGTGATATGGGAAAGGATGTGCCTATGAGACCCAAAAGGTATGTATTTAGGAGCACATCAGTTATTGCATTTTTTTGTTTGTTTGTTTGTTTTTGAGATGGAGTCTTGCTCTGTCACTAGGCTTCAGTGCAGTGGTGCAATCTCAGCTCACTGCAACCTCCGCCTCCTGGGTTCGAGCAATTCTCCTGCCTCAGCCTCTCGAGTAGCTGGGACTACAGGCCTGCGTCACCACGCCCAGCTAATTTTTGTATTTTTAGTACAGACAGGGTTTCACCATGCTGGCCAGGATGGTCTCGATCTCTTGACAGCCCACCTCTGCCTCCCAAAGGGCTGGGATTACAGGCGTGAGCCACTGCGTCCGGCCCAGTTATTGCATTTTTCACTTTGTTTTTGGTTTGTTTTTGTTTTAGAAATGGGGGTCTTGTGATATTCCTCAGGCTGGTCTCAAACTTCTGGCCTCAAGCAATGCTCCTGCTTTGGCCTCCCAAAGTGTTGGGGTTACAGGTGCGAGTCATTGTGCCCGGCCTTTATTTTTCTTTTTGTTTTTTGAGATGAAGTCTCTCTCTGTTGCCCAGGCTGGAGTTCAATGGCATGATCTTGACTCACTGCAACCTCTGCCTCCCAGGTTCGAGTGATTCTCCTGCCTCAGCCTCCTGCTTTCATTTTTATTCTTTTGTTTAGTTACATGCAGACAAGTCTAGTAACTTCCCTAATTTATCCAAGCTGTCTGAACCAAACAAAATGCAGGTTTATGAGTATATGGATGTATGCTTTTTGCACATATTCCAAATGTATCTCTTTTTAAGTAGGGGAAATGTTTGGGAAATGAGAATGCAATATTCTCTCATGATTGGTGGTCACAAGTTCCTTATAAACTAAAGCTCAATATTATCAATAAGAGCCTGTGTAGTACACATGTTCTTAAATATGTGCAGCATTCACAGATAACAAATCTTTTAATATTCCTTCTTATTTCTTTTTTCACTAACCTTTTTTTTTCTACTACCCCAAGTTAATTTGAATTCATCTCCCACTGCTGACCTCTTGTAGCACTTAATGTTGATATCACACACTTGGCATTTGTTTACATTGTGCTCTTTATGGAGATCTACTTGCATCCTTAATTTCATCTAGTTGAGTAATTATTAACAACCTAAAGGAGAATAAACTAATTGCAAGACAATATGACAAATGCAGGCCATATTTAATTATTCTTTGCATAAATCTCAGGAAGTGCTCTTTGCATACAAACCAAGAACATGGTAATTATGAGTGTCTTTTCTAATTATGACAAGCCACTTTCCACAAGGTCTGTTTTTAATATTTGCAGCACGATGTTTTGGGATCTTTGAGAGCCAAAAGTCCTGAGTTCTACTGTGCGACCTTGGTAAGTTATTTAACCTTTCCAAATCTCTAATTTATTTTATTTTTTTGAGACAGGGTTTCATTTTGTTGCCCAGACTGGAGTGCACTGGTGTGATCACAGCTCAATGTAGCCTCAACCTCTTGGGTCCAAGTGATCCTCCGACCTCATCCTCCCAAGTAGCTGGGACAATAGGCACACCACCATGCCCAGTTAATTTTTGTATATTTTATATAGAGAGAGTTTCACCATGTTGCCCAGGCTGGTCTTGAACTCCTGAGCTCAAGTGATCTGCCTGCCTCAGCCTCCCAAAATGCTAGGATTACAGGTAAAAGCCACCGTGCCTGGCCTGAATCTCTAATTATTTCTATCTAAAATTATGGGTTGAATTAGAGATAAATGCTATGGTTTGATTGTTTGTTTTCCCCCACAATTAATATGTTGAAATCCTAACCCCCAAGGTGATGGTATCAGGAGGTGGCGACTTTGGGATGTGATTAAGTTATCTGGGTAGAACCCTTATGAATGGGATTAATACCCTTACAAAAGAGGCCCGAGGGATCTCAGTCATCCTTTCCACCATGTGAGGTTACAGTGAGATGTCTGCATATGAGGAATAGGTCTTCATGAAAGACTCAATTTGCCATCCTCTTGAGCTTGGTCTTTTGAGACTCCAGAACTGTGAGGACAAAACAGCTGTTTGTAAGCCACACAACCTATGATATTTTGTTATAGCAGCCCATACAAACTGAGACAAGATCCTTTAGGGTTATAAAAAATTTTTAGGACTCTACTTTAAATTATTTTTGTAGTGGAAGTAAAAGAACATTTCTTTTTAAAAAGTTATTTCTTTGTCTTTTTTTTTTGTTATTATACTTTAAGTTCTAGCATACATGTGCACAATGTGCAGGTTTGATACATCGGTATACATGTGTCATGTTGGTTTGCTGCACCCATCAACTCGTCATTTACATTAGGTATTTCTCCTAATGCTATCCCTCCCCCAGACCCCCAACCCCTGATAGGCCCTGGTGTGTGATGTTTCCCACCCTGTGTCCAAGTGTTCTCATTGTTCAATTCTCACCTGTGAGTGAGAACATGTGGTGTTCAGTTTTCTGTTTTTGTGATAGTTTGCTGAGAATCATGGTTTCCAGCTTCATCCATGTCCCTACAAAGGACATGAACTCATCCTTTTTTATGGCTGCATAGTATTCCATGGTATATATGTGCCACATTTTCTTAATCCAGTCTATCCTTGATGGAAATTTGGGTTGGTTCCAAGTCTTTGCTATTGTGAGTAGTGCCACAATAAACATATGTGTGCATGTGTCTTTATAGCAGCATGATTTATAATCCTTTGGGCATACACCCAGTAATGGGATTACTGGGTCAAATAGTATTTCTAATTCTAGATCCTTGAGGAATTACCACACTGTCTTCCATAACAGTTGAACTAGTTTAGACTCCCACAAACAGTGTAAAACCATTCCTATTTCTCCACATCCTCTCCAGCATCTGTTGTTTCCTGACTTTTTAATGATTGCCAATCTAATGGGCATGAGATGGTATCTCATTGTGGTTTTGATTTGCATTTCTCCAATGACCAGTTACGATGAGCATTTTTTCATGTGTCTGTAGGCTGCATAAATGTCTTCTTTTGAGAAGTGCCTGTTCATATCCTTTGCCCACTTTTTGATGGTATTGGTTTTTTTTTCTTGTAAAGTTTGAGTTCTTTGTAGATTCTGGATATTAGACCTTTGTCAGAAGAGTAGATTGCAAAAATTTTCTGCCATTCTGTAGGTTGCCTGTTCACTCCGATGGTAGTTTCTTTTGCTATGCAGAAGCTCTTTGGTTTAATTAGATCCCATTTGTCTATTTTGGCTTATGTCACCATTACTTTTGGTGTTTTAGTCATAAAGTCCTTGCCCATGCCTATCTCCTGAATGGTATTGCCTAAGTTTTCTTTTAGGGTTTTTATGGTTTTAGGTCTAACATTTAAGTCTTTAATCCATCTTGAATTAATTTTTGTATAAGGTGTAAGGAAGGGATCCAGTTTCAGCTTTCTACATGTGGCTAGCCAGTTTTCCCAGTACCATTTATTAAACAGAGAATCCTTTCCCCATTTCTTGTTTTTGTCAGGTTTGTCAAAGATCAGATGGTTGTAGATGTGTGGTGTTATTTCTGAGGACTCTGTTCTGTTCCATTGGTCTATGTATCTATTTTGGTACCAGTACCATGCTGTTTTGGTTACTGTAGCCTTGTAGTATAGTTTGAAGTCAGGTAGCATGATACCTCTAGCTTTGTTCTTTTTTGCTTAGGATTGTCTTGGCAATGTGGGCTCTTTTTTGGTTCCATATGAACTTTAAAGTATTTTTTTCCAATTCTGTGAAGAAAGTCATTGGTAGCTCAATGGGGATGGCATTGAATCTATAAATTACCTTGGACAGTATGGCCATTTTCACGATATTAACTCTTCCTATCTATGAGCATGGAATGTTCTTCTATTTGTTTGTGTCCTCTTTTATTTCGTTGAGCAGTGGTTTGTAGTTCTCCTTGAAGAGATCCTTCACATCCCTTGTAAGTTGGATTCCTAGGCATTTTATTCTCTTTGCAGCAATTGTGAATGGGAGTTCATTCATGATTTGGCTCTCTGTTTGTCTATTATTGGTGTATAGGAATGCTTATGATTTTTGCACATTGATTTTGTATCCTGAGACTTTGCTGAAGTTTTCTAATCAACTTAAGGAGAGTTTGAGCTGAGACGATAGGGTTTTCTAAATACAATCATGTCATCTGCAAACAGGGACAATTTGACTTCCTCTTTTCCTAATTGAATATGCTTTATTTCTTTCTCTTGCCTGATTGCCCTGGCCAGAACTTCCAACACTATGTTGAATAGGAGTGGTGAGAGAGGGCATCCCTGTCTTGTGCCAGTTTTCAAAGGGAATGCTTCCAGTTTTTGCCCATTCAGTATGATATTGACTGTGGGTTTGTCATAAATAGCTCTTATTATTTTGAGATATGTTCCATCAATACCTAGTTTATTGAGCGTTTTTAGCATGAAGCGCTGTTGAATTTTGTCAAAGGTCTTTTCTGCATCCATTGAGATAATCATGTGTTTTTTGTTGTTGTTTCTGTTTATGTGATGGATTACATTTTTTGATTTGTCTATGTTGAACCAGCCTTGCATCCCAGGGATGAAGCCCACTTGAGCATGGTGGATAAGCTTTTTGATGTGCTGCTGGATGTGGTTTGCCAGTATTTTATTGAGGATTTTTGCATCGATGTTCATCAGGGATATTGGTCTAAAATTCTCTTTCTTTGTTGTGTCTCTGCCAGGCTTTGGTATTAGGATGATGTTGGCCTCATAAAATAAGTTAGGGAGGATTCCCTCTTTTTCTATTGATTGGAATAATTTCAGAAGGAGTGGTACCAGCTCCTCCTTGTACCTCTGGTAGAATTCAGCTGTGAATCCATCTTGTCCTGGACTTTTTTCGGTTGGTAGGCTATTAATTATTGCCTCAATTTCAGAGCCTGCTATTGGTCTATTCAGTGATTCAACTTCTTCCTGGTTTAGTCTTAGGAGGGTGTATGTGTCCAGGAATTTATCCATTTCTTCTAGATTTTCTAGGTTATTTGTGTAGAGGTGTTTATAGTATTCTCTGATGGTAGTTTGTATTTCTCTGGGATCAGTGGTGATATCCCCTTTATCATTTTTTATTGCATCTATTTGATTCTTCTCTCTTTTCTTCTTTATTAGTCTTGCTAGCATTCTATCAATTTTGTTGATCTTTTCAAAAAACCAGTTCCTGGAATCATTAATTTTTTGGAGGGTTTTTTGTGTATCTATCTCCTTCAGTTCTACTCTGATCTTAGTTATTTCTTCTTTCTGCTAGCTTTTCAATTTGTTTGCTCTTGCTTCTCTAGTTCTTTCAATTGTGAAGTTAGGGTGTTGATTTTAGATCTTTCCAGCTTTCTCTTGTGGTCATTTAGTGCTATAAATTTCCCTCTACACACTGCTTTAAATGTGTCCCAGAGATTCTGGTATGTTGTATCTTTGTTCTCATTGGTTTCAAAGAACATCTTTATTTCTGCCTTCATTTCATTATTTACCCAGTAGTCATTCAGGAGCAGGTTGTTCAGTTTCCATGTAGTTTTGTGGTTTTGAGTGAGTTTCTTAATCCTGAGGTCTAATTTGATTGCACTGTGGTCTGCCAGACAGTTTGTTATGATTTCTGTTCTTTTACCTTTGCTGAGGAGTGCTTTACTTGCAACTATGTGGTCAATTTTGGAATAAGTGCAATGTGGTGCTGAGAAGAATGTATATTCTGTTGACCTGGGGTGGAGAGTTCTGTAGATGTCTATTAGGTCTGCTTGGTGCAGAGCTGAATTAAAGTCCTGGGTATCCTTGTTAACTTTCTGTCTCGTTGATCTGTCTAATATTGACAGTGGGGTGTTAAAGTCTCCCATTATTATTGTGTGGGAGTCTAAGTCTCTTTGTAGGTCTCTCAGGACTTGCTTTATGAATGTGGGTGCTCCCGTATTGGGTGCATATGTATTTAGTCTCATATTTCTTCACATTAACATAATCTCATATTTCTTGGAGGCTTTGTTCACTTCTTTTTACTGTTTTTTCTCTAACCTTGTCTTCTCACTTTGTTTCATTAATTTGATCTTCAATCACTGATACCCTTTCTTCTACTTGATCGAATCGGCTGTTGAAGCTTGTGCATATGTCACGTAGTTCTCGTGCCATAGTTTTCAGCTCCATCAGGTCATTTAAGGCCTTCTCTACACTGTTTATTCTAGTTGGCCATTCGTCTAACCTTTTCTCAAAGTTTTTAGCTTCCTTATGATGGGTCTGAACATGCTCCTTTAGCTCAGAAAAGTTTGTTATTACTGACCTTCTGAAGCCTACTTCTGTCAACTCGTCAAAGTCATTATCTGTTCAGCTTTATTCCATTGCTGGCAAAGATCTGTGATCCTTTGGAGGAGAAGAGGCACTCTGGTTTTTAGAATTTCCTGCATTTCTGTTCTGGTTTCTCCCCATCTTTGTGGTTTTATCTACCTTTGGTCTTTGATGTTGGTGACCTCCAGATGGGGTTTTGCTGTGGATGTCCTTTTTGTTGATGTTGATGTTGATGCTATTCCTTTCTATTTGTTAGTTTTCCTTCTAACAGTCAGGTCCCTCAGCTGCAGGTCTGTTGTAGTTTGCTGGAGGTCCACTCCAGACCATGTTTGCCTGGGTGTCACCAGTGGAGGCTGCAGAACAGCAAATATTGCTGCCTGAGCCTTCCTCTGGAAGCTTCGTCTCAGAAGGGCACCTGCATATATGAGGTGTCTGTTGGCCCCTACTGGGAGCTGTCTCCCAGTTAGGCTACACGGGCGTCAGGGACCCACTTGAGGAGGCAGTCTGTCCATTCTCAGAGCTCAAATGCCATGCTGGGAGAACCGCTGCTCTCTTCAGAGCTGTCAGACAGGGATGTTTATGTCTGCAGAAGCTGTCTGCTGCCTTTTGTTCAGCTATGCCCTGCCCACAAAGGTGGAGTCTATAGAGGCAGAAGCCTTGCTGAGCTGTGGTAGGCTTTGCCCAGTTCGAGCTTCCTGGCCGCTTTGTTTACCTACTCAAGCCTCAGCAATGGCGGATGCCCCTCCCCCAGCCAGCCTGCCACCTCACAGTTTGATCTCAGACTGCTGTGCTAGCAGTGAGCAAGTCTCCGTGGGTGTGGGATCCACCGAGTCGGGCACAGGAGAGAATATCCTTGTCTACCAGTTGCTAAGACCTTGGGAAAAGTGCAATATTGGGGCGGTAGTGTCCTGTTTTTCCAGGTATAGTCTGTTACGGCTTCCCTTGGTTAGGAAAAGGAAATCCTCTGACCCCTTGTGATTCTTGGGTGAGGTGATGCCCCACCTTGCTTTGGCTCACCCTCTGTGGGCTGCACCCACTGTCCAACCAGTCCCAGTGAGATGAACCATGTACCTCAGTTGGAAATGCAGAAATCACCTGTCTTCTGCATTGATCATGCTGGGAGCTGCAGACTGCAGCTGTTCCTATTTGGCCATCTTGGAATGGTTCCTAAAAAGCTATTTTGGAAACAGTTCTACAATTCTGAAATTTTACCAAAAATCAGGCCTTTTCCCTATTTAACATTGAGAACTTCCTCCATTCCAGGGTAATAAATACCTAATATATATATGCCTTCTGCTTCATACTTGCATATACTTGTATGTACTTCATACACAGCCATTAAGGTGACTGAAAACTTGAATTTTCTATGATTTTCCCCATTAAAAAAACTTCTGTTATCTATATAATTAAGATAATTTAACATCCAAGTACATTCATATGCCTCACATAATTTTTTTTTTTTTTTTTTTTTGAGACAAAGTCTCACTCTGTCACCCAGGCTGGAGTGTAGTGGTGTGATCTTGGCTCACTGAATTCTTGACCTCATGCCTCTCAACCTCAGCCCCCCAGGTAGCTGGGAGCACAGGAGCACACCATCACACAGGGCTAATTTTTATAATTTTAGTATAGATAGGGTTTCGCCATATTGCCCAGGGTGATCTCAAACTCCTGGGCTCAACTGATCTGCACGGCTCGGCCTCCCAAAGTGCTGGGATTACAGGCATGAACCACCTTGCCCAGCTCACTTCATTTTAATTCAAAAAAGTGGCTGAGAAATACATAGTGACCTCTCTTGTGTTCTAATTATGTAAGATGCATTGGTTATTTGGTCATGGATCAATAAGTGCTTATTTCCCAGTTTTTGACTGGTGCTAAAATGCAGGGATTGGTTGATCAATTCTAAGTCTCCTCTTTTCTGCAATTGGTAGTTTTTATTTTTTTATTTTTTATTTTTTTTGAGACGGAGTCTGTCTCTGTCGCCCAGGCTGGAGTGCGGTGGCCGGATCTCAGCTCACTGCAAGCTCCGCCTCCCAGGTTCACGCCATTCTCCCGCCTCCGCCTCCCAAATAGCTGGGACTACAGGCGCCCGCCTCGTCGCCCGGCTAGTTTTTTGTATTCTTTAGTAGAGACGGGGTTTCACCGTATTAGCCAGGATGGTCTCGATCTCCTGACCTTGTGATCCGCCCGTCTCGGCCTCCCAAAGTGCTGGGATTACAGGCTTGAGCCACCGCGCCCGGCCGGTAGTTTTTAAAATAATCTCTGAGTCACCCCTGGAGGCACTATCTGAGACAGTATGGATTGAACAGCACTGTCAGCAACGTGCTGTGGGGTCCCTCCCTCTGTAGAAAGGACATGAAATGTTGACCTGCCTTTGACAACAATCTCAAAGGAGGGAAGGGCTGTGTGAGGTCTGGGCTGGAAGAGGATTTTACATTTTCTCTTTTGCATGGCTTGTTTTTTCCAAATAAGCAGGAGACATCTTTAGGATTCTTTTGTGTGTTTGGAACAGAGAGAGGAAAAACCCAGATCCATTTAAGATTCAGCAGAGGGCTTGGAAGCATAAGAGTTCAGGCAAGTTACTACTTGTCAATGATTCTTACATAATAAAGACAGCTTTATTATTTCTTCTGATTACATAGTCTTCTTTGATACCTACACACTCAAAAATAATCTGAAATAATTCTGTATATGCATATATAATGGCATGTGGGATAATATACCTTTTCACTCAATAATATGTCATAGATACCCTTCCAAGTCAACTGGCATAGCTTTATTATTTGTTATTAGGTATCCTAATGCTTCACAACATAAATATCTCATAATTTATCCAACTATTTCTTTATTCATGAGCATTCACATTTTCAGTTTTTTGCTACTCCAAACTAACAATTTTATAATGAACTAACATCTGTAATGCTGAGTCCCTAATTTTCCCTTTTTCAATGTCTAATCCTGATGGAATTTTTTCCCAATTATTCACCTGCTGTCCTGATTGTTTAGGAATTCAATGTAATAGTTAGGTTCTCTGTGGAATTCTCATTCAGAAATACAAAGGGGAGTGTGTGGTTTCTTTCTGTAATTTCAGAGAGTGGCCTCTTTTATTTGGACCTTCTCAATATGGTGGTCAGATCATGTTTCCAGCCTCAGGAGCTGCATATTAAGCCATTCCGATGGGAAACTGCTGCTGAAGCAGAAAGGTTCTGGGCAGCTGACGTGGCAACACAGTTTACAGTATCTGCCAGCTGTGAGTAACAGCAGGCTGTCATGATGGGATATAGCAGAAGCAGCAGCAGCAACTCCTGATTTAGGGGCAATCGATGTAAGTACTTGTTTTCACCATTAACCAATTAACCCAAACCAAATGCAAACTAAGAATGCTAAGAGGGGATACAGTTCTCACTAGGGACCCTTTTAGCAGACTCATTTGAGAAGCATTTGGTCTCAACCAGAATAAAAAGGCATTAAGCCAGCACATGGTTTTCAGGAAAATGAAGAACTTCACAGGGTTCTGTTTGAAAAAACTAATTTCAGCTGCGGCTAATGCCAATTTCCAACCTTAACTCCTTGGAGCTCCTTCATACTCTGGCAAAGGCTGTTCCCTGGGGGATGGAATGGCTTGTTAATGTGCAAAAGAACACGTGATTTCAACTTACCAAAAAACTTTAGGCAGGTTTGATTATGGGAAGATGAAAGGAAGCTTAGCAATTACAGTGTTTGGGGAAAGGAGAGAGCCTGTTAAAATATTTTAAGGAGGATTCAAGTTGGTTAAAACTGACTTAGAGGCAATGTGGAAACTTTTGTTCTCAAGCTATATAGATGACTAGGGGTGTGGTGCCTGCCAACCCCATGACAATGAAACTCTGGCTTGGATTTCTTTACGAGAGGTGGCTCTGTGGCTGCTGTTCCCAAGGCTTCCACCCTGGAAGTCATGTCTACAGTTTCAAGTATTTTCAGAGTTCATAGACCATGTGTTTACGGGTTGGTGATTTTTTTTTCTTTCTGTTGAGACTTTTTACTCTGATGTTCGGCTCTGCATAAAACCTAAGTGACCAACAGTGGCTTAACCTGAGTGTGGTTAATTTATTGATAAACAGATATTTTTGATTGTCACCTCTCTATGCGGGGTGAACAAGATGGAAGAGGTGGGTCACTGCCCCTGAGGAGTCTGCTGCTCAGCAGGAGTAACAGATATTATAAGAGGAGAAATGAACTTTGGGCTGGGAGTTGGGGGACCTGGATTCGGATCCTGGCACTGATCCCAGTGAACCATATGGCACTCTGGGCTTCAGTTTATGTGCTATAAAATGAATGCATTGGGATGGATAACCTCTTCAGTAATTGATTGCTCACCTAATGTGAATTTTCCCCTTGCTGAACAGCTTCTCACACAGCATTATCTTAGCTCCACATCCAATTCAGGGACAGGCGCTTTATTTCTGAAATGAATCTCACATGTCACCAGCCAGGCCTCATCAGATTGAGATATTCTATAACAGAAACTTGAAGGATTCTCCTAGATGGGCCCATTTACAGTGTAATGTTGATAGGTAGAAAGGTTGCTTTTGAGAAAAATGTCTTAAAGGGAGCAATTCCACACAGACTCATCTTAAATATCTATTTCTGTTTTCAAATGGTTATTGATTGGAACAAGTACCTTTCAAACTGCTGCTGACTTTTGAGAGGCAAAGACAGAACAGCCTGACTCTTAAGAAAATGAAATTGCTTGAAATAAGTGTGACCCATAGACTTAAGGTTTGAAAGAAATTTAACTGAGTCAAAAAAAAAAAAAAAAAAATCAGCCAGGCTGTGGTTTCAAGTAGAACAGAAAATACCCACCCTTGGCGGCCATGCAGTGCAGCCTCAGCTTCCTAGAACTCCTCACCATCAGTTCAGTCCTTTTTGACTTTGGAAGTTGTGGGAGATTCATAACATGTTAGTAGAATGATGGATCAAATCCATTTTTAAAAAAGCACAAGTTTTATGTAGACTTATTGTCCATCAGCCCTGCTAGCCTAGATCACAAAATTATCTGCATGGGCATTCATACCCTTGCTGCCTCCCTCCCTTCCCCAAGACAGAGGTGTACTTCCTGACCCGGAACAAATCCCTTCTCTTGGATTACCTATCCCCATAAGCCTCCTCTGGAACCACCACACTCATCACTCAGTTCCTTTATTCTGGCTGTGTCTTCAGTCTCTCCATTGGCTTTCTACCGGCTTTCCAGCACAAGTAAAAACATCTTTAAGTCTCTCCCATTTTATAATACACCAACTGACTACCCACCAAACCAGCCAATGAGCAAACACAATCCCTCCTTACTGTTCTCTCCCTTTTCTGACCCTTTCACCAACCCCACTGGAGTCCTCCAGTGAGCACTTTTGAGTTCTTATGTAATTTGATGTCTTACTGTGTTTGTGGTCTTTATGCCTTTCTTGACAGCCTCTCCTCCCTTGGTTGCTTTTGATGCTGTTCTGACTTTGCCTTCTTAGTCTTCATTGACTTCTCTTCCTCTGCTTTTTACCTTAAAGTATTATTTTCTTATTTTGAAGTATGTGCTCTTCCTTGACAATCTCATTCATATCTGAGATTTTAATTACGGTTTGTATGCTGATAATGCCAAAATCAAAGCACATACAAATCTTCAGGAAAGAAGCAAAGTATAAACAAATGAACACCACCCACTACAGATGCATGTCTCTGCAGATTTCTCTTGGGAACTCTTGACTCATATTTACTGCCTAAGACACCTCCAGTACATTATCCTGCAAGCACCTCAACTCAGCATGGCCCATCCTGAACATAGCTTTCTCTTAGTTGGCTGCCTTTCCCTCTGCGTATAATAATGTATGTAACTTCTACCCTAACACTTACCACATTTTATTAAAGTGATTAGTTTACTTTATTTGTCTCTCCAGTTAATGGTGAAAACTTGAGAAATAGAATTATGTCTTTATTTTTGTATTCCTAATGCCTACAACAGGAGGCACATAATAGTTATTCAGTCATTAATTATTGAACGAATAAATTGTGGACAGATGGCTGCTTGCTGCAGTAGGTTGACATTCTGTGTCAGTCAACCCAGTCAGTGAGAAACATTGCTCTTTCACAGTAGTTCACGCATAAGTTCTGGGTGCATGCTTTTTGGAATGTCTCTGGACATGTACTGACTGCTGAGTTAATCACCATGGCCAGGGAGATGCAAGACTCTTACTGTCCAGGTCTAAATTTTGTGCCCATTCTTAGAGCAAGAGATGGGGTCAGTCTCACACATGACAGATAAACTGAGAGGGGGTAGGGTAGTTCATAAAAGTAAAATTGATAATTTATTACCAGAAGCCAGAGTATAGGATGCTGGCAGAAATGGGAGGTATTCATCATAACTGTGTGCAAACCCCCTGGCTTTTATCATATAACTGCTATGATAAAAGCTAAACATTGGGGGTTTGCACATACTTATGATGAGTACCTGCCATTTCTACACTCCACTCTCCTTGTCCAGGTGCCAAGCAGGGACAGTCTTCAGTATCAGCTCTCAACTTTTCTTTGCATTCTAAGCTCATATCACATTGAGCATAAAACCCATTATGATGCTGCAAATGTACCAGGTCTTCCTTCGCCTCTTAGCCCTCATCGTGTCTGTTCTGCCCAGAACACATTCTCTCTTGCTCTCCTTTCTCTCTTTCCAGGATAATGCACTCTTATCTTTCAGGTCTCAGTTGAGACAGATTTTTTTTCTTTCCAGAGAAACCTTCTCTGGTGAGGGTTGATACCTTCGTTGTGCATTACATCTGCTTCTCATTGTCATCCTCTCCTAGCACTTATCATTGGAATTGCATGTCACCTAGGCTGTATCCCCATTAGGCACTAAACTCCAAGAAGAGAAGGAACAGGTTCACCTTGCCCATTTAGTGTGGCCTAAATTTAACACCTAAAATGATTATTGGCACATAGTAGATACTCAAGAAATACACAATAATGAAGTACTCCTGGGTTCCCACCCGTTTCTTGGTTAAGAAAAGGCTTTTCTCCCATATGAACCGAATAAATGAAGGCCTTCATTTATTATTTCATAAATAAATGAATTAATATTGTCTAAAATATTATTTGGTGAATGAAGGAGATAATTTAAAAAAATTATCCCAGGGATGAAATTATACTGCAGTTGGATTCATTTAGCAACATAATTTATTTAATGAATGACATCTGGATCAGAACTAGGACATGGTGTCACAGTGTCATAATGTTACGGGGCATACAGAATATTGCATCCTAAGTGTAAAAGGGAATACATCTAGCAATACAGAAACTACATCACAGGAGCAGTGTTGCATGCAGAGAATCTACAACATTCATTTATGGGATGCTCCCAGAAAATAGTGAACTTTAGCCATCTCCCTTGTAATGACTGCAGACACATATGCTTAGTGATATGCTTTGGCTGTGTCCCCACCCAAATCTCATCTTGAATTCCCACATGTTGTGGGAGGGACCCAGTGGAAGGTAACTGAATCATGGGGGCAGGTCTTTCCCATGCTGTTCTCATGATAGTGAGTAAGTCTCACGAGATCTGATGGTTCTATTAGGAGGTGTTTCCCTACAGAAGCTGTCTCTTTGCCTGCTGCCATCCACATAAGATGTGACTTGCTCCTCCTTGCCTTCTGCCATGATTGTGAGGCCTCCTTTGCCATGTGGGACTGTAAGTCCATTAAACCTCTTTTTTTTGTAAATTGCCCAGGCTTGGGTATGTCTTTATCAGCAGCATGAAAATGGACAAATACACTTAGAAAATCGTCTTGTTGTGGCCTTCAGTGTCCTCTAGAACCTGAAATTTGAACTTGGTTTTTTGGCATCATAAGTGACTTCTATGGAAATTGCCCTGCTCTGGTAAATTTAGCATTAGCACTGCTGGGGAGCTTTGCTATATTTGCAGTCACTCATTCCAGACTGGTAGAGCACGGGATGTGAGTGCCATTTAAACACATGTATGCATCCACACTGTACACACGCATGGGCCATTTCTGTACATGGAGCAGTGGGCAGAGCAGTAGAACCTGCAAAATGGCATGTACCTTTATTAGCTGACAAATGGGACAAGGAGAAATTGTCCCATTATTTACTATCTATCTATCTGTCATCAGGTTGAATGAACCTATTTACACTGACTGATAATTTTGAAGGTTATAGTTATTATATTCACATGAAATAGATTTTAAACAATTGCATTTTTGTGTTAAATATATTACATAGCTATTACTAAGCCATATGCTCTTCTGAGCAAAAGCACTCCACTAGAAAACCTGCAGTTGGGCCGGGCGCGGTGGCTCAAGCCTGTAATCCCAGCACTTTGGGAGGCCGAGACGGGCGGATCACGAGGTCAGGAGATCGAGACCATCCTGGCTAACACTGTGAAACCCCGTCTCTACTAAAAAATACAAAAAACTAGCCGGGCGAGGCGGCGGGCGCCTGTAGTCCCAGCTACTCGGGAGGCTGAGGCAGGAGAATGGCGTAAACCCGGGAGGCGGAGCTTGCAGTGAGCTGAGATCCGGCCACTGCACTGCAGCCCCGGCGACAGAGTGAGACTCCGTCTCAAAAAAAAAAAAAAAAAGAAAACCTGCAGTTGATTTGCCTCTACTTGATGACTGATACTGACACACTCTGTGAATTTGGTAAAAGTATCACTTTTATAGCCTCTAAAATGGACATTCTACTGATGCCACTGGGTAAGGAAAATAATGAGCTAAGGATAGGCATCTCTGGGAAAGATAAGCTATGATGACAGACAGGGCAGAATAAAAATTAAAAACAATAACCTCTGATTAGATTATGTCAATAATAAAGAATAGCTAAGATAAAAGTTAAATATGAACTGCTATGGTAAAAGCTAAATAAGAACATATACTCTGAACAGCCTATAAATTAACTCTTCTGCTATGCTCTTTATTTATTTATCTATTTGAGACAGGGTCTTACTTTGTCACCCAGGCTGGGGTGCAATATGTTCATAGTTCCCTGCAACTTTGAACTCCTGGGCTCAGTGATCTTTCCACCCAAGCTTCCCAATTAGGTAAGACTGCAGGTGTTAGCCACCACCCCAAACTATTTTTTTCTTTTTTGTAGAGACAGGGTCTTACTATGTTGACTAGGGTTTCTTGAGCTCTTGGCCTCAACAATCCTCCTGCCTCATTCTCCCAAATTCCTGGGATTACAGGCATGAGCCACCATGCCCAGTTAGAAATAGTGCTATGCTCTTTTAAACAACATTGACAACAATCATTTGTTGGACACTTACCAAGGTGCAGGGACTGTGCTGAGTGCTTTTCCTATATCATGCATTCATTTATTTATCAAATGCTAATTGTGCACCTCCTACAGGCCATGCACAGTACATTATCTCATTTATTCTATAACAATCTTGTGATATTCATCATTATATACTCATTGAGCAAATGGGGACACTTAGGCTGAGAGGTTAAATAACTTGCCTGAAGGCTCACAGCTAATCAGCGGAGGCATTGGAACCCAAATCCAATTCTGACTGCAAAGCCTGAGCTCTCAATTCCCATAGTGTCCCAAAGTCATGAGCTTTGTATACAGTTTAGCTTCTCACACCTTTAACAGAATGTAAGGAACCTGAAAGAGAGAAAAGCAAAGATTTATTGAAAACCCACTCCTGTAATTAAAAGGCACTTTCTATGGTGTTTTGCCATATATCATTTCATCCACCTCACAGCCCTTTTAAATGAGATTTCATTTTTAAAATATAATTTAAAAATTTCATTTTAAAGATGGGCTCATAGAGATTAGGCAATTCTTCCAAAGGCACATGACTAGCAAATGGTGTAGTTAAAACCAAATCCAGGTTTCATTTTCTATTTTCTTTCCTTTGGGCCTTGCTACTTCCCAAAATGACTAAGGAAAGGACAGGTTTTAAGGAGATATAAACAAGATCGCAGCTCTGTACCCAGAGAGGAGCAGACTTCTGAGTGGTACGGGGGTGGTCTACGCTATTCAGACAGCTGCAGTGAGGGTCTGAGTCACGTATGGGACTGTAAAATACTGGGGTGTGTTTCTGTACGGAGCCTGACGACCTACCTTCCTTGAAGGACAAACACTACCCATCTAAGGTAAACTGAGAGTGTCACTAGCCCCCTGGGTACCCGGGTACCCTGTAGTGTCTTATATAATATGATATTTTTTATCCAGCAATAGAGAGTAGTTAAAGTTCTACGACTGTAAATGAAAGAGCTGTGTGTGCATGAGCACCTTGGCTTGAGTCTCTGGCTTAGACGCTGCTTCACCTGCAGGGATGGAGACTTTCCACAGATCCTTTCCAGCTCATTGGCTCTGTGTGTCTGAATGTCCGCTTCTGTTTAGAGTGCATTTCTCAAAATTTTCCAACAAATGGCAGGGAGTGACTTCTGGGGGTACAGCGTATGTGTGTGTGTGTATCTGTATCTGTCCCATTGCACATGTAAAATTTCTTTGAAGTATCATGCTTCATCTTAAAAATTAAGGCAAATTTGAATTTTGTTCAAAACCATTTGTATTTGTTTTAAATTAAGATACTATTAAATTATTTAGAAAAGAAAATTGATGAGTATCCCATGGCATCCTGCATTGTTCCTGAAACAAGTACTCCAGTGTGAGAAGCACTGGGCTACATTTTCTTGAAGTTTCTAATTTTGTTGTTTTCACCTTAGCCCATTATTTTTTTCTTGTGTCATTGTATGACACATTTTCTCTGTTTCTTCTTGATCTCATGGCTCAATGGGGGCACTGGATTATGTGTCAAGGAGGAGTTGTAGATTTCACAGCAGTGATGAATAATCAATTAATCCCTTACTGATGACTTGTGCAGAATACTTCTTAGGCAATTTATGCTATTTCCAGGGAAATAATAACAGTTAACATTTATTGTGCATTTTGTGATTTGCCAAACACTTTGTAGGGTTTTAATCTAATTTTACCCTCATAATAACTCTGTGAGGTAGGAGGTTCTATTATTATCCCTATTTTACAGATGAAGAAAAGGAGATGCAGAGTAGCTTGCCCAAGTTCACGCAGCCAGCATAGTAGGGCTGGGATTCACTGCTGGACAGCTTTATTCCAGGACCACCAAGTTGTCTTGCTCCTTTGGGGAATTTACATCCTATCGGCCTGCAGCTGAGAGAACATTCCAAGAATATCCCAGTCCTACTTCATTTGGTGGGTTTATGAGTCACCTCTGCCTGCTGGAGCTTGACATGGGGTCAGAAGTCACAGCAGCATCCATCTGCTGCCCACTGTTCTTGATTCAGGGGGCATTAATCAAATGGGAGGGGTGAAGAGAGGAGGAGGTTGGGCCACCTCTGCCAGTCTAGGGCTAATAAAGAAGCATAGAGTCATTCTTCTTGAGTGATAGACCGCCTCTCCAGCTCTTGGCAGCAGAGGTGGATGCAGATTGAGCAGGTTTGCAGGCAGCCACGTAGGTGGCATTTGAAGGAGTCCTGTGCGGGTGCATCCACAGGGTGCCTTGGTCCCGTAGGAAGTCTGCATTGTGCCTAAACCTTCGCTTCTAAGGTTGTGGTAAGAGTAACAATCCCAGGACTGGCACTGGTAGCTTATGGCACCTGTGCCAGGCTAATTGTCTCTGGCACAGGCACCATCTTTTCTTGGCACACACCCTCCTAATAACTAGAACAGCTGAGCAGCACAGGATGCTCTGCATCTTGTCTGCCACTCAGCTCACCTGAAGCAAGGGGCTGAAGTCTTGGCGGCCAACACTGGCTGAGGCTGTGACCTCCATATCCCAAGACTGTTTCCAGGGGGTAGCTTAGCTGGAGTCAAGAGGCTGCTCTGCATGAAACCGTCACCCCCTGATTCATTCTTGGAGTCAGAAATATGAGATGCTTGCTGACTAAAAAGAGCCACGACGTTGTGGCTGGAAATACATGTGTGGCCATTATCCCATCGTTCCCACTTTGGTTAAGAATTTAAAAAAAATTATTGTAATGTAATGTTTTTCTTTCACTGTCTTGTTGGAGTGGGTCTCTTAAGATTAGCTAGGGACCTCATTTTAATAAAGTATGCAGGTAATTTGTGTCTGTTTTTGTCTCATTTATATCCCACGCAGCATCCCTTTATCCACACTTAGATCAGCTCCCTAGACTCACTGACTGCCTCCGCCTTCTCTTTTACTTTCTCTGGAAACTGTCTTTCAATATTTAATTCTATACTCAGGCTATGAAAACTATTGGGTACAGTCATACAGTATAAGCTGTTGCTGGTATACATTTAAGGTGTTCATTCATTTATAAATAAAATGTTTTTGAGCTCTTGTCATATGCCAGGCACTGTGCAAGGCACTGCAAATATAGCACGGAACAAAGCACAGAAGGCTGACATCCCCATGGAGCTTGATGTCAGCCTAGGTGTCCAATGACAGATGCATTTCCAGCCCACTTGTTACTCTGAGCACACGTTCTTAGTGAAAGCCCACTCCTGTATTCCACAGTGGCCATTCCAAACCATCGTAATGTTTCTCAAGTCTCTTACCAAATGCTCACCCTAGAGATGGCCAGTAGAACTTGGCATTCTGCTCCACAGGGAATTCTTGGTTTCTGTCCCCTTATGTTCAAACTTGTCTCCACCTATGCCCATCTTCACCTCTTTTTCCCTGTCTTAGAGGAACAGGTGCCTTTCCTCGGCTAGGTTTAACTTTTGCTCCTGTGCCCTGGATCCCATGTGACCCATTTTCTCTGAGATTTTTTCCTTCAGTAAATGTTTTTTTCAGTCTCTCCATATGAATCAGCAGAAACTCTCTCTTGGCTAGTCCACCCTAAACCAATTCTTCAAATCTGAGTGCCTCATGGTAGCCCCAGCCCTTTTCTTCACATCTAGGGTTCTGGAAAGAGTAATTTTACTTGCTGCCTCCTCCTCCTTAATTTCCATGTGCTGTAGAAGTGATTTTTATGTCTAATCCCTCACTCCCTTGACCATGGCCCTACTGAAATTTTTCCTGTTAAGATCATCAAACCTCTTAATTGTCAAATCCAGTGATTCAGAGAACACACTTTTACTTGTTGTCTTTCTCAATATTCCTCCTAGGTTTGGCATTGTTGACCACTATCCTGCTTTTGAAGCCATCACCTCTGGCTTCTGGGACACCATCCTCTTCTGGTTATCTGCTCATCTTTCTGGTACCTCCATGTTATCTTTCATAGGCTCCTCTTTCTGTGTCCAGTTCTTCTGTGTCCATCTCAGAGCTCCTTCCTCAGACTTGTCTTCTAAGCTTTTCTCCAGTGATCCTATCTGTGTCTGTGGCTTCAACCACCACGTCTTTCCTCCATCCTTTCTCTTGAGCTCATTACAGCCAACTACTTATTGACCACACTCACCTCTGTGTCCCACAGGCCCCTCACAGTCAGCATGTGCAAAACTAAACATATCATCTTCCTCACCAAACTGGCTCCTCTTCTAAGATTATTAGCCAAAAATTTTAAAAAAGGTAGCATGATCTCATCTCCACAGCCTGAAAACTTGGATCATCCTTGACTTTTCCTTCTCCCTCATCTTCTACAGTCAACAGACCATCAATGCATGTTGATTATATTTTATAAACATATATGTATTCTATATGTCCCTTCTCCTCCAGTCTCTTCACAGCTGCTCTCGTTCAGGCATTCATCTGTCCTGCTTGATTTGTGGAATAGCCTTGAATAGCACACTTACCGTTTCTAGTCTCCTGTTTTCCTCCGTGCTTCTTCTATTAGAAAAATCAGTGATATATCCATTTGAATGATGATTGCATTGTATTATGATTGCACTGTACTGTGACTGATTGTATTATGATTCAATGTCTACTGCTCTACTGAATTGAGAGCTTCTTTGGGGGCAGATATTGCATGTTATTTATCTTTGTATCCCCAGTGCATGTGATAATGATGGGCATATAGTAGGTGTTCAATAAACACTTGTTCAGTGAATAAATGACTCAACCTCTATCAAGAAGAGCAGACTGAGCACAGTTAATCAATCTTGGAAGCTTTGAGCACTGTCCCATTTTAGCAGCTTGAATGCCTAATTAGTTACTGATGTGACAATAACACATTTGGTGGTTGAACTAACACTACTGATTAAAAATAATGTTAGTTAATTTTGCCTTTTAAAATAATATACACTTATTGTAGAAAAGTTAGAAAATATGGATAAGCAAGAGGAAGAAAATAAAATCATCCATCATTCCATTACCCAGTGGATAACTACTGATAACACATTGATGTAGATCTTCTCAGCTTGTTTTCTAAATTGTTACTTTCAGTAAAGGAATAGGATGAAGCCTGGGGGATGTCTTAAATGATGAGCTGCCCTTTGCAAGAGTAACCAGTCATTAAATCACAGTGCTCAAGGATTCATGGCAAACCTGACCTAGATCTAGGTGGGTGGTCACATCCATCAGCACTAATCCAGTGGCTAGACATTAGCAGCATCATTAACAGTGATAATACTTTTGCTAGACAGGTGTCAAACTAGGGTAGTGTCTTAGTCAGTTCGGGATATTGTAACAGAAAACCATAAACTAGGTGGCTTAAACAACAGAAATTTATTTCTCACCCTTCTAGAGGCTGGGAAGTCCAAGACCAAGATTCCAGCAGATCTGGTGTCTGATGAGGGCCACTTCCTGGTTTGCAGACGGCCATCTTTTGTTTGTATTCTTACATACCAGAGAGCAGAGAGAGAGAGGAGAAGCAAACCCTCTTGTGTCTTTTTTATAAGGGAACTAATTCCATTGACAAGGGCTCCACTCTCATGACCTTTCAGAGGCCTGCCTCCTAATACATTGGGAGTTGGATTTCAACATACGAATTTTGGGAAGAAACAAACATTCAGTTCACAGCAGGCAGTTACTCTTGTTTGAAGCTAGACCCTAGACAGTGCTGTCTGGCATTTGGAAAGGAGGACAGAGACTAGGAAAGGAAATTCACATAAATTAGTAAACTTCTAGGATTCCAATCCTGGTACATAGTTGGGATGCAGAGCAGGAATCAGGTATGAGGACAGAGCACTTGGGGCAGGATAATATGAAGACTGTAGCCATTTGGGCATAAGGGAGGCTACTGGATTATCCAAGAACACTGCGGCCAGGACTTGGGGTGGCAAGACTCATTCTGGTCCACCTCCTGGTGGGGATTGCGCTCCTAGTGTATTGTCAGGCTGGGTCAATTTGGTTTAGAAATCAGGAAGAATTGAGCTGCCGGGCTGAAAGACTTAGTAATTCTAGTTATGTAGGGCTGGGAAGGTAGGAAATGATAAATCCCAAACCCTTTGGAGTGGTGAGATCCCACCACAATCTACTTAATTTTGTGACCCATATAACTGTTGTATGCCATATGTCTATATAGAATAATTAAAGCTAATTAGAATTAATTTTGGTTGGTGAGTGTTTAAAGAGTTTCATAATAACTCTAGAGATAATTAGAGATACTTTGGGATGTCACAAAAGAAGTATTTGGAATAATTTGACTAGATGTTTAAGCCAGAGTTGTGGAATGAAGGCTAGTAACAGAATGACAATTCTATAATTGCAAGAACACTGAATCAGGAAGTAAGAGTTTGGGATTAAAATCAGTATGCTGCTAAACAGGTTCTCTGAAAAAAACCAACAGCCCACCAACAACCTCGCTTTGTAGCATTTGCCAATTTCTGTGGTGTAAATACTCCCACCATGGTGGATTTCAAGTTTTCCATGGTTTAACAACTGGCTCACATAATTCCTGAATATTTAATAATCAGCTCTTATTAACCTTGTGCAAGGCAGCTAGAGCACACCAGTATAATTTTCACTGGACTTCTAGTTAACTTTGTGATCTTGGGTAAGTCATTTCACTTCTTTGGATCTTGGTTTTATCATCAAAAAAGCAAAGTTGCTAAAATAACCTCTAAGGTCCTTTTCAAAGTTAACATTCCGATAATGCAGCTGGTGTTATAGGGCAAGAATAATGTCACATTATATGCCAAAAGAGTGACATCAAGAACTTTTATGAATGTTATTGTGATATATCAGAACATACAATTTGATATCAAGTCAGTGTAATCATCACCCACGTTCTGATTCCTGCTGTCAATGTGTGTGTCCTTCTCTAGTTCCTCTTCCCAGAAGGATTAAAAACAACAGTGCAGCCATTAGAGAGCCAAACTTCACAGACCAAGAGTGAGGTAAGAAACCATTAACGGCCGGGCATGGAGGCTCATGCCTGTAATCCCAGCACTTTGGGAGGCTGAGGCGGGTGGATCACAAGGTCAGGAGTTTGAGACCAGCCTGGCCAACATGATGAAACCCTGTCTTTACTAAAAATACAAAAATTAGCCAGGTGTGGTGGCACGTGCCTGTAATCCCAGCTACTCGGGAGGCTGAGGCAGGAGAATTGCTTAAACCCGAGAGGTGGAGGTTGCAGTGAGCCGAGATTGCACCACTGCACTCCAGCCTGGGTGACAGAGGAAGACTCTGTCTTGGAAAAAAAAAAAAAAATAAGAAACCATTAGCTGCAGTCAGAGAATTCTACACTCAGTTGCTGGATTCTAGAGTCAGCTGAGGGGCTGGGAGAAAATCCTGTAGCTTAGATACATGACCCTATACAACCATGAGACCCAAGAGGGTGGTTTTCCCTGGACTAGTGATGACAGATATGAGAGACTAATTTGTGTCTTTTATATTTATGTGTGTCAAATCCTGGCCCTTAATAGGAACACAGTAAGCATTTGTTGAGAGAAAGAACAAACCATTTGGGATTTTTTAAAATTCAGAATTTTAAAATATTAATTCAGAAGTAGTCATGTGCTTCTCCGTGTTTACCTTGATATTGCAGAAGAAATGTGTATTCCAAGTGTGAGAAACTACTTTCTTGTTATAATGGAAAACGTTTTAGTGCCTTCAGTTCAATATTGGGGATATAAATCTGCCTTCCAGCTAGATAACAGAATGTATTACATAACCAGAGCCCAGTGGAGAGAAACATACATGAGAAAAACCCACACTGGGCAAACCAGGTGTTTACTCCCACCAGCGAACATGTCCCCTTCCCCATGCGCCTCGACCGGTGGAATTAACTCGTCTCGTTGGAAAGGAAAAGATAATATTGATCTGCAGGGCATACTTACCTATATATCATGTGATGCTTTACCAACATTTCATCCTCGTAATGACCCTCATAAGCTAAGCATTGCCATTCCCATTTTAAAGAAAAAGAAACTGAAACTCAGAGAGGTTAAGTAACAGAACCAGCTAGTGGTAGGGCCCCGAGTTAACACCCCAAAGGTGGTGCTTTTCGTGCCAGACCAGGCTGCCTCGGGGCTTCTGGACTTCCTCTTCCTGATGTCTCTCTTCCGTGATTGTTGTGGGAATTTGGATGATTTCTCATGTGAGTGAACCTGGCTCAGTCCATGCTCAGGCAAACAGAAGCGCCAGTCTCTGACAGGGTTCAGAGCAAATTTGTCAAGTCAGGCGGGTCCCGGACTGCGGTATCTCGGCTGTACTTTGCCCTAATGAATCAGCTCCATGGAGGCTGGGCAGTTGCAAAGGTAACTGACATGCTGTAGATCTGAGGGCCCGGTCAGTCGTGGTAGATGTGGCACCTGGACTTTGACAGTCTCCAAGAGGAGAGGGGGCACTCTTGGGCCAGGTCCCTGGAGCAGCGCTGAAGGAAGGTGGGAAGCCATCGGAGCAGGTGTGTGGGAACACTTGCTCCCTTCTTTCCCTTCTTTGAACTGGACGTGCAGTGCCGTCAGATTAGGAAAGGCGAGATGGCCTTTACCGGGGCGAGGAAAGGTCATTTATGTGAATGTGTGAGTGTGGTTTGTCATTATAGATGTAATTCCTTCATTTTGAGAATCGAAGGTGCTATTTATTTGGTGTCCTTAATCTGAGGACTGATTTGCTGGAGTTGATGTCTCTTGGCAGCAAAATGATGTGATTTCAGTGGAAAGATTGGGTGTTGCACCTTTGCATTCGGGGAAGGGCTGCCTAGTGAGACTATCTGGGGACAAGGAGAAAGCAGGTTTCTTCTCATTCCATTTACTTGGTCCAAATGGTTTTGAGTTCCACCAGCCTTCAGAAAAGGCTCATGTGCCCTTCCTTGTGTCTGGGACATTTGGCTTTTCCTGGGATTTCCTGGCAAAGCTGTCATTGCCCTGGCTTTTTCTTTTTTTTTTTTTTTTTTCATTTTTTTTTTTGAGGTGGAGTCTCGCTCTGTCGCCCAGGCTGGAGTGCAGTGGCCAGATCTCAGCTCACTGCAAGCTCCGCCTCCCTTTTCCGCCATTCTCCTGCCTCAACCTCCCGAGTAGCTGGGACTACAGGCGCCCGCCACCTCGCCCGGTTAGTTTTTGTATTTTTAGTAGAGACGGGTTTCACCGTATTAGCCAGGATGGTCTCGATCTCCTGACCTCGTGATCCGCCCGTCTCGGCCTCCCAAAGTGCTGGATTACAGGCTTGAGCCACCGCGCCCGGCCGGTTGCCCTGGCTTTTTCAAGGGAGTGAGCTGACATGGGAAGGAAGCCACAGGTTCCCCTGACTTGTGAGTGACCTTGAGGTGGGAGGCCCCCTCTGCACCTTGCTCTTCTTGTGTGTTCTGCTGTCTCACAGCTCTTGGCTCATAGCTGTCGACCCTGGCTCCCTGGTGTTTGAGCAGAGTGACGTCTCGATTTCAACACCCACCCTTTTGACCTTTTGTTCTGATATGAATTTTTATGTGAGGCTGGGATCTTCAGTAATGGAAACAAGTTAACTGATTTGATCAGAATCTTGCAACCTAAAACAGTTTCTAAGGAAGAAAAAAATCGAGGCCGACCTAGTCTGTGGATGCTCCTGACACAAGAGAATCCTGAGCAAGAGTAAGATCTGAGGTGTGCTTTCCTTTGGCGGGTGCAACCCCTGCCCCCCACCACCCCGTGCTATGAGCAGAGGAACCTGGAAGGTAATCAGTCCTTGGAGCAATTTCCCTTTTCAGGAATACGTGGGGGAAAATTAGCTTGATGCTAGGGAGACTTCCAGGATTTAAAATCTCCAGCCAGGAAGAATCCAGAGACATGGCCTTCTAATTTTTTATGAAAACAATCCTAAATTTGCCTCTTGTTGGCTCCTCTGGAGGAGGAGCAGGGATGACCATATTATATAGGTTCTAGTTCTTTGAGGGGGTTAATATAAGGATTCAGAAAAGGTGCTTCTTGAAAAGGTCAGTCTAAACTTCTTTTTGTTTAGTAAACATCTTCAGCCACTCATACTACCCTCATCTTTATCCTTGAGAACACTACTATTTATTAAGCACTTTAACATGTTGGGTAACATATCAGGCACTTTGCATAGGTTATCTTTAACTCTGTCAATAACCTTGCGAGGTAGTCATTACAGTCTCCATTTCATGGGTAAGGAAGTTGAGGCTTGAAAAAATGAACTAGCTAGTTAAGTGGCAGAGTTAAGATTTGAACTCTGATCTAGCTCTCTGCAAGACCCACTCAATGATACCACAGGGCCTCCACTGTAAGTGCTGGGGGAATATGTGAAGAAACATCAACTGGGATTCCTTGATAGCATTTTTAGTTGTACCTATTACTGTTATCTGTCTCCCATGCCTCCCCCATCTGTCGTTGTTCCAAATGTACTTTTTAATTTTTTAAGCAATATCAATATAATTGTCTAGTCTGTTATTTGCTTCATGTATCTGAGATTTTTTTTTCAGATTTCTCTGTATCTGTGACCATATGGTTTGTTTTAGATAGGTTTCGAGGACCATAGCTGCTCTTTTCACAAAACCTAATCAACCACTATGTTTGGATATAGATTTCAAATGATGATTTTTTTTCCTTTTTCTTTTGTCTGCAGGAAGATAAAATAACTACACAACTTACTCAAAACCCAAGACAAATTCAGAGTCAGTGATGGAACTTTGGGGTCCCCAGAGGCTGCCCCAGACACGAGGGAAGGTCACAGCACCCTCAAAGGATCCAGACGGAGGGTTTTGGAGAGATGGACATCATCGGCCTGTTCCTCACTCTCGGCACAATGGAGAGAGGTTTCACCAATGGCAAGACAACCGTGGGAGCCCCCAGCCACAGCAGGAGCCCAGGGCAGACCATCAACAGTCCCATTATGCCTCCAGGCCTGGGGACTGGCATCAGCCTCTGTCTAGAATTGACTATTACGAAAGTGGTTATCCCAGTCAGTTGTATTCAAGGTATGGCTTTAGGGCTTGGAATGAATGCAACTCTCCTAAATGCTTATGAATAGATTGTTCTTTTCCTTCTTCCTTTTCCTTTTCTTTTTCTCCCTCTTTTTTCTTTTTCCTTCTCTACCTTACTACATGGCCTTAGCTAAATCCTGTCCTCTCCCAAATTTGTGTCTGATGACTGAAGATAGTATTTCTCTCCTCTTTATCCCCTAGTGGAGCTTCTTAAAGAAGCCATCACAAATGCAATTGAGTATTGGGGGTTTGGGGGGTGCAGTGTAGAGGGAAGAAAAAGTGGTGAAATTCAAAAGAGCAGATGGAATCCTCTTGCTCTGGGATTGCAAAAGGTAGTATATGTAGACTATGGAAAATTTTTCTTGGAGATCGCTATAAGGAGTTCCTCATTGTCATTAGACCACTCTGCCTTGGGATTAGCATGACACTACCAGCACCAAGAAGAGTCCTAGTGCTTACCACAGTACCCAGAATGTAACAGGCATACCAATAATCCGTACTGAATGAATGGGAACTTTAAAAAAATCGACCGTAGGGAAAGCAGATAGAAACTTGGAGGCTACAAGTCTGGAAGAAAGAGGTTGCAGTGAGGTCATTCTGTTCAGGTTGGAGAATCTGGAATTCCTGTTTCCCTGGCCTGTAGCACTGGACTTAATGTTTCATGGAATGTTGGAAGCCATCTATGTTCTACTTTAGGGGTAATATTTACCTGCTTACAGATTCAGGGTTGAAATTATGACTATTATTATAATGAAATTTGTCTCTAAGAAATACTAAAGAATTACTAATTGGGCTAGGTGCAGTGGCTCACGCTTGTAATCCCAGCACTTTGGGAGGCAGAGGCGGGCGGATCATCTGAGGTCGGGAGTTCGAGACCAGCCTGTCCAACATAGTGAAACCCTGTCTCCACTAAAAATACAAAACAAAACAAAACAAAATTAGCTGGGCGTGGTGGTGCACACCTGTAATCCAAGCTACTTGGGTAGCTGAGATGTGAGAATCACTTGAACCTGGGAGATGGAGATTGCAGTGAGCTGAGATCATGCCACTGCACTCCAGCCTGGGTGACAGAGTGAGACACTGTCTCAAAAAAAAAAAATTACTAATTGATAAAAACATTAGTATTATGATGGTCCTCTCCCCAATCTTTTTGGATTGTTGAATTCTCAAAGAGAGGCATGTTCAGGACAGAGGCAATAAAAGTAATCAGACTTAAGATAGTCCAGTTTGACTTTTTAATCTCAATTCCATCTGGAATAAGCATGGAAATTACAGTGGTATATTGGAGACTTAACACAGTCATCTCAGGAAGTGATTTTCTCAGATAATGTCAGGACAGAGTTTTCTAAGATAGTATGTATGTATTTGGGGAGTGAGAGTTTTACTATAAGTAAAAGAGTTTTAAATAAAAAAGGGGTTTTTAGAATAGAGTTTTAAGTAAAAAAATTTTACTATAAAAATTCTACTCTTGTTATGCAACAAAGGCCTGACTCCTGCTCTGATTCTGTTTATAGGATCTAGAATTAACCATGGCTTTCAAGCAGATTCTATGCTGGGTCACAACTCTGTCCTCTGAAGCTGTTTAGTTTGTCAAGTCTTCCATTGGTTTCTGTCTTTACCACCCTTGTCCTCAACTGACCAGTCTTCTTTGTGCTATTTTAGGCCAGGTTATGAGAATTCATATCAGGGCTATCACTCTCCCACAATGAGGGAGGAATATGCTTATGGAAGTTATTACTATCACGGACACCCGCAGTGGCTGCAGGAAGAAAGAGGTATGGAAAAGTCTCCAAGAAGCCTCTGGGATTTCGGGATGGGGCAGCTGGTCTGAGAGGCAGGGGAGAGACCAACGGAGCCATGTTCAGACGTTCACCTTGGGCATCTTTTCTTGGCCAGACGAGACCACAGCAGAAACACTCCTCCTCGATGTCCTGAGAAGAGATATAAAGGAGTTGTTTTCCTTTGTTTGCATAGATGATGGTACTGTCACTAGTACTATGGGTAGTTTGCACTTCATCCACATTTTTTCTTCTACTTTGCCTTATAGCCAAGATTATAGTCTTCGACCAAGTAACAGTGAAGTCAGTTCTTAAGGACATCTGCTGGGCTATAGTAGGAGTCTGTCACTTCACCCTGAGGACAGCAGATATGCACCCAAAGGAGTGTTCTCCCCTATACTAATAGGTGTAGGGTGTGTCTTAACGGCAGCGTCTGAACTGCTAGCAAAGATAAATCTGTTTCAACATTGAACACCCCCCCCCCCACACACACATGTACACACCAATCCCCATCGTTGTGCGGTTGTATAGATCCATGCTAATTAGTTCAGAGGGGACTGAGAGGCGTCCTATGGACTTTCATCATCAGCTCTCACCTATCTATTTTTCAATTTGGAAAATATGTTTTTAGATCTACTGTGCTCTAGGAACTCCTCACAGCTCACTAATATCTTTCTAAGAACTTTCAGAAACAGGAAGTGACCTGTCTTGATTTTGTTTTCTCTGAGGGTGCAGTGCCAAGGCAAAGGAGTCCTTATATCGGGCACGAAGATTACCGAGAGCAAAAGTACCTTGATGAACATCATTATGAAAACCAGCACAGTCCATTTGGAACAAATAGTGAGACCCACTTCCAGTAAGTGCGAAAGGAGAGGCCAGTTTGACATGATGTTGTCAAACTCAGATTATGTTGGGCAAATTTTCTGGCGTCTGATGCTGGTCTCTTACCTCCAGAAGCCTGTGTACTTTTGGTTTAGCCACAGGGATATGGGAGTATTCCAGGATGGGCCTGGTCTGCTGTTAATATGGACCCTGGGAAGAGAGATTCTTATCACTGAGAGTCTGTTCCCAAAGCTGGGCAAGTCTGAGTCCTGTGAGGTTCCCTGAGGTCTGTCCTAAAAGAGGACTTTAATTCTGTGTTGGCCTCAGAACAGATATGGCCTAGAAAAAGCTCTCATGATTAGGTCATGAGAACCTACCTGAGGCTGAGGTGCTTCTCCTCAGCCTACACCTGAGCCCTGAGAATGGGCCATCTCCCTGTGGTAAGACAAGACAGGGAAGAGAGTTTTGCCCAAGCATCTGTCCTGGTGCTCGCAGCTCTGGAATTCACCAACCTAAACACTCTGATGTAAGTCATTCCAGAATGTCAGGCTGTAGAGACCAACCCTTCTCATCAGGACCTGAGGCCGCTTCCAGCCACTGAGCTGTGGAACTCAAGCACTCCTGTTTTTCTGGGATTAGTAGATTGAGGTGGCAAGTGGGAGGAAAATGCTTTCTCCTATGGCACCCAGGCTGACATGGCACCTGACCATGCTTTGGAGCAGGTCAGCTTCCGGCGGAGAGTGCTTCAGCCTTGCTGGCTTGCCCAGGACCCCGCTCACTGCTCCTGTCATTTTGCTGCAGATCTAACAGTAGGAACCCTTATAAAGACAGCCCTGCTTCCAACTCTGGACAGGAGTGGCCCGGGGAGCTGTTTCCAGGGAGCCTGCTTGCTGGGGCCCAGAAAAATAAGGTAACCTAAAGTGACATGGGGGCTGGAGACTGTGTCCATGTGTCTCAGCTGACACTGTCAGCAGTGGCAGAACAGGGCCCTTGGGGATGGATGTCCAGTGGCCAGCTGTCTGGAGGACCCATTCCTTCACTCTTGGCAGAACCTCCACCCATGTCTTCCTTTCTTCCCTCCTTACCGCCTCAGTCTTAGGCAACCGAGGCCCTAAACTGAACTCCTTTGCATTTTCAGCAAATTGAGGGGATTGAGAAAGGTCACCCAGCTCACTCCAACATACTGGGAAAGAGAGGACGCTGTCATCCAGGTGTTAGGTGTCAGGGACTCCAGGGGACTAGCAATTTGGTTTAACCCAGGAAGAGGGAAGTTGCTAGAATCTTTGAATTCAGGTTTGAGAAGCAGGGCTTGAAACCCTTTCTAACTCTTCATTCATCCCTCTCCTCTAAAAATCTTATCGTATGCACCAGCTGGGCCACAAAATGGAGATCTTTTTTAAAATAAACTTTTTATTTTAGAATAATTTTAGATTTGTGGAAAATTTGCAAATATACTACAGAGATGGTTCTTTTCTTTTGAGACAGAATCTCACTCTGTTGCCCAGGCTGGAGTGCAGTGGCACAATCTCGGCTCACTGCTACCTTCATCTCCTGGGTTCAGGCAATTCTCCTGCCTCAGCCTCCTGAGTAGCTAGGATTACAGGCACCCCCCACCATGCCCAGCTAATTTTTGTATTTTTAGTAGAAACGGGGTTTCACCATGTTGGCCAGGCTGGTTTTGAACTCCTGACCTCGTGATCTGCCTACCTTGACCTCCCAAAGTGCTGGAATTACAGGTCTGAGCCACCATGCTCAGCCAGAGATTGGGTCTTAATTTTGAAAGTCTTGTATTAATCTTGTTTCCTTTATTAGGTTTGTATGATTTTTGAGGTCAATTTCTTTTGTATACTTAGTGCTTAATAGGGTAGGGCACATATGATTATGACTAATAGTAACAATACAATGACAGCAGCCACATACACATGTATAGCACTTTACAGTGTACAAAGAGCTTTACTTTTTATTTTATTTTATTTTTTTCTTGAGACAGAGTCTCACTCTGTTGCACAGGCTGGAGTGCAGAGGCACAATCTCGGCTCACTGCAACCTCTGCCTCCCTGATTCGAGTGATCCTCCTGGCTCATCCTCCCTAGTAGCTGGGACTACAAGTGTGTGCCGCCATGCCCAGTTAATTTTTGTAGTTTTTAGTGGAGATGGGGTTTCACCACGTTGACCAGGTTGGTCTGGAAATCCTAACCTCAGGCGATCTGATCCTCCTGGGTCGGCCTCCCACAGTGCTGGGATTACAGGTGTGAGCCCCTGGCCTGGCCCAAAGAGCTTTTGAATTCATTATTTTACTTGTATGCACACAAGATGTAAACTCAATGACTTTCTTTCTTTATTTCTTTAGAGACAGAGTTTTGCTCTGTCACCCAGGCTGGAGTGTAACAGCATGGTCATAGCTCACTGCAGCCTTGAACTCCTGGGCTCAAGTGATCCTTCCACCTCAGCCTCCCAAGTAGCTGGGGCTATAGGTGTGCATCACCATGCCCAGCTAAATTTTTTTATTTTTATTTTTATTTTTGTAGAGATGGGGTCTTGCTATGTTGCAATTTGGGGTCTCAAATTCCTGGGCTCAAGTGATCCTCCTGCTTTGGCCTACCAAAGTGCTGGGATTACAAGTATGAACCATCATACCTGGCCCCATGAATTTCTTTACACCTGCATCCAAGGGGAAAGCATGGTACCTAGAGCATAATAGGTGCTCATTAAACAGTCAATGAATGAGGGCCGGGCACGGTGGCTCATGCCTGTAATCCCAGCACTTTGGGAGGCTGAGGTGGGCAGATCATGATGTCAAGAGATCGAGACCATCCTGGCCAACATGGTGAAACCCCGTCTCTACTAAAAATACAAAAATCAGCTGGCATGGTGGTGTACCTGTAGTCACAGCTACTTGGGAGGCTGAGGCAGGAGAATCGCTTGAACCCGGGAGGTGGAGGTTGCAGTGAGCTGAGATCGTGCCATTGAACTCCAGCCTCATGACAGAGCAAGACTCTGTCTCAAAAAAAAAAAAAAAAAAAAAAAAGTTGATGAATGAGTACATGAATTACTTGAAGCATATAGGGCAGATATGATTATATCACAGATGAAAGCACTGAGCTCAGAGAGCCTAAGTCACGTGTCCAGGGGCACAGCAGCTGCGTATAAGACAAAGCCGAGATTTGAATTCAAGGGCCCCTGACCCCAAGCCTCCACTCTTTCCGTTGGGTCATAATATATCCTTTGGCAAATGCCTATCAACTTGATTTTCTCTTTTTCTCCTTTCAACACATCCACTTTCACTGTATGTGTTTTGTTTCTTTGAAGGAACGCTTGAGAAGACCAGCTCTCTGAAACTTCTTCCTATGTGTTTGTATTGTTTTTAACTTTCAGCCATCACTGGCTAGTGAGTCCAACCTTCTCCAGCAGCGTGAGTCTGGTCTCAGCTCCAGCAGCTATGAGCTCAGTCAGTACATCACAGATGCCCCCAAGCGAAATGATCCCCCAGCTTCAGCAGCTTGGAGTCCAGTTCAGGCTGGTGGGTTCTAAAATGATCACAAGAGTTGGTTGAATCTGATGTGGAAAGGCTGGGTGGAAAGTCTCTGGAAAAGTCAGCCATATGATGGATCATTGGCCACCTCATTTGCTTATGTAGGTCTCTGGGGCAGAGAGGTCAACTTTGGTTCCATTTTCTATCTTTTTGCTTGTAATAGTAATTGCATCATAGCTGATTCCTGGAAGGGAGCACTGCCCCTATCCATCATCAGGTTGGGAAAGGAGGCACTCAGTGGTGCTTTTAAGAAAGGGAAGACCAGAGAGAATTAGGAAAAGCAAAAGCAAGACGCAAAGCATCATTGCTTTGTCTGGATGTAGGAACTTTGTCATGAGTATAGAGGCCACGAAAGCCAGAGACTCCTTGGCCTCTCAATATCACTGAGAGTCTGGGCTGAGTGCATTATCATTTGGACTGAATCATCAAGCCCATGCATTGTATTATGACACATTCTCAGAGGCTTAAATCTGACTGGCTCAGGGAACATGGGCTTATTCTAATTACACAACCCACCCAGAATCTTATTTTGGTTCAGGCAGAATTTGGGCAGAAATACGTCTGTGGCATATTCCTGAACTAAAGAAAAGTGATGGAAGTAACGCTAACAATGTCCATCTGTGTCTGTTGGTCAGAGGATGTCTCCTCAGCTGGTCCCAAAGCACCCATGAAGTTCTACGTTCCTCATGTTCCTGTGAGTTTCGGGCCAGGAGGTCAGCTGGTGCGTGTAGGTCCCAGCTCTCCCACTGACGGGCAAGCAGCCCTTGTTGAACTGCACAGCATGGAGGTAAAGAAGACCCAGTGTCCCTGGAATGCCGGCACACTGCTTACCTAACTACTCCTAACGTGCTTACGTTGCTTTCCTGTGCCTGAGCTGGGGCATCTCCAGGAATGGGATGCTCTTGTGGAAACTGGGCCATGTACCCCCTGGATTGGGGGGTGCAGGAATGGGTGGGGCTCTTCTCTGAAAGAATTGATGCTAGAGTTATGTTTTTCCTGAGATGTCAGTGGCTCATCTTTAGCAACAAGATTCACTTTTTTCTTTCTGCTTTCTCCACAAGGCCTTGAGCCACATCCTAGCCCCACGGCCCTGGGGTCTGATACTAGACTTGACTGAAAGGGGCCTAGGGTGGACACAGTTGTAAAGATAAAATCTGATTGTTTTATTGCAGGTTATTCTTAATGATTCCGAAGAGCAAGAGGAGATGAGAAGTTTCTCAGGACCCTTGATTAGGTAAAATGCTGTAAGAGCTGCTGAGTAAGGGCAATCTTCCTGCTCAGATCAGCATTTTGGAGATATGTTCTTGGTTTCCTTGAAAAAAAAAGTCCGTCCTTGTTGGAGTGGAATTCTCTGTGCTGCAAGATAGAACCAGATGTGGCCTGAGTCATTTTGACAAGCCATTCAATAGTTGAAGGACAGAAAGCAAAATTAGCATGACAGTTTAGAAATCTAAAACCAGTTCCATTTTGCAGAGGCTGCATGGTAGGAAGTTTTAGTGTTCCGTGTGCTTGATAGATGTTAGCAGAAAAGTGGAGCATCGCCTGGGAAGTCCCTGACGAGTGGATCATAGCAGAAACAATTCTTGTAACAGTGGCTTTTTCCTGGAGAGGTAGATAAGATCGGCAGTGTTCAAGTTACGGAACAGTGTGCGAGTGAGCCCTCTGCAGTACTCAGCTAGGACTGCTTTTAAATATTTAGTTATATTTCTGATACATGTAACTCAGGGCATCTTTGTTGAGGAGAGAGTCCTTGCTGGATGACAGCCCATGTGGGTCTCAGGCTCAGGCATCCTACGTACTAGGAATACCATGGTGGACAGGTCAGCCCTCTCTGAACCGTAGTTTTCCCCCTGGAAGTGGTATAACACCTGCTCTCCCTACCTGAGGCTTGTCTGAGTCTCAAGTGAGATTATTCACATGGAAAGTATCATCACCACTATATAAATGTATTCCTCTTATGGCATCTGACAGTTCCCTCAAGTAAAAATGAGTGTTCTCTCTGTTTCTTACACACGGGTATACAGATATGGGGCAAAAAAGCGAGTTGGGTTATTCAAAGAGTGGGGTACTAAGCCTAACTTGGCTTTGATGTTATTGGATGATCTTGAGCAAATCATAATGCCAATCATATTGATCACTTAATACATGCCACACAATTTTCTAATTCCTTTTTGTATGGAGGTATGTTCTTTTACTGTCCCTATTTTGGGGACAAAGCTGAGGCTCAGAGGAGGTAAGAAACTTGTCTAAACAGAGAAGTGGCAGACCAAGATTTAGACCCAGGGTTATCTGACTCCAAAGTCTGCTTTTACTTGCTATCCTGTGCAGTGACTTCAGGTCTCTGGGCCTCTGTTGCTTCATCTATGAAATGGAGGGGGTGCATGAGAGAATCTCTGAAATTTTTTCCTGTTCTATAAGAAAATAACGATCCTATAGCTATAGACTCATTACTCTAGCCCTGACTTGTCAGATTTCTATCTCAACCACAGCCCAGCCAGCACTTGCATACTTAGGAGGAGCCTGGGGTCCGAAACAGGGAATTGTCTGCCTGCTCACTCTTCGCTCCCTAAATTTTTTCCATGTAGGGAAGATATACATAAGGTGGATATTATGACGTTTTGCCAGCAGAAAGCAGCTCAGAGCTGCAAATCTGAGACACTGGGGAGCAGAGACTCGGCTCTACTGTGGCAGCTCTTGGTTCTCCTTTGTCGCCAAAATGGGGTAAGTTACTGTTTTGGCGGGAGAGCAGGTGCAGGCTGAAATTTAAGTTCATGGGATAGATAAGATTATGTTTATGGCAATGTTAAATAAGCCACAAATTGCCCCAAGGGGAAAAATTGCTCACATGTCAATGCCAGTTTGCTAATGCAAATCTTCCCTGATGATCTTCCTTGGTCTGGGAATATTGTAGTTTCTGAGTTATTGCACCAGCCAGGTAATATACCTGTGAAATTGTAAATGTTTCTGGTAAGCTTTGTGGCTCCTGACAGGCAGAAAATAACCATGATAGTGATGCTGAAGTTTGAAATATAGCAATCTAAGAAAGGACTGCCTTATGTTTGCATAATTGGACTCCTTGCGAAGAAGGCAGGCTCCCTGGTGCCTTCCTTCTCCAGCTGGGGCGGCCAGCCTGAGGACCCATAGGATTCTCCTCAGATGATCCTCTTTGCCTTACAGTCCATGGTGGGGTCTGACATTGCTGAGCTGCTAATGCAAGACTGCAAGAAGCTGGAGAAGTACCAACGGCAGCCCCCTGTGGCCAACCTCATCAGCCTGACCGATGAGGACTGGCCAGTGCTGAGCTCTGGGACCCCGAACCTGCTCACCGGAGAGATCCCCCCCAGTGTGGAGACACCTGCGCAGATCGTGGAGAAATTCACTAGACTGCTCTACTATGGAAGGAAGAAGGCAAGTGTGCCCTTCGCCCAATCCCTCTCCACCACTCACCCCTGCCCCAATTATGTGAATAGTATATACTCATTTCAGGGAGGATGCGAGAAGTTCAGAAAGAAACAACAAAGAAAATAAAAACACCCACAGTTCTACCATTAAAAGACAATGAACTATTAAATGAAATAAGCCAGGTACAGAAAGACAAACATCACATGTTCTCACTTATTTGTGGGATCTAAAAATCAAAACAGTTGAACTCATGGAGATGGAGAGTAGAAGGATGGTTACCAGAGGCTGGGAAGGGCAGTAGGGGAGGCTGGGAGGGAGGTTGGGAGGGTTAATGTGTGCAAAAAAAAAAAAAAAAAATGAATATGACAGTATTTTATAGCACAACAGGGGAACTACAGTCAATAATAATTTAATTATACTTTTAAAAATAACCAAAAGAGTATAATTGGATTGTTTGTAACACAAAGGATAAATGCTTGAGGGGATGGATACCCCATTTATCATGATGTGATTATTAAACATTGCAAGCCTGTACCAAAATATCTCATATATTTTACTCCATAAATATATATACCTACTATGTACTCATAAAAATTAAAAATAAAAAAATTAAAAATCGAAAAGATAATACCTGTTAACATTTTGATATATTTACTTCCAGCATTTTTCCATGCATATATATTAAAAAGAAAATAAAATTGCATATACAATTGTTTATTTCTCTTTTTAAACTTAGTAAACTTAAGATGATATGGTAAAATACCCTCATGGCATTAAATATGCTCCAACAACACCATTTAAAAAATAGTTATACAATATTCCATCATATTATGTATCATATTTTATTTAGCTATTCTACTATTATTGAATATTTAGACTATTTACAATTTTGTCCACCATTATAAATTATATCATTTACACATCTTGTTACATGAGTCTTTAGCTGATCTTTTAAATTTTTTAGAACAGATTCCAAAAGTGGAATTACTGGGTGTATAAATGGTATGCACTTTTAAAAGGTTCTTTATATATACACCAAATTAATTTCCAGGAAGTTTGTTTACAAATACTCCTGCTGCTATATCTAAGGCTTCCAATCAATATTGAATACAGATGCTCCTCGACTTACAATGTTTATATCCCAATAAACCCATCATTAAATAGAAAAATCATAAGTTGAAAATGCATTTGATACACCTAACCCAACATCATAACTTAGCCTAGCCTACCTCACATGTACTCAGAATGTTTACCTTAACCCACAAAATCATCTAACCCAGAGCCTCCTTTTTAATAAGGTGCTAAATATCTCATATAATTTATTGAATATGTTACTGAAAGTGAAAAACAGAATGGTTGTATGGGCACTTGAAGTACAGTTTCTACCAAATGTGTATCGATTTCACACCATTGTAAAGTCAAAAACTCATAAAGCAGGGACTGTCTGTACTTTAAACAGATGAAGATTGATTTCTAGCTTAATTTTGAGGTTGAGATTATACTTTACAAAAGTCATAAAAATTTAAGTGTTTGGATAGATAATTAAAATCAATTTGAATCGATTTCATTCAAAAATTAAAATATAAAAAAGACATAATTGGGAAATGATGCTCTCATCCCCTAGTCACCCAATTTTTCTCTCTGAAATATCCAGAGAAATTTTATGCTTATATTGTTATTTTCTCTTTGTTAAAAAATAGCATACCGTATACCATTTCTGTGCCTTCCCTTTTCCATTTTACAAAATACGTCAGAAAACACTCTATATTAGGGTTGCCAAACTTTTTCTATAATTGGACAGATGTAAAAAATGTAAGATGTAAACGTTTTATATTTTGCAGGCCATGCGGCCTCTAGTACAACTACTCAGCTCTGCCTTTATAGTGTGAAAGTGGTCACAGAAAATATGTAAATGAATGGGTGTGGCCATGTTTCAGTAAACTTCATTTATAGACATAGAAATTTGAGTTACCATATACTTATAATGCATAGTGAAATTAAAAAAAATTTTTCCAATCACTTAAAAAGGTAGTAACTATTCTGAGGCTATGGCCTGTACCAAAATAGGCAGTGTGCTGGATTTGGCCTTTAGGCCATATTTTGCTGACCTCTGCTCTATAGCCTCTATAAATACCTTTCTCATTATTTCTTACATTGGCATAGTTTTCTACTGATAAATTATAATTAATTTAACTAAACCTCATATAGCTTGACATGAAGAGTACTTCCAGTCTTCTGCAATTACAATGTTGCAATGAATAACCACTGTCATTTTGCCCAGTGTGAAAGAATATATGTAAGATAAATTTCTAGAGGCAGAGTGTTGGGCAAAGGATATGGTTTGTAATTTTGATAGATACTGACAAATTGCCTTTTAGAGGTTGTGCCAATTCACTCTACCAGCAATGCAAGAGAGTGCCTGTTTTCCTACATTCTTACCACAGTATGTTTCAAACTCTTTGATAGGTGCCAGTCTGAGAAGTGAAAAAAGGCTGGACGTGGTGACTCACGCCTGTAATCCCAGCACTTTGGGAGGCAGGCAGATTACTTGAGGCCAGGAGTTTCAGACCAGCCTGGGTGACATGGAGAAACCCCATCTCTACAAAAAATACAAAAATTAGCCAGGCATGGTGGTATGGCCTGTAGTCCCAGCTACTTGGGAGGCTGAGGCATGAGAATTGCTTAAACCTGGGAAGTGGAGGTTGCAGTGAGCTGAGATCATGCCACTGCACTCCAACCTGGGTGACAGAGAGAGAGACTGTCTCAAAAGAAAAAATTATCAGCAAATTTAAAATTTTTTTGTAGATATGGGGTCTTGCTGTGTTGCCAGGGCTGGTCTCAAACTCCTGGGCTCAAGTGATCCTCCCCCTCAACCTCCCAAAGTGTAGGGATTACAGGTGTGAGCCACCACACTGGGCCTGCATTTCTCTTATTGAAATGAATATGTTCAATTCAATTAAATTCAAAATGAATTCAATGAAGTTGAATTTTTTTTTTTTTTTTTTTTGAGACGGAGTCTCGCTCTGTCGCCCAGGCTGGAGTGCAGTGGCTGGATCTCAGCTCACTGCAAGCTCTGCCTCCCGGGTTTACACCATTCTCCTGCCCCAGCCTCCCGAGTAGCTGGGACTACAGGCGCCCACCACCTCACCCGGCTAGTTTTTTGTATTTTTTAGTAGAGACGGGGTTTCACCATGTTAGCCAGGATGGTCTCGATCTCCTGACCTTGTGATCCGCCCGTCTCAGCCTCCCAAAGTGCTGGGATTACAGGCTTGAGCCACCGCACCCGGCCGAAGTTGAATATTTTTTAATATGTGAATTTTTTGTCATTGATTTCCTGCATTTTTCTATTGAGTCTCTGATTCTCACTTATTGATTTGTTGGAGCTCTTTATGTTTTTAGGGCTTTCTGTGTAAAATTGTAAGTTTCTGGGGGTCATGTTTAGAAAGGCTTTTTCTACTTCAAAATTAATTTATAAAAATGAAGTTGAAGTACTTTTCATTTTTACATTTAAATATTTAATTTCTTGTTTTTGTATATGATGCTGTCTTTTATTTTTTTAATTGACAAAAGTTGTATATATGTATAGTATACAACATGATATATATGTATATATATACACACACACTGTGGAATGGCTAAATGGGGCTAGTTAACATATGTGTCACATCACATATTTATCATGTTTTTTCTAATGAGAACACTTAAAATCTCCTCTCTTAGTGATTTTCAAGTACACTATACATTGGTATTTACTGTAGTCTTGATGTTCAAGTGCTATGAAACTTTTGATAAAGAGTTGAGGCTAACTGGCAACCATGTCTGACAGGAAGCTGATGGAATAGCACAGTGGATTTTGATAAAGTGAAGGCTGGTGAAGGTGACATCCTAGAGAAAAACACTATGCTAGCTATAACCTGCTTCCTGGCTGTTCACATTCTTATATGAGGCTCTAAGAATTTTCTGGAAGCCCAGCCTCCGCTGCTCAGGATGCAGCAGTGCCTAAGCACAGGAACTTGTTGTGAGTGGAAGGTGGGAAAGGCACTCTTGAATGTGATGTTTTGGTTTTCAGGAAGCCTTGGAGTGGGCCATGAAGAACCACTTGTGGGGCCATGCTTTGTTCTTGTCCAGCAAGATGGACCCACGGACCTACAGCTGGGTCATGAGTGGGTGAGTTGGAACTTAACAAAAGAGACCAGTGGGGCAGAGAGGCCTCCTCACCAAAGGTGGAGGATGAGGGTGTGGCGAAACGCCAGATGTACCGAGGAGCCTCACACTCCAAGGATCTTTCCATGTTCTCTTTTCTGAGCTGGACATAGCATTTCTCTGTTTTAGACACAGATACATTCTTTCTACCTGCTAAATTGAATACAGAGTTTTAGTAAAATTGCCCAGGGTGAGAGTTTCCAAAAATTAAATAGGTTTTTACATTGCAATAGCCTTCTCTCTTTGGGAGGGGCTGTTCCAGCTAGTTCTGGTAATGAGGGGTAGGTGATCACTTCCTTAGAGCCTTGGGACTGAGGGTCTTTGGTGTAAGCAGTTGTCTACTGTTTATATTTGTGATGAGGTTCTGGGTACTGAGAGTAGGGTAGGGGTGTGGGGTAGTAGGGTCGTGAGCTGTGGTAGGAAAAGGATTTTTTGCACTGGCAGTGAGATCCAGAAGTCTGCATCGGCAGCAGTGGGAGGTGTTGAGACTGAAGAGATTTGCTTAGTCAGAAATGACGTCAGCACACTGTGGTCTGGGTGCCAGCGTGGACCAGGAAAAATGCCCAAACCAGGATGAGGTAGGGATGGAAGCAAGGGTCCATAGCCAGGAGTTTGGAATAAGGAGATGAAACAGAGTGAAAGAAAGCCAGGATCAAATAGGGGTGCTGGATGGAGAAGGGTTTCTGAATAAGTCCTTCAGGCTCCTCCTAGCATCCATGGGTTGGCAGGGACAAATGTGGTGGGTGGGGTGAGGGACCCTCCTGTAAGGGGCAGACTTGGGTCAGACAGCAAGAAAGATGCTACCTCAAAGTGCTTAGCTTCTAGTGCTGGTTAAAGCTGTGAAGCTATCCTCTCAGCTGAACTTACATTTGAATTGGCCGTAAATCCTGTTGGGCAGAGGTTGAATTAGAAGATGACACTTGCGTTGGCATGGTGGCTCACGCCTGTAATCCCAGCACTTTGGGTGGCCGAGGTGGGTGGATCACCTGAGGTCAGGAATCTGAGACCAGCCTGGCCAACATGGTGAAACCCCGTCTCTACTAAAAATACAAATATTAGCTGGACATGGTGGCGGGCGCCTGTAGTTCCAGCTACTCTGGAAGCTGAGGCAGGAGAATCGCTTGAACCTGGGAGGTGGTGGTTGCAGTGAGCAGAGATCACATCATTGCACTCCAGCCTGGGCAACAAGAGCAAAACTGCATCTCAAAAAAACAAACAAACCAACAAACAAAAACACTTAACACTTCCATGTTAAGTTCAGTCTGAGGGACTAGTGACTGCACCACCGGCCGGCCCATTCTGCGTGGTGGCCTCGGTTGAGTCTCGTGACGACTCCACCCTTCAGTCTTCCTGGAGACTGGAATGGTGAGGAACACAGAAGTTGTATTATGATATCTGCTTGGAGTTCCGGTGGCAAGAGTGCTGTTAAATAAAGGACGGTGTTTTGAGGATGATTTGCCTTTCGGCTTTGAAAACGAACATCCCACAGCCCCACATTGTAGCATACATCTCTGCTACAGATTTTTGCCTTGGGCCATTGATTTTTGATGGAGCCCAGTGAATTGTGAAAAATACCTCTCACTGAGTAAGCTTAAATCTCAAATCAGCTGTAGAGCTTATTATATCCTTGTTAAGCATATCCCATGGTTTGTCATCAGCAGGATCATTTCTGGCCTCTGTTCCACGCCTCTTTGGTTACTGAAAATGGCTATTTAGTGCTTGTGAGCAAAAGCACTACAGACCCAGGCTCTTCATGAGCCAGAAAAATGGCACTGAGTGCTGTGGGCTTGGTGTGGGGGAGGGCTGCAGGGAGTGGGAGATCTGGGTGGCTGGGAAGGGGGGTGCCCATGGAGAAGAGCTTCCAGATAAACTGCTGTGGCTCTCCAGGGGACCTTTGAGATGTCAGTGGGTCATCTCAGTGATGGAAGAAGACCCACAGAAATGGTTATTCCAGAGTTAGGCCATTGAGACCAAGGTGCAGAAAATGCCCCCAACAATGAGATCTAGCTGGGGTGTGCGGTAGATTGAGGACCCTGCCATCTCTCCTCAAAGGAGGATGTGACAGAGGCATGGCAGAAAGTAAAGAGATGTTCACGTTCTAAGGAAGCTGCCAAAATCTGATAAAATTATGTGAGGCCCTGAGCTTTGTGGGCAATGGGTAAAGAGGTTCCCTGGGCGTGGTCTTCACTGACTATCCTTCTCTCTGCAGCTTCACCAGCACGCTGGCGGTCAATGACCCACTGCAGACCCTATTCCAGCTCATGTCGGGGAGGATTCCACAGGCAGCCACGGTACCCCTGTGACAGGATTCCTTTACCACCCTGGCATCCCGAGGGCTTGATGGGGTGGGGACTGCTCAGGAGTGTGATGGCTTTCAGGAGCAAACGTGATGATAATATTAATAGTTTGTTAATCACTTACCATGTGCTGGGCCCTGTGCTAAGTGCTTTGATGCATATTGTTTGGTTTAATGCATAGAGGTAGGAAATATTCTCTCTGCTTTGCAGATGTGGAAACTGAGCTGCAAAGGTGTAAGATGACCCAAGGTCAGAGATAGTGAGTGGTGGGCTCAGGATCTGTCTGGGTCTATCTGACTCTGAAGACCTTGGCCTTCCCAAAATGTCAAAGCTGTCTGCTCTGCTGTGAATGGCAAGAGGACCTGTGCCTGTTCTGCAGGCTTCCCCTGGCAGGGCTGCTCTTCTTTTTCTCTGGAGGAATGCTTCCCACCACTGCACACTGGCACTTCAAAGCTGGACATATGCAATTTCAGTCTTCTAGAGTTGATGTGGCTGAGAGTCTGAGGCCAGCTTGATAGTTTGCCCATTATAGGAGACTTGATCTTTTGGCCCCAAAGTATTCCTTCCTTACTTTTGACGTCCAGTCACTTTACTAGATTATGCCCTGGTGTTGACTGTCTGGATCCATTTTTTTCCTTGGGGTATATATAGCATGTTCTTTTAATATGTACATTCATATGTTAGAGTTCAGGAATATTTTATTGGATTATATCCTTCAATATTTGTTTTGTTCCCATTGTTTTGGTTTCCTTTTCAGGAATTCCATGTACACATATTTCATATATATACATATATGAATTATACCTATAATTTTCTCTTTAATAATTTTTTATTCTCTTCTTTCCTCTCTTGCCCGCCCTTCCTTCCCTCCTCCCTCCCTCCCTCCCTCCCTCCCTCCTCCCTCCCTCCTTCCTCCCTCCCTCCCTTCCTTCCTCCTTCCCTGTTTCCTTCCTTTCTTTTTTCCTTCCTCTGTCCTTTACTGTGTTTTCACCGGTGTCTCTTGCTTTTGTGCTCTGGTGTTTCTGTCTATTTCTTCAATTTCCCCTTACTTTTTTCCTGAGCTCTGCACATTACATTCATCTCCTGTTATCCACCATCTATTTCCTGGGCTCTTATAACTCAGATTATGCTCTTGCTTCACAGATGCAATTGTTTCATTATTTTACTTAAATTCATGACAAAATGTTTGGTGACAATTTTTCATTTGTTTTGTGGTAACGTTTTTGTAGTAAATGTTCTCTCTCCCCTCTATTTTTCATGTTACCTTCCTCCTTCTGTCTTAGGGTGTATTTGTATACATTCTGTGCTTGCTTTCTCATATTACATAACTTTAAAGGAGTTGAATCTTTCCTGGGTTTATATTTCCAGTTATTTATATTAGGTTCGTGCAGAGGATGGGCCAGGCCATATTCCAGGCCATCTGGCATTTTCTGCAGGACCCAGAGTTTTCTGTGTGAGCCTGAGTTGCCTTTGCCACTCTCCAGCTGGTGGGGAGAGCTGTGGGGTCCTCTCCCTTGTGTCCTCTCGGCTTCCCCATGGAGGGACTCTGTCCAATCTCCGTTACTTTTGGTAGCCTTTTCTTATATCTTGAGGCTTGGGTTTTGGTGAACACTAGTTTTAATAAAAATTGACCTCATGCTTTTCCTTTATTTTTTTTATCCTTCTTAATTGCTTGTGGCTAATTCTAAGAAAAGAGAAATGATTTTCATGCCCCGTCATCAAATCAACTGGCTATTTTGTAGCACAGAGTGTGCCTCACAATTCAGTGGAATGGCCTGTGCTCCACAATGGAACTGAATTATGTCACGAAGCACTAAATGCAGGAAGTGATACAATTAGCTATGTTTTTTTTTTTTTTTTTTTTTTTTTTGGTAATAGTAGAGTTAGCTAAATTTCCCCTATTTTTAGATGAGAAAACGGAGGAGCCAGAGGTGATGTGTCAATGCATTATTTGATCTTAGGGAGTTTCCCAGCACTTCAGCATGTACTAAAAGGCTGGATTTCAGTTCCATGTGATGAATGGGGTGGTGGAAAAGCACGGCAACAGGACAACACAGACGTGGGTTTCACACCAGTTTAACCTAGACTCTGTACGCCTTTCTGCCAGGTGAACTTGGCTTTGTTTCTTAATCTCACAGAGCCTCAGTTTTTAATCTTTATTGGGATTTTGGTTCCTAACCAGTAGAGTTATTTTGAAAATTAAAGGAGAGAGAACATCTGAACATATCAACCATCATGCTTGGCCCATTGACGTTAATTAATAAATGTTGGTGCTTTATCTCTCTCTCTCTCTCTCTCTCTCTCTCTTTCCTGTGTCCCCTCCACTTCTCCATTGATCTGATTCATAGTGATCTTTTTCAAATCACCAGCGAGGAGACAGAATAATGACCTCTAAGTTTTTCTTTGTGTGTGTGTGTGTGTTTAGCAAGGGATTTCCTTCTCTTTTGCTGGTTTCTGTAGATCAGCAAGAAGCAGCTTGGCTTACATGTTAAAATGAAGGTCATAATAGGACTTAGCACATGTGATTGTTGGTAGGAGAAATGCTTAGCACAGGATATGGTTCATGGTTTGATGTGACACATGAGAACTGCTATTATTATGATTTATCATCATCATTGTCATCATCCTCTTCACACTGCATTGACCAGATCAACAAGGAGTGGGTATAAAATGGAGTTGAATAAAGCATCTTTTATTCCCTGGGATAATTACAAAGACCAAGTAATTATGAATGGTTTTAACCTCCAAATCTTAGTTATTATTGGCAATCTCCTGCCCTACCTATCTATATAACAAATCGGAAGGTAGGCAGCTGTGCAAATCACCTCTTTCCTCTGCTCAGCTTCCAACTGTGTGTGTGTGTGTATTTATACCTATATGTAATTAAGTGCAAACCAAATGTGAAGCACCATGCGATGTGCTTTACACAACTATCTTATTTTATTATCAACAATAACCTGTTAGGTAGAAATTATGATCTCCATTTTAGGGATGAGAAAACAAAGGTTCAGAGACATTAAGAAACTTGCTCAAGGTAAGCTAGTAAGATGCAGGACTCTAGTTGGGGCCTGTGTTGTTTCCATGACATTATATTGTTTCTTTATTGATATTTTCTGCCTTGAAATTCTCCTTTGTTTAGTAGGACAGCCTTAGGGAGAGATGGTAGGGAAAACACCATTTATGCGGGGTTTTGTACATTTCCACCACGCTGCTTACTCTCTGTTGCCCCCTAGTGGAATTCTGCTGCCTCTGCATTGTCCTAGCTGGGACACTTGGCTTGATTTTCTTATTCCTAAAGTAGTAATAGGAAATGGACTTCGTAAGGTTGCTGTAAAGATTAAATAAGAGGATGTGTGTGAATGGGCTTTGTAAAGTCAGAAAACATAGGCATTTGGTAAGACATTAAGCAAGCCCGTGTTCCCCTGACTTCTGTGACAGGCTGTGGCCTCTTCTACTCATGAGCCAAGGATGTTTGATCTTGAACCAAAAAACCACTGAAGCCTCAGGGTTTTTCTGAGTTTTGTCTCTAGCTATTTGGGGGTCAGGCACTGGGGAGAAATGTGAAAAATAGTAAGTGAGCAATGTCATTTTATTTATCCATTTTCCAATATCCCCGTGAATGCATGTATGTATGCATGTGTACGTATCTGTCTATCTGCGTCCTTCTGAGAGTTTTACCTTTTTAAAGATGAGAACTCTAAATCAATGAATGGCAGCATTGCAGGTGGTAGAGTGGGCGTTCTCTGACAGCTTCTGAACCAGGAAATAGACAAAAGCCTTCTTTATGTACATCTGGCCATTCCTAAATGATTGTACATTTAAGTTATTTTTTTCTGGTGCTTTTCAGTGTTGTGGAGAAAAGCAGTGGGGAGACTGGAGGCCTCACTTGGCTGTGATTCTGTCAAATCAGGCTGGGGACCCGGAGCTGTATCAGCGTGCGATTGTTGCCATGGGTGACACTCTGGGTAAGCGACACCAGCATTGACCCGCCCCTCCCCTCCCCTCCCCGACTCCTCCCTGTCCAGGCCAGCTTTAAACATCCTGCTCTTAGATTCTCAGATTCTAGGTAGGGCCAGAGTCTATGCCCCAGGCTTTTCCTGGACCCAGGAGCCTCCATGTTTTGGGGAAAGTAACTCCAGGGAAATGCATGTCCTTCTTGTCTCTCTGTTTCGCAGAATTTCTGCTGTGAGTGAATGCAGGCCAGGCCCCTGAGACTTGGTGTTCTGCTGCTGTAGGAGTCTGCTCTGAGCAGCTGATTTTTCTAGCCCTGGGTCAGATTCCCCTGTGGATGGAGTTAACGCATAGGACACCTTGCCTCCTGTTGCTGTAAATTTCTCAGTGACCCAGTTCAATCAGATAGGAAATTCTGTTTTTGCCTGAACCACTCTGGGTTAACCCTGTAGTCTTTCTTTCTATCATCTCTCTGTGAATGTGGCCTTATAAACACTTAGGGACTATTGAATGTTCCAGACCAGTGGTTCTCAAATTTAGCCAAGAAGCAGAGCATCTAGAAATCATGGTGCTCCCATGGGGCTTTTTAAACTATTGCTCTGTTAAACTTAAATAGCTATGGTAAGGTTGTGCCAAGTCATAGGGAGACCCTGCAGCACCCTGAGTAGAAGGGAACTAATGTTTGTTGAACCCTTCTTGGGGGCCAGACACTGTGCTAGGTATTGTACCTAGTTGAATTAACTCAATTTTGAGGCAGTGGAAAATGTATGGGAGAACATTTCAAAACATGTTGGTAATTAATGTGATTTTTATGTTTGACTTTAGCAGGGAAAACAATGGTTCTCCAGGTAGCCTAGTTTAAGAATGGCGACTCCCAGTAGTCTCCTTCTTTGCTCAGGTGCAGGCATTTCAAACTCATTTTTCACTCTCAGGAAAGACTAAAATGTTCAGAGAATTCCTCATCAAAAATCCTTTAGGAAGAAGGTGAAATCGTGCCTTATTTTGGCTGAAGAGAAATGTAACGTCTGAGGCCAAACGGGCTGGTGGGAGGAGTGGGGTTTAGGGGTCTGTGACTCATGCTATGAAAGGCTCATTCATTTAGTCCCATGTGGCTTCTCCCCTCTGACCCCCGAGGCCACTCTTCCATCTCTCTCCTATCCCACCCAGATGATGGGCCCCCACACGGGTGTGCTCCGGGACTGGGTCTTGTTCTCTTCCTCCTGCAGCTGGGAAGGGGCTTGTGGAGGCAGCTCACTTCTGTTACCTCATGGCTCATGTGCCCTTTGGCCACTACACCGTGAAGACAGATCATCTGGTCTTGCTGGGCAGCAGCCACAGGTATGTGACCTGGGAGAAAGGAAACAGGAAGGACATTTTCCAAGGGATTGTTTTAGCCCTTGTTGGGTTTTATGAATCCATTTTTCCTTTCCTCATGTGAATTTCAGCTTCCACTGGCTCCCTTATCTGGGATTGTTACCTGTGCAGGTCTGTGCAAGGAGATGCCCCGTGGGCCCCACGTTACAGCATCAGCGGGGGCCTCAGGCCCTAGGTCTTGCTCCGCAAAGAGGTGGGCTGATGCCTTTGTGTAGTATTGTGTCATTTGGCCACTAGGTGGCACCCTGGCTCCACAAGCTGACTTTGTTAAAAAAACCAATTATGTGTGGAGGCTTGTGGCTTGGTCTTAAGCAGCCCTGGGCCTGTTCTGAGAGCCCGCCCTGGGCAAAACTGGATAATGGAAGAAGTTTATGTTTAGTCTCTCTTTGGGGCCCTAGCATCCCTACAATGACTTGGTGCACAAGCTACTTAGAGTCCCACTGGTGACATTCTCTGTTGGCCATAGCATTAGGCTTTTCCTGCAGGAGGCCCTCGGTCAGCTCCCAGTGAATGAATGCACAGACGGAACGATTCGCTCCCTAGTGGCCTTCCCTGTTCTGTATCTCTCTATCCCCCTCCCCATACGCATTAAGAGTCACTAAGCTCTTACGTTGTGCCAGGCATTTTCTTTGCAGTATTTCCTTTAATTATTACACATTTACCCTATGAAGAAGTGAAGTCAAGCAAAGATTTCAATCGTACTCATGGAGGAGGGAAACCGAGGCACAGGAAGATGAAATAACTTGTCTCAGGTGGTACAGCGAGGGTGTGGGTGAGTTGGACTCCGAATCCAGGCAGTCAGGCTGCAAAGCCCTTTAAACTGTTGCACCACACTGCCTACCGCTGAGGCAACATCCCCAGCTCATTGCCTGTTCCTTCCAGGTCCAGGTCTCTGATAGCACATGGCTAGCTTGTCAAAGAATCCCTTCTGTGCCAAATGTACAATAAGTGTGTGGGCTAATATGTCTCCCCTCCTAGGTTTATGTTGGTTTATGTTGAATGAGGAAATTCCTAGAAATAAAGTCCTACCCCGCAGGAATAACCTGGTGATTGTGATTTTAAACACCATGGCGAGCTGTTGATGGGAGAAATTTTGGGTCACATGAGACTCTTGTGCCCCCCACCACCTGCCCCGACCAGATCACACTCACTCAGTCCCCATCCTCACTGGTGGAATGAACATCCAATGTACAGACGCTTGTTCGATTTTCTGGCTCAGCAGTCCTCACCTGCTCTGCCATGCCTTTTGGTCTCAGTGCTCCTGGGGTGTTACATGGCTCCCCTCTTTTGTGCGAGTTTGCTCAAACTAGGGGTGCTCTTTACAGGTACATGATAGGCTTTATGGGCATGGGGGCCAGCTCTCTGTGTGTTTAAGAGGAGGGCCCAGTGCCCTTCGAGGTAGCCTGCCTTGAGTTACCCTTCAGCAAGAAGGCAGGCGACGCCCTCTTTCCGCAGCCTCTGCCTCCCAGCGCCTCTGGTGCAGAGTTCTGTTTTGTTCCTTCCTCAGCCTCAAGGAGGGAGAGGGAGAGGGAGAGGAGAGGAGGTGAGACACTCATTCTGGGAGCCCAGAGTCTCTTTCTTCTCTTGCAGCCGCTGCAGGGATCAGCCCAGGAGGGAAGCTCCTCCATGAAAGGCTGCAGCTGGTGTTTGGCGATCCACTAGGATTTAACTCCCGTGTGCCCCACACCTCAATCTCTTTTATTGTTATTCCCTGGTTTTAGTCAAGAGTTTTTGAAATTTGCAACAACTGAGGCAATCCAGAGGACGGAAATCTTCGAGTACTGCCAGATGCTGGGCCGCCCCAAATCCTTCATCCCTTCTTTCCAGGTAACTGAGCCCAGATGAGGCCACCACTGTCACTGTCAGGCAGCTGTAGGCAGCTGTATTTCCAGCTTTGCTTTTTGGCACTTAGTACCTAGGGCTAAGTTATCACTGAACTTTTCCTCATTAGCTTAAGCGTGGGAGGGTGTAGGATTTCTTTTTATGTCCCCTAAAGGTCTGTGTTTTATAATACAAAGGTAAAACCTTGCAGAGGCCTCTCTGCTGGAGGCTCCTGCCTGACTGCGGACGTTTGAACATCCTGCCTGCCGCCCTGGCCTGCGCCTCACTCCTGCTGTCAGCTCCCTCTCCCCGTCTCTCCAGACAGCTCTCCCTTCTTCTGAGCCCCTGCAGCTGTCCTGTGGGAGGGAGTGGGAACGCAGGGCCAGCCCAGTGGCTGCTCACCCTCCCTCTGCTCCACGCTCCTTCTCGGGCCTCTTTTGAACTCCTCTGTCCTCTACCTCTGGACATCCCTCTGTGCTCAGCCCTGGCCCTCACTCCTCTTCGTCCCTCTCAGGGCATCAGCTGTGCGGTTGGTGACCATGCTGTGGTTTCTGCCCTGTCTTCGCAATGTTTCTCCATGATGCCCTTGTCACCTTACATTCGTTAAGACCAGTGCTGACATCGTGCCCTCCTCTGTCTAAATCCTCCGTGAGCTCTGACGTCCAGCACCATCCCTTCCTCCATGCAGGCTCCCCGGACCACGCCTATGAGTATGACTGAGATGGCAGCCTTCAGTGGTCTCGGCTGTAAAATGGGATGACAGTGGTGCTTTGTAATGGAGCTGGCATGAAATTGAGTTAGTTTCTCTAATGCACAAGAACAGCGCCTGGCACACAGCAACTGCTGTCAGTGTTGAGGCCATGGCAGGCACAGTGTGGCTCCCACAGCTGAATCCAGGGGCCCCCACTGACATTGAAATCACACTGTCTTGTGTTTTCTTGCCTTTCATGCACGGGTACCTTACCTTCCTACCTTAGTTATCTTCTTTAGGTAGAGACCTTTTCCAGCAATTCCTTGTTTCTCCTTCAGTGCTTGGTGTCGAGGGTGCACACAGCAGCAGCAACAACAACAATTACAACAACATGCACACACAACACAAAGCCTTGAAAGTGAATTCCTGTGTCATAGAGAAATGGCCCAATTAGCATCTTCTCTTCTTTTTCTTTGAAGTTCTGGGATACATGAGCAGAATGTGCAGGTTTGTTATGTAGGTATATATGTACCGTGGTGGTTTGCTGTACCTATCAACCTGTCATCTAGGTTTTAAGCCCCACATGCATTAGGCATGTGTCCTATAGCATCTTGTTTTTTTTAAGGGCTTTGCCAAAGACTCACCTTTTCCAGCAAAACCTTGCCTGATGAGCTCCTCTTTGCAGTTCCTCGACCAGCTCTTTGGTCTCCTTTTTTTTCTCTTCCTTATTCATCCCAACTCTCAGTTATTTTGGTGCTGCTTGGGGCTAATATTAGTAATGAGATTAGCTGCTTGACTGAATGTGCTCTGTGTGCCTGGCATTGTGGTGTTATACTTCTTGTGCATTGTTTCAAATCCCGTGATGTAGGCCTGATTAAAACCCTTTTACAAAAGAGAAAACGGAGGCCCGGAAGGGTTACATGCTGTCGCCCCACATCTCTTGCGTGCTGTTTCTTCTCAGTACTTCACCTGAATTATCTTATTTAATCTCCATAACAACCAAAGGCGTAGGTAGTAGTAGTAGTCCCATGTAGTAGAGAGGAAACTGAGGCACAGAGAGATGAGGTAACTAGCCCAATGTCTCACACCTCACATGGAGCTTTTATTTGAACTTGGGTCTGTCTGATACTAAAGCCCTCACACTTGCTCCTGCCCTGCCACTCATGCTTTCATGAGAGCTTAGTTGTTTTTCTCAGTAAGCTCTCTCCATTGACTTTATGCCCTTTGCACTAGGGTCTATTTTTGCTTCTTTTTTCTTTTTCTTTCTTTCTTTTTTTTTTTTTTTTTTTTGAGATAGAGTTGCTCTGTCACCAAGGCTGGAGTGCAGTGACATGATCTCGGCTCACTGGAACCTCTGCCTCCCGGATTCAAGCAATTCTCCTGCCTCAGCCTCCTGAGTAGCTGGGACTACAGGTGCATGCCACTATGCCAGCTAATTTTTGTATTTTTCGTAGAGATGGAGTTTCGTCATGTTGGCCAGGCTAGTCTCGAACTCTGGAACTCAAGTGATCTGCCTGCTTCGGCCTCCCAAAGTGCTGGGACTACAGGCGTGAGCCACCGCACCCAGGCTATTTTTGCTTCTTTTTTTTTTTTTTTTTTTTTGAGACGGAGTCTGGCTCTGTCGCCCAGGCTGGAGTGCGGTGGCCGGATCTCAGCTCACTGCAAGCTCCGCCTCCTGGGTTTACGCCATTCTCCTGCCTCCGCCTCCCAAGTAGCTGGGACTACAGGCGCCCGCCTCGTCGCCCGGCTAGTTTTTTGTATTCTTTACTAGAGACGGGGTTTCACCGTATTAGCCAGGGTGGTCTCGATCTCCTGACCTTGTGATCCACCCGTCTCGGCCTCCCAAAGTGCTGGGATTACAGGCTTGAGCCACCGCGCCCGGCCTATTTTTGCTTCTTTTAATGTTTATCTTTTGCCTGGTCCTGTGCCTGTACATCAGGCTCTCTGGATATGTGGGCTACCCAATAAATAAGGACTCCAGTGCACTTTGCACTGTGACCAGCACCTAGGAAGTTTGAGCAGATGGGACTCCTGTTCTTTTCTCTGTAATGCAGGAACTGCAGGCTGGATTTGGAGTTGTGCCCGCGCATAGAAAAAATGCTCCAAATGGCACAAGCCTCTTGATATTTGGATGCCAGAGTTAGCGGAAGCTGACAGTCAGCTGACTTCCAAGAAGTCTTATCTACATTTCTCTCTCTCTCTCTCCCTGCCTGGATGGACTAGTCACTGACTCGTTTCCCTTCACAGGTGTACAAGCTCCTTTATGCTTCCCGTCTGGCAGATTATGGCCTCGTGTCCCAGGCCTTGCATTACTGTGAAGCCATTGGTGCAGCTATCTTGAACCAGGGAGAGAGCAGTCACCCTGTGCTATTAGCGGAACTCATCAAGGTGAGCCTCTCAAAGGGTTCTGTGCAGTTGTTTTATCTTCACTATTCAGAGAAAGCCATTGTAGAGCAGCTTAGACTCTATGTTTCATCTTCTTTGAACCTGCCGTAAAATTGGAGCCCACGGCCGTCTTTGACCACGTATGCATGCCCAGATACGATAAGCAGAGGCCCAACACTACACAAAGAAGGATGCTCTCTGGGTGGGCGGTGGTGGGATTGGAGACTGGAAACCATGTCGGTGCTACTTGAGAAATTCATTTTTGCATCTGCTTTTCTGGTACAGTAAAAATACATGCTATGGTGAACTATTCTAATTATAAAAGCTGGGCTTAGAAAATATATTTTAGTGATTAAAAGAGTAAATGATCCTTATTAAAATGCTTTTAAATGCATGGAATATTTTATCACATGTGAGATACATTTAAAATAGAAAACAAAAACATATCAACCTTTAGTTCCTAGGGAAGAAAACAACAATCAAGCAAATAGTTGTTTCAATTAATTGAAGAAAAACCCATTAGCTAGAGAGTAAAAAAGCAGCCTACCCTTAAATTTTTGTTTTGCCTTAGATGAGGCCCAAGTGCTGGATTCTTTAACGTATAAAAATTTGTGGTGGTGAGCCTCCCCATACCCTGAAGTTTCTGCCAACAGGTTGATGGTTGCAAGGAGCTCAGAATGAATGACTAGAAAAGTTTTGGTAACTAAAACTTGTTTATGGAATAAATCCTTGAAATACAAAGTAACATTAGCATCACCTGGGAGCGGGTTAAAAGTGCAGACTCTTCACCCCTGTCCAGAAGTATGGAATCAGAATTAGCATTTTAACATGTTTACAATTAGAATTCAAACAAAATTTGTATGTACACCTAAGTTTGAGAAACACTGTTACAGAGCAGACAGCTTTGCAGAGAAATGAAGCTGAGTAACTGTTTCTCCTCATACTTTATTTAGAATCTAACACCCAAGACGGGTTAATTATTTATGTTGCAATTTTGAAAGGATATCTGCTGAATTAGCTATTTTTCGATTATTTTTTATAATGTAATTTACAAGTGGATTAAGGCTCTCTTTCTCCTTTTTCCTTGTTTTCTCTTCCCTGCTGTCTTTCCGTTTCTCTTCCCTCTCTCTCCTCTCTCTTACTTTCTGCCCCTAACCCATCTGGAAACCTGGCACAGCTAGCAGAGAAACTGAAGCTGTCAGATCCTCTGGTTTTAGAAAGACGCAGTAGAGACAGGGACCTAGAGCCAGATTGGCTAGTGCAACTTCGGAGACAGCTGGAGGTGAGTGGGGTTGGAGCCGGGGCAGTGGTGGGGGGTGGGTGTTGGCCTTTCTTTCCCTCCTCCCTCCCCTAGACATGGAACAGGTAGGCGCTGACATTAGCAAGTCCCTGGTCCCCATGCCTCGCCACGGTCTCTTCCATCACCCATGAGGCACAGCTGGCGTCTGGGGAAGGGGTGGGACTCAGCTTCCTTGCCACTGCTTGTCCCTGTGTGGAAGCGTTTTCCTATGTTCACATGTGACACGTTGGGGCGCTCTTCCCAATCACTCTTGCCACCCTTCCCTGAGGCCCCAGAGAATATGTTTCAAACCATCAAAGCTTCCCCATCTCTGCTAGGAACAATGGATCACAGTGGACCAGTGTCACTTTCATGTAACGTGGGGCAATTGCTTAAAAGACTTCCGGGCCTTTTCTTTGTTGTTCTGACAATCGCAAAAGCTGCTGGTTGTCATTGGAACAGTAATTGGAACGGGGCCTCCTCCATTTTCTTTTTCCCATTCTGCTCTGAAGGAAAGACAGGGTGGATTTTTTAAAGCACACCAAGCCTTACCCCTTCTATCTGCTGCACGTGCTGAGGCCTACAGTTTAGTTCTTTCCATGCGCTCCTTCCTTCAGGGGAGGGTGGATGACTCTGGTCTCCAGCTGTCTCTGCCTGGTCTGGGCAGAGTGGGAAGCCCCATCCACATGGCCCCCCAGGCCCCTAAGCATACAAGTGTTTCCCTTACCTTGTCATTCCCACTGGAAGTTTCTTTTTGGCTTAAGTTTTGAATCACTTTGTTTCTCTGTTCTTGTTTTTCCTTTGTGTTGCTTAAAAGGAATTTTACTTTATTTTAAATAGCAAAAGATAGCAGGAGACACGGGGGATCCTCATCCTACTCGCTCAGCTATTTCGGGAGCCAGAGGAACAACAACAGGTACCCCAAATGATGAACTGAGCATTACATAGCTGACGCTCAGGATCTGATTCTACGAGACAAAGTAATTTACAAAATCACTCGCCCTTCCCTTCCCAGGGTGCCTGCCTTGCCTGTGTAAATCCACCCTGTTGTCCAGGCGCCTCCTCCACACAGCTCCTGCCAGCCTCACACATCCCCGACACTTCTAAATTCCCTCAGTCTGAGAGCGTCTGCTTCACGATTCAGGTTTTTAAATACCTGAGTGTTTTTTGTGTTGCGCTGTATTGTTAGCCAGTTCTTTCTCCTGTGTTAACTTCTCTTCAGCTGGATACATTTCTTGAGTCCAGAGATTGTGGTTCATTGGTATCATATGTTAGTGTTGGGGATGTCGAAAGTCCTTAAGAGTTTTGAGCTGGCAATTACCAGATGACTGTGGAATAAGTATGTTTCAATGTTTTCACGGCATCTCTATTCTTCCTTTGGGATGCTTCCCAATGGTGGGTTGGCAGGCACCATATCCCTGGTTAACTCTGTACTCTTTCCCCAAGTTCCCCCAGCAGTAGGGTCAGTAAAGGGCCCTCGTCTCTTCCCAGCCCTGTTTCCTTCCTCAGGCGTGAGCAAAGGGAAGGGAGGGCAGGGCAGGCCTTGGCTTCTGTTTCTCACTGTGTAGCAGGATCTGTAAAGGTGGGGGGTGGAGGAGAGCTAGGCTGGGTGCCTGTAGATGTTGCTTCCCCACAGCCCTGGCTCCTGGTGTCCAATGGAGCAGGCGGGTCGGCCACCCATGCCAGTCCTGTGACCAATCATGTTATAGGTCCACACCTTAGTTTATGTTACCAGTCAGGTCTTTTCCAGGGCAAATATACTCTGATTCTTTAAGAACAAAGCCATGATTTCTGTGATCTGGTTTGGCTTTTTAGCTGGAAGCTTTCTAAGCTTTCCAAGTCCATTAGGAAGTCCTTACAGAAGAAATAATTTATCAAAAATTAAAAAGATGTGAGTTAGATAGGATGGTAATTTCAGCCCTCCCAACCCACTGGCTAGAGGCTCAGAGATCATACAAGGTAGTGTTAACTTAAAAAAAAAAGGTCATACAATGTGTACATTCGGAAAGGAGACTTTATTTCTTACAAAGGGTTCCAGCCTGCAAGGTGGCCATCCCACAGGCTGGGAAGTATAGCCAGGCACTTTGAGGGAAGGAGAGGTAAGACAAGAATTTAAGTTGAATGGGTTGATCAAACATACGTATTTAACACGTTATAGGAGGAGCTGTGACTGTTCACGAAGGAGATCCTCACACATGCCTAATGAGCTAACATTCATGTAACACACGACCCATGTTCACCTTGGGGTGGAGACTTATCCTTTAAGCATATTACAATTAGGCCTTACCTGTCAAAAGGTCTTTTCGGGACACAGAAGCACTCAAGTGGGGACTCTCTGTAAACTGGCCAGACCAAGTTCATGGTTGGTGGTCTTCTTATCTGGAGAAAGTTACTGAAATCAGTCTTGTCCAATCAAAGCTGTGGTTATGGCTGATGGAATAGAGGTTCATTTAGTCAGCATTTGCGAGCGGAATGAGTTGTAATTGTTTTAACATTGCTCATCTCAAGGCCAGTGCTTGCTGAGCTGCTAGAGAAAAAACCTCGTGGCCATGAGAACACAGTTTATTCTTAAGGTGCGGGACTTAACCGTTGCCTGGCAGGGCTTTAGGTTCTGTGTATAATTTGGTATCTTATGTCCACCAAGCCATAAGATCTGTTAGTCTTAAGATCTCGCTTTTAACATTAATGCTGGTCAGTTGTGTCTGAACTACAAAAGAGAGGGGGTATAATGAAGGGTGTCTCACCTCCCATCCCGTCATGGCTGGGAACTCAGTTTTTAAGGTTTTTCTGGGGTCCCCTTGTCCAAGAGGGGGTCTGTTAAGTCAATGGAGGGGCTTAGGATTTTATTTTTAGGGTACACTAGTGAAGGAAACAATTCTGTAAACAGCAATGAGGGTGTTACCATCACTCTGTGTTTTACTTGTCATCACGTTACTGGAAGCCACATTAGATAGCTTGTCCTTGTGACTGCTTTCCAAAGAAGACATGAGCAGGAATGTTTCTGGTGTGATCAGTATGCAAATGCCACATTTCAGGTCTTACTTCTTTACCTTCGTTCTATGTCCTTAGAAAACACTTTCTACCAGGACTTTTCTGGATGTCAAGGTTACTCTGAAGCCCCTGGGTACCGCTCAGCTCTGTGGCTGACGCTTGAGCAGACCTGCCTGCCCCAGCCCAGCCCACAGCAGCCCCTCCCTCTCCAGCCGGGCTCCTACCCAGCAGGAGGGGGTGCAGGGCAGACAGGGGCACCAATGCCTCTTTACTCAGTTCCTGAGATCCACCTACCAGGAACTGGCAGCAGCGTGGCAGTGACAGAGGCCCCTGGAGGAACAGTCTGGGAGGAAACGCTGCAGGCACACCTGGGCCCTGGTAAGACCTGGCAGCTAGGGTGGCCACGTTGAGTATAGGGTCTGGGTAGGGAGGAAGCAGGAAAGGGAGGTGCTGGGACCAGTCAGAGGAGGTTGGGTTGGAGCTGGGAAAGACACAGATGCGGGGGTATGTGCCTGTTACTGAGGGCCTGCTAGTTTTCAGCCACTATACTGGTGCTTTGCATATATCTGAAGGAGATTGCTGTCTTCCAGCCCGGTCCATATCTCCTCTGGGTACAGCAGGGCAAATGGAGCCACACCTGCCATACAAATGATTACATAGTTTCTAGGAGAGAGATTACAGGATGGAGAAATAGAGGCCATGTTCTCTTTCTCCAATCATCCTGCACCCAAAAGCTTACTATCAGGGTCTCCAGCAGAAACCCATGTGTCTGTCTTGGTCCCGAGTTTTTTCAGGCTCATCAGACCTTTGACAACAATGGCCAAGTATGGGTGAGCAATGCTGAGCGATGCCAGGGAGATGCTGGAAGTCACCTAGAATGATTAGATCTTAGACCTTCCAGGATTAAGTCCTGTTCAAGATGAAGGCTCAGATGGAGAGGAAGGTGGTGGAGGATCCCTGTGACCTCGCTTGATGTTGCTCTGATTTCCAAGATTCCTGAAGAGTGGCTGTGGAAGTAGAGGATGAGTTGAATAGCATGTCCTGGGGTGGCTGGTAGTGAGCTGAGCCATGTGAGCGTTCTTTGTATTTGCTGTGATTGGCTTGGGCTTATGGACTCGGAGCTTCTGCTGCAGTTAAGAAAGCTGATTGTGTCCCAGTTACTCTTCTTCAAGATAGATGGGAAAAGCACAACTTCCCATTGCTATTTCCATTTCTGTTTGTGACTCAGGAGAGAACCCAGTGTCTCAAGAAACCTCCCAGCCTCCTGATGGCCAAGAGGTCATTTCCAAACCAAAGGTGAGAGCACACAGCATAAAAGATACCACTGCCCACTCAAACGCTTCTGGTTGTTACCAGTTGCCCTGGTTTCTTGGCCACACGCAAGCTCCTCCTCAGCATTACAGCAGCTTTCTCTTCCACATCTCGCCATGCCTCTTCCTGTACCAACTCCTGGGAGCTGGGTGGGAGGCTGTGTTCTTGATTACACTCAACCCCACCAATCTATGTCCATGGGGTAAGAGGGAGCAACTGAGCTGGTTTGTTTTGGCCTCTCAGATCTCTGTTACCTCTGACATCTTCTCAGTGCTGCACAAAGTGCTTGCCATACCCTGTCCTGCCATGGAAGACTGTTGATATTTCCTTGTTTTAATTTTTACTTGGCTTTATTTCAAAGAAAGATCTGTGGTAGCTGTGACAGTGCCTGCCTCTGTCTTTTCTCCTCAGTTAGGCTCTAAGGTCCTGGAGGTGACCATGTCTGATGAATCATTCTCTCTAGCTCTGATTGAACACACCTCTGCCCTCAGCAATGGGCAGTGTTGGCCCCAAACCTAAGGCGTTCTCCAGCTTCTCCTGGTTGGAGGGTTACATCCTATAACTTTTTAAAGTAGAAAAACAGGGGTACAGGTCTTAACAAACTTCTATCGTTTTCTGTTTTTTTTTTTCCTGACTGAAAAGTAGTACATTATTGTTATAGAAAAATCTAAAAGTGAAGTATCATATAAAGAATCAAATATCACTCAATCCAACAAAGTGTTTTTCTTTTCTTACACTATTTTTCTGTATATGCATATGTATACACACATATGTATGTCTATATATACATTATACACATATACATGTTTTTAAATGGCTAAGAACATATGTATGCAAAGCTTTATTTCCTGTTACTTAACACTATATAATGAGATTTTTCTATGTCATTCATAAATATGATTTTTTAAATTATACTTTATGTTCTAGGGTACATGTGCACAACGTGCAGTTTTGTTGCATATGTACACATGTGCCATACTGGTGTGCTGCACCCATTAACTCGTCATTTACATTGGGTATATCTCCTAATGCTATCCCTCCCCCCTCTCCCCGCCCAACAATAGGCCCTGGTGTGTGATGTTCCCCTTCCTCTGTCCAAGTGATCTCATTGTTCAATTCCCACCTATGAGTGTGAACATGTAGTGTTTGGTTTTCTGTTCTTCTGATAGTTTGCTGAGAATGATGGTTTCCAGCTGCATCCATGTCCCTACAAAGGACACGAACTCATCCTTTTTTATGGCTGCATAGTATTCCATGGTGTATATGTGCCACAGTTTCTTAATCCAGTCTGTCATTGATGGACATTTAGGTTGCTTCCAAGTCTTTGCTATTGTGAATGGTGCTGCAATAAACACATGTGTGTATGTGTCTTTATAGCAGCATGATTTATAATCCTTTGCGTATATACCCAGTAATGGGATGGCTGGGTCAAATGGTATTTCTAGTTCTAGATCCTTGAGGAATTGCCATGCTGTCTTCCACAATGGTTGCACTAGTTTAGACTCCCACCAACAGTGTAAAAGTGTTCCTGTTTCTCCACATCCTCTTCAGCACCTGTTGTTTCCTGACTTTTTAATGATCGCCATTCTAACTGCTGTGAGATGGTATCTCATTGTGCTTTTGATTTGCATTTCTCTGATGGCGAATGATGATGAGCATTTTTTCATGTGTCTGTTGGCTGGATAAATGTCTTCTTTTGAGAAGTGTCTGTTCATATACTTTGCCCACTTTTTGATGGGGTTGTTTGTTTTTTCTTGTAAATTTGTTTGAGTTCTTTGTAGGTTCTGGATATTAGCCCTTTGTCAGATGAGTAGATTGCAAAAATTTTCTCCCATTCTGTAGGTTGCCTGTCACTCTGATGGTAGTTTCTTTTGCTGTGCAGAAGCTCTTTAGTTTAATTAGATCCCATTTGTCAATTTTGGCTTTTGTTGCTATTGCTTTTGATGTTTTAGAGATGAAGTCCTTTCCCATGCCTATGTCCTGAATGGTATTGCCTAGGTTTTCTTCTAGGGTTTTTATGGTTTCAGGTCTAACATTTAAGTCTCTAATCCATCTTGAATTAATTTTTGTATAAGGAGTAAGGAAGGGATCCAGTTTCAGCTTTCTACTTATGAGCTAGTTTTCCCAGCATCATGTATTAAATAGGGAATCCTTTCCCCATTTCTTGCTTTTGTCAGGTTTGTCAAAGATCAGATGGTTGTAGATGTGTGATATGATTTCCGAGGCCTCTGTCCTGTTCCATTGGTCTATATCTCTGTTTTGGTACCGGTATCATGCTGTTTTGGTTACTGTAGCCTTATAGTATAGTTTGAAATCAGGTAGCATGATTCCTCTAGCTTTGTTCTTTTGACTTAGGATTGTCTTGGCAATGTGGGCTCTTTTTTGGTTCCAAATGAACTTTAAAGTAGTTTTTTCCACTTCTGTGAAGAAAGTCAATGGTAGCTGGATGGGGATGGCATTGAATCTATAAATTACCTTGGTCAGTATGGCCATTTTCATGATATTGATTCTTCCTATCCATGAGCATGGAATGTTCTTCCATTTGTTTGTGTCCTCTTTTATTTTGCTGATCAGTGGTTTGTAGTTCTCCTTGAAGAGGTCCTTCAGGGATATTGGTCTAAAATTCTCTTTTTTTGTTGTGTCTCTGCCAGGCTTTGGTATCAAGATGACGTTGGCCTTATAAAATGAGTTAGGGAGGATTGCCTCTTTTTCTATTGATTGGAATAGTTTCAGAAGGAATGATACTGGCTCCTTCTTATACCTCTAGTAGAATTCGGCTGTGAATCCATCTTGTCCTGGACTTTTTTTGGTAGGTTATTAATTATTGCCTCAATTTCAGAGCCTGCTATTGGTCTATTCAGGGATTCAACTTCTTCCTGGTTTAGTCTTGGGAGAGTGTATGTGTCCAGGAATTTGTCCATTTCTTCTAAGTTTTCTAGTTTATTTGTGTAGAGGTGTTTATAGTATTCTCTGATGGTAGTTTGTATTTCTGTGGGGTCAGTGGGGATATCCACTTTATCATTTTTTATTGCATCTATTTGATTCTTCTCTCTTTACTTCTTTATTAGTTTGCTAGCAGTCTATCAATTTTGTTGATCTTTCAAAAAACCAGCTCCTGGATTCATTGATTTTTTGGAGGGTTTTTTGTGTCTCTATCTCCTTCAGTTCTGTTCTGATCTTAGTTATTTTTTGCCTTCTGCTAGCTTTTGAATTTGTTTGCTCTTGCTTCTCTAGTTCTTTTAATTGTGATGTTAGGGTAACAATTTTAGATCTTTCCTGCTTTCTTTTGTGGGCATTTAGTGCTATAAATTTCCCTTTACACACTGTTTCAAATGTGTCCCAGAGATTCTGGCATGTTGTATCTGGTTCTCATTGGTTTCAAAGAACATCTTTATTTCTGCCTTCATTTTGTTATGTACCCAGTAGTCATTCAGGAGCAGGCTGTTCAGTTTCTACGTAGTTGAGTGGTTTTGATTGAGTTTCTTAGTCCTGAGTTCTAGTTTGATTGCACTGTGGTCTGAGAGACAGTTTGTTATAATTTCTGTTGTTTTACATTTGCTGAGGAGTGCTTTACTTCCAACTATGTGGTCAATTTTTGAATGAGTGCAATGTGGTGCTGAGAAGAATGTTTATTCTGTTGATTTGGGGTGGAGAGTTCTGTAGATGTCTTTAGGTCCGCTTGGTGCAGAGTTGAGTTCAATTCCTGGATATCCTTGTTAACTTTCTGTCTTGTTGATCTGTCTAATGTTGACAGTGGGGTGTTAAAGTCTCCCATTATTATTGTTTGGGAGTTTAAGCCTCTTTGTAAGTCTCTAAGGGCTTGCTTTATGAATCTGGGTGCTCCTATAACTCTTCTTGTTGAATTGATCCCTTTACCATTATGTAATGGCCTTCATGTCTCTTTTGATCTTTGTTGGTTTAAAGTCTGTTTTATCAGAGACTAGGATTGCAACCCCTGCCTTTTTTTGTTTTCCATTTGCTTGGTAGATCTTCCTCCATCCCTTTATTTTGAGCCTATGTGTGTCTCTGCGTGTGAGATAGGTCTCCTGAATACAGCAAACTGATGGGTCTTGACTCTTTATCCAATTTGCCAGTCTGTGTCTTTTAATTGGACTATTTAGCCCTTTTACATTTAAGGTTAATATTATTATGTGTGAACTTGATCCTGTCATTATGATGTTAGCTGGTTATTTTGCTTGTTAGTTGATGCAGTTTCTTCCTAGCATCGATGGTCTTTACATTTGGCATGTTTTTGCAATGGCTGGTACATTCCAACATGGAATGGTTGTTCCTTTCCATGTTTAGTGCTTCCTTCAGGAGCTCTTGTAGGGCAGGCCTGGTGGTGACAAAATCTCTAAGCATTTGCTTGTCTGTAAAGGATTTTATTTCTCCTTCTCTTATGAAACTTAGTTTGGCTGGATATGAAATTCTGGGTTGAAAATTCTTTTCTTTAAGAATGTTGAATATTGGCCCCCACTCTCTTCTGGCTTGGAGAGTTTGTGCCGAGAGATCTGCTGTTAGTCTGATGGACTTCCCTTTGTGGGTAACCCGACCTTTATCTCTGGCTGCCCTTAACATTTTTTCCTTCATTTCAGCTTTGGTGAAACTGACAATTATGTGTCTTGGAGTTGCTCTTCTCGAGGAGTATCTTTGTGGCGTTCTCTGTATTTCCTGAATTTGAATGTTGGCCTGCCTTGCTAGGTTGGGGAAGTTCTCCTGGATGATATCCTGCAGAGTGTTTTTCAACTTGGTAGCATTCTCCCCGTCACTTTCAGGTACACCTATCAGACGTAGATTTGATCTTTTCATATAATCCCATGTTTCTTGGAGGCTTTGTTCATTTCTTTTTACTCTTTTTTCTCTAAACTACTCTTCTTGCTTCATTTCATTCATTTGATCTTCAATCACTGATACTCTTTCTTCCAGTTGATCGAGTCGGTTACTGAAGCTTGTGCATTTGTCACGTAGTTCTCATATCATGGTTTTCATCTCTATCAGGTCGTTTATGGACTTCTCTGCATTGGTTATCCTAGTTATCCGTTTGTCAAATCTTTTTTTCAAGGTTTTTAGTTTCTTTGCACTGGGTTCATAGTTCCTCCTTTAGCGCTGAGAAGTTGGATCAACTGAAGCCTTCTTCTCTCAACTTGTCTAAGTCATTCTCCGTCCAGCTTTGTTCCGTTGCTGGCAAGGAGCTATGCTCCTTTGGAGCAGGTGAGGTGCTCTGATTTTTTGAATTTTCAGCTTTTTCGCACTGCTTTTTCCCTATCTTTGTGGTTTAATCTACCTTTGGTCTTTGATGATGGTGACGTACAGATGGGGTTTTGGTGTGGACGTCCTTTCTGTTTGTTAGTTTTCCTTCTAACAGTCAGGACCCTCAGCTGCAGGTCTGTTGGATTTTGCTCAAAGTCCACTCCAAACCCTGTTTGCCTGGGTAGCAGCAGCAGAGGCTCAGTTGGAAATGCAGAAATCACCCATCTTCTGTGTTGCTCACATTGGGAGCTGGAGGCTGGAGCTGTTCCTATTCGGCCATCTTGGTGCCCCCCACAAATATAATTTTTAGTATTGGCATGGAAAAATTCACTTTATGAAAGTAGTGCTATTCATTCATTTATTCAAAATATTCTCTGAGTTCTGTCACAGGGGCTGGGGAGGCATCAGCACGTCAGCCCAAGCCTTCTCTCAGGCACTCAAGTCTAGTGGAAGTGACTAAACATAGACAAGTATACGTGCCAGGCATCTCACTTCAGAGGAGTGGCTAAGGAAGGTGTCACTGAGGAGGCCTTCAAGTGGAGATGAGGATGGAGCATGGAAATGAGCCAGGTGAATATCTAGCGGAAAGGCATTCGAGGCAGAGAAACAGCAGGACTGGAGGCCCTGCAGTGGCTCCCTTGGTGTAGTTAAGGGAGATCAAGGGAGCCACTGTGCCCTGAGAGTGGGGAGCAGTAGGGCGGAGGGCTGAGAAACAAGGCTGGAGGGCAGCAGAGGCAAGCTTACGGGGCCTCCATGACCACAGTAGGGAGCTCGCATTCTGGTAGATTATTCCCGTGTTGTCGTTAATCATTGTGAGTGTTGTATCCTTTCCCCTCCCTCCCTCCATTCCTCCTTCCTTTTCTCACTCATATGTAACACACAGTGCTGGGCATCCTAGTATACAAGCCCTTGTCTATGTCTTGAATCATTCACTTAGGAGGAATTCCTAGAAGGAAAGCCAGACAGCCTACCTTTGGCCTTTGCTGTGCCATTTACGAGCTGGGTGACCCGAGACAGGTTGCTTCACCTTTCTGTGCCTTAGTTTTCTCATCTGTAAAATGAGATAATAGCACCTAGCTCACAGGACTATTGTAAGGATTAAATGCATCACTACATATAAAGCCCTTAGAACAGTACCAGGCACAAAGTCAACACTATATGCATTTGAATAAAAAATAAAGTTTTTTTCTTTATTTTGCCAAAGTATTTCCTAAGATTTGTATCAATTGTGTTTTATTGAGAGTAAAAAATGTAAATATTACAGAAAAGGGCAATATGTCATATGACTTCACCTATGTGGGACACATAGAATAGGCAAACTCAGAGACAGAAGTGGAATGGCAATGACCAGGGCCTGGGGGAGGGGCAAAGGGGGATGATGAAAAACTTCCAGAGATGGCTAGTGATGATGGTTGTACGACACTGTGTGTATACTTACTGCCACTGAATTGCACATTTAAAAATAGTTAAAATGGCAAAATTTATTTTGTATCTATCTTACCACAATAAAAAAAAAGTTAATGTAAAGGGATGTGGGTGTATTTTACCCCCCTCTGGTGCATATGTTCACAGTTGATCTTGAGCAAGTCTGTTAGGAAATGAGCTCTAAGACAAGTTATGTTTGGTGGTTGCTACATTCTCTGTTTTCTTTGGGGGTGCTTGTGGGCCTCTGTGGGGTGTTTTCTGGCTCTCTTCATCTCCAGCAGTAGCAGTCCATAACCCCTGCTCCAGGCCTTGGCATAGTTCTGAAAACTGTATGTTTCTAGAGAGGTGGCACCACAGACGAAGGTCTGTAAGATTAGGGATAACATGGGCTTGGGCTCTGACTTTATCCTGCGACCTTCAGCAAGTCATTTTTCATGGCTAAGCCTTCCTTCCTCTTCAGTACAATATGATTCTGAGAGACAATCCCACTGCTTCTGAGCAGGTCAGGTGAGGGAGTACGTGCAAATGTGTTTGGTAACCTGTCAAGTGCCATGCAAATGTGAGTTCTTTCTTTAATTCCAGACACCACTGGCTGCCAGAGCACCAAGTATTTCTGAGAGTTCCACCAATTCAGCCAAGGAGGATGAGGAGGAGTCCTCCGATGAGGCTGATAAAAACTCTCCCCAAAATACTGCCTGGAGAGGCAAGCTCGGAGATGGGAAGGAGCATACAAAGGTGGAGGGACTTGTTCTTCTCTCCCCGGCTTTTCTCCCCCTGCCATTCCCTTCCTTAAGGGTGGTGCAGACTTGGAAGTCTGGGTTCTGACTGTCACATGGGGGCGGGTTAACCTCATAGTCGGGGGAGAAGCAAACCTGCAGGTCATAAAATGTCCTCTTCCCCTTCCAGAGCTCAGGGTTTGGCTGGTTCAGCTGGTTTCGATCGAAGCCCACCAAGAACGCATCTCCCTCTGGAGAGGAGGACTCCTCGGACAGCCCTGACTCTGAGGTTGGCTCTGTGGAAGGGAGAGGATGCCTCTGTCTGTGGGTCTTTCAGAGGGAGCTGCCTTAGCACCTAGGAGCTCTCAGAGCTGGCACCTGACTCTACCCCAGGCCACACGAGACAGAGGTTTTGTGACAGAAGATGGTGGGAAATGAATTGGTCCTGTGGGGCAAGGCAGATTATAAAAACTTTAAAAAGTTGGGATGGGCCAGGCACGGTGGCTCAAGCCTGTAATCCCAGCACTTTGGGAGGCCGAGGCGGGCGGATCACGAGGTCAGGAGATCGAGACCATCCTGGCTAATACGGTGAAACCCCGTCTCTACTAAAAAAATACAAAAAAAAAAAAAAAAAAAAAAACTAGCCGGGCGAGGTGGCGGGCGCCTGTAGTCCCAGCTACTCCAGAGGCTGAGGCAGGAGAATGGCGTGAACCCGGGAGGCAGAGCTTGCAGTGAGCTGAGATCTGGCCACTGCACTCCAGCCTGGGCGGCAGAGCGAGACTCAGTCTCAAAAAAAAAAAAAAAAAAAAGTTGGGATGAAGAAATGTAACTTTACAGGGTCAGCAGTAGGGAGCTAGTGTGGATTACTGAGCAGAAGAATGGGATGAGGAGAGGGGGTTTTGGGAAGTACCCAGCAGCAGTTTGCGGCAAGGCCGCCATCCTGAGTGTGGGAACGCAAGTGGGTGGGCGTGAATTTGTTAACCACCAATGTCGCCAATGCTGCCTTTCTTTCTCCACAAAGCGGGAGACCCCCAGAGCATCTTCTCCCCACCAGGCTGGCCTGGGCCTCTCACTGACACCTTCCCCTGAGTCCCCTCCTCTGCCAGCTCTTAGCGCCTTCTCCATGGGCACAGGTACCACCACCTCGCGTCCTCTGGGCCATGGGTGGTCCCCTCAGCGCTCCCAAGGGTGGGGGTGCCCTCTGGGAGTGGGACCCCCAGTCCTGAGCAGAGGAAACAGCTCTGACTCATTGCTTTCCAGGTGGGGGTGAAGGCCGAGGATCCACATCCAGTGGGGGAGCAGCTGTGGATGCTGGGGTTGGAGGCTTGTCTGGACCTGAGGTGAGCAGCTCCTGGGCTGGAGCCTCGGATCCCAGCAGATGCCTGTGTGTGAGGACTGAACCTTCAGTGTGGACGGTGCTGACTCCTGGGGAACATGAGGAATGCTTCTCTGCTGTGTTAGTTTGCTCAGGTCGTCATAGCAAAGTACCACAGAACGGAGGCTCAGACCACAGAAACCTAATTTCTCACAGTTCCACAGGCTGAAAGCTGAGGTCTAGGTTTCAGCAGGGTTGTGTCTTTTGAGACCGCTTTCCTTGGCTTGTGCCTGGCCATCTTCTTTCTACGTCTTCACACGGCCTTTCTTCTGAGCATGTCTGTGTTCAGATTTCTTCCTCTTATAGGGACATCAGTCATACTGGATTGGGCTGCCAATATGACCTCCATTTATGTTAATTGCCTCTTTAAAGACCCCATCTCCAAATGTTGTATTTTCATGTTTCTCCAAACATATGTTTTCTGAGGTACTGGGGGCTAGGGCTTCAACACGTGATTTTTTTTTCTGGGAACACATTTCAACCTATAACAGCTTCCTCAGGGGAAGCCTGGGGAATTGCCTTTTTACCTGTCCCAGGAAGAGGCAGAATTCAATGGAGACCTTGTCCAGGGCTATGATAAATTCTTGATGAGTTGTCCACATTAGTATGGATTTCATATCTACTGCTAGGAAAACATTTTTATTTCTTTAAGCCTGGTTAGATAACACTTGTATAATTTTAGGCCTTTTGAAGGTATATTACTTTTTATGATGGTATCAGTATAATTTATTGAGGCTTTTTCTTTTTGTCAATGTTGCCACTCCAGACCCAGGGGTTGGATGTGTCCACTTGAACCATGTTTGCTTGCTTGAGATTCCCTGAGTTCTATTAAGAAATCCTTCTGATATGGTTCTCTTTTAAAACATTTCAGTAGCTTTTGGGGCCCAAGTGGTTTTTGGTTACCTAGAGCAATTATATAGTGGTGAATTCTGACATTTTATTGCACCCATCACTCAAGCAGTGTTGGCATGGATGTGGGTTGTACCTAGTGTATAGTTTTTTTTAATCCCTGACCCTCCTCCCACCCTTCCCCTTCTGAGTCTCTGAAGTCCATTATGTCACTCTGTATGTCTTCACGTACTCATAGCTCCCCACTTAAAAGTGAGAACATATGATTCCTGGTTTTCCACTCCTGTGTACTTCACTTAGAGTAATGGCCTCTGGCTCCATCCAAGTTACTGCAAAAGACGTTATTTTGTTCATTTTAATGACTGAGTGTATTCCACCGTATATGTATACCACATTTTCTTTACGTGCTCATTAGTCGATGGGTACTTAGGTTGGTTCCACATTTTGTAATTGTGAATTGTGCTCCTATAAACATACCTGTGCAAGTGTATTTTTCAAATAATGATTTCTTTTCGTTTGGGCTGATACCCAGTAGTGGGATTGCTAGATCGAATGTTAGTTCTACTTTTAGCTCTTTAAGGAATCTTCACACTGTTTTTCACAGAGGTTGAACTAATTTACATTCCCACCAGCAGTGTAGAAGTGTTCCCTTTTCCCCACATCCGTGCCAACATCTATTATTTTTTGACATTTTAGTTATGGTCATTTTTGCAGGAGTAAGATGGTATCTCATTGTGGCTTTAATTTGCATTTCCCTGAGGATTATTGATGTTGAACATTTTTTTCATTTGTTTATTGGCCATTTCTTCTTTTGAGAAATTTCTGTTTATGTCCTTTGGAGAGTCGATAAGGAACTCAGAGAAATCACTGAGAAAAATACCAAATAATCCTGATGTGCTTCTTGAAAGCCTCAACATTCTGGAATCTGGGAGGCGGGCACTGATGGGATTTTCCATGCTTTTCTATCACAGAGTGTTTCCTTTGAGCTCTGTTCCAACCCTGGTGTTCTGCTTCCTCCACCTGCCTTAAAAGGGGCTGTTCCTCTTTACAACCCATCTCAGGTCCCTCAGGTAAGGAAACCCTCAGGGGAGGGGCTGGCCAGGAGCACAGGTTTTGGATTAAGGAGACCTAGGTTTATCATCCCAGTTTGCCATTTACGATATGTGAATTCTTGAGCAATTGGAAAGTCTTGAGACTGTCCAAGTCTCAGTTTCTGCATCTGTAAAATGAGGTCAGTAGTAGCTAGCTCACAGATATGTATATGAAGGGCCTGGAACCCACAAAATGGTCAATAAATGTAGTTACTCTTAATATCGTATTTAAATTTTAATAGCTCTTGAGATGTGGGAGACACAGTCGGTGTTGGCATCAGTAGTGTGGGTGCACTGTCAGTCTGTCCTGGGGATAAAGGGATCATTGGAAACTTTGAGAGAAGCTAAGTTCCCTGTTCCTCAGCAAACTGGGTAGACTTAGCTCTGCTAATGTCTCATTTGGCCTCCTCTCTTTATAAAATCCTATTTCTTTTCACCAGAGTTAGGTGACGGTGTTGGGTGGAGGTAGATAATTAGAACACAACCTTGGGAAATGTTCTACACAGAGGCTCAGGGTGCCCTAGCTCCATCCTGGGCAGAGTCATGTTTGGGGCTGTACTCAGTGTAATATTTGTTCTTCTTTTCCAGCTGCCCATGGCCACTAGCCTGAATCGGCCAAATCGCCTAGCTCAGCGTCGCTATCCCACTCAGCCATGCTGAGAATAAACACGCGTCCCACGTTCATCTCCGCAACTTTGCTTGCTCTCCTTTTCTCAATCTCCCAGTCCCTCTCTACCATACTGGGACCCTCAAGAGGTTTGTGTCAGCCCGATGCCTCCACCAGGCACTTAGAAGGCAAGAGGACAAGACCTCTCAAGACACAGCACAATTCAGTGTCTTAAGATTAGCTTCAGAACGCCGGAAATTATTTCATCAGGTGGAAGGTCTGGGTCTAATAGCAGACTGCACATGAGCAGAGTGACATGGTGGTGGCACTTATGGTGGTGGCTTGAGAGCCTTGGGGAAATTAGGGCCCTAACAGCTAGAATCAAAGATGGGACCACAGGGCCCTGTAGCAGGAAATGGGAAGCGGGGGAGGCGCAGGAGCTCAGAACAATGTTCTAGACCAACTTGGACTTCTTCCTGTCTTAGTAATAGACCAATACATGGCTCTACTTAGCAAAGTTTTTATACTGAAACTTGATTATTACTGCCCTTTATAATTTCCTCTTCAATGATACTTCAGCAGTTTCCCTCTTGGTCCTAGTTTTGTGCACATTTTTTTTTTTTTTAAATGTGGTTCAGATTAATTATATTTCTCTCACTTTCTTAGCTGGTCCTATTTTTTCACATTCTGGCATGTGGCTATCAAGTTAGATTGCTCTAGGCATCATATTGTCATGGTAACTACTGAACCTAATGATGTAGATGGATGGCACATCAGTATAATAAATGATGGAAAACGGTTCCTAAAAATTCATCCCTTTCATAAGAGGGGAAGAATGAATGCCTGATATTGTTAATACCTCCCTTTCTACCTCAGGCCTTTGCAAATTGATGTTCGGAGGGTCACTGGAGTGAGAGGGAGGAGGGGGGCGTCTTGGAAATTTCCATTTCTCTTTTCAAACCCAAAATAGGAATGACTCTTGCTGTTCGTCAGATTTGCTGAAAATTGCGCCTCACAAAGAACACTTTTTGTACATGTAATTGTAAATACAGGTTTAGTACGTTAATGTTCTATAGTTCTGATGTTGATAATAATTAAACCTAGATAATTTTATAGCAAATGCTTGTCTCTGGCTGATTTTTGCAGAGGAAGACAGTACATTGGTGGTCTCTTCCCCGAAGTCTTTCTAATAATGATTTTATTGTGTGATCAAGCGTGAATAGCTGGAAAGAGCCCTTTGTTAATGAAGAATCTAGGGACAGATCCTCTTAACTTCTAAGTCTACTTTAATGTTATTATTTTTCCAATTTAAAAAATATGAACAAAAAGCTCCTCTGATGCAAGTCAGTCACTTTACTAACTAAACTAAATGTGTATTTTGTTCCACAAAAAGTTGTTTTAACCTCTTAGATTAAATTAGAAAAATGTATGCATAAATGTTTTGCACCTGGAGGGCCCTCAGTAAATGCTGTTCCCCTTTTTTCCTTAAAAGGCTGCTGCTCCTTTAATTTGGTATGCTGACATCCAGTGGTGGTGCTGTGGCATTAGTGTGTGAGTTTCACAGGAGCCACACTGCCTAGTCTTGCATCCTGGCTCATCTGTAGCTCACCCTGTAACCTTGGGCAAGGTTACCTCACTGTCTTGTATTTCAGTTTTCTCATCTATAAAATTAAGATGATAATAATCATAGTACCTGCCTTATAGGGACATGGCAAAAATTAAATGAGTCAGGCCCTTAGAAATGGGCCTGGTATATGCTAAGTATGGTTGGCCCTTGAACAAACTGAGTTTGAACTGTGTGTGTCCACTTGTACTTGGATTTTATTCTGCTTCTGCCTGTCCAAGACAGTAAGACCAACCCCTCTTCTTCCTCCTCCTCAGCCTACTGAATGTGAAGACTATGAGGATGAAGACCTTTATGATGATCCACTTTCACTCAATGGAGAGCCCATATATTTTCTCTTTCTTATGATTTTCTTAATCATGTTTTTTTCTCTAGTTTACTTGAAGAATACAGTATATAATACATATAACATATACAATATGTGTTAATACACTGTTTATGTTATCAGTAAGGCTTCCAGTCAACAGTGGGCTATCAGTAGTTGAGTTTTTGGGGAGTCAAAAAATCATATGTGGATTTTTGACTTTGCAGGGCTCAGTGCCCATCATATCCACATTGTTCAAAGCTCAACTGTACTTTATTATGGTGTCTTTTATTATTAATTTGCAATCTAATAAGATCTTGACTGTTTTTTGGGGCCTACCAGATCTGACTATAGATTTTTTGTTCCTGATAGCTGTATAGGCCAGGGATGATGATTAAAACATACTTCTCAATATGTGTCATTGCCAAGTCAGTTTCTCTTCCTGCATCCCTTCTAACACTAACATTAGGCCATGAGGCTTTGTGCCTAAGGGAACAATGGTGTAGGGGAGGTCCTGTCCAAGAAATAAAGCACTTTAGGGAGGAGAGAGTGCAGACTAAAGAGGAAGGCGCAGACCTCGGATGCCTGTGTCCTCTCGTCCTCCTCCTGTTAAGAGAATTCATGGAATACCAGTGGCTACTGTCATGCTCAACAAAGCAAGCACTGAGTTTACTTACCTCCCAGCCAAAGGAATACAGAGCAATGAATATACTTTGTGAAGAGGAAGAGTCAGGGTTTCTATGCACTAGAAAGGGAGGAGGTTCTTGGTGTTTATGGTAATTCATAATTTAAAGGTTTTACTCTGGCAAAGTCAGAATATATCTAATAATCTGTGTATGCTTGGTTAAAACAAGCCCAGTTGCTCATTGGTTAGGTTAGGTCCAGTAAGGGTCTGAGGAGCTGGAGTCACTCTCAGTTCTTAGTTGCTCATCTGTGCTGTTTGGGTAGTGGTGGTGGTATTGCTAAAGGTCATGGTTATTTTACGACTTCAACTGGTTAAAATCTGTTTTGGGGAAACAAATGCAGCTGTCAGAAGAAAATATTGTTTTCTCCTTTTATAAGGTGGAGGCTTGGGAAATAGAGTAGGTTGTGACAGATATACACTGCTATGAAAGGGAGCACACTGGGCTAGTGGCCCTTTCCTCTAGCTGCCCTGGTAACCTTGGGAAGGGAGGCTGCAAGACTTGAGGAGAAGCCGGCTTTGGCTTGGCAACGTGTCCAGTGTGTCTGGGGAGCCATAGCAGCTTGGCTTTGGGGATCTGAGGTAGAGCTCCGAGCTCCCTGAAGCCTGCTGTAGTGTAGACTCTAGCAGGGAATAATTACATAATGACCCCAAAGGCCAGATGGGACAAGTAGTCTCCCAAAAGGCAAAAGGTCAGGAGTGGGCCAGACAAGCCACCAGCAACGAATAGGTCACACTGTGAAGGTCATAGCCCTCTTTTCCGTCACCGTGAGCTGTTTGGGGAGAGAGAATGAACAGAATTCTCTTTCTCTCTCAAAAAATGAATTATCAAAAGACACGGTATGAAAGGGAAGAGCCTAAGATATTGTTAATTGGCAAGTTTGTTTTTTCACCTGCTTCTCAACAGAGTCCAAGCTTGGAGGAAGAATAGTTCAGTCATACGAAATGAACCATAGTTTCCTTGAAAAGCTGAGTAGTAGTGGGCAAATTTATGATTCTGCCATATACACATAATTCAATATTTATATGAAAACATTTAAATGTAATGTTCTATAATTTGAAAGTGAACAAACCACTAAATTCCATTTCAGGGTCTTTATCACATGTTACCATTCCAGCCCTCTGTCTAATCCCCTCATGTGGCTATAGAGCTGTAAATGAGCCGCGAGTCCTCAGTCACCTGTGTGTCCTCTCTGTTCAGCCTTCTCCCAGGCTTCAGGTTGCTCAGGATCAAAGCCTCTGCTAGCTTTGTTTTCCCCTAGAAAGTCTCTTTTTGGTATGTTCCTCTTAGTAACCAAGAAGAGGAGCAAGAGACTGCATCTACTTCTTCACTAAAATCAGAAGACTTTCTACCCAAGAGGGAATGTGCAAAACCCTCTTTCTGCTTGAAAAGAATAATAGGTGTGTAATTTGGGTCTCTCCTATCACGTGAGTTTCTCTCTCACTTTTTCCACCAGAGAGTGGAATGGAAGTGACTTTTCCCCTCTTCTATTTGCTGCCTTAAGCTGGAAGTTGCATGAAGCATGATCTGCAAGCAACAGAATGTTAGGTACTTAACTGAGGTTGTCCCGAAATGTGGCCTCAACAACGGCCTGTTTTCATTTCATTAATTGGCCATACTTATACCAGGCATCATTCATTCAGGTCCTTTAGAAATGGTTTCTTAATGAGATTTAAAGTTATTCTGAACGAGGATTAACAGCATATGAAAATGTTTTCATTACAATCGTGCTAGGTAGAGAAATCTGCTTCCTATACTTTCTTCCTTTTTGTATATTCCTGTTTCCAGATAATCAGAGTCAACAGCAGTTTAACTCAAACTCAAATGACCTTTGCAAACTGCTTGTTATTTTACTGTGAGATGTTTTCCTGGCCCTTACCTATCTTAGAGAGAGCCAGTTAACCTACCCAATTTTTAAATAATTCTCAACAGAGCGGGATTCCATGGCTTCCTTTGAGGTTTCAGCCCGTGGTTCCTCAAACATTAGGAAACTATTTCTAATACTTTCTACTCCAATCACTCCTGTGACTCTTTAAGACTCTTAACTGGTCCTCAGCAGAGATGGAAAACAGCTGCTCACCACCACCTGTGCCTGGGAACTCGTTCACATTTTGGAAGGTCATTGAATCATGCCTCAGCTTATGAAATGAAGTCTTACAAAATGGGGTTTTCTTCAGTAGAATTGGAGATTAAACCAGATAAATGCTAGGAGTCTTTTGATAGCTCCAGTGTTCAGACATCCGGAATTTCAATAATAATAGTATAACATTTATTGAGTATTTTGTGTCAGACACTTGCATTCTATGTATGTATACTTTCTATGCAGTATATAGTTTTGTGATTTCAACATATATTAGGAATAAAACAACTGAATAGAGAGGTAAGGTAACTTGTCCAAACATACACAGCTAGTAAGGATGGAGCTGGAATTAGAATCCAGGTAGTCTGATCTCAGAATCTGGGCTTTTAGCCACATTGTCCCTGGACATGTGTACATTTGTTCACTGATTTATCAAATATTAATTGAATAGCATGTCAGGCATTGCTGTTTTCCCAACAAAAATTGTTCTGACACTATAAAATACTTACAGTCTAGTGGGAGAGACAGACATGTAAACACAGAAATTTCTGCATAATGTGAGAGCTGTTCTAAATATATGTACAAATAACTTCGTAGCTTCAATCCCTTAATAATATATGAATTTCACATATTTATATAATTTTGAGGGAAATACATAAAATATTCAAATTATATCATCCCTATAGGTTAAGATGAAGGTGAAGTTCATTGCTAGCTATGTAGAGTAGCGTATCTGTTGCCAAGTTTAAAGTGGCTTTAAGATGTGGTGGATGCAGACAAAGTCTGGATGTACAAGGGTAATAGTGTACTGTGATCACAAATACTACCATGATCTATGAAAGGGGGATGATCTGATTTAGACTTGCCAAATTGTCACTGCAGAAATTCTTCCCCCTTCTCCATGCTATTGGTTTGGAGGCAGGAAAGGACTGTGAATGTTGCAATGGAACACATTTGAAGGCAAGAGCCCTGGTGAGGAGTGTATATGGTTTCATGTGTGTGCACGTGCGTGGGTGCCATCCATGAGGCTCCTTTCGGAATGTCTCTTTTCACCTAATCTCCACTCCTAGCCTCTTTAACTTCCCCTTCCTCACAATTACTCTTTATTCCCAAGAGAGAATTACCCAGAAGACAGCCTCTCCATAAAGCATCTTCCAAGTGGCTGATGCTACGAAGACTCTTGAAGTCCCACTTACCAGCACAGGATAGTGTCAATACATCCAGACTTTTGGCTAGCAAATTTTGGCTAATTTTATGTTTCCCCAAACTGGTTCTTAGAAATCCAAGACCTTGACTTCTAAAACTTGTCTCTGAGTTTTAAGGGCTCATTTTGGAATGTAAAAGATAATCACTGTTTTTCATTGTTTTAATGGTCTACGATCATGATTTGGGGTCATGCGAAAACCTCACTGTCCTGGAGAGAAAATAATATGAGTTTTAGGCCGGGCGCGGTGGCTCAAGCCTGTAATCCCAGCACTTTGGGAGGCCGAGACGGGCGGATCACGAGGTCAGGAGATCGAGACCATCCTGGCTAACAAGGTGAAACCCCGTCTCTACTAAAAAATACAAAAAACTAGCCGGGCGAGGTGGCGGGCGCCTGTAGTCCCAGCTACTCGGGAGGTTGAGGCAGGAGAATGGCTTCAACCCAGGAGGCGGAGCTTGCAGTGAGCTGAGATCCGGCCACTGCACTCCAGCCTGGGCGACAGAGCAAGACTCGGTCTCAAAAAAAAAAAAAATAATAATAATAATATGAGTTTTGTGCGTCAAGATTTCATTCCACTTCTTTGAGTATTTGGATAAATGCCCACGAATTAAGTAAGAACCAATGAGAGACTTACAGTCATGATTTCTTTATTTAATTTTTCAGCTGCTTCTCTTTGCAAACAACAACAAACCAACCCCAAGCCCACAGACGGCGTTAGTCATCCTATTAATACACATCAATTAAAACTGTGAGTCAGGATCCAGCCTCATTTGCTTTGAGCAACAGGTACATTCCTGACGAGTTGCAGATACATTGACATTTTCTAAATCAAATTAATTTTTAAATGCAGTGGAGTAGCTTGCAATTTAAAGGTAATTGATGTTAAACCCCTGAAATAAAGAGTTATTTATAAAGAAAACAATCATTCCCATTTTCTCACTTCGTAGATGCTGACTTTGTAGTCTTGGGGGAAAACATTGTAGTAAGAATGAGAAGACTTTCAGTTCCAGGCTCACATTTTCTGCTAGCTAGATGGTTGACTTTAAAAGTATGTCAATTGAATCTCTCAGTGTCCCCAAACATCTCAGCTAAAAACTTGGCACTTGCTCAATCAACAAAGGGCATTTATTTAGGACCTTCTGTGGGATACATAGGTGAGATCAAAGTCCTAGCCCTCAAAGGGCTCACAGATGAATTAGGAAACTAATAAGTGATCCAGGGCAACCCAGGATAGTCGTTTCTCCAGGGACCCTTGGTGTGTCATGTTGCCCCTACTCTGCCTACCACAGAAGGAGGTTGTCAGGAAGGCTTGGAAAGAGGGGGCTCTATCAGTGAAAAAACTATGGTCCAGAGAGGTTAATCAATTTTCCTAAATCCTCCTAAAGTTCTGGTTTCCAGGCTGATGGTCTTTTTCTTCGAATAGGAGAACATAATTTAAAATGTAAAGCTTTTTAATTATTACATTGAGGGTATATTTGTGGTTAATGAAAACATCAATATAATAACTGAGATTTTGTGCCAGGCATTTTATGTAAGAGGTTACATGTGTTTATTCATTAAATTCTCTTAATGGCCCTAGGAAGTAGATATTTGGAAGATGCTAAGGCACAGAGTTCAAATAACTCATCCAACGTTACACAGCTAATGATGGAACTGGGAGAGCATCGAGGCATGTACTTTACATATGTTGTCTTTAATCCTTAAAACAACTTAGAGGGGGGGTTTGATTAGCTCACTTTATAGATCAGGAAATGGAGGTGCAGAAAATGTAAGTAACTACCCCAGAACCACACATAGAAAGTGGAGGACCTGGTATGTGAACTTCTGCAGTCTGGCCTGTACCCTTATCTCTTGTTCACTTAATTTAAAGTGGGTGGACCTGTACTGCAATACCAAGTAGGACCACTGACCTTTATTTCGAGTCTTGTGCTGTCTCAGCTAGGGTGATTCTGTGTGCCTTTCTTTCCCAAGTACAACTGAGGGCTATTATTTGTTGTCTCCAGTGTTTATGTGTATGCCTATTTTTTCCACTAGACTTATGACTTTCAGGGACTGGGATGATATTATAACTTACTTATTTTTGTATTTCTGGCACCTTGCACAGTACCCATGCCTAATAAGGGCTCAATATTCAAAACAGAACTGAGTGAATAATTTCCCACCATGAGAACTTCAGGAGAACTTGCAAAAAATGTCCACAAATTATATTTGGTCTAGAGATTATCATGTGAAGTCATTCTCTTGTTAGAGTTTGATCCTTTTCTGCATCTTTAGAAGCTGATACAGGTATTGGCGTATGGTAAGTGCTCAAACAAAATCTGTGAAGGGATGAGTGGCTTAGTAAGGGCAGGCAAAATGAAAGGATCATCACAGCTTCTGAGAAACTGTCCGTGAAAAAGATGATGGAGGTCTACGGAAGAGGGAGTCTAGTGCTTCGTCCCCAGGCCAGCGACATTTGTGGCAGCTGAGGGAAGGGAAGCGCCCTACTTGAGGTCAAGGCAAGTGATGTCCTGTATTTACAACTCCTCGTTTGACCCTCAGGGGCACTTATTTCTGGCAAAAGCATTTCTTGGTTTTAAAAGGTAATTCACCCCTTTACAACCTGTGTAATTGCTATTGGAATGCTTTGCCCTGCTAGTGTCTTAATTAGGTCAAATTTTATACCAAGGGCTTTAAGTTAATGCTGTATTTGCAATTCTAAGGCCCCCTTCTCTCGGCACTGCCAGGAAGCACTCACATTTTTTTAGAGATGGAGACACCCTGATAAGGCCATATGGGCACTCTTCTAAGGGGGTAGGAAGGGAATAGGGGTCCAGGGGAACTAGGCCAAAGGAGATGTGTGTGCCAGGAGAATCATCTAAATGCTTCTAGAAAGAAAATTCAGTCTCGAAGTTATCCTGCTCCAAGTATTGCTTGGATAATTGCAGGATGCAAGGCTCTTTGCATTTGGTTAAATTATATAGTTCTGCTCGCTCTGTGTTAAAAAAAAACCCACCTGTTTATTATCTGCCTTTTATCAAGCAGACCATACCCCTAGAGTTACACCCTCCCTCTCCCCAGCATGCCACCCCAATAATGAGATAACCATCCACCAAGAAAACAAACATAATATAAAAATTATACAAATACATAATCCCCAACCCAGAAGGAAGGGAGCAACTGCCACCTGGTACCAAACAGCAAACAGTATAATATTTATCCAGAGCAGAGGGTTCCCCCAACAGGCTGTAATTCCTCTATCGGGTGGGGCAAGGGGTGAGGGGTCAAGGGGAGGTCAGTGATGAAAATCACCTCCATAGGCCTGGTTGAAATAGGTAGCAGGTGGAAATCAATTCAGTGAACTCAATGTTTCTGTTTCCTGTCTCAGGACACACTCAGGAGGCACCTGAGGAGTCCATCAATCTGTCACTGGAAAGGGGAGAGGTGGCGGGAGAAAGGAGGTAATTGGATTGTGCTTCAGTGGGACTTTTTCTCTAGCTGGAAGCGTAGCTGGAGAAATACGAAGCAGAGCCATCCCTGAGGTCAGGTAAATTAGGACTTTTGGTCCTGGAGCTGGAAAGTAGTGCCCTTGAGGTTTGAAAATCTGCTGTGGCTGTAACATTTCAGATAAGGCTCTTTTCTAACTTTTGGGCTGGTCTTGGATTAGAATAAAATTTTACTCCCCTTGCCTAAGAACTGCACTTTCCATGGCCTCAGTCAACTCAGGGCTTGCACTGATTCGTACATAACTAGCATTTAATTTCTTAATCAAATGCTCTCTGAGCAAGTAGAAATTCAGTTGTTAGAAATTGTGCAATGCATGGAAGCTAGTCAATCTTCTGTTTTATTGATAAATTGGAATGTTAAAGCAACGTTGCTAGTCAACATGACAGTTCTTCCTAAGAAAGAGGCAGTTTACAGAGCTGTGTAAAACAGAAGTGTCCTTAAACTGTGGTTGGGGAGATATGATATGGCAAAATGTCTACCAATAAAGTGGAGCATTATAGCAAATTACCGAGTTTATACATGCAGGCAAAGCTTCCTTTCTTACACCATGTTGGAGAGCCAATAAAGCTTGCAAATGTGATGGGAACCACTATTTCTGCCTCTGCAGCTGTTTATCAGCAGCTTTTTAACACATTTTCACATATTAATGAGGTGGCATAGCAGTTCCAGAATTAGAACAGTGGGATGTATCATTGTCTGCTTATCTGAAGATACGCCTGCTGTCAGCTCAGCATCATTACCGGGGTATGTACAATGAAAGATGTACTTTTTGGTGGGGGCAGCATGTACATACTACCCCACCTTCCTTATGCCCCAAACCCCCTCGCCTTCCAACCATCATACCTGGATGGGCTCCGGCACTGCTTTTGTAGGTCTTCCTGCAACTTTGTCTCCTTGTTTCATGATCTGTGTGTCAGTAGGACTTGAAATTCCTTTCTGCTTCTCCATTTCCCAATATAGTCCTTGATAGTCAATAGGTACTTACTAAATGTTGAATGAATGAATGAATGAGTAGATAGGTGGATGGATAAAAGTGTTCCCTCAAGAACTGTCCTCTGCAGGCACAATCTGCAGTCACTGTGGCTTGAAGGAACAAGATAGATATGTGGCATGGCTTTCCTTGAATTTGTATGAAAAGGTAAAATGGCAAATAGAATCTTACAGAATAAGGGCTGTAAGAGACCTCAGGAAGCACTCACCCTGGTGGTTTCCAAATGCAGGTGTGCAGTTGGTGCCAGAACACTGCAAAATTTTTGCCCGTCTGCAATGAGATGAAAAAATAAAAACAGTAGAGTGAGCTTTTCATAGAGCCAAATGTATTATCTATTAGAATTCTAAGATTAGGTCCTTTTACTCTATTTGGTGTTAAAGTTTCTTCTCTAAAAAAAAAAAAGAGGTAATAGTAGATAATAGCTGCTACTTTTTTTTCTCTCTTAAGTCCCTTTATTTGGTAAAACAACAAATTTCTAATTTTTTTGCGGGTTCCTGAATCAGCCACATTGTTTTGAGAGGGAGAGGAGAGGATGTTTCATGAGTCTTTAAAATCCCATAGTCTGGAACCACTGACAACTCATCTCTGTCTTATCTGAAAAAAACTCGCTGACATCTCCTGTTGGCCTTAAATGAGGCACTGGGCTCCTTAAAAGAAATAGCACATTTCAGTAAATGGTAAGATGCTTCAAGTCGTACAAGTTCCTCTCTGTGTTGTCTCTTCAGAGCAGGGATCCAGGCTGGGTCACAGGCTTGTAGCCATGCCATAACTAAGACATAGGAGATTTCTTAAATCCAGGTCAGTCAATATCAGGGGCACAGAGGCCCAATTTACCAACGTCTAATGTGCTTTCTTTTGCCGTGGGTGTAGTCGCTGTTTTGTCTTTAGGTAGAACATATATGTGCTCTGCGTAATACAGAGCACGTCTCTGAGAATGACAATTCTACTTGATATAAACCATGGGAAAAAGAGAACTCCACGGGGACATACCTCCTTAATCACCTCTCCTTTCTTTGAATTGCTGCAGCTCTGTTGTCTATGCCATACAACGTAGCCCTTGGATTTTACATTGTCTTCTGTTCTCTGTTTATTAGTCACAAATCTTATCTCTCCTAAAGAATGGGAACAATTCATTTAAATCCTGTTATTAATTGATAAACTTTTTCTTTTGTAACTCAATCTTCTCCAGAGGCCATTGGCCTTTACTGGTCCTATGTATGTTGGAAAGATCTGCGGTTCTGCAGACCTGGTTTCCAGCCCTGACTCTGTGACTGATAGATGACAAGTAGATGAGTGAATGCTGAATCTCACGGCACCTGGATGACTGTTGCTCAGAGAGAAGAATGGTACTGACCTGCCTCACCAAGAGAAGTGGCAGATGCATTAACTGCCTAATGATGCTGATGTTCTTTGAGAATATAAATGTGAAACATGATCATTATGGTTAATAGTAGCCTTTGGATTAAAATTTTGTTTTCCTCAAAGAGGAGAGGAAGAAAGATTATTTAAAGAAATAGTGAATAGAGGGCCCCAGTTTGTTCTTCATTCGTGATTGACTTTGATCAGAATGGCATAAGCAGTGGGAATGTGGTCTTAAAATCCGGAAGGGAATTATCTCTACTTTAGGGCATGAAGTCTTCTCTTTCTCCTCCTCCCACTGGGGAAAAAAATAAAGAGAGAAAAAGCTAGGGAAGCAAATGCTCTTAAAAAATAAGATGATTTCTCTATGTCAGGTCTGAAAATAGTATTTCCTAAAGCTACTGCTATGTCAGAGGCCAAGCCAGGTGGAGGAGAACTGGCCCAGGGCTGGCCTCAGCCTCCAACATCTTGCTATGGAAGAAGCCAGAAGCAGGCGGGGCTGTGATGAATTTTTACTAAAGCCCCTGTTTATTAAAAGTTGAGTGAAAGTCTTCCTAAGATCCAACAGGCCTTTTCCAGTGCTTTTCTACTTGTGATGGATATAATTGGTTTCTCAGCTATAAAAGCCTCCTATGGCTGCTATAGCAAATTGCCACACTTGCTGACTTCACACAACATGCATTTATTACCTTACAGTTCTGGAGGGCAGAAGTCTGAAACGAGTCTTGCAGGGGTAAGATCCAGGTGTCTGCAGTGCTGGTTCCCACTGGAGGCTCCCGGGGAGAATCCGTTCCCTGCTTCCTCCACCTTCTGGTGGCTCGTGGCCACACCGCTCCAATCTCCACTTCCTTCATCACATGGCCTTATTCTCTTCTCTTTCACATTTCCCTCTGTTTCCCTCTTTTAAGAAGGCTTTTGATTACATTGGCTGTGCCTGGAAAATCCAGGTTTATCTCCCCATCTCAAGATCCTTGATTCAGTCAAATCTGTAAAGTCCTTTTGCTACATAAAGCAACATTTGTAGGCCCCAGGGATGAGGAACTGGATGTCTCCCAGGCTGTTAATCATTCTGTCACAAACAGGCAATAGCTCTTCTTCCCTTCTTCCTTCCTAACAGAACCCTGATTTGGTTCAGGCATCTTAAGACACTGGTTTCAGGGGACAGTGGTCCTTGCCAGCCCTCGTATAAATCTTGATTAAGCCAAGGTTGTCACAGCTCTCCCATTACCTTGCCAGGCACTGGTTAGGCATGGGCATGGGATTCAACTCTGCCAATGGTATGGAAGGAGAAATCTGCTCTGTGATTTCTGGAGAGCTCCCCTCACTCTTAAAGTGGTGCTGGGAAAGGAATGCTCTTTCTTAAATAGTCTCTGGATGATGGGGATTGCTAGTTGAGAAGGTAATGCTTGAAGCCGCCATAGCTATCTTGTGACCATAAGGGGACAGGTCTGAGGACAAAACAAAAAATGCTGAGAATGTCTGAACAGAAAGATAGAAAAAACTGGGTCCACAGTGTTATCAGTGAGCTGCTAAATTAGCTGTCTCTGGAACCTTTCTCTGTATGCTTATTGGTGGACACAAAGAACTCCTTTAATGTTCTAGTCCCTTTGAGTTGGGTTTGCTGTGACTTGAAGCTACTAGACATGACAAGAGACCCACTTTATTTATGCTTCCAATAACATAAGTGTGTATATAAACATATGCAAGCCTCGGATCTGCCCTAGCTCTGGACCTCATCCTTGACTGTCTTGAATCATTATAAGAACCTCTTTGGTGGTCTTTAATGATGTCTCTGACTCTAGACATGCACCTTTTTGATCTAGACATTACAAAATAGTGTACTTCTGTGTGTACTTCTATGCTTAGTCACCATACATATTTATTGAGCACTTACTATGTGCCAGCCACCTTGCTAGTCACAGAGATACATCTGTGAATACAACAGTCTTTGCTGTCATAGAGCTTACATTCTAGTGGAAGGAGATATATGAAAAACAAAGTATAATACATCAGGTGGCAATAAATGTTACAAAGAAAAATAAAGCAAGGTAAAAGGAAGAGAGTGATTGCTGTAGGAGTTTGTTTTTTACATGTGAAGGTCAGGGAATGGTCTCTTTGACAAGGAGGTGATTGAGTAGAGCCCTGGCTGGAGTGACAGAGTGAGGTGTGCAAGTACGTGAGAGCAACCAGCCAGGCCAAGGGAGCAGCAAGTGTAAAGGCCCTGAGGCAGAACATGCTTGGTGAATGAGTAAGAGCAAGGAGGCCAGCATGTGGGAGTGAGGCAGGAGGAGGGAGTAGTGGGAGAAGAGCTCAGAGAGGATGGTAGGGACAGGTCCTGTTGGACACAGAGGCCAAAGTAAGGACTTTGGCCATTACTCTGAGTTAGGGGAAGCCACTGAAGGGTTTTGAGCAGAGAAGTGACTGTGACATGATTTAACTTACATTTTTCAAGTATCACTCTGGCTTCTGAGTAGAGGTTAGACTCTGGGTGGTAGACAGGAAGCTCTTGTAATAACTCAGGCTGGGCGGGGTAACTCAGACCTGTAATCCCAGCACTTTGGGAGGCTGAGGTGAGTGAATCATGAGGTTAGGAGTTCGAGACCAGCCTGGCCAACATATATTTGTAATTTACATGTATTTGTAAAAATACAAAAAATTAGCTGGGCATGGTTGTGGGCACCTGTAATCCCAGCTACTTGGGAGGAGAAGAATCACTTGAACTCAGGAGGTGGAGGTTGCAGTGAGCCAAGATTGTACCACTGCACTCCAGCCTGGCGACAGAGGGAGACTCCATCTGAAAAACAAACAAACAAATAAACAAAATCAGGCAGTAGATAATGGTGATTGGATCAAGGTGGTACCCATGGGGATGGTTGTAGAAAGTGGTTGAATTCTGCATATATTTTCAGGGTAAAACTATTAGAATTTGCTGATAAATTGGCTATGGAATCTGAGAGAAAGAAAAGAATATAACCTGACTCCTAGGTTTCTGGCTCAAGCAGCAGAAAGACGGGGAAGACTTCAGGAAGAGTAGATTTGGAGCGACAAGCAAGAGTTTGGTTTGGACACATTAAGTTTGAGATGTATGTGTCCACGACAAGTAGAGGCATGCCAAGCCCATGAGCTGGATTTACTAGTCCAGAGTTCAAAGGAGAGGTAGGGAAAAGTTTTCAGAAAATAAATACTCCAAACCTATAGTATCTGCTTACTTGTTAAAGTACAAAAGCCGAGTCATGTAACATGGAGGCTTTCCTACACCCAGTGTGTCAACCACTGATATCCATCCAAGTCAAAACTGCACGCCCTTTCATGCTTCAAAGTCTCTACTCACGTTTTCCCTCGACCTGGACTGCACTTCGCTTCCTTGCCATCAGAATCCGGTTCATCCTTCAAGGCCTGTAAAACCTCTTCTAATGTTTTCGTTGAAATCCATCATGACTTCTTTTGTGTTCCCAGGGCATGGACTACCTTTTTTCTGACTACTTGTCAGAAATCTATGTCTCCACTAAATTGTATGCTCATCAAAGGAAGGGAAGAACCATCGTTCATTGATCTTTGTATCTTCAACATGGAGACAGACATGGGTGAGATCCTGAAAACCAGACTCCTCAATCAGTCCCAGTTCACCACTACTGGTTTTGAGGTGAAAATGCGTGAAGACGAGGTCAGACAATTGCAAGCTATTTATTACTACAGAGTATTGGCTAAAAGCCCCACATAGAACTCATAGCGTGGGTCAGCTGGCTTCACCATGTGTGAGTCACAGCATCCTCTTTGCATCCTGAGGAGTTCAAGAACTGGGCTAAAAACTGGCTTCCTTTGTCTTTTTTTCTGAGGCCTGTCCCCAGGTCTTGATCACTCTGGTGGTAGGAATGATGAGGACAGCTGAATCTAACAGGGAGTTGGTCTAGGGAAGTGTAGACTACAGCACAATTGGCCTAAGTTATACCCCTGAGGCATTGGGATGTAGGGGTTGGTAGGGAGCTGACGGCTTAATTTACCACACTAACCAAATATGAGGACATGATCTGGAAATGAAGGCAGCGACTAGACAAGGAAGGCAGAGAGCAGATCGAGGATGCAAGAGGATTGAACTTCTTTCTCATTGCGCAGGACATCCCACCTGGCATTATGACCCGTGGTGTCCCAAGCACCTTCTCCTTGGGGGTGAGCTGCAATGAGGAGAGCCCTGACTCCTGCCACCAGATGGAGCTGGCCCTGCATCTAGTCCTGATTTTCACCTAGCATGTGCTGAATAAGGCTTCATTTAATTTACTGAATTGGATAAATACTCAGGAACATGCATATATCCCAATGGAGAGATTGAGAGGTTACTCTGTGTGAGTGAGAGCATGTGAGGTACACACTACGAGGATTTCCCTGGGATCTTAACACAAGACATGGTATAGTATATGCTTAAGAGTGAGAGTTCCAGAGCTGTATGATCTCGGATAAGTTCTAGCTATTTTCTGAATTAGGATTGCTATAACTATCCTGTGGCAAAGAGAAGCTATGTCAGTGGTCGTGCCTAGGTCTTTGTGTCCAAGAAGGTTTGAAATTCCTTGGAAAGAAATACATAGACTTCGCCGGGCGCGGTGGCTCAAGCCTGTAATCCCAGCACTTTGGGAGGCCGAGACGGGCGGATCACGAGGTCAGGAGATCGAGACCATCCTGGCTAATACGGTGAAACCCCGTCTCTACTAAAAAAATACAAAAAACTAGCCGGGCGCGTTGGCGGGCGCCTGTAGTCCCAGCTACTTGGGAGGCTGAGGCAGGAGAATGGCGGGAACCCGGGAGGCGGAGCTTGCAGTGAGCTGAGATCCGGCCACTGCACTCCAGCCTGGGCGACAGAGCGAGACTCCGTCTCAAAAAAAAAAAAAAAAAAAAAAAAAAAAAAAGAAATACATAGACTTTATCACATTCTCTGTTTCTTTTATCTGAATATTTCTTCCCGCCTCACAGCCCATATCCTGGCTGCACCAGTGACCCTTCTTATCCAGAGGGAAAATCTTAGTGGAGCTGGTTATGGTCCTGTTATCCAGGCAGCTGCTTTTTGGCATGATCCCAAGTGAAATGTTTGAGCTGGTTGTTCCCTCAGGCTTGGAAGTCACCTGGCTAGTGTGAACTTTGATGGTCCTGGGATGCTCAGCTGGAATTTCTGGCTTGTGTTGCACCAAGCAGGTGGTTTGGGACCAAAGGGCACAGCAGTTGGCAACAATGGTTGTTGGAAGGTTACCAAGGCCTGGGAACATTCTCATCAGTTATGTGCATAAGCGTGAGTGTGTGTGTGTGTGTGTGTGGTCTCTCCAGGTGGGTAAAAAGGTCTTACTAGGAATCTTTGAAGTAGCATTTTCTTCCAAACCTGCCTGATGTTCATTTTTTCAGGATTTCAGATTTCTGTCGGCAGTTTGAGGGTCTTTTGCAGTGCAGCCTTCTGCTCTATTCACAATCCTATTTTGCCTGACCAATTAGAACTCTGACTTGGGAGTTCTACGTGCCTTTTGATGGTGTTCTTTTAACTCTTTTATTTTTATTTACCGTTTCAACTGAATTTCACCCCCATTTCTATGGGGGTCATCCCTGAGAAGTGAAATCTCTTCTTCCTAAAAAGCATATGGCAGAGGCCAAGGGACTCTTGGGAAAATAAAGATTTTTGTTTTGATCCCTGATTGATTTAACTCCCTCTTCCCCCATATTCCTGTGTCAACAACTCTTGTTACTTTCTGAATTCCAAGAGAAGGATTTGCTTTTGGAATTAGGAAAAAATATCAATGCTTTAAGGCTTCTCTTCTTTGAATTCTATTTTGTTGAATCATTTGTAATCTTTTATTGCCCTGATAGATTTTACATAAGAGTATTCAGTCAACAAATACTTACTAAGTATATATTGGGGGCAAGGACCAGTTCTAGACATTGAAAGGGAATGTAAAATATATACATATCTAGATCTATATCTTTTTGTTTTCTTCTTCTCCTCCTCCTCCTCCTTCTCCTTCTCCTCCTCCTCCTCCTCTTCTCCTTCTCCTCCTCCTCTTCTCCTCTTTCTCCTCCTCCTCCTCCTCCTCTTTCTTCTTCTTCTTCTTCTTCTTCTTCTTTCTTTTTCTTCTTCTTCTTCTTCTTCTTCTTCTTCTTCTTCTTCTTCTTCTTCTTCTTTCTTTTTCCTCTTCTTCTTCTTCTTTTTCCTCCTCTTCTTCCTCTTCTTCTTTTTCGACAGTTTCACTCTGTTGCCCAGGCTGGAGTGCAGTGGTACAATCTCAGCTAACTGTACACTCTGTCTCCCAGGTTCAAGTGAGTCTTGTGCCTCAGTCACCTGAATAGCTGGGATTACAGGCACCTGCCACCATGCCACACTAATTTTTGTGTTTTTAGTAAAGATGGGGTTTCACCAGGTTGGTCAGGCTGGTCTCGAACTCCTGACCTCAAGTAATCCACCCACTTTGGCCTCACTAAGTGTTGGGATTACAGGCATGAGCCACCATGCCCAGCCTCTAGCTCTATATCTACACCTAAAATATAGATTATAATCTAGAAAGGGAGACACACCATAAGCAAAAGTGAATGCAATAGTGATTATGATACAAGGCAGTATAGTGCCACAAACATGATACAACTTGAGTGTTTTGAGAGATGGGAGGGTTTACTTCTGATTGAATGGAGGGAAGGGTTGGTGAGGGTTTCCTGGAAGAGGTGGTATTACAGTTGTGGCTTGAAGGATAAGTCTTCTTGCAGCTTATCTGGCTCTAAGAATGCAAATGAGCTGCTTCAGACATCAGTATTCCCCAAATAATGCCTCGAACTACTGTGGGTGCTTCTTCTTGCTGTTTTGTGAGCAACACCAGTGCAAGCTTCCCAAATGGAGTCAAGTGTGTTGGTGTTGATTTGCATGGTTGTCTCTCTGCCTCACTCTTCCTGGGCACAGGCATTTCAGGCACCACTGCTCCAAGCCATTTGTTATTGCCACACGTGTGGTTGGGAAAACGTCTGCATGTTTCTAACCTGCTATGGAGCCTGTTTTGAGCAGGGCACTGGGCTGGATCTTGATCAGCATCTTTTGCTGAGATATTCCAGGGCTAGATTTGACTGAATGCCCTGGAAAGGGTATCAGGACCTGCCTTCTTGTCCATTTGCCATTAACAAGGCCACTCTGACGTTGGCTGAGTCACTTCCCTCTGTACTCCACTTCCCTCTTTGTAAAACAGGACAGTTAGTTAGAGGAGAATTGAGGATCTTCCCTGTCCTAATTCCCTGGGATTTTTGATGTGAGTGTGGCCATGCCTCAGCATACTCTTGCAGGGGCATGTGAGACCTGCCTTCCTGAGAGTCCTATACTTTAGGGTAGGGGCATTATGGACACTAATGTGGAGGTGGGGTCCTGCCAGACTTGAATGGGTTGAGTCAGCTTCAGCTGGAGTCCACATCCCGCAGAACTTCTGCCACAAATAAGGCTACTTGTACTCTACCACGCTCCTGGCTTCCTGTGTTTCTTGACTTCAGTTGAGTTTCCCCTTCTCTTTGATGAGACAATTTAAGTCCCACCACTTTTCAGGAGGGAAAATGACTGTGAGGTGCTCTGGTCTGAAGCCCACAACAAATTCTGTGGAATGAATGAAAGAACTGCTACCCTGACTTGCTATAGGACATGCATTCTCAGTGGAACCCAAGTTCATGCTTTCTGGGGTGGGGGGAGGGAAGGGCAGCAAAAAATCTTATTCTTTTCATATATAAAGCACAGATATATCCATATATATACAATATACAGTATATATGTGGTATTAAAATTTCATGATTCGGAAAAAAGTATCTAAAAAGGCTGCTTTAGGCAGACCATAGTGAAGAAAAAGTTGAGAAACCGCTCTAGGACTACATGACTTTCACTCAATTTGCTATAAAGAAAGACTTTGTTCCTCTTTCCACAGCAAAGAACATTTTGATGCCATTGAAATGTGTAAAGATTCCTTCCTCCCTCTCAGTGTTCTCATTCCAAGGGCATAGCCCACAGTTAAACTTTTCCCAGGGCACTGTTGCTCATTGCCTGTGGAGCCTTTTGGCATGGACTCTGTGGCCATCAGCAGGGTCCTGTGCCATCTTCTGAGAACAGGCAGCTTAGTATGAGGCAGACTGAGTGTATTAGTCTGTTTTCACACTACTGATAAAGACATACCCAAGACTGGGAAGAAAAAGAGGTTTAATGGACTTACACAGTTCCACAAGGCTGGGGAGGCCTCACAATCATGGTGGAAGGCAAGGCAGAGCAAGTCAAATCTTACATGGATGGCAGCAGGCAAAGAGAGAGAGAGCTTGTGCAGGGAAACTCCTTTTTTTAAAACCATTGGATCTTGTGAGACTTATTCACTAACAGGCAAACAGCACAGGAAAAAACTGCCCCCATGATTCAATTACCTCCCACCAGGTTTCTCCCACAACATGTGGGAATTGTGGGAGTTACAAGTCAACAGAAGATTTGGGTGGGGACACAGTCAAATTATATCAGCCAGGTTCCTCTGCTTGCTGCATGTGTTTGGGTAGTCACTTAACTTCTTTGAACAGTGATTTCATCATTTGCAAAATAGAGAGTGTAGCACATACTTCATGATGTATAAATTAAAATGAAATCATATGTTACCATGTACCCTACATGGTACATAGAATGCCATGGATCATATGTACCATACATGATACATAGAAGATGGGCAGTCATGGTAAATTCTCTTTGTTCTTATATCAAAATTTACTTTTTCTTTCCCACCCCTCTCCTCCCTTCCCCTCCCCTCCCCTCCCCTCTCCTTCTTTTCCCTTCCTTCCCTCTTGCAGTGATGGTGAATGCCTGAATTGTTTCAATTAGTCCTTTTGGGGTCCAGGCACAACTGAGATTAATATCAGTTAGAACTTGAGCATCGTTGCCAAATCCTCAACTCCTTATGCTGACACATGGACCACATGAAGGGACTTGTCTCAGTGCTAGGTGATGCTAATCACCATCTGATCTGAAACCAGAGTTGCTTTCCTTTGTTTAATAATTTATATCTTCTCTGAGAACACTGAACTAAAGTTTAATATTACAGAAAGGGATGATTGATCTAAATGCCAACAAAGCTAAACTGTAGGAAAATCACCCAAAGCCCCTTTGTGGGCTGCCACTCACAGGCAACCTAAAGCACCAGGTGGGATTTGAGGGAGTGTGCACAAGAAACAGTAGGAGAGTTAAGCTCCTGAGATGTGAAGTCTGGGTCAAGCCTCTCTCCCCGGGTGTCACCAGCTCCTGCTGGCTGAGAGGCATGGCAGGGCTCCTGGAAGCGAGCACATTATAGCCTCAGGCTCCAGTGTATGGTACTGTACTTTATTTTTCATTTCTTCCTTCATCAACCATTTACTGAATATCTACTATGTGCCAAGTGCTCTGCTGGGCAGTGTGCATAGTCACAGAGTTAGAGATTGCTACTCTCAAGCTGCTCACAGTCTGGTGCAGAACATACACATTAACAGCCAGTTGTCTCTTTCCTCCCCATCTCCACCTATGGTCCCCAAATAGTGATGTAGCAAAAAGCCCCTCCAGTATTTTTCCTCCTCTGTAGCATTTTGGAAGGGTGGGTTTGAGGGACAGTGAAGGAAGACGGAAATAACAGTAATAACCATTAAAAACAGTTATGATGTGCCAGGAAATAGGCTAGGCATTTTCCAGATATCTCATTTAATTGATATACTCAGGGAAACAAGAGGTTTGTGATGTATAGACAGAAACAGATCTGGAATTTTCAGAAGTGTTGTTCCTCATCAGGCTGAGAAATCCAGTTTCATCCTACAGACACAGCTTAGTTAATGAAGGGCTGGTGCTCCTTGACTGCTTTGATTCTGTGGAAGAATGCACCCTCAAGTGACTTCTACCACCCAGGTGCTGAAGGAAACGCTATCCATTTCAGTATAGCTGTGACAGATGCCCCCGAGGCACTGCAGTAAAAACAAGCTGATCCTGGCACTTTCTCTTTCCTCTAACTGAAAGGCTCTTCTCCCTACAGCCACGTGGCTGGCTCTGTCACTTCTTTGGGCTTCCTGCAAGTATCACCTTCTTAGGCAGGTTGTCCCTCACCACTCTATTTGTAACTGAGCCTCCCTTGCTCCTGGAGCACTCAAAACAGTACCTAGCCCAGAGCAGATGATCAAGAAATATTTGTTGAAGTAATTAATGATCTGATGCTGTTGGGAAGAGGTGACTCCATGTAGCCTGAGGATGGTAGGACTAGAGAATGTACCCTTATTCATCAAGTTATTGATTTATTAGGTATTTATTATGCAGCCAAATTGTGTCTGGCACAGTGCTGGGCTTTGGGGTACTAAATATAATGAGACACAGTTCCTGCTTCTGGAGAACTCAGTCTAAGGAGGAAAATAGACACACGTAATGCTCACAGTAGTTGTAACGATAGCGCACATTTGATGGGGTGTACTGCATGTCAGGTGCTGTTATAAGCATGTTTATGTATATTAACTCTCAACTTTCACAACAAAATGAGATATTACTCTTACGCCCATTTTGCAGATGAGGAAACATGCACAGAGGCAGAGAGGCTACACACCTAGACGCAATACAGTGTGAGCAGTGTTGGGGTGCAAGAAAACAGCTTTTGTTTTGGCTGGGTACTACTCCTTAGAGCAGGGAGGGGAAGTGGCAGCTTCGAGAGGCCTGTTTGAAATCATTGCTCTCCTGCTCACACCCCATTGACCAGCTGTTTTAGCTACTGCACATGTCTACCCTCCCTCCCTCCAATCCTTTGCTGCTCTGGACCTGGTCTCCCCTAAACTCAAAGTGGCAGTGGGTGAGCTCTTGCTCTGGACCACATGACTACTTGACATTTTGGTCCTGGGTCTGCAGGTCCCTCCAGTGTCCTATAGCAGGCAAGATGGCTCAACTCAGGCATCCAAATTCCCCACTTCCCTCTCTGAAACCTGTGGTCTCAGACACCCCATTTTGAGTCCTGCTGTCCTCAGTGAGAGGGCAGAGACAGTGAACAGCTCCCAGGCTCCACAACTGCTCACTTTGTAGGGGCCCACAAAGGTCTGCATTCACTGAAAGGATCTCTTGTGAGCCTCCAAAAGGAGAAAATATGACACCTTCAACCCTCTCACCTTGTCTGTTCCTCCCTCAGTCCCTTCTGGGTCTCGGGTGACCACACTTTGTGCTTCAAAACTCTAGGAGGTCACTTGTCCTCCTCACCTAATGATGTGTTACAGAAAACAAGCTTCCATTACTTGCAAAAGTGTGACAGGAACATGAATATTAATAACTCCCATGGATTCCCTGCAAACATCCATCACCATAGCTTAGAAGTCTTGTTCTGACTTGCCTGGCATGGGGGTAACTGCTCAGCAGAACAATAATAAAGCATTCATGAACCCAGCTTAGGCAGAGCTCTTCCCGGGGCTTTGAACTCCTGTGCTCCTGCAGGGCTGAGATGGGAATGTGCTCTTCTCCACCTGGGTTCTTGCAGGAAGACGTATGACTTTGGTCAGGGACAGGACCTGGCAGATGTGCCAGGATCCAGTGGAACTGCAGTAGGGACATCTCTTTATCAAAAAGAAAGTGATCCTTGGTGACAGCATCTTGGTGATCAGCATTAGATCTAAGCTAACATGTTGGAGAGATGCTGGAACCTACACACGGAGAGCTGGTCCAGCACAGAACCATACCACCTCAGGGCTCAGAGATCAGCATTTTGGGTAAACTGAGTCCGTAAAAGGAAGAAAAGTAGTAGCAAATCAGCAGCAGGGCCAGGAGTGAGAATCTGGAAATGATTGTTTATCTTGGAAAGCCCTAGGGTAAGGACATTAGGATAATGTTGCCCTTGTCCTTTATTCAGGATTTCCATTGAAATCTGCTGACATATTCATCTTGTTGAAAATTGTTTTCTTCTGAAAATCTCCCATTATATGACATGCTGTGTCTCCTGGGCCCCAGAATCTCACAGGGTGGACCCAGGCTGGGACAGAGGTTGGGAGGCTCATAGAATTTCCATCTTAGGCCGTACTACTCTAGTAAAAAGTGCTCCCAGGATCTGAAGGGCATTCCTGGCAGGCCTGCAGAATGGATAGAATACGAGGGGATTGGAGCCTCTGAGGTTGAGAAACATGTTGGCCCTGTCTCTTGGGTTCTGTTGCTCCAGGATTCCCAGGCGATCTTTGAGGGTTGAGCTCCTGGTCTGATGGCTCTTTAAGAACATGACAGCTTGGGTCCTCTAGCTGAAAAGTCATTGTTGGCATTTTTTTTTTTTAATGTGTAATGTACATGCCTTTTCCCGCTTTTTTTTTCCAATTTAGAATTTTAAAAACATCCATATCTCTAGCCCACAAAAGTAGAATTAAAAATCGTTTGGATTTTCTAGAGAAAAACATCTTCTTGGGTAATTTCAATGTGATCAAGGTAGCATCTCTTTTGCTCAACTTTAGTTCATTCATTAATGCTATAGTGGGGAATAAAAATGCTCATTTTCTTGGGCAGCAGCATACAAAATCCCTCTGTTGTACAATTAACAGTGGTGGGGAAATCTGTGCCATTTGTTCTAGTTGTCAGATTTTCTTGTATTAGGAATTCCAATGTCTTGCATTAGAGAAGGCCATGCAGATGAAAGTCATTGAAACATTCACAGCTTTCTCTGTATAAGACTTTTTTTTGCAGGAGGTCACCCCCCACAGAGTTCTGTTGGAGGATGTTCCAGAAGATCAGCAGCTGGAAGACCTGTGAAGTGAATCCTGGCCTTGAGCTGTGTGATTCTGCCCTTTCTGAGCTTCAGTGTTCCCACCACTAAAATGAAAATAAAAATAATAACTGCTCTTTCTACTGTGCAGAACTGTCCTAAGGATAACATAAAACCCTTTATGGGAAATAATTTTAAAGACTGTGTGTGCATTGCTGAAGAGTTGTTGTTTTTGTTGGATGTTATATAGAAATAGAAACTTTTTCTAAGCATATCAGAAATGTTCTTTGAAAATATCCTTGCTAGTTATTGGTTACTGAATTGTTCAACAAAAGCTTGTAATACTAGAAGGCTGGATCTTAAAAAGGGAAAAATTACATGGTGATTCTAACAGATCATATTGGCTATCTATTCAACACCTGTTTTTCCATCACTCCTTTCTCTTTCATGAAAGAACCCTAGTGTTGTTCATCTACCCTCCTTTATCATGACCACATGTTTCAAGGGAGGCAGGCTTTCACCCAGAAGCAGGTCTTGATTGGTTTAACCCAGTGGTTCCCCAAATTTAATGTGCCTTGGAGTCAATCACCTTGGAATCAACCAACAGTACTGGGACCCACCAGTAATTTCTGAGTTAGGAGATCGAGATGGAGTCAGAGAATCTGCATTTCTAACTTCCTAGGTGATGCTGATACTGCTGGCCCGAGGACCATGCTTTGAGCATCACCCATCTAAGCTAATCATAGTGGTCCCATTTGTATTGCCAGTTATTGTTTAGCTATAGATACATGATGCAGTTCTGGCCCCTGAGATGTGATCAATATGCTGAGGGCTTATGAGAAATGTTGTCCCACTCTTCCACAGAGACCCAGGGAGAAGAGCATTCCCTTTCTGCTTCTTGACATTATCTCTGAATGGGCCTCCTGGAACTGTTGCAGATATTTTGGGACTATGAAGGGAGCAATCCTAAGGGCAAAGTGGATGCATTAATAATGATCAGACAAAAAGAATAAAAAGCATTTCGGTCCTTGATTATGTCACTGAGTTGCCAAGTTAACCGTGGTGCTGGCCACCTCTTATTTATGAGCCATTTGGAGTTGGAGTTCTCTGTTACTTTCAGTCAAAGGGAACCTAATAGATAAAATGGCATGGTAAAAATTCCTTTTCCTTCATGGGGACATGGAGGTAGGGTACGTGACAGGAGCCCTGAGCCTTATAGAGGAAATGGGAGATACCTGGTGCTAGAGACTGCCCTTAGCCGTGAACTATGCACCTAAGTTAAGGTCTATCAGGAGAAGAACCAGGAAGGGACTAATTTTAGAAAGAGCTGGAGGCAGAGGATTGGGGTATGAGTAAAGAGTTCACGACCTGGGAGACGTGACCACAGTGGAAGAGGTTGGGAGCACCTGGGTGAATGGAAAGGTATGTTGGGTGATTTAAGAACAGTAAACTTTTGAGGATTTTATGGTATAAGTGGGACATGATGGGTGTGAAAGTAAACCCAGAAGAGGAAAGAACAGACTGAAAAGTAGAAAAAGTAGTAGCAAAGGGACCTGGGGACCTGTGTGCTGATGGAGATGTGATGCCTCAAATGATACATTAAAGAAAAAACTGGGTTTGACTCCAGTAAAGCTTTTCTCAGTTAAAAGACAACATGGGGTCCTGAGGTGGTCTCTATCCAGTGGTATATATGCTATTAGGGACAGCCTGTGATTTCATAACAATTACTAAGAATTTACTTTTACTCAAACTCTGTGACTTGCTGTAAGTGTGTTCCTCTATCACCTGTGGGCCTGATCTGTGACTTTCTAGTGTTTGTCCTATGTTCCTATGCTCCTGAGTGTCTTCAATGGGCCAGTGCCTACCAACCCCACTTGTAAGCATTACTCACTGACTCTGTCCCCAGTACAAGGTCCCCAGGAGCTCTCTTCTCAATATTGGTTATGCAACAATGAAAAGGCATGAACCTCAATCCCAAGATGCTCACAGGTTAGGGTAGCACTGTCGGATAGAAATACAATACAAGCCACAAAGACAAGCTACATGTGTAATTTTAGGTTCTCCAGTAACTACATTGAAAAAGTAAAATGAAATAGTAATGCTAATCTTAATAGTATATATATTTTTATCCTGGTGGTTCTCAACCAGGGGAGATATTGCTCCCCAGGAATCATTTGGTGATATCTAAAAATGTCACTTGGCAATGTCACTGGGAAATTTCTGATTGTCACAACTAGGAGGGCATTAGTGACATTTAGTGGATGGGATGCTGGTCAACACCCTATAATGCATTGGAGGACAGCCTCCCACAACAAAGTAATATCTGGCCCAGATGTCAATTAACAGTGCTGAGGTTGAGAAACTCTGATTTAACCCAATATATTCAAAACATCATTTCAATATGTAATCAAATAGAAAAAAATTGATAATCTGTTTTTTTACATTTAAAAATTTAAGGTCTCGTGGTTATTTTACACTTATAATGTATCTTCATTCAGGCTAGCCATATTTCAGCTGTTCAATTGCCACATGTGGCTATCAGCTACTGTATTAGACAGGAGTATGGAGTGTATAGTTAATGTCCAGAAAGCTCTCTGTGCCCCCCATATTTCCTGGGCACAGCAAATATGGTGGGATACAAAGTCTTTACCTTTGAGAGACCCACATGATAAGGAATCGGGACAAAAGGATTGCATGGAGACTCTCTGATTATTAAACTAGATAAGAATACAGATACATTTAAAACAATATCTATTTAACCTTTGCATTATTTCCCTGCAAAATGCCACCAAGAGGATCTATGTAGTTTCTTATTCCCTTGAGGCAAAGGTCAAATACCCCATTGGGAAGATTACTGTGAGGGAGTTGGCTTCAGTGCAGCACTGAGGATTTAGATATTGATCACTAAAGCTTTCATGTAGTTAAAACAAACAACCAAGCAGCACCCTTTGCCTTCTCCAAAGCACTCTAAAATTTTTTGTTACTGAAAAATGAAAATTAAAGGGTTTCAGGTTAAGAAGAAGGTGATCACGTAGTAATCAGAGCTTTAGAACAATTCAAACCGACCTTGGTACAACATGCTGCAGTTTGTAATCCCCAATTTGAAGGCTTTGCAGCATCTCATTAGTCTGGAGTCTTGGTACAGATAATTCTGTATTGAGTGAGTAATTAAATGTGACATAGAAGCAGGCGGATGGATTAGTGACACACCTAGGGGTCCCTCTAAGGGGGCCTTTCCTCTCTCTGCCCATGAGGGAAGGTGGCGAGAGGCTTAGCAGAGATCCTGCAAGGCAAAATGCCATGCAAAGGCAAGGGAAGATTTTGTACATTATCTGTGGGTCAGGGCAATGCGCCAGTAAGTGTGGGGACAAGGACCTTATGGAAGGACCTTGATGGAAGCCTGGCTCTGTGCATGAAGTAACAGGGTCGCCTCCGTGGTGCAGCTGATCCTTTCTGTGCTGATGCTGGCAATCTGTCCTCAGCTTTCCGGAGTAAGCAGCTCATTCTGCCCTAATTGGGATGAGAGCCTGTCTGTGTTTACTTTAAGTCAGAGTGGAGAAGGCTGCCTATTATGCCAGAGCCCTCTGAAACTGGAGCGTATGCAAAAAAGCCAGGCTTTGTCTAAAATGAAGGAAGCCAAAAAGAGTGTTTTCTCATTTTTACAGTGTCAGTAAGGCACTTGTTTTCATATAGTCAAAGGCTTGGACAGGGACTCATGCAATTTACCTTTTTGTTTCCAGAAAAGTTCTTACTCTGCTTTCTGCACACCTGAAAATCTACCCATATTTCAAAGTCCACCAGGGAAGGAGCTTATCAAATCTTTTTGGAAACAAATTCAATTTCTTGTCAGCCCTCAATCAACATAGATTGAGCACTGGCTCTGCACAAGGAATTAGGAGCTAAGAGAATAAAGAAAAGGAGCTGCAGCTTCTGTTTTCAAGGAGCTCATGAGGGACATGAAAAGACAGGGTGTGACAAGGGCTCACTGAAATGCACACACATTAAGGCCTGTAGGAGTCGAGAAGAGGAAGCTGATTTGGGGCTGCATTGGAGAGGAAAGATGTCCTGCAGTAGGTGAAATGTATCTGGTCTTCTGGGATTGGGTAGTGGGGAGGGCCTGGTGTTGGGAAATCCCACCTCATGCTCTCCCTTCCTCTGCACCCCACCTGTGAGTTCACTGACAACAGCATTTCAGCACAATGCAAGGCACCACAGCTACAAAGATGAGTCAGGCTTGGTCCCAGCCTCTAGGATTCACAAGGGACTTATACCAGTTGCCAGAAAGTTGTTCTTCCATGGAGATGTGCCTTGTGACTCACTCACTCATTCAACAAGGACCCATTGAACATCTGTTCTGTGCCTAGTCCTGCTCTTGATGCTAAGAACACAATGGGCCGCAAGGTGGATAAAGCCCTGCTTTTATAAAGGTCATGATCTAGAGGGGCAGGAGACAATAAACACACAATTACCAGTGTGATAAGAGTTATGAAAAAGGAACAACAGTGTGCTAAGGGGCAGATAGCAAGGCATTCAACCTGGTCTGGGAGAGAGAGAGTTCTTTTCAGACATGATGCTTAAGCTGACACTGAAATGCAGAATGGAGTTATCCAGGTGAAGAGGGAGAGGGGAGTGAGGGGAGACGAATATACCCATCAGAAGGAAGACACAGTGCAAAAGTCCAAAGTGGAGAGAATATGGCGCCTTTGAGGAGCTAAAACATGTCCAAGAGGGCTGCAGTAGGAACGGGGCTGAAGTCCAAGAGCTAGGGCTGGCCCTTCTGGGCTGGAAAGTGACCACTTTCCACATAAAGTGGAAAAGTAATTAAGTGTCTGCTGGGCTCAGTGGTCAAAACAAATCGAAGCTAAAGCAAATATCCTCTCTTCTGTCCCACTTTATGCAGGAAAGCAAGCTCCCTTCTTGCACAGTTGTACAGGGATAGTGTAGACCATGTGCATCCTCACTAAGAGGGTCCCTGCCCTGCTCCCTATACCTGTCATCTCACCTCTATGCAATCAGCCTTCAGCGTGGGACCCATGGACACCCTGCATCTACAAGCTCTGTCCCACCAGTCCCTGCAAGTCCTTGAGGACAGGAGTCTGCCTTCTTTGTCTCTGTTTCTGTAGCATCAACACAGTGCCTGGCACCCAAGGTGCTCAATGAGCGCACAACTCCACTGTGCCAGGGGAAGTACCTGGTATTCAATTTTTTCTTGTGATAGGCTGAGCCCTAAATACCTGAGGAGGCTCCAAAAGGTATTCTTTTTCTTTTCTTTTCTTTTTTTTTTTGAGACAGAGTCTTGCTCTGTTGCCCAGGCTGGAGTGGAGTGGCACTATCTTGGCTCACTGCAGCCTCCGCCTCCTGGGTTCATACCATTCTCCTTCCTCAGCCTCTTGAGTAGCTGGGACTACAGGCGCCTGCCACCACGCCCGACAAATTTTTTTGTAATTTTAGTAGAGACAGGGTTTCACCGTGTTAGCCAGGATGGTCTCGATCTCCTGACCTCGTGATCTGCCTGCCTTGGCCTCCCAAAATGCTAGGATTACAGCCATTGGGCTGGTTCACAATTGGACTTCTGCCTCAGTTTCTCTGCTTAATATTCCAGTGACCTGATGAGGCTGGAGTTGTGCCTGGAAACCCTAGCCACTGATGTTTATGGAGTACCTGCTGAGTGTAGAGACAGTGTCAGATGCTGTTGAGGATGGTATACAACAGCATTTGTTATTAAAAAGTACACTAGAAGACATGAGCCCTGATCACATGCATCTAAGCATTTGCAATAATTAAGTGTGCTGGGTTTTCATTAGTATTTTGAAAAGTGAAAATCATCTTGTTTCATCACTTCAAAGGATAAGGTGATTCTGACTACAAATATGACACTTAAGTAATCTCATGCTTAAAAAAAATTGGTCTTTGTAGGTGCCAACACTTACTTCCTCCTTTTTCCAGTTGACAGTTGTTTTACATTCATTACATCTTTGTGTTATGAAATCCACATGAGGTAAAAAGTGGTACTGGTTTCGGAGATGGAATAGAGTTCAAAGTTCTTTGACGCATTCAAAGGCTTTCACTATCTTACTCCAACCTCCTTGCACTGTTCCTTTTCATATTCTTTCATGAAGATGTCTTTTTTTCCATTTCTGCTTGCTTTTGCTCTTCCTCCTCCATCTCTGACTTCTTCCTCTATTCCTGGCTCCTCATTTTCTGTGTTTTTTCTCGTCTTTCACCTGGTGCCCTGATCAGACTCATGTTCTCATACATCAGCTGTGTATAGCTAACAATTTTTGGTGGCTAACTTAGAAAGCTAACCAAAAATGTCCTCCTGATTGTACAATTAAAACAATTCATTTTCAAATTTGGGAAATATGGAAAGTATAAAGGACACAAAGGTCACTGCTGACTATGGAGGAGTGGTCAAGAGCACAAGCTTCGAACCTCAGCTTTGTTGCCTTGTAACCTTGGGCAAGTTACTCACCCTCTCTGAGCCTCAGTATTCTCATCTGTGAAATGGAAAAGATAAACCCCATCTCATGGGCTTACCATAAATATCATGAAAATTACCTATAAAATGCTTAGTACTGTTTCTGGCAAGTAATAAGCACTCAATACTTCATACTATTAATACTTAACACTATTGTTATTATAATAACCATTAAACATTTTCAGACTACTATTTATAATTTCTATAAAAAATACTTTGCGAATGCCAACCAACAATCTTACAAGCAAAATTTGAACCCATTCTGTTAGCAAACTGTGGACTGCTTTTCCTTCCCAGAGTGGAAAAGTGATTTGCCTTACATTACGGAAGAGTTCACAGGTGCCACCAGGAAATGGAACAAACATACTTGATTCCCTTATCTGTGCCGTAAGAGTGTGTCAAGCAGGTGATCACAGTCATGTTGGTGTGAAACCAGCAGAAGGCAGGCATTGGAGGCTCAGTCACTTGATTCAGTAACAGATGCTCTTTAGTGCACACAAGTACTTCCCTGGATCCTCTTGGTATGTGTGACACGGACTATGTGCTGAGAGTGCATGCCATGTTATGTCCCAATGGTAGGCATGGCCTTTGATTCAGACAGTGCAGTAGAATACTGTGGGTTGGGCATGGGCTCCTTCTTATCCTGCCCAACCTTTCTCCCCATGCCACTAAGCCTGTCAAGATAACTGGCTCACATCCCATTAGGAAGAATTACCATGATCACTAATGGGTAGTTAGGGACAGCGTTCCAGTTTAAAGACTTTCATGGGCCGTGAAAGCTAGTGAGTAAATAATCGTTTATCAACCAGTCACTCAGAGGACACTGCACAGAATGGTGTTCTAGGACTTCCAAACATATAGAAGCCATATATCATAATGGAGCATAAAAGTTATGTGGGAATAGGCTGTAAAACTGAACAACTGTTTACCTTAGTGAAGTTTTATTTACATGCCCTGCAGTAGATACTTAGATGTGCTTCATACGGAGGCTGCCGATCCCAGCTGTAAGCAGAGCTCAGCTAAGTGGCAATGCATCGGTTAGATGCCAACTGCAGCGTGCTTTCAGGGGCCCAGGGAAGGCTTCTCTTGCTCTTTGCAATGCTCAGTTTGCCTGCCTGATGCTTAAAATTTCTTGAATGAGAAACTAAAGCTTCATTTCCATGATTCCAGAAAATTCAATTTGACAATTTCAAAATTGGATTCAACATGGAATACTGCTTAATGCACAAATAGCCAACATTTACAGGGTTACATTCTTTACAGAGTGCTTCCATATGTGTAATCTTCTTTATCTTCAAATGCTCCAATAAATTTAGCTATTGCTCCCAATTATGAGGAGGGATCTGTGACTTGAAGGAGTTAAATGCCTTGCCTGGGGGCGCATTCTGGGCATAGCAGGGCTGGGACTGGAGTCTGGTGCTTCTGCTGAGGCCTCCTTGTCAGTGATCTTTCCACAAGGGTGGGGAATTGCATTAACTGCCATACAGGAGCCAGTTTTGAAAGGCAGTAGATGCGAACTGGAGAGGGGCGTCAGCACTTCCCAGTTGGGGCAGGCCCTGAGGGCTCCTTCTCTGCAGTGCTCCCTGCTCACTCCTGGTTGATCCTGCCCAGGGCTGTGTTGTTCTGATGAGCCTGCACGTGTTTCCTCTAAGCTTACCGAGTTGGCCCCATTCGACACTTGCATTCCCTGTTGTGATTGAAACCCCATTCCGATCCCCAGCCTCCTTGGCTGAAGTCCTGGAAACCTGCTACTTCCTTGCCAGCCCTGTCCTCCAGGAAGCTGAGCTCTGTCCCCCATGCTCCCTTCCCCAGCTGGGGTTTTGTTCCTGTGGACAGACCTGCCAGAACTGAATGCTGATTGCTGTTTTTTTTTTCCTTGGTCTCCTGCTATTTCAGGGAACTGCCATTTGTTCATTTTTATTTCTATCATTATACGCATTTTTATTGAGCATCTACTATATATAAGACACAATCCAGGATTGACCCCCTTGGCTCTCAAGGTCACCCTAATGGAACCAGTTTGCCACACACCTATAGAAGTTCTACTTTGTGTTACTGTGTCTATCTCACAGGAGGCTTTAAAGTTGGGCTTTGGTTCTCTACGTGTCCCCCAGCTGGTAAACACACAGTAAATGGTAGCTTAGGGGAGACACCAGAGGTAAGGGTGGGTCACGGTTGGGAATAGAACATGGGAAATGGGTTCTAGGAGATTTTTAAGACAACTTGGGGATTTCTGAATATTACCAAGGCCTGACTGGCCCTGACTCCAGGTAAGTCAGTGAGCAAGTGACTCTGCTGAGTGACAATGAGCCAAAGAAGAGGTGGGATCATTTATATAAAAGGGTAACAAGGAATGACCTTCAGTGTTGTTGTTTAATGACATTACCTTCACAAGCTGCAATCCTTTAGTTTCCCAGGTATCTGTCACAATACTTGAATGAATTTGATCTGAATTTCTGCTCTATTTCCCCACCAGCTTCATTTCAAAAATCACCTTTTCTGAATGACAACTCAATCAATTCAATAACATGCAATTTTACACAATAGGAAGCTATTCCCATATCCCACTTCATACTTGTAACTATCGGCTGCTTTTCTGAATAGCAGGCGTATGTTTCAAAGTCACGTTATTTTCATCTCCAGACTCCGAGGTGGAATGACACTGAGATGGACACAACTCCGATTTGAGGCTGAACACTCCTCTTCCTCCCCGTTTTCACAAGCAACTCTTTTTTGTCACAGCCAGAGCTGCCAGCCTGCATTCAATGTCCCATCAGTTCAGTTGTATGAAGAAATCATTGGCTTGATCAGCTTCATTTTAGAAGCTTTCTGATATGCTGGTTTTTTTTTTTTTTTTTTTTTTAATGTTGTTTCCCGAGCTTTTGGAATCCTGACAAGGTAAATGAAGGTGAAATGAACATGTATATTTTGGCTTTGTTTTCCAGGGCTAGGTAAAATGATGGACAGGATTGTATTACTAAAGGAATTAGGAGGAGATAGGCTGAACACATCGGTTGATCCACAGAGTCTGTGGGTAATGAGCTGGAAAAAAGAAAACTAAAAACTGCTGATTGAAAATTTGAATCATTAAAAGCTTTGAAATCAACATCTTCTTTTAGAATTTCAATCTTCTATGATTTGCTTAGAGTCAGTGGTCTGAGCCACAGGCCAAATTGTCAATCAAAATGAGTGGAGTTTGCTCATGACCTCCGTTGTTTCAGAGATTATATTAAACACTTCAAAAGCGGCAGTAACTCTTCCAGGGCAGCAGAGTGGTCATCAGGGTACAGTACTCCCTGGACTTTCATTGATTTAGAATTTGCATTTCTCATTATTTGCAAATGACCCTCCATGTTTAAAATACATTATAATTTGTATTTTTGCTGAAGCATGAATTAGAATTTCACTTGCCGGCTGGGATGCAAGTGTAGTGGTGTTGCACAGTTAGTAAATGAGTCAGGCATCTTGCCCCCAGGCACCCAAAGAAAAAAATGTTGTTTTCATTCATTGTATATGCATATTATGGGGGAAATTATGTGCCATAGTGGTAATTTGTGAATTGGAGGGATTCATAAAGGTCTTGGAAAAAATTACTCTTGAGTGTCAGGTCGTACTGTAGGTATATCTTATTATAATGAAACTCAGTACAGCACTGCTTTGCTTGTGTGAACATGACTTACTGGCCATTAAGAGATGACTTATTTTGTAATCAGTATATAAAGAAAAAGAGCTGCTGAGCAGACAATATAGATGTTTCCACATTTATCCACACGAAAATTCAAGCTGTTAACTCAAAGGTGATCTCCTGAAACCTTCATCCAGAGCCACTTTCTCCCTTTTTCCTTTAGTGTGGATCTCAGGTGCAAATTGAAGTCATCATCCTAAGGAGCTCTTGGCATCTACCTGCTCATGGTCTTGCCCATGTGTTAGTTCATTTTCACATTTTCCCTTTTCATGCCCCATCCCAATGCCTGTTCTCTCCCTTGATATATTATAAACATGCATACTAATGTGTTGAGAATATGCCATTAAAATGTATGACATTTAAATTTATATAAATGGTATTTCAGTAAAAAAATATATAAATATATATGTGCACATATATTTGCTTTTTACTGTTTCCATTTGGCCTAATTTTCTAGGATTTATCCATGTGGTGAATGTGCATCTGGCTAATTCTTCTGTTGTATCATGTCCAGAGTGTATCCACCATGTGATGCTTACAACGCCAGTTACAGACACCATTGTTGGCTTAAGGCTTTGCTGCTACAAACAATGCTGTGAGGACCATTTTATCCATGCCCCTATACCATCATGGGTGAGTGTTTCTGGAGTGTTAGCTCTAGAGTAGGATTACAGGTTGGGGGGTGATCCCCTGCTTAATGGGTAGTACCACGAAGGTACTCTCCAAAGTGCCTGTTCCACTTTCCTCTCCTATCAGGAGTGAAATAGGTTTTCTATTTCATCATATATTTTTCCTCAGACTGAGTCATGGAAATATACTTCTTGATTTTACTTAGCGCATTTATTGTTCTTTGTGAGGTAGAACATCTCTTCATATATTTATTAGTCTTTTGGATTTCTCTTCCTGGGAATTGTCTATTCATTGCCTTGTCCATTTTACAGTTGACTTTCTTGTCTTTCTCATTAATTTATTGGAATTCCATGTATATTTCAGACATTTATTTTTGTCAATTTTAGTTGGTACAAGTTTCTTCTTGTATTTTTTTGTTAAAGAGCAATTCTTTTATATATGGCAAATGTTTTATTTTGAAATAATTTTAGATTTACAGAAAAGTTGTGAAGATACTACAGAGTTTTCTCTTCACCAAGGTTCCCTTAATGTTAAAGTCTGACCTAACTTGGCACATTTTTAAAAACTAACAAATTAACATTGGTTTAATACTATTAATCAAACCACAGATTATTCAGATTTTACCAATTTTCACATTGATATCCTTTTACTGTTCCAAGATCCAATCCAGGATGCTACATTGCATTTGGTTGCTGTATCTCTTTAGTCTTTTGATCTGTGAAAGTTACTCCTTTTTTCCTTAGTTTTTTTTTTTTTTTTTTTTTTTTTGAGACGGAGTCTTGCTCTGTCACCCGGGCTGGAGTGCAGTGGCCAGATCTCAGCTCACTGCAAGCTCCGCCTCCCGGGTTCCCGCCATTCTCCTGCCTCAGCCTCCCGAGTAGCTGGGACTACAGGCGCCCGCCACCTCGCCCTGCTGGTTTTTTTTTTTTTGTATTTTTAGTACAGACGGGGTTTCACCATGTTAGCCAGAATGGTCTCGATCTCCTGACCTCGTGATCCGCCCGTCTCGGCCTCCCAAAGTGCTGGGATTACAGGCTTGAGCCACCGCGCCCGGCCTTTTCCTTAGTTTTTATGATGGTCTCAGTTTGAGGAGTACTGGTCAAGCATTTTGTGGAATGTCCCTCAATTTGGGTTTGTCTGATATTTTCTTTTTTTGAAAAAATAAGTTCAATTTTTATTTTAGATCCTAGGGGCACGTGTGTAGGTTTGTTAAATGGGTGTATTGTGTGATGCTGAGGTTTGGGATACGAATGATTCCACCACCCACGTAGTGAAACCAAGAGGTAGTTTTTCAACCCTTGTCCCTTCCCTCCCTCCTCCTTCAAGTAGTCACCGATGTCTGTTGTTGCCATCTTTATGTCAATGAATACCCAATGTTTAGCTCCCACTTATAAGTGAAAATGTGGTATTTGTTTTTCTGTTTTTGCCTTAATTTGCTTAGGATAATGGCCTCCAGCTCCAGCCATGTTGCTGCAAATGATGTGATTTTATTCTTTTCTATGGCTGTGTAGTATTCCATGGTGCATATGTACCACATTGTCTTTATCCAGTCCGTAACTGATGGGCACCTAGGTTGATTCCATGTCTTTGCTCTAGTGAGTAGCGCCATGATAAACATATGATACAAGTGTCTTTTGGGTAGAGCTATTTATTTTCTTTTAAATATATACCTAGCAATGGGATTGCTGGGTCAAATGGTAGCTCAATTTTAAGTTATTTGAGAAATCTCCAAACTGCTTTCCACAGTGGCTGAACTAATTTATATTCCCAACAGTGTGTAAGCATTCCCTTTTCTCCACAGCCTTGCCAGCATCTGTTTTTTGACTTTTCGGTAACAACCATTCTAACTGGTGTGAGATGTTGTCTCATCATGGTCTTGATTTGCGTTTCTCTGATGATTAGTGATGTTGAGCACTTTTAAATGTTTGTTGGCTACTTGTATGTCTTCTTTTGAGAAGTGTCTGTTCATGTCTTTTGCCCACTTATTTTTTTGAGACAGAGTCTCACTCTGTTGCCCAGGCTGGAGTGCAGTGGTGTGATATCGGCTCACTGCAACTTCCACCTCCTAGATTCCAGCAATTCTCCTGCCTCAGGCTCCCAAATAGCTGGGAGTACAGGCACATGTCACCATGCCTGGCTAATTTTTGTATTTTTAGTAGAGATGGAGTTTTGCCATGTTGGCCAAGATAGTCACGAATTTGCCCACTTTTTAATGGAGTTATTTTGCTTTTGCTTGTTGGATTGTTTAAATTTCTTATAGATTCTGGATATTAGACCCTTGTCTGATGCATAGTTTTCTTTCATGTTGTAGGTTGCCTGTTCTCTCTGTTGATATTTCCTTTTTCTGTGCAGAAGCTGTTTAGTTTAATTAGGTCCCACTTATCAATTTTTGTTTTTGTTGCCATTGCTTTTGAGGACTTAGTTATAAATTCTTTCTCAAGGCTGATGTCCAGAATGGTATTTCCTAGGTTTTCTTCTAGGATTCTTATGGTTTGAGGTATTACATTTAAATCTTATTCCATCTTGAGTGAATTTTTTTATATATGGTGAAAGGTTGGGGTTCAGTTCATTCTTCTGCATACAGTTAGCCAGCTATCCCAGCACCATTTATTGACTAAGGAGTCTTTCCCCATTGTTTATTTTTGTTGACTTTAAATTAGATGGCTGTGAGTATACAGCTTTATTCCTGGATTCTCTATTCTGTTCTGTTGGTGTGTGTATCTGTTTTTGTACCAGTACCACACTGTTTAGGTTACTGTAGCCTTGTAGTATAGTTTGCAATTGGGTAATATACTGCCCCTGGCTTTTTTCCTTTTGTTTATGGTTGCTTTGGCTATTCAGGCTCTGTATTGAACCAACTCATGTTGGTTCAATATGCATTTTAGAATAGTTTTTTCTAATTCTTTGAAAAATGACAGTAGTTTATGACATTAGTAGGAATAGCATTGAATCTTTAGGTGCACAGTTTCTAAACTCCTGTTGCAGAAGAGTGGGTGCTTCAGATGTCAGAAGATCTGCCTGGACATAAGCAGAGAAGGCCCTGCTGAACCACAAACTCTGCATAGGAAGAGGGGCGTGGTTCAGGCTGCCAATCTATGTGAGTAAGTGCTTTACATACCTGGAGATCTGCCTGGGCATGGAGCAAAGAGGGCCCCATTGAACCACAATCTATGCCTGGGAAGGGTGGGGTGGCTCAGGCTGCTGATCAGGTGAGCCAGTGCTTCAAGTGCCTGGAGATCTGCCTGGGCGTGAAGTGGAAAGGGCTCCCCTGCAACAAGATCTCTGCACAGGAAGAGTGGGGCAGCTCAGGCTGCTCATCTAGGTGAGGGAGAACTCTGGATGCCTGATAATCTGCCTGGTGTGGAAAGGAGAGGGTCCTACCGCACCATGATCTATGCTCAGGGAGGTCTAGGTGGCTCAGGCTGCTGATCTAGGCAAGTGTGTACTCTGAATTCTTGAAGTTCTGCCTGGGGGTGGAGTGGAGCGGGCTCCGCTTCACTGTGATCTCAGGGGAGCAGGCTGGGGCACCCAGAAACAACACATGCAAAGTGATTCCAGGTTGCCAAGCCGGCTCTGGGCTGCAAGTCTTATTGTTCAGGAGAAACTGCAGCTGTAGCAGCTCTCCTCCTGCTGCAGGCCTGTGATGGGGGAGAGCACAGTTCCAGCACCTACTACTGAGGTGCTTTCCATAGTTCTGACTGTGGAGGCCCCTACCCTGCTCCAGAGCAAGTGCTCCAATATCTGGCCCAAGATTAAAATACCTGTGTGGTCACACTGCTAGGCTGCCAAAGAATGACTGACTTTGTTTGTGACTGGATTAAAAATGGCGTCCTGCTCTCAATACCAGTCTGAGAAAATGCCTGCAGCTTTTCCCAGTGTCTTTCTCTCGGTGCCTCCAAGTTTTTCCTCAAGTTAGCTCCAGAGGTTGGGAAAAACAAAGTGCTCTCCCCTGTCCTGGGTTGCTAGGTGAGTTACAGGGAAGTCTGCCTTGTCCTCTCAAGTACTGGGGCTTCACTCGCTTTTATCAGCCTGTCACCTTCAAGGGAGCTGTTTGCCTGTGTTCTCCTCGTTAGGATCTGGGGTGTCCTTCATGATTATAGTGGATTCCCATTTTCCTTCTTGAATTAAAGCTCACAGAGTTGATCTATTTTTCTTTTCTTTTTTTTTTTTTGAGACAGGGTCTCACTCTGTCACCCAGGCTGGAGTGCAGTGGCATGATCTTGGCTCACTGCAACCTCTGCCTCCGGGGTTCAAGTGATTCTCCTGCCTCAGCCTTCTGAGTAGCTGGGATTACAGGTGCCTACAACCATGCCTGGCTAATTTTTGTGTTTTTAGTAGAAATGTGGTTTCACCATATTGGCTAGGCTGGTCTGTCTAACTCCTGACCTCATGTGATCCACCGCCTCAGCCTCCCAAAGCGTTGGGATTACAGGCGTGAGCCACCGTACCAGCCACAAAGTTGGTCTTTATGCACTAGGTTGCTATTTCCAAGTGGCCAAGGAATGTTAAAAGCCTCTAATCCACCATCTTGGGAAAAAAATAAGTGTGTGATGTTTTCTTAGGATTAAACTGGGCTTATGAATTTTTTTGAAGATCACAGAAGTAAAGTGCTCTTTTTATCACACCACATCAAAGGGTACATAATATTAATAAAACTTATCTCTGGTGATACTAACTTTGAACACTTGGTTAAGGTGGTGTCTGCTAGTTTCTCCACTGAGAAGTTACATTTTTTTCTTTTTGATATTCTGTTTTTTGGATATGAGTCGCTAGGTTCAGCCCACAGTCAAAGGGAGGGGAATTAAGCCTCACCTTTTTGATGAAGGAGTATTTATATATATTAGATGGAATTTCTTTAGGAAGAATAAATCCTTAATTTTGATGTAATTGAAATTGTTAATTTTTCATCTTATTTTAAATTTTGATCCAGGGTCAGCTGGATATCAGGGATCATATTTTGCATTTGGTTGTCTTCGACTTGTTTTTTATGAGTCCAGTCCAATTGTCCTAATGTTTCACAATATGGATTTTTCTGATTTTTTTTTGTTCTTAGACTCAAAGTTATATTGTTCCCATTATATTACATGAAGAGGCGCATAACGCCAGCTTGTTCCATTATTGGTAACTTGGTTTAGGTGGTGTGTATTAGATCTCTTTGTTGTAAATGTATATATATATTTTTCACTGTGGAATCAATAAGTACTCAGTGGGATGATATATTAAGATTGTGTAAATATTGTGTTTTCAATAATCTTTTGCCCAATGGCTTTATCATACATTAATGATCCTTGCCTGAATCAAGATTTACACTGTTAGTTACAGATGGTGATTTTCTTCTGCTACTGCGTCCTCTACATTTGTTCGTTGCTCTGTAAATGAGCACTCGTTCCCTCTTTTTTGGATATGACTGTAGATTCAAGGATTTCTTTCATGTGTGCTTGATTTAATAGATTTTAGAAGATGCATCTAAAAATTTTAACTATAATTATTGTTTTTTTCTCCCCTTACTTTTGTTAGTTATTGCCTTGTATTTCAGAACTTTATTGTTAGATGCATTTGTATTTTTGGTTATTACTTATATTTGTACCTCAGTTGCCTCATGTGTAAAATGGAGATAACAATATAACTTATGTCATGGGCTTATTGTGAAGATTAAATGAGTTAATACCCGAAAAGATCTTAGATTAGGATTCAGAATGGTGCTTAGTCCTCAATAAATGTTAATACTACTTTTTAAAATAATATATATTTTGGATCCATTACTTCTTTTATCAATATGTAATGTCTTTGTTCCTTGTTGTTTCTTGTACTTTGATTTCTAATTTGTCTGAAATGTAGATTGCTACTCCAGTTCTCTTTGGTTTATAATTGCCTAGCATAAATATGTTTTTTACATCCTTTCAACTTTCAGAAAACTTGTGTTTAAAATGTGGTTCTCAGAAGTATCTTATTTTATGGTGATTATGTTCTCATCCAATCTGAGAGTCTCTTCCTTTAATCAGTGAATTCAATTCATTTACATTTTAAAATTACTGATACATTAGGAATTATTTTTACCAACTTAATTTTTGTTTTCCATGTGTCATATTTTTGTCCCCCCTCCCCATACTTTCTACTTTTCACTGGATACTTACTAAGACCTTTAATCACTTTTTGCATATTTCATGGTATCCAAGTTGACTAATATCTTTTCTTTGGGAGTTAGGGAATGTTTTTAATAGCATAGGAAGTGTTCTGAAGCCATATACAAGCAAGAGTATCTTTATTTTATTTTCTCATTTAAATAAGTTTAGTTAGCTATGAAAATCCAGGTTTGAATTAATTTTTCTACAACACTTAAAAAATAGTTATCTATTGAATTCTTGTCTCCAGTATTGCTGTTTGGAAGTTAGATGCCAATTTTGTCTTTGTTTCCTTGTAGGTGTTTTCCTTTTGTTTCTCTCTGAAAGCCTTTGAAATTTTCTTTTTGACTTTATGAATCACAATTTACTATAATAGGTTTAGATTTTTAAAATCTAATTCGTTTGTTAATCTATAAAGCCTTTAATTTCATGGCTCATATCTTTAATTCTTGGAAAATTATAGTCGTTATTTTGCTAAATACATTCACCTCTCTGCATATATTTTCTCTCCATTGGAGAGTCCAGTAATATAAATTCCAGTGATATGAATGTCTATGCCTAGCCTCCATATCTTTTAAATAAATATAGGCTCTATAGAGAGACACATACACATATGCCCCATAATTGTAACTCTATAGTTTTATTTCTATAGTGTTTTTATATACATATGTATACAGATGCTTCTTGACTTACAGTGAGGTTATAGCCTGATAATCTCAGCATTAACTGAAAATATCATAAGTTGAAAATGCATTTAGTACCCCTACCTTACTGAACATCATAACTTAGCTTAACCTACTTTAAATGTGCTCAGAACACTCATTTACCTTAGCCCACAGTTGGGCAAATCATCTAACACAAAGTGTATTTTACAATAAAGTGTTGAATTTATTCATGTAATTCATTAAATATTGTACTAAAAGTGAAAAACAGAACTTTTGTATGGATACTTGTCATTAGTGTACACAGCTGAATGCACACTGGGCCTGAATAATGTGTGAAGCATTGAACTACAATTAATTGCCAGGTGATGGTGACGCTACAGTGGCAGGATCACCAATTCTTCTTAGCCCAGGAAAATATCAAAGTTCAAAATTCAAAGTACAGTTTTGACTAAATGCATATCATTTTCACACCTTTGTAAAGTTGAAAAATCAAGTCGGGACATCATTAAGTTGGGGACTGTCTCTATTTAGATGACCCATTAATCCCATATTATATCTCATAGGTTGATCAGTTCAATGTATTTCTTTTATAGTTGTTTTACTTTTCTGATATCTTGTTAATTTTACCTAACACTTATATTCTCCTGGGGTGATTATTCATCTTAGGTGATAATATGTCTCTGAAAAGAGGAAATAAATCTGTATTCCCTCTTTGTGTATGTGTTGCCTCAGGGTGGAATGATTCTGATACAGTCACTCAGAATTTCTTTAATTTGGGGAACTTAAACAATTTACCAATATGGTTGTATGGTTATATGACTTGATGGTCCACAGTCGATAGGAAGAAACAAATTAAAAGAGAGGTAGCTGCTAGGGATAAGCACATTCTACGGTAGCAAGAAATGATAGATGACATCTTAAAGGATGGCAGGTCCCAAAAATGTGTGCATCAACAGATATGAGTACAAGCAAAATGGCCTGGGACCACCCAATGTAAATTGTCCAGTAGTTTTTGGTACTCCCTCAGGTCATTACTGTATAGTACTTTAGGATAACATTTTTATTAATAATTCCATCAAGGGAAAGTTAAATACAGAATTCAAATATTATGTTGATGCAGATGAATGAATAAAAGAAATGTATGTGTGCACAGTGTCATACTATTCAGCCATAAAGTAGAATGAAATTCTGTCATTTGAAGTAACAGGGGATGGAACTGCAGGACACTATGTTAAGTGAAATAAGTCAGGTATAGAAAGATAAATACTACATGTTCTCCCTTATATATGGGAAATTTAAAAAGCTGAGCTCCTAGAAGCAGAGTGTAGAATATGGTTCTTACAGAACAGGAAGGGCCGTGGGGAGGGGAGGACACGGAGTTGGTTAATAATTAGACTCATAGCTAGATAGGTGGAATAAGTTCTACTGTTTTACAGCACTGCAAGATGAATATTGTTAACTATAATTTACTGTATATTTTTAAAAAGCTAGAAGAAAAGATTTTAAATGTTTTCAACAGAAAGAAATGACAAGTGTTTGAGGTGAAGGTGAATGCTTGAATGCTAATTACTTTGATTTGATCGTTACACATTATACATGAATAAAAACATCATGCTGTATCCCATAAGTATGTACAATTATTGTATGTCAATGAAAAATAAGAGGAAAACCCCCCAAATATTATGTTGATGTTACAGTATAAATGTATGTATAATAGAGTTTAGAACAATTATTATAAAAATGGTTATATTAAATAAAAGGTTTTATATGTAAAGAGGTAAACATCAATTATCTGAAAAATTAGTTATATATTTTAGCTTATTCTTGGTAAATGAATAAAAAGAGAACAGATTTCTTGACAATTTCTAAAGGGTTTAAATTAAGGTAGTTTTCTATTAAATTTGACTATGATTAAAAAGACCTCTTTAAAGATATTTAGCACTTAAATAATGCAGTGTAGCAAACCATCCCAAAACTTAGTGCCTTAAAACAATACTCATGAGTCTGTAGGCAGCTGGGTGGCTCTGCTGTTCTGGGGCAAACTTGGTTAATCTTGGCTGGGCCTGCTTGTGCAGGTTCACGAGGGATTGCCTGGTCTAGTATGCTTCATTCCCATATCTGGCAGTTGATTGCTGTTGGCTGAGGTGTTAGGGAGGATTAGGCCATGTGAAGCTCATCATCCAGCTGGCTAATGGGCTTGTTTTACCCTTTCTCTGCTGGGCAAGTTTCATGAGAATAAGTAACAACATCTAGCTTCCCTTGAAGCCTGTCTTTGGAACAGGCACATGGTCACATCTGATATATTCTACTGACCAAGGTAACTCACAATACTAGATTCAAGGGGAGGGGAAAATAGACTCCACATCTTGATTGGGAGGAGAATCAAAATTACACTGCAAAGGTCAGGGTCATAGAGAGGAGTGAAGAATTATGACAATTATTACAGTCAATGTACCACATTCCCATTGCATAAGTAATCAGCTCTATTTAACATAGTAAATTTCTGGATGGAAGAGAGATGAAGGGAGTGGCAGGTGTGGAGTTAGGGACTCCTCAGTCATGAAAGAAATATCCATGGCTTGGACATGGGCATTGGTGGAAGGAAGCTAATTGCAGCAGGAGTATCACAGAGGCTGAATACTACAAAGTACAGTAATGTTTTGTGAAGATTTTTAAAAAAATAGTAAACCACTGGGTGGTTTCCAACAAGCACAACTTTGAATACTGTGGAACTAACTACCAACTTGATCACCAACTCATCAGTAAGTGTTTACTAAGTAATTACCACAGGCCAAGCACTGTCCTCGTACCTGGAGGAATACAAAGAATAAGACAGTTTGCTTCAAGATACTTTCCATCTATTAGAAAGATATGATATTCCCCCAAAGAAGGCCAGTGATACAAGTAATAAAATGTAACAGACACCAAAATGCAGCCCATAAAGATGGCAATAAAACATTCAGTTCTTTTAAAAGATTTTTGAAAATATGAATATATATATCTTCAATAATATAATGAAAACCACGGGAGAAGAAGATTCTCTTTTCATAAATAGGCTACCAAAGTATTTAAATTCCAAAAGTAAGCAATGTTTATATTGAAATTCAGTCACAAATAGTACCCTGCTAAGTGAATTTTCTAGAGATTTGAAAGAATTATTGTGAGTTTGAAAATAGCTTCCCAAAGTGTGACTCCATGAATTAAATGTAAGAGACATGAACAAGTTGCCAAATCTTCCATACCTGAGTCTCTCCGCTTGCAAACCACTAATAACAAAACTAACTCAATTCATATGTTGACATGAGAATTAGTTAATAGAAACCATTGCAAAGCACTATGGAAATCTTAAGTGCTATGGAACTAGGTCAATAATGAATGCTGGCTTTCTTCCAGTTGCTTCTGAAAGGGAGAAGGAGTTTGATGACAGTTGAATGACCATTTAACCTGCTAATCAGGTGACTGGCAGGATGCCTGGTGATAAATAGAAGAAGAAAATTTATAGAAGACAGAGATGGGGCAGCAAAAGAGATCAGATGTCATGTTTCGTAACAGGGGCTCTGCTGGCATTTTGGGCCGGATGAGCCTTTGTTGTACAGGACTGCCCAGTGTGTTGAGACTATTTGGCAACACTGGCCCCTGTGGGACTAAGTGCCAGTACTCATTCTTCCCCAACTTGTGAAAACAGCAAGAACCCCAATAAGAAATGCTAACTCATTTCCAAACCCCGTGCCTCCTCTGTTGAAAATCACTGAGACAGAAAGCTAGAAGCCTTTAGCAAACAATTTGCCAGGGATTTAGAGTGAGTGAGTATGATGATGCAACAACAGGGGAAAGTGCAAAGTCTAATTAGAATGACTGCAATACTTTAGTATTGAGTAGATTTTAGCCAAATTGATTCATTTTGCACAAGGTCATTAGATTCTTCTTGAACATTTGTTTTCATCTTATATGGCTCCGCTCAAAAGCCTTCAATGACTCCCTATTGCTTACGAATGCAGACTACATTCCTAGGCCTAACATTTATCTTCCCACCAAAACTCATTTCCGACGCCCCCTTCTTCCATTTTCTTCTATAGACTTCTGGTTCCAGTTAATGATGACTAACAAAATAACCTTCAACGATCTAGAATGACAAACATTGGAAATGAAGACAATGTCGAATTATTTATAATTGAAGATTGTAAAGAGTTTCAAATGAGGTCAATTCCAAGGCATAGTCTTTGTTGTTCTGATGCTGGCAGTTGGGGGTACTCCTAGAGCAGCAGTCCACATTCCCTTTGCAGTTGTCTAACTTAAAATCACCTCGGTAATGTTTTTCTGATCACAGTGCTCCTATCTGGACCACATACATTTGTTCCATACCTAAAAGTCTTTGTTTCTGTCTGTTTCTCTATTCCTTCCACCTAGTCTTCTTTGCATGAGCTGTCAATGCAAGGAGACTGAGTGCAGTAGTAGATTCTTTTTTTCTTTCTTTTTTTTTGAGACTGAGTCTTGCTCTGTCGCCCAGGCTGGAGTGCCGTGGTGTGATCTCAGCTCATTGCAAGTTCTGGGTTCACGCCATTCTCCTGCCTCAGCCTCCTGAGTAGCTGGGACTACAGGCGCCCACCACCACGCCCGGCTAATTTTTTGTATGTTTTTAGTAAAGAGGGGGTTTCACCGTGTTAGCCAGGATGGTCTCGATCTCCTGACCTCGTGATCCACCCACCTCAGGCTCCCAAAGTGCTGGGATTACAGGTGTGAGCCGTCGCACCCGGCTGTGTAGATTCTTAATTGAATTCAAGATCTGTTGCTGCTTAAAAAATTTGTCCATCAGAGATTTCAGGGTCTTTCTTTGTTATCCAGTTGGTATGATTAAAATTCTAGTTAGTATTGTCTTAAAATGAAAAAAATACCTAAAATATTACACAGAAAATGTATAAATCTAAATACTCTTAGGATTTCTAAGTTGTAATTTGAAGCTTGACTTTCTATTCATGGTGGAAATCTGGGATTCATTCATCTCTGTCTCCTTGCCCTAACTAGTCTCCACATTCTGATGATCTAACCTTGTAAATAGTTCTGAAATGTCTTCATTTCTTTGAATCCTACTTAGTTTAGGTTCTTAGTTTAATCTTAGTGTAGGTTCTTACCATCTCTTACTTGGATTGTTACAAAACCAGGTTTATCACCAAATGATCTCTGCTTCTGGACACTCCTCCCCTCCACTGGAAAACCCTCTTCTACCCAAACGCAAATTTTATCATGTTACTTCCTTGCTTAGAACACTCCGTTGTTTCTCCTTTCATCCCATGGTAAGATATAAAAGACTTGGAGAAGCGTGAAGTGCTTTCAAGCTCTGGTACCTGCTTATCTTTCCATTCTCATTCCCATCCCTCCTCCTTACTCTGTTCCCTCTAGTGCTGCCAAATGACCATCATTCCAAAATCACGTTATATTTTTTCCTGCCAGTATGCTTTTCAATGCTATTCCTTTGTGAATGACTACCCATCCTTTAAGACCTATCTCTGAGGTCACCTCTTCCTGGCAACCTTTCCTGATCTACCCATCTGGGATGGATGCCCCTTCTCTGTTCTCTACAGGCTCCCTGTGCATTTCTCTGACTTAGCCTCATCACACTGCATTGAAGTGATCTGTCCACCTGCCTGTTTATCGCTCTTGACTGTGACCTAGAAACCAAAGCCTGTCTCTGATTCATCCTTACACCTGCAGCCACCAGAACAGTGCCTGACATAAAATTGATGCTCAATAACTGTTTCCCGAAAGGTTGTATTAAAACTTGTAAACTTTATGAATGAGAAAGGCCATAAGATTGAGAAATATCTGGTGATTTGTGTTAGCATGGATATTTCAGACATTTTAGACCCAAAGACACATTTTTAATGGTCTCTCAACAGAGGATTAGACCAAAAGATTCTACTGGCCCTCTGATCTCCCCCCTGCTCAGTACAGAGAACTGAAGGCAATTCCCTGAGAAAAGCATGTCTAGGATACTGCTGAGGACTTTGTTTCATTAAGAGGTGGTGAGCATTGGTGCTATTGAAGCCTCCTGGAAATGATTCTTCTCTTGACGTGAGGTACTGCTGAGGGTCGTGTGTGTGTGTGTGTGTGTGTGTGTGTGTGTATGTGTGTACAAGTGCACACAGTGGTGGTAACAACAAGCAGGGTGTTGAAACAGTCCCTGGGCAAACAGAGAGCTGTCTCAATCAATCATTCTCATTGTAATGTACCTGGGACCTAAATAATTGAGGACTTGACTCATTAATGATGACAGCGAACACTTACTTAGTACCTACTATGTGCCAAGCAGTATTCTAAGTGCTTTGTGTGCATTAACCCATTTGATCTTCGCAAAAACCCCATGAGGCAGGTACTATTATTGTCTTCATATTATAGATGAGGAAACCAAGACACAGAGAAGGTAAACAGTGTGCACAAGATCACCCAGCTAAGAAATGGCAAAGGGAAGAACAATTCCAGGCAATCTGACTCAAGAGCCCAGGTTAAGATTAAACTGCCATAACCATCATTCTTTCCTGCTTCTCATGTACTGACATGGTCCTGAGTCAGTGCTTCTTTTTTTTTTTTTTTTTTTTTTTTTTTTTTTTTGAGACGGAGTCTCGCTCTGTCGCCCAGGCTGGAGTGCAGTGACCGGATCTCAGCTCACTGCAAGCTCCGCCCCCCGGGTTTACGCCATTCTCCTGCCTCAGCCTCCCAAGTAGCTGGGACTACAGGCGCCCGCCACCTCGCCCGACTAGTTTTTTTGTATTTTTTTTAGTAGAGACGGGGTTTCACCGTAGTAGCCAGGATGGTCTCGATCTCCTGATCTCGTGATCCGCCCGTCTCGGCCTCCCAAAGTGCTGGGATTACAGGCTTGAGCCACCGCGCCCGGCCGAGTCAGTGCTTCTTAATCTCTGGGACCTTAAGATGGCACCTGGTCACTAAGGATGGTAAGGAGGTGTTACTCTTTGAGGAGAAGTGAAGCCCCACACCTGGGGGTCTCTGGGTACTGGGGCAGCCATGGGGAACACCTGCAGACCTGTAATCCTTGGAGGAAGAGCTGTAATCACTGTAGTCACTGGCCAGACAGCAGGCTCCCATTGCACTCTCTAGCCCAGGTTAGAAGTCGGAACAGTATTGCAGAAGGCTGGTAGAGTAACCCTGCTAGTCAGCAGAGAGTGGACCAACCCTGTGAGAACCCTTGGAGTTGAATGGAACCTACTGGGGCTGGAGTAATACAGCAAGACTGGGAGGCTAAGTGCCGGGGTCTGTGATGAAACTCTACATATGTTGACTATAATTCTTGGATCAACCATGCAAGATGGATATTTGCCCTATTTTACTGATAAGAAAGCAGTATCAGAAAGGCTAAGTAGCATGCCCAAGTTACAGCATTAGTAAGTCTCTGGAATCCAGTCTACTTACTCCAAAGCCTATCTTTTTACCCTGTACCCTTTGCCCCTCCTATATAATGTTTGTTGCTTTTCTGTTTTATTTTATTATTTTTTTGAATAGAACTTCCTTCTGAATTTCTCAGGGCGAGCTGGGGCCTGACTTGTGGATTACACAGTGGGCATACTTTTCCAGAATCTGAGGCAGGTGTGAGAATCAGGTGGATTGTGACATTCCCCATAAAAAAACAGTGTAGAATGAAATTTTAATCCCTTGGTGTCTGCGCTAAGAACTCATCTCAGATTCTTTCTTCCTTTTTCAACTTTTTCACATGCTTAGGAAGTCATTGTGAGCAAAAACAGAGTCCAAGGCCCAGAGTGCCCCCTGCAGGGCTGGAAGGAGGATTCAGGGCAGCGGCGGGGTGCACAGCCACCTGTGGGGCTATGAGGCCGGGCCCTGGAGACCCTTCCCTTCAGTGAGGGTTTGCAGACTAATCCTGTAGGCAAAGGGCACTCATGGAGCATTATTGAGGAGGGATGTGATGAAATCAAGATGGTTTAGGTGGATTATTCTGCAGGCATGTGTATAGTGGGTGGGGTGGGGGAGAGACTGAAGGATAGGAGGTATTGCAGGAATAGAGACAATGTGATATGGGGCTGAAATTAGACAATGGAGTGAGAATGGAAGCCAGGGACAGATGGGGAAGGCATTAAGATGCTACAAAGGGAGTAACGAGACTTACTTGATTGTGAAGAATGGCAAAAAGTGCCATAAGAGGAGGAAAATAAAGCATCCTAGTAGAACTGGGGGAATCAGAAATGGGAACTTATTTGGGGAGAAAAAGATTTTAATTTTTTAAACAGTTTTAGCATCTTGGATTTTGGGGGCATATTTTGAAAAGGACTAAATAGGAATTGTTTTTGCTGCAGAGACCATCCCATCCCTTGCCTTTCAGAGACACCATCATGTAGGAAATGTGAATCTTTTACCCATCTCTTCAGGACTCCCAAAGACAGAGATGAGCCTTCTGTTTCCAGTGATCACAGGGCCCCGGGATGAAGCCAGCCTCAAGATAATAAATCAGGTAATTATTTCCATCCTTCCTATGACAATAATGGTGTCGAGGCAGGCAAAAATTCATCAGAGGCAGCTTTGCAAGTCCCCAGGGAGACTCACGATAAAGAGGTTGATTGTCAGAATCTGCCTCTGCAGCATCACACCAGGGCTCTGTAATGACGGCCGAGGGCCACATTGTGCCTCCAGAGTAAAGAATCGTGGAGATGAAAAAAAGAAAGACACCTACATCCTAGCCCAGTGCCCCCCCGAGTCTGTGTGGATGGTCTGGATCAGTAATTAGAAACACAGCACAATAAATATTGAAAGAAGCTCTGTAAACATTCTAGAGGACAATGAAATTAGAAATAATAAGCAGATGGGCTTTTATTCAAAGCAAATCATGCCAGATGGACTCAGTACCTTTCTTTTTTGCAGTAAAAGTACAAAGTTGGTAGATAAAGGAAAATGGTATGCTTGATGTCATATGTTTGAAGATTGTTAAAACATTTGAGTCTTCTAAGAAGTTTGATTTGCAGAATTGGCTCAGAATGCCTGGAATAGAAGCACATACCTGATAAAAAAAAGTTGGATAAATGCTGCTAATTGGGCATAGAAAGTACTGGAACAATGGGCTGTTGGGACAGCCTCACAAAGGGTCTTCTAAGAGACTGTAGAGGTCATCAGTTCCAACCCTCTCAGTTAAGAGTAAAGAAGCTCAATCGAGCAGGGCTAGGAAAAAGGTTACTTGACAATTAGTTCTGCGGTGTGAGTGCTTGGTCTCCTCTTTACCTGGTGTCTCTATTATCTAGGAAAGGAAATATATATGGTCAAGTCTGGTTTTGAAAGGATCCTAAATACGGAGATGCAATAATCGGACCCTGGCCACCAAACCCCGTATCAAACATGTCTTCTAAAGAGGGTGGGGCTGCATACAAAGTAGAGATGGGGGTTGAGAAACAGTTGGGAAGTTTTGCCGCAGGCCGAGCTCCTGAGGTCCCTGTGAAGTTTTCCAGCCACTTTCAAGGATATTAATTCATTCTTGCTGTGAAGCACATGTTGCCCATTTTGCAGTGGGAAAATGGCAAAACTCAGGGAGATTTGGAGACCGCTCCAACGAAGCCTAAAGCCAGCACGTACCAGAGTTGGGATTAAAGCACAGATCCTCTGATTCCAGTCAATTCTCTCTCACCCAAATTACACTTTGGTAAAATTCTGCTGTAGGCCCAGACGTCCTTCCTGCCCTCTATCTCCCCAGAAGTCTCCCCTCTCTCTTGGCTGGGCTCTTATACAGTTCATTCCTAACTCTAAGGCCTTGCCCTCTCGGGAATACTACACGACCTTCTCCCATTCCCTCCCTGTTCTTCCTCAAAACAAGTTGATTTCTTTTCATGTTTCTCCTCAGCTCTTATATATAAACTTTGTCACCCTAAAAAGCACAAACTTCATATAAACAAATTTCCACTATTGCCTCTACGGATGATCGTTTCACCTTCAGGAAATCATTTCACTTCCCAAGGCTGCTTTCTCGTTTAAAACAAAAACCAGCTGTGATGTCTACTTTGTGACTTGCATTGAAGGAACATATGTAAATCCCATCTAGTCAATGCCTAATACGGAGTAGATGCTCAGTATGTATTTATTAAGATAAATTTAGGCTGAGATCTTTTCTTAAGGTACCTCTCCATAGTTTTTCCTTTCTTATGCAGAGCCATGTATTTTCCCCAAACCCATATCTAAACACCCCACTTTCCCCATCAAACAGGGGACCCTCCAGTTGTCTTTTGAGTGGCTGGCAGTTTGAAGTTGGAAGTGAATTGTTAATAAATGATTTTGTTCCTTTTACACATAATTTTTTTTTCCCTGTCAGAGAGTAAAAGAATTTTGCAACAGGCAGCTCTGGAAAGGGGAGTCATTGAAGCATAGGGAAAAAAATGGAAACCCACCTTCATTTCTTTTTCCTGCTAAAAAATAGCTTGTTGGTCTTCACTGGTCCAAGTTTTCTGCTCTGGGTGACTTCTAGGACAACACTGTTAGAACTTACTATTGTTTCTTTTTTTTCTTTTTGTAATAACCTTAGATGCAGTCTTAGTAGGAAATACCTTATTTATCATCTGATGACTGTATTATTATTATTATTTTAGTTTATTTACTTTCTACAGAAGGGGCATAGCAGCTAAAGAAATAACTATTTTGGCCAGGCGCAGTGGCTCATGCCTGTATTCCTAGCACTTTGGGAGGCTGAGGCGGGAGGAACACTTGAGGTCGGGAGTTCAAGACCAGCCTGGCCAAGATGGTGAAACCTTGTCTCTACTAAAAATACAAAAATTAGTGGAGTGTGGTGGTGCATGCCTGTAATCCCAGCTACTCAGGAAGCTGAGGCAGGAGAATTGCTTGAACCCAGGAGGTGGAGTTTGCGGTGAGCTGAGGTCATGCCACTGCACTCCAGCCTGGGTAACACAGAGAGACTCCATCTCAAGAAAAAACAAAACAAAACAAAACAAAAAAAGCCTATTTTTCCCCTCTGCTCACAACAGGAATAAATTTAGTAAATATTTGAGAATCATAACTCTAAATGTTACTGAAACACATTGTCGCACACACATCTATCACTAAGAAATATCACTGCACAGAGTGCAAAGATATATGACTTACATTGCTATCTAATCACACAAGAACTCTGAAAATGGCAGCTATTATTATCACCATTTTGCAGATAAGAAAACTGAGGTACAGAAGAGATTAAGTGACTGATCTCTTGCCTAGTTGGTAGCAAAGTCAGGATTTGAACTCAGGTCAATATGTTTCTGTTTTTCTGTTAATCTGTATTCAGGATCTATGCTTCTCATGTAATACTTTATCATTATAAAAGGCTTTTGACTTTTAAAATATAGCAGACAAAAGACTTCTTTGCTCTAAGATAGAGTAAGAAGGAGTCACAGATTTTGAAAAGAAAGTGCCAAAAGTCATTGACTGGTGAGGGGTAAAATCTTGTCCTTGAGAAGTTTTTCTCCAGGACTGTCCTTCTAGGACAGTCTTCCCCCAGTACTTGACCTGGTTTACCTTGACTGGTGTGCTGTTTCAGGGTTTCTGCTCCTGGTTTCAGATGGTCCATTTTTTTTTCCTATCCAGCTAGAGACTTAAACCAAGTCAGCACAGTTACTGGGTTCCCACATTGTACTGGTGCTGAGGACAGGAAAATCCTGAGAACAGGAAAATCCTTTCCCTTTCCTTACAGGAGCTTATGGTCTAGCAGTAGAGATGAAGGAGTAAACAGACAATTTCCATTAAGTGGTGATCACAGGGAGCAGCACAAGCACATAGGGTCACATAACACAGTCTTGGGAGCTGGGGAACGCAGGCTAAGGAAGTGGCCTGTGCAGAGGCTAAAGGAGGAGTAGGCTAGCCTGGAGAAAGCCAGGGTAGGGCACAGGCTACAAAGCCTCAGAGGCTATGGAAAGCATTTTAGATGTAGAGAATGACTTTAGTGTTTTTTCTTCTGATTTAGAGCTGGAATATTCCAGAAAAAAATTCATCCCTCCCCATACCCTGGTGTATTGGTCTGTTTTCACGCTCCTGATAAAGACATACCTGATACTGGGCAATTTACGAAAGAAAGCAGTTTAATGGATTCACAGTTTCACGTGGCTGGGGAGGCCTCACAATCATGGCAGGAGGTGAAAGGCGTATCTCACATGGCAGCAGACAAGAGAAGAGAATCAGAGCCAAGCTAAAGGGGTTTCCCTTTATAAAACCATCAGATCTCATGAGCCTTATTCACTACCACCATGAGAACAGTATGGGGGAACTGCTCCCATGATCCAATTACCTCTCACTGGGTCCCTCCCACAACATGAGGGAATTATGGGAGCTATAATTCAAGATGAGATTTGGGTGGGGACACAGCCAAACCGTATCACTGCACATATGCCACTGCACATATTCTCTGGTTCTAAGATTAGATCTCCTTACCTGCCCCTGCTGGTAGTGTTTGCTGGGGTGCAGCCTCCCCCCCACTGCCCAGGTGTTGATTTCTATAATGAGGCCATTTTAGTACTTTAGTAACTGAAGAGCTCTATGCCACATTCGCTTCATCTAGAATTCAGCCTCAAAACAAGTACTATTACATCTGGGAACTGCCAGTGTCTTTATCTGGCATATATCTTTACTCAGTGATGAGGAGGTATTTAGACAATGGGGTAGGCTGTGAGTCTCAGTTTATACGACTTTTTTCAAATAAAGAACATCCCAAGTGGCTTTTAGTCACTTAATTATCATGTTTTTTCTTAACTTTCCGGTGGCTAATAGTAAGCAAATTCTGTGTATATATTTTTTTTCTCTGGAATCTTTCACTGCAATCCCAAGTTGAAAGTTTTTCTTCCTTTTTTTTTTTTTTTTTGGTGCTTCTTTGATGTATTGGATTAATTCTTTAGAAAAGGAAAAGATTAGGTTTTTGTATCCCATAATTAGCATTACTGCAGAGGAAGGCAGAAGCTGGAGCCTATGGAAGATGGCCTGGGACAATGGCTTCATGCTCACGTGTGACCTGAACTGAGCCAGGGTGATAGGGCAGCCTTGTTTGGCTTGAATCTTCAAGTCTGTCATATTACTATCTTTGCACTAAAGATGGAAATTCTTATATTTTCCCATATGCTAGGACAGGTCTCTCCAAGCATCCTACCTATTGTTCCTAAAGCAAAAATATTCCTTACAATATGAAATACAGCATGCACAACTTTTTCTGGTTCTGTTTGTCTCCCTAAAGCAAAAATATTCCTTACAATATGAAATACAGCATGCATAACTTTTTCTGGTTCTCTTTGTCTCCCTCCACCCCCACCAAGGTTTAACAAAGTAACTCTGAAACCAACTTTTGCAGTGAAATGAATCTGCCCAAGGAATATTTTTTACCCTGAATAATAATAACTCCCCTAAGAATGGAACACTTTCCATTTGCAGAGCTTTATTATTGTTATTTGGGACTGATGGACTGTCAGCGGTTTCTGCCAGAAACAGATATGCTAATCGGGGCCTTCAGCAGGGTGGCACTGGGGGTTCACACTTCTACACTTTGTTTAGGCTCATGGGGATGACGGTTTCGCTGACTCTTGTTTTCGCAAGCCCTTTTGGAGATGTGGCCTGTAAGAAACTCTGGCAATCAAGAGAATGGAGTTCTGATAGATGTAGTGCATTTTCTACCAAATTACATTAGCATATAAAACTTGGATTATTGATTCTTTCTTTACTTGTGATTTCTGGGCAAAAGTCCAGTTTATAGAAGGAAAGAGGATATACACACACTTGAGTTGAGAGTAGTTTATTTTATTTTTTCCTGATTTTAGAGACTGGTGCCATGACCCAGAAAGGTAGTGTGATTTTGCATTGCGATGCACTCTAATATCTGCATTAGGCTGTGCTCAAGCCTTCCGTGGTACCGCCCTTTCATTTCTGATCCAAACTGGACAGGAAGGAAAGGGCAGAGCACCATCTGCCAGGGGCAACAGAGTACCTGCTACTTGTTTAAGCACTTGCTGGTGTCAGGCAGTCGATGGCACTGTACTGAAAGTATCTCCTTTGGTACATAATATCCTCATTTTGCAGATGAGGAAACTGAGGCTCAGTGAGGTTAAGTGACTTTTGTTCTAGGTCACCTAGAAGAAAGTGCAAGATTAGTAGCTATTAGCTTTGGAAAACAATTTGAAAACTCCTCAAAAGGTGAAACATAGAGTTACAAGATGACCTAGCAATTCTACTCCCATATATATATCCAAGAGAATTAAAAACATAGGTCCACACAAAGATTTGTATACAGATGTTCATAGCAGCATTATTTATTTTAAGACAAGGTCTCGCTCTGTTGCCCAGGCTGGAGTGCAGTGATGCAATCATAGCTCACTGTAGCCTCAAGCTCTTGGGCTCACAGGATCCTGCCACCTCAGCCTCATGAGTAGCTAGGACTACAGACATCTGCCACCATGCTCAGCTGATTTTTGTAATTTTTTGTGGAGATGGGGTGTTGCTATGTTGCCCAGGCTGGTCTCTAATTCTTGGCCTCATGTGATCCTCCTGCCTTGGCCTCCCAAAGCACTGGGATTATAGGCATGCAGAATTATTAATAAAGCCAAAAAGGAGAAACAACTCAAATATTCATCAATGAATAAAAGGCCAAATAAAATAAGGCTATCCATACCATGGAATATTATTCAGCAATAACAAGAAATGAAGTACTGGCACATGCTAAGCTTGGATGAACTTTGAAACCATCATGCTAAGTAAAATAAATCACTCACAAAGACCACTTATTGTATGGTTCCACTTATATGAAATGTTCAGAACACACAGAAAACAGAGTAGTGATTGTCAGGGGCATGGATGGGAGGATAGCTTGGGGCAAATGGGGAGTAATGGCTATGGGGTTTCTTTTTTGGGTGATAATAAAATCTCCCACAATTGATTCTAAGTTTGGTTCTAAACTGGTTTCTAAATACTAAATTGGTTCTAAAATTGATTGTACAGCTCTGAATATACTAAAAAACATTCACTACACATTTGTAATGGGTGAATGCTATGGTATGTGAATTATATCTAAATAAAATTATAAAAAAATTTAATGGCTGCTACCCACTGCTCTTATACAGGGAGGCAGTGGTCACTTAGATTGGGGAGTAATTTGGGATGCTCCTAATATACCCATGTACCAAATAGCGGCAGCAGCAGCATCTAACTTTTGTAAAGCATTTAGTAAATGCCTGGCACTCTGCCATGCACTTTACAGACATCATCTAATTGCTCTTACTCTTACTCTTACGTAATCATCATTGTTCTTACTCTTATTTTCTAGGAGAGTTTTAGATCTAGAAGAGGTTTAGAGTAGTTTAACCATTTTTTTAAGGTCACATAGCTAGTAAGTGCTAAGCTGTCTTCTATCAGAGAAAAACCTTGGAAACAGGTGTGTTTATTTGTCTACGTCTCAGCATCATATAGTAGTGGCTAAGAGAATAGGATCTATGGCTAGGTGGCCTGGCTTCGAATCAGGGTTCTGCTTCATCAGCCTTGTGTAAATGTGAGCAGATTGTTCAAACTCTGTACTCCAGTTTTGTCATCTGTATAATGGGATAATAAAGGCATTAAACTCACAGAGTTGAGTGAAATTCAGAGATAACATGTGGAAAGCATCTAGAACAGTGCCTGGCATATACAGTATGTGCTCAACAGCTGTGAGCTGTTATATACGGTGTCTGTTGGAGGATGGGAGTACAGGAATGAATGAGTCACAGACTGTAATCAGCTGCAGTCGACCAGGAAGACAGATGGAGACATCATTGAAATAGGGAGCCATGAGGAGGGCAGGCGGGAGGCAGAGTAGCACAGAGGCAGGGAGACTAATGATGAATTAGGGCCACTCCTGTGGTCCCACATCTTTGGTCTTTCAGGCTCTGGTTTGCTGTGGCAGGATTTTCTTCCATTTCCCTCAAGGGTTCAGGTGTACACAAGAATGATGAAATCTGGTTGTGAAGTTTCAGGATTGTGTTTTCCCTGACAGTTGGGTCAAAATTAAACACTTGAAAGGACAGAGCAGAGAGTAGAAAAAGTCTTTTATTTGGGCTTCTTGAATATTTAACGGTATTTAAGTCCCGAGGCAAATATAACAGAAACTTGATCAGGAGACAAAAAGTCACGAAAGAAGAGAGCATGAGGTGTGTTCCTACCCAGGATGGGTGCTTTCTCATATTCTAATTACACTGAGCCTTAGGAATGTGTCGGAGATTAGCTACTCCTGCACATGAGCTGTAAGATTTATAAGTAAATATATTTGGGTATGTGCATCATATATAAAAGTTGAGAGGAGATGGGAGCAGAGAGAGGGAAAAAAAGAAGGAGAGAGAGAGAGATTGAATTTGAAACAGAAAACCAGGTTTCCAAATCTGAAGGGGTAGAAGGGAGCACAAAATATATGGAGGAACCATTTGATGTACACGCTCGTGTCTTAGTTCCCAGCACAGTCCGTAATAGGCATTCAGCAAATAATTGCTCAATAGACTGTTTATTCTAGTTGGTACATTGAAGATAACCTCTAATGACCTTCAGATTCTGAACTTAGGCAACCCCTCTGAGAATTTATCAGAAAAACAAGTAATAAGTGAGACCAACGTCGTAAGGTGTTAACTCGGAGCCATCATCTATCCTTGTGGAGAACAACCCAGAGGACTTGGATTAGGACCTGATAGTCTACCTTGGCGGCACATGAGAATCACCTGGGGAGCTTGTGAAACATGAGGCTGCTAGGCTGGACCTCACTCCAGACCAATCGAATCAGAATCTTTGGGGTGGGGTCTGGGTGTTGGTAATTATCCTTTGAAACACTCCCCAGGTGATTCTAATGGAATCTAGGGGCGAGAATCACTGGGGTAAGGCATTTGTAGATGGGGAGATTGGTGGCATCTGCCAGAAGACTTGAGGTGTACTTGGCCAGAGATAAACCACAAGTCTGGCCTGAATGTGGAAATGCGTCAGTCATCTTTTCAGATTTCCAAGGTCATGTGAGCTTGGACTGAAGATAGCCCAGCACAGGGCCAGCGATGGCAGCTGGAAGGGTGGCTGCCTGGGAAGGAGGTAAGCCTTAATAACCAAAATAGATGCTGTGCTTTCATCTAACTAATTGCTATGATTTTGAAGTTTCCCATAGCCTGAAACTAGGTACCCACAGGAGGGTGTGAGAGAAGGGGAGAATACTGAGGGATCCTGGGGCCCCTAGGCCTTATCTCATGGAAGGTGCTGGGCTGGGTCAGCAGGACTCAATTGCCTGCTGCAGAGTCCTCAGTGCTCTCCAGAGATCTGATCTGGCTCCCCACAGAGGCACTGACTGCACTGCACCCTGAGATCTCACTGCCAGTCTACAGAAGGACCATTAAGATAATCAAAGAGTCTCTGGGGAGTTTGTGGAGTGTGACTGTGACCATGGGAGCATATTTTATTTTGCCTTGAACCAAACTGCTGAGGAAGAATTCTCTTACATTTTCAACAGGAAGAGCGTATCAGTCAGCCAAATAGCTCTGAGCACACTTCTAGTTAGCTAACAGCATCCCAGAAAAATAGACCTGAAGTTTCTATAAGCAGCCTGTCTCCTTCGAGACCAAAGCTGTCTCTCAGTGAAGGATGTTATTGGGCCCCATAGTAAATTTGGGGAGACCAGGGAAAATACAGGCTCAGGATAGGCAAATTTTCATTGTACTTGAATCAGGAGAATCTGATTATCAACATCAACCCTTCTTTAAAATGCATTTAAACCAACATTTAAACATGCTTCCTGCCACCTGCCCCCTTTCTACAGAATTTTTTTCCTCGACTGTCCTCCCAACCCCCACCCCCACTCTCTTTCCTTCAGACAACTCCATTTCAACCACATGCACCTGATAGAATCTCACACACAGGCACATTTATTATTGACCAGCTTCTTTATCTTGGATAGTATGTCATGAGTAGTCAAGACTATAGCTCTTGAAGGTAGTTTCATAGATTTAAGATGAAGAAACAGTATCCATATAGTTCCAGAGTCAGGGAAGCCTGCTAGTCAGTGAAAAAACACAAGACTGTTGGAGAGTGGAATTTTACTCACGGGAGCTGGCTTGGACTTTAGATATGAAACATTTGATTTATAGTTTCTATTTCTCTCTGATGGAAAACTCTGCTAACCCTTATTGGAAGGTCGAATGTGTTGGGTTCTTTAGCTAAGGTAGCTGTTAAAATTTATTTCACATTCAAGGAAAGGGGCTCTTGTTATTCACCGTGTTCCCATTTTAATTATGATTTTCCTGGCATCATTTTTAACAAGAATAACCTAAGGCCTGCAAGGAGTGATTTCCCCTAATCACTTCTTAAACCTTCCCTCCCCACCCCCAACTAACTGCTATAGCTACAGCTACACAGATGAAATGAAATGGAGACTTGAGCAATTATGTGGTGGATCTGAACAGTGTAGAGTCAGCAGTCAATTAGAATAGTTCAATTATGAAAATCCTTTTTTCTCACTTCTTCTTTTCCTCTGTAGAATTATCCCCTTAACCCTTCCTCATCCACCCACCCTGGTTTGAGGCCTCCTTTCTCATCCTTCTGCTTCTGTTGGCCCCAGACCCCTCTCTACTGGATGGCCCTGGCTCCTCTGCTGGTCTAGCCCTCATCTCCATTCCTTTTCAGGGAGAGGCCTTGGATTCCTCCTCTACCTATTGGATGAGCTTAAGATGGGGAACCTTGTGTTATGCTGATCCTTGAACTCTCACATCATTTCCCAGGTGTCAGTGTACCTTCAGAAATCCTGTGCCTGAGGTCCTGAGCCACATCCCCTTGGCCTTCCATGTTGCTATTCTGAGATTCTCTTTGCACACCCCATTGGCTACCCAGATCCATTCACCTATGGGAACACTACTTATTCTTGCCAGCTTCCCTCACCAGGGAGTGAGTCTGACCCTAGTCCAGTATGATGAGAGTGCCTGCCCCCAGACACAGAAGTCACAGATATGGGTGCCAGTAGGCCTTCTGAGTATGGCTGTACCTCCTGCCAACGGGGACTCCAAGGACTTCCTCTTCACCATAGTGGCAAACACTTGTCTGGATGTTGATTACAGATAGCCAGTCCCATATTTGGATGATTCTCTTTGTCAGCCAAAATCAAGGTATTCACAGGGTTACTTCCTTCTGAGGTCTGTGAGAAAGAATCTGTTTCAGACTGGAACACTACCTTTCACCATTTACAAAAATTCACTCAAGATGGATTAAAGATTTAAATGTAAGACCTCAAACTATAAAAATCCTAGAAGAAAACCTAGGAAATACCATTCTGGACATTAGTCTTAGGAAAGAATTTATGACTAAGTCTTCAACAGTGATTGCAACAAAAATAATTGACAAATGCAGACTAGTTAAACTAAAAAACTGCATAGCAAAATAAATTATCAACAGAGTAAACAGACAACCTATAGAATGGGAGAAAATACTTGCAAACTATGCATCTGACAAAGGTCTAATATCCAGAATCTATAAGGAACTTAATGCAACAAGCAAAAAACAACCCCATTAAAAAGTGGGCAAAAGACATGAGCAGACACATCTTGAAAGAAGACATACAAGCGGCCAAGAAACATAAAAAAATGCTCAGCATCACTAATCATCAGGGAAATGCAAATCAAAACCACAATGAGATACCATCTCACACCAGTCAGATGGCTAGTATTAAAAAGTAAAAACAAAACAAAACGAAACAAAACAAACAGATGCTGACAAGGCTCTGGAGAAAAGGGAATGCTTATACACTGTTGATGGAAATATAAATTAGAGCTAACCACCATGGAAATCAGTTTGGAGATTACTCAAAGGACTTAAAATAGAACTACCATTCAATCCGGAAATCCCATTGCTGGGTATATAACCCAAAGAAAATAAATTGTTCTACCAAAAAGACACATGCACATATGATATAGAACATATGATGTACCTATGTTCTACCAAAAACAACGTATGTTAATCACAGCACTATTCACAAGAGCAAAGACATGGAATCAACCTAGGTGCCTATCAATGGGGGATTGGATAAAGAAAATGTGCTACATATACCCCACAGAATACTATGCAGCCATAAAAAAGTGAAATCCTGTTCTTTGCAGCAACATGGATGCAGCTGGAGACCATTATCCTAAGCAAATTAATGCAGGAACAGAAAACCAAGTATGGCATGTTCTTATTAATAAGTGGGAGCTAAACAATGGGTGCATATGGACATAGAGATGGCAACAGACACTGGGGACTACTAGAGGGAGGGAGGAGCAGGACAAGGACAAGGGTTGAAAAACTGCCTATTGGGTATCCTCAGTGTCACACAGTATATGCATGTAACAAACCTGTACACGTACTCCCTGAATCTAAGAAGTTGAAATTATATATATAAAATGAAAGCATAGAATAAATTAATAATATAATCCACTGTATAAAAAAAAAAGGTAAAAATCTGTTTCAGGTTCCTCTCCTGGGCTTGTTGATGACCATCTTCTCCCTGTGTCTCTTCACATCATCTGCCCTCTATGCATTTCTTTGTCTGTGTCCAAATTCCCACTTTTTTATAAGGACATCAGTCATATCGGATTAGGAGCCCAGCCTACTTCTGACCTTAACTTAGTGAATTACATCTGTACTGATCCTATTTCCAAATAAGGCCACATTCTGAGGTACTGGGGTTATATCATTTTTGGGGGACACACATTGTTCAACCCATAACAGTATGCATTATTTGATGGGGCAGTAATGACAGAGATGTGTATGTACAGTACAGACCTAGTAAAGGGAATAGACACTTTTTTTTTTCAGGGCAGACACATCCTCAAGAAAGCTAATATGAAGCCTTAACTATGTTTCAGGAACTATTCATGTTTATTGATCACTTATTATGTGCTAAACACCATTTAGTAATTTAATGTGTCAACACAATCCTATGAAGAAGCTAAGCCACAGAGAGGTAAAGTAAACAGTCCCAATGCACATAGGAAGGGGCAGAGGGGCAGATCAGGTGTATCTTGTAGGAACCGAATTACTTACACTGTCTTCCCCTACCTCCCTGAAACACCAGGCTCTCCCCATTGAGGATCTGTCCATAGGTTAAGAACGTGGCACTGACAGGGACCAGCTTACATGGATGATTAGGCGTGAAAGCGGTCTGAGTTAGGCAAAGCAGAAGCCTCATAGTGCCAAACTTCCTAATCCCCATGGTCAGAACCTCTGTCCCCAGGCACCCTTAAAATAGGCACTTCCCACTCTATTTCAGGTGCTGTTTGTTGCCTTCTTGGTATCTTTCAAATGCAGTTATCATATTCATTTGCTTACTACTAGAGTGTAAGCCCCATGAAGGCAGGGACCTGTGTTGTCTTTTTTAGTGCTGCGTTGCCAGTGCCTAGCAATGGCCCAGAGAGGCATTCGAGAAAGACTTCTGGTAAATGGATTGTGCTATATATAAAGCAGATTTCTCTGGGTCTTCTCAGAAATTAGATTTCATTTAAAAAAATAAGCCCTAGGTGAAAAATGCCTCTAGGAACTTGTACATTAAATAACTGAGTAAAAATGAGGCACTTAAAGCATCACAGCTGGTCTCTAGCACAGGTATGGAGGCCACTGAAGACGTGGCTCCCTGTACCAAAGTCATATACTGAATTCATTGATAATTATCCTAAGTGGAGCGAATAACCCTCATACATCTCTTGCAGCATAGCTATGGGTTTTATTTTCACTTAAAGTATTGACTTTCCACCCAGGAAGCCATCATCTTTTTTTTTTTTTTTTTTTTTTCGGTAACAGTGGCCCGCTCACATTGCTTTGTGGAAACAGACCATGTGTTCAAGGCAAACTTGACTGTACAGATCTCACAGTGGGGTGCGTACTTCACGGACACTCTCTGAACTGCTAAGGTGGTAGAGCAAAGCAGGCTGGGAGTTGGAAGGCCTGTGTGCTCACCCTGGCCCACAGGCAGCTCATAATTTATGTTGAGATTGGTATCCCATTTGTGAGAAGGAGCAAATGATTTCTGCCCTGTTTGCCTCACCTACTATTGCAGGGTTCAATTAAGTTAATGCACAGAGAAGTGCTTCAGACCCAGAATTTACACATGTAAAGAGTAATTACCCTGGAGCAACATGGCAGGAACAGGAGTGCTGGCATCTGATAGACCTGAGCTTAAATCCCAATTCTACTTGTCTTGCTGTGACTTTAGTTATCTCTAAATCTCTTTGATTTTTTTTGTCATTTGTTTTATCATCTGTAAAATGGGGAGAATAATCCAGCCTTGCATGATTATGAGAGTCAAAGGGAATGATATTTGGAAAGTTCTTGGCACATAGTAGGTGCAGTGGTAACTTTTGTGTCGCTAATTTTAGTTTGTCACTTAATCAGAGAGTGCCATTGTATTAGTTTTCTGTTATTGCCATAAACTATCACACACTTAGCCACTTAAAACAATACAAATTTATCATCATGTATTTATAGGTCAGAAGTCCACTGGGCTTGGCTGGTTTCTCTGGCCAGGTCTTGCAAAGTTGAAATCAAGGTGTTGGCAGGCTCAGGGGATTATCTACTTTCAGACTTACTCAAGGCATTGGTAGAGTTGAGTTCCATGTGATTGTAGAATTGAGGTCTACCAGCTGGTGGCTGGGGATTGTTTTCTGTTTATAGAGACCACCCACACTGCTTGGCTTGTGGTCTCTTCGCCCTTCTTCAAAGCCAGCAATGGTGGGTCTTGTCCTTCTCATTCTTGGAATGTCTCCTTCGTTTCCCTCTTCTGCTGCAGCTGACTCTTCTGACTCCTTTACCCCTTTAAGGGCCCCATGATTATGTTGTGTGCATGTGGATAATCCAGGGTTCTATTTTAAGTTTTCTAACCTGAATTTCATCTGCAAAGCCACATAAACATATCGTGCCATGGTAACACCTTCACAAGTTCCAGGGGATAAGAACGTGAACATCTTTGGCTGGGGGTGGGGTGGAGTGGGATGATTTTTTCTGCCACAACCATATGTTGATAACTGATGTTCTCATATTATTAACAATGTCTCTTCAACAAGATCTAAAGTTCCAAGTACTTAGCTCAATACCTGGCATAGAGTAAGTGCTTGATCAATATTAGTTTCTATTTTTGTTGTTGGTAAGCAGATGACAAGAAGTATCTTGGTTTTTCCACAGGTTCTAGCAAATTCACGTGGCTAAGGGATGCCTCTTCCTTTACTACTCATTGTCAGTTCTCTCCAGAAAGTCTTTCTGACCCCAGCCCTTGCCCACCAGGCTGGATTCAGTGCCAGTCCTCTGTGTTACAGCATCATAGAATTTTCCTTGTTCAGCTGTCCATTTCCCTATCACTCTTCCACCAGATTGCACTTTTTGAGTACAGAAACTGATATTTCTGTATCATTTAGTAGAGTGTCTGGTACATAGTACATGCTCAAGAAATGCTTATTGAATAAATTAATGATGGGAAAATTTATTATACTTAAAATTTTTGATCAAATAATTACTGGTTGGAATGTATCCCTTAAACAACACAAATATTGAGATATTCATTGAGAGGAAAATCTATGCATATCAGTACTGCAATTCCTGAGAATTGTCTTTACACAGAAGGCTTCTTGAAAAATAAATAAACATTGTGTTTGTGAATTGTCCAGACCTGGATCTTGAGGAAGGCATTGCTTAAATAGCCGCAACTCCCGGTAAGTATTGTACTTGGAATTCACTGAATGATTTTGACACTTTTTTTCTCTGAATGCATTAGGGAACAAACAAAGAGAGTATTGAAATAAAGCTACATCATCTTGGCTTACTTCTTATTTGCTTCCTTACTGGAGCTTATTATATCTAACAGCAAAACTGAACCCTAGTGTTATTTCTCTTGCAAATTCACAAGGAGCTCTTCCTTCTGGTTTTTTTCCCTCACACATTGAATGCTCATTTTCTGTCCATTTTGTGAAGTGTCTTAACAAAACTACAAGTCGTTAGTGACAAATAATAATCAAATAAGAGCAATTTTCATAGGGTCATTCATATTGCCATGTGTGTTTTCCATATTTTAGAAGTTTCTCAATTTTGGTTTGTCAGCCTGCCCATGTGATTCCAGATCAGCCAAGGAGGTCAGGCTCCTCTTGCTTGGGCCAGGATCCCTTAACAGTTACTTTGAGCTTGGCTGGTCTTTTTGCAATAATTGCTCCCACTCAGGGACTTTGATCTTTTGATATTTATTTTTAGGTTCAATATAGTCACCATTATTTTAAAGGAACAATTTTATTATCTGAAACAAACAACCACAAATGAAAAACTGGAGCCAAATCACAGGCCTCAGGACCCAGATGAGGAATAAAGAAAAATTGTTTATAGTCATAAATGCTTTCTTTGCAGTTTTCCTTCTGTCTATTGGGCTGGGGCACATTTTCTACTATCACAGAATGGTGATTAGACATCAGATTATATCTTGATATTATAATGGTACTGCCCTCTATTGGAAATCTGGGAATCCTAATTTCCTTTGGATTTAGTGCTCCATTTTGAAATTACAGTCCAGCTCAGGTAGCAGGCTCACATATAACATTGAAGGGTTGCAGTGAAGTCACTTCTCAATGGCTCCTCTGGTTGAACATTCTTGCACAATTATTTTAAACTCAGCAAACATTTGTTGAACACCTATGATGTGCCAGACATTGTGCAAGGAACTCGATAGATGCAGAGATGTCTAAAACAAGGTTCGTGATTTCAAGAACCTTATGACCTGGTACAGGAGACAGACTTTTATACAAATAAATAGAAAGGAATCTGACTTCATGGAGTTCTGCAATTCCAAGGAATTTTAAGTGCTATGTGGCAGATGCATGGCCAAGGAGAATTAGGACTTTACTACTGGACCAGTCATTAGCTCAGTGCCTGGCGTATGGTAGATACTGCATATGTGGGGTATGCATGATTTGGAGAAGGTGATATAATTAGAATGGAGAGGTCTGGAAGGGCTGTACAGAAAGGGATGCAGCCAGAGCCTCATTGACATCTTCCTCTCCTGCTCATACTCTGAGCAATCCTACAACCATGGTGGGTGACTTTACTTGCAGCACAGTAGGAGAGCAGAGTGATCAGCAGTGATACACTGACAGAGCATCCAGCAAGGCCTCTTTCATTAATAAACACTTAATAAACACAACAGACTGATGTGCCACACATAGGAGTGCTATTTGAGCCTGAATATGCCTCTAGGACGGCCCGCCTTCCATGGACAGTGGGTGCTAAAGAGCCATTTATACAAGTAATGCCACTCTCTTGCCTGTCTTAGAGTTCTTGCTCCATTGTAACCTCTCTTGAGGAATTCACTCCTCCACTGAGTCTCTGAACAAAGAAAAGCTTTATCTATCATTGAGCAAGCTCTAGAGCAGGGTTTATGGGTCTTCCTTGACCTAGGCCCTGACTACTATGTCTGTCTTCTCTCCCATAACTCTCCCACCTTCCTCCAACTGATCCAAGCAGTTATTAGTTTCTTCTCACACTTCCATGCCTTTGCACTGCCTTTCCCTGTAATTGGAATGGTCTAGTTTTTAATCTAAAGTTTCTACTTATTCTTTAAGATTTAGCTCAAGGCCACTTTTTTTGGAAAGCATTTACTTGCATTATTAGACTATAAAAACATCTTTTGAATCTCCATAACACTAGGTCGTATGTCTGTCCTACTGCTTACTGCAATTCTCCAACTATTTGGTTATATGTCTGTTTCCCTAGAGGTCAAATACTGTGTCCATTAGTCATTTTAGCCCCAGGGGGTTAGCGTATTATCTGGAACATAGCTAACATTTAGTGAATACTTTTCTAATAAACAAAGTGGATTTGGTGAAAAACTCGACATTAAGAAAGGTCTAGTGAAATATTTTCATCTTTTATTTGTAAGTATCTATTAGGTAAGATAGGCCCATTGTCCACAATCTGCATTAATAGATCTCAATAACTGTCAAAGGAAGAATGCTTCCCAGAGACCAGGAGAGAGAAAAGGCCAAGTGGGCAAAGCCACGGCCCTCTTTAACAGACAGGGAGGACAGAAAGGGTGGGAACACTTGTTCAGAACTGTTCCTGTGAAATGTCCCACAAAGAAGAATCTGTGCTAGAATTATTTTGGGAAATGCGATTTACTCTTTTCTATTCATTCATTATTTACTCATCCTATTATTTAACAAGTATATTTTAAATGTCTACTATTTGCCATACATTTGTTCTCAACACTGAAAGATGGTAGTGAACAGCATAGGTCATTGTTCCTCCCCTCCTGGAGCTTACATTCTAGTGTGAGACACAGGCCATAAACAAAGTAAGAACTTGAACTGGGCAGTGTTTTACAGAGGGGCATTAAGTGCTATGGAGGAAAGAAGTCAGAAAGCTTTTATTGGAAGTGCTGGGGAGTGGAGTATGGGAATTTTGAATAAGAGGTCAAGGAAGTTCTCACCAAAAGGTTGCATATGAGTAAAGACCTGAAAGAAGAGAAGGAGTGAGGTGGGTGGATCTCTGACTAAAGAGAAATCAGGAAAGAAGGAACTGTGAATGTTCCATGTTTAGAGGAACAGCACGAGGCCCAGTGTATTTTCAGCCCAGGAAGGGAGGGAGGTGAAGATGGGAGATGTAGGTGGAGAAGTCATAGAAGAGCAATCATTTGGGGTTGTAGGTATGAACTCTGGATTTCATCTGAGTAAAAGGGGGAAGTCATTGCAGGGTTTTGAAGAGAGGGGTGATATTGCCTGTTGTGGTAGGTGACTCAACCTAGGTGTTGGGTTGAGGGTAGACTATCGGGGAAGGGCAGAGGCAGGGACACCATTTGGAAGGCTCCTTAAATGGTCCAGGCTTGGGCCAGGGTAGTGGAGTAAAGTGGTCAAATTCTGGATATATTTTGCATTGTAGAATGAATAGGATTTGCTGATAGATGAAATAGGAGGCAAAGGAGAAATAGAGGAATCGGGAATGGCATTAAGATTTTTGGCCTAAGTAACTTGAAGAATGAAGTTGACATGAACTGATGGTTGGGGAAGACTGAGTGAGGAGGAGATGAAGGGATATCAAGTTAAGTTTCAGATGTTTTCTAGACATCTCATGGACAACCGTGAAGGGGCAGTCAAGCAATCAGAGGACAGGTATGGGCTGGAGATGTAAACTGAGTAGTCCTTATCATGGAGATAGTATTTAAAGCCAGGAGACTAGGAGAGGTCACCCAGAGTATGAAAGTAGGCCAGGAAGAGAAGAGAACTGAACTCTGAGATGGATTTAGAGTCCCAGCTCTTGAATTCTCATCTCTGACAGTCCTTGAAGAAAAGAAACAGATTTAACTTGGCTTTTCCCAAAGTATCGGATGATGGAACACACTTTCCCCTATAGAACTGCAGAATTTATGTTCCACTGAACACTTTTTGGAGAAGGCCATTCTAGGCTTGGAAGGTATCCTAGGGCCATAAGGGAAATAATTTTTTATCCTCTACTAAGAAGTTTGGAGTTCGTCTCCCAGGTGTTGGGAGGTCACGGATGAATTTTTTTTTTTCTTCAACACAAGAATCATGGTGTTCTTTATTTACCTTTGCAATTTTTTTTCCTTTTCTGAATTTTTTTTTTTTTATTATACTTTAAGTTCTGGGGTACATGTGCAGAACGTGCAGTTTTGTTACATAGGTATACTCATGCCGTAGTGATTTGCTGCACCCATCAACCCGTCATCTACATTAGGTGTTTCTCCTAATGTTATCCCTCCCCTAGTCCCCCACCCCCCAACAGGCCCCCCGGTGTATGATGTTCCTCTCCCTGTGTCCATGTGTTCTCATTGTTCAACTCTCACTTATGAGTGAGAACATGTGGTTTTTGGTTTTCTGTTCACGGATGGGTTTTAAGAGAAGTAATAGGATTTACATATTTTGGTGGCAATATGGAAAGTGGCTTGGAGAGGGGAGTCTGATGGAATAAGACAAGAGAATAGCTGATTGCAATAGCCTCAGTGACAGATGATGAAGCCCTGAACACAGCGACTAGGAATGGAGGGAAGAATCAGATTAAATGGGTATTTAGGAAGTTTAGAATCAATAAGATTTGATGACCAATTAGATATAGTGGATGATGAAAAATATTCAGTGATAATCCTGAGAGTTCTGTCTTGGGTCAGATTGTCTATAATTACCTGTATCCCTTAGAGAGATCTATCAGTGCAAGCTACAAAGCAACATTCCATGTAATTAGCTTTTATTTTTAACACTGTTCAAGATATATTTTAACGGAGAAAAGTGAATTGATTTAATGCCCAATGTTGCCTTCTATTTTTGTCATTCATAAAACCATATTAGTTTTTTTATTAATACAAAAGTACTTTAAAATGGTATTTACTTGAGTAAGCATGATGAATTGTTTGAATGTGCAGAGGATTACGATGTTATTTTTTAAACACTAATATCATATTTTGGGATTGGTGTATTCTAATCTTTTACGTGCAGAGTACAGAATTAAAAAGAAAACAGATTATATTGACTAGAAAAGTGTTCCTAGCAAGTGGTTTGAGGACCTTGTATAGATTGGGCCTTGTTCTCCAACATTGGGAAAAGGTGGGAGAAATTTCCAATATTGCTTATCTGGATTTTTGTATGTTTAGAATGGGACTAAGAAATGCTGCAATTTTTCTGAATAGTCCAAGGACTCTGAAAAGTAAGTGTATTTCTTTAATGTGGCTGTGGTATGTGCACACCCTTTTGCCTTTTAAAGTAGCCTCTTGCCGGCATTAATGGCATCTCCTGAATATCTTGGGTTTGAAACTGTGAATTGAGAAACAGAATCAAATTGTTTAGGGTCATATGAATATCACATCTTTACTACTAACAAAGCACAGAGGAAAGACCTTCAGTTTGACATTTAGATAATCGATACTTTTTTGGTGGTAACATTGGTTCTAGTCACAATTTGTTTCTTGTTTTCTTTCCTCTAGGCACATTGTAGGGTTGAACTTCCCTGTTTGCATTACATAAGATGGGTCATCTGACTGGCTGTGGCCAGTGAAATGTAGATGAAAATAGCCTGTATCACCTCTGGACGAGTAATTAGGAGCCAGGGTATAATTTGCTACATTTCCTTCTGTCTGCCATGGTGATTGGTGATGGAGGCTCTATTAGTTTTTGTTCCTGAGTAAAGTGATGTAGGGATGAGTTCCTAGCTGACTTCCAATATGAGTGAGAAATAAACCTTTATTGTTTTAAGCCTCCGAGCTTCGAAGTTTGTTATACGGCCCACCATGACAAATATACTATTAGTCCTTTATTTACATGCTTTAAAATACGTCTTGCATTTTCTGATTACCATATGTTCATTGTGGAGAATTTCAAAAAATATAAAAAAAAATCGCTTGAAATCATTTACATAGAAGTAGTCTCTGTTAATATTTTGATGTATTGTCTCCCTCTCCCAATTTAAAAAATTGAGATCCTAATATATATACATATTGATTTCTTCACTTCATAGGTACTCTTAAAATACATGAATTTGCTGCATATTATTAATTGATGAGGATGTGTTATAATCTATTTTTATATTATATGTTTTATATTTATACTATTTAATTTATAAGAGTCATATTTTATTTTTATACTTTTTCTTGTTGTAAATAACATCCCAATGAAACCTTTGCACCTAAGTCTTTGCTGAAATTGCTGCTGCTGTCCTTGGGGTAGATTCCTAGAAGGGGAACGACTAGGTCAAGGAGTATGCATACTTTTAAGATTTTTGCTACCTATTGCCAGGAGAAAGGTTGTCCCAATTAACATGTTGGCTGTGTGAGATGGGCCATCTCACCATTCTGTGGGGTATTAGAATTCCTTTTAATCTTTGTTAATTTGATAGGTGAAAATGCTATCTTGTTGTTTTATATTTGCATTTCTTTGATTACAAGTGTTGTTGAACATTTATTTCATATGTTTATGAGTCATTTGCACTTTTTTCTTGTGGGAATTATCTAAATGGATTCTCACCCCCCCCAAACACCAAGCTAATAAACGGAAAGCCACACAGGAAGCCGGCAGTACTGTTGCCACGGAGCCTCTGCACGAGCTTTTGAAGTGCGAGCGTTGAACAGGTTCCTCTAACTCCCTCTCGTCTGCATTGTTTTGCTTCTCTTCTCTCCAGCTGTATCCCTCCACAGCCCATGTCTCCCTCAAGCCTTGGAGTCCCTCCAAGCATTTTATTGCACTGGACTGTAGTTGTGGCTCAACCTAGAATTTAGAGAGAAAAGGACAAATGTGATCGAAGTCAGTTTGGAGTGAACAGCATTGTTGTGGAAAAATCCATTAAGTGTCTCCCTTATGAAGCCCCTCCCTACCAACCGATGGGTCTCTGTGGCAAAGAGGCGGTGGGCATATCCCCTGCTTGAGGTCAGGATTGGGAGCACAGCCTGCTCCTCTAGCTTTAGGCCTGACTCTATGGTCCTTGGTGATGAAGCTTCAATTACTCTTCCCAGAAGCATTCTTATTTATTTCATAGACCTTGCATTACCCCTGACTGTTTGGTGCTTTTAAGAGAGGAGAGGAAAGAATCTAAATTTCCCCAAAGTAAGTGTTACTTTTTAGCTAGTGTGAGATAAAAGACAGATTGAAATGGAGCCAGAGGGACCTGCCCTTCACCCTCCATCTTCCTCGGAGTTGGAAGCTCACATTGGTGTGTCAGGCAGCAGCTGGCAGGCTCTTTTATCATCATTAATTGTCCGCTGAGTTGTCACAAGGAGAGACTAGAATTCAGGTTTAATTACATCTGTATCATCTCTGATAAAGTTCAGGGTATTCTGGTGGTGCGAAGCAGGAATGGGCCAGTGATGTGCCAGGGATACTCTGTGAAGTGGAAACTATGTGTATCCTTGAGGGGAAAAGGTGAATTAACCGAATACCAAGGGAAGTAAGCCTTATCCAGGCTGGGCAACTCTCATGAGATATGGTGATGGGGAAGGGAGGCTGCTCCAGGCATTAGAGCTGCTTAAGGATAAATTAGTTTAAATGAGGCAGGTGTCATGGCTCTTCACAGCAAACAAGTCAAGATTTGTTCCAGAAAGCTTGCTTGTTTTTATGGACAACAATCTACTACCAGACTGGGAGCAAAGAAATACATTTGGTCTTAGATAAAATAATGGCACTCCGCCTGCCCCCATCTCCTTTATGAGATGAATCTTTTTGAATGGTTTCTGATTTAGTTCTGGAAATACTGGAGCAGAGTGAGGCTTAAGTGACAAGCTGGCTTTGACTAAAAACGAGACCTAAGTACAGCTTCATGGAAACGGCAGGTGGCAGGTGGCCTGGGAGCTAGGTGCATCAGCAGATCAGTTTTTCATGAAAATAAGTCAGTGAGTGCTAAGAGTCTTCACCACACTTATGACAATGACCCTTCTGCCAAACTTAGCCACACAAGGTCTCATTTTGATCTTTTATCAATTCTTGGGGACCACCCCCTCTGCTCTGACCCTTTTGTTATTGACCAACACCTGGACTTTGCACTTCAGAATAAAGCTTTGGCCGCATGGTCAGTTCTTGTCATCAGGGAATGGATCTTGTTCTGACCACCAGACTTTATAACTCTCACTTCCTGAGAGAAAATCTGAAGCCATTTCATGGACTATCTCTTGTGCAATTAAGTGTTTTCAAAGAATCGGTCTTCTACTTTTCAGAAGAGCATGTCTTCTGTGTTCCTCCTATATCTCAGGAAGAGCTATTTATTTTAATCCATGGGCCCTCTTTCAGCATTAAAAAATACAAATTAAAAAAAATTAGATCAGGTGAATGGAATCTAAAAAATCTAAAAAATAATAAGTATGTGTGTATGTGTCTCTGTGTGTTGTATGCACAATAAAAGGGTTTTGCACACACTCTAATTTTCCAGTAAGAGAAAAATTCTTCCCAGTCTAAAGGTTAGGATATTTAGTTTTGAGACTCTCATTCAATCTACAAAACTAATTTTGCTTTGATTTTTATCACCAGAAGCACAACTCACAGGGGTAAGTTTGGAAAAACAAGTAAATCAAATTCAGAGCTCTCAGAATTTAAAAGCTAGGTTGACTCAGAATAGATACATAACAATATTAAAGCAGAATGCAAGAAGATTGGTGTACCAAAACTTACCTGTGATCATACATTTCCTGAAACCAGCAGTTCTATATCTATTTATTTTATTAATTAATTAATTTTTTTGAGATGGAGTTTCGTTCTTGTTGTCCAGGTTGGAGTGCAATGGCGTGATCTCTGCTCATTGCAACCTCTGCCTCCTGGGTTTAAGTGATTCTCCTGCCTCAGCCTCCTGAGCAGGTGGGATTACAGGTGCCTGCCACCATGCCAGGCTAATTTTTGTATTTTTAGCAGGGACAGGGTTTCGCCATGTTGGCAGGCTGGTCTCGGACTCCTGACCTCAGGTGATCTGCCTGCCTCGACCTCCCAAAGTGCTGGGATTACAGGCATGAGCCACCGTGCCTGGCCTCAGAGATTCCATATCTATACTTCCATCCAGCAATATTAGGCACAGGGTAGATGCTCAGTAAATAGGTATTTAATGTGGAAAATATTTGTTGATTGTGTTAAATAGCTTTCATAGTTACCATATGCTCTGGTGGGCTAGTCATGTTAACTAAGATGTGGCTAGAGGTAGAAAGAGGTGCTCTGTGCCAAAATATTGAGCTCATCCCAGTTTATGGGCCCATCAGACCTGCCCCTATGAACAACTGAGGCCCTTGCCCCAGGCCCAGGGCTGGTCCTCCATGCTGCAGGCACTGGTAGCTGGTTACAACTCAAGCAGGCCTCCGATCAAGAAGAAGGATGTCTATCCATATATAATCATGGAGTGGAGTCAGATAATAGCTGTATTTTGTCTCCAACTACCTTTCTATCTCTGTGGAACTAATTTTTCCTCTTTCCCCAAATGAAACACAGACATGCCCTACGACTTTTCTGTCCATGCCAGAGGAGCACACACATCAGTTACTTCAAGCCACACAGAATAGTCTCCCATCACGTGAAGTCACACAACACAGTCTTAGCATGGTAATTAGTACGTCTGGTCCCATGTTATAGTTGAAACTCTAGAGTAATAAATTCTTTCTTTTTCCCGGTTCAGGCTTATTCCAGGTAGGAGGCCACAGTCCAGAAAAGAGAGTGCAGTCAGCCTCTCCTGTCTCCTCACCCAGCACTTCTAACCGTACTTCCACATCCCACCAATGCCATGCTCCACAGTCCACTGACTTCCACATCCCACTAACTCTTGGGTTCTAACTGGTTAACTGGTTAGCTCAGGGTGGTCTCAGTTGCTTTTGCCTGGGTCTGGTTATTAATAGTTCCCCTTTGGGTCAGTGGCGTTCTCCTTAAAATCAACTGATTGTAAGTGTTAATCACACGAACAAAATGTATTCACAGTAACATCTAGTGTCGGACACACAGCTGGGCACCAGAACCTGGCCAAGTTGACACATGAAAAGAACCATCACACCATTTCCCTTTCAGAAGACTTTCTGTATGTAAATTATGTGCCACCCTAGTTAGTTCTGACCCCTCCCAAGTGGGTGCAGGGAGAGAGAGAAGATGAGGAGAGCAGGAAATGTCTCCCTTAAAGGATACCTCAAGATACACAGAACTGACACTCTTGGGACTTGGCAGATGCTTAAACCTGACTCTTGCTCTGAAGGACATTTTTGGGGGATTCTCTGGAGATTTTATACCTCCTTCTCCGACACTGGTGATCTCTGTTTTTGGCTCTCGACAGGGCAAAAACATCTTTATTCTCATAGCCCAGAGACTCGCCCTCAGTGTTGTGAATTCTCTTTCACTCTGCCATCAAACGGGCCAGTAAGCCCATGTGTTGCTGATATGGTTTGGCTCTGTGTCCCCACCCAAATCTCACCTTGAATTGTAATAATCCCCACATGTCAAGGGTGGGGCCAGATGGAGATAATTGAATCATGGGGGCAGCTTCCCACCTACTGTTCTCATGGTAGTGAATAAGTCATGAGAGCTGATGGTTTTACAAAGGGGAGTTCCCTGCCTAAGCTGCCTTGCCTGCTGCCATGTAAGATGTGCCTTTGCTTCTCCTTTGCCTTATGCCATGATTATGAGACTTCCCCAGCCATGCTGAACTGTGAGTCCATTAAATGTCTTTCCTTTATAAATTACCCAGTCTTGGTTATGTCTTTATTAGCAGCATGGGAACAGACTAAGACACTTGCCTTTCAGATTTTGCAGGCAGGAGTCAGGTGTGTGCACAAGAACCACACATTAGGCCTTAGGCTCTCTGAGGATTTCTTTTGACATCTTTTCCTTTAGAAGTGAGGTGAGGGCAGAACTCCACCTTTAGACATGACTTGGTGGGAGGAAGCTCAGAATATAAACTCTCACCACAGGCCCTTTCCATAATCAAACAATCTCTACCACCCAACCCCCCGCCCCGCCCCCCAAAACGACAACAACAAAAAACCCAACTAAAAATCTCTTAGTTATGTCTTAATCTGTAAACCTTATACCCTGGACATGAGTAAGAGGATTAAGAATTGAACCTCCTTTGAAATCGTGCCACTATGGCCAAATGATATCTGTGCTTCAGGACTTTAGCCTAAAGTCCATTTTAACATTTTGTACACACACACACACACACACACACACACACAGATAAACATAAGAGTTCGCATTCATCTACAAATCTCACCAGTCCCTGGAACTGCCAATAACAAGGAGAAAGTAAGTTGGGGGATTGTACCTCACATTTCCTTCTGTATCTTCTTTTTAATTCTCTTCTGGATGTTCATTGTGACCTCATCTTACCAGCAGGGGTGTGTGTGTGCGTGCGTGCATGTGCTCAGAGGTGGTGTGGAGAGGGGGCAGAGTATGATTCTCCTGGAGGGTGGTTTAGTCTGAGCCCTAACAGTCCTCTGGGTCCAGTGCTGGGTCTCCATCCAATGGGTCTCACATCCGATGGGCTGTCAGGATGCTTTTTAAGCGGAGCAGTAGGAAGGATGAATGCTACTGCTGGCATCACTGTTTGCTACAACAGCATTTAAAAGAAGGCCTGAGGCAATTAGGACATAAAATAATCCTATTGCTCTTATAATACCTAAATATTGAATATTTAAAAGGTAAGCAGGCTTGAAATTTGAAATGGAAAGAAAATGTCCCTTTAAGTCGTTAAGGAGTGTTAGGAGCCATAAGCCTCTGAAAAAAAGAAGTTCGAAGAATTCACAAGTCAGAGAACTTGGGTTACATTTATAAATTTATAGAGCTTACAGTAATAAAATCAGAGCCAACTCAGAGGTCCACTTAGGAAGGTGACCAGAGAATAAGTCAAGTAACTGCACTCATAGCCAATTTGGAATTCTGTCTCTAGGAAAATGGTTACTATAAGATATTCACAGATAACTCAGAGAAGGAAAGAAGTCACAAAAGAGACGTGAGGTGGTTAAGAAAGCAGATTTTAGAATGACAGTGAAGAAGTGAATTCTGGCTAAATAATTTGTGACCTGTGTGGCCTTAAGATACGTGTAGAGGATTTTTGGTCTCAATTTTCTCACCTGTAAATTGGTACCTATCTCACAAGGTGGTCATGAGAATGCTAGCAGTGTTTTTGGTACATAGTAAGTGCTCAATAAATATTAACTATTACTAAATCTAGATTTTTTCACCTAGTAACACCATGTATCTGATACAAAGATGAACCTTTCAAATGAAGAGTGGTTGTAAGACAAAATAGTGAATTCAAGTGATTACCAGTAAGAAAGTAGTTTAGATTTTATACTGATATTAATTTGATTACATAATCACAAAGATAAACAGTTGACTCTGTTTTAGTTATAAAAGAGAAAAAGTGCACCAAAAAAGTGTTTAATTTGACAGTTATTCTGCTGTGGTTTTTTTTTGTGTGTGTGTGCGTGTGTTTAGTCTACTTCCAGATGAGAGAAAAACAATTCCATAAAGGTTATTTCACCATCTGATCATGTTCTTTCATATTGGTTTATAGGTACACCTATTATAGACTCATTCTTTAGTTATGGAGATGTGATACTTATTATTTAGAACAGACCACATGCAGGAACCAACAAACCCTAAGGGCCACTGGATTCTATTAACAGAGATTTACTTCTCACCCATGCCACAGCCTTCTGGAGAGCAGCAGTTCCCCTGAAGGGCTCTCCTCCAGTGTTGATATGGAGACCTAGACCCATTTTATACTGTGGCTCTCCTGTTTCCTAGAGCCTCTTTGGTGTTCTTCCATGAATCTTTAGCTTTCTCCGGCTGATGAGTAAAGGTATAGAATGAAAATGATTGTGTGGGATGTTTTATATGCAGCTTGGAGGTGGCAGTCATCATTCCTTCCCATATTTCTTTGACCAGAACCTAATCACATGGCCCTCAAAAAACTGTAAGGGAAGATAGAAAATGTAGGTTTTTTTTACCTCCCCATGATGGGAAAGAGAGGCTGGAGAACATCTAATTAGTCTGCCGCTTGACTGTTGTTGATGTTGAATTAAAGAAGAGTTTTTGTATTGAGTAAGGCTTTACAGAATGGTTGCAGCAGGGTATGTTGGCAGACCTTGGCTCTTAGATTAAAGCAAAAGCTTTAAACTTCAAAATGTGAATCTATGCATTAATCTGCAAAGTAGGGAGAACCTATTTGAGTAGAATGGCACCTGATCTACTGGGAAGGTAGAACACATTTTTGTTTCCTTAGGTCAAGATGCTGAGGAAATGGCAGTAATGTTATGCTTACTTGATATCCCCATAACATCAGGGCTCTTCCTGATACATCCCAGAGAATACTGAAGCCCCTTTCACTCGTTGTTCTAATTTAACTTGAGTTATCCTGATATAATTTCCTTTAACATGCTTCCATTTTCCCATCTAAGTCTGGAAAATCAAAATGGCCTTTGCCCTACCATGATGCATGGATTCAGACATTAGTTATTGAAGTTCTCTTATGACACTACAATAAGAATCATTTTGGCTATATTTACAGATAGTAAGATGGCTTTACAAAAAGGTAGAAACTTTCAGCTCATGAAAAATTCATTCAATAAGAGCAATTTGTAGAAGCACAACACAGTGTTCTCAAGTAAACGTTATCCTACATGCCTGCTAGCTTCTCGTTTGAGTAATCAGCCCCATGAGAGAATGGGCAAATATGGTAAAGCATGCATCAACTTTGAGAGGAAGAACTCAAGTCTGGCCTCACAGACTTTTTGAGTGCCAAATGGGCTGTGTGATGCATGGCTTGGTACTATTTTGGTCAAGGCTGGGTTGTCTGTGACCCTTAACATCTCTGTTTCTTTGTCTCCCAATTTCCAGCATTGATAAGCTGGACCAGATGATCACTGTCATTCATTTCAGCTTTCAGAGTCTGTCCTTTGCTCTTTCTGCCACCCAGCTCACTTAAGGAATGTCTCTGCCTATTTCTTCTTCTTCCCCACCCCCTTCTCTGCTGTGGGCCCAAGAAAAGGGAAAAGCAATTTAATTTTAATATTATCTGAAGTCAGACATAATTAGAAAGACAAATCTGCTGGAAGAAAAATCTGCCTTCCAAAGCTAAATACTATAGTGTTGGCAGTCAGGTCGAGCACCAACCTAGCACATTAACTGTGCTCCATGAGGCTTTCACTGAAAGTAATACTATGTTTCAAGAGGGTATAATGCTACCCCTGGTATTTCCAAATTCTTAAGAGTAACAAACTATGAAAAAACAGGATTTATTTGTATGTACGAGTTTTATAGATATCTTTTGATTTTGCAAGGTAGAGTATCAGACTGGGGCAATGTTATCAAAGGACCGCTTAGGATGTTGTTAAAAATACAGATTTCTGGGCCCCACCTAGAAATCAATCAATCTGACTATGATTGGTTAATTTCTATGGTCAATTTTCCAGGATAGAATTAAATACTCTGAATATTGGACCAACTATCCAGTTTGAGAGCTCACTAGAATTGTGGCAACCGTTAAAGAAGTTGGACAAATCACAGAATTTTCCCCACCTGTACAAGGAGACTATCAACCTTTACTCTGTTTGCCACACAGAACTGTTGCACGGGTTAAAAGTAAAGCATGTGCTCCAAAGCCCTTTGCCGGATGAAAATTCCTCTGCCAACATCAGCTTATGTTGTTATTGTCAGGGGCAACTAAAACATAGACTGACAACCATCTTCTGCTTTTACATCTTCTTGAAAATGTCTCAGGTCTCTTTCCTCTTGGGAGCTTAGGCATGGAGTTTCAGAGTGTGGTGTGTTTATTCTGCACCCCCTACTTTAATGGAGCTTATGTCAACTGCAGCGGCTCCAAAGTGTTTGTGGAGTTAACCATAGCAAGGTTTCATTTGTGCACTTACAGATTTTAAAGGGGACAAGCCGAGTGTTCTCTTCTGTTCATCAGGGACACAAACAAAGCTATTAGCTCTAGGTCCAGGGAAAGGGAAAAAAATCACTTTTCATATTGTGCAACCAACCCTAAATCAGGTCAATCTCTCCTTCATTGCTGGCTAATATCCAAGTCACAGTGAAAAGCTGATGTTTTTGTTTAGAATGGATTTTTGCAGTGTTTATAAACCAAGTCTCCTTGAAATTTTCATTAGGAGGATCACACAGTTCACCTCTTGTCCTGCCCTTTATCCTTTCTGCTGGAATAGTTGAGTGATTTTGAAAATTCTCACTAGTTTAATTGATTAGTAAGGAGAGTTATTTTTGAAAGTCACCTTCTGCAAAGCAGAACTGAGATTGACATCCAGTCAAGATTCTGTGACCTTGGTTTATGTAGCACAGAGAATGATGAGAATGTGACCTTCATTATAGCTTTGAATGTGTGAGGAAGGCGAGGGAAGGATCATTTATCAACTCAGCACCAACACTTTACTAGGCACCAAAGGCCTGTTGTGCCATTGAATCCTAATAAATTTATAATCCTGTGACATGGGTATTATGATTACTATATTTATAGGCAAGGAAACTGAAGCTCAAGTGGTTACTTCATTAGTGGGTGGTGGAGCCAGGTTACTCCCAAATGTAACCACTTAAGACAATAACCATCTATTATTGCTCACAGTCTGCAGCCAGCATCAGTTGACAGGTTGGCTGGGATGTTCTGTTGATCTGGGTGAGGCTTAGCTAATTTTGGTTGGGCTTGCTCAGGCACTTGCAGCCCATTGGCTGGTTGACTGGTGTGTGTGTGTGTGTGTGTGTGGTGTGTGTGTGTGTGTATGTGTGTATGTATGTATGTGTGACTTTGTTAGGATGGCCTTACTCATGTGTTTGGCAGTGGACTGACTGTTGGCTAGAGTGATGGGGGTATGAAAGATGGCCACTACAATATATATCTCTTTTTACAATGTGACACTGATAGTTTCTTTGTCTCTGTGTTCCTCTCCTTTGAATCTGGGCAGAACTTTGTGACTGCCTTGACCAACAGAATGTGGTGGGTTTAATGGCAGGCCAAATTCCAGGCTTCTGCCTTGAGAAACTGGCAGTTTCCACTTCCTTCCTTGTGCAACGTTGCTCTTGGAACTCACCTACAATGCTGTGTGGCAGTGGAGCAGCCACATGGAGAGGTCAGGTATGCATGTCTCACCACCAGTCTCTGCTGAGGTCCTGGTGGGCAGCAGCATCAACCACCAGACGTGTAAGTGAATGAGTGAGTGAGCGGGCCTGCAGATGACTCCAGCTCCAAGAGACTGAATGACTCCCAGACACTGAGGTTTCCCAATGACTCCCAAACACCCCCAGCCTTTGAGGTTTCCCAGTGGATGCCACATGGAGCAGAGGTGAGCTGTCCCTGCCAGGCCCTGCCCAAAGTGCTGATTTGTAGGCTGATTAAACGATAATTGTTGTCTTAAGTCGCTGCATTTGAGGTGGATGGTTATGCAACAATAGAGAACTGAAATAGAGGATACTTTGTCCGTGTGTCTCATATCATTCAGCCTGCTAGACCGGGTTTGTTTGCATGGTAGCTAGCAGGTTCTGAGAGGCAGAGGGAGAGAGGAGGATGGGGAAAGAGGGAGGGAGGGAGAGAGAGAGAGAGAGAGAGAGAGAGAGAGAGTGAAAACACAAAAGGTCTCCTGAGACCTAGGCTCAAAACTAGCACACTGTTACTTCTATTGCATTCTGTTGTGCAAAGCAAATAACACGACCAACCCAGATTCAAGAGGAGTGGAGTAGACTCTGCCTTTTGATGGGAGGAGTTGAAAGTCACATTGAAAAGTGCTCACATAAAGCCAGGAATGAAGCCTTGTGGTCATTTTTGCAACCTACTACATTATGCCACCTCCTAAGGCTTATGGATAATTCCATAAGAAAAGAGAAGTGACACTTTTAAAACCCAAAAAACCTTAATGATTGTGCTTCATTTAACAACGTATGGTCTAACTTCTGACAAGCTTGACCATATATAGAATGCTAGTTGCGTGAAAAGGTTTTTGAATCCAAGCAAATAACTATCATGAAGCCAATGTACTTTACTCATAGCAGAGGCATGCTAGCTCCCCACAGGCCTCAGTCAGGTAGTAAGGAATAGAGCTTGGAAGGACGTGAGCAATGTTGTTCTTCATGCTGCAGAACATGCAGGGCCTGTATCAAAGCTTGACTCACATTAATTCATTAATTAACTTGAGAAATCTGCATTCAGTGTGCCTGGCAAGAGGTGCAAGTGATGAACTCAGGATGATTGTCAAGGCCCTTGCTGGGTCTAAGCTCAAGAACATCCACCTCTGAAGATAGGTTATGCTGGGTAGCAGAGGAAGCCAACTTCACTGTGGGGCAAACAACAGATTTGGGTCAGCTTTGGAGTGTGTTTGGTGACTCCTGGCAGTAGCCTGACTTTTGGGAAAGCTGTTGTCAGTTACCAACTTGCTGGGCTGGGGAACACAGGAGTGTCCACTGGGCTGGAGTGTATTGAGGACTAAACCTCGCTGAGTTTCTTCAGACAAACTCACCAGACTGACTGAGCCAGGTTCCCTTTAGTTCGGCATCACTCAAATCAACAAATAGTGATTGAGTAACTCCTAGGCTCCTGTCACTGTTGTGAGTGCTGGACACACAAAGCTAAAATAAAGGTAGGTCTTTCTTCAGAGGTATTACAGTCTTGAAAAAAGTCAATAGATCAATTCTTGCCATTCAGTGGGCTAAATACTATAATCACGTGAAAGAAGGTGTGCTCAGAAAGCACTGAAGAGGGATACTAAATGTAACCTTTGGGGTTGGGGAAATCTGGAAATCTTCAGGATGAGAAGGAATTACCTAGGAGAAGCTGGGAAAGGCATTACATGAAGAGGGAACAGCATTTGCAAAGGCCTGGAAGTATTCGGACAGTTAGAGTAAAGGGCCAGACTGTGTGACAGAAAGGCAAGAAATGAGCTCACAGAGGAAGAAAGGGGCCGAGGGAAGTGGCTTAGAAATCAGCAGTATGGAGAATTAATTCAAGCGGGAAGACAGACAGGGGGACTATAGGAGATGATTGCAGTAATCAGGCCAGCAGTGATGAGGGCCTCGACCCCAATAGTAGTCATAGAACTGGAAAGAGGATGTTTTAAGAATGTTCTGTCTACTGGACTTGAATGAACTGGGTGGAGCAGTGGGGGAGTCCAGGGTGATGCCAATATTTTAAGCAGTGGGTGGCTGGTGGAGCCATTGTCTGATAGAAGGAACATAGGAGGATGAGCAGGTTGGGATGGGGACAATGGTGAGTTTGGTTTAGGACATGCTATGTTGGAAGGATCCATGAGACATCTAGCCTAACAGAATGTACCTTGAAGACTTTAAGAGTGTGTCCTGGTTGTTCCTGTTTCTATTTTCTCCCTATTTACCTGCTTCCATCCCTGCCTCCCCTGTCTGCTACGGAATCCAAACTAAAATAGTCAAAACCACATCTGCAACACTATGTCCATATGGGGCACTGACATGTTCCCACCATCTCCTAGGTCACGCTCTGTCCTCCCTTCAAAGATCTGCATTTGTCCAGTGTAGTACCTTACACACTCCATACAAATGTCGTCAGACATTAGGGTGAGCCCTCTACAAGCTCACTGTAACTTACATCCTGGAGAGCAGAGACATGCATTGGTCTATGCCTATGTAAACTGCCCTGTATCTGCCCTCAAACCTAAACGCTATTATATTGTTCTCCAGTTGCAATGAAGGAAAGTTACTTCCTATGAGTTTACAAAGTTTTACAATTTGCAAATTATAATTCTAATGCGAATCTCACACAGTCCTCTCAGGCCTGTGGAAAAGATATTATGGATTCCATTTTATTGATAAATAAATTAAGGCTTGGAAAGTTTGTGGCTTTGTGGTAGATCTGGAACATGAAACCCAGATCTCCTTCTCTAAGTCCAATGTTCTCTTTATTCCAGCACCTTTTCCCTCCTTGGGCAAGAATAACCAAGGAATGGGTAAGCTCTACAGGGCCTGGGAATGAAATCCTCTAGGCAAGCCTGATCTTCTCTGGTTCAGGTGACATCAGCTCCCTTTCAGAAGTGAGCCTTCTCCATTTGCATCCTGGTTGTTTCACTGGTCAGAGGCTCCAAGTGGCTATTGCATTTGTCTGCTGTGCCTTTTATTGAGGTTTTCTGGTTAGGGTGAAATTGCTACTGTTCTTTCAAAAGTACTATTTTTTTTTTGTATATATGCTAGTTTTATGCTTTTGTGCATAGGTATTTTTCCTTGTCACATCATATTTCTTTCCAGCTCAGTAACTAGCAAAACTCAAGTGCCACCACTGATCTGTAGGCTGAATTTCAGGTCTGAAACTCACAAGGTAGGTGTACACTTTGGCAGCCCTTCATTTACAGGGATCAGCAGAAGGGCGAGGGATCGGCAGAAGGAAGGACAGAATCACTTTCTCATTTACTTACTTGATGGGCCTTGGTAGGTCGACTACCTGGCAGGTAGTGGGCACTCACACCAACATCGTTTTGGAGAGTGTATGTCTTAAAAGGATATGTTATAAACATTGCAGACAACCTCAATGTCCTCAACATCATGAGAATGGTATTACCCAATAACCAGTTTCTTATGAAAGCAAGATTATACTGTTTCCTCCCTTTAATAGCTCCCTTGGAGCTAATGAAAAAAATAATTAGAAAGGATTTTAGTAAGTGTAAAATAAAGGATGCACAATATAAAAAAAGAAAAACAGGCCGGGCGCGGTGGCTCAAGCCTGTAATCCCAGCACTTTGGGAGGCCGAGACGGGCGGATCACGAGGTCAGGAGATCGAGACCATCCTGGCTAACATGGTGAAACCCCGTCTCTACTAAAAATACAAAAAACTAGCCGGGCGAGGTGGCGGGCGCCTGTAGTCCCAGCTACTCGGGAGGCTGAGGCAGGAGAATGGCGTGAACCGGGAGGCGGAGCTTGCAGTGAGCCGAGATTGCGCCACTGCACTCCAGTCTGGGCGACAGAGCGAGACTCTGCCTCAAAAAAAAAAAAAAAAAAAAAAAAAAAAAAAAAGAAAAACATATGTATTGGTAAGGAGTTTAGAAAAGGTTCCCAAAAGGCATTCTTTGAATAATTGATGAGTCATATTAAAGTCATTTGAAAGATCTAGCATCAAGTTCCAGCATGACTGAATTGGCATATTCTCATGAGAATAAGTGGCATTCTTTCTATTCATTCTGGGGAGAGATCCTTTACTTTTTAGGAAATTGCAAGCGATAGACTTCCTGGGCGATGTTTCCCAGCCCAGTGGTTCAATGCCCTGTTCAATGCCCTGGATGCTGAGTACCACCAGGCAGCTAGTGGCTGCATATGAGGGGCAGGCTGCTGAGCCAGGAATCAGAGAATCAAGATCTCATCTCAGTCTTCCTTCAACTCTGGGCTTGCTTTGTGATCTCATCCAATTTCTCATCAGTCTACTCTTCCAAGCAGAGATGTCATCAGGATACCTAAGAACAGCCTAGAGAAGGAAGGACGTGTACCAGAGCTATGGCCTTGGCAACTGCTGTCCATGAAGAGCCCCAGGGATAGAGGCACCTAGAACAAGCCTGTTGCATTCCTGGCTACCTCTTCCTGAAGCCCTTTTGGGTTGATGTGGAGGTGGGAAGCAGCAGAACATGGGCCTGTGGTACCTCACAGCCCATAACCCTCAGGTGTCCCTGCTCTGGCCCTTTGAAATTCCAAGCCATATACTTTCTAGGAGAGTGGTTGGTATTTCTACACTGCATGCTACATTTTAGCTTGGTCTAAATCTGTTAGGAAAACTTCTGTTTGTTGGGAAGCAGTGTGACTTTATGAAAAGAGCCCAAACTCTGGCAGAAGTCCCTAGGTTCAGACCCCATTGCTGGCTGAATGATACTGAACAAGCCAGTTTTGCTTTCCAGATGTAGTTTCTACATCTATAAGACGGAGTTAAATGGTTATATATGTAAAATTCCTACCTTAATATTTGACTGCAATCAGAACTCAAACGTAGTCATTATTATACTGATTGCCATTGTCACCCAGGCAATGGGGTTGGACTAAGGTGAGATTGAGGCAAAACATCTGCTCGGCCACCCTCAGGTTCTATAATGGAACTTGCTGTCTGACTTTCCCTAATGCTCTCCCTTGCCCACAGCCCCATCCCTACTGCGCACTCTCACTGGTGAACTCCACTTGACAGTACCTTGAGGGTGCTGCCTATTCTTGTCACCTTGATAAATACAGTCACCCGGCTCTCTGAATGCAATACAACATGCCTGGCTAGCCTGCCTGAGACACTCCCAAATGGAGATGTGGCCACTCATCCCATCCATCTCCCTCCCCAGGCTCCATATAAAAGCAATAAAGAGAGTGGGATAGTTGGTGCTCAGACAAAAGCCTTTTTATTTTGCCAGGCTGCAAATGGTTTTAATAATAATAATGGTAGAAAACTTGGTGGTGAAAACCTATGAGAATATCTGCTATCTGTTTAGGTGCTCTCTCATATCATTTAATTAATCCTTATTGTATTACTTTCACCTCCAAGACCTTGCTTGTTCACAAAACCTTGACCAAACACAGGGACCTGATCATCCTGCCTTTCTTCATTCACCATGCATTCTGAAGGAGGCCTGATGTTTCAGTCATTTATTCATTTGGAACTAGCCAAGGAGCCACAAAAACCAGTCTCATTACCTAATAATCACAGCTAGTTACCTTTTTACATCAATCAACACCCCACAGCCTATTGGACTCTATGAGTATTCCATAAATAATAAAACGTATTATCTTATGAGGGAGCCCTCAAAAGCTTCCCAGTGATTCTCAGGCCCCTGAGTTTCTCTATGACCTTCAGCAGCATAGTCAGGCTTAGCAGCAGGGGCCTGCAGAGAGGGTCTCCTAAGAGAAAGAGGTTCCCTTGGGCAAAAATCTCAAAATGTTCCTGGGCCTCGTCTTCCAGAGATTGGCCTCCTTCCTTAAAGCACAAGCAGGAAGAGAGCTTCTGACTTGGTTACACTCATGTAGTAGTACTCATGAGAGTGGTTAAAAGACTAAGGTATGTTTATGTGGGTGTGTGTTGGGGAAGGGGAATGGTGAATTGTGTTGCAGGTAGATGATCTATCATTCAAGTTTACCAGTCCCAAGCAAACCAGGGTGCTTAGTCACCTTAGCTTTAGAAGGGGCCTCACACTTACTCAGTTATTCTGGGAAGCAACTCACTGTTGTGGTTAATAATTTAGGAGCTGCGGTCAGACTGCCTGGGTTCTCACATACTGTGAGACCCTGGGCATGATAGACCCTGTGCCTCAGTTTCCTCATTTGTTGGTGGGGATACTAATTGTATCTACTTCATAGGGTTGTTGTACGGATTAAATGACGTGTCACAGTAAAGCCCCTGACATGTAGAAGGGTTTCAATAACTGGCAGCCATTGTAGGATTACCTGGGAGCACAGCCCACCTACATGGGCACTGCGTCTTGACTCTAGCCTGTTCAAGACAATCTAGTGTTGTCACTGCCCAATGGGTTCATTTCGCCTGCTGCCCAGATGTAGCCCACTTATCAAGACAGGGGAATCACAATAAAGAAAGGATTTCATTTACATAGAGCTGGCTGAATGGAAGACTGGAGATTTATTATGACTCAAGTCAGTCTCCCTGAATCGAAGACTAGGGTTTTGCCAGGATAGTTTGGTGGGAAGGTGACCAGGGAATGGGGAGTGCTGATTGGTTGGGTCAGAGATGAAATCCTATGGAGTAGGAGCTGCCATCTTGTGTTGAGTTGGTTTCTGGGTGGAGGGCCACAGGACTGGTTGGTGAGTCTGGTTGGGGCCATCAGGTTGTCAGAAATGCAAAAGCCTGAAAAGACATCTCAAAAGACCAATCTTAGGGTCTACAATAGTGATGTTATCTGCAGGAGTAATTGAGGAAGTTGCAAGTCTTGTGACCACTGGAATGATGGCTGGTAATTATTTAACCACGCCTGCATCTCAGTAGATTCAGGCCCCTCTCATCCTCCTAACTTGGTGGACTTTCATTAGGTTTATAAGAATGGTTTAGTTTTTGGGAAGGGCTATTATCATTTAAACTATAAACTAAAATTCTCCCAAAGTTAGCTTGGTTCACCACCAGGAATGAGTGAAGACAACCAGCCTGTGAGGATAGAAGCACAATGAAGTCAGCCGTGTCAGGTTTCTCTCACTGTCATGATTTTGCAAAGGTGGTTTTATTGTCAGTGTTTGGTTCACAGTGACATCTGCATGGCCGTTTGCAGCTTCCTGAGGGGTGTTTGTTAACTGGTTGGAGGGCTTGTGTGAGACTGAGCGCAGGCTGGTCCAGGGTTAGCATCTTTCCCAGAGATGGAGTCTGTGTTCTGAGCACCAGCTGTGATAAACATCATGGCCTGAGGAGTGGAGCCTGAGGTGTCAGCAGGCCTAGGACCCCTGTCTCCATGAGTTCCCCTCCTTGAAGAAGGTGTGGGAGTGGAGAGGAGAAGGCGGGAAGGGGGAGCATGAATATGGTGGCTCCTAAATGTTGGGGTCAGTCCCACAAAGGCACAGCAGGCCGTTTTTGTTATCTGCTAGTCACACTGCTTATGTATTTTTATACACACAGGCATGCGCGCGCACGCACACACACACACACACACACACCCCACTTTCTGCTGTTTCCACCATCCTCCAGAAGGCAAGGTGCAGGGCCTGCTTTTCCCAATTGCCTGACTTCTCTTTTCCCATCTCCGTTAGCTGGTACAAACTTCCTCCTCCAAATTTCTCCTACTGCCTATTTCTGTCCTGGTCCTGTTCCATGCCTGACTTTTCTTCCCTTTGCTTTGAGGAGTGGGGACCCTGCTTTGTAGGATAACAAATAGAACTGTCAAACCCATCAGTGCTGCCGCCTGCAAAGATAAATGGGGCGACACGTGCAGCAACCTCTGTGGATCCCGGGGCCCCAGCAGGAACTGACATTGTGACAGATGGGGGGACAAGCGACGCTGACACAATCGGGTCACATGAATGTCGAGGGGGTGAGGCTGGTGGCTGCTCCCCTGTTGACTCCCCCTCCCTCTCCACCACGGACATACTGTGTTGCTGGGGATCATAAAGAGATAGCAGGCAGGTTGCCCTTCCTCCCCAGGCCTTGTGAATCTTCTGTCAGTGGCACAGGGCAAGAAAGCAGGCTGTCTGCAGTGCACCCTACTATCTCAAGGATGACAGATGAGTTACCTTGGAAAGAAAGCCTGTCCTAGGCAAAGAACCAGGGCAAAGTTTGTCTTTAACCTTCAACCTCATCTTTCCCCAGGCTTGCCCTGCTGATTCACACTTTCTCTTCAGTCCTGCCTAACACCCAGGGAGCTCACCTGATCTCTGGGCTTTCACCCACAATCTCCTCCCAGGCCTTGTTGATCAGCCTGTACAATGGCTGTATTTCTTTTTATATGAAAATGCACCCCATTGTGGGGAAAAGAACGAGAGATCAGTTGGTTACCATGTCTATATAGAAGGAAGTAGACATAAAAAACTCCATTTAGTTCTGTATTTGAGATGCTGTTAATCTGTGACCTTACCTTCAACTTTGTCCTTGCAAGAGACATGTGCAAAGGTGACTTAGGTTAAAAGGATTTTGGGCGGTGCAGAATGTGCCTTGTTAAACAAGTGCCTAAAGGCTGCTTATGGTTAAAGGTCATCAACATTCTCTTAATCTCAAGAAAGAGAAAAACATTTGTCTCCTGTCCCTCCCTGGGCAATGGAACATCTCCGGGTAACACCCATTGTGCGTTCTGTTTACTGAGCAAGGAGAAAACCACCTTTAGGAATAAGGTGGGGCTTGCTGGAGCAATACTGCTAAAAGGTTTATGGAGATGTTCGCATATGCATCTCAAGGCACAGCATTTTCCTTTAAACTTATTCATGTCACAGGGATTTTTGTTCATATGTCTTACTGCTGATTTCCTCCCTACCATAGTCCTATTGTCCAGTCACTCCCTTATCTTTTTGATGGTAAAGATAATTGTCAATAAATACTAAGGGAACTCAGAGGCCGGTGCCCGCGTGGGTCCTCTGTAAGCTGAGCGCCGGTCCCCTGGGCCCCGCTTTTCTTTCTCTACACTTTGTCTCTGTGTTTTATTCCTTTTCTCAAGTCTTTCGTTTCCACCTAACGAGAAACACCCACAAGTGTGGAGGGGCAGGCCACCCCTTCACCCCATGTCTCATTTCATCAAGAATTGGTAGGGTGTCTTACTGATGACTCCCCAACTTCCCTCCTTGAGGAGGAGTGCATACATCTGCATACTCCCTAGGAAGGACTGGACACGGCATTCCGAAGCTCCTGAGGATGGCCCACAGTGTTGGAAACTCCACTCCAAAAAGATCCAAATGCTTGATAGTATTTAGAGGCATAAATTCGGGGTGGTAATTGCTCACTTGCAATTTCCTTGTTCATTCTACCTAAAGTAAAATTTTCCTTGGAACAGTTATCCTTTGTTCTGAGTTGGGGGCTTCTCTGGGTTCCTGCCTTCAATAGCCACTGCAGATCCACTGCCCTAGTAGTCAATTCGATTCATTAAACACACAGTGACAGTTTACTTCCTGTAATGCCATGTGTTGACTACTGTGAATTGAGGCAGGCAGAAGAGTGGCTTCAGAGATAAATAGGATGTCACCTGTTGCATCTGGGGACTAACAACTTAGTTGAGAAGAGAGACTTTAATACAAAGTCAGCCATGAAAAAGAGTTAAAGGGGCAGAGAAAGATCAGCCTTGACTTGAGAGGAACAAGTACTTCCTCGAGAAAGAGCAGGACTTGAAGGATGAACAGCCTTTGGAGAGGTCGAAATGATGGGGGAAAGACTATGTAGACTAGGAAAGAGTATGAATTCTGACACATGGGAGATATAGATGGTACTACAGTCTGGACCTTGTCAGATATAACTGGGGCACATGAGGAGTGTGTGTGAGCGTGTGTGTGTTTGCGAGAGAGAGAGAGAGATGGAGGGAGAGAGAGAACATTTGGTTGGGAGAAAAGACTGGGCACAGACACAGGAGTTCAGATTTCATTCTGTGTTCATCTATGAGTGAGGGGACAGAATGGTTCTTCACCTTCCATTTCACCTCTTGTCACAGAATTCTCAATGGAATTGGATGCTGTCCTTGGTGTTGAGGAAGGAAATACATAATGAATCACACAGTTCTCTTTGATGCCTGAAAAAACTGGAGGTGGTGGGCCTTAGGGGAAGAAAGGGCAGTGGGGAGGAGCCAGCACTGAATGCCTTGGAATAGAATGAATGCACTAGCTTAAATAGGGATAACATATAATACCTGGCCTAAAATGGGGATACTACTACTTTCCCCATAGGGCTGTTGTGAGGTTCATGAATGAAAATATATGTAAAGTGTTTACACAGGACATCTGAATACTTGCTGGCTATTATTATGACTGTGCCCCTAACTCCTAATCCACTTTCCCAGGCAAGCACTCTCAGACACTGTTATGGGCAGCTGTGTGAAAGGAACATGTGGTCTGTTTATAGGAATGATGCTGCTGAGGGATGCTCAAAGTCTAGATGATGAGGAGACTTAACAAGATCAATACCACTTTTGGAAAAGATTATATGCTATAGTAGGCAGCAAATAGACCATTGAAACTGGATTTGAAAAGCATTTATGGAGTCATTAGAGATGGTTAAACATACCATTACAGAGAAAAATACACAGTGGATTATATACATGCAGCCTACTAGGGTTGTTTTTCTTGGTGTTGCTCTCTCTCTTCCACCCTCTTTCCCCATCTTCAGGGTTAGGCAGGTAGGACCGATCAAATAACTCCTTTGAGAAAAGATGGAGAAGGCTCTACATGGTATTATGGCTGTGCAGATCTAGCCTATTTATAGTGGGTGAAATTTCAGGAGCTCAGTGGGAAGAGATGGGTTCTCCCTGATTAATAAACCGATGGACTTTCCATGAATAGCTTAAACCTTTTGGTTAGCTTTTTAAGGTTACTAGCAAGCAATTTAGTGCATTGGAGCTGTAATTCTGTGATCCCTAGTGGCTTGAAATAATTAGATTTTTTTTTGTAATGAATAAATGAGAAGTTAACTCTCTGGCATGGATCAGTGTGGTAATATGATTTATTTCTTGTAAAGGTGAATGCTCTAGAGGCTAGACCCTACAAATAATTGTTTTGACTCCCTCCCCTTTCTCATTTACCATATGTTTTGGGTCATCTTGTGAGAGAGGCTGCCCAGTAGGATGAGAAGAGAATATAGGCTTTAGGATCAGCCAAATCTTGATTCAATTTTTACTAGATGTGTGACTTTGGGCAAATCACTTAACATGCCAGATCCTGCTTCCACATTAGTAAACAGTGGTAATAATATTTACCTTTTATGAAAGGCATATCAATTCAATCAGTTACTGAAATGAGAGGACCTAATACAGCTCCTAGCCCACATGGAAAACCAGAGTAAACATTAGATTCCCTTCTGTCTCCCTCCCCACTCTATTATTTTTAAATGATTAATGTTTAGAACAAGGATAAACAGCTAGAACATTCATTAATTATGGTTTTACTCATTTGTTCAGTTAAAAAATACTTTATTTGTTAGGTTAGAAAGAATTTGTTAGGTTAAAAGGAAAGCCTTGATAAAGTACTTTAATGAAAATGCTTACTGAGCCTCCGGTTTTGGGTGGCATAAAAGGAACTCGAAACCTAAAAATACTTGTGGCAATCTATATTAGCATTTTACGTTATGGCCACTAATGACTTAATTCAAGGAAAAACCTATTTTCAAACCAACCAATGATTACCTTAAAATATATACAGTTTAAACAGAATCTTGATTGGGGAATTGGCTTTCTATTCTCTTCTGTGATGATATTATGTACAGTGGGTATTCTACAGCCCTTAGATAAAGTAGAGAAAAAAAAAATCAATAACCAAACAGCATTTGGAGATGGGAGGGCCAGTATATTCTGGTGAATTGATGATAGAAGCAGATCTTGCTTCTTGCAACTTTTCTGGATACTAACAGACTAACCAGCCACAATGGGTTCAAGTTAATTCAGCAGGGCGGAATGGGGATATGTGCTCTCGGTTCTTGCTAGAACATTACAGCATTGAAATTCTTGTTACAATTTGTTCCAAGCCTCAAATCTGTATATCACTTATCCACTGAATTGAACAAATTGAAAGTGATCACATTTAGGAGCTGTTGGTGGGAGGCTGGTGCTTCCTTCTCTTTAATAACATCTTGAGAGCTAACGGGGTTCTCTGATGTTCCTTGAATTCATCCTACCTCCCTCTGCACAAACGAATTCAGCTGGAGGTCAGGTTTATTGACGTTTAAATGAGTATATTTGGCTCATTCTAGCATCTATCTAAATGAACACTGATTTGGTGCATTGAAATTTAACGATTTATTCTGCATCCAGGTGAGAGAGGGGCATGTTACGGCATTCAGGCCGGGATGAAGACATATGGAACACATGTCTTACAGTCAAAAATTGTGCAAATTAAATTAATTTCCGTGATATATCATAGAAAGTTATTTTGATGTTGGGATGGAGAGGCTTTAACAATGTGCTACTGAGGCTAGAAAAGTAAAATAATAGCTAGAGAGGGGAAAAATTAGGAGGAATGTCCAAGTGAGACTAATAACACTTCTCCTGTCAGTGCTTTCCTACAATATCATGGTCCTTCTTAGGGGACAAAAGACATAATCCATATTGGCTTTGGTGACTGAGCTTAGAAATTTGCAAGATAAAATCCTGGAATCTAAAGTTTACACCTTGTAAATACCAGTAATCCGTCATGACAGAACTCCTTTCCTGATCCCAGGTGCTGCCTACAAACATTCTCTTCACATCTTCACTTCCCAATCTCTCTTCAACCTATTCATATCAAGTCTTTGACCTACCAACTGATTGAACTTGATTTTGCCAAGATTTCCAATGATCTCCATGTTACCAAATCCAAGGGTTGATTCTCTTCTCTCATCTTGTTTGAACTCTCAACAGCTTGGGGGCAATGTTGATGATTTCCTTCTCTTTGAAACACTCTTTGTTCTTATCTTCCATAACAATATTTTTTCCTGGTTCTTTGACTTCATTGATCATACTGCCGGGTCCTGTTGGCTGATTCTTTCTTCTCCACCCAACCTCTAATTCATTAGAGCTTGTTCTTAATTCTTCAATCTTTTTTTCTCCAGATTCTCCTTCTAGCTGATCTACTCAAGTTCCACGTATTTAAATACAGCTTTTACATTGATGCCTCCAATATTTATATTTTCAATCTAGGCCTCTTCTCTGAGTTCTAGATTTATAAATCCAATTGTCTGCTTGTTATCACCAAGGTAGCAAGAGTACCCAACATGGTACCTATTTCCCAACTCCTCTCCCAACCCCTCAACATCATATTCATTTAACAGAGCCTATCCCTTCAAATTCTACAATAGACCTTGCTATGTCCTTTGCTATCCGTAATCTTGGCTTATTTCATTTTCCACCTAGGATAGTACAACCACTTCTTAATTGATCTTTTTTTTTTCTTTTGGTCTTACTCTATGCTACAGTCTGTTGTACATACAGCAGCAACTGTCTTGCATCCAACCTTCCAAATTTTCAAATTGTCCCTAGAATAAACCCAAGCTCCTTGTCATGCTCACAAAGCTTTGCCTGCTGGGGCCCTTATTACCTTTCCAGCCATTTCTTACCACCCTTTCCTCCTCATTCATCATGCTCCAGTCATGCCAACCTTCTTTCAGCCCTTGGACATACCATACTTCCTTACATATCAAGGTTTTGCACATGCTGTCTTTTTTGCCTGGAATAGTAATTTTGTAATTACTGTTAACTTAATGGCACTTATTGTGGGCCAGGTGAATTTCAAGTGCTTTCCCTGGATTAATAGATTAAATTTTCATATCACCCACCCAAGGTAGGAACTGTTATTCTTCCATGTAATAGATGAGGAAAATCACTCACAATGTACTCATCTGAATGCTGTTTCTCCCTTTCATGTGACAGCTCCCTCAGTTTTTTAGATCTTTGCTTAGACATCACTCTTCAAAGATGCTTTCCTTGATCCCTATCTAAAGTGCCAATTTCACCCTCAGCTCTTTGTTTTGACTTTTATAGCATTAATAATAACTTGTATTTCTTTATTTACTTGTGTTTTTGCCTGTGAGGACTGGGATTAGGTCTTTCTCACTCACTGCTGTATCTCCATGACTCAGAACAGCACCTGGCCTTAAATCTTTGTTGAATGAGTGAGTGAATGATTACTCCCGTGGAATTTAGTCAGTGACCTCGGGCGAGGGGAGGGAAGGGGTGGGAGGGTATCTTCTTGGAGACGCTAAATAAATCATAGATGTGGTGCCCAGGTCCACATGATTTGTTCTATTCTATTCTACTCCTCCAGAAACAACAACAATAAAACAAAGTAAACACAAATGACTGGAAATGAGCTTAAAGAGAAGATTGATTACTCATAAAAATTTCTCTGATCATAGCCTATACACTAAAGTAACAAATATCTATTGGGCACATACTCAGTGGGAGAAGTGGCACTGATGAAAAGGTAGAGGCAGGAATCAGGGTTTGATGTGGCTATACCAGCCTGTCTGGGGTAGGGGATTTGGATGTGAGTGCAGCGAAAAATAGCTTCAAAAAACCAGATTAGGGCACTGATACAGTTTAACTCTGTGTCCCCACCCAAATCTCATCTCGAATTGTAATCTCCACATGTTGAGGGAGGGACCTGGTGGGACTGGATCATGGGAGTGGTTTTCCTCATGCTGTTCTTGTGATAGTGAGGGAGTTCCCACAAGATCTGATGATTTTAAAAGTGGCAGTTTCCCCTGCACTCTCTCTCTCTTGCTGCCATGTAAGATGTGTCTTGCTTCCCCTTTGCCTTCTGCCATGATTGCAAGTTTCCTGAGGCCTAACCATGGGGAACTGTGAGTCAATTAAACTTCCTTTCTTTATAAATTACCTAGCCTCAGGTAGTATCTTTATAGCAGTGTGAGAACAGACTAATACAGGCCCTGAATGCCAACTTGGGAGTGTGGATGGGAATAATTGAAGGTGAAAAGCCATTAAAAATCTTTGCAAAAGTAATTTGGGGATTACCAAGAATCATAAAACCCTTAATATATTACAGATATTAGATATATGGTCAAATGGCCTTGCTGTTACGTCCTCAGCTTGCATTGAAGGAAGTTGTAAGAAACATTTTTTTCTCTATGCCACTTACTGTGCCCTCTAAGAGGACTCATAGTGTCCATGCTAGTAGAGTGATGTTAGATAAAGTTAGCACATAATTATCTTGTAGCTAATTGTGTTTCTGCCTATGCTAGAGCTAAAAGGGATCTGTACATCAAATTTGAATGATTTAAATAATTGTTCAGCTCTTGTCATCTTGCATTTCTCTCTATTGTCACTCCTTGGCTTCATATTACTATCAGATGTTGATTTTTTTCTTTATTTTAATGTTGTTATTTTTGTTTTTATTATTCTGTACTTTATATTTTTATAATCTCTCACAAATCCTTTTTGTTACAAGGGAGTACCCTTTGATTAACATATATACAAAAGAAAGGTTCCATGGGCTTAGAAATATCTTTGGGGTGTATTATTCTTGTTTTCATTACTGCAGGGGTGACAGTGTTTATTTGACACGAAATTAGTATATGGATAATTGTACCTTTTTCTTTAAACCAGTTTCCTTTATTCTTGTGAGTCATTTGGTCCTCAAGAGGACCATACTGGATTAATGGGGCGGGAAATACTGGAGTAGCAATGATTCTTCCTCATCTCTCACAAGGCCTGAGGTAGAGTATTAAAAATTTCTGGAGAGTTGCTGTCCAACCTTAAAAAGTGGTTATAGATGGAGATTATGTCTCAGTTTGACTCTTTACATGCCGAATGGGCAGCTGTTCAGATGTTTGACACACCTACGTGTTAGCATTTTCCTTTCTCTTATAACTTTCCAATTTCCCTCTCCCACCCTTTTTTACATTTCAAGAAAAGATAAAGTGGTATTCACTGGTTCTCTAAGTGTGGGTCAGGGATCTTTGGGAGTCCTTAAGACCTCCCAGGAGTCCATGAGTCAAAACTATTTTCAAAATAACATTAAAATGGTATTTTTTTCATTTCCATAGTCCCATGGTGACCAAGAGAAGTTCTCCAGAGGCTACCTCATCTATAATATCTCAAGAGACTGAATATAGAAGCAGATATTAAAAAAACTTTTTTCCTAAAATTATTTGTATTTTGAAAAATATATTTAAAAAATCAAACTGCTAACATGTAGTGGGTTTATTATAGTTATTTAAATGAATGAATACATAAATATTTTAAATATATCTCATTTTAAATTTTGATTATGGTAAATACTGTTAGTGTTAGCAGTTTTTATAAAAATGAAAAAGAAACTGTATTAAACAAAAGCCCTTTGGGGTCCTCAATAATTTCTTTAAGAATATAAAGAGGTACTGAAACCAAAGAGTTTGACAATCATTGCTTCAAAACTTCTAGCACGTCAGTAGTAACCTTTTATTAGTAAAGGGGAGAGTAATTGAAGAATTGAAGGAATAGAATCCAAAGATAGCATTGGTGGAGGAAGGTAGAGTGGTGAGGGGCTCCCATTGGATGGAAGGCTCTTGGAGGGCAGAGACTGTGACCTGCCTGAGCTATCTTTGTCTCTCCAGTGTCCAGCATTGTATCTAGCACACAGGAGCAGCTCAATCAAATTTGGGCGTTGAAGAAACTGCTGAGTGAATGGTAAAATTCAGTTCACCAGAGTGAAATGTACATCTGATACAGTATACAAGGTTTAATTAGGGCTAGTCCTGCCATCAGCAATTTGGATGAATTTTTATTCATTCAATTTTCAATTCATTCATTTATTCAACAATTATTTATTGAGTACCTATTATGTGTCAGGCTTGACTTTGTATAAGTCAAATTATGTCTGCAATTTTTTTATCTCTAAAAAGGAAGCTCGGACAAATTGTGAAACCCCTTCGAGCAATGTCTTCCTCGGGATGATAGAAAAACTCTTCTCTTTGTCTCTCTTGGATAAGCTAACACATGAAGGCAGGAGAATGGCGTAAACCCGGGAGGTGGACCTTGCAGTGAGCTGAGATCCGGCCACTGCACTCCAGTCCGGGCGACAGAGCGAGACTCCGCCTCAAAAAAAAAAAAAAAGAAAAAAAAAGAAAAAAAAAAGATAATTCTCCTCAGGCAAAAATCACTGTCCGCTTTAAGAGCAACTGCAGAAACTTAAGTGGCAGATGGTCTACTGCGTTGGTGTGTTTCACAGATAGAAATGGTCAAATTTGTGAATGAAAAAAATGTAAAGTATGAAGTCAACTCAATTTATTTTTCCTAGATTTATTTAGTATCAGGCTTCAACTGAATAATTTTAATTTAGGGAACTTGGAAACCCTACCAGTTTCTCTCCCCCAACAGAAAGATGATGATCAAAGGTCTTCTGTGAGAAATCTGAAGGATTTTGTGCAGTGAATGCAAGCTTGGAAACTCATTGCATTGCTCTAAATGGGCCATGACTTTGGAAAAAATGAGTGCCCCTTGTCTTTTAGTCATTTGTCCATAACTTCTGTTCCAGTTGGCAAAGTGTTAAGCATTCAAACACCCCATGCCTGTTTCTTGGGGCCTTGTGTAGATAGCTTCCCACATGTATTAATTTTCTGCGGGTGGGGGGGCGGAGCAAGATGGCCAAATAGGAACAGCTCCAGTCTCCAGCTCCCAGTGTGAGCGACACAGAAGATGGGTGATTTCTGCATTTTCAACTGAGGTACTGGGTTCATCTCACTGGGGAGTGCCGGACAATTGGTGCTAGTCAGCTGCTGCAGCCCGACCAGCGAGAGCTGAAACAGGGCGAGGCATTGCCTCACCTGGGAAGCGCAAGGGGGAAGGGAATCCCTTTTCCTAGCCAGGGGAACTGAGACACACAACACCTGGAAAATCGGGTAACTCCCACCCCAATACTGCACTTTACCAAGGGTCTTAGCAAATGGCACACCAGGAGACTATATCCCACACCTGGCTGGGAGGGTCCCACACCCACAGAGCCTCCCTCATTGCTAGCACAGCAGTCTGGGATCTAACGGCAAGGCAGCAGCCAGGCTGGGGGAGGGGCGCCCGCCATTGCTGAGGCTTAAGTAGGTAAACAAAGCCACTGGGAAGCTCGAACTGGGTGGAGCCCACAGCAGCTCAAGGAGGCCTGTCTGTCTCTGTAGACTCCACCTCTGGGGACAGGGCACAGCTAAACAAAAGAAAAAGCAGCAGAAACCTCTGCAGATGCAAACGACCCTGTCTGACAGCTTTGAAGAGAGCAGTGGATCTCCCAACATGGAGGTTGAGATCTGAGAATGGACAGAGTGCCTGCTCAAGTGGATCCCTGACCCCTGAGTAGCCTAACTGGGAGATATCCCCCACTAGGGGCAGACCAACACCCCACACCTCACACAGCAGGGTGCACCCCTGAGACGAAGCTTCCAAAGCAAGAATCAGACAGGTACACTTGCTGTTCAGCAATATTCTATCTTCTGCAGCCTCTGCTGCTGATACCCAGGCAAACAGGGTCATGGAGTGGACCTCAAGCAATCTCCAACAGATCTACAGCTGAGGGTCCTGACTGTTAGAAGAAAAACTAACAAACAGGAAGGACACCCACACCAAAACCCCATCAGTACGTCACCATCATCAAAGACCAAAGGCAGATAAAACCACAAAGATGGGGAAAAAGCAGTGTGGAAAAGCTGGAAATTCACAAAATAAGAGTGCATCTCCCCATCCAAAGGAACGCAGCTCATCACCAGCAACGGATCAAAGCTGGACAAAGAATGACTTTGATGAGTTGAGAGAAGGCAGCTTCAGTCCATCAAACTTCTCAGAGCTAAAGGAGGAATTACGTACCCAGCGCAAAGAAACTAAAAATCTTGAAAAAAGAATGGAAGAATGGATAACTAGAATAATCAATGCAGAGAAGGCCATAAACGAACTGACAGAGATAAAAACCATAACACGAGAAATACGTGACAAATGCACAAGCTTCAGTAACCAACTCGATCAACTGGAAGAAAGAGTATCAGCAATTGAGGATCAAATGAATGAAATGAAGTGAGGGCCGGGCGCGGTGGCTCAAGCCTGTAATCCCAGCACTTTGGGAGGCCGAGACGGGCGGATCACGAGGTCAGGAGATCGAGACCATCCTGGCTAATACGGTGAAACCCTGTCTCTACTTAAAAATACAAAAAACTAGCCGGGCGACGAGGCGGGCGCCTGTAGTCCCAGCTACTCGGGAGGCTGAGGCAGGAGAATGGCGTAAACCCGGGAGGCGGAGCTTGCAGTGAGCTGAGATCCGGCCACTGCACTCCAGCCTGGGTGGCAGAGCAAGACTCCGTCTCAAAAAAAAAAAAAAAAAAAAAAAAAGAAATGAAGTGAGAAGAGAAGTCTAAAGAAAAAAGGAAAAATAAATGAACAAAGCCTTCAAGAAGTATGGGATTATGTGAAAAGACCAAATCTATCTCTGATTGGGGTGCCTGAAAGTGAGGGGGAAAATGGAACCAAGTTGGAAAACACTCTGCAGGATATCATCCAGGAGAACTTCCCCAACCTAGTAAGGCAGGCCAACATTCAAATTCAGGAAATAGAACGCCACAAAGATACTCCTTGAGAAGAGCAACTCCAAGACACATAATTGTCAGATTCACCAAAGTTGAAATGAAGGAAAAACTGTTAGGGGCAGCCAGAGAGAAAGGTCAGGTTACCCATAAAGGGAAGCCCATCAGACTAACAGCAGATCTCTCGGCAGAAACTCTCCAAGCCAGAAGAGAGTGGGGGCCAATATTCAACATTCTTAAAGAAAAGAATTTTCAACCCAGAATTTCATATGCAGCCAAACTAAGTTTCATCAGTGAAGGAGAAATAAAATCCTTTACAGATAAGCCAATGCTTAGAGATTTTGTCACCACCAGGCCTGCCTTACAAGAGACCCTGAAGGAAGCCCTAAACATGGAAAGGAACAACCAGTACCAGCCATTGCAAAAACATGCCAAAATGTAAAGACCATCGATGCTAGGAAGAAACTGCATCAACTAATGAGCAAAATAACCAGTTAATATCATAATGACAGGATCAAGTTCACACATAACAATATTAACCTTAAATGTAAATGGACTAAATGGTCCAATTAAAAGACACAGACTGGCAAACTGGATAAAGAGTCAAGACCCATCAGTTTGCTGTATTCAGGAGACCCATCTCACATGCAGAGACACACATAGGCTCAAAATAAAGGGATGGAAGAAGATCTACTAAGCAAATGGAGAACAAAAAAAAAAGCAGGGGTTGCAATCCTAGTCTCTGATAGAACAGACTTTAAACCATCAAAGATCAAAAGAGACAAAGAAGGCCATTACATAATGGGAAAGGGATCAATTCAACAGGAAGAGCTAACTACCCTAAATATATATGCACTCAATACAGGAGCACCCAGATTCATAAAGCAAGTCCTTACAGACTTACAAAGAGACTTAGACTCCCATACAATAATAATGGGAGACTTCAACACCCCACTGTCAACATTAGACAGATCAATGAGACAGAAAGTTAACAAAGATATCCAGGAATTGAACTCAACTCTGCACCAAGTGGACCTAATAGACATCTACAGAACTCTCCACCCCAAATCAACAGAATATACGTTCTTCTCAGCACCACATCACACTTATTCCAAAACTGACCACATAATTGGAAGTAAAGCACTCCTCAGCAAATGTACAAGAACAGAAATGATAACAAACTGTTTCTCAAACCACAGTGCAATCAAACGAGAACTCAGGACTAAGAAACTCAATCAAAACCGCTCAAAACAACATGGAAGCTGAACAATCTGCTCCTGAATGACTACTGGGTACATAACAAAATGAAGGCAGAAATAAAGATGTTCTTTGAAACCAATGAGAACAAAGATACAACATACCAGAATCTCTGGGACACATTTAAAGTAGTGTGTAGAGGGAAATTTATAGCACTAAATGCCCACAAGAGAAAGCTGGAAAGATCTAAAATTGACACTCTAACATCACAATTAAAAGAACTAGAGAAGCAAGAGCAAACACATTCAAAAGCTAGCAGAAGGCAAGAAATAACTAAGATCAGAGCAGAACTGAAGGAGATAGAGACACAAAAAACCCTCTAAAAAATCAATGAATCCAGGAGCTGGTTTTTTGAAAAGATCAACAAAATTGATAGACCGCTAGCAAGACTAATAAGAAAAGAGAGAAGAATCAAATAGATGCAATAAAAAATGATAAAGGGGATATCACCACCGACCCCACAGGAATACAAACTACCATCAGAGAATACTATAAGCACCTCTACACAAATAAACTAGAAAATCTAGAAGAAATGGATAATTTCCTGGACACTTACATTCTCCCAAGACTAAACCAGGAAGAAGTTGAATCCCTGAATAGACCAATAGCAGGCTCTGAAATTGAGGCAATAATTAATAGCCTACCAACCAAAAAAAGTCCAGGACAAGATGGATTCACAGCTGAATTCTACCAGAGGTACCAGGAGGAGCTGGTACCATTCCTTCTGAAATTATTCCAATCAACAGAAAAAGAGGGAATCCTCCCTAACTCATTTTATGAGGCCAACATCATCCTGATAGCAAAGCCTGGCAGAGACACAACAAAAAAATAGAATTTTAGACCAATATCCCTGATGAACATCGATGCAAAAATCCTCAATAAAATACTGGCAAACCACATCCAGCAGCACATCAAAAAGCTTATCCACCATGATCAAGTGGGCTTCATCCCTGGGATGCAAGGCTGGTTCAACATACGCAAATCAATAAACGTAATCCAGCATATAAACAGAACCAAAGACAAAAACTACATGATTATCTCAATAGATGCAGAAAAGGCTTTTGACAAAATTCAGCAGCCCTTCATGCTAAAAACTCTCAATAAATTCAGTATTGATGGAACGTATCTCAAAATAATAAGAGCTATTTATGACAAACCCACAGCCAATATCATACTGAATGGGGAAAAACTGGAAGCATTCCCTTTGAAAACTGGCACAAGACAGGGATGCCCTCTCTCACCACTCCTATTCAACATAGTGTTGGAAGTTTTGGCTAGAGCAATCAGGCAAGAGAAAGAAATAAAGGGTATTTGGTTAGGAAAATAAGAAGTCAAATTGTCCCATGCAATTGTTTGCATGTGACATGATTGTATATTTAGAAAACCCCATCATCTCAGCCCAAAATCTCCTTAAGCTGATAAGCAACATCAGCAAAGTCTCAGGATACAAAATCAATGTGCAAAAATCACAAGCATTCTTATACACCAGTAACAGACAAACAGAGAGCCAAATCATGAATGAACTTCCATTCACAATTGCTTCAAAGAGAATAAAATACCTAGGAATCCAACTTACAAGGGATGTAAAAGACCTCTTCAAGGAGAACTACAAACCACTGCTCAGGGAAATAAAAGAGGACACAAACAAATGGAAGAACATATCATGCTTATGGATAGGAAGAATCAATATTGTGAAAATGGCCATACTGCCCAAGGTAATTTATAGATTCAATGCCATCCCCATCAAGCTACCAATGACTTTCTTCACAGAATTGGAAAAAACTGCTTTAAAGTTCATATGGAACCAAAAAAGAGCCCACATTGCCAAGACAATCCTAAGTCAAAAGAACAAAGCTGGAGGCATCACGCTACCTGACTTCAAACTATACTACAAGGCTACAGTAACCAAAACAGCATGGTACTGGTACCAAAACAGAGATATAGACCAATGGAACAGAACAGAGTCCTCAGAAATAATACCACACATCTACAGCCATCTGATCTTTGACAAACCTGAGAGAAACAAGAAATGGGGAAAAGATTCCCTATTTAATAAATGGTGCTGGGAAAATTGGCTAGCCATAAGTAGAAAGCTGAAACTGGATCCTTTCCTTACTCCTATACGAAAATTAATTCAAGATGGATTAGAGACTTAAATGTTAGACCTAATACTATAAAAACCCTAGAAGAAAACCTAGGTAATACCATTCAGGACATAGGCATGGGCAAGGACTTCATGTCTAAAACACCAAAAGCAACGACAGCAATAGCCAAAATTGACAAATGGGATCTAATTAAACTAAAGAACTTCTGCATAGCAAAAGAAACTACCATCAGAGTGAACAGGCAACCTACAGAATGGGAGAAAATTTTTGCAATCTACTCATCTGACAAAGGGCTAATATCCAGAACCTACAAAGAACTCAAACGAATTTACAAGAAAACGAAACAAAACAAAACAACCCTATCAAGAAGTGGGCAACTGATATGAACAGACAGTTCTCAAAAGAAGACATGCATACAGCCGACAGGCACGTGAAAAAATGCTCGTCATCACTCGCCATCAGAGAAATGCAAATCAAAACCACAATTAGGTACCATCTCACACCGGTTAGAATGGCAATCATTAAAAAATCAGGAAACAACAGGTGCTGGAGAGGATGTAGAGAAATAGGAACACTTTTACACTATTGGTGGGATTGTAAACTAGTTCAACCATTATGGAAAACAGTATGGTGATTCCTCAAGGATCTAGAACAAGAAGTACCATATGACCTAGCCATCCCATTACTGGGTATATACCCAAAGGATTATAAATCATGCTACTATAAAGACACATGCACACGTATGTTCATTGTGGCACTATTCACAATAGCAAAAACTTGGAATCAACCCAAATGTCCATCAGTGACAGACTGGATTAAGAAAATGTGGCACATATACACCATGGAATACTATGCAGCCATAAAAAAGGATGAGTTTGTGTCCTTTGTAGGGACATGGATGCAGCTGGAAACCATCATTCTCAGCAAACTATCACAAGAACAGAAAACCAAACATCGCATGTTCTCACTCATAGGTGGGAACTGAACAATGAGATCACTTGGACTCGGGAGGGGGAACAGCACACACTGGGCCGTATTATGGGGAGCGGGAAGGGGGGAGGGATTGCATTGGGAGTTACACCTGATGTAAATGACGAGTTGATGGGTGCTGACGAGTTGATGGGTGCAGCACACCAACATGGCACAAGTATACATATGTAACAAACTTGCACTTTATGCACATGTACCCTAGAACTTAAAGTATAACAAAAAAAAAATTCTGCAGGTTATGTTGCAGTAACAAGCAACCCCCAAATCTTAGTACTTACAACAAAAGTTTATTTTATGGTCACATTGCAGATTGACTGTGGGTTGCAATGGCACTGCTACTGCTCCAACTATCTTCTTCCTTTAAGAATCAAGGTTGAAGGCTGGACGTGATGGCTCACCCCTGTAATCCTAGCACTTTGAGAGGCCAAGACGGGCGATCACCTGAGGTCAGGAGTTTGAGACCAGCCTGATCAACATGCAGAAACCCTGTCTCTACTAAAAATGCAAAATTAGCCACGCATGGTGGTGCCTGCCTGTAATCCCAGTCACTCGGGAGGCTGAGGCAGGAGAATTGCTTGAACCTGGGAGGTGGAGGTTGCCGTGAGTCGAGATCACGCCATTGCACTCCAGCCTGGTGAACAAGAGTGAAAGTCGGTCTCGAAAAAAAAAAAAAAATTGAAGAAGTAGCCACCACCTGGGATAACCTTTCTTACAGAAAATGAAACAGACACATGGTTGAGTCATACAATGGCTCTTATGTAGAATGTGGCATATGTCACTTTGGTTCCCATTCAGCTGGCCAAAGCACGTCATATGCAGCTTGAGGTTGATGGGACAGGGAATAGCTCCTTCTCACAAGGAGTTTCTGTACAACATTTGGCAATAGGCAGGTATGCATATTTCTCAGAAAGGAAGAATGAACAATTCAGAACAATAGTACAGTCTAGCTCACTATTCTTTCTTTGCAGGATATTGTATACATGAATTGTTCTCTCTACCCAGTTTATTTTACTTTGTAACATCTAAAGTGAAAAGGGGATCACAAAATTAAAAGCTATGGTTACGCTCCTGCTAGAGCACAGTTCTACATCATTTTTCAGCATCAAAGACGGGTCTTGGTGTTTCTGCCATGGACTTAGGAAAACACAGGAAAATGAAAGAACACCACCCTTCACCAAACAGAAACAAAATAAATACACAGTCACTACTCACACTTCCTTGTTGTTCTTGGTGTCCCACAAAGGAATGAAGCAGTGATTGAGAGGTCTGGCTGACATGCATTTTCTCCTTCACCTCTGGTGCCTGCGCTGTGAAATCTCCACCTGTTGTGTCTCTGAGCTTAGATGCAAGCGTAGGCAATGCCCTGCCACTGAACTGTAGAAATGGAGATTCAAGGCAATGGCCCAGAAATACAAAATGTACTCATTATCCCCTTTCCCCCAAAACTCCCCATTCCCTCTGCTTCTGCTTTAATTTAGGCCATTAACATTTTGCACCTGGACTATTACAACAGTCTTCTAATTGGTTTCCCTGCCTTCATATTTATACCCTGATAACCTATCTTTTCTCCACTCGAGTGACTTTTCTAAAGTATAAACTAAATCATGTTACCATTCTGTAAAAATTATTCCCCAGTTTCTACCTGTTTGAGCTACAGTTCAGTTGCTGGAAAAATGGGATAATATCTGCTTCGTAGGGATGGGTATGAGGATAAAAAGAACTATATGTAGAGTGCCTAACACAGTATCTCAGTAAATGGCAGGGTAATGATTATTACCATGATAAAATTCAGAATCCTTTATCAACACCTACTAGGCCCTCCAGGTCTGGTTGTCAATAAGCTCATCAGCTATACTTGGCTGCCCATCCCTACCCTACTATCTCTGCCTGCACCGTATGCTATAGCTTCGCCAAACTACCCTCAGTCTCCTGATCACACATCCTGTTCTTCAGTCCACAGCACTGCCTATGTGCTGATCTCTGGAATTTATCCCTCACTGAGTCCACCTGGGCCCCCCCCCGTTAGAATGAAGATGTGTTTCAAAGTCTCCCGCGGTCTGATGTTGCTCCTGACCCTTCTAGGAGAACTAACTGCTTCCTCCGTTGACCCCCCTGTGATGCTGGATTGCCTTCTCTTTTTTTTGTGCTTGTCTTTCCTGCTACTATGAGCTATATAAGGGCAAAGACTCCATCTTCATTATTTCTCCATATGGACCACAGTGCCTATTAGGTAGCAGGTGGTCAACAAATGCTTTTTAAATGAATGAATATGATAAATAGAAAAAAAGACAGACAGTAGGAAGAGGTTGAATAAAAGATAGATTATAATCAAGCAAAGGGTACACTAAGATTTGAAGATTTGAGGCTTAGAGTGAGAAAACAGAGTACAAAACAGAAGCACAAAAAGAGAAGGCCGTCCAGCATTAGAAGTGGCATGATTCTAATCAAGGAGGAAGAAGTTATCCTAGAGGGGTCAGGCTTAGAGTGAGAAACCAGAGTAGGTCTCTATCTTGTATGGTAAGTGGGTCAACACAGTCTTGGGTAAAACTAGGTTTAGTACCTTAGTCCTTAGGAAGATAAATTCATCATGAAAAAATCCTGAGTTAAAAGAACCTACAGATGGGCATTTTCTTAATACAATAAGTAGGTTTTTTTTTTTTTTTTTTAAATAGATGTGCTCCTTAGTATCCTAAATTTTGACATGTCGTGCTGCTCCTGGGATTAACCAGCCATGTGAAGCTGAGTAGGAGTGCAAGAGTAAGATTAAACAAGTAATTCTATTTGTCTGCGGCACACACCATTGTTTAGCTAGAAAAATTAAATTCCTATTTAAGCCTTTCAGCATGTTTAATAAATGTTTCAGGTGGAAAGAACTGTGTTTGAGGCAGGGAGGAGAAAGGGCATTCCCTGGGACTGACATCTTTATTAACCTCATGGAGTAATGCAAGCCTTGCACCTAGGATGCCTGTGGGGAAATGGGAGCAGCAGCAAGAGAACCTGGCAGACAAGCACATGGAAGATGTCCATGCAGCACCCCTCTTCTTTCTCTGTGATACAGTGCAGCTTGGAGGACAATGGTCTGGTTTCAGCATCAGGTAGATGTGTGTTCAAATGCCGGTTCTGCCACTTTGAAGCTGCTATCTTGGACATGTTTTGTGTTGCTGAAGCTCTGCATTCTAGTTTTCTCAGCAGCTGCCATTTATGGAGAACTTTCTTTGCACTATATGATGTAGTTTATCTGCTTTTACCTCTGTTATCTTTTTATTGTGGTAAGTTATACGTACCATAAAATTTACAATTTTAACCACTTTCAGTGGCATTAACTACAGTCACCATGTATCTGCCTTATTCTTACATCAATCCTATGAGGAAGGTGTTATTATTATCTTTCTTTCACAGATAAGGAAGCTGAGGCTCTGAGAAGTTAAGTAATGATGACTCTTTTAAGATACTTGGCACATTTCAAGTGCTAAATATGAGAAAGCTATTATTATTATTTTATTTTCAGGCCACAGGCCAGACATCTTATTTAGTCTGTTAGGGAGGGAAAGAAGACAATGGAAATTTTAGATTTCCAGATGCACTAGCAGAGATACCTGCATCAGCAGAGGCAGTGAAAATAGGCGGCACTGCATAGCTCTGCCTCCCAGTGACAGGTAGGTGGGCGTGAAGGTCCTGGCCTCAGCATGGATCTCTCAGGGCTGCCCCACTCCAACCAGAGCCCCAGGGGGAAGGAAATGAGTTAAGCCTGTCTTCAGACACGTTTGTATTGATTCTGTCAGTTTCTGGCTGCTTGCTGACAGGAGATAGATGGCTCATAACGGAGATAGGCACAGCACATTACGTCCCCATCTTGGGGCTCCTAAATCATTTTGAAATTTTAAATTCCCTAATCAATATTTTATCCCCAGCACAAGACAGTGATCAGGACTTCTTCCTGCAGGGGCATGTGCTCACACTGGGACCCAGTGGACGTGAGTGGCCAGGGGGCCATCTGGATTCTGGGGAGGACTGCAGGCAGTGTTCTTCTTGAAGGCAGTCATTTATTGCTTGCCAGGACCAGAATGGTCCTCAGAGATCACATGGTTCAGTGCACTCCTTTAAAGGGGAAGAATCCTGAAGACGGAGAGATGATGTGGTTGGACCTTGGTTGCCTAGCTTGTAGCAAAACTGAGATCAGAATGTGGCCTTCTGATTCTAGTCCAAAGCCCTTTCTATGAAACCACACCCAGCAGGGTGCCTACTAGATGCTTAGCAGATATTTGTTTGGTGTTGAATGAATGCTGAAACTTGGGAAGAGCCAAAGTCTGGGCTGAGTAAGACTTCATGCTTGTCAAGCACATACTAAGTGCCAGCCATTGTTCTAAGTTCGTGATGTGAAAAATATCAGTCACCCATGAAAATCTCCCATGAAAAATATCAGCTCCCATGAAGCAGGAGCTATCGTTATTCTTATTTTATATATAGCAAAACTGAGGCACCAAGGGCGTGAGTGGCTTGGCCCAGTCCACACAGCTGATAAGTGAGAAGCACCTGCATTGGAACACAGGCAATGAGGTCCCAGACCCGAGCTCATCGCTGCTGTGTGATGTTGTCTCCCACACAGATGGGCCTTCCTTTTCCCCAGTTGCCTTTGGACCTATATCCAATATGCCCATGTTTCATCACAAGGAAAGGACTGAGAAAAGAAAAAAAAAGACCAATTCTGTGACCAGCCAGTAGATCTGAAGGAAAGCAATCTGCTCTCAAATCCAAGGTTTTCAATGGTGCTGGATGAAGAAAGATTCTGAAAGCACAAGGCAGACTTGAAGGTGTTCAGGGGACGCAGCAGCTGGATGGGAGGACAGGGCTCTGGTTTCCGAGGCTTGCGCAGGAAGTAGGTGCCCCACAAAGAAACCTCAATGATACTGGCAATTGGCAGGCCTGCTGAAGTGCTGCAGTGGAAACTCTGAGAGAGAGAAAAAGTCCTAGACCTTTCTGCTGGCTTGCAAAGGCTTCCCTATAGGACTTGCTCTCTCCCTGCATTTTTCTCCTTCCTCCCTTCCCTCTTGCCCCTCGTCTCCACTCACTGAGTTCCTGGGTTCCCACCTCAGTCACTGCCTCATCACTGCTGTGCCCTTGGCCCGAAACGCTCATCTACGTGTTGTACCATGGCTGGCTCCTTCTTGTGATTCAGATCTTAGTTGTCAGCACAAAGCCCTTCATCCTGAGCAGCCAGGACAGTGCCTCCACATGGCAAGTGATGAACAAATATTGCCTGAATTAAAGAAGGGAATTAAGAGGTATTTTTGAAGAAGACCCCTCTCATGCCAGGCAGAGCACACTGCAACTAAGAAAGTTGGGTGAAAGGGAATGATAAAGTAGCCCTAAGGGAGGGCCAAGGCCTGTGAGCAACCATCCCCTGGGCCAGGGATCCTACTCCCTGCCTGCAAGGGAAGTTCATGCCATGTTTGGGCAGCTCTGACAGCTGCAAAGTGCTTTCTTTTTTGGGTATGAAACTCAACTCCTTGTGGCTTCTACCCATTGGTCTTTATTCCAATCCTGGGCTGCCTGAAAGTGATGCTCCATCAGCAGAAAGCACCTGAGGCACAGGGAGCCCCACCATTCCGGGCTGACTATGCATAGTGGAGCGCAGAGGGAGTAGCTATTGGGCCTGAGCTGCCGGGATCTTATGATACACTGTGTAGAGAATTCAGCTGTCAGAGTTAGCTTGCTTTTCCAAGGAAACATGCAGGGAATTCCGGGTCAACGTTCTTACAATCTTCCTAAAGTAGAAGGAGGTTTTGCCAAGCAGGGGAAGAAATGCCAAAGAGTCGCCTATTCTCCCTTTAAAGAGCCCTGTTACAAATGCAGGGGTAATAATAATGCAGTGTTACATGTCCACGTTGTTTATAAATTGTAAAGGCCTTTTAGGCATATTACTGGGTTCACTCCTCAGTCTTATTAGGTACCTGAGACAGGTATCACTGCCTTCAGAGAATAAAGGGCTTGTCTAAGACTACTCTGCTAGTAAGAACTCAACACCCTGTCCCTTCTCAAATGCTTTACTCACACACTATGGATGACTTCAAGCTTATCTGTGAATACAGAGAGCTGTGCTTCTCAAACCTGAGTGTGCATAAAAATCTCCAGGAAGCTTGTTAAGCTTGTAAGACACAGATTCCCAGAGAGTCTTATTCCACAGGTCTGGGGTGGGGCTGGAAACTTTGCAGTTCTAACAAGCTCCCAGGCGACACTGATGCTGTGTGGCACTGGCATGGACAACCCCAGCCCTGCCCGGGTGGCCGAGGCTGGCTGCCATATCACTGCCTCTTTGAAGTCTGGTAAGCAGCAGGTAAAGCGTGTTGTAAGCTGTTGCAGAGAGTGATTCGATTCATTTCATCCCACAACTACCCTATGAGATAACTACATTTATTATTCCCATTTTAGGTTCGGAGAGGTTAACTAGCTTGCCCAAAGTTCATTTGGTCAGTGGCTAAGTCCAACTTTAGCTGAAATTCAGAACAATGAATTCAACCACAATGGTTAAATCTCTCTCCTTCCTGAAAGTGAGAGAGATTTCTGGCTGAGTTTTCTCTTCTCCCTGGAAGAAGGACCTGGCATTCCACTGGGCACTAGTATCAAAGCTGAGGTCCTCTGAGTTTAGGAAACAGACTAAACTTCTTTCTAGGAGTCACAGGTATCCCGACAGCTGGGTGCCATCTGAACCACCTAGTTCATAAGGTGTCAGGTCCTACCCACGGGGTGACAAACAGGCCACAGCAACCCTGGGCAAACTTGCACACAGTCAGGCTGGGGTGGGAGCTCCAGCCCTGAGCATTCCCTAGCTAATGCCTGCCCTGCCTTCCCCAGGGCCCTTTCAAAGCTTTCCTGCTTTTTGATGTTTAAACAGAACGAGAGTTATTAAACTCCAAAAACTGATATGTTAGCAACTTCAGGACCTCCTCCCACAGATCTCTGCATTTAAAAAAGGATTAAGAGAGAAGGCAATGACCGGCCGACAGAATTCATCGGGAAACGCTGCAGTGCCGACATGATTGTCAGCAGGCAGGAGAGGTGGTTTGGGTCGGGGGTCCTCGCTTTCCTCCCGGTGCTTTCCCGTCATAGCCCTGGCACAGATGTGGTTCTGCAGTTATTTGTAGGATTGCCTGTTTAATCACTGGCTTCCCACAGGACTAGAAGCTCCATGAGAAGTAGACTTCATCTGTTTTGCTCTTACTGTTGCCCAAAACCAAAACATGTAGTGGAATTGAAGCTTAGTCACAACTCAGATGTGCAGAAATGTGACAGTGTTTATCTGTAACTGTCACTAGCCCCATTTTTGCTATTGTGGAAAGATTTAATCTTGACACTTAAAGATAGCTTAGTCAAATTCTGGCTGAATGTGTAGTCTCTTTTCACTAATTGCTCAAACAATTAAAACTCAGTCACTTTAAAATTCAAACTTCATAGCAGGAACATCTTCCCTTCTCAAGCATTCTTTTCTCTTCTGTCTGGGATGGCACCTGGTGTGCAGGTAGAAGCTTATGGAATCAAAGCAACAAAGGTGGGGAGAAGGTTTCTGTCTGGCTTGTGTGTTGGTTTTGGTCCTGGCTAAATAGTGGTGTGCAGTAGTTGATCCTGTCTGGTCTGGGGGCATCATCCTCTGTTCTCACTGCATTGATTGTCAAAGTGGCTCTTGTTGGTGTAACACATGGTCTGTCTTGTTGGTTCAGTCCATGTGACCCTGCCCACTGCCCAACGAACTTGTGGCTTTATTCAGTTCTTGCTATCCACCGTGATCCTCTGAAATTTCCAGGGTTACATATATGTGTGTGCATGTGTGTGTTTTTTTGTGTGTGTGTGTGTGTGCGCGCATGTGTGTGTGTGTGTGCAGTGAAGAAAGCTGCACCCTCTCCAATAGACTGGAGGATCCTTTGATGAGAGAAGGGGCCTTTTCCCCCGACTTAGAATTCTGAAAGGCAACCACCTGGCAGATACCCTGGAAGAGACAGGCGGGGTCATTTCGGGACATTCACCTACATGTAACTGTCTTCTGTGATTTTCTTTGAGCTTTTCCTCCTCCAGTAGAGGAAAATTGCTACCCCGCCATATCTTTCATTCTATCTCCTCTGTGGAGTTCAGAAAGACCCATTTTCTAAAGAGCCTGGCTCTGACACTGGGAAACCAGGGCTTTCAAGACTATTGTGTTTTCCGTGGATTTAAAAAGTTGAACTTGAATATCAAACCCATTGTTTCTTGAAAACTGAATGCTTTGTTCTGTCTCCCACTCCATCCCACCCCACTTCCCAAGCCATGGATAACTCAGACTCTGAGGTCTGAGTTATCAGGCCCACACAGGCTACCAAATAACCAGGGATGAAAAATACATAACATGATGCTTCAAAATACTGTCCTGCTGGACTGTGGAATGTATTTATGAAATGAACAGCGGTAGTGTGGAGTCAGAGTGAACTCTCCGCTAAAATCAGGGTTCATTTTGAGGTCCTCAGAGCCTCAGAATGTTGAATAGATGAAGACTGATTGGGGACTCCAAGACATCACACACTAGGGAGAGCCCCAAATAACATGATTATTATGATCATAATGCTTCATTTACAAGATTTTTTTCCCCTACAGACTATTTTATTTTATCATTTATTCTTCATTTTATTAAGCAATGACATTTTGTGGGGCATAGTGTCGGACATGTTCCTATGTAAGGGGACAAAATTTATTGAATTGAGAGTGTTTATACATTTTCCTTTTTCTCCAGCCTATCAAAATCATCTTGCTATCTAGCCCCATTTTAGCTCCTTTTTTTCCAGAGAGAAAGGATTCTTATTTGTTGAGAGAAAGCTTAAATTAATCTATATCATGAAGTGCTGAGGGAGTGGGCAAGAGGATTTGGAAGAAAGTAAGTCTCCCTTGTCCACTCCCCTTGCCACCCTCCCTTTCCCCCCTTCTCTGCCTCTCCTTCTTCCTCCTTCCTCCAATTTCTCCTCTCTTTCTCTCCCTTTCCTTCCCACCCCTTCCCAGGCATTCTCTTCAGAGCTTTGGGCTTCTTTCCCTCACGATCTAGCCAGAGGTGATAAGACACCCAAGGTCTGGATTCAGGGTCTGGAGAATCAAGAGCCTCCATTGGGACTCCAAGCCTGAGTTTCACACCCCACTTGGCTCCGCCTGGGCTCTGCTGTGGGGGAACTGGGCATGGGCCCAGCTAATAATAAAGTGGTTCCTCTGTTCCACTGGGCCATGATTCTTCACATACACAGCTCCCTCAAGAATTCCCGAAGAAAGAACAATTGTCAGGCTGGAATTTAGGTTACCCTGTGTCAAGCACTGGGGTCAGTGGTGATCAAGAGAATGGATCCACCCCTCCAGGAGGTCCCTGTCCAGAGGTGGAGATGGACAGGTGCACAGGAAATCACAGCATTGTATGGTGCATGCTGTGCCAGGGATATGTGCCAGGTGCTTTAGAGCACCTCGGGGACATCCAGCCCTTCTGACCTGGATGGCTGCCTGGAGAAGTGGGTCTGAGCTGGGAAGGCAGTGGCACTGGCAGAGTCAGGGAGGTGAGGAGCTGTGTTGGTTGTGGAGTAATCTGATGAGGAGATTGTTCTTAGACAAGTTGAGTAGAGCTGACAGGGGGTTTTCAAATAGAAACAAAGAAATGAGTGTCTAGGATCAGGAAGGGTAATCAGGAGTAGGTAGAGATGTGGGCGTCATCTCCTTGGAAGTGAGAGCTGGAGTTGTGAATGGGAGTGAGGCCAGGGAAGGGAGAGGAGAGAGGAGGGCAGAAGGCCCAAGAGCAAACCTGAGAATACCTGAGCTTGGGGGCAGAAAATGGCAGGAGGGCCAGAGAAGGAGATAGAGAACCAGTGGGTACATCCCTGCAACCTTCATCAACGTACCAACAGACCCTGGGGCCTCATGGTGTCCAGCTAAAGAGTATGCAGCCCACCCTCGCTTTGTATTGCTACTACTGCCCATGGTATTCATCATAGCTGCCGCCTTTTAAGGAATTGCCAGATGGCAGACGCTAGGCTAAGCACTAGTGTACAAGATAATGTACACTACACAATGTACAAGATAAGGTACACTACACAATGTACAAGATAATGTACACTATGCAATTTACAAGATAATGTACTCTATCCAATGGACAAGATAACGTACACTAGTGCTTAGCCTAGCATCTGCCAATTTTTTTGTTTTTTTTTGAGACAGGCTCTCAGTTTGTCACTCAGGCTGGAGTCCAGTGGCATGATCTCAGTTCACTGCAGGCTCAACCTCCCAGGCTCAAGTGATCCTCCTACCTCAGCCTCCCAAGTGGCTGGGACTATAGGTGTGTGTTGTCATGCCCCTGAATTTTTTGTATTTTTAGTGGATATGGGGTTTCACCATGTTGCCCAGGCTGTTCTCAGACTCTTGAGCACAAGTGATCTGCCTCCCTTGGCCTCCCTAAGTGCTGGGATTACAGGTGTGAGCCACCATGCCTGGCCTATCTCGTGAAATTCTTAAAAGAATTCCATAAGACAGGCATACTGTTCCCATTTTACAGAGCAGTGAACAAGTTCAGAGAGGTTAAGTAGCTTTCTCAAGGCTCTTGTGTCATGTTTCACAAGCTGAGTCAGAATTCGGATTGGAATCCAGGCTTTTGAACCCCATGTTAAGCATTGCTATTCTTGTCCTAAAGAACTACTCGAAGTGCAACATCAGCCTCTCCTAGGAGCTTGTAGAAATGCAGTGTGTCAGGTTTCATCCAACATTTAGTGCATCAGAATCTGCATTTTAATGAGGGTGCCTTATGCACTCATTAAAGTTGAGCTGCTCTGCTGTACATTATGTCTGCTCATCCCTTACCTTCTCACCACATGTGAAGGGTCTGCTCTGCCCTTCATTCTTTGCTTCCTTTCCTGTCCTCCAGCCCTTCCCTATTGGACTTGGGCATTGTTGGGTTTACCTCATACAGACCTGCTCTGCTCTGTGCTGACCAGAGGCTTGCACTTCAACGTCTTGCTTAGTTTTGCGTTGCATGTCAGTGTGGCACTTGAAGTTTACCAAAGGAGTAGTTTGTCAGAAAATCACTGGTGTGAAGGAAGCAGGCAGCTTTTCCTTGGTGACATTCTGTCCCCGAAGATCTGGCACTGGGCTCCATATCTGTTACTCCCCAAGTGTGCTGATCAGATCCGGACTCTGTAATCCTGTTATTCTGACTAAACACACACAAAGCCCATAAAAGCCTGGCCCGTCTCCCTGACCACCCAGGGAGGTTGCCACTGCCCTGGATGTTCCCTCATTGTCTGTCTGCAGAGAGAAAGGTACTCAATAGTTATTTGGTGTTATACCCAGTCGGTGATTGACATGAAGCATCGTTGTAACAGTTACTTTTCAGCTAACACCTTCTGTATGCCAGGGACTATGCTAGGTTTTGTAATTCTCATTTTACAGATGATGATGAAACCGATTCTTAGAAATGTTAAGTGACTTTCTCAGGGTTACATGGTAAGTGGATAAGCTGGGATACAATTCCATGTTTGTCTGACTCTAAAGGTGACACCTTTCCCACATCACCTCTTTTTAAAGGCTTAGCATTCCTAATTTCCCTTGGTTAAAGGGACAGAGTCACTCACCTTTGAATCCTCATGAATGTCAAGTGTAGTGGTTAATTTTGGCACACATCAGAATCGGCAAGAGGGCTTGGTAAAACACTGTTTCAGCAGTTCTGGGGTGGGACGGGAGCATCTGCCTTTCTAACAAGTTTCCAGGTGCTTCTTCTGGAACAGGCCACACTTTGAGAACCATTGCCCTGGTGTAACAGGGAGGCAGGGAAGCCGAGAAGTGCGGGCAGCAAAGCCCCTGCTATTCCCATCCCCTCTGCCCCGTGGCTGTCACAGGGCAATGCTGCAGTAACAAGCTCATTTAGCGCTTCCTGAATATTCTTTCTCAGTAGAGCAGAGCATTGGTTATTTGCGTGTTTCAGCTCTGTATCTACCCTTATCTGGGTGGTGTTTAGGCTGGGCCATTGCCCTACACTTAGAAGGGTCAGCTGGTAATGAGCTGAAGATTTGAAAAGCATTCAATCACATAAGTAAAGGCCTGGAAAGAGAAAGCATGTTTATTTATGGATATTTCCCAGGAACCAGTACTCCAGTTCAGAGAATAAAAAAAACAAACAAACCTCATTCATTCAACTAGATGGCTCATCTGAAACTGCTGAGATTTGCAAACAATGGTATTAATCATTTGCCTTTCCCTGGAGTTCTTTCTTTATTGTGTATAGCCCAGGTTCCAAAAGGGGTCACATTTGAATATCCATCATGGGGCATACAGCATGTTTGGATGGACCACTAGGGGTCCTATCTGCATAGAAACCCACTAGGCATTGTGGTCGAGAAACTCATGATATATGGAGCACTGGCATCAGGAGCACTGGGCTGTGGAGTTAAATGGAGCTGGTTATGAATCCTGGCTCTGCCATTTGACAGCTGAGGGTCTGTGGGCATATTACTTAGTCTGTCTGAGTCTCATTTTCTCCAGAATCAGGGCTGATATAAAAAAAATATGTAAGCAAAAGAAATAGCAGAGGCACCCACTAGTCAGAATGGATAGAGGCCAGATCAGAAGCAAAACGCCAGCTGTAAACAAGCCAGAACCGAGATGGACTCCTGGCTTGCATTTCCAATTTCCAGAATGATGTGGGTCTCACACATGGTTTATCTCTATGCAGGGGAAACAGATTTTACTAAGTAAGGAGGAGGTTGGGGTGTGTATGTGTATGTGTGCATTCAGAGAACAGCAGGAAGATTTCCCAACAGTGAGGCCACACATACTCTCTGGCTGTCTTAGGAGCAGGAGAGGTGCCTCTGTTGGAAGACCTCAGTCATGATCACTCTGGCCTGCCCCACCTCCTTCCTGCAGATAGCTGGTGGATGTGAAGCCAAGTCTAAGACGGTTTCACTGACTGGCATTTCTTACCATGCTATCTGTGGGGAGGTATAAGGCCAGAAACAATTACTATCTGTGCTATTGAAAAGTACGAAAGATTGGGTAAAGGTCTCTCAATGCAGACACAGTGGGGAGGAACTGAATACTTCTGGCATGGCTGTACAACCATTGGCCGCCCTGGGTAATGTTTTCTGGGAAATATGACAATACTAGTACCTGCCTCATTGGCTTGAATTGAGAAGGAAATGAGATAATGGTGTGAAACACCTGGCACATAGTAGGACCACAACAAAGGGAAGCTGTATGTAGAACCATTACATAGGACCATTAATTTCCTAGGCCTATTCCTAATTGAGCCTTCCTCAGGAGGGCTCAATCTACTGCCTGAGGGCCAGTGGAGCAAGGGGGATTTTACTTGAATGCTGCGGGGACCTAGCTCATTGACTCCTGAGTCAGTTCTTACGGGAAACTTATATCAAATTCTTAGACAGATGAGGTAGTTATTAACCTGGAAGAGTAAGTAAATGAAAATATTGTTATGTTGGGTGAATTCTATCAAGCAGTGTAGAGGAGGTCTTCCTGTCTAGGGTCTTGTCAGAGAGTTATAATGTTGGTAGGAGAAGTATAACCTCAGTGCAAGCAGCGTGGGTGGCCATAGAGGCTAGGACACAGCTGGCAACTGGGAGAGCAAGTGGGTCAGTATCTGTGAGGATGAGGGAGGCTGGCCACAGGGCAGATGGACACCCAATGTCATCCCAAGGTCAGATGTGACCTCTGACCACTCTTGCAGGGAAGTGTGGCACCCATGAAGGAAGAGTTTGAAGGAGGATGGTCTCAGTTCATTCAGGCTGCTATAACCAAATACTATAGACTGGGTGTCCTCTGAAGGACAGATATTTATTTCTTATAGTTCTGGAGACTGGGAAGTCCAAAATCAAGGTGCTGGCAGAACTGGTGTCTGATGAAGGCCTGTTGCCTGGTTTGTAGATGGTGTCGTCTCACTGCATTCCCACATGGGGGAAGAAGCAAAGCAGCTCTCTGGGGCCCCTTTCATAAGGACACTAATCCCATTCACAAGGGCTCTGCCCCATGACCTAATCACCTCCCAAGCACCACCTCCTAATATCACCATGAGGGTGAGAATATTAACACAGGAATATTGGGGATATGTAAACTTTCAGACCATAGCAAGGAGCATCTTTACTGTAGCACTAGGAGAAGCTGTGATTCAGGCTACTGCTGCCCCCTGGAGCACCTGGGCTGGGGCTGGGGATCCTCCACCAGGGCAGGTGGAGATGCAGGGCCAGAGCCCTCCATTTGCCTTGTATTCTTTTAGACTGCCATTGCCTGGGAAACAATCACTCACCACATTTATATCTGTGGACATTATACCTGTCCTTACTTCCATTAGCTATGTCAGACACTATAGTCCTTATCTTGACTCTTGCATTATTTTACAAGTTGGCCATGCCCTCCTTCCTGATACTCTCTTGGTTCTTGAATAATGTGATGTTGCTATTTGTTGTCCTCTTCCCTCTAAAGCCCTTCCTTCAAAGTCTCTTTCCTCTGCCTGCATCTTTATTTTTGGTGTCTGTTCTCATTTTCACTCATCCACACTCCTCAAGGACCCCTCATGAGCCCTGAATCTCTCTTTCTTAAATATTTGGATGCCCTCTGGATATTTCCTCTTTGGTTCTTGCGAGGATTGTTCCACTGATCTCCTAACTCGGGTCCAGCTCCCAGCTCACTCTCCTCCAGTCCCCACTCCCTCCGCTGCCCAGGTTTCCTTTCTAAATTACCCATGAGGTCATATCCCTGGGCAGCTTCAAGGACTTGCCGTATCTGCATGATAACTGCTTAGTGTGGCTTAAAAGAACCTTGATACTGGGGCCTTCTTCCTTGCTAGCCTTATTTCTTGTTTCTCCTTCACCCACATCTTGTACCTTGGCCTCACTGAACTTGTTTCCGTTTCTCAAATATCCCGTGTCCTTCTCCATGCCTTCAGACATGTTTTTCTCTTTTTCTGGAACGCTCTTCCTTTTTGATCTGCTGGTGACTTCCTGCCTTTTTAGACTTGGCTGTAGCAGCACCTTTTCTGTGAAATGGTATCTGACACCCAACGCTGGCCTCATGGACATGTGACCTGTGCAGTTGCACAGAGTCCCACACTCAGAAGGATTCTGCATTTGGTTTAATGCTCTGCTGTCACCCTTTAAAAATTCTTAATCATTTTTGAACAAGGGACCCTGCATGTTTATTTTGCACTGGGGCCCATAAGTTATATATCTAGTCTGGCTGACACTTCTGACCCCCACGCAACATACACCCAGTACAGTGCTGGCATTTCTTAGGTTGGGCTGAAGTTGTTATTTGTCTGTCTCTCTGTGGACTCTTTGAGAGCAGACAGTGTCTCTTGTTCATTTCTATTCCACAACATCTGGGGAATGAATGACATAGTAGGAGCTCAATAAATGCTTGCTGAAAGAACAAATTTACATCAGTGGTTCCTTTTTTCTTAGTCTGTGAGAGCTGCCTTTCCCCTTTAAGGAGACTATAGTGAAAAAAGCTTTGGTCTGGGCACCAGAAACTGAGACCTCTAGTTTGACTTTTTTTTTTTTTTTTTTTTCCACTTGGCTTATGATCTACTTAACTCTGTTCACCTCTTGGGGCCTTAGTTCCCTTATCTGTAAAATGCAGGACATGACTGAAGAGCCCAACATATGATGAAAGAGCAGGCTATATCCCCCACGCCCCTCACCACCACCTCCTTTTCTAAGTTCTGGGTCTCTCAGGACACCCTTAAGTATCCTCATCCTGTAGCTTATTCTTTTCTCACCTTCTCTCTCACTTTACCTCTTTTATTTTATTTTTTTCCACCAGGAAAGGCAAGGCCAGACTCTTCACTCAGCAAAAGCAGTGTTTGTTGACATTTGGGGGAAAAAACATGAAGAGAAAAGTCAAAGATTCTTCAAAATCTTGATATTTGAATATTTAAAGACCATGGATGCTGGAAATGTTGACAGGCCTGGTGTCAGCCTTCATTCTGATTTCTAGGCCCATTATTTGCTCTGTAGAAAAGAAAGTAGCTAACTTCAAGGGGTCTTATGCAGAACAAATTTGCTGCTCAACTTTTCTGCCTGCCCCTCCTCCCCTGGGCAGCCCTGTTGCACCACTGCAGCTGTTCTCTGACTGCTCCATGTCCAGGGTGGGTGGGGGGAGAATGAGTTGGGAAGAGGACCAGTGAGGAGGACCAGGGCAATGGAGGCTCTGGGACCCCTCTCCCACTTCCACCACTTTCATGGGGTTTTCCATATTGGGATTCTGCCCAAGATCTTACTGGGAAGAAGTGTTATGATGCTAATAAATGCATAACAGCATTTGGAGGTAGAGCTTGGCCTGGGTGTGGGGCCCTGGCTGGTTGTACTGACTCTGGGGCCTGAATCTCATCAATAAAAAGGAACACAAATTATTAATGCTTCCTGCTCTTATTGAGGAGTACGGTTCCAAGACTGGCCTCTTCACCATTCCTCCCTGGCTACAGGCTGGGTTTTGGCCAGGGATCAAATGCCTTGGCAAAGGAAAGGACAGAGCTGTTGATAGCATTGCTACAGATGTTAAATGGCTGTGGAACCCACTTCCTTGCCCAAGGGCCTGGGCGCTTGCTATGTGGCACATACAGTAGGGTGGGAAAGGAATCTCTGCTGACTCTGAACACCTCCATGCTCCTCCCCCAGACCCAGTAGTATCTTAATTGTTTTCCCATAGGACCTTCTGGTCTACCCTTGGAAAGGTGACACCCCGCTCTGGGAGACTATCCAACAGGGGAAGGATGTAGCATGGAGCAGAGGTGGTGTGGAAGTCTGGAGTCCCTGCAGACCTGGGGTTGAGTCCCAGCTCCGTTGCTTAGCTAGCTCATAAGCAACTATGTGTGCTTGGTGTTATGTCAGACCTTGTCAGGGACAAAAAGGGATTTGGATTCCTGTTGAGGAGAAACAAGTCCTAAAATAAGCCAGAGAGAACCCCAGGAATTGGGAAGGAAAACCTGGGCACAGTATCCCTCACTGTTCAGGAAGGTTGGGAGGGGACAAAGGCTTTTGGTAGAGTGATTAGTTCAAAATTATATTAACAGGAGAACTAGTAGCCCTGGTGATGGGTTTTGGCAGGAAGAGAATTCTTGCAGTGTGAGATGTGTCTGATATGTTTAGATATTTGGGGAAAGAATAAACTGCAAACTGGAATAGTGGAATCCAAAGTCCTTCTGTTACTGGGGGGTCCTTGCTCCCAGAGCTCCCAAAATGGTGGGGGCCTCTCCCAAGATGGTGGCAAGCCTCTTGTTCTCTGACCTGGGATTCTTGGCCCCACCGATTCCAAGGAATGGTGAGTGTTATAGCTCTATTAGCAGCCGTGGGTCATGGAAGAGAACTGTGGAACCCAGCGACTAGTGTTAAGCTCGATTAGGACGAACCTGGGCACTTAGCCACACAGGATCAATGACGAGCCTTTAGCCCGATCAGGAGCGGCAATGAGCACCTTGCTGGATCAGGAGCACAGCAGACACCCTGCCGGATCCGGAGGGGTGGAAGTCAGGGCGGGTCTGTGATGGCAGCAAACAGCAGTGGTGGACAGCGAATGAAAATTCAGCTCGAGCCTTAACAAACACGGACCAGAAGAGTGTGCAGTTGCAAGATTTAATAGAGTGAAAACAGAGCTCCCATACAATGGGAGGGGACCCAAATGGGGTAGCCGTTGCTGGCTTGAATGCCTGGGTTTATATCCTGATCGTTGTCTCTCCCCCATGCTCTCAGGCGATAGATGATTGGCTATTTCTCTACCTCCTGTTTTTGCCTAATTAGCATTTTAGTGAGCTCTCTTTACTACCTGATTGTTCTGGTGTGAGCTAAGTTGCAAGCCCCTTGTTTAAAGGTTGATGCGGTCACCTTCCCAGCTAGGCTTAGGAATTCTTAGTCGGCCTAGGAAATCCGGCTAATCCTGTCTCTCACTTCCTTCCACACAGGGACCCTGACAACCCAGACACATACCCAGCAGTGCAAACTGGGGGCAGAGTAGACCCATCTTTGACTCATCACAGGTAGCAAGCAGAGCTACATGATGCTTGGAGGAAGGGAGTGGGTTCTAAAGTGGGTAGGGGGAGGGTAAGAATGGAGGGGCAACTTCAGGAAGTGGTTAAAAGGGACTAAAAAAAAAAAAAGAAAAAGCAGCTTAGGGAAGGAAGGCTTGGTCTCACAGAAGATCCCTTTGGGTCTCAGGGTATGTCTGTGTTCACACTGAAGGCGTTATGGAAGTTTAGCCTTGGGGAAGTGAGAGAATCTTGAGGTGACCAGGAATGCCTCATGGAACAGGCAGGATTTGAGCCAAACCTTGAAGGACCAAGGTGGATGCAGCTGGTGAGGACATTTCCTGTGCAAGGCTAATGTGGTTCATATGGCCCTTTTTAGGTTCAAGCCTCTCCTGCATTTTTCTTTCCCCTGTCCTCTGCCCTTCCCCCAAACAAGGCTGCTGAGCCCACAGCTTTTCTAGGGACATGGCAGGGATCATGGACCCCTCTTCTTACCAACAAGAATGGAGCATTCACTCAAGACTGGGACTGGCCCTTTCTGGGGTTTGGAGGAAACACAAGCTGGCCTTGCCCAGTCCTGGGAGTGGGAGCAGTGGAAGGCATATTTCACATTTATGTGAATTATGACACAATTATGTCAGTGTGGAAGTGGGAGCTTGTTGACTTTAACAGCCCAGCTGTTCCTGTCTTCCGGACAGCAGTCAAAATATCTTCCGAGCAGAGGCGAACAGTGTGAAGTTCTAATGAGAGTCCTCTGGGATGTCATAGAAGAGCAGTGTGTTATGGTAATGTGGCCCTGGGGTCCTCTGTGTTCCCTCCCCACACAATGCAGATGGGAACTACTAAGCCCAACTGTGCTGGGAGTGATGTCCTAAATGTCACTATCTTGTGCTAGGAGTTAAGTCCCATATTTCTTAAGATTTAAGACCTGTATTACAGGAGTGTCATTTATTTGGGCCTCCCACTGCCTTACTTCCCTTACCCCTTATCTCCACCTTATTTATCCTCATTATGAAGAAGTAGAAGCAAAAAAAAAAAAAAAAAAGCCTCATTTCTTTCTGATAATGGCAAACTTTGCATATTTGTCCCCACCAAATCACATGTTGAAATTTGATGCTAATGTTGGAGGTGGGGCCTAATGGAAGGTATTTGGGCCACGAGGGCGGAACCCTCAAAGGATAGACGAATGCCCGCCCTCAGAGGTGAGTGAGTTCTCACTCTATTAATTGCCTCCCAGGCTGGTTGTTAAAAACAGCCTGCCCCTCCACCCTCTGTTTCCCTCCCACCATGTGATCACTGCACACACTGGGTGCCCTTCACCTTCTGCCAGGAGAGGAAGCAGCCTGAGGCCTTCACTAGGTGCCTGATCTTCCAGCCAGCAGAATCGTGAACCAAATAAACCTCTTTTCTTTATAACTTTCCCAGTCTCAGGTATTCCTTTATAGTGACACAAGATGCACTAAGACACTTGCTCTTCCCCATCCCTCAGTCCTTTCCCTCTCTTCCTCTTATTCTCTGTGCAAGCCTCTACTGGGGCGGAGAAATCCCCTCTAACTACCAGAGTTTTAAAGATGTGGCTCCTGAACCTGCTTTTGGCTCTTGGGTTTTTAAATTTTGATTACCTTTGAATGTCTCACCTTCTTTTCCTACCCGCCTTTTGAATTCCATTACTTGTTTCCGGCATTGTAGAAGAGGTGTCTCACCAAATTAATTGCAAAGCAATGGAAAATGTAAATGTAGTACAAAATATTATCAATCCCTCTTCTAAAACTAAAGTGCAGTAAAAAATGGGTTATTTATTTGAAGTTCAATTCTTTTCTAATTAACAGCTGAGCTGGTATATAGCTGCTTCGCTTCTGGTGACAGTCAATACGAGCAGCTAAACCTCTCACCAAAATTCATGTTTGAAGTTTTACCATAAAGCCGTCAGTATGATTTTTTTAATAAGTGTACCAGAATTTTGTGAAATGAAAATAATCTTCTTCAAAGTTGTTGTCAACTTGTAAGTACTTTGCACATGCCAGCTGTGTGTTTAGAATTGATGATGCAAAGGTTCTCCATCAAAGTTTCATCTGGTTCCATTCATAAACAATTGAAATATGTCAGAAAGTCCAGGATTTCAGCATCAAAATTGTATTTGCAAGATAGCTTCTTATTCTTGGAAGTGGCTTAAAACGTCTTTGTCAGATCACATGGCCCAACTTTTAGCTTCAGAAAGCATCACCACAGTAACCAGAACTTCCTCCCCAGGATGCTGCCATTAGGTGAAAGCAGTGATCACCCTTCAGCATCAGTTTACACGTCACACAGGAAAAGCACATTCATCTTTCCACTGTTGCCCTCACATTGACCCAAAAGGTTTTTGTCTGCTCTACTCCAAAGACTTTTGACTGTTTCATGCTTGCAGATGAAACGTTGCTGTAACCAAAGGGTATTCAAAGAGTGAGCTATAGACTCTGAATAGGATTTTCAGAGAGGAGCTCAAAAGCATTCTGAACAACGGCAGCTTCACAAAAAGAGACCATGTCCCACGGGTTCCACTTGAAGGAGATGGCTGTTGGGTTGGGGGCTGAGGAGCCATCTTTCCCTGACTTTGTGTACCTGTGTGAAGAGCTATCTCCTAGGATAACACTAATGGCCATTCTTTATCCTCCCAGTCCTCCCAGGAGGCAAGAGTAACTGAATCTGATGGTGAGTAAGGGAGAAGGACTGGGTTCTATTTTCAAATTTGCCAACCTGAAGATCTCTTGTTCTGTCCATTGGGGAAGTCTGCATGGGTGGCTCCTATATATTTGGAGATAAAGTATTAGCAAACCCTCTTGGCCACAGATTTAAAACCTCATGGTCAAAGATATTGGCAGTATTTTGAATTCTATCTATGTGACTCCTGTGTATTTCTCTCATTTGGTTTTAATCTCCAGGTGAAGAAGAAAGAGGTATTATTTATTAGCCCTCTAAAACTCCATCAACTATGTTCATTTGGATGTATAAATTTCTGTTGCCTTTATTATGAGACCACATTCCTTGCTTTATAGTTATGCCTGGCATAGTAAAAAGTAAGGAGCCACAAGAGAGGAAGTCTTCCTTGGCCCTATCCCTTTACTTAATTAGCTTTAAAAATTCTTCCAGAAGATATAGAGAAAAAGGAAAATGCCTATTCCCTGCTTGTGGAATGGGGCTGTGAGTAACTCTACCTGTCCCTTGCAAGAGGGTGATTTTCACATAATGGGTTATTTTTAGAATTGATGGAAACAAAAAGCTTTTTGCTGCAATTCTTATTTTCCCCTATATCATAAGCTCCTAAAAGGTAGGACCACATTGTTCAATGTGATTGTACCTTTTTCACTGTGGGATGTGTTGCTATTTCTCTTTGTCCCCTCACTGGGACACAGGTTTAGCTGTTGGAGAACCTTAAGTGAGGTATTCTGGAAAGAGGCCAAAGGATCTCTACCCCTGAGGGCCAGTGTTACAGCAGAATCCCTGTCTTCCTGTCTTCCAACCCTAGGAGGAGGGAGGACTCAGCCCACCTATCCTTGGTGGCTGAGGAGAACAGGATACTCACCCTGGACAGATAAAGACTTCCTTCTGGTGAGATGCACGTGTTTGTGTGGAAGGAGGGTGTCCTAAGCACATGGAACTCTACCAGGATCTATAGGTTCTAATCAGGGCGTTCTGTAGCTGGGTCTCCAGGCTCTCAGCAGGTGCACAGTGGAGAGAGTCCCACCAGTGTCTCCCACTGAGTCCATAAGATTTCTCTCTATTCATCCTGGTGCCTACCAGCACCAATAACTACTTAGTTGAGAAAATAGGGATAAATTGAAGATCAAAGTACAGGGATAGCATCTTGTGGTGAAGCCACCATCTTTCCAGAATTCTCTTGACTCCCACCTATCCAGACCAGATATCAGGCCCTTGCCTGCTTCCAGGAAGCAAATAACATCATAGTTTATAGAAATTCCTTTGAAAACCCCAGGGCACTTGAGAGTATGTTCAGTCTCAGTAAGGGATGGAGGGAATTCAAGACCTCCAGCAAGAGCTGATTTGAATTACTATGCAACATAATCTGATCCTTTTTTTCTTAACCTGGTAAATTGTTCAGGTTTCCCCTTGTATTGATAGCCTTAGGAATCTTTTCTTATCTAATTCATTTTAATTTCTCTTTGGGCGTTCTCTACCTACCTCTTCATGTGTGGTTTCCTTGCCTCTGGTCCTTTTGGCTTCTGGACTTGGGTTTGAATCTATTCTTTCCTGGGCTCTATGTTTATTGTCCCTCTAGATCTTGTCTTGTAATTGCCTGATGGGTTCTTGCTGCCCACTGCACAGACAAAACCAATTCGCTGAGATCATGGTGTTGTAGTAGAGAAGAAGTTCAATCAGTGCTGAGCTAGCCAAACAAAAGGACTGCAGTTATTACTCAAATTAGTCTCCCTGAGAACTCAGAGGCTTGGGTTTTTATGAAAAATTTGGCAGTCAGGAGGCTAGGGAATGGGTGCTGCTGATTGGTTGAGGATGCAATCATAGGGGTGTGGAAAATGGTCCTCATGTGCTGAGTCTACCTTTGTGTGGGGCCACAGGACCAGTTGGGTCATAAGTCATAGGTCTGGGTGGGGTTTGTCAGTTGACAGAATGTAAAAGTCTGGAAAACATCTCAAAAGGCTAATCTCAGGTTCTACAATAGTGATGCTATCTACAGGAACAATTGGGGAAGTCACAAATCTTGTGACCTCTGGCCACAAGACCCCTGAGCAGTAAGGGGTTATAGAAACCACACCTATATTTGAGTAGAATTCAAATGCAATTTTCCTCCCATAATCTTAATCTTGTGGCCTTTCATTAGTTTTATATATAGGTTTTGGTCCCTGAACAGGGTTGGGGGATAGTTTTAAGGAGGGATTGTCTTCATTCTTGCTTCAAAGTTAAACTGTAAACTAATTTTCTGCCATGATTAGCTTGGCCTATGTCCAGGAATGAATGACAGCCAGCTTGTGAGGTCAGAAGCAAGATGGAGTCAGCCATGCTAGACTTCTCTCACTGTTATAATTTTTGAATAGGGGTTTCAGTCTCAAGTAGGGAGTGCCCTCTATAGAACCCAATCCCAGTCCTGGACCCTTGGATGGTGGATCTCTGGAGATGGTGGAGCTCAAACAGATGTGACAGAACCTGGAAACTGACTGGAGCAAGGAGGTTGCCTGAATACTAAGTACTCCTTTCTTATTGATAGGCCTGGACTTGAGTGGCCACATTCATCCAGAGTGGGTTTGGTGAGGATGGTTTTTGAACACCCCAGATGGCTCCAGTATTTTTGCAGAATTCACAAAGTTATTCATACTTCTTAAAGCAAAGTTAATTTTCCTTTTGAGATCAGAACAATACGCTGTAAAACAAGATGAGCAAGAAAAGAAATGAGCTTGTCAAACAAATTGGAGACAACTTCTGTAAGATTTCTTTCTGTCCTGCTATTCTTGTGTATATGTATGTGGAAATTAGGCCAAAAGAGGCTTAAACAGGGAAAAGGATTTTAATAGTAGAGAAGCCTTGCCTCTTGATCTTTTATTTTCTCCCTCCTCAAATACCAAAACCAGACCCACTGGTCTGGTTGTTTAATTCCTGTTTCTAGGACACAGAAGGGAATCCAGAGTTTTATAACTGTGAGAAAATTAGGAGGGATTTGATTCAAAACTCTCATTTTATACATGAGGTAACTAAGGATCAATTGGTGAGGTGACCAGGCAAGGCTGCACAGTCAGTTGGTGGCAGATGTGGAACTTGATACCAATTACTTGACTACCCAACTAGCTCCCTGTCCATTTAGCCCTCACTGCCAAGGGAGGGAAAGGAGGCCAGGGAATTGGGAGAGATGAGGTCCCAGTGTTCCTCCTCTCAGCTTGACACCGAGGAGAGTGCTGGCTGGAGGCTGGAAGACAGGAGCATGCTGGGAATATGTTAAAGTGTGGCATGATGCTTTTAAATGTCAAGCTCAGGCCAGCTTGTTGAGAAAGATGCAGAATCCATATCTAGATGTTCACCAAATTCCTCTAAATTATGCAATATAAGGTGTGTAAGTCATGTATTTAAAACAGTATCCAAAACTTCACAGAAGCAGTTATGAAATATTTTGTTTTACTGGCAATGGGACAAAAAATAATTGGGCATTAAATCAAAGAAATGGGGAAAAGGGAGCTGCAAATCAAGGGAAATGGTGGAAAATTAGGTCTTAGTGGAGAGAAATGTGTACATATGAACTGCCTGATGTTTCTGGAAACGAAATATGGTCCTGTAAATCTTCCCTTTAACCCTTTAAACTCGAGGGCTATGCTGTGCTTGTCTGACTGCCAGTGTCTGGGGTGATGGCCACCCATCAGGGGGAGAACTAGCATCTCCCTGTTTCATATTGTCAGAAATGTGGTGTGATGATTTAGACCCAGTTCCTGTTTTAAACAGTAGTTTGAAAGCCATGCTGTGGCCATATTCCTAGGACTAGCATAATGTCCTCATTTCTCTTGCCTCTGACTGGGCAAAGGGTGACTTCAGTCTGACGGTAGCTGAGTCCAAGGAAGAAGAGGACATGAAGCCCTTCGCTGGAGGGCACTAGGGCCCTGCTGACGTGCCACCTGGCTTCATTAAATCACACTGAAAGCATGCCTTATTATCTGTCTACTATGTACATAATTCCTATAAATTATAAATTAAAAAATAAATAATAAACACCTTTTTAATTGCATATTCTCTTTTGCTCTTGTCAATTAAAAGGAACTTGCAAAGCTGCTTAACACAAAAAACTACACAGACATCAACTCTTGTTAGATGTGGTACAAGCCGTTATACTGATTTTCCCGTAGCTGCAAGGATTAATCACAGATAATCATCACAAAAGGATCACACCCATATAAATAATATAAAAATAGCAAAATGCCCAAAGTGGAACTACTGAGAATGAAGAAAGTCATTTAAAAATGGTTAGCTCTGAGTTACCACTCAGGGAGGAAAGGAGAGGAATCAACGCTGGCTTTTGCAAGAACCCAGATCTTCTTTGATTAGAGTTTCAGACCAGAGAAGTGGGCCAGTGACTGGTGCTGGACACAGACAGCCTTTTAATACCTGGTCCTCTGCGTTTTTGTCAGAGAGTAGCCTTTAATTCATATTGACTAAATGTGAATTAGGTCATGAAATCTTAATAAAGATGAGGAATGTGCACAGCTTCTAAGAATGATGCTGGGAGAAATGACGTGAAGCTTCAGCTGAGAGTTCAGGTTAGACACAAAGAAGAACTTTTTTTTTCTTTTAGTAAAAGCCAGACTTGATGACTAAAGAAAGCAAGAATCTATTTGCCTAGAAATAAAAAAAAAAAGAAAATCAGTTTTCTCAAATGACTTAGGCTTAGGCTGGGTCTGGGGTGGTGGTAGGGACAAGCCAGCATTTCTGATTTCCCCTTGTCTTGGGTTATGCTATATCTTCTGTCATTCTGGGGCATGCGGTGGCACTTAGATCAAGACCACAGACAAGGTCATCAAAGAAACAGCTGTGAAATACGGCCCGTGAGTGGCATTCTGTGGGCAGGATGTGACAAGTAAAACCATGTGGTCATCTGTAATGTGATAGTTGCAATGAGAGGAGAGTTAGTAGGATGAGGCTGCAGCAGGGGAGAGCAAGCAGGGCAGGTCAGGGCCCTGCTCATTGCTCACCAGTGGGGATCTGACACATGTGAGCAAGGAGTGGACGATCTTCAATGCTGGGAAGCAGCATGAGACCTGACAGGTAGGGGCTATATCCTAACCTGCCAGGAATTCCCATGAAATGCCAGGGGAGGGCTTTATTCACCCATCTTCTGGCTGAGATTCTGTCTTGCTGCACCTGCCTGAAACCTTGGACAGGGGGCATATTATAGACTACAGCTTTAACGTTACTGAATTTGGTCAGAGGGAGACTCTTAATTTGTACCACATTCTGGATTATTCTTCTGGTTTCTCTTTGAGTGGCATACATAAGGAGCAAGGGTGTGTGGCACAGGCTGAGGCAAGACGAGGCATGAAGCTACCTCAAAATGCTCATGGAAAAGTGGAATTAAAAGATAAAAAATATAAACAGTTTCTTAACATAAGCTCCATCAGTTCATGACACTTTTTAAAGCGATAATAATATCAGCCATTTAGTCCACCCCTAAGGAACTAAGGGTCCTGGGAATTTAACTATGTCAATGCAGTCTTTTTTACATTACTAATGGAAGGTAAATGGGTGCCCTTCAAAGATGTTTTTTAAGAATAGGAAACAAAAAGAAGCCAGCGTAAGCCAAATCAGGACTGGAAGGTGGATGCCTAGTGATTTCCCATAGAAACTCTCACAAAATTGCCCTTGTTTGATGAAAGAAATAAGCAGGTGCATTGTTGTAGTAGAGAAGGACTTGCTGGTGAAGTTTTCTTGGGTGTTTTTCTGCTAAATCTTTGGCTAACTTTCTCAAAACACTCTCATAATAAGCAGATGTTATCATTCTTTGGCCTTTGTGTCCCAAAAAAAGTGTTGCCTTTAACCTTTGCTCTTGACGGGTTCACTTTAGCTTTGACTGGACCTCCACCTGTTGGCAGCCATTGCTTTGATTGTGCTTTGTCTTCAGGATTGTACTGGAAAAGCCACAGTTTGTCTCCTGTTACATTGCTTTGAATAAAAGCTTCAGAATCCTAATCCCACTTGCCTAAAATTTCCATTGAAAGCTTTGCTCATGTCTGCAGCTGATCTGAGCATAATTGTTTTGGCACTCATCAAGTGGAAAGTTCGCTCACATTCAGTTTTTCAGTTAGAATTGTGTAAGTTGAACTGAGATGGTTATGGTATTGGCTGCTGTTAATTGTTGGTCCTCTTCAATTAGGACACAAACAAGATTTCTTTTTTTCTCACAAATTGATATGAATGCTCTGCCATTGTGAGCTTCATCTTCAATATTGTCTTGTCCCTTCTTAAAATGCATTATCCATTTGTAAACTGCTGATTTCTTTAGGGCATTGTCCTCATAAGCTTCACAAAGCATCAGTGATTTCACCATTACTTCACCCAAGCTTCACCATCAATTTGATGTTTGTTCTTGCTTCAATTTTTGCAGAATGTATGTTGCTCTGATAGGGGTTGTTTTCAAACTGATGTCTTCTCTTTCTTAATGCCTCAAACTAGATTCTGTTCAGACATGTTATAACAAGTTAGTATGAGTTTATTTTGGTCCAATTTTTAAAAAATCCATGCATAGTTTTTTCATAATGCACATTTTTCATGATTTTTTAAAAGAATCCTTGTATTTGTCTTTCCATCATGACTTCAAGGATTCACGAAAGGGTGCAAGTTTGAAGTCATTTTTGAAACAAGAAAGACACTTGCTCTGGGCAAAGGTCCTGGACCAAAGGTGCACCCTACGTAGAGAATGAAGGTCTTGACATAATTGTGCTTAGAATTAGGTACTTGGTGCCAGGATGGGCAGGCTAAAGCTCACAGGGATCCATTTGAATATTGTTCTATCCGTACTTCAGGCTATCATCTGTATTTCCCCTGTGGGGAGTAAAATAAAATGGAGTTCAGGTGAGATTTCAGCAGGCTAACTGTATTGAGGTCTAAAACGCTTCTCTTTAGATCATTGATGAGAATTGTGTTTCTACTCAGCCTGAATTGACTCAGCATTTAAGTTTATAGGGCTGTTGAATCAGCATCTTTCCCCGACACTTGAAAGTGAAAATTTACAAAGGAGAAGGCTTTGCCCCTGCATCCTCATCTCATACACCTGGAAGTTTGTTTCTCAGTTGCAGCCTATGTTGGGGGTTCCCCACTATGCTGACTGGGACTCAGCCTCAGGGCAGCTCAGAGTACCCTGTGATCACCTGTGCACCAGAAAGCCGAGATAGGGCAGCTCTAGTTGTTCTGCATGTTGCTTTTCATTGTAACCTTCAGGTAGTTCTTCTTTTCCTCCTTCAAGTCTCCTGGTTTGCTTTGCTTTGGAATTGTGTGGCTGTCAGTCCTGAAAATGGCAAGACAAGGCATCTGTAGGCTAATGAACAGCTGCAGGAAGATAATTAATGCTCTCCCACCTTCCTTGCAGCCTTTACCACCTCACCATGACACAGCCTGTAACATCTGTGCTTCCCAGAAGCTGAGCTGTAAAACACTCTTCCCTGCTCTTCACAAAACAACTGTCAGATGGGCTGGCACCCACGTTAAGGGCAAAACTTACAAAACACTACAAAAGATGAGCTATGTTATTCCCAAGTCACAGATGTTGAGTCTTTCCATGAGAGAGGACCATAGAGCACTTGGCTTGGATGTGCCTAGCACCAGTACATTGTGGATGGGTAGGTAAGGGGAGGGTGGAGATAAGCAATGCAATGAGGGAACTGCCTTGAGTCTTTTCTTTCAGGGCAGGTAGCTGAGCCTGTAGACTTTGGAACAGCCCAGAACTGCTTTGACAATTACCAGAGGGGAGCTCAGAGTCATCTCAGATTTCTTATTGTCTCACACAGGGGCAATATTCAAAAGAATGAACTCAGCAACATGAACATCATTCAGAAGGGACATTGGTTGTAAGCACTTGTACAGGTATTTCAGTTCATGTACTGACTGCATATCAGACCTGTTCTCATGCTTCCTCATGATCCCTCTTCAACTGCAAACTTAATAATATTTATCTAGTACCTGCTTTATGCCAGAAATGGTTCTAGGTGCTTTACATAATTTTGCACATGAAAGGTATGACTAGAATTCTTTTGATAGTAATGTTAATTTTTTTCTGGGTCATGAATGCTAATTTGTATGTACTAGACATTAGCCCTATCTGCATCTGCAGCATCTCAGCCTCTTTTAGGTCTTGCCCACCCTACCCAACTCCCTGGGTGTTTCTGAGCATTCCTAGAGGGTGTCTCCTCAATGAGCAGGAATGGTTCTCTCATATGTATTTTCCTGATCCAGCCTCCTGATGGTGTCTTTTGCCCACAGGCACTTGAGACAGGTACCCTGCTGCTGCTTTCCTGACTAGAGGGTACTATCTTCTGATGCTCCCACCTGCAAACTCTCCTGACATTACTGTGCTAATAAAGTGCATCAGGGTTGTACTTTGTCCTCTGCACTCTGGTGCAGCATTGCTGTGCCTTGAGTATCAGAAATATCCCTGGGAAGACAGCTCCTTCACTTCTGCTTTGGCTCCTGCCTATATTAGGCAGGGTCCAACTGGAAATCTTGCACATGGGATCCTCTCTATTTCTTTACTTCCCTTATTTCTCCACTACCAGAGCCCCGACCCTCTCTCATTGTAGGGCAGTTTCCCCTCATGCAAATCATTTCCTAATGATCGTATCTGGCAAATGTGGTGGGAGTGTCACTGGCCTCACACAGACCCTTTTTGGCCTTAGCCAAGATCACCCAGTATCAAGTAATTAAACAAATGTCAAGTCTCAAATTGCCTTGCCCAGGGGATGTGTGCTGGTGTTAAGGGAGAAATAATGTGTCATTATGCAAATGTGGTCCAAATAAGTTTGAATCTGAGCAGAAAAAGACTCTTTTACCAAATAGGCTCTAAAACCACCCTTGCCCAGAATACTGAGCCTTCCCAGAGAATCTGCTATTCAGAGAAACCACAGAAATTGAGGATGGGGGTTTAGTACTATAGGGTTATAGAGGCACAGTCAGCATTTTGCAGAGCTGAGAAGAACAGCACCTTCCTAGAAACTGAGTTAATTTTAACACTCAACTGCATTCCAGCCCCGACCAAGCCATAGAGCCACAACCATGTGGGACTTGCTGAAGAAGGTGTAGTCAGGCCCAGGGTTAATCACTGATTCTTCAGAGAGGGACAGGAGAGGGACATCGGAATTCACTTCCTCTCCAGAGTGTTTCAGTGCTCACTAAATAAATTTTTTTTTTTTGAGACAGAGTTTCGCTCTTGTTGCCCAGGCTGGAGTGCAATGGAACCACCTTGGCTTACTGCAATCTCCACCTTCCTGGTTCAAGTGATTCTCCTGCCTCAGCCTCATGAGTACCTGGGCTTACAGGCACACGCCACCATGCCTGGCTAATGTTTTGTATTTTTAGTTGAGACAGGATTTCACCATGTTGGCCAGATTGGTCTCGAACTCCTGACCTCAGATGATCCACCCGCCTCGGCTTCCCAAAGTGCTGGGATTACGGGGGTGATCCACCGTGCGTGGACTTAAATCCTTCTTTTTAACCTTCATAAATTCCTAAATTAAAAAACTCTTTAAATATTGTAAAAGTATAGATATCTGACCAGAGAGGATGTTTTCTGACTCAGGATTTAGCCTCTGATGCCTAGAGTTGGCGAAGTCACTACCTATTAAAATATTTAATTACTTCTGAATGTGCCAAGTGTTCCCCTTCATTATCCAATTTAACTTTCTTCCTTCATCTATGGATTCCATTCAACTTGAGCTTGGCATATGAGCTCTTCATGATAACTGGTCCAGGGTAAAATAGAATAAAAGGCAAGCCTTGGCCCTCACACTGGTCACAGTCTAGTGGGGGAAATAGACAAGTAAGTGGCATAGGGTGTGATAGCTATAACACAGGAGCATACTAGATGCAAAGTGAGCCTATGGAAGAGATCCTGAAGCCAGACTTGGCAGCAGTGGGTGAGGGGTGGGAATAAGGAAGGCTTCAGAGTGGACGTGACTCCAGACCTGAGTCTGGAATACTCCTAAGCATTAATTAAGTGAAAGGGATTCTCAGAGTAAACAATTCATATGTAAGTATGGAGGCTGGGAGAGCATGGCACATCTGAAGATCTGTGATTAACTGACTAGAGTTTAAAAACATGATGTGAGCATATCAGGGCTGTTATGAGACTTCTATGAAGAGAAGCCAGATCACGGAGGGCCTTGTACCTTAAGGAAATCATACTAAGGGGACGACAGCTTGTCCAAGAAGCAATGGGAAATCACTGGCAGATTTTAAGCCTGGGATTGACTTGATCAGAATTGCTTTTTAGAATGCTCATTCAAGCTCCAAGTTTAATAGTAGTTGTATCATCATTCAGTGTTAGAGCTAAGGTAGAACTCTGTTTCTAAGGCAATATTGGAGACTCTGAGTACATATCTGCATTTCCTGGTTCCCTCACGGTTTGCTGAAGAACACAGAAGAGAAACACTGTCCCATTCACTGGAGTCCCTGAGTGGGCTCCCACATGTCTTATGGGATTAGCATCTGAGAGACTTTGGCTGACCAATTCTCAGTTCACAAGTTCGAGCCAGCTCCAGCATAGAGACCTTTGGATATAACTAGTTTTGACAAAGTGGGTGATTGAAGAATAAAGTTGAAGACCCTCAACTCTTCTTAGAGAGCTATTTTAGTCTTGTCAGAAGACAATATGTTGACACAGATTGAAGTCACTGCTATGAGTGAGAGGATAAAGTGCCTGCTAGTTGGCTTAAGGCAACTTCTCTGGCTGGTCAAGTGTTATTATTCTCAGCCTTATGGAATTCAACAGTTTTTATTATCCAGCATACCATTATTTGGACAGAAATAATACTTTTTCCACACTGTGTTATTTCTGGAAATTTGATGTATTCCTCCACTGCTCTACCTGCCTGGAAGATGTTTTTCTAAAGTCAGGCAGAGGAAAACCTACATTGGCTGCTGAAAAGTGGATGCCTGCTATTCACAATGCAATTACCATGACAAGTATTTCTAATTGCCACTTCCTTTCCTGCAAGCTCTCCTTTTCTTCAGACATTGCGAATTTCTGGTAATCTTGGGTTATTATCACACTGAGCTGCTAACCTGAGTCTTGACACTCCTCCTGGAGACCCATGTCAGAAATAATTACAGCTCAAGTGAGGTGATTCTTTCTTCGTTATTAGCAGTTGCTGGTGTTGGTATCGAGCAGTGATTAGCAATTTGGAACAACGCATTCCTTGAGCTTTGAAACACGTTTTGCTTCTTCTGTGCCTTGGAGAACAGCACACATTGCTCTTTGTTCTCGCCTCCCTTTGCCCTTGCGTCTGTCTGTATATTTTGAGAAGTTCCTTTCACGCTCCAGTGATTTATTTACTTCTAACATTATTTTCTTCTATCTCTTGTTTTTCAAACCATTTGCTGGTCCTGTGGATGAAGTAGAATTCACCTCTTGGAATTAATGCAGTATGTTGTTGTGTGGGAGTTCTGAGAACTGAGAAAGGACCTTTTAGCACCCCGTAACCTAGGTCTTGGCCGATAGAAGTAGAGAAGACAGGGAGGGATGAAGCTGGTTTAAAAAGGAGGAAGAGAGAGGTAGGGGCTGCTGCTTGCACAGATGCCTATTTCCAAGGAGCCCACTTCTTTTCTTTTAGACAATCCCCTTTCCTTCTCGTTACCACAAGGTCTGGGATTACTATGGGGTAGGAGTAGGGAGTGAAGTTTATATTGATAGCTCTGGAAGGGACTTGCTCAGCTGTTGTTTCTGTCTGCTCTCAATGGTGAGTGTGCAAGCACATATGCTGCTCAATAGCTCATCCTTAAATGTCACCCCTGTTCTGAAAAGGCCGTCTTGCATGTGGCTGTGTAAAGTTAAAGGCTACATAAACATTGGACAACTCCTTATCAGAATTCCAAGTCTTATTTATTTATTGAATTTGTTGAGCAAGGAAAGGCCAGTAAATAAGATACTTTGTTTTCCTGCTCTGGTTTTTTCTTCCTTAGATTCAGTTAAAGCCTGAATCTAGTCCCCAAGTATACTGTAGGCATTTCTGTGCTGTAATGTGGTTGCTGTGCCTTGCTGAGACTATTCCATACTTTCATCTTTGGATAGATACAGATACTCTGACTCCCAAGTCTTTGAGAAGCCAGCTGCCCTTGAATCCCCTCAGTGGTTGGACTTACTATATCATGGAAGTCTAGGATCTCAGTGTTACAGCTTTATGTTACACAGAATTTATTTGCTTATTTATTCATCCACTCAATAAACATATATTAAATTACTTCATCATAGTGGGTGAAAGTCTAGGGATTATAATATTTATTGACAATTTGTTGTGATCCAGGAACCTGCACACACATTATTGGAGTGGCTACGTTGTATAAAGGATTTTAAAATGGGCCTTGAGCTCAAACAGATCTTTCTGGAGTCCCAATTCCAACAGTTAGTCTATGTGTAACTTAGACATGTCCACCAACTTCTCCAAGCCTCAACACACTTATTGATAGTGGCAGGAGGTAGCCAGGAGCAGGTCCCTGATGAAACTCGACCTTCAAACCAAAGACAGTTGAAAGCCTGAAAGCCAAGCTACAAGTCAAATCCATGGACCAGATTGAGAACCTCTCTTCCTGTTTGACATGCTTTCCTCTGATTGATACTCACCCTTCACCTATTTTACATATACCTACCATTCTCTAAATGTTTTATTACACTGACATGCCCACCTTTGATCGATATCTTTGTTTTAGCCTTTTTTGCATATTCACAAACCAATCAGCATGCACTCCCCATTCTGAGCCCATAAAATCCCCAGACCCAGCCACTCTGAGAGAGAGACCACCTGACTTCAGATGGGGGACCACCCTCATGTCCCCTCTCCACTGAGAGCTATTTTGTTACTTGATAAAACTCTTCTCTGCCCTCCTCACCCTTCGTTTGTCAGCGTAACCTCATTCTTCTTGGATGAAGGACAAGAACTCAGGACCCACCAAATGTGGGTACAAAGAAGGCTGTAACACTGTGGCCCTCCACCAGTAGAGGGCAGCCACCCCACATCGTGGGAGGCAGCAGCAGGGCTGAGCCAGCCTCAGAGCCATGGGCTAGAGTAGGGTGATGGGACTGACAGAGCTGTTAACACACTTTCGCCCACTGGGTTGCAGATGGTAGGACTAAAAGAGCTATCAGTACACTGTAACACTCCTCTGAGGCTTCAAGGTTGCAGGCTTCCCTGTTTGTGTGCCCCTGCATTCCCCTTGTCTGGATGCCAGAGTCCACCTTGGGAGTCACTTGCAACATGCCTGGTCCAGCTTCAAGCTCCACACAGAGCATGCTCCTGTGCTGGCCCTCGGGGCAGTTGGCTGGATCCTGCACTCACTTGCCCACACACTCCATCCACCCAGGGGCTGAGTGCTCAGTGGCAGTGGCCACAGGATCCATGCCAGAGCATAAGAAGGGCATGGCCCAGTGGGCCAAGTAGTTGGGGTATCTCCTGCAGTGAATCTGGGGCTGAGTGAGGCCTGGGCAGCGACATTACCAGCTGGAAGTCTCCAGTTGGCAAAGTGGCCGAGAAAAATCCTGCATCACTATCTGTGAAATGAGGATCATATTAGTTCCTATCTGGCAGGGTTGTTGATAGAAATAAATGACTTAATGCACATTAAGTGCTTGCATTGTCACATCATAAATTTACCTTTTCCATTTTCATTTTTTAATTTAATCTTCACAATGACCCTGAAAAATAGGTATGATTGTATCACCATTTGGTATAGAGAATCCAATGTTACAAACTTTGGAGACTTTATATCGTAGAATTTGATACTTTAAGTAGCCACATCCACCTTACTGTTTTATAGGCGAAGTCACTGGGGTGCAGAGAGGATGTGGAATCAGGCCCACAACCTGGGTCCCCCGATTTCCAGGCCAGGCCTCCTTTGTTACTCAGCATTTCCCCTCACTTGCAATGCAATCCGTGGTTATGCAGAAAGAAGTTCTTTAAAGCTGTCTGTAGATGCCTGTCACCTACTGATGATAGAATCATCCCTCCCTTATTTGAAGGTTGGCTACACAGTTCATATTATCCAGACAATTTTTGTCTCCTTTCTCTCTGTGCACTTGGGGCCTTTCCATCCTCATTAGCACCTCTACCAGATAGGAAATGTAAAGGGAAAGAAAATTTAAGCCACTCAGCTCTGTTCCTTATTAGCAGCTCTTTTTAAAAGATTTGGGGGCTGGGCATGGTGGCTTATGCCTATAATCCCAGCACTTTGGGAGGCTGAGGTGGGTGTATCACCTGAGGACAGGAGTTTGAGACCAGCCTGGCCAACTTGGTGAAACCCTGTCTCTTTTAAAAATACAAAATTAGGCCGGGCGCGGTGGCTCAAGCCTGTAATCCGAGCACTTTGGGAGGCCGAGACGGGCGGATCACGAGGTCAGGAGATCGAGACCATCCTGGCTAACAGGGTGAAACCCCGTCTCTACTAAAAATACAAAAAACTAGCCGGGCGAGGTGGCGGGCGCCTATAGTCCCAGCTACTCCGGAGGCTGAGGCAGGAGAATGGCGTAAAACCCGGGAGGCGGAGCTTGCAGTGAGCTGAGATCCGGCCACTGCACTCCAGCCCGGGCGAAAGAGCAAGACTCTGTCTCAAAAAAAAAAAAAAAAAAAAAAAAAAAATTAGCTGGGTATGGTGGCGGGCACCCGTAATCCCAGCTACTTGTGAAGCTGGGGCAGGAGAATCACTTGAACCTAGGAGCAGAGGTTGCAGTGAGCCGAGATCGTGCCATTGTACTCCAGCCTGGCTGACAAGACCAAAACTCTGCCCCTTCCACCCCCTCCACCCCCAAAAATTTTGGCAAATGGGAAGACTGGCTTTCAGCTACAGTGGGGTTTTGACTATAGCTATGGATTTAAATTAACTGGGCTACCTTTCTTGCTATTACCATGGATAAATGAGTCAATCATCTGAGTTCCTGGAGACCCCCTGTCCATCCAGCCAGTCGCTCTATCCCCTCTGGCTCTCCCTTCTCCCTGTTTGTGCCCCCGTTACTGACCCTCCACTGGGAGTTCCTCACTCACACTGGAAGTAGAGAGAATCCTCTCCAAGGTCACTCGGCCCTTGGCCACACTTGTTGGGGCTACCATGCTGCATATGCGAGAGCAGCCCTGGACGTGTGCAAGATGATGGCCCTGGGTTGATGTGATTTGGAAAAATACAAATCTGGGAATAAAAACACGTCATACATTTTCTTTCATTCTTGTTTCATTTTAAAACCTTGCTCTTTTTCTAGTTACACTACATTTTCCTTAGAGAGGCCAAGCTTTCCTCTGCCTGCAGTCCTCAAGGTTTCCTGGCTGCTTGTTATTTTGACTGCATTCAGCCTTGGCCTAGGCCACTGTTGTCAGAGGTGGCCTTGCAGCCGAGCCCATGTTAACCCTGTCAAGTGGACCTCCTCCTGTTGATTTTTGATTGTGAAGGTGTCAGCAGAATGCAGTCCCCAAATCATTGTTCTCTTTCAGCTGATTTCATTTCCTAAGTCCTCTTCCCAGTTTGTCATAGATCTTGGACATTCACTTTAGCTTTTTATTACTTAAAGGCCATCTCCTGTGGCCTGTCTTCCAGCAACCAAGTATGGGCTGAATTTTGATGGTGGATGTGATATTGGGCAGCCACTTGGGAACGGGGAATGGCAACTCCACTGAATAGCCTCAGTTTTCTCATCTGTAAAATTATGGGACTGCTCTAAATGACATCTATTGTCCTTTTTGGCCCTAACTTTCTATGATTCTCTAAATACTTGTTTTACTCTTCCTATCTAAGCAACCATGGGCAGGCAGGAAATCAGGCAACCGGCATGTAGTCTAATGTCTTCATTAATCATTGTTTCAAATCCTATATCCCATTTTTCCTCATAGAGCCTTCCATTAAAAGTCTTGTGAGAAGAAAAATATTGTGAGAAGAAATGAGATACCATCAGTAGAAGCTCTTTAAGCATTTCAGAAGAAAGCTGTTATTCTAAACCCAAGGCATTATTACTATTAGGTTGGTGCAAAAGTTTTTGCGGTTTTGCCATTACTTTCAATGGCAAAAACCACAATAACTTTTGCACCAACCTAACAGTATTTTAAGATTCCTCCTAGTTAATAAAAAGTAGCTTATTTACTTTTAGAAGCTCAAGGTAATGCTCTCCCAGAATTTAGGGGAGTTCTTTTCCTGCTGTATGCTTGGAGTTACAAATAATTGTTTTTGTAAATAAAAATTTTAAATAAAATGTTTGGAAGACTTTAGCAAACTAATTTTGTTTTCATAAAGTAAGAAGATGAGACTGAGAAATGGAATGTGCTGGAGGAGAAAGTGTTCTAGACCAGCATTGGGGTCCTAGGTTCAAGTCACAGCTCTGTCATAACTGGACAACAGGCCCTGGAGGGTAGGGCTCTGACGCCAACACACAGAATAGCATCTGGATGGATTCCCTGGGACCCGAGGGACTTCATAAATATCATAAATATCTAGTAATAAATAAAAAAACAAATAAATAACTGGGTGACCTGGGGCACCTTGTTTAACTTCTTTATGTCTTACTTTATTAACTCAGAAAATTCAGAGAGCTCCCTGTTTTTGAGGACTAGGCAGTGTAAAAATAGATAACATCCTCCATTTAACCTACCTGTGAGGCTGAGTGACAAAGGGAACTGGACCTTATTGTTACTATTTGTCATTTATAAGGATGTGTAAAAGCTCCAGGCATCCCCACTCCTGTTGTCCAGAAACTGCTGGGAAAATCCACCACAGACTAGGGGAACTTCCTACAGGGATTTCCCCTTTTCATCTGTTTATTTCTCCATCGTTATCCTCAACCCCCAACAGGTAGAATTTATTCTGCTGAGAAGGCCTGAACCTTCATTTCTTTGGAAATCTTCTGCAAGCAACTACTTGAGACTGGGGTCCAAAGCTCTGCAGTGATGAGGAATATTTAAGAAGCTTTGTGAATACAGGTGCCTTAGTGGGGATACCGAAACCTGGCGGGTTCTGATTGGCATCCTCATTCTCTCCTACCCAACTCCCTTCCCCTTAAAAAAAAGAGTTATTTTATTTTATTCAGCACCATCCCCTGTTCCCATCAGGAATTTGAAACTAAATGGCATTTTTAATAATTTGAGGAAGAGAGAATTTGGGAGCAGGAAGATGAGAGAAGTGGGTTGATTGCCAGCAGTGGAACTTTTGCAGTTAAGGCTTGGGCAGGGGTGGGGGGTGGGGCAGAAAAAGAAGAGAAGCAGTGCTGCCTTTTGCAGGCTTTCTACATCTCTTTTTCCTCCTACCAAAAGGCAGCACTGCTTGTTTTGAGGGGTTGAGAAAACAGGGGCTCAGAGCCTGCTATGTCTTGCTGTACTTGGCATGTTTCCTTGTGACATGACACCTGAGGCCAATACCCTCTGTATTGGGGAATTGGGATAAAGACCCTCTAGTGAGCAGTGAGGGTCCTCCTGGGTATGCTATAAATGCACCTCCAGCTTTTCCCATTAGAAACATTTGAGTTACTCTGCATCCCGAGAACCATAAATGTACTGGAAAAAAGAAGTTAACAAACAGGTCCCTCACTTCAATTCTGGGAGACAGCCATGCTATATAAGCTTAACAAATATATTTTAAACTCTACTGGGTTTCTGATTACAAAAGTCATGCTTATCCATTGTAGAAAATATCAAAAAGCATCTAGAAGAAAATAAAAATCACCTAGAGCTCTCCTTCTCAGAGATGGCCACTGTTAACATCCTGGTGTAGGTTGTCTGTCCACACACACACATGTTTCTAACAATCAGGATTCTAATAACTATATAATTTTTGTAACTTGCTTTTTTAAAACAGCTTAATACATTCTGAACATTTTTTGGGTATGTATTTAAATATTTGCTTTCCATATAATGCTTGGTGGATGCCACTCATCCTTAGCTGGTTCTTTATGGCTGCTGATGCCACTGAGAAGCTTGGGGCAGATATTTGCTCTTTTTCACCTGGAAGTTGTCTATGGTCTCTGGCTCCCTCTGCTTTGCTCCGTTTCTGAGAATGAAGGGCTCTTCCTCCATGCCAAAGCTAGAGTTTCAACTCTTGCTCTCGATCTCATTCCCTTCAAGAACCTTGCTTGCCATTCCCTCCCACGAAAGGTTCTGGCTTTCGTGTGCATGTTCACGTCTCCAGTTCAGGCCCTTGTTCTTCACACTTGGTAAAGCTTCATAAGAGCATCCTTCCTTGTCTTCTCCCCACCTGTGTCTCTCCTCCAACCAGGGTTTTACACATCAATGGCATATTAATCTTATTAATGATCACATTCTTTCCTCATTCAAAATGAGGAATCTCCCCATGTCTACCATGTCAAGACCCCCACCCTAGGCTTGCACACAGGGCTTTTTGCAATATGGCCTCATTTCCCATACATGGGAAGAAAATTTAACCCTCTTTTCCCCCTGTCTTCCCACCAAATCCAATTGACCAAAATCTCCTGTAGACTCTGCTCTGCTGTTACCTTGCTGGTTCCTCCTCCTTTCCCCCAACCTCTTTGCTCCTGCCTTGGCTGCCACCCTCTTTATTTCTTATCTGAATTCCTACAAGAATCTTGTCCCTGGCTTTCCCACCTCCAGTTCTTCGCTCTCTGTTCTGCTTTTCATGCTGCATAAAGCAGGATTTTCTAAAAGAAAATATGACTATTGTATACTTCCTTAAGATATTTAATGGCTCTCTAGAGAATTTGGAAAAAGTCCTGATTTCCTAGCATAACCTAAAGGCTCTTCCTGGTGTGAGTTCACATCAGGCTTGGCTTCCCTTGGCTTCCCTTCTTACCTCCTTGATGTTGAGCTTGAGCCATGCTAAGTGCCTCCAGCCCCTTGAATGCCTCGGAAGTGCTCTCCAATCTTGTACATGCTGCTCTACCTCCTTTATGTCTCCCCCTCCTCTCCCTGAGAATCTGCTTCTGACTCTGGGTTAAATGTCCGTTTTAAGGGCATCCACAGCTTCTGGTACTTCTCTTTTCCTGGCTGCAATCATATTGCATTATAATTGCCCTTTTATTTGCCTGTTAGGTAAGAAGCCTTGAGATCCTTGAGGGAAGAGTTGGTATTTTATTTGTCTTAATATATCCCCAACATCCAGTACAGGGGGTACAGCAGGTTAACTCAATCACTTTTGGTGTGTAACAAATGAATAAGTATCTCAGTATCACGTAAGAGTGTATCAAGGATTCAGATATGGAGAGAAGGGGGGAGTGAATACTTACTGTCCCTGGTTGGCAATCGGGCAGAAGTTTAATAAATAGTCAGTTGTAGCTAACACGCAACTCCTGTGACTGCTCTGAGTCTTCATCCTTCCATAGGTGCATGGGGCTATTTGTACAGACTCTTTTTCTGGGCTGTTTATATCAGTTTCTTTAGATGTCTGTGAATGCATTGTGGTTGAGGCACTGGGCTGTTGCTCTGATGGTAGATTCCAGAGAGGAGGTCTCATGCCTGGGGCCCTCAATGGAGTCATGACTACCCCAGGACCACTTTGACCTTGACCCATGATTTGATAGTGATGGCAATGGCAGTGACCATGATGGTGGTGATGGAAAAACACAAAAAAAGTTGATTTGTGTCTGTGTCAAGCCTGGGCTGGGGATGTGAATGCTGGTCACATTATTCTATAAGGGTCACAAGGCACATTCCTTGTCCATGAGGAGCTTGACATGTCTCTGATCCAAGTCACTAAATACTATCGAAGCTGCCTTCTAAGGGTCCCCCTGCTTTCATTCTAGGTTTACTCCATGAAAACATTCAGATCATGTGACTCCCTTACTTTTTAACCCCTCTAGCAGCTTCCTTTGCATTGAGATTTGAGGTCTTTATAATGGCCTATGAGGTCTTGCCATGATCAGGCTTCTGCCTTCCAATCCAGACTCCAGTCACCCTTTTCTCCTTCATTCGCTGCATTCCAGACACTTTAGTCTTCTTTCAGTTTCTCGAATGCTCAGGTCTCTTTCTCACTTCTGCATCTCCTCTTGTGGTGCTCTTCCCTCTGCCTGGAATGCCTTCCCCTTTGCATGACTGATTGCTTTTCTTGCTTCAGGTCTTAGTTTGGGCTGCCCTCCATGGCGCTCCGTCACTGCATATTTTTCACTTTCTTCAGAGCATTTCTCACCAGCTGTAATTATGAATTCATCTTTTGGTTTACTTGATTGCTACTCTTCAATCCTTACTAGCTGAATAATTTTGGGCAAATTACATAACCAACTTTCACCCCAATGTCTTCATCAAAAAAAGGAGATATTGAGAGGCTTAAATGACAGCAATACATGTCAGTGCTATAACAATGCATAATGTTTAGTAAATGTTTAGTAAATGTATAATGTTTAGTAAGGGCAAGGGGAAGGCATTTAGTAATTATTTTTGTTATTCAAGTTCTTTGAGAGCATGGCTGATATGTGTTGTGTTTACCTGTGCCGACCACAACTGGTACATATTAACCAAACAGCTGATTTTTCTTGAGAGCTATCACTGTGTCCCAGGTACTGCACTAATCACTTAATATGTGTTAATTTATTTAGGCTTCCTAGCAGAGAGGCACAGAGAGAGTACCCAAATTGCCCAAGTCTGCATAGTGTAGATAGAATTTGAACCCGTTCAGTCTGGCTTCACAGTCGACGCTCTTTGTCAAGCTAAGTGCAAATGTTCATTGAATTCATAAGCGAGAAGATTCCTCCTGAGCCCTCCTGATTTTTCTCTTTGAAAGCATTCTCTTGCAGGATAACAGGAGCATTGCCAGTTCTCTAGATCCATCTAACATGCCTGGGTGCCCCCCCCCCCCATCTTGCCACACTTAGCCTCCTTGAAAGGAAATGAAGCTTCCCTGACCCCCTGAAGACTGATAACCAAGCCCCAGCCCCCAGAGTGACCTTGATGCAATGGAGGCAACGGCCTCCTGCCTTTGTGCAGCAGGAGAGGTTTCAGCAAATACGCTGTGTGTGCTTCTAGCTGCATCTGCTGCCTGCAAACATCCCACTACAAGGAATTCACTCCAGGCTGATTCTTCTTTTATTTTCCTTGACAAAAGGCAAGAACTGTGCAGGGAGGAAACCCTTTACTCTAAAAGGAATTGTTAAGTGTGGAGCCGGTCTTACCGTTCCACTGATCAATTCAAGGGGCCTAGAAGGCTGACAGTGGGGTAAGGGGCTCTCCCTAAAAGCACCCAGGCTCTGAAGCCCCAATTTCCCTAGTGGTCCTGCTGTGAGCCCCTGACCTGAGATATGAGAGATGCTGGGAGAGATGGACTTTGCCTTCTGGCTACCAGTGAAAGATGTCATTACACACAGGTCTATATTTTCCTTTCCAGAGCCTGCTTCTCCTTTTTTACAAAGTATATTGAAGGCCTGTAGGGATTCCTTTGAGCATCCCTCCTTGTGATGAGCCCCACCTTTGAGGACTTGCCTGCAGTAGCTTCCCTCCTCCTCTATCCTGTGTCATTTTACCAGATATATCTGTGTGTATTAGGCATGCAATAAGAGTCTTCTAAATGAATGTATAACCCTCAGTGCCTCTGAAATGACCCTGAGCAAGTCTCCCCTGCAGGGAAGGGCATTCTAAAGAGAGGAGGTGGTGTGAACCAAAGCACAATATCAGGAAATTGTGTATATAATTAGGAAATAGTGAGCTCATGCTTTTGATGGAAGATAGGGTACAAGCAATGAAATGTGCATTTATTCTCCTGATGCTCGCTATGTCTACGGTTTATTCTTTGCTTTTCTTATCCTTGCTCTGTGTCCCAGGAGACTGACTTCTTTGGCTGGATCACATGGGCCATCTTGTCCTGAGGTTTCCTATTGGAATTGACGAATAGGAGGGATGGGAAGCCATCAGAGGATGGGAATAAAGAGATGGGTTCTTTATTCCCTTTCTTCTCATGGGCCTCCTTCCTTCCCCCAGCTGGCTGAGGTTCCATTGGAGGCTCCAGTCCTCTAGCAACACTTCAGTCTAGGCTCATGTTCCTCTAGCTCCAGATGTCATGGGGGTAATCTAGTGACATGGTTCTTACCTTTTGCTCCTTCAGACCTAGAGACAGTTAGGGCTTCTCCTTGGTTGCTGGTTCCTCCAGGTTTCACCTTCCCTCGATGGTTCCTTTAAATAGTCTCAATGAGTGAGTTCTTTGTAGTTGAATCCTTTAGTGTGTGTACCATCTGGTTCCTGGTAAAAATCTGACCAATACATAGAGTCCTGGAAGACTTTGCTAGAAAGATTGGATACAGCTAGGTTTTGGAGAAAATTGAAGACTATGGGCAAAATTTTGTATTTTTTTTTAAATTAGGCAACTTGAAAATCACTGTATGTTTCTGAACATGAGAAGGACTTGGGCAGAGCTACATGGCGGCAGTCAAAATAAAGAGCAGTGGATGCAGGAGATAAAGCAAAGGTAGAGGATGGACAGGAGTGGTAACTTACCAAATATGTGAGGATGGAGAAGGAGCCTTTGAAGCTGGGTCCATGTCTCCAGGGTGGGGCTCACTGAAAGAATAACAGTGCCTCAAGCAGAACTGGGAACGGGAGGGGAGGCACTGTTACATTTGGTTTGAGATGAGTTGAAAATGCCTGAAACCTTCCTCTATAAATTGTGGTCATGGCTGTCTGCCTCAGAGGGGCCATGGTAATATGAAATAGTTCATCAATCAGCCCTAAGCCTGTGATAACTCAGAAAATATCACACAAACATGCCGTCCTTCTGCAGAGCAGGGCTACTTAGTAATCATCCAGTACAGTCCTGGTGCTTCAGAGAGTTAATCCACAGTGGCCATCTGGGTTTACACATAACAATGAAATCTCAAGTCTTTTTTGTAGATGTAGTTTTTATTTAGATATGAATTGAGGCAGCAAAATATATCATAAGAGGACATCTTGGGGAATAGAGGGCTACTTAGTTTGGGGAAAAGGAAGCTGAGAGGAAAAACAAGGTTCATTCTGTGCAAGGCCAGGGGGCAGCTCTGAGAGAAGGGTGGGGTTAGGGGTTGGGGGTGGGCGGTGGGTGTGGGGCAGAGGTCACCAGGAAGGTAAAATAAAGAAGAGCCTTCCAAGGTTTAATTCACTCTGACCATTGGTGGGATGAGTCCTTCACAGAATGGTGGGTACCTGCTCCTAAAGGGGATTAAACTGAGGCTAAATGCTTGTTGGTTACCAACTCTGCAAAAAGACTTTCTGCATTGTGTTGTAAATTGGGCTGAGGAAAATCACATCATATTCCATTTCCATGTGTTCCAGCCCAATGATTCTATGATGCTCTCACCCTGTAAATACAGATGCAGAGGTGGACTCATGGCCACAAAGCTAAAACCAGCAGCTGTCCAGGTTCTTGGCCTTTCATTACAGGTATGTTCTAGAGAGAATTAACAGGGCAAAGAACAACAACAACAACAAAAAACTCTTTTGGGTCAGAAGTTGAATAACAGTATTTGTCCCTATTCTGCCACAATAGTTAACTTTATCTTCTTTAAATAATATCCTATTTCCTTTGAATTCAGATTAACAGTACGAACTTGATTGGCCAGCCATGTAGGGAATATGTAGAAGAGAGAACAAATATGCCTTGATTCCCTAGTGGTTCTACCAGCTGCGGAGTTTCAAAGATTTCTTTTAAAATCTCAATTGAAGATGGAATAAAGGAAAGGTGCTATGATGAAAGCATGTCTGGAATGGGGAAAGGTGACAAGTGAGGAATTTCTTGCTAAACGGGGCCAGAGAAGTTTCTCTTTCTTTGGAGTAAATGGGTGTTAAAAAATACATGCTTATTTAGAACCATAATACCTTGAAGGAGTTCAGATATTTTTTTCCACTACAATCTTCCATTTCACAAATCATACATAATATGTATAAATTGACTTTAAGTTTACAGACCAATTTATATGCACTATCTCATTTTGTCTTGTGAGGCAGGTAATACTCTTCCCAGTTACCAGAAGAGCAAACTAAGACTAAGAGAGGTCAGTCTTCCTCTTCAAGGTCATGTAGATGACAAGGGGATGATATGGTTTGGCTGTGTCCCCACCCAAATCTCATCTTTTAGTTCCCATAATCCCCATGTGTGGTGGGAGGGACCTGGTGGGAGGTAATTGAACCATGGGGGTGGTTTCTTCCATGCTATTCTCGTGATAGTGAGAGTAAGTTCTTATGAGATCTGATGGTTTTATAGTGGGCTTCCCCCTTCGCTCAGCTCTCATTCTTCTCCCTCCTGCCACCTTGTGAAGAAAGATGTGTTTGTTTCCCCTTCCGCTATGATTGGAAGCTTCCTGAGGACTCCCCAGCCATGCTGAACTGTGAGTCAATTAAACCTTTTTCCTTCATGAATTACCAGTCTCAGGTATGTCTTTATTAGCAGCGTGAGAATGGACTAATATGATGGATGACCAAGTTTTGAACTTTAATCTCACGGTCTTCCAAGACATCATGAGAAATTAGATTATAAACGAACACTTATTGCATACTTATCTTGTGCCAGACACTGGGCTAAGCACTTTTCATGGGTTAGATTATTCAATCTTTACAGCAATTCCAATTTTCCAGATATGGAAACTGAGGATGCTCCTCTAGCCTTCTGGCTCTTCCAAAATAAACACTGCTTTTTAGTTTCAAGGCCACAAGACTAAATCTAGCAGCTGCCCAGGTTCTCAAGGTCAGTGTAGGCTCCTTCTCTCTAACAGCAGCTTGAAAACAAAATGTCAGTAGTATTTAGATCAGGTGAGTACGTTCATGTCTGTGTGTGTAGAGAGTATGCGTGTGCCCAGAGCTCCACACTCTATCTTTAACTGCATGCTGGGCATCTATACTTGGTTCTACTCCCAGAAACTGGAATGCTCCATTTCTCAAACTAAACTCATTATCTTCTTCCCCAAACAGCTCTTCATTTCCTGTCTTGGTCAGTGCCATCATTCTGGGTTAGCCCACACACCTGGTGTTTGTATTGAAGACCTCTAGATTCTACTTTGTCAAAATTGTGCATAGCCATTCAGCCCTCTCCATTTTCTCCACTCTGCCTTGGGTCAGACCCATACCTCTTGGACTTTGGAAGCAGATATCTAATGGAGTCTCTATCCTTCCATTCCTACAGATTGTCTCAAGTTATGTTTTTTTTAGAAACATAAATCTTATCCAATTATTCTCTCTCCAAAAGTTTCATGGGCTTCCTGTTATAGTCATTCATTCCACAGATGTTAATCGTGCAACCACTGAGTGCCAAACCCTATTCTAGGTGCCGAGCACACTGGAGTGAATAAAGCAGTTACAAAGCCCCATCCTTGTGCAATTTAAAAAGTACATGTTCTTCAGCCTAGCATTCAAAGCCCTCTACAAATTGGTTCAACTCATCCTCCTGGCTTTTGTCCTCTCTTCTCTCCACCTGTGGGTAAGAGTCACATTTCCTGTAATCCAGTCGTACTGAGCATTCTGGGTGTACTTTCTAGACTTGTGCCTCATTTGATGGTTACCTCAAGCTGGAATTCTCTCCCGAGTCTCTAGATTTCCTGTGACCCAGCTTAGTTCCATCTTTTCAGTAAATTCTTTCTAGATCAAGCTCCTCTCCTAGTTCCCCTTGTCAGATTTAATCTCCCATTCACCTATACTGTGTGGACAATGTTTTTGTACATTTATGGTAACTCTCATGGTCCGCCTTACTTATATATGTGTCTGTCTCCTCTGCAGACTGAGATCCTTGAGGAGAGAAACTATGTCTCTTCTGTACTCTTAGCACTTTGCTCAGTCCCTGGCACATAGTAGGTGACTAATATTAGCCACTGTGAAATGGCTAGATGCCGACTTTCTGGATAGTACCCTCCCCAACCCCCGACTCCCACCATCATGTGTCTCTATCTTTTCAAAGCTCTTTAACGAGTTTACTTATACAAATAAATAAATCTTGCATGAGAGTGTCCAAGTTCAGGAGTGTTCTTTCAAGCCTCTAGGTGGCAATGTTACTGTGCTCAAAGTAAGGGAATTGTGAGCCAAGTTGGGAAATTGTATCAACCCCTTAGGGCACCTGCCTTCCTGTCTTTTCTTCCTCCCTCCTACCCTTCTACCCTCCCTTTCTCTTTTTTTTCTCTCCTTCCCTATCTTCTACTCTCCCTCTCCTCCCATCTCCATTTCTGTTCATCCATTAAATATCTTCCCCAATTTTTTTAAAATCCCAAGGTGTAACTGTAGGACTGAGGAAAAGGTACAAGCCCTCCTGGAGAGCCTGCCTCCTCCCTCACACACTTTGTGTAGAGTTTTAAATTTTAATATTTCTATTAAATTCCATTTACATTTCAGAGGTCTGGGTGGATTATGATATTTAGAGATGGGGAGATAGGAAGCAGCTGTTTTTAGAAGCAGCCAAGGAAATAATCCAAAATAGCCTTACAACATGTCTGGCGTGTCCACATTCACCCCACACCACTCCCGGACCTGTCATGAGTGTCTGAGGGTGAGAGGGACACTGGGCTTTGCCGGGCAGATCTGGACAGGACTAGTTGACCAGGTTTAGAGAGGGCCCAAAGCTGGATCCACAGACGATGTTTCAATTCAAATCAGGGCAGAGGTGGACTGGCAGAATTTCCTGGGAGTCCGAATCAGAGGAGTTGGGCAGCAGGAGGGAGCCAGCAGTGGGGGTTTAGGGGATTGGTGGGGAAGCCGCAGCAGAGCTCTGGGAAGGCAGGGGAATGCAGATGGGCTGCTCCTAGCTGCCCAACCGAAATCTCCACCTGCCTGTTTTTCTATAATGCCCACTGCTCTAACAATTCAGCATTTCAAAGAGGGGATGGTGGAGGAGGGAAGTGATTTAAGCATGAAAAATGTCATTTTGCCTCAGAGCAAACTGCCTTTCTATGGCCTGGCTCCTTTTGTGAGGTTTGGATTTAGGCATATCTGGAAGATCATTTGCCCAATCCTAATAGGAAGGCTCACTCTGCTCATTTGTTATGAGATGTAATGGGACTTGCTCTCACTGTGAGGACAGCAGCCACTGATTTCCATTTTTCTGTCACCATGAAAAGCTCTCCTTCATGTGTATGTGTGCGCACACGCACACACACGCACACACACATGCACACACACACATGCACACACGCACACATGCACACACATGCACACACGCACTCATGCATGCACACACACACATGCACACATGTGCACACACTCATACATGCACACACGCACACATACATACATACACCTTGCACCCACACATACACATTAAAGGACCCTCGGATTTCCACTTATACATTTCTCTTTGAGACAATTAAATCCATTCACTTTCCTCCAAATCCCATTATTTATCCTTTTCCTGCCTTAGGTTTAAGGTCATTTGGTTTAGAAGAGAGGCCCTTTCTCTTGCATACAGTTAATTAATCCTCCTTTTTCTTCTTGCCAAACTCCTCAAGACACTTTACTTTCTAAACATGGGCTGTATTTTTCTCCCCTTTCCCTTAGAAGTAGCATGTGTTTGTTATTTATAACTTTTGAGGGCCATGCACTTATTGTTCAGTATTTGAGTTCACTGTTGTTATTTGTAATTTTGAAAAAAATCCAGATAAATCCATAACGAAGGTTTAGTTTTACTTGATTTTTGTGTCTCCTTATTAAACTATGTCTGTTTGTTTTAAAAAAATCTTTAAAATTCTATACTAAATTCTTTGATTAGTGCCATTGATCCCTGTCACCTTTTGGGTATTTGGGGCTCATGTATGAGGTACCATGTTTCCCCTAAACTGTAGCACTGTTGTCTCTTGGAGAGTGAGCCTCTTCTTTGTCCATACACTAAATATGGGGGAGAATGGACAGAAGCACCTGTCAGATTGGTCTGGAATATGGTCAAAGTCTTTACAATTCCCCAAAGCTCTTTGGATAAAATGACGTTTTTCGTTTCTTTTTCTTGCCTTCTCAGATGGTTTCTCAAATGTGGTTCAAACTACATGTTCCTGGGACGTGGCTGGCACCCTCTGTAACTTCCTGCTGGGCTTCTCATCCTTTCGTAGGATTTCTTGCAATTTGGCCAGTGCTCTAGTGCCTCAGGCCCACTCTGGAACCGTGAGAAAACTCACAGCTGCCCAGTGTGAGGCACGCATGCAAGGCCTGCCTGCCGTGCCTCCCTCTGCCAAAGGCATTTTTAGCAATTTCCTAAAAATGTGGCTACAATGGAAAATGAAGCTGTTCAGGGGGAGAAGTGATGGCCCCGAAATGCACCCAACAGCCTGAGGTGTGGCTATGGAAGAGGAAAGTGTATGGCTTAGCAACTGAGAGTGTGGGTTTCCAAGTCGGTCTATTAGGTTCTCATACCCAGTCCACCACCGTGTGACATTGGGAAGTCATTTCACCTCTCTCGGCCTGCTTTCTTTATAGAAAATAGGGATAGCCACAGTACTTGCAAAGATTATGCTGAGGATCGAATGAGATATTGCACATAATGTTGTTAACACAGTGCCTGAATCATGCTGAGTACCCAGTGAATGTTATCTATGACCAAGATGATGAGTCTGAAGGATGGAAGGTACCTTAGAGATCATCGACCCATTCCTTCATCTTACAGCTGAGCACAGGCCACTCAGCCAGTTGATGACAGCAGCTTCTGTTAGAAGGCAGACCTCTTTTTTTTTTTGAGACGGAGGCTCAGTCTGTCACCCAGGCTGGAGTGCAGTGGCACAATTGCGGCTCACTGCAACCTCTGCCTCCGGGGTTCAAGTGATTCTCCTTGCCTCAGCCTCCTGAGTAACTGGGATTATAGGCATGTGCCACCACACCCGGCTAATTTTTTACTTTTAGTAGAGATAGGGTTTCACCATGTTGGTCAGGCTGGTCTCGAACTCCCAACCTCAGATGATCTTCCCACCTCAGTCTCCCAAAGTGCTGGGATTACAGGCATGAGCCACCGCACCCAGCCAGAATGCAGGCCTGCTAACCCTTAACCCAGCATGCTTTCTCCTACAGTTGCAAGCCCTAGGCCTTCCGTCCTACTCTAATGGTGGTAGTGGGTGGTGATGCAGTACTTATGATTACATAGCCAACCATTCATAAACTGTTTATTGAGAAGATTCAATGGCAAGCGATACACAGATCCTATATTCAGTGATCCTATTGTGCTATAGTGGGAATAAAATGTGCACTGGTCACTAAAAGTCAGAGTACTGTAAGCAGTCATTAAGGATTTGTAAAAAGTGCCATGGAGGGCAGAGAAAAGAGGCTGCAAATAGCTGAATACTAAGATAACACTCAGCAAACATTTATGGGGACCCTGTTATGTGCTAAGCACAATGGGGCATAGAGACTTTTGTTGTTGTTGTTTTTGAGATGGAGTCTTGCTCTGTTGCCCAGGCTGTAGTGCATTGGCATGATCGCAGCTCACTGCAATCTCAGCCTCCTGGGTTCAAGTGATTCTCCTGCCTCAGCCTCCCAAGTAGCTGGGACTACAGGCACACACTACCACGCTCAGCTAATTTGTGTATTTTTAGTAGAGATGGGGTTTCACTATGTTGGACAGGCTGGTCTCGAACTCCTGACCTTGTGATCCACCTGCCTCGGCCTCCCAAAGTGGTGGGATTACAGGTATGAGTCACTGCACCCAGCTGGGGCATAGAAACTTTAAGAGTAGGAGCTATGTTTTACTTATCTTTGAATACCCAGCATGGTGCTTGGCAAGTGGTGAGTAGACAACCAATGTTTGCAGAGTGAATGAATAATGCAAGGTCTCTATTTTCTATCATTACTCTAGAGGTCACCATGAGGACTAGCTGGCAGTGGCACCATCTCTGCATCCTTTTTCTGCTGCTTGTTGCTTTCCCAAGTTTTGTGCCCGTAGGTGCCCATAATGAATGGCGGCCCTCAGAAGTTAACCCTGTGGTGTTCGCCATGATTGTTCCGCCTGAGGGAGGACTCTGCTCCAAGGTGTCATATCTCCCAGGGGCCATTGTCTCCTTTCCAACCAAGCATGCCTGTCCTGCCTCTCCCGCCCACAGTACACAGCATTCTGTGCTATGCTAACCTGATCAACATTTCTATCATGTTGGCTGTTCTGTTATAAAGCAAGTTGAGAGGTGTGATCTGATTTCTGGTGGGTTCTGCTGTTTTTGCTGGAGGATGGAGAGGAACTGTGTGGGTAGATTTATTTCTCAAATAATCCTCTGCAGAAACCTGTGTTGGCTGTCTTGGTGGAACAAATGGATATCGTCAGTGTTACTGATCTGACCTTTTGCCCCTCTCCTGGTGGACAGTGTCTGTACCCTCATTGTTCTCACTCTTGGGAGCACTGAGACAATTTAGAGCCATTTCTAAGAAACCCCTGCTCTTTGGCATTTTGGAGAAAGAAAAACATTTTTGACATGAACACAAAATAATCAGGTTGTAACACCCTAGACTCTGGTTGTGTGACACACTGGAGTCCATGGAAAGCAATTTGGTGGACATAGTTCTAAATAAACATTTCTGCTGAAGTTTCCTTCTTTGCTTGAAATCTAGTTGACTGGTTGGGTTTTCAGGGATTTTTGGTGGTATAGAAAGAGAAACATTCTGATTTTTCCCTTATTTCTTCAGTGAGGGAAAAATGTGGGCTCAGAGAACTTCTTAGTCTAGTACATGGGCTGCTGTGGTCAGTGGTGCTGTATGCTCCTCTTTAGGAGTGTGAGGGTGCAGGAAGAGGAAGGTGCTCAAAAGTGGCAGGCCCAGCTAGCATAGGCAGTTTCCAAAAGACAACTTTTATGTTGTTTGCTTTTTATTATAAATTACATGTGTTCATTAGGGAAAAATCAGGAAATCAGATAAACAAAATTAAGAAATAATTATTAAAACATCAGACCTAGCATGGCCATCTTTTGGCATCAGAGGATAGAAATGGCATTACTCTTTCTCTACGATTAATTAAAAATAAAATAAGTCTACTGTATGTTAACTGAAGTATAATCATGAAAATATCTTGTATTTGTACACCTTATTTTATTTATAAGATGCATTTAAATATATTATTTTATTTAGTCTTACAATGAACATCTGAATTATGTTGTTACTATCCTCATTTTTTAATTAAAAAAACCTCTTAGACTCAGAAAGGTATAGTGAAGGTGTAGTGACTTCTAGCAATTAAATAGCAGGTAAGTGGCAGATCTGGGACTTGAATTAAAGTCTTTAGAATGAAACTGCAATCTACTGAATTCCAGCCACCTCATCATTTTATGGGAACCGTGTGTATCAATGGACTATTATTACCATAATGCTGTGTAACAAACCACCTCAAAATTCAGTGGCTCACAACAAGTATCTATGCTATCACGTATGGGTCTGCAGATTTGCTGTAGTTAACTGATTAATCTGAGCCCACGTGGGAGGCTCTACTTCAGGCTTCAGATCTAATGGACTTGGCTTAAGGCTGCATTTTTGGTTCAGGTCTGTTCCATGTGTGTTTGTTCTGAGGACCAGATAGAAGGCATGCCCTTTTTATGACAGATCCAAGATAAACCATCAAAACACATTTAAAGCCCCTGATCCTGCCATGCCTGGTGACATTCCATTAACCAAAGCAAGTCATCTGACCAAGCCCATGGCATTAGGAAGGATATACTGCCCACAGTAGGAAGAAGGGTTTGTACAGTAATGCAAATGATCACAATCTGGCCTCTTATTCACTGTTCTTCTGCATGCAAAATATACTTATCTTTTTTCTAATACCCTTAAATGTCTCATCCAATCCATTACGCTTGAAGTCTAGGATCTTGAAATTACCCCAAATCCTGATATAGAGATACCTAGGAACTAGAGACAAGTTATTTGCTTTTCAATGACCCAACATACAATGTTGAACAGACATAGGCAGAATACTCCCATTTGAAAAATGTGAATGGTAGACCCATTGCAGTCACTGGTCTACAGCAATTCTGAAATCCTGCTGTGCAAGTGTAGTTGCATTTCTGTGGGTATAGAATATTCTTTTACTAGATTAGGGGTTCTCAACTGTAAAGAACCAGTTAGTAAATATTTTGAGCATTGTCAGCCTAGCTCCTATCGCAACATTTCAACAAAAGCAGTGTAGACAATTTGTAAATGCATGGATGTGGTTGTGTTCCACCATAACTTTATTTACTAAATCAGGTGGCAAGCAGGGTTTGGCCTATGGGCCATAGTTTGCTGAGCTCTGGATTAGTCCCTAGTTCTGCTCCCTAGGAGTGACTTACCAGTTCATTGTTCTCCATATCTTTTGGCTCCAACCTCCAGGAGATTCTTCTGTTTCCATAATCCATCATGCCTGGCCACCACTGAATAGAAGTTTACAGGATAGCCTTTCTTTCTGGCTATGCAACTTCTCAGTCTGTTTTCTGCTTATAAAAATTTGGGACCATCCTGGCTAACACGGTGAAACCCCGTCTCTACTAAAAAAATACAAAAAGCTAGCCGGGCGAGGTGGCGGGCGCCTGTAGTACCAGCTACTCCGGAGGCTGAGGCAGGAGAATGGTGTGAACCCGGGAGGCGGAGCTTGCAGTGAGCTGAGATCCGGCCACTGCACTCCAGCCCGGGCGACAGAGTGAGACTCCGTCTCAAAAAAAAAAAAAAAAAAAAAAAATTTGGGAGCCAGAGATCTTTTTACATCTCAAACAGTTACAGTCTCAGGTTGATGGCATTTTACCAATATAGGTGCTTTAAAAGTTTTGTGAGTTTCTTGTGCATACGATTTCAGTCAACTCCATGTAGCAAAAGTTACAACTATGATACATTTTGAGATATGTCTCTCTCTTAAGACTTAGTTTTGTCTATTTTGGGTATACCAAGCCTCTGTAGGAGCATGCCTTTTAGCTTTCTAGGAGCACTTTATTCAGCTGAAAAGAACAGCAAGGCACCAGTTCAGTTATTTTTAGAAGCTGTAAGAAAGGATGTGACAGCCACCCCTTCATTTAGTCTTTGTCCTGAGACTGATAAAATAAGATGAGAAAGTTTCACTTTTCAAACCCACAAGTTCTGGAATTTTGGGGCTTTCTATAATCTCTCTCAATTCTGCTGGCAAACTGGTCAGTTCTTTTTAAAACTCGACTTTGTCTTACAATATCTTATCCTGCTACTAACAGCTAGATTACACTATCAATATTCTGGCTTGATACTTTCTTGCCCAATGCTTCAAGTTCATTAGGTACACTTTCTGTCTTCCAAATGATCACAGATGAGTTTTGCCAAGCTCTTATCCAAGGGCTTGGATGGCATCTTTCTGGTCTTCCACTACAGTTCCCTCACCATCTGCTGCCTGGTCCCCAAACCACAGTTACATATTTTAGGTTTTTATTACAGCAGTACCCCACTTCTGATACCAATTTCTGTGGTAGCCAGCTATTGCTACAGTAATGCTGCATAATAAACTATCCCAAAACTCAGTGACTTCCAACAACATGCACTTATGCTCACATTCACAGGTCTGTTGGTGAATTGTTGTTCAACTGATCTGGGATGGGTTCAGCAAATGGCCCTGACTTAGATTGCACAAAGACTAGGATCGGCTGTAGGCCATGGTTTGGCCTAAGGTCTGCCCCATATGTGTTTTCTTTCAGTCCAGGCTGAAAAGGGGCAGCAGCTACTTGGGGATCAGCTCTTCTTATAGTGTATTGCTGGAGCACTAGACCAGCTGAACCACACAACACATTTAAAGCTTCTGCTTGCATCAAGTTCTAACATTCCACTGGACAAAGCAAGTTACGTGGCCAAGCCCAGTATCAGTGGAACAGGGAAGTATACTGAGTCCACAATGGTCAGCAGGGAAGGGAATGAATTTTTTTGCCAAACAAGAATGCAAATGATTACACTATGATTCATTTTTGAGATATTAATGTCAAAAAGAGAAGGAAAATAAATGGATGTTTATCACATACCTTTCTCAATGGTTTTTCAGGATATTTTTTATAACAACTCTATGACCAAGTTCTGGCTAATGGGATGCAGGTGCTGTGTGCTACTCTGAACTGGATCCTTAGAGAAAATTGGCATGTTCTCCCATTGTCTCTTCCCACTTCCTGCTGGCTGCGGCATGACTATAGTAGGAGTTAAGGAGTCACTTGGAAGTGAGAAGTTTCAAATGGAAGCTGCCTGTTGGTAATGGCAGGCTGCCTTCACAGCTCTGCACTATTATGTAGGAGAAAAACATTTGTCACTTTTCTTGTCTGTCTTTGTTACAGCAGCTTAGCCTGTACATAATACTGCTTCTAGATTGTTACACAATAGATGAAAATCCTTCTTGTTTAAACCACTGCATTTTGGGTGGGTCAGTGAGGTCTTTGTTAAAGGCATTTAGTTTGTTCCTTAACAAATAGAGATTGTAATATTACTGTTTTGATGGTTGTAAGGATTAAGTGAGATAATGTAAGAAAAAATCATAACCTAGTAGACTTTCTTAATGAGTAACAGTTATAACAAGAATGATACACTAAGTTATTAACATAATTGATATATAAAATGCATTTAGATTTTTATATTTAAATATGTTTAATATATTTAATATAATATATAAAATACAATTAGTATAGTATAAAAAATATTAATTATTGTGCATCAAATGCCAGCCATATTCACTGCAGAATTGCTAGTTCTACTGAACTGTCAACCCCAGTCCGCTGAAGAGCTCCTCTTTCTTCTGTCTCCATCTCCCTCAATGTAGTAGTTGCCTCTGCCATTTTCTTCTTCAATTGTGGCCCAATTCAACTTCAACTAGCTCATGCATAAGTAGTTCTGAGAATAGTGATGACTTAGAGGTGTCTGAGTGGGAGAACACCAGCCTTGAGTGAGATTTGTTGAGTGTGGTTGAGGTATTTTGTTGGTTTCCCAAATAAAAGAGTAGGAGTGTTGTGTATTTTATAGAACCACATATTCTGGACTTTTAAAATACAGTTCAATCCCTGTCAGACCCCTCTTAAATGCATGCCATTTGGATTAAAGAAAACAGGGTAGAATGTAGGTGATTCAAGGAAAATTCATCACCATTTCTGGAAAAACAGCCTTATGTTTAATAACCTGTGGGCAGACGATCAATAATATTTTCTATGCATAGGAAGAACAGTATATTTTCATTACATATTCAGAGTTTATAGAGAAGTGTCACGAGAATAGTATATTTTCACCACATATTCAGTGTTTATAAAAAGGTGGCTCTAGTACCTCAAAGAAAATATGCCCTTCATTCCTGCAATAAGCAATTGTTGAGCAGCCTCACAAGCTAGGTACTTTGTTGTAGATGCAAAAATGAATGAATTGTATTTTCTACTTGTAAGGAGCTCACTATCTGATAGTTGCAAGAAGGCAATATATGTACAGCTTAAGAGAGTGGTCTCTGGAGTCAAGAGTCTAATTGAGTTCAAACCCTGGCTTTGATACTTAGCAACCTTATGACCTTGGGCAATTTACTTAACTGCTTTGTGCCTCAGTTGCTTTTTCTGTCATATGGAGATAATAATAGTAATGCATCTTCTAGGGTTGTTGTAAGCATTAAATAAGTTAATATAAGTAAAGCACTTAGAACACTGTCTGGCATAGGTAAGTACCCATTATATCATTATATATTGGCCATGATTAGCTATTAGACTATAAGTTTCTGAGGGCAGGGCATCTTGTCTGCTTCATTCACTGCTGTATCTTTAGCAGCTAGATTAGGGCCTGGAACCAGTAAGTAAATATTTGTTGAATGAATGGATGATGAATACAATGACATTCAAGTTTTTAAGCTTTTTGTTCCTTCCCGACCCTCTACCCTCCAAAACGAAGGGTAATATTTATTGAGCGCTTACAATTCTCCAGACTCAATGCTAAATTATTTTACGTATTACTTCATTTGCTCCTGTACAAACTTTATGAGTTGGGTGTAATCATCACATTTTACAGATGTGGAAACTGAGGATCAGAGAGGTAAAGCAACTGGACTCAGGTTGCACAGATGCTTATTGGCAGATTTAGGATTTGAACACAGGACTTTCTTGCTCAGATGCTTGTGCTTTTGACCTACTGCCCTCTCCTGCCTCCTGAAGGCCTCGTAGCTTGCACCATCAGGGCACTCACATACACCAACTTGTGTTCCCTTGTACAGGTGCCGTTTGTAGTGTGCAATGAGAGCTGGGCACTATGGGAAAGAACACATACTGAAACTTGCATTTAGTGTTTTGACTGCTGTGTGTGCTTCACATGGCTGAGAAGTGGAGAGCAGGCTCTGGCTGAGTGCTGAACGGCTCATTGCCTTGGCTGCTCCTGTCTTCCTTCACGTTCTGGAAACAGAAGATGCAGTCAAACTTTGAGTTAATGGGACTGTTATATTCATTATTTACCCAGGCTAGTACTTTATCACAGGAGCTCCTAAGTGTTTGACAAAGAAAAAGGCATCTCATTAGTGCCTGGGAGGTTATGGACTGGGCAGATGGTTTCTGTTTTCTTCTTTTCCTGGACGGAAACACAAATGTCTCAGACAGTGTGGCAGAAGCTTAAATTCTGAGACTCCAGCAAACAAGTTGGGTGTCTCTTTCCCTGTTCCCTCCATTACTCTTTGTTAAATATAAAATGAAACCCTTTCTAGCTTTCTAACAGCTTTCCTGCTGTTATGCAGGTGTTGTTGAGTTGGTATTTACATGCAGCACGGTCCTAAAGGGACAAGAAGGAGCAATAGTTTCTAGATGTATGCTGATATACATGCTTGACCTAGCAGCTGCCCCCACCCTTGGGTGTGTTGGCCAAGTAGGTGGGGTGGGGCTGCGGTCTACAGGTGACCTGGCACCTTTGGTCCTTGGCTAGTGGTGTCCATAGATAACAAGATGTCATATATAGTGTCAGAAGATTCCAGTTAATGTAGGTCTTCCATGTCTAGGAACCAGTGGGTGGAAGAACCATGACCTCACTAGTTAATAATATCCCTCATGTTGGATGGAAAATGTAATAGCCACCATGAAAACAATAGGTAACATTTACTGAATGCTTCTGTATTCCTGTGTTAAGCTAAGTGCTTAATGTGCATTATTTAATTTAAGCATCTGAACAATCTTATGAGGTTTTCGTGGAATAAAAATTAAACACTTGCCATGTGCTTCTCATTGTTTTAGGCACTTGGGATAGATTAGTGAACCAAACAATGGAGATAATAAATAGTAGACATAATAAATGCATTATATGGAATGCTAGAACGTGATAAACACTATGGAAAAAGAAAAAGCAGAGTGTGGAAAGAGATGTTTGGAGTAAGCACAGGGTAAGTAGAGTGGTCATGAAGAAGGTGATGTTGGATCAAAGACCTGACACAGTTGAAGAGGTGAGCCATGCAGAGAGGTGGAGGTAAGGGCACAGCCAGTGCATGGGAGCATGCTGAGTGCTTTGAGGAGACGCAGGGGTAGGGGAAGACTGTGGAGTGAATGGGGGAGTAGAGTAGGAGATGAGGTCAGAGAGGTCATGTGGGGGTGGATTGAGTGGGAATGCAATGGAGCCATTGGAGGGTTTTGAGGAAAAGAATGAGAAGATCTGATTAATTCTGGCTGTGGCAGAATAGTAGTTTATTTTTCCTACTTTAAAGCCAAGGAAATTGGATTTAGATGGGTTAGATAACCTGCCCAAGGTGACAGAGCTAGTAAGTGGCAGAGAAGGACATTCTTTTAGGTCTAGCTAATGTCAAATCCCATGCCCTTAAAAACTACACTGGATAACTATATTATTTATACGCCAAGGCATCCTTTCCTGCAAAAAGATAATTTTCACTGATTCCTCGTAAGTCTTCCCTCTGCTATACCTGCCTCTCTTTTCCCTGTCCAGCCATGCTGGGAGATGGTAATTTTTGTTCAATCTTGTAAAAAGCTTTAATCTCTTACTATCAGGGTATCCTCTCACCTGGTGGTTTATTTGCAGATTCATCTCATAGTAAGAGAGAATTCCTTGAGGTTCTATCTCTCTTTTGTTACGCCACTGAGGGAATGGTGAGTGTGTGGAGATAGTGCTTCATGTCTGTGCCCACTGGAAGAATGATTCCAGGTATTTGACACCCTGATACCCTCTTCAGTGGCCTAGAGAGTTGATGGCCAAGGGATCATAGCCACTCAGTGGGAAATCGGCTCTATTTCATTCCTTTTCCCGAACTAGCACTTCTGTCTCAGTAGGGGCCCTGTTAATGAATCAATTAAGGAGCGTATTATTATTGGAAGCTGTTTTCAGACCAATTAAGACCTTTCGACATGTCAGTTGTGATAATAAAAGTGAGTTAAGTCTCAATTTTTCTTTATTAGGGTGTTTATTAGAAGATTGAAATGTTCATTAGGTGGAGTAAAGTGATACATTCATCTTCTGCTCATCAGAAGCATAGTGGAACCTCTATTGTACTCGAGACTAATGTGGTGGCCTTTTTTCATATAGAGAGCTGAGTTCTAACCTTGCTTTGGCTGCAGGTAAAAATAAATTTGTGAGAGTCGCAGTTCTGGCTAGGGAATTTTCTTTGCCTGATGTGTGCCTGGAAATGTCTGCTTGCTTAGGAGTAAGATAGTGGATCAATGATTGGAATATTGATGAGCCATGCATGAAGACTGGGGAGTGTTGGAAGCTTGTGCCAGACCCTGTGATGAGGCTAGGGACTAAAATTATAGGTTTTGAAACTTTATAACTTTTGGCCATAAACATTTTCAAATACATACACAAATATAAGGAGTAAATTATTAACATCCATATAGCCTTCTCCCAGCCTTATCAAATCTTAACATTTCCCCCAAATTTACTTCCATTTTTTTGGTTGCTAAAACAGTGCAGATTTAGTTGAAGCTTCTTATGTAGCCCTCCCTGACTTCATACCCACTCCCCACCCTGCATTCCCAAGAGTTAATGATGATCCTGAATTTTATATTTATCATCCCCTACAGGTTTTTATGCCATTATTCTACATACTCTGTGTGTGTATTCGTAAGAGCATAAAGTAGTCTTTTGGTTGCTTCCAAATTTTGTATAACTTTTTATCATATGGTACATATCTTTTTGCATCTTGCTTTTATTCATGTAATATTTTGTTTTGGAGATTTATCCATGTTGACACATGAAGGTTTATTTACTTTCCTTGTTGTATAGTATTTCATTGTCTTCATATTTGCCTCAAGGAATTTGTCCATTCTCCTGTTGGTGAACATGTTCACAATTTTTTTCTGATTACAAATAATAACTGCAGTGAATATTCCTGTACATGTTTCCTTACGTACACTTGCAAAAGAGCACCCTATACTAGGGTTTCTCACACTAAAAAACATAGAAGTGCATTTTGCACTGCCACTTTTGCATGTGCACACACACACATATCCCACAAATGAAAGTTTATTGAAACAATACTTCTATATCCATGAAGAACTCTGGTATCTATTACATTCTGTCTATTCTGACCTATCCCATTCTATTTATTTCTTTTAATATTGTATTTCTTTTAAATTAAAAATGCTGGTTGTGACTCACTAAATCTTTTCACTATTCTATGGGTCACTGCAGGCAGTTTTAAAAGCACTGTTCTGTGGTATATTACCAAAAAGCGATAATTTTGGTCGTCTTGGTTTCACTATTCATAAATTGTTTTCCTAAGTGGCGTGCTCTTTATTTTTAATATTGGGGTGTTTTGCTTTAGGTATAAAGCTTTAGGTGTCTGCTTGAAGTGATAATAATAATATTTTAAACAAATTCCAATCTGATATTCTCTGATGTTTTATTGAAATTTTAATCTGTATACACACAGTGAGATATTTGGACTTACTTTGATATTTTTGTTTTGTGTTTCTATCATCCTTTTCCCTTGCTTCTTTTATCTTTTTTCCTTCTTGCCTTCTGTCGATTGATAAATTTTCTATATTCCTACCATCAACTTCTTAGATTTTCCCTGCTGGTTTGGAAGATAAAGATTGTGGTACTATTCTTTTATTGATAGCTTTCCCTACCCTTTAAAAAATTCACACTTCATTATAAATATTTATAAGTTCAAGTTGTTAAGTAGTTTTATCCTTCTCCTGACTGTGGACCTAGCACCCTTTATCCATTGAGCATAACTCTTGTATAGCATCTTGTCATTGTCTAGAGTTTAGCTTTATTCGTTCTTTAAACATATAAAAAGTTGTCAACTTTTATGTCAATAGTTAATTAAATTTATTGATTTCAATAATTTTCTGTTCTCAAATCTTATTTCTTACATTCCATGTTTACCCTCTGAATTCACTTTTCTTCTTGTTGAAGTACATCCTTTTGCATATCTTTTAGTGAGGATATATAGGAAACATACTTTGTCTTTTTGCAATGGAAAGTTACCTTTGTTTTGTCAGTATTGAACAGTATTTTAACAGGGTCTATAATTCTAGGTTGACATTTATTTTTCCTTCCTAAAAGACATAACTCCATTGTCGTCTGTCTTCTATGTTGGTGGTGGGAAGTCTATAGTCATTTGAAATGTCAGTTTTTAATTTTTAAGGCAATCTGACTTTTCTTTCTGGAAGCTCTTAAGCTTTTTCCTCCCTTTTTTCTCCCGTTTCTTCTTGCTGGTTTGCAGGTTAACCAGGAGTGTCAGAGGTGGATTTGTATTTCTTTTTCCTGCTTAATAGTCAGAGAATAGTCTTGATTTATGACTCTTGCATTATTAAATTTTGGAAAATTCTTAGTTTTCTATTCTCTTCTGGAACATCTCTCATTTTATTAGAAATCTTTCATTCTATTCTCTGTTTCTTAACTGCCTTTTAATGTTATTTTCTCTATGATATATTCTGAGTGAATTTCTTAATACAAGTTTTCATATATGAATCATCCTTTTGAATGTCCATGCTAGTGTTTATACCATTACTTGAAATTTAAATTTTAATGATATCTCTCTCATTTATAAGGTTTTAAATTGGGACCTCTTGATTTCCACTCAGTTTCTGTAGTTTCATAATTTCTTGCCCTTTTAAAATAGAAACTGTGACTTTAGTCTCTCTGAGTTTTCTAAACATAATTCTTTCAAAGTCTTTGTCAGTCTGTTTTATAAAAGTAATTTAATCTGGGATGGATTTATGTTCCAATGGGTGATTCTGTTAACTGTTTTTCTTAATACTAGATTTCTTCCTGTGTTTTGGAATTTTAGTGTACTGGCTAAATATTGGGGATTTCATTTCTCTCTCTCTGTCTCCCTTTTCCCTTTATACATCTTCCATAGCCAATGGTTTTGTCATTTGCCCCACATTGTCCATGGCACCCTTGGTTGAAACCATTTATGACTCTTGTTCTGAAGGAACGTTAGTGATAGTACGGATCCAGTCACCAAGCCATGAACCACTGAGTTCATTTTTTGATGGAGAGAATGTGCCTGCGTCTTCTAGCCATTCTAGGCCTACAGTTTGTTAAAAGCTGGGCCCTGTGAAACTAGGGAACAGACAAATCTCCCTGCCAAGCTCCTGGTCTAAAGCAATAAACATTCGTTTATTACTTTGTCTAGGTGGCCAACTTCCTGGTTACAATTATTTGTATCTAGATTCAGAATCCAGTAGGCTGTGGCTTTAGCCCTACTCATTATTTTCTATTTCTATTATATTTCTGGTCCATAGAGCCCTTTATCTTATTGAGCCAACTTCTGCCTTTTCTTTTTTACTTTCCGTTTTTTATGTTTTATCTCTCATTGCTAAATGCTTGGAGCAGAGAGTGCTACAAAGTGGACATTCCCTGAACATGCTTAATGGTCTCTGTTCCCCCTTCTTCAAGGTCAGTTTTATGGAAGAGCTTCTGATATCCTTTCCTTTTTCTCTGATCACATTTAAGAACCAGACCTATTTTCAAATTAGTTCTTTACACTTTAATCTCATGCTCATTTCTTTATGCAGATATCTGGTGTGGGCTACATGCCACTTCTGGATGGTCTGGCCTGAGACTTTTAGGGTTCTGTTGACTCATGTAGGTTGGTTTAGACATGTGAGCTCTGGAGTTCAACCTCCATCTGAATCCCCAGAATAACTGTTACCCAATGTAAGATCTTGGGTAAATTACATGAATACCATGATTTAGTTTCCTCATGTGTAAAATAGAGATACTAATTGAACTGATCTCAAGAGTTTATTAAAAGGATTAAGTGAGATAATGCCTATAAAGTATTTAGTTGTTTCTTGACATGATAAGCATTCAATAAATGTTGAATGCAATAATTATTCTTACATTTACAGATAAATCTGGACATAGTTATCAGGATGGGAAGGCTGCTGGAGAATTATTCTGAATAAAAGACAGGTAGGACAATAATGGGCCATTGTGAGGGCACCAATAGAGCGAGAAAAACTCAGGAAAGAGACCAGAAAGTAAAAAAGGGTGTCCTTTGATGCATTTGTATCCGAAATCTGTATGGCTGTTAATAACTCTCCTAAAGTGAATGGCTCTTTCATATCCCAAATATGACAGCTGATAGGAAGAAGATGAGTTTCTAATTTTATTGAACCAAAACCTGAAGCTTAAATCCTGTGGCAGCGAGGGTACACTAAAAAGAGCCCTGTTCTTGGTAAAGGCAGATCTGGGTTTGGTCTTGGCTCTGCCTCCCTGGATTAGTTATGCCATTTCTTTAAGCTTTGGTTTCCTCATCTGTAATATGCAAATGGTAATTCTGCTTCTTAGGGTTGTACTGGGGATGAAGTGAGATAATGTAAATACATGATGCATCACGGGTACTCAGTGATTTTTTTTAAAAAAAGAAAGGCAAAGGGATTTTATGACAAATGCTAAAACACTATCTCTGGATCTCAACCTCAGTCCACATTTGTGTAATTCTTCCTAGCAGGCTGGCTCCCCTCCAATCTTCCCTACCTTCATGGTTTCTGCAGGCAGGAAGCAGTAAAGGAACAGACTTTGTGAATTAGTAAAGATGTCCTGCGGCAAAGGTGGTGAAGCTCCATCGCACACCTGTGTGGTAGATACTGCTCTGAGGAGCAATGGCTTTTGGAAGTGTATGAGGTTTTTGATTTTAGAGATGGAATGATCCATTCTTAAGACTTAAGAGTTTGAGTGCTAGAGGTTGGGGCATGCGGCTAATCCTACTTTCTCCCTCTTTGTTTTTTTTTCTCTCTACCAATGTCAAACTCTCTTTGGGGCTTTTCAATACTGCTCCTTTTGGGATTATTTCTCACCCCTTCCATAGACTCTGCTCAGTTTTCTCTTTCAAGGCTCCTCTTTCATTTACTTTGCATTGAGGAGTTAACACAGAGGAGTAGGGAAAAGGGATAGACAGGATTGTTTCTCAGAAGCAGCCAGAAAGGGGACTCTTTTAAGACCATTGAGTAGGGAAACTGCTAAGTTTTTACGTTTTTTTCCCCTTTCCACTTCACTCCTAATTCAAGTGTGTACTCACTGCAGTATAGCAGGCTGGCATCTTTAAATCAGTTATTTCCAGAGGGGGTTTTGTGATTCTAATTCAACTCTAATCCTAGCTCTAAACTTCTCAGAATTTTCAACATAAATTCTTGCTAACTGTGAAAAGAATATGCTATGTAGCATTTTTAGGGTGAATGCTAGGGAAAGTGCATCGTAGAGAATCAACACTTTTCAGACTTTGGGCACCATTTAAAAGACGGTGATTGAAGAACACTGTTGTGGAAACCAAGACATTCACACCTATTCATTCAAGAGAGAAACTGTCAGAGTAAGTGTTTCCCAAACTGGCTGCACATCAGAATATTTTGGGAAGTTGTTTTAGCTTCAGATTCCTGGTCCCCACTCCAGATTTACTGTAGCAGAATTTCTGGGGATGGGACCTGATAATTTGGATTTCTAACGTGGGGCATTGAGCAGGGAACAGGTGATTCCCATTCAGTCTACAGTTGGGAAATACTAGACTAAATGACTAAACGACCCTCACATCTGCCATAAAGTTACATTAAGTTGAGAATTTCACAGAATCTTAAATTTCTATTAATATTTTGAAACCTGGTAGTCTTTGCCCTCTTTCGTTTTTCCCAAGGGAAGACTGAATTAGCTCATGTAATGTCTTGACATCTCTCTGAAAGACAAAGATCTTAATTAAACACCACCTTTAAGCCAAAAACAAAACAACTAAAAACAATGCATCCAAAGTTAGGCAAATCATGAGTAGAACTGGACTCTCACCCCAGTAAAGTGACGGAGAAGATGATTGTTTGTTGAGGGCAGAGAAATGTATGATGAATTTATTTCACATATTAGAACAGTTGTTGTTAACCTGGCAGAATGTTAGAGCTGCTCTCCAGAGCAATTAAGTCAGCATCTCTGGGGCAGGGCCCAGGTGTTGGTATTTTTTTAAAGAGCATCCCCCTGCGACTCTAATATGTAACTGGGTTGAGAACCACCACCGCATTAGCGGCAAAGACGTGCTCCTAGGGGGAAAGATAGGCAGGCAGGTTGTTAAAGCAACACAAGTGAATCTCCCTGGCTGAGAATAGCAGCTCCTTTCTCATTTAAACAATCAAGCTTGGTGGCTTATTCTCTGGAATCTATGAGAAGGCTGAGCAGGGATGGAGAGGAAGAAGGAATGAGACAACAGGATTTGCACTTTCATGCTGGGTGGGCTCCTTTTAAGGTCCTAAAATGTGTCGCTGTCCTCATTCCCATGCTCACCCTCCAAACTGCTAGAGTTAATGACTCTTCAGTGTAACCTCAAAGAATCCAAAATAGGACAACAATATTTATCATGACAATACTCTGGAGCTTTTACAATGAGGCTGACCCGTGGAGCAGGTGGACTGCAGAGAATCTTATCTTTACCTTTCAAGAAATAAATAGGGAAGTTAAACAAAGTGTGGGAGAAGAGGTGAAGAGTGGGGCTGGGCTTCCTCTATCTTCCCCTGATCCTCAAACTCCCAAAGCATTTCTGGATTACATCAGTGAATCGAACTCTTTAGAGCATGAAGACCTCAATTTAACATCACAACTTTTGTGCCTCTCACATTGTAGTCACCTTATAATGACAAAATCTGTAAACACACCAAGGTGTTATATGCATTTAAAATATGCTATATGCTTGCGCAAAACACATTTTTTTTGATTATTCAGAGAGCTCTTAGAATAATTTCAAGTGTTTTTGGCCCACCTTCTGTTCCTTCTTCCCTCCCTCTGCCTATCCCTCCCTTGCTCCTCTCCTTCCCTCTCAGATACCTCCTCCTCCTCCTCCTTCTTCTTCCTCTTCCTCTTCCTCCTCCTCCTCCGCCTCCGCCTCCGCCTCCTCCTCCTCCTCCTCCTCCTCTTCTTTTCCTCCTTCTTCTTCTTCGTCGTCGTCGTCGTCGTCGTCGTCGTCGTCGTCTTCTTCTTCTTCTTCTTCTTCTTCTTCTTTTATTTTCTAACTTAAAAAGAAATCTTCATAGTCAGGAGTTGTGCTGAGGTAAGGAATACTCTCAAGCTTGATGAGTTCCAGATCCAGAAGATGCCACATTATCCATATTGAGGAAAAACTGTGTTCTAATCTTATCTTGGTGTCAAATGATCTCTCAGCTTTTGACTAGGAATTTAGCTTTGGGAACCGTAATTTGTGTTAAGTGTCCTCTTCCATAGGAACTGAAGTCAGGAATCACACCACAAATCTTTAGCAAGAATATATGTGCTGAGTTTTCTGCCCTTGCTTCTATACAGTTCTCCACTAATGACAGCCCTACTCACCCATTTTAGCTGCTAACCCGGTTTCTTCAGGAGGAAGCAGAAAGGACTTTTTTTTTTTTTTTTTTTTCTTTTTTTTTTTTATTATACTTTAAGTTCTAGGTACATGTGCATGACGTTTATATCATGTATAACTCCCAATGCAATCCCTCCCTCCTCCCCCCTCCCCATGATAGGCCCCAGTGTGTGATGTTCCCCTTCCCGAGTCCAAGTGATCTCATTGTTCAGTTCCCACCTATGAGTGAGAACATGCGTGTTTGGTTTCTCTTCTTGTGATAGTTTGCTAAGAATGATGGTTTCCAGCTGCATCCATGTCCCTACAAAGGATGCAAACTCATCCTTTTTGATGGCTGCATAGTATTCCATGGTGTATATGTGCCACATTTTCTTAATCCAGTCTGTCACAGATGGACATTTGGGTTGATTCCAAGTCTTTGCTATTGTGAATAGTGCCGCAATAAACATACGTGTGCATGTGTCTTTGTAGTAGAGTAATTTATAATCCTTTGGGTATATACCCAGTAGTGGGATGGCTGGGTCATATGGTACATCTAGTTCTAGATCCTTGAGGAATCGCCATACTGTTTTCCATAATGGTTGAACTAGTTTACAATCCCACCAACAGTGTAAAAGTGTTCCTATTTCTCCACATCCTCTCCAACACCTGTTGTTTCCTGACTTCTTAATGATTGCCATTCTAACTGGTGTGAGATGGTATCTCATTGTGGTTTTGATTTGCATTTCTCTGATGGCGAGTGATGATGAGCATTTTTTCATGTGTCTGTTGGCTGTATGGATGTCTTCTTTTGAGAAATGTCTGTTCATATCCTTTGCCCACTTTTTGATGGGGTTGTTTGTTTTTTTCTTGTATATTTGTTTGAGTTCTTTGTAGATTCTGGATATTAGCCCTTTGTCAGATGAGTAGGTTGCAAAAATTTTTTCCCATTCTGTAGGTTGCCTGTTCACTCTGATGGTAGTTTCTTTAGCTGTGCAAAAGCTCTTTAGTTTAATTAGATCCCATGTGTCAATTTTTGCTTTTGCTGCCATTGCTTTTGGTGTTTTAGACATGAAGTCCTTGCCCATGCCTATGTCCTGAATGGTACTACCTAGATTTTCTTCTAGGGTTTTTATGGTATTAGGTCTAACATTTAAGTCTCTAATCCATCTTGAATTAATTTTCGTATAAGGGGTAAGGAAAGGATCCAGTTTCAGCTTTCTACTTATGGCTAGCCAATTTTCCCAGCACCATTTATTAAATAGGGAATCCTTTCCCCATTTCTTGTTTCTCTCAGGTTTGTCAAAGATCAGATGGCTGTAGATGTGTGGTATTATTTCTGAGGACTCTGTTCTGTTCCATTGGTCTATATCTCTGTTGTGGTACCAGTACCATGCTGTTTTGGTTACTGTAGCCTTGTAGTATAGTTTGAAGTCAGGTAGCGTGACGCCTCCAGCTTTGTCCTTTTGACTTAGGATTGTCTTGGCAATGCGGGCTCTTTTTTGGTTCCATATGAACTTTAAAGCAGTTTTTTCCAATTCTGTGAAGAAAGTCATTGGTAGCTTGATGGGGATGGCATTGAATCTATAATTACCTTGGGCAGTATGGCCATTTTCACGATATTGATTCTTCCTATCCATGAGCATGGTATGTTCTTCCATTTGTTTGTGTCCTCTTTGATTTCACTGAGCAGTGGTTTGTAGTTCTCCTTGAAGAGGTCCTTTACATCCCTTGTAAGCTGGATTCCTAGGTATTTTATTCTCTTTGAAGCAATTGTGAATGGAAGTTCATTCCTGATTTGGCTCTCTGATTCTCTGTTACTGGTGTATAAGAATGCTTGTGATTTTTGCACATTAATTTTGTATCCTGAGACTTTGCTGAAGTTGCTTATCAGCTTAAGGAGATTTTGGGCTGAGACATGGGGTTTTCTAAATATACAATCATGTCATCTGCAAACAGGGACAATTTGACTTCTTCTTTTCCTAACTGGATACCCTTGATTTCTTTCTCTTGCCTGATTGCCCTAGCCAGAACTTCCAACACTATGTTGAATAGGAGTGGTGAGAGAGGGCATCCCTGTCTTGTGCCAGTTTTCAAAGGGAATTTTTCCAGTTTTTGCCCATTCAGTATGATATTAGCTGTGGGTTTGTCATAAATAGCTCTTATTATTTTGAGGTACGTTCCATCAATACCAAATTTATTGAGCGTTTTTAGCATAAAGGGCTGTTGAATTTTGTCAAAAGCCTTTTCTGCATCTATTGAGATAATCATGTGGTTCTTGTCTTTGGTTCTGTTTATATGCTGGATTACGTTTATTGATTTGCGAATGTTGAACCAGCCTTGCATCCCAGGGATGAAGCCCACTTGATCATGGTGGATAAGCTTTTTGATGTGCTGCTGAATCCGGTTTGCCAGTATTTTATTGAGGATTTTTGCATCGATGTTCATCAGGGATATTGGTCTAAAATTCTCTTTTTTGTTGTGTCTCTGCCAGGCTTTGGTATCAGGATGATGTTGGCCTCATAAAAAGAGTTAGGGAGGATTCCCTCTTTTTCTATTGATTGAAATAGTTTCAGAAGGAATGGTACCAGCTCCTCCTTGTACCTCTGGTAGAATTCAGCTGTGAATCCATCTGGTCCTGGACTTTTTTGGTGGGTAGGCTATTAATTGTTGCCTCAATTTCAGAGCCTGCTATTGGTCTATTCAGGGATTCAACTTCTTCCTGGTTTAGTCTTGGAGAGTGTAAGTGTCCAGGAAATTATCCATTTCTTCTAGATTTTCTAGTTGATTTGCGTAGAGGCATTTATAGTATTCTCTGATGGTTGTTTGTATTTCTGTGGGGTCGGTGGTGATATCCCCTTTATCATTTTTTATTGCGTCTATTTGATTCTTCTCTCTTTTCTTCTTTATTAGTCTAGCTAGCGGTCTGTCAATTTTGTTGATCTTTTCAAAAAACCAACTCCTGGATTCATTGATTTTTTGGAGGGTTTTTTGTGTCTCTATCTCCTTCAGTTCTGCTCTGATCTTAGTTATTTCTTGCCTTCTGCTAGCTTTTGAATGTGTTTGCTCTTGCCTCTCTAGTTCTTTTAATTGTGATGTTAGAGTGTCAATTTTAGATCTCTCCTGCTTTCTCTTGTGGGCATTTAGTGCTATAAATTTCCCTCTACACACTGCTTTAAATGTGTCCCAGAGATTCTGGTATGTTGTATCTTTGTTCTCATTGGTTTCAAAGAACATCTTTATTTCTGCTTTCATTTCGTTATGTACCCAGTAGTCATTCAGGAGCAGGTTGTTCAGTTTCCATGTAGTTGAGCGGTTTTGATTGAGTTTCTTAGTCCTGAGTTCTAGTTTGATTGCACTGTGGTCTGAGAGACAGTTTGTTATAATTTCTGTTCTTGTACATTTGCTGAGGAGTGCTTTACTTCCAATTATGTGGTCAATTTTGGAATAAGTGCGATGTGGTGCTGAGAAGAATGTATATTCTGTTGATTTGGGGTGGAGAGTTCTATAGATGTCTATTAGGTCCGCTTGGTGCAGAGATGAGTTCAATTCCTGGATATCCTTGTTAACTTTCTGTCTCGTTGATCTGTCTAATGTTGACAGTGGAGTGTTGAAGTCTCCCATTATTATTGTATGGGAGTCTAAGTCTCTTTGTAGTCTCTAAGGACTTGCTTTATGAATCTGGGTGCTCCTGTATTGGGTGCATAGATATTTAGGAGAGTTAGCTCTTCCTGTTGAATTGATCCCTTTACCATTATGTAATGGCCTTCTTTGTCTCTTTTGATCTTTGATGGTTTAAAGTCTGTTTTATCAGAGACTAGGATTGCAACCCCTGCTTTTTTTTGTTCTCCATTTGCTTGGTAGATCTTCCTCCATCCCTTTATTTTGAGCCTATGTATGTCTCTGCATGTGAGATGGGTCTCCTGAATACAGCAGACTGATGGGTCTTGACTCTTGATCCAGTTTGCCAGTCTGTGTCTTTTAATTGGAGCATTTAGTCCATTACATTTAAGGTTAATATTGTTATGTGTGAACTTGATCCTGTCATTATGATATTAACTGGTTATTTTGCTCGTTAGTTGATGCAGTTTCTTCCTAGCTTCGATGGTCTTTACATTTTGGCATGTTTTTGCAATGGCTGGTACCGGTTGTTCCTTTCCATGTTTAGGGCTTCCTTCAGGGTCTCTTGTAAGGCAGGCCTGGTGGTGACAAAATCTCTAAGCATTTGCTTATCTGTAAAGAATTTTATTTCTCCTTCACTGATGAAGCTTAGTTTGGCTGGATATGAAATTCTGGGTTGAAAATTCTTTTCTTTAAGAACGTTGAATATTGGCCCCCACTCTCTTCTGGCTTGTAGAGTTTCTGCCGAGAGGTCTGCTGTTATTCTGATGGGCTTCCCTTTGTGGGTAACCCGACCTTTCTCTCTGGCTGCCCTTAAGATTTTTTCTTTCATTTCAACTTTGGTGAATCTGGCAATTATGTGTCTTGGAGTTGCTCTTCTGGAGGAGTATCTTTGTGGCGTTCTCTGTATTTCCTGAATTTGAATGTTGGCCTGCCCTACTAGGTTGGGGAAGTTCTCCTGGATGATATCCTGAAGAGTGTTTTCCAACTTGGTTCCATTTTCCCCCTCACTTTCAGGCACCCCAATCAGACGTAGATTTGGTCTTTTTACATAATCCCATACTTCTTGCAGGCTTTGTTCATTTCTTTTTCTTCTTTTTTCTTTTGGTTTCTCTTCTCGCTTCATTTCATTCATTTGATCCTCAATCGCTGATACTCTTTCTTCCAGTTGATCGAGTCGGTTACCGAAGCTTGTGCATTTGTCACGTATTTCTCGTGTCATGGTTTTCATCTCTGTCATTTCGTTTATGATCTTCTCTGCATTAATTAGTCTAGCTGTCAATTCTTCCACTTTTTTTTCAAGATTTTTAGTTTCTTTGCGCTGGGTACGTAATTCCTCCTTTAGCTCTGAGAGGTTTGATGGACTGAAGCCTTCTTCTCTCATCTCGTCAAAGTCATTCTCTGACCAGCTTTGATCCGTTGCTGGCGATGGGCTGCGCTCCTTTGCAGGGGGAGATGCGCTCTTATTTTTTGAATTTCCAGCTTTTCTGCCCTGCTTCTTCCCCATCTTTGTGGTTTTATCTGTCTCTGGACTTTGATGATGGTGACGTACTGATGGGGTTTTGGTATAGGTGTCCTTCCTGTTTGATAGTTTTCGTCTGACAGTCAGAAGGACTGTCTGTTGGTCTGTTGAGATTGCTTGAGGTCCACTCCAGACCCTGTTTGCCTGGGTATCAGCAGCAGAGGTTGCCGAAGATAGAATATTGCTGAACAGCGAGTGTACCTGTCTGATTCTTTCTTTGGAAGTTTCCTCTCAGGGGTGATGCCACCCTGTGAGGTGTGGGGTATCAGACTGCCCCTAGTGGGGGATGTCTCCCAGCTAGGCTACTCAGGGGTCAGGGACCCACCTGAGCAGGCAGTCTGTCCGTTCTCAGATCTCAACCTCCGCGTTAGGAGATCCACGGCTCTCCCCAAAGCTGTCAGACAGAGTCGTTCGGTCTGCAGCGGCCCCGCTCTTTCCCCTAATGGACTGCAGCTGTGCGCTGTCCGCAGAGGTAGAGTCTACAGAGACAGGCAGGCTTCCTTGAGCTGCTGTGAGCTCCACCCAGTTCGAGCTTCCCAGCGGCTTTGTTTACCTACTTAAGCCTCAGCAATGGCGGGCGCCCCTCCCCCAGCCTCGCTGCTGCCTTGCGGATAGATCGCCGCAGACGGCTGTGTTAGCAGTGAGGGAGGCTCCGTGGGCGTGGGACCCTCCCGGCCAGGTGTGGGATATATTCTCCTGGTGTGCCTGTTTCCTTAAAGCGCAGTATTGGGGTGGGAGTTACCCGATTTTCCAGGTGTTGTGTGTCTCAGTTCCCCTGGCTAGGAAAAGGGATTTCCTTCTCCCTTGCGCTTCCAGGTGAGGCGATGCCTCGCCCTGCTTCAGCTCACGCTGGTCAGGCTGCAGCAGCTGACCCGCACCGATTGTCCGGCACTCCCTAGAGAGATGACCCCAGTACCTCAGTTGAAAATGCAGAAATCACCGGTCTTCTGTGAGGCTCGCGCTGGGAGTTGGAGACTGGAGCTGTTCCTATTCGGCCATCTTGCTCCGCCCCCAGAAAGGACTTTCTACTTCCACCTCCCTTTCTTGGCTCAGCACAAGTGTCAGCTTATAGGATGAATAACTTTCAATGAGAGCAGCAGCACTGAGGAGAAGATCCTTGGGAGGAGTCCGTAGCACCCTCATTTCCATTAACTCCATCTAAACTGCAGCAAAGCAAAGCAATGTGCTTGTTCTGACAATGCAACTTCAGCCTTGTTGTCTAAGTTGAAACAAGTTACTCAGCCTCCACGCCCCTACCATATGGACATTCTGGTGTTTCTCTTTCCCTTCTCCCTCCACCTTCTCTCTCATGAACTCCACCATACAAAGTCTGTGGCATACAGTTTTGTTCTTATTAAATGCTGCCTGCTGTTATATTATGTCTTCTGCATATTGAGGGCAGAGGGCACATCCTCACCACTTTTTTATGTGGCCCAGTGCCCAGTGCAGGGGGTAAGCAGTGCATGTTTACTGATGGAATGGGCTCCCCACCACTGCTCTGCCTTCTTCATTTCTCCTTTCCACCATTTGTTTCAGGTTTACAACAGCAGTCTGCTGGGAAAATGCTCATGTCTAGTGCTTTGACTTCGACGTAAAGACCTAGCTGAGGGGAAAACTTGACCAAGACAACATTAACAACCAGCTGACTCACTGCCCCACAACACGGTTTTGTGATCACAGGAGGGCTCCTGTGGGGGGCCCTGGATCTGCAGAAATTATGTGTTCCTTTTTGAAGGCACTGTGGGAAGGGGGGTGAGTTGAGGAAGTACTATGGGTTTGGGGAAGGCTGGCTCTTTAAAGACCATGAAAGGCCTATCAGAAATGCCCAGAAGACTGAAGGCTGAACCAAAGCATCCCCTCCAAACTGGAGTTCCCTGAATGTGTCTCAGAAAGAAAGGCTGTGCTAGCAGGATTGGAGAGGGAGCAAAGATGCTAATGAAGTGTGAACTGGCGGCTTTCAGCAGAGCCTTCTGGGCACCATGCCACCATCTCGCTTTCTTTCCTACCCATTTATTTATTTATATTCTTAATTAATGGAAATTTCAACTCCCATTAGATCAGAAGGAGTCAGTAATAAACAGCTAGAGCATTAGACAGGCAGGGCCACTAGGGAAGGGCTCAGGCTCCTCATTCTACTCCTGGATTCCAGTCACATGGCTCGGGCATAGGGAGAGAAAATCCAAATGTCGGTTCTGTGTAAGAGAGCTGGGACACTTCGACAGTGGACCACCAACCTCTATGGTATCTATGAGTTTCCTTTTCTTTAGGCAATATCAAGAGATTCCTTATGCTGGAATTAGGCAGCCCAGATTTTAATCCTATCTAGCTGTGCAACCCTGGGCAAGTTGACCTACTTTTCTGTGTCTTATTCTCCCCTATTAAAGAATGTAAAGTACCTATCTCAGGGGTGGTTTTGGGTCTTAAAAGAGATAATGTTTGTTAAGCACTTGGCACAGCACCTGGTCCACAGTGTGTGCTCACTGGATGTTAGCTACTCTTACCATCAGGAACCCACGTGCACATATCAACACTGCTCCTTCCTCAGGTGTCTCAAGCAGCCCAGAGAAAGCTTCTAGGGAGCAGGGCTGGTAAGCATCCTCCTTCAGGAATATCTCGGGCACTCCACTTCTCTGGGATCTGGCACGTGATTTGTGGTTTGTTTTGGGGGTCATGTGGGGTTTTTAAATCCATAGTCTTGAATCTCCAAGCCTATTGGAATCGCTTATGAAACCTGAAAACCTCTGCTTGGTCATAATCCAGGACTTGGACGTTAACATAGAATTTAGGCACAGCCAAAAAGTCATTGATGAGCCAAGACATGGTAGAGTGATAAGAGCTGTAAGAAGCAAGCAATATCACATAGCTAGAGAAAAGCTCCCCATCTCAGATCTAAAGGAGGGCTTTAGGGGGCTCCTAGACCAGGAGGCCAAGCCCCATGGAGGTGGGGCCGAGAGAGTGTGATTGGAACTTCATGCTGAGGTTGCAACTTCTGGGTTTGGTTCCAGACTCCACAACTTACTGGCTATAGGATCTGGGAACAAAGCTCATCACGTTTCTAAACCTAAGTTTCCTGACATGAAAAATCGGAATGATAATAACAGTGTTCTCCCCATAGAGTTGAAGAGAGAATGACATGAGAAAACTTATGAAGTGATTAATAGAATGTCTGCAAGTTCTCAGGAACTGTTAGCTGTTATGATTAGATCTGCTTTATTCATTCTTGTATATTGAATGCCTGCCACAGTGCCTGCTTATAATAAGGGCTCAAGAAATATTTGTTAAAGGATGAAATGGAGAATGTGAGACATGTGACAAGTCACTAACCTTTTGGGACTTGGTATCCCTGATGGAGTGGGATTCTACTGGTTGGCCTTGCATGCCACTTCCAGATCAAAATACTGGGATTCTGTGCCAGGTTCACTCATGCCTTCTGGGTCTGTCCCCCTGGGCCTGTGGGTAGTATGCTGTTTCACCTGAAGAAAGAAACTTCCCTCCCTCTTTCTGGAGAACATGACAGCCCGTATTGACAGAGAACTAAGGTCTTGGGTAGTATTCAAGAGAAAAATTTAAAATGCTGTGTTTGAATCTTTTTGGGTAAGAAGGATCCACTGGTTATCTTGGATATGCTATTAGACTTCATTTCTAAAGAGAAAGGGTATCTTGAAAGGTGAGCAAGGCAGTAGTTTGCATTAGGAAATATTAACTGGAGCACAATTGGGAGAGTATTGTTATCCCACCTGGTGAATCCTTGCTTGCCCTCACCTTGAGTACCTCATTCACATTGAGGCTCACGGGATTCAAATGCCAGCTAACCTCGGGTAGGACACAGTAGAAATAGGAAAGGTCCTTGGAAGGGCAAAGCAGATGAATTTGGAGGAAGAGGTGACTTCCGCATCAAGAAAGATGAAGTATTACATTCTGAAAAAAAGCAGAGGAGGGGGTGAGCACTCTCCGAGGTGCTGAGTGTAATGAACGGGGAGCAGCAAGCCAATTGCAGGCTCCCACTCGCCCTTGCCCCTAATGGAGAGAGAGGAGAGAGAGGCAGCACTTGATAAAATTAAAAGGGAACAAATTTAGAACTGATGAAAGAAAATGCTTTCCGCACAATGTGTAATTAACCTATGAAGGAACCTAACCTGCTCGCTATTAACTGAGGCAAGTGGTTAGCTGGGCTTTCAGACGGTTGCAAGAAAAACAGCCGCTATGGTTGTTACCCTCGTTAAGGCTGCAGTTCCTGGGGTAATCCATCCTCTGCTGTAAGACACAAAATGATGGCAAAATTGAGAAAAGGCACATCTCCTGGGATGCAAAAAAAAAAAAAAAAAAAAAAAGGCGGGGGGAGATGAGATTGGGCATTTAGACAGAGAGGATATCAGCACTGCAAAAAGCCCATGGAAATGACCCAGGGAAGCTCTGAGATTTGTCTGAGGTCACACAGCCAGACAATGAGCTGTGTGAATGAGCCCAGAATCTTAGATTCCTGACTCTTCAGCCATTTCCATTTCCACTACATGTGGCCCCCAAGAAGGTTTTGAAGGGTTGCAGTTAGTGCCAACTCTTGTTTCTCCCTTGCTTTTCATTATCTTCTGTGCTTGCTGCAGAGTTAGTGGGCAGTTGCCTCCTATTGAAGGGTATGGTTGGCCTCTGGTCCCAGGAAAACATCAGGACAGGTTGGTCTGGAAAGCTGTCGAGTGTGTTTGTTCTGGGAAGAAATTCTATCCCACTTTACATCCCTGTGATCTTAAGTCTACCACAAAGAGCACATCAACAGAACATAATAGAATAGAATAAAAGAAACTTGTGGGGTGAAATTAGGATGACTGGATTCAAATGTCATCTTACCACTTCTTAGGTGTATGACCTTGGGTACCTTGATCTCTCTGAATCTCTGTCTCATTATCTTACTACTACTTTCTTCATAGATATGTGAGGGCTAAATGAGAATACGGAAAAGAATTTAGAATGTAGTGGTACACAGCACACATTCAAAAACTGGCAGCTAAAATTATTATTAGGATTGGAATTAGCATGAAATTGACCTATTGGGAGAAACTCTTGCTTTAATATTTTAGATCTATCTATCTATCTATCTTCCTATTATCTACCTATCCACCTATCTATCATCTTATTCTTTTATCCTCTCATTCACTCAACAAATACTTTTTGAACACCTTGTATGCACTACGTTAGGTCCAGGACATATAATGATGAAAAAAATATTTTCCTGCCCTCCTAGAGTTAACAATTAAGTGAAGACAATCATGCAAAAAGAAGAAAAATTCCCTGCAATGCAATGTGACACACAGACTGCATTAGAGGTAGGCATCTAAAAGGTATTGGGGACTCATAGAAAAATCTCTGGTTCATCAAACAAATATTTATTAAGTACTAGCTATGGGCAAAGCACTGTGATAGGCATTTGTCAAGTTACTCGTCAAGTAAATCCAACCCTTAGGAACAGTGAGATCTTGGAAAGACATTTTATACTTATTGGGAATCCCAGAAAACATTCCAAGAATCTGAGCTTGCACTGACAATGTAATCAAACATAGCTCCAAGTGAGCACTATTTATTACCAGACAACATTTTGAATCACTCAAAAGTGGTTCAGAATCACTCAAAAGTGGTTCAGAATGGCTTTTGTTGTCTTGGTGAAAGATGTTGGTCAAGAAGCTTCAGAAAATAATCAAGAAAGACCCTGGAAGACATCCAGCACTCTTCTAAGAATTCTGTAGGCTCTGGGCTCTAGATTCTCTTACTTTGGGGCCTTATCCTAGATCGTTGCAAATATACCAAGCATATGGTGTGATATAAATGCTTCTCCTTTCCCCAGTAAATTTATCTCTTTTTGTTGCTGTAAAATTTGAAATTACTTTCTAATTTTGATGTTAAAATTATTTATAATGGGTGATTTTTGACAAGGACATTTAAACTTAGGAATTCTCATGGGATCACAAAATCTTAAAATTTTTTGGGGGGGGTGAATACTAAATTGAACAATTAATGAAATTGACATAATGTTACAATTGCGGATGTTCAATTAAACACCTAATTTTAATTTTACACTTTCATTTCATATTTGGAGCCAATTTATTTTGTTTTGCTTTGTTTTTCAGGCCCAAGACATTTCCATGGGCCTTTGGAAAGCTTTCAAACTGGAGGTCTCCTGCCTCTCGATGGAGAAGCCCTGGTGGCAGCAAGCCTTTTCAGCCAGGCCAACACCCATCCCTTGCCTCAACCAGAGGACCACTGAGGCTGACCTGGCGAGGTGGACCCTTTGGGAAGACTGCTGTTGGTGAGGTCCACATTAGGGTAGATTTAGGGGCATGCTCCTTCTACTTTTTTCGTTATCTCTTTTACCTTCTCTCCTGCCTATGACTTTGTCCATCAATGGCAGCCAAGAGAAGCCAGCGGCTCCCTTAGACCCAGTCCACTCAGCTGGTGCCACTGAAGACATTTCTGATCTCAGTGAAAACACCATGGAAGGAGAGCTGACCACAAACCAACACTTGTGGAAATAAAGCTGATTATGTAGACACTTTGATTAAAACTGGGAATACAAAATGCTTGCCATGTATTCTTTACAAAACCAGCATCCTAATGTCTTTTCAGAGTAGCCAATGTGGAATGAGCTGCTGAGTTTTGTCCTTGGTAAAGCTGTAGTGAGTGCACAGACTGCTGGAATTTTCATGTTAGATGGCATCAGAGGTGTGTTCAGCTCCACTGCTATTGTCTCTCCACAGAATGCCTTTCTGCTGTCTGCCTGGTGGCTGCATCCCTCCCGTCTCAGCTGCAAATCACCTCCTGTGATTCCTTGACTTCTCTGAGACTGAATGCTCTTTCTTTTGTGCTCCCAGTGACTTTAATAGTGTTCACATATCCATTAAAGCATTGTCCACCTCCTGTTGTAGTTGTTTGTTTTACTGGCACATTTGATACCCACTGTGAGCTCTTTGTGGGCAAAGGCCTTTCTTGCCTTCATCTCTATGTCTTCAGCTCTGAACACGGCACTTGGCACATGGTAGGGCCTAAAGCAATGAGGTAACTGGTTGTAAACCAAGGACCTTTCTTTAAGCACTGATTTTGGGTCCTTTTCAACATTGTCTAGCCAAGCCAGGAAAGACTGCATGCCCAGTTAATGTTCAAGAAGTCATGATGAACATTCACCCACCCTACAGCATCCATCTTCCTTCAAATGTCCCCAAATCATGAGTCATCAGCTTCAAGTTCTACCACTGTCATAGATATTTTAAAAACCAAGATAAAGAAGCAAGAGTGCAAGTAGGAATAAATACCTCCAGTAGTAAAAGTGAAACAAATCAATATCACTTCTCAGTGTCCAGAGATGCTTAATAGGCAAAGATCACTGCTAGATTATAAAAAATGTGTTTAGCAAGCAGGGAGGCAAATTTCAGTTTTAGGAGTGAATATCTCAACTGCTCTTTTCATCTCAGAATGATGTAAATTTTCCTAGCATTAGATGATGAATATAAGTCTGTATCCACAGTATTTGATTCTGAAAGCGGTAGTTTTGCTTCTTGGGAAAAGGTGGTGTGAGCTGCTCAGGGTGACTGGGGACTTTCAGCTGTGGATGGAGATGCCTGTTCAGGCACTTTCATTGACTTCCCTCGGCTCCTATGAGGCATCATCTCATGTACCATCACCTGATTAGATTAGGATGCAGCTCCTGCCGACAGCCTTGCCTACCTCTCCACTCTCCTTTTCAAACTCCTTTCCAGGCATTTCCCTCTCATATCTTCTGGTCAGGCCTTCCTAGGCTACTTGGGCCTTCCCTGGACATGCCCTGTGTGTTCCTGCTCGCATCTTTCTGCACATGTCTCTCTACCCGCCTGGTATGTTCCACTCCCCAGCTTTGTACACAAGATTTGTTCTTTGGGTCCAAGCTCAAAGGTCCCTTGAAACCTCAGCTTCCTGGAGGAACTAATTTATTCTTAATCTTTGATCCTACATGGCCTTATGTGTCCCTTAATTATGGCACTTACCACTTTCTGTCATAGTTTCTACAATGATAATAATTAATCCATTGGTGAAGCTCATCAGCGCTATCCTCAAAACATATCCCAAATCAACCACTTCCCACCACGTCTGCCTTTACCACTCCAGTGCAAACTGCTGTCCTTTCTCATCATGATTACTGTGATCACCTCTGAACCAGTCTCCTTGCCTCCATGCTTGCCTTCCACAGAGGGGCTAACGTGGCCCTTATAAAGCATGTATTAAATTGAGTCACTCCTCTGCTCAGAACCTTTAGTGCTTCCCATGTGTATTAGCCCAGGCTCTCCAGAGAAACAGAAACAGAACAGTACACACACACACACACACACCTCTCTATATCTCTATCATCTATATCTATATCTATCTATAGGTATATAAAATAAGACATTGTCTTATACAATTATGGGGGCTGTTGGGTCCAAAATCCTCAGCATGCGCCGGCAGCCTGAAGACCCAGGGGAGCTGATGGTGCAGGGGAAGTCTAAAAGCAGTCTGCTGAACCATTTCCTCTTGATCCATGAGGCTGGTCCTTTTGTTCTATTCAGGCCTTCAATTGATTGGATGAGGCCCACCCACGTTAAGGAGGGCAATCTGCTTACTCAAAGTTCTCTGATTTAAATGTTAATCTCGTCGCAAAACATATTCTACATTGACATATAAAATTAACCATTCCATCCCTGTCAGCTTGGAACCCATACACATCTCCTTAAGTCATGCTTAATCTCCAAATAAAGACAATAATGAAGTCATATTTCTACCGAGCATTAAATAGCTATCCTGCCTACAATAAAAAAAAAAAAAAAAAAAAAAACAAAAAAAACAAAAAAAACATACTAACTCTTTTCTCAGAAGAAGATTCGAAGTCCTTGCATGCATCTGTAGGGCATCTCCTGTACTGAAGTGTGAAATGGTGAGGCAACTTGCCCAAGTCACCCTGTAAAAGTCAAGACTATCTGCTCTCACAGCCTACTCTTTAGTGGTGTCTGTTCCCTGACCCAGTTGTAATCTCTGTAAGGATGGCAACTGTGACTTGTCTATCTTTATTTCCCCAGTTCCTTGCACAAGGTTGGCATTAACTAAACGTTTATGAATAGAACGCGTTCCAGCTTGTTCATCTTCCAGGTGCTACTGTGGTGACTTCCTGAGGCTCAGAGGTCAGAACTCCTAGTGGGTGACATTGTACTTAGCCTCTCAGTGCAGAGCATGCAGGAAAGAATTCAGACTTTGCCGTGAAACAAACTCAGGCTCTTTATTTACTGCATGCTATGTGACCTTGGGCCTCAGTTTTTCCATCTGCAAAATGAAGATACGAGTAATATCTGCTTCCAAGTATTATCTTTAAGGTTAACTAAAATAATGTATGTAAATCATTTAGTTCTGAGATTTGAACACACTAATTGCTCAAAAAATGCTAGCTGTTATTATTTGCTGACCTTGTTCTGAACTTCTGCAGCACATCACTTGTTATTTGCACTTGGTCTATCACTTCTCAAATTCACAGTGTGTCATTTACCTCAAGATGAGCCTCTGGAACATGGGGGTGGGGAAAGACTATGCCTTGCACTTCTGTGTTGCTATGCAGGGCTGAGACCAGAGCTTTGTGCATCATGGTTGTTCAGTACTTAAATGAATCAATTTATTCCTGCAGCTCCCACAAGGGAAGTTTATTTCGCCAGATCTCCACGATGATTCCATGAAAGTCTGAGGTATTTTTCAGATGATGGATATGGGAATTTCTGTCTATACCAACATTCAGGGAATCTTGGATTGTAGGTCAGTGGTTTGGGTGGACCAAAATCAGAATAAAAATGTATACTTTAGCACGTGAACCTATGATCACATTTCTTCAAGCTCTTGTCCCTCATTTCTTTTTTCCCATAAGTATCATAGTAGTGCAGATGTCAAACAAAAATGCTGAAAAATTCTGATTTGACCTGGATTCCCAAACACTTGGAATACAAGTCAAAGCACCCAGAATTCCAAAGGCATTAGACCATTATGCAAGTGGAGAGATCTGGTAAGGGCACAGGGAGCAATGGTAGAGACATATTAGAGAAGATAGGGAAGAAGGCACTTGAGCAGAGATCTGAATGACATGACAAACCAAGCTGTGCAAGTCTAGGGGGAGAAGGAGCAACTCAGGCAGAAGGAAGAACAGATGCAAAGGCCCTGAGGCATTGAATGTTAAGTGTGTAAGAGGAACAGCAAAGAGGCCAGGATGATAGAGTCTAGTCAGGAAAGGGAGGGTGGCTGGAGATGAGGGAGGTGAGGAATTAGAAAGCTAGATCATCTAGAGCTTCACAGGCTAGGGGAAGGGTATGGATTGTACTGTGAGTGATTTGGGAAGCTTCTGGAGAGTTCTGAGCAGAGGAAAAATATGGTATGATTTATATGGTTTACGTCTCTAACATTTCTTGGGCTTCTTTGTGGAATGTAGCTTGTAGGGGGAGAAGAGTGAAAGTAGGAAGTCCAGTTAGGAAGCTACTATGTAATTTGGGTGAATGACTGTAGTGGCTTGATGGAGGTGGAGGTGATGAGGAAGTGGTTTATTTTGAAATATATTTGAAGGTAGCTGTCACAGGATTTTTGGATGAATTTGAAGTGTTTGAAGTAGTATAAAGATACAGGATAAATAGAGAAGGCTTTTTCTTTTATCTGGAGCAACAAATTGAATGATTCAACTCAATGAAATGAGGGGGACTTGGAGAGGAAAAAGCTTTGGGCAGCTGTGGAAATCATTCAATGTTGAATGTGTTAAATTTAGACATCCTAGTGGAGATATTGAATAGGAAGTTGGATAGAGAAGCCTGAAGAACGAGGGGGAGGGCAGAGCTAATGATACACGTATTTTGGAATCATCAGCAAACAGAGGTATTTAAAGCCATAGAAGTGGACGGGGTTATCTAGGGAGTGGGAGAGAGAGAGGAAAAGAGAGACTTTTCAAAACCTCCATCCTGGGGCACACCAATGTTTAGAGATTTGGAAGAGGAGGAGCTGTCAGAGGAGACTGAGACATGGCAGAGATGTTGGAAGAAAATAAGAATGTCGTGTTTCTGAAGTCAAGTTAAAACTCCATTTTAAAGATGGAGTGATCACCTATATCAGATGTCCCCAGGAGGCCAAGGAAGGTGAGCACTAAGAATTTGCTATTGAGATAAATGCAAGAATCCTCATAGAAGCACTGTTTATTTTTAGAAAAATACTGGAAGCATCCCAAAATGTCTATCAACAAGAGAATGGGTAAATTATACTGTGTTTTTACAATGGAATTCTATTCAGCTGAGAAAATGAAAGAGCTAGAGTAACATGGGTGTATCCCATAGGCATTATAGTAAGTGAAAAGTTAAAGAATATATGCAGTTGAATACCATTTATAAAGTCTTAAAGCATGCAAAACAAATCTATCTTGTTTAGAGGAAGCTACATAGTAAAAATATAAAGGAATACATGGGAATGAAAAGTGTGAAATTCAGGATTCTAGTTACTTCAAGAATGGGGGAAGGGGAGGAAATCTGAGAACAATACACAGAAACATTCAATTGTATTGGTAATATTTTTGCTTTTTAAGCTTGGTGGTAGGTGCAAAGATAATATTGAATCATTTATACTTTTTAATACTCTAAATATTGCCTGAAAAATTCTAAGTATAAAAGAAAGATAATAATTTAATGACTGAATTTGTTGATGTGAAAGTAATCTGTGACTTAGACAAAAGAAATTTCAGTGAAATATTTACTGGGCACGCAGATTGATTGGCATGGGTTCAAGAAAGAAAGATATGGAGAAAGTGAAAATGACAAAGAAAACTCTTTAGAGAAGTTCTGGTATAAGGGGGGAGGAAAACGGAGTGATAGCTGGAGGGGTACATGAGGTAAGGGGAGGTTTTATTGAGAATGACTCCAAATGTAAAGTTTGCCAAGGCCAAGTAATGTATGAAATTAAAATATAGTTTTTGTTTAATTATTTATCATTAGCAGATAATCTAAATACCCTTGTTTCCCTTTGGTGTTTTGACATTTGGCTTTTGCTAGTATTCATTAGCATCTTACCCAGTGGGGGGAAGAACTCAAATCAGTATCTTCGGATATTGGCAAAAATAATTTAGTAAAGGCGTCACTTGGGAAAAAGTTGGAAACCGCTTATTTAAATGACATTTGAGACTATTTGTGGATTAATAATAATGGAACATTGAACAAAAACGTTACACAAAATGTGTGAATTATTTCAGATGCTTTAGAGTACATGGTTTCTGGAATTAGGAAGATTGTTCAAAATGATATGTAAAAGTCATTGATATCCATAACTTTCAAGAAAACTTCTCGAAGAAGGTAGATTTGAAGAGGCTTTTCATGTGATTGTTATTTTGCATATAAGATCTATTACCATTAAGGAATGGGTATTGGGTTTTCGTTTTTGTTTTTTCCTAGTAACTGTTGCAGATTTATAAAGATCTTTTCACCTTATCTCCCGGAACCCATTTAGACCAAGGATATACCTCCCCATCAGCACGTTAAGAGTTATAACAAAATACATATGTATTCTAACTACAACTTGTAATCTATTGTGTGCCATACACTGTTGTAGACATTAGGGAAGATTTTATTCAACTCTTACAACCTCCGTGCAAAGTAGGTTTTTTTTATCCCAACTTTAGAGATGAGGAAACTGAAGGAGAAAGGAGTTCCACAGGTGGTAAGTTCTAGAACTGGGACTGGAATACAGGATGTATAATTCTAAAGCCAGGGCTTTCTCTACTTTTCTGTGCAACCTCTAAGAATGGCTGTAATTAGGTCCTCGACACAGAGTCACCTTAAACCCCATCCATGGGGTGGCCGTTTCTGACAAAAAGGCCAATCTTCTCCTTGGTTCGTGATGTTTTGTGTTGCCACTGCACAGGGGACAACGTGGATAGGAGTGGCCATCATGAGAAACACAGTAGTACATCAGTTAGAAATTTTGAAGTCTGCAATTAATTGGGAATAAAACTGTGACTGCACGTTTTGAGGGCTTTTACTTTGAAGAACATCCTGTGTTTTTAAAACATCCACAGTGACTGTTGTTGTTCTATATTATTTAAATGAGTAAGTGTCCTAGTTTCAGGAGAAAGGAATTATTTTTTTCATCAAATTTACTGCACATCTGTTTAAAGAATGTGGCAACAGTGTGCATAAATCTCCAATCAAAATATTACAGAACAAGTCAATTTTATGATATTAAAAATGTATGGCCAGACGCAATGTGCTGAAAATATAAAATTACCCCATGGTGATTTTTCTGCTCTTCTTGTTTTTTTTTTTTTTTTTTTTGAGGCGGAGTGTCGCTCTGTCGCCCGGACTGGAGTGCAGTGGCCAGATCTCAGCTCACTGCAAGCTCCGCCTCCCGGGTTTACGCCATTCTCCTGCCTCAGCCTCCCGAGTAGCTGGGACTACAGGCGCCCGCCACCTCGCCCGGCTCGTTTTTGTATTTTTAGTAGAGACGGGGTTTCACCGTGTTAGCCAGGATGGTCTCGATCTCCTGACCTCGTGATCCGCCCGTCTCGGCCTCCCAAAGTGCTGGGATTACAGGCTTGAGCCACCCTGTTCAGTCCTGAATTAAGTCTTGGGCAATAATATACTGGACAAAAAAGGAGTTAAACTTGGCTCTGAACAATTCAACTGGTGTTATAAAAGTACATCTATATAATATGCCAACATTGCAAATATATTTTTATAGCAATAGAATTTTTGTAGTATCTTAAATAGATTTTGAAACATTCAAATTATGTATGCCATTACAAGTAATGATATTTTATAGTTATTGGATAACATCCTAATATAGAAAAATTTAAAAACTTCTTTAGTAGAAAATCTTCAGATGTTTTATGAGCAACCAGGAAACTATTTGGAGAATTTCTAGTGTAATTGGTACTTTGTGTTTTGGGGTAAGATCAGCACATCAGTGAAAGTCCAGTTGGACTTTTACATAAGCAGGATGATACCTTCAGTTTTCAGAACAGAGACATCATCATTATCTTCTTTCATGGAATATCACCACCACCATCACCACTGTGGTGACACCAGAATGTATGACTACCTTCCAGTAACATGTAACTATTAGGCATTGCCCATACATCATTTACTTCTCTATGTAAGCCCTATGAGATGATCCATATCAGCCCCATCTTATAGGTTGAGAACCTGAGGTTTGGAAGGTTAATTAATTTTCTCTAGGTAACACAGCCAAGATCTCTGCCCTTGAGGAGCCTGCACGTATGTAATGCTTGGCAATTCACAGCCCTATCCCAGCTGTTTTGTCTTGGACAGCCCTCACAACAGCTCTAGTATGGAGGAGCCCTAGGAGGTATGCCACTCAGAAGAGCAGTGGCTTCTCAAGGTCATCAGTGTTGGGACCAGGCTTTGAATTACTGACTTGTGTTCACTACCAAACTGCACAGAAAGTTTCACTGTGAAACAAAAGCCCTTTATTGATTGGGCCTGTAATGGAACTCCAGGGGGGAATGTGGATGACAGAGATAAGAAGAGGGGGAGTGGAAAGGAATTCAGAGAAAAACGCTTCATTTTTCTTGGAGATTTTCTCTGCCAGTCAGTCTCCATGGCTTTACCTCTGATTCTTAGGAAGAGAGGCTTCAGGCAGAAACTCAAAATGTGGATTTCACACAAACCCTCTGTGAGATTTTGGGAATACCCAGAAGCTCTCTTTCAGGAATGTAAATTTGGATCATGGTCCCAGAGGGTGTGTGGGTGAAGGGAAATCTTCCCTCTTGAGTAGTGTGGCTTCAGCTGCGTGGTACTGGCAGAGGGAGAGGCAGGGTGGGGCTGTGCACAGGAACTGGTTCTATCATTGCGAGGAAAGGCAAGCACATGGTGGTGCACTGTGGGCAGGATTGGAGCAGCCAAGGAGACAGAGCACTGGATGCAACATGGGTGTGGAAGGTTCTGAGTTTTCCCAGAAGTCACTGAAAAGACCTTGGGGAGGCACGGTACTAAACTAGAGAAATGAGTATTACAACTGTAATCAAGGCCAAATCTCTGATGCATTTCACAAGACAGGCACAAATTTACCTTTGGAGGGCAGAGATTGGGATGGGTGTGGGATGTGGAGGAAATCAAGGAAGAGAAATATGTGGGTTATTGGAACTTGGCTGGGAAGTGAGGTCAGGGTGATTAGGGGATACTAAACATGGGCAGGAGGAGAGTGAGGTAAGAACAGAGAGGTTAGTTGTAGGTTGTTCTGGAATAAAGTAATATAAATTTGCATCATGATTCTAGAGGGTATGCGGGTGAAGGGGAGTCTTCCCTTTTGAGTGGCGTGTCTTTAGCTCAGAGTGTCACGGGTAGAGGGAGACATGGGATCCGGCTATGCATAGGAAATGGTTCTATCATCAGAAGGAGATACAAGCACATGATCTCAGATAGATGCAGTTGTTTTGATAAGCAGTGGGCATCACTTGAAGATTTGAGATCAGGTTAGTAGGGTGATCATAGCTCAGCTTTAAAAGATGAATTGGGAAGTGATATACTAGAATTTTTAGAGTGGGAAGAGTCTTGGAATATGAAGAAACTGGTCAGGAGTTGTTTTTGACAATATGTGGGTACCTCATTTAGCCCAGGACAGAGATTTCTGAGAATGGAAGTGCTAAGTAAATTGGTTCCATAAAGACTCAATATAGCATATCAACAAAAACATGATTCAATAATGCATTATGGTGCATAAGATGCATATGGGCTTAGGGGATGGAGGGAGGAGAGGTTAAAGAGGACAATGGACTATAAATCCCAGTGAGCAGAGAGAAATGGTCTTATAGGTATAATTGAGTGAGGATACCATAATGATGGAATTTTTTGTGATTAGATAGTTCACTCTTTGGGGGTGAAACAATTTCTGGTGAACACAAGGTCTCTGGGTGGAGAAGTTCTTTGCAGTTGAGAAAGTCAGAGTGTTTGGAACCCGCAGGATAGTGGCAGAACTTGGTGAGCATCCCAAAGATATCAGCAAATGAGAAATGATGTCCATGAGGGCAGTAGGTGACAAAGCTGATGAGGACTGAGCATGCTGCAGGGAAAGGGACTTGGGGTTGTTTTTTAAGAGGGTGAAATAATGGTCTGGGAGCTGGAGGTAAGAGGATTTGGGGCCTGACTTTGAATTCTGCATGCCTTACCAGTTTTGAATGATGTGAGTAACAGGACCACCCACTTGAGATGGTTGCAAGAGAATTAGGTTTTGGGCACAACCACATTAAGATCAGGGAGTAGGAAGACCCTCAGTGAAGACATTAAGAGTGTAAGGTAATTTGTTAATCAAGGAATCGAGACTCTAGAGAGCATAGGGCAAGGGCTTTGGAGAAATGTGATGCTAGCACTTGGATCAGGGAGGAAGAAACACCAAGCTATTTAGGAATCAGGAAAAAGAAAAGGACGATCATTAGTAGGACCTCAGTTGGAGAAGAGAGTCATGTGGCTGTTTGCCAATGTAAGAGGTCCCAGCAGTTTTCTAGTTTGAGTGGTGAGGTGCTGCCTGGCCCCACAGGATGAATGTGAGGCCGGGTCTCTGGGTGGTGATAGCACGAAGGAGCTCTTCTATGTGTAGGTGTGATCTGTGTGCAGAGACAAGGCTGGGTGGGTGTCACATGCTCTGAGCTTTTGAGGCTACACACCAGAGATGTAGGGCAGGGTTCTGACAGGAAAGTTTTGCTAAAAAAAAAACTTGTGTCACCTCTATGCATAAAACCCTTCACATGGCACCACATCCTCTTCATTCTACAGTGAAATTGCTTTAACACAGTTTACAGGACCCTCAAACATCTGGCTCCAGCCTCCCTCTCCAGACTTCTGCCCCTTCCTTAACAAATCATGTTCCAATTATCCAGAGATGCTTATAATTTCCTGAACATTCTTTGCAGCTCCTGACTAGAATTCTTTGTTTCCTACACACCTTTCCCTCTCCTCTACACAGCAATGGTCCTACAGCCTTCACTTTGAAGATTTAGCTTAAAGAATCTCCTTCACCAGGAGGCTTCTCTTGACCACCTTATGTTGGACTACTTGCCTCATCTCTCATAGAACCTCCATCCTTATCAACATCCTCTTCTATCAATACCCTCTTATTATCTTTGTCAAACTTAACTCTCTGTATTAAATGTGCCACATAATGTGATCTCCTTTATGCAGAAAATCTCCACCAAGAGCCCTTGAGTCTGAGAAACTTTTGAGCAAGGCTCGTGTCTTATTCATCATCGTGTTCTCAATATCTTGCACGATACCCGGCACATAGAAAACTCTCAGTATGTATTCAGAGAATGATGGACATAACAGAAACTGAATTAGGTCAGTGTTGTGGGGGAATGAAATGAAGAATGGACTCTAGGGACATTTGGTAGAGAACTGATAAGAGTTAACAGATTTATTACTGTGTAAGTATGCACATTTGTGAGTTTAGTGGAGAAAAGAAGGACTCAAAGCCAGTGACCTGTTACTCATGAGTAATATTTACTTATCTTTACTCAATAGCCCCAGAAAACCTGAGTGTTATCCTCAGGATAGGAAGCAGCTGGCGAGGTTGTAATGGAAGAACCATCACTGGATATTTATCCTCTTTCCTGTAGGCATTTAGTAGAAGAGAATTACTGTTATTATTATTGGTATTATTCTCCTTAATACATGAATGCCATAGATTTGTTTAGGCTTAATTTCTTTAACATAAAGTGGAAGAATCTCTATTACCTCCTCTCAATCTCCCAACACTTTTCTGAAGCAAGTAAAGTACACATTATTCCCATTTTGCAGATGAGAATTAGGGTGTGGTGCTTACAATCTCAATAGGGGCGAAATAAGCATCAGAATGCTTCTTCTAGCTTCCATCTGCAGCTGTTTGCACAGAACTGCTCTGCTACCTCTGAGGGTGAGGAACACACACTAAACAAGAGATTGTAGTTGGTTTCCACTTCATTGTAGTTTTTAACAACATACGGGGGTTGGAAGTTAGACCTGTTTTCTGTGGTTCTCAGGTCTTTGCAGCCCTTTTCATAGAAAGAAGTTGCTCTGGCAATCAGCTACTATGGTGACATGTGGCTATTTGTAACTTCAAGGTTACAATTTGGCCAACAGCTTCACCATTTCATCCTCAAGTTCTTTCAGACCCTTGGGTGGGTGCCATGTATTCCTGGTGATTTATTTATTTCTAAATTTGCCAATTTGGTCTAAAGCATCTGTTTTTTACTGCATTTTCATTTCCCCCTAATTTCTACGTTCCAAATGACAATTGGGAGCTAAGAGATTCTTCAGAGTATTTCAGATTACATACTTTCTAAGTAAGGTTGGGGTTTATGTAGACCAAGTCTGAATTAACATTGGCCAAAGATGAAAAATATTCATCTGTTGTGGTTTATATCCAGATGGGAAGTGGGGTGAAATATTCCTCTACTGTATCAAGGGTTGTGGTTAGGGTTGAGGGTTGATTAGAAATAACAGCAATCTTTTAGTCATGAGTGATACTTACTCCTCTTTATTTATCAGTCTTGGAAAATCTATTATCCCCATCTTTCTACTGAAACTATTATGAAAAAGTCAACAAAGAATTTCCTGAATATCAAACCCAAATGGTTGGCATCTCTTTTGTTCTTCTGGAATTTTCTGTGACACCTGTCACATTTTCAGGCCATAATCCTAGGATTATTTATCTTTGATTTTTCTTTCTCTTTTATTTCCCTAATGATGATCACGTGGTTGTTCTTTTATTAACTTTTCAATGGTGAGTTGCAGTGATTGATTTTTTTAATGTTAAATCAGTGTCACATTCCAAGGATAAATTCTACTAGATCATGATATATTATCCTTTCTATAGTTTCTTGATTCCTTAAGATATTGTTTAGGAATGTAGGATCTATGTAAATGAGGGATATTAGTTGGGAGTTTTGTTTTCTGACAATGTCTTTGTTTTGGTATAAGGAAAATATTGGTCTTGTAGGCTGACTTGAGAAGTATTTTCTCCTCTGTAATTTTTTGGAGGAATTTGTATAGAATGGGTATTATTTCCTCTAAAGTTTGTTAGAATTTACCAGTGGAACTATCGGGACCTAGAGTTTGCTTTGTGGGGAGGTTTTCAAGTATAAGCTTAATTTCTTTAATAGAAATAAATCTATTCAGGTTACATATTCTTGAGTGAGAATTATAGTTTGTGTCTTTCAAGAGATTTGTTCACTTTAAGTTTTCTAATTTATAAGCACAAAGTTGTTCATAATATTCCCTTATTATACTTTTAATATCTGTACAATCTGTAATGATGTCAACTCTTACACCCACTACTGATAATTAGTGTTTTCTTGCTGTTGTGTTTCCTGATCAGTGTTGCTAGAGGTTTACCAATTTTATTGATCTTTTCAAAGAAGCAGCTTTTGGTTTCATTGCTTTTACCTGTTGTTTTCTTGTTTTCTATTTCATTAATTTCCATTTTGATCTTTATTATTTCCTTTCTTCTGCTTACTTTGGGCTTAATTTGCTCTTATTAGCAGCATCCCACAAATTCAATATATGTATTTTCATTTTCATTCAGTTCAAAATAGTGTTCTAATTTTCCTTTTGATCTCTCATTTGACCACGAGATATTTAGAACTGTGTTATTTAGTATCTGAATGTTTACGGATATTTTCCATATATCTTTCTGTTATTGATTTATAATTTAATTCCATTATGGTCAGAGAACATATTTTGTATAACTTGAATCTTTTAACATTTAATAAGACTTTGGTTTATAGCCCCCAATGCTTTCGTAAATTCAATGGGATTCACCTTTGGGGGATCACATTTGCGATGGTCAATCAGCAATACCCTTGATAGCAATTTACAGCTTTTCAGTGGGCAACACCCAAATGGGCTGCTCCTCATAAAACTCCCTTGCTTCCTCTTTTTGTCTTCCCAACCCCTTAAGTCCCTTGATGCACACAGCAAGCATGAAGTTCACTTGCCTTATTTGATAGAATGAGAGGGAGGAGTGTGGAATTAGGCTAAATAAAGCCAGGAGAGAGGGAAGGAGGGCAAATTAAGCAGTAATCCAAGGAAGGCTGAGCTGGGACTATAACGAGATGTTTTATTTTTTTGGCTCATAAACTGACTCTAAAGGCAATTCCAAAAATGTTTTGAGCAATGAAAGCATTACTGTATGAAAAGTGTAGCCTTGGAGATTTCTTTGAATGACAACACTCATTTGGATGTATGAGTTCCTGAGTGCTTTAGAAAAAATTAATCATTATTTTTAGTTAGATATGTAACTATTTTTGTGAACATTTCCAACTCAGTGCAGTGCAAGCATAAAACAATTTTTCTTTCTCTGATCACTGCTTTCAACCATATTTTGTCAGATCTGGCTTTACTGTCTTCTAATAGTATCATGAACGTTTTATCAGAGCTTTCTAGTCACCTGCAGTTATTAAGTCCAGTAACAACCTTATCTCATGTTTTAGCCCACTTCTGGGATTGACTGTGGCTACTGATCCGCAGTGAAGAAAAAGCAATGTTTCTCCCCTTTCCTCTTCTCTTCTGTATTCTTTTTATCCTTCAGCGTGTTGGGAAGAGGATCAGAGATTAACAAAGGGACAAGTATCTCAAATTCAGCTGTTGCCAAGTAAGGTGCTGTGTGTGTATGGAAGACAGGGTCCCAGTAAATCTTTCACAGGAATTGGATACAGGGCCTGTATAAAGGGCAGACTGGCCTCCCAGGTGAACATTTGCTTATGCAGTGGTCTTGATGAACTGCACTTGGTGTAGAATCAGCCTGGATGATTCACAGGGTTTTCCTTTTGTCTGCCAGAATCACTCACATTTTTGATACGAAAAACAGTGAATGTTTAGTCAACTCATCTACTACCCCCTCTCTGCCTTGCTGTCTTCCTCCCACTCATTTTTCATTGGCTCAAATAGGCATCAAATCCATTACCCAAGCAAATACTCAATAGGGGAAGAGAGGCCATTGTCCATTTTTGCTGCCCTTACGTTTACCTTCGAGGATGACAAGGACCTAAGTTGGTGGGAAGGCTAAAAAATCATTGTACTCCCTCTAATTCCTGTTGTGGTAACAACACCTCCTAAATCTCAGGAGTTTAAAAAAACAAAGAAAAAATTCTTGTTTAAGTTACTTCTCTATCACTAGTTGGTAGGGAGGCTGTATTCATTATTGCTCACATAGAAGCCACCATTTGAATGGTGACAGATGGCACTGGCCTAGAAGTGACACATGGCTTACCACTAGTCACATGGTCCTGATATAACAGAAGGGTTGAGACAGCCTACCAACCCTACTATGTGCCCAAAAGAGGAAAAAAAAAGTACTTGATTGATAGCACTAATGATTACCATATGTAGTCTCCATTCCATGCCTCCAGTGCAGTGGTTCTCTCTCTCTCTGACTCTTTTCTCCTCTCCTTCTCTCACACTTCCTCAGTCTTCTGCTTATATAGACAGTTGAGAGGTAGCAGTGGCAGGAAAGCAGCTGAGACGATGGTTGAGAGGCAGAATCTTATTCCACATATTGTTACACACGCATTCATGCCACACACATTCATATGCCTATGAATCACACCTCAGCAAAGCAAAGTTCAAAACTAGTGCAGGGATGGAAAACCTTGGGTTTGTAGATTCATAATCCAGCTCAACACCAATGATTACATCAAGTAAGTTCATTAAAGAACTATTTGTTATGCAGACTGTGTTTATGGATCCAAAAATATAGTCATATGGCCTGAAAAATTCAAATGTACTTCTGTGAGCAATGGAATGAAATAAAGAACCCAACTGTTTCACACAATCCTTGGGTTTACAGTGTCTCAGACTCCAGCCAATAAGAGGAGATACAGTTGAAAAGATCACTAGGTAGGGGCATTCTCATTTAGACTCTGCTGATATTTTAAATTGCTACTTCCATGGGAGATACCAAATCCATAAGAGAGACAGAAGCTGGTCAGGGCTCTGGGTTCTATTGATAGAACTTTTATATAAGCAAAAAATGACAGATACCAGGATTCCATACTACAGTTCTACAATCCTATAAATATCTCTTTCTTCTTCTGGAAAGTGTGTCTGACCAAAACATATGAAGCAATGTGACAGGCTAGTAAAAGAGAATAGAGGTTTAAATGTCGGCTGAAACAATGTTCATTTCCTTAAAAAAAATCATTTGCACAGCTCTTCAAGCCGCCAAATAGAACCTCTTGCGGTTTGAAGTTCATCCAGAAAACCCTTTTACAAAATATTTGCTGAAACACTGTAATGTAGGAATAGTAAGGGATTAAGGCTTGTTTGCTTTCTCCTCCCCCACACCTATCTTCCCTAAGCTGACTTCAGCAGCCCAGAATCTTAAGTCCGTGTGTCTGAGACCCAGATTCCAAAACCAGCATATTGCTTCCCACCACCACTAAAAACTAAAATATTACTGAAATGTCTCACTTCTAACTAAAATCTGCCTAACTGAGCAGACCAATGGTCTTTCATACAATTCTACCAGCCTCCAAACACCTCCAGTAGATCCCCTTTTTAAAAAATTGTAAATTGATAATTTACATTTGCATGAATTTATGGGGTACAAAGTGATGTTATGATTTATGAATACAATGTAGAATAATTAAATCAAACTAGTTGACTTACCCATCACCTCAGATACTTAACATTTTGTGTGATGTGAACATTTGAAATTTACTAAAAATTTTGAAATGTTTAATACTCTATTATTAACTGTATTCACTGTGCTGTGCAATAGAACTAAAAAAAAAAAATTCCTCCTGAGATTTTGTATCCTTTGACCACCATCTCCTTATGCTCCCACCCTCCAGCCTATGTAACTGCCATTCTCCTTTCTCCTTGTATGAGCTCAGTTGTTTTAGATTCACATAAGTACATGCAGTATTCATCTTTCTGTGCCTGGCTTATTTTAGCATAATGTTCTCCAACTCTACCCATGTTGTGGCAAATGAAAGAATTTCCTTTTTTAAGGCTAAGTAGTATTCCATGGTGTATGTATATACTACCACATTTTCTTTATGCATTCATCTGTTGATGGACACTTAGGCTCATTCCATAACTTGGCTATTGTAAACAGTGCTGCAATGAATGTGGAAATGCAGACATTTCTTTGACAAACTGATTTCAACTCTTTTGGGTTAATACCCGGAAGTGAGATAGCTAGATCATATGGTAATTCTGTTTTTAGTTTTTTGAGAATGTTCTATACGTTTTTTCATAATGGCTCTACTAATTTACATTTCCCCCAGGTGTTCCCTTTTCTCCACATCCTTGCTAACCCTTATTAACTCCACCTGGTTGTGGGAGGGACCAGGTGGAGCTCATTGAATCTCGCGGGCAGTTTCTCCCATCCTGTTCTCCAGATAGTGAGTTAGTTTTCACAAATCTGATGGTTTCGTAAGGGGCTTCCCCCTTCACTGGGCACTCATTCTTCCGCTTCCTGCCACCATGAGAAGAAGGATGTGTTTGCTCCCCTTCCACCATAACTTTAAGTTTCCTGAAGCCTCACCAGCTCTGCAGAACTGTAAGCCAATTAAATCTCTTTTCTTTATAAATTACCCAGTGTCAGTTATTTCTTCATAGCAGTGTCAGAACGGACTAATACAAGGTCCTTGCCCATTTTTAAGTTGAGTTTTAAAAATTCTTTGTTTTTGCTATTGAATTATTTGAGCTCTTTTTATCATTTTGGATATTAGCTCTTTTCCAGTTGTATGGGTTACAAATACTTTCTCCCAATCTGTGGGTGTCCTTTGCACCCTGTTATTTCCTTTGCTGTACAGAGGCTTTTTCATTTGATGTAATCCCATTTGTCAATTTGTGGTTTTGAATACATCTCCTTTTGGACCTGTATGAAATTTTTTTTAGATATGTAATCTAGGAACAGACTTGCTAGGTTGTAAAATGTGTGCATTTAGTATGTGTAAGTAGTGGAAGGCTGTTTCCCCTGATAATGGCATTAGCCTGTATTACGATCAGCAATGCATGGGAATTCCAATATAACTAATTCCTTCCCCCAACAATTGGCATTATCCAGTTTTCTAATTCTTGCCAGTCTAATTGGTGTAGAGTGAAATCTTAATGTTGCTTTCATTTGCATTTTTTCTGACTATTTATGAGTTTGAGTGTCTCTTGATATGCTTCTCAGGTTTTGGATTTCCTCTTCTAGGAATTGTCTGTTTATATTAGTTGCCCATTTTTCTAATAGAGATGCTCTCCTCTTGATGTTAATTTGCAGTTCTTCCATATTCTAGATATTAATTCCTTGTAGTTTTAAACATTGAAAATATCTGTCTTCTGACTTCTTGGTGTTTAATGCACAGAAATATTACATTTTGCTGCTATAAACTTCATTGAGTTATTGTTTTAGGATTAACACTTAAAATTTTTAGGAAGTTCTACATTCCTACATTACAAACATATTCTATATTTCTTCTGTGTGGTGTTAATTAGAGATTCAGTTGTTTTTCTCTACTGAATCAGTTTCTGCCAAAATGGCGAGTTCTTTCCTCATTGATTTACAGTACTACTTTCTTGTACATTCTCCTATAATGTCATAGATCTCTGACAGTTTCTTTGGTCTATATACCTGTTTTTATGTTAATACCACAGGGAATTTTAAAAATCAATTTTCTAACAATATTTTGCAGGGCAAGTCTGTTCCATTTAGTCTTTTGTTTTAATCATGACTTTATCTATTGGTACTTTTTTTCCATCTACATGTTAAAGTATGCCTATCATGTTTCACAGAAATTTGACTTAAGATTTTAATTCAGTTGCCTTAATTTACCTATTAATTTATAGATAATCAACACGTTTAGGCTATTTCTCTATCCAAAGGCATGAACCTTCTTAATTTATGACATCTGTGTTATTCTCTTCTATGTTCTTTATTAGAGTTTTACATTTTCTTTACAGAGGTCCTGTGTACTTTTGGTGAGGTTAATTTCTAGATACTTTGTAGTATCGAGTTTGTTGATATTGTGATTGGTATTTTCCTTTTTTCAAAATAACATTTTCTTGTTGAGTTTTGATAGCGCAGAGAAATTATTTTTATTTTTAAGGTCAATCTTGTATCTGGCAATTGTGTTGGTTCTTCTAGACAGATGATCATATCTACCAACAAGACAATTTAATCACTGGCTTTCCAATCCTTATCTTTCTTTTCTTTTACTTCGCTTGTAACATTGATCTCCTGTACTAAGTTAAAAATAGTAGTGAAGATGGAATGCATCATCCTTCATAGGTGTGAAACCTTATCAGCTGTTTCTTCTGTACCAATTGCTATTATAATATATGATGTAATTTATTTATATGCATTTTAACAAATTATATACAATTACTATATAATTTTTCTTTATCCTGAGTGTAGTAAATTATGTCATTAGATTTTTGATACATTTCTTGATAACACCCCTTGAGCTTGTTACACAAACCCACCCACACATCATTGTCAATTCTATTTTCTACTATTTTGTTTAGTATATTTTCATCTAAATTAATAACTGAAATGGCTCTAAAATTTTCCCCTCTTACACTGTGTTTATCTGGTTTTGAGAATCAAGATTATATTTTTCTCATAAAATAATCTTAGCAGCTTTCACCTCTTTTTCTATTTTTAGAAACAATGTTTAAAATTGGAATTCATCATTCCTTGAAAATTTTATAGAACTCTCCTATAAACTATCTGGCTAGTTTTGGGGCAGGAAAGTCATTGAATTTCCTTTCTAGCTCTTCTAAATATTTGTTGTTTTCTTTAAAGTTCCAAAATCTTTTTTTTTTTGTCTTTAAAAATTGTTTTAGGCTTTTGTTTGTTTTATCAACGTTTTCAAATATATTATCCTCCCTCCCTCCCTCCCTCCCTCCCTCCCTTCCTTCCTTCCTTCCTCCCTTCCTCCCTTCCTCCCTCCCTCCCTCCCTCCCTTCCTCCCTCCTCCCTCCCTCCCTCCCTTCCTCCCTTCCTTCCTTTATTGGGAGGGCATGTAATTTTTCTCTTGTATGAAAACCAGTCTTGTCAGATGGCTTTTATATTTTATTTTTAGTAGGAAGCAAACAAAACCTCTTGAGTTGTTAACCTTCTGTTACTGTTATGTTCTCTGTTTCATTGATTTCTGCTCTTACCGTTAATATTTCCCTACTTTCTATTTCTTTGTGCTTGCTTTAAGACTCTCTCCCCCCAGTTTTTTAGTTGCATGCTTAATTTATTTCTAACTTTTCCATTTCCTGATAATTTATTTAAAACTCTAAATTTTTCCTCTAGGCATGGCTTTACTAATCTCCCATAGATTTTGTGGTATTTTAATTATCATTCGGTCCTGAATATTTCTAAATTTCCTCTTATTTCCTGTTTAACCCAAGAACTGTTTAATAAAATGTGGTTTCATTTCCAAATATGCTATTTAAATTATCTTTTTGTAGATAATTTCTAATTCTGTTTGATAATTGTTGAAGAACACAGTCTGTTTGATATTGTTCTTTAGTAATTTACTGAGATTGCTTTAATGATCTAATATGTGGTCTACTTTTGTTAATGAGGATGAGCTAAAAGTTATAGTCTCTGTTTGTTGGGGCGTACTTACCATGTGTACTCTTTATATACTTGCTAGAGTTTGATAATTGTTATTTAGGATTTTGATATCTCTGCTATTTTCTTATGCTTGAAATACTCATTTCTAATAAATCTACCAAAACCAAACATTTTTATTAATATATTTCTTCCTGCAATTTAGATAACTATTGCTTTGTACACTTGAAGCTGTATTAGATGCATGTATGTTGGCTCTATCATCTATTTTTTTTCTTTTCCCTTTTATGAATAGGTGATGTTCTTATTTGTTCCTTTTCAATTTTCTTAGCTTTAAAACCAATCTTAGATATTAAGATCACTATCAAGCTTTCATTTGGTTCATGTTTCACTAGTTTATCTTTTCCATCCTATTTCTAAACTTTCTGTGTGTTTTTAAGTATGCATCTTGTAATCAATATATTGTTGAATTAAAACAATTAGAAAGTTTCTATTCTTGTAATTAATAAGTTTATTTTATATTCAAATGACTATTATGTTAGAACTTAGTTCTATAATTATCTTTATTTTTTCCATTTACTATATTTTTCTTTTTAAATTTTTTATTCCTGCTTTTCCTTGGATATATTCATATTCTTCTAATTCTAATATTAATTTTGTAGTGGCTGCTCTTGAGTCATATTTGTATTCTTTATGATTTTTAAAGTCAGCCTTTCTTCTTCCTTCTCTCCCACCTGTCCTTCCTTCCTTCTCTCTTTTTCTAACTCTCTCTTTGTTCTTACAAAACAAATATACTGGCAAACTCTTCTCTCTTAGTATCTTCACTTCTCTACCTCTTATCATGTTGATTTTTCTTAGAATTTTGTTTTTGATTATTATGGATGTTTTTCTCTTTTCTTGTCTTAGCTTTCTTTTTTCTTTTTTCTTTTTTTTTTTTTTGACTTTTTTTTTTTTTTTAATTATAGTTTAAGTTCTGGGATACATGTGCAGAACGTGAAGGTTTGTTACATAGGTATACATGTGCCATGGTGGTTTGCTGAACCCATCAACCCATTATCTAGGTTTTAAGCCCTGCATGCATTAGGTATTTGTCCTAATGCTATCCCTCCCCTTGCCCCCGACCTCCACAACAGGCTCTGGTGTGTGATGTTCCCTCCCTGTGTCCATGTGTTCTCATTGTTCAGTTCCCACTTATGAGTGAGAACATGCAGTATTTGGTTTTCTGTTCCTGTGTTAGTTTACTGAGAATAATGGTTTCCAGCTTCATCCATGTCCCTGCAAAGGACATGAACTCATTCTTTTTTTGTGGTTGCATAGTTTTCCATGGTATAGATGTGCCACATTTTCTTTATCCAGTCTATCACTGATGGGCATTTGGGTTGGTTCCATGTCTTTGCTATTGTAAATAGTGCTGCAATAAACATACATGTGCACATGTCTTTATAGTAGAATGGTTTATAATCCTTTGGGTGTGTATATATATATCCAGTAATGGGATTACTGGGTCAAATGGTATTTCTGGTTCTAGATTCTTGAGGAATTGCCACACTGTCTTCCACAGTGGTTGAATTAATTGACACGTCTCAAAAGCTTTCTCTTTTCATTAAAAAATCATACTAGAATACTTTATCAACTTTGATTTCCATATCACTTGCAGTATCTCCTAGATTTATTTCTCTTATTATTTGAGCACTTCTTCCAAATGTGTCTTTGCTGTGGGTCTTTTTTATTTTTTATTTTGGCAAGCCTCTAGGGCATTATATATGTTAGAATATTTTATTATGTCCTCACATTTAAATGACAATTTAATATACTTAATTCTAGGCCTAAAGTTCTTTTCCTTCAATGCTTTAAAAATATTTCCTCATTGTCTTCTTTTGTCTAATGTTGCCATTGAAAAGTCTAATGTCAATCTGATTCTTGTTCTTACTAAATGATTTATTCATTCTAGAAACTTTAACATTTATTTTTTTTCTCTGTTATGCCTACAGTTCTATATGTGGCATTAAGGGGTGTGTGTGTGTGTGTGTGTGTGTGTGTGTGTTTTATGCTTATCTCTTCTGTTTAATACTGTGTGGAGGTTCTTTTGATCTTAGGTTAATTAATAATTCTGAGAACTTTCTGCCCATATTTTTTCACATCTTTCTCTTACTTTTTCTATCACATTTGAGGATTCCTGTTATCTGATGGTGACACTTTTTTAATCCTCCTTATTCTCAGTTCTTAATTTTATATTTTCTATCTTTTTTCTTTTCTGTGGTTTTTTCTTTTTTTTTTTTCTTAGACAGGGTCTCACTCTGTCACCCAGACTGAAGTACAGAGTACAGTGATCATAGCTCACTATAGTCGTGAACAACTGGGCTCAAGCAGTCCTCCCACCACAGCCTCCTGAGTGCTGGGACTACAGATGTGCACCAACACACTCAGCTAATTTTTAATTTTTAAAAATTTTTAGTTGTGTCAGGGGTGTCTCACTGTTGCCCTGCCTTGTCTCAAATGTCTGGCCTCAAGTGATCCTGCTACCTCAGCCTTCGACAATACTGGGAATTTTAAGTTCAGGTGTACAAGTGCACATTTGTTATATAGGTAAACTTGTGTCATGGGAGTTTGTTGTACAGATTATCTGATCATGCAGGCATGTAGCCTAGTATCCATTAGTTATTTTTCCTGATCCTCTCCTTCCTTCCACTCTCCACCTTCTGAAAGACCCCAGTGTGTGTTTTCCTGTATGTCCATGTGTTCTCATAATTTAGGTCCCACTTATAAGTGAGAACATGTGGTATTTGGTTTTCTGTTCCTGTGTTAGTTTGCTAAGGATAGTGGCCTCCAGCTCCATCTGTGTCCCTGTAAAGGACATGAGTCCATCCTTTTTAATGGCTGCATAGTATTCCATGGTGTATACAAACTACATTTTCTTTATACAGTCTATCATTGATTTCTTTATACAGTCTATCATTTAGGTTGATTGCATGTCTTTGCTATTGTGAATAGTGCTGCAATGAACACATGCATGCATGTGTATTTGTAATAGAATGATTTATATTCCTTTGGGTATATACTCATTAATGGGGTTGCTGAGTTAAATGGTATTTCTGTCTTTAGGTCTTTGAGGAATCTCCACACTGCCTCCTACAATGGCTGAACTAATTTACAATCCCACTAACAATGAATAAGCATTACTTTTGCTCCACAATTTCACCAGCATCTGTAGTTTTTTGACTTTTTAATAATAGTTATCTGACTGGTGTTAGATGGTATCTCATTGTGGTTTTGATTTGCATTTCTCTAATGATCAGTGATGCTGAGCTTTTTTTCATATGCTTGTTGGCCCCATGTAAGTCTTCTTTTGAAAAGCATCTCTTCATGTCCTTTGCCTACTTTTTGATTTTTTTTTCTTGTATATTTGTTTAAATTCTTTGTAAATTCTGGATGTTAGACCTTTGTCAGATGGGTAGATTGCAAAAATTTTCTCCCATTCTTTAGGTTGCCTGTTTGCTCTGATAATTTCTTTTGCTGTGCAGAAACTATTTAGTTTAATTAGATTCCATTTGTCAATTTTAGCTTTTGTTGCAATTGCTTTTGGTGTCTTCGTCATGAAATCTTTGCCCACACCTATGAATGGTGTTCCCTAGGTTGTATTCCAGGGTTTTTACAGTTTTGAGTTTTACATTTAGTTCTTCATCCATCTCGAGTTAATTTTTGTATATGGTATAAAGAAGGGGTCTAGTTTCAATCTTCTGCATATAGTTAGCCAGTTATCCTTGCACCATTATTGAGCAGGGGATACTTTCCCCATTGCCTGTTTTTGTCAGGCTTATTGACGATCAGATAGTTGTAGGTGTGTGGTCTTATTTCTGGGTCCTCTATTCTGTTCCATTAGTCTGCGTGTCTGTTTTTGTACCAGTATCATGCTGTTTTGTTTACTGTAGCCCTGTAGTATAGTTTGAAGTTGAGTAGTGTAATGCCTCCAGTTTTGTGCTTTTTGCTTAAGATTGCTTTGGCTATGTGGGCTCCTTTATAGTTCTATGTGAATTATAAAATAGTTTTCTCTAGTTCTATGAAGAATGTCAATGGTGGTTAAATAGGAATAGCACTGAATCTGTAATTTGCTTTGGGCAGTATGGCCATTTTCACAATATCGATTCTTCTTATCTATGAGCATGTAATTTTTGTGTGTGTGTCATCTGTGATTTTTTTGCATGATATTTTGTAGTTCTCCTTAAAGACCCCTTTCACCTCCTTTGTTAGCTTTATTCCTAGGTATTTTATTCTTTTGGTGGCAATTGTTTATGGGAGTTCATTCCTGGTTTGGCTCTCGGCTTGACTGTTGTTGGTGTATAGGAATGCTAGTGATTTTTGCACATTGATTTTGTATCCTGAGATTTTGCTGAAGTTATTTATTAGCTTAAGAAGGTTTTGAGCTGAGACTATGAAGTTTTCTAGATATGTGATCATGTCATCTGCAAACAGTGATAGTTTGGCTTCCTCTCTTTCTATTTGGATGCCCTTTATTACTTTCTCTTGCCTGATTTCCCTGGCCAGAACTTCCAATACTATGTTGAATAGGAGTGTTGAGAGAGGGCATCCTTGTATTATGCCAGTTTTCAAGGGGGAATGCTTCCAGCATTTGCCCATTCAGTATGATATTGGCTGTGGGTTTGTCATATATGGCTCTTATCACTTTGAGGTATGTTTCTCAATACCCAGTTTAATGAGAGTGTTTAACATGAGGGAGTGTTGAATTTTATAAAAAGCTTTTTTTTTTTTTTTGCTTCGATTTAGATAATCATGTGGTTTTTGTTTTTAGTTCTGTTTATGTGATTAAACACATTTATTGATTTGCTGAACACACTTGCATCCTGGAGATGAAGCCTACTTGATTGTGGTGAATTAGCTTTTTGATGTGCTGCTGGATTCAGTTTGCAAGTAGGATTTTTTGAGAGAATTTCTTAGTCTTTATTTCTAATTTGATTGTTTTGTGGTCCAAGAGACTGTTTGTTATGATTTCAGTTCTCTTATATTTGCTGTGGAGTGTTTTACTTCCGATTATGTGATTGATTTTAGAGTAAGTGCCATGTGTCAATGAGAAGAATGTATATTCTATATACAATTGTTTTTGAGTAGACAGTTCTGTAGATATCTATGAGTTCCATTTGATCAGGTCATGAATATCTTTATTAATTTTCTGTCTCAAAGATCTGTCTAATATTGTCAGTGGGGTGTTAAAGTCTCTCACTGTTATTGTGTGGGAGTCTGTATCTTTGAATGTCCTGGAAAACTTGCTTTATGAATTTGGGTACATATATATTTAGGATAGTTAGATCTTCCTGTTGAATTGAACCCTTTACCATTATGTAATACCCTTCTTTGTCTCTTATGATCTTGTTGGTTTAAAGTCTATTTTGTCAGAAACTAGGATTGCAACCCCTGCTTTTTTCTGTTCCCCATTTGCTTGGTAGATTTTCCTCTATTGCTTTATTTTGAGCTTATGTGTGTCACTGCATGTGAGATGGGTCTCTTGAAGACAGCATATCAATGAGTCTTGGTTCTTTATCAAGCTTGCAACTCTGTGTATTTTAATTGGGGCATTTAGCCCACCTACATTTAAGGTTAGTATTAATATGTGTGATTTTGATCTTGTCTTCATGATGTTAACTGGTTATTTTGAAGACTTTTTATGCAGTTGCTTTATAGTGTCACTGGTCTGTGTGCTTTAGTGTGTTTTTGTAGTGGTTGGTAACAATTTTCCCTTTCCATATTTAGTTCTTCCTTCAGGAGCTCTTGGAAGGCACATCTTGTGGTAACAAATGCACTCAGTATTTGCTTGTCAAAAAATGATCTTATTTCTCCTTCACTTATGAAGCTTAGTTTGGCCAGATATGAAATTCTGAGTTGGAATTTCCTTTAAGAATGTTGAATATTGGCCCCCAGTGTCTTCTGGCTTGTAATATTTCAGCTGAGAGGTCCTGTTAGTCTAATGGGCTTTCCTTTATAGATAACCTGGCCTTTCTCTGTAGCTGCCTTTACAAATTTTTTTCTTTCATTTCCACCTCTGAGAATCTGACGATTATGTGTCTTGGAGATGATCTTCTCATAGAGTATCTTACTGGGGTTCTCTCTGTGCATTTTCTGAATTTGAATGTTAGGCTCTGAAATTGAGGCAATAATTAATAGCCTACCAACCAAAAAAAGTCCAGGACCAGATGGATTCACAGCTGAATTCTACCAGAGGTACAAGGAGGAGCTGGTACCATTCCTTCTGAAACTATTCCAAACAATAGAAAAAGAGGGACTCCTCCCTAATGCATTTTATGAGGCCAGCATCATCCTGATAGCAAAACCTGGCAGAGACACAACAATAACAACAACAAAATTTCAGGCCAATATCCCTGATGAACATCAATGCAAAAGTCCTCAATAAAATACTGGCAAGCCGGTCAGGCATGGTGGCTCAAGCCTGTAATCCCAGCACTTTGGGAGGCCAAGGGGGGTGGATTACCTGAGGTCAGGAGTTTGAGACCAGTCTGGCTAATACAGTGAAATCCTGTCTCTACTAAAAATACAAAAATTAGCTGGGCATGGTGGTGGGTGCCTGTAGTCCCAGCTATTCACTCAGGAGGCTGAGGTAGGATAATTGCTTGAACTCGGGAGGTGGAGGTTGCAGTGAACTGAGATCTGCACCATTGCACTACAGCCTGGGCAAGAAAGCGAGACTTCATCTCAAAAACAAAAACAAAAACAAACAAACAAAAACTGGCAACTGAATCCACCAGCACATTAAAAAGCTTATCCACCACAGTCAAGTCAGCTTCATCCCTGGGATGTAAGGCTGGTTCAACATATGCAAATCAATAAATGTAATTCATCGCATAAACAGAGCCAATGACAAAATCCACATGATTATCTCAATAGATCCTGTGGCATTTTTAATCTGATCTTTCAACTCATCAATTTGCCATTCAGCTGGATCCATCCTATTATTTACCCTATTTTTTAAAATTTCCATTATTACATTTTTATTTCTAATACGTTATCATGTTTCTCTTTCATTTTTCTTTTTTTTTATATTGATAGTGTATTTATCCTCAAAAGTATATTTGTTACACTTATTCTAAATTCTTGGTCTTTCTGTTTCAATAATCATGCTTTATGTATTTAAAGTTTGTTATTTTTCTTTGGAGGTAGTTTTATTCTTCAGGTACTTAAGTATTTGGCTGTGAGCTTTGATTTTCTTAAGGATGTCAGCTCCTCTGTTTGGTAATGAGGAGACAAAGGTGAACACTAGTCTGTTGGTCCTGGCAAGTTGAAGGAGACCAAAGAGGGTATCTCTGAGGATGGAAAGCCCCAGGTGCCACAAAGTCACAGTCAATTCTGTTTGCTATCATCCCTTCCCTTCCCCCACTGTCAATAGCAGTTTTAGGGGAGAGTTTCTTTTTAAGTTGTTATTTCATATTTCATGAGTTTCATGTCTTCCTCTGTCATTTTCTCCAAGTTCAGTTTGGGGAACCAGCAGTCTGTGTTAGTTCACCATTTTGTCCAAAACTGAAAACTCTTTGGTTTTGATCATCACCTCCTAATATTTTATGAGCAGGGTAGAGACTCAAATATCATCTCCTTGAAGTCCTAATGAATGGCAACATAAGTAATGATCCTTTCAAATATAAAGGTCACAAGAGTTGATTTTTTTAAGAATTGTATTTGAAACATGAAACAGCTATCTCCAAGAAAAGAGAGCAAAGCTTTGTTTTTTTCCTTTTTGGACTCTGAGACAGCAGTGTGGTCTGCTTTGGAGCTTAGGATCAGTCACAAGAAAACGAAAAACAACAAAGCCAGAGAAATACCACATTAGTGTTTTGTATATTAAGAACTATGCATTCATTTTTACTTAATTTAACAAAAAAGCTTAGAGCAGTGAAATAAAAATCAAAAATATAGGAAAAGGTACACATAACCTAATTTCAAAACATAAAATAAGGTTGACAGATAAAATATAGTGTGCCCAGTTAAATTTGCATTTCAGATAAGCAACAAATAATTGTTTAGTATAATTATGTCCCAAGTAATATTTTTACTTTCCTTCCAGGGCACATATGCCCCTATGTAGCTTTTCCCTAGAGTAAGGCAGTTTGATCTTTAGATAAATCTGGCTTCAAAGTCCACCTCCATCTCTATTTTCTTTATTTTTTTATCTTGTGATTTCTTCTTTTTTTTTTTTTAAATTATCTTTTAAGTTCTGGGATACATGTACAGAGCATGCAGATTTGTTACACAGGTATACATGTGCCATGGTGGTTTGCTGCACCCATCAACCCATCATCTAGGTTTTAAGCCCCACATATATTAGGTATTTGTCCTAATGCTATCCCTCCCCTTGCCCTCTGCCTCCCAACAGGCCCCGTGTGTGATGTTCCCCTCCCTGTGTCCATGTGTTCTCATTGTTCACCTCCCGCTTATGAGTGAGAATATGCGTTGTTTGGTTTTCTGTTCCTGTGTTAGTTTGCTGAGAATGATGGTTTCCAGCTTCATCCATGTCCCTGCAAAGGACATGAACTCATTCTTTTTTTATGGCTGCATAGTATTCCACCATGTATATGTGCCACATTTTCTTTATCCAGTCTATCAGTTATAGGCATTTGGGTTGGTTCCAAGTCTTCGCTATTGTAAATAGTGCTACCATAAACATATATGTGCATGTGTCTTTATAGTAGAATGATTTAAAATCCTTTGGGTATATACCCAGTAATGGGATTGCTGGGTCAAATGGTATTTCTGGTTCTAGATCCTTGAGGAATTGTCACACTGTCTTCCACAATGGTTGAATTAATTTACATTCCCACCAACAGTGTAAAAGCGTTCATATTTCTCTGCATCCTTTCTTGTATCTGTTGTTGCCTGACTTTATAATGATTGCCATTCTAACTGGCATGAGATGGTATCTCATTATGGTTTTGATTTGCATTTCTCTAATGACCAGTGATGTTGAACTTTTTTTCATATGTTTGTTGGCCACATGAATGTCTTCTTTTGAGACTTGTCTGTTTATATGCTTTGTCCACTTTTTGATGGGGTTGTTTTTATTTCTTGTAAATATGTTTAAGTTCCTTGTAGATTCTGGATATTAGACTTTTATCAGATGGATAGATTGCAAACATTTTCTCCCATTCTATAGGTTGCCTGTTCACTCTGATGATAGTTTTCTTTTTGCTGTGCAGAAGCTCTTTAGTTTAATTAGATCCCATTTGTCAATTTTGGCTTTTGTTTCAATTGCTTTTGGTGTTTTAGTCATGAAGTCTTTGCCCAAGCCTATGTCCTGAAAGGTATTGCCTAGATTTTCTTCTAGGGCTTTTATGGTTTTAGGTTTAACATTTAAGTTTTTAATCCATCTTGAGTTAATTTTTGTATAAGGTGTAAGGAAGGAGTCCAGTTTCAATTTTCTGCATATGGCTAGCCAGTTTTCCCAGCATCATTTATTAAATAGGGACCGTTTCCCCATTGCTTGTTTTTGTCAGATTTGTCTAAGATCAGATGGTTGTAGCTCTGTGGTATTATTTCTGAGTACTCTATTCTGTTCCATTGGTCTATATACCTGTTTTGGTACCAGCACCATGCTGTTTTGGTTACTGTAAACTTGTAGTATAGTTTGAAGTTAGGTAGCGTGATGTCTCCAGCTTTGTTCTTTTTGTTAAGATTGTCTTGGCTCTACAGGCTCTTTTTTGGTTCCATATGAAATTTAAAGTAGTTTTTTCTAGTTCTATGAAGAAAGTTAATGGTAACTTGATTCCTATCTATGAGCGTGGGTTTTTTTTCCATTTGTTTGTGTCCTCCCTTATTTCCTTGAGCAGTGGTTTGCAGTTCTCCTTGAAGAAGTCCTTCACCTCCCTTGTAAGTCATATTCCCAGGTATTTTATTTTCTTTGTAGCAATTGTGAATGGGAGTTAACTCATGATTTGTGTCTCAGTCTGTTATTGATGTATAGGAATGCTTATGATTTCTGCATATTGAGTTTGTATCCTGAGACATTGCTGAAGTTGCTTATCAGCATAAGGAATTTTTGGGCTGAGATGATGGAGTTTTCTAAATATACAATCATGTCATCTGCAAACAGAGACAATTTGACTTTCTCTCTTCATATTTGAATACCCTTTCTTTCTTTCTCTTGCCTGATTGCCCTGGTTGGAACTTCCAATACTGTGCTGAATAGGAGAGGTGAGAGAGGGCATCCTTCTCTTGCCAGTTTTCAAAGGGAGTGCTTCCAGCTTTTGCCCATTCAGTATGATATTGGCTGTGGGTTTGTCATAAATAGCTCTTATTATTTTGAGATACGTTCCATCAATACCTAGTTTATTGAGAGTTTTTAGCATCAAAGGTTGTTGAATTTTATTGAAGGCCTTTTCTGCATCTATTGAGATAATCATGCGGTTTTTGTCATTGGTTCTGTTTATGCAATGGATTACATTTATTGATTTGTGTATGTGGAACCAGCCTTGCATCCTAGGGATGAAGCCAACTTGATCATGGTGGGTAAGCTTTCTGATGTGCTGCTGGATTCAATTTGCCAGTATTTTATTGAGGTTTTTGCATTGATGTTCATCAGGGATATTGGCCTGAAATTTTCTTTTTCTGTTGTGTTTCTGCTAGGTTTTGGTATCAGGATGATGTTGGCCTCATAAACTGCATTAGGGAGGAGTCCCTCTTTTTCTATTGTTTGGAATAGCTTCAGAAGGAATGGTACCAGCTCCTCTTTCTACCTCTGGTAGAATTTGGCTGTGAATCCATCTGGTCCTGGACATGTTTTCATTGGTAGGCTATTACTGCCTCAATTTCAGAACTTGTTATTGGTCTATTCAGGGATTCGACTTCTTCCTAGTTTAGTCTTAGGAAAGTGTATGTGTCCAGGAATTTATCCATTTCTTCTAGATTTTGTAGTTTATTTATGTAGAGATGTTTATAGTATTCTCTGATGTTATTTTGTATTTCTGTGGGATCAGTGGTGATCTCCCCTTTATCATTTTTTATTGTGTCTATTTTATTCTTCTCCCTTTTCTTCTTTATTAGTATGGCCAGTGGTCTATCTATTTTGTTAATCTTTTCAAAAAACCGGTTCCTGCACTCATTGATTTTTTTTTGAAGGGTTTTCAGTGTCTTTATCCCCTTCAGTTCTGCTCTGATTCTTAGTTATTTCTTGTCTTCTGCTAGCTTTTAAGTTTGTTTGCTCTTACTTCTCTAGTTCTTTTAATTGTGATTTTAGGGTGTCTGTTTTAGATCTTTCCTGCTTTCTGATATGGGCATTTAGTGCTCTAAATTTCTCTCTAAACACTTCTTTAGCTGTGTCCCAGAGATTCTGGTACGTTGTGTCTCATTGGTTTCAAGTAACTTATTTCTGCCCTAATTTTGTAATTTACCCAGTAGTCAACCAGGAGCAGGTGCCCACCTCCATCTCTAGCTGGGTGACCTAAGCAATAAATCTGAACCCCAGCTTCCTTATTTGTGAAATGGGAATAAATCTACACACCTTGTAAGTTGTTGCTAGAACCAATTTTGATAAGGTGTGTAAATGCCTAGAACAGTGCAGGACACCTAAGAGGTGCTGGTAACATTATTTATCTTTCCTATTTCAAATAAAAAATTACTATCATCCAAAACTAATACCAATAACAAAGTTTTTTTCTGTTAAAAATTAGTATTAGCCTATGTATTTACTGATCTCCTATAAAATGTTACATCACATAGAAAACAGAAACTGGCATATATGTATGACATCTGAAGAATAATTAGTCTATGCTATTATTTAAGTATTATGAATAAACATTTTTGGGGAGTACAGATGTTTTGATATATTTAAAGCATAAGTGTCTTCAGACATGGAGCTTAAATTAGTCTTTCTCTTGGATTTGAATCTTCCTTTACCCACTTAACAATGGTAAGGTAAGATATACGTTTAAAACCCCTCCTAATGACATCTAATGATAGTTGAGATGTAAAATTGAGTGACTAAGCTACATGTTATTCATTTTAACAATCATTTCCCATGGAAGTTGTCTAGAATAAGTGTATTCTACTTGTTGCCAAGGGATTCTAACTGATATAGGTGTTCTGGCACTGTGTATTGGGTTTTGTAGCACAAAGTGTTTTGGGGTTTTATCACATGGGTTAGAATCCCCATTCTCATTACAATAGCTCCTTGGAGGTTTTTCAGGAACAAGGTGCTAATCTAGTAATAACCACAACCATTTGTTGACTATATTACCCTGTTACAGATGTTTTATAAATAAACATTAATTATTTTATCTTTTACAACAACCATGAAAGGTAGATGCATAATCTCAATAATTCAGATGGGGAAATTGAGGATCAGGGTGGTTAAGGCACTCGCCCAAAGTCAAGGAACTCATACATGACAGAGCTGGGATTCAAACCTGTCTATGCTGACTCTGGTATTTTTCTGCTTTCCACTGCTCCAACATGGCTTCAGAAATTTTAAATGAGGGAAAAACCCCATATACCCTTAAATCTCCCCTCATTTTATTTCATCCCATTGTAAGGAGCTTGCTTATACAACTTATCAAGAACACATACATGGCTAAAATGTCAGCATCCATCTAACTTATTTCACTTGTGATCCAAAATGATATTAAAACTCTGTTCTCCTGAGAGATGAAAAGTTGGTGGGTTATTGCATTTCTTGGTTTCTTGCTTAAAAATAATTTTGTTCAGAGCTCCTCAGCTATTTCTCTTGCCCTAGTGCTGAGGTAGTGAACTGGGTTGGGGGCTGGGGGAAAAAACCAGGCAAGGGAGGTGGGTCAGTTTTGCTTTTATTGACAGTGAAAGCAGTTAATAGCTTATGGAGAGCAGGCTCCCTTGCTAAACTTTGCTGCCAGTACTGCCGCTGTGGTGAGATGATGTCTGGGGCCATACCTTTGTTGGAGGAGGGAGGATGATGGGGCAAACAATGACAAGGGGGCTCCTTTCTGTTTATTACCAACAGCTTCAAAAAAGTGAATGCAAGAGAAAGAGACCATAATGGGAAAAATTAGACATCACAACCTGGTGATCCCAGTGAGGCTGGTGCCTTCTGCCCTGCCTGTTGCTTCTGGAGCAAATTAGGCTTATATGAAGCTCAGAATCTCTCAAGAACTGAGAAGGGCCGTACATATTCCTGAAAGTCACAGTGACAGGTGGGAATGTGGCCAAACACGCCACGCCATTCGTTCATCATCTCTTGTAACTGGCTGCTGCTGTGCAAGGTTCTCAGGGGCCAACTCATGCTAACCAGCTCCCCAGCCTCTCTGACTTCCTTCAGGAGGCTGGCTATTTTGCCTTGCCTGAACTTGGGGTGGGGTGCAGGAGAGAATTTCAAAGAAGTGAATCAACTTTATCAGAAGGCCTGCTTAGTGTTTTATTTGGTGCTACATGTGCATAGTAAGCTCGTTTCATTTCCACAGCAATTCTTTATTTAAAGGTAGGTATAATTTTCTCTGTTTTACAGAATATATAACTGAGGTCCAGGATATTAAATAAATTCCCTAAGACCCACCACTAGGAAGTGGTAAAAGTAGGATTCCAACTCATATTTGACTCCTTGTGGTCCTTCTGGTGACACTGATTCCTCTCAGCTGGGATGGTCTTCCAAGTTGAGAGGACAACCCCGCTACCCCCTAGAAATGTGAACGATAATGATCATGGTGAACAAGGATGGTGATCATCTCAGAAAGAATGAGTGCTCCTTCACTGGAAGCTCTTGGATTTTGTTTGAATTTCATCTTGTCTGATTTACAGAAATTAATGAGCTACTATATCTAGACCTGGTGTGTCTTGATAAAAGGACTTATTTTTAGTGCTTTAGCATTTAAAAGGATCTGTTATAATTTCATGCTTAAATAACACCAGATAAGGGCCTGTGTTTGTCTAGTGTAATTGGAAGAAGCAATGGAAAAGGAAGCAGTTGCTTCTAAACAAATGGCATGAATGCATCCCAGGAGAAATTTGAAGGTAGAGAAACCTCCCAATAAAACAAACACCAGGGTTTTAATTATTCTCCTTGGAGAGCATTTCCCATAGACCAGAGATGGCCTTTGACACAGAGACCCACACAAGGAGGCTGGGGATGTGTGTGGGGTGGCAGTGGGCGTTGGAAGCCAGGGGCAGGGTTGCCTCAGTGAGGAAGTGCAGCTATCCATCAACAAGCCTAGTTAGATTGCTTGAAGACAGTGGGGAAAACACAGGAGTGAACCTCCCTCCATTCTTGGACTCTGGCAGGGCTGATTTGTGCACTTGTCCCTGTGCCTTTAACATCACCATCCTCAGGGCCTCTGAGACCACCTAAGTCACAGTACCCAAGGCAGTGGGAAAAAGCTGGCTGAAATAACTAAAGCTGGGAGAGGTTAGAGACTATGATATAGTAAAACGACTGCTCTCCCAGACGTCTGGACCTCTGAATCACGCACAGGCCACTGAGTCTCTTTCCTTCCTGCTCTCTCTAAAGGTTTTTCCTGCCTGGGAGCCTCCTCCTTCCGCATCCTCTTCCCCGCAGTACTTATTGGCCCCGCCCCTCCCGTGGCCACGCCCCCTCCACACTCAGCCAGCACCCAGTCCCGCTCCTGCTAGCCCCTTTCTCCCATGGTAAAATTTTGCTCTCTTTGTACATTTACATTTCTGCTGACTGCAAGGATCAGTTTAATTTCATGGGTGTCATTTCCTTCAAGAAATCTCTGTCTGAGCAGCAGCCCATCGAATCCCCGGTAAAACATATTTTCCTATGGTAATGATTTTATGGGCCCATAAGTCATGAATTTATTATGATCTCAGCCCTTGCTGCTGATTGCTGTAAAATGCAAAGTAATTAACAGCGAGCGGTAGCAGTTATTCCCACCTGGTAACGTGTTCCTTCGTTCGCTGATGGGTTTGATTAAAGTAATGACTAAAGAGTGAAGCCCCGCTGTAAAATATTAGCATGATTAATGCTGTATCCTAAATAAGAAACAAAACTAACGGGCATGGTCTGAGAAATTAAAAAAATACACACACAATCCTTCCTCTCCCCCTACTCCCATCTTCCTTAAGCAATTGTTATGGCTCATTTAAGGTATGTCTTCCTTCTCATTAAATAATGTATGGATTCCAAGGCCAGAGGCTGGCTAGCAGAGCATATCACACAGTTCCCATAATGTTTAAAGTGCTGGTGTTAAGTTTTTTCCTTTTCTCTTCGATGTGCAGAATGGAGCTTGGATGGGGGTGTTCTTTGAGCTAAAGCCTACAGAGCTGCTAATGGGCTTTCTAACCCACTCTACATGAGGCAGGGGTCTTTGGTTAGGGCTACCCCCAACCATAGAGATATGCTTGAAATTGATGAGTCTCTATCACCTTTCCCAACCTTAGGGATAATTTGTGTCTATTGTCACATTGATCTGGGGATACACAACTCACACAATGCCTATGCCTATTTTGATGCCCAAACACTTAACTGCCCTTTACCCTGGTGCTATGAAGAGGTCAGGCTTCCTGAAGCTCCACCTTCCTTGGAAGACCAGGTAGGAAGCTCAGCTGTGAGTTGGCTCCAAGGCAGTCCTGCTCATGGCATGCCAGTGGCTTTCCCTGTCAACTCTGAGAGCACTCCACATTCCAGAGAGCCAAGAGACCACAAACAGGCACTGTTCTCCTGGAGTATGCATGGGCAGGTAGAAGCAGGCAGTGGGGCGGTGAGTGGGCTGGAGGACATGGCCTGCTTGCTGAGGAGGTCATGGAGAGATAGGAGGGATCTGTTTCTGCCCTTCTCCAGTGGTCAAATTCACCTTACATCCTTGTAGGTTGGAAGAGAACAGCCAGAAGAAAGTGAGGATATACAGGAAGCTATGTGCCAAGGGAGTTCCCTGAAGTATTTGGCTCCAGAAAGATTGTTTTGCCAAGGGTGAGATGACTGAGGCTGCAGGAAGACAAAAGCCCATTTGATTAACTAAATATTGCATACCTAGTATATGCCAGTCACAGGAATACACTCTGTACCATTAAGAAACTTCTAATCTAGAAACATAATGCAAGTGGAAGATGATCAAAAAACCTCATTTGCAAGGGACAGGAATAAAGAGAAGTGGGACCTTGGAAAGGGACTTGTGGCCATGATATCCTCGGGGAGAGGTATGGACAAGTGGCTGAAGGGAGAATGCCACACTGCCACTGTGGGAGGTTGAAGTGGCTCTTCTGCACACCTTGTGAATTTGGAAGGGAAAAGACCATTTCTTATGGAGACAAATGGGCATCATTTTTCTGATTCATAACCATGGAGACCAGGAAAAAGAGCACTATAAATGTGCACCTCTCTCTGCTTCAGAAGAGCTCAAGGCATTTAAAAAAATACAAGGTCCTTATGAAGGAAGAGGTAAAGGACAGACATGCATGGCCCCATTTTAAAGATTCAGGGACCTAATTATGGAGAAAGAAATGATTGGTCCAAAGCAGCTCTCAGTAAGGGGCAGATGCAAGGTCAGACCCTGTGTCTTTCCTGTTAACCAACTGGTAGCTGTTTGTTCAATGGATTGTGCTTCACATGCCAAAGTTCTGGAGGCTACACTTCCAAACCAATGGACCACTTGGCTGTGTTGGTTCATCCTCCAGCAGTGGCTATTATCATGACTCTGCTATCAATCCCAGGAATATCACGTGTGCCATGCTGGGACAGTACCAGGCAGAAAGGCACTAGGTTTCTCCTTATAGTAGAAAGACAGCTGTTTCCCAAATGGAAGGTACTCCTGCATTTTCCTAATCATGGATGAAGCAGAGACAAAGTGAGGTTGTGTTTCAGGTGAGAGGGAGTAGATCTATAAAACTTTTTATTCTTCTCTTCCCCTTCCTTCTCAATCACTTAAAACATAACCCTTGTTGCATCATGTCTCAGAAAAAATATAATGAACATGCACCTTTTTGCCTTTACTCCTCTGGCTCTTGCTCCTTATAAGGGGCAGATGAAGGAAAAGTTATTGGGATCACAGTGCTGGCACCAGGAAGATAAATGTGAAGCCCTCCCTCTCTCCACCGCTGAACAGGTCAAAAAATGATTGCATTGGGCGTGAAGGATTTATGTCTGCCGTGAGTCAGTCAGAGTGTTGGGGTAAATCAAGGCTGACATTTTTAGCATCTGGGAAAAAAAAGCAATTGCATTTTATGTCTACATTTTGCTCGGCTAATCAAGGTGCGGAAGAGGCAGTCTGCCTGGGGAAACTTTCCCACTTTTTATTGTTTAGGTAGAGTTTGGTTTTTCCCATAGAAACATGAAGCAAGGCTTTGGGTTAAAGAACGGAAAAGGCCCTCCCTGTCAGTTCTGACTTGGAGAGATTTTAATTTGGTGGAAGGGAATCTGGGGAGGGACTGGACATGTGAGCTACCTGAACAGTCTTAGGAATAGCTCTGTAGCAAGGGGGTGGATGACCACCTTTGCAATGAATTTCGTCTCTCCATAGGCTTCTAGCAGGACCTAGGACATAACAGAAACATTAGGGGTGGGGGGAACTGGTTTGATGCTTTTGACTAAATTGACCAGCTATTACTAATTGATTACTAATCAGTCCTTTAACTGAAGCAACCAGTGAAATAACTATGCAGATTAGTTAAAACTGTTGACCCTGTTGATGCGTATTGACATAGTTCAATATCAAGCCATAGTTAATGTGTGCAAGGGGAAAAGACAGATGAACAAATTATCTAGCAATTTTTTTTTAGCTTTCCATTTCCAAAGTCGGTTTATCTAAGTGCTTTGCCTTAGTAAATGAAAACGTATTTGGATTTCAAAATGTTGTATTTTGCACTAGGGACAAGATTCAGCAACTATTACTTTCATGTGTTAACAGATAGTAATAATGATAGTAATGTTTTGGAAGGAGGGGGTTTACATATAAAGTGCTTAATAACTTTATATATATGATCTCATTAAACCTCCATTGCTCCAGGAGCTAGTTATGATTCCCATTTATCAATGGGGAAACTGATGGTTAAAGGGCTTGACTAATAAATCCAAGGTTATATCCAGCTCTTCTTAGCTGGTAAAAACTAGAGAAGTTTCTTGAACCGAGGGAATTCTGCCTTCGTAGCCTTCATCCTTAACTTCTATGCATGCTACTTCAGATTTGATCAAAGCAGCTATGCACGTTCTAACAATTTTGGCAACAAGAGATTCAACAAAAACAGATTTCATGGATGTGTAGATTTTCTTTTTATGGGCTTGAGAAAGGTTAGGAACCAACCACAAGTCCTGCAATTAGGTACTTATGATGCTAAAATGTATTGCTCACTTCTCATATGCCAGGCACTGTGCTAAGCTCTTTATGTATATATACTCATAGAAATCCTACATAGCTCTAAACAAGTCAGCCTATTATGATCCTATGTTCCAGATGAAAAAAATTGAGGCACCAATAAGTTTAGATTCTTTTTCATGCATTTAGCTAACAAGTGACAGCCAAGATGGGACACCAGGCACATTGACATCAGAGCCATCACACACACTCTTCTGGATACCCCTCGCGGTGGCTTTGCCATGCTCACAGAATGTGTTTCTGGTAAGGCAATGGTGTTGGCAGTTGTTAGTTGTTTGCCTGCCTTCTTGTGCATGTGCGCCCTCGAATAATTGCTTTGTGATGGCTGACTAAAGAGACTTCCAAATTCTCTTAAAAAATTTTAAATACTCTTCCTTTATTAGCACATACTGAATTTAAAAATAATGGAAAAGAAAAAAACACTATTTGACTGGGAGGCCGAGGTGGGCCAGGTACTTGAGGTCAGAGTTCAAGACCAGCCTGGGCAACATGGTGAAACCCCATCTCTACTAAAAATACAAAAATCAGCTGGACATGGTGGTGCACACCTGTAATCCCAGCTACTTGGGAGGCTGAGGCAGGAGAATCACTTGAACCCAGGAAGCGGAGGTTGCAGTGAGCCAAGATGGCACCACTGCTCTCCATCCTGGGCAACAGAGTGAGACTCCATCTCAAAAACAAAAACAAACAAATGAACAAAATATTATTTGAGATTTCAATTAGTGCTTTCTTGCCCAGGGCCCTAGGACTCCTAGAAGTCCTTTAAGGAGGTAGAGGAGACCTTAAAGAAATGTTCTGTATATCTAAAAACTGAACTGAAATGGATTTACTGATAATAAGGCTTCAGAGGGTAACTCAAACACCAAGTTCGTGGAATTATATTAGCTCAGTGAGGTAATGCAGATTATTGCATACTGATTGTTCTTTGATGAATAAAGATAGGGAAATGGAAAATTCTTTAATAAAGGTTGTCAATGAGAAAAAAACATTAAAAGCAGGAAACCTTAGAGGAAAAAGAATAAAGGAGGTCCTTGGTGACAGAAATCCTGGGAGCCCCTGATATAAAGCCTTGTTCTTTTTGTTCCTCTCCCTTGGTTATTTGTTCAAAATGTTATCAATATCCTTTTCAAAGCTCAGTGATGTAATTTATGTAAAGTGTTATGCAAATACTAGTTTTTATTAATATTAACAGTAATAGTTATGGTAATGATCTTGCTATGGCACATGTGATTTCATTAACAATTATATCAAGAAACTAAATTTTAAACGTTCCATTTCCTAGGGTTAGATTTAACTTCTTCCCCAAACCCTGCATTAGCAGTTGTGCCCTGACATGCTGTGTGCTCTGTGTGTACATGCTTGTTCAACGCGTCACACATATGTGTGCATATGTGCAGTGCACACACACAGCCCATGGTTTTGTGAGTTTTGTATTGCTCTCACCCCCTCTGCCTTGCACAGCTGCACATTATAAGATTATTTGTTCCGAAAACTTGTTTGAAAGGGCGATGAAGCATTTGGGTTGAGGTGTGGGTTTTTACTCCCACATTTTTTGGCAATAATTAGACAAACCTTACCACCAAATCTTCTTTTGCCTCTGTGGAGGATGAAGGGTCTGGGAGAAACTGAATTTGAAAATCTGAGCTGGCTGTCACATTGTTTGGGGACTGTGCCGACATACACAATTTGGTTCGAATGTCACAAAGAGGTTATGAACTTGTGTTTCCAGGTATCTCCCAATCATATACACCTGATGCCAAAAATGGATTTGACTTCATTCTTCCTTTTTAACTAGTTGTTTTGATGCACTTTGGAGACAGTCTGAATAATGCTATTAATTGGACAGAGATTAGCACATAATCAAATCACATCTGCTTAAAAATGTCAGAGCCCTCTTTATTAAAATAGCATAAAGTATAAATTGATTCATAGCAGCCTAGCTCTGTATTCCCGACTAAAAAAAAGTTATCAGTAGAATAAGATTGGTACCTGCTTTAATATTTGTTATCACCCCTTCTTAGTCTGCTTCTGTATATTTCCTCTCTTATTTCCTTTATCTTGTATCTGGTTGCTGCTTCATCCTGGTTCACACCGCCAGCAAGCTGGGCACCCTCGTGGACACCCCAATTCACTCTCAGGATCCCTGTCTTACTCCAGAGCTCTCTTCTGCTTCTCTCCTTTGTGTAAGGCTGTCTTCCTTCTCTTGGTGCCTTGGGTTCTGCTGGTCTTTTTTTTTTTTTTTTTTTTTTTTTTTTTTAGCATCTAGAGCAGCAGGACATCCCTGTCTACCACCTGCATGTATGCTTGAGCAGGGTGTGTTCTAATCCACAGCAGCTCCCTGTCCAATCATGGTTGTGTTATATCTTCCTTGTTCTGAAGCTCATAATTACTCATTTTCACTTAGACTGGGCCTCTTCTATAACATCAGTTTTCACCACCAGCCAAAGAATTTGCCGGAGACTTAAAAAAAGTTCTACCTTCCTCTTATTTCTGTTACTCAGATTGAACAGGAGGCTAAAGTAGCAGTGTGCCATGGTTTCTCAGATAGCAGAAGTACAACCAGGGCCTCCAGTGGGGGTCACAGGCAGTCATTTACTGGGTCAGGCATTGAACTAGGTGGGACATGAGTTGATCTGAATTGGTATTTTTTCTCCAAGGCAGTCTCTGTAGATTTGGGGAGCTGGAACATACGTGGAATTAAGTGGCGGCCGAAAGGATGCGACAAGTGAACTCTGCTGCCACTTTGCAGCCTGGCAAAAAGGGAAAGGTTTTAGGTTTTGGAGTTTTACATGAGTTCAAATCTGGGTCTCCTGGCTTATTAGCTATGTAACTCCTGAGTCTCACTTTCCTAATCCATAAAATGAGAGTGATACCTGCTTCACAGGGTGTTATGAAGAATAAATGAGACAGTGTGTTTAAAATGGCTAGCAGAGCACACAGCAGGTCTATGGTTGTCATGTGCTGTGGTAGATCAAGAGAGGATATCCTTGGGCTATGGAAACCTAAAAATGTTAGCACAGTCATGCCACAAAAAAATTCTGAACATCAACGAAAATTGATGAGCATAAAAGTGCCAGAAACAGTTTCTAATGAAACTGTAGCCCTTGCTATGCTGAGCCTTGCACTTCCTGGGGGTCATGGCTGCCCAGGGGACTTTGCCCTTTAGGGGCAGTGAGGCAGGAGGACTGGAGCTATCCCAGACCAGTTTTCTAGCCTCAGGCAGCACCTCTGGTGGAAAAAAGACATGACTCACATCTTTAGAAGCTGGGAGAAGGAAACAGAAGATAAGTCTCTAGAAAGAGTTGAGAGTCAGAAAGAGACTTAGAAGAACCCCAGAAAGGCAGCTACATACAAAATCAAGGGCAAAAGTCTGAAGATTGAAATATGAGAAAAAAATGCAACTGTAGGAAGATGAGAAACAAGTTTCAAAAATATCTGTACCTGTTGGAACTTTGGTTAAAATCAAGAAGGCAATAGGAATACGTGGAGAGTCTTACACTTAGCTTATGTTATCAGTTGCAGAGATACAGTGTGTGTGTGTGTGTGTGTGTGTGTGTACATGAGCACACATGAATTCAACTGTGGTTGTCTCTCCTCTTAACAAAGACTAGTTTCTTCAAGCATGTCCAGGATTCCATTCTTGCTACTGTAAAGTCTCCAATGTTCTCCACTCTTCATCATTAATCTCCCCTTTTCTTACTGCATTATTCCTCACAGTTTGAATGCATGTGGTAGTATTTTCCAAGTTAAAATAAAAAAGCAAAACCTTCTCATGACTCCTTGTCTCTCTCCAGCCAGTGCCTCAATTCTCTGCTACCCTTCAACATAAAACTTCTTCTAGAAGTTGTCAAATTGTGCTGCTTTTATTTTCTCATCTTCTCATTCATTACTTAGTCCACTCTTTTGCCCTAAAAGTAGTAGCCCAAGGTCACTGACAGTTTCATCGCACCATCCAAGAGCAACTTTCAGCCTTATCTTCCATAGTCTCTCAGCCCCATTTTCTAAGGCTGATGGCTATTTTTCTCAGCATAGGCCTCCCTTGGCTTCTGTGACTCCACACATTTCCTGGCTGTCCTCTTCTCACCTGCAGTCTCTTTGCTGGGTCCTCTGTGCAGGATCTCTGAGTGCGGGTGTGCTCTAGGGCTTAGTTCTGGGTCCTCTTCTCATCTCTCCCTACGCATATTTCCTAGGTGACCTCCTCTATCCCCTGTGGCTTTAAGCACCATCTGTATGCTGATGACTTACCAATTTATGTCTCAAGTCCAGAAATCTCCTTTGAGATTCAGACTCATATATATCTAACTGGCTACTTGACATCTCTACTTGCAAATCTCATAGGCATCTCTAAAGAAACATGTAAAAATAACATTTTCTCTTTTCCTCCCAAACCTGTTTATTTCCCAGAATACCCTGTCTCCATAGATGATGGCACCATCAATGCAGTTGCTCAAGTCTAAAGCCCTCAGTTCTTTGATAAAATCTGCCACATCTATCACTTTAATTCATTCATTTTTTCAATTAGCAGTTAGAGTTGATGCTCATTGTGTGTGGCAATTATGTCCTATAAAGTCACTGTGAATACTGATTTAGCAAATACTGAACCATTGCTCTTAGAGAAAACACAGGATTAGGTGCCTTAGAACCTCTGGTTACAATGTTTTCATCAACTGACCAGTACATTTTACGTGTGTTTCTGTTTAAAAACACCTTGAATATATATGTGTATATATAGTTGATTCATTAATGTTGAATTCACAGCCGACAGCACTGGCTCATACTGAAAGGAGGCTCACCTAACATACAAATTTTCTCTGTAAGTCACACCACAGCTTTCTTGCACTTAGGAACACTACATAGCGCTTCATCTCTAGGCCTGGGGGGCATTTTGTACAGCAAAAGCACCAACACAAAGCACAAAAATATGACCAAACATGGCACTAACGAGGCAGCAAAAAGGACAACTAGAAACAAGAAGGCAGAATGTGCTCTTGTTTGACCTCAACTAGGAACGTCCATGACTCAAACTCTTCACCTGTTTTTGCAAGTGCATTTCTGCAATCAATGGCAACAGTGCCATAGGCATTGATTTTGGGGTTGCAAATAAATTTTAGGGAATAAGCAAATTCATAAACATGGAATCTGTAAATAATGAGGAGCAACTACATTGCTATTTACACACCAAAAACTGTACTAAGAACTGAAGATAAGTTTGCTAAGCAAAACACACATTGTTCCTTCCCTCACGGAAATACTAAGTCAAACGCCTGTGTAGACTGTATTTTGAATCAATCTGCTTTTTTCAAATTCTCCCCCAACTACCCTAATTCTTATGACCTATATTTGCCATTTGGGCAATTACCTATTAAATGATTTACTTCTATTCTTGCCCCTTTCTATTCATTCTCTAACTATGGGTAGACCAATTGCCTTAAACATGAACTGAATTGTGCCATGGTCTGCTTTTTGTCCTTTAATGATTTGCTCCTCAAGTATTTACTGTGATGGCAGAGTCTTGTTGATCTCTGCAGCCTCATCTTGAACACTCATGCTCCCACTACATGGGTATCTTTTCAGGTTCTCGTGTGTGCAAAGGCCTTTCCTGCCTCTCAGCCTTCACACATGCTGTTCCGTAGGGCTGTGCCTAGAGTACTCTGTAAATTTCTGTTCATCCTCAGATCTAATATAAGCTCTGTCCCCTTAGAAAAGCCTCCCCCAGACACCTTATACAAACATTTGTTTCTTTTATTACACACTTAATATTTTATAGCATACTTACATTTAATATTTTCTTTACAGTTTACATCATCCCTCACTAGACTTTTAATTCCAGGAGAGTAGAGACCATGTTAGTTGTGTTTACCACTCATTTCTCAGTATCCAGTACAGTGCCTGGTACACAATAAGCATGTAGTTAATATTTAGTAAATGAATGAATTCATGAATTATTAAATAAGATCCTTAGAGTATCAAAGTGTCCCTGTCTACCAGCTTGTCAGCTAAGGTAGAAAAGCTCCAATATTGTCTTCACCCAAATTTCTTTTGCTGTTTCTAGTAATTCCAGATAACTTTATTCCAGTTCTTATTCTGGATTTATAATTTAGCATTTTCATTAGGTCTAGGAGTCCGCTCTAATAAGCAGAACCATAGCAACCTATTCTCTTGTCAAGTTCCCAGATTCACTGCCCCACCATGGGCTTTATAAGGTATTCTTGAGGCTCTCCTAGTCAGTCAGTGCCAATGAAGGCTATTTCCAGACAACTCCACATCCTTGCACAGTCAACAATATAGCTGGTTTACATTAAGCCCTTTTACAGGTAAGTGAGCAGTCATGTGGACCAAATCTTTTGAGGAATCACCTGAACCTAAGTTGCCCTTTCAATCATTTGTAGCTCAGGTCATTGGCTCTGAAATACTCTGAGCTGCACAGAAGAGAACTGGTAACAATAGCCAGAAAGTTCAGAAAGTCTTATTTGGACCCAGTATATGAAATAACTTTTTAATAGTCATCTGATTGAAGACAAAATGAACTACATGAGTAGGTAGTGAACCCCAGTCTGTAGAGGGGTTGGAAAGCCATTGTCTGGAATGCTGGAGAGAGTATTATTGTAGCTGATGAACTGATGGTCTCAGAGTTTTTCAGACTGTGACCTGTGGACCAACTGCATCAAAATCATCTGGAGATGCTTGCAGGGCAGTGGGATTAGTTGTGGTGGCCCTAGCATGCTTGTTGAAAACCATTTCTTAGTTTACACCCCAGCCTTAGGTATAGATGGTATGGGGGATGCAGCATGGAGAATCTCTGAAGCTTTAGAATTCAGACCTAGATAGTCTCTAAGGTGATTTTATACCTTCAGATTTTGATCTTGTGATCTCATAATCATCTATTTATTATTCAACAAATATTTTTGAAAACTGTCAGTCAATGTTTTTGTCTTTGGAGATTCTGATGAATTAATTTCATGTGTCAATTGGCTAGGCTATGGTACCCAACCACTTATTGAAATACTAATCTGAATATTCTCATGAAAGTATTTTGTAGATGTAGTTAATATCTATGATCAGTTTACTTTAAGTAAAGGAGATTATACTTGATAATTTCATTTATCGGTTGACAATCTTATGAGCAAAAACAGGTTTCCCAGAGAAGAAATTCTGCTTCAAAACTACAGCTTGAAGCTTCTACTTGAGTTTTCATTCTGTTAATTTGTCGCACAGATTTCCAATTTGCCAGTCTTCACCATGGTATATATGATAGTATATGATAGATATTATATATATGTATATGTGTATGCGCACACACATACACACACGTTCACATATTTCTCTGGAGAACCCTGACTAATCAAGAGATATAGCAGAGAACAAAACTAAGTCACCTGATTTCATTTAAGTTTCCACAGAGTGGTTAGTATTCTTTTCAGTATTTTTACATTTATTAAAACTGTTGAACTCCAGCATATGGTCTATCTTGGTGAAAATACCATGTATACTTGAAAATGTATATTCTACGGTTGTAGGTTAAGGTGGTTGAAAGTATGGTTTGGATCACCTATGTCTTTACTGATTTTTATCTAAGTGTTCTATAAATTTTTGGAAGATATGCTAAAATCTCCTACTATAATTGCAGAATTGCAGAATTGTCTGTTTCTTTTTAATTCTGTAAATGTTTGCTTTATTTGGTTGTAGCTTATTATTAGGCACATGCCACATTGATTGTTAAGTCTTCTTGATAAGTTGATCCATTTATCATTTTGAAATGTCCTTCTTTAATGTTACTTTCTATCTTGAAAGCTTATTTTATCTGATATGAAAATATCCACTCTGGCCACCTTATTTTTTAGTTTGTCTAGTGTATATATTTCCATTAATTTACTTTTAACTTATCTGTTAATTTATTTTTAAAGTGCATCTCTTGTAGGCAGCATGTGGTTGAGTCTTGCTTTTAAATTTATTCTTACAATCTGACTTTTTTTGGAGTGTCTAGTTCATTAACATTTAATGTAATTATTGATATTTTTGGATTTTCATCTGCCATTTTATTTTTTTGCACACTTTGTTTATTGTTCCTTTATTTCTCCTTTCCTGTCTCCTTTAGACTAAAACATTTTTACAATTCTACTTTATTAAATTGCATTTTTTTGCATTTTTAGTGGTTATTCTAAGGACAGCAATATACATCCTTCACTTTTCATTGTCAACAAGGAGCTAATATACCAATTCATGTAAAATATAGAAACTTTGTAAGTTTATAGGCCCATTTACCTCCCTCAACCTCAACCAGGTCTTTTATGCTATAGTTGTCATATGCATTAAATTCACATAGACCCTATAAGACAATGTTACAAGTTTCCTTTAAAGTCATATGTATTTTATTAAAAATTAGAGAAAATTAGTATTTTATATATATTCAGATATATGCCGTTTCCAATGTTCTGCAATCCTTCCTAAGAATCTGAGATCTTGTATCACTTTCTTTCAGCATGAGGAGCATTTATCATTTGTAGTGTGAATCTGCTGGTGATGAGTTCTCATTTTTAGAAAATCTGAAAATTCCTTAATTTTGCCTCATTCTTAAAGGATAACTTTACTGGATATAGAATTCTGGGCTAACAGTTTTACCTCTAGCACAAAGATGTTATTCCATTAAATTTTGGCTTGCAAATTTTCCAACAGGAAGTCTATAGTAGTTCTTATTTTTTTGTTCCTTTGTATGTAATGTGTTATTTTGCTCTGTCTACTTGCAAAATTTTCTTTCTCTCCCTCCCTTTTTAAAAGCAGTTTGATTATGGTATGCCTAGGCATGTTTATCTTCATAATTATCTTACTTGATGCTTCCTAAGATTCTTAAATCTGTAAATTTATGTTTATCCTCATATTTGGGAAAACTTTGGTTATTGTTTCTTTATATTTTTGCTGCCCTCTTCTCCCCTCTTATTCTGAAACTCCAATAATGTATATATTGGATATTTTGACATTACTGTCAGTTCTAAGGTCCTGCCCATTTTTTGATCACCTGTTTTCATCCAATCTTCAGACTGAATAATTTTTATTGATCTGTCCCCAACTTCCCTTACTCTTTCATATGTTATCTCTATTTTGCTGTTAAGCCCATCCTGTGAATTTTTAATTTCAGGTATCGTATTTTTACACTGTAGCATTTCTAGATTTATGAAAGTTTCTCTGTTGATATTTTCTTTTATTTATTGTGAGCATATTTTACTTTATATTAAAGAAGATAGTTGTAATAAACAGCTGCTTTAAAATCCTTCTCTGCGAATTTCAGCATGTGAGTCAGCCTGTTATTAGTTTCTGTTATCTTTCCTCAAGATTCTTCAGCTTTTAATAGTTATTTAAATGTGAAATAATTTTGACTTTACCCCCAGCATTGTGGCTGTTCTGTTGTGAAGACTGCAGATTTAGTTACATAACCCTGACGAATGTTGACTTTTTGTTTTACCAATTAATTTGTTTAGATTTAAACTGCAAATCCTGTTTCTTGGTCAACAGCTGCTCTTTTCTCCTTAACTGATTTTGAGTCTTTCTGGCACTTCATGGTTCAGTGAGCCAGAGATACGGGTGTGGAGTATGTACACGGAATTTGGGGTTCTATCTATCTCGTTCTTTCTTTTAATCTTTCTAGTGCCTGCAGTTGTAAAAAACTCTGGTGGTTTTTGTTTGTTTGTTTGTTTGTTTGTTTTGACAGAATTTTTTTTTTTTGGTCTATTTGAGTTTTAATTATCTTATGAAATTCTGGCTCATTCTTAAAGTTGTAAATGGGCAATTCCATGCAATTTTCTTCTTTAAAGTCTTGACACTCGTCCAGAATATGTCTGCATTTGGTTTTTGCTCTTACGAGCTTCCAGGTTTTTTTTTTTCATTGTTTTGGATTTTGTCCTAAGTTTACAGTTGTTATCTGAGGGAGGGTTAGTATGATAGTAGCATATTACTTAACGGGCCACATTGGAAGTAATACTCTGAGCATTGCCTCTAATTTTAGACAGATATAACTCCAGGCCCTCAAGAAACATGTGCCTCTTCAAATAGATAGAAATGAGGGACAAAGTCAGGAGTTATCAAAGTTTTGGTAGGATCACCTCAGGGAGCTAGAAGGTATTGCCTGGGAACATGTTGCTGACCTTTATGTCAGGTATCTCATAGAAATTAATGACGAGGGAAGTGTCTCTGATTTCTATGTGTGGTGACAATTAGGATTAGGAGGAAGAAAATGCTTGAGCTTGGAAGTCAGAATAGTGCAGATCAACTCCGTTACACCTCACTTGGTCTGTGGCAAGTGTTATAAGTTATCTAAGTTTACCTAAAACTCCTCATTGGAGAACTTATTGTAATGATACCTAACATTCATGCAGTTGTGAGGATTCAATGAGATAAAACACTTAAAGGCCCTGGCACCAACAAGATGCTCAAAATATTTTCCTCTCTGTATTTTGGGAAATGGCCTGGTTTGCCTTGCAGTGACCATGTGATCTTGGGGAGAATTAAAGGTAAGATCAGGATCACTGATGCATAAAAAGGATATCAGAATTTCATTGAGTTCTAGAGTGAATTTCAGTTTTTTTTTTTTTAATTAAAGAACCAGCATAGTACTGTGGGTGAGCATGGACTTTATGGTCAGAGAGACCTGGTTTGAATCCCAGGTTTTCCAATTACACACAATATGATTTGGGCCAATTATTCTCTGAGCCTCAGTTTTCTATCTACATAGCAGGAATAATAAAACCTTCCTCATAGAGTTTTATGAAGTTTATATGAAATTATTTATAAAGCTCCTAAAGCATCCATCAGAGCCTGGTACATAGTAGGCACTAATAGATGTTGTTTGTTTTCATTTTCATTGTGACTGTTTAATAAAAAACATGGGGCAAACGTAAAACTACTAATGTTTAAAGGTGAGATGGAAAGGTTCACTAGGAAAAAGGTGGGGCCAAACGATGTTGTGGGTGGGGTAGGGCAAGTCTGTTTTCATAAAGAAAACAGTGGGAAGTGGGAAGAAAAAAGGGCATATTTTGATAGTGAGGCTAAACTATCCATGTGAGGGAAATTAACATAGGAGAACCATGTGGAGTTTCACTAGTGGAGTGAGTCAGGCCTACTCTGTGCCTTTGCCTCAAGGGTTAAAGATGAGACTAAATATTTAATGCCTATTCATAATTAGGTCCTTGGGAGCATTTTACTGACACAGTCATTTTACTGTCTCTCCATTTACATTTCCAGCTCTATAAGGAAAGCATTGATTCTACAGCATAATGTGCTTGTGTGGAACAAGGGTTCCTTAACAAAATCACAGCCTTACGATCTGGCATTTGTAAGTTTAAAGGACAGGGGTAGTTTCCATGTCCTAGAGGATCTGTTAGCTGCCCTCCACCAGGACCAGGCACTGGAGGAGGCACAGCACATGTCAGATTGTTGAGGAAGCAGACCTCTGCTGTTTTGCACGGCATACAGGTGACAAGAGAAAGGAAGAAGGGTCAGAGGCGAAGAATCACATCTAAAGGATGAGTCAGCATCAATAACAGGAGGAGCGATTTGAAGGGCTAGATAGTCTGCATCCTCAATAGGAGGACACCAGAGATGGAGGGAGGTGGCAGGTGGTCTGAATGCAGCCTCCAGGGGCTTGTGGGATCAGACTTCAGATGTCCCCTTCCTCCTAAGCAAGGAGAATCTTTGGCACATATCAAACCTGAAGGAAATAAGCTGGCCTCAATAGCCTTTGTACTTCCACATGACTTACTAATCTATTTGGCTTATTTAAAACATGTCTGTAGCTTGAGGGACTCTGGACCTGTGCCAAAAACTACCTGTATTTATTGTAAAGTCAGCAGTTCCCTTATAAAGGACACCAGGTCAGATGGTTGGAGCTTTGGGTCAGAAACTGGGGACCCAATCATGGACTTCCTGTGAGTTCTTGAGGAAAATCCTCTTTTCATGCCAGGCCTCAGCTTTTCTATTTTATATCCTACTTGGCATCTACCGCCTCACAAATGAGAATGGGCACAGAGATGGGAGAGCAGTCTGACCTCCCTATCTCCCTCACTTCCCACTGGCAGCTTAACTAAGTTGATAATTGAAAAATTACACACCCGCTATGGACCTCTGTCTCCTCTCATGGTTCCTGTCTTACCAAATGCCACCAACATCCCCTTAGTAAAAGCATCTTGCTGAACTCTTACCTCTCCCTTGTACCCCCATCCCCAGTGTTCATCCATCACTCTTGTAAATTCTACCTCATACATATTTCTAAAATCTATCTACTTTTCCAAAACTCCACTGCCACTAACTTGATTCAGCTCAGAGTCATTCCTTGCCTAGATGATAATAATTTCCTGATGTTTTCCTTACCTCCTTATGCCTGCCCCCATCACTGCTCCCTGCTAAACTGAGTGATATTTTAAAAATGTGAATCTCATCCTGTTGGGTCCTGCTTAAAATCTTTTAATGGTACCCTGCTGCTAGCAGGTGAAAACTCAAACTCCTCACTGGGATGACAAGCTTTGGATCTGTCCCCTGCTAACCCCCTAAGCCTCCCCTCTTATGCCATCCCCCAACTCAAAGCCCACACTGGACCCCAGTCTTGATAAACCAGTCACAGCGCTCCATTTTGTTTGCCATTGGTCCCTCTGCCCGCAGCACTCTTCTCTGCCCTATCTTTCCCACTCTAGTTCTCTTAGCCTGTGTTTGCCCTTATCTTGCAGACTTCGACTTAGGCATGACTTCCACAGGTAATTCTTCTATGATTCTTCAAAGTCTGGATGCAGCTTCCCCCTCATGTGCATTTACATCCTGTGCCTCTTCAATCACATAGTCTTCCATTGTGAATGCTTCTATTGCAAGTGCTTTGTCTTGTCTGAATTCTTCAACAAGCTATGAACATGGAGAAGGCTGGGCCATGTCTGCCTCATTTCCTTTTGCACATCCTAGCACTATACTTGGCACCAACCAGGGGCCTGATTCGTATCTGTTAAATGAGTGAATATAAAGAGTTACTCAAATATAAGCCATGTGTTTTTTGGAGTGAAGGGAATTTTATTAAATTAGAGCCAAATAAAGTTGTTTCATTTCAGAAGGTCTTTGGCATTTCTCCAACAGCCTGTACTTTTCCAGGGGTAGGATGAAGATGGCATTCATCACTCACCCAGAAACACATTGTCTCTAAGGCCTGCTTTGTAGGATTAGCTGTGTTAGTTTGTGAGGATCCAACCTTGCAGACAGAAAATGACTTCTGAGGAAATGCGAGGCCTAACAGGTCCTTATTTGCTCATCTGGGTGGGTCTGAGAGGAAGAGGGTCTGTAAGAAATGGGCCCTTAATAGACCAGGGTGACCCTTTTATGTCTCTGGGCAACTGAACTCAGAAAGGGTCTGATTCTAATTGCTCTGACAACGCACCAGGAGTATGTATTGAGCCTCAGAACAAGCCGGCAGCCTGGCTCCCTCTGTTCCTGGATGATGAGCTGGGCCCTCGGGCTCCTGACAAGCTGCCAGCATGAGCTGCATCCATAGTGTCTGAATGCTGCCCTGCTGCTGGGAGAACAGAAAACAGTGGTGTGTCAGCATAAGGACAGGCCCACTGGGAAGACAGGAGTCAGGACAGAAAACTTTTTATTCTGTCACCTGATGTAAAATCAAGGGGACATGGTAAAATCACAGGAACTAGATTAAAGGAAATGTCTCTGGCTATATTGTGTACTATAGAGCTGGTCTAAGTGTGGCAACAAAATTATGGGTTTTTATAGCACCTTTCTTCCCCAGGGCACAGGGTGCTTTACTGTCTATTAACAGGCTTGCAATAGAATGGATTCTCACAGGCCCTCAGTTCTGGTATCATTTATTTACTTTGTAGCATTAGAGTATTTATTATAGCACATAAAAAATGGATCAAGAAATAGTCTGTTCTTGGCATGCACAGATAGGGGCATATGTGTGTCTCTGTGTCTAGGTTAAATTTAACCATTAAATATTAGATGGAATAGGAGGATATGTAATGAATACATAATAAAGAAAGCTAAAGAAATAATAAAAAATTTGTGTAAATCATTACAATTCAATTACAACATTGATGAGAAATCAAGGCCAGTTTATACTTTGGAAACAGTGAACAATTAGGTGAGTGAGTTTCTCTCTTACTCTCAAGGCCATTTCTATTTTTCAGAGGAAAATCTTTTCCTCTCCTTGGAAGTCATCACCAAATGAGTAAATATGAAACAAGAAAAACAGGCTTAGAATGAGGACATCAAAACGATTAAATCTTTGTTTCTGGGTTCTTGGAACTCAAACTAGGCCAACATTGATGAGTTTGCTTCTACTTAGACTTCCATAGCAGTATGATTTACAAATAGTAGAAACAAAGATAGAATTAAGAAGCAATAAACATTCATGATGTTTTAAGGAAACTGTTTACTGATGGAAAAAAACCCAATGAATTTAACAGTAAATGTAAATATATACTTAGGCACAGAGTGAAGGAAGATTGTTAAGAATAATTTCAAGCCATAGTATTGGAATTCATATGGTCATTAAATACTTAGAGGAATGCTCTCCAGACAAGAGATGAGAGTTTTATAGCTGTTCAAGTTAAGGTGAATGACTTCTGCTTCTGGCAAAGCTGGATCGTCCCTTTCACAAAACAACTAAAAATTAAACCACTTGTATGAAACAATAATTTATGGAACTTTAGACATCAGAAAAAGGATGGAAATACTCGAGAGATAGACAAAGAATAGTGTGAGCCCTGTGATTGCCCCAACACGCTACGGAGAGAGCTTCCAGGCCATGGCACAGGGAGGGGAAACCCAGGAACATCTTGGTAGTCTCTCTGATTTGAGGAGACAAATCTTGGAGTCTGGGGATGCCAGTGGGACTAGAGTTTGCAGGAAGAGTGCGCTGAGGAAAAAGTTGCACAGAAAGAGAACTCTGGAGATCTTCAGAAAGTCCCCCTTAAGTCTCCCTCTGAGTACTGTTGAGTGAAGGCTTGTGAGGAAATGACCTGGGGCTGGGGAAAGAATTACTTGAAAAGATTGGAGGGAACATTCACCAAAGCTTACACAAGACTGAGAATATTTTCTCATCACAGAAATATTTCTCATCAGAAAATTATTTCCCATCAGAGTGGGAAATCTCATAATTAATGAGACATCATCAATGAAAGTATTCACCAGGGTCCCACCTCTGTAGTGGGTTGAAATTAGCCCTAGACTGAGCACTGCTGTGGTACTGTCTAGCAAAGCTTAAAAGCATGATCAGAACTCTTCCCAAGTAAAAATCGTGGAGCAGAAAAAAACTAAAAAAAAAAATTACTAGAAATAAAAAACTGTCCAGCACCCAATAACACAAAATTCACAATGTCTGACATCCAATATTTTATCAGTCATGCAAAAAAAAAAAAAAAAAGAAAAAGAAAGAAGGAGAAAAGAAAAATATATGGTGCATAATTAGGAGAAAAATCAATCAAAACTAAGCCAGAAATGGCATAGATGACAAAATTATTAGATAAGGACATTCCCTATGTTCAAGAACCTGGAGAAACAACCGAATATATTAAAGAGCATATTATGTAAAATATAAAAAACAACTTTTTGAGATGAAAACTACAATTTCTGAGATGAAAAATATACTGGATAGAATTGAGGATAGATTAGACAATGGAGAAGAAAGAGTTACTGAATATAAAAACAGAGCAGAGACTATCCAGAATGAATCACATAGAGAAAAAATTCTGGGAAACAATGGAAACAAAGCATACTTATGGTGGTAACTTTGGTAATATACTTCAAGTGGCTCAAGATGCACATAGTCTTGGGAGATGGACTCTCCAAAGAGGTTGAGTACAAAAAATATTTGAGGGCATAATGGCCAAATATTGTCTAAATTTGATGAAAACTCTAAATCCACAGTTCCAACGCTTGACAAATGGCCAAGAAATACGAAGGAAATAAACCAAAACACTTTATAATAAAATTGTTTAAAACCCCATGATAAAGAGAAAAATCTAAAAGCAGCCACAGAAAAAAGATACATTGTATATAGAGAAACAAAGTTAAGGATGACAATAGATTTCTCATCAGAAACAATGTAAGAGAAGACAGTAAGGCAATATTTAAAGTACTGATGGAAAACAATTGTCAACTTAGATTCTATACCCAGCAAAAATGTTTCCAAAGCTAAAAGTAAAGATTTTTCAGATATACAGAAACTGAAAAAATTTGTTACCAGCAGACTTGATATATATATATGACACACATATATGTATGTGTATATATGACACATATATATGTATGTGTATATATGACATATATGTGTGTCATACTATACATAGATGACATATATGTGTCAAGTATTGGAATTCATATGGTCATTAAATATGTGTCATATGTGTCATATATGTCATACATATGTATAGTAATGAAGAGTACATGGTAACAATGTGGGTAAACATAAAAATCCTTAAACAATCATTTAAATCTTAAAAAATGAGCATTTAAGGTCAAAAAATAACAATGTGTGTTGGAGTTTATAATATACATATAGAAGTAAAATGTATAACAACAATATCACAAAATCCAGGAGAGAAGAAATACAATTATGTGGTTATTAGATTCTTGTACTATATATGAAATGATATAATGTCACTTGAAGGTAGACTGTGGTAAGTTAAAGACATATATTATCAATCTTAGAACCACCACTAAATTAACACTGCAAAGACTTGTAGCTAAAAAGCCAACCACGTTATGGTAGATAACATGGAATCATAAGGGATACTTAACTAATCCCAATGTAAGGTTGATGGATATAAACTTTATCATGATTGTGGTAATGGCTTCATGAGTATATACATACGACAAAGCTTACCAAACTGTAAACTTCATGTACATATTATTGTATGTCAGTTTTCCCTTATAAAGCCATTAAAAAGTTAAGGTGGGTCTAACTATTCACTGTATCTAAGATAAAATATTTTTCAGCAATAAAATGTTCCATAGTTCACATTAATGTGCCAGAAATTCAACTCCATAATTTTGGAGAATAAATTAGAATTGTAGAAGCATGGCATTTAAAAGAGCTAGAAGATATCTTAGAAGCCATCTAGTCCCCCTTTCTCATTTCAGTTATATGGAAATGAAGGCCCAGATAAATAATGCGAGTTACCCCAATTTATTACCAATCATCCAAGATGAGAATAAACAATAATAAAAAAGTAAATGCTTACTTAATTTATCTTTTTTTGTGAAACTTCTCATTGTGATGGGACATGGTTTTGCCTACAACACGTGGGTTAAAGATCATGTTTTGACTAAGACTGGGAAATCAAGCTATGAATGGTACAGTAACTGGAGCTACTGGGAATAGCAACAGCTGAATTATATAGTTAATTCCAAGACAGCCTCCGTGTTGCTAGTGATCATGATCTTCTTGAATTCTTTAAGTAAGCAGTGACTTCAAAGACTTAGGGTATTAAACTTCAAAAAAGCGCATTTGGGGAATTAATCAATCTAATAAATATGGTGCAGAGGGAAGAAGTATTAAAATCTATAACTGGATGGAATTTTGAACATCTGAATAGACACTATAATTAAACCATAGTGGATTACAATTGCTCTGGAAAGAAGACTGGAGATTGCTTGCTCTTTGCAAAGTGGATTTACAAAGGGTGGCTTAAAAACCTATGTGCAAAGAAAAATCTGACTTGGAAAGGGACAGGAGGGAATCAAATGAGAATATGCAACTAAAGTTAGGGCAGCCAAAGAGCAGGGTGAATTAATGTAAGCAAATGAGAATGAGAAAGGTTTTGTTGAATAGACAAAAAATAAATAAAAAATGTAGGCAAGGGAAATGGGAGGCCAGCTGATGGATGAAGATGATTACAAGATTAATGATGACTTTGAAGGTTGCTGAGGGATAGCTACATTCCCCCTTCTCCCCTCTCTGCCATCTCTGCTTTAATAAGAGAAATGAAGAAAATAAACTCAGACAATTAAAAAGCAATAAAGACTCCACCAAAAGAGCTTTTGATAAAAAGCAGGGAAGAAAACATGTTACAACTTTGGCTTTCCATTAAGAAATAGCTCTGCTAATCAAAACTAGAAGGCAGTACAGGATGGAGCTTTCTATAGAAAGATTTAGGTATTTCTATAGGATTTAGGGAAATAAACTAGGTAAAATATTAGCCTTTGGAAAAGCTAGAAACACCTAGGTAATAAATGTCAAAAGTAATGTTAATGTTTAGTAGAATAGTGGAATTTATTTGGACAGAGAAGAAAATCTATAAAAGTATGAAAAACAAACAATTACTATCATTGTTATATAGCCTGAGTGTTTAGGTATTCAAATTAAGTTATTTAGGTTATGCTTTACCTCTTTTGAGAAAGGTGTTTTTTGGGTGGGGGGGACTATATGAGGAGGAAAAGTAAAATGATCTGTCACACTTCCTTTTATAATACAGCTGTGAAAATCAGTCTGGATTTTGCCATTTTCCAGGCTTGGGGATTTAAGGAATTCTGGCAACAAGCTCAAGCCCAAGTCTGTCCACACATATTAGGGCAATAGGCATCGAGCTACTTTATGTGACATCCAGGATCTATGAATCTCCCCTGCCCAAAGCTACTCCCTTCTCCATCTGCCTGGAAACTTAAAATTCCCCAAGTACAGCCTTTGATTGGATAAAAAAATCCACTATGTTTAAATGTAGTGTTGTATTACCTGGGAGGGGTAAAATACATCGCCCTTAAATGCTACTTAATAGAGGAATCGATTAGGATTGATTTCCTTAAAGAATAAGAGATACAAAAGCTTTAAGAAACAATAAAAGCTAACATATATTAAGTGCCAGATAGCATGCTAATTGATTCAGATAAGATTCTCTCATTAATTCTCTGGATGTTCCTTTGAAGGAAGGTACTGATATAATTCCATTTTGCTGATGAGAAAACGAAGGCACAAAGAAGTTTAGACAGTTGTCCATGATCAATTTGCCAATGAAGAGTGGAGCTGACATTTAGAAGGATGCAGGGAACAGGGACTATGGAGAGGAGATGGGACCTATGCAAAACAGAGGGGGTCCAAAAACAAAACACATAAATCCCTCTGCCTTCATCTTTTAAAAGGCGTAGGCTCTGGTTTTCCCACTTTATGGTAAGATAACGTATACCTAAAATTCTGTGATTCTACAACTCCATTAGGGAGCAAGGTCCTAGGAAAATGAATTAGAAGTTGGGTGTATTCTAGTGGGGGAGAATGAGATGGAGAAAGTGAGTTTAGAGGCTGGGGCATGGTCTCTGACTTTGGAAAGCATGGGAGGCCCAGAGCAGCTATAGGGCACCTTGTGGTGGCCTGGCTCCACTCACCCATTAGGGCCCTAAATATTTTACTGCTTTCTAAATGAAACCCTCTCCCATAAACATAGGAAAGACTCTGTTATCATCATACACATTTACCATCATACACACTAAAGTATTATCTCTAAGGCCCTGTGCATTTGTAAACCTGTTATCTTTTTGGGGTCCAGAGAGAAGACAGCCTATGGATATCTGTGTAGGAGCAGAGAGTAGGCTTGTTGGGCAAGATGGGGGACCCAGGTTGGGGATGGGGCTGGTGGTAAGCCAGGTGTGAAGAAGGGGCTTGATGGGAGACGTCGGCAGAGTTGTCCTTCCTGCTTTTGGTAGCTAGTAAGAATTTAGCTCAGTTGAATTAGCTCAGTGGCAGGATGAATTGACACTAGCTGCTGATCTCTTTAATCCTAAAGCTCTCATTGTTATACAGTCAACTAGATGTTCCTCAGCCCCCTTTTTCTATAAATATTTAGAACATCAAGGAGCAGGTTCTTTCTATTGGTGTTCTTTCTACAATCTATCTAGCTGTGCTCAACCCGGAAACCCCTATCCAGAAGGCAAACAGATTAGAGCCTGTATATGCCACTGCTCTGCCCGTGAGCTTCTCAAAAGAGATCTTATTTTATTTCACATTTATGTCATGTAGCACAAATGATGGTTGTCCTTATGTCTCCTTTGCAGGTCTGGGCAATTGTGAACCAGGTGAGTAGTGCTGGGAAGGGATCATCTAGAACTGAGGAACAGAGTGTTTGGTGGAGAGCAGGCACAGACACCATTTGAAGGTGTCTGTAGTTACCAACTATCATAGCAGGAATCAGTCCTGAATTTGTAGAGGCAGTCTGGATGGTGCCCAGGAAGAAATAATCACTGAGTAACCATGAGGCAGAACACAAGCCAGTTCTTGGAAATTAAAAGTCTAGAAACTCAGGTTAAAGCACACGGGCAATAGGAGTTGGAAAACAGAGATAAGCAGGTGAGGATACATATACAGCACGAGAGGCGAGAAGTAACGAGAAAGAAAACAACCCCCTAGTGTGTGATGTGCATGCACTGACCTATCCAGGACGACTTCACCATGTCCAGGGCAGGATTAGACATGGGAAGGCAGGGATTCTTGGCCAGGGCTGAGTATACTTACAAACTGGAGCAGAGGATGGGGAAGCCCATGTCTAGAAAGGTAACCGAACTAGATAGAACCAGGGTCATTCAGGCTGACATTGCCAGAAAGGCCAGGAAATGGTCATCTGGGCTGACCTGGCTGGGCAGGGCCTACATAACGTAGGCCGGACTCTTAGGTGTATTGCAGAGAGTCATAGGCACAGAGAATGGGATGTAATATTATCTAGGGTCAGCTAACAGAGGATTGAAAGGTTAGCAAATTTTCAAGAGAGCAAAGAAGGTTCAAGCCAGATCAATCTATAAAATACCCAGGGGAGCCTAATTAGACAGGGGTCCCTTGCTGAATGAGGCTGACTCTTATGGCATCTCCTGAAAACCCAGTTATCCCTGCTTCAGAGTTTAGTCTAAAGCATTAAGGGATCCCAGCTGGTTAGGGAAGCTCTGTGTTCTTGGGGAGAGGGAGGTACTGGCTGTTGTTTACCTTGACATATCAAAATCTGAATTCTGAGTCAGGGCATGGTCCTAGAGTGGGGTTTTGTTGGGGTATTTATTAGTGGGGCCTTTTGGGGCCACATGCTGGGAGGGTGGTAGTCATTCTGTAGGGACTCATCTTCTCAGCTTGAATCTTCTCCTTTAATACATAGTGCCTTTCTATCTTTCTAGAGCAGAAGCAATAATCCAGTCACACAAGCCCCAAGGAAAGTAATAATGCTGATTTGTTTATTTATTGAGTCCTTTACTTGTTCATTCAATGAATGTTGATTAAGAATCTACCAGAGGATGGGGACAAGGGAAGGGATAGCATTAGGAGAAGTATCTAATGTAGATGATGGGTTGATGGGGTGCAGAAAAGCACCATGGCACATGGCACATGTATACCTATGTAACAAACCTGCACATTCTGCACATGTATCCAAAACTTAAAGTATTTTTAAAAAGCTTTGAATAGCAAAAAAAAAAAAAAAAAAAAAAGAAGAATTTACTAGGTTGATGCTCTGGATACAATGGTGAACTAATTAGACACCATCCCTGTCCTCTGAGTACTTTATAGGGAGGTGGGCAAGACCAAGAAGTAAACAGCCGGTGTATTAAAGTGTAATTAGTGATATAACAGAAGTATACATGGGTGCCTATGGGACTAGAGGCAAGAGGTATCTAACCCTGACCTGGAGGGTCAGGGAAGGCTCTAGGAGGTGGTCAGTCTTGGTCTGCAGAACTCCTCCTGATGGCCTGTCTCCCTCATTCATTCTGGCACAGGATTCTCTACCGCTTTTGAAATGAAACCCCCTTTTGTAAACATAGGAAAGACTGTTATCATCGTACACATTTACCTGAAACACACTAATGTATTATCTCTAAGGCTCTGTGCATTTGTAAACCTTTTATCTCTAATTGTGGAATGAAAGATTATTTCCTGTTCAAAGGAATTTCATGCTTCAGCAAATAGATATAATGGGCACTTTTTCTATATATATATATATTTAAATTGTGAGCAGGTGAGTATGCTGCATGGAAAGTGAGCACATGAAGTGTGATTGCAAGAGACTGAGAACTGTTTCTCTATATACTCTAACACACCATCAAAAATAAAAGACCAGTCCTAAACTGGAAGAAATATTTGCAGCACATGTAATAGATAAAGGGATTCTCTTCTCAATGCATAGAGGCCATTTAAAAATCATTAAAGAAAAATAAAAACAACCATGAAGAAATATTGGCAAAGGACTTAAAAAGACAAGAGTCCTGTTTTACTTGCACAACTTGTACATGAAGAAAGTTCAAAATTGTTATGGAAAATTTACAAGAAAGTTAACTTGACATATTATTGTGATAGACATATTATTGTGTTGCATGATAATTGGACTTAATCTGCATGAAGCCTGTAATATTACTTTTAGCTAGCCAAAGATTCAGTTCTTTTTCTAACTTTTAAGGTTTCTTGGTAATACTAATTATTGTCAAATATATCAATTTCCCCTCAACACATGCTCTTGCACACACACGCACACTCTTGTATGCACACACTCACCTTTGCAGGGAAAGTGAAAAATGTCATTGCTCAGGTTCCCACACCTTTGCCATCTCTACCCAGTGCCCTTAACCTGTGACTGCTGCTCCCCCTGTAATTATCTAAGGCTCCTCTACATATGGAGCGATGATGTTGAGCAATAGAAAGTTTCCAGCACCTTTTCTCCTCTCACATTCCCAGGTGTCCCTTTGATAATGAACCCAAGACAGAAGTCTGTGCATTAAGGGAGGGGAAAACCTTTCTAGATAGAAAGTAGCAGTTATGTGGAGGGCATTGGTGAACAAGCACAAACTTGTTAGTGTTGGAGGAGAGACAAAGAGACAGAAGGACTAGACTGGGTAGTGCCAGGGTCTTAAGAAGGTAGGAAAGAATCCCAGAAGACCCAGGGAAGGTAGAGGGCTCAGATACCTCTGACTCCAGACCCAGGTGCCACAGTGCAAGACACCAGCAATTCCAGGACTTTTCCCCTGCAACCATTGCAGAAAAGGATGTCTGAGGGAGCAGTCCAGGTACATTCATCTGAGGACAGCCAGGTGAGAAAGAGAACAGAACTCTCACAGTTCTTTCTGACTCATGTCTTCTATTCTGACCTTTGTCCCTCTGGGCCCACCAAGTCTTAGCCTGATGCTTAGGAGACCTGGGAGGCTCTCTGCTCTGTGCATTGCTTAGTTGATGCATGAAATTTCTTTCATGGGAGATAAAATCCTTAATTCCACAATTAAAGATAAGAGGCTTAAAACTGTCTGGGGGAACTAATGCATTCTTATAAAGGTGTTTTTGTCAAGTTGTAAAAGACTTAGAATTATGGCGTCCTCTTCTGTTTTGATGGAGAAGCAATGAGAAGGCAGAAGAACTCAGAGCCCGAGACCAGAAAGAGGCCATCAGGGTGATTGTTATCCTGGAATCACAGTGACTTTTTGTGGGTCTGGAACAAGTGGAAATGCCTGAGGCCCAGGGTCCTTCTGGCTCATATTGTGAGAGTGCTGCTGAGCCCAGCCAGAGCAGTAGGTGAGGAGAAGTGTGGGTGGAAGGTAGTGCTAGGCGATGCTTACTAACAAGCCCTGGGCCTCCCACCCTCCTGAGAATCCATGTACACCTCTCAGGGCAACTAGACACTCTTACAGTCACAAGATTGCGTAAGTTAGTGGGAATCTTGTTCTACCATTATTTCTTCTTCTCAGCACAGTTGTTGGTCTCTGAATTTTCTTCTCTCTCTCTCTCTCTCTCTTTTTTTTTTTTTCCTGAGACAGAGTCTCGCTCTGTCACCCAGGCTGGAGTACAGTGGTGCAATCTCAACTCACGGTAACCTCTGCCTCCCGGGTTCAAGTGATTCTCCTGCCTCAGCATCCCAAGTAGCTGACAGTACAGGTGCCTACCACCATGCGTGGATAATTTTTATATTTTTAGTCCAGCTGGGGTTTTGCCATGTTGGCCAGGATGGTCTCAAACCCCTTATCTCAGGTGATCTGCCTGCTTTGGCCTCCCAAAGTGCTGGGATTATAGGCACGAGCCAAGCCTGTGTTTTCTTGTGAAGACAGCTAGGCAGGAGTGAACATAGAGCTCTTGGGGGTGTGGAGCCAACTGCTAGATGTAATGGCCAAGATCAGTTTTTTTGTAATGAAAGTTGTCCTTCATATAGCTAGCCCCTTGTTTCGTGGCCCGCCCTTGATGTTTTATAGTCCTGTAATGACACAGGGGCTGAAACATTGTTTGGGTACGTGTGAGAACAGGTTATTTTGTCTGTGTGATAGTTGGTACCAACGTTATGGAACAGAAGTGACCAGACTTAAGAAACAAAAATTGGAGGGTTGAAAAGGTTAATGAGAGAGTCGTAAAGAAGCTGGTGGACTGCAAACATTGCTTCCCACTGAGATTATTTAGAAATTTGGAACCTATATGAGTCCCTGGAGGGAAAAGGGGATATTACATGCACAGATATTTTATTTATTGTTTTCTCTACAAACAGGAAGTAATAAACAGATGAAAGTACAAGGTTATAGAATTGTATTACCTTTTGGCTTTGGCCAAGTAAAACTTTAATTTTCTAAGTAGAGATAACAGACAGCTCCTGTTACTCTGAGGCAGGGGAAGGGCTGCTGTGAAATCTTTACATAAAGGGATTTGTTCTAGGCTTTAGTGGCTCCTGGGGCATAATGCACAGGGGGCTGAATGATCTAGGGGAGAATGCTATGGATTAAGGGTAAGCTCCCTCCCAGAAGCAGGCCAGTCAGAGTTACAGAGATACCTGCACATGAACTGAACATTTTGAATTCCAGTAGTAGAGCATGGCTTATGTCCCCTCTCCAGCTCTTCATGCCCAGCCCCTTAGCTCAAATTGAAAGTTCAAAAGGCGAATAGATCAATGCTTGATTTTCTCTAGCATTCATGTCCTGCAGAGTCTGGGGTCAGCTGGTTGTGGCTATGGAGGAGAGGACACTAATGATTATTTTATGTGTAAATCAGGTTGCACTGAGCCATGTTGCAGTAATGAACAATCCTAAAAACCCAGTGGTTTGATAACAAAAGTTTATTTCTTGCTTCTGCAAAATTCACTGTGGTTCCAGCAATTCTCCAGGTAGCTGCCCTCCATGCAGTCAGTCATTGATCCAGCTGCTTCAGTCTTTTGGCCCTATTATCTCAACACATGGCCTCTAAACTCTTCACCAAAGGGAAGGAGAGAAGCTGGTGATTCTCACTGAGACTATTTGGACTCTGCTTGGAAGGGACGTGCTATTCACATATCATCCACCAGAAATAGTCACACGATTGTGCTAACTTCAAGGTGGTTAAATATTATAACCTCCTGTGTTCCCAGAAAGGAAAAGATTACTGCAGATTGGTAAGGACTGGTGCTGTCTCCCATAGTGTTCCTCCTATGTGTTGATAATTTTGAAAACAAATGATATTGACTATTGATATTATTAATCCTATTTCTCACTCTAGAATACCAGGATTCAATAAAGTTGAGGAACTTGACAGTGAGCCACTGGGTCGATATTCAAAATTGATCTGTTTAACTCCCATACATATGGTGTTTGTTCATTTAATTTTTATCTCAGTGGCAAAGGATTGGCTTAATCATATACATTATCACCATTCCATTGATGCAAATCAAGCCCCCCCTTTTTTGTTTTTATTTACTTATTTATTCCCTTCTATTTACATTACTCAGGCTCAGCCAACCTCCTGGTATCCCCTTAGGCAACTCCTCAAATATGTTTTATATACATAGTTTCTCTGTGCTCTTGTAAAATGCATGTTCATATTTGAATGGCCTGTGCTCTCTCAACCATGACATACGATTTCTCAAACTGCATTAATAATCTCTGGAAAATCCTTATAAAGATAGTGAACGGGAGAGGGAAACACTGATCAGGTATGTGTGATCACACTCTATATAGCTCAGATAGAAGTCCCTGACTGCCAGTGTTCCCTGCAGTAGACTGTGTGTGTGTCTGTGTCTGTGTGTGTGTGTCCCTTTTAGTAAGGTACCAATTGCCTCCACCACATGTTTTTGCCCCTGCTAGTCATTATTTATTCTTAGCTCGGGCAGTTAATTAGTGTCTCAGGACCTCAGTTTAGCCATCTATGAAATGAAGCCAAGGACAGCTACCTTGTACTGCGAAGGGATGTCTTGATGTTTAATTACTTTAGAAGCCAAACTGAAGAGACCCAGGATTTCCTTGGAGGCTAGGGCTTTGCAGATATAAACTCTTATCATCCTTATTTTCTTGGTGACAGGTTTATAGCCTGGGGGACTCACTTGGTACCTGTCACTTACCTTCCTCTTGATCCCTTGCTACAGAGCTATATTTGTCATTGCATCTCACGATCAAAAGAATGTATAAAATCATGCTCATGGGAGATGGTGCTGGAAACACATTGTTATCTCCAGGACACCATAGGTACTGGACTGCCTTTGGAAGAAGCAGGAGGCATTTTAGGAGAGGCTGAAGTCTAGTCTACTTAGTGGCCACCCAGTCTACATTGTTTAATTAGCATCTACTGTATGTAGTGGGTGTACAGCGGATAAAACAGTATTAAGAACTGTGAATATGTTTCTTGACATAGGGGGCCTCATTTGATTTATCTTTGCTAGCTGCTGGCTTCTCTGTCAGATTTCCTAAAACAGCACCCTCCAGTACTCTCAGTTGGCTCAATTTTTTCCCCTTAAATCTTTTATTACCTGCTATCTCATGTATTTGCCTATTTGCTATCTATGTCTCCCTTGCAGACCCTATGACAACAAACAACTAGACAACAACAACTAGACAACAAACAACTAGAATGTAAGCTTCACGAGAGCAGGGACTTTGTTTTATTTACTGTTAATTTCTCAGTGCTTAGCACAGTGCTGGAAACACAGTAGGACATGCTCATTGACTGAATGGCTGGCAGGTACCCTTGAACACTGCCTCGTATGTGTATCTATACTATGAATGTGTGTCTTTGAGTTGTAACGGCAAAAAGAGGATATCTTAAAAAATAACACCCACATCTTGCTTTTAAGACATAGCATAGTTAGGAAGACAAGGCTAAAGTGCACGAGATGAAACTCCATAGTTCTCCCAAGTGATTCTAATTGTATTCATTGTACTGTACCTTCTAAAATCCCCTTGTGCACTATGTGAGCAGGCTATTTTTCTTTATTCTCTTTCTTAAATGGAGACACTGCTCTAGCAGTTAATAGCCATGGTATTTCACCTCTGAGGTGTCTGGCGCCTAGTAGTATGGTGAAGTGATCACCGCGTTAAGCTTATCAATATCCATTTGGTGCATTTGTCTTTTAGACTGGCTCTTTCTCAGCCTGCCCCAACTGCTCTTTAATCCTGTAAGTCATTTTAATCTGAGATGCTCTGCAGATGAAAGTTATACTACATATGCCATATAAATTAATATTATGATGCTAAGACCATTCCATTTGTCTAGGGATTTGCAACGATTTACTTTTTACGGGTAAAGTTTTATTCAACTCTTAACAGTGAAACATAAAACTGTTACAATTGTAATGAAATCTATAAAAACACAGGGTAGTCTTGGGTAAAATGTCTCCCTGGGAGATGATGATACCTCTGGGAACAAATTGAAGAATGCCTTCATTTGTTATTCTCAAAGGTACTCCTGGCAAATTCTGGGTGATCCCAGATCAGGGCCCTGAAACAGCCTTGTATATAACTGTGGTTCCTGAACTCCAATCTGAGTTTATCAAAATTTGAAACTCTCAGTGTTCACAGAGGCCCTAAAAAGGACATTAAAGAAAGATTAACTTGTTTCTAACCCCTTTGCCAAATATGGAACAGGTTGGGTGCCTCAGGAAGGGTTGCAGTAGGAAACAGATGGCAAAATCAGATTAGGATAACTTGAGAAGATTTTTATTCAAGGTACTATTTTCAAAGTTATGGGTGTAGGAGAACCATATGTGACAGCAGGACTCTGGAGCTGGCGAAGGTGGGGCTCCAGTACCACCCACAGGTCTAAAGGGGGTGGGAAGACCAAGTGGTTCCTGAAACCCTGGGACAAATAGGTCTTCTGGAGAGTTTTACTAGTTAAGATCTTTGGAAACACAGCCAGCCCACAGCTACCTTTCAGGAAGGGAACTGGAGAAATTCCTCCTTTCCTCTGCTCTTTTGCCAGTGTTGCTGATTGGCTAAACTCAGCGGCAAGCCAGAGGACAAATGGACCCATAGATGTTTTCTACTGAGGTCAGACTTGTGGGTCACAGAGAAGTTTGGGGCATAGTGAAGCGTGGATTTAGACGGGCTCAGCAAGGATAAGAAGGTTTCTTTTAAGAAGAGGAGACAGCTGGAGGAAAAGGTCAATGCCAGAATCTCAGCCTTTGCAGAGGTAAAGCTAACACTTCTTCAAGCTCTTATGAAACCCTGGCAATGCATGAGTCCACTGGAAGCTCTTAATAGGCAAAACCCAGTTATATAATTTTTGCTGCCTGCCTGGTTTTCTGAATGAGTTATGGCAACACAGAAGAGGAGAAAGAGGAAGAAGAGCCCTGGAAAAGTTGGACTCCAAACCTAAGAGTCAGGCTCTTTTGATATTGCAATAGTCATTGGTGTCACAAATTTGACTGTAAATTAAAGTTTTTACTTTTTTACCTCCTTTAGACTTTAGGATTTCCAACCTTTATTTTGTTGTTTAGAGTTAAAGTAAGAAATATTTTGGGGCCATGGAAGGTGTTTATAATGTTGTCCCTGGCATGAATTATCATTTACTATGTCAATCTTCATCAGTCTCTTGTCAAAAGCTGTGATTACCTTCCCAGGATCTCAGAAAGGGTTTAGAGGAGTGAGAATAAGCAGGGTAGGGTTGGTGCTTCTCAGGGTCTCTAGCCTTGATGCAGAAAGTGGTCCAGAGACCAAACAAGTATGTGAACCATTAATCAAAGCCAGAGTTTTCAAACTTTGATTATTTGTTTGAAATAATACATAGATGGTTTTGCCTTGTGTGTTTAAAACTGTCCTGCTTCATCTCCTCATTGTTTATCTCACCTAAGAATGCCATATGACACATGCACAAATGCAATTCCCTTTGTTTTTTTCTAAGATGGAGTTTCACTCTTGTTGCCCAGGTTGGAGTGCAGTGGCACAATCTCAGCTCACTGCAAGCTCCGTCTCCTGGGTTCAAGAGATTCTCCTGACTCAGCCTCCGGAGTAGCTGGGATTACAGGCATGTGCCACCATATCCAGCTAATTTTTTGTATTTTCAGTAGAGACAGGTTTCATCATGTTTGCCAGGCTGGTCTCAAACTCCTGACCTCAGGTGATCAGCCTCCCAAAGTGATGGGATTACTGGTGTGAACTACCATGCCCAGCTGCAAATATGCAATTCTTCTTTTGTTCTTTTTTTTTTTTTTTCTTTTTTGTAGAATGATTTATTTTCCTTTGGGTAAGATTGCAGTGTCAAATGCTAGTTCTAAGTTCTTTTTTTTTTTTTAAATTATACTTTATGTTCTAGGGTACATGTGCACAACGTGCAGTTTTGTTACTTATATATACATGTGCCATGTTGGTGTGCTGTACCCATTAACTCATCATAAAAAAGGATGAGTTCATGTCCTTTGTAGGGACGTGGATGCAGCCGGAAACCATCATTCTCAGCAAACTATCGCAAGAACAGAAAACCAAACACCGCATGTTCTCACTCATAGGTAGGAGTTGAACAATGAGAACACTTGGACACAGGAAGGGGAACATCACACACAGGGCCTGTTATGGGGAGGGGGGTGGGGAGGGATAGCATTAGGAGATAAACCTAATGTAAATGATGAGTTAATGGGCGCAGCAATTCTTACTTCTTTATTTTTGAAATCTGTTGATGAATGTTGAGTTACTTATACCCCTCAGTTAATGATATGTTCTTCCCATTGGTCCATGTAAGATTGGCTACTCATTCAGTCATTCTCTTTTGTTCCATTTCCTTCCTTGTTCCTATATGCAACCATTCTAATGTCAAATGTGCATCCTCTTGTTTGGATGTATTATCTTAAAAAGTAAATTATTATTTTGTGTATATATATATATTCAACTTACATAAATTGTGTTCTATTATGTACTTATCAGCACTGTGTTTTCAGATATATCCATGTTATTATGTGTACGCATAGCCTATTGCTTTTAACTAATTCCTTTCATTTAGGAAAATATCGCATTAATGATATTAACTCCTTAATGAATATCACATTGATGGTTTTTCGCCATAGTTTGCCTATTCACTCTCTTATTTATGGCCCCCTGGATGATCTCCAACTGCTTACTATCTGAAGTCATACTTCAGGTCAATATTTCTGCCCAGTGCTCAAGGGTTTTTATAATTCCATATCATCACTAATACCTTGCTTTAACCAGCTTTCTAATTCTTGCCACTTTAATTGATGTAAAGTGATGTCTCATTGTTGCTTAAATTTACAATCCTGTGATTACTAATAATTTTGAACATTTCTTAGCCATTTAGGTTTCCTTTTCTGTGAATTGCATGTTCCTATTCTTTGCTCATTTGCAAACTGATGTTTCTGTATTTTTTTTTTTTAAATGTTGACTTTTAGGAATTTCTTGTATATGCCAGATGATTTTTAAGAAGTCCGTCTTCACAGCCAGGCACATAGATAAGGGGTTCTCCTACAGTTTTTTCTGCTTAACTTTATAAAAGTACCTTTTATGTTTAGCTCTTTAATCCATCTACTTTTCAGCTTTGTTTGAGGCATTAAATAGATACCCAGTTTTACTTTTCTTCATGTAATGAGCTAGTTTCCCCCAGCCCTACTCCCTAAATAACAATTGTTTCCACTTTGATATGGGGTGCCATCATTATCCTACATTAAATCCTCATACATACATGGCTCCCTTTCTGAACTATGGCTGTTCTCAATGGGACAATGCTGTTCCATGGTCCATATTTTGTTCTTGTGCCAGTATCACCTTGCTTTCATTGCTATGGATTTACTACTATTTTTAAGTAGATCTTTACTCTTCTGTATAAAACTTTCAAATGAGTTTATTGAATTCCTCTAAATTCTAACTGATATTTTAAATGAGATTGTATTGAAGTTATAAATTAATTTGGGGGAGAAATGACATCTTTATGATACTAAAATCCTATTGACTTTTACAAATTGATCTTGTATCTTCCAAACTTGCTGAATTTTCTTTTTCATCTGGCTGCAGATAATGATAGTTTTATCTCTTTCTTGGAAAACATTATTTCTCTTATGTCTTCCTTTCTTTCCTTATAGTTTTGGCCATGACCTCCAGTACCATGTTAAATAGGAGTAGTGCTGATGATGATTTCCTTTTCTTGCTCCCGATTTTATAGGGAAAGCACCTGAAATTCTTCATTAAATACAGTGTTGCTATAGGTTTTTGTTATATTACCTTTAAAAAGTTAGAAAAATTGACTACTGTATTCCTGCTTTCATAAATATGTTTTAAAAAATCACCATAAATTAGGGGTGATTTGTCAAATACTGTTTTTGCATCAATTGAAAGAATCGTATCTTTGATTACTATCATAAATTTCATTCGTAAATTTCTCTAATTTTTGAATCCATTTTTAAAATACCAAAATAACCTAAACATAATCATTTACTTCACTCTTTCTTATGCAAATTAAATAAAAAGTACAGAGAATAACATGATTATCTCCTACGTGTCTAACACCTAACTTTAACAATTATTAACTTCTGGCCCATCTTGTTTCACCTATTGCTCCTTTTTCACATCCTCCCAGACTGAATCATTTGAAAGAAATTCCAGACATTTTATCATTTCATCAAGAAAAACTTCATTATGTATCTCTCAAAGATGAGATCTTTAAAATCACTTAATCACTGTATCATTATGATGCATTTATATTTAATCACTTAGCTGAAACTTTATATAGAATTTTTCATCTCATTTAACATGATGTGGGCCTGTAATTTTAATTTCTTATATTGTTTTTACTTGGCTTTAAAGAAAATATTTATTATTGTTGCCTCATGAAATTAACCTGGTGGTTCTTGTTTTTCTAGTCTCTTGAAAATTTTATATAGTTTAGGAAATAGCTAATCCTTGGAATTTGGCAGAATTCATCTCTAAAACAATCTGAATATGAGAGTTATAGATTTTTTTGAATGGGAGACCTTTAACTCAGATTTTTCTTTTTAAAAGTGTCTACTGGCCATGTTCTCAGTTTCTTCACATTTTGGCACTTGACATTTTCTAAGGTCTTCTAGGCCTCAAAGTTATTAATATGCAGTCATTCACAGTATTCTCTTTTGAATCTTTGTTGATTTCATAATTTGTTTCCCCTCCCCCTATATTTTATGTATTTGTATGTTTTCTATGATCAGTTTTGCCAGAGGTCTCTTTCTCTTGCTAATCTGTTCAAGGAACCAACTTGAACAATGAGCAATAAACTTTCCCAAGAGATGTAACTCCTTTTATTTTGCCAATCTCTTGCAGCACCTCTGCTTTTATTCTTATTTGAATATATCCCTCAAGAGTGTTTTTAGTGTGGATTTTTGCATGTCAAACCTGTTGATACCTTGTTTAGTTAAACATGTTTTTATTATATCCTCATATTTGAATGATAATCTTCTATGTTTGAAATAATTTTTCCTTCAATATTTTAAAATTATACTTCATTATCTTTAAAAAATTTTTCCATTATCATCTTGTTTTTAGTGTTCTTGAATATTCTAGTGATAGCCTGACTCTTATTACTTCACAGGGGACTCTTTTCCCCTCAAAATGGACTGTATTCCTGCTTTAAGTATTTTTTCTTTTCTTTCATATTTTAAAATTTTATTATAATGTTGATCAGTGTGGAGTTTTCCTTATCTCCCCTACCTGGTCTCTAAGAGACTTTTCATTCTGAAATAGTCTATCATTCATTAATTCTAGAATATTTACCTTCATTATTTCTTTAAATATTTTCTCCTTTTCTCTTCTCCATCCTATTCCTTCAGAGATCCTTTTAACTGGATGCCAGTGCTTCTACTTTTATCCTCCAAATCTCTTAGCTTGTAAATTTTTCTCGAATTATATTTTCTGTCTCTGTATTCTTTCCAGCCACTTTTAGGAAGAGTTTCTTATTCTGATCTTCCAATTCACTAAATCCTTCTTTAGCTCTATTCCATCCTGTTATTTATCCCATGTATTGTGTTCTTTATTTCAACTCTACATTTTTGGCATCTAATATTTCACTTACTTCTTTCTAAGATTTCTTATTCTTGTTTTATTTTACTAGTATCTTCCCGTGTCTCCTTAAGCATAGTTACCATACTGATGTCATATTCCTTTTTCATTTTATTTGTCCAAATGGTTCTGCTTCAGATGGTGTATGATATTCTGTTTTTGTCTTCCTTTACTAGACTTTAGTTTTATTTGGGTTTGTAAGCTCATGTTCTTTTGTGGGTATCAGCTACTCTGTCTGGTAATGTTTGCTAGGAAAGGCCAAATTTCAGATTCTAGTCTCTATTTCTTTAGATATTTAAAACAATGAGAAGCATTGAGCACCAGAGCATAGAGACAAAGGCAACATAAAAACACTTTGTATCATTCCCTTTCCCTACCTCTCCCCTGGTCAATTCCATTGGTCAGGGTTTCTCCTTTAAATTAAAATATTGGGGAGAAAGAACACTAGGATGAGGCAGTCTTTACACATTGTAATTCCCCCAGGGGTGACAGTTTGCAGGAGGAGTGTGCTGGGGTCAGGATACTGAAGGACCAGGCCCACCACTCATAACTGTGCAGATGGTCTCTACTCATGAGCGAGGGGAGCGGGGAACAGGCATTGCCATTCACCTCCATTCCCAAGCGGTGCACCCTGGTGTGAGGTTTCACCTATCTGGAGGTAGGGATGCCTTTCCTAATGTACACTACGTGACCATACGCTTTTGTGGTGGCCTTCCAAAAGTTCCTAGTCAGGTGCACCTGCATTCAGCAGCTCCTCACTCCAGTATGCATCTGCATTGACAGGTTTCAGTTTCCACCAAGAGATTCACATGCTTTCTATTAGCTTTAGAAATACATATTTCCCTTCTGCTTCTTATATTCTTAAATTTCATGAAAGAGTCAATAGATTCTAGGTCATGATCTCCATAAAACTCAGAAGCCTAAATATATGTCTTTAAAAACCTTATTTCATGTGATTTTTGCCTTGAAAATAACAATTTCAGCAATTTCCTGAAGACCTTTAAGGGAATTGAAAGAGAACTGGATGTCCCAAATGAGGATTGGTTGGGAATCCTGGAATTAGAGGTAAAGTGGGGGAAGATGAAAGGACACCAACTGTCTAGATGACAGGACTCAGAAACCGCAACTCCATCCCCATCCAATCAATTATTCTCTCTAACATCAGGTTTCATTGTCTACGAACTGGGAATAGTAATGCATATTCTGTTTCCCTGGCATGGTTGTTGTGTTGCTCAAATGGGATAATATCTATGGAAGACACTCTGTACACCTTTACATGCAGGAAGAGAGAAAGCGATAATATTTAACATGAACCAAAGAGCATTTGAAATGATATTAGCTCTCATGAGATGGGATGTTCTTTGGCTGGGAAGGTGGTAATCCCTCCCCTTGGTGACCTCAGTGAATTTCAGACAGATCTTCAAAGCAGATCAGGTCTCTGAAGCATAGAGTGGTGAAAATATTCCAAGTTCTCTGACCTCCCTAGGCTGGGGAAGGTTGGCATCAAGGACAGAAGCTTTCAATTGCATTGAACATAGCCTGGACAGGTTCCAAGTGGGTAATTACTTTATGCTTACTTACAATTTCCCTTTCAGCTTCGAAGGGATAAAGCATCCCTCACTGGTTGGACTAACGGGGCTATTCAATGTTGCTAGGCATATGTTGAACAGCTGCCCCAGTCACTTACCTCAGCAGAGACTGCATTTTAGTAATGAAGTCAGGGCTCAAATTGGGCAAGACGGTAGCACATTTCTTTGATTAGTGTGCAGGACAAATGTGGCCTCTCTTTGAACAGAAGGGAGGGCATGTAGCACGTTTTTTCCTTATTCCCTTCAGGAGCAGGTGTAAAGTGAGCAGATTCTTTGAGAGCCAGCTTTGAGAGGTGCTCTGATATGAGTCTAATTGAGAAAAATATGTTAATTTTGTCATGATCAATAACGATAGCAGTTACTCTTCAATTATGAAAAAAAGCTTTTGAAAAGTGGAGTGCAAAAAAAAAATTTCATCGAATGAGTTGTGGCCTCTGAATGTCTTATAAGACTGAGGGTGTGTATAGTCAGGAAAATAACCTTCAATAAGGCAGGGTCTGGGCAATGAGAGATTTCCCGTGACTCCAGATCAGAAATTTATTTTAAGGGGTCTTGAATATGCTGATCCATCTGCCTGTCTACCACCCCTCTTTTACCTGATGCCCAGTTAGCAGTGACTTTGGCCTAGGAACTTAACTTTTCTGAGTCTTGGGTTCTTTCATCCATAAAATAGGAATAATTTTGGTGTCTACCTTACAGGGCTTTTGTGAGGAATAAGGGAGATAATATTTCTAGCCCATGAAAAGATCTCAATAAATATGAATAATTATTAATATTTTTATTATGATTACTCATCTTTCAGGTCTCAAATATCACTTTTTTCAACCACTTCTGCCCCTATTCTAAGACCAGTTTAAGTGAATGGTTTTATGCTTCCCCAGAACATTCTCTATTCTCTATAAAAGGATATATATAATGTTTTTAGTATGTATTAGTTTTTCTGCACTATTGTAATTGTTTTCCATGTATACATTATTACCTTATTTTAAAATTAAGGGAACTTAGGTGCAGAAAATTTATGTAACTCATAAGGGTTGGGATTTGAATGTAGGTAATTTGACTGCAAAGCTCGTATTCTTAAGTATAGCATTTATCATATTTGATGGTGATTGTTTATGCAGTGGTCTTTTGTCTGCTAGACAGTAAGCTCTGGGTAGCTAGTAGCCCCTTATCCTTTTCAAAACCACTGCCAATATATGTGTTGTCTTCCTGTCTCCAACACCTGTTGATGCCCACAACTTTCTACGTTTTGTCTCCCCATTTCACCCCTACCAATAATAACATCTTTCTCTGTGTTCTTGACTTTTAGTCTGATCTCTATTTTAAGGTTGGTTGAATATTGCCCTTGTGGGCACCCTACATTTGCTCTCATCCTCTGACCATCCGTTATACAATGTGTATCAGTCAGAGATTTTGAATGCAAGCAATAGAAACAGTCTCTGACAATTTTAAGCAGAAAGGGCATACACTAGAAGGATCTGAAGAGCTCAGAGAATCAATGAGAATATCAGACCCAGGCTTAGAAAATGAGGACTCAAGGGTCCTCTTACTCCCACTGCAGCCTCCACCAGTTCCCACATCCTTGTTCTATGTTTTCAGTATTCAAAGCCCTGGAATCTGAGTGGCTTAGCTTAGGGGCCCAATGCCCACTTTCTAGGATGGCAAGATATGGGAGGAACCAGGATCTGGCTCCTGTCAGCTTCTGTAATGGAAGATGGTGGTAGAAGGGAGATACTTGGAATCACCCATGTCCAAGACCACATCACACAGGCGGAAGGGTATTTCTTCATAAGGAAAGAGGATGGATGCTTGACAGCAAAAAATTAGCAATTTTCTAATGCATATTTTAATTGTTACCTCTGGATCACCCCATCAATTTGTGTAATTTTTCCTCATGCCAAGTCTTTTATTTATCTTGATCTCTACACCATCCTCCCCTACTGAGGCCTTCCTGGCTCCCTAGGCTGGGCATAGACCTTGAGAACTGGGGGCAGAGAATGCCTATGGATGATAACAATGATCCCATCTTACTTAAAGCATGCTGTTCTGGCTCTCAGTGAGCACACCTCCCCTGGCTCACTCCCCAATCCCCCCAAGACATCCTTACAGCCTGCTCCTATGTTATAGGCCCTTGACCATGTCAATGCCTTTACCTCCCTTTCTACGCCCACCCATTCTATCAATTTTTAAAACTTGCTGCTTGTCCTTTCTTTCACTGTCATAGCCTATGCCTCTCTTTTCAGAAATGTCTTGGTATCAACCTACTGGTCAGCAGTCTTCATTTCTATTTGCTGTTTTGATTAGTTTCACTCTAGGCCCAGTTCAGGAGTCTTATGTGGCTTCACTCTGGCCAACCAACTGCCCTGGGATTCCTCATCCAAATCTATCTGGATCTTGCCTAGAGCCTGGATGTTGTTGCTGGTTCAGTCCTTTTGGAATTTCCAGAGCTCATGCTGATGTGGTAGAAGCAATTAATGTAATCCGACCTCTGTGACTAACTAGAACAGAGGCTCAAGATTTGTCATATTCTTAAGTCCCAGTTACCTGTCTGTCCTAATAAATGGCCTACTCTATTTTTTCCCTCAAGAACTACTCTTCAGGCTGAACCTCAACTCTGGTGTAAGATTTTGACTTGTTCCCTCTGTACCAGTCCTGCTTTGGTAACACCTCTTCAGGACTGGAAGCCTGTCTTGTGTTAGAGTCCTGATATTGACTTTGAGTTCCGCTGGCTGTTACACAATTCTAAGGTGACACCTACTTGTCTATTGATGCCAAAAGCCAGCCATACCTTAAAATGCTGTGGGAAGAAATTGGCTGCAATTGTAAACAGCTCAGTAAGAATATAACAAAATAGTCTTAGATGTTGTGCAATGGCCAGTGAACTGCACTGGGTTAGACCTCTGATACCTGTCTCCATTTTGCGTTTGCTCCTTAGCTTCTGTTCCGGGCTTCACTACTCATCCTGGTCTCTGCCTCTTTGATTGAGTGCTCAGCATTTCTCTCGTGTCCTCTGAAATCTGACTCAACACTCCCCTGGGTTTCATTTTTCCTTCTTTCTCCCACTGCTCTATCCTCAGATACACTTGAACATGCCTGTGCCTTCGCTCTAAGTGTTCTTCATCAGCCTGCCTGGGAGAAACCAGCTGCATCACAGTGGACGATTTTCTATCAGGTGCCCCTCATATATCTACTCAGAATACAAAGTCATCTGACATAGACCATGTTCCAAGCAAGGAGACTTCCTTTAAAGCTTCTCCACTCTCCTCAAGTTTTCTTTTCTTTTCTTTTTTTTTAACCTTAGCAGTTCTCTTGACCTCTCAGCAAATAGTCTTGCTTTGTGCTTTTTCTGAGCCTGTGGAAGATTTTTTTTTTTTTTTTTTTTTGAGGCGGAGTCTCGCTCTGTCGCCCGGACTGGAGTGCAGTGGCCAGATCTCAGCTCACTGCAAGCTCCGCCTCCTGGGTTTACGCCATTCTCCTGCCTCAGCCTCCCGAGTAGCTGGGACTACAGGCGCCCGCCACCTCGCCCGGCTAGTTTTTTGTATTTTTAGTAGAGACGGGGTTTCACCGTGTTAGCCAGGATGGTCTCGATCTCCTGACCTCGTGATTCGCCCGTCTCGGCCTCCCAAAGTGCTGGGATTACAGGCTTGAGCCACCGCGCCCGGCCGGAAGATTTTTGTTCACTGCCTGCTCCTTCAAAGTTTCTACCTTCATTCTCCTCTATCTTAGAGTAGTTACCCTTCCTGAAACTTGCTTCTGGACCCAATAGTTAGAGTTGGTTCCTATCTCCTCTTTCAAGATAATGAAAGGCGTTCTGCTTTTTTTTCTGGCCATTTTGAATCTATCTCCCTCTCTATGAGATTCTTCCCATCTACTTTTAAATCAGCTTGATCTATTGTCTCCAAAAGAATGGCCCTCTGTTTTCTCCTTGCCAAACTTCTTGAATATGTGGACTCCACCCACGGACTCCATATCCTGGGCTTCCTCATCACTGTTTCACTGTGAATACCCTGCAATCTGGCTTCTGTTGTTACCAAATTCTAAAGTTTCTCTCTCAGAGTTCACTGTTAATTGCGCAACAGAAAGGCTTATTCTCACATTTTATGTGCTTTATCCTATCAGTAACATTGGTACTGTTAAAATAGTTGATCCTGTCTTTCTTGATTGAAATTATTTTCTCTTTCATATGGCCATCTTATTTTTATTGAATGTTTGCAGTGCTATTTAGCTTTTCTTACAAGTTCCCCTCTTCTTTCAGGCTAGACTTTAGTTCTTTGAGGATGGGAGCTATATGTAATAGATATGCATTGTTGTTTCAAGAACACCTAGTATCATGCTATATACCTAAGAGATGTATGATAATATTTTCTAAATGAAGAAATAACACTATTTAGAGTGATTCATTCATGCAATCACTCACTGATTGATGAAAAAATTCTTATGTCACCTCTCTGTAGATTCTGTTATATGCTGTGATGCAGCTCAAAAGACATGAATAGTTCCTGCTTTCAGAGAATTTATAGTCCAGTGGGTTTCTGCACTATAGACCCTTTGTGGCTGCCAGAAATATGACACAGGAAAGGGGTCCCAATCCAGACCCCAAGATAGGGTTCTTGGATCTCATGCAAGAACGAATTCAGGGCAGGTCTGTCATGCAAAGTAAAAGTAAGTTTATTAAGAAAGTAAAGTGGTGAAAGAACAGCTACTCCACAGAGTAGGATGTTCCAAAAGTAAGAGGAGGAACACATCCACCCTAGGTACAATGCTTGTATATATGGGGAGATGTGCTCTGCTATAAGGGTTTGTGATAAAGGATTAATTTTCTTAATTATTATATTTTGCGAGAATCGATAATAATTAAGAATGCCTTTGTTCTCCAAGTGTTCTCCAAGTGTTGGGATATCTGGAAATTCCCAAGTCTGGGTGTGTTTAGTAAACATTATTAATTTGTTCCCCTAACTGTAAACATCTAGAGGCTAGGAATGCCTACACTTCTGAGAATGCAGCCCAGCAAATCTCAGTCTCATTTTCCCAGCCCTCATTCAAAAATGGAGTTGCTCTGATTCAACTGCTTCTGACGCTATGATGGGGAAGCACTTAATTGGAGGTGTGGAGGTCAGGAAAGGTTTCCTGGAAGAAATAATATGTAAGAATTTGCAAGGCAAAGAGAAGGAAAAAGAAGCAGATGTTCCTGGCAAAGGGAGCAGCATGTTCAAAGACTAGAGAGCATGACACCCTTGAGAAACTGACCAAACGAAAATTGGAGCCAGAAAGTAGAGAGAATGAGGGAGATAAAGCAGACAGGTGGGTTGTGCCCAGATTAAAACAGACATTTGAACTTCTTCCTCCTCTTGAAGTCTTTTACTACTGTGTACTATTTATCTTTACACTCTTTTGAGTGGTCGGTGGCAGCTGTTTTACAAATGGAGAAACTGAGGTTCATAGAAGAAAAACTCACTGTCAATAGTAAACTGAAAATATCACTTCCCGATGCAGTTTCCTTTTTTAATTTACCACCTTAGCAACAAGAGCAAAATGGGCAAGATGTAAAAAAAAATCATTTAAAAAACCCATTTAAGAGCTGAAGATGCAAAGAAACCTAAATGAGCTATATTAAAAAAAGAAGGATTTGGCTGTGTTTATCACTGGAACAATGGTGGGAAAGGGAGGAATTTATTGCAAACAGGGATAAAGAGAAACTGAGCTAACCTTTCATGAATTTTGATCATCACATGGGGCTTATGTGATGGTATCCTTAGTTCACAGAACATATCAGTACCACCTGTGGATTCCATCTTGGGTTTTTACTACATACACAGGGAGAGGATGTCAAAGGTGAGGACAGAGCAAGAAAGTGGAGAGAAATTCCCCCAAGAAGCATATGAAATGAAAAAGCAGGAACCTTCTTCAAGTGCAATATAGTCACCTAATAAAGGCTGGGAGAGAGCAGGTGAGCTGAACAAATGCCCCAACTAGATGCATAGTACCTTCCCGGGGGGTAAGGCAATATCTCATTGAAGGCTAGCATCAGGACAGAAGACTTTATAGAAATCTCTCTAAGGTACACTGGTTCTTCACCAAATGCACTGAAGATGCTCTCTAAGGCTGGAGGAAGAGCAGCAAAGGTAAAGCAAAATCCCTTCTAGACACCTTAGGTCTTTACTGAATCCATTGCTGCATCTTTTTAAAACGAGACAGGATGGCAGGGTGAAGAGAAATCTCTTGAGGTACAGAAAATTACAAGTGGGATTAGAGAGAAAAGGTAATCCTCTGTGATCTGAAATCTGGTCGTCAGGCTGTAGAGAAGAGCTCTCTTATGGTTCAGGAAGTTGGTGACAGTGATGCAAAGTATAAAAAGATCCCGAGTCTCCCTGGTGCTCAGACCCCAAGTTATTTTAAAGAAAGAGTTCTAATCCTGTCCACAAAATATCTAAGTCCAAAGTAATCTAAATCTAGTTAAAGCTGCAACAATGCCCACCTCAATATAGATTAGATGGAAACAGCCCCTTAGTGGCTTGACAGGGAAAATATGCATGATATTTGGGAAGTATCTACTTTTAAATAGAAATATCCCCCTCTTTTTCACGCACAGTGTCTGGCATAGTAAAAAATTATAAGATATGTAAAGAAGCAAGAACATGGGACATGCAATCAAGTGTAAAAGACTTTATAGAAACAGACCCTCAGATGGCCAAAATGTTTAAATTATCTGACAAAAAAACTTTAAAATGATTATGATAAATATATTAAAGGATCTAATACAAAAGATGAACAAAATTCACGAATACATGGAGAACGTCAAGGAGAAATGAAATCTATAAAAAAGAACCAAGTGGGCATGATAGAAATAAAAAAGAAATAAGAGAAATGAAGAGTTCCTTCAACCAGTGTTTCATTTACCCATTGCTGCATAATGAGATGCCACAAAGAGGGATTTTAAATAATTAGAATTCAATCTTTTTCTCATTATTCTGTGATCTGAGCTGGGTTCAGCTGGACAGTTCTGCTCCATGTGCTGTATGCTAGGTCTCAAATAGCCAAGATGCCTTCTTTACTCACATTTTTTTGGTGCTCAAAATTGTAGTGCTTTCATTAGTTCTGTTTGCCAGAAGAGTTGGGGGCTGACCAATCATTTTTCATTCATTCTGTGGGGACTCTCCAGTTTCTAACTTTACTCTTCTCAGAAAATGATAGTCTCAGAGTAATTGGGTTTTTGATATATGTTGCCTAGCTTCCAAGAGGGAAGAAATGGAAGCTGCAACTCCTCTTAAGATCTGAACTCATAAGCTCTAGAACATAATTTCTGACACGTTGTCTTGTTTAAAGCAAGTTACAAGTCAAATCCAGATTCCATCAGCTTTAACTTTCAGTTTAAAAGAAATGTGGACAATGGAAGAACCCATTAAATAACACTATAAGGGAAAAATCAGCCAAATTCAGAATATAGAATATTCGAGAGAACAAAGGATCCACTTTTACTAACTGGGCTGGGAAATAGGGTAGAAGTGGGGAAAGGAAGGGAGAAGTGTTATAAAACCCAACAACCAAATGCAATGTGTAAGTCTTACTTAGATCCTGAATAGAACAACCGATTGTAAAATGACATGTTTGAGACAATCAAGGAAATTTGAATGTGTTTTCATTATTTGGGGTATTAATAAATACTTGTGAATTTTTGTTGAGTTTAATAATGGTGTAGGAGTTATATATGCATAGATAAATAAAATATAGGTAATGTAATTATCAATTAGAGAATTCTATAAGAAAATTTGGGGGAAGAATGGCATAATGTCTTGGTTTTGCTTTGAAATATTCTGGGAAAAATAAGCAATACATTTGAGGAGATAGATGAAACAAGATTGGTAAAATGTTGATGATGCCTGAAGGAAAATGGCGGGTTCATCAGGTTCATTTCATTATATTATTCTCTCTACCTTAAAAGTAATAAAAAATTTTATTAATTTTTAAATAAACATCATAAAGATTAAAAAGTTGCATTTGCCTTTCTTAAGAAAATACAACCCACACATAAAAAGTAGGACTATATTCTCATTTTTCTGAGATTTCAAGACATAGCTGGGGTAATTTGGAGAGGCATTAGCACAGGCTACAGCAGGAAGGAGTGGTGCCACACAGATTCTGCTTGGGAACACAGACGTAGAGTTGAATTAAAAGTCATGGTCTGCATACAAACAGTTGGATGATATCAGTGAGGGACTTTATGTTCCCTTTGTGCTTCTGGCCTGCCAGTCCCCTCTTTGTGCCAACTGCTCTGTCTCTCACAAGCTAGAGGCTGATTCTTCATTCAGTGAGTTAATTTTAAATGAAAACCTAAGTCATAATGTTTGGTTCACTACACAGACAACAGGCACTGTCTGCCTCATTAATGATTAACATGGCAGCTGGTAATGTCTTGCAGCTGGTTGACCAGTTTAATGATGCCAAAATCTGGCTACATCCCTCTCCTGTTCTGACCAGTGCAGGGATCAGCTTTCGTCATAGTGGCTTGAGCTTGGTGCATAAGGACATAGATTATCAACATGAAGGAATAATATTTCTTGTAGTGGGGTCAACTTAAGTGCAAAGACTATAATTATTTTTGCTGGTCCAGACAGAAAGGCTGCAAGACCCATAATACATTTATCTGATATTGGAAGAAACAGAATATTAGATACCCTAAAAGGTAAGATTAAATCCTAGAAAGAGTTAAGGGGCCACTGTTTCTAGTGACTAGCCCTGAAAGATGATATAGGAGGTACAAGGTAAACAAGAAAAGAATTGAGAACCTGCTGGGCATAGTGGCTCACATCTGTAATCCCAGCTACTTGAGAGGCTGAGGTGGGAGGATCACTTAAGGCCTAGAGTTTGCGGCTAGCCTGGGCAACATAGTAAGACCTCTATTTCTAACAATGTTTTAAAAAACAACAACCCCTCCACCCTGTTCTTCCTAGAGGTACATACAGGGCCCAGAACTGAATGTTAAAGTATGGAGTAGTCAAAAGTTTGGAAATCCAGACTTAAGTGAGTTGCAACAAGAGTACAACCTTCACAACATTGAGGTATGAATGTCAAATGTAATCTATTTGTATTTTTGCAAAGTTAAAGATCTTAGAAGACCTGAACTCAGAACTGTGAGAGGGGAAATGCCTACTTTTGGCTGACTGGCCGATCATGACATTGAGAGGCAGAAAGAATGGAATAAAGATGACCAGGTGGACTTTGAGCCTAATAGCCTGAGTTGAAATCTTAGCCATTCTATTTATTATCTGCATTGACTTTGAACAGGTTTCTAAACTTCTTGAGATTAAATTTCCTCATGTACAAAATAGAGCATTTGAAGGATCAAATAATTAATGAACATAATGAAGAGTAATTATTAATATTAATTGGAAAGATTCAAATTTTGGCTTCATTTTTTTCACTATCAGTTATAAAGTATTTGTATACCTCATCTCTTATTTGGAAAAAACCCTGTGATACAGATATTATTTTGATATCACAGGTGAGGAAACCAAGGCTCAGGATCTGCCCTGGTTAGTGCCAGGATGTAGCAGAGTTGGGACTAAGCCAGTGCTCCCAACTCCAGGGCAACATCTGCCCCTTGAACCTCTCACTGACTGCTCTGACACAGATCACCAATTTTTTAGCCTCTACTAGCCTCAGCTTATTTTTGCTTTAGCATCCCTGATAGTCTTGACCAGCTCCCCTGGACTGTTTTGCAGAGCCACTCATAATTTACATCAGCACAATGTGGTTTGCTAGTAGAAGGTGTCACATAAGTAAGAACAGAGTCCAACATGGGGCCATCTCTGTTCTGGCTGCTTGACTTCCCTGATGTCCCTGATTAAGAGGACACTCTTGATATTCCAGGCTGTGAAGACTTATTTTGAGTTAAGTACTTGTACACTGGATTTGTTCTTATCTGTTGCAAGTTGTAACTGTGCTCTGTGCCTGTTCTGTGACCTGGGTTTTTCATTTTTCAGCACTTGAGGTTGTAAGGACACCAGAGGAGAATAGATTGTTGGGAATCATACCCTCTCCCATCCATCCCTGCCCCAGCCCTTGTTCACAGGGGCACAGACACGTGCACATGCACATATGTGAGCCTCGGCAGCCTCCTCTCCCTCAAGTTGGATTGAAGCCTCCACAGTACCAGAACAGAAACTATTTCACTTGGAAGAAGTGTTCCATTTCTACCCTTCTAAAACCTTGTCAGGGTAAGAAAAACAGAAGCTGTGACTTCTCAGTGCCATCTGGTAAGTTAGATTGAGCATCGGCCCTGTGGTGCGTGTCTGTTGTGTGGAAACAGGCCTCCCTAGGATGGAATAGCTGATGCTCCCAGGGGGCTCTCAGGAAAAGGAGGTGTTTGTGAGTCCAGCCTCACTAAGGGCAATGCCAGGAATTAGCCATTTTTCCCCTTGAACATCATTGCCCCCTTTCAGATGCACTCATCTTGTGCGAGGCATCTGCGTGCTCACAGCCCCATACCACCTGCCCAGGGGCCTGGCAAAGCCCTGGTTCAGTTAATGAGGAGTTTAATAATCTCTGTGCATGCCAATGTGGGCCCATAACATTTAGCTCCTCTTTATCCAACCCCAGGCAATTTTCCTTCATTTTCACAGCACTGGTAGAACCCAGCTAATCGCAAGTCCCTGCAAGGAACTGCATTATCAGATGAGATCTAACACATTCAGGATGGCATGGCCATAGAAGAAACACATGATCAAAGTAAACACTGAGAATGAAGAGAGCCATCCTGTATGCTTCCTTCAGCAGGGTTGAAGCTCATTCTACAGCATTCAGAGATGAATGATAAAATAAGCAAATTCCTGAGAATGAAGAGAGCCATCCTGTATGCTTCCTTTGGCAGGGTTGAAGCTCATTCTACAGCATTCAGAGCTGAATGATAAAATAAGCAAATTCCAGCCTAGGAGGAGACAGCAACATCTGCCAGATATGTTGGAAAGATGGCAGTATGTGGTCACTTCACATGGCCCAAGTGCCCTGGGGCTGGGGATGGAGAAGACAGGAGGCTATGTAAGGCCAGACATCCCTCTCTATCACTGGCCCTTGACATCACACCTAAACAAGAGTTTGGGTGGCTCTGCAAACTCATCCAAATATGCTTTTGTGTTCTTCCTCCAGTCCTATTGTGGGTCAGTGCTGGAAGTCTAGAGCTCTGGCTTATGATGCTCTGGCACCCAGACGGCTGGCAGTGGTGACCTAATTGATCACTGCTAAGAGATGCTTTAGATAGTGTGGTGGCTTTGTCATGTGTGAACTTGGGTAGGTGAACTATGTTTCCCAGAATTCCCTTCCCTGTGTGTTTCCCATTTGGGTAAGCCACAAGCAAGTTTCTTGTGTGAGATTTAGAGGGTGAGCATGAAGCAGCAGCCATTTTGCAGCCCACACACATTGTTGATCATCTGCTGAATCACCTCATCATCATGAAGCAGCATTTGGGCTTGCAATTGCTCTGCCTTCTTCTGTGTTTTCCAGCTTCTCTTGACTCTTAAGCTAGGTATGTGCATTTGGCTCCATGTGACTCCTGCAAGAAAGCCACATCGCCAAGGTTACAGTTACAAGAGATGGCAGGCATTCCAGACTGTTCTCGTGGCTGTAGACTCTCCTTTGTTCTTACTTTCCCCACCTTCCTGACTGTCTGTCCTGTGGTCTTCAAGCTGCCATAACATCTATACAGAGCCTGCTTAACCAGGTCGCACAATTACGTAAAGTCAAATCTGTGTACTAAGTCTATCCATCTGGCCATCTAGCTATCTGTCTATCTGTCAGCCTGCTTGTCTATGTATCTGTCTATCCAAATATCCTAGTGGCTCTGCTTTTCTGACTGAACGCTGACCACAGATTGCGATAGAAAAGTGAGCCCCATGAATCCCCCAAGGTGGAATCCTCTTAAGACTGCTGCCTGGGCACTTGAGGGTAGTGCATTCATGGCTAGATGCACTCCAACATGTTTTCCTACTTTCAGTTCTGGGAATGGTGCCCATCCCTGTCCCTTAAATATTTATTCTGTACACACGGGGAAGTCATGTTTGCTGTGTGGGTAAATGTATTAGCATTTCAAAGGCTTCTTCCAGCTACCTATCAAGTTTCCCCCACCACTCTACACCTTTTCTTCCTTCTCATCCCTGCTCCTCCTTCTGCCCTTGAATATTTGGGAAATTTGAGACTGGCTGGCCTTGAGTCATCCTAAGCCTAACAGACCAACTTCTCTGTGGGAGCCAGGTAGTGAGGGGGACTTCAAGGAAAGGGCCCAGCTGGGAAATCAGTGCAGCAGATCCTGACAGCAGCCCTCCAGTGCAGGACAAACAGATGAAGAAAGGAACATAATTTGCTTTCTCTTACTGCAGTGTGGGAGCATCACAGACCTGTCACTCAGCTCAAGATCAGAGAAAGTTCCAAACAAGAAGCCAGCTTGGTCCAACTGCTTCTCCCTGCCCTCTTCTGCTTACTGCTGGGAGCTATGTGGGAAATTAAGGCTGGCACTCCTTGCTTCCATCCCAGGCAGCAGAAACTGGGATCCCCCTACTCATCATAAGAAATAGAGCCTGGAAACACTAGTGCCTCTGACTAATTTGCCCTAAGTCGCTTGTCATAGGTGTTTTGCATTTTGAGGTTTGATGGGTAAGTTGATGCCTCCTGGTAATTTCTCAGCACAAAATAATGACAGTGTGAATGAAGTTCAATTGTTACTATTTTTTTTCCCAACTCTTAGTTATTGTTTTACACCAGCTTGTTACTTCCCCTTGTTAAAATTGGTAGCAGAAACAGAAGGGGTGAAAAACCACCAAGGGGATGCTTCTTTCAGCGTTCATAGCAGGTGTCTCCGTTAGGTTTTGCCTAAGAGCCACATCCAGGTGTATCAAATTAGTTAAGACGGCCATGGGTTCATTTGCATGTGGTCTGGATATCATTTCTGAATACCCAGACAAACAGTGCTGGTGTTTTTCAGGCAATTCCAACTTTAAATTGCATTGCCCCACATGAGAATTCACATGATCATGTACATGGAAGAAACTTAGAGTTGGTGAGAGAGAGAGAGGAGAGACCCACTTGGAAGAAATGCTGTGCTTTTGTGCCCTGGAGTCCGTTAAAGTAGAAGACAGGGTGAGAAGGGAAACTGGAAGTAGTGGAAGCCTACTCTTGAAGGATTTTCTCATCTAAAAGATTAATAATGAAACTGATGTTATTAATGATAATGATGACAGTAATAATCACTTGGGTCTGACATGCCATAAACTCCCTATATGACCTCTTCAGGCCCAAAATACACTTGGGATTCATTCATTTGATCTCTATGTAGATTTAAATGCTAGTTTAATTCACAGATACACAATCTACATGGGCAAATAAGTAACTGAAGTCTGTTGGTACATAATATTGCAGAGTAAAACAACACTTGCATTCAAAGGAGTCTTCTAGTATCCTCAAGGGAGAAGCCCAGGCTTTCTCCTGAAATCCCTCCACTCACTGGTCCTCACTCTTCCCATTCATTCATCCTTGCTACCATCAGATTCAGGGTCCGTTGGGAGGTTTATTTTTCTTGCCAACAGCTTGCGGGCTTCAAAACATAAGCTCACTCTTTCCTTTGGCTGAGTTAAAGGAACATCTCCATCTGATTTCCTTAGGGACTTGGTATAGTTTCCTCTAACTTTTTCTTCTCTTTACCCTGTCTCTGCCTCTGTCTTTTCTCTTTTCTGGGTCTGCCTTCCCTTCCTGTTTCAGTTTCTCTTTGCCCCACACTGTTCCCCCTTCTACACTTAGCACAAAATGACCGGCACTCCAAGCAGAAAGGCAGCAGCGGTGGCAGCAGCAGAGGGAAGGCAATGCTACGGCTGACACTGCGATGAACAGGGCTGTGGCAGGGGTGTGTGCCACACTCAGAAAGCTGAGCCCTGTGATGATGGCGAAGAATCCTGTGATTACACACTCCATAAAAACCTGCCCTGCTGTGGCTGGATTCCATGCCAAGAAGATTGAGTTAATTTTGTTAAGTCCCTTAAAGAAGAAGTGAGTAGCAGATATTGAAGCTGTAGGAGATTTGTTGGAGTAAAGCGGGGCTGGGCTGCCTGGCTTGGATGGAGGGCGGGAAGGGCCAATTGTTCAGATCTGCATGAAGGCCTGGGCATGGGAGGGGCATGAAAACCATGATGCCAGGCTGCAGTGGGATTAATTGACCAGCCTTTCAGTACCAGAGTGAAGCTGGCTTTATAGCAGACTCCAGGGAGTCAAACAATCATTTTGTATTTTTCTGTTTGACTTGTGTTTATTTGTTCCTTTAAGAAGCTCAAAGTATTCAATTGATCTTGTGTTTTGTCCCACCTCTGAGCTAAGGATGGGTGTGGCAGGTGTCGCAAATTCTGGATCAACCGGTTAGAACCCATGTTCAGTTCCTGTATGTTCATCTCTAGTCCAGAGCAATCCTTCTATCCCCTAGAGGAGTAGAAATGGTTGGCAAGCTCATTTTACTGATGGGCAAAGCCACCAATGAACAAAAGGGCTATTTGCAGCTCCTGGTTAGCATAGGCCCCTTCCAAGGCTCTGGGAAGGAACCTAGTAATATATTCAAATAATTATATATTTTGACTCTTTACTACAGATGGTTAAGATCGCTATCTCTTTCAACTCCAAGTTCCCCTCTGTCTTACTTTGAGTGGGGAGACATCAGAATGTCCACAGGCATTTTGGAATGCAGCTAAGGGGAAGCTGGGGTGAGATCTATTTGGTTTGAGCATAGTAGATAGGTAAATGTAGGTCACCATCACTTCCACGCCTGGTTATTACCAGCTGCCTCCGTATAGGAATAGCGTCCAGGAATAATTCTGCCACCTGCTGTACCAACTCACCAGCCTCCACAGTGTAGGGCTGGAAGTCATATCACCATATAAAGCTGCCCTGTGATGCTGGTGCAGGATTTATGTGCTTAGTAGAGAAGAAACTAGTTTTGAAATGTACAGAGTTTAGAAGTTAGTCTGTGGAAAATTCTTTTAAATCTTATAGCTCACAAATGAGAGAAACTTACAGAAGCTATTCCAAATTTGTCAACAATCCTAAAAATTTACATGACATAACAATTACAAGTTGTGAAGCTGAAACCTTTCTAAATTATCAGTAATCAAAAGACTACTGATTATACTTGAGGAAAGACTAAATTGTCTTTCTAGTCTCTCTACAGAAACTTATACAATCGTTATCTGAAGAGGTGATTGTGCATTCGATAATGCAGGCAAAAAGAAGTGATGCAGGGATATGCCAAGCAATTAGTAAAAGTATTAGGTGTTTAAAAAATTTTGATATATGTGATATTTATCAACTTTAAAAAATGTATAATTCGTTGTGATTTATTTTCTTATTCTAAATGAGTATTCACTTTTATGCTGAGTTTTGAATTTGTAATTTTGTGTTCTTTTCTAAAAGAGAAATTCCCAAACTGTGTAAGTGTTAGGCTTTGTAAATCCTGAATTTGTCCCTGGGGGTGTGGCTTGTCCTTGGTTATCCAGGATTCTGGTGTCTCTCCTGGCTTTCCAGGGCAGAACTCTGCCTGCCTGACTGTAAATCTGGAGCTCAAGTCACAGGCAGATCCAATGAATAAATTTTCCCCTTCCCTCGGTCATTTGTTTAAACTCTTCATACAGAGAACTAATGTCCCCTGGAGTACTTGCCTTTCCTAAGGCTTATTTTATTTTATTTTTTTTTAATTCAGAAGAAAAGCCATGAGAAATCTCATGGAAAGATTCCTGGTATAATCTGATTGTAGTTGAAAATTGGATAAGTGTATTTGACTAAATCAAAAATCTTTTTTAACCCCAATTTCCTCATCTTTTACCTGGGCATAGTTAGGATGGTCTAGTTTCTCTTATAGGGTTATGGTGGGTATGACTGGGATTTAAACAGAGGTTAAAGTTTCTGAAAAGTACCAAGAACTTTGCAAACAGAAGGGATTATGTTTTATTTATAAAGTCAAAGCAACCATCTTCTAAATTTGAGATTTTAGGTACTGAGACTGGGATTGCAAGTGAATACATATTTTCTGCATTTGTCCTTCTGACAATTACAACCCCTTTGTGTTTTATAGGTCTGGTACAAAAAGCCACGTGGTACCTTGATTGTGGCATGTATAATGGGGCAGGCATCCATATCTCTTAGGTGTTGGGGGTTATGAAAGGATATGGTGTATAAGAGGGGGCTTAATCCAATTCACATTCTCAAGGACTGCTCCTTCAAGGTGGGCTCCTCCCTGTGTACTGAATCATCTGATGCTTCTAATTGACTTGAAAGTATCTTGTCTCTCCTTGGAAATGCCACCTAGCCCTTTTCAAGTGTACTTCCAGGCAACTAGGATCAATATGTCACTTAGGTTAAGCATATTAGATAGTGATTGACAGCCCAAATGAGTGTAGCTTCAGCTGCTAGCATCAGTTCTGAGCTTAAGACCTGTTGAAACCCATTCAAATCTATGAGTAGATATCCATGGCCTAGGAAGAAATGTCTTAAGAAGAGGTGTAACTTGGAGGCAGACACAGTGGAGTTTATCACAGCCGGCCTCCAAGTTTAAGCTGGTCAGAGGGCTTCAAATTCAAAGTCATTTCCAATTCAATAGCTATTTTCTGGGCACATATTTTGTTCAGACATTGTGTTGTACATGATGGGATATAACAAAGATCAAGCTTTTCCCTCCCCATAATTAGCTTACAGGATTGTTGGGGGGTCAAACACATATACAACATACTCATGTCAATTAGGCTAGTGGCAGTTAACAGCAGTAGAAAAAAAGCTTTCAACATTCAAGGGGGATAAATAATGTCCTATCTATTTGGCCTTCAATTTTCTTTATTTGAACAGTGGGAAAAACTTGAGTAAAAAGAGACTTAGGTGACTTAGGTTAAAAAAATGCAAAGCTAGCCCTTACACCAGCTCTGTCCACAAATGGCTTGTTTTTCCTTCTCTTTAACCATCTGGCCCCATTTCCTGTAACGTGTTAATCACTGTGTCTGGCACTGCTTAAAGAATATTCATTCCCTGACTTCAAGGAGATCATGGTCTAGTGCTGTGGTCTTTCACATATGTAGATCGTACTGCTGTCTCTGGGGGTAGGACTTGTCCTGCTATTCAGGACAGTGAAGTAGGGGTTGTATATGTGGACCTGGGCCACCACAGCCTGACCCTTATGGAAACTGAACAAGCACCCTTAGCTTCATTTGTTGTGGCCTAGCCATCTGCCAAACCACAGTCTCCTGCAGTGTTCTGCTATTCCCGGGGCTATTGTCATAAGTTGAGGGGAAGTAGGATGTAGACAGACAGATAAGAAGGTACCTTCTATGTGGAGATAAGATGAGGAAGAGTAGAGAGTCATGGACTTGGAGTTAGAAGACCTGGGTTCTACTCACACCTCAGCCACCATGAGCTGCTGCTTTCCTGCTTGCTCTCAACTCTTCCAACACATTCTCAATCAGGTTGTGGTGTGTGCATATGTGTGTGTATTTCCAAACATTATTACTTTTACCTGCAAGTCAAATGCTGGGCTCTCACTACACAAACTCAAGAGGGTAAATAATGGCAGTGAGCCTAGGACAGGCTGCCTCAGTAGCAGTTCTTTACTTGCTCCCAGTGCCTAACCTCCTCTGTGCTCCTCTCTGTCTGGCTCTGCTCCCTTAATTCTGATTCCTGTGAGTCTCTTCTTGGCTGACAGCATGGCATGTCTGGCCCACTGTGGTAGCTCCAGCCACTCTCCTCCTCTTTACTATTTATGTGAACCCTCTGTGTTGCTAGGTTTCTGGTTTCTCTGATGCCTGGATTTGTTGTAAGTTTATGCCCAAAGGTGACTTTTTCCATGTAGATCATGGAACAAGAAACATCCTGAGATGGGAGATCCTGAAATTCACTGGGAGGTCCGAGGCACACTTGAATAGGCATTGGTTAAAGGAGCTAATGAATGTAAAACCCTTAGCATGATCCTTTTAGGTAGTACACTCCCAATTAATCCTGTATTGGTGTAGTAGTAATAACAGTTGTTGTTTATTATCATCATCATGATCATTATTTAACACCTGTTATTCAGTCTTTACTCTGTGAAAGACAGGCACCTAGAGCAGCACTCTGTGAATTTTAATATGCATGTAAATCTCCTGAGGATCTTGTTAAAATGATGATTTTTATTTAGAAGCTCTGAGCTTTTGAATTTTTAGCAAGCTCTCAGGTGATGTTGATATTCCTGGTCTGTGGACCATATTTTGAATAGCAAAGACCTAGGAGACCTTTAAAAGGGCAGAAGAAGACTAAGTGTAGGGTCCTAAGGAAAGAGAATAGGATTGGGATGTTCAGTCTCTGAGTACCTCTGAAGTCAGGAACACATACAAGGGACAGTGCTGTTGGAGACTTCATAAGTTCCCAAGTTTATAATTTTTGTAATTATGGTTAATATCTGCTTTTCTGTGGAAATAACAGAGAAACTGATTAAATGAAAAGGGTACAGGGTATGGGTACCACCTGTGTACCTGAACATTGGTTATGAATGACTTCTGTGAGGTTACAGTAGAGCTGACAAGCCAGCCCCAGGTGTCTCAGGTCATCTGTGCCACTGGGTAAGAGGGAGCACACAGATATGGAAGAGAAGCTTGCATAGAGCACACATTCAGATATGGCTGGGTCAGCAGGCCAGCTCAGAGTGAGTTTTTTTGTATGAGAACCATGTCATCTTCTATTTATTGAGGGTTTCTCAGCCCTAGAAGAGAGTTTACATACTATTCTTTTTAGTTCCCAAGGAAAACCTTTCAAGGTATATATTAGAGCTGGAATCTCCAGGGGAAGTAGTCAGGCAAGCCTCCCAAGCCACACAAATTCCACAGACAGAAAATGTCCCAGTTTCCCTACTAGAGACAGTAGCTGGGTACTGATAGTGGTCTTTCTGCTGACCAGTATGTATGGCCTTAAAACATCATCAGAGCCTCAGGATCGTAGCTTTGGCAGAATAGCAAAACAAACAAACAAACAAACAAACAAACAAAATCAACTGGTTTGCTAAAGCTAAATTCTTGCTTCAGAATTAGTTTCTTGGCATCTCCTAATATGAAGATGAGATGCACATCCAGGACTATCCACTGACCTCTTTTGAGCAAGGCAGTCAAATCTGCCATGCCAGAACCCTTGGCCAAGGATCCAGAAGATGGACATTGGGGGAGGCATCCCTATCAAGCTCAAGGGTACAAAAGTTCAAGTGGCTATACCTGCCACTTGACACATTCCCAAATGTCCTTGGGCATAAAGGCATGAAGCCAGAAATGAGATCATAAATGATGAAAAGAAAGTGTGCTGTGCTTTGAGATAGTTTTTCTCAGGAAAGGAAGGGAGAAAGTGATACTATTATATGCCAGCAAACTGAGACTTTCCATTTTGGTTATTTTGAATAGCTTATCCTGAGATGGAAGGGACAATTCATGAAAAGTCAACATCAGAGAATTACCTAGACTTTCATCATGTAGTCCAGACAGGACATACTCTAATTGGTTCATTATGTATCTATAGTGGCCCCAAATGAAATGCTCAATTTTCAATGGCTTTATCCAATGCAAAATAGGATCTGTTGTTCCTATTATGTCTTTTAAAGTAAGAGCTCTTCAAATTATCCTTGAGAAAAATTTTTGTGTCTAACTGACTTTTTAAGTTGAGAGGAAGAACGTTCAAATCATGTAACCAAGTCTAAAGCAGAGTTTCCTGTGGCTCAATGCATTAATGAAGGAGTTAATTTTCAGGACCCTTTTCCAACATGCTGTAAATAGGAGCAATGAAAGCAGCTTCTCAAACTTAGGATGATCGGTAGCTCATACCTTACCTTCAACTCATGAGTTCATTTTGTAACAAAGGGTTGAGGAATTTTTTGCTGGAAGTACATACATCACAACAATCTCCAAACCCAAATGAGGGCCCAACTCCATCAGGAATAACGAATGTCCAAGCTGTTTCAGACCATAATTTATTTCTGTTCCGAGAGTTCATCACATGATCTGCCACCACTGCTCATTTTCTGAAAATAATTTCTCTACATGTCCATGGGCTTCCAATTCTCATCACCCAGAACAGTAAGGAATAGTCACATCCCCTCACATAATTTATCCAAGAGTCCACAAATCTCTCCAGGTCTCCACAAACAAAGCAGAATGCAAAATGCAGAATACAATTGTTCATTAGTGCATGGGCATGTCTCCAAGTGCATAATGGAAAATGTGAATAAAGGAGAAAATTGTGGGCTTGAGACTTTCAGCCAGTGGCTCTGATTTTACTCCTGTCTCACTCGAAACTAAAAGGCCTTCTGGCTACAGATAAATTCCCCTTGTTTCTAATATGAAATTTCCATTGTAGATTGCCTAATGAAGATTACTCTAAAATCAAATTTTGGTATCCTGTCTCAGTTGTCTTGGGAAATACAACAAGAGAAAGTAAATGGAGTTAGAATCATATTTCAGTCCAGAAATAGGAAAGAAAGTTTAGGCCTTGCAAGAAGAGTGTGTCCAACAACCATCTCCATACAGTCCTTGTTTGCTTCAGAGTCACTGGTATTTGTGGTTGGTACCAAACTGACAGGAAAGAGATAAAAGACCAGAAATCAGGTGTATCATGACCTGAGTAAAGATGATCACATATTTTCTTGCAATTACTCTCAGATACACACTATGTTAAGAAAAGCTGGAGACAGAAAATCACAGAGAAAAATGTACTGTGACTATCAACAAACTCAGTATAAAGAGCCCCATGAAAGAAGCTGGTCTAATGTTGCTCTTACATTTTAGGGAAGTAAATCAAATGCAGCCAGGGGATACCAGAGAAATAAATATAATCCTTATTTGGGAATTTTTCCAGAAAGAATCATTTACTGAGTTCCTGACCATCCAATTCCTCCTTCCACTTTAAGCCAGTTATATGTCACAACTGGAGAGAGACCATTGACTTTTGATTACCATCCTTCAGCGACCACTCCATTTTTCCACTGCTCCTTCTCCACTAGCCAGAGAATTTAATTACCCATTTTCTTCAATAACTCTGTCTTGTGCTTACTGTCATCCCAAAATAGCTCACTATTTTCTAATTATTTATCATCCATTTCTCTCTTATATTTGACTATACCGTAGTCACCTTTGCAACTATGTTCAGCACACTACTAACCATGTAGCAGGGCTTTTTGTAAGTTCATTGAATTAATAGATTTGGATCAAAAAGGAAAATACCATTTTCAATTATTCTGTGTAAGTATATATGTACATATAAACACATGTTGTTAGTCCCTGAACCATCTTTTAGAAATTGAAATCTACAGACAGTTATGTATACATAGGGCTCTTTGGCTTGTTCTTGATTATAAGCTTGTTGATTTTAGGCACAGTTTTAAAATTATTTCTTTTTCATATGTTTCCAGTGAAGTGTTAGTAATATGTGAATTTGAACTGAACTAAACGTAATTAAGAACAATTCTCCCTCTGGTAGTAAACTTTCTTTTTTTTCTCCTTGTGAGTTGCGCTGGCTCTTTTCAAGGTTTATGGAACACACTCTTGTGTCCTAGAATGGGCCATTTACTAAATTATGCCCTTTGCTGAAAAATCATAACTTATCCTTAGAAAAGTATTGCATTTCCTTTTAGTAAGGTGCTTCTCTGAAGTGCTAAAAGTTCTGCAAGTGTACTAGGTTGGCCATGTCTTTACTCATACATGTCAGTAAGTGAGGAACCATGGATATTATTTAAATAATTAATGTGCACAACCAACTGAGACAGAAAGATTTGTTTTGTGCCCAATTATCTACCAGTTTGCCCTAGTTCTTCTTTTGTTGTTAGTTTTTATTTGTTTTGCATGAAACCCTGTTTTTAATTGTCTAGAAATGGTGAAGCCCTGGGCTCAGGAAGACCTCGTATCTTTTTCAATGATGGTCGGTGGCTTTTTCCATCATTTCAGCCTCTCAAGTGTCCTAAGGCCTCTTTCCTCTTCCTTCTTTTACTTCAGGTACCCTAGAAAATAAAAGAGAAACCCCCATATTCTCTGCCTTTGACAAAGTAGACAGCTTCAGAGCTCTGAAATTAAGGGTTTATAAATATACCTCTCAGCAGCAGCTGCCGTGTGTTTTTATAATGGGTGGGAAATTAATTTCTTATCTGGTGGTGTTGGATTATCTGTTTCCCCAAATGTCACATCTCAGTGAGAACCTATAACTCTCCAAGACTGCTGTGCTTATAAGTTACCTTTCCCTTTACTTTTCTACCTTTATTTCTCTGTCTCCCATTCTTTTTGACTTTGTGGTTAGCCTTGCAGAGAATGCTTTCTTGGTGGTATTCTAGGGCTTATCACATAGGTTGCCAGTAGTCATTGGATGACTTGATATTCTCAGCTCTTATTCTGTTATTTCCCCAAACTATACAATATTATTTTGGACTTTTTAACAGAGTGAGTATATCTTAAGAATGAGAACTGACTCATATGGTTAGCTTTTGGGGGATTGTTTGTTGTGATATACAGTACTGGTTCTCCTCCCTACTCTGTGGCTATGAGAGACTCCCAGACCTTACAGCCTTGTTATGTAAGGGATTCTTTCCAGTCTCCGAAAGCTATAGGTTGTGCAAAGGTAGAGACAAGAGGCAATAAAGCCATATTAAGTGTTATCCTTTCAGCCAATTTCTCACAGGATGACCCAAGACAATTTAACACCATTATTTTATTTCACTTTTGTATCTTTCAGGATATATTCAGACATCCCTCTTTTTCTGCCTAAAAGAATAATAACTAATGATGGGATGATGCTTTGTGGTTTTCATAGTACTTCCGTATATTCTATCTTATGTGTTTTTCAAAACAATATTGCAAGGTAAGAAAGACTGATAAAATTTCTTTTACCTCTTTTTACTTTCTATATTTATACATAACACCAAAAATAAACGAACATTTGAGTAAGCTTTTGTCATTCTGCTCCACAGGCAGGAAAACTGAAACCCAGGGAGGTGAAGGGATTGCCTAAGATCCTTGGATGGAAGTTGAAGAATTCAGGTCTCAAGTGTATGTTGAAATGAATTCACATGCTCTTGTGAGAAATAATTCAGGGAGATCTATTGTACCCTTTACCCAGTTTTCCCTAATAGTAACATTTCCCAAAACTAGAGTGCATTATCACAATTATGGTGTTGACACTGATACAGTCAAGATGGAACATTTCCATCAACACAAGGATCCCACCTACCTCCTGCCCCCATTCCCTTCTGAATTGCTGGCAACCACTAATCTGCATTTTTCCATTTTTATAATATTTCCATTTCAAGAATGTTACATAGACAAACACTCAGCACAGTTCTCTGAATATTCACACAGGTTGTTGCGTTTGCCAGTGGCTTGTTCTCTTTTGTTGCTAAGTAGCATTCCATGGGATGGATGTATCACCACACTTCCTTTTAGCCATTCACCTATTGAAGGACATTTGGGTCGTTTCCAGTTTGGAATATTGCAAATAAAGCTGTTACAAACATTTATGTAGGTTTTCATACGAACGTAAGTTCTTGCTTCTTTGGGGTAAATTCCCAGGAGTGCAATTCCTGGGTTGGATAGTAGATGCAGGCTTAGTTTTCTGAGGAAGTCAAGTCATTTTCCAGAATGGTTGCATCGTTTTATATTACCACCAGCAATATATGAGTGATCCAGTTTCTCCACATTCTCACCAGTTTTCAGTGTTTTCACTATTTTTAATGTTAGTCATACTGATATGTGTGTAATGATATCATTGTGGTTTTAGCATGCATTTCTGTAATGGCTAAGGATGTCGAACATCTTTTCATGTGCTTATTTGCCATCTATAGTTCCTCTTTAATGAAATGTCTCTTTATGTCTTTTGCCTATTATCTCATTGCAATCTTTTGTTTTCACTGTTGAATCAAGCCTTATATATTCTAGGTACTAGTTCTTCATTGGATATGTGGTTTGCACATATTTTCTCCCAGTATGTAGTTTAGGCTTGTCTTTTCATTCTCTTAACAGCATCTTTTATAGAGGAGAAGTTTTTAATTTGATGTTTTTCCTTTTATGTATTGTGCTTTGGTGTCAAGTCTAAGAACTGTTTTCCTAGCCCTAGATTCTGAAGGTGTTCCTATGTGTTTTTCTAAAGATTCTCAAAACTTTAGAGTTTTACATTTTCATTTCAGTCTGTGATCTATTTTGAGTTACATTTTGTATAGTGTGAGACCTGTATCAAAGTTCTTTTTGTGGTTATTTGTTTAGGCCAATGGGTGTCTAATTGATCCAGCAACATTTATTAAAAAGGCTATGTCTCCTTCATTGAATTGCCTTTGCACTTTTATAAAAAATAAGTTGGGCATATTTGTGTGAGTATGTATCTGGGTCTTCTATTCAAGTCATTTATATTTCTGTTCCTCTACCAATGCCACATAGTCTTGATCACTGCAGTTGTAGTCAAAGTTTTAGAATTATGTAGAAGGATTCCTCCCACTTTATTCTTATTCAAAATTGTTTTTATTATTCTAGTTCCTTTATTTTTCCATGTAAATTGTAAAATAAACTTGTCTATATCTAAAAAATACTTTGCTTGGATTTTAATAGAAATTGCATTAAACCTATATATCAGTTTAGGAAGAATTGGCATTTTTACTATGTTAAGTCTTTAATTTCATGAACATAATATGTTATCTCCATTTATTTAGATCTTTCATTTCTTTTATCAGCACTTTGCTGTTTTTAATGTATAAATCCTCTACATGTTTTGTTAGATTTTTTTGAGTGATTGTAAATAGCACTTTTAAAATTTTGGTGTCTACATATTCACTGCTCATATAGAGAAACAATTTTGTATGTTTATCTGTATCTTGTAACCTTGCTTAACTCACTTACTAGTTCTAGGAATTAAAACAGTTTTTGGTATATTTCTTGGGATTTCCTATAAAGATAATTATATCACCTACAAATAGGAACAGTTCTTTTTTTCCAATCTGTTTGATTAAATTCAAGTTCAGTTTTTAGAGTAAAAGTCATTCATAGATGGTGCTGTATACTTCTTATTGGATCATATAATGAGACACATAATGTGTGGGTGTTCCATTTTTAGTGATGCTAAGATTGATCAATGGTATCAAATGGACCCCCCTTTTATAATAGTCTCCATTAATTTTTCACCCTAATAGGTTGTACATCAATTGATGATCCAGTATCTCATTAGGGATTGTAAAATGTGAATTTTCTAATCCAATTGTTACCTTTGTATCTATTAACTGGAATTATATAAAGAAGGACCAATTCTAATTAATCATTGATTTTCTGCATATAGTTTCTACTGGAAAAAAGGCAGGATAATTGCTTAATTATTTTCCATTAGTTATCATATCCAGAGTAATAAGTTTTGCCCTAGAAATGCCTAAATGTGGTCATTTTTAAAAAGCATCCGGTTCAAGTCATGGATTTTCGTATGCTTGATGTGTTTTAGCTAAATATAGCTGTTATTCTTTTTACTTATCAGTTAGCCCCAATGTAAGCCAGTGGGACCCTTTAAGTTGGTTTTATTGTTCTTTGGCATGACCATTAGTTTTTAAAAATATATATTTTTTATTGTGGTAAGACTGTATATAACATAAAATTTGCTATTTTAGCCTTTAAAGTGTGCAATCCAGTGGCATGCACTACATTCACAATGTTGTACAACCATCACCACTAAATATTTCCAAAACTTGTTATCACCCCATACAGAAACTCTGTACCCATTAAGCAATAACTCCCCATTTCCCGCTTATCCCAGCCTCTGGTATCCTCGAATCTACCTTCTGTCTCTATGAGTTTGTCTACTCTAGATTTTTCATATAGATCAGATAATACAGTATTTGTCCTTTTGTGAATGGCTTACTCAGCATAACATTTTCTTTTTTTTTGAGACGGAGTCTCGCTCTGTCGCCCGGGCTGGAGTGCAGTGGCCAGATCTCAGCTCACTGCAAGCCCCGCCTCCCGGGTTCCCGCCATTCTCCTGCCTCAGCCTCCCGAGTAGCTGGGACTACAGGCGCCGCCACCTCGCCCGGCTAGTTTTTTGTATTTTTTAGTAGAGACGGGGTTTCACCGTGTTAGCCAGGATGGTCTCGATCTCCTGACCTCGTGATCCGCCCGTCTCGGCCTCCCAAAGTGCTGGGATTACAGGCTTGAGCCACCGCGCCCGGCCTAGCATAACATTTTCAAAGCTCATCAGTGTTGTAGCATATATCAGTAATATATTCATTTTTTGACTGAATAGTATTTCATTGTATTATGTGTATATCACATTTTGTTTATCCATTCATCTGTTGATGGGCCCTTGGGACACTTTTGTTTATTGTAGATCATGTTGCTGTGAACACTGGTATTCACATGTCTGTTTGAATCCCTGCTTTCAATTCTTCTCGGTATATGTCTAAGAGTGGAATTGCTGAGTCATATGGTAATTCTATATTTATCTTTTTAGGAGCCACCAAACTGTTTTGCACAGTAGCCACAGCCCTTTACATTCCCACAGGCAATATATGAGGGTTGCAATTTTACCACCACCTCACCAACACTTTTGAAAAATTATAGCATCCTAGTAGATGTGAGTTAGTATATCATTGTGGTTTTGATTTGAGTTTCCCTAATGACTAATGAAGTTGAGCATCTTTTTATTTGCTTATTGGCCATTTGTATATCTACTTTGGAGAAATCCTTATTCAAGCCCTTTGCCCCATTTTTAAATTGAGTTTTTTATCTTTTTGCTGTTGAGTTGCAGCAGTTTTTTATATTTTCTGGATATTAAAACTTTATTGGATATATGATTCACCAATATTTTCTCCCATTCTGTAAAAGGTTATACTTTTAAAAGCTTTCCTCATAATATTCTTTGATGTTTACAATTTTAAAAATTTTGTTGAAGACCAATTTATCGATTTTCTTCTTTTATTGTACATAGTTTTAGTGTCATGCCAAATCCAAGGTCTTGAAGATTTATCCCCATGTTTCTAAGACTTTTCTGACTTTAGCTCTTACATTTAGGTTGTTTATCCATTTCAAGTCAATTTTTGTATATGGTGTGAGGTGGGGGTGAAACATTATTCTTTGACATATAGAAATCAACTTGTTCCACCACCATTTGTTGAAGAGACCATTCTTTCCCCAATAAATGGTTCTGGCACCCTTCCCAAAATAAATTATTTATGGAGGTATAAATAATTTATACATCTGGTTTATTTCTCTCAGTTCTACTTCATGATCTATATGTGTATCTTTATGCTGGCATCATATTGTTTTGATTACTATGGTTTTGTAGTAAATTTTAAAATTGAGAAATTTGAGTACTCTAACACTTTTCTTTTTCAAGATCAAGAGTTTTTGGCTATCCATGGACCCTTGCAATTCCATATGAATTTGAAGAATGGCTTTTCCATTTCTGTAAGAAAGCTTTTAAAATTTTGGTAGAAATTGTGTTGAGCAATATCCACATGAGATGTCTTTCTATGCAGGTATTTAATTTACTTCAGCAATGTTTTGTAGTTTTCAGTGTAAACGTCTTTCTAGGCATTTTATTATTTTGAATGCTATTGTAATGGAATTGATTTCTTGATTTCCTTTTTGGATTATTTATTGTTGGTGTATAAAAACAAAATGTTTTTTTCTGTGTTGATCTCTTAAACTAAATGAGGATGGAGAATGTAATTCCCACATTATTTGGTAACAGCTAGGTTTTTTTTTTTTAGTGTTTTTATCATGAAAGTGTATTGGATTGTGTCAAGTTTTTTTTTCTGCACCTATTGAGATAATCATGTATTTCCCCTGCCTTTCCAGCTCTTTTGTTCTGTTAATATGGTGTGTTTCATTGATTGATGCACTTACATTGAACCATTCTTTCATTCCTGAATAAATCACACTTGTGATTTAGCTAAGTCATGGTGTATTACTTAGCTTCTTTAATCTGCACGTTTATATCTTTTGTGTAATTTGTCAACATTTCAGCTGTTATTCTCTGTATATTTTTTAGTCCTCCTCTCTCTTTCCTCTATTTCTTGGACTGCAATCACATGAATATGAGCTATTTTGTTATAGTCCACAGTTCCCTGAGTCTTTGTTATTTTTTCTTTTCAGTCTATTTTTTTCTCTTAGATTATGTAATTTCTATGTTTTATCTTCTGATTTACTAATTAATAGAGGAAAGTTCTGTCTCATCTCTTCTATTGTGCTGAGACTTTCTATTTCTTGTTTCAGTTTTCTATTTTTTCATTTGCCTCAAGCATAATTGACAGTTGAAACACTTTTATGATAACTGCTTTAAAATTCTTTGTCTGATAGTTATAACATCTCTGTCATCTCAATGATGGCATCTATTCTTTTTTCATTCAGTTTGAAATCTTGCTATTTCTTGGCATGATGATTTATTTTTGAATTAAATCTGGACCTTTTTGGTATTATGTTATGAAGACCTACCTCTTATTTAAATGTTAGCTTTAATTGGTCTCCTATTACAACTCTCTGGAAGAGGAAAGGGATTCACCAACCCATTACTGCCATGTAGGGGTAGAAATTCAGATTCTCCACTGATACAGTTTGGCTCTGTGTCCCCACCCAAATCTCATGTTGAATTGTAATCCCCATGTCAAATTGGGGGAGTGACCTGGTGGGAGGTGATTAAGTCATGGGGGGTGGACTTCCCCCTTGCTGTTCTCATGATGGAGTTCTCATGAGATCTGGTTGTTTGATAAGTGTCTGGTGCTTCCCCCTTCTCTCTCTCTGTTTCTTGCCACTGCATAAGACATGCTTGCTTCCCCTTCACCTTCTGCCATGATTGTAAGTTTCCTGAGGCGCCTCCCTAGTCATGCAGAACTGTGAGTCAATTAAACTTCTTTTCTTTATAAATTACCCAGTCTCCGGTAGTTCTTTACAGCAGTGTGAAGATGGACTAATACATCCACTTGATCTCCATTGACATCTGAAGGGGAGGCTCTCTGTTAATGCTCAGCTAGGGGGAGGAGTAGAGTTCTGTCTTTCCTCTAATACCTCCCCAGCTATAAAAAATAGAAGTTATTCATTGCTGCTCCTCACATGACCTCGACTGACACCACATTGTGGGTAGCCTTGTTACCACTGGGAAGTGGTGAAAGTCCTGACTCTCCAGTAGGCCTCCTCTGACACACACCAGTAGGGAAGGGGAGTTTTTTTGATACTGTTGGGTGGAAGTGAAAGCCAGACTCCTTATAATGTCTGCGTTGACACTGTGGACAGGGGTGGGAGGAACTTATTCCAACTAACTGGAATGGAAGTCCTAGACCCCTACTCAGCCTTCTCTGCCATTACTGCCTTGGGTGTAGGGCTTAGGGTGCCTTGTTAAACACCTGTCTAGGCTTTTCACTTGGCCTTTGCTGGCATGGGAGGGGGTGAGGCACAGTTTTAATTGTTGTATTTGTCTAATATGGAATGGTTATTGTCTAAGCTTTCTGCCTTGTTAGGCTTTCTTTTATTTCTCTCAGTCCTTTAGAGAGAGCTGATTTTTTTCTGCTCTTATTGGCATTTCCAGGTTGCTGGGTTTTTCAACTCCAGGTCTGACATATAGAAGGCAAAAAGAAAACCCAGAGATCTCACTAGCTCAGAGTGCCTTGGTCCTTGAGGTCCCTAGCCAGTCTGCCTTCTTCTCTTCACTTTTTAGAGTATTATTATGTTTTTGTTATATTTCAGTTTCCAGGATTTCTGTTGTATTTAATGGGAGAAATAAGTTAAAGTACATCTATTCTATCTTCCCAGAACAGTCCATGTAATTTTAACAAAATGTAAGGTTTCCATATACTTTAAAAGATGATTCTCATTTACTTATTTTCTAGGCTAGCAGCTCCTTATTAAATACCTGCATCTGTGTTTGTAAAACGACACACTGTGACCCATTAGTGAGTCATAAAATCAGTTTGATAGGTCATGACCAGCATTAAAAAGTGAAGTAGAATATAATAGAGTAGAAAATAAAGAGCATTGTATATAGTAAGGGTAAGAATTATTACATTACATTACTTTTTTTATAGTTGGGTGTGTTTGTGCATACGTGTGTGTATGTGTGTGTAAATGTGTAAATAGTGAGTTGTAATGTAAAATATATTTCTTAACTGTGGGTTATAGTCATCTGCTAGATGGCAAAGAATTGTGAGGAGAGAACATAAGAGTTATTCAAGATGATTTAGATGAGACTTGCCACTGCTCTGTTCCTCACCCCACAGACGCTCGTTGGCTTGGGAAATTGTGTATTATGTACATATAGATTAGACTAAAGACTCTTGTTTTCTATTTCAAAGTGGTTTCTGCCCCAGAAGGGTTTGACTGCAGATAAAAAGGAGGAGGACTCAGTGTTACTCTGTGATTTAACCCCTAAACCTGAGGGGTTCCTTTTAGACCCTGAACTTTGTAGCAAATGGGTTCTTACAGGGAATGTTTGGAGGAGACTCCCTTGCATTCCACAGACAGGTTCCTCCAAGTAAAGTCTCTCGGGAAGAGTAAGTAGATTAATGCCATCCTTACCTCAGTCCCAAATATTTTCGTCTCTGAGTTAAAATCAAGTTCTTGCCTCATGCCTCTTGTGCTTTGTTGGCACTGAGTGAGGAAGAAGTGGTGGAGAAAGACAGAAAACCACAACTCTGGTGGATAATCCACAGGGTTATTCCTTAGTGTGGAGAAAAACAGAAATTTTCAAAATAAAATAGGAACAAGTTGAACTGCGAGATCTGTCTTACTGAGAGGTAAGCACTGGAGGTAGAAGGAAGGGTTAGCAGTATAAATCAGGGAAATCTTAAATGGCCAGAACATCTGGAGAAATGCTTGAAGTTCTCCACATCACTTCACCTGAGAGGACTCCTTGTAAACTGTTAACTCATGTGATCTCATGTCAGATGAATTGCATATGCCCTGGCGATTCTAATTGCATATCTTGGTTGCTTACTTTGGGCCAGGTCAGTGTGAGGCACTTTACAAGGGCACTGTTTTGACTCGTTAAAATAATCCTGTGGACAATTGTTACTAGCCTTACCTGACAAATGAGGACGATGGGCTTAGAGAAATGAAGGGATTTTTTCAAAGTTACAGTTGGCAAGTGGCAGAGTCAGGATTTAGACTGAAGTAAACTGAGGCTGGGTCAAGCATGCCTCCTGTTCTATTCCAGTTGCTTTTGTGGAATGTGACCACGAGAAAATGAAACTGACCTCTGTGAGAATTTAGAGGCCCAACTATTTGTAAAGCTCTGCAGGGCCTGCTGTTGATACATAGTCCTGTGAAAATTTTCACGAGAGATAGGACTCTTTCTGTAGTCTGACTGTTTAAAGAAAATGTATCTTCTTCCCTAAAACAAATTTTATTGGTTAAAAAGAGATCACCATGAAATCCACTAAAGCATAAAACAAAATGTGAAATATGACAGGAGGCATAAACTGTTTCATCTAACACTGAATGCTGCCTTTTCAGAAACAGCTGTAAATTAAATAAAGGAGCACACATTTGAAACTGTTTAAGCCTTTAACAAATATTTGGGACAGTGAGGCTGTTATGTAAACTTACTGCTGGTGATAAAAGAACCAGCAGAGATAAATTCTGGTTAATAAATCCTGTCATTTTATCAATGAAGTAGAAAGTACTTTCAATAAGAGGTTCATGATGCAGAACATATCCCAGCGACCTTCTCTTCAACATCTGGGCTAAGTGGCATGGTCTAAACCCAAACATTAGCCTACTACTACCATTTCTGATTCCTCCTCCAATGTTAAGCAAACAAAGAAAATTCAAGCAAACACCTGAACAATCTCTACTCCAGCATCAAAAATAGCAAAGTGGTTACTGAGCAGATTAATAGGGGCAGTGGTAAGGTGGAAAGTGCAGACGGAGCAATACAGGTAGAAACCTTTATAATTGACTGTATGTTGGCTCTGAGTGCCTATAAAGGATTCTTTGGGGACAGTATTTTTTAAGGCGAAACAAATCACCTGAATCAGCTAGACAAGCTTTCTTAGCTGAGTTGAAGGGTTCTGGAAAGATTTGAACTTCTAAATCAGGTACATTATTCACTTTGCAGAGGTTTAATTAAAAAAGAAAAAAAATCATATAACATAACCTTATGGAGAAAAATGCTTTTTTAAAAAAATTATTCTGATGCCACCTGGATCATTATAGCAAAGAAGAATTTAGAATCTAATTACTTACAGAATGTTTACATATGTTATCACAGAAACTTGGAAAGCAAATCAAGAAAGACCTAGGCACTTTTTATTTAACCTGCAATCGGTCCTGTCTTTCCAGTTCCTCAGATGCAAATACAATATAGAAGTAACTCAATTTACACAAATGTATTCCTGAAAACCAGATGTGCCATGTGAAAACCAAGTTGTTGTGAATCAAATTATGTGTTATATCCTAGGGGAACTTGTTATTTAAGCATCTGTGATGCTTGCAATGACTGAACGGATTGGCATTTATAGGCCAACTGGTTACCTCTGCTAAGTTGGTGTACTTGTGATTTAGTCAGGGTCATGTTAGGCTATGCTGCGAGGGAAAAAAAAATGTCAGTGACTTAACAGAGCAAAGATTTATTTCTTGTTCAAATCAGTGTCTGATGTAGGTCAGATGGCATTCCTGTGCTGCTGCCTTTCCGGGACACAGTGACTCAGAGACTTAGATTATTTCCTTTTCGCAACTCTAACATTTCAGTGTCTTATGACACCAATAAGGTAGTAAGATGAGTGCCCAGAAAATTAAAATAGTTTTAAATACAGTCTGTCATCCTGGTATTTATCAATGTGTGGTTGCTTTTGTGAGTTTTGGAAGCATTGATGAGACTTTATGGAATAGCAAATTGAATTTCAGAGCTCTCTGAACATTACATATTCAGTAATAATTTTTGTACACAATTATAACTCTTTATTAAAATAATAGTAAAGGTGATCTCTCACAAAGGATATATTGGCCATCAGATTTAGGAACTAGAGGAAGAAAATTCCATGGGAAAGGATTGGGGGCCCTCAAGAGGAGTGTTGATCCAGCAAAATGGTCTCAGTGAGTGCTTGCTTTCTAGTTTCCTTTGCCTTGACTTCATTGTAACTGTGATGGTTAATTTCAGATGTCAGCTTGACTGGGTTAAGGAATAACCTCATAGCTGGTAAAATATTACTGCTGGGTGCATCTGTGACAGAGATTAGCATTAGAATCATTAACTGAGTAAAGAAGATCTGTCCTCCCCAATGTGAGTGGGTGCAGTTCAATGGTTTGAGGGACTGGAGAGATCAAAAAGGAAGAGGAAGGGCGAATTCACTCTCGCTCTTCTGGAGCTGGGACACCCATCTTCACCTACCCTCAGACATTGGAACTCCAGGTTCCCTGGCCTTCAGACTTAGGGGCTTATACTAGTGGCATCCCAGGTTCTCAGGCCTTCAGACTTGGACTAGAGTTACATGGTCAGCTGCTCTGTTTCTCAGGCCTTCAGACTTAGGCTGAGCTAGGTATTCTGCTGGCTTCCCTCGTTTTACAGCTTGCAGATGGGATACTCTGGGACTTCTCAGCCTCTAAATGTGTGAGTCAATTCCCATAATAAATCTCCTCTTGTATCCTATACGTTCTGTTTCTCGGGTGAATCCTGACTCCATAACCTACTGGACAGAGTCTCTGGTTACTCCTCTGAGGGGGGCTCCTGCTTACTTGTGCTGGGCCTGCACATTCCTGACTTGAGCTCAGACCTCAGCCTAGAGCCCTGATCCCAGCCTTCATTCTACATCCTTGGTTCGGTCACTTGCTTACGTGGCCTTCCCAGTATCTGACTGGTGTCTGTATCACTGCTGCCAGGTAGCTTATGCTACCATATCCCCAGAACATGCTCAAGGACATCACTCTAGCAATTCTTCTCCTCTCCTGCATCATCAATATTCCTCTCTCTCCTGAACATTTCTGAAAGCATGCAAATAGTCTGTTATTTCTCCTATCCTAAAAGGAAGAAAGAAAACCTCTCTTGACCCCAATTTCCTCCTCCCCATTACTGCAAAATATCTTAAATTTTAAAAAAGTAATTTGTCTTCTGTTTTCACCTGAATCTACCCCAATTAGGCTTTCACCCCTCACTGCTCTGCTGAAACTGTACTGGTCAAGGTCACCCTTAATTTCCATGTTGCTAAATCCAATGGTTATTCTCAGTTTTTATCTTACTTAAAATCTCAACAGCGCTTGACACACCGCTAATCACACCCTTCTCTGTAAACTGTTTTCTCCTCTTGGCTTCAAAGACACTGTACTTACCTGGTTTCCCTCTTACCTTTCTAAATGCTCCTTCTCAGTCTCTCTTTTTGCCTTTTTCTCCTTATTTTTCTGTCTTTTAAATGTTGGAATACCCCAGGCTTCAGCCCTTGAGCTTCTTGAGCTTCTTGAGCTTCTTTATTTCTTTCTATTGTCATGCCATAGGTGATGTGCTGATATCATCCAAGTCCATATCTCTATCCAGAATGTCTTCCCTGACACATACAAATATATCCTGTAGCCTAATCGATATCTCCACTTGGATGTCTAATAAAGACTGCAAATTTCACATCTCCAAAGCTAAGCTATGGGTCTTTCTCCAAACCAACTTCTCTCACACTTTTCTCCATTTCAGTTAATGCAACTTCATTCTTTAAATTGCTAGGATAAAAACAAAAACAAAACTTGATACTCAGCCTTAATATCTCTTTTTCTCACAATCATCATCTGATCCATCAGAAAATCCTGACAAATTCTTCCAAAATTTGACTACTTCTCATCAGCCCCATCATGTCTTACCTGTGTAGTGCAATAACTTCCTAACTGGTGTCCTGCTTCCATCTTTGTCCATCCTCCACCCCAGCCTTTTCTTATCAGAGCAACCAGAGAGACCAGAAGAAAACAGAAGCCAGATCATTTCACTCTTCTGCTATTGCTCTCATGGGCTTCCATCTCACTAAATAACGCCCAAAGTCATCATGCTCACCTGCAGGGCTTATTATGACCTGGTTCCCAATAACACATCTCTTCTCACCCTTGCTTTTCCCGCTTGAGTACGTTGCCTTACTGCTGTCTTTGGATATACCAGGCAGTCTTCCCCTTATAGGCCTTGATCTTTGTTTCCTCTGCCTGGCATTCTAAATTTTCAGCTAATCTCATGGCTCACTTATTTACTTCCTTCGTAATTTTATTCTAATGAACCAACTCAGTGAGGCCTTCCTTGATCACCTTATCTAAAATTGCAACTCTTTCCTCTTAGATTTTTATTCCTTTACTATGATTTATTTTTTTCTCCTTATCAGTAGATTTTTCTTATATATTATACCATATATTTGACCTATTTTGTCTTTCCCCTAGAATATAAGCTCTACAAGGGCAAGATATTTGACTGACTTGCTTTCTATTATATCACTTATGGCTAAACCAACACCTGACATAGTAAGTACTCAATAAGCATTTGTTGAATAAAATAATGAATAGGTTATGCAATTGTGTTCCCAATGTTAACTTGAAATTATGCTATTCAGAATGTTTTTCCATAGAAACAATGCTATTGAGGGTAGGTAGGTCTTATAACATTTGCTCAAAATGTTAGAACTAGGTTCTATAGTATGCCCCAAACTAAGGGGTTAGTTGAGGTATCATGCAATGTCTACCAGGTAGCTGTTGCCAATGAGATACACTTGGAAACAATCACAACACAACATTGTAAGGCTTTAAGAGAGGAATTATAGAATTCAATGAGAAACTCAGAGGAAGGAGCAATAATTTTGGAGTTGGGGTAAATTTTACAGAAGTAACATTTGAACTGGGTCAATGGAAGTTTGCCAGAGAGAGAAGGAGGAGAAATATTAATAGGCAGAAAAGATAGCAAATCAGACGTACAAGTATAAAAGTGTATCTTACATTCATGGAAAGGAGAAGACGTTTTCTGTGACTGGCATATTAGTGAGAGAGGCATGTGGATCAAAGTTGTGAAAAATGCTGGGAACCAGGTTAGGGAGCTGAGTTTTATTCTATTGGTGTTCAGAAAGAGTTTTGAATTAAATGGAGTCCTAGAGACTAGTAAAGAAGCAAAAGTTCATTTCTATGTAGAAACTTGATGCTTTGTGGCTTGTGGTTTCCAGGTTTTCTCTCATTTCTAGACAATTCCAAAATTGACTAGGCTGCTTCGAATCTTAGGTAATTACTAGTCTCTAAAATCTCACATACTTCTAATTTACTGTGATAAATAATATGCTCATTTATACCTTATTTTAGAATGTCTGACCTCTGGAAGTCCAAATTAGAATGTACTGAGTTTTACCCAAATATCACCTTTATGATATCAACATACACACTGGCTAAATACTTCCATGTTATCTTTCTAGCCATGGTCAATCACAATAAAGTCAAATCTGATGTTTGAGAAGAGACTGGGGATCTGAATGACAGCACAGGAGGTTTGCTTATCAAAATGCAGGTACCACAGTCCTGAGAGAGACAGCTAAAAGAAAAGATGAGGGAATCAGGATTTCAAATTATCTTCAGCTTGAAGCCTGAATATTGGGTCCCTACCATGAAGAAAATATAGAAGTTAAATATAGAAAAGCTTAATATCCTGAGTTTAGTTTCAAAAATTTAACTTATGTGAGTTGAGATTGAGAAGGCCTGAGCTGACAGCTAATATGAGGCTTACTAAGTATCAGGTACTCTAAGGGCTTTCTCTGTATTAAAGGCTTTCTCTGTGTTAAATCATTTAATCCTTACAACTTTGATTTCAGGTAAGGGTAATTATTCTCCCAATCTATAGATGAGGGAACAAGCACCGAAATTTTCCTAACATCAGATATCAAAAAAGTGGTAGATGTGGGATTTGAACAAATGTTGACAACAGTTCATATGAAACGTTGTATTGGTTTTTTGGTAAGAATTTTAGAATTTTAGGGTTTGTAAGAAACTGTCCAGTGGTTTGTAAACTGTACTCCATGGACCCTCAGGACTTTCTGGGCAATAACTTATATGCCCCTCTTGGAGAGCAGTGGGGCAGGGCACTGAGTGGGCAGGGATCACTTGGGGCAGAGCACAACCAGCACATTTCCATTGCTTTTGTTTTCCTGGTTGAGCATTCACATATGATTTCATTTGAAGATGGATGTAATACAACTTTTTTAAAAAAGTGAAAACCAGGCCGGGTGCGGTGGCTCAAGCCTGTAATCCCAGCACTTTGGGAGGCCGAGACGGGCGGATCACGAGGTCAGGAGATCGAGACCATCCTGGCTAACACGGTGAAACCCCGTCTCTACTAAAAATACAAAAAAAAAAAAAAAAAAAACCCTAGCCGGCGAGGTGGCGGGCGCCTATACTCCCAGCTACTCGGGAGGCCGAGGCAGGAGAATGGCGTAAACCTGGGAGGCGGAGCTTGTAGTGAGCTGAGATCCGGCCCCTGCACTACAGCCTGGGCCACAGAGCGAGACTCCGTCTCAAAAAAAAAAAAAAGAAAACCATTGATCTGGTAGCCTAAGTCATTGTATTGCAGATGATGAAGTTATGGCCGAAGAAATGAGTATAGCATGAGCCAACAGTGCAGTGGACGGTGGAGCTTCCCAAACAGGAAGCCATTTTTTGGCAGCAGTAAGAGGGCCTCTGTGGGCCAGGCACTGTGGCTCATGCCTGTAATCCCAGCTGAGGCGGGCAGATTACCTGAAGTCAGGAGTTCTAGATCAGCCTGGTCAACATAGTGAAACCCCATCTCTACTAAAAATACAAAAATTAGCCAGGTATGGTGGTGGGCGCCTGGAATCCCAGCTACTTGGGAGGTGGAGGCAGGAGAATTGCTTGAACCCAGGAGGAGAAGGTTGCAGGGAGGTGAAGGTTGCAGGGAGCCGAGATCGTGCCACTGCACTCCAGCCTGGGTGACAGAGCGAGACTCCATCTCAAAATAAGCAAAATAAAATGAAATAAAGGGGGAATTGTGTCCCACTTTCTGGGGATGAGTGTTCCCTTTTGTGTAATATTTAGAGTATTGTACTTACTTCTAGAGCCACATTTTAAAGTTTTATTTTTCATTGAGCATAATAATTGTACATGTTTATGGGTTACAGTATGTTGTTTTGATACATGAATACAATGTGTAATGATCAAATCAGGGTAATTAGCATGCCCATTGCTGCAAACATTTATTACCTCTTTGTGGTGAGAACATTCAAAATTCTTTCTTCTAGCTATTTTGATATATACAATATATTATTATTAACTATAGCCACCATATTGTGCAATGGAACTCTTAGAACTTGTTTTTCCTGTCTAACTGTAACTTGATCCCAATTGATCAATGTCTCCACATATCATCTCTTACCCTCCTCGGCCTCTGGTAACCACTATTCCACTCTCCTCTTCTATGAGATTAACTTTTTTAGATTCCACGTATGAGTAAGGTCATGCAATATTTGTTTTTCTATGGCTGGCTTATTTCACTTAACATAATGTCCTCTAGGCTTATCCCTGTTGCTACAAATGACAGGATTCCATTCCTTTTTATGGCTGAATATATTCCATTGTGCGAATATACCACATTTAAACAAATTCATTCATCCATTGATGGGCACTTAGGTTGATTCCATACCTTGGCTATTGTGAATAGTTCTATAATAAACATGGGAGTACAAATATCTCTTCAACATACTGATTTCATTTTTTTTGGATATACATCTAGTAGTGGGAGTGCTTATTTTTCGTTTTTTGAGGAATCTCTGTATTGTTTTCCATAATAACTGTACTAATTGATATTCCTACCAACTATATGTAAGTGTTCCCTTTTCTCCGTGTGCTTGCCAGCATTTGTAATTTTTTGGTCTGTTTGCTAATATCCAATTTTAATTGGAGATGAGATATCTTATGGTTTGATTTTCATTTCCCTGATCATTAGTGACATTGAGCGTTTAAAAATATACCTGTTAGACAATTTTACGTCTCTTTTGAGAAATGTCTATTCAGATTTGAGTATATTGAACCATCCTTGTATCCCTGGGATAAATCCTACTTGATCACGGTGAATAATCTTTTTGATGTGTTATTAACTCTGTAGATTGCTTAGGGTAGTATGGACATTTTAACAATGTTAAATCTTCCAATTTATGAACACAGGATAGTTTCCTTTTATTTGTGTTCTCTTCAATTTCTTGCAACAAGCTTTCTACTCCTTTGTCTTTTTCTTGTTCTGGTATTCTGCTGAGGGTTTTTACATCTATATTCATCAGGGATATTGCCTGTAATTTTCTTTGTTGTGTCCTTTTCTGGTTTTGGAATCCGAATATGCTGAACTCACAAAATGAGATTGGAAGAATCCCCTCAACTTCAGTTCTTTAGAATATTTTGAGAAGAATTGGTATTAATTCTTTTTATTGTCACAGTCCCTCCTGGCCTGCAAAATTTCTGCTAAGAAGTCTGCCACCAAGCTTATTAGAACTCCCTTACATGTTATTTACTTATTTTCTCTCACTGCTTTCAGGATCGTCTATTTGTATTTAACCTTTAAGAGGTTGACTATAACATGTCTTGAGATATTCTCATTTGGGTTGACCTTCCTGTACTTGGATATTTATATTTTTCTCCAGGTTTGTAAAGTTTTCTTTTTTTTAGTAAGCTTTCTACCCCTTTGTCTTTCTCAACTCTCTCTTGAGCTCCAGTACCTCAAAAGTTGTTCTTTTCATGTTGTCTCATAAACTCTGTAAGCTGTCTTCATTACTTTTCATTCTTTTTTCTCCGTTGTATATTTTCAAATAGCCTGTCTTTGAACTCACTGATTCTTTCTTCTGTTGATTAGTTCAGTTGTTGATACTCCCTATTCCATTTCCCATTTTGTTTATTATAGTTTAAAGCTCTGGAATTTCTATTAGTTTTTGAAAAATTATTTCAACTTCCCTGTTAAATTTCTTTGATAAGTTTCTGAATTGTTTCCCTGTTTGCTTGAAGCTCATTACGTTTCCCAAAATAGTGATTTTGAATTGTTTGCCGGAGAGATCACATACCTCCATAGATTTTAGGGTTATTTTTTGGTGCCGTGTTTTGTCCATTTGGTAAGGTCATATTTCCCTGAATGTTCTCAATGCTGTGGACATGTAACAATGTCTATGTGTTGAAGGATTAGATATTTATTTGAGTCTTCACAGTGTGCCTTTGTTTATGCTTGTCCTTCTTCACTAGGCCTTCTGGATATTCTAAGCGGACTGACTGCTGTGCTCCTTAAGCCTGTGACTACTGCACTCACCTCATCACTACTGGACGCTATAAGCTTAGGTTAGCTGTGAGTCTCATGAGGGCTCTGAAGTTGGGACAGCCCTCTGGCCCAGATGGACCTGGAGAAGACCCAAAGAGGGTACCCAGGCTGTCTGGGGAAGCTGGCCAGGGACCCAATCCTGCCACTGTCTCAGTGGCCCAGATGAATGTGCCTCCCAGCAATATCCCATGCAGGTGGGACAGTTGCCTGACTGCATTGTGAGGGATTGGAGCTGAGACTAGCCCCCTCAGGATCTACTGTAAGATGGAGGTTAGTGAGCCTGTTTTGCTGGCTCAGCCAGGTGTATTTCTCTTCACAGATTCCTGCACAGGTGACATTGTTCCCTGGCTGCAGTGAGAGGGGCTGGAGCTGAGACTGGGCCTCATCAGCGTCTGCTACGGGAGAGAGGCTGGTGAGCCCATCTTGTTAGTTCAGATGCATGCATCTCCCAGCAGCTTCCTGCGCCGTTGGGATAGTTATCCAACTGTGGCAGGAGGAGCCAGGCCTGATACTGGGCCCCTTTAGGATCTGCTGTGGGACAGAGGATGGTGAGCCCATCAGGAAGACTCAGACTCAGGGGCTGCAATATATGGGTGAGTCTCTGTCTGGGACCTTGTAGGAGCAGTTCTGGGCTGAGACCTCAGCTGACAGGGCTGGAACTGAGCCGCAGGGTAACTTCAGGTTCACTGCCAAGACTAATGTCAATGGGCAGACAACCCATCTGCTGAGGCACTAGTGTACATGCTTTCTGTTGAACTCCTTGGAAAATAGTTTTAATTGCAGGCTAAAGGCCAAATTAGTCTGTAGCCAAGTCCCTTAGGGAGTGGAGTCATTTTCAGGCTTAAATCCAGGAGCACAATTGGTAGGTCTGCTACCTGGGTGCTGGTTTGCACTCTCAGAACAACCCTCCTAGGTTTAAGCTCCACCAGCATTTCACAACTTCCTATGTGAATCTTGAGAGATTTTGTCTGCAGATGGGTGCAAAATTCTTGTTGTTGGGGGATACAAGTGGGTAACTTTCTATCCTGCCCTCTTGCTGATGTCATTCCTCTTATATAGGGACCACATTTTAACTGAGGTACAAAGTGGCCCTGAAGAAGGCAGCAGGCTGTTGGGGAGTCTGGAAACCCAATATGCAGAGTTACTTAATTAATTAAGAATGTACAGCTTGGAAGGGAGACTATGGGGAAACTCAATAGTGTCTTCAAATATGAACCATTATATCCAGCAAGGAAAAGATTTGGGCTCAAAAAAGTTTTGGTCTCAAGATACACATAAAATAGTGGTCTAGCAACAAAATTTTAAAAATGGAAAAGGCATCTTGTAAGGGAGAGAGATTGCTGTCATATTCAACCCACGTTGTGAGCATTGTGTGGCTGTCCTAGCAGTGGTTCCTCTACTAGTTGGAAGGTTTGACTAGATGCTGTCTGAGATCCCTTTAAACTCTAAGAATATATGATTCAAAGAGGTCCTCAGTCCAAGGGATAAATCATTAAATCTTTACACTTCATTTGATGTTAAAAATAGCATTTTAGATTATATTCTTTATCCAAGGTCATTTACCATAACCCTTTATATAAATCAATAGATGATATGATTTTAGCTATTCCCAGATGATTTAACATATCAATTCTAAACATAGAATATACATTAGATTTGGTTCACAGATCAGCGAGTTTTAGAACTAAGGTGTATGAGGTCCTTAGACATTCTTTGGTAAAATCCTTTTACTGTACAGATGATAAAACTGTGGCTAAAAGGCACCATGTCTGTCCCTCCTTTCAATAGATCTTTATAGGGGCACGAGAAATATCTTTCCCCTACAGGCTCAGTCCTATTCATTCCCAATCCAATACGAATGAGTGCAGGGCAGTGAGCAGCATGCTTTGACTCACATCTGGTTGCGCTTAGAAGTTGAGTAATGAGAATTATAATTTATTAAGCACAATTCTGTACCAAGTACTATTAGGTGTGTTTGGCAAACAGCATGAAACAATTCTATGAGCAAAACTATCACCCTCCTTTTACAAATGCGAGGCTGCAGAGAAGTGAGGCTTAGAGAGGTTGTGTGATTTACCCAAGGTCACCTGGGTAGTAAGGTGGCACACTTCAGATTCAGATCCACAGAGGTCTGAACTGAAAGTGAGTACCGTATATTGTCATGCAGGCGTACACTTTACTGGCTGGCCTTACCTGGAGCATGTTTTTTTTTTTTTTTTTTTTCCATCTGATTGGATCTTCCTGGTGTGGGCATTCTCCTGTGTCATACTTAATCTCTCTACTTCTTTTGGATTCTGGGTTTGAAAGACCTGTTCTGCTCCTCAGGGCCAGTCTTGGCAACCAGGTTATCATTATACCTTTGTGGTTGTGATTCCCATGTTTTTGTTTATTTGTTTTATTTTTACCTTGAATTAGAGCGGGTGAAGTAAATTGCCCGAGGATATAGAGAATAGATGAAAGAGCTGGGACCTGCACTCAAAACATCTTAGTGCTCAGTATAGTGCATTTGCCCTTATACTTTATTCCATATCCTCGTAAAGCTTTAAATAAGATATACACTTTTTAAATTTTTTAATCCAAGCTACACAGACTAATACAAAGTGAAAAGCCGAAAGTCATGCTCCATCGTCTTCTAGCACTGACTGTTGCTGTGAAGGCATTTAAGGATAATGTGAGCTCCTAATCCTTTTGTAGATGATTAAATATTTTTCTCCTTGTATAATCCCAATCTGCAGATTCAAGCATTTCTCATTCACGACAGATTTTTAAACGTTATTTTTTTCTGGACCATTTCGTGTATTCTATTCTTAAGAAGACTGAATTATGTATACATTGCACCTCCTTTGTCTTCTGCATCTATTAGCTTCTCTTAAATCATTTTTATAAAATATTTCTATTCATTTTTCACTTAGTTTATATTTAGAAATGATTTAAAATTTAATTGTAGATTATTTTGTCTATACAAACAAAATATTTTAAGTTAAACATAATAATAAAGTAAATGCCAATAAACCCACAAAGAACATGTATAAAAATGCGTATTTCCCTCCTAATCCTATCTGCCTTCTATCACTCAGAGGTAACCACAATACTAAATTTTTACTTATAACCTGCTTGTTTGTCTATGTAGATTTAGCATATGATATATGTGTGTGTTTTCTTATAGAATATACATACATCATATATGTATATACACGCAATACATTAATTTTACTTGCTCAGGGGATTTATTAAAATTAAAATCTATTTGACTACATAATCTTCTGTCACTTTTTCACATTACACCATCTTTCTATGGCTTATTTCTGTTAATATAAGTAGCTATCATTTCTTTATTTTTATTAAAACTTTAAAAAATTTTCTAAATATACTACTACAACAATTTGTGTTGTTTTAGGTTTTTTTTTTGTTATGAGCAGTGTTGTAATAAATATGCTTGCATATATTTCCTGATGCAAAAAACCACTTAGTGAAGTGTATTACTCTAGTTTATCCTAAGAATAGATGTACCCAGTTTTTACTTTGTGTATTTACTTTAGGTATTTTGAAGTTCTGTTACTAGGTGTGTAAACATTTAGGATATACTGTCTTCTTGACAAAGTTCATAATATAATTGTTGTTCTTAATTCATAATATAACTCTTGTTCTGAAGTGTGCTTTTCTAATATTAACACAGCTACTTTATTTTATTCTTAAGTAACATAGCTACTTTAGATATTTTATTCTTAGTGATGCATATCTTTTTTCATTGTTTTACTTTTAACCCAATTAAAGCCATTTAGTTTCTGATTAGTATTAGCATGATATGTGTTTAATGTGAGTTTCTTGTAATTGGTATCTTTAGGCCATTTATTTTTAAGATAATTATATATTAGGGCTTCTTTGTTTTGTTTCTTGTTGTTATGTGATATGTTCTGTATATATCAATTAGGTCAAGTTGGTTGACAGAATAGTTCAAGTCTTTCTTAGCTTTTAATTTTTTTCTGGTATCTCTGGGTTTCTAATGTATTTTTCTTTGTATTTCCATGTGAATTTTGGAGTTATATAACATTTCTTGACAAACTGCTGATGTTTTAATTGAGATTGCATGAATCTTTATATAAAATAGAGGACAATTGATATTTTGTGGTAATAAGTATCTTTATCTATGAATATGGTATAAATCTCCATTTATGTAGTATTTTTTATTGTCTTTTACTTTTTGTTTATAATTTCTCCCTGAAAACATTACCTATGTTTTGCTAGATTTACTTCTATGTACATTATATATCTTGATGGTATTTAAAATGATATATTTACAAAATATTTTTTGTTTATTGCTGTTACATGTAACTGTAATATTTGTACATGGATTTTAGTCTAGCCCCTGTGAAATTTTCTGATTAATTCAAGTAATTTATGTGTAGATTTATTTGGGTTTGTATGCAGATAATCATAGTTTCTGTGAATAATGATAGCTTTGTTTCTATCACTCCAATCTTTATAGTGTTTTTTTTTTTTTTTTTTTTTTTTTTTGAGACGGAGTCTCGCTCTGCCGCCCAGGCTGGAGTGCAGTGGCGCAATCTTGGCTCACTGCAAGCTCTGCCTCCTGGGTTCACGCCATTCTCCTGCCTCAGCCTCCTGAGTAGCTGGGACTACAGGCGCCTGCCACCACACCCGACTCATTTTTCTGTTTTTAGTAGAGACAGGGTTTCACCGTGTTAGCCAGGATGATCTCGATCTCCTGACCTTGTGATCCACCCGCCTCGGCCTCCCAAAGTGCTGGGATTACAGGCGTGAGCCACTGTACCCGGCCAATCTTTATAGTTTATATATATATATATATTTTTAGGAATACAATTATTTTATTATTATATTTTAAGTTCTAGGATATAGAACTTAAGGTTTGTTACATATGTATACATGTGTCATGTTGGTTTGCTGCATCCATTAACTGTCATTTACATTAGGTATTTCTCCTAATGCTATCCCTCCCCCATCCCCCGACCCCACAACAGGTCCCACTGTGTGATGTTCCCCACTCTGTGTCCAAGTGTTCTCATTGTTCAATTCCCACCTATGAGAGTGAGAACATGTGGTGTTTGGTTTTCTGTCCTTGCAATAGTTTGCTGAGAATGATGGCTTCCAGCTTCATCCATGTCCCTACAAAGGACACGAACTCATCCTTTTTTATGGCGGCATAGTATTCCATGGTGTATATGTGCCACATTTTCTTAATCCAGTCTATCATTGATGGACATTTGGTTGGCTCCAAGTCTTTGCTATTGTGAATAGTGCCACAATAAACATATGTGTGCATGTGTCTTTATAGTAGCATGATTTGTAATCCTTTGGGTATATCCCCAGTAATGAGACTGCTGGGTCAAATGGTATTTCTAGTTCTAGATCCTTGAGGAATCACCACACTGTCTTCCACAATGGTTGAACTAGTTTACTCCCACCAACAGTGTAAAAACATTCCTATTTCTCCACATCCTGTCCAGCATCTGTTCTTTCCTGACTTTTTAATGATTGCCATTCTAACTGGTGTGAGATGGTATCTCATTGTGGTTTTTATTTACATTTTTCTGATGACCAGTGATGATGAGCATTTTTTCATGTGTCTGTTGGCTGCATAAATATCTTCTTTTTTTATTTTTATTTTTATTTTTATTATTATACTTTAAGTTCTAGCATACATATGCACAACGTGCAGATTTGTTACATATGTATATTTGTGCCATGTTGGTGTGCTGCACCCATCAACTCGTCAGCACCTATCAACTCGTCATTTACATCAGGTATAACTCCCAATGCCATCCCTCCCCCTCCTGCTCCCCATAATAGGCCCCAGTGTGTAATGTTCCCCTTCCTGAGTCCAAGTGATCTCATTGTTCAATTCCCACCTATGAGTGAGAACATGCGGTGTTTGGTTTTCTGTTCTTGTGATAGTTTGCTGAGAATGATGGATTCCAGCTGCATCCATGTCCCTTCAAAGGACACAAACTCATCCCTTTTTATGGCTGCATAGTATTCCATGGTGTATATGTGCCACATTTTCTTAATCCAGTCTGTCACAGATGGACATTTGGGTTGATTCCAAGTCTTTGCTATTGTGAATAGTGCTGAAATAAACATACATGTGCATGTGTCTTTATAGTAGCATGATTTATAATCCTTTGGGTATATACCCAGTAATGGGATGGCTGGGTCATATGGTATTTCTAGTTCTAGATCCTTGAGGAATCGCCATACTGTTTTCCACAATGGCTGAACTAGTTTACAATCCCACCAATAGTGTAAAAGTGTTCCTATTTCTCCATATCCTCTCCAGTACCTGTTGTTTCCTGACATTTTAATGATTGCCATTCTAACTGGTGTGAGATGGTATCTCATTGTGGTTTTGATTTGCATTTCTCTGATGGCCAGTAATGACGAGCAGTTTTTCATGTGTCTGTTGGCTATATGAATGTCTTCTTTTGAGAAATGTCTGTTCATATCAGTTGCCCACTTTTTGATGGGTTTGTTTGTTTTTTTCTTGTAAATTTGTTTGAGTTCTTTGTAGGTTATGGATATTAGTCCTTTTGTCAGAAGAATAGATTGTAAAAATTTTCTCCCATTCTGTAGGTTGCCTGTTCACTCTGATGGTAGTTTCTTTTGCTGTGCAGAAGCTCTTTAGTTAATTAGATCCCATTTGTCATTTTGGCTTTTGTTGCCGTTGCTTTTGGTGTTTTAGACATGAAGTCCTTGCCCATGCCTATGTCCTGAATGGTATTACCTAGGTTTTCTTCTAGGGTTTTTATGGTATTAGGTCTAACATTTAAGTCTCTAATCCATCTTGAATTAATTTTTGTATAAGGAGTAAGGAAAGGATCCAGTTTCAGCTTTCTACTTATGGCTAGCCAATTCTCCCAGCACTGTTTATTAAATAGGAAATCCTTTCCCCATTTCTTGTTTTTCTCAGGTTTGTCAAAGATCAGATGGTTGTAGATGTGTAGTATTATTTCTGAGGACTCTGTTCTGTTCCATTGGTCTATATCTCTGTTTTGGTACCAGTACCATGCTGTTTTGGTTACTGTAGCCTTGTGGTATAGTTTGAAGTCAGGTAGCGCGATGCCTCCAGCTTTGTTCTTTTGACTTAGGATTGTCTTGGCAATGCGGGCTCTTTTTTGGCTCCATATGAATTTTAAAGCAGTTTTTCCAATTCTGTGAAGAAACTCATTGGTAGCTTGATGGGGATGGCATTGAATCTATAAATTACCTTGGGCAGTATGGCCATTTTCATGATATTGATTCTTCCTGTCCATGAGCATGGTATGTTCTTCCATTTGTTTGTGTCCTTTTTTATTTCACTGAGCAGTGGTTTGTAGTTCTCCTTGAAGAGGTCCTTTACATCCCTTGTAAGTTGGATTCCTAGGTATTTTATTTTCTTTGAAGCAACTGTGAATGGAAATTCATTCCTGATTTGGCTCTCTGTTTGTCTGTTATCGGTCTATAAGAACGCTTGTGATTTTTGCACATTAATTTTGTATCCTGAGACTTTGCTGACGTTGCTTAGCAGCTTAAGGTGATTTTTGCCTGAGATAATGGGGTTTTCTTAATATACAATCATGTCATCTGCAAACAGGGACAATTTGACTTCTTTTTTTCCTAACTGAATACTCTTTATTTCTTTCTCTTGCCTGATTGCCTAGCCAGAACTTCCAACACTATGTTGAATAGGAGTGGTGAGAGAGGGCATCCCTGTCTTGTGCCGGTTTTCAAAGAGAATGCTTCCAGTTTTTTCCCATTCAGTATGATATTGGCTGTGGGTTTGTCATAAATAACTCTTATTATTTTGAGATACACTCCATCAACACCGAATTTATTGAGAGTTTTTAGTATGAAGGGCTGTTGAATTTTGTCAAAGGCCTTTTCTGCATCTATTGAGATAATCATGTGGTTTTTGTCCTTGGTTCTGTTTATATGCTGGATTACGTTTATTGATTTGCGTATGTTGAACCAGCCTTGCATCCCAGGGATGAAGTCCACTTGATCATGGTGGATAAGCTTTTTGATGTGTTGCTGGATTCAGTTTGCCAGTATTTTATTGAGGATTTTTGCATCGATGTTCATCAGGGATATTGGTCTAAAATTCTCTTTTTTTGTTGTGTCTCTGCCAGGCTTTGGTATCAGGATGATGTTGGCCTCATAAAGTGAGTTAGGGAGTATTCCCTCTTTTTCTATTGATTGGAATAGTTTCAGAAGGAATGGTACCAGCTCCTGGTACCTCTGGTAGAATTCAGCTGTGAATCCATCTTGTCCTGGACTTTTTTTGGTTGGTAGGCTATTAATTATTGCCTCAATTTCAGAGCCTGCTATTGGTCTATTCAGGGATTCAACTTCTTCCTGGTTTAGTCTTGGGAGAATGTAAGTGTCCATGAAATTATTCATTTCTTCTAGATTTTCCAGTTTATTTGGGAGGTGTTCATAGTATTCTCTGATGGTAGTTTGTATTTCTGTGGGGTCGGTGGTGATATTCCTTTTATCATTTTTTATTGCATCTATTTGATTCTTCTCTCTTTTCTCCTTTATTGGTCTTGCTAGTGGTCTATCAATTTTGTTGATCTTTTCAAAAAACCAGCTCCTGGATTCATTGATTTTTTTTGGAGGTTTTTTTGTGTCTCTATCTCCTTCAGTTCTGCTCTGATCTTAGTTATTTCTTGCCTTCTGCTAGCTTTTGAATGTGTTTGCTCTTGCTTCTATAATTCTTTTAAATGTGATGTTAGAGTGTCAATTTTTGATCTTTCTAGCTTTCTCTTGTGGGCATTTAGTGCTATAAATTTCCCTCTACACACTGATTTAAGTGTGTCCCAGAGATTCTGGTATGTTGTATCTTTGTTCTCATTGGTTTCAAAGAACATCTTTATTTCTACCTTCATTTCGTTATGTACCCAGTAGTCATTCAGGAGCAGGATGTTCAGTTTCCATGTAGTTGAGTGGTTTTCATTGAGTTTCTTAGTTCTGAGTTCTAGTTTGATTGCACTGTGGTCTGAGAGACAGTTTGTTATAATTTCTGTTCTTGTACATTTGCTGAGGAGTGCTTTACTTCCAACTATGTGGTCAATTTTGGAATAAGTGTGATGTGGTGCTGAGAAGAATGTATATTCTGTTGATTTGGGGTGGAGACTTCTGTAGATGTCTATTAGGTACACTTGGTGCAGAGTTGAGTTCAATTCCTGGATATCCTTGTTAACTTTCTGTCTCATTGATCTGTCTAATGTTGACAGTGGGGTGTTGAAGTCTCCCATTATTATTGTATGGGAGTCTAAGTCTCTTTGTAAGTCTCTAAGGACTTGCTTTATGAATCTGGATGCTCCTGTATTGGGTGCATATATATTTAGGATAGTTAGCTCTTCCTGTTGAATTGATCCCTTTACCATTATGTAATGGCCTTCTTTGTCCCTTTTGATCTTTGATGGTTTAAAGTCTGTTTTATCTGAGACTAGGATTGCAACCCCTGCCTTTTTTTGTTCTCCATTTGCTTGGTAGATCTTCCTCCATCCCTTTATTTTGAGCCTATGTGTGTCTCTGCATGTGAGATGGTCTCCTGAATACAGCAAATTGATGGGTCTTGACTCTTTATCCAATTTGCCAGTCTGTGTCTTTTAATTGGACCATTTAGTCCATTTACATTTAAGGTTAATATTGTTATGTTGTGAACTTGATCCTGTCATTGTGATATTAGCTGGTTATTTTGCTCATTAGTTGATGCAGTTTCTCCCTAGCATCAATGGACTTTATATTTTGACACATTTTGCAATGGCTGGTACCTGTTCCTTTCCATGTTTAGTGCTTCCTTCAGGATCTCTTGTAGGGCAGGCATGGTGGTGACAAAATCTCTAAGCATTTGCTTGTCTGTAAAGGATTTTATTTCTCCTTCACTGGTGAAACTTAGTTTGGCTGGATATGAAATTCTGGGTTGAAAATTCTTTTCTTTAAGAATGTTGAATATTGGCCCCCACTCTCTTCTGACTTGGAGAGTTTCTGCTGAGAGATCTGCTGTTAGTCTGATGGGCTTCCCTTTGTGGGTATCCCGACCTTTCTCTCTGGCTGCCCTTAATATTTTTCCCTTCCTTTCAACTTTGGTGAATCTGACAATTATGTGTCTTGGAGTTGCTCTTCTCGAGGAGTATCTTTGTGGCGTTCTCTGTATTTCCTGAATTTGAATGTTGGCCTGCCTTACTAGGTTGGGGAAGTTCTCCTGGATGATATCCTGCAGAGTGTTTTCCAACTTGTTTCCATTTTCTCCCTCACTTTCAGGCACACCAATCAGACGTAGATTTGGTCTTTTCACATAATCCCATACTTCTTGAAGGCTTTGTTCATTTCTTTTTCCTCTAGACTTCTCTTCTTGCTTCATTTCATTCATTTGATCCTCAATTGCTGATACTCTTTCTTCTAGTTGATCGAGTCGGTTACTGAAGCTTGTGCATTTGTCATGTATTTCTCGTGTCATGGTTTTTATCTCTGTCAGTTCGTTTATGGCCTTCTCTGTATTGATTATTCTAGTTATCCATTCTTCCATTCTTTTTTCAAGATTTTTAGTTTCTTTGCGCTGGGTACATAATTCCTCCTTTAGCTCTGAGAAGATTGATGGACTGAAGCCTTCTTCTCTCAACTCATCAAAGTCATTCTCCGTCCAACTTTGATCAGTTGCTGGCGATGAGCTGCATTCCTTTTGAGGGGAAGATGCACTCTTATTTTTTGAATTTCCAGCTTTTCTGCCCTGCTTTTTCCCTATCTTTGTGGTTTTATCTGCCTTTGGTCTTTGATGATGGTGATGTACTGATGGGGTTTTGGTGTGGGTGTCTTTTCTGTTTGTTAGTTTTCCTTCCAACAGTCAGGACCCTCAGCTGTAGATCTGTTGGAGATTGCTTGAGGTCCTCTCCAGACGCTGTTTGCCTGGGTATCAGCAGCGGAGGCTGCAGAAGATAGAATATTGCTGAACAGCGAGTGTACCTGTTTGATTCTTGCTCTGGAAGCTTCGTCTCAGGGATGTACCCTGCCGTGTGAGGTGTGGGATGTCGGTCTGCACCTAGTGGGGGATGTCTTCCAGTAGGCTACTCAGGGGTCAGGGACCCACTTGAGCAGGCACTCTGTCCATTCTCAGATCTCAACTTCCGTGCTGGGAGATCCACTGTATTTTTCAAAGCTGTCAGACAGAGTTATTTGCATCTGAAGAGGTTTCTGCTGGTTTTTGTTTAGCTATGCCCTGTCCCCAGAGGTGGAGTCTACAGAGACAGGCAGGCCTCCTTGAGCTGCTGTGGGCTCCACCCAGTTCGAGCTTCCCGGTGGCTTTGTTTACCTATTTAAGCCTCAGCAATGGTGGGCGCCCCTCCCCCAGACTTGCTGCTGCCTTGCAGTTCGATATCAGACTGCTGTGCTAGCAATGAGGGAGGGTCCGTGGGCATGGGACCCTCCTGGCTAGGTGTGGGATATAATCTCCTGGTGTGCTGTTTGCTAAGATCCTTGGTAAAGCGCAGTATTAGGGTGGGAGTTACCCAATTTTGCAGGTGTTGTGTGTCTCACTTCCCCTGGCTAGGAAAAGGAATTCCCTTCCCCCTTGTGCTTCCCAGGTGAGGTGATGCCTCGCCCTGCTTCAGCTCGGGCTGCAGCAGCTGACCAACACTGATTGTCTGGCACTCCCCAGTGAGATAAACCCGGTACCTCAGTTGAAAATGCAGAAATCACCTGTCTTCTGTGTCCCTGGCACTGGGAGCTAGAGACTGGAGCTGTTCCTATTAGGTCATCTTGCTCCGGGGCTTTATATTCTTTAATACTATTGTACTGGTTAGGCTCTTCTCTGGTGCTGAATAAGAGTTCTTTTATTTGAAAAACTTGTCCTGTTACTGACTTTACAGAAAATAATTCTAACGTTTCTCCACAGGGACAATGTTTCTTCTAGATTTTTGGTAGGATGCCATTTACCTGATTTAGGAAATTTTCTTGTATGCTACTTTAAGGTTTTTATTGTGAATACTTATTGATTTTTTTGTCAAAGCTTTTTTCATTTATTGAGATGATCATGTGCCTTTTCTCTTGAAAGTGGTTAATGTGATGATTACATTAAAACATTCTACAATGATAAGCCATCCTTGTGTCCTAAAACAAATCCAATTTGGTAAATATGTATTATCTTTTGAAAATACAGTTATAAATTCAGTATACCTTCATAAATATTTTGGTAAATATATTTATCAGTGAAATTTATCTGCAATTGCTCTTATACTTCCATGTCTGTTTTCAGAATTAAGTTCATACTAGTTTCGTAGAGTGAACTGGCAGTCTACTATACATCAGAAATTGTAGGGACTGGGGATATAATATAGACTAAAACAGATAAAAATCCCTTTCTTTTTGTACCTCACATTTTATCGTTCTTCAATATTTGGTAGAATTTGCCTATAAAACAGTTTGGGACTAGTGTTTTCTTTGTGGAACATTTTAAAATTGCTGGTCCAATGTCTTTTATGTTAATTGTTTCCTTATTCTTTTTTGAGCCAGTTTTGATAAGTTATATTTATTGAGGAATTTGTCAATTTTCTCAACATTTTAAAATACATTGGTATGAAGTTAGCCATAATAATACATAGTTAGCTCCTTTGCTGTATCATTGTATTCTTTTTTTTATTTCAAACATTAATTTCTTTTTTTTATAGTTTTTCTTTGTCTTGTTTTTGGAATTTTAATTTTGTACATATTTTGCATAAGTCATATATTTACAGGGTTATAATTCAGAAGATAGAGAAGTATATACAGTGGAAAATCTCTCATTCTTGTCTTCCTGCTGTTTTGTTGTCCTTTAACAACTCACATTATGAATTTCTTGTGTATTCTTCTAGATAATAATGCACAATATAAACGCTTAGTGTGTAATCAGTTTTATACATGTTCTCAGTATATTTGCAAAAAAAATGTTATCCAATTGTTGGTTGCATATTCTACATGTTTTATATAGCCTAAGCTTGTTAATCATGTTATCAAAATATTTCATACCCTTTTGATTTCTGAGAGATGTGTTAATGTTGCCCAATGACATAGTAAACGTTCTTTCTTTCTGTAGTTCTTTCATTTTTTCTTTATGTATTCTAAATTGTTTTATTGGATGTATTCAAATATAACATTATTTTTATCTTTCTGGAGGAATGAACATTTTACCATTATGCAATGATTCTCTTTATCTCTAGTACGCCTTTTGCTTTAAAGTCTGTTTTTGCCTGATATGAACAGAGCTATACTACTTTTAGTCAGTTTGCTACTTTTATAATTTTTCTGTATTTTTACTTTCAACCTTTCCATGTCTTCACGTTTTAAATATAAACATGAAGCTTTAAACATAGACTTTTAAAATTTTTTTGTCTGACAATCTATATTTTTTAATTGGAGAGTTTGTTTTGATCTACTCTAATTGCTAATATATTTAGATTTACTTGGTCTATTTTATCTGATACTTTCTCTTTGTTTTGCTTTTGCTTTGCTCTTTTTCCTTCTTCTTTCTTGCCTTTACTTGGATTAGTTGAAGTATTTTCCCCTCTCTGCTGGTCTGGAAAATATTTATTTATTTATTTATTTATTTATTTATTTTTTTGAGACGGAGTCTTGCTCTGTCACCCAGGCTGGAGTGCAGTGGCCGGATCTCAGCTCACTGCAAGCTCCGCCTCCCGGGTTCACGCCATTCTCCCGCCTCAGCCTCCGGAGTAGCTGGGACTACAGGCGCCCGCCACCTCGCCCAGCTAGTTTTTTGTATTTTTTGTAGAGACAGGGTTTCACCGTGTTAGCCAGGATGGTCTCGATCTCCTGACCTCGTGATCCACCCGTCTCGGCCTCCCCAAGTGCTGGGATTACAGGCTTGAGCCACCGCGCCCGGCCGGAAAATATTTATTTTGATTTAGTTCTTTTGGTGGCTACCTTTGAAATTTTAAAATGTATACTTAACACAGTGTAAAGTTAATTAATATTTTTACCTTCCTCTCAAATGAGACTTTACAATGGTTTAATTCTAGTCACCCCAAACCATCTTCTAGATCTGCCCTCTTAGCTCTCTCTTTTTAAATTAGTATTATATGTTAGACACTTTATTATGGTTTTAAAGAGTCAGTTTTTGTTTAAATTTATCCATATGTTCAGTTTTATTTCATTCGTATCCCTTCCTGTATGTTAGAACTTCTTTTAGCTATTTTCTCTCTTTAGAGATTAATAGTGATAAATTCAGACTTTTATAGCTGAATATATTTTTGTTTCATCTGTGTTCCTGAAATATAACTCATATTGGTATACACTTTTGAGCTGATACAGTAAAACTCCAACATAGCGCAATAAGCTTGACCCAAACATTCATTTTTATAAAATGCAGGGTCACTTTATTTTATGATGAATGAAAATATTTGGTTGAGCCTAGCTGGCTGAGAGTTCCTGAAGCTTAGTCATGTGACCCAAATCTGTCTAGATATCAGTAACAGTAACAATCTGGGGGGTGGCCATTCTGTAATTCAGCTTAAATATTGATGAAGACAATTCTGGGTCCCCTGGCTGGCTGAGACTTACAAGAGAGTAGCAGTGATTGTAAGGATCTTCTAGTTAGCTGGGGAGATTGAGATTCACCTTTTTCCTACTCCCCCTACCTTTTTATCCCATGATTTATATAGGCTAAGAACTTGAGTCAGAGAAGAAGTCTATCTCCAGTTGTATTACATAAATATTTATTTTCTGAAGAAGTGTGGTACTGCCTGGGATTTTAATGTACTTATTGTTTTTTATCATTACTTAGGAATGACTACAATATTAGATTGTCTTCCAGCTTAATTGCTGCTATGGAGATGTTAGCTGTCAATTTAGTTGTTATGACCATGCTGGTAATCTCACTAATCTCTGATTGCTTTTGAGGTCTTCAATTTATCTGTGGTGTACTATAGTTTTACTATGATGAATTTTAGATTTTTTGGGATTCCCAAAAATGAGGTTTGATGTTTTTCAACAGTTCTGGAGAATTCTTACTCATTAGCTTTTGAATATTATTTTTTACTTTCTGGTTTCAGTGTCCTTCTTGAACTCTGATAAATTTATGTTACATCTGACTCCATACTCTTGTTTCTTAATTTCTCTTTTATATTTTCTAATTTTAAATATCTTTAAGTAACATTCTACACTTTTATTATTCTCTAATTCTCTTTTGGATTTTTTTTTCTATTGAGCTTTTCTTTTTTAAAAATACAGAGGTATAATTAACATATAATAAAGTGCGCAGTTCTTTTGTACTTAGTTTGATGAGTTTTAGCATTTGAATATAGCCAGTAAGAACTTCCCAGAACAAAATAGAGAACACTACTATCACCCCAGAAAGTTTCCTGGTGCCACCTTTCAGTCGCTTCTATTGAATTTTTCAGTTATTTTATTGTTAATTTAAAGAAGTTATATTTAGTCATTTTTCAAATCTGGTCATTTAAAAAAAATTCTTAACTATTGTGATAGTATATCTGGTCTTTTTTTATAGTCCATTGCTCCTTAATTATTTTAGAAATTGTTTTCTCTAATTCCTTTTTTAATTGGTTCTCTTTTCTTAACTTTTATTTTAAGTTCAGGATTACATGTGCAGGTTTGTTATATAGTTAAACTCATATCATGGGGGTTTTGTGTACAGATTATTTAGTCATTCAGGTACAAAGCCTAGTACCCAATAGTTATTTTTTTCTGGTTCTCTTCCTTCTCTCAATACTCCACCCTCAAGTAGACACCAATGTGTGTTGTTCCCTTCTTTGTTGTCATGTATTCTCACTATTTAGCTTCCATTTATAAGTGACAACATGTAATGTTGGTTTTCTGTTCCTGTGTTAGTTTGCTAAGGATAATGGCCTTCAGCTCCATCTGTGTTCCTGCAAAGGTCCTGATCTCATTCTTTTTTATGGGTGCATAGTATTCCATGGTGTATATGTACCACATTTTCTTTATCCCATCTACTGTTGATGGGCATTTGGGTTGATTTGTCCTCTATGTACACAAACTAGAAAGTCTAGAAGAAATGGATAAGTTCTTCACACACACACTCTCCCAAGACTGAACCAACAAGAAATTGAATCCCTGAACAGACCAATAACAAGCTCCAAAATTGAATCAGCGATAGAAAAAGCTTACCAACCAAAAAAAGACCAGGACCAGATGGATTAACAGCTAAATTCTACCAGATGTATGAGGAACTAGTAGCATTCCTACTGAAAGTACTCCAAAAAATTGAGGAAGAGTGACACTTTCCCAACTCATTCTAGTTCTTTATACATACTAAAAATCGTTATTTCATCCTGTATCTGATACTTCCAATATCTGGAGTCTGTTTTCTTGTTACTGTTGCTTTTAGCTGACTTTCATTAATGGTGGCTTTTTACCTCTGACTTTTGTGACTTTCGTTGTGAACTTACATTTATTGGAACACATTTTCTGGGAGTTTTATGAAACCTGAACTAAGATATATTTCTCCCCCAGAATATTTTGTGTTTGCTTTCACTGTTTTATAATATTTTTTCAAAATCTTGCATTTCTCATTTGAATGTAAGTATCTTTTTATCAAGAGGGAGATCAGTTGTTCATAAGTTTTTGAGGTTAAGGAGAAGAATTATTTATTTAAAATAACATTTCTTCTCTTTTGATAATTCTTCTTTGAATGTAAAATATAGTCTTCATGTGCTTTTATTGATACTCTTTTACTAAGTTCTTTCCTTTGCTCTGGGAGTCATAACTTCCTATAGTTTTTGTTTTTTAAGATGTTGGTTCAGCTTAGAGTAAGGAATCAGAAATTACAGGATTTCTACATTGTGATCTAGTGATTACAGTATCTTCTTCATCCTGTTTCACTTCCAGTGATCTTCCTTGGCTGGGGATTATGTCAGAGACAATAAAAATGGGGTGTCAGCATCATTTCTTCTTAAACTTCCTCTTCCCTGAGTACTATAGTATTTATCTGCTTCTCCCAAAAATTTTAAACCAATGATTTATTAACCAGCCTTTCCTAGATAATTGCTTTTTAAGAATCTTATTTAAGAACTGAGGAGCTATGGCAGCTTCTATAATCCTCCTTCATCTTAGTCCAGGCTTTTCATTATTTGGCATGTATGCTTGATTGTTTATAGTTGTTTGCTTATTTCACAGATGATGAGAGTTTTAAAAAATTCTTTTAAAAAATTGTTTTTGTGAGTTTGGGAGGCTCAAGGAGTAAAAATGCCCTTACATTGCCGGTTTTACGTGGAAATCCTCTTATCAATCAAGGTTAAAATTCAAAAATGAAATAATCAATGTGGGAGCAAGAACTATTGGAGAAGCCAAATAAACACAATTTTTTTTTGATATTTCTTGTCTTAATACCTGTTTTAGGCCAGGCATGGTGTCTCAGGCTTGTAATTCTAGTGCTTTGGGAGGCCAAGGCAGGAGGATTGCTTGAGGTGAAATAAAAACAAAAGTACTGATGTCATTTCAAGGTCTAGGATATTAAGAAGGGATATGACTTTTCTGTCTTCTATTTTTCCACTTGCCAGAGTAGTACAAAAGGTTATAAGGCTCTAGAAGAATAACAATGCCACAAGATGGGAGGAACTTGGGTCTTTCAATCACCAAATGGAGAAGAGAAACGTACCAGGAATACCTACTTTGGAATGCTGTTTAAGTGAGAAATACACTTTTATTTTGTAAGGCTGCTGAAATTTGGAAATTGGTTCATAATATCTGCTCACATTACCTTAACTTATATAATCTGGGTGTTTTTATTCTGAAAAGATTTGTACCTTTTTCATATGGTGGTCAGAAATACTAGGAGATCTCACTAGATGTTTTATGCTACATGATTCTAAGAATATCAAGGCTTCCATTATCTTTATATTCATCTACTTTTGCACCACTGAATGAAATTGCCTTCTGACATATGGCTTTATAAAGTGGTGTGCACCTTTTTAAGGTTTTATTTTATTTTTATCTGTTGCATGCAAGATGATTCTCTAACATAGTAATTAAGAAGATGTCTCATTCCTGTAATCCCAGCACTTTGGGAGGCCGAAGCGGGTAGATCACCTGAGGTTGGGAGTTCAAGACCAGCCTGATCAACATGGAGAAACCCTGTCTCTACTAAAAATACAGAATTAGCTGGCATGGTAGCACATATCTGTAACCCCAACTACTCCGGAAGCTGAGGCAGGAGAATCACTTGAACCCAGCAGATGGAAGAGGTTGCGGTGAGCTGAGATTGCGCCATTGCACTCCAACCTGGGCAACAAGAGTGAAACTCCATCTCAAACAAACAAAAAAAAAGGTGCATTTCCATGTAGTCCACAGCATTTCTATATAAAGGCAAGAATGCCATCATCTTAACTTCTTGAGATATTTTACAACATGCTTTTTGAAAGCCCCAGAACTTCCAGATGTTATGTCTGCTATATTTTTCTATACCAAAAGTTCTTTCTAATTTCTTCTGGAGATTTGATACATGGTCTAGTGTTGTGATTTTGAACCCTGCAATGTTCTCTTCCAAGGATTTTGATTAAGTGTGATGTTCCTCTCACTTTTCATCTAGTTCTGAAATAAGAGCACAGTGGATCTCTGGCAGAGATCCCTCTATCCATGCAATAATAGTGTATCATGACAATTTTAGGAGAGGATAATCTGACTGTTACTCAGTTGTGGGCTTTAGCTGTAATTGTATGTAAAGAAAGATTTCACAAGTTCCAGGTTTGAAAGTTAGTAAGTAGGGAAGAAGAGGAGCTGGAAACCCCGTTAACTGTTCTGAGGTGGGAGGGCCATTGGATTCTGTTTCTCTGACATTCAGAACTCTTCCTATAGTCTTTGCTTACATCAGGCTGAGTAGAAGATGAAGGGGAGAATGGATTAGGTGACAGCAGCCAGGAATTTCCTTATATGCTTTTACACAGTGACTGAGTAAGCATGGGTTACTGTTCCTGGCACTGAGACTTAGCAGGTGCAAACAGGAAAGTGAGGAGCTTGTCCTGAGAATGGCAGGGGACACTGGTGGAGCTTGGCACAAAAGACTTAGAAAGCTAGTGGTTCTGCTGTGCCCTGGCAGTTTGTCTTGGCAGGTCTCCCTTGAGCAACTAAGATGACCTGCATGCTCCCTAAAACTGGTGCAGAGGGAATCTGTGCTCTTTCCTGCCTCCTTCAGGTTTATGAAGGGGCCACCTACTCGTTATTTTAAAGTTTCAAATGTTTGACTCATGAAGCTCTCATATAGAAGCATTTCCCACTGGTCCTACATGGCATGGGGGTTCATTAAAGCTGCAGAAAGAGGCAGACTGTTTGGCTGTTTCTTACAACTGGGCTAGAAGGCCACAGTGTGCTCATTTTGGGCATAAACTTGGAGGGTCTCCCAGTTGAAATGGAATCAAAGACTTCAGTGGCCTCAGGTTTGTTTACTTCTGGCATTGTCCAAGGTTTTCTGGCTCTCTGGTTGTTAGGGAGGCAAGAGATTCTGAATGGTCATGACCCAGAGTCAGGTTTAGCACTGGAAGGAATTATATGCAAGCAAGATTAGCAATATCCTGATCCTTTTTCCTGAAACACACAGAGGTGAGGGCTGGACCAGCTGTCTAAGACATCCCCTGAAACCCCCAGTGCAGCTGGATTTCTTCTTCTTTGTGCCAACAGGGCCTATCATTATAAGATCATACTGCTTCAAGGCCATGTGACAAGCATACTATGGGGCAAATAATACAGTAAAGGAGAATGAAAAATGAACTGCATTCTCTCTTGTTTCATTCTCTTTGCAGAAATCCTGCAAGTGTTATGCTAAAATACGCCTTTGATTTGAATATAAATAGCCCCACTTTTCTAATCCAGATGCAGCCATGTGCCTCTCTGCACAGGGTTGGTGATTCTCTGTTGCGTCTTGAGAGTAATAAGAAGATTCCACTGGAAAAAAATGCAGGCAAATCAGCCCAGCTGAGATTACATAAAGGAGGAAGGAAAATTGGAGAAAGTGTGTAATAAACCTCAATATCTAGTTGAGTGTGATTTTTAACAAAAGGCTTTTGCATTTAGCTCAATGACTTAAGATCTTCAGATAGTAGCTAAATGTGTTTTATTCAAACTCTTACAGCTCTGGGCAAGAGTTGTTACTATAGGCAAGACAATTCTTCTGGAAATAAGTAAGTTGCTAAAACCAGAGGCTTAGGGGTGGATTTCAGCTCCTTGGTGATTTGTATTTAGAATTTCAGAGGCTTGGGTCTTGCTAATAAGTGACTGGGCATCTTATGGGGAAGTTCTACTTTACAGATCTAGGAGAGGGAGCTCTTCTTTTGAAAGATCTCGTGGATTTTTATCCTAAGTTTTGCCTCTGCCATAGCCTCACCTGCACTATTCTTTGACTCCAAAGCTTGCCAATGTGTTTCGTATTTATCTTCTGCTTTGCTTCTCCAATGCTACCCATAAGTCTTTTTCTCCTGCCCTTAGATATTTTGGCCTTGTAGAGAAACATTTCCCAAATACATTCTCATTAGATCTATGAGATGCTGCACAATAAAAGACTTCATGGTCAATTGAGATTGAGAAATGATGCATACTACACATCTTTCTTGGAAATTTGTAACGGACTTTTTAATAGGTGCTAAAGGAAAGTTATTTACACTTATTAAGTACATATATATATATATATATATATATATATGTATGTTTATTTAATAGCAACATGTTTATTAGCCCCCCAAGAATTAGTAGTTCTCAGAATTTTCTTTGGGCATTTCTACTATAATGTCCACAAACTGCAAAACCTGTCTAGACTACTAGATATGCAAGTTACTGAGAAATTGTCATGGATCATCAAACCCTCCGAAAATGCTCTTTTGAAGGCAAAGGATGGTATGAACCAATCCTATAAATAGAAATGAAAGGAATAAAACGTTCGGTAAAGCATAGACTGGCTAGAATAAGCTGGATTGGCTGCTGTCCATTAGGGAGAGGTGCTGAAACAGAGATTTCCCCTGGTGCTATTAAAAAATGGATTTCCAGCAGAGCTCTTAAAAAGTAACTGCTCAGGCCGGGTGCGGTGGCTCACGCCTGTAATCCCAGCACTTTGGGAGGCCAAGGCGGGCAGATCACGAGGTCAGGAGATCGAGACCATCCTGGCTAACACAGTGAAACCCCGTCTCTACTAAAAATACAAAAAATTAGCTGGGCGTGGTGGTGGGCGCCTGTAGTCCGGAGGCTGAGGCAGGAGAATGGTGTGAACCTGGGAGGCGGAGCTTGCAGTGAGCCAAGATCGCGCCACTGCACTCCAACCTGGGCGACAGAGTGAGACTCCCTCTCAAAAAAGTAACTGTTCAGAAAGTGCTGCATGAGACATCTAGATACAAACCTAGGGTAGCAAAACTGCACAAGGGACAACATGGGGGAAAAGGTACATACTGGACAATGAATTAACAGAAATAGGGTTTGATTTCACTATTCCCAGTAACTGGGTGTGTGAGCCTGGGCAAGCCATTTAGTCTCTCCATGTCTTATTTGTAAAATAAGGTAATTGGATGGGATGCAAGTTCATTCAACGTTCTAAACATCATAATCCATAATGACTTTCTAAGTAGGTCTTTATGTGAGCACAAAAGAAATCAAACCAATGTGTATTTGCCCCAGGCCCCTGGGCTTCTCTGGTCCCTTTTATTTGGGAGGTGATATGCTTCACAACTATATGTGTTGCACTAATTCATAAAGGTATTCCATCCCAAGTCAATAACAAACTATAGCTTTGTGAAAGGAGTGAGTCCAATATGTTATAATCATCTTGGAAGCTTCAGTTACTTCTATTGAGAGGAAGGTTCTTTTTCTAAGGAGGCTGCTTTGAATCATGTTCTCAGCAAACATTTAATTAATAAGTACCTATTAATATTATGTATTAGGCTCTGTTCTAGGCACTTGGGATACTTTGGATGTGTGTGTGGAGGAGAAACACAAAAGATAAAATTTCTCTACTCTCATGGAGTTTATATCCTAGTAAAAAGAGACAGATAATAAACATTAAGCCTAACAAATAATGTATATAGCAAAGTGTAAATTATATAGTATGTTAGAAGATGATAAATACTACTGACAAGAAACAAGAACAAGCGTAAGGAGGCATGGAGAATTAAATTGGGTAGTTAGTGTAAGCCTCACTGGGAAAGGGATCTTTGGGCAAAGACCCGAACAAGGGGAAAGAGTGAACACATGCCTGTCTAGAGGAAGAAAGATGCAGGCAGAGAAAACATCCAGTGCAGAGGAAGAGTATGCCTGGCAGCTTCCAGGAACAGGAAGGGGACCTGTGAAGCTAGAGTGATGTGAGTAAGTGGATGTGTCACAAAGGGGAAGTCCCAGCTGTTTTGTCCTGCTAGATACAAAGACCCGCTGAACATACTTAGGACAAATTTCATGTTCAGCAGCAGCATAACCTGATTTTAGACTTCTTTTTCTTATAGGAAGCCTCCTATCAGACTCTCTGCCTGGCCTGAGATGTCCAGTTAACACCTGCAATTCAGAATACCCTCTCACCCAGCAATAAAGCATCCAGCCTTTGCATCTGTAACAACCTCCTCTGTAATTTGTGCATTCTATGGTGAGTTTAAATGCTGACTCTATCATTATCTGAGTTTATTACCATTGCTATTTGCATATGTTTAATGGGGGAGGGGAAGAGTGGGCAGAAAACCTCTGCACAGATTGCAGCTTGGAAGTCTGCATGTCTCTCCTCACCCTTACTTCCCCTTCCTGTCCCCTTCTCTTCTAATCCTCTGCCTTCTTTGGGGCCTGGGCCAGGGCCAGCCGTACTTAAACTAAGAATAGGTAAATGTTCCCAGTAGCCCTGTTGCCCTCTGCTGTGTCTGCCTACTCCCCTGTTCCTGCTGTGCATCTCTCTCAGCACTCCTTACTTTCAACCACTCAGTGCAGTACAGTGAACCTGTCTCCCTTCCTGCCCCATGAACCATAAATACTGGTTCTTAATCAGGAAATGATAAATTTGCTCACATTAATTTGTCTAGAGGTTATCTCTTTGGGGGTGGGGTTTTGTTTTGTGACAGAGGGTATAGAAGCATTAGGGAGGATTATCAGAGTCCTGGAACCCTGAAAATTATTACCAGATATTAGGCAGGCACCTATTCAGAGAGTCAAACCCTGGCCTCTGCTGCCCACTCATCTCCCAGCTCAACTTTACCTGTTTTCCCTAAATTACCTTTCTGCACAGGAATTCACTGCCTTTTCTTGTTGGAGGGGTTGGCTAGGAAAACTTCTGTATGTTGTAAGATCTATAGTGAAATGTTAGCATGAGCCTCTGAATTTCTCTTGGGAGCCAGGAAGCAGCCCAAGCCCCAAGGGAGGGGTGGAATAAATTGTTGCCCAGTGGCCAGCAACTTGTTTTATTTTACAAGACTGTGTTTTCTGTGTTGCTTGCATTTTGAAATAGTGTGCACAGGTGCCCCAGTTTGATTCAATTTCAGCCCTCACCATGATTTATGGTCCCACCTGATCACATCCAGATCACTTTGCTGTTTGCCCTTGTCTGCTGTGCTGCAGTTCATGAGTGGGGAGCCAGAACCAGACATTTTAAGGATTCCGAGTGAACAAGCATGTCTGTTTCTCCCTCAAATTTTTACCCATGTAGGATTTAACATAATCAACAATGAGTCCAATCTGCATTTCTTTGAAAAGAGGCACTGCCAGCCTTCAGAGAATATTAAACTGAATGGAAAGATTACAGTTGTTAGAGATGCAAAACCCTTGAAAGAGCTAAAATGAGAAAAATGGCATTTTATGACCCATTTATGGCCTTGTGTATCCATATTCTTGCCATCACTACCCTAATTACCACCATCACCATCATCATGTTAATATAGTAGCCATCAGTTATTGAATACTCATTATTTTGTCATTTTGACAAATATTTTATGAGAATAGACTTCTTAAAATCTGAACCATCTTAAGAAGATACTGTTGTTATCCCCATATTACAAATTTTTAAAAAACAGAAAGATTGAGAGGTTTAGTAACTTGCCCAAGGTCAAAGTCAACCAAATAGCCACAAGTCTGTATAATTAAATAAAAATAAATAGTCAAAATGTGTACGTACAAATAAAGATGGCTTTCTAGGTAGTAATTCACTTTAGGCAAGATTAAGAAGGCTTCTTGTTGGGCAGAACACCGTGTACGTTACCAATGCTAGGTCAGGACTCCAACTGTTAATATGTGGAACGTAGCAAAGATCACCATGATGTTGGCCACCAGGAATAGAATTTCAAATACTTTTACCCGCTGCTTCTTGGTATTGTAGTCACCAAGGAAACATAATACAGTCAAGCACAAATGGAACAATGCTTTAATCACATAGAGAAGAGAAAGAACAAGATCAGCTCCAATAGTATGTGTTGGTCCCCCATGGATGGTGGATTCCCCTAGCAGCCTAAGTGGGGCAATTGGGTCATGAGCAGTCCTCACAATCTTAATAGAAGGACATGTACCCCTCCCATGTGTACTCTGAAAGCTGGGGGCAGGCCTTAGGGCCATTGACTTACATGCATAAGCAGAACAAAGAAGCATATATTGAGCTTGAAACAGTGAAAGCTGTTCCCATACAAGGTAATAATGCTCGCACAGGCTGTGTGAGCTCTTTATCTCCTGGTAAGGAAGGGTTCCAGATCCAAGACACATTCTTACGTGGCTACTAGGAGGTGCAAAGACTGCATGCAGGAGACTGTCTTGCCAACATTTATTTAGGAAGCAAGCTTTTCTGGTGCCTTCAGGTAGGATTTTGCCACATGTTAACTACTCAGAAACACACCTCCTGCTTAAATAAGCCATCCCTGAATCACCCTTAGCCCAACCTCTCCTCTCTATTGGGTCTTTTTCTCTATTGTATCCCAATACTATTGTATCCCAATAGTGACATGTGCCTGGCTCCTGGGTAGGTGCCTATGGACAAAGAATGCAAAGATTTCCTTGTTGGTGAATCTAAATACCACTTCCTCTGGGAAGCATCCTTATCACCAAGCCATAGTGCTCCTTTCTCTGTGCCTGCAATGCACATTGTTTCTAGTTCAAGTACTAGTACTGTAGTATTAATAATACATGCTATGTTAATATCATCAATAATACTGCTTGAATAGCCCTAACAACCCTTAGTTCCTTGTTCCCTATTTACTCTTCCCAATAGCCCTGCAAGGTAGGTACTATTGCTATCCTCATTTTACAGGTGAGGAACTGAGGCATAGAGGAAGAGTAACTTGCTCAAGATCATCCAGCTAGTAAGTGGCAGAGCCAGGATCATGGATCCAGGCAGTTTGGTGCCAGCATTCAGGCCCTAATCACATTCCTCCCTCAGTGATTGGCTTTACTGTTTTTCACTTGTCAGTTTTCTAATTAGGTTGCCACCTCAAAGGCGGAGTTTGAGACTTGCACATATCTTCGTCCTTGGCTCCAGGCCGATTGCCTGGCACCTAGCAGTCACTCAGGAATTATTTGGTGTGGGACTGAATGAAAGATAGGTGTTCACTGGGTAAGGACTTGGGGGCAGCTCACCCAGGATTTTTTCATTGCTTTAAGGCACTTAACTGCTAACTGGATCCTTTGTTTCAGGGCAGACAGAGTGATAGAGGCACAGGAAGTATTGAAGAACAAGCTTTGCCTGCCTCGTTTTATCCTAATCGGTTAGTTCACATCTTCTTTGACACTGTCCTTGTTTTCAGAAGAGAAAGGGATTGAGGGTGCTTCTTACCTTTAAAAGGAGGCTTTTTTCCATTTGCTTCTACAGAACTGCCCTGGTTTTTTCCCACTGGGATTGCATTTACCTCACCCCCATTTATTCTCCATTAATATCTCCACAGTGGCAATTATTACCCCTCATCCATGCCTGTGTGTGTCTGTCTGCCTTCCCCACCTCCACCCTGACTGTGAACTTCTTGAGGCAATTACCTCAAGAAAAATGACTTGTCCTAGTCATCTTGTATCTTGTCCAGCACAGGGCCTGGCCCACCAGAAGCTCTCAAACCATGCTTCTTAAATGAAAAATGCTTAGTCATTGGTAGATCTGTGGTGCAGGAAAGTACAGGAAGGAAGTAATTATCCAACTTTTTTTTTTTTTTTTTTTTTTTAAAAGAAGAGACTGATCTTTGGCTCAAGGAACCAAGAATCATTTAGGACTTGTTTCTCATCATCTTTCCTCTCTCTTTCCCTCCAGCTCTTGTCATTTGATAAGTGATGCAGAAAAATTCTTCTCTCAGGATTGGATGAGAGAGACTGAAAAGGTAGTTGGACTGAGTGAGGGCAGGGAGTTGGAGGAAACATAAAACAATAAAAATGATTTAATTTATATCTGATCATAGCAACCAGCTGGCTATACCATCAGTTATTACACCCTAGTAGTTATTAAAGAGCACCTCTATCATAGGCACCTTATTAGCTAGGGATTTATGGAGCACAGAGGCACAGGAGGAAATATTGATATTTCACTCACAACATCACCTGTGGATGCCTGGGTTGTCTGTCTCTCAGTCCTATCTCTTCTCATCTGTCCTCATTCTTAGGCCCGATAGGCTCAGGTTCAACTCCCAGAATGTTTTTCTCCTAAAGTATGCATAATGGTAAACAATTTCACTCACTTGTGCTTCGATCCATTGTGCATCTGTTTCAACACCTATGGCTATAATATTCCTGCTTTCCAGGCAGAAGGTGTTTTGGGCTCATTCAGATATTTCTAGAGTTTTCTGTGTCATAAATTACTGCCATTGATAGGGCTTCTGGTTTAGCCTACTTTTTAATAGAGAAAATAAAAACCTAGACTGGATTTCATTTTAGCCAGGTCTCATGTTGCCGCTTGAGTCCTAGAGCCTGAGCCTTTAGATCCCTGGCCTATGCTTCATCTTGCCTCCTTGAAAGCCCCATTCCAAATGGATCTCAGCCCTGGTTTCTGGACTGAATGCAAATAAGTAAGTTACTCTTGGATGTCTTGACATTAATGATACAGTTCTTTTTAACACAATTGGATGCTTTATTCATTCCTAGAAGCAATTTATTCCCAATTATAACCAATTATTATGTGTGATGCCAGAAATAAAAAACAAAAACAAATTACATTTTTAAATTTAAAACATGTGTAGGGAAAAATAATGATATGGAGCCAATTATGTCAATTCAAGTCAGTCGCAGAATTTTTCCTTTGAAGATAACATTTTTAAAGAACTGAAAGTTTCCACATTTTGATCCCTTGAAGTACCAAAGTGACAACACAGGCAGGAGGAGATGACACAAGAAAAGTGGCAATTAGTTATTTACCCAGAAATGCAGAGCTAGGTGTTAATAATGAGTGGCTAGATTACACTTGACATTTTACAAAGTGACTTACAATCACACCTGCATGCATGCACGCACACACATGTGTATAGAAATTGCCTGAGGAATAGAATAAGAGAAGAGGACAGAACTGGGTCTCTTCCTTAGGGACAACATGTACTGTATATAGTGTCTGTGTTGGTGAGAATGGAATAAGAAAAGTACAAGCGCGAATGGGTGCATGAGGAATTAAATCCACAAATGACAATTAGCTGGGCTAGGTTTATATGCATACCCACATATCAAATCTATCACTTCAGACATGCATATGCATTTAAATCTTTTTATGATGCCTCAATGGGTCTAGATGGCTATTGCTCCTCTGATCTTAAAGCTGGGGAAATCAAGCTATGGGAATAACATCGAGAGTAGCATTAGACTTTGGAGCTCCAGATTTTTATGCTTTCACTTGCCTGCTGAGCTTCATGGTCTCTCAAACAGCAGCCGGGCAAGGTGGGTGGTTGTTTTATTGTTTATTAATGACTCTGGAGAGTCCTGGATGTGTTCCTGCCACAAAACGTGTGTCAAAACCTATTAAAGCTGAAAAGAACTTAGAGGCTGTGGGTCCAATCCCTTCCTTTTAAAGAGAGGGAACCTGGGTCAAAGAGAGGCCAGATCTGCTTTAAGTCTCATGACTTCTCAGTGCCTGAGTCAGATCTGCCCACCCAGAGCTCTTTCTGTCACTGCATGGCACTTGCTAAGCTTGTAGGGTGCCCTGCTGGCAGTGATGTTACTGGTGATAAAGGTGATGAGCATGCACCACCCTCCTTCACTCCCTTTTTCTTGAATGTGGCTCTCAGTATGGCCTTACATATCTTGTGGTTGAAATTAACCTCCCTACATAGTTCCCCTGATTCTACAGCAATCAAATATACTGTTCTCCTATCATAAGAGGTCAGGGGCTGTACCTGCCTGGACACTGAGTACAAAATGCAGTGTAGAGTTTTCAAAATGGAAGGCTCAGTCATTGAGGAACTATGCATTGAGTGTCCACTATGCCCCAGGTCCCCTTCATGCACTGGAAATGCAGCAGGGAATGAGATGAAGTCCCACCCTTGTGGATTTTATTTTCTCAGAGAATCCACAGCAACCACTGGCTGGAGATGAGGAGCAGTAGCTCTTTTAGGAGGCCTGTGGTTCCTATGGTTCATCACCATGGCTCTGCCTTCACTCCAGATACTGGATTCTAGTAATACCTACCGACTTCCTTATTTCAGTTCCACACCTGGCCTCTGTGAGATATTGAGTTTGTGCCCTCTGCGGAGCCACAACTTTACCGTGAAACAGTAAGAGCCTGCAGCTTTCGGCAGTTAGAACAAGCATGATCTCAGGCCCCCACCCCTATGCGGCCTGCCATTGTCGCTGGCGCTTACAGGATGAAGTAAATCGGGTTTTGTGATCAGAACAGATGTGTGAGGAGACAAATTCAGACTGAGCAGGGGATGCTGCAGGTTACCACCAAGGGACGTCAGAGGTGCGGAAGTCGGCGGGGGAGGGAGGGCGACTTTAATCGGAGAGAGTGATTATGGAATCCAATTAGCTTCTCATTTTCATTTGCAGAAGGAACATTCAATTCACTTAACGCCACTCTACAGATCCTTCTTCTCTCATCTGTACCCAAAGGGAAACAAATTCCAGTGTAATAGAGCATTTGGACAGCAGCAGACCACAGTAGAGAGAGCATGTGGCTAGAAGTGAGGGGGCCTGGGTCCGAGGCTTGGCTCTGCCTCTACGAGTTTCCTGACCCTGGGCACATTGCCTCACCCCTAAAGGACCTGGGCTCTTCTGCTAAATATGGAAATTGAATTAAATCATTTTAAAGGTCTCTTTAATTCCAAAATTCTATATTTGTTTTTCAGTGCATATCTTCATATTACAGCTTAATAAGGTATGCAGTTATCATTTTGAAATTCCTCACTACAACTCTGCCAATAAAACTCTGAGCTTTGGAGTCAGACAAACCTGTATTTCAGTGATGAACCTACCTACTTAACTTTAAGTCAGTTACTTAATCTTTCCAATCTTCAATTTATAAAATTAGGATAATAACAACAGTATTTGTCTTACAGAATTGTTTTGTGGATTAAATGGGCTAATATATTCAAAGTACTTAATACAGCATTTGGGACATATTAAAACTCAATAAATGTTTACCTGTTTTTATTTCATTGTCCTGTTTACTACAAAGTTTTAGAATAACTTGGATATTTTATCTAAAAATTTAAAATAATGTGGTAGGGGGACTTCCTTTTAAAAAATTGCTTGGATGACATGGCTGAAGAGGTTTAATGGTGGGTAGGCTAAGTAATGGACTAAGACTGAAATAGCTCCATGGAAATAAAGCATTTAATGTGGAAATAAATGAAGTTGCCACCCAGAACTAACAGCCAGAGTCCTGGCTGGGCTGTAATTAATGGATATGCTGGCCATGATTTATAAGGATATTTTAAGAAGTGACTGTATTGCGCGGAGCCCTGGGTTTTATGCCCAAGTTGAAGTAAGATCAATGGGAAATTCATTAGGCCTCAGAATTAATGGGTAGGAATGAAGTTTCTTTCCCAGCATTAGGGCTTTTCACATGGTGGCTACCAGGGATGCTTCCTCTGGGATGGAGGCCACAGGGATATGGAAAAAGTTGTTGAGCACTTGGAGCCAGAAAAGTAATGATGCTCCACATCTCTTTCCCTGTGTTAGAAAATGCAGAGAAGGAGTTCCAGCCCAGACTTTTCTCGAGAGCTTTCTGGGTCTTACTGGCTGGAGGCTAGGGATGGTTACCTCCACCTTCCTTTCTTTCTTTTTCTTCTTTCTTTTTTTTTTTTTGCCTCCCTCCCATGTGTCAAGGTGTCAGCCTTCCTTTTTGAGCAAGACATTGAGCAGAACTGCACTGAGCACAGTGCACATCTGCTGACAGGAGTTTGGTTACCCTGAGGATGTGTGTGCTGAGCACCTGAGATGGTGAATCAGCAAATGCAGGCCTCTGCAGGTGGCTTTGGCTGACAGCAATATCTAGCATTGGTGCACAGGTGGCCCATCTGCACCCTGAGGCCCTGCAGTGTGCTGGAATTTGCTCTGTGACTTGCCTTGTTTTTACCATCAGCAGAGGGAGGTGGTGCATCCTGTCCTTCTAAGACCTCTGTTTTGTGATGGAATTTGGTGATAAAAGCCCATAGATGCTTTCAGTTCTTCCTTTGCTTTGTTCTCAAGGAGAATTGAAAGATCAGATCCTGGCTTGCTGAGTCTCCTTGTACTTTACTTCTGATTACGATAGGCCAGAGAAACATCTAACTCAGGTTCACCCCTGGGGAAGGTGATTATCCATCTTCCCTTGGTCCATGCTCAGTGCTTTGATGCTTTGATGCCACAGCAGCTTTGTTCATGTTGTTCCTTCTGCCTGGATGTCCTTCTCCCAGGAGCTCGGCTTAGCTCCCTTATGGGCTTGCTCCTGGTCTAGCAGTCACCTTACCTGCATGTAAACCTGGCGTTGTTTGTTCTCCGACTTTATCACCTGGCTCACCCCATGTTACTTGTTCATACTTTTTTGTAGCAAGTTGGCCCTTTCTGTTTCCTAGTCCATCCATTTTTTAATCCTGCCTCTTATAAATCTTTTCTTCATGAAACACTTATCAATTACTTCTGAGTTTTAATGACAGGCTTTTAGCTTTATTTTCTGGATATGCTTATATTTTTCTTCAATGATGCTTTACTTTACAAGCAGAGTACCTGGTGTTGATACCTCTTTCTCCATCAGTCCCAAGGATATACTCCTTGCAGTTGTATGGAATTTTATATTTTATTAATCATTATAAGATAACTACTATTTGTTGTGTGCCTGCTTTGTATCAAGTACTGTGCTCAACACTTTGTATACATTATTTTATACCACAAATCATTCCCTTATAATGCTAATTTTACAAGCAAACTATGACTCAAGGAGTTTCAGCCTGTCTACAGTCGCACAATTAATAAGTATACTCATTTTTAGTAGACTCCAAAGCCCATTTTTAAATTATCACACTATACTTCATATTCAAAATCTAATTTGATCCCCACAATAATACTGTAAGATAGCTATCATTATGCCTATTTTACAGATTAAGAAAACAGAGGCCCAGGAAGTTTAGGTGACTTGACTGAGGTGATCCAATTAGAGAACAGATAATTAGAACTTGAATACAGGTATTTTGATTCTAATTTCAGTTCCTAATCCATTGATCCATGGTGCTAGCCTCTAGGACATTGAGGCTTCTGTGTTTTTCTCGTTTTCTGCAACCTGTAATCTCTGGCATGATATTTTTTTCAGTTCCATTTCCTCTGCCTCTTCCTCCTCTTACTGAGACTCAGGTTAGGGGTGCTAAGCCTCACTCTCATGAAGAAATGAGGAAAGTGGGGCATTATCCTAGAGACAGCATCTAAGTGAATTTTATCTCAACCAGTTTTCTCTGCTTGGTACCAAGAAGACAACAGAGTAGAGTTGTCTTGCTAATAAATGCAAGGACGGGATAATCTGTGTAAAACCAAGTTATCTTCTGTCTGAGCTGTTAGGGAATTAATTACACAGTGAACCAGCTACTTGCTTTGATGAGTGAGTACTTATTGCATATCCACTGAATACCAAAGTAAGTTTTAGGTTCCATAGGGCAAGGGCACAAAGAAATGACTAGACCACAATAAATAGCTGCTGAAGATCTAGGAATAACCAAGACATAAACTTGTCTTATTGATCATAATCAGTGATGGGAGGGATTGGGGGAGATAGACCTGTGTTAAATGTTATTATATTACAAAGGTGTATCCAAGGAGCAAGTCTGTTAGTCATCCCTCTTTTTCCTGTGCCTGGCATGGTCCATGACACTTAAACACTGTCCCCAAATAAGATGAGAGTGAATGAATAAGCCATGCAAATAGAGAAGACAATGTCTAAGACTTCCTTTGATAGATATGGAGAAAGGGGATTGAAAAAAGGCTGTGCAGATGAGGTTATATTTAAACTGTGTCTCTGCAATGTGTAAGAATTTATTTTGGGGACAAGTTGAAGAGAGGGAGAATATTATAGACAGAAGGCAAGATACTATAAGAATATGACTCATGGGGGCTGGGCGTGGTGGCTCACACTTGTAATCCCAGCACCTCAGGAGGCCGAGGTGGACGGATCACAAGGTCAGGAGTTCGAGACCAGCCTGGCCAACATGATGAAATCCTGTCTCTACCAAAAATACCAAAATTAGGGTGCGGTGGCATGTGCCTATAATCCCAGGTACTCGGGAGGCTGAGGCAGGAGAATTGTTTGAACCCAGGAGGTGGAGGTTGCAGTGAGCCAAGATCACACCACTGCACTCCAGCCTGGGTGACAGAGCAAGACTCAGTCTCGGGGGAAAAGCAAAGAACAAATAACTCATGGGAACTGTGTGGCTGAAAACGGAATTGGGGCCAGGTTATGACAGTCCTTGGATGTCATGCTAAAGGACTTCAATTTGATTTTTAAATAGTGGGAGCCAGATAATATATTAGTTGGAGCAAACAACAGTATCAGGCCTGCATGGAAAGGAGGAGAGAAGCTGGAGGCAGGTGTCCATGGGGACATGGGCAGGGTCTACTCTTTCACTGCAGCCTCCCAGGTGATTGCACAGGACAGTGCAGGATGACATCTGGATAGATGCAACACAATTGATGAAGATGTATTAACTGGGATGAGAAATTTGGAACGAAGAGGAATTGTGAGGGTGGGAGCAAGGGAAAAATGGGATGAAGATATTATGAACTTCAAATGTATCATGTTGAATTTGAGATGCCTCTGGGACATCAAGATGGATGTATTTAGGAGACAAGTTGTAACATAGGACTGAATTTTCAGAGATAAGTGCTATCTGGAAACTTATATTTAGAAATTATCAGCATGTAAGAATTGTGCACTGTGGGTATGAGTGAAAGCACTTTTGGAGAGTATTAAGAATGCTTATAAAATGCCTTCCTGGAGTTAACTATCTCATAGACTGATAAGGCAGTTTAGAGTATTGAGTTCCCTTTGTCTAAAGCATCTTTTCTGGTAATATTGAAAATATCCATTTTATCTCTGACTCAGTGGGATAGAACATCTTGAGATTGTTTTCATGAACTTTAAAGGGAATCTCTGATTCATTCCTTCATCCTCACTAATACCATTCAGATCAATTCAGTTCAACAGTCTGGCCAAGCCCCTAGTACATGAGTCATTATGAGGCGTGAACCCTCTCTCCAAGGAATTTCCAACATTTTAGAGAACAGTCAGCAAGAGTATAAATGACTATAATAGGAGGGAGAATAAAGTAAGTACCATGTACATTAACAAATGCTACAAACGCATAAAAGATGAAAGAATTAGTATGTTTGCAAGTCAGGAAATGCTTCATAGAGAAGTTGATCTTGAAGAATGAACAGATTTTTGATCAGCAGAGATAACGGAGATTAGCGATAGAAAAAAACAAAATCAAAGTGACAGAGGAGATTAAGTTCAGATGGTTTGTAGGGGAACACTGGAAGGTAAACTCGAGAAGACAGATTAAGGCCTTGAATGCCAGGGTGGAGAGATTGTATTTGATTTCATAGTTCAAAGAGCTCAAGCTCTGTTTCAACAATATTTCAGAGGTTAATACCAGGCCTTCCCCAATTTCAGAACAAATGGGTATTAGAAGGGCTGTGATCCTTTTTCAAGGAGAAAGTTAATTGATTGGTATTACAGAGTCACCATATATGGCCAACCCCAAATTGAAAATCCTCTTCTGAAGACAGATACTGTTTGTTTAGAACTAAGCCACAGCCCAAATTCCCCTTCCCTTAGATTCAGATCTGTATTCTCTTAGCAAAAGAGTCCCTTGAGGGGCCTGCTCTTGCTTTTTCTCAGGAGTCATTTGTTATCTTAAATATTGGCATCTTCGAGATAAGAGTTTTCTGAATCACATTTACAGAAAGCTTGTAAACACTCCTCATGTTTGGAACAGGTTTCTTCATTGACCTTGTGCCATTGATGTGCTTCAAGCTACTTCAGGGCATTAAATTCCCTGAAGCTTTGCCATGGAAACATACTTCCAGGTCATAACTCTTTCCTTTGCCTGGGCATGGGCCTCAAACGTTTATGTGGCTGCTTCAGCTAGCATAACCAGTCCAACGGGATTTTCAGTAAAACCTGAGCTGCCATAGAGACACAATATTTCTTTTCCTAATTGCTCATAATTTCATTCTATTTCTTCTAACAGCAATTGAAGATGACATTACACTCCCTTTTATGTCAGTTGATGATGCATAATTCTCTCCTGGAACAGCTAACGACTGTATTTACTAACACATTAAAAAACATTGATGTATATTCAGGCCAGTGCCATTTTTACACCAGTATTTTATGTGTGTGTCAGATGGTGGAATGTTGAAAAGGGGTTTCACTATTATAATAAGCATCTCGCACTTTTGCAGATAGAATGGCATGTGAATAACCAGATGTCGTGGTTATTCCTCATTTGTACCAATCTCCACGGACCTCTACCCTGGCCCCAGATCGATTCTTTTCTCTCCTGCCTTGCTCTGTACTTGGGAGGCTGTCCAGTGTGGACTGCATCACCTGTATTCCTTTGCCTACTGGCCTCCGATTGGATTTGGCCAGTAGGAGGCACCAGCAAGAAATCAGAGGTTGGGAGAAGAGAAAGGTTATGGCATTTCTCTCTTGCTCTCACCCTGCTTTGGTGTGGTGTTTCTGACAGCCACTACACCTGATGTTGATTATAGCCTTCACTGAGTTCTGATAACACTAATTCCTGCACTTGGCCTTTGCTTTTCTGCCTTGGAAGTGTAGTGGTTTTCATCAGTTGCCAGTCTCTTAGTGCCTCAGCTTCCTCGCCCATCCCTTGGTAGCTAATTCCATCTAGGTCTCTTCACTTGAGCCATTTGGGTGAATTACATTTCCCATTGGGATTCTGTTGGAAACACCAAATATTACGGTTTCCAAAGAAGTTATTTGGCAAATGACCTCTCCATTCACCTTGTTCATAACTGCCTAGACTTCTCTTTCATGGTCCTCAAGGGGCTCACTATGGAAATATCACCAGAAATAATTAATTATAGAAAATTGAAGCTTACTTCCTAAAAATGAGACTAGAATACTCTACTTTAAATGGAGACACAATATATTGTAGTTTTTATATACATAGCTTATGGGAGCACATAAAATGGCAAAGTTTCAATGTGAATAATGTGTTCACTGGTGGAAAAAAGGTCAGGGGAAGAGGCAGAGTGGATCAGCTCTATGTGATTCAGTGGACTTATAAGTGAGAAAGGAGAAAGTGAAGTAGAACATTGAGACATATTAAAAGCTTGTCCTACATGTACTAGTTCCTCATGAAGAACTGCTGCTACTGATCTGCATGATTTGGATGGGATGGGATGCTATCAATTATATCCAATATCAAGTGCCCTTTTGTAAGAAATGTACAGATTGCTCAGCATGAGGGTTTGGGGAATATAGCTCCATTCTCAATTCTACCACTATGAGAGCTTGGCAAAGTCATTGTGCCTCAATTTTATCATGGGCAAGTGGGGATAATTATAAACATTTTAGCTATTTCACAGGGTTGCTAAATGTAATTATAGATCTTAAATCACTTGTATATAAATATATGTCATCCACTACCAGAATAAAATCTTAATTTCTTTTATCTTATTAGAAGTAGAGATTAAATGATTTTTCCCTTTGATGTAAAAAATGTGTATGATTTGGAAGCCAATCATGCTTTTTGCCTGAGGCTAGGTTTGATGGGGCTCATGAGGACCCAGGGCTCAAATGTAAACCGTCAAACCCTTTTGCTTGTACAGTGTCCTGTACATAGAGAGTGCTTGATATATATTATGGACTAGATTTATTTTATCTAGATTGGTTTGGGTATAATTAGCATTTTTAGTGACTGTGATGATATGGACCAAAACATCTGGGTGACTTTCTTATAGTATCTTCATTTCAATTGGATCACAGATAAATATGTAGACAGGCTTTCACATTCAGAACAAGGACTAAGAGTGATGGACAATTCCCACTAGGCTTCCATAATGATTAACAATACAAAATGTGCTGGAATCTCTATTGTGTTCAGTGACTCTGTAGAGCAAGTAATGAGGCAGTATGCAGAAAACTCTGAATTTGGTAGAAATAATAGCAGGCTTTTAATGAAGAAAAATGAATGTAATTGGGGTCATCTCTCCTTGCCAAAAATGAGAAGAGGGGATCTTTAACCATGAGAAAAAAGATATAAAGTCATTGAAATAACAAGCTCTGGCATCAGAAAAATTACCACGAATTGCTTGACTTTGGAAAAGCTTTCTTTCTTTCTTTTTTTTTAAAAAACACCACCACCACCACCACCACCTCTCTCAGTCTTGCTTCTCCCATTTGTAAAATGAATGTAAAATACCAAGGATATCAAAATATCCTTGCTGAGGATCTATATTATTATGCTTGGTGTCAAGACAGTGCCTGGCATAGAGAAGCTGCTCAACAATTATTATTAACGAAAACAATAATCTGTCTACAATTTGACATCCTTTCCTCAGAGTATACAGGATACACTTTGATGAGGATAGATTATACTATGCTGAAGTAACAAATAAACCCTGAATTATTTGTGGCTGTACATGACAAAGGTTTATTCATTGCCCATGTCATAGTCTAACATGGACTAGGTGGCTGTCCTTTAGGAGGTGACTTAGGGATCTGACATTCTTCCATCTTGTTGTTAATGCCAGCTGAGATGAATGGCTTCAAAGGAAAGAGAAGAAAGGGCTGGAAGATGCTGGCATGATGCTTCTAAGGGCCAGGACTAGAAGGGAGTCATATCTCTTCCATCTGCCTTTCATTGATCAAAACTTAGTTGCATGGCCTCTGACCTAATCGCAAGAGAGGCTGAAATATTTAGCTTTCTTCAGGAAAATAAAAATGATATTTCTCTGCAACACATAACAGGTGAAAGACTCGTCAGTCCTAAGAAAATGGATTGTTAACATAATTCTTTTTCATCTTTAATAGTTACCTTTTTTTAAAAAAAAAAAATTTAGATTCAAGGGGTACATATGTAGGTTTGTTACATGAATATTTTGTGTGATGCTGGGTTTGGGCTTTTATCAAACCCATCACCCAAATACTGAACATAGTACCTGATAGGTAGTTTTTCAACCCTTGTCCCCTTTCCCCCCTCCTCTCTTTTGGAATACCTGGTGTCTATTGTTTCCATCTTTATGTTCATGTGTACCCAATATTTAGCTCACACTTCTAAGTGAGAAAACGCAGTATTTGGCTTTCTGTTTCTGTGTTAATTTGTTTAGGATAATGGCCCCCAGCTGTGTCCATGTTGTTGTAAAGGACATAATTTCATTCTTGTTATGGCTGTGTAGTATTTCATGGTGTGTATATACCACATTTTCTTGATCCCATCCATAATTGACAGGCATTTAGGTTGATTCCAAGCCTTTGCTATTGTGAATAGTGCTGTGATTAATGTGTGAGTTCAGGTGTCTTTTTGATAGAATGCTTTATCTTCCTTTGGGTATATACCTAGTAATGGGATTTCTGGGTTGAATGGTAATTCTATTTTTAGTTCTTTGAGAAATTCTCCAATGATTTTATATTATAGCATGTCAGGACCTTTGCTCGTAAATCTCTCAGCCCTTGGAAAAGATCAAGTATGTTCTAGTCTGTCAAAAATGGTGAAGTTTAAGAGGGCTGAGCCTTGAGCCTCTTTCTGCCCCTGCTCTGGACAAGCAGTGGTAGAGGAAGAAGTAGAGGTTATTGGCCTTGAGGATGGGGAATGTGTGATGAGTAGTTGTTTGGCTGCAGGGACCTTCAGGAAGAGCAGTAATGTAAATCTGCTTTGCGCTTTAGTAGATGAAGCAAGAAGCCCATATGATCCTCAGAGATTAGGGGAAAAAATGTCTCAGTGATCTGAGGTTATTACGGCAGGTAAAGGAGGGAAAGCTGTTGGCTCCCTTGTTGAGAATGAACCTGTAAAGACCACGTGCCATCAGAGTCATGACTAGGAATAAAATACCAGAAAATAGTGATTAGAAAACCCAGGAAGAGCCTTCAACTTGGAAAAAAATAGTTTTGTTTTGTACCTTTTGAAAAAGTATGTTGGCCCCAACTATCTTTTATAACTTTTTTTTTTTTTTTTTACTACCAATAACATTTACATTTGAGCTATTACTAATGTAGTACCTAGATTTTATGTTTGGCCTTTTATCAATGATATATTTTTGTATAAAATGCATGGAAAATTTGGGCCCTAAACTCATAAGCCTTGCTCACTTCTAACTATGTGTTTATGCTGATCCTCTTTCTTAAACTCCTTAACTATTTAAATCCTTTCTGTGTTAAGCCTCTAACTCAAGTACTACCTCTTCCATGAAGCCTTCCTTGGTGATTTTTTCTATAGAGCCTATAGCTAATAAACTGTAACAGCACATATTGTCCACAGGACATTACTGGATGTTTAATCATATATCACCTTGAAACATTTATTGGTTTGTTTCATGTTATTATTTATTGAGTTTCTACTGTGATCATGTCTGGACTCTGTCCCCTGAGGCCCAGTGCAAAGCAAATAACAGATGGTCCATAAATACATATCATGTTGAATGGACGCCATGACCCACACAAGTTAGGGGCAGAGGCTGAGTAAGAAATGAAAGCATGCCCCAAACAGTTGCCTTTGTAAGAATTCAGATTTGGGGATATAATATTGGGGGCATCTCTGTTGGCTCTTATCTGCATCATTAAGAGGAGAGATATTATTCATAGATGCACCATCCTTCTTTCTTTTGGTAAGTGAAGTAGCAGAGAATTAAGCTGGAATCCAAACAACTCCAGAAACACCTATTGGCCTCTCTCCTATTGGGAGAATAAATCATGCCTGCCTACTTTGTGAGTTTAAGAAAAAATGTTCTTACTATAGACAATTTTTTCTGTGATGGTTTTTATTATTGTTCTTGGGATAGCAGTAAATATAAATAGATCTTAACTCTCATAGGAAATAGAGTTTCCTGAGGAAACCTAAAGACTGGAGAGAGAGAACTTGTAGGGCAGACTGTTAGTATACCAAACTAACAGTCCAATGTCTGTGGTACCCAATGTCTAGGTTTTGAATGCTGTAGGTGATCTGGTGTCATCCCAGTGTAATCTCACAAACTCACATACACTCCACAGCAGCAGCTTCCTTTAGATCCTGATCAACACCAGAGGGAACAACTTGACCAGTCATCTGCAAATTCAGATTTATTTACTTTCACTTTGAATAAAAACACAGTCAGCATCTTCTGTGTGCCAGGTTGATAGGGCTAGGCTTTGTGTTCCCACCCAAATCTCATCTTGAGTTATAATCCCCATAATCCCCACGTGTCAAGGGAGAGACCAGGTGGAGGTACTTGGATCATGGGGGTGGTTTCCCATACTATTCTCATGATAGTGAGTGAGTTATCACAAGATCTGATGGTTTCATAAGCGGTAGCTCCCCCTGTGTTCATTCCCCTTGCTTCCACCTTTGAAGATGGTGCCTTGCTTCCCCTTCCCCTTCTGCCATAATCATAAGTTTCCTGAGGCCTCCCCAGCCATATTGTACTGTGAGTTGATTAAACCTCTTTCCTTTATAAATTACCCAGTCTCAGGCAGTTCTTTATAGCAGTGTGAAAATGGACTAATACACAGCTACTGGGGAGAGAGAGCTAATTTGAGCCCTAGTGAAAAGGTGTATCAGAGAAAATTAGTAAAATTGTAGTTTATAGAGTCACAGCTAAGACTCAGAATACCAGGGCTTTAGATTTTACTTGCTGGGTATTTTGAGCTATCATTTTTTGAACACTTACTATGCATCAGACACTATGCTAAATTTTTGCATGTATTATCTCATTTAATCTGTACAATACTTCTATTCCCTTCATTTATTCATTCAACAAATAGGCATTGAGCAACTACTATGTGCCTGGTAACATTCTAGGCCTTAAGAATACAACAATGTATATCATGGACAACATTCCACTTTATCTGGATTTTATAACTTGGCAGCTAAGAAAGCTAATAAGCAAAATAAATATATAAAATAGTCAGCATGTTAAACGATAAGGTATAAAGGAAAATATATGGCAGAGCAGGAGGCCAGGGTGGTTGGAAAGCCTCAGAGAGAAGGTGAACTTTGAATAAACGCCTAGAGGTAAAGGAATGGGCCACCTGAGTATCTGAGGAAAGAGCATCACAGAGAAAGTTAAAAGTGCAAAGCTCTGGAGGACAGCAAGGAGACCATCATATGGCTATATTGGAAGGAGCAGGGAGCACAGTTCAGGGAGGCAACATCATGAAGGCCTTGGACGCCACTCTAAAGAAGCTGGCTTTTACAGTGGATAAGATGGGAAGACATTAGAGGGTTTGAGCAGAAAGGAGACATGATCTGACTGACTCTGGCTAGTGACTTGACTACAGCAGGCTGTGCAGAGTCAGGAAATGAATGCAATTATCTGGATAAGAGATGATTGTGGCTTAGTCTGGGGTCCTAGTGTGTCCGGAATTGGTGGATTCCTGGTCTCACTGACTTCAAGAATGAAGCAGTGGACCCTCGCCATGAGTGTTACAGTTCTTAAAGATGCTGTGTCGGGAGTTTGTTCCTTCAGACGTTCAGATGTGTTTGGAGTGTTTTCCTTGGGGTGGGTTTGTGATCTCCCTGACAGGAGGGAACTTGCAGACTTTCGTGGTGAGTGGTACAGCTCTTAAAGTCCACAGTAAACCCAAAGAGTGAGCAGCAGCCAGATTTATTGTAAACAGTGAAAGAATAAAGCTTCCACACTGCAGAACTGGACCAAACCAGCTTGCCGCTGGTTAGCTTCCGCAGCCTGCATTTATTCCCTTATCTGGCCCCACCCACATCCTGCTGATTGGTCCATTTTACACAGAGCTGATTGGTCTATTTTACAGAGAGCTGATTGGTCCATTTTGACAGAGTGCTGATTGGTGTATTTACAAACCCTGAGCTAGACACAGAGTGCTGATTGGTGCGTCTACGATCCCTTAGCTGGACACAAAAGTTCCCCAAGTCCCCAACACACTCAGGAGCCCACCTGGCTAGTGGATCCTGCACAGGGGTTGTAGGTGGAGCTGCTGGCCAGTTCTGAGCTGGCCTCTACTTCTCAGCCCTGGGGTGCGGGGGGCGTCTATAATACCAGTTGCCATGGAGCAGGGGTCTGCGCCCACTGGGGAGGCTCGGTCCGCGAGGGAGCCCACTGTGGGGTGGGGGTGGGGCATGGCAGGCTGCAGGTCCTACCCCGCAGGGAGGCAGCTGAGGCCCAGTAAGAACTCGAGCAGAGCCAGCGGGCCAGCACTGCTGGGGGACCCAGCACACCCACCGCAACTGCTGACCCGGTGCTAAGCCCCTCACTGCCCTGGGCCGGCAGCGCAGGCCGGCCGTTCCGAGTGCGGGGGCCTGCCTAGCCCTCGCCCGCCTGTGAGCGCGGCACGCAGCCCCGGTTCCCGCCCGTGCCTCTCCCTCCACACCTCCCCGCAAGCAGGGGGAGCCGGCTCCAACCTCGGCCAGCACAGAGAGGGACTCCCACGGTGCAGTGGCGGGCTGAAGGGCACCTCAAGCGTCCCCAGAGTGGACGCCCAGGCGGCCCGCAGAGCAAGGGCTGCTAGCACTTTGTCACCTCTCACTAGCAGTGGACTTGGTGAAAATAGGCTGGGTTTAGGGTATATTTTACAGGTAGAGTCAAAAGGATTTCCTGGCAGATTGGATATAGGGTATAAGACAAGGATGATAATAAGGCTCTAAGTGTAATCCGTTGGAAGAATGCAGGGGCCAGTGAACAAGATCAGTAATAGGAAGGAGGAGCAGATTTAAAGGAAAAGATTACTAGCTGCATTCTAAATATATTCACTTTTAGATACTGGTGAGTTACCCAGTTGTAGATGTGGAGTGGGGAAAGTGCAAATACGAAGTTCAGGGAAGAGGTTCTCATTAGAAATATAAATTTTAGCATCATCAACATATGGATAGTTCCTTGTCAATCTAGAGGTCCTGATTTACATAAATAATTGTTGATGTATTTTATTGGCTGTTGGTAAATACAAGCACATATAAACACATACTCTTTTTATACTTCTAAGGGAAACTGAGGCAGAGAGTTCTCCCAAATTGCCCTAAGGCATGTGTTTAGTACAAGGGAGATAAGAATGCAAGCAAATATTAGCTTCTGTGTCATCTCTTGCCCTCTTGAATCTACCACTTTGTTTTCTTCTCTGCCAATCAAAGAGCTTGAAGTCATATATTAAGGAAGAGAGTTTGCTTTCATGAGATCCTGAAAGCAGCAGTTTCCTTGTCAATCTAGAGCGCCTGATTTACATAACTAATTGTTGATATATTTTATTGACTGCAGTTAAATATACACGAGCACATGTACACACACATTCACTGGATTTTCTAAATCCTGCTTTTTCTCTTACAGCTTAGGTGAATCTGTCCAGGGTAATGACATGGATAGTGTTTAAAGCCATGAGCCTGGATCACCAAGGGAGATAAGGAAATTAAGACTTAAAGCAGTTAAACACCTCATCCAAGATTATATAGTGAGTCAGTAATAGAGCAGGATCTCAAATCCTGATCTATCTGACCACAAACCTGTGTTCTCCAACAGTAGAGTATGCTGAGTATCCTGCCGCCTTTGATGGCTGATAGTGAGTAAGTTTCCTGGATTTGACTGATTGGAGGGTGGGGGCTGATGACAGAAGAGAATAATCCACTGTAGTCTGGAGAAATCCAACATTGATAAGCCAAAAATATTTCTGCTCATTCTACAACTCTCTGGAGAGCATTGGCAATATTATGTCTTGCATTTTTAAAGTACTTACAGTAGATTGCATTAACAACTCTAGCTCTTTTTTTTTTTTTTTTTTTTTTTTTTGAGACGGAGTCTCGCTCTGACACCCCGGCTGGAGTGTAGTGGCCCGATCTCAGCTCACTGCAAGCTCCGCCTCCCGGGTTTACGCCATTCTCCTGCCTAAGCCTCCCGAGTAGCTGGAACTACAGGCGCCCACCACCTCGCCCCGCTAGTTTTTTTGTATTTTTTAGTAGAGACGGGGTTTCACCGTGTTGGCCAGGATGGTCTCGATCTCCTGACCTCGTGATCCGCCCATCTCGGCCTCCCAAAGTGCTGGGATTACAGGCTTCAGCCACTGCGCCCGGCCTACAACTCTAGCTCTTAACCTTTTCCTACATCCATGTCCTTTACCATAGAACGTTTCAGTTTCATTCACTGCAGAGTCCCCAGTGACTTATTTTGGCCAGTGGAATGCTAGCATGCATGATGTGAGCAAGGGACTGAGAAGCTCTTGAGTGACTGAATTTGCTCTCTTGTATCTTTTCATTTATCAATGGACAGAGATGTCTTGGGTAGCCTACTGATTCCAGAAGGAGGATGAGCAACATGTGGACTAGAGCTGATTTGTCCCATTGAGTCCTACCTAGATCAGTTGATCCCATTATGATCATCAGACATATGAATGAATCCAGCTGAGATCATGTGAGCTGCCTGCCAAATCCAGTCAAGCTCAGCCTGGATCAACCCAACCCACAGATCAGTAAATATAGGCTATTGTATTAACCTGCAGAGTTTTGAAGGTGATTTGTTATGCAGCCATATTTTTTTTTAGCAATAACTAACTGACACAGCATGTTGCAAAGCACTTCCATGAACATTGCATCCTGTGAACCTCATAGTAATTTTATGAGATAGAAGTTTTTACTCTCTTTATACTTCTAAGGGAAACTGAGGCTCAGAAATTTCTCCTGAATTGCCCTAAGGCATGTATTTAGTACATGGGAGATCAAGAATGCAAGCAAAAATTAGCTTCTATGTCGGCACTCACCCTCTTGAACCAACCACTTTGCTTTCTTCTCTGCCAATCAGAGAGCTTGAAGCCAGATACCTAGGAAGAGAGTTTGCTTTCATGAGATCCTGAAAGCAGCAGTTTCCTTGTCAATCTAGAGCTCCTGATTTACATAACAAATTGTTGATGTATTTTTATTGGCTATTGGTAAATACAAACAAGCACATGTATACATACTCACTTGGTCTAAATCCTACTTTTCTCTTGCAGCATGGGTGAATCTGTTAAGGGTAATAACAGGGTTTAGGAGGCATCTTGACTCTAATCTTGAGGAGGAACCACCCAATGCTTGAAAGGCTGTGATTGAAAACTTTCTCTCAGCTTCCCATAGCCTTTGCTTCTACCCATCCCACATACTTTGTATCAAAGTCCAAAGACATTTCTGTTTCCCAAAGCAGCTCTCTTAAGAGCATGCTGAATTTCAAGAAGAAACTTATGTGAAAGGGGTGTGTCCACTTTATGAAGTGCCTCTGAGAATTAAAGCCATCTTTGAATTTCCTGCCAAGGAAGAAGTGGCTAAATTATTGCCTAAGGCAGCCTTTATTTTTATTTGTGTTCACAGGATGCTCCAAATCAGTACAATCTATCCATGACTTCAGACAGATGAAAACAGTTCCTTCTAAAAACAGAGGCTGATGTTTTTAAAAGACAGTAAGAGAAGAATGTGAGCTCCCCATGGCTGCAGTATAAAGTGCTGGATGAGAGGAGCATCTCCAGAGCATGGAAGACAAAGCAGCCTTATGCTCACCTTTTCCACCTCAGTTTCCATTTTCCTCCAAGGCAAAACTCCCACTTCTGGCAGGTGAGTCTCCTAGCTGCACCTTCTCCATCACAGCTGGTGTTGTCTTACTTTTGTGGTTTTGTTTATACCATTCTCCTGCCCCAGTGTCATTTCCCAGCCACCCCAATTAATGAGAACCTACTGTGTGCCAGCTGCTGTTCTAGGTGCTGTGCAAAAATAAAATAAAGGGACAAGAATCCCTCCTTGTATGCAACTTGTGTTAACTGAAAAAATAATGACTATAAACAAGTAACATGTCTTTAGCATCAGTTGGTGTTAAGAGTTATAGAGAAAGATGACACAGAGAGGATATTAGAGAATTTTGGTTGGGGGAAGTGGATTTGCAATATTAAATAGAGTGATCAGAGCCTCAACTGAGAGGATGCCCTTTGAATAAGTACCTTAAGGGGGTGAGGGTGAGCAATGCAGATATCTCAGGGGACTCCAAGAGTGTGCCTGGTATGTTTGGAGACTATTAAGAGGCACATGAGATTGAAACAGAGTAGACAGTGGTGAGAGGGAATTAGTAGTAGATCAGGTAAGAGAATTAATAGAGGGCCAGGTCATCTGAGCCTTGTAGAGTAGTGTATGGAATAAAATGAGAAGCCAGAGGAGTGGAATGACTTAAGTTGTAATTGGACCATCCTAACTATTGGGGCAAGCTCAAAAGCCAAGAGACTAATTAAGAGAATTACAATTATCCAGGTGGGAGATGATGGAGACTTGGACAAGGATGGTCATAATGGAGGTAGGGAGAAATAACAGATTCCATATATATTTTGAAGGTAGAGTCCATAGAATTTTGATGAAGTATGAAAGAATAAAGAGTTAGGAATGAAGGGTTTATAGACCCACAATGTGACATCTGTCCACCTTTATGGATCAGCTTTGGCACCTCCTGCTCTGCAAAGACTTTGTTGAGCACTCCAGGAATCTCTCTGTCTCTCTTCTAGGCAAATATCATTTATGGGCCACTTAGCAAATACTGCCCTGAATCGCGTTTTCTTGCTTCTGTGTCTAGCCTTCCCAAGAAGTCTGAAAATGGTTAATGAGCCAAAACTGTGTCCAGTACTTCTCAGTATCTCCCAAAGTTCAAGAAACTGTGTGTAGCACTATAATTATATAATTATGTTCTAATTATTAGTTCTAATTATTAGTTGTTATAGGGTTGTGTGGGCTAGTATTATTACCCAGGAGGCTTGTCATTTTCATAGGGTTGATAGCGTGCATGTGTGAAGAATCCTGAATCTGGGTACAAAGGTAGTGGACCTAGGGTCGTGGAAGTACAGCGACCAGACCAGTCTCTCAGGTGAGAGTCACAGAGAGCCTAGGCTACTTCCTACCAGAATGCACTCTGGTGTGTTTGTATAGTGTATTTAAAAAATAAAAACACTATTCAAGACAATTTGGAGGCAAATGTAAGATTTAATTTAGAGGGAGGCACTTTATTGCTGTAGCCTTTGTGTCCCTAGTGTGCCAAGCACACTGAGTCTTGAGGGTCCTAGGAGGTAGCCAGGCTCCATGGGCCATACTCACCCATGAATCTGTTAAAAGGAATGGCTGTTGTCTAACTTACACTTTCAGAAAATACACACACATGTGCCAGCACATATACATGTCCTCACCTGGAACATATTTCCTTCCCCCACCACACTGTTCCTCCTAGAGACATCCCTAAGTCCCAGTAGGTTTTCAGAACTTGGCGTTTGTCCAGGAAGAAAATTAAAGAAAGGAGAGCTGTTACTTTCTTGCCTGAAGCTGCCTACAAGCCTGCATTGAAAAGGTCTTCTCCTCTTTCCTCACTACCATATACTACCTACTGTGTGCTGGAGCCATGCATGAGCCTTTATTAAGCATGCGCTTTTAAGCAAGGAGCATTTGACTTCCCCTTAATTGAGGCATAATAATTAGAGCATTAGCACATTAGGAGGGTGAGACAGCATGTTTAGCTTTTGTGATTAATTATCTGAGAATTGTAATAAGTTGTTAAGACGTTAATTACGCTAGCATGTTTACTGCTCTAGGTTGCACAGGCAGTGCTTTGCCATGTCAAGTTGTGGCATGTCTAAAGACACAGCTGTGATGGGAGGCACAGATGGGTTGGGTGCCATAGGTGTTCCTGTGGGGCACCACAGCCCCATCCAAGAGAGCCTGAGTCAAGAGCTGTCTCTTTTCTTCCTGGCCATCTGTGGACTCAGGATGTAGAATAATTATTTTTTCTTTTATTGTAGATTAAATGAAACAAAGACACTGAGCTCTGCAAGTACCCTGCTTTTTGAATCCCAGAAGTCAGTAAAAATGTAAAACATGACAGGTCTTGGGCAAATACAGGCTTTGGGATCTTTTGTGCAGGCTGCCTGATATGGTTTGGATCTGTATCCCCACCTAAATCTCATGTTGAATTATAATCCCCAGTGTCGGAGGTGGGGCCTGTTAGGAGGTTATTGAAGTATGGGGGTGGTTTCTTGTGGTTTAACACCATCTGCCTTGCTGTTGTCATGGCAAGTGTGAGTTATTATGAGATCTGGTCATTTAAAAGTGTAGCACTTCCCCCTACCTCCTCCTGCTCTGGCCATATAAGATGTGCCTGCTTCCCCTTCACCTTCAGCCATGTTTGTAAATTTCCTGAGGCTTCCTCAGAAGCTAAGCAGATGCCAGCATCATGATTCCTGTACAATCTGTAGAATTGTGAGCCAATTAAACTTCTTTTCTTTGTAAATTACCCAGTCTGAGATATTTGTTTAGCAGTGCTAGAATGGACTAATATGCTACCCTACAAGGGTGAGTCTCTCTGTTGTGTGGGCAGCAGACCTGCATGAAGGAAGAGAGGAGAACAGCTGGCAGGACCTGGGCATATGAACTGAGTAGGAGCAAGGACGGAGGGTGAAGGCTCTGGACAGAAGCCTAAGGGAGTCGGCACTTCCACACTGTTTCCCATGTTGTAGGTTGTGGCCAACCATGATGAAAAGGCATAAACTGAGACTATGTGTGCAGAAAATAATGGCAGCAAACAACTGACTATAATTTAAAAAGATACATATAATTTAAAAAGATAAATAATAAAACCCAGAATAATGATGCTGTTGTTACTAGTTGTAATTAAGTGAGAAAGCAGCTTAGGGAACCTAAATGAAGGGACCATTTATTAATAATTGTTTTAGGCACTTTGTATAGACTTCCTTGGCAAGCAGTTGCCTCTTCCTGCAGAGAGAGGAGGTCGCTGTGAGAAGCCCAAGAAGTGCATGGAATATGCATTTTGCCCTAATGCTGAATAGTCATCTGTTAAAAAAAATATATTTGGCTTAAGCCAAATATTACCATTAGAGAATAAACTTCTGGATTACAAGAATAAAAAACAGATTTTATTGTAAAAATTTAGTTATTCCAAAAATTTTATTCATAAAAATGTTAGGAGTCAAATTTTTTAAAAGTTTGACATTATGGTGCAGAAGCAGCAAACTCTCTACACTGCTACCCTTTGGCTAGGCTGTGAGATGATTGTGTTGTACAACTACCATCCTAAAACCATGCTCATACGCTGCTGAGTTGGGTGGCAGAGTAGGAATCATGACCTAAAAGAAAGTAACTAAACACCAATACATTTATTCAAGATTATTTTGTTTGATGTTATAAATGTCAGATTTCCAAAAAAAATTAGCAAAGATTAGAAATACAATTTTATCGAGTCCCTGTTAGTTTGCTTGAATTATTATTTATATTGTAATAAACATTTGTGGTTGCAAAAAGGATACAATGCCCTTCCTAAAGTTGTCTAGGTAACACACTCCTATCAACTCCCCATTAATTTCTTGTATTTTGCAATTTTAAAGTTCTAAATAAATGGTTTTGTTAATAAATTTAACAATTTTCACAATCACTATTAATTTGAGTAGCATTTTACTCTTGTGATAATAAATGTATATTTTAAATGTAACTGACATAAAGCACATAAGATTTCACTCCAAGGTCCATGTGGAATGCCTTTCTGTATTTGAAGGTAAATAATCAGATGTTAACAGTAAATTCAAAGGACATGGCTTGTTTATTTTGCTGATAGGGTTACCCTGACTAGAAAAGCTAATGACCTAGATGATTGCACAAGTACTGATGACACCTACATCCAGGGGGCCCAGAAATTATGTTTACATGGACCTTCAGTTTTTTTTAGCCTTGCAGTGGCTACAGTTCAGACAGAATAGCAGATTTTGGCCAAGCACCAAGGTTGAAGGCTGACTTTGGTACTTCATAATCCTGTTTGTAAAAATTCAACACAGCTTCTGTATAGGGTAAGTTACCATCATCAAGAGTCAAGAGTTGGGGGCTGGTGTCCTCTGGGCAGGGTTGAGAAAGTATTGTTTAAACAAAGGGAATTCATATCCGAAACCACGCAGAGAGTTAGGTAGAACCTGGACCCAAGCTTCTCACTCTGATCATCTTGTCATATTGATAAAAGGAAAGCCTCTCCCCTCATCCTACTCTGGCCTGATGAAGGGAGCAGAGGAAGGGGTTCTGTCAGCCTAACCTGGAGCTGGTGGAAGTCACGAGCCTTCAGAGCCCCAAGACAGCCTATAGCTAGAGACACGTAGAGGAGTGAGGCAGAGTCTTCTTTCCTTTCATTCCCTACCTCCTCAGTCCAGAAATTTTCTTCCCTAGCTCCTTGAAAATGTTCAATTCCAAATATGGAGTGGTTCTTTCTGAGCCTGTTTACCTTGCGAGTGGTTAGGGTCTGTATTTCCAAGCTGGCTCCGGGTGAGGTTTTCTAGACTGCAGAGCACCCTGCTGACCTCCAGGCAAGACCAAATGGGCTTCAGATCCTCTGGAGCATACATTCCTTCTCAGCTCAGAGCTTTTCCCCTCACTTTCCTATTCTTTCTGGCTGCCTGATTCTGCTCAGAGCATTAAATGTGGTAGAGTTTGGTTAAATCCCACTAGACCATCACTAGAGCTCGGAAGGTGGAAGTTGTTATTAAATACATTTCGAGGCTTCTACACATATATGAATATAGTAAACATTAAAAATTAATGCCTCTAATAAAACCCAGAATAATGATGCTGTTGTTACTAATTGTAATTTATTGCAAACTAGTGGCATGTTAAGTGCTCTGAAGAACATAAAGGTAAAAAGCAGCCTCCTTTGAATAGGTGAGTGGGATGAATAATTTCCCTATTCCTGATATTACCTGCACATTGATACTTACAGAGCTATCAGCAGGACCACCTTCTTACTGATTGTAGGCCAAGTCTGCCCCTTTGACAGTGGCGGAGGAAGAAGAGAGTCTTTGAACCATTTAAAGGCAATGATGGTAATCATTCCCTTTTGTGATCTATGAGATTATGATTCACATGGCTGGTATCAAATGGCATTAGATATTATAAGTTATCTTTTCATGTATCCATCAGTCTCTCTACTGGGTAATATGCCCCTTGAGATTTAAACCATTTTATGTCTCCTAGTGACTTAATCTCCAGTGTCTTAATTTGCTTTGTTATAAGAGTTCTTAAAATGGAGTGTGTGTGTGTGTGTGTGTCTGTCTTTTGTTCCCTACTAAACTGTGCATTCTTTGAGGTTCCAGTCAATGTTTTATTTATCTTTATATCCACTTTTCTTAGCAGTGTCCTATCCTCCCTACCTACAAATATTACTTAATAGATTAAATATTAGGCTATGTTAACTTTTCTCATAGTTCAGATATCCTTACACATTAATGTGATATGTGATTCTCCATTTAATCATTTATTCAATCATCCATTCATTTATGAAATATTGGTTTCTTTCTTTATGTTAAACACTGTGCTAAATGCCAAGGATACAGGCAAACCAGATAGACAAGTCTGTGACCTCTTCAAATTTATTTTCTAGTTAGACAGGCAACAATCAAGTAGGCATATGAACAGGCAGGCTAACTTCAGACCACTGTTAAGTGTGGGTAAGTAAATTAGGACTAAACGGTGAGTTAGGGGAGGAAGGCCACGTCAAAGAAAATACTAAGAGAACATCTCTGATAGGGAGATGGCCTGGGCATTCCCTGTAGATGTTCTCAGAGTATGCTAGGAGGAGGCCAAAATCATTTAGCCTGCTAAATTTGCTCTAACTTATTCATCCATTTCCTAATTCATTTGCCATTTGTTGAGCTCATGAGTATGGGGCTCTGAATTTGGATCCAAGGATCCGGAGGTGAATATGACATAATACTTGCCTTTGAGGAATTTACAATCTGGTGATGGAGAGTGATATAAAGACATATACAGTAGATTCCAGTGAGCACCAGAGTGAAGGGAGCAGGATTATTACTCACTTTATATTTGTTCAGCTCCTGACCCAGGGCCCTCAGTGACCATTTGTGGAACCACATTGAATGGTATGGGTGGACTAGAAGCTGCAGATAAGAAAGAGGATGCAGGCTGGGAGGTAGAGAGGTAGAAGTCACTGCAAACTTAGGCAGCTTAATGCTTCAAATAGGGCTCCGGTCAGGAGCTGTACAGCAGTCTCGTTCTTCATTGGAATTTACTCCCTGCAAAATTAATTGCTGAAGTCCTTCAGAAAGCAGCAGGGAAGTACTACTTTCCCAGAAGACATTCTGATTTAGTGAGGTTTGTGGTACCACATATTTCTCAGAGGAGAAACGAGATTTTTACATCCTTCATATTTCTCACATAGCAAATTAGAGTGCTTAAGTCATATACATACATTATATGTGTATGTGTATATATATGTGTGTGTCTATGTGTGTATATGTATGTAGGTATATGCGTGTATATATGTGTATATATATGTGTGTGTCTATGTGTGTATATGTATGTAGGTATATGCGTGTATATATGTGTATATATATGTGTGTGTGTATATATATGAATACATGTATTTGGTTGTTTGATTGACTTGAGGTCTAGAACCAACAAAGGAAATAGATTTTGGGTTTCTAAAAGGCTCTATTCTTTGTCCCTAAAGGTGTGCCACAGGAATGTCAAAAGACAGTTTAAAAGGAGAAATGCAGGATTCTGTGTTCCTCCTGGTTATTGCATATAAATCGTTTCCTTGCTTGAAAGATCATGTTCCGTGGGGACCAGCAAGTAACTGTCTTAATATTGTTGGTCCCTGTGCCATAGAGTGAATTGAGTTCTTCCCCATAGTAGTGGGGGGATTGTGTCTAGAATGCTAAGCACAGGAGGTGGGCATTAATTAGGGCTAACCGCCTATAATTGGAGCTGCCTTTATTTCTCCTTCCATTCTCCAAGCTTGAGACTGTCAGAAGGCTCGTTTTCACTGAAGCATCATAATTAACGCTGAATCTAATGTGAAAGGCAGATGAGGTTGAAGCCCAAAATAGCTCAGAGCTACTCAAGGGTGTGTGTGTGTGTAGAGCTGTGGGGAGCAGGAGTGGGGAAAGAGGAGGCTGGCATTTAAGTTGACCTCCAAATGTTTTCCTTTTGGAGAGGGAGTTTGGGGATCAACACTGCTGTTGCCCCTTCAGGTTCCTTGAATGAGTACTGTAAAATACTGAAATATACACTGAATGACTGGTATTTCAGAATCCTGGGCCCTGGAAGCCACAGGAACCATACATGACAAGTCTCAGAAGCTCTGCTTTCTTTTTTTCTTATATATAAGGGCAGATATCCTCCCTCATGAAGCTGACATCTTTTTTGGACGGAAGCACAGAGACCAGGGAGGGCTGGTAAATGTAATAATGTCTGCAAAGCCCTTGGAGTGCCTTGGAAGAAAATTCAAGGTATTTCTCTTATTACTGCTGGTCTTCCAATTCCCCTGAACTCTGAGAACCCATTTAAGTGATTACTTCATGAGGCGGCTAGTAGAAAAGCAAGACTAATATATTTCTTCACTTGGCGGCTCCCACACAGCAAAGGACCCTAGGTGCACTTACAATCACTATCATATTCTCATTCTTTCCCCCTCAGTTCTGCTTAGAACATAATGAACTAAATACCTGCAATTTATCTCTTAGGAAGACCGAATTTTGTAAACCTTCCTGCAGGTGACTTGCAGCACCCCTTGTACATATGCATAAATATTTACTTAATTGTGTGACGTTGGAGAACTGAGAGAAAGGTAAGATAGGGGGAGTGTGTTTGCTGCATCCTGACCCTAGGCCCCCACTTAAGAGAAAGGGACCACAGGAAAAGAGAAAACTGGAACTGTCGAATGGTCTAGGTTCTTTAAGTCAGACTTCCTTGAGGATGCTTATTTGGAGTATTAAGACATGAAGTCTTTGGCTTAATTTCCATCCTGAGCCATTTATTGAGAGGAGATCCCTAAATGTATGCAATTTTTCTCTTCCCATCAAAGAGATGTGTCACATAATGCTAGATGTAAAAAGAAAAAAGATAATGATTGCTAACTTACTTAGGGATGATCGACATGTTGGAGATATTGTCTTATTAAATTTGCTGCTACAGGGTGCTCCCTTGACTTGGGAACCTTAAACCATGCAGCCTCCTCCGGTGAAGATGGGAAATGGCTCCCAGGGTATTCACAGCCGACTGCAGATTCACAAATGCTGGAGGCACCCACGTGCAGAAAATAGCTGCTTTGTTTCTGTAGACTGTTTTTATGCTCTAGTGGGTTTTCTTTTTTCTTGATCCTCTTTCATTTGAGCAGTAACCTATTGTGTCATTAAGTTGCTTCAGCATAGACTTCTCTGGATATTTTGGATTTTTATTCTGATGCTTGACCATGTTGGCAATCAAGTCCTATTAAAATGGGCCTGAATTATTATAGAGCCATTGTTTTCCAGTTTTCACACTCCCACTGAAATTTAGTAATTTACCTGGCTGAAATACTTGAAAGTGCAAGTAGCGTGGACCAAAGCCAGTCAACATAAACATGTTAGAGGTGCTCGAGGGAGAGTCACTGGGTAACTGTGAACATGACCATGGGCACCTTTGGGGCTCTGGGGCTATATGCAGCCAGGGTTGGTTGAAGAATGGTGCTTAGCTGATACACACTGGCTAGTGTGGCTCCACTGAACCTGTTCTGATGGATGTGGACCTGATGTGGTTTCATTGCTTGAGTGTCACATCTGCATGCAGCTGGTATTTTGGTTTTGGTGGTGGCAGCAAGATGTTTTTAAGGAAAGATGGTGTTACTCTCCATATACTATATACTGAATCCTAAAAGATTGGAGATAAGGTACCAGATCTCTGTACTTTCTTCATAATAAATCTTTAGTGAGATCATCCTCTTTATTATTTTTTTGCCAGAGTTTCCTAAAACATCAGAAGTTTGAAAAACATGAGAAAATTGACTGTTTTAAGGAAACCTTAAGTCTTATATATAGAGAACAGGACAGACCTGTGGAAAGAGATTAGCAGATTGGGCTGTAAACAGGCCAGTTGTGAAGGGCTTTGAACACCACGTCGAAGTTGGATGGGAAAGAACACCAAGGTCTCAGGTTAAAGTCTCGGCTCCATTGTTTAACCACCTATGAGGCTCTGGAAAAGAACATCAGCTCTCTATTTTCAGTTTGTTTATCTGTCAGATGGGGAAAAATATCACTAAAAAGACACAGATACTTTTCATATTTTTGCTCTGCTAGCCTCAGACTGTCAGGTTAGATCCTTTCATGGTTGCAGGAAGGCTGTTGCAGCCCTTTGCATTACATGATTACACGTTATGCAGGGCTGTGTTGGTCTGAAGGCCACCACAGGACTACTGTATTTCACAGAGTCTAAGATGTCATTGACTATAAAATGCACCATTGTTTTGTATACCACTGTGAAAGAAATAGCACAACCAATTAGATTATGACACACTATTGGTTGTAAAATGCATTCATAGTTACCTGATTAGTAAAATACAATATGCAATATATTTCACTAGTGTTTTTAAGAATATCTCTGTAAGCTTTTACCATACCATTCCCCCTCGGCCAGCAGACTTCCCACATGCTGGCACTTAAGCCAATCTCTGGAATTACCACTGTATCTGCCCTATCTTGTGAATGTCTTCTATTCTCTTGTCTCCTGTGCCTTTGGATGTTTGCACCATTGCAGTTGCTGCTGGAGCTGCAGCAACCTGGGCCAGTTCTGTGCAAGCGAACACCATTTTGCTAAGTCTTTGGCTATTCCCATCACTTCTGCACTTAGAAGAGGCACCATATTAGCAGTTACTTTTTAATGGGGCAAACATTTACCAGTGGGAGACAGAGAGTGGGAAGAAACTTGTGGAAAAATTCCTTTTCTGTTTCCCCTGTGATAGCGTGTTCTGAAGCATGGATTTTTGAATGTAGCTTGTCTAGAGACATCTCAAGTAGCTGAGTGAATTTGTTTCACTTTGTGAAATGGTGGCCAACGTGGAAAAGCATCAATTTTTATTTAGCTCTCATTATTACCTGTCTCACTGCCTCCTTCGTTCACTACCTAGGCCTGGCAATGCACCTCCCAATAATAGCCCTTAACCCTTGCCTCGGACTCTCTTCTATGGGAACAGGCTGCCACAGCCACCACATTACCTCAAGCCAATCAGTATTAATTCTGGTTACTTGGAGGAAAGTGAGCTCCAGAAGAAAACCAGGGCTCCTGTCAATATGCCAGAGAAATGATGTGGCTATTGAGTGGACAATCGACAGTGTTTGATTAGTACCTGTCCTGCTACACTGGGTTGTTTTAAGAGTTAAATGAGATAATGAGATGTGAATGTGCTCATTTAAATATTAAATAACATAAACATGTAGAGTTGTCATTAGACTTGGATCTATTTACAAGTTCTAGAACCTTGTCAGTTCACTCATTCAGCAAAAATTATTTAATGAGCACCCACTACATGCCAGTCATGGTGCATACATGACTACATGAGTACAATAGTTCTCCCCATATAGTAGCTTCTTGTCTGTAGGGCATATGAACAAAGAAATTACATGTCCTACAATTTTCTAAAGGGAAATAGTGTGTTGTGAGAATGAGGGAGGCAAATCTAACCCATATTTGGGAAGTCAGACAAAACTTCCTAAAGTGATATATGTGCTAAACCCTGGAGGATGACTAGGGATAGGTGATGGGTGGAGTGGTGTGCTAGGTAGGAAGAAAAGCATATACAGAGGTGAAGGGGTGAGTGAAGGCATGGCATTATTTATCATGGCTGGGATGGTAGAGGCCAATTTATAAAGTGTGAGTTGTAGGAAATTTGGATTTAATCATGAGGATGATGAAGAGCCATTAAAATGTTTAAGAAGGCTTGTTTCAATAATGATGGAATGAATAGACTCTTTTGGGCAGGGAAGACAGAATGGGAAGCAAATAAGAAAATTGAGAGGCCACTATGTAATGTGGCATTTCTTTTTGTTTCATTTAATTTTCAATTCTTATTAGTATAAATTTTCTTCATAATTTAGGGTTTCATGAATATTACAGACCCCACACATTTCCGTAATGGTAGAATTTGAAAGTCAAGGTTGACACTTTCAGGTAAAGGATGGAAGGAATCTTTGTGGTCTTTACCCCACACAATCACCGGCTTAATGGCTCTCACTTTCCTTTTTATCTGTGCTGTTAGTTCTGATTAGATCAAGGGACACCAATAATGCAAGGTCAATAATGTGACTCTCCAGGGGAGCCAATTACCCATGCAGAGAAAACCACAGGCTTAATCTCAATACATGACTGATCATCTGCCGCCATGAGCCACTGGACATGGGCGTATCCACTGGTTGGTTCATTTCCCTCCCTCCCTCCCTCCCTTCCTTCCTTCCTTCCTTCCTTCCTGTCTTAGCAAAGGCTGAGAAAGTAAAATACCACAAACTTTCTTCAAGGATGGCCCCCACCGCTGAAACACTGGGTAGGATCATCCTAGCCTGGTAAAACCAAAGAGGTGGCCCCACCGTTTGAAACCAAGGAGGAAACAGTCTTGCTCCTGGGCCTGTGGTGAGAGTGGCAGCCCTTATGATCTCTGAATCTTTGGGATCAATTTTTCCTTTTCCTTGAAGAATAGTGTGTGTTTGCAGCCAAATATCTCTGTGGTCTGGTCTTGTAGAATCTAGGACATCTGACAGAATTACTTCATTGCATTCGGCTTTCTCTATCTCCTTTGGATTTAACTAGCCATGTCTTTGCTGGTATAATCCCATCTCTCTTCCTGGCTTCTGTTAAAATGGCCAGTGAAGTTCATGAGTCATACTCATGATCTCTTTATCAAATGGATGTTCATTTATAACCTTTGTGTCCTCTTCTGAACAAGATTTCTAATTTTTTTTTTTGAAAATGGATAGACATAGAATTTTTTAAATCTTCAATCTCTGGTTCATTTTCCAAAACAATTTTTTTTTCTAATTAATCTCTCTCCTATCACATTTTACTATTAGTAGTCAGAAGGAACCAAGCTACTCCAACACTTTGCTTAGAAATCTCCTCAGCTTAATATCCAATTTTTATCACTCATGAGTTCTACTTTCCACAAAACACTAGAACACAGTTCAGCTGAGTTCTTTGCCACCTCATAACAAGGATCACCTGGCCTCCATTTTCCAATAAAATATTCTTAATTTTTTTTTCTGAGACAACACCAGAATAGACTTCAATGCCTATATTTCTGGCATACTCCTAAAAATTCTTTCAATCTCTATCCATTACCCAGTTTCAAAGCTACCTTCACATTTTTAGGTATTTATTACAGTAGTACCCTACTTCTTGGTACCCAAATCTGTCTTAGTCAGCTTGGGTTGCTGTAACAAAATACCACAGAGTGGGAGGTTAAATAACAGATGTTTATTTTCTCACACTGTTCAGAAAGCTGTACTAATAATATCAAGGTGCCAGCTGACTTGGTGAGGGCTCTCTTCCTGGTTTGCAGAGAGTTGCCTTCTTGCTGTGAAGAAAGGCTCACTGGCCTTTCTTGAATGTGTGAGGAGAAAGGATGTGAGCAAGCTCTCTGGTGGCTCTTTTTATAAGAATACTAATTCCATCATGAAGGCCTCAATCGAATGACCTTATCTAACCCTAACTACCTTCCAAAGGTTCTATCTCCAAATACCATCATATTGTGGGTTAGGGTTTCAGCATTCAATTTTGGGAGGCAGACAAGCGTTCAGTTTATAACCCACCCTTTCTCCCCTTTTTCCTTCCTTCGTTCCATCCATCCATCCATCCATCTTTTTTTAAAAAAATATAACCTGCATTTATTGAACATCTGTGGATGAGCTAAACTGTTAGGTGCTATTGGCATGAAGATCAATTAATATAGGCCTTGCTTAAAGGAGGTCTAGTAAGGAAAGAGAGATTAAAAAAATAAAAAATGCCAGCCTAGTATCAGTGCTATAAGAGAGTTGTGTATGAAGTGCTATGAAAGTACAGAGAAGAAATATATAGCTTCATAAATATAAACTCTTGACTCAGGTGTTGGAGGTAGGATTAGGCTTGGTACTACAGATAGAGGGAATCACACAAGAGTACTAAAAGGGTGTGCGGCATCATGGTGTGTGCAGGCAACAGAAAACTTTCGATAAATGAATAGACATGAGTGACTTTGGGGAGAGTCAGCAAATGAGGCTGGAAAGGAGTGGATCATGAATGCTCTTCTGTGCCATGGTGCCAAGTTTGAATTTATCTTGAAAGTATTATGAGGCTCTGAAGGTTTCAAACAGGGGAGTGACATAAAGAGATTTACAGTTTTGGAATGTGGATGAATTCAGGGGTATGTGTGTGGGATACATAGGCAAGGTTGAAAGCAAGAGACAATTATGATGGAATTTATTTCAAATCCGCTCTCAGTGTTGTTTGTCTCAGTGATGAGGAATCAGTAGAAGCACTTATTTTTGCCTATACAGGATGTTACATAGATATGGAGAAGGAAAGCTAAACTATTGAGGTTTGGATAGGGGCATAAATGTAGATAATATTCAAGAGAAGATCCTCACCATATGTGAGAGACAGGTTCTAGAAGACTTGGTTTCTTGGTGACTAAGAAAATTTTAAATTCAATGATGGTAATGAAACTTGCACTTCTTTTAGCCACTTATTTATAAAGTACATAATTCTTCCCCCTTTAATTGCCAAGTTCAAGAATATCAACTATTCTAAAATAATGTTGCATATTAATTTTGTGAAAGGGCCTTATTTCCCTATAACAGAGAGAGTATGACTTGTCACAGTTGATGGTGACAAACATTAAAGGTCATGAACTATGAGCATTTGTGATGGCATATTTTGGTATATTTTTAAAAGTTTTCCTCTGACCTTGAGTTAAAACCAAGGAGTGAATGGAAATGTCATTACACTTTCTAAACTTTCCTGAAGACTTTCCATTTTGGATTTGTAAGATTAGCCTTGATGTAACTCAAACATTCCTTTTTTCTTTGAATAAACATTTATTCATTTACTATCATATAGATAGGTAAAATTCTAATTGACGATTTTCCTCTCATCTTGTTCAGGAAAAAAAAAAAAAAAAAAAAAAACCATATTGTTCATTCATTGTCTCTCCCTGAATGGAGGAAGGACATTTAATTTGCATGCCACTTTCATTTGCCGGAAGTCAGTAACCTCCAGTATTTTTAGCTTCTTTTGAAAGTCCATTAGTAATGTTGCTTTTTCTTGAGACCTTTACTGCTTTAAGTACTGACATCAGCATTTTTTCTGGTTTCTGCTAAGACCTATGAGAGAGTTGCTGGGGTGGCTCCTTTTTCATTCATTTTCCTATTCATAAACTCTAAAATAAACTCTGGATTTTCTTAAGCTCTTCCTATCTTTGACTTTTTATTTAACTCTTGTTCTCATTTTATTCTTTCTTAGTATCAGGCTTGCTTCTAGGATATGCGTGTTTCCAAATAGCCACTTATATGCTTCACAAGTTCAAGATCTCACACCTGTATTCTCTTCAGTGATTGTGTGACTACCTCCTAGATGTAGAACATGAGAGCTGTCTGGGATTAATGCTGTACTGTGACATACAGAATTTGTAGGCACACAATGATGAATGCTGTATTCAAAAGAGCTATAATTCTAGTTGACAGAGTGTGATTGCCTGATTTTAAATCCAGGCAAATTATAGGGTAAAAACAACTTGTGGTGGAAATGTCTTAGTAGTTTATTTATTAAACACTTAAGGGGAATTTAAAAACTTACTGAATAAAAGAATGGGTGGTGTCAATTCTGTTTGCTTCATCAATTGAAGCTTGAGGCTCACTGTGGTGTGAGGTCAGAGAAAAGAAAATCTATGCAATAATTTTCATCCATCTAGTTGCTACACTTTCTCTTTCCTGGCAAGAAAGGTGACAACTGTTAGGCTCAAGTATGACACATGATGCATCAAAGAGTTAAAGAGAAAAGCACTGGTTACATATTGACAAATTGAAATAAGACAAAATTTTGTCCCATATAACAGATTTTTAACTTCATTTTTTTTTTTTTTTTTTTTTTTTTTTTTTTTTGAGACGGAGGGAGTCTTGCTCTGTCGCCCAGGCTGGAGTGCTGTGGTGCGATCTCGGCTCACTGCAAGCTCCGCTTCCTGGGTTCATGCCATTCTCCTGCCTCAGCCTCCTGAGTAACTAGGACTACAGGCACCCGCCACAATGTCTGGCTAATTTTTTTGTATTTTTAGTAGAGGCAGGGTTTCACCGTGTTAGCCAGGATGGTCTCGATCTCCTGACCTCGTGATCCACCCGTCTCGGCCTCCCAAAGTGCTGGGATTACAGGCATGAGCCACCACGCCTGGCCTAGTTTCAGTTTTTAACTGAGGACATTTACTGTGGGAGGCAAGAATAGTCACAGATGATTAAGCATTCAGGTAATGACAGAAGGTCTTCCAGGAAGTCCAGACAATATTTATTTCTCATCTATAATCAGGAAAGACTTAAAACAAAGTTAAAGAAAACTAAATAAAGTGACTATCTTGTGGAGCAGCAGTAGACATTTGATGAATTATACAGGCAAAGTCACGTGACCTGCTAGCTTATTTTGTAAATATTTGTACAGTAACAATTAAGAGGTAGAAGTAGAAATGGAAAAGTTGTGGAAATGGATTGCAAACATCTCTTCAACAAACTAATTTCAAATCTTTTAATATTCAGAAGTGGGATTGCTGGATTATATGGTAATTCGATTTTTAGTTTCTTGAGGGAGTTCTAGAATGTGTTTCATAATATCTATACCAATTTACATTCCCACCAATAGTATACAAGGATTCTGTCTTAGTCTGTTTTCTGTTGCTATAACTTAATATCTGAGACTAGGTAATTTATTTTTAAAAGAGGTTTATTTTGGCTCACAGTTCTGGAGGCTGAGAAGTTCAAAATTGGGCAGCAGCATCAGGTAAGCTTCTAGTGAGGGCTTCATGCTGCATAATAACATGGCAGAAGGCATCACTGGATGAGAGGGCAAGAATTTGCCAGCTCAAGTCTGTCTGCTTCCTATAAAGCCACCAGTGTCACACCCATGATAACCTATTAACCCATTAACCTATGAATAAATTAGTTAATTCATGATACCTTTGCCCAAATCATCTGTTAAATACCCCTTCTCTCAATATTGCCACACTGAGAGTTAAGTTTTGGAAATTAGTTTTGGAAAGAAAATCATTCAAACCATAACAGGCAAACTTTTATCCACATCCTTGCCCCAACACTTATATCTTGTCTTTTTTATAATAGCTGCAATGGTTTGAATGGATCCCCCACAAAGCATATGTTGAAAACTTAATCCCCAATGCCACAGTGTTGAAAGGTAGCTACTAATGGGAGGTGTTTATGTCATCAAGCCTCTACTCTCCTGAATGGAATGAAGCCAATTATAAAAGGTTTTGAGGCTGCGAGTTTTACCTTTTGCTCCCTTGCTCTTTACCATTCTTGCCTTGTCAGGGAATGATGTAGCAAGAAGGCCCTCACCAGATACTGGCATCTTGATGTTGGACTTCCCAGTCTCCACAATGATAAGAAATAAAATTTCTATTATTCATAAATTACTCAGTCTTTGGTATTCTGTTACAGGAACACAAAACAAATGAAGACAGAAACAGGTACCAGAAGTGGGGTGTTCTGTAACTAATTTCTAAAAATGTGGAATGGCTTTGGAACTGAGTAATGGGTAGAGGCTGGAAGAATTTGGAGGAGCATGCTAGAAAAAAACTAGATTGTCATGAATGGTGTATTATGGCAATTCTGGTAAGATCTCAGAAGAAAAAAGTTGTAGAAAGAGCCCATGTCTTCTGATGGATTATTTAAATGACTGTGATCAGAATGTTGGTAAAAATATGGGCAGTAAAGTCTTTTCTGATGTCTCAGATGGAAATGAGGAATAAGGTATTCAAAACTTAAATAAAGGATACTCGTGCTATGCAGCTATAAATAACTAGGTGGAATTATGTTCATGCCTTAGAAATTTTATGGAAGGCAGAACTAGGACCTTGAGGGTAAAGTTTCCAGAGAGGTACCTCAAGGACCTCAGTATTTGCTGCCCAGAGCTACCTTGGAACTTTGCTCTTTGCATTCCAGTGCAGGACTCCTCGGTTGCCCCAGCTGTGGCTAAAGTAGGCTCAGATGCAGCTTGTGCTGCCACTGGAGAGTGCAAGTGATCGTTCTTGGTGGGGTCCACATGGTGCTGACACTGTGATGTAGTGTGTGTGGCCTGTGGGGCCATTGTAGCCTTCACCTATTTCAAAGAGTGTTGCAGACAGGCTGGGAGCCAGTCAGAAACCTGCTGTAGGGTCAGAGGACTTTCGAGAACCCACACTAAGGCAATGCTTAGTAAAACTGTGAGAGTGAGGCCACCATAAGGATCCCAGAATTACACAGCTACCAGAATGGTATACTAGCCTGGTAGAGCTGCAGGTATGAACTTCCAGCCTGTGAGCTGTAGTGTGGGCAGAGTCTAGCAAAACCATAGAGGCAGAGCTGTCCAAGACTTTGGGGGTCCAACTCCCCTCCCCATTGCACCTTTGAGTACAGTGCCCTTCGTGCCCCATGTGGTATCTTTGGTACCCAGGAAGTACACTGGACAGGATTTGGCATTCATCACACTGAAGTTTGAATCCAGGCATTGTCCCTACCTCAAGAAGGTGGAACATGAAGTAAAAGATTATTTTGGATATTTGATGTATAATGTTGTTTTTCTTGGTGGGTTTTGGTCTTACTTGGGACCAGATAGCCATTTTTTCCTGCCTCTTTTCCCCTTTTGGGTTGGAAATATATATCCTATGTCTGTCCCACCATTGTATTGTGGAAGTAGATAATTATTTTTATTTCACAGGCCCACTTTCTTACTGAAAGGCTATCACTAAGCTCTCCTGTAGTGCAGATCTGCTTGTGATAAATTGTTTCAGCTTATTTGTGTCTGAAAAAAAATCTTTGTTTTGCCTTCAGTTTGACAGATACTTTCACTGGGTATAGAATTCTCTCTTGACAGATTTTTCTTTCAGCTTTTAAAAGATATTCTGCTACTATTCTTTCTCATATTGTTTCTAACAAGACATCTGTTGTCAGTCTTTTTTTTTTTTCAGTATAATGTGCCTTGTTGTGGGTTTTTGTTTGTTTCTCCTGCCTGGGGTTTATTGAGCTTCTTGGATCTGTGGACAGTTTTTATCACACATGGAAAAAACCTGCCCTTATTTCTTCAAATATTTTTTATGTAACCCTATTTTACCTTTTTCTTCAAGAGCTTGAATTACGTGAAAATCAGATGGCTAAAGGTGCTTGATACTGTTTATTTTTATTATGTTTTCTTTCTCATTGTTACCTTTAGTTTGTATTGCTATGTTTTCAACTTTTTTTCCTGTGGAATCTAATCTGCTTTTAATCCCATCCAGTGCACTTTTCATCCCACATACTTAGATTTATCTGTAGAAGTTCAATCTAGATGTTTAAAATGTCCTCCTTTCTACTTGTCATTTGCAATCTTTCCTCTATGTATTTGAACAAGTGGAACATAGTTATAGTAATTGTTTTAATGTCATTGTCTACTAATTGTATCATTCATGTTATTTATGTATCTGTTTCCACTGATTCATTTTTCTTTTCCTTGTTAAAGGCTTTATTTTTCAGCTTCTTTGTGTGTCTTCTATTTTTGATTGGATGACAGCCATTTTGCATTTTACTTTGATAGAATGCTGGATTATAAAATACCTAGCATTTATATTTGTAAATATAATTGTATATTTATATTTATAAATATAATATTTCTCAACTTTATTTAGTTATTTTAAAACCATCTAATCTTTCTGAGGCATGATTTTAAGCTGTTTTAGGTGGCATTAGATAATATTTAATCCAGGGATGACTTTCCCCCACTCCTATGGCAATGTCCACACGAATTGTAACATTTCCTTCTCTGGATGATGGGAATATAAACCATGTCTGGCTGTATGTAAATTCTGAGAATTTTCTCTCTGTTGCTTTTGGGTGCTTCTTTCCCCAGACTTGGGTATTTTCTTTACTGATCCTCTAATCAGTACTCAGCTGAGGACTTGAGATGGAGTTCTCTGCAGTTTTCTAGATTTATTTTTCAGTGAATATATCTCCTCTCTAGTACATTGCCATTTGAACTTGGACACATTGGCTTCCCTAGTCTCATATCTGTATTTCTTTTTATTTATTTATTTATTTTTTATTTTTTATTTTTTATTTTTATTTTTTATTATACTTTAAGTTCTAGGGTACATGTGCATAACGTTTATATCATGTATAACTCCCCAATGCAATCCCTCCCTCCTCCCCCCTCCCCATGATAGGCCCCAGTGTGTGATGTTCCCCTTCCCGAGTCCAAGTGATCTCATTGTTCAGTTCCCACCTATGAGTGAGAACATGCGGTGTTTGGTTTTCTCTTCTTGTGATAGTTTGCTAAGAATGATGGTTTCCAGCTGCATCCATGTCCCTACAAAGGATGCAAACTCATCCTTTTTTATGGCTGCATAGTATTCCATGGTGTATATGTGCCACATTTTCTTAATCCAGACAGACTGGATATCTGTATTTCTTTAACCCCCCAAAATTTCTGGGCTCTGTCTGGGTTTTCCCTCCCCTCCCCTGCATTCTAAAACCTCTCTCTAAGGTAATTCTCCCCTTGTTTGTTTACCTTTTATCATAGATTACTGCCTTGTACTGCCTGATATCCTATATTTTGAAAATTGTTGTTTCATATATTTTTTCATTTTTTTGTTTGTTTTGGTGAAGTTTAAACCTAGTCCCTGTTACTCCATGTTGGCTCAGGTGACAGTATATTTCAGTTGTACAGAAAGGTTTCAAAAATATTTTAAGGTATCTCTCATATACCTTTTACTCATTTTAGCCAATTGTTTATATTTTACCATTTTCCCTGTCTCTCTCTCTCTGTGTGTGTGTGTGTGTGTGTATTCTTTTCCTGGAAAAAAATTTCTGAGTAAGTTCAAGATATGCTCCTTTATGTCTATGTCAGTGTGTATATACTATAAACAAGGTCATTTTGTTGCATAGCCAGATTAGAGTTATAAAAATCAGGAAATGTGATGTTAATATAATACTGTTATTTTAATCAATTCCAATAAATTCCTATATAACTATTGATTTCTCAAAATCTAGGATTAACTCCAGGATTGTGCATTACATTTAATTGTTACATCTTTTTAGTGTCTAATCTGGAACAGCTCTTCAGTCTTCATTTGTACTTCTTGACCTTGATATTTTTGAAGATTTCAAGCCAGTTGCTTTGTAGAATGTTCCTCAATTTTTATTTGTCTGGTGGTTCTTCATGATTAGACCTAATACATATTTTAGGCAAGAATATTATGAAGTGATGATATATTCTTCTCACTGAATTTTATTAGAAGGCACATCATAAGTTTGCTTCCAAATATCTATTACCTTTAATATTAGGTTGGTGCAAAAGTAAATTCGGTTTTTCCCATTAAAAGTAATGGCAAAACTGCATTTACTTTTGCACCAACCTAATAACTTGGATAAAATAGTGTTTTTCAGTTTCTCCACTTTAAAATATTTCTCTGTGAGGCAAATAACCAAGGCAATTCTGAGTAAAAAGAATAAAGTTGGAGGGATCATGCTACCTGGCAGCAAAATATACTACAAAGCCACAGTAACCAAAACAACATGGTATTGATATAAAAATGGGAACACAGACCAATAAGACAGAATCAAAAACCCAGAAATAAATTCACAAGTTTATAGCCAATTTTTTACAAAGGAGCCAAGAACATACATTGGAGAAAGGACACCCTCTTTAATAAATGAGGTGGGGAAAACTGAATATCCATGTGCAGAAGAATCAAACTATACCTCCATCTCTCACCATGTGCAAAAATCTACACAAAATAGATTAAAGAGTTAAATGAAAACCTAAAACTATAAAATTATTAGAGGAAAACAGAGGAAGCACTTCCAGATATTGATCTAGGCAAGTATTTTACTGCCAAGACTCCAAAACACAGGCAACAAGAAAAATAGACAAATGGAACTATTGTAAACTAAAAATCTTCACAGTGAGAAAATAATAAACAGAGTGAAGAGAAAACCTGTAGAATGGGAGAAAATATTTGCCAACTATTCATCTAACAAGGGACTAATATCCATAATATACAAGGTACTCAACTAAACATAAAAAAATTCCATTATAATGTGGGAAAGATTATGAATAGTCATTTCTCAAAAGACATATAAATGACCAAGTATATGAAAAAATGCTCGCCATCACTAATCGTCATGTGAAAATGTAAATCAAAACCACAATGACATATTATCTCACCAGTTAGAATGGCTATTATCAAAAAGACAAAAAATAACAAATGTTGGCGAAGATGCAAAGCAATGGGAGCACTTACACTGTTAGTGGAAATGTGAGTACAGCCATTATGAAAAACAGTATGGAGGTTGAAAAACTAAAAATAGAACTGCCATACAATCCAGTGATCTCACTACTGGGTTTTTATTGCAAAGGAAAGATAACCAGTTTACCAAAAGAATACCTACACACCATGTTTATTGCAGCATTAGTCACAATAGTCAAGATATGGACTCAACTAGTGTCCATAAATAGATAAATGGATAAAGATAATGTGTTATATATAAACAATGTAATACTATTCATCCATAAAAAGGATAAAATCCTGTCATTTGTAACAGCATGACTGAAACTGGAGGTCTTATTAAGTGACAGAAGCCAGGCACAGAAAGAGAAATATTACATGATCTTACTCATATGTGGAAGCTACAAAAGTTGATCTCGTGAAGACAGTAGAATGATGGTTACCAAAGGCTGGAATGTGTTAGGGGAGATTGGAGAGATATTGGTTAATGAGTAAAAATACACAGTTAGATAAAATAAATAAGTTCTAGTGTTCAATAACACACTAGTATGACTATAGTTAACAATAATTTATTTTATATTTCAAAATATCTGGAAGAGAAAATCTGAAATGTTCCCAACATGAAGAAATAAGAAATGTTTGAGGTGATGGATATCCTAAATATTCTGATTTTATAATTATACATTGTATACATGTATAAAAATATCACACACCCCAAAAAGATATACAATAATTATGTGTCAATAAAATATTCCTGTTTGTAATGAATAAGAATTTTGGTTATGTATTTTAAGGATTATAAATACAAGATTCTCCTCAAATTTTCACCCACCAGTTTTGGCATCCAATGGTGATTTTCTAACTCCATCATTCTTTCTATATTTATGAGTTAGCTTCTATTATAAAGACAAACAGTCCTTGTGCCTCTCCATTTATATATTTTTTATGGTGGTAGACTCATTATAAAAATGACAGATTTTTATTTTATTGCTGTGTTATAATCCATTATTATTTATTTTGATACTCAAATTGTATCAGATTTGACCACTGGGGGAAGTCCTTCTAGCTGTTCCTGTGATTTTTTGATATTTCTTCATGTTCCTTCTGTGTTTTTGAGATGGAGTCTCACTGTGTTGCCCAAGCTGGAGTGCAGTGGCGTGATTTCAGCTCACTGCAATCTCTGCCTCCCGGGTTCAAGCGATTCTCCTGCCTCAGCCTCCTGAGTAGCTGGGATTACAGGCTCCTGTCACAATGCCTGGCTAATTTTTGTATTTTTAGTAGACACTGGGTTTCACCATGTTGATCAGGCTGGTCTTAAACGCCTGACCTCAGGTGATCCGCCCAACTTGGCCTCCCAAAGTGCTGAGATTACAGGCATGAGCCACCACGCCCAGCCTTCATGTTCCTTTGAGCATTTTCTTAGTTTCTAGCATTATGACATATTTCAGGCTTTGTTTACACTATATAAGGGAAATATTTTATATTTCATGGAAAATATGTAAATATTAAATTAAGAGTTAAGGTGATAACTTATGATGTTATACATTCATATTATATATTACAATGTTAATTATAATTCCCAGGGCAATGACTCAAAAGAAATCCACTCAGAACTGTATACTAAAAAACAAAAGGCAATTAAAATGATACAATAGGCCGGGCTTGGTGACTCACGCCTGTAATCCCAGCACTTTGGGAGGCCGAGGTGGGTGGATCACCTGAGGTCAGAAATTTGAGACCAGCCTGGCCAGACTGGCTAACAAGGTGAAACCCCGTCTCTACTAAAAATCCTAAATATATATGCACCCAATACAGGAGCACCCAAATTCATAAAGCAAGTCCTTAGAGACCTACAAAGAGACTTAGACTCCCATACAATAATAATGGGAGACTTCAACACTCCACTGTCAACATTAGACAGATCAATGAGACAGAAAGTTAACAAGGATATCCAGGAATTGAACTCATCTCTGCACCAAGTGGACCTAATAGACATCTATAGAACTCTCCACCCCAAATCAACAGAATATACATTCTTCTCAGCACCACATCGCACTTATTCCAAAATTGACCACATAATTGGAAGTAAAGCACTGCTTAGCAAATGTAAAAGAACAGAAATTATAACAAACTGTCTCTCAGACCACAGTGCAATCAAACTAGAACTTAGGACTAAGAAACTCAATCAAAACCGCTCAACTACATGGAAACTGAACATCCTGCTCCTGAATAAACTACTGGGTACATAACGAAATGAAGGCAGAAATAAAGATGTTCTTTGAAACCAATGAGAACAAAGATACAACATACCAGAATCTCTGGGACACATTTAAAGCAGTGTGTAGAGGGAATTTATAGCACTAAATGCCCACAAGAGAAAGCTGGAAAGATCTAAAATTGACACTCTAACATCACAATTAAAAGAACTGGAGAAGCAAGAGCAAACACATTCAAAAGCTAGCAGAAGGCAAGAAATAACTAAGATCAGAGCAGAACTGAAGGAGATAGAGACACAAAAAACCCTCCAAAAAATCAATGAATCCAGGAGTTGGTTTTTTGAAAAAATCAACAAAATTGACAGACCGCTAGCAAGACTAATAAAGAAGAAAAGAGAGAAGAATCAAATAGACGCAATAAAAAGTGATAAAGGGGATATCACCACCGACCCCACAGAAATACAAACTACCATCAGAGAATACTATAAACACCTCTACGCAAATCAACTAGAAAATCTAGAAGAAATGGATAATTTCCTGGACACTTACACTCTTCCAAGACTAAACCAGGAAGAAGTTGAATCCCTGAATAGACCAATAGCAGGCTCTGAAATTGAGGCAATAATTAATAGCCTACCAACCAAAAAAAGTCCAGGACAAGATGGATTCACAGCTGAATTCTACCAGAGGTACAAAGAGGAGCTGGTACCATTCCTTTTGAAACTATTCCAATCAATTGAAAAAGAGGGAATCCTCCCTAACTCATTTTATGAGGCCAACATCATCCTGATACCAAAGCCTGGCAGAGACACAACAAAAAAAGAAAATTTTAGACCAATATCCCTGATGAACATCGATGCAAAAATCCTCAATAAAATACTGGCAAACCGGATTCAGCAGCACATCAAAAAGCTTCTCCACCGTGATCAAGTGGGCTTCATCCCTGGGATGCAAGGCTGGTTCAACATTTGCAAATCGATAAATGTAATCCAGCATATAAACAGAACCAAAGACAAGAACCACATGATTATCTCAATAGATGCAGAAAAGGCTTTTGACAAAATTCAACAGCCCTTCATGCTAAAAATGCTCAAGAAATTCGGTATTGATGGAACGTACCTCAAAATAATAAGAGCTATTTATGACAAACCCACAGCCAATATCATACTGAATGGGCAAAAACTGGAAAAATTCCCTTTGAAAACTGGCACAAGACAGGGATGCCCTCTCTCACCACTCCTATTCAACACAGTGTTGGAAGTTCTGGCTAGGGCAATCAGGCAAGAGAAAGAAATCAAGGGTATCCAGTTAGGAAAAGAAGAAGTCAAATTGTCCCTGTTTGCAGATGACATGATTGTATATTTAGAAAACCCCATCGTCTCAGCCCAAAAGCTCCTTAAGCTGATAAGCAACTTCAGCAAAGTCTCAGGATACAAAATTAATGTGCAAAAATCACAAGCATTCTTATACACCAGTAACAGACAAGCAGAGAGCCAAATCAGGAATGAACTTCCATTCACAATTGCTTCAAAGAGAATAAAATACCTAGGAATCCAACTTACAAGGGATGTTAAGGACCTCTTCAAGGAGAACTACAAACCACTGCTCAGTGAAATAAAAGAGGACACAAACAAATGGAAGAACATACCATGCTCATGGATAGGAAGAATCAATATCGTGAAAATGGCCATACTGCCCAAGGTGATTTATAGATTCAATGCCATCCCCATCAAGCTACCAATGAGTTTCTTCACAGAATTGGAAAAAACTGCTTTAAAGTTCATATGGAACCAAAAAAGAGCCCGCATTGCCAAGACAATCCTAAGTCAAAAGAACAAAGCTGGAGGCATCGCGCTACCTGACTTCAAACTATACCACAAGGCTACAGTAACCAAAACAGCATGGTACTGGTACCAAAACAGAGATATAGACCAATGGAACAGAACAGAGTCCTCAGAAATAATACCACACATCTACAACCATCTGATCTTTGACAAACCTGAGAGAAACAAGAAATGGGGAAAGGACTCCCTATTCAATAAATGGTGCTGGGAAAATTGGCTGGCCATAAGTAGAAAGCTGAAACTGGATCCTTTCCTTACTCCTTATACGAAAATTAATTCAAGATGGATTAGAGACTTAAATGTTAGACCTAATACCATAAAAACCCTAGAAGAAAACCTAGGTAGTACCATTTAGGACATAGGCATGGGCAAGGACTTCATGTCTAAAACACCAAAAGCAATGGCAGCAAAAGCCAAAATTGACAAATGGGATATGATTAAACTAAAGAGCTTCTGCACAGCAAAAGAAACTACCATCAGAGTGAACAGGCAACCTACAGAATGGGAGAAAATTTTTGCAATCTATTCATCTGACAAAGGGCTAATATCCAGAATCTACAAAGAACTCAAACAAATTTACAAGAAAAAAACAAACAACCCCATCAAAAAGTGGGCAAAGGATATGAACAGACATTTCTCAATAGAAGACATTCATACAGCCAACAGACACATGAAAAAATGCTCATCATCATTGGCCATCAGAGAAACGCAAATCAAAACCACAATGAGATACCATCTCCACACCAGTTAGAATGGCAATCATTAAAAAGTCAGGAAACAACAGGTGCTGGGGAGGATGTGGAGAAATAGGAACACTTTTACACTGTTGGTGGGATTGTAAACTAGTTCAACCATTATGGAAAACAGTATGGCGATTCCTCAAGGATCTAGAACTAGATGTACCATATGACCCAGCCATCCCACTACTGGGTATATACCCAAAGGATTATAAATCATGCTGCTATAAAGACACATGCACCTGTATGTTTATTGCGGCACTATTCACAATAGCAAAGACTTGGAATCCACCCAAATGTCCATCTGTGACAGACTGGATTAAGAAAATGTGGCACATATACACCATGGAATATTATGCAGCCATAAAAAAGGATGAGTTTGTGTCCTTTGTAGGGACATGGATGCAGCTGGAAGCCATCATTCTTAGCAAACTATCACAAGAACAGAAAACCAAACACCGCATGTTCTCACTCATAGGTGGCAACTGAACAATGACATCACTTGGACTCGGGAAGGGGAACATCACACACTGGGGCCTATCATGGGGAGGGGGGAGGGATTGCATTGGGAGTTATACCTGATATAAACGACGAATTGATGGGTGCTGACGAGTTGATGGGTGCAGCACACCGACATGGCACAAGTATACATATGTAACAAACCTGCACGTTATGCACATGTACCATAGAACTTAAAGTATAATAAAAAAAAAAAAAAAATTAGGCGGGTATGGCAGCGGGCGCCTGTAATTCCAGCTACTTGGGAGGCTGAGGCAGGAGAATCGCTTGAATCTGGAAAGTGGAGGTTGCAGTGAGCCAAGATTGCACCACTGCACTCCATCCTGGGCAACAAGAGTGAAACTTTGCCTCAAAAAAAAAAAAAAAAAAGATAGAAAATATCTGTTTAGCACAAAAAAAGACTAATGGATAGATGAATTGAGAAACATAACTGATATGAATATAGCAAACAAATAGAAAAATGTCAGAAATAAGTTCTTTTTATCAATTACTGTGTTAAATATATATAGATTAGACTCTTCAATTAAAGAAGTAAGTAAAATGGATAAAAATTTATGATTCAACTTTATACTTTCTACAAGAGGCTTGGATACACAAATCGTTGGAAAATGAAAGGCTAGAAAGATATATTACATGTAAATAGTATCCAAAAGAGAGCTGGAGTAGCTATAGTAATACTGAAAAAACAAAAACAAAAATCGTTATGAGAGACAAAGAAGGACATTATGCAATGATAAAAGTATCAAGGAGCAGAAGAATTATAAACATACATACACTTAACAAATTCCCAAATGCAGGAAGAAAAATGGACAGAATTGAAGGAAGAAACAGGTAGTTCAAATATAAAGTTGGAGACTTCAGCATTTCACCGTTGAGTATGATGTTAGCTATGAGTTTGTCATATATGGTCTTTATAATGTTAATTCCTTTCTATACCTAATTTGTTAAGAGTATTTGTATGAAATGGTGTTGAATTTTGTAAATTTTTTTTTTTGCATCTACAGATATGATTATATAATTTTTGTCTTTCATTTGTTAATGTGGCATATAATATTATTGATTTGTATATATGTAATCATTTTTGCATTCCAGGGGCAAACCCCACTTGGGGGTGTTGGTGTATGATCTTTTTAATGTGCTGTTAAATTTGGTTTTGCTAGTATTTTGTCAAGAATTTTTCCATCTATGGTCATCGGGAATATTGACTTCTAATTTTCATTAATTTTAGTGTCCTTATCTGGCTTTGGTATGAAGGTAATTCTGGCCGTTTGAAATCAGTTTGGAAGCATCCTTTCTTCAATTTTCTGAAAAAGCATGAGAAGGATTGGCATTACTTTTTTTTAAATGTTTCGTAATATGCACCTCTGAAGCCATCTGTTCTTTGGCTTTTGTTTGTTGAGAAGTTTTTGATTATTGCTTCAATCTTAGTGATTATTGGTTTGTTCATATTTTCTGTTTCTTCATAATTCCATCTTGGTATGTTGTATGTTTCTAGCTATTCAGTTTTTCTAGGTTATTCAATTTTTTGATGTATAGTAGTAGTTCATAGTAGTCTGTCATGATCCTTTCTGTTTAGAAAACTACTCTTGTCCTTTTAGCTTCTATTTTATTTCATTTCATTTATTTCTACTCTAATATTCATTGTTTTCTTCCTCGTGCAAACTGTGGGGTTAATTTATTCTTTTTCTAGTTCCTTGAGGTGGTTATTTGAGATATTTCTTTTTTTTAATGTAGGCGTTCATCACCACAAACTTCCGTCTTAGAGTTGCATTTGCTGCCTTACATAAGCTTTGGTATGTTGTTTTCCTTTTTGTTTGTCTCAAGGCATTTTTTTGATTTCTCTTGTAATGTATTCTGTGACCCATTGGTTGTTCAAGAGTGCAGTGTTTAATTTCCACATAATTTGTACAGTTTTCCAGTTTTTTTGTTACTAATTTTTAATTTTATATTATTCTTGTAAAATATATTTGATATAATTTCAGTCTTTTAAATTATATTTTGAGACTTGTCTTATGGTCTAATATAAGATCTATCCTGGAGAATGTTCTATGTGTGCTTGAGAAGAATGTATATTTTGCAACTCTTGAATGCAGTATTCTGTATATGTGCTAGTTACATTTACTCTGAAGTGTACTTCAGATCTGCTGTTTTCCTATTGATATTCTGTCTGAATAACCTATTCATTATTGAAAGTGGAGTTGTGAAAGTACTATTATTGTACTGCTATCTTTGTCTCCTTTAAGTTCTGTTAATACTTTATATATTTAAGTGCTTCAGTGTTTGGTGCATGGATATTTATAACTGTATATCCTCTTGATACATTTATCATTACAAACTAACTTTCTTTTTGCCTTTTGTGGCAGAGTTTGACTGAAAATCTATTTTGTCTGATGTAACTGTGCTTACCTCTGTTCATTTTTGATTATCATTTCCATGAAATAACTTTGTCCATCCCTTTATTTTTAGTCTGTGTGTGTCCTTAAAGGTAAAGTGAGTATCTCGTAGGAGTAGATAGTTCAATCTTGTTTTTACTCAGTCACTCTTTCTTTTGATTGAATTATTTAATCCCTTAACATTTAAAGTAGTTATTGATAGGTAAGTATTGATAGGTAATGCCATTTTGTTAATTATTTTCTGACTGTTTTGTAGTTCTTTTGTTCCTTTCTTCCACTCTTGCCTTGTTCCTTTGCAATTTGTTAATTTTTGGTAATGTTATGCTTTAATTTCTTTCTCTTTTGTGTCTCTACTAGAGGTTTATTTTGTGGTTATCACAAGGCTTGCCTAAAATATATTATAATAGTCTATTTTAAGCTGATAACAACTTAACTTTAGTTGTATTTGAAATCTAAATTTTTATTTTCCCCACTCCACATTGTATATTATTGATGTCATACTTCACATATTTTTATTATATATTGTATAATAATGAACAAATCATTGGTTGTTATTTATATTTTTTCTTTTAGCTTTTATATTAGAATTAAATGTGATTTATGTGCCATAATTACAATATTAGAGCATTTAACATTTTAGCGTATATTTAATTTTACAAGTGAGTTTTATACTTGTATATGTTTTTATGTTGTTACCTGGCATATATCTTAGCCTGTTCAGGCTGCTATTATAAAATACCTTAAAATGGTTAGTTTATAAACAAGAAAAGTGTTTTTCTCCCAGTTCTGAAGCCTGGGAATCACTAGCAGATATGGTGTTTAGTGAATGCCTACTATCTGCTTCATAGATGATGCCTCTAGCTTTGTCTTCACATGGCAGAAGGAACAAACAACTTTCTTCAGGCTTCTTTTTATAAGGGCACAGATCTTATTTATGAGGGTTTTTCCCTTATGACTTAATCACCTCCTCTTAACACTCTCATATTGGGGGCCAATATCTTTTAATACACTTACATTAGGATACATATGGATTTTTTGAGGGGAGGTGGGAATACAAATATTCAGTTCATAGCAGATTTCATTCATTACAACTTGGAGAACTTTCTTTAGCATTTCTTATAAGTTAGGTCTAGTGGAGATGAACTCCTTCATCATTTTTGGGGGGTGAGGGATGGTCTGGGAATGTCTTCATTTCTGAAGGACAGCTTTGTATTGGGTATAGTATTCTTGGATATAAGGTTGTTCCCCTCTACCCCCAACCCTGGCACTTTGAATTTATTTTCCCACTCCCTTCTGGCCTGCAAAGCTTCTGTTGAGAAATATACTGATAGCCTAATAGGAATTGCCTTGCAATATGATGAGTCACTTTTTCCTTGATGTTTTAAAAATTCTCTCTTTGTTTTTGACTTTTGACAATTAGTTTATTGTATGCTTCAGTGTAATCTTCTTTGGTTTGATCTTCCTTGGGATTCTTTGAGTTTCATATATCTGAATGTCTATATCCCACCCAAGGTTTGATATGTTTTTAGTCATTATTTTAAAAAATAAGCCACCTGCCCTTTTCTATATCCCCTTTTCTTCTAGAATTTCTATAATTCACATGTTTGTTCACTTGACGTTGTCATGTAAGTCTTGTATGCTTTCTTCACTTTTTCATTATTTTTTCTTTCTTATTCCTCCAGATGAATAATTTTAATTATCTGTCTTGAAGTTCATTAATTCTTTCTTTTACATGATTGAGCCTCCTGTTGAAACTCTTTTTCCAGTTTTTTTCTCCTGTCATTGTATTTTTATCTCCAGAATTTGTTTTGCTCTTTTTTTTAATGGTTTAGTTTCTATTTTTATTAATCTTCTCATTTTGTTCATACACTGTTTTTCTGATTTCATTTAGTGTTCTATCTGTGTTCTCTTGTATCTCATTGAGATCCCCAATGTGATTCCTCTAACTCTTTTTCAGACAATTCATAGAACTTCATTTTCTCTGGTTAGTTACTGGAACTTTCTTGTGGTGGTATCATGATTCTTTATTTTCCACATAGTCTTGTATTGGCCCCTATCTTTTTGATAGAGCAAATGTCTCTTCCAGTCATTATAGACTCATTTGGCTGATTGTAGTCTAGATTGAGTATCCACAGACTGTGGTTTATGGGCCTAATCTGGCCTGCAAACTGTTTTTGTATGGCCCCAAATGTATAATTTTTTTGTTACTTTTTTAAAAAATTGAGGAAGAGGAAGAGGAATAAAGAGGAGGAGGAAGAAGAGCGATGAAGAAGACTATTTGCGGCTTGCAATCCCTAAAATACTATCTGAATAGTTACAGAAAATGTTTGTGATCGCTGTTCTGGGTCTTGGTCCTTACATCTAAACTATTGACTTTTGAAGTCAACGATGAATATAGGGGTGCTCAGTAAGGTCTCTCCACTCTGGATGGTTTGGAACTCCAGTATTTCCCAGTACTCAATGACTTCTGGTGTCACCATGCAGGTTTTTCCCTCTGTAACAGCCGCTCTGTAATAGGCCTCATGGATTTTCACCTTGTGCAAGTTCAGTCCAGCCCTTGTGTATAAACTGAAGGAGAGCCACCTTTCAGATCTTGAGGCCCTAACATCTGTGTAGTTTGTTCATCTTTTATAGCCTGTCTCACAAATTTCAGCTAGCTCAGCTACCATAAATCTGTGCCTTCTGAGCCGTAAGACCTTTATTATGCTTTGACTCTACCTCTCCTCACCGAAGTAAAACAGAGCTGGTGTGAACAAATATTCAACTCATATGTTTTCCTTCTCTTAAGGCTCACTGTTTTGCTCTATCTGTTGTTCATGCCTGTAATTCCCTCATATGTTTTGTCCAGTTTTGTAGTTATTTAGGATGAAATGGTAAGTCCAATTTTAGTTATCTGAACCTGTCCTAAAGTGAAAGATTAGGCCTTTACTTTTAATATTCATTCAAGTATGAGAGATGAAATTTTGGACTTACAAGAGTCACATAGCTGGGATTAATATCTTCTTCTAACACACATACACACATATAAAGTAGGAAGCCTTAAAAATGCTATAACCTCAGTGAAATTATACTGTATAAAAACAATCTTCTCAGGAGCACTGGAAGATGACAAAGACATCTTTATGTGTCTGCCTGGCTTTTAGGTGAAAAAGAGTCTCTCTTGATATATTGTTAGCATAGGCCTTAAAATCATAGGAGTAATGTTTTGAATTTACATTAGGTTCTTGTTCTGAGAGATATCCAATTAAGAAATTAACACAAAATTCAGTGCCATGTGAGTGATATTCTGAGGATGACTGACAGAATCAAATATAAAATCATTCTTGAGGAATAAATTCTCAACCTTGGGTGTACTGTATTTTCACATACAGAGGTCTACTGAAGATTAAATAAAACCTTATATGATACATGAGGAAATAATCTACCATATGAAGCATCAGCAGCTACAACAAACATCAGGGAATTCTATTATTAACAATTTTGAGTTATTGAAGAGTTTGAGAGATACATCTAAAATGATTAAATTAATGCAAAAATTACAAAAGCATAGAACAAGACTCTATGAAAGGAAAAGACCAAACAGTTTAAAAAAGGAATTAGTTAAAGCTTACAAATAAATAGTTACATAAGATAACACTTAATACTTTGGTAAATAAAAAGATCCTGCCTAGTTGAACAGACAACTAGTGAAATGCAAAAAGGCAAAGGGACATTCAGTGGGATAGAAAAAATTTTGAAATTCTGGTCAGGCACAGTGGCTCATGCCTTGTAATCCCAGCCACAGGAGGCTGAGGCATGAGAATTGCTTGAACCTGGGAGGTGGAAATTGCAGAGAGCCCAGATCACGCCATTGCACTCCAGTCTGGGCTACAGAGCAAGACTCTGTCTCAAGAAAAAAAAAAGAGAAGAAAAGTTGGAAAATCTGAAAGAAAGGTCAAGAAGTATGGAGAAGTGAATATTCAGTTAAAAATGATCAATGTAATATTTCTGAAAGATACTAAAATCAGAATAAGTAAATTTAAAAATGATAAATGCACAGCAAATAAGGAATTGGGTAGAAGATGATTAATGAAGAGAAATAATAAATAAAATAAGATGAAATGAATGTTAACTAATTTAGTGGATATGAGAAAGTCAAAGTGTAACTAATGCAACTGGAGTAAATAAAAAACAAGGATGCTGTTCGTACCACAGTAACTCAGAAAGTCTTTGGAATTGGAGGCATCAGATACATCTGAAGACTGAGGATGGTGCAGGCTGAAACCAAGATTTTGGAAAGTCACTATGAGTAACACTTAGAACTCCAGCTCTTTTCTCCAGCTGACAAGACAATGCTCCCCCCAACTCCCTAGCAGAGGACTAGAAAGGTATTCGTTGAAAAGGTTGTAACAGAGAAAGTCAGAACTCAGGAATACAAAGTGTAGCTGAGGTTGGGTATGAGATTTGTACAGAGCATATGGGTATTAAGTAAAAGTCTATAAAGTGAATGATGAGGTTTCCACCTCAGCTACCGAAGCAGTAGCAGTTGGGCACATACAATATTTGAAAATACAGTTTATGTGCATAGTGCATATGTGCACTAGCCCTCAGCTGTTTGGTCAATAGAGAGTACTGGATGTACCTCTGGTTACTTGTCTCCTAATAACCTCAGCTGTTTTAGCCTCTCCTGAAATTAGAGTTGAGCTTTAGCACATCCTCCAACATGGTGGGAGTCACAGCAACTCCAGACCCAGGTCCAATCCAACTGGACTCACAGAGGCTCTTCACAAAGGCTCCATAAATCTGTCTGTTTCTTCCATTTTCTGCCTGATTATTGTTAGTAGAGCAGGATATTTCTAGGGATGAGACAGTTGGGCAGCTGACAAGAGTTGTATTCAATTTATATGTTGAACAAAAGGTAAGCATTGGTGAAAATAAGGAAAAGAAAAATAAAGTTTTATGAACAAAACTACTATAAATTTTGTTTTATTATTTTGGATAAGTTCCAGAAGTGGTATTTCTGGGTCATAAGATAGATGTATGTTTACTTTTATAATAAATGGCTCAGTCTTTTGGTTGAACCATTTAATATTCTCTCTACAATGTATGAGAGTTCTGAGTTGCCAATATTGGGTGTTGTCTGTCTTTATTTAACAGTTTTACTGGTGTATGCTTTTATTTCATGGTGATTTCAGCTGCATTTTCTTGAGGCCTAATGAGATTGAACTCTTTATCGTATTTATTGGGCATTTGTACATCCTCCTTTGTGATGTGTCAGTTAAAATCTTTTCCTTATTTCTTATTTGAGAGTTTTCTTTTTAATAAATTTGTGTTATTTAAAAAATTTTAACTTTATTACTCTTTTATTGTTTGTTTTAACTTTTAAGTTCAGGGGTACATGTGCGTGTTTGTTATACAGGTAAACTTGTGTCGTGGGGTTTGCTGTACAGATTGTTTCGTCACTCAGGTATTAAGCCTAGTACCCATTAGTTACTTTTCCGAATGCTGTCCCTCCTCCCAATCTCCACCCTATGATAGGCCCCTTTATGTGTTCGTGTGTTCTTATCATTTAGCTCCCACTTATAAGAGAAAACATGTGGTATTTGGTTTTCTATTCCTCTGTTTGTTTGCTAAGGATAATGGCCTCCAGTTCCATCCATGTCTCTGCAAAGAACATGATCTTATTCTTTTTATGACTGCATAGTATTCCATGGTGTATATCTACCACATTTTATTTATCCAGTATCATTGATGGGCATTTAGGGTGATTCTATTTCTTTGCTATTGTGAATAGTGCTGCAATAAACATATGCCTGCGTCTTTATAATAGAATAATTTATATTCCTTTGGTTACACATCCACTAATGGGATTGCTAGGTCAAATGGTATTTCTGTTTTTAGGTCTTTGAGGAATTGCCACACTGTCTTCTACAATGACTGAAGAAATTTACATGCCCACCAGCAATGTATGAGCCCCCTTTTCTCTACCACTTTGCCAGCATTTCTTATTTTTTTTAACTTTTTAATAACTGCCAATCTGACTGGTGTGAGATGGTATCTCATTGAGGTTTTAATTTTGATTTCTCTAATGACTGGTAATGTTGAGCTTTTTTTTCCATATTATTGTTCGTTACATGTAAAAGTGTCTGATTTTGTCCTTTGCCCACTTTTTAATTGTTTTTTTCTTATAAATTTAAGTTCTTTATAGATGCTAGATATTAGACCTTTGTCAGAAGCATAGTTTTCAAAGTTTTTTCCCATTCTGTAGGTTGTCTGTTCACTCTGTTGGTAGTTTCCTTTGCTGTGCAGAAGTTCTTTAGTTTAATTACATCCCATTTGTCAATTTTTGGTTTTGTTGCAGTTGCTTTTGGTATCTTCATCATGAAATCTTTTCCTGTTCCTGTGTCCAGACTGGTAGTGCCTAGGTTGTCTTCAAGGGTTTTTATAGTTTTGGGTTTTACATTTAAGTCTTTAGTTCGTCTTGAGTTAATTTTTATATATAGTATAACAAAGGGGTTCAGTTCCAGCCTTCTGCATATGGCTAGCCGTTATTCTAGCACCAGTTATTGAATAGGGAATAGTTACCTCATTGCTTGTTTTTGTCAAGTTTGTTAAAGATTGGATAGCCATAGGTGTGCAGCCTTATTTCTGGGTTCTCTATTTTGTTCCATTGGTTTATGTGCTTGTTCTTGGTTTTGTTTACTGTAGCCCGTAGTAGCCATGCTGTTTTGTTTACTATAGACCTGTAGTAGAGTTTGAAGTTGAGTAGTGTGATGCTCCCAGTTTCATGCTTTTTGCTTAGGATTGCCTTGGATATTCAGGCTCTTTTTTTGGTTCCACAGAATTTAAAAATAGTTTGTTTGTTCTGTGAAGAATCACAATGGTTGTTTAATAGACATAGCATTGAATCTATAAATTGCTTTGGGCAGTAAGGCCATTTTTATAATATTGATTCTTTCTGTCCATTAGCATGGAATGTTTTTTCATTTGTTTGTGTAATCTGTGATTTCTTTGAGCAGTGTTTTGTAGTTCTCATTGTAGAGATCTTCCCCTCCCTTGTTAGCTGTATTCTTAGGTATTTTATTCTTTTTGTGGCAATTATGAATGGGACTGCATTTCTGATTTGGCTCTTGGCTTGACTGTTGGTGGTGTATAGGGCTGCTAGTGATTTTTGCACATTGATTGTGTATCCTGAGACTTTGCTGAGGTTGTTTATCAGCTGGAGGAGCTTTTAGGCTGAGACTGAGGTTTTCTAGGTATAGAATCATGTCGCTTACAAACAAAGATAGTTTGACTTCCTCTCTTCCTATTTGAATGCCGTTTATTTCTTTCTCTTGTCTGCTTGTGCTGGTCAGAACTTCCAATACTATTATTACTCTTTTTTAACTTTTATTTTAGGTTCAGGGGGACATGTGCAGGTTTGGTATATAGGCAAATTGCGTGTCATGGGGGTTTGGTGTACAGATTATTTCATCACCCACGTAATCAGCGTAGTACCCTATAGGTAATTTTTCAGTCTTCACCTCTTCCCATCCTGCACTCTCAAGTAAGCTCTGGTGTCTATTATTGCCTTCTTTGTGTCCATATGTACTCAAAGTTTAACTCCCACTTATAAATGAGAACATGTGTTCTTTGGTGTTCTGTTCCTGTGTTAGTTCACTTAGGATAATGGCTTCCAGCTCCATCAATATTGCTGTACAAGATATGATCTCCTTCTATTATTGCTGCATACTATTTCAAGGTGTATATGTACCCCTTTTTCTTTATCCAGTCTACCACTGATAGGCATTTACATTGATTCCATATCTTTCCTCTTGTGAATAGTGCTGTGACGAACATATGTGTGCATGTGTCTTTATGGGATAACAATTTATATTCCCTTGGGTATATATCCAATAATGGGATTGCTGCAACAAATGATAATCTTTTCTTAAGTTCTTTGTGAAATCACCATATTGCTTTCCACAATGGCTGAACTAACTTGCACTTTCACCAGCAATGTATAAGTGTTCCCTTTTCTCTACAACCTCGCCACCATCTGTTATTTTTTGACTTTTTGATAGTAGCCATTCTGACTCATTTGAGATGGTATGTCACTGTGGTTTTGATATGTGTTTCTCTAATTATTAGTGATTTTGAGCATTTTCTCATATACTTGTTGGCCAAGTGTATGTCTTCTTTGGAAAAGTTCCTGTTCATGTCCTTTGCCCACTTTTTAATGAGGTTATTGGATTTTTGCTTTGCAAATTTAAGTTCCTGATAGATTCTGGATATTAGACCGTTGTCAGATGCATAGTTTGCAAAAATTTTCTCCCATTCTGTAGATTGTCTGTTCACTCTGTTGATAATTTCTTTTGCTGTGCAGAAGTTCTTTAGTTTAATTAGATCCCATTTGTCAATTTTTGGTTTTGTCACAATTCCTTTTGGTGTGTTTGTAATAAAATCTTTGCTGGGTCCTATATTGAGAATGGTACTTTGTGATTATCTTTCAGGATTTGGATAGTTTTAGATTTTCCATTTAAGTCTTTAATCCATCTTGAGTTGATTTTTTATATGGTGTAAGGAAGGGGTCCAGTTCCCAGCACCACTTATTGAATAGGAAGTCCTTTCCCCATTTCTCATTTTTGTCAGTTTTGTCAAAGATCAGATGATTGTAGATGTGCAGCCTTATTTCTGGGCTCTCTATTCTGTTCCATTGGTCTGTGGTTCCATTTTTGTACCATACCATTTTGTTTTGGTTAGTGTAACCTTATATAGTTTGAAGTCAGGTAATATGATGCCTCCAACTTTATTCTTTTTGCTTAGGATTGCCTTGGCTATTCAGGTTCTTTCTTGGTTTCGTATGAATTTTAAAACAGGTTTTTGTAATTCTGTAAAGAATGTCATTGGTAGTTTGATAGGAATAGCATTGGATCTGTAAATTGCTTAGCAGTATGGCCATTTTAACAATATTTATTCTTCCTATCCATGAGAATGGCATGTTTTTCCATTTGTTTATGTCTTCTCTGATTTCTTGGATCTGTGTTTTTAAATTATCATTATAGAGGTCTTTTGCCTCCTTTTAAAGCTTTATTTCTAGGCATTTTATTCTTTTTGTAGCTATTGTGAATGGCATTGCATTATTGACTTAGCTCTTAGCTTGGATGTTGCTGGTGTACAGAAATACTAGTGGTTTTTCCACATTTGTTTTGTATCCTGAAACTTTGCTGGAGTTGTTTATCAGATCAAGGAGCTTTCAGGCAGAGATTATAGGAATTTCTAGGTATAGAATCATATCTTCTACCAAAAGGGATAGTTTGATTTCCTCTCTTCCTATTTGGATGCGTTTTATTTCCTTCCCTTGCGTGATTGTTCTAGCTAGGACTTTCAGTACTATGCTGAATAGGGAAGGTGGGAGTGGGAATCTTTATCTTGTTCTAATTTTCAAGGGGAATGCTTCCAGCTTTTGCCCATTCAATATGATGTTGGCTGTGTGTTTTTCATGGATGGCTCATTGTTTTGAAGTATGTTCCTTCAATACCTAGTTTTCTGAGGGTTTTTAACATGAAGAGATGCTGAATTTTATTGAAACCTTTCCTGCGTCTACTGAGAAGATTATATGTTTCTTTTTTTAGATCTGTTTATGTGGTAAATCACATTTATTAATTTGCATGTATCAAACCTACCTTGTATCCCAGAGGTAAAAACTACTTGATCATATTGGATAAGGTTTCTGATGTGCTGCTGAATTTTGTTTGCTAGTATTTTGTTGAGGATTTTTTCCACCTATTTTCATCAAGGATATTGACCTAAAGTTTTCTTTTTGTTGTTATTTTTCTACCAGATTTTATTATCAGTATGATTCTGGCCTCAAAGAATGAGTTAGGGAGGAGTCCCTTCTCTTTAGTTTTTTGGAATAGTTTCAGTAGGAATGGTACAAGCTCTTCCTTTATACATCTGGTAGAATTTGGCTGTCAATCCTTCTGGTCCTGGGCTTTTTCTGGTTGGTAGGCTTTTTATTGCAGATTCAATTTTGGAACTCATTGATCTGTTCATGCATTCAATTTCTTCCTGGTTCAATCTTGGGAGGTTGTTTATTTCCAGGAATTTATCATTTTCCCCCCTAGATTATCTAGCTTGTATACATAAAGATGTTAGATTCTGAGGGTTTTTGTATTTCTGTGGGGTCAGTGGTAACCTCCCTTTTGTCATTTCTGATGGTATTTATTTGGATATTCTCTCTCTCTCTCTTTTTTTTTATTAGTCTAGCTAGCAGTCTATCAGTCATTAATTCTTGTAAAGAACCAACACCTGGATTCACTGATCTTTTTTATGGTTTATTGTGTCTCAGTTTCCTTAAGTTCAGTTCTGATTTTGGTTATTTCTTGTCTTCTGCTAGCTTTGGGGTTGGTTTGCTCTTGTTTCTCTACTTTCTTTGTTCCTTTACTTATTGTGTTCTTAATTTGAGATCTTTCTAAATTTTTGATGTGGGCATTCAGTGTTATAAACTTTCTCTTAACAATGCTTTAGTTGTGTCCCAGAGATTCTGTATTGTATTTTCATTCTCATTAGTTTCATAGAATTTCTTGATTTCTGCTTTAATTTCATTATTAACCCAAAAGTCATTCAGGAGCAGGTTTTTTAATTTCTATGTAATTTTATGTTTTTTAGCAATTTTCTTAGCATTGATTTCTATTTTTGTTGTGCTGTTGTCTGAGAGTGTGATTGGTATGATTTTGTTTTTTATGAATTTGCTGAGGATTGTTTTATGCCCAATTGTGTGATTGATTTTAGAGTATGTGCCATGTGCAGATGAGAAGAAAGTATTTTGTGTGGAGAATTCTGTAGATGTCTATTAAGTCCACTTGGTCAAGTGTTAAGTTCAGGTCCTGAATAATTCTGCTAGTTTTCTTACTCGATGGCCTGTCTAATATTGTCATTGAGGTGTTCAAGTCTCCTGCTATTATTGTGTGGTTATCTAAATTTCTTCTAGGTATCTAAGAACTTGCTTTATGAATATGGGTGCTCCTGTGTTGGGTGCATGTATATTAAGGATAGTTAGGTCTTCTTGTTGAATTGAGCCCTTTACCATTATGTAATGTCCTTCTTTGTCTTTTTTTTTTTTTTTAACTCTGTTGGTTTACAGTCTGTTTTGTCTGAAATTAGAATAGTAACCTCTGCTTTTTTTCTGTTTTCCTTTTGCTTGGTGGATTTTTCTCCAACCCTTTACTTGGAGACTGTGTGTGTCACTGCATGTAAGATGAGTCTCTGGAAGACAGCATACCGTTGGGTCTTGCTTCTTTATTCAACTTACCAGTCTATGCCTTTTAATTGGGTTAGTCCATTTACATTCAAGGTTAGTGTTGATATGTGTGGATTTGATCTTGTCATCAAGTTTTTAGCTTTTTATTATGCAGATTTGTTTCTGTGATTGCTTTATAGTGTCACTGGTCTATGTAGTCAAGTGTGTTTTTGTAGTGGCTGGTAGTGATGTTTGCTTTCCGTATTTAACACTGCCTTCAAGATCTCTTTCTCTTGTAAGGTAGGTCTGATGATAACAAATTCCCTTAGCATTTGCTTGTCTGAAAAGGATCTTATTTCTCCTTTGTTTATGAAGCTTAGTTGGGCTGAATACGAAATTATTGGCTGGAAATTCTTTTCTTTAAGGATGCTGAATATGAGCCCTCATCCCTTCTGGATTATAGGATCTGCTGAAAAATCTGCTATTAGCCTAATAGGGTTCTCTTTGTAGGTGACCTGCCTCTTTTCTCTAGCTGCCTTTAACATTTTTTTTTTTTTTTTTTTTTTATCATTTTGACCTTGGGGAATCTGATGACTATTTGTCTTGAGGATGGTATTCTTATGTAGTATTTCACAGGGGTTCTCTGCATTTCCTTTGAATGTTGGCCTCTCTAGCGAGGTTGGGGAAATTTTCATTGACAATATTCTGAAATATATTTTCCAAGTTACTTGCTTTCTCTCCCTCTCTTTCAGGGATGCCAGTGAGTCATAGATTTGGTCTCTTCACATAATCCCATATTTCTCAGAGATTTTATTCAGTCTTCATTTATTTATTTTTGACTAATTTCAGAGACTGTCTTCACACTCTGAGATTCTTTCCTCAGCTTGGTCTATTCTACTGTTAATACTTGGGATTGTATTCTGAAATTCTTTATGTGAGCTTCCCATTTCCAGATCTATCAGATTAGTTTGGTTCCTTTTTTTTTTTTTTTTAGACAGGGTCTCACTCTGTCACCTAGGCTGGAGTATAGTGGCATGATCTTGGTTCACTGCAACCTCTGCCTCTTGGGTTCAAGTGCTTTTCCTGCCTCAGCCTCCCAAGTAGCTGGAATTACAGGCACATGCCATCACATCTGGCTAATTTTTAGTATTTTTAGTGGAAATGGAGTTTTGCCGTGTTGGCCAGGTTTGTCTCAAACTCCTGACCTCAAGTGATCTGCCCACCTTGGCCTCCCAAAGTACTAGGATTACAGGTGTGAGCCACCATTCCTGGCCTGGTTATTTCTTAAAATGGCCATATTTCATCTTTCATCTCCTGTATTATTTTATTATATTTCTTATAATCCTTGGATATGATTTTGATTTTCTATTGAATCTGAATGATCTTTGATATGGTTTGGATTTGTGTTTCTGCCCAAATTGCATGTCAAATTGTAATCTCCAATGATGGAGACAGGGCCTGGTGGGATGTGATTGGATCATGGGGGCAGACCTCCCCCTTGCTGTTCTTGTTAGAGTGAGTGAGTTCTCATGAGATCTGGTTGTTTTAGTGTGTAGCACCTCCCCCTTCACTCTCTTGTTTCTGTTCTGGCCATGAAAGATGTGCCAGCTTCTCCTTTACCTTCCACCATGATTGTTAGTTTCTTGAGGTCTCCACAGAAGCAGAAGCCTGTACATTCTGCAGAACCATGAACCAATTAAACCTGTTGTCTTTATAAATTATCCAGTTTCTGGAATTTCTTTATAGCAGTGTGAGAACAGACTAATACAGCAAATTAGTACTGGGAAGTGAGGCATTGCTATAAAGATACCTGAAAATGTGGAAGCAGCTTTGGAACTGGGTAAGGGGCAGAGGTTTGAAGAGTTTGGAGGGTAGGAAGATAAGGGGAAGTTTGAAACTTGCTGGAGACTTTTGAAATTGTTCTGACCAAAATCCTGATAGTGATATGGACAAGGAAGTCCAGGCTGAAGTGGTCTCATATGGAGATGAGGAACTTATTGGGAACTAAAGTAAAGGTCACTCCTTCTATGCTCTAGCAAAGAGACTGGTGGCATTGTGCCCCTGCTCCAGGGATCTGTGGAACTTTGAACCTGAGAGAGATGATGTAGGTATCTGGTGGAAGAAATTTCTAAACAGCAAAACCTTCAAAATTGACCTGGCTGCTTCTAACAGCTTATGCTCCTATGCATGAGCAAATAGATGATCTGCAACTGGAAATTAAAAGGGAAGCAGAGCATAAAAATTTGGAAAATTTGCAGCCTGACCATGTGGTAGAAAATAAAATCTCATTTTATGAGGAGGAATGTAAAGAGGAGTGGAATGTTAATAGTCACAACAATGAGGAAAATACCTCGAAGGCATTTCAGACACCTTCGTGGCAGCTCCTCCAGTCACAGGCCCAGAGGCCTAGGAGGAAAGAATGGTTTCATGGACCCAGCACAGGGCCTTGCTCCCCTGTGCAACCTTGGGACACTGATTCTTGCATCCCAGCCATTCCAGCTCCAGCATGGCTAAAAGGGCCCCAGCTACATCTCAGGACACAGCCTGTGGTATTCAACCTGTGGGTACACAGAGGGCAAGAACTGAGGGTTGGGAGCCTCCCTCTAGATTTCAGAGGAGGTTCTTCAAAGTGAGAAAAACATAAGATTTTGGAGAAGCTGGGGCAGAATGATATGGATTGGATTTGTGTCTCTGCCTAAATCTCATGTCAAATTGTAATCTGTAATGTTGGAGGTGGGGCCTAGTGGGATGTGATTGGATCATGGGGGCAGACTTCCCCTTTGCTGTTTATGTGATAGTGAGTGAGTTCTCACAAAATCTGGTTGTTTAAAAGTGTATAGCCCCTCCCCCTTTATTCTCTTTATCCTGCTTCAGCCATGCAACATGTGCCAGCTTCACCTTTATCTTCCACCATGATTATAAGTTTTCTGAGGCCTCCACAGAAGCAGAAGCCTGTGCAGCCTGTGGACCATGAGCCAATTAAACCTCTTTTCTTTATAATTTACCCAGTTTCAGGTATTTCTTTATAGCAATGTGAGAACAGATTTGTACAATCTTCATTCCTATTCATATTCTGAATTATTTTTCTATCATTTCAGCTATTTCAGGCTGGTTAAGAATCATTGCTGGGTAACTAGTGTGGTTGTTTGGAGGTAAGAAGACACTCTGGTTTTTTGAGTTGCCAGAGTTATTGTGCTGATTCTTTCTCATCTTTGTGGGCTGATGTTCCTTCAGTCTTTGAAGTTGGTGCCATTTGAATAGGCTTTCCACCCCCTCCTTTTATCCTTTTGGATGTTTTAGGGGCTTTGATTTTGGTCTAGGATGAGTGCAGTCAACTGGCTGAAGATTAGGGGGACAAATATCAGTTCAGGACTCCTATGCTGTGTGCTCTAATTCTGGGGGTCTGCCAGCTTTGTTTTCTGGACCTTTGAGGTTAGAAACCTGCTGTGTTGGAGTGGCCAAGATGTTTATAGACCTCTGATAACAACACTATGATGGGTGGTGCCAGCCAAGGCACTTCATCAGGTGGTGGCAGCAGGATTCATGGTCATTTCCATGTTCTAGCAGCAGCAACAGCAGCAGCAACAGCACAGCACATGCTTATTGACTGAGGTGGGGCACTGACTGGTGCAAGGGTGCCATTCTCCATGCAGGTATACACTGCCTTTGTTTTTAAATGTGTTTCCTGGATTCTAGAATGTCCTGGAGCCCTCCCTGTAGATTTCCCAGTACCTGTAAGTAACAAGACAACAGAAGCTATGGCTTAGCCATGTGGGCCTCATTAAACATAGGATATGGAACAGTGAAGATGTGCTTGAGCTTAGCAGGCAGAAACAAGAGTTCCCTTTTTATTAATGAGTTGTAGGAATTTTTTATAAACTAGATAACAGTCTGTCAAATACCAGTTTTACAAATATTTTCTTCCACCTCATGGCTTGCCTATTTTTTTAATGTTTTCTGAATGAGCAGAAATTTTCAATTTTGATGAAGCCTAATTTGTCATTTTCTTTCTTTTTATGGTTATTGATTTCTGGGTCCAGTCTAAGAAAGCTTTTCTTACTCCCAAGTTACAATGATATTGTCTTATTAGTTTTAGTTTTCACTTTTAGGAGTAGGAGTTATTATAAATTAATGTTTATGTGTTGTGTGAGGTCAGTGTCAAAGTTTTTTCATATATTCATATCTAGTGTTTCACCGTTTGTTAAGTAGAGATTCCTTACCATATTAGGTTACTTTGATTTTTACCAAAAATTAAATGACCATGCAACTGTGGGTATATTTCTGATTTATATTCTGCCCCATGATACAATCATCAATTTACTGACTCTTATGGCAGGAACATCTTCCTTGGTTACAAGAGCTTTATAATTCTGAAATCATGTGGTAAAAATTCTGTAACTTAATTTTTTTTTTCAATATTGGCTTTGGATTTTCAGGTCTTGCATTTCCATATACATGTTAGGATGAGATTAACAGTTTCTACAAATAAGTCTGTTGGGATTACTATTGGAATTGCTTTCAAATAATTTGAGAAGAATTGTGGAGATTTAGATTGCCAATAATTGACATCTTAAAAATAGTAGTTTTATAATCAATGAACATGGTATATCTTTTCTCTTACATTTAAATTTTTTCTACGATGTTTGCAATTTTCATTTTACAGGTATTATGTTAAAGTTATTAAGTATTTTGTGATTCTTGATGACATTGGAAGTAGAGTTGTTTTTAATTAAATTTTATAATTTACTAAGTAAAATACAATTAATTTGGTATATTATTTTTGTATTCTACAATTTTGCTAAGTGCAGTTATGAGTTATATTAAATGTTTTGCAAATGTATTAGAATTTTCTGTGTTAACAATCATGTCTCTAGGCATAGTGGCTCATGCCTGTCATCCCAATACTTCAGAAGGCCAAGGTGGGTGGATCTCTTTATGTCAGGAGTTCAAGACCAGCCTGGCCAACATGGCGAAACCTTGTCTCTATAAAAGTACAAAAATTAGCTGGGGAAGGTGGTGTGTACCTGTAATCTCAGCTACTCAGGTCTCTGAGGCAGGAGAATTGCTTGAATCTGGGAGGCAGAGGTTGCAGTGAGCTGAGATCATGCCACTGCGTTCCAGCCTGGGTGACAGAGTGACACTCTATCTCAAAACAACAACAGTCATGTCATTTGCAATTAGACAGCTTTACTTCTTTTTAAATTTTTGAGCCTTTTATTTATTTCTTTTTCTTCACCTGCCCTGGCCATGACCTAAGTAGAATGTTGAATAGGAACAGTGAGAGTGGGCAGCCTTGCCTTGTTTGTATCTAATGGGAAAAGTATTTAATCGTCATTAAGTATGATGACAATTTTTCATTTTTATCAAAACCATTGATCATCTTAATGAATTTTCTTCAATTCTTCATTTTATTAGATTTAAAAATACGACTTACCATTTAAAATTTGTCAAATGTTTTGGGGGAGAATTGGAAGATATTTGCCACAGGATACAAAGTTTCATTCAGAAAAGATGAATAAGTTCTGGAGATATGCTGTGCAGCATAGTGTCTGTAATAATAATAATAATATATTGTATACTTGAAAATTCTGGAAGTAGTAAATCTTAAATATTCTTATCACACAAAACAAAGTATGTGAGATGATAAAGATGTTAACTAGCTTGATTTAACCATTTCATAATGTATACACATCTCAAAACATCACATTGTACACAATAAAGATATACAATTTTTATTTATCAATTAACAGCTTTATAAAGTTGGGAAAAATAAAAACAAACAGACAAGCCTGAAAGTACGTATACCCAAAAAACAAATTAAAGAAACTCAAAAAAGAGAAATTTAGTCAAGTGTTTTCTGTGCATCTATTGATGTAATAAAATAGCTTTTCTCAACCATTTTGTTAATGTGTTGAATGACATTTATTTTTAAATGTTATATTGTATTCTTAGAATACATAGCACTATATCATAATGCAATATCCTATTTACATATAACCGTACCCATTTTAGTTAACATTTTTGTTAAGGGTGTCTACATTTTGTTCATGAAAGATGTTGTTCCCTCTTTCTATGTAATGTTTTATTCAGGTTTTGCTATTAGTTTTATTCTGGGCTCATAAAATTAGTTGGAAAGTGATTTCTTTTTTTTTTTCAAAGAGGTTGTGTACATTTGGTTTTATTTCCTCCTCAGATGTCTGATAGATTCATCAGTAGAACCACCTGAGCCTAGAGTTTTCTGTGTGAAGAAGTTTTTGATAATAAATTCAATTTTTTTACCAGCAGGTATATGGATCTTCCAATTTTCTGTTTTATCTTGTGTCAGTTTAATAAGTGTATATTTTGAGAAGTTTGTTTATTTCATTTAAGCTGTAGAATTTGTTAGCATGAAACTGCTTATAATATTACCCTCTTATATGTTTAAATGTATGTACAACCTTTAATGAAAACCTCCTTTTTGTTCCTGATATTGCTAATTTGTGTTATCTCTCTCTCTCTCTCTTTTTTTTTTTTTTCACGATGTAGTCAAGACCAGACAATTTTGCTGGTCTTTTCTAACACTAACTTTGACCTTGTCATTTTTTTCCTATTGTTAATTTTCTATTCTGTATTCTCATTTTTATTTCCTTCTATCATAAACTTATTAGTATGTGTCTTATCTTTACAGTGGTAAAGGTTAGGAATAGACATCAATTTTTAAAGTAAGAATTAAATGATAACATGTTTTCTGGTACACAGTAATAAATAGATGGTATTCATTGTAATTATTATGAACACTTTCCTGATACTTCCTGTGAAGGTTTCTATAAATTTCTAGTTAAAAGTAATTGATATAAAGTATTGTCATTTGTATTTATGTGGGGGAAATTTTAACCGGATAGAGATCAACAGGTTAATATTTTATAGTTTTTACTGGATAAAGTTATAAACATTTGTAAGGCTGCATTCCCTTCAAAATGGAAAAAGCAGGTACTGTTTTTACTTGGGTGAGGCAATCTTCTCCTAAAGTGTAGATCAGTTGCTTACCATCTGGTGAGGGCATTTTTGTAGACCTGTGCTGACCTCAGCATCCCAGTCCCATTTATTACATTGAGTGAGATCAGCCTAGGGTCGAAAAGAGGTGGGAGTGTATAGAACCTGGTATCTATGATGACCTTGAATAAGAGAAAAAATTATAAAAATGAGAAAGTCAGGTATGGAAAGGTAGAATGAAATTATTTCTTGTTGAGATCCAGCAATATGACTAGACCATGTTAGGTACTTCGTGTATTCTTTGCTATTCCTAACATTATGTGATATAGATTATTATATCCATTTTAGAGTTGAGTATATCCAAAGTTATAGTCAGCTGTGCAATGAGATATGAAAGCCCATTTCTTAGCATTACATAAAGTCTGTACACAGCCCCCAAAGTAAATAGCCATAGACCATTGCCAGCATTGGTATGGTGTCAAATCGTGGTGTCAGCTGGAGTATGGATTAAGCAAACATGTTAACACTCATCTTCAATCCCAGGATTTAAAATTTCCTCTGATGTGAAGTGGGATAAAAGCTCTTTAGAACTTCAAATAAGGTTTTTTTTTTGTTTTTTTTTTTTTTGGTGGGGTAAGTTGGTAGCAGGAGGGTTGTATATAATAAAACAACTGTAGACTTTTCAGTTTGTGTTTTGTTGGAAGGTAATGAGGCCTATGGAATTGAAAACATCTCCAGAAAAGTAAAAGTTGACCTTGCTTTGTGCACTGGATGCATTAAGTTGAATATAAAGCTACTATTTGTATATAGGATCTCTTGACATAATTGTGAAGCTTTACTCCCATTAGGAAAACACATGCACTGAAATTCAGGGTCTTGAATACAAGACCCAATAAAAACAACTCTTAAGCATCCTAACATGCACTTCAAAGGAGCATTTTGTCTCTGTCAATATGTAGTCTACAGTGCATTTAATTTTCTGAGGAAATCCCTGTGAGCATTTTGCTAAATGGGTAATCAATCTACCTGATCTTGCCCAGTTAAATTAAAGCACAGCTACAAGAGCACAGACAGTCCTTCACACAGTGAAAGTGGCAAACAAGGTTAGCAAATGGAGGCTTGGGGCCCAGCTGGAACATGCCCCCTTATCCCATTGTCCTCAGGCGCATGGAGGGCAGGAAAATGGCAAAGGACAGCCAGTTGGCCACTTTCTCACATGCTGAGTCTTCTTTTGTTTTTCATTACATGCTGTTTTTCTCATTACAAGCTGACTCCTCTCTTGGCTTTGTCTATTTCTTTCCCTCACTCTTCTTTCTTCTCCTCTTCCTCCTCTTTCCTCCTCTTTCATCTCCTTTTTCTACTTCCTCTTCCTCTCTTTCTCTCTCTTTTCTTTATTTTATATGCTGCCTTTTGTTGCTTTGATGAGAGTTCTCAGTAAACAAATTCAATATTTATTGGCTATGTTGCTTATAACACAGTAATAAGCATGGTAATCTAGAGCCCATTACCAAAGATTTTGGAAGCCAGATATGCTACTGAGAGGGGCTTTTTCAGACTCCCTTTTTTTGAGAGACAGAATGAGCCATAGCTATCATTCATTCTTTCAACAAACTATTTATTTGGTATCAGGTACTGTTCCAGGTTATGAATATAGCAGTAAAAGAAAAGAAAAGAAATACATGCCTACAAAGGTTTCATACTTGGCAGGGAATGGAGAGACATATGTAATTTAAAAAGTAAATTATATAGTATATTGAAGGTGGTAAGCACTGGGGAGAAAAATAGAGGAGGGCAAGGAGGATGCGAATGCTGTAAGGTTGCAATTTAAGAAGGGGTTTCAGGGTTGGCCTTGCTGAAGTGGTAACATTTGAGCAAAACTTAATGAAAGAGAAGATGAAGGAGTAAGTTGTATTTCTCTCTGGGAGGCTATCCAGAGGAAATAGCAAGTGCAAATGCCCCAAGGTGGGAGCACTCTTGGAGTATTTGAGAAACACAAGGAGTAGAGCATTTAGGGCTGAATTTTCCAGTAAAATTGCTATTTAACTTTTGTGTGTAGTTTTTCAGGTATTTAATTATCATTTGTTGGTGTATACTAAAGACAGAGTAGTTGATTCCAAAGGGACTCCTAGAGGAATTCATACAAGATCAGAAGGTGCACAGATTGCTAGACCCAAAAGGAGAATTTAACAGGTTGTTGGAATATCATAGGAGGTTCAAGGAGGTGGAAATACCCGGCTGATATGAGCATTTTATCAAATGTGTGCACATCAGCTCATTCAAAAGGCTGCTACAAGAACACATACCTCCAGTGGATAAAATGCAGGCACACCAGTAGACTTAGAATGAAGAACACATCTACTGTATTTCAGCACTTATTTGTTCTCTTTCTTCTCAAGCTTTACTCTCAGCAAATGCCTCCAGCCTTACTGAGAACATCATGGCCAGCTGATCTTGGCTTCCTCACCTTTACCTGCACCCATGCTTGTCCCTAAGGCCTTTCTTTCTTCTCATAAGCTCCCTCTTTCTAACTAAGCCCCAGCCTTCTTTAGCATTCCTCCCAAACTTCTCTCCATAGAAGCTGTAAATTTTCCCATTTGATTACATCATTTTTTTCCTGCTTTCCAATGAGAGCAGGAGGGTTTTTGTTTGCAGGAGGGTTTTTGTTTGTTGCTTCTCTTACTCATTATTGGATACTCACAAAGCTGGTACTTCCTGGTACCAAGTAAGCATCTCATAAATATTTGTAAGTGGAATGAATGGTAGTTCTCTTTTACTTTCAAACAAAAATAATCCCCTTTACTTTGTTTCCAGAGGTAGTGAGAGATGCATGGATGGGACATTCTCCTTCATTTCTCTGCCTCTCTCCTAACCCCTACTTTCCCATTTTCCTAAAGAGCAGGTCCTCCCAAAGCTCTAAACCTTAGAATTTTACATATGTCAAAGTTACCCATTTCTTCTCTTTCTCAATCAAAAGCCCCATTCCCTCAACAGAGAGCATTTCCCTGGGAAAGAAGGAGGTAAATAATCTAATTGAAGTAATTGATTTTGATGTCCCAATAATTACATCACAGCCCTCTTGGAGAGTATCTGAATCTTCAGAAGAGGGAGAAACCTTGTTCATCTCCATATTTTCATTTTGAAAACCTCAGAAAAAAACTATCAGTGAACTTTAAAAGAACTCATTTAGTTTGGGAAAATTATTACCTGTTTTTCTTTATGAGAGACAGTCCCTTGGGATTTTTTGTAAATCTGTCCTTTGTCCCTTCAAACCTTTTAAGTGCTCTGTCTCTGGGTCTCATTATGGTTATTTTCAAACACCAATTTTGAGCTGTCTCTCTTGCAGCTGAGGCATCTCTGAGTGACATTTCCTATCAGGCCTGCAAGTGCATCTGACCTAACTCTGATTGTCCTACATCAGTGCTATGAGGGTCTAGCCAGTTTCTGTGATTGTGGGGTAGAGGGCAATCCCAGCCAATGGGTTAGCTCTATTTCACTCAGCAGGCTGTTCAGCTAAAAATCTCTTATTTTAAAGGGCCACTCAAGGGGCAAAGACGATGAGGACAAAAGTGTAGTTTGGCAAATCAGCAATCCTATCGAAAACCATTTCCAGTGGTTTTGGAATCAGGGAAGACATGCTGTGTGGCAGGACTTGACATGCCCGAAGCAACTGTAGTGGCTCTCTAAATAGTAAAAAAATCTAGAAAATAAGGCTGGGTGGGCAGGAAGTGTAGACACTTTCAAGTTACTTTTACTTCTCTGGTTTTCTTGCCAGATTGATTTCTTTCATTAGGGGAAGTTACTTCCATCTACATACCATTCTAGCCTCAGGAGGTAAGAGACTGATTTAGTGGTCTTAATTTAGAAGTGTCCTGAATTTTCAGGAATTTATTCTTTAATATTTGAATGCCCATATGTGACACTTGGATTAATCGACTTGATTTGGGTGTAAGTCTTTTGTGAGTTAATGCCGCAAATTGAGTTGGAAACATAATTTTGAATTAGCGGTACCATCATCTTGGACATCAAGGCTAGAAGTAAGTGATTAGAAAACTCTTTTCAGCACAAGCCCCAGTTAAAGGCCCATAGTCACTTCTTGTTTCCTGTTTTCTCTGGCTTAACCTCTTTAGCTTCACATTCAGGACCCTGAACCAAAGGTTTCCTCATCTTTCCTTAATCTCTGGCCAGTGCCCTCAATAGAAGCATTATTGCTCCTTCCCTACCCCCAGGAAGGAGGTATGGAAGAGTGCAGGAATTTTTGTAGTCATAGTTACTTGGGAGCAGTACCAGCATTTAGTGGGTAGAGTTTAAGCATGCTAAAATTCTGTAATGTTTGATCATCCTACAAGTGAAGAATTGTCCCTCTGCTTCCAGTGCCAGAAAACGCCCATTGATAAATGCCATTCGTCTGACTCTATCAGCTTTACAATTATCCTTCTGCCCTAGCTCACATTCTTTGTCCTCCTCCTCATTTGTATTATCGTGTACTGTCTCTTCTTTACACATCTGTCTATGTCTATCCTACCTGAGATATACACTCATATACTGTCCACCTCTCTGAATTTATTCCTAAAGACTCAGCTTTTTCTTCACATCTTTCTTGAAACCTTTCCCAACCATGTCACTCTGAGTAACCTCCTAATACCACGAACCTCCTTCCCATCTATTTTATGCATCACTCTCAGGAGAATGAATCACAGTCTTTTGTTTGTTTTTGAACTTTTTGTGTCTATTATTCTTTCCTAAGCTGGTAGAGAACAGTCTTGTGTCATATACTTCTCCATCATTTGTTTCATCTTCTCTCTCTGTAACCTTCCGCTCTAGCTAAATTACTTTCTTTCCCCCAAACACGATATGGCAGAGACTGCTATGTGTCCACCACAGCCTACTTCCTTGTCCTCTTAGACATTCAGTGAGGCCTCCCTTGCAATAGGTGTTAGGTCTGAGTTTTAGCCAAACGAATGTGGGCAAAAGTGAGGTATATCACTTCTAGGTCTGGTACATAACAATTTTCTATGTATAATCCATCCTTGCTCTTTGTCTTTCCCATCCACTAACTAAAGGGAGAAGATGTCAAAGACCCAAAGGAGAGCAGAGCCACAAGACAACAAGAGTTAGGTCCTTAAATGACTAGGTAGAAGGCCACTCACTCATTGGGAACTGGCAACATCTGTATTAAACTCTATATGAACAATAAATAAAGTTTAATCTTGTTTCACCACTAAGATTATTGCAATTTTGTGATCATAGCAAGCATTACTAACACACACCATATCCTTTCTCATCTATGTGAACTTATTTTCATTTGCTCTCATTGCTTGGAATGAGTTTCCTCTTCACATGTTTAAATTTTATGCTTCATCTGATACTAGATTAATTCCTGCCTCCTCCAAGAAACTCCCTCCAGTTTCACCAATCCAGAGTGACTTCCTCTCCAAATGCTTGAAAATCACAGACTACTTTTCCATTTGATTGGCAAATAATATAATACTGCATTGATTTTTATTTAGCTTTAATGTATATATTCTATCTTCTCTGGTAAATTTTAAGATCTGTCAAAGTAGTACCTTTGTCTTATGCTTCACAGTATTAAGAATGTTGTGGATGCTCAGGAAATAATTGTAAAATGAACAGATGGCCTTTTAAAAAAATTTACATATTATCTCTTCTTATTGGCTTAACTTATGTTATAGTATTTTGCTCCTTCCATGGATGATTTTGGTGTCATTTCTTGTTTCTGTGTCTACTTCTCAGAAATGTGTCACAGAAATGCTGCTGCAAGAAAATTATATTTTCTTCGTATGCATTCTCTTTTACTGTATTTACTTTTAAGTGTTTTTATTTACATGTGCTTAATATATGTTAGTTGAGTGAATGAATCCATTCTCTCCTCTGAATTTAGAAAAGAATATATGTAAATTAACCTAAACCTCCTGCTTTAGGAGATATCAAAACATTGTATCAGATTTCTTTATTTTCTTTGGTGTTATGAGAGTCATTGCATAGAGTTGGCTGACTTTTGTGAATGAGGTCAATCATTACTATATCGACTTTTTTTTATCTAACAAAAGAAAAGATTCTTCAGTCTGTTACTGTTGTCTGATCATCACTTCTGCTGGTTTCGTATTTGAGTTAATGTATCCTTATGCATATGATATATTTTCCAACTTAGTGGGGTAACCTGATGAGACTTTTCTTCCAAGAGATTTGTTTGAAGGAAAATCTACTACTGAGGCAAAGGCCTTGTCAAGAAATCAAAATTATTGACTCTGCTCTTCTTTTTTCCCTACTAAACCTTGAGACCCCATTCAGAAATCAATGGTGACCATAAAGAGGAGGTACACAGAATCAAGCTTCAGGAGACCTGACCTCTTTTCCTAACAGTTTGATCCTTAGAAATCCACCTCTTTCTGCATCATTCTATTCAGAGGAAAATGGGTCAATATATTTCTCACTTTCTTTTTCATGTCTTATTAGGATCAATGAGACAATGTTAATAACCACATAGGTAATTTCTGACTAATGGACAGATAACAGGCACAAATTTTCATAATATATTGGTGTTAAAAACCTTTGCAATCAATGTGAAACAGATGGCTTAAGTCTTTAACTAGTCCCAATTACTTGCATGTATCAGACAGATGTGGCACTAGCAACAGGTCTGTATCCTTTGGTTATATCCTTGAGTTTCTGTCAGCCTTGAAAGGGGCAGATGTTAGGCCAGAAGTACCAAATTTCCCAGGCTAATGCCTGGGAAATTCCTAAGTAGCAAAATGCGAAGACTCCACTGAGAAGTTAGCAAGGTGGTGAGCCAGGCCTCCAGTCATTGGTGCTGTCAGGGAGAGCCATGAAGGAAGGACACATTTATGGTAGAGGTTAGGAGCTGTGATGGGTGTAGGAAAAATCCAGTGACTCAGAGCAAGGCAATACAAATTATGAACTAATTAGAGTTTTAATTTAAAGACTGCCAGTACTTTTCTATAAACTGTCTCATTCACTAATTATTTAATATGTCTATTCAATTGAACTGCCTGCTTAATATGGGCATGGACCAGACTTGTTGTATGTCTACCTTGTGTCTAACATGATGCTAGACACATTGGCAGTGTTTGGTATATATTTGCCAGAGGATTTATATCTGTGCTTAGTTTCTGTTTGGTTCATTCTTTTCTGTTTCAGGTTTTGCAACTGATTTTTTGTAGCTGCATTTAGGTATTCATTTTCTTATTCACTCAACAATTGTGCATTAAGTGCCGAAAACTGTGCTAAGAGTTAGAGATATGGACAAAGTTTATACCCTCATAGAGCTTATATTCTTCATTGATTAGAAATAGACATATCCACCATATATATGGATTGAAAGATGCAGAAATAGATATATCTATAATCTATCTAATCTATATCTGTCTATGAAATAGAAACAGAATACTAAATGAGGCCGGGCGCGGTGGCTCAAGCCTGTAATCCCAGCACTTTGGGAGGCCGAGACGGGCGGATCACGAGGTCAGGAGATCGAGACCATCCTGGCGAACACTGTGAAACCCCGTCTCTACTAAAAAAAAATACAAAAAACTAGCCGGGCGAGGTGGCGGGCGCCTGTAGTCCCAGCTACTCGGGAGGCTGAGGCAGGAGAATGGCGGGAACCCGGGAGGCGGAGCTTGCAGTGAGCTGAGATCCGGCCACTGCACTCCAGCCCCAGCGACAGAGCAAGACTCCGTCTCAAAAAATAAATAAATAAATAAATAAATAAATGAAGCACGAAGGATTTCATGCAAATTTCCACAGAGAATTCTAGGCAAAAGAATTGTCTAGTTCCTGAGGCAGACATGTGTTTGCTGTGTTGGAGGAGCAGCAAGGAGGTCCATGTGACCCAAGAGGAGTAGTGAGGGGGAGAATTATAGGAAATGAGTTCAAAGAGTTAGGCAGGGGCCAGATTATTTAGGGGTTTTACACAGTAGTAAAGACTAGAATTTATTCCAGGTGAGATGAGAAGACATTGAATGGCTTTGAGCAAGGGGTAGACCTGATCTGATTTCCTTCTCAACAGGAACATTCTGGCTGTCGTGTGGCATATAGATTTGTAAGGGGGTGAGGGTGCAGAGAGTCTCTTGCTGTGATCCAGAGAGAAATGGCGGTGGCCTGAAATAGGAAGCAGTAGTGAATATGGTCTTCTCAGATCACCCTGATTATTGACAATGTAGAAGGGTGAGATTTCATTTTACAAGTTTGAGTGACTGGCCCTACAGTACTACTTTGACATTAAAGCACTGCTGATCTTGCTTTTGAAAACTGTGACTTTGTTATTCTAGGGCCTCGAGTCCTGATCAGAGCAGGCTCTAGAACCTAGGAGTACAAAAGTCAGTGTAAAAAAAGTTGAAAGAGAAGCAGAAGATCTAGAAATAATAATGAGATATGGCTTCCGGTGTTACAGCAACCCCTGCCCATGCTGAAGGCTGTGCCCTCACTTCCTTTCATCCCATTTTTGTCTCAGCTCATTGGCTTCTGTGCCCAGCCCTTTAGTAGAAACCTGCTTTGCCCAGGCCATAGCTGACCTCTAGATGGGCATGAGATGCCTGCATTTCAGTTATTGTCTTTCTTAACTCTCTGCACTGAGCAGCACTGGGCACCATGTCCTCTCTTGGTTTCCAGAACATCACACTCTGCTCTTTTGTCTTCTACCCTTCTGATAGTCCTTCTTCATCTCCTTTGCAAGTTCTTACTCTGTTCACTTTTTAAATATTAGTTTCCAGGGTTTTATTCTTTGCTCTCTTATCTTCTTACTCTTTCCATTCTCCTTGGGGCTTCCATCCTGTACAGGGGTTTAAGCCATCATGGATGTGTAGATATCCCCTCTCCCAATATCTTAATCTCTAGTTTTAACCTGTGAGTTGAGCCTCAAACTGCTAGACCAGTTGCCAACTGGTCACTGCTACCTGGATGTCACATAGCCTTAAACTGAGTGGTTTCTAATTTGAATTTGCTTCCCCAGGCTCATTCTGCTTTTCTTTCTTTATTCTGCATCCCAGTTTGTGGAGCAATCCTGCATTGATCCTTCTTTTTATCATATCTTCATCTTCTATCAGTCGCTCACTCAATTAGATGATTTTACTTCCTAAGTATATTTTAACCCTTCCCTTCTACTAATTCCTGCAAGCACTGCTCCAGTTGAGGCTCTCCTCATCTTTTACCTGGACTTCTAACTCATTTCTGTGCCTCCTGTTCATTGTCTTTACTTCCTCAGGGATCTACCCAGCCTATAATCTGGTCATGTCACTCTTTTGGAGTAAATTCTCCAAAAAGTCACTGACACATACAGTGTACTCTCTGGCTTCTCAGAGACCAAGCAGGGCTGTTCACCATCTGGCCCTGGATCACCTTCCATTGTGACACACCTGAAATCTGTCTCTGTCTTCACTATTGTTCACAGTCCAGGTCATTAAATTCTGGTAATAGTTCCTTTTATTTATTTATTTTTTTTGAGACGGAGTCTCACTCTGTTGCTCAGGCTGGAGTGCAGTGGTGTGATCTTGGCTCACTGCACCCTCTACCTCCTGGGTTCAAGAAATTCTCCTGACTCAGTCTCCTGAGTAGCTGGGACTACAAGTGTGAGCCACCGTACCTGGCTAATTTTTGCATTTTTAGAAGAGATGGGGTTTCATCATGTTGGCTGGTAATATTTCTTATTCTCTAATCATATCAGGTTTTAGACCTATGGTCATGCCATTTCCTTGCCTGAGAAGGCCTTCTTTCTGATCTAGATTATTCTGAGTATTTAAAACTCAACTCAGTGATACATGGCCTCTGGGATACCTTCTTTGCTATTCCCAAAATAGGTTCCATGCCCTTCCGTGGTGTCTCTGGTGCCCTCATAACATCCTGCACTCATCACCATAGCATTATCAATGGTAATTATATACTTATGTGTCTGCTTTCCCTCTCTGAGCCTTTGTGTCCTGATCTGTAAAATGGCAATAATAGTAGTACTTATCTTAGAAGACCTTGGGGGGAATTAAATAAGAAAATTTATGAGTTCAGAACAGTGACTGGTACATAGAAAACACATTAATTGATAGCTACTTGGTAATGACAATATTATAATTTATTTTTTATAACATTATATAACATTACTGATAATTATAGTATAATATGATTATTAATAATAGCTATTTCATACCACATTATTATTACATGGCTGAGAGCTCCTGAAGGGCAGGAGCTATTATAATAATATAACTATGATTATAATAAAAATATTAGTGGCCGGGCGCGGTGGCTCAAGCCTGTAATCCCAGCACTTTGGGAGGCCGAGACGGGCGGATCACGAGGTCAGGAGATCGAGACCATCCTGGCTAATACGGCGAAACCCCGTCTCTACTAAAAAATGCAAAAAACTAGCCGGGCGACGAGGCGGGCGCCTGTAGTCCCAGCTACTCGGGAGGCTGAGGCAGGAGAATGGCGTGAACCCGGGAGGCGGAGCTTGCAGTGAGCTGAGAGCCGGCCACTGCACTCCAGCCTGGGCGGCAGAGCAAGACTCCGTCTCAAAAAAAATAAAAAAAATAAAAAAAAAATAAAAATATTAGTAATTAACATCTATAGTATAGCATAGTATAGTATAGTATAGAATAGAATAGTATATGCCAGACACTGAGCAAAGCAAAGAACATCAGTTATCTCCCAAACACTCATAAGTTTTACAGATGAGTGAATGGGTACTTAAAGTGTAATTACTTAAACTCACAGAGACAGTAAAGGGCAGCCCTAGATCTTGGCCCTGATGCTAGTTTGACTTCACTCTAGGACCTCAGCTGCCACCCTGCAATATTGCTGAGAACCAGAGAAATGTTAGACATACAGTAGTTGGTCAAGTTTATTACCTCTCTGGTGGAAACTACCAAGTACTGCCCCAGATGGAAAATGCAAATGACTTAGAAAGCTGGTGGTCCCAAAGGCTGCTAGATCACCATTCATTCAGCTGAATTAACACAATATTGAGGAAAAGGACTCCCCTAAACAGTGCCTCTCTACCTTTTTGACTAGATAGACAATTAGAGGGATATTGAAAACTGGACATGTCCAAACTAATCTGAGTCTCTCTGCTTTCTAAGGTTAGTGATGCATAGTTTTTGTGTGTGTGTGTGTGTGGTTTTTTTTTTTTTTCTTTTTCTGAGACAGAGTCTTGCTCAGTCGCCCAGGCTGGAGTGCGGTGGTGCGATCTCTGCTCCCTGCAAGCTCCGCCTTCCAGGTTCACGCTATTCTCCTGCCTCAGCCTCCCGAGTAGCTGGGACTACATGATGCATGATGCATAGTTTTAATCGTGGGAAACATGGACAACAGCTTGAGCTGAAAATAGAGTGCACTCAGTGTCTGGCTGCAGGGTAAATTCTTGGCTCAGTTATGTGGAAGGCCATAATTTTCAGATTATGTTGTTCAGCCCTTAAGAACAACATTGCAACAAATTAAACAGATATCAAAGCAGACTGAAATTACTGACCCTGAAGAGCTCATTTTCCTAAGATTAAAGACAAAGACACGTAGCAGAAAATGTGCTGGAGCTGAAAAAATGAGGAACGAGAATACTTACTTATTGAGCAGTTATTATGTACTAAGTATTTTACATACACTGGTCCATTTAATACTCACCAGAATCCCATGAATTAAATAACATTATCCTGATTACTGATGAGGCCAAGGGAGGCTTGTAAGTTGCCTGCATCACAGAGCTGATGACTTTGCTTTAGTGGCCAGCCATTCTTTGCTTCCCTAGTTTGTTAAAATCCTTTAGGTCTTAGTTAGAGTCATTTCCTCAGGAAATTCTCATACCAGAGCATACTTATAATGGCATCCTGAGCTTTTAGCTCTCATCATGCTGTGGTGAAGGGTAACTCACATCATCCTGCTCAATTTGTAAACCCCATGAAGGTAGGGGCCATATCTCTGGTTCACGTCTTTGTGACCAATAACTAGTGGCAGCACCTGGCTTGTGGTAGGTGGTCAGTAAATGTTTATTTAATTAGTACTCTTATCTTTACAAAGAAATGTCTGAATGACATGATCCCTAGGTTCCTGCCAATTCTGTGTTTCTAGTGGTAATGTTTAGACCAAGCAAAAGACTTTAGTAGGACTTAATGTTCCCAGTCACTGATGCTATGGGAAGGGCATGACTGCTGGTGATGTAGGTTTTGGTCTTTGTCATAAGTCCCTCTGAGGCCTTTCTACTTTCATGCAGGCCCAGGCAGGAGCCCTTTAACCTCCTATTTCCTTCCTGTAGGGCTTAGAGAATGTTTGCCACCCTTTCATCTTTAGCATGGGTGCTGTTCACTTCGCCCTTGGGAATACTTCTCTCTCCAGAGCTGGATAGGAAATGGGGCATCGTCTTCCCACAGAGACATGCAGACAAGCCTATTTCATTACATAGAGTTTTGCCATGAATTGGCATAAAGACAGTTGGGGGAACTAAAATAGTAATTAGAGAGAAGTAATAAAGTTTAAAATACCCTTTATCCATTGTGAGGACAAAAATCAGTTTCCAGTTGCTGCCCATGATTCTGGAATTAGGCTTTCTGGACTTTAATCCTAGCTTTTGGAACCTCAATTCATCATCCTGGAAATGAGGGGGTGGTGTCACAGTATCTATGAGGTTAAAACATATAAAATTCTCATTTTTATAGGTCAAAAAGGGTCAAATATTGACAATTTCATATAGCTCAACTTAATACATCATAGGTTTGCTATATAGATGAAATGAATAATGCATATAAGGCACTTATCAATGCCTGTCCCAAAAGTACTCAATACATGCAAGCTATGATGATCCTAATGATTTTTATCTGAGACAGTGACTGAGGTCTTATTGGACTTCTGCCGTCAGTTCAATTTTTCTGAGTGGCACCAACCAAATGCCTAGCTTTTCCTGACCATTTTTTGAAAAGTAAGGGACAAACAGGCAACCTTTGAAGACCACTTTTCCCACTATGTTGCCTTGAATATAATACTGGGGAAGAATGTTATGTATGGGTCCTCATGTTCCAAGTAGACGCGTTAAATCCCTCTATATGGAGAGAAGTCAATTTCCCAAGCCTCTCCATACATGAAATGATTACCTGAGGGGCTTTTCCTCATACCACTCACTTAATATTGCTGTGGCTCTGAATGAGTCACTTAATATTTGAGTGTCAGATAATTCATTTTCATTTTCAAACTAACATGTATTGGATATTTGCTAGGTTTTAGGCAATTACATGCTGTTTTCACAAACAAAAATTTATCCTCCTAACAATAGTCATTCATTTTTCATTTATTCCACAGCTGTTTATTGAGCATCTGCCAGATGTCAGAGTTTACGTTAGACAATGGATAACAGGTGACCAACTCAGATATAGTACCTGGGAGCTTACAGTCTACTAGGAGAGAGAGAGATCAAATACATAATCTATATAAAAAATGTAAAATTGCAGTTGTGGTATTATGAATGAGAATATATGGTGTATGGCAGCAAGAAATATAGAGCTTTGATCAAGTTTCTGAGTGTTGGGCATAGCTTCCAACTAGCCAACACCATGCTTTTGAGAAAGTTAGGTAAAAGATGTCCTAGGATGTGCACTTCTGTCTTAGGATATAGGAATTGGTGAGTGGAGTGTGACTAGATTCTACCCATCATTTGACCCTCAGCCAGATGCCCTTGTGTAGAGTATAACCTGCACAAATGTACACAGCATCTTTGGGTCAGAGGAGGCTTCCTCAAGGAAATGATATTAGCAGTTAATCATATGACAGACAGAGCAGCTAACTGTGATTATGTGAAAATGTGTGCTTATATTCAGTAGAATTGAGAGAGTGGTGCTCTAGAGAACTGTGTGTGCAAAGGCCCAGTGGCAGGAAGAATCAGGACCCACTTAAAAACCATAAAATGTCTATTGAAACTAGAGGTCAGAGTAATGGAGAGGAAAATATAAACTAAAGCTGGAGAAATAAGCAGAGATCAGAACTTGTGGGTCTTAGAAGGGATACTGATCTTCAACATGAGAGCAATGAAGAGTCACTTAACTGTTGTAAGAGGATGACCATAACAGGATTACGTTTTTGTTTGTCAAGATCACTTTGGATGTTAGAAGGGAAATGGATTGGAGAAAGGTAGCAATTATGAATATGGAGACCTGTTAGGAGAATATTGTGGTTAGAAATGATGGTAGTCTGTCACAGTGTAGCATCCAAGGTGATGGAGAAAATAGTACCTGTTCAATAAATGTTAGGAGGTAAATTGGGTAGAAGTTGCTGATGGATTGAGTGTTGGAGATGAGGTGAGAAAGTAATCAAAGATAATGCCGAAGGTTTTGACTTGTGAAATGACATAGATGGTGAAGTGATTCCCTGAGATAGAGAATGGTGGAAGAGGACTATGTTGCCTAGTGGAGACACTGAATTAGCATTTCATCTGTGGCATCTAAGTGGAGTTATCAGCTATATACCAGCAAATCAGAGGAGAGATCTCTGTCGAAGATAGAAATTTATTAGGCACCTGTGGAAATGGGAATTAAAGCCATAGGTATTATTCAGATAATCAAAGAAGAAAATATAAATAAGAAAAGAAGGCTTAGCAATGAGCCTTTAGGACTTCCAAATTTATTGGAAAGATGGAAAAGATAAACCTTCACGTTTTTGAGATCCATCTTCCAGAAACTAAGGCTCAGAGAAGTTGAGTAATTTGTCTAAGACACATGGCTGGCAAATGGTAAAGATGGAGTTTGAGCCTGGATATTTTATATTCCAGAGCTCTCACTCTTCCACTGTGTCACATATTGTAGCCTTTGAAAAATTAATTTTTGAAAACTTTGAAGAATATTTTCATTATATCATTTAACATTGACTAATTCCATTGAGTTTCTATTTTTTCCTGTTCTTAAAAAAGGCAGCCTAAAAGATTCACATTGTTCAGGGTAACGAGAGAAAGGCAAAATGAATGTTATAAGGAGGGATTAAAAACTAGAACTAGAAATTCTAACAGCCTCTGGGAGCCTGGAGTTCACTGACTTGACATAATTAGGTGTCCACTTAACACTCAGTAATTGAATGACTTTACGCTAACTTCTTTAAGATAGAGAAAACTAGTGAGAGATGCAGCAGACACCTCCAGGCTCTTTCACAAAAACCTTCATGGCAGCAATCTGCAACTCCTGCTGACTTATAACTGTGTTATCACACCTCCAGGGAGTATGCAGGCACTCCTTTCTCCTTGTCTTGGGTCAAAGAGCTGAAAACAGTCCCAGCAAGTCCTGAGAATGAGATGCTGAGCTTCTGTGGGTCTGCTATATGCAGTTCCTTCTCTTTTCACTAAAGCAGATTCCCTGACAGTGAATGCCATGGGAATAAGTCCAAGAGTTCTGTGAAATAAACTGGAAATCAGAAAAAAAATGGGAAGAGTTTTCTAGGTCTACTCTGTCCTGGGATGACTGGTTGAAATTAGTTGTGTCTTGTAGATTCTTTCAACTTCTCCTCTCTTCCTTATATTTAAAGGTCAGTAGAAAATTTCACTTTTAATTTAATTAGGGCAAGAAAGTGATTCAATAATTTATGTGCTGGGCACATCTAAATAGATTATACTCACCCACCCACCTAGACAAGTAAACAACAAACAAGGTTTTAAAATACCTTATCTAGAAATAAAAATCTTGAAAAGAACCCAAGTTAGGCAAAATTTGTGCTCTGCAGAAATTGGTTGCAGACAAAATTGACCCTTCTGGGGTAGCCATTTAATATTCCTTTCTTTGCAGCAGTTCTAATTAATACTTAATCACCCTGGAACTAGCCTCTTCCTCAAGGAACTCATAGGGATCTTGAAGCTACCTCTGCTGATTGACCAACTTTCAACTGGTGATGGTGACTCTGGTTAGCTTGCCACAAAAACATTAAATTGAAGCAAGCAGAGATGAGAAGATACCTCAGTACATGAAAGTGACTAAGAACATTGTGCTGTTCATAGCTTTTAGCTTCTTGTGATCATTCAGTTTCTCCTAATATGATGGCATGGGTGAGCTAAAGCAATGAAAGAAGCACTGAGCATGTAATCCAAGGACTTTGGATCCCTTGTTCCATTTGCCAGTGATGTGACCTTGACCAAGTCATTTAATAGAATTAACCAAACATGTATTGAGTATGGCAAGGGAACTTGGCTATAGCCAAATAATGAGGTTTTCCAGGATATGTTAAGGAATTTAGACTATTTTCTTAGGGAAATGAGGATTCAGAGGATAATCTTGAGCAGGAGAGTGACATGATTGTGTATAGTGGGAAAATCTCCCTGGGGTCAGTGTATAGGCTGGATTAAACAAGGGCAAGGATAGGGGTTGATCTACAATACCTCATTGGCTTTATGGTAGATGTTATGCACGCAAAGTCTTCTGCAGGTAGTCTGTAGTCCTTGCCATCTTGTGATTCACAGGAAGAGGCCACTGACAATCCCCACGCTCCCTCATCAGTCCCAGGCCTGCCAGAGTGCCCATAGTGATTAGGGTCCCACCCCATTCCTAAACATGGTGGTTCTGCCTTCTCCACATTGCATACCCTAGAACTCTGATGGAAGTTTAGGCAACTTTTTGCTTGAGGGATGAGGAGGCATTCTGAGATAGTCCAGAGTAAGAGGATGGAGAACTGGGACTCTGCCTCACAAAGCCATTCTCTTATATCACATAAGAGGTAGGGGAACTCTCCCTCATAGTTTAGGCATTCTTTGGAGGGAGATCCACATGAACACACCTCCTCTTTGGATCCCTCTCTATTTCCTCAATTCTCTGTTGTCCTGTACCACTGTCAGGACTTTCTACTCAACTACAGGGTTTCCAATCTGCTCTTTCAGGAAACCCATGAGAAAAGAGTCTGAAGCCTGTATGTCTACTTGTGTTTTGGAAACATTGGCATTCTAGATTTCAGGTGGGTTAAAAAAAGTAGATTCTTCCCTCTGCCTTGGGATTTGCTGCCTGTAAAGAGGAACAGGTTGGTTCTCTGAATCGGGTGATGGTGAAAAAGATGGATGAAGCTTCAATTCCAGTTCTGTCTCTCCACTACTGAGGACTGAGATCAGTTTCTTTCTGAGTTACATAAACACAAACATTTCTTGGTACAGGGAGTTGAAGAAATCAGTTTAGTCCCTGAAAAAAGGAAAGCATAATCCTTTCATTGAAATCTTGAAAAACAAAAAGCTTGATAGTATTTTATAAGGAGCATTTGGCTCCTTTTTGAACCTTTCTTTATTCCAAAGGGCCATTATATTGGTGGAAAATGGTACCTGAGTCATATGTGATCAAAATGCCACTCCCAAGTAGATTATTTTCAATCTCTAAATTTCTCCTCTGATAGAAGAAAGGTTTTTCCTGCCTCATTAAAATTTATTTTATTAGAATATCTTATTAAATACATTTTTTGTATATGTATATTACTATAATCAAATATCTCAACCTGTGTCCAACAGTGGAGTCTTCCTGTGCTGGGTCTGTGGCTTTTTACAGTGTGGCTTTGTAGTACAAAAGATAGAGCGGCCTCTGTGGCACCATTACCAGTCCTCATGAATGAAGTCATGACCAGATCTGGAACAAGCCTGATCCTCCAACATTACTCCAGATAATGTAGCTTCTCTCGTATTCTGTTTCTGTTTCTCCTGTAGTTAAATAGAATAAATGTGCTCTATCTCAATAGTATCTGGAACAGCAAATCTCCTTCAATCTGCTGCAGCAGTCTAATTTATGAGTACAAGAGATAAGGAGATAGGAAAGGAGAGAAAGATGAGTTAAGAAAAAGTTGCAGATCCCAGGATTTAAGCCAATTTGTCAATAGGAATTACATTAAAATTGAAAGACACCCTAGCCAGTTTAAAGTAATGAACCAAAAGAAAATTCACTTTAAAATACAATGATGACACTCTTCATCATGAAGAAAACAAAGTGTGTTTATTATTACCCAAACATTTTACGAGAAAGAAGTTATTTGATGAGGTTCAAGTTCTTGCCCACTGTCACTTTGAATAACACTGGGTTTAAAAAATAAAACAGGTAGCTCAGTTTTGGTCCTAAAAGAGTATAATTCTGGAGATCAGATTTATGAAGGAAACACAGAAAATAGCACAAGTGAGTCCTATTAGGCTTTTAAGCAGGGGCCAAAATGTGGAGTATAAACTATAGGGTGACAGGAGAGAACAACCAAGGTAGAGGTGGCCCATCACTTTCTTTCTTAAAAAAGATCACTCATCAGTAAAAATAGACCTCTTGATTCAGGTTAGGAGAAATGTTGCTGTGGATTCATTGATCCCCTCTTCTGTCAGCCACATTTTGTTTTTGATGAGTCAACTACTGTTGCTGTTATGAGATGAAAGCCAAGACCCATTGGTAATTCTTCCTCAGTAAACTTCACTCTTGACAAGAATACTAGGTTTCTAACCCTTTTCTTTTTTAAACATGCTTCCTATATACCTTCAGCCATTTCTTTATTTTATTTTATTTTATTTTACTTTAAGTTCTGGGATACACGTGCAGAACATGCAGGTTTGTTACACAGGTATACATGTGCCATAGTGGCTTGTTCACCTATCAACTCCTCATCTAGCATGCGTTAGGTATTTGTCCTAATGCCTTCCCTCCCCTTGCCCCCAACCCCATGACAGGCCCCAGTATGTGATGTTCCCTTCCCTGTGTCCATGTGTTCTCATTGTTCAACTCCCACTTATGAGTGAAAACATGCAGTGTTTGGTTTTCTGTTCCTGTGTTAGTTTGCTGAGAATGATGGTTTCTAGCTTCATCCATGTCCCCGCAAAGGACATGAACTTATTCTTTTTTGTGGCTGCATAGTATTCTGTGGTGTGTATGTGCCACATTTTCTTTATCCACTCTATCATTGATGGGCATTTGGGTTGGTTCCAAGTCTGCCATTGTAAATAGTGCTGCAATAAACATACATGTGTATATGTCTTTATAGCAGAATGATTTATAATCTTTTGGGTATATATCCAGTAATGGGATTGCTGGGTCAAATGGTATTTCTGGTTCTAGATCCTTGAGGAATCACCACACTATCTTCCGCAATAGTTGAACTAATTTACACTCCCATCAACAGTGTAAAAGCATTCCTATTTCTTCACAGCCTCGCCAGCATCTGTTGTTTCCTGACTTTTTAATAATTGCCATTCTAACTGCTGTGAGATGGTATCTCATTGTGGTTTTGATTTGCATTAGTCTAATGACAAATGATGAATTTTTTATATATATAGCCAAGATAATCCTAAGCAAAAAGAACAAAGCTGGAGGCATCATGTTACCTGACTTCAAACCATGCTACAAGGCTACGGTAACCAAAAACAGCATATTACTGGTACCAAAACAGATATATAGACCAATGGAACAGAACAGAGACCTCAGAAATAACACAGCACATCTACAACCATGTGATCTTTGACAAACCTGACAAAAATAAGCAATGGGAAAGGATTCCCTATTTGATAAATGGTGCTGGGAAAACTGGCTAGCCATATGCAAAAAACTGAAACTGAACCTCTTCCTTATACCCTATACAAAAATTAACTCAAGATGGATTAAAGACTTAAATGTAAAACCTAAAACCATAAAAACCCTAGGAGAAAACCTAGGTAATACCATTCAGGACATAGGACGGGCTAAGACTTTATGACTAAAATACCAAAAGCAATTGCAACAAAAGCCAGAATTGACAAATGGGATCTAATTCAACTAAAGAGCTTCTGCACAGCAAAGGACACTATCATCAAATTGAACAGGAAACCTAAAGAAAAGGAGAAGATTTTTGCCATCTATCCATCTAATAAAGGTCTAATATCCAGAATCTACAAGGAACTTAAACAAATTTACAAGAAAAAACAACCCCATCAAAAACTAGGCAAAGGATGTGAATAGACACTTCTCAAAAGAAGACATATGCAGCCAACCATCAGCCATTTCAACTTCTTGTTGTTTTTTGTTCTTGAAGTATTCACTCCTGCACTTATGATCAGCAAGATCATACTTGAAAGGGTATGTGTGTGTGTGTGTAAGAGTTGCTGATCATACTTGAAAGGGTGTGTGTGTGTGTGTAAGAGAGAGAGAGAGAGAAAGAGAGACAAAGAGAGCTAAAGTTCAATGCCAGTGCTTGTAAGCTCCTGAATAAAGTCTCAGGATACTTAGAATATTCTGAACAGTGTGTAATAGTGTAATGGTAATTGATGATGATGAAACTGTAGTGTAGCTTTAAGTGGATGTCAATAGAATGAGAAGATACTATCTGCTTCCTATTCAGTTTTTAATTCTCTATCAATCCTCACTCTTTTGGTTGCTCCAAAGCTGTTGTCTCCTTCAGGTGATGTTTAAACCTGTCCCTCTCCTTGCATGTGCCTTATGAAAAATGGCTTTGCCATCTGCAGCTGTCAGGAGGCTGTGGAGTTGGGAGTACAGCTCAATGAATATACAAATGTGCAGCTGGACCACAGCCCCTTCCAGAAGGTAGCTGGGATATAAATCATAAGCTTGCATTACTCAAGTAACCATTGGGGGGCTGCCATGCATAACGGGGCTTAAAGTAAGTAAGAGGACATGAGAAGGGTCTCAGTGGAGATAGGCCCTGCAATATGTGAATAGGTTGGTGAAATAAGCAGAGCTGAAAGTAGCATGTTTCAAAAAAACTAATTTGTTAGGCTCTTGCAGATCATGGAACAAAACTTAAGAACAACATAGGGTTTATTGAGCTTCAGTAGATTTGCTTCCTTTAGGACTGAAAAGGATATGAGGGCTCAGATGGAAAAAAGGAACAACTTATTTGAAACTAGAAGAAAGGGATTCCTTTAGTAGATTTCCTTCCTTTTGGTCTCTCTCTCTCTCCTTCCCCCTACATTTTCCTTTCTCTCTTTCTTTCTTCCTACCCTTCCTTTCTTTCATTTATTCATATGATCTACTTCCCAGTATTTAATGCCAGGGACTATGCAAGTTGCTGCAGTCACAATTTTTGTTTCTGACTCAAACAAAATCTCTGCCCTAAGGTTTAGGAATGGTGAGGTGCGGGGTGTGTAGGTTGTGATGAAGAAACAGACTTTAATAACAAATACAAAGATACAAAATGGAATGTGATGAGTTATAATAGAAATGGGTATTAGTAGTTGTGAAATTTTAAGAGGCAGAGCATGTAAGTCAGCTTGGGGATGGATTTTCAGGGGAGGTGACATTTGAACAGACTCTTCCAGTATGAATAGGAGTTGTTTAGGAAGATCCAGAGATAAGCAGGTGACAATGGATGCAAGACTGGAGGCCTGAAAGTGTGTTCGTTGGTTCTTTTTGATGGCCAAAATTTTAATCAGCCCATAATTCTTAATTATTTTTCTTGAAGCATTTTCTTATTAGAGTCAGTACAAAATCTACTTGTGGACTTATTTCTCACACAGCTGGCTTCACCTGTAAACACATCTGGCCCACATACCCTTGTGACTCCCCTGGCTTCCCTTGAAAACAAACTCAGCTGCTTTCCTTCTCTCTCTTTCTCTCCAACATAAAGTAAAACAGTTGATGAAACCTCAGGAACCCTTCACTAGATTTCAAGTCTCATTTTTTTCTGATAATAGTGTTAAAGCCCATAGTTTATTTTTTCATTGTCAAGAGCATACTCCCTGAGGGTTTTTTTTTTTCCTTTCATTTTGTCGCAAGAGCTTTCAATGTGCTTGTGTATCTCATACACAGGAAAAGGGATTCCTGTCACTGGTATTGCTTGGCAAAAGGACCTGGGTTAAGGCAGAGAGTCCCCGTATAGTCTGGATGCAGTTTTCCATATTATTAACACCTTACATTAGTGTGGTACATTTGTTACAATTGATGAAATAATAGTGATATATTATTATTAACTAAAGGCCATAATTTATTCAGATTGCTTTAGTTTTTACCCAGTGTCCTTTTTCTGTTCAAGGACAGTATCAGGATATCATAGTCTCCTTTAGCACCTCTTGGATGTGATGATTTCTTAGACTTTCCTTTGTGTGTGTGTGCGTGCATGCACCTGTGTGTGTTTAAATGACTGTAGCAGGTAGAATAATGGCCTCCCTCATATTTCCACATTATAATCCCTGGAACCTGTGACTATGTTATGTTACATAGAAACAGGGAATTGAAGTAGCAAATGAAATGAAGGTTTCTAGTCATCGACCTTAAGATGAGGTGATTATCCTGGATTATTTGGGCCCAATATAATGACAAGGGTCCTTAAATGTGTAAGAGGAAGAAGGATCTATGTCAGAGTAATGTGATATAAGAAGGACTTGACTGGCCATTGATGGTTTTAAAAATCATAGAAAACCTCCTGAAAGGAACACATCGTTGCTGACATTAAAACCTTAATCTTAAACCCATTGAGACCCATTCTGAACTGCTGACTATTGGAACTGTAAGAAAATAAATTTGTCTTGCTTTAAACCACTAAGTTTGTGGTAATTTGTTATAGCAACAATATAAAATTAATACAGATTTTATTGTCTACAAGTAGGGTGTTGCTGTAACAAATACCTAAAAATGAGGGAATGTGCTTACAGCTGGGCAATGGGCAGAGGCTGTAATAATTTAGATGATGATGGGAAAAGCTGAGATTGCTTTAAACAAACTGTTAGTAGAAATATGTATGTTAATGACTCTGCTAGTGAGAACTCAGAAAGAAGTGAGGAACATGGTAGAAAAAAGCATATGTAGTCTTAAAGAATACCTAAATCTTTATGAAAACACTGTTGCTAGAAATATGGGTGTTAATGTTCCTGCCAGTGAGGGCTCAGATGGAGAGGAAGAACAACTTATTTGAAACTTGAAGAAAGGGAATCCTAGTTGTATAGTGGCAGAAACCTTAGCTGAATCTTGTCTTGTAGTTATGTGAAAAGGCAAATTTGTAAATAATGAACTTAGATATTTAACTAAAGAGATTTCTAAGAAAAGTATTGAAAGTGTGTCTTGTCTCTTCCTGCTGCTAATAGTAAAATGTGAGAGGAAAATTATAGGTTGAGGGAAGAATTGCTCAGCAAGAAGGAGCCAGTGCTTGATGATTTGGGAAATTTCCAGCCTGTCAACATTTCAAATTACCCACAATTAGGTAATTCACTATACTTTGGAGAGAAAACCAAAGACGTTGCTGGACAACCTTTTGCTTGTGCCTCTAAAGATTAGTATCCAGTCACACAGAGTGCTCTTTGAAGAGGTTAGTCATGTGACACATGGATCTCCTCACTAGATACCAGAAATATAAATGAGAATATTCAGAAAAGATTTGTGAAAGATTCTCTTGTTTACTGGAGTAAATCTCTCTGACATACACAGGAGACACACAAAGATTTTTAGAATTTTATACCAGTGGAAACACTGCTACCTTGACCTGAAAAGGACAGAGGGAGTACAAATGAAAAAAAGCTGTTGAACCTCAAAAATTTACAGTGAAGAAACTGCTGATAAAGTCACTCAACTGTAAACATATGCCAACTTTCATGAAATTGAAATCTTTCAAGATTTCATGAAATCTTGAAATCATTGGGCAGATCCTGAAGTCCAGGAAGCTGAGCCAAGATCCTAGAGGACAGAGCTGAAAATCACAAAAGGTTATTCCCAAGCCTTGAAACTAAATGGAGTTTTCCTGGCTGGGTTTCAAAATTGCTTGGGAATGGTGACACCTGTCTTTTTTTTTTTTTGCAAGTTTCCTTTCTCATTATCTTTTGAGAGCAGATAGCTTTTTTTTTGTTTTCCACGGGTTCACAGAAAAGGCACAGAAATGTGCCTCAAAATGGATTATACCTACATTCTGATGCATACCTAATTTAGATGAATTAGAACTGATTTTTAGTTTTATAATTTTTTTCTATTTTCAATTTTATTGGTTTCTACTCTAATTTTTTTTTTTATCATTTCTTTCCTTCTGCTTGCTTTGGCTTGAATTGCTCTCTTCTTTCTCTATTTTCCTAAGATAGAAGCTCAGGTTATTGATTTTTATATCTTTTTTCTTTTTAAATACATATAATTAATGCCATAAATTTCCTCCAAGCACTGCTTTCTCTGCATCTCGCCAAATTTTATAAGTTGTATTTTCATGTAGTTAAAAACATTTTAATTAATCTTAACTTTTTTTTTTAACCTGTGTGCTATGTAGGAGTGTGCTGTTTAATTTCCTAATATTTGTGGATTTTCCAGATATTTTTCTGTTATGAATTTCTAGTTTGTTTTCATTGTAATATGGGCACATACTTTGTGTGATTTCTATTATTTTAAGTTTAAGTATGTCTTATGATCCAAAATGTGCTCTATCTGGCTGAATGTTCCATTTTAGTGTGAGTAGAATGTATATTCTGCTGTTGTTAGATAAAATCGTCTAGAAAAGCCAATTATCTGGTTGATTTATAGTGTTGTTTAATTTTACTGTAGCCTTACTGAGTACCGTCTATTTTGATCTCTCAATTGCTTGAAGATGAATGTTGGAAGTCTCCAACTATAGTAGTGGATTTGTCTACTTTTCTTTTATGTCAGTTTTTGGCACTCTGTTGTTAAGTGAATATACCTTTAGGATTGCTATGTCTTCTTGGAGAATGGACTCCTTTATCAGTATGGAATGCTCCTTTTTATCTCTAATAATTTTGCTTATTCTTAATACATTTCTGGTTTCACTAAATTTAAGATAGTTACTTCAGCTTACTTTTACTTAATGTCAATGTAATATATCTTTATTCATCCCCTTTAATCTATTTTAATGTTTATATTTAAAGTGGGTTTATTGTAGCAATATATAGTTGGTTCTTTTAAAAAATTTCTTCTCACAATCTCTGTCTTTTAAATTGGTACCTTTAGACCATTCATACTTAAAATGATTATTGATGTAGATGAATTATCATCTATTGTATTTGTAACTATTGGTTTCTTTTAAGTCTGTTTTCTCACTCTTAATTGAGCATGTAAAATGATTCTGTGTTGTCTCTTAGCATATAATCATATTTATTTTAAAAAATTGGTGGTTACTCTGGACTTTGCAATATACATTTTCAATTAATCTAAGTCCACTTCCAAATAATACTTCTGCCATTTCAGATGCAATGTTGTTCTCTTACAGCAGAATATTCCCAATTCCTTATTTTCAACCATTATTGATGTTGTAGTAATTTATTTTACTTACTCATATGCTATAACCACCTGTTTGTATCATTACTTTTGAAGAGTTAACTTTTAGATAAAGAATCAAAATAAATTAAAATTTTTATTTTACCTTTATTTCTTCTCCCCGATCATGCTCATTGTGTTAATCATATCTGGTTTTTTTTTTTTTTTTTGAGATGGAGTCTCGCTCTGTTGCCCAGGCTGGAGTGCAGTGGCACAATCTCGGCTCACTGCAACCTTCACCTCCTGGGTTCAAGTCATTCTGCCTCAGCCTCCCGAGTAGCTGGGACTACAGGCACCTGCCACTATGCCCGGCTAATTTTTTTCATATTTTTAGTAGAGACGGGGTTTCACCGTGTTAGCCAGGATGGTCTTGATCTCCTGATCTCGTGATCCACCTGCCTCGGCCTCCCAAAGTGCTGGGATTTCAGGCGTGAGCTACAGTGCCCAGCCGTTTTTTTTTTTTTTTTTTTTTTTTTTTTACCATTATCATTTTCCTTCTCCCTGAAGAACTTCTAAATTTTTTTTTCAGGGCAGGTGTACTGAGAATATATTTCTTCCATTTTTGTTTGTTTAAGAAAGTTTTTATGTCTCCTTCATTTCTGAAATATAATTTCAGTGAATACACAATTGTAAGTTGGTGTATTTTTTTCTTTTAACACTTTAAATATTTCAATACACGATCTTGCTTGCATAATTTCTGATGAAAAATTGACTATAACTTTTATCCTCGTTCATCTATAGATAAGATACTTTCTTCTCTAACTTCTTTAAAGTTTTCTTATTGTCTGGTTTACAGCAGTCTGAATATAGTGCAGTTTTTGTTTGTTTGTTATTTGTCCTGCCTGGTATCTTCTGAGATTGCCTCATCTGTTGTATGGTGTCTTTATTTAATTTTGGCAAGTTCCCAGTGATGATTTGTCAAACATTTCTTCTGTTCTTTTTTCTCTTTATCCCCTTCGAATACTTTCATTACACACATATATATCTTCTAAATTTTTCTACATTCTTTGGATGTTTTATTCTAGTTCATTCTTTTTTTCTCTCCCTTTCCTCTCCTCTCCTCTATTCCTCCTCTCCTCTCCTGTCCACTCCTTTCTTCTTTTCTTTTCTTTTCTTTGTTTCTTTCTTCTCTTTGAATGTCAGTTTGGGAGGTTTCTATTAGCCTATCTTCACCTTCACTGATTCTTCCTTTTGCTGTGTATGACCTATAGATAAGCCCATTAAAGGTATTTTTAATTTATAATATATTTTCTATTTCTCACATTCTCTTTTGATTATCTTTTAGTGTTTTCATCTCTCTACTTATATTCCCCATCTGTTTTGGGATACTATTTGTTTTTCCATTATAGCCTTTAACATATTAATTAGATTTATTTTAAATTTCCTATCTGATAATTCTGACATTTGTGTCATAACTAGGTCTGCTTCTGATGCTTGCTTTGTCTCTTCAAGTTTTTTTTTTTTTAATCTTTTTTCATGCCTTACAATTTTTTGTTGAAACAGGACATGCTGTTTTGTGAGGATTTATGGGAATCTGGCTGTAATTTTTTCTATGTTCAATGTTTGCTGTAGGCTCTAGATGCCAGAGGCTTCAAACTCCTCTAGTTTCCTTGTTATTGTCTCTCCTCTTGACTTTGGGATGCCTTAAGTACTCTTTTTCAGCCAGAGTCTATATCTTGCAGCTCTTTTAGCTCTAATACACTGTATTTCTCAGGATCCCTGTTGGTGTGGTGGTCAGTTGAGGAAGAAAGAAAATATTCTATCATCTTGTGATTAAATCTCAGCCTTTTACTAGGCCTGTGGGTCTGGACTTCTGACCTTCATAAATGTTTTTCTGGTAGTTTAGGATAGCTTTTAAAAATACTTTACCCTTAAAGTGTGACAGGAAGTAAAGTAGTAAAGTATATGCTAGAGTGAGAGTAATGCTCTTCCTCAACTTGGATGAAGCTCTGGAAAAGTGTTTTTTTCCTAGAGGGTAGGGCTTTGTTATGGGGAAAGCTCTGGGTGCATTCCACAGTGATTCTTCTTTTCTTCCCGTCCCAAACCCTCCCCACAAAGGGATCTTTTGTGGATCTTGACTGTGAGAATCTGGTGGGTTGCTTGGAGGTTAATCTATGAACATTTAATAAACCATTTAGACTGTGATCTTCAGATTTTCTCACTCTCGTGCTAGTCCGCACTCAGCTGCCAATCATTCATCAAAATGATCATTTACGTGTTTGTGCTGATTTATGGTTCTAGCAGCTTCTGCTCTAGGTAAAGAGATCTTGAATGTTCCCTTCTGAATGAACTTACCAGTCCAGGTTTTGGAGTTAGAGTTTGCCCTGCAAACTCAGTTCTCTGCTGAGTTCAAGAAAAGACAGTGATTTTTAGCATGTCCAGCTTTCTCTGGTAAGGACAAATGTACCAATTTCCCAGGTCTTTACATGCTGGGGCTGAAACTAGAAGTTGCCATTGCTAATTTTATTACCATTATTATCCCAATTCTCAAAATAAGGTAGGTGTATTAGTTTAAGGGTGATGAGGTAGAAGCTGCTGATTTATATTTCTTGTGGTTGGATTGGTTCTTAATTTAGTGTGCCAAAAAGAAAAGAGCAGATTTTGACCATTCATTCCTCTCTAACCATAAGTTTGAAGCTGATTTATCTTTAGAATGACTATACACCACACACACTCTCTCTCTCTCTCAAAAATAATTATAGTTTTGCCTTGTCTCTCTGGAAGTCAGCTATACAGCAAGCCCGTCTCTTTGAAGTGCAACTGATAACAAGAATATAAGCAAAATAATCCTCTGAACAGTTCACTTAAGTGTCACAAAATACTGGCACCAAGTTTCTTAGAATGTAATTTTGATACAAGCAAACTATATGTTGTATGTCCATTATATATGATTACAAATATATATGATAATTATGAATATATATTATATATACACCCATATATATATGTATGTGTGTGTGTCTATATATATAACTTGTGAAGCATACCAATGTAATGGTCGACATTAAGTCTAGCATCTGTCAGAAGAGCTAAAATATTACCAATACTCTTGAAGCTACTTCTCATGTAAAGGTCTATTAAACAACCAGAGATAACTACTTTCCTAAATTTTGAGCATATGTAGTCATATGTTCTTTGAAAAATGCTTTATTACATATGTAACCCTAAACATATAATTTTGAGGGTTTTTGTTTTTTGCTTTCTAGTTTATTTAAAATAGGGTATCATGCTATAAGCAGTCTTCTAGAATTAATTTTAAAAATGTAATTAGTTACATAGTCTTTCTGTACCCAATGTCCTCTTCTGCAAAATGAGGGTAATAATATTTACCTCACTGTGTTATTATAAGAATTAAATGAGTTAATATTTGTAAACAACTTAGAATAGTACCTGGTGTGCAAATCATGCTTTATATATTTCGGTATATATATGTATGTGTATGTGTGTGTGTGTATACATATATATGTTATATGTATACACACGCATATTTATGTTGTTGATGTAGTTGGAGTTTATCATTTTCACTACTGTATAATGTATTTTTCATATAGTATAATTATTAATCCATTCTCTTGTTAATTGGCATCTAGATGATATTCAGCTGTTTACTGTCATAAATAATACTTTGACAATTTGAAAAGTTTTATATTGCTTTTATTTGACACATAATAATTGTACATATTTATGGGGTATGGTGTGATGTTTTGATACATGCATGCAATGTGTAACAATTGAATTAGGGTAATTAGCATATCCATCACCTCAAACACATGTCATTTATTTGTGGTGAAAACATTCAAAATCCTGTCTTCAGATATTTTGAAATATATAATACATCATTGTTAACTATAGTCACTCTATTGTAAAATGGAACACCAGAACTTATTCCCCTAACTGTAACTTTGTATTTGTTGACCAACACCTCCCAATCCCGTGTTCCTCCTCCCCTCTCTAACTTTGATAAACACTATTCTACTCTCTAATTCTATGAGAACAGTTTTTTTAGATTTCACATATGAGTGAGATCATGCAATATCTGTCTTTCTTTGCCTGGCTTATTTCACTTAACATCATGACCTTCAAGCTCATTCATATTGCCACAAATGACAGGATTTCATTAATTTTTTATGGCTGAAGGGTATTTTATTATGTAAATAGACCATCTTTTAATACATTCATCCACTGATGGACATTTAAGTTGATTCTGTATCTTGACTGTTGTAAATAAAGATGCAATAAACATGGGAGTGCAGAATGTGTCTTTGAAACAGATTTCAATTCCTTTGGATATTTACCTAATAGTGTGATTGCAGGATCATTTGGTAGTTCTATTTTTCATTTTTTGAGGAACATTCATACTAATTTCCATAATGGCTATAGTAATTTGCATCCCCCTGACAGTGTATGAGTTTGCCTTTCTCTGTATTCTCACCTGCATTTGTTATTTTTTATATGTTTGATAATAGCCATTCTCACTAGGGTGAGGTAATGTATTATTGTGATTTTGATTTGCATTTCCCTGATGATTAGTGAAGTTGAGCATTTAAAAAATATACCTATTGGCTTTCTCTTCTTGTGATAGTTTGCTAAGAATGATGGTTTCCAGCTGCATCCATGTCCCTACAAAGGACGCAAACTCATCCTTTTTGATGGCTGCATAGTATTCCATGGTGTATATGTGCCACATTTTCTTAATCCAGTCTGTCACAGATGGACATTTGGGTTGATTCCAAGTCTTTGCTATTGTGAATAGTGCCGCAATAAACATACGTGTGCATGTGTCTTTGTAGTAGAGTAATTTATAATCCTTTGGGTATATACCCAGTAGTGGGATAGCTGGGTCATATGGTACATCTAGTTCTAGATCCTTGAGGAATCGCCATACTGTTTTCCATAATGGTTGAACTAGTTTACAATCCCACCAACAGTGGTGGGAACTGAACAATGAGATCACTTGGACTCGGGAAGGGGAACATCACACACTGGGGCCTATCATGGGGAGGGGGAGGAGGGAGGGATTGCATTGGGGAGTTATACATGATATAACGTTATGCACATGTACCCTAGAACTTAAAGTATAATAAAAAATAAAAAAAAAATAAAAAAAAATAAAAAAAAAAAATATATACCTATTGGCCATTTTGTATGTCTTCTTCTGATAAATGTCTATTTGGAACTTTTGCCCATTTTTTAAATAAATTTTTTTCTATTGAGTTGTTTGACTTTCTTTTATATTCTGGATAGTAACCCCTTGTCAGAGGCATAGTTTGCAAATATTTTATCCCATTCTTTAGGTTGTCTCTTTGCCCTGTTAGTGGTTTCCTTTGTTATGCAGGAGCTTTTTAGTTTGATGTAATCCCATTTGTCTCTTTTGGCTTTTATTATCTGTGCTTTTGAGGTCTTATCTAAAAAAATCCTTGCCCAGGCCAATGTCATGAAGTATTTATCCTGTTTTCTTCTAGTGGTTTTATATTTTTAAGTCTTACCTTTAAGTCTGTAATGCATTTTGAGTTGATTTTTTAAAAATAATGATACATAGGCATCCAATTTTATTCTTCTGTATATGAATATCCAGTTTTCTCAGCACCATTAATTGAAGAGACTATCCTTTTCTAATGTATGTTCTGGGTGCCTTTTTAATAAATCAGTTGGTTGTGATGTGTGAATTTATTTCTGGATTCCATCTTCTGTTCCACTGGTTTACGTGTCTGTTTCTTTGCAGTACTGTGCTAATTTGGGTACTGTTGGTTTGTATTGTATTTTGAAGTTAAGTAGGGTGATGGCTCCAGCTTTGTTCTTTTTGCTGAAGATTGCTTTGCCTATATGGTACATTTTGTGATTCTATAAATTTTCTACTACTGTGAAAAATGTCATTGGTATTTTGATATGGATTGTATTGAATTTGTAGATTGCTTAGGGTAGTATGGACATTTTAACAGTATTCTTCTCATTCATGAACACAGAATAACTTTATTTATTTGGTTCCTCTTTAATTTTTATCTATTTTATAGTTTTTAGTGTAGATATTTTTACCTTTTTGATTAAATTTATTCCTATGTATTTTTTAGTAGCCATTATAAATGAATTAATTTCTTTTTCAGACAGTTTGCTACTGGCATACAGAAATGCTACTTATTTTTGTATGTTGACTTTGTAACCTGCTACTACTAACAGTTTGTTTGGGAGGAGTTTGTAGGGTTTTCACCCTACAGATTTTTATAATCTTTGACATAAGATTAAGTCACCTGGAAACAGGGACAATTTGACTTCCTTATTTCCAATTTAGATGCCTCTTATTTTATTTTCTAGTCTAATTGCTCAGGCTAGGACTTCCAGTACTATGTTGAATAGAAGTGGTGAAAGTGGGTATCCTTGTCTTATTCCAGATCTTGGAGGAAAAAATTTTAACTTTCCCCCATTCAGTATTTAGCTGTGGGATTGTCATATATGCCTTTATTGTACTGAAGTGTGTTTTTTCTGTGGTTAATTTGTTAAGTCTTTATCATGAACAGATGTTGAGTTTTATCAAATGCCTTTTCTGCATCTGTTGAAATGATTTTTTTTCTTCTTTCTGTTAATGTGATGTATAATGCTTATTCATTTGCATATGTTGAACCATCCTTGCATCCCTGGGATGATTTCCATTTGATCATGATTATATTTCTGATGTGCTGTTGGATTCAGTTTGCTACAATTTTGCTGATAATTTTTGCATCTATGTTTGTTAAGGTTATTGGCCTGTAGTTTTCTTTTTTTGTGATGTCCTTTTTTGGTTTTGGTATCTGGGTAATGCCAAACTCACCAAATAAGTTTGAAAGAATTTCCTCCACTTCAGTGTTTTGTAATAGTATGAGTAAAATTTGTATTTGTTCTTCTTTATGTGTTTAGTAGAATTCAACAGTGAACCATTAGGTCCTGGGCTTTTCTTTGATGGAGGACATTTTAGTTACTGTTCCAATATCATTACTCATTATTGGTCTGTTCAGATATTCTATATCTTTGTGATTCAATCTTAAGCAGTTATATGTGTCCAGAAATTTATCTATTTCTTCTGAATTTTCCTATTTGTTGTTGTGTAGTTGCTCATAATAGACTCTAATGATTTTGTATTTCTGTGGTATCAGTTGTAATGTCTCCTTTTTCATCTCTGATTTTATTTATGAGTCATCTCTCTTTTAGTCTAAAGTTTGCCAATTTTGTCTTTTTAATAAACCAATTTTTATTTTGTTGTTCTTTTGTATTTTCTCTAATGTATTTATTCTGTAATCCTTATTATTTCTTTCCTTTTACTAGCTTCAAATTAGTTTGTTCCTGTTTTTCGATTTCTTTGAGCTGCAATGTTAGGTAGTTTGAGATTTTTCTACTTTTTTGATGTTGGTGTTTATTGCTATAAGCTTCCCTCTTAGAACTTATTTTGCTGTATGTCATAGGTTTTGGCATGTCGTATTTCCATTTTCAATGTCTTAAGAGTTAAAAACATTTCTTTAAAAAAATTTTCTTCATTAGGCCTTCGGTTATTTAGAAGCATGTTGTTTATTTTCCATGTATCCTTACATTTTCCAAAGTTTCTTCTGTTATTGATTTCCAGTTTTATTTCATTATGGTCAGAAAGGATACCTGATATGATTTAGATTTATAAAATTTGTAAGACTGTTTTATGGCATAAAATGTCTATTTTGCAGAATGTTCTATACACCATTGAGAATAATGTGTATTCTGTGGCTTTGCGTGGAATGTTCTGTGAATGTCTGTTAGGTCCATTTGACGTAGAGTATGGTTTAACTCTGATATTTCTTTGTTAATTTTCTGTCTGGGTCATCTGTTCATTGCTGCAAGTGGCGACCCCATATTACTGTATTGCAAGTTATTTCAAACAAATAACACCTTAACTTTGATCACAAAGAAAGGAAACAAACAAAAAGACCTGTAGACTTTAATTCAATTCTCTCCCTCCTATTTCAATTTTTGATGTGACTTTATATTTTGTATATTGCCTATGTCTTAACAAATTATTTTAGTTACTATTTTTAATAGTTTTGCCATTTAGTCTTTATACATCATATTTAGTTTATACACCACAATTGCAATATTAGAATACCAAATGTTTTACCATCCTTTTCTTTTGGTTTGAAGAACTCCCTTTAGCATTTGTTGTAGGAAAGGCCTGGTAATCATAAGTTCCCTCAGCTTTTGTTTGGGAAAGTCTTTATCTCTCCTTCATTACTGAAGGATAATTTGTCTGGGTATACTATTCTTTTTTTTTTTTTTTTTTTTTTTTTTTTGAGGCAGAGTCTCGCTCTGTCGCCCGGACTGGAGTGCAGTGGCCAGATCTCAGCTCACTGCAAGCTCCGCCTCCTGGGTTTCCGCCATTCTCCTGCCTCAGCCTCCCAAGTAGCTGGGACTACAGGCGCCCGCCACCTCGCCCGGCTAGTTTTTGTATTTTTAGTAGAGACGGGGTTTCACCGTATTAGCCAGGATGGTCTCGATCTCCTGACCTCGTGATCCGCCCGTCTCGGCCTCCCAAAGTGCTGGGATTACAGGCTTGAGCCACCGCGCCCGGCCGGGTATACTATTCTTAGTTGGCATTTTATTTTTTTCTTCAGCACTCTAAAAATATCCCATTCTTCCTGGTCTGCAAGATTTCTGCTGAGAAGTCTGCTGCCAGGCATATCGGATTTCCATTATAGGTTATTTGCTTGTTTTCCTCTCTGCTTTCATAGTCCTTTGTTTTTGTCCTTTGAGAGTTTTATTATAGTATGTCTTGGAGTATTCTCATTTGTGTTGAACCTGATTGAGGACTTTTGACTTTCCTTTACCTACATATTAATGCCCTTTTCCAAGTTTAGAAACATTTGTTCTTTGAATAGGCTTTTACCTTTTTTTATTTTTCAACTCCCTTTTTAACTCCAAACACCTGAAAATTTGCTCTTTTGATGTTTATTCATCGATTCCATATGCTTTCTTTTTATTCTTTTCTTCTTTTCCCCCCTCTAACTGTGTGTTTTCAAATAGCCTATCTTTGAACTCATTGGTATTTTCTCCTGTTTGATCAGTTATGGTGCTGATTCTCCCTATTGCATTTTTCATTTTGTTCATTGTATTTTTATGCTTTAATATTTCTGTTTTTTTTAAATTATTTCAAACTCTCTGTTAAATTTCTCTGATAAATTTCTAGATTTTTAAAATTAAAGTTTGTTGAGCTTCCTTAAAATGGCTAGTTTAAATTCTTTGAGAGATTACATGTCTCCGTTACTTTAGGATCAGTTTCTAGCATCTTATTTGTTCATTTGGTGAGGTCAGAGTTCCCTGAATGTTCTTGATGATTGTGAATGTGTAACAATATCTGCACATTGAGAGACTTAAGATTTTTTTTTCTTCAGTCTTCACTGTCTGGTTTTGTGCCTGTTATTCCTCAGTGGGCCTTCCAGACATTTTAAGCAGACTGATTATTGTGTTTTTCAAGTCTATGATCATTGCAGCTCTCTCCACACTAGAGGGAGTTCACAAGTCCAGGTTTGCCATGAGTCTTGAGAAGTCTCTAATTTTGTCACAGCTCTTAGGCCCAACTGGATCTGGGAAAGACCCAAGGAGGGTATTTGGGCTGTGTGGGAAGGCTGGGCAGAGACCTGAGCCTGGAAGACTGTCCTGGTGGTGGCCCAGAGGAGATGCACATCCCAGCATGTTCCTTCATAGGCAGGATAGTTCCATGACTTTGGTGAGAAAGGTTGGAGTTGAGACTGGGCCGCTTTAGGATCTGTTGTGGGATGGAGGTTAGAGAGCCTATCTCATTGGCTCAGACAAGTGCCTGTCTCCTAGCAGGTTCTTGCACAGATGGGGTAATTTTTCAACTGTACCAGGAGAAGCTGGGCCAAGACTGGACCCCCCTCAGGATCTGCTGTGGGATGGCAGCTGGCAAGCCCACCTCATTGGCTCAGATGGCCATAGTCTCATAGCAGGTCCCTGCACAGAGGGAATATTTCTATTTCCCTGACTGCAGCAGGAGAGGTAGAGCTGAGATTGGATCTCTTTGAGTATGCTGTGGGACCGAGGTTCACAAGCCTCTCATGGGGGTGCAGACTTTTGTGCTGTGTAATATGAGTGAATCTCCCTCTGGGTCCTTGTGCAAGTAACTCTAAGCTGAGGCCTCAGCTGAGTATGGCTTGAGTTGAGCCACAGAATAATTTTCAGATTCACTGCTGGGACCTATGTTAATGCTGCCGAGGCACTAGTGTGTATGATCCCTTCTCGACCCCTTAGCAGATGGTTTTGGTTGCAGGCTCAAGGCCAAATGGGCCTGTAGCCCAGCCCCTTGGGGAATGGGCCATTTCCAGGCTTAAAATCAAGAGCATAATTGGATTAGCCACATGAGTGCCAGTCTGCTCTCAAAATTACCTTCCTAGGTCTCAGGTGGCACTGGCGTTTCATAATCTCCTACCTGAATCCCAAGACTCTCACAGATATACTTTTGTAGATGGCTACCCAGTTCTTGCTGCTGTGGGGGAATATGAACAAGTAACTTCCTATTCTGCCATCTTCCTGACATCCTCCCTTGAATATTTTTATTCTTGTGTCATAATATACCTGTGTGAGAGTTTTCCTAGAGAATATGCCAAAGCTGGAATTGCCATATCAGTTTGAGCATACTCAGCTTGATAAAATAACAGCAAAGTGGTAAAACACATTTTCACTTCTATTAGTAGAACATAAGAGGTCTTATTATTTCACAACATTGCCATCAGTTGACATTATCAAATAAATACTTTTTACAATCTAGATGGTGTACAATAGGCTTTATTAAGGAGCATTTACAAAGTGTCTAATGACAAGCATCTTTCATGTTTGTCCTTTAATTTCTAACTGCTTATGTCATTTGCCCACTTTTCTGCTTGGTTGTTGTTTCTTCATATAGGGCTTTTTGTTTTTTATATATGGATACTATTATTTTGGCAGTTACACAAGTTGCAATAATTTTATAATTTTTCTTACTGCTTACTTTGTGATTTTTTTGTAACAGTTCTTAATTATAATGAGGTGTGTTAATATTTTTGATATGTTTAGTGCTCTTTGTGTCTTAGAAAAGTCTATAATGCTCAAGTTACTAATATATTCTTCTTTATGCTAAAATGTTTAAAGTTTTAGGTTTCACGTTGAAGTCTTTGTAATTTACTTTATGTACAATATGTGGTATGGATCAAATTTTAATTTCTCTATGTAAATGTACATTGTCCTGATATCCATAAACAATATAATCTACATCTGTTGAATCATGCATTCTTTCTATATTGATTTGCAGTGACACCTTGGTCATATATAAAATTTCCACATATGCATAGGTCTATTTCTGTGTTATCTGTCCTATTCCTTTGGTTAAATTATCAATTTCAACACTAATACTACATAGACTTGACTTAATTTTATAAATTTTAAACATATTTTGATATTTATCTCTTATATAAGAGTGCCCTGGCTATTCTTCAACCATTGTTCCTTCACATATATTTTAGAATCAGCTTGCTAAGAACTTCAAAATGCTTTATTAGTCTTTAACTGGAATAGTACTGAATATAAACATTAATTTGGAAAGAATTGATATCTTTATAATTTTGAGGCTCCCATCCATGGACATGGTGTGTGTGCGTGTGCGTGTGTGTGTGTCTGTGTGTACACAAACACATATGTATGTATTTACTTATTTAGGTCTTTTTTACTATCTTTCAGTAAAGCTTTAAAATGTTCTCCATAAATATCTTACAAATCCTTGATAGTTGCCTTCTTTTTTGCTGTTGTGTAGAATATCTTTAAAAGTGTTTTAAAAAGTAATTTTCACTGCTGTGCAGAAATCAAATTGTTTTTGTATATTAATTAGATGTTTAACAAGTTTGTTAAACTTTAAAAAATTTCTAACATTGTATCTCTAAATTATTGTGGGTTTCTTTGTAGACAACCATAACATCTATTAAAAAAAAATAGACAGCTTTATTCTTTTTCAAATTCTAATATTATTTTCCTCATTTTATTGCATTAGCTAGAACATTGAGTAACATGTTGAATAAGTCAGATATGGTTGTATCCTTTTTCTGATTTAAAATGAAATTATTCTAATGTTTCATATTTAGGAATCATTTGTAGAGTTGGCGTGGCTGGGCTTTGTCAGGTTATGAAAGTTTCTTTGTAGTTCTAGCTTGTTATTATGATTGGGTGTTGAATATTACCAAGTGCTTATTATTGCATCTATTGGCCTAATGATGTGGTTTTACTACTTTAATATATTAGTAAGTTAATTTGCTTTTAAATATTCTGAAGCATAACTACTGTTCCATTTCTGGCATCACGTTTTTTTATGTACTGCTGCATTAGTTTTTTCAATATTTTGCAGAAATATATTAACTACTTAATTTTCCTTAATGGTTCCTTAGTGTCAGTCTTAAGTCATATTTTTCTATGGTTTTAACCAATTCAGCTTATTTTTTCAAAGTTTTTGTCATCACTCGCATCATTATGGTGCCTCCTCTTCTAGTACCTACTCTTAACCTACTCTTAATTTCCCTGAAATACAATGGAAAAGACATTGTAAATGTTGGAAATATGATAGAACATCAAATCAGCGATATCAGTTGTAAAAGACAAGTCATGATTTGTTTGAAATTGTTGAAGATCACAATATTTTTATAAATGTAAAAAGTAAAATAACAAAAAATCATAGATGACATCGTTGAGAACAAGTGATACCACTCTGGCTTTCACAGACCTCGCTAGTGCTTTAAAGTCATTCTGTGCCGGTAGCACAGTGTGAACATTTTATCTCCATTTTATGGAAGCCCAAAGAATCTGAAGAAAGGTTAAATTGTGTTCTATTTCTTTTGTTAAAAGAATTCTAAATGCCTTTAGAAAAATTTCTACCTAAGATGGTTAAAACAGAAAATTTATTAATCTTTTTTAGAAAATTCAGATTTTTTTTCCCTCTGGATGATGATACTCTTCCATAGAGATTCTAAATAAGGTTTTTATTACGCATCGTTTCCAATTAGTTTTTTATCAGTTTTTGTAGGGTAACAAACCACTCTAAAATTTACTGGCTTTAAACAACAACTGCTTTACAGCTCACAATTTGAGTTAAGATCAGCTGGGGAATTTCTGCTGATCTCACCTGGCCTCACTCCTGCATCTAGATTCCATTGGTAGTTAATGTCTCACTCACATTATCTGACAATCAGATGGCTGTTGGCTAAGATGGGAGGCCATTTGTCTCTTGTCATCCAGCAGATTAGCTGACCTTCTTAATGACCACAATGTGGCTACGCTCAGAACTCACACTGTAACACTTTTAGTCAAACCCAGTCACCAGGTTAGCCAGATTCAAGGGTTAGGGAGATAAACCTCTTTTTGTGGGAGAAGCAGTAAAGTACTGTGGCCAATTTTGCAACCTAGAAACCTAGCAGTGCCTTTGAGGGTATCAGAACAGAAGAATCTCCTCTGCAACTGCAGGCTCTGAATCTATCACGGGGTTTCTCATCAGGAATCCTTCAATATGACCTCTGCCACAACACTCCACCCTTATAAACATTGGGTCACGGTGACTCCTTGAGTTTAGCTTTGGGTATAGATCTGGGTGAGTAAGGGAAGAATTCAAACAACAGGACCTGACCTTGAAACCCAGCAGGATGCTGGCTCTTCAAAATTTTCTCTTCATCTGGAAATTCTCTTTTATTTGGGATCACTTACTCCCTCTATAGGTTGTAAATGTTTTTGGTTCCGGGGGACAGCTAAGAGGGTGTGCTCTCAGTTCATTTCTCTGAACAGGTGCAGCACTCCATATGGAATGGGTGAGGGGTGGTTGTGGGGGTAGTATGAGAACATAACCTCCACATTACCGGGCCCGCTTTCATTCCGCCTCTGTAGAGTGCTCCCCTTTCTTCCCCGCTCTGGGTAGCACCACATGGTGGGAAATTGCAACTTGTCACTTCTTTGGGTGTGATAGCAGAGTCTTGATTCCTTGAATAGAACAGTTTAATGTTAATTTTCAGTCAAAGAGGATCTGTGTACGTATGTGTGTATGTGTGTGTGTACATTTAAGTGAGACCAGAGCAAGTGAGACAGTGAGGGAGCGAGTGAGAGAGAGAGATTGATTTGTTATTTAGGATGCAGGGAGAGAGATGACCAGAGCTGGGGAAATTAATTCTATATATCCTGAGCCTGAAGAGTAAATTGAACAAAAAAACTATTATTTAAGAACAGGGAGATGTCGAGTTTCACAAATCAGTGATTGGATTTGTGGTGGGAATGTGTGTGGGGGGAGGACAGAGTGTGTGTGTGTGTGCACGTTCACATGTGTGGTGGGGGCTAATGTAACTGAGACTGGATTCAAACCAAGTCATGCTGCATCTGTGGTAGAAGAGATATTTATATTCACCCCAAATCTTCCCAAGTCCTTTCCTCTCTCCATAAGCTCCATGCACGTGCCTTTCCTCTTTGCTCATCACTGGCTTTATTTTCCTTTCCTCCCTCCAGCTGGAATCCAGAGAGACTCTCTTTGAATTTCTTCAGGCTAGTCCACCCCTGCAAGGTAACTGTCCTCTTCTCTGGTTGTAGCCGGCAAACTCTGCCCTCAGTTTATTTCTCCTTTCTTCCTATCACCTTGGCTCTCATTTTCCTTTCTCTTTCCCATTCTACCTACATCATGATATTTTTCTTTCTTCTGTAACACGCTTCTAAATAAACAAACGACAAAGAGAAGCCAGAAGAAATAGCAAACTTCCAAGCAATATTTTTGACAGATTTTTTTCCCTTATCACAGCATTAAGAATCTAGCTATAGGCAATTCTGTTGTAGGTAAATGTACAAAGCAAGTTACACAGATATGATCCTTGGTACTAGAAATTTAATTCTTCTAAGATGTGTGCTCCTTGTATCTCTCCTAAATGCAGAGTAGCTTATGGGCAGTCATTTTATATTAAACTGTACTATATGAAATTGCTGATGCTCAACTATTGTTGATATATAAAAATGACAATTTTGTGTGATTCAAACCATATTTTATGTTAGTCCACTGATAAATGTTTTGATCAGTTTTTGTGGGATAGGGAAGGCATTCTCCTGAGTACAGATTAAACCAGAAAAAAATTACGGTTCTTTTTTCCCATCTTGCCCTTACTATTGCAACAGCTTCCCTCCCAGATGGTTTCTTTCTGTCTGAGCCCCCCGTCATTCTTCTAATCAAGTCACTGCCCTGATTAAAGTCATTAATGACTCCACAGGATGCAAACCAGATTATTTGGCCTGGCACACAGACCTCTTCCTGTATGAGGCCCCTGTCTGCTTCTCTAGCATCTCATATTAGCACACTGCCCCATGTACCCTGGGCTTTAGCCAAAGTTTTTCAAACCATACCAAGATGTCACATCTCCATGATTTTGTCTGTGGTTCCTTCTGCCAAGAATGTTTTTCTCCACTTACCTGCTAGAGACACTCCCACTGCCCCAAGAGGTCTTAATTTTAGGGTTACCTACTTCTCTCTATTCTTCCTTGACACACCCCTAGGTGTATTAATTGCTCCTTTCCATGGATTCCCATTGTATAATACTCTGATAACTGTTATACCATTTCCCCATTATATTATACACATTTGTGGGTATACATCCTTTGATAGTTTTGAGTTCTCTGAATACTTGTCCTGTGTTTTGATCGTCTTTGTATCCCCAGCATTGCCTGGCCCATGATGAATGCCCCATTAATGTTGGTGAAATGCATTCTCTGACTGCAAAATTCATCAACCTTTTTTTTCCTACTCAAGATGGAATTAAAAAAAAAAACAAACAAACCAGAGGCAAGCAAGTTGCTAGTATTAAAGTTAATGAGCTTGCAAACACTTCATTTAAATTTGGATATAAAACATACAAGGCAGTCTTTGTTTTCCCTAAACCCTATACCTTTCCCAGCTGTGATTAGTTATTTTAGAAAAGATTAATATATCTTTAATTCAACTACACTACATATTTCTCACTTACTTTAAGCAGCAGAGAGCCTCTTTCAGGTTTAATGTTGAAACATGCAGTAACTTCTATTTAAGCATTACAACCATGGATTTTTTTTCCCATTAATCAAACTTAGCTTAGTCCTCACTGTACCTCAAGGGAGTATAGCTGGTCAAGAATATCCTGGAGTTTTTTGTTTGTTTGTTTTGGTGATGAAACTCCTGCTTAGGTTCTGGGAGAGTGTGATTCTTTACATTCAAATTCATAGGAAGGTATAACCTCAAATGCCAAGCCCTAAGCTCTTTTGCTTTCATTGACTCCTCTGTCTTAGCAAATGCCTTGAAAAAGTCAAGTTTGTGTTATAGTTGGAGGGGTAGCAGCAGGACAGATCTTATCCAATAAGTCCCTAGATGAGCTTCCAGTGCCCCTGCAGAGAGCAGCTGAGAAGCCCTGGGACCTGGGATGCTGAAGAGGAGTGGTTTGACCAAGTAGGAGGGTACAGAATTCCTGATTCTGCAGCTTTTCCTGAGGAGGTTGGAAGATGGAGGAGGTGGGGGCAGAGGCACAGGGAGAAGGGAGCAGTTGCCACAGGCTGAGCTGCAACAGCAGCCACAGCAGGAGGACCAGGCAGGGGGAGGGAAGCACTACTGCCAGCAGTTCTGAGCTAAGGATGCCCTCTTCTCCCAACTCAGCAGCAGCTCTGAGGCAGAAAGCAGCAGAACAAGTGTCCCTGAAGGGATTTGTGTGATTGCTCATTCTGTGTAGTTTTCCCATTCTGCCCAACAGTTTTTGTTTTTGTTTTTCAAAGGTGTATAGATACTATAACATTCAGACTATGGCTCTAGGACCATTCGTGGATGTGGGAGACAGACTCTGCCCACCCTATCCAGTATTTACCCCCATTTCTCACCTTCTGTTCATCTGGAATATTTTCTGGGAAAAGAGAGTGGGGAGGAGAGTGGGATGTTGAAAGTTATGCTAATATTAGGGCTTCTAAGCTTGAGGATTTAGTCAGATTGACCAATGTGTTGGACTCGCCTGAGGGGTCTGGACATCATATAAAATTAGTCACAACCTTGATGGCTCTACTGTATATATTAAACATTCACGGAAGCAAAAACATATGTAGGAGTTTCGAATTCTAAGTCCACAAATTCAAGTGTGTCAAAATGTAAATTCATCTACTTTTTCATAATCTAAATTTATTACATCATATTTTCATGGATAAGAAAATTTAATATAGAGCAATTCAGGATTCACCTAGTCAATTTACAGTTTTTCTTCTGCTGCCTTTCTCCTTGAAATTTCTTCTGAGTTTCCAGGAGTTTATGTAGCATCAGACCTCACGGTTGAGGTGGTGTCCGGTCTTCGGTCATTGCCCCATTTCCCCCTGGCATCTACTGAGAATTATGCATTTTTACATGGTCTGGAGAGAGTCCCACTTGGATCATTCTACCCCCTCCTTGTGGAAACTGGAAGGCTGTTTTGGATGCACAAGTACTCTCTGGGCCACTTTCTTATATCTCTTGAGTATGTGGGAAAATTCTGTATGTATCCCTAAAGGCACTTTGAGGATAGAGAAACTCAGGGGTGCGAGCGACATCAGGACCTTCCTTTGTATGCATCCCCACTGCCTCATGTGAGTGGGGATCTTGGTGCTTTCCTGGGCCCTATCTGGCTCAGGGCCAAGATGATCTCTGATCTTAGATTCTCAAATAATTCTGGTATTTTTTTAACATCCCCTTTCTTAAAACTTGGCATAGGATATAGGACAGGGCTTTATCTCAGAGAACTCTTGGCCTCTACACTGTTTTCCTCCTCTCTTTGATGATCTTCCCTCAGCCCACCTGATGGAATTTTTACCTAGTTAGACACAGTGTTGTCTAATGCTTCCTGTTTTCCCGAAGCCTGTGTTTGTACAGAATAAACTTCAGTCTCAGAATCTTAAAACTTTTGTTTTTGATACTCAAAAGTCAAGATTTTGGAACAGAAAAACCTTTTTCTCAAACAGTTTTCTCCAGCAATCATATCAAGACACTATTGTGAGTCTCAAAAGCAATACTGTCCTTTCATATTTCTGTTGTAACAATCTTCTCTTGAGGTAAATGGATATTTCTACTGAATGAGAGAAGAAAGGACAAAAAAATGTCATTGGAACTATAGAGGAACCATAGTTAAAAAAAAAAAAAACTCAAATTGTTATCTTGCCACACTTGCATTAAGTTCTTTCTATGTGTTTATGATAGAAACCATGAAAATCATTCTTCCAGTTTTCACTTCTGAAGTGATGCAGTGAGCATTGTATGCTGTTGTAATCAGGTTCCTTACAAGAAGATTGAATCCCTGTTACAAGAGGTGGGATGTGGGGACTGCTTGTTTGGATGAGTTTCACGTTGCATTAGACTCCTTAACTTGCTCTCAAAGAAGACTCCGGGGTGTGATTCAAGAAGGACCATTCCCATTCTCCGTATCACTAGAGCTTCACCAGGCCAGCATTTGGAACCTGACATTGGGAGTAGTTGTTTAAGACACTGCTTCTATTTTTTACTTCACTATAGCCAATATATCCTTCAAATAATTGAATACTAAAATAACTGAATTCATTAGGGAGAACTGGGAAAAGCCATCTCTTGTATATTTTTATTTGGCTTATAGGGCCAGAAAATAATAATAAGGAAGGTGATGATTGAAACGAATTACCAGGGAAGAATGTGCAGAATGAGAAGAGAATAGGAGCAAGGATAGAATGCTGGTGTTGATAATATTTAAAAGGAAGGAAGGGGCTGGGCACAGTGACTATGCCTGTAATCCCACCACTTTTGGAGGCTGAGGCAGGCAGATCACTTGAGGCCAGGAGTTTGAGGCCAGACTGGCCAATATGTTGAAACCTTGTCTCTACCAAAAAATACAAAAATTAGCCTGGCGTGGGGGCATGTACCTGTATTCCTAGCTACTCTGGATGCTGAGTCAAGAGAATCCCTTGAACCAGGAAGTGGAGGTTACAGTGAGCTGAGATTGTGCCACCACACTCCAGCCTGGCTGATAGAGTGAGACTTTGCCTCAAAAACAAAAACAAAACGTAAAAGGAAGGATGGTACAGAAGGGTCTTGAGGGGAATCCAGAAATGGAAAATAAAAAAAAATCCAGAACAGAATGTCTGCCACAAAAGTCAAAGATTACATTTCAAGGAGGAAGTGACCAACACTGTCAGATGCCCCCCAAAATCACAGAGGACCAGAGTAAGTTCTAGTGGTCTCTACCATTGTTGAATGACTGTAGTTAATAACATAGTATATAGTCTCAAATAGATAAAAGGGGGATATTGAATGTTCCCAACACAAAGGAATAATAAATGTTTGAGGTGATGAAGATGCTAATTAACCAGATCTGATCACTATACGTTATATGTATCTCAACACCACTGTTGTGATATTTACCCCATAAATATATACAATTTTTATACGTTAATTAAAATGTTTAAAAAGAAGAAAGAAAAAAAAAAAAAGCAAGAGGGCTACAGATATAACCAGTGACCTTAACAAGAGCAATGTCAATAGAATGGTGATGTAGGGAACAAGACCGTTGAGGCATGAAGGGCAGGAGAGGGGATGATGGGTGTAGGTCAGTATTTCCCAAAGTGTGTTCTTTTGTATATTTGTCCCAAGCAATATACCTTAAGAGGAGAATTTTGTGGTTATATACAAAGATGGTGAGAAAGCAGCGAGTTTAAGTTCAAGTGGTTGTCTCTGGTTTTGAATGTCTTTGGTTTTAGCAGATATTCAGATGCTGGCTTGTGTGTGTGTGTGTGTGTGTGTGTGTGTGAGAGAGAGAGGGACATAGTTTTGCTCTTGTATCACCCAGGCTGGAGTGCAATGGCGCAATCTCGGCTCACTGCAACCTCCACCTCCTGGGTTCAAGGGATTCTCCTGCCTCAGCGTCCCCAGTAGCTGGGATTACAGGCGCCTGCCACCACGCCCATCTAATTTTTGTATTTTCAATAGAGACGAAGTTTCACCATGTTGGCCAGTCTGGTCTTGAACTCTTGACCTCAGGTGAGCCACCTGCCTCGGCCTCCCAAAGCGCTGGGATTATAGGCATGAACCACCATGCCCGTCCGATGCTGGCTTTTCCTTTTAGCTGCTGGTGTGGTTCTGTAGGGCCATTGCCCCTTGCTGAGGAGATCTCTGTATAGTGCTGCTATAAATAGTGGCTCCTTTGGCTGGTCATTTTCCATTCTTTCTCAGTCTTGACAATGAATCTGAATTCTAGTGATCCACCCCACATTAATTCTGTTTATTGGGGTCACCTCATTGTCCCAGGTTAACAGTGAACTTGTGGGTGAGGTCTCAAATTCAGTTCCTTTCCCCGGGTGCACATGTGATCCATGCATGACATATACCTTTTCTCTGCTCTCTTGAAGGACTCTAACCTTGCTCCACGGTAAGGGCAAGTTCTAGCCAGCCTTTAGGCTTTTCCAGGAAAAATATAACCAGGGTTAGGGCTGCATTCAAATGGGTTGTGCAGTCAATCAGAATTCCAGTTTTAGTAGCTGATGAAGTGCTGGATGAAGAAACCTGAAGCAGGCTCTTAGTCAAATCCATTAAGCCTTGTGACAGGAGATGTATGTAGACATATATAGAGCTTGATCAGATTGTTAGCTAAGACATGACAGGAGATGTATATGTGTGTGTGTGTGGTACGTGTGCACTTACATAATTTTATCAAGCCATTAAGTAAGACACTTGTGGTGCTGACATCTTTTGGGAAAGTTTCCTTTTCATTTGCAATTCATCAGATAATTTATCCTACCCGTCTACAAAAGATTGTGACCATTGTGATCATTTATTTTTCCAGAGTCAGAGAAGAGTCTCAGCCTAGAAGGTTTTTTTGTTGTTGATTTTTGGTTTCTTTTTTCTTTTTTTGAGCTAGGGTCTTGTTCTGTTGCCTAGGCTGGAGTGTGGTGGTGCAATCACAGCCCACTGCAGCCTCAAGCTCCTGTGCTCAAGTGATTCTCTCACCTCAGCCTCCTGAGCAGCTGGGACTACAGTTGTGCACCACCATACCTGGCTAATTAAATTTTTTTTTTAGAGATGGGGTCTCTCTGTGTTGTCCAGACTGGTCTTGAACTCCATTGCTCAAGGAATCCTCCTGCTGTAGCCTCCCGAAGTGCTGAGATTACAGATGTGGGTCATCACACTGGCCTATTCGTGTTTATTGCATTGTTTTAGTACAAACATGCTTACTGGAATGTGCGTTTTATTCTTCATAAAGCATCAGAAGGTGCTTAATGTTTTATCACTATACCCGAATCCCCTTTTAGCTCTTCTTTTAAAAACTCTGACATCTTCTTCCCCACACCTGTACATCAAATTTATGTGTATCACCCTCCTGTATTCTTGTTCTGTGTTTTGCCTTTCAGAGCGTTTTCTGGGTTCAAAAGTTTAAAAATTGTGGGAGACTATCATTTGCCTGCACCTGCAGTAGTCAGGGTGGTGTCTCCTACCAGTTCCTGTATGTCTGGTCCTTCCTCTGCCTCCCCAGGAGCCTGCCCATGCTGCAGTTGAAGCACTTCTCACCTGAACCTCAGCGATTTGCTAATGTGCTTACCCGCCCTTCGCCTCCACTATAGGCTTCATGAAGCCAGTGAGGCCATCTTACTAATTTTTATATTCCCGAGTCAAGCACAATGCCTGACACATAGTAGGTGCTCATTGTATACTTGCCAAATAAATGAATTTCACTTTAGTGGCCCAGTTTCAGGGATTGGATTGGGAACACTGCCATACCTAAGGACAGAGCAAGGGTATGGTGTGTGGGGGGGTGGGGGGTGGTAGTGATGGTGGTGTGCTTAAGAAGGGATTGAGGAGAAATCTCAAAGGCAAAGAGGATGAAATTCCTTGACCTTCTTTATAAATTGAACTGAGAGGGACATGAACTTTCTCCCCACTCTGAACTCCCTTTGCACTTGCTGCCTGTACCACTCATTTTAGTACTTAATTAGCACATTGCCTTAAATTAAAGTCGCCCAGGATCATAGAGGGGTCTAATCTGCATAGTTACCTCAGGAATTCTATGATGCCAGAGCAGGTTACATGGGGTTCTATTTTCATGAAGTCTCCCAAGTCACTTGGGAAGAGCTGTGATGGGAACTTTGAGGAACCCTGAGAGAGGTGAGGACAGTCTGCCCTCGACTCCCTTTCAGAAGTGTCCAGGAAGTCCCACATTCTAATATGAGAAAAGTGGGAGGACAGAAACCAGACCTCAGATCCCAGCATGAAGGGCAGATGTGCTAGGTTTCTGGGCCATTACTTTAGGATTTCACCAACTCTATTTTGCCCATCTCATCTCAGAGATCAATAGAGTTGCATACATTTAGCAATTGGCTCAGGCTTCAAGAGCCATTGCACTGGGCAGAAAGACCTCCTTTTCACTTGGGGCAGAAGGAGCAGGCATCCTCAGCAGAACGAATGATGTCAGTAATCACAGAGGGGAAAAGGCAGGGGTCAGGGCCTCAGTAAAGGGAAGCTGGAGCCTGAAGATCACCACCCTTCTTTTACTATGTCATTTCAGGTGCTCTGACACACAGAGGGATGTAGACACAGTAAGGCCTTGTTTAGCATAAAGGCCACCAGTGGTGGATGCTAGTGTATTTTGAGTCAAGAGAATTCTTGATATAGGCTTGAGTCAACTCTCAGTCTGAACTAGACTGAAAAATTAAGATGACAGTTCTTATTTAACCAATTCTTTTAATAAGTCTATAAACCATAAAATAGCAAGTGAAAAAATATTTTAGTGAAGTCACTATAGCCCAAATCCAAAGCCCCAGCTTTTATCTGTTGTTTTGTTGTTGCGATTGTTATCATCATCTCCCTCAGGCTTTCTCTGAACAAGTGACTCTACTCTCTGAATTTTTTAAAACCCCAATACAACTGATATATATTAAACAGCTATATCTTTTAACCAACACATATAATTAAACATACAAAACATTCGCTTACACCAGTTTGCCAAGACAGTTGCTGTGATGCAAATTATTGCCCGACGCATCGTTATTCTGCTTGTGCTGCCTGGTGCTGCTTTTTTACTCTTTCTCTTTGCTTCCCACAGCCATGGAGGGAGCAGGCCATGTGTAATTTTCAGATGATCTGCTGCTTTTGATTATCTGCATCACTGCTTTTCAACATTAGTGTGTATAATCAAGCGTTGATTTTATATTTGTCTATTGTGCATCCTCAATTAAGTTCACAAAGGGCAAAGGCGCTGTCTGATTCTGTTGGGTGCCTAGAACAGTGCTGAGCAAACTGGGTGCCCCTAAGCACTAATTGGATGCCAGACTGAATGCCAGATGGCAGCTCTTTGATTTGGCTCCTCTCAAGTCTATTTAACCACAATTCACATCCATTGGAATTTAGATTTCATTTTATAACCCAGATTCTTCTGATCTCAGTATAAAGAATGTGGTGGAGCAGCTCTTAACTACAATTAACTACAATTTACATTAATATTAAAAGCCTCTAACAGTGGACAGAGACAAAGTTGAGCTAGTATTTTTCCATCCCTAGCCTTGGGACAATTCAAGTGTATTCAAGACCCCCAATACACTTGAGACCAATACACAGTCTCACCTGTGACTGTGATGCCTAAAGATCCCCCACCAGAGTGTCATTCCTGTGTTCCCTTTATTTATTTTCCTCTCTCAATTTTTAAAAATGAAAATGCTTCTAGATAGGTAACATAGAAAGTAGTTATTAGCCCCTTGGTGTAAGTAAGCTGGAGGACCAAATTAAATTGGGATCCTAAAGATGGGAACTTAGGTAGAGATTAAATGTTTGCTGAAATATTTATATCCAAAGGACGCATTTCCATGAAGGAAGTTCAAGACAGATGAAGACCACTTAGTGTGGTAGGTCCTCAGGGATGGACACAGTTCATGCTCTAACTAAAGGGTGGGCAATGTATATGTGTTGGGGACAGAAGGGTTTAGTAGGCTCCAGTTTTAAAAATAAAAACAGGGAACAGAAATCAAATGTAGTTTTCAGTTACCATCTTGAAGGGGAGCCATAATTACAGCCTAGAGACCAATGCTGCAGAAACTTTGAAGGATTTTTTAAGATTTGTAACTTCACTGTATTTATTGTCACTGCTAGGTTTGGGTTTATTTTTATTTTTTTATTTTTTTGAGACGGAGTCTCACTCTGTCGCCCAGGCTGGAGTGCAGTGGCCGGATCCCAGCTCACTACAAGCTCTGCCTCCCAGGTTCACGCCATTCTCCTGCCTCAGCCTCCCGAGTAGCTGGGACTACAGGCGCCTGTCACCTCGCCCGGCTAGTTTTTTGTATTTTTAGTAGAGACGGGGTTTCACTGTGTTAGCCAGGATGGTCTCGATCTCCTGACCTTGTGATCCGCCCGTCTCGGCCTCCTAAAGTGCTGGGATTACAGGCTTGAGCCACTGCGCCTGGCCTGGACTTTTTTTTTTCTTTTTGGAGTTATTAATAGTAAACCCTTAAAACCAAAAGGGACTTTGCAGTTATCTTGGGGAAAACAAGGAAGAAGAGAGAACTAGGCAGACTGACTCCCACACCACTGTCAGATTTTTGGGAGAAAAACCACATAGGCAATCAATAAAATGAAAATAAGAGTAAAGGGTGCAGAGGAGGCAAGCATAGCCTAAAAAAAGACTCAGAGTTTAACAATAGGAAGGCTCATTTGGTGGCAGGAACCAAAGCCTGTGACATTAAGCAGAAGATGGAACAAAGCCACCTCAGGGAGGAGGCCGAAAAAGACCGAAGCGAACAGCAGGGGACGTCTAGGCTGGGAAAGGATCAGAAAGGGGCGCTAGCGAGGAACGAAGGAAGGCGCCACCTCGCACACTGCACAGGCTATGGCTGACCTGCCACAAAGCTCAAAGGAGTCACCTTCCATGAGGTGCAAGGGCCTCCAGGATGGAAAGAAAGCTCTTGGTTTCAATTCCCGGCCTGTACTTTTCTTCTTGAAGTGAGTTTAGATCACGTTTCAGCAAACGTCCTCCTGCAGAGAAAGGTCTTCATATTAAAAATAAAGTTCACTGGAGACACACTTGATATTTCTAGTGGCATTTCTACCTGTCCAGCCCAGGGAGGATCTTAGTTTCATTGTCCATCACTGCCACACCCCAATCCCTCATGCAATTCAAGTTGTTGGGTTTAATCTACGGAGCGTTAGCAGTGTGGAGCCTAATTGTTTCAGAGGTCATGCCTGATGCTGCGCATCCCAGCTGGGTGGAACTGCATTTCCGGTGCTGATTTGAACTTGAGAAGAGCTGCAGTGTTTCACTGATACGATGTGAAAGGAAGTTTGGGGATGAAGGGTAAAAGAGAGATCTTCCAGCACCCTTTCCTGTCCCATGTGTTCAAATCCCTGCTGTGCTGCAAACACATTGCTTGTTCTGGTGAGGTTAGAAGCCTGGTATCTCAATTTATCTGCTTTGCTATAGGATTTGAAAAGAAAAGTTCTCCTAAAGTAAAAAATGTTGTTTGGTTGCCTCTAATAAAATGTATATGGGACTGATTGGGTATGCATTTACCACATGAAATAAGGATACAGAGTGAGGTCTTTACCTCTAGTTAATCACTAGGCATCTTTCATTTATCTGTTGGTTGGCATGAGTGCTCTGTGGCAACTTTGACAAATGTAATCTCATTTTAACCTTGGTTGGGTGGGTGTTTCAGGCTTCCACACTGAAACAAAATGGCAGCCAAATCCTTTTAAATATGCCTCTGTCCACAGTTTGCAATGGACTTTGGATTTTGGTGAAATGTGACATACTAGCAGAGATTGTACATACAGATGTGAGTGCCGTGAATGTCAGTCCATGAATGACACTTTTGGGTTTGAATGATGCTACAACATTCCACCTTACTTCTTCCTAGTGGTGTCTCATGAAAGTGGCTTGTAAATGGGTGCTCCTGGTGGGACCAAAGGCAGGTTTCAACACAGTATAGACCCCACGAAGGAGGCAAATGCTCATCACTCCACCCCTTAGGATGGGAACTGAAGCCTTGTAAGAACTGCCTAAAACGGTACCACACTAATTAAGGGGAGAGGCAGAGTTATAAAATAAATCCTGTCTGGTACAAAGCAGGCTATGTGTGGGAGGGAGCGGGGGAGATGGGCAGAGGGTGGAGAGACAGGCCAATTTAGCAGAGATGGAGCCATGGCACATTTGATGAAGACACTTTCAGAAGTAATTGTTACTGTCGCTTTTTAGCCCTCTGGAAAAATAACCTGAAGCACCAAGAGAAATGAATTTTCTCTCAAGTCACTAAGTAAAGAAATCCTCAAAATAATGATTTTGTACTTCCCAGAGGAAGAGAGAGAGAGAAAGAGACAGAAAGAAAGTGGAAGAGAGAGAGAAAGTGGGAGAGAGAGAGAGAAAGAGACAGAGGGAGAAAGAGGAAGAGAGAGAGGGAAGAAGAAAGTAGTAGTTTTGCTTTCTTCCGCTTGGAATTTTGAATAATGAGACTCACAGGCTGGAAGGGAGGGCTCCCAGATGAGTAAGTGAGTATAGGGGATGGACACAAGCAGGAACTCAGACGGGCTCGTATCTGGAGTGATCTCACTCTCATTTTCTACATGAGTGAGAGCGCAGCACAGACCATCAATCACAGTCAAACCTCCTCAGAACGCCACCTTTCGCCACGCTCCTCTCACCTCCTCTCTCCCAGCCCCCTCCTTCTCCGAAAAACAGGTGTATTATGTGTGACCAGAATTTTGACCTGCTCCTTTGATGCTATGTAATTTATGTCTTGTTGCAGTGGTGTTTTCTTTAAATTAGACCTGTGTTGTATCTCATCTGGGTATTACTGCTTCTTTCTGTCAATGGATTTTAACACATAGAATTCTTGCAGACTCACTTAGCAAACATTTACTGAGCAAGGACTATATTGCTATGTTAAAGCCTGCTTGTAAATCCTTATTACCAAAGTCTAAATGGCTGCTTGCTTGAAATGTCAACTCTTCTTGGAGATAGCTGCATTTTAAAATAATTTGAGGACCTAAGTTATGGATGGGAAATTACCTTACAGTTCTGGGATTAGAGGAGATGTCCAGGAGTGCTTCTTGTTGAGAAGGGCATTTGGGTGCCCTGAATTATGGCCGCAGGACTGGTTGTAGACTGTTATCTCTTAGGGATAAATGGCTCAGAAGGACACAACAGACATCTTTTTGGACTCCTCATCTTGATTTTGGTCCCTAGACAGTAAGGTTCTTTGGGAATAGGAAAGCCTTAGAATATTAACAGCAAACACTTTCTCCAACATCTTTCTTTATGTGTCTCTAGGCATTTGGGATCAGAATGCTGCCCTCAATTCTGATAGTGGCAGAGGGGCAAAGGTCCCCTTCCTTCAGACAGGTGACCTCTTCCCACAGCCTAGGGAAGGAGTGTGAGAATAATGGTCCTGCACAGTGGCAGGAAAATCAAACTACTTGTCTAAGACTGGGTTTTGTCTTTTTAAATCATTGCTTCATTAGTGTATCATTCTCTGTCTCCCTGATCTTATATTTCAGTTTCTGGCAGGTTAATCAGAAGGCTGTAGCTAAATCTTCTACTGTCTGTAGGGCACTGGCCACCCTCAGATACACGGCTATGCATGAGGGCTCTTTGGCAACACCAGTTACTTTCTGCCCAGGTTGCTGTATTCCTGAGTCCTGCAGCCACTGGTTACCATGTACGCCTCCCCTTGGTTTCATTCTCAGAATGTCACAGTGACCAGCTTGCAGGTGGCATCCTGCTGTAGATGCTGGCACAGATTTTCAACCATTATGCTGCCTGTACTGATTTTTTCCATTATTTGCTGCCGGTGATACTCACTTTGATCTTTCCCTCCTCCTCCTTTTCCCCATGTGCTCTTTCTGAATCACTCAGGCTTAGGAACCAGAAAAAGAAGCCCTTTGTTGTAAGGCTAATCCTAGGATTTCTAGGTTTCTTTGGACTCAAATTCTGCCATGAGCAGCCTGGACCCCACAGGTCTTGTTGACGCCTTCCTCACTGTGTTCCCAAGCTCATGTCTTTTCTCCATACTTCCCATGCCAAATAGACATGATTTTTGATTCCTTCTCTTTTGTTGAATCTGCTAAATGTGAAATCCAGATGATTCCACCAATGTCAGACACCACCAACCACTGAACAGTCCCATTATGCTTACCTTTCTTGCTGCACTGTGTCAGGAACAAGCTTATTTCATGTTAAAGTAAACGGGTTTCACAAGCGCTGGAAATAGCATCTGTTGTCTGTCAGTGAAAATATGAGTGTGGGTTACAGTTGAGAAGGATTATTTAGATATTGGGGGTCTTGATGCTCTGTGAGGAATGAATACAACCCCTAGGTGAAATAACCCAACAGAATGAGCTCTTCCAATACCCAGGGAAGACCTTCTGGAGCCATGAGGAAAGGATGTTACTTCTGTTGCAGGGCAGTGCAACACTAATGAAAAGGTGAGAGGGAGGGATGCATATGCCTGACAAAAGATTCCCTCCCAGAATTAATAGTTACGTTGACGGTTCACTCTGTGCAGTGTTCATTCTAGCACCCAAAGATAATGATTACAACCAGCTCTTATGGGGCACTTTTTATAACTGGTGATGTTCTAAGTATTATACATGATTTTTGTCATTTAATCCTCAGCCCCATGCTATAGAGGAATACTCATATTATCTGTATTTTAAAAAATGAAGTCCCTTATCTAAAATTGTACAGCTGGTAAGTGTTGAAACTAAACTTTGAACCCAGACAGACTGATTTCAGACTTTTACTTTTATCCTATATTAATTCCATTTAATGACAATACTTCTAAAATATCAGTGCCTTTCACAGTACTAGCAGACAATAGATGCTCAATGAATATTTGCTGAAAGAAAATATTTGCTAAAAAAAAAAAAAAATCTTATCAGAGAAGGGAGTACAGGGTATGGGATATTGTCAGCAGTGACTTTGTCTTCCCAAGACTACAGTCTCAGCTAGGTGGGGCACTAAGTGTGGGCATTTTGTAGGACACCATGGAAGAGATCAAGATCTCCCCTCCTTGTCCCAAAGGTTCAAAATCTCGGAGTCAGAACACAGCTTCTCTGCTCCAGCCACCTTGAACTCTTTATTGTGACTCCTTAGCCATGCCATGTATATCATCCCTCCACACATTGGCTCTTGTCTCCATTGCCTGAAATGTGCTCTCCTCTTTTGTTCACATGGAAAACTCTTCATCGCTGTTTAAGGACCACTACTTCTCTATCATTTTATCTGACTTCTGCTTTACCTTTTTGAGTCAAAAGTAGCTGTCCTTTCACATTTCAGTTTATATCCAACTCTGCCATTTTGCATTCTTGGCTAACATTTACCACCTATTTTCCCCACTCAAGGGTGAGCTCTTTGCAGGAAGAGTCATGTTTCCTCAGTGTATGTATCCACAATATCAAGCATATCCATAAGGTCAAGCATAGTTCCAGATGCATTCTGGGTACTCATTAGCACAACTGCACCAAATTGTAGTTCCTGCTTGCTACCCTTTGCTCTGTTGTTCCAAAGGCTCAGTGGGCCTGCTTGGGGAGCTCAGGGCCAGAACAATTACAGGGAATGGGCTGCCTATCCTTCTCAAGTTAACTGGCCACCAGCCACTTGCTCCAGGGGAGGGTCAACTTGATTTAAAGGTGCAAGATTGAGGAAGAGTATGTCATGAACTTGACTAAATGATTCTCTTAACCAGTGTCAGCCCACTGAACTGTCTCTTCAATTTTAACTGTTCCATCAGCCAAACAGCTTACTCAGCTTTTCAGAGGCCTATTACTTGTTCTGAAAACATTGGCAACATTTTGGCCTCCAAACTGACTTTAAGCCTGTTATAGATAATGTGTTCTCTCTGGATTAGGTGACACATCTTGGTCGTATTGGAGAAACATCAGTTATGTCCGTGCCTTGGCTGGTAACAGCCAGAATTGAGGGTGTGCCAGCTTGCACCTCATTGCTAACAGACTCCTTAATTAACCTGCTAAATCTAGTGCACAATTCACTGTTGTCTTAGAATTGAGATGCATAATATGCACACTTGTTCTTCCTCTACACTTTTTTATTTGCTCAGGTTATTAGATAGTCAAATTCTCTTGGGTTCTGCATTAAACCTTGTCAAAAGAAGCAAGAATTTGAGAAACACCCAATGGAGTTGATTTCTTTGACAAGACTTGCTGTTGCTGCATTTACCCCTTGATAATTGAGTTTCTCTTCCTCCTAATATTTAAACACATCAACTCACTTAATCTTAAGTGTCTCCTTTTCTTGTAATGTCTCCATTCTCATAAACTACTGTTTGTAAAATAAAAGGCTGAAGAAGCCCCTTTGCATTTTCCTTTTATGGAGGCCTGTGCAGTGAGAATGGAATCTCTGCCTTTTCATGCTGCTTGGGCTATGCATATGCATGCCTCCTGTTTGTCATGCCTGAAATAAATTTTCTACCTGTGTTTTTGCTTCATGCTTTGCACACAGTGCCCCAAATTGCTACTCCACGGGAAACTAAGCCAAGGACACGTTGTGTTCCATTTTCATGATGAAATGTAGATTTCCCATTGAACCTAATCAACCTTCATTTCAAAGGGTTGACAAGGCAGATACTTAAAGAATTCACTTGGTGTTAAATTTATGGTACTGAAAAAGAGTCCATTCCAAGAATATTCTTTGATTCTAAAGCTATAGAATTTTTATTTGATTGTTTATTAAATTACATTTTCATTCACTTCCAGTCCCTGCTTCTCAATTCTGTGTCCTGCATAGAGAGACAAACTTGTTGACAGTCACATTGATCTCTGTAACATTCTGTCCCAGACTGAAAACATCTAGTCTTTCAGTCATGCTTCCATTGGATAATTTTTATAGCTGTTGATATATCTGAGATTTTGCATGGAAAAGAAAATGGTCTTTTTCTAGTCAAGAAGTAGAAATAATGTACTTTGAGTTAGTAACCATGTGCCAGGGATGTGCTAGATTTTAACATCTGCTAAATCATTTTTTTGCAACTCTGTGGGGTGGGTGCTGTTGTCTCTTTTTCACAAATAAAGGTGTCTGGACTTAAGCTTCTATGCTCTTTCCCCAAAACACAAATAGCAGAGGAAGCAAACTCAGGCTTGCCTTTCCCCAGAGCAATTGCTTTTTTACATTCTGTAAAATGTTTTTCCCTAAAAATCATTGTTGGTGTGGGAAGGCCAACAATATTTAGAATATCAAATGAGACAAAATTCTTCCTGCTTACCCTAGAAGTGACCTAAGAATCACTCTCAACACAGCATCTAAGTAGCCACTATTGATTAATTAGTACTAGTATGCAGACTAAAAATTATTTGCCATTCTATCTGCAAAGCAAGTGTGGACTTTATTACTAGACCATAAGGTTCATACCCTAACCCACTCTCTCAGCAAAGTAGCTCCAATGAAGAGAGGATGGTAATGCAGAGACCTAAGGCACAAAGACCCACTGACCTGAAGAAGCAAGGGTGGTATCAGCAGGAGTCATGAGTGACACAAACAAACAACACACAAATAAGACATTTTGTGTGTCATTCAGCCAGTTGTGAATTCCTCTGGCAAAAAAAAAAAAGGTTTATTTATCTTAGAAGTATCCCATAAAGATATAGCAACCAGGTTTCTCTCCCACTCTAATTCACTCTTTCAGGTCATGCTAAACATAATATATAATTATGTAACTTAATGATTCATACCCAATTACATGGTTGTTCTCACCCAGTTTGCACATGCTTCCTAACATCATTGTGTACTTGGCTACCCACTCAGCATCCATTTTCTTCTTTCTAGATCACATCAGCATTTGCTGCCCACTTTCTCCCTCCAGCAACTTCCGCAGCCTAGTCATACATTGTGTGCATCAGGCCTTCACCAGCATGCTAAGATTTGTCCAAGAGTCTTGATGTCCTAAACGGAAGTGACATGTAAAGCTTGGATCTCAAGGCCAAACAGCATGACTTGTGGATAACATAAGTAGGTAAAAATATACACGCCTTTCTCCTTCACTCATATGCCATTTTAGAACACTTGATTAACTATATCTGTAAAATGAGAAGTCTTTTTTTGCTCTCTAAAACTGAGCCTGCTTCTAAGCGGGGTTAATATGGACAACAGTAAAGCCCTGGTTTTTCTGAAGTCTGGTATGGATTTGGTTATGTGAAGTTGAAGGTACAGCCCTGGAACCAAGCAGAATTGCTTTGCATAATAGAGAAGAAAGTTGGCAAGGAAAGATCCAGGAGTAAATGACAGGCAAAAGGGCAGTTGCATAATTAGATGCAGAGAAACTCCAGTAGTGGCATGGCTGAGAAGTGAATTGGAGGTATAGACGTGTTTAGTGGGAACATTTAAGAGATTTTTTTGGTGTGAGATGTCACACATAAAACTCCTACTTCATCATTTGTTGATACCAGCCCCTATTTTGGCATGATTCCTTTGGTGGACTCGGAAGAGGTACTAAGCTCTCTGTATCCAGGGTAAGTGAGGCAAAAACAGAGGTAGCAAGTTTTTATGCAGGAGCTGCAGGGGTTGCAGAGGCAAGTCTCAAAGAACCTCAGAGAGACATTTTGGAGTCTGAATTGGAATTATCTGAATCAAAGTGTCTAAATTACTAGTATGGCATTTCCCAATCTAAGATTCCTTTTGTGAAACAGAACACACACAAAACTTCAGAAATTATTTTCTCAGCCCTCTCAAGACTGCCAATATTTAGTATCATTCTAGGTATGTGGAAGAGAAGCAAAGTTATTATATAATATGGATGTTTTAGTGCAGGGGTCAAACTACTACTGGGGCCAAATCCTGCCTATTGTATGCTTTTGTAAGTAAAGGTTTGTTGTAACACAGATGCTCCCATGTGTTTATGTATTGCCTATGGCAGTTTTCATGTATGACCCACAATGCCTAAAATATGTTTTGTGTGGACCTTTCATTAAAAGTTTACCAACTCCTGTTTTAGGGCATTAGGTCTTTATTAAGCCTTAAATTTTTAGGAGACCCTAGTTGAGAAAGGCTGATTGGTGACATCTTAGATTAAGTAATCAACTTAGAATGGAGCCAGGAATGTGTCCTCACCTCAGATGAACACTAACAGGAGATATTTACTGTACAGACCATTCTGGTCTTTGCCAAGACGACAGTTGAGACTTAGTCATATTTGAAAGAAAGTAGACTAAAAAGAGGAAAACGTTACAGTTGTAACTTTGCCAGGATTCCAGTCTATTTATGACATGGCCTAGGAAACTTAAACCCAGTTGGGAAAAAACTCCCATGAAAGTGTCTATAATGGCCATAGATTGATCAGAACTGAAGGAGAATTCAAATATACACAGTCCCCTTTCTCAGAGAGACATGTTTCTTCTAAATTTAGATATGCAGTGATGGCAGGCCCAAGCACCAGTTTGAGATTTTTTTTTTTTTTTTTTTTTTTACCCATTTTGCACATTCAAAACCTCTTTTTTGCCTTGGCCTATTTAGAGTCCTTGTACCTGGTGCCTGAGAACCAAATTGGATGTGGGCTCTGTTTAGAGATATAGCCTCTTTGAGCTTTGTGTGCAGATACTTATCAATCTTGTGCCTCAGTGGCCCCACCATGTCTTTTCCTGTGGCATTGTTTAATCCTAAGACTTCTGTCCTTTAAGAAGGTTTTTACCCTTGCCTTGACATCCCTTTTAGCTAGGGCATTACCCTTGGAAGGCTCTAAAACAGAGATTGCCATTGACGTTTCTGAAGTCTATGCCCCTAAGCACATCTGCCATGCAATTCTTATTTTTCCTCTGCTTTTAGATGTTATAAGCCTTGAGTAACATTTTTTTCACTGTAATATTTTTCTCCAATAATGGGATATGTCTCTAATGCTTCATTTTCCTTGCTAGTTTCTCTATGCCTTTTAAGAAAAGCTCAGCTGAGATTTTGACAGTTTAACTTTCTTCTTTAGTTAGTTCCTTTCCTTCTCTACCATGACATGGTGGAAGGCTAGCAGTGTTACCTGGACTAAGCACACTCTTTCCTCTCTCCTTTTTGAGCTCTGCCCTAGACAGGGATGATACTCAAGTATTTGACAATTAGAAGGGCACAGTCACTAAAAATAGAAAGAAATGCTGACTGTAAATAAGACATATGGCCATGCTGGTATATACTGGTGCTGAATATCAGCCCAGCCCTAGACATTGGCTTTTTAATAATTTATGATATATATATATATAATATAGTGGGAGACTTTACAGTAATACATGATAAGTCAGTGAGTTCTGGTCAGTAAGGTAATCTGTTGTTCAAGCAAATCCACTTTGGCTTCCAAACCTGGAGTTGGTAAACCTAAGTGGTAGCATTGCAGCAGACCAACATCTAAACCGGAACAGGATTTCATCTTTTGTTATTTTCCCCAGGTCCCTGTTAGTATTTTTTCTGTATTCCTCATATTCTCTTAGAGGCCAAATTTCACAAATTTTGGCCTACTTCAATAGCTGCATCTGCACCATTGTGTGCTGGAGCTGACTTGCATTGGCTCCTAGAGCTGGCTGTGCACATCTCTTCCAACTTTGTGTTCAGTAACTTTACATTGGATGCTTGAAATCAGTCACGGAGGGAGTATTCATATCTCAGAAATGGCAAATGCTACAAATAAGGTTATTATTATTTTCCAGAGAGTGGATTGTTAAACAATAACCAACACAATTCCACCTACAATAACTAGTCTCCTTGAAATTTACCCCCATAATGCTGCAAGTATTTTAAGTTGATCTTTACTAAAGTAGTCTAATTTTTTTCTCCTGAAACCTTTTGTATAGCTATTCCAACTTTCAAGAAGTGGTCCCAGTTGCTCTTTCATAAATTACCTTCAGCTTTAAAAGGAGGGTTTTCTTGGATTCAGGCTTCCTTTAGCATTGGTTAAGCTCTTATTCCTTGCTCTGTGGGATTTCTTTGGACTAGAGCAACGCTTTTGTATCTAAAACAAAACATTTCCTTCGCTTTTCTAATCTCTTCTCTTTGAGCCATTTGATCTAGAAACATCTCATTTTCCCTTTTATATTTGTCTATTGACATCTAAGATTTTATTTTCACGTTCAGATGGGTATAGGCAGTTCTCTAAGAGTTCCTAAGGAATTTTTTATATTTCTTCTATAGCTTCTGATATGGTATTAAGATAATTCATATTTTTAAAGCAAAGTCCATTTCTTTTCTTAGCAAGCTTGATTCCTGGGGACTACTCCAGACAAAGACCTTTTTAGCTTTTAAATTCATAATCATAATCACTGCAATTTTAAAAAATTACTTAACCTGAGAAGACACCCTATTTTTTTTTTTTTTTTTTTTTTTTTTGAGACACAGTCTCAGTCTGTCACCCAGACTGCTGGAGTGCAGTGGCACAATCTCGCGTCACTGCAGCCTCTGCCTCCTGGGTTTAAGCAATTCTCCTGCCTCAGCCTCCTGAGTAGCTGGGACTACAGGTGCATGCTGCCATGTCTGGCTAATTTTTTGTAATTTTTAGTAGAGATGGGTTTTACCATGTTGCCCAGGCTGGCCTTGAACTCCTGAGCTCAGGCAATCCACCTGCCTCAGCCTCCCAAAGTGCTAGAATTACAGGCATGAGACACCGCGCCTGGCCACCCTATTTATTTATAAAATAAAGATTCCTATTCTTTAAAAAATGCTCATTAATAAAATCCACCATCCTTTTGTGGATGAGAAGACAAAGTCGGGGTGTTTAAAACCTGAGGTCTTGGACAAAACCTAGGTTAATTAGTAAATCTGGAGCCAACCCAGTATCATGACACCAAAGATAACCTTTGGCAACTCATGAACATGCTGCACAATCTAAGAAGTTAGCATCTCCCCACTTCTCAGGCTTTGAATGCAATTCAAAATGACATAAATAATATAAAATGATAAAATAATATAGAAAAACTAACTTCTAGAATGTACCTCCTCTTCTTTTCAATGAATTTTCTTTCAAATGTCAGCTCTAATATCACCTCTATGAAGATTTTCTGACTCTCCAGTGTATTTGGTCTTCCCTCTGTACTTTTGTTGGTTCTGTTGTATTATACCTGTATTGCATAATAATTCTTTCTTTCATTGTTCTATAACACTAGGAAGTAATCTTCCTTGATGAGAATATCTTTTATTCTTCTTCGTAACCCCAGGACCTAGGGCAATGTCTGTTGCATTGTTGAAACTTTATAACATTTGGTTGATAATATAATGCGGCATTTGTTCTAGGATTTGTCCAGTTTACATAAAAAAAAATTAAGAGATGTCATGGAAAATCAGTTATTTGATGCAGTGTCCTCCATTTGAAAGTTACTACTTCTTTAGTTTGGTAGTAGAGCAAATTAAAGGTAGTTATGCTACCATTGAGAGGAATTGTTACATTTTATTCTTCTTCTCCAGTGAGTCCAAAATCTACTTGGAATTTTCCATTGGAGGGTGTGATAGTAGAAGGATACAGAGTAACATCTTGCTTGGGTGGTCCAATGACTTAGTCTAATTCACAAATACACCCATGTTTTTATGATCTAAGGAAATGGGTTCAGGGTTTGAAGTCAGAAAATCTGGATTTCTACTGCTTGGTTGTACCAATTAACGGTTGTGTGCTCCTAAGCAGGTCATTTAATCTCAGTGAACCTCTGCTTGCTTATTCATAAAGTGGACGTAATATCTATTCCCAGGAGCTGATTTAAGATTATATTCGATACTTTGTAAACATTTATTCTCTAGAAATCAGTATTTTTATGGGAGTGATGATTGCTAGAGTCAGCTAGAGTTAACTGTGGGCTTGGACCCTATTAAGTAAAAGAGAAACCCAGTATAATTATGAATCAACTGCCATTTCCCCTCTGACATTTAAGGATATTCATCTTTCTCATGACAAAAAGATTTAGCTTGGAAATAGCCCTGCTTCATGGCTCATCCTGAAGTGAGATTTTTCTTTTTTTTGTCTTTGTTGAAAGTTTGAACTGATACAATTCCACTGCTTCTCTGCCTCTAAATCAGACCACATAGGCTTCTTTTACCTTCAAGTCTCTCTCTCTCTCTCTCTCTCTCTCTCTCTCTCTCTCCCCCTCTCTCTAATATATATATATATAATATATATATATATATATATATATATATATACTTCAATCGCTTTCTTGTGATTGTATAACTCAGAAATGTCTAAAGCTATAAGCTTCAAACTTGGCAGTGTTCTTATCCTCACAAAGACAGAAAAATCAAGGAAAATTGAAGGAGAAAAATTTCACTTTTTTTCTTTTAAGTTTTTTAAATTTAAAAAAATAACATGGAGTTGTTATTTATGTGTTTTCATTCTCCTTGCTAATAACATCATATTATGGCCTAAGGAGATTTCACTATCACTAGACTATTGATATATAGGATATAGAAAATTCCTATTCTAATCAGAGATGGTGTATAAAGCTTGTTCTGGTCCCTATAAGCAAAAAATGCTTTTCATCTTCTCTTGGAGTCTGTATCCAGGTCTAATAATGAAGTCATATTTTGGTAAATAAAGAGAAGATTTTCTTCAAGGTATTATCCCCACCTCAAAATCTTCCCCTAATTTTAGCACAAATTAAATTTTAATTTCAGGTCTTCCTTTACCTATGAAGCTTTATTTTTTGTGAAAAGACAAATGGTAGTTATTAACCGTGAACTCTTCTGAATAGATAAAGAATCTGAAAGAGTTTTTGAAAAGATTTTGAGGAGATTGTATATATGGGCATGGTATGTAAAATTAGCAAGAAGAGGCTCGGGAAGTAAAATAAAGAGAATGAAGCAGTTACTATATAATTGACCATTTTATGTATGAAAGAAGGGACATACTTAACTGGAACTCATATACATGGAATGAGAATTCAAAGGTCACTCTAAAAAGTATGGGAAAAAAGAGGCAGTAAGAGTCTTGGTCAGGAGAGGGAGTGGAGAGAACAAAGTGGGAATGTGAGATAAAGAACAGAGAGATGCCCAGAGGACTGACTTACATCTTGTTCCTTGTCCAAGAGTGACAGACATGTGAGGTGGGGCAGGCTTGGCTGGCTGAGTTTTCCTACAGAATAATTTATTGTGTCCTTTCGTAGGTTTTCAGTCAGCCATCAGATTTCCATGTGCTGAACACAGAAGATACAAAAAGTCCACATAGTCAGCTAATCCCCAGGTTCCTCTTTTTTTAGGTCTTCTCATCAGGTGTGATTCACAATTTATAGTTGTGCATGCACACACATGCAAGCAAGAGAGAGAGAGATAGTGACTAAGGGCATAGATTCTGGAGTTAAACTGTGTGATTGCAAACACTAACACTGTTCCTTACTAGATGTGCAAGTTACTTAACCTCCATATGCTTCAATTGCTTCATCTGTAAAATAGAGATAATAATGGTACCTACCTCATTGGCTGTTTTGGTAACTAAAGAATTCATATATTTAAATATATAGTAATATATTCTATCAATTTTGCCCTGTTGTAACTCTGGAAAAAGATACTGGATGTCATGCATAATTATACTACCTGATTGTATACAGCTTCTTAGTAGTCTATCAAATGATTGTGACCAGCATATACATTGACTACACTTGGATCAGATTTGTTTGTTGTCCAATCAGTGGTCAACCCTTTTTTATGAACAGCTGAGGGCTATTTCCCACAGGAGAAGGCTGTGGGCAGATAGTTGTACTTAGGTGGCTATATGGTTTGCCTGTGTCCCCACCAAATCTCATCTTGAATTGTAATTCCCATAATCCCCACATGTCATGGGAGGGACCCAGTGGGAGGTAATTGAATCATGGGGGCGGCTACCCCCATGCTGCTGTTCTCATGATAGCGAGTGAGTTCTCACGAGATCTGGTGGTTTTATAAGGGGCTTTTTCACATTTTGCTCTGCACTTCTCCTTTCTGCTATCATATGAAGAAGGAAATGTTTGTTTCCCCTTCTGCCATGATTGTAAGTTTCCTGAGGCCTCCCCAGCCCTGTGGAACTGTGAGTCAATTAAACCTCTTTCCTTTATAAGTTACTGTCTTTATTAGCAGTTCTGTCTTTATCTCAGGTCTGTCTTTATTAGCAGTGTGAGAATGGACTAATACAGAAGGGATGGTGAATGTGTCAAGTTCCATGACTGACAAGCCCGTGTTAGGAGGGATTAGTGTAAAGAAGATGCCTTATCTAATTAACTAAATCCATCTATCATGCTGGTATTAAAATCTCTGACCCTTCTTTCTTTCTCATTTAACTCTGTAATTACTTCAATTACACATTTCTTCAGTTATTATAATTATGTATTATTTGTATTGAAGACATTCTTAGGTGGTACAATATTGGCAACATAATCTCTAAGTTTCCTTTCTGTTTTGATATTGAATTTCAGTGTCTTTATAATAATACCTATTAGTTTTGTGGCCAGAATCTTGTCCCTCTTGTTTATTGCTATTTTTTCATCATTAGAGTTGTGCTTGACTTGTGACAAGGGCTCAATAAACATTAGTTGAATGAATGAATAAAAAAGAGGCTTAGAAGGGCAAAGTAGTTAGGTGTTGGGTGATGATTGGGCATACATTTCATGGGTCTCCCTCTAATGTTTACTGTCTAATGTTCTTCTATTTTAAGATGGAAATGTACCCATTATTCATTTTTTTTACTGTTTTTTTTTGTTGTTGTTGTTGTTACTGGACCACAGTAAAGCCTCTGGAGGTCATGCAGTGAGCAAAGCCAAGCCCTGAATAGGCAGGAATAAGGGATAGAGGTGCTCACACTGGCAGTTGAACTGGCATATTGTTGTTTTTTGGAAAAAAACTATCCCCAAAGTCACTCTGCAGTTGCCATGGATACTATCTTGGGTGCTCTGAAGTGTCATTCCACAGTGAAAAGAATCATACAGAGTTGGGCTTAAATCCCAGGTCTACTCTTTATTGCTGTATGTCCTTGAACAGGCTGTTTAAACGTTCTAGAGCCTCGGTTTCCTCATTTTAAAAATGCATAGATAGCAGAGTTGGTTTGAGGGTGATGATAATAATGGTTGCCATATAGTAAACATTTCCCATTTACTAGTCAAAGTGCTACCTATTTAACCCTCCTCAATTATTCTGTGAAGTAGGTTTTATTACTCTGCCTAAAAGATGAGAAAACTGAGGTGTGAAGAGGCTAGCTAACTTGTCAAAGATCATATAACTAGTAAGAGATGGAACTAAGATTTGGCTTGAATCTCATACCTTGGCTAGAAATAATTTATGGAAAAATGGCTGGCACATATCATGCATTTAATAAATAGAAGTATCTCATTCTCATCATTTCTTTCCTTGTCAGAGAGCTTTTAAGACCTTCCTTTCCACCCACCCCACTTCTTCATACATACTCATGAACTTTAGAGACCTTGTAAATGAAGTGAGACCACAGCCAACAAAACTGGCTGCTTTCTAGTCAATGTCAGGAAAGGCAAGTCCATTTCCTTGATTTTAGGATTATTCAGGGGTTGATAGGTATCTTATAGCAGCATGCTCAGATCCCAACATCTGGGTAACAATGGACAAGGGTAGGCTTCTCTGCCTAAGTAAACACAGAGAAGTGGTGTATTAGGGCCTTTTTCCTACTTACCATTGTGCATCGGCATGCCTTTCCAAGCCTCCTAAGCAAGATATGAGAGATTCTATATAAAACCAAATTTGATTCTGTCCTCTGGATCAAATAAATGATTACACCCTGGAGGGCTAAAACTATTATACAAGAAGAAAGGGAAGAAGAGGGTAAATGCTGAGTTGGGGAATAATTACTGCCAAAGGTGAAGGCGATTGACTGGGAGTATGATACCTGTGTAATTGAGGCAAAACGAATATAAAAATCTGTGCTTGTTTCTAGAGTGTGCATTCAGAGGTCCTTGGCGACTGGTGTGTACTGCAGGTGGGTGCTTAAATGTCTGCTTCTCTTGGATCTTTGCTTTTATAATCTGCTTTTACAAGGCCTATTTAAGGAGTCCACTTTACTGCTGGCAGGGGAGTGGAGCACAATAAAGCTATATTTAAAAAATAATTCCAGTTATCTTAAATTTCTTATGGCATTCCAAGAGTATTAAATCTGCAGACAAAGGTAATGTGCAACTCTCTCCTGACCTTAAAAAAGACTTCTGGTAATGGTTGAGTTTCTCAACATAAGCTCTGATAGTGGAGTGAGTGGGAAGGAAGACCAGCGAGCCTGACCTGAATATGCCTGTGTAATCTCCTGGCTTGGGGGTGGTGGGATTCTATTCTTTGTTAGAAGCTGGACTTTTTTTCTGATTTTTTTTAGGAGCCTATTTCAGATTATCGTTTTGGACTCTAGGGAGAATTACATCTCAGCCAACCAGTTATACTGAATAAACAAACAAGGGGCAAGGCAAGGTTATAATTGAAGAAATTCTGTCTAAGATCTTGGCTTCCTCGTCTCCCTGTCCACTTTCTAGGTTGCTGATATGATTTGGCTCTGTGTCCCCACCCAAATCTCATTCTTGAATTGTAGTCCCAACATGTGATGTGGGAGGGACCTGGTAGGAGATAATTGAATCATGGGGTGGTTTCCTCCCTACTGTTCTCATGGTAGTGAATAAGTCTCACGAGATCTGATGGTTTGATCAGGGGTTTCTGCTTTTGCGTCTTCCTCATTCTCTCGTGGGCTACCACCATCCATGTAAGACAGGACTTGCTCCTCCTTGCCTTAGCCATGATTGTGAGGCTTCCCCAGCCACATGGAACTGTAAGCACAATTAAACTTCTTTCTTTTGTGCTTACCCAAATTGCCCAGTCTTGGGTATGTCTTTATTAGCAGTGTGAAAATGGACTAATCCAGTTGCCAGTTTCATTTCCACGATGAGTTTGGGACTCAGTCTGGATGTAATATGGTTTGCGAAAGGAAATGTGCTATTCTGTTGGAAGTTTGGAGCTCATACCAGTTTTCCCTGATTCCTTTTTCTCTTCCTCTTCCTCTCTCTCGTCTTTCTCCATTTCCTCCCTGTCCTCCTCCTCCTTCTTATCTGCTTCCCTGTCTTCCTCTTCTTCCTTTCTTTAATGTCCTTCTCAAATGGACAATAGGTTTCATACACTGTCCTTCCTCTACTGCATTTTTCACTTTACTTTGTTTTCCTTTCCTCATCTGTCAAACCTAACCCATCTCCTATAGTTTTGTTCTGAATATCTCTTCCTTCTCCCTCCACAATATTTTCCATTTCTTCAAAATAATATTACTTATTTACCACCTTTTTCAAAAGAACTCGTATCTTTAATGGTCATCAATCCCTCCACCCCCTGGGGGACTGAAGTGGGGGTGAAAAGCTTTGTTCCTCAAGATACAGATGGACTGATAGGAGAAGGGAGAATGGAGCAGGAAGACTTTCCCCAGGCCACCAGACAAATTAGCCTGGACTGAGTGCAGCCTACTTATTTCTGGATGACTGTTGATCCCACCCAACAGGAGACCATTTTGTCAACTGTCTGAACATTTGTATGAAGCATTGAGTTTATTTATCTGTTGGTTTTCATTCCCATCCCCAATAAGTCTATAATTATTTGCTTTTTGAAGGCAAACATAAATATTGTTAAAAGCCTTCCATAGGTTTACTCATCCACCATGCTAAGAAACACAAAAGGAGCAGCAGGGCAGCAGAGACAACACTGGTGAGAGCATGGTCATGGCAGCACTGCAACCCAGCATTCAGGAAGGCTTTGATTCTGAGAGAAGCAGAAAGTCAGTGGTGAGAGCTCAACAAAATACCTGAGCACCAGTCAGCAAAGGAAGAAAGGAGCATGGGGTGGCGGGCCTTGTGAAAGGTGTGGTGAAATGTACTGTGGCTAGAATTGGTAAAGAGGCAGAAGCCACGCCAGTGTGGGTACAGAATCAACACAGATGGGTGAAGCAGGATGGGGTAAGAAGGCTAAGCTTAGAGGGCCGGGATGGCCTTAGAGCTGCACTACCTAGTCCCCCTTCAAAGAACTAGTTGTCTTAGCTATACAGAGATCTAGTTGCAGACAGCCTTCAGTCCTCAGGCCACTTAGGGATTGCATCAGCTATGAAAGTACCTGCCTGAGGTGACCTGAATCTACTGACTGGCAGAGATGGGAAGAAAAAGCCCCGGTCTCTTCAACCCAATGCAGAACCAGTTTGCTGGAGCATTAGAGCCCCAGAGCTTCCTGTGGGATTGGCTGACACTATTGTTTGGGTTTGTATTGCAACTCAGTTCCTCTCACTACCCACAGTTACTTCCCTGAGGAGCATCCTCCACAGTAACCTCCATCTCAGTCTGCTTCCTGGAGAACTCAACAGTTGGTACCATGAGTAGTCCAAGAAAGCAGGTGTGAAGATGGAATTTTGGAGCTAGGTGACTTACTACCCATCTGGCAATGAGGATCCCATTACCAGCAGAGCACAGACAGTCCCTGGCACAAGGCAGAAGTTATTAAAACTTTCACCAGGGTTGAATGGTATACAGTGGAAGAGAATATACTAGCTGATAATATTGTGCACAAAGTGTTTGAGAAATATGGGAGAAATTGTAACTAGGAGAACAATGGAATTGAGCAGCAATTGCTAAGCTCAATTGATGTACTAGACTGAATGTCAGGAAACCTTGGCCTATGAACCAAATTTTGCCCACTGCTTTATTTATTTTATAAATAAAGTTTGATTGGAACAAAGCCATTTCTATTCATTTACATATTATTCATAGCTCTTTTGCACTACCAAGGCAAGTTGAATAGTTGTGATAGAGAGTTTATGGACTTAAAGCCTAAAATGATTACTAGGGTCTTTATGAGCCTATAAGGAAAAAGTTTGCTGACCTCTGAACAAGAAGAAAGGACAGGGAAAGAGGAAAGAGAAAGATTATCAAGCAATTGCAAAACCAAGTGTGAAACCCAGAAGACTTTTTTGGCAAAGTAGAAAGGGGATCTCATCTCATGCAGTGGAGGGTAGAGAAAGCTACAGAGCTAAACCAGGACTTATTCAGTGAAGTAGCTGAGCTCCAAAAAAAAGGTAAACTCTGAACCAAGGCAGGTCTGCTATGCTAAGGTGAGGACTCTGGTTAGAAAAGAAGAGAACACTGACACACAGGATAGGAGCATCTAGGTCGATGCCTCCAACAATCTTGACTTTCCAGATGCCTCTGAACCTTTTGAGCCTATAGAAGTGCCGCCTATCCCTATTAAGAGCTAGCATGCCCCTTTATTACTTGAAAAAAATGCAGAGATCTCTCCTCTGAGAAACAACATGTGCTCCTCTCAATATCTGTGCTATCTTCTCTCCTGGTCATTAGACCTATGTGTAGCAGCCAGACGTATGCTGGGCCTGGAAAGAAAGGAAAAAGACTTTGCCTAAGTGGAGCTGGAGGGTTTACACAGCATATACTGGCAGGAGATGGGGGAGTATGTGTGAGACTGGATTCTAAGTCACTTGATCAAGGGGACTAAAAATATGGTTGGTGTATTAGTCCATTTTCATGCTGCTGATAGAGACATACCCAAGACTGGGCAATTTACAAAAGAAAGAGGTTTAATTGGACTTACAGCTCCACATGGCTGGGGAAGCCTCAAAATCATGGCAGAAGGCAATAAGGAGCAAGTCACATCTTACGTGGATGACAGCAGGCAAAGAGAGTGTGTGGAGGGGAACTCCTCTTTTTAAAACCAGATCTCGAGAGACTCATTCACTGTTAGGAGAACAGTGCAGGAAAGACCAGCCCCCATAATTCAATCACCTCACACTGGGTTCCTCCCATAACTAACACATGGGAATTGTGGGAGTTACAATTCAAGATGAGGTTTGGATGGGGACATGGCCAAACCATATGAGTTGGTTAAGAGAGATTTTATTGAATTAAGAGTATTCTTTTGAGTTACAGGGTTCAATACTATGGCAAGAACCCTAGAGATATGGCAAACTTGTTACAAAGATAGCTCTGGGAACATAAAAATGCAATATCCCACACCTAGTCAGGATAAAATGTCATAGTTTTTATGGAAGAAGATGGATGAAATTAATAAAAGAGGCAAGAAAGTAGGTATGCCAAAGTGGATATAATATCTAAAGCCCAAAACCCCACCTGATATTGTGTTCTATGGGAAGACCCGGCAGGTATACAATTTACCAAGGCCATTAGGAAAGCTCTGATGAGAGGATCACTAACATCAAGAAGTTCGGCAATGGCTCTTGTTTATAGACCAGGGATAATGGTAGGAGAAACCATTACAGAACAAAGTTCACTGATAGCAATGGGATGATTGGATCAACAAAACAATTGAACCCAGGTAACAGCATTTAACAGTCAGGTGGATGTAATTTTCATAAAAAGCAGCAGGGTTGGAATGGTAGCCAGGAAGATATGATCTGCAGAGAGTTATGAATTGTTAACAGACTGTGGCATCCCTCAGGGCTAAATAAATGTGTATCTAACAAGGGTTCAACCTGTAAAAAGATCGTTTAAAAACATCTCAAGATGGATCATCAGGAGGTTCAGGCAGTCACCCTAATAAAAATCATGTTTCTTTGCCAACTTTCTTGTCCTGAGACAGTTTTTGGATTCTGAAGCCATTGATTGAAGAGGAGACTGGGCCTGTGGGAGGAAAGACTGCAACACCATGGCAAAAATACACAGTAATAATCTCTCCAGTCCTCCCACAAAGGGATATGTAGCAGTTTGCTCAGGGACATTGTAAAACAGAATACCTAAATATTTCAGGACTGTTGGACACAGTCTTAGAGTCAATATTGATACCTGGAGACATGAAATGTTTTTCTGGTTTGTTAAGATAATATTATATGGGGCTTAGGTTAAACATAAATGTAAAAAAATGCAGCTCATGGGTTCACTGGTTTTGCGATTACCCTGTGGTAATTTCCCCAGTACCCAAAAGTATAAATAAGCTAGAAATATCTGATAATTGTGAACTTCCATATTTCGGTCCTTGGCCTGTGAGGTAAAAGCTATCTATCATAGTAGTTGGTGGTCAAATGCAAGTACTTGAACTTCCCTACCCCTAAACAAGATATTAAATAAAAAACAATATTGCATTCCATGGGAGAAGAGAAGTTAGTGCTGCCATTAAGGATCTAAAGAAATCAGGAGTGGTAGTCCCCATCATATCTTCATTTAAATCACCAGTCTGGTTCCTGTAGAGAAACCAGACTGATCCCATCACAAACTTAAACAAGTTGTAATCTGTATTGCATCTGCCATGCCAGACGGGGGATCTCTTGCCAAAAAAAGTTAACATGGCCTCAGGTACATGGAATGTGCCCATTGACTTGGCAAATGTGTGGTTCCTTATTCTGGTTAGAAAAGAGGATCAGAAACAGTTTGCTTTTCTATGGACTGGACAACAATATATACATTTATGCCCTCCACATCCCCAAATGCACTCAGGGCTAATTCTACTGTCTTCTGTTACAATATAGTCTAAAGAGATTCAGGTCATGTGGCTATCCCAAAGAATATCACATTAATATACTAAATCAACGACATTATGCTAATCACGTTGGGCAAATGAGAAGTGACTAGCATGTTTGAGGTCTTGGTAGCATACAGACTCTCAAGAAGGTAGAAGATAAACTCTATGAAGATTCTAGGGGCCCACAACATCAGTAAAATCTGAAGTCCAGTGATCAGGGGCATTCTAGAACATTCTTCTCAAAATAAATGCAAATTATGCATCTCGTTCTTCCTGTCACAAAGAAAAAAGCAATAAGCCTTTCAGGCCTTGGAATCAGTATAATTCACACTTTGCATATATTACATGATACAAAAGGCTGCTAGCTTTGAATGGGACTAGAATAGAAAAGGGTTCTTCAGCATGTCCAGGGTATGGAGCAAGCAGCCTGCCACTGGGGTCATATAATATAGCACACCTTACAGTGTTAGAGATATAATTGGTGGAAAAAGATGCCATGTGGAGTTTATGGCAAACTCCAATAGGGAATAACATGGTGTCTTGGAGTTCTGGAGCAAGGTCATGCTATCTACAGTGAAGAATTACACTCTTTGAAAAATAGCACTTGGAGTGCTACTGGGCCCTAGTAAAGACAGAGTAAAGACAGATCATGGAGCATCAAGTGGTGATGCATCTAGAACTTCTCCTCATCAGGATCTAGATTTGGTCAGGCCTAGCAAATTCCATGGTTGAGCAGGCCTAACAACAATTCATTGTAAAATGTAGTTGTGCCTTGTAAGTCTGAGATCAAGTACAAAAAAGACAAGAGGGCATATGCAAGCAGGATGAACAGGTGGCCCAGATCCCATGTCATCCATCACTCTTGTACCAGTGCTTCCCTCTCGACCAATGACCTGTGGGATTGCCTTACGACTGGCTAACGAAAGGAGAAAATTAACAGAGCTTTGTTTAAAGATGAGTTAGCTCTTTATGTGGGAGTTAGCTCTTTAAATGGATAATAGGTGCACTACATGGGCACTCAGGGGTGGATTTGAAAGATTGTGGCAAACAGTCTTCCAATAGGCAGAGCTGCAGGCTGAGCACAGTAATACACTTTGTGTTGAGGAAAAAAAATGGCCCAAGGTTATAATTTACATAGACTCATAGGCAGTGGAGGATAACCCGGATGACTTATTAGGAATCTGAAGAAACAAGATTTGGAGATTGAGACCAAGAAATTATGGGGTTGAGGCATGTTGGTAAATATACGGAAGTGGAGGGATTTGTGAAAATTTTTGTACCACATGTTAATACTCGTCAGAGAATACCCATCATGAAAGAAACTCTAAATGACCAAGTAGACAAAGTAACTTGGCCAATGGATGTCGATTAGCCTCTTCCATTGGTCACCGCAGTGCTGATCCAATGGTCACATAATGAAGTTTTGCTCGTGATCATAGATGAAACCTACACATGGGCCCAAAAGATTATGTGTGGGCTCCTACTTTTCAAGGCTTATCTAGCTACTGCCACTACTGAATACCCAAACTGCCCACAAAGAAGACCAATGCTTAGCTTATAACATGGCACCAACTCTTACGGAGACAAGTGGATACTTGGTGGCAAACTAAATATATTGGTCCCATTTTATCCTGGAAAGGGGTATCATTTATTCAGAAAAGAATAGACATATGTTCTTAGAATAGGCTTTCCTTTTCTTCCCCAGGCAATACCACTGTCTGGGGACTTAGTGTATGACCCTATATAACATCATGTAAGACCAGAAGACCAATTTTGCAGTAATTAGAATTTCGTATGGTGTTCTATTCCTATTAGTGAGACTACCTGAGTCTACAAATTGGGTAAAAGCAAAAATGCTCCAGTTACCAACACTTTTAATGATCTACTTGAGGAATTTGTGTTTCTGGAATCTACAGATTTAAAGATCTTTGTCCCCAAATGGAAAACACATTATAAAGCAAGCATCCCATTGAAGTAAAAATTATAGTCACTACCTGGGAATTTAGGGTTATTTGTGTCCAACTACCAATAGGCATGAAAAGGCATAATCTTGATAGGGGAAACTGATCCTGTTCCAAGAGGAAATATGATTGCTATTACCTAAGGAATCTGTTTGGCATCCAGCTGATCTACTTGGGTAGCTTTTGGTTCTTTGTTGCCTATTTTTAATAGTAAGTGGATGAGTGCAGAAAACTCAGCCTAATAAGGGCATTTGACCAGGAACTCAGACCACTCATGAGTTCCATTTCACACCATCAAGTAAGGTCACACCACCATATAAGATGAAAATCCATTTCACATCCATCAGGTAAGCCACTGGAGCAGAGGAACTAGGTGAGGATGGGGGAATCTACAATGGATAGTGTAACAGGAAGATGATTAGTATTAGTTGTGGCTCTGAGATCAACTCCAGTTTATCCCAATAACTGGGGCCAGGACTAGAATGAGGGGACAAGGTGCAAAATTTAGAGAGACATTCAAGGTCATGCAAGTGCTGACCCTGTACCTGTATGATCCTGAGCATGAATGCTTCCTTAAGAATGAAGCATCTGCAATCCAGCAGAAAAAACATTTATAACATATAGGAGCATAACAAAAATTTTAAGCATATATGAACCTAACAACAGAGCTCCAAAATACGTGACATCACAACAGATAGGATTGAAAGGAGAAACAGATAATTCAACAATAATAGTTTGAGACTTTAATACCTCATTTTAAATAATAAATAGAACAATTAGGCAAAAGGTTAACAAAGAAACAGAAGACATGAACAAGGCAATATTCCAGCTAGATCTGACATCTATGAAATACTTCACTTAACAACAGTATAATATGCAGTCCTCTAAATGACCCACCGAACATGCTCCAGAATGTATCTTATGTTAGGCCATAAAACAAGCTTCAATAAATTAAAAAACATGGAAATCCAATAAATTATGTTTTCCAACTATAATAAAATAAAATTAGAATCAGTAACAGAAGAAATTTGGGGATATATATATATATATATTAACACACTTTCAAACAACCAATGAGTCAAGCTAAGGAAATTAGAAAATACTTTGAGATAAATAAAGACAAGGACACAACATACTGAAACTTATGAGATACAGCTAAAACAGGAATTGGAGGGAAATCTATAGTGTAAATGCCTATTTTTTTTTTTAAAAAAAAGATCTCAAGTCAGTAACCTAACTTCCCACCTTAAAAACTTAGAAAAGAAGAGCAGACTAAACCCAGAGCACACAGAAGAAAGGAAATGAAATTAAAAAAAAGACAAGAGTGGAAATAAATAAAATAGAGAATAGAAAAACAATACAGAAAAATCAATAAAATAGAAAGCTGGAGAGCCAAATCAGGATCGCAATCCATTCACAACTACCACAAAAATAATAAAATACCTAGGAATATAGCTAACAAGGGAGGTGAAAGATCTCTGCAATGAGAATTACAAAACACTGCTCCAAAAAATCAGAGATGACACAAACAAATGGAAAATCATTCCGTGCTCATGGATAGAAAGAATCAATATAGTTAAAATAGCCATACTCCCAAAAGCAATTTATAGATTCAAAGCTATTCCTATCAAACTACCAGTGATATTCTTCATACAAATAGAAAAAAAAACTCTCTTAAAATTCATATGGAACTGAAAAACAGCCTGAATAGCTGAAACAAACCTAAGCAGAAAGAAAAAAGCAGGAAGTACTACATTACCTGACTTCAAACTATGCAACAGGTCTACAGTAACAAAAACAGCATGGTACTGGTACAAAAACAGACACATAGACCAATGGAACAGAATAGACAACCCAGAAATAAGGCCACCCACCTACAACAATCTGACCTTTTACAAAGCTGGCAAAAACAAGCAGTGGGGAAAGGATTTGCCACTCAATAAATGGTGCTGGGATAGCTGAGTGGCCAGATACAGAAGACTGAAACTGAAATCCTTCCTTACACTATATAAAAAAATCAACTCAAGATGGATTAGCAACTTAAATGTAAAACATAAAACTATGAAAAGCCTGGGAGATAACCTAGGAAATATTGTTTTGGACATAGGACTTGGCAAAGATTTCATGACAAAGATGCCAAAAACAATTGTAACACAAATAAAAATTGACAAATGGGACATAATTAAACTAAAGAGCTTCTGCATAGCAAAAGAATCTATCAACAGAGTAAACAAAGACAACCTGCAGAATGGGAGAAAATAGTCACAAACTGTGCATCCAACAGAGGTCTAATATCCAGATCTATAAGGAACTTAAGCAAATTTACAAGAAAAAAAATCTCATTATAAACTGGGCAGAGGACAGGAGCAGACACTTTTCAAAAGAAGACATATATGTGGCTAACAAGCATATGAAGAAATGCTCAACATCACTAATCAATAGAGAAATGCAAATCAAAACCACAGTGAGATACCATCTCACACCAGTCAGAATGGCTATATTAAAAAGTTAAAAAAAAAAAACAGATGCTGGCAAAGTTGTGAAGAAAATGGATGCTTATATAATACTGCTGGTGGGAGTGTAAGTAGGTTCAGGCATTGCAGAAAGCAGTATGGCGATTCCTCAAAGAACAGAATTACTATTCAACCCAGCAATCCTATTACTGGGTATGTACTCAAAGAACTATAAATTTTCCTACCATAAAGACAGATACATGTATATGTTTATTGCGATATTATTCACAATAGCAAAGACATGGAATCAACCTAAATGTCCATCACGGGTAGAATACAGCATGCAATACTATGCAGCCATAAAAAAAGAATGAGATCATGTCCTTTGCAGCAACATAGATAGAACTAGAGGCCATTATCCTAAGCAAACTGATGCAAGAACAGAAAAACATACCACATGTTGTCACTTAATGGTGAAAGCTAAACAATGAGAACACATGGATACTAGGAGAGAAACAACAGACACTGGGCCTACTTTAGGGTGGAGTGTGGAAGAAGGAAGATTATCAGGAAGAATGCCTATTGGGTACTATACTTATTAGCTGGGTGATAAAATTATCTGTACACCAGACTCCCATGACATGCAGTTTACCTATATAAACCTGCACGTGTACCCCTGAACCTAAAATAAAAGTTAAAAAAAGAAAGTTGATTTTTTTGAAAAGATTAACAACACTGACAAATCTTTATCTAGAATGACCAAGTGCAAAAGGGAGAAGACTCGAGTTACTAAAATCAAGAATGATACACAGGACATCACTACCAACTTCACAGAACTAAAAAGGATAGTATGAACAATTGTACACCACCGAATTAAATAACCTAGATGAAATGGATAAATTCCTAGAAAGATACACCCTACTGAAACTGACTCAAGAAATAGAAAATATCAATAGACCTAAAACCGTTAAAGAGATTGAATTCATTTAAAAAAAAAAAAGCCCACAATAAAAGCTCAGACTCACGTGGCTTTACTAGTGAATTCTAACAAATGTGTAAAAGAAGAATGAATACCAAACCTTCCCAAACGCTTTCAAAAAGCAAATAGAAGAGGAGGGAACACCGATCAACTCATTCTATGGAGCTGGCATTACCCTGATACAAAAGTTATCTCAAAATCGAGGAGATATCTAAATGCAAGAGCTAAAACTATAAAACTCTTAGAACAAAAACATAGGTGTAAATCATTATGATCATGGATTGGACAATGGTTGTTCCTTAAATATAACACCAAAACAAAAGCTACAAAAGAAAAAAAGTACATAAATTAGACTTCATCAAAATCAAAAATTTTTGTGCTTCAAAGAACACCATAAAGTGAAAAGGCAACTCATAGAATGGAAGAAAATATTTGCAAATCATATATCTGATAAGAATGTAGTGCCCAGAATATATAAAGAATGTTTGCAATTCAACAATAAAAAGACAACATGATTAAACAATGAACCAAAGGATTTGAACTGAAATTTCTCCAAAGGCAAACAAATGGCCAGTAAGCACATGAAATGATGCTTGACATCAATTAGTCATTAGGGAAATACCAAATCAAAACCATGAAGAGATACCACTTTATACCCTGTAGGATGGCTATAATAATAATTATAATAAAAAAATAGACAATAAGGAAATTGACAGGGACATGAAAAAATCAAATCGCTTGTACATTGTTTTGGGGAATGTAAAATGGTAGTTCTTCAAAAAGTTAGAGTAACTTTACAAACCAGACATTCCAGTCTTAGGTCAAAGAAAAGTTAAAAAATGTCCACACAAAAACTAAAAATGAAACACACAAAACTGAAAACCACTGGGCCATACACATTAAAAGGCTATATTTTACAGTATGTAAATGATAAATCAGTAAATTGCCCAAAATATAAAAGAGTGAGGCATTCACGTGCAGAATTTAAGGAGGTATTTATTCTCATGCAAGCACCTCCTTAAATTTTGTGCCATAGTTGTTCCATGTGCTTCACCCTAGTCCGGGACCAACCACCAAACTTCCCTTGTAAGTTTCTCACAGGAAGAGAGGCCTACTGAAATCCTGGAGAAGCTGTGCTGCAAAGGCATATGTGAAAGCTGACCCAATTTATACAAGGCTGGGGGACTACACTGGACATCATTATGTGCCCTTCAGCTTTCCTTTGAGGAATTACTTGATCCACTAAGTGTGGTGAGTACTGCTAGCAGATAGCCTTGATCTATCAGCCTCTTCAGGGTTTCCCGAGCTGCACAAAGACACCTTGGTCAAGGCAGTGCTGTTTTTGAGTCAGTCTACCTCCAGCAATTGATAGAAGAAATAATCTAAAGGCTCAGCCATTTCATCCCAATGTGAGATAACTTTCAAGCATCACTTTTAGCTGCACTGCCCCCTGTAGTGTAGGCTGAGGCTGTTGTCAGACCACCAGCATAGCTCAATTTCTTCCCCTATCCAATCATGCATGCTTCCTTCCTTTAAACTGGTGCTGTTAGGACTTTGACCTAAGAGTGGGATGTCTGGATCATAAAGTCAGTCTAAGTTTAGCTTTTGGAAGAACTGCCAAGGGCACTTCCTAATAAACATTCTGTACACTAAACTCAATCTCAAAGTTTGCTTCCCTGAGAACCTAATCTACCACAGGGTCTAGGGAAATTATAAGCAAACAAACATGTGAACAAAAAACACATGAAACCCATTAGAAGTAACTACAACCTTCTTCAGGGATATGCTACTCACTTATAAAGGTACTGGATCCCAGAATGAAAATATAATCCCACCTCCGTTTTTAGAAAAATCATTCATATGAATGGCCTAAATTCCTTTTCAGAGTGAAATGGGATGTGGGGAGGGAGGCAATGAATAAGCAAATGATTATAAACACTGAGTCCAGCCACAGATGCTGGCAGTGGTGGTAGAGAATAGTGGGAGCAATGTGGTAAAGGCTGGCTGAGAAAGGGATACATCACATTTTTCCCTCAAGGAGCTTACAGTCTTTCGATAGATGTGGAAGATAACCTATATAACCATATATCTCTGGGGCAAGGAAAATAGCTATAATCTGAAACTCTTTTTCTTAGAGTTTTTAGCTATCTTGTCCTGTTTCTTTTCTCCTTCCTCTTCTTCCACTCCCTCCTTTACAATAGAGCCCTTGGTTCTTGCTGCACATACTCTTGTCCTGAAAGTCAGGGCAGCCTCCCAGAAAGTCTGTAGGACAGGCCACTGTATAATGGACTTAGATGCAGGCTCAGTGGGAAATCTTGTGAGGAGAAGCTGTTTTTGATGAGCAGGTCATGGACCTCAGGACATCAGTCAAGATCCTTGTCAACATATTACTGTGGTTTGACAAAGAATTTCCAACATCTCTTATTCCATGAACATTGCTTATAGAATAACTCTCTAAATATGGAATCACAGAACCTAGAATCTATTTCCATCTTACCCTGGTCAGCCACAGGGGTACATGGCCTTGTTATTTGTTGGGTCTAGAGAGGTCCTTTTGCCTGTGATCTCTCTTCATGATTAGTAATGCTTTTCTTTTAGGTTGAAGGTTTTTCTTATCTATCCAAGCATAATCTTTTGAAAAACAAAATAGAAAAAAATAAAAAACTATCTGAAGTATTAATACTTATTTTTATGATCCTGACAAAGTTGCAAAATATCTGTGAGCTAGAGTTTTCTTGGATATAAAATGAAATGAGAATGCCTGTGTGGCCCACCTATAGATTGTTAGAAAGATTAAAGTAATGAAAGTGAGAGTTTTAAAGCTACTATATAATTGTAAGGGATTACTATTTTCAGCTGTCTTTACTTCATTATAAATAGTATCTGCTAATTTTATCTCTTTCTTTCAGGATGGGAGTTTTAAAGGGAAAAAAGGAGCGATGATTTGGGAGAAGTTACATGATTTACTTGTCAAAGGCAGATCTGGCCATGTGTCTAACTGGGAGATACTGGGATAAACCCAACACACAGGGAGGGTAGAAAATTGCTGGTGACAATAAATTAATCACCTTGTAGCATTCCAAGAGAAAGCTCTGGGCCACATGGTGTCCAAAAAGTGTCAAATGCAGGTAACTTCACTTATTCATTCATCTATCCATCCATTCATTCATTCAAAAAACATTTAACCAGCTTTTGCTTTGTGCTCAACACTGGGAGGGTTGAATAAAACACAGTCTCACAAAGTTGTAGCAGAGACAGGCTAATAGATCACCCATTTCAGCATAATGTGGCAAAGCTGTGATAGGGGTAGCAAGACTATGAGAGGAGTACAGAGGAGGAGCATCTATATTGGATTAGGAAGCTTGAGAAAGGTTTCTTGGAAGAGGTGATGCCTCTGCTGAATTTAGAAGGGTGAGCAAGTCTTAGATGATGTGGGGGTAGAGAGAGCATTTTCCTGGAAGAGGGAACAATATGTGCAAAGACTTGGAAGCCTAAAGTTCCTGTCATATTTTAAGGAACAAGTAGTTTCAAATGACTGCTTTGAATGTGTGTGATGGGTGGTGGGGTTAGGTGGGAGGAGAGGTGTGTGCAAGGGTGGGGATAACAGAGCAATAAGGGATGGTATAGCCAAAACTTCAGAACTTGATCCTGAAAGCTTTGTGAAATCTGAAAACAGGGTCAGAGTGACACAGCCAGAATTACATTTTAGAAAGAGGGAAGAATTGATAGGAGGAGTTCACCTGGAGGCAGGAAGCTCAGTCAGAGACCAAGCAATAGCAGTAAGGGCATGAACTGGCCATGAACTGGCCAGCAGGATGGGAAGCACAGAGGAGAGCTAATAGAATCTGCGGAAGTTGAAAATATGAAGCTCTGTGACTGAGGATGAAAAGCGTGACAAGTCAGAATGACTCCTAGAGACTAAAATATACAAATAATTTGGGTTTAGTAACTTGCCACTTTTACTTAACTGTTTCTTTACTTCACTGGAAGGGTAGGTATCTGCTACTTTCAGCTTCTGGGAGGGGAACCTAGCATCATCTGCAGCTCCATTCAGTTAAATAGAGAACCAATCCCAACATCAGTCACGCTCAGGCCATTATTTGCTTTAAGAAATTGAGCTCGTTTAAATAAGACTTTCACAGCATGGAGGTCTCCAGTTTCTTAGTCTTTGCACGGCCTGGATTCCTTGCCATACTTCCCTCCCCCCAGCCTCCCAGAGCAGTCAGTGGTGACCGAAAGCAGCCTTCTCCATAGGGTCCATCCTCTCCAGCTTATATTCCCTCTCCCAGCCACACGTGCCATCCTCTGTCGGAAGTGACAGATGATATTTTGGTCTTGGGATTTCCTCTTTGGAGTCTGTCTGTCACTTCTCCAGTCTGTGATGAATGCATTCTTAAGAGCTTAAAGGCTGTTTGACTAGAGCTGAGGCATCTATTTTAGGTTGAGAATTGCTGACATCCAGGAGCATTTTTTTAAATAGAATGAGTATTAGAAAGAGATGCCTGTTCTCTTTTATGTAGCAACATTTCTATGCTACCTAGTGATCAGGGATGGCATGGTACACTTTAGAATCCATCAATTGTGGCCCAGGGTTGATTACAAAAATGGCCACAATTTCTTTCTCTCCCAGTATACATGCCCTTGCAATGTGACTTTGTAGTTTCACCCATCAAGAGGGGAAGATTCTCTTTTTCTCAGGGCATTGCAAGAATGGGAGTTTTCAGAGGGAAGAAGGAAGGGATAATTTGGGAAAAGTTATGTGATTTACTGGGTATATCACTCAGGAAAGGCAGGTCTGGATATATGTTTAACTAAGGGGCAGGCTATACTGCATCAACTTGAAAGATGAGGAGAGTTGGGAAGTTGCTGGGAAAAATAAATTAATTGTTTTGCAGCTCTCTAGAAGATGGTCCTGTGCCACAAAATATCCAAAAAGAACCAAGTACAAATAACTTCATTTATTAATTCACTCATTCATAAATATTTAGCCAGATTTTAATTTGTGTCTCTTGGGCATTACAAGAGTTGAGGCAGGTTAATGGATCACCATTTTGAGTATAATGTGGCAACCCTAGCTGAGATTAGCTGAGCTCACCCCAGCCCAGGCCAGAAGAACTACCTATCAGAATCATACATTAAATAAACAGTTATAGTTTTAAGCCTCTTAAGTTTTGAGTGGTTGGTTGTATAGCAAAAGATAACTGCTGCCTAATCTAAATCTAGAGGATCCTTATTTTGGTCTTTATTTACCTGGAAAGATCCTTAGGGCTCCCCTGAAGGGGGTTATACCACATTTTAAGGTAAAAATGTTTCCTGCAATAGATTGGAAGAAGAGTTCATGAAGCAAAGAAAAATGCTTGGTTTATCACTGTTTGGAATATAGAACACCATCAGGATTAGTTAATTTTGTAAGGGTATACAAGGAAGGCTAGACCCCAATAACCTTCAGAATTTACAAACTTATGAACATAATTAAAGATATTCCTTTAATTTTTTTATTGCCCTAAGTAACAATTGATTTGGTGATTTTTGTTTCCTTTTTATTAAAAATTTTTAGCTCATGAAAACCTTATACCTAGCTTATTTATCATAGAAAAAAATTACCTTTCAGTTTCTCCTGGGTAATCTACAAATTCTACACATTTTACCAAAATGAACCATGTGGTGCCTGGGACAATGTGAAACTTTCAAAGGTCCTTTTTAATAATAAAATATAAAATATGAGCATAAAACATCAACTATTATGATAAATCTACTATGAACCTAGGACCCTGCTTAAGGCTCAACATTCATTATCTCATTCAATTATTTCATCTACTCACATGAGGTAAAAACTACCCTCATTAGTGATTTTACTTATGAAGTAACTGAGGCTTAGAGGCCCCCTCCTAAGGCCCAAGTCAGCAAGAGGCAGCTGTGGCATCTGAGGGTGCTAGACTTTGGATGCCTTCCTCCTAGCCATCACTTTGTAGTGCTGTGTTTAGCTGGGATTGAATCCACACTCTGCCATTGTTCTCCATTATTGCTTGTGGGCCAGCCACTCAGCTTTTCTGCATTTCTGTTCCTTCTTCTATATCAAGAAGGTAACAATATACAGAAGCAGAAACCGAGGGCTGAAAATGCCATCTTATATTAATGTATTAATAGATATGAAAGCTCTTTGAGAAAGTAAAACACTACCTTTTCCACAGCAGGAAGTTTGTTTTTGTTTCTACAAAGATTGCCAAAGCGAGAAGTTTGAGAGCAGATCCCGGCAGGTCTCCACATTCCTCTGTCTCTTCTGCCTCTCTCTACATTAGATATGAAGGATGTTCTATAAAGATGCGTGTTTTAAACAATTCCTAGTCCTGGTCCGCTAGACTGAGCCCCAAACACCTTCAACCCTAACAGAAAACAAATCCTTTACCTAGAAGCTCAGGAACACTGTGTGATCTGTCATTGCCCTTTAAGAGGCAGAAACTGGTAGCAACAAGCATGTTTTATGAGTGACACGGAAGGCAAAATGTCTGTGAAGATAAATGGTATTTATTAGGTGAGAAGGTTTAGGAAACTCCCACATGTGGCCAGTGTATACAGCAGGAGGTAGTCACTGCCTTTGTGCTTCCTGAAGAATGCAAACGTCCTTCAGGATCACATTACATGGGATGGTGTTTAGAGGAAATTTTTTTTTTGTTTGTTGTTGTCTGGAAATGGGATTTGTTCCTTGTGTGGTCCCAAGTAGTCCCAACCACACAGACACACAGACATGCAGACACACATACAGATACAGATACACAGGCACACACAAGCACACACACAGACCCATGCCCAGATCACAAAAGATGCGCAGTATTCTTCTATTTTAAAAAATATTTAACAAATATTACAGAAGGAAAATCAATAGATAATATAAGGCAAAATGAATTCTCAATTCCTTAACAAGGAAGAAGGGAAAATGTATAAAACGTTGACATCAGGCCCAACGCCAGTGATGAGGGTTGCCCCGCTGGTCCCATAAATCTCGTGTTAACAAGACAGAGATTACCAGTCATAAAGCATTTCGTTCTCACATGGTGTCATTTCCATAAACATGGCATATAAAGAACACAATGATGAGTGCTAACTCAGGTCATTGGGGAGGAGTCAAATGCTAAAAAAGAAGGTTTGGTTATCAAATTGAAGTTTTAAAACTTATCTCAAAAGAATGTTACAAAACTGCTATAAAGAAATAAATACACAGATATGTATGTGCATATAAATATATAAATATATATATGAGTAATTACTTTTCTTCCAGTATTTCTCCATCAGCAGGAATCTAGACTGCTGAGTAAGGAGGGATATGATCCTTGCATTCACAGAGGCACTAACTGTCCTTTTGTGTGTCCTAAATGATGTCGCTGACATGCCTTTTACCCAGCCACACCCAGGTACTGCTGGTGTACAGTTTAGGCTTACTGGACAATTTTAGTCCAGGTCACCAAAGCCATCTTCTGGCAAATGAGTCTTTGTAATTGAGAGAACTTCAATCAGTGTTCTATGACCATAAATAGGGGAAACCCTCTACTCTAACGGGAAGTAAAGATCATTTTCTAAGTCTGTTATCTGTGAGTGTTTTAACCCCTTGCCACCTCAGACAACTCCTAATATTCCAATGTCACTATTGCCTTGTGGCTATTTAAATTTGAACCCCCTCCTGATTCTCTCTGAACTAGAAATACTGAAGCCATGGCAACAACTTTATTAAACTCCTTCTCCTTCACCTGCAGAGGTCTGTCTGCTGAACCCCATGGGCAGCTGCAGAATCATAAACATCATGCCAATAACAAATTTCTTAAGCAACTTTTTCCTATGGGGAGAAAGATCCGTCTTCCCTCCTTCTGAAACCAGACAAAAACCAAAACGGACTGTGCTTGCCTGCTTAACCTTTCCACCCATCCACCTAATCTGTTCTTTTACCGTAAGTTCTGTGGCAAGAACAGGCACCTATTAGCTGGCTCAGGGTGAGCTCTCACATTCCATAAGGATCCCTTAAAATCAGTGTAGCCAAGATTATAACCAAACTTCGATATTCAGGAGGTTTGGCAACAGACCTAAATCCCTCACGTAAACCAGCATTCCTCCTGCCCAACCCCATTCCCCAAATCTGCCATCACACACATAAAACAGCTGCATATCATATGGGGACACCTAGGCACCCTAGGTCTCAATACGAGTTCAAGGCAGCTGAGGTTGCACGTATTTACTAATTGATTCACTTATTAATTCAACAGAAATATATCTCTGGCACTGTGTAAGGTGCTACGAAGCCTCAAAGATAAAAATGGTAATGTCTCTGCCCCCAGTAAGCTTTAAACTTTGACTGTGACTTGGGATTAGATGACACTTAAACTTTCCATGATGGTATTTTCAGGGGCTCATTAAAAGAGGGGGCACAGATGACTGATTTAAAGGAGGACAGATAAAACTGAAGGATTGGAAAATGAGGACTATTGGGAAAAGCTAGAGGAGGCACTATTATTTAGCACAGAAGGAAAAAGCTGAAGTGATAACTTAATAAGAGTATTTGAGTGTATAGAGGATGGACTCCATTATGGTTGTATCATCCATGAATTTACCTAAAACCCTTTTTGAAGTGAATTGTCTTTTTTAAGTTTGCGCTAGCTCTTGGAGTAATGAGTTCCTTATGTGAACTGCCTGCTGTGTGAAATAACACATCCTTTTGTGTTTTCTGAAATTTCTTTCCTCTAAGCTTATAGGAACACCCGCTAATTCTGAGTTTCCAAGGTTTAGTGATTAGGTCCCTCTGTCACGTGCCCTCTACCTGTACACTGCATGACTTAGCAGGCTTCTTTTATATCCTTCCTTGAGTTTCTATTTTTCTGAAGATTCTTTGTTTTTCTCATAGAGAAGACCATCAAAATTTGTTATCAGATTGGCTACACATTTTCCTGAGATTTCTCTATGTCTGGTGTGTCTTTTAGGGGGTGTGCTAAACCCAACACACCTGTCAGACAATACACTGTATTTAAATATTTCAAAACACATTATTCCCCTCCCACATATTTTAACATCTCTAAAATGAAGATATGTCTTATAATCAAGTTAAGAAAGCAATGTATCAAAATTTAATTGTTTTCTTTCTTAGTGGTAAGGAAAGATAATGATGTGTCTTCACCTTCACTTTCAATCTCACAAAATACAGTATTAGTCTATTGTTGGTGTTCTTTAGAGAGCAGTAGGCACTAAGGCATAATGGTAATACTTATGAGATGCCTCAGGATTTTGCTAATGTGTGCATTTGTTCAATGTTAGGTGCTTTTTTCCCCACCAACTTCTTTGTTGTTTAAGAGACTGAGGCAGTGTCTCTGTTATTTATAACTCTTAGTACAACACCAAATACCCATCAGTGCTGAAATGATGCTAACCAACAAAACTGGCGAAGATACGCTTGTAACCTGGCTTCAATTCTTAACCTGCTTCCCAGGCAAAACCTTCAGGATTGTTTTCTGTATTGATTCTGTCTAGAAGTTTAGTAAAAGAATATCTACCCCGCATCCTACCAACCAGGTTAGAGGATAAAAGCCAAGACAATGTGGGGATGGTATTCTGAACTCCTGGGGAAAACCTGTGGAAAGTAGCACCATATCATTATTATTGTCATGTTCACCATGTCCCTTGAAATCTAACCCATTCTGGAGAATGAATTTTCAACTAAAGTACAGCTCTGTAATCGGAGCTTAATTGGAGGCAGAGACTGTTCAGCAAGCTTCTCGGCATGATTCTCCTTTCTATGGCAGATTGTATTTCACTTTGCATAATGAGGCAATCTTTCTATTTACTGATTATTTCCTTATGTAACTTGAGCACCAAAAGGAAGTCACCACCAAGACCTCAAACTACTGACTAATAAACATATTTCCAACTCCTGATGTGTAGAGCACTTAAGATACCTCTCTCGCTTGCAGACTGAAGTTTGTGCACAATATACGTCAGAGGTGATATTTTGCCAGGAGGCAAAGTTTACATTCCTGGCATTTTATTTAGAAAACCAGAAGGAAAAGAATGAGGTAAAATCTCCATGGCTGGCATCTTGATGGTATGAGAGAGGATGTGAAATCCCTAGAGCTTCTCTAAGAATCGCACAGCTAACATTTGCATAGTACTTTATAATTTCATGTTTATTTGCTCCTCATTAGCACCATGATAGAAACAAATAGAACAGGTATTTTACCACTTTGTATATTAAAAAAACAATAATTGGGGGAGACAGCTTGCCCAAAATCACACAGTTAATAATTGAGAGAGCCAAGAATTGAATCCAAGTGTTTTTGATCCACAGCCCTAGGAAAATGATGCCTGTTTCTCTATTGATTCTGTCTACAAGTTTAGTAAAATAATATCTACCCCACATCCTCCCAACCAGGTTTGGGGATAAAAGCTGACAGTATTCCAGGCCTTACCCCCATCCTTGTGACAGCCAGGACTAGTGTCCACCAGTATTAGGTCCCTGATGGTTCAGACAAGGGTGCCAACAATGTTGCACCAGTTCCTTAGATCATTTCCTCAACCATCCAGTTTGTTTCAGCAGCATACTTCACACACTCTAACCATAAAATTGACCTTCCAGAAATGTTGCCTTTCTCCCATTTTTGCTATAACATCTTCTTTCTTGTTTTCTGCATCGAATTTATCCTATTATATACCTTTTGTTTATTTATGTCTGTTTACTGTCCATCTACCCAGTAGAATGTAAGATGCATATGGGCATATATTGTTATATACTCAGGGCTTAGCATGGTCCCTGACACAGAGTGGTCATCCAACAAATATTTGTTAAATGAGTGAGTGAATACAAGGTGCCTGAAATGACCAAATCTCCCAATCAACACCAAATTTAACAGCATGGACTTTTATAAGTGATTCAGTTTACTATGGATTTCATTTCTTTGAACAACCCTGTGTTCGAAGTAGTTATGATGTTTGATAGTGTCAACCCACAGTCTTGAATTGTACTGCCAGGAATAGCATATCATCTGCATTTAATTATACATTTATTGTATTATAAACCGTGGTTATCTCATTACAACTGGAGGCAAATTAAAAGGAATGCCAAATAGCGCACTAGGGACCACTGTAGTGATATAGTCTAGACTTCAGAATAGCAGTGGCTGTATTTATGGTCTTTCTGGGTTCAACTACTTTCATAATTCTTCGTACTAACTCAATGAACCCTCTAATTTTTCCAAACTTATGTAAGCAACCTTGGTAACCTAGTAAGAAAAAAAAAAAACCCTATATTCAATGTAGCATGTATCTTGTACATTCAGCAAATCTCTCCTCTGCCCATAAACTATCTCTTGTAAAGCTCAGCAAAGCTTCAGGAAAAATCTCTAATTTCTCTCAATAGCATTGAGTTCCTCTGGGCAGACATTGTGTAGTGCTGGTCGATGTGCTTGTTAAATTGACCCAGTGCTTATGTTTTAGTTAGAACTGATGACACTGACATAAGTCAATATTACTTATCACTGCCCTTGATCTGCTCCTCAGGATAGGAACTGCATGCATTTGCTTCCAACAGGTTGGATGGACGTCGGCAGTAAATAATAAATTATAAATATAGGTCACCTGCGGATCCACAGCGGCCACTGACAACTATAAGCTTGCTTCCAGGACATCTGAACCAATAATACCTCCTCCACACATCCCTTCCAAACCACTTCTTTTTCGAAATATATTATTAGGCTAGTGCAAAAGTAATTGTGGTTTTTGCCATAACTTTTAAATGGCAAGAACCTCAATTATAGAATCTCACTTATCTCGCAGTAGAGAAACACAAAATCTAGACTTAACCAGGTCTGCCACCCAGGAATATAATCCTTACTTGCTGAGACACTTTGGGATATACAGACATGTTTTTGCTAAAAAATAAAATGTCTTTGGGCTCTCAAATTGTATGAAAATGTATTAATTTATGGATCAGCAAAATGAAACAATATGCTTGTCTTAAAACCGTAGTATTTTGAGGAAATGAAGTCCAGCCTTATCTATGTAGTTTAACAATCCAATATGTTCCCATTAGAGATGAAAAAATGGAGACCCAGAGAAGTAAAAGACTTGTCTGAAGTCACGTGGTTACTTAGACACAGAAATGTTGTCTTTTCAATGTTCAAATCAATATGGTATGTGGATGCTAGAAAAGGGGATATGGCTGGGTTTTTAGACTTACACACCGGGAGTAATGTTTCTAAAGTTCCTTTCTAAGTAGCTACTCTCAGTTTTTGTGAGGCTGTGGTTCACTTAACTACAACTCTGAAGCTACCTGGAATTAAGGCAGTCTTTAGGAGCCCTTGAGGTCTTTGTTGTCATTTTAGAATATAGTTATCTTAGTACATTGCCTTGGGTTGGTGGTAGAGGGCATAGTGGTGGCTGAGGGGAAGGGAGAGGCAAAAGGAAAATGATAAAAGTATGAGTCCACATTCTCTGTGGACCAGGGAGAATAAACCTTTAGTGGCAGAGGATACCTATGCTTTGTCCCAGCTGTGCCAGGCATGAAGAAGCAGCTCTTTGTTATAGACCCTGTTTTGCCTGACCCAGGAATAGGAATGAGTTCAAAGGAAGTAATTTCCTGTTACATTCTAGGATAACCTTCTATTTCAGGTTAATTGCAGAGGTTTCATCTGCTGGTCAGTGCTCTTGATTTCAAAGAGCAGTTACTATGGATGAGGGTAAAAAAAATTTTTGGACACATCCCAGCATAATATGGTTAAGCCTTGAGATCACTTTTGAGAATTCAGTGAAAAGCACTGTTTATCATATGATTAACCAATTACAACAAGAAATTTAAAAGTTGTATTATTCATTGTTTCACATGACAGGCCACCAGAAAGATTAAATTTCATTCTCCTATTTAAGATTTACTCTCATTCTTAGCTTCAAGGGCAGGGCACAGCTAAGGTTTGTGTGGTGGTGGGTCTGTGAAGAAATTGAAGGATGATACTTCTGCACTTTGATTTGTTCGTGTACACCTGGCTCTAGTCTTATTTCCTCAGAGGATTATGCCTCTCGTGCATTATGTTTCTAGAATGTTAGCTATTCTGTCTGATTCACATCCTAAACCACTTTACAGTGTCATGTGTCACTGAGCTGGGCTGTGTCATTGACTCTCTGAGGTCTCTTTAAATATGAGCATCTAGTGACTTTGGGCAGAATTATCATCAGTGAGGTGATAGAACTTGCCTGCAATCAATGACTGTGTAAATCTTCCTTAAAAACAAAACAAAGCAAAACCCAACTAGTTCACCACCTGAAATGTAGTAACATTCCAAATTGTGATTATTCTGATAAGACAAAAAGCATAGCCATGTCACCAATTAGTCTGTGTATATGAAAGGGCCAGAATGTACACAGTTCATACTGACTGAGAATTTTCCAGGGCTACTTTGCTGGAGATGAATGTCTAGGATGTGATGAATTGCTCCGGGAATATCCTTCTCCCTGGTGGTAGGGACTTTTGGTAGCCATGAGTTATCCTAGTAGACTTCTAAGAGAGGTGGATTTTGAAGAGAAGGAGTAGCAAAGTGGGTAAGACCTCGGGCACTGAAACAAGACTGCCTGGATATGAAATGTGGGGCCATTGCCTGTTAGATATATGACTTTGGACATGTTGTTTGTGAACAAATATCTCACCCATTGTCCATAAAACAGGAACAATAATACCACTAACCTTATAGAGATGTTGAAATAATTGGATATATTAATACATATTAAGCATTAGAATAATGCCTGGCAAAAAAATAATAAGTGCTCAGAAATATTACACTTACTATTAATGATAATTAGATTAAACTGTCTATCTAAAGTAATGTTGAAGAGGGACCAAACCATAAAAATTTATCAATTTCTTGGCCTTCATGAAAACTGCTACATAGTGCAATGGAAAAGTCATTGATTTAGGAATTACTTCTAGCTGTGCTACTTTGGGATCATTATCTTACCTCTCTAAGATCCAGCTTCTTATCTGTAAAATGAAGTAGTAATATCCACCTGATGGAGTTATTATGAGGATTAAATAACACCATACATAAGAAACATTGTGGCTGATACAGAGTAATGGTAATATATGTCACTCCTCTTTGCCTTCCCAGCCAAATTGAGTCAGCTGGGAGCTAAGGTCATGTTTTTTAATCAGATTATTTCAGAATGAGAAGGGAAATAAACTTCATTATGAATCTAATAAGTGTTTATTGAGAACCTAAGTGTACCAGGCCCCATGCAAGGCACTTGGGATACCACAGAGAATGGACCCTGATCTCCCAGAGCAAGCACTGTGCTGAAAAGATCAGCCTTGGTGGACAAGACATCCTCATTTTGATATTCAGGAAGGTACAGGCTGGGCATGGTAGCTCACACCTGTAATCCCAGCACTTTGGGAGGCTGATGTGAGTGGATGACCTGAGGTCAGGAGTTCGAGACCAACCTGGCAAAACCCCATCTCTACTAAAAGTACAAAAATTAGCCCAGTGTGGTGGCAGGCACCTGTAATCTCAGCTACTTGGGAGGTTGAGGCAGGGAGAATTGTTTTAACCCAGGAGGTAGAGGTTGCAGTGAGCAGAATTTTGGCCACTTGCACTCCAGCCTGGGTGACTGAGCAAGACACTGTCAAAAAAAAAAAAGGTACAGAAGGAAACATTGGTAATTATTATTATTTTATGAAAGAGAAGATCCAAGGAAATTTTTGTTTGAGAAGAAAGTTGCCTTTGGATTTTTTCTCTCCTTGAGTTGGTCTGCCAAGCCCTGTCACACCATGGCACCTGAGTTGGTGCTTCACTCACAGAGAAAATAGAAGTCTAAGGGAACTGCATGTCACTGGTTAGGTTAATTTCACTGTCCCATCTGTCTTCATGGCTCAAGATTTTCACATGCAGTTCCATAATCCTTTGGAACTCGAGACCGTATATTGGTTCCCACTAAGAGCTTACTGGCTGATTTAGCAGAAATTTGAAAAGGTGGCTACATGCAGATGTGCTTTGTGGAACTCAAAATAATGAAGTGCTTCATTGGGAGCTTGCAGTTTTACCTCATCCAAGCTACCTAAAACAAAATGAAGACTTTACAAGAAGAAAAACTGTAGTCTGTGAAAGGGAGGTGTGTGGTACAGCTGAAGAAGTATGAGCTTGGAATTGGATCAACCTAGAATCAAGAGAGAAAAGTAGTTATTTTCTGGAGTCAGAAATACCTTGATTTCATCATTTTACTAGCTACACGACTTTAAGGATGTTATTCAACCATTCTATGCCTCAGTTTTTCAATCCGCAACATTTGGGTAGTAACATTAACAACTTTGTATAATTAAATATAATTAAACTTCTCCAGAAAATGTTCTGGGGGAAAGGAAGGAGGTGCTATCCCAGGATCATGCTGTGTATGACAAGTGGAGAGATTGCTATAGGCAGGGGGATGGCAAGAAAAAACATGTCCCATATTCTTTGCATTGTGCTGGGGAAAGAGGAGATACAGGAAAGAAAGAAAAAACATTAATTGAATATCTGAGTGCTAGACAATTTCCACACATTATTTAATGAAGTCTTCACAAAAATCCTTAAGAAATGGTAGCTTACATGACCTACAGTTTGCAGATGAGGAAACAAATGGAAACTTCAAAAATTTATTGCCAATAAATGTCAGAGCTAAAAGTCAAGCTAGCTAATTCCCAAAACCCATCCTCCGCCCACTCTTCAAAAGAGGAACAACACCTTTCTTCAAAGATGAACAAAGTCTTTCTTCCAAGGAGCTCACAGTCTGGCATAGTAGAAGAACACTATCATTATGTGGGATGGCATGACTTTCATAATTACAGACTCTTCTGTACAAATGGAGCTTTCTTTACTTCCTTATATCTGAATTTACCTTAATTCTTAAATCTCAAATTCCACCAATGGGAAAAATTTTAATATTACCTCTTTAAGGTTAACACAGTCACTTCTACCATTTTACCCCTCTTTTTTTTTTTTTTTTTTTTTTGGATATTCATTCAGCTTAGGATTTTTGCCTCTGGTTCCTTAACCCAAGCACTCAAAAAATATTCTGGCATTTAGTCTGTGGCAGTTCCCTGATCTTGCTCACCTCTGTGAAGGGGAAATCCATACATCTCTCCCTACTGTTCCTATCCTAATTTTCACAGTCTCATCATGGTCCAGGCCCTATCCCACCATCAGGAGACATCTCCTTCATGACGCTTAAGTGAATGCCCTTTCCTCATTAGGCTTTCCACTACATTGCAGTCCTTCAGGACAATATTGGATTACCACATAAGATAGTTGATGACTGGGGACATAAGCTATCTGTCACTAAATTGTGACTCTGGGTTTTACCTGAAAAACAGAGAGCTCTCCATATGTCTACTTCAAAGAATCATTTTACTGTTCTAGCACACTTAATGAATAGCATTCAAGTTCTCTCTTACATCTTGTTCTCCCCCACAGAGCCTTCAAGTCAAGGACTTTGAGTGTTTAGCACATAGCTCAGTTTCTGGTAGATGGTGAGCACTCAGCAAACCTCTGCTTTAAAACAATGTAACAAGAAATTCATGAACATTGAAAAAAATACTTAAAAACCAAAGACAGGTCTTCCTGAAGACCACTAAATGACATCCAGAGTTCTTCCTTGAGGATCTTATTTGTATTTAGCCCAATCAAATGAGAAAATATAGGGGCTAAGTTAAGGAAGAACGGTAGAAAGTCATATGGAGATTAATTGGGACAAGAAACAAGGGAACAAATACTGAGCACTATGCCTGAAATCCAACGTTAACTCCTCTGAGATAACTCTGTGAGGAAAGTCTTGCCAGTGCTGATCAAGTTATAATTAAACAAATGTGGCATAAAACTTTTTATTCTCTTTTAGTTCAGACAAAATGGTTTTGGACTTCTTTTTAAATGTCTTTTACTAAAACTCAAGGGAAAGCATAACGACAAACTATTTCACTTACATAAGGATATAAATTTTCCAGAAAGTAGGTGTTGAATCCAAATCTGGATGAGAACTAGCTACAAGCTGGCTTTGATGTGAATAGTTCCAAGCAACAGCACTTTGAAGAAAATTCACTAAATCCCGGAACCCAAAGTGTTAATTCTGGCTTTTTTTTTTTTTTTTTTTTTTTTTTTCCTGGTGAATTGTGACTTTGGTAAGAAAGCATATCAGACGGTATGAGCAACTCAGTTAGTGTGAGCAACTATGCTTCAGCAGTAATCAAAGACCAGATAGAAAACCTAGGAGAAATTTTTAAAAAGGGATAATGTTTGTTGAGTCTCTATTAAGTACCAGGCATCTTAAATCACATTATTCTTACAACAATTTTATAAGATGGGTGTTACTATACCCATTTTATAGATGAGGAAAATCTCGGGATTTTCTGCCTCAGATTTTCTTCTCTGAGGAGATGTCATACCTTCTTTGGTGACACAAAAATGAATTTGATGAAGTGTAGTAGCTTTAGTATTAGAAATAGAAATTGTCTCTAAGATAGGAAACAGAAATGTGGAGATCAAAGGTAGGGCAGGGTTTGCAAATGTGTCTAACAATAAAATAAGGAGAAGGAATTAGGTCAGTGGCAGAACTCTTGCCTTGGACTGGGAAGTTTCAGGGGAGTTCAATGCAGGTGGGGTATGGGATATGATCCACCTGTTAGGTAACGAATAAAAGGGAATGTTTATACCTTGGATTTGGGAAGTATTCTTGGAACCACTAGTAAAAGCCAATAACTCCTATTGTTTCTCAAGGGTTGGTGGTTAAATGAGATAATCTACCATCTTCAGTGTGAACTAATTATAATGTGGTGGAGAGTGTTATTATGTGGATCAGAGGTTATAGAAAAGACTAGAATTTGAGTTCAGATGCTCTCTTCATTCTTCGTTGTTGACACTGTAATTTGAGAGTGGCCTGGTTGTTATGAAAGTCTAAGTTCCCCAATTTTGCCTGTGGTTGCTCCTACATTTTCTCCTCTGAGAAATGAGATGGGGCTACATTTTCCTATACTCAGTAAACAGACACAATACAGGAAGCCCATCCACTAGGTAATTTTTAAAAAGCCACAACACATCAGCCCACAACAGGCTGACCTGGTGCCTTCTACATTTAGCGATGCTAGCATGAGCTTTCCTTTAATGGCGGCAAAGCCAAGGAGAGCATACCTTGGCCTGAGGGTAGGATTTTCAATTTTCTATGAAATATCCAATTCACATCCCACAATTCAGTTTCTTTCTGATCCCTGGACTGGTGTGTTGATATTGGTTGGACTGGAGAAATGGTGTACTCCTCAGGTGGTGCCTGGAACCACTGGGCTGCCTTATTGAATACCAGCCAGAGCTGCAAGTCCCTGCTCTGTGTTTTTACACATCTACCACCGGCATCAGGTTTTATTAACAGAGGAGACAGGTTTCTAATGAAATATGGTCCTTAACTTCCTTTTATATTTGGTAATATCCTGAACTCTTTATCCAAATGAAGCATAAAGCACTTACAACTGTGTTTTGCCATTGCACTGACCGAGGAATATATTCATTTGCAGTAACATGGGATTCAATGGAGTGGAAAATAAGCTCTGAAAATTGCTCTTGCCACGAAATTGTATCAATAAATAGGAAAAGCCCATTTAGATTTCACTGACCAATCTCCCCCCTGTGACAGAAATTAATATGGCCAAGTGGTGTATGTGGAAGGTAAGATGCTGGATGTGCCAGAGGCTGAATGAGCCATGTGTCAAGGCCTGCGGTGTAGCTAACTTATTTTACTGTTCACAGAGCCAGCTGAGGGTGCCTTTGTGTGTATGTGGTGGGGGGAGAAGGAGTATGAGAGGCAAAAGCCTCTGAGGGGTGAAGCAGGAGGAGAGGTGCTGAGAGCACCTATCTGTAGGTCACTTACCACACTCCTAACATTGCATCTCAGAGTCTGTGCAAACTGAAACTTTTCCCAAAAGGCATCCAGCCCAAGTTATGAAAATAAAAAGCAGGCTCATATTGTGCTTCTTTGAGTCAGTGTGGCTTCTGGCTATTAATTTCAATATACTACATTCTCATAATGAAATCCTTGCAGACACATCTAAAAATAAACACATGGTTGATGTGTGGTTTATCCATGTGGAGATGAATAAAACATCAGCTTCAGGTGTAAAGTAGTCAATTATGATGTTAAAAATGTGTAGAAAATACAAAGACTTGTGATTGACGATATGGGAGTAAAGTTAAACTAAGAGTCAGAACTAACAGTTTGCATGATTTAGGGCAAACGAGTATCTCTGAACTCAGTTGCCACATTTGTAAAATTGGCCTAGTGGTGGCTGTGCCATTTGCTTCTCAGAGTGGTTGCAATCAAATGAGGTTATTCAAGTGAAAGTAATTGTGATGATCTGTAAATGTTTAAGATGCTATTACTTTTCTCCACTATCAACACTGATGCTGAAGAACAATAATTATGAAAGTAAATTATATCTTTAAGAACTACTTCTTTGTGCCACTAGAGGCAGAATTATGTGATAAAAGATGGTGAATCTGGAAATCTGGGGAGCTGGAGCCCAGCACTGCATCAGCTCTTACAGCACAGTGAGCCCTTGTGCAGCTAATGTAACATCGCAACTTTTCACATCTGTAATCTGAGATAGCTGTACCGGATTATCACCAAAATTCTTTTCTAGCACCAATTTTTTTTTTTAATCAAAGAGGTACCATCATAATGGAAACCCAGATGGTAAGCTAGGAATGAAAGAACATATATTATCATTTCTAACTAAGAAGATCACAATTCTCTTGTAATTTAATGTTAAAGGACAAGGTCACAGAGGAAATTTTGGAATTATTTTTAGAGAGCTATACTCTTTAGGGTAAAATTGTCTTGAATCAAAATCATCATACTTGTGCTGTTATCTCAAACCTTCAGATTTCTCTTTTTATTTCCCTTTTGAATCTTCTGTCCAATAGCTTGCTAGAGGTGGTAGACTCCTCTCCTTTCCAGAATACCCACTGAGATTCTTAAGTCTTGGCAGAGATGTAAAAACTGTGTTTTCACGTGCCCATTGCCACCCTGGTAGAGGCTGGCTATGTTACCTCCTCTTCTTGCCAATAGAGGTGTCTTGGGAATCTTCTCTTTTTCTTGATGTGCAGAATAACAACCAGGAGATAATCTGTGGCCTCTTGCTTGTTGGCTAAGCCCTTTCCCAGCCTTCTAAATGCTTGTTAGGTGGCCCTGACAAGTGGTAACTCCATGTGGTGCTCAGCGTGGCAATATACCACCACCTTCTCCCTCTGTTGCTCATGTCAGAGTTTCAGCTGCTTTCATTAGTCAGAGTCTAGCAGATGATTACACAGACTTATAGCAGGTGGAACATGGAAGGGAACATTGAGTTGTCCCTATAGTCTGTGTCCCATTAGCAACGTGGGTAAAGGGAGTCTGTGCTGTGTTCTTTGGCTTCAGTTAGTTGCCAGTTATACTCTTGGAGAAAGGGCAACTCCTCCATCAAACTTTGGAAAAGTTGTATCAGTGCAGAGTCAATGGTACTTAGTACAATATAGTGGCCAGATTGAGATTGCAACTTTGATTGCCTTGATTAAAGCAGATATTATGAAATCCAATCAATATGATATGATGTCCAGTCAATATTATTTTGAATTAAGGGATAAAATATATAAAAACATTCTCTTTGTAAAACCTGAAACAGTAAAAAGAAGTGAAAGCCCATTTACCACCATTCATCAACGCCTGTCCCTCCCCAGAGGAGAACAATGTCAACTAATCCGTTTTTAAATAAAGAGAGCTGCATGTAACAGGATGATGAATGTGGAATCATTGAGCATCTCGTTGCAGGATTCTCTAGGAGACCCTCCTTCCCCCAACAATTCCTTTCTCAAAATGTTTTAGAAAGGAAGTAGAGTTATGATGTGTTGGATTAAGAAGGGGTGCTGTAGTTTTTCCTTTCTCTCTTCATGGGAAATCACGGGAGGTACTTCAGCCTAATGGAGAAGGCTCCAAGAGAAATACTTTTATATTTTGGGAATGTCTTCAAGAAAGGGAGACTGGACCTTAATTCACTAATTGGACATCTGCTTAGAGAGTGGACCTGCTGATCTTCACTTAATAGGAGAGCAAAATGAAGCCGCTACACATTGCTTGGTTTGGGGAGAATAAAGTTGTTTCCTGTGTCTCAAGTGGACATGGAGGAAGGTAGCTTGAAGGCACTTGCTATTACCTGAGCAGGATGGCTGGCTTCCAGAAGAGGAGACCCTGTCAGCAAGAGACTGTGGTTTTGAGCCACTAGGAGGGTAAGGCAGAAAAGATCAAATCAGAGCCTTTCATCTGTTTCAGAAAGAACTCATCCATGTTTCCCAAAGAAAGGTGTTTGCCAAGTCAATGGCATCAAAAGCCTGACAGTGTCAGCCAAGAGAGGACCCCAAAGGCACAGAGACCCCAATCTCACCTCTAGTATAATGGAAAGAGAGAGATGGATAAGAGGGAACAGGAGGAAAAGAATCAAATGAGTAGACCAGCCTCTCTCCTTACTTCAAGTCCCTCCAGCTGGGGCAGGCTGAACTGAGTGGGGAAAAAGGGTATATGATTGATTATTTAAACTGGGATAAATGGATAGGACTAAACTGGAGGTTTAACACGTGAAAGTGATCAGAAAGCTATGGGATTTGTCCTGCATACTATTAAAGGGTTGAAAAGGGAGATTCAACACAGTTAAATGCAGTGAGTGAAAAAAATCAATTCCATATTTTTAACCCCGTAAATCAAACTTTTCGATAAACTGGTTATGTACAGAAAGACACAGTGTCATTTGTTTTTAACATTAATTATGTCATAATGTATATATCATACTGTAGCTTGCTTTTTACACTCAGTAATATGTCTCAGAGATCTTTATACGTCAATACACTTGGATTTCATTGTTATTTATGACTGCTTCATAGTTTTCCACAGTACTGCACTCCTAGAGTTTCTTTAGCCATTCTGGGGTGACAGGTTTTCAGCTGTGGAACAGCATAGACCATGAAAGAGGGTAAGGTCTGGCATAGATCTCTAAAGTGTGGCCATGACATCTGCATTGACTAAGAACTTGTCCAGGATTTCAGAATCCTTGGTGCTTTCTAAGGCTGGGCTATAAGGGTGTGAAGATGGGAGAAAATGGTGAGTCAGATTGCAGAGGGATAGAAGTATCCTCTCCTCTTTGTCCTCCCTGTTATTGTTCCCCTAAATACCCATCTCACCAAGGTGGAAGCAAAGCCAGTGATTTCAGGTCAACACTGTTTTCTCACCTAAAAACTGGAGTGCATTTATTCCTTCTCTTTTCAAACCTTGCTTTTTTTGGCAACCAACAATGTCAGAAAAGTACTTTGAAAATATTGGAGAAAAGATTTATTAAACTCAAAGATTTATTAAAATAAATTTCCATACCAGTTGTAGTATTTCATATAAATTTGTCAGATACATATATTTTAACCTTTAATTTATATTTTTAAAGGGATACATACTCATTGCCAGTAATTACTGAACAGATGTAAGGATATACAAATAACTATATGCAATATTAAACATATAAAATGCTGAGTACAGAGTATATTAATGATTTCACATTTTGTAGAACTCTGGTTATCATGGTCAAAGATCCATAAACATATCTTAAGATTTAGTGAGCTCTTCATCCTAATTCTCAGAATTTGGGGGTTTTATTGTCTTTTTTTTACAGCCTCCCTTATGGTGCTTTAAAATGAGATTATTAGGCTTTCACTCAATAGAACTCTATCTAAAATATCTCTTGTTTTCCATTTTCTCCAAAGAGTAGAAGAATTTGGCATTGTCTTTTCTCCCCTTATGATTATGGGCAGCTTTCATTAGTTTTCTCAGTGTCTTTTGTATTCGGTTCTGCCCACCTTTCAAAATCTTGGTGTTAAATTTTTAGCAGTAAGTACATTGTTGTTGTTATCATACACTTACTCAGGTTAGCTGATAGCATGAGGGAGTGTCCCTAGTCAACGTTAGGAAAAGCAGCCACTCCAGATATGTTCTCATGATTTATAATTCTATTTTAGGGTTTCATTTGCAGCTGTCAGTCAAATACCACAAGGTGGCCACTGGGTATTGATAAAGGCCTAATTGCTCAGGAAAACTAAGTCCCCAGATGAGCCACCTGCTGGTGACGTGTGTGTGTGTATGAGTGTGTGTACTCAGAGAAAAAATAAACATAAATCACATGGTATGTCTGACAATATTTTTATTAGAAGGATCTATAGAATCACAAAATGAGAGGAGAATCTAAGAGTCCGTAGAAGCCATTCCCCTGCCTTTAGGTAGGCCAACAATTTTCTCAAGTAGATTGATTCTCTTCTTTTTTATAGCTCTTTGGAATAAGAGATTGTATTCCTCATTTTGGAAAAATCATTCTAGTATTTAATAATCCTTATATTTTTCTTTAAATGTCTCTAAGAGAGTTGAAAACTGTTGTTCGCTTCTCATCTATACAGACCCATAACTCCTGGTAATTTGCTACTTTTGAAGACATTGTCTTCTTTTGATACAAATAAGTACGTGTATGTATTTTAATCATGTTAATGTTTTTTTTCCTACACTTTGTCCAGTGTCCAAGATCAGATCTGGAACGGCTACCCCTGCTGTTTTACCATAAGCAGAGCAGGCCAAATGCTAAGAGGACCCTTAAGATTTCCTAACAATAGGTGTATGTGGAAAAGACAGATGGCTTCCTTTGTACCTGATAGATTCCCACTGACTGAACATCTGTGAGAGGAATGGAAAGTATTTACTTTGAGACTCTTTGTACCAGTTGAAAATCACATGTAAACTTTTGAACAGTTTCTACAGAGGTGAAGGCAGAAGGTTCTGCAAATCTGTTGCCTCATTCAGCCAGCCAGCCATCATTTCCCTCACCACTTGATGTTAGGCAGAGCTTGCTTTATCGTCACATCCCTTGCAGTGATACTTGCCACCTAAAGCAGCCAGGCCAGCAGAACATCCTGACAGGGTCTGATGATTTATATCCTTGGGTGGAGGAGATATGCCACGGTTCAGGGAGTATCTTTTCCTTTGACATTTTCGCCTCTCACCTTCATCAGTTCATCTTCAGGGGTGGGTGGGGAAAGCAATCCCAGAATTGATATATGATAAGTGATTATGCATAGTTTGATTGATATCTCAGATTCCAGCTCTTTATACAATAAAAATAGGTATTAGAAATTCTTATATCCTCTAGTTTAGATTTTTTTTCCAATATCAGGGTAACAGGGTACAGAACAAATAATGTGAATTTCCTCAAAGAGTTCAGAATAAAAAGAAACTAAAAAGTTTTACAAGAAATGTCACCTACTTTACCAAAGAATTTTTAAATTGAATGTATTCCTATTGAGCCATTATTACGTGCTACCCAAGAAAGCCGTTACATATCATCAAGAGCCTTGTCAAGAGAGGACCCTCACAGTATGTGATATGTAATCAATAATGCTATAGGGAGATGTTCCAGATCAGGTTATGTCTGAGTGGAGTCTCAGGGGATGAGTGGGATCCACTTAGGTGACAGCGGAGAGGAAGGGCCGGGGAGATAGTGAGTTAATAGTGAGTAATTTCTCCAGGGGACTTCAAGTTGTCCAGTTTGGTAGAATTTAGAATGCAAGGATTGCCAGCCTGGATGCAATAATGAACTATGTTTTAAAAGTCTTTTTGGGGTGAAGGAAGAGTTTTGAAGAAAAATGAATTGTTGGAGAGAAAGGTGGAGGCAGGGAGACTCTTTAGAAGACTGTTGAAATAATTCATGGAATAGACTGTGGTAGCCTGACCTCAGGTAGCCTGACCTCAGGTGGTAACATTGTAGATAAAGAGATAGGGATAAATTTGAACCATATTATGGGTGAAGAATTAACAGAATTTCGTTGATTAACTGTGGTAGTTGAGGGAGAAGGAACTCCAAATTTTGTTCATTGAGGAGAAGACACTGAGTTCAGTTTTGGATTTATGAATTGTGAGACATCTATGAGTTATATAAGTGGAAAGTCTAACATTGATCTGGAGCTTGATTTGAGAGTTATCTGTCGGTCTGTCTAATCTATCTATCTATCTATCTATCTATCTATCTAATCATCTATCTTTCTATGTAAATGAAGCCATAAGAGTAAAAAAAATTGCCCAGGAAATATGCAGAGAAGCTATACACACTGCCCTTGCTCTATGCTAGAGCAAAGGTCTTCAGGCACTAAATGTAGTGTTCAACATTTACAATGTCATTTTATCTTGGACAATGGTGGACAAACACTCTTATATCCCTGCTCTGTTTTCTGGACACTGTGAACTTTCACCTTCTATTATTACAGTCTCATCAATATTTCATAATCCATTTTCATTTTCAGGATGTTGTGGACAAATGCCTTTTAGACAGCATAATTAGATGTCTTAATGTGGATATTAGCTATGCTCATACACCAGAGTAAAATGAGATTAAAGAAAAGCCTTCTCAGTATATGTTGATGACTCTGAGGCAGCTTCACCAAGTGACAATTTTTTGCCTTGTTACCAGATGTGGAGGCGGATTGTTTTACTTTTAATTCTATTCCTTGACTACCAGAACTAGATTCTGAACCTTTGTCACTGTACTGATTTCCACAGAATAGTCTATGTCTTTATTCATCCCTGACCGCTTGTGAATTGTTGTGAATTTTATAGAAATGGGCGTGGGGAAAAGGAGAGGTTTTCAAAACTTGATTTTCTAAGGCCTGACAAAAGAGTAAATATTTTTAGATGTGCAAAAAAAAAAAAAAAAAAAAATACAATTCAGAGCAGTGAATCAGTGCATCTTGCTGTTCTGAGTGATTTGAATGTTCTAAAAGAGGAAGCACTTGAGCAGCATCTGTGCCTGTCTCTTCGTCACGTCTCTGATTCCCTTTGAGGCACTGGGAAGTAAGATGACTCTGAGCACCAATTGCTCACAAATTTCTTCTTCTCTTCCAAAATAAATTAGTGCTAGCAGGTCTCCCAATATGCAGATGCTGCCTTGTTGAGTCAAAGAACATTCCAAGTAGAAGCATTTGCATTCTGGGGACTAGCTTCTATGCTGCTAAAATGAGACTCTGTGGAGAAGCCAGACATGCTTCCCAAATCTATTAGGATGGATTGGATGTGATTCCATGCCCATTTTTATGCTATTTCATTTGTGCTTGATTTGAGACTCTCTGGGAGATATATGCTTATATACAAGAGATGAATTTTGCCCAGATTATCTACCTAGATGATTTTACCAGTTCTCTGCCTTTTCTAACTAGTGAAAACCGAATGCCATTCTGCCCACATATGTGGTGGGTGAAGGAGCAGGATGGAGTTGATGATGTGAGCTGAACTTCTGTGGCTTACCCCTGGCTAGTTTGACTTTAGGGACATGGCTTCTGCACTAATAAAAAATGCTGCCAATCAGAGTGTCACATTGAAGGGTACAGTACATTGTGTCCAGAATATTCTTTATTTAGATGGCAAAAGTGTCAGAAAAAAGAAAGACCTGAGTCAAGTGGGTTGATCGAACTCAGGAGAGATGTAGCTGACTGGAAGCAGTTTGGGGAGGACAGAAGAGCAGTCCCCAAATAGAAATGTGGCTCTAGTTGAGATGAGTACTGGGGACAAACACATGAATTCAAAAGGAAAGACATGTGAATTCATTTTGGAAGGGTGCCAGAAACAGAAAGTAAAGAATTGTAAAAATGACTCCAAGTTTTGGTAAGAAGAGTCTGGTTTGATATTTTTACCTAAGCAGTTAACTGCACAGATTAAGAAATGGTTGAGTCCTTGCAACTACAGTAGAATCTGATTAATCCAGAAACTAGCATTATTGGTACATAAGTACCAGGGAAGAGGACAGGCCGCTTTCCAAACACTGGCATTGCCAAAGGCATTGTTGTTATATATCTGTATAAATGTTTGTGTAAGTTGAAGTAACAGTGGGTAACTGCAGTGATCAGAAAGCTAGGGGCAGTTCCAGTAAACAGCCATTTTTCTTGACATGATTCTAGGTTCAAATAGCCTGGAAAATAATTTTTTACTTTAGGTTATATGCATTGCTATAGCAGAGTATGTTTCAGGTTCAGTCTCTTTCTGTCTTGGTCTCTCTCTCTCTCTCACACACACACACACACGCACGCACACGTGCATGCCACATGGCTTTGTTTGGAGACTATATTACTTCTCTGGATGATTCAGAATTTTGCTGGTGTAGGTCATCCAAGACCATGATGGGAGCAGAACAGGCCTGCCTCAGAAAAGACCATGACCAACTAAAAAGGAGGTAGGGGTCTGGCACTCACTCTTAGGTCTGATAGCGTGGAGGCCAGCTTAGATGGGAAGAGCAGCTACATAAACCAGGACAATTAGAGTTCACCATTATACTGGGTAATAGAGGCAGAAATGGTAGGAAAACTATTATTACTCCTTTCATTCTGAACTGTATCCAGTTATGTTTGATCATAGCCCTCTGGGGCAGCTATTACTCTAAAGTTAAATTTCCTAAAAGCAGAGTCTGAGTCATGGATTTGAGTGCATGTGATTTACAGAGACAATGCTCTAAGGAGAAAGGGAGTGAGGGAAGTAGGGCAGGGGAAAGAGCTAAGTAAGCATTTGGTCTCTGTTTGATCCCACTGGAGCTTGGGAGCATAAATTTCCTTCGGTGTAGTGGTGGGCATGGCTTAACATCTTGAGTAAGAAGCTTCTGTTTGGCTAAGGGCAATTTCCCAGAGAGGATTACTATCCAACACTCTCAGCTGCTGAGAGATGGGTACTCTAACCTAGGAAAGAGGATCTGGAAGGAAGATGCTGTAGACTTTACCCTTTGTTTCACAGATAGGGTAACTGAGACTCAAAGATAAGCCTTGCTCCAGCTAGGGAACTCAAAACAGTTAGTGAGCAAAGATCACAGCATGGAAGCTGATTGGTATTTGCCCTATATTATTCTGCCTATGTGTGTGACCCTGGTCCACGGGTAGTGTTGGCATCAAAACAGAAATTAAAGCCCTACCTGAATCCTGGCTCTGGCCAAGGCCAACATAGAAGGGTGAAGATAATTTTATATAGTTGAGATACAATTATCCATGAATCTCTTGCATGTCCAGACATTTTGTGAAAGGGGGCACTGATTGCCTTTGTTCCTAACTTTACCGTGACGTTTATTTAGCCAACAGTCTTGGAAGATAGACATGGTGTCTTTTTCCACAGTAAGGGAAGGATGCTTACTGTTTATTAGGTAGGGTTTGGGTTCCCCAAAGTCCATTTTCCTCTCCTGCAACACAACACACTAAGTATGCAGGTGTCACCTGGCCCTCTAAGCATTGCATTATGGGAATTGGGCTTGGGGAACTGAGGCAAAAATGATGGTTCTCTGGCTGCTGCTGATGCTGCTGTTGCTGGGATTAATAAAAATATCCTTTATTTCTCACCCAGGAGCACAATATCTTTTACCAATGTCCATGAAATTGTGACAGGCTAACTTGCTAGCATGTAAATAAGGTAAAATCTTAGACCTATCACAATTTTTGACCAATATATTACGACTTACGGTTTTAGAAAGAAGATTAACTTTGTGATTGGTGATTTAAATTTCTACCAAAGCTGGGGTTTTTTCCTACTAAAAGCTTTAGAATTTTTCTCTCTCAAATTAAGCATTTATTTTCATGCCACACAATGGTATGTCTGAGATGGGCTTTTAAAACAATTGTTTGCTCTCACAGGGATGAAGAGCCTCTTCATTAGGTTCATCAGTTAGATTAATGCAATTGGGTAGATTACATTAATGGTTCCACTGCTTTACCCCTTTGGTCAATGGGATGTTAGCAGATGTAACTCAAGCAGAGTCTTGAAAATGCTTGCATGATTGGGCTTGCACTTGGACCTCTGCCAGCCCTATGAAGAGAGCCAACTGGGTTACTTTGCTGGTCCCAGGATGATAATGAGAGGCACGTGGAATATACACACTCCTAGCCCTGCTCAGCCTAAGTCAGTGAACCCCAGCTGGCCATAGAGAGGTGAGGGAGCCAAGCCAAGGCTAACTAAATGATTCTGTTAAGCCCAGCCTAAGTCAGTTAGTTCACAAACTTGGTTAAGTAAACACTTATGTTGTTTTAAGCTATTAATTTTGGGGGTAGTTTGTTACATAACAAAAGCTGTTTCATGGCCTTCAATTTTTTATTGTCGTGGATTTGAGAGAAGGATGCTCAGAGTCAGCTGCTGCAGCCCCAACTCAACATCTCAACCCTCAGAGATACAAGAACTCTGTTAACTCCAGTTTTATATGGTCAGACTGGGAGGTTGTCTCCCTCCCTCCTCTTCTTTCATTTGTTACTCTTACTTTTGGTAGATAGGTGCTGAAGAAACAAAGATAATCAGCTCTTACTTTTAGTAGATAGGTGCTGGGGATATAAAGACAAACTCAAAACCAATGAGGACATACATGCAAAAAAATAACATAGGAGATATAAGTGCTAATGGAAGTGTGTGCAGTCTGATTAGACTACAAAGGGCAAATCTAAGCCTCTGAGGAATGGGCATGGGGAGCTTCACTGAAGTGGTGTGGTTTCAGGAGCATTGAGTAGGCACTGCTGCAGTTCTTCCCAGCTCACTTGTTCATGTATTCAACATGGATTTTCCCAATCAGGAAACATATTATGACTACCTACTCTATGCTCTGCACTTTGCTAGGCACACGGGATACAAATACTAATTAAATTCAGTTGTCCAAGGAGTTTATACTCTTAGCTTAATTCTAGTAGCTTGACATGATGTCTCCCTCCACCACATTTGTAATGCAGCTATCTCAGAGAAGAGTTATATTTTAACCTGATATCAGTATTTTAATCTTATGAATGTTTTCCTTCCCTTCCCTCCCTCCCTCCCTTCCCTCCTTTCCTTCCTTCCTTCCTTCCTTCCTTTCTTTTCTTCCTTCCTTTCCTTCCTTTCCTTCCTTTTCATTTCTTGACAGAAAGGGTCAGACTGGACTGTTGCATGATGATCTATCCATGTTGGGGTAAGACAGAAGCCCAGGAACTGGATAGATTCATTGGGTCTCAGTATAACCCAGAAAGGCCTATACTGTGGACTAGAAAACGTGTTTTTAAGTCCTTTCCCTTCTGAATTCTCAGCATGCTACAAATACACTGCACTCTGTCTTAAGTTGGTCCCTATAACCAAGGAAAAGGCCCTCATTCCCAGCCTTAAGATACTATGAGTTGGTATCTCAGGGGCTCTTTGCCCTGATAGCCTGTTCTTGGATAATATGTGTAACCTCAGCTCACAGGTTTCTCCTTACCATGTTCTATGCCCATTAATGATGTCATCTGAGACTGTATTAATACTAGATATTCCCAAACTTCCTGTCCTTCCTCAGCCAATAGCTCATGCCAACACTTTCTGCATCTTATTTGTTAGTGTTTGGAGAAATAATCATATCATATGTACAGACCAACTGAATTCATTCAGTTGCAAGTGATGAAATTCTTTTAAACAAACAAAGATTTATTGACTCGAACAACCAAATCATGAAATTCTTTTAAACAAACAAAGATTTATTGACTCGAACAACCAAATCATGAAATGATAGTGCTGGCCTTTGCAGCAACTGGAACCGGAGCTGCCATGTACATTTGCACATTTTGCTTACTGCACAGGTGCCCAGCCAAGGGAGCAAGTGGGAGCTGGGATCCAGCCCTTGTGCCATTCCCCAAGCTGTGCTCTTTGGCATGAGACTATGTACCCCATAGGTACCTTCTGCAGTGCATTTCTCTCTAGTTGGTCCACTCAGAGGAGATTCTCATCTTTTACCTATCCTCAGATCATTGTTTTCCATTCTATTTCAATAAGAGCCTCACTATAGAGCTTGCATGAATGAGATTCTCACAGCTTAAGTATGTTTGTAGGATACTCCTCACCAGCTAACCAAGTGTGATAATTGACTTGGCATGGTGATAGCATTGGTGTTGGTATCATTCACAGTCATTAGATGTTCCTTAATACTAGCTGGGAGCATTATTGTCATCCTGAAAAGGAATATCATAAAAATCATAGAAATGAGGAGGTACAAGTCTAGCAACTATAAATCAGGGCCTTCTGAGGAAGAATTTGACTTTATATCAGAGGCACTTAGGAACCAAATTGATGCTGAGAAAAAAAGTAAATCACTATTGGCAAGAGTAACTTGAGAAGCTCTTCAAAAATGCAGAGGAAATAAGAAAATGTGAAAGAGGATTATGAATATAGAAGATAGAAGGCAGAAGCTTTATCAGATAATTACAAGTGCTTTTGAAAACTGTCCCAAACAATTGGAAGCAGATTAAATTAGGAAAGATAATGAAAATATTTCTTGATTTTTAGAAAAGATCTCAAATAGGTAAAATTAATAAAATGCTACTTATATATAGTTAGGCACAAGGTTTGAATTATAAAGAGGGAAAAAAATCTCATGAGTGCCCCCAGCAAAAGTAAGAAAACAAGTGAAGAGCTTATCTACAGAAGAATTAATATTAGTTGGCAACAGACATTTTAATTTTTTCAGTAATAAATGCTGTAATACAATGGAGCCACAGTTGGAATTGTGGTAGCTGTGAAAGGAAGGAATGTTACCCCAAATTCAAATCATTGTCATATAGGCAAAGGACCACTAACTCTGAAGAAAGTTAACTGAACTCAGTCTCCAACTAAATTTTAATAATGACACAAGCCATTTTTAAAATACAAATCTTTATTAAAAACTTCATACGGAACTCCTTGCATGCATAAATGTCGTATTTATAGTTTTAACTATTCTCAAGCAACCCAAAGATGTATGAAGCAGTTTTCAGTTGTATTGAAGTAGAGAGGCGCAAGGTGAGTTGAGCTGCAGAGCTAGGAAGCTAATATTATTATCCCACCATCTACATCTGCATATATAGGACTGTTTTCCTTGCCTTAGTACATATCCAACTCCCCTAGAGTAATTAAAAGTAAAATTATTTCTTTGTTAAGAAATGGCCATCATCTGAGAGAAAAATATTAGCTAAAGTAAAAAAGGCAATCAAGTGATACTCTAAGGACCTGCTCAGTAAACACAACTAGAAATGTGATTATTATTTTACTCTACAAATATTTATTGAGCACTTACTATGTACTGACCATTGTCCCAAATCTGCAAAAATTATGATGAATAAGACAGATATGATATTTGCTTTTCTAGAGCTAATAGAGAAATCAAACAATTAAGCCAATTAAATAATTAAAAATTGTGAAAGGTATGAGAATAAGGATGAGGATTTCCTTTAGAAAACATAAAAAGGACAGGTGCTTAAAAAAAGAGATTACTTTCAAATGAGTCTTGAAGGATGAGGCAATTTTCATCATGAAGGTAGTTGGGGGCCTTTTTGCTATATAAATTTAGCATTTGTGCAGTTATTGTACCAATAAGCAGTGGAATCAGATGACCTGGTTTACATTTTTGAAAGATCCCTTTGTCTGCCATAAGGAGAATGGGGCAGAGGAGGGTAAGAAGAAGAAATATCTGTGCTCCGGGTGGGAGATGGTGGCATCCATGTGGCAGGTAGAAGGATGGCGTGGAAAAGGTAGCAGCAGTGGAGAAAATGAAATTGTGTTTTAGTCTGAGCCATATCAAGTCTGGGATGTCTGCATGACATTCAGATGGAGATGTCAAGTAAGTAGTTAGGGATGTAATTCCTGAGGTCAGAGAAGTCAAAGGTACAAGTACAATTTATATTTGAGAATCAGCAGCATATAGATGACATTTAAAGCCATGAAAATTGATGATGCCATCAAGAAAAATAGTGTGTGTGTGTAGTGGGGGGAAATACCAGAATTGAATACTGTCTACGAAGCAAAACAGAGTAGACAGCAAGCCAGCACCTACAGTAGGCTTGCCAGGCCATCATTCCTTGGGAAAAATTCTTGGATACAGGCATTTTAACATACGTTCAGATTCTGCACCGCTTATTACATTTCAGATCAAGGTCCAGGATCTAACAAGCACAGATATTAGACTACAGCTCTTGGACTGTGGGACTTTTAAGCTGTCTGACCAAGGAAGCAGCAGCCTTTCACCTGACACCATTAGTGCCTTGATTCAACAGCATTTGAGTGGTGGAGCTTTCCTCTAGCCCTGCTCTGCAAGCTCCATGTTTATGGCTGATAAAGCACCAGTCCTACTTCTGATGTGAACAGGGAACTGAGATCTAAGGCTTGGAGTTGCAACTGTATGAGGTGGTAGTTTACTGGCAAGATTTTCTATAACAGCATTCTTGTTTGGAGAAGCATTAGATCCTCCCAAGTTCTGCTCAGGTTCCTGGGGTCTAAGCCTTCTGATTGATTGGCATTTATTGACCAAAGCCCTGGGCCAGTTTCCATGGAGCTTTGCTAGAGTCCTGCAAGAAATGAGTCTTAAACAGGTTAATTCTTTACTCCCAATCTGCCTTCTGAATCCAAAAGGTGGTGTCTATGCACTATACCTCCATGTCAGAAATATATACTATTTCAATCCTGAGAGCTGTGAGACCAGTCACTGACATCACTTTAAGAGACATGGGAAGATGGTAATAGTTGACTACCCCCAGGAGGCAGGTCATTCTCACCCAAGGAGTGAGGGGAATTCCATTCATAATAACAACCGGGAGGGGCATATTCTCCAGTTTGGAAAGTGTAGCCATGTCAGCAGCATCTGCAGCTGTAGCCCAGGGGTTGACCAAATGTTAACTAAAATTTGCAGCATTATTCTCAAGCCTTCTCCAGTGATTCCTGAAAAGAGGAAGACTGCATGGCTTGTTCAGTCTCCAGTCCTATGATTCATTGTTGATAGTTACACTTGTGGGGTGCTATGTGGTATAATTCACTAGAGCTTGCCAGAAGGCACCAGAAGTAGGCAAAAACGTTGGTGTTATCAGGATACAGTAAGCGGCTACCAACTTTTCACCAGCCCATTCAGTACAAAGTAGTAACTGCAGCATCATGACAGATGAGCTGAGATGGTCACCACCTGGGAGAAACACATCAAAGGACCCAGAGTGGCCTAGGTGACAATTCTTCTGGAAGTATTCAAGTTCAATTACTGTGTATCCACATTCTGCCTCTCATGATTTCAGTCATCTCCCTTCAAATAGAAAAGAGGTGTCTCCTTGTTCTGGAAGTATCCTTGCTGTCGGTGCCATACTTGAGGCCAGTTATCTTGTCAGGGACCTTGGAGTCATCCTACCACCTCCATACAGTTCCAGATTCATAGTTCTGTGACACTGAACGCATGCATCTGCACTCAGAGTAAGAAAAGTGACATAGTGACACAGCAAGGTGTCTGGGCTCAGAAGTTCAATACACAGGGGACAAGGTAAAATTCATGTGGGCTCCCTCAAGTCACCTGATTGACTGGAGTACCAATCACCAGCTGGGAGGAAACTATGTGTTTACAGTGGTGTCTTCCCACTCCTTAGCACAGCATGTGGGCTGGACTTTACCACTTCCTGAGGGAGTCAGGGTAGTGGTAGCAGTGCCACTAATTAGCAGAGTCGAACTAGAAACTGGGCTTTTTAAGCAAGTCTGGAAAATGTTATTTTAGGCATTACATCCTTAAGTTCAGAGAAGAGCTGAGAATGGCAGCAAAGCTACAAAGTTTAATAATATCTGATACAGTCCACCCCTAGGATTCTCAGTGTCCAAATACACCCTTCTATCCATATTGAACTTCTAAACAACAGTATCAGCAGCATGGAATGATCCAAGAGCTGTGTTCATGTATGATATGAATAAAAAGTTATTCTTTGTCTCCTCTAGAAAGGGAGATACAAAATCCTACGGATACATGTGTGGAGAATGTTCATTCCTTCCTTAGCACAGTCCAAATTCTCTTTGATATTACATAATGTAAAGACTAAATTAATCATTACTACAATACATTGTATGTAAGATAATAGGAGGAGAGAATCATAAAAGTGGCCTGAATCATTTCTGCTTACATGCTGCTGGCCAATCATCTAGGCCAGAGCCTAGATGCAGCAGCCAGAATGACTGTAGCCAGAGGAAAAATGGAAATTATTTGGTGAACAATAGCATTGCCTCTGTAATATAAGAGAGCACAAAGTTTCAGGAAACAGGGACTTTTGATTAACCACATGTGTCTATCTTTTATTTCCCTGACTCTAGAATAAGCCTTCAAAATGACAAAACGGGAGTTTTAAACACGTAGAAGTTGAAAAGGGCAAAGAGAATAGGAGGGTGAAAGACAGTGAGAGAAAAGCATCAACAAAATTTGAAAAATGATCAGTTGAATTAGATGAAGAAGTGGTAAATGTTTGAAAAGAGGGATGACAAAGAGAAAACCCATCTCCACCCCCCCTGAAAACTTCAGGTACTGGAAGAAAAGTGTGCATTGATTAGGAATAGTTCAAATAATAATGGGTGAGAAACAATCATAAAACCCTGGGGGCATACCATAATCTCTTGCTATTCACACTTCAGAAGACTGGTTGGTTCACTCATGCATTTGTGGGTCAACAGGGGGCTTTTCTCAAGGCTGGGCTTGGCCTAGCTCCTTGGCAGGAGCAGCTCTTCTGCACTTGTCTCTCACCCTCCCCTGAGGCCAGGAAGCTAGCACGATCATATCCTTCTCACGGGGAAGGCAGAGGCACAGGAGGACAAGTGAAAAAGCTAGGGTGAGGCTCAGAACTGGCACATTATCACTCATACCTCATTTACTGGCCAAAGAGAATCACATGGCCAAGTCTAATAATCATGTGGCCTAGTAATCACATGGCATGACTCTTTAGTGAAAGGAATTGCAGAGTCACATGGCAAAGGACATGGGTGAAGGGAGAAGTGAAGAATTAGTTCCATTAGTACAATCTGCCTGTCTTAGCTTGGGCTCCTACAAGAAAATACCATGAACTGGGTGGCTCCTAAGCAACAGAAATTTCTCTCTCACAGCTCTGGAGGCTGGAAAGAGCAAGATGAAGGTGTTAGCAGATTCATTGTCTGGTAAGAGCCTGCTTCCTGGTTTATAGACGGTGCCTTCTCACTTTGTCCTCACATAGTAGAAGGGACAAATTAGCTCCCTGGGGTGTCTTATAAGGGCACTAATCCCATTCAGGAGGGCTCTGCCTTCATAATCCAATCGCCTCCCAAATGCCTGACCTCCAGATACCATCACGCTGGGGATTAGGCTTCTACACTTGAATTTTGGAGGGCCATAAACATTCAGCCTACAGCACTGCCACAGCAGGACTGAGAGGATGACCTGAACACGAGAGAGCTGCATGGAAGTCTTGTGAGGAGCAGTTAGAACCTCTCTCCAGTCCCCTGAATAGCAGAGGGCTAGAGGGGCAGGAGAGGCAAATGTTAATAGGAAAAAGTAAAAGTCTAGTCTCCACTCCCTATTTATCATCTCCCAGAACTCCAGCAAGTCTATAGAATACATTGGTAGTCTTTTCAGGAAAAGCCGGATGGACCCAGAGAAAAGACCAACAGACAGTGCTCTACTGGAGCTGAATTGATAGAGGGACATGGTAAATGAAGGAAATTTCTAAAACAAGCAGTTAGTAATTATATATAATTATAAATTATATATATGTGTATATATAATTTTGTAAATATGTAAAATTATAGTTTTTTACATATTTACCTAATTTTACATATTTACAAAACATGTAAAATTATTATATATACTATATATAGTAATATATATTACTATATACATATGTAAAATTATATATATATATATACACATATAGTAATTATACACATGTATAGATTTTACATAGGTGTATAGTAAAATTATAACATATATGATTTTACAGCAGTAATGAATTAGAGATGAAATGGAATCAGCCCATGAAGACAATTATTTCAAAGGGTGGTGATGAGAAATGAAGTGATAAATGGAGGAATATGTGGGTTTTATATATATATATATATATTTTTTTTTTTTTTTGAGATAGTCTTGTTCTGTCGCTCAGGCTGCAGTGCAGTGGCATGATCTTGGCTCACTGCAACCTCTGCCTCCTGGGCTCAAGCAATTCTCCTGCCTCAGCCTCCCGAGTAACTGGGATTACAGGTGCCTGCCACCACATCTGGCTAATTTTTTGTATTTTTAGTAGGGACAGGGTTTCACCATGTTTGCCAGGCTAGTCTCGAACTCCTGACCTCAAGTGATCCACCTGCTTTGGCCTCCCAAAGTGCTGGGATTACAGGCTTGAGCCCCCGCGCCCAGCCTAATATCTTTTAAAGTCTATTTTATGATGCAGGAGAGATAAGGATGAAGACTCAAAGTCTTTGAGAAGACAAAAATTTGATGTCGTCTAGAATACAGGTAATTCTGGACACCTCAGAAACATTAGCAACATGTGTTTGTTACTTTGCAACATTGTGGAGATACACACACACACACACCACACACACACACACAGCAGGTGGTAATATTCATGCTATGGGATAGGTGATTTTTTTCATGTACTTTCTAAACTTTATATAATAAAGATGCATTAATTTCAAATCTGGGGAAAATGTTATCTATCTACCCATTTATTTATTATTTATTTATTTGTTTCTTTCTTTCTTTCTTTCATGAAATGAGTGTTTCTGGAAGGGCAGATAGACTACCAAGGAAGTGGTACTTTAAGTAAGTTGACATAATTTCAAATACTCTGTCTTTTGGGGAATGATTTTGCCTTAGGGGATGAATGGATGGCTTAACAGAATCCTGAAAAAAAAAAATCATTCCATCTCTTCCCTTCCTGTGCTCCTTTCTCTGCATAGTGGCCTTTCTTCACCACATCACAGTTGTCTCAGCCTCCCTCTCACTGTTTCACATGTTTTGTCTCTCACTCCCTCAGGCTATTTTCAGTTTGCCCCCTCCCACACTGCCTGATCTATTTTCATGTAAAGAACATGATTTCTGAGAGTCCTACTTCATTTTTTCTGGTCCCCCTGTGGACTGGCCTGAATACACTTTGTTAGGGAATTATGTCGCACCAACTGCAGGGAATGAATTAAATTACTAATGGATCATTCTCTCTCAGGACTCAGGGGAAAATGCAAGTAAGCTGGCTGTGTTATCTCAACTCCCGTGGTTCTGCTAGGTATAGTAGGACCCCAGACTCTGGCTCTCTTACTAGGTACTGGCCATTGTCCCAAATCTCTGTAGCCTCCCCATCATCTCTGGAACCAAATGGATTTGGATTGGCACCTCTGCCTCTGACCAGTCATGTGGTTTGGATAAATTCTTATGTTCCCTAAGCTTAGGTGTCCTTATTTGTAAGACAGGGGTAATAATACACATCCCACTGTATTCAAGGCTGGGAAACAGCTGCCCCAGCTACAATAGGGTTCAGTGAATAGACATTTCCATCCTTTCTTCCTACTTAATTTTTCTACTTTTTCTGTTCCAGTTTATTTTCTTAACTAGAAAACTATAATGCTCCTGTCACAACATAAGGAATGTCCTGCCTTCATCTCTGTAGTTGTATCTAGGCTAAGCTCAGACACAAATAGAGATGGAAATAAAGGAACTTAGCTCTGGGAGAATGACAGCTGAGAGAGCTTCTCTCTTAAGAAAACCTTTCTCAATTAAAACAAACAAAAATATAGCAGGCTGTCTATCTTCCACACCTGTATGATCTTAGATATTTGTTCTGACCCAGGAACTACAATAGGTTCTTTCAGACTTAACCTTTTTTAAGCCTCAGGCAGCCTTGTGAGATATCATCATCCCCAAATCACAGAGAAGAGAAGTGAAGCTCAGAGAGGTTGCTCAAGGTCAAATTGCTGGTGAATGCTGAAGACAAGATTCAAAACTACAAGAAATCTGAACTCTTCATAAGCTCTGAGGTAGATTCATCTGCTTTAATTTTGCCACAATTTCCTGTCCCTGTTGCAAGAAGGGACACAATGGGAAACTGAACTTGAAGATACTAATTAATACAAAACACTGATATCTCTACAGTTATTAGCATTGTTCTCTTTGAAGGGATTCTTCCTTTATTTCTTTTTTGTTACCTTCCTCTTAATAATTTATAACCCAGTGGAGTGGTTTATTGGGATTACCAAGGAATTCATCCATTCATTTGTTTATAACTTCTACACACATCAACCTACTGTGTGCTGGAAACTGTGTGAGACATTAAAGATACACAGATATTGATGAGGTCACAGTCTTGCATAGAGAGACACATATAAATGTACTATGACTGAGTCCTATGGGAGGGGAGCATGGAGGAATGCTGATGCTATGTAACTGAGAGTGGATGCATCAGGTAGGAGGCATTTAGCCACGAGTACCAGAAAACCCAGTTCGAACTGATTTAAACAATAAATGAAATTTGTTATCTCACAAGACATAATGTCCATGTCATTGGTAGGCAAAAGTTACAGTATGACCAGGGCTCTGATTCCATTTCTCTGCTCCCCTCTCAGCTCTGCCTTCTTGTGTGGGCTTAATTTGACCTCAGTTCACCTAATGGATGTGGTATCATGGCCAGAAGCATCACCTTGGGCAATAGTTTTCTTGTTTGTGTCTAACATAAGAGAGAGAAAAGCTTCTGCTCAAATTGTGAAAACTTATTTTCCTTCATTCAGTACAGGTCACATACCCACTCTGGGGACAACAGCATTCACATGGGATATAAAGGAACAGGATTATCATTATGGGCTTTGGTAAAAAAAAAAAAAAAAAGACCCCTTCCCTGAAATACACTTCACTGGAATCATGTACATGGTATAGAAAGTGAAACAAGAAGTGAATAGATGCTGGGTAGGTAATCAACAATGTCTATAGCAGAATTCAGAGAGGGAGTGACATTTGAGCTGGATGTTGATGGGTGAATAAGAGCTCACCAGATAGCAAGGGTTGACAGTGCATTTCTGGTGAAGGAAACAGCTTGTGCCTTTGTGCAAGAGCCTACCACACTTGACACCTGGGCTGCCAGTTCCATGGGAGCAAAGTGGAAGGGGGAAAAGGGGCTTGGAAGAGGTGGGGGCAGTCTAGGAAGGATCACACATCCCTTACAAAGTATTTGTTTTCAGTCTGCAGGCAATGGAGAAAAAATGATAGTATTTATTTGACGACAGGGAATATGAGGTTAAATTTCTTCCAGGAAGATTAGCCTCACAGACTGGAGTATAGAGAACAGGGAGGTTAGCAACAAGAAGAGAGCTGCAAAGTTTCGATTAAAGATGTTAAGTTCCTGGCTAAATCAAGCCGGATGTGGATGCAGAGCTAGGGACATATAAGGAGCCTTTGTGAGATCATATTTCCTCTTGAAGTCCCTTCTCAGGGTCACTGAAACAGGAATGAATTGACTGTGATAATGGAATGACAGAAGCAGCATTGGCAAGAGTGAGGCTGGAAGTGCACATATCTAATCCTGGAGACAGAGGGCCAGGAGTTTCAGGTGTACAGAGGCGTGGGGGAATAGGTCACAATTACCTTCCTTGCTTCCTGGGCTTTTCTGGGTTTGCGGTGTTTATCATTTGCACAGAGGCTTCTGAGTTAATAATGTGAGACTTGTGATCTTAAGAAGACATAAGGAGAGCCTCAGCACCCAGTCAGTGGACCTTGGGGTTCCTCTCTCTGGTTTGTGGTGAGCTGTTTCTTCTCTGTACATTCACTGAGATGCTGGCAGATTCCTGATCTTGTTGCCAGGGGCTGTTTCTGCAATTGCTGAGGCTGATATAATCCCTGCTCAGGATGGATTAGGGACTTGTGGCTCAGGTCAATTAGAACATTTGTCAGGCAAAACCCACTGCCAGTGAGTAACAGAGGAGAAGCCTCTCATTCACTCCTAGCCCATGGTCTAGAGATGCAGGGCTTGGGGTGTGTCTTCCTAGGTAGTCTTTTATTTTAGAATTCAAGTTCTTTTGTAAATTAATTTTCTCCATCCCACTGAATTACTAGGGGACTTCTTCAATTCTAGATTAGAAATTTATCTTGATGGCAGGGAATCTGGGTGGACATCATAGATAGCAGCATGGCCCTCCCCCTTCTGTGTCATAGCATCAGGAGGGGGCACTCTCTTTGCTTTCTAATTTCTCCTCTCTGATGGATCCGTTCTACCAGCATAAAAACATGCTATAATATCTCACATAACAACAAGAACAAGAACAAAGACCTCTTAGACCCCTGGTACTTTCCAACTACCGCTCCATTTCTCTGTTCCCCTGTATAGGAAAGCAACTCTAAAGAGTTGCCCAAATTGTTTCTATTTCCTTGTCCCCCATTCTCTCCTTAGTCCATGCCAATCATGTTTTCATCTCTACTATTGTATGGGAATTGTCCTTATCAAGACATTTGTGATTTCAGTCTGGGTAAATGCAATGTTAAGTTCTCAATCCCCATTACTTAGTCTCTTATAGCACTTGACACATTTGATCATTCTTTTTTGAAACTTTTTTTCACTTGGCCTTCAGGTCAACATGCTTTTCTAGTCATCTGCCTATATAACTAGCTGTTTCTTGATCTCCTTGGCTATATCCTCCTTCTTTAATTAGCTCCTAAATGTTGGAGTGTCCCAGGTCTCAATCCTTGGACCTCTTTTCCTTCTCTTAGCTACTCACTCTCGATGAGCTCATCTAGGTTCATGGCTTTACACACCATTAATATGCCAAGGACTCAAAAATGTACTCTTGCAGTCCTGAGCATCATATTTATGTATCTAGCTACCTCCAAGATGTCTCTGTGTGGGTGTCTACCTGGCAACTCGTGACATTGTTTGTCATCTACTTTATAATACTATAACATAGAAAGTGTGCTCCAAAAGTGTATATTAGTTACTTTAAGCTACAGAGTTGCTTTAATCAGGAATTTGCACTACAGCTGGCTTCATTGCAGAAAGGCCATCCTCCAGAGGCAGCTACTACAAGCACTTCAGCTATCTTTAACTCTGATCAACACCAGACATTTTGCTAATTAGCATGCTGAAGTCAAAACCGGGTTTTCATTTGTGAAATTAGTGGCTTGTTAATCAGCATAATGGATGTTAGAAATGGGCTTTTATAGGTCGAATTAGAGGTAATCAAGATATGGGAATTGGCTAAAATGTCGTAGGGACGTTTTCTACCCATATAAAAATAAAATATAAGAAGCTATCAAGGCCCATAGGCTGTACCTTTAGAAATAGTACCTGAAGCTAAATTCTTTTTTTATTTATACAATTTTAAAATGAAGTTTTATTTTTTTTGCTTCGAAAAAATGCCAAACATTTTTTAATGAGAGTAAAACTGTCAAATGTGAATGTTAAATTCAGCCAGATGTTGACCTTAACTGTGAATTTAAATCTTATTTATTTATTTATTTATTTTTATTTCACTTTAAGTTCTGGGATGCATGTGGAGAATGTGCAGGTTTGTTACACAGGTATACATGTGCCATGGTGGTTTGCTGCCCCTGTCAACCCATCATCTACGTTTTAAGTCCCACATGCATTAGGTATTTGTCTTAATGCTCTCCCTTCTCTTGACCCCAACCCCCCGACAGGCCCCAGTGTGTGACGTTTCACTCCCTTTGTCCATGTGTTCTCATTGTTCAACTCCCACTTATGAATGAGAACATGTGGTGTTTGGTTTTCTGTTCCTGTGTTAGTTTGCTGAGGATGATGGTTTCCAGCTTCATCCATGTCCCTGCAAAGGATATGAACTCATTCTTTTTTGTGGCTGCATAGTATTCTATGGTGTATATGTGCCACATTTTCTTTATCCAGTCTATCATTGATGGGCATTTAGGTTGGTTCCAAGTCTTTGCTATTGAAAATAGTGCTGCAATAAATATAAGTATGCATGTGTCTTTATAGTAGAATGATTTATAATCCTTTGGGTATATACCCAGTAATGGGATTGCTGGGCCAAATGGTATTTCTGGTTCTAGATCCTTGAGGAATTGCCATAGTGTCTTCCACAATGGCTGAACTAATTTACACTCCCACCGGCAGTGTAAAAGCTTAATTCTTAAACACTTCTGTTTCCAGCCATTAGGGCAAAGGATTTCTGGGTGTCTGACCTTGCCTTGGAGTATTACCTTCTGCTGAGTGAACTCCTCATTTGATACAGTTGTTGGAACACCTGGAAGGACAGTGAGTTGGGATTGCATCAGGCTTACAGAGAGACGTATAAATTGCTCTGTGCCTACTTGTTAATGACGTTATGTCTGCATATGTGGTCAAATCAGATATGAGACTTGCTTTCATTATAACTTGGTAATGAGGTTGTAAGGCAGTAACTGATTCACCAATTTCAACTCCTTACATGGCTATAGCTGTCTACCACAATCAGCCTAAGAATTGTGCATTATCAAAGTGGCTTGTGTCTGTTTTCAATACACTTCTAACATAACATGGCCAAAACAGAACTCTTTATTCACCACTACCCCCAACATGCTCTCCGCCAGGCTTCCTCTTCATGATAGATCGCACCCATTTGCTCAGGCCTAAATGTAAAACCTTGCCTGAAACTTGCCTACACCTGCAGCCTATCCAGCAGGTTGCCTAGATCCTACCTTCAAAATATATCTTTTCCTTCTGCACTTTTCTCCATGTCTACAGGTCATCTCTCATCTCTACCACAATGGCCTCCTAACTGGGCTTACTATTTCTAGTGCCCTCTAGTCAATTCCTACAGAGCTGCCAGAGACGGTCTGTCAAATGTCAATGAGATTAGGTTGTCCTCCTGCTGTAATCCCTACAAAGTTTTCTATCACATTCATAACACAATTCTAGCATCTTGCCATGTTTTCTAAAACCCCTTGTGATTGAGCCCTGACCACTTCTCCAACCTCAACTTTTCCTACTCTTGTCTCACTTTATTCTGGTAATCTTTAATCTTCTCTCTACTCTTTCAGCTTCTCAAACGTATTCCCACCCCAGTGCCTTCCCACCTGCTGAGTCTTCATCAGAAATGCCCTTTCCCTGCATCTCTGTTCACATGTACCTCTTCAGAGAGGGCTTCCTTACCAACCAGCCAGTCTAAAATGGCCTCCCTATGGTCATTCTCTATCCTCTTGCCTGCTTACTTTTCTTCTTAACGTATATCTTAGGGAAGAATATTATTTATATCTGCATTTGCTAAATATATTGTGGTCTGTTTCCTTCATGAGAACAAAAGCTCTATGAAGACAGAGACGTTACACCATGTTAACAGTTATATCTTCAGTGAGAACAGTAGTGCTGGGCATCTAGAAAATAAATAGTCCTTAAATAGAGGTGAACTGAATGAATGTTTCCAATATTCCAACATATTTCTCTGTTCCTTTCATGTTATAATTTTCAAACACACTGCAATTGGAAGGACAATTGGGGAGTGAGCTGTCTCTTTGTGAGCTGTGCCCCTGTTCACCAATTCATTCTTGTAACTTATTCTTCTTGCATCCCTTCTATCAACAGACCCTGTAGTAAGTGTTGAGGATGCAACTGTGAGCAAGCCAGACAAATTATCTGCCCTCGTGGAATTTACAGTCCAGAGGGAGTCACAAACAGCAAACAAGAAAGTTTGTAATGAGAGTTACATAGAAAATAATAGAAGACCAAGATAGAGAATGGCAGGGGACATTATTTTATAGAAGGTGGTTAGAGACAGCATCTCAGAAGAGATGATCTTATGCTGAGACCTGAAGGATGAGAGTGAGCAGGGTGTATGGTACAGTGCCTGGCAAGTGCAAAAGCCCTGAGGTAGAAAAGGTGGCTGACTCCTAGGGCTAAAAGACCTTACATGGCTAGAGAGCTGTGAGTGAAGGTGGGATCTGTGTCCAGGGACTGGGCATCCAGGGTTTACCCAAGGTGGGTTATATATATTCAATTATAAAACAATTATATATATATATATAACATATATAATATATATATATATATATAACATATATAATATATATGTTATAACTCATATATTTTCAATGGTAAAACAACTGAAATATTTTGGGTTATAGTAAAATTCTTATATTTTAAAAATTGCTCTGTAGGCTAGGTGGAAAATGGATCAGGTTTCAGGCCAGAGTGAAAGCAGGGAGGTTAACTAGAAGGCAGTTGAGATGCTTGAGCTAGAAATGGCAGAGGTTTGGACTGAGACAGTGGCAATTGAAAGGGAAAGACATCACCAGATGAGGGCTCTGTTTTGCAGGTAGAACAAGCAGGAGCTGGGAGAGAATGCAGCAGGGGTATCCAGGGCTAGATATATGAAAGCCTATCAATAAACATAGGACTATATTGTATCCTTAGGAAAAGAGGAGAAATAAGAACGTTTCCCAGATTTCTAGCTTTCGTAACAGGAAGGAAGGGCATTGTTGCTTTCTGAGATGGGAAAGACTGAGAGAGAAATCGCATTCATAGGAGTATTTACTTCTGATTTGAATATTTTAATTGTGAGATGGCTTCCACACATCACGTTAAGTAAACATTTGAATATGCCACACCAGAGAGAGGAGAGTTCTGGGCTAGATCTAGCAGTTTAGGATCCTTTCAAATACAGAGGGTGTTTAGAGCTGTGGGAATAGATAACATCATCCAGGAAAGACTGGAGAAGTGAAGATATTCCAGAATGAGGCCCTGGGGAAATCTAACAGTCCTGGTCAGTTAGAAGAGAAGAGGCTTAGAAGGAAATAAGAAGAGTGAAATAAGAAATCCAGGATAGTGAGGTATCCTGGAGACAAAAGAAGAAAACATTTCTTATAGGAAGTTTGTCAGTTAAGCTGACTGCTGGTGAAACACTAAGAGAGAAGAGGAGGGAAGAGTGTAGATTGCATTTGGCAACACAGAGGTTGTTAACTTTGACAACAGTAGTTTCCGTTGAGTAATGGCAACGGAAGTCAGGCGTTAGTTGAAGAGTAAATTGGAGATGCAGAGAGTAGAGGAAGATTGCTTTTAGGAAGTTTGACTGTGAAGAGGAGCAGAAAAATATTGCAATAACTAGAGAAGTATGTGGGGTCAAGGGAGAACGTACCACTTTTTTTTTCTAATAGGAGACTAATGGGACTGTTTCAGTAGAGAGGGAGAGATTGTGTGGAAGAGAGGGGAGAGGTTTCCTTTAAAAGTCAACAGAGAATGAGATCCAAAGTAGAAGCAAAAAAAAAAAAAAAAAAAAAAAAAAGTTGGCTTTTGGTAGGAGGAGGGTTTTTATTTAATGGAAGTTAGGATGTAAAGAGTGCTTGCTTTTCTTATTTCATTGCTGAGGCCAACAGCTGAGAATAATAGATGGGAGTAGCTCTGCTTCCTGAAGTGAGGCAGTGTACCATTTAGGCAAGACCTGGAGAGAGACATTTTGCCCCCTTCACCCATCAACTAACCCCAGTTTTGTCTACTTAGCCTATCAGGTAACTTCAGGCAACGTAAGACATAAGAAATACATAAGAAAGGCAAGGCGCAATGGCTCAGGCCTGTAATCCCAACACTTTGGGAGGCCAAGGCTGGCAGATCACAAGGTCAGGAGTTCAAGACCAGCCTGACAAACATGGTGAAAAATTAAAAGTACAAAATTAGCCAGACATGGTAGTGTGCGCCTATAATCCCTGCTACTCAGGAGGCTGAGGCAGGAGAATTGCTTGAACACGGGAGGCGGGGGTTGCAGTGAGCCAAGATTGCGCCACTGCACTCCAGCCTAGGCGACCGAGTGAGACTCCATCTCAAAAAAAAAAAAAAAAAAAAATAGAAAAATATATAAGAGTTTGTGAGAGAGCTGGTAGTGAGTGAGAGGCTTGGGAGATGGTCAGTTTGCTGTTCCTCCTGACATGAGAGAGTAGGGGGACTTTCCTCCTTCTCCAAGCCAATAAGGAGGGCTTATCTGTATCTCTGGAGTCTGGTGTACTCAGAAACTGTTGCCTCCCTGACTATACCTAAAAACGTCTATGGATGAAAGGCTGTGGGGAGTCATCAGTGGCAGCAGGGCAAACGTTCATTGGAAATGGCCTGCACTTCTAAAGCCACCAGGACCAAATGTTTTATTTGGTTTTGTTTTCCTGTGGGTCATAAACCTGACAAAAGTAGCGAGTCTTGAGATTTCTTGAAAGGCATCTTCCCTATAGGATGTTCTAGAGAGATGAGGTACCACCAGAGTGAGAGTCTGTGTCAATGGGCTGGAACCCAGGGGATGTCAGTAGAACCATAAGAGACCCACAGGAGAGGACACTTCCCACATAAGGGAACTGCTGATGGGAAGCTCCCAGTGGGGAGACATGTAAGGGACCCACAAAGGAACCAATCAGGGAAGAAGCTACATTTGAGCTGTGACACACAGAGGGCCTCAGTGCTGCGATACCAACACACCAGCAAAGAAAGATGGTGGCCTTTTCTCTGAACACTCTTCTCCGGAGATCAGCCCAAGAGGGAACCAGGAACAGGATTTAGATGGCAAGAAAGAGATAGAGAAGAAGAAATGTAGAAGTAGACAAAAAAAAAATAAAGAAACCAATCTCATCCTCCTTCCTCATTGCAGGCTCTTGTACCTGAGTGAAAGTCCAGCAACTCTGTGGAGCAAAGCCATGGGGGCAATTAAATTGGATGAGAGGTTGAAGTTTTGACATCAAACTGGGTTTGACTTTTTACTTTAAAAACCATGTATGTATATATATATATTTTTTAAATTAAGAACAGAGATTGACCGGAGAAGTAATGATATACACGAGAGCCATCCTGGGGTGGGGAAGAACAATTCCATAGAGGGAGTATAAATGGGCGAGAAGGAATCAAGTTGCTTTCTGCCTGCCCCTTGCTGATTCTAGCTTGTTCAATAAACTGGTTATGGTTTAAATTTGTTTCTGTCTTAAAACTTTGTGATGTTTACATTGTTGCAGTCCAAATAAAACTTATGACAGTTTACAAGCACTGCTGTGATTCCTGGTCTATCATGTTGTAGACCAGGTTTATACATTTAAAGGCATCCACATGCCTAGCAGGTAGCAAAAATGGATGAGGCAGGTGAGGAGCAATAGAGAACAATGAGGACTGGAGAATGCCTGGCCTTTAATGTTTTAGCAACCCTCTTTGGGTCAAACAACACAAATATGCAAACTACAAATGACTTTTGTGTTAGATATACAAAAGTATCTTCCCCTACCCAGGCCTTTGTAAGCCTACATTGCATTAAGTGTGGCTGTGGGAGGAGACAGGGAACAAGGCAATATGACATGCCTCCGCCTCACACACACATACTATGATGATGCCGCTTACTAGAAAAGTGTAGAAATGTTCTGAGATTTCCCAAATCTATAATTTATGATTCTTGTCAGCATTCTAGTTACACACAGGAAAGTATCAACCTGTCATCTGAACGTTGACAGGAGGATAGATGAGAGAAACAGAGATTGTGCTTCACAAAAACTTCTCTTCCCATCACAGGCCAGATCCTGGTAATGAACACCAAACGCCAACCATTGCCTTACCAAGGAAGCCACTTTTTAAAAGGCTTCAGTTCAATTCATTCAGTTTTTACTGAGTGTCTAGGACATACGAGAAAATTTTAGGAGGTCAGCTTTGACCGGAAGAAACTGTACATTCTTGTATACAATCTTGTCATTTAGAATTCTGCCTGAGTAGCGATATACTAGCCTGGAGCAAAATATCCTGTCAGCAAATAAGAGATCCCTCAACCTAAAACAAAACATATGAGAGAAATACAGAAACAGAATTTCAGAATGTGAATAATCATATGCTAGAGAAAAGGAGAAGTAATTGTATTTCATTAAATGTTTGTTTGCTTTCTAAATGATTCCTTAGAAAGGAACCGAGATTCATTTCTTGACATTATATTTGAAAATGCCCCAGATTCTTACATTGGAAGAGTCCTCAAAGGCTATCCAGACAACATTCTCACATGGGAGAGTTGCTCTTTAAGGTAGGACCCCCTTCCAGATGGTTCTTCCCACGTAAGCTTGTTCACTCATGATGATCAGAATCAGGTGCTGGCACTGTGAGCTGTCCCAAACCAGATGCAACTAGCTGATGGAATCTAGGAAGATCTATGGTGCTGGACAAAGTTTAAGGGCCTGGTCATACAAGATGCATGGATCTGTATCTGAGAATTGGTCTATAATCAGGAAGTAACCATGGTGGTAATGATGGGTGAAAGGACAAGGGAGGCAGAGGTAGCACTGGACAAGGACCTAACTAAATCTTGGAAGTAGTAGTCTGCTCAGGCCAGGGCGGGACATCGATAGACAACCAGAGTGGTTCTGGTTGAGACATATGACTGACTGCAAGAATCAGTAAAATCCCTGAAGACCTGAGAACAAGGCAAGGACTCAGAATTAGGGAAAGGAGTCTCTAAGAACACAGTAATGTCTGTAACAAGAGTGTCCAGAGGACAAGCCTTGAGCAACTGATAGACATCTCTGTGTCCCTTCTTCTGAGTCAGTGCTGGCCTGGGTGGCATTTACCGGCTGGTGTACATTGTTTTATTATCTAGATACATTGTTTTTATCATCTAGAAGAGGAGAGATATGAAACATAATGTGCCCTGTTCCCTTGACAGGGGACTGTGAGATTCCATCCATGATAGGCTAAATCTAAATTTTGCAGAATTTTCCTTAAATCGAATGGCTTCCTCTTCTTTAATTATTTTCTTCTTTTGATTTTCATTATGCCACCTTCTCCTGGTTTTTATCCTATATGATTGGCCTTCTCTTTTACTGGCTCTGCTTCCTCTAACTGGTCTCTAAATGTTAAACACTTGTAAGGCTCAGTTTTGAGGTCTCTCTTCTGTTTCCTTCCATTCCTACCCACATGGCTCATGTCCCATCTATGTGTTGATGATTTCTAATTGTTGTTGCTCTAACCAAGACCTCCTCCCCGAGCTCCAGACTCATGCATCTAACTTCCTACATGATACATCCACATGTGAGTCAAATTGGAATTTCAATATAATATATCCAAAACATAACTGTTAACCCTCTCTGTTGTCTACAACCTGTTCCTCCCACTCTTTATCTTATCAAATGGCAGCACCATCCAATGGAACATTTAAGCCAAAAACCTAAGAGTCCTCCTTCATTCCCCCTTTTCCTCATGGCCCCATCAACATCCAATTCTTCAGCAAATCCCGTGATTTTTATATATTAAATGTTTCTGGAACCAATCCATTTCTCTCTACCACATTACCATTCTGCTCCAATCTACTGTCCTCTGTCCTCTCGAATACTGTTCTGTGTAAACTCCCACACACTCTGTTCTGTACTCAATAGCCAGTGTGATCTTTTAAAAGTATAATTTAGATAATTTGCTGCCTGAACAAGTCCTGCCCATGCAAAATGTACATAGTAATCTCCCTCCACAATCAAAATCCAAAAAGCCTTTTCTGAGCTTCCTCTGCCTACCCATCCAATTTCATCTTGGTACTACGTTCCCATTCACCTTCCCTCAGCCACACCCTGCTCTCTTGCTACAATAGCTCAGCCTCAGTCCTGACCGAAGGCCTTTTCACTTGAGTTTACCTGGCCCAGAAAGCTCTTTCTAAAATTGGCTGGCTCTTGTCATTCTGATCTCAAAATGTCTCCTCCTTGGAAGGACTTCCCCAGCACCCAGCCTAGAGAGCTCTGCCCCCGCCCTCACATTCCCCCTTTGGTCTTACTCTGTTTCTTAATACTACATTCCTTTCCCCACAGTACCTGTCAGTGTATAAAGTCATTTATCTTGTTGATTATCTGTCTCCTCATCACTAGAATATGAACTCCAGGAGAACAGGGACCTTATCTATCTTGTTCCTTGTTAGACTCCTATATTAGAAAGGAGGATACTAAATCTGGGTGTTTAATGATCATTTATTGAGTAAAAGGGAACTCTACCTGCATATAACTTCCACTCATTGATCAGCTGGAGGTATGTTCAATAAGTCTATTATTTTTTTAATGTGACGACCCTTTCAATATTTGAAGGAAGCCTTTATTATGTATGCCAATTATCTCTGTGTATGTGTATGATGTCTTTCTCCTGACTAAATATCTGCAAGTATTTAAATTAATCCTCATATGAAAGAATTTCCAGATACTTCACTATCCAGGTCACCTGCCCCTGGACAAACTCCAAAAGAAGACTCTCCAAAGTTAGTTCCAATGGTGTCTAAAAATAAACTGAATGACACCAAATATAGGTAGTGGAAAAAATGCTTTCAGGCTGAGATTAACAGCCAACTTCTGTTCTAGTCTGAAGTATTTTTCTGTAATGCAGAATTTAAGGCATAGAAAATATTAAAAGATTTTCTTTTCTCTTTTAGAGCAAATAGTTCCCTCCCACAGCCCCCAAGCAATCAATCTTAGACATGTATTATTTACTTTCTTGCTTACTCCTTCCTGAGTTCTGATCTAAGAGAGGCAGACTAGAAGAAGACAGGGTCTCTGCTGGTATTTTCAGCCCTTGCCTCTTCTCTGAAGTTCAGATGTGAACCTCCTGTTTCCTAGTCAACACCTTCCCAGTTGTTTCACAAACACCTCTTATTTCAATACCTATCCCAAATTAGATTTTCCTCTCCCTCCCCCAACCTTCTCTTCTCTGTTCTTTCCAATGCCTGTAAATGATACCACCATCAATCCAGTCATCCAAGCTCCAAACCTCAGAGCCATTTTAGACCTTTTCTTTCTTGATATTTGGATCCAATCGGTTTTCAACTTTGCCAATTTTACCGTTTCCTTCACCTCTATTTTCACAGCACTAACTCAGGCCTTTATAACCTCTTATTTGTAGCCTCCTGAACTGGGCTCCTGTTTTCCCACCCTTGCCTTGCTTCATTTAAGTCTTTTCTACATTGCAGTCATGGAGACTTTCAGTACAATTCCATTACGATGGAGCCCAAACACCTGGCATGCTACCTGAAGCCTCCTTTTGCCTGACCTACCTCCCTCTGATAACCTTTCTTGAGTCGCACTTAATTCTAAGAAAACAGTGTCAAGAATTCTCCCCAAACACCACATATGCTTGTCTTCTATGCCTTTTCTTTTTCCCTCTACCTGGACTTCCCTTCTCAACTTTCTTCACCTTTCTAATACCCTCAAGGATTAGAGGAACAGCTGCTTCTCTGGGGAGCCTTTCTGACCCGCTACTTGGGCCATAAACCCCTCTTTTCTGCCAAGACAGAGCCCAGCATGATTTCTTATCTAAAGTACCCAACAGGAGCTATTGAAATTATTTGTTTTTTTTTTTATATCCTCACAAGGCTGCAAGCTCCTTAAAGTCAAAAAAATTCTTATTTATCTTTGTACCTCCCCTGTAAGACCTAGCTAAGTGGGGAGCACATAGTAGGTATTTCATAAATATTAACTGACCAGAAATATCGTTTAAGAGGCTGAAACTTAAATCTAGATAAGGAATTCTTAGGCCTAAAATAATATCAGAATGTCCCTACATTACAAAATACGAGTGTTTCTAGTTCTTCATCATTCACAGTTCCTGATATTTCACATTTTGTGTTCAGAAACACTTCTAATAAAATTTCTCATGCTCCAGCAGCAGAATTTGGGGGACTTAGGGTGGTTAGTGGTGCAATTATATGCTATCTCTTACCTTTTTATCTTTGGCCAAACCTATTTTAAATAGTATGGATGGCAAGACATATGTCCAAGGCCAAGATGATGAAGTTTCCTGTGATTTAAAAGCAGCGCATAGTTATTAAACAATGGAGACTCCATTGTGCTATTGTTATTTATGTACATCTCTTAGTTCCTACTACAATGCTTCCATCTGGAAGGCAAGGCTTGGGGCTTATTTAGCCTTGAAACTATTACACTGTTCATCACAATGTCCCAAATAGAGGATGATCTCCATCAATGTGATCTCCATCAATGTGTCCCAAACAGAGGATGATCATCATCAATGAGTTGAGGCTGCCAAGTGGAAAGGAGCTTCATTGAGACACCAATTTGTTTGTGATAGTCATGGAAAAATATGTAGCAACCATTTCTTTCTCTTTGCAGTGAACTTGCTTGTCAAATGCCTCTTTAAAAAGCGAGTGAAGATAATTGCAAGTCAGCTGGAAGTGCTGCCAAGATATGACCTCCAGGAAGGCCCAGAAGACAAGTGATATTGTGTGGACTGCTACAGCGCAATGTCTAACTGATTCAAAATGAAGAATCAATTTGAAATTAAGATGAGTAAAGGCATCCAGCACTTATATTATAGCAAAAAACATTGTCACCAGGCCCTGGGAAAGATGAGGACACCTCCCTTCCCTTCTCAGGCTCTGTTTCCCTGTCAGACTGTAGCTCTTAAAGGCTGTCATCCTCCAAGGGTATTCCCTAAGTACAGCATAGCATCTCTGTTACCCTTTGAATTCAACAACATTGATCTCCTCCAACATTTTCATTCCTTTAGTCAAAAGTCAGCTGTCAAACGCAAGGCACAAGTGCAACTTTAAGGAATTCATGGCCAATATTTGTCATGTCATTTCATGGATTGTCTGCAGGCACATAAAACATACAATGAGCATACTGATCCAAGATACATGGCGCACAGTTAAATTGTGAAAAAACATGACTCTGAGTCCAGAAGTTCTTATTTTTTCACAGTCTTTAGAGTATCGTATAGGTCCCTTGAAAAATAAATTTGCAGAGTGTGAATGTTAATTTACTTTCACCTTCAGAAAACAGATTTTCCACATTTATAAAAGAGAAATAGTGACTATTCTAGACAATAGAGCCCAGCAAGAATACTCAAACTAGTATAACCCTATTTCTCTATACCACAAAGACATCTTATAGGCATGTTCCTCTGAAGGACTTGACTTGAGAATTATGCTTTTTTTTCCTCCTTTTCTCTCTAAAAGCAAAAAGCACCATGATCTTGCTGTAGTATAATCAAAACAGAGTCCGATGTGAAACCAGAGCCTTGACTTTTCATCCTTCGTTTGTTACTTAAAAGTTGACATAAGAAAAATTATTTAACTTCTCTTAACCTCAGTTTCTTATCTATAAAATGGGATAATAAAATGTATCTCACAAAGTAGTTATGAGGATTAAAGGAAATGAAAAACATGCTTATTTGGTTTTGAATCCTGGTTTGGTCTAACTATCAATAAAACTCGTTAAGATGGAATGTTCAGGTATCCTCAGCATTTTGCTGTTGTTGCCAATTACTGATGATTAAAACATGGAGTAAAATATCTGTGGCATTTCTGAAAAACTGTGAGCCCATCACAAATCATCTAAAGCTCTGCTTTCACACAAGTGAGTCAGAGTTCAAGCCAACAAGCCAAGGAGAGACCTATGCTGCTGCATCTTTCTTGCTTCTCAGAACCAACAGCAGCAGCAGCAGCAGCACCTAACACCTAGCAAGCAGGCACTCTATGCCAGGGGCCAAGCTGTGCACCTTATATTCATCCTCTCCCCTCATCCTCAGCACGACCTCAAGAAGCTTGAGCTCCTCCACACAGAACCATGGCCCCCAGTGGGGGCCGCACGTATGGCCCAGGCAGACCACAGGCAGCCTGCTCTCAAGAAGAAGGCTTGTTATTCTAAGGCTGAACCCTGAAGGATGCGAAGTAATGAGCAATCTGTGTCCCTAGCCACCTAGCTTCATTTTTATTGTATAATCTCTTGATCTATTGCAATCTCAAAAGAGGCCTCTCAAACATCCATGTTTCTGCTATGTTGCCTCTTTCACAATTGCCAGGGTGATCTTCTGAACCCAGGCCACTCATGGAGCTGGGAAGGTCTCTGGAACCTTGGGCCTTTGGTCTCTCCATCCTCTGAGTGCCTGCAGCCCTTGACAAACAGCACTGTTGCTATCATGCCTTCTCTATCAGGAGAATGAGAGGTTCTGGAAGGTAAGAACTACCCCTCGTTGATCATTGTATCTAGTGGAGTGCATGGGATGATGGCAGGGGCTTCTTCCACATACGTTCTATTAGGACAATGATTCTCAACCCTGGATGCACACCTACAATTACCTAGGAAGTTTTTAAAAATACATATCCAAGCCCATGCCCAATCGTAGTCAATGGAATCAGACTCTCGAGACATGAGGATGGAGTCCCAGGTAACCCTAACATATTAACAGGCCTGAGATCCACAGTATTTTTGTGTATGTCTGGCTCTTTCCATCCCCTTGGCTCCTCTGACCCATTTAAGAAGTAAAACTGGTCTGCAACCAGCCCCTTCCCCTCCTCTACCTGACTGGGGCCCTGCTGGCCTGCAGCGAGCCTGCCTGCTCTTCTTCTAACCAGGCCTCCAGATAAGTAGTCTGTGCTCTGCCCTCATGAGTAAGCCTTGCACTCCTCTGTCAGCTCTGTGTCAGGGCAGGTGGGCCTGTTTGAATCCAGAGCTCACTCTTAGGAAACCCATTATTATTGTAGCCCAAGCCTCATTCACCAGTATTTGTTTTCAGTAATAAACTTGACATTTCTATCTCCATTTGCTTAACGTCCCCCTGCCTCATCAATGGATTTAGAATTTAGGAAGGGGAGAGATTTATTATCAACCTCAAACTCAACAACATCCTCTTTTTTTTTTTTTTTGGCCTGGCATGCATAGGCTGTAATAGGTGCTCAATAAATATTTGTTGACTGAATCAATTCCCTATGCACTTCTAGTAATATCTATTCTCTAAATTTCAGTCTCACTTTTTCTCTGTCTCTTTCTTGCACAAGCTACAGATGGTATAAATGCTGCAGTCCTTGGGAAGACTGAAAAAGCAGTCAGACAGATGTGTTGTTCATAGCTCCCTAGTCAGGCATAACTAAACATTTACATTTATTACCAATTAGAGGGGAAACAGACTGTAGTTTTATGCACTGTATGTGGCTGGATATATTTCTTTTTGGGATCTCACTAAAAATTTTAAAATGTACCATTGGATCTCACTCTTTTACCAGCTCACCATTTAAATAGAGGTCTACCAATGACAGCACAAATCTGTTGCATTCTCCTACCCAAGCACAAAATACCATGGAGGTGGAAAGGCAATGCTGCAGAGAGGCAACTGACCCAGTGTGATTGAGCTGAACCTCCTTCACTAACACTTTGTGGCCATGCAGAACTGATGAAGTTGTGGTAGACTATGTTGAGACTATGCTGTAAAGTTGTTGATGGCACACAGTGTGCAACAGTGCTTGTGGACACAGAGCTTTGCTGTGTGTGCAGCCCTTTTTCCATTTAGGACAAAATAGTGTGAGTGGACATAGTACTCGACAGGACTGTGAAACCATTGGTTCCACAGGGTTTCAGACCCAATGCTAAAGAATTCACTGTGTTTAGCTGAGTTCTATCTAACCTAGTATCCATCTTACATCTAAAACACTGACCCAACACCACGAAAAAATCGAAGGAAAACACTGGCTAAGGTATAGGTAACCTGAGCTCTGGTTTCAGCTCTTACTAACACAGCTTCTTCACCTGCAAAACCAGATGATTGCTTCGAGGAACTTTGCTGAGGAAATCATGAGATTTAATTACAGATTTATATACTGTATAAAAATTTCATCCTATGTTTAGTAACAACAAGAGCAATTTCAAAACAAACTAAAAGTCAACAATAGGGTAGAGACTGGAAGATACATTGTAGAGAAACCAGATGAATCATATAACTGTTAAAAACCACTTTGCACCTTCTCTAATGGATGTAATGAATGGCTATGATGAAACACAAGCAAACAAATGGAAATTAATAAATTCTGATGAGGATGTGGAGAAGTTGGAACCCTCATGCATTGCTGGTAGGGATGTAGAATGATAGAGCAGCTGTGGAAACACTTTGGTGTTTCCTCAAAAAGCTAAAAATAGAATTACCATATGATTCTGCATATTTCACTCTAGGTGTATACCCAAACGAACTAAGAACAGACACTCAAACAAGAACACGTATACATATGTTCAACACTATTTGCAACTGTCAGAAGAAACAATCCAAATGTCCGTTAATGGATGAATGAATAAATAGTGGTATATACATACAATGGAATATTTTTCTGCCATAAAAAAGAGTGAGGTACTGATACATGCTACAAGGTGGATGAATCACAAAATCATGATTCCAAGTGAAAAGTTAGACACAAAAGGTTCACATATTGTATGGTTTCACGTACGTAAAATATCCAGAATAGGTAAATCCAGAGACCAGATGCAAACTGGTGGTTTCCAAGTGCTACCAGAAAGAAGAATGAGGAAAAACTGCTTAATGGGTATGGGATTTTACCTGGGAGTGATAGGAATGTTTTGAAATCAGATGGAGATGATGGTTGCACAACATTGTGAATGTAGTAAATGCCACTAAACTCTTCACTTTCAAATGGTTAATTTTATGTTATGTAAATTTCGCCTTATATTATTTTTTAAAATCATGGTTTTTAAAGAATATTTACTGACAAGGGAAAATTCACACCATGTACCTATTATTAAAAACTGGACTTACAATGTGATCTCAATTTTGAAAGATTAAAAATGTACATGTGAGTTTGTGCGTCTATACATACATACACACACACACGTACGTATATATACTCATCCTCCTCCCCTCAAAGAATACTGAAAAGAAATTCAGAACTCTGATACTTGAATTATATAGGTTGTTTCGTTTTCTTATTCCTTAAAATAAGCATATGTTAATTTTATAATTTGAGGAAAAAATCAATGTTATTGAATAAGAATTGGGTTATAAGAACATCACTAAAGTTTTCTCCAGTACTGCAGTTCTAGTAGTCTCAACATGTTGCATTTTCCAGAATACCTATTAGATGCTGGGCAAGAGGGATAAGCTTTTAGAGTGGACACCTAGGAAATGATCATTTAAGGCAGGCAGGCAATATTGGAGCACAGAGACATTTAGAATACAAGCATTTGTATAGGCAGTCTGTATGCATAACTTTTGCCCTCATCACACTGGCCATAAGTGATGCCATTAGAAGAACATACATATCCATTATTCAGCTCATGGCTCATTCCCTAATGGCTCCTTTAAGAATAATGTTTTCAGGGTGACAGGCATGGCTTTCATATTCAATCTTTTCATAATGCATTCATTTCAAAATAAAATACATACACCTGTCCTGCACAGCTACCCAAGCTGAATTCTTTCTAGATAAATTAAATTGCTTGGTTTTTTAGTTGCTTTCTTTTTCTTAAAAATAACATTCTCCAGCTGATGTATTCCAATGGGTGGCTTTCTAAAATGATCAACTCTTGTGTGGCTTGTGGGAAACTGAAAATTTCACCATCCTTGATTCTACCTACCTCATCCTCTTCCTATTACTCCATATCAAAGGGACATTGAGGCCGGGCACAGTGGCTTATGCCTGTAATCCCAGCCCTTTGCAAGGTCGAAGAGGGTGGATTGCTTGAGGTCAGGAGTTCAAGACCAGGCTGGCCAACATGGTGAGATCCCGTCACTACTAAAAATACAAAAATTAGCCAGGTGTGGTGACGGACACCTGTAATCCCAGCTACTTGAGCAGCTGAGGCAGGAGAAATGCTTGAACCTGGGAGGCAGAGGTTGTAGTGAGATGAGATTGTACTACTGTACTCCAGCCTGGGCGACAAGAGCAAAACTCCATCTCAGCAACAACAACAACAACAAAAGAAAGTGACGCTGAAAATATGGAGAATTAAAAAGTAGAATTTGACTTAGCATTTACAAAGTCTGTGTACTTTACTCCATATTCACAGTTTTAATTTTTAATTTTTATGGATACATAATGGTTGTATATATTTATGGTATATATGTGATATTTTGATACATGCATACAATCAATGAATGGATAATGAATATATATATACACACACACACAGTATATATACACAGTGAAATATATGTCAGCCTTAAAAAAAAGCAAAATCCTGTCATTTACAACAACATGGATGGGTCTGGTGGACATTAAGAGAAATAAGCCAGGCACAGAAAGACACTGCATGTTCTCATTCATATGTAGGAGCCAAAAAGATTGATCTCATGTGGATTGTGAATAGAATGGTGATTACCAGAGACCGAGAAGGGTAGTAGGGAGTGGGGGATGAAGATGGTTTGGTTAATGGGTACAAAAATACAGTTAGATACAAGGAATAAGATCTAGTGTTCAAAAGCACAGTAGGGTGACTATAGTTAACAGTAATTTTTTGCATATTTCCAAATAGCTAGCAGAGGAGATTTGGAATGTTTCCAACACAAAGAAATGATAAATGTTTGAGGTAATGAATGAATATCCCAATTACCTAGAACTAATTGTTACACATTGTATGGTTGTATTACAAATTTTGTTGTTGTTGTTTTATTTTTACCATTTTATCATATTCAGTGAGTCTCTCAAACTACTAATTACCTTTGTGGATGAAGAATCCCCACTCTTTACCTCACTACTTTTGGGTCAGTAGGCATAAAAGAGAAACTAAATTATTAAAATATTTGTGCTGAAAAGAGACCAGATTACATTCTGACAGTAGAAAATCCCTGTATGGACTGGGCATGGTAGCTCACGCCTATAATCCCAGCACTTCAGGAGCTGACACAGGAGGATCGATTGAGCCTAGGAGTTTAAGATTGCCCTGGGCAACATAGCACATAGCAAGACCTCATCGGAAATATATTTATGTACATATATCTATAAAGACAAATTCTTTTTTTTGAGACGGAGTTTTGCTCTGTTGCCCAGGCTGGAGGGAATGCAATGGTGCGATCTCAGCTCACTGCAACCTCTGCCTCCTGGGTTCAAGTGATTCTCCTGCCTCAGCCTCCCAAGTAGCTGGGATTACAGGTGTGCACCACCATGTCTGACTAATTTTATATAGAAATTTTAGTAGAGATGGGATTTCACCATGTTAGCCAGGCTGGTCTCAAACTCCTGACCTCAGGTGATCCGCCTGCCTCGGCCTCCCAAAGTGCTTGGATTATAGGCGTGAGCCACTGCGCCTGGCCCAAAAATTTTTTATAAAGAAAATCCCTGTACATAAAGGAAACATGTGCTCGAACCTATGGGGAAAAGTGTAAAGTCTCATTTAGTGTTTCCAGTGGAGAGAAAATTTATAAAGAAAACAAATTCAGGTGCTTTTTCAGAAAAACTGAGTCAAAACTCAACAGAAGTCAAAACGCATCTTCTTGTGACAGAAGATGCAAATGTTGAGTATGTTCACAAAAGCCTGAGAACGCAGCCATGGAAGAGGTATTGACTTTTCTTGTACCCACAAAAAGAAGATTCAAATAAATTTTGTGGACAGAATTCAGGGACATGTCCATGGTGAGTTTTGAGAAGACAGGAGGTGAGTCATTTTGAGGCTGAAAAGCACTGGATTTATTAAAACAAAACAGAAAGGAGTTTACTTCCTTGGTCACTAAGGCTGAGAGAGACAGAGCTCTTGTGTTATCTAGACAAGAATCTGAAATGAGAAATGGAGGTGTTGTCAAAAACCTGCCTTATGTATCACCTTCATGGGTACTAAACTCAGTTGAATAATTAAACTCTTATAGACTTGGATATAGTCAGACCCCAAATAAGCTCCACACAGGGCAACAGTGCATACTCCATGAATGTCTGAGTGTGTGTATGTGCTGTCCTTAAAGTGGGACCACATGCTACTGGGTAAAGGAAAGTGAAGATTTTAGAAGGACTGCATTCCTATCTAAGTCCTCTCTTGGGTAACGGCTTTTTGTTGAACTGTAAAGCTGTGAGCCCTCAATGGATAACCTGACACACTGATTACTGTTTTTCTGGTTCTTTCTTTGAAAGGACACTAATCCAGCCCCAGGGAAAATGCACAGCACTGGGATTAAAGAACAAAAGATAACTCCCTCCACTACCTTGACCTAGATCTCCAGAGGAGGTCAGCATTTATCAAGAGGATGTTATGGTGTCCCAGCTAGCAGAGCAAAGCACTGGCATGGTTTGCCTGGCTCCCTCTGTGAACTGCTGGCTCTAACACTGGGCTCACTCCATGGATTCCTTACCCCAGGACAATACTTTACAATTGTCTACATTAAATTCTACTTTTCTTTCTCTAGCCTCAGGTCATCCAGAAAAAAAAAAAAAATTAAAGTCCCTCTGGATCCAGCACAAGACCTAATTAGTTGCTCTATCTGCAAATTTAGTTTATCAAGAGGAAAATTTAATACTTTCCAGTTAATATCCTCCTCCAGCATAATTTTCGTGTGCTGGTTTGTGAGCTGCTGTGCTGTAGGAATTGTATATTGTGTGTTTTAAGCCACATAAACATCATAGGTCTGTGTTATCACTGGCAGCATCACAGATGTACTGCTTCCCCTGTTGCGTTACTCAGGGAGCCCTCATTTGATATCTGGAAGTTCATTATTAAGATGAAGAGACAAGAAGCAGTGTCAGGCACAACAGCTCTGAATGGACATCATCTCAATGTTAACAAAAACCTCTCTTGTTTCTGAGGATTTCTCTGTGTTAATGATACCAGGATGATTGCTCTCATGGTGCTGTCTTTAAATTTCAAAGAATTAGTCGAAGGTAAAGAACAAGAGGAATGGGGAGGGGCCAAGATAGCCAATTAGAAACAGCTGTGGTCAGGGGCACCCACTAAGAAGAATGAACACAGCTAGTGAATCCTGCACTGACAACTGAGGTATCCAAGTTATCTCATTGGCACTGACTAGGCAGTTGGCACAACCCATGGAGAGCAAGGAAAAGCAGGGTGGTGTGTTGGCCCACCTGGAAGCCACACAGGGCAAGGAGAGTGCCCATCTCTAGCCAAGGGAGGTGGTGAGTGATCATACTACCCTGCCCAGGAAACCATGCTTTTTCCATGGATCTGGGCAACCCGCATATCAGATCATTCTCATGAACCCATGCCACCAGGACCTAGGGTCCTAAGCACAGAGCTGTGCAGATTATCAGTGGCCACTGGCCTGGAGGCTGTCAAAGACTACTGAGTTCCTGGGGAGGGGCCGCTGTCAACCCTGCAGCTGCGTATTGACTATGATGACTGAGCTCCCTGGGGGAGGGGTGGCAGCCATCACTGTAGGTCCAGTCTACCATTTTATCCTCTGCCAGTGCTGGGGAGACTGGAAGGTTTGGGACCCAAGAGGAATCCCTCACAGTGCAGCTCAGCAGCTGTGGCAGATCATGGGCAGACTGCCTCTTTAGTTCAGACCCTGACTCATCCCTCCTCACTGGGCATGGCTTCCCTACAGGAATTTCAGCAACTCCAACCAGGGGTTTAGGGACAGAACTTTGATCTCCCTGGGACTGAGCCCCTAAGGGGAGAGGTGGCCATAGTGTCCATAGATCAGCAGACTTGGTCTTTCCTCTGCTGGCTCTGAGAAATCCAGGCAGTCTGGATAAGTAGGATTGCCCTGAGTGCAGTGCACCCCTTCCACCAAGAGGCTTCATTAAGCAGGCCCTGGATCCCACAGCTCCTGACTGGGTGAGACCCCTGAACAGGGGTCACCAGACACTTTGTACAGGAGCATTACCACTGGCATCAGGTCAGTGCCCCTCTCAGATGGAGATCCCAGAGGAAGGAGCAGGCAGCAATCTTTGCCGTTCTGCAGGCTCCACTGGTGACACCTCCCGGTATGGGAAGGACCCAGGTGAATAGGGTCCTGAATGGACCCCCAGCAAACCACAGCTGCCCTATGGAAGAGGGGCATGACTGTTAAAAGAAAAACAAACCAACAGAAAGTAACAGCAACAACAGAATCAACAAAAAAGTTCCCACAAAAACCCCGTCCAAAGGCTAGCAGCCTCAAAGATCAAACCTAGATAAATGCATGAAGATGAGAAAGAATCAACAAAACACCACTGAAAACTCAAAAAGCCAGAGTGCCTCCTCTTCTCCAAATGATTGCAACACCTCTCCAGCAAGACCACAGAACTAAGTGGAGGCTGAGATGGATGAATTAACAGAAGTAGGCTTCAGAAGGTGGGTAATAATGAACTTTCCTGAGTTAAAGGAGCATGTTCTAACCCAATGCAAAGAAGCTAGGAACCATGATAAAACATTACAGGAGCCATTAACCAGAATAACTAGTTTAGAGAGGAACATAAATGACCTGATAGAACCGAAAACCACAACACAAGAACTTCGCAGTGCAACCACAAGTATCCATAGCTGAATTGACCAAGCAGAGAAAAAAATTTCAGAGCTTGAGGACTATCTTGCTGAAATAAGACAGGCAGACAAGATTAGAAAGAAAAAAAAGAATGAAAATGAACGAACAACTGTTTTGAGAACTTTGGGACTATGTAAAAAGACTGAACCTCTGACTGACTTGGGTAACTTAAAAGAGAGGGAGAACAGAACTACATTGGAAAACATACTTCAGGATATCATCCAGGAGAACTTCCCCAACCTAACAAGACAGGCCAACATTCAAATTGAGGAAATCCAGAGAACCCCGGTAAGATACTCCATGAGAAGATCAACTTCAAGATACATAATCATCAGATTCTCCAAGGTTGAAATGAAGGAAAAAATGTTAAGGGAAGCCAGAGAGAAAGGCCAGGTCATATACAAAGGGAAGCCCATCAGACTAACAGCAGATATCTCAGTAGAAACCCTGCAAGCCATAAGAGATTAGGGACCAATATTCAATATTCTTAAAGAAAAGAATTTCTAACCCAGAATTTCATATCCAGCCAAACTAAGCTTCATATGCAAAGGAGAAATAAAATCTTTTTCAGACAAGCAAATACTGAGAGAATTTGTCACCACCAGGTCTGTCTTGCAAGAGTTCCTGAAGAAAGCACTAAATATGGAAAGATAAAACTGTTACCAGCCACTGTAAAAACATACTGAAGTACAAAGACCAATGACATTATGACGCAATTACATCAACAAGTCTGCAAAATAATCACCTAGCATCATGATGACAGGAGCAAATACACACATAACAATATTAACCTTAAATGTAAATGGGCTAAATGCCCCATTTAAAAGACACAGAATGGCAAGCTTGATAAAGAATCAAGACCCGTCAGTGTGCTGTATTCAAAAGACCCATCTCACATGCAAACACAGACGTAGGCTCAATATAAAGAGATAAAGGAGGGGGCACACAAAGATGGCCGAATAGGAACAGCTCCAGCCTTCAACTCCCAGCATGAGCGACACAGAAGACGGGTGATTTCTGCATTTTCAACTGAGGTACCAGGTTCATCTCACTGGGGCATGTCGGACAGTTGGCGCTGGTCCATGGGTGCAGTGAGAGCTGAAGCAGGGCAAGGCAACGCCTCACCTGCAAAGCACAAGGGGGAAGGGAATTCCTTTTCCTAGCCAAAGGAAATTGAGACACACAACACCTGGAAAATTGGGTAACTCCCACCCTAATACTGTGCTTTACCAAGGGTCTTAGCAAATGGCACACCAGGAGATTATATCCCACACCTGGCCCAGAGGGTCCCATGCCCACAGAGCCTCCTTCATTGCTAGCACAGTAATCTGAGATCTAACTGCAAGGCGGCAGGAAGGCTGGGGGAGGAGCGCCCGCCATTGCTGAGGCTTAAGTAGGTAAACAAAGCCCCCTGGAAGCTCAAATTAGGTGGAGCCCGCCACAGCTCAAGGAGGCTGGCCTGCCTCTGTAGACTCCTCTGGGGACAGGGCATAGGTAAACAAAAAGCAGTAGAAACCTTGGCAGAGGTAAATGCCCCTGTCTGACAGCTTCGAAGAGAGCAGTGGATCTCCCAGCATGGAGGTTGAGATCTGAGAACGGACAGACTGCCTGCTCAAGTGGGTCCCTGACCCCTGAGTAGCCTAACTGGGAGACATCCCCCACTAGGTGCAGACCGACACCTCACACCTCACACGGCAGGGTACACCCCAGAGACAAAGCTTCCAGAGCAAGAATCAGACAGCAACACTCGCAGTTCAGCAATCTTCTATCTTCTGCAGCCTCTGCTGCTGATACCCAGGCAAACAGGGTCTAGAGTGGACCTCAAGCAAACTCCAACAGACCTACAGCTGACAGTACTGACTGTTAGAAGGAAAACTAACAAACAGAAAGGACACCCACACCAAAACCCCATCAGTACGTCACCATCATCAAAGACCAAAGGCAGATAAAACCACAAAGATGGGGAAAAAGCAGTGCAGAAAAGTTGGAAATTCAAAAAATCAGAGCACATCTCCCCCTCCGAAGGAACGCAGCTCATCGCCAGCAATGGAACAAAGCTGGATGGACAATGACTTTGACGACTTGAGACAAGAAGAAGGCTTCAGTCAATCAAACTTCTCAGAGCTAAAGGAGGAACTACATAACCAGCAAAAAGAAACTAAAAACATTGAAAAAAGAATGGATGAATGGATAACTAGAATAATCAATGCAGAGAAGACCTTAAAAGAACTGATAGAGATGAAAACCATAACACGAGAACTACATGACAAATGCACAAGCTTCAGTAACCGACTCAATCAACTGCAAGAAAGAGTATCAGTGATTGAAGATCAAATAATTGAATGAAATGAAGTGAGAAGAGAAGTGTAGAGAAAAAAGAGTAAAAAGAAATGAAAAAAGCCTCCAAGAAATATAGGACTGTGTGAAAAGACCAAATCTACGTCTGATTGGTGTGCCTGAAAGTGACGGGGAAAATGGAACCAAGTTGGAAAACACTCTGCAGGATATCATCCAGGAGAACTTCCCCACCCTAGTAAGGCAGGCCATTCAAATTCAAATTCAGGAAATGCAGAGAATGCCACAAAGATGCTCCTGGAGAAGAGCAACTCCAAGACACATAATTGCCAGATTCACCAAAGTTGAAATGAAGGAAAAAATGTTAAGGGCAGCCAGAGAGAAAGGTCGGGTTACACACAAAGGGAAGCCCATCAGACTAACAGCAGATCTCTCGGCAGAAACTCTCCAAGCCAGAAGAGAGTAGGGGCAATATTCAACATTCTTAAAGAAAGGAATTTTCAACCCAGAATTTCATATCCAGCCAAACTAAGTTTCATAAGTGAAGGAGAAATAAAATCCTTTACAGGCAAACAAATGCTTAGAGATTTTGTCACCACCAGGCCTCCCCTACAAGAGATCCTGAAGGAAGCACTAAACATGGAAAGGAACAGGTACCAGCCATTGCAAAAACATGTCAAAATATAAAGTCCATCGATGCTAGGGAGAAACTGCATCAACTAATGAGCAAAATAACCAGCTAATATCATAATGACAGGATCAAGTTCACACATAACAATATTAACCTTAAATGTCAATGGACTAAATGCTCCAATTAAAAGACACAGACTGGCAAACTGGATAAAGAGTCAAGAACCATCAGTCTGCTGTATTCAGGAGACCCATCTCACATGCAGAGACACATATAGGCTCAAAATAAAGGGATGGAGGAAGATCTACCAAGCAAATGGAAAACAAAAAAAAGCAGGGGTTGCAATCCTAGTCTCTGATAAAACAGACTTTAAACCATCAAAGATCAAAAGAGACAAAGAAGGCCATTACATAATGGTAAAGGGATCAATTCATCAGGAAGAGCTAACTATCCTAAATATATATACACCCAATACAGGAGCACCAAGATTCATAAAGCAAGTCCTTAGAGACTTACAAAGAGACTTAGACTCCCATACAATAATAATGGGAGACTTTAACACCCCACTGTCAACATTAGACAGATCAATGAGACAGAAAGTTAACAAGGATATCCAGGAATTGAACTCATCTCTGCACCAAGTGGACCTAATAGACATCTACAGAACTCTCCACCCCAAATCAACAGAATATACATTCTTCTCAGCACCACATCACACTTATTCCAAAATTGACCACATAGTTGGAAGTAAAGCACTCCTCAGCAAATGTAAAACAACAGAAATTATAACAAACTGTCTCTCAGACCACAGTGCAATCAAACTAGAACTCAGGACTAAGAAACTCAATCAAAACTGCTCAACTACATGGAAACTGAACAACCTGCTCCTGGATGACTACTAGGTACATAACGAAATGAAGGCAGAAATAAAGATGTTCTTTGAAACCAATGAGAACAAAGACACAATATATCAGAATCTCTGGGACACATTTAAAGCAGTGTGTAGAGGGAAATTTATAGCACTAAATGCCCACAAGAAAATGCAGGAAAGATCTAAAATTGACACCCTAAGATCACAATTAAAAGAACTAGAGAAACAAGAGCAAACACATTCAAAAGCTAGCAGGAGGCAAGAAATAACTAAGATCAGAGCAGAACTGAAGAAGGAGAGACACAAAAAACCCTCCAAAAAAATCAATGAATCCAGCAGCTGGTTTTCTGAAAAGATCTACAAAATTGATAGACCACTAGCAAGACTAATAGAGAAGAAAAGAGAGAAGAATCAAATAGACGCAATAAAAAATGGTAAAGGGGATATCATCACTGACCCCACAGAAATGCAAGCTACCATCAAAGAATACTATAAACACCTCTACGCAAATAAACTAGAAAACCTAGAAGAAATGGATAATTTCTTGGACACTTACACTCTCCCAAGACTAAACCAGGAAGAAGTTGAATCCCTGAATAGACCAATAGCAGGCTCTGAAATTGAGGCAATCATTAATAGCCTACCAACCAAAAAAAGTCCAGGACCAGATGAATTCACAGCCGAATTCTACCAGAGTTACAAGGAGGAGTTGGTACCATTCCTTCTGAAACTATTCCAATCAATAGAAAAAGAGGGAATCTTCCCTAACTCATTTTACGAGGCCAACATCATCCTGATACCAAAGCCTGACAGAAACACTCTGAGTCCAGCAGCACATCAAAAAGCTTACCCACCATGATCAAGTGGGCTTCATCCCTGGGATGAAAGGCTGGTTCAACATACACAAATAAACGTAATCCAGCATATAAACAGAACCAAAGACAAAAACCACATGATTATCTCAATAGATGCAGTAAAGACCTTTGACAAAATTCAACATACCTTCATGCTAAAAACCTTCAATAAATTTGGTATTGATGGAACGTATCTCAAAATAATAAGAGCTATTTATGACAAACCCACAGCCAATATCATAGTGAATGGGCAAAAACTGGAAACATTCTCTTTGAAAACTGGCACAAGACAGGGATGCCCTCTCTCACCACTCCTATTCAACGTAGTGTTGTGGCCAGTGCAATCAGGCAAGAGAAAGAAATAAAGGATATTCAGTTAGGAAAAGAAGAAGTCAAATTGTCCCTATTTGCAGATGACATGATTGTATATTTAGAAAACCCCATCGTCTCAGCCCAAAATCTCCTTAAGCTGATAAGCAACTTCAGCAAAGTCTCAGAATACAAAATCAATGTGCAAAAATCACAAGCATTCTTATACACCAGTAACAGACAAACAGAGAGTCAAATAATGAGTGAACTCCCATTCACAGTTGCTTCAAAGAGAATAAAATACCTAGGAATCCGACTTACAAGGGATGTGAAGGACCTCTTCAAGGAAAACTACAAACCACTGCTCAATGAAATAAAAGAGGACACAAACAAATGGAAAAACATTCCATGCTCATGGATAGGAAGATTCAATATTGTGAAAATGGCCATACTGCCCAAGATAATTTATAGATTTAATGCCATCCCCATTAAGCTACCAATGACTTTCTTCACAGAATTGGAAAAAAACTACTTTAAAGTTCATATGGAACCAAAAAAGAGCCAGCATTGCTAAGCTAGTCCTAAGCCAAAAGAACAAAGCTGGAGGCATCATGCTACCTGACTTCAAACTATACTACAAGGCTATAGTAACCAAAACAGCATAGTACTGGTACCAAAACAGAGATATAGACCGATGGAACAGAACAGAGTCCTCAGAAATAATACCATACATCTACAACCATCTGATCTTTGACAAACCTGACAAAAACAAGAAATGGGGAAAGGATTCCCTATTTAATAAATGGTGCTGGGAAAACTGGCTAGCCATAAGTAGAAAGCTGAAACTCGATCCCTTCCTTGCACCTTATACAGAAATTAATTCAAGATGGATTAGAGACTTAAATATTAGACCTGAAACCATAAAAACCCTAGAAGAACCCCTAGGCAATACCATTCAGGACATAGGCATGGGCAAGGACTTCACGTCTAAAACACCTAAAGCAATGGCAAGAAAAGCCAAAATTGACAAATGGGATCTAATTAAACTAAAGAGCTTCTGCATAGCAAAAGAAACCACCATAAGAGTGAACAGGCAACCTACAGAATGGGAGAAAAGTTTTGCAATCTACTTATCTGACAAAGGGCTAATATCCAGAACCTACAAAGAACTCAAGCAAATTTACAAGAAGAAAACAAACAACCCCATCAAAAAGTGGGCCAAAGATATGAACAGTCACTTCTCAGAAGAAGATATTTATGTAGCCAACAGACACATGAAAAAATGCTCATCATCACTAGCCATCAGAGAAATGCAAATCAAAACCACAATGAGATACCATCTCACACCAGTTAGAAAGGCAATCATTAAAAAGTCAGGAAACAACAAGTGCTGGAGAGGATGTGGAGAAACAGGAACACTTTTACACTGTTGGTAGGACTGTAAACTAGTTCAACCATTGTGGAAAACAGCGTGGCGATTCCTCAAGGATCTAGAACTAGAAATACCATTTGACCCATCCATCCCATTACTGGGTATATACCCAAAGGATTATAGGTCATGCTGCTATAAAGACACATGCACACGTATGTTTATTGCAGCACTATTCACAATAGCAAAGACTTGAAACCAACCAAAATGTCCATCAATGATAGGCTGGATTAAGAAAATGTGGCACATATACACCATGGAATACTATGCAGCCATAAAAAGGATGAGTGTATGTCCTTTGTAGGGACATGGATGCAGCTGGAAACCATCATTCTCAGCAAACTATCGCAAGAACAGAAAACCAAACACTGCATGTTCTCACTCATAGGTGGGAATTGAACAATGAGAACACTTGGACACAGGAAGGGGAACATCACACACTGGGGCCTGCTGTGGACTGGGAGCGCGGGGAGGGATAGCATTAGGATATATACCTAATGTAAATGACGAGTTAATGGTGCAGCACACCAACATGGCACATGTATACATATGTAACAAACCTGCACGTTGTGCACATGTACCCTACAAAATGAAGCATAATTAAAAAAAGAAAAAAAGACAAGGGCATTACATAATGGTAAAGGGATCAATTCAACAAGAAGAGCTAATTATCCTAAATATATATGTACCCAATACAGGAGCAGTCAGATTCATAAAACAGGTCTTAGAGACCTACAAAGAGACTTAGATCCCCACACAATAATAGTGGGAGACTTTAACACTCCACTGTCAATAGTAGGCAGATCGGTGAGACAGAAAATTAACAAGGATATTCAATACTTGAACTCAGCTCTGGATCAAGTGGACCTGATAGTTATACACAGAACTCTTCATCCAAAAACAACAGAATACATATCCTTCTTGGTGACATGTGTCACTTACTCTAAAATCTATCACATAATTGCAAGTAAAACACTCCTCAGCAAATGCAAAGTAACAGAAATCAAAACAGTCTCTCAGACCACAGTGCAATCAAATTAGAACTCAAGATTAAGAAACTCATTCAAAACAACAAAACTACATGGAAATTGAACAGCTTGCTCCTGAATGACATTTGGGTAAATAATGAAATTGAGGCAAAAATCTAGAAGCTCTTTGAAACCAATGAGACCAAAGAGACAATGTACCAGAATCACTGAAACACAGCTAAAGCAGGGTTAAGAGGGAAATTTATAGCACTAAATATCCACATCAAAAAGCTAGAAAGATCTCAAATCGACAACTTAATACCACAACTAGAAGAACCAGAGAACCAAGAGCAAACAAACCCCAAAGCTAGCAGAAGACAAGAAATAACCAAGATCTGAGCAGAACTGAAGGAGATAGAGACATGAAAAACTCTTCAAAAACATCAATGAATCCAGGAGCTGGTTTTTTGAAAAAAGTTAATAAAATAGATAAACAACTAACTAGACTAATAAAGAAGAAAATAGAGAAGAATCAAATAGACACAATGAAAAATGATAAAGGGGATATCACCACTGACCCCACAGAAATACAAACAACCATCAGAGAATACTATAAACACCCCTATGCAAGTAAACTAGAAAATCTAGAAGAAATGGGTACATTCCTGGACACATACACCCTCCCAAGACTGAACCAAATAAACTAGAAAATCTAGAAGAAATGGGTACATTCCTGGACACAGACACCCTCCCAAGACTGAACCAGGAAGAAATTGAATCCCTGAATAGACCAACAACAAGTTCTGAAGTTGAGGCAGTAATTAATAGCCTACCAACTGAAAAAGGCCCAGGACTAGATGGATTTACAGCTGAATTCTACCAGAGGTACAAGGAGGAGCTGGTACCATTTCTTATAAAAGTATTCCAAACAATTGAAAAGGAGGGAATCCTCTCTAACTCATTTTGTGAAGCCAGCATCATCCTGATACCAAAATCTGGCAGGGATACAACAAAAAAAAAAAACTTCAGGCCAATATCCCTGATGAACATTGATGCAAAAATCCACAATAAAATAATGAAAAACTGAATGCAGCATCACATCAAAAAACGTATCCACTACCATCAAGTCAGTTTCATCCCCGGGATGCAAGGCTGGTTCAATATACACAAATCAATAAATGTAATTCATCATATAAACAGAACTAAAGACAAAAACTACATGATTACCTCAATACACACAGAAAAGACCTTTAATAAAATTCAACATGCCTTCATGTTAAAAGTTCTCAATAAACTAGGCATTAATGAAACATATTTCAAAATAATAAGAGCCATTTATGACAAACCCATAGCCAATATCATACTGAGTGGGCAAATCTAGAGGCATTCTCCTTGAAAAGTGGCACAAGACAAGGATGCCCTCTCTCACCACTCAACATAGTATTGGAAGTTCTGGCCAGGGCAATAAGGCAAGAGAAAGAAATGAAACATATTCAAATAGGAAGAGAGGAAGTCAAACTGTCTCTCCAGATGACATCATCCTATACCTAGAAAACCCCATCATCTCAGCATAGCTTCTTAAGGTGATAAGCAACTTAAGCAAAGTCTCATGATACAAAATCAATAGGCAAAAATCACAAGCATATCTATACACCAACAATAGACAAGCAGAGAGCCAAATCATGAATAAACTCCCATTCACAATTGCTACAAAGACAATAAAATAACTAGGAATACAGCTAACAAGTGAAGTGAAGGACCTCTTCAAAGAGAACTACAAACCACTGCTCAAGGACATGAGAGGACATAAACAAATGGAAAAACATTCCATGCTCATGGATAGGAAGAATCAATATTGTAAAAATGGCCATACTGCCCAAAGTAATTTATAGATCTAATGCCATTCCCATTAACCTACCATTGACATTCTTCACAGAATTAGAAAAAACGACTTTAAAATTCATATGAAAGCAAAAAAGAGCTCATATAGCCAAAACAATCCTAAGCAAAAAGAACAAAACTGGAGACATCATGCTACCTGACTTCGAACTATACTATGAAGCTACAGTAACCAAAACAGTATGGTACAGGTACAAAAACAGACACATAGACCAATGGAACAGAATAGAGATCTCAGAAATAAGACTGCACATCTATAACCATCTGATCATTGACAAATCTGACAGAAATAAGCAATGGGGAAAGGATTCCCTATTTAATAAATGGTGCTGGAAAAACTGGCTAGACATAGGCAGAAAACAGAAACTGAACCCCTTGCTTACACCTTATACAAAAATTAACTCAAGATGGTTTACAGAATTAAACGTAAAACCCAAAACTATAAAACCTCTAGAAGAAAATCTAGGCAATACCATTCAGGACACAGGCACCGGCAAAGATTTCATGAAGAAATGATCAAAAGCAATTGAAACGAAAGCAAAAATTGACAAATAGGATCTAATTAAACTAAAGAGCTTCTGCACAGCAAAAGAAACTATTATCAGAGTGAACAGACATCCTACAGAATGGGAAAAAATGTTTGCAATCTATCCATCTGACAAAGGTCTAATATCCAGGATCAACAAAGAACTTAAACAAATTTACAATAAAAAAAGAAAAAACATTAAAAAGTGCATAAAGAACATGAACAGACCCTCCTCAAAAGACATTTATACAGCCAACAAACATATGAAAAAAAGCTCAACATCAATGATCGTTAGAGAAATGCAAATCAAAACCACAACAAGATACTATCTCATGCCAGTCAGAATGGTCATTATTAAAAAGTCAAGAAACAACACATGCTGGTGAGGCTGTAGAGAAATAGGATCACTTTTTCACTGTTGGTGGGAATGTAAATTAGTTAAACAATGTGGAAGATAGTGTGGGGATTCCTCAAGGATCTAGAACCAGAAATACCATTTGACCAAGCAATCCCATTACTGGATATATCCCCAAAGGGATATAAATCATTCTATTATAAAGATACATGCTTGCATATGTTAATTGCAGCACTGTTCACAATAGCAAAGACATGGAATCAACCCAAATTCCCATTAAATGATAGACTGGAAAAAGAAAATGTGGTACATTTACACCATGGAATACTATTCAGCCATAAAAAGGAATGAGATCATGTCCTTTGCAGGGACATGGATGGAACTGGAAGTCATTATCCTCAGTAAACTAACACAGGAACAGAAAACTATTTACACTCCATGTTCTCACTTGTAAGTGGGAGCTGAACAATGAGAACACATGGATACAGGGAGGGAATAACACACCAGGACCTGTCAGGGGAGGGGTGTAGGGGAAGGAAAAGTATCAGGATAAATAGCTAATGCACGCGGGGCTTAATACGTAGGTGATGGGTTAACAGGCACAGTAAACCACCACAGCATATGTTTATCTATGTAACAAACCTGTATGTCCTGCACATGTATCCCAGAACTTAAAATAAAATTAAATTAAATTTAAAAAGTAAAAAGAATAAATGGATAAATGTTTAAAAAGAAAAAAAAAGAACAAGAGGAATATAAGAGATTTGCCTCACCCAAAGTGTCTTGATTTTAGAAAATGAATCCAGTTGCCCCTCATGCAGGAACATGACGCTCTCACCCACAGTCTATACAGCATGTGTTTTGCTTTGTTTTTCTAGCAGTCAAGATGGGTTTATGTGGAACCAAACACAGACTCTCTCTTGATCTCCCTTGTGATCAATGGTCTGAGATAGCTGGTTGGAATTAGAATCAGAGTATGTTATGACTGGATAAAACAGAAGCTGTCATGCTCAGCATTACAGAGAAGTAAGATCAACACTATGGGACATCAAGGTTTGTGCCAGAGAATCAGAAAGACATTGAGTTCAGTCAATGATCCAAAAGCCAGACTCAGATGGAAGGACTGGGGAGGGACACTCGGAGAGGATAAGATAAGCCAAATCAGCTTCCAGAGGTAAAAAGGAACAAGGAGTGGGAGAATATAAGGGGAAAACACCTGGGACTCTGGGACACAGGACCTAGGCAAATCCAGATTGTTCCACCCAGTGACACCTGCATGGCCCAACACAATTTTTGATGGGTTTGGAACCATTTAGCTATTGTATTCATCAGTGTTACTAGAGGGACAGAACTAATGGAATATATATATATACACACACATACATATATGAATATATACATATATATACCTTTACATATATGTGTATATATATGTAAAGGGAGTTTATTAAGTATTAACTCACACAATCACATGGTCCCACAAGAGGCCATCTGCAGGCTGAGGAGGAATGAGACCCAGTCTGAGTTCCAAAACTGACGAACTTGGAGTCTGATGTTTGAGGTTGGAAAGCATCCAACATGGGAGAAAGATGTAGGCGGGGAGGCTAGGTCAGTCTCTCTTTTCACAGTTTTCCGCCTGCTTATATTCTAGCCACACTGGCAGCTGATTAGATTGTGCCCACCCAGATTAAGGGTGGGTCTCCCTTTCCCAGCCCACTGACTCAAATGTTAATCTCCTTTGGCAACACCCTCACAGACACACCCAAGGATCAATACTTAGTATCCTTCAATCCAATCAAGTTAACACTCAGTATTAACCATCATGGCTATCAATAGTTCTTCTCTGTCAGAGGTGATGGTAGAAGCTGGAGTGCTTAAGGGATTTATAATAAACACTCAGCTCTCTACTGGCAGTGTTGGGTCATGAACACCAGATTCCTGACTCTCACTCCAGTGTTCTTCCATAGGACCGATGGGAGCCTGAGAGCAAAGACTCCAGGAAAAGGTAACATCCAGTCTCTTCAGATCTGTGGGAATTGAGGAGCCCAGCTCAGGAGGATCTATCCCTCTCTTCCCTTTCTCAGAGGCAGAATGAAAATAAAGCCTGATTTGGGGGGCAGAAATCTCCAGAAATGCTCTAAATAGCCAAGATAAAAATGGCTGCACAGGACTGTGGATACCTTTGTCTTCACCATAAAGCAGGAATGCTTATGGCCAGAGCAGCCCACTCTATGCTCAGAAGCCAGAGGGTTCTAGACTCTTCCATCAGACCCTCTCTTCTTATCTTCTTCTACCAGCATTTTCCTATTTTTCCTTTTCTCTCTTCCTTCTACCCACCCCTCTATACACACCCTTGGTCTTTCTTGCTATTGGTTTTTAGCCTCATTTCTCCAGAGCTCTAAATTTATCTTTGGGTTTAGCTTTATCATAATCTTACATCTTTTCACTTCCATGTTTCAACCTCTTATCTTGATAGCTTTGAGCTTCTCTTTGCTTTCTAACAAGTTGTTTTACTCTGCCTTTTTCTTTTTCTGCTTTGTTTTTAAACTCTTAATGATGTGAAATACTCAGCCCAAATTTAACCTTTTTCCTTGTGTAACTATTTTAACTCATTTTAAAGATTTCTGGCCTTTTATTTTCTAGTCTATCTGTTTAGAAATTCCTTTTGCTCTCTTTTTTCTTTTAATTTCCATCTCACCATTTGTCATGTTCTGTGGCGATGAAACAAAGTATCAGCCTGGGGACAGGTATGATGTTGAGAACCCACATTAACAAAAGAAAAATGAGGGGCTTTCTTATCCCAGTTGCCACTCTGTATGTGTTTTACATTTCTCTCAATAGATTTTCTAGCTTAGTTGAAGATGACTTTGCAAAGACTCTCACCCTAGGAGACTTGGGAGACTTTTGGGTAGAATCTCCTAAGAGTCATGATGTGGTTTGGCTCTGTACCCCCACCCATAGCTCATCTTGAATTATTACTCCCATAATTCCCACATGTTGTGGGAGGGACCTGGTGGGAGATAATTGAATCATGGGGGTGGTTTCCTCCATACTGTTCTTGTGGTAGTGAATAAGTCTCATGAGATCTTATGGTTTTATCAGGGGTTCCCACTTTTGCATCTTCCTCATTTCTCACTTTGCCTACTGCCATCCCTGTAAGATGGGGCTTGCTCCTCCTTGTCTTCCACCATAATTGTGAGGCTTCCCCAGCCACAGGGAACTGTAAGTTCAATTAAACCTCTTTCTTTTGTAAATTGCCCCATTTTAGTTGTGTCTTTATCAGCAGCATGAAAATGATCTGATACAGTAAATCGGTACCAGTAGAGTGTGGCACTGCTGAGAAGATACCTGAAAATGTGTAAGTGACTTTGGAACTTGGTAACAGGCCAAGATTGGAATAGTTTGGAGGGCTCAGAAGAAGACAGGAAAATGTGGGAAAGTTTGGAACTTCCTAGAATGGTGTTGCCCAAAATGCTGGTAGCGATATGGACAATAAGGTCTAGGCTTAGGTGGTCTCAGATGGAGATGAGAAACTTGGTGGGAACTGGAGGCAAAGGTGACTCTTGTTATGTTTTAGCAAAGAGACTGGAAGCATTTTGCCTCGGCCTTGGAGACTTGTGGAACTTTGAACTTGAGAGAGATGATTTAGGGTATCTGGTGGAAAAAATTTCTAAGCAGTAAAACATTCAAGAGGTGACTTGGGTGCTATTAAAAGCATTTAGTTTTAAAAGGGAAACAGAGCATAAAAGCTTGAAAAATTTGCAGCCTGACAATGCTATAGAAAAGAAAATCCCATTTTCTGAGGAGAAATTCAAGCAGGCTGCAGAAATTTGCATAAGTAACAAGGAGCCAAATGTTAATCCCCAACACAATTGGTAAAATGTCTGCAGGGCATCTCAGAGGTCTTCATGGCAGCCCTTCCCATCACAGGCCAGAGGCATAGAAGGAAAAAGTGGTTTTGTGGGCCAGGTCCAGGGTCCCCATGCTGTGTCTAGCCTGCATACCAAGGACTTGGTGCCCTGCATCCCAGCCACTCCAACCATGGCTGAAAGGTGCCAACATAGAACTTGGACCATGGCTTCAGATAGTGCAACCCACAAGCCTTGGCAGCTTCCATGTCGTGTTGAGCCTGTGCGTGAACAAAAGTCAAGAATTGAGATTTGGGAACCTCTGCCTAGATTTCAGAGGATGTATGGAAACTCCTGGATGCCCAGGCAGAAGTTTGCTGCAGGGGTGGGGCTGTCATGGAAAACCTCTGCTAGGGCAGTCCGGAAGGGAAATGTGGGGTCAGAGCCCCCCACACAGAGTTCCTACTGGGGCACTGCCTAGTGGAGCTGTGAGAAGAGGGCCTCCAGACCCCAGAATGGTAGATCTACCGACAGTTTGTGCCATGTGCCTGGAAAAGCTGCAAACACTCAACACTAGCCTGTAAAAGCAGCCAGGAGGGAGGCTGTACCCTGCAAAGCCACAGGGGCAGAGCTACCCAAGACCACGGAGACTCACCTCTTGCATCAACGTGACCTGGATGTGAGACATGGAGTCAAAGGAGATCATTTTAGAGCTTTAAGATCTGACTTTGGCACTGGATTTCAGACTTGCATAGGACCTGTAGCACCTTTGTTTTCATCAATGTCTCCCATTTGGAATGACTGTATTTATCCAATGCCTGTACCTTCATTGTATATAGGAAGTAACTAGCTTGCTTTTGATTTCACAGGCTCATAGGTGGAAGGGACTTGCCTTGTCTCAGATGAGACTTTGGACTGTGGACTTCTGAGTTAATGCTGAAATGAGTTAAGACTTTGGGGGACTGCTGGGAAGGCATGATTGCTTTTGAAATGTGAGGACATGAGATTTGGCAGGGGCCAGGGGAGGAATGATGTGGTTTGGCTCTGTGTCCCCACCCAAATCTCATCTTGAATTGTATTCCCATAACTCCCACATGTTGTGGGAGGGACCTAGTGGGAGATCATTGAATCATGGTGGTGTTTTCCTCCATACTATTCTTGTGGTAGTGAATATCTCATGAGATCTGACGGTTTTATCAGAGGTTTCCATCTCTGCATCTTCCTTGTTTCTCTGTTGGCCTGCTGCCATCCATGTAAGATGGGACTTGCTCCTTCTTGCCTTCTGCCATGATTGTAAGGCTTCCCCAGCCACATGAAACTGTAAGTCCAATTAAATGTCTTTCTTTTGTACATTGCCCAGTCGCAGGTGTGTCTTTATTAGCAGTGTGAAAACAGACTAATACAAGCTCAAATCTTGCTGTTTAGACAGCATCGTGCACTTGCTGAGTGTTAGTCATTTACAGCTCATGCTACCTGGGCACTTTTGGAAAAGTCATGTTTTAAGATCAATTGTCTCCAAAGTTTACAGCACTGGCTTGTAAGCAACCCATTGGAGTGGTTAGCACTGGGTAACTTGGGAATGGAAGAGAGATGCCTCCCAGGCACTTCCTCTGGCCTGATGGTGGTAAGGGTTGAGTGGAGAGAACAGGGGCAGCATTCTGACACCACATCTACATCTATTTGCTCCTCAATGAGCAGTATCTCCACCCTTCCTGGAGAAGATCATAGGAGCAGCTTACCTGCATATGATCCCCGCCACTCCATTTTCTTGCCTTTGTCATGAGAATAAGGAGAAACTGTCTATAGCAGAGGTGACTATGAACAGACTTTTTGGACAGGAGCAGATGTACCCCTGTTAGGGGCTTCTTTCAAACCATCAGACCCTGCAGCTGGCAGTGGAGGCCTACCAGGAGGGCAAAATCTGTGGTTACCCCCACCTTCTGATATGTCTAAATTTCCTAGCCCTCACCATCTCCTGACCTCACAAAGTCTATAGCATATAAAAGGGTAGTTGGAGGTGAAAAGGATTAATTCATAACTAGACTACTGGAAGAAGAACAGGATGGGGGAATCCCCCCTTATGCGCACATTAGCACTGCCTTCTTGTCACCTAAGCAAGTGGACTAGTGAGATATCCCACCTGAGGGCTGGCGTTTTTCTTCAGAGTTTGACGACTGCACTGCATTAAAACAGGACTCTCTTTAGCAACAGCCACTCAGTTTTGAGTGTCTGTTATATGCAGATCTTAGCATCAGGTGCCAAGGAAGCCACGTGGTGTGTGAATTTTAGTCTTTGCCTTTGGGGACCTTACAATGTAGTTGGTGATAGGAGAAATATGTATAAGATAGTAATGTAGCTTACAAGGTCCTTACATCTTCAGGAGTTTCTCCTCCTTCCTCCTTTCTCTCACTAAACACCTCAGGTCACATTTTGAGGTTATTTTCTCAAGGAAATCCTTCCTTCCTGGGTGAACTAATGCTGTTACCAACTTTCACCAAAGCCTTTTCTGACCTTTACCTTTGCACTTCACGATTTCCTGTATACTGTTTCTCTCATTGGACAGTAAGATAGTTAAGAGCAGAGACTGACTAGTACACTGTTAGTGTTACCACCATTCAGTACAGTATAGAGACATGCTCACCAAACATATCTTAAATAAATGAATCAATTAATTAACAATAAGAGGTGCATATGTTACATGCAAAAAGTGTAAAAGAGACAGCAATTTCCAAAAAAATTTAGAAGGGAATGGGGAAAATGGGTATTAAGGTACTATAATATAGACTTGTGGGAATGATCTGGCAATTTTTTTGTGAACCTATGCACCTGGTACATACACATTCATGTCTCATCTAGTGTCATGTTAAAGTTTAGGTGTGTAGTTCCTTGGTCAAAAGAAGTTGATATGGGTTCATGAACATTCCTCTAACGGCATTGCAATTCTAACTGAGCTAAATACCTCCAGCCCCCACTCCCCTCTCTCTCTCTCTGTGTGTGTGTGTGTGTGTGTGTGTGTGTGTGTGACGGTGACAACTGGGCCAGATGACCACTTTCAGCTCCATCATTACCACTTCCTAAAAGCTGCCGCATACAGCAGTCTGTGGAGTGAAAGGACCTAACTGCCATGACCATCCAGCTTATGTTCTGGTGTGGGAGTCTGAGCACACATAAATAAATATGTACAGAAATATTCCTGAGCATAAGTGCCCCACTCTGTGAAACATTCACAAACAAGCACAGTGTAAAAGGAACACAGACATGAAAACAACCAGTGAGTAACTGTCTCCACTGTATAATAGATCACATGAAAGGGAGGGAGAGACATGCCTGGAGGTGTAAGAATCTCTTCGTAGGTCATGGCACTGTTTTATGCATATTTCTTTTATCACCAACTACATGGAAGGTCCCAGAAGGCAGGAGCTAAAACTTACACACCATGCAGCTTCCTTGACACTGAGTACTAAGACCTGTCTATAATAGGCACTCAATATCTGTTCCCTGCTGTAGAAGGGAATCCCATTTCTAGACCACATGGCAGAGGAGACAGTAAGGACATCTGGTGAGACACAGGCTGAGGGGACCCTGGACACAGTTCTAAGTGGGAAAAGAACCTGATTTTTGGAGAAGACTGGGGAGAGTCGTTCTATGGGGATAGTGGCAAGCATATTGTGTAAAGTATAAAAACATGGTGATATTGTGTGCAGGGTATGTGGTTAGAAGGACTGTAGGTAAAGGGATTCCTTCTACCAAGCCATAAAAGGTGAATAGGGGTGGTTAATAAGAGGGCAGCTGCCAGTGGACAAGAAGGAGAAGATAAAGAAAAATCACAAATGATCACCCACTATTGGAAGTATTGCGTATATCATAGAATATATTCTATATAGTTTGTGGATGTAAGGTTTGACTGGGAAGTTATGAGCTTTTATGTAACAACTGAGAGTCAAAGTTGGAAGAGTGGTTGCTTAGCAGGCTTCAATATAGTTTCTCTAACTTAATAAAATTGTATTGTGGGTCTACTATGGGCTTGGTACAATGCAAAGAACTAGTAGATACAATGGTAATGCTGACATAATTTTGCCTGCCACCTAACCTGAGGCTCTGCAAGAGTGGGAGGGGATGCATTAAGAGGCTCAAGCTTCATGAAGAAGATTTTAAGAGGAGTAACTTTAAAAAAAAGTTTATTTTAGTTTCAAGGGTACGTGTGAATGTTTGTTACATAGGTAAACTTGTGTCATGGAAGTTTATTGTACAGTTTATTTCATCACCAAAGTATGAAGCCCAGCGCCCAATAGTTATCTTTTCTGCTCCTCTCCTTCCTTCTACCCTTCACCCTCAAGTAGACCCCAGTGTCTATTGTTCCCTTGTGTTCATGAGTTCTCATTATTTAGCTCCCACTTATAAGTGAGAACGTGCAGTATTTGGTTTTCTGTTCCTGCATTAGTTTACTGAGGATAATAGCCTCCAGCTGCATCCATGTTCCCACAGAAGACATGATCTCATTCTTTTTTTATGGCTGCATACTATTCCACGGTATATATATTCCACATTTCTTTATCCAGTCTGTCATTGATAGGTATTTGGGTTGATTTCGATTTTTTGCTATTTGGAATGCCATGAACATTTGTGTGCATGTGTCTTTAAGGTAGAATGATTTATATTCCTCCGGGTATATACACAGTAATAGGACTGCTGGGTCAAATGGTTATTCTGCTTTTAGCTTTATGAGGAATTGCCATACTTTATGAGGAATTACAAAAAGTAAATTAGTTCTACAACGGTTGAACTAATTTATACTCCTGCCAACAGTGTATAAGTGTTCCCTTTTCTTCACAACCTTGTCAGCATCTATTATTTTTTGACTTTTTAATAATAGCCATTCTGACTGGTATGAGATGGTATCTCATTATGGTTTTGATTTACACTTTTGTGATGATCAGTGCTGTTGAGCTTTTGTTCATAGGCTTGCTGGCCGCATGTATGTCTTCTTTTGAAAAGTGTCTGTTCATGTTCTTTGGCCACTTTTTAATGGGGTTGTTTTTCTCTTGTAAATTTGTTTAAGTTCCTTAGAGATGCTGGATATCAAACCTTTGTCAGGTGCATAGTTTGCACATATTTTCTCCCACTGTGTAGGTTGTCTGTTTACTGATAGTTTCTTTTTGCTGTGCAGAAGTCTTAAGTTTAATTAGATCCCACTTGTCAATTTTGGCTTTTGTTGTGATTACTTTTGGTATCTTTGTCATGAAATATTTGCCTGTTCCTATGTCCAGAATGGCATTGCCAAGGTTGTCTTCCAGGGTTTTTATAGTTTGGGGATTTACATTTAAGTCTTTAATCCACCTTATTTTTGTATATGGTGAAGCAAGGGGTCTAGTTTCAATCTTCTACATATGGCTAGCCAGTTATCCCACCACCATTTATTGAATGGGGAGTCTTCCCCCCATTGCTTATTTTTTGCCAGCTTTATGGAAGATCAGATGGTCACAGGTGTGCAGGCCTTTATTTCTTTATAAATAAAGGAAAAAAGAGAGAAGATTCAAACAAACACAATTAGAAATGACAAGGGGGATATTACCTCTGACCCTACAGAAATACAAACAAGCATTGTAGAATATTATGAACACCTCTGTGCACATAAACTAGAAAATCTAGAAGAAATGGATACATTCCTGGATACATATACCCTCCAAAGACTGAACCAGAAAGAAATCGATTCCCCGAACAAACCAATAACAAGCTCTCAATTTGAATCAGTAATAGCCAACCAACCAAAAAAAAGCCCAGGACCCAGTGGATCTGCAGCCAAATTCTACCAGATGTACAAAGAAGAGATGGTACCATTCCTACTGAACTAGTCCAAAAAAATTGAAGAGGAAGGACTCCTCCCCAGCTCATTCTATAAAGCTAGCATTATCCTGATACCAAAACCTGGCAGGGCAGAGATACAACAAAAAAAAAGAAAAGTTCAGGCCAATATCCTTGATGAATATCAACGCAAAATTTCTCAAAAAAAATTGCAAACTGAATCCAGCAGCACATCAAAAAGCTAATTCACCATGATCAAGTAGGCTTCATCTCCAGTATGCAAGTGTGCTCAACAAATCAATAAATGGGATTCATCACAAAAACAGAACTAAAGGCAAAAAACCACATGATTATCTAAATAGATGCAGAAAAGGCTTTTGATGAAATTCAACACTCCTTCATGTTAAAAACTCTCAATAGCTGGGTATTGAAGGAACATACCTCAAAATAATAAGAGCCATGTATGACAAACCCACAGCCAATATCATACTGAATGGGCAAAAGCTGGAAGGATTCCCCTTGAAAACCAGCACAAGACAAGGATGTCCTCTGTCACCACTTCTATTCAACATAGTATTGGAAGTCCTACCCAGAGAAATCAGGCAAGAGTAAGGAATAAAGATCATTTAAATTGGAAGAGATAAAGTCAAACTACCTCTGTTTGCAGACAACATGATTTTGTATCTATAAAATCTTGTAGTCTTGGCCCGAAAGCTCCTTGAGCTGATAAACAACTTCAGCAAAGTTTCAGGATACTCAATCAATGTATAAAAATCAGTAGCATTCCTATACACCAGCAATAGCCAAACCGAGAGCCAAATCAGGAAGGCACTCCCTTCACAATTGCCACAAAAAGAATAAAATACCTAGGAATACAGCTAACCAGGGAGGTGAAACATCTCTCAAATGAGAATTACAAAACGCTGCTCAAAGAAATCAGAAAAGACACAAATGGAAAACATCCCATGCTCATGGATAGGAAGAATCCATATTGTTAAAATGCCCATACTGCCCAAAGCAAATTACAGATTCAATGATATTCTTATCAAACTGTCAATGACATTCTTCACAGAACTAGAAAAAAAAAAACTATTTTAAAATTCATATGGAACCAAAGATGAGCCCTAATAGCCAAGGCAATCTTAAGCAAAAAGAACAAAGCTGGATGCATCATGTTACCCAACTTCAAGCTATACCACAGGACTACAGTAACCAAAACAGCTTGGTACTGGTACAGAAACAGACACACAGACCAATGCAACAGAAGAGAAATAAAGTCACACACATACAACCATCTGATCTTTGATGGAAGCTTCTTGTGTTATCTGAAAAGGGCAGTCACCTGCTTGCATGATGTATGAGGAAGACAACTTAACTGTGGAGTCCAGATTGGACTGGAGAAGGAAGTAGTTGAGCTGTGAACTGGCCACGTGCTGCCACAGTCCTCAGGAAGAGTGTAGCATCTGGCTTTGGGTGAGGAGAGAGACAGGAAATGACTAAAGAGATGATTTCAATTCTACTTTGATGTGGTGACACTGAGTAATGTGGACAGAGATGGGGGAAAGGCAACCATGCAGTTCTCATCCTCACAAGACTAGTCTCCTAAAGGGGCCTCCAGCAGCTGTTTAGTAGAAGCAGCACTAGCCAGGCATCTGATACATGGCTCCACTCCTGGCTGTTGGAACTTAAGAAAAATAAGTTTACTACAACCCTAGCTTATTTATCTTAAGAAGAGGCTGTTCTAGCCTTAAATGGTCTATGATTTACAATAGTACTTTGGTGAGAAATGTATGTGTTGGGTAACATAAATTCATGATATACTAAATTATACTGTTGATGGCAATAAGGACTGAGATTTGTACACTGCTTTACAGTTTGCAGAGTGTTTTTGCATGTATTATTTAATTTGATCTTTACCCAAACCACTGAGATAAATATAAATACTTCATCCCTATTTTATAAATGAGGAAACAGAGACTTCGAGCCTTATCCTAAGGCTACAGGGAAGTAAGTGGCAGAGCCAAGACTCAAACCCTCCAAAATCTTGACCTTCTCTGATATGTGGGGACTTAAAGGTCTCACTTATTTATCATCAGCTGTGAATGCTTGCTGCATGGAGGACTGCATTAGACTTTATACTATTATGATTGTCTCAGGTCACTTCTTTATTCTTTGACTCACTTGTTAATCAAACATTTACTGATCAACTACTATGTGCTAGGCATTGAGAATACAGCAATGAATAGAGCATGGTCGCTATTCAGAAGGACCCAGTCTAGTGAAGGAAACTACGAGTGGAAAGTAAAAAAATATTTACAATACAGCATGCTAAGCATCCTATCTCTAAAGCATGAATGAAGAAATGCTGTTAAATGGTACATGTCTAGCTCTATTTTAGAGCTTTGTATATTCTGTTTTAGCATATATGGTATTTGTCTAGCTCTATTTTACTTGGGGATAGCAACATCTCATTGCATTCACAGATAAAACCTTTGACAAATGGTTCAAGACCCCTCTCCTTGGTCAAGGCTCTTCTGACTTCAGGTCACCATACCCTGTTGTTCTTAGAACCCTAGCACACTCTCTCCTGTCACCATCTATGGTGTATTAATTTTGTTCATTCATTGTTTACTATATGTTTTCAGTACTTCTTTAGAGAGCATTATGGTAGATACACAGTAGTTTTATCAGGTGAGTACCATAGGTAATATTTATTATTCATAGCACTAGATCTGAACATGATAGTCAATCAATAAACATTTGTTTGATTGATTGAGGTCCCCAGATTAAGAATTCACATGGTTGAGAGGTACCAAAATGAATCTTCTAAAAGTACTTCTATTAAACCAAGAAGGTGAATTCAAGAGCAGCTACAAAGCTTCCCTAGAGTGTTTCAATTTGATAAGTGTAATCAGCAACCGCACCCTTGATCCCCCTCCATCCATAGTGTCAGGGGCTGCAACAAGCACATTCAGATTGTGCAAGCTCACTGTTATTGGGGAGAAAGGAAGACTTTGACTCTTTAATGTCATTTTGTGAAAAAGATCTTGATCCAGCAGGGAAGATGTTAAGAACCAATAAAAAAAATTTATTCTTGATATTTTTACCTGCATCCTGTTTCTGGCTGTGCTGCTGCCTTCTGAAGAGCCTTGGCACATATGCTACTTCTAAGTGCCAGTTTTCCCATCTGTAAAATAATCCCTGTCCTTGATCCTCAACTCACAGGGGTGTTTGGAAGCCTAGGGAGGTGATGACTGTGCTGTGAGTGCAGGTTTCTGGACAAAAGGCATTGTATAAATAAAGGATCTCACTTCTATTTATAATGTACACAGCAGCTGAGAGATGTTTAATGCCCTGTCCCCTTTCCTTGTGTCTCTTCACCCCAAAGTCTCACCTCTGCTGTTACAACCATTCTGATCTACCTGTAGTCAGATTAATTGAACAGGACTTGTTGAAATCCAAACTAGTTTACGCAGCCTGTCTGTCTTTCAGGGCTCTTGCAAGCTCTTCTCTTTATTGAGAAAGGGAAAAAAGACATCAATTGGGATGGCAGCTCCTTGGTTCCTTTATCAGGTCAGCTTTTTCCTGAAGGGTCTCCTTGCCCCTCAAGGCATCTCCTCATCTGAAACTCGCTTCACACTGTGATGGCTGGATGCAGGGATGCTCTTGTTCTGTTGCCTTGACAACAGCTTCTGTTTGTTGATAACAAGGTTTACTGTGTGTTTGTTGTTGTTTTCCCCTCTGCCTCGTAGTACAAGAGGGGTGAATAAACTCTGTGGATTAGGCGAAACGAAGGAAGCCATCTGGTGAATGACAGAAAGAGGAAAGAGGAAGAACAGAGAACCTCCAGAAAGGCCCCTGTTGGGTCTTTGGGGGCTACAGAGTAGTTATGCATTTAACAAAAACTATTAAAACCAGGAAGCATGTTATCTAGAACTTAAAGGCAGGTAAATAAAGACCTTGACATGATAGACCAATTCCTACGAGAATCATAAGAACAGGGGACTCCAGAGAAAGTACTGAAAATCTCTTCAGGGTAGACTGGACAACCACATTTCATGTATTTTCCTCATCCTCAATGAACTTAGATGCTATGGATCCACTGACATGTACTAATGGCCTACTCAGAGCAAGGCTGTATGACTGACAGTACAATTTGGCAAAAACCTTCCTTAGTGTTCACATATCACATGCATCCTGAAAGCACAAGTATATTCAAATGGTTTTACTTAACATTAGCTTAGTATATATCCTTATTTTTATTTTTCTTAATTTGGAAGACTTGGCATAGTTGCATCAAAAAAGACAACTTCAAGACTTGTGAGTCTGAGAAAGAGGAGCATTCTGATCCATTTCTGACAAGAAGAGCTAACTATCCTAAATACATATGCACCCAATACAGGAGCACCCAGATTCATAAAGGAAGTCCTTAGAGACTTAGACTCCCACACAATAATAATGGGAGACTTTAACACCCCACAGTCAACATTAGACAGATCGAGACAGAAAGTTAACAGGGATATCTATCCAGGAATTGAACTCAGCTCTGCACCAAGCAGACCTAATAGACATCTACAGAACTCTCCACCCCAAGTCAACAGAATATACATTCTTCTCAGCACCACATCACACTTATTCCAAAATTGACCACATAGTTGGAAGTAAAGCACTCCTCAGCAAATGTAAAACAACAGAAATTATGACAGTCTCTCAGACCACAGTGCAATCAAACTAGAACTCAGGACTAAGAAACTCAATCAAAACTGCTCAACTACATGGAAACTGAACAACCTGCTCCTGGATGACTACTGGGTACATAACAAAATGAAGGCAGAAATAAAGATGTTCTTTGAAACCAATGAGAACAAAGATGCAACATATCAGAATCTCTGGGGCACATTTAAAGCAGTGTGTAGAGGGAAATTTATAGCACTAAATGCCCACAAGAGAAAGCAGGAAAGATCTAAAATTGACACCCTAACATCACAATTGAAAGAACTAGAGAAGCAAGAGCAAACACCTTCAAAAGCTAGCAGAAGGTAAGAAATAGCTAAGATCAGAGCAGAACTGAAGGACATAGAGACACAAACAACCCTTCAAAAAATCAGTTAAATCCAGGAGCTGGTTTTTTTAAAAGATCAACAAAATTGATAGACCGCTAGCAAGACTAATAAAGAAGAAAAGAGGGAAGAATCAAATAGACGCAATACAAAATGATAAAGGGGATATCACCACCGATCCCACAGAAATGCAAGCTACCATCAGAAAATACTATAAACTCCTCTACACAAATAAACTAGAAAATCTAGAAGAAATGGTTAAATCCTGGACACATACACCCTCCCAAGACTAAACCAGGAAGAAGTTGAATCCCTGAATAGGCCAATAACAGGCTCTGAAATTGAGGTAATGATTAATAGTCTACCAACCAAAAAAATTCCAGGACCAGATGGATTCACAGCCAAATTCTACCAGAGGTACAAGAAAGAGCTAGTACCATTCCTTCTGAGACTATTCTAAACAACAGAAAAAGAAGGAATCCTCCCTAACACATTTTATGATCTATTTCAACTGCTAAGCTTTGAAACCTGCATACGTAAGTTACTGTTAATTCTTTGTGTTGTCACCAAGTACAACTCTTACATTGCAACAAGAGAAAGGTGGGTTGAGTGGGGATAAATTAGTTTGAATGTCAGCTACAGGTACAAAAAATGTACACTTATAGCTCTTTCATCCTTTTATTCATGCATTTATCACATAATTATTGGATTCTGATTATTTGTCTAGTGTACAAGGCACTAGGGGAATAGTAGTGAAGAAAACAGTAGAACATCTCTGCCTTTATAGATGCTATCATCTCTTCCAGTCCCATAATCAATGTTGATGCTCACATATGTGCTTCTGGTATTAGCAGAAATTTGATGTAGGTTATAGAGCTGTCACCCCAAAAGTTTACCATAAAATTACACAACTTCAGAAGAGAAAGAGTCTTCAGATACCATTATCTCCAACTTCATATTTAAAGCAAAAATTTGTTTCAAGCATCCCTTGAGGTGCTTACTACTTTCCACCTATTCCTTCATCTCTCACTTCTTATCTAGCAGCAACTCTACTTAAAGAATATTCCCAAATCCACCTGCCCACATCTGTTATCTGTCTCAGTCTAATAGTCTCCTAGCTGGTCCCTCTGCTTCCATTCTTTTCCTCCTTCAAAATCCATTCTCTACACAGCTGACAGAGTGATCTTTTAAAAATGCAAATCAGATGTCTTCTCTTTTTAAAACCCTCTGAAGGTTCTCAGCTGCACTTAGATTAAAATTTTAACTTTCCACCTTCCCCATAAGACCCTGACATGCTTAGGTCTTCACCCACCTCTCTGACCTCACTTGCCTGCTATCCCGGCACAGCACTCATTACTACCTGGGGCATAATTGCATGACTGATTATTTCTGTGACTGCCCCTAACCACTACCACCACACACACACACACACACACACACACACACACATGAAAACACACACTAAAAACTAAGCTCGCTGGCAGCCATTGCTTTTTCTGATTTATTTCTACTTATATAAAAAAAAAGTCTTGCAGAGCATTCATAATTATTTGTTAAATTTTTAAAAATCTAGCATTTTTAATGCCTCTTTTAGTGACAAGAACTATCTGTATTATAAGGGTCCCCAATGTATATATTGAGTTTATTTAGTTTTTTCATATATTGTGCAAAATTTTCTTTCCACTTACATGAAATTAACCCATTTCCTATCTATGTAAGCTCTTTAAATGTTGCATGGAACCTCTATGCCTTACTACATTTTTCATTTTCCAAGCGAAACACTAGCAGTTGCTTTAACCATTTGACCTGTGATGATTTTCAAATTCTTCCCTCTCTTCTTTCCTTTTCTCTTGAAAACTACTAGTTTGCCTAGTTTCCTCTTAGAATGTAGAGATTGGTTTAGTTATATATTACAGCTATCTAGGGAAGACAAGATGAGTCAATTAACAGGAAACATTTGGCTGGTGAAAAAGAAACTTGATCCAATGTTATAAAATGTCTATTGATCACTTACATGAAACTAGTTTAGTGTCTGACCAATTAAACCTAATTGAAGTCTCTGCTCTGCCAAGCCAAGTACACCTTCCACTGGATTTTAAGCAATGAACTCATGTGCATGTAGGGGAAGGAACTGCAACCAATCCTCTGTTCTTAACTGGTCTGAATACATGGTGGTGCTCAATAAATATGATATCAAAATACTTATAATAAAATTATGTGAAATCCAAGATGTGGTAATTAATGAAGAAGTATTTGAACTGTCAGTGGCATCTTGAGCCCTAAAGGGAAAAATAATAACCTGACAATATAAGTGAAATATGAGATCAACCAATTAATTAGCAGAATAATTTAATCTGATGCTCTGAAAGTAGGCCAATTAAAATTCACTGTTACTATTTAACATTGATTAAGCAAGGTGCTAGATCCTGAACACAGTTTGAAAATAGACCTATTCCTACCCTCAGGGAACTTAAAGCTAATTTAAGCAGCTGTATATGAAAGGACAAGGGAACAGGAGGTGTGGTGTTGATTGGATTTACTTACCGGAGCTCCTTCCTCTGGGGAAGGCGCAGGGGAAGGCTGTCATCACCTCTGCACTCTTCCAACCTTCTCTTCTGCTCATTCACCAGCTCCGTCCTCATCTAACCTACACTGGAGATAGGCAAGGTAAAGTTAGGACAGTGAAATTATTTAAAAAACAAAACAAAACAAAACAAAACAAGCTTTCCAGAAAATGTGAAATCTTCTACACTTGTGCTAGTTAGTGGGAAAGAGAAACCCAGATATAATTAGTGCCTTCGATAATTCATTAGGAATAATTCATCAGCCACTAATGAAACAACAATAACAATAAATACAGAAACAACTGAAACCATCTTGCCTTCCAGCTTACTTAAGGGAATGCATGTACCCACTCAAATTTAATGACGATACAAGAATAAACCACAAAGCAGCCCATTAACTGCTCATTTAACTTGAAAGAATTCTGATCTCTGAAATAAATAATAAGAGTCTAAATGCATTTATAATTTGCAAAATGTTCTTTAACTTGTCGTAAGCCTTCTCCTTGTGAAATACTTGAGTGTTATGGTCTCCCCTCCAAGACCTCTGTTCGGTCTTGGCTGAACAACATTTTGGTATCATAACAATGTCCTTGAAAAGAGAATTCCCTATTCCTTCCATCTTACTAGAAGGAAAACAGGAGGGGAACCTCCTTTCTTTTCTTTTCAGAACTGCATATATACTGTTTGGACACTGAATTGCCTTTCTAGGAGTTCCATAGATTGTGTTGAAGTATTTATCCTGTTCTTTCCTCCTTGGGAAGCATCTGCATTCATATGAAAGATGTTGGGGACGACGAATTCTGGCTGTAAACAAAGCTCTCCGTCTCAAAAGAGACTCACCCAAGGTGTAGGACTGACAACCATCACACTTTCATTAGAGCATTCATCAATGTAATACGCCAAAACAGAGGCTAATTTGCCAAAATGTGTTGTAGGCTGTGCAAACACACTAAAATATTATGCTTTAGCACAAAAGAGCTCTGGATTCATCTACTAAAGCTATTACCAACCCACAGAACAACACTTACTAACATCTATGTTCCACTTACATGTTCATGACTCTGAGTTAAGAAGTACAAGTTTGCCTAAACCAATCACACTGCCCATGGCTTGAGCACATTTCTTGATATGTATTTCCATGAAAACAGAATGGTAACACTAATGAAAGCTGTGAGTAATTGGGCTCTTAATAAAGTTTAGTAAAGCTATGTGCTCTCCATGCATTATTTCATTAAATCCTCACAACTTACAAGGTAGACATTACCGTTAATTCCTATTTTATAGAGATAAAGAAATTGAAGCCTAAAAGTTACATGGTAATTATCAGAGAAAAATGCTTAAGCCCAAGCCTGTCTGTTATGTTCTCCTTCCTGGGAACCTGTGTGATTTATTCTTCCTTGGGAATAATGTGCTAGGGTATAAAGGCCAGAATCATTGCTAGAACATACATGTTTTTGACAACATACATGTCATTGCTCTGACATGTCAGCATGCTTAGCCCTTGTGTCCACTGACTTAATCTCTCCTTAAATCTTTATATGCCTTGTACATGATTATTCTAACAATTTTACAACAAATTTCTGAACCTCAGGGTGCTAACATCTCCATGGTGATCACTCTCTCCACTGTGTCCATGGTCACATTTGTACTGTGTGATAACATCTAGTTAATTGAGTTAACTTATATCATTTTCCTCATCAGCCTAGTCTAAAATTAGTCATTTGAACCTCCACCTCTGCTCAGAAAGAAGAAATAGAGAAGAAAATCGAGGGTTTTTTTTTTTTTTTTGACAGTTGCTATGTATCACTTTCTTTGTCTTGAGACTTAAAAAAATAAAGTTTGAAATTGTAGGAGATTAAGAACTCTGGACTAAATCTATTTTTCCTCTGCAGAGTTTTCGCTCTTTCTTGAAATTTCTTGGGGTCTCCTATTTATTTAGTGTTGCAAAGTCTCGTTTAAAGTCTGGCTGCCCTAAGTACCCTGTACAAAACCCTTGTCTACTTTAGTTCCCCAATCCAGTGACCAAGGGCCACACAGCCGTAGGGAAGCTTTTGTTTGCTTTTTACCTGGCACTCATGATTTTATATTTCTTCCCACTCAGAAAGGAAAAGTCTAGGGGACAAACGACATGGAACATCATAGTAATTATCTGAGTGTTTTGGGGCTAGTGAGCTCACTGTGTACATAGGTGAGAGTGAGGAAGAGATTTTGCCTAACCTGACCCAGACCCCTTTCTCTAGAATGACCCTGGTTCCTTTGTCATTCTAACTGGCGGTGTTCTGAGGGCTGGAGAGATGATATGATTGATCAGAGTTATAAAACTAGTTAGCCACAAGGCTAAGGTCAGAAACCTGTTCTCCTAACTTCTGCCTCATCCACTTTTTTGGCCTTTTCACCATAGTCTTTATCTGAGCTAAATTCAAGAAATCCAGACCGTGAAAAATAATGACCCTCAACTGAACCTAAGAGAAAAGTCTTCAATGATCAAACATACTGGGTACACCCTTACCACCATTTAGGTAGCCAGATAACCAGGGAATGCTGCTGGGGCACAGGAAGCAGGAAGGTGAGTCATCATTCTGATTGACAGACACTCCTCCCTGGTCTGGTGAGTTTTATAGACAGAGTGAAGTAGAGCACCAAGGTAATTACTTCAGTTATGCAAATCAATGACCCAAATAGGAACTTCCTTTTGTACAGAGTCCTAGCATTCACAAGCCTGGTTAGCTGCTCAAACGACTAAATTTTACCTGGTCTCATTAACATGTAATCTTTAAAATGCATGTTCACCCAACTAATGTCATAGCTTGGTCTCTGCAAATGGAATTCTTCCCAAATGTGTAAGTGGTTCTTAGTAGTTTAAAAAGTTTTAAAGGCACAGTAAGTACTTTATACATAGTCTGTTGACTATTAATAGTTCTACAAAATGAAGTCAGTAGAGAGGACCGTTCAAGTGCAGATGGCACAATTATTGACTGCCAACCTGACTCTTCCTTCTGCAGGATTGCTGCCCCTTTGCCAACCACACTGTGGTTTGAGGAAGCTGACATATATTCTTGATTCTTTGGTGCGGTATTAGGAAAGGGAGATATTCCAAGCCACATCTTCATATCCAGAACAATGCATGAGGTTGAGATACTGCCTGATTATTAAAATAAAATTGAAGCTGGCCTTATATTTGCTCCTGAAATTGATAGTTGGGTTCTGACTTTATTTTTGCCTCCTCACTTAGTTTCTTGTAATATTCATCCACCTACGCCAATGGCTTCTTCTTTTCCTAAATGCAATTTCATGATGAAAATTTGAAAATAATGTGAGAGCAGCTGATTGTCAGGGAAGGCAGTTGCCACTGCCTCTTTCTTCTTAGAGATATGTTAATAAAACACTATTGAACGTTTTTGTTTTAAATAGCCAGAGAGAAAGATGCATATGTAAGGAAATTGATAAGTCATATGTGTAATATACAATTATTATACCATGTTAATAAAATGTATATAGTTTAAATTTATATACATTATATACATAATGCATATTATATTTAAATATACCATACAGGATTAGGAAAACTCAACAATATATTTTAGAAAATTGAATGTGCACTTTTAAAAAGCCTATAATTTTTGTACCTATGAAATACTTCAGAAAGTTAATTTTCTCTACAAACTGCAGTAATTGTAACAAGAATATCCTAATATGACTCAGAAGCTCCCGAACAACTTCCATATATTGAAACTTGGTTCTGAAATAGGATTTTAGGCTGTCATTTTCATAAATGAGATTATATTTTATGCACATAGTTCTGTTTTTAATAATTTTTAAATATGAAATTAATATAAAAACTCCATTGAAATTTTTTTAAGGGCAAAGGCACTACTTCTCTTCATCTGATTGCTTCACTCCATAAAATCTTCTGAGCACTTCATCTAGGCATTGCATTTTCCAGCAGCCGTATTACTGTTACTCAATGTATTTTACGATGACAATAATACTAAGTATACAGATTTGCTATAGGCTGGAAGTTGCCATCTAGGAACAACTAATTGAACGTCAAGTAATACCTTGTTTCTGAAAACATCATAAATACTGTTAAAATATCATTTCTGAGTTTGTCTGTGAGGGTGTTTCTGGAAGAGACTGGCATTTGAATCAATGAACTGAGTAAGAAAGATCCACCCTTACCCAACCTGGCAGGCACAATCCAATTAGCTGACGGTCCAGATAGAACAGAAAGGCAGAGGAGAGATGAATTATCTCTTTCTCTTCTGGAACTAAGACAACCTTCTTCTCCTATCTTTGGACATCAGAACTCCAGGTTCTGTGGCCTTTGGATTCTGCAATTTATATGAGCAGTGCCCCCAGTTCTCATGCTTTCAGCTTCAGACTGAGAGTTACACTGTCTTCTCCTCTGGTTCTCAGGCCTTCGGACTTGGACCGAGCCATCCTACTGGCTTCCCTGGGTCTCCAGTTTGCAGATGGCCTGTGTGAGACTTCTCAGCCTCCATAATCCTGTACGTTATTTCCCCTAATAACTAACTTCCTTCCTTCCTTCCTTCCTTCCCTTCCCTCCTTCCCTCCCTCATCTTCCCTTCCTCCTTCCCTTTCTCCTTTATCTTCCCTTCCTCCTTCCCTTTCCTCCTTCTTCCCTTCCTTCTTTCTTCCTTTCTGATCTCTTCTTCCCTTCCTTCTTTCTTCCTTTCTTATCTCTTCTTCCTTCCTTCCTTCTTTTCCCTCTTTCTCTCTTCCCTCCTTCCCACCTTCCTCCTTTTTTACCTTTCTCTCTCTTCCTCCCCCACTCTCTTTCTCTCTTTCTTTTCTTTTCTTTCTATTGATTCTGTTTCACTGGGGAACCTTGACTAATACAGAGCCCTTGGAATAGTTTTGTTTTCTTCCTGCCTCCCAGATTGCCCTTTCTCAGCATGATATTTTACTTCTACCCACATGAAATTAGATGTTGCCTTCAAGAGTCTGTCTATGTCTCCTTCTTTTCTTTTCCCTTATGTTCTTCTTTAGTAATCTTAAGCTCACTCAAGGCTATTTACTATTATCTTATGTAGAGCTTTATCCTTCTCAATCTTCAGGGCCAAACTTTCTCTAAATTTTTTTTTTTTTTTTTTTTAATTTCCATGATGGGCAACTTCATGCATCCCAAACTAAGCATATCACTTATTCCAGAAAACTTTGCCACTGTTCTGTGTTCTTTATTCAGGTTACTATCCAAAGATTTTCTCAGACATTTAGATTTAAAACTTTTGAGTCATCCTTGACTTTTTCCCCCTTGACCTGGCACATGTAATCATTTGGTGGTCTCTTAGCTAACTCCCTGTTTTCTTTCACTCCCTTCTTATTCACCCAACTAAACATTCATTCTCTTCTCACCTAGGTTGTTAAAATGGTCTCCTAACCATCCTCTCTGCCTTCATTCTCACCAACAAAGACTACACACATAAATTGCAAAATACCCATTTCTGATCATATCTCTCATTGACTAAGTTTGTTAAGGACACACATAACCTAACAACGAAGGATCACAATGCTCAGGTTATATTTGAAGCCTCTCCTACTTACCGTTTCAATATCAAATCAAATACCCACTTTTATTTACCCTTTACCCCATGAAGCAGACTCATTTGCTGCTTCCCCTAGACATCTAGAATTTTTCTCTCTTTTTTGATTAGAAAGCCCTTGTTCTGCACATTGAAACACAACATCTCCTTTAGGATCCAACCAGAAGTCAGCCGCCTTCACACAACCTTACCTTGTGTTGTGCTTTTCTCACTATCATTTGTCTTGTTCCCTCCCTAACTTCATGTATTACTGAAAGGTAATTCTCTCTCTTCTGAATTTACACTTAAGTTTTTAATTAACCAACTTCTCTGTGTTTTTCCGTTTATAATCCCATGGCATTTTACCCATAGCTCTTAGGGCAATTATGCACTTTGCATTGATTCTGGAGATGTTCCTCCATAAATATCTGGTGGATGAATGAGTACAGCCTTTATAGATTTTTTTCCTCTAACAAGTCTGATTTCACAGACTCTAAGTCAATTGAAAAAATATTATACGTGAAGTGAATTTATGTAAGCTTGCAACAAGTTATTTTAAAGGATAATTTGAAAGGGTGCTTATTTCTGGTGCGGGATTGCAATTCTTTGTATAACTATAAAAAGAAAAAATAAGCTGGTGATGGGATGGTTTTTGTGATCTATTCTTAAAGAATATTTTAGTCAAAACTTTGTATAATAAGACAGAGGGTGAGCTCAGCACAATTAATAGCAACAGCATCAATAATTTAATAAGCACTATTCATTCAGAACCAAATATGTGCCAGAAACTGTTCCATATAATATGTACATATTATTTCTATTTTTACATTTTACAGATTTGCAAATTGAGGCTTAAAGAGATTAACTTTAATTCTCTAACTACTCAAGCTTAACATTTAAAATCCATACTTAAGTCTTATTTTTCTGGATCAGAATCTACCCACCATATTACTCCAGGAACCTCCCTTTTCCCTTGTAAATTCTGTTCCATTTTGGGCCAACCCATGGTTTGCCTCTGCTGTATTAGTGTGAAGTCATTTTTTTCCACACATTGTGGCGGTAGTTCCCAGATGTCTGAAAAGATGAAGTTACCAGTGCACGAGCAGCCAGGGCTTTTCTTCATGTTGATTCACCTTAGGAAACAGCCCAACAATGCCTGCAACTGGAAGTCATGTGCATTAGCACAGCTCTGCCTCAACCACGAGCCCAGGACACAGAGCTGTGCACCAAGCATGACTCTTTCTGTTAATATGAATTGGCATATTTTACCTTAACATATTAATTCTTAAAAGCGTAGTCACTGTCTAACAAAAACGTCTACACTGACCTATTACAATGGAAACTTCCATCGTAAGAGCCACTCTTTGGAGCTTTGCAAGTTCACTGTTATATTATATAAGCTTACTTGAGGGAGTTCCCTATGGGTAACGTAGTAAGAATAAAAAACTTGGGGTTCAAATCGTGACTCTACTGCTTAGGAGCTATGTGGCTTCTCGGTGTCAGTTTCCCTGTTTCTGTAATAGGTGGGCAGAGGGGTAAGGAAGGAGATAACATCTATTTTTAAAAATGGTATGAGGACTGTAGGAAACATATGGACCTGGTATAGATGAAATGCCACCAAAATGGTAGTTATTACTGTTATTACTCTCACAGGAAATTCCTATCCCTTAGCAGAAGAAAGGGTTCTGTATTAGTTTCCTGTGGCTTCTGTAACAAATTATAACAAACCAGGTGGCTTAAAACAATGCAGTTAGCTCTTGCACAGTTTTGGAGGCCAGAAGTCTAAAATCAACCTGTTGACAGGTTTGTGCCTCCTCTGGAGACCCTGAGGGGAAATCCATTATTTTCCTCTTCCACCTTCTGGTGGCTGCTGACTTGCTTGACTTACGCCAACATCACTGCAGTCTCTGCGTCCAGGGTCACACTACGTCCTCCTCTTCTGTGTGCTCTTCCTCTGCCTTCCTCTTATAAGGACACCACTCACTTAGGACCCACTCATTTAACTCAGAATGATGTTCTTATCTCGACATCTTTAACTTAATTACATCGGCAAAGACTCTTTTTCCAAATAAACCAGCATTCCCAGGTTCTGGGATTAGGATGTGAACACGTTTGTGGGAATGTAAACAACTCAACCCACTACAGGTCCTGAAGGATTAAGTTTTTTGTTGATTTTTGGGGGGTAGGTGGAATACATGTGTGGTACACAGGATGCTGAGTGGGATAATGCAGTGATGTTATTGACAACCAGGGGGCAGCATACGAGGCCAAAACAGATTCTGAGAGTGGGGAGCAAGGCTGAGGAAACCAGAGAAACAACCTGGAAGAATAAGAGATGCAGGAGGCCTGGGTTTGGGGAGATCTAGGCTCTGGGTGTGGTCTTTGCCCCAATTCATAGTGTAACAGAGGACAAGATATCTCTACGGGCTTGTTTCCCCGTATACGAAATGAGAAGATTGGACCAGAGCAGAGATTTTAAATTGACTGCTTGCAGGCTGAATGCAACATGCCTATGTATATCAATTGTATCATTTAAAAATCTGAATATTTTTAAGTTGGCAGCCATCATATAAAAATTAGTATAACTTCTCTCTAAAATCAGATGTAACAAGCACTGGACACACAGTCTCTGATGCTGATGATGTGTTGGAGGGTGACCGTGCTGTTAGCCTGGCACGAGGCTTGTTTACCACCTTGCCTGCCACACTCCATTGTCTTCTGACATTGTGGTTGACTGCAAGTCCCTTTTATCATCCCCTCACACTGCAAATTCCCTGATGGTCGAGACATATTTGTCCGTATCCAGGTTTCTATCAATAGTGAGATCCAGGTGGATGATTTTTTCCTATACCTAGTTGGGTTCACTCACTTACATAACCTGCATGAGGCCTCTGGAGTTCTGCCTTTGTGACCCCAAGTCAGAAGACTAAGACCACTGCTCATCTCTGGGATGCCAGTGGCCTCAGGGTCAGAAGAGAAGGTGGGGGGTGGTGCTGGAGACTAGCTTAATCTATGTCTGCAAATAACTCTCCCTGTGTCCACTCAGGTATGTGAGTCTACCTGTCTTAGGACTACTTCACAATTCATAAGACAATGTTCTGGCAATTCTTATTGCTCCTTTCCCCAATTTTCTCAGTCCTCAGACTTCTTTCCCTCATGTCTCTGTACACATCCATGGGACTCCTGCTATAAGACCTTTTACCCTTCAGTTCCTGCCATTGAGTCCCCATCCTGTGGTTTGTTTTTATTTTTTGGTAGCAGCTTCTCCTTCATCCTAGACTTTCCTGCTTTCTCCTGCATGATTGATGACTTAGTTCTGCAGAGCATTTTTAGAGCCTTGTTTGCAACGGAAGAGAACTAGGGAAACTAAGCAGCATATTGTCTTCAATCTGGTCCCTCTCATAAGGGGTCTAAGCTAATTCTTACAATTGTAATCCTGTAGTAATTGACCATCTGAGAAGACAGTCTCTCTCTCAGTGGGAGCCTCCTATGACTTAGGAAAGAGTCATGTGCCCAGGTGTTCCCAGGACTAAGCTTGCCTGCCCCCCCTTCACAGAAGCTGCCCACACCCAGTCCCCTGATCTCAAGGTCTCATTGTTACTTGTGCTTACTCAGAGTCCCTGACACAGAATCGTAATGCCATCTCGTCTCCCCACCTTCCCAACAAATTTTAAACCTCTAGGTGCTGCTACCAGCTTGTCTGGAAGGTGGGATTCTAATAATGACAATCAGCTAAATATGCAAACAAAAGAGAGGGGCAAGGTCTCTCCCAAGTAGAAGAAGCCCTGCTTTTTATTTCTGTTTGAGTGTGTGTTTCTAAACTTCCCAACAGCTATTAAGCTAAGAAAGTTTTAAATATATATAAAAACTACAGAAATGCTTTCTCTCCTTTGAATCTTTAGCTCTGTGCAGTTCGAGTCAACAAATAGCTAGCGGTGTCTCCTTGGTACCTTGGCTATGCTTGTATTCAGTCTTGAGACAAGGAAATGTGGAGATAATGCTAGCTTTATAGTAAGGGTACACATGATCAGCAGGGAAACAAGCACAGCTCGAAAAGGCAGAGCAGAAGGAACAGTTTGGTACGTAAAGAGGAAGGTGGATTGAGAGGCAGGAAAGGATGATTGAGGCAGAAAATGACATTCTTGCTGGTTCAGTTTGGAGATGATGACAATCCCAAGGCTTCTGCAGACTACATGGACAGGAAATACTTCTTAAAGACCCACGTGTTTCCCTCAACAGTGTGTGTGCATTTCGAATTACATCCTATCACACCTCCCATTTTTCTCTATTCTGCGTATGAATGGATGGTGCCACTGTTAACCCAGTCGCTTCAGCTGGAGGTGCAGATTCCTCCTGACCCCCACTGGCTTCTCTCCTTTGCCTTTCTTAGTCACGGGATCAGTCTTTTCTGCTTTCTCAGTGTTGACTCCATGCCCACTTCTCTCCTTCCCCTGCCTTTCCAGGTCTATTGCAGGGCTTTCCTAACTCATTTCGGCCGCTAGTCTCTTCCAGTCCCATCTGTCCTTTATTCTACCACAATTGCCAATTTGATCATGTTACTAATAGGCTTGAAATATTAAAATCAAATCTTCCAAGGCTCCTATGAAACAAAATTCCCAATCCCTAGCTGGCATGCAGCCCTGATATTCTGGTGTCATTTCTTCTCCCCTTTGATCTATGCACAAAACGTCCTACACACTAGATTGTGCCGCTCCTTGCTGATGCTATACTGTTTCCACATCAGCGCCTTCACATCCCCGTGCCCTTTCCCAGACTGCCCCTTACTTCACTCCTGCACCTGCAAGCTCTGTTTGTGCCAGGAAAGCTCAACTTGTCCCAAAAGTACCGGCTTACTGTGATATCTTCCCTAGGTTGCTCTCTACTTGGCTCAATGCACACTCCTCCCCGTCCCAGTCACTCTCTAAAGACCTCATAGATCTCTGCTGGCCCTTTATCACCTGTACTCTTAATATTTGCATGCAGGGCTGATCCTACCACCAACCAGGGAATTGAAGAAAGGGTCCAGATCTCATTTATTTTCTTCTCTCTAGCTCTTAGCAGAATGTCTAGAGCATATTAGATTTTCATTAAATACACTCATTCACTGAACAAATATTTCTAAATCATCTATTCTGTATTAGGCAGTATTTAAGGCCCTAGAGATGTAGCAGCGAAACACCATGGGGGACAATTATCTGCCCTCATGGAGCATACATGGTGGTGGGGGAGCCAGAGAGTAAATACGAGAAATAGTAAAAACATGCTATGTGACCCAGTGATGAGTGCCAAGGAGAAAACCCAAGCCCACCCAGAGGAGGGATGTGAAGAAATATGTGTTGAGTAAATGAGCTGTTCCTTCTCCTGGGGAATTTTCTCAAATTTCAGAACAAGGGAATGGAGGGATACACTTGAGATGAATAAATTTGAGAGAAGCAAGAGGTCTAGATAGTACTCATTAATGTTTGAAAAATCTGGTATTGACCCTCCAGTGAGAGGGACTCAGAAGAACCTATGGTCTGTGAGCAAGAGTCTGAGCAAATGTTTATCTAAAATAAAGAAATGATTTTGCAAACTGCCTGCAATATCAAATTCTTGTAGCTTCTACCTGAATATTAGCATCTAGATCTGTGCATTTCTTTCCCTGGATGGGACTGAAGGCTTTTTTTTTTTTTTCCTGCATTCGTCTCTCACATGCACACCTGGGTCCTCCTCATTGCAGATGCCTCGCCCTGCCTCCTGCCTTCCCCAGTAATCTGTGGTAAAGGTGGGAAGGTGATTCAGGCCACCTGGCCACTGTCATGATTTCTTCTAGTACCCCACACACACTCTCACACACAACACTCACACCCAGTGCACACACACTCATTCACTCACGCAACACTCAGACACATACTCATTCACACAGCACACACTCATTCACACACTACACTCACCCACATACTCATTCACACAGCACACACTCATTCACTCACTCTACACTCACATACATACTCATTCACACAGCACACATTCACACTACACTCACACACATACTCATTCACACAGTACACACTCATTCACTCACACTACACTCACACACATACTCATTCACACAGCACACATTCACACTACACTCACTCTACACTCACATACATACTCATTCACACAGCACACACTCATTCACTCACTCTACACTCACATACATACTCATTCACACAGCACACACTCATTCACACACTCTACACTCACCCACATACTCATTCACACAGCACACACTCATTCACACACTACACTCACCCACATACTCATTCACACAGCACACACTCATTCACACACTACACTCACCCACATACTCATTCACACAGCACACTCATTCACACACTCTACACTCACCCACATACTCATTCACACAGCACACACTCATTCACACACTACACTCACCCACATACTCATTCACACAGCACACACTCATTCACACACTACACTCACCCACATACTCATTCACACAGCACACACTCATTCACACACTCTACACTCACCCACATACTCATTCACACAGCACACTCATTCACACACTCTACACTCACCCACATACTCATTCACACAGCACACACTCATTCACTCACTCTACACTCACATACATACTCATTCACACAGCACACATTCACACTACACTCACACACATACTCATTCACACAGCACACACTCATTCACACACTACACTCACCCACATACTCATTCACACAGCACACACTCATTCACTTACACTACACTCACCACATACTCATTCACACAGCACATTCACACTACACTCACACACTCATTCACACACTACACTCACCCACATACTCATTCACACAGCACACACTCATTCACACACTACACTCACCCACATACTCATTCACACAGCACACACTCATTCACACACACTACACTCACCCACATACTCATTCACACAGCACACTCATTCACACACTCTACACTCACCCACATACTCATTCACACAGCACACACTCATTCACTCACTCTACACTCACATACATACTCATTCACACAGCACACACACTCATTCACTCACACTACACTCACACATACTCATTCACACAGCACACACACTCATTCACACACTACACTCACCCACATACTCATTCACACACACACACTCATTCACTTACACTACACTCACCCATACTCATTCACACAGCACACACTCATTCACACACTACACTCACACACATACTCATTCACACAGCACACACTCATTCACTTACACTACACTCACCCACATACTCATTCACACAGCACACTCATTCACTTACACTACACTCACCCACATACTCATTCACACAGCACACACTCATTCACACACTCTACACTCACATACATACTCATTCACACAGCACACATTCACACTACACTCACACACATACTCATTCACACAGTACACACTCATTCACTCACTCTACACTCACACACATATTCACACAGTACACACTCACACTACACTCACACACTCATTCACTCACACTACACTCACACACATACTCATTCACACAGCACACACTCATTCACACACTACACTCACCCACATACTCATTCACACAGCACACACTCATTCACTCACTCTACACTCACATACATACTCATTCACACAGCACACATTCACACTACACTCACACACTCATTCACACACTACACTCACACACATACTCATTCACACAGTACACACTCATTCACTCACACTATACTCACACACATATTCACACAGCACACACTCATTCACACACTCTACACTCACATACATACTCATTCACACAGCACACATTCACACTACACTCACACACATACTCATTCACACAGTACACACTCATTCACTCACACTACACTCACACACATACTCATTCACACAGCACACACTCATTCACTCACACTACACTCACACACATACTCATTCACACAGCACACACTCATTCACTCACTCTACACTCACACACATACTCATTCACACACAGCACACACTCATTCACTCACACTACACTCACACACATACTCATTCACACAGCACACACTCATTCACTCACACTACACTCACACACATACTCATTCACACAGCACACACTCATTCACTCACACTACACTCACACACATACTCATTCACACAGCACACACTCATTCACTCACACTACACTCACACACATACTCATTCACACAGCACACACTCACACTACACTCACACATACTCATTCACACAGCACACATTCACTCACACTACACTCACACACATACTCATTCACACAGCACATTCACACTACACTCACACACATACTCATTCACACAGTACACACTCATTCACTCACACTATACTCACACACATATTCACACAGTACACACTCACACTACACTCACACACTCATTCACACAGCACACATTCACTCACTCTACACTCACACACATATTCACACAGCACACACTCATTCACTCACACTACACTCACACATACTCATTCACACAGAACACTCATGCAACACTCACTCATTCACACAGGACACACATTCACTCATGCAACAGACACTCATTCACACAGCACACTCTCATTCACTCATGCAACACTCAATACACACACTCATTTACTGAGACAACACTCACACACAACATTCACACCTAATGCACACACACTCATTCACACAGCACACACACTCATTCACTCATGCAACACTGAGACAATACACAAATTCACTCACATAACACTCAATACACTCATTTACTCAGACAACACACACACAACACTCACATACTCATATTCACTTACACAGCACACTCACATAGCACACACACAACTCACATTCACACACAACACTCACACTCATATAGCACACACACAACTCATATAGCACACACAATGCACACACTCACACAACACTCACACTCATTTACTCACAGCACATACACATTCACACACACAACACTCACACACATTCACTCACATAGCACACACTCACACAACACTCACACTCATTCACATAACACCCATATTCACACACCCACACGCCACTCATGTACACATTGACTTTCACACACACCCTTATACATACACAACACACACTTCCTTACACACTCTCCTACACACATGCTCACTTGTTCACACACGTACAGACACATGCTTTCACGAACACACTAAAATCCCAGCAGCAGAGCCTCCACTCTCCTTTCTTACTTGTCATTAGCCGGTGAAGAGGGTCGCTTAGGCTGCCAGAGTCCGCAGCTGCCGCCGTTTTTCTCTGACACTTTGGAATGTGGTAACTTAAGGCCTGGTGCTGGGTCACAGGTCAGTTTTAACAAAGTCACCTCTGGGCTGTTTCTGCTTGCATTGCCATCCAAGAACTCTAGGTTTCCTCATTCCAGTGTCTGTGGGGGTAACTGCTAGGGGCTGAATTGTTTCCCCTGCCTGCCTCAAAACAAAACAAAAGTCCTAACCCTCTACCACAGAATGTTACTGTATTTGGAGACAGGGTCTGTAAAGAGGTGATTAAGGTAAAATGAGGTCGTATGGATGAGCCCCAGCCCAATATGGCTGGGGTCCTTATAAAAAGAGGAGATTAAGATATAAAAAACACACAGACTGAGGGCCGACCTGTGAGGATGCAGGAAGAAGGCAGCCCTCTGCAAGCCAAGGAGAGACCTTACCAGACACCAACCCTTCTGGCACCTTGATCTTGGACTTCCAGCCTTCAGAATCGTGAGAAGATAAATTTCTGTTGTTCCCCTACTTTGTTAGTGAGCCTAATACAGCTGACTAACACAGCAACATTATCCTTTCTCATCTGTGGCCACCTGCCCTTGATGCACTGACCTCATCTTTCTCAGTGGATGTGAGAGGCAGCCTGGATGCAGCCTCCTTCCCAGGAAAACAAATCTCACATTATAGAACTTCCATGACTTGTGATGTGCCGGGCAGCTCTCCAGCGCAACCCCATGAGGGCTTTGGAGCAAGCCTCTGTTCTCTGACACAGAGAACAGGTGTGGCTCTGTTCTCCTTGAATGGAACACCTATTTCCCGATCCCGCTTCATGTCCTCACTCCTGCCCAGCAGGGAAGAAGCAGCCCTCCAGGAGGGCAAGAACTTCTTTGATCTGACCAAGTGGCCCTGCCTGGTGTTATCCAATGAAGCTCACTTCATTAGACATGTTATTGACCAGTCAAGGAAGAAATTAAATTACTCCAAATCAGAAACTGAATTAATTAAAGCAATTATTACTATCACCTGCAGGACCAAAATGGGGTTGTTAAGATTTTGTTTTCCCCCGCCAAGAGAAAAATCTTTTTTTCTTTCCATTTTGAGACTCAATAAGTAGAAAAATAGCAGCACACTTCTGAAAAGGGCTAGAACATGAAAAAAGAATGATAATTCATTATTCAGTAATCAACTCCAACTGCAAAAGTAGCAGATTCTGCTGAGAACATAGGGCTGTGGAGAAAGACAAACCCAGACCCTGCCCCACTCACACCCTCCGGGGCAAATCTTCTCCACAGAGACCTTATTAAGAGGAGAAAGATGGGGAACCAGCATGGGGTACCACAATTTGCAACCTCTCTACCTTTGTACAGCACATTAACATGCAGAGTCATTGTTTTATGGGCCTTGCACCCCTCCTCTCCAAACCCCACTCTCAGATTAAGACGTATTGTATAATCATCTGCCTTAAGGTTCCAGAATGAATCCTTCTCCACTGGGGCCTCTGAATAGAGAAACAGATAAAGTCTCTGTAAGAGAACAAACCTATAAAGCAGCTTCTGTTTGTCAGTCAGTCCTTGCTCTGTGCTTTCATGGTAGGCAGAATTCTAAGATGGTCTGCAAGATTCCCGCCTCCTGGGGCACACACACCTTCTCCCAATTATCCAGGCAAATAATAATCTAGGTGCTGCCATGAAGGAATTTTGCAAATGTAATCAACCTGCCAAATCATTTGACTTTAAGGAGAATATCCTGGCTGAACCTGACCTAATCAGGTGAGCCCTTAAACGAGACTGGGTTCTTCCTGAAGTGTGAGAGGGATTTGACCCCAGGGACGTTTTCCATTGCTGGCTTTGGAGATGGAAGACCCAGTGGATGAGAGATATGGGTGACTTCTAGGGGTTGATAGCCGCCCCCATCTGTAGCTGACAAGGAAACAGAGACCTTGGCTCTCCAACAACAAAGAACTGAATTCTGCTACTATCACATGAGCTAGGAAGAAGACCTTGAGCTCCAGATGAGGAAACAGGCTGACCAATACCTTGATTTTAGCCTGGGGTAACCCTGAGCAAAGAACCCAGTCCTGCTATGCTTGGACTTTTTATTTTATTTTATTTTATTTTACTGAGATGGAGTCTTGCTCTGTCACCCAGGCTGAAGTGCAGCGGCATGATCTCGGCTCACTGCAACCTCCACCTCCCAGGTTCAAGCGATTTTCCTGCCTCAGCCTCTTGAGTAGCTGGGCTGCAGGTGTGTGCCACCACGCCTGGCTAATTTTTGTATTTTTAGTAGAGAAGAGGTTTCACCATGTTGGTCAGGCCAGTCTCGAACTCCTGACCTCGTAATCTGCCAGCCTCGGCCTCCCAAAGTGCTGGGATTACAGGCGTGAGCCACCACACCTGGACTGTGCTTGGACTTTGGACTTACAAAACTGTAAGCTAATAAATGGATTTCTTTTAAGCCATTGAGTCTGTAGTTACTTACTATGCAGCAATAGTAAACTAATATAGCTCTCAAAGATCCCTACAGAACTCTGCTGACAGAACTGAACCACTTACATAATCTGCTCTGCAAAATGTTTCCAGGTGTGCAGTTATGTTCTGGCTTCCCCAGATTTGGAGCCCCTCAAAGGCAGGGACTATGGATACCTCATCTGTGAGAAGGAGTACCATGGAGTGGTTAAAAGCACTCAAGTCAAACAGAATACCTGCTCCACCAGCTACCTTGTGCAGATTCATCCACTGAACTTCAGTATTGCTATTTCTAACATAAGACTAATGGCATCTACCTGTTGGGATTGTTGTGAAGAGTAAATGAGAAAATCCATACAAAACATTTAGTACTATGCTAGTGTGAAGTAAAGGATCGTTAAATTTATGGCAATTATCATTATTTACTTTCAATCATAAGCATGTAGTGAGCAACTACTTTGTGACTGGCTAGGTGCTAGGGATATGATGACGAATACCACCAAACCCTGGCCTTCAAATATCTCACAATCAATTTGGCCCCTACAGTGTCTTTAGGAGTGTTCTTTTTGAAGAAGAAGCTTCATATTTGGGGGGTGAACAGCACTAGGGAGTAGGCTATGAGCAGATCTTAACTGTGCCTAGATTTCCTAGGAGATACCATGGAAGAGTTTGGGTGCTCTTTCCACAATCCCATGCATGTCCTGGAAAATCATGCTACAAGAACCAAGCCAGGATGAAGGTGCATTCCCAATCTTGTTTGAAATTATGAATTATGTAGAGCCACTTAGTAAAATTCAGATCTAGGGCTCCGCCCACAACAGACAGAGGAGTGCCTGGTGTCTATTTCACATGCACCTCACACTCTGATCCTGCCCAGTTATCTATCTATTGCTGTGTAACAAACTACCCCAAAACTTAAAGGCTCAAAGTAACATCCATTTTGTTATATCTCAAGATTTTATGGTCAGAAATTTGGGCTGAACATAACTGGACAATTCTTCTGTTCCATGTGGTGCTGATTGAGATCTCTTGAGGTATTCAGCTGGCAGACGAGCTGGTCTGGAAGGGTCCAAGAAAGCTTCACATTACATGTCTGTCTCCATACTGGGGATGCAACTCAAGGCTCCCAGAGACAGTATTCCAGGAAACAGGGTGGAGAAACTGCCCATTTCTCAAGGCCTGGGTCTCAAAACTGGATGAATACCACTTTCCAATATTCCACAGGACAAAGCAGTCCCATGGCCTACCCAGAACCAAGAGGAAGGGACACAGGCTCACCCCTCAGTGAGAAGAATGTGTAAAACTTCTTTAATCTGCCTATGCAGAGTTAGTAAATAGTGTTTTGGTGCAGAGTATCAAATAGCTAAAGCCTCCAATCTGACCAGTTTCTGAGTATTCTAGAACTGGGGTTAGCAAACTTTTTCTGTAAAGGGCCAGATAGTAAACATGCTTGACTTTGTGAGCCACATATAGTCTCTGTCACATATTCTTGTTTTATTTATAATCCTTTCAAAAATGTAGAAACCGTTCCCAGCTTGCCGGCTATATAGAAATGGCCTGCAGGCCAGATACAGCCCATGGCTGTGGTTTGCCAGCTCATATTCTGGAATAATCTTCCATGACACACAGTTTGGCTGAATTGTAGTTATGGTAGCAGCTTCTACCCACCGTATCCCCTGAGTAGCAGTAATTCAGAGAAACAGCTGGAAAGGAACTCGGAAGTCACCTACTCTAATGCTAATGACGTGGAAACAGGTCCAGAGAGATGAAGAAACCTGGAAGAAGTACCATGGCTGACTAAGGGTAGACCCTCAGAGATCCCTAGGTCTTCTTTCTTCTAATCCAGTGTTATTTACACTCTGACAGACCATATCTCAAAATGCTGTGTTTCTAGTCAGCAGAAATCTTAAGTATCTACGAGTAAGGTAGACATAGCAGCAGTGAAATATGCTTGGACCTTTGGACCTTGGAGGGTGTTTACTCCTGGCTGGCTGTGGTCCAGGGTCTAAGTGGAGACCGATCTGTGGCAGCGCTGCTTGGCCTAGGTTTGGTCACTGGCTGGAAAACTGGAGTGCAGGCTGTCACTTCTATCGGATGGATCATCAGTGTGGGAAGAATGCAGAACACGCACAGAAGGAAGGGAGGTGTGGGGAGGTTACATACAGATCTGCAGGAGGTGGGCTGGGCCATCAATGCCTCCCGCTGGAGAAGAGCAATCAGGGCAGAGGGCTGTAGAATCACTTGTCATCTCCTTAGTGGGAGGTGCTATTGATCGGGCTTCTCACTTTACTGAGTTCCTCAAGAAGCCTCTTATTTACTAGTATTTGCTTGTATGCCCCATATTTTTTCATGTCTCCATGCTTTTGGATATGCAATCCCCTCTGCATGAGATCCTCCCAGCCCTGCACGCCTTTCTGGAAAAGTTAAATGTCATCTCCTCTGAAGAGTCTTCCCTCAGCTTCTCAGGAATATTAACACACTTGTTCCTGGCTCTCACTTCTTTTTTATTGTATGTAAATAATGTAAATAATCTGGCCCCAAATCACTTAGTCTGCTTGCCACAAATAGTAACTATTTCTGCTATACATCTTTTTTCATAGATGTTATCTAATTGCGCTATAATTGTTTACTCTTATATCTGTCAGGAATCATGTCTTTTTTTGTTGTTATTTTTGTTTCCCAGTCTCTAATATAGAGCACAGAGTGGATGTTAAAATAAATATTTGCTAAATGAAATAATACATGAATTTAGGAAAGTGGGCACATCTGTAGTAATTAATAATACATTCCTCCTGGGGTCAGGGTGCTGGATGACTCTGACTGCAACATTTTATTACTGGCTCTGAAGAGTTGGGATCAATTGAAATAGTTACCATGAGGAGTTTAGGAAGTATTTTCCTTTGGGACTTAAATGTTAGCGCATTTTCTTTTTTTTTTTTTTTTTTTTTTTTTTTTTTGAGACGGAGTCTCGCGCTGTCACCCAGGCTGGAGTGCTGTGGCCTGATCTCAGCTCACTGCAAGCTCCGCCTCCCGGGTTCACGCCATTCTCCTGCCTCAGCCTCCCGAGTAGCTGGGACTACAGGCGCCGCCACCTCGCCCGGCTAGTTTTTTGTAGTTTTTAGTAGAGACGGGGTTTCACCGTGTTAGTCAGGATGGTCTCGATCTCCTGACCTCGTGATCCGCCCGTCTCGGCCTCCCAAAGTGCTAGGATTACAGGAGCGCTATTTCTTTAAAGAGTTGATTAGGCACAATTTTGTTGAGGTTACCTTGCAAAGTCTGTCTTGGTGAGTATGATGAGTATTTCCATCCCTCTTTTCCAGTGTCCTAGATACTGGGCTTCTGGACCAAGCATGTGTTCTGGCTCTTTCTAAAGGATAAAACACAAGGTCAACAGTTGGCTTTTGATAGCTTGATTCATGGAACATTTAGAACCTTTGCTTAATATATAAATCATACTTTGGAGAAATATAATTACATACTCTAAATGGAGTCCTCAGCAGTCCCAGCTACTCTTTGCATGACCATGTTGTTTTGATTCAGAGTAACTAGACACTGACTGACCATAATCTCTTTCTGCATATCAATTTTATTTCCTATCTTGACTCCTGCCTTTTGCCCATGTAATGTGAACTTTTAGCAAATCCATCCTGACCCTTTTGCTATTACAATGCAAAGTAGCATGGTATTGTTGTTTTCCAACTGTTCTAGCAGACCTGACCAATTTATTTAACACTGATGTGGATTCTAGGCCCCTGGAGGAATACCTTATTTGTCTGCTTGCCAGGAAAAGAGATATTTGGTGATTGGTCTAGCCCTTTCAGGCTGCCCATTGCTATAGCTGTACTGCTGTTGTTTTGGTGACGTGGTTAAAAATAACTAGTTGGAGATTGAGTGTGGGGTTGCAGTGATATACTATGCAGATAAATTTAAAATGCATGGACCTGTTCAAAATTTCACCAGCTCTCAAAACCCTCCCCTTGCTGATTGGTTTCTTTGCAGGCAGGGATCATTCAGTAGGGATCATGGGTCATGGGGAGAAGAAGAGCACAGAGCAGAAAATAACACTTTGCATTTTTCATGTACGATGTGCTCTTATTTGTAGTTCTATAGTTTTGCTTGTTTTAGATCTACTCTAATTTCTCCCACCCCTAGGATCTGGGGGTCAATGTGGACGATGCTTAGAGTATGATGTTAAATTAGCCAGTGCAGTTTCATTTTGGCAAATATTATGGCTGTAGAAACCTAAGAATACCCACCAAGGACAAATAAAATCACACATACTCACACAGGACTGTTGTAATAGAGACAAAATACTGGTAAATACAGAGAAGTCATTTTGATTTTCTGCTGCAACTGGATCTCACGTTCCAATTGTGGGTATATTACTTTCTGATTTTGAACCTCAGTGTCCCTGTCTGTAAACTGGGGATAATATAACACCTTGTGTGGCCTCTTGCATATCATTTAGCTTTTATAAATGTTGATAGCCTACAAAAGTCAGGGCTGACCTGAGGCAAAATTATATTCCATGCAATGTTATTTAACAGACTTAGAGGTCCATTCCAAATTTGTCTCTGTGCTTGTGGGGGGAGAAACATGGAGATGGAGATACAGCCAGCCTCTGAATGACTGCCTATTGCCTCCTGCTATGATTTGAACGTGTTCCCCAGCATTCATGTGTCGGAAACTTAATGCCCAATGTGGCAGTGTTGGGAGGTGGGAACTAATGGAAGCTGTTTAGGTAATGAACAGAATAATGCTATTATAATAAGGGCTCACAGGGGTTCTATGAGTGGGTTCCCTTTCTGCACTCTTGCCCTTCTGCCATGGCATGGTGCAGCAAGAAGGCCCTCACCAGGTACCAGCACCTTGATCTTAGCATTCCCAGACTTCAAAACTGTGAGCCAATAATTTCTGTTCTTTATACATGACCTAATCTCAGGTATTCTGTTGTAGCAGCACAAAGCTGATGAAGACACCTCCCACTCCCAAGCGTGGAGTGGATGTTGAAGCAGATTCTGAGGGTCCCCAGCAGGGAATTGGTATGTGAAGAAAGGTGGTTGTTAGTCCCTATATTTTGTGATACCCTATTCAGGGCTTCAAATTCCTAACCCTTTCTCCCTCCACGAACTCCTCAAAATGTTTTCCCTGATTGTATTGTAGAAGAATTTAAAGAAACATCACCAAACTAAAACATGAGTTATGTGAAGGCTCTTTCTCTTTTCCCACTTTGCTGGTTGTGATTGTTGTTTCCACATGGGAACAAAGAATTCTTCTGGAGGCAAGAAGTAGCTTTTTTGACGAGGGTGTCCAGAAAGGCATTTTCTTAGTGGCATTTTCTTGAGGAAGTAACAGAAATTCCCGCTCTAAACAACAAAAACAACACACACAAAAAAAGTGGACTCTAACCACGGAAAGAGTGCACCTGGTGTATCAGTAAGCCCTTGACATCTATTGGAAGGGGTGACAGGTAGAAGTTGAAAGGTGCAGAATGGAAAGACAGAAAGGAGATGAAGGGGGCAAAGGTGAAAAAGGCAGGTCAAGAGAGAACTCACAGAGTCAGTAGATGCCTTCAGTAAAACACCGAATCAGGGGTCAGTCAATTACAGCTCATGAGTCAAATTCAGCCCACTGCCTGTGTTTCTATGGTCGATGAGCTAAGAATGGTTTTTGCTTTCAAAATGCTGAAAAAAAATCTAAAGAAGAATATGTTGTGGCATGTGAAAATTATGTGAAATTCAAACGTCAGCGTCCATAAATAAAGTTTTATTGGAACACAGCCACGCCCACTGGTAATTGCCCATGGCTGCTTTCTTGCTGCTGCGGCTGAGTTGAGCAATTGCAACAGAGACCATATGGCCCACGAAGCCAAAAACATTTACTGTCTGCCCCTTTCCTGGCAGATTTACTATCTGCTGACCCCTGCTCTAGATAGTGTTTTAAACACTGGCCTGTAAATTTGGGTTAGCATTCTAAACCTCCCCAACAAGAAGCACTTAGCAATTACTTGTTATTGTGTCTGTTTTCTGATAAATCCAGGGCCACAGCTGCAAAGGCAGATAGAGAAAGACCTTTCCCACTTTCTCTCCAGCTCTGTTTTGCCCTTCAACTACCTGCATAACTCCACACGCATCTCTCACTGCTCTTTTTGGAAGCCAGCCTACCCTAGTTGAACTCAATGTATACAAGACTTTTATTTGTACCATCACATGAGAATGACATCCCATTTTTTGAAATATTACAGAAAAAGTTATAGATGGAAATATTTGTAAAATGTGTTACATGATTTCCATATTTTACAAAGAAACTATTAGCACAGCACAGCCATATTTGAATGATTAAATTTGTATCAATCAGTATGATATGCAATGCTATTAAACTTTATCATAATAGTGAATGTTTTATGTCATATGGTATCGACAGTCTGGCTAATTAATCACATTTGTGAAATATATTTTGTATTGCTTCAGTGAATATTACCACATTTCACACAGCCCTATGCCACCTGAAGCACATACTAGGTATTCGCAGATACGTGTTTTCCCCAATGGCATTTTTTATCCTATTAGCACTTGCAAAATGACTGTTGGACAAGAAACTAACATTACCCAACCTAGAACTGTCTTTATCCCCACTGCTTTCCACCAACTAGATCTTTCCTTAATTAGATTCCTGTGTAAACTAGCCATTTTTTGAAATATATGTATATTTTTATTTTGGCAGTTTGCTTTACTTCCAAGTGACTGCCTGAGTCCTCATATATTCCCGAAGGAACTCGTTACATAATCCAAAGTCAGGTTTTAACTCAGGGGAATCTAGTTCAGTTGGAAGGACAGGAATATACTGAGAGAGAGACAGAACAATAAAGTAGTTATTAGAATTCCTCACAAACAAGTTTTCTTTGAGTGTCAGAAAGGGTGGGGGCTGCTGACTTGGCCACTGAGAGTGGAGGGAGATGTGAGCAATGGTGGATGCTAGGATCTGGAGAAGGGACAGAAGCAGAAATGTTTTTCTTTTCTTTTCTTTTTGAAGGAAGATGGGAGCAGGTTCAAGGCTGGGGACATGACATGGAAAATCAACGTGTTTAGAAAGAATGTGGATGGAAAGAAGAAAGAGGCTGTGAGTGTAGTCATGATCTGAGAGGGAGTGTGAGTGTTGGATGGGTGTGTGAGGCTGGTTTCTCCTGCAAGCTGCACTCTAAGAGAGCTATTGTAAAGACACAGGAGCATGAACAGGGAGGTGGGTGGGTGTCAGGGAAGGAGCTTGTGGAAGAGCATTTAAGAGAAGGCAAGGAATAGATTGGATTTGTGTGCATGTCCTGTGTGGGTGTTGAGAGGGATGGAAAATTGAAGGACAGGGAAACTGGGAAGGCATTAATTGCTTGCTGCTGCCTGTTCCATAACCTGACCATAAACACAGTTTCTCCATCAGGCTTTTTAATGGACTCTTGAGGGGAACCATGTGGCTCTGTGCCCTGTCAGGAGTGATGGTATTGAGGCGGACAGCCCTGGGGCTCTGCTTTCCCCCTGCAGTTCATCATGTCTGAATTTAGAAGGGAATTGTTTGGACAAGCCTGTTAAGTGAATGTTTTTCCAGCATTAGTAGGAGAGCTTATAGAGCTCCCATTGGATGGAAACAGCATCTAACCACCCCGAGCTATGCTGGGAGAGAAAATTTATATAATAACATTCACACAGCATCTTTCCTTTGCTTCTTTGGTTTCCTGCATTCTGATTGGTCGAAGGCATCTGTCCAAGCCTCTGCTCAGGTAGAACTCAGCCTGCATCTATCTCCTAAATTGTTCCAAAAGCATGAGACCTATCTGGGCACTCTAATTTCGTTCTGTTTCAGCAAGATTCACCTGTGTATGTATGTGTGTGTGTGCGCATGTGCATACACAAGCATGTAGCAAGTGAAGAGGGGGGAATCCTGGTTATGAGCTCTCCCAGCAGCAATTGTTATGGGAAAGTAAGTGTTCAAGGAAAATGATCTGTATGCATTTTTTGCTTCTCTTTGTAAGAGCTACCCCAAGCCACAGCAATCCCAGATCCTGGAATATTACCAGTTATTTTGTCTCCAGTTTGTTTCCAGCAGAAAGCACTGGGGAAACCAAAGTAATAATAATAATGAGAATTATCCAAGCTTGAGTTTCATAGGAATAAAAGGCTAAATCTTAAATAGTTTTGGGATCTATTCATTGGGAAGGGGAGGAGGAACTTAATGGGGAAGGAGGTTAGCTACCCACCTAAGGTAAAAAAAAAAAAAGTGCTGGGATTCTTTTGTGTCTCAGAGCAGTCCTCTCTGAGGCTGCCTTGCCTGAGGCATCTGCACACCTCAGAAGTAGGGAGGCCTGGAAGGTGTAGCCCACACCAGAGCTGGAGAGGAATCTTCTCTGCCAGTAGAGAAGGTGGGGCCAAGGAGAGAAATTGTTGCTGTGGCCAAAAGCGTTCCTGGGTTCTGTCTGCCCCATTAACTCTGTGGAGGGAGGGACTCGGTGGCAGCCAGTGCAGGTGTGAACACTCAAGTCATCACTTGGAAAATTGGGCCCTGGAGGCAGGAGCTGCCAGCTGCTCAGTGATGGGCTCTCATGTATTCCAAGTCTGGGCTGTGCCCAGCATCCCTACCCCACTCCCCTTTCCCTTTCCCGGCAGTGTACGCGGCCCCCCACTGCCATCTCACTCCCTCCGATCCTTTGCAGTTTCCCATGTAATTTGCTTGTAACAAGCCTCATAAAGTTTGATCGTGCTTGCTAGGACTGAAGATGCATGAGTGGAATGAGCTCATGTTTCTGGCAATGGAGCACTAGGGGTTAATGCAAGTCCCAGAGGGAGCTGCTTGCCTGGGCTTTTTCAGGAATGGGAGGCAATTTAACAACCTTCAGACTTTCAAAGTGTCAGAAAAGTAAAACCTGACATGCTTTTGGTGGGCTATATATTCCTGTTCTCTGAATTTCTTATGGTTAATCAGCCCCCTTTTACTAGTCCAACCCCTCTCTCCTCTGCCCCCATCTCCTGGGATTTCTGAATTACCATAAGACAAAATGTTTATTATCATCTCATTTCCCTGAACTGTTGGGCCCATCCAGTGTTTCACTTCTCTTCAGTCACTCTCCACGCCCCCAACCACTCCCACATCTCTTCCCAGTCATCATCAAAACCCTCCTCTTCCTTCCCTTCTAAGACTACTTCTTACCTCCTCCTTCCATACTCCCTCCTCCTCTTCTCCCTCCTCTTTTTATTTACCCCTCTGTCTCCCTCTCACTTCCTTTGCAGTTTTCTGAACCTCTGCCATAGGGTTTATTGGCTTGGCATCTCAGTGGTGCATAGACAGATGGACGGAGACCACAGCAACAGAGTAGGCAATTTCCCAAGGTGAGTTAAAAAGCTTTGTTCTTGATTCTTCCAATTCACCCGAGGTGCTTATTAATTTAACAAACATTTATGGAGCACCATTATGTACAGCCACCATGTTAAACATGAAGACTGTCTTTACTGTATACCTTGGAACTTGCTTGGATCACCATGGCCATTATTACTGACATTATGTTTTTGCAAATAGTGCCGTTATTAATAACTACATTTGCAGGCTTATTAAATAACTTTCTATATATTATTCAAATAAATGCATCTTTATGGGATATCTTATTTGTGTCAAACATTATGCTGAGCATTGGGGATATAAATTGTCTTCATAGGGCTTAAAAAAAATCTCTGGAATAGCCGGGTCCAGAGGTGTTCCTTGGCTAACCCAAGGTTACAGAGCTCATGAGTAGACAGCCGTGATTTTTGCAATCAAAGCTAATGCTCTTTCTTTGGCATAGTTTCTCAAATGTATTCATTGAAATCACCCGGGAAACTAAAGCGTATTGATATCTGGGTCCCACTTCTACAGATGCTGATTTCATTGATATGGGTATGGCCTGGGTTCAAGATTTTTAAAAGTTTCCCCAAACGATTCTAATATGCAGCAGAGTCTAGAGTCTAGAGTACTTCCTAAGCTGTGCCGTCTGGTATTATATTCTATTGTTTTCATGCTCTGTTTGCACATGAATCAACCCTGTTTCCTCTGTGAGACTGTAAACCATTTGGGTACACAACTGTGTATCTTACATTTTCTATATGGCCCATAAGGCTTACACAATGCCGAATGCACCATAAAGTGTTTGTTGGATTACTACGAGTATTATAACAAGTTAAAGGTGGGTTTGGTGTCGGGGAAGGCTAGCAAAGGGGTTCCTGGCCCCTCAGCCAATGGCTATGCCATTGCCATTTTTCCCGACAGGCCTCAGGGCCTGTGCCATTTTTCCTGACAACTCTTAAAGACATCACCCAAGAGAATGCCTCTCCTATAAACCTCAAACAAGCTCCTTGACTTTCACTCTCTCTCAATGTTTTCTACTTTAATCTCCTACAGGATTCTTTTCCCTATGACATTTTTCTCTCCATTTTAACGACAATTTTGCAAACTGCAAACAGATACCAGGTTGACTTTCCAAAACCCTTCCCTCCTTTCAGTGCTGAAGCCTAGAAGCCAGGCTTTGCCACCAGACTGAGCAGGATCCAGGCCTTCTGCCCTTCCACTTTGCCCAGGCAGCTGAAGCCAGGTTCTTAGCAGATTTAAAGCCTTCAAAAGAAGATGGCCAGGCCAGTTAGGGAATGGGATTAGAGTATTTAGCTCAGATCAACACAAAGGATTTTTTCTTAGCAATGCTCCTCACTTCAATGATCTTGGATCTAAAATATATAAAGTGAAATAGCTTCACCTCCCAAAATGTAGAGAGTTGTGAGAAGATGCGAGTGGAGAGGCTAGGATCTTTACTTTTTGTTTGTTTGTTTGTTTGTTTGTTTAGACTGAGTTTCACTCTTGTTGCCCAGGCTGGAGTACAATGGCACAATCTCGGTTTACTGCAACCTCTGCCTCCTGGGTTCAAGCGATTCTCCTGCCTCAGCCTCCTGAGTAGCTGGGATTAGAGGCATGCACCACCATGCCTAGCTGATTTTATATTTTTAGTAGAGATGGGGTTTCTTCATGTTGGTCAGGCTGGTCTCGAACTCCCGACCTCAGGTGATCCACCTGCCTCAGCCTCCCAAAGTGCTGGAATTACAGGCATAAGCCACTGTGCCTGGGGGATCTTTACTTTTTAGAAGCAGTTTAAAAGGATTCATTCATTCATCCATCCATTAATTCATCCATTTAATTAATCAGTTAACGTTTATTGAATCCTTTTGAACAAGTACTAGAGCTAGAAATAAAGATGGATAGGGCATAAACTTTGCCTTCAGGAGATCCCAGTTTAATAAGGGAGAAAGACATGCATATAAACAAACACACCTGTGAGTTAAGTGCTTCGATGGAGCACAGAGGGAAGGTTCCTATCCTGCTGGAGGGAAGGGAATCAAGGTTTAACTACCCTGCGTTCTGGGAGAAAGTGAAGTGGGAGGTTAGAGTTGAAAGAGAGGTAAGCATTGGCCAGGTGAGTGTGTACAGAGGACAGTGCAGGGCCCCTCCTCCTGTGAACACACAGAGCTATATCTGATGCAGTGGGGGGTGGGGACAGCAAGAGGACATGATGGGGAGTCCAGCCACTAGCACCTCAGGAAAGGCCTCATGAGATACTCTTGGGAGTTGGGGCTTCAGTCTGATGACGTGTCACACCCCAGACTTAGAGAAGTGACTGGGCCAGCCTCTGCTGCTGCATCACTTCTGCCACTAAGCATTTGGGGTATGAGGGTGGCACCAAAACAATGGTGCAGGCACTCAGCTGATTGCCAGGTGGCCATGCCACCATTTCCTATGAAGACACTCTAGTTGAGGGTTCAAGGACATTTCCCCCATTGTGTTGAACTTGTCTGCAATAAAAGAGAAATCATTGGCAATTTCTGATTGGGTGTTATATGCTCTTTGAGAACTGCAGTTAGGCAGCAGGCTACAGATACACTGATATATTTTCAACAAGGACTCACCAAGAAAAACAAAACTCATGTTCCCAAAGGCACCTGCTGTATCTGCTCTCTCTTGATGTCAGAGATTTTTGTAGATGAAATGTTCCATATCTTCATTTTTTTAAGTCCCACCCAAAACATGAGGCAGTTGTTCTCTCACTTACTCTGCAGGTCCAACAAGCTATTACTCTCCTCAGTCTCTTTTTAGCAGAATGAGTGCAAAAAACATGCCAGAGCTGAAGCCAGAAAAGACCCCACTGAATAGGTCTTTGTTTGCCTTTTTTTATCATTATTATGCCAGCCTCCAGAAATTCCATGAGTTCTGTTTGCTGAGGGGCCTTGAGTTCTCAATAGAGCTGAATTTGCAGAAGCCCCAAGGGAATTCAGTGGCTCTCACCTCATACCCAGGGACAGGCCTGACTTTCTCATTCCTGTAAATATATATGTTTTTTTTAATGAGAACTCTGTTGAGTTTTCAGAGAAAGTAAAAAACTTATTTCTGTTCATTCTGGGTAAACTACTAATCTAACATTTTCCAAATACTATCCATTGCAAGATGGTCATTTTCAAATGTAGGGGAAGAAATCTGTGCCTGAATAAGGGAAAGGATTTGGGGGTCAGAAGAATCAGGCTCATGAAAAGCAGCAGGGACTTTGCAGGTTTTATCATTACTCAGCCAGGGAGGCAGGTAAAAGCATCCCCATTTCACAAATGAGGATATAGAAACTCAGGTAATTTGAATAATTTGCCCAGGATCATAGAGGTGGAAAGTAGCAGAACTGGGTCCTGCAGGTCTGCACACAGGGTAGACTCCTAAGTAATATCTGTGGATTTGAAATTCCATGGGCAAATTTAGCTGGAAGAAGAGAAGACCTTCTTTGATTCATTTGGGAGAGTGATTAATGAGGGATGTAAAATTTGATAAAAAGAATATGCCATCAGATTTGCAAAGTGCTTTTCTGTTTTGAAGAACCTTTCACAGATTTATCTAATAGAAGGACCAAGCAGAGGAGACCGAGCAAGAGGTTTTATATTGATTTTTTAGGCAAGGAAGCTGCAGCTTGACAAGATCCTTTAATGAATTAGTGACAGACTAGGGGAGGATCCCAGTCTGCTGGCACCTTGGTCAGAGGCCTTAACACGACACTGGTGCTTTGCAAGCTTTGATGTGCTTCAAAAATTAATGCAGATTTCCAGATAGCACCCCAAATCTACCGTATCACTGTTTCTGGAAATGGGCCATGGGATCTATATTTTAAAAATACTCTCCAGGTAATTTTTCCTGACATCAAAGTTTGTGAACACTTGTACTAATGTGCGTGCATGTGTGTGTGTGTGTCTCTTCGACTTTGTGGGTTGGACGAGCTAGTTCCCTTACATTAAGGTGAAACTCCCCATAAACAACCTCTAGTCAATGGGTATCCTTATCAGCTAAAAAATTTGTTCTCTAAGAGAGATTAGAAAATACTCTCTCATTTTTAACAAGCCTCACTGTTAGGAAGTTCTTCCTTGTATCTAACTACAGTATTTCTTTATTCAATTTTTTTTTTCATTGTCTTAATAGGAATAGAGAACACGCAGTCACTATCCTTCATGTAATACTGGTCCATATAATTGAAAGAAATTTATATATCTTTCTTCAGAATTCTCTGCCTCACACTAAATTCTCTGTCCTTTTGGCACCAGAGTTATGAAATATTTTTAGACTGAAGCAGTTCTGAGTTATGGACCCTGAGGACAGCATCACAGAGAAATTCTAAAGAGATCCTTTTTTTCCGGTGTGACATATTTGAAATAAATATTATTAAAGATTCACATTGATTTCACTTAAGAATGGAAACATATATTTTCAATTTCCTCTTGCTGCCCTACATTCAGTTTTTAAAAAATCTAACCTACACTTATGAAGCACATAAAAACTAATAGGATATTTTTTAAAGTCACCGATCATAATGATATTGTACTTATGCAAATCAATGAAAGCAGTTGACTCCTTTTACTCATTACTCAATCAAGATTTACAACTGCCTAGTATGTTGGGGGAAAGGTTGGTTACCACAAGCTCACAGTTTTTTCACCTGTCTGCAGCTTCCCCCTTCCACCCTGCCTTATAAGAAAGACTCAGTAGAGGGGAGAAAACTGCTTTCTCCTCCTCTGACCTTTGTTCCCCATCCCCACCAAACATTGTTTCTTTTTCCAAATCCCTGAAAGGTAATTCCAGTTTGGGCCTAAGGAGATGATTCATGTGTATATTTTCTCATGCTATAAAAGATTATAGAATGTCCATAGAAAAGAACCAAATGAAACAGTTTGGGAGATATGACAAGGTTAACAGAAAGAAGCAAAGGTCTCTGAACACAGTCAAGCCACTTTGACAAGACCCTCCTCTCTTAGGACTTGGCTAATATTTGCTGCCTTGTTCTGTGACATTTCTGGTACTATAGCGGACTGGGACTCTCCACTTTAAAGGGAAATTGTCACATTGTTTGAAGTTTATTAAATGTATGCAGTAGGGCTAGATTCAATATGCAATCAAATTCCAAGTTTTGAATCCAGTCAAGAAATGGATAGCTAGTTTATTTACTTTGGTTCTACTTTCTTCTTTACTTTGTAGGAAAAAAATGAAACATTTAGAGACAGCCAACAAAAACATAAAATCATCTGAGAAGGTGTTGAGGCCAGTGTGCTTTCTTCCTAGCTCGACCATAGGACCTTACACGAGGCAGTTATTCAGCAAAGACCTAAACCGCGGTGGAGATGGATGGAATGACATTAGCACATGGGATTGGCACGCAGAGTAAGTGCCTGTCAGCAGGAAATATGTACAGACAGTGTGCTTTATGACCCACAGACACCACTCTTCCCATCGCCAGCCAGCTTCATCTGGAAAGACTGTTTTGTCTGATGTCCTAAATGTCACATACAAAAGAGCTTGTTTTGTTCTTAAAGCATCATTTCCTTACTCAAGGTTTTTGGCTGCCAATGCATAAAATCTACAAAGAAAAACAATAAGCCATGTCTGGGAAAGACATCAATAGCAACACCTTCCTCTGGCCCAGAGGATCAAGGTAGTAGAGGAAGACAAGACAGAGACAGCCAAGCCCTTTCCCTTGCAGCCAAAAAACAAATATGATTTGCAGATGCCTTGGCCAGTGATGGCCATTTGGCCCAGAATTGCCTCTATTTGTTTCGCAGTCAACCTTGCACATGCTCTGATGGAAACAACAAAGACTCTCTCTTCTGTCCTACCCTGACCTGAGTACATACATACTTAAGAGAGAGTCTGAGTATACATACTTGGTTAGGCAAATTAGACATTCCTCTATCCCCATAGGAAGCCTCGTGAAGGGAAGATGATCACACGGCCCTTCAACTCAGTAAGTCTTTACTGAGAACCAAGGTTATATTTTACAGAAAGAGCTAGATAATTCAAAGGCAGTTTCTTCAAAATAAGATATCAATAAAAATCATCCTTACTCCATTTCTTCCTAGAATGCTAAATCAAATAAAGGGCAACACTAGGAGAGTGCTGGACTTCCTTAGACAGTAAACTGATGAGATATTATTTGTGCAGGTATCCGTCTTGCTTTCTTGTATTCACAGAAATACACTTGGGAGGCCTCCCCAAATGCTGGCCTCATCACAGGACATCTCCATGGGCTGCCTCACTGCCTTTTTCATGGTCTTTCTGCCTTTCTTACTTTGCCATCCTCACCTCCTGTATTCTTGTTGTCTAGGAGCTGACTCTACCTCCTTAGACCTGATTCCCAAGCATGATGCCCACGGGGACCTGACTTTCTGCTTGGTTTTCCACCAGTGTAATTGGAATTTAGATATTGATGACTGTCAATAGCAGTTCATGGTATCCTTCCCAGATATGTATTCCTTAGAAACTTTTGTTGATGTTCACACTCTGAAGAATGTCAGTGGTGGACATGCCAAGTAAGAGGTTAGGCCCAAAAGAGTCTACCCGCAAATCATGGTCAGGGGTTCTCATTTCCACAAAGACCCCTGGATCCTGAGGACTATTCTTCAGGAGGGGGCCCTACCTGCAAGTCCTTCTTTTAATCCAGTTCAGCGAGTGTTTGGCTAGTGATAATGGAAACATGAGTTCAGTTTACCACTGACCTGAGTACTACAGAGGAACTAAAAATGAATGCTTCATTTTCTCCAGGGTCCCTGTTGGTACACATAAGATTTAAAGGCATATGAAACAGTCATGAAGCAGCAGGACAAAGCTCATAACTGGGCACTAAACTTCAGGGCAGAGTTGACAATGCTACATGAGGTCAGGGAAGCCAATGTGGATAACTGTTCTGGAAGGCTGAGTGGGTTTGGGGTGAGCAGGGAGAAGGAGAAGGCCACTTGTGGCATGGTGACTGTGCTGGGCAGTAGAAATCAGAGTTAACCTAAAGCTGATGCTCTGAGCCATCTCTAAGTACTAAGGGAAAGGCTACCTCTTTTGAATTTTGCTTTTCCCCCTCTGAAGACTCCCAAGGAGAAGGTGTGGCAAGATGACACTTGTCCATGCACAGCCAGTCAATATAGACCGTGCCAGTGATGTTAAAACCTGGTTCTCTAGCCACAGTGCATGTAAATACCTGTCAAAAACTTGGGAAGTGAAACATTTCCAATTGATGAAGAGCCCAAGGTCACGAGTTCAATCCCGGGACAGCCAGTCAGCTTTGCCTGTTTCTCACTCTGAGTTTGTGCTGCTAACTCTAGGCCAACTCTTCCATGTTGGTCATAAGAATCCTGGATAAGAACATAAATGAAGTAGGAGATATCTGCCACCACCATCGAAAAAATCCACAGCTGAGTCCTGGATATTTTGTTGTCAGTCTCAGAGGGTTTCATTTGTTTGTTTGTGTTTGTTTCTTATAGAACACATCATTAAAATACACTCAAAGTGGCAATATAGCATAGTGGCTGGGTGTAGGCACTAGAGGCAATTACCTGGGTTAGAAAAGTAGGGATGATGATGAAAAGAATACTTCCATAGGACTGTTGTGAAAAATACGAGGTGGCACCTTAGAAGAGTTATAAGAGCGCCTTGAAGCGTATTGAGTGTGTGATAAATATCAAGTCATCATTATTATGATGGCCATTATCGATCCAGAGTGGATGTTAGAGGGCATCTAGTTGAATACTATAATTTTACAAAGAAGGAAACTGAATTCTCAAGAGGTAAAATGAGTTGCTGAAAGTCACACACAAAATGGGTACTAATACTCTGGTCTCCTGACTCTAAAAGAAATGCCTCCTTTTACATGTTATCTTCACCCTTAACAAAGCACATTCACACACATTATCCCCAAACTCTCCCTGTTGCACCATGTTGCCTCTCCAAACCGAATCACAGAAACATTTTTCAGGCACCCGAGTATAAGAGTTTCACAGGTGAGTCGCAGAAAGAGGTGTTTGTGTAAAGAGATGAGGGAAGAGCACAGAAAGGCCACATTCCAACAGTGCAGCTGATGAATGTGAGGCCTTCAAGGCTGTGGCAAAGCTTTATTCCATTATTAATTTGATGCTGTGTTAAATTGGCCATTTTATGAGCAGCAGAGAGAGTTCTTTCAGGGGGACCTGCACTATCTTCCATGAGTCCAACTGTCCCAACCAGCTGTCAAGACGATGCCTGTTCCTCTTTCCTTATTAGGAGCAGGAGACCATAATGAAACTAGGTTTGCTCCATTTCTTCTTTCTTGAAGAATTTAGCCTTGTCTTTGGGAAATAATATCTGCTTATCTTTAGTGACTTGAAGCCTACCTCTCCCTCTATCTTTGTCCCCTACCCAAATCAGCCCACCTTACACTGATGATTAAAGAGCTGTTGTGTTATAGTCATCCACTCAGCGGTGTGCTGTTGGCTAGTGCACCTGCCTGTCTTGCCTGAGCATCAAACTCTTTTAGAGTTCCATTTTTCTTGAAGCAAGATAAAGAAAGGCATGTCTCACTAGAACTCCTCTGAGGAAGACCACTGTGTGTTGTTTGATGTATCACTTGGGTTGGTGGGATGGGACCACAAATGTATGTTATGTTAAATAACAATAGCCTGATGGAGTATTCAGGTTAGGGGCAGAATTAATTGGGACAATAAAGGAGCCAAAGACTAACTTGGGGTGTAGGATCCTGGAGGGAGACTACGGTGAAAATACAATAAGCTATATCAGCTGCAAAACTGTGAAATACTTTGCTGTGGGATGTGCAATGTAAAGTATCTTTTCTGTTTTTCTTATGATTCTTCAGTAAATCCATTGACAAAGCACGAACTTTTTCTTTTAAAAAACAGTGAAGAGGCCAATATTGATGTATAATCTGGTAAAGAGAAGATGAGGACATTCTATGTGGTTGGTGGGAAGCAGGCAACAGGAGGTGGGAAGCAGGCAACAGGAGGGAGAGTGGGTAAAAAATGTACTGCAGTATCCAGTGACCACCTGAAGAGCAGAAGGTTTCTTTCTACCAACAACCAGCTAATTCTTGGAAGGAATGGTCCACCCTTCAAATTCCCTACTTTTATAAACATTTTTCTTTCTTCTTTCTGTTTGCTAGATATGTGTTATAAAATGAATTATGTCCCCTTACCCCAATTCATAGGTTGAAGCTCTAACCCCCAATGTGATTATATTTGGAAACAGGACCACTGGAGAGGTAATTAGGGACAAATGAGGTCATAAGGATGGAGCTCTAATCCAATAGGACTGGTGTCCTTATAAAAAGAGGAAGAGATTCCAGACCTCTTTCTCTCTCCACTCACACACAGAGAAAAAGGTCATACAAAGACACAGTAAGAAGGCAGCTCCCTGAAAGCCACGAAGAGAGGCCTTAGCAGAAACCAACTCTGCCGGCATGTTGATCTTGAGCTTCCAGGCTACAGAACCGTGAGAAAATAAATTTGTGTTGTTTAAGCTATCCAGCCTGTAGTATTTTGTTATAGAAGCCCAAGCTGATTAATAAAATGTGTTGCTCCATTAAAAGAGCTCTCTCTTCTTCACAGTTGGATATGACTTTATATTAATTTTTCTTGCATGTGATTTTTGCCTAGAATGCTGTACCAGTCAGTGGCCCCTCCTATTGTAAAAAAAACAATCTCTTATATAGGCTTACTTATTTGGTAGACAGGCTGGTTTTCAAATGTGCTGTGGTTTCACCCTCTCTCAGTGTTTTTATCAGAGTACAGCCAGAAGAGCAGAACCAATGGGAAGTAAGTGTGTGTGTTTGTGTGTGTGTGTGTGTGCCCCAAGTCCACAGGGTAAACATTCATGAAGGAAGGATCCAGAGGGAATAGAGTTGCAACTCCAACTGTTGCGTCATGCCAATGAGGTCAATCAGCAGATCTGCAACAATGAGGTGAGTGTGGAGGCCCCAGAATGTAGAAATATTTTATAATTTATTTCTTCTCTGTTGCTTGGAATCTTTCATACTCAAGGAGAGCTTAGTCCCTCTTTAAATCCACCTGATTGAGTCAGGTCTACCCATGATCATCTTTCTTTTGATCAACTCAAACTCAACTGATTGGGACTTTAATTGTACCCACAAAATTTCTTTGTAGTGGCACCTAGAATAGCATTTGATTGAATAATTGGGAGAAGGTTGTATGTATTACAGATTGGCTGCTGTCCCTCTTTGATACTTCCATTCTCTTGAAAGAATCTCCTCAGAATCCCACCTTAACCAGAAACATGCCAGAAAGGGGATTCTGGGGAATATAGGTTAGCTTAGCCTTGTTAACACATCAGAAAGCCATGACAGTGTCCAATACTCACATATATCATTGTGATTCACTTTCAAGCTTTTACTCCACAAAACATGTAGGACTGCTCTGTTAAAAAAACAAAACAAAACAAAACAACAACAACAACAACAACAAAAAAAAAAAACAAAGAAAACAAAACTCTTTCCTGACTTTCATGGAAAAGGCAGCCAGGCTTTAGAAAAGATACATTCTCTTTTTCTTCCTTTAGTTGTCCTCCATATGTTTAAATCCTTCTCATTTCACCTTGTCAGTCTTTGTTTCGGTTTGCTTGAATGTCATAGGAAGGAAAGATCTACACTCTTATTACTGTGGTTTACTTGGTTGTAGTTCTTTCATTATAAACTGAGGAGGAATTATGTTTTTACCACTTACAAGCTGTGTGAAGTTGGGCCAATCTCTTACTTCTCCAGTGCTCAAAGAATAATCACCTCTTAGGGTTGCTCTGTAGGTTAAATGACCAAATGTATGTAAAGCACTGTGCATGCTGCCTGAACACTGTAGGATTTTGAAAAGTGATAGCATATCATAATTATCATCATCAATATTATTATTTTCTCTAGTTCTTTAAATATAATAAAGAATAAGTTATTTACCCAGACCCAGAGCTACCCCAAATCAGAATTTATATCAATTGATACGCTTTTCACCCCACCTAATCTCAAGTTTCTTGCTACTTTAAGACATTTATTCAGAGAGGCTTCTAATTAATATTAGCCTTCATCACTTTCTCAAATATATTGCCTACAGCATTGGCAGCAGCAATAATAAATATAATAACAACTCCATGAGACCTCATGTGTGCTAAAGGATCCAAAGACAATCTGAACAGCAGCAAAGAAAGTTTCTTCCTATCAATTAATGGGAAGCCAAGTCTAATTTGCCACCTGCACAGCACTTTTGAACCTGTCAGGGACAAAGGAAGCCAGTGAACCTTCATCTTGTCACTAGTCTTCTTGGGGACTGCTCTCTAAAGCAAATGAAAATAGCATTCATTAGAGTAAAAAATAGAATGCCTGTGTCAGCCGCCTATGTCCTCTTCCTAGTTAGAAACAGAGTCCGTCATTGTCAGTGAGGAGGTGGCTCACAAAGCCCTCTGGACCTTTGCATTCATCTCCTGCTGCTGGAGAATGAACATTTCCTTAAACCCTTTTGAAATGTTTAGAATGTTAACTCATCAGTTCCCCTGTGACTTGTGAGTCAAGAGACATTAGAAACATTAGAAGAGTTCTACTGTTTCACAGTCTAACTCTGAAAATGCTGGAAAGGCTAAGATAAATTTCAGGTGAAAAAGATAAGACTTCTGAGAATTTTTTGGCTCCCCTGAATCATCTCAGATAACAATAAAAACATGTATACAATCTATTGTTAGTGTATTCCTTGGTTTAAAAACTTACACAAATAAAAACAAAACAAACACACAAACTCCTTCCCCATAGTATGTACTAATACTTCAAAATTGAATTTCTTTTCAACTGGTACTTTCCTTCCAATTAGGGATGCTGCAACTAAATGGCAGAATGCAAGATAAGGCCATGAAGTTAAAAAATGTGGACGATAACTTATTCAATAATTAATTCAACATATTTAGTAGAACTACCATGTGCCAGAAACGTTAAAAACAATACTACTTGCACCTTGATAATTTTGCCTTAGATGAAAGTAAGCATATATTTATTGCTACTTTTATGTAGAAACCTTATACTATCAACTTCTAATTCATTGATGATGTACCTAATCAGAAATTACTAGCTATTATAGAACATTTCTCACAAATTATGCTAATCTAATTCTCATCTTATCCTCATACCTTGATTAAAATTACCTCCTCCTTTGTTATGAACTCTGAATCCCATCTTGGCATGGCTCCACTGCACTGTCACCTCACTTTGGAGCCTTTTTGCCACAGCAGCCACTCTGGGGGTTTTCCTTCCTTGCCAGAGATCCAGAGACTTCTTTTCCTTCATCCCAATTATTATTGATCTACATGCCCTGTTTGGAGCTTTGAGCTATTGTGCAAGGCTCAGGGACATCCAGGTGTTCCCTCTGCTCCTTCCTACACACACTTAGCCCACCCCATCTCAGAGTGAAGAAGAGATGCTATTAATGGATGAAAGTTGAGGGGATTTTTTTGGGTCCAGATGCTGAGATAGTCTCTCTCTTTAGGGATGATATTTCCTTTGAGGTCCTCTCTTTTACATGATTTCAGTTAAAGAGGTCTGGGACTGCTCTGAGAAGGCCCGGAGTTACCCAACTCCAAGTTGGCTTACCCAACTTCTATTTTAGGCACAGGGGTACTTAGGCTCTCATTCGTTGGAAGTTTTCTGGAGAAGAGTGGTTGAAGGTCAGAATCCTGAGTCCTGATTGTGTCTCTAGTTGTTTATTACCAAAGACCCAGCTTCCTTTTGAATTAGAGGAACAGATTTCATTTGTCTTTTAAATCCCTGGGTCTCAGCTCTGTTCTTCCTGAGAGCTCTGTGTCTTCTCTCCTATAGGCTAGAATGACACAGAGGGAGTAGGAAAAGTCACATAACTGAGCCTCAAGACCACTTCCCCTGCAATCATGACAGTTTTCTCTGCCATCCATTTTTTTCTTGAGAAGTCCTTCAGATTTCTTTCTTTCTGATCAATACTTTATTTGCAATCAGTGATTCAGGTTGCCTGTAGCATCAGCTTTAGTTTATGCATATCATCAGACATACATTCTCTTTTCAAGAATTGTTTTCCACAAGCCTTGTATCTCTTACCACAGAACATTTTTAAACAGCATTTATAAGCAGAAGATTAATAAGTCTTATAGATAGAAGATTTGAAGTATTTTTATCAGATCAAATTGTCATGTTAAGGACATTTTATTGAATCTAGGCATTTATTATAAGATAATTTCTCAACATATATTATCTCTCATATAGTCATACATATATACACATACATATACAAATATATGTTATAAATATATATGCATATGTGCATATACTATACATAAATACATAATACATTATATATGTGTATATATATTGTTTTTTCCTATTTGTAATATAGGACATAACAGAACTATGCTCAGTTCACAAGATTTCAGGATAAAGAGATTAAAATCAAGGCAAAATCGAAAAACATAATAGAATACATTTTTCTTGCCACGTTTTCTCCAGGTATAGGGCATAAACTCCACAAATAGTTTAGGACTTTCTAAACATTACTAGACATACCATATGGGCCCACCTGTGTTTCAAATCAGAATATTACATACAAGCACCCACTTAAGTCCCTGGGCTGCCCATGTCAATCCAAGGCAGCTGAGGGTAAAAAGAATGAGATTTTTCTGAAATCCAGGAAAGTCTACTGTTAACATGATATTGTGTGCAGAATTGGTTCCTTCTGGTGGGTTCTTGGTCTCGCTGACTTCAAGAATGAAGCTGCAGACCCTCATGGTATTACAGTTCTTAAAGATGGTGTGTCCGGAGTTTGTTCCTTCAGATGTTCAGATGTGTCTGGAGTTTCTTCCTTCCAGTGGTTTAGTGGTCTCGCTGACTTCAGGAGTGAAGCCGCAGACCTTCACAGTGAGTGTTACAGCTCATAAAGGTAGTGCAGACCCAAAGAGTGAGCAGCAGCAAAATTTATCAGGAAGAGCAAAAGAACAAAGCTTCCACAGAGTGGAAGGGGATCCGAGCGGGTTGCCGCTGCTGACTCAGGTGACCAACTTTTATTCCCTTATTTTGGCCTTGCCCACATCCTGCTGATTGGTCCATTTTACAGAGAGCTGATTGGGTCATTTTACAGAGTGCTGATTGGTGTGTTTACAATCCTAGACACAGAGTGCTGATTGGTGCATTTTTACAGATGGCTGATTGGTGCATTTACAGTCCTTTAGCTAGCCACAGAGCGTTGATTGGTGCGTTTTTACAGAATGCTGATTGGTGCATTTACAATCCTTTAGCTAGACACAGAGTGCAGATTGGTGCGTTTTTACAGAGTGCTGATTGGTGCATTTATAATCCTCTAGCTAGACAGAAAAGTTCTCCAAGTCTCCACTCAACCCAGGAAGTCCAGCTGGCTTTACCTCTCAAACCCCCCTCTAAACAGGATACCCCAAATGCTGTTGGGAATTGGGCAATGACCACTCTAGCTACTTCCTGCTGGATAGGGGTGAAGAAGGGGCCCTGCAGTTGTAGTGTCCTCCAGAAGGGAACTCTTTAGGCCAGTGAAAGGGTCAGCGGGTCGGTCCAGGAGTCCTCAGTAGAAGTTGTTAGTTGAGCTCATTTGAGGTTTCATTTGTTAGACCATCTGTAGCTTGATGGCCTCGATCCTAGAGGAAACAAATTTGACAAGGAGGTTAAAAATATAGGGCCCAAAAGTGAGTAATAGCAAGATGGCTGTCATAGGACCTAGAAAGGGGGGAAGCCATGTCACCCAATTCCAGAGGTTGGTATGAGTTTGGAAGGCATTGTCTAATTTCAGAGGCCCTTTCCTGTAAATGCCAGATGGCATCTCATATTATCCCTGACTGGTTAGTGTAAAAACAACACTCTTCCCCTAAGAAGGTGCAGAGTCCTCCTTTCTCAGCAGTGCAGAGGTCTAGGCCTCGGCGGTTTTGGTAGCATACTTTACTGTTGTTGAAAACCTGTAGTCCCAGCTACTCAGGAGGCCGAGACAGGAGAATCACTTGAACCTGAGAGGCAGAGGTTGCAGTGAGCTGAGATCACGCCACTGCACTCAAGTCTGGGTGATAGAGCAAGACTCTGTCTCAAAAAAAAAAAGAAAAGAAAATCTTGTAAGTTTGGGATTTCAATTATTCTTTGCTATTAATAAGACCTCATTCAGTCCGTATTAACTTAGGATTGGTATAGATGTCTCCTTCCTGATTCTGTAAGTACTTTAAGGTTTGGCTGAGTGCAAACAGCTCACAAGTTTGAGCAGACTACTTATTTGGCAATTTTCCTAACTGCTTCTACAAGAGTTCCCTTATCACTTACTGAATACCTATTGTGTCTTTTTCCTTTAATCACCTGGGAGGAACCATCTATCTTCCTGTCCTGAAGGGAGTTCCTCCTAGGTGTGGTCAGACCTTTGTATGATAATTAATTAAAATTTAGATCACCTGTTAGGAAACCTGCTGGGTTAAATATTTTTGATAGGAAGGCTATGGGTTGTCAGTGGCCTCAGTGCTTTCAGGTTATGCCCTTGTTTACACTGACAATAAGGTGGTATTGGAGTGTTATAGGGTTACAGAGAATACCTTCAATGATCAATTATAGGTTTTAAATTTACCCTGGCTTTTAAAAGAATAGGGTACACTATTTTTTCTTTATTACTTCTATCTCTTTCTCTCTCTTTGACTTCTTTGTCCTCTCTCTTTCTCCTTTTCTGACTCCCTCTTTGTCTCTGTTTCTTCCTCTCTCTCTCTCTCCCTCTGACTTTCTGTCTCTTTCTCTCTTTCCTTTCTGCTGGTCCTTCCCTGCCTCTGCCAGCCACTTATGCTGCTGTTCTCCCCTCTCCTTCCCCTTTTTGATGGCTTCAGCAGTGTAAGACTGCCACCTCCTTGGGTTTTTGCACTGCATGCAGTAACTCCATGATTTCCTTGTGGTATTTAATGGGGGCTCCCCCAGAGGTTAGAAACTCCCTTTTATTCCATATTGCAGCATGGGCATGTGGGATTAGATACGCATACTTGCTCTCTGTATACACTTTATTCTTTTTCCCTTTCCCCGTTCTAAGTCTCAGGTAAGTGACACTGGTTCTGCTAACTGAGCACTGGTCCCTGGGGGAAGAGGTTTACTTTCAAGTACAGTTACATCACTAACTATGGCATAACCTGCCCTTCTTTTCCCATTTTCCACAAATGAACTTTCATCAGTATATAGGTTAAAGTCAGGATTAGCTAAGGGGACTTCTAAGAGATCATCTTGGATGGCATAAGTCTGGACTATAATTTGTTAGCAATCATGCTCAATTGGTTCCCCATCCTCTGGGAGAAAAGTGGCAGGGTTGAGGGCTACACAAGTACTTTGTACAAGTATTTGAAGCACCATTCCCTCAAGGAGTAGCACCTGGTATCTAAGCAGGCAGCTGTCTGATAGCCATAAACTTCCTTTGGCACCTAGTATGTCATTTACCTCATGAGTAGTCCAGATAGTGAGATTCTTTCCTTATAGCCTCTGACACTAAGATGGCCACTGCTGCAACTACCTGTAAACAGTGAGGCCAGCCTTTTGCTATTATATCAATTTCCTTACTTAGGTATGCCACTGGTTGTGGGGTTGTCCCACGAGTCTGAGTAAAGACCCCAAGAGCCATTCCTGCTCTCTCTGTGATATATAAAGAGAAGTTTTATCCTGTGGGAAGGCTTGAGGCTGGAGCTTGAGTTTGTTCCTTCCAATGCCCAGACTTCAGGGTTGATTCCCTCCTCAAGCAGGGGACAACAAATGAGTAACTTGTTCCCTATATTCATGTAGATAATAGCTCCAGCTTTGGCTAATACATCCCTCCCTAATAAGGATATGGGACTTTCAGGCATAACAGGAAAGGCATGTGAAAAGAGCAAAGTCTCCCAATTACAACTGAGGAGGTGGGAGAAATACTTGGTTACAGGCCATCTCAGGATTCCTCAGATGGTAACAGATCTTGAGGACAGCTGTCCATGACAGGATATTAACACTGAGAAGGCCACACCAGTGTCCAGGAGGAAGTCAATTTCCTGGCCCTTAATGGTTAAACATACCTGGGGCTCAGTGAGGGTGATGACATGAGCTGGCACTTGTCCCAGGCACCCTCAGTCCTATTGTTGGATCATATGGTTGGGGGCTTCTGGCCCAGAGAACCTTTGTCCTCTGGGGCAGTGCACCTTCCAGTGATTTCCTCGGCATAGTGGACACGGGTGAGAGGGCAGCTTGTTTCTTGTTGGACAGCCTTTTTTAAAGTGTCCTTGCAAACCACACTGGTAACAACTCCTACTGGGTGATTGGCCTGCTCCATTTTCTGTTCTCTGAATGACCAAGGTTGTTTGTCTGAGGGCCATGACTAAGTCTGCAGTCTTTCTCTGATCTTGCTTTTCCCTTTTGGCTTGTTCCCCTTAGTCCCTATTATAGAACACTGAGGTTGCCAGGTTTGATAATGCCTCCAGATTTTGTTCAGGGCCCAGGGCTCGCTTTGGAAGCTTCCTCCTGATATCTGTGGCTGATTGGGTAATAAACTTATTTTTTAGGATCAATTGACCCTCGAGGGAGTCGGGTGACAGGGGACTATGTTTTCTTAAGGCCTCCCATAGCTGCTCAAGGAAGGCAGAAGGATTTTCTTCCTTTCCCTGAGTTATGGTAGACATCATTGAATAATTCGTGGACTTTTTCCTAATTTTCCTTAGTCCTTCTAGAACACAGGTCAGCAGATGTTTATGACTCCAGTCCCCATGATCTGAATCTAGATCCCAGTGGGGATCCATACTGGGGACGGCTTGCTGACTGGTCGGGAATTTGTCCCTTTCTTTGGCTGTCATTCTATCATTTACTTGACTAAGATACCAGGTATCTCCAGACTCTCAGGCTGCAGCTAAAGCCGCATTCTTTTCATTAAAGGCCAGGGTTTAGGCCGGGTGTGGTGGCTCAAGCCTGTAATCCCAGCACTTTGGGAGGCCAAGACGGGCGGATCACGAGGTCAGGAGATCGAGACCATCCTGGCTAACCCAGTGAAACCCCATCTCTACTAAAAAATACAAAAACCTAGCTGGGCAAGGTGGCGGGCGACTGTAGTCCCAGCTACTCAGGAGGCTGAGGCAGGAGAATGGTGTAAACCCGGGAGGCAGAGCTTGCAGTGAGCTGAGATCCGGCCACTGCACTCCAGCCTGGGCGACAGAGCGAGACTCCGTCTCAAAAAAAAAAAAAAAAAGGCTAGGGTTTGATCTAATAGCATGACATCTCTCCAAGTGAGGTCAAAGGTTTGCCTTAGACTCTGTAGACATCTATATATCTATCAGGATCATCTGAAAACTTCCCCAGATCTACCTTGATCTGCTTTAGATCAGAGAGGGAGAAGGGGCCATGTACCCAGGTTGGGCCAAATTCCCCTTCCCCTACAGCTTGAAGGGGACATAACCAATAGCCTGGTTGTTTTTGTGGTCCTTTGGAGATTTCTTTGCTTGTTTCCTTCTGCGTGGGGGAGATTAGAGGAGGCTTATCATTAATAAGAAGGGGAGCTATAGGGAGGCTAGGATATGTGGATAAACTGAAAGGTCCTCCTGTGGGATGTAAATTGCAAGCTTTGTATAGTTGTATCTTCTCCTTCAATGAAAAGAAATCTTGGACATAAGATATTTCACTCCATTTGCCTTCCCTCTTACAGAAAATGTCAAGTTGCAGGATAGTATTGTAATTTATACTTCCCTCAGGTGGCCATTTTCCCCATTAGAGAGAGAATATTAGGGCCAGGCCATAGTGCAGAAAAAAATGAGCTGCCTCTTTTTCAGGGTTTGTGGGTAAAATTGGTCCCAATGGCTTAGGATGCATTTCAAGGGTGAGCCTGTTGATGCCTGGGTATTTCCCATCTGAAAGACAAAACAGCCTGTGGTTTTGGTTTGTTTGTTTCTCCCACTGCTCAAGAATCCACCAACGGTCCCTGGACCCTGATGATCGGAATAGTTGCACTCACTGACGCAGCCCCAGAAACACCTCTTGCCCAAGAACCCGCAATGGTCTCTGGACCCTGCTGATCGGAATAGTTGTGCTCACCGACACAGAAGTAGAAACACTAGTTTTCCTCCTAGACCACAAGGAGGACCAAGGAATGTCGATTTAGTGGCCCTTACCGATGCATTCTTGAAAACCTGCACCCTTGCCTGTCCTCCTAGACCACAAGGAGAACCAAGAAAATTGGATTTAGTGGCCCTTGCTGATGCATTATCGAAAACCTGTTAGAGTCCTAATCATTCTGTTAGTATTGGGACTTTACCACTGTCCTATAAAGATGTTATGCCCCCTAAATGAAGTGGAGGGCCATACCCTGAGGTAGGGAAGGGAACTCTAGGGTTGGAAGAGTGACTGATGCCTTTTGTCCTCACTTGAATAGGAAGAATATCACTTCTGAGGCTCCCCATATCCTAGCTTCAGGAATAGCTTTTGTTAGGCCTGCTAGTCTGAGGAGGGATTCCAAAATTCCAAGTAAGATAGTCCTCCCCACCCCCAGTAGAGCTTTGGGCAAAAATTATGTCTTTCTGATTGGTGAGCCCAGGTGCCTAAAGAAGGGAATAGAGTCCTGAAGTTTATGCTAGAAATCATTCTTATAGGAGAAACTAGAAAATCACCAGAGACAGGGAGTAGTTTTTAGAAGTGGGACTAGCCTCGGAGAAGAGAGGTGAGAGGAAGTTTGTCTGACAGGCGTTAGGACCTAGGAGGCAAGGGTCAGGATAGATAGGATAGATGGGCGACTCTCACTTGGGCAGCGTGACTTTGAGAGTTCCGCTCATGGCTACAGGATCAACCAACTTTTTGTTGGGACACCAGAGCTGAATGGCTTTCCTCTCTGTCGACCCTCAGCTCAGCCCAGAAGTACAAGAAAAGCGGAAGCTGGTTCCAGGAAAACCAACGCTCCCAACTCCAAAGAGTCGGGGGTTGTTAGAGAGCCCTTTCCCAGAAAGCCTGACACCTCTATCTTTAGTCCGGCGGCCATGCTAGTCACTTTTAAATGGCTGACAGGTGCCCAGTATTGAGCCCCCGAATTCTAAGGAAAAATAGGGCAGAATAGCAAGTGAAAGGGATCTGATGGTACTCACTGCTTCGTGATGGTCCCTTCATGGGCACCAAAATGTGTCCCATCTGGGTCACCAAAAGGTGTCCCTTTGTGGTCGCCAAAATGTGTCCAGAATTGGTTACTTCCGGGGGGTTCTTAGTCTCACTGACTTCAAGAATAGAGCCACGTATCCTTATGGTGAGTGTTACAGTTCTTAAAGATGGTGTGTCCGGAGTTTGTTCCTTCAGATGTTCAGATGTGTCTGGAGTTTCTTCCTTCCAGTGGTTTAGTGGTCTCACTGACTTCAGGAGTGAAGCCGCAGACCTTCACAGTGAGTGTTACAGCTCATAAAGGTAGTGCAGACCCAAAGAGTGAGCAGCAGCAAGATTTATTGTGAAGAGTGAAAGAACAAAGCTTCCACAGCGTGGAAGGGGACCCGAGTGTGTTGCCACTACTGGCTCAGGTGGCCAGCTTTTATTCCCTTATTTTGGCCCTGCCCACATCCTGCTGATTGGTCCATTTTACAGAAGCTGATTGGTGCATTTACAATCCTCTAGCTAGACAGAAAGGTTCTCCAAGTCCCCACTCGACCCAGGAAGTCCAGCTGGCTTTACCTCTCAATATTTCTAGAACACTCCTGTTAGGAAAGAAGGATCAAAGAAAACACCCCCCAATGAAGTATATTCTAATTTGGAGCCCTGCTTTCAGTTGGATATCTAATTTTCTATTTTCGAGGGCATTTACAGCACTGCCTTAAATAAGTTTTACACATACACACACACACACATACACACACACACACACACACATACACACACACTTGGCCATATATTTATATACATGAATGAGTCATGATGGGTAAATCTCTATAAACTACATCTCACATTAGTTTCAGAAAAGTTTAAAAATGACTGTGAACTACCTAGGAGCCTTATAGGTCACATTTAGTTGGGTTGAACTCAAAATCTCATGAGAACAAAATCTGCTGTGATTTGCCTTGTCCTTGTTCTGACTGGAACATCTAAGGTAGAGGATCCATAGAGACTTCTAGCTCCAGAGGAGTCCTTTGACCCATTTTCTACCTTCCAACTTCAGAGTTTGACTCACTAGCCTTCAAGGGATAGCATAGAATCCTTCTAGAACTATGATTAGAAATTTGAGGGATGCCACTTAGACTGTGGATGAAGATTATTTCTAATAAAATATAAATTAGTAGCTTCATGATTTCATGTAGTGTCTTCATGACTTTTAAAAATCTTTAAAGGTATATAGATATTAATTTTTAAATATAAAGTGCTGTGAAGCCGTGAAGGAGAAGTACTAAGGAAAATATGATCTCCAGATTGGAGGAGGAGTTAAAAGGCAGTGGTACAGACTCTTTTGAGACAGAGTATTACAAAAGCAAGATTGAATGTAGAGTGAAAATGGGAAAAAAGGAGTGAAATAGGAAAACAATCCAAAAGATAGATTTTAATGGGATGAAACAGCAAATAATAACCAAAATGGTGGCTGGATGCAGATGCATCCAGAAGCTAAATATAGTCTGCAAGGAGGACTCAGGTCATAGGTTGGAGAGAGGAGGTAGTATAGTGAGACCCCCTGAAACTATTGCTATGGAATAAAAGATGAAGTGCTCTTGATTATTGTAAATACAAAATTGCATGCAGGATTGTGTAAAGACAATGCCAGGTTGGACTGCCAGAATGAGCCAACAGCACATGATGTGCTTCCCCCTGCAGAGAGCCTATGAAAGGATGTGCAGTCAGGGAGGTTTCACATCACCAAGATTCCTATCCCAGAAAAGCAGATATTCATGGCTCTGGGAATGGAATGTGACCCTCGTGGAGAGCCTATAAATGGACGCATGGGGGGCACCTGTCCATATGGATAAGATAGGGCTATAAACACCTTCATCTTGCCAAGGCCCTTCTAGATCTCTTTAGGGTTAAGATATACTCCCTTCTGAGAATTTCTGGTCTAACCAGTTGTCTAGCTTCATATCCCGTTTCTATGAATTGTTTGTAACCAGCTTTTGCTGTAACTGTTACTGCTGATTAATATCTTGCTAATCATAGGTTATGGAAAGACTCTGTTCCTGTTTTAAGGCTCTGTTAGAAATTACTGATGCACACACTATATTGTAAATTCTTATCTCTGTGTACTGCACTTCTGCATACAGATGTTATAAGAATTACTTCATCCCCATGCGACCATCTCACCTCATAATCAAATGACCCTAAATCCCTCACTAACCTACCCCCGCCCTCACTAAACTTAATAAATGCTGGCATATCCAGTGCATTGTTGGCACTGTGTGACCAGAAGATGGTGACCCCTCTGGACCCAGCTTTCACTATCTTGTGTGTGTCTATTATTTCTCGACCTTCTGATCCGCCTGGGAACAAAGAGAGAGTCCTTTTGTATTGTGAGCTGCTGGCCAGATCCCACAACAGAGGTAGATAAGGCAGAATATCACAAGTAAGAACCAGGTATACCTACCAGGGTGGTAAGAGAAGCCCCAGTGCTATCAGCTTACTGCTGACCAGGAGTCAACATGTGAACTAATGAAACAGAGGGAAAGGGACCTTTGAAGAAGTATCATTTGTTGAGCTATTTGCCAATTTTAGCAATAGAGCTATTCCATGCTTCAAAACCTGAATTAAGCCAGTTGCTGTGACTCACACCTGTAATCCCAGCACTTTGGAAGACCAAGAAGGGCAGTTCACTTGAGCTCACCAGTTTGAGACCAGACTGGCCAACATGGCGAAATCCCATCTCCACAAAAAAAAAAATACAAAAATTAGCAGGGAGTTGTGGCACACCCCTGTAGTCCCAGCTACCCAGGAGGCTGAGGTAGGGGAATAGCTTGAGCCTTGAAGGAGGTTGCAGTGAGCCGAGATCACACCACTGCACTTCAGCCTAGGTGACAGAGCAGGACCCTGTCTCAAAATAAATAAATGAATAAAATCTGAATTAAGTTTCTTTTGTAGAAAACATTAACTTCATTAATTGAGTGGATAAATATTTATTGCATACTTACTATGTGCAAGACATTATGTCAGGTGCTGGAGATAAAATAAAGAACAAGATGAAGTCTTTGCCCCCATGTAACTTTCATTAGAGAGGGAAGATAGAATACAATAAAGTAGTAAATAGATGAGAATATGCAATTGGCTCTCATTATCTGTGTGGAATTGGTTTCAGGACCCCTTTGGACACCAAAATCTGTGGATGCTCAAGTCCCTTATATAAAATTATGTAATATTTGCATATACCTATGCACATCCTCCTGTATACTTTAAATTACCTCTATATTACTTATAATATCTAATGCAATGTAAATGCTATGTAGGTGTTATACTGTATTGTTGAGGGAATAATGACAAGGAATAATGTCTGTACATGTTCAGTACAGATGCAACTATTCTTTAATTTTTTTCCAAATATTTCTTTTCTTTAGTAGATTGAATTCGTCAATGCATAACCCACAGATACAGAGGGCTGACTTTAAACTGTGATTCGTGCCATAAATACTATAAACAGGGAGCTGTGATTGGTTTAAAAAGCAAGCAGATATGGGTCTGTTCTAGATAGAATAATCTGGGAAGACCTCCCTGAGGTGGTAATGTTTGAGAACAAAAAAGTGAGGAACCAGTCATACAAAGTTGTAGGACTGCGGTTTAAATCAGCAAAGGCAGAGGAGATAGCAGATGTAGTGGCTCAGAAGAAGAAATAGCTTGGCATGTCCCAGAAATGGACAGCCTGGTGGGGGACACATGATACCGTTGAGGTACAAGGGGAAAATAGGCAGTTGGAGATCAGAAGGGCAGCTCTATTATTGGAATGAAAAGAAACCTAGATTAGAGGACATGGTATAGATCTCTGGGTAAGTGGACTTGCTAAGTGCACCTCAGAATTAAACTTGCCAACCCAGGCCTAGTTGAAAGATACCAGCCACCCCAATGGGCTCTTCATCTAAAATTTACCCCTGAGAAAAGCAGAGAATGCGTCTTCCCAATGAGCAAGTTGCCACTCCAAAAAGAGAAAAGAAGGGACTGGTCTGCATATACTCAATTCCTTCTCTGGAACCCACCAACCAAAGAAGTCACTCCTCCTGGGTACCAGAGGTGAGGTCAGACAGCCTACTCGATTAATAGTCTCTTCATTTGGATATTTGAAGAAAGTTTATGCACACAGGTATGGTCCTGACCTATGTATGTTGACTGTCTCTTCTACCAGTATGTAAACCTCATTGGCTGCTTTTATATCTACCCATAGTGTGTGGTTCCATTACACAAATTCAATTTTTGCTCTTTGACTTGCTGATTAATAAGGTTAAGAACAAAACTATTCAACATTGGCTTTGAGAATTTGAGGCCGATGAGAAAAGTTACCTCTTCCTTATGTCGTCCAAAACCTGTATCCTCCTTCCATAAACAGTGCTGTTGCTGAGAAACAACTGGCATAGAAGGGAAAAAAAAAAATCCTAGTTAGAGTGAAAAGAGCCTTTCATCCTTTGGGAAAGCAGACTGGGCTCGGTCTGATTCACACGCAGTAAAATCCTGCTTCTCCGGGTTCTTCCTGCTGCTTCCCTTAGGATCTATTAACAATGGGTTTCTCAGCATTTGTGGCTGGCAGAAATGATATCACCTGGCCAGACAAGCTCCGTCTCACTCAGAGTTGAATTCTGGCACAAACAGGCTGGGTACCCTTCCCCTGAAACTGGTTGGACCCAGCTTCCACTTTTTAAAAATCAACTTTTATTTTAAGTTCCAAGGCACACCTGCGGGAAGTGCAGGTTTGTTACATAGGTAAATGTGTGCCATGGTGGTTTGCTATGGATCTACCCATCACCCAGGTATTAAGCCTAGCACCCATTAGCTGTTCTTCATGATGCTGTCCCTCCCCACAACCCTCTGACAGGTCCGCGTGTGTGTTGATCCCCCACTATGTGTCCATGAGTTCTCATTACTCAGCTCCAACTTAATAAGTAAGATTCCACTTTTTAAGGAGCTGTATTAATCCAGTCAAAAATGACCCGTTAGTGCATATTGCCTGCTGCCTTCAGTAAGACAATTATAGTTCTCCTTTTCAACATTTCAATTTTTGAAAAGGTATACCTAGTTCAAATAATTCAGATAGTTCTATGAGGCTTACAATAAAACTCTCAGTTATCTTCAACCCCAGGTTCTTCCCAGAGGCAATCGCTTTTAATTGTTTTAATTATTCTTTTGGTGATTACCTCAATAATTTTAAATAACATGTTTACTAGTTTTTCCATTTTAGGCATAATTTTCTATGAGTTTTCTACTATAAAAAAATTAACATTGGACTGATACACACACAGACAGGCTCTTGAGATTGCATGCACACACATCCACATTCTCTTGCCCACATTTTCCCACTATAGTTATATCACAAGTTTTTATTACTCTGCATTGTTTATATTACTTTGGGCTTATAAATAACTTACCTACACTGCTGAGTCATAGGTAGCACTACAACTTTTTTCCTGTACATTTTTCTCGTAAATAATTTAACTCCTAATTTGCCTATATACTTTTTAACTGAGTTACACATGAGACTATCTCTAGTTCATCTCCAAACTAGATCTCTTCCCAACATCTTCAAAACACATCAGGTAATCCACTGACTCCCCTTTGTTTCTTGGCGACGTCTGTCTCAAAGCCTTCACCTCTCTGGACATTTGGTGAGTGCTCTCTAGGTCTGCTTCACAGGTCTCTGCTTCTCAGATCTTCCTGAGCTCTTATCCTTGACATTTGCCTCTGTGTTGGATTCCCTGATTTTCTAGATCCCATTTCTCTCCCTTTATCAATTTACTCTCAGATCTTCCAGTAGCTTTCCAAGAGGGTGCATGAGTCAGAGATACATTTCAGATAACTCTTATATCCTTAAAAAAGATCCTTATTTTATTCTTATAAATCCTGATTTTATTCTCCCTAATCAACTGCCCATAGAAATAGTTTTCTCTCTGAACCTTAAAGTCATCTCTCCACTGTCTTCTAGTTTCCATGTATTGTTGAGAAAGTGAGATTGTTTGAATCCCAATCTTTTACTTTTGATTTTTTTTGTCTTTGGAAAACATTTAGCATATTTTCAGTTTCCCAGCATTCTGAAATTTCAAAATGTTGTGCCTATGAATTAGTTTTCATTAATAACACCAGACACATAGTGAGTGTTTTCACTCTAAAAATTCAGGTCTTTCAGTTCTGTGAAATTGTCTGATTACTTCTGTAGTAGTTTCCTCCTCTTCATAATATCTTTTCTTTTCTGCAACACCTATTTTTTTTCTGGATGGACCCACTGGGTTGATCCTGTAGATTTTTGCACGAGGGGGTGATGTTTGTTTTTATATATTCCCTCCTATTCTCGCTGTTTCTTCCTCTCTGTGTTTTGCTTTCTGAAATACTTCCTTAACTTTATTTTTCAAGAATGAATGTTTTATTTCTGCAATTGTAGTTTTAATTCCCAGTATCTCTTTCTTTTTCTCTAAATATTCCTTTGTATGGCCTTTTATTTGCATTAGAGCAGCATAGTTTGCACGGTGGTTGAGGTTATAAACCGAAGAAGCAGATTGCCTGGGTACAAACTGCAGCTCAACTGCTTAACCAGCTGTGTGACATTTGACAACATACTTACATGTTATGTGGCTCAGTTTCTGCAACTGTAAAATGGGCATAATAATACCATCCACTTCATGTAGGGTTATTGTGAAGACTCAGTAAGCTGCTGTGAAGGCACTTGGAGCAGTGCCTCACCCATAGGAAATGCTCTGTACATGTCAACTATTGTTATTATGCATGCAGTAGCTCCTTTCCTCTTTGTGAATACAGTAATTACAGGATTTTTTTTTTTTTTTTTGAAAATGCTTTTCTCCTTCCTCCTTCGTCTCTGCACTTTTTTCCTGTTTGTAGTTACCTGTTTGTTTTGTTTTGGTCTCTTTCTTTCATATTAGAGGCATTCCTGAAACATTTCATGATATTTTAACAGTGAGGAATTAAAATGCTGATTGGATGCTCTGTGTGTTTGCATTGGTTTGCTGGCAGGTGGGCTTCTCTGTAGGTAATCCGCTGGACATTCCATTGTATAACCCCCGAGTGTAGGAGGTCTTGGGCTGCTTAGTCTCTTGCCTGAGGGTATAAACCTGGCAGCCAGAGTTCTTAGAACTGAGCTGGGTAAGGGGACCCTGGTCTTCTGGTTCACTAGGCCAACTTCCACTTATCCCCACTGCTTTCAGCAGGTGCTACTGCCTCTGCTGAGCCTCATGTTAGGGAGCCTGAAGTATCTCTTCAGAGTCTTCCATTAGGGTTGAAGCTGACAATTGCCTATTTCTGCAGAATAGTAGAGGGGAATCTGAGAACCTATCTGCTTCATATACAGACATTTAACAAATACTCCTAAGTTAATTATCACTTGCTCATCTGCTTCTAGCTCTAAAATTCTATGGCTATTTTCCTCTTTCATTTTTTCTTTATCTTTATAAATGTATGTAGCTTTAAAAAATCTCTTTTTTGTCATGTTTCTGGAGTTTGGGAAGTACACATAAAAGCACGTGTGTGTCTAAAAATCTGCCACTCTTTACAATGAACACTTTTGAGTGCATTTCTAATGATTTTGGGTTCTGTGCAATGAACCATGAATAATGAGGAGCACAGTCCACATAATTAGTAAACAGAAGATGCTATGGCAGAGTCATCAGTCAGGGAGCTGAGTTCTGAGTCTTGGGAAGGCACTGCCCTGATCTGCCAACGGGCTCTCAGGATGGGATAGCACCTCGTGTGTGGACTGGCTGGCATGGCTCGGGTGGCAGTGTGTTTTCCCAGGACTGCCACTCATTGGCTTTATAACCTTGGACAGTTAGAGACTCTGACTTCCATTACCTCCCTTGTGAAAATAAACACATCTCCACTTCTCAGTTTTGTTTGAGACTTAGCTATTATATAAACTGTAAATTTCTGTGTGAATATTGGGAACCATTCTATTTTAGTTGATCCCCCATCTTAGCTCCCAAATATATCAATCTGTGCCCCTCTATTTCACAGCACAAACCACACTACAGTTAAATTTATATTCTTCTGTTCTTCTTTACATTAGACAAAGCTGCTTCTAGGCAAGTATCTTGCTCATTATTTACTTAGCTCAATATCTTTGAGTTCTAGTGCTGGACATGGTACATAGTAGGTGTTTAGTAAAATGTTGGCTGAATAAAGAGGAGACAAGAGCTATATGTTCCCAGAATTGGACCCACAGTCTTGACCTCTTTAGTCATAATTTCTAACCATCTATATACTATTAAGAGAACCCCCTTTCATGACAGAAGATCCATTCTTCATAGCCTCTGGGCAGCCATTGGCCTGGTGATTGCCGCTGGCCTTAAATACCTGGGGGCAGACCTGAAGAATAATAACCCTGCTAAGACCAACTGCACATCCTGTTTCCCATCTCTTGAGCCATATGTTTAGCAACTTATATTTAATAAATACAGCAACAGTATTTGATTATAGTGAGTCTGGTGATAGTTAAACTCGATTGCCAAGGAAATACAGTTAGAATCCTGAACTGTTTTTATGTATTGCAATGGGCAATTGGAATGCCTCTTCCATATGGCACTGACTCTGTCTGGACCGCACAGCCCATTCCCCGTCAGATGGTTCCATTTTGGGTCAGTGATGATTGCAGAGAACAATGTGTAGAGGCAGGTGATCCCCAAGGGGGTCCATTTGATTTCAGTTCTTTCCCCTCGATTGCTGTCCCGCTGCAGACCAAGGGACTTTGGCACAGTTGGGCTTGCATCCTTACATTTTTAATCGGCACATTGGTATTTATGACGCTGGCTCTATCCAGGGCTTTGGAAAGGCAAAGACAATGGTTGGAAGAGAATAAATGCCTCCTATAAAGGTTAGTGGAGATTGTTTTCATGCTTCCAAAGGCGGGGGTGGGTTCTTTTATCTGCACCAGTTCACCTGCTTCCAGCTGTCACAGTTCTGAGGAGCATCCACAAAGCTGCCGAATGCTCAGCCAGAGGGGAGGGGGTTGCCTGCTGCTCAGTCTTCAGAGTGACATTTTCCCTTCTCCGACCACCCTGCCAATCCCCAGAATGCATTTACCTCCTTTCTTGAGGCTGCCTGGGGAGTGCTTGCTATCCTTTGCCCTGGTGGGAGGAGGTGGCGTCCTCTTCCATCATTGAATAGAAATTATAGAAACTTCCTTAAAGATATTTCCCTCTGGCTCATCTGTTCAGCTTATTAACAAAGCAACTCTGTAGCTTCAGGGGGGGAAAGTAGCTTGGTATGAGCCTGTGGTCGCCCTTAGAAAAAAAGGGCTCCATTCAGATCCCATGAAGAGACACACACCTCTCTCGGTGCCCCTTGCTAAAGCTTTTGTGAATGCTCTTAGAGTCTATTATGGGGAGGCTGGCTTTGGCATATTATGAATATCAATAGAGTTCACATCACCATTCTCCCTATCATAAAGAAGCATTCATACAATATTCACCAGTGTAGTGGAGACAATAAGTCGGCTCCCCTCCCCAGCCTCTTTCCCTCCTTGTCAAGACGAATCAGCTCAGTGAGGAGCGTGGGCAGTCTAGCTTCAAGTAATTACTCTGAAACCTGGGCTCTTGAGCCAGCAGCCACTTTTCTGTGTGTGTCTGTCACATATCCTTCATGAGTTCCTTCTTCTCTAAATGTTCTTTTCATCTTGCAGTTATCTATTTCTCTCTCTTGCTCTTTTTCTGTGCTTTTTCTAAGAATTCACAGCCAGGCTAACCCTTCAAGGGACTTTTGAAATGTCACTGTGACCCCCTGCTCAATAGCCAGGACCACTGAGTCCTTTTCTCTCCACAGAAAGACCAAATACCTTCCAGCTGGAGTTTACAAATGTCTCAAAGTCATAGAACCTTCTTAGTTAAAAATAAAATTAAGCCTTTTTGCTTGAGCGGCAAAGTCTTAATGGCCTACATAAGGCAAATGGCAATAAAGCAAAACAAGTGCTGCTTTATAGCCAACCGTTCATGTGAAAGAGGTATGTAAAATAATGATAATAGTCATAACAACAAGTAGATATTAGGGAAGGAAGGCTAGAAATGGGGGCTGCAATGAAATGATCTTTTCCATTCATGTGATTCCCTGTGTAACTCCTGCGAAACAAGTGTGATGCATTTCCTGCCTGTGTGGGGAAACCTGCACTAACCCTGTGCCCTCTTTTTTTCTAATTGTACACAGCTGCATGGTGACGATGAGGCTGCCATCTTGACTCAGGTGAAGGGAAGAAGTTGGCCTCTTTGCCTTCTATTGTGTTTATTTTTTGCACTAATACCAGAGTCACCCAGCTATAGTTGGACACAGTTATTCTACAGAGGCCCAAAAGGCCATTGTCCAGATCTTGGTCATTTGAGAAAAACCATCTGAGACAAAGATTTCTTGCATAGTTGGGTCTTGCTCTCTGGAAAGAAGCCTAGAGGCACTGCAATGTGCTCTGGGGTGTGGGGGTTCAGAGATATTTTGGGACTACATGGTAGTGGCCAGGGGTAGCCAAAGCAGCATCCCTATACTCTCCCCAAATCAAAACCACTGCAAACAAGTTCTTTGGCATCAGAATTATCCAGTTTTATGTTATTTTGCATCTTTATATCCCTTTTGGGTTTTCTCTTTTGTTACCCCCAGTCTTCAAGAAATCTTATTTAAGTATTCCCCCTGGTCTCAGCTGTGCTATAGGGTTGGCAGGACAGGATCCTGACTCATGTTTGTTCAGAACTCTAAATAGGAGTATCTCTGTCCCCAGACCAGCAGTAGTAGCCCCAGTAATTAGCAAAAGATTTCCCTCAGGCAGCGTTTTCCAAAGTGGGTTGTATATTATGTGTGTTCTGTTGGGCTATTATTAAGCCTTATGGGGCAAAGCAGGCCATGGTCCAGTAAGTTTGGGGAATACTGGGTTAAGCAATTTAAACAGGTTTATTCCCAGTAATACTTCTCAAGGCCTTTGTATTAGTTTTCTGCGGCTACCGTAACAAACTCCCACAAAGTTGGTGGCTTAAATCAGCATAAATTTATTCTCTTACAGTTCTGGAGACAAGAAACCTGAAAGCAGTGTCATGGGGCTGAAATCAAGGTGTTGGCAGGGCTGTGCTCCTTCTTGGAGGGCTAGGGGAGATTCCCATTTCTTGCGCCTTCCAGCTTCTGGTGGTTGTCAGCATTTATTGACTTGTGAGTACATCCTTCCAGTCTGCAAGGCCAGGATCTTTAAATCTCTGTCCACTGTATCTTCATACCACCCTCAGAAGTGTGTACGTGAAATCTCTGTCTCCCTTTTGTAATGACACATATGATGGCATTTATGGCCCAACTCGATAATACCAGATAAGCTCCTCCTTTCAAGACCCTGAATTTCGTAATATCTTTTGCCATGTAAGGTAACATTCAGAGATGCCAGGGATTTAGAAATGTATATATCTTTCCGCAGGGCCACGGTTCAACCCACCCCAGCCTTTAATACGTTCTGAGTACTGTGGATCTCTCGGATGAGCTGAGAGTCACAGAGTGTTTCTTGAACCTCAGTGACAAAGCAACTCTCCTTTCACGTACTTTTTGCTGGATTGGTATTCTGAGGAACACACTTTGGAAAATCTTAGCAAGAGAAGATGAGTCTTGGAGAAAAGTCAAAGCCAATCAGTCCAGCTGCCCTTCTCTCTGTGGATCTGGATTTTATTTGACTGAGGCAGATGGCACTTTCCTTGATTCAGGAGATGATATCATCACACAGACAAACTAGGGAAAAAATCAACAATTTCACAGGAACACCTAGGCCAGACTCCACAGGTGAAGAATCTCGAGGGAATGGTAAAGATAGCATAATATTACAATTTCAAAACCTGGATTGGATTCCTGGTCCCCCTACATATAAGCTACAAGATCCCAGGAAAGTATTTCAACTTTCCTAAGCCTCTGTTTTCTCGTCTATGAAGTATGGATAATAACCACACCTACCTGCTTATGTCATGTGAATACCATCTGTAAAAGTGCTTTATTAAAAGAAAACTTTATAAAATCTAAGAAATTACTTTTATTATGTGAAAAATAACTTTTTTTTTCAAAAAAAAAGTTCTTGTCTTACAGGATGGTCTTGGTGATGGGGGGTAGAGCTCTGTTTCTCTTCTCTGGAGATCAAGTTGTTCTTTCTCAGCAAAAGCCTAGAGCAATACAGCTGTGCAGTCTCGTGCACTGTTATATTTCCAGTTCTTTGAATCCAGTGTGTGTTCTATAAATGTGAAAGGAATGAACTGTCCTTGCCTATATCTCTTCTCCCTTTTATCCATTCCACAGAATCATAGAATGTTTGGGCTGGAAGGGCCCTGGTGATGTTGTCTAGAATAATAGCTCCCAAATGCTAATTTAGAGACCTGCAAAACCTGGCCTACATGAGAAGCAGCTGGCAGCCCATTAAATACAGTTGCCAGCACCACCTTGGGGATTCTGATTCAGTGAGTTTGAGATGGGACCTGGGAATCTGCATTTTAAGCAGTTCCAGGTGACGTGATAGATCAGTTTCATACACTGATCTAACTTTTCCCACCATCTTCATATAGAACCATGCCTAAAATATCACACTAAGCAATCTATTTTAAAGATTTTCATGAAATTCTTGCAATTTCCTTCACTAGAGATGTGCTGTGTACCAAGTGGTCATGTGAGACAGCCACAGCCCCCTTTTGGCTCATTCAATCATTCATTACTCATCCATCAATTCATACAGGCATTGATTGTGTACCTACTACTTACTCCACGGCATTTCCCCTCAGGAGGTCCCTTGTCATCACAAACGCCATGATTTAAAGCCTCTCTCCTTTTTTTGCTTTGAGTAAGCAGAGATATAGGAGGGCTTGCCTTTCTGCTTTACTGTTTGCTTTTCTCTTTTTTAGGGATTATCTCCAAAGTAAGGAGGAAGCATTTCTTCCCCTAAATGATGAATCACTGAATGCCTCAGAATTATGGATCTGAGGCATTTCTCAGGGAGGGTCCCTGAGAAACGCAGTCCTCTAAAGTGTAAGGTAATATAATCTCCATTTCCCCAATTAAAAATAATCTAGATAAGTCAGGAGCTTTGAATGATTTGTCCTGATGTCAGAATCAGGACACTTATGGCCTAGGTTTCCTAGCTCCTATCCCCTTTCATTTCTTAAAGTAATATTTATTCAGAATTTTTGATTCTAAAATAATGTACATGAGAGCAATGTTCTCCGATTTCAAAAATACTACCCTTCAAATATTCGTCTGACTGGGTTGAAGAATAGTCCTTTTCTTCTGCAGAACTCATAATTACTTATTGACATCTTCTGATACTCACCAGCCTATGCTTATATATAAGTATCACGTGCCCCAAACTGAACTAGCTAATACCTATTAAGTGGTGGATGAGTAAAATATTGTTAACTATATTTTCCTAGACTGCAGTGGGACCTCAAGTTTGTTTGTTTGTTTGTTTGTTTGTTTCCAGAGCCTCTCCAACACTGGAGGGTAAAAGTGCTTGCGCCTGAGTCCTGCTGCTCCTGTCTTTACTTTGCCTCTGTTCCAGGGATGCTCTGATCACATGTCACCAGCAGTCTCCAACACTGGCAGGGAGGCAGGTCTTCAGGCAGCTCTGAAAGCTGGCATGCGATCTGCTGGAGTAGGGGTGCAGCAGCTGGGAGCCTCACTGTCCCTTTTCCTTTTGTTACTGGACTCAAACTTCGCAGGGCCCAAGGATGGTGCTGTCCTCCTGTAGTGAGTCACATCCTGTGTGTCAGAGAAGCATGCCAATCACAGAATTTCTATCTTCCACTTTTAACAAAGGTCTATCATGTCTTATTATGTTCTTCCACATAAGAGTCTCTGAATGAAGGTGCTGTCTTTTTTTGCTCACATTTATCCAGAAGTCAACAGAAGGAATGTGTAGGTATCAGAGAAAGGATCAGGGCCAACAGCTTGGGACTCAAGTCTGGGGATAGATTATGGCCATAAGATTGTGGTGGTCTTCCTAAGGGCAATGGGAAACTACAGATTTGCTGTATTTTCCAAGATGAAGAGAATCACATGCTGGTGGCCCCAAGGAAAGGGCAAGATGACTTACGTTTTTTGGTATGTGTGTCTGACAAGTAGAAAAGGCTTTTGCTTTGATGAGGTTGGTGTTCCTTTTATTTCTTTTCTTCCTCCCTTTCTTTCAAATTGTTGATATTTTCATTTACACTTAATATCATGAATTTTCTTTTTTTTTTTTTTTTTTGAGACAGAGTCTCCCTCTGTCGCCCAGGCTGGAGTGCAGTGGCACGACCTCAGCTCACTGCAAGCTCCGCCTCCAGGGTTCACGCCATTCTCCTGCCTCAGCCTCCCGAGTAGCTGGAACTACAGGCGCCCGCCACCTCGCCCGGCTAGTTTTTTTGTATTTTTTAGTAGAGACGGGGTTTCACCTTGTCTGCCAGGATGGTCTCGATCTCCTGACCTCGTGATCCGCCCGTCTCGGCCTCCCAAAGTGCTGGGATTACAGGCTTGAGCCACCGCGCCCAGCCTAATGAATTTTCATTTCATTTACTGGGAAGGTCATTATTCAAACTAGCCCCTTATGCTGTTAGCAGTAAAACCGAAAGTTCAGAGGACAAAGAAATTAACTGTTTGAAGGTTAATAGATAGTATGAATTATGAAATTTAGAAAATCCCCACCTTTTCCTCTCTCTTCTGCTATTCCTTCACTTCAACTAGTAGTCCAAATCATTTGAACAGTGATAAAACTATTTTGTGTACAAATGCACAATACTTAGGTCTCCTTATTGATTCAAATAGCTCACCTGCCTCTTCTCCTCCACCCCAGCCCACCACCATTCCCCATCACCTTCCTTACTCCAAGAGAGCCTAGATTGGGAAACTCTCACTCTATTTGTAAAACTGTGAACACAGGCCTAGCCCAGCAGATCTGACACTTGGTGTTTGTCCCCTGACATTCAAAAGGACATTTGTGTATTTCCTGAGGAGAGTCACAGGAAGCCACCAAAGTCAGCCGCTGTGGCTACCCTTCTGGGATAACTGGAATGGAAAGACATGCCTTGTTGTGTCTCAGCTTTGGATTTACTTTGATGTCGGGAAATGGAGAGTAGAAGGGGAAAGTGTAGGGCAAAAGGAAGACAGATGAGTGGTTAATGGAGGTTGAAGGGGCAGATTGAGAGAGAATACGCTTACAATAGACAGAAGATAGATTGATAGATTGGACCTGGAGATGTAAATAGGATAGTTTATTTAAGCTGCTTAGAGTCTCTTCTTCTTATCTATCCATCTATTTATCTATCTGCCTTAAGCAGGGACTGATAGGGGAACAGACAGATAACATGAGAAGGATGGATTAGCAGCAGACTGGGAGCCTCGTGGCATCTCAGATTCCAGGAGAGCAAAGGGACCTGCAGATAAGCATCAGGAGGACAGATTACAGAGCTTCCCTGAAGGATTTCCTGCCCCTTCTGTGCCCCAAATAAAACAAGACCAGTGTCCAGACAGAGAAGGTTACTGGGGCATCAGAGAGCCCGTTCCCACACTCCCCTGCTCCCACCCCTCCTCTAACAATTTGCAGCTGTTCTCTTCTTCGACCCCAGAAAGTGGACAGCTGCCAATCTGAGAAGGAAGCTGAAAGCAGGGCTTGGTGCTAGCATATATTTTTATCCCAAAGCCTTGCTTTAAATTCCAGTCAGGCTTCCAGTCTTGCAACAACAACAGGGGAAAGGAAGAGGAGGAAAAAAAAATAGAAGGAAAGCTAACCGTGCTCCGGCTGTTCTGGAAAGCTGTCAGCTGTCAGGTCTGCTTAACTGACAACCTGTTCTCCAGAGCCCCAGGGGGCCTGGGAAGGAGAGGAAGAAGTGAGGGCCGGTCTGGGGTGCGGGGCCTTTGCCAGCCTGCACACAACTACATAGTGAGTTTCCGCCTCACCCACCAGTTCAGGTCTATCAGGGCAAGGCCCAGGGCTAAGCAGCAAGCCTGGGGGTGGGGCACAGGGTGTGCAGTAGGATCCACTCTATTCCACGAGTCATCATGGAGCAGAGGGGCCACAGAGTACAAAGCTGCTGGGCTATGGATAAATCAGGCCATTGAAGGACACCCTCCTTTGTTGGGACAGGAGAGTTTCCTTACAGCTAGGGAAATGAGGAAGAAGAGAGTGAAGATTTCCAGAGGCTTCCAGAGCTCAGTCCAGACTCAGAGGTGCAAGGGAATCCTTCCTTTGGCCTCTGCCACCTTGGTACTGGGAACAGCCTTGAGGCTAGCTAGCTAACAGCCACTCCAAGGACTAGCTGGCCCTTTCTACTTCTCATCTACACACACTGGCTTCCATGATCCTTTTCCTTTCTCTTCCTCCCTTTTCCTTCTCCTGGCTCCAAATTCCTAAGTATGAAATTTCCACCACTCGCAAGATAACCTTCTTCAGGGCAAATTCTTGTGTCAAGTTGGAAGACATAACTGGGCTTGGTTCCAGTCCCCACTACTTACTATGTAACCTTGATTTCAGTCCCTAATGCTTGCTCAGGTGTGATCTTGGGCAAATCAGTCTTATCTCTACAAGGGAGATATTTTTTAGTCCACAAATCAAACAAAATTGTGCATATGGAGACATTTCATAAACTAGAAGAGCCTATAAGACATTCTGTTCTGATTTACCTTTATTTCTTTGACAGCCCCTAGAACAAAGACTTACACCATAGGCATGCAATAATAGTCAAATGAACAAATAAACACATGGATGAATGGGTGTAGTAGAGAAAAGTTCCCCTGTGTTTGCTTATGAGAAGCAAGGGAGATTGGAACTGAGCAACAGCAGCCTTGAGGCTAGCTGGTAGGTGCTGGACCCCACAGGACTCCCTGTGGCCCTACAGAATCAGAGGCGCAAAGATGGGGTCTGGGGATCTGTATCTCAGCTGGCTGCACAGCTAGTCAATGTCTCAAAATTGGGACATTTCTGTTCTAAGTAGGAAAGCAGAGGGCAGATGACAAAGTTTTGTGATATTTTTTAAGGGTAGAAATGACAGCATCATTGAATCCCTGAACATAGAACCGTGCCTGACAAACAACACATTGATACCTCAGGATGCAGTTTTCTTCATGAGTGTCACAATAGATTTTTGAGAGAAGGTGGGAGACTCACTAATGAATAAGGCCTGGCCTCTCACCCCGAAACAGTGACACTGAATATAATGTTGCTGAAGAGCAGCCATAGACTGACAGGTGGGGCCTTACATGCATGGAGAGAATATCCCAAGAGGATGGCATGGCAAGACCAGGGGGAGGCAGGCGAGGCCCTGAGGCACAGAACTTAAGGAGGCACCACTCAGAAGTTTGTGCGGGTGCTTCCTTAAATTCTCATCATAGGTGCCTTGTCTGCTTCACCCTAGTGCTTGCCCTGGGATGAGGAAAAGAGTTAGAAAAGGCTTCAAGAAGGACTCCTCAAGTCTGAGAAGATGAACAGCAAGGCGTTGTGCAGTGGCTCTTAGGGAGAAAGGCATTTCAGGCAGAGGGAGGCACATAACCAAAGCAGAGGTGCTAGCAACATGATGGTGCGGGTGAAGAATTCCCACACTGGGAGTCGGCAGAAGCATCACATTAAAGGTGAGAGCTGGGAGATATGAGAGAGAGACGAGGTACAGAACACAGAGGGTCTTCTCAGCCATATTAAAGATCTTGGAATTTGTCCTCCTTGTTGTGGGAAGCAGAAAAAGACACAGGCAGGTGGTGCTTCAAACAGAACTTTCTGGTCAATCTCTAGACACTGTCCTATCCAATTCACACATAGAGTGAGCTACAAATAAAAGCTACATATGTAACTTTAAATTTCTAGTAGTCACATTTAAAAAGTTTAAAAAAATTAATTTTAGGCCAGGTGCGGTGGCTCAAGCCTGTAATCTCAGCACTTTGGAAGGTCGAGACAGGCGGATCACGAGGTCAGGAGATCGAGACCATCCTGGCTAACACAGTGAAACCCCGTCTCTACTAAAAAATACAGAAAACTAGCCGGGCGAGGTGGCGGGCGCCAGTAGTCCCAGCTACTCGGGAGGCTGAGGCAGGAGAATGGCGTAAACCCGGGAGGCGGAGCTTGCAGTGAGCTGAGATCCAGCCACTGCACTCCAGCCTGGGCGACAGAGCAAAACTCAGTCTCAAAAAAAAAAAAAAAAAAAATTAATTTTAATGCTATATTTTATTTAACATCATAGATCCAAAATATAATCTCTGTGATCATTTCAAAATGTAATCAACATCAAACAATATTAAAAGAGGCATTTTACATTCTTCCTTATTGTAGAAAATCTTCAAACTCCTTTGTGCAGGCTACATGTATACCACATGTCCATTTAGTTTAGCCACATTTCGAGTGCTCAGTAGCCACGTGTGTCTGCAGTGTGGAACAGTGCAGGCCTACAGGATGGAATCTGGAGGCTGAAAACCGGAGGCAGCCTTTACAAGAGTCAAGGGGAAATGATACCTTTCTTTTTTTTTTTTTTTTTTTTGAGACGGAGTCTCGCTCTGTCGCCCAGGCTGGAGTGCAGTGGCCGGATCTCAGCTCACTGCAAGCTCCGCCTCCCGGGTTTACGCCATTCTCTCGCCTCAGCCTCCCGAGTAGCTGGGACTACAGGCGCCCGCCATCTCGCCCGGCTAATTTTTTGTATTTTTTTAGTAGAGACGGGGTTTCACCGTGTTAGCCAGGATGGTCTCGATCTCCTGACCTCGTGATCCGCCCGTCTCGGCCTCCCAAAGTGCTGGGATTACAGGCTTGAGCCACCGCGCCCGGCCGGAAATGATACCTTTCTAATCCAGGGTGTTGGTAGTGGGAATGGAGAGAAGGTGACAGGTTGTCAAGTAACTGAGCTTTTCCTAGTATCTTTGTGAAATCATGATACAGCACTTAACTTCCTGGGCCATGTAAAGATTTTTTTTTTTTTTTGAGATCATGTATATGAAGCAGCCAGCACAGGCTGGTAGGGAATGTGTGCTCGATGGCATTCCCCACCTACCCAGGCTGTTTGCTCTCTACGGGAACAGGAATTAACATCCCACTTGGGTGAGGTGGAGCTTAAAGCACTGAAATGGCACAGGAGGAGGCATAGACTGTGGGCACTAGAAGTCCTACAGAGCAGCCCCACTGCACCTTCCCAGGCCTCTCTCTCGATATCACCCAGGTAAAGGGACATCAGTGCTTAACTGTCATGGGAAGGTTGGGAGAGAACAGTGAAGCCAGTCCAGGAGAGGCAGAAAGCAGAATTGCTGACATTCCAGGCAGCAGCCACTCTGACTATCAGCAGCCAGCAGTTGGCAGCAGCTCCAGATGATTGAGAACTGAACAGCTTAATTGCAGGAGTGTGAACATTGTGGAGTGCCAGGCTGGCATGGCTCAGTGTGAGAACGTTTCCCCAGAGCCTGCATTTCTTGACTTAGGTTGATGTGCACATGCTTTCTTGGGAAATGCCCACAGCCAAACCCCTGTGCACAGACCAACAGCTTTTATGTTGCCTGGAAGAAGAAAAAAATGCATTTCCAAGTAGATGCAGGACATAGGTCTGTAGACAGAGCTGCTTATGCTCAGCAGAGAGGCTGGGGGAAAGGGGAGGGAAGATAGCTTATTCTTTAGTCCCTGAAGTGTCTATGTAGGATGTCCAAGAAGTAACATAGAGGCTACAAATCTCAGCTGCATTAAGGTCCTTCTCAGAACAAGGAAGTTCTGCCTATCTCCTATTATTCTCACGAAGGTGACTTTCAGATGAATATTTGTTTATTTTCAAAATACTTTTTCAGGGCAGTCTAAGTCACTGAGAATCTAAAAAAGTTACCAAGTAATTAGGGCCTAGAGCTGGTGAGAAGCACAGCTCAGGTTTCCTTGGGATCCCTCTGAGTTACCTTAATTTGCTGCCTCTGTGTTAGTCAGTGTGAGCTACCCGCTGTAACAAACAACCCCATCATTCCACAGGGATTGCGTAACAAATGATTACTTGCATAGCAGCCTGATATGGAGGAGCAGCTCTCCTTAGACATTTCTCCTCTAAACAGAAATCCCAGGACTTCGGTACCTTGTACCTTCCATATCAGGACTCTAACCTTTACTAACCTTTATTCCTCAAGGTCCTTTTCTGTCTCCTCCTAGGATGGCAAAGAAAAGGAGAATTGCATATGTGAGCATCCACAGACTAGGCCTGGGAATGGGCAATACTTCACCTCTGACCAATTCCTTTGTTTGGAGCTCAGGCGAATGGCTGCGTCCAACTCCAACACAGGCTGGCAAATACAGACTAATTATGTGCCAAGGAGAAATAGGGAAAACTAGATGTTTGTTGAACATCTAGTCAATCTTCGCCACAGTCATTCTCTTTTTATCTTTTGCTGATGAGACGAAGATAGACTTTTTGTGCTCTGACTTGACCCTGGAGGTTTGAGAGTCAGGAGGCTGCAGGAGTGGGGCAACATTAATTAGAAGGTGATGCCCTGGAGTTGCAAGGTGATTATTAATCAGGACAACGTGATGGTCAAGTAGTTGTAATGACAAACTAAATTTTTCTCTCTTGTGTTATGAACCTATCTTATCAGTTTCCTCAGCCAACAGAAGGTGCTGCAAGCTGAGTACCAACAGAGCAGACCTCCAGGCTGCTCTTCCCCTCACTAAGTGATACCACATTGTCACCCACAGCCCCCATTTGGCAGTCAAGCTTAGTGGGTCATTTGAGCGATAATATGGTGGAAGAGTGCTTTCTTTTTGCTTTAAAAAGCAACTGTCCAGAATAAGAGCATTATCTGCAAAGGTGTGGGGATTCCATTGTGAAAAACAGGCAGTGGTGCTGGTACAGTTATGACAGAAATGGTCATTGTAATAGATATCGTGGTGTGCCACAGGGCTACCGTCTTCAGGGTTGGCACACACATCCCTTAGCTTCCTGGACTGCTGTCTGCTTGTAGCTATGCCTCTTGTGAGGAATTGCCCTCAGTCACAGGAAACTGCCTGATCCATAGTTATGCCTCCTCCTAGGGAGGTAGCCCTTGGCCAGTGACTGCCTAGGTGGGGATATTGAAAACCTGGCCCTCTTGCCTCATTTGGGGACAACTCTATAGGGGCCATTCAGGCTTCAGAACTCCCAGAGAATCAGCTTAGGCCTCAGTTACAACCTCATTTTAATTCAGCTTCTCCTTCTGCCCAAACCTGCCTTCTTTACTTCCTTATATATGTATCCCTCAAGAATTCCTCTGTGTGTGACTTCCCATCTAAGAATTTTTTGGGACTAAGCATGGTTTTAGGAAGCTGACTTTTAAAATGAGGTTTCGAAGGTGGGTCAATCATTGGCTCTCTGGAATTGTAAACCCCATCAATGGTAGTGGGTGGAGTAGAGCTGGACTCTGAGATGTTGCAGCAGTATAATTGTTAAAAGCAGGGAAATTGCTGTGAAATTGTTAAGACTTTCACCAGCGGTAGACTGACATGAGATAGCCTTAAAGGGGGATACATGGCCTGCTGCAGTGTTTCTTGTGCTTGAGAGGCATAAGGGAAATGGTAATTATAAGGGTTATGGAATTGGGTGGCTGTTATGGAGCACCACTGATTTGTGAAAGATAAATAATGAGAAGCTCAGATGATTAATTACCATTTCAAGGCAAAATGTGAAAAGCTCAAAAGGCTTCCTTAGCCATATTTAAGGAAATCCTAATCTCCTGCAGCCAAAATACCAAAAGAACAGAAAACCAGGCTCAGGACTTAACCCCTAAAGTAGTGGAGCTGCAGATAGGATTGAATTCTCAGCCTCAGTAAGTCTCCTATGCCAACTGCTGGGTCCTAGTAGAGAAAGAGTAAGGGCACTGAGACTTGATATAGGGTAGTCTGAGTGGATGCAGTTAAGAATCTTGACTTGCTGTGCCTTCAGTAGTACCACGCCCCCACCCCCACTATGACCATGATAACCCCCTTTCCTGTGTTAGAAGATAATAGCCCTCCCCTTGCTTGAAGATGGTACAGAAACCTCAAATTAGGTATGCATTTTATATAACAATATTTGCCAACTTCAGGATCTACCCCTATCTCTCCCCATGGCACCTAGTCCAGTAAGGAAGATCAAATCCTGCTAGTACAACCAGACTAATAATGTGCTGAGACTGCTGTAAAAGGAGAGAGAGTATACATCAAAGGATCTGCAGGGTACAGCTCCCATGCATTGGTAGTAGCCGGTAGCATATGCATGGTACTAGCTTCTGGGATAATGGGTCAAGAGGGGAAGAACATAGGGTTGGGTAAGGACCTGGACAAGGACTCAGGAAATGATACCAATAAGTTGCTAGAAGGGCTCTCTGATGCTGGAAAAAGTAAAGGCCTACACTATGTGAAGCAGAAGTGCCAGAACTGCCATGGAGGATAGGGAAGGGAGAGGTGAAAAGGTTCAGAGGAACTGGCATGCTAGAGTGCGTATACTATGTACGGCTGGAAACCCATCATTCAATATGTTCCATGGGAGGGTCTGAAGGACATTCCAAGTGTAAAAACAATAAGCAATGCATTGGTAAGAGTGGGATCAGCTCAGTGATGACTGTTCTCTATAGGCCAAGGCTGATGTTAGCAGAGGGTAATACAAAACTGGGCTTCCTAAACACAATGAGCCTAATTATTTCCCCCAAACAATAAAGGTCCATTTAGAGGTACTCAGCTCTTAGAATCAAAGTAGTTGCAATTATTGTAATGAAGCAAAGTGACCACAGATATCACAATGTGTGGCAAAATTCAAGTGGCATTTCGGATGCACTAGAGGAATGGCCTATATCCTTCAAAGAACTTCAGAAATATTAATGGAACTCGGAGTTTCCATAGACAATTAGAAGAGCAGTAAAAGTGAATATTGCTTAGTTTACACCACAATATATATCAAGACTGAATGTTAAGAAGGTTGAGAAAAAGCCCCTCAAATTAAAACGTATGGGTTTCTTTTTTTCTTTGGTCCATTTTCCAGGCTTGCGTCAGTTCTCAGACCCAGGACACTGGTGGCAGAAAGAGATGCTGGTTTTGTATGAAAAGGAATCCTGCAACTACATAGCAATTGTATTCAGTTGAAACTCCCCTGTCCTTTCCCCAAGGGAATACGAGCCCTTTACTCAAGTGAATACTGTGGGGAAAAGAATGCCAAGACTTTTCAATGATTGTTGGACATAGGAGCAGAGTTGGCACTGATACCCAATATGAGACCTAATATCTATAAAGGCCCTGCTGTCAGAGTGGGGCTGTACAGGACCAAAAAATAAACGGAATCCTAGAATCTTAGGTCTGGCTCACAGTGGGTGCAACGGGCCCACAGACCCACCTGGTGGCCATTTACTGGTATAATTGGATTAGATATTGGGGTTTGACAGAAACCCTCACATTGGTTTCTTCTATTTTTTTTCTTTCTACTTTTATTTTAGATACAAGGGGTACATGTACAGGTTTGTTACATGAGTATAGTGCATGATGCTGAAGTTTGGGCTGTGAATGCTCCTGTCTATCATCTAGGTAGTGAGCATAGTATACCAAAAGTAGTTTTTCAACCCTCACCTCCCTCCTTCCCTCCCCGCTCTAGTAGTCCTCAGTGTCTATCGTTCCCATATTTATGTCCATGTGTGGTCAATGTTTAGCACCCACTTATAAGTGAAAATATGTGGTATTTCGCTTTCTGTTTCTGTGTTAATTCACTTAGAATTATGGTCTCTAGCTGCTTCCAGGTTGCTGTAAAGGACATTATTTCATTCTTTTTATGGCTACATCGTATTCCATAGTGTATATGTACCACATTTTCTTTATCCAGTCTATGATTGATGGGCACCTAATAGATTTAAAGTCTTTGCTATTGTGAATAGTGCTGTATAAATATGCAAGTGTCTTGTCTTCTTGGTAGAAGAATTTATTTTCCTTTGGGTATATACCCAGGAATGGGGTTACTGGATCAAATGGTAGTTCTATATTAAATTATTTGAGAAATCTCCAAACTACTTTCCACTGTAGCTGAACTAACTTACATTCCCACCAACAGTGTATAAGCATTCCTTTTTCTCTATAGCCTCACCACCATCTGTTATTTTTTGACTTTTTAATAATAACCATTCTGACTGGTGTGAGATATCTCATTGTGATTTTGACTTACATTTCTCTGATGATTCATGATGCTGAGCATTTGTTCAAATGTTTGTGGCTGCTTTTATGTCTTCTTTTGAGAATTGTCTGTTCATGTCCTTTGCCCATGTTTTAATGGGGTTATTTGTTTTTTACTTGTTTATTTAAGTTTCTTACAGACCAGTTTCTCTGGATATTAGATCTTTGTCAGATAAATAGTTTATGAATATTTTCTCCCATTCTGTAGGTTGTCTGTTTACTTTTGATAGTTTCTTTTGCTGTGTAGAACTTTTTAGTTTAATTTGGTCCCACTTGTCAATTTTTGTTTTTGTTACAGTGGCTTTTGGGGACTTAGTCAAAAATTATTAGCCATAGCTGATGTCAAGAAGAGTATTTTCTAAGTTTTCTTTTAGTTTGAGGTCTTACATTTAAATCTACTATCATTTTGAGCCATGTTTTTTAATGTGGTAAAAAGTATGGTTCTAATTTTCATCTTCTGTATATGGCTAGGCAGTTATCCCAATACAATTAATTGACTAGGAAGCCTTTCCCCATTGCTTGTTTTTGTCAGCCTTATTAAAGATCATATTATTATAGATGTACAGCTTTAATTATGAGTTTTCAATTCTTTTCCATTGGTCTATGTGTCTGTTTTTGCACCAGTACCATGCTATTTTAGTTACTATAGCTTTATAGTATAGTCTGAAGTTAAGTAGTGTGATGTCTCCAGCTTTGGTCTTTTGCTTAGGATTGCTTTGGCTATTTGGGCTCTTTTTTGGTTCCATATGAATTTTACAGTAGTTTTTTCTAATTCTGTGAAAAATAATGATGGTAGTTTGATAGAAATATCATAGAATCTATAAATTGCTTTGGGCAGTATGGGCATTTTAATGATATTGATTCTTCTAATCCATGGGCATGGAATGTTTTTCCATTTATTTGTGATATGTTTGATTTCTTTCAGCAGTGTTTTGTAGTTCTCCTTGGTTATCTGTATTCCTAAGTATTTCATTTTCTTTGTGGCTACTGTAAATGGGATTGTGTTCTTGATTTCACTCTCAGCCTGGGTGTTGTTTGTGTATAGAAATGTTACTCATTTTTGTACATTGATTTTTTATTCTGAAATTTTACTAAAGTTGTTTATCAGTTCTAGGAACCTTTCGTTGGAGTCTTTAGAGTTTTCTAGGTATATATCATATTATTGAAGAAGAGAGATAGTTTGACTTCTTCTTTTCCTATTTGGATGACTTGTTTATTTCTCTTACCTGATTACTCAGTCTAGGAATTTCAGTACTATGTTGAATAGGACTGGAGTGGGCTTCCTTGTCTTGTACTAGTTCTCAAGGGTAATGGTTCCAGCTTTTGCCTTTTTGATGTGATGTTGGCTGTGGGTTTGTCATACATGGCTGTCTAACATATCAATACTAACCCTGTATGTAAACGGGCTAAATGTTGCATCTAAAAAAAATGGTAAGCTGGATAAAAGAGACCCATCTTACATGTAAAAACACCCACAGACTCAAAGTAAAGGAATGGAGAATGATATACCAAGCAAACAGAAAACAAAAAAGAGCAGGAGTTGCTATTCTTTTATCAGTTAAAACAGACTTTAAAATATTAATTAAGAAAAACAAAGAAGGGCATTAAATAATGATAAAGGGTATAATTCAACAAGAAGACTTAACTTTCCTAAATATATACACACCCAACATTGGAGCACCCAGACTCATAAAACAATGGTTTTCTTGTCTTACCAAAAGACTTAGCCACACAATAATCATGGGAGACTTCAACACCTCACTAACAGTGTCAGACAGATCATTGAAGCAGAAAACTAACAAAGAAATTCTGAATTTAAACAAGATTCTTGACCAATTGGACCTAATGGAACACTACAACTACAGAATTACAGAACACTTCACCCAACAACACCAGAATATACATTCTTTTCATCTGTACACAGAACATATTCTAAGATTGACCACATGCTCAGTCATAAAGCAAGTCTCAACAAAGTAAAAAAAAAAAAAAACCTGAAATCATACCAAGCACACTCTCAGACCACAATGCAATAAAATAGAAATTTATATCAAGATCTCTGAAAACTACACAAATACAGGGAAATCAAACTTTCTCCTGAATAACTTCTGGATGAACATTCAAATCAAGGCAGAAATAAAGAATAAATTTTGAAGTTAATGAAAACAGGAACACCACTTACCAAAATATCTGGGATGCAGCTAAAGCAGTATTAAGAGGTAAGTTCATAGTGCTAAATGTCTTCATCAGGAAGTTAGAAAGATCTCAAATTAACAATCTAACTTCACACCTAAAGGAATTAGAAAAAAAGAACAAACCAACTCCAAAGCTAGCAGAAGAGAAGATGTAACTAAAATTCAAGAAGAACTGAGCAAAAGTGAGACCAAAAAAATCTATACAAAAGATAAAAGAAACTAAGAGTTAATTCCTCAAAAGAACAAACAAAATTGATAGAATGCTAGCTAGATTAACAAAGAAAAAAAAAGAAGAACCAAATAAACACAATCAGAAATGACAAAGGAGACATTACAACTTTGTATTTCTGATCCCACAGAAATACAAAAGATCCTCATAGACTACTGTGAACAACTCTATGCACACAAATTAGAAAATCTAGAGGAAAGATATAAATTCCTGGAAATGCAAAATCTCCCAAGATTGAATCAGGAAGATTTTGAAACCTTGAATAGATCAATATCAAGTTACAAAAGTGAATTAGTAATAAAAAACCTACCAACCAAATGAAGCCCCAGACTAGATGGATTCACAGCTGAATTCTACCAGAAATACAAAGAAGAGCTGGTACTAATCCTACTAAAACTATTCCAAAAAATTGAGGAGGAGGGACTCCTCCCTAACTCATTCTATAAAGACAGCATCAGCCTGGTACCAAAATATGGCAGAGACACAATGGCAAAATAAAACTTTAGGTCAATATACCTGATGAACATAGATGCAAAAATCCTCAACAAATACTAGCAAACTTAATCCAGCAGTACATCAAAAAGTTAATGTACACCAATCAAGTAGTCTTTATTCCTGGGATGCAAGACTGGTTCAACATACACAAATCAATAAATGTGATTCACTACATAAACATAATTAAAATAAAAAATCATATGATTATCTCAAAAGATGCAGAAAAAGTTCTCAAAAAAAATCCAATATTCCTTCATGATAAAAACAGTTAACAGATTAGGCACTGAAGGAACGTACCTCACATTGGTTTCTTACCCTGTAGAATAAGAGACATTATAGTAGGGAAAGCCAAGTGGATGTCTGTGAATCTGTGCCCTCATTCAAACTAAGACAATAAATAAAACGTTAATACTACAACCAGGGAAAATGCTAGAGATTAGTGCTAACTCAAAAGGTGCAAAGAATTCAAGGGCGATGGTTTGTATCAAATCTCTATTCAGTTAACCAGAATGGACCCTACTAAAATGGAATGAATCACAGTTGAATGAATTACTACTGCAAACTTAATCAAATAGTGGCCCTAATTGTAGCTGTTATGCCAAATGTAAATTTACAAAAGCTGATTACTGCAGCCTCCAGTCTCCAGCCTGACTATTGATCTGGTGAGTGCATTCTTTTCCATCCCTATCAGAAAGGAGAATCAGAAGAAGTTCACACTTGTGTGATAAGAACAAGAGTATACAATTATGATCTTGTCTCAGGTTATGTTAACACTTTGACTCTCTGTCATAATATTACTAGAAGGGAGATGGGGTGTCTGGCATTCTTTAGAACGTCACACTGGCCCAGTATCATGGTAGTCAGATCACATTAGCAAAAAGTGGCAAGTGTATTGGAAGCCTGGGCAAAGCACATATGCTGCGGGAGGTGGAGACTAAAGCTTCATAACTCAGCACATCAATAAAACTTTTAAGGGTCTGCTATGGTTTGAATGTGTCCCCCCACAAATCCATTTGTTGGGAACATAGTCTCCCATGCAAGAGCATTAAGCGGTAGGACCTTTAAGAGGTGATTATGTCATGAAGGCTCTGCACTCATGAATGCATTTATGTCATTACTGCAAGAGTGGTTTGGTTATTGCAGGAGTGACTTCCTGATATAAGAATGGGTTCAGCCAATCCCCCTTCACATTCTCTTGCTCTTCTACTTTCTGTCATAGGATAATGTAGCAAGAAGGCCCTTGCCAGATGTGGGCCCCTTGATTTTGGACTTCCCAGCACCCAGAACTGTAAGAAATAAACTTATATTAATTACAAATCATCCAGCCTGTGGTATTCCATTATAGTGGCATGAAATAGATTAAGACAGGGTCCACAGTTCTGGAGAACACTAGGATATTCCCTCCAAATTAAATTAAAAGTTGTTGCACCTTACACCTCTCACTACTAAAAAAAAAAATAGCACAAATATTGATAGTTTATTCTGGTTCTGAAGGGAGCATATTTTGTATGAAGGAATACTGCCCTAAGCTATTTGCTGAATAACACAAAAATCTGTGAGCTTAGAGTATTGTTCAGAGCAGGAAAGAGCTCTCAGCAGAAGGACAAGGCTGTGATAAAAATGGTCTTGACACTTGAGCCATCTAACCTAGGAGCACCTATAGTGGTAGAGACATCAATAACAGGAAGCATCATGTATAGTTTATGGAAAGCCTCAATAGAAGAATCACATTGTAGAATTCTGCGGTTCTGGAAAAAGTCTATGCCATCTATAACAAAGAACTATACACCATCCAAAATTAGTTCCTGTTGTGATACTGGGCCCTAGTAAACACAGAGCGTTTGACCATAAAGCACCAAGGAACCTTATGAGCGCCAGAGCTACCTATTACTAGGTGAGTTGAGTCAAAGCCATCCCATCATAAAGTGGGACCGGTCTTGCAGCAATCCATTCTAAGATGGACATGGTACAGCCAAGATTTGGCACAAGCAGGGCTGGAGAGCATAAGTAAGCTAAGCAACAGGTGACACACAGCCCTATGCCATCCTTCACTGTTGCACTAGCATTTCTCTCAAAGCTCACACATATGGCTTAATAGAAGGGCCTTAACAACCACCTAAAAGAGAAGTAAAAAGGCCAAGCTTTATTTATAGTGAGCTTCTGACAGATAGTGATGAGGGAAATGCTCCCAATGGGCAGAAATCTGATGCGGTATGCTATCGGTCATCAACTTTGTGTCCAAAGAACAGTGGCCAAAGGCAGAAAGATAGATACATGAACTGATGGGCAATGATGAATGGCTTGGTTGTTTGGTCAAGAACATGGAAAGAGAAAGACTAGACAAGCAGAGACAAGGAGGTCTGGGAAAGAGACATGCGGATAGATCTATGGAAGTGGACAGGAAGTATGAAGGTTTTTGAGTTGCACGGTAGTGCCCACCAGAGAAAATCTATTATAGAAAAGGTATTAAACAACTAGATGTAATGACTTGGTCAGCTGATGAAAGCCAATCCCTTTTGTTGGCAACTCTGGTACTGGTAAAACGGGTGCATGAACTAAATAGCTACATGGCAAGGATGGAGACTATGAATGGGGTTCCCATTTATTAAGCCTGATTCATTTACTGCTAGTGTACAGTGCTCCTTGGGGACAGCTAAGAATGTTGGAGGTGGGGTAAGATCTTTGAACAAATACCTTGGATTATTAATTGTTCTCATCCTTTTACCATATTAGCTTTTGAGTGCCTTAGTGCTGAGAATATTATTTTTTGTAAGCCAATTTGACTCTACAGTAAAACAATTCTCTCAGATGCTTCTAGTAAGAATATAAGAAAGAATTTCTCCTGCCCCTACTCTGAAAGCAAGAGCCAGAATACATTGGCCAAAGTAGGGGCATTACATATGAAGGGCATAGCAAAATTATCTACAATAGGGGATGATATGATCTTATATATTGAAAACTCTAAGGAATTCACATACAAAAAAACCCTAATGAATGAGAATTAATAAGTTTAGCAAGGTTGCAGGATATAAGATCAACATACAAAAATTAATTGTAGTTCTACACATAAACAATGAATAATCCAAACATAAAATTAGGGAAACAATTTCATTTACAGTATCATCAAAAAGAATAAAATACTTAGGAAGAAATATAACAAAAGAAGTATAAGAGTTGAATACTGAAAACTATAAACCATTATCAAGAGAAATTAAAGACTTAAATCAATGGAAAGACATTCTGTATTCACAGATCAGAAAACTTAATATTGTTAAGATAAAAACAGTCCCCAAATTGATTCAAAGATTCAACACAAATGCTATTAAATCCCAGCTGTCTTTGTTTGGCAGAATTTGATTAACTAAACTTAAAATTTATATGAAAACGCAAGGGACCCAGAATAGCCAAAAAATCATGACAAGGAAAAACAAAGTTAAAGGATATACATTTCCTCATTTCAAAATGTACTACAAAGATACAACAATAAAGGCAATACCTTTTTGTACTGGTATAAAAATAGACACGTAGATCAATAAAATAGAATTGAGGGGCCAGAAATCAAGCCATACATTTTTGGTCAGTCGATTTTGATACAAGTGCCAAGACAATTCCACAAGGGAAGAAGCCTTTTCAACAAATGGTACTGAGACAACTGGACATCCACATGCAAAATAATAAAGTTGGACCCCCTCAAAAAAAAAAAAAAAAGTTGGACCCCAATCTAATACCATATACAATAATCAAAACAAAATGAATCAGAGGCCTTAAACTAAAACATAAAACTATGAAATTCTTAGAATAAAACATAGGCATAAATCTTTGTGACCTTTGATTTGGCAATGCTTCCTAAGATATGACACCAAAAGTATAAATAGCAACAAAAGGGTACAAAAATTGATCTTCATCAAAACTTAAAACTTATGGTCCAAAGGACACTATCAAGAAAGTAAAAGAACCACTCAAACAATGGGAGAAAATCAAGACCTGATAAAGTTCTAGTATGCAGAATATATAAAGAAAGAACTCCTAGAACTGAACAGTAAAAAGAAAAGTAGCCCATTTAAAAAGATGAAAAAATATTTAAATAGACATTTTTTCCAAAGAAGATATACAAATGACCAATAAGCATATGAAATGATGCTCAATATCATTAGTTGTTAGGGAAATGTAAATGAAAACGACAATGAGATACCATTTCCCACCCACTAGGATGGCAATAATCAAAAGACAGATAATGACATGTCTTGAAAAGAATGTGATAATGGGAATGTAAAATAGTGCAGCTGCTTTGGAAAATGGACTGACGGTTCCTTAAAATATTATAGAGTTCCATGGTGCCCAGTAATTCCATGTTAGGCATATACCCCAAACAACTGAAAACAAAAATGTTCACAGCAGCATTATTGATAATAGCCAAAAAGTGTAAACGATACAAATAACCATAATCTGATGAATAAATAAACAAAAATGTGCTATATTCATTCAATGGAATATTATTCAGTCATAAAAAGGAATGATATTATGATGCATGCTGCAGCATAGATGAACCTTGAAAACATTATACTAAGTGAAAGACAGCAGACACAGAAGGCCACATAGTGTATGACTCCATTTATATGAAATGTTTGAAATAGGCAAATCCACAGAGACAGGAAATAGAGATTGCCAGGGGTTGGGGGCTAGAGAATAATGGGTAATAATTGCTACTGGGTATAAGATTTCTTTCTTGGGTGATATAAATGTTCTAGAATTGGATAGTGGCAATCTACGCACAGCATTTTGAATAAAAATTACTGAATTGTACACCTTAAAGGGGTGAAATTTTTGGTATATGAATTAAATATCCATAAAGCTGTTATTTATAAAAGAGGAATGAAATGAAAGGCATTGGCCCAGGAGGCTGGATATGGAATGTGAGAACATCAGGCTGACTTATCATTGTGTCTAGGAATATGTGCCTAGACATAGGTGCTCCCATTGCTTGGAACATTATTCTTCACCTTTCAGCCTATGCACTTCTTATACTTCTATTATAACAGGAATATAAACTCTGCTTCCCTTCTGTCTGTATCTAAAAACCTTATGGCAGTACTGCACCCTGGTTCCTCATCAAAGAATTCTGCCAGGGATTGACTGCAATCCGGTATTTGCCATAAGTGCACTTAAGATGTGCTATTTGAAAGAGGCAGTCTAATGGGCATGTTAACTAGCCATTTTCTTAGACACTCCAAGCTCTATCACTGTAATAAGCTGTATCATCAAAACAATGTTCCCAGGCCACATGACCCAGCAGGGCACAGCATAACTCATTTCAGCAATGAGTTATGCTGTAATAGTATATTCTCTGCTTTAATAGAGGGTCTACATAAAAAATATCTATATCAATGGCTTATCTGTGTCTTCCATGAAACTGTAATTGAAGAGCTGTTTCATTACATTATCCGATGACTCTTATGTAAGGGCCCAGATGATAAATTCCTCTGTTTCCAGGAAGTTTGCTTCTGCAGGTAGATAATATGGATGTTTCCTTTCCTTCCCTCCCCTCCCCTCTCCTTCTCTCCCTTTCCCTTCCCTTGCCTTTTCCTCAAACATAGACACTATCTAACAGAATGAAAAACCCTACACTTATTGAGCATGTGCTCTAAGCGTGCCCCTGCTCTTTATATGTTTTATCTTATTTTACCATCACAATATCCTAAGAGATACATACTTCATTGCTGTTCTTTTACCGATGTGCAAACTGAGGCTGAAATAAATTAAATGACATATCCAGCCCCTCACATCTTGTAAGTGGCAGCAATGGGGTTGAGTCAAAGCAGCCTGGCTCCAGAAAGCATGCTAAATCCTGTTCGTTCTTTCACTTAGCCATGGAACTTCCCCACAAGTTTCATTTTCTAAGTCATCTGCAAACCTTTAGAATTAAGAAAATGTACATACTCAACCCATGTTTATGTTGTTTCCCACAGCTCCTAGCTGAAAATGCTTAATAAATAATTTGGATTGATTCATTCTTCCAAGTCCTGAAATCTTTGGAAGAATAACCCTACAAAAATTCTGGCAGTTGTTTTCGTTAATGGTGCGAGGATGGCAATCACACAGGTTGGAGGAGAGAAGGATAGAACTGAAAACAAAACTAATTCATTTCAGTTTTTAGATGGGGTGCCTAGGGGGTACATGGCACCTACGTAGTCTAAAGTCTGGGAGTTCTGGGTGCTTGTATGTTGTTGGTGTGGATTTAATCACCTCATCTGATGTATGTTTTCGTAGAGTGACAGATACTTGCTGTTCCACTTCTGAACATATTTGCTTTGATACGCTTGGGGGAAAAGACCTTTATTCAGCCAGCATAATTCAGCCAGTCCTTGGGGCTGCTTATCTTTAAACACACATTGATAAGCAAGCTAGCTCAGAGCCCTCAGAATTTTGACTTAGTTAAGTTTCCTTTCTTTTCTCTCAGCTCCCTATTCTCACTCCATTTGTGTATGTCAGACACTTGGCTTCTCATTGGTTAAGAAAATAAAGGCCAGTAGAGCACCAAGATTTTCATAAGTGAAGTCACCACCTCAGAGCCAGCAATTGACCCTTTGGTTTCTTAGCCTCTATCCTTCCTGTGAAGCTGTTACTTTTGAGCCCTGAGTACTGCAGGAATATAACAGCATACTCTCTGGGACCTTGCTCCTCAAAGTGTGGTCCATGGGCCAGCAGCATCAGCATCACCTGGGAGCTTGTTAGAAATGCAGAATCTGGGGCCCACTACAGACTTAGTGAGTCAGAATCTGCAGGTTAATTTAAGTCAGGGAAGCACTGGTTGCACAACACTGCACCTTAAGGAGTGGAGGCATCTCATCTACCAAGCAGAGCTCCCATGGAAGTCCCACAAGTATTCCTCGAACTGAATAATGAGTGCTAACTTGGTGCTCAGGTGTCAGAAATTAGGGCACCCAACACATAGTGCGTGGCTTCAATGGGGGCTCTGCTGCTGTTATTGCTCTTTTCTGCTCTCTGAGAAGGGATGCACTTGTTATATTTTAAGTCTTTCCCTCTACTGAGATGTAAAGGATCTGGATACTTGGGACATTGCTCCCGCTTTATTAGAAGGCTCACAACAAATACCATTAGAGTCTCTTCCAGGGAGTGACATGCTCTCTTTCTATGCTCCATCAATACTTTGTACGCCCCTACTAAGAATGCGCCACTCTGAATTGTTCATACATCCCACTGCCCCGCTCCCCACCCCACATCATGTTGCACAATTGTTTCTGGTCTGGAAACATGTTTTATAGAGTTTTGAATATCCTGCACCTAGCCTAGTGCCTATCAAGGAAGGAAGGAAGGAAGGAAGGAAGGAAGGAAGGAAGGAAGGAAGATTGATTGAGTTTTAGAGAGTTGAAGGGACACATTCTGGATGTTGGGGAGTATGGAGAAAACATATGCAAGGAGGTGAATGTTCAGGAAGAGAAGGGAATGAAAAATTTTAGGGAGGTGAGGATGTAGCAGTTGAGTCACATATGAGACAAATAAAAAATAAAGGTCACTTAAATGGTAAGTGTGGATCCAACATGCAAATCCAGATCTGACTTTACATCCTACACCGTCTCCTGTGCCACACTGCTTGTAACATCATGAAATGATAACAGAAGTACAATCAGTACCTGCATGGGAAGTCCAACTTCCTCTTCCATAGGAGAGCAAACTGGGGGTCAGAGAAGTGGAGAGCCTTGCTCACAATTACAGAGCTGGCTGGCGGCAGCACCAGAATGAGAAACCAGAAGAAATCTGTGTGTCTAATGCCATCACACTACCTAAATTTCCCAACCTATCCTTCCTCCTTAACATGCATAGTGCGTGTTCTAGAGAGAAGGAAAGCATGCCAGGAGTTCAAAACACAGTTTTGTTTCTTGGGTAAGATGACTCCCTTGGCCCTTGCTCTTTGTGGTTTGCTGTTGGTAGGAGCCAGGACTCTTAGTATACAGCAGAGTATCACTTCATTACTCTCCTTGGCCATGACCCTAGATCTAGACCACAGGAACTACACAGCACGAGACCTTTGGATGCTGGTGCGACCCAGTCACCTCTAGACTTCACATGGAGGAAGTTTTCAGAAATTATCAAATTTTTAATGACATTCAAACTCTCCAATTGGTGGTTTATAGAAAATAGCAACAAATTGAAGGCAGGATGTTGCAATTAAAAAGCATGGAGCTGAGATGGTGGTCATCAGGAAACCAGCAAGTTAATCACTCTATTTCCAGCCTAGATGGAAACAGGCCTACTCTGTGCTTCAAGCTTCTAAGGGGTGAAACTTCAGTCCTTTTCTTTCACTTGTCACAGTAGCTGATTATTTTTGCTAAAATCAATTACAGGGAAAAGTTTGAAGATACCTCCATCTCATAGAAGCCTTCTTCTCCTCCCTGGAAAACTGCCTTCTCTCTTCCATCCCCACACTCCTAAGGCCTGGCCGAGGTCCCTGTCATCTCTAGGACCCAAATGTCACTTACTGGCAAAGAGAGGTAGAGAAGGAACCAGAGGAGACTTCTATTCCTAGCTCTGATAATAGACACAACCATGAGAAAGTTTTTTAACCTCTCAATTTTTTTTTTTTTTTTTGACATGGAGTTTCACCCTGTCGCCTAGGCTGGAGTGCAATAAATAGTGCAATCTTGACTCACTGCAGCCTCTGCCTCCCATGTTCCAGCGATTCTCCTGCCTCAGCCTTCCTGGTAGCTGGGATTACAGGCACATACCATCACACCCAGCTAGTTTTTGTATTTTTAGTAGAGAGGGTTTCACTGTGTTGGCCAGGCTGGTCTTGAACTCCTGACCGCAAATGATCCACCTGTCTTGGCCTCCCAAAGTGCTGGGATTACAGGCGTGAGCCACCAGGCCTGGCAAACTACTCAGTTTTTTCTTTTTTCTTTTTTTTGGTGGAGGAGGGGGAATATAGTCTCACTCTGTCGTCACCCAGGCTGGAGTGCAGTGGTGTGATTTTGGCTCACTGCAACGTACGCCTGCTGGGTTCAAGTAATTCTCCTGCCTCAGCCTCCCGAGTAGCTGGGACTACAGGCACGTGCCACCATGCCCGGCTAATTTTTGTGTTTTTAGTAGAGACGGGGTGTCACCATGCTGGCCAGGCTAGTCTCAAACTCCTGACCTCGTGATCCACCTGCCTTGGCCTCCCAAAGTGCTGGGATTACAGGCATGAGCTGCTGCGCCCAGCCAACTTCTCAACTTTTTAACCTCTTTTTCCTCATGTCAAAAATGAGATTGTTTTACCAGATGACTTCTAAAAATCTTCCAACTCTAAAAATCTAATTTTCTATCTTGCCATTGGGTTAACTTCTAAGACTGATTTCTTTTTCAGGGTATTTTAGTTTTCATGCAGAATATAATAGCCAAAAAAAAAATTAAAAAGAGACTTTTCTTTTTTTTTTTTTTTTTGAGACGGAGTCTCACTCTGTCGCCCAGGCTGGAGTGCAGTGGCCGGATCTCAGCTCACTGCAAGCTCCACCTCCCGGGTTCACGCCATTCTCCTGTCTCAGCCTCCCGAGTAGCTGGGACTACAGGCGCCCGCCATCTCGCCCGGCTAGTTTTTTTTTTGTATTTTTTTAGTAGAGACGGGGTTTCACCGTATTAGCCAGGATGGTCTCGATCTCCTGACCTCGTGATCCGCCCATCTCGGCCTCCCAAAGTGCTGGGATTACAGGCTTGAGCCACCGCGCCCGGCCAAAAAGAGACTTTTCTGAAATGCAAAAGAATAGACCTATCTGATGAAATTATAGACTTTCAAGTGGTATTTTGGGACAGGATATCATGTAGGCAACACATTCTGTCTACTTACAAGGCAGCTTTGCCTGTCATGACCACTATTTTTATATTTTGATAAAGAAAAAAAAAAAAAACACAGAAGAACTGGAACTAAACTATTAGTAATACCCAGTATTGGAAGTGATCTTCATTTATGTTTTTGGCTGTTGATGCATGAGTGTGCTTGCACAGCGTAGCAATATTTTATTAGCAGCAGGTATTAAATATATTATTTAGTATTAGAAATATTAGTCTCAAGTATTAGGGCAGATTAGCATTTGATGTAGTAGTTCTTTGGGGTTACAATTAAAACTTGAATTCCTAATTGTTATTATCCAATGCATAGTAGGAAGTATATTGTGATTTTGCTCTTAATTCCACAATGAGTTCACCAACATTGACAATCCAGTACTAATTCATGACAATTCTTTATTTGTAACTATGTCTGTGAATAGGTGGTTCACATATTTTGGTTATTATAGACTTTAAAGGTGACAGTTTCAACTGAGGACAGCCTTTTCTTATTATGGCATTTCTTAGCCAAGCTTTCTGAAAAAACTCTGTGCTAAACTCATGGTTTCAAGCCTTTGAAAGCTTCTTAAAGGATGCTACTCATCCCTTACACCCCCTCTTCTTCCACCTGCGTTCTAGAAGTAAAGTCTTTGGCCTGCTCGTTTGACACAAGCTCTTCTACACCAAGCACCCTATCACTGTCCCAGAACAGACAAATCAGACATCTACCACAGGTAACAGATGACTAAGTCAAATGTAGACATTTCTACCTCTGTAATTAATATTTGTTAGGCCCTTTATCAATACGATACTTGCATCTGGAATCAAAGGCACTACTAAATATTTACCAATGTGTAGTAGTACTTTTAGATGGAGTTGGTACACTAAGCTTCATAGTTTAAACCTCCAGACAGGCAAGATGTGGAAAGCTTAGGAAATGGATGCATATGTTCCCTAAAGCCACAATACATCACACCATCATCTTCCTGAAACCCTCCCAAGACAACAGATATCATATTTCTGAAATAGACACAGCATCCTTACTAATAACTCCATAGGTGCAATTTTCTCCCAGTCTGGTCGCTGATACAAAGACAGATGGCTGAGGTTTCCCACCCCTCACCACAACTGTGGGAATACCCTAGGTGGGATGTGAGCCCTCATGTGATGACTCTGTTCCCACTAGGGTAGTCACGCTTGTGCTACTGAGGCTCCACACTGCCTTGTGCACTGTACATTCTCAATGGCTGTCCTCCCCACTCTGAGTATTGCCGTACCTGGCAGTTGACAGTTTGCTAAAGGTGCACCTTTAATTAATGAGGAAGAGCCCCTATCCACCCACTCCTACTGCCTGTAAACATACACTTTCAGAGCGCTAAAATCAGACTCCGGTATCTGCCACTCAAACCCCATCACTGGAAGGTATCAAAGACTTCCCACCACTTGTCACCCCCTTCCCACCAAAAGCACCCTCATTGGTTACATCTCAACACTCCCGCTGATGGTGTCATCTGCCTATTCCATCTCCCATGGGTGAGGAGCTCTGTACAAACTTCCCAAAGCAAGCAGTGGCTTTAACTAGAAATAGACAGCCAATAACCGTGCTCACCCCAGATCATCCTATCACTCTGTATTTCTACCCTGGAAGCCTTCAGAAAAATGATGAAGAAAGAAATGCCCCAGGCTGCTTATCTACCAAGGATTTCAGTTTCTTATAGGTTGAAAGACCATGCAATGATTAAATATAATGTCAAATTCTTCCACATGCAATAATAAACATAGAAGGCCCCGCGGGCAGAGAGACATAATCATTGTCTCATTGTCTTCCATTTCACTTTATGCCAACTGAGATATATACCACAGGTAGGAAATGAGATACTTCATATTTATGTGGTGACTCTCTCCTGAATAAAATGGGGGTTGTCAGGCCTATGCATTGTGGTTGGAATGTGAAGCATAGACAGAGAAGAAGAGATGCTATGAAGTGATTCTCATTCCACCTGGAGGGAGGCACTAGGAGAAAAGGATGCATTGTTCTGTGTCCTATATGTCAAAGCTGCTATTTGGTTGGGAATGTGGTAATCAGACAGAATGGAGGGAGCCGATGCTACATTTCCGTCTGTCCCAGTTTTCTCAAAGGGTGATCCCAGACCACAAGATGCAGCATATCGGGAATTCTGATGTCTGCAGCAGTGTCGGCAAACAGGAGCCCCTTTAGCAGGACTTTGCCCAGTGCAAAGACTGCAGTTCCTCTTTGAAGCAAGGCCTTTTTAACTACTCTCCCCATCGTGGGAAATCCTGGTTTGAGGACCCATGTTAGCCCTCACACCCAGAGAGAAAAAAAGGTGGTGGGAGTGTAGTGAGATAACTCTCTGGGATAGTTCTACCTCACTTCTCATTTAATCTCTCTCTCTCATACACCCCTCACACCCCAGTCAACACAGGCACTCAATCCCTTGTGTGACTTGTGTATCTGTCAATCAACCAGCCTCCCACACAGTACTATCTCTGCTTCATGGACACCCTTGTGTCATGCAAATAGCAATTAAAAAGAAAAATCCAGGTAACCCAGGGAACAATACTCTCTTTTTTTCTTTTTTCTCTCATTTTTCCCACTAAAAAAGGCCTTTCCAAAAATATATTAAACCAGGTAAATGTTTACTTAGATGTTCAGGTGGTTGGAGCAGATTGACAAGGAAAACAATCACAAAATAAATAATTTTTTTTTTTGTTATTTTTTTTTTTTAAAAAAGAACATTTTCCTATACATTGTCTCTCTCTCTCTTTCTAACTTGATAGAGCTGCTTTCTTGGACAGAGAGATGCTGTTGGAAAGGAGCTCTGAAGGAACCACAAGGGGAACTGGTAACAATCCAGGGCCCTGAAACTTGGTGAGGGGAGGAGGCAGCAGAGAAGGAGGAGTAAGGGAGGGGAGCAAGGAGGCCGCTGCCTGCCCTTGGCGCTCGTTCCTCTGTTGGTTGTACTTCTCATGTTTCCCAGTCAGCATTTGGGAGGGCACAGAGGAGGCAGCATACAAAAGTAAGAACCAATGTCAGAATTCACAAAACAACAACATTTTAAGAAATCTGGTTAAAAAGAATACAAAAGTGACTCCACAGAGGGGGAGGAAGAGCTCCGACCCCTCCCATTGTTGTCCCCTCTTGCTTTCTTGAATGACAAGAATCACTTTTAAGGATTTTTGTTTGTTTCATGGTTCGGCTGGTTCTTTTTCTTAATCTCTTCCTTGGCTCCTTTCTTTCAATTGCATTCATTTTAGAAAGCACCGATCAACTTTACAGATCCGAGGCTGCTGAGCTGTAGCCTCCCTGTGCCAGTGTGTGTAGGGTGTGTGTGTGTGTGTGTGTGTACGCGCGTGTGCACGGTAGCTGTCTCTCTCGCGCCTGCTTCAGCTCGAGCCTCGAGGTCCCATCTGCTGGATGCTGAAGGTCCCATCTGCTGGATGCTGAAAGTGCATACCCTGTTGGCACTAAGGTGAGGGCTTAGATTATCTTTATACCCCGGATTCATGGATCCCGTCCTTGCCCAGTGCTGAAGTGGGCCACCCATTAGCTACAGAGTTTGCCGGTTTCATATTCCACAGGGTTTGGCAGCTTAGAATTGAAAGCCCTCAGGGAGGACTGGATCCTGCCCACCTCATTGTTGGCCAGCTTGAGCCGATGCCGGAGCAAGCAGGAGAAAAGGTCAAGTCGGACTTTGCCAGGTGGAGAAAGCTGGTTCACCCGGTCCCTGAGCTCAATGAGCTGCAAGAGTGCAGAGTCCTGGGAACCTTGAGTATATGGGTAGTCCAGCTGGAGAATTAGGTCCCGGATAGCATCTGGGTCAAAGGGCAGGCTGTAGCCAAAGACCTGCAAGGTGTTAATTTTCATGTAACCCAAATTCTTAGAGGGATCAGTCATCTCCAGGGGCTCATAGTAGATTGTCTCATTGGAGCTGTCATCCAGGGACTTGATGCGGCTCCGTAGGTAAACATGAACTGTCTCAAAGAAAGTCTTCCACCTATTCCCCAAGGTGATAGTCCAGTTTTGGCACTGGGCAGCTGCATCCACGTTAGTCCTTTCCCAGTCAGGAAAGCTGCCCTCATTCACAGGCATGAACCAGCTCTCAGAGTGGCTGCCCCCAAAGGGGTTGACATAGATGGCCATGACAGGCTCCAGGGTGCTGTTCTTGGTGAGACAGATCTGCAAGGACAAGGCCAACATCACGTGCACCAGCCCAGGTTTGTACTTGTTGCTCTTCAGGGTGAGCAGCATGCGCTTCCTCCAGGAAGGGTCAAACCAGCTGCCCAGCCGCATGTCATTGCTGATGAATATGGAGTGTACCTCAATGCGGCTATCCTGCTTCTGCAGCAGGTACTTTAGCTCCAGGTCCTGCAAGTCTGTCTCCAGCCCAAGAAAGTTCTCCAGGGACTCAGCCACCTCTGGCCGGCACAGCCCCTGGGCCAGCACATAGCCTGGATTGCAGCTCCCACAGCGTGTGCTATTGTCTGGAGCACAGTGGGCACACGCGGGCCCTTCGCCCAGGGCACATGGGATGGGGCCCTGGCAGGAAGATTGATCATAAGGGCAGGTGCAGCTGTGGCTCTGTTCCAGGAAAGTGCCAGGAAAGGTGCTTTCCCCACAGTAGAGGAGGGACTGGATTCGGTTCCACCAGTAGGACAAGGACCTTTGGGAGCAGAGATAAAATGAAGTAAGAGTGAAAAGAAGTCACACACTGACACCCTCCCTAAGAGTAGCAAGACACTGACCACTAGGCATAGAAGGCAATGAGGAAGATAAAATCCCTGAGATCTCTGAGTGGCGGAAACTCTACTTTACTACTTTGGACTAATTGAGCAAAGCCTAGCGTTCTGTGTCTGATGGGTCAGCACCAGAAATACTGGACACCCAACTTGTACTGAGAGCAACTAGGCTCATCTCTCCCAAGTCCTACTTCATTCCCTTATTCAAAAACTTACAGAGGATCTCCAGCATCTTTTGTGTCAAATCTGTTTTCAGTCTTCTAAATAAGATGGCTCTTCAAATCTTCTAACTTCTTGCCAACTTTCATTCCCTCTTCAAGGTTTCTGTCCTTTCTCTTCTCTCTGCTCCTCTCACTCCTCCACCAAGAGCAGAAATTTTCTATGGCTGATTCTCTTAAAATTTTGATTTTAGCTCTTATGTTACCTCTTCAAAGAAGTCTACCCTGATGTCCCTGCCAGAAGAACCACTGCACCCACTCTCCATCACATCACCCTGTTTTATTCAATCCATGACAATTATCAGTATCTGAAATTATTTATTTATTGTTTATAAACTGCTTCCCTGTTAATAAATACCATGAAAGCAGGAACACTGTCTTGAGACCAACAGCTTCTCAGAAATGAGAATTGTTTCTATGCATGGTAAGCGTTTAATCATTATTTGTTGAAAGAAGAATAAATGAACTCCTCTCCAAACCTCTTCTTTGTATGCTTCCCTTCTTACCTGTGCCTCTGATAGAGCTGCACCACTGGGTTGCTGGCTGTGAAGGTGGCCTCCTTGACTTGGAAGACTGTCCTACCTCACGTGTACCAGAGCAATTTCCCTCTCTTCCAAGACTTTCTTCTCCAAGGAAGCTTTCCTTTCTGGTTTTTACCTCTAGGAGACTATCCCTTTAATTTATGTTCCACCACCATAAATTTAAGTGGTTGCCATATAGTTATAATTTTCTAGTTTTTATGTTTCTGTTTGTTAAATCTTTCCAATTCATGAATACCCCTGCAGCTTAATAGTAAGGCATGGAATATGGATTCAAAAACTTGTCAAATAAATACATGAATGAGTGGAGGAACAAGTGGATGCCTGTAACGATACAGCCCCACTCTATCCCTGAGGGTGCAGGTCTCCACTTTCTTTCCTCCTGTGACCCAGAGCCGAATCATTTGTTTGACACAAGCCAGTGTGTGTGTTTTTCATCAGATGCAATAGCTGGATGAAATTTAACTCCATCCCTTTTTTTCTTAGACTTATTAAAAAGGAAATCAGTAAATGAGAATTAGAGTATTACTAGAATAACATTTGAATCAGTATAATTTAGATAAAAGTAAAATCAGCCCATCTTTTTTTTCTCTGTCTCATTTCAGACACAACTCACAGCTGAGAATGACACACATGAGTAGGCTGAGATAACTGGAAGGCTATGTGTGAGTCACCACTCCCAGATCCCCTACATTGGACAGAGGGTTCTCCTTGGCCTCAGCAGCTGTCGGGGGAGGTGCTGAGCTCTGCTCTAGCATCCGGGGGGTGCTCACCTCTCCTTGGGCAGGCGGAAGCGAGGCTGGCGATGGCAGCGCTTGCAGAGGTTGAAGAGCCGGCGGACGATCCGATGGGTCTTTTTGAACAGCACTTTCAAGCCAGCTCCCAGCTGCTGGTAGCGGTGCTGAAGGCTGGTGTCCATGGCCCAGAACTGGGAGATAGCTGTGGAGTTCAGGAACCGGTCATCGGGCAGCCTTTTCAGCAGGGCCTGGAACTCTTCTGTGAACAAGAACACAGGACCTGAGCTGAGGGGCAGCTATGCAGAGCTCTGGTAAGGACAGGTGGACACTGTCCAGATCCAGGGCCCTTCACAGTTACTGCATGAGGAAGGAGGCTGCACACCCATTCTCCCAGGTGCTTTTTAAAAAATCAACACCTTTATTGAGAAATAATTAACAAGTTGTAAAATATGGCCTCGGGAATTTTCTCATCTTTTCTACCCCTATGCCTCTGAATTTCAAAATAGATCTCTGCCTCCCTCAGAGGGGCCAGAGCTCCTGCTATTGCAAATGACATTGGATGCATCTCTTTCCCCCTTTATACTTCCTTCTGAGACATCCACAACACTATCTCAAGGCCAATCCTCTTCAATAGCACCACAACACCCACACGGAACATGTGGGGCCCTCGTGAAGGTGAGTGTGCACCCAGACTGGCACAAGTAGGCCCAGAGAAGATGCAGCACCTAGCTCAGAACTCTTTCTAGAAATCCTCCAGTCCCTGAGACCAGCCTCTCCCATCCATGTCCTCCTCTCTGACTGTCTAAGATACTCTTCTTCTCTTTTCAGCTTCAGCTTCAGCTCTTGGGCAGATACCCATTCTGCCCTACAGCAAATTTAGGAGCAATCTGCCTACTGCTTCTAAGATCCTGCTGAGTCTAGGTTCTCCTTAGAGCTTCCTGGGCATACCATGGCTTCTGAACTCATGTGCAGGTTTCTGTGCATTGCTCTCCTTTTCCTTGGGACCTGCAGCTGCCAGGTCTTCTGGTGGAGGTCTAGAGAGCCCTGATTTATTCATTAGCAGTAACTCATAGTAGTAAAAGCCCAAAGTCATGTTACAGACCATAACCCACCACCATAGCCCAAAGCATGGGGCTGGGGACTGGAATGTGATATTCTCCTTAGCTACTAAATGCCTAGTCCAGGACTTAAAATGGCAACCCCTGGGGCCTCAGCTCATTTTGATTTCTCATGTACCTGGTTCCTCATTTCCCCAGAAGACTGGAGAAGCATGCCTAGTAATGGCACTAACATCTAGTATGTGCACAGTTAAAACATTTGAGTATATGGAAGAGCATGCAGAACAAAAAGACAAACTCCCATGTGTCTGCCACTAGCTTTTGCCATTCTGCCATATTGGCTTCAGATTTTTTTTCTTTAAGAAATAAAGCAAACCAAATATACTGCACATGAGGGCCCTAAACTTCCCTTTCTCTCTATCCAGATATAACCACTCTCTTGATGTTTTATTTTCCATTATCACATATTTTTAATTTTTTTACAAATGTAGTTATCCATAAAACTACAAAAAACATGATACATAAAAGTATCATGTATTGGGTATCCTGTTTGTAAACATTATACAAATAGTATTAAACATGTATTATATTTAATAAATTATAGTATTATATGAAGATATTATATAAATATATATATAATGTAACCTTTTTGTCTTGCTTTGTTTTATTTAATATTATGTTTTTGAACTATATCCACATAAATATCATTCATTTAGTGTTGAAATGTGCAAATATACCATGCAGAGTTATTTATACATTGAATTCATCTACATGATCTCATGTGAGCCTTCCATTCACTATTATCACCCTCCCTCTTTTTCAGATGAGGAAACTCAGACCTTGAGAAGCTGCACGGCTAATCCAAGGTCATAAAGCTTGTCAAACCAGGCAAGGATGCAAAACTAGTTCTCTTGAATCTGGGTCTCAAGGTAACTGATATTAGCTTTAACAGCAACAAACAACAACTGAATTGTATTGGATGTCATCTAGAACCATTCTATGCACTTCATTTATTCAACAGATATTTATAGTGAACCTTATGTGCAAGCATTGCTCTAGGCACTGTGGAATCAGTAGCAAACAAGACAAACAAGGTCTATGTCCTTAATTATGTTTATCTTAGTTTATTAAGTCCTTAAAATACACCTATGTAAATGGACATAATACCAATGTCCTAGAAAAAAATGAAACCACTTGAACCTCAGGGTGGTGATATAACCTGGTTGAGGTTACAGACACAGTAACTGGCCATGTCAAGATCCCCATGAGGATCCTCAACTCTCAAGTTTTGTTCTCCCCATGTTCTTGCTCTGCACCTCACAGCCACCTCTCATTGACAGGGAGGAATTCTGGGTCAGCTGGCTGCTCACCTGACTCTTCAAACTGACGGTTGTGAGTGGCCCAGGAGTCTTGGATCTGCAGCAGGCTGTCCTCCATGGCCTGGATGTCAGCATCAGGGCAGTTGCATTCAGGGAAGGTGGGGCTGCACTTGCACCAGCAGTCATTCTCCTTGCAGACGAGCTCACCCTCAGAGCTGCATGTGATGTAGCTGAGTGCTGCAGCTACAAAGCGCTCACGCAGATACTCAGGCAGCAGCACCTGAAGGCCTGGGGAAAGTATGTGTCAAGGAATCTCTGGGAAGAACCAGTGAGGACTCAGTTTTCCATGCCCAAGGCTGCAGGAACCCCACCTGGGGTTCTGCTGACTTGTGCATCCTGGGTCCAAGCATGGTCACCCCAGGGCCTGATCCTGCTGAGCTGGTTGGGAGAGAAGGCTACTGCTGCCCCAGTGACAGATGGGGGAGGATCTGAAAATGCAGATGGGAACATCAAAGCCCAAGGCTTAGCCAAACCCCTCAGATCAGCCAAATTGAGAGTGTGCATATCATAAGCACAGGCTTATTGGCTACACATCAGCATTTCTGGGATGGAAACGGGAAGATGTTTCAGATAAAAGAAGAGCTTACAGCCCTCTTGGGCGAGAAAACAAGGTTTGATGGGCTTTTTGCCCTGCCTTCTGTAGCCATCCTCCTGTTTATAACTTAACTGAGATTAGCAGTAGGCATCCTAGGACATTGTTGAATTCTGACCCTTCTGAGCCTTCCACCCCAGCCCTGATGACCAGGGAAGCTGTTCTGGTTAAGAGATAGGAACAGATATTGTGGGTATACAGTGTCCAGGCACTATGTTGAGTACTTTTTATATATGATTGCAAATAACATTTGTGCTCATACTGAGGTTTTTATAGGTAAGGAAATCCAAGCCCTAAGACCACAGTGACCTGCCCAAATCACAGAACTCATAGAATCTGCTTAGTTTCAGATCCTGCCCTTGTCTCATCAGCTAGTACTATATAACTGGGACTGCCTGTCCTATTTCAATAGGATTTAACTCTTAAGAAGATTTGAAGGTGGGATGGTGGTCAATGCCCTGAGATCAGTCATGCTGGGATAGATATGAATGGCTCTCAGCTCTCTTCCAATTAGCTTCTGATCTTGGATACAATGCACTAAATTGCTCTGAGCTTCAGTTTTCTCGCCCAACTGCAGTAACTACCAGTTTACCTACAGCAGAACACACTCCTAGTTGGCTTCAAGCCACTCACAAGGCGGCTGCTGGAAGCTTACCAAAGGATGAACAAAGGGTAGGCATGCCTTTGGATGCAGTCTGGGCCACGTTCGAGGTCAGATCTGCAGGAGTCCCCCAGTAGGGACATTGTGAAACCTTGTGCCAGGAAAGTGAGCAATATGAGAACTTCTGGATATGGTGAGCTCCTCTTTCCTCAAATGTCTGCCAGCTGTTTATTTTTAGGCCCTTGACCTTGTCCTTGGCAGGAAACCAGAGAACTCAAAGTATGTATCCCAGTCTCAGCAGACCTCAAAATATAACTTAAAATTGCCAGCAGCAGTGGGTGTTTGTTGTTCTTTCTTGAGGTCTACCTCCAATTCTGAACTGCCCCTAAATTTTCCTTTCTTGGCACTGTGCCTACTGTGGCATTTGAGTTGTTCTCCCCACACACCCCGTCCACATGCTTGCTTTCAGCACTCACCCTCTCCAAGTCCTTTCCTTTCACCTCCCCCATCACATCCCTCCTCCTCACCAGAACACTTCCGATGCTATAAAATAAGTGCCCCGAGAAATGTCTGCATGAGTGATGGGCTATAAAATTAAATAGCATAAACTATTCCAAATGAACAACTAGACATTTTGAACTTCACTCACTGCTACTTTCCAGACACAAACCCAGCCCATCCAGGGACCTCAGTGAAGAGGAATGCTAATTGCCTTAGTTAGCTCTAAATAAATGAGTTTTTAGTCCTCTTTCTTATATATTTCTTTATTCCTAAAGCATTGCTGGGTCGCATTTGACTCAGGTTGCCTGGAATTTGTAATCGTAGATCCTGGGTGAGGGTTATTGATTTGTAATGCTGAGACAGTCATATCTTAAAAAGAGTACAATTCAGTTAGGCCATGAGAAAAATAAAGTTTTCCCACTGAATCAGTTTGCATAGCCCTGCCCCCAGGATGCCTGTGGGGAACAGAGAGCAAGAGATGCACATCTCCCCTGAGCCCCCAGCCTCCAGAGTTAGTGTGGTTTTCTTTCCCTTTTCTTTCACAGTTTTGCTTGTTCTGTCTCAAATCAAATTCTTATTCTTCTCAAACTCATCTCCTGACTTTGAATCACCCATTTGCAAGATCACAGACAGATAACAGAAAGCAGCAGCCACGTTCAAACTGTGGTTCCAGTAAGTAGTGGTTCCCCACTTTGTATAGTTCTTAGTTGAGCTGGATGGTAGTCTTATAACCACTCTGTAAAGGCCAACTTTTCCTCAATGTGTCTTTGGGATAAAGCAGAAGGTTTTCTGGGAAATGAAGATCATTGAACTAGGTAAAGGCTTATAAGGATGGGTATGCTGTTCCTTATAGGATTGTGACAGAGGACTTGAGACGGAATGTGAAGTGGGATGATTGAGGTGTCATGTGATATGAGCAATAGGTCTGGGATATAGGACAAACCATACCGGAAAGTTTCTTAAAACATGACGGAAAGTTGTTAAATACAGGTCCCAGAACTTGTGGTAGTGCTTGTCTTAAGAAAGGTTTGATCAAATGGAACAGGCAGAATTTTATCCTGCTATTTGATCTAGGTTTTTTGTGTTTTTTGTTTTTTAATTAGGTGTGAAAGGTATGAAAACTATCACAGTGCTGCTTACCAAGTAACTGCACTTTGTTCTCTGGACTCTGTACCAGGACAGAACTGACTGAGTCCAGATTGTCATAGTTGCTGCAGCCCAGAGGACCGGTCCTGGTCTCGGTGACCTAGAGAAGGAAGGAGTAGGGAGTAGGTTTAGATAACAAGTGGAGACTCCCTTTGTACTTCCCTTCTCCAGCTGCTCCATCTCCAGCTCCACATCCTGTCCTCGACCAGCTACAGCAGTGATACGTGCCTTTTCGTACTCCAGAGGTAGAAAGTCACTTTCTTCCTTGTCCTGAGGCAGTGAGTGTCTGTTACATATGGCTAGCAGCAGCAGTTGTATGTAATTGAGAGCCTTTCAGAGAGAGCCAAAGGGAATTTGTGTCTGGAAAGGTGGAGAATGCTGGAGAAGGAGTGAAACCTTAAGCTCGAGTCACCCCTTCTCCCTCCAGAAGAAGGCAAGAGGCCATATGTGGTCCCTGTCAGCCTGCTGGCAAGCCCAGCTGCATCCACTTGCTGTGGTACTCACAGGCTTTATGGATCCTAAAGATGAAAAGCACTAGAGAAATATGAGTTATGAGTATTAGTATTAGTATTAAACATTTAAGTCCCACCTCGGCACTGAGACGTCCTTAGAGAAAATCAGCCATGGGCTTACTGCATATTTTAATACATATATTAAATATACATAAACTCTTATAGCCATGTAATATTCCAAAACACCATAGAGTCATTTTAAAATATTATAAAGTTGGCCCATCAGTTTTCCCTGATGTTTAAAGTATAAGATGAAAAATGGGAAGCTTTAAATGCACTGAAATAATTATGTAATAAGAATGATGGGGACCTGAGGCCCTTTCTTCTCAGGATCTCTGAAGGCTTTGCTAACAATCAATCAACCAATCAACGAGTATTTATTGAGCAGCCACTGTTTAATTCCATACAATTCTTCAAACATTTATAGAGCACCTTTCCTGAAGTTCATCATGGAAGCCCACTCTGACACCTCTGACCTCCTCTTCTGGTTTCAGCTCCCCCCTACTTTGCAGTAAGCACAGGAGTTGCAGTTTTGCATCCCTTTCTGCAAGAATGTGATCCATGTCTGGATCCTACACACTATAGGCTCCAAAGAGGGAAGCTCATATTTATTTTGCTCCCCATGTTGTTGACAGCAATTAACAGGTTCTGGCACATAGTAGGTACTCAATAAACAAGAGAATGCACGTATAATATGTTCCAGGCTTTTCAGGGTAGGGAGGTGTGTGCAACAATGTACACATCATGTACTGCATCCTCCAGGAAGTCATAACCTGTGGGGGAGGTAGGTGCATACACAGCTGACTGACAGACATCCAAGTCACGGTAGAAGCCCGCATCATGATGAGCTCTAAGGAAGCACAGCTCTAAACAGAGGGAAACAAGAGAGGAAGTAGCAGAAGAGGCACCATCTTGTTGGTCGCTAAGGAGAAGTAGGAGTGGACAGGTGGGAAGAGAGGAAATGTACTACGAGGAAAAGGAGAAGGGACAGTGTGATCTCTGCAGCACACAGGCTTGGAAGTGCATAGTGCCTGTGTCTAACACCCTGCCTTGTTACCATTGTGAATATGAAAGTGTAAGGGACATTCTTCAAGGGAGTTTAGTAGACCTAGGTTTAAAAAACACACATAGAGCAGAGTGATAAAGTGAGAGATTACGTCATGCTGAGCAAAAACAGTCAGGAGAGAGGCAGGAGGGATTCCTGTAGCTTGAAGTAATCCATGAATGCTTTATGAAGGAAGTAAGCCATGAATTCCTTTTCAAGAATGAGTAGGGGTGGCAGGGAAGGGAGGGGAAATTGAATAAAGAAGGGTAACTCCACACAAATACCAAGGGGTAGCAATAGGCACAGAGCGTGAGAGGCAGCAGGGAGAACTAGACCGAGGCCACGCCAGGGGCAGGGAAGCTTCTCTACAGTTTTCCAAATTCTTCCTCCAAGAGCATCCTACTTAACTTTCCCAAGAACTCACCAGAACAAATCTCATTACTATCACTCTCCAAGGAGGAAAGTAAGGTTCAGAGAGTTATAGTCCTTGAGACCACAGAGCTGATGAGTAGCAGAAACAGGATTCTAACTTTACAGTCCTTAGACTCCAGTTCAATACCTTTTTGTCTCCTGAGCAGGCAAGTCAAAGGACTGCAGAAGAGAGAGTCTAAATCCTTTACATGACATCACTGTCAAACACAAGTATTCTAAACAGACCAGTCCACCCAAAATATTTTAGTGATCTGCTCTCTCCTCAGAATGTTAACATTGAGCAAAACAAATTATACTGACTTCAGATCAGTTTGATTATCCTTACAATGCAGACCAGGAAACCAAGGCTCAGATAAGTTAAATGACTTATTCCAGGTCATACAGTCACCTGCAAGGAGAAGATTTATTTGGCTCATTCATTCATTCTTTTATTTACTCATTTGTTCATTTAACAAATATTCAAGGAGCATCCGGAACTCACAGATGAATAAGACATAGTTATGACCAGTAAGGAGCTTAGAGACAAGTAGAAATGTACTTAAATAATCCCAGTGTTTTCGCTGTTACACATGAGCCTGCCTCCCTCCACATGTGGACACAGGTGCTGAATCATGTTTCTTTATTGGGTGAGTGGGTGATTGACTACTGGTCAGACTGTACTTGGGAAGCGGAGGCAGCCTCATTTCAAGATGAAGTCTTCACTTTCTTTATGGTGTCGAACTCCCCCTATGAAGAGCCATGGCCAATGACTGTCCCAGCTACTCTGAGGAAGTTTGCCCCTCTAGGTTAGGGTCGGCTGAAGGACAGAGGTAGGACACAGGGATATGGTATTTGGAGGCTTGCCTGTCCCTACCTACAGGTAAGCTGGCCACTCCATCATCACTGGCTTTTCCATCCACTTACTCTCGACTTGGTCACTCACCAACCAGGTCCAGGAAAGAAGGAAGTTAACAAGCCTTAAGTGGGAATAAGATGTGACCCAAAGAGGAGGACAGGCTAGAGAACAGCCACAATAGGAGCTTTCCTTTCCTTCCCCTTCTCCCTCCCCCATCCCTACCTGCCACCAATGCATCTGCTCCCCACCCCCCCTCCCCCAACCACCATTATCTTGCTCATCATGCTGGGCTATCTTTGATTCAATTTTCTGACCTTTACTCTGCTGTTTCTAAAGGTCAGTTCCACAAGAGGACAATCAATTAGGTAAGTCATTGAAAGGGTGTGAGTAACTTCACTTTAATTGTGGCACAAGGATGGGAATTAGGAGAAAAATAACATGATCCTTATGCTCATTTCCTGTTAGAGTGAAGAACCTGAAGAGTGAGGAAGGCCCACTCAAGTTTCACTAGTTCCCAAAGTCATAGTGCTTTTCATTGCTATTCTGCTCTGAGATGCTGTCTTCTACCTTCAGAAGTAAGGAGGTGAAAAGAATAGAGGGAGCTGGAGAGGGACCCATTGCAGTTTTTGCCTGAGTACTGACTTGAGTAAGCAGAATAGGCTGAGACACCCCCAATCCCTCGCCCCAAAGTGAGGAAAACCTCAGCATCTCTGGAGGATTGTTCAAGAGAATCCTGCACTTTTCTCTGTAGAAGAGGCAGACAGCTTTGGCAGATTATAAAGAGAGCCTATACAGTAATGGAGAGTGCAGTTCACTCAGGCACACACTGTTCAAAGAATGCCTCAGATAAGCTTTCAGAAAGGGCCAACAATTGTGTGCTAACTGGTCTGTTGACAGAGACCATCCTGCCTTGAGAAAGCCCTGATGGACCTCAGGTTCATTAGCACATCAAATTTTCCATAAATACCAGATCGTGCAAACCCTCATTACAGCCAGTCTCCTCTCCCCACCCTCCACCTTCCACTTCCAGGCTGCTCTTGTCCTACCTAAGGAGACACCTGCAAACTAAGAGCCGAGTGAAATGGGCTTCTAATTGTGAGCAATCGGGCTGGGATGGGAGAACAGAGCTGATAGTGTATGTGCTTAAAAGAGCTGCAAACTGAATCCCAGGCTGCTGCAGCGAGGAATTTGGACAAGTCACTTTTAAGGAGGTTTTGTGAGAAACACTCTTTTTCATCCTGGGGTCCACCTGAACTTTTGTGTGAACTCCCTTCAGTCAGCTTGTGAGCATGTCAAGCCCTCCCCACCAAGTCCTTCCTCAGCCTTCAACTAAATACAGGGTGAACTGTAATTTAGAAGCAAGCCCCTTCCCTCCTTTGTGGCTCTAATCCCTTCTGGGGAATTATGGACAGGATGTCTATGTATACAGCCCTTCACAGTGTGCAAAGTGTTTGCATGTGCTCTGTATAATTTGGTGACACCCCAACCCTATGGCAGAGCCAAGAGTGACATTCACAGTATTTATCAGCAGGTAGAACAGAAGTGCATTGACTCATCAGAAGGGATGGCAGCCCTAGTGCCAGGGCAGGGCTCTAGAGGCCTCCTGAGGTATACTCTCCTTTTGGTTACCATCAAAAGGAAATCTGGGGGCTACAGAAGGGGAGTAAGTGTGGTTAGGGCAGTACATGGGGGTTGGAGTGAAGACTATTCACCAGCTGTATAGAAGTGTTTCAATATTTTAAAAACTGATGTAACCATATCAGTTGAATGTAAGCCCTGTGTGCAGGTGAGTCAGATAGTTGGTAATATGTATCATGGATGAGAGAAATAGAGTTCAATGACTTCCCAAGGTCATAGAAATAGACAGCATCAAAGCCAAAACCAATCCCAAGTCTTCTTACTTGAGTAAGTTTGTTTCCCACTAAACCATGTAAGTCTGCCTTCACCTCGCCACATGCCAGACAACACTCTAAAGGGACCTGGAGCTGTGTATCTGCCACAGAGTCTCTGCTGCTCTAAGACCTGGTGTCATCGTGGGTGTACGTGTCAGGAGGGAGATAGGCATGTAAACATCCTCAATGTAATTTGACAATTTCTGCAATAGAGGTGTGTGCCAATTCGGGTAAACCTTCCAACAGAGAGGGATGTTCAGTGAGGTCTTAAGGAATATATCAATAAACAAAAAGGTGCGTATGTCCATGTTAGTGCAAAGAAGTTGCTAAGAAAGGGTAGTAAGTACACATCTTCTTAGGGGAACAAGAAACAGGCAGATATACTAGAGAACTTTTCCTCTACCAAGGCAGAGTAGGTAAGCAAAATCCCCCGTCCCAACTCCAGCCACCTCTCTCAAGAGTAATGAATGTGCTGGAAGCCAGCTGCTGAGGCATATTCATAGGGGGAGGTAGGTGGCAGGTACTGTAGCACCAACAAAAGAATGTTAGCGAGGAAGGATGTGCTGCTGTGTGTATTGGCCTTTGTTATATGGATCTATAAGTACTAAGTGTGTGAGAGCAAAGAAATGTTCCCTGGCAGAGAACCTTACTGCCAGGACAAAATGGGCAAGTCATTCCCATAAAGTGAGCAGAACTGTGGGGTGGGATGCCAACACACACCTTTGCTCCTTAGTCTAGCAATGGGTCCTTGAACAGGCCACATCAGGTCTCTAGACCTTGCTAAGTTATGTAAATATGAAAACTTGAAGAGATGAAGGTTGAAGAAAATACAAATTCATCCTTGTTTTTTCATGGTTTTCTTCCTAGGGGGAGAACCCATTGTACTCCCAGACAGAAAAAAATTTCCAGATCAGTCAGCCCAGTGGAAGCTGAATATTCATCTCACTTTCAATGTGTTCTTGGACAATCTTCAAAAAGTGGCTTCCAAGGATGATGACCTCTTTGAAGAGACGGGCAGTGGCTCTAATTCTGGAAAGTACATTCATAGGCACTATAAAAAATGTAGTTTGGGATGTCTAACCACCTTTCACTCCACCACCCACAGACTTTGCTTAAGAGGTGGGTCCAGAAAGCCATAGTTAAGACTATGCAAGCCCAACTCTTTGTATTAAACTAAGGGTAGACTCTGAACCAGATTCTTTCTCAAGAGAATTGAAAACTATGATGCTGAAAGAAAAAATTTAAAAGGTGATTGTAGATACTCATAAAATTCAAATAATAAACAATTATAAGGCACCTAAAATATACCAGGAACCGAGGACATGGCAATGAACAAAGTAGTGATCTCTGCTGTGGTGGCACTGACCAAGAGATAAAACAGAAAAATATTCAGCAGAGCCAGAGTCAACTCCATAGCAAGCCGAAGTTACATGTAAGTTAAAGTCATCGAGGTACAGAAAAGTATGGAATAAATAAAAGATTTCCAACTAGGGAAGCAGGAAGATGACACACATGAAAAAGTAGTAACATGTATTTCAACAAAAAACAAAAAGAATAACCTGAGAGTATGACCATACTTTTCCAAGTTCCATGTGCCTACATTAGATTTAGTGCCTAGTCCTTGGAGAGCTGTAGTATTTTTCACCAGAGTTCTCTTAAACTATTTTTATACTCAAGCTACCTTGAGTAGATTTCTATTTCTTTCAACTAAGCATGCTTATATGTACTTGCATACACACTGAGCAGAAGAGCCTAATCTATGTGAAAAATGCCATGTCCAGGGACTCATTCATTAATTCAACAAACCTTTACCCATTGCCCACAGTGTGGGAAGCTCTGTACTCTTATTGGGAAATCATAGTGAACAAGACCCAGCCTCTTCCACAAGAACCTCATCGTCTTATGTGGAGGTCATTGTGTTAGCTGACATATGTTCAGTTTTACAGCTCAAATGATATACCCTATAAAGGAGGCATATGTTTGAAACCCTAAAGAGGGGCATTTGACTATCTTGGGAGTTAGGAAAGGCTTCACAAAAGAGTTACCTTTTTAAGCTGAGCAAAAAAGTGTGAATAAGAGCCATTCAGGTGAACAGACAAGCATTACAAGTAAAGCAAACAGCAAGTGCCAGGAAAGTGAGATATGAGAACATGGCATAGTTGAGGAAAGCCTGATATTTAGGTATGAATGGTTTACACAATATGAGTGGAAGGTGAAGAGTAGAGCGGGGAGTATGGGAGCTGAGAAAAGTACCAAAGGACTGGTTAAAAATGAAACTAGAAAGACAGCAGAGACAGATTTTCAATAGTCACATAGTTTAGTTAAGAATAGGAATTAATCTTTTTCACACTCCAACAGTGCTATGGTTAATACTATCTACACTTTCTTTTTCTATTATTCATTTATTTATTTATTTATTTTTGAGATGGCGTCTCACTCTGTCGCTTGGGCTGGAGTGCAGTGGCACAATCTGGGCTCACTACAGGCTCTGCCTCCTGGGTTCATGCCATTCTCCTGCCTCAGCCTCCCGAGTAGCTGGGACTACAGGAGCCCGCCACCATGCCTGGCTAATTTTTTGTATTTTTAGTAGAGGTGGGGTTTCACCGTGTTAGCCAGGATTGTCTCAATCTCCTGACCTCATGATCTGCCCACCTCGGCCTCCCAGAGTGCTGGAATTATAGGCGTGAGCCACCGCACCTGCCTACACTTTCTTATTAAACCTCATGGAAAACTTCAAGATAGAAACTGTTCTAATTGTACAACAATTTTAGGATGAGTAAACTGAGGTTCTGAGAAGTTTGGCTTGTTCAAAGTCCCACCATGAACAATGGCAGAACTCAGATTCTTGGGTTGGAGACTATGTTCTTTCCATTGCATCACACTGCCACCCAGGATGGGGAACAGTAGTTTGGGCTCTGTCCCATGTAGTTTGGGGCCACTGACAGATTTTAGGCAGGGAGTAATATGATACAATATGATATGATGATTTGCACTCATGGTAGCAACCCAGAGGTTGAATCAGGGAGAAGAGCTGAGAATAGAGATAGGAAAACTACTTCACAGGATAATGTAAGAAAATCAGGTAAGAGTTGATGAAGTCCTAGATTAATGAAATGGCAGTGGGCATGAAGAAGGGACAAAGGGCATGTTGAAGACATATGCAAGAGAGTGATTATATTGCCTAGGTTTTCTTCTGTGGTTTTTATGGTTTTAGGTCTTATGTTTAAGTCTTTAATCCATCTTGAGTTAATTTTTGTTTAAGCTGTAAGGAAGGGGTCCAGTTTCAGTTTTCTGCATGTGGCTAGCCAGTTTTCCCAGCACCATTAAATAGGGAATTCTTTCCCCATTGCTTGTTTTTGTCAGGTTTGTCAAAGATCAGATGGTTGTAGATGTGTGGCATTATTTATAAGGCCTCTGTTCTGTTCCATTGGTCTATATATCTGTTTTCGTACCAGTACCATGCTGTTTTGGTTACTCTAGCCTTGTAGTGTAGTTTGAAGTCAGGTAGCATGATGCCTCCAGCTTTGTTCTTTTTACTTAGGATTGTCTTGGCTATGCAGGCTCTTTTTTGGTTCCATATGAAATTTAAAGTAATTTTTTCTAATTCTATGAAGAAAGTCAATGGTAGCTTGTTGGGGATAGCATTGAATCTATAAATTACTTTGGGCAGTATGACCATTTTCATGATTTCGATTCTTCCTCTCCATGAGCATGGAATGTTTTTCTATTTGTTTGTGTCCTCTCTGATTTCCTTGAGCAGTGGTTTGTAATTCTCCTTGAAGAGGTTCTTCATATCCCTTGTAAGTTGTATTCCTAGGTATTTTATTCTCTTTGTAACAATTGTGAATGGGAGTTCACTCATGATTTGGCTGTTTGTGTATTATTGGTGTATAGGAATGCTTGTGATTTTTGCACATTGATTCTGTATTCTGAGACTTTGCTGAAGTTGCTTATCAGCTTAAGGAGATTTTGGGCTGAGACGATGGGGTTTTCTAAATATACAATCATGTCATCTGCAAACAGAGATAATTTGACTTCCTCTCTTCCTGTTTGAATACCCTTTATTTCTTTCACTCGCCTGATTGCCCTGGCCAGAGCTTCCAATACTAGTTAAATAGGAGTGGTGAGAGAGGACATCCTTGTCTTGTGCTGGTTTTCAAAGTGAAGGCTTCTACCTTTTGCCCATTCAGTATGATATTGGCTGTGGCTTTGTCATAAATAGCTGTTATTATTAAGAGATATGGTCCATCAATACCTAGTTTATTGAGATTATAGTGATAAATCAAGGAATTTAAGAAAATGAGGCCATTAAAGAGTGAAGAAGTATAAAGTTGGTCATGTCAAGGAATAGGAAGGAACATAAATGGGATCTTTAAATTGTAGACCCAATGCCTACCTTTCATTTTCTGATATGATCCATTTTTCTCCAGCTTTGACACAGTCCACCACAGGACTAAATGGGAGAGAGGCTTTCACAGAGTTTGTCTTCTTGGTAAAACCTACTCCATGCCACAGTGACTTCTAGGTGGCATTGAGAGCCAGCTTGAGATTCATGGCCATAATTATAACATGAGACCACTCAGCATAGTTGTAAGTTTTATCAGCTACATTTAGCAGTTCATGTACAGGAAGGCATGGAATAGATGGAGAGTTGGATTTAACCAGGATATGTGTGTGTACATGATGAAAGATAAAAGAGGGAAGAGAGTTAAGAGTTAAAAAATCACATCAGTGATTTTTTAAATCATTTTAAACTGTCTAAGATACTAGTCTCTCAAATGTACCCTACCTTCCTGTTAATAGAAAGTCATCCTCATCTCTTCTACTCTCACTCCAAACTCTGTACATTCCCTAATCTCACCTCTTCTCTTCAGTTAACTTCCACTGTGCTCTCTGGATCTCATGATCAGTTCTTAGCAAAATCCCATATAATCTCAACCACTTCTCAAGAGTCCACTTTGCCTTTCGGTTCTAACCACAGTGTAGCTGACCCTGAGGACATGGTTTCCCCTGTAGCCTTCTCCAGCAGTGGCCATCTCATTTCCCACCCCCCATGCTCCTGGGCATGGAAGTAAGGAAGGTGTTCCCTTGTGATATCCTGAACAGTGTTCCTCCATCCTCGCTAATGATCTCTGGCTCCTTTGAAGCCAGAACCACGGGACTCTTAGTACCCACTACCCATCCTCATTGCAGTTTATTTTTCTTGTTACTTCCCCTCATTCATTTCCATTAAGTGATTACAGAGGGAATGCAGTTACTAATAAAATTAGGTTCCAGGGCATAGTATTCCTTCTATAATCTCAATATTAGGCATCACCCATTCATACTTGCTCTAGTCTCTTTCCCTAATGAATTGTCAAACCTACTTAGACTCTTTAGACCTGACCAACTTTTCACTTTCTAGCATCCCTCAAAGGCCTCTTTTCATTCACTGACTGAATTATATTCCATGGTCCATTACTATAATCACTCCTTTGTGTATATTCTCAACTCTGTTCCCTCTTTTATCTTTCACCATGTATATACACACATCTTGGTTAAATCCAACTCTTTGTCTATTCCATGCCTACCTATACATGAACTGCTAAATGTAGCTGATAAAACTTACAACTATGCTGACTGGTCTCATGTTACAATTATGGCCACCGAAGCGGGCTCTCAACACTCTTAACTCTTATTCTCAAAAGACCATTTCATAGATAATTTTCCCAACTGTTCCCTTTTCTTCCTTTTAGCCAAAGACTTTCCTTCTGTTTCACCTAGGAAATCAAGAAGAAGAAGCCAATCAGAAGAAAACAGCGGCATCTTCTCACCATGCAACTAACATCCTGCTACTTTTGTCCTTGTGCCCTCTGCATTGCCTCCTGTTTCGAAGGATGAAGAGCTCAAGCTCCTGGGTAAGAACAACCTCTTTGCTCCTGCGATTATCTTCTGTCTCTCCTACATCATCACTTTCTTTCTCCCTCTCTACGGAGTTTTTTTTTTTTTTTTAGACAGAGTCTTGCTCTGTCACCAGGCTGGAGTGCAGTGGCAAAATCTCGGCTCACTGCAAGCTCCGTGTCCTGGGTTTAAGCAGTTCTCCTGCCTCAGCCTCCCAAGTAGCTGGGACTATAGGCATGCAGCACCATACCCAGCTAATTTTTACATTTTTGGTAGAGATGGGGTTTCACCATGTTGGCCAGGATGGTCTTGATCTCTTGACCTTGTGATCTGCCCGCCTTGGCCTCCAAAAGTACTAGGATTACAGGCATGAGCCACTGCGCCTGGCCTATGGAGTTATTTTAATCACTATATCAATATGCTGGAATAGCTCCCATCTTAAAAATAAAAACACATCCTCCTGTGACCCCACATCGCTCTCCAGTTATCACTTGTTTTTCAATTTGCCTTGAAAAACAGCAAAAGGATTGTTTCTACTCATATCTGATTTCTCACTTTGCTTCCTTCCTGGAATTTTCTTCACTCGGCCTTTTGTACCCTTCATGTACTGAACCACTCTTCTCCAGGTTACCAGTTACCTCCATGTCACAAAATTGAAGGTCAAGTCTCAATCTCCACCTTAGTGGCTGCTCAACAGCCACAGTTGCCAGTTCCTTCTTTTGTGAAAAACATTCTTCACATGGCTTTGTGAGCCCACTTTGGTCCTCTTCATACTCTCTGTTCTGTCTCAGTCTTCTTGGTTGGATCCTCTCTTCTTCCCCCTTTCTGAACATTGGAGTGCTTCACAACTCAGCCCTCGGGCCACTTTTGTAGTTGCACTCACTCCTTCAGTGATCTCATTTCATTTTCTCCCATAGTTGGAAATACCAGCTACACAGGTGGACATGTGTATATATTTGTATACCAACTTTCCAGATTCAATCATAGCCTTTCTCTTGAAATCTTGGTGTTTGTTTTCAACTGACTGTTAGATTTCTCTACTTAGACGTCTGATAGGAATGTCACATTCAACTTGTCTAAAACCAAATTCTTGATTTATTTCTTTCAGATCTGTACCTCCTCCCAGTGTTGTCCTTCTCAGTAAATGGAATCACTGTTCATTTGATTGCTTAGGCCATAAATCTTGCAGTAAATCTTTACTCCTTTCTTCCAATCCATTGTCTGATTCCATAGACTCTACCATCAAAACATATTCTGAATATGCCAACTTCTCACCACCTCTGCAACACCAGCTTTGTCCAAGCCACCATTATGTCTTACCTTTACTATTGCAATAGCCACTGCACTGGTCTCCAGGATCCCCCTTTCTTTTTACTTCCTAATCAGTAAGGCCTTCATGATATGTCCCCTGCAACCTCTATAAACTCATCTTTTACTTCATTTCTCTCCTGACTGCATGCCAGCCTCATTGCCTTTCTTGGTGGTCCTGGATCATACAAAGTACACTGCCCTGCCCTTTTACAGCACTTGTACCTGCTCTGTCCTTTGTCTGTGATGTTCAGGGCTTACTCCCTCACTTCATTTAGGTCTCTGCTTAAGTGGCATTCCTTGGACAGGTCTTCCCTAAACTCCACATTCCCATCACCCTTTATCCTCTTACTTGGCTTCATTTTTTTATACCATTCATCCCACCTGGCATTATACAGGTGTACCTCAGAGATATTATGGGTTCAGTTTTAGACCACTGTAATAAAGCAAATACCACAATAAAGCAAGTCATGCACATTTTTTGGTTTCCCAGTGCATATGAAAGTGATGTTTACACTATACTGTAGTTATTAAGTGTTCAATAGCATTATGTTTGAACAAAGAATGTACATACCTTAATTAAAGAATATGCTATTGCTAGAAAATGCTAATGATCATCTGAGCCATCAGCCAGTTGTTGGAGTCTTTTTGCTGGTAGTGTCCTGGTTTGATGTTGATGGCTGCTGACTGATCAGGGTGGTGGTTGCTGAAGGTTGGGGTGGCCTGTGGCAATGTCTTAGACCAAGACAACAATGACGTTGACTGCATCAATGGACTCTTCCTTTCATGAAAGGTTTCTCTGTAGCATGTGTCTCAGTTTGATAGCATTTTACCGATAATAGAACTTCTTTCAAAACTGGAGTCAATCCTCTGAAACCCTGCCACTGCTTTATCAACTAAGTGTATAAAATATTCTAAATGCTTTGCTGTCATTTCAACAACATTCATAGTATCATCACCAGGAGTAGATTCCCTCTCAGGAAACCACTTCCTTGCTCATTCATAAGAAGCAACTCATCATTCATTCAAGTTTTATAAGATTGCAGCAATTCAGTCACATCTTCAGGCTCTACTTTTTATTCCAGTTCTCTTCCTATTTCTACTACATATACAATTACTTCCTCCACTGAGGAAAGACATCCTCAAAGACAGCCATGAGGGTTGGAATCAACTTCTCCCAAGCTCCCGTTAATGATATTTCGACATCCCCCTATGAATTACAAATGTTCATAATGGCATCTAGGATAGTGTTATTTCTAAATGATTTTCAATTTACTTCGCCCAGATTTGTCAGAGGAATCACTATCTATGGCAGCCTTTACCTTACCAAAATATTTTTTAAATAAGACTTGGAAATCAAAATTACTCCTTGATTCATGGGCTACAGAATGGATGTGTTTGCAGGCATAAAAACAATATTAATCTCCTTGTACCTCTCCATCAGAGCTCTTGGGTGAGCAGGTACATTGTAAATCAGCAGGGATATTTTGAAAGAAGTTTTTTCCAAGCAGTAGGTCTCAACAATGGGCTTAAGATAGTTCATAAACCACACTGTAAACAAATACGCTGTCATCCAGGCTGGATTGTTCCATTTATAGAGCACTGGCAGAGGAGATTTAGCATAATTCTTAAGGGCCCTAGGATTTTCAGAATGCTAAATGAGTCTTGGCTTCAGTTTAAAGTGACCAGTTATATTAGCCTGTAACAAGAAAGTCAGCTTGTCCTTTGAAGCTTTGAAGCCAGGCATTGACTTACCCTCCTTAGCTATTAAAGTCCTCAATGTCATCTTCTTCCAGTAGAAAGCAGTTTCATTGACACTGAAAATCTGTTGTTGAGTGTAACCACCCTCATCAGTGATGTTAGCTAGATCTGGATAACTTGCTGCAGCGTCTAAGTTAGCACTTACTGCTTCATCTTGTACTTTTATATCACGGAGATGGGTTCTTTCCTCCAATCTCATGAATCAACCTATGCTAGCTTTGCACATTTTTCCATAGCTTTTTGACCCCTCTCAGTCTTCACAGAATTAACCAGAGTTAGGCCTTACTCTGGATTAGGCTATGGCTTCAGGGAATGTTGTGGCTGGTTTGATCTTTCCAGACCATTCAAACTTCCTTTATATCAGTAAGAAGGGTGTTTGGCGATTTTATCATTTGTGTGTTTACCGGAGTAGCACTTTTAATGTCTTTCAAGAACTTTTTCTTTGCATTTGCAACTTGGCTAACTGTTTGATGCAAGTGGCCTGGGTTTTGGCCTTTCTCAGCTTTTGACATGCCTTCCTCACTATGCTTAATCATTTCTAGCTTTTGATTTCAAATGAGAGATGTCTATTTCTTTCACTTGAAAACTTAGAAGCCATTGTAAGGTTAATAATTGGCCTAATTTCAAGATTGTTGTGTCTCAGGGAATAGGGAGGCCTGAGAAGGGTGAGAGAGATGGGGGAACAGCCAGTTCCCTACACTGACCAGTCAGAACACACATCATTTACTGATGAAGTTTGTTATCTCATATGGGTGCAATTTGTGACACTCCAAAACAATTATAAAAGTGACATCAAAGGTCTCATATCACAGATCACCATAATAGACAAAATAACAATGAAAAAGTTTAAAATACTGTGAGAATTATCAGAAACATGAAGTAAGCACGTGCTGTTGGAAAAATAGTGCCAAAAATAGTGCCAGTAGACTTGTTTGACACAGGGTTCTTACAACCCTTCAATTTGTAAAAAAGAAAAAAGAAGTATCTGCAAAGTGCAATAAAGCAAACCATAACAAAATGAGCTATTGCCTATACATTTATGAATTATCTCTCTGCTATTAGAATTCAAGCTTTATGAGGGCAGGGACTTTACAGCTTTTGTTCACTCTTACATTCTCAGGACCCAAAACAGTGTCTGACAAATAATAGGTGCTCAGTAAATATTTATTGAATGAATTAGTAAGTAAAATTTGCTTGTGAGTTTCAGATGGGATTAAAGCAGGATAAAAGACAACTTTGAAGTCTTTTCAACCCCTTAATATTATGCTTAGAATTTTTAAAAAACCTGTATTCTCAAGTACAGTATTTTCACTGGTTTTCCCTAAAACAGCATGAACTTTACTAGAAATCTCTTAGGTGTAAGTAGAGAAGATATGACGAAGGTTATAGTTATTAAAGCCAAAATAACTATCGCTCTTTTAAAAACATACATGAGATCATGTTACTCCCCTGCTAAATCTCTCCAGTGGTTTTTCACTGCACTTTGACTTATATTAAAATTCCTTCTCATGGCACATAATCTGGCTCCAGCTGACTTCCAAACCTCATCTTGTCTTTGTTATTCACCTCCCCACCATCTCAGCAGTCTTCTCTGTGGCCCAACAAGGCATGAGGCTGGTTCCTGCTAAAAGGCCTTAGTACTTACTTAGAACAAGTACTTAGTATTTGTTCTGTCTGCCTGAACACTTTCTGCTCACTTCTCCACAAAGCTGTTTTCTTATCATTCAGAGCTCAGAGTCTAAACCCCAAAGTGCCCTCCATGATCAATCTAATAATAATCATATGAGCTGCTCCCTCCCCACGCCCCAGGATATGTGCACCTATGACTCTGCTTTTATTTATCATTAGAAATGACTTTGTTGTTTTTCCATCCTCCACTAGAGTGCAACCTCTGTGAGCATGGGGACCTTGTCTGCCATTCACAGACGTGCCTCTGCTGCAGCCTGCTTCAGAGTGGGTGCTCTGTGAGCGTCTACTGTGGAATGAGTGACCCCATCGTGTCTGAAGGCTGGCTGTGTCTTCATCAGAAAGCTTCTTCTCCTCTTCCATCAGTCCGCCCGGCTGACCTAGAGCTGGTTGAGGCTGGGGCCTCCTCCTAGTTCCTCAGTGCTTCCCGCACCCCCTGCCCTGTACCTCTCAGGTCCTTACCTTGATGGCCCCCGTGGCTATCTGGATATGGTGCAGCCGTCGCAGCGTGCTCTCTCTGTCGATGAAGTAGGAGGCGGCCAGCTGGTGCAGGGTCTCCAGGGACACAGCCGAGCTGTTCCCACTGACCCCGATTATAGAGGCACCTCCTGTTGTCTCTGTCTTTCTTCCCAGTTTCCGCTTGTCCACAAAAATGGTCAGGGACTCTTCTCCTATGGTGAACAACACGAGTGTATTGGTGAGGCTCTCTGCTCTTGAATCCCCTACCAATAGGAACATAAACCCTTGGCCAGGGTAGACACAGCTGAGAGAGAGCACAGCCCCTGCTGCCAAGCTCTTCCCCCAGCCCTTACCATCTTTAGAAGAGGCTCATCAGAGGGAGCCACAGGCCAGCGGCCTCGCTGCCTGAAAGGCCCTCTTCCAAAGCTCAGTCCCCCTGCCCTCAGCTTATCTGTTTAACATCTTCTATTGAACTCTGTCTCAAGCAATCCTCCTCCATAGGGGAGACACAATTCTCTCTCTCAAGTTGTTTACGAGGAGTCTTCGTGGCTTTTTCTGCTCCCTCGGGAAGGGCAAAAGCCTTGAAGCTTCATCTCCCTCCCCCCCATCAAACACTCAACACCTGCCGCATGCCGACAGCTGGCCTGAGTCCTGGGAGAGCTTGTTTGGGTCGATTGGACAGTGAGCTAAATGTTATAATGAATCCTGCTTCCTTCTTCCCAGGGCAGAGGGAACTCTGCATCTTCAGAGCTTTTGATCCTGCCCTGGTAGGTTCTAGCCCACATTGCTCCACCCTGCCCCCACCCTCCGCCCCACAAGAGGGTGATTCATCAGCCCAGCACCACTGGAGTTGTTTAGACAGTTTCCAATCTTTATCGAGAGGAAGAGGGGTCAGTACTCCAGGGACTTCGACTTCTTTGCCTGTGAGTCTGACCATTGTAGCCACAGCAAAAAATAGAAAGTGGCGAAGCCTCAGGGGTTGGGTGACTCAGCGAAGCGAAAACTGGGAGCGCCCCCTGCTGGCAAGTGCTTGTTAGGAGCCTGTCCACCTCCAACCGCCATACACAACTTCCCCTCCTCAAGAGAGCCTTATAAGCAAATAGAGATGCTCTGGGGTAAATTGAGATGTCAAGAGACTACACTGTTTTCAAATGCACCAGAAAGACTTCTGAGGCAGTAAAAGACCAGGAGGAACAAAAGACTGTTGGAGCTATACTACATAAGTCTTAACGTTATTTCCAACGGTCTGGCAACCAATTAGCTTAGGATTGTGATGTTGCTTACCTCCAAGGGTGGCAGAAAGTAAGAAATGAGTGCCGTACTTTTTAATCAGGTTTTCGGTAACCTGTTGCAGATTGGGTCTCCTTCCAAGGAGGCGAATGTTCCGGATAAACTCTGGGGCAAGAGGCAATGGCAAACTGAAGAAGTCCTTCCTTTCTAGAGCCAAGTTGTTCACCTTCCAACGGGCAAACTCCCTGGAGGAAAAGCCAAGGGGTAAGGAAAAGCTGACCGCGTTTCAGAGCAAGAGGCATAAAATCTGAAGTAGGTAATGTTCTTCCTCCACTTGCAACCACTCATCTCCTCTCAGCCCACATCCCCGCCGCGCCCCCCCTCCCCCCCGCGCCCCCCCTCCCCCCCGCGCCCCCCCTCCCCCGCGCCCCCCCTCCCCCCCGCCCCACCCGCTGGAGGTGCCCAGTGTCCGGCAGAGGCCCCTTAGCCTCTCACCTGGCCTGTCATTCACATGCTGTAAGAAAGCTCTGTCTCCACTGACCTCCATCAGAGCCTCTCCCAGCCAACTTTCTCATCAGGCAGTAGTTGATTAGCTTATTCACATGAAGTCATGGTTTACAGTGTCGAGTAGTAGAAAAAACACACATTGGAACAGTGGTTTGCAAAGATGTGATCTAATCACAGCTGTCTTATAGTGAATGAGTCACATCACCTGTCATGGCCTCAGTTACTCACCTGTGAAGTCAGGAGGCTTGCTCTAGAACCACTGCCCTCACATTTTGATCTCTGATCCCCTTCACACTGTTAAAAATTATTGAATCCCCATATTTGTACATGTGGCTTAGAGCTATTGAGATTTACCATTTTAGAAATTAAAACCAAGAAAATCAACATTTATTTCATTTAGAGATAACATTAATAAACCCATTACATAAAACCTAACCTTTTCATGACAACTGTATGTTCTGAAACAAAACAAATTTAGCAAGAAGAGTGGCATGGCTTTGCATGTTTGCAAATCTCTTTAATATCAGGCTTAGCAGAAAAGAGCTGCACTCTCATATTTGCTTCTACATTCAATCTGTTTTCATAATTGTGGATTTTCATCTTTGATACTACACTAAACTAAACAGATGGTAGTTTCTTAAAGGTTAGTTACAATATGGAATCTGAAATCATATCAGTGAACTTTTCATGCTTTGTTACATTAAATCCAGTGTTCTATATTGTAATCTGAATGGATCTTTCTATCCTGCATAATGTTGTAACATCATGTGTTGGTCATCTGGAAAATATCAGGTCACTGAGTTATGCAGATCTTCCACGTTTTGACACTTTTCATTATGTAATATTAAAACATCTCACTATGTAATATCACGACCAATCTCTTCAAAGTCTTTAAATATTAGGAAAATGTCAAGTTCATGAGGATGAATGCAAGTTTTCTAAAATTTGAATTTTCATTTAAAAGTTTAAATTGTATTATTGGTAACAAATACTGTCAGGTGTTTTCCTTGCAGAGGCTGGCTTAGTTAATTCTTTTTTTTTTTTTTTTTTTTTTGGAGAAACGTCTGCCAGACACTCAAGTCTGAATAATCATAGTTTGCCTGTCGCTTGTGCTTTCAAGAAAAATGGAGTTCCATGAAAAAAGTGGCTAATTCGACCATCCTGGCTAACACCGTGAAACCCCATCTCTACTAAAAATACAAAAACTAGCCAGGCGAGGTGGCGGGCGCCTGTAGTCCCAGCTACTGGGGAGGCTGAGGCAGGAGAATGGCGTAAACCCGGAAGGCGGAGCTTGCAGTGAGCTGAGATCCGGCCACTGCACTCCAGTCCGGGCGACAGAGTGAGACTCCGCCTCAAAAAAAAAAAAAAAAAAAAAAAAAAAAAAGTGGCTAATTCAGCTTGCAACTCAACCACAAAAGTATTTCTCCTTGAGACAATTATAGTACTTAAGTAGCCTCAGATTTGCTTTATGTGCACTTCCCATTTCATCTTACAGAATATTAAAAACACATGTACCCAAGGGTCAAGATTTAATAAAATTAATAAATGTTTCTGCTTTAAGTGAAGCGTGTGTGTGTGTATGTGCGCGCGCATGTGTGGTTGTGTGTTTAGGTGCAAGTGTGTAATGAAGAATACATGACTCCTAGTGTTATGTGGTGTCACTGCCTTTATTCAAATTAAGGTACCAGCAGTTTTATTTTGTACCTTCAGTGCAAATGTCAACATGAACACTCTGAAATAGACTAAGAGGATCCATATTTTAAGAAGCCTTATTTTAGAAGATTGCAAAGTCGTTCGTTTCTAATTCTGTTGAAGATTTTAATTTTCAAGCTTTGCTCCTCATTGGAATGTTTGCATTTTAAAGGGGACAGGTTTATAAATCTTTGTCTTGGGATGAAATTTAAAGAATCATATCCATTAATAAGAAATGAGTTTTACATTGTCCCCCAGATTGTACTGGTAAGAACAGCTCCACTGCCTTAGGAAGCAACAAAATGTAAAGTGTTTACACCCTCTTCACCCATCCCAAATCTGCTCATCATAACAGTGCCAAACCTTGGTCTAACCTTCCCCAAATGTCCATGAAATGCAAATGATAGGGTTGCATAAAAATAAAATAATTAAAAATAAATAAATAGATTTTTGACAAAGATGCCAGGAACACACATTTGGGAAAGGAGAATGTCTTTAATAAATGGTGCTGAAAAAACACAACATCCACATGCAGAAGAATAAAACTTATCTATCACCATGTACAAAAATCAGCTCAAAATGAATGAAATACTTAAATGTAAGACTCAAAACTATAAAACTAATAGAATAAAGTATAGGGGAAAAGCTTTATGACATTGATGTGGGCAAGATTTTTGGGGTAAGAACCCAAAAGCACAGGCAACAAAAGCAAAAATAAACAATGAGATGACATTAAACTGAAAAGCTCCTGCATAGTAAAGGAAACAATAGAGTGAGGAGACAACCTACAGAACTGAAGAAAATATTTGCAAACTATGAGTCCACTAAAGGGTTCATATCCAGACTATGTAAAGAACTCAAATAACTTAATAGCAAAAGAACAATTTTTTTTAATGGGCAAAATAGTTGAATAGACATTTTTCAAACGAATACATAAAAATGGCCAGCAGGTGCATGATAAAATGCTCAACATCACTAATCATCAGGGAAATACAAATCAAATGCACAGTGAGATGTCACCTCACCCTCGTTAGAATGGCTGTTATCAAAAAGCCAGAAAATAACAAATGCTGGCCAGGATGGAAAGAAAGGGGAACTCGAATACACTGTTGGTGGGAGTGTAAATTAGTGCAGTCATTATGAAAACAGCATGAAGATTCCTCAGAAAACTAAAAATAGAACTACCATATAATCTAGCAATCTCACTACTAGGTACATATTCAAAGGAACTGAAGGCCGGGCGCGGTGGCTCAAACCTGTAATCCCAGCACTTTGGGAGGCCGAGACGGGCGGATCACGAGGTCAGGAGATCGAGACCATCCTGGCTAACACGGTGAAACCCCGTCTCTACTAAAAAAAAAAAAATACAAAAAATTAGCCGGGCGAGATGGCGGGCGCCTGTAGTCCCAGCTACTCGGGAGGCTGAGGCGAGAGAATGGCGTAAACCCGGGAGGCGGAGCTTGCAGTGAGCTGAGATCCGGCCACTGCACTCCAGCCTGGGCGACAGAGCGAGACTCCGTCTCAACAAAAAAAAAAAAAAAAAAAAAAAGGAACTGAAATTAGTATATCAAAGAGATATCTGCACCTCATGTTTATTGCAGCACCATTCAAAACGACCAAAATATGGAATCCACCTAAATTTCCACAAACTGATGATATACACAATGAAATACTATTCAGCTGGGAAAAGAATGAAATCCTATCATTTGCAGCAACATGGATGAACCCGGAGGACATAATGTTAAGTGAAATAAGCCAGGCATAGAAAGACAAATACCACATAACCTCACTCATATGTAGAGTCTAAAAAAGTTGATATCATGGAATTGGAGAGTAGAATAGTGGTTACCAGAGGCTAGGAAGGGTAGTAGGAAAGGGAAATGGGGAGAGCTTGGTTAACAGATACAACATTACAGTTAGGAAAAATAAGTTCTGTGCTCTATTACATAGTAGGGTGACCATGGCTAATAATAATGTACTGTAGATTTTAAGTAACTAGAAAAAAGCATCTTGAAAGTTATCACCACAAAGAAATGATACATGTTTGAGGTGATGTATATGCTAACTCCCTTGATTTGATCATTATTCAGTGTATGCATGTATTGAAACATCACACCAATACACTGTTGTGCCAGATATGTCAATTATGAACAAAATTTTAAAATTAAAATTATAAATACATAAATAAATAAAAATCCATGCTACATTTGATGCATAATCCCCCCATCTAACTCTGGAGACTGACAGGGGAGGAGCATGTGTCAAATACTACTAGGGAAACAAAGAAAAGCAGGTGACTAATAATTCATGGTTCCAACAAGGTCTTCAAAATTCCTGCTGTGTAGCTTTATTTATCTAAGAAGGTAAGTTCATAATAACATATTGTCAGTTATTTCCTTTGTGCAGCAAGTGCTAAACTTTAATTAAAGTACAGAGTATTTGTCAAAAGTATTTTCTATCCCAAACCCCACTGCAGGGTAAAGAACAGTTGCCTAATCTCATCTCTAATTGGCTGGATGGAAACTAGAATCCTCTCACTGGTTAGTTGATAATTACATTGATGAATCATAAAATCAGATTACTACAAGCAAACAAACAAACAAAAAACCTTAGGGTCATCAAACCCAGCCCCCTTGCTTTGGGATAGGGCACATCTAGACTTCATTAACTAATGGTTTCTAACCTATTATTTTTCTAGATTGCTGGGGGGAAAAGACATTATTACATTTTCCATAGTTTCTTACAATGGTCAAAGCCCCTCACAGTAAGGAAAGGCCAACTTAGCATAGAGGTGGGGCCCACTTTAATTAAATATAATAAATAAAAATTGGTAGTCAGTTGTCTGACCCAGTCAGACACTGGGTCTGGATGGGAATTAGTATTCTCTAGTTTCCTCATGTTTCTCGTAAAACAGAGAGGGCAAGAGGTTTACCTAAAGCAATGAAGCCAGTTGATAATAGAACCAGAACAAAAAGCTAGTGTGCTGACCCTCCTTCTATGCTATTAACAGAAACTATGATGGCGGTGACAATAGTCACAACTGAGACTCAGAGAGACTAAGAAAGTAGTGTGGATGAAATCACAGTTAGTAAATGACAGAGTTGTGCTTAAAACCCAGGCCAGTATCGTACTGCTGTTTCTCTAGCACTGTTTTCCTTCGAGTAGATGAGGTTAAGTATTAAGTGTATTTTATCAAATTCTAATTTTTTGTGGTGTTTGGTATCCTTTAACACACATACTTTTATTACCCAGAACATTCCACTTTTTACATTTTCTACATAAAACATGGATTAGTTGTATATTCAAAACATAGCATAACATTTGCACCACAGAAAAATGTTCCTGGATTAAGGCAATTTTAACATGCCCATTTGCAGGAGAAGAAATTGAGATGCCTCAAAAAGCCAAGTCCATACAGAAGGTACATGGGAGGAATCACAGATAAAGGCCTGAGTCCAGCTCCTGTGGCTGCTAAAGAAATCATAACACAGAATAATGAATGACCTAGAAAAAGGAATGATACTAAGGAAGTTTTTTATGAGCAAATAATAAAAAATAATGGCTAACATTTAATGAATTTTTAGTATGTGATAGGCATTCCAAGCATCTTACAAGGATTAGTTAATATTATATTCAAAACACCATATAAGGGGGAAAATATAATTATCTTCATTTATAGATGATGAAATTGAGGTACAAATAAGTTAATTTGCCCAGTAGTTTAACTACTAGTTAAGTAGTTTAAGCCAGTAGGTGGCAAGGTCAGGATTTAAACACGGACTGTCTGACTCCAGTACACACAGTCTTTGCCGCTAGGCTATACTACTGTCATCTGTGAAACTCTAAGGAACAACTATGCTATGGAGTAAAAGTGTGTGCATGTGGGGGAAGAGAGTTTCAATAGTGCCATATAGGGACTATAAGGATAGGGACTATATTTGGAGAATTTCACTGGAGAAAGAATCCGTAAGAATGCATACAAGTGGCAGCTGGGCGCCGTGGCTCACACCTGTAATCCCAGCACTTTGGGAAGCCGAGGTGGGTGGATCACAAGGTCAGGAGTTCGAGACCAGCCTGACCAAGATGGTGAAACCTGGTCTCTACTAAAAATACAAAAATTAGCCGGGCACAGTGGCAGGTGCCTGTAATCCCAGCTACTTGGAAGGCTGAGGCAGGAGAATAGTTTGAACCTGGGAGGCGGAGGTTGCAGTGAGCTGAGATTGTGCCATTGCACTCCAGCCTGGGCAACAGGGCAAGACTCCATCTCAAACAAACAAACAAACAAACAAATACATAAAAGTGGCTACATTTGCCAAAGAACAAAAAACAAAAAAGCCCAAATCTACTTTCATCACAAACTACAGCGGGCTATCAACTCAGAATTAGGCTCAAGTGGGCATGGTGGCTAGTGCCTGTAGTCCCAGTTACTCAGAAGGCTGAGGTGGGAGTATCTTTTGAGCCCAGGAGTTTGAGTCCAGCCTGGGAAACATAGCAAGACCCCCATCTCAAAAAATATTAGGCATAAGGCCTCAGCCACAGGAGTTCGAGTCCAGCCTGGGCAACATAGCAAGACTCCTGTCTCAAAAAAGAAACATTAGGCATAAGTACTCAGCCACAGAAAGGTTCAGACTCTCAGGGCTCCCAGTGATTTTCTCTTCAGCCCCAATAAATTTCTTCCTTGCCCTTTGGGGCCCTTCTTGGAACCAAAATAATGGAGAAACATCTGTGCGTGGTGTTTGAGCCAGAAAGTGGTAAAAATGTGCTTACAGAACTTATTAACCTGATTCTTTCCAGCATCTGCAAACCTTAGAGGCAATACTGGAAGGCAGCCTGAGCTATTCAAAGAAGAAATGTTCATTTCCGATTTTTCATTTAGCAGTTTTCCCCCCAGTAATAGAATAATCAAGGCTCTTTTTTTTTAACTAAGAAAAAGATGTTTTCTATATATCAATTATATTAACACACACTGCTTCAATTAAGCCATCATCTTTGTTTCAATTAAGATATCAAGTAAATCTCCATTTCAATTTAGCCATTTCTCCTAAAATCTTCTCCCACTGTGTTTGTTACACAGTAAACAATCTGAGAAAGCAAACGTTTCTAACAGCACTATAGTCCCTATGTAAAGTGTCTTTAGAATAGGAGTGGCCACTGCATCCAGGGCTCACAGGTTCAGCCAAAGGGTAAAGAGAGCTCTTCCCTGTGGACTTTGCCTGTAAAATGCATTCACGTTGCACATAAAAAGGGTGCTTCAGTAAACTGCTATAATTAACAAAAATTCAGTCAATTTTCCATCTTCCTCTAGCATGCTTTAGGTTAGCCTAGAGTGAACAATGTGTATTTCCGTGAAAGGGTGAACATACACATAAAATCATTAATAAAAACCAAACCAATGTCCAGGGAAGGGATAACCCAGCCTGGAAGGTATAATCCAGTGTGTTAAATCAGCCAAGCATACTGACACTCAGAATATTTTAGATATAATGATATCTAAATAATCAGTGCTGAAGTAATTGTAGTTATCTTTATCCCAAGTTGCATAACACTGGTGGCTCAGATTGCCAAAAAATGATGCTTCTGGTTGTAACTGAGTTTAGGGATTTCCCCAAAATCCAAAGGGGCCCTGCAATAGGAGAGTTGAACCACGGCCATGCCAGATCTCAGGCACAGGAGCTTCAGCAGGGTTTTGAGACTGGGCCAGCTCTGGGTTTGAGGCAAAAGGGTCTCCGATGAGAATACTAAATGGCTACAAATGTTCCTAATTCAAAAGATGTAAGTAAAAAGTGCTGCCTCCAACTCAAGCTACTGATTCATGTCAGCAGCCACCTGCAGCACTATGTTACACAAGGTCAACAAGAAATCTCCCAGCAAGAATCCCCCTGCAGGGTCTCGTGCCTGAAGATGAAAGGCTCAGAAAGAGCACAGCTGGGGTCTTCCAGCCCGGGTGCTGTTTCCAGCAGCTGCACAAGGAAGCACCACTTTCCAGGCTCATAAACTGAGAACATTGACCTGGCCCCTGTGAAGAGTCATTACCTATGAAGCCTCCCTCCCTATGAAGCCTTAAGGGGAAGAGTATGAAAACACATACACACACACACGTGCGCACACACACAAACCTCAGTGAAGCTCAAATCTAGAAGTACAGGTTGAGTGTCCCTAATCTGTAAATCTGAAATCTAAAATGTTCCAAAAGCCAAAACTTTTTGAGCATCAACATGATTCTCAAAGGGAACACTCACTGGAGCATTTAGAATTTCATATTTTCAGATTAGAGATGCTGATCCAGTATAATGCAAATATTCTAAAATCTGAAAAAAAAATTCAAAATATTTCTGGTCCCCCAAAATTTTTGGATAAGTGATACTCAACCTGTAATGAATACTGTAGCCTACAGTGGTGGGTGGTTGTGCTATAACTTCACGCGAACAGCCGGATTATTCTGTTACCAGTTTTTGTAATAGATCTTTCATCTTTCCACCTCTGCGGGGGAAGCATGTTCAGGCCCATTTCCAAGTCCACAGATAGGGCTGTCATTTGGAAAGTCACATCCTGCATCCTAAGCATGCAGCTCTACCCACCCCCCTCCACCGCGGCACCCCTGCAGGCTTGGCACCAACCTATCCCAGTGTCACTGTGCCCCTGCATACGACGTTTGTTCCTCCTGCGTTAGACTCCAGGCTGGGTTTACTGAGGAGGAAATCAATGCTGCTTCCAGCAGAGCCAACCAATCACCGCCTGCTCACTATTCTGCGTTTCTCAGAATAGGACTTGAGAGACCGTGGGGAAGTCTTAAGGCAACCACGGAACCCACTTTGCAAACAATTGCAGAAGGAGTGGGCTCTCAGGGTAGGGACATTGACCTCTATTCTTTGGCCTTCCTGATCTATATCCAATGATCTATCTTTTGGGGGCACACCCTCCAACTTTTTGTGCTCAAAAGGACTGCAGTGCTGAAAGAGACTGGGCTATTACTCTCCAAACAGTTGTCATGATATGAACCAAACTGGTTTTCCCTGAAAAATGAAGGTAAATACAGGACATGTTATTGAATAAAATATTTAAGAACTCTGGAGCAAAAGAGACAGACCAGCCCTAAGCCAAGGACATAGTTTTCTTGTCATTTTTCCTAGGACTTTACTTTGTCTACTTATACTGTCAACCAATGACCTATGGGAAATTTTCTCACATACCAACCAGTTCTGGGTAAGTGCAACTGCCTTTGTTCTCAGAGCCTTTGTCTTGGAGATTTGCCTTTCCCCAATTAGCTTGAGACTTGCCAGTTGGACAGAGGAAACTCAGTAAATACCACTGAGTGTCACGCGGCTGATTTTCCTAAAGAATTTCAGACACAGGAAGCCTTCTCTTTCTTCATCTTTCTACCAATATACCTCACACCCAGGGCTACTGCTCCCATCACAGAACTCAATCCACCAAGCGATGACATCACCATTTTGTCTTTTTCATAGGACTCACATTTTTCATCTTGAAAAACTCACATGAACAAGAATAGCCAAAGCCAACATGTACATTGAGTGATGCCAGTTTTTTATCCAGTGACTCAGCTATGATGGTTTCACATTCTCTATCAAGCTGGACATTTTAGGGACTTAACGATATATCATACTTTGGCTCCTATACAGAGACAGTATTTCTACACATCACATCACCAAGAGATTTCTATCTCAACAACAGATTACTGTAATGTACTTGGCTATTAGAGACTTTACTGCTATAATGAATAGGATATGATTAATCTGAGTTATAAAAAGAAATGAGAATAAAAACCATAATCTCATATATTGGTGTAGTGCTTTCCTGAGAGATTGGGGGGAAGTGGTAAAGCAGTGATGGAACCCACTTTGCAAACAATGACAGAAGCAGTCAGCTATCATGGTAGGGACATTGACCTTCTCTATTCTTTGGCCCTCCTGATCTACTTCCAGTAGTCTCTCTTTCGGGGGCACCCCCTCTAACTTTTAGTGTTCAAAAGGACTACAGAACTGAAAGGGAAGAGGCTATTATTCTCCAAACAGTTGTCTTGATATGAACCAAACTGGTTTTTTGCATACAATTTTTACACACACTTATTTTATCTATACAGGGACCTTGGGAGAAAGGGAGAGAAAATATCATTAATCAACTATTAAGCTTTTACATGCTAACACATGAGAAGACAGAGAAACTGAGAGAAATGACTTGCCCCAAGTCTCAGTTGACTAGTGGTAGAGTTTAACTAGAACTTAGACCATGCTACCAATGATTTTCTGCCTTTGTCTGTGGCCTGTGTTCAAGCTCAGGGACTACTGTCCACCTTTGTCATACTTCCCAGGTGATTCTTTTGGCTTGTTTACCTCTGTGGCTGGGAGAGATCCCCAGGCAGGGAGGCTTCAGTCCAGGAGTCATTTGGTTAAGTAATATCTCAGACCTTGCAACTCTTAGAGACACAAGAGCAGAAATGAGGCCATCTCTTCCCTGATGTCCTGGTGCTCTCCATCTTTTCACTGTCTGGGAGAATTCAAGAAGCCTGGCATGGAGGTAATTTAGCAGCCTGCTGTGTTCTCAAACAACGGCCCGTAAACAATGATTGGCCAATTTCATTCTAATCTTCCCAATTTTGCTCTAATTAAAATCAAGCTGCAGCTTTCAAACAGTTTAATTAAGGCTGATTGGGAGACATGGGGGAGGGGAGAGTCAAGCTTAAAGGAAGAGGAGGAGATCACTGTTTGGCTAGTCTCACACTGCCCTAGTGGGGCTTGGGGACATAGGGAGAGCACTGAGAGTGGTGTGTTTATAGAATCAACATGAAAGACAACAGACTCACTGGAATGAGGGCCCAGTGAATCTGTGCAACCAGAAGAAACTGAAGAGGGAGCTGAGACCTGTGTCTTTCCAGGCACTCACTGTCAGGTCTTTCCTGACATCCCAAACTGCTCCCCAGCATCTCATCGGCTCACCTGTGGACAGCATGGCTCTCATCAAATGTCTTCCTGAGCTTCCTTTATTTACTTGACTCCCAGAGAATTCCCGCAGACTGGTAATTGCTTCCATTATTCTACAAGTTTATTCCTTTTGCAAAGAAATAGCCCCTCTGGTATTTTGGTGCATTTAATTTTTATGTGGGTCATTCTTCTTTGGACTAAATAGTTTTAGTTCCTTCAACACAGTTTCCAGATTCCTAGGCCTACATGCTCAACCTTTTCTGCTTGCAATCAATGGTATTTCTTTTTAAAGATGGAAACCAAATTTGAACGCAATCCAGTAGATATATTCTGAGCCACTGAGAGTACGTTAGGATACAAGATCTGAATACATCATTAGCACCATCGTTATGACCATTATCATCGTTTCAGTTATTAGTGAGACCCTCTGTTTCTAGGAATGGAAGTAGATGCTTTATATATTTTTAAATTGTCACTGTAATCTTACAGATGTCAGTGTGGTTGATTGAATCACCATTCTCGCCAGTATTAGGATGCCCTTTGACATGTTACTTTGCAATATCACTCACTTGTGAGGAGGGAGCTTATTTCCCTCCCTCAAGGATATTGGGTTTGGCTATGTGACTTTGCTTTGGACAAAGGAATGAGGGCAGAAGTGATTGTGTGCTGATTTGGGACCAAGACCTCAATAGATACTGAACATTTCCACTCTCTGTCTTGCATTTCTGCCCTTACTATGAGAATTGCTTCCCCCAGGTACTGCAGGTGCTGCTCTTTTAGCCTGGGTCCCAGAATAAACACCATTAGAAGAAACACCTAATGGCCTCCTTGCAGACGTGCAGCATGAAGCAAAGCTAACCCAGCAAACCTGCACGTGCGTGAGTAAGAATACATTTTATTTTTTATTTTATTTTATTTTATCTTTCTGAAATGGAGTCTCACTCTGTCACCCAGGCTGTAGTGTAGTGGCATGATCTTGGCTCACTGCAGCCTCTGCATTCCCAGGTTTAAGCAATTGTCTTGCCTCAGCCTCCCGAGTAGCTGGGACTACAAGCACATGCCAACACACCTAGCTAAGGAATAAATTATTTTTAAGCTACTGAATTTTGTTGCTTTTTGTATGCATCATTGTAGCAATAGTTAAATGACACACACCACAAGTGTTAGTCCTATTTTATAGCTAAGCTTGTTGAGGCTCAGATAACACACACAAGGACACAAAGATAAGTAAGAGGTGAAGGCAGTCTATGCTGTTGCTGCTATATATTTTTTATTAATGTACTTGAATATTACATTCATTTTTTAAAGACAAAAATATTCCTTGCTAACAGTAATCATATCATCAGTCGGTATCCCATATTTCTTTCCAGCCCCAGAATTTTTTTTTCTCAAGTATCACAGTCAAGTCAGGTCTCTTATATTTGTGACACTGACATTTTTAACTTCAATTTAGGGCTTTACATTTCACCCTCTTTTTGCATTCCACCCTTTGTGGCAGAGGCTGGGAAGTTGTTTCCAAAGATGTTTCCATTTTCCTCCTGGGCTCACAGATGGACAATTTCCCACCCCCACCCCCACAGCTTCTTCTGCATTTAAACATAGCCATGTGACTGAATTCTACAGTAGAATATGAGTCCAGGTCTATACCATCAAACCTCTCATGAAATCCGTCATGCTCTTTCTCTTCCTTTGTCTACCAGGATCCAGGACTCTGAGGCCCTAAGGGATGGCAGAATGATGAGGCCGAAGGAGTCTTTGTCCTGAATTGATTTCGTGAAGCAATCTCCTTTTATGTCTCTCATAAATTGTATTGTAGTGTGACATGAGCAAAAACATAAACTTTCATTAAGTCACTCAGATTTGAAGACTATTTGTTTCAGCAGTTAGCCTACTTTGACTAATACTGTCTTGATTGTATCTATCCAATATTCTAGCCTGATGAAACCATCTTGGCTCTTGATTTCTTAACTGTATTGCCTAGCTGGATAAGGGTTCAGTTACTGTTCAAGCAGCCATGCTCCCATTACTTCTCAGTTCAGCAACAATCCTGTATATGATCTCCCTTCTTCTTGCTTTCTGGGTCTAGGGGGAGATGGTGTTGGTCTTGAGCCCTTGTCTTTTATGCTGTGGGATCTTGGTGTGTGAGTCGTGCTCTATGGGGAGAATACCTGTCACTGTTAATGATTTATTTTGAACTATCTATAACTATAAAATCAGTGGCTAGATTAACTCAAGCTACAGTTAAGGAGAGCAGTATATAGACTGTAAGTGATAAATCTGATTAATGTACAGAGTTCTATGCATAAAGCAAGTCTGATAGAGTAAGACTACCTATTCTTTCTTCTTTCTCAATTAATCTTTTTATTTTCTCCCTGTACTCTTCTCTAGATTTCTCACTTTTTTTCATATTTACTAATGGGTGACCCCTCACAAAAAGAATAAGCATTTAGCTTGAAATAAACCAAATCTTTTTTTTTCAGTTATCACTAAATAATCCTATAAAGAAAGTACTATTATTCCACCAATATTACCAATGAGAAAAAATGAGGCTCAGAGATGCAAAATAATTTACACAACTAAAAGCAGCAGAACTGCAGTTTAACCCAGTCAGTCTGATTCTGCAATTTAAACTGCAGTTTAACCCAGTCAGTCTGATTCTGCAATTTAAACTGCAGTTTAACCCAGTCAGTCTGATTCTGCAATTTAAACTGCAGTTTAACCCAGTCAGTCTGATTCTGCAATTTAAACTGCAGTTTAACCCAGTCAGTCTGATTCTGCAATTTAAACTGCAGTTTAACCCAGTCAGTCTGATTCCAGAGCCTTGAGTCTCAACCACATGTTTACTCCTTCATCTAATTTCATCCCAGAACATCCTACTCCTACTGAATGGTTTCATCCTCTTATTACGCCCTTATGCATGGCAGACATGGTGCTGGGGTCAGGAGACATAAAAGTGAAATACAACATGTTCTTTGCCTGAAGGAGCTCTGAGCCTAGTGAAGAGCAAAGAGAAATAAACGAGTGCACAAAAATAAGTTCGTATGGCAAAAATACGAACAAACTGATGGGGAATCATAGGTAGGAGAAACTAACTCTTGTAGGAGTCAAAGAAGACTTCACATGGCGATGATAATTTAGATGAGTTTGAAAGGTGAGAAGGAGCTCAGAGAAGGTGGAAAGAGCTTTCGGGGTAGAGGGAATGGGTCATGGAAAGACACAGGACAACAAGCGGGCCTTCTGTGTCTGGGCAAATCGGAGGTATTCATTGGGACTGGAACAAAAGAAACACAGGAAGAAACGGTGGGGCACAATCAATGGCAGAGGGTCAGTATTCATTGACTACTTGTTGAAATAGGGAATGAATGGATTTGGAAGTGACTTTTATGCTAAGAAAATGGGTTTGGGTTTTATTTTTGGGGTACAGACAGACTAACAGGGACTTAGGCAAGTTGCATTAGAGAAGCAAGGAAACTACAAGTGGTGGACAATGAAGCCAGGGGAAAAGAAAAGGGGCTGGATTTGAAAGGCAGTTCTGAGATGGAAGCCACACAACTCAGATGGGGAGAGAATGGAGAAGAGGCAGGAGTTACAGTAGCCAGGTGGCTGTTCATATCAGAAGCACGGCAAAGAGTGTAGGAGATACAGGTGTATTAGGACCTCATGAGTTCAGCTCTGGCTATGATTTTAACCACACAAACTAAATCTAGGTATACAAAAGCAAACTGAATAACAGCTGGATATAATCTTTGAACTTGGATGAGAAACATTCTCTAGACACAACTCCAGCACATTTCCAATGTTCCTCGAAGCACTGAGATTTCAACTCCAGAGGAGTCACCCTGTGTCCTGCGGTGTGCCTGTGACCTGGCGTCATATGCATGCCCATCTGAGGCTTTCTTCCTTTTTCCAGTGGAGTGTACCCAGGAGGTCATACTTCACCATTTTGTCTCTTAACTTGCATGCCTAGGAAGTTGCTTTTCTCAGGGTCTGCATTCAATTAACACTTTAAGGTTAACAGTTGTGGATCATCAGGAGGGTGTCTCTCCTTGGCCACCTGGCCCTGCTGCTGCTAATGTAATACCTAACCTTGTATTTAGACTCTCCCTTAATCACGTAGCCTTGTTTCCACCTGAATAGGCTCTCCCTTAGCTGAGAAAGCCAGGTGGCTGTTCATACAAGAAGCACGGCAAAGAGTGTAGGAGATACAGGTGTATTAGGACCTCATGAGTTCAGCTCTGGCTATGATTTTGCCACACAAACTAAATCTAGGTATACAAAAGCAAACTGAATAACAGCTGGATATAATCTTTGAACTTGGATAAGAAACCTCTATTCTCTAGACACAACTCCAGCATATTCCAACATTCCTCAAAACACTGAGATTTCAACTCCAGTAGAGTCACCCTGTGTCCTGCGATGTGCCTGTGAGCTGGCATCACTGTCACTAGTCTTCAACAATGGCACAGAATGCAAGAAGTTAAAGAAGTCTGGGGAGAGGGAAATGCCTGACCTGAAAAACTCTAAAATGAAAAACTGATATTGATCCGTGACAAAATTCTTGAGTACTTTGAAGTGTGAGCAAGCAAGCAAGCTCCCTAGGAGTCAGAATTGGTTTAGGAAGAAAACCTTATTTCAAAATAAGTCTCATGTATTTTCTTTATGAAGAAAGATGGAAAAGGGAGAGTTGGGGAAAAACAAACAAGGACAGCTTGTGAAAGAGAATGTGAGAGGAGGGGAAGGAGGAGGAAAGAACCTCTGGAAGGAAGTTACAAAGTGCTGACGAGGAACTGGGGAGAGTAGTAACTGTTTTCAAATATCTAGAGCCCTATTGTGAGGAACAGACTGTTAGACTTATTCTAGAGAAATAAAAGAAAGCAAAATCAGGACCAATAAGGGAAGGTTATGGGAAGAAAGACTATGATTCAATTTCCAAAAGATCTTCATAATGTTTTAGGCTGCTGAATAAAAATTGGCTTCAGTGAACACCTCATGGCTGGAACTGTTCAAGCTAGCGCTGATTGACCACCTTCTTGAGTGTCTGCAGAGTGGTTGTCTTCACTGGCTTGAAAATAAGTGATGTTAAGTTTCCTTCTAACTCACAGATTCTGGCATCACTTAGCCCTGATTTGCCATCCCACGTTGTCAAGCTTCCTTCCATGCCCAAACACTGTGAAGCTTTGGCCTCTTGTCCCCAGGCTAATAAACCCTGTGGTTCTCAGATTTCATTTTCTAGCCTGACTGTGATATGCAGGCACCAACATGCACACATCTATCCTAGTGGTTGCAGAAGACAAAATAATGTATTCTCAGCCTCCAGTCACATTTCTTTTATGGAGTTCCACTCATTCCTGAGTTTCTCAATGAACCAGATCAACATTCAGGGACTCTCACAGCCTCTTTTCCTCTCTACTCCTCTTTTTCAGTGTTGTTCTTTTTAAGTTAAGGGTAGTTTGCTGAATTTTAAGTTTTAAAATTATTCTTTAATCAATATATAATAATTGTACATTTATAAGGTACAGTGTAATATTCCAGTCCATGTATGCAACATGTAATGATCAAATCAGGGTAATGCCCTCTTTATCGGACTCACAATTTAGAACATATACAGAACCAGCCAAGCAAGAGGGTGGCTTATGATGCTAAAGTTTACCTGTGTTACTAGTAAACCAACTGTGTAACTCATGTCAAGGGATCATTAGGTGTTTACATGCCTCTGTGGATCCAGGAGAACTCACTCCCCAAAGAGACTTTCTTCCTGTCCCTCCTTCATCACCAGTGTGTCCCCAAGTAAGGCAGAGGCTCTCCTGGGATACAAGGAAAATGAGAATTCTCTAGGGCACTGGGGCTCATAACAAAGAACTTGGTGAGCAGCAGTTCTGGCTACCTCATTTTTCTCTCACCAGGCCTCCTGCCCAGCCAATAAGACTTCTTACTCACTCTGATTCACTGTCACATCCAGAGCTTATTTGCTCTTTGCAGGGGAGGAGGAAGAGGCACACTTCTGGGCTCAGAGGAGAGCTTGGCAGGGTGGCAGAATCACAGAGCATTAAACAGGTACAGAGGAGAAGACATGGCTGGGAACCCCTGCCAGATTCCTGAATCTTCCCCAAAACATATAACAGCCCTAATCTGCACACAACTATGCCTACAAATCTTAAAATATACTCAGGGGCCTCAGCCTCTATGTCTCTCTCACTGCTTCACCTGCGTGCTGTGGATGTTAAGGCAAATGGGACCGTAACAGAGCATACACCAATCTCATCGCTGTAAGAAAATTCAAATTTACAAAGTAGACCAACCAGCAGAGATTGCATGCAATGCCAAAAGTTTCTTCTGGATTTATGAAAATACTCCTTGACATAATAAGACATTTCCAAGTGGACATGTGTGTTTACAAATCAGTACCTATCTGATTCTAAAGTCAGGCAGTAGGGATTTACATAACACTGAATTTTTATAAGCCATGGCCAGGCAAGAAGTAAGATACTGCATCTTGGAAATGGCATTAAGTGTTCCTCCAGTAGAGGATTTGATTTACAGAAATTCCATTTACATCGCACCCTTGTAGAAACACACCAGCAGTGCACAACCAACACATACAGAAGTTGCTGTGGGTGCATTGTTTCAGGAAGATCCATCTGTGGCTTCCTCCCACTCAGGGTTCCCCGGAGCTTAAGCACAGATGGAAAACTCTTGTGGAAAGAGAGAACGACAGGATCTTTGAGGGAGATGGGTCACACTCCCGCCTTCTGCATCTCAAAGACCTACCGGGATGCCTAAAGAAAGAAGGGCAAAGAGCCTCGGCCACAACCTGAGACACTATTTCTCTCAGAGCATTAAGTAGCCCAGGCTCAGTGGTTTATTTCATTAAATAATGATCATTAATGAACAAGTTCCCTGTCTTATTGATTGAGTGCTGGCTCTTCCTCTTATCAGTTGTGTGACAGCCTCTAAAACTCAGTGTCCTCATCTGTTATGAAAGTGTACAAATAGCACACTCTCGTGGGGTTCTTACTAGGATAATTTTAATTAATGTTAATAAAGTACTTAGTAAAATGTTGTACATATGATGAGCATTTAATATATGTTAGCTAGTAGTGTTCATTAATGTCATTAATATCTCATAGTACAGGGAGAATGCTTGCTTTCCCTAAGTTAAATAGAAATTTTGACTATTTTTTATTTTTTCAGACCATCTATTTTCTTTGTCACCTTACTCTTTTCTTCCCATGGAAGAATTGGGGAGGTTGGCGAGAGCCTGCTGTTTTCATCCATATTTCTCAATACTGTGTAGAGTGCATGGATTCAGATCCCAGCTCACAAAAGGCTCTTGTCTCTTGGACATTCAAGCCCAGCAATGGGAAATGCTTCTGATCATGTCCCCCTCCTCACGATCAGCTCACTTGGCAGAGCTGTCCCTCTGAGGTTTCTGGCTTGTCCCATCCCCACAATCCAGTGCTGGGTTCTCTCGTTGCTTCACTTAGGATTGGTCAAACCAATCTGATGGACAACCCAGTTGAATTTAGTTTGGGGCAAAGGCGGGATTGTAGGACTGGCATTGCCAGCTCTGACTCAGGTCCAAGCTGTTGTCTGCAGCCCAACTTATCTTCAGCTCCTTGTGAACAGACTCAGCTGTTTCTACTCCCAGAGGAGAAGATGGTAACTGGCATGGGAGCCAAGCTCCTCTCACCCAGACTTTTTATTATACCACATGCCTCACCCACTTCTAATCCTTTGCATACATGGATCTTCCTGGAAAGCAGAACTCTCTGAGGCCTGGACTCTGTCTCCTTCAGGGTGTGTCCCCAGCCCTTGTAGAGTGGCCAACACACACAAATCCTGAATAAACATGGGCTGAATGAAGAAACACCCCACCCTGTGCCACTCACTGTTCTAAGCTCCCTGTACTGAAATGATTTTCTTGTGGGATATGTGGGAAGCTATGAGGTGAGAGAAATGTGGCAGAAGCTGAATAAAGAAAAAAATATTGAGAATCCTTGACCTAGAAAAAGCTATTCTCTTAAAGAGAGAGAGAGAAAGACCGTATGACTAGACAGCGTCCCTGTTGGCCTATATCTGTGTCATGACAGTTTCTGGATGAAGTCTATCTCACTCCTTTCTACACACACACATGTCTCTAAGAAGCAATTCATTCATGAATAAAATTAATTATTTCTTGAAGCAAAATTTAATCCTCTTTTCCTCTGCCTGACTGACTCAAGATCTCTTACCAAATCTCATCTGAAAACAAAAGTGATCTTGCCTTCCCCCCTTGGCCATCCTGAATGCTCCCTTCGTTTCTTCCAAATTTTTATTTTCACATTTTCTCTTCACAGATCAACTTTGCAATCTTATCTCAAGCCAGGGTGGCTAACCTGGGTATAGCCACCAAAGACATGGGAAAATGTGTGGCAAGAGCCATTGTGTCCTGGGGATGCTTGGGACTGGCATCCTGAGAATTCATTCTGACACAGCATCCATAGACCAAACCTGTCCATCAATCACTGAGAATGTATTAAATGTCTTCTTTCTAGCATTTGAGGTGATGCATCCCAGTGTGTTTTCTGGTGTGAATGCTGTCACTCAAACTGGACTGCTAATCTCTCAGAAATCAGTAGTATCCTGTTTTGTCTGTCTTTCGTGTTCTGCTATAGTGCCTAGAATAATGCATTGCATGAAGGAGATGCTCCATAAATACTTGAGAGGACCAAGTGTGCAAAAGTACGGTGTGGTAACCTTACCCTGAATCCAATTGCTCAAGCATAAATGATGCCAATTTTTATTTGAACCGGTAGTCTCACAGGACCTTAAAGCACTATGTACCATCTTCTCACCAGGTGAGAGTTCACGCTCCATTTTTCCAAAGCAGAAATGTAAGGAGTTGCTTTTGGTCCTACTTTCTCTACACATGCAGTGATTTTTACTTCATTTTACTGACCCCTAATACTAGAAAATGACATGCCTCTTCAGGTGAGAGTTTTTTTTTTTTTTTTTTTTTTTTGCACCCTGGAAGAAATCAGTGTCTAAGAGACACTTTTGGCATTTCAGAGAGACAAAATATGGCATAAATAACCAGTGGGGAAGAACAGGGAAAGGAGAGGCATCGTCATGCACTTCTTGACATGGCACTGGCTGCTAAGTTCCTAAACCACATCTAGTGCTCCCATGCCTTTGTTTACACTGCTCCTGTGACTACAACACCATTCCACAAGCCTCCACCTGGAGTCTCCAGTCATCCACATAGTTTTTGCCTATGTGTTACTTTTTATTCCAGCTTTCCTTGACCTTTCTGTGCAGAGCAATCTAGCACTTGCTTACTTATCTGTAAGTGCCATCAGATCAAGAACTCTGTCCACCTTGTTTACAGTCTATTATCAGAATCTAGTGCAATAATAAGCACTAAGCTGGCCCTCAAAAATGGGTGTTGAATGAATATGTCTCTATTTATGTTCTTGAATTATAGCTGTTTGTTTATGTAATATTTATCCTTGTTCCAAGAGAGCAGAATGCCTTTTCATTCGGTTCTTTGTATGCACATAGGAGGGTTCCATATGGGTCTGCTGCACTGATGTGGTATGTTTGTATGCCAGAAGTGGAAACAGAATTCTGCCCAAGGATAAGGACATGCTAGGCTTGTCGCCCAGATACTTCTGGGTTAAAATTCCTTGGGTGGAAGGCCTAAGATGCCTTGTGCTAGGTCTGCCATTTAGGTTAGGTATTTATGTTATAGGGCCTGTGTGTTTAGGCAGTACTGGACTCTTTGCTAAAGCAACCTCTAAACATTTTGTTCTGTCCCTCTCCTACCTTCTCACCCCTGTGGACTGAGAAATAGTGCCTGTGACCAGAACTGCAGGCTCACTGTTGCCATATTGCCTCTAATTTCACTCTAATTTAAATCACAACACCAGTTTGTATACCATTCCTTTATCTCCTTGCATCTCAAGAAACTCCCTTATGGTCAAAACGCAAACCCAGTGAGAAGTTCAGAGATCAGCCAGTTTACTTTGGGCCGGGTGGTTTATGCAGAAGAGCTAACCTCCTTCCTTTTTCCCATCCACCTGAGAACTAGAGCCTTCCTTCTGGAGGCCTGCAGCCGGGCGATAATGTAGCCTTTCTCTACCTCAGTGACTATAATGCACACCTCGGAAATCACTGGGATTCACCTAGGCAGACTGAAGTTGTCTTTGGTTGCCGTTTATTTATGTGGACTGTGATCTCTTAATTGGAAATGGTGCCTCTCCCAGGGTTCGCTGTTTATCCAAATCAGTATTTGTTAGTCAGAGAGACGTGGTCCGGATGATAAATCAGCTCTGGAGCTCCTCCTGTGATTGCTTCCACAGCTGCTGTCTGCCTCCTCACCTCCCCATCTCCCGGGAGGCACCCACAGGCTGCTTCTAGGCCCTCCAGCCTTTTCTGCTGTCCAACTTTTCTCCCAGCTGCTGTACCTACTCTTATGAGTTCATATGTCTTGGCACTAATAAATCCTAGATTTACCATCTCTGGACTCCTATTTTATTTTATTTTGCAGTGCCTCCTGTAAATAGTCTCACCGCTGCAAATGCATCATGGGGGGTGCTGTCTTTCCAGTACACGTTCTGTGCTTCTCCACCCTCTTCATTTTTGCTCCCCTCTCTATCTCCAAACACTTAGTGTAGATGAGTGCAGTACTCCTCAAGCTCTGATGCCATCTTGTTCATCTGGGGATCCTGTTAAAATGCAGATTTTAATTCCTTAGGTCTGGAGAGAAGCCTGATGTTCTGGATTTTTAACAAGCTCTCAGGCGATGCTAATGCTGCTGGCCCAAAGACTGCACTTTGAGCTTGCTGGGAGGTTGGTCAGCAAAATTTACAAGGTTGCCAAAAATTAGGTGAGCACTTCCTTCACGTCTAAGCCATTGCCAAGTCTTATTTTTCATCCTGATGAATTCCAGATATTCTTTCTTAGGGTTGTTGCTCTGGTGCCTTGTCTACTGCCTCATTCACCTGATTATATCCCTGGTAGCCCTATAGCTTCTTAGTGTTCAGTTTTGTTCTACAAATCTGCATACATATCCCACAATATGATAAGATTATGATGTCCCTTTTAGTCAATAAAGATATTTATTTAATTCTATTTTGTTTTGACTTCTAACATTTGGCTTCTAACGTATCCCCAGACCATCCCTTTCCAAAAAGAGGTAGCTAGAAATAGATGTAATAAGGACTAAGGTCAATATTTTGGAATTGCATCCAGCATTGGTTTCCTCCCAACCACTCATCATTCTCTATGATTTCCAACTTTCTCTGTTAATGTTAATGTATTCTTTCCGAGTTTTAAGTGTTTCATCATAGTGGCTTGGATTTTTTCCAATCCCATGATTATCTCTCTATTAAAACCTTAATACAAAAAAGAAATAAAAAAAAAACAGACTGCTCATTACTTTGATTTGTAGCAAAGAGAGAATGGAACATTACCACTAGAGTGTTTCGAGAAACCATATTTACATTAGCATCAGCTCAATTTAGGTGCCTGATTAGGTGCGTGTTATGATGAAGATGCACTTACCAGTCAAAGGGAGGTGGCGTGGTCTAGAGTAATGAGCAGGAGACTTCAAGTCAGGAGCCCTGAGTGCTATTTCTGGCTGTGACTGGCTACCTCTCTGACCTTGAACAAGTGCATTTCACATGCCTTAGACCATAGTAGCCCATCGTAAGGCTGCCGTGAAAGGTTGGTCTCTAAGTGTTTATTGCAGTGGGGGCTATGGAATGGAGCAAGTTATGGGGAGCCTGGAAGTCACACATGGAACTGGAGACAGGACCTCTGTTCTTCTAGCTCTTACCATGAGCCTATTAAGAGATGGGTCTGAGAAATAGGCTAATAGATCAGATCTTGTTTTGACAAGGCTCAAAGATATGCTGAGAGATTGGTTAATGTTTAATTTACAAGATTGTCAAAAATTGGGTGAGATGCCCAAGACCATCCTGTTATCTAGGAGGGCTTAACCAGAGTGCATATTGTCTCTGTTCTCTTCATAGTATATCCTGAAACTATGATTTTCATCCCTGGGACAAAGGATCCAGCAGTCACCGGCCACTGGAGGACATGCCTAAGGAAGGCCTGCTCAGTGAGCCATCCTTAACTTTAGACACAAGGGCTTGACCTATGGCAACTTTAACATATGCTGGAAACCATCTTGCTTCTTCTGGTAGCCCACAAGGCCAGTAAGATTGTGCCCCAGAGAAGATCCAATTATTCTTCAATTGAGTTCCCCTCCCAGCAAAGAGCTGGATTGAAGGGTAAAGGTTAACATGCTTTAAAAAGGAAAGCAAGAGAACAGTGTTCCCCCCTCTAACATAGGCTGTTGAATGCTAGGCCCTCAGCAGACATTAAAGCAAAAAAGCACCTATGATTCTCATCTCATTATCCTTCCTACATAGGCTAATTTTAAGAGAACAACCTAATAATAATCGGCAGTGTTTATTAAGCACTATCCTAAGTGCCTACATCAACCACCTCCTTTAATTTTCACATTAATCCATTAGGTAGGCGCTATTACTGTCCCCACTTTACAAATATGAAAATTGAGGGACAAGAAAATTATGTAATTTGCCTGACATTATACAGATAGAAAGTTGTAGCTCCAGGATTAGAACCCAGGTCACCTGGCTCCAGGACCTTCACTCTTAAGCACCTACGTCTGTATGGATACAAATTTGTAATGAGGAGAGCGACAATCTCTGGAGGTCCACGATTACAGAGGCTGCACCTATTCTAGAGTGACTAGTCATCTCAAAGTGAGAGCATACTCCAACATCCTAATAAGAATAGATGGAATTTGTAGTTAAATATTAGAACCTTGCTATGCAATGGTTTTGATCTGTTCAACAGGTAGAAGACAACGGAGGGTCTGTTTCCTATTATGCAAGAAACCTTCCAGTGATTCTGCACCAAATATTCTGACCCTCTTGAATAATAGTTTTATTCTTCTCTACCACAGTGCATCTCCTTAAATGGAAGACACATGTGGCTACTATCTGATTTCTATGTCCCAAAAGCTTCCTGAAAGGGGGAAACAAAACATTAATTCTGTTTGAGACCCAATATTTCCCCTTCAAAGCATTTCTGATGTTCTTTGTTTTTTTTAAATCCTTCAACTCTTCTGGATAATGGGAGAGAAATTTGAGGATGATTCTCCATGTACGTTTTACCAGTTTTCTTTGACCTGCTTTAGTCAATGCCAGCAAGGTCCTAAATTTGCCAGAGGAAATTGCCACTAGATACAAAGTGGGAAGGGATAAAAATGAATTCCCATTGGGATAATGTAGAGCTCTATAAGGGCCCATGAGCCACCATTTTGCTTCATCACTAAAGGCAAAACTCGAGGAATGCTCCTGAAGCAGCGGTGTGTGACTGTCCTCTCTCTGCCCCACCAAAGGGTCACAAATCAGAATACTACACTCCTGTCAGAATGACTGGTTACTGTTTCCCCAAGTACAGGTTCATGTGCAATAACTGACCCCAGAGAAACAGAACGGCACAGTGTAAGAGTTTGTCACATTAAATGATCAGAAAACCATTACCAACTGATAGAACAGTTGATGGTGCAGAAATGATTACAGACACTCCCCGCGGGCCAGCTCGGAGCTGCTGCCCAGGCGCTAGGTGGCTACCAGGCTGTCCGGAGGAAAACTCTCCTGAGGGGAGAAGGAAGCTGACAGTTTGTTCCCTCTAGTTTCTATAGCTCCTTGAAGTAGAGAGTAGTTTTAGGACTCCCAGCCTGATTTCAATTCCAGTAAACTTTTAAAAAGTTATTTTTGGTGATAACAATGCTTCTGTGAGATTTGGGATAAACTAAAAAGTCTAAGGTAAATTAAATCTTATTTTACTGGACTGGAGGGATTCTCTGCTTAAGCACGTTGTAGAGTGGATTTTCTGATTTTTTTTTGAAAGATTGAAGAAATTTCTTTAATAAAGAGAAGGTCACCCTGAATTTGCCATCTCTTTGAGATTCTTAGGTGTTTACTGACAGCTGAGTTAACCCTCTACTCTGTTCCTCTTCTACTCATCTGCTTTTATTTGAGCAGGTATCAACTCAGTCCCTCCCAGCCTGAGTTGGTGCTCTCTGCTTTGGTGATGCTGTGTGAATTTCTGCTGTGGCTCTTGGAAGATGGCAGGGGCCAGAATCACCAAATCAGGGAGTGTGAACTGCAGTCTCTTCCAGGACCAGACTGCATCTAAGCCCAGTGGGAGAAAAATGGCCTGAAAGGACAGCTGGGGAGGCAATTCCTAAGAGTAGGATTTTGTTTCTAGGAATCTCTGGGTCCACAAAGTACCAGCCCCTCAAATATCTCCAGCCTTGCTCCTTTGTCTGCACCCAAGTGTGGGAATTTTGAAGCAGGTGAATGGCCTCTATAAATGGCCGCTGTTTTACCATTTGGGAATCTTCTTATACTGTACTGAATACTCTTAAAACCATACTTCTGAGACCCCTTACAAATCTAAAGTGGTTGTGTCGTTACTGCAGATGTTAAAAAAGAACTCCCAGAGAAAAGAACATGTTTCTAAATATATTTTCAGAACCCAAACACTGCAATCTGCCCCCTTGTGAGCTAATCCTGGCTCCACTATTCACTAGCTTTGTGCCCTTCAGCAAGTTGCTTAACTTCTTTGGGCCTCAATTTCCCCATCTGTAAAATGGGGAGAATAACTGTTCTTCCAACACAGGGTTGGAGCTACTTTACATAAGGCATGCAAGGTGCTAAATCTAGCAAGAGGTCCAAAAACATTAGTGCGTTCATATGACTAGAAATGCATATGCCAAAATGTTAACAACAGTAACCTTTAGTTGCCAAAAGAATGGATGGTTTTGTGTTTTTGTTTCTCTTTGTGCTTTTTCATGTTTTTTTTTTCTTTTTGCATTAAAAACTAACTAATCTGAATTAGAAAATAAATGTCTTTGAACAAAGAAAAAAATCACCAAAGCTCCCAGGGTTATCTGAAGATGCAGGTAAGGGGAGAGATGACAAGGGGGCAAGTGGACAGAGGGATCGAAGGGAAGTTTGAGTTCACTGGTGCACTGTGGGAGCCCTGGAGGTGGGCACGTGGAGGAGCACTCTATTTTTGAAGTGCTGGTCCAGCAGCCAGGAATATGTGCCTGGCTTATTCCACCTGATGATGAATTAGGCAGGTCTCAGGAGTCTGACTTTCAGCTCTGATGCTTCTGGGCATGGGCCTAAAGGGCCTAACCCCTTTTCCCCACAAGGCCTGTAGAGCCTGGGGTGTTGACAAAGGGTAAGGACAGGTTTGTTCCTGACCCTGCACGGCTCCCCAGACCTCTAAGGCAGGACCTGGAGCTGCTCTTCCTTTGTTTGTATGTCTAAGTAATTACAAGTCATGAAATTATCTAACCCATTAGTTAAAACCTGGCCCCAGCATTTGACTCTGACCTCCTACGGCAGCCTGGGCCACACGCTGACTCCATGCTGCCTGATTTGTCCTCAATTTATAAGCAGCACAACCTATAAATAGAAACCCTTTTGCTAAGTTCCCCAGGAGGCATCAGCAGGTTTTCCAGCTTGTATGTGTTTTCTTCTTTCTTTTTTTAAAAACTAACATGGTAGGCTTATTTTCCCTGCCTGTTGTTCCTCCAGCTTTCACCTCTAGTTCAGTTTGAGGGCATTCCAGCCCGCTTAGGGGTTTGGGCTGGCACACCAGCAGGGGCTGTGCAGGTTGGGTTCTTAGGGAAGCCCCTGTCTCAGTGGAGGCCCCCACTTACCTATAGATCCTGTACCTGGTGGTGAAACCCTGGCGGTACCGCTCCATGAAGTCAGCATACTCCTGAGCGCGGTGGAAGGGGCCCCGGTCTGTGAGCAGCCAGTCCAGGGGATGCTGGCCAGCTACAGAGGCATGCTGCTCGGGGACCACAGCAGCCGCCGTGGCTGAGGCAGCCAACACCCAGCCAGGCAGGCCCAGTGCCAGCAGGGCTGTCCATGGGGCCACTGCCGGCCGAAGCCCTCTAAACTGAGTGCCACACTGCCACCTCATGCTTCTCCCGGGCGGTTGGTTTCTTCATTCTCTCGCCACGCTCTCCCGCTCCGTGCTGCTCCTCCAGGGCTCAGAGCTAGAAAAGTACAAAAGGCGATGTCATTTGGGCACCCTGGTCTTACCCCATGGGCCTGTGAGCATCACTTATAATTGGGTTGGGCCCATTCTGGAAATCCTTTATCCTAGTAACACAACTTGGTTTTAGGCATTTAGCTAAGTGCTTGAGGTACATCATTTCATTCAATCTTTAAAACTAACATGTGAGGAAACAGTATTGCCATCATTTCACAGATGAGAAGATGAGGCTTAGAGAGAAACTTAAGAAAGATGCTTGGCCGGGCGCGGTGGCTCAAGCCTGTAATCCCAGCACTTTGGGAGGCCGAGACGGGCGGATCACGAGGTCAGGAGATCGAGACCATCCTGGCTAATATGGTGAAACCCCGTCTCTACTAAAAATACAAAAACTAGCCGGGTGAGGTGGCGGGCGCCTGTAGTCCCAGCTACTCGGGAGGCTGAGGCAGGAGAATGGCAGAAACCCGGGAGGCGGAGCTTGCAGTGAGCTGAGATCCGGCCACTGCACTCCAGTCTGGGCGACAGAGCGAGACTCCGCCTCAAAAAAAAAAAAAAAAAAAGAAAGATGCTTAATTAAGTTAACATAGCTATTAAGTGGTAAAACCAGAGTTTGAACTCAGGGGATCTGACTCTTAACCCTTATGTTATGTTGTGTCCATGCGTCCTACCTTGGCCCACTCAACACCATCCATTTCTATCTTCCTCTTCCAAAAATGCTCAATCTGTTTCTGCAATTGCCTCAGACTGTGGGCTGCCTCTCGAACTTTGATGTAAGGTGAGAAGCAACCCTATTTTTCTAGTAGAGAATTGTGAGGTAGAAAAGTACTGAAGTTCCTTCCATTGCTGCTGTGAAGCTGAGTGAATGTGGGCAATCACTTCCTTCTCTGGGTTTAATGTATAGACAGGCTTGAAGAGCTAATTTCTAAGACCTCTTCCAGCCTTGAACATCTGATCTCCTCTCTTATTGAAGATCACATGGGATGGAGTTGGAATGGGGAACTCAGATACTGCATATAGCATCATCAGAGTGGATCATGCACTCCAGGATATCCATCATCCTCTCACCTCACTATGCAGTTTAGGAGCACCACGAGGGGCAGGGCTGAGCAATAACTGCTATATCTTTCTATACCAGCTCCTGGGAGCAGACCTTCACAGACCGTTCTTGAAGGGATGAATGAGTGCCTGCCCTGCCCTCTCTGAGTTAGGGGTAAGATGCCAAGAAAGTAGTAAGATTCTGGCCTTCGAAATTCCTGGCTGCCTTGTGACTCATCACAGGTCTCTGATTTCCAGTGCCTACTCTTTGGTCTGAGAACAGCGAGTCACCTTTTTAAACCTCTGGGCAGATGCACAGGACTGTTCAGTACTGTGGGGCTTCTTGGAATTGTGATCATTTCCTCAATCTTTAATTCCTAGCACATACTGTCAGAATCTGCCCATCTCTCCTTGTCAGCACCACTTCAGTGTGTGCCAGAATGACCCCCAACCCCAGTACCTGTAGTTCACGGCTTGAGAACATTCTCTGACTACCAAAGCGCAGAGACAGGCTCCCTGGGGATGAGGCAAGGGGTGTTAATTCCCTGGCAGTTCCAGACTCTGGTAAGGGCAGACAATGTGGACTTCAGCATTTGATTTATGCCCCCTGCCAGAGTCCCCCAGGGCACTCTGGGTTGGCCCCAGTTCACAAAACCACCTGACTTCCATCAGATCAGTGTGAATCCCAAAGAGGCTGCACAGAGGCTGGAAAAAAACATTAATTCTGGAACTCTCCCAGCCTAAAGTTTGGCCTGAGTCTGAGAGATCCGTGCCTCACCAGTCATACAGGATGCTTTCAGAAGAGTTGCAACCCCTGCTTAGAAGGATGGAGGACACAGCATGAGCGGCTGGATGTTCAGCGTCATTCCTTCACTCCAGCTGGTGGGTATTGACCACCTCTCATGTGCTAGGCAGCTCTTAGAACTTACCACAGTTCTCACAGAAAGTTTGTTAAATAGCCATGATTAGTGTGTTTATATTTTATTGGGACCCAGAATAGTTGAGCCTATGAGACTGCAGAAGTAGAATATGTATGAGCCTAGATCTGGCTGCATGTCCAGACCTTGATAAAGAATGTGGTACAGCCTAAGGAACTAGAGCAGGCGATAAGACAGACCCTCACTTAAAAAACTAGAGGTGGGGGCTGAAAGAAGAAAGAAGAATAGTGAGGCAGCTCCTGCCCTACCAGATCTTCAAACATGATAAAATTCCAATAATTAAAACAGGTGATACTGGCACACAAATTGGACAGCAGATCAATGCAACAGAATAGATAGCTAGAAATAAACCTTTTTATGTATTAGAACTTAAGTATATGAAAAAAAGCATCAGAGACTAATTGCATGGAGGATGGAATATTTTACACCTAATATTGGAAAATCAGTTCCAGTTGGAATAAAAAGTTAACTATAAAAAATAAAATCATAGAAAGAAGGAAAATCCCCAAGTGTTTTATAATAAGCATGCATTACCAGGAAAAAAAAAACTCATTTGAAACTAAAAAGTGAAATCAGCTTTGTACACAGAGGGTGCAGGCCTTTTTTATATGGATGCAATCTGATGAGGATGCCCAAAATATTTCTCATATAATCATTCACATATTCATTTATTGAAGAAACATAAATTGAGGGCTCCTAAGTGCCAGACACTCTGCTAAGCATTGACAATACAAAAGCAAGTGCTCATTAACATTACCTGAAACTCTAACATTACCAATTAATTCCTTTTGTAAAATAGTGTTCTATTTTGTTTAAAGCCATATTGACAAAGGGGATGGGGAAATGTTCATTTTGAAGATTGCAGCTACCTGATTCTGGAGGCCAAGACATCCAACATATCAAGGTGGAAATGCAAGGACGTGGGTGGGAAGACACTGGAACACAGAATTCTCAAATGACCAAGATTCCCACACCCTTCTGTGCATGCCCTATATGATCCCCTCCCCTTGAGTATGGGCAGGACCTGTGAGTATGATGGGATGTCACTCCCATGATCTGGTTGCTAATCAGTTGCCTTTGAGTTATGATCTGATGAATGCAGAAAGTCCAGATGGCAGATAACATTTTAGATCATGGTGGTGGCAGTGAGGATAAAGGTTTCTGAATAACCTTGAGCAACACCCTGGGTAGAACTGACCTTCTCAAGTGAGCCTTTAGAAGAAAGTGAAGTGTCAAAGAGATAAGCTTCTGCTGACCTGGGGAGTAGCAAACAGCCATATGGTGAACTGCTTATGGAGGCCACACGGCTATGAATTATAGATGGGCTCTCGAATCTGAGAGCAATTGCTAGCCAACAGCTAGCAAGAAAATGGGAACCTCAGTCATACGACTGTAAGAAAACAAATTCTGCCAGTAACCATGTGAGCTTGAAAGAGGACCCAGAGCCTTGGATAAGGACTGCTTCCCTGTCTAGCACCTGGATTTGAGTCTGGTGACACCCTGAGCACAGGACCCAGTTAACCTGTACCCATGCTCCTGACCCACAGAGACCGTGAGATAATGCTTTTGTATTGTTTTATGTCATTGTTTGTGGTAATTTGTTGCACAGCAATAGGAAAATAATGCAGACACATAAAAGATAACTGTAGCTTCTCCCATTCTGCATAAGGCCTGGCCTAGTGAGGGTTCTTTATGCTCCCTGGAGACCAGCTGTTATTCTCTGCATGAGAAGAAGCCAGTGTGGCAATTTCTTGAGCAGAATGAGACTGATCATCTCCCCTAACTCAGCTGAGTCACATCACACCCTGCCTGCCTAGTTTATGGACCCCTTCAGGTCAGAGACCATAAGTGGTTTTCAGAAATATTGGATGAATCAATTCCATGCATTTCATAGTGCGGTCATTGTGAGCTACTGAAAACATGTGTCCTTGGCCCAGCTACTTCACCCCTTGGTGCACTGATCTCCTGTGTTGCAATATGTGGTTATGGTCACCACCTCACTTAGCAGGCGAGGGTTTTCTAAGGACAGGTGAGAGCACACGTGTGAAAAAGCTGTATGCTCTTTGAAAGAAGAAAGCTATATTAAGTCAACGGGTGCTTCTTGTCATTCTTTGTTCGTAATTATGCTTTTTCAGAACTCACAATGTGCTAGAACCTGCCTGGTTATAGGAGTATCAGCTTTAGAATCAAACAGTTCTGATTGCCGGGCCAAGTCTGCTGAGCACAGCAAGAACGCCTGAATTCAGTGCTGACTGCTCCTCTCAAAAACCTGGCCTTGGAATCATATGGTTTCTGCTTCACTCATTTTTCTCAGGATCTGAAGACATTTTAACTAAAAAATCTCTGTTTAAGAAACAGAAGTTTTAAACAGGTTTCAAACTTTCTTTAAAACAAATCCCTAGAACATGTTCCTTCACCTTTTAAAAAAGGACAAAATAGTTGCTGCATTGACAGTTGTGTTACCATCAGGCTTTTTAAGGGGAACAGCTTTTGGCCATTTCCTGTTTATGCTCCACAAATAATATCACTAGAAATTTTGCTGCAGCAACCTGTCAAGCAAATTTTAACTGTCTAAATCCTCACAACTTCTGGTGGAATTGCTAATAAACAGAAAAGTAAAATAGTTAGTACCTTCCCCACTGTGCTTCAGTTTTTCCTTCTTGTCCTGAAGCTGACTGCATAAGTAAGCCTCCGTGTTATATGCTAGGATATTAAAGTAATGGCCTAGTGAGTTCCTTTACAAAAAGAATTATAAATTTACTTGTGAAAGCCAAATCATTTTATTTATTAGACCGCACTTAAGACAGTTTTACATCTAAAGAAAGAATAAATTAGCTTTGCACCAAAGGTACAGGTAAACCAAGTCATGGATTTTCCTTTGTTGACTGCATCAGCTCAAATCTGTTCTTTAAGCCATGGATTAAATGGGTCACAGCTTTGTCAATGAAAAAAATCATGTATAGATGAAGCCACATGAGATGTAGGCAGTGCCGTCTTCAAATGGTAGAGCTTATAGGAATCCTGTCTCTATCACTCTCAGATTATTAACCAGCTGAAGACTTCTTGGGAATTTTTTTGCATCTTCCTGTTGTTTTAAATATCTATTTATGCTAGGTATGTCAAAAGATGAAGCACTCAGGATTTGAGGCATTAGCTGCTGGTGTACAATATCTTGGCAAGTGAGATAGAGATTTCTTCATTGAAAATTATTGCCAAGGAGGGGTTATATCTTGGGGAGTTAAGGATTTGGCTAAGCTATGGTTATAGGCCTGGAGAAAAGGTAAAATAGGTGTGAGAGTAATATTGTAGGTAACAAGATTATTAATGATAATTATCATTAATAAATACCAATATAAATCATTTCATATTTGTGAGGTAGTTACTGCTTATGAAGCACAAACAATAAAATCAGTCTTTTGAACAGATGAGAATGCTGAGGCTAGAAATGAATAAGTAAATTGCAAAAGGTCACAGATTTCAGTGGTAGATTGAGGTTGACCTATCCTAGATCCCATAGTATTTATACCTCACAGCATCAGTTATATGACTTACAGCTATTTAAAACAAAAAAAAAAAAAAAGGAGACTTTGCCACTTACAAGTTGGCTCCCTCGGGCAAGTCACTTCCCTCTGGGAGCTTTACTGTATCATCAGTAAAATGATTTATGAGGTCAGGTGATCCCACCTGCTGCTGAAATTCCATAATTGTATGTAAATATAAGGGGCAATATGAAAGGGGAGAGGCATTATGATTTTAGAGTTCTTTGGAAGGAAGCTCTGTGTTTCAGAAAGGGACTGAAACATGAAGCAGGGTAGCCAGGTGCAGTGGCTCATGCCTGTAATCCCAGCACTTTGGGAGGCCAAGGCGGGTGGATCAGAAGGTCAGGAGATCGAGACCATCCTAGCTAACACAGTGAAACCCCATCTCTACTAAAAATACAAACAATTAGCCGGGCATGGTGGCGGGCGCCTGTAGTCCCAGCTACTTGGGAGGCTGAGGCAGGAGAATGGCATGAACCCGGGAGGCAGAGCTTGCAGTGAGCTGAGATTGCGCCACTGCACTCCAGCCTGGGTGACAGAGCGAGACTCTGTCTCAAAACAAACCAAAACAAAAAAAAAGAAGCAGGGTATAAAGCAGGAATTTTTGCCTACTGGAGCAGTGACATTTCATAAAGTGATTAGGCAGTGACATTAAATAAGTTTTCAAGCCATTTAAGTGGTTAATTGGCCAACTCTGTTGAGGAGATATTTTCTTGAATAAATCTGAGGGTGTCAGTGGTTAAAAAAAAAAATCACAGAAAGTGTTATTTGTTCTTGTCATCCGCAATATCTTGATGCAAAACCTCCTGTTTTTACAAGAAAGGGAAGGTAGATAGGAGAGATGACACGACATTCTTAAGAGCAAGGGTGGATGTGGGGGTGCTATCAGCTCAGATCTATGACTTTTATTCTTCCCTCTTGTTGCAATAAACTGTCAGCTTCAACAGAGACTAATCGTGGTGCTTTTGCCTTGACAATGTGCTCCTGGTTTCATTTTGTATAGCCTCATCAGCTCCCATAATTCTCCCATTTGAACCTGAGTAGGGGTGACACATTTTGTCACTGCCCTCCCCAGGCTCCACGATTCGACCTTCGGTGTCATCCTTAGGACTAGCATGGAACTGGCAAGCTATAGGTGATGCATTTCCCCACTGCTGGTCAGGAATGACTTAAAACCGGTGAGAGTATACATATCCTCACTGTATAGACTCAGGTTAATAATATTAATAATTATTTATGCAAAGGTAAGAGCTAATCATAATTACTGTTTACTAAATATTCTTACATTAATTTAAGACCTTTAAGAAAGGAGGCCGAGAGAGCCAAAGACACCCTCTGGAGATCACTCCACAATAAAACAGAAGTAAAACTCAGATATTCTGACTCTGAGACCTATAACTCAGCTCTCCTTAACCTCACTCACCTCTGTTCATCAAACAGTCAATCAGTTATTAAGTAATGTCTATGCACAAGGACTGTCCCAAGGGATGGGAGTAAATCTCATGAACAAGACAGACCCAGCCTTTGCCTTCATAGGGCAGGAACAAAACATAGGACTTGAGATCCTGCAATGAGCTTAAAAGATACACAGACACACACACACACACACGTACACACAGCACTCACAAACATGTACAGCTTTAGTGACATTAGACCTAGTAGGCTCCCTGCTCTCAGGCCCCAAATTTATAGGTTTCTCTGTGTGATAACTAGCCCTTCACTTATCAAGGACAGATTCATCTGTCAGTTGCTGAGGCTTCATACTCGCCTGTCGGGTGTCCTTGGTGCTTTCCTTGGTGAGACGAACTAACTGACAGGCTTGCCCAGAGCCCTGAGCGATAAAGCCAGGGGCTGAGTGTGCAGACCAGGGAGACCCTTCTCCTCCAGAGCCTCCCTTCCAGTCAGGGGGATCACTAGCAAATAGAAAGATGATACTGCTGATCAAATAGAACTTCTAAATAAAAAGCTGCTCATCTCAAAACCTTTAAAACTTCATCTCCATGCAGCTTAACCTTCCTCAAAACCATTTCCATCCTCCTCCATCATTAAGAAACCCCAGCCACTCCTTGTGGCCCTGAGAACCAATTTGCCTTCCACTTCCAGTCACTGAGCTCCCCAGATCGGCTATTCCAAAGCGGAGTGGTTATGAGAACAGACTGCAGAACCTGGCTGCCTACCTTCCCAGGTTGGTTCCAACACTTTTGCCTCAAGTCCCTCATCTGATTTTTGTCTGTTGTTTTTCTTTTTCTTTTTTAAGATAAAAATAATAGCGCTACTCCACAGGATTGTGAGGATTAAAAGAGTTAACATTTGTAAATCCTTTAACAGGTGTCTGGCCTGACTAGGCACGGTGGCTCACGCCTGTAATCCCAGCACCTTGGGAGGTTGAGGTGGGTGGATCACCTGAGGTCAGGAGGTTGAGACCAGCCTGGCCAACCTGGTGAAACCCCATCTCTTCTAAAAATATAAAAATTAGCTGGGCATGGTGGCAGGTGCCTGTAATCCCAGCCACTTGGGAGGCTGAGGCAGGAAAATCACTTGAACCTGAGAGGCGGAGGTTGCAGTGAGCCGAGATTGTGCCATTGCACTCCAGCCTGGGCAAAAGAGTGAGACTCCATCTCGAAAAGAAAATAAAAAGAAAAAAAGGTGTCTGGCCCATGGTGAGTGCTGTGTGTTCACCATTATTTTTTCCATTGCTCCAACAGAGGCTATTAGCACTAAAAAGAGTCCAAAAACAGTTCATAGACTCATCCAATCTTAGTTTTTGTTTGTTTGTTTTGTTGTTGTTTACAGGTGAAAAAACTGAAGCCTGAAAAGGGAAGATTTCTGTTAAAAGACCTGTCCTCGTTTTAGCCTTTTAGAGGTTTCTACAGGTCACTCTGAATAACCTCACCTGTCCCCCCACCCCTAGTCCTCTGCAGCTGATAACTGTAGTGATAGGTTCAACCCAGGACCCTTTCACCTTCATCCTGCGGTCACTTGATTCCCCAGTTGTCTGGCTATGAGTCCTACCATTGTACTCACTGCTGCCTTTCCTCTCTGTGAGTCTACAATGGTCTCTCACATCTTTTAGACTCATTTTCTCCAAGAAGCCTTTCAAAGCTCTGCGCGTTGATTACGTGGTCGCTTTGGCTTCCTATCGCCTCTGTTCCCTGGTTAATTTCCACCTGATCATGGCCTGGAACTGGGGAGAAGGGATGGGATCCTGGAGATTACCTGGCCCAGTGGTTCTCAGCAGCCTGAAGCATGTGTGGTAGTGTGTGTATGTGAGGAAGGTGGGGGAGTGGAATGGAAATAGGGAGGGGAGGAAAGAGGGAAATAACTGATATATGGGGTTGGGGTATATTTTAATAATTTGGAATATTTTTTAAAAACCTCCCGGGAGATTTTGATGCAACATTCTGATGATAGTCAATGATAAAATTCATTTCACATTGTATCATAAGTAAGAAAACTTTTAGTCACAGAAGTGCAATACGTTATTTAAAGACCCACCACTGGTTTGGGGAAAAGTCAGAACTTGAACTTGGGTCTCTTAACACTAAGCCTACAGCTTGTCTGTCTCTGTTTTATGTGTGTCAATGGTAAAATTTTCAAAATTCAAAACTCATGAGTCCCAGAGTTGCCATTATAATCACCTCTAATTATGTTTACATGTTAGTTACTATATACCAAACATCAATCTAAACAGTTTCCATGCATTATTTACTATGCACAAACCCCTGGAAGGTTGATGCTGTTATTATGCCCACTGTACAGAGAAGAAAACTCAGGAACAGAGAAGCCAGTAATGTTCTTCCAAAGAGAGTCCTTAATACCATTTACATGACCTATAAATCTAACAGCTACAGACTTGAATAAGGTAGCTGTTTTCACATGAGGTTACTCTAGATTCCTCTAGGTCATTTTCATTTTAAAAATTGCAAGATTGAAGAAAAGTCTAAAATCTTAAAGTACACAAGCAGGATTCACCTAAAATCATTTTTCCAGCTTGGATAAGCATCCTGCTTTTTTGGAAGCTGTGTGGCTCCTGTTTAGATGGGCTGTCAGCATGGCCTCATAAGAACTCAGTGGTATTTCACCTGTGCTGTCTGAAAACCATAGGTTAGGTGTACTCCTCCACCATAGGCCAATCCACAATTGCTGGTTTCTTGCATGCCCTTGAGTTACAGTGCTCTTCCCTCATATCCCCAAACCCAACTGAGCCTGTGCCCAGGTTCCTCATCCCCCTCCTTTCTGCCCAGTCTCCACATGTCCATCTAAGGTGTAAGGGGCTTGTACCCTGCTTTAGGCCATTATTGCATTGCTACAAAGAAACACCCAAGACTGGGTAATTGATAAAGAAAAGGTTTAATTGGCTCATGGTTCCGGAGGGTTTAGAGGAAGCACGGTGCTCACGTCTGCTCTACTTCTATAGAGGCCTCAGAAAACTTATAATCTTAGCAGAGGGGAAGGGGGCACAGGCACATCACATGGCAAAGGCAGGAGCAAGAGAGAGAGAGAGGTGGGGGAGGTGCTGCACAATTTGAAACCACAGATCGGTGTGAACTCAGAGTGAGAGCTCACTTATCACCAAGGAAATGACCCAAGCCATTCATGAGGGATCTACCCCTATGATCCAAATACCTCCCACCACATCCTACCTACAACAATGGGGATGGCAACAGGAGATTTGAATGGGAACAAATATCCAAATTACACCACACTCTTTTTGGCTTCTGTGCCTCCTGTTCTCTGCTCCTCCATTTCCTGCTGTAGATAGATAGGCCCCCAGGAATTTCCTGCCCTTTTACCTGCTTCTGGACTGCACCCCCTCTTAGGGTTCCTCTTTATGCATTCTGGCCGTTGGACCTCCTGTTACCAAGATTGCCTGAATCAAACCATTTGGCCCCTGTCTCTGAGCATGGCCTGCCCATCTCCCTGGATCTAGCTGCTGAAGCTGGCTTAGTCATCTACTTCAATCCCTTGTTGACAGCTGCTTTTGTACTTCAGAGAGAGACCCTTCTCTGTCTGAACTCCCAACAGACTGGCTTCTGTTGCTTAAGCCCCAGTTCACTTCCCAGCTGAGTCTCTGTATATACATAGGGTGGTTTAAGGCCTAGGAAGCCAAAATAAACCCAAGCCAATCACAGAGAAATTGCTCATCACTGTGTAGGCTGAAAACCTGAGGAAGGGCTGACAAGCAGCTCTCCATTGTGACCTGTAGCCTCAATGTTACCTTTGCTCTTGGCTTTCTGCCAGGCCTGTCATTGAATCTGAACTTTTAGCCCAAACTCTGCCCTATTTGGACCTTGGCAAAGACCAGAATGTAAAATGATAATGCCCTGAGCTGTACTGAATAGCACAGAGCTCCTGAGATGTTACAGATGCAGCTGTGACCAGCAAACACATTGTTTCCGGGATTGTGTTTGTAAATATATGAGTTGCCTGACAGCTTGTGGAATTAAATATAGATGCTACATCACAAACTCTAGCTAAAATAAACTATATGCTGCTCAATGAATGTCAATAAGTACGCAGAGAAAGAATCATCCCTTTTTGCAGCATAGTCCAAGACACCCACCGCTAAGTGCTTTGTTTGTTTGTTTGACAAAAGGCTCTCTCTTTAGGCCCCCACAGGCTTTTGACTGGTAAAAGTGGACAGCTAGGGGGATAGAGGGGGTAAGGAGACAACAGGGGGCAATCAATAAAACTGCTGCATTGAGGAAATGTTGTGTGGTGGCAGGAGCTAGCTTGGAGGTTCCACAGGTAGACTGGAATATCACAGTTAATCTTTTGGAATTGCTGACCACAAGGCATCATTTCTAAAAGTATGGTCCAAGGCTCACTAGTATTTTGCAAGGGAGTACTGATGGGGAGCAAGCTGTTCTATCACTGCAAGTTCTCTCTTCAGTTATTAAGTCAAATATCTCTCCTTCCTTTAGATTGATTTTTACAGACAACCAAAGTTTATATATTGGCAAGCTATTTAATTAATAATGGCAAGTTGAAGTGACATCAGCAAGATGGTGGAAGAAGAGATCCCAGGCTTCACTCCTCCCACAGAAACATCAACTATCCAGTCAAAAACACCTTGGTGAAAATGTGGGAATAAGCCTGAGTCACCTGTGTATTCCATGGAACTGAATCAAACTCCACATGGAAGGGGTAAGAGAAATGGTTTTGCTTTGACCACATTGCCCCTCCTCTCTCCCCTAAGTCAGCACAGTGCCACAAAGAGGAAATTCCCTAGGGCCCATGGTTTCTACTGTGGGAAAGCAAATATCCAACTTTCCCAGCATTTTGAGATGCTTCCCCGGCAACTCACCCCATTGTTACCTCGTTGGAAATGGGGAATGTAGGAGAAAACCACATGACTAGACTATTTGGGGTCAGGTAAAAACAAAGTCAGGAGGTGGAGCCCACAGAGAACAGTAAAATAAATTGTCAAGTGAAACATATTTAAAAATTATGCAAATTTAGACATCACAGATTTTGGTAAAAGCTCAGTGCACCTGCCACTAGTTGTGCTCAATCAGAGGTATCAACTAACAGTGTTGCTCACCCACAAAGCTGAGCTGGTCACTCCCAGAAGAGATGGGAAGGGTTACATGGCTTGAGTCTCTAGATGGCCAGCCTCAGACCCTACCCTAGGGTCCTGCCTAGGTAAGAGAAGACCCCCTGCAGCAAATTTCCTTAAGCAGGCACTAGGTCTGCTACAGTCAGGAGCTTAATTTGTACTCCCTGTAGCCTTAAAGCTTACCCCTAGACTCTGCCCAAGGAGAGAGCTGACCACTATAGCAAATACTGACAAAAAGTAGGCACTAGTTCTGCCACACTTGGGAGTTTCATCAGTTCTTCTCTTGGCCTCAAAGCCCACCCCCACACCTCACCCATGAAGGAAGGCAAATCTCAGTCATGCATTTCTACTGAACATAGCAGTTAGTCCATTCATCCCAACCTACTTAATTTTGGGGCTTCTTCTGCAACCTTGGTCAACTCCTGTACTCAAATAGCAGTACCTGGCCAGGAAATTACACACTGTGGCCCTGCCAGATCAGATGTGGTTGCAGCATCCATATGGCAGCTCATCCTAATATTAGAGCTCAGCCAGTGATCTTGCCAAATAGCAAAGCCTAGCCAGCTGCCCCACACAAATTCCAGGTAAAAGCAGTAGCCCAGCCATCTAGAGAACTTAAAAGCAAGCCTGCCTTCCCAGGATCATTACTCATCCAGAATGACCCATCCAGAATCATAGGGGTAGATTAACTAGTGACTTTCTATCCCTGCCAAAAAAACAAACTTGTAAAAGCCAGAAAAGTTATCGGTCTCCACAAATGCATAAACACCAATGCAAGGATACAAGGATTAAAAAGACTCATAACACCTCCAAAAGAAAGTGACAAAGCTCTAACAATAGACTCTTAGGAAAGAGATATCTATAAAAGGACAGAAAAAAAATAATTCAGAATAATCCTCTTAAAAATGTTTTGTAAACTTCAAGAAGATACGGATTAAACATTAAATAAAATCTGGAAGATAATACACAAACAGGAGAAGTTTGACAAAGAAATATAAACAATTTTTTAAAATAGAAATTTTAAAAAATGAAGCTTACAATGAATGAACTGAAAAACGCAATAGAAAGCTGCAACAGCTGACTTTATCAAGCTGAAAAATCAGTAAACATGAAGACAGAAAATTTTAAATTACCCAATCAGAGGAGTAAATAATAATAATAAATTAAAAATGAAGAAAAACATCTGTGGGAATAATGGGACATCATCAAACAAGAAACCTAACCTATGCATCATAGGCATTCCAGAAGAAAAGAAAGAAAGAAAAAGACCATAAAACATATTTAAAGAATAACAGATGAAAACTTCTCTAATCAAGAAAAGAAGCCAACATCTAGTTATAGAAAATGCAGAGGTCACCAACAAAACTCTAACCAAAGAAGAATTCACCAAAGCATGTAATAATCAAATTATCAAAAATTAAATACAAAGAACAAATTGTGAGAGCAGCAAACGATAAGAAATACATCACATAAAAAGGAGTACCAATATAACTATCAGTAAACTTCTCAGCAGAAACCTGGCAGGCCAGGAGAGAGTTGGATGATATATTCAAAGTGGTGAACTGAAAAAACAAAACAAAACAAAACAAAAAAACTACCAACCAAGAATACTTTACTCAGAAAATCTGTCTTTCAGAAATGAGAGAGAAATAAAAACTTTCCCAGACAAACAAAAGTAAATAACTTTATCATCACTAGGCCTGCCTTGCAGGAATTGCAAAAGGGAGTTCTTTAAACTGAAACCAAAAGATGCTAATTATTAACATAAAATTTATGAAAGTACAAAACCTAATTGTATAAGTAATATGTAGCAAAATTTGGAATAGCCTAGGACTGTAATAGTAGTATGTAATTTTATCCCTAGTATAAGCATTAAAGGATGAAATTGTTAATAACAACAGTTGCTGAAATAAATTGTCAAGTAAAACATATTTAAAAAACAATACAATTCAGACATCAAAAACATAAAATATTGGAATGGGGGAAAACTGGAGAGTTATTGTGTGCAATCAAAGCTAAGCTGTTAGCCTCAAATAAACTGTTATAAGTGTAACATGTTCTATGTAAGCCTTATGGCAACCAAAAATCAAAAATCTATAGGAGATACACAAAACAAAATACATACCCTACAGAAAACCATCAAACTACAAGACAGAAATAGAGGAAGAAAGAAAATATCTACAAAACAACCATAAAACAATTAACAAAATGGCAATAGCAAGTTTTTCCTTATTAATAATTACTTGAAAATAAATGAATTAAATTCTCCAATCAAAAGACATAGAGTGAATTTATAGATAAAAATCCAAGGTCCAAGTATATGCTGTATATAAGAGATTCACTTCTCCTTAAGAACACACATATACTAAAAATGAAAGAATAAAAAAAAAGATATTCTTTGCAATTGGACAGAAGGGGCAGTGATACTTAGACAAAATAAACTTTAAGTAAAAAACTGTAAAAGGAGACAAAAAAGGACATTATATAAAAATAAAGAAGTCAATTCATTAAGAGGATATAACAACTGTAAATTCATATGCTCCCACAGTGGAGCCACTAAATATGTAAAGCAAAATTGAATCTCTTCCCTCTAAATTCTGGAACAAGTCAAGGATGCCCACTCTTGCCCACTCTATTCAACACGGTTTTGGAATTCCTTATTACACCAATAAGACAAGAGAAACACACAAAAGGCATAAAAATTTTTAAAAAAAGAAAAAGTGAAATTGTCACTGTTTGCTAATGATATGATTATCTATATAGAAAACCCAAAATAATCTACAACAAAATGTTAGAATTGATGAACAAAATCAGTGAAGTTTCAGGATACAAATCAACATGCAAAAATCAGTAGTGTGTCTCTACACTAACAACAGAATTTCTAAAAAAAGAAATCAAAAGAACAATCTCATTTAGAATGGCTATTAAAAAAATAGGAGTAAATTTAATCAAGGAAGTGAACGCAGATAAATAAGAGATAGCCCATGTTCATGAATTAAAAGAATAAATATTGTGAAAATGTCCATAGTACCCAAAGCAACATATGAATTCAGTAAAATTTCTATCAGAATCCCAATATCATTTTTCATAGACATAGGAAAAACAATGGAATATGATTGAGCCTTAAAAAGGGAAGAGATTATCTCATTTGTGACAATACAAATAGAATTGAAGAACAATATGCTAAGTGACATAGACCAAATACAGAAAGACAAATACTGCATGTTCTTAACTAATTGTGGAATCTAAAACAATTGAACTCATAGAAGCAGAGTGTAGAACGGAGGTTACCAGAAGCTGAAGACTGGGGAGACTGGGGAGATGATAATCCAAGTGTACAAAGCCTCAGATAGAAGAAATAAGTTTGATTTTTTTAGATCTATTGCACAGTGTGCTAAATCTAGCTAATACTTGAGTACTATACATTTCAATGTTACTAAGAGAGTAAATCTCAAGTATTCTGATCACAAAAACATCAAATATTTGAGGTGAGGGATAGGTTAATTAGCTTGATTTAATCATTCCACCTTGTATTCAAAAATCATAACATCACTTTTTGCCCCATAAATATACAAAGCTATATTTTGTCAATAAGTATTTTTTAAAATGCTAAAAAATAATGAAAAGTTGGTATTCATGCATGAAAATCAGCCCTGTGTAAGAGTTTACTGATGACTCTCATTTAGCCTTCAACCAAAGTTTGTTGCCATATAATCCTGGTCATTGATGCAAAGCTCCCATCATACTGCCTAAATCACAGAACTCCCCACACTCCTGGTGGTGGTGCAAAATGAAGGGTACTTGGCATTCAGGAAAACTTCAATGTTGTCCTAAGGGTTAAGGTTTACTTGTATTCATCATTTGGAATTTATTGCAATTGCTATGTTGTTTCCAATTTTATTTATTTGTTTGTTGTATTCCTCTTTAATTTTTTTTTTTTTTTTCCAAGATGGAGTTTCGCTCTTATGCCCAGGCTGGAGTGCAGTGCCGCAATCTCGGCTCACTGCAACCTCTGCCTCCCAGGTTCAAGTGATTCGCCTGCCTCAGCCTCCTGAGTAGCTGGGATTATAGGCTCCTGCCACCATGCCCGGCTAATTTTTGTACTTTTAGCAGAGATGGGATTTCGCCATGTCAGACAGGCTGGTCTCGAACTCCTAACCTCAGATGATCCACCCGCCTTGGCCTCCCAAAGTGCTGGCATGAGTTACCATGCCCAGACTTTAATTCTTTAACATCAAGTTTTTTCTCCATTAGAAAGTGGGACTATAGACTTAGACTGCAGCAATTTGGGCACTGGTTGAAGGTCCTTGTGCAAAATTAAGAGCCCCCAATAGAAGAACTTGAGTAATTCTAAAGAAACCTGACTTAATTTTGGCTCAGGCTGCTGCTCACTTCCTAAACTATTCTTGACAAATGAAACCTTTTGTAAAATGTGGTAATAATTTTCCCACTTCTTTCCTGTTAAGAAAGTTAAAAAATATCTACTCATTCATCCAATTAATGTTTATTAGACAGAGAACATTCCATTTAGCTGGGACATAAAATAGAAGAAAGGGAAGATGGGAGAAAAGGCTGAAATGTAATGATTTAGTTTTTTTGAAAGAAAGCTGTGTGAAAATCCTTGTTATAATGCTCTTGCAGCAAGCCCTATTAACCAAAGTCACATCAAGAGGACTATGCTGACCAGGACTTGCACACGTCCACGACTCAGTGATAATAGAGGTTCAAATCAGTCACTTCTGAATCAAAACAGATTAAATTATTTTCAGCCTAATTTTGAATTGCATCAGTGGTTTTCATTCAATTCTTTAGAAAACAGTATGAAGTAACTTTATTATTCAGTATTTTAAAAATTAAATTAAATATTTTATTTCTCAAACATGGTGAATAATAAAAAATTTACTTAAGACAGAGCCAACCATTTACTCCTGTGGTTCTCAATTAGGAAGGGAGAAGGGGTGATTTTGCCCCCAGGAGACCTTTAGCAATATCTAGAGACATTTTTGATTGTAATAAATGAGGGCTGGGTGCTCCATCTAGTGAGGTAAGGCCAGGCATGTTTTTCAATAGCCTATAATGCACAGGACAACTCTCCACAATAAATAATTCCGTGACCCCAAATTTCAGCAGTGCTAAGATCGAGAAACCCTGATTTATGCCAACAGATTCTAATGAATCAAGACTCGTAAAATGTCTCTGAAAAATGTAAGACCAACTCTTTGGATAAGTTTTTCATGTGTTTCTAGTTTGCCAACACACACCATGGAGCCAAAGATCAAAGATTACACATCTCCACATCTCTTCCTTTTAGGCCTCTGGGTTCACGCTTAATAGGTCCATCATAACAATAACAACAATAAAACCAACAGAAAATATCTATTTATTAAGTGCATATTTTCTTTTGGGAACTATGCTTTATTTCCAACAAGGTAGGTATTATTAATTCATGAGGAATTAACACAAGAAAAAATGAGATTTTGAGAGATTAAGAAATTTTTCCTTCCCTCCCTCCCTCCCTTCCTCCCTCCCTCCCTTCCTTCCCTCCTTCCTTCCAATTGTTTATAGTTTAGTAAATAGTGTTGTATCAATGTTAATTTCTTAGTTTTGACACATGTACCAGGGTTATGTAAGATATTAACATTAGGGGAAACTGAGTGAAAGGTACACAGGAATCCTGTACTCTTTCTAACTTTTCTGTCCATCTAAAATTATTTCAAAGTAAAATGTTTATTTTAAATTAAAGTGTTTATTTATATATACATATATGCTACATTTCCTAGTGTATGTGTATACACACACACATGCTCACACACACATGCATAGGTAATCTTTCCTAGTACCCAGCAGCGCCCTGTAGCGCTCACCTAGCTTTAAGATCTTGGTTTAAAAGTGCTATTCTCCACTAAAAGGAATTAGTGCTCCTTGGAGAAATGGATGATTATAGAACTGTGGCAATTAAAGCATAAGATGAGCCTGGAACATTTTTTTGTGTGTGTGGCAAAGAGTAGTGTGTTCGTGAATTTTTAACACCCAGAGCTGGGGAAAAACTCTGATTGTAAAATGTGCAGACTTCTGTGATGTAAATACCCGCACCATACTAGATTCCAAGCTACTGACTTGATATGATTAGCTCACAAATATCCTGAAAATTTTACAATGGGCTCTTTTAAGCTAGTGTGAAACCAACTCCAGCACACCACTAAATTTTTTTAAATACCCTAAAAATAATAGGTACATGTCAAAAGGACACAGAGCCACCTTAAAAGGGCTCCCCTCGTGAACTCCAGGACAATGGCAAATAGATGACATTTCAGTGAGTAAAATACTAATCCATGAGGCCACATTTTATCTATCTATCTATCTATCTATCTATCTATATCACCTATCTATCTAATCTATCGAGATATGTAGATAGATTACATGTAGGTAGGTAGATTGATACACTCAAAGAGAGAAAGAAAAGAAACCTTTTATTTACAATATAATGTCAACTAATACATGCACAAAAATTATGGAATTAGAAATTATTATTTAGCAATCATCACAGTGATAATCCATTGAGGTAAGAAACATAAATCACTGCTAAACGATGGGCTAAAAGTTGATGTAGAATGAGATAGTTCACAGTTTTAAAGTATTTCTTCAAAACACTTATACAGAGAAAAAAATAACTGTACTGTGGACAAACATGACAGCTACCATCTTACTCAAGTGGTCAGTTGATACCACCAGTAATAACCCAAATAAAAATCATGTGCCAGCTGATAGGATCCAGTGAGATCATAGAATCACTTCTGTGATAGTCCTGCCAAAAAGCCATAACTTGAATCTCAGCACGAGGAAACCACAGACAAATCTAAATTGAGGAATATCCTACAAAATAACAAGCCTGTAATCTTCAAAAATATTAAGGTCATGAAGGTCAGAGACGGATAGAGGAACAAATTGTTCCAGATTGAAGGACACCGAAGAGGCATGACAAGTACGTGCAATGTACAATCCTGAACTGGATCTTTTGCCATACAGGCTGTTACTGGGTCAGCTGTAAACCTTGAAAGGGTCACTGGGTGAAGGGCCCATGAGAGTTATTTATAGTCTTGCATAACTTCCCTGTTATTATTAGTATGAAGCTGAAATTATTATGAAGCACACAGAAAAAAATGAAAAAAATAAAGTTATATATAGTTACACAGTTGATGGGGCCAACATTGACACCTTGGTTCTAATTTTGACATCTATGCTATTTACCAATCTACTATTTTAAAATATGTGCTCTTTTATTGAAATACATGAGGAATATCTTAGATGTTGTAAGACAGATCCTCATAATTTACAGCTTTATAGACGTAACTGGAGACTTGTTATCTGGTTGTATCCAGGGTGGTGCAATAGAAATATAATAAAAACCACATATATATATATGTACATAATATATATACATAATATATATTAAATTTATGAGTAGCTATATTAAAAATATAAAAAATAAATGTACCTAATTTTAATAATATTTTATTTAACCTAATTAATCCAAAATATTGTCATCAGAACATGTAATCAGTATAAGAAAATTATGACTGAGATTTTTTTTCACACTGAGTCTGAGATCTGGTATGTATTTCACATTTATTGCACATCTCAGTTTAGATAATAATTTTTCATCAGAAAGTTTTGATTCTCTATTTAGAGGTCAAATAATTTATAGTTAAAAAATAGATGAACCTATATGAGTTACTCCAAGAATACTTAAAATTTTTCTAACATCTAAACTGAGTATGTTTTTAACTTAAAAAAATATAAAAACTTAAAATTTAGTTTATTAGTTGCACAAGCTATATATTAAATGCTCAATGGTCGCATGTGGCTGGTGGCCATCATAATGAACAACACAGGGCTGGATGGGTCCAGATTTCATCCATTCCTATATATTTCTATATATTTATTGTTGTGCATGTACATTGCTCACTCCATTCCTATATACAAATATGTACTGTAACTTTATGAAGAGCAGTGTACTCTTTTCATTTTGTTGCCTCAGGCATAAAGATTTGGAGTAAAGCATGGTTCTAGACAAGTGAAGGAATCAGAGGGCCTGGTTCCTGATTTTCCACCTCCAACTGCTTGGTTAAACTCTCTAGAATCATGGCTGTTTCTGCTCTAGAACTTAGGTGAGTAAAGATAGAAAGTACACAGCAGAATGGCACCACAAGGGAAAGATTATGTGACTGAAAAGCACTAGATAAATATTAACTGGTTAGGCTGTTTTTATTGTTAGAGACCAGAAGCAGAGGACAGAAGATATTGCCATCACAAATTTTTCTGACTTTGGAGAAGTCAGTGAATTTGCTATTTTGACTGCTCTCCTGTAATGATAATAAAAGGATGCACTGTTCTGTTCCAACAACCCTCACACATCTACACCACAGAATGAATTAGAAAATGTCAGCAAAATGCTATGCTCTCAAGAAAGAAAAGTATTGCAAATGAATTCATATTAATAATTGTTGCCAAGTGCTGAAATTATGGATACTCTTTACCTTCTTTGTTAGGATTTTATGTATTTCCAAATTTTCTATAAAGCGATGAATTATTTTTATAACCATAAAGCTCTTTTTCTAACTAAAAAATTAGAACAAGGTATTATGAGTACTCTTTTATCTGCATTTTTTGTTGTTGTTGTTGTTGTTATTCATAAGACTCTGAGTGAGACCTGAGTGTTAGCTGTTCTTACTGGAGAGCTTCAGCTACCAATTTGAACAGCTGGTCAGACAATCCTTTCATTTCCAGGATCTCAGTGTCTCACACTTGGTTGCTCCACTTGTGTAAGGTGGAGCCGGGGTTTAGTCTAAACAAACAGAAACAATTCATCACACTTATTCACAAATGTCGCTCCTTTAACTATTGCCTGGCCTCACCATTCTTGACTCTCTGCCAATTCTACAGCCTTGTGCTTCACCAGTCCTTGGCCAAGCAGCCTGTGAGGATGGCCCAGGCAGATCTTGGAACTGATGCTGGTGATTCAGCAGGAAGGGGCTTTCTGTCTCACTCCATCCATCCTCACTGTCTGCCCTAATGAGCTGCCCAAAGGCTGCAACTGCCCTCCTGACATCTCAGCTGGTGTGGAGGGCCTAGGGAGCAATTACCCATATGCTTTCTGTGCTTGTCGATCCCTGAAGTTTCAATTAAAGATGCTTTCAGTTCTTTTTTTTTTTTAATATCCTAACTTAGAACCCCTCACTTCCCTTACAGGGCCACCACATACTGTGATGCAGATTGTCCTTGCACACCAAGAGGCATCATTCATACTGTAGCCTAAGTGAATGGCACCCTGTGTTGTTGAGCAGAACACAACCCATGCAGTCTCACACAGGGTCCTGCCACTTCTATGTTTTGCCTCTTAAACTCCAGAATGACAAGCCTCACTCTTGGTGATGCAGCACAGTTGTAAAGGGACAGGGAATAAAGGCAAGAGAGGACCCAAGGAGCAAACAAAAGAAGAAAAGTACATTTGCCTGACCACGTACATTTCTGGGTACCACCAACACACCCCTGGATTAGAGTATCCTGAGGTGGCTTGCCAGGGTTCAAATATCTGAGGCTTTTTGATAAACTCCAATTGTGTTATCTATGCCTTTAAAGGATTCTTATTGAGGCTGGGACCCAAACACGTCAGTGTCACTCCTAGACACCTTCCTTATCAACACTTACTGTGATAACCATGTTAAAATCAAATGTTACCTATTCATTAAGGAAATAACAGTTAAAGGATAACAGCTAAAAAAAAGAAAAAGAAAAAAAAAATCTGTGGCTATGACGCAAATGTAGAATGTAGTGGAGAAGGGGCCGGAGAATAATGCACTCTCTACAGATTCAGCACCTGGGACACATTTCTCTGAAGGGCAGTTACCAGCAGTTAGTGGGTTACAACCGTCAGTCACCACACCAGGGGATAAGGGGAGTAGGGGAAATGGTTAAGTACACTTTTTTAAAAGACAGTACTTACCTACTTATTCTCATTTGTTGGATGTTTGTTTCAAACACAAAACTATCCTTCCCAAATTTGCCTCTCAACACCATTCTTTAACCAACTTACGTACAATGCCTGCCCATCTTTCCACAAACATCTTTAAGCTTGACTTCTGCAAAACCTGCAGCAACTTTCCAGTCTCCAAGCCAGGGAGGCATTTTAGTACCTGTGGCTAATACTTACTGAGTGATGACTGGGTGTCAGACATTGCTCTTATTGCTTTTCATACATTGTCTTGTTTGATCCACAGGATGATAAAAAGGTTTGTGTTCTACTGTTAGATTATTTTTATGGATGAGGAAATTAGGAGCTAAAGAGATTAATTTCTAAAGCAGCACTTCACGGCCAGAATGGGTTGTCTGGGTCCGGAGTGTAGGTTGTAACTACCAGGTTCTACTCCCCTCAATCCACTTCCCCCTCCTTACCCTGACTTGTCTGCAGCATTTGGCACTGCTGGCCACTCTGGCCTGACTTTTCTCTTCCCTGGCTTCTGTCTTTCTGTCTTTATTTTGCTTTTCCTGCCTGCCGTCTTGATTTAGCTTCTTGGTTCACTTTCCTCACTTCACCTCCTTCCACCTACAGGGCCTATTCTAACTCTCAGCCCCAGAAAACCAGCCTTTTTTGAGGGAGCAGGGAAAGGGAAGCAACCAGAGAGAAATTGTAACCAATGCAGCTAGAGAAACGTTCCAGGAAAACGGCTGCCATATCGGCAACTAACATCTGGAATTCTAGACTCGTCGCAAAGGCCCTTTGTTTCATAGAGAAAGCTGCAGAGTCCAGATTCTGAGGTTTAGACTTACATAGGCAACTAATGGTAGAGCTGGGACCAGATTCGAGGCATATATTTGCCACTCAGCCCAGAGACCCTTGGTTGCACCCCGCTCCTCTGACAAATATCTGGTTCCAACAAATGCCTGCAGGACTCTGTTATCCACACAGGACTTCCACATGCCTGCCCTTACATGGCTGCATCCTGTGACAACACTTGTTTTCAGCAGCCCTACTCTTCCCCGTTAAATGCGTCTTTCCCACCCTGCATGATTCCTTCCTTTGCCCCAGGCTCAAAGTTTTCTCAGAGTCTGCTTCTATCTGCCTACCTGTGAGCTTGATTTTTCCAAGCTGTTAGCCACTCAGGCTCTAGGTAACATCTTTCTTCTTCTATAGGATTTATTTGCAGCAGGATGCAAAGGCCATTAGTAAATCAATAACCCTTTACTTAGAAAAGGAGGGGAGGTAGAGACCTGGAGTTTTTAATTCAGATCTAGCAATTCCTGAGGCATTATCAGGAGCGTTCTAAAAATAGGCATTTGAAAGGCAGGATGTGCTACTGTTGGAGCTTTATAGCTTCCTGCCCATAAACAGGAGCAGCTTGCTATGGGTGGAATCACTAGCTGAAATCTTCCTCTCCTGTGGTTGTTATGTCTTCCTCTAACTCTAACACCATGTGTATTATCTATTGCTTTGGTGCTGTGTGTTTCTTTTACTCTTTCCCCCAATCTCTTCTTTCCACATATGTCTTAGATATAGACTGACTTTCCATCTATCGGCGTGTTTCCATCTCACCCACAAAATACTTCTGTCACTCTATGAAGCCTCATTTGCCAATGTAGCCACATTGAGTATCCATAAGTCAGCACATGTCCTAGCGCCTTTCATGCTTCCTACTAACATCTGGGGACTCCTACCACTGGTTGTCCTTATCCCTCTTCTTGTCCCACTGTCTCCACACAGTTCTTCAGGCATGTGTGTGAGTGGGGCAAGAGTAGTGGTGGCATTTAAGGCCAATGCTGTGATATCTAAAATAATATAAGATTTAACTATAAAACATCAGAGTTCTGCATCTCCTTTCACCTAGCAAGTCTACATCTGGACAATTATTCTGAAGATGTACACAAAGATTCAGCTACAAGGATGTTAGTTGGGAGAGGGAAAGCACCATGTACGTGGCCTTTTCTTTCTAAAGAATATACTAACAACCTATTACTATGTAACAAATGTGTGACAAATTATTTTCTTACTTTATAACAAAATTTAGTAATTGGAAATAATAATACATATTTATCATCTTACATCATCTCTGTGCATCAGAAATTTGGGTGGCTGTAACTCTGGGTCTCTTACGCAGTTGTAGTCATAATGTCAGCCAAGACTTCAGTCATCTGAAGGTTTGACTGGGGAAAAGGATTTAGATCTAGGGTGATTCATTGTCAAGGCTGGTGGGTTGATGCTGGCTGTTGGTAGGAGGTCTCCATTTCTCTTCATGTGGTCTGCTCCATAGGGCAGCTTGAGTATTCTCACATCTCACGTCTCACAGAATCTGGCCTCCTCAGAGAGAGTGAGCCAAAAAAGAGAGCAATTCAGAAGCTGTAATGACTTCCATGACCTAGCTTTGAAAATCACACATCATCATTTCTGCTGTATCTTTTGGTCACATAGACCAGCCCTGATACGCTATGCGAGGGGACTATACAAGAGTGCGAATACCAGGAACTAAGGAGTATTGAAGGCCATCTTGAAGGCTAGCTGCCACATAGCAGAAGACTTCACCAAGAAAAATACTCCTGGTCTCTCTCATCACCAAGAACTATTTGTATTGTGAGTTTGGGAGAAGTACAGAGCTCACACTGACCTGTTAGCTCTAGACATTTTTCTCTTTGCCAGCTAGACAGCCTGCAGTGGATGGGCATTCTGCCTGTTTTCTGTTACCCAATAAACTTAGCATAGCAGGCTCTGCCTCTGTGGTCAGCCTGCTAAATCCACAGATTTAGGGAAGTAGCAGTGGGAAGGCCTGTGTTGTCTAGCCTGATTTGGCTCCAGATCAAGGTTATCCTAGGATCTCTACTCATTCTTCTCAGGAATGAAGCTGATCTTTACTTGTGTCTTATTCCTCAACTGGAATTCTATTGAAGAAAAATGGAGGCCAGGCTCAGTGACTCACGCCTGTAATCCCAGCACTTTGGGACATAGAAAGAGATCACTTGAGGTCGGAGTTCAGGAGTTCGAGACCAGCCTGGCCAATGTGGTGAAACTCTGTCCCTACTAAAAATACAAAATTTAGCCAGACATAGTGGTGGATGCCTGTAATCCCAACTACTCAGAAGGCTGAGGCAGGAGAATTGCTTGAACCCAGGAGGTGGAGGTTGTGAGCCGAGATCATGCCACTACACTCCAGCCTGGATGACAGAGTGAAACTCCATCTCAAAAAGAAAAAAAAGAGTACAGGTGAAGAAAGAAGTGCTATTTGTTGACACTTCCGCCACCACATTCCTAAACACATTTTATATTTTATAATATGATATTTACAATAGTGGAAAATCTAAAGTAACCTAAATATCAAATAATAGATTGCTTGAGCAAGTTATGACATATACATATGATACAGTATAATGCAATCATTTAAAAGTATGCTATACAAGACTACTTAATGATATTAAAAATTATTTAGGATGTATTAAGTGAAAAATTCAGGTTATAAAATAGTATGCAAGTTTTTATTCCATTAAACATAATGTATATCTGCTTAGAAAAAGACTATATATACACACAAAAACATCATTTGTAAGTATCACTGGTTGGTAGGTTTATGGGTAGTTAAAATTTGCTTCATTTTGGCTAATCTGTTTTTCCTAAATTTCCTATATTTTACATTCATTATCTTTGTAATGAGATAGGAAAAGAGAAAGAGTTTCAGATGCTAGTTCCGGGGTTCAATTAAAAGTAATCAGAAGTTTGTAACCTTCTTTATTGGGGAGAGAGCCGGGCATTGGTGTTACCGGCCCACTTGCATAAGCCCATATGACACCATTGACCATTGCCTCTTTCTTAAACCTCTTTTCTTAGCTTCCTTGGCCCCACTCTCCTTTTTTTCTGCTTGCTCTGTGGCCACTCCGTATAAACTCATGCTTCTACATCAAGTCATTCAATTGGAGTTTCTCAAAGCTCAGTTCTAGGCCTTTTCTCTCTCTTGCTGTATACTTTATCCCCTGGTGACCTCACCTCCATCCATGGCTTCACAAGGCAGTTAGCCACAGAGCATATGAGATTCACACCTCCACCCCAGGCCCGCTCCTGAACTCACATGATTTATGTTCTACCTAACTGACTACTTCAACTAGATGTCTCAAAACGGCCTCATATTCAATATACCCAACCAGCTTCATAATCTCGAGTGATTTCTGTCACAGTGAAGGGCAAAATAATACATCTATTCTTGTGGTTCTTATAATGCAGGATGCATACTGGAATTATCTGGAAAGCCATAAAACATACCATTGTCTATATCCCCAAAGGTTCTGGTTTAAAAATCCGGGTGTCTGGTGCCTTCAACCACAGGGCACTTGCTCCTGATATTGGCACTCCTATGTGGGATCTGTCCACTTCTCTCTTACTCAGCCCACAATTCTGAGTTCTAGCATCACTGCTTTAAGGACGCCTTCCATGAATCTCTCTGTCAGGGTCAGATTCCTGATTACAGCCTCCTGAAACATCACATCTCTTTTACTCATAGCACGTGTCAATTATGATTGTACATATTTGTTTGGATCATTGTTTGATCAAAGTCTGTTTCCCCTGCTAGTCAGTAAGTTCCAAAAAGTCTGCATATTACTTATTTTGGTTCGTTTTATCCCTAGCATCTTTCATATTAACTAACACATAAGCGGCACTCAAAAATGTTCCTTAAGTCAATAAAAAGTGAATTGGTTATGGTTTATTGGACCCCACTTCATATCAGTGCATTCAGATGAGAGCATGAATCTTGCCTTATCCCAGTGGGTCTTAATGAGATCAAGGTGTATGAGTCCAGATCCAACCACGGGGAACTCCATTCATGACATAGGCTTTGAGACAGGCAAACTTCAGCCAGCCAAATATCCAACAAATTTTAATCTTCAAGCAAAAAATTTTCAGCGTTAACTAACTATATCTAAGCAAAGTGTTTGTTACTATGAAGGCTGACAAAAAGTACAAGGCAAAATCTTTGACTTCCAATGACAGGCAAGGATTCATTTTAGGGCCTCAAGAGAAAACTGAAGGAATAGCGTACCTTCTCTCTTACTAAAGAAATAGTCCTTTATGACACAATAGATGAAGCTGAAATTGCCTGAAGAGTCCCGTCCAAGCCAATTAAAAGAGAGACATGTTAGAAGAAAATAAAACTAAAGGTATAGCTGTGCCATAATCAGGTTAGACCTCTGAATCTCTTAGATGTCCAGTTCTATTCAATGCTTGTTTTGTTTATTTTTTCTTTTTTTTAATTTCAATAGTTTTGGGGGAAACAGGTGGTGTTTGGGTACATCGATAAATTCTTCATTGGTGATTTCTGAGATTTTGGTGCACTCATCACTTGGGCAGTGTACACTGTACCCAATGTGTAGTCTTTCATCCCTCACCAACTCCCACGCTTGCCCCTGAGTCCCCAAAGTCCATTGTATCATTCTTATGTGTCCTCATAGCTTAGCTCTCACTTATAAGTGAGAACATACAATATTTGGTTTTCCATTCCTGAGTTACTTCACTTACAACAACAATACTTGTTTTATAAATAATGAAGCAGTATAAATATTATTTTTATTTCATATTTATTTCAAAAAATATTGAGTAATTGCTACATGTTAATCAGTAATCAATTATTTCATCTTATGGTGCTTACATTCTGGTGGGGAGGTATGTATACACAGTAAACATACAAATAAATACATACATAAAGTATTAAGTGATCATAAATGCCAGGAAGAAGAAGAAAGCAGGGCAAGGGGAGGGGGGGGTGTGCTGCTTTATATATAGAGTACTCAAGAAATAGGTGTATTTAAGCAAAGACTTGAAGCAAATGAGATAGAAACCAAACAGGGCATTTGGAAGAAAAAAGTATGACAAGTCGAGGGAGGAATGAGTACACGTAGGAGCCTGCTTTACTTGTTAGAGGAATGGCCAAGAGGCTGGAGTGGCGATGAAGCAGGGAGTGGCAGAGCATGAGGAATGGGGTCAGATAGGCAGTGATGAGCAGATTTTGCAAGACTCTGTAAGGACTTGAGATTTTCATCTGAGTGTGACATTGTGCTGTAGAAGGTTCACTCTGGCTGCTATGTTGCTCTGGCTGCTATGTTGATAATGCATTTTTTTTTTTTTTTTTTTTTTGAGACAGAGTTTCCACTCCTGTTGCCCAGGCTGGAGAGCAAGTGCACAATCTTGGCTCACTGCAACCTCTGCCTCCTGGGTTCAAGCAATTCTCCTGCCTCAGCATCCCACGTAGCTGGGATCACAGGCATGCACCACCACATCCGGCTAATTTTGTATTTTTTAGTAGAGATGGGGTTTCAGCATGTTGCCTAGGCTGGTCTCAAACTCCTGACCTCAGATGATCCACCCGCCTCAGTCTCCCAAAGTGCAGGGATTACAGGCGTGACCCATGCCTGGTGCCTGGCCTAAGAATACATTCTAGGATACCAAGGGTAAAAGTAGAGACCAGTTCATAGGTCAGAATAATGGACCAAGTAAATGATGATGGTGGCTTAGACTAGGACAGTAGCTGTGAAGATGGTGAAAAGCAGTCGGATTCTCTACATATTTTGCACATAGAGCCATCAATATCTGCAGATGCATTGCTTGAGAAGAATAAGGAAAATAAAGGAGTTTGGCTATATTCTATAATTGAGTGCATTTTTAAAAAAGTCTTCTACTTTTTTCCTGTCCTGCTTTTGTACATCAACAAAACAATCTTGGGAAATGCTTGAATCTCAAATTTCTCAACCTAAATAAAATTTTAAAATTAGAATGCTGAGAAGTTCTTTTCACCCTGAAAATGCTGTCTGCCTTTTCTGAATCTTCACTAAAGAAAGGAAAAGAAAGGACTTCAGCTGTAGCCTGACGGACTCCACTTGAATACAAAGGAAATCTAGATCAGATGCTGTGAGTTACTAAATATGGGAATGAATCCTTAAAATAGTTCTCAATTCCAGTCTGCCTGGGACATTTGGGGGAGGGTTGGTGGCCTCTCCATTCTCCTTTCATCTCTGTGACTTGGGCCTCAGAAGGAGCTGATGACCAAATGTTATCAGATAATCATCCTCTCTGCTGGACTCATGTGGGGCAAAGTTGTCCTTAAAAAGTCAAACAAAAGTGCTCTAGTGTATGTGGCCAAAGTTGAAAACCAAAACCACCACCCTAATGAAAATAGGTCATTGATTTTCCTCAAATTTGGCCTACAATTCCTCTCTCTAAGAGAATTATCATGCTGCCAAGTTTAAAGGTTTATGACTGCAACCACTTGGGGGCAATAAGGTGAAATATCTTAAAACAGGTCAAAGATCTTTACATATGCTTTCCCTGACTCCTACTCCCATCTTGCAATGAATGAAAATCTAGAAGGGTGACTTTTTTTCCTTATCTAAAATATTACCTCAGGAACAAAAACAGAATGCAACGTCTACATGAAGCTTATGTGTATGGTGTGTGTGTTCATGTATCTGTGAGTATAATTTAGTTTCAGAGTTAGGAAGGGAGACCTCAGAAATGACAAATGACTGAGAGAGGTGAAAAAACTAAAAGTGGCTCTTCTTTCTTTTGACTCGCAGAAACCTCCTAATTTCCAAATTCAAAAGGTGTTTGCAGAGCTAACCTGACTTTTCTAGCAGCACGTAACATTGGAGTCACTGCTCTTCCTGAAATGCATTCTTTCATCCAACAATTGTGGAATGACTGAGTGAGAATTTATTATGTGTCAAGAACTGGGAATACAGTGAGGGATGAAGAAACTGCTTCCTCAGGATAATGGACTCTTTTCTGATATCCCTTCTCTGGCTAGTTCTTCTATGCTCATCTGTTTTCCTTTGCCAATTTTTTAAAAAAGGTGGACCCCCAGCCTGCCATATTTGGAGGACTTCCTAAGGGTTCTGAACTCCCCATGATTCATTAGTACCCATACAGCAATGTCTCCCAATTTTACATCTCAAGTCTAGGTCTCACACCTGACCTCCAGAACTGGGTGTGTGTGTGCATATACAATCATTGTTGAATTTTCTGAAAAATTAAATAGGCACTGCATGCTCATTGCAATAAGTGAAACAAGGCAAGGGCATAAGAGAACAGTAATTATTTCTTCCTTTCCTCTCCAGTTTTGCTTCTCCGAAGAAGAAATGTTAACAGCTTAATACATGTCTAAAGATATGTAACTTTCTCCATCCATACTCATACAAATCTATACCTTTGTCTGTTTAGATGTAATATATATGTGAACATGTCTACATAAATTTTCCATAGACATCTTAATCCCAATGCATCTTATATTCATATTTTAGACTCAAACTTCTTTGACCTTAGTTCACATTTTCTTTGCTTTGAACCTGGGATCATGCAACAGCTTCCTAGCTCATCAATTTACCACTGTCGCACCCCCCACCCCCAGCAAATCACCATATTCATATCCATCTTTTTTCCCCTAATAGTTATTGTTCTAAAATGCAAATTTGATCTGCTTAAAATCCTTCAGTGGTTCCTCAATGTTCGTATTTTAAAAAGTGCAAACACCTTTCTCTTGATTTCAAGGCCTTTAGGACCTACCTTCATTCTCTCTAACTTTCGTTCTTGTCACATCCTCATACCCGATCATCTGCTCTTCATCCAACACACCTTATTCCCCGTCCCATTCATTCAAGACTTCAGGTAAATTCCATGGTCTCTCCTTTCTCTGACCCTTTTGCATATGCTCTTCCTTCCTTTTCGGTGGGTATGCGTCTTGGTCTGCTCAGGTGCCATAACATAATACCAAAGTCTGGGTGGCTTATACAACTGAAATTTATCTTCTCACAGTTGTAGATGCTGGAAAGTTCAAGATCAAGGTCTAGGACAGTTTGTTTCCTGGCAAAGGCTCCCTTCCTGGCTTGCAGACAGCCACCATCTCACTATGTCCTCATATGGCTTCTCTCTCTTTTTTTTTTTATAAAGCCACATCCTATCAGATTAGGATCTGATATGATTTGAGTCTGTGCCCTACCCAAATCTCATGTTTAACTGTAATCCCCAATCTTGGAGGTGGGGCCTGGTTGGGAGGTGATTGGATCATCCAGATGGCTCCTTCATCAATGGTTTAGCACGATCTCTTTGGTGCTGTCCTCATGATAGTGAGTTCTTGCGAGATTTGGTTGTTTAAAAGTGTGTAGCACCTCCCACCTTTCTCTCTCTGCCTCCTGCTCCTGTCATGTGAGACACCTTGGTCCCCCTTTGCCTTCCACCATGATTGGAAGCTTCCTAAGGCCTCCCTAGAAGCAGAAGCCACTGTGCTTCTTATCCAGCCTGCAAAACTGTGAGCCAATTTTTTTAAACCTCTTTTCTTTATAAATTATCCAGTCTCCGGTATTCCTTTATATCAATGTGAGAATGGACTAATACAGGGCCCAACCTTCTCACCTCATTCAACCTTAATTACCACTTAAAGATTCTATCTCTAGACACAGTCACTTTTGAGATGTGGGGATCCAACATATGAACTGGGGGGACCGGCGTGGGGGAGCAATTCAGTTCATAGCAGGATGGGAGAATTTTTTTCTTCTTTTCAGCACAGAAGTTAAGAGTGGGTTCTCTGAGCCAGATTGCCTGGGTTTGAATTCTTCTGCTATTTAGTCTCTAAATGACTTTGAGCAAGTTACTTAACCTCTGCTTCAGTTTCCCTACTGCAAAGATCCTCAAGCATCTGTGTACATCAGAATCAACCAAAGGGTGTATTAAAACAGGTAACTATAGCACACCCAAAGAGCTTCTGAGTCAATAGGTCTGAGGTGGGAACTAAGATTTTGCATTTCTTTTTATTTTATTTTATTCTTTTTTTTTTTGAGATGTAGTTTCAATCTTGTTGCCCAGACTGGGATGCAATGGCGTGATCTCAGTTTACTGCAACCTCTGCCTCCTGGGTTCAAGCGATTCTCCTGCCTCAGCCTCCCGAGTAGCTGGGATTACAGGCATGCACCACCATATTTGGCAAATTTTTGTATTTTTAGTAGAGATGGGGTTTCACCATGTTGGCCAGGCTGGTCTCAAACTCCTGACCTCAGGTAATCCACCCACTTTGGCCTCCCAAAGTGCTGGGATTACAAGCGTGATCCCAGGTAAGCCACCGCACCTGGTCTAGAATCACCTTTTAAGCCACATGGATAGCTGGACCCCTCCTTAAACCAATCAGTGCAGAATCTCTGGAACTAGGGTCTGAGCACTGGTAAGCATCTAAGGTTCATTAGGTGATTCTAAGATATATCCGGGTTGAACCAACTGAGCTAGGAAAATGCAATCCATTAAAATGCACATTTCATTCAACATTATCAGTCATTGTCCTGACCATGAATTTGTTTCTCTTATCCTACTATAAATTGCCAGCTTTGAGCAGTTTTGAAAAGGGGTAAATAGAGAAATTAGCATGTGTAGAGCACTTTACAGTTTTCAAAGCACTTTCATATTCAGTGTGTCATCAAAATCTTAAAATAACCCAGGGAGGAAGGTATCATTATTCTTTACAAGTGCTTTGAGGCAACAGCCCAGAGAGGGGAGTACACCAAACCCTTTTAAAAGAAACAACAAATCAGCAAAATGCCATCTGCCAGGTTTTTTTGCTCTTGGCCTATCTGTTATCAACAATGCTACCTACAGGGCATTTTGGCCATTCATCCATGACTTGGGCCCCACACGTTTTTCTCCACTTGGCTTTTGGTGTGTTTTGTTCTCCGGCTGCTCAATGATGTCTGCTTTGCCCCTTGACATCCCAAGATTGGCTTGGCTCTCTGTCAGCTGCTTTTCAGGGACTGATTCCCTCCCCACTTGCCAGCGCTGGTGTTGGTTTGACTTTACTTGAGCCAGAGGAGTTAAATAACTTGCCGAAAGCCACAAAATCAGTGAGTGGCAGTTGAAGATTCAAACTCAGTTGAAGTAAGACACAGCAGAGGAGGACTCAGTGCTTTGAGGTTGAGAGCGGTCACAGAAGAGGGAGAGAAATGCTGAAAGGAAAGGCAGGGTGCTGGACTCGTGCTTTGTCCTTAGCGTGTCTGCCTCGGGCTGCTCCTGAGTATGTGAGCATAAGATTAGGCTATAAAATAGTAACAATCTTTGCAAAATATGCTGGAACTGAAACATCCAAAAGGAGAATTTTGCTTATCACAAAAGTGCCTTAGGTACACTGTTTTATTCCAGGGATATGGCAATGGCCCAATAATATTTTTGGAAGTGCCTCCAAACCTGAAGCACATTCTTGTAAATATAATTAATGGTGGCAAATATTTGTCCTTTGAGAGAATAATTTATATTTAGATAAAAAGTCATTTAGAACCGAATACAATGAATAAGAAAGAGGACAGTGAAGAAGAGTGGGCTTTGTTTAGAAAAAAATCTGGGCTGTGTGCTTTCTAAGGGTGGTGAGCAGGTCATTTTTTAAATTTTATACCCACAGGTTCTGCCATCTTGCTTGCCATACAATAGATGATCGAGAGGTATTTGGTGAAACAATGAGAAAATTAATGAATGAGTATAAGTTATTTTGTTATGAGGCCCGGAAGGTGATATCTTAACAAGAAAATCCAAAAATATTCCAACTAGTAGAATATCACTAGAGAGAGTGCAGAGCCTCTTGAGGGGACCAGAGACTACTGGGTCATGCAGGTCCTGATGAGTGTGCTTCACACCCATGTGCACACCCACACACACACAGCCTCGTCACTTAAGAGTCCTACATTTTCTATCCATATGCAAATATGTATGAGACACCCATAAATGTATGGAAAGACAGTTAAATCTTCTTAGTCATGGGAAGCTGTTCAGGAGAGAGGGAAAAATGAAGGCTTATTAAAATCAAAAGGGGATAGAAGGAGATTTGATACACTAAATGGTTAGACACAAGGTTTTGCCTACAGATTAAGAATGCATCTCATTCCCATTCCTGATACCAGGCAAATGAACATTTCTCATCTTTGTGATCCTGTCCATTTAAAAGATGGATGTCCTTTTCAGGCAGAGTCCAAGATATAGCACAGTGTCCTTGTCTGGACCCAGGTTCTCAGAAACATTTACTTGGCAGAAAGAACTCCATTATCTATCCTCCTTGGATGGTGGATAACAAACAATGGCAAAGTGAAATATCCTGTTCATAGAAGGAACCAGGACTAAGATCATGTCATATAAAAAGATTTTTAAGGTGTTGGGAGGAATAGAAAATTTGTTTTCCTACAAGTTGCTTTAAAAATGTTATTGAGGGCCGGGCGCGGTGGCTCAAGCCTGTAATCCCAGCACTTTGGGAGGCCGAGACGGGCGGATCACAAGGTCAGGAGATCGAGACCATCCTGGCTAACATGGTGAAACCCCGTCTCTACTAAAAAATACAAAAAACTAGCCGGGCGACATGGTGGGCGCCTGTAGTCCCAGCTGCTTGGGAGGCTGAGGCAGGAGAATGGCGTAAACCCGGGAGGCGGAGCTTGCAGTGAGCTGAGACCCGGCCACTGCACTCCAGCCTGGGCGGCAGAGCGAGACTCCGTCTCAAAAAAAAAAAAAAAAAAAAAGTTATTGAGAAAAACAGAAAACAAAAAGCCTCCCATAGTCTCTCCTATTGAATAATGATGGGAGAAGAATTTCACTGTTATTCCTTTCTACATGATACAAACAATAAGAAATACAGCCAAACATTTCATAGACATATTAACGTCTTTCTGTGTCAGTGTCTGTCTAGGGCTAACACCAGCATTTCCATTGCAACAATAGTATGTAAAAGTTCAGGGCCATGGATTAGAAAGAATGGGAACTGGGTTCCAATTGCTACTTGCCAATTCTCTCAATAACTATTTCAGTGACCTTGAGCAATTCACCCTCCTAAACAAGTTATTCCCCTGAACTTTTGTTCCCTCCTGAATAAAATGAGAAGATTGAATCAGATCATAGCTGGGTCTCCTCCCAACACCAACAGCCTTTTTAAACACAGTTTCACCATGTGATGGGAAAGATAAGCACAGAACCATACGATTCTATAAATGCCCCAACGGTGTCTGCTGTAAAGACCTCAGCCTTTAGTGAGGGCACGTGCTGGACATGGCAATGTGTCCTCTGTTAAATTCTACATGAGGAATGCTTTAGTGGCATGGCTCAAGTTCAGGAAAGGGCATTCTTTTATTTCTTTCTCCATGCTAAGAGAGACAGATAAAAATTTTGTTATATCACTCAACAAGGGGAAAACTAAAAATTTTGTGCCATTATATGGTTCCTGAAGGTTCTTCCAGTTGAATTACCACAGGTGCCGGTTGGGCATTCCTGGCCACATCCCCTATATTTCCATTAGTATTACCTCTTTAGATCCTATAAATGCCATTAACATAAGGCAGACATTTGCTTTCAATAAGATAACACTGATGATTTTTGTCTAATTGTCTCTAATCCTTCCCCCTCACAGCCTCACAGAAATAGCTTGCAATTGCTCAAATGCAGGCATTTATTATTGCAGATCAAAACTGTTTGGAAACATGACAGTGCTATTGGGAGATTTGGATTCTTCCCTTCACCCATCACATACTTGTGGCTTCTGACTGTAGGGTAGGTGAAATAAATCGTTTGTAATGAGATCTTCATCATTAACACAAATAGAAAGGGAGAAGAAAGAACCTGCCCCAGTTTTTACCACACTGCCTGTGGACACAAAAGTGGATCCATAAGCAGTTTATGCTTCACAGTCCAGGTGGGTTTCCTCCTCTGAGGTTCCTCTACCCATCATGGGTAGTGGTTTGCTATTGTGAGGGTGTTATGTTCAATGTAATGGATTCACCATACAGTCCTTGTAGGCTGGCTCCTACTTCAGTAAAATTTTAGTTATTCTTGTGTTATTCAATCTTAGATAGCTCCTAAATCTAGTCTGTGTTTTAGTTATTTGAGATATTGGCTTCTCTACTTTATCTTTTCAACTACCTGACTGCGTATTCATTTCTGCATATTGGCAGAGCAGAATAATTTTGCCTTTGTTCATTGCTCTAATGAGATATTTGTAGAAAGGATTAAGTAAAACAAGTTTTAAATGTTCTGAGAGTTACATTTCTTCATGTTCTCACTCACCACTATAAATAATCCAAAATTGAGCTTAAGGTCTAGCCATTGGTCACTGGTAGTAATAAAAGTTGAAACTCAGCTGTACCAGGGAGATGAGTGATGTTCTTAATAAGACTAGAGCTAGGATGGGCTCATTTCCTCCCACAAACCAATATGTATGCACAGATCCAGGCAGTAGTAAGGGAAAAAAAAATAAGTTAGACTGAGTTGGACACCACACAGCTTTCACAGTGGGTCTCCCTAATCTCACACCTATATTTATATAAATAATTTCCTTCTTAGACTAATCCTTTGATAATTAACCAGACCCATTCACCTACAGCAGAAGTGGGCATGCCCTGGTACACTGAAAAACCTGGGTCTCTTGTCTCCACCACAAAAGGTCAACCCTCTCCATTTAAAGGAGATTCAAATCAGAACACTCTTAACTTTAGGAGATTGATGAAGATTCACCACCAAAGATGAGAAGTAACAAGAGGAAATTAGGTTTACAGAGACCCATATTATGTCTGCTCATAGCAGAACAATTACTGGAATAACCGCTCCACTGTGAACATGAATCCCACACTTAAAGATGTTTCCCATTATTTTCATTATTCCAACTGATTGATGCCACCTTTAAACCTATTTGAAAGAAATACGGTCTTTCATTGTATTCTTTTATTTTTAATGTGAGGTTAAATCAAGATATGCATTAAAGAAAACACAAGAAGAAATACATGTTTTATATAACAAAGAAAATAGATCTTCTCTTTGTAAAGCGATTCATTGTAAATTTCTAGCTTAAAAATCTGTTGTTGGAGAACTGCACATTATTGGTGTTTCCAGTTTAGGTCCCTCCTGAACACATTTGAGGTGAAAGATACATGAATCAAATGAACCAGGTTTAGAAAGGGACCGCCAAGGCTGGGCAGGTGGCTCATGCTTGTAATCCCAGCACTTTGAGAGGCCAAGGCAAGTGGATCATGAGGTCAAGAGTTTGAGACCAATCTGGCCAACATGGTGAAATCCTGTTTCTACTAAAGATACAAAAAATTAGCCAGGTGTGGTGGCACATGCCTGTAATCCCAGCTACTCAGGAGGCTGAGGCAGGAGAATCGCTTGATCCCAGGAGGCGGAGGTTACAGTGGGTGGAGATCACGCCATTGCACTCCAGCCTGGGTGACAGAATGAGACTCTGTCTCAAACCAAAAAGAAAGAAAGAAAGGAAGGAAGGAAAGGAAGGAAGGAAGGAAGGAAGGAAGGAAGGAAGAAGGAAGGAAGGAAGGAAGGAGGAAGGAAGGAAGGGAGGGAGGGAGGGAGGGAGGGAGGGAGGGAAGGAGGGAGGGAGGCAGGAAAGAACGAAGGAAGGAAGGAAGGGAGGGAGGGAGGGAGGGAGGGAAGGGACTGCCAGTCCATTAAGTCCTATCTCTCCAAGGGCTCCTAGAGTTTGTTCTCATCCTCATATTCTCCCAAGTTTTATTCAGTTTAACTTGAGATGTCTTAAGCAATGGTTTTCCCAGAGGAAGAGCACTGGATTACAGAGCTTGCCATTAGAAAGCACTCCCAAACCAAGACTTAGCTGTCCTTTGAAATTTAGCCTCAGAAATGCTCTATGTGCAAATCACCACTTACTCAGTTAGAACACAAGTTTTGATAGGGCTTTTTAGCATTGAGATCCTGGATTTGTAAACTAGTGCTCTGCGGTTGAAAAGCCAATAAAGGCCGGGCGCGGTGGCTCAAGCCTGTAATCCCAGCACTTTGGGAGGCCGAGACGGGCGGATCACGAGGTCAGGAGTTCGAGACCATCCTGGCTAACATGGTGAAACCCCGTCTCTACTAAAAAATACAAAAAGCTAGCCGGGCGAGGTGGCTGGCGCCTGTAGTCCCAGCTACTCGGGAGGCTGAGGCAGGAGAATGGCGTAAACCCGGAAGGCGGAGCTTGCAGTGAGCTGAGATCCGGCCACTGCACTCCAGCCGGGCGACAGAGCAAGACTCCGTCTCAAAAAAAAAAAAAAAAAAAAAGAAAAGCCAATAAAGACATTATACTTTCCTGGAGGGACAATGCTCTCTGGAGAGTTGATGTCACAGCCAGGGCCCTTTGCAATATAAATGTGTTGGGGTATTTCTCTTGACTATTGAGGGAAATATTGGACTTTATACCATTGGTTAAGGATGATGTAATAATAAGGACTCTCATTTATAGACCAGGCAACTGTGCTGAGCCCTGAATTGTCTTATTAGTCCTCACCATAACCCTATGAGGAAGATACACAAAGAGCATCTACATTTTCTAAATGAAGAGGCTTAGATCTGTTAAAATGACTCACCCATGATCACACAACTAATGAAGCCCAGAACTGAAACCAGGCAATCTGACCCTGGAGTCTGCTGTCTTAACCATACCCAACTGTGTATCCACTTTGCCTGAATCCAAGCAGACAGACTGGGGCCCAGTGCTCACTTCCTGTCCTGTGAAACTAAGGTCCATTAGTGAAGAACTATCAGCAGGGTCCAGTTTTCCTATAGCTTCTCCAAAGGGGGATCTAACTCCCCCTTTACTTACTCCCACCAGGGGAACAAGGAGAGGAGAGAACGGGAGACTGCCAACCTCAACAGATGGTACGTGGGCTGTTTTGGAGATGGGAAGAGGGAGATTTTTGCTGGCTGACAAAGAACAAGAGAAAGAGATTGCAGAGAAGTGTGACATAAGCAGAAAGAGCTAAACTTGAAATATATGAGGAAGAGAGAAAGATTGAGGGATAGGGACTGCTCTAGGGGACAGATGGGTAAATAGTCTTGAAAGGACATGTTTTAAATGTCACATAACTCCAGCCTAGTGGGGAAAAGTGAGTGAGGAGAGAGACAGGTTCAGAAACAAGAGGAGTGAGTTCCTCTCCATAGAGTTTTTGCAGCCTTTCAGCTGAAAGCCTGGAGAGACTTATGGAGGGTTCCCCCAAATAAGAAGTTAGGGACTCATATTTACTTCTGAAGGCAACTTGCCCATCATTCTAGTCTAGAGTCAGCCTAGCAGAAAAGAAAAGATGAAGGTATTCTGAGGAAGCTTGAATTTTATCAGGCCCTGTCCATTGTTAACTGAGTTCCAGAAAGGAGGACAATGAGATGTAAGGGAATTTCTGTTCAGTTGAAACTTATAGATTCACCACCTGTTACCAAGCTCCATGGACTCTCCTCAGTCTTGGCTGAGAGCATGCTGATGGTGTGATCAGTGTCCCACATACTCCCCTTTCCTTTTTGCTTGCAAGCCAATTTTAAATTATTTATGCACATGACTTAACGTTAAGATGGTTTATTCATGAGGTTGCCTTAGGAGACAGGAGATAGACAACCTGCTTTAGTGACAGTCTCTCTGGAGAGTGGCATCTGCACAATGTGTTACTCCATCAGGCTTTATGAGGGCAAAACATCTCAATGTAGAGGCCTCTGTTTAATGATCAATGTTATCTAGTTCCCAAGTTGAGGAGTATTTATATTGACACAGTTGCTGGAGGTAAAAGATCAAAAGATGTCTTAGCTCCAGACAGGGTAAGTCTGTGTTAAGAAGAACAGATTAGTATCTATGATTGTTTGGATCTGTAACAAGTCTCAAGGTAAATGACCACCCCAGAAGTAATTTACCATTGTTGGCTGCGGTCCTTTTCTGGAAGAGAGTGGCAGTGACCAAATGAATCATTCTGTTACCTCTCTACAACATTCACTGTGGACAGGCGCTTGGCCAGAGGCAGGACTGTCCTGAACCTTATTCTGGGAGGTTTGGTCACTCAAGTTACCAAACGGACATTGTTGACAAACAAGTCTCATCTATCAAGTGACTCAATGGCAGAAAATCTTACAGACTGCATCATAAGAAAATCCAAAGTACCTTTTTTTTCAGCTTCCTTACTTACAGTTTTTGGTCATTAGGGTTTTCAGAATCAAGTCTAACTGGAACTATTGCTTTCAATTAAGATCATACAATGTATAATCATAAGTCTTAATTGCATTAAGATCTTTAAAATGTTTTATCATAGTTGTGACTGCATTAAAGACATTAAGTGTGTCTCTCCCTCATCTTCCTGTAGCCTGGCCTTCTTTACCTCTCCAAGAATCCTCTTGAGCTACCGATTTCTCTACTATTAGTGTGTACCTTGTATTTTTAACTTGAAAATATCCAGCTAATGAAACTTAGAAAATATGAGTGTTTTATAAGGTATGGGTGAATAGGGTGAGTTTTACTGTAAACCTATACACTGCAGTTTCTGCTTTTTTAAAAACAACTCTCAGGAAAGACAGGTGTGGGTTTATTTTCTATAAACAATTACTGAGTTCTTAACCTATGCATAATACTGAGTAGGGAGCTCTGTGAATGAACAGAAATGTCAAGTGTAATACATGCTCTCAGCTCTCAAGAAGACTACTGTGGGAAAAAACACATGTACCTCAGAAGCTGAAGTAATAAAGAGTTAAATAGATATCAAAGAGTGTCATGGGGCAGTTACTAGAAAAAAATGTATTAATTTTCCACTCCATGGAAATTGTCCATTTATCCACATGGCTCATCCTCCCACCTTCTTCTTCTAGACTTTGCTTAAATGTCACCTCTTCCTTGAGGTCTACCCTGATCATTCCATTTAATCCTGCAACCCTTCTCCAGGGCTCCAATCTTCTTTGCTATATTTTTTTCCATTGAACTTATTACCTCCTAACAACAAATACAACTCATTAATTATGTTTTTTTTGTTTGTTTATTATTTGTCTTCCGCAACCAAAACATAGGCTTCACAAGGGCAGGGGTTCTATTTTTTTTATCTGCTTTATTACTATTTCCCTAGCTCCTAGAAAATGCCTGGCACCTTGAAAGAGCTCAATAAATATTTATTATTCTTGTTATATGAGCTTGAAATTAAACTAGATGGAATAAGTATGAAGCTGAGTAAGTTACAGTTCCTGCTGTAAGGAAGTCACAAAATGATGCTAACTAGAAAGATAATAATAACAGCAAGAATGATAGTTCTTATTTATCAAGCAATTATGAGCCAGTCACTGTGCATAGCTTGTTTCACTATTTCATTTAATTTTCACAATAATACTTTGAGGTATATGTTATCTCTACTGACAAGAAAATAGAAGCTCAGAAAATTTAAATCTCTGGCCCTAGGTAACACAGCAAGAGAACAGTTGTGCTGGAATTTTAGATCAAGACTCTGTCACTCCAGAATCCATGGATTATTTTTTAACCTTTTAAATTACAGAACATTTCCAAACACATACAAAAATAGAAAAAAATCATATGGTTAACTCCTCTATCCCTATCTTATCACTTAGCTTCAAACAACAAATGACAAATCCATGGCCTACCTGGCTTTGAGAGCTCATAGTCCTAACTACTTGCCATATAATTAAATAAGTGGAATAGCACATTCATTGTTTAAGAGCAGAACAAGAGTGGAAGTCAACACACATGAGCGGTTGAGAGGCCTTCATGAGGCCTGCTTTGGCTAAACTCCACCTTCTCCTCCTCCTTGCACTCTGATCCTCTAGGTTTCATATGAAGCCCCAGAAGCAGCAAGGCTCTGTCCTCACTCCATGCCTGACCTTGTGCACAGGATGTGTGAGGTCTGATTCAAAAGAAAATGGCATAAGAAGGACCCATTTTGACAAGTGAATGTGCTTAGTTTGGGAAGAAAAAAAAACTTGTGCTCTTCTTCATGATTTCTAAAAGGTCTGGGTCTGGAGGAACGAGTTCATAAAGTAACCAAGGATGAAGACCAAGGACCAAGACTAGAGAGTTCAATCTGGGCTTCTGGGACTGGTGACTGATGATAGACCAGCCAGCCTGGATGCGCCATAAGCATTTTCTGTTAGGTGTGGCGGGGTGAGGGTTGGGGGGGCACAACACACTAGGGCAGGAAACAGTTGACTTAGAGAAGCCACAAAATTTGGGGTAGAAGGGGAAAAGGCACTGGGAAAACTGATTTTCCTAAGATCTTGATAGGCTTTGAAACGGTTCTTTCTAAGCATCCATCACTGGAGAGCCAGACCTCAGTTTTCCCTCCTGCCACTTCCTGTCCTCATATCTTTTCTAACTGGTTGAGAGGAAGAATTGGCAGTTTGGGTCAGACAGATCTGACTTAGGTTTGGACTCTGCCTCTTCCCCTTGTGTAACCTCAGGCCAAGAACAAACTTTCCTAAATCACCATTAAAGGGGGCATATTGTTTAGTTCACATTTGTGGAGTGTCTAAAATGATGCCTGGAATGTGTTGGCTCTTTGAGAAATGCCCCTTTAGTGTGATGTGATACTTCTTAAGCATTTGTTAATGAAGAAGATGTGAAGTTCCCTGTGGAATATGCCTACAACTAGCATTGTTCATATTTTTACAAAGGAGAAAATTAAAGTACCCAGGAATCCTGGTTGGATTATAAGGGCCACTGACCCACATCCCACATGCATTTTGGAAGAGATCCAGGATCTGGAAGCCAAGAGTTTTCTTCCTCAATTCCTTCTCACTTCCCAGGGTCCTAACTTTGACCTCCATTACCTCTACATAAACACCTATGAAGGCACAGACAAGGAGCGATCTCACCCTCAGGACCTAACAGCACCAGAGGCCAAACACTGCTCTTGTGGCAAACATTGGAATAAAGCATATGTATATATATGGCTTACAACAATGTTTTAGGTTGGTGCAAAAGTAATTGCAGTTTTTGCTGTTACTTTCAATAGCAAAAAATCGCAATTACTTTTGCACCAACCTAATAGTTATCATTAGTCTATCCTCCCCCTTATTTTTTTCTGTATTATTAGGAAACTTGGGGCCATAGAAGTGAAGCAACTTGCCAAAGGCCAAAATTGGAATTGGAATTGTGTCATCCATAGAGCTTGCCCCTTCAGGGATACCTCCTGTGCCCAGGAGCAATGAGAGGGTAGGGTGGAGTGACAAGGGCCAGCCTACTGTAGTCCATATCAAGTTGTCAGCAGGATGGCCACGTCTTCAACCCAATTTGGGATTTGGTAGGCACAGGATTCTGCACCTAATTGCTATCCATGAATCATCCTTGTCAGGTTGTTTTGCTAAGCATATTTTGTGTTTAAGTACAGCAAAATCTTTCAGAGGTTCAGGCAGTCATTATAATAAATTATCTGATGAATAAAGGGCAATGATCACAGGCCCTCATGTATAAAGGAGTATCCTATGGCATTGAGACAGCATAGCTCTGGAACAGGTTATGTCTATTGGGAGCTCACTCCTCACTGGCAGTAATTTCCAGAACACTGCTACTAGAGGAGAGGCTGTCTGATAGAGCTGTGAACAGGGTAGGCTCTCAAGGCACACTGCTTGGGTTCAAATTCCACTCTATCACTTCCTACCTTTGTGATCTTTAGGGAATTATAAGCCTTTCAGTGTCTCAGTTTCCTCTTCAGTAAAATGGGAATAATACAACTGTCTGACTCATAGGATTGTTCTGAGAATTAAATGAGTTAATACATATTAAAAAATAGACTAGTGCCTGATCAATATTAAATGCTCAATAAAGAATGATTATGTTTGTTTATAAATACTTCTTCAGGCTATAAGATATCCCACATAACCATGTGATTCTCCCCCAACTCTGCATTCACTTTGTTCATTCTCTCCTCTGAAAATTTAATAGGGATAATATGGCTGGGCTGCAATATCACCCTCCTCCTGTAGGTGGTTCCCTTTCCCTTATGGCAGTACTTTCCATAAAAAATTCATTAATATTTAATAGGTGTTTGGCAATAAGATCAAAAAAAGTTTCAAGGTCAAGATATATTGGAAATACTTGGCTAAACAAAGATAAAACATGTTTCTTTATTGCAGACCTTTTCAGACCCCTCTAATGTGATAAGTGCGTTGTGAACCTCTGAGTGCCTATGAAGGGATGGGTGGCAAGGAGGGCACGTTCTCCAACTTTTCTAATCTCTGAACCTTTTTTTTTCCAACATGACAACCATTGGCCACTTAGGCGACATTAATATTCTACCAAACTGAGTATGGGTAACATTTCATTTGAATTGCCTTAAAATGATATTTCTCAAAGTGTGGCCTGTATATTATCTGTTTGTTAAAATTCAGTTTTCTGAATCTCACACAAGACCTACAGAATCAGATTCTATGGAGGAGGGGCTGGGGATTCTGCATTTTAATAAGCCCCCCAGGTGCACATTGCATTTTGAGAACCACTGCCTTAAAGGAAACACATCCCTAATTTTGCAATGTATACATTTGAAATCCTGAACACTATCCTTAACAGGAAAGATAGTTTTGTTAACTTTCTAGTAACCCATATCTTAATGAAAATGGGTGTGGTGGGGTAGATGATGAGGTATTGGGGTTTTTGTTGTTTTATTTTTAACTGCATAAACATCAACGTCTTCCCTGTGCTCAGTATTGAGCCAGGGAGCTGGGGGAAAAAATGATTAAAGAAAAAAAGAAAAAAAAGACTCAGGCTCTACCTTCAAAATGTTTATAGTTTATAATTAAAAAGGGAAGTAGACATACTACTTGGCCTCTTTGCATCATTGTAGGACCTTGGCTGCAGTCATCTTAGAAGTCAAGTTCACATGAGAGATAGATGGCTCATTCTAGGAATCAAAGTAGGGAGAGAAAGAATTTATCTTCTCGATGGCTCAGTCATGAATGAGCCATCAAGATATTAGTTTTTTTGTTTGTTGCTATCCTGAGAGTTGGGGTGAGGCTGGGGAGAACCATTTAGTAGAGGACTGCATACACAAAAAAATCAGATGAAGCAAAGGATGAGGGTGAAGAGTAAGGGGGGAGAGGAGACCTAATAACTGGATGAATTATGGGGAAAAAACCCTGCTGACTCTGTTCAGTTTAAGGTGAGAAATAACAGGATTAGAATGTCAAATTGCTGAGTCCTACAAACCTAACCATAAACCTCCTCTAAGCTGTTCAGCTTTTTTTCTCCACAGTCACTAATTAAATCATGCCTTGAAAGAAATAAAGTAAAATAAAGTAAAAGCCAAATGCTTTTTTGAGTCATGTAGATTGCATACCACTGGCCTATAAGGAGCTGGGTATCTGGTCGATGTGCATGGGGAACTGAAAGTGGAAGGAAACCAAGATAATAGAGCACTTGTCCCTTCCTTAAAAAAGGTTTCATAATTATTTCTCATTGAATGTGCCATCTTTGTAGCACCTTACTTTCATATGCAGTCTCTTTTCCCTAACTAGCAGTAATCGAAAATATGTGGGATTCCCTTTTCAATGTGATTTATGCAGAACTGTAAACCAGAGGAACCCAAAGCACATTATCAACAGTATTTGAAGTTCAAAAATTATTCATGTCTCCAACAGGAAGAATGACCAGGGAAAGTTTAACATGATGGCTCACCAATTCAGTATCCTTTGCACCATCCACACCTTTTATCCAGCAAATATCTTCATAAACTGTTTGCTTTCTTGAACATAAGCTTGCTACATTGGCACATTCCCAAGTCTCTTTTCACTGATTTAATGAAAACACAGTGTCTGTGTCCTAAGCTTAGTATCTCTATGATCAAATATCTGATTCTATCACCTGAGGCCATGATGAGTCCATTTTTCCTGTCACTCTCCTCTCCTCCACGGGGCAGATCTGCCCATCAAATAAGAATTTAACCAACTAAAGCCCTAACAAAGATATTGCTGGCCCTGTGTTCTTCTGTTGTTTGCCTGAGCAAAATCCATCATTACTCTATATGCATATGGCATGTGTCAACTGTTTTAAAATTAGCCAATTTTCCTAAGCATAAAAATGGATTTTTGTCATATCACATGAACCATATATCACAAAAACAAACCAGTTTTTGTTGTGGCTTTCTTTTTCTTTCTAAAATACATTAAGTCTTTTTAAGTCACTGCCAAATCCATTTTGCTCACTGCATTTGTGAGATACATTTAAAGAAAACAAGCAGAAAAATAATAAATAAATAAATCAAAAAAAAGCTCATACACTGCTGTCACCTGGAAAGAAATCTAGTTCATTACCAAACCAACCACACCTAGAAGGCTGGATTGCTTCACCCTGCTTCTAAATAATAAATAAATACAGCATTTGCATGCTGCCCTGCACTGGGCAGGGCAAAAATTAAAACAAAAACAAAAACAAAAAAAACTAAGTTTAATAAAAAGAACTGTCATTTATGGAGAACTCTATATATCAGACTTGATGAGTGCTAATTCTGCATTATTTCATTTCATACTCTAACCCTGTGATGTGAGTTGTACCACATCCATTTCACAGATGTGCACCCTGAAGCTAATGTAGTAAAGTAACTTGGCAAGATCAAATACATGGTACATAGCAGAGCCTGCCAAAGACTTGAACCCAAGTTCACCATGCCTGAGCCTCTTCTCTCAATGACTATGTCGTCACATGTGTGAGCAAAAAAAACCATCGAAACTTCTAAAGACATGGTATTGAGGCACCTGGTTTCTTCTCTTCATTAAGGCTGTACTGGCGCGTTCTGTAAGGGTTGTAGATCAGAGCAGCCCTCTTTGGGAAATTCTGCTTGAGCCTCTGCATAAAGCCTCCAAACATTGCCAAGCTCAGGAGTGATGCAGCGTATATAAAGAATCTAAAGAATCGGCAGCTGTCTGTATGGTTCGTTTTGAAGGGCCTACAATTCTTCTCAAAAAAAAAAGCACCATGTCTCACTTGGGTTAAAATCTGTGAATTTCTCTTTTGAAATGCTCCAGTGTTAATTGGGAGGGCAGCACATTAAATCATTATTAGTCATTAATACCTTAACACAAATTAGTTGATCAGGTTACTAAGAGGTGTGAAGGGCCCTGGGGGAAGGATATTATCTTGATGGAGGTGGTGGGGAGTTGCCAAGGAGGGCAGTCTCTGGATTGCTGCAGGGTCTGAGTGAGGCGCCGGCGGGTAGCTAAGGGAGGATGGGAGGGGTGGGGCAGGGAGGAAGGGACGGGACCAGGGCTAATCAGCTTAGTTCCAGACAGGATTGCTTCTGCAAATGTAACTGTCCCTCCCCACTTCTTTTCCGCACACGCGCACACACACACGGGTCCCCTGCTGTCCCTTTCGAGCTTGCGGAAGTGTACTTACAGGTAAGGGTTTTAGGAAGGGTACCGGTCACTCCTCGGCAACCTCCGGGGCAAGAATCTCGCCTGCGCCTCCGCTGCCAGGGGCTTGTAACACAGCTTTTCGCCTCTAGGGGTCTCTAGTGCCCCGAGGCTTCCGGAGGAGGCTGCTCTTGCTCCGCCGTCCCTCGCGGCTCAAATCCCAAAGGTCGGAGATTTCAGAAAGAAGAGGCGTGTGCAGGGCGCCTCCCAAGACCACGCCACCCGCCGGCACACCAGTCAGCCACCTGCCCCTGCTCCTGCCTAACGACGTATGGATGATAAATGGCTGAACACCGACTGAGGGGGAGGCAGACATTAGCTGCCCCCACAGTCCTCACTGAGTGCTTAGGTATTTCTATGTCTCAAGGGGATTTCAAGGGCTTCCCTCTGCATCCCCACCTCACACTCTTCCAGTAAACCCAGTCCCCCGAGCTGCCAGACTACAGCCCAGCAGGAGTCTCCGCGCTCTCAGCCCGGCAGCCTCGTGGTGGGGATGGGGCATAAAGCCGAGTGAGGGACAGGGCAGGCCCCAGTCACCAGCTCCCGGCTGCAGCTGGGCCTGATGCTCTGCCCTCCCTGGGCTGGGGCTCCCCGCGAGGGAGGACCGCTGCCTTCGTTCTGGGAGACCTGGGTGCCCTAATGAAAACAGAAGAAAAAGAAAATCACAACTGAGGAGTATTGGGAAAAAGTACGAAACTTTGAGCGAGGCAGCATTCCTCCCAATCCACTGTTGAAGAGGCTGCAGGAGTTGATGGCAGAATTCTGGCTTTCTAATTCATCCTGCAACGCGGGTTTGAATCCCAACTCCACTACTCACTAGGTGTGAGATCTTGGGTAATTGACTTAGCCTCTCTGTACCAATTTTATTTTTTCATCTTCAAAACGAGAATAATAGTATCTACTTCATAGAGAGTTGTTAGACTTGAAAGAGATCTTACAGTGCATACTCTCAGCATCTAGTACAGTGCCTGGCACACAGCAGGTGCTTATTCATAGACATTGAACTCCTTGCATTTTCAATTACTGAGAGCAAGGGAGAAAAACAGTGATTGGTCCTAGTCTCACAGAACTTCTCAGATGTATCTGGGTTAGTGAAAGTCTTATATTTTAAAATCAGTTTTAATATATCACCTGTGATTTTAAATGAATCACAAGTTTTGCTTTTCAAAGGACTTCTGCAGCGGTTTTCAATGTGTTTTGAATACCTTTAGGTTCCAAGGAGTTGCCCTGGCGAACACCTGTGGATGAGGAAAGAGAAGAAACAGGTGGCAGAGCTCCAGACCCCCCCTAGGCCTGCTCCAACCAGAGAGCTGCCCTTTTATCTGCTTTATATATTGGACTTCCAGGTAAGGGTTTGTTGATTAAAGTCTTCCACTGCTTTTTTGAGAGGTGAAAACCACTGTGAATATGTCCTTGTATAATTCAGGGAAACCTTTTCTTTCAAGCTTAAGAATGCTCAACTCTGCTATTTGTCAATCATTGTCTTTAATCTTTACAGTTTTTGTGCAACGTAAGGTGTGATATCCATTTTACTAGGTGGGGATACTGAGGCTGGTACAGGTCACACATAGCTGAGGTCACACAGTGGGTAAGTGACCATGACCAGATTGATGCCCAGGTTTGTTTCACCCAAAAGTCACCCACCCCATTGACCCTCAGAGCCACCCAGGGTGGAAGGTAGAGGGCATGGTGCAGGGGCAAGAGCCCAGAGTCTGAATGTTGGTTGCTCCTCTATTCTTTGCCTTCCTCAGTTTCCATATGCAAAACAGAAATGATACTTACTTCATAAGGTTGTAATAAAAATTAAATGAGATAATATAAGTAAAAATGAACCTAGTATAGTTTTTATCATAAAATAGGCATTGGGAGTATATTAAATATGTATGAACTTGTCCCACCCATTTCATCTGCTCACCAAATAATTTCTTTAACCTTTTATTATAAGAGATATTCATTCAGAAGGTATAGATGCATGCTTGTATATATACAGGGTGTGCATGTATGTGAATACATCTGTATGTATGTATGTATGTGTGTATAGATGTGTGTGTATAGATATAAAATTGTGGAGCAAACCTGCCCTTAGGTCAAGAAACAGAATACTGCCAGCATCTCAGAATCAACCGCCTCTGCACACCCTTCCTTGATCAAATTCCTATTTCTCCCTCCAGTTCAATTCACTTCCCATCTTGTTAAAAAGTAATTGTCTTTTCCCCTTTTACTCATGCCTCTGGGTTGTCCCCAGCCCTTTTGCTCTGCCTCTGTCTGTCACTTTACTAAGGTTCTGAGTGACACGTTGTTCACAGGAGAGAAGTGAAATAAAGTGGTTCAGCAAAACAGGTGTGTGTGTGAGAGAGAGTGTGTGTGTACCATGCTTCCCACCCTTGTAGGATGCTCCATACTGGACACCTTCTGAGATATGTCTTAACCCAAAAGAACAGGAGGGACAAGTAGATTTATAGGGGATAGGTTTGGGAACATTTGGGCTATTTGCTGTACCCCAAGACCACCCAGGCTTGAGTGTGGTACCTGCAGCAGTGAGAGGTGAACATCACAGCAGCTAGTGTCTTGGTTACATAGAAGAAACAATTTTTCTCCTCTTTAGATTTCCAAATCCAACTCTAGAATTTCTACTTTTCTCAATTGACAAATTACACCTCAATTTGAACGTTACTTTCTCTTAGAGACTTTCCCTGACCAATGCCTCAGTCACTCTCTCTGACAATACTCTATTTTATCTTCTTCATTATCAGCACTTGAAATTATTTGTTTATATTGTTATTTTTCTGGATACCATAGTAACAAAGAATGTGGACTCGGTGTCTACACTTGATTATAATGCCAGCTCTCCTAGTTACTAGCTGTGTGGCCTTGGGCAAGTTACTTAACCTCTCTGGACTTTCAACTCATCATCTATAAAATAATAAACCTGCTTACCTTACAGGATCAAATGAGTTTATTTGTGTAAAACTTTAGTACGGTGTCTGCCTGACACTTAAGTACTATTAAAGTGTTAGCTATTATCGGCAATGTCCATAATAACCACGATTATCATGACTATAATCATATCTTCTGTCTAGAATGGACGCAACTTGAGGGCAGATCTTTTATCTGTGTTGCTGTTTGGTGAATCCTCAATGCCTAGGAATGTGACCCAGCACTACACACTCTTAATAATATACTCAATAAATATTTTCAGAGAAGTATGTCTTAGAGTCTCGATCTCAGCCCTGCTGCTTAGTGCAGGAGATGGCCATATCAACAAGTCAGAATGGTGTGGTGAGTACAGAGCAAAAACAGAATTTGAACAAGATGTGTAGGAGTCTAGAGGGGGAGGCAATTAATTCTGTCCCAGAGTCTCAGAGAAGACTTCACAGAGGGATACTATTTACAGAGTCTTGAAGCTCAGTAACCCTTCAAGAAGCAGAGAATAGGACAGGGAAAGATTCTGCATGAAAACAACTCAAGACCTCTAAGGCTCCAGAGTGCTGAGGGAGTTGCCTGGTGTTTGAAGTGGCTGCTGTGAGAAGCAGGATGTAGGAAAGATGCACAGAGAGGTTATTGGACCAGCTCATGAAGGAGCGCCTGTTTGTTATGCTAAGCAACTTGTTATTCTGACAGTAGTGGGGAGTCGCTGGAGAACTACAGTAAGAGGAAAAGCATGGTCAAATTTACCATTTTGAAAGATCATCCTGGCTGCAGGGAAGAGACTGGACTGGCTAGCCTTCAAGGGAAGAGATAAGGAGATCAAGTCCTGGGAAGATGCTGGAGAGAAGGATGAGAGCCTGGCATCAGAGAGTGGCAGGAGGGGTGTGGAGGAGAGGATGGCTTTGAGAAATCATTATGCAGTTGACCCTGTCAAGCCTGGAGGACTCATTGCATGTAGGGGCAGTGTGAGAGAAAGCAGAGCCCAGGATAATTTACATTTCTTCATTATCCCTCTGGAAGTCAGGTGGATTTTGGTACCTTTAACCAAAGCCGGAATTTGGGGAAAGGAATAGTTTGGGATGTGAACTGGTGCATACTGAGTTTAGCTTTGGATTTTAATCTTGGTAATGTCAAAGTGAAGGCCTTTAGTAAGAAAGAGTATTAACATTTGTTGAGTATCTACAATGTGCCTGAAACTATGTTTGGCACCTTACCTATTTTATCTCACTTAACATTTAGAATAACCCATTGAGAGATCTAGCGCTATTATTTTTTACTTTTATAGATGATAAAACTGAAAATAAAAGAGGTAATAATCCCTCTTTTATGTGGTTAACATGTACGAACAGTAAGTAGAGTAGTTTGATTAAGCAAGATTGAATGAAGTAAATAAAGAAGGATTAGAAAATACAGTAACAGAGGTAATTTGGGGCAGGTTATGAAAAACCTTGAATGAGAATCAAGTGAGAGAAAGCTTGTGAAAACCTTTTGTGAACTATAGAATGATAAGCAAATATGAGTTCAAGTTGTGGCCAAACTTATTGCAGTGAATGACAATAAGGACAATGAATGAGTTATAATATTCAAATCTGTAATTTTAAAAAATTCAATTATTGTGTATTCTTCCCATTCTTCTTCTTGGTCCACAAATTTTGTTCTTGTTGTTGTTTTGTTTTGTTTAGAAAGAGTCTCGCTCTGTTGCCCAGGCTGTAGTGCAGTGGCGCAATCTCAGCTCACTGCAACCTCCACCTCCTGAGTCCAAGTGATTCTCCTGCCTCAGTCTCCCAAGCAGCTGGAATTACAGACTTGCACCACCACACCCAGCTAATTATTTCACAAAATAATCTTTAATACATGGCCATGCCTTTCTTTCTCCCCACCACACTGTCAACATATCTGATATGAAAACAAAAAGCTCTCACAAGCAATGATCATAACGTGGTAGAGATGAGAAGAAAGGAGGGAATTTGAAAGACAAACATACCCAGCTGATCCCACTATTGTGTCCTCACACTTTGGAGTAAGACCCTAAAGATTAGTTACTTGGTTATTTCTACTGTCATTCAAAAACTCGAAAATATTAAGATAAAATTACCAAGCCACCCACCGGTTCATTCTTTGTATGTGAGCTAAGAGCTGCAGTGCTTCCAAGAGGCTTTGGGTGGGCTTAATTACAGTTAACAATGTCCCTCTTCAAATAAATATAGGTTGGTCTATGCTATTTGTGCCCTTCTTGACTTGAAATTTTAGAAATACATGCCTTAAGGCTGGCTCTGGGCTGCTCCTGACCCCTCCCTCCATGTTCTTTCTCTTTTTATGTCTCTAACCCCTCCTATTTCATGCCTCCGGGCCTTTTCCCCATTAACCTGTCACTACTTTGCAAGGCCTTTGCTAACACTATCCAAAAATAATAATAATAATAATACCAGCCACTTACATAATTTTAACTTTTCTAGTAGCCACATTAAAAAGTAAAAAAGAAATGAGTGAAACTAATGTTAATATACTTAACTCAATATATTCAGAATATTATCTTTTTAACATGTAATGAAGATTAAAAATATTGATGAGATATTTTACATTGCTTTTCTTTTCAAACAAAGTATTCAAAACCCAATGCCTATTTTATATTTACAGCATACATTTCAAGTGCTCAAGCCCCACATGATGCCAATATGCTATCATATTGGCAAGTGCCTAGAGCTTAGTCCTGTAAGGTATCAAATTTTCTTCTCCCTTTGCCCAATCCAGAATTCCAGAAATATTTGCATTTCATGTGAGCCTCAGTAAGAGGAATAATGGGACTGGCTGATGATGATTCCATGCTGTGTTAATGCTACTCAACTTTACTTCTCTCTCCATGACAGAGTGACAATTTAAAGAGGGGCTGACCTGCATCCTAATTGGTCAGACGAGATTGGTTCACCGTAGCCCCCAGTTTGAAGCATAATTCAGCTGTCTGTCTCTTCCTTTCTAGATAGAAGAGACTTTAATTCACAACTCTTAACCACATGCCCTTGGGCCCGGATCTCTACTCAGCCCTCAAATATAGCAGTGGATGCTTCTGAATAGTAAAGAGAAAAGGTGTCATGCCCACAGTCCAGCTGCACAGTCATTTAACACAGGAAACAAGGGTGACAGCAAGTTTCAAGGAAGGATTTTCAGGGGAAAGTAATGTCCTTTGAGACCTGTTCCCTGAATAAACTCCTAGGGCTAAGCAACCAAACAGACTGGGTTCTTGGGAGTTTACTTTTGACCTGGGAGCAATTATGGAGTGACCTAAAGTCACTTTCATGCTCAGTGGGAACTTCTTCTATATTGGAATGGGGGCCATCCAAGCCACCAGTGACCTGCAGCATGAAAAACGTCCCAAACCTTGTGAAGACCAATGACTAGCGTGATTGTGTTACCAGTCCTCTCGCAGGCCCTGTGCTTTGCCTTGACCTTTCCTCTGGGAGAGATGCCCACTGTGGGAGCAAATGTGTGTGGCTGGCTGGTCACAGCTCTCTCCTGGTGGGCCCTTCCTTGGCATTGCCCAGGCTGGCAGGCTGCCTCTCCCCTCTCCAGCCCAGCTGAGCAAGCACAGTACCCTGTGGTACAGCTTCAGGCAACACTGCATCCCGCCCCTCCCTGCTTTTCCGTGGTCTCCTCCTTAGTGACTGCTACAGCGTATGTTTTATTAAAAGGGAGATAGAAGAGGAGACACGAGGTTATGTACATGGGCATGCTCAAGAATCTTAAGATTGAAAATCTCCTCTCAGTGCTAAACGCCTAAGGGGTTTGGCATTTTGCCAGCTCTAAGAAAACCCCAGGAGGAACATTTGGGTGGAGAAATAGGAAATGGAGGAAAATCAAGGCTCTGTCTTAGGAGATTCTGATTCAAAAATATGAGAATTTTGTGTGTGTGTGTGTGTGTGTGTGTGTGTTCGTGTGTTCTCTTAAAATTTGCTTGCTTGTCCCCAATATCCTCATTCAGATTTTTTGATATGATATTGATAAGCTCTCTGAGGTTGAGCAATACTTTTCCCACAATATATAGATTAGACTTGAGGATGGGTGGAAGGCCAGGCAGTTTTCAATGTCTAATTAGATGCCCAGCATTCCAGAGCTCCCTGCCTAGGTTCTAGGGCAACTTTCTGTAGACCAATATATGTTGAAAATAATTTAACCATCATGCCTGTAATCCCAGCACTTTGGGAGACCAACGCGGGCAGATCACGAGGTCAGGAGATCGAGACCATCCTGGTTAACACGGTGAAACCCCGTCTCTACTAAAAATACAAAAAATCAGCCGGGCATGGTGGTGGGCGCCTGTAGTCCCAGCTACTCGGGAGGCTGAGGCAGGAGAATGGCATGAACCTGAGAGGTGGAGCTTGCAGTGAGCCGAGATCGCGCCACTGCACTCCAGCCTGGGTGACAGAACGAGACTCCATCTTAATAATAATAATAATAATAATAATTTAACCAGGTGTATGGCATTTCCAGAATGCAAGAAAAGAGGTGGCCCAAGGAATCAAGCAAGCCTCAAAGTTTCCAACCTTCCCAACAGTGCTGCAGTTATTATTTCTGTCAGTTAGAACCCTTTCCCTCATTCTTTCTATCCAAACAAATCCCAACCTATCCTTCATGGCTCAACTCAAATTCTCCTTCCTTTGAATACTGATAGTTCTCACTATCTGTACATATCAATTGCAGATTAACTAGGTCGGCCTTGTGAATTCTCTGGTACTGAATTGCTGTTTAGAACCTACATTGGCCGGGCGCTGTGGCTCAAGCCTGTAATCCCAGCACTTTGGGAGGCCGAGACGGGCGGATCACGAGGTGAGGAGATCGAGACCATCCTGGCTAACCTGGTGAAACCCCGTCTCTACTAAAAAATACAAAAAACTAGCCGGGCGAGGTGGCGGGCGCCTGTAGTCCCCAGCTACTCGGGAGAATGGCGTAAACACGGGAGGTGGAGCTTGCAGTGAGCCGAGATCCGGCCACAGCACTCCAAAGAGGGAGACTCCGTCTCAAAAAAAAAAAAAGAACCTACATTGTCATTTCCCTTTTGTCAGATGTGAGCCTAGTTTCCTAACTAGACTGCAAGATCACTGAAGGCAAGGGCAAAGGCCTATAAGACTTTTATTCTTCACAGCTGTTAAGCTAGTCCCAGAGGAGAAACCCTGTGTCATTGTAACATCTCCATCCTTATAAAGTACAGAACAACTAAATCAGATTATAATTACTAAAATCAAACTATTCCTTAGAAGAAGCCCATGGAGTCTGGGGTTGTTCAAGAGCAATGAGACCCGCATCCCATTCCACAGTGTCCCTTAAGTGCTGCTTGACCCTGCATAAAGCAGTTCCTCTTTCTGAGGTTCTCTGCCCTCCCTTTTCCAAGAAGGGGGTTGAAATCATTTTAGCTTTACTTCTTAGGGTAATCAAAGATAAATGAGACAATAAGCTGTGTGAGGATTAATTAAATGAGCTTTGTAAAGTGCTCTCAGCCCTTTGGAAGAGGATGCCATCATAAAATGTATACAAGGTCTTATTATTTAAGAGAAAGAGTCGAATCGCCAAAAATACACTGCGCAGTGGGGAAAACAAAACACCAACCAGAAAACCTCAACTAAGCATCCCAGTCAGCAGAAAGTGCCCACGCAGATGTCTCAAGTCCCTCCAGATTACCTCTTGTTTGTGAGTTGGGGAGGGATTTCAGAGCAGTGCCTCAAAGGAGTGTATCATTTTTCTGCGATACTCCCCAGTGGCTAGCCTGTGTCTTGGGAAAGGGGATCAGGAGAAGGTGATGACGCAGGGTTGTTCTTTGCCCCTTGGCCTTGCTCAGTAAACAACCTGTCAGGAGGCCAGAAAGGAGCACCTAGAAGATAATTTTGAGGGCCAAAAAGAGAAGATGCTCCCCATCTTTGAGACCAGCCCCATGCTGACAGAGCAGGAACCTTCCTCCTTCCCCAGCCCTTTTCTCCTCACCTCCTTTCTTGTGCCCACACTGCAGCACACATCACTCCATTCTAGGAGACAAAGCCAGCTCCATTTTTGGTGAAGAGGGGAAGTAAGAGTCAAGAATGCTTTATCTTCTCCATGGCTGCAGCCCAGCTGTCAAACACTTTGGAGCCAGCTGACCTCCAGAAGGGGAGACTATGGTGTGACATTTGGTTCCTTTCTCTCAAACATTTCACAATACACATGCTCTGTGCCTTTTCAAATCATATTCTTCGCAAAAAAGCAAGGCATGCATCTTTTCCTAGAGTAGGCAACAGCTCTGATATTGATAAGACAGGATCATTGTGGCAGCATTTCTTGGTCATGCCCTCAGTGCTGCAAAACAACTTATTCTGGGTGAAGGAGGACTCCAGGGGGTCATGCCTTAAACAAATAACATACACAACTGTGTGAGTCAGGAGGGAAAGCACACAAACTCCAGTATCACTTTGCTGTTGTCTGATGTCATCAGACTGCCCCCCAGGGGATTTGGTAAAATACTTTAGTTGCTTGGTTAATACTGGCATTGCATGTATTTTAGCTAGCATGGTCAGAGAGAGTCACTTCAACATGCACATGTCTGGAGAAGGACAGAAGCAGAAATACTTGACTTACACTATACCTTTTATCCCTTTGATTGGTCTATGCTGACATAACACTGTCCCTGCTGAATAAGGCCCAGATTACCCAACTATAAGCTTGGACTTTTATAATTGTTATCCTTCTAACAAAACATTTGTTTCTGCTCCTAGCACCCTGCTCCTAGGGCTGCAAAGAGCACACACACAGTTCTTTACAGAGGGGTCTGTTCAATCACGTTACAGTGCATTAGCTTGAATATTAGTTAATATTTGGCTTAGGTCTATATACCCTGGATAAATATGTACCATGCAGAGGGACTGCTTGGTGAGGAGAAAAGTCCTCTGGGCTGGAAAAACAGCTCACAAGTTCATGTTCCTACTAGGCAGGAACACTCCAGGCATCCGTGGTTTGGGCAGGGTGCTGCACATGCTTGGTTCTTCTGTGGGCAGCCTGCTTCCTGCATACAGCTGTGAGCACAAGCACACATACACACACACACCACAGGCAGCATTCGACAGTGTACCCAGATGATCACAGAAACTGAGAGAGAGATCTGCTAGATGATATCAGCACATCCCACCTTTCAGCACATTAATGTTCTTCCCTAGTGTCTCCAGTGCTCTGCCAGGCTCAACTCAATCAATGGGGCTTCTGCCACCACTCTGGGGAGACTATTTGCAACCTACAGGGTTCACTGTTTGGAATTTTATTTTCCTGACTTCATGCGCATGGGAAACAAGCCATAGGGCTCTATGAGCACGATAATACAGATATCGTGCATTATAACCTCCGCTCTTTGGGGTCCTTCCCAAACATAATGAACCTCTCAGCGTCAGCTGGGCAGGCAAAAGTCCTCGTCATCTTCTGCAATTATGCAGCCCTATTGCATTTTCTGAAGCTAATAGGAGTTGCACTAACTTTGAGGACTTAAACCAGGCAAAAGCAATATAGGTCAGGCAGGGTGCCCAAACCCTGTGACAGCCATGCAACACCAGGAGGCAATACCAGAGCGATCTCTCGCTCAACCCCAAAGTCCATTGCTCAGCTCCACAAGACAGCAACTAAGAGAGGTGTCATCATTCCCTCTGCCCGCAACTGCCAGGCACTAGGGCAAGAGGATTGTATGAGAGCAAAACGGTCCCTTTACCAATGGACACACCAAAAAGGACAATGAAAAAGGGGAGAAAAATCACCGAAACCCTGCACTGTTACCTTGAATCCTTGCAAGAGCCCTCCTTGCTGTATCAGCTGCTCCCCAAACCTTCAACGACTGGGAGGAGACTCCTAAAAGATTCCAGGTTTCTGTGCAACATCTCCAGTGGCAGCTTTCCAAAGTTTTTACTTCATGATTTCTTGTGGCTCTTTCTCATTTGGGGAAACGCGAATGCCTCCCCCTCAGCGTGTGAGAGGGAGCGGATGTCTCTTTTCAAATTCTCTTGCTCCCCGCTTTACTGTCGGTGCCGCCGCCGCTGCCACCGCCGCCAACGTTAGACCACTTGCCTGCTGCCTTCCCGCTGAGCAGCCAGGATCCCGGTCTCCCAGAGCATCTTTGAAGTGGGGCTTGGGCACTGGACCGGGGCGCATGCGGGGTGGGAGAGATAAGGAAAGTGCAAGACCCAACTGGGGGAGTCCCCCTGTCCCTCTGCCGAGGAGAAACCCAAGATTTTGTCTTCTTTCCAACTCTAAAGAGACTCACCCACCAGCTCTCTCACCCGAAATCACAGACTTGCACATGGGCAGAGACAGGTCTTCCGGCTTCACCGCTGCCTTGGCTGCCTGCAGACCTGCCCCTGACCTCGGACTCGGAGCGCAGGGCAGGTGCACATCTCTGGGCAAGTCCTAACGAGATCCTCCGAGCTCAGCGTAGGCGCTGCCAGCGCAGCGGCGAGCAGCTTGCGAGGCAGGTGGATTGCATCTCAGAGCTGCAGCCCGGCGCGTCCCCGCTCTGACTCCACGCTCTGTACCTAAGCAGTGTCACCTGCAGACTCAGACACCAGATGAGTGTCTTAAGATAACAATGCTGCCCTGCCTGCCTCTCTCTTTCTTTCTTATGCACGTAGGTTGGCAGCCAATGGGACACAGCGCCACACTCCCCACAGGTGCCCATTGGCTGGGCGGTTTGGCAGGGGGCGGGCTCTGAGCCTCACCGCTGTCTCCTTTGGTGAGCTGGCAGGCTGGGGTACCAGCTCTGTTAACCCTCCCAGCGTTGCAGTGGGGACTTTTTGGTGTGGATAAGGAAGCCTTGGGTACATTCACAGTTCGACATTCTAAGAAGGCTGGGGAACAAGAAGTAGCTGGGGAGCTAATTACATTTTCTTCTAATCTTCCTGAGTTACAATAATCATTTGTCCCAGCCCATTTTGTTTGCTTGCTTAACTAGAACTCCCAGAGACTGGGACCCATCTGAGCCATTTCCCATCTAATTTGAGGTTTTATTTGGTTGTTTTGTGCATTTTTTAGCTTCTTGGATTACTTAATTAGAAATGAGCCCCCAAGTGAGAAATAGTACACACAGACACACACACACACACACACACACACACACACCCCAGAGATCCAAGGGGAGAAAGAGGTAAAAGAGAACAAGAACCCAGTAAGATGGCTAGAGAGTGAAAGAGATTTAGAGGCCAGGACAGCTAAATCAGGAAACATTCTGTCCCCACACCAGGACTGTAAGGACAAAGGCAAAGAGGAGAACTTCAGGTTTCTGGGGAGAGATTAAGTTTTAAAAATGTCCTTCCAAAAAAGGGAATTGTTTTGCCTGTGGTGTTTTCCCTGTGTGTCTTCTTTCACTTCTGTGTGTGTCAGGAAGAGGGACTGTGCATCTCCTTTTAGTTTTTAAAGGAAGACTAGAGAAATAAGAACAGGACCAGCCTTGTTTCTGTGAAGCAGGTGCTGTTACTGGGCCTATGAATTGAGAGAGGGGGAGGGAGGAAAAAAGGGAGGGAGGTGGAGGGAAAAGGGAAGAAATGAGAAGGGAAGAAAATATTAACTTTACATTGAAGTGTGAAGTATATATTTTTGATGTCCTCATGAGGGTACAGAACTGAAATATGTCCCACTAACTAGTGTACTAAACTAGATTTTGGCAAGAGCATGGGAAAGAGAGTAATAGTTGAAGAAAAATCCAATTCAAGGGAAGACCTGGGGACTGGAGCTGTGGAAGGAACTTGGGAGATCCATGCTATGTCGTGTGGTGGGGGAAGTATGAAGAAGATAAATATATAGTCAGAAAGGGAGAGGAGTCTTTCAATTTAGTTTCCTTAAATGGAAAGCAACATCAGAGATTATTTTGTAAAGAACTAGAAAAAAAAGTATGCAGAGATTTAATGAATGTTTAAGAAGTACACATGGAGATTAGCTAAATTGCAGCAAGTAGCTGTAAGTTCTGAATGAATAAAGAAAATTTAGAAATTTTCTTTATTCATCCCCTCAGACTCACACATCTATCACTTTCACCTATGTTTTCTTCTCTGTATCTTATACAACTTTGAACTTCCTTCTGCATACTGCAAGTATCTGTTTGCCTAAGCTACAAAACGTGCCAGAGAATGGTGGTCCCACAGGGTCCTAAGCTCTCTGTATAGTATAAAGTATCCAAGTGAGCCACTGAAAACCTAAATATATTGCTGCCCAACTGCTGAGTTATTTACTTTTGTGATGTCTAGAGACAGAGACCCACTGAACTTGTCCCAAGTGATAACACCCTGAAATGTTAAAATAGCACAAGGGAGTGGGTAAATGGAGAGAGGGGTTGAACAAAGGATTGCTAATTTCAATGGAAAGAAATTTCCAAAATCTGTAAAAGAGAGAGGGAAGAGGTGAAGGCAGATAAGAAGTCAACTTGAAAAAGAAAACTTGCTTGTGCTTTCTTCTCCTGTAAAGTCTGAAGCCATGTAAAAAATTTTAAAGAGGCAGAATATGCATTAAGAATGGCCACAGGTGTATAGTTTGATGAATCTTTACCTATATATGCATCAATGTAACCATTACTCACTTTATTTCCAGCACCCCAGGAAGCATGTTCCTGAACTTTCTTAGTCAAAACCCTCCAGTCCCCAGAGATAACTATATTCTGACTTCCATAACCAAAGATTAACATTACTTGCTCTTGAATTTTGTAAATATAGGATCTTGGAGTATACACTCTTGTGTCTTGATTCTTTCACTCATCATTATGTCTCTGAGATTTATTCATGTAGTTGCATGTTTTATTGCTGTGCCCCATTCTATTACATGACTACATGGCATTTATTCATTCTGCTCCTGATGGATATTTGGGATGTTTCTGGGTTTTGTTTTGTTTCTTGTTTTTTTTGCTATTTTAAGTAAACTCGTTATAAATGTTTTTGTGCTTGTCTTTTGGTGGATGTATGTAATCATTTCCTCTGGGAAAACACCAAAGAATATAAATTACTTAATTTGCTTTGACTACTATGCTGGAGAAAATCTCCTGAAGATGACTCTGAAGCCTATTATCTTGCCAAAATAACTGAATAAGGTCATAGTGGCAAAGACTATCGCTACTGAGTACCAACTAAATGCCTAAAATGTGTCACATTCTTTACATACATAATCTCATTTCCTCCTCACAACCACCCCCAAAACTATGTATTATTCCTGTTTTGCAGATAAGAATATTGAATTTAAGACCCTGTATTAGGAAATAGCTGTTGCTTTCCCGAGTGTATGTATATGTGTAGATACGTAGATGTTGGGGGAGATGTAAATAAATGCCCAGGGAATGGAGCTAGAGGAAGGGAAGTGATGAAAATTCTCACTGCATAGGTGCAGCAGGAGATTGGCTTGGAGAGATGGGACAATCTGAAGAATAAAGAGTGTTGCATTTCAGGTGGACAGAATGTTATGGGAGGAGTGAAAATAGGAAATAGACTTTAATTTGATTGAGACATTGTGTGTGTGTGTGTGTGCACGCGCACGTGCGTGCATGTGGTGGGAGGATAGAGATATTGTGCAGTGAGCAATCTATCCTGGTAGTTGTGTACAGAATATGTTGCTAGGAGGGAAAGGAATCAAAATCTATTTTAATAGTCAAGGAAAGAGGCCATTGGCACTTAAATACAGGAAGGTGTACCTCAGGAGAAAAGTGAAGATTGGAGATAATGGAGCTTGCTTTTTATAGTGTTTTAAAGAACAGAAATTTTCTGAGAATGAATAAATGCCATGTAGTTGTGTAATGCACTAGTACACGGCAGTAAAACATTGAACTACATGGATAAATCTCAGACATAATGATGAGTGAAAATACTAAGACACAAAAGAGCATATACTCTAAGATTCTATATTTATAAAATTCAAGAGCAAGTAACATTACTCTTTGGTGATGGAAGTCAGAAACATTTTCTGTGACCTGCAGCGCTGAGCAGAGATGATTGGCCCCATTTGTTGATGGGGAACTAAAGACAAGAATGGTCCAAGTTTATCTCCAAATAGGAATATTATGAAGTTAAGTCTTGAATCCAATTCTATGATTTCACTATATCATTATGCCTCTACACAAAGGTGATGATCGAGACGCATAACATTTTCCCCTATCTCATTTAAATGTGAAACATCATGCACTAGAGATGGCCTGGTTTCTATGTACTTCAACCTTTATCCATATCTCTAAGTATTTAATTCCCTAAGAAAAGGCCATGTGACATTATTTCCATTTTTACAGGAATCAAGTACCCTGGAATAATATATTCCCTTTAAAAAAATTCTACAGTTTCTTTTGTTTGGTTCTTATTTACAGAGAGAGAGAGAGAGATCTAGAAAGACTTGAGATACCAACTACCAACTATTCCCAACTCAATGTACATTTTAAGAAGACTAGATATTGACTTATTAGAAAATCAACCCTAAGTGATTCACTTGGGCTTTCTAACATGACTCAAGACTCTTCAGAGAATTAGAAAGAAAGATTTCAAAGTGAAGATAGATTATATGCTACTCAAAAGCAGTAGGAGTATTCTTCTGGCTGTGCTAAGCCTAATGCTTATGATATGATAGGTACACAAACATTTGTTGAATTAATTACTGTGGTCCATAAAGCCTAGTGATTTATCCATGGGTGCACCCTAGTGTACCATAACTATATAGTGGAAAGATCAGTGGGCAAAGAAATCTTGTTTGTGGTCTTAGCTCCACAGAAGATAGATCACTATTTCATGGGTCTCAATTTCCTTATCTGTTAAATGAGAGATTGGACGAACACATGATCAGGTACTTGCAGGCCATTTCTCACATTCTAGTATCAAGGGTGTTTTCCTGGCATCCACTATAATTATCCAATGGCAAATAACCTTGCATAAATAAGTTTAATAATAGTTTTTTTATGCTAGGGAGAACAGAATGAAAGAGATATCATGGGCTTTTTGTCTGACTCAGTATCTCTTAGGAGAGCAATGATGATGAGGATGAGTTTTCAAAGGTCGTTAGCTGGGACATATTTTTTACAGTAGTTTATGGTAGTTTGCAATGCTGCATGGTAAGATGCCTTGGGGTTAATTCCCAAGTAGGTTAGGTATAAAAACTTAACTAATAAATTATCTTTGTTCTTCTTTCCTTTGCATATGTGGTAAATGATCTTTCACTACTTTAACATTACCTTAAATATGGCTTATTTTCTCTATTCAATTAGTTAAACCTTGTAAAATATATGGCAAAAGCATTTTTGTCCTTTAAAGAACATATTTTCACATATGCCAACAAATTGACACCAGGTAGAATGAAAATGTCATTGTTTCTTAAGCAGGGGTCCTCTTTTAGAACAGTAGTGAATTATATTTCTAGAGTGAGAACTACAAATAACACAGTCTTCATAGCACCTCGTATTGAAGTTAGCATTGACCCAATAACATTGGAGGGACACGCTTTGGAAATAAGTTATTGGTTATCATGTGAGAGAAAGTTCAGTTAAATGTCAGATTTCAGAATACACAATGTCACTTTTCTACCACTGTTTATTGCATATTGTCATCATTTTTAAAAGGCAACATTGTTGAGTACTACTGAGAACAGATCTTATACGGGTTTTGGTGGTGGTGGTGTTATTCTTCAGAATACTTACGCAGGGTGCTGAATATCTGCCCTGTTGTACCCTTGACTGGACTGAGATTGACTTAGTTCATATCCAAGGATATTCTTTTGTTACTTTTCCATCTGTTAAGAATGCTTAGGAACTTTGGTTTTTCTCACAATTTCCTTCCAGCCTTGTCCTATTTACTATATTCTCTAAAATTAAAAGTTCAAGATTTATTTGAGCTAACTCTACTTTTTTCCTGTCAACTATAGTATTCCCCAAATCATCTTTTTATTGGTTACTACAGATAACATTTGTGATAGAAATGAAAGGAAGCAGAGAGAAGTTGCAAGTAAAAGTTTTAATCTCCTGCTTAACTGTGCACCTTTCTCTGTTGTGCATATCTATCCATCCATCTAAACCAGTATAACAAACATTTTCTTTAAATATTTTGCAAAGGTAGTGCTAAGTAAAAATATGCACATGTGCATTCCCAGCTCCCGTTCATCTTATGTACAAATCCAACTAGTGGGGTGGGGAGAGGGCGGAAAGCAAGCCTCGGAGAAGCTATAATACATCCACAAAACCATTGGGGGAATTTTCATCTACCCCCACCGCCCCGCTTTGCAGAAGCACCCGTTAAGGTGTGTGCCTGTGTGTGCCTTTCTCAAGCCTTCTGGATGATGATGCGAGAGGGAAGATTTTACATTGCAAAGACTAATGTATTAAAAATGCCGTGCAGGTAGTTCATAGTCAAGAGCCTTGCTCCTGTTGGAGGATGCCACGGAGGAGAGAGGCAGGAGCACCGGCAGCCAGCTGGGGGCTGACCTGATTCCCTAGAATCCTCAGCTCCCTTCCTTTTTCCTCTCGACGTCCTTCCTTCCCTTTTTCTCCTCTCTCCCCTCCCCCGCTTTCTCTTCTCCAGATAAGCAGCTCCGGGAAACAAAGAATCTGGAGCTCTCCAGACATCAGAGCTTAAACCCATCACTCTGCAAGCGGCATCTCATTCCGGGGTCCAGGGCTCTCCCGGCTCTCCATCCCCTCCCTAACCTCCCCCGCCTCCCGCGCTCGCTCCCTCGCTCCCTCCCCTCTCGCTTCCTCCCCCACCATCGCAGCGCTAGGAGGAAGGCGGCCGGGGCTCAAGATGGCTTTAGCCGGGCTCTGCGCCCTGCTCGCCTGCTGCTGGGGGCCGGCAGCTGTGCTGGCCACGGCCGCCGGCGACGTGGATCCATCCAAGGAGCTGGAGTGCAAGCTCAAAAGCATCACGGTGTCGGCGCTGCCCTTCCTGCGCGAGAACGACCTGAGCATCATGCACAGCCCCTCGGCCTCGGAGCCCAAGCTCCTCTTCTCGGTGCGCAACGACTTCCCGGGAGAAATGGTCGTAGTGGACGACCTGGAGAACACGGAGCTGCCCTACTTCGTGCTGGGTGAGTCCCGGGGGAGGTCGAGGCGGCCGGAGGCGCTGGACCAGCACCCCCACCCCCCACTCCAGCTCGCTCTACACACCCACTCGCCGACGACCTCCCCTCCCCCACTCCTACCTCCTGGATCCGCCCCACTCCCACTCCGGGACCATTCTCCACACCCACTTGCATACTAGCGCCTCTGCACCTGACTTCTCCCCAAATCCGACCTGGATGCTGAGCCTCCTCTCAGCTGCCCTGCCCCAAAGAAACAGGTTGCAGGAGTCTCTCTGAAACCTCTCACAGCCTTGACCTCCCAGCTTTGATTCAGAAGCACATCCACACAGCACTTTTTGTTTGCTACCAGCTCAACTCCCATAATCCCTTTTCCCCACTCCCTAGCCACATGCTCAGCTCTTTGCTTCATACACCCTGGCCACCCACACCACTCACAGCACTTCCTGGGGGCTTTAGAAACAGGTATCCTGTCATCACCTTGCCAGCTATGTGCAGGCCAAATTCTAGTCTTCATTCATGGAGAGCCCTTTATCTATCACCAGGCTCCTGACACCCTCCCTGCCAAACACTCAAGTTTCTTATCCCCCAACTGTTCATTCTGGGAAGTCCTCCAGAATTAGATGCTTAGATGTCACAACCCCCTAATTCAACTACATCCATACATCCGTGTCACATCACAGTTGGTTAAAGATATGATACAACTGTAGTCTGTTAATATTGGTCTCTTCTTTGTTCCCAGGGCCACCTTAGATAGACATAGGAATTCCTGCACACAGAATGACCTTTCTAGGCAAGGGGCGACTCCTTCCTTTCTTTGTTTACATCTCTCTCTTTTTGGTACCCCCACTGTAATTTTCTTAGGTCACCTTCAGGTACTGGAACTCCTGTCACTTCAGGTACCAGAACCCATACATTACTTCAAATCATCCCTGTTTTCCACTACTAAGCTGCAAAGATATTGTGGGCCTGCTCTAGTATCTTGCAAAGCACCACAAGTTCATGTCACTTAGCCAAATTCTCCTCACTTCCCCAGGTACAGATGGAGCTCTCACCCTGCTGTGCATGCCTACCATGCAATCCATTTCTTTAGTGATGTTGCCAATTATTCTTATTTTGCCCAGGAGAAATTCAAAGAAAACCACACTTCAGTCTCTAGATCCAAGAAGAGAAAAAAAGAAAATGTCCAGGAGGCTGTTCCATCTACTTAATACCCTACCAACTAGAGTTCCATTTGCAGGAACTTGGTTTCCTGATGGCCACATGTAGGCTGGAGCCACGTGTGGATTTCTAACACATCCCTCTTGCTCTTCCTTCACAGGAGATGTCTTCACAGTGAAAACATTAGGAAGTGAGTGAATAAACCCCTACTCCCCAACCCCTATGGAAAAGCATTTCAAAAATTGCCTGGCCCTTTGAAAAGTTGTTTTACAGTTCCTGGAGTGCAGCTCAGTTGAACCCATTAAACCCAACCTACACTCTTGACAGGATTATTTATTTTTGCATTCAAAAATACCAGTAACATAATAAAAACTGGGGATTAGCTGGAAATGGGACAATTGTGGATATGCTGCTCATCAAAATGTACAATTACTGGGTTATTTAGAGGATGGAAAGTTCACGTTGAAGTCATGCTGATGTGCAAAGTACAGTCTGTTCATCATAGTATATAAAAGTGAGTAGAGGGAATTATGTGCTTCTAAGGAGGCTGTTTTGCACTCTGCTTGTAGTGTTTACTGTGCATGAAGAGGTACATGCATGGTGCTTAAAAAAAGGGAGGGCTAGCAGGTATTCAACATTTCATTTCTTTTTTACAGAATCCCAAATCCAGGGCCTAATGCTGTGATGTGCCTACTAGGAACCAATGTGCACAGTGAAAGCCCAGATGTTGTAAGATTGGGTTTTCTGCACCTCTGTGCAAAGCTGCCCACTGCAGTGTCCTGTTGGGGTTGCTATGGCAACCTGCTGCAACTTGGCATGTACACACGGGCACACAGACACACTCTCTCACTTCAGGGCCAGATGCACTATTTAAATACCTCGATTGTCTCCCACCCTCCCAGTCAGTGGGGTATGCTCAGAACCAGAGACGGGCTGATACCTATTATTTCTGGTTCATTATGCTCAAAGGAAGAAGGAATGAATTTCAGTTTGGGTGGGTGGTTAAACAGATCTGGGCAGAAAGGAAGAGGAGTCCAAATTTATGGAGGATAGACTCAAAGGTAGTTTTGAATTTAACTTTTGTGGTCTTGATCATGCAGCTCTTGGCCAATGGTGAGGGCTGTAGTGAAGCTGGTTTTGGGATTTCCTTACTCCTATCTTTGGAACCTTGTTTTCTTAATCCATCTCCTGGAATAATCTGAATCAGTCAATTCTGGAAATTTATTGAGCTGTACTTGCTCAGCACTCAGAGGCATTACTAGGAAACAGAAGTTAGAAAAAAGTCTCTTGCTCTCAAGTAGTCTCTAGTCACTGGAAACACAAAGATACCTGTAAGAGCTGTACCTACCTAATTGTGTGGTATGGCTGTTAAGGGGTATAGGGATGCTGTGGAAGGATCCGCTTGCATGACAAGAGCAGATTCCATGGTAATCATGGACCGGAATCTTTGACTAAAATCAGACCTGTCACTTCTTTGAGTGAAAGAAAAAGACAAACAATAAGAAAAACAAGCTTTGGCTTCCTTTTGCCTCTAGGATCAAGTCCTGTAACTTCACTGAGGCTAATTAGGATCTTCTCATTCTGATTGCAGCCAGCTTCTCCAGCCCTTTGTTCCTCCAAGCCTGCCATGGCCTTCTGGACTCTTTCAAGACTTTGCACATATAGCTCCTCTGCCTAGAAGGCCCTTTGCCTTTTCTCTATTAGGTGGTATCCATTCTTCCTTCTAAACCATGCACATGTCATCTCTCTATGAAGCCTGTATCCCACTTCTGTGCTCTTTGCATGGATTAAAACAGAAAAACACCCACAAATATGCAAAATTAAAGGTAGATTAGGTTTGGCTTGGACTACGAAAGGTGAAGACATTTAAGGTCATGGAGAAAAGATGAGCAAAGGCATTTGGTGGTGGGAGTGAATATGGAAATGGTGTGCATATGGCATAGTGTGGGGATCAGCCTGCCCGGACAGAGCCTTGTGGCATGACAGTACTGGGGACTGGGCCTGGCTCTGTAGAGTGGCACATGGCTTTCCACTTCAAAACTAGGCAGGGAGGGCTGACTTGACATAGAAAGCATTAAAGTCTGGCTCCCAGAGGCTATCTCAGCCATCAGCCTTGGCAGTTTTGCTTGTGGTGTAATTCTAAGTAGAGAAGAGGAGTCAATATCTCCTTTTCTTTCAGATAGGGTTTGCAAACTGTGATTCAAGAGCCCAATATGACTTTTAGGTATGGTTTGTTTGACTACACATGGTTTTTAAAATGCTTTGAATATGAATGTTTTTAGTTAGGTCTAGATTGCTATACTTCTCACAGATACTGATGGTTCTGTGGCTAATATTCTTCTTCATAGTACTTATCTGGTTAACTCTAAGCCATGTAATCTAAACCTAAACCCCTGCTTTCAGATGTGTGGTGAAAGCCTCAAAAGTGTTGCAAAATAACTGTCATTTCCAATTTAAAATATTTAGGCACATAAGCCTTAGCATCCTCTCAGGAGATTTAAGAGATTTGCCAAATTAGTCAACTAATATTTCATATCTGAACTAAAATTTCATATTTCAGCCTTCAAAATAGTAGACATTCCTGCTTTGGAGCATATTTGAGTTGGAGATAAGGAGTTAACCTGAAGTGTGACTTCCAGGTTTTCTGTGCTGTGAATAGAATATATTTTTATATCAGCCTCATTACTATTTGAAGGAGAAGCCCTTCTATTTCACCCAACTATTGAGCTTTTGCATGTGTACAACTTAGTGAAGAAAGGTGTTTCTCTTGTGCCTTGGCATTTTGCTTTAGCTGTCATGGCTTTTGATTGAAGAAGGTATTCCTGAAGATAAATCAATCAGCCTGCAGAGAGGTAGTAAGTTCCCACATGCAAGGTGCTGTTTAAAGTGTCTGGAGCAGGCAAGTGTGGCGGTTAAAAGAACAGGCTTTGAAGACAGATTTGCTGTCAACTTCTGGCTTTCTACTTATTCCAGCAGTGGAGAATATAGAAGAATGGGGGAGCTAAATAACTTACTCAGGTCACTTCGTGAACAGCTGATGGATCCATCATTCGAACTCAGGTCAATATGATGTTTAAGCCTTTCTCTGAGCTACTATTTTACATGCCTTAAAAGTTTTCAAAATCATTTCTTCTTCATGGTTGAATAAAAGGAGCCCTGAAGATAGGTAAAATAGGGAAAGCACACTCACCTAGTTTGTACAGAGGAGTCTTTTATGGTCTTTATATAAATACATCTTGAATATCCTTGCCTGTTGAGTGATTTCTCACACCAGCCTTAATAACTTCATCAAAAAATAGATAAGTACATATACTTTGCTAAGAAGAGTTTGGAAATTCTTATTTATTTATAGTTTTCAGGTTCAGGTAGCCATGTTTCCATGTCTCTATGGTGACATGTATGGGACTCACAATCATGATAAACAAGGTAGGTAGGCTACATTAGGGATGAAGGTAATATGTTCAGTGCTCTTCTGAGGAGGGCCCTACAGAAATGCAAACTGAGAGTCCCAGAGAGAAGGCTCCCTTGTTAAATGGAGCTATCCAGAAGGTAATATGGTTTTAGCTACTTGTCCAAAGCCGATGATCTTTGTATCGGGTGGTCTTGTGCTTAGAACTTATTTTGAGAGCTCAGTGGAACTGTTTAAATAGCAGTTACTGAGCTTTTCAGTTGGCTTCAAAGGTAATATTGGACATAATGTTACTTATGGGTGAGCTTTGGCCTGATAGGAAACAGTTAAAATACCTAGGTATCCCCAATTCTTTTCACACATCTTTCCATCTTCCCATTTGAGGGGAAACTTTGAAGTATGTTTCTTTTCTTTTCTTTTTTTTCTCTCCACTACAGTGAGCTGCCTAAGTTAACAGTAAATGCATTTGTATAGATTGGCAGCCCTATCCAAGACATAGTAGATGAATGGTAGCAATCCTAAAGTAGGTTCTTTAGCACTTATATAACTCATGCTAGCAGAATGTGCTAATTTATAGTACTGAGAGGGTTATTATTTACTGTTTCTCTATAGGAATTTAGGTGTTTACAACAAAGGAATTTTGAATGTGAATGATGAATTTTACAACATTTTAAATGCTTTTTTAGATATGTTGATATGACTCAAATTCAAGTAATTAGAGTTTTTGAAGAAAAAATAAAATTTTAATTTCTTTTGTTTTTTTTGTTTGTTTTTGTTTTTTGTTTTTTGTTTTTTTTTTTTGAGATGGAGCCTCGCTTTGTCACCCAGGCTGGAGTGCAGTGGTGCAATCTTGGCTCACTGCAACCTCCACCTCCCAGATTCAAGGAATTCTCCTGCCTCAGCCTCCTGAGTAGCTGGGACTACAGTCACCCGCCACCATGCCCAGCTATTTTTTTTTTTTTTTTTTTTGTATTTTCATTAAAGGCAGGGTTTCAGCATGTTGGCCAGGCTGGTCTCAAACTTCTGACCTCAAATGATCCACCCACCTCGGCCTCCCAAAATGCTGGGATTACAGGCATGAGCCACCATACCCAGCCAATTTTAGTTTCTTTATTCATCTGAGGAAACAAGATTGAGGTCTTGTCTTATAGACACACTATATATACACATATATATAATATACACACACACGTACTTTTTTCTTTTTTTAGAAATGTAATTAAACTTAAAAGACTAGTAGTTTCTCACATTAGGGTCAGTTTATGAGAACAAAACTTGGCAACTTTTCAGCAGGGACATGCGAAGTCCTCATTTCTTCACTTTTAAACCAGTTCATGCTTATGCACACAGATGGCAAAAAGAGCTCCGTTATAAGCAAGTTAATCTCCCAGGGCAAGTTAAGGTCAATGGAAATTTCAAATGTACTACAAACTGACACCTATCATCATTTTATTATTTTTAAAAAGTAATTAATTACTTTTTTAAAAAATTGTTTCAATTGCTTTTGTTACATGGTCATCTATCACTATTTTATTCCTAAATATTTAATACTCCTAAATTTAAAAAAATACTCCTAAATTTAAAAAAAATTTAATAATTCCTAAATATTTTAATACTAAAAATATGAAATAGTTGATATTTTGTTTTTAATCATGTACACTTTAAAATTTTAATAAAAACCCCAAAGTATTGGTATAGATCTCTAGATTTCCAAGGAACAAACAATCAATTGTTGACGGTAATCTAAACTGACATGACAACTTTTGTGAAATTATTTGGTACAGGTGAAAATGTGTATGCCTGAAGATTTTGCAGTTCCACTTCTAGCTTTTCATTACACAGGAATTTTTACATGTATACATGAGAATATTTGTTGGGAATAGCAAAACCTGGAAGCAACCATTATCAGGAGACTAGAAATATACAAGGTGGCACCTTCATCAGTGATATATTATCTAACCAGGAGAATAAATGAGTTGTAGCTACATATATCAGTGTGGGTAAATCTCACAAATGTAATATAAGGTGAAAATAAGAAAATAGCTGAAAAAAAAAGTACAATTTTATTTATATAAATTCAAAATAACATATTGTTTAAGAATACATACAAATGCAAAATTTTTATGAAAAGCAAGAAAACAAAAACAAAAGATGAGTGTTACCTCTTGTGGAAAGGGTAGATTGTATGAAGGGAGAGAGTGAAAAAGAGGGCCTCAAAGCTTCCAGCAGTACCTGATATTTGTTTTCCTTTTTTTTTTAAAAAAAAAAATGCAAATTAATTTTTAAAGAACAGTTTTAGGCCAGGTGTGGTGGCTCACACCTGTAATCCCAGCACTTTAGGAAGCCAGGTGGGTGAATGGCTTGAGCTCAGGAGTTTGAGACCGGCCTGGGCAACATGGCAAAACCCCATCTCTACAAAAAAAATTCAAGAGTTAGCTGGATGTGGTGGCGTGTGCCTGTAGTCCCAGCTACTTGGGAGGCTGAGGTGGGAAGATGGCTTGAGCCCAGGAGGTGGAGTTGCAGTGAGCAGAGATCCTACCAGTACACTCTGGCCAGGGTAACAGAGTAAGACCTTATAAAACAAAACAAAACAAACAACGACAACAACAACAAAAAGAACAGTTTTAGATTTATGGAAAAATTGGGAAGACAGGCCAGGCGCGGTGGCTCACACTTGTAATCCCAGCACTTTGGGAGGCCGAGGCGGGCGGATCACGAGGTCAGGAGGTCAAGACCATCCTGGCTAACACAGTGAAACCCCGTCTCTACTAAAACTACAAAAAATTAGCCGGGCGAGGTGGCCGGCGCCTGTAGTCCCAGCTACTCGGGAGGCTGAGGCAGGAGAATGGCGTGAACCCGGGAGGCAGAGCTTGCAGTGAGCCGAGATCGCGCCACTGCACTCCAGCCTGGGCGACAGAGTGAGACTCCGTCTCAAAAAAAAAAAAAAATTGGGAAGACAGTACAGAGAGTTTCCATATTATACCCCGTACTCAGTTTCTGTCACTATTAACATCTTATATTAGTGTGATACATTTGTTACAATTGAAGAACCAAGGTTGATTCATGATTTTTAACAAAAGTCTATACTTTATTCAGATTTTCTTAGTTTTTATCTAACATTGTTTTTCTGTTCCAGGATCTCATCCAGGGTACCACAGTACACTTAGTCATCACGTCTTTTTAGGCTTCTCTTGGCTATGACACTTTCTCAGGCTTGTTTTGGTTTTGATGACCTTGAGAGTTTGAAGAATACTAGTCAGGCATTTTGTAGAATGTTCCTCAATCAGTATTTGTCTGATGTTTTTCTCATGATTAGACTGGAACTAAGGTTTGGAGAAGGAAGCTATAAAGTGTCATTTTCATCAGATCATATCAAGGGTATATTCTATCAACTTGACTTCTCACTGTTAATGCTGACCTCAGTCACTTTGTTGAGGTTGTATTTGCCAGGTTTCTCCACTGTAAAGTTACCTTTTTTACCCTCTCTCCACTCCTTTGAAGGAAGTCACCGTGCACAGACTATTCCAAAGGAATGGGGAGCTATGGTCCACCTTCTTGAAGGCTGAGTAGCTACATAAATTATTTTGAATTATGCTACATAAGAAAATTATTTCTGGCTGGGCGCGGTGGCTCAAGCCTGTAATCCCAGCACTTTGGGAGGCCGAGACAGGCGGATCACGAGGTCAGGAGATCGAGACCATCCTGGCTAACACGGTGAAACCCCGTCTCTACTAAAAAAAATACAAAAACTAGCCGGGCGAGATGGCGGGCGCCTGTAGTCCCAGCTACTCGGGAGGCTGAGGCAGGAGAATGGCGTAAACCCGGGAGGCGGAGCTTGCAGTGAGCTGAGATCCGGCCACTGCACTCCAGTCCGGGCAACAGAGCGAGACTCCGACTCAAAAAAAAAAAAAAAAAAAAAAAAAAAAAATTATTTCTTTTCTTCCATTTATTTGCTTACTTATTTATGTCCTATGGACTCATGAATATTTATTTTATACTTTGGGTTCTAATTCAGTACTACTTTATTGATTTTATTGCTCAAATTGTTTGTCTCAGCATTGGCTAATGGAAGCTCTTTTAGTTGGCTACTGTGAAACTTTGACATAACCCAGTCAATGTGGGTTTTTGTATTGTGAGCACCTTTTTACTTCTTGTCACTACAGGCTTCTCCAGGGTCATCTTGCATATTGCCTGCCCCTGTTCTAGAATCAGCTATTTCTCCAGGCAGCACATGATTTTTTTTTTTTTTTTTTTTTTTTTTTTTTTTTGAGATGGAGTCTCACCGGAGTGCAGTGGCGCAATCTCGGCTCACTGCAACCTCTGCCTCCTGGGTTCAAGCAATTCTCCTGCCTCGACCTCCTGAGTAGCTGGGATTACAGGTGCCTACCACCACACCCAGCTAATTTTTGTATTTTTAGTAGAAACGGGGTTTCACCATATTGGCCAGGCTGGTCTTAAACTCCTGACTTTGTGATCTGCCCTCCTCAGCCTCCCAAAGTGCTAGGATTATAGGCACGAGCCACCAGGCCTGGTCCCCATCACTCTTTTAATTGGAGGATGATGTTAGAAACCAAGATCTGGGAACTAGGTGGGCTTGTCGTTGCAGGAGTGTTGTTGCTTCTAGGCTCTCTCAGCTGACAGAGCAAGGAAATATATGTCTTTACTAACATATGTGTACATCTATCTGTAAATATTTCTATATGTAACCATATGTGTCTATATTAAGCTAATCATGAGTTCATACTGATGTCTCCAGCTTTAATCCATTATCTAATTATCATTACCTAATTAACATTAGGTCTCATCTAATTCATGAATCATCTCACTTCCTCCCTGCACTTATCCTACTCCAACAATGAGTAACCTGGCTCCCACCATCTACCATCCACGTATTTAATTTTTCAGTTTCACTGTGAATGTATTACAGTATTGGAATTGTTTGTCCATACTACTATGGGGAACAACTTTATTATAGGGCAGTTTGTCTGTGCAATTTCTTTTGTCTTTAGTTTTACAGATTTACTCTAAAGTTGCTTAGGGCAACACTTGCCCCCAACCTCCTTCCAGTGAGGGTTGTTCATACTTTTATGATATAGTTAGCATTTTGTCACATTCTGCATTCATCCTGGGATCACCCAGTCTCCTAAATGATTTATTTTCTTTTAATTTGCACATATAAAGTTGGCCGTTTGTTCCCTAAAGTTAATGAATTTTCACACATGTATGGTGTAATAAATCCACAGTTATAGAATCATGCAGAACAGTTTGATCACCCTACAAAATCTCCTACCCTTCATCTATTTAATCCTCCATTCCTTACTTCCAAACTCTGGCAACCACAGCTTTTTTACCATCACTGTAGTTTTGCCTTTTCCAGAATGCCATATTGTTGTAATAAAGTATGTAACCCTTTTAGACTTGCGTCTTTTCCTAATATCATGCATTTAAGATTTATTGACATGTTTTCATGGCTTGATAGCTCAATTATTTTTATTGCTGAATAATATTCCATTGCATGAAGTACCATAGTTTGTGCATTTACCTATTGAAAAACATCTTGGTTGTTTCCAGTTTTTGGCAATTATGAATAAAAATACTATGAACATTAGTATGCAGATTTTTGTGTGCTTTCCTTTTTTTGTAATCTCATGCAGAGATTTGACTTAATCGTATTCCTCAATTCACAGCATATTTTATTATAGGTCTCTGAAAGCCCTTACTCCTTCTAGTCTTTTATTGAATTGCCTATTTGCTTTTTTTCCTTTATACCTACTCTCAGTTTTCACTCACTGTTCCCCATAGGAAAATATTCTAATTTCCCTAATGCTTATTATTTTTTTGGTATGTGTTCTTGCAATGAGTCAATAGTTGTTCTGTGTTAATGTATTTTAAATTCAAGGAAATGGTGATGTGATATTGTTATTCTGATACTTACTGTTTTCACTCAGCACTATATTTTTAAGATCTACTCATACTACTTAGTATAAATATAGCCCAGCACTGTCCAATAGGGATTTCTGTAATAATGGTAGTATTCCAGTTCTGCCTTATCAAGTATGGTACTTTCTGGCCAAATGTAACTCTTGAACCCTTGAAATATAGCTAGTACAACCGAGGAACTGAATTTTTATGTTTACATTTTAATGAGTTTAATTTTAAATAACTTCATGTGGCTAGCGGCTACCATATTGAACAGTGAATACATAAAACATGCCCACTATTGCAGAAGGGTTTATTGGACAACACAAGTCTTATCCATTGATTCTGACTATTGCAGAATACTGCATGATAGTCACCTATTACATTTTGCCAGTCCTCTCAGTGATGAACATCCAGGATGCCTCCTGCTTCCCGTCACTATAAATACTACTGCAGTTATCATTTTTGTACATATTTCCTCAAGGACTTTTGTGAAAATTTCTCTGGGATACATAGCAGGAGCAGAATTGCTGGTTTATAGAGATTATGCATATTTAATTTGGCTAAATACTGCCAAACTGTGCTCAGAATGGCTGGATCAGTTTGTACTCTCATCAGTAGTATTAATATTTGAGGGTTCCTAAATCCCCATACTCCCACCAACAGTTGGCATTGTTCAGTGTTCTAATATTTGTCAATCTACTGAGTGTAAAGTGACATCTAACTGTTACTCCTTTCATATTTTAGGAGCATTTTAGATACGAGGGAGGTTATCTCTTTGACTGTAATGTGAGTTGCAAATACTATTTTTCCCAGGTTATTTTATGTTTTTTGACTTTGGCTATGTTTTTGTTTGCTTGTTTATTGGTTGGCTGGTTTTCCAGAAGTCTTTGGATTTTATGTAAGTGAAGATATTAATTATTTCTTTTTGACTTCTATACCTTATGTCTTCATTGGAAAGGTCTTCTTCACTTTAAAGTTATAGAAGTATTCATCATTTTTTTTCCTGAATACTCTAATGGCTTTATTTTTTGCATTTAAATACCTGGTATATTTAGAATTTATTGTGGTATGTAGTTTGATATATGGCTTTATCCAAGTATGCTATATAAAGTACCAACTTTAGCTGGTGTCTTAGTCCATTTTATGTTGCTATAATGGAGTACCTGAGGCTGGGTCATTTATAAAGAGAAAAAGGCTTATTTGGCTCACAGTTCTGTTGGCTGGAAAGTTTAAGATTGGGTATCTGCATCTGGGGAGGGTTTTAGGCTGCTTTCACTTATGGTGGAAGACAAAGGAAAGCCAGAATGTGCAGAGATTACCTGGTAAGATATCATCACAAGAGAGAGAAGCAGAGGTGCCAAGATTTTTTTTTTTTTTTTAACAACCAGCTCTTAGAGGGAACTAATAGAGCAAGAACTCACTTACCTCCAAGGAAGGCATTAATCTACTCATGAGGTATCCACCCCTACAACCCAAGCACCCTCCATTAGGCCTCACCTCCAACATTGGGGATCAAATTTTAATAAGTGGTTTGGGAGGACACACATCCAAACTGTAGCAGTTGTCCACATGGTTACTCACATGGTTGATTACCATTTATTAAATAGCTCATAATCTCCCCTCTGATTTGAGATGTTACCTTTATCATATAATAAATTCCATAATACATTTAGGTCTATTTCTGAGCTTTTATTCTGTTCTGTTACTATGTCGATATATTAATGTGCCTATATCATGTTGTGTTAATTATTAAAACTCTGTGGTGTGTTTTAATATCTCACAGGGCTAGTCACCCTTTGCTGCTATTCTTTTCTAGAGTTCTCCTAGCCGTTCCTTTTTTCTGTATAAACTTTAACTGGCTTATCTGGTTCTAAAAACGTAACAACAACAAGAATAACAAAAGCTAGTGGTATTTTTAATCATAAACCTTGTTAAATTTTTTAATTGATTAAGAAATAACTGAATACTTAAGATGTTGAGTTTTTCTACTTAAGAAATTTGTATGTTTGCGTTTGTTCAAATTTTGACTGCCCTTTAGTAGAATTTTAAAGGTTTTTTTTTTTTTTTTTCCTTATATAGTTCTTGCACATTTCTTGTTAGATTTACTCCTAGGTATTTTATCTGTTTGTGCTTTTGTAAAAGGGGTGTTTCCTTTTTGATTTATTTATTTTCCAAAGGATTATATTTTCTGCATATGAAAGCTATTAATGTTGTGTGTTAATTGACTACTTTTGGTTGAGGGAATGTGATGTTAGTCACGTAAATCACAGCAGTACCCAGTGAAATCCTTTTACTGTTATCAGTTTCTAGCTGGCTTTTAAATTCTAAATATGAGAAAATTCTGATGGTGAATCTGCCGCACTATGGAACCTGTGTACCTGTAGCATCTTTTGCAGTTATGCAATGCAAATCTGTACGCTTTCTGTGGTACTGACTGATGGCTTTGGATTGTCCTACTCTCCCTGGGATATCTACCTTTCCCAAATATAAATTCTGAGAACTGAAATTCTTTCTTGCTCATGTCTCCCATCATAGTCTCATCCTGTACCTTGACCTCATTATCTTTACAATATGCCCTCTCCTGTCCTTCCTGATTTCTCTGGCTGGCTCTTTCAGTCTACTGCCAGTCAAGGATATAACCTGAAAAAGCACAATGGCAAAGGATGACTGCTTTATTGAAAAGTTCCTTCTGTACAAACACATGGGAGGAGTGGTTATTTCCTTTTCCTCTCCACTGCTGCTTCTATACCACATGTTCTTAGCTTCAAGACCACATATGGGCTACAGACTTAATTGAGTATAAAATGTATGCATAAGGGCAATTTCTTGAAAAGAGGGTCCACAACTTAAATCATATTTTTAAAAAGGTCTTGTAAGTGGGATACAGATGAACTTTTTCTTTCCTGGAATAAAGAGTTCTTAGAAAGTGACTTAAAGAAGAAAAGCTTATTCTCCCTCAGGCGACAATTCTATGAAGAGTGATTCAGCTTGGCAAGACCCTACTCCATGAAGTATTCTCAAACCCCAGATTCTTCCACCTTGTTGCTCTGCCATTCCCCAGGCCCTTATCCTCTTCTGCAGAGTCACCAGCATGTGTGTTTACACTCACAGGAAGGGGAAGGACAGCTGTTCAGGGTAACAATTTTCTTTCTCTCTCTCTCTCTCTCTTTTTTTTTTTTTAAGAAAGTAAGGCAAAAGTTGCATACATCCCTTCTACTCCAGTGCCATAGGTGAGAACTTTGTTGCATGCCCGAAATTCCAGCAAAGGATACTGGGAAAAGCAGTCTTATCTGGGTGGTCATGTGCTCAACTTAAATTCTACAAAGAAAAAGAGAATAGATTTATTTATTTATTTATTTATTTTAAATAGCAGTCAGTCCCTACCATAAGGATTCAAAAAAAAGTAAAAATCGTTCTTCTAGGCCCATACAATTTCACTCTCCTTCCAGGAAACACCTCCTGTTTGAAAATACACATCTTTGGCTTGGTAGTCTTCTGCCTCTCCTAACTACCTCTATTTATCATCTTCCAGGTCACTCGCCAATGTGCTTAGTACTGCCCCTCTGTATTTTCTGCTATGACAACTCCTGCCTCTACACAAGAACACTTTATTAACTATATAGGCCTGAATCAAAACATGTTTTCTTATAGGGCAAGATATTAAATATTTTAGACCTTTCAGACCAGATGGTCTCTGTTGTAACCACTCAATATATCTTTATGCTGGCAGAAAAGCTACCATAGACAATATGTAAGTTAATATATATAGCTGTGTTCCATTAGAATTTTATTTACAAAAATAAGCAGTTGGCCCATAGGTTGTATTTTGCCAACCCCTGAAGTACACAACACGTTCAGTTTTCTACTTGATAATTTCTTGACTTCTGCAACCCCGCCTTCATAACTCCATTTTACTTACCCATAGCTATGGTCACACCCTTCTCATCCCTAAAAGTTCTTCAACCCTGAAACTGCCCGTACTCGAACCACAAATTCTTCTTTCCAGCTTTCTCATGCTCTTTCACTCTGCCTGATAATTGGTCCTTGGAAATTCACCTTTTTAACGACACTTTTATTTTCTCCATGTCTCTTAGAATGCTCTGACATATTTTCCTTTTCCTGAACTACCTTTTTATTAGGATCCTCAATTTCAGTGGTTCTTCTTGTCATTACACAGCATCTACCACAAATATCCAGAGGTGGATCAAGTTCCCGAATTTACATGCTTTACCTTTACCCCCAGACTGAATGCTGAGATTTGTGTGTAAATTCTCCTGTTTGTGTACATTCAAGGTACCATAGTTATCTGGGTTCTAGTCTACATTTGGTTCTGAAAATTGCTTATTACTTTTTATTGACTTTGGTCATCCCTTCCTCTCACTTCCCCAAGTGACTATTTCAAACCGTTAGTAAGGTAGTTAAGCTCCCAACTGAATTTCCTATCTTTACACCTAGCATAAGATGTTGCCTTGTAGTTGAGGCTATCAGGTATATTATCTCCAGTTTCATATATCTCCAACACACAAACTTGTAGACCCACTTTGGAATTCATTGTTACTTTCTTACCTCCAATTTCCAATGTATTTTGAGCAGCTTCTAAGTAGCAGTCATGATACTAGGCTTTTGGAAGACAATGAGAAATAAAACAGACATAATCCTGTCTTTACAGAACCAGGAGTTTGATCTCTTCTAGGAACATAGGAACTATATATGTATGTATGTATGAATGTGTGTGTGTATATATATATATCTCCTTCCTCTCTTCTAGATTTTTACTTTTTCTATTCCTCTTTTTCCTAGATCTTTTCCTTTAGCCTATAAGCATACTCATTAAAGAAGTTTCTTTAATGTTTGTCTTAAAACATTAAAGAAACTTCTACTTACCTGTGTACCCTCTCACCAAGCATCCTATCAGTCTCCCCATTCACAATAGCAGTCACAGTCCTGTCTGCTTCATTGCACTGAAGTCACCATTGATCCTCTAATGTTAAATCCAGGGAACTTCTATCATCATCTCAGTGGCCTTCAGTTGCATTTGTCACTGTTGATCTTCCTTGAAATTGGTCTCTTCTTTTCTTGGGTAATGCACAGTCTCTTTATAGGAAGAAAAATAACTTGTAAAACTGAAAAAAAAAAAAAGCGCCAGTGCATTAAAAAAAGAAGAAGAAAAAAAGAGTCCTTGCCAAATCAGTTGGTGGTGACTTCAGAGGCCTAGTTATCTCCCAGCTTGTGATATTTTGACTCTTAGAACCTGCCCAAGAATACTCAGAATTCTTAGCAAGGCATAAAAAGACTCTATAACTGATGATTCCTACCTCTCTTGCACCATCTCAAATTAACCTCATATTAGTTTGGACGTTTTCAATTATGAGACAAAATTCAACAAAAAGTGATGTAAACAGAAAAGAAGATGCATAGGCTCAGGTCAATGAAGGTGCAGTGCAGCTTGCCTTTATCTGGCCTCCAACTGTGGGTCTCTGCAATTTTCATGACTTTGACCTCTGGGTGTGAGCTCATCCTCAGGCTGGTAGTAAGATAGCTGCAATAGTTTAGGCATCCCTTCCATATGGAAAATGTTCAGAGGAAGAGTCAGGATTGCTTCTGAGAAAGCTCTCCTAAAAGGAAGGAGGCATCTTTCTACCAGCAGACACCTGTAAGCTACTCCTTGCTACTTTTTGGCGTATGTTGGCTTAGGCCTACTCTTCCTTGAACCAGTCTCTGTGTTAAGAAGAATGTAATAACTGGTCAGCCTGGGCTAATCAGAGTCCATTTCTGGAGCTGAAGTTACCCGCCCAGACATCATGGCAAGCAGTAAGGTGAAGCGACAGCCTCAAAGTTACTTCAACAACTCTCCTCCACTTCATACTTCAGGAACAATGGGCTATTACTGGCTCTTTTGTTTTTCCTTCTGATTCTTTTCATTCTGCCTTATATATCTTACATAAGATCTCCTTCTAGGAATCTTTTGAGGGCTCTTTGTACTCCTGTATTCTCATAGCACTCCATGCACTTATATTCCTTGGTAATATTCTAATTCTAAAATAATTTTCTTCTCTATTTTCCTACCTTTACGACTGTAAGCTCCTTAAAGGCAGACAGTTTCTTAGTTATCTGTGTCCACAGATTCTGGCACAGTGCTGTTTGGCATGGAGTACCTACTTAGTGAATGTATGCTGAGCTTGGTACCATTGAACTTCAACAGACTAACTCCTGGGAAGCCGTGGTATAGCTCAGCAGCTCTCTAAGTGTTCCACAGACCTTCTCAGGGACTGATGAGACCCTTTCCAGGGTGTCTTTGAAGTGAAAACTATTTTCATCATAATATTAAGGTATCAGTTACCTTTTTCACTGAATTGATATTTACAATCATGGTGCAAAACAGAAGTGGGAAAAACTGTTGGTGTCTTAGCAGGAATTAATAGACCACCAAACTATACTAGCAGTCATTGTACTTTTCACCACTCTCACTTTAAAAAAAAAAAAAAAAAATCCAGTTTTATTTAAGAATAACCCAAATAAAGCAGTAACAGTTATTAATTTATTGTAAATTCACCCTTGAGTACATGTCCCCTTAATATTCCAAGTGACAAAATGTGGGGTACACACAGAAAGCACTTCTGCTGCAAGCTAAAGTGAGATTGTTTGATTTGCAGGCTCAACTATCTACTTTTGTCTTGTATCACAACTTTTACTTGAAAGAACAACTGACAAGCTAACTATAATTATTCAGATGCGAGTAATTGCCTGAAATTTTTTTGAAAATGAACTAAGTGATCTTGGAAAACAGCTGACAGTATGTGTTGCCAATGATAAAATTCAAGCTTTTAAGAGAAAAATTAACATATTATGGAAACTTGTAAATGCCATAGTGAACTTGACAGCTTTCCAATACTTGAAGACTTTTCTGATGAAACCAGTAATGCTATTAATGGGTGAGGGTTTTTGAAATTGTGTAATGAAATGTACCAGCATTTGGAAGATCTGTGTAACTCCATGAACTGATATTTTCTAAGTGATCGGTGCATGTATAAAAAAAGTTTAAATTTCAACATGGACAATGATTTTAATAAAGAGCGTACAAAATGTTCAATGTATGACTTCTGTTTCTGCATTGCCAGTCACCTTTAAGAAATTAATGCTTGTTGAGTTTTGGTGTAGTATTAAAGAATATCTATAATTATCTGAGGTGGCTACTAAAATACTCCTTTTCTAACTTTATATCTGTGTGAAACAGGACTTTCTTTATCGATTTCATCCAAAATAACATGGTGTAGTGTATTCGCTAAAGAAGTGGAGATGAGTATCCATCTGTCTTGCATTAAGCCAGTATTTAAATATTTGCAAAAAAACATTGGACACTGTTATTGTTCTCACTATTTTTGTTTTGAAAAATATAGGTTTTTTTTTATAAAATATATGGCTTATGTTAACATGTAGTGGGTTTCTTATTGTTGTAATGAAATGGATTAGTAAATATTTTTAAAATTTCTTAGTTCTGGCTTCAAATATGGTAAACTTTGGTAGATATAGCTCACATAAGCAAATGCTCGTTGTGGTTCTCAGGAATTTGTAGGAGTGTAAAGGATTGCACAGGCCAAGAATTTTGAGAACTGCTAACCTAACTCCCATGGTACTTCAATTGGGTATTGACCCTGATATCCCAGGGAGAATTAATTGTTTTTCATGTGAATGTAGCAGCACTTGGTTTACATCTCTATTACAACATTCCCACAGAATAGCATATTGGTTTGTCTGCCTGTGAACTTAGTGCTGATGGATACCTGATATTCAGTGTTTACTGAACAAACAGACACACAGACTGACTGACTGACTGAATGATTGAATGAATAAGAGTTCCTGGTCTCCTCTTTCTACCCCCAGGTCTGTTTTTGTTCCTGAACTATTATGAGAGTCCTGTGGGTCCTATGGAGAACAGAGCTTTATACACACACAATAACCTCTTCTAATTAGATTTGCTGCCTTCAGCTTCCATTCCCTTCAGCCATATGGGAAATTTCTGTGGGTCAGAAAGGAAGAGTGCTTGGTTGAGAATTTCGTAATTATGGAACTTAAAGAGATTTTCAGAGGTCCTTTTCTTTTGCCACTATCTTGAGGGTTTTGGACATACGGTGAGCCTGGAAGGCGCATTGTTATGATTACTTAAAGGTCACAGGGGAGACCAATTGAGAGACTCTGACATTTAAAGCAACTTTGGCATGTTTCCCAGGGGCCTTGGTATTAAAGGATAGGAGATGGCTGTTGTTACAGAGCCACTTGGAAAAGTATGAGCTACTTTAAGACAGAACACCTAAATCCAAGATGTTTTTACCTTCATTTACCTCCAGAGGAACGGAGCTGAAAGTTGATTTTTCCAAGGTTGCAGGTTAAAGGAATCTGAGAGTTATCTGAGTTCCTCAAAATCTTAGAGATTTTGCTGGGCTAGGCTATCCTGGGGTCAGACACTAGAAAACTCAGAGACTTAAAGATTTAAGGCACCCTGAAAACTGCTAGGTCAATACTTCCCAAACTTTTTCATGACAAGACATCCCTAAAAATGATGATTTTTCTCTATCTCCCTGGAGTGAATCATGTGTCTTCTCATGGTTGGAGGTGATGGGTTTTAGGGACTGTGGCTTATGCCAGATCCCACCAGTTACCCCGAAGGCAGGGGGTGAATATCACTGCACATTGAATCCATTTGCAGCAGACTGGGATGCCAGGGCATATCTACTGAGAAATCATTTTCCAGTCTAAAGCATCTGTGAGGAGGGGGCTGCAATCTCATTGCACACTGTGTAGATTCCTTGTGTGTAGTGAGAAATCACTAATAACCTTCTCCAAAATTTTAAAGCTGTGGTTCCTCTAAATTAGACGAGATTACCTCTATAAACCACTGGGGCTGTTATCTAGTATGTTAAACAAGCTCAGAGATAACTTAAAATCATTGAGTTCCACTTCCATCTCATCTCTGGACCTGTTTTGGTAGTAGCCTTAGGGACTATTCCTATTTAGTCCAGTAACCTGGCAGAAAAAATAAAAATCATGTTGCAGAATCTCTTATGACATCAACACAAATTAGAGCATGTGAAAACATGTAATAGCCATTATTTCCACATGGATTTGATAAAGTTCTAGATAACCCTAAAGGCAAAGAAAAGACATTTGTTTACCTGAGGAAACTTGTTCACTGTCAGTGTTGCCCAATAAATGGTAATTTATTATTTTTATTTTTATTTTATTTTATTTTTTTTTTGAGACAGAGTCTCGCTCTGTCACCCAGGCTGGAGTGCAGTGGCCGGATCTCAGCTCACTGCAAGCTCTGCCTCCCGGGTTTATGCCGTTCTCCTGCCTCAGCCTCCCGAGTAGCTGGGACTACAGGCGCCCGCCACCTCGCCCAGCTAGTTTTTTGTATTATTTTTTTAGTAGGGACGGGGTTTCACCGTGTTAGCCAGGATGGTCTCCATCTCCTGACCTCGTGATCCGCCCGTCTTGGCCTCCCAAAGTGCTGGGATTACAGGCTTGAGCCACCGCGCCCGGCCTATTTTTAAATAATATTAGGCTTATGTAAAAGTTGCAAAAATAATACAAATAATTCCCACATACCTTTCACCCAGCTTCTCCTTATTGTCATTTTGCCTAATTATAGTACGATGTTGAAAACTAAGAAATTAGCATCAGTATGAGAATATTTTTAGTTGGTACTTGAGTTATCATCTTAAAACTATAGTATTTAAACATGTATTAGAAAATACATGTATTAGAAAAATAATAGGCTTATGAAACCTATGATTTCATTCATTTTGTCTCTAAGATTCAGATTAAGCAGAAAGTTGATTTAAAGTAAATTTTAGTTAAAAAACATAAAAGTGACTTTGATTTCAAGTGGCATATTGACATGGCAAAATTAAGTTATGAAGATATTATTTGACTTTTTGGAATCTCTGTCAACATAAATGTGTGATTTAGGAATTTTAAGAACTTACCTCCTTTCCCTTACTACCTTGGTAGAGGCTCCTAGGACAATGGCTTCCCAAGTTGGGCTTTACAACTTCAGGGTGCCACTTCTCAGTGATTTGCATTCTCCATCCATGATGGTTCAGCCCAGAATAAAGTCCCTGCACGTGGCCATAGCAAATCTGACTTCCCTATAATTCTCACATTACAATGTAGATTGATGATTATGGTAGTGATGATGGAAGTTAATGTTCTCCCAAAGACTGGGCATTGACAACAACTTGAAATGTGCGTACTAGAGGGAGATTTGAGAGGGAAGTGTAAATTATCCAGTTAATGGGTTTTCTCCAATATAAATGCAAAAACTGCTTTCGTCTTCAAGTCACCATGTAAATTACGCTGTTGCCTGGCAGTTTTACGTCCTCCCAGGTTCTGTGCAGAGATTATTGCTAAGAACTCTGGAGCAAGGTAGCTATTTAGGGGTTGAGATGGCCATGAGGGCTGTGCAGAAAGCCAGAAGGACTCCTGCTTAATCTGGAGTAGAATTTGCTGACCACATCTGCCTTATGCAGTTCAGTGTTTCCTCCTCCCTCAGGACTCAAAGGCACTTTTAATAATTTGTGGCTCTTGAAACTCAGCCTTTTTTTTTTTTTATCCTCCTTGCTCCTTTCCTCTGGCTCAAAGAATCCTGATTTCCCATGCATGTACTCATTGTTAGTGAATTAAAGTTTGGTGAGACATAGGGCTTCAATTCAGGTCACCACAATTTCATTGTCCTTCTAGAAATCAGGAACTTGCTGGATTAAATAATGACTTCCAGATAGAGCAAAGTGTTTTTCGGTGCAGGGTATGCTTTTGGAATTTTTTTTAAAGCCGAATCGTTCTTAGTGAAAGTAGACTCAGTCTACTGATTTTTAAGATCCTCCTCCTTTCCCTCATTTTATTTTTTTATGTAAAATTTTGAATGTGAAGAGTAGCAGTGACGTATAAAGAACCATTTGATTGGAAACTACTACTTGACAGTCTTCTGTACTTTTTTGTTTATATTTGCCTGGCTTTCCAAACTACTCCACATTGTCTGGGATTCTGAAGTACTTTTTCCAAGTCCTGGGGTGCTCTGGAATAATAGGATAAGTATTCTGATTTCTGAATGTCAGGCACATGAACTGTGGTTAATGTAATCCTCTATTTCTATGTTGGCTTTTGTTTATTAACTTTTTTATTTTTAGATTTTATTTCCTGAGTTTGCATATCATGTAACAACTGCTGGTACTACAGGCATAATTAAAAAAAATACAACAGCAATTTGACCACTGACCCATATGCTGACCACCTTGCTTAGAATTTGTAAATTTGCTAGCAATGTGTAATTATTATTTTTATTGCCTCAAATAACAATAAGTTCAGAAAAATATGACCAGAGGTAGCCATCTTCAGAGCATGTCTACATAATCATTAGAGCTGGGATTCATGGTATAGTGATACATGTAGTTCCCTCTAGTTGTTGTAATACTGGTAGAGACTGACACTACCCCTTGGATACGTGAGGGGCATCCAGTAAATTGGGTCATTTATTCATTCTAACTTGGCAGATGGGAGCTACTATACTTCATGTGGACTGTAATGTCTTGCTAACCACTGACACCAATACTAACAAAACTTTTGGGCTATTTTATACAGTCAAGTAAGAAAGCATAGCACATAACTATGCTTTGGTTTTGCTCCAAGGTGACATTTCCAAAATACCTATTGTTGGAGTTGAGTAGACCCAATAAATGTCACCTCTCTTCTCCACCTAGCTTCAGGACCAGCTAAGAGATGGAGATAAGAGCCAGGCAATTGGAAATGAAAATATCACCTTTATTACTGATCAAACTATGCTGGAAGATGTGGCTTAGATATGGTCAAGATGCTTGCTTAACATTATTTTAAACTAAACTTATGTCTCCAAATATCAGGTTTCCATGGAAATAGAGCTGGCCCTACAAGTCCCCACAGAGTTTAGACAGCAGAGCAGAAAACACTTTATTCAGGCATGCAGATACCAAAAATATAGAGAGGAATGAAAAGGGCTGAGTGCTGCCCGATCAGTTTTTTTTCCCCCCATATTCATCAATCAGATCTGTTTCTCTTTTTTTAACAATGTGTACAAGGGTAGAGAGACCAGGCATGCTACCTTACTGGAGACGTATTATATATGGAAGCATGAATCCTGGAGAAGAGAAATTCCCCAAGCCCCCATCACTCATTGCATACCAGGTCTTAAGCTAAGTACTTTTCCTCTATTAGCTCAGGTACTACAACAATCCTAGGAAGTAAGTGCTGTTTGTTTTTTGTTGTTGTTGTTTGTTTGTTTTTGAGACAGAGTTTTGCTCTTTTTGCCCAGGCTGGAGTGCAATGGCATGATCTCAGCTCACTGCAACCTCCGCCTCCCAGGTTCAAGCAATTCTCCTGCCTCAGTCTCCCGAGTAGCTGGGATTGCAGGTACCTGCCACCACGTCCAGCTAATTTTTTAAATTTTTAGTAGAGATGGGGTTTCACCATGTTGGCCAGAATGGTCTCAATCTCTTGACTTCATGATCTGCCCACCTCGGCCTCCCAAAGTGCTGGAATTACAGGTGTGAGCCACCGCGCCTGGCCAGTAAGTGCTGTTTTATTAATGTAGAAACTAAGACTTCATAAGGTAAATAGTTTCCCCAAGGTCACACAGCTTAGAAAGTGGGTGAAAAAATTACATCCTTCAGTCTACCTGACCCCAAAGCCTCTGCTCTTAACTAGAGCACTATGAGGTCTCAGAAGTCTTAGCTCTAATAGCACTTTTCACCTTAACATGCACTCTGATGTCCAATGGTGTCCAATGGTGAGAACCATCCTGGCTTAGATGAGAGAACTCTTACATTGAATAGACAGTAAGGAATGGTTGTAAATTACAGTTAGCTACACGTACCTGGACACCCAATGAATCTACTTATAGGTGAAGGATAAGCACTTATAATGTGGATAACAGAATGTACCCAGGCTTTTTTTCAAAATTTTCTTTATCTGTGAGCTGATATATGCGGGATAAAGGAAGTTAGCCTTGTTTCCCATAAAGTGGTAAATTGGGTCACATTGTACTTAGAAGAGTATTTTATTCACTTATCCATCCATAAAACACTTGTCAGGGGTCCATTCTGTACCAGGAGGCTCAGGGCTAAATTAGGAGGATGCTTTGATGGGATAATAATCCAGGACTATGAGGTTCTGTACATACCCATAAAAAGAAAGGTAGTTAAAAGATTATAATGTCTTTTTAACCATGGTGGCTTCTTGGCAGAGCTATTTTCAGATATTGTAACTCTTCCTCTTCTCAAAAATACATTCACTGCATTTGACTTCCTGTAGCATAACTTTGATGATAGAATTCATTCATTCATTCAGTTACATGCTTGAATATGACTCTGAAGCCATATGTTTATTTTTAAAGATTTTCTCAGATTGGGGCCAACTGGACATTTTTGAGTTCAAAATGGTGGTGTTTGGAGGATGCTGTCACTCATTTGGTGATTAGTGAACGTTGGCCTCTTTGCAAATAGATTGTCTTCTTTCTATGCCAAATGCATACATCTATCAGCTATATACAGAAAAACTTTCTTACAGTGATTGATTTTGTAGGTGATAAAAATACCCTAATAAAGAAAGCAGTGAAATTGCCTTGGATATCTAGATGGGATAAGCCAAAGATCTATGACCCATCCTGTTGGGAATGTTTTCTTTGTGGGGCCCCTGGAAGAAAAGCAAGAAAGATGAGTGAAGGTTTTCCTTGTCATATCCTCTTGATTCTCTCTGTAGACAAAGTCACTGGAGTTATGAACACTTTGAGTCTTCCACTTTAAAATTAGAATAATACTTACTATCAGATAAATACTAAAAATGCACTAGGTTTTGCCCTTATTTCTAATAGATTGCCTGATTTTCAAGGTTCTCAAGCATTTCCACAATGACTGTGCTCTAACAAGGCTGCCTTCATCACTGCATCCAAGGTACCTTCCTTGATTTAAATTATAAGCTTCTATTCAGGACTTACATGCATTGGCTGTGATTTGGTTTACGGCATGTTTTTCCTTATGAAATGCCCTTTTCTCCTTCTTTGCCCCTTGAAATACTAGATTTTCTGCAAAGACCGGAATGAGTCCCTCTCTTTAATAAATACTTTTCACATTTGCCCTATCTCACATAGATACCCCTTCTATCAAAAGTCCCACAGTATTTCTTATCTAACTCACATTATTTCATATTACTTAATTGTTCACTCTGCATTTATTTTTCCTCCCAGATAGATGGTAAGCTCATGTATAAGAGGTACCATCTTGTGTGTGTCTTTTTTTAGTTCCCTTGTCTTCCTTAGATCCCCAATGCTATGCTCATCTAAAAGTCTCAATGAATAGTTACAGAATAAATGCATGAGTTCACATCTGCTGAGATTCGCTAAATCCTGAGCTCTGTTGTTAACTCACACTGGGAAAGGTTTTTCAATGGACTCTCTTTTCCTTCCTCAATTTTCTGCATGGCAGAGTGGAAAGAGCATGGGCTTTGGTGTCAGAGAATCCACCACTTATTTTAAATGACCACAGCCAAGTTTTATTCAAAGCTCCTGAACATTGGTTGTCTAATCTGTATGGGAGAGATAGTACTTTTCTCACAAGAGAGCAGGAAATCATATTTTAGGAAAGCTGGCACAGTTTTTGGCACCAACAAGATCCACCCAGGCTGCACCCTCTCCTGTGCCTTTACTCAGGTAGCATCCAAGCACTCTTTTCTTTTCTGTTCGGTGATATCCTGATTAATGAAAGCTTTCTAAGGAATCTCAGCTTGGTGCAAACAAACTCACAAAACCTCTTCTAAATCTTGCAAAGCAGAGCTGTCTGGGTGCATTAGCATGACAAACCCACCTCAGGACACAGCTATTTGTCCCAGTCCAGTTGAAGATGGAGCCATGTTGGCTCAGCAAAATGACCAAATGTTCTAAATATATCTGGGTCAGCAGCCTCTTCTTTCTGTGCTTTCCCTTTTCCTTCCACTCCTCGGTGACCAGAGATTCCTCAATGGCTTCCCCTCCACCCTAACACAAAAACAGAAGTATCTGATATAATTAATGCTCTTTGATTAACTGATTGTAGTTGAATGTGAATGAGTTTCAGCTAGTGTGTTATCCCAACCAGCAGTTATATTTTAGGCCTTTTATGTCTATAGTCCCATAATAAGAGATCTCTAGCATTAGCAAGCAGAGAGATTTTCTGGGGCAGGAAAATTCTACAGTCCCAATCTGCTGGCTGTAAGGTTGACCTTGAACATAAACCAAATTTAGCCTTTTTAAGGTGATAGGATATGTTGGCTCAAAAGGGACATCTCTCTTTCTCCGTGATGGTTGCGTTCCCTTTTCCCCTGGGAAGAGTTGATCTGAGCACCCGGTCTGGAGCTTGTTTTGGTGATTGGCAAGGGGGTGGGTGGAAAAGTGAGTACCCTACTATAATCCTCTTGCAGCCTCTAGAGGGCCATGTTTCCTGCCCTTGGTACCCTGAATGGCACCTCCTGCCTCCTTTAAGTGCTGATATCTTAACCTCATCTAAACCCTATTCTCATCATTTTCTATTCTTAGACCCATAAATGCATGTTTTATGTTTTCCAATACACTGGATGCTATTTTAGTTAGCATTTTATTAATGGACTTTCCACATTATAAAAATCACCATAAATCACAACAGGCAGAGTGGCATGGTAGAGTTTTAGGCTAAGAGGCAGGAGACCCAGGTTCAGTTTGGCTGGACAGCTATCATTGGTCCTCAGTATTTTCTAGGCCTAGCTTGGGTGCTGGGCATCCAAAAAGAGTTAATGCCAAGGCTGAGCCTTCACAGACCTTGACAGTTTGTGAATTAGCTCTACCTCTCGGTAACTGTGACCATGAACAAGTGCATTTACCTCTCTGGATTATGTGTATAATTACGGCATTGGAGTAGGTGAATCTAATGCTCATTCTAGCTGCAGATTTTATGAATCTATGTTCAGCAGACTTGCCTCTGGGAATTAATACTTCAAAGCAATATTTTCCTATTGTAATAACCCTTCTTGTCTGATATCCTTGAACTCTTTTCTTTGTCTCTTGCATTATTTCCATCTTAGTTAATAATGTCTATGGCTGAGAAAAGCCTGTGATGAGGACCTGTTCTCTTCAAGAAGAGATGTTGGCTGGAATTAGATGTGGCCTGTTCCACTTATGTTTTCCTTTTTGAGCCATGTGTCTGTCTTGAACCTTTCTCCTGTCTTCACCAGCCTTTTCCTTGCATGTGTTATTAATACCCCTCTATTTCTTTCATTATGTAATTGCTCAGCATTTGTGTTGTGGCTGTTTAGAATCACATCCCCACAAACTCCTTCTTTATGTTTCCTACTTGCTCATACCAGTGTTTTCTAACCCCACGGTTCTCTACCAGGGATGATTTTACCACCCCCTCCCATGTGCAATGGCTGGAGACATTTGGTGCTACAGATATCCAGTGGGTAGAGGCCAAAGATTCGGCCAAACATCCTACAGTGTGTAGGGCAGCCCGCACAACAAAGGATTATCAGGTTCAAAATGTCAATCACGCTGAGGTTGAGAAACCCTTGGAGAATTATTTTTAATTTCTTTAAAGCAGAAACCAAGTATAATATGTCTATTTCCATGTGAATAGAATGCAGCACAGGGCTACACAACAAGAAAGAAAAGACATTGCTTGTTATTGTTTGACTACCTAGCCCCTGGGTAGGTGAACAGAGCTACCATGGCTCCGTGATATAATTTAGCCATGTGCCATCTTACAACAGCACAGCCAGGAAGACGGATAGCAACGTCTGACTAAAACCACGGCCGGGCACAGTGGCTCACGCCTTTAATCCCAGCACTTTGGAAAGCTGAGGCAGGTGGATCACCTGAGGTCAGGAGTTCAAGACGACCGTGGCCAATATGGTGAAACTCCGTCTCTACTAAAAGTACAAAAATGAACTGGGCAGTAGTGGTGTGCCCCTGTACTCCCAGCTACTCAGGAGGATGAGACAGGAGAATCACTTGAGCCCGGGAGGCGGAGGTTGCAGTGAGCTGAGATGGCGCCACTGTACTCCAGTCTAGGTGACAGAGTGAGACCCTGTTGCAAAAAAAAAAGAAAAATTAAAAAAAAAACCACAGTTACGATATTTCATATGATACTTTGAAACATGTTAAGACTATTCTGTTGGGATATTTAGTCAAATACAATAAGACTGAAGACCCTAAGGCAATCCAGCTGGGATATGTTCACGAGAGGACACTCCACATGAGAGTAGCCACAAGGTCTGTCACAGTGACTTGTGAGGCATAGGGGTGCTTACCATGAGTGGAAACAAAGAGCAAATCGTTCAGTAGGATGGGATTTCATTTGGTGGCAAATTTTAGCACAGTGTCAAGCTCTCTTAATGAGCAGTGGTACTACTTTCTTTAGGAAGAGAGGTCATCTAGTTTGACATTTGTTTTGCTTTGTTTTATAATTCTCAAGTTAGAACTGGTGCTTCTCTATAAACCTGTGATAACATATTCTAGAACAATGCTTGTAAAATTTTAATGTGCATATGAATCACCTGAGGATATTGTTAAAATGCAGTCTCTTTAGTACTTTTGGGGTGGGGACCAAGAAGCCACATTTCTAACAAGCTCCATGCTACTGGGTCATGAGAACACTTTGAGTGGCAAAGTTTTTAAATATTTAAGCTGTATAGTGTTTTAAAGGTCATTTACCCCAAGCCTGTATATCACAAATAATGAAACTGAGGCCTGGAGACTCTAGAGCAGTCATGGACAGAGCATGGTGAACAGACGTCCAAGCCCAGCCCTGTTCCTGTGCCCTTCCTTCCCCTCTTCCCCTGCCCCCAAGCTTTTCACTTTGCTGCACAATTTTTGGCAAGCCACTTCCTGTTGCTGGGCCTTGGCTTCTGTTTTTAAAAATGAGGGGGCTGTAGTCCCTGTGAATTCTGCTGTAACTGGGGCTGTCGTTTCCTCCATGCCTCTGTCATTTGGATGCCCATGGTCACGCTGCTTGTGGCTCTTTTCCTGCTGCCTCCAGGGAGTGAATCTGGAGAATGCAGGAAGCAGGGCTGGGTGGGCAGAAGATTGCTGGGGACTGCTGCTGGGGTATTGGTTGGATTAGCAGGTACTGTCTTCACATGGTGAGTGTACTAGGATCTAGTATTGAGTACACTCGTCATATGAATGAACTAGAATCTAAGCTTGGTCACAAATGAATCCTAGCACCCATCGAGCTGGTTCAGGGCCACTACTGATGTGATGAAATGCACAGTGCTTAATAGGAACTGACATTTCTTGCTGCTGAGAAATGAGACAACAAAGCAAAAGCAACATCCCGTGGCAGTAAGCACATCCACCTGCCCCTCCGCATGTAGAAAAAGTTCTCTTAGAATCCTAAGGATGGAATTTCTATTAATATTGCATTGAAGGTCATTGAGGACAGGAGAAGGAAGAAGAGAGAGGAGACCTGTGCCTTCATTCACTTGAACCTCTTCATTATTCATTTGCTTATAATGTCTTTTCTGGCGTCTTGTTCTTTTTCAGGTCATTATTATAACTAACCAAAATGGTTAGCCTTGGACATCCCTCTGGAAATTCCTAAGGCATTTCTCAAAACTTGTCTGAAAATAATGATTATACCTCTTCTCACAGGATGATTATTATTGCTGAAGTTTCCTCTCCCTCCCTTTTTGCATTCTGTAGAAGCATACAGTGAAGCCATTTTTAAAACTTGGAGGAAAAATCGATATTTTAAGCAATAAAGATGCATTGTTTTTCACAGGAGTTTTCTTTGAGGATTTCTGCAGACATCAGACAATAAATCTCCTTTGTATCTCTTTAAAGCATTAAGGAGGATAGCCCCTTTCATTCCCCGCTGAATAATAGTAAGACTGAATCATAGCGATTTGGTGTTTGCCTAAGTCCACTCCAGCGGGTTGGTGGGGAGTGGACCAACATCAAGAATAAAAATCCAGACACCTTGTGATTCTCCACTCCAGTGAGGTTGCTCCCAGTAGTACATTAGGCAGGACTCCAGAGGTGGAAGATCAGTGTTCTCTAACAAGATCAGAACTGTAAGAGCTGATTAGACCTGTGCGATGGAGCAGGAGTAGATAATGAGTGGTGGAGAGGTCAGTTAGGTACTACTGCTTTCAGGAGCCTGCATTTCAGAAGCAAGAAGGCACTCAGTGAAATGAAAATGTAACTCATTTAGTGTTGATGCAATGACATTCCTGTATTTGCAATCCATTACTAATCTGTGGATCTCAGTGCTGCTTGGAAGCATGGGGGCTAGCTATGTACATGGAATGATGAATTTTCTAGATATTAGCACAATGGATTGGGATTTGTGGATCCAGAGATCTGTGCCCTCATTTCTGCTGCTATTATCTGCGATCATAAATGCTTTCAACACACATTCTCTGGGTGACTACTGTAGGCATAACACAGTTCTAGTTCCAGATAATTTTGTTTCCTTAGCATCTGATACATAGTAAATATTCAGGATAAGTTACTGGAATAAATAAATGTCTGAATGAATTAATGTATGTGCTAAGGCAAATGTGACCTGTTCCTTTCCCTCATATAGCATGCAATCTATAGCATAAGCATACAATCTATAGAAAATTAGTTATCTTCTTGAGTTTCATTTTCCCCACTTCAAAAATAAAAATAAACTAGACTTTTACAGGGCTAAACTATGAACTTGCTTATTCCCACCCTTTTGGATGAGTGGAGATGCTTACCTGCAAATTATTGTTAGATGCATAAGTAGAAGGTCTTTACATTAGCTGGACTATAGGTAAAATAATGACCTTTGTCTGCTCTGATGATACCAGTGTGCAAGTATTATTAATGACAAGATATAGCCCCATTCCTCCCCCATCATTATGCTTTGACCATCTTGACCTATCACCACTTAAAGAAAAGAGAAAGGCTTGATGAGTTTGGGATTATGGGGCATTCATGCTTACCTGGCATACGGACTTTGAGCCTTGTGTTTTTGATACAGAGGAGAATTATTTCAGTCTCTTAGAAAAACTAATATTTTTAAGGGACAAGATGTTGTGGAAAGAGAAGAAGAGCTTGGGCTTTGTGTCTAGACAGACCCTGTTTTGAATTCAGTCTGTGAGTGATTGCTATCCAGTTATCCAACTACTCTGATCCTCGATTTTCTTTTGACCTCTGAGAAGTTTATAAATGGTGAAGTGCCTTGCACATAATTATTGCCTAATAGTTCTTCCTATTCTAATTATTGTTTAGGTCAATGCTTAGAGGCATCTTTACAGATATCTTAGTTGGATAAGTAAGGTGATACATGTGATAAAAGCAGGATTCAGCTGGACAGGCACAGATATTATGCTGAAATATGAGAGTTACTTTAAAGGCTATCTTTAAAATTATAGTGTATGAATCACTGTGATTTATGAACTAACCAAAAATAATTCTTTTCCTGGAGAATCTGACCCATGCTGAGTCACAAGGAGAGGGAGACTGCCAATATTGGAACATCTCCCTCACGTTTTTACCCCCTTCTCACTCTGAGTATGAGTATCCCTTAACACATCATTTTACTTGGAAAATGCATAAGCAAATATGTGTGATTCCAGGTCTTCAATGAACAGCTTTACTGGCATCATAGCAGTTTACACCTGTTAAACACAGGCAGTTTGCTAAGCAAGTGCTAGAAGGTATACCAAGGCAGGATACAAGGTGGCTTGCAGAGTGGAATTTTATTAGCTCTGTTTTTTCTATTAGGGCCTTTGGAGTTCAGTCCCAGGTGGGTCCCAGCCATTGCCCAGATGGTATTCAAACCTTGGTGGGATTCTAGATTGCAGATTACAGCTTCCAGACTTTGGATGTTCCATTGACATGATTATCTAATGCAGAAAGGAGACCCTGCTGCTGGTATATCTGCACCTTCCTCCTGATGAGTGGGCTCAGGAGATATTGGGGTCAGGAAAGGGCATGCAAAAATTCAGCTGCAGGATCACAAAGTTACCTGAATGAAGCCACAGGATGAGAAAAGCAGACTGCCATCATTCTTCTTCGATGACTTCATTTGGTACCTACTTATCTCTACTGGCGACAAAGTTCAAATTGAAGATAGTAACTGGTAACCCAGAAGGCAGATATGAATCTTCTTAGCCAAGATAAGAATCATGTGTCCTACTCAGGGGAAAGGAATTGATTAGATTATTTGTCTTTGTTCACATGTTTTTAGAAATGCGATACTTTCCTCACCTCCTTCGATTATAAAGGTAATATATGTTCACCGTATTTGTTTTAGAAACAATAGGAAAGAATAAAGAGGGGGAAAATTACCCATAACCTTACCAACCAGAGGGAACCTGCTATGGTTTGGATGTTTGTCCCTTCGAAACCTCATGCTGAAATTTGATTGTGAATGTGGCAATGTTAGGAGGTGGGACCTGGTAGGTGTTTGGGTCGTGGGGACAGATCCCTTATACATTTCCTCCAGGGTGAGTGAGTTCTCACCTTATTGGTTCCCACAGAAGCTGATTGTTAAAAAGAGCCTGGTGCTTCTCCACCATCACCCCTGCTTCCTCTCTCCCCAATAGCTCCCCTTCTGCTGGTGTCTGCTGTGAGACAAAGCAGCCTGAGGCTCTCACCAGATCCAGTTGTCCAGTCCTGAACTTTCCATCCACCAGAACCATGAGCCAAATACGTCTCTTTTCTTTGTAAACTACCTGCTCTCAGGTATTCTGTTACAGCGACACTAAACAGACTGACAGAACCCTTCTGACACATAGGTATATTTTCTTTTAAAGCCTAATTTTTATCTACTGTCTGTGTATTTTAAAAATCTTGGTTTTTCATTTAAAAATTTAATATACACAAATTTAATATACACAAAATTTAATATACACAAATTTCCATACTATAAAAATCCAAAAAATGTAATTTTATGAATTCTGGGAAGGCAGCAGATGGGTTTACTATTAAATTCTCAGTTCCTATCAGTTTGTGACATAACACAATCTCTCAATATATAGTTGTTGAATAAAATAAACAATGATATTCTGGCATATGGATGTTAAGTATTCTGTTGGATAATATTGAAATTTCACATTTTTTTTGCAATTATACCTAATGCTGCAGTGAACATCTATGGTATAACAAAGTTCTTTTTGTATTTCTGATTATTTTCTTAGGATAGATTCCCAGAAGTACAATTACACACTCTGTCAAAAGGGTATGAGCGTTTTAAAGTTCTTGGAACATATTACCAAATGACTTTCCAGAAAGGTTGTATTAATTTATATTTCCACCAGAAGTGGATGAGAGGCACATTCACTGTAGCCCAGGCAGACAGGGAGTAAATACAGCAGTAAGGACCACTTTGGCAGTTCCATCCATCTGGGAAGACAGACAAGAGCAGCTTCTGGTGACTTGAGGGGAAGGTGTTTTTTAATAGGATCTGAAGAGTGAAATTTGTCATGTCCTTTAATTAAAAATCCAATAAGTGCAAACTTGGTCTAAGGATAGAAAAAATAACATTTTAGCAAAACTGAAATATAAAGCTTTCTCCTTCTCAAGGGACCTAACAACCAGTCCCTGCAAACCTCGGAGAGGATGCTCCATGCCAGGAGCTAATGGTAACCTTGTCTGCCTCCACCACTCAGTGTCAAACACTTAAACGTGGACCAGGCTCACACCAAAGTCTCTAGGTGACACTAATTCCTGATTTAATTACCCTTGACATTGTGTGATGGGCCTTAACAAGCTGGAGTCCCTGATGAACTGCATCTTGGGGGTTTAGAGCATTACCTAAAGGTGTGGCCCTCACCCAGGCTAACTCTGGTGGGTGCAGAAAACCAGATTACAGCTCAGAGATTCAATGAAAATGACAGCGCACCATCCAGTGACTTGCAATGTGACACTTTTAAGTGGGGAGGTGAAACATGGTATTTTTCTGGACCATGCTAGAAAAGAAGCACTCCAGGAACAATTTTAAGAGTATCAGAATTAGGTAGGTGCCATGCCACCTCTCATGCCATAGAGTCATCATCCTGGGGCACAGACTGTTTTACTTTGTTATTCATTTCAAGCCTCCTGTTGATGTACGATAGGTCTGCAGAGGGAGGGTACACTTGCTCACTACTCTGGGAGGATATCCTAACCTCATAACCAGGGTCACACAGACCACCCTGCCATGCACTGCCAAAGCCTAGTTTTATCTCTGGCCATCTTTGTTGACTGAGACAAGATGGCTGTTTTGTAAAAGGAATTTAAACAGGAAGAAATAATAGAAAAAGAAAATGTCAATTATATTTGCAAAGGCAGATGAGTTTACAAAGTAAGGTTTAGCCATGAAAGGGATTGTTCACTCATAAGCTCGGTGACCTTGGAGCAAGTTAGTTAATTTTTATGAGCCTCGGCTTTCTACTCTGTGAAATGCAGATAATAATACTCACATTGAAGGGTTCTTTTTTAATTTTTTTTTTTTTTTTGAGACGGAGTCTCACTGTTGCCCAGGCTGGAGTGCAGTGTCACGATCTTGGCTCACTGCAACCTCCGCTTCCTGGGTTCAAGTGATTCTCCTGCCTCAGCCTCCTGAGTAGCTGGGACTACAGGCGCATGCCACCATGCCTGGCTAATTTTTGTATTTTTAGCAGAGATGGGGCTTCACTGTGTTAGCCAGGATGGTCTTGATCTTCTGACCTCATGATCTGCCCACCTCAGCCTCCCAAAGTGCTGGGATTACAGGTGTGAGCCACTACGCCCGGCAAAGAGTTCTTGTTAATATTAGAAGATGCAATGCATGAAAGAGAACATAGCATGACTTTTAGCACGTCACTGGGTCTCAAAAATGGTAAGTGCATTTTTCTCTTTTTTTGTTAGGTGATTATTATTTTCCCCATTCCTTTGTTTCTGTTCAACTCTCTTTCTCAGGTAGAAGCTAAACAAAGATATTCAGCCTCTCAGACTGAAGAAGATTTGAGTTGACAGTGCTTCTAGATCTGGCGGCGGCATTGATCCCTCCCAACATCCTGATTCCATGCTTGGTGGGATCCTTGGGACCTACAAGCTGCTCTGCAGTGTTATTTCTTCACATTTCACCTCCCCAAGCCTTTCCTCTGTCCTTACACTTATTTGTAGTTTGATTTTGAAACTATAATAATCTCTTCCATTCATGAATGGTCCCCAGTTTCTCACCTGGAATTCATGCCAACTTGTTCTATGAATGCAGTGATTATATAGCCCAGGAACTGACACTCTTATCCCTTACATATGCCTACTGGGAACTTCTTACACTGCTTGAAGCATATTTATCTGTTGTTTTCTCAATAAGATGAATTCCACTATTTGGTGAAATGTGGTCTGGTTTCTTTCATCTATTGATCTGGTTTATCATCTTCATCTATTGATCTGGTTTAACATACTGACCTAGTCTTCTTAAAATAATCCTGATGGTAACACCATCCTTTCTTGGAGCTCGTTGGCACCTTCGACAATCAGAGGCTACTTCCCTCTTTGTTCTTACATTCATACTTCTTTTTTGACTGTTTATCATATTCCTATTTCATGGATGATAAGAAATTTCAGTGCTCATATCATATACAGAGTGGAGATAAGTGATTGCTATCTCCTTAGGCCAGTGGCTGAGCCAGGCTTTGCTGGGTCGGGTTGCTAATTCTACCGACTTCTTTAATTTCTTTTCAATCCATTCTATAAAATTAAACAACTCTTTCCCTCAGTTGCACCCAGAGGAGATTAGTCTTTTAGATTCTTGTCTAATACCCAAAGACCATAAACACACTTTTGAAATCACAGAAGAAAGAGAAGAGTGATTTTCTCACAGATGTTTCTTCTAGATTTTGATTTGGGAGTCACTTAGAGATCTCATATTTGGTGCATACACATGAACAGACATGCACCAATTTCAAAAATAGCAGTAGTACTGTTAGTTCTCCAAATGAAGGGTAAGAATATTTTTAAAATTGTGAGCTTGTTCAAAAGTAACTCATTTGACTTTTGAAAGAAATATATGGAGAATTTGAGGGTAACAATTTTAACTCTAATAATGTTTTGACTTTTAGAATTTTGATTAAATTAAGCAAAGATTAAATGCAATTTGCATCTTTGAACTCACCATAAAAATCTAGTACTGGGCATAGAGGCTGTGTGATGCATAATGAGAAAATTTGGGGTGAGGATAGCCTACGGAGCTGAAAAATAATCTTCAGAGAGGCTTGTGAGAAAAAGAAATGGACACTCTTTTGTTTTCTTTTTTTTCACATAGTACTTCTAAGTTATGACTCCTTTTCAAAAATATCTTGTTTTCCCTAATTCATCTAATGACAGAAAATTATGTGAATAACCCTTAAATTCCTATGCAGGGTTGTAATTAAGAAACGATCAAGCCCCCCAAACCATTTCTGCTAGTCAATGGAAACTTACATTTATATTATTATTAGTAGTAGTATTTTATTGTATTAGAACCTGACGATTGCTTCACCAGGGCATTATAAGTTATTATTTGTAAAGAAATTGTATCTCTCTGGAATAAAGGTCATTTTCTTTTGCTGCATAAGTTGACATGAAAAATTACATCTACAGCAAACATTTACGTTTTGAATCATATTCGTACAGAATGCTGTTTACCTGACAAACTGTTTAAATAAATCATCAAAATGGGATGCCATCCATCCAACAGTTTTGAAAGAGTTTGCAAGTAAAGTTGTAACACCGTGGGCCAAATATGTCAGATGGCTCCTGAATGAGAACCCTGAGTCGCTGGCTGCCCTGTGCAAGTGTCAGCAATACCCAGGGATCTTCAGAGGGGACCTCTGCACCCTCAGGTCACCTTCCATTGAAGGACAGAGATGAAGCACTAACCAAGGAAGTACCACTGAATGGGTACAAATCATAGCCAGAGTGGAAAGATAGCATGGTGGTAAGAGTCTTGGGCTTCAGACCCCAAAGGACATGGTGTATGAGGTGTATGGAAGCTGCTCAATTACGGAGAAGGCATGGGCATGGGTGGAATAGTGGAAAGTATTGCAACATGGGTGAAAAACTGGTGTAGATGTCAAAGAAGAGAATAAATGAGTGCTTCTCGGAATAAAAAGCATTAACCATGGAGTCTGCTAGAAACCAGTACATCAAATTTTTAATTTAACATTTTAATATTTTTATAGAAGAGAGAGGTCATAATGAAATTTCTTTAGTGTGCAATCGACACTAAAGTCTTCCACATACAGGAATGTCAAGCCAATGGAAATAAATTTCAGAACTATCAGAGAAGCTTAAATGAGAGAATTGAAGAATAACTTCTTTAAAAAAAAATAAAACTTCATGTTTTGCAGCCCATATGAGTGTGACCTACCTGCAGAAGATTTGTCTGACTGTTCCAATGATTGCTCACCCTCTAAAAGCCTTTTATGCTTATTGTTTATGCTGTCTATTTGGCATGGGGCATAAGTTAGCTTCAAAATGTTATTTATCTTTTTCCATATACATCTTGACTGCTCAGTAACATTGTATTTTTCCTTCTGGTATCACCAGAATCTACCACAGAGCCCAGAAAGCACTGGACCATCAATGAACCTTTCGGGTATTCTTGATCATTACCTTGGCCCAGGTTCCCTAGAAAACAGGGCTTGAGGCATGCACTAAATTATGTTGCTTTTAATAGCAAGGCAAGGACCACAAAAATGAAGAGTAAGAGTGGTGAGCAAGGAAAGAATGAGAAGTGATGCATGATGATACGTTATCTTAATGGCCTTTGCTTCAGGACGGCAGCAAGAAGACTCAGCAAGTCACTTACTATGCACATCTGCCCTGTCAAATGGGAAATCTTTGGACAGAGGTATCCCACTCTTTGGAGCAGTCCACGGAAGAGAGGAAGGAGCAACTGTTTATTCACTTGGCCCCTTCCTTTTTCCTGTCTTCCACTGGTCCTTTATTAACTCTTCTGTGCATTTGGGTTGCATCACCTGGCTCCTGCAGTGGCCACTCAGCAAGCCAAATCTCAGACCCTAAAGAGTAGCATTTCATTTGATCTGGAAGTTGCAGGAGATGCTAAGACACAAGGGGTACAGCTTGTTAGCCTGGTGTATGTCTCTAGCCAAGGGAGGGAGGGTTTGTCACTCTCAGGCAAGTAGCTATTCCTAAGCAGCAAAGCCATGCTGACTTAGGTCAACTTCATCAGTTACTAAGGGCAGCTAAAATGGAGCAAGCAGCTGAGGGTCTCAGAGGTGGGAAGCCCAAGGCAATCAGATGATGGTCATAAGATGTATCTGATAGGATGATGATAATGATGATGATGATGGTGATGATAAAATAAAAGCACTGGCAGCAAGAAATGAGCCAAGAAAGCACCTGAGGAAGCAAGCAGGAATCACCAAATAAGTGGAAGACATTTTTAATGTAAGAACAGGTTAAACACTCTTCAGTTTAGATAGGTAGGGGCCAAGAGTAGTCCTAATTAAATGGATATAGATTTGTTCATAACATCTTGGAATATTAGAAATAACGGGCATCCTTTGAAGCTTGAAGGAGAGTTAATTTGGGAGAAATGAAAGAGAGTATTATTATTATTTAATATAGTGGGTAGTAAACACATAGAATGTATTATCCTCTGAAGACATGTTGTCAGAATAAAATACAAATTGGTTGAAGAATAATCGAGGTAAGTTCATATTTTATGGAGCCATAATCGGCAACTATGAGGAAATTAAGGGTGTTTAGGGTACTAGCCCTAACTTTTTGAGATTGAGGTCACAAAAGACAGTAATGTCCTTCATATAATATACTTGGTGTCATTTTCAGTGACTGAATCCTGGCCTGAATGGATCATTGGTCTGAGCCAATAAAGTGTTGTACATACCTATTTTTATCATTAATATCCATAGTAATTTCAGGGACTTTTCCCCACAAGGGAGGTGTGAGGGTTTGTGAAGGATGCAACAGAATTTTTGCCTGTACATCTAGGTAAGCAACCTACATTCTTATAAAGGAATGGTGTTCTCTTTAAGGACTACTCAGCCTTTGTCAATACTTCATCTATTAGCATTTAATTCTCCTCTGCAAACCAGTGAGGGATTAAATGGACAATCAGTCCACTTAATCTTTGCATAGTCATTTGAAACACAAATATAATATACATTAATTTCATCATACTCATTCTGAACTCTAGTTCTTTGCCTAAATTAATCTCTATACTTGGATTGCCTTCTCTCTCTGTTTGTCCAATCCATGCACCAAAAGACTCAGGCAAATTCCCATTTCTCCATAAAATCTCTAACTACTTCATTCCTTGTGGCCTTTCACTGTTTTAAATCATTTGACATTTATTGTCTTTGTCATAAATACTCAGCTTTATGCTGTCTTGAATTGGTTGCTAATCACTTTGTTTATACATAGATCATATTACTCTAACTAGATTTTAAGCCCTGTTAAGATCAGAAGTGAGGTCTCACAGCACTGCCATCTTCTGCCAGCATCTGGCACAATGCTAGGCACTTAGTTGATGCTGGCTGAACACTTGCCAAGTGATGGGTTGGGATGTGACAGGAGTGTACGGACTACCACACAAGCCAACTTGAGATAGCAGGCAACTCTCTGTAGCCCCATGTGAAAATGCTTTCTCGTTGCATTTGGATAATGAAAGCAGTCCTTAATTTTCACTGAGAGTAATAAAAGTTATTGCCCCTTTTAGTGGTGCTAACTTCCTCCCACTCCTCCTCCTCTATCAAAACATGCTGGTGAATCCTAAAGACTTCCTAATTGATAATAAAGAGAATTTAATCTCCTACCTGATTTTTAAGAAGAGAATTTTCTGTCCCTATCTTTTTTCTTTGTTCCTCTGGGCAGTGGCTTCTGTGGTAGCTGTTAGCAAAATGCTTCTGGCGATATACATCAGACATAGAAATCCATCATGGCTAAGTTCCTCCCAAGCTAAAATCTAAGATGATACAGTGTTTAGCTAAAGCGCCATGAAGCTCACACTCACACCCTTACTAAATCTCTCATGCGGGCCTTCTTTATCTTATCCCTCCTGGTGAGAATTTTGTGGGAGAGGATTCATCTGTAGTAGAGGCCAGAGGAAAGACTTGGAGTGAGGTTGACTTGAATAATTTGGCCTCAAATGTGCTACTGAACTCTATCAGCCTCAGTTTCATTATCTTCCAGATGCTTCTTGTGAGGATGAAATGAGATGAAAATGTGTGAAATGCTTGGGTAAATGAGGAGAGTAGATGTTCCACTGCCAGGTTAGGATCCTAACCGGGATTTCAAATGCTGGCTACCTGCTTGAAGCTGATGTACTCATCCTAGCAGGGAAAAAACGCTAAGCTAGCACCCTGTGCTTCTTAGAAAGAGAAATGTGGTATACATGGAAGCAAGAGTCAAGCCCTCCGTGGGAAGCAGCTCCTGAGCCCCGCGATAATCAGAAGTGCGGCTGAAAGGCTTCCTCAAAAATGGCTCCGTCAGAGAGAACAGAATTAAATGCCTTGAAATCAAACCTTTTACACAATGGACCAGTCCTCCTCCTGGGCAAGATGGAAATAGACTTGCCATTCTGGGGCTTAGTTCTTTTACTTCTCCTTTCTTTGCTAATCGGCCACTGAATTAGGCTTCCTGCCTGGGATTAGCTCACAAATCGATCCTGAGGCCTCCCAAAGGTTTGGCTATGCCAATTTCTTTCTTTTTTTTTTTTATTTTCTCTTTTTTTATTATACTTTAAGTTCTAGGATACATGTGCACAACGTGCAGGTTTGTTACATAGGTATACACATGCCATGGTGATTTGCTGCACCATCATTCTCAGCAAACTAACACAGGAAGAGAAAACCAAACAATGCATGTTTTCACTCATAAGTTAAAGTTGAACAATGAGAACACATGGACACATGGAGGGGAACATCACACACCGGGGCCTGTCAGGCGGTGGGGGTCTAAGGGAGGGATAGCATTAGGACAAATACCTAGTGTAGATGATGGGTTGATGGGTGCGGCTATGCCAATTTCTTGCTGCATCACTGGCCAAAATGTAATCAGCTCATAGAGCCAGGGTGGGAAAGAGGCAGTTTGCAGTGAATGACTGCTGTCTGTAGAGAAAGTCTGCTATGGAGAACCCTGAACTCCTAGCATAAAGAAGTAGCCCAGGGGCCACCAGGAGCCCACTGGGTTGAGGTTAGGGTAGGAAGTTGGGGTAGCCAGATAGGAATGTGAGGTTCCACCTTCCATGATCTGTGGTCACCATCTTTGGGATGTTGAGTAAGGGGTGTTATATATTTTGTAGACTCTGTTGCCTGCCTCATCTGTAAAAAGGGAAAAATAGTACCTACCCTTCTTCCTTCATGGCGTTTTGCTGAGGAACAGATGCTGTAAGGTGTTATATTTTTGAGAACTCAGTAAACCACAAAATGCATTAGGCAGTTGTTGGGTATTAGCTGTCATTAGTGCGGGCAAAAAGTTTGATAATTATTGTTATTTGATGAGTTTTTCCCTTTGTTTCTTAATGAATGCCTTAACATTTTTTGTGCAAATTTGTGTTGACCTTCTATATTTCCCGTTGATTGATTGTTGGAATGAAGCCATCACCTGTACTAAGAGGGTTTGCATGGGACCACTAGTAATGAATCCATTCTACTCAGCATGCACTGGTTCCCCTGACTCTTGCTGAAGCCTTGTGGAAGAATGTGTTTCTGCACCCCTGACTAGCACCTGATTCTGTGGTCAAGTGCCGCTGCATATGGCTTATGTGTGGTATTAAAATAAATGAGGCAGAACCAACTGCAGTGCACACTCCCTGGAGTGTGGAGAGGAGCCTTGGCTTTGGAGCTAGGGGCTGGTGCTTCAGGAAGTGCTTCAGTTATGATAATCCCTAGAGAGAAGAAGGTTGAGGCCTCCAAAAGGGGCAGTGCACTTTGTTGTTCTGATCCTAGCTCACTATCTCAAGGGCTCTTCTCTCTCAGCCTTTCCATAATTTATTGAAAGTCATTGAGAAGACCTTTTAGATCCTGGGCGTTTCTGCCTCCAGTTCTTTGAAATAAGGAGGATAATTCCCGTCACCTCTCTTCCGGGAAGGCAGTGCGTCTGATGAGTTAGGTAATGTCTGGACAGAGCATTGACCACTGTGAAGTGAGAAGCAGTGTGGAATGGCCAGGTGCAAAAACTGCAGGTGGTGACACGAGCAGTCAGGTTGCCAGGACAGGACTGTCGCCCTGTCTTGTGAGCAGGAGTCTGAGCTGAGAATAGTGTCCTGAAGTGGTGAGAGGCAGCAGGATAGGGAAGAGAGAAAAGGGAGGGTCCCCATTTGGCTTCTTAACAATCTTCCCTCTAGCATCCTTGACTTTGGAAGTTGAGGCTCTTCCCTGCTGCCACATTCCAGTAGCAATCAAGTATGTTTGAGCCATCACTGCTCAGCTCTAGTGTGCCCAGATATTACAACTCATCAGGTTGACAGGAAGTAAAGACAGTTCCACTCTCTGGGTTTTATTTTGGGTGGCATTGTGCTATGCCTCTTGAAGAACAGGTGAGATATGGCTCCTGTCACTTCTGACCCATGTCTTTTCCTGCTCTGAGTCTCCCGCCATCCACATTAACTCACTGGGCTTTCTCTCAGTCCCTCTGCAACCCAAAGTTTACCCTCACTACTTCCTTGTTGCAACTCATTTTAAAACCACTTTGGCATGAGGAGAATGGGATTTGGCAGGTAACAGTAGGGTCCCCATCGATCTCTTTTTTAACCCAATAACCCCAAAGTGCTCCAGGGTAGTGGCAGCACTTCCTTCTCTCAGCATTTATGCCTTCTGCTCGAGCCAAGAAATGAAACTGCCAGTTTTGTGCTAAGTGGGTCAAGAGGGCCTCTCGTTTTCTTGCATCTGCTTCAACCCTGTTGACAACATCCCTGAGCTGTTCTGCACTGCCAGCAGGGCTACCATTTCAGTTCTTCCATTAGTACTTCCTCAGCCTCAGGTCTAGACACATGTTACCCTCCTCCCTGATCACATCTAGGTCCTCATCACAAAACCTAGACTATTGGCAGGGACTTGGGGAATATCTCCATAGGTGAGTCTTTTTAACTAACTTCAGGGGCCCTCAGGTCAGCAAATCACGGAATCGTGAAATGTGAGAGCTCATAGAGCCTTAAAGAAGTTGGAGGAAGGGAAGAAGGAGGTGGAGGAAATGCTAAGTTTTACAAATCACTTTTTGTGTGCTAATGGTAGTAAAATGCTCTATACCTTATTTTACCCCAAGCCCCAGAAAGAGTAGAAGTGAGTATTATTAGACTTTTTTTTAATAGATGAGAAACCTATAAGATTCTCATCTATAGAAAGAGGATAGTAACTTGCCCACCATCATGCAGCCTTCAAGGAGCAGAACTGATTCTGAAAACCCAGGTCTGTCTAATGTCAAGGGCCACATTTCTCCCATGAAATGGACTTTTCCTTCCTTACAGTTCCCCAGGGCCCCTCCTTCCATTTTGCTGCTGAGCAAACAGAAAATGGATCATTTGTGTATCACTTATTCCAGGTCACAGAGCTTTTTTTTAGGGGCATAGATCTTTCTGTCTTTTACCCAATGTCCGTCTTAAAAAGCACTCAGCACTCCCCTTTATCCTGTGTAGGATTATGATGATATTTGGTGTCCTGTCTCTTAGTCTATTGAAACCCAAAACCTTTTGTTCCTTCTTATAGAACTCACATGGACTTTACATAGTGCATATATATATCACCAGCAGCAATAGCAACAACAGATAAAATACAAACAAAAGCTTGTCTATGGTGTTTTTAATTCACAGATCTGATTTCCCTAGGATGAAAATACTCCGTGCTTGTAAGCACCTTCCATTTCCAAACCTCAGCTCACAATAATCTAACATACAAGCAATAGGATGATCAGAGGCAATATCCATATTAGATCTCTAAGTTCAGTTCAGAAGAGAGAGGAAGGCTGCTGCTAGGGATCCAGTGCGGCTTGGGCACATTGTCCAGTAGGGTGAATGCCCCCTTTCTGGTGCCTGGACTCAGTGCCTAGATATCTCCCTCAGAATCCCAGCAGCTCAGAGGAAAGCCAAGGCGAATACCAACGTAGGCAGAAAAACTAGGAGACAGCCTGCGTGAGTGAGATAGGAAGGGCGAAAACTCATTACAGAAGAAAGTGCTGTCTTTGCAATGGAGGGCCCTCCTTGTGTCTGGGAGTCATGAATATTGCATCAAAAGAATCAGCTTGTTTAAGAGAAGGAAAAAGAAACCCAGAAGCTGGGAGAATTAAGTAACTCCTGGGAACTAGCCTTAGGAAGGGCTTTTCAATTTGATTGTGGAAGTAAGTTTCTGTCAGGGTTTTGCCTTGGATTTTTAGCTTTGTGTGAATCTAGATGAAGCAAACCCCTTTGGGATGCCTGAGGTGAGGAGAAAGGCTTTCTGTGACCAGAGGGCAAGCAGGTGTCCTTGTAATCAGTGGGGCTCGCAGTGCCCATCAGGCTCAAGGCTTGATTTCTGTAGTGTTTTTACATAAAACTTCCCAACGATTCAATGTACTGGGGTAGTTGAGGATGTTTTAAGGTATCATTGTTGCAGCTCAGCATTTGAATACTTTGATTAAATATCAAACAATCAAAGAAACATATTTCTAGGGGACTTCTGAGCTTGAGACCAGTTATAGGAGCTCCATTGCTGCTCCATTTTCTGGCTCTGATGCCACATTGAGGTTTCATTTTGTGTAGAGTGGAACAAATAAACATGAGCCAAACATTACTGCTAAGATTGAGGAGGAGGCTGTTTCCTGGATTCTTTATCAAGTTCCTGAGCCTGACGCTCTAGTGGACCATGCCACAAGGTACCTGTTTTCTATATGGAAAGCTTCTCCCCCAGTCTGCCCCAATTCTTCCTCTGCTATTTCAGGACTGAGGGGGCGGCCTCTGCTGGTTAATAGCCATCAGGAAGAGGGGGATGTTAAGGGACATCCTTGGCGCAGCTCTGTGGCATATGGGAATGAGGCAAAGAGGAAGGAGAAGTAATAACAAAAGGCAGAAGGAGGAGAGGAAAATGAAATACAGAGAGATTAAACACATTCACACTAGTCCGTAGTGGTCAAGGCCACTCCGGGAGTGTATGGAGTCCTAGGAAAAATCTCTCCCAGAACTTAGTTCATTTTGGCCCTCAAATTGCTTGAAGGATGAGAGATTTGAGAGGGAAGTAGGAGAGAAGGAAGGGAAATCTAAATACCCTTTGCATTTCTGCAGCTTCTTTTGAGTTGAGAAGGGCTCTTTAGCCAGAGCCTCCATCCAGAACCTTGTTTTTTTTTTTTTTTTTTTTTTTTTTTTTTTTTTTTTTTTTTTTTTTTTTGAGACGGAGTCTCGCTCTGTCGCCCAGGCTGGAGTGCAGTGGCCGGATCTCAGCTCACTGCAAGCTCCGCCTCCCGGGTTTACGCCATTCTCCTGCCTCAGCCTCCCGAGTAGCTGGGACTACAGGCGCCCGCCATCTCGCCCGGCTAATTTTTTGTATATTTTTAGTAGAGACGGGGTTTCACCGTGTTAGCCAGGATGGTCTCGATCTCCTGACCTCGTGATCCGCCCGTCTCGGCCTCCCAAAGTGCTGGGATTACAGGCTTGAGCCACCGCGCCCGGCCCCAGAACCTTGTTACCATGGCAACCCACCGGCAGCCTGCAGGGCTGTGACAGCTCACTCTGGAGCTAGTGCTACCGAACCAGAAAATGTTATAGGGGAAATTTTGTTTCCTGGATTATTAACATTAAGTATATACACATGGAGGTATGTAACAATCTGTGAATTCAGTAGCAAATGCTATTTTTCTTCCTTGACATTAAAAAGCTATGAATTCTGCCCATTTATTTAGCACCTACTAGGCACCAGCACAGTATAGGTACTGAAGATACAAGGATGAATGAGGCACAGTCCTTGACATTGATGAGGGTAGTGTCTGTGATAGGATGTGGGGAAATACACACAGCCAAAGAAACAAAAAGTCACCATGCCATGAGATGAGTGGATTTAGGTGCTGGGTGTTTCACGAGCACAGAGGTGGGTGCAGCTTAATTTGGCAGGGAATTGGGAAGGCTTCCCAGTGAAGATGACATTCAAGAACTCACAAAAAGGAGTGAGTAGGAGTTTTCCAGGTGGAACATGTAAGAAGAAGGGAATTCCTGTGGGAATAACATCATTAAGCAGAAAAGAAACCAAATTCTGATTTTTGTTTCTTGACGTGTTCCCAAGGACCCCCACCTGGTAAGTCTGCCCTCTTTGCAGCCACAGCCCCCCAACTAGAAGATTGTGGCTGCAGCATTACCACATTTGGTTGAGGTAGTGGACCAACAGCATTTCCCAAGCCTTCCTGGGGCACTTACCTATATACCTGCATTTCTAACATTATATACACATGTGATACTGGCAAACCAAATGCCATGGGGCCTGAGAGGGTGAACAGGCCTGATTTTTAAAGACAGCCTGAAAGTAAACATTTGGAAAGACTTTTGTTTGGGGGTTAGAATACTTTCTCCCTAAGAAATCCCACCATTAGTTTCACTGTCTGTGTACTGGCTTATTTGAAGACGGGCCTACCTGTTCAGAACTACCTCAGTGGTCTTTACTTTTGCTAACTGTTTTCTTTATGCTTCTAGGGACATACTAATTTGCATACTGACAACAAAAATATGAAGATAAATTACTTCTTTCAGAGCACGGGAGAGTAAGGCCCACCTCAGTAATGTTCCACAGCCCCCTCTAGGATCAATGCCATGAACACTCTGTGTGTATTAATTGGTGATAATTGAAAAATAACACCTGCCATTTTTAAAGAAGAAAATTATCTCAAGTGATTGTATACTTTTATTCAAAGATCATTGTTATTACCCAGATTCACTAACTATTCAGATTGTCATTATCACAACCAATATTACTACTAATATATATTTACTCTTTTATTCATTCATCCAACAACTATGTTGAAGGTACTGTGGTGGGAATATAAATATGAAAAAGAGCAAGTCCTATTTCCAAGAATCTTACAATTTACTGTATTTGTGGAAGGGTAGTGATGTATTAATAAATATGATACAAAGCAGAATGAAGCAATTGCTATACATACAAATATATACACATATAACCTAGCACTATGCCTTTTACGTAACATGTTTTGTAAGTGTAAAATGATTGATAGGATAAATAAACATGTCATAAACAGGCAAAGAAGAAATGATTCATTTTGATGGGTGTCCAGGGCTTGCAGGACAGAAAAGCTTTATAGAGGAAGTAACATTTACATAGAATTTCAAAGGGTGATTGATATTTTAGTAGGTATACAGGTGAAGGGCAGTACAGCCTGAAGAAACAGTCCAGGCAAAGGCTGGGAGTTGGGATATTGCAATTTGTACCTAGGAAATGGTGAATGGTCCGGGGAGTGGTATGGTGTGGGAAACCTGGAAACTGGACATTTGATTTTGGGACATATTGAATGTCATGATATCCAATTTGAACTTTATTAGGGGATGGGTGGGAAGTGAGCAACCATTGATGATGCTTGAAGAAGGAGCTGATGCAATTATGTTTATTGTTCACTGTCTGTTTACTCCCAGCAGAACTTCAGTTCCACTAGGTCAGGCTTTTTGTCTGCTTTGTTCACTCATGTACCCCAAGAGCTCAACCGAGTGCCTGGCACGTAGTAGATTCTCAGTAAATATCTTTTTGGTGGGATTCTGCCAGGGCTTTGGGAATTTATTTCTGGAGATAATGTGAGAGTTGGGAAACAGGAAGGGTTTCATGCAGGAGATTCTAGCAAATGATTCCAGTGGCTGTAAAGAATACCGGTGGGGGCCAGGCGCGGTGGCTCACGCCTCTAATCCCAGCACTTTGGGAGGCCGAGGCGGGCGGATCACGAGGTCAGGAGATCAAGACCATCCTGGGGAACACGGTGAAACCCCGTCTCTACAAAAATTACAAAAGGATTAGCCGGGCGTGGTGACGGGCGCCTGTAGTCCCAGGTACTCAGGAGGCTAAGGCAGGAGAATGGCATGAACCTGGGAGGCGGAGCTTGCAGTGAGCCGAGATAGCGCCACTGCACTCCAACCTGGGCGACAGAGCCAGACCCCGTCTCAAAAAAAAAAACAACAAAAAAGTACCGGTGGGATTGAAGCCAGGAGTGACTGAGAATGGAACAGAACTATAAATGGGAAGACTGAGGAAAGCTGGAGGACTTGGTCACTGAGTGAATGTTCCTTGTATATCTAGAAATAAACAACTGGCTAGACTGTCATTAACAAGATGCAGAACACCAAAGAGGAGGTGGGGCTGGGGAGGGGCGGAGCAGAGAGAGATAATGGCTTTGCTTCTAGACTGGCTGAATTTGAGGTGCCTTGAAAAATGCACGTAGACACCTACTTTAGGAGAAAATTGGTGAGTAGAGCTCAGTATGAGACATGGGACTAGAGTTATGAAGGTAGGAGTCATTAGGATAGAGGTAATAATTGCCATCTGAGGGAGTGGAAGCCCTGGTCTCCTGGGGAGGAGTGGAGAGCAAGGTTCACAAGGTTAGAAGACAGAATCTGGGGAAAGCTTGCATTTAATGGGTGGGAAATACAAAACCATGAAAAATGGTAGAAAAGTCAGGATTAAAATTAGGAGAACAAGGGTCAAATAAGTCAAAGGAACAGAGTGTTCTGACTGAGGATGTGACGGTAAGTACTCAGTATAGTTGAAGTGAAGGCTGGTGAGAGCCCACTGGGTTAGATAGTCAAAAAGTACTAGCAATTTCAGTAGAAAGGTGGAGGTAGAAGGCATTATAGGAAATTGCACATGTTGGATGTGAAAACAGAGCACAAATGTAGAATGCTTCTTTAAGAAGTTTGGCAATGAAGGAAAAGGGCGGGGGTAGCTTCAGGGGAAATCAGAGTTGATGAAAGACATTTTAATTTTTATGAATGGATGTATGTTTACGAGCCAATGGGAAGGAAACTGTTACCTAAAGATTTAATGATAAACTCTTTGTTATCTACAGTATAGAAAAAGTATTTCGATTCTGAGAAAAGAGGTATTATGAAACATGTGTTGTCATCTACACATAAAATAATACATCTGCGCACAATTTTAATGTGATAGTGTAAAATACAGCCCATAAAGATAATATTCAGTCTTGCTAATAATTATCACTTTGGCAGTCTCAGTTTCTGGCCATGGTAAAAAGCTTCTTTCTGTAAATGCTGTGAAGTCAAAGGGATGGTGAAAGGTCAAAGGGAGCAGTCTTTGCCTGTCTCACCATTTGCCTTGGTGTTGGCTATGTAGTCCCAAGCAAGAGACAATCAGGTTAGATGGGATGAGAACTTGGTTTTCCTAGAATTTGGGTTTCATGACAATGTTAGGAATCCTAGATGTGGAGATACATTAGAAGGTTTTGTACCTTTCACCTCGCCCTCCAGATTTTCATGAAGATTCATCATGTAAAGATATTAACCATATTCTAAAACATGGAGGAAATCCAATAAAATGTTCAATGGAAAAATCCAGATTACAAATCTCTATGTAGTATGATACAATTTTTATAAAATTAAATGTTGCACGTATGGGTACATCTGCATAGAGAAAGACCTGAAGGAATATTATTCCCAAAAAATATTAACAGTAGTTATCTGTGGGAATGGGTTTATGTGAGAGATTATTATTTTCTTCTTTATATTTTTATATACTTGCCAAGTTTTAAACAATGAGCATACATTATTTTCATTATCATACATTTATTTATTTATTTATTTATTTATGTAGATACAGTGTCTCTCTGTCTTGCCATCATCTTGGCTCACTGCAACCTCCGCCTCCTGGGTTCAAGCAATTCTCATGCCTCAGTCCCCCAAGTAGCTGTAATTATAGGTATGCACCACCACACCTGGCTAATGTTTGTACTTTTAGTAGAGATAGGGGTTTACTATGTTGAACTCCTGATGTCAGGTGATCCACCCGCCTCGACCTCCCAAAGTGCTAGGATTATAGGTGTGAGCCATTGCACCAGGCCTTTATGATTATGAAATTATTTAAAACCACAACTTAAGTATCACAAAAGTATAATTGCACATCTATCTTCCCATATCCATCTTTTCATTTAATTTGCACTCTGAATAAGGTCTGAGTTTGGAGGGGGCTAATTTTATAACCCCTGCGACCTGTGATTACAACCACACCTCAGAACAGGTTCCATGTAGACTATGGACAAGAGCAAATCACAACTGTTTATCAGATATGTATTCCTGTGGGTGAAATGGGCGGTGGTGCTCCTCCTGGTCTGTTGAACAGAGTAGGACTGTCAATACTGTTGCCCCTTCTTCTTTTCTTGATCCCCTACCCTCTTCTTTTCCCTTCCTCTTCCTCGTACTTCTCCTCCTCTTCCTCCTGCTTCTGCTCTCTGCCCTCTTCCTTTTCTGGCGAACACTGCTTCTCCTAATGGTCCCATGCTCTCTTGCTTTTGAACCATATGCACTGGAGGATGAAGAGCTGGGTCAGGAAAAGTTCATGGTCATCATTGATGAAATGCAACAGGAACCAGAGGAAAGGCAAAAGGAGAGTTTTGACTGTGGCCACTGAAATTAGGACATTTAAAAAATTGATTTTAAAAAGGTATATGTTTGTGGCAAGGGAACTGTAGTTTATCTTGACTGTGGTGGTGTATACACAAGCCTACACATGTGATCAAATTGCATAGGACTAAGCGCACACACACACACACACACATACACACACACCACATACACAGAAACAGATAAGTATAAGAAAAACTGAGGAATTCTGGATAAGGTGGGTGGACTGTATCAGTGTCTATCACCTGGTTGTAATATTGTACTGTTGTTTTGCCATGTTTCCATTAGGGAAAATGGGGTAAAGGATACATGATATACTTCTGTATTACTTTTTATGACTGTGTATAAATCTATAATTATCTCAAAATTATAACAATGTAATTTTAAAAATTATATACATATATGCACCATTCATATCATGTAAAATCCATTGCCCGTGTGGCTTAGGATTCTGCTCTGATAAGAAACACAAATGGCTTTAAAACAAATACATTAAGAAATTATTACATGTTAGACACTGTGATAACTAGGCACATTACATATATTATTCTCTTTTAATCAGTTCGTCAACATTATAATGGGTATTTTTATTATCCTCCTTTGATACATAAGAAAATGGGGGCTTAAAAAACTTAAGTAGCTTACTGGTGCCCACCCAGTTAGTAATTTCAAAGTGAGGAAGCAACCCAGGTGGCTGACCCCAAAGCAAGTGCATCTAATCAGTATGCTGTACTCCCTTTGTGCTCTGCCAGGCAGCATGTTTGCCTTGGATGATATTTAAGTCAGACAGGTAGGTAGTGGTATCTTGACTTCTCCCCATCATCATTTCTTTGTTTGATCCTTTGAAGCTGAGTCCCTTATGAGTTTATCTAAATACAACACTTGTTATGAGCCAGTTTTACTATGGCTAGTAAATCAAGTTTACTCCCTGCTATGTAGAGACATATGTCTTTCAAAATTGAACTCTTTCTCTTAGGTTTCTGTGGGAGACTCCCCACTCCTTCCACACCCACGAATTAACTATCAAGATTAGGTAGAGCTTGTCTACATAATCTGTTTGTGCAGGGCATGTAATTGACTATTGATGAATCCTGTGGCGAGACTTGGGAGACTGCAGCAAGGTTGGGAGGGCCCCAAAACTGGCAATCTGGGCAGAGCCCAGCTTCTGGAACTGGGGCAGTATTTTGGTGAGTCCACTGTAGGTGAGAGCAAAAAGGAGGGTGTGCCAATTAGGTGCACTGGCAGGGGGAAAATAGAACAAGTAAAGACAAAAATGAGCCCAGCTCAGGCACTGGCACATCTAAAGGAAACAAGGTGGTACTGGAAGAAGGCAAGGAGGATAACAAATCCAAGGTCAAGGAGATGACAGTATTGAGGACATCTTCTCCACAGCTCATATTCTCATACAGATTGAGCACCCCTAATCCAAAAATACATAATTTGAAACACTTCTGGTCCCAAGCATTTCAGGTAAGGAAGGGCTGCTCAACCGGGATATGCTTCCCATGAGAAGCCACGAGCTCCAGTATGTGGACAGCAACACTGTTACCCGGTTGGCCCTGGTTCCACATTGCCGGAAGACTTTAATCACTGAACCTTGAAAGTCCTGATGTTATATGTGATCCTTTTCAGTTCTGGGGAAGCGGGGTAGCGGGGGGACAGTGGGCTCTTTCCTGCTGTATGGAAGCTGGAAACAACCTTAGGTGTCTGTGCCCTGGTTTGGAGCAAGTGCGGTGGTTATGAGTTATTGTTTCCTGTGGTGAATTGACTGCCCCTGTGCCTCTCTGAGCCTGAACTCCATGTGATAAAGAGAGGCAGTTTTCAGGCAATTGCTGCGAAGATGCTGAGTGTGTGCAGAGAAGGCTGGAGAGTCAGGAGGGCTGCTAACCTCATGCAGGTCGGCTCTGTGCATGCTTATGTGTTTCTTTTCATGGAATGCTTTGTTCAGGGTTGGGAAAGAATTGGTCTGGCTAGTTAAAGTTAGCTCTACAAAGATTGCCTTACAGTGAAAATGAAAGAGAACCTTCACAACCAGTCACAGGAGAGAGAGGTCATTGCAGAGGGAGGAGCAGGAGATGATGTGGGGAAAAATTAATGAGAAGAGCACTGGGCATAACAGACTGACTCGAAAAAAGGAAAAGAGAGAAAGATTCTGGGCTACCCGGGACTGTCTAAGCTGTGTGAAATGTACAGATAAAAGGTAACTCAGCCATCTTATTAGAAATGGGGGATGTCTGCGCTGCATGCTTTTCTCTCCTACCTTCCTTCCTAGGCTAAAATCTCAACCCCAAAGGCATTAGGGATGCAAGATGAAGAGAAAAGAGACGTCTATTGAGAGGGAGCAAAATCTACTCCTTGTGGAAATATTGATGAAGCGCAGAAAGCTTTATTTGAAGCCATTTCTCCCATCAGACCTCATTACCCACATCTGCCTTTGAGTCAATGTCCCCGGTCTGATTGTTGCCCATGTGGCACCCACCCCTGCTCAACATGGGTGGAACGCACAGTATCCTCTAGGAACTCCTCCTCATGGCAGGCAGAGCCTCCACCAGGTGCTCAGAGAAGGTGTGACGGGTAGGAGCAAAAGGTCCTGGAAATAGCTGGCTTGTGTACCTTCAACATATTCCCTCTTCCTTTGATGTGAAAGACTCTTTACACAAAAGCCACTGTCAGCAGCAAAAACATGGTAATAAGTATTTTTTTTCCTGCTGAAATAAAGCAATTACCACGGACTATGCAAACACCTAAGTAACCCCAACAGTAACCAGAGCAATTTGCTATGAAGTTCGTTTCCACTGAAATAGCAAAACATTCTGTGGAAGCCAGCCTGGAACCCAGATTACACATATAGAGGAGGGTCACTTGCCATTCAGCTCTGATAAGGAGGCTCTTTGAAAACTACCTTGGAGCTTAAGAGGGAGTAGGGGGAAAAGGCTTGGAAAAAGGCTACAGAATAACTTTGCACCAAACACCTCTGAGCTGCCATCCTTCTCCCCAAGCCCAGTGCTGCTGACCCCTGTGGATGTGGGCCTGTTGGGTGGATTCATGGTCATTGTAAGGACTGCTACAGACTCTTAAGATCAGAGGAGATATACCAAAAGCCTACCATACAAAAGAGGGCTGCTTTCTACTGCTGTAGAGTCCTTCCCATGCCCAGCAGTTGTCTAGATGTTTGCAAAACTAAGGTGAGAGATTGAGGTGATACATAGATGGTGCACTTAAACTCTCGTAGCAATCTTTTGTGTGTTCCAACTCTATATCTTTTCAGCTGTGTCAGAGATTATCATCTCATCATTTAGAGCAATGATCAAACAGAAAGCACTAAGCTTCCATGGAAGCCACCTGGCAGAAGAATGTGTGTTTAGATATACCCTAGGAGGGCTTGGTTTGTAAATAAATAAGTTATTTCTACTCTTAAGAGTGGTCTTCAAACAGCAGCAGCAGCATCACCTGGGATCTTGTTAGAAATGCAGAATCTAAGGGTCCACCCCAGACCTCGTGAATCAGACATTCATTTTAACAAGATCCCAGGTGATTCACATGCACATGAAAGACTGAGAAGCACTGCTTTAGGTGGCATCGGTATTGCCTCTTTCAATTGGCAACATTATGGGGGAAAAAAAAAACAGTCTTTGGAATTAGTCCTAGATGCAAATCTTAGCTCCATTACTTAATGATGTTGTAAAAAAGAAATCTAACTTCTCTCAGACTCAGTTTCTCCATTGTAAAATCAGGACACCAGGATGGTTGTGAGAATTCAGTGAGCTAATAGATATCAAGTGCCTGGCAAAGAGAGGGGCTGAACAAAGTTTAGTGTCCCAACTACCAGCTCTTCTTGTTAAAAGACTTTTGAATAAAATATCCTGCCCACTGTCCCCAAGAGGCTAGCTTTTATAGAAACCAGTGTTTTGAAGAGTTAGAGGGTTACATTGAATTTCACTTCGCTTGTTTGATCTCACCTCTGTTAAACTCAGCCAGGCTTTCACAGCAATCTTTTTCTTTTTTTTTTTTTTTTTTTTTTGAGGCAGAGTCTCGCTCTGTCTCCCGGACTGGAGTGCAGTGGCCGGATCTCAGCTCACTGCAAGCTCCGCCTCCCGGGTTTACGCCATTCTCCTGCCTCAGCCTCCCGAGTAGCTGGGACTACAGGCGCCCGCCACCTCGCCCAGCTAGTTTTTTTGTATTTTTAGTAGAGACGGGGTTTCACCGTGTTAGCCAGGATGGTCTCGATCTCCTGACCTCGTGATCCGCCCGTCTCGGCCTCCCAAAGTGCTGGGATTACAGGCTTGAGCCACCGCGCCCGGCCCACAGCAATCTTTTTCTAAATCAAGCCCACTTCATAATTAAAGGTAAGATACTGGCTTATTTCCTGGTCCATTGATCCTATATTAGAGGTAACCTGAAATCGGAGGACTTTTCACATTTCTTTTTTCTACAGTGGACCTTGGTGTAACAGCGCAGGGTATGAGCTTAAACAATCTCGAGTCCAGACTGTGGTTCTTCCATTTACTAATGTGTGACTTGGAGGCATTGTCTAATCTCTTTGGAATTATACCTTATCTAGGAAGTGAAGCTGGTAAATCCCTATCTCCTGGGTCATTGTGAATGAAGATTAAGTGAAAAGTTACATTCAACTGAAATGGCAAAACCTTGCACATTGTAGGTACTCCATGCATGTTTATTTCCTCCCCCTTTTGTATTGAAAATTAATTCTAACCATTTATTGGGATAATCTAAGCTTTATTCTAGAGCATTGCTGGAAAAGACAGGTTTGTGTGTCAGGGACACAGGCATTATTTTTGATACTCTTACTCACTGGCCACTTCAGATTCAGAGCTAATGTTATGTTAGACACTCCAGGCAAAATGGTACAATGATATATTGGTCTTATGACTCGTTTCAATAAATTAACTTTGAAATGTTACTTATTTTTACACTTAGGAACTCATTCTAACTTAGTTCTCGTTTGATCTTTATAACTTATTTTAAAGGTCTTTTTGCACGTAATCTTTCCTCTTTATGTCTTATGATGGCCTTTGGCCAAAAGCAATAAAATTCTGACCTAGTAAAATCCCAATTAATATTTTTTCACACATCATGTATAGTTCATGTTTACCCACCAACTTTCAGCTCTCAAAATATCACACTTCAGTGAGAAAGAATCAAATATTAATGTGTTTTATTGGTAGGTAAATAAGGTAGGGAAAGGATGGAGAAAGGGGGACAAATAAGGAGTGAATGATATTATGTAGAATAAGAGGAAAATATTTAGAAGTATAATTAAAAATGAAAAATGCCTTCAGCTGAACTTTTCAAGGAATAGAAAAATCAGTGAGTCTGAGAAACTTGGCTGAACTATCTATTTTAGTAGATTGAAAATTGGAAAGATGAAAGCTTTTCCACCCAAAGCAGTAAAACAGTGGAGAGAACTGTGATTCTCTGTTATGAAAGGAAGGACCCATGAGAGATCTTCAAGTCTATGTTCTTTATCTTGAGGCATGCTCACACTTAGACAGTTCCAGACGGATGAGAACCCATTTTTGCTTTTAAGCAATGTGAAAGGAGGATATTCCGTGGTCTCTTGATTCCAATCAGCATTTCAGTTTTTAACAATTTCTAGTCACAAAGAGCTCATTCTGAAATTTAACCTAAGTCCCGTGTTTCTTGTTTAACACTTAATTTTATAGATAATATACTGCTAAGAGCTACAGTTTCAAAATGCCATCCTAGAACATCCCTATATCCAATACAGCAATAGAATGTCTGCCTCTTTAGATACTGTGTGTGAGTCTCTCTCTCTCTGTGCATGTGTGTGTGTGTGTCTGTGTGTAAGCGTGATTTCTCTCCCTTAAAACACTTTTGAAGTTTCATCAGGTGCATTTCAAACATCTTCTAACAATTTATCACAATTGTAACATCAATGAATTTATAGACACTTTCTTAGTAAGTATTTATATTCTTCTATTCTTTGAACAAATGGGTTTCTTAGGTTTACTACATATTTCCTGCAAAGCTTCAAGAAGATTCTTTTAATTTTGGTATACCATATGTACAAAAAAATCCAGTATTTATAATTTAATAAATTTTAATTATATCTATTCTCAATCTTAGTTTTACCAAACTGATGAGGACTGACATCTTGTATATATGAAAATCTCTCTATCCCTTTATCTATTCTAAGTGTTCTTTAGACTCAGATAACTCCAGTCTCTCTCTCTCTCTTTTTTTCTTTCTTTCTTTCTTTCTTCCTTTCTCTCTCTCTCTTTCTTTCTTTTTTCTTTCTTTCTTTTCTTTTCTTTTCTTTCTTTTCTTTCTTTTTTCTTTCTTTCTTTTCTTTTCTTTTCTTTCTTTCTTTTTTGCATGCTTTTCCAGCTTATCCTTCTCTACCTAACTACAAAATCAGAGTTCTTCAGGACACGGCCCAAGGCTCTCTGCCTTTTCTTCCTGGATGATCTCATTCATTCTTTTGGTTTCCATTGCCACCTAAATGCTTACAACTATATAACTTCAGTCCAGATGTTCTTCTGAGCTTGAGAGCCTTATATGTGTATATTTGTGTCCTGAATATGAACATTTATCTGTCTCACAGTCACTAAAATTTAACATGCTCCAAGCTGGATTCTTCATTTCTCCCTTTGCCTTTCAAACTTCTTCTTTCAGTTTTTCTTATCTCAAAAAATGGCACCACCAATTATTCACAATAACCAAAATGTGGAAGCAACACACCTGCCATTGTCAGATGAATGGATAAAGAAAATAGGATGTGCGTGTGTGTTGGGGCAGGGGGTAGGTATACACACACAATGGAATATTATTCAGCCTCAAACAGGAATTTCTGACACATGCTACACCATGGAGAAACCTTGAAGACATTATGCTAAGTGGAAAAAAACAGTCATAAAGGACAAGTACTGTATGATTTCACTTATACGAGGTACTAGAGTAGTCAAATACATACGCCCCCTCAGAGAATTAGAATTTCTTTCTTTTCTTTCTTTTTTTTTTTTTTTTTTCTTGAGACGCCTTGCTCTTTCACCAGGCTGGAATGCAGTGGTGTGATCTCGGCTCATTGCAACCTCCACCTCCCAGGTCCAAGCGATTCTCCTGCCTCAGCCTCCCAAGTAGCTGGGACTACAGGCATACACCACCATGCCCAGCTAATGTTTTGTATTTTTGGTAGAGACGGGGTTTCACCATTTCACCATGTTGACCAGGATGGTCTCAATGTCCTGACTTCATGATCCGCCCACCTCAGCCTCCCAAAGTGCTGGGATTATAGGCGTGAGCCACCATGCCTGGCCAATAATTAGGATTTCTTAACAGATGAAGGGTGAGCATATTCTTAAACATGTTCAGAATATATTTTTCATAGCTTTGTGGAGCATCATCCCTTGGTTAAATTGATTGCAACTTTTTCCCTTTTGTAACATGCGAAAGAAGGGAAGAAAGAAGGAAGGAAGGAAGGAAGGAAGGAAGGAAGGAAGGAAGGAAGAAGGAAGGAAGGAAGGAAGGAAGGAAGGAAGGAAAGAATCCTCCCAACAATATGTGATTGCTTTCCATTCTCCCTTTTTCCTTGAGTGAACAGTTTTGTCTAAATTCATCAGTCAAAGTCCCAGAAGAAAACAGGTGATATACTCCAATTGAGTATATTGGGATTATTGAGGGATCGTTACAGAAGTTCTGGAAGGAATAGTGCAGTATACAGAGGCTGATAACAGCAAGGTGCTGTAGCCAGGCTTAGGCCTAAGTGGTGAAGAAGGAGGCAGTTACTAGAACCCAGAGGTGGTGAGGACTGTTTGAGGAGAGCTGTAGCCCTCACTGAGAGACACAGCCAGCTCAAGGCCAGCCCACAGGAAATCTCACTATTCTTCCTCCCTCTGTTCTCCTGGGAACCCAGTCAGAAGCCAAATGGCAAGAGACTCCTGAAGATTTCCATACCAGTCATCCTCCCTCAGCACAGAGCAAGGAGAAGAAAAGTGGGTGGCAATCCTGGAGTAGCAAATGGAATATCCTTACTAGGTTTACACATAGATCTCTTGCCATTTCCACTTTGGTGCCACATTTATCCTGAGCACAGTTTTTTTTGTTTTTTTGTTTTTTCCTTTTCTAATTTGGATGTTATGTTGTTATACTACTTATTTATTTGTTCAAGTTGTAAGCATGGAGTGTATTGTATTATTGTATAGCTGGACTGAATCTGCCAGTCTTAATCGGAGCTATGAACCCTCTACCAGCACCTCTCAATACTGCACTTAGGAATGACGAGTTCCTAAGACCGATTCTGGTTCGGCAGGTCTGGGGAGATTCTTCATTTCTAACATGCATGCTCCCATGTGACACCCATGCAGCTGGTCCATGGACCAAATTTGAAGAGCAAGGCCCTGAACCATTTAAAAATGGTCTTTAGATAAACTGCCAGCTGCCCCAAATTAGCTAGGTGAGTCAGTGGGAGGGTCCACCCCACTGCTGCATGGCTTGCCATCTGCTATTTCATTATTTCTTGGCTTTGCCACTGGCTTCCAGGATTCAGGTGTACCATGTGCTTCTCCAAGCCTCAACATTTCTGCCTTCTGTATGTGATTTCCTGCTGCTCTTTTTCCTGGACTTGGGAGGGAATTAGGACAGCAAATTACTGTGATTATCTTCTGAGAATGGTGTCTTAGAAGTCCTATCTGCCTCACTGTTGCTGTCATTTGTTTGAACGCATTCAGCTTGAGGTTTACCTGAGCCAAATAAGCTGATGATGCTTGGTTGATTGGATCGGTGAATTGCAGGAAATGAGAAGTCTATAATCTTAGAGTAAACTTCCCTTTAGTGGGGCGAGGTATCATAGACTCAAATTTTTGTGTATGTTAACATATCTTTGGCCCTATTGTTTAATGGGCTTTCAGCAAAATTTATAAGCAGCACTTACAAAATAAATGACCAGTTTAGCAGAGGCTTAAGCCTCTACAAAGAGTAGAAATAGTATAGCAGAGGTGGGGAATGACTTATTCCTGAACTTTATATCAGATAGTAAGCTGCAGGAGAACTCTGAAAGCCAGGACTTAGGAAAAGTTACAAAACAGAATATCTGCGATGATTATGGATGCCCCTGGGACATCACATTCATAGGCTGAGACAGCAATGAGGCCAGTGGAGTTAAAAATATGGGAAGGGAGAGAAGAGGAGTATAAAGGGTACATTTGTGTCATCATCAACTGGGAAAAGCAACAACATTTAAGAAAGTAGCCATTTTAACCTAAATAATAAAAATACTATTTACAGAGTGCTTGCAATGTGGCCATTTCTCTACACATATTCTTTCAGATCATCACACCTTCTGGGAAGAATAGCATAATGATGAAGAGTGCTGCCTCTAAATGAGATTGGCTGACTCAAATCTGGTATGCACCAGTTCCTGGAAACATGGCCTTAAGAAGCCCGTAACCCCTCTGTGCTGCATGTTTTTTTTTTTTTTTAGAGATAGGGTCTCGCTCTGTCTCCCAGGCTGAAATGCAGTAGTGCAATAATAGCTCACTGCAGCCTTGAACTCGAGGGTTCAAGTGATTCTCCCGCCCTGTGCGTCCTCAGTAGCTGAGGCTACCGGCACATGCCACCGCACCCAGCTAGTGCTACATGTTCTTTTTTACAGTGAAATGGACATGAAAATAGAAGCAACCTCCTAGGGTTGTCTTGAAGAATAACGGTGTTCATAAGTGGAAATTACTAAGAACAAAACCAGAATATACCAATTTATCAATCAGTGCTAGCAATAATTATTGTCATTTAACCAAGTTCTATTTCCTGCATACATGTGAGAGTTTTTTTTCCCCATGAAGCCATATTATCTCTTCAGCCTAGTGAAAGTATAATTTACAGTGGGATGACCATGTTTGTTATGGTGGGAAAGAGGGGTCTTAATAGTGTTGAAATCGCCACAGGACATTTCTAAATTGTGCTCTCAGCTTCATAAGCATCTATCTGGAAAGGAATATGGGAAAAATAATTTTAGAATGTAGAGTACAGTGGGCCATGATTCTTTAGTGATTCTGAGAAGAGAAAGAAGACATTAAGGTGAGGGAAATCCATGATTTCAATGTCATACCAAGGCTCTCACTTTTGGGCAAAGTTCTCCATGGGGAATGAAAAGAAACTAAAGCCTCTTAAGGAATCATTTGCCCTTGAATCTGGAAGGTATTTCAGGTGAGTTCTGTGAGACTCAAAAGGCAATTACTACCAAGTATCCAGTGTGACAGAAAGTATTGGCTAAATCCCATACAAGCATATTATTTAATCTTCTCTCACTCTTTTCGTGGTAGCTGAGTGTTGTCATATAATCCCCCATCAGTGAGGAAATGATGGGCCTAGAATTCCTAAGTGACTCACTGTTCAAGGGCAAATGGCAAATCGGAGAGACAACCACCACTTGACTCCCTAGGCAGTGAGTCTCCACGCTGTCTATTAACTCTGTGAGCCAGGCTAAGTAGTCATAGAGGAATGCCCATCTGTGAAAAGAGGAACTCATTTCAAAATGATCCTTCATGAAAGAGAGTGGTGATCAAGAAGGGATAACAGTAAGGCCCAGAGGAGTGTGATTTCACTGTTGTAAAATCTGGGAAGACCTGGGTATCATCTCATCTAAATATTTTCCTCTTACTGAGAGAAGAAGGAGGAAGGGTCTAGACCCCAAGTCACTGGCAGCTGGTGTCGGAGCTGAGACAAGTCCCTTTTTTGGACTAGCATTCATTTCACTCTACTATTCTCTGCAAATAGTACAGTTGCTTTTGCTGGGAAGGAAAAGGTTGGGTCTAAGCATCTGTGGCAGTCTTTAAGCAGGAAAGAGTTAAACTGGGAAAATCACACTTTTTAATTATTGAAATTATTTATTGATACTGAGACACTGTTTGTTTGGTGAACGTATGTGGGGAATATTAATGGTTATTATATATTGCTCAAGCTCTTCCTTATTGACTCTTGCGTCACAGCACAAACACACGTGGTCCAATAAAACATGACTTTGTTTTAATAACATTATGAATAAATTATTAAGGGCTTTTTTTTCTTTTTGCAGTAATTTTGCTAGTTTAGGTTTTTAAAAAGTCAAACCCAATCATAGGATGGTAATTAAAAGTTAAGGAATGTGCAGCAGTTTCTTAGCCATAATCTTCAGGAGATTCATAAATAATTGTCAAAATGCAGACTAAAGAGTGTGCTCTGTTTGCTGAGGGGTCCTTGAAAGCTTTCAAAGGGGCTGTAACCTCTGTGGTTGCTTCCATGTCTTGCCAGCTATGACTGAAGTCTGTGCTGGGGAGAACTTGCCCAGGATGGCTGCCATGCTGTGCTTGTTAGGATGTTGGTGGGCATTGCAGAGGGCAGGGCGAGGGTACCTTTTTCCTGCATCAGTCATGTCTAGCACAAGCCTGGCCAATAGCAGGCCCCACAAGTTCTTGTTGGATGAGTTACTGCACTCCAGGTCATACCCTTTAACTCCCAAGCGGCACCATGCTTTGGATTTCTTACTGAGTTGGCCTAGGGATCTGCTCAGAGCTAGTATACACTCTAAATAACTGTGAAAGAGACAAAAGGACCCAGTTTAATGAGCAGGGGCTCTTGTGTCAGCCAGACCTATATTTTAGTGATTGTCTGTTACTGTCTTAGGCAAGTTACTTTGTCACTTTGACCCTCATTTCTTTAAAAATGATAATACCCACTTTTCAGGGGCTGATTCGAGGACTGTATGATAAACATGTAAAACAACCTAACTCAGGGTCTAGGAGGTTGTTATTATTCACTTCTGCTTGACACCAGATGGAAGCCTTAGAGAAGAGAGTCACCCAGTCATGTGCCAGCTATTAAGTTTGATTTATCTATTGTTTTGGTATATTTGCATGATTATGATTGAGTATCTGCTGCTGCTTCTCTGTAGCTCAGTGTATCCTCTCCCCTGTTCCCATGTAAAATCCAGTTTTAGGTCAAAAAGTCTCCATGGGTGCTCTCCCCTTACCAGCCTCCCCAGTGTGGCTTCAGTCAGTTCACCCAGTGCCCTATCCTGCTAATCCTGCTTGAGAGAGTCCAGAGGACAAATGTTCATACTGTGATTTTGTATGCAAGGGCAAGGCTGACTGTAGATCTCCTCTAGCCTGGCAAATTTCACTGTAAGGGTTTTTTCTGGCTTCTAGATCTATTCAGTTCCCAAATATAACTTCACATCATCTATTTGCCTTAGCATCTCATTATGAGTCAGGAAGTTGTTTTCCAACCTTCTCTGCTGGGAGCTGTGAACATGTGAGGTCTGTATAAGACCAACACCAATTTGCATCGCTCAGGGCTTTCTGCACTAATGCTCACATGGTACTTAACACTTCCTTAGTGCTTCTTACCATCAAAAATTTCTATAGACATTAGTTCGTTTTTCTGATGCACACAGTTGCAGGTAGGTGTTGTTATCGTCCTTTTGCAGTATGGGAAAACTGAGGCATAAAAGATCAAGTACTTATTTCAGGTTCTAGTAGCAGCCATTATGGTCAGAGAATAGCCTGTTCCCAGTCTGAGTTCTGATAACTCAAAGCAATATATCTGGTTTGTGGTTTCTCTGAAGTCTTTTGGGTTGGCACCACTGGCATTTTCCTCTTTGGATGTTGGCCAGTTCTATAATGTTAAGAATAATTTATTCTTGGGTCTAAAAGAAATTAGACACATTGAAGGTGGATACCTAACCTTTTGAGACCTAATTTTTGGAAGGTTTCTCATAGACTACCCATTGGATACCATCAGTTATAAAAGAGTATTAGTCTGGATTGAGAAAGTAGTCTGACCCAATTATGTCCATTATAATTTTACACCCTCATTATCTCAGCTGTTTAAGCCTTTTTTATTTTATTGTATTGTATTTTTTTAGGCAAGATGGTGGTTGTGGTTTTTTTTTTTTCCTGCATTTGGAATATTCGCAGATATTAGGCTAGAACTGGAGTGAAGTTGAAAGTAACCTTGATGGGGAATGCAGACATTTTTGCAAAGGGTCATTGACCTCAGTAGGAAGATGTGTGATGGCATGGAAAGAGCCTAATGGGTCAAATGGTCCTGAATTTGAATTCTTCTTTCCTTACTGGCAGTATAACTTGCATAGGTTTTATCCTTTCTCAGAGTTTGCTTCCTTCTCTGTATAAAGAGACCGATAGTACCTACCTTGAAAAGCTTTTGTGAAGGTTATATAAATGTTTAAGCCTGTATTGACTTACAATACTTAACAAAGTTTATTCCCCTTCCTTTCTCCCCTTATTTAACCTTGAGGATAGACCCCTATGTACCCTCAATAGACCTTGTATATGGAGCACAAAGGATAAATGCCTAATTAGTCCATGTCCCCAAATGATGTATGTTCCTGAATGTGTCTGATTTCTCTTTGTAATTAGTGGGACCCATTTCAGATACTGCAGACTGCCAGCCTTCAATTTGAAAATGACAGATGTGAACTCATTCATTATCCTAACAGGTCCATTTTTAGTGTATGAAAACTGAGACCCAATCATGCCTTGGGGCACAAAGAAGTGAGTGTCTTGGCTCCTGCATGAGAATGTGACATTTATACATTTGGGATTCTTATTTGCAGGCTGGTGACCAGTTTCATAATCAATGATGAGGGAAGACAAGGGCAGGGAAGGAAAGGCTGCCTGTGGGTGCAATCATTCTTGGCTTTATTGATAGGACATCTAATTTGTCACTATCTCCCTATCATGTTTTTAAAGAATAGTTTTTAGGGCTTCCAATTTTTTTAAATGACATATACATGCATTCATGTAAAGCATATCACAAGCATATAGGTCAATGGATTTTAACAAAGATAGCAAGCCTATGTACCCAGAATCCTTTTCCAGAAAGAAAACAGCACCAGCACCCCCTGTCCTCCCAGTGCCCCTTCCAGTTACCACCCCACCCCCAGGAAAACCACTAACTTGAACACCATAGGTTAATTTGACTATTTCTAAATTTTATGTAAAGGTACCTTACAAAGCAAACTTTTTGTGGGCATGCTTTCTTTTACTCAACATTATGGACTTCATGAAATTTTGTTCATGTTGTTGAGAGTAGCTGTAGGTTGTTCATTGTCACTGAAAAATAGCACTTCATTGTGTGACTGTATCACAATGTATTTATCCATGCTACTATTGATGGTCATTTTTGTAGTTTCCAGTTTGGGGCTATTTTGAACAGGACAACTATGAACATTCTTATGCATGTCTTTTGACTTATAGATAAATGCATTTTAGTTAGATGTATAATAATGAGTGGAATTTCAGCTTATTGTGAGTGCAAGTACTTAGGTTTTACAGTTGCTGCCAAACAGTTCTCCAAAGCTAGGTTTTCACCTTTTTTTTTTTCTTTCTTTCTTTCTTTTGAGACACAGTTTCACTCTTTTCACCCAGGCTGGAGTGCAATGGTGTGATCTCAGCTACTGCAAACTCTTCTCTCAGGTTCAAGTGATTCTCCTGCCTCAGCCTCCCCAGTAGCGGGGATTATAGGCATCCGCCACCATGTCCGGCTAATTTTTCTGTTTTTTTTAGAGACAGGGTTTCACCACATTGGCCAGGCTGGTCTAGAACTCCTGACCTCAGGTGATCCACCCACCTCAGCCTCCCATGGTGCTGAGATTATAGGCATGAGCTACCGCACCCAGCCAGTCTTCACATTTTTAAAGGAAAGGATATGTTAGTGGTAACACTGTGAAAGGATCCTGAAACCAAGTTTGCATCAGTAATCAACTTATACTTAGAAATGGAATCATCTTCCCTGCACCGTAATTTTTGTGCCACTCACAAGTAGAATTTCAATGTCTGAGTTCCATCACAATAGTTAGTTACCCTTACCCAGTGGTAATTTTGTCTCATCCTAAACTGAAGGCAAAATATTTTCCATGGAGACACCAACCTTTCTTTCGATGTCAAAGCCTCAGCTTGTTCATTTTTATGGTACAATAAAAACCCACTTTAAAAAATTGGCCATCAGGGGATTGGGGTATCAGTGGAAGAATTCTATGTGTATGCAGTTTCTAAGCTATCTTTAACCTGCTTGTTCTGTTCTGGAAATGTATGACTAGGAGCTGTCACTTGTCTTAAATGTTTTAATGAATGATATTTAGTTGCCTAAGGCTTTTTTTAAGGCAAAGGACATAGGCTTTTTTTAAATGCAGAGAAAGATGGAAAATAATAGACATTCTAGCTTAACATAAGCATCACCAAATACCAACTATTATAACTCACCACATTTCTGTTTTCAGTACAGTGAAATTTCATTATCGTCATCATCTGTATTAACTAATTTTTTATTATCTGCCCATAAAGCACTAAGGGGTTTATAGTAGAGCGTGGTGTAATGGAACATGTGTTAGAATTGGAATTAGGTGCCTAGGAATAAGTCCTGTCTGCCATATACTAGTTTTGTGTTCTTGAGACAATCACTTAACTCTTAACACCTCAGGATTCACAATTTTGAAAGGAGGGGTTGGGTTCCATGATATATAAGAGTCCATCCAGCTTTAAAAATCTTTTGTTTTGAATTTTTAGCAGTTTGGATACATCAATGAAAATGCATATAATCAAATTTTCCTTTTAATAAAATATATGATTTTCCCACATAGCTTAGAAAGATAGATGCTCACACTTCTCTGATTTCATTGAGCTTTTTTGTGGGCCTTCTTAGAGAAAAAAGATGAGAATGCTCCTACTAAGTAGATTAAGACCAATTAAGAGAAGCTGGAAGAATCCTCCAGCTTCTCAGTGGCAGTTTGCTTGGGCTTGCTCTCTCTTTTTAGCAAAGAAAGTGGAGCACAGGAGGGGAATATCTACTAGGCAACTATATTGGCAAAATACTGAATTTTCCAGACCTCAAATATCTTCTTAGTTTTTAATTTTTAATATTAATATTTATTCATTCAGAAAAATTCATCAAGCACCAGCTATAATTCAGGCACTTATAAGAAGAAATAGGTTAACAGAAGCCCTCACAGTCAATGAATGCCTGTGGTTATCTCTTACTTCCAAAATCACAACTGATCTGATATTTTATGTTCTTTCCCTTTCTAAAATTAAAAAAAAAAGGAGCTAGGATATGTTCGTTATAGAAAACTTCAGACTTGATTTTTTTAACCGCCTGTACAGATCATAAAATTTAAGCGAGGACTTTAAAAAGATTATATATTGATTTATTTGTTTTTGCCAGCCTGTTTTTCTGTGGAATATAATTATATTAAAAAGCTCGTAAGAATGATGCTTTTGGAGGAAAAAAAAGAGTACATAAAAATCAGCTTTGGAGTTTCTTCAACATAATATTTTGTCTTTAATTTTTAATTATAGCAGTATAAGAGATTATATCCAGTGTGTTGAGAATTGATGTTGCTTAATGGGAATGTATATTCTTCCCTAGTAGTATATGTATTATTCATAGAAAAAAATGGTCTTTATGAAAGGGCAGCTGGTCCTTTAAGAGACAGAGCCTCATGAATTGGAGTAGCTGCTGAGAGAGGTTTTGATTTGCTGCCTGCAGTGCACTTATAGGCTCATTTCACATTAATAGAAGATGATCTGTGTTCCTTCCTGACCTCTTAGAACCTAAATCACAGATGGGGTTATTTAAGAGATTTGGGATCAGTCGATGGTCAGTTAGCGACAGGTCACCAAGAAGCATTCTCACCTTTATTTTTCTCATGATCTACAAGGTGATACTAATTTCCTTATCCTGAGGGAGATAGAGAGAAGGAATGGAGATTAGTTTATCACAGAAGATCATAACCGATAATTTTTTTTATCTCAAATTATTGTTTACTTTGTCCTTCTGCTTTCTACCTCATCTTTCTGTTTCCCCTTCATTTTTTCTTCCATATGCTTAGCGTTTCTCCTTGCTTCCTTCTTTCCACCCAACATTTGCTATGTTGACCACCACACATCCAATGCTAAGTAATGAGAAGTCACTTTGTCACTGTATGGAAAGGGGTTATCAGGCAAAGCAAGGTGACTGATCTGGAGGGTTCAGAAAAGAAAATAATAAAAAATAAAAATAGCTAACATGTCGGCTTTGCTAAGTGTCAGGCACTGTATTATTTTATCTCATCTTTCTAACAGTCCTTTGATATAGGTACTCCCACTGCTATGATGATCTGTGCCTACTCACAACACTCCTGACACCAAATGTGTGGGATTTTTCATGCCAACAACCAACTGGCCAACTCTTTGGACACCAGCTGGGTGTCCAGTGATTCAATTCAGTTCTGACACTAACTACCTGGAGTTAGTATCAGACCCCATAGATTCCTATAATACTGGTCCACTTCAGACACCAATGGCAAGTCCAGGCTACTCATACTTCTGACCAAATGCCTATAAAGTTGAGGGTGGGAAGATTTTCCACAATCCCCTCCTTTGAGTTTGATAATTTGCTAAAACAGCTTATAGAACTCAGGAAAATCCTTTACTTACATTTACCAGTTTATTTTTATGAGTACAACTCAGAAATAGTCAAGAGATAGGTACGGAAGGGCGTGGGGTGGGGGAAGATGCGAGGTGCTTCCATGCCTTCACTAGGCATGCTATCTTCTCAGCACCTGAATGTGTTTGTCAACCTGGAAGCTCTCTAAACCCTGTCATTTAGGGGTTTTATGGAGGTTCCGTTATATAGGCATAATCGATTAAATCATTGACCATTGATGATTAGTGCAATCTCCAGCCCTTTTTTTCTCACTGAAGGTCTGGGGTGTGGCAGAAGATTCCAAGGTTTCAACCGTCTAATCACCAGTTTGGTTACTCTGGCAACTAACTCCCCTACCCCATTTATCTCATTAGCATAAACTCAGATGTTTGAAAGGATCTTATTATGAATAGCAAAAGATGTTCCTCCTCTTACCCTTATCATTAAGGGTTCCTTATTGATAAGGAACTTCTAATTAAGAAATTCCAAGGTTTTAGGAGCTTTATGCCAGAAACAGAGATAAAGACCAAAGATATACTTCTATACTTTTTATTATATCTTGATATCACAGTACTATTATTACAGCCACTTTCAGATGAGGAAATTGATACTTAACTTTATTAAATGAATTGTATAGAGACATATAGTCAATAGACTGTGGGACTAGAGTTTAAATCGGGTTCTAACCTGAGACCCAGGTTCTAACCTCAGTGTTCATGGGAGCTGGAATCGTTAGGTTGAATCTATATTGCAAAATTATCATATGAAATAAAGTGAAGGCATTTGGCAGCTGGAGAAAAAAATAATAATGGGAGCTTTCACTGAAATTTTCACAGCATCTTCCTAGCAGTGGTGATAATTCAAGAAATGATAGTGGTAAGTAAAAATGATGAAAATGTTGTGGAGCCTGGGGAGGAAATGAGGAAACCACTTAAGATCTCTGTATGGGTTGCTCTAAACTGGGTTTTTATCTTCATCTATTTAGGCTGCTATAGCAAAATACCATATACTGGGTGGCTTATAAAAAAAAAAAAAAACAGAAATTCATTTCTCACAGCTCTGGAGGCTGGGAAGTCCAAGATCAAGGTGCCAGCAGATTCAGTGTCTAGTGAAGGCCATTTCCTGATTCAGAGATGGTGCCTTTATGCTGTGTCTTCACATTTCAGAAAAGGCAAAGTGGCTCACTGGGGCCTCTTTTATAAGGGCATTGTATTAGTCCATTTTCATACTATGAAGAAATACCTAAGACTGGGTAATTTATAAGGAAAAAGATGTCTAATGTACTCACAGTTACAGAAGGCTGGGGAGACCTCACCATCATGGTAGAAGGTGAAGGAGTAAAGGCATGTCTTACATGGCAGCAGGAAAGAGAGCATGTGCAGGGGAACTGCCTTTTACAAAGCCACAGATCTCGTGAGACTTACTCACTATCAAGAGAACAACAGCAGGGGAAAAACCAACCCCATGGTAAAATTACTTCCCACTGGATCCCTCCCATAACACATGAGGATTATGGGAGCTACAGCTCAAGATGAGATTTGAGTAGGGACACAGCCAAACTATATCAAACATTAATCCCATTCTTGAGTTCTCCACCCTTATGACCTAATCATCTTCGAAAGACCCCAACTCCTAATACCATCACATTAATTATTGGGTTTCAACATATGATGTTTGGGGGATGCAAACATTCAGATCATAGCATTCTACCCCTAGGCCCCTGAATGTCCTTCTTGCATGAAAAATGCATTCATTTCATCCCAATAGCCCCCAAAGTCTTAACTCATTCCAGCATCTACTTTAAAGTTAAAGTCCAAATCTCGTCTAAATACTATCTAAATCAGAGATAGGTGAGACTTAAGGTATTATTTAACCTGAGGCAAATTGCTCTGCAGCTGTGAACCTGTGAAATTAAACAAGTTATGTGTTTCCAAAATACAATGGTGGGATAAGTATAGTATAGATATTTTCATTCCAAAAGAAATAAACAGGGAAGAAGAATGGAGTGACAAGTCCTGAGCAAGCCAAAACCTAATGGGGGAAACAACATTAAATCTTTACATCTAAACATTAAATCTCCAGAATAGTCTTTTCTGACTTGATGTTCCACCTTCTGAAACCACTGGGACTAGGGTTGGTTCTGTAAGACTCCTGGCAGCCATTCCCCCATGGCTTTGCTCAGTACAGCCGATGAGGCAGCTCTCCTGGGTTGGAGTCACTTGCCTGGGACTGTCCCAGACTGGAATTGCAATCTAGTGTCTCTACTTGTCTGGAGTTGCAAGGGTGGTCCTGCCCCATAGCTCTGCTAGGCCTTGTCTTAGTGGGGACTCTTTGAGGGGGAGTCTTTGAGGTGGCTCCATCACCACAGTGGACCTCTGCCTGGTTTGTGATGCTGAGGCTGCAGGTCTCCATCTTTCAAATCTAGGTAGAGGTAGCCGTGCCTCCACAGCTCATGCACTTCATGCACAGCCCCACACTGACTGTGCCAAGGTTTATCACTGGTACCTTCCAGAAGGGTTACCACAGGGCCTTGAGCCTACTGCAGCCACACATAGGGCAGCTGAGGATACTGCACTACAGGGTGGGGAATGGAGCCTTGAAATTGTTCTTCCCTCCAGGCCCTTGCACTCTGGGCCGCTATTGTGAGGGGCATACCCAGTGATCTTTAAAATGCCTTTGGGGTCATTCTTCCATTATCTCAACGAATAGTAGCAGATTGTTATTGGGATGGCAGATCCATACTAATCTCCTTATGAAAAGGTTGCTTAGCTACACTCTTGTTCTCTCCTACAGAGACTTTCTCATTTCTTCCAACATGGATAGGCTAAGAATCTTTTAAATTTTTAAATTCTGCTTTCCTTTTGATTAACAATTCCATTTTTAAGTCAGTTCTCCCTTCTTATATTTTACTATTAGCACTCAAGAGAGGCTAAGCCACACCTTCAATACTTTCCTTAGAAATAGCTTTGGCTAAATATCCAATTTCATCATTCACAAATACTACCTTCTACAAAATACTGGGACACGAACACAATTAAGCCAAGTTCTTTGTTGCTTTATGACAAGAATTGCCTTTCTTCCAGTTTCCAATAACATGATTCTCATTTCTATCTGAGTCCTCATTAGAATGGCCTTTATCATCCATATTTCTACCAACATTCTCTTCACAATCACTTAGGTATTCTCTAAGAAGATCAAGGCTTTCTGTACCACTCACCTCTTCTCTTCTGAGCCCTGATCAGAATTACCCTTAACAGTCTTTTCACGGCAATCTAGGCTTTTTCTAGCATGCACCTCAAAGCTCTTCCAGCCTTTTAATCATTACCCAATTCGAAAGCCACTTTCACATTTTTAGGTGTTTGTTACAACAGCACCCTACCAATTTTCTGTCTTAGTCTGTTCGGGCTGCTGTAACAAAATGCCATACAATGGGTGGCTTATAAACAACAGAAATTTACTTCTCACAGTTCTAGAGGCTGGGAAGTCCAAGATTAAGTCACCAGCACATTTGGTGTCTGGTGAGTTGGTTCAAAGATGGTAGCTCCTCACTGTGTCTCCACATGGTGAAAGGGGTAAGGCAGCTCTTTGGAGTCTCTTTTTTTAGGACACTAATCCTAAGCCCAAAGCAGGGCACTGGAGGAAGATGAGCAATTGGATTATACCTAGAAAACAATCATGTGCATAGGCAGCCTCCCTTTACTTAAAACTGCCCTGTGCATATTCATGAGGCATTATTTCTTTTTAAGAGTCAGGATAGCACAGTGATGAAGAGCATGCATTTTGGTGTTAGACAGATCTGAGTTTGAGTCCTGGCTCCTCTGATTATGAATTCACAATTTTCTTAGCATCTATGAGCCTTGATATTATCATCTGTATGGTGGAGGATAATATTTATCTCACTTGAAAATGTTAAATGAGATAATCTGTAGTAATTGTGTAGCAATCTCAAATGACAATGGTGATCATTTGTTAATATGAAAGCAGCACTAATACATGAGACTGAAGTAACTATCTGAGTTGCAAGAGTTGCCTGGAAGTTCCTGAAATTTTAGGTAAGGGCATTTCTATAAGCCAGGAGCTCTTGGGAGCCAACATCAGTATCAGTATTTTTATGTAGATCTGAACCCAAAACATAAGCCCCAAAACACAAACCCTCAATTAAATGCAGTGACCTAACAGGCCCGTGTATACACACGTAACTGAAGAGTCTTCTTCCACATACAATTAAGAGAACAACTGAATTTTCCAAAACAAACTCTGAATCATTAATCCTTGGGAAATGATTGAAATCTACCCTTTTCTTTGTTGATGTTTCTTTTGTCTTTTGATGAAATCTGCACACTGTGTCATTTTTCAACTCACTCAGGCCCTGTTCAGAAGCAGGAAAAGCCCTGGCAGAGCCAGTCTTGAGGGTGTGTGCAGGATCTTTTTTCCTGATTTTTTATTGTTGCTTTCCAGGCTTACCCTTTTTACACAAAGGGCAAAAGTGACACCTCTGAGTATTAACTCTCTAAATAGTGGCTCTTTTTTTTCCTTTTGACCTATCAGATGAAGTAAGTATGGGTGCCCTAGAATTTTGCAATTTTTTTTTAAGTTGGTAAAATAATGGTTTTAGAGGAATGGGTAATAGACTATTTCCTTCTTAAATTACCAGGTGAAATCCTGTCTGTGCCAGAAATGGGCAAAATCATTCTTTTGATGACTCTAAGGTTATGGATATCACGTACAGTGTCCTGGCACTGAGGCTAAAAACAAATGTCTTTTGGACTTCAGCAAGGCATTTGGCAAGGCCTTCTGCACTGGCTTTCTAGATGTGATGAAAGGAGAAGGCAAAATGCTAGTCCAACTAAGCAGATTATATGGTTGAAATGTGAAAGGGATGCTAGTTATATTTTTCATTAAAACATTCATTCAGTCAGCCAACAAATATATATTCAGAGCTTTACCATGTACCAGACTTTTTTCTAGGTACTGGTCATGCACAGTGACCAAAGGAAATGAAGCCCCTGCCTTCATGGAGCTCATATTCTAGTGTTATGGCACAAAGCTCTCTGTTCAGTTCCATCTTGTTCAGCATTTCTATAGCTAACTTCTTTAACAGTCAAGAACATATTTATCCTACAAAGCTACAGCAATAAAAACAGTGTGGTACTAGCATAAGTATAGATATGTAGAAATGGGTTAGAATTGAAAGTCTAAAATAAAAAACCCGATGAGATACCACTTTACAGCCTAGAAACAAACCCTTATATTTACAGACAATTCATTTTTGACAAGAGTGTCAAGACAATTCCATGAGGGAAATCATAATTTTGTCAAAAAAAGTGCTGGGACAACTGCAAAACTGCCTATCACATGGAAACCAATGAAGTTGGACCTTTACCCCATGCCATATACAAAAATGAACCCCAAATGGATCAAACACCTAAATGTAAGAGCCAAAACTATGAAACTATTAGAAGACAATATAGGTATAAATTTCTGTGATCTTAGATTAAGCAATGCATCTTAAATATGACACCAAAAGCAAAAGCGACAAAAGAAAACTAGGTAAATTGGACTTCGTCAAAGTTTGTAACTTTTGTGCTTCAAAATCCACCATCAGGAAAGTAAAAATACAACCCACAGTGCAGGAGAAAATATTTGTATATCATGTATCTGATAAGGGTTTTGTAGCAGTATATATATAGAACTCCCACCACTCAACAATAAAAAGACAAATATTCTAATTAGGTATTGGTCAAAGATTTGAATAGACGTTTCTCTAAGGAAGATACACAAATGACCAACAAGCAGATGAAAAGATGCTCAACATCCTTAGTCATTAGACAATGCAAAATAAAACCACAATGAGATTCCACTTCACAGCCTCTATGGTGAGTGCAGTCAAAAATGGGAACAATAATAAATGTGGTAGAGAATGTGGAGAAATTGAAAACCTTGTACATTGCTGGTGGAAATGTAAAATGGTTCAGCTGATGCAGAAAACAATTTGGCATTTCTTCAAAAAGTTAAACATAGAATTACCATATGACCCAGTCATTTATTTTGGGTACATACCTGAGAAAATTGAAAATATCTGTTCACACAAAAAAACTTATGCATAACATTTTATGGTAGCATTATTCATAATATTTTTAAAAATAGAGACAATCTACAAGTTGTGTTATATCAATACAATGTATAATTATTTGGCCATAAAAATGAAGTGCTGATACATGCTACACCATGTATGAATCATAAAATCACTGTGGTAAGTGAAATAAATCAGAAACATACTATAGAACTCCACTTATAAGAGATATCATAATAGGCAAATACATACAGACAGAAAGTGGATTAATGATTGCTAGAGGATAGAGGGCTGGGGGATGGGAAATGCTAATGGGAATATTTTATTTTGGGGAGATAGAAGTGTTCTAGAATTAGAGAATAGTGATAGTTGCACAACTTTGTGAATATTTTAAAAATCACTGAATTGTACATCTTAAAAGAGTAATTTTTATGGTATGCAAATTATGTCTCAATAAAGAAAGACATGTTTATCATAATTATAAGTTACACGAAACTAGCAAAGGGAGTATTTGCATTGGATGGCAAAGATGACAGTCAGCACTCAGAAGAATCTTGACAGATTGGAAAGATGGGCTGAATCTGACAAGGTAAAATTTACTAGAAATAAACGTAGAATCCTAAAACTGCATTCAAGAAACACAACTAATAACAGTCCAATAAAAATAATTCCAGGCTTTAGTTCACAGGAAGCCTGATGTGAGTCAACAGAATGTCACGTTCTAAAAGGTTAATGTAATGTTTGCAATATTTAATAGAGTATAGTAACTCCAGTGAGGAATTAACATCCCTTTTTTGAGAGTAGGCCAGATGACACCTAGACTTTTAGGTCAGTTCTGGTTGCTGTGTTTCAGGAAGCATCTAGTTCAGTATGTGCACCTAATCCAAATACATATTTGGCTTTCAGAAGTTTATTTTTTTCATTTGAAAGCATTTTGGTGGGGCAGGACTTTCCCTTTCACCAGCCTCATCACTCCTTCGTTATCAAGCAGGACCAGACTCACACATGTATGTGTTACTCTTCAGCTTCTTATAAATATTTGTATTTAGCTCCCCTATCCCCCAACCCATCTAGAAATCAAGGGCATGTAGACAGAATGGTAAAGGAGTCCCAAAGCATGTTGGAAGGCAAGGAACAATGGAATGAACTAGTTTTATTTGATGAGAAAAAAAATGTGGGAGCCTTGGGAGTTGACTTCAAATATTTGAAGGTTTTCTTATAGACATGGGAAAGGAGAAAGGAGTATAACAAGGAATTTACACATTGAAGCCTCAGAGAAGAGGTGTTTTGACTCAATGTAGAGAGCATTTCAACTGAGCTCTCCATAGATGCGTGGCCTTCATCCAAATGTGGAGAGTCAGCTGAGCTACGTTAGCACAAGGTTAATGACCATTTAGGTGGAATTTATTATCAAATGGGTATTGGGTCTATATGATCTTTGCAATCTTTTCTAGCTTTCAGCTTTCATTATGATGCTAATTATATGCCAAGCAATTCTGATGGTTTATTTATCCATTAGACACTCTACCAGAGACTGGAAACCTAAGGCTCTCTCATGTATCTTGTTCTTTAGGAAGCTCACAGTATAAAACAGATAATAAGAATATCAACATCAAGCAGTTATTTTAAGGATTAAATGATATAATATTTGTAAAGCTATAGCTATGTCTAGCATGTTGCATATGCTCAATTAATGTTAGGGATCTTTTAAATTAGGGAAGACAGACAGTAATAAATACAGTGAATGTCTCTACTGGATGAACAGGGTACTGTGTGTGGGTAACTGATTGCTGGTGTGTGAGATCCCTCATTCCAGGATATTATCATATTGTGGTGGTTGGCTCTTATGGTAAAAATTGAATTACAAAGATTATGAATATAATTGTGTGTAAATCACACCTTTCTAACTTGCTAGGGCCTTTGTTTTATATTGTTTTGTATGGTATTGATGGTGGCACTGATTGAGGGGTGTGTGTGTGTTGTGTTTGTGTTTTACGCATGTATACATGTAGGTTCATGTGAGTAAGGCCAAATTAACATATGGACAACTGATGCTTTTGATGTCAGAACCGAACAGGATGCCCTATTTTATTAATTGAAGTAAAAACTTTGCTCGACCTCTGACTAATCATACCTCTAGAAAAGGTGTCAAATGTCAGTGACTTCTCATTTCTATTTTCATGTCTCTATTGTCACGCCTGTTGCTAAGAGTCCATTTTGATGGGGTTTGTAGGGTTGAGAAAGAACCCAGAGGGCCCAGCATGCCTGACAGTACTTGGGGGAGGGTGATATGCAGGTGGAGGGCAGGCTGGGGGCTGAGGCAGTGTGGGAGGAGGCCTTAGAATGGGAACAAAGACAAAACAGCCCTTCATGCATTTGTCTGGGTGTGAGCAGTGGGTGTGCATAAGAAAGGATGGCATGAGTGTGCAAGCATGTGTACCCTGGCTGGCATAAGGTTTCTAGTATTTGGTCAAGAGTCGAGAAGCAAATGTTGATCTTATTTGTCTCAAACATGTTCAGGGTATGATGTCCCAGTGTGTCTCTCTCTTTCTTTTTCTATCTATTTCTCTCCCTCCCCCTTGAGTTATAGCTATGAGTCAGAGATTAATACATTAACCAAATAATAACAATGCTTTAATTTCCCCTCACAGGAGCTTTTGTTATTAGATGATTCACATCTGGCCTCTTTCAAAAATAATCCAGATACTCTCAAGGGGCTTTCAGGGACTACCCTCTATCGTGAGCTCCTTGCTGAGCAGAAAGACTCTTGGCATCTGACACATCACAGAGCTCAGCCTGCTCCATGCCTCCACATGGATGATTAGGGCAACAGCTTCTGGGTCACCTCCTCTGCTTTTGAGGCAAATAACTGGCTATAGCTAGTTATATAGCCAAGAAAAATCAGCATCTTCTCTTGCTTGCTCACATCGCCTTTGTCTGCCATTGTCCTGCTCATAAAGGGGAGGAGTGTGGTGGGAAGAGAAAGAGGAGAAACAGGAGTAGGGATTTGACTTTTCCTGCCCCCGAGCCAGGTGAAATAGTTCATATCAGATGATTATTACTGTTATTAATCTTAAGGAAAGCATTTTGGTATTTTTAATACCATTTTATTGAGGAAAGAAGGAAGAAAAAAAAGAAGGAAGGAAGAGAGGAAAGAAGAGAGCAAAGAAAACTCCATATATGTTTGCATATATTTACATGAATTGAAGAAAGCAATGGAAAGATATGTTTCAAGCTTGAATATTAGTTTACTCTGGGAGTAAGACTGGAAGCCAGAGGGGCAAATTTTGCTTCAAAATCCTCTGGACTGTAGCCTTCTTAGAATGAGCAGCCCATGTTTTTAAATAAATTTAGTATGATTTTAAAAGTAGTATTCAAAAGAGTATAGGATTTTTCAAAAACGTTTAAGTAGCATCTCTTGGTTGTTGATAACTCACAAAAAAGCATGTTTTTCCCTTGTGAACATGTTGCCTTCTTTGTTGTTACAGAGGATGACACTAGCCACATTCAGAGAAATAGTCAATCGGGCACATGGTGAATGTCAGGACTATTTCAACCCCTCTCTTCTTTAGATTATTGGCCTGATTTCCCAGCTTCAGTGAACTGCCTCAATTTCCCTTTTGTGGAATGCCGAGCACCAAGAGAGCTTGGCTGAGCACTTTAGGAGTAAATATCATTCAACTCTGGCAACAGAACTTTGCTCTGGCTTCACCAAAGTAGCAGAGGTGACAGGCAGGCAGGCATCCCCATGTGTAACGGTGGGAAATCTTCCATTCTCTTTAGGAGCTTAAATAGATTTCCAGTCCAATTCTGTCACATCTGAGGGGTTCAGATATACTTTCAAAATCTAAGCCTTTAGGCTTACACTAAGTGGAAACTCTGAGGCACATGAGGTTGGTTCCCCATCACTATTACTGGAGTTGAAGGTAGAAAAAGATTAAGTGATAATAATACCTTACAGGTACACAACTTCATTAATCCAAAGCTCTTTGCAAACAACTCAGTAAATCCCAGGACCTAGAGCTCAGCTGAGCTGGTGCTGAAATGCAGCCATCCCCTGAATGAAGCAGCCTCCGGTGTCAGCAAACCACCCTCAGAGAGACCTTAACTCTGAACTTCACTCAGTGAGGTGAAAATGAAGACTGCATCTAACAGCAGCAGCAGGGACGCTTTTTCAAGGCAAAATGTAATTACCAGAGTAGGAGCTGGCCTCGCAAGTGGGGATTAACACTCCCCAACTCCCACAAGCACCTTGGGCTCTCTGAATAGCTTCAGCAAGATTTGGGGTTTTATGCTTCCATCCAAAAGTTGGCTCTGTGTGAAACATGGTTGCGGACTAGTAGACTACGGGGACATTGATTCATTGCAACCAGGGGAAAGGATTTACTAGTATTTCTTGTAAACCTAGGCAGCTTGAGAGTGGAGGTGGGGATTAGAGGAGATTCACAAAGTCTGAAGGTTGTAAAGGAGGCCATGGTCACCTCCGAATAATGAATAATGTTCAGGCTCTTGCTGAACGGGCAGAACTCAGCATATGGCTTGCTGAGCGCACTGCTGAGGATGGCTATTCATGGTCAGCATCGCAGGTACTGTTACTGGTCTTGGATCTCAAGAAAGTCCCTGAAAGATGATTTCCAAGTTTAGGCAAGTTTCTAATGCAACCAACTTAGGGGTTTGAAAACTAGGGTTTTCTTTTAGGCATGGTCAGGAAACCTGCTTTCTTTACACAAGACACGGTGCTTCTTGGTGCCTGACTCTTCATCATCTGTGTCACGGAGGTATTGTACAAAATCAGGATCTTTGCAAATTATGTTCTTCAGAGTCCAAAGGATTTCACTAACATGCTTCAGCTGCCAGGAGGAAGGGGCATGTTGGGACTCAGTGCCCATTATCTCTGCCAGGAGGAGAACAGCTCTTTATCTTTGTTGATACAGTAAGCATCTCTGTAAGGTTTCTTTAGGAAAAATTCTAAAAAAAAAGTTTGAGAATAGATGCTGTTTTCTAGTTCTCTGTAGCTATAATAGTCTGTATCCATGCAAATAACTTTCTGAGTTTCACAAACAAAACACCCAAAGTATGCATATTAGTTATCATAAAAGATACTTAACAATGTATATTCTCAAAATTAAAACTATTATTTCCTCTTCATCACAAACTATTTATTGAACTTGGATACACTGGAACAATAGAAAAAACAGAAAAATATACAGAAAAATTTTAAAATCACCCATGAATCTATTTTCTAGAAACAAACTGTAAACATTATGCTGCCAATTTTCTATGCATATATAATTTATTTTTTAAAAACTGAGCTCATATTTTGCACATTTTTAAAAAGTTTTTTAAAAAATCATTTGACTCTATTTTGTGAGTGATTTTTCATGTCATTAAATGTTCTTTGAAACATGTGATGGTTTTTGGCATTTAGTATTATGTAGTATTCCATCATACGTGCATAACATCGTTTATCCATCCCTTGGGCTGAGCATCTAAATGGATTCCAGCATCTGCTAGTTTATCCCAAAGAGGAACATTTTTAGGCTAATTATTTTCCACAATAAATATATGTTTTAACTTTAATTGTTGATGTTGTTTGGTTTATTTGTTTGTTTGTTTTTTTTTTTATTATACTTTAAGTTCTAGGGTACATGTGTATAACGTGCAGGTTTGTTACATATGTATACTTGTGCCATGTTGGTGTGCTGCACCCATCAACTCGTCAGCACCCATCAATTCATCATTTATATCATGTATAACTCCTAATACAATCCCTCCCTGCTCCCCGCTCCTCATGATAGGCCCCAGTGTGTGATGTTCCCCTTCCCGAGTCCAAGTGATCTCATTGTTCAGTTCCCACCTATGAGTGAGAACATGCGGCGTTTGGTTTTCTGTTCTTGTGATAGTTTGCTAAGAATGATGGTTTCCAGCTGCATCCATGTCCCTACAAAGGACGCAAACTCATCCTTTTTTATGGCTGCATAGTATTCCATGGTGTATATGTGCCACATTTTCTTAATCCAGTCTGTCACAGATGGACATTTGGGTTGATTCCAAGTCTTTGCTATTGTGAATAGTGCCGCAATAAACATACGTGTGCATGTGTCTTTGTAGTAGAATAATTTATAATCCTTTGGGTATATACCTAGTAGTGGGATGGCTGGGGTTATCATTATTTTTTCTTTTTCAGAAATTTGAGTTTATGTCTAAAACTAGTTGACAAGAAGAAGAAAGTTAAAAGGTGAAAAAAAGAGTTTTTTAAATGGATTCATGACACTGCAGAGAAAGTGCCACTAGAGTGACAAGAAAGAGGAAAGAAGCTCACTAGGGGAAGGCGGCAGGTGGGGGTGCGTGGTGGGGTGGGGAGCGAGAGGGCTTCTCTGCTATTAAAAAAGACCAGAACATCCAGCAGTTCCAATAGTGCAGAGAAATCCTCAATCAGATCATAATTATTGAGTTTGAAACAGTTTTTCCTTTCTGAGGGTCCACAGGGAACATAAAATGGGCTCTGCAAACTCCTTTCCAAGAGCATTGTGGAGAGTTTGAAGGAGAACCCCATGAAGAGTTCAACAACCTAATTTCTAACTTTGACTTTGCCACTAACCCCAGGGACTTGGACATATGTCTGAACTCTGTTATGTCATCCTATAATGAGGAGATTGGTGTAGGTCTGTAGTTCCCACGAAAGGCACTAGCCAACCTAGGAGCCTCCAAGAAGGTACAAACCTGGCGAAGACAATGCCCATGCTCATGAAGAAAGAGAAAAGGAGCAAACCAGGGAATCACACACATACGCATGCCTCCTCTGTGCCAACAATTGTGTGAACAAGGCCCTTGATGCATTATTCTGGTCAACTGTTACAACAACCCTGGCAGGCAGGGGTTGTGCAGGTGCATGTTACCACCTGGACTACATTTTGCCAAGTGAGAGATCTGAGGTTGACTCAGATCATCAAGGAGTCTGCCCAGGGTCATGTGGCCAGTAAGTGGCAAAGTGGGGTTTAAATTCATGCTACCTAGCTTCAAATAGATGATCTTGCCACTGGACCACAGGGGATCCAGTCATATATGTCTTTGAATAAAAAGAGAGAAAAATATGAATCCTTACCCAATAAATGTTGGGTAAACAGGAAGACAAAATACAAGGATCCTTGTCAGGTTTAAGATAAAAATGCTCTAGACACCATGGGGCTATTTTTTTCTAAGGTCTACTCCAACATATACAACCAAATACTTTTCCTTCATCTCTTTAGGTGTCAAGAGGCACTAGAAATCATATGGTCCAACCACTTTGTTTTATAGCTAAGAAACTAGGGTCCAGAAAAGCTAAATGATATTTAGATGGTTAGGAGCAGAGCTGAATTAGGAACCAGTGTCATCTGTAATCAAGTGAGACAAGCAAGTATTTATAACACCTAACATAGTGTCTGGTATGGACTAGTACCAACCATTTAGTAAGTCTCATTTCTTATGCTTTCCTTCTGCTATTCCATTCCTTTCCTGTGTTCTTTTCTCCATTCATTAACATTCACTTGTGCCCAAGCCATGTCTTCAGGAGGCTCTTAGTCCAGTTAGAAGTTCACAGTATTGTATGCCAATGCCCTTCTTTTCATACCCTATGTTGTTTGGGACAGAAACAGATGTCAGTGGGTTAAGAAGTGAAAGGGAAAATGAAGAGAAAAAACAAATTCACAAGCTTAAGTTTTAAAGGTTGGATAGTTAATGAAAAAAAAAAGGCAGTAAGAAAAGCTAAAATCAAGGTCAAAAGTATTTTACAAGGAGATGGGATGGGAATTACTTTTATCATTATTTTAGACCAAGGGGTGAGAAACAGTGGAAAGAGAGATTGAAGTTGAAAGAGACACAAAAATAGAGCAAAGTCATAGGAGATAGCAAGCGAGGGAGGGGGTCAAGGGCACAGGTAGAGGGGTTAACCATGGAAATATATTTCCCTCTAAGATGGAAAGAATATGAAAGGAAAAACTCTTGAAGTGAAAAACGAGAAGTTAACAAAGTTCACCTTTTTTTTCTTTTTTATTATGCTTTAGGTTCTAGGGTACATGTGCAAAACGTGCAGGTTTGTTACATATGTATACATGTGCCATGTTGGTGTGCTGCACCCATTAACTCGTCATTTACATTAGGTATATCTCCTAATGCTATCCCTCCCCCCTCCCCTCCTCCCCCCACCCCACAACAGGCCCTGGTATGTGATGTTCCCCTTCCTGTGTCCAAGTGTTCTCACTGTTCAATTCCCACCTATGAGTGAGAATATGCGGTGTTTGGTTTTCTGTTCTTGCGGTAGTTTGCTGAGAATGATGTAGATAAATCTGGATTGGGATAATAGGTTCGAGTTATGAAGGCAAGAATTAGGCTCAGAATATACCCACTCTGGAGATTTTCTCTTTGGGAGGAGACACACTTGTTGGCACCTCTGTAATTGGGAAGGTACATAAACCCCTGGAGCTCACATAGCAGCCTTCTGCCTTTGGTGGGAGACATGGAGGGGCTGGAGCTATGGTAAGCATAACTAGATGGGTCTCTTGCCCTTGTTCAGTGTGGCCATTTGCCTTTCTCTCCTCCCAAGTGCAAATTGTGACACCTGCAAACACTCCCTGGTGGAGTTTTGGAAGTGTGGCTCTGAGAATTTAACTCCCACTCAGTGGGAAGCTAGAGCAGCACTGTGCCTTGGAGTCAGAGGCGGGTGGCACTGCAAAGGGAGGTGGTCATGTATTTGCAGATATTATAAGGAGCCTCCAAACTTATTATTTTCCATCTCCACAGAAGACAATGCCAGAAGGAACAGGCTTAAATGACAGCAAGGGAGAATTTACTCTGACAAAAGAAGAAAAATACCTTAGTAAGTTAGGATAAATATGCTACAGAAAAGGATTTGGAGAAGGATGTAGAACATCTATCCCTAGAGACCTCTGACTCTCTCTGAGAGGCAGAAGTGCTTTCTGCGGGAGTTTGGGCCAGGTGATGTTAGGACTTCCTTGCAGTTCCATATTTAATCTATGATTTTGATCTCCTGACCCCAGGTGGTTACCACTGAGAGTAGTTGTCCACTTATGAGAGTGTGTTGACAATTCAGGATTTGGGGTACTTTGTTGAATTCCATTATCCTTACAAAAGAGGATGAAAAGCTTTTTCTATTGCTTGCCTGTTGTGCAAAGGTCCTTCATAAGGGGAAAAGTATTTTATTCCAGGGGTTAGAAACCTAATGCTTAGTCACAGCTTTATACAGGGAAAGCCCCAGTTGCTGCAATTTCTTTAATTTCTGACTTCATACTTGGAATTCTTAACTTCCAAAGCCTAAAATCAATGTTTTTATTTTCAAAGATGAGATGAAGCATTTTTTTTTCTCAATGATTCATGACCTGATTTGGCATAGAGAAAAGACTGTTGCTTAGAACAACAGATTCCCTTCCAGAATTATAATCCTGAAGGCCATCATCTCCTGACATTGGGTGATACCAGAAAGAGGGCGATAGATCACTAGTGTTGAATTTGTATGTGATGAGCAGTGGGTTTTATACTCTGCCCAGACAACCAAAAACATATGGCTCTAGACTCACATAATAAGGAAAATATACTGATCCATGGCCAGTTGCTGTCACCAGGTCACTAAACCTATTTCTCCAGATATAAAATGAGACTATCTTGCCTCTCGGTGCAAATGTAATAAAATCTAGTAATGCAGCCATGAAAATAAGCACGGGTCCATAACCCGAGGGCTTAAGAAGTCAAGGCTAATGAGAAACTGGCAGTATACAAAAAATAAATTGAATTTTCTCTCTTTTATCTTGGTTTTAATAGGAATTTGGATGTATTTTCTACAGAGAACATCCACATATGCCCTATGCAGACAGGATGTAGAAAAGTAGGAAATATTTTGCATTGATAAGAAAATAAGTGGGTTAAATGATAAATGGGAATATAGCCCATGAAAGTTTTATGATCCTAGTAATTTTTAAATCTACTAGCAAGTAATGAGGTACCAATACCTTAGGCATAATCTATGTGGCAGAGCTCCCCCCAGCATAGGGAAGGAGAGTATTACAGGGAAGCCAGGAGTATTTAATGCAAGGGGCCGGTGTTATTCTTCTGGTTTGTATCAAAAACATCTCGCCTGAACAACTGAGGAGTGGGAGGGAAATCCATGATATTGTGGCTTCTTTGAAGGCATGGGAAGGTCCACGTCCTGGAGCTGATACCTGCCCTGGTTCTCGCTTGCCTTTTCTTCTTCTGCAAAGTCTCCATGCTGTACCCTTTGTGTGAGTGTCCTTATGACAGAAAGATCAAGGGGCTACTTCAGAGGAGCTTCAGCTTCAAACAGCTTTTTCCAAAAATAACGAAGGTGGAAGAAAGAAAAGAGAGCCATGGGAGTGAAAACTGGAACCAAATACAAAAGCATGGAATGAGACATTTTAGAGGTGAAAGGAACCTAAGAAAGCGTGGAGCCCATCCCTTTCATTTAATAGAGGAGGAAACTCAGGTCCAGAGAAGCCTTTCCCTTAACAGATAGTGTTGTGCCTGCTATCATCCTGGAGTCCTCATCCTTACATAGTGCACACTCACAGGTAGATTCGTCCATCCCCAAGACCATGGCTTCTGCTTACCATCACTTGTGCATGCCTTTAGACAAGAATTTTCCCATGCACTTCTGACATGCCCATTTAAATGTCTGAAAGGTCCATTTAAATTTTCCTATCTGACAATCCAATGTGGATTTCAAACTCAGCATATCCAGACCTCTGCTCCCTCAGCCAATCTTGTTCCTCCAGGCTGTGTTTCCTCTCTAGCATAAACCTTGACCTAACCTTCTGGGGTTGTCCACATGTCTTCCCTTGCCCTAACCCCAACATCCAAGCAGTGACTTACTCTGCTCATTCCTCCCCTTTCACTTCTCCTCTGCGTTTTCCCTGTTCTCCTTTCCAAGAGCAAGCCCTTAAACCACTCTTAGCTTGACTCTGCATTGTTCAGCCATCTTTCTAAAAGCATAAATGCAGCCATGTCTTTGAATCCCCTTCATCTGGAGAGTAAAGTTCAAACTCTTAAATATGACACATGATATCCCCTGTAGCCTGGCTTCTGGTGAGCTCCCCATCTTTGTACAACCTACCAGGAGCCGTCTTGGTGTCTTCAGAAGGCACCCTGCCATCACTGCATGACTCTGTAACTTAGCCAAGATGTGGCCAGGGTGTCTTCCCCTTGCCACCCACACCTTGCTAGTTAGTGTAGCTCACTTATCTTTAAACTTCATGAATATATTGCCTCTTCTTTTCAGCCCTCCTGATGCTGTCTTCTGAAGAAGATGGGCCACTCTTGTTTTATAAGAGTGTTTTATACCCTCCTGTTTTATACCCTGACTCCATCCTGTGTTTTCTTGGCAATTGGCCCTTTATTCCATTACTATATTTTTCCCCTGCCCATTCTGATATATAAATTTCTTAAGGGCAAGCTCATTCATATTTGTAATCTTTAGTATTTGGCATGAAATACAATTCATAAAAAGTAAAATACTTTTTAAAGGAATGAATGAATAACCAAATAAAAGAAAGTTCACATAGCCCACCAGAGATCAAGTCAAGGAAGAGCTCCTTGACCTTTCTTCTGCCAGGTTATGTTTTTTCTACTCTGTACTGACCAATGAGAAGGTCTTGGATTTTAGAGTGGTACCACCAATGCATTTTCTCTACAAAACTTATCTTGTTTTCAGGTTGAAATGTTAGAACTCACAAGCAAATTGAAAATAAGAGAAAATGGGTCCCCAATTTCTAGAGCTTGTAATCTCTCTGGTGAGTCAATTATATTTTAATTGTCCAAGAAAAATAATACAGACAGAGGGTGCACACATGTATTGAGTGCCTTCAGTATGCTTCATACATAGTCTCATTTAAGCCTCATGTACCCCTCTGAAGTGTGTGCTGTTATCTACCCTAACAAATGAAGACCCAGAGGCTTCGAGGTTATGTAACTTGCCTGGGATCATCTGACTAGCAAATGTCAGAGTTGGGAGTCTAACCACGTCTGTCTGATTCTAAAGCCCATTCTCTTTCCCCTTCACTACACTTCCTCCCTAGGGAAACAGAACAGAATTAGGGACATAAAATCTGAAGAAGTTTCACTAACAGACATTCCTCTGTGACTCCAATGACAAATTGGACTGGAGAGGCAGGAGCTATGAACTCTAACTCTAATCCGGTTGTGTGGCATGATTTTGAGAAAGTCAATTAACCTCTTATTTTCCATTTCTTCATATTCACAAATATGGAAAACACAGACTTTCATTATCAGTTAACAGAAAAGAGGTACTTCACACGTAAGTTTGTGTCATTTGCTATATAAATACATTTAATGCAATTATTTAGTACTAACCATAACAGTACTCTTAACTTCTACAAGAAACTAGTATTGGTCTAAAGGAAATAAAGCAGCTGCTCTAATGAAAATCAAACAATGGACAAAAGCCTGATGCTCATTTTATTTTGTTTTAAACAAAGTCTTAGTTGAGAGCGTGATACCTGTTTTTTTTGCCTGGTGATATACCAAAAAAAAAAAAAAATAGAGGAATGAGAGGAATGAAGGGACACTTAGGAGGGGAAGAGGAAGGGCAGTAGGCGGGTGGCTGTTGAACATTTTACGTTCCCAATTGATTTTTTCCCCTAGTTTAATAAATCCAAGGTGAAAATTGACATTTTTGCTTGAACATTAAACACATAACCTTCACAGCATTCATTGTATTTCGCCAGCTACCAGCTGTTGACAGAACTTGAATTTTAACAGTGCTTTATAATGTAGAAATGTAAAAAGTCTAAAATTAAATATACTGGATAGAGTGATGGAGAAAATACTCAAAGTGGAAGCACCATAGAAATATAAAGAATTATATTTTTAATTTTTTTCTGAATTTTGAGAGGCAACATAACAGAACGAGGCCTGGTGTGGGATTCTTTCTCTGGATTGTTTATGAGTGAACGTTCTGTATAACCTTGTGCAAAATGCTTAACTCTCTGAGCTTTTGTTATCTTTTCAGTGGGGGCGTGGAGTTCATGTTGTGAAGGAATTGGGCATCTGTAAAGTGAGGACAGTATTTTCAAGTATCTTTGTAGTACTTGTGTTCTCAGGTTTTATAATGTTTGGGATAATAGATTTGGGCTCCAGATACTCTCTGACCACACCCAATGGCATGGCAGAAAGAAGCAGGAGAAAGGAGAGAGTTGAGGGCCCATATAACAGAGAACAATGGGAAAAGGATGGCAGTCTATTCCTTGAAACTGTGGTACTTCTCCTTTCAAACTAGAGCCTTAAATGAAGAGATTTTTTAAGTTGGAAGGAAGAATTAACCCCAACTCATAGAAGCTAAGTTCTTGAGCAGGAAACTTTTAAGACGTTTTTGTAATGACTCTCATAATTAAGGGATGTGAAGGCTGAGGGAGACCCAGCTTGGTCCCAGCGCTTGGCCTTCCTGATTCCACAAACCCCACACTGCCATTCTTCTAGGACCTAGGAAGACATCAGCTCCCTCACCAAGGCTCTAGCATTTTCTACAGTCAGAACACTCTCTCAGGCATTTGATCCACTCTTTCCTTGTTTTATAAAAGTCCAACCTTTATACACTTAATATGATTTAGTCCTGGTTTCATTTCCTGAATCTTTGTGTTGCTTTTTCTTCCTGGATCTCATGCTCAATGCTGCCAGTTTCTTTGTCCCTGCAGGTGCAGACAAATTAGCATAAAGAGTAAGTTGCAGAATTGGAGAACAGCAAATTTGATTTCAAAAGCCATTTCAGATTGAGGTCCATTTGGTGGCATTAGGAGCAAAACTAATAAACAAACCAGACTTTTTCTACTCAAATTGATTTTTTTTTTACATGACAGCATCCCTTTAGAAGTAGGATATTTTATCAAATTCTGATTTTGGCTGTCATGTACAGTGCATTTTTTGTTTCCTTCCTCATTATTGCTGACTGTTAAGTTATGTGGGTTGGCAAAAGAAAATCTTTTCTTTGATAATAAAAAGGAATGTATTTCCTTTCCAGCATCATTATCTGCTGGTGTGTTTTTACGACCTTATAGATGCAACATATTGTGGTTTGACGTTGTTGGTGCTCTCATGATTCCCATTTTGCAGACTGGAAAAAGGGCCATACCTAGACTTTACAACAATGAAGAAATCTGGGATCTAGTTTACTCCCTCATTGTCTAAATAAGCATTTTTATCACTTCTTTCCCATAGAGTGGCATGTATTTACTTGTTGTTTTTTGAGGGAAAGACTTCCCTGTAATATGTGACAGAGGATCAGAAGAGTCCTCCACAGGATTCCATGATCTAGGCCATCTATTGAGGTGCCTAGATGTTCAGAATTCTCTGAGCATTCCAGATCTCCCAAAGGGTGTTCACATCTCAGAGGGTGAGCACAGTTGCTTATGCACAGTGACCTACTCAAGTTGCTTAATGCTGGGAAATGTTTGTGAGGACACATATGTCAGTGAGGGGCAGTGACCCCACAGGGATGAAAGCACAGGAGCTGTGCGTCAGCCAACCCTCAAGACAGGTGGGCCTGGATCCAGGACAGCTGGGGCTCTGGGGTCGGGCTTTGGGAGATTCCTGGGCTGCATTTCAGTAATGTGCCCATCTCCTATCATATGTCTTCCTCTCCTTTCCCTACCACTGTACCTGGTGCTTCTCTTTTTACACCCCATGTCTTTTCTCTACCGCGAAGCATTTGCTTACTCACCTTTTTCCTATTTCCTTGTCTCTCCAGCTTGAAGTGGCTCTTATGGCCCAGACTCCCCATCTGTGCTTTCCCTGTGCATCTCTCTGAGCTCTGCTTCTACTGATTTATGCCTGATTTGTTTCATATTCTCGATTTCACATTCCTACGAGTGAGAATCTGATGACTCACCTTTTTGTGTCAAACCACGTTGTAGATCACTGCTCATCCCACAGACAGGTTGCCCTTGGGTGAGGTGCCCATCCCTAGGGGGTCATGTGGAATGAAGGGCCTCAGGAAAGGCTGGCTGGCTTTTAAAGGAAGAGGCAGTGTCCTCCGGAGAGGGCAGTTGACAGTCACCAAGATTGACACATCCGAGGCACTGGCCTACTGTCTTCTCATGAACCTTGCTAATACTGTTCCTCACCCTCAAGTTGTCTGGCAGCCTATGAGGAATGACTGGAAATTAATTTTCTGAGAGCTAAAATGTTTTCAAGGTCAGAAAAGGAGAAATCGTTAAAGTGACCATAACCAGGAGACACTGAATTTAGAGCTTTACATTTATTACTTTATTTCCTCCTCACAACAACTTTATAAAATAAATGTTATAATCCTTATTGGGCTTAAATAACCTGTTCGAGACAAGCTAGTATGAAGTAAAACGGCTGATAGTCAAGCCAGGTTTGTCCGACTCCAAAATTGTGCTGGCAAATTATACTCCTTCTATACCTAACTAGGTATCTTTAAGTAACTAGCGTGCTCGTCACCAGAGTCAAATTAGGCATCCCTGAAAAATGTGACTGCAATCAGAGCAGCAGTGGGAGAGCATCCCAAGCCAGAACTGGGAAGGAGGGGAGTCACTCTGAGACCAAAGGGGAAAATCCCTGATATCAGCATAATGGAGTTGCAGCGCCTCCTCAAGGTGGTTTCACCCCCAGCAGAAGTGAACGCGGCGTGCAGAAGGCTTCTGTGACTTATATTAACACAGATCCATCATTAATATGACAAATATGCACACCTGCAGACTTAATTGCTTCAATTTTCTTGAGTCACTGATAGGTTTATGGCCTGCCTCAATTCCAGGAAAACTGAAGCAATTGAGATTGGGCGAAAAAGTCTCTCACTCCAATCAATCTCTCCAGCAGAGCCAGTCTCTGACCCTGATAACAGACTTTCTTTCTAGACAGGGTAATTAAAGAGGCAGAGTGAGCTACTTCTCAAAGTCCCTTCGTCTTAGCTTTATCATCTATAACACAGTCTTAGAAACTCTAAGACCAGGTATGGTGGCTCACGCCTGTAATTCCAGCACTTTAGGAGGCCGAGATCACTTGAGGTGAGACGTTCGTAACCAGTCTAGCCAACACGGTGAAACACTCGTCTCTACTAAAAATACAAAAATTAGTCGGGCATGGTGGCCCGGGCCTGTGGTCAGCTACTAGGGAGGCTGAGGCATGAGAATCACTTCAACCCAGGAGGCGTAGGTTGCAGTGAGCCAAGATCTTGCCACTGCACTCCAGCCTGGGTGATGAAGCGAGACTCCATCTGAAAAAATTTAAAAAAAAAAAGAAACTCTAGCAAGGAAACATCTTTCCTTCTCCTATCCTTCCTCAAATGACTGGCCCTTCATTCTGACCAGTGATGCCCTTCCCCCTTCATTTGTTTCCCAGCACAGACAAAGCAGGGTAGGTTTTCTGGCTTGCTTCTGTGAGGATGGTGGATGGTGTAAGGGATTTCTTTTTTCTTCTTTCTTTTCTTTTTTCGAGACAGAGTCTCACTCTGTTGCCCAGGCTGGAGCGCAGTGGCACGATCTCAGCTCACTGCAACCTCCACCTCCCAAGTTCAAGTGATTCTTCAGCGTCGGTCTCCTGAGTAGCTGGGACTACAGGCTCATGCCACCACTCCCAGCTAATTTTCTGTATTTTTAGTAGAGACAGGGTTTCACCATGTTAGCCAGGATGGTCTCAATCTTCCGACCTCATGATCCACCTCCTCAGCCTCCCAAAGTGCTGGGATTACAGGCGTGAGCCACCGCATTCTACCGGTATGAGGGATTTCTATTGCAGTTTGAGGATCCCTCACATAAGATCAAAAGGTTTGTTCATAGCTGGGAGTTCATACCTGTAATCACAGTGCTTTGGGAGGACAAGGCAGGAGGATCACTTGAGGCCAGGAGTTTGAGACCAGTCTGGGCAACATAGCAAGACCTTGCATTTACAAATAAATGAAAAAGAGACAGGCTCAGTGGTGCACATCTGTAGTCCCAGCTACTCGGGGGGCTGAGATGGAAGGGTTGCTTGAGCCTAGAAGTTGAAGGCTGCAATGAGCTATGAATGCATCACTGCACTTCAGCCTGGGCAACAGAGTGAGACCTTGTCAAAAAAAAGAAAGAAAGAGAGAGAGAGAGAGAGAGAGAGAGAAAGAAGGAAAGAAAGAAAGAAAGAGAGAGAGAGAGAGAGAAAGAAAGAAAGAAAGAGAAAGAAAAAATGTTGTTCAAACAAAGAAAAGCAATCTTCTTGCCTGAAGCTTTCTCCCTCCAAATTCAGGCTCAACTTGTTATAAAAAACCAAAGACAACACAAAGTGGGATATCATTCTTCCTTTAAATGACTAATGAAACCTCCAGCAAAGAAAACAAAGCTACTTAGTATATTTTTTTGTTTTTGTTTTTTTTCCGAACCTTTTAAAATCAAGTTTTTCTTTAAAAAAGCAAGAAATGGCCGGGCGCAGTGGCTCACGCCTGTAATCCCAGCACTTTGGGAGACCAAGGTGGGTAGATCACGAGGTCAGGAGTTTGAGATCAGCCTGACCAACATAGTGAAACCCCATCTCTACTAAAAATACAAAAATTAGCCAGGCATGGTGGTGTGTGCCTGTAATCCCAGCTACTCAGGAGGCTGAGGCAGGAGAATAGCTTGAACCTGGGAGGCAGATGTTGCAGTGAGCCAAGATTGCACCATTGCATTCCAGCCTGGGAGACACAGCAAGCCTCCATCTCAAAAAAAAAAAAAAGTAAGAAATTGGAAGAATTTAATGGATTATTAAATAACTGTGTACAAAACAATGGGTGTTAAATATAAATTAATTGACCCCAAATAGAGATTTGTAACCACCAGGGTTACAAATAAGAGATCCCATGAGATATGAGAAAATGGTGCCAGTTAGAAACTACCAAATTCTTTTATTATTGTGGAGGCAAAAAGTGAGAAAAGTAATGATGAAATAATTATTTTCAGCTTTATTGAAGAATTTGTGATATTTCAACAGCATGTTACCTCTTGAAATTGAAGTACTAAAATAAGTAATAATGAATACTGAGAATACCACAAATCAGGCAACCAAATAAAAATAGTTAAATTCCTGGTGCTACATAAAATACATACATGCATCATGAAGAATTGCAGAGAAGTTAGGAAAGGTGACATTAAATTATCTAATTCAACCTTATCCAGCAAAAGATCCTTGTCTGCAAGGACTATGTCCCCTCAATGAGTCAGACCATTAAAGTTGATGACCAACAGATGAGATTTGTAAATGGAACCTAGCATAAGTTAAGGGGGTACAGTTGTGAAGGAGGGCATGGTAACGGTGGGAATCTGTACAGAGAAACCAAACCTGAATGAGTGTCCTGTAGGGGTGTGCCATACATACTGATCAAGGAGATCGACTTAGATTTTTAAAAAGGTTTTGATAGATCCTCCCTTTAAGATCTATTTTTTGAAAAAATGGTGAGTTACCATATTTGTTGGGCATGGAGCCTCAGTTACTATGAAAGCAATATGATTAACAATCTTTATAAATGACTTAGATGATACTGAACCTTATACTAAAAAGTCAAGTTAATGGAGACAGACTGTAAGAAGATTAGTGTTAGAGGGCAGAAAAGAGGGAGATGATTTTCCTGTGACCAACTTCAAGGTAATGCCCTCACAGGTAAAGACTCCAGCTATAGTTATGAAATAAAAGGATCTTTGTCATATCATTAATGATTCAGGAAATGACTTAGAGTTCATTAAAATCATTCTCTGAAAACATTGAACCAACATGAAGTCGTGGCTAAAAAAGGGGAATAAGTCTCTTTATGAAGGACATGAGGAACACAATAGTATTCTACCCTTATGTAGAACTGTATTGAATTTTTTTTAACCAGGAATTTAAAAAGGTTATTCTTGTCACTAATCTTTAATGATAATATTAATATTACTAATAATGATAACTCATATTTCTAAGCATTTCCATGTGCATTTTCATTGTAATAGCCCTGTGATAGATGTTTGTGTTATCTTCACTTTTTGAAAGATAGAGAAACTGAGGCATAAAGCTTTCAGAGGTAGTATGGGCAAGAGCTTTGCCTCAGACTTTGGTTTCCTGGTATTAGAACCTTCCCTGTTTCTGCAGTGCTACATTACACCACTCTAGGGAATGCATTTAATGAATCCAGTGAACATGCACAGAAAAGTAACCGTAATCATCAGTAGGAAGTAGGTGTGGTTCTATGAAGGTAGAATAAAAAGCCTGGCACATACTAGATGCAATAGCCAAAGAAGGATGAAAGAAATATGAATGAGTCTCCTGATACAAGGCAGACTAATAGAGGAATGTGATCTAGGCTTATCACATTAAAGTATATGTGACCTTGTTCACCAAATATTCAACTGCTAGGACTCAAAGTTTTTGAACCCAAGGAAGATGAGTTTAGAGCAAATGAAAGGAAGTACTGCTTAACCCTGAATGTATTATTTATATGAAACTTGCTTCCCAAAGTGTAGTACAATGGAAAAAATACAGATATATAAACAAAACAAAAAAAATACTAAACAGTTTATGAATGAAGGAGACAGAGTCCATTGCCAAGTAGCTAAGACTGACCTCAGCTTTAGTGTTGATGTCTGGGAGGATGAATGTCCCCTGGCACAGAATTACCTCCAGCTCTGTGCCTTTTTGGCTCCAGAATGAGGAGTCGATGGAGAAGCTACCAATGCTGTATACCTGTCCCTAATTTCTGTCTTTGTGTCCTGATTTAAGGTGAATCATCCATTCATTCCAGTTACTGTCACTTTTGTTTACAATCTAGCTTGTATATGAAACTACAGCCATATTCCTTTGGGACATGCTCTTACACATCAGAGGAAGAAAACCCAGCACTTTTTTTTTCAGTTTGCAAAACTCAACTAACATTGTTTTAGTTAAAATCTCAAACTAATGGGCCAGTGCTACCGTGAGTATGAGAATATGAACACAAACATTCAGACACAAGCAGCAGTACAGTGACCAGCACACGTAGTTGTGAGGAGTGGCATCATTGATGGGTGCCACATGGTGCATAGTCTTCATCTATTTTCTGAAAGACATTATTCATGTAGAATGTATGGCTCCTGTTTCTCATTATCAGCCTCTTAAAGTGTATTTTGTTTGGAGGGCTTGTAGAGGAGAGAGGGCTTTAGAATTATGATAGAAAATATAGAAGGGGCAATAATAAAGAAAATGTCCTGTCAATGCATGTTATTCCCAGCTGAGCAACAAGACACCTTAGCAATCAAGTGACCTTATATTTCTTTTAAATCATTCTCCCAGCAGGGATTAGATGGCTAGATCAACGTTTCCATGGAGATATGCCTGTCAGGTCATTTAGAGGTCATCTTAAAGCCCTTTAGTAATGAGTACCTTACACAAATTAGCCTATAGAAATAGGCTGAAGGCAGTGTGGAGGGTCTTTAGACCAGTAACAGACCAAATACTATGCAGATGTGATTCTTCAGGAGAGTCTGTCACAATGAAATCACATCAGATTGCCATATGATTTGTACACTAGTGTGAATTGGTTAATAACTCAATTTCAGTCTTGGATCTCTAAGCCCAAACTCTTCAAACTCCTGACAGTGTTTACTATTGATGTATATCTTCTGTATACCTAATTCATTAAGCTGAAATACAAGCACAGTGGCTCATGATTTCTCAGTGTAAATAAACATCGGTTTTGTAGACAGCACAGTCTGTAGCAAGAGCACTGTGCCAGGAGTCAGAAGGCTGTTATCTCCATCTCATTAGCTCTAACCCTTGAAACTGTCACTTACCCTCCTTGGCCTTCTGGTTTCTAATTCTGTAAAGCCTACCACACAGGAATGATGAATGAAAAGAGGACCTTAGAAGAAAGGCCTTTGCAAGTTGTAACACAGGGATGATAATAAGGTATTCTTCACGTGCTTGAGTCTTTGTGGAATTCCCTTTCCACTCCACTTTCCCAGGCTAAATGATGCAACAGAGATACCTAAGATTACTATCATGTCTCAGCCTTACTCTGAAGGAACTTGAGGTTCAGCCCCCATTATGGCAATTGAAAATCACAGAGAGACAAAAAATACCAGAAAGTTTTACAGTGAGAATAAGCTTTAGAGGTCACTTAAGCCCCCTTTTCTGTAGGAGAAAATGGCTTAGAAAGAAGAGCCAAGAGAAATGACTGGCCCTCCAGCTTGGGCTCCCTGGCTGTTTATATGTGCAAGAAGGCAGTGCTCAGGGTCAACAAGGTAAGCTCAGGGCTCTGTGGGAATGGGGTGGAAAGCCTGTTCCCTAGATTGAGGATGAGAATGGAAGGTTCTACTTGAGTGTGGTACTTCTTGGCATTTATGATAACAGGTGCTCACACAGACTAGTCTACAGAGAAGGACTCAGTTTACTACTGATAAAAACATAGCTATTATTTTAATATTGCCCCCATTTGCTCCTTCCTTCTTCTCTGACCACAATCACCACCCCCATGTCCTGGAAGGACCTGCCCATTTGAATTCATGAGTGCCTTGCTAAGTGCCTGACAACGAGCTGCCTGGGGCTGGCCTTGCATGCAAGCCTTGAAGGGGTCTGGATGGCATGGCCTCCCTCTGTGAAAGCCCCCGTGGCCAAGTCTTAAAGCATAGATATTGTAAGTGGAGTTTTATCAGAGACATCTAAAGATTGTTCAACTTGCTAACCAGCACTTACAGAAATGTACAAATGTGGCTTGGTCTGGGCTTCTCAACTGAACTGAGCTGATTCCTGGACTTATAGTTCCTGGACTTAGGAAGACTTTTAAGAGCTGAAGCTATTTAAAGATATAATTTGCTTGATTCTGTCAAAGATTATTGCTCAATTTTAGGATTTATGTGAGTGATAGTAATAATGACAACAAACAGTATTAATGAAGATGATGATGATGATATTAGTGTTTATTAAACTCCAGGTACTGCTAAGCACTTGGTTTGTATTATCCCAAGACTGAGATTTGCAAAGTGAGGGAACGAACGTTCAGATAGTGAAAAACAACAGTGGCCTTAAAACCAGGAGACCTAAGATTCCCCGCTCAATTGCCACTCCCACCCCTACCATTCTAATATTTACTCACTGGGTGAACTCGGTTAAGTAGGTTGACTATTCTGGAACTCAAGTTCCTCGTCTCTAAAATACAGATATAAATACTCACATGAAAGGGTCATTGAGGATTAAGTTAGTTCATGAATATTGAAAGGGCTTCTTAGCAGAGCTAGTGCATAATAGATACATTATTACTTGTTGAGTTGAATCCTAGATGATAAGAACAGAAATACAAGTGGATGAGAACTACTTAGAAATGGAGATGAATCAAAACAGTTTAGGATAGGCGACACGCTATTCTTCTTTTGTAACTCATTTACAGGTGATATTTTGTCATTTTCAATTCTTTTTTCCGTTCATTTTATAAGACAAGAGCCATAGAGAGGACCTTACTGAAATCGTTTAGAATCAGAAAATTATAGCAAATACTAATCTCTTTGTTAATGAAAGACCTGGAGTATAAGAGAGAGGATTTAGAATGAACAGATCGCTCACTGGGTCTAGTTTACAATTTTCTTACAATCACCGTGACCAGTCTTCTGGCTTTTCCAAAACTCCGGCATCCATGTTGCTTCCAATGCATCACTGCAGGAGAGTGGACCTCAAGGACTTGCAAAGCTCAAATCAGAATTCCAGTCGTGAAACTTCAGGCTTCAAAATGACTTATTCTCATTGCAATGTATGAAATGATCTGTAAATACGTATTTTAACATTATGAAGTTTACATATTATTACATACCTTACTTGATGTCAGATTCTGTTAAATGCCTGCTGTTATCTCAATTTACAAAGGTCAGTCGGGTGGCAGTGGATAATAGGAATAGATATAAGTAAAAAATCCTTTCACCAGTACATTTGCAACTCAGATAACCCTGCCTTTTTCAAAAAGCTTTGGGCTTTTTTTTTTTTTCTACCCTTTCAAATGAGACTTTAATGAGTATCATGTGGATAAACTCTTTGCAGAGGTTTGAAAAGATCCAGAGAAACACTGTGGTAGGAACAAGCAAATCATTTTGGATGAAATCACAAGTCATTTGAATGCCTCCTCCTCTGTCTGGTTGTGTCAGAACCTTTTGGCTGCATTTTTCCCCCACAGGAATGTTTTCATCTCCATGGCTAGGTAAATAGAATGTTCGTGTAGTTGCTCGATTGCTATTCATGCCAGCACAGAGTAGCGTAGAGTGACCTACTTCCAGCAGCATCCATAGAAAGCTTCACTGCTTTCCATCAAGACTGATTTAAAAAGCCACCCTCTGCTTCCCACAGCTCCCACCCCCAACTGCCCCCAGAGACAACAAACTATGGACTCTCCAGGGTGCTTATTTCCTTTCTCTCATCACTCCTGCTTCTTGTGTTGGTTCATTTTAGTCCATCCTAGCCTTTTGGCAAAGAGAAGCAGGTGGATGGGCAGCTTCAAAGGAAGTTAACATTGCAGAGTTTTAGGGTCTAGCTCTGTAAAGGATGGAGCCACTGAGAGAGAGATCAGGCTACCCTTATCCACATAAACATAACTGATCAAAGGTTAACAATTCATTGAAAAGTATTTGGAAGCATCTATATGTGGGTGATTTTTCTTTTTACTGGGGACTCTTGATTGGAGTTTCAATAGGTCACTCTCATGAGTTTCAATACAGCCACTCTTTACCTTATAAGTTGATAGGCTGGATTGAGCTGAAACATTCTAGCACTTTGGGAGGCCGATGTAGGTGGATTGCTTGAGCCAGGAGATTGAGACCAGCCTGGGCAACATGGTGAAACCTCATCTCTAGAAAAAATACAAACATTAGCAGGGCATGGTGACATGCACCTGTTGTCCCAGCTGCTTGGGAAACTGAGGTAGAAAAATCATCTGAGCCCCATAGGTCAAGGCTGAAGTGAGCTGAGATCGTGCCACTGCACTCCAGCCTGGGCACTGGGGTGAGATCCTGTCTCAAAAAAAAAAAAAAAAAAAAAAAGAAAGAAAGAAAAGAAAAGAAAAATCCAACTCCAAGAAAAAATCATCTGATTCGAAAAATTTCTGCAGAGACCTTTATCCAGGTGCCATACAGAAAAAAAAAAAAAAAAAAAAACCGCCTGCATCTGATTTGGGATCTAACTAGAGCCAAGTGTCATGTCTGGTTTTGTGTCACTGAATAACATGGTTAGAGCTGGACAGTTCCTAGAGAAATCTAGTCCCACGATTTGAAGATGAGAAAGTGAGTTCCAGGGAGCTTACAACAGTCCCATTCTCCAGGCTTCCTGTCCAGTGCTTTCTCTACCCTGCCATCATTTCTCATCACTGAATCACTCATACTTTGAGGCTCTGTTGTTTTTGCCCTTAAGGACAATGTCACCAAGCAGAGAAATAGAAATTCAATTATCCTTCTCCTAGTCACAAGTGGATATTTCTATTCCAAATCCCAGCAAGTCAAGAAGATTCTGGTTCCTTGAAAAATGAACCTCCTGTGCTTCTGTTGTATGAAAGCTTTTTGAAATTTTAAGCTATTTTGCTCTAAAGCTTTTGTTCCACATAGTTCTGTGGCCATTGCTCAAGCCTGTTTGGAGAAAGAGGAATGAGAATGAGATGAGAGGAAGCAGCTCTATGGCAATGAGTTGAATACAGGAAACACAATGAGAACTGAATTCCCAATTGTTCTCTGAACATCTTTGCAAATGAGTTTCCTGGCTATGCTGTCTACCATATTGTTGTTCACTTAGCCAGGCCAATATAGGCACAAACTTCAGGCAAACCATCAACGTTTCTGACATCTGTGCTGGCTGACTTCAGGACCAGCAGGGTGCCCTGTTTTCTGTGGCTCTCACTCTGGGATGCAGGAGTTTAGCACTTCAGAACTCCATACCACATGGTCCCTATGGCAAGAGGCAGGGAGGCTCAACCAGCTCAGTCCATGGGCCATTGTTTCCCGGGTTAGTCTCATTTCCTCACTTTCCCTGACTCCTCTCTGCATCTTTCTCCTCTGTCTGTTTTTCATCTGTCCCACATCTTCCTTCACAGATGGCCAGGACATTAATGTGCTCTTGTCATTATGTTTATGAAACACGTCAGGGTCTTTAGAGGATCCCTTTCCACAGACGTTAAGATTTGGGTCACGCTTGATACTAAGGTGAAGATTTGCAGGATAATTAGTGATCCCCTACTGCTATTAACCCCTGACTTAAGCAGGTTATTTTCTTACAAAGATGTTGAAAGTTGATACCGCTGTTAATAGTTTCAGTGAGAAGACCATTATGAAACTGTGTGGGAAACTAGACCTACCATCAGTATCTTTCAAACTCTGAAATTAGAAGGAAAAAGAGGAAAGTACAAAAGAACAGAAGAGGGGGTATTTCTATCATAGGCCTATCTTTGGTTACCTTAATGGTAGTAAGTATCTGATAGACAAGACCCATTTGTTATTCTTAGTGTTTGACAGTAGGCTTATCACTACTAAAGTTAGGAGCTCAATCTTTATCACATAGGGAAGCTCATAATGGCTGCTGAGGTAGCAGAGGGTGGAGGTGTAGCTAGATTCTATTTTTAGAGATGCCTCTTTTCATTTCCATTGTATTTCTTTCATAGAGGTTATAAGTCTCTTCATAATACCACACTTAATAAAATTGAAAACAACCAGCAAAAGTAATAACCCAGAGACACACTTCAACCCCCAACAGCAAGTTCCCCTCATAGGAGTACATCTTATTTGTACTCCAACTGATCCAGTTCTTCCCTAACTCTGCTCTGTGAAACCCCCTCAGAAACCATACTAGACTTGGTTTGGATAAGGGTTCTTAGACTAACAGCAACTTTGAAACTCCTAATTTAAGCGAAGTCTTTTAATAGTCAGTCATAGCCATCAGGGAGTGTCAACCTCAACCTTGACAGACTGCAGGGTTAGTTCATCAGGTGCCCTCAACATGAGGCTAAAAATTGACTAGTTAATGCTTCCTTCTGCCTTGACCTCAGCAATCACAGCAGCCTCATTAGTACTCAGCTGGATTCAGCTTGCACTCAACCTTGCTAGGAGTGAGAAAGAGTCCCAGAATGCCAAGACTGCTCTAAGCCACACTAAGCCTTCCAGTGAATTAAAGCTATTTGACAATTTTCCAGGTTAAATTCATATTTGAATTCAAATTGTCAAATTCTTTGAAAGAGGGCATCACAGATCTCGTCCTCAGTGAGGTTGTATTTTGGGGGAAATCCTGATCCTGACATGATGTGTTGTCTTAGCAGCTCAGTTCAGGGACTGCCAGTGTGAAAGAATGCCCAAAGAAGAAACAGGGCACTTGGATGGTATGGGGAAGTTGTAATCCCTGGAAGAGGAATTTTTGAAGCAAAGTTTCCAGTGTCCTAATCTAACCCCACAAAAAGTGCTGCAAGCTCACAATCCACAAGCTAACATTAGAACAATGACTAAGGCTAATCTAAAAGTGATTTCATCTCACTCTCCTTCCCACTGCCTTTCCCTATCCCTGATTATTCTCTACTGCGACTTTCCCTGCCCAAGATCTCATTATTCCAATTCTGTATTGCATGCAGAAGCTCTACATTATCTTTCTTAGAAACCATGCATCTGTACCAGCATGAATGAGAGTCTTTCTCACCAGCCTGAGGTCCAGTGGGAACATGGCCTAGCTCTTGAAGGCTCTGATCAAATCCTCCCAAGCCTGTCCACCCTGTGTGCAGAGGGAAAGGAGAAGTGGAGTTTGGGTTAGACTTAGAGAAGGTTTGACATAGTTTGAGATATTAAACTTTTCTTTATAGGTGGTCATATGAGGCACACCGTTGTGGACTTAGAATCATAGAATGTCAAAGTCACAACAAAATCTTCAAGTTCATCGACACAGGTCCTCCTTGTTCAGACAAGAAAACTCAAATCAAGGCAACTCATTCAAGGTTACTCATACCATACTGGGCCTCTTGCACCTCAACTCACTATTTTAGTCACCGCAGAATATAGGATTAGAGTTATAGTAAGACCTTATTGCATCTGGTTTCCTGCCATTCTCTTTCGGGGTCTTTGTAATCATTCTAAATTGTGGCCTAGTTCATTCCTCTGTGTAATAAAACCATAGGTGACTTTCCATTAGTTCTGAACTCCTTAAATGGGCCTTCACAATGTTCGCAGTTGTCACCAATCTGCATTTTTCACTGCTGTCCTGGGCTATTCTTGTCCACCTCATCCCCCCTGCAGCTTAACCAGACATCCTGTGGTTCTGCAAACATGTGTTATCCTTCTGTTCCTTTGTACACACTGTTCTCTTCATCTGGAATTGCCTCTCCAATGTTTTCTCCCGTTTGGTTCCTTCCCATCCATTTATGCCCTGCCAAGCTCCACTCTGCATTCAGCACTGCTATTACTGCTTAGAGTACTTCTTCATGGTCATGGCTTAAGTTTCCTATTAGATTGAAATCTCTTTTAGAGTGGGGACCTTGTAACACAACTTGCTGAATGTGGCAAATATAGTGTGCTCCAAAAATATGTATTGTATACAAGAATAACTAGCACCATGGTTTCCATAGATTCTGGGACGTTCCAGACATTTAGGGGGTGCTGAGGGATGTGAGGTTTGTGGAGGAAAATGGACACACCAGAAGTCAGGATACCTTCCCTTTCTGGATATCTCAACCCCACAGCGTGATGAGGGCATTGGTGCTCCTGCCACCTGTGATGACTTGAGATGACTGTGTAGGATCTCGTTGAGATTTGACTGTACAGTGTGAAAAAGGTTCTATCTGAGCCTCCTCAGCAACCTCAGCTGGCCTTGGGCGGGCATAACTATCACTTCCCAAGTTTGCTTTTGCAAGCCTCATGGCAGGCTTGCATTGGTAAAGCAATTTCTGAGCATTTCCTCTTCCTGAGATATTCTGCTGGCATCTAGACCAGTACGATTACACTGGTGTTCCAAGCTCTGATCTCAGTCCTATTGGTGAGGAAACTCACAAGACCCTTACTATGCCCTTTGTGGTTTTTCATTGGTTGACCCAGGCAAGATGTAGCATACATAAGTAAGTTCCTGGTTTAGCATTGTAGCGCTTCTGTGTCAGATCTGCCAGGAAAAAGAAAAGCCAAGGAGGAAGCTATCATTAGGTAATTATCTTGAAACTGAAAAATGATGGGCACCCTTGGTAGGCATTGTGCCCTCTTCCTTCCATCCTTTGCCCTCTATGGTGAGTCTAGTCCAGGCAGAATCATGAACTCACTGTAAAGATGGGCATGAATAACCCACAGAGAGGTTCTGAGGGTTGGCCTGGAAGCTGAGGCCAGAGGTTGTGCTCTCAGCCCACCTCCCATGGAGGTACTTTGTCAAACCTTCACTATACCTGTTCTTCCATTGGTGCTACCGTGCCTAGGACCCTGGAGCAGAAGACCTTCTTCCGCATGAAAAACTTGGACTGCTAATAGGTATGGAACTTCTTGAGTAGATGAAATGTTCTGGGATTAGACTGTGGCTGCACAACGTTGTGAATATATTAAAAACCACTGAATTATAATTGAAATGGGTGAATTTTATGGTATGTGAATTATATCTCAATTTTCAAAGAAATCATGGGATATGAAGACCTAGTACAAAAACTGAAAAGATTGCAACACAGAAACTCCTAAAAGACTACATAGATTTATCTACTCAGATGTGCTCTCTGTCTGTGCATGCTTTGAGATTATGTTGTCTGGTGCATGTGTTGAGGATGGAGGGTACTAATTGTTCATCCACCTCAGCCTTTGTTCTGTGTCAGACTGGGGTGACCTTGGTCTAGGAACCTTGTCTTGCTTCCACCATGGAAACAGAGGTAATAAGTCTGACCTACTTGATGAGGATCTCCTGGGAAATAAAAATCTGGTTTGCCAAGTGCTTTAGAGGTATGAGGTGCTAGATCCTTCAGAATAGTTACAGGAAGGGCTGAGTGGCACTCAGATTTGTATGAGATAAATCCTACACTGGGGTGGAACAGGTGCAGGCAGGAGGCTGGAGGTGCCCTGCTGTGGGTGATTTAATTGTCATTAGGTGCTCTGGTAGGAGCTATGACAGCTTGTGATTTTTATATCTGGGGTTCGGAGACAGGGTTTGGTTTCCGCTGCAATAACAGGACAGGCACTCACAGAGGAGGGTGTGTATCTCGGGAGGAGCCTTTGGGGCTGTGATGTGAAGGCATGAGAAGTGGTTGGAAGGATAAGCACCCATGTGGGAAATGGAGTTTGTGATTGTCAGGCCTCCTCTGAAGAGCCGTGGGTCACTGCTGCTCCAAGCATGCACTCCCACAGACATGCCCAGAGGTTTCTCCCCACATGGAAATCTGGAAGCCTCCTTAGTAGAAAGAGGGACTCTTTTCCTGGAGAAGTCTGTGTCACAGCCTCGCTTAATAAATGGGGCCATACTTATAGAAAGCCAGGACTGGGGTTCAGGGGATCATCTGTCCTCACACCCTCTGCCCACTACAGCTTCCTGGATGCTTTGTCTGAGTTCATGGACAGCTTAGCAACCCAGTAGGATGACTGAGTCCTCTAGGTAGTTGGGAGGGCCAAGGATGGAAGGGATCTCTGATCCCTTTCTCTTTTTTTTTTTTTTTTTAATTATTTATTTTTTTTTATTATACTTTAAGTTCTAGGGTACATGTGCATAACGTTTATATCATGTATAACTCCCCAATGCAATCCCTCCCTCCTCCCCCCTCCCCATGATAGGCCCCAGTGTGTGATGTTCCCCTTCCCGAGTCCAAGTGATCTCATTGTTCAGTTCCCACCTATGAGTGAGAACATGCGGTGTTTGGTTTCTCTTCTTGTGATAGTTTGCTAAGAATGATGGTTTCCAGCTGCATCCATGTCCCTACAAAGGACGCAAACTCATCCTTTTTTATGGCTGCATAGTATTCCATGGTGTATATGTGCCACATTTTCTTAATCCAGTCTGTCACAGATGGACATTTGGTTGATTCCAAGTCTTTGCTATTGTGAATAGTGCCGCAATAAACATACGTGTGCATGTGTCTTTGTAGTAGAGTAATTTATAATCCTTTGGGTATATACCCAGTAGTGGGATGCCTGGGTCATATGGTACATCTAGTTCTAGATCCTTGAGGAATCGCCATACTGTTTTCCATAATGGTTGAACTAGTTTACAATCCCCAACAGTGTAAAAGTGTTCCTATTTCTCCACATCCTCTCCAACATCTATTGTTTCCTGACTTCTTAATGATTGCCATTCTAACTGGTGTGAGATGGTATCTCATTGTGGTTTTGATTTGCATTTCTCTGATGGCCAGTGATGACGAGCATTTTTTCATGTGTCTGTTGGCTGTATGGATGTCTTCTTTTGAGAAATGTCTGTTCATATCCTTTCCCCTTTTTGATGGGGTTGTTTGTTTTCTTGTATATTTGTTTGAGTTCTTTGTAGATTCTGGATATTAGCCCTTTGTCAGATGAGTAGGTTGCAAAAATTTTCTCCCATTCTGTAGGTTGCCTGTTCACTCTGATGGTAGTTTCTTTTGCTGTGCAAAAGCTCTTTAGTTTAATGAGATCCCATTTGTCAGTTTTGGCTTTTGCTGCCGTTGCTTTTGGTGCTTTAGACATGAAGTCCTTGCCCATGCCTATGTCCTGAATGGTACTACCTAGATTTTCTTCTAGGGTTTTTATGGTATTAGGTCTAACATTTAAGTCTCTAATCCATCTTGAATTAATTTTCGTATAAGGGGTAAGGAAAGGATCCAGTTTCAGCTTTCTACTTATGGCTAGCCAATTTTCCCAGCACCATTTATTAAATAGGGAATCCTTTCCCCATTTCTTGTTTTTGTCAGGTTTGTCAAAGATCAGATGGCTGTAGATGTGTGGTATTATTTCTGAGGACTCTGTTCTGTTCCACTGGTCTATTTCTCTGTTGTGGTACCAGTACCATGCTGTTTTGGTTACTGTAGCCTTGTAGTATAGTTTGAAGTCAGGTAGCGTGACGCCTCCAGCTTTGTCCTTTTGACCTAGGATTGTCTTGGCAATGTGGGCTCTTTTTTGGTTCCATATGAACTTTAAAGCAGTTTTTTCCAATTCTGTGAAGAAAGTCATTGGTAGCTTGATGGGGATGGCATTGAATCTATAAATAACCTTGGGCAGTATGGCCATTTTCACGATATTGATTCTTCCTATCCATGAGCATGGTATGTTCTTCCATTTGTTTGTGTCCTCTTTGATTTCACTGAGCAGTGGTTTGTAGTTCTCCTTGAAGAGGTCCTTTACATCCCTTGTAAGCTGGATTCCTAGGTATTTTATTCTCTTTGAAGCAATTGTGAATGGAAGTTCATTCCTGATTTGGCTCTCTGCTTGTCTGTTACTAGTGTATAAGAATGCTTGTGATTTTTGCACATTAATTTTGTATCCTGAGACTTTGCTGAAGTTGCTTATCAGCTTAAGGAGATTTTGGGCTGAGACGATGGGGTTTTCTAAATATACAATCATGTCATCTGCAAACAGGGACAATTTGACTTCTTCTTTTCCTAACTGGATACCCTTGATTTCTTTCTCTTGCCTGATTGCCCTAGCCAGAACTTCCAACACTATGTTGAATAGGAGTGGTGAGAGAGGGCATCCCTGTCTTGTGCCAGTTTTCAAAGGGAATTTTTCCAGTTTTTGCCCATTCAGTATGATATTAGCTGTGGGTTTGTCGTAAATAGCTCTTATTATTTTGAGGTACGTTCCATCAATACCGAATTTATTGAGCGTTTTTAGCATAAAAGGCTGTTGAATTTTGTCAAAAGCCTTTTCTGCATCTATTGAGATAATCATGTGGTTCTTGTCTTTGGTTCTGTTTATATGCTGGATTACGTTTATTGATTTGCGAATGTTGAACCAGCCTTGCATCCCAGGGATGAAGCCCACTTGATCATGGTGGATAAGCTTTTTGATGTGCTGCTGAATCCGGTTTGCCAGTATTTTATTGAGAATTTTTGCATCGATGTTCATCAGGGATATTGGTCTAAAATTCTCTTTTTTTGTTGTGTCTCTGCCAGGCTTTGGTATCAGGATGATGTTGGCCTCATAAAATGAGTTAGGGAGGATTCCCTCTTTTTCTATTGATTGGAATAGTTTCAGAAGGAATGGTACCAGCTCCTCCTTGTACCTCTGGTAGAATTCAGCTGTGAATCCATCTGGTCCTGGACTTTTTTTGGTGGGTAGGCTATTAATTGTTGCCTCAATTTCAGAGCCTGTTATTGGTCTATTCAGGGATTCAACTTCTTCCTGGTTCAGTCTTGGGAGAGTGTAAGTGTCCAGGAAATTATCCATTTCTTCTAGATTTTCTAGTTGATTTGCGTAGAGGCATTTATAGTATTCTCTGATGGTAGTTTGTATTTCTGTGGTCGGTGGTGATATCCCCTTTATCATTTTTTATTGCATCTATTTGATTCCTCTCTCTTTTCTTCTTTATTAGTCTTGCTAGCGGTCTGTCAATTTTGTTGATCTTTTCAAAAAACCAACTCCTGGATTCATTGATTTTTTGGAGGGTTTTTTGTGACTCTATCTCCTTCAGTTCTGCTCTGATCTTAGTTATTTCTTGCCTTCTGCTAGCTTTTGAATGTGTTTGCTCTTGCCTCTCTAGTTCTTTTAACTGTGATGTTAAAGTGTCAATTTTAGATCTTTCCTGCTTTCTCTTGTGGGCATTTAGTGCTATAAATTTCCCTCTACACACTGCTTTAAATGTGTCCCAGAGATTCTGGTATGTTGTATCTTTGTTCTCATTGGTTTCAAAGAACATCTTTATTTCTGCTTTCATTTCGTTATGTACCCAGTAGTCATTCAGGAGCAGGTTATTCAGTTTCCATGTAGTTGAGCGGTTTTGATTGAGTTTCTTAGTCCTGAGTTCTAGTTTGATTGCACTGTGGTCTGAGAGACAGTTTGTTATAATTTCTGTTCTTGTACATTTGCTGAGGAGTGCTTTACTTCCAATTATGTGGTCAATTTTGGAATAAGTGCGATGTGGTGCTGAGAAGAATGTATATTCTGTTGATTTGGGGTGGAGAGTTCTATAGATGTCTATTAGGTCCGCTTGGTGCAGAGATGAGTTCAATTCCTGGATATCCTTGTTAACTTTCTGTCTCGTTGATCTGTCTAATGTTGACAGTGGAGTGTTGAAATCTCCCATTATTATTGTATGGGAGTCTAAGTCTCTTTGTAGGTCTCTAAGGAGTTGCTTTATGAATCTGGGTGCTCCTGTATTGGGTGCATATATATTTAGGAGAGTTAGCTCTTCCTGTTGAATTGATCCCTTTACCATTATGTAATGGCCTTCTTTGTCTCTTTTGATCTTTGATGGTTTAAAGTCTGTTTTATCAGAGACTAGGATTGCAACCCCTGCTTTTTTTTGTTCTCCATTTGCTTGGTAGATCTTTCTCCATCCCTTATTTTGAGCCTATGTATGTCTCTGCATGTGAGATGGGTCTCCTGAATACAGCAGACTGATGGGTCTTGACTCTTTATCCAGTTTGCCAGTCTGTGTCTTTTAATTGGAGCATTTAGTCCATTGACATTTAAGGTTATATTGTTATGTGTGAACTTGATCCTGTCATTATGATATTAACTGGTTATTTTGCTCATTAGTTGATGCAGTTTCTTCCTAGCCTCGATGGTCTTTACATTTTGGCATGTTTTTGCAATGGCTGGTACCGTTGTTCCTTTCCATGTTTAGGGCTTCCTTCAGGGTCTCTTGTAAGGCAGGCCTGGTGGTGACAAAATCTCTAAGCATTTGCTTATCTGTAAACGATTTTATTTCTCCTTCACTGATGAAACTTAGTTTGGCTGGATATGAAATTCTGGGTTGAAAATTCTTTTCTTTAAGAACGTTGAATATTGGCCCCCACTCTCTTCTGGCTCGTAGAGTTTCTGCCGAGAGATCTGCTGTTAGTCTGATGGGCTTCCCTTTGTGGGTAACCCGACCTTTCTCTCTGGCTGCCCTTAAGATTTTTTCCTTCATTTCAACTTTGGTGAATCTGGCAATTATGTGTCTTGGAGTTGCTCTTCTGGAGGAGTATCTTTGTGGCGTTCTCTGTATTTCCTGAATTTGAATGTTGGCCTGCCCTACTAGGTGGGGAAGTTCTCCTGGATGATATCCTGAAGAGTGTTTTCCAACTTGGTTCCATTTTCCCCCTCACTTTCAGGCACCCCAATCAGACGTAGATTTGGTCTTTTTACATAATCCCATACTTCTTGCAGGCTTTGTTCATTTCTTTTTCTTCTTTTTTCTTTTGGTTTCTCTTCTCGCTTCATTTCATTCATTTGATCCTCAATCGCTGATACTCTTTCTTCCAGTTGATCGAGTCGGTTACTGAAGCTTGTGCATTTGTCACGTATTTCTCGTGTCATGGTTTTCATCTCTGTCATTTCGTTTATGATCTTCTCTGCATTAATTAGTCTAGCTGTCAATTCTTCCAGTTTTTTTTCAAGATTTTTAGTTTCTTTGCGCTGGGTACGTAATTCCTCCTTTAGCTCTGAGAAGTTTGATGGACTGAAGCCTTCTTCTCTCATCTCGTCAAAGTCCTTCTCTGACCAGCTTTGATCCGTTGCTGGCGATGGGCTGCACTCCTTTGCAGGGGAGATGCGCTCTTATTTTTTGAATTTCCAGCTTTTCTGCCCTGCTTTTTCCCCATCTTTGTGGTTTTATCTGTCTCTGGTCTTTGATGATGGTGACGTACTGATGGGGTTTTGGTATAGGTGTCCTTCCTGTTTGATAGTTTTCCGTCTGACAGTCAGAAGGACTGTCTGTTGGTCTGTTGGAGATTGCTTGAGGTCCACTCCAGACCCTGTTTGCCTCGGTATCAGCAGCAGAGGTTGCCAAGATAGAATATTGCTGAGCAGCGAGTGTACCTGTCTGATTCTTCCTTTGGAAGTTTCCTCTCAGGGATGACTCCACCCTGTGAGGTGTGGGGTGTCAGACTGCCCCTAGTGGGGGATGTCTCCCAGCTAGGCTACTCAGGGGTCAGGGACCCACCTGAGCAGGCAGTCTGTCCGTTCTCGGATCTCAACCTCCGCGTTGGGAGATCCACGGCTCTCCCCAAAGCTGTCAGACAGAGTCGTTCGCCTCTGCACCGACCCCGCTGCTTTCCCTATTGGACCTCAGCTGTGGGCTGTCCCCAGAGGTGGAGTCTACAGAGACAGGCAGGTTTCCTTGAGCTGCTGTGAGCTCCACCCAGTTCGAGCTTCCCAGCGGCTTTGTTTACCTACTTAAGCCTCAGCAATGGCGGGCGCCCCTCCCCCAGCCTCGCTGCTGCCTTGCGGATAGATCGCCGCAGACGGCTGTGTTAGCAGTGAGGGAGGCTCCGTGGGCCTGGGACCCTCCCGGCCAGGTGTGGGATATATTCTCCTGGTGTGCCTGTTTCCTTAAAGCGCAGTATTGGGGTGGGAGTTACGCGATTTTCCAGGTGTTATGTGTCTCAGTTCCCCTGGCTAGGAAAACGGATTTCCTTCCCCCTTGTGCTTCCAGGTGAGGCGATGCCTCGCCCTGCTTCAGCTCACGCTGGTCAGGCTGCAGCAGCTGACCAGCACCGATTGTCCGGCACTCCCTAGAGAGATGACCCCAGTACCTCAGTTGAAAATGCAGAAATCACCGGTCTTCTGTGTTACTCGCGCTGGGAGTTGGAGACTGGAGCTGTTCCTATTCGGCCATCTTGCTCCGCCCCCCTCTGATCCCTTTCTCTTTTAGCCCTGCCTCACACTCTTAATTGTACCTTCTCTCTCATCTATGGGATGGTAGTACAAGATGGAATCATATCAGTGTCTTTTGAGACAGGCTGATGACCTGTGGCTTGTATAAAACCTTCTCATTGCCCTACCCTTAGTGGACCAGCTGATATTCTTCCTTTTCCTTATCCTTATTCTCCTATCAATGCCTGAACATACTTCCCCTACTTCTCTACCTATTGAAAGGAAGTCCACTTGCCCATCAAACCCATTACCAGTATCATCCGCAGAGGCTACTTTCCTCCCCTCTTCTACCCTCTACCCAGATGAGATTACTCTTTTCTTCTTCTGTGTTCCCACAAAACTTTGCCACTGGTGTCACACTTATCACATTCACTCATGGTGGGCTGCTTTGTAGAATTTGTTGAGGATCTCATTTAGATTAGTATCTGAGTGCCTGGGACAGTGCCTGTGCATAATACATGGCCAATTCATGCCTGTTGAATAAACAAGCCAATCGATAAATAAATAACATCAGTTGTGCCCTCCCACAAATACTGAAATATATTTATAAACTCCATAAATACTTAAAATTGTTTTCCTTTTTATGGTTGTGGTACTTGAGGAGAGAACACATTCTAAGTGTGTCTTATTAAATCTCTTTTATGTCTGTGAAATTATTATTTGTTTTGGCCAAAGGTAATAAATTTTTGAAGAAGCCTTACCTTAAAAAAAAAAAAAATGGCCAGGCCATATGGCTCACATCTCTAATCCCAACATTTTGGGAGGCCAAGGTGGGAGGACTGCTTAAGACTGTGAGTTCAAGACCAGCCTGGGCAACGTATGGAGATCCTGTCTCTACAAAAAATAAAAAATTAACTAGCTGGGCATGGTGAGGTGTGTCTGTGGTCCCACCTACTTGGGAGGCTGAGGTGGGAGGATTGCTTGAGCCCAGAAGGTTGAGGCCACAATGAGCCGTGATTGCACCACTGCTCTCTAGCCTAGATGACAGAGCGAGATCCTTGCTCAAAAATAAAAAGCCAGAAAAAAAAGAAAAAATTTGTAAAGCAATGGCTTATTAAATATGTGTTCAGCAGAATACTAGTTCCCTAGAAATTTGGGAGAGACGAGGTTAATCAGGTTTTTCTGCTGTGTTATGTCTCAGAGCTTTGATACAATATTGCTTGAGAATGCCAAAGAGAGGAACATACACACGGTGTATTTTGCAGTACTACCTTACTACCAACTACAGTGCTCGGGGCATAGTCGGTTTTAGTATTTTGCTATTATGTCATTGATGCTTGTCTCATGCCTCAGTCTCCATCCCTGAGAACCAAGTGAGTGTATCTGTGATAAGGGCCCGATTCTTCACTGTCTTCTTCATGTATACCAACTCTGCTCTGCAAAACTGAAGAAAAAAAATTAAAGGGAATTAAAACATTACTTTACCTGTCACAGCAAGTTAGCAAACATCTCCAGTGGACTATGCAGCAAATGATTGTGGTTTTAGAAATAACCTGCCGGCCCCAGTTGCTCTGCAGTAACCTCCCAGGACTATTCCATAAATGCCAGTTGTCTGCATAGTAATTACCAACTCTCTCCTTGGCAAATTTACTGGTATGTCTAGGAATAATTGCTGGGGAACTCATACTTTCAAACTTACAAGAGGCAAACAACCTTGCATTTACCTCGGGGGGTTATCAGGTTTTCAAACGGAGCTGTGTAAAAGATCATGGAAATAAGGGAAAGAACTTGAATTTTCACCTTGATATTTTTCTCAATGGGTGAGAGCCTGGCTCACGAGATTTATGGTGGAAAGACCTACGGGAGATAATTGTCTTCTTCTCAGGGTCTCTTCTCTTCCTTGTGGTTTGGAGTAGCAGTAAAATCTGACCTAACTATACACTGTTGGAAACTTCTGTTGGCTTCAGACAAAACTGGCTAATTGGTACAAGTGGTGAGGAAGAAGATGAAAAACTTGGTCCCATCCAAATTCTCACCTGTGCCTTTGGTGTTCATCTTCTAGAGATCTCAGGGAACACAGAGGATATCCCTTTGGTGCGCTGGAGGCAGCAGTGGCTGGAGAATGGCACTTTGCTTTTTCACATTCATCACCAAGATGGTGCTCCAAGTCTTCCTGGACAAGACCCCACTGAAGAACCCCAACATGAGTCGGCAGAAGAAGAGCTGAGGATCCTCCACATCTCAGTCATGGTAAGAGCAGCACAGCCTCAGCCTCTCAGGCCATAGCTTATGTTACCTTGACATTAAGGGTCTTGGTGTCATAGATACCACTGTATCAGACCCAACTCTGTAATGATCATTGATCATGTTAATAAGCAAATTTCCCATTTGTGGGAAATGCATCCACTTGTGATGTAAGTGATAATTCCAACTATTTCTAACAGTACCATTCCCTGACCGTTTTCTCTAGGAACATGCTCAGATATGAAGAAACTTTAACAAACCAGAGATAATATTAGATCGGGGCAGCCAGGCACAGTGACTCACACTTGTAATCCCAGCACTTTGGGAAACCAAGGTGGATGGATCACTTGAGGCCAGGAGTTCAAGACCAGCCTAGCCAACATGGTGAAATCCCATCTCTACTAAAAATACAAAAATTAGCTGGGCACACCTGTAGTCCCAGCTACTTGGGAGGCTGAGACCTGAGAACTGCTTGAACCCAGGAGGCTGAGGTTACAGTGAGATGAGATTGCCCCTCTCCACTTCTGCCTGGGTGACAGAGTGAGCCTCTATCTCAAACAACAATAACAACAAAATTAGATGAGGGTAATGGATTGTCATAGATGGGAATTATCCAATTAGTATATTGGAGAATCTTAGAGTAGTTGCTCCACAAATGTTTGTTAAATGACTGACTCTCCAAGCTGCTTGCCACTACCAAGTTCTCTTTTCTCTTTTTCCAGCCAGGAGGAAGCCAGTAAACTGGCTTTCTCTCCTCTTACAATAGATGGCATGTCAATAGACACTTGCACTTCTCTCTAGCTCAACTCAGATCCTTTACTATTAACATTCCTTCTCCTACTTAGAAATTTCAAGCCTCAAAAAAAGTTGGAAGGTTCTTTCTAACATTCTAGGAACTTGTATTCTAGAATCTCACTGGAAAGTAAGTGCTATGATGGCAGGCCAGGGTTTTTGTTTAGTATTGTTTTGTTTACTGATGTGTCCCCAGCACCTAGAACAATGCATTCACACAGTTGATACTTCATTAATATTTGTGGAATAAATGAATGAATTTCCCAGTGAAGAGATGAATAAAACCTGTTACACTTGGTATTTTATGTGCTGATATTGTGTTGGTAAACAAACACATTGTCTGCTCTTAGGATAGCTTAATAGCAGGTTGAGACCTGACTGATTATTTATGAGCCATGTATATGGGAGGGTGTAGATTATTTCACTGTTAGGAAACTCAACACAGAACCAACCTGAGTCTTAGTTGAAACCTTATTTCATCTGTTGCTCTAGTACCATCACTACATGCTATTTAGTTTTGTATATAAGACTGAGGGAAACTGAGTGCATTTTAGATATAAAAGAATGTCCATTATCCAAAGATGGAAAATTTCTCTATAAAATCTCTGATAAATCTCAAAATGTAAGCCTTCTATTTCTTCCTCAACCAGCGTCCCCATAAGTAACTGGCTTGACAGGTTATCTGCATGTACACGAGGCACTTTGTTTAAACTATATGGTGGAGAAAAGAGTTCTTGAATTGCAAATGTTGAGCCTTAATATCCAGATAAGGTCAGATGTCAGGCAGGTAAATGAGGTTGCTATTACTCACATTTACAAATTAATCAAGGTTTATAGCATGGGAGTTACAGTACTTGCATATCCTTATTAAAGAACAGTGTTTTTCCTCCCTGGGAAGGTTGTCTTCTTTTTTGTAGCTTGTAGTGTCCAGAGAGTGGCAGGATTCAGGCAGGTCAGCTGAATTGACCCTGGCATTGACTGGAGTGATTAATTTAGAGGCCAGATGATCTTCAAATTTATAATATGGTCTGACTAAAAAGAAGGGCACAATGGTGGATTTCTCGCCAGCCATCCACATCCTGCCATCAGTGTGGGAAGCAATGGTGGTCATGGGTGGTTTTGTTTTGTTTTGGTTCGAGACATTTCAAAGAACCAGTCTTTGTCACACTGATGAAATGTTTAAGGTAAAGTAAGGTGTATAGAGATTTCCAAAAATAAATATTGCGATTATATTTTAAGGAAGGACCCTAAATAGAAGAAGTTGAGACAAACAATATGTCAGAAGAGGAGTCTAGGGAGGGCTGGGGGCATATTGTGAGAATCTGCGGAAAGACAAACAGCCTGAAACTTGTACTTGTTGCCGCATTGTATCTTCAGTGTAGGAGGCACCCTACCATCTATCCCTGGAATTAGGTGCTCAGTAAGTTCTCTAGAGGAGTGTGTGTATATGTGTGTGTGTGTGTGTGTGTGTGTGTGTGTGTGTATGTTTGTGGGTTGGGTATACTGCTGGGTGGATGGGTGCACCAAAATCTTACAAATCACCACTAAAGAACTTACTCATGTAACCAAACACCATCTGTTCCCCCCAAACCTATGGAAATAAAAAATTTAAAAAATATATATGCTGATCAAAAATGCCAAAGACTTTAGGAAATAGGTTGTGCCCTTAAAGTAAAACAACTTCTATGAAAAACCCTGAGGAAGAATCAACGGACAGTGGACACTGAAATGGAGAAAGAACAAGAGTCAACTTAAAACTTATCTCTGAGACCTCTTCTTCATATGCTACTTGTCACCTGTGGCAGACTACCAATGATATTTTATTTTTCAAATAAAATGGAAGAGAAGATTCCTTCAGCTTAATTTTAATTTATTCCCTTTTGTTTTTAACCAGGCTAAAGAGAGAGAGGACAAAAGGGCATAGGCAAATGTAAGAGTGGGAAAGACTTGTGTTGTCTTTGGGTTGGCCTCTTGTATGCGGACAGGCCAACATGTCCATAAAAAAATCAGGAAGGCCTTTGACTTCCACGGAACAGGAATCTCAGGATGAACTGGAGATATAAATATTTCCTCCCTACCCCCTCCTTTCCCTGTCAAAGATGGTTTGGTTAGTGGAGCCTACTGCAGCCCACCTAGACGTCTCATTGTCCTCCATTACCATTCCATACACACACCCCACACACTGCCTTTCTCATCCTTGGGATTCTATTCTAGAAACAGTTTCAAAGTCTGAAGTTGTGTATCTGCCTTCAGCTTAGAAATCAAGCCTGAGGGTATCCTGTTTGAAGATGTTGTTCCTGGAGTCTCTGATGGCTTCCTCTTAAGAGACTCAAGTGTTGGTAGACTGTATTTGGCACACTTTATACCATACCCTTTGGAGGAAAGGTAGGCAGCTAATTGAGGCATCTGGATAACAGCATTATAAATGCCAGAAGATAGCAACATTCTTTGATTTGTAACAATATTGAGTGGTGAAATACACTTAAATGAAATCTTATTACCCAAACCCCTCTAGTTATGAAATAACAATAGCAAAACTATTTTTCATTAACTCTAATGATCAATATGGATACAGTTTTCAAATTGGATCAAAATAGCATAATTGGAAAAAGAGAAAAGATAAAGTGATTATTGAAACGTGAATACATCCAACCTTTTCCCTTCTGTTAAGAAAATGTATAATTAAAAGCTTAACTAATAATCCTAAATATTCCCAATATGTGTAAGAGGGAATTAATGGTTTTATGAAAATCTTAAAGTTTACATCTCTCTCATTTTGTATGTATACTTTTTTTATCCATATTTCCTCAATGCAGAGACCACTGTTTATTTCTATATTTTGCATATATTATGTTTTGTTTTAAACACAAAATATAAGAAATGAGAGAATGAGAAGTAAAAGAAACCTTTTTTGGGCCCTTATGGCATTCTATGAATCAGAATTTGCAAGTTCTCTTTTATACCATGCCCAGTATAAATCAACCATCAGCAAAATTGTGGGCTTGTAGAAAACCAATACCCCAGCTGGGAGCTGGGCAATTTAAAACTTTGAAAAACCTTTTGCTTTTCTTATTTTTCAATCACATCCTAAAATTTTTGAATTATTTTTTTCCAAAGAGGTACCATTTCTTCCTTGCATAGAATAATTGGATTTCCCTTCTGAATTCTTACGTTATTGCTTTGAGGGTCAAATGATATATTTTAACCTCCTTGCATGATTCAAACTTTGCTGAAGATATTTATTTCAAATTTTGCAAGATAATTGACATCAGAACTATGAAAGTATACAAGGATACTCTTTTGCAAACTCTTGAACAAATGAAAGCAGATTCAGCAAATGAAAACTGAGTATGAGTTTAAACCAAAAGTCAAGCAATTTGTCAGTTATAAGGCAAATGGTTTACTCCATAGAAGACCAGGCTTCAATATGACTTCATGTCAGATATTCAGACTCTGTGTGGATTTAAATTTTCATATTGTACTTGTGCTAATTTACCATACTATGTACATTTTTCTTCTTAAAGTATGCAAATGAGTTTAATGGTGCGCAGTAGAATTTAAATGTATTGTCTATATATTTCATCTTTTTAATTAAAGATGGCAGTGTTAATAGATTTCCTATATGCATATAAGTTGGTTAAGTACATTTTTCACAGCAAGTAGCCTTTCTAAAATTCTTTGGAGATATATATATATATATATGAAAATTTTCTGTATTGATAACTCCCACTGGTAGAGAATATCTTTTGTGGTTCAGCCTTCTTAGGCACTGTTGTGGGGAAAAAATCTTAGTAGCCCCAGCTGTTTGTGGCTCCTTGGCCAGTATCTGGAGACCCCCATGGCCTTTACTGCTGGCTGCCATCAGAGGCCTTAGCCTGCCCCCAGGCTCCCTGTTTCTGGGATCTCCAGGTGAATCCAATGTACAGAGTTCACTCCTGGGAGAAACAATGTTGGGAACAAGATTTGGAAACAAAAGAGGCTGTAGGTGCCATTATACAGTCCCAGAGTTCAGCAAATAGAATGGGCACTGTGGGAAAGTGCCAGTGTGGAAAAGTAGTATTTGGGGCTGAGTCAGTACAGAGCCCACAGAACACACCTACGGAAGCCTCCAGGATCATGTTTCCAGGGCTGCATAACAACTTTCTACCAAAGCCTCATCCTTGCCCTTACTGTTATATTCAAGTTCATTCAGTCCAGTTGCCTAAGCATCACGTGTGAGTTTGCTTGAAGCCTTGCCTCATTTCATTCCTAGAGCACAGCCACTTCCAATGTAGAGAGGAGCAATTCTAAGCGTGGCAGTCACTGTGTGTCATCAACACTATTAGGTTCTTATTAAGTGTCTATGGGCCCAGGAGAGAGGGTTAGATGTCTTTTTTGTCAGCACCTTTTGCTTTCAGCAGATCTGTTACAAAAACTCATTAACAAATTCATTAATCAAGGTCACTTTTGCATCTTTATGGTCAATTTGTAGTATTTGTTTCATTCAACTTAGGATGCCCTAATTTATCAGAACCAATCCTTCTCATCTTTAAGCAACAAATGGAGACATTTAAGCATGTTGTGTTTTCCTAGAAAGGACAGAGATAGAGCAATACGTCGGAAAAAACAAAAAGACAGGTCTTGATTTGGTTCAAAGAAGACTTTTCTTGCAATCCAAGCCATCCTTCATGGGGCCGAACTGACTGACTGGTCATACTGCCCACATTCCAGGGTCATCACTGTCTATTTTACCTTCCATTAGGAAAGTTGTGGGCAGTTCCTAAGATAATCAGTAAGATCTCTTGAAACAAAACCTCTTTGCTCTTTGTTTCTCTCTGAAATGCTGATGTGCAACAGCCTGGAGATGCCAGGGTCCATTTGGGGACTATGTAAGTGCCAACTAAGGTTTGGCTTACAAACCTCCCTCACTTGGCACCATGGGATGCTCTGCATCTCTTGCCAAGATGCATCGGGCATAGGTATACATGAATTCATTTGCCATTTGGGTTGCTCATCTATTCTGTTCTTGTGTGGTGCCCTTTCGTATTCCCGTAAAGTGAGAGCTGAGATATAGTGGAAAGACGTGCTGGATTTACAGTTGGAAGAGTGGACTTCATATGCTGGCTTTACCACTTTAGGTAATTTGCTGGGCTTTTTGGAAGCTTCATTATCTCGCCTATAAAATGAATGCACTGGTCAGGCTTTTTAGTTTTAGAGAATGGAGATCCACTGAGGCCTTCTGTGTAATCGAGTTGTACTGTAGAAATTCATATGGAGATAAAGGAGACAACACTCTCCTGATTTGGAAAAGTATATTCAAAGAGCAGATTTTCATGAAGGCTGGAACTGGGAAGTTGTTGAGGATCTGAGTGATTTTATCAGCCCTCAGCCTCCATAGCTTGTGGTTTGGCCCTTTCACACCTGTTTCTATTGCTCCTCTTGCTATGAATTAGCTTCTTTGTCTAGTCTATTCTATACATCTTTCTCAATTGCGACGCTTTTATATGTTTGACACTCCATTTACTCATCAAGTCACCTCACTCATGACCTGTTCTGACTTTTCACAGCTTCACAGTGTTTCCAACTTTGTTCCCACTGCTGTTAAATGTCCTGCCTTCCTCCCTTATTCTGACTCCTTAGTGAAAGAAGCAGATGGGTCTAATTTGTTACCATAGACCCTGTTTGTTCAAAGCTTTCATATCAGGTTATCCCACAGGTGAATGTGATCCTAGCCTTCCTCTGGTGGTTATCGTGGGGAGGTGGGCTTATGTGGTACACTCCTGCTCCAGGCATAGGTCAGAGCCATTTCCTTTAGCAGAGGCTGAAAAACTGATTTCATGATTTCTTGTTTTCAATACAACAAGCAGACTAAGACCTAACTTGTAGAGATGTTAGGAGAATCAAAATATAGGCACCGTCATCGTTGTCATCATCATCATCAAAATCATATTTTGCACTTTGTGCTAGACATTGTTTCAAGTGCTTTCAATATATTTTAACTTATTTTTTATTCTCATCACACTATAAGTAGGGTTTGTTATTACTCATTTTGCAAACGAGGAGACTGAGAGCATAACAGGCTGTGTGATTTATCCAAAGGTAAACAACTATTAGTTTGCAAGATCATGAGTTGAATCAAGGCTGTCGGCAGAGTCCAGATGCTATACTTTGAGAAGCACTCCTCTCCTGACCCGTAATGAGCACACAATGTATATTTAGTATGTGTCATTTCACCAACTTTTGATGTTTTGTTGACTTTTGACTGCTGAGACTCATCTGACACTTTACTTCATTTTTACTTTGACACTAAGAACGCTACAAGCACTAGGACCGACAACCATGATGGAACACAAATTTTCTTTCTGTGGCTACACCAGGCAGCTAATCCCAGAAGCTTAGACTCTGTTCAGCTTGGCTAATCCCACCTGCTAACCTTGGCTTCAGTCACACCACCTCACAGCTGGTGGTGGGTTTATTGGCAGGGAAGGGAAAAGTGTAGTTGGGGAATTCCAGCCTAAAATTGTGAAAGTCATGTAACAATGAACTTTGCTTCTTCACATATAAACTTTTGCACTTTTGCAGGAAATTTTTAGAAACTAGAAAAGTATTTTCAAAGCATTATTGACATCATTGATTTTTTAAAATCATTGAGTCATTCCTTCATTTAGATATTGATTATTTAACACTGTTTTCAGGCTTCAGAGTTTTTTAGCTACTGAGTAGATAGGAAATGAGTAAGACAAAGTTCTGCATTCAGGGAGAGTTTAATAACATTATTAATGCTTACTATTTGAAGAGGGCCCTTGGTAGAACTGAGAGACAAGTAGTTTCCATCATCTTTTCCACTCCTTTTCAGTCTTTACATCTTTGTAAATCTGTTTTTCTTTTTCCTGAAGTTCACAGAGGCCTTCTGCTACCCTCATCTCTGCAGACAGCAAGAAAAATAGCTAAGAGGCCAAATTTTCAAAAGGATGCTGATGTCTTTTAACAAGTTGATGTAATATTCTGTTCAGCAATCTAGTTCACTTGATATAGAAGCTAGCAATTTACTTTCAAGTACTCAGTTTCAGAAATCCCTGAAGATCCTTTTGAAAGCAGGAGTCATAATTTCCATGAGGTTTCAATCAATATTAGAAACTGGTAATATTCACAGTAATAAAGCTACTGCTCACTAAGCCCTCATTGTGTCTCCAGCACTGTATGGGATCATTTGCATACATACTATCAATCAATTTCCATAGCAACCTTGTGAAATAGCTATCATTTCTTCCATGTTTCAGATGTGAACACTGAGACTAAGAGAAAGTAAATTATAGGCCCAAAGTCACATAGGCTGCGAGAAGGGAAGCCAGGATTTAAGGCAAGTGTATCTGACTCCAAACTTGACTCTGCTACACAATTCTGCTACTTGGTGGTATTAGGGTTGGATAGTTTCTCCAATTTTCCAGGTTATGGAATAATTTTACTTCTTTTAGCTAGCACAGTAGAAACCCTTTATTTGAAGACTAGGAAGGAACATAGTGAATTGGACAAGGTGCTGTCATGGTGAGGTCTATGAGCTACTTCAAAAGGTAAAGGAAGAGCTGGATTGGGCAAGAAGATCAAATATTGCAAAGAAGACTGAGATTGGCTCTGAGAAGACACTGGTCATTGAGAAGCCAACAAAGACTATAGTTTTACGGTTTTGAATTTTAGTGAGGCAGTTTAGAGCAAGGGCTTTGCTCTGAGACCAATTTAAATCTTAGTTCTGCCACTTACTCGATCTTTTTATTGACCTTGGACAAATTGCTTAATCACTCTAAACTCATTTTCCCTATCCAAAAATGGGATTAAATCCTACTTTATAGGGCTGTTTTAATTATTAAATAAGATGATTCTTATAAACACTTCCTATACTGCCGGGCCCATAGGGAAGTACCCATTAAATATTAGCTTGGTAAACTCTTGGGGGGGGTCATGCAAGCTGCCTGTAACAATCTTGCATACAATGTGTGACCCAGGGGCCACCAGCTTAGGGAGTCAGAAAAGAATCTGTCATCATGGCAACATTTCAGAGGAGTGCTAGAGGATTGTGCTCAGGGAAAAGACCGAGGCAATTAGGGATATCAGGACAACAGAATAGGGCCATTACAAAGCTGGGATGCAGTCATGTCCATTCAGGGAATTGTTATGTCACTTCTGTTTCATTGTTTACAGGGTTTTCTACCAGGTGTCTTATGATTTAGGATGATAATTGAGGTCGGGTCTGATAATTGACATCTGATACCTACCAGGTATCTTATAATTTAGGGTGATAATTTCAGCTCCAACTTCTCTGGAAGAACTTCATTTACTAATTTATTTTTTAATCAAACCAAGTGATGTCATTTAGGGAATTCCATCACTGCCCAGGTATCCACACATACGAGATTGTTATTACTCTCATTCGCAATGGGAAAAACAAGACTTAGAGAAGTGGGTGATGCTCATGGCCAGCATTGATGTAAGAACTCAGAGATTCTGAGTCCTGATGCCATTACCTTTTTTCCAGATCACACTATCTTTCCCCCACCCTCTGCCCATCTCTAAAATTGGGGGTCTGTCTCACAAACCCAAAGTCACCTTTAAATCTGATCTCAAACACACACCTATGGGCCTTGGCTGGAGACGAATTAGACTTAGGTATAGTAAATGTAGCCAGCCATGTGTCCACAGAGAAAACCCTAACACGGACAATGGCAGGAATTATCTAGGCCAGGAGTCTGTAAAGGACCAGATGTTAAACAATTTTAGCTTTATAGGCCATCCAAGCTCTTTTTCAACTACTTATCTCTTGCCAGTGTAGTGCCCAAGTAGCCATACACAGTATATAACTGAATGCATATAGCTGTGTTTCAATAAACTTCATTTACTAAAACAGGCAGATGCATGTCGCTGTGTTTCAATAAACTTTATTTACTAAAACAGGCAGTAGGCCACAGTTGAACTGGAGGCCATAGGTTTGCTGACTTCAATCTAGTACATTCTCCCATTTTGTCTGCAGAACCCACATAAAGACTATAACCTAAAAACTCGGTAGAAGCTTTAGGGTTCTATTTGCAGTGTGAAAGAAAATAATTTATTAGTTTTAGCCAGACCCCCACAGATTGATTATAATTGTCAGTTAAAGCACTGACAAAAATTGTTCTTGCTAGAAATTCAAGACATGTGGTATTCACAAATTCAGGTGAAATGCAAGCACATTAGCTTCTCCTGAGAGACACTGATGAGTTTAGCAAAGACAGATGTTAATGAAAACAAAACTATGCTTAGACTTGACAAGAAAAGTATAAACAGGATACTTATTAGCAAATATGCTATTTTTTCTTCCCTGTGAGTCTGATGGCTCCTGCTTGGTTTCAACTTTGAGTGCACAGTAGACATGTGTGACATGCTTGGATATGCTAAAATACCCCCTTATAGCAAAATACCTCATATAAATATATAAGAATAGAAGTGGAATTACGCTTCCAGACATTGATGTCATAATAAAGTCGGTTTGTGTAAGGACTGTTACATATCTTTAAGAGTTAGTGGTAACTCTTGGTCTTGTTGCTAAAGTTTAGGGTGAACAAAGCATTTTTAGCCTTGCCTTATAAAATTAGCTGTGACACATTTAAGTATCTGCTAAAGTTTGTTAAATGGCTTACCCGTGTGACAGGCAGATGTCAGTAGCCTTCCCCAAGATTGCAAGGGGTCTCTCTCTCTATAATAAATCTAGGAAAGTCAGGTGCTTCTTGCTGCTCCCTTGCTATTTATGATTTCTCTCCTGATGATACCTCTATCACTGCTGCTGATGTCCATGAATAGCAAAGGATGAGTCAACTAGCCTTCTCACTTGGGATGAATCAGATGTCAGTTTATTAATATGTTGTACTATGGCTGACAGTAGTGGATGCTTCACAGAATCGTATCTGGGGCCTGCTGGGCTCTGGCTCCCAATTCTGACATTTGGGATTTGTATAACTGCTTAAGGTGGCCTGACATGTGAGTTCTGCTACCCTAATATCATAAAGAAGACAGGACTATATGGGCTATATGAGAGATCCATATGGGATATCAGTCATCAGATGCTTATGAAAGGATTCAACCTTCATTTCCTCCATGTCTGTATCTTGTCTGAGGAAGAAGTGGGAAGGATTTGGGACTTAGATATCTAGGACCTTGGGATTTGTAAGAGTGAACAAGTCATAATTTGGCATTTGTGGGTTTTCAGACACATTCTTACATGAGGTAAGCTGTCATACAGAGGAAACTCAGAAAAGCTTTGTGTCCCAACAGTGATGTGAAAGCACCCATCTTTCATTCTCTTTTTATTTCCTAAGTGTCATGGAATGTATACATCCTAGTCATCATCCCTGGGATTTCAGCTGGCTGTGTCCATCCCCAGCCCCTCTTTCTTCAGTGCTCTGTGGCTCAGAGTGAACAGCCTCGGCCTCTGAGGCCCCCAGCCTTTCCATGGCAGGACCACCCTCCTTGGACTCCACCTTGGGTTCAGATAAGGCAGCACCAACAGGTCCCAGTCAGGGCTCTGCTGTAGCTTTCATAGCAGAGTGACGTGGGCCTAGGACCCAGCTGTCCTCACACAGACAGCATTACATCTTCCTCTTCGCACTTGTGACGAAAGCTTGCTGATGAGGCAAGCAGCCTAATGTTGCAATAAGACTACTGGATTTGAAGTCAGGAAGCTTTGATTATAGACCTTTTTCTCTCAAAAACATGTGAAACTTCAGGCAAGCTCCTTGACCTTCCTGAGCCTCAGTTTGCTCACCTACACAGGAGAGGCTGGAATGAGATAAGTATTCTCAAAACTTTGGCATTCATGTTTTATTGGCATATTTTTATGCAACCTATGTTAGTATTTTCTGAATATTTTTATTTAAATTGACTCGCTTTTTCAATTTAAACTTATTTTGGCCTTATCTGAGAGAAATATGTCAATAAAATCAGGGGTTTGATGTTATAGTTGATTATTTCAACACAGATTAGGCAGATAGTATTTTATACAAATAAATGATAACATAAAAATGTCCCACCCCTTTAACAGCAATTGGCACACTCATACCAGGAGCACATAGATGGGCTATGTCCTGTGCCTTGGGGGTCCCGGGCTAGCTGCACTTGTAAGTTGCCTTCAGCTCCCACATTCTAGGAATGTGAAAATGAAGGACATATGGGACACTAGCAATCCCTGGTTGACACAGAAAGAAATGCATGAAGAAACTTTCTTCCATTCCCTGCAGCAATTCTGCTTTACTTTTTTCCATTTATGAGTATGAGATGATGGTCTATGGGCAACATGCTGGGCTTGGCAGGCTTGTATACAGGTTGGGTTGAATAGAAGAAGATCCATCCTGGGAGGGGGCTATCACATCCCATTGTGAATCTTTGTCTGGTCCTTTGGAGGGAGCCTGGTGACTTTGAGCCCTTCACATGGCCCAGTGGGGGCTCTCTGCAGGCGCCTTTGATCTGTGAATTGTTGGTTCAGAGCCATTGCCTTCGGCCTGCTCTGCTCCTCTGTGTCTGTGTCTCCAGCGAGTCTCTCTAGACATACTGTTAGCCTCTGCTAGCATGAAGTGTTCTAGGAGCCTCCTGGTTTGATTTAGGATGGACTGGCTTCCCCACATTAGGGAGCAGGCCACAGGAAGAGCCTTCAGCCTCCAGCTTTGGGGGATTTGGGAAGGGGAAATCTCCCAGAATTGCCTCTGGAGGCCTTTGAATACTCCCGGAAGGAGACATTTATCCTCCTCCCTAAAATGACTCAGGTAAAGCCGGAGGCAGAGTGATTCCTGGCAGGTCCAGCCTAGCCAGCCTTTATATAATGTAATTCTTTCTTATGGAAGTATTGTTTTAGTTGCCCCGTGTGCCCTATTCCCAGGATAACAGTTATGCCTTAGGGGGAAAAATATTTGCTTTAGAAGGAAACTTTCTGGCAGGATGGTGGACTCTGCCTTGCTGAGTAACCATGGTGGGACCTGCAGGCCATGTCTCAGATTCCCCTTTTGGGCTGGCCTTGCTGGTTCTCAGGAGAGTCCCTGGATCAGGGCAAGACAAGGACAAGTCAGTCCCATGTTGCCATTAGGAGTGAGAGGCTCCTCTGAGGTACTGGAGATTCAGCAGCTTTTCCTCTTTCTTGCTTTCCTCTTCTACATCCTGAGCCCCTCTAGCGGCCGCCCTTTGAGAGTTCCTTTGCCTCTTTGATCAGGCTTGATTCTGATGTTCGTTTTCACCTGATCTCATCTAATGAAAAAAGTTAAGAGTGGGAAGTGGGCCATGTAGCTGTTCCTGTGTGATACTGTAAGTGCATTCAAAGGCCTGTATTTTACATCCAGAAATTTTCATCAGCATCTGTGTTAGATGCTGCCTTTCCTAGCTAATCATTCCAGGTCACTAGGGTTGAAAAGAAAGAACACTCCAAAGGAAAATGACAGTTACTTCACTTGAAGATCTTCTGAACAAGTAGTGCATTTTCATTATTTAGGAACAGGTGGATCTCAGTCTTCCCATTCATTCTTATTACCCAAGTTTCCACTTTCTGTACCTGCAGACTCATTGTCCTTATACCCAGCATGGCCATGGGATCCTCTTCTTGTGCCCTCCTTTTCACCATGCTCTGCTTATTTTATTTTGTAAACATCTCTAGACTCCCTCTCTTCTTTCCCTCTCTACTACCACTATAAATGCAGGTCCCCCTCACCTCTCACTGGACTGATACAGTGGTTTCCCCCCTCTTCACTCTTGTCTTCTGACTTGTTTCCCTAAAACAATTCCCTTCAACCACCATCAGGCTGAATCTAATAAAATGCAACTTGAACTATGTCCCCTCCCTGGTGGAAAACCTTGAGTAGGTCCCTCCACTCAGAAAGCTAACTTCCAGGGTGTTAAACCTTTCATGCCTGCCCCTCATCTCCTCCACTCCTTGTCTTCCTCTCTGTGAGCTATCCTGACCATCAGTCATATTTCGTGAACCTCCCTTGCTATTTAATACTTCTGTGATTTCACTTATGCTGGCCTTTTGGCTGAGAATGTCTTTCCTGTCCTCTGAGTGAGGTCACCTCTTTCTACTCTTTTTAAAATTCAGTTTTGCCCCATGACTCCCTCTAGGAAAGTGTTTCTGACCCCCTTTTCTCTCTGGGCTGGGTGAAGTAGTTTTGTGTAATCCCTGGTGCATATTTCTGCATCATCCTTACCTGTGCATAAGCCTACCTCCCCTGAGTGTAAACTCCTTGGTGGGAGGGATTATGCTTCTCTCAGTTCTAACCAAGGGCCTAGCCTTTTGCTGAGAGGCTGAAAGGGACTTTGGGAATGAACAGACAGCCTTGCAAGGAAGGCTGAGAAAGTCTGGTAATGTGGAGAGCCAAGGCTCAAAGAGGTTAGATGGCTGAATGGCTGGTCAGTGGCACTGTTGGGATGGGGAGCAGGTGATCAGTCAGTGTATTTTCCCCTCTCTCCTGGACGATCTTCAGCAAAATGTTCTCTCAGGCCTCCTCTCTGGTCCTGTGCTCCCTTTTCTCCACTGAACCCTCACATCTCTTCCTCCCTTCACCAACATATTCATGGAACAGGAACCTTAGGGGAAGGCTGTCACTCACACGAGAAGTGGCTAGATCATGAGGCCATCTCACTCTCCCTCTGCGTGTGTGTGCATGTATATGTATAATTTTTTAAGTTGATACTGAGCAAAATTACTATAAAGGTTTTCATAGTGGCAACTTTAGTTTTGAGTGTCATGAGGCATGGTATAAGGGGTGGGATGAGACCACATGGTGTTCTGCAATGAAAAGGGCCCCTCCCAGAGCCTGAATATCCAGGAAGTCCCTGACTCAGCCTTCCGGGCAAAACCAACAGCTCCTGGTTTTCCTGTTCTCAGTGGCTGCTTTCACACTTCTACTACAGTGTCACGATGGCTGGTCTGTCTGCATCATTTGTAAGATGTGCCAAGTGCATTTGATAGTAATAATAGGTAAAGTGCTGAAAATTGTGACTGGTTTTCTTTTCTCCATTAGAGTGGAGTCAGAGTTACAAATGACCTACAATAAGGTCATTCTCACTCAACTTACATTGTGTTATACTTTGCTGACTGAGAGAGATAAAAAATTGGAGTTACAGCTGGTGCCAGGGGAACATTGAGCCTTCAGTGTGCCAATGGGGTCTACCCGGTTTATAGCCTGTTTCTCTCATGGTATGGTGGCAGAAAAAACTATGGAGAAGTGTTGGTCCTGACAGTGTTTGGTTTTCCTGTTAAGCCAAATTTAATTTCCCCAATTATAGAATGAAGTTAAGAAGAACTTCTCCATCCTACCTGTAGTCACTCTGCAGAAACAGAAATATAAATGCAAAATTAACATTTTCGTTTCTAAGAGAAGGGACTTTTATTTTTGCACCATTCACTTTATAAAGTGTGTAGTGCAGCTACATGTATGTACCTATAATTAGATTCTAAATAGACATTTTTAATGTGATTACAAGTTTTGACTTCTCTGGTGTTGATACTCTATTCCTGCAGACCTCTAAGGAGTGGAGCAGGAACAGTTAGATTAACATGCAGGTTAGTTTATTTTACTAGAAAAACAATCTGTCACTATAAGTGAGCCTTCAGCCATCTCACAAATGCTGGCTAAAAGCACCAAAAGATAGGAGCTAGAGTGAGATTGGGTAAAGAGAAGTCTTCACATGCTCTAAAAACACAGCTGTATCCTCTGGGTGATAGATCTGTAGCATGCACCTTGATTTGAGCATCCTCATGGGTAAGGAAACCATCACCACCTGACTATAGTTGACTTTCTCCTGGGAGGACTCCATGACCAAGGGAGTGCCCCTCAGAGTGATCCAGGAACCAGCAGAAAAGAAGGAAGAGAGATTTTCAGATGGAGGTCTTCAGTCTGAACTGACCAACAGTGTGAACATAATGCTGTTTGTGTTTTGTCAGCCTCAGCAAGTCAGCTGAATGTGCCTCCCTGGAGTTAATCAAGCTATGTAGCATTCACTGAGTGTCAGCCCTGTGCTGGACATTCTGCTAAGGCTGGGGCTGTGGAAGGAATTTAGAACTTGGTCTCTGCCTGCAAGTCCAGTCAGAGCCATGATACAGGGAGCAACAGAATTAGGGATTAAGGATTAATTGATAAATGTCCGCATATGCATTAGGAATTGGAATAGAACAACATGTCTGAGAATCAGAGTAATCAAAGTAGGTTTCAGGAAGGAGACGGATGTATGCTGCAACTTGAAAGCACAGAAAAGGCATAGGTAGGGGAGATACAAAGAAGGACATTTCAGGGAAATGAGAAAGCAAAGGTTCGGAGATAGGCAGAGAAAGACCTATTACCCCATACCTGCTCTTTCTCCCTTTTCCTCTCCCTCCCGTTTTTCTCTCTTTCTGTCTCTCTCTCCCTTACAACAGAACTGAATGTTAAGAATAGAAAAACTAAAGCACAACTATTAAAATGTAGAAAGAAGAAACTCTGTGAACACTATGATCTGAATTAATTTATAATGATGTTGCAGGTTGGCTGGGAATGACCCCATGGGTTCAGGAAAACAGGTACAGAATTAGGCAGTTGGCCCAGCGGATGATGTCTGCCTCGTCAGTTGTCTTGGAAGCAAGAACCCCTGACTGCATTTGTATCACGCAAATGTCTCTGGCTGACCTATGGATTCCCTGCATGATTGAGCCACTCATCAGCAAATCAAAACCTGACAAACAATAGCAGAGTTGAGCCTTTTGTCACTTTCTCTGGCAGGTGGGGAAGAGCTGGGGCTCAATTTCCAGCTTCCCTTTGCTCCTGCCCATCTTTGGCTGGTGAGCACCAGGACTGCGCGGGAGGTCTTGGTGGGAGTAACCAGCATTTGGCTGTTCTGCTGGGAACAGAGGGAACCATGGTCAGCTAGGGAAGAAATCAGGCCTAAGCAACAGACTCTCTACCTGCACCCCACTCCATCACAACCCCCATCCCCACCTCAAAAAACAAAATGAAACAAACAACAACAACAAATGCCAGTACAAGAGAGGAAGCCTGAAAAAACAGAAAAACAAAGCTGACAGCCTGGGGCTATGGGTGGGTAGGATGCCAGGGAGAGAGGAGGTAGGACAGGGCAATTGGGTGTGTGTGTGTGTGTGTGTGTGTGTGTGTGTGTGTGTGTTTCATTTCTTAAAATTAATGATGGGAAGGATTTGAAGACTTGTACGATAGCTTTGCCAGCAAAAAATGTAATTAGCTGAAGACAATATGCTGCTGATGTTGGAGCTGGTGGCTTAACGAAGCCCGTCCTAATGAGGATGTCAGTACCTCATTCAGAGACTGCGTTCACAAACCAGGCCTCTTCTTCAGATTTTGTGCTTGATTAGTTCCAGAGAAAAAAAAATTCAATTTAATAATTTTTTAAAGAGGGAGAAATAAGAGCCACAGCACTCAGTGTGGGGCCCCAAAGAAGACTTTTTTGACTGCCAGGGTTTCTCTTCCTTCCCCTGTTTGATGCCAGACAAAGCTTGCTGGCAAGGAGTGAGGGACTTGGAAGGGATATTGGCATATGATGCTCTAATCGTGTTCATACGTCAGCATCTCCTCTCAGCCCTTAATTTTCTCTTCTGTTCCCTTTGCTACAATTCTTGAGCTCTAATGTGCATCTTACTTGGATGCCAAGATTGAGTCACAGCTGGAACATTACAAGGGATATGACCATGGATACCCATTTTTCTCCCAGGGTTTGGATTAGAATTTGGGGCCTGTGATTAGAATTTTCTGTGGTGGATCAAATCAGTTACCAGTTGGAGGAAGTTTATGAGCACAAAGCAACATATACAAGTTTTGTTAACCTCTGTTTTTGACTGGCATTAAATGACTTGCACTGGGAATGGCCGTTGTTATCTTTTGGGTTCTAATGCAAAACATGGCCTGTGGGCTTTCTCCTGTCTTCTCCAAATCTATCGGCTAGCACAGTGTTTTTTGTGTGTGACCTGACTGTAATGAAGTTCCTAGTTTCCCTGAAAGTTAAGTCTGACAGTTCTCCCCAGTCTGTCTTATATATGTGTTGTTATACTGTGGAAAGTGTTTATTGTTCTTCTTATGTCTCCCATCCCAGAACAGGGCTTACAGAGAAGAAAGAGACCTGAGTCTGTGTGCATTAGTGTCAGACTGTTCTCAAGGAAATGGTTGAGCATCTGTACTCTCAGACTCTGAAGACAGTTAATTTCACTTTACATCTACCCAAGGGCAGATATCTCCATAGAATTTTCGCTGCCTGTGTCAAAATGACAACCTGACAAGTATGATCCTCCTTGGCCATGTTGGTTAAATTATTGTTTAAAATGTTGTATCTGGCCAATCCGATGATCAAGCTTAACTGGAAAGGATTGCAGGCATCAGGCAGTGTAGACAGTACTGAGTGTAGACATTTAGGGATCCTCACTTGCATAACCTCAAGAGTTAGTTGTAGAAGCAAGGAAGTCTGGGGTTTAATTTAAAGAAAATGGGAAGTTGAGTGATTAGAACCCAGACCACAGTGGTGGACTTCTTTCTATGTGACATGGTCATAAAACAGCATCATTAATGTCAGTGGTTGAGTCTTAGTTTGGCCTCATACTACTATGTAAACTTGGGTAAGTTACTTTCTAAAAATGGAAATTGTAATTTTTACTACTTATTGGTAGGACTAAATAAAATAATGAGTATAATTCATTAGGTGCTATGTCTGGCATGTGGTAAACACAATAAATAGTAGTTGTCATTAGTATTACTTCTTTATTGTACCAGTACTCTAGGAATAAGGCAGTGTGTGAATAGACTAACAAAATGAGGCAGGAGTTTGGAGGAAGATTAAGCACATATAATGGGATTAACTATAGGAAGCTGAGAAATGCTTAATTCTTTTATAGTGGTTTGTGGACTTTGAGATCATCACAAAACTAGCCATCAGCTATGTGATCTTTACCTCTCCCAGTCTAGGGACTGTGCTGCTGGAAATCCCACTGTAAAAGAGAACAGGGGCAGGATCCTTGAATACTTGACTGGATCCTGGCACACCAGATCTCACGGCAATCATGAAAATCAAGTTGTACCTCTCTGTGTGGGACAAGAATATGATCAAGGCCACACTCCATGTGAAAGGCCTTCTACCTACACCCCGACTCACAGGCATCTCTGAATAGTGCAGCCTTTAAGGATCCATCTCAGTGTTAGCTGGAGAGGAAACCGATCTTCAGGGTCTTCCCTGGTTCAGATAGTGATACTGATGAATATGTACCAAATTCAGAGAAATTTTGACATCCTGGCCCTCTTTCCCCTCCTATTCCCAACTATGTTATAGGCTGTTTACCTCTGAAGTCACTGGAATCCCTACACATGCCCTGCATAAGGTCTTCCTGCAGTGACTAGTTTTTAATGCTGTTGATTTTCATGTACTCAGCCCCAGCTGCTGCCTATGGAACTATCAGCTCTCGGAGAACCTGTTTTCCCCCGTTAAACTGGCCTGCCTGACTTTGAGGAAACGGGAGGAAGAGGGATTTAATAACTCCTTTATGATCTGAGAAAAATAGGGATAAAGTCTAATGGTCATTAGCATATACTGTGCCCGCTGCCTCTTCCCCTACTTGTTCAATAATTCCCTTAATGTTTGGTCCTAATGGAGTAGATTATTATTATTATTTTATTTCATCAAGATCACCTACTGCATAAAAAACAAAGAAGAAAGGAGGAAAGGAACGTGGCCCAGAATAGGCATTGAGCATTATCCAGCTGGTGATATTTATTTATTGGCTTCATGCTTGGCTTGTGAAGTTTTGAAGGGCTGCTGCCCACAGCCCGTGGAGGGAGCCTGTCTCATGCAGCTCTGCCCATGAGTTGCTGAGACAGCGACCTGGAGGGCTTCTGCTTCCGTGTGGACCCTTTTATCTTCCAGCCTGTCTGTTGTGCATAATACACACATTAGTGCGTGTGCATGCACACTAATATCCACACACATGGGTTATATGTGGGGCCAGCCTCTTAACACATGATACTAATTGGGGTGCCATCCATGATGTCTGACTAGGCAGCGTCATCTCTTAGAAAATTATTACATCTGCATCCAGAGGGATGAAGGACCTCAGGTCTGCCCAGGTAGCCTGATTCCTTACTGGTCTCCTACACTGCAGAGGTGTAGGTCAGTCTTTGGAATTATGGATCTATGGGCTGAAAACCCAGCCCATGACGAGCTGTTTCTCTGTCACCTAGCCCTGCTTGGCCTTAACATTCTCGTTAAGGCAAACAACAGGTAACTGTAGCTACTAATGATGAGAGAGCTCTAAGCAGCTCACGGACAAATGTGCTCCTTTGCTTTTCTTTGGGATGACAGAGTCAAGGGTCTGAGGCAAGAAAAAAAAATCTCGAGAATGGAAAAAAGCAGTTCTATAAACAGAATCTGAAAGATTACAACCTGAAATAGCCCGGGCTGACTCCAGCACACTAGCTTCCAGCCACTGTCCCTGTAGGGCTCCAGGCTCTCATTAGACGAAACTCCTAAAGTCTCATAAAGGAATTGAAGACAAACTTTCCAGATTAAAGAAGAAAGACGATCAAACCTAACGGTCTTAAAACTTTTAGAGCTAGGAAAAACAAAATAAAACAAAATTAAATTAAAAAGTAATTACAAAGCTAGAGAGTTGAGTTTCCTCCCGAGAGGAACATAGCCTCTTTAGGTTGGAAGGACTCAAATACCAACCTGCTTAACCTTGAAAGGCTCTTGGTCTTAGCCTTTGCCTCTTGTTCATGGAAGGTTGCCTCATCCCTATATTTACCCACCAGTGGCATTTTAATGAGATAGAATTGGGGGAATATCCTATTTCTTCCCTAAGCTTTGGATACTTGGTCCTAGGGGCATGGGGGAAGGGGATGCTGAAGCATCTTGAGGCAGCAGTCAGCAGTAGTAACTACCCCAGTGAGAGGTTAACCAGGCAGCACGGGCTGGGCCCTGCCAGTGGGGCATGCAATTCACACCAGGAGCCCCAGAAGACATATTGAGGCCTCTTAATTAACATGGTGGCCCGTGGCAACTGGAAAGCCTTTCCACACGATTAAAGACTTCAGAAAACTCCCAAGGGGAGGTAATGTTCCTAATAATTTATAAATCGAACTTGCTACTTAATATGCTTAAAGTGTTTTCACTTGTCTTTCATCTGCAAAGGAGATGGGCAGGGGATAATGGATTTCTATTCACCAACCAGCATAGAAAAGAAAATCTGCCAGAGAAGCAAGGGCATTTTCTCTTCTAGTTTGGGTGACTCCTTCTGGCAGGAAAGGGATCTTCATGGTCAAGAATGTGTTATCACAGTTTTCATGATATCCACTCATTTCAGAGGCCTTTGTATGCAATTGGGGAAGAGGGGATCTGCTTGTGAGGAGATCATTGGCTACATGGGGTTGATGACCTGCTTCTGGTGGGTCAGCGCCATCATCTCCTTGGTCTGTGGTTTGTGACTTTGCTAGGCAGGAAGAATGCACAGGCATTTTGTCTACCCTTAGTTTACCAATGCAGAGCCATTTCCTGTTTGACAGGGATCGGTGTTACAATCAGAAAATTTTCAGATTGGCCAGGCGCGGTGGCTCAAGCCTGTAATCCCAGCACTTTGGGAGGCCGAGACGGGCGGATCACGAGGTCAGGAGATCGAGACCATCCTGGCTAACCCGGTGAAACCCCGTCTCTACTAAAAAATACAAAAAACTAGCCGGGCGAGGTGGCGGGCGCCTGTAGTCCCAACTTGGGAGGCTGAGGCAGGAGAATGGCATAAACCCGGGAGGCGGAGCTTGCAGTGAGCTGAGATCCGGCCACCGCACTCCAGCCTGGGCGACAGAGCGAGACTCTGTCTCGAAAAAAAAAAAAAAGAAAAGAAAATTTTCAGATTGGAAGAGTCATGCATTTCTTTCAATCACTGAATTTTTATCTATGAAGGCTTGGGTTAGGTTCCAAGGGGTCTGCAATTTGCACACAATTACACAGCTGCTTGGCCCTATTATTTTACTGGGATTCTTCATGTTGCTCGTAATTTAAGTCTAGTTTTCCAGTAGGCTCCATAGTATCACAGGATCAGAAGGGATCTTAAGAAGTTATCTATCTGCTTTATCCATTCCTTATTCCTGAAACATTTTGGTTCTAGATTAGGATATGCCTAGAGTTTCCATGTGGGTTTGCACAGTTTTTCTGTTCTTGTTCTGCCTCTTATAAAAGATATGAGTGATATCCAGAAAAAAATATGAGTGATTGTTGCTGTATCCAAGAGAGCGTGTCTACCCCTGACCTTGGGGCATTGGTATTAAGACAAAACAGAAGACATGAGCTAGCAAACTCTTGTATATGATTCCTATTTTGTAACCACTATTTGATTCCTCTAGGAATATAATTTGAATTCAGTATGTCCATTGCCTTGAGGAATAATTAATTCTGTCTCAAATTCACTCTTCTGCTTACTCCTAAGGTAAAAGTAAGCTTTGAAATGTGAGCTGATTGATTGGCTGTAGTCTCTTGACAGATGGTAGCTGGAAGCATAATCTCAGCTTTTCCATTTCTCTGCCAAGGTTTCAGAAAGCCCAGGTGACTCTCTAAACTTTGTGACATTTAATAGATCCAGATTCTTTTATTTTAGGATTTATTGATTATGTGACACTGATTTGAGAAGGATTCCACTGGTTCATGGGGTTGTTACCAGAGTATTACCTCTAGTCCAAGATATCTTCATCTACCACAGTGTCTTTGGTTTGAAGAAGAGAAGTAATGACTGGCCAGTGCCTGTGATCTGTTTTTGTCTTCCTTTTATGCCTGCATTTATCTTTAAAAATCAAATTATGTAGATTAATTCCTATAACTAAAATATAAACTCCATGAGATCAGGAACTATACCTGTGTTACTCACTGTCTTCATAACAGTGACCACTGAAAAAATGCCTTGCTAAAGTAGGTATCAGTAAGTGCTTGTTGAATGATTTAGTAATAAATTGAATAAATGAGTCATCCAACCAGCTAACTTATACAAGATTAGCTTGTAGGCACAGAGAAGATGACCATATTGAAATATACTGAAAGTTGATGATGCTTCTTCCTTTTTTTCTTTCTTTTTTCTTCCTTCTCTTCCTCTCTCTTTCCTTCCCTTCTTCCCTTCCTTCTTTCCTTCCTCCCTCTTTATTTCTTCTTTCCCCTCTCCCTTCCTTCCTCTGTCCCACAATTATTGACCATCTGCTTTATGCCAGGCACTGTGCTTTACCCTGGAGCTATAAAAGAGATAGATTAGACATGGCCTCTGCCCCATGGCCCCTGCCCTCTGTAGTCTAGCAAATGAGATAGACAAGAAAATCAAAGGTAAATGTACTTGTGGTTAGAATTATGTGGAGGGTTCTATGGAAAGTGCAGTAAGACTAGAGAATGGTTAGCTGAAGTCGTGTCACTGAATTGACTTTGAAGAATGAATAGGAGTTAGCTGAAGGAGGAAAGTATGACCCACGACCCAGGATGAATATACGGGTCAGATAATGAGACAGTCTTGTCATTGGTCCAGAGGACTGGGATAAGCATAAAGGAGAGATCTGCTTAGAATTTTCCATCCTTCGGCAATTACCATCAATGTTATGTAACACATTGTTACATAAAAATTCTAAAATCTACAAATTATCTGACAAACCTCATACTACTCTCTTAAGTAAGTGCTGAAAATGTCAATTTCATAATAAAATAAAAGCTGATTTCATTTGTGTGGTATCTATTACAGCCAGTAGAAATGATTTATTGATTTTTTAAAAGAAAAATGTATTTTAAAATGCCACATTTTCTTTTCAAGGAACTCGTTAATAGATGTGGGTTTCTCATATACTCCAAACATGCTTCTAGTTACCAAATGTTAACAGTTTTGAGAAAAAATCAATAGAATAATCAGAAAACTCATGCAAAGATGAATAACGAGCAAAACAATTCCATGTTTTGCAGCCAGTGCTTACAGTCAGTGTTTCTTTTTTAATATTCAGAGTTTACAACTTGTAACTTGTTGCCTGAATCCAGATATAGTGTAATGTTTTGTCTTTGTTTTTCCAATGGCTATAAAAATTGGAGCTAACACAAATAAATGAAGAATACTTTCTGAACACATCTAGGGTAAAACAGAAACTCAAAATAAGACATGTGCATGTGAAGAACCCCTGTATACTCTCTGTAAAGCCTTGTGTGATAAGTGCCCATTCTGTTTGTCAGCGTGCTCATGAGCAGACGTTAAGTAGAAGTCTTTTGGGAGCTGAGTATCCAGAGGACAATTGGTGCTCCCAATAAGCTGTGTAAGATGTGTGCATCTTGCCTTTCTCTTTTCGACTTGGCTATTGGGATGCTTCCAGCCACAGTCTTTGGCCTAGGGTTTCTTTCCATTCCATCTGCCCCCTCTTCATTTCACTAGACTCTTTGAAAGGAAAATCCTGGAGTATCCATGACATTTACTGAAACTGCTTAAAATTCTCTACAAAAGTAGTAAGGTTAAAAATAATGAAATTGGCTGGGCTCAGTGGCTCATACCTGTAATCCCACCACTTTGGGAGGCCGAGGCAAGTGGATTATTTGAGGTCAGGAGTTAGAGACCAGCCTCACCAACATGGTCAAACCCTGTCTCTACTAAAAATACAAAAATTAGCCAGGTGTGGTGGTGTGTGCCTGTAATCCCAGCTACTTGGGAGGTTGAGATGACAGCATCACTTGAACACGAGAGACAGAGGTTGCAGTGGGCCAAGTTCACACCTCTGCACTCCAACCTGGGTGACAGAGTGAGGCCCTGTCTCAAAAAAAAAAAAAAAAAAAAAGAAAGAAGGAAAGAAAGAAAGAAAGAAAGAAAGAAATTGTCCAAGACCTATGGTTTATTGAAAAATGTAACAGTAACTGAATGTGAGCCAAGTCCTCACTGTAGAAGGACAGTTACCAAAGTGGTAGACCCCTGCCTTTTCCTAGTACAGTGGTGGGCCTATATTTTCTTCCTACTTACTACCTGCTCAAGCAGGTGGAGCATTTCAGAGGAATTTATGTGTAGTGATCTTACAAATAATTATTACAAAATATTATTAAATAATATCACATATTAATGTCATATCACATTATGGTATATTATTGTTTATAAAATAGTCCACAATTAGTAAGCCATTGCAAAGCATTTTGACATCTGTCACCAATTTGGGTTACAGAAGCAGAGAACCCATACCACAGCTTGAGTACCTGAGAATCCTTTTTCAAATGCTTGTGCTGAGTTTTACCTATTGACTGAAGCTTATTCCTGGTAACTGATTATTAGAAAGCTGAGGTCATCGAGAGTCACTGACTCTAAGCAGAGGATGCGTTTTTTCACTAAAGCAAAATTAGAGAAGCTAAATATACTGGCTTAGCAAAACAAAAGCTTCTGTTCTAGCTCCCTATAAGTTATGTTTTTAAGAAAAATGAACATAAAATATTCTTAATTTAGTGTCTAGGCTCCACACATGGTAAAGAGAATTTTGGATGAACTTACCAAAATGGCCTGTGAGAAGAGCAGTGAAGGAAGATCTGGGACTAGAGCCAGTTCTGCACTGTCTAGTTCTGTAGTTTCTCTGAGCCTTGGTTTTTTCATCAGAAAAGGAAGGGGCTGAACCTAGAGATGGATATGCAATGGGTCCCTAAATTGAAAGAAAGTACACGTTTCTCATCTAAATTCAGCCCAGTTGAGGGCCTAATGGTATCTTTCAGGCATGTAGTGATATAAATAGTCCTATTTTAACACAGATAACTTAAAATGTGAGTGTTGTCTTTTTACTACCAACTAATCTTGGATTTGGATGCTTAGTAGGTGCTTACTAAAGGTACTTTGTTTATGATAGCTTCTCCTTTGACCCACTGTCAGCTAGATGTGCACTTCGAATATTTGAAATTTGAGTATTTGAATACTCTTTTTCTTTCAGAACTGCCAATAGATCTGGATGTATTCATCCACACTCTCCTACTCTGTCCTCTTGTGATCTGTTAGATAGATGCCGGGGTGTAGATGTCTCTCCAGTGAGTCTTTCTCATTCTGGGTGACTGCAGGCTAGTGCTTAAGAATACAGGCTCTGAAATAAGAGTTGTGGTCTTGTTCCAGTCCTACTGCTCATTTGCTGTGTGACGTTGGGCAAGTTATTTAACGTCTGTGCCTCATCTTTTTCAAATGTAAAATGGGAAATTGAGTTGAAAGTGAGGAACCTTTTGAACAAGTATCTGGTACATGGTAAAAGCATGATAATGGACAGCTAATCTAGTTTTATTACTGCATAATATAGGGAATGAGCCTATGCCCCAGACCTCATCATAACACTGTTGTGACCATCTGAAAGGAGAATTAGAGAGGAACAGTGGAAGGAGCTCCTAAAAAAACTTACGTGAGCAAAAAACATGGTGTTTAAGCCATTCCTTAGAGATTGATGCTTACGCTACTCTTACAGCTCTTTAGGGAATAAAATTACCTCTCATTTTCACTAGCCTAATTCAATGTCTGACAACTTCTCTCAGTTGGGAAGTTATTCCTTCCATGTGGCTTAATTACCTATTGTTGCAATTTCAACTTGGGGTGAAGGAAAAGTTAGCTCTGACTCTGAGATACAGGTTCTGTTAAAAAAAAAAAAAAAAACTGTTGGGTTGGACACAAACAGTCACTGTCAATGAGTGGCACAGCACTGTGGAGGCGCTGTGTCTTCTAGGCAGTATTCTGTGGGGTCCCAGGAGCTCTGCGTGTGTGTCTGCAGGGCTGCCAGGATAGATGGGAGTGGAGTTAGCAGTTAGCAAGGAATTAGAATACTTGGCTTTGGACTCCTACCCACAATGGAACCTGAGCATGTTTACTCTTTCTCTGTACTTGCATTACTTGCATAAGAGCTTGCACCAGGAGAAAGGGTTCTGCAAAGAAAAGAAAGAATTGAAAACCAGGAGGTCAGCATACATCTGTCCCCAACAAGTCACATGATATACCCTGTCACTTGGCAGCTAACTCTGTTGCCTCGTGTCTCTGCTCCTCTGTGCTGCCTGCTTGAAAGTGGCAGTGTATGTGTGTGTGTGTGTGTGTGTGTGTATTCCTTTGCTTACAGTGATGGTGAAAGAGGAAGGATAAATAGGAAGATTTTCAGGGAAAGGAATTTTATAAATCCAAGGCATAATTATTATGAGACTGGAAAAGCCCCTTTAATGTATTTGGGGGCATACTCTTGACCTAGTCTTATGCAGGTGGGCCCTCTGGGAATTAGTAGGGGATTTTTATCTCTAGCTTATTTGATAGGGAGGTATGATTGAAGCCTAAGATTGAGAGAAGAACCATTTGGCACATGCTAGCCTAATTAAATAGGTTTGGAAAGATATTGACCAAAATAAAGGGAGTGAATAGAGATTGTGCACTGGAAGATTTATGCCCACCGAGTGCCGTGCAGCACCAAGCTTAAAGGCTGTCCCTCTAAATGCTGCCCCGGTGATGTCAAGGCCATATGTTCAGTCTCACTGAGTCCTGCATCCTCACCTCTGACAGGCAGCAGAGTGGTGTCCTGATTTGTAAGGAATGGCCTTCGAGGTGTTGGCCTTTGAGCACCAGAAGGTAACTCCTCCACCAGCCTGACTCCAGGACTTGGGTCTCAATCCCTTCCCCTGAGCTTTAGTAAGAAGAGGGAACATCACTCAGGACTGTGTGGTTAAGGGAAATCTGTGACCCAAAAAGTCATGTTCAAATGATGAGATTCCTCCCCACACTTGGTGATAAGTTCCTGATGGATGTAAATTTCAATTCAGATTTGTCAATGGTTTTTCCTGCTGGACCAGTTACTCAGACGGAGACATTTAAGGTTATGCTGAGAGCAGCTTTGATTATGTGAAATATATTATGTTAGGCACTTTACATAGTTAGCTAACCTAATTCTTACAACCACCCTGGGTGGTTAAGTGATGTCTTCTCCATTATACAGATGAGGGATCTGAGGTTTAGAATTTATAGAACCCACTGATAATTGGTGGAACCACTGTTAGAATCTATGATTGATCTTTAGACGTGAGACAGGAAGAAACCACATGCCACCCCATATTGCTAAAAAAATAAAGTCCTGAAACCAGCTTTATGTGTGGCAGATTTGACTTAACAAATAAACCCTTTCCCCTGTTTTTGCAGCTGAAATCACACACACACACACACACGCACACACACACACTCACACACACTCACAAAGACTTCTTCCTTCAAATTGTTTGCTAAGCCCGAAGGAACTGGATCACTTGAAATGATGCACTGGTCATCCCCGCTCCATTTTTCTCTCACCCTAAATACCAGTCACAGCAGACTTTCCCTTGACTGCTGAATGATGCTTGCTACAAATGCTTAATACAGTTGAACGAATGAATGCATAAATAAGTGATGAATGGCTGTGGCGGAAGGAAGATGAGGAGCCTGCCCATCTTCCCACATCCATCTGTGGTCCTCTCTTCCTAGGGTGGCATGATCGCTCTGCTGCTGTCCATCTTGTGCCTGGTGATGATCCTGTATACTCGCCGGCGCTGGTGCAAACGCCGCCGGGTCCCCCAGCCTCAGAAGAGTGCCAGTGCCGAGGCAGCCAACGAGATTCACTACATTCCTTCTGTGCTGATTGGCGGGCACGGACGGGAGAGTCTGCGCAACGCTCGCGTGCAGGGCCACAACTCCAGTGGCACCCTGAGCATCCGGGAGACACCCATCCTGGACGGCTATGAGTATGACATCACTGATCTGCGCCACCACCTGCAGAGGGAGTGCATGAACGGAGGGGAGGACTTTGCCAGCCAGGTCACACGCACCCTCGACTCCCTGCAGGGCTGCAATGAAAAGTCGGGGATGGACCTCACACCAGGTGGGGATGGGAGAAAGGCAAGGGGCTGTTTGGTCCTTCATCTCAAGGAGCTGGGGAGTGGGTAGGAACAGCTGTGTGACAACAGCTGGTTGTCCTACGTAGTGTGATGTGGCAGTGCCCTTCCCTAGATGGGGAAGAATAACCTGTTGCCTGAGATGATGAGAGCTGTTTTCTAATCTGGAAAACCAGAAGAACCATGTAAATTGGATCTCTTTTCACTTTCACCAGGCACTGGAAGCAACATACTGTAACGTTCAACAGAGGAGTGAGTTAGAGCCATTTTAGTGTGTAATGAGCAACCCTCTGGGAAATGAGATAGCAAGAAAAATGAATATGTGTATATGATTTCTTGTATATTGTATATTTGCTTAGGCAATTTAACTCTCCATTGAAGTGGAGGGGACAGTGGTATCTGCTTTTTCCTATGACTCCTGAGAATTGGGCCTGGAGTGTTTTAGTTATGTTATCTTGCTCATGCCTCTGTGCTCTCTACAAGGGGTGCACTTCTTCAAAGAATATGAAGGATTGCAATCTTGGTATCAGACCCTAGATGCATTGTGTATCTATGGAGACACTGGCTAGAAGAACTAATCCAGATGAACAAGATCAGGGTCAAAACTGCAGAGAGAGAAAGACTGCACTCTTCCTTTACAGTAGCCTACCTATTTCTCTTTAAAACTTCTATGAATCAGCAAATCTCCATAGATAAACCCTTAACAGTGATCCTTCAAAGAACTGCCCAATTATCTTTGAGGAAGACATATTTGATGCTGAACATTGCTTACTATATATGAACTTTCAGTGGGGCTTGAAAGAGTAGAAACATGTAGAGGTTTTTATTCTGCTTGTTGTCTACAGGAAATTCTACACGAAAAGCCAATTTCTAATAAGATTTAAAACCTGAGAATTCCTTGAGAATATGGGGGACATATCATCAACATCTCTTCATATTCCCCGTAATACCTGGTGTAGTACTAAGCCCACAAAGTAGACGTATGGTACTCAGGGGTTATTATCAACTCAAATGCCTTTAGGAGGTCAACAGATAACACAGATATCTGAATGCACACAAATTCAAATTCTTTTAAAACTCTGTGCTGACCAAAATAAAGAAATCTGCAGTTTGTATTTAGCCAAAGGGTTACAAGTGTTGACCTTATCAATACAGAATTATTATAATACATAATATAATAATAGTTGAATTGGATTTTCAGTTGTAATTCCCTGACTTCACTGCTTCTCCCATAACTTTGCAGTCCCTCAGAAATCAAAAAGCAGTATTTCAGTTCCTTGCAGCCAGTCTCTCAGTTGGCTGGTGTCTTATTTCAATTCTGTGAGACCTTATCTTCTTGATTTATGCAGATTTCCTTCTTCCTTTCTTTTGATCTTTTCTCTTAAAGTTTTTGCCTCATCTTTTCCTTATACAGGAAGTGACAATGCCAAGCTGTCACTGATGAACAAGTATAAAGATAACATTATCGCCACTAGCCCTGTGGACTCCAACCACCAGCAAGCCACCCTTCTCTCTCACACCTCTAGCAGCCAGAGAAAGCGGATCAACAACAAAGCGAGAGGTATGCATGTCTGATGCTAGGGTTTGCGGGTGGATTCCTTCATATTGGTAGAGGCAGGGCCATTAATATCTTCTACCCATTCTCTCATGCATGGCTAGAGGGGGTATGCCCCAGCACAGCCTTTCTGGAGGCCAGTTAAAAGCTACTTACCAAAAAAAATGTAAATGTGCAAACCTTTTGACCAAGTAATTTCACCAACAAGAGTCTATTCTTAGGAAATAATTGGACAAGTGCGCAAAGAAGTGTGTAAAAGGCCGTTCATCACAGCATTGTTTAAACAAGCGAAAAATTGGAAATAGCTTAAATGTCCATCAACAGGGAATTGGTTAACTACCTGGCACATCTGTCTGCTGTCCAGCACTTACATGCAGCCATTTGAAATAATACAGATCTATATTTGTTAATATGGAAAGTTGACCACCCATCTATTAAATGGAAAAAATGAAGTTATAAAGTAGAAGATACAGCATAATGCCATTTTTAAAGAGAGATTAAAAAACCTTTACTTGTTTCTGTGTCAGTAAAAGCCAGAGAGTATACACATGAAATGTTAGCAGAGTTTATCTCTGATTTAAAGGATTTAGAGGGCATTAGAATTGTTCCCTTTACATAGTTTTATGTATTTCCTTTATTCTCTTCTGTCTTTTTTGCATTAAATATATATAATTCTAGAGCCAGAAAAAACACAAAGATGTAATTTCCTATACTCCTTAGATAGTCTCATATTAACAGAATCATAACCTGTAATGAGGGAAATTCCCCTTTCTTCCTATTCCACCCACTCTCCCTGGAGGTCCTCTCTGGCAGGTGCCAAAAATGGCCCTAGTCAGAGGGAAGTGGGCTGGGCAGGGTAGAGCTCCAGTGACTGCTGTCCTAATGGTCTACTTCTTCAACAAATCTCCAAAGGGGGTATGAGGAAGCCCCAACCCCCTTGGCTACTTCTCCCAGATTATCAGTCAACTTACTTTAATTTTTGTTGATTTTTCCTATTGAACTTACCCAATGGTTTGGTATTATGAAACCAGAACTGAAAACATTTTCTTGGCCATGCTGCTTTCATTACAGCTGGTTCCGCCTTCTTGAACCCTGAAGGGGATTCTGGCACAGAGGCAGAAAATGACCCCCAGCTGACCTTTTACACGGATCCTTCAAGGAGCAGGAGGCGTAGTAGAGGTAGGAATGATAGAAGTGGCAGAAGGTGGTAAAGAGTCTGGGGGTGAGGGAGGCACATGAAGGTGAAGAGGTGTTGGGTTGGGTTGTGGGCTCTATGGAACAAAACCAGTTTCCGCAAGAAGAATTTTTGGACCATGACTGGTGTTTCCTCCTAAGGAAGAAAGAAGAGCCTAGAGTGGAAAATTTCAGAGAATCATCTCTCCCAGATAATGGCACTCTCAAACAAGTTTCTAAGTTGTTTGAAAGGCTATTTCTTGGTCAGATGACTCTCAATTTCTTCTGGAAGACTCAGTAGTCATATTTTGCTGTTTAGACAAATGAATTAAAGTTAATAAAGTGTGTTGTATGTGGAAAGATGGATACTATATGTACCCCTGCTTCCTCTACCACATTGGCCTTGGGATTGAGCTAGGTAAGGATTGGGGCAGTGCAGTTGAGGAATGATCTATGGCCTCAAAATCTGTGTAATTGTCTTTGACCTTTAAGCCCCTGCCTGGTAGAATCACAGGACCCTGAGCCTCCAAGTTCCTTCCTTCCCCCTGGCAGGGTTAAGGTGGCTAATCCACTCTCCTCCACGTGGACAGAGCTATCCTTCCACAGAGCCACCGTGTGCCACTTCACTGTCATGATCAGTGGCTTCAACTGTGGCTATTGCGGCCACAGCTCCCACTGCCTCTCTCTTCACTGGTATCACTGCCACTCCAGCGGAGTTTGGGGCACAAGCTCCAGTCAGCTTTACCAGTTATTTGCTGTGTGATACTGGATAAGAAAACAAATTCTCTGAGCTTCAGTTCTCTCACATGTCAAATGAGTCAACAATACCTTGTGCATAGAACACAGAGCTTTATCAGAATTAAATTATATTAAAATGTGCCTTTTTGGAGACTGCTAAAGCACTATGAAATCTCTATTGTTGCTGTTAGAACTCTCTATCATGCAGCCCCATATTTATACAGTGCCCCATCTTAAAGAATTTTAGGCAGAGTCCCTGTAAGATATAGTAGAGGATATTTGAGTGGCATCTCCTTGTGCTACATTTGATAACATTTTCCTCAACCGATAGTCAACCAGTGTCTCCTGAAAGATATATAGAGTTTTACTCTCTCATACCTCCACTTGAATTCCCTTCATAACAGGTGTTCTTCCCAGAGATTAGAAGAAGCCTTTTTGATTGTAAATTCCAGTTGCTATAGGCTTAACTGCTGTCAGCATAATAAAAGTTCTTTCCGTCGTTTTTCTCAAGAGATAAATGGGGCCCTGGGTATTCTAATGTTGAATGGCCAGTTTCTCTGAGGCTATAATGTGGATTAGGGTCTCCCAATCTCCCTTGATACTTATTATATATTTATGGACAGTGGATACCCAACCTAGGCCCAGCTAATCCAGGCCTGATCAAAGCAGGGAGTGTCCTGCTTTAGTAAAGTCTTGTTTCAGAAAAACCCATGGTAATGAATTAGAAAGAGTTTCTTGACAGTATGAAACTGTTTCTTTTAAATACCAAGCTCTCCTAATGCATCAACTTTTTATGCTATTAACTAGACTGTAAGCTTCTTAGGGGTGGGGAATGCCTAATTTATTTTTGCAAAGTGCCTAGTGAAGGATTTTTCCTATAACAGATGCTTGTAAGTGTTTGTTGAATTGGATTGGATATATCCATCAGACCAGCAAAAACATTTTATAACCCTCCTGCTGTGGGTCAGGTTTGTGATAGGTGGTAGAAACATGAAAATATGGCACAATGATAAGGCTTAATTTAATAATATAAATAAAGTGAGGAGAGTACTCAGAAGAGAGGACAGTTAATCCTACCTGGCAGCAATAGGAGGCGAAAAAGGAGAAAGTAATTAAAACCCGGACACACACACACACACACACACACACACACACACACTGTACCGGGTTTCTCAAAAGAGGAGAAGTCTAGGATAAGGGCATTTTAGTAAAGGAAAATAGCACATAAAAAGCCTAGAAGGGACAAAAGAACATGGTGTTTTAAAGGAAGTAAAAGTCTTTCAATATGGCAGCTGTCATCGAGTTATAAATACGTACACACACGAGATGGTAAGGATGAGGCTGGAAAATGGCTAACAAAGGACCATGCACATGCCATGTGACTGAGTTTCTGGTTGCCTCCGTTGGGTGTAAGGAACCTTTGGAGGTTCTGAAACCAGGTAGAGATGCCGGATTATGGGTTGATGATGCAGAAAGACCATAGAGACAGGAATATCAGTAGCAAGTCATTTCAATCACACGAGAGCAGTGGCAATTGCCTGTAAACAGTGATGATTCTATGTGATAAGAGCTATAACAGCAGGGCGCACCGAGGGCTAGAACACCAAGGAATTAGTGAGAATCTGTTCTTGGAGGTTTCAGGGAAGTGTTTACAGGGAGATGTTGTTTGAGCTGAGACTTGAAGAGTAGGTGTATACCAGGCTGACAAGGTGACAAAATGGCCTTCTGTGGAGGAGGAAATAATCTGTGCAAAGTCACTGAGACATAAACTATGATGGTCTTGTCAGGGAGCAGTAAAATATTTACTAGAATAGAGCTTAGGGTACAGGTTTGTGCGTTTCTTAGGAAATAATGTTAGAAGACCAGCAAAAGCCAGAAAGCACATGAGCTTGATTCCAAGGGACTTGGACCTGATGAAAGAGCAATGTCCTGGTCTTCTCTGCTCCATGAAGCATCCTTCCAGGGACAGCATGCAGAATAGGTGACAGCAGGGTGACCTTGAGGCAGGGGAACAGATGGATGGCTTTTACTTTGGTTTAGCTATAAGATGATATGGGTAGGGAGGGATGGAAAGAACAGAGGCCAGATAAGTTTTGGACATGAAATTTGAGAAACGCAAATCAAAACTACAATGAGGTATCATCTAACCCCGGTTAAAATGGTTTATACCCAAAAGACAGGCAATAACAAACACTGGTGAGGATGGAGAGAAAAGCAAACCCTTGTACACTGCTGGTGGGAATGTAAACTGGTACAACCACTATGAAGAACAGTTTGGAAGTCCCTCATACAGCTACCATATGATCCAGCAATCCCACTGCTAGGTACATACCCTAAAGAGACAAAGATTTAATGGCATTGGTGAGAGCAGGGTGGGGGTGTGGCTTGTAAGCAAGAGGAAAGAGTTGGATATAATGGAGTTTTTAAATTTGAGAAAACAAATAGGTGGCAGTGCCATTGGCTGGGCAATGGAAGTAGTTGGAGGAGCGGGGTTTGGGAGAAGGTGGCGAGAGGAGGTGGTGAGGTTTTGAGATAAGGTGGATCTGCATCTGAGGCCTGGACTGGGCTGGAAACCTGTAAGCATAGGAAAATAGACTCTGTTATGAAAGGATAGTAACATGAACAGAATATTTCCATCTCTCAAGGACAGAGGACCCAGAGACTATCTTCTGCCTTCAAGTCTCTCCTTTCCAGCTACTGCCAACACATGCACCCAGAGGAAACTGCTCCCCAAAGGACAAGTATATCCATAAACCAAAAACTCTTACCTGTGTTCCTGAGAACATCAGTTCCAAAGGCACCAGTGGGCCCAAAGACTGAGTAGTGCATTGTTCCTGCAGCCTGAAACCTCATCTGGATCTCATTTTTTATCTGTCTCCACATGTTAGTAGTTTCCTGGGACTAGGCATGCTCTCCAGCCTCTGTAACCCTCTATTGCTCCAGGGGAGCTGCCTCATAAGACTGGGGACACTAGTCAATGATACGAGCCACATCAAACCCTGAGCACTGGAGCCTGACACACAATCACCAGTTGATGAGTGTTAACTGCTACAAGGAGCATCATCTCTTACAGATCTATTTTCCTCATCTGTAAAGTGGGTGGCTCCCATACAGACTCATAGGCTTATTGTTGGAAAGCAAATATTAAAAATAAAATAAGGTATGTAAGACACTCAGCACAACGTCTGCCTTAATGGAAGCCTTTTATTACTATCAATAATAAGTATTAACACAGAAGAGAAAAAAATTCCAAAAGACCCACACATTTTGTTGTCTTGCTTTCTTACTTTCCCACATTTGTTCTGCTTCCATAAGCATACGGCTCCCCTGCTTAACAGCATTTCATCTTCTCCCCAACAGGAAAAAAAAAAAGCCAAGAAACAAAAAATTAAAAAAAATAACAGTAGTACATAAAAAAATAAAGAAACAAAACACACTTCCCTCCCTATCCCTATTTCCACCTCCCTGGGAGTGTTTCTTAATCCTCAGCAATGATTATTTCCTCCAATGATTCCAGGACTGTGGAGAGCATCCTGGTGTGACAACGTTGTCTGCTTATACAGAGCAGACGCTCCTCGTTTTCCTCATTCCAGGTCTCACAGAGTAAGAGTCACTTGGTAGAACTCTTGCCCACAGAGTAAGCACAAGCTCTTCCAGCTCAGGAAGTTCCTCCTGGAGCAGCAGTGTGCACCATGGGGGTGGAGCTGCTCTGTGCAGAGTGCCCTCTGTGAAGAGCGATGGGAGGTACAGTGTGGGATTAAAGCATCCCTCCCACCCTTGGCAAATGCCTGGAGCTCAGTAAGGCAACTAGGGGAAGAGAATGCCCCCTCTATGATTTCTCCTGTGAACTTGGCCCAGGAAGACTGAAAATGGTCAACAGACTATTATTGACCTTGAGGGCCACCAGTTGGCCAAGTCCCCTCTGACTCCAACTGATGGCATGGTATCTGTGAGGAAGAAAGTCACTGAGGTCATGCAGCCAGAGACAGTTCCCTCCATGGGCTGCTTTTGCCGGCTGTCTCCCCTGTTTGCCAGGATGGGTGGCAAAAAGCCCAAGTTGGATTCTCAATGCCAAACTTTTTACCACCGTGTATCTTGCTTTTGTCTCACTTTCAGTGGGTTCTCCCCGAAGTCCTGTGAATAAGACCACCTTGACCCTGATCAGCATCACCAGCTGTGTGATTGGCCTCGTGTGCTCCTCTCACGTCAACTGCCCTCTCGTTGTCAAGATCACCCTGCATGTCCCTGAGCACCTGATTGCTGATGGTGAGCCCATTATTCTGAGGATGTGACCTTGCCCCCCAAAAAGGAAAGTTTTCCAGTTGGGCAAAGGCTAGAGAAGACAAGAGTCACTGTTACCTATTACTCTATCAAGGGAAAACCAAACTGAAATAAGTAAGGATTAGGATACAATTGTATTGCCCATAGATGAACTTAGAAAGCAGGTTTAAAAAATAAACTAAAGTGATCACCTCTTCTTCTCTATGCCCTCTCCCATTTTTGTTCGTTTTTAATATGTCTCTGTCTTTGAGAGAAATGCACAGCCCACCGGCTAGAGGTAGGAGGCCCCAAGACTCCCTTAGCCTTTGAGAAGGAAAAAGCTAAGTGGAGTAGTAGAGATGTTTCAGAATTAGCCATGCTTTAGTTTGGTATGCCTGGGTGAGAAATTCCTAATTGCAGTAACTTGCTGTAAGCCTAGAACTCAGAAGTAATAATTTGCTTTCATCCAGGGGGACCCCAATATAATGAGGGAGTAATATATGTTCTGAGAGTCCCTGAATCATTTAAGCCCAGAGCACCTAATTGACTTGTTAATGTCTGTTCTCTGACTTGCTGTAAGGCTGCAAAGAGGTGGAGACTTCACGCAGTGTTAGAGGGCCTGCAATTCTCATAGCACGTGAAGACAGGCAGCAGCCCCTGTTCCTTGGAGGAGTGCCAGTGCCTGTGGTTGGGTCTGATGGAGCCATGCCATGGCCATCACAGGGCTCTTCTGTCCCTGTGTTCCTTAAGAACACCCTGGAAAGATAGAATGGAGCAAGGCAGCAGGGGACTCTATGGCTGGAGAGTTCAATGTCTGGCCTCACAGAGGTCCAAGTGATGGCCCAGGCTCTGTCTGCTGATCCCTTGCTCTGGGAGTAATGATGGGCTGGGATCTCTGATTGGTACTAATTCTCAGGTTGGGATTTCCTTGTCTTCAGTGGCTTGTGGACGTGTGCTGTGTTGCACACATAGGCATGCTTCCTTTCTCTCACCCTGCAGGGAGCCGCTTCATCTTGCTGGAGGGGAGCCAGCTGGATGCCAGTGACTGGCTGAACCCTGCCCAAGTGGTTCTCTTCTCTCAGCAGAACTCCAGTGGACCCTGGGCCATGGACCTCTGTGCCCGGCGGCTCCTGGACCCCTGTGAACACCAATGTGACCCCGAAACTGGTAGGCGGGAGCACCGGGCAGCGGGTAACTGTCAGAGAGATCATGCCTCTTGCAATCACTCCCTTGAAATTCAGACCATGCCTCCCAACTCCCTTGTCCCACTGCCATCTTGAGCCTAGACCATGTGGACTGCCAGCATGTGGTTGGGCCGCAGAACTTATTGGCCAAAACTGTGGTCATTTTCTGGCAGAAGACTTGGAAGGATCCTAACTGTAGTTCCAAGCCAGAAAACTCCGTTTTAGGATGAGTTCCATAACCCATTTGTCACACAGCCAGGGGATATTTAACTAGTGGGGTTAGACATTTTATGATGATAAAATTAATGCATGTTTATTATAGAAAACTTTTTAAAAATTAGAAAAGTGTATAGAAGAAAATGATAATCATCTATATTTCTATCTCCTGGATAAGTCACTTTTAAAATTTTAATGTCCTCCTTTCTGATCTCTTTTCTATGCATGATTTTTAGGGGCTTCCTAGAAGCATACTAAGTCTAGTAGAGTTTTCCTGCTTTTTCCACTTAACATTCCATCATAACTTTTCCAGAATCGTTAAATAATCCTCGAACACGTAATTTTAATGGCCATGTGGTATTCCATTGCATGTCTATATCATAGCTCATTTAAACAGTCCCTATTATTTGACATTTAGGATGCTTTAAATTTTTAATGTTTATAAATACTATTAAAATGAACATCTTTACACATAAATGCTAGACACATTTGAAGTTATTTTCTTCAGAAGAATCTTAGTGAGAGAGTACTGGGTCAAAGAGTAGGAATGTCTTCAAGTCTGTTATACTATCAAATGGAGCTGGGGTTTCCCTGAGGGAGGGTTCAAATTCTGGTGTGGCATGAATTAAAGCTCTCCCATTGCTTCTTGGGTTCCAATACAGCCAGGAGCATGGATCTCTTATTTCAGGCTGCTTTGCACTTTCACTGTAGAAGACATTCACTTACAGTAGTCTCTACGAAGACTTGGTTTTGGTAAATTGAGTACCACAAATAGATTCTTCCCAAAGTAGTATGATCCCTTAGAGCAACAGAAAGCGTTAAAGTGATATCTAAGAATCCCAAGCAAAATGTTGCTGGAGTTGGGGCCCAAATCCTGGAGCTTTTTGTACATCATGTGCAGCCACTCCCCGCCAACCCCCTCTACCCCAGCCCACCACACTCGCATCTTCTTCAGGTGCTGAGGTGGAGAGCTCTTAATAGAGGATGAGTCTAAGATATCTAGCCCTTACTTCTGTTATAGTCTATGACTGGATCCCTCTGGGAGAGTAGCAGGTAACTGAAACATCTAAAATTCACCATCTTAGGTGTTAGTTTTATGTGGGCCCATCACAGAGATTCTAGGCTCCCATATGGAGGAGAAAGTACAACATTTTAAACATCTGAAGTCTAAGACTGTGCTTACTTGCTGCTCCTCCCACGCTGTCAGGCAAACACCAAACCAAACAGATGGGCTGTGTACCATGCCCAAAGTTAGTGTGCTTGGGAGAAATTGAAAAGAGCTAATCTCAGAGGTGGGGGTTCTCCATGTAACTGAGCTAGTCTCTGGTACCCTAGTTCTCCAGCTGGCTTGGATTGGAAGGATTTGGGACAATCTCAGTTGTTACACTCACTTCTGAGAGAAGCTTGATCCCCAGAGGAACTTTCGATGCTCCTACTTGGATTTTAAAGAAAAGGAAGCACCTTCAGTTACATGTGAAAACAAGAGATTGGTGCTTTATTATTGGAGGGATCTCAATGATAAACTGCCTCTATGCTTTACATTCACATTTGAATTCTTTAAGAAGTTACATGATTTGCCCAAAGTCCCATAGCTACTTAAAGCAGAGTCTGTGTTTTATTTATCATGAAATCTGCAAAGGTGGGCTTATAAAGGGTTGCTTAATTTCCCCAGACATGTCAGATCCAACATATTTGTCATTCAAAACTATTTAAACAACCATTACTAAGCATTACTGTTCTGTGCGCCAGGAAGCTGCTTGTCTACAGCAAAGCCCTCCCATCAACTCTTCAGTCCCTTCCAGATGTCTCATTTCTAATCCTTGCTGAAAATGACTTTGGGAAGCCCCTCCCCTGCTAATGGCTTCTCAGTGTCTGTAACAATGAATGAATTTCCAATTGGAAAGACATAGAGGAAGACTAAAAATAAGATCCCAAACCCCAAGACAAAACTAAGGTACAGCATCTTCATTTTGGGTAGCAGCTGAGAAACAATACTGCAAAGACTCTCCTTTTCATGAATGCTGGAATTGGAAAGCATTGGTGATGTGGTCATCCCACACGCTCATCAGTAAGAAACTTTATCGCCTCCCACACTCCATCCCAGAGCCTTTCTCCCAAGAGCTGAGTGTGGGAATTGGCTTCAAGTCAAGTCGACGTTATTTTTGAAATCCTCTAGCTAGCTTACTTGGAAATGTCATAGTGTTGGGACATGTGCTTTCCCAGCCATACTGAGGGGTCTGCCCATATGGATGCATGGAGCTGTGCAGTGCACTTGTGTACTTTTACACACACACACACACACACACACACACATACACACACAAACACACAAACACAGATGCTCAGTCACTGCAAAGGAGCAGCCTCCTGGTGCCTGGAGCTCTCCTCAGGCATCCTTCCTAAAAGCATCCCCGAGGGAGTCTCTGTTTACCTGTCACCTGCACCATGCTCCAGAACACCAGGCGTGAGAGACAAATAATGCACTCCCAAAATTGTCCACATCCTCATCTCCAGGACCTGCGAATGTGTCATGTTACATGGCAAAGGAGAATTAGTGATGCATATGGAATGGAGGTTACTAACCAACTAGCTTTAAAACGGAGATTTTGGGGGAAGATTATCTGAGTGGTCACAGTGTAATCACAAGCATTCTTAAAAGTGAAATAGGGAGGTAGAAGAGGAGGTCAGAGTGGTGCGATGTGAGGACTCAAGAGCCATTACAGACTTTGAGAATGGAGGAAGGAAGCATGAGCCAAGGAATGTCAGCAGCCTCTAGAAACTGGAAAAGGCAAGAACACAGAAAATATATTCTCCCGGGTGACTCCAGAAGACCATATAGCTCTATAGACGCCTTGATTTGAGCCAAGTGAAACTCATGTTAAAATTCTGGTAAGATAATAAATTTATGTTGTTTTAAACTACTTTGTTTGTGGTATGCTTTTACTGTAGCAATAGAAAACTTATACACTAAGGAAGGAGAGAAAAGACAAAGACAGGCTGGGCGCAGCGGCTCACACCTATAATCCCAGCACTTTGGGAGGCTGAGGGAGGCAGATTGCTTGATCCCAGGAATTCGAGATCAGCCTGGACAGCATGACGTACACCCCGTCTCTAATAAAAATACAAAAAATTAAACAGGCATGGTGGGTGGTGCAACACCTGTAGTTCTAGCTACTCGGGAGGCTGAGGCAAAAGGATTGCATCAGTCTGGGAGGTCGAGGCTGCAGTGAGCCGAGATTGGACTGTTGTACTTCAGCCAGCGTGACAGAATGAGACCCTGTCTCAAAGAAATAAATAAATAGAATAAAAAGAAAAGATAAAGACAGAAAAAGCATTGTTTTGCTCCCTCTTTATATCTTCCTTGTGCAATTTATAGACCTTTTAAAGATGTATCAGGAATCTATGGAAGAACTGGAGCTGGAGAAAACTTGCTGATCTGTTTTTCATTCCAGCCTCCCTCTGTATTTCTATTCTAGCAACATGCTACCTGGGAGGGATGTAATGTACCTAGAGCACTCAGCCCAATGCATGGGATATACTAAGGACTAGCAAATGCTCTTAAGATCATCAAGTGCCCAAAGTCTTTCCAATTTGAACTTGCATGCACTTGAGAAATGGTAGGCTGGTACCCCAAGGTATGTCCGCCATTCCCAATCTTCTGCTGACCACTGTGACCTCTTCTAACCGTTCTCATTCTATGACAATTTATGTTCCTATCATTTAGCTGTCTGGTAATTCAGCATGCATGTGAGTTAGGTTCATTGCATTGACAATTTCAGAAAGCCTACTGTGTGCCCTTCCAGGTCAGCGGAGACTGGTGGGAAATGCCTAGAAAAAAATGGTTTTCGGTAAAAATAAGGATAGGTGATGTTTGAGAGCTCACTATGTGTCAAGCATTGTGTTTTACTTCGCTTATGTAATTGGAGCTTCACTGTAACACCATGAAGTAGATGGTACTCTTATCCCCATTTCACAGAGTTGTTGACTTATCCGCCTAAGATCACTTACCTAGTTTAATGACCTAGCTGGACTTCAAACTCAGGCTGCCTGACTCAGAACTCACACTCCTGACCATTATTCAAACCTGTTCCCACTGCTCAAGCTGCAGGAAAGGAACTAAGGCAGAAGGTTTAGAATTGTTTCACTTCTGTGTGACTGCAGCAGAGCCCCAGCCCCCTGATGCTTTGCCATTAGCCCCCTTTGCCAACTGCACTCTGACATTCTCTCCCACATGTCCCCAGGTTTGTAACCCCAGGTGTGCCTCTGGTTAAGTGGGGCTAACAGCAAAGCACTAGGGCTGCATGGCTTGATGCTCCCCGGATGCAGCCAGAGGTTGACTTTCCCTGCACTTTGCAAGGGTTTTTTGTTATGGTTGTATGTTTGTTTGATTGTTTTGGTTTTGTTTTTTTTTTTTTGATGGAGACACAGACTACCTGGTTCCAGTGGCCTTTCTCTTTCCCCTCTCCCTGGCCTTGGTTCTGCCATATGGACAGCCCTGGAGGCTTCACACACCTGCTTTATTTCACAGCCCGCATCAGTCCTGGCCACAGACCCTCATTGCCCTTTTCAAGATACATAGCTTTTATGGTTCTGCAAGGAGCATAGGCTTCCCAGCTAAATTAAGTTTTAATCTTTATCCAAGATGTTCACTGAAATCTCTTCTGTCCCAGGTCTTTCCATAGGCCAGACCCAACCATGTGGAAATGTGTAAACCTGTTGAGGGGCATCCGGCCCCCTTCCCAGACTCAAACCAGCTGCCCTCTTCTTTGCTTGCTCTGAACCACTGCCTCTCTCTCTAACCTTCCCTGTTTTTGTTGGTTGTTGGTTGGTTGGTTGGTTTGCTTTTTACCTAATTTGCCAGGGTAGCTCAGTCTCAATTTTGTTCCTGATGCCTGGATTGCCCACGCATTCTACACTCCGTTCTGTGACCCCATTAAAGCACATTCCTTTAGGATGTTCTTTTGGCACACTTCCCTCTGACTCCCTTCCCAGAGTTGCTTGGGGCTCTTTGACCCTGGACTTGCCTCTTTTCTGATGTCTCCACTGGGAAGGGAGACCAAACAATGAGATACTACCCAAGTCAGATATCTTACAAATATTTCCCTTTTTAGAAGGAGCACACCCAATTTCATTTCATAAAAGTCAACCCCTACATGAAGCATAGAAGTGGCTGAGGGCATTTGGCCTTGATCTGCTTTTTCCTCATGGAGAATTTATGGTGAGTCCAGCCATGTCTGAGGACCCCTAGCATCAAGGTTTTTCCTTAATCTTTAAATGAGATTTGTGCCTCAGTCCTTCAGCTGTAGAATGGGAAGTGCCCAAAGGCACTGTCCATCATCCAAGGTACCTCCAGGCGTGTATTGTCAGGGTACCAAGCACAGATCAAGTGCAGCTGTCTCCAGACCCTGCACGACCACCTTTCAGGGCCTCTTCTCTTTGGCAGTGTGGTTGCCTGAGTGCTCCTGCAGGGCACACTCTATCTGGCTGGGCTCTCCTCCGTACCATGACACGTCTCTCCGTTGGAGTCCTATGTACACCACCATGGAGTCGGCGCCTCATGCATTCCCGCCATCTGTCACAGCAGATGCGGAGACTGTAACACTTCTAGCTTATGAGGGCATCCAACACCCTTGTGGGGTCTTTAAAATTCACAGCTAACAGTCGGAGCCTGTGCTTTCACGAAACCCCTCTTAAAGTTAAGATTTAGCAGTTGGTTGCCATAGCAACTTCCCCCATCAAGTCTGAAATCCTTTCGTTGGAGATGGCCAAACTGGTTTTGTGGAGGAATACAGACGAGGGACACTTGGTGGGTTCCAGAAATGAGGATCCTGTGAGAGGCAAATTTTGGAGATCCTCAAAATCTAGCATGATGTGTTTGAAAATTTCTCTGTTTTTTGGACTTTGGACTGTGTCTGACATTATGTGGAGGAAAGCTTTATTGGTTGTCGGCAGTATGCCCCCACATTGTAATGAGTGACGGAAGCCTCATAAGGAGATAATGACTACGAAGGCAATTTGAGAAGGTAAATGTGCTATACAAATGGTAGGTGTTGCCATCATCAGGAAAATAAGGCTCGGCTTGAACTCTGAGCTGTTACTGCATTTATTTTTATATGTTTTGTGGTAACTAGGTATCAAATGAGGAAGAGAACTCCCATTTTTGTCAATCCCTAATTCTAGGCAAGGCAGCTAGCCAAGACCGTTCTAAGAGTCAGAGTGATGGCTTTGACAAACTCCTAAGGTTACTTCCTGCTTCTAAACATCATGTGCATGGCTAATGTCCACACAAAGACAACCAGGAGAGTATCTTTCCCAAAAGGAAAAGTATATTTGAGACCTTGACCTATTAATTGGCTTACCTATCTGCATCTTGGGGGTGGGGTGTAAATATCTGCAAATATAGGGCACATCCTTTAATTAATTTATTTTCTACTGCACAGTATTTGTCAAAGACCTACTCATATGCGGGAAGACCAACCTCGTTCCTTGTTTCTGCCCTGTGTAGCTTATAGGCTAGCATCCATGCTTTCTTTGGAATTGAGAAGGTGTGAAGCCTTCTCAACGAAGCCAGGCTCCTGGTACTCTCTTCTTTTGCCCTCCCCAGTAATTGCCTTCTTTATCTTTCCTTTTATCAGACAAATAGCCTTCATCCACAAACCTTATCATCAGCTACCTAATTTCTTTTTTTTCCTCCCCCAAGACAGAGTCTCAATCTGTCGCCCAGGCTGGAGTGCAGTGGCGTGATCTCAGCTAATTGCAAGCTCCGCCTCCCAGGTTCATGCCATACTCCTGCTTCAGCCTCCCAAGTAGCTGGGACTACAGGCACCTGCCACTACTCCCGGCTAATTTTTTTTTGTCTCATTTTCAGTAGAGATGGGGTTTCACCGTGTTAGCCAGGATGGTCTCGATCTCTTGACCTTGTGATCCACCCATCTCGGCCTTGCAAAGTGCTGGGATTACAAGCGTGAGCCACCGTGCCTGGCCTCATCAGCCACCTAATTTCAAGCTGTGTTTTTCTATTTTTGGCTCAGAGCTCCCTGACCATTTCTAGATATAGCTCAGTACCACTGAAGCCAATAAACTTGAACCTACTGTGGATCCAGCCCATGTGGAAGTCAGAATTCACCATGCAGGAGGTAATGTCCTGATCAAATACTCCCTGTGGTTTTTTTTTTTTTTTTTTTTTTAATGAAGAAGTTTTCACTCTACTTCTCAGCACATTGAGCTGAACAGCTATGGGGGACAAAAATGGTGTGACCTGGTAGTGAGACTCTGATGGACAGCCGCTTGTAGGTCAATCTTGAAACGAATGGCTAAACTAAGATGCTAAAAAAAGCTCTTGCTCAGGCCCTATCCAATACCTTCCCCCTTAACTGTAAGGCCCCTTCACTTCATTTTTACTGGGTTTTATCTTCAGAAAGAGAAAATAGCACTCAAAGCTATTATTCTATTTATATCATCTTAAAGTGTTTCTTTCTGGAGAGATAAAGAAATGGTATACCCATCATTTCACTAGGACATGGCACTTTTGTTATTTACAAATTTCAGAAAGTCACACTTTGCTTTTTCACAAGTTATAAATTAAACAAGCAGACATTTAAATAGTAGGAACTAGTGTTGTAGTATAACTGGCCTCAGTAGTTTGGGCTACATGTCATTGCATAAAGAATTATCAGTATAATGAAACAGCAACAATTTTCTTCAAAATCAGTAGTGAATAGAGCAATGATTCTTAATCTTTTGGGGATCTTGGATTTGCTAAATCAGATGAATGTTATGGGACCCTGCCTCAAAAAAAATGCATATACACACATGTACAGTTTTGCATGAAATTCCAGAAGGTTCATGGATCCCTTGGTATACTAATGGAATAACAAATTATAATGAAACATAGTGATATCCTAAACAAAAGTGGAATTGTAGATGATTCTTCTGGTGACCCACTCCCAGATAATTAATTATTTTTACTTAAATAATTAATTATCTGAGGATAATTATTTAGAGAAAATAATTATAAGAGGCTCTAAAACCATTGTAAGAGGCCTCCTGTGCATATAGTAGTTGTTCTATGAGCTAGCAGCCTGGCCTGGTGGGAGAAAAAGGTTGGAGTCAGACGGACATAGGCTCAAACATTAACTCTGCCACTTACAAGCTGTCTACAAGCCTTCAATTTTCTCAAGCCTGTTTTTCCCATTAGCATAACATAGCCAATAATACCTACTTTCCAAGATTCCTAGAAATATTTGGTGAAATAATTCACTTATTCAGTCTTTAAACATTGTTATGCATCTAGTATGTGCCTTGTAGTATACTGGGCATTGAGAAAATAAAGATGAAAAAGTCACTTTCCTCAAAGGATTTTTGGTCTTTGTGCTTACAGAACACATATAATAGGTGCTTTCTAAATATTAGATTCCTCTTCTATGAAAAGTATCACACACTGGAGAATGGAGAGATTGGTGGGAGTATCCATTTATGTGAGTGGTGGAGACAGGAGTATATGACATAACGGAACTTACTGTGTCACTCATGCTAATATCAGAGTAAGAGTTTACCCTGACTATTTCATGTTAATTTTTACAAACACAGACATGTTAATCAATTCCTTCATGTTTCTCTTTCTTCCTCCTTACCCTGCTTCTAAGGGGAATGCCTCTGCTACGAAGGCTACATGAAGGATCCAGTACATAAGCACCTTTGCATTCGGAATGAATGGGGGACAAACCAGGGGTAAGTGAGGGCATGATGACTTAGTTGGTTCCCACATGTCACTGCTCCTTACACAGACATGACATGGAGCAACTGCATGGAGCGGAATAGAGCTAAAGGGTGGGTATATTCTGAACAGCAAATGGGTAAAAATGTCACTATGCCTTTCCATATTTATACCATTCCAGTGACGTCCATATCATCTTTTTCTCCATTTACGAGTCAAGGGATGATGCCTCTGACTCGCAGCCCTGCGGCTTCCAGCTGGGATCTGAAAATCAAGCTGTCCCTCTCTTCCTTTTCACACTGCTGCCAGCCACGAGGATTCCACTGGCAGAATTTAGCTGATGATTTTGTTGGAGACACATGAAGCCACAGAGACTCCAATGTAGCTCTCCCAGAGCCTGATGAGCTTTGCAAGACTGACATGAGTGGAAATTTGTTTTCACCAGGACTGTCAGCAGGGGTGACATACAGAGACTCAGGAAGTACTCTGTGTTGAATAAGAGAGTATTTTTGCCTGATCCCCAATTACCATTTCTCAATGAGACTTGTTTTCCCCTAGACACACACGAGTGGGACAAAGTAATTACCTTGTGTATTCCTTTTTTTTTTTTTTTTTTTTGAGATGGAGTCTCACTCTGTCACCCAGGCTGGAGTGCAGTGGTGTGATCTCGGCTCACTGCAAGCTCTGCCTCCCAGGTTGAAGCCATTCTCCTGCCTCAGCCTCCCGAGTATCTGGGACTACAGGTGCCCGCCACCACCCCCGGCTATTTTTTTGTATTTTTAGTAGAGACAGAGTTTCACCATGTTAGCCGGTAGTGTATTCCTTTTTTGTTTTCATTTTTTACATTTTGAATGTTGTTATTGGGATAAAAAATATATAACATACAATGTATCATTTAACCATTTTTAAGTATACAATTCAGTGGCATTAAGTACACTCACATTATACAAGCATCCCCATTGTTCACTTTCTATTGCCTTTTTGTTTTTTAATTGAGACATTGTCTTGCTTTGTTGCCCAGGCTGGAGTGTAGTGGCATGATAATAGCTCACAGTAACATCCAACTCCTGACCTCAAGCCATCCTCCCGCCCCAACATCCCAAAGTGCTAGGATTACTGGCATGAGCCACTGTGCCCTGCCCTCTATTACTTTTTAAAAGCGACTTTCTACTTTCCTTTAGATGTTGAGAGTTTACTTTCTGCATTGGCTGGGTCCTGAAGGAGGGTGGGAGGAGAAGGGGATCAATAAATGTGAACTAATAATAGTAATCAATGGAACAGGAAAAACTGGAAAGAAATCAAAGCAAAAGCCATCTCAGAATGGTTACTTGGATTGCAAATTAGATATGTGTTTGCAGCTTGACAGGTGGAAAAAAGGAACCAATGTCATTTCAGACATTGCCATGGAGGTCTCACGTCCCTGAGGTCAATGATCTACCCCTTCCATGTGATTCTGACAAGACCAAACCTAGAATATTGAATGTAGTTCTGGACTCTCAAAGCAATAAATATGGTGACAAATGGGTGAGCATTTGGAGAAGAGCAATAAAAATGATTGAAGAGCCCAAGGGAGTGATTTATGATAAAGGAATAGAAGAACTCAACTCTGAGAACTTAGCTAGCTGATGACTAAGTCAAGGCATGATAGATGCCCATAGATGTTAGGAGAGGGCAAATGTTCTGGAACGGGTTGAAGTTGAGGGATAAGGACAAGAGAGAATGAAGTTAGAGAAAGGAAATCTGAGTCACAGGTCAGAAAACTTGGGGAAGTCAAAATGCCATGAAATTTTTCTGTGCGTGAAAATGAAGGATTGCTCAGTTTGGGTAGAATTTGAGGTCATATCACAGAGAGAGCCCACAAAATTTAGAGGAAGGTGTTTGTAAAAGGGCAGCTACATATGAGGCAGCCTGTTATTGAAAGACTGGGGAGAAGGGCAGAAGGTTTGGCTGACAGATGTGCAGTGGGATATGAGGGAATAATACCACTGGCTATTTAAATTCTATGGAGTCCCCTTACCGTCTTCGCCTCTGAAATGTTTGCATAGTTTCTGGAGATCCAAAATTTTAGCTTATGGGATGGCTAAGAATCACACTGGACTGTGGTTCTTACTAATTAAAATAGTGTAAAAACGGATGGCTAACCAATCTCTGTCTCTTAGCTTCTGACTTGCTGCTGGAGAAAACAAATGACAAAATATTTCACTTCTGCCCTGAGTGATCCAGGCTGGCTGGCGTAGTGATTGGATTTGGTGGCTAATCGCTCAAGCCTCCACATCCCTAGCCTTGTAGACAGATCATGTGAGGATGGGCCTGACTTCACTTGATAATTGCATAAGCCTTCATCGTTCCCTCTGGCTGTATGTAGAGACAGTCTTAGGATGTAGACAAGAGCCTCAAGGGAAATGGTTGAGGTCCCAGCATAAGTGTCATTGAAAACAAGACAGGCTAAAGCAGTGAGTTATAGACTGACAGGAACATTAGCCCCAGGAAATAGACAAGAAGACCTAATCTGTCATTTCTATCTTTAATTTCCATTACTCTATGATCATCACTGTCTATGAGGTCTTGTTTTGGACACTAATAAAATAATGGAGCAACTGTTAAGAGGAGGAAAAAAGTGACTACCTTGAGGATAATGAAACCAGGAGTGATAAGCAGTGTGAGTTTATATGTACACAGTATTAAAAAAAGTGCCAGACAAATGACTGTATTTTTCCTCATAAAATGACAAGGTAAGTGAAAAGTATAAGATGCCATACATCTTGATTTAAATCAGGGATCTGATGTCATGTTTCTTTAAATGATTCTCAAAAAATTAATCGAAATTGGTTTGAACATGAAGACTGTCACTTGAATTGAAACCCGCCTGACAGATTGCCAACTAGTGATACGTATTGAGGTATTATGGAAAAATCAATGGTATGTCTGATTTTCCTGAATATTTTATTTAATACTCCTGAAGTGGAGGTAAGCAGCCCATGTGTGAATGTTTTTCACTTCACATTCTTATATTACATACATTAAAATGGCTGAAGATTCCTTTGAAGTAGAACAACCAAATCCTAGGCCAGTAATAGTTAAAATAAATTCTTTAGTGAAATATCAAGGTCAAATGTACTAGGAGAAAAGTAACAATAAGTCTTTATGACTTTCAGACAAGGAAGAAAATTGATTAAGGACACTAATACAAGAAGTTACAAATTGATTATTTTTTTTGAGGCAGAGGAGTGGCACCTGCAACTTTACACAGCGTCTGCCTTGTTCTAGTTACCTGGTCCTGAATGTGCGCGCGCGTGTGTGTGTGTGTGTGTGTGTGTGTGCATGTGTGTGTATGTGGTGTGTGTGTGAGTGTGAGTGGTGCCTGTGTTATATGTGTGCACATGTGGTATATGTGTGATTATATCGTGTGTGTGTGTGTGTGTATGTGCTTGACAGGAAGCCAGTTTGTTTATAGTAATTCTCTCACCACTCCATCATTTATTCTCCTACTCATTTGTGTTTTCAACAGATACTTGCCCCATTACCTATCGTGGTCCAGGGTATGCTAGGTTGTTGTTTATACAAGAAGATGTGGTTCCTGCTGTGGAAGAGCTAACAGTCTACGTAGATAGTTGAAAGATTAACAAGTAATTGCAATGAAATCTAAGACTTATTAAAATAAAGGTGTGAGCAAAAGTCTGTGGGATTGAAGTTTAAGGGGTGAGTTATGTGAGGTCAAAGAATATGGAATAGGGTTTCATGGAGAATTTGGATTGTGAACTGTTCTACTTGCCAGATAACAAAGGTCATTCTAAGCAAAGGGAACCAGAATGTAGAAAGGTATGGAGACATGAGAAACATGGTTTTTTCAGGAATGGTAAATTAAAAGCTCAATGTAGCATAAGAATTCACTTTACAGAGAGAGGATAAGAGGTGGTAAGGTGGCAAAAGACTAGGTAGGAAAGAGGTCTTATTTGCTAAGGCTGTGGACATTAAAGCTCCAGTGCACAGGACCCTAGACCTGCTAGCAGGAGGGAGGGAGGCGTTCCAGGTGTACTCTCACTACACATTACTTTTTTGGAACCTTTCATATTAAATTTAAATGATCCTAAAAAGCAAAGAAACAAACGCAAAACCTCTTGGGGTTATCTTTTATTTATCTGGATTATCTCAGTAAAACATAGTCCTAAAATTATCCTGTAGATAAAAGTCAAGACCAAACAACCAAGAATGACAGAGAATTGGAGACCATATGCAGAAAGCATGTGAATGGAAGAGGTTGCAATCATTTCCTGGTGACTCCAGTTTTGCCACAATTGCTCAGGCAGAAATGAGTCAGGTTGAAACATTTGTGTGTTGGTCTTAGTGGTGAAGCTAGTCACTCCAGCTCAGCCAGGTGACAGGGTCCAGGTGGCACATTAAGAAGGTCCTATTCACTAAGAGTAAAAATAGCTTCAGAAAGATTTAAACAAAGTCATAGATGACAGATTTCTAATGGATTATTAAAAGAACATGGAATGTTTGAGGTTACAGCCTTGGTCTTTGAGGTTGACAACAAAATCAATCATTCCCTGCCACAACATCCCTTGTGACCCTGCTGCCAGGCACAGGACCCAGGGTGGACAGGTCTTACCCCTGCACAGTGGCTTACCTTGTCTTCTGTCTCCCTTGTATGAATTCACTGAATAACTCCTCGGCCTGCCATCCCTGTGGCTACATAGACACAGCCAGGGACTATTAAAATCTGTGTTTGATATTTGTTTGCTAGGACAACAAGGACAAATTGGAAAATTTTCACAGAAGAGAATTGCAAACAATAAATGAGGGTAGAGGAGGCAAGAGAGATTGATTTACATGAAAATATTGGAGGAAAAACAGATTTATGTAGCTACTTTGGAAATGATTATGAAAGACTATAATCATGTTTTTTTGTTAAGTTAAAAAGTACACCCAAGGGCCTCTAGATACAATTTTCAGAATATCACAATTAGGTTAAATTCATGCATTTGAAGATTCCCATTAAATAATAGCCTGATTTCTTATTCTGGCATCTCAGATACAGAGGGCAACACCAAGGAGATTCCCCACTAGAAAGATATAAAATATCACTGGATTTCAATGCTGAAGGATGGAGACAGAGTGATCATTCATGAGATGGGAAGTGACCTGCTGTGGAAAATGAACAGGTGTTTCTCCCAGGTGTTAGAAGCTGTTGTCAGGAGTGGTCCTGCTCATCAGAGTACTTCTTCCTTACACTGCCTGCTCTGGAGGCAATGCACTTACCATGACATGCCAGGTAGGTGCACACAGGCACACACACATTCACTCACTCATACATGGCCCACGCTGCCTTAATATGTCATTCTCATTGTCCCAGGTGTATACTGTCTCCCCTTCTATTTCTGCAACTTCTTCCTACTTCTCACCCACTCAGGAGTGACTGCTTAGGGATTCTATATCTTTATAAGGAGCAAATGTCCCAAACCATAGGAGCCAGTTCCCACTTGAAGCCAAGAATGAGGACTGTGTCATCATGACTGGCCTCAGCTCCTCTGTCTTGCTCAAAACATGTCCTTGACAGGAGGTGATTTTATTTTGTCCTGCCTGAAGGATGTTATTCTTAACAGTTCCTTAGAGACCACTGACAGGACAAAGGCCACATCTGGTAGAGAGGATACCGTTGCCTCTGAGTTCTAGGACTGAGGTGAGGCCAACATTCACTAATTATTCAAAAAGATCCAAAATCAATCCTGACTTCTCCTGTCCACCTAAAACTGAGCAAGAACCTCCTCTCAGCTGTCATCAAAGTGTAAATGCTTAGACCATCTTAGGGCAGCGACTGGCATGTTGAGCTGTAGCTCTGATTCTAAGCCCAGGTTTTGGGCCATGTCTTGTTTCTTTGACCAGCCCAAAGTCTTTTCCAAAGTGACTCAGGTGGGGTCAGACAGTCTGCTGTGACATAGGAAATTTCTGACTCTTCGCCTATTTCTAGCTCATCTGACTGTGACTTCCCCCACCCCTTTGCTGGTCTCCAGGTCCCTGCTGTCCCGTTCACCTTCATCCAACCCCTCAAACAAGATTTGCTGGCCAGACTGTGGCTGCTTCTTTATCTCTGGGTGCCCTCCTTTCCTGCCCTCCAGCCCAGACTTCATTGTCTGTGCCTAGCTTCTGTCATTGCCTTGCCATCTACAAATGGGATTATCTTCCCATTAGCTCTCTTTTAATTCTTCTTCCTCTCTCTCTTCCTCTCTCATCATTATCACTTATTGCTAATAAGGATTTCCAGCATATTCATTTAGCAATTTATTTTATTCCTCCTCCTCCTCCTTCTCCTCTTCCTCCACCTCCTCCTCCTTCTCCTCCTCCTCCTTCTTCTCTCTCTTCCTCCCTCTCTTGCTCTTCCTCTCCTTCTCTCCCTTCCTCTGCCTCTCTCTCATCCTCTCCCTCTCACTCTTCCTCTCCCCCCACTCTCTCTTGCTCTCTCTTACCCTCCTCTCTTTCTCTCCCCCTCTTTCTCTCTGTTTTACCTTTATCTTCTCCTCTTCCCCTAGGAATCAATGAAAACGTGACTACCTTTTCTGTTACATTTTTCTATGTCCAACAGACCAAAGGGGCTCTTGGAATTTAACCTAAAGTTCTGTTTCTTCTCTCTAGAGATGCCCTGCTGAAACCTGATTCTAGCAGAAACATCATCCCTTAAAAGGAAAAAAAAAAAAAAAAAACCTCTGGCAGGAACTGAGTGCTTGAAAGTAAATCTCCACCTACCAGGATTTCCCCCACAGACAGACTTAACAGAATCGTCCCCTCCAGTTGGCTTGGGAAACTCTGCACCTCCTTCTCAGGGTTTTCTCAAGTGAAAACATATTTAACTTGACCAATTTTTCACAAAACCCTTGTGGTCAGTCAGCTGAATACAGTGATACACTGTTCTTTGTAGAGGACATCAGCTAAGAGGACATCTCTCCAGCAATGGAGGGCTAAAACCCAACCCATGCTTGCTAAAACAAGCCAACTCTGAGACAAAGGGCACATCTGTCCAGATGGGTACTTTTTTTCTGATTTACACAAAGGCCCTTAATGAGCTAGTGCTGAATCTGTGGTCATTTTGAGTGACGCCCTTTGCTCCCCTCTTAGAGGCAATTGTAACCTTCTTGGTTACTCAGGATGATACAAGAACAAAATGTGCCGTAATGAGTGACTCCTGCATGCCAGTTCATGGAGCAGTTACCTACGTATTATCTGATTTCAGATGTCTACCCCCAGAGATTTAAATTTCACAAGTCTGGGAGAGAGCCCAGAATCTGTATATTTGACAAGCTCCCCCAGATGTTTCTGAAGCACAGCCAGACTTAAGAACACTTCTTAAGCAAGACATGGACTCTCCAGACACCTCAAGAAGGCATCCTTTTATCAGTGAATTAATTTTTTCCAATGAAAATAAGAATGAGCTTGTAGACGAGTGACTAAGTGCAGTTTTAAAGATCCTTGCATTTTATTATTAGTAGTATTGTTTTTTGAGATGGAATTTCACTCTTGTTGCCCAGGCTGGAGAGCAATGGTGCGATCTTGGCTCACCGCAACCTCCACCTCCCAGGTTCAAGGGATTCTCCTGCCTCAGCCTCTTGAGTAGCTGAGATTACAGGCATGCGCCACCAAGCCCGGCTCATTTTGTATTTTTAGTAGAGACAGGGTTTCTCCATGTTGGTCAGGCTGGTCTCAAACACCCGACCTCAGGTGATCCTCCCACCTCAGCCTCCCGAAGTGCTGGGATTACCAATGTGAGCCACTGCCCCTGGCACATTTTATTAATTGGGATATAGGGAGCCAGAGAAGTGAAGTAACTTGCCCAAGGTCACATAGCTGGTAGTCAAGCTTCATATAAACCGCTGAGTATTGGAGACAAGTCAGTTGGCTAAACAAACATTTAAAAGAGAGAGCAATGTGAAGAGCATATAATACTCTGAAAGTCAGGGATCAGCTGTAGATGGGAGGTGGACAGCCTACGGTTGACAGACTGCTTCTCTGCATCTCACTTCCCCAAGACTGAGGGATCCATCTTCATCCCATCCCCTCCCCATGGCGACAAGAGTCCACCTACAGTGCTGCCTACCCCCAGAGGAGTGGGGAGGCTCGGTCACGCCGTTGTCTCTGACTAGTCCAGTCACGGCACCAAGAGACTTATTTCAAACAGTGCCAGAGGCAGGAACACTCATATTTCCTCCAACATGTCCACCAGGGTGAAAAAAAATCAACCTCAATTTACCCTCCCATCTGCTCAAGAATGGAAGATAAATTGTTTCAATTTTATAGAAATGAATGTTTTATGTTTTGCCTATGCTTTCCAGATAGTGTCCTGCATTTATATATACTGCATGCATGGGCATTCCACTAGGAATGCTCCCTAGACTTTCACCTTCCTTAGGTTTCAGTATAAAAATACTAGGTTTGAGAGTGCTGTTATTTTTCCTGGCTTTGGAGATTTTGGCTATTTATTTTTATTATTTTAAATCAATAGAAAAAAATACATTCATTATCCCATGTGTAGAGAAAACTGCCATTACCGTTTTGGCGTCTTTCTCCCCAATTTCCTTTTCTATGCATCAAATGCTTGCTTTTTACTACCCCCCACCTCGATTCTGTATATATTTTTGTTCTCTCTCATAATTTAACAATGAGCTTGTATTATTTTATAATCACAAAATTGGGTGACATATAAAGAAATAAGCATTAAAAGTATCTTTGTGATACATTATTTTTCTCAAAACTTTTTCCTTGAGTATGTTATTCTTAATGACTAATTTAAAACCTTCAATTTCAAACTATTTTTAGAGGAAAGAAGACAGCAGCACAGGGCCTAGCATTCAGGTCAAACTCCTTTAATATAAACATCTCTGTAAGTCTGTGTATAATAAGAAGTTGTAGGAACACCATCTAGCATCCTGCATGTTCAACATCATGTTTAATGCATTACAACTTCAATGTCACTGAATGCTTGGAGTAATCCCTCACATAATGCTAATTAATTGCTGTCATTAGGCAGGGCACGGTGACTCACACTTGTAATCCCAGCACTTTGGGAGGCTGAGGTGAGTGGATCACCTGACGTCAGGAGTTCGAGACCAGCCTGGTCAACATGGTGACACCCCATCTTTCTACTAAAAATACAGAAAATTAGCTGGGCATGGTGGCAGGTGCCATGGTGGCGGGTGCCTGTAATCCCATCACACACACACGCATACACACACACACACCATGGAACACTACTATATACACACACACGTTTTATATGTATGTGTACACACATTACATATATGTATGAATATGTATTATATATATATAACATTTTCTTTATTCACTCATCAGTTGATGAGCACTTAGATTAATTCCATGTCTTTGCAATTGTGAATTGTGCTGTGATAAACATATACATGCAGGTGATTTTTGATATAGTGACTACTTTTCCTTTGGATAGATACCCAATAGTGGGATTGCTGCATCAAATGGTAGGTCTACTTTTAATTCTTTGATAAATTTCCATGCTGCTTTCCATAGAGGTTGTTATAATTTACATTCCCACTAGCAGTGTATAAGCATTCCTTTTTCACCACATGCATGCCAACATCTGTCGTTTTCTGACTTTTTAATAATGGCCATTCTGGTTGGGGTAAAGTGGTATCTCATTGTGGTTTTAATTTACATGTCCCTGATGATTAATACTGTTGAGCATTTTTTCATGTTTGTTTGGTCATTTTTTTTTTCTTTTTAGGTATGTCAATTCATGTCCTTTGCCTGGTTTTTAATGGGATTTTTTTTCTTGCTGATTTATTTGAGTTCCTTGTAGATTTTGGATATTAGTCCTTTGCAGATGCATATTTTGCAAATATTTTCTCCCATTCTGTAGGTTGTCTGTTTACTCTTGATTATGAAATAAAATGGTTGTTTCTTTTGCTGTGCAGAAGCTTTTTAGTTTAGTTAAGTACCATTGATTTGTTTTTGGTTTTGTTGCATTTACTTTTGGGGTCTTAGTCATAAATTCTTTGTCTAGGCCAATGTCCAGAGGGTTTTCCCTAGGTTTTCTGTTAGAATTTTCATGGTTTCAGATCTTAGATTTAAGTCTTTCATCCATCTTAAGTTAATTTTTATGTATGGTGAGGGATAGGGATCCCGTTTAATTCTTCTGCATGTGGCTATTCAGCTTTCCCAGCACCATTTATTGAATAGGGTGTCCTTTCCTCGATTTTTGTTTTTGTATGTTTTGTTAAAGATCATATGGTTGTAAGTATTTGGCTTTATTTCTGGGTTCTCTATTCTGTTCCATTGAGATATATATATATACATTTTTATACCAGTACCATGCTATTTTGGTTATGATAGTCTTGTATAATTTGAGATCAGGTAATATGATGCATCAGGATTTGTTATTTTTACTTAGGACTGCTTTGGCTATTCGGGCTTTTGTTGTTGTTGCTGCTGTTCCATATGAATTTTAGAATTGTTTTTTCTAACTGTGAAAAAAGGCCTTGATATTTTGGTAGGAATTTCATTGAATCTGTAGGTTACTTTGGGCAGTATGGACATTTTCATGATATTGGTTCTTCCAATTGATGAGCATGGGGGGGTGTTCCCATTTGCTTGTGTCATGTCTGATTTCTTTCAGCAGTGTTTTGTAGAGTTCTCCCTGTAGAGATCTTTCACCTCCTTGGTTAAGTATTTTCCTAGGTGTTTTTTTTTTGTTTTGTTTTGTTTTGTTTTGTTTTTGTAGCTATTGTAAAAGAGATTAAGTTCTTGATTTTATTCTCAGCTGGGTCATTGTTGGTTTATAGCAGTGCCAATAATTTGTATATATTGATTGTGTAATGTAGACTTTACTGATTTCATTTATCAGATCTAGGACTCTTGGAGGAAGTTTTAGGGTTTTCTAGGTAATAAGATAATATCATCAGCAAACAGAGAGAGCTTGACTTCTTCTTTTCCAATTAATTTGGATGCCCTTTTTTTCTTTGTCTTGCCAGATTGTCCTGGCTAGGACTTCTCATACTATGTTGAATAGAAGTGAGGAAAGTGGGAATACTTGTTTCCCTTTTCAGTATGATGTTGGCGTGGGTTTTCCTTTCTTTTCTTTTCCTTTTTTCTTTTCTTTTCTTTTTTTTTTTTTTTTTTTGAGATGGAGTCTCACTCTTGCTGCCCAGGCTGGAGTGCAGTGGGGCGATCTCAAGTGGAGTTCAAGTAGAGTTCAAGCGATTTTCCTGCCTCAGCCTCCAGAGTAGCTGGGATTACAGGTGCCTGCCACCATGCGCAGCTAATTTTTTGCATTTTTAGTAGAGATAGGGTTTCACCATGTTGGTCAGGCTGGTCTCGAACTTCCGACTTCAGGTGATCTGCCCGCCTCGGCCTCCCAAGGTGCTGGGATTATAGGCGTGAGCCACCGTGCCCAGCCTGGCTGTGGGTTTTCATATATGGCTTTTATTATTTTGAGGTATGTTTCTTCTATGCCTATTTTCTTCAGAATTTTTATCATAAAGAGTTGCTGAATTTTATCAAATTTTTTTCTGCATCTATTGAGATGCTCATATGGCTTTTGTTTTCAAATGCTGTTTATGGGATGATTCACATTTATTGACTTGCATATGTTGACCCATTTCTGCATCCCTAGGATGAAACTCACTCGACCATGGTGATTTTTTTTTTTTTAATGTGCTGTTGGATTTGGTTTGCTAGTATTTTCTTGGGGTTTTTGCTCTATATTCAGTAAGGATTGATCTGCAGTTTTTTTTGTGTGTGTTATGTCCCTTCCTGGCTTTGGCATCAAGGTGATACTGGCTTCATAGAATGAGTTAGAGAGGAGTATCTCCTTCTCAGTCTTTTGGAATAGTTTCGATAGAATTGGTACCAATTCTACTTTGCATATTTGGTAGAATTTGGCTGTGAATGTATTTGCATCTTCCCTGGGCTTTTTTGTTTTGTTTTGTTTTGTTTTGTTTTTGTAGCTATTGTAAAAGAGATTAAGTTCTTGATTTTATTCTCAGCTGGGTCATTGTTGGTTTATAGCAGTGCCAATAATTTGTATATATTGATTGTGTAATGTAGACTTTACTGATTTCATTTATCAGATCTAGGACTCTTGGAGGAAGTTTTAGGGTTTTCTAGGTAATAAGATAATATCATCAGCAAACAGAGAGAGCTTGACTTCTTCTTTTCCAATTAATTTGGATGCCCTTTTTTTCTTTGTCTTGCCAGATTGTCCTGGCTAGGACTTCTCATACTATGTTGAATAGAAGTGAGGAAAGTGGGAATACTTGTTTCCCTTTTCAGTATGATGTTGGCGTGGGTTTTCCTTTCTTTTCTTTTCCTTTTTTCTTTTCTTTTCTTTTCTTTTTTTTTTTTTTTTTTGAGATGGAGTCTCACTCTTGCTGCCCAGGCTGGAGTGCAGTGGGGCGATCTCAAGTGGAGTTCAAGTAGAGTTCAAGCGATTTTCCTGCCTCAGCCTCCAGAGTAGCTGGGATTACAGGTGCCTGCCACCATGCGCAGCTAATTTTTTGCATTTTTAGTAGAGATAGGGTTTCACCATGTTGGTCAGGCTGGTCTCGAACTTCCGACTTCAGGTGATCTGCCCGCCTCGGCCTCCCAAGGTGCTGGGATTATAGGCGTGAGCCACCGTGCCCAGCCTGGCTGTGGGTTTTCATATATGGCTTTTATTATTTTGAGGTATGTTTCTTCTATGCCTATTTTCTTCAGAATTTTTATCATAAAGAGTTGCTGAATTTTATCAAATTTTTTTCTGCATCTATTGAGATGCTCATATGGCTTTTGTTTTCAAATGCTGTTTATGGGATGATTCACATTTATTGACTTGCATATGTTGACCCATTTCTGCATCCCTAGGATGAAACTCACTCGACCATGGTGATTTTTTTTTTTTTAATGTGCTGTTGGATTTGGTTTGCTAGTATTTTCTTGGGGTTTTTGCTCTATATTCAGTAAGGATTGATCTGCAGTTTTTTTTGTGTGTGTTATGTCCCTTCCTGGCTTTGGCATCAAGGTGATACTGGCTTCATAGAATGAGTTAGAGAGGAGTATCTCCTTCTCAGTCTTTTGGAATAGTTTCGATAGAATTGGTACCAATTCTACTTTGCATATTTGGTAGAATTTGGCTGTGAATGTATTTGCATCTTCCCTGGGCTTTTTTGTTTGTTTGTTTGCTTTGGCCATTTTTTTTTTTAACCAATTAATCTCACTGCTTATTATTGGTCTGTTCAGGGTTTCTATTCCTTCTTGATTCAAGCTAAAGGAGTTGTATGACTTTGGGAATCTATTTCCTTTACATTTTCTAGTTTGTGTGCATAGAGGTCAAACTGGACATTTTAAAAGAGGTGAGTGATTAATTATATTTATTTCACCTACAATTTCTGTGAAAACAATGCTAGTAAAAATAAGATTAAGGTTTATTCTTCCTATGCCAGTTCAATGGATTCTTGTCCAAACACGCATACTATAATCATTTTTCCTAAGTTTTAAACTTTATGTAATTTCAAAAATTAAGAGCAAACATTTTACCACTGCATATCTTATTTTCTACTTTATATATTTTTTTTTACAAAAGGAATGCATGTGATTGATAAAAAATCTAGAAACATACAAAACAGCAAAAAGAAGAAAATCCAAGCCACCCAAAGTACCATTCCCTAGAGAGTGTTCATACTGACTTTTTGTTTTATTTGTTTAGATATAATGCTTTTGTTAACAAAATAACATTGTATTGTTCTGTCTCTTAATTTGTTCATATATGTGTGTGGTATATTATATATATATATATATATATATAATGTGCCTTTCTCATTATGTGTGTGTGTGTGTGTGTATATATATATATATATATATATATGGAGAGAGAGAGAGAGAGAGAGAGAGAGAGAGAGAGAGAGAGAGAGAAGCACATTTTATTATTTAAGGGTTGGTAGTACATTGACCAGAATCATAGTTAGTGAACAGAACTGTCTGAAGCAAACATGTAGGCTTTTTTCATTAAACCACAATGAAGTTCAACAATTGGGGTCACTTTTTCCTTCCTTTATGGCCCTTCTCAACAGGTTTGTTAACCTTTCTGTGTGGTTTTCTACACTGAGACTAGCATTGTTGTTTTGAAGAAACGTAGGCAACACCAGACTTGCCAATTGGGGTTGGCCTTTAGATTTAAGATTCTTGGATGTCAGAGGGTCCCTAGACTTCTGTGAGGCTGTAAATAGTTGTTCAAAGCCCTAAGATTGCATTAACTCAATTAGCACTATAGGTGAAGGTCTCTCATGGGGCTGTCCAGACCACAGTTCTAAGCATGGTCTTCCATTCTGACATAGAACAGAGACTCCCTTGTGTATAACCACATAAGAAGGCTGACTTTGAAAGGAGTAAGTGCTCACCATTGTTGGATGGTCACAAGTGGAGACATATTCCACACTAGGAAAAACCTATGAGGAGTTGAATTAACATCAATGCCAGTGAGCCATTATACTTTGCATGCTGGTGTTATAGTACCCCCTACATTCTGCCCTGCAGGTGTGGGAGTAACCACCTATTTTATCCTATTCAAGAGATTGTGTACACCTCACTTCTAAGAGGGTAAACGTTCACCTGCTCACATTTGTATCTTTAAGAGAGGCAGCAGAACATAATGGGAAGAACACAACCGTGGAATCAGATGGACTTGGATTCAAATCTCATTTCGTCTTCTTAAAAGACTTGTGTTTTTGGCTAACCTCATAACCTTTATGAGTCTTATTTCTTAAAAATGAGAATAATGAGAATAATAGTATCCACTTCATAGAACTGTTATAAAGATTATTTTAAAAACCTAAATAAGATGAGTTGCACTCAATAATATTACATGAAGTATGTAGGTACTCAATAAGTGATGGCCTGTTCACACTGATGATGCTTTGCGTTGGTCACAGCCTCATTTATGTTCTTTGAACTTTCACCAAATGATGTCAACCTTCATGTCAATTTGGCAGTTGAGTTTAGAGTAACCTACCTCTAGAACATAAATTCCATGAAGGCAGAAACAATGTCTGTTATGTAAAATTGTATTGTCATACCTTAATACACTGCCTGGAAAATAGTGGATGTTCCAGAAGTACTTGCTAAACAACAACAACAAAAAGTGTCCATCTTCCCATGGTCTCTCATAAGCAATACCTAAGAATAATAGTAGCTACCACCTTTCCAGTATTACCAAGCCTGGGGGTGGTTTGGGCAGATCATACACAGACCTCTGTTTTCTGAACCTAATTGGATCTTTAGGTTCTCTCATGGAGTGGTGAATCACTTCCCTAATTTCAGGAAGTAAGAGTAGGAATACCAGCTGAATCGCTGACAATTCCAGACACACAGAGGTGGAAACCCACCTCAAGGTCATAATATCCAATCTGCCACCCAGTGTAGAAATCCTTCCTATGGCCATTTCATCAGATGGCTGCCCAACCACTGTTTGAACACTCTTGGTAATGCGGGCTACATTATTTTGAAGAGGCAACTCATTCCATCGTTGTAATGCAGATTCTTAGATAGTTCTTTAGACTGAGCAAAAATATGTTTTCCTGTAACTTCCATTGTTTGGTCAGCTCTGTCCTTTGGAGCAATAAAGAATATGTTGATTTCCTACTTCTACGCTCAGGATCGCTGGCATATATAGTACCTTTGTGTGCATTAGAAAAATATACTCATCACTGTAAAGTGTGGGATAGATACCTGTGAACAAATAGGACCACTATATACAGGCTGGCTACGTGCTAATGTCTCAGATAATTGTGTATAGGATGATGTCTCTATTGGCCCTTCTCTTATAAATAGAGCTTGTTCCTTCAACTATTCTTTAGATTGTAAGTATTATGAGTCTCTTAAAGATCCTACTAGCTGTCTTTTGCATGTCCCTAGTTTGTCATTATGCCTTTTAGACTATGCTGCCCAGGACTGTTCAAATCACTGTGTAAAATATGGCATGCCTGTTTCTTTCCCTGTATTTTCTATTAGTGAATTCTAAGCTAAGCTTGTGCTAGGACCTTTAAGAGAAAAGTCATGGTGTTTTCTTATAGTAAGTTTGCGGTCAACTAAAGATCTTTTCCGCAGAAACTGTTGTCAGAAAGGCAAAGTGTATTCAAGACTGAAGTCAATTGTTTTCTTAACCTTGGTATAGCTCTTATATAAAATCACATTAAATATTAGCTTTATCCCATTGAAATCCTTTGAATCTTGACTTTGTTATCCCATGTATTAGCTATCCCTTCTTCTTTATGCAATTTGCCATTTTAATTAATATACATTCATATTAGTCCATTCTGTTGCTGCTGTGAAGAGATACCTGAGAATGGGTAATTTATACAAAAAGAGGCTTAATTGACTCACAGTTCCACATGGCTGGGAGGCCTCAGGAATCTTACAAACATGGTGGAAGGCACCTCTTCATGGAGGCAGGAGAGAGAATAAGTGCCAGCAGGGGAAATGCCAGACACTTATAAAACCATCAGATCTTGTGAGAACCCACTCACTATCACGAGAACAATATGGGGAAACTGCCCCCATGATTCAATTACCTCCCACCGGCTCCCTCCCCATAATGACTTGTGTGTATTTTGGGAACTACGAGATGAGACTTGGGTGGGGACACTGCCAAACCGTATCACCTTCAGTCACCTTCTCGAAGTCACTGACAAAATTGTTAAAGAAAGCAAGTTCAAGCCCTGCTTCACTTAGAGATCTTCCTGAAGATTGAACTAAACCCTTTACTCAAAACTTCTTGGCTATGCTGGTTCAGTTCCACATGAATTCATCAAATATACTGATGATCATTGAGCATATTTCCATCTAGTCCATCTCAAAGATTTCATCCTGTCTGGACCAGAAGGGGCATTTAATACATTTTCTAAACCAGTGAGTGCATGCTTTTCTAAAACTCAGAGATGACGTCAGTGCCAACCTTGACAAGTCTCCATCAATGGCCATGACCCTAGCTTGGGATTTTGTCTCAGTAGTGAATCAATCATAGCTCCTAGACATCTTTGGATTCTTTATTTTTTTTAAAGAATTGATCCATCCTCTTTCCCTGGAGAATGCAAAGCTGTTGAGATTTTGCCTCCACAGTCTCTATGTGTCTCTTAGGCCTTGTCTTTCTCTAAGCCATGTAGTTTTATGTCATTTAGAGTCTTGCTTTAAAAGGAATTCTGATGGCGGGACCCTCAATGGTTTTTTATTTGATAAGTGAAGGTGAAGATAATAATAATAGGTAATAATTTACTGTCAGTTTATTCTGTGCCTAGCACACTTCTAAAAGTTCTATATATTTTTAATCTAACCACAACTATGTGAGGCTATCCCCTCTTTATAGATAGGAAACTAAGGCACAAGGAAGTTTGGTACCTTGCTCAAAGGTTACACCCATAGAAAGTGGCATCATTTGGGATTCAAGCCTAGGCATTCTGACTGGAGTTCATGCACTAAAACCCTCACGGTGCTGCCTGGCACAGAAGGCAGTACACTCTATGGATAAGCAGATTTGTGGGTGACAAGAGGCCCCCATTTTATGTCTTGCTCTCCCTCTCACATCCTCCTTTGAAATGCGGGGTAATGTGAGTCAGACAGCTGAGCTGGCTGTGTGCACAGCGGTTGGGTGGGTGAAGTTCCCACTCCAGGATTGCCCTCCACCTGGTGTTCTGATTTTTCTTCTTTGAGAGGTTGTGTAATCATCTTCTCTCCACCGTCAGTCACTTAATGAACTCCCCACCACCACCTCCCTGCCCAGGTCCCAGGAGCTTTTGCCCTTGGAAAGAAGCCTGTAGAGAAGTAGAGCTTACCCCAGAGGAATGAACTGGTCCAGGCATCAGTGAAGTCCATTTGGAAAAATATTTGAGGTGCCTCATGGTCTGTATAAGAGAGGGAGGGAGATGAATATACCATAAGCTTTCATGAGTCAGACACTCTTCTGGGTGCTTTAAATTTGTAGCCTCATTTACATAATACTAGGTAATATTTATTGAGTGCTTCCCATGTGACAAGCATTATTTGTAAATGTTTTACGAGTATTCATATTATTTTCTTCTCACATTTTACAGATGAGGAAGCTGTGATACAGAGGGGTGCAATAACTGGCTTGAGAGGACACAGTAGGAATAGAAGGAGATAGAGTGACCCTAATAGTCTGACTCCAAATCCTGGCTCTCAGTGTGATATATGAAGACAAGTATGGCGACCATGTGAGCTTTAGGATAGATTCCTTCTGGCACTTAAGACTCCTAGCAAGACAGACCCAGCATTTGTTTCTAAGCCCGATTGAATGGCTTGTTCTTGATCACACTTGCCTTTTACTTTACCCCCTCCCCACTTTTGCTCAGGTCATTTATTTCCCTCCAGTTTCTTCCCTTTAATACCCTACCTGGTTAATTCTGTTCATTCTCCGAGGCCCAGCCCAAATACCTGCTCCACCATAAAGCCTTTTCCAACTCCCCAGTTGGAAGCCCTCTCTTCCTCCTTGGGGTGCCTCAGGCCTGTGACTGTCTCTTGTGGCAATCGCCCCAGTGTGCCTTGTCTTATTTCTATCCCTTGTCTTGACTTGTGCTAGGCCATAAGACTTTGGAGCAAGGGCTTATTTTTGGGTCTCATTCTCAAGTACATATAGTAGGTGCTCAATAAAAATAGAATAATTGCTACTGGTGAGATTTCTAGTGTCATGAGAAATGGACTTACAGGGAAGGTGACTATTTACATTAGGGACAAGAACGAGGGAATGTGTTGCTGTCACTCACAACACATCACCTCCTCTGAGGATATCCTCTGTGTCAGACACCCTGTTTGATCCTCACCATAGTCCTCTAGGGTCTTTTCCATGTTAGAGATGAGAAGCCTGAATCTGAAGGGAACCAAACCAGCAGAACATAAGGTTTAAAACTCTATAAGAAGACCACATGATACCAAATCCTGGCTGTACCACTTATTAACTACTCACTTCGCTGGGGACAAATTATGAAAGTTCTCTGTGCCTTAACATCCTCCCCTGTGAACTAGGGATCACAATAGTGCCTGCTTCATTGGATTGCAATGAGGAGTAAACGGAAGAATTGTGGAAAGTGAGAGTACCTGGCTTGTGGAGGGTGCTTGATAATACCAGGTGGCAATGGGATCAGATGATTCTTCCTGTAAGAATCAAGAAATTCAGCATCATGCATTGTAACCCCTGTCAGAGAGATGGTTTTCAGGAGGGAAGTCCTGCATGTATTATTTAAAACCTTTCAGCTGACCACTGGCCAACAGTCCCTGGGCAGGCTGTTTTTTGTTTGAATTGGTTTGGTTTTAACTTTTCTCCTTTTCTCTGCCTGCATCAAAGACACACTTCTGCTCTTCAAAAGCTTTGTGTCTCCCTTCCCCAAATTGCATTTTCCAGGGGGCAGGGGAGGGTGTTGTTGGACACACTAACCTGAACTCCAGCCTCTTGCCTAATTACACTGCAGTCAGATTTTCCATGGAAGCCCCTAGCGTGGCAGGATGCCCTCTTTGAAGTCATTAGTCTTCACAGCAGGGAGAGCACATCATCAAAGACTCTGTTTCCCAGCAACCCCTGCTGTGCCCTTGTGCACCAGAGGATTGCAGATGCGGGGAGAGGGGAGCCTACACGTGTATTTAGTCTGCTGTTCTCTCCTCTAGCCCTGAACTGCAATTCCTTTGAACTGAAGCCCAGAGAGAGGGCTGGTGATGCTATCGCAAAACCTCTCCCCATTCTTTCGGTCTTCAACCAATTTAGCAATTACACTTCCTAGGGCCAGCAGTACAGAATGTAGGGCATAGTGAGGTTCCAGTTGGTAATCTAAGGCGCCATGGGATGGGGGTTGGGAAGGGAAAGAAACTGCCTGGGAAGATCTGGATACTGAGAATATATTTGATAATTACTGTGAGGAATCTGCTGTAAAGTTAGAAATCTGTTTCTGTGTGTGTGTGTGTGTGTGTGTGTGTGTGTGTATGTGTCTGTGTGTGTGTGTGTATGTGTGTGAGAGAGAGAGACAGAGAGAGAGAAGTTATATGGCTTTGTCTCTTACTTGCCATTTACCTGGGGAACTGGGGAGCCTCCTTTTTTTCTTTTAGTTTCTCGGTCCCTTTGAAGCTCTGTGGCTATTGTGAATGAAATAATTTTTAACAAAGCCATTACTTAGACCCAGATTTTAAATTTCTGCATTAACCTAGGCTTTTGATATCAGCACTGAAGTCCAAGGACCAGACTAAGCTAACCTGTTCTATTTTTGGAAGACCAGTTGGTGGAGCTCCATTACGGAATTCTTAAGTTGGGGGAGAGTATTGAATCCAGATCTCAGGGACCCTTGCCAGGGTCCAGCATGGAGCATCTCCTCTTCATCGCTGCAGCATTTGCCCTTACACATGTGCACAGACTCACCTGCCATCACCACTGCTCTCGGGCTGGCGGTCTCTCACTTCTACCACCATGATGGTCTTCTCATCTGGCTTCCTGCCCCCTGACTTATCCCCAAGTCCTTTCTCTCTAGCCACCAAAAGATCTATCTAAAATGTATGTCCATTTTACCCTCTGCCCCTAATCCACCAATGACCCGTATGGCCCTACAGAAAATAAATTTGGAGCTTCCTAAGGTAAACTACAAGTGCTTCCCGACCTGGTTCCTGCCAACCCTCTCAGCCCCATCTTCAATCCCTCCCTGCCTGAAATTTTTTGTTTCAGTGACATTGAATCTCTTGCAGAGCCCTTGTGTGTGCCATGCTATCCTACATTTCAGTGCATTTGCTCATGAGTGTGCTGTGCCTAGAATGGCTTTTCCTACTCTGCTCCCTCTGCCATCCCAAGCTTATCTGGTTACTTTCTACTTACTGTTAAAATCCGCATCCAGATAGTCTCATCTGAGATACCCATCTGATGCTATCGAGTCTTAATAAAGTGGCCCTCTTCTGTGATCCTGCGACATCCTTGCGTATCTCTGCCATTGTTTTCAAACTGTGATTATAATGATCTGATAACTATAATCATCTGTTCGCTGGTCTGCCCCTGCCCCTACTATCCCAAGCTGCAAGTTCAGGGCTGTGTCTTACTTATCTTTGTAACCCTATGGCATTTCCTGTCACACTCATTATTAAGCACTGAATAAATGTTCATTGAATGAATCGGTGAATGGTTGCATATAAGGTTATGTGTGCAAGTTCTATCAAATCTCTGCTTGACTGTCTCAGTGCATTCCCCAGTGCCTAGGTCTCTCAATCCACAAAAGAGGAGTCAGATTTTTATATTTACTATTTGGCGTGGTGTTCTTTACTGAGGTGAATCATCTGTGTTCCACCTACGACTATAGTAGAATACATCCATCATTTATTCATTTAATAAACATTTACTGATGACTTTCTATGTCTCAGGGATTGTGTTAGGCACCTGGAAAAAAAGATGAGTAATAATAGCCAACAATCATTTAGGGTTTATTACATGCTACACACTGTTCAAAGCATCTAGTATTAACCCATTTAATCTTCACTACAACCTTATGAATAGGTACTATCATTATCCATCTCCATTTTATAGGTGAAGAAATTGAAGCACAAAGGCTGTTTTAGCTGAAGTACCCTAGAAACAAAGGTTATAGCTAATGATTTATAAGAAAGTAAAATCCTTGACAGGGCGGGTGGCTCACACCTATAATCCCAGCACTTTGGGAGGCCAAGGTGGGCGAATCACTTGAGGTCAGGAGTTCGAGACCAGCCTGGCCAACATGATGAAACCCCACCTCCATCAAAAATGCTAAAATTAGCCATTGTGGTGGCACATGCCTGTAGTTCCAGCTACTTGGGAGGCTGAGGCAGGAGAATCTCTTGAACCCAGCGAGGTTACAGTGAGCCGAGATCATGCCACTACACTCCAGCCTGGGAAACAGCTCAAAAAAAAAAAAAGTATAATTCTAAGTCAGCAAGAGTGAGGGGAAAAGATAACTGAGACAGGAAAGAGGAAAAGTAAATGCAAGGTGTTGCATTAGGAAGCAGACCATAGCTTTACAAGCTATGAGATCCACAGGATGTACTATAAACAGGCCTTATAGCAACTTTTACCACTAAACAGTCCATAGAAAGTGAAGGTCAGTCAGGAAAGGAGAGGAATTTACCTGCTATTTTCTTTCCAATCTCTTAGTTCTCATTGGTGGGTGGCGGGGGGTGAGGGTGAAAACTTTCAAGTACCTCCATAATGTCAGAATGAATGAAGCCGAGGCTATTCACCACCTTCACACACACACACGTACACACACAGTTCTCACATCCAAATGAGTCTCTGATATGGATCAACCTCAATTGAGGAAGCGAGGAATCTCCATTGGAACTATAATGAAAATTCACATTTGGCATAGATCAATGTATAAAGTGCAGTATAGGCTACTGGAGAGTCAAATATAAGAAAGTTGAAAGCTGACTGTGCATATCTACTGAATGAATGAGTGAATGAATGAATCAGTTGGAATGAATAAATGAATGAGAAGGGAGCATCCTAAAGAGAGATTTAGATATACATAGTAGAAGAAAATAGAAGAGTCCTGAAATGACCCCATAGATTACCAGAGTACTAATGCAGATGGAGCAATGGCTATCTCAATGGCAAAATGACAAGCTAATAGAGTCTCCACTGACATAGATTAGGTGACTCAAGTGTGTATTAGTGTGATGAATGCAGCTAGACTTTATAGCAGGTGTTTTTCTGAAAGGAGGTTGTTCTTGGGAGAGATACTAGATTTGTAGAGGTAAGGAAGTTGGGGGATTAAGGATAAATGTCTTCCTGCTCCCATTTGACTCTAAATCCTATTCTAGAAAGCCTTCCCAGAACACTTGCTTCTGTTCTGCTCCTTGTTTTTGCTGTCACAATTTAAACGATTCTCCCTGGAGTTCCATAGCACCCACATATAGACAAATAAGAAAACTCAAGACAGTATAACCATTGGTGTTCTGTCTGTTTTCCCACTGGACTGTAAACTCCTTAAGGACATGGACTATGCCTTCTCTGGCTTTGTGTTCGTGATACCTTACTCTCTAAGACATACAGTAGGTGTTTGTAGTCATCAGCTCAGCCTGCCCATAACAAAATACCATAGACTGAGTGGCTTAAACAAAAGACATTATGTTCTCACAGCTTTGGAGGCAGGAAGTCGAGATCAGGGCACTAGCACTGCTGGGTTCTTTTGAGGGTTCTCTTCCTGGTTTGCAGATGGCAGCCTTGTTGCCAGGTTCTTACATGGCAGAGAGGGAGCTCTGGCATTGTCTATTCCTCTTCTCATAACAAAGCCAATCCTATTGGATTAGAACTCTGCTCTTATAACCTGATTATCCATAATGACATTTTTAAAGGCCATAGCTCCTATAGAGTCACATGGGGATTTGGGTCTTCAACATAGGAATTTGGGTGGGGTTTCAGGGGGCAACAATTCAACCCACAGCACTGTTCAATAAACACTAAATCAATGATAGAATCAATGACCAAATAGTGCCAGATGATTGATAGGTCCACTGGAGTCACTTTCTGAGAGGGAAGAGTAATGAGTTTTCCTTGCCCTTTTGAGTCTCTGTCTACTCCTGCATTCTCCACCAAGTAATAGCTAATGAGAGATTTTGCAACAAAAATCATCTTAAAAGAGATGCCAAGTCTTTTTGGAAAGAAAGGAAGGGAGACAAGAGCTTCTTTTGCTATTTCAGTTTAGCGAGTTGAGAATGCTTTCTAATCTTCATCTAGCTTGCTTCTTCATGTCAGTGGACACAACGGCCCAGCTGGGGGTCCTTAATGAGTTTAGAAGCAGAATTCCCACTCTCTCTTAACTCTGTCTCTCTCTCTCTCTCTTTTTTTTTTTTAAACAACGTTCAAGGCATATATTTTTTTCTTAAGGGCAGTATCCAACCCAGAAGGTCACTTCAATATTCGCTCATCTCCTCCAGACTTGAATTAACACTGTGGAGAAGTAAATGAATCCAGATAAATAACTTCAATTTATTTATTTATGTCCTGTGTTGGATGCCAGGGAAATGTTCCTATTGGTAGCACTTTACTTCCATGGTTCCCCACTATGCATTGAGGGATTTGGGGGATGGCAGCAATCTTACAGGGGCACTGTGAGATATTTTGAATTGTCAACAGAAATGGCAATATCAGTCTGATACCATACTAATGACTTTGAATTTGTACTTATTGTATTTTTTCTATTGTCTACTAATACATTTTCAGATGTAAAGATTTATTATATTGTTCAGACCTAACTACTTAATACATAAAACTAGTAGATATTTCTTTTGGCCTAGGGGAGCTGTGAAAATTAGTGGGTCACTTTGAATACTATGATCCAAGAAGTTTGAGAACCTCTCTTTTTACAATGTCCCCAATAAGACTGATATCATTTTCTCAAGTTTACCTCTGAGGATACCAAGGATCACAGGGTCAAATAAATGACTACATGGTTAAATGGTTTGTAAGTGGTGGAGCCAAGAATGAACCCAAGATAGTTAGTCTCTGAAACCTGTTCCTCCAAATTGTTGCCCTTCTGCGGGGTTATGAAGATTAGATCTTAGACTGTCAGAGCCAAAGCAGGCTTCAGCAGTAATCCAGTCCGGCTCACAATCTAACCTGGTCACACAACTAATAGGTGTTTGAATTATCAAGGGATCAGGTCTCCTGGCTCCTGGTTCTACATCATTTCATCTCCATTTTAATTCTCTTTCTTTCCAGCTTTGGACAACCACTCATTATGGCTCTATAATTTTTTTTTTTGAGATGGGGTTTCGCTTTTGTCACCCAGGCTGGAGTGCAATGGCATGATCTCAGCTCACTGCAACCTTCGCCTCCCAGGTTCAAGCGATTCTCCCGCCTCAGCCTCCTGAGTAGCTGGGATTACAGGCATGTGCCACCACGCCCGGCTACTTTTGTATTTTTAGTAGAGACAGGGTTTCTCCATGTTGGCCAGGCTGGTCTTGAACTCCCGACCTCAGGTGATCTGCCCGTCTCGGCCTCCCAAAGTGCTGGGATTACAGGGATGAGCCACCACGCCCAGCCAACTCTATAATTTTTATGGTCAAATGTTGAAGATGTTTTATTAGCTGAAGTACAGAGAAATGAGGGACTTTGGGGAAGAGCAGCACAGCTAATTATGAGGGCAAAGGGATTGGCTTACAGGGAGAGATGAAAAGAACAAACATGCAATGTACAATTTGGATTAAACATACTTAAATGAGATGTGGTCATCATCTTTAACATCAAAATGATAAAAAGTCATAGACCAGGGAAGAGAGATTGTTTAGAGAATATAACCAGGAAATGGGATAAGAAGAAGAAAGAAATGTTTAGGCTGACAATGTGATGTTGATATTTATTAGATGGGGGTGAGAGGGATGGGGACAGTGGAAGGCTTCACCTTGCCTGATTTATGTAAAGTTGGATTGGAAAAAGCACCCTGAGAAATATCTGTGGGGAGACTACACCCATCACTGGGGGAATTATGTAGGTTCTCCTATTTGCGATTTTTAGAGTCCTTTAACAGCCATATTTTCTCTTTCATCTTCTACTGTGTTAGTTACCCATTCCATTATTTTCACTTCCTGCTCGTTTATATCCAGCCCAGCCTCTTCCTTCCTTTTTTCCCCTCTTACTTCCTTTTGACCCCACTGCCTCACACTCACTCTTGATTTCCCTTTTTCCTCTACTTATTCTCCCTCATCCTCATCTTCCTCCTTGTCTTTCTCTAGTACCTGCTGTATCCCAGGTTTCCAGGCCATTGCACTTCTTCCTTCTTCTTCCAAAATAGAAGATGTATTTTGCCACTCTGACAAAGAGAACAAAAGCTAAAAGTCCCTGCCAAAGTTACAAGGACAGCATTTTCTCTTTTTAGGGGTTTTAATTTTAAAAGGAAAAAAAAAAATCCAGCCTCTTCTCCCCTCCCACCCCCCACCCCTGCTGTGCTTTCACTGCTTTCTGGGCTGTGAACATCAGTTGAGGGACAGCCAGATAAAAAGCCGCTCCTTGGTTCAGATCATCTCAGGCTCTCGTGTTCCCTCCCATCCTCAGCAATGCTCCTTTTTACTGCATTTGTTGGAAATCCAGGCCGAAAATGGTAGTATTAGCATTTTTAATAAAGGACACTGGAGAAAAGACAGGCAGTCCAAGAAAGCTGAAGGAGGGGAGGGAACCCAAATCCACAGAGAGTCAGAACTCCCTTTTGGAGCCAGAGAGAGCTCAAGATGGGGGCAGGGGGAGGGCGGACAAGAGTAGTAGTCTTATAAGAAGCATTCAGGCTGGATAATTGGAGCTTTGAGCACAAGCAGAAACAGTTGGGAGGTGGGAAATTGCTCTGCTGGATTGAGTTTGGCTCAACTTGATACTGAAGCTCAACATTATGAAATGTTTTCTAATTTAGCCCATTTTCTCTGTCTTCCTGGAATGAGCCATTATTCGTCCATTATCAGCAAAATACCATGGCCCTGCCAAACCCCTTCTTTTCTTTCATTTTCTCCTCTTCTTCCTCTTCTCTCTGAGCTCTATAGGAAGGGAGAATAAGTAAAGAAATAAAGCTCTGTAGGAAGAGAGAAGAAATAAAAGAAATAAAGGGGGCCCCACATACTCTTCATTTAGAAAAAGAAAGTGAACCTCTGAGACCTGAAGTGGCTGACATCATCTTTCCCGATTTTGTTTTTCTAGGGATACGAATGCAAAAGTTTAATGGAGTTGCCAGGTTTATGTTTTGTTCGCTAGGCCATTGTACCTCTGCAGGACGAAGCTTAATTGGCTCTTTTCCTAGCACTGAAAAGAAGAAAAAATATCTCCTTGCAGAGGTTACTGTTCTCTAAAGAAAATGGCAGTGATTAGATCTAATGCCTTTGACAGCTGGATAAAAAGTTGCTAAATAAGAATAAATTGAATGCCTAAACCTGGAGTCAGTCACAAGTTAACATAAATCCCAAACACCAAAATGAATCATCCTGTCAGAATTCTTTCCCCATCGCACTTATAATCACATGTGAGTAACACAGTGGCAAATCCACTTTACTTCCCCAAACCCAATTTTATAGAGGTCTAGGGCAAAGTCGAAGTTGGGAAATGTCCCTTTTTACTCCTGGGTTTCAGCCTATTAATTACTTAAGACCTCTCCATTTGCGAAGTATCAACCTGGATAATTGTCAACAGTTCATAAATTACACTTGATACTAATTCCATCGTTTAAAGCCTTGCAATTTTAACAAATGGGTGACAATTGCAGCTCAATATTCCTTATACTTACAATCAATCATTTTAGCCTCATCTGAATAGACAGGAGGTGTATATTTGTAGAAACATTAAATTGCATCTAGGCTATGCATCTTAATGCTGAATCTTGGTTTCCTTCATCAGTGAGTTATTTCTTTTTCCCCTGTACTTGTAGCCATGACCTGGTACCAGATGCCAGGCATATGAATATACATAAAATTATTAAATGCAACTCTGAAAAGCTTCCAAGATCTTTAAAGCAAAATCCCTTCGAAGAGTGGAGAGAGGCAAATGGATTTGTATCTCTTAGTTTCTTTCAAGGAATAAATGCTGCCTCCAAGCTTCATATTCAAGGGTACAATCAACATCAGTTGGAGACTCTCAAACACATTTATGTTTGGATAGAATGTAGGTTTAGACCCAGAGCCAAGTTCTTTTGAAGGAGTCAGAAATTCATTTGGAAGTTGCTTTGCTTCTATAACTAGGGATAAAAGTTTATTTTTTCCTCATGTCTATTAATTTGTAAATAACCCAAAATGAGACCTTGGCCTTCAGCTTTTCTCATAATAAAACTGTCCTGGACAAAGTTCAAACATTTGAGGATCTAAAAGGAAAGGGTTTTGTTGTTGTTGTTGTTGTTGTTGTTGTTACTGTTGTTCCAATAGCATCCTCTGCAATTTCAACCTCTTCCTGGAGTTTTGGTAGAGTCCTTTGTTCCCTTCTGTTAGTAGACAACACATTTTCCCTGGGTGACCTCCCCGTCTCCCAGATCTCTATGATTTTGTTTTCCAAATTTTTGTCTCCAGTCCTAATCTCTTTTCTTGGTTTCAGGGCTCCATTTTCAACTACTTCTTGGATATTTGTTCATGGATTTTCTGCAAGTATCTCAAATTAACTTGTCCGAAATAGAGCATGAGACCTGTTCCCACCCTGATGCCGGCTCTAACTCCCATCATTCTTGACCTGTATTAGTAGTGTCAATAGCCACTCCATTTTCCAGATGAGAAACTTTGGGGTTATTCTCCGTAACTGCTCCAAAATTACCCTCCCCTCTGTGAACTCTGGAAGGTGTGAACCCTCTGTTTGGTGTGAACAGGGTGCACACCTTCCAGAGTTCACACACATCCTGTTAGTCGCCAAATCCTCTTTGTTCACCTCAGATGTGTCTCTCAAACCTAGCTGCTTCTTGCTATTCCCAAAGCTATTGTCTTACTCTAGGACAATCCATTGCCTTTAAAGTTTGATAACATCTTCCTAACTGCTCTCACTGCCATTAGGCACATCTGTTGAAATGAAAGATGGAAGGAAAGAAAAGAAGGAAAGAGCCTGGGAATTAATTGGAGGATATGCCTGATAGGGAAGTTACCATGAGCAGAGTGAAAGGGGAGAAGAAGAAATGCACATGGCTTATTCAGGCAATAGTGGGAATGACAGGGCAATGGATCCTGATAGGAGAGGCAGAGAGGGTAAGGGTAGAAATATAGGCAGTGGCCAGAAGGCTTTGAATTTCAAATGAGAAGCTTGGATTTTACCTAGTAGGAAATGGGAAGCTATAAAGTATATTTTAAACAGGAGAGGGGATGATGAATATGATATTATAGGAAAGCACAGGAGGCATTAGATCAGGGTTCGGCTAACTACTGCCCTCAGGCCAAATACGACCTGTGACCTGTTTTTGTAAATAAAGTTCTGATGGAACACAGTGATACCTGTTCATGTATGTATTGGCCATGGCTGCTTTTGTGCTGCAGCAGCAGAGTTACGTAGTTGCAACAGAGATTGTATGCTTGCAATGCCAAAAATATTTATTGTCTGGCTGCTTACCAAAAAAGTTTCACGACCTCTGCATTAGATCAGGGTTTCTCAGCCTCAGCACTATGGACATTGAGTTTGATAATTCTTTGTTGTGAGAGGCTGTCCTGTGCGTTATAGGTGTTTAGCAGTGTCCCTGACTCCCTCAACTGTGTACACTTAGCACCCCACCCTCCAGTTGTGACAACTAAAAGTGTCTCCAGACATTGCCTAGTTAAGAGGGGAGTTAAAATCCACTGTTGCTCCCATTGTAAACCACTGCATTTGATTATAGTATAGTATAGTGAGATTAGATCATAGTATAGGAGACAATTTAGGGGACAGTTACAACAGGTAATGATGAGGAGAATAATAACAACAGGTACTTACATAGTACTTAACATGTGCCTGCCACCATAAGCACTTAACATGTATTAATTCTCTTCATCTTTTTAATAATTCTATAAGGTGGGTATTATTTTCTTATTAGTATCCAGTAAGGTGAATATCATTATTATCGTTGTTCTACATAGCAGGAAATGAGACACAGAGATAATATTTACTTAAGATTTGTCAGCTTATAACTGTCAAATTCAGGCTTTGAACTCAGATCGTCTGGCTCCTGGATTCACATGCTTAACCATGAGACTATATTGAGTGACAAGAAAAAGGAACTGCTATGTCTTCGTGGCTTAATGAATATGAGAATAGTAAAAAATAGACATTTTGAACTATCTCCTTCCCCTGACTTCCAAACCACTTTTACTTCCCTTTAAACACAAACACCCACATAATCTTTTCATATCCCTTTGTACCTGTAAGGTGTTACATCCAACTACCCTCGTACTCCATAGCCAGATGTACCTCCTTGCAGAAATGTACATCAGTCAGGCATAATGCACCTATGTTATGGATGCTCAAAATGGTTGCTATTCTCTTGATGTTAATAATCGGTATCTCTCTACAATATTTTTAAAGTAGTGATTTCTTATTCCCACTTCTGGAGTGATCAGAACCCCTTTTCTGCAGTTATTTGTTATTTAGACCTAGCAATCGCTCTGCCATCTTCCTGGTTTTTCTATCCACAAAGAGTGCAAATGTTGTGAAGAGAAATGGGCTGAAGATGAGTCTAAAAAAATGAAGTAAGCTGGAAGATGTCCATAAAGGGAGACAATGCTTCTAGGGACAAAAGAGCAGGTTGGAGAAGCAGCTTCAGAGGCGGGCAAGGGAGGTGGTTCTCAGTTGCGCCCTCTGGAAGCCTGTCATCCAGTTCACCCTGCTCGCCGGCTGCCTGAGTGTATCAGGGTTTCAGCCTGAATGCCAGGGCTGGCCACCTCAGAAAATACCCTAGATGGGAGGAAAAGGCTGTGTGTGTGTGTGTGTGTGTGTGTGTGTGTGTGTACAGAGAGAGAGAGAGAGCAGCAATAAACTAGCTAGGACTAAAGATGACAGTTTGAAAATAAAATAAAAATCCTACTTCATAGAGAACAGGGTTCAAATAGTTGCACCTCTGAAGGACAAGATGGAGTGGTCAATGCCTGTCCAGGTAGACGGGCTTTTAGCATCTGGGACTGGAGCTTTGGGCAGAGAAATGAGGTGCAGCAAGGGATCTGCACCCACAGACCCGCTTCCTTGGCTTTGGGCTGGCACCAGGAAGCCACCAGGTAGCAACAAACAGCAAAGGGGAATAATGAAAGCAGAACCCTGCCATTCAGGCACTCTGATCCACTTGATTTAGCCCGGAGTCTTTGTTTGATTGGCCCCATTTTTTTAAATTGCAAAGAGTGTGAGGGGTGCAGTGACAGCCAAGAGCAGGGACAAAGAACAGAAGAAGCTCCAGTGACCTTGAGGACTGGGAAGAGGCCAGACCAGATGGGGAGAGGGAAAGGAGAGTGTCAATGCATGGGCAATGGAGCAGTGCTGGGGGAGGACTCAAAGACCACAGAGGTGAGGGTGGAGACTGAGTCCTGCACAGGTCAATGGGAAAGAAACTTTGGGCTTCCTCACTGACAATTCCTTGCCATAGGAAAAGACTTTTCATGTTATCTATGCTTCGTTTTACCCCTGGCAGATGAGAGTGACAGAGGGCCTTTGGTGCACACAGAACAGGTGACTTCTCCCCACAAGGCAGACTGGTATTCTGAGGGTAAAAGTCCCTGCATTTGCAGAAGAAGAGAACTTATGGGACACAAAGGCATGAAGTTGGTTTCCCACCACTGCTTAGAAGCTGGGCTTGAGTCCTGTAGGGAGGGAGAGGTGTGTGGGTACAGGTAGAGGCTCCACTCCCCAGGGTACAAGCTTGGAGGCAGGACTTGCTTGCAAGTGGTTTTCTGGGGAGAGTTCTCAGAGCAACTCCTGTGAGGCAGTGAGAGGAGCTGACTGAGCAGTGGGAGATGCCCAACACTGAGGCCATAACAAGAAAGGCTTCAGTCGGTTCCATGGGGAGCTCTGGAGCTGGGATGGCCCTTCAGTTATCTCAAACTAAGGCCTTTGACTCCCACATCAGCTAGCCAGTGGACGTGGACTGCCCCGAGAAGGAGGCCTCTATGAGGCAAATCAACTCCCTTCAACGGAGGACAGTTCCCAGACAGGGACTCCATGTGGTTCAGCAGCAGTCATACTCCTGCACCTAGAGGTGCCGAGTGCCTGATTCCTGAAAGGGGGATCTGGGTGGTTCCCAGAACATCCCAGCAGCAGCCATGCTCCTGCACCTGGAGGTGCTGAGTGCCTGGTTCCTGAAAGGAGGATCTGGGTGGTTCCCAGAACATCCACAATAGCAGGACAGAGTGGTGAGAATGTGGGTGTTCTGCTTGCCACTTGCCCCAAATGTCAAACTTACGGGTAGTGTAAGAGCTCTCATCTGAGCTATGTCTAAGGTTGTCTTGTACAGAGTTGATAGGATCGGCATGTCCAGTAAAAGGTGGATGGGAGGGGGGTGGAGGCTCTGTGAATTTTGCTGTATGGCATGTTGGTGTGATCATTCAGAGTTCAAGGTTTAAGTCAAGGCAGTTCAGTGACAGCTGGAGAACGTTCAGGCAAGCATGAGCAGAGATGGCTCAGTCATGTGGCAGGAGTGCGTAAAGCACCAGGGAATATTTATTATGGACAAGAAATGAAGGGAGGACATGCTAATAACTGTAGCAAGGAAGTTATGCTTGCTCTGTTTTGTCCCAGAAAGACAGACCTGAAAATAAGAGGTATAAGTTAGAGAGAAGCAGATTTGAGCTCAAATCAGAAAAACATTGAATGCTTATCGCCATTTCAAAATAGAATGGTCTTCCCTAGAAGAAGAAATGTGGGGACTGAAGCTCATGACTGTTCAGTGGACACATGGCAGTGCGTTTGCAGTGAGGGTTGTAGCCACTAAGTCCTTTGATTTTGTAATCTCCTCCAGTCTAGTCTTTCCCTGGAGACTGTAATCATCTCAACAGCATTTCCACAAGCAAAAGGGTCCAGCCTGTGAGCTTTCGGTGTGATGGCAACCTCACTACCTTACAAGGCACTGATTTTTATTTCTAGATGGTTCTAATGGAGGTAAAGTCCTTCCACTTCCTTTTCCCCAGAATAATGCTTACCATCCCCCATCACTTAAATTGGAGAAAGAGGAAATCAAAAGCCATGCACTGCAGAATGGCACTTTCCAACACTTCATTCTTCTTGCTGTCTGTACTGAACAATTACTGAACCTCAGCGTTTTGTTGCTGGCTGCTGCACTAGCGGTGTGGAGGGAGAATAAAGGCCCCATCTTGCAGAATGCTAAGAGGCCCAAGAAATTGCAAAGCATTCACAGTATTGATGAAGTATGGAGGACAGCCTCCGCTGCTGTCTCCTTCTCTTCCTTGCCTCTGGCTGGGCTGTTACAATCACTGGACTTCCTGAAGTCTCCTCTTGCAGTCGGCTTGACAGAATGGATTAGGCTCTGGTTGGATCATTCTACAGCAGCACAATTCGACAGTGGTAGGCCCAGCATCTGTCATTTGTATGAGTGGATTGAGGTTGGTGGGAGATGCATGAGGATCAGCCACAGGGATGTGAAATCTTTTGTTAGTGCAGAGGCCTGAGGCTGCCCGACCACTGTGCCCAAGTCCAAGGTCAACATGAATACATACTAGGCTTGAGAGAGAGAAAGAGGCTGGCATGCACAGCACAGGGGCGCTGAGATGCAAAAAGCAGAAAACATTTTGAGCTGCTGAGTGAGTTGCCTTCAGCAAAAAATGGCCCACGCAAGGAAACATCCTCACACCCCAAATCAGAACAAGTTTGGGAAGAGAACAGAAAACAACCCTGTGAATTTTAACTATGTCTATGAATATTTTTCCTAGGAAAGATAAGGGAAGTGAGTGCAGAATGAGTTAATGCTGCCAAAAGGATTAAGTGGAATAAAAATGGTGTTTACAAATATACCAGAGAAAAGAAGCACTTGCGGAAAATAGGTCCATAAATAAGTAAAGGGGATTGAAATCTACTGCGAGTCTAACAAGACCAAGGTGCTGAATTGCTTTTTCCTATCTGTCTTTTACGTGGAAAATAACAAGAAAATTGAGAAAGTTTTGATGATTTTCAAGGGGAGGCTGTGGCTGCGAGGCAGGGAAGGGAGCCCAGTGGGAGTGCTGGAGACAGTGTGGGGAGATCTCCAGGGACTTGTCATGACTCCCTAGATGGCCCAGATCAACCTGCCAACCTGTCCAGCCTCATCCCAGGTCTCTGCCTTCCACGATCCTGGTGCATCTGCCACATTGAACCACTTGCATTATCCAAACAAACCATGTTGTCACACATTCTTCAGTTCTCCCCTTCCTGGACTGGACCCTCCCTCTTTGATCATTGAATTTCACGCACCCCAATATCATAGCTGCTCTCCTCCCTGTGTGCATACCTGGAAACATCAGACCTTTTCTGTCTTCCAGTGTACTTTTGCAAATCCCTCCTCAATCATCATCTGTGGATTTCCCTGCCTTCCCTTAGTTTCACACTGCCCTTTTCCGTCCCTCTATTCCTTACCTTCCTTACCTTACATAAACATATGCAGACATATAATTGTCCCTGCTAGATCATGAACTCCTAAAGGCTCACGCTAGGTCTTTTCACTCTGTATTCCTGGGTTGTCTATCATGGGGTCAGGCACAAAGTAAAGCAATTGTTCTCTCTCTACGCTGCACAACAGAATCTCTTTGGGTATATTAAAACATACCCATGGCTATGCCCCATATCGGACATACTAAATCAGAAATTTCTGAAGGTCAAAAGTTCTCCAGGTGATCCTGGTGCCCAGTGATAGTATGGTGGTTCTCAAGGTCTGATTCGCAGTCCAGCAGCATGGCATCACCAGAGAACTTGTTAGATCAGGTGAGATCGAGTACATTCAGGGTGGTAGGTGGTAGACCTGAGAACTTGTCATAAATGCAAATTCTCCAGCCCACCCCAGATCTACTGAATCAGACACTCTTGAGGTGGGGCCCAGAAATTCACATTTTAATAAGCCCTCCAGGTGATTCTGATGCACACCAAGGTTTGTGAACGGCTGCTCTAGCAAAGGCATCCAATAAACCATCCCTGAATTGGACCATAGAGGCATTCCCTTCATCCTGACTTACCAGCCCCTCGGCTTGCATAGCCCTCAGTACTTCCCAGGATAAAGGTAGTTGCTAAAGCCATGGCTTTGGAGTCTCATTCTCTGTCTTCCCCCTATTTCTTTCTCACAGGAATCAATTAATAACAAACCCTTAACTCACAGGACTTTTCTTCAGATTGGCCAGTCCTCTGGAGAAGGAAATTTGCAGAGACACAGCCTCGTGCTTATCCTGCAGCTGGAAGCCTTGCACACATTTAGTTGTAAAAGCCCCTTTACTGACTGAATTCTGCATACTCAAGCCTCTTCTGTCTTCCTGCTGACCTCCCCTTCTGGTTAGTTACCTCCTGTTGACTTCTCAAGACTTTTTTTATTTGGCACAATGAAACAGGCACCAATCTTCATCTCATTGCCTCTCATGAAGCTATTTCCTACCCAGTATAACAATCCAAAACTTGATAACATTTCTCATATACAAATGTTATCTTCACTTCAGATTTGATACGTACATTAACTATGCCGCATCATTAAAACAACTGACACTCTTAGTTCAAATGCTTTCCTCCCTTCTCTAGCACAGTGAACTGAACAGAGCTGCCACCACCTGGTATTCAAGCCAAACTATGAGAGTCATGCCAGACTCCTGTCTCTCCTTCATCCTCACATCCAATCAATCACCACATCATGCTTGCTCTACTCCCTCAATATTACTTGTAGCTCTCCAGTTCTGATTGCTACAGGCATTCCTCGGCTTGGAGATGCATTACTTCAGTCTCTGCCTCCGTCTTCTCATGGCATTCTCCCTGTGTGTGTCTATGTCTCACGTGGTCATCCTCTTAAAAGGACACCAGTCATATTGGATTTTGGGACCCCCTACTCCAGGCTGACCTCATCTTAACTAATTACACCTGCAAAGACCCTATTTCCAAATAAGGTCACATTTTGAAGTACTGGGGGTTAGAATTTCAACATATCTTTTTGGTGGGACAAAATGCAACTCATGTCACCAGGTATAATAATCATCTGCTTACTTGTTTCTTTCCTTAAGCTCCAGGTCCTGAAGGAGAGTTGCCATATCTTATTTGACTTCATTTCCTTGGTGCTTACTTTTTTTTTTTTTTTTTTTTTTTTTTGAGACAGTCTCATTCTCTCACCCAGGCTGGAGTTGACTGGTGCAATCTCGGCTGACTGCAGTCTCTGCCTCTTGAGTTCAAGTGATTCTCCTGCTTCAGCCTCCCTAGTAGCTGGGATTACAGGCACCTGCCACCAGGCCCAGCTAATTTTTGTATTCTTAGTAGATATGGGGTTTTGCCATATTGGCCAGGCTGGTCTCAAACTCCTGACCTCAGGTGATCCACCCACCGCAGCACCCCAAATAGGCTGAGCCGCCGCACCCAGCCTATTTCCTTAGTGCTTACTGTGGTGTCTGGTGCATAATAAACCCTCAGTAATTGCTGACTGAATGAAAGGAAACGCATACATGTTAATTACCCTTCTAACAGATTTATCGGTGTTTCAATATCTTCAAATTCTTCTTTATTTTAGGTAGTTACCAAGGCTGTCATGATCCTAAAAATATTCCACCTTTTAGCATTTGAACCTGAAGTTCTCCAGTCTCTCAGCTTCTCCTTGCCCCATTCCATCCCACCCAAAACTGCTATCTTTGATCTCATTTCCCAATGTCATCAAGTCCATTGGCATATTTCTGGCTTTATTTTCTCCCTACCCAACCTAGATCTCACCCCCAAATCCTCGTCCCTTTTATCTTCTACCACCCTGCCTGGCCCATCCTCAGCCTTGCATTGATTTTCTGTGTGTGCCTCTGCTGCTCTGGAGCGTCCTGGAGTTTGGGAGAGTCTCATAGAAACTGGCTGTGGGTAGGCATTCTGTAAATCCAGCCAGGGACTCCAGCAGCATCGAACTCTTCTTACTCATTTCTTGTCATGTGCCGAAAACCTGTCCACTGTCCTCAGGCCTCAGCTCTGTCCTGGACCCTCCCTCTAAGCCCTGAACCTCAGATCTAACTTAGTGAAATGGGAACCTGGCTCCCTCATCTTCCTGTCATCTTACTTCCTGTCACCTCTCCTTGTCTTCATCCCCTCTCACTCCTTTCTTTGAAGTGGATGTGGTCTCGTGTCACAGCTAAATTCTCCACCCTAAATTGTCATTTTAATTCCTCAATTTCTCCAATCTTTGCCCCTAGTCAGCCACTTCTTGCTTTTATGATCATACCCGCACATCCTCTATCCCTTACTCAAATGTCAAGTGATCCCTTGACCCTTTAATTCTCCATATGGTTTTTCTCAGTGATTTTCACTGCTGTACTTCCTAAGAAAAATGCATACACATACTGTCTTTAATTTTATCACCAGTTAATTTCTTAAAGAAGATTGTTGATGCTGGTGTTACAATTATTACCTTGAAAGTTTAAACTCAATTTGGCAATCTCTCCCTCTCTTCCTCTTCCTCTTTTCATCTCCCTTACACAAACTCTCTCTCATACACACATACAAATAGCATACTCATAGAAATTGTTCTAATATCACACACTTCTGCTAACTTATAATCACCAGAATCATTCATTAAACAGTTTGGCTTTGTTTTTTGTTTTGTTTTGTTTTCCTGAGGGCTTTGCTGTGTTTTGAACTCTGCCACATGCCGCTAATACAGTGATCGGAAGGCTCACAGGGTCCCTGTCCTCGAGGGACTAACGCTCTGGCAAGGGAGTCACTAAAACAAACAACTAAATAAATACATCACAAGTACTTACAGGTTGTGAAAAATACAAGGGGGTAAAAAGACAGGGAAGAGTGGACTAACTTGAAATGGGGAAACCAGGGCCTCTCTGAGGCAGTGTGTTTAAGTTGACACTGAGAGATGAGAAAGGACCAACCAGGTCAGAAGGGAGGGAAAGAGCTTTCCAGACCTAGGGCACCCTGGTTGGCCCTGGAGGGGGACAAAGGCAGGCCCCTTCTAGGGATTGTCAACCACCATTGCTCTATCATCATAGATGATAGCCACCATTGCTATATCATCATAGTAGGCAGAGAGAGGCAATGGGCAAGGTTGGCATGGTAGGCAAGGGCTAGAGCATGCAGGAGTCTTGATGACCAGGGTGAGGATTTAAAGCAGGGAAGTGGCATGATCCTCCTATAGCCCAGGGCTTAACCCTCACTTTCTCAGAGAGGCTCCCCTTCACCATACGTGCTCAAGGACTGTTTCCCTTCTTCAGAGCACTTTCCTCAATGTATGGTTATATATTCAAGAAACTCCCTATAACAGACCCCCATCAGTTTTGCTTTTCTTCCCCTCTGCGTCTCCAGAGCACAGAGCTTGGCCATGCCAGCTGCTGAATGCATATTTTCTGAACAAATAGTGAATATTTCCTCATTTCTCTTAGGTATGATTTTTAGCAATTCAGCCTCAGTGAGCTTATCTATACAACGGGAATATAAAGTGATCAGTCATTGGACTTGTTTTTACTGTCTTCTGTTTCTGTGTCCTTTATGTTGACTCCCAATCTTTATCTCTGTACTTGCCTCTCTTTTAAATGTCAGCTCTGCTTAGCTAGCTACCTGCTGCACATCTTGCCAGATGTTCACAGATAACACTCAGCCTTTTCATTTCAACCTTATCATTTCTTGCCCCACAAGACCCTCCCTTTACCAGCCTCCCCCCTCCACACACACACACACACATAAAATCATCCTCTGGAACTACTTGTTTCTATTCATGGAAAAATCATTCTCCTAGTCCTTCTAGCTCAAAACTCTGAGGCCATCTTACACTACTTCCTCTTCCTCAACCACTGCTTAAAATATCTTCCAAGAAATTCTGCCTAAGAATTGTCCTTCTCTTCTAAATCTACATCTTCCCACCAAATTCAGATCCTAAGTACTCATTTTACCTTGATTGCAAAAGGCTTCTCTACTGGTTCCTCTCCCTCTGGGTTTCTCTTTCTCATTTATCCTGCTTTCACAGAAGCAAAATCTTGATGCTATCTTCCTGTATTCAAAACCCATCAGTGGCTCCCCATTGGCTACCCAAGTATAGATTTGCTTTCAGATACCATCATGTTATGGCTTTAATTTATTTTTTCCATCTCTGTGTATCCTACATTTCAGATGAACTGAACCTTTCACTGTTTCTAATGTTCTCTCACATCCACCCGCCTCCATGCCTTTGTTCATGCCATTATTTCTGCAGCAAACCTCCCTTCCTTCTGCATCTTCAATGCTGACTCAGTGCATTCTTCGAAGCTTAAAGCTTATCTAAAATAGCTCTTCCTGACTGAGCCTTCTCCATGACCCTTGAACAGGATGTGATTTCTTCTTCCTCTGAACCCACTCACTCCCATTTCACCTGAAATCTCTTCCACCCTGCCCGGGAATGAGGATGTGACCCCAAGTCATTAGCCTTCAGCCAGTGCAGCCCAGTGACTCTCCTTAGTTCTCCTGCAGGAGCAAGTGCTGATAATTCACAGAGGTCTTAGCCAGGGCTCTGGTAACTGAGAGCTCTGGGCTTGAGCCCTGACTCTGCTGCTTGTTAGCTGTGAGACTTTGGCTTATGTTATTTAATTTCTCTAGGCCTCACTTTCCCCACCTGTTAAATAAGACTAATGTAACAGCTGTGCCTCAGAGGGTCTTATGAGAATTAAGTGAAAAGAAGCACTTGGCTCATTGACTAGTATAAATGCACAAAAACGAATAGCTTTTACTTGTTCAGTCATCAAAATTGACAAAATAAATGCCATAGTTTGTTTACTTGCCATCCTTGTTTCATCGGCTCCTGATCCAGGACAAGGACCCGGCCTTTTATCTGCGTAGCCCAGTACTCTCCGTAGTGCCTGTCTCATCAGAGGTGTGTGATAAACACTTGAGGAATGAATCAGTACATTAATGACATTCTTGATAGCAGAAAATGTGTATTAATCATTTCTGTGTCCCTTGACTGTGTTTAGCCAAATGTTTTTTTAACATGGCAACTGGTTAATATTTTTTAGGTAAACAGATAAATGAAGAAATGAATGAGTGATTGAATTAATAGTGAAACTTGCTAAATATGTTGAGTTTAAACAGATTAGTAGATAGAAAAAGACTTTGGGAAAACGATAAAAGCTCTATATTAGATATAGTTCCTTGATGGATATTTTATTCTTCCCTGGTTTACTTATTTTGTCAATTTTTCCTGGCATAAAATCACAGAAATGTAGGAAGCTATGTTTTCTATTGTACATCTTGTCCCTTATTATTCACTGTCTCTTGTGCTGGTACTGTTCACTCTTCTACCTTGTCACTGGAATTTAATGTGAGTGTCTGTGGTGGAGGAGGAGGCCCCAGATTTTCACCCTACTTGGTACAGGGAAGTAACATTCAGTCATGAATATGTGTTAAACTGTTTTTCTTGTACAGGGATGAATTTGCACAGATCCATTGCCAAGCTCTTGTCCTGTTCATTTGTGAGCAAAGATGTGTGTCCGAGGACACATGGCAGGCTGTGCCCATGGACAGGAGTAAGCAAGACGAACAAGCTTTCAGGACCACTGAACTTGAGGCCCTGGCTGTATAGACCAGGGTAAAAGTCAACTGAACCTTTAGATGCAGAACCAGAGAGAAGTGGAGGGAGGAAAACAGTAGTTAGCATTATCACCATTTTACAGAAAAGAAAACTGAAGCTTGGAAAGGTCAAATATATTTAGCTATATCAGTTGCATGAAGTTAGCAAGGGACTTGAATCAAGAACTTGGACTTGAATGGAGATCTATCTGACTTCAGAGCTCACCCACAAAACTTGAGCCATGGTGAGACTTTCCTGGGGTGATTTGTGTGGGAAACTGCAGGCTCAGTGTTCATCAGCGAGGGACCCTGCTCTCAGCATGCTCTTTCTGCCTGACTGCTTTCAGTGTCTGCAGCAGCTGCTAGCAGGGTGAGAGAGGAGGAAGAGAGCAGTCGTGAGTCTCGCCAGTCGTCTGACTCCCTACCCACAAAGAAAATGCTGCAGCTGTGACATAGGTGTGTTTGTGAGTGTGTGTGTCACATGTGCACAACCACATGTGTGTATGTGCACATAGGTGGGGGCATCTGCACCTGTAGCTGCATTTCCGAATGTAGGAAAATCTCAATGTTGCATAATACTGTTTTCATGGAACTGTTGATCCTCAGAAATAGAAATGACTGACAGGTTTTCAAAAATGAATGTGCATCTCATATAATTGTAATGAGATTTGGGATATCTTAATTCATCGATAAAGGGGACAGGAAGGAACTCAATATGCTTCACCTCTCATTATCCAGAAATTTAAAAAACAGGTTCCAATGAATTCTTAGGCTAGATTGCAATTTCTATGCAATTATACAGAATGCCAAACTCATCTATAAAGATCAGCTAAGGTGTGAATGTATACATGTTAGGTCAGCAATTCCCAACCTAGTGTGTGCTTTAGAATCATCCACCTAATATTTTAAAAATACTGATGTTTGACCCAACCCTAGATTGGTGAAATGAGAGCCATCAAAATTTGAGGACCAGTTTACCCATATGTAGGGTAAATCTGATGTACCAAAGTTTGAGAATAATTCTGCTTTCGAAAGATGCCATGATTAATGAGATTCAGTAGCTATTTGAATGAGAGAATATTTATAAAGGAAGACAGGTAAGTGACTCTAATATAACACCATGTATGCTAATATTGTCCCATGAAAACACAGGCAAGGAGACAGGTAATTCTTTCTATGCACTACAGATAACTTCTGCTCCACCCACTACTTTGTACCCAGAGGCCAGTGGTGGACAAGCCAAGCTGATGCCCAGCCAACAGTCCTGTGTGTAGACCCAATGCTGCCTTTGTATATTTTCTCCAACAGCTTTATGCCTATGATGGGGAGAAGAGGAGAGGAAGGTGTGGGAGAAATTCCAGGATATGTGCTCCATGACAATCCTCCCCTCTACCCCTTACCTTGGGCAACTAACATGACCTTGCTGAACCCTTGTTCACCTTTGCCACTTGGGGATAATAACACAGCTGTAGAGTTCTCTAGGTAGCTAGAGATGGACAGCACCCAACAGAGTACCTGCCTGACTTGTAGAAATGCACAATAAATGGCAGCTGCCATCACCAGCTTTTTCTGACCCACTCAAGATTTCTTCCCTTTGCTTTATACAATTCTTGATCCCAAAATATGCAGGGAAACTACAGTTCTCTGGGCTAAGCTTCCCCTATTTGGGGACAGATGAACTCTGTCTCTGCCTTCTATGATGATCCTTAAATCAAAGGAGCAGCTAGCCCTTCTCCAAGTCAGGTGCTGGGAGTCAAGGTATGAATGCCTCCTGCGTAACTGGGGTCCATGACAGTGCCCCTCACTTTTCTTATTCTCTCGCTTGCTCTTTCTTGGCTAAAAGGCCGAGTGTGATGACAAAAAGTTCAAGTGTGAACATCACATTTATGTTACATGTGTATATATGTGTATTTGTCTTTATTGCCATGTTTTGGGACAAGGTTGTATCCTTGAGTTTCAAAATCTAGAAGAAAAGGTACAACATTTTGTTCACTACTACCCATTTTAAAATCATTTGATATATCTATAAAATTTATTTTCAGGCTGGGCGTGGTGGCTCATGCCTGTAATCCTAGCACCTTGGGAGGCCTAGGCAGATGGATCAGAAGGTCAGGAATTTGAGACCAACCTGGCCAATATGGTGAAACTCTGTCTCTACTAAAAAGTACAAAAATTAGCCGGGCATGGTGGCGGGCACCTGTAATCCCAGCTACTCGGGAGGCTGAGGCACCAGAATCGCTTGAACCCGGGAGGCGGAGGTTGCAGTGAGCCGAGATTGTGCCACTGCACTCCAGCCTGGGTGACAGAGCAAGACTCCGTCTCAAAAAAAAAGAAAAAAAAAAAAATTTCAGCATTTAGAATCAAAATTCCTATTAATGTGTGCATAATAACAGTTAATATTTATTAAAAATTGACTGCATCCCAAGGTTATTGAAAGTTATTTGCACATATTAAAAGTATTCAACCCTATGCAGTTGATGAGGTAGATAATATTATTATCCCTAATTTACAGATGAGAAAATTGAGCCACAGAAAGAAGGGATCCTGTCAGTTTTTTATTGCTCTATCTTTAAATGAGATAATTTATATAAAGCACATGTGTGCACATATACATAAAAAATAGACTGAAAGTTACCCTAAATAATAATTAAAAATTAATAACTAAAGATTATCAAGAATTTGCAATTTATTTATACAGAGTGTTCAACAATATCATGTTTTTGTGGAGTATACTATACTTGAGAATTCCCATTTTACATGTGAGGAAGTTGAGGATCTGTGTTCTTATTTGCCTGAGGACATAGGAGCAAAGGGGAGTTTGCACTGGTAACTTCCATGGAGGGCCCTTCTTAAATCCCATTGCCTATGAAATGCCAGGAGAGGGCTGGGATGGCAGCACTTTAGTCAGGAGTGGAAACTGTTCATGCCTAATTACTGGAAGGAGGCCTGAGTAATAGGCATGGGCAGCCAGGCAGGTGGATGTGGTGGTGAAAGCTTTGCATATTGATTACCTCTGTTTTCTCAGTTATTGAGGAAGCACATCATGTGCCGAAGGAGAAAATGGGGGAGGAGGTGTCAGAGGTTTGAGAGCAAGAAAGTATGAAAAGGTGATCTAGAGAAAGGGAGAGTGAATGAATGAGGACAATGTAGTTTGATCACTGGGCAGTATTCAAGAGCCCACTTGAGGTTAGCGGTCAGGGATTTTAAATGAAACTAATCAGTGTGGCGGCCAACTGCATTCATCTTTGCAAACGCAGAAATGGAGCCACAGGGTCGTTGAGTTTAACCAGTGTTGGAGTGTTTCAGACAAGTATGATGAAGTGATGGAGGAGCGTGGGAGTTGAGGTTACATGAATCCCAGAGTGCTGGGATTACAGACTTGAGCCACCGCGCCCGGCCTATCGCCATTTTATTTTATTCATTGAAACACTTCAACACTGGTTAAACTCAACAGCCCTGTGGCTCCATATCTGTGTTTGCACAAATGACTGCAGCTGGCCACCACACTGATCGGTCTCATTTAATATCCCTGACCGCTAACCTCAAGTGGGCTCTGAATACTGCTGGGTGATCAACATGTAATAACTCGAGGCACCATTATATCCACATTTTACAGATGAAAATACAGTCATGCACCACATAATGACATTTTAGTCAACAGTGGACCACATGTACAATAGTGTTCCCATGAAATTGTAACTCTATATTTTTACTGTACCTTTTCTATGTTTAGATGCCTAAACATTTACCGTGGTATTATAATTGCCTATAGTGTTCAGTATAGTAACATATTGTGCAAGTTCACAGTCTAGGAGCAATAGGTGTCTAGTAGGCTATACTGTCTGGGTCTGTGTAAATGTGCTATAATTACACAATGACAAAATCACTTAATGATGCATTTCTCAGGATGTATCCTCATCATTGAGCAACTCATGATTGTACTGAGGTTAGGGAAATCAAAGGACTTATCTGAGGTCATATAATTCAATGATTGCTTCATCCAGGGCTTAAAGTCAGCTCTGTCTAACCCTCAACCTCATTTGCAATACAGTGGAGCTCTTTCTTGAGCGCCCGCTATGTAATGGTACTACTCTGCACATGGTGGGTATGGTAGACACGATGACAAGGTCCTTTATATCTGGTGAGCAGAAAATAGTCACTAAATATATATAAAGGAAAGTGCAGGGTGCCATGAGAGAATATAACAAGGAAATATAACCTAGTCTAGGAGTGCCAGGGAAGGCCTATTTTAGGAAATCATTTTTAAGTTAGACTTTCAGAACAGTGTAAGTTGTCCAAGTAAATAGCAGTTGAGGGACAGGGCATATGTCGGGGGTGGTAATCCAGGTAGAGAAACAACATTTGCAAAGGCCTCAAGGCCCTATAGCATCCTTTGTAAACTTTCGGCATCATTATTCATCATTATGCTTACTAACTTCTGATAAAGCCACAGGTTTACCAGATAATCTAGGGATTGGTCATTCCAAGTACTTATTTTTTCCCAGAACTAGTAATGATTATGAAGATAGTGCCATGTAATAATCTCCTCATCTTACCATTAGGATACATTGAAGCATGTGATGCTTCAGCCAACTGCACAGCAGAAAAATTCATTTTTGCCATTTTTCTCTTCACCTTTCTTCTGTATATACTGCAAACTGCCTTTCTCCAGAAGCACTTTTAAAATGAGCCTCTATTCTCTCTTTGTTTCACTGCACCCTTCTTGCGATTTATTTACCTAGTTTAGAAAAGGAATATTTGTTTAAATGCTCTCACGTTACATATAAATATAATATCCTATTGGGGCCCGCGCCGGGGGTGGTGGAGAAGGAACAGACACAAGAGACACAGACAAACAGAGAACATGGCGGCCGCGCCCAGAGCCTCCGCCTCACTTTATTTATACTCCATAAACCTCACATCAGCAGAAATAACACAATGCAAAACAAACTTTCTCTACCCAGATGTAACCTTCTGCTTAGCTCCTTGTCTCTAGGCTCCTCCTTATTTGTCCGCCTTCTTGGCGCCTACTGGAGTTCATTAAAAGTTCAACTGAAGATACTGTCCTTGAGCCCTATCTATTCTTAGCATATTGTTTTCAATGGTCCCTGCACTATCCCATACTGGGACCCCAAAGTGCTGTGAATAGCTGGGCAGAAATTTTGGAAACCATGCTTCTACCAGAAACTCAGCCAAATGTGGGCCAGAGGCAGGCTTGAAAGGATGTGCTTTCATTTAACTGTGGACAAATATTTCCATTTGTGAAAGTTCCTTTTATAACAGGTAGAATAATATGTAAGTCTGGAAAAAGCTTATAGTTTCTCAAAGTCCATAATGAAATGCCCTGTTCATCACTGCTTCTGAATGAAACATCCCATCTATGCTGGACTGTATCAAAGAGAATACACACACACACACACACACACACACCATACCCACATTCATATATACATACATATATTCTCTCTCATTCTGCTTATCTCCCTACTTTTCCCTCTTTCTTGCTTGCTTTCTTTTATCTATCATCTATCTATCTATCTATCTATCTATCTATCTATCTATCTATTGATCGATCGATCGATTGATCTATCTGTCTACCTACCTACCTACCTACCTACCTACCTGTCTATCTCTATTTCTCCTCCCTCTCCCTGGATGGCAAGTCTTATACAAGGAAGCCTATCACCAGATGCTGGCTAACAGCTTCCGAGCTCTGTTTCCAAGTGCCACAGTTAAGTGGAAAGTTGGGACTAGCATTTAATCAAAAAGTGACATTTAAAGGACCCTTGTTAAAGCAAGAGTAGTCCCTTGATGCCCTGAGAAAGCCCATATGAAGGGCGCATCCAGTCAGCCTGGTCATGCAGGGTCTTTACTCACTAAGTTACAGAGTGAAAGAAATGCCCAAGCTATCAGCATGAAGGACAAGCATCAAGTCGAGTCAAGGCCACAGCCAACCTCTGACCCAACACATCACCTAGACTAAGGGAAAAATCCCTGCAACAGTGGATATGTCCTAAGGGGGAGGAGAGAGAATTGGGAGAGAAACCGAAAGCTTGGAAATTGCCAATGCTTAGAGAAAACTCTGAATAGACTGTGGGTATTGTGTGAGACAGGAGGAAGAAAGAAAAGGCAAATAAAAGATTACCACTAGTTCTCAGCATACATATTTGCATGTGTGCCTGCTGGCTGCTGTGCATCCTTTACAATGGATTCCTCTGTGGCACAGGCTATGTTCCTGCATGGGCATGGGTCTGCGGTGCTTCCTGTGATATGCCTGAATGGAAGCCACCTGTAGCTGCCCACATGGGACGACAATCTTCAGGGTCTTTATTTGTTAGAATGAATGAAACAAACAAACAAACAAACAAACAAAAATGCTCTATTCTGACTAAAAAGATGTGAGTGGTTTGCCCTGCACTGAGAGAATATTGGAGACCACATATCAAAGTGGATAGAGAGACTGAAGTTTCCTTCCAATGACAGGGTTCAACCTCCTGCCCCACATCTGACCTGACACAATCCATGGGCTCCTTGATGGCCTAGTGCCCTTTCCACAAAACGAATATTGGCACAGTCTGCTCAATAATGCTGCTCACTTCTAATGGAGTTAACACTCTTAGCACTACAAGCAGATAGCAGCTGAGGCTTGCCACTCACGCTCCTTTCCAGCTCTAGCCCAGAAAACCAGATAGGAGTTGCTATCTCTTCAGAAGCCTCTGCTTACCTGGCCGAGAGATTGGTCCAGGTTGTTCATCTGACTCAGAATATGGCAGGCAGTTCTCCTAGAGATTTTTCTTTTTTTCCTAATGAGGAGACAAAGTGTTTCCTCTGTGGCTCATACTGCTAGGGGGTATCTCCACCATGTGTCTTAGCTGTTTGGAGTGAAGTCCATAGTCTGAAAAACAGAGCAAAGGGAGGCGAGGGGCACATAGAAGGACCTTTAGACCCTGCTTGCAGATATCTCAGAGGCAACTTCCATTTAAACCTGGATACAAGACTTCATGATAGGCTTTTTTTTTTTTTTTTAGTGAGGCCCATTGGGTTTTCTTACTTTCTCTTGCCCTCAAAGAGCCCAAATACAGAGGCCTTTCCTCTTTCAGTGGGTATCAAGCAGGTCCGTTTTCAAAGTGTTATGAGTGCTTTTACGTTCAGCTCTTCATTACTTTGCCCCGCCTTTTCCTGTATGACCATCTGTGACTTTCTACCTGTGTGCACTAAGGTCCCCTGCCAGACCCTCCGCTGTCATTCCATGCACTGCCGACAACCAGCCTTCCCTGCACCCAGGATGGTGACTCTGCCACCAGCCACTACCACTTAGCTTATTTGCTAAAAACCCCTTCCTCTTCCCTTTTAACATTCTCAGTGGTTTGTCTGGGTCTATATGTGTTTCTTCACAAAGACCTTAGATTCCTTTGAGGGCAAGAATCTCTTTATCCCAATTCCTGTTGCCTAATATCACAGTTCACACACAATAGGCCTCTACAAATATTTGCTAAATAAATCAAGTAAGATTTCTCATCTCTCTGGCAGATCATTCCGGACTAGAGGGAAGAAATTAAGTAAATTCCCCTTTATTCCTTTGCCGGTGCAATTTGCTACTTGCTGAATTCTCTTGCCATTTTCACAATATGCTCTTCCCCGCTCTTTGAGTTTAATGTCAATGCTGTAGAGTTAGTTGCCCAGTGAAGTGACCACTGGGTGGGAAGTGGGAGGTGGGAGGTGGGGTGTCGGGGCTTTGGCCTTTCCATGCTCACGTTGCCTCCTCTCCAGCCTATGTAAAGACATCTACAATCTGAGTTAAAGCCTGCGTTGGCATTGCATTTGCACCTAGGGCAAGACACTTCTTCCTCTGTTGAAGTTTGGGAACCACTCCTTATTATAGTATTTATATTTGATGTATGTAATTGATCAATTTAACTTATTTAACACATGATTCTATGTGTGGCACTCACTAAATGCCACGAACTGTTCTAGGCACTTTAATTATATTAGCTAGTTCCTCCTCATAACAACTTTGTCAAATAGATAGCTATTACCATCAGCCTCATTTTACAGATGAGGATATGGGGTTACAGAATGATGAAGGGGAAGGAACTTGCCCAATGTCACACAGTGGTTGGTGGCTAAGCTGGAATTTGAAATACGCAGCCTAACTCCAGAATTCGTGTCCTAAAACCACCGTGCCCTGCTGCCTCTAAATGTGATCAGGGTGGGGTCTACACTGCACTCCTCTACATCCTTCCAATTTGAGTTGATATTCTTAATTTTCAGGGCCCTCAAAAGCAGGAGGTTTCCTTGACCTAACCTACTTAGCAACAGTGGATGAGTTCTTAATAAATACATCCAAGCTCATTGCTTCCTTAACTTTGGCTTGAATACAGGTTTATTTGTGTCATTCTGCATAGCTAATTGTTCGCATAGTATTTAATGCCAGTCATTTGGCTCCTGAAAATATATTTTCAAACAACCTAGGAACTATGCCAACAATTAACTATAATTACACATTGTATCAGTTTTGAGTGCTGGAAATGGTTGGAAGGCAAAATGTATGTTATTTAAAATGTTAAACTGACAGTAAATAAAATATGATCCTACCCAAAATAGAGATAAATAAAATGGCATGTCCCTCTTTTTTTATTGCCTTTTCTAGGTGTCTGGGATTATATGGAATATTTTTTTCTCATGATTTCTAGACTTTTTCCTGAATTAACAGATATTTTTAGCTGTGCATAGACCACCATTTTCTGTTCAGCAAAAAAAAAGAATCAAATTCAAACCCTACTCTGTGGGTTCACCTACAATGACGAACAAACATCAAAACACCTGGGGAGGGCCTTTTATTTGATGCAAGAGTTATTCACAGTACACTGTTTGGATACTTTATGGAGCCAGTTCTTGCCTCTAGGTATTTCCAAATTGAATCCCAGGAATAATGCATTTATAAATAGTAAGCTTAAATAATGAACACGTTCATCCTAGCCACTTCCTTATATAGCTCCAATGGCTTTCCCTTGCAACAAATAAAGACTCTGGGTAATTAATTCTATGGCTTATTGGGTTAAGTTGGTGATTTCCAACACTATCAATATTTTGCAACTAATATTTTTAACCCCTTTTATTATGTGTAAATAAAATTTATAAATAATAAAACCCGTAGATACAAAATTTTAACAAATATAGCGTCTTAATATTAATTAAGGGAGAAATAAGAATAATTTATAATGATATAACTGTTAATATTTAATAATTGTATCTTCCTATGCTAATTATAATAAATATTTTAATGCTCCATTACAAGAAAATAAATAATAAATTTGATAGACATTTGTACCTAGTGCAGATTCTCCATTATATAATATATAATATAAAATGCAATATTATGATATGTGTGAGAGTAATACAGACTGATACACATGTGCTGTATTGGTGATTCAAAGTGATTATACAACGTGTAACCTCCCCTCAAATTATAAAGTAGTTATGGACCTAGAAAATTCACTGTATTGAAACTGTACTTTGTGCTTATATGTCAATGGAATTAGCATCTATGCTCATACCATTAGAAGCGGGTTTTCAAAACCTAAATAAGGCCGGGCGCGGTGGCTCAAGCCTGTAATCCCAGCACTTTGGGAGGCCGAGACGGGCGGATCACGAGGTCAGGAGATCGAGACCATCCTGGCTAACGCGGTGAAACCCTGTCTCTACTAAAAAATACAAAAAAAAAACTAGCCGGGCGAGGTGGTGGGCGCCTGTAGTCCCAGCTACTCGGGAGGCTGAGGCAGGAGAATGGCGTGAACCCGGGAGGCGGAGCTTGCAGTGAGCTGAGATCCGGCCACTGCAGTGCAGCCTGGGCCACAGAGCAAGACTCCGTCTCAAAAAAAAAAAAAAAAAAAAAAAAAACCTAAATAAATGTCTTGCATGACATTCAAAAGCTTGTAGGACATGGGGAAATTTTTGTTCTGCAGAACTGTCCTGAGCAATGCACTATTCTAGCCATCCTAGCCCTACCTTCTAAAGGGCAATAATGACCTTCAGTCATTGTGTCATTCAAGAACAACTGCCATACATTTATGAAAATACCCTCTATGGGGTGACACCCTCTGCACTGAAAACCACTAGATTAACTCCTAGTATTAGAATTAGCCCCAAATAATACTTAATAATTTATTCTCCTGGCTTTTTGTAGTCCTTGAAAACTAAAGGAATGTCTACAGTAAAATTGTCAATAATTGGGTTCATTATAAGACTGTAAGTTGCGCAAGTGTAAGGGCTAAATCCACCTAGAGTGTGCAATAGCTCAGTACTCACAGGATCTGGGCTTTGCTAATTCTTGCTTTAATGATTAAATAATGGGCTTAGAGATCTGGGTTAGTGAAAAGACATACACTATTTAAAAGAAATAGTCTTGCTACTTTCTAATACATATGACAATACCTGGATGTTCACTAAAAAGCATTACAGTTAAGAAATATTTGCAAACACAATTTCAATTGTTTCTGTTTGAGTGAGTGACATTAAAATGTTTGAAGATGTCTGAAACCTATCAAAGACCCAGCATCCTCTTGTCATTTTGAATAAGAAAAGAAAACATTTTGAATATCCTGTATGAGCTGTAGTCTTTGGCCGAAGAGGTTTGCTTAATCTTCACAATGGTCTGTTAGGGGGCTATCATTTATTGACCCTATAGGAAATTAGGACTGGCAAGCAAATTATCTGTCCATAGTCGGTTGGTTCAATGTCAGAATGAAGTTTGAATCCAGAACTGTCTGATTCCCAAGAACTCACACTGCTCTTCTTAAGGGAGATCAAGCTGGGTTTCTGAAAATCTACGTCTGAAGGACCATGAATTATGAATATGTCAGGTCTATCTTCATATAATTTTACACTATATGTAGTTTCAATTGTCATGGCTATTAAATTCCATTTTCCTAGTAGTTCAGTGATTTTTACATTTATCATGTTCTTTGTCAGGTCCCAGGATTCAAGGTCATGTGTGAGCTCTTATTAGTGAGCTTCTTGAGGGCAGGGGCTATGCCCTGGATGGCTGGGTCTCTACCACCTAGCACTGTGCCTGGGACGAAGTGGGCGTTCAGTGAGGATTTGTTGAGTTGAATTTAATTGAATGATCTTTCTTCTTTTAGGCCATGGCCTTACACAATATTTCAGCGAGGCTTTGACCTGGTTTTGGGAGAGCAGCCCTCTGATAAAATATTTAGGTAAGTGATTGTCTAGGGACTTGCTTATGTGTGTCTGCAAACGCTGGGTTCCACTTCCCCCTGAACTTACTTCCTAGTGGTAAAGTATAAAATGGGAAACACCTTGAGTTGTCATGGCCACCTACTAACAAAAGTGCTTGCCCCTAGTCATGCCCAGGGACAATATGGAGGACTTGGAGGTCAGACCGATTCTGTTTGGGCCCTGGCTTCCTTCTTTGCCAGCTCTGGGAACCTCACTAATTTACTCAACCTCCTGAAGCCTCCAGTCTCTGCATTTGTTAAATGGGGCTATATTACATGCCTGGCTAGGTTATTGTGAGGGATATATGAGATAATGCAGGGAAAATCCCTGGCACAGAAACTGGCACAGAGTAGGCAATTAATGTCAGTTTCTGCCACTCCATTTTGCATCTAATTTGCACCTTCCTCACAGAGTCTTAAGTTGTTCAAAATGAATCTCTCCCACCCCTGCCTTCCCCTTTTCTAAACTCTGCCTCATTATTATTTTCTTTTAGCTACTACTTTCCTGATCAAATTGGATGCTTCTAGTCCCTCCCAAATTTCTACCTACATACCTGGGAATAGCACATATTAGAAAGGCCCACAGCAGAGGAATAATTTGATTGCCAGCCAGGAACGATTCGATTATCATAAAGTTTAATTCATACTAGGCCTTAGCTGGAACGGTTTATTTCCCAAATAAGATCTTATCCATTCATTTTGTCAATCTATCATTCACTTAACATACATTTGCTGGGTTCCTTCTAAGTGCTTGGCTTGACAGTATGGGCATGAATACATGTCCCTCCTTGAGTAAGTCGTCTAGTAGAGGAAGTGAGTAGTTCTGCATAAGCGGCTGATGAATTCAGCTACTGCATGCCTTTTCTGGAGAAATGGTGAGCAGTGGAGGACAAATGGAAGACTTACACCTATACAGTTTGCTGAGTCTCACTTCTTCACTGCCACCTTTTCAAGCCCCTTCCCAGACCATCCCTGTCAACCATTCCTGGCCTAGGTGTTAATTTTTGCTCCTGCATTTGCCTCCTAGGGCTCACTCTTTTGCAAAGCTTCTACTGCTCCTCCTGTAGCTGGTTGTGGATTCAGCTTAGCCACAGCTGTGTTTTCTCAAGCATGCTCCTAGCTAGAATGTGGATTCACAGAACCACTTCCTCAAAGGACTTTCCCTTGTCCTTTTCTCTCCTGAGTGTCTGTCCCAGGGAAGGCTGGGTCATGCTCATGGCATTGGTTACAGGCTGCTTTTGAGGATTTGTGCTGCAAGAGATGTCAGCTCCATTCCTTGGACTGTGATATGGGCATTAAAACTTTCCAACAAGGATTTATCATTCGGCTGACTTTTTCTTCCTTTTTCCTACTGCTGGTCTTCCAGGACTTCAAAGGGTAATAAAGATAAGGCAGATGAGGAGCCTGGTGGAATTTGGCTGATGGACATGGATAAGTTCCTCATTCCCTAAAAGTCAGAAACTAGCAGTTTGAAAAACAAAGGCCTTAATAAAATTGCTATTCAAGCAAAACCTGCACAAAAACTGTTTCTATCCCCACAAGCGCCATTTATGCTTTTTTCAAAGTTGCTGGCTGCCAACTGGATGTTTTATCCAAGCACTGCAGAGTGGACCAATTGTGTGATTTGACCCATGAGGTCAGATATCTCAGGAGCCGGTGGGTTAATCAATAAGTGACTAAGAATTTTTATCCCTAACATGGAAACAACTAGCCTGAAAAATGAAAGCAATGAGTCACAATCTGTTTATTTTAGGTACCAGGAACTTTAATCGAAACCACACTGGCATCTGAGTAAACCACCTACCAACGACCACTCTAAAAAATTCTGTGACCTGGTCAGTCACTATAATTGGCTACTTATTTGCAACTATGCTCACTCATGATTTAGTGTCCTATTGAATTCCAAGCTCCTGAACATCTCTCTAGACTCTGAAATAGAGTTTAAATTCCTCCATTTAAATCTTTTTACTATCGAATGCCAACATACAACTTCCTCTAAATGAGCCACTCTTCTTCTAGAGAACCTTTTGTTCTTAGCTGAATCTGTTTTCTAAGTGATCCCATATCCGCAATAAACTGAATGTCTCCCACTCTGCTCATTTCCTCATACCCTTTCCTCTAGCAAGAATGCACATTTTTCTCACAATATAAATACTACCATTTTTTAGGATCCAGATCAAGTCTCCACCAAACTCAGCATCTGTTGAACACCTACTACTTCAAGGTACTGTTTCAGATGCTGCAGATATAACCAAACAAATATGACCAAGATAGTCTCTGACTTCAAGCATTTACAGTCTCATCCAAAAAGCAGTCTCCAGCCCTGGCTCTCTATGAGAGTCCCCAGTGTGCTTTAAAAATGACCGACGATCATACCCAGAGCAAACCAATTAGTTCGTAAGTTCTGAAAGGTGTGGCGAGGGCATGAGCGTTTTTAAAAGCACTATGGTGATTCTAACCTGAAGCCAGGATGGAAGAATATTGCTCTAGAATGTCTCCAATCCACTATAGCAATCCGCAATGACTTTACCCCTGCAAATGCCTATCATATATGGATTATAATATGTATTCGTTAATTGTTTTATTTAATATTTATTTTTCAACTGCCTATTTTTCCCCAATGAAATGATGTTCTTCTTGAGCGAAGGAGCGGTATCTTATATCACTTTAAATATTAAACATCTAACATACAATTTTGAACACAGCAGGCCTTCAATAGATATATGTAGATAATCATTTCAGGTATTTCCTAAAAACTTGAACCCAGAGTAAGAAAAGACCTTGGTGTTCAACCTAACCTTGATAATCTGCAATCCCAAATAACTTGGGAAGGGCCCAAGCTAGACTCAAAGGATCTAAGAGGATCCTGAACCTACCCACTGAATCTTCCCACCAAACCCACGCCAGTGCCCAAGAAGTCCTCTCTACTGTGGCTTGGATCACTCCTTTCCACTAGACTGTGGGGGTAGGGATTGGTACAGACCAAATTGATCCCACAGAGACCTTCCCTCAAAGTGAGTGCCTGCATTCTGTGGAACAATTCCTTGTCCTGGAATAGCCTGCTCTGAGGAAGCATGGAGATGCCTGCCAGATCAATAGCAATTGATACGTTTCCTCACATTCCATTTAATGGCAAGCCACGGTGAAAGCATAGCCTTGTTCTGTGCAGCACTCTCTGGTGAGTGTTTGCCTCTGGACAGGAATTTCTAGCTCTAGTTGAACACAGGGCTGTGTGCAGGACTCAGTGCACAGCTGAGCCAGCAACTGCACTGGTCAGCACCAGCTGTCTCCAGAGAAGGCCTGAGTTGGGAAAGCATTCTAGACGCTCACCCAGCTTCTCTTGGGTAGCTTTTTGAAGTTGTTCCTGCCAAATCTGCATGAATGAGGGACAGATGAGATTTTAGGACACAGCTTTTCTCTGACAGTTTGTTCTATATTTGGTTTTTGGAGTTACTCAGTAGATTTTGCAGATGAAAGAAAACTTGAGAATTCCATAGGCCTGAGCCAGCATGAACTAGAAAGCTGCTGGGATCCATACCTGAGAATCAGACCAATCCCAATTTTCCCATTTACAGAGGGTGATCTTGGAGAGGTTACTAGCCTTACAAATTACTTGATACACTGGTAAAGTGGGGCCAGATGACCAGCCTCAGAAGACTGTTATAAGGATAAACGAGGCCACACTACAGAGCACCTGCCCCTTTACAGTTCTCTGCAAAGATTAGTCTCACCCAACACCTGACTTTGCTTCCCCTACAGGGTTTCACCTTGATCTTACCAGAGGCTGCTTTTCTTATTAACGTGGTCCAGTGCAGTGTCTCAGGAGCTGCTCTGCACGTAGGAGGTTTCTCACAATATCAAATTCATTTCCACTTTAACCTTTAAATCCGTATAAACCCAGAGGTTAACCTATAGCCTGCTCTATGTAGAGGAAAATCTTAACCTCTGCTTCCACCTTTAAATTTGAACATGGAGACTGTGGTTCCCAGAAATTTGTGCAAACTAAAGAACCTAATGAAATATCATTATTGATCAGTCAATACATATTTATTGAGCGACCTCTTTGGGGCAGAAATTGTGTGAGGCAGTGGGGATACATAGGTGACAAAGAACTGTCCTCTGCCATCCAAGAGAGCACTTTCTTCTGGGTGGTGATGGACACATGAAAAGACAGGCACAACTCATCATTTCAGGAGCAGCAAGGGACTCTGAGTCAGGTGTACAGGCTCAGCCCCTTGTTCAGCCTGAGGGTACAGGGTGAAGGCCCTGGGCAGATTTCTGGAAGGGGTAGGATCTTACCTGAGTCTGCAAATGATTAGAAGTCAGACATAGAAGAGAGGGAAGAAAATCCAGAAAGAAGGTCTATTAGGAGCAAAAGCAAAGAGGTGAGAAAATCAGGACTACTTTAGGAACTATAGTCAGGTCTCATTGTAAGAGCAGAGGGTGACCCAGGGTTTGGTGAAAAAAGAAGCTGAAGAAGCTATCAGCTATCGAGGATGACCTCTTTGGAGGTTGGAACTTTATTCTGTAGGTACAGGGTGCCATAAACAGTTTAAGTTAGGGGAAGATGTGATTTGCTTTTCTCTTAGAAATATTAGTGTATTCAGAGGAGGAAGAGAAAACTGTGAGATGGATGGGCATGGAGCCTTCTCTTTCAAAAGAAAAATTAACCATCGGAAATGTACCAGAACTGCCAACGGCTTCCTAAAATCAGTTACATAAATTATAAACCACAGGTCACAGATTTGTTGCTCTGCTTCAATGCAAATATTGTAATTTTGAAATCAAAATAGAAAACAAAATTTTATTTCTATGTCCAATAAACTGCCTCCTCCTTGGTACCATTCAAAGTACTTATAGACATTCTCTCTAAAATGATATAATAGCGGAGGTGCCCCCACTCCAGCCTGCCTGTTACAATGTTTCTATCTCAAGGATGTTCATTGTGAAATGCAAAGTGAAATTATACAAATTCTTGGAGGTTGTTTTCTTCAACTTACATTATCCTTAAGTCCCAGATTCCAGATACCTTGAGGCAATCAGCCCTGAATGGGCTCCTTAATCTTACCAGATGAAGTGTGTGAGTGTGTGTGTGAGTCTGTGTTTGTGTGAGTGTGCGTATGTGTGTGTGAATGAAGGGACTGTCATGCTTCCAATTTTGCTAACTGCTTCACAGAAGAATGAAGCCATGGTCTTCTATTGTTCCCTAAGTAACAAGCTTTCCTCCTCTTGTGCAGGCACCTCCCTGCACAGACTTACTGCTTGATATTCCTGTGAGTGGGGAGAACTGAGTGACTCTTACAGAGCCAGAAGCATCTCTAACATTTCAATGCTGCTTAATGCAGAGGTTCACCAACAGGTCAGAGAAGTAGGGGCCCAAGAGTCAGGATGGAAATGGGAGAAAATCCCCCAAATCCTGGCCACTTCCCTCCTACCAGTGGCTCTGCCTGGCCCCTGGAAATCCCCTGCCTTAAGCTGGCACATGTCCCACACCCCTCCAGCTGCTCTAGGGCCCAGGATTCTCTTTCATGTTGTAGGCAGAAATCATGTGGCTTGGCTGCCCTCTAACTCGTGAGCCCTAGTCAATGGGTCTGCTCTGTCCCATTGGCCCCAGTCAATGGTCAGCTTGCTGGAGAGGGCTACATTTTTTTTTTTTTTAATGAAAGATCTGAAGTCATCAATCTGGTTTCCTAGAATTTCAGGCAACCTGAGGAGGGGAGAGGGTTATGTATGTGTTAAGGTAGAGAAAGGAGCAGGATTCTGAAAGGGTGCTGTGTGAGCAGCATGCTAATGGTTCTGTTGAATTGTAACATCCTTCCATTGTTCCTCCTTCCACATTAAGTGGGGAGGGGACGCCAGACTGCCACAGCCTCTTCATATCCCACCCACACTGGCTTTGATCCCGCAGACTATTTTTGACTATGAACACAGAGCATTGAATGCCTTTGAAATGAAATGAATGAATAAATAAACAAATAATCTCTCATGGTTTTCTTAAGCTCTCCCTTGAAATGCCGATTGATTCTTTTACTCCTTTTAGCCCTTGTTGTAAGAATATAAAAAAAAAAAACTTCCCTGTATTCCCAGGGTTAACGCCTTTAGCCAAGGGTGTGGGTAGGAGTGCAGAGAATAAATCTGGGCCTGTTTTGTTCATTTGTTCATCTGCTCTGCTCTCCTCCCTGGAGGCTCTTGGCTTCAGTCATTTCTGTTCCCATCACACAGAAGCTGTAAAGGGGTGCTTTCTTTCTTTCTTTTCTTTGTTAGGGTTCCTCCAGGCACAGAGAGATGGCATTGGCGCCACTGTGGGTGTGCAGCCGTGGGATGGGGACGGTGGGAGGCTGGCATCTCTCTTCAATTAAAATGCTTGCAATTATATCTGACTCAAGACTGGGGAAGCCCAGCTTCAAATCCGAAGAAAGCTGGAACTTGCTTTTTATGACTTGATAAAAACTACTTCTAACAACTAGTGAGCAGGCACCATAATCAGTTCTCCAGCTGCCTGGCCATGTGAGCAAGAGTTGCTCTCTCTACCTCCTTAGAACTTAGTCATTGCACCCATAAAATGGCAATCTTTCTGAAAAGGACTGCAGAGGGTGAGAAGAAAGCGCTGGTAATGGAATGCCAGATCCCCCAGTGGTGAGTGGTTATGCCTCCAGTCATGACCACCTGGCACTGGGTGTCCCTGCAGATTCACCTACACCCTTGGGGAGGGCATGTGGTTGCCCCTCAGCAAGAGCTTTGTGATTCCACCAGCCGAACTGGCCATCAATCCATCAGCAAAGTGCAAGACGGACATGACTGTGATGGAGGATGCTGTGGAGGTCAGGTGAGTCTGGCTTCAGGACTGAGGCCTGCAATTGGCTTGGGAAGCAGAATGAGAAACTACCTGTAGGTTCTAGGTGCTGGGGAAGGAGTCACGACAAGCTAAAAGGAAAAATTGGCAGGCAGCCTGCTAATTCCCCCTATGTTGTGCAGGATCTGCTTTTTATCTGGGTCAGTATTGCACGTCCCAAGGCTCATTCACTGGAAAAAGACATAAAATTAGAGTTTGTAAGCACTTCTCACATACACTAAGGACTGACAGGCAATAAAATGTTAATTTATTTGCCCAAGTTTAGACCTCTTTCTTTGACCAGGCGTTACAGCCTTGGCTCATTTCCCAGATATGGAGAATGCCCATCATTTGTTAGTTCAAGGCTTGGAGTATAGTTGATCTTCAATTCTTATAAGACAGAGTGAGATACAATTCAGTTGACTAGAGAGGAGCATGGAATGTAACGCCAGGGCACTTGTTGCATCTGGAATCTCCTTGACCCCTCCCTGCCTCCCACTCTTTCTCCCCACAGAGAGGAGCTGATGACTTCATCCTCCTTCGACAGCCTGGAGGTTCTCTTAGATTCCTTTGGGCCGGTGCGCGACTGCAGCAAAGATAACGGGGGCTGCAGTAAGAATTTCCGCTGTATTTCAGATCGCAAGCTGGACTCCACTGGTTGCGTGGTAGGTCTGCCCTGCCAAGCTAGTAGTTTCTGTTTGGGGGATGGGGAGGAAAAGCACGGGGGGGAAGACACAATGCAGATATATAGGTAAAAATGTGCTGTGATCCCCAGTTGTAAACACCAGCTAGTTAAATTAGGGATTTTCTCTTGATAAGGATGAGAAGGTAATCATGAGTCAGTTAGTTGAGAAGTTGTTATGGAGTACCTACTGTGTGCACTTTAACTATTCAAGAAAAAATTTAGTTCATAAGAACTAAATAACTGCTTAATTGTATGACATTGATTCTAAATGTAATAGAAAATTTTAGGAGAAACCTACCTAAAGCTAGAGTGATGAAATAAGTAAGTTATGCCAGGAATGCTAGTGAAAACATAAAAATTGCCGGGCGCGGTGGCTCAAGCCTGTAATCCCAGCACTTTGGGAGGCCGAGACGGGCGGATCACAAGGTCAGGAGATCGAGACCATCCTGGCTAATATGGTGAAACCCAGTCTCTACTAAAGAATACAAAAAACTAGCCGGGCGACGAGGCGGGCGCCTGTAGTCCCAGCTACTTGGGAGGCGGAGGCAGGAGAATGGCGTGAACCTGGGAGGCGGAGCTTGCAGTGAGCTGAGATCCGGCCACCGCACTCCAGCCTGGGCGACAGAGCCAGACTCCGTCTCAAAAAAAAAAAAAAAAAAAAAAGAAAACATAAAAATTAAAAAAGAAAAAACTTTGTCCCCTCTGTGACCACAGCAATGGGCACCTGCTTCTTCAAAGGTGGGCTTCTAAAATACTTCGTTATCAGCTCTATGGACTGTGTCTATGGTGGCTGACTCACACCTGTAATCCCAATGCTTTGGGAGGCCGAGGTGAGAGAGTCACTTGCAGCCAGGAGTTTGAGAACAGCCTGGACAACATAGTGAGACCCTCATCTCTACAAAAAAAAAAAAATGGAATAAATTAGCTGGGCATGGCAGTGTATGCTGATAGTCTTACCTACTCTGGATGCTGAGGCAGAAGGATTCCTTGAGCCCAGGAGTTCAAGGCTGAAATGAGCTACGATCTCGCCACTGCACTTCAACCTGGGCAACAGAGTGAGACCTTGTCTCTTAAAAAAAAAAAAAAATGTGGGCCGGGCGTGGTGGCTCAAGCCTGTAATCCCAGCACTTTGGGAGGCCGAGACGGGCGGATCAGGAGGTCAGGAGATTGAGACCATCCTGGCTAAAACGGTGAAACCCCGTCTCTACTAAAAAATACAAAAAACTAGCCGGGCGAGGTGGCGGGCGCCTGTAGTCCCAGCTACTCTGGAGGCTGAGGCAGGAGAATTGCATAAACCCGGGAGGCGGAGCTTGCAGTGAGCTGAGATCCGGCCACTGCACTCCAGCCCGGGAGATAGAGCGAGACTCCGTCTCAAAATAAAAATTAAAAAAAAAAAAAAATGTGATTCTATTAACTAGTAAGACAATTTGGACTAGAGTGGACTAAGCTATCTCCCACATCATGAATGTGAAGACTGTACTGTGCCATGCAGGGAAATGGAGGCAGGAGCAGATGAAGCCTTTGGCTGCTGGCTCCTTTATGTGGGCCACTCTTATGCCCTTAGCACTATTGTCTGTTTCCATCCCTCCCTTCTTTGAAGGCAGGATGATATAGTCCTCAAGAGAGGAAAGGGCATGGGGCAGAGGAGGCAGGGAGGAAAGCCATTCAGATTGAGAGCAGAGGAGAGGAAGAGATGATTCACTGGTTGCTCTGTTGGATTGGGGGTTGGAGCAGGAGCTTCCAGCTCTGGGGAGGATATGGTGCCCTGTCTCACTTTCCAGTCTGACAGCTGTGCTGTGTGAGAGGACCCAGAGCAGGGACAAGCTGTGAGGATGCTGTGCTGATGCCATCTTTCCCCTCCCCTCTTTCCCATCACTGAGCACCTGTTCTGTTCAGGGAGCTGCTCTCAATCGAAGACAGATATGTGCCTAGTACAGGGTGGAGTGCTCCCAGTCCTAAGGCCTCCCCAAACTTTTACCTATGAGGCAGCAGTTGACAGGAGGGTGATTCATCTGAGAAGGAAGAGAAAATGAAGAAAAAGAAAGGGAGAGAGAGAGCACTGAGGGGCAGATAGGAGGAGAACCTGTGGGTCCATGGTAAGGAGGGGAAAGAAGAACAGCAAGGACTGTCAGGAAAATGCAAAGAACGGTGCTCTTTAGGTCACGCCTCCCAAAGGCAGCCAAGGAGGAAATTGATGTCCCACAGTGCCACCCTCCCTTTGACTGGTCCACTCTCACATGTCTTAAGCAACATGCTCCCAGCTGGGATCCTCAGGAGACAATTTCACTATCTAATGGAGCTCCCAGCTGAGACACTTTTTTAAAAAGCTATTCAGCTTATATTTCTTCATCCAGATTTCAGCCTTTCATGTCTTATTACTGTCTGGAGTCATTCTAAGTGCTGAAACACTGTGTGTTCATATGTGCACCTCCCTCCCTACCCTCTGTAGCCACTGCAATACATGTTTGAGCATGCACATGCATTAGCAGACACACACAGGGCTAGGCTCTCTCTCTTTTGCCACTTCTCTGCCCCTTCCTGAACCCCTCAGGGTTTGCCTGTCAGATGCCTTCTGTTGGTGATAGCCCCTTTTACTTGGCACATAGCTATGCTGATGGATTTTTGTACTTTTAACACTGATCTGTGAGACAGAGCTAGCAGGAATAGTTCTGATGAATATGCATTTGCAATAAGGCTGCTGCATTTTAGAATTGGAGCCACTGCAAAAAGTCACCCAGTTACACCAGTACTTGGTATTAGCATAATACTTTGAAGCCACTGGACCACGTGGCTTCTGGAGAAGGAGGGGCAGGAGGATTGGCAGACACACTCGATTTCCTTTTTCTCATTGGCTGTGAAGCATAGGCTTCCTGAGGCAGGAGGACGGATGGGTGAGAGCTGATGTGTCCCATCATGACCCTTGTGACCCCACTAAGAAGGTCGGAGACTTGACCTTGAGCCTGACTCGTCTCCAGTGAGCATCGGTGCTGTCCTAAAGCTCTGATATGTCAGCAGAGTTGTCTCTTGCCATCTGGAATTGGACCAGGGACAAAGGTATCAGCTGAACTAACTGTAGTTTGCAGAGCATTGGCCTGCCTTCCTCCTCTCCACATAAACTTTACCTTCAGTCCTCTGGGTGCTGAACTGAAAGGCTTCCCAAGAAAAGCCTATTTTTATGAAAGGAGAGAGAGATAAGAAACTCAGAACACGTTGACTCTTAAGGAACCTAAGGAAGGAGCAGAGATGTGGGCAGAGACAGAGAATATACCTTTATATTTTCCTGGCTGAATTCAAACCTGACAGGTGGGATTCATGTTTGGTCCACATAGGCTGTTCAACCTTCATTCTTTCTAAGGAGCAGGACATGTTTTTCAGTTATGCATGGACTCCCACAGGGTTAATTGCTACACAGTTAATTGCCCTATTGTTTATATAGTCTCTGAAGACAGGAAACAAATATCCGTGAAAGGCACAGACCTGTACAAACCACAGTCACACCATTCCAAGCCAGACTGCTCTCCAATAGCAATGGGTTGCTGAAATTTCATGAGGGTTCCAAGCATTATGGTCAGCTACCCACTGCGGATGACCAAATCTTACTCATTGTTCTTAGTGTGCAAGGTAAGAGCTGTCTTCCTTACTGGTGATGTACAAGAGCAGCAGTTCTCTAGTCTATTGAGTGAGCTCTATAGGGTCTTTCAAGAGTACTTATAATCTTAGTGCCTCTGTAACAAATTACCACAGATGTAGTGGCTATAAGTTACACACATGATTGACTTACAACTCTGTAGATGAGAATTCAACATGGGCCCACTGGGCTAAAATCAAAATGCCACCAGGACTGCAATTCTTTCTGGAGGCTCTAGGGGGAATCCATTCCCTTGCCTTTTGCAGATTCTAGAGTCCATCCAAATTTCTGGGCATGTGACTCTTCTCCATATTTAAAGCCAGCAGCAGTGCATTTTTCTGACCATTTTTCTGTAGCAAATCCCCTCCTCTCTCTAATTCTGCCTCCTCTTTCTGCTTTCAAGGACTCTTGTGATTACATTGAGCCCACCTAGATAATCCAGGATAATCTCTCCATTTCAAGATCCTTAATTTAATCACATCTGCAAAGTTGCTTTTGCCATGTGAGGTGATATCTTCCAGGGTTCAAGGATTATGCCAGGGACATCATTGGAGGGAGCATCCATGGGAGATGGCAGTGGGGATTGGAACAGGCTTGGCTGGCAGGACTTCAGCCTCCCTGCTCTGAGCTTTAGCCAGGATATCGTCACCCTTATCAAGTCTATCTACTGAGGTTTCATATAAAATTTTGTCTGAATCTTTGAAAATGATTTCTAATACAATGAAAAAAGAGGAAAACCCATGCTCTAATGCTCCTTCTTTAACTTCACACTCATCCTGAAAGTGGCCAAAAAATGCCTTAGCTTTGTAAGATGTAAGAAAGTACACAGGTGAGCAGGCTGTGCCATGGAAGGGGAGAAGTCAGGTGCCCACTTTCTCATGTATTGAACACACGACCTTCCTTGTCAGAGCATTATGCTCTAATGAGCTTTGAATTACCCAGTGACCCTGCTGCCCTTCCCTCCACATGCTGTCTACAATGGTTTCCCAGGAAATGTGTCATTTCACCTCTACTAGAGCACAGATGTGTGGAGACCGTCACAGATTACCATCTCTCTTTCCCTCTGTAGGACAGTAAGCAGGAGAGTGTGCCTCAGAGGCTTCCAGAGAAATGGAGGCAGGAAGCTATCACTGCTGAAATATAAATTTAACTCCATCAAACTTTTCCCCTTGGGAGAAGTCCTACATGGCTTGAGCCTGCATGTCAGAGCCCATCAAAAAGTTTGGGAATCATTATTTGTGAAAGAAGTGAGGTTGCCATCCAGTAAAAGAGAACCTATTTCTAGTAGGAATTATAGTTGCATGTCTTATGAATCATCTAAGGTAAGGCGAGGCAGACTCAGCTTCAGGAATCTATCCCTTTTCTTCCAGAGGCCCTGAATATGTTCGTGTGTTTATCTCTCATACTCATCTCCCAACAGAGCACCCACTTCATCATCTAGAATGGAAGTATGCATCTTAGTGAGTCTTAGTGAGATTTGACCAGCCTCCTAAGTAATTAATCAACCAAAAATCACTGGTAGGAAAAGAGGGGAAAGATGACAAAGAAAAGGAATTGAATGGGAAAAATCATTTTAATCTCATTAACAAATTACGCCTTAGACCACTAATAAGTCAAGAAGCCATGAGCATCTCATGAAAGAGATTAACCTTGTGTATTTTAGGGGTCACTGAAATATGAGCTCATTTGTTCAACCTTTTTGATAGGGGAGGGCTGTTGCCATAATAAATGGAGTTTTCTTCTTAAGTCCGTAGTTTACAATGTCCCTGGGAATGCTAAATATAACCTACGCAAAGAAGGATTAATATATGACCTTGGGTATCTCTCCTGAGCAAACAGTTCTCTTTCAAGGAATAAATGGAGGGATTGTCCACAGCCAGGAGAAAAGAATATCCAGCTCTTGCAAACAGAAAATGCATGTGTCTCCTGGAGGCAGGATTTCTTTCTGACAACAGGACTCTGGCAACAAACACTTCTAGGAAGAAGGGCATGGTTTGGAGACTCTGGTTTCCTTGTACTTAGCTATAGATTTTGAGGTGGACCCAGAATGTGGATGCAATAGCAGAAAGAAGAGTCAGGCAAAAAACAAATTTATACCATAGGAAACTCCTTAAAGAATGTGTGTTCTGGTTCCCAAAGGTTAAGAAGGAAATTATTTTGGGTTTTAGCCTTTTTATTTTTCTGGAAATCTTTCTAAAATGTTTTACTCTGAACTGCAGCCCAAGGAAGTTCCAGTGCAGTAGGGATAATTGCATCTTTTTCAGTGATTGAGGATCTTGACTCACCATCAAGGTCATCACTCTGGACATTTTATAATGTTTTGTCCTAAAATATTTACACTCATAGTATTTCGTGTGTGTATATGCATGCATGCGCACACGTGTGTGTGTACGTTTGAAAAGAGAGAGAAAAAAAAGAAAGGGAAAGAAAATACTAGGCTGAACCTACAAATCCATAATTGACCCCAGAATATACTCTGGGAATTCCTTAAAGCGATCAACAAATCTACAGGACTGCTTTGCTTTGTTGACACATTGACTTTGTTTCTTTAGGGATTCTCATGAATCCAGATTTTATCATACTAGAGAAGCAGCATGGCGGAGTGGATGGAAAACACACACACTTTCAGGATAGGCAATCTAGGCCCAAAGTCTGATTGTGCCATTTTCCACCACTGTGACCCTAGACAAGTTACCTCATCTTTCTGAGTCTATTTTCCTCATCTTTAAATTGTGGAAGACAAAATGTACCTGTGTTATTGGGTTGAAGATAATATATGTAGACTATTCTACACAAAGAATTGCTTAATTCCTGATAGCTGTTATACTATTTTTGGTTTTACTGATAAGAAAAATTAAAAAAAAAAAACCTGCATGAGGCAGCTAACTGTGTTTTCTGCAAGTTTCCTAAGAGAGTATGAATTTTAGCTGGTCCAATTTGGGATAGCAGTAGTCATCTAGACATTAAAGTCAGGCAAGATGTGGTTTTGGAATTCTGAAACAAAGCCTGCTGGGGTTTCATTTAACAAAATCTTTGTCAAAAATCATGCTTGAAGGAGATCTCTGAAAAAAAGCGGCTGGTTGGAAAGATGGAAAGTACTGGCTAGTGACTGAGGTAGCTAGCTGGTACGAGGGCTGAAACCATATGGAGTGGGAATAAAAGGAGGACTGACTTTATCTGCTTAATGGCTTCTAGCAAGCTGTCTAGAAGGAGGAAAAAATAAACCAAACTCATGGCAACCAGTGCAGCCCATTCAATTCCAGTCAAACTTCCATGTCTTCCATGTTTCCATCCTGCATTCATGCCTGGGCAGCCGCACAGTGCTAAGGCCAGCTCCCTTCTGGTGGCACATCTGGCCTAACAGCTGGGTGGCCAAGGAATATGATTAGTGGGAGGCTAGCAAAACATGGGGTGCAATCCTCAGCTGCCTCATTTGCTTGTTTACCATCATCTGAAACAGCTGGATTTGCACAGCACGAGGCAGCCCTTGGAAATTTATTTAAATGCTGTCACCTTCCAGCACTCCAGCTGCCTTCATGGGGAAAAAGGGGGATGGACCAGGCTGGGAGCCTGGCAGGCCCACAGAGGGGCGTTTGTTTGGGAAATTACAGAATTAGTGTTAGCAAACAGTGCATATCCTGCCTCGTGATGATCTTCAACTAAGAAAGAGGAGGAAGGAGAGGTGAGTTTTCCGAGGCACACCTGCAGCAGCTGTGGGCTACTAAGATAAGGTGGTTGGCAGCAAAGAGAAAGTGCAAACCAGGTAGTAGGGAGGGAGGGGAGATGTTTAACACTGTGTTTCATCGAGTTTAGAAAGTTTTGTTTTAGTTTGGTATTGGTTTTGGAGGAGTGTGTTAACTTGTTGACGGTATGTATATAGCATAGTCATTAAAAGCCCCAGCATTGGAGTCAGATCTGGACAGACCCCCAGCTCTGCCCAGCTCTTGCTGCTTGACCTTGTGCAAGTTATTTACCTGCTTCCAGCCTGTTAGAAAGGATCGGCTTTAATGCAAATGTACAGAATCTGTTGCACAAGCAGAAGGAACAGGATGGGGAAAAAAGTCATTGACTTTTAAACAGAGCCCAGTGCAATGAGAAGAGTTCGTGAATTAACTGGCAATGTTAATGGTTTCCTTATCTCCAAATAGGGATAATATAGGATATTGTGAGATAAAATACCTAAAGTACTTAAGCATAGTGCCCAGCTCCTCATAAGTGTTCAGTAAACAGTGACTACTGTGTAAACGGCTGAGTGTGGTGTGTGCTAATGATGAAGCAGCTAAGTCACGGACTCCACAGCCAACCGACAAAGGGTTCAAGCATGGTTCTGCCAGGAGCAGCTATGTGGCTTTAGGAAAGTGCAACTCTCTGTGCCTCAGTTGCCTTATATGTAAAATGGGGATGATCATACTGCTTACCTCCTCAGGGTGTTGTGAGGGTCACATGAGTTAGTGAGCGCGTTAGACAATTGCCTGGCATATAATAGGTGATGGGTAAGTGCTGCAGTTGCTCACCAAGTCCTTTTGTCTTCTGGGAAAAGACGTCTCTTCTTAGATTTTCTCTTTGCTATAATTCTTGGGGAGTATACTACTGAGGACAAGGTAGTGCAGAAAAGCTAAATATTTTGCATTAAAAGCATCCAGCCAAACCCAAGTGCAGCACCTGTGGGTGACCACATAGTAGGTACCCTTGTCTGTGTGTCTTCCAGAGAGCGTCCCTGACACAGGGAGGTGATGATACAGCTACTCCCACTATGAGAGCAATCCCCCTCCAAGCTTACAGGGAAAGTTCACTTCCTCCTTCAGGCTGGAAGCCCTGGCTCGGTCCATTCCCCCCAACACTGCTGTTTGGTACCAATGTTGACAAAGGGCTTTAGACATTTAAAAAAACTCTTAATACCAAGGCCAAACAGCAGCACTCCCTTCCTGTAGCCCAGTGGAATCTTTGCAAATGCATTTTAATTCTGGCCCATCACTTCCACTCTCCTGCTAGCCAGAGGCCCATTTGGGAAGTCAGCACACCTCAGCTGTGTCTTGCTACAATGCTCTCTTCCAGCCTTTTTGGAGGAAGTGTCTTGAATACAAATGTGTGTGATCCCTGTCCAGAGAGAAGAAGCAAGGTGTCATAAAAGGTCACTTGTTTTTAAAAGAAGTCCGCCGCGGTGGGAAATTCGTGGATTACTTGCCAATGTTAATAGTTTCAAGGCTGAGTGCTACAAACTGGTGTCAGTGGTTACACTCAGTCCCCAGAGAACTCAGTTCCCCAATTCACCCACGTATATGGATGCTTTCTGATTGTGCCAGTGCCCATCTGGACTCAGTCCCATGAAGGACAGCTCCGGCTGCTATGACCGCCACATCGGGGTGGACTGTTCGGACGGCTTCAACGGCGGCTGTGAGCAGCTGTGCCTCCAGCAGATGGCGCCCTTCCCGGACGACCCCACCCTGTACAACATCCTCATGTTCTGTGGGTGAGTTGAGCTGCCAGCGGGCCACCCGGCGTCCATTTGCCCCAGGACGCAGGACTTTCAATGCTGAATCCAGGAAATGTGAGTGAATAGGTCACCCTAGGCCATCCCTTAGTCTCTGAGGAAAGAGCCTCTAGGACTGGAGGGGGAACATTTTTAAAGTCGAGGGGGAACATTTTAAAGTTGGGTGGGACCTAAGTCTAGTCCAACCCCTATAGATGGGGAAACTGAGTCTGGGGTATTTACTTGCAAGGGGAAGTTAACTACATGGTTTACTTAAATCATTCTCCAATTAAACCAGCATTTTCCAAGTTGTGTTTTGAAAGGCTATGTTAATTAGCTGTTTTGTGACAAAAGATTTTCATTGTTTAAAACTTGGGAAAGAGTGTGCAAAACTAGTCAATTCTCAAAAAAAGGGGTTGGTCTTTGGACAAATGGAAACTTATTTAAATTCTGGCCCCAAAGTCCTAGCATTGTGTGCAGCCACTCCTCCTAAGGCACAGTGACTCCTCTGGGTGAAGAGCCCTTTCCTGCAGACCGGCTCTCCCACCCATCTCAGTTCATCTCTTCTCAGGATCACTCTCTGAGGGAGCAGGGCAGGCAATGCAACCCCATTTTACAGATGGAAAAACTAATGCACAGTGAGGTTAAGTGACTCCCTCAAAGCTGGGAAGATGGTGAGTGAGAAGATTAGGACTAGATTCAGGCCCTCCCTGATTTTTTAAAAGTTCTGTGGTTCTCTAAAAATTTAAATTTACACTGCTGACTGGAATTATATTTAAAGACATTGTATGCTATATTTATAAAGTAAACAAAGATTCATCTATTCTACAGCCATAGTTAGCTTGTCTAGCCTTCCCCACTCTCTGTTCTCCCCCCTCTCCCTCCCCTCCCCTCTCTCTTCCGGCCTGCTAAGGACAGAACTTACTTTATGCTCCGTACTGTGCCGACCACTGAGCCGCAAAGATAAATAACACATAGTCCTTGCCCTCAAGGATCTCACAGTCTGATAGGCTTGCAATGAAAATCAATGTTTATAGTCATAAAACTAGGCTGGATTGTTGCCCAAAGCCAGTGCCTGCTGAATAATCATGTAATGTTATTTTATTGTGTTTCGTTTTATTTCTTTGTAACTGAGCCATTTTCATATTCAGTTTCTTGTAAACTCTCATACTATAAATGGAAGCTTGCTCTGTATCTTAATATTCTCTGTAATGTTATCATTAGGGTTGACCCATTTCAATTAACAGAGGTTAATTCAGCCAAAGTTACATAAATGTATTTATTTAATAAACATATATTTGAACACCTACTTTGCACAGAGACACTTGGGTGTCAGGTGTAGGAAAAAGAACAGGATACCTGACCAAATCTCTCTCCTCAAAGGAGTTTACAGTGGAACACGTGGTCAGGAGAATGAGGAAGATGAGGCAGCATAAAAGGGGAAGCTGTCCAGATGTTCAAGATGGACTGAGAGGGAACCAGACAGCTTCAAAATTCTTCCTAGAAACACTGTGTTATTGCTCAAGGAAGGAACCACTTCACTATCTTGTCTGAGATTTAAGCTGGTGCCATGGAATCCTCTGGGAATTTTGAGTCACATCTATTTCCTGGACTAATGTAGTAGTACCTGGACTGGATTTCTTCCCTGTTTCAATAATAATCAGACACCCATGTGTTTAGCACTATCCAAGGTACTATATATAGCCTGCCAAAGAAGTCCTTGACTTGAGATTCTTGTATAAAGACCAAATCACATACGTTTATAATTAAAGAGCTCTCATCACACCTGTTCACACAAATATATAAATGGGAAATGGAAAAAGCAGTTAAAGTTGCATGAACATGGGCCTCATTTGCACCTCTCTTGCTACTGATAACAACATTTAATGATCACTAGCTATATGTTAGGCACTGCATAAGCTCATTACATGCAGTCACTCAATCTTCTCAACAACCCAGTGAAGCAGCTACTTTTTTCCTCTTTCTACAGTTTTGGAAACTGAAGCTCAGAGAGGTTAATCAGCTGACCCAAGGTTTCCCTGTAAAGGACAAAGTCACTGCTATTACAATATTGCCTCTCACTGTATTATTCCTTGTTCCTCTACATAAGACAGAGTTCTTTATCTTATTGTAACAATGGCTGTGGATAGTAATAAATGATGTGCTTTAATATCATGAGCATCTTTAAATTCTAAATTTGGTGTATGTCTAATGGGAGACCCAAATTAAATCAATATTCTTTTTTAATGACAGCCTTATGAAAGAAGTTCTTACTTTAGCTAACAAATGTATATTCTTCTCACTATAACTGCAAATAAGGTCCAATTAATGACTTATCAGTTGCTGACCCATATTTACTAACATTGATGTTGCTTTTCCATCCTAATGAGGAGGATGCCAAGGAGGCAGTTGTTGGTTAATGGTGCACATGGCATTCACACTGTGTGCCCTAGGGTCTATTTAGTTCAGGAAGGCTACTCTTAATGGAGGAGGAGTTTTTATGGGTTGATATTGTGTTTGGATACATTCAAACAGAACACCGCCAGGAGATGATAAATCTTTCTAATTTCTTAGTTGACTTGTCACAGGACCAGATTAGAAAGTTATTAATTTCTTAAGCATAGTGTCTTTCTTTTTGCTGCCTAATTAGCCTCCAAACAAGTGCAGGGTCTGACCATGTAGATGGTTCTTAAGAAAAGCTCTAGAATATCTTGGATTTAAATGTGTTAACTCATTTGCAAGCTTATCTTCAGTGATTCTTACCCTGACCTATTTGGGAAACTGTACAGTTATTAGAGGAGAGGGCACTCTAAAGTTCTGACAGCACTTGTCTGCACAGCAAAGGAGAGAGATTTAGTCTGATCACATGACGAAAGAAGCCTCAGTTTACAGGCTTAAAAAACCAATGAGTCAAAATCAAATTGGAATCTAATTTGGAAATCTAATCTTTGGTGATCCAACATGCTCTCAAAGGCATTTCCTCCCAATGCAGGGGTTCACTTGCCTGCATGGGTCACTGATGTAATAACTTCTTATACTGAGCTCTCCTCTGTGCTAGGTGCATCGAGGACTACAAGCTTGGTGTGGATGGACGCTCTTGCCAACTCATCACGGAGACCTGTCCAGAGGGAAGTGACTGTGGGGAAAGCAGGGAGCTTCCCATGAACCAGACCCTCTTTGGGGAGATGTTCTTTGGTTACAACAACCATTCCAAGGAAGTAGCTGCTGGACAGGTGCTGAAAGGAACATTCAGGTAAACCTCATATGCATAGAAGTGATTATTCAAGGTTGTTGGTGGACTTTCTCTAAAGAGTTTTGCACTAGCATAAAGCTTTATATCTTGAAGCAGGGTAAATATGATATGCCTAAAGGGATCGACTACATTCTTGCCCTTGGTCTTCTCCAAGAATACATTCCTTCTTCCGGAATCCAAGAACCATGCTTAGCTTGGGTTAATAGTAAAGTGTTAAATGAGATTTTACTTTGCCCAGGCAGGGACTGGAAGATTTTGCATGGAAGCCCACACAAAAATGCTCAAGCTCCATTTCCCTATGAATGGAAGCATCGGTGTGTGAGTCAGTCTAGAACAGCAGTCTTCACAGTGTAATCTAAGGATATCTAAGGGTCCCCTCTCAAGGTATATCGAAGGTCCTGCCTTTTCCAACTACAGAAAGGCTGAATTTTCTTCCCATACTTCAATCCAAACAAGATATTATAGTAAGTTGAATTCAGATGTGAGAATCCAGCTATCTTCAATTGTTAGATATTTTTAAATTTGCAAAAAATATAAAATATTACTTCTCTCGTGTTTTATAAAATATGTTAATATTGAATGAATTCATTGTTGTTGTTTTTATATGAATTAATAAATTTTTAAAATTTCTATTTTAATTTCCAATATTGTAAATATTGATAGACATAATTGGGCCTTTTTATATAAATTTAATAAAGCTACTTGGGGCCTTCAATTATTTTTAAGAGTGTAAAGGAATCCTGAGAATCAAATGTTTCAAATCATTGATTTAGAATACTTCTAGGTGATTCTCCATTCAATGCCTGTCCCTGTTCTGCCTTGAACTCCTTAAATATATCTTCTTAGAACCTACAGGGAAATATTTTCCAGGAGATGATGATGAGGAAGAAGAGGAAGAGGAGGAGGATGTCAGTATTATGATATGGACCAGCAGTTGACAGAAACCTGGGCCTAGACTCTTATGAGCAACTGATAGTAAATTTTCAAGACAGTTTTTGGAATCAGCTGCTTTTTCTGTTGTAGACAGGAGACATTACTAACATTTCCCGTTTTAGCCTGGGAGTTGGTTTGCCAAAGGCAAGAAGTGAAGTGTCATCACTAATGTAATGGTGGCTGAAGTCTTCACTGAAGTCTAGAAATGAGACTGACTCTGTCTAGATCTTGTCGAGAGGGGGTCAGGAAGTAGGGACTGAGTTGGGAAAGAGGAAAGCGTATTCTTTACCCTTTTGGTAGATCTTTTCAACTGGTTTATTTCCCATATCTGCCAGCCCTTACTCCACCAACCATACCCATTACGTCTTACTCCTGACATGTATTTACAATGGGGTTCAGGGTGAGGGGAACTTCTTGGTTCAGAAAGAATTTTACATTGGGAGGCCATTTATGGTGGCTCATGCCTATAATCTCAGCACTTTGGGAGGCCAAGGTGGTGGGTGGTTCGCTTGAGCTCAGGAGTTTGAGACCAGTCTGGGCAACATGGTGAAACCCCATCTCTACAAAAAATGCAAACTATTAGCCAGGTGTGGTGGCACATGCCTGTAGTTTCAGTTACCTAGGAGGCTGAGGTGGGAGAATTATCTCTGCCCAGGAGGTCAAGGCTGTAGTGAGCTATGATTGTGCCACTGCACTCCAACTTGGGTGACAGAGTGAGACAATGTCCCCCAAAAATAATAATTTTACATTGTGGGTTGAAATTAGCAGGGCGTGGTGGCACATGCCTATAATCACAGCTACTTGGGAGGCTGAGGCAGGAGAATTGCTTGAACCTGGGAGGTGGAGGTTGCAGTGAGCCAAGATCATGCCATTGCACTCCAGCCTGGGCCACAAGAGCAAAACTCCGTCTCAAACAAAAACAAAAACAAAAAAACCAAAAATGCTCAGGAAGGAGTCAGGTTCACCTGAACACTCAGAAATGAAGGTCTACCCTGTTTCTAGGCAAAACAACTTTGCTCGTGGTTTAGACCAGCAACTGCCAGATGGTCTTGTGGTGGCCACTGTCCCCCTGGAGAATCAATGCCTAGAGGAGATCTCGGAGCCCACCCCTGACCCTGACTTCCTGACTGGTGAGTGCCTTCTCCACCTTTTTCAACTGGCACAAACAGGCAGCTTCCTGCAGTTTCATAAAATTAAGATTTGACCTCGCTTACTTTGGTTTCTAAGCCAGTGATTTCCTTGATACACAATAAAAGCTCAGCCATAAAACTGAATGCTGGTAGAATTATTTTTCAATAAAATTGTTGATATTATCGTATAATCTCCTGCAAAGTGTTCCTAATAGTGTATTTTCTTGTTAGTTTCACAGAGATACATTGAAAACAAATAAGATAATAGTTGCTGGGAGTTCTTGGGGGATTAGAGGAAGTGACCAGGTCACAGAGGCAGAGAGAAGCTAGATTGCTACTCTTACCTCAATATCCATCATTGCTACTGTTGGGTTTCCTGGCAAGTATTTACCAGCCATCATGAGGAAATAGGAAATGACAATTTTGTTGTCACATGACCCTGGGTTTGCATCTCTGCTACTTTCTAGCTGTGTGCCATTAGACAATAGAGTCTCATGTGGTCTCATGGTCCACCATCATAAGGTGAGGATAATAATGCCTGCCCCTCAGTACTGTTTTGAGCCCAGCAGTATTCTTCCTTCAGACTCATGATGGAACAAACACACAGATTAATTAGAAGAGGCAGGAATCTCTGGATATCCTTGCCTGTGCCTCTGAAGACCCCCCAGCTGGCACCTCCTGGGCCAAGGAAGAGACTTTCAAGGTGTCCCATGGACTAATGAGAGGCAGCTGACTGAGATTTGGCAACACTTGCTAGAAAACTAGACATGAGCTCAATTCCACTGATTGCTTTGTATGTTTCTCTGTTACTCTTCTCCCTATTCATTCTGTCTTCCTTATTCTATACCTTTGTAGACCCAGAAAGTCTGAGACAGGTCTCAGTTAATTTAGAAAGTTTATTTTGCCAAGGTTGAGGACGTGCACCTGTGACACAGCCTCAGGACGTCCTGACAACAATGTGCCCAAGGTGGTTGGGGCACAGCTTGGTTTTATGCATTTTCGGGAGACATGAGACATCAATCAATATATATACGAAGTACATTGGTTTGGTCTGGAAAGGTGGGATAACTGGAAGCAAAGGCAGGAAGACTCTAAGAGGTGAGGGGGCTTCCAGGTCACAGATAGGTGAGAAACAAATGGTTACATTCTTTTGAGTTTCTGGTTAGCCTCTCTTAGCCTCTCCAAAGGAGGCAAATCAGATATGCATTTATCTCAGTGAGCAGAGGAGTGACTTTGAATAGAATGAGAGGCAGGTTTGTCCTAAGCAGTTCCTGGGTTGACTTTTCCCTTTAGTTTAGTGATTTGGGGGGCCCAAGATATTTTCCTTTTACACCTTTCTCTCCTTTTTTCTTCCTTTTCTAAAGAATGAGTTCAGCTAAGGGTAGGTCTCTTCCAGGCATCAAGCTATGTTAAAAATATGAGTTTAGACCTGAATGGGATGCAATGTAGGTCTGTCTGATATAATATAGCATAGTGTTTAACAGCCTCGGCTCTGGAGCCGGTCAGCAAGGCTTAGCTCATCACTGGCTGCATGATCTGGACACATTACTTAACTTCTCTGTGCCTCAATTTCTTTTACCTATAAAAATGGGCATTCTAATACTATCTTCCTCACAGTATTGATATGAGGAATAAATAAATTCATATTTGTAAAGTTTTTAGAACAGTTCCTTACCCATAGTGAGATCTATGTGTGTTGAATAAATAAATATTTAAAGGAAGAAAGAAAATAGTATGAAAACTATGAAGTAATATCTACCCCATGGAAAAGAAAGAGCAAGAGAAAAAACAAATATATTCTGGACCAAGAAAAAATCCTTCAAAATCAGTAACCCTATGAAATACTACATGCATACATGCACATGCACACATACACACATCTGAAGAAATTAAATTGCAACTTCTGGACGTATCTCTAAAGCCTGCATCTCTGGCATTAGGGAATCTAGTTTCCTTGTTGCCAAACCGTTTGGGCAGACACATTCCTCATGTGTGTGTAAAATGCCTTGAAGACATGTGAGGTGGTACGTACATAGCATAGGTGACACACCGGTAATAATATACATGGCTCTGTTTAAAGATCTGCAGGACACCTCTCTCACAATAGAACTTATGGTGGAGGGAGGAGATTTTACTTCAGTTATGAGATAGCCAGAAAAAGTTCTGGATATTACCTGAAGCTTTTGGGGAGGAGAGGGTGGATAGAGCTGAGAAACATCAGAAAAATATGTGGTTGACTCCCCATCTGTGGGAACAAGGAAAGATCTAAACCTGGTCCTCATTCATGATAGAAACTTCTTCCTCCACATGCCATTGGTCCTCTCCTAATTTGGCCCATTGAAGGTAAAAGGAATAGAAGGATGCCCAGATGGGACACTTTTATTTTGATGGTCCCAAGGCAGTCAAATTTAAGCTTCAGATCACTTTAACTCTAAAATCCTCTAAGCTAAATGTATGGGAATCTTGACCTGGCTACTTTTGTACCTTGTGTTTGTTTTTAACCTATTTTTGTTAAGAAATGGTACCAGTTAAGCCAAGATCACATATTTCCTTTGATGTAAGCAGGGAATGGGTTTGTTTTAAAGCCCAGAATAATTGGAAGAATCTATTAAAGAGATATTTGGCCAAATCTTCCCCATGTTAACTCTAGTTCTGGGAACATTTTAATTGTATCTTTCCTAGACTTATACAGGGAATCTTATATCATTTCACTCTATCTACTATAAGTCATAATTCCCATAAATTTAGTTTAGAGAATTTTAGAGCTAGAGTGATCTTAAGAATCTTCTATATCAGCATTTCCAAGCATGTTTTTTTATTTGTTGTTTTTCTTGTGAAAAGTCACAACTCCATTCATAAATGGGTTCTGCCTTCAAATATGTTTGGAAGGAGTATCCTCCTCTCAGCAATACACAACACCTCAACATTAGAGAAGTTCCCTAGAAGCCCTGCAGTAAAGAAATCCTTTTCACTTTAAGCCAGCAATTCCCAAGTCCATTTAACTAGAGAATCATTTTCACACATAACACCTATTTCTATCTTGTAGAATTATCAGTTTGAAGAACACACTGGAAAATACTGAACTACATGTCTTATCTTGCTGCTGGCTTCCCTCTTCATCAAAATAACAGGACTTTTTGGTGTTACATGTTGTATGGAAATAAACAAAGACCAAGCAAATAAGAACAGGCAAAGGCTATTTATTTGGAGGCTTGCTATAGCTGTCATCACTTGTATTTTGGCAGAGACTCAAAGGCAGGCACAGGAGTGGAAAAGCTTTAGAGAGAAAAAAGGAAAGTCTTCAAGTATGCCCATATTGGAGCTGTTGGTTGAGAAAGTTGTAGGTGGCTTAACTAGAAGTGAGCATCCTATGTGATTGGTTAGGGGTGCATATTATACTTTCTCTGGTTGGACTTAAGTGGAACTGGGAAAAAAATAGGAAAGTTGTCAGCTATTCATCAAGTCTGGGTTGTTTGGTGTCAATTGTTATAGCGGTTATTTTTTGACTTCTTGGGCTGTTTGTTATGGATAGTGGTCTAATTTCCTATAAGTCTGACTTACAGATAGTAGACTGACTTCCTAGGCTGGTTACTCTAGATAATGGGTTGGTTTTCTGAGCTGATTGCTGCGGATTGTGAATCAGAGTTCTATTTTTATATATAATCTGGCTGTTGTCCATTTGTGTATTCAGTCTTTCAACTGAGAAAGGGAAGGAAGTCCAGAGGAGGTAGAGGAGGCTGCTGGCTGCATTCATAGGCCTGTTGGGTGCCACAGTCATTAAATCTACGTGAAGGTTTGGACCTCTGGGCTCTTTAGAATTTTTTAAAGTTCATCCAAAGGGGATGGACTCTTGGCTTTAGAACTTTGGGGCAATATACATATATCCCTGACATTTCAGATAAAATAACAAGAAAAAGCTAGTGTCTTCCCTCCCTCCCTCCCTTCCTGTCTTCCTGCCTTTCTTCCTTTCTTCCTTATTCTTTCTTTTTCTTGCTTTGAATATTGCCTGTAAAGTATTTTCAGTCCTTCTTTTCTCAAGCATAGGTAGGAAAAATTAGTGTTTTTTTCTTGAGAAAACATAGTCAGAGATATTGCTTGAAAAATAGTCATTCAGCAGAAATGTGTCCCAAAATAATAAAATTTTTTAAAAAATGGAACCTGTCAGACCTCTGAACCCAAGCCAAGCCATTGCATCCCCTGTAACTTGCACGTATATGCCCAGATGGTCTGAAGTAAATGAAGAATCACAAAAGAAGTGACAATGCTCTGCCCCGCCTTAACTGATAACGTGCCACCACGAAAGAAGTAAAAATGGCCGGTTCTTGCCTTAAGCGATGACATTATCTTGTGTCTGGCTCATCCTGGCTCAAAAAGCTCCCCCACTGAGCACCTTGTGACTCCCACTCCTGCCTGCCATAGAACAACTCCCCTTTGACTGTAATTTTCCTTTACCTACCCAAATCCTATAAAACGGCCCCACCCTTATCTCCCTTCGCTGACTCTCTTTTCGGACTCAGCCCGCCTGCACCCAGGTAATTAAAAAGCTGTATTGCTCACATACAGCCTGTTTGGTGGTCTTTTCACACATACACGCATGACACTGACTGCCTGTCAAGGGCACCTTGAGAAAGTATTTCATATGGCTCACCTAGAAAATATATATTTTAAAATACCCCTTTCGTTTTAACTAACGGAATTATTATCTGTAAGTAGGCATGGAAAAACACTTCTAAGCATGAACAGTTATGTAACTGTTCCCTGACTATGGTATGGCTTAAATGCATCCAGGAGAAATGTTGATCAGCTAAGTAATGGAGTTCAGTTGTTTGGCTCATTCTGGGTGGATATAGAGCACCCTACCCCTCTTCCCCACCCAACATCTGTGCTTGTTTCTTTATTTTATCTTCTCTCTGTTGTTCTGGACTAAAAAGCCCAGGAAGTTTTAACAAAAGCACTAATTAAGAAATGCCAAGTTTACGCAGTTAGGTATGATGAGAGAGAGGTAAGGAGGGTGATCATGATAAAATTATGGAGGCCATGTATGTGTATGATACTTTCTCTTTTCTCAAAGAACTTTTTTTTTTGAGACAGAGTTCCACTCTGTCACCCAGGCTGGAGTGCAATAGCATGAGCTTGGCCCACTACAACCTCTGACCCCTGGGTTCAAGCAGTTCTTCTGCCTCAGCCTCCCTAGTAGCTGGGACTACAGGCACGCACTACCATACCCAGCTATTTTTTTTTTCTTCTTCTTTTTTTAAGTAGAGATGGGATTTCACCATGTTGGCCAGCCTGGTCCCAAACTCCTGACCTCAAGTGATCTGCCCGCTTCGGCCTCCCAAAGTGCTGGGATTATGGGCATGAGCCACCGCGCCCAGCTTTCTCAAAGAACTTTTATGCCCATAATTTTATTTTGTTCTCACAACCTGCCTGTAAGGTAGATAGGATGAATACTATTATTTACACTTTTCATAGATGAAAACACAAGTAAATGAGTGGCCTCCCCAAAGTCATACAACTGGTAGGAATCCAAACTGAAAAGAAAGCAAGAGATCATCTCACCTAAAACTTTCACCTTACAGATGAAACAACTGGGAACAGAAAGATCCTGGGCCAGGTAGCCAGAGAGGATAGTCAGGTTGTGAGAACAAGAAGTTATGGGTATGAAAGTACTGTCATTTTGAAACTACCTACTACAGCATCACAGCCAACCTTAGAGCTCAGGCTTTGTGATTTCTTTCTTGTTTCTTTTTCCCCTATGTAATAATTCAATTAAAGGTGGCTTTGCCTAATAATTTAAAAATCTTTTTATTTAGTGGGCTTGTTATTTTTTTATGAATAAACTTTTCAAACTAAAAGCAAAGCTGTTGAGCTGACCTAATTAGACAATACTTGTTATATTAAGTAGTTCTACATATCATGCACATCTTATGCTCTCATAAAATGTACCTTTAAAGTATGTGACTGAAGTCTTAAACTTGTAAAGTTAGAATTCCATTTGTATGCTTTTGAAGTTAACGTGAAAGTTAAAAGCCAAAGTATGTAGTAGTATGACTGTTGGTAGTCACAAAGATTAACGCCCTAAAAGAATATTTGAAAGAAAAGAATACTAAAAACCTTCCCTTAGTTTCAGGTAGCTTACCTTTGATTGCCTAAGATAAAATTTAAGCAATTGATTCACTAAGCACCTTTCCTGACCTGTTTACTTTTTGCCTTACCAAAAATTATTCCCATATGATTCACACAAAAATGAAAATTTGGCAGTTACTCACCTAATTTGATCAGGGTTGACAAGCAGCTAATTAATCCTACCGACTCTTCATCCAGTTTAAGTATTAAATTAGTTGATTTAGCCTGAAAGAAACATGGGTCAAAATGGCAGGATAATCCACGACCTATGTATTATTGCCATTAGATTTGTAGATATGCACACACACCACACATTCTATGCATAATATATATAAATGTACTATATGTTGCTCTTATATTTGTATATATATAAATACGTACACACATATGCAAGTGTGTATATATTCCTATAACTTACATATATAGCAAAGATTAAGCATAGAAATAAAGCTAAAATTGGTTTTCTAAACCTAGCAAGGCAACTTTTTCTCCATGACCTTATTATTTTGTTTCAGTAGCATTTATATTTATAGTAATGGCTAGAATTCAAACAGGGTGACACTCTTCCTTCAAGGTACTCAAGGAAGAACATTAATAGAGCCTATTAATAACATCACTAAGAGGCTGTAAGGTTGTGTTTATTGAGAGTGACTTTGGACAACTAACTTAACTTCTCAGAGCCTCAGGTTTTCCATTAGTAGAAATGAGACAACACACGGCTATCACAATGTCTGGCACAGAGATGGCACTCAATATTTGGCTGTTCCTGCCACTTAATGATTTAGTCACCCTGATACTGTTCCTTCTGGTAAAGAAGAAATAAGCATTATCAGCCTGAGAGTAATTAAAACTTAAATACTGAACACAAATCAGTTAAATGAGACAGAAAAATCAATGTTATCACGTATGTGAGCTGAGTCAATTACTGCAACCATTAAAAAGAGTAAAAATCGGGTGTATTACAGTAAGCCTAGGGTTTAATATAAATTTGCTATGGGGATATCATAGCAGAATGAGTAAGAACTGCCGCCTGGCCTCAGACTCATCTGGAGCCCCATCCTGGCTTACCTGGTGTCTTAGGGATCTTATCTTTTTTCAAAGTACTTTTATGCCCATAATTGTATTGTTCTCACAACCCGCCTGTAAAGTAGATTGGATGAATACTATTATCCCCACTTTTCAGATATCAAAATGCAAACAAATGAGTTGCATGGCCCCAAATCATACAGCTGGTAGGAATCAGAATTGAAAAGGAAGCAAGAGGTCATCTCAGTTAAGCCTCTCACTTTACAGACAAAATGACTGAGCACCAAAAAGTCTATTTGCCAGTTAGCCAGAGAGAGGCTAGTCACGTTTTGAGAACAAGAAGTTATTGCGTTTGAAAGTGACTATCATTCTGAAACCACCTACTGCAGTAACATAGCCAGCCTAGAGCCTCAATTTTCTCATTTAAAAAATTCAAATAATAACAACACAACTCTCCCACAAGGATCAAATGGCTTAATATATGTATGCAAAGTGCTTAGCAAAATGCCTGGCATGGAGTAAGGGTTTAATAAATGATAGCTGTTGTTACTATGGTTCCAGAAATTCTCTTCATCAAAGAACATTTAATCATTTTCTCACAATTACAACACTTCTCCTCATAGAGGTGGGTCATGTGTTTTGATTTGGGACTTACGAATCAGTCTCAGAACTGAGCTTACATCTCTTCTGTCCTTAGGGATGGTGAACTTCAGTGAAGTGTCTGGGTACCCTGTGCTACAGCACTGGAAGGTCCGGTCTGTGATGTACCACATCAAACTCAACCAAGTGGCCATCTCTCAGGGTGAGCACTGCTGCGGCCTATCCTGCCCACCTTCTCTGGAACATAGAAGTCCTTTCCAAGGGGAGAAGCCTTTGGTCCCATTGTTGAAGATGCAGCCTAAAATGTAGCTACTACATGAGGTGTGAGAGCTATTTACTCAGATTTATCCAAAAGAGCAGATGGCTAGAATCGGATTCTTTTCTAAGTAGGGATTACATTGCACATGTTATCTTGGGCTACAGAAGAGAAGGAAAGGGCAAGACTGGAGCCAATGAAGGTATAATTTTTCCTGGGCTCATCCAGTTTGTGGAGAGGAAGCAGACTTTTCACAAATTGACAGAATTAAGCATTCCAAATGCAAAGAACGTAGTTTAGAGACTCCATACAATGAACTAAAAAAAGAGAGCAAGAAAGAGCAGGGAAGGAAAACCAGAAATCAGCCTAACACTCCTAAATAGCAAGTGAGTGAAATGAAGAGACTGAGGGATTGAGAGAGAGAGAGAGAGAGAGAGAGAGAGAGAAATAGATATTAGCTCACTCTGTATAGTTAGTAAGTTAAGGAGTAGTGAGTTCGAAACTTACTTAGGGTTTTAGAGTCAGCAGTAGGGAGGTAGATCCTTAAGGCCAATGGGAGGAAGATAAATGGTAGAGGACAAATACAGAAGTTATGAAGTTAAGTGAGACAGAAACTCACAAAGGGTAAAGTTTTGTGCATAAAGATAATGCATTAAGAATATAACACATTTTCATAGGACACAGGGGACTCAGAACTTTTTCTCTTTTAACACAAAAGAGTTCTTGGCAAGAAGTGATTGGGATGAGGACCTTACTAACAGAAACTCTTCTGATGCAGCACATCTAGAAAGAACTAAGCTACTTTTCATTCTAGGAAAAAATACATTAGAGATTTTACTCCATTTCCATAGTCAGTGTACACCCAGCAAAGATGTTTAGCGTGTCAGGAGTTAACAATCAAATATCGCTGTTGCCACGTGCCATTCAAAGTCACACAATGGTGTCACTGTGATGTGGCTCTCAGCACTTGAAGTCTCAAGCTGAACTAGACTTGACTTTGCCTTCATAGGAGACAGGTATGTAGAAGAGGAGATCATTAAAAGCTAGCCAGATCCAAAAGGTATTGGATTTGGAAAATTTACCATAGGCCATCTTTCAGACAGATATACAGTAATTCTCTTAAAGAGAGACAGCAAATCCAAGATTTGCCTGCAGGGTTGGGGGAGAGGAGGCTAACAAGTTTTCTTTTCCATTTGTCATTTCCCAGTCCTTTTATTTTAGAATTTCTGCAATAAAATAGGAGTGTATTAGTGACTTTTCTTTCCTTTCTTCTGTCATTGTCTTCTCATTGCCCATGTCTACGTCTGAAGGCAGTATTTTGCAATTGCCTTTTTTGATCACTACCCACAGTTAGAACACATTTTGTATCGTGACCTTGTGCGTACACATACTCCCACATGCACACAACAGAAGTTTCATGAAGCGATACTTTATCTTCATGATGTGAAATGTTCTTGACTGGTATTTGTGTTTCTATTTTAGACTATGCTAATTGTTTCTGCTTTTTTCAAATGCCATTATTTGAACTCACTAAATTGATTTAATGTCAAGACCTGTGATTAAAAAAAAAAAACAAAAACATTGATTTAAAGGGGGCAGGAGTAGAGGTTTGGCAACGTTTTGCTTAACTTGGCACAAAGTTAGTACAACCAACTGGCTTAAAAGATACTCACTTAGGAACTGAAATGTCTGATTTAGCTAAATGGAAACACTCACCAGACACTTCTAGCTAGCTCTCCCACATCACTTTGAGCCACACAGGCACTTCCATGTTTGGGACTGAATTGCCTGGGAATCTGTATACACAAAATGTGAGCCCTCATTCTTACCCTTGGGTGATGCCTCTCCATAGCCCTCAGCAATGCTCTCCACTCGCTGGATGGGGCTACATCTCGTGCAGATTTTGTGGCTTTGTTGGACCAGTTCGGCAACCATTACATCCAGGAAGCTATCTACGGCTTTGAGGAGTCCTGTTCTATCTGGTACCCAAACAAGCAGGTGCAGCGGCGACTCTGGCTGGAGTATGAAGACATCAGTAAAGGTGAGTGGCATGCTTGTTGGCAAATTCCATACCTCATGTCAGTACCGGCTGCCTGCATACAATCTGTAAGACCGATTTTAAGGAGTCTGTAATAACGGGTCTTACTCAGATTTTCCCACAATGCTCTGTGCCCATCTTTAACATTTCCAAGGTTTGGTTGCAAAAACCAAATCTCAAAATCAAAGTGTTTAGGGAATTTTAGATGCAGAATGGGGTCAAAACTGTAGGCTTACTATGTTAGTTATCACAGAGAGAGTCCTCAAAAGATTCTTGCCAGCCACCATCCATTTTGCTACCCTAGGGAGGACAAAGTATCAGACTGCTTGTACTTATTTACTTACTGCTTGTACTTACTGCTTGTAAGTAAGAGAGAAGAAGCAGAGAGCATGATTCAGTCTCCAGGAGTCACACCCAACTCTGCCTGGAATCCCTTTATAGCAGCTACATACATAGTAAACCCCTTCTTGCTTCATCCTGCCCTCTGCGTAGGCTCATTTTTCCGACTGATTTGTGTTATGAGGGAATCTCTATTGGCCAAGCGTTTATATAGCTCTGAATAACAGCCTCACAAACAAATCTTTGTCTACTGTCTTGACAGCAAGTTAGTATTCAGTTCAAGTAAGTATAAGAAATTGGAATTTTTTTATACCGTCTTGATTCACTCTCTGGTACAGCAGACATAGTGGCCAGTATATTTGTATCTGATCAACCAAGACTGCTTTAGAATTGCCATTCATGGAATTTCTCTTGGGTTTATCCACATGGCATTCTGATGAGGCATGCAAGTTGTGGATATGGGACTTGCTAAAGGGCAAGTGATGAATTAGCCCAATAAAAACTCAAGAAATGGGTCATCTTAAGACTCAGTGACCAAGGCAGGGCTCCTCTGAGACAAGGGACCTCTACTGTCAGCAGGGCCGCGACAGGGGCAAGTATGTCTCTGTGACTGAGGTGCTCTTGGTTCTCTGAGCTCCACACAAATTCCTGTTTTCCCTTGCTCAAGAGGTAGCAGAGCTATGATGGTCTCTCCTCTGGCTGGGCACTTTCTCCCAGAAGAAACAAGAGATTTGTGTCTGGGCTACAGTGGCTGCAGTCATTCATTCCCCTCAAGCCTTGGTTCCTGTAAACTCAGAAACACAACCACAGGCTTCTGCTATCTCTTCAAACTTCAGGATCTTAACATTGTTCTGATTCCAATTTGTGAAGAGAGCAATGTAATATAAGCAAATGTAGATACTACCAGTTCCAGCTGGCAAAGCTTTCTTATGTTTTCATGCCAGAGCCTGAGGACCGAACCAGAGGGCTGAATCCTCTTCTATTTCTGTTTGCCAGTGGTTCAAGGATTGCCAGGGTCTCAGATTTCTGGGAGATAAGATTCTGACCCTACCAAGAGCTCCTGGTTCTAGACCTTGCCTCTCTCCCAAGCAATGCAATGTCCTTAAGGTTAAATACTGAATCCAAGAGGGAATTCTGTCCACGGCCTTGGCATTATGCCCTATTCTTCTTGATTGCAACCCTCTCTTGCCGCTCAGGAGCTAGTTTTGCCACAGTCTAAGTGTTGACTTTGGTTTTCTGAAATACGGTCTATATTAAGCTCCTTGTTTGTTACTAATCTTAAAAGACATTCAAACATTTTAGTAGGTCTACATCAATCTCTATCTACCACCTTCATTCCTAAAACTTACCTCTAAGTTATAGGATTTATGTGTTTTGTTCTTTAGTCTGGTTCTTTAAATATATTTCTCCTCCTTTGGCATCCATTTCCTTTTATTCCAAATGCTGCACAAGGGAATGTCACTGATAAAGAATGATATGTGCATAAGACAAAGGGAGATATTCTTCTGTCCTGCTTTCTGAGAGGGCTGATACTGAATGGAACTTTACCCTACGAGTGACAAGTGTGCTGCGAGGGCTATACCTTCCGTGACATGCAAGGGACACTATTTTTGGGCTTGAGTCCTTTGATTACATGTTATTGCCTGCTCTGACTTGAAAACCCTTCTAGTAAAATGAGTTTCTCTGTTTCTTATTTCTGTACTTATGACCAGATACCTAAAATTACATATGGATTGAATAGGAAAGGAAGTTTACCAGGGTGAAGTGAAACGGAAAAAGCACAGGACTTAAGGATGGAAGTCTGGAGTCATCCGGGTGATATTGCTTTAGTCAATCATTTATCTGGACCTCATCTGTAATGCCCTCTCTAGTTCTCCAGCCCCGACAGTTTAGGAATCCTTATGAATCTTCCTTTACATGGGATGTGTTCTCAGGTTAGTTATTTGGGTAAAAGTCTCCCCTTCTCTCTACAAAGTCATAGAATTCTCATGAGTAGGTTTTTTGCCTTATGCAACTTTAAATTCTCGGAGCCACAGAACCACAGAGCCAAGCACATGGTAAGCACTCAAGGTGTTTGCTGTTGCTGTTGCTTTGTTGTCACTGACAGTGGTGATGGTGGTAGTAATGGTGTAAAAGCCCCCTTGAGGTGGTGACTTCCATGTGGGTTTTATTGCAGATATGTAACTTGCTTTAGTTATGCCTGACTGAGGAAAATTCAGAGATGGGTGTTTTGGGCCAGATCTTCAGAAGGCAACCTCCCATTCAACAGGCACTTATTTGTCATGCTAACACTATGTGGTTTGCCATACCAACTTTGAGGATCATCTTGCTCAAGATAAGTCTGATGAAGCCTGTCTTAATTTTTTTTTCTTTTTTTTTTCAAGACAGAGTTTCACTCTTGTTGCTCAGGCTGGAGTGCAATGGTGCGATCTCAGCTCACCCACAACCTCTGCCTCCTGGGTTCAAGTGATTCTCCTGCCTCAGCCTCCCGAGTAGCTGGGATTACAGGCATACACCACCACACCCAGCTAATTTTTGTATTTTTAGTAGAGTCGGGGTTTCTCCATGTTGGTCAGGCTGGTCTCGAACTCCTGACCTCAGGTGATCCACCCACCTCAGCCTCCCAAAGTGCTGGGATTATAGGCATGAGCCACTGCACCTGGCTTCTGTCTTAATTTGTTTTTCGAGAGCAAGTAAAACATTTCAGAAATGAAATTTTCAACCTCCCATCCCCATGTCTAACCTTACTCATATCTTCTCCCATCGTTCTTTGCCCACATGCCACAGAAAATGTCAGGAGGTTCTTCCTCTCCAGACTAACTTCTCCACCTACGTGCTGGCACCCATCCCTCCCTGCTTCCTCTAGACCTCACTCCTTCATTACCCTCCTCCTTTTTAATCTTTACAAGCTCTTCAGTCACTGAACTCTCTCTTCTGCAACCTTGTATCTTCCTAAAAATTAATCCTTTTATAAACACGCACCCCTCTTTACCGCTGTTCCTTTTCAATGTATTAGCACCTCATTTCTTACAAGGGTAGTTTATACCTCTTTTCTCTACCTCCTCACCTCCAGTTCACTCTTCAAATTATCACTTTCAGCTATTTTGCTCTACAGAAGCAACACTGGGAGAAGGAAATCTACCCTATGGCTTCTTAATTGGAGATTCCCTGATGTCAATCCTGTGACCATCCCATGTATCTCAGCAGAAGACTGTGTCCCTCTTGACCAGGGCAGCTTTCTTGAAAATCCTCTTTTCCTTGATCCCCCATATGTAATTCTGTCCAGATTCTCTTCATAAATCTTTGGCCTTTATTTCTCTATTTTTTTTTTTGTGCGCATACTCCTCTAAAGAAACCATGTTCATCTTGGTCATTTCACGGGGTTTTGTCCTTAGTGAGTCTCTCCCTCCTATTGTTGGGCACTGTCATTTTGCAGCCACCTCCACTGGCGCTCCTAATTCTCTCCTTTTTTCTGAGGCTTGAAACCTCCTTTGCTCTTGAGTGTTTAGCATTTCTACCTGGAAATTCTCCAGGCACCTCAATGATGGATGCTTTCTCTTCCCCATAAGTACACTATGGTAGATTTGTGAACTCCATTGATGGGTTCACAAATGTGAACCCTCACTCCTCACAGTGTGGAGTGAGGATTCCTTCTTGATCCTCCTCTTTACTCTCCACATTAAACCATTACAAAGTCCTTTTCACCACCTAAGTATGTCTTCAACAGGGTCTCCCGTTCTCCGTTTCTTCAAGGTTCTCAAAAACTATTGCAATCACCCCGTCATGTATCTCTTCCTCTTCAGTTTCCTGCCACTCCACTCCATTCTACATTCTACAATTCACCGTCTGTTATCCTTTTTTTTTTTTTTTTTTTTTTTTCTAAGACAGAGCCTTGCTCTGTTGCCCAGGCTGGAGTGCAATGGTGCGATCTCGGCTCACTGCAAGCTCCGCCTCCCAGGTTGATGCCATTCTCCTGCCTCAGCCTCCTGAGTAGCTGGGACTACAGGCACCTGCCACCATGCCTGGTTAAATTTTTGTATTTTTAGTAGAGATGGGGCTTCACCATGTTAGCCAGATGGTCTTGATCTCCTGACCTCGTGATCCGCCTGCCTTGGCCTCCCAAAGTGCTGGGATTGCTGATGTGAGCCCCTGTGCCTGGCCTGTTATTTTTAAATGCTATTTAATGACATCACTCCTCAGCTTGAAACCCTTCAGTAACTCCTTTCTGCCTTCTCAGCACGAACAACTGACTGCACTCCCTGTATTAGTTTTCTGTGGCTGCTGTAACAAATTACCACAAACTTGGTGGCTTAAAAAAGCACGTATTTATGTTTCTTAGAGTTCTGGGGGCCAGAAGTCCAAACTCAGTTTCGCTGGACTAAATTCAAGGCACCACCAGGGCTCGCTCTTTCCGGAAGCTCTAGGAAAGAATCCCTTGCCTTGTCCTTTCCAGCTTCTGGAGGCCACCTGCATTCCTTAGCATGCGGCCTCTTCCCCATCTTTAAAGTGCATCACTCCAGTCTCTGAGTCACATAGCCTTCTCTATGACTTTGACTCCTCCTGCATCCCTTTTATAAATACCCTTTTGATTGCATTGGGCCCACCCAGATAATCCAAGATAATCTCCCCATTTCAAGATCTTTAATTCAATGACATTTGTAAACTCTCCTTTGCCATTCACAGGCTCTAGAGATTAGGACTGTGGGAGCCATTTTTCAGCCTACCACCCCCTCTCACCTCTCCAGCCATTGCATCACTGACTGCTACCTACCCCGAGTACCCTCTACTCTGATGACATAAGGTTATCTTCTGTCAATCCTAAACCGTTTCATTTGCCTCTGCACAGTTTAGGTCCCTAGAGACTTCCTTCCTGCTTCAATCCAAGGTCACAGATTTGCTCTCTGACATCTCCACCACTACTCTGTCTTACTCAGAAATTTTCTCTCTTGAATGCTTCTCTTGTCCTCCACTTGAAACTCTCTTGTCCCTTTGTGTCTGTTCTGTTGCCCAATTCCTGGGGGCATCTATCTCTCTTTCCAGGCCCTGAGGATCAACATATTAGTCTTCCTGGCTATGGTTTATGTTTCTTGCTTACATTTTTCTTTCACCTCCTAAAGTTCTATAAATTGCTAAACCTTAAATAATTAAATAATACCCTGCCAAATGTCAGGCCCCATCGTGGGTCCAGTACTAAGATTTCCCTAGTTTGAAAGAGGGCATCAAGGTTTTTCACACTTCCAAGACTTGGGGCATGTGATTCTCAATCTATCTAACTTGCCCTCCATTCTACCATCTCCTCCTTCCCACTCTTCAAGAGCTAGCTCCAACATCACTCCCACCAAGCTTCCCCTGACACTCAGACAGGGTTCTCTGCTGCCTATTTTATGCTCTCACAGCTCTTCATATGGATTCTTTGGCAGCACTCTCCACATTTCCCTGGATTGTCATTTCCCTGCACGACTGTCTTCCATAATAATAGACTTGACAGTATTTACCATATTTCTTTTTTTTAATTTCAAAAGTTTATTTATTTAAAGTAATCAAAATGCAGAAAATAGAATAAAATGAAAAGTAAATCTTCTTCCCACTCTTATTTCCCAGTAATCCAGTTCCACTCCCTAGAGGCAATCAGGCAACCACTGCTACCAGTTTATTGTCTATCCACCCGAAGATAGTCTATTCCTAGCCAATGGAAGTGAACAAAGCAAGCTTTAGAAGAATAGATATACTAGGGTCTGGTCTTTCCGTAAAATTATAAATACATATATATTTAATTATGTTTTCCTTTTTCTAAAAATATATATATTTATATATAATGTATGTTATATATGTATATGAGTTTGTGTGTATATTTATATAATATACACATACATACAAACATGCATATTTATAGAGAAACATGACCATATAATCTCAAAATAAATTATCTGTTTGCTCCAAGATTAGAGATATGGATGAGGGACTTTTATTTTTTGGACTAAAAACTTCCAAATTGCTTTTCCCACAAGCATCTGCCACTGTTATAATAAAACTCTTTTAAAAGATTGAAAAGTATATTCTGAAAGTTTATGTTATCCTGAGTTAACTGTATGAGTGAGGTAACTGATAACAAAGGAAAACATACTTTTTTATCTGCAGAAAGCTGAGCTTTGGACTGAAGTCTAGGAGGAATTACAAAACGATATGACCAAGTCTTATTAATCTTTGAGTCTTCATCCCGGACACAGTGCCTGGCGTGTAATTAACATCCACATTTTGTTAAAGGAATGAATCCTTTATATTTTCTTACTTCATGAGAAACCAGTAAAGAGATATAGATCTGTATATCCCAGAGAAATAACCAAGAAAAAAGGAAACCTATTTAAAATTAGAACTTTCAGGGGTTTAATTGTACCTCACCTGATGCACTAAGCACAGTACATTTTTTTTCTTTTTCTTTTCTTTATGCTTCATTCAGGAGTGGATTTCCTTGGGTCTTTCTTCCCTTCCTTTTCCAATATCACTTTCATTGTTGCTTTAGATCTGACTTTTGCCATCACCTTTTCTTGCTATTGCTTTTGGTGCATATCAGCGGGGTTATCTGGGTGGACAAATTGTAATAAGCAAGCTCTTCCATTCCACTGCACCTTCTCGTTCATAATCCACATTTTTTCTACATAATCCATCTTTTCTTTCTGGCCAGTTTCTTCCTTCCCATTGGGAAAGCTGAGAAGAATGACTGGCTCTCTCTCTGAGGCACAAGCTTAGTTCATTCTCTAATGTGACGCTCAGGCTCTAAGCAGCGGTAAATCAGAGTCGAAGAAAGGAGTAAACCAGCTACATGGCATTGTATTTCCAGCAGACAAGATTCCATGTCTTCCACGTTTGTATGTGGATAAAGCCCAGGAAGACTAAATTGGTTCCTCTCCCAAGATAGTAAACAGACCTCTGCTTTGGCTGAACCAAAAACAGCAGCCGAATCAGCAATGCCTTCTAATCCTGCTCTGTGAATGCTGGTCAGCCTAGACCTGTCCTTGTGTATTTGAGGCTGACGTAGTTCTTAGGCTAACTTGCTTCATTGTAACATATGTCATAAAAATGACACAAATTTATAGAAATCCAATGAGGAGTCATAACAAATTTCTAAAAGGCTTTACGTTTTACAAACTCAAAGTTGCAAACTAGCTCCAAAGGATCTTCCTATATACATTTACAACAACAAAGTTAGCACTCAAGTAGCAAAGCAATTATGGCATATAGTTATTTTCTCCAAATGATTAATTAATTCATTCATTCAACAAATGTTTGCTGAGGGCCTGCTACGTGCAAAGCCCTGTAGTGAGCAGAGAGGGGATTTAGAGAAGGCAGCTGTTCAACGACCTTCACAGGCAGACAGGCCTGATGAAGGTGCTGCCACAGCGAAGCCCACTGGTGTCATAGACAGAGCCTCCTGAAGACACTCTAAAGCTTTCCTAAACATATGTGTGAGGATTTAATTTGAGTCTCCAAGTCCCTCGGCTTTGACGCAATGAGTCCAGAGTAAACTAGATATGTAGGTTGAGGGAGAAAGTTACTAAGAATAATATTACCAAATAGCTACCTTTTTTTTTCTTTTTGAGCACTTACTTTGAGCAGGCACTTTGCTAAGCATGTTATATCGCCTTTTTCATTTAATCTTCAAACATACATATCATTTAAGTCTTACCCTCCCCATTTTATAGATTGGGAAATAATAATAATGAGAGCTTAAATAATGTGCATGTAGTTACAGAAATAGTAAGTAATAGAGTCAGGATTAAAAAGAATGTCTTGGCCGGGCACGGTGGCTAACACCTGTAATCCCAGCATTCTGGGAGGCTGAGGCGGGCAGATCACGAGGTCTGAAGATCGAGACCATCCTGGTTAACATGGTGAAACCCTGTCTTTACTAAAAAATACAAAAACATTAGCTGGGCATGGTGCCAGGCGCCTGTAGTCCCAGCTACTCGTGAGGCTGAGGCAGGAGAATGGCATCAATGCCGGAGGCGGAGCTTACAATGAGCGGAGATTGCGCCACTGTACTCCAACCTGGGTGACAGAGGGAGACTCCTTCTCAAAAAACAAACAAACAAAAAAGAATGCCTTTACCTACTGAGATGGACTGGGAATCGCTTCTTGCCTTTTAGCCTGCCAATTGCACAAAAACAGGTCAAAGTAGAAAAGTTTGTGAACAAAATGAGGTAGAATAAGAAACAATTGAAGCCAGGAAACTGGTCAAAGGTAAACCCACCACGGACCAGAAATCAACCCTAGGTAGATTTCATGGTGATCCACTGCCATTAACTCTTAGTTTTTTGTATTTTTGAGTGTTGTGGGATTTATTCTGGCCATGATCCATAATGACGACACAGTTGTTGGAATAGTTTTTGTCTCTTATCCAACAGTGCTTCTTAAAATGTAATACGCATATGTATCACCTAAGATCTTGTTAAAATGGAGATTCTAATTCAGTAAGTCTGGGTGGGTCCTGAAATTCTGCGTTTCTGACAAGCTCCCAGATGATGCCAAAGCTGTTAGTTCCAAGACCACATTTTGTATAGCAAGTCTGTATATTTTTCTTGAAGACCTGCAGGCAGTGGGTTCTCTTACTGTATTTTTTCATCCTGTCTAATACAGAAACTTTGACACTGCAGCCATGGCACGGTGGTCTCCAGGGCTATGCCCTGATGTCAACTCCACAGAGGAGTGTCAGGCAGGAGGACTGTCCTGAGTGGTTTTCACTTTGGACCAAGGCTTTTCTTTGATTAGGCCATTGATCACTAGGCTTGTGTGCAGAAAATAGTTTGTGTGCAGAATTGAAGAATTGAACTATCTAAAGCCCTCAGGCACTGAAAGGAATTGGAAACATACCAAAAATCAGTATTAAAGGCAATAAGCTGACTTTTTTATTTAATCGCTTTGTACTACTCTAGGCAACATTGTCCTAATCTTACTATCTCAGGAAATCTCTCTCTAGGTTGCTTAAAGCAGTATTCAAATGAGGCCCTCATTTTTTCCTCTAGAAAGTTTTTGAAGAGTTTTGCATCCTAACCTGGATAGTATTTTGGTTGATGGGAAAATTCTAGTGCTGATGAAAGCTCCTTTCATATAATTATGAGCCTGACAATAGTAACATATTGTCTCTACCATACAATTTAGTAGTTAATTTTATCATATTCTGGACTATTCCCAACTACTCCAGATATGTAAACTTTGCCTTCAGAACTTGATTGATTGCTTCCTGGAATGGGCTGTTCATTTTAACACCTTCTATATCTAGTCATTGGACCAGGCTCTGGAGCTATGATAATGAATGATGCAAAAACTTTTCCTGCTTTTCTGGAGCTCATATCCTAGTGAGAAGAGAGAGAAAATGTCAAGTAACAAATAAATGAAAGCAATAGTTTCGGATACTGATAGATGCTTTGAGGAAACTGAAGCCAGTTGACGTACCAGAGGTTGACTGGAGGACTGGAGTAAATCCAGATGGCCAGCACAGAGAAAGCCTCAGTGACGGTGATTTTGAGCTGAGACTTGGAAGATAAGGAGCTGGTCATGCAAAGATGGGAAGCAGAACAATCCAGGCAGACGAAATAGCAAACGCAAAACACATACAATTGTTTTCTGAATTCCCATAGCTCCTAGAATAATGTAGGGCCTATAGGAAATAATTGCTAAGTATCAGAATGATAACCAACATGACTGTGGAAAAGAGAAAAGCGTAGATCCCTGGATGGGGTATGTAGAGAAGAAACTCTATTTATGGCCAAGCTAAACTGGGGCCAATTTGTTTAGCGCATTTTCTTTTATCCAACATGTAGCTCAATGTGCAACTGGGCTGGCCATGGAAATACAGACCCAGGAGAAGTAAGCATATGGCTAGAGGCTAAATAGTATAAGACATATATTTACCAGGCATTTTATCTTGATTAAGTTATAGGCTCCAATCCACCACTAATTATCTCTAAAGGAAATATGTTAAGGAAAAAAAAAAAAATCACAAGATAAAGGGTAAGGGAAGGGAAGATTCTACATCAGATGTGAGAATCTGAACTTGACATCATTGGGGTTTTCACATCTTTTGGGGTGAGTACTTCATGTCCTAAGCAATAAAATGTCTATACAGTAGTCCCCTTTATTTGCAGGGAATCTTTTCCAAGACCCCCAATGGATGCCTGGAACCTTGAATAGTACTGAACCCTACATATACTAGGTTTTTTTTTTTTTTCCTGTACCTACATACCTATGACAAAGTTTAACTTATAAATCGGTAGGAGATTAACAACCATAACTGATAATAAAATAAGATAATTATACTGTAATAAAAGTTAGATGAATGTGGTTTCTCTATCTCAAAATGTCTTATTTTACTTATATCTGGACTGAAGTTGACTATAATTACCTGAAGTGGCAGAAAACAAAACTGATGATGATGGGGGCCTGCTGTATTGCCCATCCTACTCTAAGACAACATGTTGAGGGAAAGAGTACTGGATTGGGATCTGGGAGAACTGGGTTTTTTATTTCAGTTGAGCCAATAGCCAGCCAGCTGACCTAGGATAAATTATTAACCCTCTTCAAAATAATTTTCTTATCTATATAATAATGAAATTAGACTATACTTAGAGTTTCTTCTAGTTCTAATGTTCTGTGACTCTATAAACTCAGCAAATGATTTCTACTTCTGATAAGGGAATATAACCATTTAATACTGCCTGACTCAAGGTTAAATAGGTTAACTCGGTTGATATTGCAATGGAAGTAGTTGAATGTAGTTGTCTGTAGCAAGGATTTATTATTAGCCAGAATTGCTTCAAAATTTTTCTTAGATATGGTTCTTGAGAAGTTTACTTAATGGCTGTGAGCCTCAGTTTCCATATCTGTAAAATAGGGTTAGCAATACTTATATTAAAAGGTTGTACCAGGATTGCATATAATTATGCATAAAGCACAATGTCTAGTATTTTTTAAGTGTTCAGTGCATTGGGACTCATTATTACTGCATTACTATTATTAGCGTTATTTGAATGAAATTTGAAACTCATCTCCCATTTTTGAACAAAATAGCAACTGATAAAAATTTGAAAGAGATGTTAGTAAAACTTGCCCTGGGTAAAATTCACTCTTTGTACAACACATATGTATAGTGCAGAAGTCACAGATTGCCTACTAACTTGTGGTTAGTGGAACAGAAGGGTCAAATCTCCATTCCAAAAATCAGGATCAGGATCACCTCCTTTGGCAACCATATTCAGCCCTTGTTGTAGCCAGTTTTATTGGAAAAGATCAGGAAACAAATACCACTTCTCCCACCCATGTGAGAATTTTTTTTTTTTGCAATGGGGGCTGGAGTAGACACTATAAGAATGTGCTGTCTGTGGAAAAGACTCCCAGGCTGGCCTCAAACTCCTGGCCTCAGGATTCTCCCATCTCAGCCTCCCTGGGGAAGCTTTTTGATAAGCAGCCTGGGGGTTACTCCCTTTTAAGTGCAAAGGAGCTGTCAGGCACATCCTCCAAAGGCGGGAAAAATAAAAGTGCCCAGCTGTGTCAGCTTCCCTGTGACCTATGACACAAAGTCTGCACCGGCTGGTTCCACAGGCTGCATACAAATGCAGGTGCAGATACCTCTGGTTCCTCACAGAGGGGACTCAGGCTCCACTAATGACCCAGTTTCAACAGAAGTGCAAATGGGGGCTGAGAGATAACATTAGTAGTTTTGTGTTTTTGTTAGGCTTATTTATTGTCCTGATTTCAATGAACAATCCTGCTTTAGAGAAACACTTTTATATTCTCTGAGGCATAAGAGGGTCAACAATTGTTGAAAGGTTGGGGCCATGTTCACAAATCTCTGAAATCTCTTCCTACTCCTACCCCATCTCCTACAATGCATTTTACCATGTACAGCATCTAGCAGGCAGGCAGTTAATATTTTTTGAATAAATGAGTGAATGCCATATTTTTTTCTCTTCTTCTTCTATTTCCCAGAAATGATAGCATGTCACTTAAGAGAGCATCTCCCCAAACACCCTCCCCTCCAACCTCCTGGCAGCAGCTCACCCTTTTGTTATGCTGAAGGCAGTCTTGTTCCAGCTGCTCATCCCTCCTTTCATATCTCCATGTTTGCTGTTTTGTGTGTGTGAGGTTAGGTTGGGGTTGGGGGATAGATAATGTGATGTCTGGGAATTTGGCATTAAAAGAACAAGCTGGACATAAAAACCAAGTGATTAAACACAAAGTGAGACCAGAATTAATTATTAGGACCTGGGTTAGATCCATTTGTGTACCTCCAGTTAGTGATTGTTATTGTAAGTTTCCAGCTACCAGTTAATGTTGTAGGAGTCAACAATAGTCTTTCTTTTACTACCTTTTTTATGTTTTCCTTTCTTTTACAAAGTGAGTAGGAAAGTTTTCTTTGCAGAAGGTGAGGGGGTGTGTATTAGGTATAACATGCAACCTGTGTTTAAACTGAAACAAAAGGCACAAAAATACTTTAACCTAACCCAACAAATAATGGAACCCCTTTCATCTAAGCTCTTGTTCATTTGGCCACTAGCCACTTTCTGTCCATTTCTATTTTACATTCCTCTGTTGTCAGAGACAAGGTTTCCCTGAATCTCATGGAACTCTTCAAAGTTGGTTCAATTAATAGAAGATATAAGTTAAAGGAAAAATACAAATATAAAAGAAAAAATTAATGTTAAGGAAATCAGCAAGAAATGAATCAGGTAAGTAACTCATTTTTTGAAAATGAGGACAGTCACATCATTTTCAAATCTGGCCCTAATGGCCAGCTACTCTACGAAATGCAGGTAATCAATGCATTAATCAATGCTACACTAGTCAAAAGCCGCAGAATATATCATTTCAGTCTCTGTTACTGATAAGTGATTTGTTTTTCTAAGACCACCAGAGCGGGCACAAAAGAACCAGCGACTAGGCAAGTGTAGGAGCAAAACTGCAAGTTTATTTTGGTCACCTAAGGTGTGGGGAAGAGGTCTGTCGGCCTCCGGCAAAGAAGGCCACAGAGTCCCCCGTGGGGCTCTCAGAGGGAGTTCCTGCAGTCCCGACACCCCGACAGGAGTGGGGCTGTGAGAAGGCCCGCGTGGCGTCTCTCCGGAGCGGCTTTTCTAGGAGTGGGAGGGCAATAAGCGGGGCACGGGCGTGTAGGGGGGCGTTCCGCAGGTGCGACCAAGTAAATGTTGGTCTCTTCGGATTGACGTCACCTGGCGCATGCCCAGTTGGTCTGCACCTTCCCGGGCGCCAGCTGCATCTTCGCGCGCGCGGGAAAAGTTGGTGAAGAAGAACCCGGAAGTGCACCATCTTGCCTCCGTTCGTCCAAACAATAAGTAGACAGTTTTCCAATCTGATTAACTTCTCTCTCTTGGAAATTTCCAGATGAACTTTGTCTTTATTGTTGACATATTGCTGTTTGCAGAGTCACTGGTACATAGGCCTCAATTAGCAGCACCTTGAGGGAAATCTATGAATTCCTTTGCTATAATGATGTTTATGCATTCATTCAAAAAGGTGTATTGAGTGTTTATTATATATAGATCAGGCACAGTGTTAGGTATACTAGGAATGCAGTGGTTAATAAAAGAAGACTTATAAACCACTGTGGAATTCTAGATGTTGAGGGCAAAGCTAACAGCTGGTGAGCCAGTGTCCATAGGACAGTGTTGCTGAGCCCTCAACAGGACCCATGGGAGAAGCAGGAAAAACTGTTGTAAGACCCAGAACACGCTCCCCATGTTCATAGTTCATCCCATTTCTTGGGAAGTTTCCAGGGGGCAAGATTTGGTTTTCAAGTACCAAAGTGCCTATACCAAAGGCAGCTGCTCTCGGAGAGACCCCGAAAGGCACTGTAAGGAGAAACAAGTGGGGAGGTATGGAGAACTTTGAATGAAAGACCTTGCAACGTAAGGCATTTCTGGGGAGAGGATTTATCCAGCTAGATTAGGCCGTTCCCAGGTCATGTGGGATGCCCGGACTACTCCCTCACAGTTTTATGAAGGATTGTTCATAGATTGCTAGAGGTCCAGTGGCTGCCCACTGAGACTGGAGTGGGGACAGTACCTGTCTAAACAAGTTCATACCCTGGGACTAAGAAAGCAGTCACCCTTATCTTCTCCTAAAGCCCACCGTAATTGGAAAGCAGGAGATGGCTCCACTAAGTCATAACCATACAAAGCCCATCAGCGTGTTTAAGCCTGGCAAGGGAGAGCACCATTCCTCTCGTTTGGAATGTAATATTACAAAAGCCCTCAGTTTAGAGCAATTGCAAAAACTAAGCAAGTTCAAGCGGGCCTTAAAATGGTTTTGCTTTTGCATATTAAAAAGAAAGAAAGAAAAAGAAAAGTAGAAAGAAGCATTTCTCCAGCTCAATTTCTCGATAAATCTGCCAGTTAAAATATGTGCTTTGTAGGTGAAATGTGAGTGCCAGGACCAGGGGAAACCAGCGTTAATAGGGTAAACCCGCCGCCGGCACTCCCCTGACATTCTTCACTGTCCTTGGGGCTTTTCTTCAGTCAGGTTTATTCTGCAGAGGCAGCTTATAAAGTCACGCTTTGTGTGTGCCTCCATTGCCCATGCAGGCTGCCCTGGTCCCTCCTGTCAGTTTATTATAAACCTAGTCGATTACTGTGGTAATTGGTTCTATATATATTGATGTGTTTGGGGGGCATTTTCAGCTTTTTGTATTTTTATTTGGTCTGTTTTGCCTCTTCCCTTAGAGAGGTAGGGACTCCGTCTCTACCTCTTTACAACTCCCGGTGGGTGTTGTGATAGATTCTGCTCACAGTGGGTTCACATTCAATACTGACCGTGGTAAGGTGGATGAGGATAATTAGGAAATGCCAGCTGCCAACCTTTACTGGTCTATGAATCTTTTACATGGTAGAGTAGAAAAAAGAAGTGAGCTTCCTTCAAAATTCCCATACTACTCTTTCTTTCGGGGGTAAGTAATATGTTGGGATCTGCATAGAGCACGTGTCCTGCATTCCTTGGGCTGGTAGAGATCATTAATGATCTATAGTTAAACATAAAGGCAAAATGAAACCAAAGAAAATCTCTTTTGTAATTCAATAAGTTATTCTTTCTTAAAATGCTTGTTCTTCTTTATGAGTCATTTAGTGAACATGTACGGAATATCTAACGTGTGCGGGTTTGGGGCAAACAACACCGCACAAGAGCCATAATCCCTGCTTTGTTAGAGTGGGCAGGAAGGAGACAGAATATTAAAAAGAAAATAAAGAATTCACAAAATATTATGAGTGTTGGATGGGCTATGAGGGTACTGAATAGGATGCCATGATGGATAACAGGGGCAGTGGCCCCCTTTAAAAAGGGTGGTCAGTAAAAGCTTGGCTGAGTAGCACTTATGCCAAGATGTGTACGGTGAGCTGGAGGACAGATGTCCTAGGAAGAGGAAATGGCCAGTGTAGAAACCTGTGGTGGAGAAGGCTGGTGAGGTTGGGGCAGGACGAGTAAGGGAACAGTGGCCCAGCTGGAGGCTGGGAAGGCTGAGGTTGGCTATGCAGGGCCACACAGACCCCAGCTAGGCTACTGGGTAAGAAGCCACCAAGAGGAATGCACCACTTAGATTTTTGTTCTTTGAATCCCTCCTGCGCTGGATGGAAAATGGCTTCAGGGGAAGCCACTGTGGACACAGGGACACCATTTAGTGACCTAAAGCAGTAATCTGGACAATGGAAAAGAAAGGACACAGAGAAGAAAGAAAAGATCTAGTTTTGTTTAGGGGATAGAGAAACTTGGCAATAGAGTGAGGCTTGGGGAGGGAAAAGCAGAGGAAGAGGAACCAAAGAATTCCTAGATATTTGCTTGAGTAACTGATTATGCAGAAGTGCCAGTTACTATAACAATTTCGGAGCCAGTGAGAAGGAACACGTTGGGGGAAGGTGAGCAATAAAGAGCTTCATGTAGGCCTGTCAATTTTGCGTTGCCATAGAGACATCTAAGGGAAAAAGTCAAGGAGGCCATTGGATTTGCCAGTCTGGAGCTCAGAGGAGAGGTCAGAGCTGGAGATGCAAATCTGTGAGTTCTGGAGAATTCAACTAGTATCTAAATCCCTGCGGATAGGTGAGTTTATCTAAGGAGGAAGACAGAGAAGAGAAATAGGCTCAGGACCCAGCCCTGAGTTGTTCCCACCGTAAGAGGTAAGATAGAGGAAAGGTTGGGGTAGAGGGTGCCACAAAGAAGACTATGAAGAAACAGTTAGGATATAGGAGGATCACAGGAGGGCTGCAGTGACAAAAGGAGTGAGCAGCTGTGTCTTGTGTGGCTGAAAGGCAGAGTGAGATTAGTAGGTCAGGCCTACTAATTATTGCCAAGTTCACTTGGAGAATAATAAAGTATTATAACTGCAAAAGCTCTGAGAAATAGTTATGATGGAAATAGATACGCAGGAGTTTAAAATTATTATTTTTTACATATACTGTTTTTCTCACCACTCTGTGAAGTGAGAAGGTAGGTTACATTCTATGACTGTATTTGGTGAAGGCATGTGGTGAGTTGTGCCCAGTCATGAAGGGCACCTTGTAGAACAGAACTTTGTCCCTTGAGGTGTCTCCAAGATGAGTGTGCTGTCCCACATGTGAGGATGCTGGCAGTAAGACCAGTCCGCACACAGGACATCTGTCCACAGACCCGGTGTCCTTGCACTGCGGCTCTCTCTCTCCTCTGCTGGTAGCCCAGCACCCCTTACTCCACAGGGCAGAACTGAAACTGGAACCCAAGGCTTCATAGTTCATCATCCTTCCCTCCCAAAGCAGTGCATTTGTTTTCCCTTCTGCTAAAACCCAGGAGAACTCCAGAGGCTTGTCGCACTGCCTAGGCATGTTTTTGGCTTCTGGATCTGCCCACACTGCTGCCCCAGGATAAGCACGTCTTCCCATGGGGATGCCAGATGAAGCATGGTCATCCATGGAACAGTTTTATTATTGCTAGTCAATATTAACATGATAGCAAACAAAAGAAAATCCTTACTCTGCCCAGTTCTCACCGTGCCACCCCACCTTGGGAAGAGTTCCATTCCACACATACCTACAGCTACATGTGATTGAGTGCCAGGCCCTGTGGAAAGCATTAGGAATACATTGATGAATAAGAACTATGCCTGCCCTCAAGTTGTTCATGAAGTCTCTGGGAAGAGTCCAGGAAACCAGAAATTACAATGAGGTATGATAGGGACTACCAGAGACCTGAAGAAAGAAAGCACCAAAGAGGAGGCTCTGGAGCTGGATGGGGCAGGATTGAGGAGAACCTTCCTAGCAGGAGTGCTGCCTGCACTGAATGAAGGAGGGTGAGGGAACCTCAGGCCGACTCTGCGAAAGGAGTTCTAAAAAGGAAAAAGGCGCAACCCTGGGTTGTGAGAAAGTGCTGTCCACCCGGCCAGTGTGGGGAAAGTAGGGGAAGTAAGGCTGGAGAGAGGTTGGTTATGGGTGGGTTGGGGAAGTGCAGGTTCAAAGGGCCAGCCTGCCATGCCCTCTTGCCTGATTTTATCTTCAAGTCCCTTGAGAGCTACTAAAGGATTTCAGGAGCAAAAGATGTGTTCTGATTGTGCTTTAGAAACAAACATGTAATGACAGCGTGGAGGATGATTGGGAGATGTGAAAATGAGAGGGAAGTGTACCAGTCAGGAAAATTTTGGAGTAAACCAGGTGGGAGCTGCTGAGGGTCTGGATGAAGAGGGAAGAAATGTCTAGTGGAAAGTTAATATGACGTTAATTTACAAAATACCGCCAATAGGTGACTCTTTGGATGTGGAGGGTGAGGATGTAGTGAGCCACAGCAGTGCCCACCAGTGGAAATCTCCTAGGGAGACATACATGGAAAACCTGTGGGCTCTGCAGGAAGCCCCTCAATGATGGCACAGTAACAATGTAGAGATCTTTCACCCAGACATTAAACTGGCTGACTTGGTTTGCTGAGCAGCAAAATTATTGCCTTTTATGACAGTACAATTTATTTCTGGATTATGACAGTACAATTTGCTTCTGGATTATGACAGTACAATTTGTTTCTGGATTATGACAGTACAATTTGCTTCTGGATTATGACAGTACAATTTGCTTCTGGATTATGACAGTACAATTTGTTCCTGGATTATGACAGTACAATTTGTTTCTGGATTATGACAGTACAATTTGTTTCTGGATTATGACAATACAATTTGTTTCTGGATGCTAACATGTCCGGGGGTGCCAAAGGCAGCAGACTCACCTTTCTGGGGTGTCTACCTCAAGCTCCAGAGCTGCAGGCACACCTACCTTCTTGAGATATAAGGGAGCAATGGGGAACCTACATACTCCCCCGTATCCTTGTCTCACAAATAACCTGTGCTTTGGCCGTGACTCCAAGGAGAAGCACCTCAATCCTAGCTCCAGCCGTGATTCAGACACAACCTTGAATCCAGACAGACTCAGTCATCTGGCCTAGCACAAGAGAAAGGGTCTGCCTGGGCACGGTGGCTCACGCCTGTAATCCCAGCACTTTGGGAGGCCAAGGCGGGTGGATCACAAGGTCAGGAGATCGAGACCATCCTGGCTAACACGGTAAAACCCCCGTCTCTACTAAAAATACAACAATTAGCCAGGCCTGGTGGTGGGCTCCTGTGGTCCCAGCTACTTAGGAGGCTGGGGCAGGAGAATGGCGTGAAGCTGGGAGGGGGAGCTTGCAGTGAGCTGAGATTGCACCACTGCACTCCAGCCTGGGCAGCAGAGCGAGACTCGGTCTCAAAAACAAAAGAGAGAAAGGGTCAATGGTGAGTCTTTTCTAACTCCAGTTTTCAGATTCACTGTAGTAAATATCCCAGTGATGTTTTTCCATTGAAAATCATTTGGGTGGAGATAAACCAGGGACATGGGTGAAAGACTGAGAATGGGCAAGGGAAGTTTCGGGTTTGTAAAACATACTAATACCTCCCTGCAGTAGCTAGCAGTCATGTTTGATTCTTGCCATTCCAAGCATATGTTTCCTTGTTATCTTTTAATTGGTTTTTATTCTAAATTTAACACTGAACGGTCTGTGATGGTAGTGACTGCAAGCACTAGCCTGGTGCATGTCAATTCCAGGGACATGTGAGACATCGGGACCTTATCGTGCCCTCCCTCTCCTCCCCGCATCACACCGCCTGCGTTAAGAAGCTGGAGATTGCTCATTGTGCCCTTTCCTGCCTATGTTTTCATGTTTATAGATGTTGGGTTCTGGGGAACAAAGGAGAGGAGTAATCTAAAATCCGAATGATACCACCGGAAGCCGTGTACCATGGCAGGTGAATGCCAATAGATTGGAAGCGATGTCAGCAGGCCCAGAATGCATGAAATCTTGCATCCAGGAAAGGATTTCAGAAACTGTTGAAAACAACTGTGAAAAATCCAATAATCAGGTGTTCCGGAGGCTGCTGGGAAAGTCTGCTTTTGAAGATCTTGTACATCTGTGATGTGGAAGGAGGCTTGATGCAAAGAGGGGAGGAGGGTTTGGTAGTTAGATACTCAGTGCTTGCCTGATCATCAAACAGATGACTTAAAGCCTCCAAGCCTTAGTTTCTTCATCTGCAAAACAGGATAATGAGAATATTGTAAGGACTAAGAGTCATAGGCTGGAGGAGCACTTTGGTCCTCATTAGGGTCTTTCCCAAAGTGGGCTCGGTTGCACCCTAATTCAATGAAATGTTCTGCAAGAAGTGATTTTTATGTTCAAATTATTTTTGACCAACACTGTATGCTATATTATTTTCGACCAACACTGTATGCTCTATTTTTTCCTTGGATACTTGTAATAAATATTAGAATTTTAAAAGTTTTCAAAGGTTTACAGGAAACCTGCTAATTTTAACTTAGATTTTCCCATTGCATCAGAGCATGAAAAATTTTTTTGTCTATTTGTAATTTTGAGTAATGATATTAAAGGATCCTAAACAACAAAAGTTCTACAAACCTACTTAGAAAAATTCTGAGTTTTTATTATTATGCATCTTCTAATAAGAGGAAAGCTTTCTCTTTAACCTCCTCTATCCATATCTAACACCAAATCCTTTCATTTCTTCTAAAATACCCACTGGATTGCCCCTCATTCTCTGTACACGGTTGCTATCCCAGTCTGATCCCCAGACCTCCAAGATTGCATTGTTGTTACAGCCTTTGGCTATTTTTCCCTCTGGTCTACCATTCATTCGAACTTTCTTTTTTTTTTTTTTGAGACAGAGTCTCACTGTCGCCTAGGCTGGAGTGCAGTGACATGGTCTTGGCTCACTGCAACCTCCGCCTCCTGGGTTCAAGAAATTCTCTGCCTCAGCCTCCCAAGTAGCTGGGATTACAGGCACCCACCACTACGCCCGGCTAATTTTTTGTATTTTTAGTAGAGACGGGGTTTCACCATCTTGGCCAGGCTGGTCTTGAGCTCCTGCCCTCATGATCCACCCGCCTCAGCCTCCCAAAGTGCTGGGATTACAGGCGTGAGCCACCGTGCCCGGCCTCAAACTTTCATTTGTTGTAAGTCATTTTGCTGCCTGACTCAGTTTAACTCGGTTTAGTGCCATTCCTGTGTAGTTTCTGACCAAGGCAAGACACTGCTTGCTTCCTAACTTGCTTCAGACTCAAAATTCCTGGTCTGGTTCTTCAGGACCCCATACAGTCTGACCCTAGCTTATTTATGTAAATTAATGCTTATTCTTTATCCAGTTAAAACCTCCATAACACAGAGTTAAACTTTGTAATGACCTCTGTGGCTGCCTTCACCTCTGTTTCTTGGATCTTATCAACTCTGCCCTGAATAATTTACACTTTTTCTAACTACCTAGTCAGCGAAGCCTGCCCATTCTTCAGAACATAGTCCTCCATGAGGCCTTTGGCGACTCCCCTGGACCTTACTCATGTCCTCTCTCCTCCAAAGTCCTGTGACACTTATAGTCTCTACCATATAATTTAGGACTGATTGACTACCCTGGGGTCAGACCGACCTGTATATAAGCTCCAACTTTTCTACTGGTAATTCTGTGACCTTGAGCAAAGTAATAAAGCTCTCTGTTGCCCAGTTTTGTCATCTGTGAAATAGGAACTATTTTAGCACCAACCACTGAGGTTCACATAGAGAACTGACAATGTTGAATTTCACCCCTCCCCGTGAGACTTAGCTAAGACTCGTGATGCCCCCCTTGTTTATCTAAAATATAGCCAGATACACTCTACAAATTCCCGCTGTTTGCCGTATAAGTCATGAGCTAAATTGTTTGTCTCTTCTAATCAATCAGAACAAAATGCTTGTGAATCAAATGTTGGTTAAACTTTTCTTCTTCCCCCAAGTCCTTGAGCTTTGGCTCACCCTTAGCCTGAGCTGTGTATAGTGACTCCTGAATGTAGGCTGGTTTCAGGGTAAAGCATTCTCTTATCTACTATCCAATCATGATGCTTCTCCACACCAGATTCTTTGTAGCCTTGTTCACTTCTGTCTATAAAAGTTAAAAACTCTTTTTGTTCAACTCTAGAGATGCTTGCAGACTTTATCAGAGCATTCTCCCAAATTCAATGGCTCCCCTACCCTGGCCCAGCAATAATCCCTTAGAATAAAATTCTTCTAAATCCAAATTTGTTTTTTATTTGACAGAATTTAGCAGAGTGCCGGGGACATAGAAAATGTTTAATAATGATCAGCTGTTATTATTACTACTATCACATGTTTGTTAGTCTTGTATCCCACATAGATTGTAAATCCTACCTTTGCAGCTCACACAGTACCTAGCCCAATGCTGGGTACATGCATTAATGGACATGCACTGACTGATGAACCTGTGAATAGCATCAGGAAGCCAACAACCCACATGTGATCCTACATTTGTGAAAAAACCCACAGACAGTATAAAGGACATTTTAGCTCTGTTTAGAGAAAGAAGATGACCAAAAAAGAACTGAAATCACCATCTCCTGTAATCTTAATAGGTAATGGAGAGAACATGGCAACCTCTGTCTTCCTTCCATTCTGACACATAAAATTACCTTTAAACAAGAAGAAAGCAAAGAAGCCAAGTAAGAGATAATTGTTGCTCAAAGCGTGAGAAAAGGAAAGAGAGAAGTGGGCAACTTTGATAGATTTTGATCTTTCAGCAGGGGAGCGCAAGATCTTCAAGCATATCTGTTGCCTGTAGGGGTGGGCATGACCTTCCATGGGATCATGGATGGTGGAGAGAAGTTGGAACAAATGCTAGAAGGCTGTTCTTTTTTCTTCAAATATGGAGGAATGTTATATTCTGAAAACTAGAGTTTATTAACATTATATCTTTCCTGTGCTTGGCTTGTGAAAACAGAGAATATAGTAATCGCAGAGATCTAAAATGAGCTTGCTATAAGAAAGCCATGATAGCAAGCCTCATATTCTTTGTTAAAACTACTTTTAGATTTTTAAATTCTTTTGGCTAAAGAAAACCTATTCATTCCACCATTCCCATGTGTTCCTTAGCATTATGGGAGGTAGTATAGCCTAGTGGTTAAAAGAAAGGCCTCTGAAATCTGTGTGACCTAAATTCTCTAAGCTTCATTTTGGATATCCAGAAAATGGAAATGAGTATACCTGCCTCAAAGAGCAGGTGTAAGAATTCGATGCGAATGGGTATATTAAAGCATTTATTTGTAATGAAAAGTCAGGGGTCAGCGAATTGTGACCTGCAGGCAAATCTGGTCTGCTACCTCAATACCTCATATGGCCGTCAAGCTAAGAATGGGTTCTACCTTTTCAAATGATTGAAAAATAAAACTAAGAAAGAAAAATAATATTATGTGCCATGAGCATCATAAATAAATTTTAGCATCCACAAATAATGTTTTACTGAAGCAGAGCCATGTGCATTTGTTTACATAATACCCATAGCTGTGTTTGCACTACAAAGGCACAGTTGAGTAGTTGCAACAGAGACTGCATGGACAAACATATTTCCTATCTGATTCTTTATAGAAAAAGTTTGCCGACCTCCACCATAGATGGTAGCTCTTGTCATTAAAGATGTCTGTATCCTTGAGCCTATCCGAAAAGCTTCCTTCTCAGTGAATCTTCCCTTGCTTAAGTCTCCTGATATAATCTGGTCCTTATTTGATATTTTGTGAAGGAGCACCATCATTTGTCGCATAACAACATTTTGGTCAATGCAAGTCCACATAAGTGGTCCCATAAGATCATAATGTGGCTGAAAAATTCCTGCTACTGAGTGACGTAGCTGTTGTAATGTTACAGCATCATGCGTCACTCTCATGTCTGTGGTGTTGTTGGTGTAAACAAAACCACTGCACTGCCAGTCGTATAAAAGTCTAGCACACACAATTATGTACAGTACGTAATACCTGATAATAAATGGCAGTTACTGGTTTACATATTTCTGATTCTATACTTTTTATCATTATTTTAACATGTACTCATTTTTTAAAGGTTAACTGTAAGACAGCCTCAGGCAGGTCTTCCAGGAGATAGTTCAGAAGATGGCATTGTTATTTCAGGAGATGATAGCTCCAAACATGTTACTGCCCCTAAAGACCTGCCAGTGGGACAAGATATGGAGGTGGAAAACAATGCTAATGTATGTGTTTGTGTCTTAGTTTTTAACAAAAGAGTGTAAAAAGTAAAAAAAAAAAAATTAAAAATAGAAAAAAGCATATATATATATATATAGTATATATAAAAAAATTTTCATATGGCTATGCAATTTGTGTTTTAAGCTCAGTGTTAGTACAAAAGAGTGATCACATTTAAAATATTAAAAAGTTTATGAAGTAAAAAGCTTATAGTAAGCTAAAGTTAATTTATCATTGCAGAAAGAAAAACAATAGTAAGTTTAGTATAGCCTAAGTGTACAGTGTTTCTAAAGTCTACAGGAGTGTGCAGTAATGCCCTAGGCCTTCACATTCACCCACCACTCACCCACTGACTCACCCAGGGCAGCTTCCAGTCCTGGAAGCCCCAATCACGGTAAGTGCCCTTTGCAGGTGGGCCTTTTTTTAATCTTTTTATACCATGTTTTTATAGTACCTTTTCTATGTTTAGACATACAAATACTTAACGTGTGTTTCAATTGCCTACAGGATTCAGTACAGTAACATGTTGTACAGGTTTATAGCCTAGAAACAATATGGTACACCAGCGATCCCCAACCTTTTCGGCATCAGGGACGTGTTTTATAGAAGACAATTTTTCCACGGACAGGTCAGAGGGGATGCTTTGGGGATGATTCAAGAGCATTATGTTTATCATTAGATTCTCATAAGAAGCACATAACTAGATCCCTTGCATGTGCAGTTCACAATAGAGTCTGCACTTCTATGAGAATCTAATGCCACTGCTGATGTGACAGGAGGTGGAGCTCAGGTGTTCATGCTCCCTCACCCGCCACTCACTTCCTGCTGTGCAACTCGATTCCTAACAGGCCATGGACTGGTACCAGTCGTGGCCCGGGCGTTGGGGACCCCTGTGCTACACCATATATTTAGGAGTGTGGCAGGCTATGCCATCTAGGTTTGTGTAAAGACACTCTGTGATGTATACATGATGATGAAATCACTTAACGACACATTTATCAGAATGTATCCCTGTCGTTAAGCAATGCGTGACTGTGCTTATATTCTGAGTGTCTGTCTTATCTCTTCAACAAGATAACACATCCATTGAATGTAGGGATTACACATAATTCATATTGGTATATTTGGAAGACCAGCATCGTATCTTGTGAGTGGACATTCAATAACTTTGTATTTGCTCTACCCAATTGAGTGCGGTTTGTTTGGGTCTTCTGACTTTTGACTGCTGTCAACAAACTTTTTGATAGAAACAAAGCCCTGGGAGACTGAGGACAGAAGCACAAGAAAGGCCTAAAAAGATGTGCACTCAAAAACAGAAATAATAGTAACAAGCTTGAGATAGGTGCTTACCAGGATACGTGAAAAATTCCAGCATTGGTTGCTTGTTGACAACATTCGCTTCTTATTGCTTCTGCAAGTAAAATGTTAGATGCGCCTCAGAGATTTGGAAATATAACAGTGAATTTTCTTATCAACCATTTAGAAGGGTTTTGTTCTCTCAGTTTTCACAACACCATCTAATTTCCTGGAATTGGGGGTGTTTTGTTGGGGGATGGTTGCATACACAAACATAAATGCAGAGGCAGGCGTTCCATTGTGTGGTTTTTTTGACTCTAGACTAGGCTTTAGTAGGCTTGTTACTGTAGGAATGAAAATTAAATACAGAATCCTATATAGCTACAAGCCTTGGAAATAGAGTTCATGACATAATCTAGCTGAGTGGCTTATTTTCTGTGGGTTGTGATTCCAGACTTAGGCAGGGGAAAGATACCCCCAGGGTCTTGCCGCTACCTAGGAGGGATAGGCTTTTCCTCTTTTCTGTGAAAATTTAAAAGAATCTAGAAATCTTGGCACTCTCTTAGTGCTAACAGCTAAGTATCATGGATAATTATTCAAGACTCAGAATGGAGGTCTTCAGAGGCTGACATTTATGTACCATTCACCCACGTGAGCATCATCCAACTAGTATTACATTTCAGGGAGAGATCTTTTGTAACAAAAATGGTTGGCTTGGGGGACCAAAACTTAATTCTGTTCTGCCAGTGTAGCATTTTTATTCGAAGGAGCTAAAGTTCAGGATGATCAGCAGCATCTTTTATACCCATTTTCCCCTTACTATGTATTAAAGGATCACCCAACTCCTAGAGAGAATGGTTGCCAGCCTTGAGGGTCCCTTTGGAACCACAGGCATCATGTCATTCTAAACAGGCATGCCTGCAACAATGAGAATGTCTGAGATGCCACCATTATGCAAAACAGCCACATCTTTTCATAGATCTCATGCATCAAAATTTTACATGGAAGCCCATTGTCACCAACTAGTTATGCATTTAACATCATCTTTTCCTTCCCTCTTTCTCAACCTGTGAGGCTGTTGAGGACTGTGTGGCTCCAGGCTTGAAGCAGAGTTCATCTGGGCCCATAGTCTCCTCCCTCCTGCCAGCACAGGCACCCAACTCGTTGCTGTCAGAGACCTGGATTGAGTCAAGGCTTCTTCAGCCACATTTTGGGGGGCAAGTGGTGGAGCCTTTCCTAATCCTACTTTCACCCCCTGGGCTTGACTTGGGTTCACCACCAATGTAGGAGACTTCTGGTCCCTTTCCTATACAGGAACTGACCTCACAGCCACCTTGGTGGGCTACATTCTTGCAGACGTGAAGCCTACAAATTTTGCCTTTATTTACTGCTAAATGTTCTTGTTCTGTCCCTAGTGTGTAGAGATTCTTGTTTTCTTTCTGAACAGTGCTTTTTTTTTATTCATCCCATGTTTATACCTCATGGTTGCCAAGACTGTGCCAGGTAATAAGGATAAAATGGTGAAGAATGGCTCCTACCATCAAGAGCTTATATACCAGAAGCCATGCTAAGGGCTTGGCATATATTATCCCATTAACCTTCAGAATAACACTGTGAGATGAGTTCTGTTATTAACCTATTTTACAGATAAGGCAACTGAAGGCCAAAGAGATAAAGCATCTTATGATGTCTCAGAGCTTTGAATTTGAACCCAAGGCCGACTGCCTTATGCCATGATATAAGGAATTCCAGGTGAAGACATCTTTGCCAGCTGAGGGGGTGGCCTGGGATATGATATGCTATAGCCTCTGCCTTGGTTGCTTACTCAGACATGACGGGGCTGCTGCATCTCTCTCCTGCCTTCTCCTTTCTTTCTAGGGCCAGACGTGGGTCTACTTTCCTGATTTCACCTGCTGTCCAACCTCAGGGGTCTCAGAGACTTGGTCTTCTTATAGACCATGTCCTCACATGCCAGTGAGTGTGCGAGCCTCTGCTGGCACATTGGCTGAGCAGGGCCAGGTCTGTGTGTCTGTCTGTCTGTCTGTTTGCTGCTATGGCTGCTACTGTTGCTTCTTAGTCAAACTTCATCCAGTAATTTCTTTAATTAAAAAGCTAACTGTGTGTGTGTGTTGCATAAGAGAGTTAGATATTAAAGGGAGTCCTGGTGGCAGAAGCTTTAGAAGGCAAAGTAACAAGATAGCCCTCTTTATTGGTGATCATAACTGCCAAGTAGGCCCTGCTGTGATGATAACAGCCTCCACCTTCCTCAGTAGGAGCCTGTAAAGGGACCACTCTGTTATGCTATTTTAAATGTTTGTAATTGTTTTAATATCTACTGTTGTTAAAAGTGCAGGGAGGTGACCTAAAACCATAACACCTTCTTTTGGTGGGACATAATGATAAAGTTTTCTTCATGGCATTGGAATGGGATGAGTTGATACTGTAATCTGTTAACTCATACATGCCTTTCCAGCCATTGTCTGGAGGAGAACATTAGGTCTGGCTTCTCTGTCTGCCCCTCTCTGTGTTCTGTGTTGTTGGGGTTCCTCCCATTGAATGGGGCTGTCTACAGGGGTGTTGCCTTCTTCTCTAACTTCTCCAGGAAGTCCCTTCTTGACAAGAAGGCGAACTTACATGATTATGTAGATCTATTCTTTGGTCAAGGATATAAAAGTTTTCTGACTTGCATTATTTCCCCCTAAAGCGGGACTGACTGCATAGTGCTTTTTGTCTAGAAAAATTCAAGAAGCAAAGTGCTTGTGAAGTAGTACTTTTGGTTACTTCCAGGACAGTTCAGGTGAACGTCAGTAGTTTTCAAATCAGGCCACTTGTACCCTGGGGATTTGAGTAGCTGCTGGAATAGCTGCATCAACAATGGAGTTGTTTCTTTTTACTAAACAGTAATGATATTAAATGCCTAAGGAGTATATTCTCCCCGCTCCCTTTATCTCTCTTATATATTGGGGTTATTTATAAGATTTATAAAAAACATTCTGACCATATTTAATAAATTACCTTTGCCCAGGGTGGTGGATCTCAACACGTTATCTGAAGATGGCCTAAGTCAGAATCACTTGGAGTGCCTGATAAACTGCAGATTCTCCAGCTCCATGGATTTAGGAAAATACTGAGCAGATCAGGTCATTCAATAATATAACTTTAACATTTGGCTAAAAGAAAAATAGAACTCATTCTCTGGAATGTTCCCTCTGCTCTGGCCTCCCCGGCAAGTGATTGACTGGTTTCTACATGAATGCTTCTACACAAATACTTCTACTAGTCAAGGGCTCACCATCTCTAAGGCATCTCTCCTAATTTATACAAGCTATAAACGATCACAAAAATTATCCTGAAAGAAATCACATATCTTCCTTTAGCCTACCTCTCCCACCAAAGTAGAATTTTTTTTAATTTTTTTTTTTTTTTTGAAAGAGAGTCTCCCTCTCACCCAGGCTGGAGCAGTGACACAACTACAACCTCCGCCTCCTGGGTTCAAGTGATTCTCCTACCTCAGCCTCCTGAGTAGGTGGGATTATAGGCACATACCACCATGCCTGGCTAATTTTCATATTTTTGGTAGATGTGGGGTTTCACCAGGTCAGCCAGGCAGGTCTCGAACTCCTGACCTCAAGTGATCTGCCCACCTTGGCCTCCCAAAGTGCTAGGATTACAGGCATGAGCCACCGTGTCTGGCCCAAAGTAGACTTTAGTACTTCCTCCTGTGTAAGCAAAAGCCCCTGTCCCATGCCACTAATAACACCTCTTATCATATCATATGTCTGCCCAACCCCTTGCAAACTGGAAAATGAGCATTATTTCTTATTTATCAGAGTACTTTTCTTATTGAGCACTGAGCACTGTTTCTGACACATGTTGGCGCTCAGTGAAAACCTGTGGCTCAGTAAACTCTTCTCATTATTTCTCTCTTTGGATCCTAATTCTGCTCTCTGAAAATACATAGAATTCATGTGATCCTGTTTCCATGTGACAACCCTTCAAATATTCAAAGAGAAAGCTGCTGAGCCTGTCTCCAAGTCTCCTTGTATCCATTCTAAACTTACCCCATTTCTTCAACCATTGTTCATATGGCGCTGGCTCCAGATGGCCCACAATCCTCACTGCCAGAGTCACTCTCAGCATGGGCACCCAGAGGTAAACCAACTGCTGGTATATGGCTTGCCACCACACCATTTCTCTGTGTCACCTTGGTCACCATGCTCTTTTAATTCAATCTGAGATTCATCTCTCTGTCTAGCGGCCATGGCCCTTACATCACTGGTCTCTTCCTTTTGTCCCCTTTGTTTCTCCCCATGTCCAGCTGTCTCTACCATTTGCAAATGGTATTGCAACCCAGTCAGAGCCACATGAATCTCCCTCACCAACCAGTTTGGATCGCAGCTCTGGGTGAAACTACATCTCATAATGAGAGCTTCGTTAAGGCTGGGAGAGGCAGCTGCAGAGACCAGAGTATTTTAAAACAGAGGACACAGGTCACCGAGAGGTGAAAAGAGCCTGGTCCACTCAGCACATTTTAAAACTCAAGAGATGAGGTCTAAGCAGTGAGAGAACTGTGTAGAATCCCAAATCGCCACCAAGAGCCAGGTCTATTTGAGCCTGTGGCTCCAGTAGGCAGGGAAGCAGCATAAATTTCAGTGAGGCAAAGCTAAATGGTAACAGACTTTAAGTTCTGTCAAATATAGTTAATTTGCAGAATAAATTGGTCAGGGCAGCAAGAGGATTTAACATCCAAATCCATTTTAAAAACAGAAGCCAGATGAGTGTCCAGAGGAAAATGGAGACTCTTACAACATTCCCTTGCCAGTTGGAGTACTATTATTATTGAATAATATTTTTATTAAAAATTTCTAGACCATTTGGTAGTTAAAGATATTTATGAGCCAGCCTTTGCAGCGTCTCAGCAAGGCATTGAATTTCCCGCTATGGTGCTGCCTAAGCCGTGAGAGACACCCGCCTGCATACACTCGTATCAGGCACCCTCACACAGACACAGGTCATACTGTAACATGCAGCTGAGGTTTTGTACTGTGGAGCTGGGGCAAGTAATGGCAATTTGTCAGTTTTACCCTTTGTAGAACTATCCAGGGGTTCCCTGCCCTGTGCTCTTCTTGTCCAGATTTGAAGGTAGGAAGAACAGAGAGATGTTGAGGTAGAAGCTGGATCTTATACGGAGGGAGAGGTGGAGAACAGACAAGCAGGCAGGGTGCTCTGAGGGGTAAATGGAGCCATAGAGAGAGCATTGCTGGGCTGATGGTTCTGCCCAAACTCAAGGGACTCATGTGCACTCCCTAGTCGAGAAATAACTGCCGCAGGATAGATAGAGAAAAGCAGCACTAACTCCACTCTGTAGCTCAGTGGGATCCTCAACATCAGCCGAGGTCCGGGCTGGTGCTGGACGCCCCTTCCTCAGCACGCTCTCTGCCTCTGCCTTGCTGTGCCACAGTTGCCGTGTCCTGGGCTATTCCTGAGAGCTTTCCTGGCTCCTTCTTGGGGAGGACCAGGAAAGATGGGAGGCACTTGCTCCTGAGTGGTCTGGGGATGCACACTTGGCTTCTCAGCTCAGCCTCCCATCAGGAACAAGACTGGGGGTGCGGAGGAAGCCTTAATCTCCAGACAAGTGCACGGGAGGCTCTTTCCTGGCAGCGTGCTGAGCATGCCCACTCATTCACGTTGTCTTTCTGCTAATGGAGATTTGGAAATAGCAAATCCCGCAGGTGTTCCTCATTTTCGCCTCTCTGTCAGTGTCGTCCTCTCCCCGCACTCCCTCTCCCCATGCTGCTCTGTCTGTGGCGACACAGCAGGGATAATCCAGCACAGCTCTCCACATTCTGAGGCTGTGTCTCTGAATCTCTATGTCAGGTTTATTTTGACTTTGACAAGAGGCTGCACACAGCCGCTGCTCGGCAGCAGGGCGCGGATGGAGCCAGGAACTTCTTTTCACTTCCCATTGCCCTGAAGCCCTGGTAGGAAGCTGAGGGGATGGACTGCAAGCCCCTACATGGCCACCAAGTGAGTCCTCACAGGCTGTGGGTCAGGGAAGGGCTCCCTGTGCCACAATGTTAAAGGCTATGGACACTGTTGTGGCTGGAATAGTATCCTTCCAAATTCATGCCTACCCGGAACCTCAGAATGGGACCTGTTTTTGCAAATGTAATTACATTAAGATGAGGTGATCCTAGACTACCTTCAATGACTAGTATCTTTATAACAGAAATGAGGGGGAGATTTAGACACAGACACACAGAAAAGAAAGCCACGTGATAACTGAGGCCAAGATTAGAGTGAGGCAGCTATAAGCCAAGGAGTGCCAAGGACAGCTGAGAGCCACCAGAAGCTGGGAAGACACAAAGAAGGATATTTCCCTAGAGATTTCAAAGGGGGCATGGCCCTGACCACACCTTGATTTTGAATGTGGAGCCTCCAGAACTGGAAGGGAATGCATGTTGCTGTTTTAAGCGCCTCAATTGCTGATGGCTTGTTATAGCAGCCCTGGGAAACTAAGAGGAAGGGATTTGATAAGAACAAGAGCCTTGGTGATTAGCTCTGAGTCACAAGAAAGGCATCTGGTGAATCAAAAAGGAGGAGTGTAGGAGGCAAATGAAAAAATGGAATCAAGTACACTTAAAATTGCCAAGCGAAAGGTTTCAAAATGTAGGTATAAGATAACGCACACACAAATTTACTATAATTCAGCCAAGACAGAGGGAGCTCCTGCAGAGTACCGAGTGCTAGGCTCTAAGGACATGCAGAGGAGTACGTCCTCACTTCGCCCTGGGAGTGAGTGGGACAGAGAGGCCATAAAGCTAAGCACTGGCACAGCGAGGTCAGAGCTCCTGTGGACTCAGGCACAAAGTACCAGTAGAATTAGTTCCGCAAGGAATGATGGGAGCAGAGTAGCTCTCAAAAAATATATAGGAAGCAAGGGGGAGAGAGAGAGAAGGAAACACTTTATAGGGTGTGCAAAGGTGGGGGCAGCTATGGTATTAGCTTGGTCTCCCATACTCCCCCACGTATATGGACTTAGCAAATGCTTTAGGAAAATCCCATGGAGGCGCCTTACATTCCCAGTCTTGCCTGTGGCGAGTCGTCATGAGGCTTTGGGTTGTCATTTGAGGGATATTAGGCTAAATCCCCTTTGCTTCTCTCCGTCCTCATGTATTTCTTGAATGCTTCCAAGTGTAGAGCACTGGGTGAGAGCCATGACAACCCAAGTACAAGGCAGCTTCTTGCCCACTGGGAACTAACAGTCTAGCTAATTAGAAGACTTCCTTTGAGGAGTGAAAGCTTTAGGACTTCCCAGCAGTTCTTGGATTTAATTCTTGTTCCTCTTGAGATGCATGGGCTGTGTAGAGCTGGATCTCAGGAATCCGTACAGAGGTGTCTGCCTCGCTGAGCAATCTATTCTTTTCTTTTTTACACTAAGTTTATGATTCATAAAGGGATGCAATTGGGGTCACAGCTAAGTTTCAAAGGCTGTTTTTGTGTTTTTATTAAGCTCTTGGTAGATTCTACTGTCCCATGATTTCTTTGACCTGATCTCTCATTCCAAATGGAACTGACCATTACTGAGCAGAAAGAAGCATACAGGAGGCAGTTTGGTCAATTCGTTATTAAATTCACTGTTTCCATGCCAATGCTGACTAACACCTTTTGGCAAAGACAAACCCCGGCATCTACACCAAAACCTGTTTAACATAAACCTAATTCGCCAGGGACCTCAACCAGACCATTATTTGTTTGACAACATGCCGATTAAGAAGGGAAAATCTTCAGAAAATACCACCGTATGTTATCGATCAATTTTTGAAAAGCTGTTCGGGGTATACAAACCATTTTGTTTCTGTATCCTACAGCTTCCAAATCCGCATAGTCATAATTGATGAATAAAATCATCACCTGGAGGCTCCTTGGGGAAAGGTTTAATGCTGTTTGGTAGGCAATGCTTCATGAGGCAGCAGAAAACTGGAAAACTGCATTTTTAGAAAAGAAAAATGTCAACAGGGATTGGAGGGAACGTAAGCATTTTCTGGGTAAGTATCAATTAAACAAAAAGTTCATTTTTCCGGAAGACACCTTTTCTCAAACATCCCAGTTAATGACATTTTGCGGAGGTGCCCTGTGGGTATCTGATGGCTGCTAATTATCTCACTGGACCTTACAGTACCTATAGATACTGCTCTTGAGGGACTGGCTGCAGGGCATGATTATGACAAAGACTTCCTGCTATTTCCAGAAACTTCTTGAACAAATACCAAAGAACAGGGTCTGAAGCATACAGTAACCTTAATTTTGGAACAAAAAGTAGTGGTACATGCTGACAAAAGATTTGTTTTCAACTTGTGCAAATTCATTTGTAAGAAGGGACAAGAACATAAACCCTTTGGACTCGGGACTATTTCTGGATGTGCTGGACAGTTGTGAACCACTAGTTTTTCCATTATTTAATCCCAAAGAAAAGTGTGTTTACTCTGAGTTGATGAGTAGCTGAATGTGAGGTTGGAGACTGGGAAGGGCTCTTGTGTGCAGGCTGAGACTGGGCAGCATAGCAAAACTACAGAAGACGCAGGTTTTCATGGTGCATCACATGACCATCCTTGGATTCAGATTGACACAGCCACTGCCATTTTTGCTGGTGATGGGGAGCATAGAGGCCAAATCCCAGTATGACTACAAGCACTGTGCCTCCCAGAGCTACATCCAACTGCTGCCACAGGGAGAAGTTCACCTTTCACCCCAGCTGCTGTTTGGTACCCATGGTTTCACTGACCCAGGACACCAGACATACCCTTTTGCCACTTTGTGACATTATTGGCTACAACTTCCCCAGATTTTCTCGCCATATTGAACCACACTGTCTGCCCTTCAGCACAAGACCTGGCTGCTCCCTTTCTTAAACTTAAGTCCTCACATCCCAAGGGAATTAATGATCTTTGTATGTGTTTGTATGTTTTACAAAATTTGCAAAATGAACTTTCTGCAGTCTTTCCCCAAATCTCAGCAACTAGATTACCTTCGAAGAATACCTATTTGTACCTGAAGGTAGTGGAACCCACTCTGGATTGATACCCCTCTTCTTTTTTTTTTTTTTTTTTTTTTGAGACGGAGTCTCGCTCTGTCGCCCGGGCTGGAGTGCAATGGCGCGATCTCGGCTCACTGCAAGCTCCGCCTCCCGGGTTCACGCCATTCTCCTGCCTCAGCCTCCCGAGTAGCTGGGACTACAAGCGCCCGCCACCTCTCCCGGCTAGTTTTTTGTATTTTTAATAGAGTCGGGGTTTCACCGGGTTAGCCAGGATGGTCTCGATCTCCTGACCTCGTGATCCGCCTGCCTCGGCCTCCCAAAGTGCTGGGATTACAGGCTTGAGCCACCGCGCCCGGCCGATACCCCTCTTCTTAAAAGAACCCAGAAAATCTCAAAAGAACACAGGACAGCAATGCCCCAGATGAATTTAAAACCAGCCTATCTAGCTAGTACCTGCAGAATATACAGTGTAGTCATTTTGTATACAAGTCATTAGACATGATTTATTAATTCAACAAATACTTGTAGTCATTTAATGACTATTTGTTTAATGAATTGTTGAATACATTAGTGTATGTTACATATTAGGCATGTGGGATATTATAGTGGAGAACAAGGCATGATTTTGTCCTTCAAGGCATCTGCCATCCAATGGTGTTGGTGGTGAGCAGGGCAGGTAAGTGAACAGGCATTGAGAGAATAAGTAAATTTAGAAAGCACTCAATATGTCCCAGGCTCGGTTCTAAACTGTCTTTGTGAATTACATTAGTTAGCCTTTCCTACATTCTTACTAAATCAGTTCATTTATTATCTCCAGTTTATGTATGAGAAAGTTCAAACACAGAAAGATTAAGAAATTCACCCCAAATTTCACAGCAAGTGGTAAGGTCAGAGATCAACCCCAGGCAGTCTGTCTCAGGCCATACACATTAAACAGCCCTTGAGTGGCCGTGGGCATGGAGCAAGAGAAGTGGACGGTGGGGGCTAAAACAAATGTAAATTTCATAAGATTAGGTGACTGGGGAGAGAGACAGAGAGAGAGGGAGGGAGGGAGAGAGGACACACCAGCAAGGAAGCTGTAATTTCTGACTTGAGCAACTAGGAAGTTAGCAGTGCGTTTTGCTGAGCTAGGACCTGTACGAGGAAGAATAGTTGCTGAGGAGATTGTGGAGGAAATGATGACTCCAATTTGGGACATACGAGTTTGGGGTGCCTATTGGACGTAGAAGTGGATGTCCAAGCAAGCATATTGAGGTTTTGTTCCTTGTGGGAGAGATCCTGGCCAGGGATATAAAGTTGGCTGTGATCAGAATAATGCTTTCTCCTTTCTTCTTTATTGGTTGATGTGTTAGTAAAGGACTAGAGAACTGTTTACAAATGCTTTTGTTTTCTTCTTTGTGTTTGACTTTTTCTAAAAATGTAAACCTAAGATCATGACTTAATATGTTCACTCCAACATGTTCATGGATACATGGAGATAGATATGTAGACCTAAACTAGGCAAAGACATTTCAAAGATAAAAAAGACATAGTTCCCGACCCCAAGGCACTTATTATTTCATGTAGAAGCGGAGAAAAAGATGGTCAGTTTATGTCCTATCTTCTTTTCCCTAATTATTAATCCATTGCACTGTGTTTTATTTGAGCTCAGAGAGTATGTCATCATGGCAGGTCTAGCAATTCATTTTAAGTCCATAGTGATCTCTCTCTCTCATAGTGATGATTGAACATCCCAAGAGACTTATTAGAGCCTGAGTAGATGGATTTCTGTGTAAATTTTGATGACTCTAGGACATCTGACTGGAGCTGTAGACTGGGGTGGGGGTTGGGGCAAATCCTAGAATGCAGGGTTTTGGTGGGCTTCAGGGTGGCCCGTGCTTCATTTGCCCCACATCAAGCCTTCTTTCCTGTGGATCCTAAGCTGTCTCCAAAAGCTGGGATCTGTTTAGCTTGCATTTGATTTCTTTGCTGCCTAATGAACTGCTTCTGTCGTTCTAGCTGTGATGTCATTAGCATCTCGTTGCCTTGGGCAGCAGCGCAGGAGAGAGATTCTTAAGCAGCCTCAGAATCCTATAGGAATTGTACCAATTTACTTCATAACAAGTAATTCACCTCCTGGCCTGTCAGTTACCACCAGAAGAGCAGGTCCTGCATGAGAATGGGTCGGTCACTCTTGTCACCCTCATGTGCTCCTGAATCTAGGTGGGCCACTATGTACGTGCCTAAGGCCATGTGCACATCCACAATGACGTGTTGAGCTTTAAGGACGCCAATATTCTCATACCACAATGTTCTATTGGGGAAACTCATCCACTGTATGCTCTAGGATACAGATTTAGCCTAAAGCAAATGGCATTTATTTATAGCAAACTGTATTTGCAAAATGCTTTGCAGTTTTAGGATTGTTAACTACATTCAGGTTGGATGTTCTTCTATTTGTAAGAAACTGAAGTATACTGACTGGACTCCGGAACCTTCTCTGACAACAGTGGAGTGAATTCTGCAGAGGTGGGAGGGAGCCACACCTGGGTATTCTTTATCAAAAGGTACCTTTGTCAATTAAAAGATTTTGAGACCTTGATTGTAGCTTATTTCTTCTGTCCAGTGAGATAGTGTACTTATTGGACTAGAATATTTATTTTGCTAAAAGATTGCTTAGTGTCTCTAACCTCTAGAGTAGTTCTACTCAGACTCTAGAGGGTAGAAGAGGGAAGATGCCCCAAAGAACTGTAATAGGTGTGGGCAGTGGAGGGGGTGAACCATTGGCTCACAAGGAAGTAAGGTGGGGTCTTCTCCTGCAACTCTCCAGGCACAAACCTCCCCCACTGTTCACTCCCACACAGGAGGAGTTAAAAGCAAGGGTCAAAGATCAGCCTCTTCTGAAGCTTTTAGGACCTGATCGACTCTCGCTTACCACAGACATGATGGTTATAGGTGCTCTCTTTGGGCTAAGGGAGATTTATCTGGGCTTTCACCACTGAACTCCATCATTTTAAAGAGTACTTCCCAATTGTATCTTTAACTGCACATAGGAAATGCATTTCTTATTTGAAAAATCTCCCTCACACACACATCTCTATTCTTTGCTGGAAGCTGAATAGATAGCTTTTGGGAGCTCCCTGCTCATCCCTCCTGTGCGAATCTATCTCCTCTCCAGACGGCCCTATGCTGTATGGCGAGGGGAACAGAAGGCAGTGGGTCTTGGCCTCCCGCAGGGTTCTTTTTATATGGACCTGAAGGTTTTCCGGAGACAGAAAATATAATTCTGAGTTAAAGCAAGAGTTTGGTGGGTTCCTTCCACGAATATCTGCATCATTCCCATTCCTGTCTACTCCCTAACCTTGCCAGGAATCTAGGACTGAAGGGCTTTGAGGGGGATTCGCTGCATCTTGATTTTAATTGGGATCGCCAGAAAACAGTAGCAAGGGGAGCAGCCCCTCAGATGTTTACAGGTATGACAAGACCCAGTGATGGCCAGCTGGAGGGCAGGAAGGCCCTCGGACCCTCAGCTCCAGGCTGTTTGTGGTCGCAGCGCCCTCTAGTGGCCACGTTTGTCATGAGAATTGTACACGCTTAGTAATGAGGGGAGGGGGCGTGGGGAGCTTGCCTGGGTATTTGGGGATTCAAGGTGCGACAAAAGACATTGGTGGCATATTACTTCCCCTTTGAAGTAGTAAAACATGAAGTTTACGCCATGTTAAGGGTATTGGGGGTAGGGGTTATTTTCCCTTCGGAATGTAATTTTCCTTGAATTATTCTACCATCACCTATGCCCCTCTATATTTTTCTCTTTAGGGTAAATGTTATAGAATTGTTTTAGTCTCTAATTTTTTATTCTCTGGTTGAAGAAAAATTGTACCTCCACAACATTTTTAAAGTAGCCATGTGTTACTTTTTCATAGTTTATTTTCTATGGTGCCAAAGTGAGATTTACCCATTTTTTTCTTCTCCCGCTCACGAAAGTCATTTTAGACTTATATCACCATCTAGCGGTCATTTCCTGGAAATTCTTTTCCCAGACACGAACAGATTCTCAACAAGGAGGGCTGCAGGACAGTAAGGAAATGCATATGATTGGAAGGTGCGTAAGAGCGAATTAGGAGACTTGCATGGCGAAATTTCAATAATCTTTTTGAAAAGAAACTGTATCTTTACTGATTTTTTTTGTAGGGGGTGGGGGATTTTACTTATTTTCTTTCTTTCTTTTTTTTTTTTCAGACGGAGTCTTGCTCTGTAGCCCAGGCTGGAGTGCAGTGGCGCGATCTTGGCTCACTGCAACCTCTGCCTGCCGGGTTCAAGCGATTCTCCTGCCTCCATCTCCCGGGTAGCTGGGATTACAGGCGTGCTTCACCACGCCCAGCTAATTTTTGTACTTTTAGTAGAGACAGGATTTCACCATGTTGGCCAGGCTGGTCTCCATCTCTGGACCTCGTGATCCATCTGCGTCGGCCTCCCAAAGTGCTGGGATTACAAGAGTGAGCCACCACATTCGCCCTTTACTTACTTTCTTAATGAAGTAGAGTTTACTGACAAAAAAGCACTGGGTTTCTGAAATGCTTGAGCCCTTTTCCATACATTGCATGAAACAACTTCAGAGAGACCGCTGGGCTTTGGGGAATGATGGACACACACAGAACACTCATTCTGTTCCTCTCAGATGCAGAACATGATGCTTGATAGGCTGGATCTTTGGAGGCACTGGTTGGAAGGATTTGCAAAGTGGTTCCAGAAGGTGATTATGAGCTACAACTCATCAACTTCACAAAAAGAGCTCTCTTTTATGGGGCGCAGGGAGCTCTCTGCTATTCTGCTCTTGTTTGCTATGTAATATGAGCCCATTTAGAAACATCATGAGGCATTAATGAAGGGCTGTTTGTCCAGAAATCACACCAGGGATCAAAGACCTCACCCCACCCGCACTCGCTCCTGCCCAATCCATACAGTATATTGGAAAAGACTGGGGGCCTGGCCAGGGGCTGGCAGAGGGGAGTCCTGGGTCAGCTTGTGGCCACTTCGTAGATACCTGTAGCCACGTGGTTGACTGGGTTGCATAAACCTCCATGTCAGTGAAGATTTACCCATGGGTGAAGTGATTTGAGGGTTAGTTCTATTTGAAGGCATCATTTTTGTTTTTGGTGTGAGTAGTTATGCAGTTATCTTATAATCTAGGACGGGCTTGAGCTTGGTTCTGGGTCAATTATTAAACAAAATGCAAGTATGTGATGAATTATATGCCATGTTTATAGTTAGGGAGTCCTTTGCCTTAACGTGCTAGGTAAAACTTCCTCATTGTTTCCTCTGGGAAACAACAATGCTGAAATGCCTTGTGATGTTTCTAAATGGGCTCATATTACATAGCAAACAAGAAGGGAATCGCAAAGAGCTCCCTGGACCCCGTAAGAGATAACTCTTTTATAAAGTCAATGAGTCATCTCTACAATCACCTTCTGGAACCACTTTAAAAATCCTTCCAACCAGTGCCTCCAAAGGTTCAGCCCATGGTCTCTTGCATTCTTCATGAGTCTGAGAGGGCCAGAATGAATGTTCTGTATATACCCAGGATGTCCAAAAGCTGAGTGGTCTCTCCGAAGCTATTTCACATTCAGGACTACAACTGTGCAGAAAGGAGGGATGAATCTCAGGAACCCAGTGCTTTCTTGTCAGCAAACTCTACTTCAATCTTCCTTTAGAATTAATAAGTTAAACGGAGAATCATGAGGACTGGGAAGAGAAATACCAAGCAGTGCTTTCTTGTATAAAGAACAAACCATTATTATCTGGTAGGCAATTCCTATGTTTGTCACCAAAAGTAGACAGAAAGATTCTTTAACTATCCTTTACTCAACAAACAAAATTGATGTGGACCCATCTCTCAAGTTTTGGAGGGCAAATCTTTCTGAAAAAGTCAAAATTCCCTTTCCATCTTCAATACATTGATTAATAATGAAACAGAGTTCTAGTCATCTTCCTCTCTGACCTAAAAGACTTAAGAATCAGACACAAGTAGATTAAAACCCCAGCTCTCACAGTCTACTAGCTGTGTGACCTTGAAGCTCTTGGCCTCATTTTCCTCATCTATAAACTGAGTGTAATGATAGAACTCCATGCAGAGAGTTGTCATAATGGTTAAAGTAGACCTTGAACGGATCTCACTTTTATAGTACAGGCTCCCTAAATCTTAGCTATATTTATAATTAAAACTATTATGATGATGGTTTGCCATGTACTAGCCATAGTGTTATGTGCTTTATAAAAGGATTTGCCATTCATTCATTACCCAATGCTAGACATAGGTACTGTTCATATCTTTACTTCATAGATGAAGAAACTGAGTCATAGAGCAATCATTGTTATGGTTTGTGTTCTTGCTGAGGGTCATCAGCACAGAGCCCGATCCCTCTAGAGATTCAGTGGAACTGATGATTCTGAGAAAAGGAACAACCTAGATTCTCACTGAAAAGGGCCATTCCCAACTCTGTGTCACTGGGAGGTTGGGTGCTCCAAATTAAGTGGGATGGCAGAATCACAGAATTACCCCTTCAGCAGCTGTTTCTGATCCCAAAGATTGGACCCCAGCACTCAGGGGCCATGAGGTCATGCTAGTCCTTACTTTTTTGACTCCCTCACTGTTTCTTTCCGTTTTGTGTCTGCAGGCAACTCCCCATCCGATGAGTCTGAGGAGCGGGAAAGAGACCCCAAGGTGCTGACGTTCCCAGAATACATCGCCAGCTTGTCAGACTCCGGCACCAAGCGCATGGCGGCTGGAGTCCACATGGAGTGCCAGAGCAAGGGACGATGCCCCTCGTCCTGCCCTCTGTGTCATGTGACATCCAGCCCTGACACCCCTGCTGAGCCGGTGCTGCTGGAGGTTACCAAAGCAGCCCCCATCTATGAACTAGTGACCAACAACCAGACCCAGAGGGTAAGAGGCCTGGGACTCTTGGCTCTGGGAGGCGTCAACCACAACAGAGGGCTTTTCAAATGGTGTGAGGAAGTGACAGGGTGCGGTTGAGGGCCATACTAGAATATGGATAGTGAAGCTTTTGGTTTAGCTAATCTAGGCACCTAATTTGCTTAAATTTGCATGTTTGCATGTTGTCAAATCATTACATCTACAACACCCAGGAAAATATGATTCAGGAGTCACAACTGAGCACTTGTATAGGGCTTTGAGCCCTACACAAAGGGCTGGAAGGAAGCAAGTAGGGAGGCACAACATTTGCCATCATCAAAGTCATTGTTCAGAGAACCCTCATGCCTTGGGGACAGTTATGAGAGGATGCTCAGCTCTGCCTCACTCTGGTTGGCTTGGGAGGTGGGCCAGCTTCCCTCGCTAATCCCTTAGCCTGGCCCAGCTGCAGCTGGACTAGAAGGAGCATATCGGGCACAGGTTGCAAAGGGAAGGATCTGGCAGCCTCAGCCTGGAAGGGGTTGGTTTCCTGCCCATCACTCTGGCTCTAAGAACAAAACACCACATCCAGGCAGATCTTTCTGCTTTTCTATTATGCTGCTAGGCCATTACATTTCCCAACCACTCCTCTTTTGCCTCTGCCTCTCCCTTTCCAAAGATGCCAGGAGAAAATGGATGGAACCAAAAAGAAGGGCTGGAGAACTGTGTCAGGGGCCGTAGCTCAGCTCCTTTCCTAGCTCTCCAACCTCCTCAAGGACATAGAGATCAGAGTGAGTCTAAACACAAAGCAGTAGCAACAGCAACAATAACAAAAGTAAAAACGAGGAGATGCTGGGTGTGGGACTTCTGGAACTATGGCAAAGGCAGCCTTGGGGACAAGGCGACAAGGCAGCAGGAGTCACAGCAGTGAGCTGCTTACCTGCCTGAGAGGTGTGCCCATCCAGGTGGGGTGATCATTGCTTTCTGTTTTCTCCTTAAGGAACACCTGGTGTTTGTTTCATAGGTAATGCTCAGACCAACAGGAGGGATTTTGTAGGTGTGTGTGTTTCTCTCACCTACCCGCCTCTGCCACAGATATTTCACCGAGTGTTTGAAAATAAGGTTTTTCACAGGAGCAAAACGATAAATTGTTCTCGTGGCCTGCACATTTGTCTTCAATCTGATAAAGGTGGCTACGGGAAGAGGAGTGGGAGAAAAGAGACCTTCGGAAGGATGGATCTGAAAGGATAAAGAAAGGCAGAGGGCTTGGGTCACCATGGAGACCCAGAGCTGCAATGTCTTTAAGCCAATGCTCAGCCCTCTTCTTCTCCCGTTACCTGCCCCTCTTTGTCTCAAGGCTGCTGCTGCTGATACCCTAAGAGCTCCTGGACCCCTTGCCTGGGAGCAGTGGGATCAGGGAGCTAACGCAAAACCATCCTTGTGACAGGGCATGCAGAGCTGCAGAATGGAGAAGGCATGCTAGGAGATGAGAGAGTGCATCATGTTTTCTATGGAAGATTGCGAGCAAAATGGGGAAGCTGAAGGAAGTTTGTCTTTAGCAACTCCCTTTCTGAATCCCCTACTTGGCCATACCTCAGGCCGTTCCCATTCTCCCTGCACCAGTTTTAAGAGGGGTTGAGAAATGCTTTCCATCTGGCCATCTTTTGAACTCCTTAATTTCTAAACACATAGACAAGTGATCCTAGCTGGAGTTCAGTCACTGTCACGTTTCTTCCTTAGACATATTTTGTCTTTGCCATCCGCTGTTCTGTTTTTCTTTCTAATTTTGCCCTTTCCTAAAGAATGGAGATGATGTTGAAGAAGCTAAGAAGTAGAGGAGTGCCAAATCATGACATTAGAGTATAATTTAATGTGTGTTTTTATTTCTATCTTTGGAGCATCGTTGGGTCCATTTTCGGACCTTTGCTGGTCTCATTGTCCTCCTGTTGGGCTAAATAATCTCTGATGCTATATTTCAGTCTAATCTGTGAATATCATAAAGAAACCAACAAATAGGTCAAACCATATAGTGAACCAGGTACCTCAAACCCAACACATTTGAACTCATCATCTTCCAGCACAAACTCATACCTGTTGTGTGGCCATCCCAGTGAATGGCACTGTCTTCCACTAAGTTGCCTGAACTGGAGACTACGGACACTTCTTAGAATTTCCTCATCATTCCCAGCATCCATTTTGTCACCAAGAGCCAAAAATATCTCTTGAATTCATTCTCTTTTTATGATACCCCCATCACAACCTGTTTCCGATATCCTTTGTGATATCAGGCTACTATCCTGTTAAAGTAACCTTCTCACTGGCCTCCCTAACAGACCACCCAGAATTATGTATCTAATATGGACTTCGCATAATTTGGCATCAAAGTAATTTAATGGCTCCACAGAATCTATTGAATACAATCTAATGTCCTCAGAACATCATTACAAGGCAGTTCATGATCCAATTTTGTCTTCAGTTACTTAGGTTGTTACCACTCTATATCTTATACTCTGTACTCCAAAATTTAACTCTCTCTACTCCCTCAAACACATTTTTTCTTCTACATAAGGCCCTTCAGACTTCAAACTCTCTGTCCCAAGAATGTTCTCGCCCACATTTCTGCCATTGGAAAAGTCCTCCTGTTACTTCAGTTTCAGCTCAAATATCACCAGCTGCCAAGAGCCCTTCCTTTCACTCCTAGGCCAACCCAAGTATCCCTTCATGTAATTCCCATTGTGTGTGTATATACATCTTTTTTTTTTTTATTATTGTTGGTTTTTTTTTTTTTTTTTTTTTTTCTGAGATGGAGTTTTGCTCTTGTTGCCCAGGCTGGAGTGCAATGGCACGATCTTGGCTCACCACACCTCCTCCCCCTGGGTTCAAGTGATTCTCCTGCCTCAGCCTCCTGAGTGCTGGGATTACAGACATGCGCCCACCACGCCCGGCTAATTTTGTATATTTAGTAGAGATGGGGTTTCTCCATGTTGGTCAGGCTGGTCTCAAACTCCTGACCTCAAGTGATCCACCAGCCTTGACCTCCCAAAGTGTTGGGATTACAGGTGTGAGCCACCGTGCCCGGCTTATATCTACATCTTTTACAGCATGCATCACCTATTATCGCAATTGTTGACATAGTTATTTCCTCCCCTCTTGACTATGAGGATGTTTTTCTTCTCCAGAATCCCAGTGCCTAGCAAGTGGCTGATGCATAGTTCGCTTTCTGCTAAATAAATGAATGAACAGATGCATAAATAGATGAATGAATGGATAGATGAATTTAGCTTGAAGTTCAACCTCTGTCCTTGGAGACAATAATAACAAAAATTGGAAGATTTTCTTTCTTTCCCGGAATAGGGATTAAGTCTGATAACAAATGTGGATTCCCTATGCAATGCTGGGTACATTGTAGATACTGAGACAAATGTAATTTCCCTTTCTCTTTCTTTCCAAATGGGTTCCTTCTTAATTCCTCTCTTCTATCCTCATCCAACAGTTTGCAGTTACTTGCAGCCCAGGATTCAGAGAGTAGGAACTCTTTTCTGTTTGTTTGTTTGTTTGTTTGTTTGAGACAGGGTCTTGCTCTGTTGCTCAGGCCAGAGTACAGTGATATGATCTCAGCTCACTGCAACCTCTGCCTGCCAGACTCAGGTGATTCTCCTGCCTCAGCCTCCTGTGTAGCTGGGATTACAGGCGCCCACCACCATGGCCAGCTTATTTTTTGTAGTTTTAGTAGAGACAAGGTTTTGTCACGTTGGCCAGGCTGGTCTTGAACTCCTGAACTCAGGTGATCCTCCCGCCTTGGCCTCTCAAAGTGCTGGGATTACAGGCATGAGCCACCACACCCCGCCCAGAGTAGGAACTCTTATGGAGTGGTGTGAATCGAAGATGGAGAGTGAAAACTTTTGCGAAATGACATTTAGCATATTTGTCATCACAGGTATTTGTCCTTTCTCTTTTGGATTGAAAATCTGATCATGTTGCTCCACTGTTTTTTTTTTTTTTTTTGAGACGGAGTCTCACTCTGTCGCCCGGGCTGGAGTGCAGTGGCCGGATCTCAGCTCACTGCAAGCTCCGCCTCCCGGGTTTACGCCATTCTCCTGCCTCAGCCTCCCGAGTAGCTGGGACTACAGGCGCCCGCCACCTCGCCTGGCTAGTTTTTTGTATTCTTTAGTAGAGACGGGGTTTCACCGTGTTAGCCAGGATGGTCTCGATCTCCTGACCTTGTGATTCGCCCGTCTCGGCCTCCCAAAGTGCTGGGATTACAGGCTTGAGCCACCGCGCCCGGCCGCTCCACTGTTTTAAACACTGCAGTTACTTACCAGTGGTCTTGAAATGTGGCCCCCTGCCTCACCACAACACACCAGGCCTCTGTGTTTCAGCCCTGTCTCCCTCCTGCTTGCTGAGAATGTCTTTTCTCCCTCAGGCTGTCTTTTACAGACAGACCCACCTTTTTTCCATTGATTTTATAAGTCAAGTTCCATCCAGGCTGGTCTTGTTGACATTGTTTTTTCAACCTGGAACACTGCTTCAACTTTCGTGAGTAAATAAGTTTTGATCCAGCCCTCAGAGCTCAGATAAAAAGTTGCATCCTCATAGAGGCCTCCGTGTACCCCTCTGTGAGCTTATCTACTCTTCCTTGTCTCTCTTGTCACCATATGCATTTATGGCAGCTCAACCTTTTCCTTTGAAGTTCTGACCACAGGTGTGGTGATTTGGTTATTGTAACTTTGCTTGTTTGTTTGTCATCTGACTTTAATATTTATGCAGACAGGGGCCACAGGTGTCTTGTGCATCCTCGTATCCTTAATGCTTCACATAGAAAATGGCCCCTTGCAGGTGCTTAGCAAATAATTTTTTTTTTTTTTTTTTTTTTTTTTTTTTTTTTTTTTTTTTTGAGACGGAGTCTCGCTCTGTCGCCCAGGCTGGAGTGCAGTGGCCGGATCTCAGCTCACTGCAAGCTCCGCCTCCCGGGTTCACGCCATTCTCCTGCCTTAGCCTCCCGAGTAGCTGGGACGACAGGCGCCCGCCACCTCGCCCGGCTAGTTTTTTGTAGTTTTTAGTAGAGACGGGGTTTCACAGTGTTAGCCAGGATGGTCTCGATCTCCTGACCTCGTGATCCGCCCGTCTCGGCCTCCCAAAGTGCTGGGATTACAGGCTTGAGCCACCACGCCCGGCCGCAAATAATTGTTGATTGAAGGCTCTGCAAGGCAGTAGTCACAATGTTGCCTTTATTCTACCTATCTCAAAGGACATCTGTTTTCCTAGTTTTAAGCAATGCACCTTTTAATTTTGAATTTGGATCAGTCAGGCAAAGCATAAAGTGGGCGCTTATGCACCATCCTTCATGCTGGGAGCCTAAGATGTCCAGTGAGTCATGTTGAAATCAGGTTCCAGCATTGCCCTGTTCACCAGCCTGTGACCCTGAGCAAGTCACCTCACCTCTTTAACTCTCAGTCTTCTCCACTGTAAATCATGATAACCATTCATCAAAGTGTTAGCATCGAAAAAGGCCTTGTAAATTATAAATCTCTGCACAAATGATAGTTATACTCATTCATTGTTTCTGTTTCCTAGAGTCTTCCAATCCAGGGAGGGGGCAGGATGGACCCTTATTCTAACTATTCTAACCTAAGGTGGCCTATGTAAAGTTCTGAAAGAATGGAACATAGGCTACTGGCTTTAGGTTTAGACATTTTGATTTTTGTAGAGTTATCTCCTTTTTTCCCTTTGTCTCTTTTTCTTTTGAATTCTTTGGTCTAAAATTTTCAAGGATAGCTAGGTTTCACTTTTCTAATTCATGGATTAGATGTGAATGTGGTGAGAATGAAACAAATAGAAGAGAATCATAAGAAACAGCCACAGCTGCAGATGTTGGGCTCACCCAGAGAGAAAGTCCTGACCTTGGCCAGCTTGGACCAGCCATGCTCCCTGCAGCAAGTCCCACCATCTCCTTCCCCTTGGGGTGGGGCTGAGGCAGCAGTGCCCCGCTGAAGGGTCAGTACTCCATCAGGATCCACATCCTCACCAGGGACTGGCCCTATTACGGGTTCTGTTACTTCGCTGGTCTAATTTTATCCTTCTGTCCTTTTACATAATAGTAAATATCTCTATGAACCCTCTGCATGTAAAGAATTCTGGTAGGTTCTATGTTAGTTACAAATTTCTACCTAAGACTCAATCCCGTTATTCAAAGACAATGATAATTGCTGGCATTTATTGGTGACTAATGTGTTCCAGGTACTATGCATACATTATTTCATTTGGCATATATTATTATATTTAATTATCACAGCAAGTCTATTAGCAAAGTGCTATTTTTATCCCATTTTATTATTGAGGAAACTGAGCTTATGTAACTTGCCCAAGGTCACATAGCAGTGATTGGCAAAGTGGGAGTTCTCACTCAGGGCCGACAGCTCCAGAGCCCAGCTCTTAGCCTGTGTGCCACATTGCTTCTCCTGTTCATGATTTACTAAGAAAGAAATGTCTAATGCCTAATCACAACCCAAGGCAGCATTGCAAAAATATTGTAAGCAGGTTAGAAAGCATGCTGAAGGAATGCAAAGGGAATACTGGGGCAGGTAGATAAGGATGCACAGAGAGGCATTTGGGAAAAGGCTAATGCCCCTGGGCGGAGGGAAGAGTAGCCACCCAGAAGATGTGTGGTAGAGGCATCATTTTTTTCTAGAGCCTAAGTTGTGGAATGACGGAGTGGCATATGAGGCAGATGGAAGGCAGAATATGACTTGCTCCCAAAGTGGCAGCCCGTTACCACAAGGGGGAACTGTTACAGTAAAGGGAGAGGGACACCCTAGAGGTTCTAAGAGGTTCAGCCTTCCCAGAAACAATCTCCTGGAATCAGAATTTGAGACTCCACAATGATAAAGTGGCCACACAACCTGTTGCCGGAAGTAATTTAGGGCCATGCAGATCCTTGACACTCTGCCTCTTGATTCTGATGGCCTAGCCCTGGCTTCTCAACACTCAATCTTTTCCCTGTTCTCTCACGCAGCTCTTGCAGGAGGCTACCATGAGCTCTCTCTGGTGCTCAGGGACTGGAGATGTCATCGAGGACTGGTGTCGATGTGACTCCACTGCTTTTGGAGCTGATGGACTCCCCACCTGTGCGCCTCTCCCGCAGCCTGTGTACGGTTCTCTTTCTTTCTTTCAGCATTATTTTGTAAACAAATACTGAGTGTCTACTATTTGCAAAGAAATAGGCTGGGTACTGGGAAACATAAAGAAAAATATGACACAGTACCTGCCTTCAGAGAGTTTTCAGTCTGCCAGGGGAGTCAGCACAGGTGGTTTGATAGAAGAAAGGGTGTGACAAGTGTTAACAAGTGGCATTTAAAGAAAGTGTGAAGAGGGAATGGTCAAGTCTGAACTGAAGCCGTGGTGAAGGCTTTGTGGAGGAGGTGGCGCTTGAACTTCTCCTTGAAGGTGGAGAAAGTCGGACAGCATAACTAGAAGACAATGGGGAGAAAAGTGCCATTGTAATGGAAGAAGTTAGAGATCTACACTGAGATCTTAACTAGACCAACAACATAACCACTCATTGAACACTTACTGGGTGCCAGGCATTGTATGGAGCAGTTAGATACTGCTCATTTAATAGACAAAAAAGAAAAAAAAATGCATTCAAATGGATTGAATGATTTTCCCAAAGTGGTAGAGCAGGAAGCAGAATTGGCAAAGAGGCATGTTCTTGGCTATTATAGAATGGAGAGGATAAAATTGAGAGATTGTCTGGGGTAGAACCAACAGGGCTTGGTGACTGAATGAAGTAGTGGTGAGGAGAAAGGAGAAGTGGAGAGCGAACTTAAGACTTATAACCCTGGTGGCTGGGAAGATGAATAGGCCACCACTGAGCAAAGAAGAATAAAAGGATATGCAGGTTTGAGGAGGAGGCCAGTTTCATTTAGGCTTGCCTTGGAGCTGTCACAGGGTAGTTGAGTGTATGGGGATGTTCATTGTGCAAAAAGAAAGATGGAGCTCTGCAAAAAAGTAAATACTAGAGATGAGATTTCAGTCAACCCCAGAGAAATGGGAGACGAAACCACAGCTATTAGAAAGAATGCTTCAGAACAAGAATCAAGTGGGAAGAGCAGAGGGCTGGGAATGAACAATAGGAGGGTCTGCATTTGAGGGGTGAAGAGGATGAAGTGCTACAAAGGTGTCTGAGAATGGACATGCCCACTTTCCTTCCCCTCAATGGAAGACTAAACAGAACTGGCCAAGCTGAGAGCCGGGACCTGAGACAGGAATCCCTTGTAGCCTCTAATATGGCATCTGCCATGGGACTGAAGCCACAGGAATATTGTATCTGATAAAGAGTGCTGGCAGGACAAGCTGGAAGAGAGTGACCCCAGGGGCTGGTAAGGCAAAGAGATCCTGAAGTAAGGGTCAGGACCTGCAAAAGTGGAAGGCTGAGTAGGCAGGATCAACAGATTGCTTAGGAAACCAGCAGTGGAGAGCCTGCCCTCAGGCCTGTTTCATGCAGGTGCGGGTAGGCACTATAGGACCAGGACAGAGCAAGAAGAAATCAGAGAAAGAGGAGAATGCAGCACTAGAGGGTCATTACAAGCCAATTTCTTCTCTTGTCCAAAGTCTTCCTTCTCTCTGTAGGTGACGTTAGATACCTACAGCCTTTGGCTGTAGATCTACCAACTTTTGGCTTCCTGTTCTTCATAGTCACGATTTGGACTTCTTGAGTTAAAAGAGAATCAAGCTCATTATTAATAAAAGTTCTTTCATTTAATATAAAGGGAGCCGCTAGGAGAACTGCTGCTGTTAGAGTAATTCACCTGATAAGAGAGCTACCTCTGAAACAATACTGAAGCTACCAAATTGTTATCAGGTGGACACAAGATCCAGCCGTAATATCCTAGGGCTTATTTTGTTTTTAAACCTGTGTTTACTAGATCTTATTGCAAAAGATTAAATTGGGCTAAATTTTCATAAACAGTAAATGTCTATTTAAGAGTTTCCTTTTCTTGACAACTGATCACCTCCTTCAGTAGCAAACCTTAATTTCAGTGGGAAACGAAAATATACTCTAGTTTTACACAAGTCTGTGTAAATCATATACGCTTCTATTTCTCGAAAGAGCCTGGGTTTAGTCCATATTTTCACAGAATTTGTGTTCTCAAAAGTCTAACTTACTTAATATTCCTAATGCTTTTTTTTCAAAATAGCACTCTGCATATGACTCTAATTAATGAATTAGTCAATATCCGCACTGTTTTGGGTCTATTCCATCTTCAATGTCATATGCAAACTGTGCACTCCTTCACTAACAGAAGAGCATGTGTTTTGTATTATTTTCCCACTAGTTGAATTCCTTATTTTGTGTCCACAGCCTACTATAATTTATTTTTGAAACTCTTATCATATAGTATTATAATCACATGTATAATTATATGCTTCTATTGTCCACTAAGCTCCATGAAAGAAGGGACTGGGATGGGCTTGTGCATCACTGCATCCCCAGCAACAAATGGGTACTTCACAAATGTCTATTGAATTAAAATTCAAGATTGCACATGATTTGGTGTCATTCATTCTTAGTACCTTGCACAGTGATCCTTGAGACCACCGACAGGCACCTGTGAGCAGAGCAGAGGAAAGGAGGGTCAGGAATATGAGTGATCATGAGATCTGGGAACCAAGGATGAGATAAATGGCAGGGATACTTCTAAGGGAGGGAGGCTGGAGTGAGCAGGAATGGGGAACGTTCCCAGAATCCAGTGGTCTTGAAAGAAACACAGAATTGGAAGAAAGAGGGGAAACCCGAGGCTCATACAAGAAATAAGAGGGCGGCTGTGAATTGAAACCACGTGGACAGTTAAGAGGTCCATACCAGTGAATGCCAACAAGGATTATTAAGTTTCTATGAGGTACAGAGAGGTATGAGCTGTCAAGGCAAGACAGTGGTAAATGTGGACAACTTGTAAAGAATGAGGAGAGTATGAAGTGAGAAAAGCAAGGAAAGGCTGGAATCAGGAACAAGGATATCCACAGAAACCCAAGAGCAAAGACAGAAACTGAAATCAGAATCTGGGTAAGCAGGCAGAGGTCATCACTCCAAGGAGGACTTGACATGTGTTCAACTTTCTCTTGTCCAATAAAGCCCCCTATGAATATTACTTCCAAACTGAACCTGTTCCAAGGTCCAGCTAGCAGATGGCATGGATAAAAGGATAGGTTAGTTTCCACAGCAAGAAGGGAAGCTGGGGTTTCCCCCACCAGCAGGGCAGATCCTGATAAGGTTATGGAAGTCAAACCATCTGTGGCCTTATTAATTTGAGATTCTGGACATCACCTTCAATATGTCTTTATATGAGCAGTATACACATGCTCTCTTGATATTTTTCAAGAGAAAATCTGGAAATTATGATATTTTCCAGCCATATAAAAGGTACTACTCCAAAAGCCCTATCCTCTGACCCATGTAATATGCAGACATTCATTCACCTTTGACTCACCTACTGATTTATTTATTTATACTTATTGGCTGAGTTTATAATATGTAACAGGCGTTTAATAAATAAAACTTAGATCTCGAGAGTCCTCAAAAACATTACTATCTTTTGAAAGAGACAGGCCCTCAAAGAAATCATTTTTGTAGTTGGTTGGGAAAGAAAAGTTTACAGTATCACAACTGAGGTAGTCAATGCCCAAAGTGAGTCACAGTTGTGTCCCTGCTTCATGTTCCTTCTCGTCTGCACACAGGCTGAAACTCTCCACAGTTCATGAGCCCAGCAGCACTCTTGTGGTCCTGGAGTGGGAACACTCAGAGCCACCAATCGGGGTGCAGATTGTAGATTACCTCCTCCGTCAAGAGAAAGTCACTGACAGGATGGACCACTCCAAAGTGGAGACAGGTGAGCACCTTCTACCCATGGCCTTGTCTTGACCCAAGGTGATAAAACTAAAAACAAAGAAAAATGTCCTGCCTCATGGCTTTGCTCCAGGTCCCCAGTAGCCCAGGGCAGTGCAGGAGGAGCAGGGAGAAGAAGCTGTTCTGCTTCTCCAAGAAGCAGCTGTTCTTCCAAGCAGCAGTCATCTTGTCCATTTAAGAGTTTTTGCGTGGTGAGCATCTGACAAAGCCTTGTTTTGATTTTGCTTTTTGTTTATAAAAGAGGTGTCCATTTCATTGCCTCTAGGCACACTCACAAAGAAACAACAATATAGTACACTAGTTATCCTAGCCCACAATTAGGAAACAATTCTCTGCTAACCACTGCCGTGATTACAGAAAAAAAAATTCCTTTGCTAATAACCCCCCTCCAGGCAAAAGCATGTGCAAACAGATGTGTTTGGCCCATGTCTTTTCCTGAAGCAAACTGCTTTTCTCGGGTTCAGCTAGAAGAGGGAAGCCTTAACTGAATGGAAGCACCCCATGAAAAATGTTCCTTGCCTTAATATTTCACTACCTGCACACAGCAAAAGGTCAACATTCATAATCCCAAAAACTTATGCATGGGATGTGATCACCAGCAGGATGATGGCACCAACAATCTAATTCAAAATAAACAGCTTCGGTGAGCTTGCCACTGAGGGTTAGAGACATACACAGCTGCCTTCAGGCATAGAGAGCTGCCTACTGCTTCTTCCAAGGCCCTTTGCCTGATGTGCACAGGTATTGCTGAGGTATAGCAGGGGCCACTGACCAGAATGCTATCTCTGCCCATGCCAAGAACATTTTATAAAGGAGCGCTCAGGCCGGGCGTGGTGCCTCACGCCTGTATTCCCAGAACTTTGGGAGGCCGAGGCGGGTGGATCACGAGGTCAGGAGTTCGAGACCATCCTCAGCAACATGGTGAAACCCCGGCACATGCCTGTAATCTCAGCTACTCGGGAGACTGAGGCAGGGGAATTGCTTGAACCCAGGAGGCAGAGGTTGCAGTAAGCCAAGATCGCACCACTGCACTCCAGCCTGGGCGACAGAGCTAGACTCTGTCTCAAAAAAAAAAAAAAAAGCCTTCAGATGTGATGTGTACCTCTTGCGCTAGCTGTGTCTGAAATAACTCTAGACAAATGGCTCTGAGTGATTAAATATGAAATAGAAAAGGCCATTCCTTCTAGGTCTCCTTTCTCTACTCTAGAGATTGAGGACCAAGGCTTTGTCATGTTAAGTTCTCACTGAGTTGACTCCATCTCCTCACTGCTTAGCCATCATTGTTTCTCATGTGTTTTCCATTCCTTTCCCTCTGGGCAGAAACAGTGCTGAGCTTTGTGGATGACATCATCTCTGGAGCAAAGTCTCCTTGTGCAATGCCGTCTCAGGTGCCGGACAAGCAGCTCACCACTATCTCTCTGATCATACGATGCCTGGAACCTGACACCATTTACATGTGAGTAACACACGCCTACCTAGTGACTCCTTACCCTGACAGTCCCAAGGCTTCTTACTGGTTTCTTCTTACTACTTGAGTTCCTTTAGAGACTCAGTAAAACATGTTGAATCTCTTAAGTCTTATCCCAGGTGGCATTATAGAGAATCTTCTCAAGTACTTAGGCCCTGGAGTGGGGGGATCTAAAGAGATAATACGGTCCTGTCCCTTGAGGAGTTTGCAACATAGAGTGGAAAAATATAAAAAACTAACTTTGACTTAAGGCAGAATTAAATAATGTAGATAGAAAAGCAAAAAATGAAAAAAAAATTGTAAAAGAGAAGAAAGAAGTGATTAATTCTAACTAGAGTGGATGTCATCTAAACTGTGTTGTGTAGAATTTCAACCAACAGAGTCATGTTGGAAAGGGTATACTAGGCTCAGGACACTGCAAAAGCAAAGGTGAAGAAGCATGAAGGTGAGTAGCAAGTAGTCTAGTAGGGAAGAGGCAGACGGTGAGTAAAAGGGAAAGGAAGAAAGTGAGACTGGAAAGATAGAATGCTCTAAGTCCAAGGAGTCATTTTTGAGGAAAGGCATACAATACCAAGAACTCGCTTTAGAAAGCTAGCTAGCTCCGATGCATTGAAGTGATTTATAAAGGTTAGAAATGGGCAGCATTTTTCTTCAAAGAAATGCAGTGAACTATATCATGGACCTTGGAATGACCCTATTCTTTCTGTGAACTCTTCCCCATTTCTCCCTGTGCTCTAGAAACAATTGTAAAATGTTTGTGACGCAGAGATGTAAAAGATGCCAGAAAAGGAGAGATAATGATAGAATCTAAATCTTGATGGAAAAATTTGGGTGCTAAGGCAGAATTCATAGTGATGTTGTTGTAGGACTTCGTGACCCCATCAGTATGAAAAACATTTAACAGTTTGCAGAGGAGGTCACGAGAATAGAGTCAAGGTTTCCAGAATAAATCATTTCTATTTTCACAGTTAAAGAGTTCAGAGATGAAAAGCACTAGAAATTTGAGTGGCATTGGTTGCAAGATGAACTTCAGTGCTCAGGCTGAATGTCTTCAATATAGGAAAAAGGGCTGTTGCTATGGGCCATGCATGATGAAAGTAAAGTACATAAACACAAGTGACATTCTAGAGGATTTCAACAGTATATATAGACACAGATGAAAATACTAAGACCATGTTGGTCCACTTTTTGGGTGATTCCACCAATGCTATGATTCTCTTTGGCTCTTTTAATGGGGGGCAGTTGTGGCCCTTTATTGGAGGGGAGCGGGTGAAAGGAACAAGGATTCGAGAGTGCAGACCACCTAACCTGCTGTAAGGCATCTCAAACTCAGTGAAACTTGAATTATCATTTATAGTAAAGACTCGTAGTCCTTCAGTTGTGACTAAGTCACACTGTTAATTAGGAATTCCAAAGTTCCTATGTACAAGAGGTGGTATTAGGAGTTCAGCCATTACCCACTCTGCGACCCTCCTCATGTTGGCCTGATTGGCTGCGTTTCTGATCAGAGACCGAGGCTAATACCGTCTCTCACTCCAGCTTTTTGGTGATCTCCCATTATGTCCCTCCTACATCTTATAAAATGCGAACTATGAATGCTGATTTTTGAAAAGTTGGAGCCAATGCAGGGGATTAAGGAAGAAACAGCAAATGTCCACCAGGTGGCGCTGCAGATCACAAGAAGAGGGCCGTGTGGGAGGCCAGGAGTGACATTCCTCTCCCGGAAGGATCCAGGAGAGCTGCTCTTCAGTCCCTGGGATAGGGAGAGAGCTCTGGATTAAGAGTTGAGAATACATGGGCTGCAAACCTGGTTTTTTGTTCCTAACCACTAAATGGCTGTAAGCAAGACACTTAAACTTTCTCCAACTAAGTTTTCTTTCTATAAACTGGCAGGAGGGCGGCCTTCATTAATGGAGTGCTGACTACGCACGTGGGTGCCTCACACTCAGTGTCTCTGAGAATCCTCTCTGACTCTATGAGATTAGGGGTATTGTTTCCATTTTATAATTGAGGAAACAGGTGCAAGAAAACGGAGTAACTGCCCCAGAATCACACAGCTAGTTGCTTGGGGTCTGCAAGCCTTCCATCTTACTCCCCACTGCTCTAGGTTACTGTGAGAATCTCAGAGCCTGACCTCATTACCTCATATTAAAGCAGAGAGCTGGCTCTGCACCTGAGATCCACAGAGGTGGAACAGCATTTCTGCTTAGTTGGCTTCCTTTGTCACTCTGTATATTTTATTTAATGCTTTTCAAAACATGATTCTGAGAAGGATCCATGGTACAAAAACAGTGAAGAGCTCCTACTTGAAAGAGACCTTAAAGTACGTTTGGTCCAGCATTCATTTTACAGATGAAGAAACTGAGGCCAGGGTAGGGAGGTGACTCACAAGCCTTTCAACCCACTGTGCCATCATCACAATGCATGCTCACAGGAGAGCTGCTCTCTTTCCAGATGTGTGACAGCAGACAGATAATTCAGAATAAAAGGGAGCCAAATCCGAGGCATGGGCAGAAACCACCATGCCCAGAGAAAGAAAGTGGGAAAGTAGCAGACAAGACAGTCAGTCCTTAGCAGGGGCTTACAAGTCCTCCACTCACTTCAAGTTTCAGGCCTTTAACACCCACCTCTAGAAGCAAAGCTGTTCTGTGTCGGTGCACACGCACACAGGCCTCCATCAGGGTCATCACCAAATCTCTAGCCATGGGCTGAACAATTCCAGCCAGGCACGGTGGAAGAAGCCCAGAAGTTTTGGACAAAGCAGTAAATATACTTATACATGAGCCCTCCAATTGGGCACAGGGCTTATCTCTTCTGCCCAGTAATCCCATCTAACCCTCTGAGGGTGCTGAGTCTTCAGTGGTAGAAACGATAACGCTAACGGTAAGCTGAGGCATTTCCACATGAAATGTGTAAAGTGCTCCCCGGGCCATAATGGTTAAATAAACTGACCCCTCTTTCAGTGGCCCTCCACGACTGAGAGATTTGGGACTACTGAATAATGGCTCTTAGATCAAGCCCCAACCCTCCTTGGAAGGTTAAGTGAAGCATCTCCTTTTCTGATACCTGCTTCATGTTAAAAATAAAATACACTACTAAAGGTGGAAAGAGCTTGAGAACTTAAATTTTGCCCCATCAGGGTAATGTGAGAATTAATGTGAGGACAGGTATTTTCATCCTAGGTCAGCATCCAATACAGTTTAGCTGGAACTTACAGCAAGACAGGCCACAAGGCAGAGCTTGGGCAAGCTTGGGGAGGGAAGAGGTGGGGACTGAGAGAGAAGGGGTCCATCTGACAACCAATTAGGATGTTTCTCATCATAGTCCAAGGACACTTAGAAATTAAAGGTCCAGGGTTAAGGAATGGTGGGCTACAAAAGGTGGCTGGAATGCAGCCACAGATGGTCTAGGGCAGGTGACCTTTTAACATATGGCAGGCAGCATCATGTGGCCCAGAGCTGCACATAGCCAGACTGCAGCCCTGAGTTCCAAGGCCTTGCTCAGGGCTCTGGAAGTCAGGCAGGAACAGGCAGAGCAGGGCCAGAATGACAGGGAATGGGGCACTAGGCAGGCAGGGCCTCAGCAGTGGAAACCAGGGCAGGGGCCTAGACATGGAGACTCAGACACACAGTCAGGGATGCAAGCCTTGTAGGAAGAGGGAGAGCGAACTGCGAGTTCTCATCAGCGTCAGGAGATAGGAAGTCCCGTTCTCTCCCAGGCTGATGCTCTCGGGCCAGCATGGTCACGGTGCTGGGGCATGGGCCTGGCCCAGTCCTCTGGTACTTGCATCTTTGGGGCCCTTCCTGAGGGGGAGGTCAAGGTGGTCTAGAGCAGGTGGGCAGAGGAGGGAGTTGGTGCCTGACCTGAGACTGGATTGTGGGATTGAACTAGGAACAGAGCTGGCTCTACACAGGGCTGGTCAGGTACACCAGCTGGGGTTTGGCGGCCCCATTCGCAATTCTAGAAACAGTACCAGAAGCTGATGAGGCATCAGCATATGGCATGTGGGGCCAAATGATGGAAAATTTCATGGCTGCCACTGCTATAGGTCCAGCCAGCCTAGCATTGCCACCGGGAAGCTGTAGGGGCTGGGTGCAAGGGGTCCCCTCTGACCTTAGAGGAGAAGAATGGCAAGGAGACAAGGGTGAGAAGACCTTGGGTTTGGAATCAGGGTCAGGCTGGGTTTGAGTACTAGGTAAGACCATTTATCAGAACTCAGGAACAGGGGATGAGGCAGAGGCCAGTGAAGTGGATTGAGCCACCGTGTTGCAGACAGGAGTGAAGGCTTGCACACTTGGTCCTGTTCTGACAGCAAGGAGGGGCGGAAGTCCTGCAGGAAGTCAGCAGGTGTGGTCCAACCTACTGTGTCCTGAATCCAGGCAGGTCATCACATTCTCAGTCCCAGCAGACTAGTGTTCAGGTGGTATGGGACCTGCCTGTGTGAGGTCCCCATGATTCAGCATGAGAATTTGGAGAAGGTAGAGAGAAGATAAATGATGTATCAGGGCACACAGGCTCTCACACTAACCTTTCTGTGGATGTCTTTGTGGGGAGGGAGTGGTGGACCATGGTTGCTTTTTCTCTGTTGAGAGAAATGCATATTTCTTGCCAGAATCATTAGGCAATTATCTGTATCTTTTCTACTTCACCAGCGTGTCTGTTCCACGCCCAGCTGACATTTAACTGGACCACTGTGTCTCGGGGCCTCTCTCTCCTTTTCACCTCTCTCCCTCCCTGTAACTCTGCCAAAAGGAAAGAAAATCAATAATTGTCAATAAACGCAGCCTCCCGTGGTGACACAGCAGAAAGTAAAGCGACAGGAAAGGCAACATTAATGATTTTCTTTAGACCGACTGGGTTGGTTATCAGAGACCCTTGCCACAGACACCGGAGCTGACCGTCATGGTTATGTTCAGATTCCCTTCTCAGTGGCAGAACCTAGAATTCCTCTGGGTTCACTGCACATAGCACAGCACTGAAGTGGACTAATGTGATATATGCAGTGTCATGAACCATATTATCTTTCAGGTATTTCTGTACATTATTGTCTCATTTCATTCTCACAGTGGCTTACAAGTAGTCTTATTATCATCTCCATTTCGCAGGCATTCACTCTAACTATGTGGCTTCAGACCCAAGTTCTGACCATCCATTTCCAAAGATGTAAACTGTTTCCCTGAGTGGTTTTCAAAGTTTAACAGGCACCAGAGTCACCTGGACGGCCCAGGAAAGCACAGAGGTCTGGGGATCCCTAGAGTTTCTGATTCAGTGGGTCTGGGCTAGGATCTGCTGCTCCCAGTTTCCCAGGTAATGCTGGTCCTGCTGGTCTGGGGCCCCCACTTTGTGAACCAGTGCCTGAGGCCATGATGCTTTCTGCCAAAAAATATACTCACGGCAGCAAATTACAACCCAAGACCCACTAGGAAGCAGTGAGGGGCTCTAGGCTGCATCTTTCTGCCTGGAATGGTGGCAGTAAACGTGAACCAGGATGAGTATATCTGGGTCTGTAGTCACCCATCCAGGCAGAGCTGGGCCATGAAGTAGGGCCACAGAGATCTAGTCTCCAGTCACACTGTTTCTGCTAACCATGCCCTCCCACTCCCTGCCAGGTTCACGCTGTGGGGAGTGGACAACACAGGACGGCGCTCCAGGCCAAGCGATGTGATCGTGAAGACCCCATGTCCTGTGGTGGATGATGTCAAAGCTCAAGGTAAGAGGCATTGAAGTTAGCAGGGTTTCTGAAGGGATGCCCCAGGTACTCTCCCTTGCTATGAGGACAGAGGGACCAAGAGAGTTGAATGGAGCAACCTGGAGTTCAGCAGGGAAGGAGAATTCAAGGCCCAGTACAGGAGCATTGCCTTTCCAGAAATACTCCTCAGCTGCTGGCAAAAGTGCTCATCGTATTACATTACTCCACATAGTCATAAGTCTAGGAGCCCACAGGAGACACTGATGAAGCCCACTAGCATACACGATTATATGCCAGGTGCTTACATACATAGTGAGGTACCTGTAATCTCTGCCCTCAGGAGTCATTTACTCTGTCTATATGTTTTTGTACACCTGAAAGGTTATTTTGAATCAACATGTACAGCAAGGCTGCAGATTTGGAGTTAATTGCTAAATCCCCCCCATCCCTGACAAAAATGCATCAAAATTTTTAATTCTATATTTTGAAGTTATTATGGGCCAGTTGTTTGATAAATAACTGGCTGTCTTCAGTACATGCTCCCCTGCAGGATCAGTCCCTGTTAATTAAGAAAAGCTTGTCTTCAGTCAGCATCCATTGCACAAAGCTTACCTTTTCCTCATGACAGTACTGGACTGGTCTTGACATCATCCCCTGTTCTAAGGTTTTTACACCCTATTTATAACCAGAATTTTATTCATCCTGGTCAACACTTCTACAGGCCTCCAGCACTAATTTAAGTGATCTTATCAACCACTAACATGGTAGTATTGAACAGATAGTATTTGCATATTAATAGACATTGATGCTGAAAGTTTTAGGTTGTGCAAGTTACAGTAAGAGAAATATTGTGTCCAGTCTGATTTGCTGACATCCCTTAAATCACCTTGTATAAGGCTCCTGACTCCAGGTGTATTAGATTGACAGGAGGGACATAATCCCAGAATGTCCAAGGGGTGACATTATGATGATGCAAAATCACAGGGGAAAGATGACCTGGATTCCCATTGATTAAAACCACTAATATTGTAGCACTGTACAAGGTCTGAAAAGATTTTCATCTTTAATCTGCAGAGCATGTTAAAGGTAGGGTTATTTCCAACACAGACATCTGATCATATCAAGGGCCCTTCTTAAAACTCTTTAATGTATTGCCATTCTTCTTGTGACAAAAACATTAAACAGGTACATTAGGACCTACATGGAGTGGCCCCAGCCCACTTCTCCAGCACTTTGGCCCCCTCCCTTAGCCGATTTCTGCATTCCAGCCTCACTGCCTTCCTCAGTTCTTCCAACACCATTTTCATTCTACCATGAGGCCTTTGCACACATGGGTCCCATTACCTAGAATTTTCTTACCCTGTCAACTGATGAACACCTCTTAGTCTGCAAATCTCAGACCAAGTGTCCCTCCTTCAGGGCAGAAGGGACCAGGAGCCATAATGAGGTATCCTCACAGTACCGTGTTTCATTCTTCAGAACATTCATCATATTTATTATTATAATGATGTGTTCAATGCCTGTCTACCTCACAAGACAGTGAGCTCCATGAGATCAGGCTTCCAGTCTGTTTTTGTCCACTGTTAAATCACTAACACCTGGGAGGCAGTGTGGTTGACCAACTCATTGCAGAGAACCTGGAATCAACATCCCAGGTTCAAATGCCTGTTTCCTATCTAACCACTTGATCTTCAACAGGTTACTTCACCCCATGCCTCAGTTTACTCATCTGTAAAGTGGGGATGAGGGAGGTAGTATCCTAACTAATGAGGTTCTAGTGAAAATTAAATGACTTAATTAATGTAAAATAAAAAAAAAACCCACACAAAGTGTGGCATATAATAATTATTCAGTAAAAGTTAGCTGCTATTATTATCAGTAACCAACCATAGAGCTTGCTGTCTTCTAGGAAGTCAATAAGTATTTACTGAATGAATGACACAATACCCCCATGTTATAGATGCAGCAATTGAGGTTGAGAGTAGAGTAAGTAAAGTGATCAATATCACAAAGCATCTGGCAGAACCAGTACTGACACTTGTTACTTTACCCAATTCCCATTTTGTCCAGGTTACCAAAAAATGGTTAGAGAGTTATTATGTCAAAGACTGAAGCACTTCCCCTTGTCTCTAAATACTGATGAAGAAGAAAAGGCTCACATTTTGAAAGACTGTTCAAATTACATACCGAAAATCTCCCTTTTTAGACCCTCTGGAGTGAGTGCTGCTTGCTTATAGGGTTTAGACTGAATGACTTTCGAAGGTCTCTGCAATTCCCTGATGGGGAAAACTGGAATTGAAAACTCCCGGATGAGAGACTGTCTGGAGAGGATCCATGACACCCTTATTTCATTATCTGCTGATTTCTTCCTCTAAGCCAGAGAGAGGCAGGTGGTGAGAAGGTGCCTCCGCTATTCCTGTGTTGGAGAGTATGCTGGTGTCCTTGCAGGTAGCACAGCCTGCAGTGAGTAGTGGGACATCAGGGAGTAGGCAGCAGGTGGTGGGACATTAGGGAGGTGATTAGCAGGTGGAGGGGATGCAGCATGACGCTACCTGCAGAGATGGCTAGGTAGAAAGTAATTCTAGAATAAAGAGTGGCTCATATAGGGAAGTTTGCTGGGAGCAGACAACTACACAGTTTTCCATGTGGGGCTCCTTCGGGTCAGCCCAAGCCCTCCAGAGTACATCAAGATGTGCTCTGCCTGCTTGTGCTTCTTAATAAAGAGAGTTGCTGAAATCCCAGCAGACAAGCTGGGAGCAGAAGAGCCAATTTAGTGTTGAGACACTTGTTACTTTACCCAACTCCCATTTTGTCCAGTGAAATAACACTCCCAGGGCCTGCTATCCTTCGGCCACGAAGGTGTCCTGTGCAGGTAAATCCAGAATTAATGAGTTAGACTAATTGAGGGTATCCTTGCTAATTAATACAGTTTTAGCAGTTCTACCAAAATACCATATGCTTTGTCTTCCTCACACCCAGATGGTGATCATAAATATGATCTTGCTGCACTCAGGTCTGAGTTTAAATCTAATAAATGGGAATTACCTTTTTAGTGACCTGGAGCATGACTTCAGCTCCTCATTATCTAGCTAAAAGCCAGACTTCATCCCTTATGTGAAGATTTATCCTGAACTGGATACTTTCTCTGAAGAATTTTCCTGCATCATGACACTAAAGCCACTGTGGAAATAAGTTTCTACCAATTTTTTGCTGAAACCAGCCTCCCACAGTAGGTTCAGGCTCATGTGAGTAATAAGATCAACCCTCTTGGCTAGACTGTAGGTTGGGGCATGGCCTTCTGAGAGTTCTTCTTCATGAAGCTTCATCCATGGAAGGCTAGTTCTCATCCACCCCTCCCTGATGCCCGTTCTCTCTTCCTGATGCAGACATAAATGTTTATCCATCCCTTGATTTGCTCCTTCCACAGCCATTTATTGAACCCTGCTATTAGATGCTACACACAAAAGTAATTAGAATCAAAATCTGTTTTCAAGAAATTTACAATCTGATTTCATGAATTCATTACATCATTCAATATACCTTAAGCCCTTACTAAATACCTGTCCTAGGCAGCTGGAGCCAAACCTCCTGCCTCATGGAGCTTATATCTTAGCAAGGATGACCACCAACAACAACACAGTAACTTGTGCAATACTTCAGATGGCAATATGTGTTATGGAGATAAATAAGCAGGGCTGCGGGATAGGAGGTGCAGAGAGTGGAATTTTAACTGGAGTGGCTTGGGAAGGTGAGGGAGAAAGTCATGCAGAAATCTAGGGGAAGATCTTTCCAGATCGAGGAGCAGCGGTACAGAGGTTCTTGGCTCATGTTTGAAGAAGAGGAAGGAGGAACAGTGGGAGAGAGAAGAGCAGGAGAGGAGCTCCAAGAGTGTGGGAGGCATCCCACAGGGCCTGGTCATCAGAACAGGGCACTGGACTCTGCCTGGGATTGGAGTGGGAAGCCCTGGAGGACGGTGAGCAAGGGGCTGACTTGATGGATGGTGGAGTGACCCCTGCCTGTTCTCATGCTCTACATCCAACCCACTGGCAAATCCTTCTGGTTCTCCTTTTCCTTATTGGAGAACAGATTTCACAGAAATACAAAGGCTGTGGAAGGACGAACTTCCTCTTGTTTTATTTTTCCACACTTTTTAACACACTATATTTTACTTATTTACTACGTTTATTGCTTACCTGACCTGTCTCCTACCACCAGACTGTAAGTGCCATAAGGGTGAGGATTTTTGTCCGACGTAGCCCAAGGACATAGAAAACTGTCAGGTGCATACTAAGTACTCGAAAACAATTTTATTTAATAAATGAATAAATATAAGCTTACTATCTCCAGACATTGTGCTTTTTTTTTAAAAAAAAGGTTTGACATTTAATATAGTTTTTATTCTCACAAGAATCTTGGAGGGTGTGTATTATTAACCATCATTGAACAGGCATGGAAACTAAGACCCAGAGAGGTTAAGTAACTTGTCCCCGGTCACACAGCGGGTGTGGCCCAACTCCATTTGTTGCCATGGTGCCTGGGCCTGAGAGCCTCAGTCTCAGCCTTGTTAATTTATCCTGCCGCCTGAGAGATCTCAGTTCTTTTCTAATCATGTTTTTTTGTGATGAGGCTGTGTAGACAGGCTCTTTGCCATATTTTCACCTGCGTCTTATGTATTTCTGAACATCATGATCGTTAAAGAGAGAAAAGACAGGTATCTGTCTTGAATAGCTTGAGGTTTCTGTGAACCTGCAATTGAGTAAAATTATAACTAAAAATACCTCTACTATTTTCCATTGTTTGAGTTAGTGAATTCTTGAGATGCTATGAAGACTAACAAAATAAATTATCTCAATTCTTTCTGTGAAAATAGGAGGAGCCAGAAATATTCATGCGCTAGGAGCCTGGAGCATAGATCTTTCTGAAAACAGCATCTCACTTACTGATGTGTGCTCTTAAGCATACCCAAGAGCTAGAATATTGTGGTTTTAGGAGATTGGTGGTGGAAACTGGTCTCATCCCACGTGCTGCAAAAGCTGGGAGCCTTTAGTCTTCTCTAGCTGGATATGACTGCTATGTTATGAGAATGGTTGGCATCTCCTCAGCCATCACTACTCCTCAGCAAAGACTACCACAACCAGGGCCTGGCATGTGGACTGTTCTTTCTCATCACAAGAAGTAAGCATAGACTGGCACCGGTGCAGGGGTGGGAGAGGAAGTCCAGACCTGCCTATCTCAGCTCTGGTCTTATGGCCAGCATTTTTCCTGCCCCTGGTCATTCTTCTCTCAGCAAGCGCTCCCTGCCTCCCATGGAGCACAACACAGCTCTTAGAAAAGCCCTCGGCCTCTTCTTATCTCAACTTCAGAAACGACAGACCCCCTGCACAGCTACTAGGATTCCCTCTTTCTTGACATCTGTAGCCCAATCAGGGAAATGCCCTTGACTAGAGAGAGTCATCCCAGATTTTCCATCCCATGACTCTGCCTCCTGTACCTTAAATTGGTTATACATCACGTATTTCCACGCACCAGTACACAATAGCAACGGCAGATAGGCGTAGTTTTCAATTTTGACTCCATCTCACACTGGCAGTGTGACCTTGGGCAGGTGGGTAACTTGACCTTTTCCCAAATCTTCCCATTTGTAAAACAGGCACATTCATATCCATCTTTCAGTGGTAGTGTGAGAATTGGAATTCACATGTGCAAAGTTCTTGGCAATCATAGGCCTTCGATAAACAACTAGAGATACCATAGATGTTTGTTTTCTAAATCACTATCCTCTTTGTTTCTTGATTCCATTTTTAACAATATGAGAATTTTAGCAACCTGAAAATCTAAGTGGACTTCTATACTCAAGTTATTTGCAATGCAGCTAAATATGCTGGCTGCAAGTTTGGTTGCTACAGGATTGGTGTGACCTGGTATAGAGAGATATCACTGAGAAACACTTCCCCAAAGTAAATTTAAGTTGTTCCCAAAGGTTTAAGTTCTATTCATTCAAGTAACATTTTTGGATCTACTTGATTGTCTGGCCTTGTGCTAGCCACTCAGGATAGTAAGGGTGTAAAATCTGGCTCCTGTCCTCATAGGCAACAGGTAAGACAGAAAAGTAAAGAAATAATTTCTGTGTCTGGGCAGGATAGAGGTAGAAATTTTATTCATTCCAACTCTGGAAACTGCTACAAGGATGACTTCGTCATGACCAGCAGTGCTGAAGTCACTTGGAAGTTTGACAAGGAATCAGGCTGCCATGCCTGCGAGCTCACAGACGGTCACATTGGCCAAGTTGTGGCTTAGGAACCTGTGGACTTCATTTCTTCATCCCCAGAATTAACACTGCATCCAAGACAAAGCAGTGCTCTCCAGATCTTAGTTTCCCAGCTGTTTAGTGAGAAAAATGTAAATACATCTTCTTTCTGACAGGTTAAAAGAGAAAATATTTAATGATGAAGTACTTTGAGCTCTGTAAGAAAAAAATGCCAAGTCTATACAAAATCATTTCCACTTTGCCACATCACCAACTTCAGACTTAGCAATTTATGCCTTTGAGGAAGAAATATCAGAGACGTAAATTAAATGGAAAGATTACTCATTTACACTAGATTCCATTTCTGGGTCTCCACAGATCTGCCTCTGCATCTGGTCTAGGTGGTCCTAACAAGGGTTCTGCTTTCCCACAGTCATGAGGCCACTTCAGACTCTTCATGTCACTCGCAAGCACTGCCTGACAGTGCCTCACTTCATCCCTGAGCTGAACGCCCGCCACTCGCTGCCAGGGCTGCCCTGCTGCTTTGGCAGGAACCCTGGTATGCAAGCACTTGCCACCTAGAAGTGTAGGGTTATTAATGCCCCATTGGAACACACTCAGACCAATCATGGATGGAAGTTGGAGATAAATTCTTTCCTTCTACCCCTGAATGACCCACTGGAGATCCAGTGGGTCACACATCCTCTCCTGCAAAATGTAGCAATCAGCTTATCAGGAAGGCATGACCAGCTCCTTCATGCTCTCCCTTACATTTACTTTCTCTTCTTTCTTGCTTCATTTCTCTTTATCTTCGCTCTTGCTTCCCTGGAATTGCACTTGCCAAAAAAGTGTTAATATATGAGCTTTTTCCTCAAGCTAGGTATTTTTAGAAAACCTTAGTAAAAAAATGAATATTGTAACTGAAACAAACCTTAGAGGTATTCTAGTCAAAGGCTTTCATTTTAGAATAGAAAACTGAAGCCTGGTGGGGCAGACACAAAGTGAATTACTCAAATCACTTTCTTCAGGCCTTGGGTTCAATACTCTTTCAGTAACAGCATACTCACACACACATCAGCAAACATGCATATATGTATATACACACACATTCACATATACACATTTATGTGTATGCATATACTATATATATATGCATATTATATACACATTATAAATGATCTACATGTGTCTATGATGTATCTATATGATATAGATCATATATAATGTATGTGTATACATACATTATTTTATATATATGTAAATATGAACTTATTTTCCTTTTCCTCCTTCCTCAGAAATAGCTGACAAGATCTACAATCTCTTCAATGGCTACACCAGTGGGAAGGAGCAGCAGACCGCCTACAATACCCTCCTGGATCTGGGTTCCCCCACCTTACACCGGGTCCTCTACCACTATAACCAGCACTACGAGAGCTTCGGGGAATTCACCTGGCGATGTGAGGATGAGTTAGGTCCCAGGTAATCAATAAACTAAGTCAACCCTTTTAAAGACTTCTTGAAATTTTGTATCTCTTGTGCTGTAATACTGCATCCATGAAGTTGTAGAGATTTCCTGGATGAGCTTAGGCAATCAGAGAAGTCAGTCCCCTGATTTAAGACAGTTCAGCCCATGCAGATTAGTTTTGGATGAGCTCTGTTTAAGCAGTCCAGCCATGAATGCTTTTCCTGAACTCTGAAAAACAATTTTGCTCTTGACCTATTTTACCCTCCTTTTTCATCATGTTGACATTGCATTCTAAAACTCAAAGAGCCAAAAGCATGGTCTTGTGAAAGAAAATTTGGAATTTTATTAAAGAGGCTATCCAAAAATATTTTTTGCATTTAGGTTTTTCATATATTATATGCATTGTAAATACTTGTTTTGAGTTAAATTCCACATCTCTTGAAATGCAACAAGAGAGTAGACAAAGACCCATCTTGATGTCAGTCTTGGCCAGAACTAGGGTCACATAGTGTGTGCTAACTTCTCTTGGCCCCAAGGGCCACAACTGCCTAATACTCCACACCCACCGCTTTTAGGTTGCACAAACAGAATAGTGTGCTTGGAAAGTAAGAAATGAGAAGAATGTGCAGATGTATCACTTTTCTTTTTTTCTGTTAATCATAACTGTATATTGCTGCTTTGAGAAAACAGACTTCCCTGGAAAGACTGAAATTTTGGGATAAGTATGATAAAAAGGATTTTCATATGGAATGTTATTAACTATATGTCCCCAAATTATTTAGGTGCTCATGCAGAAACAATAAAAATAGGGGAAGGGCTGTGAGGATAGAAAAAAGAATGAATGAGAAAGAAAATGAAGAAGGAAGGAGAAAATTTAAAAAGGAAGGAAGGAACAAAGGAAGGAAGGAAGGAAGGAAGGAAGGAAGGAAGGAAAGAAATGAAGAAAATCAACACTATAGAATCCTCTGTCTCTTAAAGAATTCTTTCACTCCAGCCAACAGGGCAGAATGAAAGTACCACCCAAAAGTCATCCCATCCATCTGACTTCTGACCAAACTGGAGAGAGAATCAACCTCATTTGGCCTGCTGTGACTTGCAGTTATAAACTTTCCCAGAAGACCATCATTGAGGACATTCTATTTTCTTACTTTTGAAGGAAAGAGGAAAATTAGGTTTATCTTCTGAAATAAAATGATTTTATGTGTAAGATCTGGCAGGATTTTTCTACAATCCATAAGTAATTTCCTGTTTATAAAGAGTGATAGTTCTTGGGCAAAGAGAGCCATCACTATAGACCACAGAGAAAAATGTAAGGGATTTTTAATTTGCTTTGTCTCAGTTTTGGTAAGAGACAAATCCTGGGTTAGAAAGTAGATACATGTTAAAAAATGTCCCCTTCACTTCATACCCTATCTTTGTCTTTACCTTATTCTTACTCATCACTAATATCAACTCCATTCTCTAACTCTCTCCTCTCCTCTCCACTCCCGCTACCTCCTTCTCCACCCACTCCTTTCCTCTCTGCTCCCCTCTCCCCTCTTCTCCCTTCCCTTCTCTCTTCTGACATTTACTGAGTGTATATATACAGTTCTTTGTCAGGGAACATAAATGTCACAATTTGAAAAGCACTAACATTGCATATATCATCTTGATTTCTAAGGGCATTTGGAGTGCTTTTAAAATTTCTCTCTTGTGACTCAAGAGTCAGAAGCAAAATTGGTTAATGAAGAAAGTGAGCAGGGGAAGAAATGTAGATCTTGTTGTAAAGTAAGGCCACCACTGACTGCACACTCTCCTCCCAGGAGGCTCCTTCATGTGTAATACTAGTCTTTCATGGCTATACATTAGAAAACATTGTGTAGTTTCATTAGTCTGCAGGAAATAAAATTTGGCTTTTTAGTGTCATGGATCTCAGAGACAACCACAGGAAAGGAAAAATCCTCTGTTTTGAAATACATCAACCCACTTTGGGGTTAATTGTGAAGATGAGCAGAAAAGGGTCTATGGCTGCTTACTTCCTCTGAGCAAACAGAGGATTCCCTCAGTTCACCACAATCCAATTTCATTAAAACTCAATGAGGCCTCCAGATTGAGCTGAGGGTTGAAAATAGTTTGAGAAAAACATCGGTTGCTCTACTAATAAGAAAGAAAGCCACAGGCTCCAAAATGGTCAACGGCAATCCCAAATTTATTATTATTATTGTTATTTAAAGTGAGCACTGAAAGCAGCAACAAAGGGTGTATGGGCTAATTAAATTCATTCTTTTGGAAGGATGATGGGAGTTCTTTGTTCATTTCTTGAACATGATGCTGATATTGTCCCTCCCTCTTCCGCCTCTCCCCTTTCTCCACCTCCCATGAACTTGTCAACAACTAATGACATACAGTAGGACACAGACTGAGAGGCAGGGCCACCAGAGTTCTTGTTGATGACAACTTTTGGAAAACCTGCTTGACCAAACTGCAGAGGCTGATAGGGAAAGTACAGATCATCTGCCCAAGACAATTTAGTCAGCAGGCAGAGTGTTTGTTTGGTTTCTTCTGACCCACCATTGAAGTTGGAGAAAATATGACTGTACCTCCCATGACTTCACTCCACTCTTGGCCCTTGACTTTGCTGCTGAAGCTCAAACCCTTCCTCCGACCAACTGCAATCTCCACCCTTCTCTCAGCTCACCCTTTAGTAACGCAGGGAGGTCATCCCTTGGTGATGCTCTCTGCCAGGATAGTAGAGGAAAAATGAAAGGAATGTGGCTATTGTTCTTTGAAACCTCTCTCTAAATAAGGTGAATAAAATTTCAGTTTCTGGAAGGAATTATGATATGGTTTGGCTGTGTCCCCACCCAAATCTCATCTTGAATTCTCACGTGTTGGGGGGGATCTGGGGGGAGGTAATGGAATCATGGGACAGGTCTTTCCCGTGCTATTCTTGTGATAGTGAATAAGTCTCATGAGATCTGATGGTTTTAAAAATGGGAGTCTCCCTGCAAAAGCTCTCTTCTTTTGTCTGCCGCCATGTGAGATGTGCCTTTCACCTTCCACCATGATTGTGATGCTTCCCCAGCCATGTGGAGCTGTGAGTCCAGTTAAACCGTTCTTTTGTAAGTTGCCCAGTCTCGGGTGTGTCTTTCTCAGCAGCATGAAAACAGACTAATACAAATTGTTGATGAAACTAGAAAAGAGTGGTTCCACACATGAGTTAGACTAGCAGTCAATAAATGCTGCAAAGAATAGTGTTTATTGAGTTTTCCAAGTCAGTAGTCTTTGTTGAGTTTTCCAGGTCACAAGACCTTGTTCAAATGAGAGTATCTTCCTTCATGGGTCTCTGGTTACTTGCATTTTTAAAGAATAAGAAAAACACAACTGAATGAGGTGATCCTGATCTTTTACTCTTCCAGTCAAATCCAGTAAGCTCTGAGAACTGACTCTAGGCTTTCTTTATCTATGACACCAGAAGTGAGTGCCACTGGTCTGCACCAGTGACATAGTGTTGCTAGTCCTTTCCCCCAAGCTAGATGCCAGAGGCTCTCACACTCTGTGCTCCTGGCCCAGGGAGATCACTCCTTTCCAGTGTGTGCAACTTGGGGCACCTTGCTCTCCTCTCTCCCTTCTCTCTCAGGAATCTGCAGTGGCTCAGGTGACCTTCATCACCTTCTTTGTTTTCCCTCTCCTTTGGGGCTAAGTGACAATGATAATGGCCTCTTCACTTTCTGAGGGAGGTGGAGAAATGGAGCATGAGCTCACCTGGAGGTTAATTAGGTGATATGTGCAACTGACAGTCTTCATTTTCCCAAAGGATAATCCTGTGTCAATATGAACTGAGGGTATTATTGTCCTTGCCTTTATTACACTACAGCTACTTCCATCCAGGCATAATTGGTCACATCTAATATCCTTTTCAGTTCAACATAACGGCTGCTTCTACCAGTTCAGAAGTGGCCTTGGAAAGGGAAATATTTAGTCAAGCACATTATTTGTCATTTAGTGATGATAAATGACTAGCTTTAAAGAAACTTGATTTGATTTGTCTTTCAAACATGCCAACTCTATGATTTTTAAAAGGCATGCATTTCCACTACAATATTAGTTTTTTTATTTTCTCTTCTTATTTTTCCTTACTGCATTTTTTCTGTTTCTTTTTGGTGCTTGCTCACTTTGAACATTTATTCCATTCATTCATTCATTCATTCATTTGCTTGACAGATATTTATGGAGGGCTCACTGTTCTAAGTGCCAAAGGTAAAATAGGGAGAAAACACACCACACTCTGCCCTCTTGAAGTTTAGAGTCTCACACTAATAGTAGCTCTGCTCATCCAGACCCTCTCTTCTTTCTAACTTAAGTATCCTCTGTGCTTGATCCATAGGAAAGCTGGTCTCATCCTTTCCCAGCTTGGGGACCTCAGCAGTTGGTGCAATGGACTCCTTCAGGAACCCAAGATAAGCTTGCGGCGCAGCTCACTCAAGTACCTGGGGTGCCGCTACAGCGAGATCAAACCCTATGGACTTGACTGGGCGGAGCTCAGCCGGGACCTCAGGAAGACGTGTGAGGAGCAGACCCTGAGCATCCCCTACAACGACTATGGGGACAGCAAAGAGATCTAGCATCATAAGGTCAGGGAGCTGCTGCCAGAATGAAGTAGGAAAGAGGAGGGATCCATCTGGGTTGGTTTGTGGATTTTTAATATTTTTTAATGGAACATTAAAACCTCCACAGCAACATCAAAACCAGGGAGTAAGTGATCCTTGCTCCCTGCAGAACTTCTTCAGTATGATGTTCTCCATCTGCATGATTGGGAAATCTGCCAGCTGGTGGCTTCATGCAGTGCCATATTTCTTTAGAGGATTACTTTGGGGTTTGCTTTGCCGTTACTTTGTTCCATTCATTTTTTTCCCTGAGAAGATTACCAAAATGCTCAAGAGCTCTGCTGTGATCCCCATGAAAAGTCTATTAAGTAGGCACCCTGTGCTCACTGAGTTCCTAAATCCATTGCAACCCGGGATAGAGGTGAGGTCAGAAAGTTGTTAGGCCTGCCTCAGGCCCCACGCTCAAACATGCCTCAGGAAGCATCTCACTCTGGGAGCCTTGGCCCTGCTCACAGAGAAAGACAATTAGAAAACTGGGGAAGGTGGCCCTTGTATGTGCCTCCTGGTTTTCTTCCTAGGCCTTGCTGTCACTATTTCCATACCCGAAAGGTGTAACCAGCTTTCATTATAGGCCCCAGTGGACCACTTGGGTTTTGAGATCCTTCCTTATTTTAAGCCAGGACTGGGATTAAATCTCCCTCGGTCAGATCTCTGTCCCCTCCTCTGAACAACATGATCTTTGAGAGGGAACAAGATGCCATCTGTCAAATGCACCTTCAGAAAAGTCTACCTGGGAGACTAGTTAGCAGTCCACATTCTAGAAAAGACTTGGAGTTTATTATTTTTTTACAAAAATCCATTCTTCCTTTGGATGGACTTCTCCAGCCTACCAATATATATCTATGTGCCTGGATTATCTTTAACCCCCACACCTCTTAGACTGAGCAGGTAAGGCTTGGTGGATGTCTGATGGGGTCCAGGAGGGGTCAATACTTTCATGTCAGTGTTACAGTGAACTAAAGCTATTATTGATCACAAAAAATGTCTGTTCATCCCCACCTTGCTAAATTTGCTTGTGTTGCTAGTTTTGCAAATCGCTTCTCTGATAACCATAAGCAGGAGGATTCCACCATGTTCACTGCTCATCCAGTTGCTGGAATCCTGTGTAGGGAAGCACCACTGATTGCAGTTAAGGACTAGAGTGTTGTTTCCATCCCACCGCCCAAGCATTGACATGGTCACAGATAGTGACCCAGCCAACAGGAAGCCCAGACTTTCAGAAAGAGCCTGGCAAGGCCCTGTTAACTAGCAATGGCCTTAGCCATCCCATACAACTCAGTAGCCTGAACACACACCTTCAGCCATCATACCTTTGACCAGAGCTCCTCATTTGGAAGCACCTAAGGAAGGTCAGGAAACAGATGCAGGACCTATAAGGCTAGTCGTTGAGCTAAATTGTTTTTTTTTCTAAATAGTAATAATGACAGATAACATTTATTGAGTGCTTGCTGTATGCCAGGCACTGCTCTAAGAACTTTAGGTATCATTGAATTCTCACAGCAACTCCTGAGGAAAGTACTATTCTTATCTCCATTTTAGTGTTAGGAAAATGAGGCAAGGAGGTTATACAATTTGCCCCAAATCCCTCATGCACTTAACTCACACTGAATTTCAGTGTGAGTTCAGGCTGTTGGTCTCCAGGGCACAGGATCTTAGCAACCCTGCAATACTCAGTTCTGTTTTTGGTATCATCTGGCATACAATTGTCCGAGCTCTCAGCCCAACAGGGAGCCTACCCAGAGAGCTTTACCTTTCCCAAGCATCTGTGGCATGGACATGTCCTCTGTGCAGTGGAAGGAGGAGGGGCCAAAGTGCGCCCTTGGCCTTTGGAGCTAGAGCATCCTTGGGACCCTCAGTTCCACTGCACATGGCCCTCCTCCCCACCCTCATAACTGGGAAGGAAGCCTGTGATGAGGCTGAGATAAAGCACAGGGTGGTTTCACTCTCCTGTCTCCTTCTTTCCAAACACTGAAGGATTTATTTCAAACTCTCTAATGCACCTGTCTCAGCGATTCCCCTACTTTCAAAGAAAAGATCAGCAGAAAAACTGGCTGTCCCACCTGTGGCAAATGCTGGAGCCTCAGTTTAAGTGCCTCAAGGGGCAAATATTTCACCATTGCCAGAGAAGATGTGACAGGCCAATCAGACAGGGCCCAGAGCATCTCTTTGCTGCTACTGTTTGCCATCCTTCTATTCACGTCTGTGCAGAACATGGTGCTTTAAGCTTGAGTGGAAGCAGGGTGAGGCTGCCGATGTCTTTGTGCCCAGAAGTGGATGATGTGGGAGTTGACAGACCAGGGAGAGGGTGAAGCAGGTATCAGGGTCCCTCCTCTGCACCCTCTCCTTCTTTTTATTTTAGGCATACTATCTTCCTCTTTCCTATCTTTCCCTCAGTCTCCTAAGTTCCTCTACCTTCTTTACCGTTGTCTTTTACTTCTTCTTTCTGTGACCCTCCATTTTTAGACCCCTCTTTCCCCAAGACTTTCTTCCTCCAGTTTCCCCTTGAGTTCTCCCCACTGAATGTGTGTATGTATGTTCACACACACACACATGCGTGCACACACAATGCACACAACTATGACTGGCTCCTACTTACATTCAAGTTAAAAAGGCTGATATGAGTGGGGCAGGGGAAAGTCTTAGGATGGTTGTACAATTGACTGGAGGATTTTTTCCCCTTGAAAGACACTATTGATTGCACCCTGCTGACTTTTACCGATGCTTGCCAGAAGGAACCCGTCCTGGCTAGAAAGGGTGATGGTACTGGACCAGTATTCAACCTCGAGTTTTCAAGCTGCCAAACAAGTCTTAAGGGAGGTGCTTATATCCCACCAACACTCTCCCAGCTCCCGTGTCCCCAAGACCTCTGGAGTTTCCTCTTGAATGTACATGAACCACTGTAATAGCATTAGACTTTTAATTGAGTGTGCAATTGTTTTCCATGGAGTTTGGTCCGTTCATTATTTTTTAGTTAACTACACTTCTTGATATTCAAATGTTCTATTAAAAAACTGAGTATGAAGAAAAACACTTTACTACTGTAGAAGGATGAAAGAATATAATGTGACCATCTTCAGGTATAACAGTGTTGTTTAAAAGCGAATTATTGTGTGATTATAAAAGATGAAATAATTAACTGAATAATAAAACAAAACTATTAGTAAGTGTTGGGTATGTGGATGTTATCTTGTGTCTTTCAATAATCTGAGTGAACTGGTTAGACTCACCAGGGAACTTGTTAAAGTTTTAAATGTTACACTTCCGATTCCAGACATATGGGCCTTATAGTCATCATTCTAACTGGAAAAAAAAAAAGAATCAAATATTTCATAGCAAATTATAAACTTCAAATAGTAGTGAGTCCCATCTTCTCTCTATAACCTTCTCCAAATAAGTAGCCGGTGAAATGTATTTGTTGCACAGCTGCTATATTTTAGACACTACACATGATGCAGAGGATACAGGCTTATTCTCTATCAGAGAGTGTAGCATCCTATGGGGAAAATTAGACATTGAACTTATCACCACAAGGGTGAGGAAGACTATGACAGAAAAGTACAGGATGTTGTGAAAGCTGATGAAATTTATACTTTGGCCATTTAAGAAAAATGTTGAAGAAAAATGTTGCAAAAGGCCCTCCCAGACACATTCCTGTCTTGCATTGTGTAGGGGCATTTGAGACAGGCTGACTTATGAAATGCTTCAAGATGGGTAGCCCAAAATATGTAATCTCTTTCTTTCTCTCTACAATGCCACTTTAAGTAGAGATTATCTCAGCTGCCATCAAAATATGTGATTCTATTTAAATTCTTCAAAAATCAGGTGTTAAGTGCCTGGGCTTAATAGGTCCCCTTGAAAAGTAATGATCAGAATCCAAGTCCCTGCCCAAGCAGGGGCAATTAAAAGAAGGTGATGACTGTAGCAGTTTTAAAACATGGCCACAGATTCTTTGACACCCCTCCCATATAAAGTGTGATCTAGTGCCTCTCTCCTTGGATCTGGGCAGGTTTATAACTATTTTGGCCAACAGATGGTAATGGAAGTGACACTATGTGACTTTCAAGTCTGAATCGAAAAAGGCCTTAGGGCTTCTGCCTTCTTTGGAACTCTTGCTCTTGGAGCTCTGAGCCGCCACCTAAGAAATTCAAGGCTATTGTGCTGAGACCACCATGCTGGAGTGGTCACGTGGCAGGGCTCTGGTCCACAGTCCCAGCTCAGATAACCTTGCCAAAGCACCAAACAGGTGAATGAAGCTGTATTGAGACCCCAAGACAGGTGGTATCCCAGTTGCATGCTACCTCCACCAATACCACATGAAAGAGAAGAATCACCCTGCAAGCTCCTCCTGAATAGCTGCCCCCCCACCAAATTATGTAACATAATAAAATGGTTATTGCTTTAAGCCACTAAGGGTTTTGTTTCTTTGTTTGAGAGATGGAGTTTTGCTCTTGTTGCGAAGATGGAGTGCAATGGTGTGATCTCAGCTCCCTGCAACCTCCACCTCTCAGGTTCAAGTGATTCTTCTATCTCAGCCTTCCAAGTATCTGGGATTACAGGCACCTGCCACCATGCCTGGCTAAGATTTTTTTTTTTGTATTTTCAGTAGAGATGGGGTTTTGCCATGTTGGTCAGGCTGGTCTCAAACTCCTGACCTCAGGTGATCCACCTGCCTTGGCCTTCCAAAGTGCTGGGATTACAGGTGTGAACCACTGTTCCCGGCCAGGGATCTTTTAAATAAAAAGAATCCAATCGGGTCAGCAGTGCCTTTCCATCCACTCAGTGACAGAACATTTAGGTAAGCCCTGCTCTGGGCATGAATTCACTGTGGAAAGGAGATGAGAACTTATGGAGATTGGGCTACATCCACAATGTCCCTGTTACCAATGAAGTGGGTCTCTGCCTCCATGGAGGGGAGCAAGAAGAAGGGTGGGGCACTGTATCCTAATACTTCTGAGGGGGTGAATCTTAGAACCCAGATAGGAATTCCAGGAGAAGAAGAGAATTGTTCCAGAGCTGGGAAAAGAAAGACAGAGAAGGGAGTGGACAATTTGGGACAAGGGAAAAACATTGGAAGAGAAGAGTTTCTTCCAATTTTACTTGTTTTTCTGTCCCTTTGTATTTGGAACTTTTTGGATGCAAATGTGCATACCCCATACTTATTATGTGCCAGGCACTGTGCTAAACACTTGAACTGAATAATATTCATCAATCTTCATTGCAAGTCTGAAGTAAATACTCTTAAGAAAGAAGAAGCAGAGTCTCGGTATCTTTATATATCTTGCCCAAGTTCACAGCTAAATGGAAGTCCAGGCATTTTGACCAAGGGCTGTCTGACACTAACCCTTACACCATACTGCCGTCATGATTAATGAGTTTGTTTCTCATTCATTGTCCTAACAAGGGAAAGACTCATCCCACTGAGATTTTTGCAAATCACAGCCCAGTTACCCCATGTCAGACAATAAGAGAGAGTGTGGTTGGCCAGTGCAAACTCAGTAATGCCATTAGTAAATCAACTCAGGGCATATAGATTACCTTTACAAGCTGAGCAGATTGTCTCTTCTTGTTTGTTTAGTTGTTTAGCTTGGTTTGGGTTCTTTATTTTATTTTCCATCTGTCACGTGAGGATTATTCAGAGCCAAGAAATTGTGACTCTCACTCCGTATGTTCAATGTTGCCTTTTACTATGCTTTAATGATTCTTTTTGTCCCAGTCTCTGTTTTCTGCATGCATCCATGATAACACTCAATGCTTGGGTGAGAACTTGGGGAACAAATGCCTACTGCCCTGAGGACAGAATAGCTTGATATGTTTTGATAACCTAATGCCTCCTAACCCTGCTCCCACCAGCAAGTCCTATTTTATTGTCACATCAAGTAAGCAATTAATGAGCAGTTTGGTTTCAAACGAAACCTCAACATTATATAATAAAATTTTACAATTTCTCTTGACATATGTGGGAGTCCAGGACTTGGCTCATGTCTGCACTATTCCAAAGTGAGAAAATAAATAAATAAATCTCTTTGTTCTGGTAGTTTGCAGTGTCTGCTGTAATTGGATTGATTCCCCTAGAGATAGACAGGTTTTGACATCATGTTTCTTCACCAAATCTGCCTTTTGTTAGAGTCTATGATATGCTTGCTCACATGGGAGTACAAATTAGTGTAATTGATTCCTTACTATCTTTCTCAGTGGGAGAACTTTAGCCATGTTTTGTGCTTAATAATTAGGAGCAACTTCCTTTGTTTCAAATAATTCAAATGTCAAGTGCCCCTGAGGCTATTGGTGTCCCATGAGTCAGGCAGTGTTCCCTGAAATACCAACTTAGAGATGGAACCGCCTCATGCCCTGTCCCTGTGGTGTGGAAGGATTTAAGTGCCCACAGATAAAACTAAGGCTGAATGTGCCTTACATGCCATTTTGCCCCGATGACCACTGAATATAACAGTAACGCACACACACCTAATCAACCACTGCCTGTTTGTTCTCCGATCCATTTCCCAACCTTCCACTGTTCTGTATCACATAGTGCTGACTCTTACAAACTATTGGAACTTTCCCCAGACTCCTTTGTCAACAGGCTTCCAGCATGTTGGGACAGTCAGAGGAGTTGTAGATGATTGGAGGAAAGGAAGAAGAAGGCAACAGGGATATTTCCCTTTCTCCCTGCCTCAGATGGAGTCTCCAGCATCTTCTTCATGACCTCTGTCTCCTCCATGTGACCCTCCATCCCCTCAAAGCAGGAGCTGCGCCCTGATGTTGCTAATCTGATAGGTTGCTCCTATTTGTCCTTCTGCAATCCCAAAGTCTTTCTAATTGGTTTCTCACCTTGAACTTCCTCTGTGGAATTACCTAAAATGTATTCTGCTTTCCTGACTAGGTATTGATTAATATATGCTTCAAACTAAAAGTTAGTACATATCATCTGACATGGAAATTTTGTAACTCTTTAGGATCTGAAAGACAATCTGGAAGATAACAATTTTATGCCAAAAGTAAGTACATTTTTATGAATTCTAAGATTGATTGCAGGGGTGACGAATAGGTTTCCACTTGAGTGCGAAATTTGATAAAGCAGCAGTGGCTGCCTGGAAAACTGACTTGAAAAAGATTCTGAGAATGGATCTGTACCTGGCCAGAAAGAGTGATGAGATGCATGATCAATACTTCATACAGATATTGAAATGGCAAATAGCAAGATATGTGCCGTGCATTTGTCTTGCGTAATTTATAGAGCCAAAATAGGCATGGAATACTCAAAATCCGTACTATTTAGGAAAATCTATTATGTATGCATCACATATTGTACATAACTTATGGCATATACAAAGGTGAACATAAGTTCATTACATGTTGAAAATGGAAATAGAGTGAGAACAAATGTTTTTGAGATTTGCTAACCCCACTACTTACACATCAATTTCGTAGCATTTCCCTTATGTTTTCTGAGCTGCCATTTTTATGTATAAATCAGTATTTTTTTTAAAGACCTAACAGTGTTGATTTGGTATCTTAGATGGCAGAAAATGAAAAATTTCAGTCTCCATCTGTTTCTGCCACTTGAGCAACGTATCAGTAAGGCTCCAGTCAAGACTTTGACAAAGAGAATTTAATACTAGGAATTGGTGAAAAGGTTCTGGAGAACCAAACAAAGCAAACATATCTGAAACACTGAGAAAGTATAGAGGTATTAATATTAACTGCAGGCCACAGCGACAACCTTTAGGGCTGGGAGAGCAAAGGGAGGAATTTGGTTGACTCAAAACTAGATTCCCTCAAAAAGGAGGGGTCATTTGCCTGGTGCTGGGACTTCTTTGGAAGAACATAATGAGGCTGGTTTTTTATTTTATTTTATTTTGTTTATTTATTTATTTATTTTTGAGACGGAGTCTTACTCTGTCGCCCCGGCTGGAGTGCAGTGGCACAATCTCAGCTCACTGCAACCTCTGCTTCCTGAGTTCAAGCAATACTCCTGCTTCTTGGGTTCAAGTGATACTCCTGCCTCAAATCCTTGAGTAGCTGGGCACCATCATGCCTGGCTAATTTTTGTATTTTTAGTAGAGACAGCGTTTTGCCATGTTGGCCAGGCTGGTCTTGAAGTCCTGGCCTCAAGTGATCTGCCTGCCTCGGCCTTCCGAAGCGCTGGGATTACAGGCGTGAACTACCGTGCCTGGCCAATGCTGGTTCTTTAATGCACAAAGATGAAAGAGACAGGAATACACTGCTGTTGCCACTGTGAGAAGCCATTGGTTGGAAGCTGCTGAGTTGAACATCCAGCCAACAGGAAGGCACCAGCCCCTCTCCCTTCTGCCTTCCAGTCTCCCTGATGCCCGCATCGACAAAATCTAACATGGACTGACTGATAAAAAGGAACTGGTTTGTAGTGTTCCAAAAGCAGCATCACGAAGCAGAGGACAGATGGTGGGTTTCAGCCATGACACAGTAGCTTACAAACTGCAACAAGCAGCCTGAAGGTGGAACAAGATAAGACTCTTGAAATTACTTAATGCAGTGGCAAGAATATGCCTAGCAGGTGTTCAACTAATATTATCACTCTGGGATCCTCTTCAGTGTCCCTTAGACACTGAAACGAGACCACATGTTTCACCAACGTTATCCTTCCCCAGTTGCTTTCTCTTCATAACAGGATAGGGAAGCAAGAAAACATGTTCCAAATTTCCATTACTCATCATTTTTTAATGTGCCAAAGATGTTTTGAATCTGAAATTGGACTTCCTTTAAGAGGTTTGATTACCATATGTGAGGTTTCTTTGTTGCCGAAGATGCTACTTTTTAATAGCAACTAATGTTTATTGATGACTAATTATGTCCCAAGCACCATATAAGCACTTTTGCATAGCGTCTGTAGTCTAAATCACCGAACAACCCTATAAAAAGATACTACCACTATCTACATGTTACACATGAGATGTTACAAACTTCAGTTCCTTTTTGTCAGGCTTAGATTAACTGGTCTAGGACCATACAGCTGGGAGCCACCATTAAGCATGGGAGGCTAGGATATCCCCTTTTTACCACTCTGCAAAGCTGCCATGTAGCTCACTTAAATCACCTTTCCTTCTACATTCGTTCAACATGGTGAGTGAACTGAACTAACAGCAAAATTTGATAAAATGCTTTTTTTGTTTGTTTTGTAATCTAGGAGGAGGGAGGCAATGCACACAGTTCTTGCATACAGCAAAACTGGGAGCCTTCTGATAAACAAGACGTAGCAATCTTTTTTATATTTCCCAGCCTTGCTGCTGCATCCAGGTCATTAGCACAGAGGCAGTCTTGCCATGGAGGAGGCATGACTATGGCTCTAGGCCTGTGCACTTTCAAGGCTCCTGGTGATATGTGTTTATTGGCATAGGTAGAAATGGAAACTCCAGAACTCCTCCCATCTTTGAGCTCACTGAAATTTAACCTACACTGGCTTAACCTACCAAGTATAACTATCATTCTGGCCTGGCCATATTCTCAGACAGACCATTCCAGCTACTGGGATGTCTATACAGTCAGAGGACAGGCACATTCTACCATACCCATTTTGATCTGCTGCATGTACACCATGGTAACTCCTGACCAGGAAGGTCAGTGTAATGCACTTCAGACTTCTGGATCTTCCAAACAGTTTCATTTTTGGGTATCCAATGAGGAAGATGTTTTGATCCTCACCCTGTAGCTTCTATGTCCCTTGGCAAGTAGGAGGGGATCAGAAAATGCCCACATAGAGGTGTTGGTGATGGAGCTGACTAGAGTAGGGCAAAGTGGGGGGAACATAAAGAAAGGGTATCTGATTGCCATGGCAAGCCAGCAAACACTCAAAAGAGAGGAGTGGCCTAGGACTTAATGAAGTGCCACTGGGTTTGAGCAGTAACTGGAATGTCTGAGTGTAGCTGCATTCCTTCCCACAGAGCCTGGGGCCAGCCCACTAGCAGGGACTATCCGTACCTCTCAGGAATGCTCAGGATAAAGACAGCCACGAAAAAGACAAGCAGGCCTCCCAGGTGTGGGTTTCCATACTCCAGCCACAGAAATTGGGCCTCCCAGAAGAAATTTGGAAAACTCCTCAAAGAGCCAAAAGAGATTTGATCTACAAATTATTTTTTTCCCTAAAAACTGACACTGACATTCTTCGGGGTATGAGAAGGCACTTTGAAAGTCCTTCCTTGCAGAAGTTTACTTCTGGCTTTCTCTTTGCTCCCTACCCTACTCTAAGATGGTATTCTCACTGTGGCAGTGGCCCCGGGGTCTGAGAGACCTCACGGTTTGATCAAACAGAAGACATGTTAGCAGTGGGACTGTAGATGACAGTGAGTTGAAGAGGCAGGTCTGGAAAGATGCTGGATCCAGAAAAGACAAGGTGATAAATATATGGAAGGATTGGGGCTGGCATGGCACCGGCAACTGGATTTAGAGAGTACAAAAAAGCCTGAGGTCAAGGCAGAGTCGGGTGTCAGAGTCCAGTGGTTGAATGAAGCATTCACTAGCCGGGAGATTCCTAGAAACTCTGATAAGAGTGTAACAGTGAGGTCAGCTGCTGGCCAGGTAGCCGATGAGGAAGGAGACTTGGAGGCCCCTCGAAGAGCCTGGAAAACAGATATTGCCAAAATCTCAACTTGACTTCACCTCTGAGTCTTGCTACTTAAGTTCCCTCTTTCAGACTAACTCTTCTGTCCTATTTCATCATTCCTAAACCTTAACTAGCTTAGAGGAAACTCATGTCTAACGTGTGCCATGAATGGAAACTAGAAACAAGCAGTGAGATTTTGAGCACTTATGAAATGCTAATGAGGTGATGTAGGGTACTTCACTGAAAAAGAAGGAACAAAATCCATTTACTAATAAATATGTAATCAAATATTAAATATTTAATTAAGAATTTAACATGTAATCAAATATGTATTAATAACTGTATTTTTAGCTCCAGCTATACTAGGGAAAGAAACTCATGCAGAGCATTTTGTGTGTGCCAGATGCCTTCAAGGATGACTAGATTGCCCATTTGAATGTGTAAAACATCCAAGAAAATTTAAGCTTATCCCTCAACTTGACAAAGGGGCCCTAAAAGTCTCAATCATCTGCTCAAGATCTCCCTGAGCTAGGATTCCAACTAGGTCTTGATGTTGAAGTCTGTACTCCCTGGATGAGCACACCTGAATACGTAAGTGCCTGCAATGTCTACCAAAGATCACTTTGAGAGAGACAAGGCCTGAAATACAAAAATGCCTTGTTACTTCCAGGGACTTCATTTATACCTAGAGAGAACCTCTGCTACTCTCCCCAAGCAATGACCATTGCCTGGGGCACTCTTCCCTACGTGAAGGTAAACTGTCTAACTCTAAAATTATGATGGGTGGTTATGGATTGCTCATTAGCGAGTGTGCTGCCCAGGAAGAGCCCCGGGACATGCTCTGGCATTAGCATGACCCTCTAAAATGGTGGAGAAATTGCACTCTCGCTGACATAGTTTTTAAAAAATTTTTCCTCCCTTAAAACTTGGAATCAAGGTCACATTCTATTAAATCTGGGGCCTCAAACTGGAACACGGCATGGCTTTAAATGAAATTATACTGAAAACATAGCCAAAAGTTCATAGAACACTTAATTGTATGTGAGCGTGCATGTATGTGAGGGAGAGGGAGAAACAGAGAGAGAGAGAAACATTAACCAGCCTGTTAAAATGATGTATATCCCAGGCCAGAAAGTGCACAGGAATTCAAAAGCTGACCAATAACCATCTCCACTAATTTGTTTCTTCTTTTGTTCTTTCTGTACCAGAGATACTTCTGTTTACTTAGGGTAGTGATACATAGAAAAACTATTTTTGAAGTGCCAGCTCCAGGATAGGCACGTCACATTCACTGTAGTAAGTCTGCATAACAATTCTGTAAGTTGGAAATTTATTAACATCTTGCCGTTTCACAGATGGGAACACTGAGTCTCAAGCCATTAACTAATTTGCTCAAGATCTCCCAACTTGATCTCGGGTCAAGTTGCCTCTTAGACCCTCTATCTTGTTTGATCGACAGTTGCTACTTTTCCCCCATCCACGTGAACTACTTACACCTGAGATGTTTATGTGCACCTGGTAGTCTATTAGCTGGGCAAAAGCATGCCTCAACATAAAACTGATCTTCAAGTCCAGAATACAGTGATAACTTGAGAATGAATCATTTTGCTGCTGTGTACTCCAAACCCACAGTCTTCTATGTTGGCCTTGCACTACCATCAATTCTTGAACTATTGCTCAAGAAGCGATCAAAACATAAAACTCTAGTATCCACAGATCAACCCACCCATCAACCGCAAACACACAAACACAACATGCTCTTTTCTTTTGGTTTTCACATGCATCAAATCAGAGTAGAAATTCAATTCGACACATTTCAAGGTTTTATTTAGGGCAGGAAAGAACACTATGTAAGGCAGTGCCAGAGATCCAAAAATGGGTAATACAGTGTTTTCAGAGCCACCACATAAAGGTGTGAGGTTGTGTCCTGCCCAAGACTGCCTGATCCACGGAGTGAATATGTCCAGAAATCCAGCCATGCTACCTGGATTTTCAAGCCATAGTCTCTGATGCTGACTTGCCTTTATTCAGATAAAAGGATACCTTTTTCTAACTCTCCCAAATGGCATCAAATGGCCTAGTGGAGCCCCAAGTTCACCTGCTGTTAAAGAGGTTACAATTGAATAGTGAAGAAAGACAAGAACACACATCTAATACAAATATCAGTCAAATATATTGATTATCCTAGAAAAGGACAATAGGGGTTATGGGAACCTTAAATCTCATCAAACAGAAAGATGAAGAAAGTCTTCATGAGATTAGAGATGTGTGAGAAACTCTTGAAAAAATGAGCAAGTTTTTTGGCATGTGAAGGTAGAAGGGAAGGCACTCCAGGTTAGAAAATAACATGAGCACAAAAGTGGGAACTTCAGGGACTGGGGAGGTATCACCTTTGGCAAGGGTATGGAGTATTTGTTCAGAAGTAAGGGGAGGTCAGTGTAAAAAGGACACACAGAGACAGCAAACTCTTTCCATGAGTAATGGGTGACTCCACAAGAGCTGTGCTTTCAGAGGAACAGTGTGGACTCACTGTGCTGGAATCAATCAGAGGGGGACGAGGCAGGTGAGGAGGACTTGCTTGGGCACTTTACCATGGCCTGTTCCAGAAGTGATGCCAGCCCCAGCCAGAGTGAGAGCACAGCAGATGGAAGGAGGATGATGGATATGAAAGATGTGAAGGATATGCATGGATTATTTACAAGTACAGAGAAACTGCTGTAGAAAACAATTTTACTCTGAGTAAAAGCCAGAGTCACTACCATAGCTAACAAGACCCTCCATGGTCCCCTCCACCCCTCCACACTTAACTCTGACCTCACCTCTCTCCCTCACTCTGCTCCAGCCATACCAGCCTCAATGGTCTTCTTCACACACACGAAGGTCTCTCCCACGTTATACTTGCTGTTCCCCATGTCTGGTTCATTCTCCCTCCCAGGTATCACTTGGCTCATTTCCTCACTCCCTTCGCATCTCCAAGAAGCATCTATGGACCTTCCCTATGTGAACTAGCTCCTCTCCAGCCCTGCCACTCCTTACCCCAACTCACTGCATTTTTTTCCATAGCAATCTTCCACAGCTGGCATACATATTTGTTGCCTACTATTTGTCTCCTTCAACTTCAAGTTTCTTGAGGATAGAAACTTTGTTTTACTCACTATAGTATCGCTAGTGCCTCGGATGTAATAGTTGTTCAACAAAAATATATTGACTAAAATAATGATATTATCAGCTATGTGAGTATTTTTAACTTCACTGAAGTCAGAGAAGGCCAGATATAAAACACATAGCTTTGGGAGATACTGAGTTCCTTGATACGAGGTGAATTCATAATGAAGCAGGACGACTCACTGGAAGGAATGCTATAGTGAATAATAATGAACTTTTGGAGACCCTTTCAAGCCTGAGAACCTGCAGAACTAAGTATGGTGCTTTATGTGTGTGGTTTCTCAGGAAATGGAGTGCTGTAATAGAGCATGGCGGGTTAATGCACGAACTCTAGAACCAGACTACTGGGTCCAAACCCTGGCTCTGCCACTTACTGGATGTGCCATCTTGGGCTTCTTTGTGCCTCTCTCAATATTTCTCATGTCTCATTTATATTAAGTGCTACACTGCTCTCCAGTCACTGTCTGACTTCCCAAAGTTAGGGTCCCAGGAATGACTGCTTATCTCAGCTACTAAAAAATGGCTTATGAAAGCTACAAGTCAGTAAGAGATCTTTTTATTTGTTTTTTAATTTATGGTTTCAGGTGTCTGGATGTATAATTTGTAGATGATTTATTAAGTGTATTTTTCCAAACTAGAATAATATAATCCAAAATATCCACCTAAGCATGATGTAACATTACGTTAGCCATGAGATATAAGTAGCATGATTTAAAAAGCAAACTGAATTACATATGTGTGTAATACTTTAGAACTGTACTGGCCAGTGGCATGGCTAGCTACATGTCGCTATTGAAACCACTGAAATTAAGTAGCATTTAAAATTCAGTTTTTCAGTCTTATTGGTCACTTTAAAGGCTAAATGGCAACCTGTAGTACCTAGTGGCTACCACATCAGACAATGCAGATGTAGAACATTTCCATCATTGTCGAAAGTTGCATTGGACTGTACTATTGTATAACTGGATAAATTCAGGAATTCAATTGTCTTTGGAAGAAAATAACCAGTGTTCCACACAGCTAATGCAACTTTATAGGCATATTCCGGCTGAGTTAACAAACATTTCTGCCAACTCCAAAATTTTACCCTAGCCCACTTTCTTTTCTTCAGCTCCATGCTTTAGAAAGGAAAAGGTTGCTTTACCCTACAGATCCCTTTTGCTTCTCTCTGAATCAGTGGGATAGAACATCTCCTGCCAGCCAAACTACTTGGGAGTCTCCATTTGTTCTAACTGTCCTGGGAACATAACTAATGACGGCACATATCTTAGTCTCTCTCATGCCAGGGAAGCATGATGTTTGAGAATTTGAAGCCACAAAAGGGCAATTTCCCCCACCCCCGACTTCCTTTTCTTCGCCCTCAAATTTTTTTTTTTTTTTTTTTTTTTTAAGATGGAGTCTTGTTCTATCGCCCAGGCTGGAATGAAGTGGTGCAATCTCAGCTCACCACAACTTTTGCCTCCCAGGTTAAAGCGATTCTCCTGTCTCAGTCTGATAAGTAGCTGGGATTACACGTGTGTGCCACCATGCCTGGCTCAATTTTTGTATTTTTAGTGGAGAAGAGCTTTTACCATGTTGGCCAGACTGATCTCGAACTTCTGACCTCAAGTGATCCGCCCACCTCGGCCTCCCAAAGTGCTGGGGTTACAGGCATAAGCCACCATGCCCAGCTGCAAACTTTTTGAGAGAATAATCTATACACATCATCTCCATCAATCACTCTTTAACCCCTTCCTGTCTGGCACTTCTTAAGCACTATGCTGGGTATGGGGCTGCAAAAGTAGATATTTAGGAAACTGAGACTCAGAGAGATTCAGTAACTAGATGACTTATCTAGTGAGTAATGGACCCCGAATTCAAACTCAGATTTGTCAGCCTTGAAACTTTGTGGTTGTCATCCTTGCATATCATTATGCTGCTGCCCATGGGTCAGAAGTCTCCAATACATCCTACATATTGACTTTCTAGGTCCAGGCTCAGTCATCCCTGCCCCCAGCTTCCCTGTGCCAGGTCACCTATCAAGGTAGAGAAAGCATGAACAATGTTGAGTTAATAAGCAATATTTCCCCATTGTGAAGACCACTTGGATATTCTAAAAAGCTATCTAAATTTTCTTATGGATTATTCTAATGGTTATTGATTCGCTACCTACGAAGTCGCTACTTGGAAGTCATTTGTACCCTAAGATAACTTGCCTAACTATTCAGGAAGCACTTTGAGTTGCACGTATTAAATTGTGGTATGGGGGAAATTCTCTAACTGGAACAGTCTTTTATGTGTATAAACATTTTTAAACCAGCAATTGTCTTCAGAAGGGCACGTTGACGCAACATAATTGGTAGTCATTAAAAAGTCAACACTGTCCCTTTTTTCACTCATTTTTTTTGCATTTGAATATTTGACTGTTGTGTAGACAAAGACAAAGAAAAGGAAGCTTGTCTATATTAAATTATCTTAGAAGAAAATTGAATTTGAAGAACATTAGCAAATTGCAGTTAATGTGAACTATAGTCATTACTCGGAACTATCTTTCAGGGGTTAGAAATGTTTTTATTATAAGCACTTGGAATAAAAATTTGACCTGTAGATTTCTTTCAAGAATGTGCTTCATCATTGCTAATGCATAGCAATGTAACCTAAAGATTGAGTGGCAGGACCAGATTAAAAATGAAAACCAAACTGTCTTCAGCAAGGAGCCAAATGTGGCAAATCACACACCGTAGTGCATTGGCCACCAGACTGAATTCTGACTGGAAAAGATGTACTCAATCTCAGGTAGGCTCACACTATGGGAGACTTGAGAATAACCATCTATTTTCTAAACTAGTCTTGTGTTTTGCCAGGCCAAATATCCCAGGCACACATGGAAGCTTTTATGGGCATGGACCGTTATGGGTTACGAGATTCTCACCACCACCATCCTTTCCTTCTGAGCTAACCACTGGGAAACCCAGTGGTCTTTCTGGAGCAACATAGAAAGAAATGACCTCAAGTCAGCTTCAGAGATGCCCTGGAGCCCTTCTCATTACCTCACCCAACCCTAAGCCCTTCATCATCTGGATGGCCTGAATCTAAGAGTAGTGAGTCTCCCAGCTGACAGATGACTCATCATGTCATTTAAGTTTGTCAGTCAATGGAAACCAGAGCTCCAAAGTCTCTGTCCAGGACTCTCCCCAGGGAAGCTATTAAGGAAAATGCTGCCTTGCCAGACATTTCTGTCCAGCTGGCCTAACTGGTATGTGCAAGGGCATCTGCTTATACTCAGGGCCTGGCATGAAGAGAGGGCCCTGGAAGGGTGCTCAATAAGGTTTGCCCTCAGTTTTCCTACCATTTGCTATGAACAACAGGCAGGAGAGAAAATAGGCTTAGCTACTAAAGAAGCCATAAGGAAAGCAATGAGCACCTTGAAACATAAACCGGTAAAAAGACATTAAACTTTCACATTGCAAATGGATTTGGGTTTACTCTTTGGCCTAGCAGGCTGAACACTATGCAGTAGAAAATATTACATTTGGGGACAAAGAACTTGGATTCCCACCCCAACCTGCACTTAGATATGTGAACTTACATTTTCCTGTAACCTCACAGACACTCGGTTTCTTCATCTGTAAAATGAAAAGAAACAAAACAAAACTGTCCTTACTCTGCCTAACCTGTGGGTAGCCATAAACCATATGAAAGCACTTAGTAAACCATAAAGAAGATGCTTTTTTTCTCTCTCAAATGTTTATTTCTAACCACAAACCTCTCTCCCAAGTCCAAGCTCACATTCTCAACTGTCCATTCCACAGTTCTTTCCAAATGGCTCATAGGTGTGCTGAGATATCTGCTTAGCCCTTCCAGTAGCCAGGTGGTGACTGGTGTGGCCAGAAAACTCAGCAAACTGGCCCCAACTGCAGAAGCCTCCTCTAAGGTTCTGAACACTGCTTTAGATAGCATTTCCTATCTGGACCTCAACCTGAGTTTATTGAAAGAGCAAATGAATACTCTTTCTTTAAAAGCCTGCTCCTGCTAGCTTTCCTCTTCTGTTAGGCTGATAAGCTTTCAGATTGTGTATTTAATGCAGAGGCATCATCCTTGACATTTCATTTCACCTCTCTCCATCCTATTAATCACCATTTTTCTTTTCCTTCTAACATCTTGGTGTCCCACAGAACCAGGCTAACTCCCTTCATATGATCTTGAAGAATTTTCTCTACGAGGCTGTGGCTTACCGTTCTTATTTGTGAAGTGAGAATATGTTATTTGCAGCTCTGTTGTAAGAATTAAGTAAGATTCTGTATTTACCAAATGTATGGTACATGCTAGCTTAGTTCTACCTTCCAGCTAAGCTGGATGCTTCACTGATGTTCCATAATGCACACCGATCCCATTCCTACCTCCACAGCTTCAACCCTCTTATTTACCTTGCCTGGACTCTCCTCTCCCCACCCCCATTTCTGCCTGTCAGATCATATGCATCCTTCCCCAACCAGTTTCTAAATGCTGCCTACCTTTGGCATCCAGGAGTGAGCCCTACTTCCTCTGAACTGTAAGTAATTCTTGCACTTTATTTCAAAACTCATGAGACATTTGACATTCCTACCTCACATTCTACTTTCATATATGCCATGTCTTCTTATGGGCTTTCATGTTCATCTTCCTTACATATCCTATTTACTTAACAAATCATTTTTAAATGACTAAAAGAAATGACTAATCAATCAAATAAATAATGACTGTTGCCCGGACCCGGCACAAGACAATGGAAAGTGATTAGAAAGTGATGAAATGATTTAAACAAAGAGACACCAAAGACACTTCATATTTTGTGTGCTGATTTTTTAATGAACATCTTATAATCTTACAAAATAACTGGCTGTAGCTGTTTTACATTACAATACAGTAGATCAGCTCCTTTCACTACATTCCCAATCAAGCCATCCCCTTGGGTGTTAACTAATGCACTCAATAATGATCACGAAGAATACAGGAAGTGCCAAGTTCAATGCCTTATAATAGAAAAAAGAGAAGAAGAGAATCAGGAAGAGCTCTTTACTTTCACAATCCCCTTACTTTCATTTCTGTCAGTATCTGCCCATTCTCCTCACCCTGTCCCCTTAGCTGCCTTTCTGATTGGAAGCTGTCATGCCAGTTGTCAGAGCCAGCTAGCCCTGGGCCACTTGGGCACAATCAAACACACAGAAGAGTCTCTGAGAAAGGCTGTCAATGACCACATGGGTGGATAAGAGCAGCAGAATGTGGACCACCACATGGAGTGAGTGTGAGTTGATGTTGCTGGGATCTGTGACCACAGCGTCTTAGTCCTTCCACTTTATCAGTGACCTGAGTTGCTCAAAACATCAGGTCCCAGGAACAAAGACTGGAAGAACCTGCTGTCTCTGAATAGCTATAGCTGACTATGGCTGGGAAGCCTTATAGCCTAAGAGGCTCTTCACACACAACAGGAACTTTCCTTTTGCCTTCCCAGAGCAGTGGTGAATTGCAGAGAATAAAATATTTTAAAATGAAGTTTAAAACAGAAATGTTCTTACTGTTGCTCTTTTGGAGACCGCATAAAGACACACACTGGCATGAACCACAGGCTCCATGTTCCTGAGCTGAGTAATGCCCAGGATAACAATTCCTCTGCATCAATCTCAGACAAGGTAGGATTCCCCAAGGCAGAACTTAGCACCCGTCCAGCAATTTGGACATTTTCCCCAAGAAAACAATTTTATAAAATTTTGAAAATAGAGTGTCTAAACTTTTCCATTGTCCTTTGCATATTGAAGCCTATCAGAATCCCAAGAATAAATATGTTTGTCTTCTTGGAGGCACTAAGCATGAGTCAAGACAACGAATGGTATCTGAACGACACTTTCTTTATGCTAGCGATTAGAGGACAAAAGGTTTTTTTTGAATGGGTGAACTCTGCTCTTTCCTTTTCCCAATAACTTTGCCACCCTCATTCCACAACCCACAGATTAATGTGGATATATCGCCTTATTCGTGTTTTACTCCCTTGCAGGGTATTGTTCTTCTCTACGTGATAGTGTGGATAATATTTCTATAGTTGTGGTAGTATTTCCTATTCCTGTTTGCACAGCCTTTGCTCTAGTGTTGATGGGAAGAGTAGAAAAACTGTGGTCAAAGCAAAAGAGTGGAAGATGGGAAGAGACCACAGTTGAGCTCTAAATTTTGTCTGTTCTTGGTTTCCACTGGAGAAGAAGCTTCAAGGGAGACAAGCCTCACAGCCTTCCTAAAATGAGTAAAACTAGACTGTTAAACAGAAATTGGCTCCTTACTCTCTTTCCCTAGGGTCTAATCCAGAAACCATTACAAGAAAATGTAACTGCAATAGACCACATCCCAGTGAGCCTGGGACGTAAATAGAGAGAGGCTTAATGTGGTCATTTCATGTGCAGTCCATCTATTGGATAAGAAAGGGTAAAAACAAAATGGACCTTAAATAGCTGAAATTCTTCTGTCTCCCCACAGAGTGTCACCCTTGCTCCATGCATTTCTATAACTTGCTCAAGCCGTACAAAATCCGGCTCACAGATTTTGTACATGATACTTCAAGAGAATTTATCTCAGATTCTTCATTGCTCAAGGGACCCACTTTGGTCTTCTTTGGAGACTTGGAACAAGGACCGAGTTTCCCTGATCACTTCCATTCTCATTCCCTGGGCCTGGATTTAACCCTGACAGTTCTTGCCTGTTCTTTCATCTCCTCCTACCTTTCCCCTATATCATTTCCATAACATTTTTCCCCCAGAAAAATCAACATTTGGTCGTGTGACTGCGAGTGATGGCCAGACTTGGAGACTTCTAACAAGAAGTGGGACTATAGGCCAAGTGTGAGGAGCATGTGAGTTCCTGTAATCCTGGTGATCAGAGAATGGGCCATAGTACAAACTTGCTGACTGGCTGACAGCCACACTTGAAACAGGTACGTATGGAAGTGCAGAAAATCCTGGGTCTCACCAACTCCAATTGGGAGTTCTGAGAAGTGGACACAAGTTAGTATATTCTTTGTGGACAGATATTTAAGAACCATAGTCTAGTTCTCCTGGACCCATCACCAATGGTACTCCCACCCAACTTCCTACGCCTCTTAGTACCACCATTCCAACTCTCCATCTCCTTGGTCATAAAATGGGCCCAGCTCCCAGGTCATAACAAAAAGATGATTAGCTTTACATGCTAGCATCCAGGATTTCATTTAACTACTCTCTCTCCTTCTGCACTTCCCATTCAACCTGCCAATCCCCATCCATAGAAAGATGGGAAAATAAGTTGCCTTTCTGTCCTCAAAGTCTCAGCATTCATTTTGAATGTGAACTTTACAGCAGCATGTGTGGAACAATGAATAATTTTTAGCTTAGTAAACAGCAAAAAATATAATATATATAATATATTTATATAATTATGTTTAAATACTTATAAAGAATAACTAACTTCATTATTTAAGGGCAACTACACAAAAAGAAAAAGAGCCAGTTGAGAGCAGACAAGCTCGGAAAGATGGCAATCCATTCGAAATGGGCATTAACAGAGTATCCCTGCCAACTTCTCCTCTAGTATTTTGGTAATGGTTTACAAGTTGGGTGGGACTGAATAGTTGGCAGGGTGTAGAGTGGGGAGCAGGGTAAGAGTTGAAGATAGGATTTAACAGAATATAAATGAGGGAGGAGGGTCCTTATATATCTATTGTATGTCCCCTTCCATGTTAATCAACTGCCACTTTAAAGAAACTTTTGCCTATGATTTTCTCCTACTTGGGCTATTCGATGAACTAGTTGGCACCTATCCATATCCTCTGGCATTTCTTATAAGATCCTTCATGCTCTTCCTCCTTCCTCCATTTCATGACTGTTCTTCATTCACCGTTTGTTTCCTCCTGGGTCAGCCTCTCTTTCTTACTGCCTCTGAGGCAAGGGAGGGAGGGCCTTGCTCCCACAGTTACTGATTTTCTTCTGCCTTGGGGTCCCGGCAGGTGCACTCATCCAGGTCACAGTCAGCAGCAAATGGAATGACCTAGGGGAATCAAAGGGAAGTTGAAATGTGATAGCTTCACACTTTTCAACCAGCTTTCACTTTCCTCACTTGGTCCCAGAGGAACTGTAGAATTATGTGCTAATATCACAAACTGGAAATTAACACACAGTTTTGCCACTCACACATCATGTCACCATGTAGCTTTGGCAAGGTAATTGTTCCTTGCTTCACTTTTCTCATATATAAACTGGGGAGGACAATAGAAACTACCCCAGAGGGTGTTTGTGTGATTTAAATAATACGAGTATAAAGCTCTTCTATATTGCCAAGCATTTATAACTCCTATTCTATCAGTTCTAATATTACTACTCATATGTAAAAATCCTGCTCTTACTGTTACTGTCACTTTCCCTGTGAAGTAGGAAAGATGAATAGGTAGCATTAGCATTTTCTCTTTACAAGGAAGGGCAAGAGATGTGGCGTGACTTAATTCAAGGTAATGACACTACTATATGGGAAGCCGAGACTAGCTACAGACTAGCTCTCCGACTCCAAATCCTCAGTATTCTTGGAACAATAGGAACATCTTTGCCACCCTCACAAAGGATGAGTTTTTGCTCTTCTTGAGTCCAGGATATACTTTGGCTTGGTGGAATAATACATCTCCCCACCCACTGTTTGTGGCTGTATTGCCTTCCTTCTATGTAACTATCTCTTCCTCATGCCAGAGATAGTCTGGAAAAAGTTACTCTCTTCTGCTTGCACTGCTACAAACAGATAAATGCTACTTTTTGAGTGTCCATAACTAGTATCAGAGAAAACTGGGCATTTGGGAAATGTGATATAAAAGTGGCAATGATTTTTCCCTTTGGGGCATTAACAATCTAATGAGATAAAAATAAATAGGCATATCACATACAATACTAGTCCAAGCACACTAAAGAGATGGGCTTAGTGATTGGGCAAGTGGGTAGGAGAATGGGTGGGGTTGTGTGGGGAGATTTTCCAGCATATTTGCACATTACTTTAAAATGTGATTTAGGAGTCATCAGAGGGGTGAAGTGCCTTTTCTATCCTAATTCCTGTGCATGCTGACCACAGGCACTGAAATTTATTACAGACAATTACTAGATTTTCAGAGTGTGAGATGGAGAGAGAACTGCTTTATTTTTTCCTAAGTTATCTCGTCTTCCTGTACAGAGATAGCTGGCCTGATTTCTGACCTTCGGTCCAAGCTCTTGATCTGTTTCTTAGTTTAGTATTTATTGGTTTTTAGAGCAAAAGAGAGCCAAATTAAATAGTGATATGATGAGCCCCTGAGCACTCTGCATTAAATAAGTTGATTCACATAAGTGGCAAGAACAGTGCCTGCCACATATTGAGTGAGGATTAAACATTAGCGAGGAAGAGATGTAGTATTCAAGTCTGCATGTAGGTGATCATGGTAGGTGTGGTTTTATCGTGGAGACACATACAAGGAAGGAAATAACATCTCTTGCTTATTTCAGATTTATCATATTGACCCAACTAGCTTCAAATACCTTTGGAGCACTTAGATTTTTATCCATATTATTACAAAATGTCAGCTTATTCTATTTTTTTTTTTTTTTTTTTTTTTTGAGGCGGAGTCTCGCTCTGTTGCCCGGACTGGAGTGCAGTGGCCGGATCTCAGCTCACTGCAAGCTCCGCCTCCCAGGTTTACGCCATTCTCCTGCCTCAGCCTCCCGAGTAGCTGGGACTACAGGCGCCCGCCATCTCGCCCGGCTAGTTTTTGTATTTTTTTTAGTAGAGACGGGGTTTCACCGTGTTAGCCAGGATGGTCTCGATCTCCTGACCTCGTGATCCGCCCGTCTCGGCCTCCCAAAGTGCTGGGATTACAGGCTTGAGCCACCGCGCCCGGCCAGCTTATTCTATTTTATAAGGCTTAGCTTGAGCCTATCTGCTAATTTAACAGAGCCAAGAATGACAGGGATAAAGGGCATTAAGAAAGGATTATTGCTCAGGATACAATCCAGAGAGTGCTCAGGTGACGGGTGGCAGCCATTTAACATGTGTCTGCAAGATGCATGTAATACACTATATAAAATTCTTAATGTAATTATGAAGACGGATAGTAACTGAACAGCACTTTGTTGGTAATCCCGCCTCACCCAGGGGTAAAGACGATTACTTTCCCTGCCTACAGAGACATTTCTTGGCCAATGATAAGCAGGTATGAGTCTTTCCGCAGCAAAAACCATGGCTTTTCTGAAAGAATCACTGAACCGACAAAGAACTGGGGTTGTCTAAGAACCTATGCTACCCTATGTCTAAGAACCTATAACTATCCATTATAGTTCCCTCCTAATTGTTGAATACAAACTCATTATTACACACCATGAAGGAGAGCTAGCCGAAGACCTTGCCTTTATTACTGAAGCCACTGCCTCCCCCATCTGCAGGTTCTCTCACTCACCTTCTTGGAGGAGAGTGTGGAAGAGCAGCAGTCTCCCCCGTCATAGTGGCAGTAGGCTCGGTTGTTAATAGTGTCACACCAACCATCTGCTTGGAAGGGCTGTAGGGAGATTAGAAGGCAACATCTCAGTACAGTCTTATTATATCTTGTTTGACTCTGCCACTCCTCCCATCCCAGCATAATCCATAAAACTCCAGAGATATTACAGAAAAGCACCAAAGGTGCAGGATACAGATTGACCTAATATTTGAAAAAATCTCAAGACCACTAGGTCCAAGGAATTGTCACATTTCACTGGCAGCACTGCTCCTGGCCTGCTCTAAGGTCTGAGATAGGTCATTTAAACTCTTTGATCAACTTTTCTGCCTTCTTGTAATAAGAGGTCTTTATATTATGTAGGTTACAAAACAGTTCCACATATTTTTAACTCTGTTGAGCATGGGAGAAAGCCTGTGCAGCAGTGCAGTTGGCCCTAAAAGTCCTGGTTTTCAATGAGGAAATGAGCATGCATAGAGATGACAAGAATTGCCCAGGTCACATAGCAAGTGTCAGATAGAACTTAGTATTAGATGTCATGTATCTTGACTTTGTACTGTTTCTCACATATTAACCTCCACCCCTCTCCTGGTGCACTGAAGACTGATACTTAGACACCTAAGTAGTCCTTGGGTGCTACGAAAACTCAAATGGTGTCTGTCCAGCCTGCAGTGGTGCTCGGGTTGAGGACACCAGTGCTGTAACACAAATATTCCCACAGGTACAGCCAACTCATGCACAGAAACTAGACACAGGGTTAGAGCAGAGAAAGCTGTACTGTTTCCATCCACTACTGTTACTGCAGTAAGTCAGCATGAACTAAAGTGGGAAAGGGGTCCAGGCCAAACCAGAGTTAATGGAGTGTTTCACCCCAAAAGAGAATGTACAATAAGAACAGCAACAAGTTGTTTAAAAATAGCTCAGCAGCCCAGTGCATTATTTCTCCAGAAAACTACCTCTGGAGGGAAACGCTGTCCTGCTGTATCCTGGAGGGTACATCAGCCAGCCCACCTACTCAATAAACTGGCTGCTCCTCATCCTGAGCGATGCTCAGCCATAAAGTCCTAAGAAACATCTTGTGGTCAAACTCTTTGGGCCACATAACTCTTGAGTTCACTCAACTCAAAAATGGCCATTAAATAACTCTCAGCAATTGAGTTACATCAGAATGAGTTTATCCAAGTTATTACTTCAATGTTTTGATTTATTCTATGGGATCCTGAGGTCATTTGAACATCATTCCAGATGTATACCAGTTTGCCAACCGCTGAGAAGCTGCTACTTGTGGGGTGGAACTCAACAGCTGCTGCACAGCTGCATAGCAATGTCAGTTGTGAGCAGGAAGTGAAAATTAATTCTGTTTTCAACACAGGCCTCACTGGAATAAAAGACAAAGATTCTGTGATGAGCATTTGTCCTTAATGCTGTAACCAGTTATTCTGACTCTAGAGAACTTAGAATAACTATAGAATCAAGACTCAGGTCCTGAACTGCAGCCAAATAATCAAAGTCAAAGATAACTAGTGCATCCTTAACACCTATAGATGCTCTTGGGTTCTCGCAGGATGACTAGATACAACTATGGAGTTTCCCCAGGGTTTTATTTTTCTTTTTTCAAGTGTTTGGAGTGTATCTTATTCATCTAACGCTACATCTGTTACTTTTCCTCCAACCCTGACTGACTCATTGGCAAAACCTAATAAGTTCCTTCTTTTTTTTCCATGTAATTGTCTATAAAAATCTAAGAAGCACCCAAAATACTTTTCTTACATGTATAAGTCTGGTATTCAGAATGGAAATTAAAGGTATAGCTAAAGATATCTTTCTTTTCATAAGAACAATCTAAATATTTGAATGGGTTAGTAAAGGATCCCAGGGAATTTTTCTTTCTCAAGTCTTCACCAAGGGTCACTTCTAATCTCAAAAACGTTAGAGAATGTATGTTGAAAAGAGCAGTAATGACCTAAGTGACCTTCTCCAGGCCCCACTGGACCTCCCTTGCTATAGCCTGGGAATTACTTCTAAAAGCTCCTTCTCTTCTGCTCTTAAAGAGTCATCTGGAAAGAGAACGAAGTTTATAGAAAAGAGCAGAAATACAGAAAAAAGGCTGGAAAGACCCAAGTGTTTAATTTACTATATACCTATTAGAATTAATTGCTCCTCCCCCAACCTGCCAAAAACAACCACCCCACCCTCAACAAACAGAGTCTCCTATGGCAACATGTGCCTGGGAAGCTTGACAGTTTGAGTCCAAGGTTACAATGAAAAAAATAGGAAAGGAAAAATGACTAATTGATCCCAAATTTAAAAATATCTGAAGATGGAATATAGACTAGAAAATTTTAATTTCAATAATTGAAAGATGTCAGTCTTAGGATATCACTCTAACCCACAGGCATCTTTTCCAAGAAAAGGTACTGGGCTTGGTTTCTCTGCACAATGTGTACGTAGGTAAACTTCACCGCCTGTATGTATACCTTGCTTATCCTGTAACATCAGAAAATAAAGTGTTTCATATAAGTGCACTTTTCAAATATCTGAAGCTTATCCTGGTAAGGGTCACTTTTTAATTTTTATTTTAACCATCTTGGTAAAAGAAAAATGTCTTTATAAAATGCCCATCTTTTTGCCTTTTAACAACATATAGAACCAAAAGTCATAAACATAACTGTATATTAATTTCACTGTATAGAAAAACTCTCCCCTTTGCTAAATGTGCCTCCTTTAAAACACACACACACACATCCCTCAGAGATGATTTTTCTTTGAGCCAGAAAGGCAAGCCCTTAGTATTATACCTACAGTGAATACTTAAATCTGAGAGAGCACTTGGACTACTCCTCTTATGATGCATAAGCCTAATGATATCGATTTTCATTGCTATAGGAAGCCTTTTCTTGCCATGGCTTTTTTAACTGTGTTCCAGGCAGATGAAATGGACAAGTAATGACTGTGTGCAAGCGGTGGAATACAAAAAGGAAAGGCTGTCAGTCTGCCGTACGAATACCGCTTTGGAAACTTCTCAAAAGCAAACGTAATTTCTTCTGCATGTTATATAACCTGGCGAAGTTTCCCATTTTGAGGCTGCTGTGGGGAGTTAGCCATAGAGATAGTGCAGCCCTGTCTGCTGTCTATGGGTATATACAGTTAGCCATTCAATCATTCCATATTCTTTATTCCACACCTATATGTGCCAGGCATTGTTATGGAGTCACAGAGATAAAAGAAACATAGTTCCAGCCCTTGGGCAGACCCACCATAGCAATTTTTTTTTTAGCTCATGTGATAGCTCAGTGTAGCATCGGGATGTGAACAGGAGTTAAATACCTAATCCAGATTTGGGGGGTGAGGGAAATCTGCTTTCAGGAGCTGGCTCCACAACATCTAGGCCCTATGGAGAAGAGCTTAGGACTGGATGATTCTGAGGAATCTGAAAGATCTGTCTAAGAAGAAGAAGAAATAGAGGGGTGAGTGGTCTCAGGCTGCCTATTACAGAGCCCAGGCTCTGGAATAGTTCCACAAACATTGACTGACTGGCTGATAAGATCTCTCTTTCTTGAACCGGATTAAGAACATCGTTCTTCCACAGCTTGCAACAGAACTCAAGACCACGCTGATGTTTTAGAAAGGTTAGTTTGGACTTTAGAACTTCTGCTTTACTAACCTACAGGTTGGAATCTTAGCCAAAAGGTACTGTATCTCTAAAGGTAAGGCATGGGACTGAATCCTATTTTATTATCTTGATGAGTGTTTTAGACCAAGAGAGGATGCTAATCAAATTTTCGCTTGAGGCCAAGCACTATTTTCTCTCTTCCACATCATTTTCAAAAAAAAATCTTCTCGTTATGTGAATGACAAATCAGAGCTACTTCAATTTCTTCATATTAATTCGGTTCTATCAGGCCCCAAAGAAGCTTCTTTCCAAAGCAGGCATGGTGCAGTGCCTGATGGAGTTCTTGCAGCAAACAGAAGTTCTATGTAAATGTACACAAATCTGTACACTAATTTTCTTTTTCTCTGGCTCTTCAATGAATGGTGACTTCTGGCCTGATCTTCAATCTCCTTTGCATCCCATGATTTACCTTGTTGTGCCCACATATCCTGGGCTTCATATCCAAATAATGCAAAGAACATTAAGACTAGAGCCCTAGTACAAGCTCTCTCTTAGAATCTCGGGGGCAGAACCTGGGGGGCCTGTAGGGCTCCTCAGGGACTCCTGATAATGAGACCAATAGCTGCTTATCAAAAAGATGAAAGACTGCCAGGCACAGTGACTCACACCTGTAATCTCAGCACTTTGGGAGGCCGAGGCGGGTGGACCACCTGAAGTCAGGAGTTCGAGACCAGCCTGACAAACATGAAGAAATTCCTCTCTACTAAAAATACAAAACTAGCTGGGCATGGTGGTGTCTGCCTGTAATCCCAATTACTTGGGAGGCTGAGGCAGGAGAATCGCTTGAACCCGGGAGGCAGAGGTTGCAGTGAGTCCAGATTGTGTCATTGCACTCCAGTCTAGGTGACAAGAGTGAAACTCCGTCTCAAAAACAACAACAACAACAACAACAACAATGAAAGGCGAGCGCTTGTGAGAATGTGGAGGAAAGGGAACCCTTTCAAACTGTTGTTGGGAATGTAGATTATGTGATCCAGCAATCCCACAACTGGGTATATATCCAAAGGAAATCAAATCAGTATGTTGAAGTGATTTTTTTGAAGGACGATAAATATATGAAATTCTAAGGCTAGATAACACCTTGAAGATTATTTAGTAGACACCCTTTATTTTACAAATGATGAAATGAAGCCTTAAAATGGTGAACTGTCTTGTTTTCAAGGATAGTTAGTAGCAATCCTGGGAACAGATTCCAAATCTCTAGATATTGGGTCTTCTGTTCTTTCTACTATGCCATACCACCACTATTTGATGGTTTCGTTGGTCTTTTAATTTATTGGGAAAGAAGGGTAATTTAAATTCTTTCTGCACCTTTACAAAAGGGGCGTGGTACGGGTATATTAAGTGAACCTAGCAATCTAACACAGAGACAAAGAAATGGTCATGCAGAATCTCAATTCCTCTGGACCCCCACAACTTCACTTCCTTTTTTTTTTGGAGACGAAGTTTCCCTTTTGTTGCCCAGGCCGGAGTGCAGTGGCGTGATCTCGGCTCACTGCAACCTCCACCTCCTGGGTTCAAGCGATTCTCCTGCCTCAGCCTCCCGAGCAACTGGGATTACAGGATCGAGCCACCACGTCTGGCTAATTTTGTGTATTTCTAGTAGAGACGGGGTTTCACCATGTTGGCCAGGCTGGTCTCGAACTCCTGACCTCAGGTGATCCACCCGTCTCAGGCTCCCAAAGTGCTGAGATTGCAGGTGTGAGCCACCACACCCAGCCCACAACTTCACTTCTATTTTTCTCAGCTGTGGGTCAAGGTTTATCCCAAATAGGCTGCCTGGCACTGTTGTTCCTTCTGAGACTTGGGGCTTGGTATATTCCCCTAGAGGCTGACATCCCCAGGAGGAAGCAACACTATGCTCTAATCCCATCAACAGATGCCTGCAGCCCAGAAACACCTATTTCCAAGACTCAGAATGCTAAAGCCAAACGTTTTGTTGCTCATTGCTGTCATGTGCGGAAAAAAGGAAATGGTGTTGTTCCACTCATCCACTGTTCATTCCTTGGGATGGAGGGTTCCAATGATGTCACATTTGTGGGTCTGCAAGTCTTCTTGGAAAATGTAAAATTCAAATAGACATATATCAAGATGGATTATGCAGGAATACTTTCTTAGGAACAATCTTCTCTGGAAAATGTCATTTGGCTTCCAGGACTCAGAGAGCTGTCCCTTCTCTGAGTTATGGTATATTTTATCCACATATTTATTATAGAGCTTAACCTCTGGAATGTATTTTCAAAGGCTTGGGATCTAATCAGCTTTGTAGTCCCAGCTACTAGTTTAGTGACTGATGTAGGTTGTTAACAAATAAATAAATATGATTGTCCTATTTTGAAGTGGGAGGCAAACTACTTTTCCTTAGCATACTTTATTACCAGATTCTTCCTTTTCATTATTCCTGTACTGTTAGAAAATTTGCTAGGTATGTTACTTTATGAGAATCACATAACTTAGACACAGGTCCAGATTTTCTGGGCATCTAGTCCATTTCTTACTATAAATGCATATACTGTAGACACTGGAGTTGAGATAAATCACATATATATATACTCATACACATATATATACATACATATGTAGGTCATGTGTATGTATATAATATATACGTAGATCATCTTCTAGGTGAAGAACATGGTACACATCCATCCATTTGGAGGCGTATCATACTTACATTTCAGCCGGGAAGTAGGACAAGGCAGTAGAATATACTATGTGAAAAGTACCCCTCTATAAACCGTCTAAAATGTTAGATAAAACATAATAGTATTCTCTCAGTTTCACATCTGGCATGATAAGAAGAAAAAGAACATTTCCCAAAGGCCAAAAACGAAGAAACTGTAAACCAGAGCAGAAAGAAAGCAGTAAACCATGGCTGTCCTAGGAATGTTTGCAAATATCTGTGATCAAGTGGTTGGATTTTAATAGGTGATCTGGAATAAGGGCCTAGGTCTTGGCCCTTTGTAAGGTAGGGAGTTTTTATGTGACCCTGTTAGTACTTGAATAAAAAGACAGTGGTTATGAGGACTGATATGGAATGACACAATCACATTATGATGCTCCACAGGTAGCTTGGCTCACTTGGGAGCCAAGAGATTTGCTCCTGCCTACCAGCTCTGAAGTCTACACGATTCAAATCCAGGCCTTGGCTAAGTCACTAACAGTAAGACATTAAGGATCTTCTGTGTTTTCGGCCAACAGTTGAAGTTGTACGGAGTATCTCCTGGAAGGGCAAGGGTGGAATCTAAAAACAAGAGATGAGAAGATGTAATTGAAAGGAAGGCAATGAAGATACACATCCTGCTGGATGATGAGAGGGATGCCGACTGCACGTCTACTTGTGTGGCCTCTCATGCATCACTGGTCCATGTGTGGTAGGACATCTTCTGTGTAGGACCTCAAACCACTGCCTGTGCAACCCACCAGACCCTCTAAAAAGGCAACTATGTACCTCTGCAGGAGCTGAAAGAGAAGCCTGATTATAATCAGCTTATCTACATTTGACACCAAGATCAAAGCAAAGTCTTAGAAATAATCAAATAGGACAAAAAGCAATCTCCTCTGAGAGAAATCAGATGAAAAAAGAAAAGCAAGCAAATGTAAGATAAAAAAGACATCTTTCACCTGTGTTGACTTCACTTACTCCAAGGTATCCAGGGTGTCATAGTTCCTGCCCCAGAAACGATCAAGGCTACAGAGTATGGCAATTAAAAGCACAGTATATGGCTGGGTGCAGTGGCTTATGCCTGTAATCCCAGCACTTTGGGAGGCTGAGGTGGGTGGATCACCTGAGGCCAGGAGTTTGAGACCAGCCTGGCCAACATGGCGAAACCCTGTCTCTAGGTGCGGTGGCACACGCCTGTAATCCCATCTATTTGGGAGGCTGAGGCAGGAGAATTGCTTGAGCCTGGGAAGAGGAGATTGCAGTGAGCCAAGATCACGCCACTGCACTCCTCCTGGGCGAGAGTGAGACTCTGTCTCAAAAAAAAAAAAAAAAAAGAAAAGAAAAGAAAAGAAAAAGCACAGCATATGGTTTTACATAAACCTATGCTCAGATCCCAGCTCTGCTCCTTACCAACAATTAGAATCTGAGGAAATTTCTTAACAACGAGCAGCAGTGTTCTTGTTAGTGAATGAGAAAAACAGCACCTACCTCACAGAATTGCTGCAAGAAATAAATGAGCAAATGGAGGTGAAACACATAACACAATGCCTGACCCACAGAAAGCATTCAATAATTCATAATTTTATGAAAGCAGCAAGAAAACTACCATTGCTTTTAGCATTGCAGGTTGGTGCCTGAATTGTCTCCCTAGAGACTCGTCAGAAAACTTCAAGATTCTGCCACCAACACCTTAGAGTCAAAACCAGTCATGCTTCATTCCTGAGAGCCTCCTGCCCCATTCACTTTTACCACCAATGCATCTACCTGAGTCATGAAAGAGACAGTCAGGTGACAAGGAAAATAGTTTTGAAACTTATAAAAACAGAAAAGGAATGGCCTGATTGGCTCCTGGAAACTAGGGCTCTCTTCAAAAACCACAGTGGTGACTTGGGTGTCTTAGCCTCTGAAAAAAATCCCAAACCATCACACAGATATTTCTTCTCTGATATGTGCTGCAGGAAAACAGGAAGGTGAGGAGACTCTCTGGGACTTACTTTTCAGCCAAAACTAACCTCACGGCCCCTTTCAAATAGTTGCAAATAAAGACTCAAAGTCACACAAACTCTCTACCTCAGTGCAAGCACACACTGACCTGCTTCCCCATGTAGTCTCTCCTCTGGGAGAGACACAGTTCTATATGAGTGGTCTTGCCCACCTCAAGGCCAGGAGGGGGGCAGTGCTGGTGGATGGAGTTATAGTCCCAAAGGGTGAAGATGGGCAAGACAGTGTTCTGGTGACATTCGTGCACATTTGTGGAAGAAAAACACCAGCTCGAAGTTGAAGCCTGGCTCCTTAAGGACAGAACATCCCTGCATAGGGCCCTACTGAAAACAACAGCACTTCTGCAAGAAGTGGCCCTTCTGTTGAGAGCTGCAGCCTGAGCCTTTCCTGATGGGAATGTGTCCTCGCCCTCCTCTGATTCAGAGGCCTTGCTGATGGTAAGGCGTTGGGTACCTTTTGCCCTATCTCTTCCCTCACCTGTTACCAAACTACATAAGACACACTTTGAAGGTTGTGAAGGCACCCAGTGCTCCAATCCCCTGACCACCTTTATTCCTTCTGCACTGGATCACTCCTTGACCCTTCCACACCAAACCCAACTCCATGTCCTAAACCAACCAACCAAACAAACAAACAAAAAACTTTTGTCTGCTCCTCCATCAGTGTTTGCTGTCCTCCATGTGACCCCTTTTTCTCCAGTGAAGCTGATCCTGTACAATTCATTAGTCAAAATTTTATTCCAGTGATTCCCAGTCCTTTGCTTTGCTGTCAAAGTCTGTTTTTATGGCACTGTCACCCGTCCTCCTCCTCTAAGCACACAGCAATGCTTCTTAAAACGCTGCCCAGGAACAGCAGCAGTCCATCAGGTGGACTCATCGCCAGGCTTCTGCGGTACCAATGTTTGTGAAACAGCAAAGTCTGTGCCGTGGGCTCCTACAAGAATAATGACATACCATCAGACTTCACTGGTGTCTTCATTGCAGGGCTGATAGGCCCATGAGTTCTTGTAATTTACTTTTTCTTGCTTTCATGGTGGGAGTGGTGTAGATGGCCTGCAAGGTCTTCAGATACAGTCTTACTGCATGACATTTGGCTCTCTTCTTTAAGCAATCAATGGATTAACAATCATTTGTTTAGGGAATATCCTGCTTCCTTTTCAGCTAATTGGAGCCAACCATGTTTCAAGGTCAGGCATAGAAACACTGAACACAAGAGGTCCGCAACTCTGCAAGGACCATGGGGGCAGGAACACTTCCATTTTCATCTCTTTTCTGTTCCCTCTTCCTCCATCAGCAATAAACCCTGTGCATCAGCACAGTATCCAATACATTACAATAGGTGCTTAATGAATATCTGATGGATTAAACTAGTGAATTCTCTCCAGAATTAACTCTATAAAACTAAAACCTCAGAACAGTTCTTGTTTTTCACTCCTCTTACCTTTCCTCCAGGATAAGGTAAACATTCCCCCTCTCATCTATTTGTTTGTCTGGTTTTTTTAAAAAAAAATATTTTTTAAGAGATGGTGTCTGGCTATGTTGTCCAGGCTGGTCCCAAACCCTTGAGCTCAAGCAATCCTCCTGCCTCAGTCTCCCAAGTAGCTGGGACTACAGGTATAAACCACCATGCCCAATTATTTCCCCTATCTTGTCCCCTTGCGTCCCAGGTATTTGTTTTCACTATCAATTACTCACCCCAAAATATCACATGAAAATAGCTTGGCATGGCCTTCCAGTCATAGGCTCATTCACAGTAGACTCTTCCAGATATCAGACTTAAGGCTACAGATGAATGAAATTGAAAGCAGAATTTCAGGCCACTGCAGGCACCCTGCCCAGTAAGGTGGGACCTTCCAGTGCTTTTCTCTGGTCACCTCTCTAGGTGGCTACTCACTGTGCCCCTCCACTCTGGGCCCTTGGCCAGCTGTTACACAAGGGCTACACCCCACATAATTGAAACATGAGGCAGTACATGCTCTGTCTGGATGGAGCTCACATAGCTGTGGGAGATGAAAGGATGAGGAGACAGGTACAAGTCAGGGATAGATAACCTGCAGCTGGGGGAAGAAAGGAAAAGCATGTAACTCTGCAAGAAGGCCTGGGACAGTCTCTTAGGTCCTGTTTGGACTTTGATCCTTTACTTCCCTCCGTCTCTGTCTCGGTTCCTCGGCCAGCCTTCAGTTCATGGGAGGCCACAGCCCCAGCATGCGTGCTCACCCCTGCCTGTCCACCACATGCAGGCACATGCCAGGCAGCCCAGCATTTCTTGGCTCCCAGAGCCTGCCTGTGGAAGGTGACTGGGAATGCAGACTGTGGGAGGAAACGACCATATGCCCTGTTTGGATTAAATATTTTTCTTGGCCCTCCTGCTGTTTGCTGAGCATCTTATTTTTTTTTTCTTTCTCATTCTCTCTCATTCTCTCCCTCCTTCCTCCTTCCATCCTTCCCTCTCTTTCTCAGCAATCAAGCACACTGAGAGGAATTTTGAGGAGAAAGCAGAGACTGCTAGGGTGAGAATTGTTTAAAGAAAGCATAGCAATTGACAAGCCTTTTCCCATTCTGATACCACATTCAGCTCTTTATAAAGATGAAAGCGTTTCACTTTGGGGTAAACTAGCTTTAATCTACATTTCTTTGAGTTTTTGTTAGTGTTCTTCCTTCCCTTACTTCCCTTCCCTTCCCTTCCCTTCCCTTCCCTTCCCTCCCTTCCTTCTCTCTCTCTCTCTCTCTTTTGTTCTTTCTTTCTTTCTTGTTTTTTTGACAGAGTCTTGCACTATTGCCCAGGCCAGAATGCAGTGGTGCAATCTCAGCTCACTGCAACCTCCGTCTCCTGGGTTCAAAAGATTCTCCTGCCTTAGCCTCCCAAATAGCTGGGACTACAGGTGCCCACCACCATGCCCAGCTAATTTTTTATATTTTTAGTAGAGACAGGGTTTCACCATGTTGGCCAGGCTAGTCTTGAACTCCTGACCTCATGATTCACCTGCCTCGGCCTCTCAAAGCGCTGGGATTACAGGCGTGAGCCACCATGCCCAACCTTTTGCTAGTGTTCATAGCACCTGTTTTCTTTCTTTTATTCTCTTTCATATCTATGCAATGCATGTGCATATGTATGTGTATGCAACTGTATACATATATCTGTATGTATATATTGGTATGTACTTATATACACAGACATATAGATGTGGTAAATACATATGATACATATATATGCTTCTCTCTTTCTCATGTATTATGTGTATAATAATTAATAATATATAATCTATATTATAGATCTGTAACATAAAGTATATTTTTACATTATACACACATATAGATGCACACAATTTATCTGAAATCTTCAGGTATAAGGAGCAAACCTGAAGGCAAAACTGTCTTTACAAACTACAAACCATTATATAGAAGCAAAATGCTATTTTTATTTTATATAGGTGTGTGGTGTATACTACAAGGTTTGTACATGTGGTTTTATGAACCCTTGGAATAACTCTGTTATTGGGCCCATTATCATGACCATTTTACAGGTGAAAAAAATAAAAACTGGTGCTGTTAAGGAATATGTCTGATCATAATGTGCCTGATCATGATGATAAGGAATGTGTCTGAGGATACAGCCACTGTCCAGTGTTCAGGCCTGTACCCTGACCATCCTGATAGGCTCATGCTGCCTCCAGCATTGCTATCATGTATTAATGATATGCCTCACTCTACTGTTCAGTACTGTACACCTGGTCTAACCTCTCACTGATACTATGAGAATGAGGCAGCCATCTTCTGTCTAAGGAAAAGTCAGTGTCACGGATAGCCATGAGAAATGTATTATATAGTATTTTTTTAAGGAAAAATGGAAAACTCTTTTATAATTATCCAGAAAAAATCATTTACATTTTGCCAAAATTACTTTATACAGTAAATTAACATCTATTTTACTATAAGCCAGGCATAGGTTTAGTTGCTAGAATCCTGGCATATTTGATCAATATATATTTAGTGTGTCTGCTATGTACAAGGCACCACGGAAGGTTCCTGGGTGACAAAGTATTTGCCTCAAAGAAGTCATTGTGGCATGAGTGCTGTGTAATACAGAATCTGAACTGCACCTAAAACCATAGGAAAGAAATCATAGGTAAATGAGGGTCAGTTCCCAGGTAATTAACGGTACCACTAATAAGAATGATAGCAGTGCAGAAAGAGGACCTGCCTGTAGCATTTTAGAAAAGCTTTATGGAGTACATGGGATTAAACCTAATCTTTGAAGAGTGGATAGGATTTTGGCAGAGAAACAGGGAGAATAACCTCAGCAGGAAGGCCAAATATAAGCTGACATTTCAGATGGAGAAAGAAAATATATATCTGCGTTTTTCTGCTTCAAATGTTAATGATGCAAGTCTGGAACTAAGTAAAAATCTCCATCCAGAGGAATTTTGTCTGTATTCTGAAGACAATAGGGAAAAACTAAAGTTTTTTTTTTTTTTTTTTTTCTTCAGAAGAAATGATAAAAGCTATGTTTTGAAGGTTAGATCTGGGGATAATACAGGGAACATTCAGAAGACAACCGCAGGGGCCAGGACCAAGTAGGAGTTGAGTTTAAGCAATATGAACGAAGAAGAACAGAATTGGCTGGTCATAACATGGAATAGAAAAAGGCAGATAGGAGGGGTATTGTGAAGGAAAGTTGTCAGGACCACTTGAATGTTCATATGTGGGCAGAAGACCAGTGGAGATGAAAGCTTATCTACGACATTGACTACTCAAATTATGATACACTTTTCTAAAATAATTTGATCACTGAAAATCTATCTAGAAAGTATCCTTACCGCAATCAAAGGTCTGAGTCATGGGACATAGATCTTGATCAGGCAGCAAGACCTGCCCCAGGGCATAGTGAGAAGCTCTACACATTTTCCTTTTTCTTATATATAAAAACACAAGTCTAGAGGGGCACCGCACACTTTCTATCCCGTTCAATTTCTGCCAGACTTTTTCTACAATTTAGACATAACCATTTTATCATTCCCGGCAATATCCAGGTCCAGTTGACTTGAAAAATGGCAAGAGGGAGGTGTCATATTTATTCTAGAATGTTTTCTTGCCAGTAGTCTTGTTTCTTTTAGCTTCAGTCTAATATTTAGTTCCCATGTCTTTGGACAGTTCAGTTTGTGTGGCTGATCATTGTGCTTCTGATCCTCAACCTGCTACACTATCCTGATTCATTGGCCCAGCTGTTCCTTTCTCCCCCAACTGGTTGGTCCATCCAGTCTCACTTTCACCCATATGGAACCTGTTCTCTGTGTGAGTGTCTTGTTTACATTCCCTTTATCTCCAGGACGCTTGTCTGTGTATCTTATCCACTCATCACTGATTGACTGCATCTGTTTCACAACATGTTCTCTGCTTTCATTTTCTTGGTCTCTGATCCTTGCTAAGCAGAGTTCATTGGCATATCTCCTTTTCCATTTACTCTGGCTTAAATCTTGCAAGCCCAGAAAGGGTTCCTAACAGGGGGTCAGCACCCCATCTTCATCTCTCAGTTGTATTTGCTAAAAGTCATTTCTAATTTATACATCATTTATTTGTTCCTTTGCTTTTAATCTTCCTACCAGTCTAAGAACGTGGACTCTAGAATCACTAGAATCACACTACCGAGGTTAATTTACCGAAGTTCATATTTGCTAGCTCAGGAGATTTGAGAAGTTAATTAAATTCTCAGTCCCTCAGTTTCCTCATCAGTAAGATAAGGATGGTAGCAGTGGTGATAATTCCTCATAGTGTGACCTGGAATGCTAAAAACACTAAATAATGTTATTAAATATACTGAACAATCCCCAGTTGTCTTTTTTGTTTGTTTCGTGAGCTAAATGTGCCTGGATACTCTTTGTATCAATGGTTCTCTGTCTGTGAGAGTGGAACGCAGCCCTCCCAAAGCGGCTACCTAATGACTCTGACATTCTTCCTCTTTCTTAACAGTGTTCTCTAATCTCAGGGATCTTACCATTTACCTTGCCCATCTATGGGGATAGAATACATAACGTGGTTTCAAGGCAAAATATACAATAATCAAAGTTATCTGCAGTACCTAATTATGTCTTAGATTCTATTGGTAGCTGAGGTATAGCAGCAATGCTATATCTCAGTTTGTCTTGAGTCTCCTAGTCTCTCCTTTCTTTTCTTATCATCCCCACCTTCATGCTGAACTCATTGCACCTTCTAACGACCCTCATAACCAATGTCTCCATCCCTGCCACAGTATCTGCATATTTTCCTATTCCTCTGGAAAGCAGCTGGCATACTAGAGGGTCAAGGACTAATATGTATCTGCAATTAAATAAAAGATAAAATAATAAGGCAAGATATAAATTTAATTACAAAAACTTTGGTACTTTATGAACCACATTTGGAAGACAAGTACTCAGGGGAGAAATGAGACCATGCATAATACCCCTAAAATTACCTAGTAGAGGTAGGTACCTATAAAACAATTGGAAATGCCAACTCTGTGTATCAGGGCATTGTCTGCCTAGGTGAAGTAAGTATGAGCAAAACACATAAGTTATTTGGTAAATTTATCAATTTAACGATTTTAGTGATGGGTCAATCCAAAGAATTCCCAGAGATCCTGTCAGGAAGAGGAGGTAAGAGGAGGAAAGGCAGGAAGCAAGCCTCTGAGGAAGCACTAAGAAGTGAACAGACCATTAGCTTCTGTTATTCAGTTACCAGTCAATTCTACACAGGGCTGGCCCTCAGACTGGGACCACAGGACATGCAACCAGGTCAGAGGCAATCTGGCCAATGAGTAAGACGGGCAGCCTGCAGGCACTCCAGTCTTAGCTGTAATGTCATCAGGGTCACAAGCCGTTCCAAAGCCAGAGACCATTCCCAGATCCTAACAGCATTTCAGACATGCATCACCAAGTTTAATATTTTTCACATTAGAAAGACTTCGGTTGAATCTAATCTCATTTTTAATTAGTCCTCACATCGCCTGGTGAGGCAGATTAATATGATTATCTGTATTCCACTGATGGGGAAAATGAGACAAAGGGTCGTGCCCCAAGGTCACTTGGGGAATGAGCAATAGAGGTGAAAATTAAACTTAAGTATTTTAAACTTCCAAACCAGCAGGCAAAGATGAGGACATTGGGGAGTCGATTTCATCTCTGTTTGTTCAAAGGCTTTCACATCTGGTTAATGCATATTCAATTTACTACTTGGTTTCTCTAATTAAAAAATAAATTAGAAATAAAATACTAATTCTAGCTCTGAACTGCAATATTCTGTATTTAATGCATAAGAAATTTCCCAAGAAATATATGACAAGAACAGCCAAAGAAGAGAATAAAATGAGCATCACTTAGCCAAATGTGAATATTTATTAACTACTTTTAGGGTATTTACTATTAAATTTGATTGGGTGTGTGGCAGTATAAACACAGAAAAATTCAACATGGCCCCTGCCAACTAGAAGCTGGTTAACCAGACATTCAAAATAGATACAGCAACAAAAACACATACAAATAGCACACACCTCCAACTATGCAGGCAGCAACCAGGTCTTTTTGTTCCCCACAGCAGATGTTCAAGCAATGTGTGTTGATAAACTGTTGACTGAGCTTATTTCAGAGCAAACTGAGACAGTGTAAGAGGCAAGCCCACGGTACTGTCATCCACCACTGCCATCTTTCCAATCCCGTTTACTTTATCTTTAACTCCTCTCTCATCATCACACCCAGCAAACAAATACTATCCTATTGCAGACATAATTTTGTATTCAGGCTCTTTTCTCCTCTCTTTGCACTTCTTCAGTTTGGTGAGGTGGCTGTTACGTTAGTTCAGGTGAGAGATGGTAACACCCTGATCCCCATGGTTCAATTTTGCCACCATGATTTCTTCTTAAATTATACATCCTACCTTCTTTTCTCTCTTACAGAGATACTTAATGCTCACAGATATCTCTGTGGTCCCTTAGGTTTTTCTGCCTTACTTATTATGGGCTTGAGGACATGTGACCATGTCTGGTGAATGGGAGGACCAACAGAAATGATGCATTCTTTTAGTCCAAGGGAGTCAGGAGTTACTGGCCTCACTTTGTATTTCCCCTCTGTCTTCATGGAGGCAACCATGGAGATCACATTTTGAAAGGGCAGAGTAATAAGATGGAAGAAATGAATAGCTGCTCCAAAGAGTTATACCAGACTTAATGTAAGTGAGAAATGTAATGGTAAATGACTGCAATTTTAGGGTTAATTTATGACCGCAGCCTACCCTGATTAATTCATATTCTTCTATTTATAAGCCTTCATTAGATCAACACTGGCTACAGAATAAAGCCCAAGTTGCTTAGATTGGCATACAGAGATCTAATGATCTACCTTTTACGTACCTCTTTTAACCTTCGTCATTCCATACTTCCTCATCTCCCTCAAGATCAACTTCATTGAGCAGACTAATAATACTTTATGTTATACGCCACTGATATTTGGGGATTGTTTGTTATGGGACATTACTGTAGGAACACTTGACTAATACAGACAGTAGTATCAGAAGTAGGATGCTACCATAACAAACAAACAAAAAACCTAAAATATATGAGATTGGCTCTGGAATGGAGGAGCAGGAAGCAAAATAAATGTGTCAGGAGGCTGGAAAAATTATGTTATTCATTTATGTGGTAGCAAAGTATTTCATAAAATGTTTCCTATAGTTACTTGAGAGAGAAATTATATTGTTAATTGTTATTACTTGCAGGCCAAAAATTTAGTAATGCCCTATTGGCTTTGAATAAAGAGGTTTTGAAGAAGAATATTGCTAGGATTAGTTGGTGGTTATTACCTTAATTTGATAAGGTACTGCGAGAAGAGATGAGCGCTGAAAAGATTATTGCTTTGCCAGTAGAATTGACCAGGAATATAAATTATTAGAAATTCTAAAACTTGTAGTACCGAAAAATAAAACCGTTTCTCACCTCTGACCAGTAAAAGATCAAATTTAATAATAATATGCATTAGAAAGGCCTTCTAAGACTGAAGTTAAGACAACGCTGGGCAAAAAAAACCAAATTAAGCAGTGAACTATTACATCATTTGTTAGGACCTTCAATTGGATTAAATCAACACCTAGGAGATTCTTGCAGTTTACAAAAGGACTCTGAGGAAACAGACTAAGAACTTTATCCAAGAGAAGCCTCACAAGCTCAGAATACCTGTATTTACTGAGAGAGGCATTTCTTGAAAAGACTTGCGAGTATAGCTCTTGGCTTATGAATTTTACTGGAATTAAATATACACAAAAATCAATCAAGTTTGTGGGAGTTGAGGTGCCAAAATCACTATCAACCTGGATTGAAAGAGACCTACTGTTAGAGACCTTTGGGCTCACTATATCCTACAAGGAGGAAGCAAGCTAAGAAAGCTACTCAGCTTCCAAAAGTGGATGTTCTTCACTGCTCTTAATACACGACCAAATAAGATAGTGGAAAATGAAGGACTCCTTAGAGATCAGAGCCAAGAGCCATGAAGAACTATCAACTAGGAAGTGACACCCAGGGAGTAACCAAAGGTTTCTAAACAAGAAGTGCTCCCTACTCTCCCAGTTGTGGTTTTATAACTTTTGCTCAAAGAATGACAGGTGGCCTTTATGCACCTCTCATTCTTTCTCCTTGAAGGGGAATGTTTATTGTAGTTATTTATTTCTGCTCCACTTCGCATGTGGGGTGAGTGGGGGGCAGGGAGCTTGTGATTTTAGTATATAAGACTCCAGATTAAGAGAAGCTACATTGCAATCTGATATCAATCATGAGATTCTAGATTTCAAACCTGATGCTGGGACTGGATAAGACTGTTGGAGTGTCTTGGCATAGGGTGGAGTGAATATGTTTAATGAATGCTTGTGACTGCAAAGGCTGACTAGTAGATATTATTCTTTGTCCATATTCTTTTTACTCACCCTTCCTTTGCCATGAGTTTGATGTCAGCAGAGCATAACTTCACTCCCTACTAACTTTGGACTCAGCCATGTGGTTTGCCTTGACTAATGAAACATAAATGTATGTGACACATGCTACACTTGACAAAAAGTTGGAAATGTATGAGCATGCCTTAACTCACCCTTTTGTGCCTATGCTATCTACTATGAAAAGAACATGCCCTGTGTAGCTGCTGACCCTGAAACTCTAAACCTGGCTCCCTGAGGGAGAGACACATAAAGTACACTTGAACCGAGACAACAAACTAAGAGAGTCACTTTAGCCAACTTATAGATGCATGAGTGAGAAGTTGCTATTAAGATATTGGTATTTGTGGATTATTTTGTTAAGCAGCTTTATTACAGAAAAACTTGATGACTGCTTCATGCCATTTCCTTTCACATCGTTGCCTTTCATGCCTATTTATTCTTCAAATCTACTTCAAATGATTACCCCTCTATGAAACTTTATCCATGGAATTGGGATAAGTTATTTGCTTTATTCCCTGTGCTCCCACATGCCCTTGTTCCTATGATTGTATTATCGGCTTATACTCACTGGATAGTAATTTGATGTTTTTCTCTCTATTGTATACACTTCGTTGGGAATTACTGATTCATTTTTGTAATCTCAACACATAGTAGGTACTCAGAAAATATAATCTTCATTGAAGAAATAAATAAATGGACCAGAAGCAGTGACCATAATTTTGTAACCATGGTGTAAGTTGAGAAAGAGGCTATGACATTCCTGCAAATCCTAGCCATTGGGGGGAGCAGCAGACTTGTAGATTGAAAAATGGTATGATGCACATACAAAAAAGCTGGATTAATTTTTTTTTCATGTGTTGGAATTTGGAGCCTTTGTTTCTGTAGCTAAGCTTGGAGAGGTGGGAAGATGCTTCCCATGCATGAAGTATTGTACATTCCTGGGTTAGAACATGTTTCCTTTGGGGGTTGTTGTGGTTTCTTTCTTTTTCTCTTTTCTTTTCTTTTTATTTTTTTCCAGCTTTGGAAGCCTCTAATGTTTGCAATAACAATAACAACAACAAAAATATGAGGCTGGCCAAGTATGAATCAGGAGAGAATTTGCACATGCAGTGGGTATAGGAGATGGGAAAAGAGGGTAGGAGGCAGAGGGAGGGGAGAAGAAAAGAAAAACGCTGTTGCCAGGAGTTTAGCAGAAGAAAACGCCATGCACGACATGTGGCTGGCACAGCGGGCAGCAACATCTGTTCTCGATGAGGATCCCCAGTGTACGCTGCCGTGTGCATGTGCATGTGTAAGGAAACACCCCAGCTGTGTGCTTCAGGAAGCCTGATAGTGGCTCCAGTCTCCCTATTCTGAAATGCTGCCTCAGTGGCGGCCTCTCACCATGGGTTAGATCTCCAGCCAACTTATTCTTGCAAAGTATGTTGCAGGCTAGAATGAGCTGTGGAAAACAAGCCCGAGAAAAGCCACAAGAGCCTCCTGACCCATTTGAATCTTTCTCCTGCCAAATTCTCATTACTGATCTTAAATAGAAAGAAAAACAATGTATAAGATTGAAAAGGCGATGGAGAACCTACTGGAACCAAGAGGCTTACTTAGGATCACTGGACTTCGGAGACAAGGATGAGGCAAGTCCATGTTTTCAAAATAGGTGCATGGTTTTTTGTTTGTTTGTTTGTTTTGTTTTGTTTTTGGTTTGGTTAAGCATCCAAAGACTTATTTGCTGTTTTCTTGTCACTCTGTTCAACGAAATAGAGGCCAAATAAGGCAGAAGATTTGTACCCCCTATGGAGTGTGGGCATCCTCCCAAGAGGAGCTTCTGAAGGAAAGTTACCCCAAGTTGCTCAGCTGGAGCTGGGGGGTTACTTGGAAGCCCCAGATCTGGGCTGTTGTTAGTCTCCTTAATCAAGATCTGATACCAGTTTGGGGGCCTGCACTTAGGTAGATTCAAAGAGATGTAAAAATTAGTTCCAGGCTTTAAGCTGGACTGCACTGAAAGGAGATAAGCAGAGGCTGTCTTTCTCTTTATCAGATCATGGTGCAGCTTCATGTATGCAACTCCTGGAAGGCATTCTGCTTCCTTGGTCAGGACTCACAGTGAGCAGCACACAGGATGTATCACCTGGACTATGGCCATGCCTCGGCTCAGCCTGGGCTTGCTTCAGAAGACTTATCACACAGGGATGACAATGATGATAATCCCATGTGTGTGTAGCATTTTAGTGTCTACAAATGCTCTCACAAACGTTATCTCATTTGAGAGCCAAAAGAACTGTATATATCAAGCAAGGGAGATACTTTTTCATAGGAGTTAAATGTTAAATGACTTTGATTGAGGTCACACAACCAAAGAGAATAAAGGCAAGAAGTGGAGCTAACTCTTCTTTCTCCAATGCACAAACAGCCTTCAAATAGCTGAAGAGCCCCTCAGAGACCAAACTTCCTCATCCCCAGAGTCCCAGCACAGAGTGATGCTAACTACAGGCTTAATTTAACAACAACAACAACAAAACTGTCAATAGAAGAGACTTTTAAAGGACTCGTAACATTCAGGATCTCTTGCCAGTTTTACTCTTCTCAAGTCAGCGAAATTGTCCTTTCTCCATCATGGTCAAGTGGCTTCCGAAGATCCCTACCCTGCTGCTGACCCTCCCCCTGACATGTGGATGCCCTTAACTTCTTACCTCCATCATTCACTCAAAAACTATTGATCATCTGTCATGTGCCAGTCCCTACGTCACTGCATTAAGGATTTGAGATATAACAGTGAATAAAATCAGCAAAACTTACAGCCCTGTGGAGCTTATATTCCAATGGGGAAAACAGACATTAAGCATAACAAATAACTCTACAGCAAATTAGAAAGTGATAATTCTACTAAATAATAGTGCCAGTATAAGGGAATTGGGAGTGGTGGGGAGATGGGCAGAGAAAAAGAGAGTGAAGATGGTTGCAATTTTCAATCACATGTTCAGAGAGGGGACATGTGGAGGGCTAGGTAAGCCATTGCAATGATTGTGGCTTTTATTCTGGGTGAAATGGGGAAATGCCACAGGGCTTCAGCTGAGGAGTATTATGAGGCTCTTGCAATAAGCCATGTAGCAGGTGATGATGGCTCATACTAGGGGGCAGTGGGTCAGATGGTAAAATGTGGCTAGTGTGTGGATATATTTTAAAGGTAGAGCTAATAGAATTACCTGATGAATTAAATGTGGAACATGAGGGAAATGGAGAAATTGAGATGACATCAAGAATTTTGTCCTGAGCAACTGCACGGAAGATGGTGCCATTGACAGGAATGGGCAAGTGTCTACACGGAGAAACAAGAAACCATTGCATATACAATACCTTGAATTCTTGAATTCCATATGCTACTGTATATACTTTGTCTTTAGTTATTGTGACTCCCTTCTCACTTGACTGAGAGGCAGCAGTATCTGTAATCCCTTATATCCGCTCTTTATCTTTGGTCTTCATGCTCTCAATCAGATTATTACTCAAAGCAAATAAACATATTCCAGTCTCTTCATCTCAAAAGTCTTTCCATGAACTGTTTTCCACTCAAGTTACTGCCATCTCACTTCTTGTGCTGGCCAACTTTTGGCCAGCATTTAACACTCTTCAATATTTCTTTTTCCCTTAGGCCTCTCTTTTTAAATGGTTTTCCTAAGACCACACCTTCCATTTCTTCCTTCCGCCTCTCTAGTCATTCTTCCTCTGTCCCCTTGCCTGGCTTCACTTACTCTGCTAACTTCCTGCCTCTATGTCTTTCCCCACCTATCTCCTCTCCCCATTCACACCCCTGCATGACCTCATCCATTTACCTGCCTTCAATTAGCGTCTATACTTTCCTCATTTCTCAATATAAGTCCCCAGCTGAGACTTTGTTTCTGAAATCCAGATTTTTATTTCCAATTCTACGGAACAAACTCAGTCTAAAGCCAAGTCCATTATCTTCTCCTATATGCCTGCATCTTTTCTTTTCTTTTTTCTTTTCTTTTCTTGTCTTTCCTTCCTTCCTTCCTTCCTTTTTTTTTTTTTTTTTTTTTTTTTATTAAACAGAGGTAAACGGCATTCAACATCTACCCAAGCACCAGGGAGTTAGATTCAGAACCTCATTTCCCCCATTGGATGAAATTCTAGAATCAATTTTATATCTTACAAGAAAAGCTTTCAACGATTACTTCTTCCTATCTATACTATTTTGGTGCCATGGCTTGGCTGTCACTATTTCTCTCTTGAAATGTGGACACCGTCTCCTAATCATTCTGCTTATCACCCATCACTCTTCCACGGACTTCATTTCCAGCAATGATTCACATCTGATCTTGTCATTTCCTGGTGATAAAACATGTCAGGCTTCTCAATGCCTTCAGAAAAAGTTTACATCCCAAGCATGGCAGCATTCAACACTCTTCCTAATCTGGCCCAAGACTCTCTGCAGACTCTAGGTTTCCACATGCTCCATCCTCTAGTGGTTCTCTAAATAGCTTGTGTTTTCAAACCCCTGTGCCTTGTGCTCATAGTATTTTCTCTGCCCATGGGGCTTTCCACTCTGTCCCCAACTAGTGGAATTATTATATTCTTCAAGGTCCCATGAGTGCTACTTTGTTATGAAATCTTCCCCAAATTTATGTCCCATACCCACCTCTTGCCTGCTTCCCAAACACAACTACTTTCTTTTCTCTGATCCCCTAGCACTTAGAACATACCTCTCTCCAAGGCAGAGTGGGGATTCCTAGGAGACAGGGTCTGTGCTTTCTACTGATTACCTTTATATTCCTAGGGTCTAACATGATTCATTCACAATAAATATATGGTCCTTGAATAAGTGTTCCTCTATCTAAACTTTATACTTTCAGGAGTTAACCATCTTGAAGAGATCTTTACTCGACTTTAGGTGAAATAAGAATTTAGAAGAGATAACAGAGAGAAAAAACAGCAAAGTAAGAGACATCATCTCTATCAGGTGCCTCTTTTTCTTCCATAAAGGCACAGATTCTGTTGAAGGAAGTAGTTCGTAGTAATAGCACATTGGTCACTAAGCATCTACTATCTCTCAGGCTTAGAGCTGGGAAAGTGTGAATACATGAATTTGTTTTTATATCTTTCCCTTCCAGAAGTTCCACTAAAATATTAGTATAAAAAAGGAACAAAAAAAGCATGAATTCATAAGAAAAAAGACAACAGGAGAGATGATGGCAGCTGATAAATAAGTCAACTTAGAAAACTGGAAAATGGATAGATGAGTAGTAGCTGACACAGCAGATGCAGGAAAGCAGAAAACTAAATGCCTAGAATACCTAGAACCAACAGAAAGCTCAGGAGTTAGAGGCATCTGGTACCTCTAAAGGCAAAAGTGCAGGAGTGTGTGTATGTGTGTGTGCACACGCATGATGACGTCAGAAAGCTAAAACCTCATCTATTGTATTAGGAAATCAGGAGAAAAAGTCCTAAATCAAAAAATTAAGATTAGCAGTAGAAGCATTATATATTATATAATTGTGTGTATATATATATGTGTGTGTATATATATACACATATACATATATACACATATATAATATGTATTATATACATATATAATATGCATATTATATATACATATATATGTATATATGAATATAAATGTATACACACACACACACACACATACTGTGAAAGGAAAATAAATCTTAGGACTCCACAATCAATAAGCCAAAGCAAAAGTCAAGCTGGGAACTATGTCAGACAAACCTGCCTTCCATTTTATTCCTAAATAATATAGCGACAAATATAAGAAGCTACATACCTTCCTCCCTCACAATTTGTCCACAAGAAAGTTCCTTGTGGAAAAAGGACAGAAAGAACTCAAAGGCATCCCTCTGAGGCTCACCTAAGACAAAGGCATATCTGAATACTTCCTCCGCCCTACTGTTTATGTAAAAATGCAGATTCACTGAACCAGACTAAATTGTGGATTCAGTGGAAGGCTGATCAAGTTCTCAAAAGAATGTAACCTTTTGTCTCTTGTCTACTTACGATCTGGAGGCCCATGCCTCAAGTTGTCCAGCCTTACCTTACAGAACCAGTGTAGATCTTACACATGTTGATTGATGTCTCATATCTCCCTAACATGTATAAAAGCAAATTGTACCTCAACTACCGTGGGCACATGTCCTCACAGTCTCCTGAGGCTGTGTCATGGGTGCATCTTTAACCTTGGTAAAATGAACTTTTTAAATTGATTGAGACTTGTCTCAGATACCTTTTGGTTTACAATACATATACATGTATGTATGTTTATGTGTATATATATAATTTTCAGAAGAAATAAAATAAATGAAACAGGTGAAGCAAAAACAACAACAACAACAAAAATGAAGGGATGCCCTCTGCTGAGAGAGGCTGAGGTTAGGAACAGAGGGGTAGGAACTGCAAGTCTTCCAAATAAACCTAGAGGTGTGAACTAGCTTTTCAAACTAGGTACATGTATTACTTTTATAGAATTAAAATTAATTTTAAAACATATTACAAATAAATATAAGAGTGGAGCTGAGACTTAAACCTCTTAGGATTTGAAATGTACATTATTTTCACTATGCATGCTGTTTGCTGCAATTTACAAATATTTGTAATCAATTTAGGAGTGCTGCCCTTTCCTCTGTCATCACTTTACTGCTGGGTTAGTCAAAAGAACAGATACATACATATACATACATATACACACATCTGAATGTGTACACATACATACTTTAAAAAATAAGGTGTAATAAACAGAACCGAAGACAAAAACCACATGATTATCTCAATAAATGTAGAAAAGGCCTTCAATAAAATCCAGTATCTCTTCATGTTAAAAACTCTCAATAAACTAGGCATTGAAGGAATATATCTCAAAACAATAAGAGCCATATACGACAAACCCACAGCCAACATCATATTGCATGGGCAAAATCTGGAAGCATTCCCCTCGAAAACCAGCACAAGACAAGGATGCCCTCTCGCACCACTCCCATTCAACATAATATTGAAAGTTCTGGCCAGGGTAATCAGGCAAGAGAAAGAAATAAAGCATATTCAAATAGGAAGAGAGGAAGTCAAATAATCTTTGTTTGCAGATGACATGATCCTATATCTAGAAAACCCTGTCATCTCAACCAAAAGCTTCTTAAGCTGGTAAGCTACTTCAGCAAAATCTCAGGATACAAAATCAGTGTGCAAAAATCATTAGCATTCCTGTACGCTAAAAACAGGCAAGCACAGAGCCAAATAATGAATGAACTTTCATTCACAATTGCTACAAAGAGAATAAAATACCTAGGAATACAGCTAACAAAGGAAACGAAGGAACTCTTCAAGAAGAACTATAAATCACCGCTCAAGGAAATCAGAGAGGACATAACAAATGAAAAAACATTCCATGCTCATAGATGGGAAGAATCAATATCATGAAAATCGTCATACTGTTCAGAGTAATTTATGGATTCAATGCTATTTCCATTAAACTACCACTGACATTATTCACAGAATTAGAAAAAAAAAAAACTATTTTAAAATTCATATGGAAGCACAAAAGAGCCCAAATAGCCAAGATAATCCTAAGCATAAAGAACAAAGCTGGAGGCATCATGCTACCTGACTTCATGTTATACTATAAGGCTACAGTAACCAAAACAGCATGTTACTGGTACAAGAACAGACACATTGTCTAATGGAACAGAATAGAGAACTCAGAAATAAGACTGCCACCTACAACCATCTGATCTTCAACAAACCTGACAAAAACAAGCAGTGAGGAAAGGATTCCCTTTTTAATAAATAGTGCTGGGAGAACTGGGAAGCCATATGCAGAAAATTGAAACTGGACTCCTTCCTTACACCATATATAAAAATTAACTGAAGATGGATTAAAGACTTAAACGTAAAACTCAAAACTATAAAACCCTGGAAGAAAATCTAGGCAATACCATTCAACATAGGCATGGGAAAACATTTAATGACTAAAACACCAAAAGCAATGGCACTAAAAGCCAAAATTGACAAATGGGATCTAATTAAACTAAAGAGCTTCTGCACAACAAAAGAAACTATCATCAGAGTCAACAGACAACCTACAGAATTGGATAAAATTTTTGCAGTCTATCCATCTGACAAAGGTCTAGTATCCAGAGTCTACAAGGAACTTAAACAAATTTACAAGAGAAAAACAACCCCATTAAAAACTGGGCAAAGGACATGAACAGACATGTAGCCAAGAAACATATGAAAGAAAGCTCAACATCACCGATCATTAGAGAAATGCAAATCAAAACCACAATGATATACCATTTCATGCCAGTCAGAATGGCTATTATTAAAAAGTAAAGAAACAACAGATGCTGGTGAGGTTGAAGAGAAAAAGGAATGCTTTTACACTGTTGATGAGAGTGTAAATTAGTTTAGCCATTGTAGAAGACAATGTGACAATTCCTCAAAGACCTACAGGCAGAAATACCATTTGACCCAATAATCCCAGTACTGGGTATATATCCAGAAAAATATAAGTCATTCTATTAGAAAGATACATGAAAGCATATGTTCATTGCAGTACTATTCACAATAGCAAAGACATAGAATCAACCAAAATGACTATCAATGATAGACTAGATAAGGAAAATGTGGTACATATGCACCATGGAATACTATGCAGCCATAAAAAGGAATGAGATCATGTCTTTTGCAGGGACATGGATGGAGTTGGAAGCCGTTATCCTCAGCAAACTAACGCAGGAATGAAAAATCAAATATCACATGTTCTCATTTATAAGTGGGAGCTGAATGATGAGAACACATGAACAGAATGGAGGAACAACGCACACACTGGGACCTGTTGGGGCAGGATTGGCTGGGGGAGGGGGAGCATCAAGAAGAATAGCTTATGGATACTGTGCTTAATACTTAGGTAATGGGTTGTTCTGGGCAGCAAACTACTATGGCACATGTTTGCCTATGTAACAAAACTGCACTTCCTGCACATGTACCCTTAAACTTAAAATAAAAGTTTAAGGAAAAAAAATAAGGTATAAGAAAATTAGTAAAATGCATTGCTAGCACTCCGTCCTTGTAATAAATAAGTATTTAATAAAATAATTTCACTTAAATTAACATCTGTGTTAGAAGAATGAATTGGAAATGGTTCAAATTGTATAAACTTCCTGAAAGAGCTTGTCTATTGATTATTTAATTAAGAAGTTATAACAATTACCATGATGTTAAATTGTAAAATAAGCAATGCCTCATAGGATTAATGAATAATCTCAATAATGTATTTGTGCCATTATTAGAATGCATTTAAAACACATTTTTGAAGCATAATTAGAAGTCTTAGTTGAGCAAAGTCCCTGTGAAAAGAGGAGAAGCTAGAGTTATCTATAGACATAATTTTGCATGCTGCCCATGCCTATAACTTCAGCAAAATCACCGAGAAGCAGTTGAAGGTCTGGCAGGTTAAAGAAAAGGTAGTAGCATTTATGTGATGGCAGTTCTTCAGGCGAGTAATATTTAAATTATCTGCAAGTCTGGGCTAAAAAAGGAAGGACAGTGAAAGAGAAAAAGAACCCTCCTAAAAAAAAAAAAGGAAACAAAAAAGCCCAGAATAAATCAGAAAAAGGGTGGAGTGGGAGGAAAAAGGGATAACAGATGTTATAAAGAAAATTAACAAAGTGAGAAAGTGGCCCACCCAGGAGGCCAAGAGGACAAAAGAAGCAAAAATGCAGCCTGTCAGAGAGCCCACCAGGAAGTCACAGGACAGCTACAGAGGAGTTTTAGACAAGCATAAACTCTCACGAATGTTGTTAATCTAGATGAAGTTTTACAATTTGCACGGTTGGTTGTGCTTTTAATATTTCACTTTTTTAAAAAGCTGGAGGTGGAAAGGTGGGGGTGTAGGGGTGTGGGGGCAATGGTTTTAGCTTTCAAAATGAAAACTCAGTCCTAATTAACATTTGGAGTCTGATTTTCAGAGATTCCAGCTGGAGAATCTGAAGTTGAGCCCTGAACCAAATGGGACTCTAGACAAGCTTAAAGACATGCCGGGATTTTAGGCTGGTGCAGATATTGCACAAAACTGGCAGTGAAATTCACAAACAAATCTCAAGGGGATTAGAATTTGGCGGGTAGTGAGCCTGGAAGACAGTTCCAACTTAAGCAAATTTTCAATTTTTCTCTGGATTTTAATATGTCTAACACATTTTTAGATTTAGATTTGTAAGGACCTACACCATTCCTGCTAGAAGTCTAGTAGCTGTCCCTATTATTGGCTTCTAGGCCATTATTATCCCTATCCTAATTAGCATTTTTATAACCCCTTTTCACTCATAGATCCAAAAAGTCCTGGCAAGAATTAAAAGAAAAATAGGCCCTGAAGATGTGCCTTCTGAGAAACAGGGGAGGAATGATTATTATATCCGATTTGTAAACAGCTGAAGTGTGGCAAAGAGAAGTTTAAATGTTGGCTATTATTTATATGACAACATCTAAATAAAAAGGAAACAAAAGAAGTTAAACAAGAATCACACAGTGCACAAGTGATGGCCTTGAAATAGAACATTGGTTTTTTAATGCAGATATCACAAATAAGATTCATTTTTCTCTTTATAATAAGAATTCATAGAGACGTACTCAAGTGAGATGCTTTTTGAAAGAGGAGAAGCAATTCCATCTGGTCACACATCTAAGTCCATTTTGGGCTGTGATTATACTGTCAAGCCTTGATATTTATTAAGAGTAATCCGTGACTATCCACTGATGAAAAATATATTACTAAAGTGTAATAATAGAAGTCTTACAGACAGAAAAGACTGAGGAAGGAAGAGTTGAACAGGTTTCATTATGAAGCTCAGGGGAACAGAAAGGGAAGAGATTTGGGATCAGAGAAGCAACCTTAGTGTTGATGTATTCTTCAGGTCCCTCAAAACTGTTACTCTTCTGCTACTATTTTCCCCACACTCTAGACCAGCAAATCCTGCAAGTACATCAGAGTCCTCTGAAAGGCCTGGTAAAACTGAATGCTGGACCTCTCCCCCAAAGTTTCTGATTCAGAAGTCCAGAATGGGGCCTAAGATTCTGCATTTCTAGCAAGTGCCCAAGTGAGGCTGCTGCCACTGGTCCAGAACCACACTACTGCTCCAGATCAGGGGTCCCCAACCTGGTCTGCTGCCTGTTAGAACCACGCCGCACAGCAGGAGGTGAGTGGTGGAGGAGCCAGTGTTACAGCCTGGATCTGCCTCCTGTAAAATTTGTGGTAGCATTAGATTCTCATAAGAGCACGAATGGTGGACTGTGCATGTGAAGGATCTAGGTTGCATGCTCCTTATGAGAATCTAAACAATGCCTGATGATCTGTTGTGAAATAGTTTCATCCTGAAACTCCCCCAGCCCACAATGTCCATAGAAAAATTATCTTCCATGAAACTAGGCACTGGTTCCAAAAAGGTGGGGGACCACTCCCCATTAAACCATTCCAGTTCTTCACAGGTCCAGGTTTCAACTGCTGTCACTTGGAAGTCCTGAGCATCTGAGCTCTGTGGATGATGCAAAACTGCCTGCCTCACTTCTGTCTTGAAGTATGTAACCTTGGGAGAAAAATCCCTTTCCTGTTTTCCTAAAGGTGGGCCTGAGCCCATTTCCACTGCCACAGAGCATGTGGGGCGTCTGAACTGGAGTCTCTTAGCCACATATTTCATTTCACTTTTTAGAACAAAGAGCTCTAGAATTTATGAATGTGCTGAAAGATTTTACCGCACTACAGGGGCACTTCACGGGGTCAGATGGGAAGAACAGTAACACACACACACTCACACACACACACACACACACACACACACACACACACACACACACATACACATTTGCATCTTGTCCTAAAAATAAGGAGACAAAACTCTACAAAGTGACAAAGCCCTTCCTCTGAAAGGGTCACACACGATGTAGAAGCCCATGATTGCTACTATTTCTCGGTCAATGTCTCCGGCAAGCTAATCTTCCCCATCCCCCTCCTCTGATCCTCTCATTTCCAGGCCTATATGCAGCCTTTCACATCCCAGAATGAAGTATATCTCCTCAATTAGGACTTGTTAGTCAGGCTTCAGCTACTCTCTACCTCTTCTTGGCTAAAACTCTGGGCAAGAAAAATGGTACAAAACCCCTCAATTTTTATGCCCTTATTTTCCACCACATGAGTTATATATTGGCCTCTGCATCCCATAGAGTTGCAGCAGTAAAGCAGGCAGTGCCCATGAGTGGTCAATAAGCACGTGTCCCAGACACAGCTAACAGGGCTACCATCTGGAATATAAATAATAAAAGGGAGGCAGAGAGTGGTCCAAGACAACAGAGAAGAAAGAATCCAAGGAATGGTGTAACAGATGGAATGAATTAGTGATGGAACCATTGTTGGTATCAACTACTAAATGTGTAAAAACAATACAACTTTCCACCTCCTTTTCAGTAATCCAGCCACTCCAATGAAGTTAAATTTGTCCCAAGGCCCCACCTTTCTACTCTCAGCTCCTTCCTACATAAATTCCTTTGGAAGTAGTACTCAGATGATAAAGACACATAAAATATCTCTATTGACTGCTTTAAGATAACACAAATATACACACATTTAAATCCATGGAGTCCTAGATTTACAGGGAAAGAGAGTATCAAACTATCAGCGGTATTTGAGATAGAAGGAAATGTGTAACCATGTCAGAGAGAATATGTCTCATTTTAAAACTCTCCAAAGACTAACATGCCTTTTCAACACCTCCCTTTATAACCTTGTATAAAGTTTAACACTTTTAGGATATTCTCACATAGATTTACTTTAACTAGTTCATTCAGTATTTTAAGCCTATTATATTCTCTTCTGTTCTCACTGGGGGATGGTGACTGCTAACTTTTCTCTAAGCAAAATATTCAATTCATGAACATATTTACTACATTAACCTTTATTCTTCTCATTTTAGACTTGAAAACCTCAGTTCTTTTGATTTTTTCCAAAGGTATTATTATCATTAATCTTTTTATATCACTTTTTTGGTCTTCAACGTGTTCTGTATTTTCTAATGCCTGTGGAAGCTAACCCTAGAGAGAAAGTAGAATGAGATCCATGGTGAGATTAATGACAAAACAATGAAATACTCAGGTTTTCTGATAATCTCACTTAGAGTTATTTGCATGTGACTTGTTGTTTCAAGACCAGAGCCATGCTGCTGTTTACCCAGGATAAGTCATAATTTAAAAAAAAATAACTATAATTTTAAAACAATTCACCTTTTTCTGGCTTAGGATACTTTGATTTTACCACTGTTTGTCAGCTAGTCTTACTTCTATCCTTGACCTTTTTGAACTTGATTCTATTCCAAGTGATTTCTTCATTTATTTGAGAACTATTGGAAGATGATTCCTTTTCTCCCAAAATGCAAGCTGGGCACTGCCATATAACTATTTGCCAGTATATGAATTAATCCCTGCCTAGTGTTTCTCAAAGCACAGCTGAGGACCACTTGCATTAGAAGCACCTGAAGTATTTGTTAAAAAAGCAAATTCTTGTACTTCACACCCTACTTGACATACAAGAATTGGGAGGGAGGGGCAGAACCTAAGAATCTGCATTTTAAAAATAAGTACCCCTCACCCCATGTAATTCTTAAGCATATTTTTTTACACCATCAGCTGCATCCACTGCCAATGTGAAACATTTAAAGACAAGGTGTGACCAGAGAAAGCCCTGGACGTTCCACTGGCTGGGTCTTCCAATTCAACAGAGAATGTAGTAATAATCCAAGATGGTGTCAACTCCTTTAGCTGCCTTCTGAAGGCAGGAGTACATCATTTGGGCCAGAATAACATATCTACTAAATGTAAGAAGTTGCTTCTACTTTATCTTATAGGCCTCACTGATTCTTTCACAGAACACAGCATCAGTATAGGAGAGCATGTTCCTTACAAACATAGGGCCTGTACTTAGAGAAATTTGTTCTAAAACTTTTTCTAGTAGAAAATATCAAACTTGGCCAGGCATGGTGGCTCATGCCTGTAATCTCAGCACTTTGGGAGGCGGAGATGGGTGGTTCACCTGAGGCCGGGAGTTCGAGACCAGACTGGCCAAGATGATGAAACCACGTCTCTACTAAAAATACAAAAATTAGCCACGCATGTTGGCATGTGCCTGTAGTCCCAGCTGCTCGGTAGGCTGAGGCAGGAGAATTGTTTGAACCCGGGAGGCAGAGGGCAGAGGTTGGAGTGAGCTGAGACCGTCCCACTGCACTCCAGCCTGGGCGACAAAGTGAGGCTCCATCAAAAAAGAAAAAAAAAAGAAAGAAAGAAAGAAAAAGAAAATATCAAACTTGTAGGCATGTAGCTCTTACTGTTCAACTCCTTTTTTTCTAAAATGGCAAATACTGCTTGGCTTTTTTGACAGCTCCTCATTCTTTCAAGAAAATCAAAATAATTAGGTAGGGGATGTAAAGGGTCTTACTGGTCTTATTAAACAGTCCTTTACCAACTCTCTCTCCAGCCCAGCTCAGCTTCTTGCCCTCTCAACATGTACACACATGTGTATTGCCTGTCACTGTTCTATGAGAATTAATAGTGGGGAGAAGCATCCTTGTGCTTTGAGTAAAAGAAGTGATTCAGCATTACTGATAAATGCAATTTGACTAACCTTTATCACATACTCAATTATGTTTATCAAATATTCATACAGTAGGTACTTGTGAATCCTTTATCATGTCCTGACTCTCATATCCATCCTATCTTAGACTGAGTTTTCTCTTGCAGGCAGGCAAGTCCCATGATAGAAGTAGTAAATCCAAAACCAGGATTGGTCTTGAACTGAAAGTCAAGGAAGGAAGTACCAACAGGTTTCCAAAACCTAATCCATCCAGTGAATAAGAAGTTGAGGCTAACCAAGAAGAAGGCTGTAAATCTGAAAAAAAGACCTATAAGAGAAGGACTTGTTGGTGTAATGAAAACCAAAATCTACTTGGAAGGCAAAACATTCCCAGAAACAAGAGCAAGTTTGTCGTTATTTCTGAAAAATTAGCACAACCATGCTTTACTGAGGTGTGACCTCTCTGAAGTCCTCAAACCACATGTCTCCACAGTTTTCTGAACCTGAATCTTCACAACAATTTTAAGAGATGAATTTTATCTGTTTAATTTAAAAGCTAAGGAAACTTAAATTCAGAAAAGTTAACTGACTTGCCCAAGGAAATAGCTAATCAGAGATGGAGCTATGTGTAAAGCCTTTGCTTCTGCCACCCCATGCCACTTTCACTGTGGTTACAAGACCTTTTGATTCCACTCATGACAGGGTTTTTATTTTCTACTTCTTCATCTATCTTGTCCCTACTTTACTTCCACGATGCAACTTCATGGAAAACTGATTCAGTCTTTTCCATTTAAGACTCTCAAAGTCAAAGTTCTGTCTGCAACTTTCCATCTCTGTCTTTAGGGGAATAGAAGTAGGTGTCACTAAAGAATTAGGCGTCTCTCAAAGAGAACACAAAAGTGAAAAAAACACACCTCCTGCCACTCAGGAGTTGGTAGACTACAGGAAGAATAGACCTATTGGATAACCTTGAAATATGTGATAGATGAGATGATAGGCATCTACAAAGGTATGCATTGAATTTAGAGACTTGGGCAGCTCAGGCTCAGACAGAGTTATTGGAAATTTTCCCCCAAACATTAAAAGGCCTTGTAAGTTGCATTGGTAGCCCCAAGGATATCAATTAACCATGGATACTTGCAGTATATAATAAAAAGTCATAAAGATATAAACTAGATGTAATTTAATTGCTTCTTTTTTTTTTTTCTTTTTTTTTTTTTTTTTTTTTGAGACGGAGTCTCGCTCTGCCGCCCAGGCTGGAGTGCAGTGGCCGGGTCTCAGCTCACTGCAAGCTCCGCCTCCTGGGTTTATGCCATTCTCCTGCCTCAGCCTCCCAAGCAGCTGGGACTACAGGCGCCCGCCATGTCGCCCGGCTAGTTTTTTGTATTTTTTAGTAGAGACGGGGTTTCACCATGTTAGCCAGGATGGTCTCGATCTCCTGACCTCGTGATCCGCCCGTCTCGGCCTCCCAAAGTGCTGGGATTACAGGCTTGAGCCACCGCGCCCGGCCTTTTTTTTTTTTTTTCTAAGAGAGATAGGGTTTTGCTCTGTCACCCAGGCTGGAGTACAGTGGCATGATCACAGTTCACCATGACCTAAATTCCTGGACTCAAGTGATCCTCCCACCTCAGCCTCTTGAGTAGCTGGGGACCACAGGTGCATACCACCAGTCAGCTGGCTAACTTTTCATTTTTTTGTAAAGATGAGGGTCTTGCTATGTTGTTCAGGCTGGGCTCAAACTCTAGGCCTCAAGTGACCCTCCTGCTTTAGCCTCTCAAAGTGCTGGGATTACCGGGGTGAGCCACTGTGCCTGGCCTTGATTCTTTTTTTTTTTTAATGACTGGCAGCAGGCTTTTCAGTGGAAACTTTATTATTATTATTATTATTTTTATTATTATACTTTAAGTTCTAGGGTACGTGTACATAATGTGCAGTTTTGTTACATATGTATACATGTGCCATGTTGGTGTGCTGCACCCATTAACTCGTCATTTACATTAGGAATATCTCCTAATGCTATCCCTCCTCCCTCTCCCCATCCCATGACAGGTGTGCTTCTTAATACTTGTTTCAATATGACCCTGTCCTCACAAAGTAATATGTATCATTCCTTAGGCAGTATCACTGCTAGTATGTTCTATTATTTGACAATTCACAAAACACATTAAAATCAGTTATTTCCCCTGATTCTCACAGAAGTTCTAAGAGAAAGTCTGACAGGTACTATGCATAGCTAATGAAGGGTAGAGTCAGAATTTGAACCTAATTCTTTGACATCACTTGGCCTCTGTCCTTCTCTGAAGCTTTCTCTTTTTAAAAAGAAAGGGCCATTTTAACTGGTGTGAGATGGTATCTCATTGTGGTTTTGATTTGCATTTCTCTGATGGCGAGTGATGATGAGCATTTTTTCATGTGTCTGTTGGCTGTATGGAATGTCTTCTTTCGAGAAGTGTCTGTTCATATCCTTTGCCCACTTTTTGATGGGGTTGTTTGTTTTTTTCTTGTAAATTTGATTGAGTTCTTTATAGGTTCGGGATATTAGCCCTTTGTTAGATGAGTAGATTGCAAAAATTTTCTCCCATTCTGTAGGTTGCCTGTAGGGATAGCATTAGGAGATACTCCTAATGTAAATGACGAGTTAATGGGTGCAGCGCACCAACATGGCACGTGTATACATATGTAACAAACCTGTACATTGTGCACATGTACCCTAGAACTTAAAGTATAATAATAATAAAAATAAAAATAAAGAAAGGGCACAACTCTAACAGCAAAGAGTTGAAGAGAGATTATCAAAAACTGTAATTCAAAATGGAGACTGCTGGGAAGAAAAGGATCAACTTACAAGAAATACATGCTCACAGAGAAAGCAGAGTCAAGAATTAGGTGGATTTTAACCACCCCATAAGTATGAAGAAAACGAATTAGTTCTATGTAAAAGGATACCGTAAGTATAGGATAAGTCTTTATCCCTAGGTACATTCCCTAGAGAACAAAATCTTCTTGGTTTAAGTAGAATCTAGCATTGTGGACTTCAGTAGAATTAATAAATATGGCTTTATGAAAGAGAAAAAAGGAAAGATAAAAGCAAAGAGAAAAAGAAGGAAGGAAGGAAGGAAGGAAGAAGGAAGCAAGGAAGGAAGGCAGGCAACAAGGCAGGAAGGAAGGAAGGGAGGGAAAGAATAAGATAATCTATTGTCTGATAGTATCACAGTGTTCATGGATGGAGTGAACACTCACTTCAATTATTACCCCAGGAGATGAGGAAAACCATTTTTCCTTTCTTTTCCTCTCTTCCTTTCTCTCTCTATGCTGGGAAGAAAGTATACTTTACTGGACAAGCATTTAACAGGGCTTTTATACAGTTATCATAAAATATTTGCATATCTATAATTTTAAATTTTATCTATAATTTTAAAATCCATGTGCAAATTAAATTACTCTTTCAATCAATAAATGTTTTTTGAGCCCCAGTTATTTCAAACATTGTGTTGAGTAGCTAAGATATAATAATGGAAAAGACAATATTTTCAGCTTGTAAGTAGTTACAGTGTCTTAAGGCAGACACACAGGAAACCAATACTTTCCCTAAGGTGATAAGTGGTAAAATAGAGACCAGAGTATGATTATATAAGCCATCTGTGGTTGAGGGTGTGTGGTGAGTGGAGTGCCAGTCATTAAATACTCCAAGTAGAAAAAATGCCTGGAAAAATGTGTTGAAAGATCAATAGGAGTTAGTCTACAGCAGTGTCTCAGGGCAGTATTACTGGCATTTGGGGCAGGATAATTCTTTGTTGTGGGCTATCCTGTGCATTGTATGATGTTCAGCAGCATCCCTGTCCTCTACCCATTATATTTCAGAAGCTCCCCCAATTCGCCCAGTCGTGACAACTAAAAATGTCTTCAGACATTTCCCCTAATGTGAGAGAAGTGGTGGGTGCAAAGTTGTCCCTAGCTGAGAATCACTGGCTTAGAGAAATAGGTCACAAGATGAGTCCTGGGAATGGGTTTCAATGTGCATGAAGATACAGGGAGTGAAGTAATATGCGGCAACAACAATACTTCTGTGATGGATAATGAAATAGATAATATTTATAATGCACAATTATGTACAAGACATTAGACTGAGCTCACTGCCTATAATAACTCATTTGTCTTCACTACAACCTTATGAAATAAGCAGTACTATGAAAACCCTATTATAAAAACTCTATTAAAACTATGTTGAGGGTAATGGGGCACAAGAATCTAATGCAACTTGTCCAGTGTCACCCCACAGGTGGAACAAATATTCAATCCCAGATCAAGCGAACAGACAGTGCAAAGCCCAACCACTTTTTAGAATACTGTGTTGGAAAAGGCTTTTTATGTCTGGAGTAGAGTGTGCCCAAAGAGATTTGAGGAGACAGAAGGTTGAAAGACAAAGGCTCAGTTACTACCTGCAAAGGAGTCTGGTTTAGATGTGAAAACAATGGGGAGTTCCTGAGATACTTTTAGCAGAAGAGACACAATAGAAAGAACCCGGTAATAGCAATAGAGAGAATGAAGGAAATTGATGGGCACAGGTTTGGAGGAAGGGAGAGCAATTAGAAAATTCTCACAAAACATGAGAAATGTTGAGGTCCCAACCAGTGTGGGCAACTGTAGGAATGAGTAGAGCTATGCATATAATGATCTGGTGACCAGCTGACCTGATGACTGATTGGACACAATCAATGTGTGAATTCGTGAATTATGGTACTCAGTGGGTCTCTATGGGAGTGACCTGTTTGCCTTTTCTTTTCCTTTCCGTTCCTTTCCTTTTTCACATCCTCAGAGTTTACAACTAATTATACTGGGGCTACACCAGCAGCAATGCCCCTGCTTTCTGCTTTACTCATTCAGTAAACATTCATGAAGTGGCTAATAGCTCACAACAAATGACACCAATAAGAATCTCTTATGGGCCAGGCATGACACTAAATGCTTTGTGTATGCTATCATATGCATCCCTCATAACAACTCCTTAAAACAGCTTTGTTGCCCCACTTCCCAGTACAGAGGCTCACACTACTCAGCTGACCCAGGATTGGAATCTAGAATTGTTTGACTTCAAAACTTTTCCGTTAAGCAAGTTGCCATTCCTTGCCCATATGCAGTTTACGAAAGAAACAGAAGATCCAAGGAGTATTCAGGTCACAAAGACCAAATGCAAGCAACAACTACAAAAATAGAATTGAACGTACAAACAATTTTGGATTGCAGATATGTAGCATACATGTGTTCTTGCTGGGACAATGGAAACATAAGCGGCAAGAATTGGCTTATGACCTAACATAAGAAGATAGAATTATTTAGATAAGAGTTTTTAAAGAAAGTCTCAGTGGCACCTCAGAAAACATAAGCAGCACAGAATAGTGGATAATTGAAAGCAAATCCTTATGCCAAGAGAATATGATACAAACAAAGGTGAAGGGCAATATGGGCTGAGGGTACTGAGCTGGTGGATTTACTGCCTTGGGCTTATTGGGAGAAATAATGAATGAGGCACCCCACCTTTACAAGGCTAAATATCAAAAGGAGGCCTCTTAGAATGATATTCAGTACTGGGAAGCAAAAAAAAAAAAAAAAAAAAAAAAAAAGAAAAAAGAAAAGAAAACCGTTTTAGATACTGGGTAACAAAGTACCTGATTTGAGCTCAGATTTCTGTGCTGCACTTTTAAAAACTTCCTCTCTCCTACCTGGCCCACTTTGCTTTATCTTGCCTCCGGTCTGTTTTCCCTCCATCTGTCCCTGACACTCTTCTGTTCTCCCTAATATATTTTGCTGACTTTTTCCAGTAAAGAATTAAGTGTCTGCCAATTTGCCCCTAGAGCATGCCAGTTTCAGCCTCTCTTGTCCTTTTTCATTTTCACCCCGCCTCTTTGCATTTCTTATTACTTATTTCTTCAGAGTTGTTTCTCCTTCTCCTCTCCTGTCCAGTTCCCCTTCCTTTCCTAGGGGATTGATTCACCTGTATCGTTGCATCTTCCTTCCACCCTCAAAGTGGCTAAATAAAGTTGGCTGCAATTATTGCTGCACAACAAACTCTCGGTTGGGGCGGTGGTTCTCAAGTATTAACAAGCCGTAGAATCATTTGCAAGCTTGTTAAAACAGTCTGCTGGGCCCCACTCCCAGTTTCTGATCGAGTAGGTGTTTGGGGGCCTGAGAATGTGCATTTCCAGTAGGTTCCCAGGTGATGCTGAGAACCACTGGAGCAGGGGAACCAACAGCTATTGCCTGGTAGCAGTCAAGGCAGAGGAGACTTGGAGCTTTTGTTCCTTGTCACATCAACAAAGGGACTGATGACAGCCTAGGAAGCTCTGGATAAGTGACCCCGCTGATGTGCTGGGGTGCAGGGAGGAGGGGAGAACAAATGGGAAAAGGTCTGTATTACAACCTTCCGGGAAACACGGAAGCCAGCTCCAAGCCCTGTCATCCACTATCCCACTTGAGATCATGCATAGAAGCAGCAGAAGGGAATTTTCAGGATCCCTTTGATCTGTTCCCAGCTCCCCAGTCTTCTGTCTGTTTATCTCCCTCCTTCCCTGGCCTCCTCTCTTCCCTCCTTCTTACCCCCTGCCCAGTGGATGATTCAGTCCTCCTCTCTCCCGCCTCCCCACCCCGCTGCCATCTGTTTTTCTAATGATGGCAGAAGATGAGCTGTTTTGTTGGCCCACACCATAACAAAACACACTCCATGCTAGCATTTTTCCTGATGCGCTCGCAGAGTGCTGTTTTATTGGTATCATTTCCCCACCCAGTTTTCCCTTTTCTCTCAAACCCCACCCTTTCCCCCTCTCCAGTCTCATGTGGATCCTGGATTCCCAGAATTAGATCAAGAAACACAGAGGTACAGAAGAATGAACTTAACATGCACGTGGGTTGGGTGTGCATCAGGGAAGAAGCTGGAAATCAGGGCAGTTAAAGGGGTCTCTCTGCAGCACCTACAGGAGCCAGAATTACCCAAGCATTGCTGCTAAGTGGCTTATTTCCTTCCAGTGTGAAATGTGGATGACAAAACCTGTTGTGACTGAGACGAGAATGCTTGTACTTGTCACTGGCTATTCTTAGGGTGGGAGGGCATAAATGGTGTGTGTGTGTGTGTAAGCATCTCCTTCCCCTATGACAGAATTTCTGGGTCATTGTTTCTTAGAAATACTCTGCCCTATTCCTGACTTTTAAAATTAACTTCAGTTAATCTAGCTAAAGAAATCACAGCAGCCTACGTCCCAGCACTGATTGGGGAATCTACTATGTGAAGAAGTGGACAAGATTTCTTGAGGTGGTAAAGGTTTAGTTTGGTTAATCAACAGTAGATAACAGGTCTACCTAAGAGATTGCAAACATAGATGCCTGCATGACCCAGGCAGTTAGTTTAAACAAGGGGCACCCACCAGGTAAGTAGCCATAGGGAAAGTAAAAGCTGTGCTAACTGGAGAGAGTTGCCCCTCTGGGGTTGCAGCTGCTACTCGGATCCAGCTAATTGTCATCATGGTTGCCAGCTAGTCTTATTTTTCAAGAGACAAATCTTTGTGCAGAGTTTTAAATATTTATTTTTATTTGGGATGTGTGCGTATGTGTGTAATGTTATATATGCACATATGAATTTTATGTAAAAATCCTGATTTTTAAACATTGGCACCCAAAAAGAAAATTGTTTTTAGACACTGTGCTGGCCAAACAAACCTGTCAGTGGGCCATCAGTCTCCAAAACCCTGAGCGAATTAAGCTCAAACAAGGCCCAGTTACAGAATCCCAAAACCATAAATAATTCTGACTTGCTTTTTAAGTTAGCTTTTATTAAGTCATTTAAAGGGGCTCTCCAAAGATTTTGCTAAAACAAAACAAAACAAAAATCAGAGCTCCTAATTTCTGTGAATTTAAGATTGTGGAACCAACTTAATTTAAGAAATTAAACAAAGGGTAGAGGAATAGGAGAGGGACTGGGTCCTAAATTAGAAGGACTCAAGCTCCATAAATTAAATCCACCTGAGTCCTCTAGTCTGAATTGGGGAAGGGGAGGCCATCTTACCTCACATGACTGGATGCAGTGGACTAAGACGGGGTCTGGGTGCCATTGACGCCGACCAGTGCACACAATGCTCTAACGGGAAAGACGGGAAAAACAGAAAACAAAATTAAAGACATTCGTTCTGTGTGAGAAGGGGCAAACCCTGAGCTCACCACAGGAGTCCAACTCCATTCCTCAAGAAGCTAGTTTCTAATTGTGTCCCATAAAGTGGATTGGGGCTATCTAGCCTTTCCCGTGCACACTGCCCACCCTGACAGATGTCTTTCAGGCAGAAAGTCTTGGTGGAGGAGATTTCTCGAAACTTTTCATCCTCTTTCCCAAAATACCTAAATTTTCAGAGTGGTGTAGTGTGGTTTAAAAAAGCAACCTCAATATTATAATGAGTTTCATCTGGTTTCAGGCATACTATTAGTTCCACTTATTTTGAAATTTTAAATAATGTTACAAGAAATTGTAGGATGGTTGTGTTGATTACACACCACGGGCTTTTAAAGGTTGACAAATAAGTTTTACAAAAGAGTCTTCAACTAAAGTGGACCTCAGAAATGCTAGATTATAAGACGTGAGTGCCTACACCAAGACTGGAGGTGAAATTGCACTCTGCAATTCTTGGTATCATCATGCAGCCTGCCCTGTAGGAAACTGGACAGAACACATACACAGGACACACAGGGCTAGTGTGAAATCACTGCTACTTAAAATGACACCAACATCAAGCTGGTGGGAGCACAGTTAGGTTCATCTTGAGATGCTGGTGGCTGCCTCATTCCTGATGGCCATTTCCAGATGCATATTTAAACAAATAGTCATCTACTTTTTGTTAAATAATAATTTAACAAAACATTTTCACAAAACTTTTTTCTTTTTCTTTTTATATTTTAAAATTCTCAAAGAATATGCTTTTCTAAGGAAAAAAGAAAGTCCCATAGCAGGTTTCAAAGAGAAAAGAAGTTTCTCTCTGTAGCCTGCTACCAACCCACCCTTCTGCAGACCTGCATATTCACATTTTAATCAGTCCAACTGAAATTCCATGCATTCAGAAGGAAAAGAATACATGGCAACATAGGAGGTTTACATGAGATAGCACCTACAGGAATTCCAGAATGCTAACAATGTGTAATCATTAGACTGGAGACATTCACGTATGCTAATAGCAGGTCTATAAATATATACCTCATAGTCAGGTAGGAGAATGGGGATGTGCAATATTTTTCTGGAGTCATACTGCTAAAAGCTAAAACTCCTCCTTCACAGCTTCTCTAGAGGGAAAATAAATAGTATAAATCCTTATAAAGTTTGATATTCAAAACTTCATATTGCAATATATTATTAGAAAGTGACTTGGCTTAAGTCATTATTGTACCAAAAAAAGGATTATCAAAACAAATACATAAGGTAAACCCAAAAGGGGTGTTCAGCCTACTGAAAAAGTGAGTTATTCTCCTGCACTTACAGTCATTTATGCAGAACCATTTGCATATCAACAGTAATTTTGTTAACCAGAAATAATTCTAGTTTATGCTTTAAAGCAGGTTCCACAGGAGCTCTACTGAGCAGTGGTCACACATTTTGTTATTTAAAACATCAATAGTTTGTAGCAGTTTGGGGTCCCAGATAGTAACAATGGCAAAATATAATTTGTCCTTTGAAAGGTAAATACATGAGAACTTTATTCCTTCTCATAGAGGGTATTCACTATGGACCCCCATTTCTCCACCCTAATCAGTCAGTGATTCAATTCAGACCAAATGCATAAATACCTCACTCACTCACTATGGGTCAGATTGTCCAGTGAGCAAGGGATCTGCAAATCCATAAACCTAGTTAAGGCCCTTAAAGAGTTCTAAACCTTTTTTTTTTTTTTTTGAGACAGTCTCGCTCTGTCGCCCATGCTGGAGTGCAGTGGCCGGATCTCAGCTCACTGCAAGCTCCGCCTCCCGGGTTTACGCCATTCTCCTGCCTCAGCCTCCCGAGTAGCTGGGACTACAGGCACCCGCCACCTCGCCCGGCTAGTTTTTTGTATTCTTTTAGTAGAGACGGGGTTTCACCATGTTAGCCAGGATAGTGTCGATCTCCTGACCTCGTGATCCGCCCGTCTTGGCCTCCCAAAGTGCTGGGATTACAGGCTTAAGCCACCGCGCCCGGCCAAGAGTTCAAAAGCTTTAATCAGTCCATGTTGATGAATACTTTGGTTATTTCCAGTCTTTTGTTATAACAAACAAAGCTTATATATAAATCATGTACAAGTATATCTGAAGAATAAATTCATAACAATGGAGTTGATAATACCCACCTTATAGATTTTTAATGATGTAAAATTCAGTTTTGAGACTAATTCATACTGACAATTCTCCTTAACTGCTACAGAAATTGCACGAGTTGGTGGTACCTGTGTCATATCCCTTCCTAGATTGCAAAATCCTTTAGAATAGGGACTATCTAGCATTCCTACTTCTTATCTCAGTGATTTACAGAAAGACGAAATTTTATAAGCATTTGCCAGCCACTAATTATGGTATTGTGTCTCTAGCCTTCTCCTATGAAAATCAGGTATCTCATAAAGATGTTCCCTATTTATAAATATATGTATATGCCATTAATAAAACAAGTACTTAGTGATTATAATTGGAGGGAAATTTCAAATGTTTCTCAAGACTCAATTCTATGGGAGCATTTGAGGTGCAAGAGGGCTATGAAACAGGAAGAAAAGCAAAGCAGTGAGATGGACAGGGAAGGGCTGACTCCTGGTGAGAGGTGAAATGATTTTCTTTTCTTTTATTATTTATTTATTTATAATTTTTTTTTTTTTAGAGACAGTCTCACTCAGTCACCCAGGTTGGAGTTCAGTGGCACAATCATGCTCGCTACAGCCTCAGTCTCCTGGGCTCAAGTGATTCTCCTGCGTCAACCTCCTGACTAGCTGAAACTACAGGTATGTATCACCATGTCAGCCTAATTTAAAAAAATTTTTAATTTATAGAGACAGGGTCTCACTATGTTGCCCAGGCTGGTCTAAAATTCTTGGCCTCAAGCAATCTTCCTACCTTGCCCTTCCAAAGTGTTGGGATTACAGACATGAGCCACCATGTCCAGCTGGTTTTCTTATTTTCTGAAACACTTTTGAAAAACTACAATCATATACATTACATTTGAAAGCTATAATGATAAAAAAACTTTATATCCTCTGCCTAACTTTATCAAACATTTTTAAGATTTTCCAGAATATAAGTCACTATAGATTCAATTAATGTCTCCCGTATATGTCCCTCCAACATCATTATACTTCTTTCCTATTGGTAACAACTATTCTGAATTTGTTATTGTACAAATGCAAATCTATGCATTACTATGTTATTGAAACTATTGCCATTATGCTATTAACAAGCAACTTTTTGCATGATGGAATTCCAGTATCTAAACGCCAAAGATTTGTTTTGAAATTTCCAACATAAAAAAAGTTTAAGAGAGAATTTAGTTTACAAATTTCCTCCTGATTGGACCATTTGAAAGTTTCTAAAAAGCAAGGGGAAAAGAAAGGAAGAAAAGAAAATAGAGGGAAGAAGGGAGAGGGAAAGAAGGAAGAAAGGAAGGAGGGAGGGAGGAAGGACATGGGAGAGAGAGAGGGCGAGAAAGAGAAAGAGGGAGAAAGAAAGAAAGCAAGAGAAGAGAGAGGGAGAAAGAAGGAAGGAAGGAAGGAAGGAAAGAAGGAAGGAAGGAAGGAAGGAAGGAAGGAAGGAAGGAAGGAAAGAAAGAAAGAAAGAAAGAAAGAAAGAAGAAAGAAAGAAAGAAAGAAAGAAAGAAAGAAAAGAAAGAAGAAAGAAAGAAAGAAAGAAAAGAAAGAAGAAAGAAAGAAAGAAAGGAAAGAAAGGAAAGAAAGAAAGAGAAAAGAAGAAAGAAAAGAAAGAGAGAAAGAAAGAAGAATAAAGGTTACTAGGATGGTCATAAGTCACCATGAAGGCTATTGCCTGGTAAATGTCTTGTTAAAGGTCACAAAACTCAAGAATAGCCAACAATAAAGGCTAACAGAAAATTGCTCAATTATTTTTTAATGGGAGTAGTTATTTGACAGAATGGGCTGCTAATCACATCAGGGCACAAAGTTCTGCCAATGTCCACATTTGTGATAATTTCCTTATTGCTACATGTATGTGCTCCTGAGTAAAACATCCGTTACATGTTTATTTAGACCATAGCACACTACCCTGCAACTTGCTTTTCCGTTCCTCTTCCCCTTTCCTCCAAGATGCTCTTGTCTACTCTCCTCTAGTGATAGGACACTTGATGCCTAGAGGGAATGACTCCATGCTTAAAAATGATGAAAAAGAAGACCTTTCCATGACTCATGTCTGAGTCTCCAATGATCTGCAGCCAGTGTCACTGGAGCTGTTATACACAATTGTACCCATTAAGAGGACACTTTGGGGGCGGGGCTGAGCATTAAGAGCCAGAGGGAAGAGTGAGGTCATTTGGTTGGAAACTGTGGCTTTTGCCAGCGTATTATCTTCTTGTTTTCTTCCTCCTTCTCTCTTCTCTTTAAAACAGTCATTTTTATTTAAAGGACTATTTATGTTTGGGGAACAATTTGGGAAAACAAAGTTAGAAATTATAAGATTTGATATAACTGGAGAATTCTGTTGAAAAGCTGGGAATTTGAGAGAGATTTCATATAGTGTTAAAGGCTCTTTGCAAACCTATTTCATGCAGCCACAGGAAAATTTCACTTATTTGGACCTCACTAATTCATAATTATGGTACTCCAGAAAAAAAGTGCTGTTTAGTCTGTGGAAAAAGGAATTTATGAAGCAAAATAATAGGGGAAATGAGATGTCATGATGAATGTCTTTGTACTTCAGAAGGAAACAGTTTCAAATGGTATTTAGAAAACAGCATTTACATTTACATGCAAACAATTGCCAGAATGTGTAAAAAAATTATCCATGAAATCGGTTTCTTGAAGGACCACTACTTTGTAAATTAAAACATTATTTTTTCCTATTTTAAAGTCACCAGATACAATAAAACACTCTCTTGACACAATGGTTAAGGATAATCATAAAAATTCAACTTAACATAGGCTTTTTGGGAAAATAAAAAGGTTTTCTTTGAGAAGTGACTCCCTGGCAGTCATTCTTTTCTGTGGGCCCTTTGATTTCCCGCAGCCACCACCTCCTGAGTAAAAGATGAAATGAATCCCGCACTGAGGAGATACCGGGGGCGAAGGAGAAGCTGTCATTTCCACCCTCAGCAGTAGTACAGTTTACTGGGGAATTGGGATTAGCATGGCAGAAAAGAAGAAAAAGAATAAGAATCTAGGAAAAAAAGGGATGAGAAAATAAAAAAGTGCCTTAGTGAAAGTCTGAGGGAGCTTCTCCCACTTGCTGGGTGCAGGTGCCTTGGACATCAGGAGTGTCTGTGCTGCTGCCAGTGCAGGGGCATCGGGTGGAGGCCTTTGATCTGGTCACACGAGGACGTGCGCAATGGGCATCAGCATTGACTATTTGGCTGCCCCCCTGCCTGTCCCAACTGCCAGGTCCCACTGCTCAGTCACCTTGGCTGACAGGCATGGATTGGTCTGGCATCCTTCCTTTCTGTCAGTATACTTCTTACCCCACTAGAAGGGTCTAGATCCCCATCAGGAAGAAAACGAGAAGGTAATATGCTGGCAAAAACCAGTTTCCAACCAAATGAACTCACTCTTCCCTCTGGCTCTTAATGCTCAGCCCTGCCCCCAAAGTGTTCTCTTGATGGGTACAATTGTGTGTAACAGCTCCAGTGACACTGGTGAAGGTGAAGAAGGAAGGCACCATTGCAATGACAAGGGTCTAGAAAGTCCATCTGAAAATTTCAAACCCTTACCTATTATCTCTCACATCCAGCATGCCCTCGAAACATCTAAAAGTACTGTATTTTCATCCTTCCTCTCTTCTCAGTCTCACAGTAAAAAGCTTTTAGAAATTGCTTCTGTTGTCAGAGGTGTTCCAATAGGAAACACTGAATAGCCATTAGTTCCTTTCTCAGCTCAGTTTATAAAAGAGACAGAAAAAGACAAATGACCCAGACATTATTGTATATACACACACGTGCACACACATACACACACACACAAACTATAGAAACCTATTTTTCTTTATTTTGCATGGAGATAGCTAGTGATATCTTTTCAGGGATGGAGAATATTTCCAGGGGGAAAGATTTGTACTAAGTGAACTGAAATCTCATTTTTATTTAATTAAGAAGTTTGTGCTAGAAACTGTGCAAGACATTTCACATGTGTTATTTTAAATTTAATAGCAACCATGCCAGCTAGATAGTATCCTCACCCTTGTAGATGAGCAGAGAGAGGCTCCAAGGAGTAAGTGACATTATATTTGAACCCAGGAGGACCTCATTCTTCCTTTTATGTCAGTTGCTACTTCGAGATGTTTTTCATCAAAACCCCAGATTACCTAAGACCTCAGAAATTCTTCCTTTAATAAAAAATATATTATTCTGTAAGTCAGGCATCATTTGCAGGAATATAAAGCAGAATCCCCAGAGCAAGGCAAATAAACTCTGTAGGCATCTAAAACTATACTTGATCGTTCTTTAAAAACAAACACAATTGTTTTCACAAGAAAAAAATAGTATTATAAAGAAATATCGCTTTTAATCTTTTTTTTTCTTAGGTTTCATGTTGGGGGAAGTATGGAAATGAGGGGCTTCTCATGGTTGAGAGGAATGACTGATTCTCTATCTGATAGGCAAGTTAACTCAAACATATACCAGGGGGAAAAAAAGACTATAGCAAACAGGGTGAGGCAGGGAGTACTACATTAAACTGGGAGTCAGCAAAGTTGGTGGCATTTATTTTTCTATTTCTTGCCAGCTGTGCAATATTGAACAGGTCATCCAACAACAGCTAATGTGTCTGTAAAATAAACATAATACAATCTTCCTTTCCTGGCTTATTGGTTTGTGATGAGACTCAAATATATACGTGTGTGTGTATGTGTGTGTGTGTGTGTAATATATCACATATATATTTTTTCACACATATATGTTTTGAAGACAATAAAGTGTTATCCAAATGTAAGGTATCATTTTTTATTACAAAGATTGAAGTCATTGGAAGCAGACTAGAGAAAATAATGCAATTTAATCCATTACTCTGTACTCCTGCCAGATACAAAGGCATTTGAAATAATGGCAGATAGCAGGAATTTTCATGAAATAAGCAAGCATCACTTGCTAAACAAATGAGCCATGCTTCAGAGAGGTGTGCTTGTATTTATAATATTTATCTTGTCAGTATTTTATTTTGTAATAGTAGAGTTTCTTGAAGCATTTCAGTGGAATTACCTAAGGTGCTTGTTAAAGATGCTCATTCCAAGGCATCTCCAGTCTTTCTGAAGGCTGGAATCCTGCTGTTCTTTTTATATACTGCCCAAGCGATTCTTAAGGACACAAACATTTAAGATTAAGTACAACATGGAACAACTCCCAAGATAAGTCAATTTGACTTACAAGGATTTTACTCGACATGGAGTTTCATTTAACGAATTGCCTTGGTTTATGAGGCATTTCTTCTTATTTATGAGGACAAGGTTAGATTTCGCACCCTGGGTGAGTTGCTGAGTGCCACAGAACCATAGCCATCATGAGATCATCTGTGGCTGGTGTATAATCTCATCCTAGAGGCCCCGAGGTACCTAAGGGCAATCATCTCATCATCATTTCCACTGCATCCAGTGACTTCTTTTTTCTTGTTTTTCTTTTACTATAAAATTGCAATTTCCGAAACACAGAGCATCTCTTGCAAGCTTTGTTCGTAAGCAATATTCTTTTTTTTTTTTTTTTTTTTTGGAGATGGAGTCTTGCTCTGTCACCCAGGCTGGAGTACAGTGGCCGGATCTCAGCTCACTGCAAGCTCCGCCTCCCGGGTTTACGCCATTCTCCTGGTTCAGCCTCCGGAGTAGCTGGGACTACAGGCGCCCGCTACCTCGCCCGGCTAGTTTTTTGTATTTTTTAGTAGAGACAGGGTTTCACCATGTTAGCCAGGATGGTCTCGATCTCCTGACCTCGTGATCCGCCCATCTCGGCCTCCCAAAGTGCTGGGATTACAGGCTTGAGCCACCGCGCCCGGCCAAGCAATATTCTTTTTTTTTTTTTTTTTTTGAGGCGGAGTCTCGCTCTGTCGCCCAGGCTGGAGTGCAATGGCCGGATCTCAGCTCACTGCAAGCTCCGCCTCCCGGGTTTACGCCATTCTCCTGCCTCAGCCTCCCGAGTAGCTGGGACTACAGGCGCCCGCCATCTCGCCCGGCTAATTTTTTATATTTTTTTAGTAGAGACGGGGTTTCACTGTATTAGCCAGGAGGGTCTCGATCTCCTGACCTCGTGATCCGCCCGTCTCGGCCTCCCAAAGTGCTGGGATTACAGGCTTGAGCCACCGCGCCCGGCCAGCAATATTCTTTAACATAGTAACTGTGAAAGAGCAGAGAGAGCACAGGTAACAGCTTGTTTTGCTACTCTGTGATAATTAGTGTTCACCATTGGTTAACTACTTGGTTTTCTTTTGGCATAAAGGGTACTTATTTGGAGTTCAAGAAAACATTAAAATGTTAATTATGTTTTCAACTTCTGAAATTCTGATTGCTGGGAATTTTTCTAGAAACAAATAATCCTTCTAAGGTAAGGACAAGACTCATTTCGCAAGTTACCTCAGCTCTTCCCTTACATTTTGGAAGCAGCTAATTTAGTGATTTCACTTTGTTTTCACATGGAAATGTGACACAAGCCTCAAGAGTTCCAGAAAAGCAATTGCATCCCTATTAATACTGTGAACTGTGACAAGCCGTATAGTTTAGTTATACACCCAAATTATAAAGAGCAGGGCAGAATCTCATACAGATGAGAAGAGGCAGGCAAACTGAGGGGAAGCAATCTGCCTCAAATAGGAATGGCAACTGATCAAGAAAACTTGCTATGCATCAAGTAAGCTAAGGTCTATTCATACATTTCTTATCTGATACTCACATTAATCTACTGAGATCAGTGTTATTTCCACTTACACATGAGGAAATGGAGGTACTGACTAGTAAATTGCCTAAGGTTATGCAGTTGGTGAATAAAAGAGCTCATGAGTTAAAAATTCGGCTTTTAGAAAATATATTTTTTTAATTGCAGGGTCTTCAGTGTTTCTCTGCTAACATCCTCAAAATCAAGTCTGTTCAACCTATGTCAAAAATCAAGAATTTACTGACTAAATCATAGTCATGATAAATGCAATGATAGAAATGATCATGTTTGATATACTGACTTAAGGAAGATGTTCCGCATATTTTTTACTGACTTAAGGAAGATGTTCCACATATTTTTTCCTGAGGTGGTCAACTTAGAATTGACAAGGATATATCAATAAGAAGCTGCTGAAATGCATCCAGACTGAGAAAAAAATATGCATTTACTTCTGAAGTAGAAGATGGTGCTACCTGCATGTTCTCACTTATAAGTGGGAGCTGAACAATCAGAACATATTGATACAGGGAGGAAATTAACACACACTAGGGCCTGTCGGGGGGCCAGAGGGAGGGAGAGTATCAGGACAAATAGCTAATGCATGTGAGGCTTAATATGTAGGTGGTGGGTTGATTGATAGGTGCAGCAAACCATCATGGCACACATTTACCCATGTAACAAACCTGCACATCCTGCATCTGTATCCCAGTACTGAAAATTAAATTAAATTAAAAAGAAAAAAAGAAAATGGTGCTACAGCAGTTTCTTTGCTCATTTAACCAATGTTTCTAAGAAACCTACAAAGTGCCAGGCACTGAAAAAGGCATCAGGAATATAAACAAGAACAAAATGCTATGGAATAGAAGTAAATAAACAATAATGATTTCCCCAAAAGGATAGCTGAAAAAAGGGAGGCTTTAATCGAATAGAGAAAATTGTTTTCCAGTTTAGAGTCAAGTCACTGTAATTGGTATCCCTGCTGTTTTCATGAAGACAAATGGACTGTCATTTTCTAGAATGTTCCATTAGAAACACAGAGGTAGAAGAAACCCTGCTGACTGGAAGGCTTGCACTCGGGCCTCACAGACGCTGCATCTTTGACTGTTCCCAAAGATGCCTTGTGGGGTGGATGGTGAAGCAAATGAAGAAGGATCTATTTCAGTTTATGCCCAAGAGAAAGAAAATGCTCATGCATGCCCAAGGCTTTCTCCCTTTGCCTGCTTATAGAGAAAGAGAAGTGTTTCATCATAGCACACTGAGTTTATGGGGCTGAAAGAAAGGGTCTAGACCATCTGGCACATCATGAAACATGAGGCAGAAACTCTTTCTCCAGGGCACTGTAATTCCACCTACTGTAGTTTAGCTAAACCTTAACAACAGAATGGAGAGTAAAAGTGAAAGTCTGGAAAGGCCAGGGGATGGGAATCTGTGGAGGTGTTTTTCTGGCCCTCTCCTTCATACTTCAATGCAGTCTTCACACTGCCCTCAGCACTGAGGTGCACTCCACCTCCACTCAGAGTTCTCATGCGGCTTGACATCCTAGGAAGGGCAGGCAATGCCTGGTGGGATCTTGCCTGCCTGCTTCTCCTGACCTCATTCTTTTACCACCATCTTTCCTCTCCCTCAGTACCACACATACCCTAGTTTCAGCCAGATGGAACATTTACTATTTCTTACCCTCTTGAATGCTCCTCTTGATCACAGTTTAAGACCCAGAGGAAAAGCTTTTTGGTCAGTTTCCATTGATCCTTCCCCAACTCCACCAGGCTCCTGAGCAGAAGACTTGGTTGCTTCCTCTCAGGTGTTCCCATAACACCTCTACTACGTTCAAACCTTTTCCCATGTGACATCATCATAGATATCTGCTTTCATGGCCAAATTGTAAGTCCTTAAACAGAGGGACTAGTATTTTTCACCTCCACATCCCAGCACTCAGCATAGCTCACGGCACATAATAACCGCAGTAAATGTTTGTTGAATGAATGACTAACTGAATTAATAGGATTGTGCTATTCTCCATTCCTCACCCAAATCACACTTAAGAGTACATTTTTTCCTAAACCTCCTGCTTTGACACAAATCCATGCCCATAATAAAGCACAATTAACCTATGAGGAAAAAGCAGAGACCTGAGGATAATGGTTGAATGAAATGTGGCATATCTCTGGAGTCCTCTTTTGCTCATCCAATGAGAACAGACTTGCAAGAATTTTATTAAACAGTCTAATAATTAAGTAACCAAGCTCTTAGGCTTTCTGATGTCCCCATCCTCCTCTATCCTAAGAAGAAACAATTAGTTTACAACACGATTTTCTCCATTTAGCTCCTGCATAGCCTTTTCTTTCTCTTTTTCATTCACTCATTTCACAAATATTTATTGAGCATGTATCAAATACTAGGCACTGTTTTAGGATCTAGGGATATCATAATGAATAAAACAGACAATAATCTATCAATGAGCTTTTTATTTTAATGGCAGAAAAAGATAATAGAAAAGTAAGTAAAATACGTAATATTCTTGGTAATGATAAATCCTAAGGAGGAAAAATAAAAGGAAAGGAGACAGAAAATGTCAGGGGAGTTAAAATGTTAGATATTAATAGAATAACCAAAGAGGGCCTTCCTGAAATTTGACTAAAAATCTGTAAGACGGAAAGGAGCAAACCATGCAGATATTCTGGAGAAGAACATCCTGGGCTGAAGGAAGCAAAAGCGCAAAGGTGCTGAGGTGAGGGTGTGGCTGGCATGTTTAGGAAACAGCCAAGAAGCCACCAAGGCAAGATTGGGGGAGCCAAGGAAAGCACGAGGAAGATGGAGTCGGAAAGGGAAAGGTGACCACAGGAGGAAAGGAAGCTCCAGAGATGAGAATCCTGATTTCAGAAGAATCAAATGTGCAGATGTAGACATCAATGCAAGTTTTGACAGGAGGGCTGGCTAACGTGGCCACGCCCCAGGAGTCAAAGTGTTTCAGAAGCAAGGAGAGGGGTGCCATAAGGGTCAGAAGACGACAGCCGCATTGAGGGAAGTGAGTGGTTCATTCTGTTGACATTGGATTCAAATGTGAGTCATTTTACAGGGGAGGGAGGAAAAATGGTTTACAAATGGCAGTGAAGAGAGAGGATGATGCCTATCCCTCTTGCAGGCCCAGGGTTAGGAGGGGCATGAGGGAGAAAGCAGCAAGGAATGAGTCTTGCGGGGGAGGCAGAGTCCTCAGTGGAGAGCCAGATTTCAGATAGAAAAGGAAGCAAATGGAAAGAAAGCCCAGAGAAGAGGCTGTGGATGTCGTGGATTTTGCTGATGACTGACTTTGAATAGCAGATGGCCCAGGAAAAGGATTTCAGGTTTAGAAAGGGTGGGAGATGGATAAAGGAAAGGCAATTCTCTTCTTACTCAGTTCCTTTAGGCACTCCCCTGCTTGCAGTTTTATTTTCATCTTTTCTAATCCATCCTTTTCTTTCCATTCTTCTTTCATCTTTATACATTTCTTTGACTTATCCTAACCTGTCCCATCTTATTTTTCATTAGTAGTAATTTTCCTTTCTGTTCCTTATGTCTCTAAGATTTCTTTCCATCTTATACTTCAAACTTTCCTTTAGATGTGGGCTATCTTTTTTTTTTCAAGCTTCCCTCTTTTTGCTTTTCAATGCTTAACTTTTCTTTCTAGGAATAATCCATGTGGTTGTTTGCTTTGAGGATGCTTTGAAAGTCTCTGAAATTACTCCAAAAAACAATGTTCCAAATGTTACTCAACAGACTCATGTCTTTGGCACATAACGATGTCCGTTTCCTCACCTGGACTTTGACAGGTTCCATCCAGTGCTCCAGAGTGTCAGCAGTGACGTTCTCAGGCAGCATCACGGGGTCACTGGGGGGGATTACACACAATGGGGAACACACTGCACCTGAAAGAACAGAAGTTTACAGCAGAGACTTGAACTTCCCAGATCTTGTTCTTTTTCTTTCAGGAATCAATAGCTTTGAGTTTTTAAAGAACAATTGATTTCATTATGGGTCACCATATTATGATGTTGTAGGCAGGGCTGATAGTCATCTGTGTTCCCGTAAGGGTACTTTCACACTAATTGGTAAAGAGACTCTCCCCCAACCTAACTCCACTTGCCCCAAGTGTCCCCTCCTCTGTCTTGTCCAGGATAACAGCTCCTCTGGAATGTCTGAATTTCTACACGATCTAGTAACGGAAAGATTGACTCCTGGCCCAGGTAGCCTCCAAGATCCCCTCCAGGACTCTAGCTAGACAAAGTCTATCCTGATTGGCTCATACCTTTTAAGTATATCTAATATCATTCCTGTTTACATGGTCTCCTGGAAGCTTATAATTGCAACAACTACTACCTAAGAACTTGACATGCTGGTAGTGGTGGTGGTGGATGGCAGGAAATGACCCAGAAATTATAAAATTACTCCAGATACTATTCTCTCCGTTCCTGCACTAAAGATAATTGCATTGGCAGCCAACAGACCTATTTGATTAAAGGAGGAAGCAGTGAAGAATCAGAAGGTATGTATTGGGTATGTATTGGTCTCTTGCAGAAAAATCTTGCTGTATTCCCTTCCACACAGAGTCCAAATATCTCCTAAAATTATATTAAGAGAAAATACGCTCTTTAGGTTCTCTATTTCCTCATCTATAGATTTGATGATTTCCAAGTTTCTTTTTAGTCCTTACTCTCTATGTTTCTATGTTTTCAGTGACTTTTAAAACAATCAAAAGAACTACATCCCTCTTAAGGACTCTAGATATGTGAGGATATGATATTTTAATGCAGAAATTGGATGCTTGAAGGATGAGAACCTGTTTGTGAAACACCACCCAAGAGGCACATCTGAATTCCCTGATACTCTATGCCTGACCACAAGACATCACTGTGCAAAGAGCATCTTGAAGACGGCAATGAGCTTACTAATTAATGAAAATTATACTCATTGGCATTGGTTAGAATGTCCGATAAAATTACTCCTTGCTAATGCAGTTCAGAATTTAGGAGTAATCTTACAAGGTTTCGCATCAGCTACAACTCTTTCCTATTATATTTAGGGCCACCCAAGGCAAAGTTAACATCACTATAAATCAGTTCTGGCCACAAAGACATTTTATTGTAATTGCTTGAATAAGAAGTTGTCCATGGCTCTGGAACCTAGTCCTCTGCAGAGAAAGAATGGTTGAAGAATGATGTATGAAAGAGGAATCTCAAATCATCCCTTTCAGTAATTCTCCACTCCAGTAACAACCACAGAGAATGAAGAAGAATAGAAGAGCCCAGCAGACACATGCTATGTGGCTACACAGTCCCACCTTTCATCTTGGAGCTACAAACCATACCACAAATCCATCTGGTCTAGGCCCCTCAAAGTTGCCATAAATCTCATTTTTACTAACGCAGCTAAAAGTCAACTTGCAATTTCAATCCACTCTTTAGGGAGAACAGTGTCTCTGCTTCGAGATTCAGCTGGGCAGCCTGGGTGCAGTGGCTCATGCTTGTAATCCCAGAACTTTGGGAGGCTGAGGTGGGCGGATCACCTGAGGTCAGGAGTTTGAGACCAGCCTGGCCAACATGGTGAAGTCCCATCTCTACTAAAAACACAAAAACTAGTCAGGCGTGGTGGCAGGCGCATGTAGTCCCAGTTACTTGGGAAGCTGAGGCAGGAGAACTGCTTGAACCCGGAAAGCGGAGGTTGCAGTGAGCTGAGATTGTGCCACTGCATTCCAGCCTGGGCGACAGAGCAAGACTCCATCTCAAAATAAATAAATAAATAAAATTTAAAAAAATTCAGCTGTGCTCAACAAAAGAATGACATGGAAATTGACTTTAAGTTCACTCCTATCCTTACCAATCCCATATCCTTGTTCACATTTGTACTCCACGGAATTCAGCTCTGAGGGGGGTGGTGGGCATTCTCCTTGCAGATTCTCACACAACTTAAACTCCTGGGTCCACAGTCCCTCTTTAGTGCAGAGGATGGGAAGCTAGAATATGAAAAGTAAACATCTTAATTATTGTTTTGTTAACTTTATTGAGAGTTGAAAACAAGTGGTCTGATTAAGTGGTAGTATTCTCCAGTTCTAGAACCTGGGCCAAAAGACACTATTGAAACAACATGTTGTTACTGGTCAAAAAAAAAAAAAGCCAAAAATTTCTTTGCTTTTTCCAGGCAGAGGAATCACGATGACAATTTTTTTTCCATTAATGAAATGTATTAACAATGTATTTTCCTTTATATATAGGAATACAATCAGCTATCAACCAAAGCTCATGAATTCAGAGCTATTTATGGAATTGTTTCCCAGATGGTGTTATTTTGCACTGATTCATCCCTACTATCACACAAATGCTGCTTGTGGCAAATGTCAGATTTTTTCAAGATGAGTTTCATCCAGTGAAACCAATTCATAATATTTCCTAAAGGTGTGTTTTTGCCTTTCTGCTTGAATGGACACATCATAGTTGCTTTTGGTCTCACCAAAATTCTATTCCCTTTCTCCACATGTGTGCTGGTTTGTATAACTCTTGGCTCCACAAATTATACTTTATCTAGAATACAGAGAGTAGCACTAACTCTCAAAACTCCAAAATGTAAGATTTTAGAAATGTAGGTAGCCCTCCCTTCATCTGATCAACTCGATGGTTCCTTAACCCATCAGTGCAAATGGATGTGCTTGATTTCTCAGGGGTCTCATTTTCTGCCATATTCTTTTCACATCTGTTCCATGGTGCTTACCTTGGAGTACCGAAAACTAAGATAACAGGTGCCGGGGAGCAGACAAGGACATTGACCTTTGCCTAGGAAGTCTGCTTGACTTCCTGTCTCATGTATGTGTGTGAGACTTGAAAAGATTCTAAAATAAAATTGCTTTTAGTCACACAACCAAGATAAGACTGTGTTTTTCATTTGAGACCTTTTGTGCCAAAATCCTAGGGAGGGGAATAGTCAAACAGCACTTCCAGCTTTGCCAAGGAATTCGTGTTTCTGTTCAGGGCTCTGTTCTAGAAAAATAATAATACTAGTATTTTTAGTCAACTTATGTCAATGGCCATCCATAAGAGGGGATCACATTGCTAAATCAGGATCCTAGCATTCTTTTTGGAATATACCTGGTACTCCACCCACTGGATTCTTCTTCTTACCTCAGAGGAAGTTCTGAACTCAGGAGAGAACATTTCAAAAATGTGGTATTTTCTGAATTTTCTATTGCATAATACCAACACTCCCGATTAGAATCCCAAGTCCTTGCCTGTTGAAATTCTTTAGAAATTTCATTTCTCAAATTTCTTGGATTGGGCATCAAGATTAGAGCACAGCCTGATCCAAAATAAGTTCAACAAAATGTTTTTTACCTTTTCACTTTCCTGGTTACAGTTGAGTACACACTGGCTGTCCAGGTTGAAGCCATTGGTACATTCATACATGCCTTCAAACACAGGAGGGGGTGGCTCACACACCACAGGAATGCAACTGCCTTGCTCCCAGATTCCACCTTCCAGGCATTGTATCTTCAGGAACTTGCTGATAAAACATAAAACAAAAGAGCTCATCAGAATCTCTCAAGGAGGTCATGAAAGAAGACTGATCCTCAGCAATATGGGATAAGAATTAGCAAATAGGCAGGGACAGATGGTTCTTGTGAGCCATATGTCCCACTGTCCGAGGCTAATTTCTAAATCATGGAACTAAAAATAGTAATGTTCATTTATTATTTGAAGTAGTAGTAAATGTTATATAGAAATATTTCATCTATTACTCTTAAGAGGGTTTGATAAATAGCGCAGCATCTAAATTGTAGTTGGGTTTTCTCTGAGATCTTCATCTTGGAAAAGACTCACAACTAAGTACAATGAAATGTCAGGTAGGATGGGGTACAGAAAAGGTTATCACACATTCAGAGAACTGATCAGAAGTGATTTGAGGATCAACAGTGTTGATACGGCAATATAATTGATGAAGTTGCTACTATTTATTGGTTCTTCAGAGAGGGGAGAAAGTGCAGCAATATGAGTTTTCTTTTAAAACAGAGATTCTGAACCTAACTTTCAGAAGGACAATAACTTCCGAGATGACTGCTTCATTTGTTTACGAGTTTATTTTTCCTTGGAAAGAGTGCATACCTTTCACCAGCTTCTCAAAGGAGACATGACTCAATACTGCCCTGGAAGAATTGGTCCTCCTTCTCATGCCCAGACATGGTCCCCAACCAGAGTGACAGCATTTGATGTGGACTGGAGTCAATGGAATTAGGGTCCTTGCTACTGAGGATTCCATTCCATTCCCCTTTTGACTCACTGCAGTTTGAAAGTGCTTTCCATGTTGCTGTTTTAACATATCCACTTCTAATGCAAAACACTCCTGGTTACAGATAAGCTTGTAATTCTAAAATAAAAATAACCGTTTGGCCATTGACTCTTTCAAACATGTAGTAGCCTTAAATTACCATTTTCTAGTCTCATTATGCCCCTTTTAAGGTTAAATATGCCCACCAACCCCTGCATATTATCTTCTGACTATTGTGTCATACCTCCTGTGGGCTTCTGCAGTACTCTAATCTTACACTAGTAAAACATTTATCACATTGTTTTATAAATGCACATGTGACTGTCTTTCCCACTAGATTGAAAGCTTCCAGAAGCCAGAGGCTATGTGGTGGTCTTGTTTTTAATTCCCAAGAACTAAAATAATATCTGGTTTATATTCAGCATTAAATAAATATCTGCTGAATTGAATCATTGAACTGAAACTAACAGCATGTCAGGCACATTGCAAGGCACATTTGATGATACCAAGTTGAATCATTATAATACTAATGAAATCATCTTTTTTTTTCTTTTTCTGTTTTATTTTATGAGACAGTGTTTCAGTCTTGTTGCCCAGGCTGGAGTGTAATGACGCTATCTCAGCTCACTGCAACCTCTGCCTCCTGGGTTCAAGTGATTCTGCTGCCTCAGCCTCCCAAGTAGCTGGGATTGCAGGCACGTGCCGTGACGCCTGGCTAATTCTGTATTTTTAGTAGAGATGGGTTTTCTCCATGTTGGTCAGGCTGGTCTTGAACTCCTCACATCAGGTGATCCACCCGCCTCAGCCTCCCAAAGTGCTGGGATTAGAGGCATGAGCCAATGTGCCCAACCTATGAAATCATCTTTTTAATCCCCACTTCACAGAAACACACTGAACGATGTTAAGAAATTTGTCAAAGATCTCACATCACAGAATTCATTCAACTTCAAATAATTTTAATAATAAAATATTTTAATAGTTAAACATATGTAAATAATATATACTTAGAAATAAGTTGAGTGTTTTATTGTTACATAATCATTTAGATTCATATCTTTATTCCCAAGAACATTTTGCAACAGAAATCTGATTTTTGGCAGGGCATGGTGGCTCACTCCTATAATCCCAGCACTTTGGGAAGCTGAAGCAGACAGGTTTCTTGAGGTCAGGAGTTTGAGATTAGCCTGGGCAACATGGCAAAACCCTCATATCTGCAAAAAATACAAAAATTAGCCAGGTACAGTGGCACGCACCTGTAGTCCCAGCTGCTGGCGAGGCTGAGGTGGGAGGATGGCTTGAGCCTAGAAAGTCGAGGCTACAGTGAGCTATGATCTTGCCACTGTACTCTAGCCCAGGTGATAGAGTGAGACCATGTCTCAAAAAAAAAAAAAAAAAAAAATCTGATTTTTATGACTGGAATTTTTTTGCATCATAGTTCTTTCCGACTTTCAGGTTCAGGAGTACATGTGCAGGTTTGTTACATGAGTAAATTGTGTGTCACAGTGGTTTGGTATACAGATTATTTCATTACCCAGGAAATAAGCATAGTACCTTGTAGGTAGTTTTTCCATCCTCACCCTCTTCTTCCCCTCCACCCTCAGGTGGGCCCCACTGTCTGGTGTTCCCTTCTTTGTGTCCATGTATACTCAATGCTCCCTCCCACTTACAAGTGAGAACATATGGTATTTGGATCAAACAACATTTAAAGGTAAATGTTATTATCCACACTTAAGAAAACTGAACCTGAGAGAAAAGTAAAGCTTACTCAAAACACACAGTAAACCCTGCAGGCAGGATGCAGACCTGGGTTTGCTCACAGCCGAAGCCCCCGGTCCTCCTGCCACATCAGGCTCTGACTGTTTCTGGCGCGCTCCACAGTTTTACTAACGCATCCTCATCCTCGGCTGAGCACTCAGATGCCCTGTGTCCCAATGCCACATCCATAGGTGGGCAAAAAAGAAGTTTCACTTTAAATTTTTGTATTGAGTAATGAATTACACATAGAAAAATATGCAAATCTTAGTGTGTGGCTTGAGGGAGTTTTACCTGTGAATACAACTGGGCAACCAATCACCAGTCAGATCAAGATGCAGAACATGTCTAGCCCCTAAGAATTCCCCCTTGCATTCCTTCCCAGTTAAAATCCCCCCACCCTCACGGCATACAGTATTCTGCAACACCACACACTTCTGATTTTCATCAGCATAGAGGAGTTTTGCCTGGTTTTAAACTTTATAAAAATGAAATGTACTGCTTAGTAAATTGCTTCTTTCCCTCCAGAAAGATGACATTTAAAAATGCCTCTCCAAATATATTTTCAATTAAGGGTTTGCAGCTCTTTTTTACTCTAACGAGGCTCTTTTTGTCCCTCTCCTAGAATGGATATTTTACTCCTCCTTCACACTGCAGAGTTTATATCCTCCCAGGGACTCTCTGCTTTCCACCACCTCCCACAGATGAAATCCTTCCCCTACCTCTGCTGAACTGACATCCCCCAGCTGGAGAAAGCAGGCAATACCACTGACAGCAGGGGAGAGGCACGACTATAAAAACCTTGCATGTCAGCATGGTTATAAAGGAAAACCCTTGCTTGGCCAGGACGATCATATTTTGACTTCATGTGGTATTTTTCTCTGAATTGGTTGGAATACTTCAACCATGGAAATAGTCTTCCTTTTCCTTGCCCAGAGTTAAGGAGCCATTCAAGAATGCCGATTTCATATATTTCCCTGCCAGTTTAATAACCTCAGGGGTGAGAGTAGACAGATCAAACTTGGATGGGGAAGAAGAATGTAGCCTTCCATCGTGGCACCCAGACAACACAACAGGCCCTGCGCTACAAACCACCATCAACACAGGGAGGAGGATGGCTAGAAGGCAGCAAGAGAATAGCACAGCTACACCGGACCCCAACTGGAGAAGAGGCACTGCAGGGAAAGGTTGGCAGACAGGGTCTCAATTCCATAGGAAATTCTGTTTTCTTTCTGCAGGAGTTCCTTTGCCCCTCTGAGCCTCAATTCTTTTTCCTCATGGTTTCTTCTCCCTTTGTACAGAAGACGGCTTTGCACTGCCATCTCTCCATGGGCCTCCCAGGACTTCCACATCTCTCTATATCAGACAACCAACGTCTCCATCCTCAGTCTTCTAGCAAAGCATTTGATAGGTTAAGTATCTCGGGGCCCAATAGTGAGGGCTCTCATTTTGCCTGATGTTCATGTCGTGGATCCCAGCTTATGGTGCAAGCCTTGAGATTTCAAGGTATGGAATTTGGCACTGCAGTGCTATGAGCTGGTTGGATTGTGCCAGGAATTCAGAGTGTTCTGGATTCTTCCTAGTCCCAAGAAATTTGGTTTCCCCACAGGGCCCTTGAAGAAGACTGAAGCCTAAATCTTGCCACCCATCCTGCTCATGTTTTTGTTACCTAGCGCTATGGACTAAATGTTTGTGGCCTTCGCAAACTCATACGGTGGTGAAATGCTAACTCCCAATGTGATGGTATTTTAGGGGGTGGGGTCTTTAGAAGGTAATTAAGTCACGAAGGTGGAACCCTCCCAATGCTCTCATGAGAAGACACGTAAGGGCTTGCCTTCTCTGTGCTCTGCCATGTGAGGACACAGAAAAAAGACAATCATCTGGCCGGGTGCGGTGGCTCATGCCTGTAATCCCAGCACTTTGGGAGGCTGAGGTGGGCGGATCACGAAGTCAGGAGTTCGAGATCAGCCTGGCCAACATGGGGAAACCCCGTCTCTACTAAAAATACAAAAATTAGCCGGGTGAGGTGGCAAGCACCTGCACTCCCAGCTATTTGGTAGGCTGAGGCAGAAGAATCGCTTGAAACTGGGAGGCGGAGATTGCAGTGAGCCGAGATCACACCACTGCACTCCAGCCTGGTAGACAGAGTGAGACTCTGTCTCAAAAAAAAAAAAAAAAAGACAATCATCTGCAAGCTAGGAAGGTACCCTCGCCAGATAAGGGATCTGCCAGCACCCTGGACTTCTCAAGTTTCGGACCTGTGAGAAACAAATGCATGTTGTTTAAGCCACCCATCTATGGTGTTCTGTTGTGGCAGCTCAAACTGACTGAGACACAGCAATGGACGGACTGATCCCCAGTGCCTCTGCATTGCTTCTAGTTTGGTGATGTTGAGGAGTGACCTTTGACACCTTTAAAATCATGAATGAAAAAACTGGTTTATTCACAATGATCCTTTGTGCATGGCTTATGCATCAGGAACCAAACGACTCCTTGAAGTCATGAAGTGAGTAGATTGCATTTGAAAGAATGATAGCATTGGATACTAGATAAACAGGCCCTTACCAGGACAGAGATTCCAAAACATCTTTGATAGCCCATGCCAAGTACCCTACATGTAAAACATTCTACTCGCTGTCTATCAGCCAAAACATCTCTTTTGTAGTCAGGAAATCATATTAGTAACCATGAAGTGATTTACCCGCACACAGCAATTCATAGATTTCAAAGTTTTCAAATCATAATGTAATATTCTGATCATGAGATCAATGATTTCCAACTTACATGTGTAGACCAATCCCATCAGAATTATGTAGAAGCCACTTTAAAAAATCTAGATTGCTAGGCTTAGTGCATTAAGCCTCCTGAGAGTGGCCCAGGACTCCGTATCTTTAAACTTGTCAGAAGATTTTATGTGCAGCCAGGTTGGCAAACTACTAAAATTCATGCTACTTTCTCATGCTAATAAGGTGTAGAAACCAGAGAGGAAGATCATCCACCTCACAGCCCTGTGACTATCCCATTTGGTCTTTGCTAAGCATCCAGCCTTTTGGCTAGGGTTGTTAGTTGAGAGTTCTTGCTCTGTGATTTCTTCCTTACTCTGTAAATGGTATCATGAGGAGTTGGGGTTGGGGGAAGGTTTGTATTTATTTTCCCTCTAACTTCTCTAGACAAATCAGCACAATTTCCAAGTTAGAAGGTGCTTTTTCCAATTTCAAGAACTTATGGTATCCTCCTAGTGCTGAAAACCCAGCTGTGCTCTTTCTGCTTCTTACATCATTGCCAGAAATAAAGATCTTGTGATCAAAACTTGGCTGAAAGTTTGACTGATGTCACTTGAGACACACATAGTCTACCCCATCCTTCTATCGCCACTGTAGGGTTTTCAAGAGCAACATTTATTTTCTATTGGAGAAAATAAAAGAATGATTTGTTGAGTCCCAGAGAATTATCATGTCTTTGCCGATCAAGGGCACCTGGTGTCTCCAGTGGGTACTCCCTCAAGAATAATAACAACAGAAAGACAATAACATGTAGAGCACTTAAGTGCTAACTATTGTATAGAAAAATATACATCTATACTATTTTGTCCTCAAACCCACTCTGTGTGATAGGGACTATTATTGTTTAGATTCTTGATTCCATCACTCCACATATTAGCCTCCTCAACCATCCCCAGCTCAGTAAATGATACCATCATCTGCCCTGTTGCTCAAACTTGGAACTTAGAAGCCATCACTGATTCTATTCTTCCTCTCAATCTTACCTTTTTGCTCACCCCATCTGCTTTCTTCTAACCTGTCAACAAGTCCTGCTTCATTTCCCAGGTATTTCTGAAAATTGTCTCCACACTTCAGCATTACCACAAACATTAACACAAGCCACCATCTCTCACCTCCTAACTGGACACCCCACTTCTCCTCTGGATCCCTTCCCAGCCAGTCAGCAAACACCAGTCAGAGGGAACTTTCAAAAAAATAAATTTCCCTGTGTAGAACATTTCAATTGCTTCTGTTAGGAGGAAAAATAAAATCCAAAGTTCTTTCTTCAGTCTACAAGGTCCTGTGTGTTCTGGCCCCAATTTCTCCAACCTTATTCAGCGCCACATTCACCTTCCTTAATGCACTTCATCGACACTGGACTTAGAATCCCAAGCACAACCCATGACCTTTCCAGCCACAAGAGTTGATGCCATTCTCTAGAGTCATGATGCTTTTCTTTTTTTTTTTTTGTATCTTCTCCTGACTACCTCCTTCTCTTTCTTCCTATCTAAGCATAATTCTTACCACCCCAGAGCATCCTTATTTTGCCCCTCTAACTTTTTCTTTTTTAATCAAAGCATCTTTTTTTCTTTCATGGGATGCATACCCTGAATTATTTTGTGTATTGGTTTTACTTGCTTATCATCAGCTCCCACCATGGAAAAAAGCTTGGTGAGGGCAAAGCATTATTTGCTATGATATTCCCAGTGCACAGCACAATGCCTGGTACATAATAGCTGTCAATAAATATTGGTTCAATGAATGCATAGATGTTCATTTTATAGATGAGGTAGGATTTAGAAACACAAAATAACTTGCCTGGGGTTATCTAACTGGTTGATGGCACAGCAGGGATGTGCACTATGATGAGTCTCATGACAATGCCTATATTATAATATGGAAGCATTCATGTTTCTACCAATGGAGCTACAGATAAATTACCTGTATTTATCTCATTTAGTGCATTTGTGCTGAGGATCCCCAAATCCTATCATTTAGAATATCCCTAAAAAGAAGATGTAAGGGAAAGAGGCAATTGCATGATTTCCATTATATGAATTAGAAAACTAAAGCATTAATTTGTTGTGTTTTGTCTGATACATGGTCCGTTTTTGAACTGAAGTTAGAAAGCCTTTTCACTCTGAATACGGTTAAACCTCTCACTACACACAATGTGGTACCTAAAGCAGCAATATTAGAATCACCAGGGAGCTTGTTAGAAATAAATCTCAGGATCCACTTCAGACTGACTCAACAAGAATGTGCATTTTTAAAAGACCCCCAAATAATTCCTATGCATATTAAAGATTGAGAAATAGTGATCTAGACCAATTTAAAAGACATGGTTCTCGGCTGGGCACGGTGGCTCAAGCCTGTACTCCCGGCACTTTGGGAGGCCGAGACGGGTGGATCACGAGGTCAGGAGATCGAGACCATCCTGGCTAACACGGTGAAACCCTGTCTCTACTAAAAAATACAAAAAACTAGCCGGGCGAGGTGGCGGGTGCCTGTAGTCCCAGCTACTCCGGAGGCTGAGGCAGAAGAATGGCGTAAACCTGGGAGGCGGAGCTTGCAGTGAGCTGAGATCCGGTCACTGCACCCCAGCCTGGGTGACAGAGCGAGACTCCGTCTCAGAAAAAAAAAAAAAAAAAAAAAAAGACACGGTTCTCTACTTAGACCCAAACAGAACCATCAGCACTTCCAAAGCCCATGCCAGTTTTCCTCTAACAAATTGCGGCCCTGGTTTCCCAAACCAATATCCTAAATAGGGAGTAAGCGGACTTCAGACACGGTAAGTCTGCAGCCCATCATAGTTATCATGCACTCTCTAATACCAGATCTCCTGATGTCCTATTCTAGCCCTTTCTACAAGATGAGAAACAGTATTAGCAGGACCATCCAACAAGACATACTGGATTTGGCCTTCTTCTCTGACAAAGAAAAAAAAAAGCCCCTTACAAAACTCTCCTCACATGTAAAATAGAGCCTCTCTGAAAAAAATGAGCCACCTGCTAACTCGTAAAACTGTGTAGACTATTTTACTTCCATGTCCCACCCCTCACTTTTATCTTTGGACTTTCTTCTCCTAATTCTTATGTCTCCAGATTGGCAGGTGCAATCATGCCTGGTTCCTAGGTTTGAACACTTAAACCCAAGTTTGAGGCCCCTTCTCCATTTTCCATTGCTGATGTCTTAATCATCTACATCTCCTTTCCTGGTCTTGCTCACTTCAAGTTCAACAACTCCCACTTCATCTCTTTTCATGAGTTTCTTCCATTCTCCATGCAGCCAACAGGTTTTTCTACCAAATATGCCCAGGTTACACCCCAAACTAAAAACAACATTTAATAGGAACCTCTTTCTTTCACCATTCAATTACTTGTCCATTTATACATTCATTCAACAAATATTTATAGAGCACCAAGGATATGCCTATTTATTATTTTAGATCTTGCAGTTGGAAAAACAAATATAAATATTATAATAGGGTTGGAATACTGACCTGAGAGAGGCACCAACACTGCCTGCAGACATGAAGAATATCAGCAAAGGAAGACTTTGAGTGGGTTCACCAGGGAGAGAAGTGGAGGAGGATATGCCAGGCAGAGGGAACAGTGCAGGTGAGAACCCAGAGATTTTCTTTTTTTTTTTTTATTTTTTTTTTTAATTTAATTTTTTTTTTTTTTGAGACGGAGTCTCACTCTGTCGCCCGGGCTGGAGTGCAGTGGCCGGATCTCAGCTCACTGCAAGCTCCGCCTCCTGGGTTCCTGCCATTCTCCTGCCTCAGCCTCCCGAGTAGCTGGGACTACAGGCACCCGCTACCTCGCCCGGCTAGTTTTTTGTATTTTTTTAGTAGAGACGGGGTTTCACCGTGTTAGCCAGGATGGTCTCGATCTCCCGACCTTGTGATCCACCCGTCTCGGCCTCCCAAAGTGCTGGGATTACAGGCTTGAGCCACCGCGCCCGGCCGAGATTTTCAAAAGTCTTAGCCAAAAGTGTAAATGGAGAAATGGAGGAAATATGCATATTCCCTCTACCTCTCCTTCCCTCCCTCTCTTTTCTACCTATTGTTGGGGAGAGTCAGGGCAGGGGAAGAGCCTGAGGGAAGTCCACTGGAACAAAATTCTGGCAGAAAAGAGCAATACACTGTATACACCCAACTTCAGAGGGCAGGTGATCTCATTTGTAAGAACTCCTTTTGTCATCTTCACAAAGTTTTTAGCACAAGAATTCCTCCAGGTATTGTTATATTTCTGTTCCTGATCAGCCTGACTCACAGACAGGCATGATCAAAAGTGCTCACAGGTATATACACACACTCACACCCTCACTTGGGAATTAACTTAACCACTGCAGGTCACTGTTGCTCCTTGAGAAAGCAATGTTATTTGCATGGTCCCTTATCTGGAAGCCACAGCGATGATAAGACCCTAGTCTGCTAAAGTGTTATCAGAACCTCTAAAAAGGTGTGGTATACCTAAGGACTTGGAATACATACAGGTGGATCCTGCATTGGCCATACTCCTGACATTACATTCCTTGATGTGGGCTGGAAGAAAAAGAGCTGATTAGCATTTTCCTTGCCCTGACTGAAAAGGGAGAATCAGAAGTCATGGTGGCTTCAGCAGGCCTTTAGTGGCTACACTGGGAGATTCTCATCAGGAAGAACATGTGGCAGAGTGGCTGAAAGCAGGTGCTCTGGAATCAGGAGATGTTAGAGCTCTAGCCTTGGTGCTTAATAAATCTCTAACTTTAAACAAAATCACGTAAACTCCATTATTCTCAGTTTTCCTCGCTGGAAAAAGGGATAGTCATACATTCTCCACAGGGTCATAAGTAGATTATGTGAGGTAGTATATTTAAAGCATGCCGTTCAATGAATGGCACATGACCACGATCAACAAGCAGCGGAAATTACTAGCTATGCCTGATGATCAGAAGATCTGCTCAGCCACACTCCTCTCTCTCTCTCTATCTCTCTCTCTCTGTCTCTCTGTGTGTGTGGGGTGTGTGTGTGTGTGATGAGTATGGAATGTTAACATTCTGCTCATTTTCTCCACCCTACTTAATTCTTCATATTTCTGTCCCACCCAGAATCCCTCAGGAGACAGTTCATGAATCAGTTTGACCTGGCCTGACCCCATCACTAGAGAGCAAAAGCAAAACCACAACCAAAATGTCCACTCAATGGGCTGAAGAAAGTGTGAGCCGGAGACACAGGAAGAGTAGGACAAACGAAGACCAGAAAGAGCAGCAGGGGATGAAGTTATGGGTTGAATAAAGTCCTACTGGTTTATAGATAACAATTAAGCTCTTACTCAGGTTTCTAAAAATTTACTCTGATTAATAGATATTAGCAGTCAATACAAAACAGCAAGTTTTACAATATGATGCTCTCTAGTTTGAGGCTGAAGTTAACAGGTAAATTTATGAATTCAACAAGGGCTGAGTTTGAAGTGAGCATGCATGCTGGTCACCCTTGAAGCCTGCAGTCAAAATCTGGTCTGTAGCTAGGTGTGTATATGAGTGGCCAAGGCTTGGGGCAGAGATTCAATCACTGTGAAGCCAAAAGAGGCTTTAATAAATTAGCCTAAAGCTCACATTATCCTACAATGGCAAGAGATTTGAGGATTCCAAGGATAAATTTTGAATGTATTTACTATGAACACTAATTATAAAGCCAGAAAAAGTCTTATTGGAAAGAAAACACATTTCTATTTCTCACAGTTACATGAGTGTACATAGAGATTAATGTGTGTTCTTTCCTTGAGCAATCATAGATAGAACATGTGTATATATGTGTGTAGGTTTAGCACCTATTCACCTACGTATAGGCACATCGCTATGACGCAGAGCTTAACAATTAGGTAGATTACTTTTATAATTTTTTAAAAGCTATGAATCCAGGATACTTTTTTTTTTTTTTTTGAGACAGAGTCTTGCTAAGTCGCCCAGTCTGGAGTGCAGTGGCGCGATCTCGGCTCACTGCAAGCTCCGCCTCCCGGGTTCCCGCCATTCTCCTGCCTCAGCCTCCCAAGTAGCTGAGACTACAGGCGCCCGCCGCCACGCCTGGCTAATTTTTTTGCATTTTTAGTAGAGACGGGGTTTCACTGTGTCAGCCAGGATGGTCTTGATCTCCTGACCTCGTGATCTGCCCGCCTCGGCCTCTCAAAGTGCTGGGATTACAGGCGTGAGCCACCGCGCCCGGCTGAAGCCAGGATACTTAATGAGTTTTATCTTGCCTTATCTGCACAGTTTTCAGATGATTAACTAAGTCTTTCTTTCCCTTCCTAGGATAGGATAAAGTCAGTTTGAATCTTCCAGAGTTTCAAGCTATGGTTCAAAAAGATCAAGAGCCTAAAAATCTGGGTAATGTCTCCAGGACATGCCCTTGCCCTTGTCCTTCCAGACCAGCCTGACTTTATTTGCTCATCCTAATTTTTTAAATTATGACCAGATCTATCTTGCTGATTACATGGTTTCTTTTTCTCCCTCTTTCCCCCATTTTCCTTGATCTACTTGAAGCCACTGTAGTACTTGGTCACTTCTTGAGTTGTCAGCAGGATGATATAAAGCAGACAGAGAGTGTACTAATTGGGGGAGAATAGTACATTTTTAAAAATTTAATAAACTTTCTATTTTGGTGTGTGTTTTCTTTTATAGGCAAGGGAAATGCACTTTTCCCACTGGTAATTGAAGACCTGTACCTCTGACCTCGAATGCCAATTCCAGTCTTCCTGGATTCTGTGCTGTTTTTTTTTTTTTTTTAATTTGTTTTGTTTTGTTTTGCCATGGATAAAAATGTAGCTGAGTGTACTCCGTGTTAAAGAAGAAATTTCCCTATTGCACCAGAAGGATAGCCCAAAAGGCAACAGTCATTTTGTAAGAGCCATTAATCTGGTAGAAATTACGATGGTGTTGATGATGATGGTAATGGTAATGATAATGAGGATGGTGATGATGATAAACAGCAGCAGTGTTGATGAACTGAAGCATAATATGACCAAAAATTTCCCTCAGTTCTTTGCATCTATTATCTCATTTATTCCTTACAAAAACCTGTGAGTACACCTATTATTTCTATCCTGTAAGTCAGAATAATGATGTTCAGTACAGATCAGTAACTTGCTCAAGGTCAAAAAGCTAATAAATAGTGGAGTTGAGATTCAAATTTAGATCTCAATAATGCCAGACCCTGTATAATTAACCACTAAATGAGGAGATAAATCTTGGACTAAGAAAACCCTTCTTAGCCATTTGACTAAATTACCTTCTTTAGAAGTTTTAGGGATGTGTTTAATTCTAAAACTTAATTCTAGAAATTCTAAAAAAGTTTTCCCAATATTCCAACTTCAAGGGAGAACTAGATCCAGTTTTCTTGGATGTGAATGGATAACAATGAACCAAAACCCATCAAGAAGGAGAGAACAAAACCTTGGCTGTTCATGCAGACCAAAAGTTATTCAGGTATTATTCTAACAGTGCCCTAAGTGCTGTCTACTAAGTCCATGTCTGTGCAACAGTTGTGTTTTAATATATTCTATCTGATGGTACTAAATTGTTATGTATCTACCACTTCTTGCAATGATGTTTTACCAAAGTGTTGGCTCTTCTCATTGGTTCTGTGGAGATAGAAAATAAAATAGAAATGTTTGGAAGCTAGAAATCACTCAATTATTTCCCTTTATTTTACGAATGCAGGAAAGGGCTCAGAGAAATGAAGTGATTTGCTGAAACCAAAAGCCTTTGTAGCCAATAGCACAGTTTTTGGAGTCAGAATGGTTTTCATCCTAATTTTACCATTTATTGGCTGAGTGATCATGGGCAGGCTACTTAACCACACTGAGTCTCAGCTTCCTCATCTATAATAGGGGATAATAATAATATTCTAAAATATTATAATTACTATATCAAATTATATACTATTATATAATAATATATTTTACTATACTATTATTTTGCTAATGATAAAATATATTACTGTTATGGTAAATTATGGGATATTGTGTACAAAATACCTAGCATATACAGCACACAGTGACAAATCATCATCACCATAGTCATCCTCATCAATACCCAACAGAACAGAGCCCAGGCTTTAAGCTTTTTAACACTGCCACACCAATCTTTCTATGTGTGTGGAAACGGGTCAAATATACACACCCAGCTCCAGTCCATCTCAGGCTCTCCCTCAAGTTAGGTCAGACAAGGCTTCACTAAAGGCATTCACCAACCAAACATTTGTTAAATAATAAATAGTCACAATGTGAGGCCTGTTAATTTCAGCCTTGACTTTCATTTGTGTTTATAGAACTTAAACAGATTTATGTACTTTGGAAAAGTTGATGTGGGCAACCCTCAGAAAGGATGGATGTTTACAATTACCGACAAGAAGATCTGACACTACAGCACCCCACAGATGGCATCTTGATGAGTGACTTATAGAAACAAAGATTGTCTAACTAAAGTTGGAAGGTTTCAATCATTTAGAAGTTAAATTAATTATGGGCTCTAATGACGTTAACCTAACCTTCACACATAAAGATTACAAATAATGAGAAAAAGGCAACCATGGAAGTGAAAGATAAGGGAGAACATAATATAGTCATAATGATAAAATATAAGTCAATCACACTTACTTTAGCTTCCCAGGAAATCAGGTTAATGAAACAGCAAAGAAGTGATTAACGATGATGTGTATGTGGAAGTAAATTGCATAGGAGAAAAAAGAAAGGGTCTTAAAGGAGAGTTTGTGCATATTCTACAATGTGACAAGGAAAGAACTCCTGAAACTACATATACTTTACAACCTCATTGGAGTTACAATTTTGCTTACATTTTCTCTATTACCCCCCAAAATAAAAAAGTCTCAAAGAGACGTGTTAAAATCTATCATGCAAAAGTGCTGCTACAAAAATTTTAAATAGAGAAGTCTTATTCTGGATCTTTCAGGAAAGTCAAAATTTCATAACTGATGTTAATCTAACAGGAACAAAAGTTTGACTAGACTAGTGCTTCTTGACCTTGGCTGTACATGGTAGCAATTTGGGGAGCTTTGGAAAATACAGATGTCTGGACCCCACCCCCAGAGATTCTGATGTAATTGGTTTGGGATGTGACCTGGACATTAGGATTTTTAAAATCTCCCTGGGTGATTCTCATGAGCAGCCAAGTATGAGAAGCATCTTTCTGGTGAGCTTGTTGATAGGTAATCCTTTTTCTGTTACCATTAACTTGCAAAGAGTGGCACTAATCAGGCATAAATGTGTGTTGAATAAATAAAATTAAAACTGTCTTTGAAGAATGACCATTCTTTCTATGTCGTTGAGATAATTGCTAGAAAAAAAATACTACATATATATGTTTAAAGTTCTCATTCACTCTAAAGCATTTGAAACAGGGATCTCTATCACCTCGTAAGAAAAACCTCTCCTTTCCTTCACTATTTTTAGCATCAACTTTCACATCAAAATTCAATCATAAGTTTGCATATAAATGCAATGCTTTTACCCATTTAGAAAGTATTGAATACTTACCAGTAAATAACTAGTCATTGGGCACAAGATGCTAAGCAAAATATTCATGGTCTATTTGCCAATATAGATGAGTAACCAGATCATTTGTAATCAGTGAGATAAGTGATATCATCAGAGAAATCTGGTTGTACAATGGCAGCCTATGAGAGGAGGCCTACAGTCTGGGGAGACCTGGTAAACTTCCTGGACAATGTCACACCTACACTAAAAATAAGAGAGTAAGAGTTAGTCAAGCAAAAGGTTACTGTCAGGGAGAGCTCTGGGAAGAAGGAATTCCATGTCTGAAGGCCTCGACTGCCATGGCTTCCATGAAGATATAAAAGAACTCCAGTAGTATTAGAGCCTATGCTAAGAAGGTTGTGTAAGAGCTGAAGGGAAGTGGTCTGCAGGGAAGATAGCGAGCAATGAGGCTGGAGAAGTAAGCAAGGCCCTGCCAGATTGTGCAGGCACTGAAACTATATTAATATTCAACTTTTTGCCCTTAAATAAAGTGGCAGGTAGGTTGGCCATTCATTTTCATGTAGGGAAATAACAAAACTGGATTTGAGGTTTTTGAGGGCCATTTTTGCTGCAAAGTGGTGAATATATTGAAAAGAAAAGGACTGGAGACAGAAAGATCAGTTCAGAGGTGAAAAATGATAATAGTCTATTATAGAGACTCAGCAGCAGGGAAGGAGAGAAACAAGCATATCTGAGTCAGTAAGATAATGACAGAGTTGATAACTGATTTGAGAGAAGATAAAGGGCACTGAAGAGTCTCAGGTGATGTGCAGGCACCCGGTTCAACCAGCTTCACAGAACACAGAAAGATATGCATATTTGAAAGCCTCTGTTTTGCATAGTTAAGAGTTCAAGATGTAGACAGGATATCCAAGCGGCAATAGCCATAGGCAGTTGGTCTTATGGGCCTTATGGCCCTTAAGGGAAGATACTATATTGGCAGGTATGAATTTAGGGACCATCAGCATGCAGATGGTAACTGAGGCTACAGGGTAAATGAGCATCATGCCTGACAAGTTGGAAAAGAGAACTCAGACAAACATCAACTTTAAAGAAATGGGCAGAGGAATAAAAGCAGAAAAGAAAATCAAGGGTGGACAGACAGGAAGAAGGAACATGAATCAGGGAGCAAGATGGATGAGAATCAAGGAAGAAGAGTTTCAAGAAGGAAGGTGTGGCAAACAACTCTATAACAAAGATCCTGACACCATTTTTTGAGGTTGGACTGCCCAGGTCTTATTTATGTGTCTGTCTTTATCCCAGAGACTGGCATAGAGCATGCAGGGGATGAATATGCCATCTGTGACATCCCTGGGTAGAACGAGACAAAGCTGGAACAGGGATATCAGAGGAAGTCAAATCCAGCACTTATCATTCTTTTGTCTTGAAACCATGGACTTGAGAAGCAGCAGGAGGGGAATGTATTTGGCTGATATTTTAGTAATTGTTTCCTTCTTTTAAAAAAGATGAACAAAAGTAATATGTGGCATAGCATATGTTTTGAACTTCAAAGTTTGTAAAATGCTTTCACAACATTGCCCGACATTCAGCCTCAAAACAACATTGTTGGATAGAAATAGTTACTACTTCCCACATTATAGATGCAAAAACTGAGATGCATGAACGTTGAGTATTTTGCTCAGGGTCATGCAAGCAAGTTGCAAATATAACCCTCAAAAATTTTTTTTTACTATACTGTACAGTAGCATAAAATTATCATGTGCCCATTCTCTCTGGATTGATTTCCCTTCTGCTTTTCTCAATTTCTTCTCTTTGTGCTTGCATGCCCTAGAAAGAAGTTGAGGGCGTCATTTGTACAATGCTGGGCTTTTTCCACATGCAAGGAACAAGGCTGACATAGTTCACTGAGTAAACATGAGCAGCAAGTGGCAGTGATTTATGCTAGACTTGCAAACTTCTGATTACCAATCCACCACCTGCTATGTAAACAGGTGTAAACTAAGATTTAATCAGCTTACATAACACGGTAAATAATTTAATCTTTCCTCAGCATGGTGCTTGTGAATGTCAACGTTTAAGCCCAAACTGATGCTGACATTGTGATGCAAGCATCCACTTTCTCAGTCAGAAAAGCTGTGTCCAAAACTGTCCCTCAAACCCAGAACTCCACCCAGAGTTCTGGGTGGAGGCCTCATTTTTTCCCAACATAAAGCTGAGACATGGCCCAGAAAACTGGTGATGATCTTGCTGTCTTCAATTCCTCCTAGTCCTGAGACATTTCTCTGACCCCTGGTCATTTATTCTTCATGGCACTATTCTGCAGATATCTGAGGTGGCTGCTGGTGTGTGAAAAAAGAGGCAAGACTAGAGAGGAAAAAAGCAAGAAAACAGCAGCCTTCAGGATAACTGTAGTAACGTTTTCACTTGAAGATTACCTGGGTACTCACTGCCTATGCAAATTGCCTCTAGATGCCATGAAAATCACATGCAAATATGCTCTTGGTTGCCAAAAACTGTTTACTGCATCTGCTAGAGACCACAGAACCAGGGAGTGTTGCCTCCTATGAATTTTTCATCAGTATTGTTTATGTTCTAATCAGCCTGGCCCTTCCCTCTGGTGGAAAGGGCAGGGTATGGGCTTGCTCTTCCCCTCCCACTTATGAGCCTGGGCCTTTTCTAGAGTGGAAGGCCCTGGGAGAGGCCATTGCTCTATTGGCCAAATGTTAACATGGTTGAGAGATCAACTAGAGAAAGGGTAAATGGGAGTCAGATAGCTTCCTGATTTTTTTTCTGTCCCTTTAGACCATCCTAGCTTACAAGAAAAGGTTGTATGCCCCGGCACCACTGGTAATACCATGGCTAGGATTTTGTTAGTTCAAAAACAAAATCTTAAAAGAATACATATTGACAGGCTTTGAACTAATGTAGCTAGGTAAGTGCTAGGTAAGAAACAGATTTGGTTTCTCCTGTAGCTACATAACTTATGGTAGAGAAAGAATAGCTACTATTTCCTAAATGCAAGGAGTTTCTTTTCCTGAAAGTTTTTTGTTCACTCAGAAAAAGTTTCTTTTTCTGAAACCATTTGTTGAGTAATTGGCACAAGCCAGGCACTTGGCTGGATATTGAGTTAACCTTGAGTTGGATATTGAGTTGAAGGTTGAATTATCTTTCAACTCAATACTGATGCAAGCGTTATTCTAAACTTAAAAGGATAAGAAGGAGACCTAGAAGAAAGGAAGGAGACCAAGACCCAAAGAGTTAAGTAATTTGCCTGAGGTTACTCAGCTGATAAAGGGGGGATGAGGATTTGAACCCCAAGATGTCTCTAGTGGAAGCCCTTCCTCTTAAATTACATTATAAAGTTTTTGTTCTTTCAGATCCCCCACGACATTGGAAGAAAAGTGTTTCTGGCCACAGGTCTAGGAGTGCACATACTTAAAATTCAGGAAAGAGAAAGCAGAAAGACATAATAACAATATTAATAGCCAAAAGGAGTTGAGTTTTATATTTTTAAAATAAATTTACTGAATTTTATGTTTTATTCATATCATTAATTTAGTTCCTACATCAGCCCTAACTGGTAGATATTTTTTTTGTTATCATCATCCCCTTTTTATAGAAAGAAAATTGAGGCAGAGAAAGGAATTTTCCCAATATCCACAGCTCATAAGGGTCTGCGCTGGGGACCAGGCCAGGTCTGCAACTGTAAACTGGACTGACGAGTATAGGCCAGCACAGAGTTGGATTCAGGTGACACATACAACACTTGGGACGCTGCTAACTCTTACTTTCAAGGAAAGCGATCATTAGGGCAGAAATTATTTTAAAAAGTACCCAAGTGAGACTGTGGGCTCTTCTATGGGAGAGAATACATTTACATAAAGCACAGCAGGTTACCTGCCTGTCATGACTGGAGAATATAGTCCTGCAGGTAAAGAGAGATCATACAGAAAAACAAACATAACAAGCAGCGAGGTAGGTAGAACTCCAAAGACCAGGAACAATTCAACTTACTTCCTGACTTTACCCTCTGCACTTTCTGCCACATAGTACCCTGGTTTGCATTCATATTTGCAGATGGTGCCCACGTCGTGGTTGTCCTGGAGGCAGTGAGGCAGGAGCAAGTTGGCATTCAGAATAACAGGTGGAGCATCACACTCCAACTTGCAGTAGACTTCAGGGAGAGACCAGAGACCATCTTCAAGACATGTCAGCCATGGGCTCAGTCCTGACTCCAGGAAAGAGAAGCACAAGATGCTCAGAACAGAGAGCCCAGAAAGATAATCATAGCAGATGAAATAAAAACCTCTCAACTTACTGGTGTCTTTCAAAAGTCACATTATTCTTTCTTGAGTAGCATCTCAAAAATCCCATGTCAAATGTTTGTCTTACATCTTTTTACTTATAGAGCATCCAGTGTGATGCTCTTACATAAAACAGAGGTCAGATAAATCTTTCTTGACCCAAATGAAAGAAGGGCTACCAACTAAATCATTACGTCTTTTCCTACCTACAAATAATAAAAATATAGCAGTGATGGTATCATGGAAAGCATTAAAATAATAATAGATGACACTTTTATAGTGCTTATTATATGCCAGGCACTGTTCTAAGCATTTTACATGTATTAACTTGTGTAAACTTCAAACCTCAAACAACCCTATGAAATAGATCCTATTATTATCCGCTATTATGCAGATGAGGAGATTGGGGATCGGTAACTTGCCCGAATTAGTAAGGGGCAGAGTCAGGGTTTGAACAGAGGCAGTTTGGATGCAGAGTTCTGTATTTAAACACTATACCATATGCCTTAGTATAATTCATGGTTTCTCCAAATGCAATCCATGAACTACTCACCATAGCATCATTATCTCACCCCAGACTCACTAAGCAAGAATCTCTTGGAAAAGGTTCAGGAATCTGCAATTATAGCAAGCCTCCTGAGTCATTATTAAGCACATCAAAGTCTGAGAAGCCATCAGTTAGAGCAGGCTCCACCCTATCTTTATCTCTAACCAGCACTAAAGCCAGGGACAAATTCACACATTACTCAAAGGATGGTTGTTAAATATTAAATTTCAAAATGTGCACAATAGACTGTATCTTGATTATGAATATTATCAGGACAACCATTCTAGTAGGCTTGCCTCTGGGGTACACGTCATCAAACAAAAATAGAGGAAAGTCTAAGATTCCTTCATTCATGAGAACCTGAGGCAGTGCATCCTTTTAAGTAGTTGGGGACAAAGAGTGGTGTTGCCCTTTGGGACTTTTCTGGAGTTATCAGAAGATGGTGACACAGTGGAGTAAATGGGAAAGGTGTTGGAGTGATGAAAAGAGTCCCAAAGTACCCTCAAGAGCGAGGGATGGAAAAGAACTTGCATACCGTTCCTGGTTGACCAGACAATACCTTGCAGCTTGGCTGGTGGGACACAAGAGATTGAGCAGCGTTTCAGAAAGTTGGTTCCCTCTGAGCAGGAGAAGTTTGCATAGTTCACCAAAGACAGGTTGGGAACACCACAGTCCACGGGAAGGCAGCTCACATTCTGGTCCCAGTGCCCAGAAGAACATGTGAGCAGAATTTCCTTCTAGAAACAGAGAAATTGCTTCTGTCAAAGTCACAATAAAAAACGTATCAGAGTAGTTTCCAGGCTTTAGAAGAGTCTCGGTGATTATCTGTCTAAACATTTAAAACAGGACAAATTATTTTGCCTTTCTCCCTCTTCAGGCCTCATTGTTTTAATATACATTCTTACAATACTCAGTATGATGCTGATAAAAGAAGGCTGCTAGTGCCAGAGAATCATGACATGGCAAGGCTCCTTCAGGCCATCTCTGTTGGCTGCTTTCCAGTTGCTCCTCCAGACCTGTTCTCAACTCTTCTCCGCCCTGCTCTGGTCCAGGGAAACTGACCCCAGTGGATTTCATGCCTCTGACTTGTAGTTGCATTCAGATCCAGGACATAGTGTCAGGAGCCTGGAGAGGGAGAGGAGAAGAGGGAGGCCAGGGTGCTGATTCTCCCCACTCTCTCCCAAGGGTCACTGCAGATTGGCTACATCTTCTGGAAGCCTGCTCCACACAGTTTCTGCTCCTTCTTCCTGTGATTCTGCACTCCTAAGGTAAACCTTTCAGGCCTAGGGGTGATAACTGAGCCCCTTCACCTGGGATATTGCACCATCTCCTTGTGATTTTCCTATATCCTGCCTACACATTTATGAGTGGTCCCTTGATTAAATTCTCTCAAATTGCCCACTTTTGAGTATGTCATCTGTCTCCTGCTGGCACTCTTATTAATAAGCCAACTGATAATGCTACTGAAAATAATTACCTCCACTGGGAATGGTGCTGAGAGTTAATGCATACAAGGCATCTTCTAAACCTTGTAGTTAAATGTGAGAGATTCTAGCCATTTCCTAGGGCCTGCCATTTCAGTAAGGCAGCCCTAGAGCACACTGCTACTAATTCAATGAAGACATATTTGTCAAGCACCTAGAAGGGCCAGGTCCTGTCTTAAACAAGATATCCTCCAGGAACTAAAAATCGACCAGGCAAGCAAATCTCATGTTGAAACAATGATTCACAAACATGTGAAGGGGGAAGAATAGAAAGGAAAAAAAGAGGGAGGAAGGCAGAAAAGAAAGTAAAGAAGGAAATGTTAAGAGCTACATTTTTGTTTGTTATATCCTATCCCCTTCTGTTAGAAAGAATGCCATATAAAGACTGCAAACCATAAAACAGAAGTAGAAAACTGAGATCAAGAAGAAAGAAAACATAAATATGCAACAATAAAGTCATATTGTATAATGCATGCTCCTGTGTGATGGTACAACAGGAGCTGGAGGAGGAACTGCCATCCTCAGCCAGGGAGGACAGCATGTAGAAGTTCCACAGAATAGGTAATACAGGATTGGCCTTTGAAAAATGATCAGGACTTCCCAGCAGTACAGAGGGAGGTGGGAGAAGAAGGTGTCTAGGGTGGGGGGAATGTAACAAGCTAGGACCTGGAGACTTAGAAGCTTATGATTTGTTTGAAAAACGCACAGCCAGCCAACATTCTAGCTACTGGATTATCAAAGGTCAAAGACAGAAAGGGGAGTTTCTATGGCTGAGCCAGCCATCCTGCCAGGAAATCACAGTGGCACCAAAGCCACAGGTAAAATGACTGCTGAAGGCACCTGTCACCCCCGACACCAACTCCTGGCTAGCTGCTCCTTCCCGCTTCCCAATGTTTCCCTGTTGTTTGCCAGAAGGACCCAATTCAAAGCCAGACACATTTTTCTGTTTAGTTTCGGTTCTTGTGTCAACAAAAAGCAAACATCCCCACTGTCTTGTGATCACGAGCAGGGATTGTATAATTTCCTTCATGGGGCCAGCCTCAGGTGACAGCACGTTTGGTCAGCTGGAGAGTGCCGTTGCTGACTGCGCCATGTGGTTGGCAAACAGTGAGCTCCCACCCTTCTCCCAGCCCAGATGCTGCCCCTCACTCACTTAACACAGCATGCAAGTCTGGCTCTAATTACAACGAGCCACTATCACTTAAAGAATGCCTCTCCAGACTGGGGGCAGTGGCTGACATCTGTAATCCCAGCACTTTGAGAGGGCGAGGTGGGCAGATCGTGAGGTTGGCAGATCACGAGGTTGGCAGATGGAGACCATTCTGGCTAACACAGTGAAACCCCATCTCTACTAAAAATACAAAAATTAGCCGGGCATGGTGGCATTCACCTGTAGTCCCAGCTACTCAGGAGGCTGAGGCAGGAGAATTGCTTGAACCCGGGAGGTGGAGATTGGGAGGTTGCAGTGAGCTGAGATGGTGCCACTGCATTGCAGCCTGGGCAACTGGGTGACAGAGCAAGACTCTGTCTCAAAACAAACAAACAAACAAACAAAGAATGTCTCTCAAAATCTGCATATATTGCATATATTGCCTGGTGTTTCTCCTGTCTCTGTTAGGTATTGTCCATTTTGTTTTGAATTTGCCTCTAATTTTAATGCATTAAACATGTTGTCTTTTCTTCTCTCCCCTTCTTCACCTATCACATGAGTAGATTCAGTCCCTGCATTTTTTTCCAGTCTTTTTATTTCTTTTCTGGAGTGGACATTCTTTGCCTGAGTTGAGATGAGTGAAGAACAGGTAATAAGGGCTCTGCCGTCCTGACTAAAGCATCACAGACCAAGAAGTTGGTGCCTCAAGGTATATTAAACCTGTTTCTCTCCAGGCAGAAACCAAGCCAGCTGAAGCCAAAGTGCACACCTTTAAATCCTGACATCTCTAAGCAAGTGAAATTCTCCCACAGGTTCCCAACCTGTTAAGCAATCAATTGGCACAAAAAAAAAAAAAAAAAAAAAAAAAATCAACTCTTGTAAATCACTGATGTCTAGTTAACAGTTGTGTGTCCACTCTTTCCTTATGAGACCACATCTTTCTGTTTTCTTTCCCTCGAGCACCATCCTCTCTTCCCTAGGGCATCCTTTTTCTATCTTATAATATGGTCATGTTTTCTAATGGCTGATATCATGTTTAAAATTTCTCTGTAGGGAATTGAAGACTCTCTAAAGGAAGGATGGAAAACAAAATTCTTAGTTGAGAATACATGATCATGTCATAATACTGACAACGGTTAGAGTGCTATGTACCTATCATTTTGCTAAAAGCATTTACATTATTTCCAGTCATCATCATAACTCAATCAGATAAGCACCCTGTTCTAATCATTTTAAAATGTGAAAACAAGCTTAAAGAGATTAATTTGTTTTGCTTATTTTTTAATCCAAAGTTACACATCTTATATACAGTGGAGCCAAAATTTAATTCTGATCTGTCTCCTGAGCCATCCTGTTAATCTACATATTCTACTACCTCCAGACCAGCTTGAAATTCTGAAAATGGTGCTGTAGAAATTTGAAATGAAGCTTGTAGAAATTTGGAAAATTTGGCCAGAGTTAGAATCATGACAGAATCTCTGCCTCAGTAACAGCTTTAACGCTTCTGGGGAGAAAATCAGGTTCTATTTCTTCAGTCTTTTTGTTGGAGGGTTGTTGGGGGGTGGGTGGACAGTGTGAACCACAGACATGCTGATTACAACGGATCTTTCCTGAAAATTACAGACAAGTCTGAACTTTGGCATTCTCATCTTAAAGGTAAAAGGAGGGAAAATAATTTCTGATAGAAAGACAAACAAGGGAGAAGAACAGAATAAGCACTCCCATTTACTGCCCACCTTAGGAGAAATTTAAAACCCGCTCAATCAGCACTGTACATACTTTTATATACCTTGCATTTCTATTAAGCCATCCTTCTTTCTGCTTGTTAGAGCCCCCATGTTTTCCTTTCAAATGGCTTAAAAACATCTGCTCTTTCCCTGTGGAGCCAGAGAGAAGAGCATGAATACCCACCCTTCCCAGGAACTTGGTCCTGGTGATCATGATCTTTCAACTCACCTGCATGGGCCTGATGTACTGCCCACTGCTGGCCTGAAGGGCAAATCCCCTTTGACAAGTGATAGCACACTTCATGAGACCTGGGCCTATAGAGGTACAGTTCACCACATCGGCATGATCAAGCAGCAATGACGGACAGCTGTCCTGCTTCCCACAGGGCTGATGGACACAGCTGCGATGAGAGAAACAGAAGCATCTTAGGACTCTTTGAGAACCAGTAAGGAGCAGCAATGACTTTGCAGCTCCGTCTGGGAGGGCTCCTAAACCGGAGAGAACAATTTTCTCCAAAACTGATATTTAACTCATCCCATTTTTTCTCTACTACCCAACATCATGCAGCAAATAACAAACATAAAAACTAACAGCTAACAAGTAACAGTTAGCTGAATTTCTATGGCTTTTTCTTCCAGAAGGATCAAATGGTGATGAAATGAGGTGGAGAACATATTCCGAGAGCTCTGCAATGAACTCTTTCTGGTTCAGAAATGAACAGATCATGGGATGATACTCAAAATATTTAACAACCAGTATTGCTGGGTCTCAAGCAATTAGAACAAATCCAGAACAAAGCTCAGGAGTGAAACCTGAAGGCCCTTAATTATGTCAGGCATCAGTCTTTCGAATGTTTGATCACAAGGTGACACAGAAGGCCATGTCTGAAGGACCTAGGTTTCTGAGATGACAGAAAGGCAACACCAATTTACCGATTGGTATGGAAATATTTTGACAACTGCTAAAGCCACAGCAGTACATACCACTGAAGAGTAGCACAGACTCAGCAGAAATGGAACCGATTACTGGAAGAGGAAACTCACACATCTTGAATCCATGTCCCATGCTTAACTTATGCTAGATGCTTCCACAGACATCCTCTCAGCAGAGAACTGCTATCTTGGATTGCCAGGGCCAATCTAGACTCAGCCTGGACCATAACAGCAGCAGGAATACACTGGAGCAAAATGAGTGTCACCCTCTTGCCATGGCAGAACCATAGAGGTTAATAATGAGGGCATTAGCCTCAGGCTCTCTGGAACTGAATCCTGGACCCATCATTTACCACCTGTTTGATTTGGAGTGAGTTATTCCCAAGTGTTTCAGCTTCTTCCCCTATAAGATGGGGATAATTATGGCAACCTCACAGAGTTGTTATTCCTCTACTGCTTCACTGCAAAAGGCCTCAGTGTTCTGTTTGCTGTTAGTCACCCCATTTTTTTGTTCTCCCATTCCAGTACCTTTGCTCAATTTGTTGAGATTTCTACAAGGCCTTCTGCTATGGTTTGGGTATGGTTTGTCCCCAAAAAACTCATGGTGAAATTTGATTCCCAATGTGGCAGTATTGGTAGGTGGGGCCTAGTGGAAGGTATTTGGGTCATGAGGGCAGATCCCTCATGAATGGCTTAGTGCTGTTCTCATGGTGGTGACTGAATTAGTTCTCACTGGAATAGGTTAGTTCCCATGAGAGCGGGTTGTTATAAAGTCAGGGTGCCTCTCAAATTTTGCACCTTTGCATGTGTTTGCTTCTGCTATGTATGACACAACAAGAAAGCTGAGCAGATGCCAGCGTCATGCTTCTTGTACTTCCAGGACTATAGAACTATGAGCTAAATGAATCTCTTTTCTTTAAAAATTTCCCACAATCAGGCATTTGGTTATAGCAACACAAAATGAGCTAAGACACCCTCCTTCTCAAAGTCCCTTCAGATGCCTTCTTCCTTTGAACTTCCCAGTGAGATTTAAAAAATAACTCACTTCTAGCATTTCTCTTGCTTTATCTTGTGTTATAGTTATGTATGCATTTTCTCATTCTTTAATCAGTGAATTAACTTATTTATCCTTTTATTCACAAGGTAATCAGTATATGAGTGTCTCCTAAATGCTCAAGTCCCAACCAGATTATGGACATTTTGAAGAGGAAAACTGACTCTTACCCACTTTACATTAAACACATGACTTGCTGTAGTCGACACAATAAAAATTTGCTAAATTAAGATTGTTCATGTTATAAATAGCAAAGTCAGTTCTTGGCTATCAAAATGAGAAATTTGTTAAATTTTATAATGACAAATAGGGATCTGAAATATGAAGATATCATTAAACACTGATTCAACCATCTTTCTCCACTCATTCATTAATAAGCATTTACTGAGCACTTTCTGTTGGGAAGGCATTGATCTGAGTACCAGTGGTATAAGAACCATGCTCTTAGGGAATACATAGTCTAGTATGGAAGACTAACAAGATATTTTCTTGCTCTTGATGTTGTTGTCCCTGGTGCTAATTATTAGCCCAAAAGATATGACTACTATGAATCTTGTCATCAGTAGTGTGCTCTGTTTCCCCCGAACTGTGTTAGTGGTCAACTATTCTATCAAAGATCTAGGCAATGATACGAGAAAGTAGAACAAACATCATTGAATATGCACCTACTACCTTGAAATAATTGAGTCTTGAATTAAAAAGCACTAGCCCCAAAAGGATAGATTCAAACTAAACATGCTAAATTTGTTGACCCTGCTCTTATGGCTTTGAGATTTAAATCATATGCCAATGATACTCTCATTTCTTTTATCTATGTTTACTATGTATAAGTTGGAAGAATTGGAGGTGATCGGTGTGAAGAAAATGTTTTCACAAGTTTAAGCCCTGGTTATTTCCTGTGATGATGAAGTATCCATTCTGAGACCTGATGAAGGAAGAAAAATATAAGGTGGGGGTTGTTAATGAGTCAGCCCCAATTCCCCAAATTCAATGCTGATATGCAATGTAGGAAATACATTTTTGTCTCCAAATATTTATTTAATCTATCTGACAAGGAAGCTAAAATCTGACTATCCTTTATGAAATGTGATCATGATGCTTCATTAGTGATGCTAAAGAACTCCTAGTTCTCTAGATGCCACATGCCACGGATGTTCCAAACGTAATCTCTTCTTCGGCATGCTAAACAGGAAGTACTGGAAAACAGAGAGTCATTAATACTCTCATCCACATCAGGTTATTGGAAATAAGTTAGGGTGAAAAGAGCAAGTGCTGTTTTGAGTGACTTCATCCAATTAATCCATGTCATCATTGAAGACAAATACATGTTGAGACAAGACACAAAACAAATGCTCTGAACGAGCCTCTCTCCATCAAAATGGGAACTACTATTGTTATGACTGCCAGTGTGAGAAGTCCATCCAGCAGGAGCAGCAAGGGAGGAAGAATGAGACAGGGGAGAATATGAGAGGGGAAAGTGGCATGAAATAAGACCAACACCAAAAAAAAAAAAAAAAAAGGACCAAACCCAGACCTGTTTATGAAGTGAGAAATGGTTTTAGGGCAGCTGCTGCAAATTCTTTCACTAGCTTATATTTCCATTTGCTTCCTTTTTAAGGAATTTGTTTTATGAGGATGGAGTTTGTCAGGTCGTTAGCTTCTGATGGCATCTGGTACCAATTGTAGACTTCTCTCCCTTGCACCCCAACCCCAAAAGCCCTTTTGGGTTTCTCTTCCACTACAAACACTGCTTCTCTGAGTGAGGTTGTTGTGTTCTCCATTATCCCATCCTCCCAGTACATTCTCCTCTCTACCTAATGCTACATCAGTACTAAAAGTAATTCATCTTAAAACTCAAAAGCTTTCCTCTTATGGTCTTTGGACAAACCTTACTGAAAGTGGCAGAAGTGAAGCCTTACAATGCCCCAGAGAAGTGGGAAGTTAGGTATTTATCTTGGTTTGACATACAAGGAAACTAAAGCTGTTTGGAGACTGGCTGGAGGCCACACAGCGAGTCAGAGGAAAATCCTCAGGCTGGATCTCAGAGCCCTCACTCTCAGGGCCAGCCTAGACCACCGGGCCATCTCCCACGGGATGAGGTTGCTTTCCTGTTGCTTTCTTCCCAATTCAGGAGCTAGCAGCAGAGGCCAGAGTGAGCCAAGGAGCTCCTCAGCAGGGTAGGCAAGAGAAAAACATAGCATATCTAATAGTCCCATAGTTTTGAGTAGTTCTCTTTTAAATAACAGTAAATCAAGTGATGATATTTGTCCAGCTGCCACTGTCTGCACGATGCCCTGCCCAGTGTGCATCCTCTTTTGGCAACACCCTCTCTCTTTCCATCTATGTTTCCAGCTCTTTCCCCACCCCATTACCATGTGTTCTCAGGTAAGAATATGATGTACCAGTCAGATGTGATTCGCAGGTACTTCCATCTTAACAAGAGTCAGTGTTTTAAGCCAAATGATTTTTTCACAAGGGAGGTTTAAGTCAGTAGGTCTTTACAAATCACACCACGTGGATGACCACCTACACATAACCCTAGCTTTGCTCTTTGCCTCTCCACTCTGATAAGCCTCTACTCTCTTTCTGCTGGTCTTCACTTCCAATGCCATTGTGTTATAAAGTTTTAAAACATGCTTTTGGTTGAGGAATTTCTGTTCAAAATGTATGTTAACCTTTGGCTATCGTCCTCTTGTACAGAACCTGCCTGTGGGCACCCAGGCACAATCCTAGCAATGCCCTGCAATAACGATGTGTGTTTTTCCCTTGCTAGTTGTGTACATGAATGATGCCTGTACTTGGGAAGGCTCTGTGGACATAATCCCTTAAGAGTGGCCTCTTATTCCATGAGGCAGGCTTTACCATAGCTGTGCATTAGACTCACTTAGGAAGCTTTTAAAAACATTTACTCCTGCTCTATCCCCTGAAAATGTTGATTCTGTAGGACTGCAGGGGGATTCCAGAATTTGATGTTTATAAGTTTCAAAGTGTTGATACTCACTAGGAGTAAAGCTCAACCCCATAAAGATCTAGATACATGTAACCTGAAAGATATGTCAATAAATTCTATAGGCCAAGACTGACTCCAGAAGGAGACATTGGCCTCACTGTTTCATCATTATGTTTTATTATATTAAACTCAAATTATCACAAAGAAGTCATGAGGTAGATCAAAAGCGTAAAACATATCCCCTGTTCTGAAGAAACTTTGAATACAGCTGAAGAGAAAAAAATAATTAAATCGTGTATTACTGCTTATAAATTCATGGCTATTTCTGAGAAAGTTTTATTATTGAATTTGATGTGACTTTAATGAATGAATACAATTTGGAAAGGCAAGAGATGTCTGGAAAGGTTTCTCCAGTTCTTTACAGACAGAACAAAGGAAAAGCAGAAATCTCAAAACATGGATAAAAACATCATTTCCCCTAAAACTGTGAGCTGAAAAGAATTCAGTTTGTGCAGATCTCTTAAATCCTAACTAACAACTTTAGATAATTCTATACTGAAAGGAGTCAACCTTTATATCTGAAGACCGACTTAGGGGCAGGTTCAGACTTAGGGGCAGGTTCCCAAAGTCTTCCTACATCTTTCAATAGTTAGCGAGGAACAGGGTAAGGTAGACACCAGAAAACAGACATCATTCTTTGCAGAGAGAGTGGCCAGCCCCACCAACAAACTTTCCAAGAACTGTCCCCCAGAGAATGCCAAACCAGGCAGCTCTTTTAGTCATCCATTTTTTGAGACCATCGCAGGGACATTGGCACAGCTTCCAACCCAAGTCCATATTTGCGGAGCTCAGTAATTCCTAACAAATAGGCAAAGTCCTGTTATTCTGCCTACAGCTGCCCTAAAGCTTTGGTTCAAGGTTCCCCTGAGGGTCTGAGCCAACCTGAAAGAACTTCAGAAGGTTACATTACTTCAGAGTCAGTCAGAATCAGTACTAAAATCATTTTTTCTCCTATGTAAGAATGTGTGAAAGATTAAAGACCCCATTTCCTGACTGTGATGGAGGTGGGGGAGGGTGGGCATTTAACAATCATTTTAGGCCGGGCGCGGTGGCTCAAGCCTGTAATCCCAGCACTTTGGGAGGCCGAGACGGGTGGATCACGAGGTCAGGAGATTGAGACCATCCTGGCTAACATGGTGAAACCCCGTCTCTACTAAAAAACTAGCCGGGCGAGGTGGCGGGCGCCTGTAGTCCCAGCTACTCCGGAGGCTGAGGCAGGAGAATGGCATAAACCCGGGAGGGGGAGCTTGCAGTGAGCTGAGATCCGGCCACTGCACTCCAGCCCGGGCGACAGAGCAAGACTCTGTCTCAAAAAAAAAACAAAAAAAAAAAAACAAAAAAATAATTTTAGAGGAACCAGAGCTCATTAAAATGGAAACAGATCTTAAAGATAATTCAACTCAAATTTCTTGTATTAAATGAGAAAACTTAGTCCAAAAGAAATGATGGGATATTTCAGAACTTCCTACAACACTAAGATTGTAATGTAACAACAAAGAAGCACTTAATTGAGCTTTAGCTCAGACTCAAAATCAGGGTGACATCATCTCATAAACTTTTCTAAAGTCAATATCCACCCTCCCCCAGGCATTCATAAAAGTCTGATCACAACTTTTATCTAGCATCTAGCTTTGCTTAAGAGAAACTGGCATCTGTACCACACTTTTCAAGAAACAATACAGTGTGATGAAGAAAGTAGTAGACCAAGGCCACATGACTTGGGTTCTGGTCTTGGCTTGCCCCTGCTGGCCTCTAGGACCTTGGGCAAATATCTTAACCATCCTGGCCTTCCATCTGCAAATTAGTAAAATGATGGGGTTGAACTGGCTTCTATCAAACAGCCCTTCCAGCTTTAACATGGTATTGAGTTTCACAGATGAGGTGATGGTGGTATTGGGGTGGGAGTGCAGAAAACCCATGAACAGGCAGGATGTGGTAGAGAACTCAAGAAAGAGTTTCTCATAACCTTTCTTGCCCAGTGTATTTTTTTAGTGTAATGTCCCAACTTTTCAGTTGTTTAGTTAAACAAAATATTGTAATTCATTTATCCAAGAAGTACCACCCCTGACTAAATAGCAATCCCAGAGGTCTTTCTAGAAACAGCTCTTTGAAGGTTAAGTAGTAAAAGAGGATCAGATTTTCCTCTATTATTTTAATTCATTGTATTGATTCTTATGGAAATAAGAGGGTATGGGCTAAGAAGGAATGCATGCTCTGAATTTGGCAGCAGATAGGAGTCGGATGTATAGAATGCACAGCGGACTGGATGAGACAGAGTCCTCATTTAATTTTCCCACCACCAACTGAAAACCAAATGTAACGACAATAACAGCATTCATCCTTAGATAGCTTTGCTATTTATCCAAACCAACAGAGAAAAAAAGTCTTGATTCTGACTCCCCATTCTGCTTCCTCCTTATCTGACTTCATCTCTGCTTTGTAGGACAGGAACCAGGTTAAATGTTAAATATATTTCCTTCTTGGGAGGACCAATGCTGGTACTTTGAGGTGTTGAGAACCCTACTAACTGGGAAAATAAAATTAATTCAAGTTCTTCTCCTCTGAAGATTCTCATCTGAGGGAAACAGAGGAATCTCAGCAGTAATTCTGATTCTTCCTTCGCATGATAGAAAAATGTTGAATTATTATGCCAAACCGACTTCTCCTTCCATTCCTGTATCCTGGGAAAGTGGAAGTTTCTCTGCCCCTTTATTTAAGTCTCAGCACAGAGTTTGGCTCCTCAAAATAGATCTGTCAGGATATGTCCATCTCTTCCTAGAATGTGACCTATCTGCAAGTTCAGAACTAGACTTGGAGGTCCCAGTGCTGGGCAAATTGCTTCACTCATTTTTGATTCCGGATATGGGCTTTACCATGTTTGTCTGTAGATGGATTAAAGACTTAAATGTAAGACCTAAAACCATAAAAACCCTAGAAGAAAACCTAGGCAATACCACTCAGGACATAGGCATGGGCAAAGATTTCATGAATAAAACACCAAAAGCAATGGCAACAAAAGCCAAAATAGACAAATGGGATCTAATTAAACTAAAGAGCTTCTGCACAGCAAAAGAAACTATCATCAAAGTGAACAGGCAACCTACAGCATGGGAGAAAATTTTTGCACTCTACCCATCTGACAAAGGGCTAATATCCAGAATCTACAAATAACTTAAACAAATTTATAAGAAAAAAACAAACAACCCCATCAAAAAGTGGGCAAAGGATATGAACAGACACTTCTCAAAAGAAGACATTTATGCAGCCAACAGACATATGAAAAAACGCTCATCATCACTGGTCATCAGAGAAATGCAAATCAAAACCACAATGAGATACCATCTCATGCCAGTTAGAATGGTGATCATTAAAAAGTCAGGAAACAACAGATGCTGGAGAGGATGTCGAGCAATAGGAATGCTTTTACACTGTTGGTGGGAGTGTGAATTAGTTCAACCATTGTGGAAGACAGTGTGGTGATTCCTCAAGGATCTAGAACTAGAAATACCATTTGACCCAGCAATCCCATTACTGAGTATATACCCAAAGGATTACAAATCATGCTACTATAAAGACACATGCACATGTATGTTTATTGTGGCACTACTCACAATAGCAAAGACTTGGAACCAACCCAAATGTCCATCAATAATAGACTGTATAAAGAAAACGTGGCACATACACACTAGGAATACTATGCAGCCATAAAAAAGGATGAGTTCATGTCTTTTGCAGGGACATGGATGAAGCTGGAAACCATAATTCTCAGTAAAATATCACAAGGACAGAAAACCAAACACCGCATGTTCTCACTTGTAAGTGGGAGTTGAACAATGAGAACACACGGACACAGGGAAGGGAACATTACACACCGGGGCCTGTTGGGGGTGGGAGGCTGGGGGAGGGATAGCGTTAGGAGAAATACCTAATGTAAGTGATGAGTTGATGGGTGCAGCAAACCAACATGGCACATGTATATCTATGCAACAAACCTGCACGTTGTGCACATCTACCCTAGAACTTAAAGTATAATAATAATAATAATAAGAGTATCATCTACAGGCCCCCTGTCTTTCTGAAGAGAAACAGATTTACATCACACAGCCAAAAGTGCTCTCTTTTAAAAGCCCTGTCTCTCACCAAGTTTCAGAACTCATGATTTTAACATAGATTATAAAATCTCTGGAATACCAAAGAAAGAATGAAAACAATTCAAACTGCAGACTACTATGCAGTTAATGTGCTTCCTAGCACTTGCCCAGGGAAGCAGAATCATTTATTTAAAACGACAAAAAGATATGTATATATTAGCTGACCCTTGAATAATATGAGTCTGAACTTTGCCAGTCCACCTACACACATATTTCCTTCCACCTCTCCCACCCTTGAGACAGCAGAGCCAACCCCTCCTATTCTTTCTCCTCCTCAACCTATTCAACATGAAGACAATGAAGATGAAGATCTTTATGATGATATACTTCTACTTAATAAATTGTAAATATGGCCAGGCGCAGCGGCTTACGCCTGTAATCCCAAAACTTTGGGAGGCCGAGGTGGGTGGATCACTTGAGGTCAGGAGTTCGAGACCAGCCTGACCAACATGGTGAAACCCCATGTACTAAACTACAAAATTAGCTGGGTGTGCTGGTGCATGCCTGTCATCCTAGCTACTTGGGAGACTGAGGCAGGAGAATTGCTTGAACCTGGGAGGTGGGCATTGCAGTGAGCCGAGATTGTGCTGCGCCACTGCACTCCAACCTGGGCAACAAGAGTGAAACTCTTTCTCAAAAAAAAAAAAAAAAGAAGAAGAATTTGTAAATAATTTTTTTCCTCATGATTTTCCTAATAAGATTTTTTCTCTAGCTTACAATATTATAAAAATAGAGTATGTAATATATTTGATATATCAAATATGTGTTAATGGACTTTACGTTATTGGTAATGCTTCCAGTCAACAGTAGGCTTTCAGTAGTTAAACTGTGGGGAGGTCAAAAATTATGGGCAAATTTTTGACTGTATGAAGGTCAGTGGCCCTAATCCATGTGTTGTTCAAACGTCAACTCTACATGCTTTTCTCCTCCCAACACACATGATTTGCAAAGGCAGTAGCCATCTCCCTGTGGGGCACTTCCTAAACATCAATGATCACTGGCACCCTCCAAGGGACTGCACTGCTGACTCTCTCTCTATTATTTATTCCTGGACACAAATTAAGCTATTCACTAGGGAATGACACTTCCCCAACTACATTCATAGGCTGAGCTTGGGAAATTGTGAAACATGAAGAGTTAGGTGAGAACAACACAGCCCCGTGATGAAGTTTAATGGGCATAAGCTTCAGACTGTGTCACTCCTAGAACAGTACCTACAGGGCAGGAAGACAGGGTAGCCTGGCTTCTCTGTGGGCTGTACATAAGCTATGGCTAAATGGAAGTCTGAAGGATTTGCGATCCAGCTCCTTGAATGGCTCTCAAATTCACATGCAGAAGTAAGAACATAAAACACCTGCGCTGGTGTTTTCTGTTCTTACTTCTGCATGTGAATGCGGGGCCTCTTTGGGACTCTACCTCTCCCTACTTCTTCTTGGTTTATTTTCCTTGGAAATTTCTAGACTCCCCAACAGAAGCTTCATGTTGCTTCTGTCATCTTCTAATCCTAGAGTTTATCAGTCCTTGGTTGATATCAGATTTGGAGTATTATTATCTTCTGTTCTTTTGCTCTTCCTAACCCGCTGGAGCCTTGCAACATTGATGGCTCATTTGCTTATGGAGAAATCAAGGGCTGAGGAAGGGAATAGACTGCTAAAATCATGCGGTGAGACTAAATTATGTAGACAAAAGTGAGAAGCCGGGGTCTGGGCACTGGGTTTGCTGCCACTTCAATCTCCAGACTTCCTCTGCTGGCAGAGCTATGGTTGCACACAAAATCGGACACGGCCTGAGAGTCATTTCAACCAGAGCTTATGGTCAAATCTGTCTACAGCATCTGTCTCCTTGGCAGGCTGGCAAAATGACAGAACCTTGGAAATACTGGTTTCCTTTTATTTTCTGTGCTTTCTCCACCAGCTGCCATGAATACAGACTATACCGACAAGGCCAGTCCTGAGCAAAATTGGGAAGTAGGTGACATTTTTAATTAATCCCTCTTTTCTTTTCTTTTCTTTTTTTTTTTTTTTTGAGACAGAGTCTCGCTCTGTGGCCCAGGCTGGAGTACAGTGGCGCGATCTCGGCTCACTGCAAGCTCCGCCTCCCGGGTTCATGCCATTCTCCTGCCTCAGCCTCCCGAGTACCTGGGACTGCAGGCGCCCACCACCTCACCTGGCTAGTTTTTTTTTTTTTTTTTTTTTTTTTGTATTTTTTAGTAGAGATGGGGTTTCACCGTGTTAGCCAGGATGGTCTCGATCTCCTGACCTCGTGATCCGCCCATCTGGGCCTCCCAAAGTGCTGGGATTACAGGCTTGAGCCACCGTGCCCGGCCAATCCCTCTTTTCAATACCACTTTTTTCTACTTCTCTTGTTCTCTAAAACTTCTAAATGGCTACACTAGGTTACATTTCAGCAGGGCCATGGGGCTTATTTTTTGAATTATGAAAATCCATAAGAGAATACTTCTGTTATAAATAGTTGATAAAGACTTAAAACACTTTTAGTTCTAGTATATAGTTATTTACTATTTTAAAGAGACCTCTGGACATTGTAGAGACTTAAAGAAAATAATTCTTAATGATGGAATTTCAGGCACTATGATAAGTCACTAGGGAGGAGTTGTTTTAAAATCAGTCTATTCCTTTGGGGGTGGACCTCAACCCTAAGTCTTCCTAAGCTGGTTTCACCTGTTCCTAGCATTTGATCCAATGCTTTCACTAGTTAGTTCTTAGAACGTGTCCCACTAAGAACAATCTCAGACAAAGTAATGTTTCAATAAAGGCTATTCTGGAATTGTCTTAGTCATACTTCATTAAGCCCACCCAAAAGACCATGTCCATGGCCCCTTCATTTTTCCTCTATAACTTCATGAGTCGGAAAAAAAAAAAAAACAAAAAAAACCAAAACCAAAACAAAACAAAACAAAAAAACAGTTGAAAAGGCTCAAATAGCTCACTGTGCCTCCCAAAGCCAACTTGTCATTCAGCCGGCCATCCATCATCTGCCAGGGGAATCAGAATCCTCTCCAGTGGGTTTTCCTTCTTCCTTCTTATTTTATGGACAAATCATTCTGGGAAGAGGAAGTTGGGCAAGAAAGCAAGGGAGCAATTGAGCAGCTATAATTCTTTCCTTGCTTAAAAGAAACTGTGTAGAAAATAAGAGACTCAATGTTAATTTGTTAAACTGCTTTGAGGAGGCAGATAATCAAATAAGTAGAAAGGCAATACATATTTCATTTCTATAGTGCCTTTCCCAGCAGCAAGAGAGAACATTTCCCATCACTCAGGAACATTAAAAGGAAACCCTATGATAAAAATAAAAGATGAGGAGTCAAAAAATAAATGCTTTAAAATGCAGTTCCTAAGCCAAAAAAAAAAAAAAAAAAAAAAGGAGGAGCCTTCACATCTTGAGGCTATCAAAAGTGGTTCTACATAGGACTGAGCAGAGGAAGAAGAAGGCTGGAAAGGTTTGGAACCCAATCCAGGTGGAAGAGGAGGGAAAAGAGTTGGCATTTCAAATCTGAGCTCCAAATAGTTGAAGCACAATGGGAATCTGTAAAGCAGCAGCTGAGGGTTCCAGGGAAAAATAAAGCATGAAGCAGAATGACAGATAATAGAGATGAAATAATGCTATTCCCAAGACCAGACTCAGAGACTGATCACAGCAGGGATGGAATGGCCAAGTACTGAGCTGTGCCCTGGCTTCCTCTCCCTGGACTGGGGCTCAGACGTCCTATAAGCTAGCTCCAGCTCAATTTGTAACCTATAGTATAACCAAGAAGAAACATTTTCACACCTGAGTCTCTACATCTCCTAAATGAGATAGACACTTCCTCCCAGAAATGCTCTGGGGACTATTAAAGACATAGAAGTGAAGTTCTACAGAAAAGTTTTGATTCTTTCTACCACATCCCTCCACTTCCTAACTATAATTCCATGTCTACAGTGAATTCTCCATGAACAATAGAGGTTAACACATAAATCACCTGCACTGGACTTAATGAATAAGTCTATGTCTTCTCTGCCAGCAGATTCACCTTCTCAAGAATAGCTTTCTAAGGCTAGAGACATTTTTTGTGTCACTAGCACATAGTGCCATTGGCGGGGATCTGAGGAGTCCAGGCAGCCGGAGTAAGTCAACCTGAAGATAGGATTAACATGGCATGTTACCCAAATTCATAAACTGCAAAGGGAAAATTTGGGTCATTTGGATGACTAATTGTTGATTTTTCTACCAGGATTATTTATTTTCGCAGGCCCTGCTTCAGGGAACAGTAACCTGAAGAACAGAGGCTAACAGAGACAATGAAGGTGACTAAATTAGTATTCATGTCATGAATTTGTAGGTCTCTGTCTGTGAGTCTGGGGCATTGCAAGCCATACCAAATACACATTATTCACTGATTACTCATTTTTGAAAATTACTTGATACTCTTCTTTACATAAGCATGGTTAGCAAAGTAAGGCAGGCATGTTAATTATACGTATATGTTCAGGTTTATGATAAATATACAAGAGCCAGAGGCTGGACTCCAAATGATGTCCATAACAACAGCCTATTGGTAAATGTTTTTAATGCAAAAGGTAAATTTCAGTTTAAGGATTTTTGCTTTGCATATAGGACCATACAATAACACAATTCATTATTTTTCCTTGACTCAGATTTTATATGTTTTAAAATAATCCACTTCCACTCAATAAATTATAAATATATTTTCTCTTCCTCAATTTTCTCAATAAGATTTTCCTTTCTCTAGCTTACTATCTTTTGTAAGAATGTAGAATATAATGCATTTAGTATATCAAATATGTACTAATTGTTTGTTGTTATTGTTGTCGTTTTGCTTAGTTTTGATTTTTGAGACGGAGTCCTGCTCTGTTACCCAGGCTGGAGTGCAGTGGTGCAATCTCAGCTCACTGCAACCTCCGTGTCCTGGGTTCAAGCAATTCTCCTGCCTCAGTCTCCCAAGTAGCTGGGATTACCAGTGCCCACTACCACGCCAGGCTAATTTAGTATTTTTAGTAGAGATAGGGTTTCACCATGTTGGCCAGGCTGGTCTCAAACTCCTGATCTCAGGTGATCTGTTCGCCTTGGCTTCCCAAGTACTGGGATTACAGGTGTGAGCCACCACGCCTGGCCAATTATTTATGTTATCAGTAAGACTTCTAGGCAACAGTAGACTGTTAATAGTTAGGTTTTTGGGAGGTCAAAAATTATATGCATTTTTTTTTTACTGTACAGGGTTGGTACTCTTAATTTACATGTTGTTCAAGAGTACAGGCTTACTTTTATGTAAGTAAATAGAAAAATAAATATTTATGATGAAAAGAAAAAAGAAAAGAAGGAGAAGAGGAAAAAGATCTGAGGATGTCATTGCTCTTTACAACAATATTTATGTTTTTCTTAAAAAACAATATATCTTCATATAAAACTAAACATCCTCTTAACCATATGATCCAACAATCACATTCCTTGGTATTTATACAAAGACATTTTAAAATTTATGTCTATACAAAAGCCAGCACATGGATATTTATAGCAGCTTTACTCATAAGTGCCAAAACCTGGAAGAAACCAAGATGTCCTTCAATAGGTAAATGAATAAATAAACTGTTGTACATTCACACAATGGAATATTATTCAATGATAAAAAGAAATGAGCTATAAAGCTATGAGGAGACATGAAGCAAACTTAAATGCATGTAACAATGTGAAAGAAGCTAATCTGAAAACTGTGTAATTCCATGCACTGTGTAATTCCAACTATATGACATTCTGGAAAAGGCAAAATGATGGAGATGGTAAAAATATTAATGGTTGTGAGAAGTTTGGGACAGCGGGGATGTAGGGTATGTTGGTGAATAGGCAGAACACAGAGGATTTTTAGGGCAGTGACAATGCTATGCGTGATACTATAATGATGGATACTTATTATTACACGTTTGCCCAAATACATAGAATTCACAACAAACACTAAGAGCGAATTCTAATGCAAACTATAGATTTGATGTGATTATGACATGTCAATGTAGGTTCATCAGTTTTAACAAATGTCTCACTCTGGTAGGGGATGTTGATAGCAGGAGTGGCTAGGCATGGGTAAGGTCAGTGGGTATATGGGAAATCTCTGTACCTTCCTTTCAATTTTTCTGTGAACCTATAACTGCTCTAAAAGAATAAAGACCTTAAAATTAAAACAACAATGCTCTTTTGAATGGTACAACCACTTAAAAATGTAAATCATTTTAAAAATTAGTTTTATAATTCAATGCATATCGCATTAACCTTTTTCAAGACTGTCTTGCATAAACTGAAACATATTCACAAACACAAACACACACACACATATTCATACAGATACATGACCACATTGGTGTATGTGTATGACCACCAATGTGGTCAAATATGCAAATATGCGTATGATCCAGACTGGATCAAAACTGCTAACTCTCAATTATCCATCATTATAAAAATAATCAGAATAAAGGTAATCAAAACAGTAACCATAACTTTTTAATTTTTGTATTTTTATATACAGTCGTGTGTCACTTAACATTGGGATATGTTCTGAGAAATGTGTCGTTAGGTGATTTGATTGTGCAAATATCATAGAGTGTACTTACACAAACCTATATGATACAGCCTAGTACACACATAGGCTACATGGCGTAGCCTATTGCTCCTAGGCTACATGGCGTAGCCTATTGCTCCTAGGCTACAAACCTGTACACATGTTACTGTACCAAATACTGTAGGCAATTGTAACACAATGATAAGTGTTTGTGTATTTAAACAAATCTAAACATAGAAAAGGTACAGCAAAAATACTGTATTGTAATCTTATGAAATCATCATTATATATACAGTCTTTCACTGAGAAAAATGTTGTAATGTGGTACATGACTATAATCTTATTTTCTAGGAAACACATTAACATTACTGATTAAATTTCATTTTGATGATACTATAAACATACCAGGTGAGCCATGAACAAGATGGCTCTGAAGCAGACTAAAGAATAAGGGGAAAAAATCTGGACAGGTATCATTCATAAAACAGATGTGTTTTTTCCTGGATGAAAGAGAGTTGCGAGGACATTCTCTGGTAGAGAACTGCTTGGATAATCCACCTATCAAGAGCTGGGGAATTTCTATGAAAAGACCTTACTCTTGGAATCACTACTTTTCCTTCATGCTTTTTTCCTACAAGCAAGTTATTTGTGTATCCCTTGTGTCCTAAGCTGTCTAGTAAGTTGAAACTACATGGCTATAGCATGTGGCTCTGTCAGGATATGAGACACATGTAGTCAGATAACTGCCAGGGTACTGCATACATTCGCCTATCTCAGGCTAAACTATTGTGATGGAAATAATCCCTGCCTTCTGAAATCCCTACCCTTGCGTAATCTCCTCAACTAGAGTGTGGGTGGGACCAGTGACATGATGCTAATCAATTGAATACAAAGTTGATAAGCTGTCACACTTGTGATTATGCTACAAAAGATTGTAGTTTACTTGCTGAGAGACTCTTTGTCTTGTTGGCTTTGAAGAAACAAGCTACCATAGGTGAGCTTCCCAATGGAGCAGACTATGTGGCAGGGAAGTAAGGGTGGCTTCTGTGTGACATTCAACAAAAAAAACTGAAGCCCTCAGTGTGACAGTCTTTTGGAACCAAATACCAACAGCCATGTGAACTTGGAAGTGGACTTACCCCAGTCAAGTCTTCAAATGAGAACACATTTCTGACACCTCATTATAGCCTTACAGATGACCTAGCTAAGCCTTGCCTAGAATCCTGACCCTCAGAAACTGTAATATTATAAATAAGCATTGTTATAAGCTGCTATATTTATAGTAATATTATTACACAACATTAGAAAACTAATACACACATAAGCCAGGCTTTCAAAATTATGTTTCTTTTCCTGGATTAGATGTACTTTAATCTCAGAGAGAGTGGAATATGTTTCTTCAGATTTTTTTTTCTTTTCTAAGAAACAAGATTTTTATCTTTTAATTTTTTTTGGTCTGGGCTAGGACCCCATAGGAGCTGGGTCAAAACTTCTCTTTTTCTATTGACCTCAAATCCTCTGGGTTGTGCCCAGAAAATTGCCCTAATCTGAATTAAATATTTCCTACACTTTCCCAAAAGTCCAAAGTATCTTTACAATTTTCCCCTTGGTAACCTACTCCATCAGGTACCTCCAGCTTGCCTGTATTCCTTGGAGCCTGAATTTACAAGTCATCATTTCCTCTAAACAAATATGCCCGTTTACATAAGTAGATGTAAAATACAGCTGTTATTTGATTATTCTAGGGCTAGTTAAACTCTTGTTACCTGAATCAAAATATAGTTTGAGAGAGGGTGGGAGGATTTCTTGAAGAGTAGTAGACATGAGAGTAGATTTCTGAAATAGTTTGCCATTTATATAATAGCTTTCCTTCTTAGAAACAAGTTACTTGGATTCTAGTCTTACTTTTGCTAATCCCAAATAAAGTAAATTTGTGCACTTGAGTCTCAGTTTCCTAAATTGAAAAATTATTCCTGTTCAATTGAGTCACTTAAATGGTTTCTGAACAACAAATAGTTTATCTCTTTCTATACACAAACACACATGAATACACACATGCAAACAAACACACACAAATATACACATATAATGAGAGTGAGAACAAGAGAGAGAAGAAATATCCTAGTTTCTACATGGATATTTATTTTAAAAGATTAATATCCTATTCAATTTTATACTGGAACACTTGGCTTTGATAAGTTATAGTTTAAGGCAAACCTTAGAACCCACTAGGATTTTATATTTATGAGTATCTGTTACTTGTTTTCCATCTCAATCAGAATTTGTATTTATACTGAATAAACTAATAAGGTATTTATACTTTATGTTGGTCTAGGACTTAAGTTCAAAACATTAAAAAAAGAATTTCTAATTAGCTCAAATCTATTCAGAAATTATATTGAAACATAGTATTCACTTGTAGTCCCAGCTACTTGGGAGGCTGAGGCAGGAGAATGGTGTGAACCCGGGAGGTGGAGCTTGCAGTGAACTGAGATGTGCCATTGCACTCTAGCCTGGGTGACAGAGTGATGCTCTGTCTCTAAAAAAAAGAAAAAAGAAAAAGAAAAATAGTATTGAAGCCAGGAAAGAACTCCCGTGTAGAACACAAAAGACACAGAGAAAAGGGGTTTCTTCTTGGTTATTTGACAAGACTTTCTCTGCTGGTTTTCAACTTACTGCCTCTCAGTTCCAAATCCACCCTTCATTGTTCTGGTTTATGATACTAGAGCTAGACCATGAAAACATTTCTCTTTACCAGCTAGCATGTCACTTTTTTCTTCAGTAGATGGCACTGGAGAGACATTGCAGGATGAAGAGGCTTGCCTCCATTCCTATGTGCTTTCCTCTCCTTGCTTCTCCAGCCATGTGTGGGACAACCAGTGGTGCTCACCACCTAGTGAGTTTCAGGGATACTCCACATGTCTCAGCAAGTCTTACCAGCATCTTAGCTGGCTTCTCAACAAGTCTCAGTGGCACCCCGTGGATGTCTCCCATCAAGTTTCATTAGTGCCCAGTGGGGAGACTCCCCGAAAGTTCCAGCAGCACCACAGTGACAGCTTTCCAGCAAGTCTCAATTGTGTTCCAGAGCCAGCTTCTTCATGAGCTTTTACCTGCACCCCAGTGAGCATTTACTGACTACCAGCCCCATTCCATTCTGTAGAACCTCCACAACTTCTCTGCCACACAATGTGCCACAGCCCCACCTCTTCCAATGAGATCTGAACCTCAGCTTTGGGTTGGTGGCCTCTTCCATATTTGTTCCTTTCTTAGATACTCTTCTATCACTCATAAAAATAATGGTTGCTACTTTTATCAATCATTCTTTTATTTGTTAGAGTTCTCCCTACCCTTTAGTAGTTAATTCCATTACTGGTTAAGAATTACTTTTATGAAACTTCTCTATTTTAATTACTGTGTCCTAATTGGATCCCAACTGAGATGGAATGGTACTGGGGTTAATACTAGAAGATAGATTCGCAAGGATGGGATTTGGGGACAAGTTTGATTGTGCGTTTGGTCTTGAGTACAATGCTGAGTCCCTTGCCATTGGAATATGGGATGCTAGTAATCCACAGCATTCAGCAGCATCACAATTTCTCAAGCTGCCACATTTGGTTGACTGTGATGAAGAGCCAACTGAAAAAATGTCTGCTGTATTTGACTGTAGGTGTGCTGCACACCACTGGCCAAGCATGTCACAGCAACAAAAGAGAAGAAATCACACCCGAAACAGCAGAGAAAACCTGTCCTAGGACCGGCATTGTCTCTCTAGCACCCTCTACTGATGATGCGTAACATGATGCCAGTTGGCAAAGGATAAATAGTGATAAAAATCCAGCTCTAATATTACAGTATAGGAGATAAGGCTGGATTTGGAACCAAGAGGAAACAAACAAATTTATTGATAACTAGCACACCTGATTGGCAAAAAATAAAGATGGGGAATACTGTGAAAATTGCCCCAGGTGGTACTCCAACCTGGTGCTAGAAGGTGCTACAAATCTCACATGTGTTATTTTCAGTTAATCTCACAATAATACTATAAGGTAATTTCTCTTTGCTTCCCATTTAAATACCAACAATATAGAAAAATATGAAAATTATTTTCAATACCAAAAACCAAGATTGGCAACCAAAATCTGTAAGGATTTTCTCTTGATTGAAAAATATATTGGAGTTAAATTGAGAAACAGCATTGGAAACCAAACCATGTACTTTTTGTTTCCTGAAAAGGAGAGAATAAGTAATGAAGCCATACTAAAAGAAAAAAACATGTTATTCTTTCTTCATTTCCCAGCCCCTGTAAAGACCAGAAAACTGGGCCCTGTTTTGCATGGGTCAGAGATCTGTTCTCCAGCCATTATTCCTATCAGTACTGCCTTTTCTTTACTCATTTCAAGACTTCAGGTTAGGAAGTATAAAAGTCTTAGTGAGCTGGGGTGGGGTGTGGAACCAGTGGCAAAAGCCGTTATATATTGGGAGATAAACATCCTAAAGGTAAAATGCTACTGAGTCCTAAAGAATCCTAGAAGCTTGAGGACCATGGGATACACTTTTGGAATAAAATCTTGGAGTAGTCGGACATGGCAAAATCTGCATGTCTTTGTGAAAAGTGCAGTGAAGCTATGTGCCTGGGGCTCACTGGCAGCAAAGACAGAGAAAGGTTAAAAATAAAAGAAAGGCAAATATTTATCAAACAAATACAAACAAAAGGAAGGCAAGGATAGAAATTTTAATTCCAGAAAGAGTAGAATACAAAGACACAAGCATTTAAAGGGGTAAAAGGATTGGCAAGATGTATGATCCTAATAAAGATAAAAGGCTCACAAAAAATTATATATTTAACTATCTAACATCAAATTACATAAATCAAAAACTGTTTGGAATACAAGGGAAAAATGAAAGAAGCACAATTGCATAAAAGGTTGACACCACATTCTCAACCAGGTAAACAGGGAAATCTATGCAGATTGAGGAAAAAGTGTAAATGCTGTAAGGAGATGAGTAGAGTAGTCAAAAGTTTCAATTATTGCTATCAATCCATGTCCTGGAAATGGTTCTATATCTTTTGAAGATTCAGCACTCAGAGATCTTATGGATATATTATTAGGTTAGTCGCAGAAATTACAATCATTTTTTTCCATTGTATCCATTGGATTGGAAGAACAAAATTCCATAGGAGAAACCACATGCCCATAGCAATTCTTGCCTACTGGTAAACTCTTCTATCTTGACCTTGTAAATTTCCAAAGTAGAAAGAGTCCTGTTTGTCTGTAAACGAATTCACTCACTTAGGTATGTTAACATGTTGGTGTCTGGATTATATTTTAGATACACTGCAAATCCCATTACATTAATAAAATAGATGGTTTCCACTTCCCAAAGCCATTAACAAAATCCTGGGATGGTTGGAGGTTTGCCTGCTCCTGATATTGTGGCAAGTTGTGCAGAACCTATCCCTAAAGTGGCTAGAGCTGGAAACAATTGGAGGGTAAGAATGAATTGAGCTCTTCTTGAGCACTGGTGGCCAAAATCAGGAAAACTAAACTTGGTTTTCAAGACTAAGGGGTTCATGATCAGTAGAATAAGCCCAAAGGGTCATAAACTGGGTAGTCATCATAACAGAATGGGAAACAAGACTGAGACAGAACAAAGTTAAGGGAGCCAGGGAATGAAGAAAGAATAACCTGTTTCCCTCTCCTCTTTTAGTACGGCTCTATTCTTTAAGTGGTTTTTTCTTTCCAGGAAATAAAAAGTGCGTGCTTTGATTTCCAATTATGTTTCTCAATTTAACCCCAATACATTTGCAATCAGGAGGAAATCCTCACAGATTCTGGCTGTCAGCCTTGCTTTTTCATATTGATAAGAGTTTTCGTATTCTTCTGTGTTGTTAGTTGTTAAGTGGGAAGCAAGGAGAAATTACTTTGTCCAAGACAAAGATCATGATGAACATCACTGGAGAGGCAGACTTAGGTTTCCTGGCTTTCATCTGAGATTCTGTGGGCCAATCAGGTTGATTTTAAAGTGTAGTGTTGCAGGAGGGATGGGCCACTGGTCAGTAATGTTTAAATACAAAATGGAAAACACATCTTCTACTGGCAGGCATCTGTCAGCTCTCCCCTGCCCATGTAAGTATCAGTGGAATTCAGGTCATAAGGGGTAAGAAGGAGGTAGCCAGGAATCCCTCTCACTGCCCAGAATTTGAGGGTTTTATATTGTGGTACATCTACATATACAACTGTGATTGATACAGGCTGCAAAAACACTTGGACTCTTTGAGAATACATAGGGATTTAGGTTTCAGATATCTTCAAAATTAAAGTATATGAGATTTACTAGGCTCCCTGTATATCAAAATTTACTACATTGCACTGATTTGCTGGCTGACAAGGAAAAGTCAATTTGCATGGCTCCTGTCAGTCACATGTGGTTTGGAAATGCTTATGCATTCCAGATACACAGTGTAAACTGGAGAATCATATCCTATTTCTCCTGGTTTGCATGCATGCATATAAAACTTGTTTTTCCCACAGTGCCACATGAGAAAAAGAACTAGCAGCGGTAATTATAATTAATCAACTTCTTTGTTGAAACTTCACAGCCATGATTGTAAGGGGAATTCTTGTTCCTCATGTCTAGAAAGGCTGTAACTTCTACTTTTTTGTTTTTCTTGTTCAGTTCTGTTCCATGGAGTATTTAGAGATAAAGTTGGTAACTGTCATCTAAAACAGTTTCTCATATCTACTATGTGCTAGGCCCTCTGTAGGTATTCAGATATACTGAGCAGAATTATCCACTACAGGAAGCTCAGAGTTTAATGAGAAAGAACAACAAGTAAATAAACAGTTACCACCCAATGTGACAGCTGCTTTTGCAGAGTTTACATCATGCAGTATGTCCTATGGGAACAGCGAGGAAGTTTGCCAAAACTTCACGGAAGGTGAATCTTGATGGTAGAGTATGAGTTAAGTGAAGAAGGATCAGAAGGCAGTCAAGAAAGTAGGAAAGGAACATTATGTGCAAAGCTCACCAAGAACACATGTTTCAGGGACCTGAAAGAAATGCTGTATGGCTTAAGGCCAGAGGTAGAGCCAGTAGAGAATATAATTTGAAAATATATGAGAGAGAGAGGCCATAATTCTAATAAATGTTATTTTAATAGTCTACATTCTTGTGTTAATATTTGGAGCATTTGTTCACTAAGAAAGAAGACTTTAAAGTTGCAGATGAACTAGTTAACCTTATGATATTCATTACCCCTTACTGTTTATCCCTTTCTAACACTTAGAACAATACCTGGCTTACAGTTAATGCTTAGTTAACATAAACTATTATTACTGGCCCCCAGAGATTCATGTCCCTACGCCAACCCCTCCCCTTGGGTATGGACTGAACTTACTGACTCACTTCTAAGGAATAGAATATGCCAGAAGTAATGGACTGTCACTTCCAATATTATGTTATGAAAAGACTGTGGCTTCCTTCTTGGGCAGTCTCTCATGTGTTCACCGTCTTTGGCTCTCTTTCTGTCTTGGATCACTAGCTGCCATGTCACAAGGACACTCAGATAGTTGTGGAGAGGCCTGCTTGGCAAGGAATTGAGCCACTTCTGTGTGAGCATGCTCACTGCCAACACCTATGAGTGAGCTTGGATGCGGATCTTCTGAGGCCTGATAGTAGACACAGGAGTGAGCTTGGAAGTGAATTATCCAGCTCTGCTTGAGGTTTGAGGTAACTACAGCCTTGGCCAACAGCCTGACTACAACCTCATAAGAGATCTGAAGCCAGAGATACCTGGCTGAGCTGCATCCAGATTCCTCAACCACAGAAACTGTGAGATAATGTTTATGTGTTCAGCCATTGACTTTTGGTATAATTTGCTACACAGCAATAGATAACTAACATGCTATACTAGTACTCTCTACTGCCCATCCCTGTGAGGTCTGAGTATCTGGGATACCTTGAATGAGCTTTGTGGCACCAGAATTTCTTTTTGGTGATGGAGTACTTCTCGGAACCCCAGCTTTTGTCACTAGGATCATAATCACCTAGTAACAAGTAAGTGATTTCACCTCCCTTGCTGAGGAATGAACCCTGTCACCTGTAGTCTCACTCAATTAATTAGACCATGTATAGAATGATTCTAGCCCAAATGCAGAACAGATTGTTGTGTTTGGGAAGCTCCTTCCCCTAACGCTGGGCACACCAACACTGTGAGTACAATCCCTCCAATAGCTGCTGCTGAGATGCCAGTGAACCTCATAGCCACATCTGTCTAGATGATGACAATCATAGACATCCACAGAAAGACATATGTAGCTAATGCATTTCCTATTTCCACATGTAATTCTAAAAGATTATATGACACGCCCTAGCAAGTAATTGTTAAACTTGCTATATACACTGTCCAGGTGGAAATAAGTGGAAAAATATACATTGCTTAGGGAACATTGAGTTTTTGGCAGAGAATTTTTGGCAGTTTATATAACAATGTTGATTTGAAGTTGGTGGTTTTATATGTAAAAAAGATGTTAAGACCTTGTAAAGACATTAAATATTTACATAAAAGTTGTGGTCAGTGAAGGAAAGAAGAACAAAATATAAAACCCAAGTGTGCCTTCCACAGATTATTCTTTCCTTGCTTCCTATGTCTTTTTAGTAGTTCCTAAATTCATTTTTCAGTTAGTGATTGAGCAAACACTCTATACATAACACTATGTAAATGTGAGCCATTCATTACAGCCACAAGAAAAAGAAACGAAAGAAAGGGAACTTTGTACCTCTGTCCCTGATGATTCTGCCCCTCGTCCTCTGAGATGCAGTTACTGGGAGCCGAAAGACCAATGTGGGAGAATGTCCTTAGAGCCACAGCTGAGATGCCGACCCGTGGGGATGAGAAATTCAGCAGCACTGAGGTGGTATGGTGGAAAAGGATATTCTGGTGATGGGTCACATTGATAATCAGTGGGTTATGCTGGCATGACAGTCCATAGGTTCCTGAAGATAAATGGAGATGAATCATATTTTCAGCCATTGTTAGTACCATGTTTCCATATCTTGTATTCATTTTATCCTCTTAATAGGTGGATGATGCCAAAACCTAGATGTAGGATGTAGGCGAGATCCCAGACAACATAAAAGACAGACATCAAGCCGACTTCTGGGTCTACTGTGTTGTCCTCCAGTGGCCCTAAAGGGATATTTGTCAGACTCACCAAGAGAGTGGTTGCTTCCACGGACATCGGTCAGGTAGAGAGTCACTGTCGGCTGCCGATGCTCTCCAGGAACTAGGCCATCAGTTGTCAAAAAAATAAAAATTGCTCTGGCCACTCCTGGTCTATTGAAACACACCTAAGCATAAGCACATTTACGTGTGAGTAATTATTTTCATTGAGCTATCAAGACATGTGCCATACCATTTTTATTCTTCTCAGAGAGCTCACCATTTATAAAGTAAGAGCTTCCTTTTTTTTTTTTTCACAAATGGTAAAAATACAGAGTAGACACAGAAAGGTATTCAAGGTTGTATCAAACATCAAGATCAAATGGAAAGATAATTTTCAGATGCTGAATATCCTATCTTTTTCTGAGACTGATACCTCAACTGTTTTTTTTTTTTCACTTGAACCTGTCTTTCTTTAAATTTCTCAAAATAATCATTCAAAGGAACCATTGCCAGAGACAATAAAATCACTGCATAGCCAGTGCCATAAGTACTTCCTTATTGCCAAAGTGAAAGCAGTAGAGAATCATCAAACTAGCATCTTGCTCTAAACTGTTCCAAGTTCTGAACTGCCATGTCTAGTTATCTTTCCTCATCTTCCTATCTCTCCCCTAAATTTGTATCAGAACCTCTCACATAGCTTGTGAACTCTGACATGATAGAGATGCTGTTGCAGAGTCTCTTGCTTCTGAAATTAGAATCTGCCCAACCGTTTATCCTCATGAATCTTCTGGGTGTACCAAGCATGTATACCCAGTCCCCGGCCAGGAAAATGAGCCAACAATGGGACACAGGAAAATTCATTTATTAATCAGGTATATCCCCAGATGGTTAGGGTGATTAACACTAAAACAGGCTTTCAGAGGGAGCTATGGAAGTGTTGTCCTTATAAATCCTTTGATAGAAAAAGAAAAACATCTTAGAGATGTTGGATGATGAAGAGCAGATTCTTGCTACTGCTGAGAGTCCAGTGTTCATCTTCCACACTGGACTTATTTGATGTGGTAATTCTACTTTCATTTTATTTCCCATAGCTGAATATTTCTCTTAATTTTCATTGAGAATAAATCCCAACTGTCCCTGGTGTTATATGGTTGTTGTATGATCAGAATCTGGAACTGAATCTTACAAAGTTCTACATGACTTTCTCTAGCATTTTTTCAGGTTCTAAGAGTGATGAAGCTCCAGGAAAATTGTTCCCAGTGTAAAAGCAGGGTACAACATCTAATGACAGGGCCTTCCTCTAAAAGTGGGGAGCAGGAGAGTAAAACATGTTTTTCATTTTAACAAAAATTCTTTCTTGTCCACAGACTGATTTTTCCTGAGCCTTGGCAGTGTGTTTACAGTGTTCATTTGCACTGCTGGCTTAATTAGGATTATTTTATGACTTTCAGTGGTCAAAGCAGCACAGCTCTCCCTTCTTTCTCTCCTTGAGGGAAAGACCAGCCACACACTCTCTTTTCACAGTGTCTTTTCCCCCCTTTTTATTTCTCCTCTTTGAAGTAACAAATATTTCTTCGTAACTTAAGAAATATCCAGACCCAAGGTTATGCTTGCCATATGAAGTCCTTTGTCCCTGTCTGGATGAGGGCTAGACATGAAACACACCCTAAGGTAACCAAGAGCCCAACTCAATGCCCTCAGCTCCAGCAGCAAATAACATCAAAGATCCCTGGGAATTCCCACAACCTCTTCCTTTTCATACACCACAAAAGAGACCTGAGTACTGGAAGAAAGTTCTGTGTCATTTTCTGAGCCAGGAACAGAATCCAAACAAGTACCTGGTGACTTCACCCCATTAGGTCTCAGGCATGAAGAGTAGGGTGGTTTCAACAAGGAGGAAGCCCAGCCTTCCCACCTTCTGTTGGATCCCAAAATAGGTCTCACCCTCCTGAAACTAGTTAATAAAGGTAGGTCTTATGGTGTGAGTTTCTACGTTTTGAAGGTCCTGCCTAAATCTCCAACCTATTTTTCATCTTCTAGCAATATGCCTCCTTGCTCCACGGGTCTCTGAATATAAAATCACTTTGCCTGTTCCTGGTGGCAGTGTCTCTGTGCCATGATTTGTGGGAAGAAGCTATGCCAGGAGTTCCAGGCCATGGCTTAAGTAGGAAAACCCCAGGTGAGGCTTACAAAGAAGACACAGGCAGAGAGCAGTCTTAGGCTACACAAAGCAAACAGAGACAAGTGTTTGATCAAGTTATGGAATGCTGAGTCTTGGGCGTTTCCTTTCACAGGGACACAGAAAGGTAGCCAAGTTTCATTCACTCGGACCCCACGTATGTTCACAACAGCAACTAGCACAAGAAAGTGTGAACTCTCATACAGCTACTGGATCTTCAAAAATAGAAACCAGCATGAATCTGCATATACATGTATAATAAATTCAAGCAGAGGCAAAAGGAACCAAGTAAATTCACAGTTCTAGAGAGAGAGTAAGCCAGGCAGAAACTCTGGGTTCAATTCTTGGATTGATCTTTATTTGCTGGTAAATCTGAGCAATATATCTCTCTTCTCTGAGCCTAGGGTTTCTCTTTTCTGCAACTAAGAAATAGTGATGTTACTGATAGCTTGACTATGAATATTAAATGAAATCAGGTAAAAATACATAGAATGGTGACTATTATTTAGTAAGAATTAAATGTTCAATAACTTGTATTTCAAAAAAAAATTTAGCCTATGGGAAAAAGGTGAAAAAAAGTTTTTTAATTAAACATACATTTGTATGTTTAATATATGGGGAATTGCGATTTTCTGAAATGTATAGCCTAAAAAATTTCATATATGCTATTTTCAATTGATACTTGTAGAAATGTGAACTGGTATTCCAAGATCTAATTCCATGGAAATAATCAATATTGTAGGCCCTTGGTATAGAATATATCTCTACTTTATAAATTGAGTCTATGAAAAATAAATTATACTTTAAAAATACATATATAACTTTTCTTACAGGCTTTTCAGAAATTTATTTTAAAATGTATTTGTTAAAAATCTACTTTTACTGTACATAGAGACACAGAAACTTCTAGAATTGGCACTGTAAATAGAAATCTAAAAGTGTATTCATTATTTAAATATTTTTTAAGTTGCTCTTTCCACAACCAAGTAACAAATATGTGTATGTGACTTTAATTTAAATATAAATATATTTATATATAAATATTTATTTAGAAATATACAAATATATATTTTAACATATATAAAAAATACAAATACATATATATTTACATATACATTTGTGACTTGGCTGTGGAAAGAGCAACCTTAAAGATATATTTAAATGAGTAATACATACATATATATATAGAACACATTTTATATGGAAATATAAGGAATTGTACAAAAGAAATACATTTTATATATATAGAGAGAGAGTCCACACTATTTTTACTTTATTAGAGACAAATAATGAATTTTATGCTCCTAGACATCAAAGACAAGCAGAAACATCAGGAAGACACTTTGACAGTAGGAAGCTCTGCTATACGCCTGTGTCACCTTTGCCACTGCAAGTATGACACTCCTCTGATCACTCCAAATGCATGCTTGTGAACAGCTGTCCTCTTCATGACAAAGCTCTCCTGAAAGACCTCTCAGGGGCTACTCAGATCTGAGATGTGCATCACTGCTGCCCCATAAGAAAAAAATCGAAGTGCTAGAAAGTCAAAACAATTATTAGCTATATCTAACATTTTATTATTTGTTTTAACAAAGAGATTAAATTCATAGATTACATGTACAATGTAAAATTAATTTAAGCATGTCTCTTACAAGGAAGAAAAACTTTAGCTAGGTATCAGGTAGGAGACAAGTCCTGTTAGAAAAGTAAGTGATTCTCAGGTCTGAGAACTGGTATCATGATAGAGGGATTGCTAGTGAAATTAGCTCAGTAAATTCATTACAAAATATTTTGAAACAAAGAGAAAATGTACAAAGGATAGATAGATAGATAGACAGATGATAGACAGACAGATAGATAGATGATAGATAGATAGATGATAGACAGACAGATAGATAGATACATAGATAGATAGATAGATAGACAGACAGATAGACAGACAGATAGATAGATTCTGAGAGATGGGGAAAGCCAGTCTCACACACTCAATTGATTTTTCATCCAAAAGCTGCACGTTAATTACACAATCTAACCATTGGTCACTGGTGAGGGGTAAGATCGAAAGAAAGTGTCTCTGATGCAGAACTGCTTGGGCTTAAGAAATCCACCTTCAATCTGCCTGCTGGGCGCAGACACACTCAATATGCTCCCAAGCCAAGCATTTCAACTTCCAGGTTATCCTTTGTGGTGCTCACTGGATAGCAGATCCTGAAACTACACCACAAACTTGAAAAGAATCTTCTCTGAGGTTTTAAAATGCTTTTGGTTACTGGGTTGTTGCTTATTTTCTGTGCCTTTTCATTTTCACTCATCTATGGCACTTCCTGATTCCACAGGGAAACGGAAGACCTTAGACCAGGAGAAAGTAGGCAGGCATCACCTTCTGTTTGTATAGCACTTCACAGTTTGTCAAGCCTGATTACAGGCTTTGCTGGTGGGTCCACTGCACTCATTGTGATTTTATTCCTTTTTGATATTTTTGAACAACAGTAGCCTCAAGATATAAAGGATATATTATACAAGAGGAAACTAGGATTATGAAAGCTTAAGTGACTTTCCCTAGGTAAATGCTAGAGAGGAAGGAATTTGGTTTTTCCCTAAGCTCTGTATTCTGTTGACTGAACCAATGTTCTTAGTTTGAGGTAAGCAGGAAACCATCGATTAGAAAACTTACTGATGTTTGTGCCTTTACTCCCCCCAGAAATAAAGCCACATAATCTCTTAGTCATAAAAGCTTTACACAATTTTAAGAGTGCTGAGAGACACTTTTAAAAGTCATTCATGATCCAATTAGAGGTTGAAAGAAATCAGATTAAGAATGTTTGCACTGTTGATTGAACCATAATACATTTTTTATAGGTGAAGAATTATCAAATATTGGCAGTTTCTTCTGGTTCAACCTAATAATATTGCTATCTGTGTGGACTTCTGAAATTTTGTCGAGGAAGAGTTTAACAATCAAAGATCATACCTGAAATCCAAATCTACAAATGTAGATGTAATCTACAAGGGATTGTACCCGAAATCCAAATCTACAAATGTACAATGTAAAATTAATTTAAGCATGTCTCTTACAAGGATGGATGAATGCGGGTATAAGGCAATGAGCTTCCATGGTTATCTCCATGATTGGGGATGTGGGTGAAAATGGATAGGTGTGCTTGGAGCCTGTTTTTACTTTCTTCTGATGTTTCAGCCCCTGCCCACCTTGGTATGGCCAAAACCCAGCTGATTTCCTGTGTTATTCTTTCATAGTATAAGAGAGGCTACAAACACATCACGAGTTTGTGTGTGTGTGTGTGTGTGTGTTTACAGAAGGGTGAGATCAACCCATAATATTTTGAAATGAAGGGGGAACCGCTATAATCCCACCCCAACTAGGGGTAGACATTCAACAATGTATGATTTGTCAAGTCCATGGAACGGGCTTAGATCAGAATCAGATGGCTGGCTTAATTCTTTCTGAGAGCATGTCCTCAAACTGTGATTTTAGACATCAAGGCTAAGTCTGCAGATATTCTGTGTTAGAAGAGCTTATAGAACTTGGAAAGAGTGTCAGAAAGAGACAAAATCAAATTTGTATTGAGTACTGTGATGTGTCATCTGCACCCCCTTTTTTATGACTCTAGCATTCAGCTCATTGGAAAGAATCTTTCCAGAAACTGCCCTAAGAGGAGGGAAAAAACCTCCCTACACAAGCCCATGCCATTTTCCTGGAGTGGGAGGTGGAGTGGACAGGCAATGTCCAATGACCTTTTGGTTGGGGTGAGTGGTATACAGAGTGGGACAACTCTGAAGGGCCATCCCAGCTCTCTGTGGGATGCCGACACCTGCGGGGGCCTGTTTCAGTTCCCCTCCTTCCTCTGTCTAGTGCTGGTTCTTTCACTCCTTCACAGATGTTGCTCTGAGTCAGATTCTCAATAAACTATCTGCCGGCAAATCCTCCTCTCAGAGTCTGAATCCTGGGGAAACCCCATTTAAGACAAAGCCTGAAATTGAGAAAAGGTGTTATGGAACATAGCTGGAGAGGATTCTTTTGGGAACAAGAATGCATAAACGAAGAAAGGCATGAGAGCGTTCCCCAGCTGGGTAGGATTCTATCCTGGATAAAAAAGCATTGCTATCCCAATTATTCGTAAGTCTGTGAAGTTGCCATGTCTGGGACTGGAAAAAGCTTTCATGTAAAAATCAGTAAAAAGATTAGTAACAATGAAACAGGAAGGAAGGAAATGAGTGCTTTACCCTCAGAATAAACTATTCACCCACTGAGAAATGGAGCTTCTCTGTCAGTGCACTCAGTTAGTTTTTGATGGAAATGAGAATCACATACACACAGTCATCTGTGCTTTTGCAGGATTCCCACAAAATGCAGGGATCCACATAGGCTCACTTTCCAAACAACAGAAGATTTTCTTTTGAAGCACAAGACCATTTTAGAAATTTCAGTCATGGATATAGCAATAATTTAAATGCACCTTAGACAATTTTCTGCCTCCTTAAGCAGAGAATCCTGAAATTCAGCAGTCCCTAACCTTTTTAACTCAAGGGACCTGTTTTATGGAAGACAATTATTTCCACAGATGGAGGTGGAGGGAATGGAGGAGGATGGTTTCAGGATGAAACTGTTCCATCTCGGATCATCAGGCATCAGATTCACATAAGGAGCCCACAACCCAGATCCCTCGCACGTGCAGTTCACAATAAGGTGTGCTCTCCTAGGAGCATCTAATGCCACTGATCTGACAAGAGGTGGAGCTCAGGGGGGGCAATATTCTTTCACCCAATTCTCACCTCTTTCTGTGTGGCCACGTTCCCAACAGGCCATGGACCAGTACTGCTCCATGGCCTGAGGGCTGGGAATCCCTGCTGTACTTAACTGAATTTTCACTTGATGAATTGGAGACCATTTCAAATCATTTTGAACATCAATTATCTTACTAAATGCTAAGATAACAGTCCTCTGAGGCAGTGCTCCTCAAACTTTAATATGCATACAAATCACCTGAGGATCTCGTGAAAATGCAGATTATGAGTTCCTAGAGCTGAGATCCTGCATTTCTGATTAGTTTTCTGGTGATGCCAATGTTTCTTCATGCCAACCACATCTTGAGTAACAAGGCTTTAAAGTTATTTAATAGATATAATAATCTTTGCCTTTAGCACTTAGTAGTCTAAGATTGTAATACTTTCATTCATCATATTTGCTTATTATCTTCTTTTATAAACTCACCATCAAGCTTAAACTTAAATGCAGATCCAAAAGAAATCATCTAATCCAGACGCATCATTTGAAACAAATTTGAATAGAAAACTGATGCCCAGAGAGGTAATATGATTTTTATAAGGTCACTTAACTAGTTAATGGTAAAAACAAGGCTTATATTACTGGTCTTCTGAGTGTCTCTTTTCTCCCAGTTTCTAAATCCCCTACTAATTTGTTGCTCCTTTTCTAAAACAGACTGAAAATTCAGATAACAAATATTCTTAGAATTCAATGAAAAGTAAACAGCTCTAACAAAGGGTCTTGTCAACTTTCCTATGAGCACAGTCAAATAATCCAAAGTAGTAATTGGACTTGGTGCCATCTGTACATGGGCTTTTTCTTATTTTGCTAAATTATGATATCCGGACGGTTTCCTGGATGGTTGAAGTCATCTAGGAATAACTGATCAGCATCTGACTAATTACATTTTTAAAATTATAAACTATTTGCCAGATTTAGCCAAAACAAACCAAAACACAGGATGGACACTTGAATTTGACCATCTGATAAGCAATGAGGTTTAAATATGCCCAAATATTGCATGGAGATAACTATACTAAAAAAAAAATTCACTGTTTATCTAAAGTTTAAATTTAAATGGTTGCTCTATTTTTCTCTGCAACCCAAAGTTGAAAAGATATAAGAATGTACAATAAACTTGATTGTGGTAATCATTTCACAATGTGTGTGTGTGTGTAAAAGTATCACATTGTGCTGGGTGTGGTGGCTCACGACTGTAATCCCAGCACTTTAGGAGGCTGAGGCGGGCAGATCATTTGAGGTCAGAAGTTCGAGACCAGTCTGGCCAACATGGTGAAACCCCGTCTCTACCAAAAATACAAACAAACAAAAAAATTAGCTGGGCATGGTGGTGCACACCTGTAATCCCAGCTACTCAGGAGACTGAGAAAAGAGAATTGCTTTTCTCTTTTTTTGAACCCAGGAGATGGGGGTTGCAGTGAGCCAAGATTACACCACTGCACTCCAACCTGGGCAACAAAATGAGACTCCGTCTCAAAACTATGTACATTTACAGTGTACAACGTGTGTGTGTGTGTGGTTTTTTTTTTTTTTTTGTCAGTTATAAGAAAATAAAAAATGAAACACATCAATTGAAAAAAATCACAATTAGGAAAACAAAAATGAAGACAGAAAAGGAAGAAGTATAAGGAACATAAATTTAAAAAGGAAAAGAGTAATAGAGAAAAGGATCTTGTGGATGTTTATGTATAAAAACAAAAATGGAGATAAAATTGGTAAAAGTGGTAGACACTTTTTGGCCAGTGAATGATACAGAGCACATGTTTTTACCTTGGACTGGCCCTTAATTCCTGAATAAATAAAGACTCACTATTTAAGTGCTTCCTAATAAAATGTAGGGCCAAGAGAAGGAGAAAAAAAAAATCTCTAATAAAGACACAGTTGGCACAATAAAAAGTTATTATGCCCTGAAAAATAAGTGCTAGAAACAAACAAACAAAATGCTATTAAAAATCTAAGGTTTTAAAAGGAAATTATAAGAGCATTACAAAATACTTAGGACTGAATGACAATAAAAGCTTTATATGTCAAAATTTATGGGGCACAATTAAAGTAATACTTAGAGGGAAAAATTATGGAACACCAAAAACAAATTAGCCAAACATTTCAACACAAAAATCTAGAAAAAGAACATCAGTGTAAATCCAGACAAACAAAAAGCAAGCAAATAATGAAGATAAGAGTAGAAACCAGTGAAATACAAAAAAAAGAGAACAAAAAAAGAGATGAACAAAAGTAAAAGTTGTACTTCGAAGACACTGATAAGCCAGACTAAACCCCATGCATATGTAATCAAGAAAAAGAAAAAGAGGAAAAGAAGGATATAAAAATATACACAAGAATGGATGTAGCGACTACAGCTAAAACAGAGTTGAAATATAATAAAAACACATTATGAACAAATATCAGCACTAAATTTGCATATATGGAAGAAATTAATAAATTTCTGGAAATAACAAAAAATTCAAAATTGGAAACAAATAGAAAAATAAGACATTAATAAAAATCAAAGAAATTTAAGTGACAGTCATAAGTATTCTCTCAGGTAAGCCCCACACCAGTTGATTTTACAGATAGGCGCTGCCAAATTTTGAAGAAACAGATCATCCTTATTTTATACAAATGGTTCCAGAAAATAAAAAAAGAAAATTGTACAACCAATTTTATGAGGCTTTTATAATTGGAATATTCAAAAAACAAATATATAAAATAATTCTACATGCAAAAGTCAAAAATAAAAGATTACCCAACAAAATCCAACAATATGTTTAAAATATACAATAAGCATGTAGTTTTGCTTCACAAAGGCAAAAATGATTTGGCAGCTAAAAAAAAAATCTACCAAGGCTATTTCACAGAACGATGAATCAAAGGAGAAAAATCACAGGATGATATAAATTAATACAAATCAAGGGGTTGATTAAGTTCAGACCATATGTACAAGTATGTTTTTCAAGAGGCAGAAAAAATGACTTAAGGCTTCTTCTAAAATTTCAAATCTTTTTATTTTTGAAATTGGCTGGTTTTATTATTTTTTCTCAACAAGGAGTATAGGTTGCAAGTCCCTGAATTGTGTGTGTGTGTGTGTGTGTGTGTGTGTGTGTTTAATAATGACTTCTTGGCCAGGCACAGTGGCACACAAATAACGAATAAGTGTTCATGAATAACGAATAGCTAATTCAAGTTTGAATTTGTTTGCTTTTGCTTCCCTAGTTCTTTTAATTGTGATGTTAGGGTGTCAATCTTAGATCTTTCCTGCTTTCTCTTGTGGGCATTTAGTGCTATAAATTTCTCTCTACACACGGCTTTAAATGTGTCCCAGAAATTCTGGTACATTGTGTCTTCATTCTCATTGGTTTCAAAGTTAATTCAGTTTTGAAAAAGACGTGTAAGAAAGTGGGAGAGAGGACATGTCCTGCTAGCTATGTTCATATGGTTAAAGCTATAGTAATGAAAACAGTGTATTGCTGGTAAAAGAAACAGGTGAAAAGACCAATGGAATATAAAAGAGAGTTAAAAATTAGAATCACGTAATGTCTAGAACTTGGTGTGTAATCAACACAGGACTCTACAATCACTAGGACAAGGGTGGATGCTTTAACAGATGATACTAGAAATATTGGATTATACATGTATTTAAAAGTAGATCCCTATCTTATTCTATATACAAAGACAAATGTTGAATATATTAAAGGCTAAAGTTTGACAGGCAAAAGCATAAAATCAATTTAAAAATGAAAAGGCATCTTTGCAATCTTAGCAAAAACTAATAATTAAAGTGACAAAAGAAACCCTAAATGCCTGATAATTACTGTGTAAAGGATGCTATACCCCATCAATAATCAGAAAAATACAAAATATAACAAAAGTAAGATATCACCTTTTTTCCCATCATCTTAATTAAATTTAGATAATTGGGTAATATTGGGTTTGGGCAAGGATACGTAGAAATGATGTACTAGTCTCATTGTCTTTAAACTACTATGTTTAAGATTAAGTCTACATGTTTGGGCATATTTCTGAACTTCCCTGTTCTATTGATCTGTTTATTTATGTTCTAACACCTTGATGTGTTAATGACTATAATTTTAGTATGTATTTTAATATCTGATAAGGCCAGGTCTCCATTAGTCATCTTTTTCAGAATCTCCACCAAAAAAAAAAAAAATTAAAATCAACTGATTAAAATCAACTGTGTAATTCTTTTAAAAATCTTGTTAGGATTGCAGCTCAAGGAAGCCTGCCTGTCTCTGTAGACTCCAGCTCTGGGGACAGTGCAAAGCTGAAGTCCAATAGGGGAAGCAGCGGGGGCCGGTGCAGATGCGAACGACTCTGTCTGACAGCTTTGGGGAGAGCCGTGGATCTCCCAACGCGGAGGTTGAGATCTGAGAACGGACAGACTGCCTGCTCAGGTGGGTCCCTGACCCCTGAGTAGCCTAGCTGGGAGACATCCCCCACTAGGGGCAGTCTGACACCTCACACCTCACAGGGTGGAGTCACCCCTGAGAGGAAACTTCCAAAGGAAGAATCAGACAGGTACACTTGCTGTTCAGCAATATTCTATCTTCGGCAACCTCTGCTGCTGATACCCAGGCAAACAGGGTCTGGAGTGGACCTCAAGCAATCTCCAACAGATCAACAGACAGTCCGTCTGACTGTCAGACGGAAAACTATCAAACAGGAAGGACACCTATACCAAAACTCCATCAGTACGTCACCATCATCAAAGACCAGAGACAGATAAAACCACAAAGATGGGGAAGAAGCAGGGCAGAAAACCTGGAAATTCAAAAAATAAGAGCACATCTCCCCCTGCAAAGGAGCGCAGCCCATTGCCAGCAACGGATCAAAGCTGGTCAGAGAATGACTTTGACGAGATGAGAGAAGAAGGCTTCAGTCCATCAAACTTCTCAGAGCTAAAGCAGGAATTACATACCCAGCGCAAAGAAACTAAAAATCTTGAAAAAAGAGTGGAAGATTGACAGCTAGACTAATTAATGCAGAGAAGATCATAAACGAAATGACAGAGATGAAAACCATGACACGAGAAATACGTGACAAATGCACAAGCTTCAGTAACCGACTCGATCAACTGGAAGAAAGAGTATCAGCGATTGAGGATCAAATGAATGAAATGAAGCGAGAAGAGAAACCAAAAGAAAAAAGAAGAAAAAGAAATGAACAAAGCCTGCAAGAAGTATGGGATTATGTAAAAAGACCAAATCTACGTCTGATTGGGGTGCCTGAAAGTGAGGGGGAAAATGGAACCAACTTGGAAAACACTCTTCAGGATATCATCCAGGAGAACTTCCCCAACCTAGTAGGGCAGGCCAACATTCAAATTCAGGAAATACAGAGAACGCCACAAAGATACTCCTCGAGAAGAGCAACTCCAAGACACATAATTGCCAGATTCACCAAAGTTGAAATGAAGGAAAAAATCTTAAGGGCAGCCAGAGAGAAAGGTCGGGTTACCCACAAAGGGAAGCCCATCAGACTAACAGCAGATCTCTCGGCAGAAACTCTCCAAGCCAGAAGAGAGTGGGGGCCAATATTCAACGTTCTTAAAGAAAAGAATTTTCAACCCAGAATTTCATATCCAGCCAAACTAAGTTTCATCAGTGAAGGAGAAATAAAATCCTTTACAGATAAGCAAATGCTTAGAGATTTTGTCACCACCAGGCCTGCCTTACAAGAGACCCTGAAGGAAGCCCTAAACATGGAAAGGAACAACCGGTACCAGCCATTGCAAAAACATGCCAAAATGTAAAGACCATCGAGGCTAGGAAGAAACTGCATCAACTAACGAGCAAAATAACCAGTTAATATCATAATGACAGGACCAAGTTCACATATAACAATATTAACCTTAAATGTAAATGGACTAAATGCTCCAATTAAAAGACACAGACTGGCAAACTGGATAAAGAGTCAAGACCCATCAGTCTGCTGTATTCAGGAGACCCATCTCACATGCAGAGACATACATAGGCTCAAAATAAAGGGATGGAGGAAGATCTACCAAGCAAATGGAGAACAAAAAAAAGCAGGGGTTGCAATCCTAGTCTCTGATAAAACAGACTTTAAACCATCAAAGATCAAAAGAGACAAAGAAGGCCATTACATAATGGTAAAGGGATCAATTCAACAGGAAGAGCTAACTCTCCTAAATATATATGCACCCAATACAGGAGCACCCAGATTCATAAAGCAAGTCCTTAGAGACTTACAAAGAGACTTAGACTCCCATACAATAATAATGGGAGACTTCAACACTCTACTGTCAACATTAGACAGATCAACGAGACAGAAAGTTAACAAGGATATCCAGGAATTAAACTCATCTCTGCACCAAGCGGACCTAATAGACATCTGTAGAACTCTCCACCCCAAATCAACAGAATATACATTCTTCTCAGCACCACATCGCACTTATTCCAAAATTGACCACATAATTGGAAGTAAAGCACTCCTCAGCAAATGTCAAAGAACAGAAATTATAACAAACTGTCTCTCAGACCACAGTGCAATCAAACTAGAACTCAGGACTAAGAAACTCAATCAAAACTGCTCAACTACATGGAAACTGAACAACCTGCTCCTGAATGACTACTGGGTACATAACGAAATGAAAGCAGAAATAAAGATGTTCTTTGAAACCAGTGAGAACAAAGACACAACATACCAGAATCTCTGGGACACATTTAAAGCAGTGTGTAGAGGGAAATTTATAGCACTAAATGCCCACAAGAGAAAGCAGGAAAGATCTAAAATTGACACTCTAACATCACAATTAAAAGAACTAGAGAGGCAAGAGCAAACACATTCAAAAGCTAGCAGAAGGCAAGAAATAACTAAGATCAGAGCAGAAGTGAAGGAGATAGAGACACAAAAAACCCTCCAAAATATCAATGAATCCAGGAGTTGGTTTTTTGAGAAGATCAACAAAATTGACAGACCGCTAGCAAGACTAATAAAGAAGAAAAGAGAGAGGAATCAAATAGACGCAATAAAAAATGATAAAGGGGATACCACCACTGACCCCACAGAAATACAAACAACCATCAGAGAATACTATAAATGCCTCTACGCAAATCAACTAGATAATCTAGAAGAAATGGATAATTTCCTGGACACTTACACTCTTCCAAGACTAAACCAGGAAGAAGTTGAATCCCTGAATAGACCAATAGCAGGCTCTGAAATCGAGGCAACAATTAATAGCCTACCCACCAAAAAAAGTCCAGGACCAGATGGATTCACAGCTGAATTCTACCAGAGGTACAAGGAGGAGCTGGTACCATTCCTTCTGAAACTATTCCAATCAATAGAAAAAGAGGGAATCCTCCCTAACTCATTTTATGAGGCCAACATCATCCTGATACCAAAGCCTGGCAGAGACACAACAAAAAAAGAGAATTTTAGACCAATATCCCTGATGAACATCGATGCAAAAATTCTCAATAAAATACTGGCAAACCGGATTCAGCAGCACATCAAAAAGCTTCTCCACCATGATCAAGTGGGCTTCATCCCTGGGATGCAAGGCTGGTTCAACATTCGCAGATCAATAAACGTAATCCAGCATATAAACAGAACCAAAGACAAGAACCACATGATTATCTCAATAGATGCAGAAAAGGCTTTTGACAAAATTCAACAGCCCTTTATGCTAAAAACGCTCAATAAATTCGGTATTGATGGAACGTACCTCAAGATAATAAGAGCTATTTATGACAAACCCACAGCTAATATCATACTGAATGGGCAAAAACTGGAAAAATTCCCTTTGAAAACTGGCACAAGACAGGGATGCCCTCTCTCACCACTCCTATTCAACATAGTGTTGGAAGTTCTGGCTAGGGCAATCAGGCAAGAGAAAGAAATCAAGGGTATCCAGTTCGGAAAAGAAGAAGTCAAATTGTCCCTGTTTGCAGATGACATGATTGTATATTTAGAAAACCCCATTGTCTCAGCCCAAAATCTCCTTAAGCTGATAAGTAACTTCAGCAAAGTCTCAGGATACAAAATTAATGTGCAAAAATCACAAGCATTCTTATACACCAGTAACAGACAAGCAGAGAGCCAAATCAGGAATGAACTTCCATTCACAACTGCTTCAAAGAGAATAAAATACCTAGGAATCCAGCTTACAAGGGATGTAAAGGACCTCTTCAAGGAGAACTACAAACCACTGCTCAGTGAAATCAAAGAGGACACAAACAAATGGAAGAACATACCATGCTCATGGATAGGAAGAATCAATATCGTGAAAATGGCCATACTGCCCAAGGTTATTTATAGATTCAATGCCATCCCCATCAAGCTACCAATGACTTTCTTCACAGAATTGGAAAAAACTGCTTTAAAGTTCATATGGAACCAAAAAAGAGCCCGCATTGCCAAGACAATCCTAAGTCAAAAGGACAAAGCTGGAGGCATCACGCTACCTGACTTCAAACTATACTACAAGGCTACAGTAACCAAAACAGCATGGTACTGGTACCAAAACAGAGATATAGACCAATGGAACAGAACAGAGTCCTCAGAAATAATACCACACATCTACAGCCATCTGATCTTTGACAAACCTGAGAGAAACAAGAAATGGGGAAAAGATTCCCTATTTAATAAATGGTGCTGGGAAAATTGGCTAGCCATAAGTAGAAAGCTGAAACTGGATCCTTTCCTTACCCCTTATACGAAGATTAATTCAAGATGGATTAGAGACTTAAATGTTAGACCTAATACCATAAAAACCCTAGAAGAAAATCTAGGTAGTACCATTCAGGACATAGGCATGGGCAAGGACTTCATGTCTAAAACACCAAAAGCAACGGCAGCAAAAGCCAAAATTGACAAATGGGATCTAATTAAACTAAAGAGCTTTTGCACAGCAAAAGAAACTACCATCAGAGTGAACAGGCAACCTACAGAATGGGAGAACATTTTTGCAACCTACTCATCTGACAAAGGGCTAATATCCAGAATCTACAAAGAACTCAAACAATTATACAAGAAAAAAACAAACACCCCATCAAAAAGTGGGGAAAGGATATGAACAGACATTTCTCAAAAGAAGACATTCATACAGCCAACAGACACATGAAAAAATGCTCATCATCACTCGCCATCAGAGAAATGCAAATCAAAACCACAATGAGATACCATCTCACACCAGTTAGAATGGCAATCATTAAGAAGTCAGGAAACAACAGTTGTTGGAGAGGATGTGGAGAAATAGGAACACTTTTACACTGTTGGCGGGATTGTAAACTAGTTCAACCATTATGGAAAACAGTATGGCAATTCCTCAAGGATCTAGAACTAGATGTACCTTATGACCCAGCCATCCCACTACTGGGTATATACCCAAAGGATTATAAATTATTCTACTACAAAGACACATGCACACGTATGTTTATTGCGGCACTATTCACAATAGCAAAGACTTGGAATCAACCCAAATGTCCATCTGTGACAGACTGGATTAAGAAAATGTGGCACATATACACCATGGAATACTATGCAGCCATAAAAACGGATGAGTTTGCGTCCTTTGTAGGGACATGGATGCAGCTGGAAACCATCATTCTTAGCAAACTATCACAAGAAGAGAAAACCAAACACCGCATGTTCTCACTCATAGGTGGAACTGAACAATGAGATCACTTGGACTCGGGAAGGGGAACATCACACACTGGGGCCTATCATGGGGAGGGGGGAGGAGGGAGGGATTGCACTGGGGATTTATACATGATATAAATGATGAACTCATGGGTGCTGACGAGTTGATGGGTGCAGCACACCAACAACAACAACAACAAAAAATCTTGTTAGGATTGTATTGGGATTATGGGAAATTTAAAATTTAGGGAGAATCAGCATTCATATGATACTGAGTCTCTCTATACAGGACCAGTTTGTGCCTCTTCGTTTATTCAAGCCCTCATGTTATCTCTCAGTAGCATTTCTTCATATAGATCTTTCAAACTTATTTTTAGTTTTATTTCTAATTATTTTACCATTTTTATTGCTATTGAGATATTTTCATTTTTATTGGTGATTGTTTAAATTAGTCAGCACATTTATTTTCACCTTAATTTTGTATTAAACTGTGATACCAAGTAAAATAATTTTCAGGTTGTTCTCTTTTCAATGCTAACTAAAATTTTACTTCTTTTTTTCATATTGATGTTTAACTTCCTTTATATCTCATAAAGTATAAAATCAAAAGTCTAACTGCACTGGCTAGATTCTATTTCCAGAGAAAGTAAAATAATAGTAATGATATTGAAGTTTTTTCTATTTTACTAACTTCTGGTTTTCTCTGTGATTTTCCTTTTTATTTTAATTGATTTTAATTTGATCTTTTTCTAATTGTTTAAGGTAGAAACTCTGATTGTTTATCTTATTTTGATTCTTTCCTAAATATAGCATTTTAAATGCTATAACTTTCCCTGTAAGTACTGTTTTTAATTGCATCCACAAATTTCAATTTTGTTTCATTATAATTCAGCTCAAAATATATTCTAATTTCCTCTATACAATGTTTTTTAGCCTGTGAATTATTTAGCAACGTATTGCTTAATTTGGGGATGGCCTAGATATCTTGCTATAATTTATCTGTATGCTTCAAACATTACAAATTCATTGAGACTTGTTTTATAGTCTAGTATATGGTCTGTCTTGGTGAACGTTCCATGAGCATTCTACAGTTGTTTTGAGTGTAGTGTTTCTACAAATGTGAGTTAGGTCATGATATTTGATAATGATCTTCAAATCTTATATATCTGTTCTGATTTTTTGGCCTACTTGTTAAATGAATTATTAACAGATAGGTGAAAAAAATCCCCAACTATGATTATGAATTTGGCTGTTTGCTCATTAGTTCTGTCAATTTATAATTCACTTCTTTTAAGCCTCTGTTCTTAAGTGCTTCAATTTGTAACATGATTATTATGTCTATTTTAGAAATTAACCTATTTATCCTTATGAAATATGTTCCTTTATCTCTGGTAATACACTGTTCTGAAATCTATTACGGTCATTCTTATTTACCTCTGTTCTGTCATAAATAATATTATCAATATGCTCTCCATTGCCAAGGCTAAGACTTAATATTCCATCATTTATTCATGCGTTCACCAGTTTTGAGCACTACAATAAGTAGGTTCTGCACTCAGTGTTGAACATACAATCTTGACCACACATGGCCTCTGCCCTGAGATCCTTATAGTTCACGGGATGAAGAGATAGGTAAACAAGAACAGTGGAGTATACAGGCACTTTGTGAGAAGTGTGTATCGAGGATGAAGCGATCAATTATACCACCTGGGACTCAGGAGAAGAGTTCAGAAAGGGTTAGGTTCTATAATGGAAATAATCCTTGAGCTAAATGATAGAAGTAGAAGGTAAGTTTGTATTTCTTGGGGAGACATAATGAGTAAATCATTTACAGAGAAGGAAAAAAATATGAGTTTCCCACCAGGAATGTTATAGAGAAGTGAAAACTCTGACATATTTTAGCACTAAAATAAATCTGTTATGATTAAAATGTCTAAACCCGTGTGTGTGTGTGTGTGCACGCGTGTGTGCACATGCGTGTGTGTGTGTAAATAGGTGTGGAAGATGTGACAAATGAAAGAATTCAGGCTGAGATAATGCTTATCTCTATCTCCTTATGTCCAATCAGTTACCAGGTTCTTTCAAGTCTGTTTTTCACTTTACTGTATCTGTAGCACATGACTCACAATTTTCTGTCTTCTATCATATTTTTGTAAACATGTCCACTGTTATGTATGTACCTTAAGGGTAAACATGGTAATTCATTCATTCTTTGGATCCCTCCATATCACAACATATTGTTCATATGAGGCAGTGTTTACTAAGTAGAATTAAAAGTGAATGTTGTCATGGTGTGGAAATAAAGCAAACACTCATAAATATCTTTAATACTTATTGGAAACATGATATCGAATAGGGGTTAGCACACTATTGTCCACAAGCCAAATCTGACCCACTGCCTGTTTTTGTACATCCTGTGAGCTAAGAGTAGTTTTTGCATTTTTGAATGGTTAAAAAAAACTTTAAAGATGAATAATATGAAAATTATATGAAATTCAAACTTCAGAGTTCATAAATATAATTTTGTTGAGATATAGTTATGCTTGTTCATTTACATATTGACTATAGCTATGTTCATGCTAATGGAAGTGTTAAGTAGTTGTTACACAGACTGTATGGACCATAAAACCTAAAGTATTTTTTTCTCTGCTTTCTTTATAGAAAATGTTTCCAAAAGCCTGGTATTGAGAGAAAGGACCATGAGTTTTTCCATAAACTGGATTTGAATTTTAATCCTATCTGTAGCTCTACTAGCCATGTTATCTAAAGTGCTTAGCCATCTCTGAATTTTAAGATAATCATTTTTAGAGTGAGAAAAATCATATCTCTGGTAAGAATTTATACGAGAATTGATAATAAAATATCAGAAATAGAGTAAATTTCAATCAATGCGTTTCTTCTTCTTTGATGCCTGGTGTTAGAGATTTTCATCTTTGAAATCCAATCAATTAAACATGTATTGCATTTTCTGTTAAAGATTCAGTCACTGTTTGGATAGTCGAACCCAAACAAAGGCAGAGAGGAAATTATGGTTAACAGGCTTTGGGCTTTATTGTAGCAAGGGTTTCCAGGAAGTGGTCTGTAATTTATAACTGATGTGGAAGACCCTGGTATTTAAAATACTGTGAGCATGTGGTGGCTGCTTTTAGGATTGCTAACCAGTCCAGCCTGAACGGGACCATTCCAAATTGCAGACATTTTAGAGGAGCCATGAAAATAAACATGAACATATGATTTTGCATATGTTGACGGGCTCCCTATGAAACCAAACAAGAAGTACTTATTGAGTATCTGCTTCTCAAATTGCTTCATTTGTTGTCGATATTACTTAGATACAAAGGACTTTCTGGGAAGAATTATGCCTTCTGTTTCTTTCTCAATCCCCCAATGACACCAAGAGTTGGCAATAAGTATTTAACAAATCCAGTGAACTAGATTAATAGATACATGGTCTTTCAAGAATTTAGAGGAAACCCAGCAAAAGACGATAGGATGCCTTTCCTTGTAATCCAACATATGTTTTAATTTGTTTTCTTGCTCATGCTATGTTCCTGTCTGTCACCAGTGTTTAATTCTGGTTTTGGCATATTATAGGTGCTTAATGAATGCTGATTGAAGGAAGGAACATGGTATAGATGGATAAACATTGGATTAGAATCAAAAGGCATAAATGTGAGCGTCAGATTTATTATTTTATTCTTGAGTGATGTAGAAAAAGTACTTTGAGTCTTTGATTCTTATTTTACTCACCTGTAAAACTGGAAAACACCTACCTTGCCAAACTCACAAGGCTATAGTAGGGATCAAATACAAACACTGCAAGAGAATGTACTTTGTAAACCATAAATGGCTATAAAATGTGCTTATTATGTAAATAATGAAAAAGACTCTACATTTTATTATATATAAGAAAAATTTTTACACTTTTTGTCTATTGGCTCAAGATTAGAAGAAAAGAAAAACTAAGAGTATTACATCAGTAACTGTAGACTAAAATGATAGAAATTTTTTTGGGCAAGTAAGATACTAGTCAATGAAAGATTTTGGGAAGATATTTTCAAGACTAATGTTTTCCACTATCATTGTTTCTCACTTGTAGTAAACTTGTCTCTGCACTACTGCATACTAATCATATTTGTGTATCAAATCAAGATTAAAGTGTACTGAAAGGAAGAATAGTTAGAAATCCTATATTTCTCTGAAAGGTTTTTTTTGTTGTTGTTGTTGTTTTTCTGTTTTTTTTAAAGCTAACCACCTTATCTTTAAAAATCACTTTCTAAGTTATTTGGTGTTGTATTGATTTGTGAAGACTAAATTTTCTTAATAGGTCTTATATAGTAACTGAACTTTCAATGATATTAATAATTTTTTCTAATACAAAGACTATTACTCCTGAATCAGTTTTAGTATGAACTGGGTATGCTATAGATTAAATGTAGTCCCCAAAAGTTAATGTCTTGGAAATTTGCTTGCACTGTGTCAAGAGACAGAGCCTTTCAAAGGCAATTGGGTCATGAGGACCCTGCTGGCATGAATAGATTAATGCCATTATCGTGGGAGTGGTTTAGTTATCATAGGAGTGTCTTTTATATAAAAGTGAGCTCTCTCTCACATGCTCTCTTTTGCCCTTTTACCCTGGTACCATGTTTTGATGCAGCAAGACGGTCTTCACCAGATGTTGAGCAGATGCCAGCGCCATGCTCTTGGACTTTCTAGTATCCAGAACTATGAGCCAAACAAACTTCTTTTCTTTATGAACTAACCAGTCTGTGGTATTCTATTATAGCATCAGAAGGCAGACTAAAAAAAGGTACATACCTGAAATGTAAGATGTAGCTAACTGACATGTATTAAAACAATTCCAGAGATTTCTGTTTTCAGCTATGATAGAGTAGCATGTAATACAACAAACTGTCCTGGCAAGAACAATCATAAAACATGAATTAAGTATACAAAAACGTTTAAAAGCATTTGAGGGCAACCAAGTAGTCAGGACTTAAAAGTCTAATTTACAAAAAAAAAAGAACACATTGAAGGGAACCTTATATTCTGTGTTACTTTAGCCTTTAAGGTATTCTTCAAATCCTAAGCAATGCAAAATAAGAGTATAAAAGGCCAAGTAGAAATTGGCAATAGAGGCTAAAAAACTAAGGAGAGTTTTTAGCAGACACACTGCTGATAAAATAGAAATTGTACTTCAAAGACTGTCAATGTGAAGGTCCTAATCCAAGCTTTTAGTTGAGACTCCTGAAGAGCCAGGCCTTAGAAGAAAGAAAAAAGTAAAAAAAAAAAAAAAAAAAAAAAAAAAAGCACAAAGGCTCACAAATAAAGCATAAACTTGAGTTATCTTAATTATTCATTGAATTAAAGTGATGTTTCCCAAATCTTACCAAGCGTCCAAAAAAAATTGAAAGGAAGATATTATTAGTCAGAGCCTCTACAATTTATTGTGTCTGATATTCACTTAAAACATTATTAGTATAATAGTAGAAAATCCCAAATAAATACGATATTTTAAAGTCAACCTAAACAGACCTCTCCATCAAGATATTGGTGTTATCAGATGCAGACTTAAAAATGATTGTGATTAATATGTTTTTATTTATTTATTTTTTTTTATTTTTTATTTTTTTATTTTTATTTTTTTATTATACTTTAAGTTCTAGGGTACATGTGCATGACGTTTATATCATGTATAACTCCCCAATGGACTGTAAGATGAAGAATTTCACAAAGAATACGTAGGAAAAACTGAATAGGTATTCTAGAGTTAAAATACAATAGCAAAACTAAGGATTTAATAAATAGTTTAACTGCTGATTATATTGAGCAAAATTTGGGATTATTGAAACAGAAGATAGCTCAGTGTATAATAATCAGACTACAGCATGAAAAGGAAGGGAATAACAAACAGAGGAATAGAAAAGTTAAAAAGATACACAGCAAAAAGGTGTAATGTATGTATATTTGGCAACTAAGAAAAAAAAGTAAATGAGCAGAAGGAATACCTGAAACATTTTTTTTTTTTTTTTGGAAACTAAGACACTAAGCCACAGATTGGAGAAGCTTGACAAACAGACATATGCAAAGACAGGTAGGCCTGGGAACATCATAGAAAGACTGTTGAAGACAAAAGACAGAGAGAATATATTAAAAGCACCAGGGAATAAAAGACATTGCCTTCAAATATATATCAGATGTACAGCTAACTCTCCAAAATATGAGAGTGAAAAGATAACGGGATAACATCTTCCAAAGGATAAAAGAAAACATCTGGCTGCCTAGAATTTTGTACCAAAGATATCCTTTGAAAATGAATGCCAAATAAAAAGATTTTAGCCACACAAAAACTGAAAGAACTCATTGTCAGCAGGCCCACATTAAAAGAAATAATAAAAGTGAATTTCCTCAAGCTAAACAAAAATAATGGAAGCACAGAAATGTAGAAAGGATTGAAGAGCACTGGAGAGGGTAAATATTAGGGAATTTAAATTCATTTTACTTTAAAAATGCAGAAATCAATAAATAGAGGAAAAGCATTCTAAGGTATTATAAAATTGTGAGAGTACTAATTTATACCAGTCTCTTAACAAGTTAGCGTGTGTGTTGCAACCTCAAGACTAACCACTGAGAAAATAAAAGTATAGCTCTCTGTGATGGTAAATTTTAAATGTCAACTTGGCTGGATTGAGGGATGCCTCAACGGCTGGTAAAGTGTTATTTCTGGGTGTGCTTGTATGGTGTTTCTGGAGGAGACTGTCACGTGAGTCAGTGGACTGAGAGAGGAAGATCCACCCTCAGTGTGGATGAGTGCCATCTAATCAGCTGGCAGCCCAGATGGAACAAACAGGTGAAAGAAGGGGAGAATTTTCTTTCTTCCTCTTCCAGAGCAGAAAACTCTTTCTCTTTTGCCCTTGGACATCAGTACTCTGGGTTCTTAAGCCTTTGGACTCTGGGACTTGTACCAGCGGCTAGGAGCTCCTGAGCCTTTGACCTCAGACAGAATTATGCCATTGGCTTCCTCGGTTCTGAGGCTTTTGGACTTGGACTGAGTCATGCTACCAGCGTCCCAGGTCTCCCGCTTGCCAAGGGCCTATCATGATACTTAATTGTGTGAACCAATTGCCCTCCATAATTGTGTGAGCCATTCTCCTGATGAATACCCTCTTATTATCTATCTATATGTAGATACATCATATTATTTCTCTCTGGAGAACCCTGACTAATACACTAGCAAACTAATAGAATGAGAAATCACATAATCAAACTATGTATTTTTTTAAAAAGCAAGAAAGAGACAAATAAAGAGCATATAGAACAAATGAATAAGAAACTGTAAGTTGGTAAGTTTAAAACTAAACATTATTACACTAAATGTAATTGTACTAAGTTCTCCAACTAGAAAACAGAGAATTTTAGATTGCATATATATATAAAATAATATGTTGATAACAAACTAAGCATATTAAATATGATTATAAAGAAAAGTTAAAAGTAATAGGATAAAAGAAGACACAATACAGAAATATAAAATGTTGTTCAGTATCAGTATGGCTACAATAAAACCAGACAAAGGTTAGCAAGAAGTATTGCTAGATGGCTTTTAAAGTTAGTTTTAAAAGAGATAATTCACCTAAAAGATACAAAAATCTAAAATTATATACTGACAGTTTCCAGTTTATACAGTTCCCACACGGATGAATATCAGTTATAACAATTTAGCTAACTAAAACCAGTTTCCCAAGAACATAATTCATATTTCAGTTTGCACAATATATTAATTTTAACTGTATAAAGTACCAACTTCACTATTAGTCCTTCAACTCAAAAATCATCATGTGAATAACAAATGTGAATAATGATGGGTGACCAATCACATCATTTCATTCAAAGTCTGTCACTGACTGGTCACTGGGTATCTGTTATTTCATTCACACAGAAACTAAAAAGTGTATACTTATGTTACCATTTTGTCTCCTAGTGATAAACTTAAATGACACTTTACAAAAATGGATAATCAAAAGAGGGAATTGGCTAAAAAGGATGAACATGCAGCAAATAAATGAAAAATGATAATGTTGGGAAGTGAAATTTGAATCAAAGATAAATGGAGTTATAAAAGAAATAGCTGACTCTGGGAATGTTGACTCTCTACTGCCATTCAAGAGACTCTGGGAACACAGCCAGAGAAAGTCAGTGAAAGTGAAATTATCGATGTAAATGAAAAAATAAGTTGTGACAAAAAGGAAGAAGCTGTCCCAGAAGTGATGTCAAGAAAAAAGCGTGTGTTAAAGGAACTCTCAGAGATATTTCATAACACTGAAAGTGCAAAGTGGATTCAAACTTCACAAGAAACATGACAATTCATCAACACACAGAACTGCTTGCTTTGTAATGTAAGTCACATAAAGAGGAAAAGGCAAACAATGTTTAAACTAGTCTTCCTAAGTTTTTTTTTTTCTCGCAAAAAAGGAAACACTTTATTTCTTTGTGTTTCTGTTTCAAATTCTAGTGAACTAAATATCAGTTTCACTAGTTTTTTTTCCATTTTTCTACATACTTATAACTAAAAATAAGAGAGCATTTAATGTTACAAAAAACCTTTTAGATATCATGAAATAATTGTAATTTTTCCCATTGATTATTAAGGTTGCATTGCATAGTTGCAACTTGTATAGTCATTTTGTGGTTTCACACTACCAGACAAAGTAAAGAAAGACTGCCTTCACATTTAATAATATAGCCTCTAAATGTCTGAAAAATGACAAAACTAAAAGAGAAATAAACAAGTCCAAGATTTTGTTGGAGGAGTATAATACATATCTCTCAGTACCTGATGGAAACAGTACACAAAATATTGGGAAAAATCAATATATACAAAATATATATAATATAGGAAATTTCAACAACACGGTGGACAAATAGGACATTTTAAATATATGGAATGTTTTATCCAACAACTGCTGACCACACATTCCTCTCAAAGTACATGTAATACTTACCAATATTGACCATAGACTGATCCGTAATTCAAGGCTCAACAAATTTCAAAGAATTGAAACATAGAATATATTTTTGACCACAGAAGAATCTAGCTATAAGTTTTTTTTTAAAAAAGTCATCCCAAATCCACATATGTTTTCAAGTGAAACAGCACACTTATAAATAACTCAGGAGTAAAAAAAGAAATAACAATGAAAACAAGAAAATTGGTTTTAATTGAATGGTAACAGAAATAAGATGTGAAAACTTACGAAATGTAGCTAAAGTCATGTTTAAAAGGAAATGTATGGGCTTAATGTATAAAATTTAAAAACAGGACAAAAATCAATTACCTATGCATCACCTCAAATTACTAGAAAAAGAACAAGTTAATGCAAACATAAAGGAAATAATGAAAAATAAGATCATATATATCTTCGGTTGGTCATATAAAAAGATTAATAAAAGGTTAATGAAAATGATAACCCTCTAGCAAGACTGAGCAGTAAAAACAAAAGAGACAAGCCACAAACTAACAATAGCATGAGTGAAAAAGTATACCAGATTCTGTAGAAACATAACAAAGAAAATAGCAGAATATTATGAAAAACTTAATTTGATATTTTAGATTTTTTTAATGGACAAATTATTTGAAAAACCCAACTTATTAAAATTGAATTAAGATAGTAGAAAACATAAATTTCTCCACCTTTGTTTTAAAATTTTAATCCATAATTGTGTTTTTTTCCTCAAAGAAAACTCCAGGCTCAGATAGTTTCACTGATGAATCCTCAAAAAATTAACACCAACCTTACACAAAATATTCCACAGAACTGAGAACTGGAGAAAAAAGAAACTTATTTAAGAAACTTATTTATTTAGTTTTGATCATAAAACCTGACAAGATAGGAAAATCAAGAAAATTAGGGCCAAACTCTAATGAATGTAGATGAAAAACCAACAACACATTCTCAAACAGAATTCAAAACTATGTGATTGGTTGTTGGTTTTCCAAATATCTTAGGTGGGTTTAACATTAAATTTTTTTTTTTAATGTGAGTTAATACAGTAACAGAACAGAGAGACAAAAAATATCATCTCAATAGATGCAGGAAAAGCATTTGATAAAATTCAACTCCACTTTCTCAGAAAACTGATGCAGGGCAGGCAAGGCCCCAAATTGGGACTTAGCCAAGGAGAGGTTTTGGCTTTGCCCAGGAAAGAACTTAAAGGTGAGCCAGTGGTGTTAGACAGCAGTTTTTATGAAGAGGCAGCAGAGGTATCACTTCTCTCAGAGCAGGGCTACCCGATAGACAGTGTTCTTAGAGTAGCAGCCTAGGAGCTTTTGGCAGTCATATTTATACCCATTTTTAATTATATGCTAATTAAGAGATGGGCTATTCAGAACTTTCTGGAAAAGGGGCAAGGAGTTTTCAGAACTATATAGGGTAACTTTTGGGTCATTGCCATAGCATGCTGCCATGGCATTTATAAACTGCCATGGTGCTGCTGGAAGTGTCTTTATGCTAATGAGCAGTGAGGGCAACTAGAGGTCACTTTTATTGCCATCTGCTGGTTTTGGCTGGCTTCTTCACTGTAGCCTGTTTCAACCAGATCCTGCTGTGATTAGCAGGATCCTGACCAATGCTTATAAAACAAGTCCTGCTGATCTTCTACCTTACCTGCCCCCTTCAGATATTAGATACTCCTCCTTTATCCTAAGGGGGCTGCAGAAGGGTGGAGGTCTATCTTCTCTGAGTGCTTTCTGCTAATTTTACTTTGCTTTCTGCCTAGCAATGGGGCAATAAAAATCTTTGGATAGCTGGCCTAAGGGGCCTAAAGGGAGGGTGTTTTTATTTTTCCAGTCAGAAGATGGGATGGGTTGGAAGTCTTTTGCCACTATCATTTTTACATGGAATTGTTGTAATCTAGAAGATACAAACTTTCTTAAGAGTTTAAATTAAGGCTGAGTGCAGTGGCTCATGCCTGTTTTCCCAGCACTTTGGGAGGCCGAGGCAGGTGGATCACCTGAGGTCAGGAGTTTGAGACCAGCCTGACTAACATGGTGAAACCCCATCTCTACTAAAAATACAACAATTAGCCAGGTGTAATGGCAGGCACCTGTAATTCCAGCTACTCGGGAGGCTGGGGCAGGAGAATCTCTTGAACCCAAGAGGCACAGGTTGCAGTGAGCCAAGATCCCGCTATTGCACTCCAGTCTGGGTGACAGAGCCAGAGCGAGATTCCATCTCAGAAAAACAAAAAAAAGAAGAAAGAGGCTAAATTAGCAAAGGATAAAAACTAGTAATAATAAGAAAGCCATCATTAGCTTTTATAATAAAAGTCCTAGGAGAGGTAAGAACCAGGTAAGACTTGGGAGAACATTTTTGATAGTCAACCAAATACAGTTGGGGCCAGTGTCCTCATTGTATTTATGTTATCAGGTAGTTTGTTCATAGATTTTTTTGAAGGTTAACCTCAATCTGTTTGAAGTTATTAATATTAATTAATTAATATATTAATATTATGTATAGATTGTATTAATAACTGCATAGACTTGCCTTGTTTAGCTACTAAATAATCCAGCACTAGTTTGTTATCAAGAATTATATTTGTCCAAGAGTCTAGGAATTTTTGAATTCCCTTTAATGCCTAATCTGTGTTGGTGGCTAATGACTGTAGGGTTTCAGTCAAGCATTTCAGGGCTAACTCATGGTAGGCAAAGCCACCCCAGGGGTCCATTAGTCTTATTGCTGCCCTAGTTCCTGCCAGAATCAACCCTATTGCTCATTTATTTCTGGTATTCCTGGGTCTTAAGGGGTTTATAGACAGTGATCCCCACAGGGGTAAGGGTGGCTAATGTATATTTATCCATTTCACCTTTTTGATATACAAGGGAAAGCTATGCCTAAAAGAACATGTGGCTCCCCAGCAAGTCGGGAATGGTTATGAGATATGACTGTTTCCCACTCACGAGCTCAAACAAATATGAGCCCAGTTGGGGCACAGAGGTCCCGTAAGGTGTGATGTCTATCCTTTGCGGCCAAGTTGGGTCTGTAGAGATATTTCTCCCCTGCCCCAGTGGGGGTGGTCAAACTATCCTTGCTCTTCAGAAGGGGTCTGTGCTTCCACCTTCCCCAATTAGGCAGCTGCTTTTCCCCTGTGTGTTTTGATCCAGGAGAAGACCTACAAACAGATTTTTTGCACACAAGTGGAATCCCATTTACCTTGCTACAACCTTGGGAACTTGGCAACTTAGAGTTAGCTTAGAGCACTGAAGGGAAACTTTTGTTTTTGTGTCATTAACACAACAGTAGGTACACAAGATAGAATTATTAGTGCACTATAGGTAAAGAGAGCCAACTTTCCAGGTCTGGGTAATAGTGGCAGGGGGTTTACATGGAATCCATTAAGTGGGGAAGAGTTTCACCTAACAAGTAGGGGACTGGGTACTTTGAGATTGCATTGATTAGTCAGGAGGTCTGGGGAGATGGCCATGAGATTTTTCTGGATAGGCCAGAAGGGGGAATTTGCTATTCTGGAAATGTTGATGACAAATTTAGTAATCACAAAGATGATTCCCTGATGCTATAATTTTTGAAATATTTTATTATAGAGTTTTACTCCCACCCACACTGGATTAGGTTAATTGAGAGAGCAAACAGGATTAATAGTGCCAACATGGTGTCTAGTTGGGCCTTAGAAGAGTCTCTACACCCAACAAGGATACAAGAGGTGTTTTCTAGGAGAAGGTAGTTGGCCAAAGTGATAGAAAAGAAATATAATCAAGAAGAAGAGAAGAATTAATGCTCCTATTCCCATCCACAGTATCATGTTATTACTTTTAGCCGTGTGTCATTTTAAATAGGTAGCGGAGGTCTTTCAAAGGTCATGGCTTCTTCCCCAGATGTACGTTATGGTGCCTGTGACTCATAAAAAAACAGGCTTTATTCTGGAGAGGTGTACCCAAGTAGTTATGCTTTAAAGGTTTAATATGGTGAGGGTATTTAATAATACTTGATAGAGGCCCTTCCAATTTGGTTGTAATTGATCCTTAAGGTATCCTTTTTTTTTTTTTTTTTCCTCCCAGTAAGGCTAAGTCTCCTGACTGAAGAGAAAAAGTATTCTTTTTAGTGTAGGAAAGGGCAATACTTTATTGTTATAATTTGGAATGGCCTCTCATCCTGGCTTAAACATTAGGGGTTGGGAGTATAGTGAGGTGTGTCTGACCCTTTATTTCTCATCAGGCTTGAATTAGATTTTTTAGTGTTTGGAGGGGATTCCCTTTGGCCAAAGCAGGGGATCTAATCAGTGTGTAGAGGGCCTACGGATTTTTTTTTTTTTCAGTTTATATTTTACCTTTTTGTCAAGGCACTCCAGAAATAGTATTAATAGTCAAGCTTTCCTCTTGTCTCAGCCTGACGCAGGGGTGGTGTGCTATCTGCCCCAGGTCCATTATGTCCTTTGTTGGGATCCCTATGGTCAAGGGACTTAGAGTTAAAAGACTTATAGCTAATTAATTGTTTTAGGTCAGATGGAAACGAAGGTCGGCAGACACTTATTAACTGTTAAACCTCTTTTAAGTAATATAAGAGTCAAAACTAAAAGTCAAAAAATAAGGTTATAAAACTAATTTATGTGTGTTGAGTTACTATAATCTTGGCTTATAGTAATTAGTTATACAAAACACAAGCATTTTGTTAGGCATCTATGTGCCTGCCTTTGATTTGGAGGGTCTCAATTAATTTTATCTCTCGAAATCTGGTCCTTATAATCTCACATGCCCACTTCTTCCATAATTGTTTTTGGGCCTGGGGGGATTGAACAGTTTTACATTTTAGAGGCAAAATAAAACATAAAGAATTAGCAATGCTTTAAACAAAAAGGTCATAAGCCCAGCCTAGTTTTGAAAATGACAGGAAAGGAATTTCACAGGTAGCTAAACATTTAAATTATTTGGTATCAAGGACTATAATAAGTTATATTAATTTAGGTAAAGGCAATGTTATTAAGTGAATACAAGCTTGCCCCCGTGTCTCATGAAAGCAGTTTACTTTGATTACCCCTTTGCTCAGGTTTAAAGAAGAGGCTTTGGTTAACTTGAGTTTGATGTTAGATACTGGCAGGAGTTGATGCCTTTTCTAGACTCCATCTCTACATAAAATTTAAAAATTAGCTGGGTGTAGTGGCAAGCAACTGTTGTCCTAGCTACTTGGGAGGCTGAGGTGGAAGGATCTCTTGAGCCCAGGAGTTCAATGGAAAATTGAACAAAAGACTTGACTATGCTCTTAAAAAATATGTACGAGTAGCTCATATACATATGAAAGGCTCCCAATCTCATTAGTTATCATGCAAATACAAACCGAAACCACAGGGCAATACCTTTACATATTCAATAAAACATTAAAATGGAGACTTAAAATACCAAATGTTGATGAAAATGTGAAACATTTGAAACACTCAAAACATCTGGTGGGAGTATAAATTAGTACAACCACTGTGGAAAATTATTTGGGATTATTTACCAAAGCTGGCCTACTTGTGATCTGGCAGTTCCAAATATACCCATCTGTTTATACACATTCACCACAAAAATGTACAGAAATGCTTATAGCAGAATGACTTATAATAGCATAATAGAGAAAAACCAGAAATAATTCAAATATTCATCAATATTAGAATGGTTAAATATATGGTGGCGTTTTCATACAGTGCAATACTTATACCACAATGAAAATGAACACTACTGCTAAGTGAAGCGGCATAAATGAATCCCACAAATAGAATAAGAAAGAATCAGTTGCAAAGAGTACAGTAAAGCATTTTCCTATAAATTTCAAAAACAGACAAAACTAATCTATGATGATAGAAATAGAAATAGATCCACCTCAGTAGTGTAATAACTAAGAAGGGACATGAGAGAGCCTTGTAGGGGGGTGGTGATGGGAATGTCCTATTTCTTGATCTGTGTTGTGATTAGAAAGGACGTTCACTTTGCAGAAATTCATTGAGCTGTGCATTTCTGATTTTTGCACTTTTCTGTGTGTATGCTACACTTTAACAAACTGATTACTCATGTATTAACAGAAAGAAGTCCACAATTCAGAGAGGTGAAAATAAACTCAATATTAACACTTTAAGATAACAAAAGAAAATTTTCTGACAGGTCATCCAAATGCACCATTTACACACACATCCACACACACATGCATAAGTGAAGAAGCTTACAGTCTTCACATGCACAAAAGAAACATTTGGGCCACTTACTTTGAGCCAAACCTCATCCTCTTTCTTCAGGCTACCTTCTGGCTGCTCACTCCTGTCATCCTGAGTTTCATTTGCACTGGCAACACAGGGAAACCAGCCAGTTAGGGGACGGTGGTTGGGTAAATCTGGATGGTATGATGTGCAAATCTGAAATACAATTTCAACCAACAATTTGAAGTATGGAGTGTGAAGATACAAGGACAATGAAACTCTCCAGCTCATAGCAAAGTTTTTCTCTCTGAATGCCTAATGATCACATTATTGGCAGAAAACTTTTCTCAACATTGAAGAATTTCTCAGTGCTCTCTTTAACGTTAAGATGTAACTTACAAGGGTAGAAAACACAACAAGCCTCAGTTTATCATCAGCCCAGGGGTCTTGTCCACTGGGTGGTTACAAATAGTCCTGGCATATTTCAGGTAACTGCCCCAGGAACAGGCAGGGAAGCCTGTCTGGGGTGATGATGAAGCCCCTTACCAGGCAGCATCCACTGCCCCAAAAGTGAGGCTACTGAGTTAGGGAACCACTGAGGATTCAGCTAAGTAAAGGAGCCAGAGAAATAAAACTCCAGGAAATTTCTCCCACTTCACTTAGGGAAGACAGACAGGCTAGACTAAAAGCCACTTCAGAGAGCGGTCATTACCTCAGAATCTCCCAACTTCCCTGGCTTCCTGTCATCGGATGCCAGGACTTGAAGGAGCAAGATGCCAGAATTTAGGCTGAGAGAATGTGGCAGAAATGGCTAGCTGCCGACCGGTATCTATTTCCCCTTACTTTTTTATTAATAAACTCCAATTTTGTTCAAGGCGACAGTGTATCTGGTTATAAACACTCATCTCCCTAGGGTTCCTTACAACTAAAGGTGATGAAGTGGCCTAGATCTGACCAGTAAGAGGCGGGTGGAAGTTTATCGTGTGGAACGTCCAGAAAAGCTATCATTTTCCCAATAAAAAGGGAAAGACTCAGCTGACATGCACCTATTTCCCTTTGGCCTGTCCCCTCCTTCCTTGAAATGCTGATTTCACACCTAGGAGAACTGCAGCCATGTTTTGAGCAGGAGGAAGAAGGCTGCACCCGAGGATGAAAGAGCTGGAATCTAGACGACCCTGGGTCCTTGATGAAATCCTTGAACTGGAGCATCAACCTTAGCTGACTCCTCAATCTCTTCAAAGATGTCTTCTCAAGTATAAAATCATATTATTTCATTCTGGCCTAAACTATCTAGAGGCCTAAATCTCACGTCTGTGAAAGGACTGTATTGCCTATTCTAATAAATGGAAGAGTTTATTTTGCAATAGAAGCATCTAGAATGGGTCCCAAGAGTCGTGAGCCTTTAATCTTCTTTTCAGTCTTCAACGATATCTCATAGATGTCATTGGTATAGCATTTTAGATCTGTCAGAGGATCGCCTATCTATTTAGGTGGATATTCAGAAAAAAAACTATATACCCAAGGATTTACTTCTAGCAAAACTCTACAGTTTCTTCAATAATAAAACTTCTTTAAATCAATTTATACTTTGATCCTCAATACACACTTTAAAGCTTATTTGATCATTGTAGTAAACCACTGAACGTGCAAAAGTTGTTACTATTCCCATTTTCCATGTGAGAACATTGGGTCCCAGAGAGGTTAAGTGACTTGTCCAACATCATGTAATTATAATAGCAATGCTGGTAGATCCAGTAATGTTGCGTAGGCCTTCTAACTCCTTTCTTCTTTTAATTATCCAAACACAGACCCCAAGTGTAAGCATAGGGGGAGTCACTTTACAATTTTCACAGCCTCGACTCTATTCATCTGGCTTAACTTACCAGGGAATGAGGTTCTCCAGTTACCAAGGAAATAGGACACTTCTTCTTGTCTTCATGAAAGGAGTAAGCCTGGGTAGCCCACTGATCCAAGTATCCTTTGGGAGTGTAGATGCCACAGTCTACAATGCTGGTTTTTCTCTCAAAAGGTTCACATATGCCATCTCCCTCATACATGTAGCAAAGGCTTGGCTCTCCTGCCAAGAAATATTGTGTGACACAGAAGAGTGCTTTCATAAATGTCATGATAAAAATGAACATGGGAATGTCCACGACATTTCTTCTCCAGCCCACTAAAGAGAATTCTGCAATTGCCTGCCAGTCTAATGCCTACCCCAAACACACAGATACACATACATCCCATATATCCCTAAAGAAGAAGGATTTTTTTCTCATTGGGAGAAAGGTAGAAACCATCTACATTATAAAAGTACAGAAAGGGTTGAGATCAGGGAAGAAAGAACAGGGAGAAAAAAAGCAGCTGTAGGCTGGGTGTGGAAAGAAATTTTAAGTAATAGTTGAGTAAGATATTTAGGGGAAGCTAGAGATATAAGATACGTAAAAGAAGAAAGGAATATAAATAAATCCTAACATAAATTATATATTTGAATCATTTTCACAGTTTTTGAAATATTAAAATATTAAGGGGGATTTTTCTCAATCACTTTTTGTTGCTTGTGTTTCTTCAACTGCGTGACTGCTATTAAACTGGAGAATATAGGCTCCAGGCTTATGAGGGCTACATATGTATTAATTTTCTTTTAGTCTTAGAACAACCCTGTGAGGTGTGTATTTTGTTTCTTTTATGATAGGAAGCCTGAGTCTCAGTGATTTTATGTGACTTCGTAAAGGACCCTAGAATGGTAAGCAATAGAGCATTAATTTGAGTCAGGCTTAAATCCAAGAGCCAGAATGAAGGTTCAGCAGCTATTACTCCACACTGCCTCAAACTAAGACAGAGGGGCTGTCTTCAAAAGCAAACAGGTGAGAAATGAATATCTGAGAAAATATACTGGGGTTGTAAAGCCAGCTGGTATGCACTGGACAAGTTTCATTCTTGCTCATACGATAACTCCTAGTAAATGAATAGCACTGACTCTTTATAGATACATAGACACAGTGCCTTCAAATGTAGATAGCTGAGAAACACTTACAAAGCCATTTAAGTTCTGTTGCATTTTTTACCAAAATATGAGGCAATTAATATTAATGGAACAATTCAAATTTCTATTTTCTACTTAAAAAATAGGACATGAAAATAAGATTAAGATTCAAAATAATAACACCTAGGTATATATTCAGTGAAAGCATTAGTAAAATTTACTGTTACTATTTCTTTTTTTTCATGTTCAGTTCTTCATAGCAATATCACAGGACTGTTCCAGTAATTTGCCAGCTGTCCATCAATATATAGTTATTAATTATTCTCTTAATAATTTCCTCTAAGACCCTTCTGTGGTAAATCTATCTCTACTTGCCAGATATAAGCCACTGTCCACAGGACTTGGTTGAAAATCTATTTTGGGCTTTCAATTCATGTGTTTCATCAAATCTACTCAAAGCACTCTCCAAAGCCAATGTATGTGCTTTTGGAATGACTTTCCCATGATGATTCTCTCTCTCTTTACATGTGTGTATACTTTTGTTTTGTTTTTCTACTTATAATCCAGTAACTACTCTTTTTGCTTCTTGTCTCTATTTTTTTGAGCACGGACCTAAAATTTTTGTTTATGTTTCTTTCAAATTCATCTGAAAATAACTGAATACTTTAAAAATATATTTTATAATGGTTCCTTCAAACCCAAACTTTTGAGAAATAATGGAATATAACTATGTGCTTAGCATATGATGAACTTATGACTCACTGAAAAAATGTCTAATGTTGGAATATATCATTTTAACCTTACTCTGTATAGTTAAAACAATTTAAATATAGTCTTACTGGGGTTGAAGGAAATAGTCAAACTTTATGAGATCAAATGTGATAGACACAATATAAGGTCTGCTTTTAAGTTAAATAAGACTTGAGCTGCACTGAGGAAATTCAGTGTTTGGAGAATATATATTGTATTTAATATGAGACCACTATGTGGCTACCAAAAAGAAATAATGTTAACAGAGGTTGTGTTAACAAATACTTGTGTACAGAAGAGGGAGGTAATCGGTTCAATGTATTCTGCATAGCCAGACCACATCTGGAGTATTGGATTCCCTTCTGGGCATTGACCACATGAAGCATGCCAGTTTGGGGTAAATAAGAAAGGGTCTGGAATCCTAATCACATGAGGGGATGTTTGGATTGGAAAGGAGAATAATGGAGAGGTATTTCAAATATCTGAATGGTAGTCAAATAAAACAGAAAAAAATATATATCCTCTGTAGTTTCATAGCAGGGAAAATGCACTTGATTAAGTATGAGGAAAGCTGAGTTCCAGGGTTGGCTCTGCAAAGATTTCATTGTATGCCCTTGGATGAGTCACTAAAATGTTCTGAGCCTCAGTTTCCAAACTGGAAAAAAAGGAAAAAATTTTACAACAGATAAGGCCATTTGTAAACAGAATGGTCTGTTTCAAGATGCATTCTTCACTGCTAGAGTTAGGCAAGCAGAAGCTAGAAGCTCATCTTTCATGCTTTGGTAGGAGGCATTTATGTAAGACAGAAGCTGTGCTCTAAGTCACTGATAAACTCATACTCAAGAAAGGATCAGGGACTTGATCAGACTCATGGTACACAACATGCATAGAATACATGGTACCACTGAACACATAGTACACAATGGACCTTTTTCAAATGGATGGATGGATGAATGTATGGAGAGAGGACCACCAACATTCTATGATTCAGGTCTGGCTCTGGAGAGCAGGGACATTTGTATATTCTGTATAGTACTTAACACCTTAATAAATTATACATAATTGTAATCACATTCTACTTTATCTTAAGATTTCAAGACTTTAAAATAGTTTGAAATGCACTGCTATTTAAAAAAACTTCGATGTGTGGTTATGCTCCACCAAATAATTGCAATCTATGTAGATGACAATGGAAAATAATATGCATATAAGAAACCTGTTGATGATAGCTTTAATCAGAATTGGAAAAGTGTTGTAGACTGCCTCCCCAGAGTGGCAAGAGTCTAGAGTAAAAAGCACCTTATACTCTAGAGTCAAAGTTAAAATTTTACCAGTGATTCTACAAGGCTAGAATGTGTTAGGATCCTCTGTTATTCCTCATGATTGAATCTATGACACACAGTCACCAAAATATGTCTTGCATTTGCTTTGGCTTAGAATGTTTCCTTACCCTAATTTGTATGTAGAGTCCATATGATTGTGCTACTTACCTGACATACTGGCGTTACCCTGAAGGACCCAAGAGAAATCCTTGGTAACATTAAGCTAGGAAGCAGAATCACCTAGTGGTTTACCATGCAGATTCTAGAGCTGTACTTCCTTAGTTCAAATGCTGACTTTACCACTTATAGCTGCATAAATGAAATCGAGTTATTTAAGCTCTGTGCCTCACTTTGGTTTCCCCATAATTATTCTAAGGATTGAATGAGATAATACCTGTGAAACAATTCATGTCTGGCATACAAGGGACACATCAAAGGTTATTATTATCACTAAGCTAGATGTTACAAGGTATCAAGAACTCACAAAATAATACACTTCTAAAAGTAGGACACAATCTTAGACTGGAACTCCTGAACTTACCTACACAGTTGAAACCTTCCTCCAGCTCACACGCCTTGGAGCAGCCATCTCCACTCACAAGGTCTCCATCATCACATTCCTCTCCCAGGCTCCTAGAGGGTAAAATATACATGCATATATAACACAAAAAAATAATTTTTCTTGTTTAGCTACCATTGTTTAAAATTCTTACAATTTATCAGTATATATTAAAAAGTGCAAGTTGGAAAAAAGTAGGAGCTAGAAGAATGCTTTTACAGAAAATAGAAACAAACATATGGATATATAAAGTAGATACAATTTATACAATGATTGTTGATTGGCATATCCAGTGGGTTGTGGGAATTCCTGAAAGTCAGGTAGCTCATGGCACAGAAACATCTAGGAGATCCATGAGGGTCTTGACGGCATTTCGGGAGACAGCCTTAAGCTTAGAAAAGCCCTGCCAGCCCTATAATGAATAAAGGCTTAAAATAGCTGACAATGGTGAGAAGAAAGGATGCCTGTCTCTGTGGTTTCATTTATTCATTTTTATCTGGTTTTTCTTTATGCTTTCATTGTTTTGTTACATAAAGTTGACGTTGTTACAAAAATTAGGATTTTGTAAAATTCAATCTCCTGTTCATATACCCAGAGACTTAAGTAGCCCTATGGGGCCATCTCTCCGTCTAGGGCATCTCTAGGGCTCAGTTCCCTGTCTTTACTCCCTACTACCACCTGGTGACAGCTAACATATATTGCAGGGAAGAAACAAATGCTAAGAGAAGAAAAACGTTTTTGTTTCCAATCTCAAATGCTAATACAACAGATGACAAAATTTGAATTGAGGTGGGTGAGTTAGTTTATAGTGAAAGGGACATGAAGCAACTTATGGAAACAAAATAGATAAGTTTGGGTTGATGCTCCTATGAAAGAACCAACATTTGGCTATTGCAAAATGAATGAGGATTACCATTTTTTTTCTCCTTGATTTTGTTTATGCTCAAAATGGACATATATTTTAACTCAATAGATAAAGGATTTGGAATGTTAAAGTGCTTTCAGACCCAGAACATCACAAATAGCTCTAATCTATTGTTTAAAGTATTCCTCACTAGGATGAGTGAAAGATTAAATAATTAGAAATGAGAATGGTTTAAAATGAATTAAATGTATGCTATGAATACAGTGATATAGTACTCATATTTTACTTGGCAAGCTGGAAGTGGAGAAGGCTAAAAGAGATATAAAAACAACATAATTGAAGAAATTAAGGAAACTTCAAATCATTTTTCTATATAAATGCAATGCAGTTCAATGAAAAGAGACTATACTGGGGACCTAATTAAATGTGTGCTATATCCAACAAGTCTCCAAATACTTTATGCCTTAATGTGCTTATTTATGGAGAGAGGATTAACCTTCATCTGTGTTTTGCTACAAGGGGTCCAGGAATAATCTTGGAGGTCGCCAACTTTATATTTTCATTTTGAAGATAATCTAAACAATCAGTATAAGCATGCTATGTATCATCTTGTGCTATGCGACCCAACAGAAATGTAATGAAAGCCACATTTTTAATTTTTCTAGTAGTCATTTAAAAAGTAAAAAGAAACTGGTAAAATTGGTTTTAATAATATATTTTACCTAACCCAAGATATTCAAAATATTATTTCAATCTGCAATCAGTATAAAATGAGGCATGTTACATTATTTTTACATACTAAGTCTTTGAAATCTAGTGTGTATTTTTCACTTACAACACATGTGAATTTAACTATTTGATCTGTATTTAGATTTTATAATACTTATAGTTGAAACATAAGATTTACCTGCCCAAGTTGTTCCAAATATACTTGAAGATTTTCCAATAACCTAATTCAGTTTTGGTTTTTAAACTACATGTAAATTACTTAAAATTAAATAAAATTCAGTATTCAGATTTTTAGGTGCATTTGGTATATTTTAAAGGCAAAAAGAGCCACCTATGGTTGGCGGCTCCTATATTGAACAGCACAGATTGAAATGAGTAACTTCTGTATGAATACTGTTTATAATTTCAGGGCCCTGCATTGTGCTTGTTTTGATGGTCCTATTGACAAGTGATATCCAAGTGATCATTAATGATTGGTATGGCTCCTTGTTTTATGTGTAATGTGGTGCCTTTGGTAAGCCAGATTTGGAGTTATATACCTTCCCATTGGATGGAAGCGCTAGTTACACAGAGAAGAAAACACAGGCAGAAGTTTCAAGGAACATTTTGATAAGAAACCTTGTGAGACCCAGTAGCCAAGCAGTGCTGCCTTAGATGAAGCTGCTTTAAGGCACGTGAGAGAATGTGTAAAACCAGGGTAGGAAAAGAGCTCTCCAACCCTTTCAGCCCCACATGCTTCAGGCAGAAATGTCATCCTGGGGCTGCAGTGTGGCCACCATTCGACAGCTGCCTTGGAAGACACTAGGGCAGAGGACAGAGTGTTTTGTTCAAGGAGGGTCCTGCCAGTGTAGTAGTGGTTACCCAGCCCCCCAACACATTAACTGGTGGACTGCAGGTTTAAAATGAAGCAACCAAAACAGAGAAAACAACAACAGTATCAAGTGGACCTGTCCTCTGCAATGTGAAGCATCCCAGGGAGAAATTTGATTTGAAATGAAGGAGGGAAGGTGGCAGGCTGAGGCTGACTTAGGTGGCAAGGGACAGCACATGAGCAAGGTTGAGGTGACTTCAATGGCTTCTACGTATTATCAAGGGCTGGGAACATTTTAGTGTTTATACTTCTATGACAAGCAATAGACTTACTATAGTTTCAGGATCTTAGACGACTGAAGAGATAAACAAAGTTTAGTGACTGCTAAATGATGGGATGGAATCCCAAGAAAGGCTACAGAATTGATTCCCAACAGGGCTTCAAGATACGATATATTTTCACCTGGTCTGGGAAAATACAAATAACCCATCTTATTAGTATGCAAAATCTAAGACAAATCACAGTGTTTGGCTTCTAGCCTCCTAATCCCAGCAGCTTTATATAAGTAATAAATAAGGCTAGATGAGCATTAAAATTAGGTTGATGTAGGGTGATCAACTGTCCAGGATTTCCTGGGACTTGGTATTTCTAGTGCTAAAACCGGAAAAGTCCCAGGCAAACCAGAATGAATTAATTAGTCCTTTATGTTAATGTCACAAAAGGGCAACAAGAAAAGTCACATGGTATGTTAAGAAACAGAAAGAGTGATTCCATTTCTACCTTGGTGATGCTTACAGAATAGCTGGAAATTATATTGTTATCAGTTCTACTAAGGCTTACATGAGAAACTGAAGATCCAAAGGCTATACTGAATTTCCTCAGATCACACAACTAGTTAGTAGAATAGGCCATTTGTTCAAAAGAGATCCTCTTTCGGCATCATTTGATGAGTAAACTTCTTCCGCATAAATTCCTTCCCTGAATCACTGTCCAGCATTTGCTTGCTGAGGCCATAAAAGGGGCTCCCAGATAATCAGTCTCAATACCTCAATACTCTGGGATTAGCTATAAAAGTTGGTTCCTCCATAACTATTTAGAGATGCCAGATCTCAAGACCTGACAAGACCAAGTCCCAGATTTTAGAATTTCAACACTAGAATCAAATGGTGCCTTGCTCCCTACATTTCCAAAACAAGTCAAACTCCTGAAATTTCTGTTCAGAGCAGTGTCCCTGCTCAGATACACACACACACACACACACACACACACACACACACACACATACTACTCACTCTGACACCTTCCCATCTCCGCAATAAGGAGCTCCATGAATGTGGTTCAGAGGAGGCGAAGCTTCTCCCAGTTCTCCTCCAGCTTCAGCTAGAACTTGGTACCGATACATCTGCCCAGGTGTGACCTCCCTATGGAAACCAAAGGGTTTGTGACCACTACAGCCACAAAGTGAGGCATGCCTTGGGTCCTTCATTGATGGTTTGCAGAAGTTGAAGGGAAATATTATGGGAAACATAAAAGTTAAACATATGCTGCGTTGTCTAAAACAAAGATCAGGGCACAGTCTTACCAGAAGGTTTGAAACCATATTTATTTCTGTATCCCCTGTGTGTTGTACAGAGTAAATGCGTAGTAAATGCTTGCTGTGTTAACACTGAACTTAACAGCCCTAGTCAATCTAGGAAGATGGTATTTCAAGTGCATTTTTACCATGTTAAAGCAAAACAAAACTATTTAAAAGCCAGTCTTCTGTATCATCGAAGTAATCAAAGAAACTGGAGATTAAAACTTCAGTGTTTGGGCTCAGGAAGGCCCCCTTCTTGGGTCTGCAATCATAGTTTTCTCTCAAGAGAATTCTTGTCTTGAGGAGACTGAATCCTTAGGAGTAAGATAAACTGTCTCAGAAGGTAGGAACACCTTTGGTCACAATTTGGGGGATTCAAGAAGTTCCACAATTAGAAATGCATTAAACGACTCCTCACCTCCAAACCTATTAAAGTATGTAGGTATCGGGAATGGAGTCGTATCAGTTGACCCCGGAGATGGAAGGAGCTTGTCAGACTCTCTCTAGAGCCCGGGTGCACTGATTGTGTGGTGAGGGTGAAAGGCAGGGCACTGAGAAGAGGAAAAGGGCTCAAGAAGGGGAGCTTCTGATCCAAAAGACAAATTCTGTCTTCATCTTAATTTTGCCCAGTGCCTACCCTAATTAAAAAACTACCACCAAAGTCAAGCTAGGATGGGAGTTACTTAGTGAAACAGGATCTCAAAGGGTTGCTGGGACTACCGTGAGTGGCTGCCATCAGTATTCTGCCATGGTTCTCTCCTTTTTAACAGACTTTTCAGCTCACCCACAAAGCCTCCACTCCCTCAGCTGATGCAGCAACCAGCAACCAGGAAATGTCTCAGGGTTTCAAAAACATCTTTAAAAACCTCTGTGCTGGCTTTTAAATATTTAAATAGAAAAGAAACCTAGATATTAAAGTCTTTTAAATTTCCAAATTAGTTACCCCGACATCCCCCAGGGAAGCAAACCTCTCATGAGAATGCCAGATATTTCTAAAGCAAAACCAATTTTACATCCTAATCAATGCTGACAGTTTCCCTTTACAAGGCGGTTTCTGTCAGACTGCTTGTCCAGCCATGCATAAAAGCTTCACACTTTTCTGTGGCTGGGGAAAGGACTGGATGGAAACATCAGCATGTGTTTACTTTTCTTGAGGAAAAACTCAGCGGCAGGTAGCCCAAGCCCTCCAGGATCTGAGTTTGTAAAAGGCAGTGTTACTGAAGCAAGAGGATCAAAATGAGATCCAGTTGAAAAATTGGATTTTAATTCCAGTTTTGCTATTTACTAGCTATTGAACCAAATCAAAGTTAAGCCTCAGATTTTTCATCTATAAAATGAGATATTATTGACCTTAAACATGTATGTGTCTGTGTGTGTGTGTGTGTGTGTGTGTGTGTAGCAAACTAGATAACAAACGTCATCTTAACTGCCTTATTTAAGAAGTTCAAAATGACATTTCTTTTTTCCTTTTAAAGCTACCTTTGCATTTGCATTAGCTTTTTGGTCATTTCACTATCTTCTAATTCTAATTGACAGGCAAATATGGGAAGAAAAATGTAATGAAGCTCAAGGTGGACATTTTTCTCTATTTTTTTTGTAGCTGTGGTAGACTGCCAAATGACTACCCTGTCCCCAGTGTACCCCTCTATGATGTGACTTTGCTGCCTCTCTCATCAAAAGGGAGGGTTTATTTTGCCACCCATTGAGTCTAAAATTGCTGTGTGACTTGCTTTGGCTAGTGGAATATTATAATGAATAACATAAAGCAAATATTTGAAAAGTGTAAGCATTGGGGGGCTTGCCCTCTCTGCTGCTGGAAACCCTTCCCCTATCATGAGAAGCCCAGGCCAAGTCTTGAGAGACCATGAGGAAAGAGGCTCTCATCCCTCCAGCCATGCCAGCTGTCTCAGCTGTGCGGGAGGTCATCCTGGGTCATCTACCACCAGCCAAGTCAGTCTAGATGAGAACACTCAACCCACTTATGAGAAATAATGTTTGCTGTTTTAACCCTCTACATTTTGTGATGATTTCTAGTGCAGCAAAAACTAACTGACAGCATCTCTGATAAAACTTTGTTTTGCCCTAGTTCTGCCCTCAGGGCAGGCTCCAAAGAAGGTTATGAGGTTGAGAGAATTTGCCTTTGGAGGTACCAGCCTCCTGCTCCAGACATTGAGTTCTTTGTAAGTAAGGACCTCATCTTAGTCTGTGCCCCCAGCACTGAACATGCAGTGCCAGGAACATAGTAGAACTCACTAAAGGTAGGAAGAAAAGACAGAACTAAGAGAAAGAGGAGAGCTGGAAGAGAAAGATAAAAGAGAGTTGGTTGATGGGGGGTAAGGGGAAGAAATGAGAGAAGGGGAAAGAATGAAACGCATATCATGAATGAGTCGTGGAACTGAGTGCATTGTCTTGTCTGCCGGGCCCTTGGCCTCCTTGCATAGCAATAGAAGAATTGACTATACCTTATAAATGTTATGGGGTCTGTGGCAGATGATCAGACAGCTAAAGCAAAGAATTAGAAATTAAATTGTCACCAGACAGGAGTACGTGATTCTGATTAACTTATTTGTGGCAATTATGTTCAGTTCAACTGAAACATCTCATACACTAACCTGTTTTGTCCATAATCATGACGATGGCATCAGCAATCAGGCACCTGCTTGCCCCTTTCTGGGAAGTGTTTTTCTTTACCTCAGATATGCTACTTTACAGTAAAATCCCCTCTGAGAGTCTAAACATTCCTCCAACGAAGGGCATGACTGAATATTAAAAAGCGGGGGAAGAGTAACAAAACCCACCCCCAGAGCCCCAGGAAGCCCCATAGTCATGCTACCAAACTCACACATCTGTGAACTTCCTGTGAAGATGTGTCACCACCACGGGCAAACCACTGGCAAATGGGGGATCGCGGAGAACCTGGTACCTCACAGGCCTGCAGCCAGAGCACAAGGGACTGTGGGGCTGAGAAGTCAGGAGCGCTGCATCAATCTCTATCCTCTCATCGAAGGTGTAGACTTTCACCCCTGAGACCTTCCCATCCACATGCAGTTTGATAGTGAGTGGGATGTCACAGAAAGTGTCTAAGGGGCCCAGGTGCACAGACTCCTTGTTTTCCAGCAAGATCTCTGTGTCAAAGAGGACCTGCGAGGAGTCCAGGAAGAAGGAAGTGACCCACAGGGTGAGGGTGTCAGCTTGGACCGGGTATTGGAAGAGCAGCTCCAGGCTACAGCCTTCTGTGGGGCAGGGGACCGTCATGTTCATGTGGTACAGGTGGACCTCTGGGCTCCAGGCCTGTAAGCTCGGCTCGCAGGGCTGATCTACGTCAGGAGGCCCTGGTGGGAGATCAGCAGAAAGATACATCAGTAGCAGCCATTAAAAGTCAGAAAATGAGTAGCCCTTAGCAGCCAGAAAGAGGAACTACAGAGAGAACGTTTAGAATTCCTGTAGAAGTTGGTCATCTTAGCAGGTTAGATCTTAAGTACTAGTAAGAACAAAGGTGTAAAAGTAAAAAGCATTACATTCCTGTTACCCCATTCCTGTACATGGTGCCCTTAGCAAGAGGAAACCCATCAGGAACTGGGAAGGGAGCAACCCACACCCTAGCTGGAAACATGAGGCTGCTGCAGAGAAGTCATGTCCTTAAAGAATCCTTGAGGAGAGAATTACATGTGATTAGTCCATTCATAACTTATGATAAATTAATGCTTCTGAAGACCAATGATTTCACCCTGTCACTGCAATCTTTGTAGGGCTCTTCACAAAACTCCTTTCATTCCCTAAGATCCCACCCTGGCAATCCTTTCAACTGATGGTTAGATGAACTTTAAAACCATACATTGAAATTTCTCTTTCAGTTCAGGTATGTGTAAGCAGGTAGGTAACTGCAGGCAGGAAACAGAAACACATACTATGGAATGGGAAAAAAATGAAGATTCAGTAGCCAAATAAAAATGTAATGATAAAAAATCAAATATCACAAATCTATGAAAGTCAGCTCCATGGAAATAATCTACCCAAATGGTTTTCCTTTCTGTCGTGTGAGGGGAGTTGAAGAGAGAGTGTTGAATCAAGAACCAGCAGGAGAGTTGAAGAGAGAGTGTTGAATCAAGAACCAGCAGAGTCAGGCCTCCTGTGCCCTTAGCTGAGTGGCTGTGGCACACCTTTCTATGCCTCAGTTTCCTCTTTTAGAAAATAAGCGATAATGTTTAACCCCTGCCTTACTAGGGCAGTGTAGAGCTATACAATGTTCTAGAGAAATTAAATATCTACATTTACCAAAGTAGAAGTATTTAGCCCTTCAAAATTTGGAAAATAAATTATGCCCCAAAGTCCAGAGAAAACCAGTTCAAACATTGCAATTTCCCTTTCAGTTCAGGTATGTGTGAGCAAGGAGGTAGCCGCAGGGAGAAACTACAGGCTGGAAACATAAACACATATTATTTATTTCAAAAATATGTGTGTGCAACTGTGTGTGTGTGTGTGTGTGTGTGTGTGTGTGGTATGTTACATTTTATGGTTTTTATTGTTTTTCACCTATATTGTGAGTTGATTCATTTATTATGAGTTGATTCATTCATTCAACAAAAATTGGTAGTGTACTTCTAATCTAGGTATTAGAACTAATCTAGGTATTAGAGATACTAATCTAGGTATTAGAGATAGAGGAGTGAATAAGAGAGACGAAAATCTTGCCTTTTTATATCTTACAACAAAGTGATAGATGCAACAATAAATATATAAAGGGATATAAAGTATAATACTAAGTAGTAATGATATCTGTGAAGACAAGTGGAGGAACATAAGGGATACAGAATTATGAGGTGAGGCTGGGAGCTATTTTAGGTTATGAAGCCAGAAAATTCTCACCATGAAGATGACGTTTAAGCAGGGAATGTGTCTGTTTTAGTTTTCTAATCCCCATAGCATTTAGAAAACAGTTGGTGGTTAAGTAGTGCTCATTAGATATATTTATAAATACATGTGTTTGTGCCAGCTCTGTTAGAGATTCAATTACTTTTATAGTATATATTTTAAATATGACCTGTTTCCTCACCCTTTCAAAGGAAAGGAAGACCAGTATTTCTTATTATTCATATATACTTAGTGATTTATGAATTAATCCTTGTGAAGTCTAATGTTAGTAGTCCTAAAAACTTCTGTTGGTCTCATAAGTATTATTATGAAGCCCCCAATACTAACAGAATAAAGGTCCTTAGAAATCAGCCTAATAGCGGCACTGCCAGTCAAAACGTTTCTATTATGACTTCATGTTAAAGCATGAAACGGAAGCCCTAAAAGTTGACTTGGTTTGCCTCAAGACACAATACAAGAATTAGAACCTAGAACTTCTAATTCCTTTTACCTGTCTCAGATAACTGATTTTTTTTCTCCCTAGAATTAAAAAAGAAAAAAATACTGGGCCAGGGAATCAAATAGGCATTAAAACACCAGCACAGGACAGACTGTTTGCCACACACACACAAAATGGCTCTTTATGAAATGTGAATCTCTGTTTAGAGTCCAAGGCAGTAAATTTTATACTCACTTTCCATTCTTCCCTGAAAATTCTCACTTGAAAAAAGTCATATACAATCAATCAAGTAAATTGTCTCCTTCCAGATTTATCCCTGAAGCCCTGTCACTTGAGTGACTGGGAGCCCAGGATTATATCTTGCAGATACTGTAGACTCTCAGACCAATATTCTCCTTTTTTCATGTCACAATCAAGACTGCAGATTAATTCAAACAGGACTTTGCCCAACACATCTTATTTAATTGTTTTTAGTGTCTTAATATTTTAAAGGCAAAGAAAAAAGTTGATAATTGGGTAAACATTAAAGATGATGATGATGGAAGAAGTCAAGCCATTCATCAGGAGGTGCTAAAATCCTGTCAACAGTATTTTCTGACTTGAACTGGGAAAAGATTCGTGCTGTAATTTATCTTAGGGGCATTAATGTACATATGTGAGTGAATGTGTGATTATTTGAAAAGTTAGCACAGGTACAGAAAAAAAGATAACAAAAAATATTTTCTGCTTCCTGAAGCCTAACTCAGATCATATCCAAAGCACAACCAGTACCAGTGATTAATAGACTCATAAAATAGCATAGACGAGAACGATCAGTGTGGAACACCTGGTTCCCCCCACCCTACCCAGACTCGTTCAGCCAGTGCATGAGTGTTCTCTGCACTGTGTTCTCTATTACTTTCCTGATATACAGGAGTAAGAGGTCAGCTTATACTGTCACGTGGCACGGCTGCTCCAAGGACCAGTAGGCACACATAACACTACACCTCCCAGCTATCTCACCCTGAAGTCACACCCTGAGTTCAGCTGACTTCTCCACCCTTCTGTCCTATATGCTGATCTCTGCTTCACCACAGCCATGGGGCCTCCACGTTAGACACATATGAGACATTCTGCACACAGCAGCACCAGGCAGTTTCTGCAAGGCTCCTGAAGATATCCAGCCAAAACACATACAGACAGACAGACACACACACACACACACACACACACACACACACATACTGCCTTTTTCTTGCCATGTCACTACTCCACTCTTTACCACCACCCCCATCCTCAGTGGTCACCAGGGTATAAAGAAAAAGCATCATGGTACTTTACCCACAGCCTCCTCTGGGGTCCAATAACCTGAGGAATCACACACCCGCCGGGAGGAAGCTGTGTGCACATACTGACGAAATGTTCCATCTTCAGTGCAAGCGCCACACATGCTGCCTGAGGCCCTGGGGAGATGAAGGGATGGAGATGGGAGATGAGGAGAGTCCATCAGAGGAGTTGGGATAAGAAAATTAGAAAGACCTTTGTGTGGGGAGGGGAGGGGTTGATGGTTAGTAAGGACCTAGAATAACTGTATCTCAATCATTTTTTCTTGTGTGGATCTCATCTTTGCAATATTCAGTGACATGAAAATTTCAAGATCATGAAGCAGAAAAATTTAGCTAAGTCATAAAAGAGGCCTGTGGAGATGAAAGTGGGCAGTTTCTGTCCTAGGAACTAAGTAAACACCAAACAATTGAAATCTGAATCTTTCAACATAAAATTCCCTTCTACACTGACTCTCAATAAGTCATTCAAAGCTTCCTTGAATTTCCCCCACTAAAACACACAATAATTTCCCACATAAACTTATTAGCTATATGTGTCCTTATGTTTTAAGCTCCCTACTTTAAATCACTTACATAAAATAAAAGTCAGGTGAAATGTAATGTCTCTTGGCTCACCATTGCCCTTGGGGATATATCCAAATTATTTATCATGACTCAAGGTCCTTCACAAGCTAGCTCCAGCCTCACCTACTGCAGTTCCTTTCTGAGTTTTATATTTCCAGCACAATGAACAGATCACCATTCCACAAATACATCATGCTCTTCAGCTCCATAAAATATGGAGCTGTTCTCTTTGCTGCCAAATAGCCTTTCCAAGCTTCTCTGTTTAGCAAACTCCTACTTACCCTTCAAGAACCATTCAAGTGTAAACTCTGCAGTAGCACTTAAGCCTCTCTCCTCTGAGTGGCCAGTACTCCCTTCTCTGTGCACCCACTTCACGTGCTGGCTCCTCTCTTAGGACTCTGCTATGTGGTGTTGAGAATTTCCATTCACATTCTTTCCTCTCCTTTGCCTGTGAGCAGGTCCAGACAAAACCCTATTCTTGTTTATATTCCCGAAAGGTAGCACAGGGATTGGACCCAGCAGTCCCTCTGTGAATGCTTGTTTTATGGATATCCATGAGGTGATTAATACAGTTTATGAAAAGTTCTACAAGTACCGTAACTGAGGTAACTGGAAGAGGTAGACGCAATCATAGCTACTACATAATAACGGTAAGTCACTTCATGGGGCTTGCCTCTGATCCTTAGAATCTTTTTAGAAGCCCACTTGTGAATGACGCATCTGAAAATGGAGGCATCAAGTCAGGGTCTCTCAAAAGGTAAGAAAACAAGAATAACATCTTGTAATATGCCAGAAAAATAATATTATAAAATAAAGGTAGTGATTATGACAGCTGCTCCCATTTCTGAAGTACCTCACATTACTGGCATTGTGCCACTATGTCGTGCTTTTCATAAATGATTTCTAATTCCTGTAATAACCTTATGTTTACAAATGAGAAAACTCAGGCTCAGAGAGGTTAAGTAAATTGCCTAAGGTCACAACAAGTTCCTTAATTCCTTTGAGCAAGTTCCCAAACACCGTTGAGAGTCCAATACTTTGGAAACTAAAAGGTGTAGTTAAGATCCAACCTCGGACTCCAGTCAGCACTCACTTCTAACGTGAACATAATTCCAAAGCTCATTCTTTTGATGCACTTGGCCCTTCCGGGGCTGCTGCTAAGTGCGTAGCTGGGGCTCTTCTCTGACATAAGGGTTCCAAATACCTGCTGGGGTGGAGTAAACACAACTCCAAGCATGACACAAATCGCTGGGCATGTGACGCGAGTCCCCCTGACACACATGTTGGGAGGTCTCAAAACTGCAGTCCACCTAGCTGAGAAAAGGAAGCAAATTGCAGGCTTTTCTGCCAACAGACTCTCAGCACACCCGTACTGATGTCTGCTTTATCGTAACGTTTGTACCAGAGAGAGAATTCAAAGATTAAATTGTTTACATGTGTTACATAAACGGATGTAAAACTCTGGTTTGCACATACCCAAAGAGGACTTGCTGTTCAGGCAGTTCGACCAAAGCTGCACAAGGTCACACTTGCAGGAAGACGATTCTCACACACATCACATAGATGTGTGCTGACTCACAAACAGAGCCCATGAGGGTTTGGGCGCTGATGACCATGAAACTACTTTGTAGGGTTGTGAGGTCTAAGTGGTGTCACACACTAAGTATGTATCAAGGTATCAGGGACCGGTATCAAGATCCCAAGAGGCTGAAACACCACTGTGAAAGAGGATTCACCAGCTTCCTCCTATCCCTGTCTCTCTCTTGCTGCTCTCCCTAGGCCTTCAGCAAAGCTGAAGGGCATGGAAACTTGTTCCAGGGACACCCTTCTCTTTAGCTGAGGCCTGACACCCAGAGGGAAAGTGTGGTACGAAGAAGAGATGTGCTAAATGAGAACGCTCTAAATTAAGAAATCATCCATTCCATGTTCCTTATTCCCGAATTTCCACTGAACTCCTCAGTTCACCTCTAGTCAGTTGTGGGGTCTTGGGCTTGCCATTGTATGTTTCTCTGTGCCTCAGAATTCTCACTTCTTTAGCAGGAGCTGTGTTTATTGCAAAGACTAAATAAGACAAGTGCAAGGAAAATACCTAGCACAACACTTCACATACAGTGCAACCAATAGATAAGGGACTGTCGTTATTTAGAATATAGCAGTAGGTTTTGAAAGAGGTCAGTCCGCACAGGTCACAGAAGGGGTTCTGGTCCTTCTCAGTGAAACCATATTCTCTCATCCCCCACCAATTATCAGATGTCATTCATTTTCCTACCTTTCCTTTCTACAAAAATTTATCTGATATTCTTTCAAACCAATATGCAAAGGATGAATGCAAGTTTTAGGTATAATGCTTTTCTTCAGTAAACACATATTAGGTGTCTGTTGTGGCAGGGCAAGAGACAAAGAGACAAAAAAGAATCCTGCCTCCCCCAGTAGTTACTAGTCAAGTGGGGTAGATAGGAAAATAAGCAGAGGATGACAATTCCATGAGGTAGTGGCCATAAGAGGGGGAGGCATAGGAGGCTGAGAAGGTGTCAGAAGCACCCTCATAAGTCAGGGAAGCCCTCTGATGCACAGCTTATGGCAGTGGGCACACTCCCATCCACCCACACCCAGAAGTGCCTGGAGAAGTATGCTATAATCCCTCCCCCAACACCACTCTGCCAGTGGCAAGCCACTACTCCACCCTCATGCCACGAAGGAACAGCTGACAGAGACAAATGGCAGATGCCCTCTCAGTTCTGCCAATTTATCCCTGTCACATTGGTCAGCCTCTCCAGGCCTCCCTGAGGGGGATTGAGCACTTAGGATGAGCCACTGGCTCCCAAGAGAGCCCATGAGTTCTGCTAAAGCAACGAGAACAGAGTAGGCTGGAGCAGCAGCTCTGAGCAGTGGTGCACACATTTATAGTTCCAAATTGGAGTTCCCCTGGCTTCATATTCTTCCTCTTATTTACATGAAATGCCACAGAGAAATAAAACAGCTCACCCACAGCCAGTGCCTCTCTCACCTGTCATATACAACTCCACTAAGAGGAGGCAGCCAGTGGATAGTGAGGGACTTGTTGGTCTGTCCGATGATCATAGGTGGGATAGGGATAGGGGTGGGCTTTCTGCTTTCAGTCCACTGCTGATAGACCAGGTCCAAATAGCAATGCATTCGGGCCACTTGGTTAGGGGTAAAGTTGTCAGTGCAGTTATCATCTGTGGAGACAAAAAAGGTAGCACAAGAGATGGAGATTTTAACCCATCAAGTCCACCAAGGCAGGGATAAATGGTGCCTTGTTCATGGCTGAGTTAACTTATTAGGCTCAATGAGCACTTGTCAAATGAATGAACAAATGCAATCTGTTCCAGAAAGGGTCTAAGCTGGAAAGGGTAAGAGAAGACAGAGACCAGAGATGTAGCACTTTCATATCTAAAGCAGGGTCATGACCTTAAAGTTGGGCATCCCAGGGTGAGACTAAGGTTGCTCTGAGTTGATGGTTGCTTATTCAGCAAACCACAAGATGGCAGTGTTTCAACAGACGGCCTTTCCACTTGTGAACATTTGTGGAGTTGCAGACACCTGCTTTATCGCCCAGTGACGTTGGTGAGTATTCAGAGCTGCTCCAGGGGAAAGAGAGCCAAATGTCAAGGAGACAGCAGGGCTGGGAACGGTGGTCTCAGCTTTGCTTTTGGATCTGGCAAGCTCTCTTTAGCAGGTACATTTTGCATAGGGTTGGAAAGGGAGTTTTCTTAGTGCCAGGGACTTTTCCAGTGAAAACACACCAGTCAAGTACTGCTTCACTCAGCTCCTTAAAAATGTTTCCTCTTCCCACTTCAAAGGTGCTGCCTCCAGACCTCTGCCCTCTGCATGGCATCATCTGGTGTCTCTGCCCCTTGATGGGGGAGGAAAGGTGCTGGTGCTTACACGTCTGATGCACCTGAATTATTCACCGCAATGAAACTCAGATAGACACATCTTGAAAGGTGACAGACAGAACCGGCTCATCATACTTTCTTCCCTTCAAAGTCATGATCAGGGTGTGGTGGTTTATTCTTTTTTGGATAGTTCTAGAAGAATATGTCACCAAACAAGACCCCGAAACGTATAGAAAAAATAATCTTCTTTCACCATTGGACTAGGTAATCAAATCAAATAAGTCTTTAATTTTAGAGAAAAATTTGAGTCCATTATAGGAAACCAGTCACTATTACTTTTCACCAGAAACAAGGAAGGCATGAGAGACAGTGAAGAATAGTACAGAAGCTAAATTAAGGAAGGAATGATCAGATGACAAGTTTTTCCCAGGGCCAGGAAGATGCCATTTTTTTTTTTTTAATTAGATGTCACCTTTTGATGGGGAGAGGGTGGCAGGCAGCTAAGAATTAGTACTTGGCCAGTGCTGGAAAAAGAGAATCTGATTCTGTTTGTTTTTAATAACATACAGTAAAAAAAAAAAAATCCTGAGCCTAAATTAACCAAGCCACCTTGTGGACTAACTTCAAAAATAGTATAAAGGGCCACCTTGACCCATAAACTCTTTTCCTTTATTTCCACTGGACTCTTCTTCAGAGTAAATGTCTAAGAATGTGGGCAAAAATAAGAAAAACCACATTCTAGAAGTCAAGGGGATCACAAGAGGGCTTTCAGCTCTGTGCCTTTTTTACTACCGAGGATAGAAGTATATTTTTAAATATCTAGTAGAGGAGAATTCAGTGAACAAAGTACCTTAATATTTCAGTATTTCTTCAAGCGCTTCAAAGACATGAAAAAATAATAATACCCTATAATAAATACACTTCAACTCTCTGACACAAAGGACCACTTGCTCATTCTCCCATCAGCTCCCACACCTCCACCCTCCCAGCTCTCAAAGGCCCCCATGTATTCTTAATAGAAAACAAAGCAAGACAGTGGTGATACCCGTGTAGCTCATGTAGTTGGTGAACGGAGCCCCTGGGAAGCGAGTGAAGCCACAGGTGTCACTCATGGCCTCTGGTTCCCGGCACAGCTCGCTCTTGGGAGTGGGGGCGGTGTCGGCACAGAGGTCTCCCGTTTCCATGGATGGCACTGTCTCCTTGCAGGGGTCATTGCAGGATTCTCTTTCACTGACCCCTTTAAAGACATGGTAGAGTCCCAGAACATGTCCCACTTCATGGATCATGGTGTCGGTGTGGCCAGGCATCCCATAATAGGCTGGGCTGAGGACAATGCCACCTGCAATGAAAGTTTTGAAAAGCCTTTCAGAACACAGAATGAACAGCAGCTCTCCAATCCTTAATTGTGTGTTCTGATAAACATCAAATATTCCATTTCAGCCTCTAAGGAGTCACTTTATAACTTCTGATGACATACAGTCATTGCTCTTCTTTCTTGCCACAGAAACCCTCTAAACAAATTAATACATACTTCTTTATCCTCTACATGGGTGAGTGTTATACTAGAGGCCTGGATAGCAACGTTGACACAATAGACAGCCAGAATTCTCAGCCCTGTATGCATATTAAAATCACCTGGGAGAGTTAAAAGAAGACATACAGGGGTTCAAATACTACCCCTGATGAATTGAATCCAAACATTCGAGGATGAGGTTCATGCAGTGACATTTTTTAAAACTTCCCAGGTTGAGAATCACTGATCTAGGCAAAAGCCCATGGGATTTGGAGTCAAGGAAATCTGATCTAACTCCTGCCCCTCCACATCCCAGTTTTGAAGACTTGAACAGCTGTCTTACCTCCTGGAACTCAGTTTTGTTGTCTATAAAGTGGGGATGATAACACTAAAATTTGTTGTTGTTTTTTTCAGTGTTTGGCACATAAAAGAAATGACAGCTGTGTAGGCCGCTTCTGATTTAACAATCCCTACTCTCAACAACTAGTTAGACAAAAGATAAGTTCAACTGAACTACCACAAAATTGGGAACATCACAGTCACTATGAGAATATGCCCCACCCTCACTCCCCCTAAATCTCCATGAGAACACGAAGGGATGTGTTTCAGGGAAGAGTTCATTGCATCCAATCAGGCTTAGATGGGAGACTTAATGGTATCATTGGAAACTTACAAAAGGAAAGGCTAAGGATCTCTGAGTGACCCAACTTCTATCTGTGTAGCTTGTTGGAATCCTAATTCCTGCTTCCCTCCTCTCCCATGGTTGAGCCACCTAGCTTTCCTTCTTTATACCCCAAAATTGTCAGGACCGGGCCCAGTCTTATCTCTGAGAGATGAGACAGAGAATGTCAACATCCTTGGATCAACCCTCTGGAGTCCAAGGCCACCCGTAGCTGTGCTGCCCAGCTGGCCCTGCCCTTCTGTCCCAGGTCTGATCTCAGTTTCCAGGACTTGCTTCACTTCTCACACCTGAGTCTTCCCTATATCAATAGTCTTCTAAGTAGAGCAGGTCCTCCAGGAGAATAGCTCTTTCTCTTGCCAGGTCATATTCCAAGGACTATGTCCTATTTTTGCCTCCATTCAACATCCCTTAGACAACCACATACACAGCTTTATGGGCAGGAGACAATCACAGGATATCTGGCACCACACCCACTGATCTACCTAATAGGCAGCTAAATTGACTTTCTTGTGACTACTTTACTGCACAGGACAGTTTTTAAGTCCAAGTTCCAGTCTTTCCCAGTTTACTCGAACATACTGACCTTACCCAAGCCATGCCCAAACTCATCTAAGATACAGTGTCTCCTTTCACATCTCAGGTGAAACTAGACCTCACCTCCCATGCTTATTATTTCTACTACTTCTGGTAAAATTGTTATTCTCTAAACTTATTCTTTTTTATTTCTCTTTTTTTATAAGGTTATTTTCTGAGTATTTATTTCATTTGTGCATCATGATGTCAACATAAGGTTAAACTAACTTAAAAACAGGTCTGATTCAAGAGTGCCTGTTATTTGAATAAACCTGGAGAAACACAGTATTTCCTCCTTCCAAGAGGCCCACACTTCATGTTTACATATCCGATGGCAGCAATAATCATCACCAACGTTCATGTACAATTATGCCTCCAGTCCTCTAACGGCAATATCGACCTTCACATCAGTGGAGATAATTCTAAGAGAACAGCTTTCTGTTCTTTCCAGGTGCCTTCACCTTTTCATCCTTTTTCCTCCACCACACTTCTAACCTCTACATATGTTTAATCCCTTTTCTGCCTACTCTTTCCTTTCTTTCCCCCATTTCTAAGTAAGTTTTGGCTTAAAATAAAACTAATATTCAGAAATAGGATTTTGAAAGGCTACACAATTCACCTATAAAGTTTAAGTATCTACATTGATTAGTTTTCTTCCCAACTTGGGTTTATAAAATCTGAACCAGGTAATACTTTGAAAAAACAAGTGGCATCAGTGGTTAAATATGCTTGAGGAAAATGCAGCACGCCATACTATCCTCCTGAAAAATCCATAATGTACATGAGAGTGAGCTGTTGTATTAAAAGCCCTGAAAAGTCCTTCATCAATTGAGTTTTACCCTTTGCTTTTCAAACTTATTTGAACACAGAACGTGTCCAAGGTAGAACATCTTTTGACATCTCTGGAGTACCAGATGTTTCAGAGCACAATCCAAGAAACACTACCAAAGATGAAAAAAAAAAAAAAAAAAAAGTTCAACTCAATAGTTACTTTCTACTCATATATTTTAGCCCTGAGCAAAACATCAAATATCTCCACATCCTATGGCCAGCCAGGTCCAGGTCCTTTTGTGATCTCCTTCAGTTACAGATAAAGAAAATGTAGATGAAAAGAAAGATGGTTCTAGGAAGAAAGGATGGCAAAATCAACATGTGCCAAGAAAGGAGGGATGACCAGGAGTGTGGACTGGAAACACTTGAGAATACGGGGCAGTCATTATAATATTGGGCTTCTAATCAGCTAGCAGCAGTCTTTACCTCAACCCCAAATGAGATGTTTCCAAATCTAAAAATATTTTGCAACAGCCATCTTTCAATAAACCAGCTTATTTATAACTGGAAGAAGAAGCATAAAAATGCAAGCCCTCAACACTCCCAGCAAATACCCTCCATACCCAGGACAATTGGCCAGGGTTCTCCAGTGTAGCACTCTTGGTGCACATTTCCAACACAGAAGAATACAATTTTAATCAAACAACACTTACATTTTCACTAAAAACGTAAGCATTTTAACACACATTTGCAAGTTATATTTTCAATTGCAGAGAGATGTACTTATGCTAATAACTCGTTTATATGGAAGACATGGCAACAGGTTCAGTAACTACATGTGTGTTAACTAGGATATTGCACAAAATAGAGAAATATAGAAAATATAGAACAAAATATTGCTCTAATTTAGGGATGAGTGTTGTGCACACCAACACATGTTGAGAACAAAAATCCCAAGGTCCTAGACCTCTTATAGTAATTCTATATCTACTACAGCACCAGATTATAAAATTATCCCCCTCAACTAGAACTAGAGGAGCTTGGAGTGTGGACCATTAGCTGACCCTCACTCGCTCCATGGCCTTGGCTGTTCAACCTTTCCCCTAATCTCTTCATCTGTAAAGTGAGGGGGTAGATTGACATCACTAAGATTTCTTCCCATCTGTATTCCCAGACTCTGAGAGCTAACATGCAGGCTTTGTGGGACAGTCATGAACACATACATGTAAAGGAATCTGTATTGTCCTGGACTGTCACTGCCTCGGCCTTGCAGTTTGTGTTCCAAGACTCCCAACTCTCAGTGGCCTGAGGGAAAGGGGAAAGCTGGCAGTGAGAAACCAGCCATCCTACTCTCAGACCTGTTGCGGATTTCCAAGTGACCCGGATTCGCCGCCCTTTAATCCTCACTCCCTCTCCACTAGTGATATGGTTTGGCTATGTCCCCACCCCAAATCTCATTTTGAATTGTAAACCCCCAAATCCCATAATCCCCACATGTCAAGGGTGGGACCAGGTGGAGGTAATTGAATCATGGGGGCAGTTTCCCTTATGCTGTTCTCATGACAATGAGTAAGTCTCAAGAGATCTGATAGTTTTATAAGTGTCTGGCATTTCCCATACTCGCACTCATTCTCTTTCCTGCCCCCCTGTGAAGATGTATCTTCTGCCGTAATTGTAAGTTTCCTGAGGCCCCCCAAGCCATACTGAACTGTGAGTCAATTAAACGCCCTCCCTTAATAAATTACCCAGCCTCAGGTATTTCTTCACAAAAGTGTGAGAACGGACTAATACAACCGGTTTGCACCCTTCATCCACTCTCACAGATACGGGGTCTCACACTGTTCTTCCCACCCACCCTTTATTCCAACCAAAACAAACTTGTGAAGTTGTTAGGGAAATGAGTTTTAATCACTCACAGACACACACTCACACTATTAAGGAGTGGGTTTTCATTACTCACTGAGACACACACACACTCACATCGATGTAGGGGTGAGGAAAGACATTAAATTTATTTGGTGATTTAGTTTAGAAAAGTTCTTTCATGTTTTAATAAAAGTTACACATACACATGTACTCATGCCAAAGCCGGAGTGAGGCATAAAGATGTGTTGCCCAAAATTTAATAAGAGGAATGCAAGCATTTCTTTTCATTAAAAGGAACAAGATGTGATAATAAATAATAAATAAAAACTGAGTGGCTAGAGTGGCAATCCCTTCCTGCCATGACCAGCATTTAAGTCTTCCCCCAATGAGGAGGAGGGGGCCTGAGGGACTGTGCGTTCCCCTGCTTTCAGGAAAAGCTGCAATCCTTTCTCAGGGGCAACATCATAGGAATAATGAAAAAATAGTCAGAAATGCTACTTGTCAGTACCATTTTATATTAATATTCAAATGAACCAGCATCATCTTCTGAAGCTAGAATCTGCACACACACTTTCTTCCAGTTACATGGGTCAGACTGTGCGTGATTACATGTGGTTCCTGCACCACTGAGCAGAAGCTTCTCTCTCACAAGGTAGCCTTTGGAGGGGCCAGGGCTCCTTCTTTAGCTGGCACTGTAAAGGTATTGATCCTGATATGGGGAAACACTCCTTAAAAGCTCTCAAGGTTGTTTACTGATCTGTTTAATGGTAATAACAAGAGATCCTACCTCAAAGGATTGCCATGAAGATTAAAGTAGTAAGGTAAATAAATAAGCATTTAGCTTATTTCCTAGAACAAAGAGACTCAAAATATATATTAGACCATTTGTCAATATTATTATTCTATGTGCAATCTGGCAGTACACGTTCATTTGCCTATAACCTTCATTGGCTCCCACCCAACCTTCATTCATAAAAAAATAAAAAAGAAGGTGGGGCCTGACCATAAATTAGACAGACCTCCCAGAGTGAAACCAGGCATTGCCAGACACAGTAGGAGAACAACCTCAACAAGGAGCTCTGATTTTCCTCTAAGCCGCTCATACTTTGTCTTCATGTTGTTCTGATCCTAACAACTGCAGGCATCCAGAAGACAAGCAAGACTTTGAGAGGGTTGCAAATAGACAAGTGCCCATTCTCTTCATAGACAACATATTAGGGTTCAAAACTTATTCTTGGCAGTCTGAAATTAGGCTGCTAATTGCAGGAGGAAAGGAAATCTTACCAAATTGGGGCTGTTGGCATAATTCTTCACAGACCTCAAATTATTGTTAGATCAGATTTACACAAGATGTCTTTGTTTTGTAGTGCCAATAATCATTCCCTTCCAACTCTCTAGTTATGGGGAATATGATTATCATTTTTATACTCAAAACCATTAATTTTTATCATTCCTTATCTTGGATGACAAAATTGAAACACAGATGAAAGATAAAATATGATAGTAGAATGGGGAGTGGGGTAGGGACAAGATTCCATCCCCTACAGTTGAATCCCTTCTTTGGTGTTCCTGCTCTTGCCTGACACATTGAAACAGGAAGAGAAAAGAAATGCACACATATATTTTCAACTATATCACAATGCTTCAGTCTCCACTCTGAGGCACTTTCAGGAGCCCCCCACCTTCACTCACTTCCCCAGTGCCCATCCTGCAAGACTGTCGATGGACTGATAACAAGACCAGGAATACTTACTCAGGGGAAACTTTAAAGTACTAGTGTAAAAGGATGGAAAAAATTTGGAAATACTAACATTTTACCCTAGTAGTTCCATGCTTCTCTTCTCCCTACTCCACTCAATTCACAATACCAGACTTTTCTACATGTATTAACCTCACTAGGAGGTAATACAACATAATGAAAAGCAAGGAAACAAGAAATCCTTTTTTGGCTGTGGGGTTTCTAAGCCTCTGCCACCTGGGTCCTGAAACGACTCCATCCACAGTTTAGCCAGCATGGTAGATGGATTGAAGACAGGGACCCTCGCTCTCACACTACCAACACGACCACTACCACATTAGCCTAGAAATGATTCTCCCAAGCTGAAAGAAGAGGAAAGAGGCGAAAGGTAAATAATGGGAATGAATAGTTGGTAGTGGGTCCAATAAAGTTGACTGTACCCTGACTTTCGAGCTGGAAAAGGGATAAAAACCCACAATAGGTTTGTGTGATCTGACAGCAGAGGGATCTTGCCTCATTACAGTAATAGATTCCTAAGTGGCTTAGCTCTAGAGAGGAACCACTGACCACCAGAGCTAAGCAGGAAGGGCAACAGAGCCTGCCAGAAATTCCCTGAGGATGTCCCTGTGATGAGAACCAGGGTCATCTCAGGTGACCAGCATCACCTGGTGACCAAGGACAAAAATGGATCATTTTCCCTGTGGTCTCAGCACGTACAAGCCATCTCCACAGTTAGGTACAGCCCCAAGCATAACAGGCATAATTGACTGAGAGTAAATTACTACTACTCAGTAGCATGGGGGCTGAAAATAGATATAAAGTTTAACGACAGAAGAATAAAGTAAGTTACATTTCTTGCATGCCTGAATGTGTATGCCAAGACTTGAACCCAGTGTGTGCCAGTACCATCAACTTGTACATGGAACGCAATATGAATGGGCTCCCAGCAACTGGGGGCCATGTGTGGCACAGCTGTTCCTTAATGGACTGGCAGCAGGAGAACACATGCCTTCTTAGAAGATCTTTCAGCCTTGATTACAAAAGACAAGCCAAAACAATAAGACAGAGTTGTTGTGTGGTCTAGGGGATGGTGTGGGGGAAGAAAAGAAAGAATCTGCTAATTAGAAGATGAAATCTTAGTAGTAAACAGCCAAGCTTCCAAAGTGATTCTATATTTCTAAATTCCTACTGGCTTTTCCAGGCTTTAACACAAGAATACCCAAGTGGCTCACGGTAAAGAGAATGATTCCCAGAGCCACTTTCAATAAAATAAATAAATAAATAAATAAAATAGCTTTGGGCAGCTTGAGAAAAGGATATTGGTTGAAAAACTCTAAAACAGTTCTGTAAAATTTTTAGGGCTGAATATTATATGCCCATAAAACGGGGAGGTTGAGGGCCGGTCTGCAGGTGCCTATGTAATTACTTCCAGTGACTGGTGAAACTGCTTCTCAAAACATGCTGTCCATAATGAAGGGACAAAGTTATAAAACCATGCCTTGGGGTCCAGGGAAGGAGCACTTCAAGTCAGGACAAGGAAAGAAAAAGTGGTGTAGGTGGACTAGTAGGCAAAGGGAGAGAAGGAAATGGGGACAATTAAAAATAATAATAACTGAAGCTAGAAAAAGAAGTGAATCTTTAAGAGAACCAGCCCAGGAGCCATTCATCTCCAAATCTCATATTGGCTTGATTTTACAGCTTGTGGTCTCATTAGAAGGCAGTCTTTATTCCAGTCAAGACTGAACCAAGACAAGCATGTGTAGAGGGTGAAGATTTTGCTGAATCTGGTGTCTTTTTTTTTTTTGGTCTCCTTGTATACCCTTTCAGTTACTCCTATCTGCAACAGTCAAGCATTCAGGGAGCACTAGCCACTCCCACATTGTGGAGAAAAGTAATCTGTTGAATTAAAACTGAAGATGTTATTAGCAAGGCATTAGAGACTTAATATATAACCCTTTCCTTGTTCCATTATGGGGGCAATGCTTCACACACACACACACACACACACACACACACACACAACCTCATGATGGATTCTTTTTTTGTCTACTTTGCAGGAAAATCATGACAGAATTTTAGGCACTACAGAGTATGAGTGGGGAAGATATTTCCTATAATGCATTCATTCGTTGAGCATTATTGAGCATTTATCTATGCCAGGCACTGTTCTGGAGTATCAAGGATTTAATGAGTACCAGGACATGTTTTAGAAGAGAAGACCTTTCAAATCACCGTATATAAAAGTGAGTATTTACATCACATGCTTTTAAATGCAGGAATCTTTGTTTGGGGTACCCTAATTTCAGAGTACAGCATTCAAATTCTATGCTAATTTTATTTAAAGTGTTTAATATCCAAAAGTGTTCCCTGTTTTCCAAACTCCAAAGCACCCAGAACAGCGTCATTTACTAAATGTCATCCTCCGACAGTTAAATCATCTACAACAGAAGCCAAGGGTTAATTACCAGGAACAGTTCTCATCTTATTTATGTCATATAGGCTGCCTAATGAATGACTATGACCTCTAATATTTACATGTGCACTCCAGGTTACACATCTTATTTATTCCTTAGCTCTAGGAAGAATCACTCTGTTTTGGCACAGTAAAAACAACACCAGCAGTGAATAAGGGATAATGGTGGCTTTGCTCTAGCCCAATCCTTTAATGACAAACACCTTCATGATCTACAAATGTTGGTGTGCCTCGGAGCACTCCCTCCATCAGGTTGTGGACTATAACCATGCTCAAGTCTCTTTTAATCCAAAACCTTCTTCATCACCCTCTAACCATCACCTTCTTCTTCACCCTAGTGCTTTATGCCTTCACTGTCAAACTTCTTGAAAGATCCACATCCCCCTCTTCACCTTCTGTGGGTTCCTCTACCTGTCCCACTCTGGTTTCTGCACCCAGACTCCACAGAAACAATCTAGTTAATGTTATCAAAGACTTCCCACTTATCATATCTATGAATAGTTCTTAGCACCTGAGGCTTCATTCACATTGTGCATCAATGTATCACAACTGATATAAACTTTAATCTCAATATCTAACTATTTGGTTGAAAGAAAGCTGAAGTTTGTCCTGGAAGAACCCCTGCAAAAGTTCTGCATGAGGAAGGGGTATCTCACCTCCAAGCTAGTTTCTGCCACCTATACTGCTGCTGCTTTGCCTTCTCCCAGGTAGTGGTCCTACCCATACCAACCCTGTGACAGCTACTCCACTGCAGTCCACTGGGCTCCAGGACATTCACAGACCGCTCACCTCCCCAGACCACCCACCATTGTTTACCCTTTCCTTCTCTGATTTATAAGGAAGCTCTCTCTGCTTCTCACAAGCAGTTCTACCATTGCAAGCAGATGCATTCCTAAAAACACATTTCTTTCCTTTATAAAAGAGCCAAGATTTTTCCAGGGCACCGAAAAAGTTTCTATCTTGGAGGCTGAAGGCACAACCAGGAAGGGCAACCACAGATACACTGTATTTGAAGCTTCTACTACTACTATTAAAGCTCATATTTACTGAACTCCTGCTGTATGCCAGACATTCTTCCTCATGCTTATTATCCCCATTTTACATATGATGAAACAAAAGCCCAGGTCCCGTTTGTTCCTATCCATGTGAAGCCATAACCCACTCCATCATTCAAATATTTTCTTTTCCCCCAATCAAGAATCACTTCATCTGGACTCATTTGAAGATCCCTTATGTTTAAACCCCCATGATCCAGGTTCAAGTTTCCTCCCACAGGGTCCTCAGGTCCCATGCACCTGAGAGCATGTTGCTTGTGAGCTGAATGGGTGCTCTCACTGCTCTGTGGTGGTACAGACATTCTCTAGAACAATTAGGAACGTGGCAGACCAGAACACTAGGAAGTATCTAGCTTCTGTGCCACAGTGATTCTTCTCTCTAACTTGGCCAAAATGCCTGTGTGCTGATTTCATCTTTCTGCAGTAGCTGTGGACCCCACGAGACTTTCTCAAAACTCTCTGTCTTTTGGTTTCCGGTACACACCCTGATATCTTTTCCTCCTCCTTCTTCCATGGAAGCCCCTTCTTAGCTGATTTTAGAGACCCCTAGCTCAACATATCTAAAAACAAACTGGCTCCCCATTTGCTTTTCCTTTTCCTGCATTTTCTACCTTGGCACCACCATCCACTCAGTCAATCAAACAGAACTCCTCTTTCCCCATCTCCTTATTTATTCAAACCAATTTTCTTAGCACTTACAGCTATAAATGAGAAAGAAAGCAATATAATTTATGTTAAATCTTTTCTCATTACAGCAATAATTACTATTCATTCACAGATACAAGAACTACTTTGGGGTTGGGAGAGCCATGTTTATCTCCTTAAAATACACATTTCCCAAGTATTTGTTTTTACTAGTGATTAACCAACATCTAAAAATATTGTTTTGATCAATTGTAGAAGAGTAATCATTGCAAATGATAACTCAACTGAGAAGTGATTTTTAACGCTTAATAACTTACATTAGTTTCAATGCTGATATCCTGTTTGTAAGACTGTACTATTGTTTTACAAGATGCTACCATTAGGGGAAATGGGTAAGGGTTATACAGAATGTTTTTGCATTGTTTCTTACAACTACATGTGAATGTATAATATCTCAAAATAAAAAGTCTAGTTTAACAAAATGTGATCACAAAAGAGTTGTTGTATTCAAAATGTTTTTAGTTGAGAAACAGGCAACCAACTAGACTCCGAAAAAAATACATGTGTATGTTACATTAGTATAAAATTCTATATAAGTGAAATGGAAACACAAGTTTAAAGAGACAAAAAAAAAGAAAAGAAAAGAAAAGAAAAGAAAACAATGAACACTTGCCCAATGTTTAAAAAGTACATGACCATGATTTTTTTTTTTAATAAATGATGGTGATTTTCAAATTGGTATGGTACTGAGAGGACACTTAGGAAAGTAAATTTAAGATTTATTTTTAAATGATAGTAGTTTGAACTAAAGTTATATGCCCCAATTACTCTTTTTGCTACTATTAAACCTATTATTAGATGTTTAGATGTTACCCTGAGAATGTATGAAAGTTTGCTGAGTTTTTTGAGTCTCTTCACAGGTACAAGGGAAAAAATAAGTTTGAAGAGCACTACTGTAGCCATGCAAAGCACTCCCACTTCTAAGTGTGTGTTGAACCCTCCATCTACCAGTTCTGCTCTGGAATGCTCTCCTATGTCTGCCAAGAAAACTCTTGCTTATCCTTCAATTCCCATCTCAAGCCTCAGCCCCTCTGGAAACTCTTTGTTCCTGCCTAACTTCATGTATGGTGCCATCACATAGTATTATAAATCTGTATTACATATCTGTCTCCCAATCATGCTGTGCACCCCTTAAGAGCAGACTGTTTTCATTATTCTATCTACGGCATTGCCACAAAACACAGTCAAGTTTTTCTTTGAATGAATCAATGATGATGAGTATGGTATCCAAGGCTTATAAAAGGGCTGGTTTATGACTAACTTAAGTGTTCTGCTTTTAAAGATATGTTTTCAATTCAGGCATTGTTTACCATGGCTAAAAATGTTCAAACTACTGAATATTAGAGCTCAAGAGGAGCCCACTCATTCATCCACCTGCAAAAAGATTTTTCTTTGTGTTAACACAGCATTGAAAGCACAAAATCATACAAAAGGGCAGAAATGGTGTTGATGGCAAATCATGATGACAAATTACCTTGGTCTTTCCACATAGTGACTTAAGCCATTGATAGTCAGAAACTGGATTCAGTCTTCAAACTTTCAGGCTAGTGTGCTTATCTGCCAGGTCACTCAACAGACCCTGAAAATGTAGGTCCTTTACATGCTGACACAAACAGATAATCCCATCTTGAGTCTCAAAAAGGCTCTATTTAGAAAATTCTGAATGTCTTCCTCTATCATGTTATGTCAGCTGTCTGTACTACTCTACACCTGATTTTAGTCAATACAGTTCCTTTGTTTAATCAGCTATGATTGAACAAGAAGAAATAAATAAGAACACAATTTTCTATTGAATCAGATCTGTGAGCTGTTCAGTCTAGTCTTTTACTTCTGAAAAGCACATTAACAATCATGTTGTAGGGGAGTACAGTTATTTCTCAAAGGATTAAGAATAAAATATAAATATCCCTTGCTTCTTTCGCAATTCCATTAGAAGTCAGTGATTCATGAGACAATTTAAGCATTTATTGAAATCATTTAAATTTAATACTTTTACTCATCTATATCTTCATTCAATGATCACTCACACAGCACCTGCTACATGCAAAGTACCTTGCTTATTTATAGAGACCATAGATGTCTATCAGATTTCACCAGTTTTTACATGCAATTGTGTGTGTGTGTGTTTGTAGTTCTATGAAATTTATCACATATACACAGTTGTGTAATCAACACCATAGTCAAGATACTGAGCTGTTCTATCACTATTAACATGTCCCACCTACTATCCTTTATGTCACAAATACATCCATACTCTTCTCAACCTCTGACCATGTATTGCCTCCTCATTTTTAAACCCTGGAAACCACTAATTTGTTCTTTATCTCTAGAACTTTACCATTTTGAGAATACTGCAAATGTGAAATGTTACACCATGTAACTTTTGAGATTGGCTTTTTTTTTTCACTTAACATAATGCCCTTGAGATCCATCCAAGTTGTTGCATGCATTAACACTTTGTGGAGTAGTATTTCATTGTGTGGATGTACACAGTTTGTTTAAGCAGTCAGAACTGAAGGACACTTTTGTCATTTCCAGTTTGGGGCTACTATATAGAAAATAGAAGCTGCTATGAAGATTTATTCATGTACAAGTTTTTTAAGTGGATATATATATTTTTATTTCTCTAGGATTAATGACCAGGAGTCCAATTACTGGATTGTATGGCAAGTGTAAAATATCTAGAATCTGTGGTTTGATATCGTTTGTCAGTTTGCAAGATTCTCAGTCATTATCTCTTTGAATGCTGTTTCTGCCCATAATTTGTTGTTCTTCTTCTAGAACTCCAATTTACAATAGAAATTTTTCAGGGAGTCTTAAATGTTACCTGAGATTTCTTCTGTGTTTTCACAGCACTTCCTTTTTCAGAGCTTCAATTTGTAAATTTTCTACAATGGTCTAGTTTTTAAATTCTTTCTTCTGTTCATAAACCCATCTATTAATTTCTTAATTTTTCTTACTGGTATCTATTTTTAGTTCTAAAATTTCCATTTGATCCACTATTAGAGATTCCAGTTCTCTGAACAAACTATGCATTTTCATCTATTTTTACATATTAATCATAGTTAAAGCCAGTGCCCAATAATGCCAATACCTGGATAAGTTTTGATTGTGTATGATTTGTTTGTTTGGTTTATCATCATTTGACCCTGTCTCCTGAAATAGTTGATATCTCTTTATTGATTGCTAGACACTGTGCATGAACAATTGTAGAGGCTTTCAATTATGTCTTTCTACAAAGAATATTTAACTTTCTTTTTCTAGGCAGTTAGAATATAGGCAGATAAACTTCCTCCAAACAGGGATTAAGAGTGTTTCAGGAGGAAACATAAAAATTTTAGAAGATAACATTGGAAAAACTCTTCTAGACATTGGCTTAGGCAAAGAGTTCATGACCAAGAACCCAAAAGCAAATGCAACAAAAACAAAGAAAAGTAGATAGGATGCATATCAAAACCACTACCACATTACTCCTGCAAGAAAGGCCATAATTTAAAAATATCAAAAACTAATAGATGTTGATGTGGATGTGGTGAAAAGGGAACACTTTCACACTGCAGGTGGGAATGTAAACTAGTACAACTACTATGAAAAAACAGTATGGAGATCCTTTAAGAACTAAAAGTAGATCTACCATTTGATCCAGCAACCCCACTACTGGGTATCTACCCAAAGGAAAATAAGTCACTATATGGAAAAAAACACTTGCACACACATGTTTATAGCAGCACAATTCACAATTGCAAAAATATGGAACCAGCCCAAATGTCCATTAATCAATGAGTGGATAAAGAAAATGTGGTATATGTATATACCATGGAATACTACTCAGCCATAAAAAGGAACAAAATAATGGCATTTGCAGCAACCTAGATGGAGTTGGAGACCATTATTCTAAGTGAAGTAATTCAGGAATGGGAAACCAAACATCATATATTATCACTTATAAGTGGGAGCTAAACTTTTAGGATTTAAGACATAAGAATGATACAATGGAACTTTGGGGACTCAGGAGGAAGTGTGGGAGCAGGGTGAGGGATAAAAGACTACACACTGGTACAGTGTACACTGTTTGGGTGATGGGTGCACCAACATCTCAGAAGTCACCACTAAAAAATGTATCCATGTAACCAAACACCACCTGTTCCCCAAAAAACTATTGAAACATTTTAAAAAGTGTTTCAGGCTAGATTTTAGACTTTGTATAAACTGTGCTACTTTTGTTTACCCTTGCACAGAGGGTGTCTCAGAGCCCCTTCTCCTCAACAAGGCCTCAACTTCCAATTTTCTATCTTCTGTTATGAGAATCCTAAAATCACTGTTTGGCTTTTTAATCTCTTAGAAGTTATTTTCTATGTGTTTTCTTGCCCAGTGGCCCTGAGAATGTAAGTTTAGTAACTAACAAATATCTTAAAATAAAATCACAATCAGAAAATCAGGCTTACTTTTTGTGATTTCCATTTCTCTAGGATCCTGGTCCCTCAAGTTTTGGTTACCCTGAAAACCTGAACTCTAATTTTTGTCTTGAGACCAAAGCAAGCTCTAGGCTGCTGCTCTCTGCTCTGCCTCTATGTCTTCCACTGAGAATTTGGCAATTTCCCTGAAAGGAAAAAGACTGAATTATATACAGGACTCACTTCAACTCATTTTTCTTCTTTCTGGGATTGGACTCCTCATATCCTTGTTGTCTTAGCCAGTCTGATACCTTCAAATAAATAATTTTAAAGTATTTTATCCATTTTTTATAGTTGAATGAGTCTTGCCAATGCCCAATTCTAATAAAGTTAGAAAACATTCAATGGTATGCCCCAGCCCAACAATTCTTATCAAGAAGTCATCATTTGTCTCCATAATGGCCAAGAAGATAATTTTTTAAGGTCTTTTAACCAAATAGATTCAGTTCCTATTGATAGACCTGGGCCTCATGGAAGCCACTGCTGGGTAAATCTTGCTGTCAGGACCTCCATAGACATACACCAGAAAGGTTACTATTGGTGACTGGAGTGTGCACCAAGTTGGAGATATTTTCTTATAGTGTTATATGGCCCCTCTGCTACTGTTGCTTTTGATTAGCGTAGCTCAAAACACCCGTACTCACTATTAAATGAATTACAGGAATATAACTTTCTAGTCCACCCATTGCTACCAGGAAGGCTAGAATGACCCACACTAGCTTTCATCTGGAAAGCACAGGGGTGTCTCCAGCTTACATGACGATCTTGGAAATGTATGACTGAAATCTATAGCCCCTTTCTGTCAGCTGTATCAAAAATCCTTTAGAACTTTTCCTGAAACTAATAGCCATGAAGTGCAGCCTATGACTTACAAATTTGTTTTCTGACAGGCCCAACAAAACATCTCATCCCACCCAGAAACCTCTCTTTCCCTAGTTTTTCACTCATAGTAATTGTAGATAAATCTGAATGCCTTCTTTGGTTTATGCTGGATCCCTGGAAATATCAGGTCCTTACTTGAGGAACCTGACAGTATGTTATTAACACACACAATGCTCTTGCCTTGGGAGCCTCAGGCCAACACTAACATCACAAATTTCTGATTTCTGATGTACTGAGAACTAAAAATACAGTTTAGTGATAAAAGGGTTCTAAAACTGAATCAGATACTATAGAGCCAATGAAACTCAGTTATGCATGCTAGCAAAGCATTTAACTTGGATTCTTACATGTTTAATTTGTTATACATATATGTGTATATATACATTAGCATATATCCTCCATTTGCTGGTATATATAACCCTTTTGAATCTCAACCTGATTCACTCTGTGGATTTTCATCACTATTTCACACTTGAACAGCAACCCATTTTTTTTTTTGTCTATCGCTAACGCATTGCTCATCTTCCTCCCTCCCCAGTCTACAACACTGGTTATCTTTTGAATACTTGCTTATATTTTCTATGATTGTCAAGTCAATATGTTCTAGACTTCGCTATGACCAGGTATTTGACGTATACAGCATTATGTTCTATTACTTTAACTTATTCCTCTCTGCCTCTTATTTGATTACTAGGAAGACCAACTTTGCAGTACCTTTTAAAAATCATTCATATGTAATCCCAGCACTTTGGGAGGCCGAGACGGGCGGATCACGAGGTCAGGAGATCGAGACCATCCTGGCTAACACTGTGAAACCCCGTCTCTACTAAAAAATACAAAAAAATAGCCGGGCGAGGTGTCGGGTGCCTGTAGTCCCGGCTACTCGGGAGGCTGAGGCAGGAGAATGGCATAAACCCGGGAGGCGGAGCTTGCAGTGAGCTGAGATCCAGCCACTGCACTCCAGCCCAGGCGACAGAGCGAGACTCCGTCTCAAAAAAAAAAAAAAAAAAAAAAAAAAAAATTTCATAGAATTGTTTCCAGTCTGTCTAACCATTCTTTTTCCAGCACAAAATATTACTTTCAATTATAGTAACTTATTTTAAAATAAATTTTTATAGAATGCTATCTAAGACTTTTTGGAAATGTATACTAATTATGTTCAAAAATTACTCTTTATCCATATGTTTATAAAACGGATGTAATCACTCTTATTGCTTGCTCAGTAAGATTTCCCTTTATGATAATAAGACATTGTGAAAACGATTGTCTTTTTTGTGTTCAGTAGTTGCACTTGGTGTTAAGGTATCCACTGTTTTCCCCGGTGAGCAGGCAAACCCCACTTTTTGAATTTCCTGGGATTTCCTCAGGAGTCCACACCATACAAGAAGCCCATCAGTCTTCTGCAACAGTGATCACTGTACAGCATGTTTCACAGTCCAGCCACTTTCTTGATAATTTGATAGTTCCCCACTTGGGGCTCTGCAAGACTTAAAATGATCTTATTCTATGCCAGCAATTTATTTTCATCTAAATTATAGATTCAGTCTAGAACATCCTGAGCATTTGCCATTGCTTGCTCTAATATGTCTTACTTGTCTATATTGAAACATTTTGACAGGCTCTACCAAGAGCCATTCTCAGCGCAAAGCAGTTAATTCACTGTGTAAATTTACTTTTTCTCTGTCTTTCTTTTTTCCCCAAACTTATTTTCACAAGCTTCCTTCAGCCTTCTTTGTTTTTTCCTACCATGTTTGGTCTTCATTTCACTTACCCAAGTGAGTGACAGCGTCCTTGTCCCAAGGCCAGGTGGCAGCACCTGCAAGGTCTTCCCGCACTGAGCTGGCAAAGTAGATGTTGAGGAAGTGAGTACTGTTCAGCTGCAGGGCCTCCTTCAGCTCCTTCACACTCATGTATGCCCTAGAGAGCATGCAAGATGAGAAAATGTCACAGCAAAGAATTGGTACTTAGAGAATAGCAGAGCCAGACTTAATCAGATTCTAATGGCACTCCCAGCCAGCATTACCTTTTGGAGGGACATGGGGCAGAGACCAGCCTATCATGAAGACTAGAAGAAAAGGCATTAATACACATTTGGGATGCTCATACCAATAAATAGTATAATGACTTTTAAAAACACTATAATGTTTGTATGAATACTCCATATTTAAATCATACTCAATTCCCCACCCTACACCCAGATTATTTCTTCAAGATAAACCTAATGATCCCATGAATTCTTTGTCTTGAGAATTATTCTCAGGCCACAGTGAAGAAGGCCTTCCAACTCTCAGTTTCTTGTTCTTTCCATCACACTGCATGATCCTTGAATTCCAGTTCAATCTCTTTTTCAGTGTATGCCTACTTCAAGCATTATTTTTTAAAAGAAAAAGGGAAATAGAGGATAGAAAACATAAAGTAAAAGAGTAAAAAATGAGATGAGTTAAAAGCATGGAAGGACATAATAAAGCTACTGCAAATAACAACTATATAGACATCTCTCTTTCTAGTCCCTTAATCCATAGAAACTCTACCCTACTCCTATTACCTTATGATATTTACCAAGTATGTTTATTGGTGACTTTGAAGGCACTAGGCAATATTATGTTTGCATTGATGCACAGAATTAAAGGTCTGTTAAAAACACATGACTTGTGGCTTATAGAAAAGGACACAAACGTTTGGTCTCTTTCTAAACTCATATATAGTTAAAGACATTTAGCTTCTCAGCATCAGTGAAACTTAACACTTTACCATAAGCAAACAGGGCCTTTCTATTCTCACTGAAGTGTTATTTTAAGAAGGAACAACTAAACCAGAGCTCAATGGCCCCTTAGACTTACTAGATGCTCCCCACAGTGGCCATGGTCTGCCATTCCAGAGATAGGAATGTTCTTATCACAGCATCAGCTGGGCAGACAGCCTGGCCACACAGGTTGGAAATTTCCTTTACAGATTATGCTTTGTTGATGCTATTCTAGTAGACAAGCTGCAGACACTGAAATCTACCACCCCAGAAGCTCATGTTAGGACAGCATGACCCTTCCCCTCTAGCTTGCTCTGCCTCCCGACTGTTGATGCCATCTATTTCATCCAAGTGTAGGATGTGCTGGCAAAATCACCTGAGAAAGGGCAATCCCAAAGATTGTGTATTTGTTTTCTGGAACAGAACCAAAAACGGGAATAAAAGGAAAAAAAAAAAGATCTTGCTTTAGAACCAAAGATGTTTAGGAGAAAAGGGCTTTTAAAATACCATCTTTTATTGACTTATAATAACTTGGAAAACTAGCTCTCAGCTGCAAGAAATCATCCAAACTCCAAGAGATGACATCATATGTGATCGGGGGATAGTTCTCCTGCTGCTTTCCTGAAGACACAATGTTTTCTGAGTTGTTACCTGGTTTTCCCGAGACATTAGTCACATTCTCTTTTACTTTCTCCTTTATTAGAAATAAGTATAATTTCATTTATTGACGAATTGATGATTTGGGGGTGATGATGATATCAAGTGAGTCTTCAACATGGAGATGTTTCAATAGGTCAGAAGATAGAGAGGGGAAGAGTAAAGAGAATAAAATAAATGAAAAGAAAAAGAAAGAGAAGAAAAGAAAAGAAAGGGGAAGAGAGAATCAGAGACTGAGCGTGGGCTCAGCTCAGGGTACCAAGGAAGAAAAGCCATACCCTTTCTCTGTTCCTATTCTTGGGTTCCAATTAAAATTGGGAGTTGGTAACTTGACAGCTTTCTCTCTCTTCTCTGCAGGCACTTCTCCAACCTCCCTGCTCCTGGCATGGCTTATTTTGGCTATCTGTGTGCTACTGGCTTCTTTGCCTGCCATCTACCAGTCTTGGACACCATCCTCCCATCCTCCCTCAATCCACCAGTTCCACTAATTTCTCTTGAGCAACCTCCAAGGGGCCTCCTCCTCCACCCCCAACCTCATTAGCTGGTTCTCCTCATCTTCTTTTTCTTCCTTGCCCAATCCTCTCTCCAGTCATAAATTATCCTTCCAGATGACAGTATTTATGTCATGCTGGTGGCAAACTGGGTATGGTTACTCAGACTCCTGTACTTCCTGGAGACAGAGATATACGTCATCAAGTATAAGGGAGAGAATAAATTTTAAAAATCTAGAAAGAGTCATTAATTGAATTGATAGAAGAAACCTTTATTTTGCTGGAAACAAAGACTACCATCCAGACTCTCCTCTAAACCAGTGAGAGCAAACATGCAGAAGTTAGTGTGTCTGATTTGCATGCAGAATGCTCTGTCTATTGCAACACAGGTAACCATTTCAAAAGTTAATTGGAGCTAATGAAGATATATGTCTTAGCTTCTCAACCAATATGACCAGAACCCCGTTCATGGGCTTAGGATGAGAAAAAATGGACATTATTTTCAAATTTAGAGATTAGCACCTTACTTCAGAAATGATTAAGAGATAGACTTGCCATTCAAATTAGCTTAATATTCAAGGGAAGGCAGAATGCCACACATAAATGCAGTGAAATGCATAAGGGGCATGCATTGACCAGAACTTTGTATTAAAAGGGGATAAACTGCATTAATCTGCTTAATTTCTGCCAGGACCTACCTTTCCTCATGCTCTGTACACTCTAGATAAGGATACTCACTTACATGTCTCCCTGAAGGCGTCAGAGTGACCAAAGTTATGTCTTGGTTTTTATAAATATTATCTCAGTAATAGGCTGTCCTTGGGGCTGACATATCAAGCTGTTCTGCCCCATTGCTCAGGCTTGTTAGTTCTGACATGCCCCATGGAGAGTGCACATCTGCTTCACCATTCTATGACTGTCACCTACTGGTTTGGGATTAGCCATTGCCGGGTTTCCAGTCTACCATGTTTCATTGCCTCCCCGCCTTAGTGTATTCTCTCTGGCTTCTGCCATGCCTCTGACAGCTGGCTCTCCAGTCACATCCCAGTATCTAAATGTACACACAAACTGCAACTACTGCTTAGTTCCCAACTAAACATAGTAAAAGTGTAGGAAAAGTGATTCTTTGTGCTGTAGTTTATTAGTCAGTTAAAAAACCTCGTTGTACATTGACAGAAATTATTCATGAAGGAAGCCAGAAATAAGCAAAAGATCCTGAGCTGTCTGCTGTCTGCTGTCTGAAGGAAGTTGAATCAGTATCAAAAATTGGCATGTAGAAAACAAGACATAAAGGATGGATGTGCACCTTGAGACTGGGACCCACAGCCCCACTTCCCACAGTCAGAGTAAACCCATGCCAAAGGAGGAGCCTGACCGCACTCCACAGTTGATACGGCAGCCACCTGCAGAAGGAAAACAGATACCCCTAAGGCCCTTCAACCAATTCCCCTCACAGAAGCAACGTGTGCCTCATAGACATTTGAGTTTGGTTAAGCCTAAGGCTTCCTGTCATTACTGTAAAATATGGTTCTCTATCCAAAATATGCAGGAGGGTCCCCTGCCATTCCTATCCCCTATCCACTTTCCCACTATGTCTCATCTTTCTAGGGAATATCACCTTTGACCTGATCCCCCACCCCATTCACTGGGCCCACACCTTGGGACTTGTGGGCCCCTTGAAGCATTCTCCAGGCTGCTCAGTGCAACCTCAAACAAATAGTTTTCTCTGTTCCTGTAAAATTCCTTTTGCTCTTAGGTGCATGGAACTCTACTCATCCCCATATACTCCTCACTTCCTTTCATTTTTTGTTTTCTGGTTACTGTTTTCTGGTTTCTGTTTTCTGGAGTAAAGAGCTCCAGTACCTGATTCCTGGGCTCTCCCCTTACTCCACCTCCTATCATCACCTGAGGAATTTCAACACTTGTGTGAAGCATCCACTGAAAACACAGTCTTATTCTCTTTTTTTTTTTTTTTTTTTTTGAGATGGAGTTTTGCTCTTGTTGCCCAGGCTGGAGTGCAGTGGCACGAGCTAGGCTCACCACAACCTCCGCCTCCTAGGTTCAAATGATTCTCCTGCCTCAGCCTTCCTGAGTAGCTGGGATTACAGGCGTGTGCCACCATGCCTGGCTAATTTTGTATTTTTAGTAGAGACAGGGTTTCTCCATGTTGGTCAGGCTCACCTCAAACTCCCAACCACAGATAATCCACTCGCCTTGGCCTCCCAAAGTGCTGGGATTACAGGTGTGAGCCACGACACCTGGCCAACACAGGCTTATTCTTGACCTCCCTATTTCCAATGATCTTCACTCACTTCCCTTTGGCCATCGATTTTCATTGTCACCCTTATTCAGATTTATTTATTTATTTTTCATTTCCAATCTCATGAAGATTTTCAGTTCCACTTGTCTATACTTCCAATTGTTTATGGCCATCTCCTCTCCAGGGGTAATCTGAAATTTTCAATATTCTTCTTTTGCTCCTCTCACCTCAACTTTTCTATTTTCATGACTCTTAGTAGATGCTCATACCTCCTTCTTTGATGATAAAATCAAGCCCATTCATCATGAAGTCTATCACTGGGTCACTGGGTCTCTCTCTCTCTTACACACACACAGACACACAGACACACACAGACACACACACACACACACACATATTTACTTCCTTACCTATTTGTATTCCCTTTCCCCTGATCCCACAAGATGAGGTTTTCCGAGAAAATCCTAGCTAACACCCTCTCCTTTTTCTTCTTCCTTTCCAATTCAAACTTCTTAAAGGAATAATTTTTTCATCTCCCATTCACTTTTTTTTCCATGTACTTCCTAATCCCACTATAATCTGGCTTTCATCTGTACCACTTTATCAAAATTGCTTTCATTAAAGTTGTCATTGACTACTTAAGTTTCTCTGCCCAGAAAATTAAAAAAAATCATTCTCTTATTGGAACTTCTTGTTGCATTTTTATATTATTAGCTATTTCTCCCTCCAAAAATTCTCTACTTCCTTTGCTTTCATTGCAATGCTCTTTCCTGGTTCTCCTCCTGCTTTAGAGACCAACAATCTCAGTCTCCATTGTGAGTTTCTCTTTTCCATTCTAATTTTTAAAAGTTATTTCCCAGGGTTCTGTTTGTGGTCCATTCTTTTCTCACTCTCCATGCTCACCATTGGGAAACCTTCTATTCTTAAACTTCAAAGCACCGTCACTATTCGAGTAACTCCCCAACATAAATGTAACTAGTCCTACCTCTCCTCTAAGATTAGATTCTTGTTCTTTTCCTAGCAATTCAATATTTCTACCTGGTTTGTGCACAGAAACCTTGAAGTCAGCATGTCAGTGTAACTGGTGGTTCTATCTGAGTACAAAAGAAAGTCAGACAAAGTGAATTTCAATGCATCTGAAATAATGTTCCAGCTGGTGAATCTGTTGACTTGTTTTTCCATGAGTAGATTTGCAAGAAAGGTTGAGTTTTGGTTAAATACAGAGAAAATATATGCCTGTGTCCATGGAAAGATTTAAAAATCAAGGACAAGAGAAGGAACACATTGGCATTTTGTCCTCTACCTAATCTTACAAACTGGTTTTGAGCTTTTTAGGAAGAAATTAAACTTCATAAAAAAAATTTGTAAATCCAGGATAGACAAGCAGTTCTACTTGAAGTCCTAATAACAAAACAAAGTACTAATGAGGATAAGGGTTGCTGTCTCCATTTCTGGCAAGAATTAAGGGACGTCAGCACCATTCTGACTCTTGAGAGTTTTACAGCCTTGGATTGCATCAGGTGCCAACTCTCTAAGGCCAGCTTTTCCCCCAGAGAAATAGGGCAGAGCATCATCTGGAAATGCTGAGTGTCAGCAGACAAGGTAAATACCATTGCCAGTGTTCAACGATAAATAGCAGGAAAGCCACGGAACCGGTGGGCATGAATTGTAAAGGCACACCCTTCTGGAGACTCCAAAAAGGTACACTGTATAAGGATAAGATTTTATAGTTACACATTGAGCTAATGTAATTTGACTGTTAATGGTAGTATGAGCTCATTCATGCCCACAGCATTATGTGGACTGCGGATATTCAGTTTATCTCTAAGACAATGCTCACAATCTTCCCCACACCCATTTCTCCTCCCTGGTCCCTCTCTGAAGTGGTGCCACTTCGAATACTCTTTCTATGACACCAGTAGAAAACACAGAATTCCTCCCTCATTCCTTGCTCTCCTTCACTCCACCCCCTCAGTACAATCAACCAACTGTTGATGACCCCAGAAAGAAGAGACATGGTGGTGAATATTGTTTCCCTTCTGAAAGCCACACAAGAGACCAGACAGTATCATCACCAGAACACCATCAACCAAACAAAAATATTTGTTTCTTGAAATTCAAATATGGAAAACCTGACAAGACATTATACACAAAATATTAACTAATGTTTGCTAACTCATGTAGAAATGAATACTACTAGAAGCAAAATGGAATTTTCTCTAGAAATATTTGTGTTGTAAGAACTTGAGGTTGAAATAAAAGAAATAATCAGAGGTTGAAAGGACTCAAAGTCTAGTGTCATAACACTTTAAGGTAGTCAGAATAATGCCCTCAAGGATGTCCGTGTCCTAGTCCCTGGAAGCTGGGAATATGTCATCTTACATGGCAAAAAGGACTGTTTAGATTTGACTAAAAGTACAGGCCTTGAGACGAGATTATTCTGGATTATCTCAGTGGACCCAATCTAATCATACAAGTCCTTAAAAGCAAAGAACTTCCTACGTGTCATCAAAGAAAGAGATGTAGTGACGGAAACAAGATCGGAGAGAGCTAGAATGCAAGCTTTGAAGAAGGAGGAAGGGGCCCAAAGCCAAGGAATTCAGGCAGCCTTCAGAAACTGGAGAAAACAAAGCGGTAGATTGTCCTCTAGAACTTTCACAAAGGCATGCAGCCTTGTTGACATCCTGATCTTAGCCTAGTGAGATTTATGTTAAATTTCTGACCTACACAAGTACAATACATTCATGTTATCTTAAGTCACTTTGCTTATAATAACTTATTACAGCAAGAATCGAAAGCTAATACATCTCTTTTCACTTCAAAGTAATAACATTGGAAAATAAAAGAGCATCAAGAGAGTGAACATCTGGCTTTAAAAGATGGTATCAAAGGAAAAGATTTGTTTTAAAAAGAACCCTGAGACCAGAATTATGGACTCAAGAGGAGGAAAAGAATGTATTCCACCACTCCAGTTTTTGGCAATATTTTACCCACCATATCAAGAGAGCCATATAGTAAAATTTATTTAGAAGGGTAGGATAAAAATAGATAACTCATCATGTACAGATACTTAGAAAGACAAAATATAAAGCACACAAAAGAAAAGTGTAGTGAAAGAGGTCCCCAGGAGAACTTGAGAGATAACGGTCAAGAGGGAGCCAGTGTGTCAGGAGCATAGGCTCTCAGGCCAGAAGAACTTCGTCTCTAGACTCACCTCCTCCACTCAGTGGCTATGTGGTATTGGCAAGGCACCTACCATCAATGTATCTCAGCTTCCTCAACTGTAAGATGGGAATAATAAAAATAACTATATGAAAATATAGTAACTAATATATAAATATATTGTTATAGTAACTAATGAAAATAACTACATGAAACCCACCTCATACAGTTATCAGCAGGTAAAAAATGGATAACATCTTCATAAATGTGACACTTTATAGTGTCACACATACACATTCAATAAATTTTATTATGAATACCAATACCTATGGTTTCAAATATCTACTTAGCCAGAAACAAAGTTCAAAAGTCATAATGTAGGAAAGCAAGTGTTATCTCCAAGACTTGGCGGAGAGCTAATCATGGCTATGTCTAAGGAGCAGGTATACTTTGCTTAAAAGGAGCAATGGAATGGAGGCAATCCCACAGTGCAGAAAGGAAGAAAGCACACTACCATTCAAGCCCTAAAGTCAATCCATGATGGGAACCTTTCAACAACAATAAAACAGAAATGAAACTCTCCTGTGCACAAACTACCGTTGGCCTGGTAAGACACAGAGTAGTGTGGAACTTCCATTAGTGCTTTTGAAACCTCCCAAAGGCAAGTTCCAAAATGGTCACAGAAGAGGGATATAGTGATTAACCCCAGTCTCAAGTGAGATGATCCCTGCCTGAAGGCTGCTTCTGCTAATAGCAACAGCACCTCCAATAAATACTTTTCTTGACTCTCAAAAATTTCAAGAAACAACAAAGAGATATAATAGTTTGATTTTAATTCTCACTAATAAGAAATAACTAGCTGATGACGTTGAGTGAGTAAATTTCCTTATTGAAATAAACCTCTATATTTTTAGTATTTACAACAGCCCAGGCTGATAACACTAAAATTTCAAGTTTTAGTAAATTAGATTTCCAAAAAGGAAACGATTTAATGCCTAGGACTCTCAAGGGGAAAATGGCCCTTTGGAGGTGGAAGGATAGAAACCTTAAAAATCAATTTAATCTTAGATTGTCCCAATAAAACAGAAAGGAGATACAAAACATCAAAAAGAACCAGGTATTAAAAGAGAACTCTCTGGGAAGCTAAAATTTTAAGAGAACACATGTAGATTTTGGAAAGAGTAATAGCATAAAATAGTTAAAAATAGAGCAAAAAAATAAAGCCTTGAACCAACATAAGCATGAAAAAACACAAAGAATGATAAATTTTAAAATGTATTTGTTTCAGAGCATTGATAAAAATAGAATATACTGATACAGAAGGGAAAAGAAAAACAACCTGAACTCTTAGAAATCTGCCTTGCTACCAAGATGAATAATTATTAAAGTGGAAATCCACTCAATAATTTTTTTACCTGGTACTACTTATTTACTACTACTAATAATAGTGATCACAATTAATTCAGTCCCAACTGTATGCCACATGCTTTGTATATATTTTCTCCTGCAAATCTCATAACAACTTTATGATGTTAGCACAATTACTTCATTTTACAGAAAAGAAATTAAGGCTTTCAGAGGTAAAGTGTCTTCCCCCAGATCACACAGATGGTAATTTTTGGAGGAAAGTTTTAAACCTGGATTCCTCTAATTCCAAAGCATGTATTCTTTCTTCTAACCTTAAATTGGTTTCCCTTATTATCTGCAAGTCACTGTGCTAGACCCTGGCAATGAAAAGATACAGAAGACACGGCTCTTGTTTTCAAGGAGCTCAGTCAATGAGCAAGACAATTATGTGAACAAATAATTAAAATACAATGTGACAGGCACCATAATAGAAGTGTGTACAAAATTATATGAAAGAACAAAGGACAGAGTGAAAAATATGCTTAGATAATCAAACATTAATAAGACACTGTAGAATTTTGTGGTAGATCTTGTACGTTAGTCAGCACATAATTATTCCACCTTCCTTCTAGTCTGTCTTACTGTTCCGGAGGACAGAGAAGCTAAATTTTACATTTCTCCAGCTCCTTTGCACCCAGGGATTTGGAGGAGATTTACAGTCTACCATCAGTAGCTCTTCATGTTAGAGCTAAAAGGTGACTGTGAGATGATCACCTTGCTTCTCACTGCCTTCACTGACTTTGCCTGCAATGGCTGGGCAATAGTGTTCTGGCATCCAGCCATGAGCAATGTGGGTCTTCAGAGACAAGCTATGGGGCAAACCCTCTTTGCTGGTGTGGATCTATTTAGGCACAGCATGACTTAGCAATGGCATCAGTGGTTTCTTGATCTCCAGACAGCTGCTGGCCAGCGTGTCCCTGAAACTGGTAGTTCTAATGGAAGCTTCAGAATTCCCACCTCACTTTCTGTGGCAGGTATAGCAGCTCCACTTGCAGACCAGTTCCATAATCTTACTCTGAGAGATAGTTCTAGATATCCAACCTAAATTCTACTACTCTAGCCCTTACAAAGATTTTGGAAGCAATTCAATTCCTGTATTTAATCCCTTTTTAGTTAAAATAGCTACAGTGGTTTCTGTTTTTTGCAGCTATATCTTGACTGATTCAGAGACATTATTCCAACTGTGTTTTCAATATTCGATATTCATTCTCATGGTAGAAAGGTCAGGAAAGATATATTTAAGCAAAAGAATAATGCAACAAAGAGAAATTACAAGTGATAGCTGACTGAAGAAATAGTGCGAGAACTGTTTTTGAATGAATTAGTCTACAGAATCATAGGAGTTACTCATAAGACCCCAAAAAGACCTGTTTTGGTGTTTATATAATAAATAATTCCAATCTTTGCAGATAATAGAGTGATGCAAGGAGGCTAAAGACTGAAAGATATTTCAACTCCTGATACAGGAAACAGGAGAGATTTGGAAACTATAAATTAGTTAGCTCAATGTCAATTCCCAGAAATATTTTCAAGGCATTATTAAATAAACAAATTTTTACTACTTAGACAAGGAAGAAGTAATTACTGGAACTATCATGAGCTCACCAGGAAGACGGAATCATGCAAAACTAATCACATTTTATTGTTGTTTTGATTATTTTGTTGAATTTTCTAGAGCAAGACACTGTTTTGGAGAGTGTATCCTTGATTTAACAGGATGTTGGATAAATCTCTCATGAAATCTTTATAAGGAGGGTGGAAAATGTGTATAATTATATATTTATTATTTTTTATTTTTTATTATTTTTTGAGATGGAGTCTCACTCTGTCCCCTAGGCTGTAGTGCAGTGGCCGGATCTCAGCTCACTGCAAGCTCTGCCTCCCAAGTTTATGCCATTCTCCTGCCTCAGCCTCCCGAGTAGCTGGGACTACAGGTGCCCGCCACCTCGCCCGGCTAGTTTTTTGTATTTTTAGTAGAGACGGGGTTTCACCGGGTAGGCAGGATGGTCTCGATCTCCTGACCTCGTGATCCGCCCATCTCGGCCTCCCAAAGTGCTGGGATTACAGGCTTGAGCCACCACGCCCGGCCTATAATTATAGATTTATAACTCACACTAAATCCTGGGACTGCCCCCAAAATAGTTTTTATATACCTAGACCCAGATATCTGTATTTGCCCCTATTTCATTCAGTAATTTAATCAAGGTCTTGCAAGAATTCATACGATGTAAGTTTGTCAAATTTGCAAATGACATGACTGTTAAATTGGCCTCAAAAAAGTTATAATTATGAGAGTAAACTCAGAAAGTAAAATCTAAAAGTTTCTGATGTAAAATCTACACTTAAGCACACACACACACATAAACAGTTACTAAAATACAGCATTAGAAACTCCGGGTTTAACACCAATCCATGGGAGGAAAATGCCTATAGCTTTCAGTTGCCAACAGTGCTCCATGGCTCTCTTGCGGGAAAATGTACAGACTCTCAGGCTGCAATCCTAGGCACAAACACTGTGTACTGCCACCAACAGATCTGTCCTGGATCAGTACTATGCTTCTTTAAGGACATTACAACTTTGGAAGACATGCCCAGAAGAGGTATACTAAAAAGGAAGAAAATCTGGCAACCATGCTATGTGAAGAATAGTGGAAGAAATGGTGCACATTTAGTCTAGATGCCAGGGGTGGGGGCAACCTTAAAATTGTTTAAATATTTGAAAGCTGATTTCATGTAAGAGCCTCACTCTGTGCAGCTCCAGAGGAAAAAACTGGGGCCAATGAGCAAAATTATACACATCCATATATTGCCTCAGTATACAGAGAGCCTTACCAAATTACAGTTGTTAAGAAACGACATCCCTAACACTAGAAATATTTAAGCAGCAGCTAATGGGTTATTTGGCAGATATACTAAAGAGATAAGTTCTTATATTAAGCAGAATACTAAATTCAACCATCCTTCAAATTCCAAATTGTCACAATCTTGAAGATTAAACACATTCTCATTATTTCAATGATTATCTTAATACAAATGATTTATGTATCTGTGTATCCTCTTTTTAATTTTCTTATACTTTTTGAATGCACTTACTGGGGTAGCTATTGTTATGAGTTAAATGTGTCCCCCACAAGATGTTGAAGTCCTAACCCTGAATACCTGTGAAGGTTGCTTTATTTAGAAATAGGGTCTTTGCAGATAATCAAGTTAAGATGAAGTCATTAGAGTGGGCCCTAATCTAATATGACTATGCCCTTTTAAAAGGAAATTTGGACACAGGGACAGATTCACATAGAGGGAAGATTATGTGGAGACACAGAATGAATGTCAGCTACAAGCCAAGGAATGCCCGAGACTACTAAAAGCTAGGAGAGGAACCTGGGACAGAATCTCCTTCACAGCCCTCAGAAAGAACCAACCCTGCTGATCTTGGACTTATAGTTCCAGACCTGTGAGACAATACATTTCTATGATTTAAGCCCCCCAGTTTGTGGGGCTTTGTTACAGCAGCCCTAAGAAACTAATATAGCCCTCATGACCTCAGTCAACAGGTCATATATCTCATTAGTATAATCCTCCTACCCAATCCATATCTCCATTCTTAGTTTTCTTTTTTATTCGTGCCATAAAAATTCTGCTAGTTGCTTAGCTTAAGCTACAGCTAGAAACTTATACATCCAAATATTTACTAAATTCTATAGAATTTCCTTTCCCAAAGTCTAATGTATAATATATCTGCATTTTTCCTGTCCCACTGCCACTATCTGGAATAGATTCTTTACTTCTGATGTTCAATAATGTCTTCTTATTTTTCTGTCTCTAATATCACATCCATTCTAGCCCACCCTGTACAGCATCAAAACTGATGTTCTTCTGTCTACTCTTGATACCCCATGACTTACATAATAAAGAACTTAGATTTTCTTTTAGTTTCCTTTGCTCAGGTATGGCCAGCACCGCTGTGGCATTGATTGAATGAGTGGATTTACTCATTAACACCAAGTATGGCTTTGCTTTTTTATCTACCTCCCTGCTTTGCTGATGCTGTACTCCTTCTACATCTTTAATTATCAAAATTCTAACTGACATTCAAGGCCTCTTTTCTATAACACCTCTTCCATGAAGCCTTCACTGATCACCCCAGTCTAAACTAATATCTATATCTATATATCTATATCTATTCGGCCTATATCTGAATCCCTATGTCATTTAGTCTAATCTAAACACACAATATAGAAATAATATTTAAGCCTGCTTTGGCAATATTTGCAAACAATAAAGACCTTACTTCTAGATATTTAAAAAGATATTTATATGAATTTCAATTATGCATCAACCACAATAGTATAATATCAAAAATATGTAGTATCTGGAATAGATTCTTTATTTCTGATGTTCTATAGTGTATTATTATTTTTCTGCCTCTAATATCACTGGTGTTCCTCTATTTACTCTTGATACCCTGTGGCCTACACAATAAAGAACTTAGATTTTCTTTTAGTTTCCTTCCCCCAGGTGTGGCCAGCACCACTGTGGCATTGATTGAATTAGTGGATTTCATATGTATATACATATGTATGTATGTGTGTGTGTGTGTGTGTGTGTGTGTGTGTGTATATATATATATATATATATATATATATATATATATATAAGAGAGCATTCCTTATTTCATTAGCTGGAGAAAGATCCCAGAAGGCAAGTATCATTCCTTTCTCAGCGTGATAGCAAGTTAGCACATCATCTTGCATATTATCAAGTGCTTATTCAATAGTAGTTGACTATGTTGATGCTGGAGATGGACTCCAAATGGAAAATAAGGCAGATAATCCTTCATTTTTTCCCTCTCCTAGGTTCACTGATATTGTCCTGCTGTAGAATCCCCTATTAGGATGTTAGTCATGCAATGCCTTATTCACCCCCATAGCTTTAGCTATCATATATACGTTAATATTTTCTAAATTTATATGATACTCAGATCTACATAACCACACAGATAATAATAAGTATCTCTAATTTGATTACCACACAGGCCTCAAATTCCCACCCAAACTTGTTTTTCTTTCTGTTTCATACTGCCTGAGCTATCCAATTACTCAATTTAAAAACTGAGAAATTATTTTGGACTCTTCCTCTTCCTCACTACACCGCATTCAATTAATTGCCAATTTCTGTTGGTTCTATTTATAAATGTCTCTTAAATCCAACCACAGCCTTCTAGTAAGTTTCTCTGTTCCGTGTTTTGCACCCCTTGAATACAAACTCCATGCTTTCTCAAGACTGACCTTTCTAAAAGGGCAGATCTAATCATGTTCCTTCTCTGCTTTAAGGAACTCTAAATGTCTTACTATGGTTTACAAGACTTTTCAGGATTTGGCTGCTGGTAACCTCTCAGGCATCAATCTTTCTACTTCCTTCTAACTCTCATGAATGTTTCCCTCTCTCTTATCGAGGCCACTGGGATTTTGGACCAATAGCTTCTTCCTTCCCTGCCATACCTATCTCCAGGATAACTTCTTTCCATCTGACAGATTTTGATATAGATATTAATTCTGGGAAGGCTTTCCTAATACCCTAAATCCTGGTCAGGTGCTCTTGTCCACTAGCTTTTGTGACACCTTTTACTTTCACTGCCAGAGCACCTGGCAGAATGCTGCTTCTTGAGGATTCCCCAATTAAACCACAGACTATGGGAGCAGGAATGCTGTCTGGGCTTGTTCAGTGTTGTGCCCTGAGTATGAAGCACAGGGTCTGAGACTTAGTAGTTGCTCAGTAATTCTTCTCTGAATTAATGAGTATGTCCCCCTCACCTCTAAAGTCAAAGTGTAAAGAACTTTCAATGACCAATGTTCTTATAAGACCAGTTTACTTTCTCTATTTCAATAAAACAGAAAGTCTAGAGTTCAGTTTAGTGCATGTAATGCTGTCAAAAATAACTGACTTCTGCTGTGTGTGTCTCTGTGTGTGTATGTGAGAGAGAAAGAGATTACAGAAAGAATGCTTCGTTTGAAAACAGGATTTGAAGAAAATCTTTAAAATGTTCTAAAGCAATTGAAGAAAGAGGTTTAAGAGAAGAGAGAAGAAACACAAAAAAATGACTAAAACACTGGATGACTTCACGAGTTTTTACCATTAGCTGAGACACATCATGTCCGCTCCAGTTACCAACAATAACTACTCTTCCCGGGAAAAGCTTCCTATTTTTAACCCTAGTGTAATGTCTGTGGAATTACATTGTCCATTCCCACTCAGGCTCTGAGAGCTTATCATCATAGAGTGTTTTTGCCAAGAATCGCTCTGCCCTTAGTCACCACACAAAGAGTTGTCAAAGACAGACTGGGGAGAGAGGTTGGGCTTTGGGTGTAGTTTTGTTTCTTGCTGCCTACCAGTGGCAGCAGGTCCTATATACTGCTCTTTGGAGTTTAGCTGTTTCAGATATAACTAGACTCTGTGGTTTCAGGGGATTCTACAGCAGAGCAATATCAGCAAACCTAGGAGAGGGGAGCAATGAAGTATTATCTGCCTTGCTTTCCATTTAGAGTTCATCTCCAGCATTAATATAGTCAACTACTATTGAATAAGCACTTGACAATATGCAAGATGATGTGTTAAGTTGCTGGGACCTGTGCTCAGGGAACCAGAAAAGAGAGAGAAAGTTCAATAATGAATGTATATTCAGGAAACAACAGGTGCTGGAGAGGATGTGGAGAAATAGGAACAGTTTTACACTGTTGGTGGGACTGTAAACTAGTTCAACCATTGTGGAAAATAGCATGGCGATTTCTCAAGGATCTAGAACTAGAAATACCATTTGACCCAGCATCCCATTACTGGGTATGTACCCAAAGGATTATAAATCATGTTGTTATAAAGACACATGCACATGTATGTTTACTGTGGCACTATTCACAATAGCAAAGACTTGGAATCAACCCAAATGTCTGTCAGTGACAGATTAGATTAAGAAAATATGGCACATATACACCATGGAATACTATGCAGTCATAAAAAAGGAAGAGTTGGTGTCCTTTGTAGTGACATGGATGCAGCTGGAAACCATCATTCTCAGCAAACTATCGCAAGAACAGAAAACCAAACACCTCATGTTCTCACTCATAGATGGGAACTGAACAATGAGATCACTTGGACACAGGAAGGGGACCATCACACATCGGGGCCTACTGTGGGGAGGGGGGAAGCGGGAGGGATAGCATTAGGAGATATATCTAATGTAAATGATGAGTTAATGGGTGCAGCACACCAACATGGCACATGTATACATATGGAACAAACCTACACATTGTGCACATGTACCCTAGAACTTAAAGTATAATAAAAAATAATAATAATATACAAAAAAAGAACAACACATCAAAAAAAGAAAATATATTCAGAAATCTGTTTCTGAAAAAAATATATTCTGAAAATCTAGAAAGAGACAATATTAATTTTGCTTTATTTTAAAAATTAAACGTTTACTTTTGATTTATATATCCTGGGACAGTGATGGAAGGGATCTTTTCTGAGGCTCTCAAAGCCCTTAATCTGGCCCAGGAAAAGGTGTATAGAGTCAAAAGAGAAAAGAGGATAAACTCTTAGGAACAGAAATTTTTATTTTTTATTTCTTTATTTGTATAATTTACGGGGAGCCAGTGTAATTTTTTTACATGGATATATTGTGTGTTGGTGATGTCAGAGCTTTTAATGTGCCTATCACCCAAATAACATACACTGTACCCATTAAGTAATTTCTTATCATCCACCCCCTTTCCACTCTTCCACTCTTCCGAGTCTCCACTGTCCATCATTTCACACTCTGTGTCCATGTGTGCACATTATTTTTATCTGACTTATAAGTGAGAAGATGCCATGCAGACTGATGTAAGATGGCATCTTATTGTGGTTTTAATGTGCATTTTTCTCATGATAAGAAATGTTGCACATTTTTTCATCTACTTGTTGGCCATTTATATGTCTTCTGAAAAATGCCTATTTATTTTCTTTGCCCATTTTAAAGTGATTATTGTTGACTTGTTTGAATTTCTTGTAGAGTCTGGGTGTTAGTTCCCTGTCAGATGAATAGTTTACAAATATTTTCTCTCATTCTGCAGGTTGTCTGTTCAATATCACAATAGATGCAGAAAAAGCATTTGATAAAAGTCAACATCACTTCATGATAAAAACCATGAGCAAACTAGGCATAGAAGCAACATACCTCAAAATAAAAAAAGTCATATACGACAAAACCACAGCCAACATTATACTGAATGCAGAAAAGTTGAAAGCATTTCTTTCAACAAGTAGAACAAGACAAGGATGTCCACTTTCACCAATCCTGTTCAAACATAGTACTAGAAGACCTAGCCAGAGCTATCAGGCAAGAGAAAGAAATAACAGACATCTAAATTAGAAAAGAAGAGGTCAAATTATCTCCGTTTACCAATGACATGATCTTATGTCTAGAAAACCCTGAAGACTTCACCATAAACTCTTAGATTTGATAAATGAATTTAGTAAAGCTTTAGGACACAAAATTATCATACAAAAATCAGTAGTGTTTCTATACATCAATAATGATCAAACTGAAAAACAAATTAAGAAGGCAATCCCCCTGTAATCCCAGCACTTTGGGAGGCCGAGACGGGTGGATCGCGAGGTCAGGAGATCGAGACCATCCTGGCTAACACCGTGAAACCCCGTCTCTACTAAAAAATACAAAAAAATAGCCGGGCGAGGTGGCGGGCGCCTGTAGTCCCAGCTACTCGGGAGGCTGAGGCAGGAGAATGGCATAAACCCGGGAGGCAGAGCTTGCAGTGAGCTGAGATCCGGCCACTGCACTCCAGCCCCGGCGACAGAGCAAGACTCCGTCTCAAAAAAAAAAAAAAAAAAAAAAAACAACAGAAATATTGGAACTGAGAAATACATTTGGTGAACTAAAAATTATATTAGAGGTTTTCAACAGCAGAATGAAGCAAGCAGAGGAAAAAAAATAGTGAGCTCAAAGACAGACTACTTGAAAATACACAGCCAGAAGAGAAAAAAGAAAAAAGAATAAAGGAATCAAGATTGCCTACAAGGTATAGAAAATTATCTCAAAAGACCAAATCTAAGAACTATTGGTGTTTAAAAACAAGTTGTGCAAGAGCAAGGGACAGAAAGTTTATTTAAAAAATAATGACAGAAAATGTTCTTTTTTGTTTGTTTGTTTGTTTTTTGAGACGGAGTCTTGCTCTGTCACCCAGGCTGGAGGACAGTGGTGCAATCTTCACTCACTGCAAGCTCTGCCTCCGGGTTCATGCCATTCTCCTGCCTCAGCCTCTCAAGTAGCTGGGAATACAGGTGCCCACCACCATGCCTGGCTAATTTTTTATATTTTTAGTAGAGATGAGGTTTCACCATGTTAGCCAAGATAGTCTTAATCTCCTGACCTCATGATCCACCCGCCTCATCCTCCCAAAGTGCTGGGATTACAGGCGTGAGTCATCATTCCTGGCTGACAGAAAACTTTCTAAAGAAAACTTTTCTCAGGAAAACTTTCTTGAGAAAGAGATAAAATTCCAGATATAGGAAGGTCAAAGAACACCAAATAGAATTGAACCAAATAAGTCTACTCTGAGGCATATAACAGTCAAATTCTCAAAGGTCAAAGAAAGGATTCTAAAAGGAGCAAATGGCACATAAAAGAAGCTCAAATTTGTCTGGCAGCAGACTTCCCTATGGAAACTATACAGATCAGGAAAGAGTGGGACATTGTTTTCAAAGAGCTGGAAGAAAAATACTGCCATTCAAGTATATTGTCTCTACAAAAGCTATCCTTCATATGTGAAGGAGAGATAAATTATTTCCTAGATGAATTAAAGCCAAGAAACTTCATCACTACTGAACCTGTCATATAAGAAATGCTAGAGTTCTTCCATCTGAAAAAAAAAAAAAAACCCACTAATATGCAAAAGAAAACATTTACAGGTATAAACCCACTATTAAAATTAAGTATACTGAAAAATATAGAATACACTAATAGTGTAATTGTGGTGTGCAATCAATTCATAACACTAGGAAAAAGCCCCAAAGACAAATCTATCAAAACTAATAATAGCTACAACAATCTAATAAGAGATAGGCATTATAAAATATGTGAATTGAGACAACATACAGTTAAAATGTGGAAGGGATAAAGTACCAACTTTTAAAAAGTTTTCTCTTTATTTCTTTGTATTACTTTCCTTGTGATCTAAGGTGTCATCTCTTTAAGATAACTTGTTATATCTATAAGATGTTTTCTTGAAGCCTCATGTGGCCACAACACAAAAGTCTATAATAGATCTATGAAAATTACAAAGCAACAAATTAAAACAATCTACCAGAGAAAATCACATAACCAAAAAGGAAGACAGTAATAAAAGAAGAAAGAAAGAACAAAATATGTTACAAAGCAACCAAAAAACAAGCAAGAAATGGCAGTAGCAAGTCCTCGTTTATTAATAACTGAATATAAATGAACTCAATTCTCCAATTAAATGACATATAGTGATTGAATGGACAAAGAAACAAGACCCAATTATATGCTGCCCACAAGAAACTCAATTTGTTTATAAAGACACACATAAAGTGAAACTGAAGGTGTAGGAAAAGACATTCATGCAACTAGAAATAAAAAATGAGCAGGAGTAGTTATATTTATTTCAGATTAAATATATTACAAGTCAAATAATGTAAAAAGAGACAAAGAAGGTTACCATATAATGAAAAACGGGACAATTGAGCAAGATAATATAATGATTATAAATATCTATGCACCAAACACTGGAGTTCCCAATTATATAAGGTATACATTAATAGATGTAAAGAGAAAGACTGCAATACAATAATAGTAAGGGGCTTCAACAGCCCATTCTGAGTAGTGGACAGATTATCCAGACAGAAAATCAACAAAGAAATATCAGAGTTAAACTGTACACTATAGTACATATTCCCAACTGACATTTACTGATCATTTTACCCAACAGCTACAGAATACACACTCTTTTAATCAGGACATAGAATTGTCCAGGATTGATGATTTGTTAGGACACAAAACAAGTATCAAAAAATTTTCAAAACTCAAAATCATGTCAAGTATCTTATATGATTATAATGGAATAAAACTAGAAATTAATAGCAAAAGGAATGTCAGAAAACACAAACACATGGAAATTAAGCAACATGCTCCTGAATGACCATTACATCAATGAAGGAATTTAAAATTTTCTTGAAACAAATGAAAATGGAAATACAACATACCAAAATTTATAATACAGCAAAGGGAAGTTTATAGCAATAAATACCTATATGAAAAACTAGAAAGACTTTAAATAAATGCAATCAAAATCAATACAAATCCATGGACCTGGGGAAGTGTGGTGGGGGAAATATTGTTGATAATGAGAAATCCTGCGAGTAAGCTGCCTATTGTTAGGCGTTTTATAGGATTTAGTAGAGCTGGGTTGTTTTCATTAATACAGACTGGGGTTGAAAAGCGAGGTTGTCCTGTTAGTGCGAGAATAATAGTCCGAGTGCTGTAGGCGCTTGTTAGGGAAGTGGCGATGAGAGTAATAGATAGGGCTCAGGCGTTGGTGTATGATGTGTTTGCGGTTTCGATAATAAGATCTTTAGAGTAAAAGCCTGTAAGAAATCTTAAACCCAGGAGACCTTCAACTTCTAGAAGTTGAAGCTAATGGTGCACCTCAAGGAACTAGAAAAGCAGGAACAAACCAAACCTCAAGTTAGGAGAAAGAAATCAAAAAGATCAAAGTAGAAATATATAAAATTAAATCTAAAAGGAAAACAAAAAAAAATCAACAAAAGATTTTTTAAAAAAGATAAAATGTACAAACTATTAGCTAGAATGGCTAAGAAAAAGAGAAGACTCAAACCAGAAACAAAAAAGACTTCAGCATAAAGACCCCTCTGTATTTCTGATGTCTCAGAAATACAAAGAATCATTAAAGACTGTTGTGATTCACTATATGCCAATAAATTGGAAAATCTAGAAGTGAGTTAATTTCTGGACACATACAACCTACAAAGATTGAACCATGAAGAAATAAAAAATCTCAACAAACCAATAACAAGTAAGGAGATTTAAGCCATAATAAAAAGTCTCCCATCAAAGAAAAACCCAGGACCTGATGACCTCACTGTCCAAAATTACCAAATATTTAAAGAACTAATACCAAATTCTACTCAAATAACTCTTCAAAAAAATGGAAGAGGAGAGAATACTTCCAAACTCATTTTATGAGGCCAGCCTTACCCAACATCAAAACCAGACAAAAACACAACAAAAAAAGAAAACTACAGGCCAATATCCCCAATTACCATAGATTCAAAAATCCTCAACAAAATATTAGCAAACCAAATTCAACAACAAAATAAAAAGATAATTTACTATGGATCAAGTAGGATTACCCCAAGAATGCAAGGATGGTTCAACATATGCAAATCAATAAACATGATACATTACATTAAAATAACCAAGAACGAAAGCCATATGATTATTTCAACAGAAGCTGAAAAAGCATTCAATAAAACTCAACAACACTTTATGATAAACACCATTAACAAACTGGGTACAGTAGGAACATACCTTAAAATAATAAAAGCCATATATGACAAACTCACAGCTAACATTTACTGAATGGGGGAAAACTGAAAGACTTTTCTTTAAGATCTGGAACAAGACAAGGATACCCACTCTCATCACTGTTATTAAACATAGTACTGAAAGTACTGGCCAGAATAGTTAGGCAAGAGAAAAATAAAGGGCATCCAAATTGGAAAGAAAGGACTCAGATTAGCCTTGCTCACAGATGACATGACCACATAGTTAGAAAAAACAAAAGACTCCACCAAAAAACTGTTAGAACTGATAAACAAATTCAGAAAGTTACAGGATACAAAATCCACATATGAAAATTAGTAGCATTTATATACAGCAACAGCAAATAACCTGAAAAAGAAATAAAGAAAGCAATCCTATTTACAGTAGTTACTAAGAATATAGTATTCTTAGTATGGGAATCAATTTAACCAAAGAAGTTAAAAGTCTATACAAAAAACTATAAAAAACACTGATGAATGAAATTGAAGAGGGTGCAATAAATGGAAAGGTATTTCATGTTTATGTATTGGAAGAATTAATATTGTTGAAATAACTACACAAAGCAATAGACAGATTCAATGCAATTTCTATCAAAATAACAATGACATTTCTCATAGAAATAGAAAAAGGATCCTGAAATTTATATGGAACCACTTAAGACCCCAAACAGCCAAAGCAATTCTGAGCAAAAGGAACAAAGCTGGAGGCCTCAAAATACCTGATTTCAAAATACACTATAAAGTTATAGTAGTCAAAATAGCATGGTACTGGCAAGGAAAAAAAAAACAACAACATTAACCATTGACAACTGGAACAAAGTAGAGAACCCAGATATAAATCCATGCATTTATAGCCAACTCATTTTTGACAAAGGTACCAAAAACATACAATAGGGAAAGGACAGTTTCTTCAATAAATAGTGCTGGGAAAACTGGATAACCATATGCAGAAGAATGGAATCAGACCCCTATCTCTTACCACATACAAAAATAAAATTAAAATGGATTAAAGACTTAAATCTAAGGCCTCAAACTATGAAAATGCTATAAGAAAACTTTGAGGAAACTCTTCATGGCATTGGACTGGGCTAAGATTTCTTGAGTAACACCCCACAGGCAGAGGCAACCAAAACAAAACTGGACAAATGAGATCATATCAAGTTAAAAAGCTTCTGTACACCAAAGGAAACAATCAACAAAGTGAAGAGACAACCCACAGAATGGAAGAAAATATTTGCAAACTACCCATCTGATAAGGGATTAATAACCAGCATACATAAGGATCTCAAACAACTCAATTGAAAAAAAAATCCTATAATCCAATTTGAAAATGGACAAAATACCTGAATAGACACTTCTCAAAAGAAGACATACAAATGGCAAACAAGTATGTGAAAAGGTGCTCAACATCACTGATCATCAGAGAAATGCAAATCAATACTACAAGGAGATTATTTCACTCTAGTTAAAAAGGCTTTTATCAAAAAGTGAGGCAATAAAAAATGCTGGCAAAGGTATGGAGAAAAGGGAACTGTTGTATACTGTTGGTAAGAATATAAATTAGTACAACAGAACAGTTTAGAGTTCAAGAACAGTTTAGAGTTCCTTCAAAAAACTAATAATAGAGCTATCATATGATCCAGCAATCTCACTGCTAGGTATACATTCAACAGAAAGGAAATCAGTATATCAAAGAGATATCTGCACTACCATATTTATCACAGCACTATTCACAATAGTCAAGATTTGGAAGCAACCTAAGTGTACATCAATAGATGGATGGATGAAGAAAATGTGATACGTAGATGCGATGGAGTACTATTCAGCCACAAAAAGAATGAGATCCTGTCATATGCAACAACATGGCTGGAACCAGAGGTCATTATGTTAAGTGAAATAAGCCAAGCACAGAAAGACAGACTTCATGTGTTCTCATTTATTTGTGGTAGCTAAAAATTAAAACAATTGAACTCATGGTAATAGAGAGTAAAATGATGATTACCAGAGTCTGGGAAGGGTAGTGGGGGTCAGGTGGGGGGATGGTTCATGTGTACTAAAATATAGTTAGATAAAATCAGTAAGATCTAGTATTTTATAGAACTGGGTGATTACCATCAAGAATAATTTATTATACATTTAAAAATAATTAAAAGAGTATAACTAGATTGTTTGTAATGCAAAGAAAGGATAAATGCTTGAGGTGATGGATACCCCATTAACCCTGATGTGATTTTTATGCATTGTATGCCTGAATCAAAATATCTTATGTACCTCATAAATATATACACCTACTATGTACCCACAAAAATTAAAAATAAAAACTTTTTAAATGGATGAAAGACTTAAACTTAAGACCTAAGACTATGAAACTAGTAGAAGAAAACATGCTCTAGGACATTTGGCCAGTTTAGGCAAAGATTATTCTGGAAACCTCAAAATCACAGGCAACCAAAGCAAAAATAGACAAATGGGACTACATCAAACTAAAAAACTTCTGCACTGCAAAGGAAACAATCAACTAGTGAAGAGACAGCCCACAGAATGAAATAAAATATTTGCAAACTATTCATCTGATAAATGATTAATAAACAGAAAACATAAACTAGAAAACCTCAATAGTAAAATAACAATAATAATCCAATTTAAAATGAGGCAAAAAACCCAAATAAACCTTTCTCAAAAGAAGCTATGTAAATGGTGAACAGGCATGTTAAAAAAAAAAATGCTCAACATCACAAATCCTTAGGGAAATTCAAACCAAAACCACATGAGATAATATCTTACCCCAGCTAAAGTGGCTTTATCAAAAAGACAGGCAACAACAGATGCTGGTGAGGATATGGAGAAAGGGATACCCTCATATACTGTTGGTGAATGTAAATTAGTACAGTCACTATGAAAAACTGTATGGAGATCCTTAAAAAAAATGAAACTAGTACTACCATATGATCCAGCAATTCCACTACTGGATACATATCCAAAAGAAAAGAAATCAATATATGAAGAGATATTTACACTCTCATGTTTACTGCAGCAGTATTTTTTTTTTTTTTTTTTTTTTTGAGACAGAGTCTCGCTCTGTCACCCAAGCTGGAGTGCACTGGCCAGATCTCAGCTCACTGCAAGCTCCGCCTCCGGGTTCACGCCATTCTCCTGCCTCAGCCTCCCATGTAGCTGGGACTACAGGCGCCCGCCACCTCGCCCGGCTAGTTTTTTGTATTTTTTAGTAGAGACGGGGTTTCACCGTGTTAGCCAGGATGGTCTCGATCTCCTGACCTTGTGATCCGCCCGCCTCGGCCTCCCAAAGTGCTGGGATTACAGGCTTGAGCCACCGCGCCCGGACTGCAGCAGTATTTACAATAGCCAAAACATGGAATCAACCTAAGTGCTCATCAATGGATGAATGGATAAGAAAATGTGGTATAGATACACAGTGAAATATTATTCAGCCATAAAAAGAATGAAATCCTGTCATTTGCAGCAACATGGATGGAACTGGAGTTAAGTGAAATAAGCCAAACACAAAAAGACAAATATTGCATGTTCTCATTCATATGCGGGAGCTAATAAACATGAATCTCATAAAGAAAGAGGGTAGAATTGTTGTTACCAGAGGTCAGGAAGGACAGAAGGGAGGGAGGATAAAAAGAGGTTGATTAATGGGTACAAACTGAAAGAAGAAATAAGACCTAGTGTTTGAAAGATCAGTAGAGTGACTATAGTTTACAATAACCTATTATATATTTCAAAATAACTAAAAAAGAATGATTCAAACGCTTCTAAGATAAAAAAGACAAATATTTAAAGTGATGGATATCCCAATGTACTGTTTTGATCTTTACAAATTATATGACTGTATTTAATTATCACACATACTCTGAAAATATGTACAACTATTCTACATAAGTAAAACTTTTGAAATTAAATAAAATCAGAAGTACTTGTGGCTCTACACCTGTGTTGTGCTTTTTCCTGCTTCCATAAAATTGCATACATATTTCTTCTGCCGAGAATGCCTTATTTTCCTGTGTCCTTTTCTTCTAACTACTCTTCTTTCAAAAGGTGGTATAGATGTCACCTTATCCAGGGAGGTTTTCCTGAAATCCACCCCAACCTTTGAGCCTAGATTTCTCTCCAAGCTTAGGTACTCCCTTAGCACACTCTGTGTTCTTGTTGCACAGCACTTGTCACGTTATGCTGGTGACCTGTGGAAAACCGAAACTTGAACCTAGATTCTTCCCATTCCCCAGCCATTTCTCTATCCATGCTGCATATTGCCTTTAACAACAGACTACATATTTCTCAATATTGAGACTCAGAAAGGAATTAAAATAAATTCCATAGTCATATGTACAATGGAATATCACAATGCAGAAAACAACCTTTTTTATCCGTATTTAACTCTTTTTGATGAAATAATTAAGTGCCAAGAGTGGCTGGACAATAAAATAGGCATTTTTAAAAATCCTGTCACTCAAAAACTCCAGGATAAGTCCTATTGGGTTATAAGGAGACACAATATAAAAAGATCCAAATCCACCAAAGCTCTTTGGGCCCTTCTGATGGTGCTCACAGCTTCCCCAGAAGTTGCTGGAACCTACCTGAGTCTCACTTATTATCATATCTCAAAGAGCAGAGGGCACCTAATTCACCCTCTCCCCTGCTAAGTTTTCGTAAGCCCACAGACTCCATACAGATATTCAGTACACAAGCCTCCCGGTGAAGACACTGAGCTTTTGACAGAATAATTTTTGCTTGCCTTTTATATCATCATTTGTAACCTTTAATTTCCTTCCAGAAGGATGCCAGACTAACCTTATCCATCTGAAAGTTGCAAGTGTTGAGGTGGTTGAAAAAAGAGAATTCCATACACACCCACAGAGGTACCCCTCACTCGCACCACCTGGCTGTCCCTCACCCTCTCCTCTCCTCCAAGATTTGGTGCCCAGAAAGACAGCTCCTTCATCCACTCTACCACAGCTCCTCCTCCAGAAGGACAGAGCCTGTGTTCTCTCTGGAGAGCACATCTCTTCTAATCAATCTCCCCCTCTCCCGCCCAACACAAGTGTTTTGAAGCCATCTGAGGATCGTTTGTTGGCTGAGTGATCGTATTCAGACTATGGCCGGGTGATGACTCACCCTCTTGTGGTCTTCCTGTGTTTACCATGGATATTCTATTCCAGCTGGATTTCCCTTTCCCTAGGAAATCTAGAGCTAAGCATTTTCTCCATTTTTCTCCTTTCCTTTTAGTACTCCCTACATGACCCTTTCACCACTGATAGATTCTGAAAGGTCTCTATGTATACCGGTACTCCTGGTATACTCTAGACCAGGAATCTGCAAACTATGATGGTACGAGCCAAATTCAGCCTATGGTTAGTTTTTTATGGCCTGTGAACTAAGAATGTTTTTACATTTTTAAAGCATTGAAAAAAAGAAAAACAGAAGAAGAAGAAAATGCAAAAGAGATCATAGGTAGCTTGCAGACCAGCAAAGCCTAAAATATTTACTATTTGGCCATTTACAGAAATATTCACTAATCTCTTTTCTAAACTAAGGTATGTTTTTAGAGCACTGAATTCAGACAGACATGAATTTACAGTCCAGCTCTGCCATTTTTTTACTAGCTATGTGACCCTGGACACATTATTTAACCCCTCTGCACCTCAATTTTCTCAACTGTGGCATAAAGTAATAATTAACTCTCCTGATTGATGTGAACATAAAATGGCATGCTATATAAAGCACTTAGCATATGCCTGCTTATAAGATGGGCAGAATAAGTGGTAGCTATTCCTTATTATTGTTAATTTTGGATTCAGTGAGGTCTTATACTTTTATTATGCTCATATAGAAAAAAAGTGACCCCCAGAAAAGGCAAGGCATTTTCAGACCAATAGGTGAATGCAGTCTGTTAATTATTTTGTGATTGAATTTCTTCATTCTCAAAAAGAAGAGAATGTTAGAGTTATACGGTTCTATAAAGATTAGAGGCAAGACTAATGTTTCCACATATGGTTCCAAATATCTCAGTGGGAGAAGATTGCAGAGTTATATTTTCTGTTCCTTTTCACCCTAAGTAGAAACTTGACAGTGATCCTTTCTCCTCCATGTTCATTCTTACCCCTAACATACACTCAATTACTGATGCTTACTTATTTTAGCTATGGGTTATGTTCAATTTTATCCCCTTCACTTAAATATCATGGGCTCATTATCTCTTGCTCAAACTATAGCAGTGGTCTTCTATCTTCTTGCCTACTGTTTCACTGTCATCCACATAGCATCTGAAGCAATTCATTTAAGCCACAAATCTGACCAAACTCTGGTCTTATAGTCACCTCATCTCTTGTCACCATCAGGTTGATGCATTATGTTCCAACAACATCAAACTACTTGTGGTTTTCCACCCACATTCACCTATGCTGCTTAGTGTCTTTTTTCTTTTACTTGTGTTATTTCTACCTAGCCTCTTCTTGTTTAATTCTAAAAGTTCTACATGTATGTTATCAAATAACTTAGAATACAGAAAAAGAATTTTAAAAGTGATATGCAATTATAGCAAATATGCAATCAAGTATCCTTTGCAATTATTGTTATTTAAATTAAAATAAGTCATAGACAACTATTAATCATGCCTTCCTCAGTTACGTACTCTTTAAAGAAAAATACTTTTCCATACCACTCAGAGACATTCCTATAGAAGGAAGGGTGGCTTGGGCACTAGCTGGAGAACTAGAATTATTATCCTTCAGTGGGGCTGAAAATGAAAAGGAAATTCTGGGAACATGAAATCTTTCTGCTTCACAATTTTTATCTCAGATTGCTTATAGGGATAAGTAGTAATTAGATTATGGAGTCAAATGGCAGTTCTAGGAGAAATGTGACTGTTTGAACTGGCTTTGATGCAAAATTGTACACACTAACCTAGATGTCCTTGACTTTTCTTAGTGTTTGTGCAAATACTTAGCTCAGTAACACCTTCATCACCCAGAGTCAAGACCAAATTGATGATGAGGCTGGCTCAGACTATATTAAGTTTTAAGAGAAACAGTGGTTCCTCAAGAAGCTTTTCATAAAAGGGATTTCATGGTCAAAAAACAAGAGAAGAGTGTACTCATTTCTTTATTATAAGAAATGCAAATTATTAAAAATCCTGAGGCCTCCTATACTAAATAAACCCAAAATCTATTAAAATTACCGGGGAATGGCATAGGAACTGTAGTGACAAAAATTTTAGCTGTGAGTTTAAATAACCTGAGATAATACAGGTTTGCCATTTGCTTCTTGTATGAGCTCAGGCATTTTTATAATATCCCTAAGTCTTAGTTTCATGATTAGAAAAATAATCATGATCATATAAAAATGAACATAATGTAAAAAATGAGAATAAAAATAATAGTACCTGCTTTCTATAACTGCCACACTGATTAAATAAAATATTGTATGTAAAGCACACAGCAAAATACCAAGTACATAAAAAGCAATTGTTATTTAACCCAGCATTCCTCGCGGAGGTTGCAGTGAGCCCAGATCGTACCATTGCACTCTAGCCTGGGCAACAAGAGCAAAGCTCCGTATCAAAAAAAAAAAAAAAAAGAAAAGAAAAGAAAATGGGCCACTTTTATTAGGTTTCAAACAGTGTCTATTTAAAAAACAATAAAACATACTTTTATAAACTGGTCTAGACTCAGAATAAGGCTTGTTTTCAAAAGTGGTAGAAAAGATGGGAAGAAGTAGGCAGGGAAAATGGAAGAAAGACAGAACTTAGAACTATTCCTTTACTGCTTGAAAAGTTACAAGCAGAATATATTATTTCTGAAGAAAAGCTCAGTTTTTAAAGAATAAAAAGGCCAAATTAGATTTAAGTTAGAATATTCATCCTATACCAGGCAATCTTTTTAGATGATGTAACAAAAGCAACCACACAACGGAGGGGCCAGTATGCATAGGCTAAAGCAACGGGCCTTTCAAATGCAACTAGGTGAGGCCATGCTTCTCTGTATAAGAGCTTCCCTAGGCAGAATTTGGTCTACTTCATCTCTAATTATCCTAACTCTAGTATTTGGAACAAAAAGTGGGGTCAACCAAAAATAACTAACAGAGAATGGAAACATAATGGAGAAAGAACCATGTGAGTTCATCCTAGTTTTTTTCATCTGGCATTTCTCCCAGAGACACTCTTGACAAGCTAAAAAGAAGGATGGACGGGTCGTCTGTTTAGCCTCATCTTTTACTTTTTTTTTTTTAAAGTCAGCATTTCTAACTCCAGGATCTATTAACCAAGTATTTTGGACCTTTAGCATTCTCCACTTGCCTCCCCTACAAACACGCACACACACACACATGCACACACACACACACACACCACAGTTACTTAAAACCCAGGTTTATTTTTAGGCCAGAGAGATTGGATGTTCCAGATCAGGGCCCTCTGCTCCTGAGCAGACATTCTAAAAAGGTTTCATTGCCAGATATAAAAAGGCCTATATAATTTATTAGAGGAACTTTCACAAAACTCTGATTACTTGTTAACCAGAAGGAGAAAAAAAAAAAATCCAAGAATCCTGATCAGATCCAGTGGAGCACTTGGCATATGGGACTTTGCAGGGGCTAGAAATTCTCAGCCCTCCCCAGCACTCCGGACTGTTCATCTACAGTGCACCATGAAGGAGGGTTCAAGTCACTGGCACTCAGTCTTCCCTCTTTCCCGAGAATGTGCAATTCAGTTTCCCTAAATAATGGGGGAGACTGGGCCAAAGAAAACTCAAAACAATACATTCGTTTAATAGTTCTAATGGCTCTGCTGAGGCTGCCAATGAAAACGCTGGCTAAACTGTTCCAGAGAGCGTTCTACCGGAGCTCAACGAAACCCGCCAAATCTCTACCCACCACCTCCTCCTTCTTGCCACTCAGTTTTTTTTTTTTTTTCTTTTTCTATTTTTTCATTTTGGCTTTTTCCAAGAGGAGTATGTAAAATACCCAAAGAATTGTCTTTTTCTAATACGTATTGTGTTCAGGGGTACAGATTCATATTTATCTTTAATGGGGATGGCATGAATATTTTCAAACCAAAAATCAGGATAGATAGTTTTATAATATAAAGGCATTTTATTAAACAATACGGTAGAATATTTGAAATCACGACTGTCCCGAAAAATCTAAGTAGAGTAAACCTTCACTATTAAGGACATAAATATGCCTGATGTTGTATGTTGTACTTCCTTTCAAAAATGTTTTTTAAGAATTTATTATTTTCTAGTACTGTGCAAGGCACTTGGGATGACACTAAGATAATTCAACTAAAAAGAAAAAGTCTCCACTCCAAACAATAATTACCAAGTTGTCCCACTCCCTCTTTTCCCAAAGGAAAAGGGTCATGGTGACCCTCTTGAGCTAACCTAAAGAGGCTAGCAGTCAGGAGAAAAAAAAGAAAAATGAGTTTTACAAAAAGTTGAGATGAGAACATGAAATAAGAAAAGAAGCAAAAGAGTAGGCAGAGAGAAGGGAAAATCAACATGTTTGTAATACAGCAAGGCCACCAACAATTGAATCAAGAGCCAGTGTTGTCTACCAATAGTACCCATGCACAACATAGAATAAGAAAAGCAATTAAACCCAGACAGTTTGGATTAGATCTCATGCCTTCTCACCTTCAAATTGTCATGAAAAAGCTATCAAAGTCTTTCAATTTTCTTTGAGGACTATAGGTCCACTTTCCACTGGTTCAGTACCCACTTGATCAAAAGCATTCAGACTTTGTAGAATCTGTCCCACAAATTCAGTGATTCAAAAGGCAGGGAATCACAAATTCAGTGATTCAAAAGGCAGGGAAGGAGCATGTGAAACATGTTGTTATGTGTATTGCTACAGATGAGAGGCCGCAAGTAAGCAATGGGGAAGCTAAAGCCTGAGGCAACATTGTGAGTCTTCTAACCCATCTGTTTATATCCAGCTTACCCCTCCTCCAACCCATCCTGTACCCAGCTGTAAATTAATTTTTTAAGAAATAAGTGCTGGTCATATCAGTCTCTGCTCAAAACCAACCATGGCTCTTCATTACTCAATAATTAGTTCCACAAACTCTCAGTTTTATATTAAAGATTTTTTATCTTGCTCTTGAACCTTTTATTTCCCTATCCTTCTGCAAGTGCCCCGATCCAGCTGAATGACATTGCTGTCTATCCCCTGATTCCACTTAGACATTTTCTCCAAACTTTCATGCATGCTATCCCCCATTTCCTACAATCCTCCCGTTACCAAGTCTTATTGATTCATCAATATCCAGATAAGATTTTACCTCTTTCAGAAGTACAACCTAATTCCTACCTCTTCACTCTGGTCGTATGATATCTACAATGACATACCATATCTTATTTTAACACATAATCATATTTTACATTGCTTCGTATTTCTATTTTATCTATTCCCATACCACTTTGTGAGTTCATTGCATACATGCCTGACTGCTTTTTATCTCTCATGAAGAACCTAGGTTCTTAAAAACAACACTCAATAATTATTTATTTTATAAATGAATAAATCTAGGTCTTTATGTACCAGAAATGTGTTACTTCTTAGACCAGAGATTTCCAATGTTTTTCAAGGATCACAATCACCTCTGAGATTTGTTTAAAAATACATTTTAGTAGAGTTCAAGCACCAGAATTTTTTCAAAAATCTGATGAATCTGCTGTACAGTTTGTGAGGGAGCAATTTACAAAATTTTGTGATGGGAAAAAAAGTTTGAGTCAGCAATCCCACATATTTAGGTTCAACTTAGAAGTTGTATCAGCCCACTAATTCTAAAAACTTGTCCATCTATAAGGCATGTCAAATTCGTTTGTCCAGTGTTCCTCCTCTGACTTTCTATACAATTGGTAGGAATTAACAGACACAGCCATCCTGTCTGAGAAACAGTTCAGACAGATTTACATTTGGAGCTTATTCAAGTCCACTACTGGAATCTAGGTTTGGCTATTTAAATTAATAGCAGAGAAATTTGAGTTTAAGTCACTTAGACTCTCAAACCTCAGTCTCTCCAATTAAAATATGGAAACAATGAAATGGGCAAAGTCAATACTTCTTAAAATCTTTTAATTATCTCTGCAAAATGAGCAAGCTCCAGTAGAACTTCCTTGTTAATTTATATGACTGTCACTATACTATTGTGTTTATTGATGGTGTCCCTTTCATATTCTCAACAGCAGAATGCATCAAGGGGAAGCCATTTTTTTGTAGATGCCACAGAGGGAGGAAACAGCATCGAAGAATAGCTGTTTCATGTTATTTACTGTGATGCTCCAGTTTCAGAACTGATGACAAACTTCATTTGGCATTCCAGGATCTGTGGGTTCTGGGTTTCCAGGATTCATTCTTGACAATGTCAGGTTAACTCAGGGGCATCTGTGCTCGGTGCCGTAGTAACATCAGTTTTGCAACCTCATTTGTCATATAATTAAATTATTATATAATGAAAACGATATACCACACAATAAAATGTTCATTCTCCTATGGTGGTACAGTATACTTAAGCATAAAACAGCCACAAGGAAAGATTGGAAATGACATGGAAAGGTCAGCTTGTAAATTATTCTAATTCATTTAGTTAAAAAAAAAAATAAAAGAAGAACAAACCCAGGAAGAATTAATTTCCAAGCCAAAGGGAACAAGGAAAGTTGAGTGGAAAACAAGAAATTAAGAGAGGAGAAAACAAATATTGGGTCAGAAAAATAGAAACTGAGTGGATCTTAGAGATGGAACTATTGTCCACAATTTCTCAAGATAAATTATGAAGGCAGCCATCTGAGAGTCATTCATATTTGCTATTATTCTAAGACGGCTGGCCAAACCTGAGAACTCGCAGCATCACCACGTCATTGTGGTACCCTGAATGTTTGAGGGTAGCTATAGGGCAATGTTTTCAAATACTGGCTTGTGACCCCATCATTCAGTTACGAAATAATTGTAGTGTGTTGTTATCCAAAGTGTATTTTTATGAAGAAAAAGAGAAGAAAAATGTCAGCACACATCAAACACTGTTAACAGTAAATATTGTATCTGAAAACATTTGATTTGCCTACATTCATAAATATACACCCATATACATACTGGGTTGTCATGCAAAATGCTTTTCTAACTAGATGTCAGGGTGATAAAAACCTGAAAGCTTCTGCCTGTAGCAGTGAAGTTTTCTGCTTCTTAAGTCAGCTCTGTCTTCTTAGATAGCTCCTCTTTTGCTTCCTGGCTTCTAACATGTAATTATTTCCCTGAGGTTTAGTCCTCAGTCCTTTGCTCTGCCGTGCATCTCTCTGTCTGTCTATCTATCTATCTATCTATCTATCTATCTATCAATCATCTATCTATCTCCTTGGAAATTTTAACTACATCTGTTAGTCCTAAGTGGAAATTTATGAAACTTTTATTCCTAGAATGTATCTCTTCCCAGACTACAGACATCTATCTTCATCTATGTACTCGATAGTGCCTTATTGTCACTCCCCAAATCAATGCATTTACAAGTAAAATCACCTGGGTTCAAGTCTTCAGACTATCGCTTTGGAGAAATTATCTAATATTTGAAAGCCTTAGTTTCTTCATCTGTCAAATCTGGGTAATGATATTTTCTTACATTAAATACAATGATGTCTACTAAGTATAATAGTTCTTGGCACTCATTAAGTATTTCATAACAACTAATTGTTCCCTACCCTCTTAAACCAAATTCCTCTTCAGGTTTTCAATTTTTTACAAGATGCAACACTTCTCCAGGACTTGGAATTATTGGAATAATTATTGGAATAATTCTGGACTCCTTGCTGTCCCTTGATCCTAAGTCATTCACTGAGTCCTGTTTATCCTCTGAGATCTCGCTTGTTTCCAAACCTCCGCGACCTTCATCCTCTCCAGAGCTGGCATCACTTGATTTCCACACTCAGCCCCATCTATAGCTCCCATCTGTGGACCAACGCAGGAGACTTTACGAGTAAAGCACGCATCTCATAATCAGCATTAAGTTACTCTCATAATGCACTCTGACTGCCGCTCCTCATGCTAGCAAGTGCCTTCCAGCAAGTGACTTACCTCTCTCTGCTTCAATGCCCTCATCTATAAAAATAGAGATGATATGTTTTCTTAACTCATCAAGTTATTGTAAAGATTAGATGGAAAATACTTAGACCAGGGCCTAGTACAAAGGAAGTGCTCAGTTACTGTTTCTTCTCCTCCTTCCTCTCCTCCCCCTCCTTCTTCTTATGTTGTTCATCTTCATCTTCTTTCTCCTCTCCTTCTCCTCCTCTCCCATCTTCATCTTGTTGATTGTTCTTGTTGTTATTATCTCCATATCTTGTTTTTATTATTTCACCCCATTAAGTCTTCCATAGACCAGTGGTTTTTAAATTTTGTTCTAAGAGCCCTAGGACCCTGTGAGGCAACTCAAGGACTGCTGAAGAGGGAAAGAATATGCTTAAAGGTATGCCTTCAGGTCATTTGTCCCGTTTTTACCAAAGAAGCTCTGTTTTTCCCTTGGAGGGTTACTTATTAAACTTACTCATTAAGCAAAATAGGTCTGTTGCTAAAATAAGGGTTGAGCAACTGTCTGCCAGACCACTAGACTACTATTAGCACTGCCAGACTTCACTTTCTTGATCCCTTCCCCACTGACTATGTTAGTTATTCATCTTGACATTTGATTTTCTGATTCTCTTTACATACAGTAGTCCACAAAACTTCAAAGTTGAATCAATTTCAGCATTCTGTCTTGTTTCTAGTTTCCTAAGAGCTGTTCACACACACACACACACACACACACACATGCCATTACTAATTATTGGTCTTCAACCTCAGTTGAAGTTCATTGCTGCCTAGCAATCCATATCTCTAACAAGCATCTTTCTCCATTTCCTTCACAAGTGAAAATCTTCACTGTCTTCCTAAACCATCTACCAAGCCAAATCCCACTCAACCTAAACAGATTTGCTTCCTAGCTTAATGAGAAAACAGAAGCTACATGACAACACTTCGCTTAACTTGCTACTTCCCGGCTACAAACATCTCCATCATCCTCTATCCTTTCTCCTTTTGCTTACACTCCCCCTCTTCTCTCCTCCACCTGTGCAATAGATCCCATCACTTTCCATCTCTCCCTTACTCTTGAATGTCAAAACTTTCATATTCTCCTGGCTCTTTCCCTATGAAAAAGTTTTGTTGTCTCCCCCATTTTTAAAGAAATACTGCCTTTACCCTTAGCTTTTAGTTCCCTTATTCCTTTCTCAGCCAAGGTTCTTGAAAGAGTTCATCTCCACATTTTCACTTTCCATTCACTCCTCACCCACTGTCATCTGTATTTCACTCCTCCTTATCACTAAAATTTCCCATGAAGTTTGCCAATGATTTATCCATATTGTCAAATTCAATCAAGATTTTCCTGTCTTTATTTCACTAGACCTCATTACTGCAGTTTATGATTTTACCCATACTCTTTTTATTTCTGTTTTATTGATATAGAATTTCTATAACATACAATTCACCTATTTAAAGTGTACAATTCAATGTTTTTAGTGCATTAAGAGATGTGTGCAATCATCTCTACAGTCAATTTTATAATATTTTTTATTACCACAAAGAGAAATCCTGTCTCTCTTAGCTACTATCTCCTTATCCTTCCATCCTCCCCAGCTTTAAGAAACCTCTAACCTCTTTTCTGCTCTATAGATTTTTCTATTCTGGGTATGTAATATAAGTGGAATCATAGTGATCTTTTGTGACTCGTTTCTTTCTTTTGGCCTGTTTTCAAGTTTCATCCATGTTGTAGCATGTATCAGTATTTGATTCCTTTGTGTGACCAAATAATATTTCACTGTATAGATACACTGTATTTTGTTTATTGACCCCATACTCATTTGAGAAATTCTCTTATTCTAAATTCCTGGGACCACACAGCCTCCCAGCTTTCTTCTACCTCTGCTTTTTTTCCAGTTTCTTTTAAGGATTTTTCTTCTAACGTCTTCTCATTTAACTGTTTGGTGTTCAGATTCTACAGGCTTTCCCTGAATGAATTCATCCAAATCTATAATATAAACCCTCACCAATTTGCTGATCACCCTCAAAAAATATTCCTGATCAACATGCTATACTCTCAGTTTCAAACTGCATATTTAATTTTCTACTGGACAGTTTTGCCAATTTACTCCCGGGCTATTCAAATGCAGTTCAATAAAGTTGAATTTATCTCTTATACACACTTCCCACTCCCAAACGAGTAGCTTCTCATCAATTCTTTATGATGACAAATGGTGTTCACCATGTAATCAATGCCATGAATACATGTGTCACCTCCCCTGTCAGCCCCTCTAGCAGAGTCTGTATAGTTAGCTCTTAATGCCTCCTATATCCATCTTTTTTTCCTCCACTTTTACTGCCACTGCTTTCTTTCAGCTTAAGGATTTGTCATTTTTTTCTGGGAATTACTAAAATAACCTCTACAATGTCCCCCTCCAACCCATTCTCCATACTTCTACAAAATGTTGATCCTGTCACATCATCTGTTTAAACAATCTTTAGCGCCACACTTCATAGCTCAGCACATAGGTTCTCATTATCTGTTCCTTGCCTTTTTCTCTGGCACCACCATCAGCCTTTTCCCAAATATATCCTTTGCTCCAGTTTTACAAACTTTGATTGTCATTTCACATCTCTGTGCTTTTGTACAAACTTCTTATCTGCCTAGAATATATTCATATATGTTGTACACAATATATGTAAACATATATTCTACCCTCACCTGGCTAACTCTCTCATCACTCAAGTTTTACTACCTAGATAAGTTTCCTTCACTTTCCTATCTGATGTAGCCAACTCTCATTAGTGACATCTGATTATATAATGATCACATCATGCTGTAAGCTTTTGAAGAAAGGACCCTCCCTCCCACTTAACTTTGTGTCTTAGAGTTAGTTAGTTGCCATATATTTGACATTCAATAATTTGTTTGTTTGTTGAGATGAAGTCTCGCTCTTGCTGCCCAGGCTGGAGTGCAATGGTGTGATATTGGCTCACTGCCACCTCTGCCTCTCAGGTTCAAGTAATTCTCCTGCCCCAGCCTCCAGAGTAGCTGGGATTACAGATGCCCGCCACTACACCATTACATCTTACATTTTCCAGAAGGCTTTCTCTCCCCTTCTTCCTAGTCTGGTTTAAATGATTCTCAAGTGCTTCTAAAATATAACCTATGTATTTTGTTGTCACACTGATTACATTACAAAATAGTTATATTTGTCTTTATTTTCTAGTGTCCTCCCTAATGCCTGGTACACAGATGTTCAATATACACTTGTTTATTAAAGAATACATGAATGAGGGTGAATATATGAATGAAAACCTGTATCATAAGATCCAGCCTCTGCCATATGTCACAGTCCTGACCACTGAACTTGTGTCTGTGTTATTGTCCCTAGGTTCCTTTCTTTATTACCTGCTCAGTACCTTAAGCCCACCCAAAATTACAACCCAGCCCAATTCAAACACAGACTACTTTAAGGGTCTAAAACTCTAAACCCAATCTTGATATCTGAGGCTCTGGCAGACCCATCTGTCTTGGTATCTGAGGCTCTGGCAGACCCATCTGTCTTGGTATCTGAGGCTCTGGCAGACCCATCTGTTGCCAGTTGCCCACCTGCCAACCTGCATGTTTGGATTTCCACAGACCTCATATATAAATACCAAATTTTCCATCATCACTGTGGTCACCCACTTGGATATCTCATTATTTAATATTTTCATTTATCATTAAATGGTGATAAGGCTACATTTTCTAACACATCACAAATTATTATTTGGCTGAAATCATGAAAACAATATTCTAAACAATTAAATGTCAGGCATTATCATTACGATGGGGGGATGGGGGAAACACCTTCTGATGGACTAAGTTTCTCCTGAGGACTCTGAAATCCTGCCAACTGCGCATCCACCTATATCCACCTACTCAAAAAGAGGCTGGCTCTGATACTGTATATAACCTCCTGTTAACATCACAGGGAGTTATTGGAGTAAATGTCTCTCTCTGAGAAAATACTAAACCACAACAGATGGGGGTCAGATTGGTCTGTTTACATCAATTCTTGATTGCTTTTCCATTGCCAGTGAAGGCCTTAAGTTTTATGGGTAGCATAAATCGCAACTTCGACCTACGATTCCATATTCAACTCTTAACATAAAAGAACTGTCAAATGCAATATATCTTGTGAAGAGCAGAACCAGAAAGAAAGGTTGAATTGTATCCGTAAGCAAACTCTTCAAAAATAGAAGATTGCAAATCCTTATTCAGCACTGAGAGACAGTTTTGATTTCAAATGGTAAAACAAATGAAATGGCAAATACAAGATTACGTTTTTAAAGGAACTTTTAAAACCATCTCACACAGTTCATCATACCTACCTCTACTTTGCTTGGGTTTATCAACCAGAAAACAACATGCATTTGTATATGCTCAAGTGGCAGCAAGTATTCAAAGAAAATATCCAATAGTAATTAAACAATAGCATTACAAAACATACAAACACAAAAGGCTTTTGTTTTCTATTTTATTACATTTTTCACATCATGTTCTATTTATCAATTGGATCATAAAGTCCTTTAGAGTGGAAATCAAGACATGTCTCTTTATGTCTCCCTCACAGTACATAACATGGTAGTATAAATCTATGATTAACAACAAGTTCACTAACTGAAAGACATTTATTCAACAAATATGTATTGAGAGTCTACTATATCCCTGTCTAAACACAGCTCTGAATTTGGCAAATGGGTCTACAGGACACAAGGATTTCTGAGACACAGACATAATAATTTTTCATCATCAGATCACTCCCTTGCATACATTCTGAACCCTCTGCCCTTGCTTTCTCTATTTCATTGTACTCCCTTGGCAAAATCCCAAACCTAGATAAATCAACCTTTCTGCAAACTGTCTGCACCCATGTAGCTTATGGTGACCAAAGAAAAACATGGAGATATGCTGTCTGGATTCAATTTGAATGCATAGGCTTTAATCTCAAGTGGCCCTTCTGCAGTCCAGATCCTACAACATTCCTCTGGCCCATTCATTCTCCTGCTTGCCTAATGACCATTTCATACCTTCTCTTCCCTCCTCAAACCCCCAGCACCTTTCTGCTCACAATCTGAAGTAATCCTCAACTTATTACCTTAATGCCTGTTTCAAAGGGAAGTGGAACTGAGAAGAGCATTTAGGCAAGTTCTCACCTTCACATCTGACCTGCCTTTCTCCATGGACTCTTACACTCTGCTTTTCCCACTGTTACGTGGGTGACCTTCACAGGCTCTGACCCAAAAACAGCCTTCCTATCATGCACTAGATTTCTCTCTCACCTTCTATAGGTTGTTTCTCCCCTAGACAGACTGATTTTAAAGGTGACATGTTACACCCTCAAAGAGTATCTTGAGTTTTTCTTATAGGGAAGGATAAATTACAATGTAAACATGTATTTTTTAAATAATGAAAATAATGCCTTTTTTTAAGACTCTTTTTAAAAGAATAGTGTTAAAATCAAATTCAGTTATAGACAACAGATAAATTAAATGAAAACGTGGAGGCAGTGGATAGAGCTTTCGACCAGGAACCAAGAGACCTAGGTCTAGTCACTGCTCTTTGTGCAATTTATTGAACTTCTTTCGAGTTAAGGGGATTAGACTTAGAGATCTTTGCTATCCCATCCAGCTGTCAGATTCTTATCTAGAATTTGAATTCTTTCAGATAGCTTTTTAAAAAACAACTTATTGGTCACAAGTTGTTGACTTAATCCAACCAACTTTTTTCAGAAGTGGTTATTTATCTGATAACTTTTTGGATTTGCTGCCAAACCAGTGGACACATATGAATGTTATCAAGTCTATATAGCTGAAATCACTTGAGTAATTAACAGCTACCTTCTTGGTAGCTAAATGCCTCAAAAACAGAACCGGTCTTTCTTTTAGTACCAGTAGCATAGGTCTGGATGTACAGGCCTGAATTGTTAAGAAAACAGGAAGAAATAAAAGGAAGTTCCTCAGATACAAAAGGCAAAACAAGCCGAGCATGTTGACTCAGCCTGTAATCCAAGTACTTTAAGAGGCCAAGGTGGGAGGATCGCTTGAACTCAGGAGTTTGAAATCAGCCTGGACAACATAGTGGAAAAAAAAAAAGAAAGAAAGACAGGTATTATCTTCAGCTGTTCACACACTCAATGTTATTGCCAAAAATACAGTACTTTCTTCTCTGGGCTCCTGGCCCAAAAAGGTAGTGAGACTTCTCATCACCTTATGCTGTCTGGACATCAAGTTTCCAGCTGTCCTCCCTAATCTTCATGCTAATTACACTCTCATATGCACTCCGTTTTGACCTACATGTGAAACAATTAGAATATAACTCCATTGATAAGACTTTCCAAAACACTAAGTTTTTATTTTTAACCCAGTCATTTTAAATGACTACTATGATGAAATTTTTGTAAAATAAATAACCACTTTCAATGTTTGTTTTGTCAGTTTGACTTTTCTGAGAGAGGGGCATGGCTGTACACTATAGCTCACTCAGAAATTTCCACCCTAAGGGTAAAAGGCAAACGTACTCTCCAGTCCTCTAAGCAACAGAGATGTTAAAAAAAAATCTCAAAATAAATTAACATAATCTTACGAATCTAATGTTTAGCCAAAGAAGCAAGTGACACACAAATATATATATATATATATAATATGAAGATTCTATTCAAATAATGTTCAAAGCCAGGCAAACTAAATATACATTTTAGGAACATATGCATAAATGATAAAACTGTAAAGAAAAAGGAAGAAATTATTATGAGAAAAATTAGGATATTCCAGAAGAGAAGGAGTGAAATCAGACAGAAACATATATACAGGCCTTTTTGAGGCACTGGCAATGTTCTATGTCTGAACCTGGGCGGTGGTGTGAACTTTGTAATTATTTAAATTATGTAGATTATTTAAAGAATGCAGTTATGTGGTATTTCGTAATTTTTTTTAATTTTTACAAATCTTTTTAGGGACAGAGTCTCACTCTGTTGCCCAGGCTGGAGAGCAGTGGCACAGCCATAGCTGACTGCAGCCTCCACCTCCTAGGCTCAAGTGATCCTCCTGCCTCAGTCTCCTAAGTAGCTTGGACTAGAGGTGCACACCACTACATCTGGATAATTTTTTAAATTTTTTGTAGAGACAAGGATCTTGCCATGTTGCCCAGGCTGGTCTTAAACTCCTGGCCTCAAGTGATCCTCCCATTTTGGCCTCCCAAACTACTGGGATTACTGGCGTGAGCCATTGCCAAGTATGTAGTATACACTCTTCTCCACATACGACATTTTTATAATAAAAAGTAAATTATGCCAACACTATTTTTGAAATAAATTTGACGTACTATACTTTTCAGTATGGGAAGATAGTGGGATGAGAAATTAAGAATGGGAATTATAATCAGATAATTATGTATTGCGTCACCAACATATTAATTGAGTGTTTCTATTCAACTGATGGTAGATAGTGCAACAGAGAGTGTGTTTTATAGAGGCTGAGGAACATTTGTGTATTTACTGATATGTTGCTTCACTTTAACATTTATAGAAAGACTGTTATATGTCAGGCAGAGTATTAGGCACTAGGGAGACACAGACGAATGAGACATGAGGTCTAATCTGGAAGGGTGTGTGTTCTAGTGCTAGGAAAGTAGCACCTTTCCAAATTGCCAAAATGACAGTACTTCTCTGCCTTCCTCACTCCTTCTAGCTGGAGACTCTGACACTCTCCTCCTGTCTTCTCTCCCTCTTCAGCTTCTAAGTTAACTATCTGAACAGGAGTTTTTTCAGCAGGGTGGAATTGATGATGCTGTCAGACTCAGTGTCCAACGGGTCAGAGTGAGCCCTGGCTTTCTTACTCCTGTGGTATTGACCAAGTCTACTGGCCAATTTCCTTACCCAGCACTGGCCTTAAACTCCTTGACAGCTGGATTGCCTACAGACAACAGAACTTTGATCTGAATAATCGCCCGCACTGTAGACCCCAGATATCTTCCCTGTGTGGAGGAACTCCGGAAGGCTCAGTGCCTGTTGGTCACAGTGTCCTTGGCTGTTTATTGCTGTTGTCCATCCACTTATATATCCACTGAATACTCTCCTGCCTGCCCTCCTGGGGATCTGTCCTGCAACCTGGTTAAGTTGCTCTGTCCCAACCCTGCCAAGTTCTCTTTCTCTTCACCTTTCTCCTGAATAGTCCCAGTAGACTTTGCTCCCAAACATCCTAAAATCATTACAACAATATAAATAAATATGATATTGAAAGCATAGAGGTAGGACTGGGATGGGGATAGAAGTGGAAGGAATACTTAAGCTGAGTCTTAATAAGTTTATCAAATAGAATAGAAAAACAGTATTCCAGCAGGAAGGAATGACTTCTTCAAAAAAACAAAAATGGGAAGAAGCCTGATGTGTTTGGAAAAATAATGAGAATTTAGGCAATGATGAGAGATGAGAGTAGAATGATAGACAAGAGGAAAATGAAGATCTTAAGTATCTTGCTAACAAAAATGGTGACAAAATTGGCATGCATTTAATGTATTCTGATCACTAAAAAAATGATGCTATTACTGAGCTGAAACAATGTAATGCATTCTGCTATTTGGGAATTAGTGTTCACTCACTCTCATGATTTATAAGGCTTAGTTTTCAAGGAACTCTGAACCCCTGTAGTACTACTTCAGTCATCCACACTATTTCCTCAGGTAGGTGCTAGAAATAGGCAGAGCATCTGCCCAGATGTGCAGCAATTTTAATGGGTGTATTTAAGGACATAACATATAGGAAGGAGTATAGGTGATGCTCAGTGAAGTATTGGTGAATGTATTTACATTGAATCAAACAAAAACCTGGTCCCTTAGGAAGTCTCCCAAGAATTCTGTTTATTTTATTTTATTCACCTGAGTGCCAGGACAGCTATCTGTTTCCTGTAGGAAATGCAGCTTTAGCCTGGACAGCATGGCAAAATCCCATCTCTACAAAAAATTAGAAAGATTAGCTGGACATGGTGGCATGCACCTGTAGCCCCAGCTACTTGGGGGGCTGAGGTAGGAGGATCACTTGATCCTGGGAGGTAGAGGCTGTAGCAAGCTGTGTTCATACCACTGTACTCCAGCCTGGGTGACAAAGTAAGACCTTGTAGAAAGAAAGAGGGGAGAGAGAGAAAGAGAGAGAGAGAGAAAAGAAAGAAAGAAAGAAAAGAAAGAAAGAGAAAGAAAGAAAAGAAAAGGGAACGAAAGGAAAGGAGCAAAGAAAGAAAGGAAGGAAAGGAAAGGAAGGAAAGGAAGAAAAGGAAGGAAAGGAAAAGAAAGGAAAGAAAGAAAGAAAATGCAGCTGTTCCAGGAGGGATGTCTTTACTAGGGACAGTCCCAGGTGAAAGAAGGACTAGTTGTTTTTATGCCTCTATTATAATGAGTTTGGCTTTAATGCTTCCTGGCATTGCTGAAGTTTGCACTATTCATTTCAATGCCCTCCTGACTTTCAGAAACTCTTTACTTCCCAATGGGCCATGTGGCAACAGTAAATTTTCAGAAACACACGGAAGAGTTCACCTCTCTGAATTAAAGATACATTGACTTATCTGACCAAAAGGACTTTGTTCAGAGCAGAATGAGAAAGGGAAAATCATTAGGCCAGAGAGTGGGAATGAAAATGGAAGTTCTTGGGGGCAGCTGTAGAATGATTATAATAATAATAAATGGAACAAAATATATTGAGCTGTTAGTTGGTGACTTCTCTTACCATTTGCTACGGTCTGAACGTGTCTTTCCAAAATTCCTGTGTTGAAATCTAATTCCCAATGTGATAGTTCAAAAAGGTAGGACTTTTGAGAAGTGATTGTCATGAGGGTACCACTCTTATGAATGAGATTAGTGCCCTTATAAAAGAGGCCCAAAGGATTGCCTTTCTCTTTTCTCCATATGAAGAGAGAGGTACTGTCTTTGAGGAAAAGGTCCTCAGCAGACACTGAATTAGCTGGCACTTTGATTTTGAAATTCTCAGCCTTTAGTACTGTAAATTATAAATTTCTATTGTTTATAAATTACTCAGCCTAACGTATTTTGTTGTAGCAGCCCAAATGGACTAAGACACCATTTTATCCCACTTTTATTTCTCTTGGACTTAAATAGGCAAAACTGGAGTTAATTAGAACAGCATGATTTTGGAAGTCCCACTATGTTGTACTAAGCACATAATGTTTTACCAACTCTCTATACATCAGCTGTGCTCAAAGTCAACACCCTAACCACAGAAAGAGCTTTGCATTCCTATGGCTTACCATTATGAAGTTAGAAATGGCATTTACTTCAAGATACCTTGATCTCAAACAAGAGGAAAACCAGCTGGTAAGTGACCTCTGGGGACAGTTGATGGTCTAAGCTGATCATTCTAAGGCCCATTAGATCTTTAGAGATCACTTTTGACCTTCTTAGATCACAGTTTTTATATTTGTACCTTCAACAAATTTATATAGCACAAATTTGTTGAGTACCTACCATGTTCTGTATGCTATATTATCCTAGCAAACTGTGAGAGATTCAGGTTGTTTCATCCATCATATGAAGATAAAACTAATTTCTCAGTATAGAAATTAAATGATGAAATAAATGTAAAATATTTACCTCAGCGCTTGACACAAAAATCAGTACTCATATCACTTCTTTCATTTCTGGCAGTACAAAGATAAACTGGTACACTTCTTTTTTTTTTTTTTTTTTGAGACCGAGTCTCGCTCTGTCGCCCGGGCTGGAGTGCAGTGGCTGGATCTCAGCTCACTGCAAGCTCCGCCTCCCGGGTTTACGCCATTCTCCTGCCTCAGCCTCCCGAGTAGCTGGGACTACAGGCGCCCGCCACCTCGCCCGGCTAGTTTTTGTATTTTTAGTAGAGACGGGGTTTCACCGTGTTAGGCAGGATGGTCTTGATCTCCTGACCTCGTGATCCGCCCGTCTCGGCCTCCCAAAGTGCTGGGATTACAGGCTTGAGCCACCGCGCCCGGCCAAACTGGTACACTTCTGTTCCCTCAGGGAACTCAGTGTAAATGCTGCCTGAAATCACCCCAGTGTCTCAGAAGCACTGTGAAATGGAGAGAGGAACTACAGATAGTTGATCTTTCATGATCTCTGCAAGCAACAACTCTCAATTCAGTTCTAATTCTCAGGGTTCTGGGCAGAGAACACCATGAGAACTTTCTCCTGCATGTGTTCTAAATCCTAACTCTACCAGCCTCGATAGGTGTTAAGTTAAAAGAAAACTGTGAAATATTTTAAATTTAAGTATAATTGATTAATGAGAACACCATACAGGTGCTGTCAAATGATAATAAATATTAATAAAAACTCTGGCCAAAGACACTCCATAATTCATTCACAGTGTTCTTAATTGTTATTTTTTTAAAGAAAGACCAATGTTTCCTGGCATTTGTGAGTGGTGTGTTCACTAGAGGCAGTTACTACAATAGGCCATTGAACCTGATCAACTCCTCACTCTCAGAGCAGGTTCCTCACAGTAGTTGCTTATGCAAAAAAAAAAAAAGTGTTGCCATCAACTGGTCATTTCTGGTTTTGAATGAAATTTCAATCTTTACTTCAAAGAAATTGGCTTTGTCAAAAACAACTGCCATTGCATTCTTTCTCTTTTTGTTTCAGATTGTTTCCTAAATAAGGCCTGGTGTGCTAAATTACTTGGAAGAGTGAGGTCTCATGGGAAAATTTGGATAGAAGCTACTAGAGGTGTCAGTCATACCAACTGGGTTAGGGAGCCAGGGTGCCAAGGGGGCTGATGGTGAGAACAACAGCTTTGGCTGGTAGGTAGGATGTCCCCCATTTGTCTATCACTGTGCCCAAGGCCAAATCTGAGTTTCTTGATGAGTACATTACATCCTTCCTGATTTTGGGCTTGTCATCTTTCATTACAACAAATGCTTGTTGGATTAAAAAAGTAACACAATGACTTAGTCTGGGAACATCTCAGAAGACCCCAAGTAGCTTTTAGATCAATGATTATCATATGTCCTCAACCTCAGAAGAACAGATTAAGTTATTAACATATTCATGAAGCAACATTCTTACCTGTTATGAATATATTAGCTATGCTTCCTTTTAGTCTTTCAATAACTCCTTCTGGCCTGGGGCTTTCTACTCCTGCTGTCTTCTCTCACTTAGAAGCCACTCTTTTGCCCACCTACCTTCCTCTCTCTTGATCCCTCTCTGTGGAAACTTTAACCTCTTTGCTGGTATCTCTGGCATCTCTATACCTGAAGTCAGAATGTACCTTTAGTATGAAGTCCATAAAAATATTATTATACCTTTATAAGGAAAATATGGAAAAGGGGAAATCAAGTAATGTTTATCTTGAGACAACGTACATAAATTTTGAATTACTTTTTGTACTCAGCTAAGCCACTCTCAGATTTCTGATCCTCAGGAACTGTGAGATAATAAAGATTTGTTGTTTTAAGCTATAATTTTTCATTATTCAGCAATAGATAACTATTATCTGGTAAGACAGATTAACATAGGGGTTGGGAAACTAAAGCTCTAAGGCAAGAAACTATTTTTGTAAATGTTTTATTAGAACACAGTCATACCCATTTATTTACATATTGTCTGCAACTGCTTTCATACTACAACAATAATATGAAGTAGTTGTGACAGAAATTGTAAGGTCTGCAAAGGCTAAATTATTTACTATTAGTTCTTCATTGAGAAAGTATATAATTATAGAAGAAGTGTGACTTGAAATGTCTAGACTATCAATTTGAAAAAGGAATATCAGAAATCCATTTTCATTTTTTGCAGATTAAACAACTGTGACTTTAAGAAGTAGGTGGCCTAAACAGCATCAATATAACTCATAGCAAAGCTGGACAAGAAATCCAAAGTATCTATGGTCTAAATATTTGTGTTTCTCCCCTATCTCTGAAAAAAAAATGTGTATGTTAAAATCCTAATGCCCAAGGTGATGGTCATTAGGAGGTGGAGACTTTGGAAGGTGATTAGATCATCAAGGCACAACCTTCATGAATAAAATTAGTGCTTTAATAAAAGATGACCAAGAGAGACCCCTCACACCATTCCACCATGTGAGAACATGGCAAGAAGGTGCCATCTGTGAGCCAGAAAGCTGATGCTCACCAGACACTGAATTTGCTAGTGCCTTGATCTTGGACTTCCCAGCTTCTAGAACTATGACAAATAAATGTCTGTGGCTTACAAGCCACCTATATTATGATAGTTTGTCATAGCAGCATAAATGGACTAAGACATCTACCTCCCAATCCAGTGGTTTCTTCAATACACCATACTACCTTCCCTAAGATAAGGCATCAAAATCAACGTATTGTTTCATCATGAGTTTACTGAGTTACTTTAAGTAAGTCACTGCAGGTCCCTTTACTCAATTTCCTGTAGCACTATTGTAGTATCATGAACATGTTATTGACATCTTAATGGATGACCATATTACTTGATATATTTAAGTACATTCAAAAGTATATGAAAAAGAAAAATGACAGATTATGGAACGACCCATAGAACAGGTCATCTAGCACTAAGAACAGTTATAAAATTCAATTTAATTTTATTATTTTTACTCTTGTTCAGAGATTTAATAATTAAAAGTGGTAAGCTGAACAGTGTATACTTACTTTCAAAAATTACCTGCTGAATTATATATAAACGCTTTTATGAAAGAAAGCAAATGAGCAGCACTAATTCAACTTTCTGTATCCATAGTAGACATTGTTAATCAAACACAGCATTCTTTCCAACTGAATCAGGTTACAGTCTCAGAATCCTTCTCAGTACCATGCTTCAGGAATCTAACTTTATTCAGTCAAAATTGGCACCTCAGTTAAAACTTATGCACTTTCTCTGACATAGAGAACACCTTGCCATATAGTAGTCTTTTTACAGCATATGTAGATATAAGTTGGTTTCAGATTTCTTTTTAAAACAGATTGGCTACTGATTTACTGAAATAATTTAACTTCAATCTGTGTAACTCTAAGGCAGCTCCAAGGCACACATGTGAAAGACAGTACTAATGGGATATTATATTTGAGAAAGGATTTGTGATTCTGGTTTAAATTTACTGCAAGGTTCAGTTTAAATGCAACTTCCTCCCTGAGCCGTTCCCTGATGTGTGAAGTACGTCCTGGTTCTCCTGACTGATACCAGTTTGTTTCTCTTATCCTGCCATAATTAGTAACCATACCCCCTTTCACTCTCAGTGGTGTCCCAATCTGGATGAAAAATTATATGGCTATCCTATTGGTGGCCAGTTTGGAAGAGGCCTCTCTTGTCTCTAAAACCCCTATATAAGGAGTAAGGAAAGGATCCAGTTTCAGCTTTCTACTTATGACTAGCCAATTTTCCCAGCACCATTTATTAAATAGGGAATCCTTTCCCCATTTCTTGTTTTCGTCAGGTTTGTCAAAGATCAGATGGCTATAGATGTGTGGTATTATTTCTGAGGGCTCTGTTCTGTTCCATTGGTCTATATCTCTATTTTGGTACCAGTATCATGCTGTTTTGGTTACTGTAGCCTTGTAGTATAGTTTGAAGTCAAGTAGTGTGATGCCTCCAGTTTTGTTCTTTGGCTTAGGATTGTCTTGGCAATGCAGGGTCTTTTTTGGTTCCATATGAACTTTAAAGCAGTTTTTTCCAATTCTGTGAAGAAAGTCATTGGTAGCTTAATGGGGATGGCATTGAATCTATAAATTACCTTGGCAGTATGGCCATTTCATGATATTGATTCTTCCTAACCATGAGCATGGTATGTTCTTCCATTTGTTTGTGTCCTCTTTTATTTCACTGAGCAGTAGTTTGTAGTACTCCTTGAAGAGGTCCTTTACATCCCTTGTAAATTGGATTCCTAGGTATTTTATTCTCTTTGAAGCAATTGTGAATGGAAGTTCATTCATGATTTGGTTTCTGTTTGTCTGTTACTGGTGTATAAGAATGCTTTGATTTTTGCACATTGATCTTGTATCCTGAGACTTTGCTGAAGTTGCTTATCAGATTAAGGAGATTTCGGGCTGAGACAATGGGGTTTTCTAAATATACAATCATGTCATCTGCAAACAGGGACAATTTGACTTCTTCTTTTCCTAACTAAATACTCTTTATTTCTTTCTCTTGCCTGATTGCCCTAGCCAGAACTTCCAACACTATGTTGAATAGGAGTGGTGAGAGAGGGCATCCCTGTCTTGTGCCAGTTTTCAAAGGGAATGCTTCCAGTTTCTGCCCACTCAGTATGATATTGGCTGTGGGTTTGTCATAAATAACTCTCATTATTTTGAGATAGGTTCCATCAATACCGAATTTATTGAGCGTTTTTAGCATGAAGGGCTGTTGAATTTTGTCAAAGGCCTTTTCTGCATCTATTAAGATAATCATGTGCTTTTTGTCTTTGGTTCTGTTTATATGCTGGATTACGTTTATTGATTTGCATATGTTGAACCAGCCTTGCATCCCAGGGATGAAGCCCACTTGATCATGGTGGATAAGCTTTTTGATGTGCTGCTGGATCCGGTTTGCTGGTATTTTATTAAGGATTTTTGCATCGATGTTCATCAGGGATATTGGTCTAAAATTCTCTTTTTTTGTTGTGTCTCTGCCAGGCTTTGATATCAGGATGATGTTGGCCTCATAAAATGAGTTAGGGAGGACTCCCTCTTTTTCTGTTGATTGGAATAGTTTCAGAAGGAATGGTACCAGCTCCTCCTGGTACCTCTGGTAGAATTTGGCTGTGAATCCGTCTGGTCCTGGACTTTTTTTGGTTGGTAGGCTATTAATTATTGCCTCAATTTCAGAGCCTGTAATTGGCTTATTCAGGGATTCAGCTTCTTCCTGGTTTAGTCTTGAGAGAGTGTAGTGTCCACGAAATTATCCATTTCTCCTAGGTTTTTTAGTTTATTTGTGTAGAAGTATTTATAGTGTTCTCTGATGGTAGTTTGTATTTCTGTGGGGTCGGTGGTGATATCCCCTTTATCATTTTTTTTATTGCATCTATTTGATTCTTCTCTCTTTTTTTCTTTATTAGTCTTGCTAGTGGTCTATCAATTTTGTTGATCTTTTCAAAAAACCAGCTCCTGGATTCACTGATTTTTTGGAGGGTTTTTTTGTGTCTCTATCTCCTTCAGTTCTGCTCTGATCTTAGTTATTTCTTGCCTTCTACTAGCTTTTGAATGTGTTTGCTCTTGCTTCTCTAGTTCTTTTAATTGTGATGTTAGGGTGTCAATTTTAGATCTTTCCTGCTTTCTCTTGTGGGCATTTAGTGCTATAAATTTCCCTCTACACACTGCTTTAAATGTGTCCCAGAGATTCTGGTATGTTGTATCTTTGTTCTCATTGGTTTCAAAGAACATCTTTATTTCTGCCTTCATTTCATTATGTACCTAGTAGTCACTCAGGAACAGGTTGTTCAGTTTCCATGTAGTTGAGTGGTTTTGATTGAGTTTCTTAGTCCTGAGTTCTAGTTTGATTTCACTGTGGTCTGAGAGACAGTTTGTTATAATTTCTGTTTTTTTACATTTGCTGAGGAGTGCTTTACTTCCAACTATGTGGTCAATTTTGGAATAAGTGCAATGTGGTGCTGACAAGAATGTATATTCTGTTGATTTGGGGTGGAGAGTTCTGTAGATGTCTATTAGGTCCACTTGGTGCAGAGTTGAGTTCAGTTCCTGGATATCCTTGTTAACTTTCTGTCTTGTTGATCTGTCTAATGTTGACAGTGGGGTGTTAAAGTCTCCCATTATTATCGTATGGGAGTCTAAGTCTCTTTGTAAGTCTCTGAGGACTTGCTTTATGAATCTGGGTGCTCCTGTATTGGGTGCATATATATTTACGATAGTTAGCTCTTCCTGATGAATTGATCCCTTTACCATTATGTAATGGCCTTCTTTGTCTCTTTTGATCTTTGATGGTTTAAAGTCTATTTTATCAGAGACTAGGATTGCAACCCCTGCTTTTTTTTTTTTTTTTCCATTTGCTTGGTAGATCTTCCTCCATCCCTTTATTTTGAGCCTACGTGTGTCTCTGCATGTGAGATGGGTCTCCTGAATACAGCAAACTGATGGGTCTTGACTCTTTATCCAATTTGCCAGTCTGTGTCTTTTAATTGGACCATTTAGTCCATTTACATTTAAGGTTAATATTGTTATGTGTGAACTTGATCCTGTCGTTATGATATTAGCTGGTTATTTTGCTCATTAGTTGATGCAGTTTCTTCCTAGCATCGATGGACTTTACATATTGGCATGTTTTTGCAATGGCTGGTACCGGTTGTTCCTTTCTACGTTTAGTGTTTCCTTCATGATCTCTTGTAGGGCAGGCCTGGTGGTGACAAAATCTCTAAGCATTTGCTTGTCTGTAAAGGATTTTATTTCTCCTTCACTTGTGAAACTTAGTTTGGCTGGATATGAAATTCTGGGTTGAAAATTCTTTTCTTTGAGAATATTGAATATTGGCCCCACTCTCTTCTGGCTTGTAGAGTTTCTGCTGAGAGATCTGCTGTTACCTGATGGGCTTCCCATTGTGGGTAACCCGACCTTTCTCTCTGACTGCCCTTAACATTTTTTCCTTCATTTCAACTTTGGTGAATCTGACAATTATGTGTCTTGGAGTTACTCTTCTCGAAGAGTATCTTTGTGGTATTCTCTGTATTTCCTGAATTTGAATGTTGGCCTGCCTTACTAGGTTAGAGAAGTTCTCCTGGATGATATCCTGCAGAATGTTTTCCAAGCTGGTTCCATTTTCCCCGTCACTTTCAGGCACACCAATCAGATGTAGATTTGGTCTTTTCACATAATCCCACATTTCTTGGAGGCTTTGTTCATTTCTTTTTACTCTTTTTTCTCTACACTTCTCTTCTCTATTCATTTCATTCATTTCATCTTCAGTCACTGATACTCTTTCTTCCAGTTGATCGAGTCGGTTACTGAAGCTTGTGCATTTGTCACGTAGTTCTTGTGTCATGGTTTTCACCTCTATCAGTTCTTTTAAGGTCTTCTCTCATTGATTATTATAGTTATCCATTCATCCATTCTTTTTTCAAGGTTTTTAGTTTCTTTGCGCTGGTTATGTAGTTCCTCCTTTAGCTCTGAGAAGTTTGATCAACTGAAGGCTTCTTCTCTCAACTCATCAAAGTCGTTCTCCGTCCAGCTTTGTTCCATTGCTGGCAATGAGCTGTGTTCCTTTGGAGGGGGAAATGCGCTCTGATTTTTTGAATTTCCAGCTTTTCTGCACTGCCTTTTCCCCATCTTTGTGGTTTTATCTGCCTTTGGTCTTTGATGATGGTAACATACTGATGGGTTTTGTTGTGGGTGTCCTTTCTGTTTGTTAGTTTTCCTTCTAAGTCAGGACCCTCAGCTGCAGGTCTGTTGGAGTTTGCTTGAGGTCCACTCCAGACCTGTTTGCTTGGCTATCAGCAGTGGACGCTGCAGAAGACAGAATATTGCTGAACAGCGAGTGTTGCTGTCTGACTCTTGCTCTGGAAGCTTCGTCTCAGGGGTGTACCCAGCCGTGTGAGGTGTGAGGTGTTGGTCTCCACCTAGTGGGGGATGTCTCCCAGTTAGGCTACTCAGGGGTCAGGGACCCACTTGAGCAGGCAGACTGTCCGTTCTCAGATCTCAACCTCCATGCTGGGAGAACCACTGCTCTCTTCAAAGCTGTCAGACAGGGACATTTACATCTGCAGAGGTTTCTGCTGCTTTTTGTTTAGCTATGCCGTGTCCCCAGAGGTGGAGTCTACAGAGGCAGGCAGGCATCCTTGAGCTGAGGTGGGCTCCACCCAATTCGAGCTTCCAGGTGGCTTTGTTTATCTACTTAAGCCTCAGCAATGGTGGGCGCCCCTCCCCCAGCCTCACTGCTGCTTTACAGTTAGATCTCAGACTGCTGTGCTGGAAATGAGGGAGGCTCCGTGGGGGTAGGACCCTCTGTGCCAGGTGTGGGATATAATCACCTGGTGTGCCATTTGCTAAGATCCTTGGTAAAGCACAGTATAAGGGTGGGCGTTACCCGATTTTCCAGGTGTTGTGAGTCTCAATTTCCTTTGGCTAGGAAAAGTAATTCCCTTCCCCCTTGCACTTCCCAGGTGAGGTGATGCCTCACCATGCTTCAGCTCTCACTGGTCAGGCTGCACCCGCGGACCAGCACTGACTGTCTGACATGCCCCAGTGAGATGAACCCGGTACCTCAGTTGAAAATGCAGAAATCACATGTCTTCTGTGTCACGCTGGGAGCTGGAGGCTGGAGCTGCTCCTATTCAGCCATCTTGGGCGCACCCCCCATCATCTGTGTTTACAAAATTGTTTGAATGGATGAACAAATGAGCTAATGCACACAGTACAATTTTTTCTCATGTTGTCCTTTACAACACTATAGAGAAATAAACTGGCAAAACTCATTAATTAAAATATCAACTAATATGAACCAAACAAGACTAACATCTTTTCTTATTTCTCAGTTCATTTGAGTGGTTGACTGAAATGCAATTAAGTCTCTTTGAGTATTTTGGTATGGTAACTAAGAAGCATTGGGTCAATGGTGGCCCATCTCTGAAAATAAGACATAGATCTGATGACCCCTGAAGGCTTAGGTGGCACATCTGGGAAAACTGTTTTGACAAAATGGGACTCAGAATATGAACTATGCCTGGAGGTCATAAAATTCAATCTATAGTGGCCAAGTTCAAGGTTTAGCTTAATATCAAAATATCCAACATTCCAAAATGGAAAAGCTAAGGCTAAGAGGCCACACTAATCAGTACTTACTGGGGTCAGAAACATCCTGGGAATAGTCTTTCATGATGCAACTTAACTACATTCCTCAAATTCCAGCTTTCACACTTAGTATGTCATCTAGCTGCTCCAAACATCACTCTCACAGCTCCAAAACCAATAGTTACAGGCCTCAACCTTCCTTTACTGAGCACAGTTTAGGTCAGCTTAGATTTTCAGACAAGTCATTTCAACCAATAAGATGTCCTGATTCCCTAAGAAGGAGCACTTTTTCAATTTCCTATGGAGTTTACTTGGACTCCTTCTCCATATGCCATAGTTTACTCAAAAAATGGACCCAGTCCAACAATCCCACTACTGGGTACCTACCCAAAAAAGGGAAGTCATTATATGAAAAAGACACTTGCACACAGTTGTTTATAGCAGCACAATTTGCAACTGCAAAAATATGGAACCAGCCTAAATGCTGATCAGCCAATGAGCGGATAAAGAAAATGTGAGATATATATGTATATACTATGGAATACTACTCAGCCATATAAAGGAATTAAATAACGGCATTCACAGCAACCTAGGTGGAGTTAGAGACCATTATTCTAAGTGAAGTAACTCAGGAATCAAAAACTAAATATCATAGCTAAGCTATGAGGACACAAAGACATAAAAATGATATAATGATACAATGGACTTTGGGGACTCGGGGGGGTGAGAATTAAAAAACTACACATTGGGTACAGTGTACACTGCTCGTGTGATGGGTGCATCAAAATCTCAGAAATCACCACTAAAGAACTTGTCTGCTGCATTGCCACCACCACCACTCTGTCATGACAACCGCTGCCTCCTGCCCTGTAGCCCCCACCACCCCCTGTGTCACTGCTGCCTTGGGACCAACTGTATGATTAGGCCATAATCTTCAGGGAGTGAATACATTCCTCAGTTCTGCGGTGTTCTTGGTCACACATTTATGGAGTTTCTGAAGGGCAGTGGAGATTACTGCCAGGCACAGTGCGATCTCTATGCAGACTAGTGAACTGTAGAAATTAATTACTACTCCACCAAGAAGCCCCTATAGGAGTGGTTATCCTGGACACAGAAGTGTTGAATTGAAATCCGCAGAGCATTTTACAAGAGTTCTGACCTGGATGGGGTAAATCTCAGTGCACTTCTTTTCTGTTTGTTGCCTCAGTATTACTGGATTGAAGAATTGCTGCTTCCTGTTAGGAGGTTCATTTCATTTATCATTACTTACAACTTCACACTCAAAGCACTGAGAATTTCAAGTGGAATATGTTGAAGTAGACTTCAGTTTCTTTGCATCATTTCTGTATTCAATTTCTTAATTATTTCATAATCCTATTGAGTCTTCTTTAGCTAAATTAACACAGCTCGAATGAACCACCCAGCTCCTGTGGAAGTCACATACAAGAACATGAGATTTCCTATTGCACACAATCCAAACAATGTGACCTTAAATAAATTTATAGAGGAACTTAAGAAGTATGGAGTTACCACAATCTTAAGAGTATGTGAAGCAACTTATGACACTATTCTTGTGGAGAAAGAAGGTACCTATGTTCTTGATTGGCCGTTTGGTGATGGTGCACCACCATCCAACCAGATAGTTGCTGATAGGTTAAATTTCATAAAAATTAAGTTTCATGAAGAACCTGGTTGTTGTATTGCTGTTCATTGCATTGCAGGCCTTGGGAGAGCTCCAGTACTTGTTGCCCTAGCATTAATTAAAGGTGGAATGAAACATGAAGATCCAATATAATTCATAGGAAAAAAGTAGCATGGAGCTTTTAAAGGCAAGCAACTTTTGTATTTGGAGAAGTATCATCCTAAAATGCATCTGCGCTTCAAAGATTACAGTGGTCATATAAACAACTGTTGCATTCAATAAAACCGGGGTGCCTAATGCTCTTGGAAGTGGAACTTGAGATAGGACCTAATTTGTTATACACATTAGCCAACATGTTGGCTTAGCGAGTAGTCTAATGAAGCTTCCATAGGAGTATTGACAGGCAGTTTTACCAGGCCACAAGCTAGACAGATTTGGCAACCTCTGTGTTTGGGTTACAGTCAACCTGTTTGGACACCTGGCAAAAGATTCTTACTGTCAGCATATAAAATGTGCTTGTCATTCGTACCAATTGACATTTCCCAAAATCAGGCAGTATTGAGTTATGACTTGTTTAAATCTATTTCCATGCTAGAATCTTATTGATACATAAGAAATTTAGGAATATTAGGTGCCAAAATACCTAGCACTATACTTGTATATTTTTTGCACCATACAGAACTAAAATCTCAGGAACTATGAAAACTTTAGACCTTATGTGGTTTATTCCTTCAATCATTTTAAACATTGAAAGTAGGGCCTACATGGTGATTTGTCTGCTCACTTTATGTTTACATCTCCCATATTCATAGCAGTAGACATCAGGTTTGCTTAGCCATTGATATTTTTTTAACCAAGCCTTACAATGATTATTACATGTGTTTCTATAAATCTCACTTTGTGCTTTTATTAAAAAACTCCAGGCCAGGCACGGTGGCTCACGCCTATAATCCCAGCACTTTGGGAGGTCAAGGCGGGCGGATCACGAGGTCAGAAGATTGAGACCATCCTGGCTAACACAGTGAAACCCCGTCTCTACTAAAAATACAAAAAATTAGCCAGGCCTGGTGGCGGGCGCCTGTAGTCCCAGCTACTTGGGAGGCTGAGGCAGGAGAATGATGTGAAACCAGGAGGCAGAGCTTGCAGTGAGCCGAGATTGCGCCACTGCACTCCAGCCTGGGCAACAGAGTTAGATTTGGTCTAAAAAAAACAAAAAACAAAAAACAAAACACCTCCATTTTGAAAATCTACATTGTACAAAAGCACATGTCTTTAATGTCTTCAGATAAAAAAGCCTTACAGTTAATTTAATGTTTGCATTCTGAGGTGCAGCTTAACACGGAGGGCCTGAGAAAAAAAATGAGAGGGAGCTATTAATAACTTTTAGCAAAATGTTGCCTTTGTCTTGTGCAGAACATGTAGAATATGCTCTTTAATTTAGTAAAATATTTTTAAAGGTAGAGATGCTTTGTTATTATAATCATAAACTTCCTGAAATTCTTGCAATTTTTTTCCATACTTATCAGAAGTTGTTTACCAACTTATTTTTGTTTGAAAGTGTGATTTTCTTTCCTTCTCTTCCCAACCTTGCTTGCAAAAAAAGAAGTGGGTTTCTGCTCATGAATTCAGCAGACATCTAATATTTTATATGCCTTTTGAGCTGTGTAACTTAATATTTGGATACTTGATAATTTGTTTTATTATATAATTGATAAAATGGTGATGTGTATTAATGTTAGTTCAACCATATATTTATACTGTCTGGGGATGTGTGGTTACAGTACAGTGGGAAAAATAATTTGTCAGTGTTTACCAGCTTGTAAAAATGTAGTGCAAGAGCTTAAACATCTAAATAAATAATGAAATGCAAAAATAAAATAACTTGTCCATGTAACCAAAAACCACCTGTTCCCAAAAAACTATTGAAATAAAATGAAATAATGGACCAAATCATTAAAACCCATACTTGAAACCCTGCTTAGTCACAATATGAAGTTTCTAGATATCTGAGAAGGCCCTTGCATGAAAATGACAGGGAGGAAATTAAGAAAGAAACATGATCTCAAGTGGTTTGCTTAGTTCCTAGCCAACTTTTCAGGTTTTCATATGTAATAACTGCGAACATTTAACAGGCTTCAAGCAAGTATGACTTAACATCAGATCCTGCTACAAGACAGTACATGGCCCAATTAAGTTAGCTTCCATGTCTCTAGGAAAATGACTAAGTTAGACCTTCCATGTGGCAATAGATGGGTCAATCTGATCCCCATTTGACACTTAGTAAAGGCTGGTAAACTAAGAAACAAGTTTAAATTGAAGAAAAGAAAGACAAAGTGCCTCCTCTCATTCCCCTCTTTCCCTTCACTATCCAACTGCTTTATCTCTCTTGCCCTCCCAGCTCCGCTTCTGGGTTGCGTTAGTAGCTTACTCATTCTTCAAAGCAGAATACTGCCTGCTGTAGAAAAAGGATATGGCTTTCTCAGCTCACTCATCATTGGAGTTTTTCCTTATTTCCCAACCTCTCCTGTGACAACTGCAATGAAGCATGGGCATATGGCTGTTTGTTCTTTTTAAGCTGGGACTTGCAGGCTGCTTTCTATGCCAACTGCAAAAAGAGATGTTATTTGGTCACCAAGCCTGCAGCCTCTCTGGGGGTCCCACTGTAGACAACACTGAATTAGCCCATTCAAATTTCCTGGAAGTCACATTACCCGTTTGACAGGCAGTGTTCAGCTTTATTCTTATTCTGAACTTTTCTTCATACCCTCTTCACAAACCTGATCATGTTCCTTATTTTTTTTTCTTCCCCAGCATCATCTACTTTATTAATGATTATTTTGTGTAAAACTAGATGAAAAAAACTATGATAAACCTATGGCCACACAGGCAAGGGAGTCTACTAAGACAGAAATCTATGATTTCAAACTTCTCCTTCAGAGCCTCAAAAGTATCTTTTGAGGCTATGGAGTGAAGTGGAAGCATGGAATGAAATGGAGAAACTGAGCCACAGACTTTGACATAGTGTCCTCTGCCTCTTGCCTAATACCTTGGGTAGCTGAGTATAGTGCAGATCCAATAATCAATGGGCTCTGTAATTTGAGAGATGCCTCCTCATCCATAAATAAAATGAAATAGTTGAACTAGATGGTCCCTGAGGTCCAGCAATGAAGTTCTGTGACTCTGAATCTGAGTGGACTCATTATGTCTTTCAGAATTTACCTTGGTTGCACCTCCTTAGAGGTTTGCAGCAACTGGTTCAGAATTGGTTTTTTTCCACAATGACTTGGAAAGAAGGAAATGGAGTTAGACACATAAGTTTCTCTCACATTTCAGCGCTTGAAGATTGACCGGAAAGAGGCTGCTGTGAACAACCTCCACTTCCCTCAAGTTTCTACCCTGTCAGCCATCTTCTCACTCCCAAGAGACAATTGCCTTCTTCATCAAGAAGATCAAGGCTACCAGGAAAAACTTTTTCTAATCTCCGCCTGCATGCCAACAACTCATAAATCTGCATCCACCCTCCACTCCTTCCTTCCAGTCTCAGAGAAAGATGTGTCCTTTCTTCAGTTTGTGTCTGCCACTAGTGCTTGGATTTCGACCCCCTTCCTCCCCGACCTCCAGAAAAGGGCTACTCTCTTGATTCTTCTTCTTTAAAATTGTCCTGTAATACAATTATTTTAACCTTTCTAGAAAAGGACATTAAGGACATAAAGTGGCCTTTTTCTTGCACTTAGGAGCAGAACCAAAACTGATTCTTTAAGATGATACTGGATTTTTGCATAAAGATATTGTTCAGAGCATTGTTCATTTCACTAAATAGCTTCCTCTATAATTTCTGTCCAGTATGATTACCTATTGTTCTCTTGAGAAGCTGTTTGTTTTCATCTTGTAAATAGAGTAAACAATGTAACTTACCTACTTCCTTGTTTGTATTGATTCTGGGAAGCTCAGAACTAAAATGTTGGCCTCTCTCCAGCACTCTAACTCTAATACATGGGCAATCACTTTGTCACGTTGTATACTGAATTTGCCACTGCCTCAGTCTTTTTTTTTTTTTTTTTTTTTTTTTTTTTTTTTTGAGGCAGGGTCTCACTCTGTTACCCAGGCTGGAGTGCAGAGGTGAAATCTCAGCTCACTACAACCTCTGCCTCCCAGGTTCAGGCGATTCTCATGCCTCAGCCACCCAAGTAGCTAGGATTATAGGCGTGCACCACCATGCCCAGCTAATTTTTAGATTTTTAGTAGAGACAGGGTTCCACCATATTGGCCAGGCTGGTCTCAAACTCCTGGCCTCATGTGATCTGCCCACATTAGCCTCCCAAAATGCTTGGATTAAAGCCATGAGCCACCGCACCAGGCCAGTCTTTTCTTATGTGTCCTCATTTTCCCCTTTTAAATTCATATTTCTTATATTAAATTCTTATATTACATGAACATATAAAATCCAACTTAAGTCCTACCTGCAAAAAGGTATGGTGTAACTAGCACCTAAACAGATGAATAGATACTTCTTTCAGAAACCTTTTATTTAGAAATATGTATCAAAATATATAAGGATTTATCTAGGCATGGAAATAAAATTCAGATGAGTTAATGAATGAATGGATGAATGAATAGGATAAATGAAAGAAAGTAAAACTAAGAAAGGCATTGGAATAAGCCTTAGAAAAAGATTCCGTAGATTTGAGTTTTATTATAATATTGGCCACAATAAAGTCTTGAAATACTATAAGCCACTCAAATTAATCTCATAAAGATTATCTAATAGCTCCCCCAGAATGCTACAGATAGGAGAGGTTACTACTGCATAGGATATCTTCATTACATATCCTTATCAAAACTACCTGTGGCAGACTAGGCTACTAATGAAAGAAAAAAATGTGATTTTTATCAATTTGCTGACCAAGGGTCAATGATCATGCAGAAAGGTACAGAAATGACAGAATTAGGGATGACAACTTTTTCCATTATATTAAAATCTATGGAAAAGGGCTAGAACAAACTATTGAACAGAATACTTACATATAATTACAAGCATTTAATAAAAGTATTATGTGCCACATTAAGTTAGTCTGATTAATTGTCATTTTAATATTGGACTGTGAATACCTCATAATGCTACTCTATTTTCACTGTTAATGGTTAGGTCATTGAACAAATGACAGTTATTATCATGGTTATTATCCTAAACCTTCTTATAGATGCCAGATGCCAATTCTCTGTGACATTATGTCCCCGTATAATATACTCTCTCTACTGGTCTCACTACCTATCTTTCAAGAACAACCTGAAATCCCATTCCCTCCCAGATTGAGTCCTTCTAGTCAGAAAGCACTCAACATAGAAATGATTCTTAGAATGATTATTTTGATGATGGTGTGCAGGGTTAATTTGGGGTTAACATAGAGGGATCCCGGAATTAGAAAGACAAGTTGGTTAGTTATCATAAAAATTCAGACTTAGGGGGCTAAAGATAATTAAAGATAGCACTTGGCTTTTTTCTACTCAATATTGCAATTATATGCATACATGCCTGTCTCTCCCACCTGAACTCTGAGGACAAGAATCATACCCCTACTGTCTGCTACTGTGTCTAAACCGTAGTAGATATTCAATAAATGTTTATTATAAACTGAATGAGTAAATGAATAAATAGAATGAGATGCAAAAAAAGCCATTGTGACTCTTTTTAAAATTCTTTTCTACTGGCTCCTCAGCAAAGCAGAGGAAAGTGAAAACCTGTATCAAAAAGAGAACAGGGCCATTTTACTATCTTAATCATCACCACTCTTCCCCAGACCTTGGATGTGCTCCAGGTTGTTGCTGTTCCTCATAAAACCTGCTGCCCAGAACTGTGCAGATTCCAGACAAAATCTGACCAGGACTGTGTCTAAGGGGAGCATCTCCTTCAGCAATCTGTACTCTTTCCCCTTTTTAACAGAGCCCAAGATTGTTGGATATTTTTAACGGCCATGTCACACTTTGACTTCACATGAAGCTTACAGCCACCCAACACCCATGATTATTTTCCCATTTAATGCTGCAAACATAGGTCTCCACCAGCTTGGTTTACACATTTTTTATATCCTAAACTCTAATTTCATTCCTATAAATCCTACCCCCCGACACACACACACACACAACTTTGAAATATTAATTCAGTAGGCAATGCTGAGTACCTACTGGTACTGAGCACAATTAGGAGACATAGGCATTCCTAGAAATGGCTATGGAATAGGAGACATAGCCATTCCTGAAGAATAAATCTGCCTGAAAGCAGAGTACAGTTGAGAGAACATGTTCATTGTACTCAGCTTTATGTTTTCACACTCAAATAGGAAAAAGGCCTCTGAGGGGAGATAGGGCACAGATTCCCTATGGGGCAGGGTGATTCATGTCTCATGCTTTCTGCCTCGTGATGAATCCTTATTACTATATAAGGTATGATCCTGCTCTTGTAAAATTCCATGCTGAGATAAATACCTTTTTCACATCTCCTCTTCAATCACCTTAACGTCTTCTTGAGAATATCCATCATCTCATCAAATCCACCACTGAATCCAATGCAGTGTCTCACCAAACACTTTCACTTATGAAGTATCTTTAAGTCACAAGGCACTTTCAACAAGCATTATCTCATGTGAATTTCACAATATCCCTCTGAGGTAGACAGGGCAGTTAGCCACTTCTTTACACATCCTCCACAGATCCCACTCTACCACAGATGGTCCTCTGTAGCCCAAGTTCTGGAAGCTTCACAGCTCATTGAGAATGGCCTAATGAGCTCTATGTCTCCTGTCTTCTCCAACCACTCTCTGCCTAACTCATTCAGTTCAGGCACGCTAGCTCCTTCCTGTTCCCTCTGCCTGGAATAAGTATAGATTCCATGTGGCTCACTACCTTGCTTCCTTCAGATATATGCTCAAATATCATCTTTTCAGTAAGATTTTCTACAGACACACTTTACCCTGCTTCCACGGCAAGTACTCTCTGTTTCCATTATTTCTGCTGAATTTCTTTCTCTGGCACTTACCACTGTCTGGCCTATGATGTACACACTTGTTTATTCATTGCCGTTCTTATAGTTCACAGATTGCAAGCTCCATAAGAGAAGAAAAATTTATTTTCATTGCTGTATACCACACTGCACTACAAAACCTAAAACAGTGTCTGGCCTAGAACAGGTACTCAATGAACATTTGTTGAATATGAATGAATGAATATGAATAAGCAAATAATTAAATTATGTGACTACACTGGAGCAAAAACTATAATCTAATTCTTCTCATTTCTAGTTTCCTAGTTCTTTCCACAGTGCAAAAATAATTTTCCTAACCATTTCCGACCTACTACCCTTTTCTATCTAGATTACTATAGGAACTTACTAACACATCTTCCTGCCTCTAGGCTCGCTGGTCCATAACACTGATTCTGGATACCGCCTCCAGATTAGTTTTCTGAATAATTAGTCAAATATTCAATATTCAATGGCTTAAGACTTCCGTTTCTAGTATAAAGAGTTTAGAATCCCTGATCATCCCTCCACTGAAAACAACTAAAACCAGTGAATATACAAAAATAAATTTTAAATGCATTGTAAAGTTGGAAAGAAATTAAAGGATATCTTCAGACTCCACATACAAAGTAAAAACAGAAATCTAGAAAATAAACATTTTCTGAAGCCACTGACTTGTCTGAGGGCTCTCTCTATTCCTAATGCCCAGGAACTTCTTTGACAGCCTTTTGAGAATCTTGGATATAAAAGGGCTTATCAAGGTAGGGTGTTCGATAAGATAGCCTCACATAAAGCCAGAATTCCTAAGGACTGCACTGTCCATAAAACAGGGTACCAAAAATATTAAAAATTAAAAAGCCCGCTTTATCAAGAGGTACAGCAAGAAAACCCGTATTCCTTGGCCTTGACTCAAAATATAGGGGGAAAATCTTCCCTGACAATTATAGCTATGAGCCAAATATCACAGATTTGCACCTCAAATTCATAAGATGGTACGGTCTAAAAAATTATGCCAATAATATATTTTAAAGTGGTTTTATGTTGGTAGTGCCCTAGGCAATTGCCAGAAGTAATACAGCATATATTTAACTCAGGTTGGAAAGAAATTGAACAGATAAAGTTTTAAGGAACATGGACTCACAATCAAAAATCACACATGAAGAAACAAAACACTGTGAGGAAGAGTAAGCAGCAATAACAAATAACAGAATCAGACTAGCTGATGTAAAATATTTTTAAATGCTTACTGTTTTCAATTAAATTTTTTCTTTTGAAATAAACTGTAGATTCGCACTGTAAGAAATATTACAGAGTAGCCTTGTATACATTTTACCTGGTTTCCTTCAATGATGATATCTTGAAAAACTATAATACAATACCACAACCAGGATACTGGCATTGATCCAATCCATCAATCTTGTTCAGATATCTCCAGTGTCACTCATACTTGTTTGTGGGTGTTTTTATTACTTATGCAAGTTCATGTATCCACCACTTTAACATGCTTTTAAAAATAAAAAAAGCATATCCAAAGGATGAATTAATAACAAAAATAAATAAAAAATGGCTAGGCAGATGCAACAAAGAACTAAATATAACTTATGGAGATTAAAAGTACACTAATAAAAATTAACAGTTTATTGGTGGGTTGTAAAAGCCGGTTAGCCAAACCTAAAGAGTCAGCTGGGCAAATACAAAAACAACTATTCAAATGCAGCACAGGACAGCAGAGACTTGGAAAAACTGAAGAGATATTACAGCACACGGAGGACAGAGGGAGAGGTAGTAATATACATTTAATAGAAAGTCCAACCAACCTAAGTGTCCATCAGTGGATGACTGGATAAAGAACATGTATATATACACAATGGAATAATATTCAGCCACAAAAAGGAAAGAAATCTGCCATTTGCAGTAACATGAATGAAACTGAAGGTCACATATTAAGTGAACTAACTCAGGCACAGAAAGTCAAATGTTGCATGCTCTCACTATATGTGGGAGCTAAAAAAGTTGACCTCACAAAGGTAGAGAGTAGAATGATAGATGCTAGAGGCTAGGAAGTGTGGGTGGGTGGAAACAGATATGAAGAGAGGTAGGTTAGGTACAAACATACAATTAGATAAAAGCTATAAGTTCCACTGCTCAACAGCAGAGCAGAGTGACTACAGTTAACAGTAATGCATTATACATTTTAAGGCAGCTGGGAGAGAGGAACACATAGAAATGATAAACTCAAAGTGATGATACCTCAAAAACCCTGACTGAATCATTATACATTGTATACATGTAACAAAATATCACATGCACTCAGTCCATACATAAAATGTTATGTATCAATAAAAATAAATACAAAAATAATAAGAAGAAAAAGAAAACACACATATCTGTTAAAACAGACACGTATATATCCATATATCGTTTACGGTTCCTAACTGCTTATGGATCAAATCCCTCAGCCCAAAATCTAGGGACTGTCGTCCCGTATAACTCTTCCAGTTTTCTTCCTCACTTTTCTCTAAGAAATTTTCCTCCTTTCAAGCTGTTCTTTTTAGAGTGGCCTTAACATGTTTGCACATCTGTACTTTGGTTCATGTAATTGACCTTTCTTCTGCTCTCTACTGTACATATTTTAAAAAACTCAGCCAGGCACACTGGCTCTTGCCTGTAATCCCAGCACTTTGGGAGGCTAAGGCGGGCAGATCACAAAGTCAGAAGTTCAAGACAAGCCTGGCCAATATGAAACCACATCTCTACTAAGAATACAAAAATTAGCCAGTCATGGTGTCACACACCTGTAGTCCCAGCTACCTGGGAAGCTGAGGCAGAAGAACGACTTGAACCTGGTAGGCGGAGGTTGCAGTGAGCTGAGATAGTACTCCAGCCTGGGTGACAGAGCTAGACTCCATCAGAAAGAAAGAGAAAGAAAGAAAGAAAGAAAGAAAGAAAGAAAGAAAGAAAGAAAAAAGAAAGAAAAGAAAGGAGGGAGGGAGGGAAGGAGGGAGGGAGGGAGGGAGGGAGGGAGGGCGGGCAGGCAGGCATAAAGAAGGAGAGAGAGAGAAAGGAAGGAAGGAAGGAAGGAAGGAAGGAAGGAAGGAAGGAAGGCTCTTCTATAAAGTATTTCATAGTCCCTAAGCCCATAGTAGTTATCCTTTCCTTTCCCTCATTCTTCAAGAATGTATTCTCTGAAATAATCATTACATAATTAAAATCAACAGATATTTAGTTTTTATCCACTATAAACTAAACATTTTGCTGGTGTGTAAGACTTATACTTAACAAACAATACAGAATGGCAGCTGGAAAAATAGGCTCTGAAGTCAGAGTTTAACTTCCGTCTGCTACTGCATAATAATAGTTATTTGACTATCTAAATTTAAGTATAAAATACATATAATCAGAATATTTACTTTTTGGAGCTATGGTGAGCATTAAATAAAATAATCCATGCAAAATGCTTTGTTTTATTGGTATTTTATATATATGTGTGTGTATATATATTTATATATATATATAATATTATATATAATTTTACTATGAACCAGGTACTTTACTTGGATATCCTAGCATATTAGGGTTTGAAATCTAAACCATGCAATTCCAAGACTAAAATTAGCATTAAAATTCAGGTGGAGTTACATTACCAAGAATACCAGCGTCTAAGGTCTAAAGAAAAGCACATTATCAGAAATTAAACATGCCAGAAGTTTCATCCTCGAGAAGTAAAGATGAAAAACCAGCTCATTCAGCCGGGCGCAGTGGCTCATGCCTGTAATCCCAGCACTTTGGGAGGCTGAGGTGGGCGGATCACGAGATCAGGAGATCGAGACCATCCTGGCTAACACGGTGAAACCCCGTCTCTATTAAAAATACAAAAAATTAGCCGGGCGTGGTGGCAGGCACCTGTAGTCCCAGCTACTCGGGAGGCTGAGGCAGGAGAATGGCGTGAACCCGGAAGGCGGAGCTTGCAGTGAGCCGAGATTGCGACACTGCACTCCAGCCTGGGCAACAGAGCGAGACTCCGTCTCAAAAAAAAAAAAAAAAAAAAAAAAAAGAGCTCATTTTACTCCGAGCAGAGTCGACATCAGCTGAGAGAGGGTTGCGGACCTGGAACCCTGAGGAGCCCTCCAGCTATCCTGCTCTTTTGACCACAGTTTGTTAAACCCAAGGCTGGCCAGAAACCTATGACTTCTGAACTAACATGTAAAGATGAGTTAGGCCAGTTGACATTGACTAGCTTCAGAATTTGAACCAAGGTACTGTGAGAAACTGTGGCAACTAGCAATAGGATAAAAATCTGAAGGGAAAAATTCTATGAGATAAATTATGAGCCAGAGCAAGCTGAAGCAATGATTTAAACTAAAGCTATAAGGGAGCAAAAACTATGAGTAATCTAGCAGATTGCTAATGAGACATGAATGGTGCGAATTAACTAAGACGTAGAGAAGTATGTAGGCTTTGAGAGAGATGGAGCTCCTGACTGCCACAGTCTCTGCAACTCTCTAGCTCCACTTCCAGCCCATATGTAATTTTACAATAAATCCATTTTCTGCAGTTAACATGAGTAGGTCTGTTCCTTACAATTGCAAAATCCTAACTAAAATGCTTGATAAGGATCTTGCCTAATCTGTAACATCATGTCCAAGAGATCTTATATTCCTTTTTTGGAGTCTGGTCTTTCTCTCATTCACTGACTCCCTAGGTAAAGAGGATTCATGTTATAAATACTTCCTGGCTATTGTAGCTATTATTATGCTTATCAAAATTTTTTCCATGTTTCAGATTTTTGGAGCCTCCTGGGGGCCCAGCTACTCAAATAACAAGTTAATGAAGAAAATGGCTTAAAGCCATTCCCTCCTTAGCTAACATGTTCACGCTTCCATGAGTATTGTCAGTTATTTTACTCACTAGATCTAAATGGGGCAGTGCTACCACAGTGATGAGACCAGTAGAGAAGTTGACTAGAGTGTAGTTTCTGAATACCCTTCTTTTCCCATACATAGTAGTATACTCTGCCTACAGATTTTTACCCTCCTAAAACCCTTGTGCTACATTGTCATTTCCCCATGTCATTGGTTTTCCATCTACATATAGATATATATTTATATATGTACACTAATTCATTTTTAAAATATCAAATGTGTTCCAAGAACTATGAACAAAGAAACTAAAGTCTTGTGCAAGAGATAGACAGGAATGGGAAGTTACAGTATGGTATAATAAATATGTATTTAAGGAGGGGTTGGCCATTTTTTTCATAAAGGGCCAGATAGTAAATATTTTAGGCTTTGTGGACCACGTGGTCTTTGTTTTAACTGCACAACTCTGCCACATGAAAGCAGCCATAGACAGTATGTAAACAAGTGAGTGTAACTGTATTCCAAAATAATTTTTTTTACAAAAACACGTGATAAGCCAGATTTGTTCCATGGTCCATAGTTTGCCAACCACTGTACTAGAGTAAGAAAAAAAAAAAAACTAGCCGGGCGAGGTGGTGGGTGCCTGTAGTCCCAGCTACTCGGGAGGCTGAGGCAGGAGAATGGCGTAAACCCAGGAGGCGGAGCTTGCAGTGAGCTGAGATCTGGCCACTGCACTCCAGCCTGGGCGACAGAGCGAGACTCCGTCTCAAAAAAAAAACAAAAACAAAAACAAAAAAAAACAAAAAAACATTCCTTTCTTTAACAATTATTTATTGAATACTTAGTCCGTTCCTTTTGCTGTTGTAGGTGTTAGAGTATAATAGTCAGCCAAACGTATAAAAACCCCTTCCCTGGTAGAATTTACATTCTAGTGGAGAAAATGAATATTAAGCAAAATAAACAAAATAGCATATTTGTGATAAATTCTAAAAAGAAAAATAAAGCAGGGGAAGAATTCATAAAGAGCCAAGACAGCGTGTACAATTTTACGTGAGGTCTCCAGGGAAGGCCTCACCTAGAAAGCAACTTTGAAAAAAGACCAGAAGAAAGTGGGAAAGTTAGCCATGTAGAAATCTGGAGGAAGAATATTCCAGAAAAGTGAAAAGCTACTGAAAAGGTCACACAGTAGGAGTATGTCTGGCAAGTCAGAAGGCCAGTGTGGCGGAGTGCAATAAGGAGCATGGTAAGAGATGAGGCCATAGAAATGACTGATGCTATATGACCCTATAGATCAGTCATGCTGTTGGCTTTGGCTCTGAATAAGCTGGTAAATGCTGGAGAATTAGGGGGAGAGGAATGACTTGATCTGAGTTATACCGTGATGGGATTACTCTGACTGTTGTGCTAAAAATAGACTCGACGCAACAGTGCAAGGGCAAAAGTGGGATACCAGTTAAAAGACTATTGCAATAATCCAGGTGAGCAAAGATGGGGACCTAGATTACAGTAGTGGCTATAGGGGGATGAGAAGTGATACAAATGAGGTAGCTAATTTGTATTTGAGGACAACAGAATGCTCCAAGAAGGAGGAAGGGACATCCTAGCTGAGACTTGAAGGATAAGTAGTAGTTGTTTAAGTGTTTGGCTCTGGAAATCAGATCCACAACCATTGGACAGCGTTCTGGGTAGGAAGTGAGAGAAACCTTGGAGTTGAAATTAATAATAGATCAGGAGCTTCCTCTAGAGGCTAGTGCTCTGATGGAACCTCAGAAAACCCCCTGACGGCCACGCTAACTACATGTGCCACCCTCTACGCACTCTACAACTCTGACATCAAGGGAATGAGGGCCTGGTTAGGGGAAGACCTACCAACAAGATTTCATTTATAAGCAGTCACTGAAGTCATTACAAACAAGAGTCCAAGAAAAGGAAAAAAGAAAGAAAATGTGTAAGTGTGCAGCTGTCTTTCAAACTCTTAGGCTTAAATTCTAGGAAGGAACCTCTAAGTGAAATCATCTGAGACAGATTGGCATCTGGCCAAGGCACCAGGGCTAGCACCCCAACTCCTAGGAAAAAGCCAAAGTATTTTGAACAACTGAGTGTAGTTGGAGACTGGGGTCTCTCCTGAAAAATTTCTAAGAGGAAATTTTTTTTTTTTACTTTTTTTTTTATTATTATACTTTAAGTTCTAGGGTACATGTGCATAACGTGCAGGTTTGTTACATATGTATACTTGTGCCATGTTGGTGCGCTGCACCCATCAATTCGTCAGCACCCATCAATTCGTCATTTATATCAGGTATAACTCCCAATGCAATCCCTCCCCCCTCCCCCCTCCCCATGATAGGCCCCGGTGTGTGATGTTCCCCTTCCCGAGTCCAAGTGATGTCATTGTTCAGTTCCCACCTATGAGTGAGAACATGCAGTGTTTGGTTTTCTGTTCTTGTGATAGTTTGCTAAGAATGATGGTTTCCAGCTGCCCAGACAGACTACACGGCTCACTCACCAGTCTGTCTGTTTGGCTAGGAAATAAACTATGAAAAGGAGAAAAACATCCACCCTGCCCCAACCCCCACTCACCTGAGGAGGAAAGTCCACTAAGTCAGGTGAACAGAAAAACTGTGGATTTCATTTGCTCCATAATACGGTGCCTATTGGAACTGTGGAGAAACTGGCTTGTAGGAAAATAAATAAGAGACATTTCTTTTTTTTTTTTTTTTTTTTTTGAGACGGAGTCTCGCTCTGTCGCCCGGGCTGGAGTGCAGTGGCCGGATCTCAGCTCACTGCAAGCTCCGCCTTCCGGGTTTACCGCCATTCTCCTGCCTCAGCCTCCGAGTAGCTGGGACTACAGGCGCCCGCCACCTCGCCCGGCTAGGTTTTTGTATTTTTTAGTAGAGACGGGGTTTCACAGTGTTAGCCAGGATGGTCTCGATCTCCTGACCTCGTGATCCGCCCGCCTCGGCCTCCCAAAGTGCTGGGATTACAGGCTTGAGCCACCGCACCCGGCCAATCTATTTGTAGGTAAACTTACTGTGCTTATCGACAGAACTTCCTCTTATTTCTTTCCTTCTATTCCCGTTGCCAGTTGACGTGACCATGAGAAGGTGACACTCGCTCTAGAGTTCACACTGCCTGTGAATTTTGAAGTGAGGGAACTAACAGGTTTTTGCTGTCTAGTTTTAAAATTTCTCCTCCATTTCTTTTCTTCCTGCCCTCTTCTACCCCTTATGCTTATTTTCCCTGCGTGTGTTTTTTTTTTGGCTTCAGGGACCTTTGAATGTCAACTTCAAAAGAAACCTATAATGAAGCCTGGCTGATGTTTAACAGACCAGCCACTGCAAGAGCCCAGCCTGACCATGCCTTTGGCTCAACAGCCTCCGAGTGTGAGTGAGCAAAGGACAGCTAATCCAAGGCATCCAGGTCTGTGCAGCACCAACTTCTCCACCTGTTCCCTTTGATGCCATGTGCCTCTGCCTTCCTAACCCAAGATACACCCTTTCTAGTGTATACCTGCAGACACCACTCTCTGCCATATCCCCCAGAACAATTCCCAGCCACCCTCTTGAGGACCTCTTTAGAGGGAAGTATGCCATGGGCAAGTATTGCTATGTATAAGAGTCCTCTGCCCTTGAACTCCCCAGTGAAACCTCAGGGAATGAGGCAAAAAAGAGACAATGAGTTGCCAACATATAGAGATGTTAGCCCATCACAGGCTTTAGAAACAAATATACAGAAAACAAATATACAGTATCCCCATTGTCTGCTTCAGAGCATGGTCAGACACTAAATGATTGACCCTTGTTCAACTATTTGTTTTTATTTGGAGACTTTTCTTCACATTATAGCAATATTATGAGATCTGAGATACAGAAACCAAAAAAGAGAGATAAGCAGAGTTCCAGATTTAGTGAAATACTTGCTCAACTCTATTGTGAAAAGGAGAGAAAGCATGGGATGGAAAGTAAGTGCAGCAGCAAAGAACTGTAACTCTGAGACATAATTTTAGGGAGAAATGTGACAGAAACAATTAATAACCAAAAAGAAGTTGAAGCCTGCAAAGGTCAGGGAAGACAGGTTCCCCTGAGGGTACAGAAATTCCTTTGGGCTCGGCTCCCTAGTATGCACCATAGGGAATAGTCAATGACATTTGTGATTTTACTGAAGTGGACACTAAACACCCTTCCTTCCCTTAATTCTTGCAGATCATCTCTCAGGGCAGCTACTATGTAGAAACAGACATCTGGCTTATGTAGCCCTGCCTAGTTCCAAGTTCCTTTATCTTGGTAAGTCTGTTCAACCGGCTGGGTAATGTATCTATAATTCATATCTTCTCCTGACCAGTCCAGAGCCTGATAAGTGCTCTCCCTTTGATAGGCCCATCTGGGTTACAGATGTTTGATGCTGAATTCATCAGGCTTTCTCTCCTCTCAGAGCATTTGGGAGAGGAACTACTTTGGGCTAGATTTGTGGTTTCTTGCTGGGGTTGGTGGGAATGCATCTTGGTTTGTTTTGTGCTGCCATAGCAGAATACATGAGAATGGGTAATTTATGAAAAAGAAAGATTAATTTCCTACAGTTCTGGAGGCTGTAAAGTCCAAGGTTGAGGGGCCTGCATCTAGTGAAGGTCCTTTTGCTTCATCATCCCATGGCAGAAGACAGAAGTGCAAGAAAGCAGGCACGAGAGAGGGGCAGCAAACTCACCCTTTTATCAGAAACTCACTCCTGTGATAACAGCATGAATCCATTAATGAGGGCAGAGCTCTCATGACATAACCATCTCTTAACATTTTCACCTCTCAACACTGTTGCTTTAGGGATTAAATTTATTTTTTTTAAATTTATTATACTTTAAGTTCCAGGGTACATGTGCACAACGTGCAGATTTGTTACATATGTATACATGTGCCATGTTGGTGTGCTGCACCCATTAACTGGTCATTTACATTAGGTATATCTCCTAATACTATCCCACCCCCCTCCCACCCCATGACAGGCCCCAGTGTGTGATGTTCCCCACCCTGTGTCCAAATGTTCTCATTGTTCAATTCCCACCTATGAGTGAGAACATGCGATGTTTGGTTTTCTGTCCTTGCGATAGTTTGCTCAGAATGATGGTTTCCAGCTTCATCCGTGTCCCTACAAAGGACAAGAACTCATCTTTTTTACAGCTGCATAGTATTCCATGGTATATATGTGCCACATTTTCTTAACTTTGGGAGACACATTGGAACCACAGCAGGAAGACTGAACAGGATTTGGGAAGTGAGGAGAGTTGTTCATACATCAATCCTTGCACTCAAATGTTAGTGATCTATTTGTAGGTCTGTCCCCCACTTTCTACTACTCTCCCCTGACCCTAAACTGTGAGCTTCTGGTGCTTCCACTGTGAGTGGAAAGACTCTGTGCCTGGAGCACTCCGCTCAATAGATGCCTGGTGAAGCATTTGTCAAAACTGAGTCCCTTCAGAGTAACAGTATAATGGAATTGTGAGCTTGAGCTCTGTGATTTAACTGTAATAATAGGCAGGCTCTACAAAGGTAATCTAGTTCAGAGACTAACTCCACCAAGTCACAGGACCTTATGGAAACCCAAAGATCTGTATCTCTATGAATCAAAAGTCCTTTCAAACAATCTAAGCCATGGCAAAGAAAAGCCATTCCCCATGTTCTGCTTTTAATGCCTCAGCCTGGATTTAAACCCAGATAATTTAGATAAAATTACTGAACTTCTCCTCTAAATTGTTAGCCCTTACCATTTCCATAGTCTTTATATGTGTCCCTCTGCCATGCCTGGCACATCATAGAAGCTTGATAAATAATGATTTTTCAAAATATTGCGCTTGCCAAGAGTCACAAAAAATTAATATTTTTATAATAAAAATTCAGCACAAAAAATAGGATAGGGAAGGCAGAAAAGACCTACACATGAAGTAAGTATAAGAGAGCTGAGAAGAAAGAAAACCTCTCTCCTCCACTATGTTTCTGCCTTCAAATTTCTTTTCTCAAAAGAGAAAATTCATAGGTAATTATTCTTTCTCAGATCATCATAGGTAGAGATTTAAAAGTGTGGTTTCTACTGTGAATAAGTATTAGACATTTAAGGAAAGTCATCAGCATAAAGGGTAGTCATTAATTTAAAATATAATAAAAAAAGAAAAGTTGACTTCAGAGGTATCAGATACAACACACACAAAAAAATTTCCAAATGAATCACATTTTTATCTTTGAAAATGTTTGTCTTAAAATTTTTTTAAGATTAATTATATGGAAGGATGCAAGGACAAGGAAGGAGATAATGTAAGGGAGTTAGTCCCGTCTCTATCTTAATAAATCAATGGATAATGTTTAAAATTGATGAACCAAGCAATATAAATATAATATTCGGAGGTGTACAGGAAACTACCAGAAAAAAAAAAGATGAAAAAAATATATATAATAACCTGTGCAAAGCAAGGACAGGGTGTGGAGAAGGATGGGGAAGAGTTAGGCAGGTGACTGTTTTTCTTCCTTCTGTCTTTTGGTATAATTTGATATTTTAAACCATGAGCACTTTTCACTTTGAGTTAGTATTTTTAACTATCAAAAGGTAAAAATATTTCCTTTGTATTCCACAAAGCAGGTTTTATATGTGGGGCTAAAAGAGTCACTTACGAATAAAGGTTCAAAACACTACTGGGTCTATAAATAGAAGGAGTGAGTTGCTCTTCTGCAGGCAGTGAGGTAAGTTACAAACACCCAGATAAGGGCAGTATGACAGGAATTTAGAGAAATAAAGGGAAATTCTGAGGAGAACAATACCTGGGTACCTTGAAAGACAGTTCTCTCAGACAGGGCAATAGGTCATTACTATAAACTAGGAGACCAGACTTTCTCATTTCTCCGGGGGATCCTATGTGTTGCTAACCACTGCTGTTAGTGAGGTTTAGCTTCTGCTTGAGGTTACCAAAATCTAAAAACCAAACCCAAACATAATTTTCTTTTCTTCTTCTTTTTTAAAATTTTACTTTAAGTACTGGGATACACGTGCAGAACATGCAGTTTTGTTACATAGGTATACACGTGTCATGGTGGTTTGCTGCGCCCATCAACCAGTCATCTACATTAGGTATTTCTCCTAATGCTATCCATCCCCTAGCCCCACCACTCCCTGACAGGCCCCAGTGTGTGATGTTCCCCTCCCTGTGTCCATGTGTTCTCATTGTTCTGAACAGAATTTTATTATACAAATAGTTCTGATAATTTGATTAGTTCTCTTTGCATCACTATGTAAATAAAGACTTCCTATCTGTCAGCCTTAATAATAAGAACTAATGTTATTTTAGAACTATTTGTGTACATTGAAAACTTTAGAGCTACTTTCCTATACTTTATTTCATTTGATTCACAAAATAACCTGAAAATACTGATAATGCAAAGTATTACTGCAATCATCCTTACTTCATAGAGAAGACTTCTGAGTTTCCAAAAGTGACTTGCGTAACTTGCAAACCTAGTTAAGTAGTGAGGACTCCAAAATTTAACCATGTCCCTTGATTCCAAATCGTATACTCGGTCTTTTACACCACATGCTTGAAGTACAGGCCACTCTATTAGTGTTAACTCATACCAAGAGGACTTCCCACACACAGGGGTATCAGGAACTACTTGTACAAATGGTGTCCAACATAAAAGTAGCCATCAAGACATTGGGTGGGAGCTGAGATCCTGTTCCCCCACCTCCCACCAGCCCTGTACCCTAGATCAGGTAAGCCTTTTCATAATTTGAACAAAGGCACCAGTTGTATACTGGGGATACTTTGTCCACAAACACAGATTAACAAGTTCACTAGCTACCTACCTACTTTCTTACCCTCCTCTATTATGTCCAACCCCTGCATCAGCCATCAAATGAGAATCTTCTTATGGCTTCTGTCTCAAAACAAGAGACACATCAGATCCATTTATTCATCAACTTAAACAACTAAATGTCAGCTGCTATTCTAGGCCTTTGGAATATAGTGGTTAACAGAATAGATAAGGGCCCTGATCTCATGGAGCTGATACTCCAAATAGGGGAAAAACAGACAAACACATGAATGTGAAAGAAAAATTATCAGAAGTACTAAGTGTCAAACAGGAAATTTAAATTAGTTGATGTAACAGTAATTGACAGCTGCTTTAATCTGAGGAATTAGGAAAGGCCTCCCAGGTGGTAACATCTAAGTAGGCATTTGAATGACAAGAGAGAGCCCACCAAGGGAATATTAAGGAAAAGAGGAGTCCAAGAAGATGGAACAGCAAATGCAAAATCCTGAGGGCAGAAAAAAGCTTGATCTGTTCAATGGAACAGAATCAAGTCAGTGAGGCTGTGCTATGTGGGTGGGGATGGAGAGGCAGATAGGGGCCAGATTGCATTGAGAGCCTATGTGTCAGGTAGCGGATTCAGATTTTATTCTGAGTGCAGTGGAGGAAAAAATCTTAAGACGAGAAATGACAGTATCCAACTTACCTTTTTCAAAAGATCCTTCTGGATGCTGCACGAAGAATGGTATTTAATGGGGCAACAGTGAAAGATCTCAGTCACCTAAAGGAGACTAGTGGCTAGCTGTCACACGAAACTTTACGAAACTGTTGAACTGCTTAGACTAAAGAGACCTAAGACCTTTTCACAGATCTGTATTACTTTGCCAAGACCCTAAGACTATAGGAAGTATTGTCACGTGTAATAAGTATTGACTGGTTTCTATGTCTGGATACCTTGTTCATTATCCACGAAGATTTCCTGGCCTCCTCTGGTAGAGCCAGTTGTTCAGCTTTCCTGTGCCCCAAGTATCTGGTGCATATACCTTTGGGTGCACTTCACACTGTGTACACAGCTTTCTGCACCACAAATGTGAGTTCTGTGAGGGCTATCTCTTGTCTCAGTCATCTGTGTTCCTAATTACCTAACAGAACACCTAGCACTTCACAGAAGCTTAATACTGTCTGATGGGGTGGATTAATGTTGTATTCAGGGACTGTGTGAACACATTTGTCTCCAAAACCAAACAGATAAAATGATGTTAGAAATGCATCCTACAAGTAGGACACCCCAAACCCCAGTCCCTTACCTCTTGGGTGAGTCAGGGTCAAAGCAGGTCTTGCGCACATCAGCCACCTGGGGGTCGCAGCAGTCCCCGTCGTCAAAGTCGTTCAGCATGTTGTTACACTCCGCGTGACAGAGCCCATCCCTGCGGTTCCAGGAGTAGCAGCGGCCCTGCAGGCGGCAGTCACCCCCATCATAGCCTGTGAGTGGGTGCTCACACTCAGGGTCGCAATGGTCATTGCCAATCTTGCTGGGCTCACAGTTCACAAGCACAACCCGGTGTCGCAGGGTGGAATTGTGGACCTGGTGGACGCTCAGCTGCCAGCTGATGTTGTAGCGGCTGAAGGCCTCATTCAGTGCCTCGTGCTGCAGACGAATCTGCTCCTCGCTCACAATGGGGTTTAGGCCCTCATCATCACAGATGTTCACCACTTGGTAGCGTATCATCTTCTCTCCCCGAAGGGGCCAGTATCCATTGTACCGGGAGATCAATTCCACGTTGTCACAAACCGTTTGCCCACAGAGTGGGGGCCGCAAAGGGGACAGAATCTCGGGCTCTGGCTCAAAGCCCTGGAGAACCTCAAGTCGTGGGTACTTCTCATCTCTAAAGGGAACCCATTCTGTGTTCAGAGGCTCAAAGCTCGCTGTCAGGACCAAGTCAGTCGCTTCCTCCTCCCCGCTTGAATGCTGAGAACTGTGTTGAAAATGGTTTTGTGGCAGGGCGGTCGACCAGAAAACCAGTGTGCCCAGGTGTCCACGGAAATAGCGTCCATCCTCAGAGCTGTCTCCCCCCAGGAGCAAAGAGCGGCAAGATGCCATGAAGGGGCTGTTCAGGGGGCCAGACTGATCTAGACTGCTAGCCACCTGAGTGCCATGCACATACAGGGCCATGCGCCGTCCATCGTAAGTGGCTGCCACATGGGTCCATGTGCCTGGTTGGTAGCGACTGTGGCTAATCAAGATGGTGGCTTTCTTCATGCGGTCGGTGCGGAGGGAGAAGAAGAAGCGAGCATCCCGCTTTCCCTTGTCCTTCCCTGAGCGGATCCCCAGGGCCCAGCCTTTGTCACTGACAGTGTGGGAGCAGTTATCAAACACACCTGGGAAAGAAGGAAGAATCCAGGGAAGAGATACCAGATACAAAGGGGAATAGAGAAAGGGAGAAGAAAGCCCATGTAAATAACAAGAATGCAGGTTTTTAATGGGGAATAAAGTAAGTGACACAGACTTCTCATCTGAGATGCCTGTTCATATCCCTATATCAGGCCATTCTGGCATATCCTATGCCCAAAAGGAATGATTTGAGATTCCAGCCAAGTTAACTCATTCTGGTATGTTTACATAACCAAAATGGAAGCTGGAAAGCAGATGTTCAATGCAAATGGCAAGAATTCTCTAGCACTCCATCACAAATGTGCTTTATGCTGACTGGCTTTGAGTCCATGCCTTTCCTCACTGATCCTAGTTCTTTTCCATTTCCTCAGAAGCCATGAGAGTAGTCATACTTTTTGCAAATGACAGCCATCTCCTACCCTCTGGAAGGTGATTTTTCTCTACTGAACATTAAAAAGATGATACTCATGGAGAAAACAAGGAGTTGATTAATCAGGGAGTCTTTTTAGAGAAGATAATAACATCCCAGACATCATTCCTAGCCCACTATTCCCTCTAACACCTCTCATGGGTAAGGATGCCCATCCACAGTGAACAACTGTTCCCCAGAGAAAGCAATATGGCACTGCCCCATGGTCCTAGCCTAAAAATCTAGTCACTGAGTTAGTAGAATGACTGTTCTATACCCAATACCACCCACCACAGTACAGAAGCAGGCTGTTTCCAGATTAATAAAGGTCCTATCATACACTACCTGCCTTGCTCAGAGCAGGCACAGGGCATTTAACAGGCACAGGGCTGTTAAATCTAATTGAATAAACAAAGGATAGAACACCCATAAATAGTTAGATCATTAATAAGCTGGCAGCAGGATGGGGCACAAACTTTCAGATGTGGCATGATTGCAGATGGGACTCAGGCAGTTTGGAGGCCTTAAACGTTCCTAGTAACCCATCTTCAGTTTACGCACCATCTCTTCCTCAGTACCTCTTCTAGTACATAGTCTCTCAGGAATAGCTTTTACTAATAAATCACAAGAAGTCAGTACATCACATAGGAAATGCTTAATAAATATTGCTTGCACCAATGAATAAATGATGGAAAAATATACTAGCCTTTTGATCAGATACCTGGGTAAACATCAAGAGTCTTTCTCCCCAAGCTTGTTAAATAAGACTTTTATTTGTTCCCTGACCTCCTATGCAATCCAGTCCAACAATAATTCTTCTTTGACAGTCTAGATTTATAAGCCACGAGGCTTCCTATTCTGATGGCAGGCAAGTGCTTTACAAGTAGCTATACTTCCAAAAGTGATAGAATATCTTCTCTTCTATCTTCAGCATAAATTAATAACTTGTGGTTTACAAAATAGAAGTACTTTTTAGCAAAAATATTTCCTCCCTAACCCAGTAATTCTAGCAACTATACTTTGAATTACTAGTGATGACTAGCTACAGTTCATGGGGTGTTCCGATTTGGGTTTCGGGGTTTTAGTTGTTATTATTTTCACACTGGGGTCTACCTGTTAAAGAAGTGTAAGGAATACTCCTCTACAAACTCTTGTATTGAGCGGATTTTCAAAAAAGCAAACAAATCTAGTGAGATTAACACTAAGTTCCCTGATTCATATTTTCTCCTGGTCCACTTATTTTAATAAGTAGTAAGTAGTTTTAATTATCTATCTGACCTGTGATCACATGGGCTGCAATACTGAATATCAGGACCATGGAGTTACTAATCTATCAGCTATTTGCTGATCTTTAAGAGAAAGTACTGGGAAGGTTACTTTATATTTGATGCATACACATACAGGTATATGTATGAGTTCAGATATAAATTGTTAGACTTGACATATAAGTTACCAGATAATTAACATAATTATCTGCCAGGCATCTATTTGCAATTTTAAACATTTTAATTTGCTGTCCTTAGAATTTCTAGTCTATTATCAAAAAAATAATCGTTCTTATTTGTCTCATAGAAAGGTATAAAGTTATTAATAGTGTATCTGAAATGATATTTCTAACTTCCTGAAATACTAAATAGAAGATGGACCATTCTGATTATACTAGTCTAGTTCTGATTAATATAAGTTAGCAATTATATCAAAAAAGATTTATAGCCAAGATCATCTATATTACTTGTGAGATGTAGCCAGTATGTAGAGGTATTGTTTTGAATGATTACCAAAGTAATGATTATTTGCTCTCTAATTTAGGATGTCCAAACAGCAAATGAAAAACCTCACTAGGTGCTTAGATAACTACATTTTACTTGCTTTGTTACCATTGTTTGTACTTCATCTGTAGGGAAATAGAGTATATAGTTACTGAAGCACTATCCTGCACTCCTTCCAGTCAAAAAGGCATACTTAGCAAATAGAATTCTCTGATTCAATGCCAACAACTCTAGTTGTGAATCAGAGTCACATGTGAAGCTTTCACAAATACAGACTATTTTGAAGCTATATGGAGAGCTTATCCCATATTACAAAAGAAATCAAGTTCCTCACTGTTGCTTAGTAGAATGAAATGCAGAAGACAGAATTTGAGAGCCTTAGTATTTTTCATTCAGTGAAGGAAAGTTAGCAAGATTGATATCAATGGTAAGTTAAATCAGACATGAAAATGTAAAGATCATCTGAAATTCTTTTAAATCATTTGTTTAAAAATTATACTAGATCAGGAATCTTAGATTTGTCCAAGGTGTCTATGCAACAGTGATACATACTTGTTCATTAATTCAGCAAACTAATGGAATGAGAGGTAGTTAGGATAAACGAGGTAGTTAGGATTCATAGGACCTGTTATGAATAAGTGCACAGAAGCAGACTAAGTTATCTCACCCATGCAAGTGCAAGTTTGGTAGATATTTACAAAGCTATACTATCTGCCAATCTCAGTACTTGGTGCTGGAGATTCTATAGTGATCAAATAATTATATGATATCATGGAGAGTTCAATGTAGTGCAGAAAATAAACCTGAAATGAATAACAATGGAATAGGCTGACTACTGAAAGTATAAATAGCTATGGGAGCAGCGAAAGGACCTCTTTATTAAAACATGGACATAACATAGCAGAAATTCTCCCTAAAGCCATTAAATGTCAACTTCCCAACACTGACCTGTCTTGTTAATAATTTGATTCCTAGTAGGTATCCACCAAAAAAATCTGCCCACGAGATTAGAACTACCTTGATCACCAGTCAGACTGTCTGGGAAGGCTAGAGAGCGCCAAAGCCAAAGAATTCCAAGAGATAAGGTCAGACATTGCCAAGCTCAATGTCCTGCCAGTTTACCCAGTAATATTCATTTCAAGAGTCCTCAGAACCTGCCTTTATATGAATTACTCACTTCAGCCAAATCTTCTACACTGGAATTTTGTGTGTGTATATGTGTGTGTGTGTGCCTGTGTGTGTGTGACTCTATTTACTTTTACTTAGCCTGTAATGTTATCTCCCATTTATATGGTCCTTGAGCTTTCCAAATAAATATTTTGTATACTGTTATTTAAGTGGTAAAACCATCCTCTGAGGCAGGCAGAGTTACTGTCATTGGCCTTATTTTATAGATGCAGACACTGAGGCTTTGAGAGATCAGGTGTCAGACTGGGTGCAGAGAGTACACTAGAACCAAGATATCATTATTTTGAGCCTAGAACAGTTTTCTACAAACCCTATGCGGGAAAGACCATAGTGCATGTGGTTAAAAGCATGAGTCAGCCAGAAATTATATTCTACAATCTACCACTTACATGCTATATCATCTCAACAACAAAAAAAGTTATATCACCTTGCTGAGCTCTGGTTTCCTTATTTGAAGGTTTTACCTGAGAAATAAAATCTGTGCATCTTCAGCATCCTTCAACCACAAGCTGAGACCTTAGACCGCATGAGGTTGCTGTGAGAATTAAATAAAATGTCACATGCGAAGTATCATAGCACAGTGTTCAGCTCAAATAAAGTGATTAATAAACATTAGCTATGATGAGAAGGACTTTCATGATGTGTTATCAAAGGAAATAATAAATTAGATATAAAACCAGTGGTATGCTAGTAAATATTTGACAACTAGTCCTCTGAAGATTAAAAAAAATCCAAGTCCTGATTTGCAACATTTGCCAATTTCTGTGATATAAATTACTGACACAATGGCCAATTTTAAGTTACGAGCATGATGTCACTGAACATGGATTTGGGAAGAGATGTGTACAAGTTTCTCTGATGAACCAGTTTGAGTCGATTCCATTACTGTAAAGACTAAAAAGGAAAGCAATTGCAAGCTGCCAAGTGTCTCCTTTTCCCTTTGACTACAAAGTTAGATGTGGCTGCTTTGCTGATAATATCATTTTTTGTAATTTAAAAGGGGGTAAATATTGCCTATTATCTGAGTTTTCAGCCGCAACATGTCTACTGGAAGACCCAGTGACAACTGTACCTGTGAACAAAATGTGTCCATCCTAGGTCAGCTCTTCTTCATTCTTTCGCTACAAATTGGGCTTATAGAGCAGCCTGTACAGCTCCCCACATGCTCTCAGGAGGGACCCTCAGTCCTACTTTCTTGACCTCATTAAGCAAAAGCAAGATGAACTTTGTTTTAAAGGAAAAATTACAGAATCCCACATTTAGGAGACTTCTTCTCAGTCTAGCAGAGTAAAGACTGACAAAACCAATGAAGTCCAAGCCAACACAATATACGTGGTGAAACTCTTGAGTTTGTGCAACATTGAGATTTTATAATTTTGGATGTACGTGAGATAGAAACAAACATGTTAAAACTATTGTTTATTCATCAAAGCCACATTCTTGGAAAGAACAGAGGGACCAGTACATGAATATGATTTATGAAATTACTCAACACTAAACTGAACCATGATAGCCCATGGATTAGAAAAATCAGATCAAATGATGTAACTCAAAAGACGGTGGTAGTGTGGAAGCCAAACATTTGGACCATATCATCTTAAAACTGTAAGAATCATTTTCTCAGCTCTTTCTTGCGACTGGCTTCCATCATATATGTTAACTAAATTTAAAACTGTTCAAGCACCTTACCTTGCATTTAATCTGAGTTTTGAGAGAAAGAAAAGTAAATTAAGGGAGGATATCCTGTTAATTGTATACCTGCTCTCAACTCCAAAAATTGTACTTAGAGACCATGGGTATCTTACAGAGCAATATGCTCTTGTGGGTCTTAGCAAACATCACTTGCATCCAATTCTCTACTGTCATTAATTATCAGCACTTGGAATTGATAGAGTCAATTATACTCAAGGAGAAACGTTGTCTCTCAAACTGGAATATATTCCTCCAAAGCAACTATGAAAAATTCTAATAAAGCACTGAACATCATAGATAGAGTTACAAACAGTTGTTTCATGAAAACAAAAGTTTTGAATGTAGTCCCTGTAAAGTAGTAATCCTGCTTCTTTCCATTACTTGAGTGTTTTTTTTTTTTTTATGCTCAGGATATCTGCTGCTTATGCCAAAAACAGATAAAGAGACTTGAACTATCTTTTATAATTTGTCTACTATGTGCAACTCTATCCCTGGTGGACATGCTGCCACCCATAACAAAGTCCTGAAAAACAGCTTGGCAGGCCACCTTGGGCAGACACATCTTCAGACTGACCAAATGACTGTGTGCCTGTTCTTGAGGTCTGAAAAACAGCCCAGTGGGCTTGCTCCTCAAGGACACATCCCCAGGGCAGCCAAGGAGCTGTATGCCCACACCCCTGGCCAGAGTAACAGGCCCATAGCCCTAACCTCAGTGAGCCAGACCCCCAGCTGACTGACTTACCATGGGCATTATGTGCACTCACATCCCTCCCTCCACCTAAGAAACAGCCCAGCAAGCACACACCCAGCAAAGCTGTGCCACTGCTGCCACAAACTCTTGCAGCCTAGGCCACTGAGATAGAAAAATCACTAGCATGAATTACAGCTGAAGAAACTGACTAGAGACTACTGTGTCCATGTGGAATTAAAGCCAATACACCCTACCCAACTGACACCTTAAGACCCATCTATAGAAATAAATCTTTTTCTAAGGATGCCCTCTCTTACCACTCCTATCTGACATAGTATTGGAAGTTCTGGCCAGGGCAATCAGGCAAGAGATAGAAATAAAGGGTATTCAAAGAGGAAGAGAGGAAGTCAAGTTGTCTTTGTTTGCAGATGACATGATTTTACATTCAGAAAACTCCATCATCTCAGTCCAAAACCTTCTTGAACTGATAAGCAACTTCAGCAAAGTCTCAGGATACAAAATCAATGTGAAAAATCACAAGCATTCCTTTACACCAACAACAGACAAGTGGAGAACGAAATCATGAATGAACTCCCATTCACTATCACTACAAAGAGAACAAAATACCTAGGAATACAGCCAACAAGTGATATGAAGGATCTCTTCAAGAAGAACTACAAACCACTGCTCAAGGAAATCAGAGAGGACAAAAACAAATGGAAAAACATTCCATCCTCATGGATAGGAGCAATCAATATCGTGAAAATGGCCATAAGGCCCAAAGTAAGGTATAGATTCAATGCTACTCCCATCAAATTACCATTGACATTCTTCACAAAATTAGAAAAAAACTATTTTAAATTTCTTTTTTTTAAAATTTTATTATTATACTTTAATTTCTAAGGTATACATGCACAACGTGCAGGTTTATTACATAGGTATACATGTGCCATGTTGGTTTGCTGCACCCTTCAACTATTTTAAATTTCATATGGAATCAAAGAAGACCCCAAATAGCCATGACAATCCTAAGCAAAAAGAACAAAGTTGGAAGCATCATGCTACCTGACTTCAAACCATACTACAAGTCTACAGTAACCAACACAGCATGGTCCTGTTAGCAAAACAGACATAAAAACCAAGGGAATAGAACACAGACCTCAGAAATCACACCACACATCTACAACCATCTGATCTTCGACAAACCTGTCAAAAACAAGCAATAGGGAAAGGATCTTCTATTCAGTAAACGGTGCTGGGAAAACTGGCAAGCCATTGTCAGAAAACTGAAACTGAACCCCTTCCTTATACCTTACACAAAAATTAACTCAAGATGGAATAAAGACTTAAATGTAAAACCCCAAACCATAAAAACTCTAGAAGAAAACCTAGGCAATACCATTCAGGACATAGGCATGGGCAAAGACTTCATGACAAAAATGCCAAAAACAATTGCAACAAAAGTCAAAATTGACAAATGGGATCTAACTAAACTAAAGAGCTTCTGCACAGCAAGAGAAACTACCATCAGAGTGAATAGACAACCTACAAAATGGTTGAAAATTTTTGCAATCTATACATCTGACAAAGGACTAATATCCAGAATTTATGAGGAGCTTAAACATATTTACAAGAAAAAAAAAAACAAACAACTCATCAAAAAATGGGCAAAGGGTATGAACAGACACTTCTCAAAAGAAGACATTTATGTGGCCAACAAACATATGAAAAAAAGCTCAACATCACTGATCATTAGAGAAATGTAAATCAAAACCACAATGAGACACCATCTCATGCCAGTTGGAATGATGATTATTAAAAAATCAGGAAACAATAGATGCTGGTGAGGATGTGGAGAAACAGGAAAGCGTTTACACTGTTGGTAGGAATGCAAATTAATTCAACCTCTGTGGAAGACAGTATGGTGATTTCTCAAGGATCTAGAACCAGAAATACCATTTGACCCAGCAATCACATTACTGGATATAGACCCAAAGAAATATAAATCATTCTACTATAAAGGCACATGCACACTTACATTTATTGCAGCACTATTTACAATAGCAAAGACATGGAACCGACCCAAATGCCCATCAGTGATAGACTGGATAAAGAAAATGTGGTACATATACACCATGGAATACTATGCAGCCATAAAAAGGAAAGAGATCATGTCTTTTGCATAGCCATGGATGAAGTTTGAAGTCATCATCCTCAGCCAACTAACACACGAACAGAAAACCAAACACCACATGTTCTCATTCATACGTGGGAGGTGACCATTGAGAACACATGGACACAGAGAGGGGAACAACGTACACCAGGGCCTGTTGGGGTATGGGGTTGAGGGAAGGGAACTTAGAGGATGAGTCAATAGGTGCAGTAAACCACCATGGCATACAAATATCTATGTAACAAACCTGCACATTCTGCACATGTATCCCTGTTTCTTTCTTTCTTTCTTTTTTTTTTTTTTTGAAGAAAATCTAATAAAAAATAATCCTACCTGGATTTGCTGCCAAAAAATAGAATTGTATTTGAGGCAAAACATTTGAATGATTTTTATCAAAGATATAAATTAAAACAAATGTAAAAATAAAAACAAAACACACAAACACACAAAAAAAGAAAAGTCTCTTTCTATAAATCTATTTCATAAAATTGAAAGAGGTGACTGTTCTACTGGATGCACAGAAATCAATGTAAGAACACATCAAACATAGAAAATCAAGGAAATATTACACCTCCAAAGGAACAAAATAATTTTCCAGTAACGAAATTCAATTATAAGGAAATATACAAAATAGCAAAAACAATTCAAAATAATAATCTTAAGGAAACTCAGTGAGATACAAGAGAAAACAGATAGATGATTAAACAAAATTAAAAAGTTCATTATTTGAATGAGAAATTCAATAAAGAAATATCATAAAATGAACCAAACATATATTTTAGAGCTGGATAATTCAGTGAATAACACAACAAAGAGTACAATCAATAACTTAAACAACATATTACACCAAGTAGAAGAAAGAATTTCTGGACTTGAAGACAGATCTTTTGGAATAACTCAGGCAGACAAAAAAATATTTTAAAGAAAGAAAAACCCTACAAAAATGTATGAAACATCAGTAAGTGAACAAATATTGGCATTATGGGAGTTGCAGAAAGAGAAGAGAAAAGATGAAGGAAACCTATTTAATGAAATAATAGTGAAAAACTTCTCATGTCTTAGAAAAGGGGTGGACATTCAGATCCAATAAACTCAAAAGTCTCCAAATATATTTAATCCAAACAAGTCCTCTCCAAGGCGTATTTGAGTTTTGCCAAAAGTCAAAGACAAAAATAGAGAAAAATATAATACCAAGTCACAAATAAGGGAATATCCATTACCCCAATTGCAGATGTCTCAGCAAAAAACATACAGGCCAGAAGAAAATGGAATGAAATATTCGAAGTACTAAAAGAAAAAAAACAAATCTGCCAGTTAAGAATATTATACCCAGCAAAGCTATTCTTAGAAATGAAGGAGAAATAAAGTCTTTCTCAGATAAGCAGAAACTTGGAGAATTCATCACCACTAGATCAGTCTTGCAAGAAATGTTTAAGGTAAGACTACCTCTGGAAGCAAAAAGATAGTAACTGCATGTGTTCATGAAAACATATAAAAGTACAAAACTTGCAGATAGAGTGAATACACAAAAAAAAGAAGCAAATCAGTTCAGGCACAGTGGCTCACGCCTGTAATCCCAGCACTTTGGGAGGCCAAAGTATGTAGATCATGAGGTCAGGAGTTCAAGACCAGCCTGGCCAAGATGGTGAAAACCTGTCTTTACTAAAATACAAAATACAAAACTTTTCCAGGTGTGCTGGCAGGCACCTGTAATCCCAGCTACTCAGGAGGCTGAGGCAGAGAATTGCTTGAACCCGGGAGTCGGAAGTTGCAGTGAGCCGAGATTGCACCACTGCACTCCAGCCTGGGCAACAAAGCAAGGCTCCATCTCAAAAAAGGAATAAAGGAAGAAAGAAAGAAAGAGAGAAAGAGAGAGAGAGAGAGAGGGAGGGAGGGAGAGAAGGAGGGAGAGAGGGAGGGATGGAGGGAGGGAGGGAGGAAGGAAGGAAGGAAGGAAGGAAAGGAAAGAAAGAAATCAAACCTTATCACTGCAAAAACCATGCCAAACATAAAAGTAAACAATGAGAGAAAGTAAGAAATAAAGAATATACAAAACATTGAGAAACAATCAATAAAATGAACTAAAAAATATAGATTCACCAAAGGGATTTTTTTTTTTTTTTTTTTTTTTGAGATGGAGTCTGGCTCTGTCTCCCAGGCTGGAGTGCAGTGGCCGGATCTCAGCTCACTGCAATCTCCGCCTCCCGGGTGTACACCATTCTCCAGCCTCAGCCTCCGGAGTAGCTGGGACTACAGGCGCCCGCCACCTCGCCCGGCTAGTTTTTTGTATTTTTAGTAGAGACGGGGTTTCACCGTGTTAGCCAGGATGGTATCGATCTCCTGACCTCGTGATCCGCCCGTCTCGGCCTCCCAAAGTGCTGGGATTACAGGCTTGAGCCACCGCGCCCGGCCCACCAAAGGGATTTTTAAAAGATCCAACTATATGTTGCCTATAAGAAACTCAATTCACCTGTAAAGACACACATAGACTGAAAGTGAAAAACAATATTCCCAGAAATGGAAATCAAAAATGAATAGGAGAAGCCATACTTATATACAATAAAACAGATTTTAAGTAAAAAACTTAAAAAAAAACAAAAATGCATTATATAATAACAACAGGATCAATTCAGTAAGAGGGTATAACAATTATGTATGTATATATGTACCCAATACAAGAGCACCCAGATATATAAAGCATATATAAAGCAAATATTATCAGATCTAAAGGGATAGCTAGACCCCAATACCCATTCTTGGCATTGGACAGTTCAGCTAGATGTAATATCGACAAAAAAGCCCATAAGATTTGAACTGGTCCATAGACTGAATGGACCTAACTGAAATTTACAGAACATTTCACACAACAGCTGCAGAATACACATTCTTTTTATCAGTACATGTAACATTCTCCAGTACTGGCAAAACATTAGGACACAAAACAGATGTCAACACAATTTTTTTTGAGACGGGGTTTTGCTCTGTCAGTCAGGCTGAAGTTCAGTGGCAGTACAGCCTCAACCTCCTGGGTACAAACAATCCTCCCACCTCATCCTCTCAAGTAGCTAGGACTTCATGCCACCACATCTACCTTTTTTTTTTTTTTAGTGGCGATATGGTCTTACTATGTTGCCCAGGCTGGTCTCAAACCCTTGGGCTTGAGCAATCCTCCCATCTCAGCCTCCCAAAGTGCTAGGATTACAGGTGTGAGCCATTATGCTTAGCCTCAAAATAATTTTAAAAATCAATGTCAGCCAGACACAGTGGCTCACGCCTGTAATCCCAACATTTTGGTAGACCAAAACAGGTGGATCACTTGAGCCCAGGAGTTTAAAACCAACCTAGGCAACATAGTGAGACCATGTCTCTAAAAAAATAAATATAATATATAAAATAAAGAACATCAAATATCTTATCTGATCACAATGGAATAAAATGAGAAATCAATAATAATAATAGGAACATTTTTGAAACCATAAAAATACATGGAAATTAAACAAGGTACTCCTATATCTAATGGATGAAGAAATAATAAGATAATATATAAATTTCTCCAAAAACACGAAAACAGAAACACAACATACCAAAACCTATAGGACACATCCAAAGCAGTATTGAGACAAGATTACAGCAAAAAAAACCTACATCAAAAATTGGCAATATTTCAAAAAACAATGATGTAACAAAGCACCTGAAAGAATGAGAAAAGCAAGTACAAACAAAACCAAAAATTAATAGAAGGAAATAAATAAAAATAAAAGGGAAAATAAACAAAAGAGAGACTAAGAAAGTTCAGTGAAACAAAAACTTGATTTTTTGAAAAGATATACAAAATGAACAAACCATTAGCTAGAGTTAAAAAAGAAAAGGGCCCAAATACATAAAATTAGAAATGAGAAGACGTTATAATTGATGTCACAGAAATACAAAATATCATTACAAACTATTATGAATGCTCCAATAAATGAAAAAGCCTAGAGGAAATGGATAAATTCCTGGATGCATGCAACCTGCCAAGATTTAACCAAGAAGAGAGATAAAGCTTGAACAGATCGATAACAGGTAACAAGACTGAATCAGTGATTTAAAAAGTATCTCAACAAAGAAAAGTCTTCACTGCTTCACTACAAAATTCAAATGAAACTTTAAAATAACTAATATGAATTATTTTCAAACTAATCCAAAAAAGTTTAAGGTAAGGTAGTTCTTCTAAACTCATCGTACCAGGCCAGCATAACCCTAATACCAAAACCAGACAAGGATACAGCAAAAAAAGAAAATTACCTACCAATATCCAATAAATATAGATGTCAAAATCCTCAACAAAATATTAGCAAACCAAATCCAACAGCACATCAAAAAAAGCATACACTATGATCAAGTGGGATTCATCCCAGACATGCAAAAATGGTGCAAAAATTATTTATTCATTTCAATGAATGTATTATGGAAAAATAATTTAATAAAATTCAACATCCTTTAATAATAAAAACTTTCATAAATTAGGTAGAAAGAAAGTACCTTAACACAATAAAGGCTCTAAGTGACAGCTAACATGTACTGAACAGGGAAAAGCAAAAAGTGTTTTTGCTAAGAACTGGAACAAGGCAAGGATGCCCACTCTCACCACTCTTATTTGACATAGCACTGGAAGTCCTAGCCAGAGCAATTAGGCAAGAGAAGAAAACAAAAGTCATCCAAATTGGAAAGAAGCAAGTAAAATTGTCCATTTGCAAATGAAGTGATCTTAAATAAAGAAAAACCTAGGCCAGGTGCCGTGGCTCACGCCTATAATCCCAACACTAGGCCGAGGTGGGTGGATCACGAGGTCAGGAAATTGAGACTATCCTGGCTAACACAGTAAAACCCTGTCACTACTAAAAATACAAAAAAAAAAAAAAAAAAAATTAGCCAGGCGTGGTGGCGGGCACCTCAGAAAACTGGATATCCATATGCAGAAGAAGGAAACTAGACTCCCACCTCTCACCCTATTAAAAAAAATTCCAAATGGATTAAAGACCTAAATGTAAGACACAAAATGATAAAGTTGCTAGAAGAAAAAATAGGGGAAACACTTCAGGATATTGGTTTGAGAAAAGATTTTATGAATAAGACTTCAACAGTACAGGCAACAAATGATAAAACGATTGAACTGGAAGCTTTTGCACAGCAAAAGAAACAACTGAAAGAGTGAAAAGACAATCTACAGAATGGGAGAAAATAGTTGCAACTATTCATCCAACAGTGGACTAATATATAGAATATACAAAAAACTCAAACATTTCAATGGCAAAAATACAAATAATAGATGAAAAAATGGGCAACGATCTGAATATTTATCAAAAGAAGACATAAAATAGCCAACAAATATATGAAAAACTGCTCAACATCATTAATTATCAGGGAGATGCCTATCAAAATCACAATAAGATATAATTTTACCCCAGTTGGAATGGTTATTATTAAAAAGACAACAACAACAACAAAAAAGAGGCTGGCAATGATGAAGAGGAAAAGGAACTCTTACATACTGTTGGTGGGAATGTAAAGTAGTACAACCACTATGGAGAACAGCATGGAAGTTCTTCATAAAACTCTAAATAGAACTATCCTATAATTCAGCAATCCCATTACTGGGTATTTATGCAAAGCAAAGGAAATCAGTATGATTTTGCAGCACTGTTTACAATAGCCAATATACGGAATCAACCCAAGTGCCCAACAACGGATGAATAAAGAAAATGCAGTATATAAACACAATGTAATATTATTCAGCCATAAAAAAAAGAATGAAATCCTGTCATTTGCAGCAACATAGATAGAACTGGAGGACATTATGTTAAGTGCAATAAACCAGCAACAGAAAGTTAAACATTTCATGTTTTCATTCATATGCAGAAGCCTAAAAAGTTGATCTCTTAGAAGTACAAAGTAGGATAGAGGTTTTAGAGGCTTGGAAGGGTAGCAGGAAGAGGGAGATAGGGAGAAATTTGTTAAAGGATACAGAATTACAGCTAGGTAGGAGGAATAAGTTCTAATGCTCTATAGGATAACTATGGTTAAAATAATATATATGTTTCTTAATAGCCAGAAGAGAAGATATTGAATATTCCCAATACAAAAAAGGATAAATGTTTTAGATGAAGGAAATGCTAATTACTCAGATTTGATCACTACATACTTCATAAATATATACAATTATTACATATCAATTTAAAAAATAAACGAAAAATTGTAAATGTTGCTGCTCTAGACGCTGCACATGTGCCACTCTATTAATCTCTACCATAAATGTATGAGCTGAGTGTATCAGACCAAAAAAATGAGAATCAGAGAAGCTGAGCAAGTCATCCACCATCTCACAGTTAGCAAATGCCAGAAAAGTATCAAAAACAAGTCTACTTGATCAAAAAGCCCAATGCTCTTTCTACTACGCTAAAACACTTTAAACGCTAAACAATTAGTTCTTGGTTGTTGTTTTGGGGCAAGAAGAGTGACAAGGGCTGGTGAGTGTGACATTAACAAATTTGCAGACCACTACTTGCAGATGACTGGAATCTAACTCAAAAAATGTATAGACTGACATCCATACCTGGAAACAGTTTGGAGGACAGAACAGAGTGGCTGGCCCAGCTGTTTATATCTCCCTGTTGGCCATTAGTAAATTGACAGGCTGCCTTGCTGAACATTTGGTAAAATTTCTGGGTGGCCCTGCAGGCTTTTGACACATAACATTTAGTAATCACTTCTAGAGGACCCCAAGATAAGGAGAGGCTAATGGGAAGAGCATACAACTGAAAACTCACTTCCAAACAGGTGACTTCAATCCCCACTTCCTCCTTTTTCCTGGTTTCCCCATTTGGTATGTACCTGGCGGAGTAGAAATCTGTATTTGAAGGGAATGTAACAAAAAGAGAAGTGAGATAGCCCAGCTAGGAACTGCTTCTGCCCCTCAAATGCTCTAATTGTTCATCCTTTCTCTACTAAAAAGCTCCCTTCTCAGTTACTGGAACCTTCTGTCTGTGGGTTTTGACAGAATGGAGTCACCTGACCACAAGACCAGATAGACTGGGTATGCTTCAACAGTGCCCCACCACCCTAATGAGAAGGAAAAGTATAATCCACCCTGGGAATTATAATAGTCAACTAAAAAGTGAGTAAAATATCTTCTAAGAACTGTCAGAAATCCACCTGTCCTTGGTGTTCTTATTTTACGGTAGTGGAAAAGGGGAAAGGCACCGTCTCATACCCTTTTCTTCCTTAAAGCCAGGTATTTCAGGAACATTGTGCCAACTTATTCCAGGGTGTTCAAATGAATGGAAAAGCAAAAAAGTGCCCCTTTTATATAGGTTATATAGGCCTGATATACATTATCAATATGTATCTATCTCTTTGTCTGAAATGCCTCCCTTCTATGGATATGCCCTTCAAAACTTACCTTAAGTTTCATCCTGTCTGTGAAGTTTTCCTTGACTACCTTAGTCAAAGTGATCTTGTTTTGCTGAGCTTTGTTGAGTTGCTGCTATTTGTGAAGCAATCTGAGAGTCCCCTGATGACAAGAGCCTATCTTAGACATCTATGAATTTACCACGGGAGCAAGAAAGGATGGGTTGTATTTCCTTGTTCCCACTCTGCTCCTGAAGTCAAATGGAGTCATGAGAGACTTGACCCAGAAAAGGAGCATTTCCCACAAGTCTTGGGGAATGCTAGTAACCTTGCAAGTGCATCTGACCTAGAAGAATGATCCAAGGGGACCAAGCATGCCCCTTGCTCTGCAACTACATGTGGTTGATTTTTCCCATAATGTTAGATGAGCTTTTCCACAGTCATCACATACTAAGATGCTTTCTTCTAGATCCTACACAGTTAGATTACAGCATATGTGATAAATCTTATTGACAGCTTTTCTTGGACAAAGCCTCATTCTGGAGGGAACATTTATCCATGGCAGAGTTTCGCCGAGGAGATCATTTAACAACAAGCCAGGGTGGCAGAAGATGAAGATAAGGTCCAGGCAGAAATGCTGCTCTTGGCACAGACACATCCAAGGAATCTCACTTCCAGGAAATCCCCATGGCAGAGTTCTGCTCTGTACCTCTGGGAGGATTAAAGTTAGGAGTGAGAGTCCTCCTTCTCCAAGAAGCCCCATCAGCTTCCAGGAAGGTGAAGCTCTATTCAAAAAACAGAGGAGTCATGCAGTGTCATCAACTCTGGTAACTAAAAAAACATGCTGTGTGGTGCAAGTTTGTTTTTAGGAGGAAAATGAGCAAAAACAGGGCCAGGTTAGGTCATGACCATAAATCAACACGCTACAAGGCAAGGTCCTCTCTCAGGATGTTATGCCTGTGGCCGTCCCACACACGTACGTGCGGCCTTCTGCAGAACTACTTATCCAACACCCTGACCCCCCCAGAGAGAGCCTGAGGGGAATTAAAAAACCAAGGAGGAGAAGGAAGAAAAGCCATCCATCAAAGATCAGGCAAACCTGGCAGAGAGCAGGACCGTGTGAGCAGGAAGAGTGGGAGAAAGTGAAAAAAAGAAGCTTGGGGAGGTGTTTTTCAGCTGTTCTAGATAACTTCCTTTAAGACAGGATTAGGCTTAGCTTTTATCTATGACTCCAAGCTTTTACAAATAAGAGCATGGAGTGGGAAAAACCTCCTAGGGACTGTTTCACTAGCACCTTTCCAGTAAATTTTTCACCTTCTCATTACAGTCTATTTTTATTGTAGTCATGCTTTCATGTGCAAGGATAATAGAAAACAGGAGAGGAGATTCCCCTGGCTTTCCTTAGGCCACCTGTGTGCAGGGTGGAAGTCAATGAAGCAGATTTGCAGGGAGAGCACGGGGCTTGCTTTTGTGATTGCCTGAGAGAACAGGAAAACATAGAATGGTGAGATGGGGGATAAGAATCTAAAGGAGTTGAAGAGGTAGCCTGCACATAATGCCCATAGAAGGCAGTTGGCATGGTTCCTGGGACAGTGTCAATAAATATTAGCTACTCTTATAGTTATTATTGCTAGTTATTAGGAATGGGGAAAGTGCAGGGAGCCAAACCAGAAGCACCAACATTTTCTACACTATCTAAAATCAGCAGCACCTATCTGGAAGTCAAGCTGAAATCGCACACAGACCTCCTGAAAGACAAGTCTGGAGCCTCTCAGATTTTACTGTGGATACGAACAACCTGGGGATCTGAATAAATGCAGATTCTGTTTTAGCAACATTTTCTACACTATCTAAAATCAGCAGCACCTGTCGGAAGTCAAGCTGAAATTGCACACAGACCTCCTGAAAGACAAGTCTGGAGCTTCTCAGATTTTACTGTGGATATGAACAACCCAGGGATCTGAATATATGCAGATTCTGATTTAGCAAGTATCAAATGGCACCTGAAATTCTACATTCCAATAGACTATCTGGTGAAACTGATGCTGCTGAATCTCAAACCATACACTGAGGAGCAGGACTCCAAATCAGAGCAGACCACGATCTGTGTCCTAAGGATGGGCCTTTGTTAGCAGTGAGTAATGGACAGAGACTTATCTAGTGGCTCAATACAATCAACATCCTCAGGCTAGTCTCCACTCCTACCTTCATCTCACTTATGACAGACACACACGAACACACACACAGCCCCCCTCCCCCAGTGACATGTTTGCCTAGTGACCATTTGGGACACTTCTCTCTACTTACATATCACCTGCACAGTAACATTGGGTGACAGCAATAGAAAAAAAGAGGGTGGAAAGACACTGATGGGGTAACTCAAAAAAGAAATACAAATTTTAAGTCTTTAGTCTCAAGAAAATGTAAATGAAGTCAAGATTAAAACTTTTGTCCTTTAAGTTGGCAAAGAGGAAGAATAGTAACAGTCTCTAGATTTGGTGACACTGTGGGGAAAAGGGCCCACTCATGCACGGCTGGAGTGAGAGAAAATTAGTAAACCATTCCGGAAAACCATTTAGCAACCATTTGCCAGAAACAGCCACACCCTCCAGCCCAGTAATTTCACTTCTAGGAATCATTGTTAGGGAAACAACCCAAGAACTAAGGATGAACATGGATGTTCAGAACGGCACTATTTATAATAGAGAAAGAGTACAGTCCATCTGAACAATAGACTACTACCCTACCATTACAAAATCACACTTGAGAAGAATATTTAGAGATACAGGAAAATATTCACAGCCTACTTATTAGAAAACAAAGTAAGTTCTGGGACAATACATATGCTCTGATCCAAATGGTATAAAAGAATAAATAGGTGTTAATTTCCTAAGTACAGATTTACAGGAAAAGTATTTTTTAAACTTCTACAGTAAACCACTTATCTGAGTCTGCTCATCTCTAGAATAAAACTAATGATATATCTACCTCATTTGAAGATTAAATACATTAATACACGTAAAGCCTAACTATAGTAAACACTAAAAAATGTTAGCTGTTATTAATTATGGGCATTTTAGTCTGGTTTGCTGCCATACCTCCAGTGCCTGGAACAGAACTTAGCACATATTAGAGACTTAATAAATATTTGTTGAATATACAAATTCATGAATGAATTACACATGGCATGCAGGGCACTGGCATGAAAACCAGATATGTTCATTGGAGCAGATCATAAAGGACATTGAATAAGAGTGAACAAGATTTGACTTTACACTCTGGGTGACAAATCAGGAGCCACTGAAGGATATCAAAGGTAAACATGGCAGATGGTGATCTAATCGGATTTATTTGTCAAGAATTATAATGATTATATTAAAAAATTATAATAATAATGACAATGTAAGGACAAAAATAGATAAATGCTTGCCAACTGACCATTTCCATTTCTGCATGGGCTTGGGGTTAATTAGAGGAATTTTGCACACTGTGGAAAGTCAAGAAAGCAAAGGACTTGGATCACTGGGAAGCCCACAACTGCAAAGAACCAGGTCCAGCATGCCATTGACCTGAGATAAATCTGGAGCAGCAGGGGTCTCCTTCCTAAGGAAGTTTCCTTGGCCATCCAGCAAGTATAAACATGGCTTTAGGCGCTCATCACCTACTGCCTGGGTGTCACGCATTGCTTAACAACCAGGATATATTCTGAAGAATGTGTCATTAGGCAATTTTGTCATTGTGTCATAGAGTGCACTTACACAAACCTAGAACATACCGAGGCTATATGGTACAGCCTATTGCCTCTAGGCTACAAGCCTGTAGAGCATGTGACTGTACTGGATACTGTAGGCAACTGTAAAACAAATGGTATTTTTGTATCTAAACATACCTAAACATAAAAAAGGTATAGTATAGTTGCTATGGTATTATAATCTTACGTGGCCACGATCGTATACATGGTCTATTGTTAACTAAAACATCATTATGCAAAACATCCTTGTATTTTCTTGCTGAAAAAGTAACCCAAGGGATCAGTAAAAGCTACCTAGGTAGTCAACCTGGAGCCATCCTGTGCCTTCCAGAGAGTAGCCAATACCTTCAGGAGCCTCATGAGAATCTCCCAGGACAATTCTGCCCCATTCTCAACTTCCCAAACTCTCTAAGCCTTGATCTAGACCCACAAATAGCCAAAGGGAGCTGCCCAGCAGTCATTTGAAAATTTTTTTAAAATAGTAAACGATATTCTAGGTAAAAAATCAAATGGTGGGGCTAGAGCCACCATCTAGATCAACTAGCTAAATTACTAAATAAACTAAATGTAATAGCTCTACAATCTCAAGCAACATAGAGAAATCCTCAATACCTCATTTTCCTCATCCAGTAAATGGAGATATTAATAGTATTAATTTATAGAGTTTCAGAGAACACAAAACTAATTTGTACATGTAAAATACAGTACTTATTATGCTCAGCACATAATAAATACCCCATGTTATTATTCCTGGCTAATATTATTATCATCTTAACATATATAGGTCTATGTCTTCAACTGTATTATAAGTTACTTGACAGCTGGAAAATTCTGCCTTGTACTTCTCCACATTCATTTGTATCAAGGCCAACATCTTGCCCATGATAAAAATAAGTAATTCACTAATGGATTGAATTGACAAGAGATAGTTAGCAGAGATGTCGATGGTATCCTCCAAAACAACGATGTGTCACATGACACTCTAAAAACTCCATTTCCCCTAATTAAAAAAAAATCCCTTTATTACCCTTTCCCACCCAACACACACACACACATACATACACCAGTCACTCTCCACAACGAGAACAGTTACTGACTTGACCTAGCACAGCTCTGCCCACAGTGCCCCCCTCTAAAAGCATGCCAGCTTTTCATACCCTTTGATATTACCTACGAGGGATCAGGAAGAATCAAGAGTCATGACCAGACTTGTCACTCCCCACTCATCTTGGACAATTTTCTCTAGAGTCAATACTTTGCTCCAATACCATCCATTATCTCAGTACATTTGAGAAACTTTAAATTATTTTTCCTCCAACTAAATTATTTAGTTGAAAAAGTAATATATTTTCTATGTCTAGTCATTACCCCCAAAAGAGAGAGACAGATAGAGAGAGACAAAGAGAAACTTCCTGAGTAATTTTAAACACATGTTTTTTTGGAGTGTAATTTCAATCATTTTTAATAATCTTCAAGAACAACCAGTGTGAAATTTCCTGAGCATTCTATATTCTCTGCTGGTCCTGTGACTATGGAATTCCATAAACAGCACATCAATGTCCAATGGCTAACTGGCTGCAGTTTCCATAATGAGCATATAGAATGTGAGGAGGTGTCAGGCGCTGTTCCTCAACAGAGGTGGAGAGCTACCTGTAGGCTTCTCTTTCTATCAAGATGATCTTCCACCTAAACGAAAATAGGAATTCATGTGCGTGGAATTCCAGTAGCACAACAGAAAGGATCTACATCCCCTAATGCAGAGGATAGCTCATGCAAAAGCCAAGAAGTCATACACCTTAGGGGGCGTGAAGTGGGTCACATTCCTTAACCTTGATAAGATATCTTATTGCCCAGCACCTGTCATCCTGGAAGAGACACAGAGACCTGGTGGCACCCACAGCAAGGTGCCTCAGCACTTCTCCACCCTCACCCCGTCTCTCTCAAGGTTCTTATGAGAACTCTTTGATAACTCCAGTGAGGCAGCACCACACCAATTTCCCGGATTTTCCTCTTCTCAGTCAAATAAAGAATTTCGAGATCCCTCTCGGAAATTTTCTTTGGGGTTCCTGTTATCAGGTACAGTTTATAGAATTAATACTACCCTTAAAAAGTGTTTAAATAGTGTTAAATATATACTCAGTGATCCAGGGACATTACAGGAGACATTATTTAAAGCAAGTGTGAAGAAAATCCTATTGCAATGAAAATAGCCTCTAAGCTTATCCATCAGCTAAGGTTAGACATTAGCATGTCAGGTTTTCTTAAAGTGAAATATTGTGTGACTTTCACAGCCTTAGTAATTGTCCAATGTGTCCTATATTGCTTCAGTGTACACATCCTACTCGCACTCACTTAATAATACCTGAATGTTTTTTGTTTTTTGTTTGTGTCTCTACCATGCGGTCACAAACAACCCAAGGAGACTCTGACTGCTTTCTAAGAAGCAATTTGTTGGTGAGGTTAGGCAACCCAGGGACCACACAAAACCAAATACTATGGCAATCAGAACCCAAAGGCTCAGAGTCTCTTTTTCTCCCCACTGGTTTGAGAGTCTGAGAGGAAACCAGAGGGTACAGAGTCTGTGTGTTCTCAAATTGAACCCAGGTGAGTCTTCAGAGCCCAGTGTTCAAAGAGGATGCGTAAAGCTGACCTCTGGGTCAACCTCTGCTGTGCAATAGCTTTGGCTGCTTGGCCCCTGAGTGAGAAAGAGAAAGGTCAAGGAAACTAAGTGATCTAAGGAATTGACATAGGTTAAGTAAGGACTAAAGCCATACATTTTCTTATTGAAAATCTTTCTAAAATGTTTCCTTCTGCTTTCCAGTAAGAGGCTTAAATTAGTCAGAGGCATCCTGGAGGAGTGGAAATAACACCAAATTAGGAGCCAAGAACTTGGATTGGGGTCTCAGTCTGCCCCTGTGTGATGTCAGGAAACTGCTTTTCCCTCTCTGGGTCTCACTGCCCCATCTGTGAAGGAGAGACGGGCTGGGTTGTCTCCTGGCCTGTGATACTCTGACAGCCCATGCCCAGAATCTTCATCTCAAGGTTTATCTTGAAGGGCTTTAAGATCATCAGCCTTCTAACCACTTCTCACTACCCCATACCCTGAGTCTGTGGCCAGAGAAGGTAAAAAGGATTGGGCTGAACCCATAAGTTAATGGGCAGGTTTTGTTTCTACTGGATTCTTCTTTTGAATTTATCTTGCAGTCACATATCTCTATCTCCTAAGAAGCAGGATAATTAAAATATTAGAGTTAGTTAAGAATAGTGGTTATGTGGAATCTGTGTAATCAACATCTCACTACAAATAATTGCATGCTAAGTTATATCACATTAATATACATGCAACAAGCATTCAGGAGGAGAGTTTGCATGGACTAGAATGGGTAGAGAAGGCCTTGGGAATGAGGAATATGAGCCAGACCTGGCCAGTTTGGATGGCAGCATCTTTGGGGCAAGTCCTGGGTCCCTTCTGTGACATCACATCATCACAGAAGGGTGAAATAGCAACAGGCATTAACCAAGCCCTAACGTTCCAGGCATGGCACTCAACACATAGTTTGTATAAATGTATTTAACCACAACAATTCTGAGACGGAAATTACCATTGCCCCCATTTTACAGATGAGGGATTTCAATTTGCCAAGTTACCACAGCTAGTAAAGGGCTTGAACCCAGACCTTCAGGCTCCAGATCCTGCTTTCTTAGCTATACAGTGAGGGAAAGAATTTAAATGGATGAGGAGGTGGACATAGGAAAATTAAGGTGATGGCTTGCACAAAGGTAAGGAGCAGTTAATGAGTGAGTCATGTGGAGAGAACAGAAAGGAATATCATTCATTCTAGGAAGTCAGGAGAGATCCAGTTCTGTGTGTATGAGGAGCTAGATTGTCCTCCATGCGTCCATTCAATGCTATTGCCCATTCTGCTGCAGGCCCAGGTGCTGGAGGGACACACAGATGATGGAGATCCATAGAAGCCCCCAGAAGCCTACAGGCTATCTGAAGGCTTCCACTGCTAAGCAGCTTGGACTTTCAGGAAGTGAGAACAGTGTGGGAGAGAGGAGAACAGTAGCAATGTAGGGAGGCAGGGTCAGGAGAGGAGATGTTCACAGAAGGGCTGGGAATGGCAAAACGAACAGCTGCCTTCTTCAAATGTGCTTGGCTTTTGGCAGCACACCACAGTAGAGGACATAGATGCTAAGTTTCCAGAAATGCTGTAAGCAGAGAGCCAGAGGGGCTGGGACCACCTCCTTGTGCCCCCTCCTCTGCCATGGCACCCGGCTCTCACCTGCCTGACCTCAGCCCAGGACCAGCCATGGCAGAGGAGGGGACACAAGGAGGTGGTTCAAAGGCCCAGCGAGGCTGCCACACCCAAGAGGGAATGTTGCCTATGTCTCCTTTTATCTTCAGGATCCATGCCATGGGTTTTATTATAAAAGGATATTCTATTGTGCAATTATTTCAAGTTACTAATGTGCCTTGAAACAAACAATGTCTAAAATAGAGCTCTGCTATGGTTAGTGTTTACTATTATTCTGCATAAAGTTGGAGTTAATTTCAAAAATAGTAATTGAATACCTACTTTGTGCTCAAGAAGCATCAGTTGAATACATGAATTAGTGAGTGAGCGAATGGCTAATAAATAAACTGAGCTAGGAACAGTCTATAAACACATTCAATGTTAAAATAATTTCACCCTCCCAAAAGAGCAAAGACAGAAAACCAAACACTGCATGTTCTCACTCATAGGTGGGAACTGAACAATGAGAACATTTGGACACAGGAAGGGGAACATCACACACTGGGGGCTGTCGTGGGGTCGGGGAGAAGGGGAGGGATAGCATTAGGAGATATACCTAATGTAAATGACGAGTTAATGGGTGCAGCACACCAACATGGCACATGTATACATATGCAACAAACCTGCACGTTGTGCACATGTACCCTAGAACTTAAAGTATAATAGTAAAAAAAAAAACATATCTTCACACCAAAAAAAAAAAAGAGTTTTTAAAACTCCAGATTTTCTTTTTTTTTTTTTTTGAGACGGAGTCTCGCTCTATCGCCCAGGCTGGAGTGCAGTGGCTGGATCTCAGCTCACTGCAAGCTCCGCCTCCCGGGTTTACGCCATTCTCCTGCCTCAGCCTCCCGAGTAGCTGGGACTACAGGCGCCCGACACCTCACCCGGCTAGTTTTTTGTATTTTTTAGTAGAGACAGGGTTTCTCGGTGTTAGCCAGGATGGTCTCGATCTCCTGACCTCATGATCCACCCGTCTCGGCCTCCCAAAGTGCTGGGATTACAGGCTTGAGCCACCGCGCCTGGCCTTAAAACTCCAGATTTTCAAAGGGCCGGAGAAGGAGCAAACGTTGGAGAGACTTTGAACGCAAGGAGTGTTTCCTGGCCCCCTGGTGGCTTCTTCTTCTGGTAGCAAGATCTACATTTCTCTAGGTATATACGCTCCTCCTCTTCCTCCCACCTACGGGAATAATGTGCACCAAACAAAAGTTCTATGAGAATGAGAAAAAGACAACCCAGAAGAAGTAAATAAATAGAAAAGATAATTTCTGAAAGTTTAGAAATAAACATAGCTAAACCAAGTTGTAAATTATATCCAGTTTTTCTATGAGACAAATTCCTAGTCTACATTTGTCAGGTATATGTAGATTTGTGGGGAGGAGAAAGGTGGGGAGTTCAGGTAGAAGGTAAGGATAACTCCTCCTTCTAGATACTATTGAGGGGAATTTAAACTTCCTAGCCATCTTCAACATCAATAGAACTTAAAGATTACCAGATTTTCATGTGCCTACTTCCAAAGAGAATTAGTTCATCCTTCATCCTCTTATCAAATACATATTGAATGAGTTACTTGTTATTAACTGACAAAGCACTAGGTGCTAGGAAGGCAGCAAGGAACCAGATGCAGCCTCTGACCCCAAACAGCTTACAGCCCAGTGGGAGCTAGCCTAGAATAGAAATGACTGGGCATTGGAACCATGTCTGCTTATTTAACATCAAACACCCTGTCCAGTGCCTAGCAGACAGTAGGAGCTCAATGAGCTTGTGTTCAATTAATGAGAAGTAAAATGGAAATTACAGTAGGTTTCTCTTAGTGTCTTCATAAGGCACAGTATAAGGTATCAGGAAAACGCACTGGACAGCAAACCTAAATCAGTCTTTAGAGAGGCCAAGGAAGAGTTCCTGAAAGAGATGTCATATTCACTAAAAATCTAGGGGGTTAAGTAAGAACAATTCAGGTGCATTTGGTTTTGGGGAGTGGTTTCATATTAGGAGAAAAATTACAAAGAATAGGCATCAGGGGCTGCATGCCAGGGAGAGTGGCATATCTGTGTCACTGCTACTGGTTTGGTGTTGCTAGAAACTGGACTGGAAGGATATGTGTGAGCGCATGTGAGCGCTCACACATGTGTGCACATGTGTACATATGGGTGTGCAAGTTTGTGTAAGTGTGCCTGTATATATGTGCATGCATGTGTGCACATGAGTATGCATGGGCGTGTGTGTCTATTGTAGAGGCAGTGATGAGACTGAAAAGGTAAGTAGGGTCTCATATGACAACTTAAGGAAGCTGAACTTTATCCTGAGGGTGCAGCAGAGTCATCTGATGGTTGTAGGCAGGAAAGTGACTTGAGCTGCTTTGTATGTGAAAATGCTCTTCTTGGTTGCAATCAAACAGCTGAAGAATAAATTGGTCTCTCGGTTTAGAGATGCTCAGAATTATTGTAACCAATACTTAGCTTTAGTTTGGTTATTGGGATGAATACAACAGGGCCAAAAGAAACTGAAGAGGCCAACCAGACAGGATTTGGTGATTGATTATTGGCATTACATGTCATGTGGAGAGCGAGGGGCAGTGATGTGAGACAGGAACTCCCAGAGTTCTTGGCCCTTTGCTGAGATAGAGGAAACAGGACAAGCAATGGTTGTGAGACAGATGAAGGGTTCAGTTGAGGAAGGTTGGGGCTCTTCAATCCTTACTGCTCTTGAGATAAAAGATAGTGACAACATAGCACAGTGGAAAAGAACTCTCAGGACAAACGTCCAGGTTCACATCTTGGCTCTGCCTGCACCAACTGTGTGACCTTAGACAGTATCCTGTTTCTCTCTATGCTCTGGTTCTCCGTCTTCTTCCTTGAGTTGTCCTGGGGAGCATGTGAGTTAATATTTGTAAACAGACTGCAGTAATGCTTGGCACAGAGTAAGTGCTACAGAACCACTTGTCAAAGGAAAATTTATGCAATAGTTTATTTAGAGTGATTGAGCTTGCATTTGCATGCTTTACATTTCTGTTACTTTATCTACCATCATTTTCCTGTGTTTATGCTGTCTCCTACTTTAGATGACCAGTTCTTTAATACAAGACCTTGAGTCTTGGATCTTTCTGAATTTAAAATAAAATCTCTGAACCCATATCTACTTCTGACATCTCCTCTGCCCCTTCCATCACAGCCGAGTTTCTGCATAGAGTGCAATAGACTTTGCTCCCTGTCTTCACTCCCTCACTCCCTTACCTCTCATTTATATCTCTACTTAATGTGATATGGATGCACCCACAACTGAGGTGTGAAACTGCTCTCCCTAAAGTCATCCATGATTTCCTGACTGGTAAATCCAACGCACCTACTTTAGGCCTGATGTGTTATTTGGTGCTCCTGTGCCATTTGACACTTTGAAAACTCTGTCATTTTCTCTTTGCCCTAATTCTGCTACTTCCCAGTACTCTTTCTGTTTCTCTGGTTACCAGCTCTCCTTCCCTAGCCTCAAGAAATCCTTTGGTTTATCCAGGCAGGACCAGTCACTCTCAGTAGCCAGGCTGTAATAATCTGTTTACATATACACATATAATCTGTTATTAAAACAAATTTAATACTTTGTTTACAGTTTATAGGCCTAAACTCTGAGCACCTTCCAGGCACAACTCCTGCCTTAGTAGTTCTTGATTCCCCAACGTGTGGTTAAAGCCTTGATATTTCACTTAATAGAAGCTCAATAAATATTGAATGAATGAACAAATAGAACTAAACTACTTTTATAACCTGCCCAGAATGTAGAGCAATTATTTGTAGGAAAGTTAGCAAATGCTGAGTCACCACTGGAATGATGACTCATTAACTGATTAACTTATAGGCTCTGCAATGTTCCCTCTGATTAGGTAACTGGATTTCTAATGTAGAAATGAGCCATACTTGCTCGTCTTGATAGCCTAACCAGTTGCCATGGCAATACTTCAAATGTTCTGAGACTTTGGGTTCCAGTTTCCACATTTTATATTTGGGCAGAACCACTTTTCTTCCCCACTCAATTCTGACTCATAAAGAGAACTAGGATGTTTTTGTTTGCCCACTGAGTTTTCTTTACTGGATGTTCTCTTTTAAAAATCCAAGGAGGAAGATTGTTTTGAGACAGGTAGTAAACATGGGAAAGAAACGATGCTGTTATTTTTTGGATACAAACTTAGCATAGAACTATGCTTTCTGGAAGGTGCTAGGGCAAGGGGGTGTATGATGTGAGCTGAAACTGATCTGATGAGCCCCCAGAGCAACGTAATTCCATGTACTTAAGAGCAGAAGTACGGAATCTGTGTCCTTGTTTATGACATTAGCAACTGAAGCTAATGGATGTGCAGGGTATACAGGTTCAGGAGCCAAACTAAGGTGTTGCCCTTCTGTTAGTAAACACCAAATAAAGTGTTTATTTAGCCTCCTCAAGGCATAGATTAGAACAGGAAAGAGGAGTCAGACCTCCTGGCACACACATTCTGAGTGAATCACATGGTCAGCCCAAAGAAACAAGAAAGAAGTGCACAAAGGAGGAGGCAGGAGGTGAGGAAGGACAAATTGTTGCTGCTGACAAGAGAATAGTTGGATGTATTTGGCCTGCCAAAAGTGATTCCTACTTTCCAACCCTGCCTCTGTCACTCCTGAATATTTCCAACCTGACAATCTTTGCTCCACCCCGAGAACTACACCGAGAGTCTCTGTGGGTTTCCATCTCATTCCTGTGGTCTGAGAAAGAACACACAGCTCCCAGAGGATTGATGGTGAGCAGTAATGGTGCCACCTTGGTCAGTCAAAGCCTCATCCACTGCATTGTCTCCCTGAGATGCAAAGGACCAAGAATAGTATATTTTACAGTAAATGAAAACTGGGGAATGAGGAGAGGAAAGGCAGTAACATGTACCAGGCACTGAAGCTGGAGTGTGGTGAATAGGATAATCACAGGCCATTCTTACAGAAAATCCCTCTACGCCACTGCCTGGAAGTGATTCTCCTTCCCCCACCTGCACCCCAAACAACTGGACGACCCCAAAGGCCCAGATCTAACCCTGTGAGTCAGACACCAAACCCTGAACAGTCTGCCAAAGAACCCAGCTGGGGCCAGACATAGAGCTGGAATCTAGGAGAAAGTTCATGGCTATGTGAGCTATGTGAGCTTCATCTTCCCTTCTCCCCTTGGTTTCTCTTCTCTTTTTCTTTCTGAAGGTGCTGCTGCATCAGAATCTGATACACCGTGACTTCTAAGTGCCTAAGTGTTTCCTGTATGCCTAGCATTGAGGATTCAGCCAGGTTGCAGGTAATAGGAAGTAATATGCTTCAGGCCAAAGGTGAAGGTTCAGAGAAGCAAAAGCCCATCTTAGGATACCTTCAAGGAGCTAGAAGAGGAAGCTTGGTGAGAGAACCCACTTCACCTAGGAAGGACTCCCTGCGATTGCAGAGGCCTCAGCATCAGAGCCCCAGACGTCTCTTCTCATTGTACAATAATGGCACATTTCTCCAAGACCACTGAGGTGCTCTCAGATGCTGGCAGTGGCCAAACCATACTCACCAGTGATGTCACAGAAGCCCATTTTATTTTATTACTTTATTTTATCACTTTATTTTATTGAGACAGGTTCTCATTCTGTCCCCCAGGCTGGAATGCAGTGGCAGTTACAGCTCACTGCAGGCTCGACCTGAACAGGCTCAGGTGGTCCTTCCACCTCAGCCTCCTGAGTAGCTAGGACCGCAGGTGCATGCCACTACATCCAGCTAATTTGTGTATGTTTTGTAGAGATGGGGTTTCGTCATATTTCCCAGGCTGGTCTTGAACTCCTGGCTTCAAGTGATCCGCCTGCCTCAGCCTCCCAAAGTGCTAGATTTACAGGCGTGAGGCACTGTGCCCAGCCCCCATTTCATTTTAGAGGGTCAGAGGTATAAAACCAAGCCTCCATGCATTGATGGGGATTACTAAATTGTGCAACCACCTTGGAAAACAGTCTGGTAGGGCCTCAAAATGTTAAATATATAGTCATCATAGGACCCAGAAATTCTACTCCTAGGTATCTAACCAAAAGACATAGAAAAAATATCCACTTGTACACAATGTTCACAAAAGCCAAAAAGTGGAAACAACCAAAATATCCAGTAACTGAAGATTGGATACACAAAATGTAGTATATGAATGGAATATTACTTAACAATAAAAAGGAAAGAAGTGCCAATACATGCTGCAACATGGATAAGCCTCAAGTGAAAGAAGTCAGCACAAAAGATCATATATTGTATAATCTCATTTTTATGAAATGCACAGAATGGGCAAAATGTATAGAGATAAAGAGTAGGTTGCCAATGGTGATGGCTATGGTGAATTTGGAAAGGAGGGGAGGGAAGTGGGTAGGGCTAATGGGTACAGCATTTCTTTCAGGTGCCATTAAAATATTCTAAAATTAGATTGAGATAATTGATTGAGATAATTGAGATAATAGATTGAGATAAGTCTGTAAGAATACTAAAGACATTATTTGTACACTTTAAACATGTGAACATCTCAGTATGCTTTTTTTCTTTAAAAGTCACAGCTCAGTATGCTTCTTTTCTTTAAAAAAAAAAAAAAAAGGAAAGAAATAAATATAAACTCTACCTGGAGTGCTCATACCAAGAAACTAGCATGACTTGTTTCCTGCAAGAAATATCTGGGAAGTTTTGTTTATACTTCAACAAAACGTATGCCCCTACCACTGATAGTGCCATAGTCTCTCTGTTGGAGTTATTTTTCATAGCGTGAAACTAGAAAGGAAAGCACAAAAGCACGGTGGAAAAAGCAGTTGGCAAACTACTGCTCATGAGAAAAATCTAGCTTGCCATCTGTTTTTGTAAATAAAGTTTTATTGGAACACAGGCATAGAAATGTGTTTACATATCATTTATGACTGCTTGCACATTATAACAACAGAGTTTAATTTTTTGCAACAGAGACTGCATGGCCCAAGAAGCCTAAATTATTTACTATCTGTCCTTTTACAGGAAAAGTCTGCTGTCTTCTGCCCTGGACTCAAGAGCCTGGACTCAAGAGTCTAGAGTCCTGCAACTTGAATCATGGTCCACAAACTAGCAACAGCAACAGCACCTGAAGCCTGTTACAAATGCAGAATCTCAGGCTGCCTAGGACCTGTTGAACCCAAATCTGCATTTGCATAAGGTAGTTGTGTTAGCACAAGAAGTAGATGCCAATACAGGATTAAATATGTAGGATCTTACTGGGGGAGACAACTCTGAGGAAATATAGAGAGATCCTGAAAAGGCTAGGAGAGCCATCAGTCATTGCTGCAAGTCTGACTCTGAAGCAAAAAAAAAAAAAAAAAAAGAGAGAGAAGGAAGGTGGGATGGAAGTGTTGTTGACTACAGTGCAGTCTAAGGAATTTCCTGCAAGGCCTTTTTGAGTCCTTCAGCCAAAGTCAACGACTGTCTCTCAGGAACTGGTCTGCCTTTATCCATGCCACCCCAGGGATCTGTGGCCTCAGTGCAAATGCAGTGATGTGTTTCAGAGCACAGCGCCCGGGGTCCCTGGTCCATGAAACTCCCTGCAGTGTGCAAGACGTACTTACATTGCACCTGCTGCCAGGTGCATTGTCATGGCAGATATCTTAAGAATAGTCTCAGCTGATCTCTATTCACATTGAAGTTTGAGAAGCAATGTTCTAAAGCATGAGTTGGCAAACTTTTTCTACAAAGGGCCAGACAGTAAATATTTTGGGCTTTGTGGGCCAAAAGGTCTCTTTTGCAACTACTTACCTCCACCAGTTAGCAGGGAAGTCACCACAGAGAACACATAACCAAATGGGTGTGGCTGTGTGCCAATAAAACTTTATTTACAAAAACAAGCTTCAGCTTTAGACCTGATGTGACCCACAGGCCATAACATGCCAACCCCCGCTCTAGAGTTGTGGGGTTTAAACTTCCTTAAAGTAATTAAGCCCCTCCTTCACATGAAACAGGTAAGGGAGGGATGCTCCTATTGAAGGTGGAAAGGGAACCCTGCACTCAGTGATTTCCCCTCAGAAGCTACGAAGACACCTCAGTAGGCAGCAAAAACAGAATCTGAAAGCCACTGCTGTGGATCCCACAAAGAGACTCCAGTTTCAGAAAGTTCCTCCCACCCTTTTATTCATCCCTAATGGGCAGTCAGCAGTCTCAATTTCCATTTTTTCTATTCTACAAACATAACTGAGAGTCTCTAATACTGTGCTAGATATTTTGGAATGACAAAAGTTAATCAGACATGCGTTTGGCTCTGGAGGAATTACTGGTGGATAGAAATGAGACATGCACATAACAAATAAGGCAGGAAGCAATATGCACCCTAGGAAACCACACATGAAGAGCCCTGGAGGCAGAGACATAGAGAAAATTACTTTCCCATAGGGATGAGGGGCATGGCCACAGGCTGTAAGAAGGGTCATAGTCACAGTCTGTTTTACTTCTTAAACCAGATACCATACAGTCCCTCCATGTTCCTCTCTTCTTGGGGGCCATATAGCCACATGATAAAACCTTCTATACAGAGATGCTAATTTACAACCATCAGGGGCTATGCCCTATTCACACAAGACAACTCATGCAACTCGTACTCATCACTGTGGGTAAATCCATCCCCAGAAACCAACAGCAAGCCCTCACATTCATGTGTCGTCCATGCCTAGGGCAGGTGGCCATGACTTTGCTGCACATGTGGATCCTAACCAGGGAGCAGGGTTCTAATGTGGAGGGAACTGCACAATTCCACAGGATTCTTGGAGGATGAACACTCTTTCAAACCTTGCTGTGATATAGGAAGAAGCAACTAAGGAGATGACTGTGCAAACCTCATCTTCTGGAAGATTCTGGGAAAAGTATAGATTTGTCTCTTCATCTGTCACTGAGTCCTATTGGATAAAGGGAGAGATCCCACACATGGCCTGCCTTTTATATTCTTTTCACATCTATGTGAATCTGCCTTCTATGAAGCTCCATATTCTATGTGGATGACACCTTCCACCTTGTGTACAAATCTCCCTTATTGGGAGAAGGGGATGTTTCAGCATTCTGTGAAATCTCATTTCTCAGATGTCAAAAAAAAAAAAACACTTATCAATATAGGCCTTAAACAATGGGTTTTATACATAATGTCAACAGACCCTGGCCATCAGGAAATCGTGAAGGGTCTTGAGGGTCTTGATATGGTTTGGCTGTGTCCCCACCCAAATCTCATCTTGAGTCATAGCTTCCATAATTCCCACATGTTGTGGGAGGGACCTGGTGGGAGGTAATTGAATCACGGGGGGCGGGTTTTTCCTGTGCTGCTCTTGTGATAGTGAATAAGTCTCATGAGATCTGATGGTTTTATAAATAGGAGTTCCCCTGCACACGCTCTCTTGCCTGCCACCGTGTGAGACATGACTTTGCTCCTCGTTCGTCTTTAGCCATGATTGTGAGGCCTCCCCAGTCATGTGGGATTGTGAGCCCCCCCAGCCATGTGGAATTGTGAGGCCCCCCCAGCCATGTAGAACTGTGAGTCCATTAAAGCTCTTTCCTTTATAAATTACACAGTCTCAGGTATGTCTTTTTCAGCAGCTTGAGAACAGACTAATACAGCTCTGAATGTTGTGTGAACTATGTGAACATGTTCATTTTTCTAGGGAGTGGACAAAGCTTTCATCAGATTTTCAAAAGGTTTTATGGCCTCCAAAAAACTTTAGCACCATTGTCCAATTTATTCAAAATAGTACTGCTCAGGCTAAAAAGAATGGATTTTTTAAAATAAAATAAATGACCCCTTTGGGGCCTCTGATTCTATTGCATTTACAACACATTAGACTGTGCGGTAAAAAAGTCTGTTTACCATCATTCTTGTTTTACAATTTAGTAAACTGAATTCCTAAGAAATTAAAGTGAATATTCCACCTAAGGAAAAATGATAGGTTAGTGGGTTAGAACCAAAGATGAGCAGGTTAACCTGCTGCTCCCAGTAATGATTGCCTCCCACTCTTAGCTCCTGCCAGGCTATGAGTAAACACAATGGCCAAGCCCTGTGGTGGGCACTTTACATACATGACTTGTTCAAGTATCATAACGACTCTGCAAGACATCATCTTATTTTTCATTTTCTGGAGCTTTTTTCATTTTTGTTTAAATGGAATGATGTTTTGTACACATATATTTTTCTCCTTTTTCCATTTGAGGAAACCAAGGCATAGAAAAGTTCAATGGATTGCCAAAGACCACAGCCCTGATAAGCATCAGAGATGGAATCTGATGCTGGGTCGGCCTGCCTCCCAAGTTCTACACAAGCATATACTCTAATGCTCAGATCCTCAGAGGAGGAAAACTTGTCTTCATGTCAGGGACAGTTTCTTAGACATCTTTGTGCTCCCCACAGGGCCTTGCCGTGCTTTGCATGGAAGGCACTCAATAAATATTTGTTGAATGAAGAATCCTGGGCTCAGGCTCCAATTCTGCCATGGACTTAGTGACTCAGTCTCCTGCAACTTGGAGCTGCAGGTGGTTACTCAGCTGGGCAACTTCAGGGAACATTTGAAATCAATTACGGGTGAGGAGGAACCTATTAAAATCTTCTCTTTTGTGTATGTTGGGGTTGAAAGAGAGGAAAGGAAGTTGAGAAGGAGGGAAAGGAACAGGATGGTTTCGGGGTTGGGTGCCGGAGCTTAAAAGTTACACACGTGGATGGGACAGAATTTGGCTTACGTCCAGTACTCAGTTCCAATGGCCCAACCAAGTGGGCTCCTGATCTCAGTCTACTCCTAGGTGGCTACATGGCCCTGAACTGCCAAGCCCCTTCCTAGCGACTCTTATGGAGGACTCTACAGTGGAGCAGTTGTACACAGTCCTCTCCTACACCTTGGTTGCTCTGTCTCAGTTATGGGAAATAGGCCGCTTCAGAAGATCTATCTTGCAGGGACCCAGGTACCATGTCTCCCCTTCCAAGGGCAAGAGAGATGTTCAGCACCCAAGGCCTGTGAGCTCCGTGCTGTCCTCAACTCTAAATAAATGTATTCTGGCAATTCATTCTGGAATTCAACTTTCTATTTTGGAAGAATGTGGGAGTTTGGAGTGGGGGAGGGAGAGGGGAAACTTTAGTCAATTTTCTTTTCTTTACCACTTGCTAAAGTGCAAGTTAGTCACAACCCCAAAAATGACACTTTTGCCCTTTCACATAAGCCCCGCAAAAAACACTTGCATAAAGCTGACCCCAAGGGATGCCTACGAACAACATTCTGGGAGAGGACAATTAAATACATACAGCACAGAGCCAGGGCAGGACAGTCCTCCAAGAAATCAGACATTCCCCACTACGTGGCTGCCTACTCTCCTGTGAATGAAGCAACACTGCCACCTAGTGTTCTGTGTAGAAAGTATCCTCTAAGACACCCGCATCTGGGACTGGGGAGGGGATGTTCCTCTGTAAATGGCTATGGCTGCATTGCTTGAAGTCTCTGTTGAAGAAAAAAATGCCCTAAATTGGGTAGATTAAGGATTGGGAAACTGGGTTTAAGTTGAGTAGACAGAAGCTACATTTTGAGAGCTGTTGAAAAAGTGTAGGGGCCAAGTCTCGCAGCACCTTGGATCATTCCCAGTGGAACAACAGAATTGCTGAATTGTATGTGGCTCCCAGAGACATGATTCTATTGTCATTCTGCATAGGTGAAGGCCAACCATCCTAGGAATAGACAATGACCAGCTCAGGGGCAAGTGCTGTATGGAAGAGAAGGAAGATGGTCTGGTCTTTCCATAGGCATGACTAGATTAGGGCATATGCCTTTGGCAACATTATGGTTCTCAGGCATGGAGACCACAGGTGAAGTGTAAGCAGCTAAACAGTGAGTACACAAGGATGCCCAAGCCCTCAGGAGCCCTGTTGCTAGAATCCTAAAGAATGAAACCATATTCCCAACCTCCATCTTTCCCAGACCTTTACCCTACATCTTTACTGAATATTTTCTGATGTACAGAAATTGAAAGAAAAATACAGAGTGGTAGGTGGAGATGAGATAGCCCTGGGCATTCCCTGCCCTCAACCTTTCTGCTGTAGACCTAAGGAGGGAAATGTCAGTACACCACAAGGGATACTTTGATTTGAAGAGAAGGAAAACTCAGAAGCTAGACAGTTTGCAAAAGATTTCCTGCCCAATTTTACATGCTTACAGTTAAAAAAGTTCAGATGGGCACTTTAGAGAAGGATCTGAGTGGGTGCTGTGGCAGTGTTGGCAGCGGTTGGTGGCAGTGGACAGGTGGGCAAGGGAGAAAGACGTCCTGGGGTGGGGATGAGGGAGGTGCCACAAGAAATGCTGTAACTGGAATCAAATCATGACACTACTTTCCTCTATGCAGAGCATCAGACAGGACACAAGAGGGACAGGACAGGAGTCAAGTTTCCCCAGGTTTGGCCTCTAGTAACCCAAAGCAGTAGCCCCTTAGAGCCTCCCACATAGACTCCTATTGGATCTTTCTCTCATTTTTTTCAGCCAGGGAATTGATCCCAGGTCTTTATGTTGCTACTGCAAGAGGAGGGGTAAGCAGAGTCGTGGGTCTTAGTCTAGACTGCAAGCACACAGTTTCCCTGGCAGATGGGTACTAGGAAGCAAGATTAAGCAGCACGAAGATGTCATCTGGGAGAAACTGTGGAGCTGCCAACTCTGATCAGATAATCATCTCATTATTTCTTCCATTTGGCCCCAGAATAAGGATTTCCTTCTACTCTTTCTCTTCCCCCACCTAACTTACAGCCCAACCCTTCTTTCTCCCCTTTCCCCACCCCCTCTCCCACCCAAAAATAAAATACAGCAAAACCACAAGACTTGAGGATGCTTGGTGTCTGGGAATCCCAGCTTCCGAAAAAGAAATCACAGCCAAAGAGGGGGAGACAGAGTGTCCGGAAGGGATGTTCCAGCAACACCCCCCTTGAAAGAGCTTCCCTCCTTGCCGACTTCTTTCCTTAGTCTGAAACTTTCTTGCAGGCATCCAGTAACCTGAGAATTTTTTCTTAATTTGGAAATTTTTCAAGCCATTCAAGTGTCCTGAAGTTCTATTCCCAGCCTGCATTGCATGCCTTTTATTGCCTCAGTTTCCCTATCAAGATAATGGAACTGGAAAACATGAAAGGGCACTGTGGATAATTCAAATTGAGCAGATTATATGGTTCTACTATGCACCTTGCTTTGTGTTAGGTTCTGTCATGGGGAATTCAAAAGGATAAGGTACTAAATGATGAAATATCATGTCTAATCCATGACCCCTTGCTTCATTACAACCTTCCCAGTAAGGCAACAGGAAACAGTCACTCTTAACCTAATTTTTCTTTGCCCTTCTGGGTGACTTTCCATGAAAACCAAGATCTGTGTATAGTGGAAAACAAATGTGGGTCATGTTCCCAGACAAGTGCTCCTGATCAAAACCATGGAGTTATACAAGATTTCATTTTTTAGGTCCTTACAACAACAGCAGGCCTAGAAGTCGGGATCTTGGCTTATAAGTGCTCACTTTTTCCAGTGGACCCTACTGTTCCTAAGCTGGACACCTGATTGCTGGGACAAAGTGAAGGGAACTCCAGGACCTGGACCAGAGGGTATCTTTCTGCCAAGATCCAGGGCACTCAGAGAAAAGGAATCCAGGCAGGACCTGACAGCTGTGTACCTAGCAGCCTTGTTTCCTCACCGCCTGGACCAACCCAGGCATGACTCATTGCTCAGGTCCTTGGATTCTCATCTGTCTTCAAGGTTGCCTGGGTATTTCATACTGGTCTACCAGCAATGGAGTGTGACACCCCTTCTCTTTTGGCAAAGAACCAAGGAGCTCTATGACTTCAAACAGAGGTAAGAGAGCTAAAGTCTCCTAAGTGCAAGTACAATGTGTAGAAGCACATGAGATCAATACAAGGTACAGAGGCTGATATGGCTAGAGTCACTATCTCCTTTTTGATGGTGTCTGGAATCCTGCTGTGCTGATTACTAACGGCCCTTCCCCCTCTCCCTGGCTAGCCCTTTCCGGCTTTCCTGTTGGGTCCCCTTCCCATCCTCGCTCCCTATATCTAACCCATCAGAAATAAAGCCAGCCAAACCCTCAGGATCTCAGAAAGCCCAGGAGAGGGGTGTTACCTGCGATGATGGCTGGGTTGTTCTGTCCTCCCTCGGGTTTAACCCAGGCTTCCACTGTGAACGCCTCCCGGGGAATCTCAGCCAGCACTTCTGGACGCAGCAGCAGCCGCTCCCGCCTCCCAGAGAAGTATAAGATGGGCAGTCCTACTTGGGAGTTAAAGGTCTCTGCTTCCCGGTAGGGGTCCTCTCCACCATTTTGGTTGCTTTTGTCCGGTAGACTCTTTCTGACCCTGTGTTTAAGGGAATGCTTGGACCAAGGTTGGAAATGTGAAGAGATATCAGAGTCTCCCCACACATCTTCTGCCCGCCTCTTCCACACTTGGCGATGCTGCCTGGACTTGGTCCAGCCCCTCCTTTGGGTCTCTGGTTTGGGTTCCTTCGGGGTTGTGAAAATGGTGGTGGCAGTGGTGGCAGCCACGGCTGAGCCTTTCTGAGTCCCAGCCTCACCTAGAGACTCCTTGGATCCTTGATTGCCAAGATAAGTGTCATCACCTCCCAGCAGCTCAGATTGCCCAGTAGGACTATTCCCTACCCATGGGGCAGCTGGCTGTTCAACTGCACCCCTCAGTCCTGCTGGATTTTCAGTCAGGTTCACAGCATTTCCTTTAGTGTCTGGTCTGCTGTGTCCTGTATGATGGATTTCCTGCTCCTCCACAGGGTAGGGCCTTAGGTAGTTCCCAGCCCTGCTGGGATAGACTCCAAAGAGGTGATGCTGTGGAGAAGCTCTGGGTCTTCGAACCTTTGCCCCCAGCCAGCAACGTTCTCCTTCCAACAGCACCTGATTCAGGTGTTCCCTCTCAACCAAGGATTTCTTACGTGTCCAGCCCAGCTCAGAGTTGGCAGAACAAAGTGCCCACCCAGCCAAAATCGCCAGGCTTATTCTTAGGATCTTTAAGCACATCATACCTCCCCTAACTCTTTCTACAGAACCAGAAGTCAACTTCTGGGTACCACACCAGAGTGATGGACAGATGAGAAAGAGGCAGCTAGCAATGGATTTGCAGTCACCAGGGAAACTGTTTTGTTCACAGACCAAACTTTTTCAAATAGCCCCAATAATGCCTCTGCTGGCTACCTGTGCTGGCCACTCTGCCAGCGTGGCTTCTATGCCTCCCCGGCTTGTGTGCTTCCTGCACGCTTCTCCCTTGACCTCTCTCCTCTTGCTCTATTTTAGTCCTTGCAGAACGAACTTAATTTCTCTTGGTTCCTTTGAATTTCTTCCCAGAAAGCTCGGATTTCTTTTTTTTTTTTCCTTCTTCTTCAATAATCCCTCCCCTCACTGATACTAGAAGAGAGACCCACAGGCATGAGGCAAGTCTCTCAAATACACACTCACAAACACACACTCCTCGCTACCTGAAGTCATTCAAAATAATCTTATTCTCTAATTTTCATATCTTTCTCTTCTTCCTTCCCTATGAATTACCTTCTCTTTTTGTAGTTCTTAAGCCAGAATAAGTTCACCTTAAAACAAATTGCTAGAACTTTTACACAGAGACATGCAATTTGATGCTTCTTATTTTAAAATGCAAAAATAATCTAGGGGCACAAAAATCCAAGCTGGTACTTAACTTTCATTCTCCAGATGTCCTCAGTCAGGTCCCCATCCAGCTTCCAGTCTGTCCGTGAGGGTTAGAATGTTTCCTTCAGTTTGATGCTTGGGGTTGTTGGTTGTTGAAGGATTTTAATCCCTCATCCAACTTGTTGGTAGGTTGCAAGTCTCCGTAAAGTTCTTTGGGGTGCCAGTTTGCTGTTCTAATAACCTTACGAGTCTGGGAGCTCTTAACTTCACCTTCTGGGAGTCTTATGGGTTCCTGGGAAGATCGAGAAAAGAGCAAAAAGAAGAGTATATACTTCAGGGGACCTGTTCTCTCCAGTCTCTCCTGCTCCCCTTGGTTCCCTTTCTCTCTGCCTGTAAATATCTTCTTGTTTTGTTTTGTTTAGTTTTGTTTTTCATTTAAAGACAATGATGATGTCAAAGCTAGTAAGTTCAATGCATCACTCCACCTACTCCTCCCTGTCCCCTCCTTCCTTCTGAAAACCTCCCCACCTCACCAAGGCACAGGGGACAGACACTACTCTTGGTTTCCCAAGTAAACATCTCGGGCTTTCTCTTTCAGCAGCTGCAGCCTACACAATCAATAGCAAAGAATCAATACTGTTTTGGAGTACTCTTCTCTGTGTGTATTCTCTCTCTCTCTCTCTCTCTCACAAACACACACACACACACACACACACTTACTGTAAACAGATCTACCTACTGCCTAACAAGCCCACACTAACCTTTCAGGGATCCCTTGTATCTTTCTTTTGTTTTGTCACAAACAAAACAAATGAAGTATTTTTTCTTACTTTGATCGATAATTTGGGATTTAAAAGAACAATATCTTAAATTCACTTTAAATCGGACATAGGAGAAAGGAGAAATCAAGTATCCTGCTGTGAGAAGTATTAAATGGAAATGCCATGAATTCATACTACATAGATCTCCTTTTTATTTCAGAAGTTTCTCAATCTCAAGTTACTAAAAGTCACCATATGCTGAGTGAGCAAATAAACAAATGAGATGTTCAAAATAAGTAATTTACCAAAATGAACAGCTAGACCCAGGCAACCATGTTTCCAATTGATTTGAAATGGATGGAAAGGATGGGGAAGAAAATGTCATAATTTTAACCTATGCAATGTTTGCCTAAATGCCTCGATAAAGGCTTTCTCAAAGGGTCCCCACCCGCCAAGAGCATGTGCATGTACACAAATACACATATGTACACATGGACAAACACACGGCATGGTTCTGAAGTCTTAACACAAGTAAGGATGTCTGACCACAGGTGGTACGAAACAGTAGAGAAACGCATGGTGTCCTTCATTCACATAATAAGAAAAATCACTTACACTTTTAAAGTCACTGCTTGTGTTGCCCACATCTAAAACATGCAGTCCACATACTCTGGAGTAAGATCACACTGCCTCTTCTGCCTTGAGTCTCCTCATCATCTTCTAAACTCCTCTACCCCAACTAAGAACTGACTTGTTTGCATTCTAAATGCTGTATCTTAAACACCTCATTCCCAGTATGTCCTGTTTCCTTATGTAGCATCCACTGGAGCCTCGATGCAAGTCCCCCAAGAAGACATCAACTCAGGCACGTGGATATTACTAGGCAGATACCCCTCAATCCTAGACTGCCCTATTTCCTTCCCTTCACTTTTGACTCAGTTTTCTCTCTCTCTCCCTCTCTTTCTGAAGCAGCTCAAGAATAAAGATTAGGGCTCTGGGGAGGGGGATATAGAGAAAGCCAGGAAAGCAGAGGGGAGAAAGAGAGAGGAAGCAGAAAAGAAAGGAGGGAAGGAAGACAGGAGGTTTAGTTCAAGTAAAGGGAAGATACTCAGGTAAGAAAAGAAGTAAACTTCCCCCTCCCGCATGCCACCCCATAACCCTCAGAAAAAGGTTTCCTACCATTCATTTCAGGAAGGAGGGATAACACAGCCAGGAAGAAGAATTCCGCCTGCTTTTCTCCCCCTTTTAATGTGTAAGGGATCTTGCATCCCCTATAGGTCTCTCCTGGCTCTCAGCTTCTAGCAATCCATTCATAAGGTTTCAAGAAGCTACACAAAACTCAAGCTTCCAGTTTAGTTTCTCTCTCTCTCCCTTCATTCCTTTGCTCACCACTCTCCTTCAGCTCTTGGCAGTCCCAAGTTAAAAAAAAAATGTTGAACCATTTCTGTGTTTTCCTCCTGTTGTAACTTTTGCTGTGACATCATAACCCTGCCCACCAACACCCCACCTCCCTCTCCTTTCCATCCCACCCCTCATCAGCCCCATACCCGCAACACCCCCCCCCCCCCACGGAGAAGAAGGGCTCCTGTCAGTTCCAATGTGTGAAAAACACAAAGCTACTAGAAGGTGCCCCCTCCCTCCTCAGCCCCCCTCCTCTCTTCCCCCTCCCTGCCTTACCCACCGCTCAGCCTCGGCTCTCTCAAGGCTTTTAACAATGATCCCATCTGTTTGACATGTGCGGAAAGGTGGGCTGGATTCAAATAATCTGTCAAGTGAATCAGATCAAAAACACAGCAACCCCCTCCTCAATTCCATCACACATACACACCCCCGAGCAAAAGTGTGAGGGAAGTCAGGCTTGCACAGCACCCACCCTCGATGCCAGGGAGAAAGACACCAGACATGCCAAGGGAAACCCAAATTTATATAGACATAAATTCTGTTGCTATTTGTTTATGACAAACACCCACACCCCAAGTCCCCTACCCCTCTTCCCCAAACCCTGCCACTCCGCAAGTGCACAGACTTGAAAGCTGGTCGAATCTGTTTTGAAATCTCCAAGGAGAGGGTTTTTCCCCCTTTTTTTCACTCCAAAGCACTATCTGTGGCGATCAGACTGAGCAGGGTTGCCAGCAAATGCAGGAGGCCCCTTCTAGGGTACAGGCTTTCAAACCAGCGAAGCTAGAGGGAATGGATTTAAGGACACACAGCAGGAGCTGGCTGGATTCATTTTATTTTGACGGGGGTAGTTGGGGGAGGAATATCATTTCTGAAATGCCCAAGGAATGAAGGGAGAGGATATGGATTTCTTAAACAGTTTTTTTGCAAGAGGAGCGGTGTCTTGTTCTGCAGGTAAATCTATAAGACAAGAAATTGGAGCTTACAGATAAACAAGGACCAGGACGGAGAGGGAAAGGGAGGGAAAGGGAAAAGAGGAAAGCAAGGAGAGGGAGGAGAGGGGATGAGGAGATGGGAAAGGGGAGAGAGAAAAGAAGGGGAGAAGGACAGACAGGGGTAAGGGGGGAAGAAAAGAGAAGAAAGAAGGAGGCGTGGGGAAAGAGGGAAAGGGGAAGGGAGTGGGGCGAGGGGGAGGGGAGAGATGGAGGAGGAAAGGGTAAAATGGAAGGGGGAGGGTAGGAGGACTAGGAAAAAGAAGATTCTGGGAGGAGAAAGAACTGGAAAAGAGAAGTAGAGAAGAGAAGAGGGAAGAATGAAACAGGGAGGAAGAAAAACTAGAAAGAGGTGAGGCACAAAAATATGGAGACCAGGAAGGCAGTTAGATCCATGATGATTAAATATAAAGAAATCTCAGAGGCAGGTGAAGGGAAAAGACACCATAATATGGGGTCGAGGTTAGATTTTATGCACAGAAAACAAAGGACACACAGTAGGGAACTATCTCTTAGTGACTGGACACGTTTTACAAAATCCGATTGCAAGGCTTCAACATTGTCTCTTTAAGGGAACTCCTCTTCCCTCCGCTTTCCCTCCCTGCATCTCTGCCTCTAACTTCCACCTCCACCTTCCTTCTTTCACCTTTCATTTCCAGCATATCTTCCCCTGGAGAATTCATGAGTAAAATTCAGACACCCACTCCCCCAAAGAAACCCATTCTTCATAGCTCCTTCCTTTATTTCTATCCACAGAGGTTCCTGGGTCCTCTTATCTAAAGAATGGGCTGTTTGTGATCATCTGCACTTCATTTCAACCCAAATTATATGATGTTTCCTTTAAGCCCAGGATGTCAGGAGTGTTTTGCTTGTATTTACTCCCATAGTGGGGCTGGTCAGTTTTCATTAGCTTTGTCATCATTATTATTAAGAGTCTTTGCACAAAGAGAGGAGCCAGTCCATGCTGGCATCCACCTGCAGTATACAGCATTAGCAGACAGAGAATGAGAGAGAGAGCGAGAGCGAAAGAGAGAGAGAGAGAGAGAGAGAGAGAGAGAGAGAGAGAGAGAGAGAGAGAGAGAGAGCTGCCCCTTAATATGGTCACTGATCCTCTTTGACTTTCTGGTTCCAAAATCTGATCCCTTGAAGGAAAAGCTCAGCTGGGAGCCAGCCAGGGAGCGTAGTAATAAAAGCCTCCTAGAACACAACCAAATGCGGAATCTATATATAGAAGCCAGATCTGTTTTAGCTACTTGCAGTCTAAAATGACACCCGGAAACAAACATTTCAGCAATATGTTTATTGGAATCTTATTCAGCTAGTGCTGGAAACAGGGAGCTTCTCTGAAGGATTTCACTCCGAGGCTCAGGGTTGCTGCTTTCTGCTCCCCTTACTCTGGTGCTCAGAGATGGGAGTCGGGCTCCATCTTTCGGGTGTAACTTGTGATTCCTTCAGGGTAATCTACTACAGCCCCCTTTTTTCATGGGTAAGGGAACAAGTACAAAGTCACACAGTTAATGGCAGGGCCAGACGTAGCATCAGGTCTCCTAAATCCCTGCCCAGCTTTTTTGCCTTCTCTGGCTATGCACTGTCTTCACCTGTCTGGCTGGTTTGCCAGCCATTTGTCAATTGGATGGGAAGGCAGTATCAGACACTGACCTCCCAGGTTCCACATCCCAGCAAAAATGCCCAGGGAATATATGTTGGTCATATGTGTTCTATAACTCAGAATCACATAACACTAAGAAGGAAATGAAAATCTGGATTTCACCCTCCTCCCTGTGCTTTTTGAGCCAAGACAAGCCCTATCTTCTTGTGGAACTGTTTGGTGCTCCGTATGTCAGATATTCATATTTTTTCCAGAACACAATTACCATTATATATTATTAGCAGTGTTAATGGTCATGTTTTAAAAGCTACTTTCCATCCAAATAGATCAAAGTATGTCATAGACAGGTTAGGTTTCCCAGCACCTCGGGGAAGCAGTATGGTGAAAGCAATATGCCAGAGATCTACATTCCCTGGTGGCAGTCCCTATTGGGTAAGTGTTTTCTGTAAGATTTTGAGGCTTGGAATTAGCTTGTGGAGCCCTTTGGCTGGGGTAGAGTTTAACAGTGATGCTGGGTTCTGCCCTGCTCATCAGACAAACAAAGGCTCTGCAGGGTTTATATTTCAATTAGGATTGCTTTTGCACCTGGAATCTCTTCAAAAGGCAACTTCATAACAAAAATAATGAGTACATTTGTACACTTGCATTTCCTCTTACTTAATCCACATTTGTATGCATTCTTTCTTTCTAACCACAACAACGTGAATGCAAAGCAAGTGTTAATGCCCATCTTACAGATGAGGACACTGAGGCTGAAAGAGGTTAAACTACTTGCCCACAGACCTGCAGACAATGGGAACACAGCCAGAAACAGTTTCAAGTGCATTATGCTAAGTGAAAGAAGCCAGACTTAAAGAGTTACAAACTGTGCGATTCCATTTCTATGACATTCTGAAAAAGGCAAAGCCTTGAGGACAGAGAATGGATCAGTGGTTACTAAGAGCTGAAGGTTGGGGAAATAGTTGAATAGAAAAAGCACAAAGAGATTTGAGGCTTACATGGCTATTCTCTATCTTGGTTGTGGTGATGATGCATGACTGTAAGCATTTGTTGAAACTCAAAGAACTGTGTACTAAAAAAGGTTGCTATGGGCAGATGATACCTCAGTAGATGTGGTGGGGGTGGGCAGATAGAGCCAGGGGTAAGTCTAGGGTCTTTTAATTTTGAATACAGTATTCTTCTATCTACATCCTGCGAGTGCCCAAAGACTAAAAGATTGTGTGACATTGCTTGGTGGTGGTTAGGCGCTGCTCTGTGCCCGAACTCTCCACTGGCCATCTCACCTAGACTCTGAGGGGACCCTTCAGAGCCGGGCTGGATGGAGCACCTAGCTGGCTTAAAGTTCCAGCTCCATCAGCCCAGGTGGCCTCAATAAATCAAATACTCTATCACCAAATAAACAATTATGTCCCTGTTCTGCCATTCAGTGGCTGCCTGACGTTGGGCAAGTTAATGAACTTCTCTGAGCTATCTGTAAAATGAGATTCGCTTATTTTTCAGTCCAACACTTTTCTAACATTCTATCTTCTCATTTATAAAAGACAGCCAGTGCTCACTTCCTATAAATATAACAGAGACTCAAGTGTACATTAGAAGTGGGCACCTATGACATTTATTTTGGTCCTTAGAGAAAGCCATATATTCAAATGTGACTTTATTAAAACACTGATGTGCAGAAACAGAGGTAGTATGTGAAGAGTTTTAGAGATTTGCTATTATAGGGGAAAAGATGTCCTATGCATCTGTAGCATTATCACGTATTTTGCAACTCAAATATAGAACACATGGCATTAGTATGAAAACACTTACATGAGAGCAGCTTTTTAAATTTGGTACTGCACTAGAATTTTAAAATGTGGTGATTTCCCTGAGATGGTAATAGTATTAGCAATAATAAAAATGTTTACTTACACACTGTTCTGACCACTTCATATATACTAATTGATTCAATCCTCACAACAGTCCTGTGAGGTGGGTGCCTCTATCATCCCCATTTTCAAATGATTTGACTCCCAGCATGACAAAACCAGGCTTTCCTGTCTTAAGTGAGGGCCCAATGCCTCCAAGAAATGTAGCCCATTTTCATCCCCATTTACAACTAGTAACAGTAGTAGCCAGCATTTATCGAGCACATACCACATTCCCAGTGTAGCATCAATGTAAATCTATTAATTATCTCATTTAATTCAACAACAAACCTGTGATATAGCTCCACTAAGATTCCCATTTTTAGATGGAAACACCAAAGCATAGAGTCAAGCAACTGAACTTACTTGCCTGGAAGAGAACTGCCCGTTTCCAGACCTCTCACTCATGGTCACCACACTGCACTGCCTTTTCGTGAAGGGTGTAAATACATGCCATGATTTGACCCCCAGCATGACAAAACCAGACTTTTCCTGGTGAGGACAACTCAGTAATTCCTCTGGAGTAATGGAAAGATCTTTTTTGGGACTTTTCCTAAAGTCTCTATTGAGTGAGGGTCCAATGCCTCCAAGAAATGTAGCCCAGCCAACAGCAGCAGTCAGGGAAAGTCCCACTTCTGCCAGTGCTAGAGTATCTTCCACAGATTCCCCAAAAGCTTTTGTTCCTACTACCCTTGCTCCCCAGATCCAACATGCCCCCTTTAAAATCTAAGAGACAAAGAGCCAACCAAATATAAATGGAAACCCAGTCATTTCCCCAACACATTAATCCCATTTAGAAGGAATCATACAAGATAAATAAATGTTATGTTGTCTATTTAACTGATACTGACTTTTATACTAATAACCGCTATGAGTTGATAGTCTATTAATAATTATCTATTAAAATATTTCATTTTCATCTAATTAAAAAATTAATAAGATATGACCATCTCTAATGTATCCTGCACTTTCCTCTACATGTCTGTATTAGTCAGCTTTCACTAGATTATGTTGTGCTAACAACCAACCCAAAAATCTCAAAGATAAGAGAAAAGGTTGATTTTTCATACATGTTACATGTAGCTGTGAGTTGGCACTCCACTTTAAAAAAAAAAATCCTGGAATGGAAGATAAAGGAACAGCTCTTATGGGACATACCACTGTTGTGGTAGAGTAGTGGTTCTTAACCAGAAATGATGTCACCTCCCAGGGAATACTTTATCGGTATCTCCAGGCATTTTTGGTAGTCACAACTGAGAGACAGATACTGCTGTCATCTAGTGGGTACAGACTAGGGATGCTGCTTAACATCTTCCAATGCATAGGACAGACTCCATCTCCACCAGCAACAAGAACTATCTGGTCCAAAATGTTAATAGTGAGGTTGAGAGACCCTGTGTAGAGGGAAAATGAGCAATGACAAACCATGCAATTACTGTTAAAGTTTCTGCATGGGTTTGGCACAGGTCATCGCTACCTGTTTTCTATTGGCCAAAGTAAGTCATGAACAACCAAGGCAGATGTCATTGAGGCAGGGCAAGAAACTACAAGAAGTCACATAGCAATAGACATGATTATATAATCTTCCTACAGGGATAGGAGCAAATTGTTGGGAACAGTAGTGTAATCAACCACAATTTACTTAACTGAATTGAGGCAATGAATGATGATGCCCTAGGGTTTCAAGCTATCCAAGAATGGTGGCTGGTGGGTGGCAGTGGGGTAAAATGTATTGAAGGCTTAGGAGAGAGACCCGTAAAAAGCTGGGTCTTTTCAGATGAGCTATATGAACAGGCTGACATAAAGTTTCTGTATCTGCAAAAGAGAGGTGCTAACATCTATCACACAGATTATCCAAAGGATTCATGACATATTACATGGGAACTTCATTGTATAGTGGGTGGCACAGAGACACTCATGAGGATTGTGGTTATTAATTAACTTTTACCGGAAAACTTCCACATGCAAGCCAAAGGTTCAGAATACTTTGGCCCACTGTTTTGATTAATTTTTATCTCATCATTTTGACCCATTAAATCATTTCAATGCCACCATTTTTGGTCCTTGGAAATAATTTTACCTCACATTACAAAAATGCACACTAAAATTTGAAATTTATTGATTTAGAAATAAAAAGAAATCACAAAATCAGCATTTTTCCAAAACTAATTATATTTCAAGAGGGAAATGTATTAAGTCATGTTATTTCTTTGATCAATTCCTATCGATGTGGTTAAGCATTTTCATTGTTTTCTATTTGTATGTTTATTTTACTAAAATCAATTTTCATCCAAAGCAATTCTCAGCTTTTGTTCACATGAGACTTATCAATTACAGCTTCAACTGTTGGGCATTCTCATTTGCAATAATTATTGCTACTGAGTCCAATTTTCCCAGGACAAAATTTTCATATGTAAATTCATGTGTAAATGTGCAATTTTATTTTATTCCTTATCAGATTGATTTTATCTACCATTTCTATTGTTAGTATTCATTAGGAGTTGGGTAAAGTTTTTGTTTTTTTTTTGACTAATAGAAAAATGTGAGCAATTTTTCTCAAATATTCTAGAATTACTCTCTTATCCAGGGCTGATTGCCCTATTGTATTCCCCACCTAAATTGTTTTCAATTACTCAACTATCCACTCCAGAGGAGAAGAGAAAATAAAATAACACCACCAAAATGTCCCAGGTAGAGTGCGTGCCGTGAGGTGAGATGGATATCTAAATTATAGCATTAAAATGGGTAGCAAAAATCTCTCTACTTCAGCAAGGGGCATTACAGATTTTAGAGCAGTGTTTCTCCAACTGTCCAGGAAGCAGCCCTAGACAAAGGAGAGAAAATCTCATGTTTCATTATTTTAAATAAATAAATGAATAAAACATGCATGTTACTCTACAATACAAACTGTCCATACTTATTTTGACATTAATTAACCTTGAGTCGAATTGATATTCCAGGAACAAATGCCATATTAATGCTCTGTTTCTGCCTTCCTCTTGCACACTGCTGCCTTCCTCTTGCACACTGCTACCTTCCTCAGTTTGGTAAGTGTGCGTCAAAGGAATCCAAAGAAATTACATTTCCATGAGGAAGACTCATGTGTGCATTAAGAACCGGGCATTGGGCTGAGCACCAACTGAGAATCAATAATTTGATGCCAGAAGGCAAGCAGGAAGAAAAAAATTATGACTGAAAAAGAGTGAGAGAAACTGTAGTTCACTGCCCACCTTTTCATCCTAGCTAAAAGAAGGCTATGACATTGTGGTTTATAATAAGAAGTATGCATGGTCAGCCCTCAGTTTCCATAAGGAATGAGTTCCAGGACACTCCCCTGAGGAGACCAAAATTTGAGGATGCTCACGTCCTTTATATAAAATGATGTGGTATTGGCATATAACCTACACACATTCTCCTGGATACTTTAAATCATCTCCAGATTATTTACAATACCTAAATCAATGTAGGTGCTATGTAAGTAGTTGTTAAACTATATTGATTATGGTATAATGACAAGAAAAAAATCCTGCACAGTTTCAGTTCAGGTTTATTTATTTATTTATTTTAGAGGTTGGTTGAATCCATGGATGCAGAACACAGTCATACAGAGAGAGTGGTGACTATATTTGGTCTTTATCCCAGGTACTGGCACAGAACTCCTAAAACCCTCAAGATTTCCTAAGTGATAGGGGAGACAAAGGTGAAAGGAGTATTTTTTGTTATTCATAGCAAAGTCCTTCAATCACAACGCCTGAGCTTATGTTAAGGAGGTGACTTTTGGAAAGCCCTAAGACTGAGAACTGATTATAAGGGAAACCAGCCATATGGTCAGAGGGCTGGAATTTTCAGCCTCACCTCTTCGACTTCCAAGAAGGGGAGAAGGGATGGAGATTAAGTTTAATCACCAACAGCTAATGATTTAATCAATCACAGCCACGTAAAAACCCAAAAGGAAGAGGCTCAATTAGCTTCCAGGCTGTTGAACACATGGAGAAGCTCTGTGCCCCTTCCCCACACCTTGCCGTATGCATTTTTTTCGTCTGGTTGTTCCTGAGTTGTATACTTTTTCAGTAAGCCAGGAATCTAGTAATAATCTGCTTTCCTGAATTATGTGATCTTTTCTAAGCAAATGATTGAACCTAAACAGGGAGGTTTACAGGAACCTCAGATTTGTAGCCAGGCTGAAGAGAAGTTGTAGGTAATCCTTCATTTGCAATTGGTGTCTGAAAGTTGGGGGAGAGCAATCTTGTGGGACCGAGCCCTTAACTTGTGGAATCTGCACTAAGCCCAGGTAGTTAGTGTGGGAATTGAATTGAATTGCAGGACATTCAGTTGTCATCCACAGAGTTGAAGAATTGCTTGGTGTGAAAGAAAACCCCACTCAATTGGTGGCCAGAGGTACTGCATACGAATATAAAGAAAAACAGTTGGGATTTCCTACTCAAAAGTAGTTGAGGAATGACACTGAGTACCACTCAGTATTTAGAACCTGAGCTAACACCTGGAATTCTAGATCAGAGCTCACTCTAAGATAGGCCATCAGTGTTTCAGAATCAAGTGTTAATGTAGCCATTGGGGCCGAGCGCGGTGGCTCAAGCCTGTAATCCCAGCACTTTGGGAGGCCGAGATGGGCGGATCACGAGGTCAGGAGATCGAGACCATCCTGGCGAACACAGTGAAACCCCGTCTCTACTAAAAAAATACAAAAAAACTAGCCGGGCGAGGTGGTGGGCGCCTGTAGTCCCGGCTACTCGGGAGGCTGAGGCAGGAGAATGGCGTAAACCCGGGAAGCGGAGCTTGCAGTGAGCTGAGATCCCGCCACTGCACTCCAGCCTGGGCAACAGAGCGAGACTCCGTCTCAAAAAAAAAAAAAAAAAAAAAACAATTGGTATGTATGGAACAACTCCTACATTCCTGTACTAAGCACTAGCCATGCATCATGGCATCAGAGCTAGATATTATTAATAGTGTCATTTTTATGTATGCAAGGGTTGACAGTTGAACTACTTAAGCCACTTGTCCAAGACTATTACAGACTGCAAGCAACCAGATTGAGGTAAATCAGCAGGTCTCTGTTACCTGGTGCCGTTAAAAGCCTGACATCAAGATTGGGGTATTCCCTAGGCTCTGCCTATCCCCATGAAAGTCCTGCATCTAGAGGTGAGGAAACTGGGGACACACTAGGGAAATGCTCTCTGATCTAACACTAAATCCCAAACCTAAGTAACTTAAATGATAGAGTCTATTTCTTGCTCACTGAGACCCAGTATAAGACTTGCTGCTGATGAGTGGTGATTCAGTGACTCAGACCCCTGCCATCTGGGCTCCACCCTCTCTTACAGCCTTGAAGTCTACTGCCTTCAGCTACTAAGTAGGGAAAGAGAGATTGCCCACTTCTTAACCACTCCAGCTTGGAAGTGACACAGATCACACATCATTGGAAAGAAATAGTTAACGTCTTCACCTCAAACCTAATGGGCTGAAAATACAATCCCTTGCTGGCAACAGCGTCCTTACAACTCTACACCATGGAAGGGGCATAGAATCCCTGACAGACACTTTGTGCCACGAGAAACATGCTCAGTCCTTCCCCCATCTCCAGGTGTGGCATTGGAGATGAAGGAGAGGAAGGAGGAGGTGTCCTGACCTAGTCAGTGAGGTTCTGAAAGTCTTGGGATAGTTCCTCAAAGAAGTCAAAATTGAAGAAGCAGCTGAGCTAAACACAGAAAGACATCAACCACAAAGTTAGAAGGGGAGTCTGAGGCTCCAGAAAGTGACCAAACAGAAGAGGCCAGGTGCAGAGATGAAGCTGGAATGTGGGGCTCAATATTGAAAAGGCAGAGAAAGGAGAACAAGGGGATTGAGGGAAAACTCCAGGTGGGGGCTCTGGAAGGATTTTCTTAAAGACAGTCTACTGCTTGTGTACAAAGCAATGGAGGTGAGAGTGGGCTGGTTCCAGGGCTGGGGACAGCATGGACAGGACAGCAGCACTTTCCGTTGACACACATATGGAAGAATAGGCGGCCACACATGGACTCCCTAAAGCCTAGCTGCCTCTTCGTCACAACTGCACTTCTGTGTAGTGCCACCCCCAAGATGACGGGGAACCTGAAGATGCCAACACTGATCTTTAGAATTCATTTTCCCTCTATCTGAAATAGAGTAACAGAGATGTTGTAGGTGGTTGTGGAATTCCTCCCACACTTTGAAACTCCAAGGAAAGGAGCCACAGTCCAGGAATTTGTGGCAATGCAAAGTTAAAACTGTCTTTTTGAAGGAATTAAAAGAACTCATACTGGAGAACTTTTGTAGAGCCTAGAAGATTTTAAATACATTGAAAAGGAGTTCCTGTTGCTGGTCTATTATTAAACAATTTGTTTAACTGATGAAATATGGTTCATGTGTAAATATCATTTCAAAATAGATATGCTCCCTGGATGTCTTTGGGGAAAGGAGCAGACCTACTGAGCAGGACATTTTACCCTTCCTAAATCCCATTCCAGCCCAATCTTTCCACAGATCACAGCGATAGCGGGAGCAGAAAATCAAACCAAGGCAGTCTGAGCCCATAAGCTTGTCAGATGTCCTCCTACTCATTCAACAGAGATCCTGTCCAGTAAGGACCAGGGGGAAGTTCAAGCTTATATTCCACAGACTAAACTGGCCAATGGGGTATCGTTGAAAGGGCAGGCTTGGTAGGCTGGCAAACATTGTTCTAGTCTGGGCTCTGCCCCTATTGCCTGTGTGGCATCAGACAGCACAGGCTGTCTGAGAGCCTGTAACAAAGAACATTTCTCAGCAATGGATCCAGCATAGAGGAAGCACTTGATATACATTAGCATTAGTAAAGAAGTCAGCTGCTTCAAATCTTCAGTCCTACATGTTTTTTATTTTAAACTTTCTGTCACTCCCAAGGGTCCATTTTGATATCAATTCTCACCATACTCAAATAATTAATCCTTTCCTATGTCCCAGTTGCTCCTATGTTTGTCTAAAACTGTCAATCTTGTCAGTCTCAGAAATCCCTTTTTTTGTTGTTGTTGTTGAGACGGAGTCTCGCTCTGTCGCCCAGGCTGGAGTGCAGTGGCCAGATCTCAGCTCACTGCAAGCTCCTGCCTCAGCCTCCCGAGTAGCTGGGACTACAGGCACCCGCCACCTCGCCCGGCTAGTTTTTTTTTTTTTTTAGTAGAGACAGGGTTTCACCGTGTTAGCCAGGATGGTCTCGATCTCCTAACCTCGTGATCCGCCCGTCTCGGCCTCCCAAAGTGCTGGGATTACAGGCTTGAGCCACCGCGCCCGGCCAGAAATCCCATTTTTATAGCAAACATTTGGTATTGAAAATCCAAAAATAGTATGACCTACCTCATGTAAGTTCAAAAAAAGTGAATGCTCTATCTATAAGAGGAAATAATTTACAATGAAATAATAAAAATGTTCATGTGTAAATACTTCTGACACAACTACATTAAAAGGCAAAGTAATCAAATGCTTGAACCTACTTCCTGTGAACATGTTCAGACTTCAGGAAAATAAGAAACTATTCAACAAACACGATAGGTATTTTTCTTTATGTTGACATTTTGAATTAAGTGCTAACAAAGTGTATCAGCATGTATTTGTAGAGTCAGCATGACTACAACAGCTCCAAATGAGACTGATTCTGGTGTGTGGTCTGAGTGACTCAGATACTGTGGGCAGCATTGCATCAATCGTGTGACTTCCCAAAATGGAGAACAACTCTTAGTGAAATTAGTGAACAAATCAAAAGGCAAGCTTCCTTCAGTAACATGGTAGCTGCCTTCTTGGGAATGTATATTTAAAGAGCACAAAAAATACTTTTCATTAAAGTGTTTATATCAAAATGGAATTAGCTTCTCGATGTGGATCATTATAAATGCATTTTTCATCTACATGGATGTTTTGCATGGCATTCAAGAGTCAAGCAGGATGCAGGAAAATTTATTCAGTGGCACTATCTATGCACTAGAGGAATATCAATGATCCCTGGTGCCTGCCCAAGGATGCCAGGGGTAATTTCCAATCATTTTGACCTTAGTAAGGATGCCAGTGGTAATTTCCAATGATTGTGACACCAAAACTACCCTTACTACTTTCCAAAATGTCCCTATGGGACAGTACTTCCCCCATTGAGAACTACACATCTAAACTAAGGCCAAAATACTGTGCAGATTATTCTGGCTAAATCCTGATGACAAATGTATTTGCTGTTGATGCACTGTCAAAATTCACAGGTCGAGAAATCATGTGGAAGCCTCTAACTGCATTTCTGTATGGTTTGTGGAGATAAAGCTGAAGCACATGCTCCTCAATAGTGGTTAGAACTGTGTGTCCCCTATATATACACAGATGTATACAGCATATTTTATCAAGTGATCACCTTTCTAAATATCATACAGGAAGCTTATCCTTGCTCAAGTAGCCATTTACTCAGTTCCATTGAGTTCCCACTACTGAAAAAATAACAGAGAACAGTGTCCAGGATTATAGATCTTGAAACTCCAATCATTGACTCTGGTTCTTAGCCCCCAGTGCCACATAATGTGCCTCAAATTATCACTGGAAAATGTTAGTTACAAAGTCCAGGATCAACATAGGCTTTGAGAAGTTCTTGAGGTAAGCCAGTAAGAACTCAGAAGCCATGGTGGGCAGGTTTTAGTTGTCTCTGGTGGGAGATGATTTCCATAAAGTGCTACACATGCACTCTGCTCAGGGGTGTTGGAGCTCTCACTTTACTTGGCTGAATTGAGAAGGTTAGCCTAACTGGTCACATGGCTCAGAGTTTAGTGTATGTGCTGAGACATCTCAACTTCACGTTTTGGCCTCATCTTGCCCTTTGAACTAGATCTTGAGTGAAAAGAAAATTAAGTCATTGTGGCTTTACCTAATCTTCCAGGAAGCATAAGTTGAGCCCTTCTAGATATGAGCCACAACTGTAGATTCTGGGGATACACCAATAATGACATACTAGCACTGTTCTGGATTGCCTCACAGATACATTAGGGAGAAAGACACAGAGTGTATAAATTGTAAGACATTGCTATCAATGCTATCTCAGAATTTCTAATGAAGCACTGCTAGGCACTAAGGATAAAGCACTAAGGATAAACTCTTCATGCAGTAATCAAGAGCATTTCAAAGACAGAGTGATTTTGAACAGGGACTTTTCAAGTGAAGGGCATTTCTTTTTTATTTATTTATTTTTATTATACTTTAAGTTCTAGGGTACATGTGCACAATGTGCAGGTTTGTTACATATGTATACTTGTGCCGTGTTGGTGTGCTGCACCCATCAACTCGTCAGCACCCATCAACTCATCATTTACATCAGGTATAACTCCCAATGCAATCCCTCCTCCCTCCCCCCTCCCCATAATAGGCCCCGGTGTGTGATGTTCCCCTTCCAGAGTCCAAGTGATCTCATTGTTCAGTTCCCACCTATGAGTGAGAACATGCGGTGTTTGGTTTTCTGTTCTTGCAATAGTTTGCTGAGAATGATGGTTTCCAGCTGCATCCATGTCCCTACAAAGGACACAAACTCATCCTTTTTTATGGCCGCATAGTATTCCATGGTGTATATGTGCCACATTTTCTTAATCTAGTCTGTCACTGATAGACATTTGGGTTGATTCCAAGTCTTTGCTATTGTGAATAGTGCCGCAATAAACATACGTGTGCATGTGTCTTTATAGCAGCATGATTTATAATCCTTTGGGTATATACCCAGTAATGGGATGGCTGGGTCATATGGTATTTCTAGTTTTAGATCTTTAAGGAAGCACCATACTGTTTTCCACAATGGTTGAACCAGTTTACAATCCCACCAACAGCATAAAAGTATTCCTATTTCTCCACATCCTCTCTAGCACCTGTTGTTTCCTGACTTTTTAATGATTGCCATTCTAACTGGTGTGAGATGGTATCTCATTGTGGTTTTGATTTGCATTTCTCTGATGGCCAGTGATGACGAGCATTTTTTCATGTGCCTGTTGGCTGTATGCATGTCTTCTTTTAAGAAATGTCTATTTATATCCGTTGCCCACTTTTTGATGGGGTTGTTTTTTTCTTGTAAATTTGATTGAATTCTTTGTAGGTTCTGGATATTAGCCCTTTGTCACATGAGTAGATTGCAAAAATTTTCTCCAATTCTGTAGGTTGCCTGTTCACTTTGATGGTAGTTTCTTTTGCTGTGCAGAAGCTCTTTAGTTTAATTAGACCCCATTTGTCAATTGTGTCTAGAAAGGTAACAGCTTATGTAGGTAGCCTCAGTAGCACTTTATTCAAGCCTCCAAAATAGCATTTATTGCAATGTCTTCCAGTTTACCTACAGTTATGTCTGTCTACCCAATGACCCTGCACAGCAATTGAGGATGGTATTTGTGTCTTATTATTTGTATATTACCAGAGATCTGAAAAAAACAAGACTCAGTATGAAACCATGTGCAATTTTGACCATTGAGGAGAAGAAATTCCTAGAGAGAAGCAAATTGTCCCTCCCTTTCCTCTTCTTGTTAATAAAGAGCCTGGAGTCCTTCCCAGCAGACTAAGATCAGAAAGGGTATACATAGGTTGGAATGATACCCACAGCTTTCCAAGAGACAATGAAAACAAACGCTATTTGAATAGCAAACAGCTAACTGATTCTCATTTTTTCTTTCAGCATCAGGCTCAGCCAAGGCTAGACCTGAAAGCAATGCATGGCCACAGCAAAATGTTCTGTGACTTTCCATCCAGCATGAATTCTCCTGAGAATGGAACAGGACCAAAGTGGAGTTCCCGTGGGATAAAGGGCAGAAGATCAGGTATCCAAAGGCATCTTTGCTGGCCCAGCGGGAAGAGTGCTTTATTAGGGTAGCAGCACCCACTTCTTAGTGCACAAATCTCCTACTCATATGCCCAAAGCATACTATAGCTTGTTAGGGAAAAAAAAATCACGTGACATTCAGCTGAAGTCATAACCAGCACCTTGAACATTCCTTTCTCTTTCTAGAGGTCTTCCCTCCACCCCAGACTGTGAGCTACTTAATGGACTAGACCTTTCCTTATTTAGCTGTATGTCCCTAGGGCCTAGAACAGAACCTGGACAACAAAATAGGAGCTACAGTAAATGTTTGTAGAATTGAACAGGAACAGAGGCCATGTGTAAGGGATCTCCTCTGCTGAGGGTGGCATCTGTGGTTCCTGCTGGATCAGGCCACCATGACGTGAGCCTGTGCTTCACTTCACATGCCTTCAGCCTACCCCTGGCATTCCCCTCTCTGGCTGGACCCCATACAATTTATTCAGCCCTAGCTCATACCCTATGTTCCATACAAATCCTGGCAGCCAGATGAGGAAATTGGAGCAACTCCCGAGTCCTTTAAGCTCTGCTGTCAAAATGATTCTTGTCTGCCTAGCTACACCAGCACCCGGGCATTTGAACTAGATGAAAGCATTTGGTGAGGGGATTATCCAGAAGGGAAATAAAATACTTTACTTAGCACCTATTAAACTTGAATCTCCGTTTCACTCATCAATATGTGAGCCTTAGAACCAGCCAGGGAATTAGCATGTAGGTGAAAGGAAAAGGGCTCAAAGATGACTGAAGCCTCGTCAAGAATCTGAGGGATAATCCTTAAAGGTTATGTCAACAGCCATAATTTTCACCAAAACTTTTTAAATCTGTGAGGTCAAGCAAAACAGGCTGTAAGACTGTCAGAACCAGGATTTCAGCTAGCCTCTTTTACGAGTCTGCTTTTTAAAGGCCCATGAATGAAGATCTGACAATGGGGTTTATAGGTGGCTTGAGTTTGTGGGGTATTGTCTAGTGACGAGGCAAAGAAACTTTTAAAGGAGATTGCCTGAGTGTGAATTCTGCTGAGGAAACTTGAGCCACCGTGGGTGGAGATGGGGAAAGGCACAAAGAAAGAGACTGAAGAAAACTGAGGGAAATAGAAAAGAAACGGAGAAAGGTTATACATTCCATTTCTCCCCCTCCTCTCTAAAAGCAATCATGGGACCTTGTTCAGAGGAAAATCTAACTTGGTTTGACTTCAGGAAGAAATCTGAATTGGAAGAGTGGATCAAGGCACAGACCTTGGCATGATTCTGATGTGGTTCTGGAGCCTGGCATTGTCATCTACTATCAATGTGACCTTGGATGAATGCCTTCACCTCCCCCACATCTTCATTTCCACTTCTATACATGGAAAAAGTATAGCACTGACCACACAGGTGGTTGTGAAGATTGAATAAAATACATGTGAAGTGCTTGGTTCACTCCTGATACTTAACATATGCTCAAGACATGTGAAGAGTGATAGTCCTGGAGACCATCCCAACTGCTGGGGAATTGAATGGGAAAGGAGAAAGGGGAGATTTGGAAGAGGTAATCCTGACACATGAGAGTGTGTATGAACAGAATGAAATGTTAGGAAGAGAAGGTGAGAAGTTGTGAGGTCAAAACAAGGCTTGTAACACTCTAGATTACTATGCAGAGGAGATGAATAAGCAGAGTTGAGGCGGGAGTCTTCCTTAAAGCTTTTCAGGGTCTCAAAGGAGAGAGAGAGAGAGAGAGAGAGAGAGAGAGAGAGAGAGAGAGAGAGAGAGAAATACAGTAGTTCTGGCTGAATGGTTGGATTCAGGACATAGAACTCCAGTAGAAGAAGGAATCCATGAAACATGAGATTAAATTATGCAGGGGTGGGTGGAGATGAAAAAAGCAACAGAAGTCTAAGTAGCCAAGAGGGTAAAAGGCAGAAATATCAAGGTGACATTATGGGCCTGAGTATCAGGGCCAGGGTTCCAGTGGTCACAGCATTAACACACACACATACATACACACACCACCCCCCCACACACACACACTCCATACCTACTCTGCCTTGAAATGGACATCTTGTTTACTTTCTCTTTTCAGCCAAAAGTCAAAAGACTTGGCTCCTTAACTGCCAAAAGAAGGAAAATAAGTTTTCAGAACACAGGACTTGGTGCATGGACAAGGTGCAAGTTGTGTTCCATTCTGTACACCTTCTTTGATGCACCAGGCAAATGTGTAGGAATTTTAAAACATGTCAGAGTATAGAATTTATTGAGCATCTGTTGTCTTCAGAGGACCCATTTAAAATACACACCAGATGAATTGGCACGAAAGGAACTACAGTCTTAAGGGACTAATTAGAAAGCATTGGATACAGAGTTGCAAGGTGGTACAGCACAGATGATGACATTTTAGTACCTTCACTTTCTAACACCTGAGCCTTGTCCACTGCCTTGATAGGAGTAGGGCTGGGGAGCAACTAGTGGCTATCCACTGAGTCAGCCCTGGGGAACAGAATTAAATCCATACCATGTATACTCAGAGCAAAGGAGCAATGAGAGTACAAAATTATTTCTTTTTTTTTTTTTTTTTTTGAGACGGAGTCTCGCTCTACCGCCCAGGCTGGAGTGCAGTGGCCGGATCTCAGCTCACTGCAAGCTCCGCCTCCCGGGTTTACGCCATTCTCCTGCCTCAGCCTCCCGAGTAGCTGGGACTACAGGCGCCCGCCACCTTGCCCGGCTAGTTTTTTTTTTTTGTATTTTTTAGTAGAGACGGGGTTTCACGGTGTTAGCCAGGATGGTCTCGATCTCCTGACCTCGTGATCCACCCGTCTCGGCCTCCCAAAGTGCTGGGATTACAGGCTTGAGCCACCGCGCCCGGCCTCAAAATTATTTCAACAACATGCTTACCCTTCATTATTAGTCAGGTCTAGGAGAATCTATAAAGAAAGTTTCCTTTAGAAAACAGATTGCTAGGAAAATATCTGCTCTACATCAATTGGGTCATGAATGGGGAAAGTATGTTATGAAGGCTAAATACATGGGCCCTGGAATTAAATAACTAGGGTTCACACAGAACTGTACCAAATGCTATGTCTATGCCTTAAGCCTCAGGCCTCATTCACAAAATCAGAATGGTACTTGTACCTCTCTCATAGGGTTATGAACTGATTAAATGAGGTAATATGTGACACAAACTTCGCACAGTGCTCATGTACAGCATACATATTCAATGCCATTTGTACTGTATTGCTTCATGGTTCCAATTCTTTACTCTTTCCTGGGTTGGCTTTTGCTGTGCCCTCCCAGCAGACTCCGGGCTTAGTCAGTGGAACGCTAGCAAATGTGACCAAGCAGATGCTTGAAAAGTGCATGCAAGATTGGGCATGCTTTCTCTCACTGCTTTGCCATGGTCTTGAGAAGATGCCCAGGTTAACCTGCTGGAGAATGGGAACCATGGAACAGTAAGGAGTGCTCCTGGTCATCCCAGTTGAGGCCATTCTAGATCTAGCCAATACCCACACAGGTAACCAAATCTAACCTAGATCAGCAGAGCCACTCAGCCAAACTGCAGCCAACCTCAAAAGCATGAACGAGCCTAACCAAGATCAGCCAAGTCAGATCACCTGAACCCCACAAACTCATGAGCTAAATAAATCTATACCATGTGTGTCAGTGAGGTTTTGTATATTATAAGATTGTTATGTAGCATGATGGTGGCAACAGATAACTGAACATGTTGTTCGGCATCAATGTTGTTACTGTCATTATTATTTACAGTCATTGCTTTTAAAAGGAGTGCAGAAAAGCTCACCCAGAACCTACCTAGCTGTCCAAGGCAAAATGTCTTTCTCACAACTTGTTATTCTGTCCAAAGAGAAAAAAGAAAACATCAGACAAAGCAAGCAAGTGACTGCTTCCTCAGAACTTTGTGCCTTGTTTTCCTGACAGGTTGTTGCTAATGATGCTATTATTTTTTTGTGAGTGGAGATACCCATGACAGGGGAACCTCACAGGCTGTTATGATGAATTGTTAATTAGCTTAATTAGTGAGGAACAGAGAGCTTCTTCCATCAGCTGAGATGCTAGCCGTGTATGTCTTCCCCGGGACGTTACAGTGTGAGGTTCTAAAAAAGCACTTGTCAGGAGACCATCAAAATCGAAGGCACAAAGTGGAACATGTCCTGGGGCTTCCTGCCTTCACTTTCACATAATGACGGGCAGCACTTACTCTGTGCCAGGCCCTATGATAAGCACTATTTGTGCGATGTCTCATGTATTCCTCACAAAAATTTGAAAGGCAAGAACTACCCTTAGTCCCAATATATACATGAGAAAACTGAGGCCTAGAGAAGTGACACAGACTTTTCCAAGCCCACATGGTTAGTATGTGATATTGCTGAGATTAGAACTAGGTCTGTCTGATCCCATTCTCATAGCTGCTATAGATACTGCTTCTCTGCCCCCACACTGCACCCTCTCCCTCTGGCCTGGTGCTCTTCTGCTCTCTGTCTCCTATAAAAGCCTGTTCTCACAAGAAACCAGAACACCGGCCCCCACATCTCTCATGTGCCTTTAGGACACCACACTCCTTTTCCCAAGTTATTTGTGTGTTATGTCTCTGTTATCAGTACAATTAGTTTATCTGCAAAGGAGAGCAAACTCAAAAAAGTAGTAGAGAAAGCGTGGCAGAAAACATCAAATTCAGCTCTTACAAAAATGAAATCTAGCAGTTAGCAAAATACGGTGGGTATGGGCTTCCCAGTTATCTGGACTCTGGGTTCCCTCTCTCTTGTTGTTCTGCAACCTCAACACATGCTTCTGCCTCATAGTGCAACATGGCTACTGGAGCTCCAGCTATCACATCCACATTCTAGCCAGCAGTAAGGAAGAAAGGAGAAGACAATATGCCCATTTCTTTTGAGGACACTTTTTTTCTCATATTTTATTCTTTTATCCTTTACCTCTTTTTTGCTTCCTTCTTCCCATTTTTCTCCACCCTGTGGCAAGTTGATTCATTCCTTGGTACTCTCTACTTTGTATGGCAGCCTTCTAGAGTCTCCCTCTGGTTCTCTAATTCCTGATGGGAACCAGAGCACAAGGAACACAGTGAAGAGTAATTTTGGATCTTCTTGCACCCCAGTAAGCAAGACATTCAGCAATTTGCAAAGGATTTGAGTGTAATTCAAGCAGGATTCCCAGAGCTAAGCATCTCTATTCCAACTATTTGCTGACCTTCCTTCTTCTCCTTCATTCTTCTTTCAAGATACCCTCAAAGTCACATCTACTATGTACTTGCAGTTGAAGCACATGATTCACAAAGTTTTAGGAGTCTCCATTAGAAATGGATGCCCATGAGAAAGCCGCTCTGAATCTGGAATTCTTGCTATTCTCAGAGATAAACCGCATTGCTTCTCTCAAGCACACACCTCTCATATACTCCATTCAGACTAGCCACAGCTCAGGTTGATATTGGCTTTCTTGTAGTTAGCAGTCCTAAGTAAGATGATTCCCTCCTAGTGGTGAGCCTATTCTATCTGTTATCAAATATCTTCAAATGTGTTCATTTTCTTACGTCTTTCTTATTTAAAGACAGCCGATCCTTACAATATGTTCTTTTCCTGTTCTAGACAGCCAGAATAGCTCTTCCAATCTGGGCAGATTTTAATCACTGCCTTGCTGAGGCTGTGGGAAGCTAGGGATCATGGATACTGAGAGAGGTCGGGACTGGAATAGAAGCAAATGAGTAGGCTGGGCCCAGAGAACACAGAGAAATTAGCAGTCAACTCAGACTCTAACATTAGAACCTAGGAAAAATAGGCAGGGAGTTAATGGGAATCCAATATCCTGGGGCGACAGGGGAGAAATGCTAGGAGGTACCACAACATGGGATAATTCTGACAGAAGCTACTTTTCCCTACTGCTTCCTGTGGGTATGGTTCTCTAGATCAGTGCTATCCAATAATGGCCCTTTGTATAATTTTAAATTTTCTATTAGCCACATTTTTAAAAGAAGTAAAAAGAAACATTATATAAAAATTTTGTATAATCAAATATGTATATCCAAAATATTATCATTTTAAAATGTAAATCAACATTTAAAAATGATTAATGAGACAGTTTACATTCTTTTATATGAGTTAAGTCTGCAGAATCTGGTGTGCATTTTACACTATGGCAAGTCTCTTTCAGACTAGCAGCATTTCAAGAACTCAATAGCCACGTGCAGCTAGTGGCTGCTCTGTTGGACAGCGTAGGCCTACACCCTTTCTGTTCAAAGTGTGGTCCAGAGACCAGCACCATCAGCATCACCTGACAGCTTGTTAAAATTGCTGAATCGAGGGCCATTCCACTGAATTAGAATCTGCATTTTCACAAGCTCTTCAAGTGATAGGTACATTCAAGATTGAGAAATGCTGCTGTGGGCAAAGGCAGAATCCCTGTAGAGGAAATTTTAGGTGACAAGTGTTTATGAAGGTATAACCATGGCTGTAGAAGTGGCAGGGAGGAGGTACAAAACATCCTCACTCCTCCAGCTGGTTGGTCAAAGAAAAGTAATTTAAATAGCACCACAGCTGAATAACAAATAGATCCAGATGGAGTGGTCTGAAGAAACAAAACACTTATCCTACTATCTCCTCAGTAGCTGAAGACCTTTCAGCGATCCAGCACTCTGGGCTCAGCTTCAGTAAAATGGCTTATGGTGGTGGTGACTGCGACCTAGTCCTTTGCCAAGGCAGAATCTATGGACAGAGTCACAGGGAATATTTCAAGCAGAACCATGTACTTGCCCCCAAAATAATTTCTTCAGCACCCTGCCAAGGTGCCTAAAATTCTTAGCATTTGACTCACACCTTTGCATTGAGTTGTTATTTCCAGAAAGCCTCTGGCAACATACAAAGTTCACCCCTGGAGAGAGAGGCTCATAGGCTTACCTACACCATGTTCAGAATTTGTTTTGCAGGACACAGGCAAGAGGAAAGGAGTAGAAAAACAAAGCTTCGACAGGAATAAGGGAAAGTTTTGAGTTATAAAGCAAGCAAAGAATGACCTCGAGGAAGGGCAGAGGGGCTGCAGAGAGGAATCAAATAGAAACCTCACAACCCTCATATGCCTCACTGTGAACCACCCACAGGATTGCCATGGGCAAAACTAGAGTGAGCAGAGGGGCTGGAAGTCTAGCGCAGGGCACCCACAGGGGGTGGGCAATACATATGTGGGGAATTGAGTGATTATACTGATGCTGAGCGTCAGAGATAGAGACAGACACAGAGGCAGAGGTGGATCTAGGGAGCCAAGAGCAAAGTCAGACCAGGCCACATAAAAACATGACATGACATGGCTGTGTGTGTCAGGCATGACTGGAAGCAGCCAGGATCACACCCCTACTGCGTCCGAAGTGAGAGGGTGATGCTACGTTGACCCACAGCCATGTGGGGACAGGAAGCTGGGTTGCCTTTTGGCCCTTGTCCTGATTAAAGGTGAGTACCCAGGAAGGGTATACACGTAAGACTTCCCCTGGCACACATTTGTTACCCACGGCCAGAAGGAGAATCAAACAAACACTGTTTAAGCAGGTGCCTTTTTCCAAATGAAATTGCGTGTGTTATTTTTAATATCTCTTGTCCATCTGCTTTGGTTGTTTCCTCTGGCCCAGAAGGGAAAGCTCCGCTGCATTACCTGGACGCAGATTTGACCATGTAGTCACCTTCGCAGGGCTGCAGGGACGTGCTTGGCTTCCCTAATACACAAACCCCAGGAAGTATAAATAGAAATGTTGCTTTTATTTGTAGACTTAATGCTTATGGGGAAGCTGGCTCAGAGGCATAAAAGCTTACCTCTTCCAATTCACTGAACTTTGGGCCCATAATTCTTGCAGTTCAGAAAATTAAATAGAGGTCAGCAATTTATGCCTAAGGTACCGGAGGTAGAGAGAGGGAGCAGGGCTATTAAACCCGGTAAATGTGCTTATGTGTTTTCAATTTTCTCTTGTTATTTCTGCCGGGGTCTTCCACAACCAAATTGCTGCTGGTTTATGGACTGAAAAACCTCGGGGTGAGAGACAGCTTTTCTTCAGCACCACTGCCAAAATGTCAGGGCCAGTTCTTGAGCCCCAGGCCAGGCAGCCCTTACACAGGAGGCCTCGAGGAAGCCCCATTCCCAAGAAATGGATGTGCTATCATTAATAACAACCGTCAGTCAGTGCCCACATGTGCCAGAGAGCCAGTGAACATTCAGTATGAATGCTATAAAATACTAAAGAATACTCGTTCCATTTTATGTTTGTGCCTTTTAAATTTTTTAACTGATCTGTATACCGTTACCACTTCAGTTGGGAGGAGAATCCTGGGGGTCTGTGTAAAGAGAAACACTGACATCTAGACCCCCAACCAAAGTCAGATATCAGTGGCTTGTTCAACAGTGACCTTAGCGTGTCCTTGTAAGGAGCACCCACAAATGCTAGAAAGGAAAGCATCACAGCTACTGTTCTTCATGAAGGTAGAACAGTAGCCAGTTTGCTTGATAAAATTGACTGAAAATCTAGACACTATGGGAAAACTTGAAACAGACAAATACTACATCCAGGAAGTCATCAGTGCTATGTTCCCAGCACCTAGGATAGGTTCTCAATAAATACTGATTAATTCTCAGACTATAATTCCAGGATTAGGGTCATCTTTATGTCATGGTATAAGCATTCTCAACACCCTAGCGCCCAGACAGAGTCTTTTCTCAGATCCTAGCCTTGTTCAGGAAGTCATGTGTCCGGCAGCCTTGGACTTTGATACAATACACTGAAAACCAATGATGGTGAACCTTGAACATCCCACAGGAGCAAGCTGGATTTACTTACATCAACATTAATGAAGAGCTACTGGAAACAGGCAGAATCCAAGTTGAATCTGGCTTGCCTGCCTGCTGCTAGAAACCGTGTTGGTGTGAACACTCCTGTTTACATCAAAAGAGCTCCATATTTGCTTGGCAAATAATTCAATACAAATTAGAACATTCAGTTCCAGTTTGGCCTGGTAGCCTCATGTAGACAGAACTAAAACTTTGGTTGTCTTTTATGAACTACCAAAGTGGCCTGAGATATTGGGACTAATGAGACTTTCATGTGGTCATAGAATTGATTCTCCCAGTTGGAAACAAGAAGTAGAAATGTATAAAAGAAGAGAGAAAAAGAAAAGAAAAAAATGCATAAACTTCTCTAGTCTTATCAAACTTGGGGTTCCAGTGTTCAGACCCTATTTTCCATACTAATTCAACCCCCTATCTCTAAGGGAACTCCATGAAATGTATGCCCCTAATATAGAATTATGTCATTTTTCCAACTCACATAATTTATCAATCAAAAAGTGAAGATCCAGAGACTTTAAATGACTTTTCCAAGACCACAGAGCTATTTGGTGGACGTTGCTGTTTCTTAGCCTCAACTTCTTTCTACCACATAATTTAAGGAGAAAAGAAGAGTTCTACAGATTTTTTTTTTTTTTTTGCATGAGATGAATGTATTTTTACAAATTTACCAAAGCTTTATTTTTTGATTTAACAAGACTTTAAAATGAACAATAGTTACCAAGTGTTCTTTAGGCACAAAGTAAGCCAGGATCTCTAGAGGATGGGATGCTAACTTCTGGAGTTGTTTTTTTCTTTTTAATTAATTAATCGATTTTTAATTGGCTTGGCCCTTGCTTGTGTTCCTCACTGTTCCTGTCCCATTGAGTATATTGCGTGGGTTATAGTGGTCTTCTAAGTTTTCTTAAAATGTAGATGATTCTTAACCTTCACAGAGTTCATAGCTCCTGATTTTAGCCAAAGGTCAAAGCCCAAGGAAAATGTGAGGTTTTACCTGCCCTCTTTAAAATTGTGACTTGCAGGTTTGGCCATTCCAAATGACTGGGAAAATCATGTCTCCCTGGGACTGCAGGCAGCAGCCGGGACCCTGGGCCTCCTGATTTATGTTTCAAGTGCAGGTAGCCTGCCAGTCCTGTTGAATTGTGAGCTTTATTTATCTTCTCTTGTGGCCCCTATCACATGCCCACTTGCAAAAATGAAAGAGAGAGAATGTGTGTGAAGTAATGTTGTTGAGGTTTTTAGCTGGTCCCCGTACATTAAGCTTTGGAATATCTCCAGCCCATTGATATTGCTTCTCCTGGCATCAAAGAAGGGATTAGAGGAGAAAAACTCTTTAAAAATATGGCACAGATGGCAAAAAATCAGGGGGAAAAAAAAACTTGGCCTCAAGAGACGGTAAGTAGCAACATGCATGCAAACTTGCTGATAAAAAAGGCAAGTGGCCATCTTGAAGGTTTAAAAAAAAAAATTTGGTGATGGATCACCATGCTGCCAAACGTTCCATGGTATTGAAAACAGAGCTAGCCACAAAATCATTTTTCTCCAGGTGTCTTGTTTGGGTTGGAGAATGCAATGTCAGGGCATATTTAGAAGAGACGTGTATGTGGTAAGGGAAGGCAGCACTGGGCTCTTGCTGGGCACCAGCTTGTGCAGTAGCTCTCTTGAGCTGTGATAGCTGTTCTCCTTCCCTCCTCCTCCCCTTGCCCCAGGATAGAAGAAAATGCCATACAACCTTATGTAACTGACATCTCCAGCACTTCAAAGTGCGGACCTCGGTGAAATCGGCAGCCAGGAGACCAAATCCAAAGCATTCCCCTAATTGTCTGCCTCCCTTGGTTTACTAAAGGCTGGAAGGAGAGCTTCGGAGTGGGCTTTCAAACCACAGGGCAATGTGTTCCAATACTTGGATAAAGGTCAGAGAGATCAGTTTCTGGCTCCTTCTGAGACTTTCAGGGACACTCAGAATAAAATGGGCTGCTGGCTGCACTCCCTCACCTCTATTTCTATCGTCTCTTTTTTCCCACCTGATTTTCCTCAAATGCACTTCACCAAATTAGCTTTTGTCCCAATTCTAAGTCACACTCCAGGGAAAATCTAAAGACTCCCTTTTCTTCTTAATTCTTCCACTGCATTTCAACAAATATTTATAGAGTACGTGCCTATTCAGTGCAGATTGCTATGTTAGGTTATTTTGGAGGTTACAAAATAAACTGCATGGTCTGCTTCCTGCCCACAAGGAACTTGGAATCCAATAAGCAAGACAAGTTATTGTGGCAATAACTGGATGCAAGGTGCTTTTAACTGCAGAGAATCATAAGAAGGAAGGCTTCACGAGGATTTGAAGGATGGCAGCATCTTGATAAGCGAGGTTGGAGTAAAGGGCATTCCAGGGAGAAGGCATGGCAAAGTAGACACACAAGGTGGGGAAAGCATGAAGTAGCCTTATTTGGAGAAGGAAAAGGTATGTGGAAGAAATCATGGACTGTAGACTTGAGAAGATAGGTTAGGGCTGAAACCAGGGGAGTCTTGAACGTGAGACTAAGAAATTTGGACTGGAGGGAAGGGAAACTGGTGCTGTATGTAAATCAAATTAGTCAGATGAAACAAAGAAAGACAGAGTTGTGAATGACTGCATATCTAAAAGTCCATTTGAATGGACAAATTACTTTTCATTCAGTGTTTGGAGCCACTGTGCCTCCTAAGGGAAAGAAAACCAACATTGGGCCAGACACACCTGTATTCAAATGGTAGTTCTATTATTTAGCTGTGGGCCTTTGGGCAAGTCTTTTGTAGCTGATAAGAATTTGCTCACCTCTTTAGGTGTAAGAAACATCACATTGCTTCTTTCTTCAAGTCAAATTAAATCTAGCTCTGGATCTCCACAAGAAAGCAAGAAGTGTATTCTCTATCATGTGTAAGGGATGGGAAGGTCAGGGGATGAGCTGCCCTCCATAGGAAAGTTCAAAAATCTCAGGAGTGTATAGTCACCAGACTATGAGGAAGGGCCTCTGCTCTTCAGTCCATCTTGGACCACTTGAGTTCTTAATGTCGGAGACCTCCGGGTCCATTTGAATGCAGAACATGCTATTTCCCCCATGCCAAGCTTGGCATGACACTCTTTCACTATAAATCCTCAGATACAGCAGTAGAGTGACCAACTGTCATGGTTTACCCAGGACTAAAGGGGTTTCCATGATGCAGGACTTTGGGTTTTAAAACCAGAAAAGTCCAGGGCAAGTTGAAATGAGTTGGCCACCCTGCCTGGCATTCAATGTCCACCAAACTAATGACTCTCACATCTATCCAGCAGAATCTCTGTTCCCACACAGAGCTCTGTCAGGGAGCTGGGCAGAGCTGCCAGCCTTCAATGGACTTGCTTCTACCTTCCTCTCAGTGCCAGTTCTGCCCCTTTAACTCAAGCACCAGTCTTGTTGGAGGGTTTCTTCTGAATGGAAACTTCTTTTTGGCTCTAAAACAGTCATCAAATAACACTAGGAACACAGGGGTCTAGAAATCTGAATATACAGGCTTAGCCATTCTACCTGCAAGTGAGAGGAATAGAGTGTGGGGACAAAAGCAAAGTAACAAATCACTCTTTTATTCTTCTGAGATATTAATCAATCATTCAGCCCAAAACATATACAGTGAGCATGTACTCTGTGCAGGCTCTGTGATAGATGCTTGGCATACAGGGGGAAAAAGACAGACAATAGCTCTCTCCTCATGGAACTTACATTCTATCTATCTTTATCCTGAACCAAGAAAGAAGCAGGAAGAAACATCTCAAAAAATTATCCAGCTACAAACTTACTCTTGATGAGCCTTAATTTCCTCATCTCCAATGTGGAGATGATAACACATACCTCACAGAGTTGTCGTAGGGTTAAATGTGATAACGCAGGTTAAGCCCTCGCTACAGAGACTGCCACATAGACTCTGCACAATATGGCCATGGTGGCATCCGCTGGCTTTCTGGACTTGCTATTTGAAGCTACAACCTGTTCTTCTTCGATACAATGTCCTTCACCTCTGCTAAACTTTTGCTGCGTTTCCAAAGACTCTTTAGGTTTAAATAAGTTTATTAAGGACATGCATGCTGGCTCATGCCTATAATCCTAGCACTTCAGGATGCCAAGGCAGGAAGATTTCTTGAGCCCAGGAGTTCAACAACAGCACAGCCTGAGCAATGTAGTGAGATCCCATCTCTACAAAAAGAAGTTTAATAAAAACAAATTAAAAAGTAAAAATAAAAAGCTGTATTGAGCACCATTGCCAGATACCTTTACATATGTTATCTCATATTATTCCCATTTCACAGGGGAAGAATCTCTGGCAGGACAAGCAATTAGTTTATGTCACACAATTGGGCAGAAAGTGAGACTTGAATTCATATCTTCCAACCTCAAGCCCTGTGCCATGTCACTCTCCTAGTAGCTCCTGTGAAAGACCTTTTCCTTTTGCCCACTGGCTTAGGACTCTCAGATCAAAAATTGTCATTACAGCTACAGAGGTGTGGAAAAAGGGGAGGGCAGCTTTATTAGTCAGGGGAAGCTCACTGCTGTAGCAAATCACCCAGAAACCTCAGTGTCTTAACTTAGTAAAACATTTTGTCCCCACAAGATCATCTACTAAGGGTCCACACAATCATTCAGAGACCCAGCTCCCTCCACAGTAGCTCTCCTTCCATGTGGTGCTGTCATCTTTTAGGGCTTTTTCATTTGCCACGTTCAGCCTACAGATGGCAAAAGAGAACAAGCCCAAAGGATTACACTGGAGCTTCCTAAAGTGCTAAACCAGTTTTGCCCATATTCCACTGGGCACAACTCTGTCACATGGTCACACCTAACTGCAAGGGATGCTAGGAAACATAGGGCAGCTGTATGGTCATGAGAAACAGCAAGGGGTTTAGTGAATACAAAGCAGTCTTTTCCAGAGCTGGCAATGGCCCCAGCATTTAAATAGCAGCAATCTCCTGGAGGTGATCAACTCTTGGAACACCCTATCCACAAAATGGACAACTCCAGAGACCATCTTCTTTGCAGGGTTGTTGCAACGAGTAGAGGAATCCATACACAACTTCAAAGTTATTGTAAGCCCTCAGTCAGCAGTCACCAAGGAGAGGCAACACGATATAGTGAGGCAAACATGGCCTCAAGAGCTTCAGGTCACTGGGCAGCTTTTATAACCTCCATAAGCATGGAGCTTCATCTTAAAATATGGATCCTAGCGGCCCACTTCTACTCAGGAGAAGAACAGGGAAGAGTACCTAAAACTAGAACTGGTTCAAATTCCAAAGTAGAGGATTACCTAAAACCATTCCGAGAGACTGAACACACAAGAAATACACTGTTAGTGGAAGGACCAAGTGAATACCTGCAGCAAGAAGTGTAACTTTCAGAGGGACCCAGACTTCTTTCTCAAAAGCAACCTGGCTATACCCTCAGTGGACCTCTGCCACATGATCAATTTCTAGAAATTTTCCAGTAACTAGGAATTTTGAAATTTCAGTTGTATTTTAAAGATTAAGGCAGTGTTTTTCAAACCTGTCTGTATATCAGAATCGTCTGAGGAAATTTTCAAAATTACAGAGGAAGTGGGGCCCAGAAATCTGCATTTTTTAAATGTTCCCCAGGTGATTCTAAGGTAGTCAGACAGGCATTTTTCCATTAACCTCATTAGGAGCCACTATCCTAAGGTCCTGAAAGAAATCCTGAACATCTTTTTGACATTCCTATTTAACTACTTTGTAATTATAAAGCAGAACACTGTCCTAATGTATCACACCTTCTGGAGTGACAAACTACACAAGCAAATGCACCAATTGTGAGTATGGACACTTTAAACTTCACAGATAAATGCTTGAAATGAAGATATGGAACTGGTCAGAAACCAGAAGAGTCTTCCTTAACTGAGTGATTGATTCATTTATTCATTCAGCCAATCCATCAGCAAGTTATGATTGAGCCATTTGTCAGCAACTGTACTAGGGTCTAGGAAAATAAATATAAGTAAGAGATAGTTCCTATAAAAATAGTTCCTATCTTTCAAGAAAGAAAACCTACAGCCACAGCTTGCTTCTTTAAAGTGTCCTGTGTAATGCTCCCAAAATTTTAAGGCTATAACATTTTATGAGGAGCAAATGCAGCTCCATAAGAAAGAAACAGACTTCTGCTCTCTTAATCACACCTCATTTAGTTAGAAAAAACTTGTTTATCCCATGCTGAACAGTCTCATTATTCATTAAAAGCAGATAGTGTCATACCAAAGGCTTCCTCCTTCAGGAAGTCTTCCCCGATCATCAGCCAAAAATAATAGTATTCTATAATATTGTTTTATTTGAGGTCACTATCCTATTTTTGCATCTTTATTTTAACATCATCTTCCTTGTAGTGTTGAGTTGTTATAATGCTGTTTTCTTTGAAAATTTAAGAAAAAATTTCATTAAAGTGCGCTACTCATATAGCTGTCTTTCCTGTGACCTGAGGGCTAGCCCATGAAAGCCAACAGAGCAGCCAGATTCCAGCATTCTTGGACATTGTCATGGCACCATATTGCAAATTCTCCCTGCCAGAGAAGGTGCTGCCATGCTACCCTAAGCTGAGTGCACTCTGTAGTGTATATGGCTTATTACATCAGATCTGCTATCTGCCATGTGTTTATAGACAACAGTCTTAAGTCAGAATGACTGAAAAAAAAGTCTGAAAATGACAGTGCTGCAAAGAAATGCAAGAGTACCATTCTGAATGTTTTAGAGCAGGTAAGTTTTAGAGCAGCTTGAAAATTCTTCAAGGAAATGGCCATGAATGAGAAGACAGAGAGGGAAAGTAGAGACTGGTGGGAGTTCTTTGATATATTACAGGGTCTAAAACATCACTGTCACCTAACAGAGTGGCAAACAATTATATGAATGAAGCTGAAGTAACACTGCAGTTCACAACTTCAGAGAATCTGGTGGGAACAGAAGAGCCATTTGCCAAGGTACAAAAGGGGGCATGTAATTCTTCAGGGACTATGCCATAAGTAATCCTTATGTCTCCGATTCAGTTACAGTTCCCATTTCCACGGGGGCCTCAACCTTGCGAAATGGGTTAGGTATAATTATTTTATTTCTTCTCTGAATCGTAAGCTCTTTTAATAAGAAGTCCCATGTCTCATTCATATTTGACTTCCTCGAATGTCTACTACAGAGTCATGGCAAAAAAAATAAAAATTCAATGAATAAATAAATGAATTTCCAAATGAAAGAGATCACTCACTATCTCTGGTACGTCACTTAGAAAAATTGTTTAAAAAATCAAACTCAAAAGTTGTGAGCACAGATCATTTTTATCAGAAATTTCCCAAGTGTCAGGGTCTCCCAAAGAAGAGAAATAATATTGAGCCTGTGATGAATCAGGCTTAACCTGTGAAGAGAGGCTCGAGCTTGTCACAGTCTTACTTTTAGAAACCAGAGATAATCTGATAATCTAACAGTCTCTGGGCATTTAAAATGTGATTAATGGAAGAATTGGGGGAAATTTAGCTACCATCCAAGGGAATAGTTCTTTCCATGTTCGGATTAGGGAACAGATTTCTTGAGAAATTGAGAGGAGAAAGTAGAGGTAGGGAAAGTGGGAAAAGGCTGGTATCAGTTAAGATATAGCAGCAGTTATACCTTAGACATGTGCAGACTTCACAAAAAGATGCTAGAACTCATCAGCCTACTCAATAGCTCACCAAGAACAAAATTGTTTGGATTTGGTTTGGTTAAGGTGCCCCTGAAAACTAGGCTAGAGATTCAGCCCACCATACCCACAGAGAAGCAAGTGCACATGTAAACAGGCATACCAAGAAGTCATATTTATTTGGTGTATCAGGGGAAATCTTGCCTGATGAATCCAGAACAATAAAAGGGGATACTTCATGTCAAGCTAAGAAGTTGCTGTGTTTGATCCTGAGAAATGCCCGCCCTTGCCCCTCGTTTGCCAAAGGCCACAAGGATGCTCTGATGTCCCCCAGTCTAGCAGAGGGGCGAGATGTGGGGTCTGATGTGGGGTGAGAGATCCTCTGTGTCAGGAGTTGCAGAAACTCTTCCCTCTTCATCTACACAAAGTGGAAGAGTTAGAAAGAAATAACACCCTAAAGGGGACCTACCAGGACATCATCTCCCCCATGTAAGAGGAAGAAGCAAGAGGAATGGCAATGAGTCAGGTGAAGCCCAGGCTTATTATGTTTGATTTTCCTCTTGCCCAACACTCAGAGAGAGGGAGACCAGCACTGGGCACTCTTGCAGGAAACTGCAGTGATTTGAGTAGGGCAGAACGTGCAAGACTGATTTTATTACTATAACAACTGATATCATAATTGTCTCTTGGGGGACAACTGTCTTTACGGAGTAACATACCAAGATAAGCTGCTTAGGATGGAGGGTAAAGCATTGAGTATAATAAACAGATAGCTATTCTATATGAGAAAATGAGAGGACTTTTTCTACTGAAAGTTGGAAGGGAGAGAGAGGAACTATGACATAGAATGAGGCTCAGGCAGTACTTACAGAGTTGTCACTTGGAAGAATCTCCTGCGGCAGGGCAACCAAAGGCATTTGAAGAATAAGGATAGTCTCAATTTCAATTTGAAGTCCATATTGCTACAACTTCAAATCTTCTTATTATACCCTCAAATTTCTTATTAGTCTGTTAGTCACAAAGATTGCTTTTATGAGTAGAAATTGTAAAAATAAAAGGAATGTTTAAATGCTATGTTGAGGTTGATTTTAAGTGAAACAGAAACAGCATAAAAAGAACAGTGAGACTTTCCACAGATGGAAGAAGCCAGAGTTTGGATCTAGGTCTAACAAGAGGGAAATAGTTCCCCTAGAAATTCATAGTAATGTTGGGGAGTCTTTCTCAGGATATGCAATTTGAGACTTAAACCAATCTTTTTCAGATCTCAAGGAGAAGGGAGGCCCTAGATAATATCAGGATTACAATACTAACATGAAAACCAGCACAGGCTGGGGTTTCTCTCGTTCATGCCTCCTCATTATTGTGCAATCTCTAAATCTCGCCTTCAGTCTCATCAAAGTCCCCCCAAATCTTTCTAGAAGTTTCTCGAGGGCATTCCTCATGCATTCCAGTATAAGGACTATCTGCCACCACTTGGTGGTCATCACTTTCCCCACTTCCCCAGTTGCCTCGTGAAGGTGCCTGCCTTTTATCACAGGTGTAGTAAGCTGGTGACTATCCTCCCATTCCCTGGCCAAAGCTGCACTTCAGTTAAACTATTCCCTCCAAAATACGGGAATTCCAGAGGTTTTGGTTATCTGTTATTATATAGCAAGCTACCTAAAAATTGAGTGGTTTAAAACATAACTTATTATTTCTCATGATCCTTGGGTTGACTGAGCATTTCTTCTGCTTCATGTGGTATAGGTAGGGCACTGGGATGACTGGAAGATCAAAATGGCCTCGTTCACCATGGCTGACAGTTAGTGTGGGCTGCTGCTGGAAGACTTGGTTTCCTGCTAATGGGTCTCAAAATGTGTTTTCTTGGGTTTCCTCACAGGGTGGTGGTTGAGTTCCAAGAAGGAGCATTCCATGAAAGGTGAAAGCAGAAGCGGTAGATTTCTTAAGACTTGGCCTCAAAAGTTACATAGCATCATCTCTGCTACATTATATTGGTGAAGTCCAAGAGGAAGGAAACTAAACTTTGCTTCTTAATGGGAAGAGTGGAAAAAAATAAAAGGAAAAGGAAAGAAAAGTTGTAGTTATCTCTAATCCACTACACCATCTTACTCTGTCTCTCTGTCTCTGTCTCTCTCTCTCTCTCTCTGTCTCTCCTTCTTTCTGACACACACACACACACACACACACACACACACACACACACATCCCAGTGTTATGCTTTCTTACATCAAACCTCAGGCATCCCTCTACTTTCAAGCTCTTGCAAAGAGAAAGTCTTATAAGAACCACTAGGTCTATTTCTCTTTCTTATTTTATTTTTTTTATTTAGAAAAGGAGTCTTGCTATGTTACCCAGGCTGGCCTCAAATCCCTGGGCTCAGGTGATCCTCCTGTTTCAGTCTCCCGAGTACCTGAGACTATAAGCATACACTACTATGCCCAACTCACTTGGCCTATTACATTTGGCAGGTCCTTAAGCCTTAGAAACAATTCCAGGAGAGTCTGGTTGCAAGACCAGTCCACTAAATCAGTCTTTCCCCACCAAGCAGTCTTCTTCTCCCCTAACTCTCTTGCTTTTCAGTCACTCACACTTACTCTGCAACTCAATTATCACAGGGTGTAGGGAGATCCCCTGAAACTATTGCTACAGAATAAAAGATGAAATGCTCCTGATTATTGTACATACAAAATTGCATGCAAGATTGTGTAAAGACAATGCCAGGTTGGACTCTCAGAATGAGCCAATGGTGCATGATGTGCTTCCCCCTGCAGAAAGCCTATGAATGGACATGCAGTCAGGGAGGTTTCACATCACCAAGATTCCTATCCCAGAAAAGCAGATGTTCATAGCTCTGAGAATGGAATGCAACCCTTGTGGAGAGCCTATAAACGGATGCACGCGGGGCGCCCATTCATATGGATAAGATAGAGCTATAAACGCCCTTATCTTGCCACAGCTCTTCTAGGCCTCTTTAGGGTTAAGGCATACTCCCTTCTGAGAATTTCTGGTCTAACCGGTTGTCTAGCTTCACGTCCTGTTTCTATGGATTGTCTGCAACCAGCTTTTGCTGCAACTGTTACTGCTGATTAATATCTTGCTAATCATAGGTTCCAGAAAGACTGTGTTTCTGTTTTAAGGCTCTGTTAGAAATTACTGATGTCCATACTATATTGTATATTCTTTTTTTTTTTTTTTTTTTTTTTTTTTTGAGACGGAGTCTCACTCTGTCCACCAGGCTGGAGTGCAGTGGCACAATCTCGGCTCACTGCAAGCTCCGCCTCCTGGGTTCACGCCATTCTCCTGCCGCAGCCTCCCTGGTAGCTAGGACTACAGGCGCCCGCCACTGCGCCCAGCTAATTTTTTGTATTTTTAGTAGAGACGGGGTTTCACCGTAGTCTCGATCTCCTGACCTTGTGATCCGCCTGCCTCGGCCTCCCAAAGTGCTGGGATTACAGGCGTGAGCCACTGCGCCCGGCCACTATATTGTATATTCTTATCTCTGTATACTGCACTTCTGCATACAACAGATGTTATGTTAAAGAATTACTTCATCCCCATGTGACCATCTCACCTCATAATCAAATGACCCTAAATCCCTCACTAACCTACCCCTGCCCTCACTAAACGTAATAATAAATGCTGGTGTATCCAGTGCATTGGTGGCATCACGGACCAGAAGGCAGTGACCCCCCTGGATCCAGCTTTCACTATCTTGTGTGTATCTATTATTTCTCAACCTGCCGATCCGCCTGGGAACAAAGAAAGAGGCCCATTGCATTGCAGGCTGCTGGCCAGATCCTGCAATAACAGGGTTTGCATGTCTTCTTGAAACTTTTATGTCATTAGGTTACCCTAAAAAGCATGAGTTCACCATAATCAGAAAGATCTACACGTGCCATCTTTGATAAGTGTTAACTATGAAATGTCCCTGCTACTGATCCAACGCTGACACAGAGATGACAGGATCTTCAATGTCAGTGATAGCCATGTATCACTGGAAGTTCCCCAGATCTATTTCTACCTCAATAATTCTGCTCTCTGAAAGTATGACTTAACTGTCAGAACCTGGATGACTTTAGAAAGACTTCCAGTAAGTCAAGTTTCCAAACCCAACTGAATTAGGGTAGTTTAAGAATTTTCTGAGAGTTCTGAGAAGCTAAGAGGGTGAACACATTTGACCAGAAATAAATCTTCAGTATGGTACAGTCTCTAACCAGCCTTGTGTGTGGATCCAAGATAGCAGGAGTGAGGAGTGGAGAGGGGAGAAGCAAGAGGCAGAGTTGGACAAGGAGGAAGAAGAGAAATGTAACATTTTTTGTTCCCACTTTGTTCCTTGTCTAGAGTAAGACAAAACTGCTAACATCACAAAGGGATGACCTTCTTCTTGTCCCCTCTCTGTGCAGCCAAAATTCTGACCTGAGCCAACTGCTAAGGCCTTGCCCCAAGGACTGTCACTGATTAAACTAATTGAGCCAAAGATAAGGTACAGCTTTTTCCAGTCCAAGCTTCTCAGTGCTAACTTCTCTGCTCCTTGCTCACCTTATAGAAGAAACACAGTCAAGTAGAAGAGTACTTGATAATAACCAAAGGGACAATGCCAAGGGTTTCTTTTCACTATAGCTCCCAGCCAACTACCAACTTTCAACTTCACTGTTTGGTTAAGAACATTAAAAAGGAAAAAATGAAAAAAATACTACCAGCAAGTGTAGAGAATTTGTGATAAATCACCATATCTTGGCTTACATTAATTAGTTGTGATTAATTATGTGAACAGCTGATAGGCACTCATGTTGTTTCTACTTCCTGGGGATTACCATCAGCCAAGTCTTCCAAATACGAGCAACTCAGGACAATGCACATATAATGTGATGTTTTATTAGTTTTTCCTGTCTTCATGGCATGGAGAGGGAAATTTCTAGTTTAGATGACCCTGGACCTTCATCTGAAGCAAGAACAGCAAAATAGTCATTTCCCTAATGAGAAAAATGATATACACCAGGAAAAGCATACCTTTGCTATTGCTGTTAGGTCTAAAGGTCATGCTGTCTCCTCTCCTTGCCTCCTTCACTTTCACCAGCCCCAAATCCTCACCCATCTAACTCATTCTCAGACTCTGTACTCTGCAGGAGTCTCACCCAGTCCTACAGGGAAGGCCAAGTATAGCTCTTCTGTGCTCATTTGTTCCCTGAGCACACTACTACTACTGCACTTGACCCATGGTATTGAAGTTACCTGTTCATGTGACTTGTGAGAACAGTTGGCTGATAAAGAGCAGGATTATGTCTTACTCTATTTTGCAAAATTAGAGTCTAATCTCATGTCTGGCACATGGAAGGTATTAAAGCCACATTGAATTGAACTGCATGGATATTTACCATATTCTGTGTGACTTTTACCATCTTCCTCATTCTCCTCCATGTTATCAAATAAGTTATATTAGTATGTCTTATAGTTATGATTGTAAGTTAAGTACATCTCAGACATTTTAAGTCCTCCTGGTCTCTACTCTCTAGAACAATATATGTGAACATTTATCTCATTCTGATATAGCAGTAGTACTTTTCTACTTTCTTTTTAAGTGCCCTTTAAGTTGCTTTTCCAGTAAGGAGTACCTCTTGAAAAGTCATCCACATTTTCTCCTGAATTCCTATTCAGCCTAAGGCAGGTTTTTTTGAGATGTATGTCCATTCTGGGAATGCAGTCTCACAGGCTGATGGGATCAAGGTATGATTTGTTTTCACCAACCCTTTACATGCACACTTCCACACACATGTGGGCTCATGTTCAGGAATATGCTAAATGCAGATGGTTCCTGAGTTTAGCCTTAAAAAACAAAAACAACTTTTCAAAATAAGGACACTTGGATTTCAAATGCCTAGTATTATTTTTGACCACACTTAAAGGGATTATTTTCTGTTTAGCTTACTTTCAAACCCACCAACTCAAACTTAAAGGCCTGAAAGTTTCGGGGTGTCTTCTGGTAAGTTTGTTTGTTTTTTTTAACCTGTCAAGTTTTCCACAATTACAGGTAACTCCATAAAGGCACTGAAGTCCTTCTGGACATTCCAGTTTATCAGAGTGGACTTTGTCAACTCTTTGCATTTGGGTTAAACTATTCTGACTTGGGACATGGATGCTCTCACGATTACGTAAGGTCTACACAGCATGTGGTATTCCTAATTTCCTCAAATGCATTCTTACTTAAAGTTAGGAAGGTGGCAAGAAGTCCTAGAAAGTTCTCCAGATTGTGAGTCAGAGACCTGTGGGAGGCCTCAAAGGCTTTATAGAAACAAGTAGTACATGAACAGGCAAATAGTTAAGTAGGTAGGTAGATATGTAGGTAAGCAGATAAATAGCATTTCCCTACCAATCCTCCCACCTTGGCCTGTTTCAAGTTTTCTAAAATGAAGGGGGTTAGATGGTTGGTCACTAAGTTCTATTCGAGTCCTTTGAGTCTAGTAATCCATGACTGGTCTTTCCTTCTCATTAACTTTCTGGTTCTTCCTGAGGTCCTCTTCCATGGATCTTTTCAAGGCAACTCTATACCTACTGAAACCTGCTTTCATAAATTTCCTTTCTTTATTGCCCTGGAATTCTGAGCTCTTCTCATTTTCTCGTTTCCTTCTGCCATGGTGGTCAATCACCCTTCAACCTTTAAATGCTCTCTTCATGTAAGGAGTACCAACGAAAGGCACCTGACTGCCTTGTTTCCGGTGGTGAGTGATTCCAAAGTGAGCTGAAAAGTCAACGCAACTTTCTTAAATGCCTCACTCACTGACCTACAGAAAAGCTGAGCCTCTATCTTGCCCTGCCTCACAGTCACCTGTTTTTAATTGCATCAGTCCCCATATTAGCCACAGGCTTTGGTTTCACAGCCTGGGATGACTCACTGCCTCCTGCCTGAGAAGAGCTGTCATGAGTATCTCCTCACATTGATAGTTTCCTTTTTAATATTTATAAACACCAAAGTATTTTTCTTTCCCCCACTTGAAATGTATATATTCATTCATTAAAAGACATTGACGTTGCTGAGGTAATGGCCTGTCGACAGATTTACAGCAGGAACTATCTCACTGCCTGCAGGCCTGTGCATTTTAATATAATTAAAAGGCTTCTGTTTGGAATCTTAGCTAATTAATATTCATGCTTTCCTCCTTCCACCTGCCATTCCCGATTTGCTGTCTTTTAGCAGATTGATCAAGACCCAATTAATCCCACCACCAGTCAAAGCAAGGCAGGCAGGAAAAGAAAGGGGGAAATACCATTGCAGTGCTGGCTTTTTAATGAAAAAGCTCATTTTAACTAACAGAAATTTTTTCCTGGTTTATGCGGAAGGTTAAGGAAGAGTCTCTATAAATACGGTAGGAATAGAACAGATAGGAATTATAGGTTAAATCGGTCACATTAAAATTTTACTAATCTGTAAGTTTCATTCACACTGGAAATTACAAAACAGAAACTTGGAGAACCAGATAATAGGTATTTTTAAGAGAAATAAAGCTGAAAATGGCAGTGTGACAGTAGCTGAGAAAAACTATCCACACAAATGAATGTGATTCACCTACATAGGACCTTTGAGAACCAATCAGATTTCCAGGGATAGACACATGGCCACTGTCTTAGTCCATTCTCACTGGTCTACCAAATTACTACAGACTGGATAATTTGAAAACGACAGAAACTTATTTCTCACAGTTCTGGACTTTCTTCTAGTTTTGGTGTATAGTAAGGGCTTGCTCTTTGCTTCCAAGATGGTGCCTTGTCGATGTGGTCCCCCAGAAGGAAAAAACACTATGTCCTCATATGGCAGAAGGGATGGAAGAACAGAATTCATTCCCTCAAGCTCTTTTATAAGGGCACTGATATCATCCATAAGGGCAGAGCCCTCATAACCTAATCACCTACCTTTGAATAGTATTGCATTGGGGGTTAAGTTTCAACATGGATTTTGGAGGCGCACAAACATTCAAATCTTAGCAATCACTTACCTTTCTTTGCTTCTAAATGGAAACTGTTTTGCCTTAAAAAGGAAATATTAAGGTAGGGGATGGGGGAGTGGGGAGGATGGTAAACGATGAGAATGAGGTATTCAAATTAAACTTTCTTCAGGTATATGAAAGCCTGTCACAAAAAAAAAAAGAATTAAACTCTCTTCATTTGACTTTGAGGACAGAAAAGGGAATCTGAGCAGCATTTGTGATGAGACACTCAACAACCATGTTCTTGAGCTCAGGGGAGATCTGAATTAAAAGAAGGAAGAAATGGTTTGGGGGCTCTACCTTCCCCTGCACAGTTGCTCTTCCCAGTTGTGGGTATCTTGAGAACATGTTGTCCTGTGATGAGAACAAGAGCCACTAGAGAAAGTCACTAAGCAAAATATCTCACATTTAGGCTAGTTGACTTTGGCAAGTTTACTCCACTGCTTTTAGTCTCATCCATAAAATGGGCTAGTAATACTTCCTTCCGCGAACTGTTGTGGGGACTAAATGAGAGTCTTCAAGTGTCTAGTGCAAGACTCAGTAAATATCAGTTCCACTTATTTATCCCAGCAAGAGAGAAATGTCTTCCACACTATGGAATGGAGTACACAAGTGACAGCCACTTCATGTCACAGTGAACATTTCTCTAGAAAGAAGAAAGGATGGAGAGGTAAGGAACCCACTCTCTTTTGGTCACAAAATGCCCAAGTGAAAAAAAAAAAAAAACCAAAATGAAGCTTACTGCATCTCTAAGCCAGCCTCGCCCAGTGCAGTGGGTATTAACAATGGAGCAAAGAGGGGTCACAGGGACAAGATAAAAATAAATCAAAAGCACCGGATTTATGCAACAGGTACATGTAGTTTGTCTTGTTGATGAGTCACTGGTTTGAGAAATCTGTTTAGGTTCGGCAGGAAGCCCGTGAACAGGCTGCAACTTAATTGTCCTTCCACCATGGTTGCTCCCATTGTGAGCTTCAGGCTCTTTATTTTTAAAAAGTCTGGGTGATCACAATCCTCCTGGATGAGATCATATGGGGACTGTATTGCTGACCCATCCAACCAAAATGCCCTTTTACAGTTCCTGGCTATCAAACTCCCACTCATCCTCCAGGGCAGTTCAAGTGTCTCTCTTTCTGGGAAGCCATTCCTGTTAGCCTGGTCAGAAATAATGACTCTTTATTTTGTGTTCTGCTCTATTAACATTTGCAAGTCCCTCTCCCCCAGTGATAATAATGATATTTGCTAACAGTTATTGAAGACTTTCCATGTGCCAAATATTGCACTCAGTGTTTTATGGGCACTATCTCAGTTACTCTTAGGAGGTATATAAATTCTCCCAGTTTTACTGATGATAAAACTAGTCTAGTGAATTTTGTGAATATCTTGCCCATTAATATACAACTAACAAAGCAAGATTAGCAGCAAGGTATTTGGACTCCAGAGACCAACGTATTCATTGTGATCTCTTCCTCAATGCTTAATATACAGTAGGAGCTCAATAGAGATGTAAACACTGAATAAGAATCATCTTGATGGAATGGAGGAAAACGCCTCCAGACAGCAAGGCCAGTCTGGAATGGGCAAACTCTACCACAGAACATGCACAAGCTGGAGAGGCTTTCTGTAATCCATGCGCTTTGTCATCGCATTTCTGCTGAGCCTCTTTTTGGTCCTAGGCATGCCTAAAATTTGATTCAAAGTCAAAATTTCCTTGAAACAGATTCATCCCATGAAAAATGCTATGGATAAATAAGTTTACATCTCTTTTTTTAAGTCGTATATTTTGTCAAAATGTTATTGTCAGTAATAAGCCTAGGCTGCAGTGAAACAAGGGTTGAGTCAAAATGATTGAAAGCCTGAGATTGCTCCGCTGGGGTTTTGACTTAAGTCAAATCAATGTGGTGAAGGGAAAGACTGCAGAAGCAGACCTGGGTTAAGGTCCAGGGGATCCAGGAGTGATGTGGGTTGGATGTGTGTCCCCTCCAAATCTCATGTTGAAATTTGATCCCCAGTGTTGGAGGTGGAGCCTGGTGGGAGGTGTTTGGGTCATGGGGCAGATCCCTTATGAATGGCTTGGTGTCCTCCCCAATTTAACTAGTGGGTTCCCTCCTGTTAGTTCCCATGGGAGCTGTTTAAAGGAGCTGTTGTTTAAAGGAGTCTGACACTTCCTCCTCTCTCTTGCTCCCTCTCTCACTGTATGATGTGCCAGCTCCCCATTTACCTTCCACCATGATTGTAAGCTTCCTGAGGCCTCACCAGAAGTAGATGCTGGCACTATGCTTCTTGTACCTTCTGCAGAACTGTGAGCCAATTAAACATTTTTTCTTTATAAACTACCCAGTCTCAGATATTACTTTACAGCAATGCAAAACAGACAAACACAGGGTGTATCTTGTTGTCTCTCTAAAATAGTCGTCCATAAAATTGTGGTAATAAGCCTCCGTCACTCATTCATGTTGAGATGGCATGTATGAGAGCCTTTTGTGGTGCATGTGGATGGATGGTGCTCTTTGGAGAAAGTGGTTACAGTCATGACTTCCCGGACAGCATGCTTGCTTCAGCTGCCTGCTTTCGAGTGAGTCCTAGACAGATACCTAAAATGCATTTTCTTCCCCTTCTTGAGCTTCCAGCAAGATACAAACTGCTATCTAACAGATGATGTAGTTATAAATGAGAGGAGAATAATTGTGAGGGTTCTAGAGTCTTTCACGGAATAACTGTAAGAGACAGAAGTGATCATAGAATTCAACTCTCCCATTTTACAAATAAGGAAATTGAGACCAGAATCAGAAAAAATTTCTGGTGAATCAGGGATTGGCCAACTGCACCAAGATAACACAACTGGTTCACAGAAGAACTAGGATGGGAACTCAGATCTTCCAACTTCTATTCATATCATGCTGGCTTTCTCTTCTCAGAAATGAAAGTTCTATTTCCATTTTGATAAATGTCTCAAGTGAGAAGCAGGGAGGGAAAATCAGAGGAGGGTAAAAGAGAAGAAGAGGTAGACTCTTCTCTTTGAAACATTTAAGAAAGAAACAGGAAAAAGCTTTGTGCTTGTGTTGAAAAAAGAAAAATGAAGGAAAAAATAAAGAAAAAAATTATCAACAATTTAGAAAAATATAAGCAAGTAACAAGTTTATCCAAAAAGCTATGGAATATGAGTGAGAAAAACAAGTGAAGGAAAATCTGTACTAGTTAGAGTTCTCCAGAAAAACAGAATCAGTAGAAGATATCGATGATAATGATGATTACGATGATGATGATGATGATGATGATAATGATGATAGACAGAAATTTATAATAAAGAATGGCTTACACAATTATGGAGGCTAAGTCCAGGCCCAGGAGAGCTGATTTTGCAGTTTCAGTTCAAGTCTGAAGGCCTTGGAAGCAAGAGAGCTGATGGTATAATTTCCAGTCCTTCATATAGTCTTTCACAGTTTGCAGAAGGATCAGGCTATCCCTAAATTTTGAAACTGCTGTAGAAATTCATCAGCTACCTGCAAAATACCTGGTGAGAATGGTACTCAGTCTGATACCCAGAAGGATTGTGTTATGACCTGGTGCTGCACCTCTTACATTGCTTTTTTTAATTTGTAAACACAGGCTGAAATGTAAAGGGCCCAATATGTTTTGTTACTGTTTTAAAAAATATTTTAATCAATTTTATTGAACAATGATTTTTACAAACTAAAATGCCCATTTGAAGTACATAATTCAATAAGTTTTGACATATATATATATGCACACATCAGAGTAATCAATACGATAATAAAAATATAGACTATTTTCATCACCCTAAAAAGCTTTCTCATGTTCCTTTGTAGTCAATTTCTTCACCCCTTGTTTCAGACAGTCAATGATCTGCTTTATGTTGTTATAAATTAGATTTATTTGTTCTTGAAATTCTTATAAACAGAGTGCTAGAGTATGCACTCTTTTGTATCTAGTTTCTTTTACTTGGCCAGCTTCTTTTACTTGGCATAATGCTTTTGAAATTCCTTAATGCTGTTGCATATGTTAGTAGTAGTTCATTTCTTTTATTGCAAAGTGGTGTTCCATTTCATGGATATATCATAATTTGCCACTTAATGAAACTGCCAAATTTTTTTTCAAAGTGGTGTACCATTTCACATTCCCACTAACAGTGTATGAAAGTTCCAGTTGCTCCACACTTTTGCCAACATTTAATGTGGTCTCTCTTTTTTTTGCAAATTTAGTCTTAGTAAAGATGTAGCAGAATCTCATTGTGGTTTTAATTGCTTTTCCCAATGAATAATTTTATTGAACATATTTATATGTGCTTATTGGCCACTTATGTCTTCTTCTGAAAAATGGTATGAGATATTTTGCTATTTTTGGGGGGTCCTTTTTATTCTTATTATCAAGTTTTAAGTGTTCCTTATATATTCTAGTTGCAAGTGCTTTGTCTGACCTAGGTATTCTGAATATTCTAATCTATGGGGTTAATTTTAATTTTTTAATAGCACCTTTTAAAGAAAAAAACCTTATATTTATAAAGTCCAATCATTACCTAGCGAGTAGGAGAGAACCCAATAGTGTAAGTTTCAGTCTGAGTTCAAAGACCAGAGAACTGGAAGCCTGATGGTAGAAGTCCAGGTTCAAGTTTGAAGGTCTAAGAACCAGGAATGCCAATGTCAGAAGGCAGGAAAAATTGGATATGCTAGGCTAAAGCAGAGACAGCAAATTCACTTCCTCTGCCTTTTTGTTCTATTCAGGCCCTCAACAGATTGAATGATGCCTACTCACATTGGTCAGGGTCATCTTTACCCAGTCTACTGTTGCAAATGCAAATCTCTTTTAGAAACATCTTCACAGCTGTTTCACAGCAATTTTGTTTCACCAGTTATCTGGGTACCGCTTAGCCCAGTTAAATTGACACATAAAATTATCACAACCAGTTAGGACCACCAGTGTTGAATCGAAGTTATAAAAACAAACATCCTTGACTCGGTCACAGTCCTAAATGGAAAGTATTCAATTGTTCACCATTAAGTATGATATTCACTGTAAGTTTTTGCAAATTCACTGTAAATCAGAAGTACACAAAACTGGACTTGTATTCCTAATTTGTTGAGAGTTTTAATCATGAATGAGGGCTGTATTTTTTACAAATGCTTCTTCTGTATCATAATCCCTGGTAATATACCTTGCTCTGAAAATTCCTTTTTTCTAATATTAATATATCAGTTACAGCTTTCATTTGATTAGTGTTTGTATGGTATATTTTTTCCATCCTTTTATTTTGAACCTATCTGTGACATTGCATTTACTGTACACATCTTATAGACAACACATAACAAGAATGATTAGTTCTTTTTTTTATCCATTCTAATAATGTCGGCCCTTTAATTGAAGTGCTTAGAAAGTTTACATTTAATATGATTATTGATATGGCTATGTTTGAATTAACTATCTTAATAGTTGTTTTCAATTTGTCCCATTAATTCTTTTTTTTTCCTTTTTTCTGCCTTTTTTGGATTAAATTAAATATTTTTACGATTAGATTTTATCTCTGGCTTATTAGTTCTCCCTCTATATTTTCATTTTTGGGTGCATGTGTGTGTGTGTGTTGCTTTAAGTTTTAAAACATACATTTTAGCATATCTCAGTCTACCTTCAGTGCTATTATATAACTTACAGTGACATTCTTCCATGTTTTCCTTCCCATTCTTTGTACTATTATATATTTTTATCTGTGTGTATTATAGACTATACAACATGCTACTATTTTTGCTTCAGTTATCTTTTGAAAACCTCTTAAATAAATTTTTTTATTTATTCATATATTTACAATTTGTGGGGCTCTTTATGTCTGTATGTAACTCTAATTTCTTCCTCAAGAACGTCTTGTAGCATTTCTTGTAGTTCAGATCTCATAAATACAAGTTCTCTCAACTTTTCTTTGAAAAGTCATTATTTAAACTCCACTTTTAAAAGAAATATTCATTCGATATGGCATTCTAGTTTAACAGAAGATTTTTATTTAATTTTCTTGCTCTGTTGTTCTGTTTGCTTTAGTTTCAGTACTTTAAAGATGGTGTTATGTTGTCTTCTGGTTTAAACAGCCTTAGGCGAGAAAACTATGATAATTCTTATCTTTGTTGCTCTGTTCATAACATGTTCCCCACCCCCATCTGCTTTTTAAAATTATCTTTATATTGCCGGTTTTTACAGATTTTGTTATGATGTGTCTTAGTATATTTGTCTTTGTGTTTAGCCTCCTTGAAATGCCTTGTACTTCTCAAATATGTGAGCTTATAGTTTTCACCAAATTTGAAAAATTTCAGCCATATTTCTTTTTCTTATTTTTTGTTTTTGGGGCTTATTTGTTGTTGTTTTTGAGACAGGGTCACACTCTGTCATCTAGGAGTGTGACTGGAGTGTGGTGGCATGATCACAACTCATGGCAGTCTCAACCTCCCTGGCTCAGGTGATCTCCATGCTTCAGCCTCCCAAGTAACTGGGACTACAGGCACATGTCACCATGCCCAGCTAATGTGTGTTTTTTGTTTGTTTTTGTAGAAATGGGGTTTTGTCCAGCTAATGTGTGTTTTTTGTTTGTTTGTTTTTGTAGAAATGGGGTTTTGCCAGCCTGTTGACCAGGCTGTTCTCAAATTCCCGGGCTCAAGCAATCTGCCAGCCTCGGTCTCCCAAAGTGCTGGGATTATAGGTATGATCCACCATGCCCAGCTAAGCCATATTTCTGCATATATTTTTCTTTCCCCCTCCATTCTTCTGAAACTCTAATTAAATATATATTACATATTCTCTAATTATATATTAGATATAATAAACACTATACATATATTTCATATAACATATATTTATGTTAGACTGCTTGAAATTTTTCCAAAAGTCATTTATTAGTCCGTTTTCAGCCTACTATAAAGAACTACCTGAGACTGAGTAATTTATTTTTTAAAAAAAAGGTTTAAGTGACTCACAGTTTCACATGGCTGAGGAAACCTCAGGACACTTACGATCATGGCAGAAGAGGATGGGGAAGCAAGGCACGTATTCCATGGCAGCAGGAGAGAGAAGGTGAAGGGGGACAGTGCTACACTTTTAAACAAAACGATCTCATGAGAACTCACTCACTATCATGAGAACAGCAAGGGAGAAATCCACCCCTATGATTCAATCATTTCCCACGAGGTCACTCCCCCAACATGTGAGGATGACAATCTGACATGAGACTTGGGTGGGAACACAGAACCAAGCCATATCATTGTCATTGAGACTCTGTTCTTTTTTTTTTAAGTTTTTATTCTATATATACTTCGTTTTGGATAGTTTTCATTTATGTTTTCAAGTTCCCCACCCATTTTTTCTTCTACATTGTCTAATTGGCTATTAATTCCATGCAGTGATTTTTCATTCAAGATATTTTATTTTTCAGAACTAGAATTTATGATTTATGTTTTTCTCTATAAGTCATTTTTATCCTCATACTGTTTATATTTTTCCTTATATAATTATGCATATTTACAATAGCTGTTTTAAAATTGTTTGCTAATTCTTTCATCTCTGTCATTTTCAGTATGTTTCTACCAACTGATTTATTTTAATGGATATGGATCATATTTTCCTGTTTTCACATGATTAGTAATTTCATGGAATGACGTATTTGGTTAATTTTGTGCTTTGAATGATGGATTTTATAGTTTTTCTTTAAAGAGTGTTACACTTGTTCTGGTAGACAATTACATTACTGGAAGATCAGCTTGACCTTTTTGAAGACTGTTTTTAAGCTTTAGAAAGTCTCTGTTGAGTAGCCTTTACTATAAGGATAGTTTAGCCCCACTATGAAGGCATGACTTCTCTGAGGTCTTGACCAAATGCCCCAAGGTTTTTAGGGTTTTGTAGTTTGTTTTTTTTTTTTCCAATTTTTACTTTTTTATTCTGGTATCTTTTCTGCTTTTTATACAATTTTTTAAAATTCCAACTTTTATTTTAGATATGGCGGTACATGTGCATGTTTGTTACGTGGGTATATTGCACTCAGGTTGTGAGCATAGTACCCAATAGGTACTTTCTCATCCCATGCCTCCCTCCCTCCCTCCTCTAGTAGTCCACAATGTCTACTGTACCCCTGTTTATGTTCATTGGGCCAATGTTTAGCTTCCACTTATAAGTAAGAACATATGGTATTTAGCTTTCTGTTCCTGCATTAATTTGTTTAGGATTATGGTTTCCAACTCCATCCAGGTTGCTGCAAAAGACACAATTTCATTCTTTCTTATGGCTGTGTAGTATTCCATGATGCATATGTACTATATTTTCTTCCATTCCATCACTGATGGGCATTAAGGTTGATTCCATGTCTTTGCTGTTGTGAATAGCACAGTAATGAACATACAAGTGTATGTGTCTTTTTGGTATAATGATCTATTTTCCTTTGGGTATATACCCAGTAATGAGATTGTTGGGTCAAATGGTAGTTCTGTTTTATGTTCTTTGAGAAATCTCCAAACTGCTTTCCACAGTGGCTGAATTAATTTACATTCCCACCAAGGTATAGAAGAGTTCTCTTTTGTCCATAGCCCTACCAGCATCTGTTACCTTTTTACTTTTTAGTAATAGCCATTCTGACTACTGTGAGATCGTATCTCATTGTTGCTTTGATTTGCATTTCTCTAATGATTAGTGATATGAAGCATTTTTTTATGTGTTTGTTGGCCACTTGCATGCCTCCTTTGGAGCAGTGTCTGTTCATGTCTTTTGCCCTTTTTTAAAATGGGATTATTTATTTTCGTTTGCTGATTTGTTTAAATTCCCTATAAATTCTGGATATTAAACCTTTGTTGGATGCATAGTTTGCAAATATTTTCTCCTGTTTTGTAGGTTGTCTGTTTATTCTATTGATAGTTTCTTTTGCTGTGCAGAAACTCTTTAGTTTAATTAGGTCTTATTTGTCAATTTTTGGTTGCAATTGCTTTTAGGGACTTAGCCAAAAATTTTTTGCCAAGGCCAATGTCGAGAGGCGTATTTTGTAGCTTTTCTTCCTGGATTTTTATAGTTTGAGGTCTTACAAAGCCAAACTCTCTCTCTTCGCTGATGATATGATTCTCTACTTAGAAAACCCTAAAGACTACACAAAAAGGCTGGTAGCCCTGATGAATGATTTTAGCAAGATTTCAAGATACAAAATCAATGCACATAAATGAGTAGCATTTCTATACAACAATAGTGAGTAGACTGAGAGTCAATCGACCACATAATCCCATTTACATAGTCACAAAGAAAATAAAATACCTAGGAATATGGCTAATCAAGGAAATGAAAGATCTCTACAGGGAAAACTACAAAACACTCCTGAAAGAAATCAGAGGTGACACAAATAAATAGAAAAATATTCCAAGGTCATGGATTGGAAGAAACAGTATCATTAAAATGGCCATACTGCCCATAGCAATTTACAGATTAAATGCTATTTTTGTCAAACTAGCAATGTCATTTTTCACACAATTAGAAAAAAACTATTCTAAAATTCATATGGAACAAAAAAAAAAAAAAAAAAAAAGCCTGAATAGCCAAAGCAATACTAAGCAAAAAGAACAGAGCCAGAAGCACCACACTAGCTGACTTCAAACTATTCTATAAGGCAATAATAACCAAAACAGCATGGTATTGGTACAAAAACAGACACACAGACCAATGGAACAGGACAGAAAATTCAGAAATGAAGCTATACACTTATAACCATCTGATTTATTTTTGACAAGGCTGACAAAAACAAGCAATGGAGAAGGGACTCCTTATTCAATAAATGGTGCTGGGATAACTGGCTAGCCACACACAGAAGAATGAAATTGGGCCCTTATCTTTCACTATATACACAAATTAACCTAAGATGTCCCAAGTTCTTAATAAGAATTCTCCAGTCTAACTGCTTAAAATCTGACAATCTTCTAGCCCTTTGTGAGCGCTAGGAACCCTTTAGTTTATCATTTTTTACTGGTCTTGTAGGATTTATTCCTTTGCACGCATGTTTAAGTATTCAACAACAGACTCAAGAGAATCCCTATGATATTTTTGAACCTCATTTCCTGTGCAACTCCCTCCTTCCAATACTCTATCTTGAAAACTGAAGTCACATCAGTGTTTTTTTGTTTGTTTGTTTGAGCTGGAGTCTCACTCTGTCCCTGTAAAAGGCTATTCAGGCTTTTTGTTATTGTTTTTGTTCCATATGTATTTTAGAATAGTTTTTTCTAATTGTGTAACCTCCAATCTAATTTTTTCTAATTGTGGGAACTCCAATCTCTGTCTCTGCAACTCAGCAATTCTGCACTACTTGGTTTGAGAATCCTTCTTTGAACCAGAAGTGGAAAGTGTCTCCAGGCAAAAGTTGGGCAATCTATGGCTCACTTCACGTGTTTCTCTACTTTCAAGAATCATAGTCCTGTGCTGCCTGTTTTCCAAACTCCAAAAAACAGTTGTCTCACGTACTTTGCTCAGTTGTTTTAGTTGTTTATAATGGGAGAGGAAATCTGGACCCAATAACTCCATGAGGACCACAAGCAGACATTGACTCCGAATGTGCTTTTGTTTGCTTTTAAAGCACAAACGCATTGATTATTTTGATCTGAGAACAAAATAGCCTTGGAAGGGTTGAAGGACTTGATTAAATACAATGAAAATGCTACAGATGTCAATGAGTATTGGGTTGTGTTATTTATTAATGGGTTTTTTTGGTCATTTTATTTAATGAACTGGGGAGGAAGGAATTAGGAAAGACAAGGCCACTAGAAAGTCATTTCACAACAGGAAGAACTATTTTTTAAAGCATTTTCACACTCTTTTACTGTTCCTTAGGTAACTCCCTGTATTAGATACGATGGGCTAGATCATTCTGTGGTTACAAGTAACCTTCCAATAGCAGTTACCTAAGATAACTACATTTTATTCTCACTTATGCTGCCCATCCATTATGGGTGGATTATAACTCTGTTCCATATTATCTTCATTTCATTATCTATCTGAAGGAGTAGTACCCATCTGGGACATAAACAGTTTTATGGTAGAGGAAAAGAGATATGGAAAACCATGAGATGGCCCTTGCAACCTTTGCCTTGAAAATCACACATTGCATTGGTCTAAGCAGGTCACATTGCCATCCATTACTTTAACAAGCCAAAAATACAAAGTCTTTCCAAAGACAGGGGAACTATAAGAAAACAATATTTTGTGAATATTAACAGCAACTGATCTTCTGTCTTGGATTAGTTCCTATAGAAAAAACTACACAGCATCAGGGAATGCAGCTAAGCGTTTGAATGTGGACTCCATCCTGAACAGTCTCTGCTTAAATGACTACCACAGCCATTAGCAAGACTAAAAAGTGATCTGTATCTACTGATATGTGGAGACCACAAAAATACATTAAGTGAACAAAAGGAAGATAACATAATAGTGTACACAGCATACTTTCATTTGTGTTAAGAACAGAATATATTTGTATATCTGCATGTATAGCATAGAAATATTCTAAAAGAATGCACAGAAAATTGATACTTCTGAAATAATATGCAGGAAAATGTTTCTCTGAAACAGAATATAGGAGTGTAAATTCAGAGAAATATTCATATTATACACCCTTTTGTACTGTTTAAATTTTTTCAAGGCTATTTTTTTCCTGATGACTTTTTAAAAATTGCACTTCGGTCGGGCTTGGTGGCTCACACCTGTAATCCCAGCACTTTGGGAGGCTGAGGCAGGCAGATCACGAGGTCAGCAGATCGACACCATCCTGGCTAACACAGTGAAACCCCGTCTCTACTAAAAATGCAAAAAATTAGCCGGGCGTGGCGGCGGGCGCCTGTAGTCCCAGCTACTCGGGAGGCTGAGGCAGGAGAATGGCATGAACCCGGGAAGCGGAGCTTGCAGTGAGCCGAGATCACACCACTGCAGTCCAGCCTGGGCGACTGAGCGAGACTTCATCTCAAAAAAAAAAAAAAAAAAATTGTTGCTTAGTGTACACAGAAGAGTTTGATATTGGTCAGTCAATTTCCCCAGCAGTGTTACAGTATGTCATAGAGGGTAAAGATATGGAACCATACCACAGAAAGACCATAACCAAGATGAACTTAAGGAAGTTCTTCATAGTTTCTGGAGATTAACCTTATTAAAAATTATACATGAAATAAAATTTTCAAGCGACTTCCTTAGGTCCTGACATTGATGCTGAGTTTTTTCATCCCACTTCTGTAGAGATGTTTATTTCATGATACCCTTATCAAAGAAATAAAACAGAGCTTAATGCTTATTTGTACTACTTGTTTCCTGTTATGTTTTTCTCCTGCAAAAATTGCCACTGATGAACTATTCCTAATCTGAGAAGGCATTCTGCAATATCTGTCTTCTGAGCATGGAACTTGACTTTCCAGAATGGCAAGAGCCAATCCTCTGCCTAACCCTTACACAGAACAGACACTACTTTCTTCAGAATTCACTTCACAATATTAGAGCTGTGGCACAAGAACAAGGTCAATGCCACACTGGAATAATGAACATATTAGCTAAGAAGTTCTGAGTTTTATTGTGAGAATCAGGAAATTTCACAACTACCTCTATGGCTATGTTTTAAATTTTTTATGATTCTAATTAACCATCTCTCAGAATTCTTCTGCGTTAATGTGGGAGAAAGAAGAATGGCCACCCAAAGATGTCTACTTCCTAATCACTGAAATTTGTAAATATGTTGTGCTACATGGCAAATTATGGAAAGAAATTATGTTACATGAGAATTAAGATTGTAAATGGGATTAAGATTACTGATCAGCTGATCTTAAAATAGGGAAGCTATCCCGGATTATCCACATGAGTTCAATGTAATCAAAGGGTTCTCTAAATTGGAAGTGAGTGGCAGAAGATACCTCATCTTCATCACTGTCAGAGTGATGAAATATAAGAAAGATTCAGCCAGTCACCATGGGCTTTGATGATGGATGAGGTTCACAAGCCAAGGGATGTCAACAGTGTCTGGATGGTGGAAGAGGCAAGAAATTGATTCTCTCCTAAAGTCTCTAGAAAGAACATAGCCCTCTGACACCTTTACTTTGACCCAGAGTAAAAGTGAGACCTACCTCAAACTTCTAACCTGCAGAATTACAAGGTAATAAATTTGTGTCATTTTAAGCCACGAAATATGCAGCAATTTATTTCAGCAGCGATAGTAAACTAATACAATGTTTATTCCCCAGTGTTTAACTATATAGATTACTGGGTGCATCATACTCAGGACATGAACCGGTTTTATTGACTGGAAGAAAAACCTACGACATGGACTCTACAGGCACCTAATCAGGTTGTACCCCTTTTCTTCACAGGAATTAAATGTTGGAAGTCCTCTTGATAGTCAAGACACACAAGTAACTTGGAAGATCCAATAATAGGTCATGTTTCAATTAGATGTGAAGTAAGTTGTTTGAAAGAAAAACAACTTAGTCTTGCCATGCACACCTTCCATAGCACTTACTTGCCTTTCATATGGAGAGATAGCACTGTTGTCCTAATATCTAGCCCCACCACCTGAAACATACCTAGTTGTTTACTTGAAAGTTTGACCAGATGCAGTATCTAGTTGTTCATCGAGGGTGGAGCAAGACACAGGTAAGGATACTATTAAGAATAATACATACAAGCTTATTTGGTATAACCGAACAAAATAAATATTTTTCTAAGAAAAGCTGATTAAAAATTGATCATATCAATTGCATTAGCCATTTCCAATGAAGGAAGTTCTAGATAGAATAAGTACATCAGAAATGCTGAGAATACAAGGAACTCAATCCCTATCTTCACAGCTATGCTATAGCTACTTATACTACACCCAAATGACAAACATAGACTTCACTAATATCGTTTAAGTTTAAAGATATATGGACAAAAAACCTTGTTTGGGGCCTTGCCACTTCGTTTCAATGCTTTCAAACAAATTGTTCGTTAGATTCTGAAAGGGTGGTGCAGACAGCTATCAAGTCTTGAATCAGATGTCTGGAGAATAGTAAATGATAAAACTTGCAAGATTTGTTCATTGCCTAGTAGGTCATTCCTACATTAAATGGGAAGTGTCAATCCTGCTTATTTCTTAAGAGCTATTCCAGGCTTAATAGAAAACTTACATAAGAAGTTATTGTTTGTGTTAGTTTATGTTCATTGTTTTTTCACTCATGTATTCCATAAAAAATTGTCTTTTCTTAGCAACTATGCCGCTGAACCACAGTGCATTAATTTTATAAATGAGATATTGGTGTCACTACTGCAAAAGGTTCAGAGGGAGGCTTGAACTGTGGCATCACCATGGTGACTTGCTGCGATGGAAGCATCCCAGGGGTGATGGACCACAGGAAAACCATTAGAAAGCTCTCCTCTAGAGACATGTTGTTGTTTTTACTCAGCCACTTAAGGAATGGTCAAGGCCACAAAGTCAAGGAAGCAATCACTCTTCTTTGACTATTACAAAGAATAAAACGGAGTCTCTGGGCTCTTCTACAACCATTTATACTGACATAACCTTGAGAAAGGCTTCACCATTTCTTACTGGAAAATTACATTAGCAAGAGAGAAAAGGTCTTACAAGTGCCAAGGGGGCAGTAGTACATTACTAGCTTGTTTGCTCCCATTTTAAGTTTCTGTAGTTTTTTAAAATGTTTCATCAGTTTGGACAGAAGTGAGGATGCAAATTGGGGGTTTGCAGAAAAGTGGCCTGAGGGATGGAAATGGGGACAAAGAGGGACAGGACAACTTTACTTAGATCAATTTTGTAATAATAATAGATTTTCTAGCAAAGACCTGTCATTTCTTGTTTCTTTGTAATTACCATTCAAAATAATAGAGACTAATTGTTAAACGTGATAACTAAAAAATAGGAAGATATTTATCAGAACCCATTAACTTTTAAGAGATAACAAAGCTGTTAGAAAAAGTTTTTCCATTAACTCTGGGAATTTGCTTTGGTGCTGCTACTTCTGTGCTTTTAACTCTTGGAGTCAGTCTTTCTACTGGGTTTCTTTTTCTTTCATATAATTTTATGATATATGTCTATATCATATAATTATATTATAAATATTAGTATATTCTATTTATTATATATACTTATTAATATATTATATATGCCTATATATTATAAAATAAAACATATTTTATGGTTAACATTTGGAAACTAGTAAGGTTGACAGTATGCAGTTAATGCTAACCTAGCAGCCTTCTGGGTACTAATATACTATAAACGAAAACCAATTTGCTAAGGCTATTAGCAAAGTAAAGCAGATATTAGTCAATATTTTAAATAAGCTGCCTCCGGATGATTTCTCAATGACATGTCAGCCATGACGACAACAGTAACTATGGTTTAGATTTATGTTATCACATACATAGGTTAGGAGAAATTGTTATTGAATCATTATCAAAGGTTAATTCCAGTAGGAACTGGTTATATTTGACTTATTGCATGACTGCAGAATGTACCTCTAATCTTACCTAGAAATTTTCTGAATTCATGTTGCTGTTCAAAACAGATTTGAGATAAATAGGCCTAAATTGCAAGTGCTATTACAAACAGTAAAGAGTTCATAAATGGGATGTGAACTAAGTTAACTAGTTTTATATATGTATAAATATATAAAATAAATTATATATATAAATTATGTATATATAAATATGTACACATATTTAGAGGTCTAACTTTTCTTTTAAAATTCAATTATAGTGAAAAAAGCTTTTAGAAGTATCATGTATTAGGAAATTGAAGTGTTTTTTCTTCTGGTGACTTTCCATATCTAAAGCCATTTTTCCTTTTGCTTAAGAACAAAATAATATACTGTGTTTAATTTGGGTTGCCCTATAAACTCATTGTTTTTCTTATTTTTGAAATAAAATACATGGAACTGAAAAAGTAAATAGGAAAATATTCCAATTTCAGAGGTGTGGGAAAAGAAAGAAAATATCTAGAAAGTTATCTTATTTACTGGGTAAACAAAACCTCACAACTTTTTATGTACTTATACATATTTCTAAATGTGAAAATTTTCACAAATGTCACCTCTCCTTTGACTTGAGTACAATTATCCATGTAAACCCACGCACTCATTTATCTTAAAATCCTTATTTCTAATTAAATTGCAAAAGGGTGTAAACATTCCAAACCAAGAGCAGGCTGTTCTCATTTATTATTGAAAGAACACGATGACCTCCTAATACATATATACACACAGAGGGACACATCACGACACAGAGTCAGGAAAATGTTGCAAGCATTTGTTCAGTTAACACAAGCTAAGACAGGGACAGTAACCTACTCACAACCCCAAAAGGTTGTTATCCACACAGTAAATTAAATCATGGGTTGGCCAACTTGTCCAGAAAGTATGATAGACTGTGATAAGACCAACCCTTAGGCAAATTCTCCTTGCAATGGTTTTTCTGGCCTCAGAATCATTTTCTGTGTATAGGAGAGGGAAGCAGTATGAAGGAAAGCTGGCAGAGCCAGTGGTTCACCATGGTCTCCCCTCCCCAGCTGGAAACCAGATCTGGGCTAGAAGTCAAACTCAGGAGATCACAAATACACTCCACAGAAGTAGAGATCAGAGCACCCAAAGCAGTCACATCCTTTTCTTCACTAAGATCACTTAAATATATGTCTCCAGGCCCAAGGATAAGCTAAAAACCACTTGCCTAAAATGTGTGTGAACTGCCTGGCAGACTTTTATAGGTCTTTGGGAATAACTTTGAGGCAGAATTCGGAATATGCAAAGATTTAGGCAATTATTATCTACTCTGAGACCATGGCATGACTTGCCACATAGCCCAAAATTTTAGTTAAATTGAACCATCATTTATGGTTAACTTACTAGTCTTGGGATATGAGAATTTAAGAAGACATAGTTGAAATCACGTTATTAAATAATTGTTTCCCAAAAATACATGTTCCTGAACTAATTGATATAGACTAGAAATCATAGAAAATTCATGACCCATTCTAGTAACGGAAGAGTTTCTCATTCAGCCAGGTAACTATGCGTTCTTTTCCTGCAGTCATATCACCCTGAGTCACCCGATATGCTAGGTAGGATTTTCTCACTTAGTTGCCAGTTAGAGAAAAGCAATGTAAATTAATATTAGAAAAAAAATTAAAAACAAATAAGAATGAAGGGAGAGAAAAAAAGAGGGAGGAAGAAAAACAAGGGAAAGTAATCCACTGACTAAAATAAGCAAAATGTGGAAAGAACAGTCTTAGGTGTGAGTGGCTCCAGAGGTTTCAACGATGCTACCTGGTATTTTTCCTTGTGCCACTGCTGACCAGCATTTCCAAAAATCATGGAGGCCAGCCACCTGTAGCTTCAGATTTCTTCTTCCTCTTCCTCCTCCTCCTCCTCCTTCTTTCCTCCTCCTCCTCCTCCTTCTTCTTCTTTTTCTTCTTCTTCTGCTTTTCCTCTTTTTTTTTTGAGATGGAGTCTCACTCTGTCACCCAGGCTGGAGTGCAACAGCGCGATCTCGGCTCACTACAACCTCCACCTCCTGGGTTCAGGTGATTCTCCTGCCTCAGCCTCTGTAGTAGCTGGGACTACAGGCACCTGTCACATGCCTGGCTAATTTTTTTTTGTATTTTTAGTAGAGACTAGGTTTCACCATATTGGTCAGGCTGGTCTTGAACTCCTGACCTCAAGCAGTCCACCCGCTGTGGCCACCAAAACTGCTGGGATTACAGATGTGAGCCACCGTTCCTGGCCATCTTCATATTTCTATCCTCACCATCTCAGAAACCAAAATTATAAGCTCTGCTTAGAAAAATCACAGAAAAGAAAATCTGATTGTTTAGGTTTGTGATAGGTGCCTATGCTGGGATGAATCTCTGTGGCTAAGGAGAGAGGGTCTCACAAGCAGTTAGCAATTCCCAGAGTAGGACTTGGAGAGGAGCAGTTCCCAGAGAAGAGGAGAGCGCTATGCCCCGAGGAAAAAGACACTGTGCAGATAAAACAGAAAATATCCACCCTATCTACTCAACATATAAGGTTTATCAGACTCTGAAAAAAAAAAAAAGTAACTTTAGAGTTGAAAAGAATAATGGGAGTCTGTGATTCCAACTCTCCACCACTGTGTTCAATTCTGAGTACTATGTTTTAAAAGAGGCCTAGACAATTAAAGGGATGTGCAGAGGAGTGATGACACTAGAAGGAACTGAAACTTATTACCTTACAAAAAGAAGGACTAAAGACACAATGGACTTCAATTATTTGAACAATCTTTTCTGTAGGGAAAGATGCATATTTAGTCAGTGCTGCCCAATTCTAGGGCTCAGAAATGTAAATAATTGCCTATAGGATTCAGAAAGGTAACATAAGGGAGTGAAGCTAACCAGATGTTGAAAAAAATGATAGTACATGCATGATAATGAATGGCAAGTATTAGCTCCCGGATATGCAAATCTCTAGGCAGTGGAGGGCTGTTGAGACCTGGAGAACTTGTTTTTCACCTAAAGGAGGCAACCCCCACTCAGGTCCAGTTAATTGTTGCCCTGTGGAAATGTGGGTGTAACATTGCAAGACCTTACTTTTCTAAAAAGAGCCACCATATTTTTATGTGAACTCTCTCAATTTCTTCAATGTTGGCTCATTATTTTAAAAAACACCTTGTGGGTCAAGCAAAATACAGTTTTGAAAAAGATCCCGCTGGGTGCTCCAGATTGAAATCCCTACACCAAAAGGTAGAACCAGTGACTCAAAGTTCTTAAGAGACAAGTTTTTCATCTTTATAATTTATTTATATTTTAATAATTAGAAGTCTTCAGTAATGATGTAGTAGACGCCTTGTGAGGTAGTAAATATGCTGTCCCCAGAAACATGTATGGAGAAGCTGCTGCCCATCAGTAAGGAACACTGTGGAGATGAATTATGCATTAGGTGGTCATAGAAGCCCAAAATGAAGGTCTACAGATTGACTCTGAAATTTTTTAAATGAGATCAGAAAATGTTCTCTGAGAGAGATTCTAAAGAAGTAGAAGAGAACACGTGAAGACTTTATATAATCTAACTGGGATTTAGACACATTAGTGAAAGAGGTCATAATGAAAGCCAAAGCAATACAATATTTCTAAGTACAGGAAAGACCACATGGAACATATATGTGTCACATGTCCTGGCAATGGGATAGGACTGTAATGGACATAAGTTCAAATCTCCTTCTGTCTAGTCAAAAAAAAAGGTTGAGGGGGTGTTTCTGGCCCTATGCCGTGCTTTGGGATGTTTAGTATAAAGGTTTTGATGGTTAAGTGTCCTGGATTCATGTCCTCACTCATGTTACTCTTGAGTAATGTGACCATGGACAAGCCCCATGCCGCACTCCCCAAACAACTTGAATGAGGTACCATAATCTCAAATTCAATATTGCTAAAATAATATCCCCTACTCTCCTTTCTTCTTAGGCTCCCTTTCTTGACTTCCCCATTTCATGTGAAGCAGTCAAATTCGACCTCTTCCTAGATTCCTGTGGCGCATCATTTGCCCACTATGACGAGGGACATCTCTGAGATGACTTCATGAGCAATAAGCTAAAGAGGAAATCTGGGTTCACAGTGTAGGAGGACAAACTAAGGAACTTCCAACTGACACCAAAGACAACGAGCTGCCCAAAATGAGAAACAGGACTGTTGCTGAGCCACAGGCCTCATAAAGGAACACTTGGCAATACAAAAACCAAACCAAAGCTCAAAAACTCCTCCACACGGAACAGGTAACTTCTGAGACCAGACCGTTCTCTTCCCATTTTCGCCTGTAGAATTTTGGGCAAGGACAAAGGTTTCATCTTCTGGTTGTAGCTGTGCCCCTCAAACCTCTATGTAAAAGTGAATATTTATATATCAAGTCATATATATTTATTAAACTCAATTACAGCTTCTGACATGCTCCCATAAAGAAAAAAATGGCCACTACCTTTTTATTTTACCATTACTAAAAACAGTTGTAATAATCCTCCTAACATTGTCATAGCCTGAATATATTTAATTTATAAATAAAACAGTGCCTGCAGAAACATTAGTTGAATAGTCAGTGTAACCTTAAAATCTGTTTAAATGTGATATATGTAAAATTTGTTCTACAAATTCACTGCAGAGCCAGGCATAATAGCTCATGCCTACAGTTCCATCTACTCAGGAAGATGGAGTGGATAGCTAGCGCCCAGGAGTTTGAGGCTGCAGTGAGCTATGATCGCACCACCCATCTCTAATGAAAAAAAGAAATTCACACCAAAATTTATTTTTTTTCTAACTGGTAAGATATTTCTGTCTTTCTCAGTGGGATTGCCCAGCTGTCAATAAATATTATTTGACTAATAACTAATTAGTAATAAAAAATACCTATATTTTAACTGAGAGGCACTTCAGCAGAGTGAATAATAATCTGACCTCTAGAGTAAGACTGCCTGGATGCACATCCCAGTCACCACTTACTAACTGTTAAGTTTCTTTTTTTTTTCTTTCTTGAGACAGAGTTTCACTCTTGTTGCCAGGCTGGAGTGCAGTGGCGCGATCTTGGCTCACTGCAACCTCTACCTCCTGGATTCAAGCAATTCTCCTGCCTCAGCCTCCTGAGTAGCTGGGATTAGAGGCATGCACCACCATGCCCAGCTAATTTTGTATTTTCAGTAGAAATGGGGTTTCTCAGTGTTGGTCAGTCTGGTCTCGAACTCCCGACTTCAGGTGATTCACCTGCCTCGGCCTCCCAAAGTGCTGGGGTTACAGGTAGTTGTTAAGTTTCTTAACTTCTTAATAGTTTCCTGATTTATAAAAGAGTAAACCTACCTGATGTGTACCTACACCTAGGGTGCGACAAGGATTAAGTAATATATATGAGGCAGCACCTGACATACAGTTAGCAATGTGTACTGTGAACTATTATTATCATCATCTGTTGCCTTACAAAAATCCATTCATCCAATAAGTATTCACCAGGCTGTATCTTCTGACCCAGGCCCTGTACCAGGCACAGTAATATTTTTAGCATTTTCTAAGCCAGCAGCAGGGGTCTGACTTTAGTGTAGGCAGTGCATTCTCAAGTGTAAAAATCAAAGAGTAAGATGGAAGTGGGTGCAAGCCTCCTTCACCTACCTAATTAAATGCATAAATTAGAAATGACACTGAGTTGGCTTCAAGGGGAGGTGACCCACAATCTGTTGCTGAAATTTACAGTTAGATGGTTCCCCACTCAGGTTGCTTGTGCCACATCTACATTAAATTTGCATCTGGCTTAGATTTCTGTATTAGATGATGCTTCTAATTTGTGTTTTGGGTTAAGGCCCAGCTCCCAGTGTGTGCAGAGAGAGTGACGAATGAGGAGGCCGTGTTATCAGAAGGCCGGGTGGGACAGAGTTCTGATGTGAGTATGGTGTGCCAGCTCTCACATGTCTATAGCCCAGGCCAAAATCTGCCCTCAGTTATGCATGCACAGCTTGCATTGACGTCAGTAAGAACTGTGCTCATGTAACAGGAGGCAGAAATTTGGCTCTTTGATTTTAATAGAATTAAATGCCAAAAGTTTTGCTGGTGCAGGTTGCAAATGTAATCCCCAAGGGTCAGGAAAATGCAACAGAATACTGTTCTGTTGGCAATCTCATCTTCTGCACAGGCCATATAATTAAATGACTAAATTTCTCAAGCTTAACTTGGAAGGCCCTAATGCTATTGTGCCTATGTGTTGTGTGTGGCCTCCCATTGCAGTCAGACCTTTAAGAATGATTCCAAGATTTGGTCTGTGGCTTCAGATAAAAGCCTAACACATAGCCCTAATTCATTGTCTGCTGTAGATTTCATTTCTAGGCTGGGCCTTAACAACAATACCGAAGTCAGCTGGTAGTGCTGAACAGACTCCACTCCCCACCTTAGATGATCGGTGAATTATGTAATGACATTTAGAAGCCTAGCATTCTTAGAGTATTCAGTCTAAGTTTCAGTCTAATTTATGTTCAGACATACCCATAGCTTTGTCTTAATATTTATGTGGTTTTGGAAATTTAATTTAATTTTATGCAATGATGTTAAGAATTGGGTTTCCCAGACCTGAGCATCTGGTAATAAGATTTTGAGTGGTAAAACACAATTAAATAGCAATATTGAGCCAGGCCAATCATCCAAAAAAATTCTCTAACTAAGATGTTTCTGGTTCCTTTAACCAGTTATTCAAAGTCCTATTTCCTGCTTTGAGTCCAGAGAAGTAGGATTTTCTCCTGAACTGTTTATTTAGAACTTAGATGGATGCATGACCAAGTGTGTCTCCCATGCGATGAGTTTCCTTGTGGATGACATAACTTAGCAGAGCCTTCTGAGCCACTTGTCACTTCTCACTTTCTCCTCTCCAGAGGAAGACTGGGTTTTGTGGATGGTAAATTTGGGAGAATAGAACACATCTAATCCAGCCCTTTCCTCTTCTTACGCTCTTTGTGATATCTTCCTGCCTGCAAAGAATATGTATTCTTCTCTGCTCTCATGCTATTGATTTTGCTCCTGAGAAGGGAGGCAGCATTGCCTGTGACTGGGGGTGAGGTCTGTTTTGTTTAGGAGATTGGTATTCACAAATCCAGCACATATAAGCCATGTTCCTCAATAGCTTCAGGAGCAACAGAGCTGCCATCCTGACATCTGTCAATTCAACATTTTAATAAGTGGAGGTTGCCATACAAAAACTCATTAGCTAATGTTTGAAACTGACATATTAAAAACTAACAGTCTAAGAGCATTACTTAGAAATAGGGAGGCAAATATCAGGGGTGGAAAGTGGTTGCCCTTGAAAATCAGATTCAGGAGTGCAGAGTAGGAAAGAGTAAGAGATCACTGCCCTCACTCTACTTCAAGGTTCAAACTTGTTTTCATATGGCATGAACAATTCATGATTCCACACTCCACTCACGGAATCGTAACACATTGCAGTAGGAGAAACTTTAATAGATTTCCTTATCCAGTGTTTTTCAAACTGAAAGTCATAATTGGTTAGCATATTATATAATCAATGTATTGGATTGTGACCAACATTCTTTACTGGAATAAATAGAATGGGATAAAATAGATCACACTAAAGGGTATTATCCTGAATCACAACAGAAAATATATTTTCTATTGTGGGTTGTAATTACAAATATTTCAAATCTATTCAGTTCTGCTAACTTTCTACTCAACCTTCAACCTGTTCTTCAGTTCCCTTAATGATAATACGCACTCTATCCACCAAGCTAAGGAGTAATAAATTAGATTATGCAAATAAAATGCTTTGGAAACCATTAAGCTCAAACCATATGTAAGGTATAGTTATGCTTACTTTATGATTATTTTATGATTATAATTGAGAAACATCTGAGCTAGCTGACTTTCAAATCTGTACATCTCTCCAACATGAAAAAGTAGCCGCAGTCCCACCACAACCACCACCACCACCACCACACTCACACTCTTCTAAGGAGCTACTGATGCTACGCAGTGTGTGGGCAGAGCCCCAAATCAGTTGGGCTTAGAAACAAAGGAAATTCTGACCTGGAAGCACCTTTATACTGCAGAAAAGGATAATAGTTATGACAAACCTTGGAGTTACACAGACTGGGATCCAAATTTAGCTCTCCCACTGACTAACTATATGACTTGAGGCAAATTATTTAATTTTTTGGAGTCTCAGAATACCATCATCATCAAAACAACTATTGTTATATATTCTGGAAATATCAAGAAAATATTTTTCTCACTCTTTGTGGAGAAACTGAAGTGCCACTGAGGAGACAGAAATCCTGCCTAAGCTAAGAGGCAGCACAGCAGAGAAAAGAAGGAGAATGGCCATGCCTAAGCCAACTCTTCAGCTGTCTGTTCATGGCTGTGCAAGGGAGACCTACAGCACTGGGCTCTCTGCGCCCATGCTCTGTGAGCACCACTGAGTCTGCCCTCGAGTTATAGAGATATTTGTCATTCACAAATCCTCACATCTTGCTGTTTCCAATCTCATTCATTTGACCCATTGGCATTTTGACACAGGATTCCATGCTTGGTGTTCAGGAGCATCCTGTGGGCATAAAACCACAAGCTTTCCCAGAATAAAAGAGCCTGGGTTCTGCTGTGTTTGACAAGTGCAGGGCATAAAATTGGAAGGCCTCAGCTGATATTTCATTTCTGCCACTTCCTCATGTGATCTTTGCTAAATCATTTCATGTCTCTGTATCACATTTTCCTCCTTCAATAATATCAGATGAAACCAAACAGAAACTCCAGGATTAAAGTGCTGTGAGTAAAAATTAGAAATACTTGCATTTCCCAAAACAGAATATTGCTAATAGAAGCAAAACAAATAACTACTAGTATTTTTAAGGAACTAATAATAATGATAAATACGTTCTCTTTTGATGTCTGTCTTTACCATGCATATAAAATAGCAACAATGTTTATTTTTCTCATGTACACATCTTATCAATTAAATAACTTCCTTTGACAAAGATCACCTTTCACAATCTGGTCCTACCTACATTTTTTTACTTATTTTTTATCTTTCCCCCTACTCTGCTCATTCTATGCTGTGGCCATACTCAGCCTCTACATTTTCCAAACATGTCAGACATGTTCATAACTTTGTGTTTTTTCTCATGCAAATATCTTCTTCCCTCCTCTAACTCCATGCTTATGTTCAAGCTCAGCCCAGATGTCACACCTCATCTAAGAAGACAGCTCCCATCTCCTCTCCAAACAAAACTAATTTTTCCCACTTCAGGACTCCTATAGCATCTAATCCACACAGATAGTTAATGACATACACCAGAATATATCGTAGTTCTATGTTCTCCCTCACCAGACTGTCAGCCTCTTGAAGACAGAGACTGACCCATGTATATTTGAATATCCAGCCTTTCCATAGTGCCTGGTACTTAGTCAGCATGTAGTAAATGTCTGATCAAAGAACAAAGTTATCTTGACTTCTCAAGAGCTACAGTCTTTAACAAGGTTATGAAGTAGAGATTCATTCTTTCTCCTTTGGGCAGCTAAGCCAGTTAGAGAACCAGCCCTTGGTGAGGTTACAGGCAGAGGCAGCACTTGCGATCACGTGTAAATCAGGTTTCAGGCTAAGGAAATCACCACATAGTCACCAGACATCTTGTGGTAGGTAAGATAGTCCATATTTCAGACTAGGATGCATGGTAACAAAACCAAAACAAAGCCCTATTTGGGGCATTGAGAACCTGAGGCCGAGCTAGACTGTGGGCTCCTACCACAGATATGATGTGACCATAGGAGAAACAGTCAAGTGGCCTGGGTCCTTTGAACTTTTATCATCATAGTGGAAGTCCACACTAGGGAGAACTGAGCCATGAATGAGCCAGCTGATTCCTGCACTGGCTTCTTTGAACTCTGGTCATTTCAGACAAACATGCTTCCTGAGCAATCTGCATGAACTAACGGAGTCTGCATCCCTGGAGGGAGAAGATGAACACATATGAAATATTTGGAAGAAAATGCATAGCACCATATAACCTAGGATCAAATTATGCCAAACAGACATAGGTTTCCTGGTTTTATGATTCTACATTTGTATCACACAAATATAACCTAGGATAGTTTTACAGGCAAGCAGAGAGGATAACTATGTTTGTTGTGGAGCTTCAGCAAAGTGGAAATATCTTTCCTGTTCTGCCAGTCCTATCCCCAAAATACTTCCCTTATCAGGCTGCCTGAGAACTAAAGATCCAATATTAAAAGTCAGTCATTCACTTGAATTGACACTTCTTGTTTTTATTAAATTCCCCTGGAAGGGATAATGCATTCATCACAGGATAAACTAGTTTATCAAATCCTTTGAAAGATAGAAGATAGAACAGAGGGGTCCTGGGACCTCAATGGAAGAAAGGCTTATCATTAATGGAAAAAAGAGAACTAAAGCAAAAAAAAAAAAAAAAAGACACTTAAAAGAAACTTTGCCTCTTTCCAAAACTCCCAAAGGGCTTACCCTAAAAGTAATGTGGTCCAAGCAGCACCTGTTCTAATAATGACAGCCTTCTTTTCCTGGAGTCTGGTCTAGCTGGCATAGAACAAGATCCAGAAGGAGCTCCTGTCTGAAATTGTTTCACAAATTCACCTAAACCAATTTGACAAATATTTATTGGGTATATACCAAACGCTAGGCCCTTTGATAAGATGTAGATCTAAATAGCAGAATGAGCATCAGTCCTTGCTTTTAAGGAATTAATAGTGGGTAGACACATACATAAACAAATAAGTGTCATTTAGTGCCATAGATGTCATAGGCAATATAAAGTTGAAATTACAGAGGAACCACCAATGGGCCTGAGCTTGTCCAATTTTTCAAAACTTATTTCTTAGCACGAAAAATAAATCACTAAAAGGAGACCCGTATACCTAGACTGCAAAACTAATAATCCTAACATGATTCCGACCTTCTATAGGGAGAGCAGACACAGAGGATTACATAGTCAGAAAGCTTGCCCCAAATCTGCGGTAGCTGCCATGGGACTCCAAGAGATGGACAGCTGCTGCAGATTTCAGGCATTTACCTGCCAATGATAACGTGTCACCAGCCTCTCTGGAGAACTAAGAGGATCAATATGGTAACATCTCCAAAGCATGCTACTTCTGAGTGAAATCTACTTTCTATAAAGTATTCATAAAGGGTATTTGACTCGAGGCCTTGGAGACTGCAGCCCTTGGGAAGCTCCTCTATGCATTAAAATCCCATACATTAGAGTGGGGAGGTGCTAAGACCAGTTGTTTGAACTTCAATCCCAACTCATGGCTGGTCTTGAAATCAATTAACTAGGCCACAACATGCAATTTTTAAATTATGTATTAGAGAACAGAACAGGGCAGGACAGAAAATATCAGAATATAGCATACATAGTAGGGTTAATCACTGTTTTATAAAACTTATATTTTTGTTACATTCATGAACGTGACAGCTTGTGTTTGTGTATGGGCACACATCACATGCATATACACTGGGTCACTATGTAAAGTATGGGTGTTGATCTGTAGTTTGAAAATCACTACATTCCTAGCATGTACTCCAACCTTATTATACAGATGAGAGTGATCAGATCCAGAGAAGTTAAAATACTTGCCGAGAGTTTTACAGTTCATTAGTGGCAGAGTTAAAACTAGAACTCAGTGTTCTAGCTAAATCTAGAACCAGACTCCCTTCAGTGCCTCCCCAACCCTAGCACAATCCACCCAAGATCGTGATAGAGAGGGCAGGTGATGGTAGAAGACAAAAAGAGATTAAGGAGGGAGTAGGGGAGAGAGGAACCAAACCTCTGGGTCTTCTCTCACCAATATACACTACACTATATTTCTCTGAAGCCCATGAACAACCATGTTTCATTCAAAAAGGAGCAGAACAAATGATAGTATTTACAAAGTGTTCACCACTTGCTATGGGCCTTCCACTGTGCTGGATGTTTTGCACCTGAACCCTATATAAAGTAGATAATCTTATCATCCCAATTATTCAGGTGAGGAAACGGAACCTCAGAGAGTTAGGCGCTGGTCTTAAGTCACACAACTACTCAGTGACTAAGCCAAATCTAATTTAGAAGCCACTCTTACACTCTTTCCACCATCACCCTTTTTCCAGAGGCTCCCATTCTATGATCATTTTTTTCTCTATACATACTTCTAAGTTAATTTTATATGTTATATAAGCCAATATATATGGGAATAGATAGATATATATAAAATCTCAAATCCTCATTATTTTCCACAATTCAATTAATATATTATTGGATAAAGCTATAACATCCTTAAGAGGTAATAACTTATGACCCAACCAGCTCTACTATTCTCTTATATTAAAAAAAAAAAAACCAACCAACCAACCAAACAAACAAACAAAAAGCAGGGAAGATGTGTACAAAAGTTTAATTACACTGGGAAATGAGGAATACCTGGGCCTATTTTCTATCCATGCAGAACAGCTAGAGAAACAACCATACCATATAGAGGAAATAGAATAATAACATGAGGGTTTAATATCTCCATAGATACTTTGGCTGCTTACCCTTAAAACAGAATTTTAAAACAGCCCACTCCATTTTTTCTACTTGCCTGCCTAAAATTCCAGGTAGGATTTCCACATCAACCTCATTGTTTCTGTTGAATTTAGAAGTGTCCTCTTAACTCAGTATTTCAGTTTAAAATTTAGAGACAAGATACTATCAGCCTTAGCTCAACGTATCTTATTTTTCACTTCTTCCCTGTCCCTTTTATTGTCTCTCTTGTGTTATTTACACACATCTGACCCCTACTTGACTCTAAATCCTTTTGGGGAACAGGAATCACATCTTGTTTGTCTTTGGCCTCAACCTCTACCCCTACAAGGTCCTAGCCAAGGCCCTTATAATAGTCACACTCAATAAATGCTTATTAGAGTCAAAACAATGAATTCTTGGTGAACCAATCCAGCCTAATTATCTCACCAGGTCTAGCTGTTGCAGAACAGGCCATGTTTATTCCATGGATACTGACCCCAGCCCTGGCCACCTAGTTGGCTGTTTCTGATTTCTAATCATGGTTTAGGACTTTTACTTTAGGACTTTTACTTGCCCCAGATTTGGGGCAAGCTTTCTGACTATGTAATCCTCTGTGTCTGCTCTCCCTATAGAAGGTCAGAATCATGTTAGGATTATTAGTTTTGCAGTCTAGGTATACGGGTCTCCTTTTAGTCCTAAACCATGATTACTTTACTTTTACTTTTACTTAGGACTTTTACTTTACTTTACTTTTACTTTTACTTTTAGTCCTAAACCAAAATTCAACAATTTACAAAAATTGTTGAATTTTTACATAAAATTCAACAATTCACTTCCAAGTTGGATTCTGAGTACCTGGCCAAGATTGTCAAAGTCAAACAGAACTCTAGCAAAGAACAGTAGCAAGGTCATCAGGTCTTCCAGGATTCAGTCTTCCACGGTAAGAAGGTAGGCTCCAGGGAAGATATGGAGATTTGGAAGCTGCAGTTTTCTGAATGCTGCTGGAGGTAGAGCCTATTTCAGAGGGATGCACATGGAATGATGTCTCTAGGGTAGACTTTGGTCAAGATGGCCTTCACCAGCAACCCAGCCACTATTGACACAGAAGGCCACCTTTTTAGAATTGCTTATTTTGCTGATTCTTAATAATTACATTTACCTATATTTTATAAGATATGTTTTTAAATAGTTTATGTCAAATTATCTGAGGGTGGTGGGGTGAAGGAGAGAAGATGAGGACTTTTCAGCTCTCTCCTTTTATGAGGATCTGTGGAGGCCATTTTGGCCATGTTTTCCTGGTTCTTAATCTCATACTTCACACTTTTTCCAGATTTGGTTTCACTTCAATTGTTTCCTTTTTTTTTTTTTAATCCACCCACTTCCCCTCCCACATTAGCTCCTTTCCCTCCACCTGTAAACATTATCAAGGTATCCAATTACAAAGCCCCCTTCTTCGGAAGTCCTCACTGGCTCTCCAAGGCCTCCTAAACTTCAAGCATACTTTTTTCCATGTTCACATTTAAGACCAACCACAATCTAGTCCCAGTGTGCCTCTCCCTCTCATCGTCCATTGCTGGATCCATGCCTATCCCCATACCCACAGTGGACTGCTCAATGGTTTCAAAAAGTACCTGTGCTTTCCCGCATCTAGGCCTGTGCTTGTGATTTTCCTCCATTTGAAAGCCCTCAGTTTGCTCCCCACCTAGAGAATTAAGATACCACTCAAAAGCCACTTTCTTTGTGAAGTCTTTCTTAATTTCATAAAGTTGATACAATTTATCTAAGTTCCAAATCTCAGTAACACTTGGTGCCTAGAACTTCTCTTGTTGTACATGTCATATTCTACAGTGCACTGTAGAGATGTCTGTACCTGTCTAAGCATCCTTACTAGATTGTATACTCCTTGAGGTCAAGGGCTATGTGCTATACTATCTCTAAAATATCCCAGGCTCTGGCACAGATTCTCACACGTATTAGTAAAGAAGACATTAATTCTTTGATTTTTTAAAGTATTTTTGAGCACCTATGAAGGAGATCAAGATATGCCACTCCAAAACATGCTACTTTAGCATGTGGATTATTTTGAACTAAAGGACTAAAGGCAATTGATAAACAAGACATGCAAGAAAAGTTATCCATCCTTCTTTTATCTGCCTAAAAGCAGGGCATAAATTTCCCTTTGAGGAGGGTACCTCATGGTACGAGGAAGAAGAGACCGATTCATCACTGGAGACAGGGGGTCACACCAAGATGAGCTTATATAAACAAACCCTACTAAAATAACCCTTAACTTCCATTAGTTTCTTCTATATATTTCCTAGTCATTTTCCCACAATTTGTCACCCCTAGAAGCCCAATCCCCTTTTCTTTGTGTAGTCACTCCTCCACAATTTATTGCCCTTTGTACATAAGCCTCCAAGTCTAAACGCTTGAGTTTTCACCTCTTTTCTGTGAAATTTCATGCATATAAAAAGATTAACATCAATGAAAGCTGTATGCCTTTCCTCTTGTTAATCTGTCTTTTGTCGGTTTAATTTTCAAATTCCCAATCACTGAATTCAAGAAGATAGAAGATAAATTTTTCCTCCCCCTGCCTACTATATGACAGGCATTAGGAATGCATCAGTGAGAAAAACAAACAAAAAAATCCTGCTCTCATGCAGCTTATATCTATGTATTTCAGTAGGGTGGTAGGAAATAGATAATAAACTACATCTGTCTATATCTATATATCTATCTATATCTATATAGATATATAGTATATATATTGTATGCCAGGAGTGGTAAGTGCTATGAAGGAAATAAATTTGGTGAACAATTCTTTAAAAATAGTCCAAATATGGTTATAAGAAAATGCTTCCCTAAGAAGGTGACATAGAAGCAAATAATTTAAAGAGGTGGGAGAGTGAATCACGTGGCTTCTAGGCACAGGGAAGCGTAAGTGCAAAGATCTGAAAAGTTATATGCCTGGAGAGTTTGAGAAATAGCAAGAAGTCCAACGTGGCTAGAATGAAGTAACACAGAAGAAAAAAGATGAGATCAGAGAGGCAATGGGGAGACACATCATTAGGGACTTGAAAGCCATTAATAAGGACTTTTACTCTGAGTGAGATGGAAATCACTGGAGGGCTTTAAGCAGAAGACTGATGTAATCTATCTTATATTTTTACAAGGACACTTTAGCTGCCTTGCTGATGCTAAGATTGTGGTAACAAAAAGGTCAGAAGATTTCTGTTTCCCAGTCCAGCGTATGGAAAGCTTGGAAGTTGTACTAACTCTGTACTAACGAGTAAAAAGTGGAACAACTTGAAAAATCAACAACTCTTTTTACTTCTAAGAGAAGTGGAGCCACGGAGCAAACCATTGCCCCTTAAATTGGAGAAACTGATAGGTGAATATAGAGACTCATAACTTGCCAGAGCAGAAACCTCCATAGAAACTGGTGCTCGGGCAGGAAAGAAGTGAAAAGCCAAAAAGCACAGTTTGAAGAGAAGATCAGGAATGAAAACCACACTCCGATAAGGCAGAGAGTTGGAATTATCAGACTGGGAATTTAATACGATTATGATTAATAAGCTAAAGGTCCTAATGGATAACACAGATGACATGCAAGAACAGATAGGTAATGTAGAGATGTAGAGAGATGAAAATTCTAAGAAAGAACCAAAAAGAAATGCTAGAGATCAAAAACACTAAGGGAAATGAAGAATGCCTTTGAAGGGCTTAGTAGTAGACTAGACACAGCTGAGGAAAGAATCCCTGAGCTTGATGATACATCAATAGAAATTTCTGAATTGCAAAGCAAACAGAAAAATCACTGAAAATGAAACCTGAACAGACTATCCAAGAACTGTTGTACAACTACAAAAAGTGTAACATATGCATAATGAAAATATCAGAAGGAGAAGTAAAAGAGAAAGGAACAGAAAAAATATTTGCAAGACTGACTGGTAATTTCCCCAAAATTAGTGTCACACATTAAACCACAGATCCAGGAAGCTCAGACAATAGCAAGAAGGGCAAATGCCAGATTAAAACTACACATACATATATATATTATTTTCAAACTACAGAATATCAAAGGCAAAGAGAAGTCCTGAAAGAATCCGAGGGGGGAAAACGTTACTTACAAAGGAGCCAAGATAAAAACTGCATCTGACATGTCCTCAGAAACTATGCACATAGGAGGAGAATGGACTGAAATTAAAGTGTTGAGACAAAAGTGCCAAAGCAAGAAATCTAGTCAGGAGACAATGCCAGTGTCTAGATGAGAGATAAAGGTGGTTGGACCAGGGAGGTAGCAGTGGATGTGGTCCAATTCTGGGTATATTCTGTATGTAGAACCAATACAATTTACTGTCAGGTTAAAAATGAAATATGAAGGAAAGATTCACTTCACTGTTTTGGCCCGAGCAACTACAAAGGTAGAGTTGCCATTTACTGAAGACTGGGTTCACAGGGCGGAAAGCCCTCCCCTCAGGAGCCCTCGTGGACAAGTTGCAGCTTCTCCCCATTCCCTCTATCACATCTCCTCACCACTGGCAATCTTCCCTTTCCTGAGGCAGCCACGTCCCATTAAAAGATGTCTGAGGCCAGGTGTGGTGGCTCATGCCTATATTCCTAGCACTTCTGGAGGCCGAGGAAGGTGGATCACAAGGTCAGGAGTTTGAGACCAGCCTGGCCAACATGGTGAAACCCCATCTCTACTAAAAATACAAAAATTAACCAGGCGTGGTGGTGGGAACCTATGTTCCCAGCTACTCAGAGGGCTGAGGCAGGAGAATCGCTTGAACCCTGGAAGCAGAGATTGAAGGGAGCCAAGATCATACCACTGCACTCCAGCCTGGGAGGCAGCAGAGTCTCGCTCTGTCTCAAAAAAAAAAAGATGTCTGAGTTTCACCTAAGGGAGGAGAAGGGCTCCTTCCTTTTTTCAGTTTCCCTAGACCCTAGTAGTAGCTCCTTTTTGCATTTAGTATTTCCATATCCCTCAGAGTCCTTTTTTACCTCTTCTCTTAACCAATATACTAGTAAAACAATAGGCTAGCATAACACAATTCTTTGTATTGTATTTGTTTCTGTTCAGATCACTAGTGTAGTTTCTGATTGGGTGCTGACTGATACAGTCAGAGAGGGAAAAAGAACCAGCAAAGGAGCAGTCAGCAAAGGACAAAGACAGGTAGGGGACCTGGAATCCCAAGTATAGAAAATATGGCAAGACTAGAGAAGTGATCCAGTACGTCCAATGACAGTGATGATCATGTACGAGGAGGAATGAGAATTGACCATGCCTTCAGCCACATGAAGGACATTTGGTAACCTTGAAAAGGGCATCCGTCACCCTCACCAAGAAGCATCTTGCCATCAGTTTATCAATTCGTGGTACTAGAGCTCTGATTTTCCTTAGGATGCCCCCATCCTCCTCCCTCATTACATGTAGTTTGGGTAGGTTTGAACCCAGAGCAGGGCATGTGACCTAAGCCTGGTCAGAGTGCCACACTTCTTGGTTACTGTGATCAGTTCAGGGATGACGAGCACATAACCCAAGTTGGTCTAATAAGATTCAAACCAAAGACTTTTACTGGAGCATCTGGGAAAGAGGAATTCTTTCCCCGCTGAACATCAAGCTGAGAAGATAGGTTATAAGCCCAGAGATACTAGCAGTCATCTTACCACCAAAAGCGTAGAGTCAGCCTGAAAATGAAGTCAACAGAGAGAAAACAGAGCCAGGAAAAAAACCAAATTCTTATAGTATTTCGGTGATCCTTGTATTTAGCTGAGCCTGAAGCTGCCCCCAGGCTTTTTGGTTACATAAAAAGACTCATTTTTCCTGTTCATGCCAGTTGGAATTTAATGATCTTCACTTAACACCACAAAGTTATGAGCAAAATAGTTTAACAATGTTCAACTAGTGACTATAGAAATAAAAACAATTGATGAGTTTAGTGATTGGCCCAAAGTATCCATGACAAAGTTGAATCTATAAGACAGGTCTCCTAACTCTAAATAAACAGTACTTGCCACTATATCAAACGCTCCTCTAATAAACGCAGCTGCATTCATTATGACTGACATTTACACAGAACGCCTAAAAACTGCCATTATTCAGCTTAGGGAAGAGAAGGATTTGGACTAATAGATTTCAGTATGACTGGGAGACTTTTCTGAATTGTGTTGAATGGCTGTCCTCTTTTACCTCTATGCGATGAGATTTTTTTCACAGTGAAGAAAAGAGAATTTCAGAGTGGTGTGGCACTGTGATCAAAGGAATTAGAAAAACTCTTTATTTTGATATTAATTAGGAAATGTGTGGAGACAGAACTTTTTAAATGCATCTATTCTTGTCCAGCTGTGGTGGTTCATGCCTATAAATCCCAGCACTTTGGGAGGCTGAGGCGGGTGGATTACTTGAGGTCAGGAGTTGGAGACCAGCCTGGCCAACATGGTGAAACCACATCTCTACCAAAAAAAAACAAAAAACAAAAATTAGCCAGGCATGGTGGCGCACACCTGTAGTCCCACCTACTCAGGAGGCTGGGGCAGGAGAATTGCTTAAACCTGGGAGGCAGAGGGTACAGTGAGCCAAGATCGTGGCACTGTACTCCAGCCTGGGCGACAGGGTGAGACTCCATCTCAAAAACAAAGAAAACAAAACAATAAAAGCATCTATTCTTGTCCAGGATCAGAGGAGTATAAGTCATAGTCTCAATTTTTTTCTTAGCCCCAAATGCTAGGATTAAAACTGATTTGCCCCTTTTATTAAGTCTGCAGCAGACAGTCAGCTAATTTGACAACTGGTCACCTCAGCAATGGGTAGCTGAGGAAATCTACTTCCTAAGTGAGTAACAAGTACATGTTAAACCACTGTTTTTCTTCTGGAAACCTTGCCCTGGCCACACTAGGAGATGTCCCTGGTTGGATATAAATTTAGATCTTTGTGAGGTAGACAGATTATTCTGTCTCAGCGCTGCCACACAGCATCACTCCAGAGTCATGTCGAAGGCCCCGGCACAGGAGGACAGCACGATGGCCCTGTTGCCAAAAAGGCGCTTTGTGTGTGTGTGTGTGTGTGTGTGTGTGTGTCCGTGTGTGCATGTGTGCTTTAAAATCTCAGCGCTTAAATCAACCAATGAAATATTCATGGAATCTAAAGTAGTGGGCAAGCTAACGGCTTCCTTATGGGAATATCAATATTCTTGGAGCCAGTCTTAATCCAATATTCAGAAAGCTTCTCTTCTCCCTTTGTCACTTTGAGTTCAGACTTATTTTCAGAAACCCTCCCCTCTTTCACAATCCTGCTCCATTAATGGGGTGGGTGGTGCGGGTAGGCCAAGGGCAGAATGAGGTGACAAGAGGAAGGCACTGTGGGGTGGAGGTGCAGGCCTAGGAGAGAGGGGCACTCCTAGATGCAGTCACAGGTACGCCCAGAAGAGGCATTGAGGGTGGCTGCTCCGGGAAGGTGGAGAATATGTGCACAGTCGGGTGACTGGCTTTAGTGTTTTCGTCTGGTCTGGTCTGCTCTATGATTCCAGGTATGAATGTAGGATTTTCCTTCCTGGCAAGAGCCTGAGAGAGGGGTGGGGAGAGGGAGAAGGGGTGGTCCTAACTAGTGTCACAGAAGGAAATTACTGCAGGAGAAAGAAAATATTTTCCTTCATCCATTCTCTGTGAAATCTGGATGCCCCTCATGAGTGTGGAAAGAGGTACAGTAAGGGCAAACCTTGCCCAGCAGACAGCTCCCGGTGCTCATGATGTCCCCTGCATGTCCCCTTCCCCACCTGGCCCTTCGAGCCTTCCTGCCTCCACGCCCCACCACCTACTTGCCTTCCCTTAAGGTGGGGTGGAATTCTACATTCTCCTTTCCCTGCTTAGCCTCTCAGTTTGGACTGCCAAAAATGGGGCCAGTTAGGATAGTGGTTTCCTGATGTGGGTACCTGTCCCTCAGGGCTGGAATCAGGCCTGCCAGCTCATTCCAGGTCAGCCTGCCCAAAAGCCATGGAGCGGCCCTCTCCCTGGGGCTGCTCTGTGTTACTGAGACTTATCCAGCACTGCCCTTTCAGGTGCCCCAGGAGCTGGGGAGGCATAGAGACTTCTTGGAGACTGTTGCGCAGAGCAGTACTGCCAAGTCAAGCTGGGCACGGAGGAGGCCCAGTTACAGGTCGAGAGAGGTAGGTGTGGGCTGCAGGGCATGGGGAGAAGGCTGCTCTCCACACAGACCCCTCCCCCACCAGCCGGCTTCTCTCCAGCAGCAGCTGGTGAGCACCAGTGTTCAACACTAGGCGACAGAGGTTGTCAAGCAGCTGGAAATGCCGCTCTGTGGCCAGGGGGAGGGGGAAAGGGACTCTTAGCTTCGGACACTTCCCTGTGTATTTCTCTTCTACAGGCTAAATCTTCAAATCCAAGCTTGTAAAAATAATTCTTTTTTAACTTTCTATGCTTTAAGATTGATGTGCTATAAATGTGGGGATTACAACAAGGATGGTCAATGTTACAAATCAAGTTATTGTATTTTACCTTGCATGCTGAGGCTTCCTGACTGCAGTGCTTGAAGAAGGGAATTTCCTATATTCCATGCAGAAAGCAAGGTATTCTAACTTTTTCTATAGAAGCTTCAAACTTATTAAGTCATGAATATTGTAGATGACCTACAAGAAGAAAAGTGCAAGGAATGAACAGACCACAAGAGGATCCTCCTCTATTCATTATATTTCTCTAAGCCAGCCCCCTCTAAAATTACCCAGCAAACACCTAGAGGAATGCCCAAGGGTCCGCATAGCCTCCTGCCCTGGAATCACACTGTCTCCTCCCTAACACCTCTCCCTCCCAAGGCAGTCCTCTAAGTCAGGGGGTGCGATTTCCTAGGGATACTTGCCTGCTAGCCTGGTGAGCAGAGAGTCTGCTATACAATTGTCTTCACTGCTGTGATGCTGTGAAGGCCAAAGAAGAATCACCACTACCTTTTTTTTAAAGATCTGGTGAGTCCTTAAGAGATGCTTCTCCCCACCTTCCATCTACCAAAACCTCCACAAGAAGAACAACAAGACAAAAACCAGTTAGCACCAAAAGAGATGGTTCTAATGCTGCTGGCTTACACTCTCCCAGAATCTGGACCCGTGCTTTAATTCATTTACTAGTTGCGTGGACTTGGGAAAATTATTTCACCTCTCAGTGCCTTAGTTTCCTCATCTTCAAAATATTGATAATAGTATCTACCTGATAGGTTGCTGTGATCATTAAATGAGTTAACTTATTATTATTGGTGGGTCCAAAATGTTTTTTGAGTGAAAAAATCCTTGTCAGGTACTTGTGGAGAAAATATCCTCATCAATGGATTAATGTAAAGATACTAAAAGAGCCAGTCTGCCCTCAAGGCCCTATATAACTTAGATCTTATCTCCATCCAACTTGATCCAGCCCCACCAAAGGGTCATCAAAGTTTAACTCCGGTGACATAAATAGGTGACTGTGATATAAATATGTGTACTTAAAATGTGATCTGCATATATAAATGTCAATGAGGACTTGGTCCTCATCCAAGACCAGCTGGAGAGGCTTCAACAACGGTTGAGCAAGACTACCCCTTATCTTTGAACTCAAAAGCAACGAACTGGGTTCAAAGGAGAGGACTGGCCAGTCTCCCTGGCCATTCTCTGTTTTGCCTAATCAATGTCTCAAGAACATTGTGGCACAATACTCATGGTTAAGACACATTCTCAAACCCAACTGAGATAAAAATGAGTCCACTGTTTGAACCTACATCTGGGATCAGATGTGATGCCAGTAACTATCATGAGGCTGTGACTGTTACTCTGTAATGCACCCTGCCAAATACTTCATGTTCTTTCATTCAGTCCTCATGACATCAGTAGGTAGATTCTATTTTTCTCCCCATTTTACTGATGAGGCAACTGAAACTAGGAGAGGTTGAATAACTTGCCCAGGGGCACACAACTAACAAGTATCAGAGCCAGGAACCAAACTGAGGTTTATCCAACTCCTTCTGAGTCTATGATCTTAGCCATTACCCTTTACTCCAAATTACATTCAAGTAATTTTTAAAAGGAATTTTTTATATCAGAATATATTCCATTGGAATGGTTTTGTGAAATCAATCTGGATTCTTAACAAAGATTTCTCAATGTCTTCTTATTGAAAATAAAGCACCTTTGATGGCTCATGACCCATAGTCTGACACAAGCTTCTTATTCTACAGTCTTTTTAATAGGAGAAGCCACTCAAAATATTCAGCTATAGTTCCTACCCAAGGTGATTAGGCCAGCAGCTTCCAGATCTCTTACATTAGGTATTGCCTAGATGGTCTAACAGCTACTTATGGAACCTCCACAACTGTCCCATGCCTTTAAGAGCAGATAACTCAGCTGTTAACTTGGAAATAGTTTGACTTCTCTGTTGTTCATTCTCTCCTCACCCATACTTGAGAGAGAGGTAAATCCATATAGCAATGTTTTTCAAATAATGGGTTGAGTCCCTTTAGTGGGTCATAAAAATAATTTTGTATGTCTAGGCCAGCATAATTTTTTTTTTTTTATTTTTTTTTTTATTTTTTGAGACAGAGTCTCACTCTGTCACCCAGGCTGGAGTGCAGTGGCGCAATCTCAGCTCACTGCAACTTCCACCTCCCAGGTTCAAGTGATTCTCCTGCCTCAGCCTCCTGAGTAGCTGGGACTACAGGCACACACCACCACTCCCAGCTAATTTTTGTATTTTTAGTAGAGACAGAGTTTCACCATGTTGGCCAGGATGGTCTCGATGTCCTGACCTCATGATCTGCCCACCTCAACCTCCCAAAGTGCTGGGATTACAGGCGTGAGCCAATGCACTTGGTCATAATTTTTAATTAAACTAAATAGTATAGTTTAGAGAATGGAATATATCACATGTATTTAGAGTAAGTAGTGTTACATGAAACTTATTTTAGGTTTGCATGTGTGTAATAATGGATCACAATAAAAAATGCATATTTTATTGTTGATCACGAGTAAAACTGTTTGAAAGCCTTGGTTTTACAATTTTAGCCTCACATCCCCCAATTCTTGAGCCTTCAAAGGGAAGTATGAGCACTCAGCAAGGTCACAAGAAAGGAAATGCAATGAGACGATGATCCTGAGAGGAAGTGTGGTGGTAGATTTTGGTGGTAGAAATAAAGGAATAAAAAACTGTCTTTTTCATGAAGAACTGATTTCTCTTCCTGAGAGCAGTTAGATAAGATTGAAAAGCTTCCCTTGAAAGGCTAAATGGGATGAGAAAAGTACCCAGGAAACACAGAGATTGCTTAAGGATGACCGTGGCTCATGTAAAAGTTCTTGTAAAACCATTTAGAGGATTTTCGAGGTCCCGGTGCCTCACCAACATGGCATCAGGTCCAAGAGCACGTGACTCTAGCTTTCCCCAGGCAAATATCCAAGTGCAAACAGAAGGACAATAGATTATTGATTTCAAACTGATTTCATTTTAGAATCTTTTCTAAAAATACAAATTTCAGGGTATCCTCCTTATACATATAGAATCATAACCTCTAAAGAAGAACCCAGGAATCTGTCATTGTTAAAATCTTTCTAAATCATGCTGATAAAATCATCCTAGTCATGGTTCCAAAACTGGCAGTTGAGCCAAGAGATCAATTCAAATGAAAAGGCCTCTTGAAGTGAAGGTCTAAAGTGCTAGCTTTGCATTTTGGCAATCTAGAGCAACTGTACTAGTGAGCCAAAGTTCTTGAGTCTAGGCAGGAATGCCAGACAGATTCTTTATACTCTCCTGCTACTGACCTGGCCCACTCAGACTCCATGCCTGACACTGTCTCATTACAATAAAACAAGTAGCACAGAAATAGGACTGCAAATGACAGTAACCATCTGTTTTCCTTATCATGGTGGGGACATGAGCTTCAGCTTTTGGATTCAGGACCACAGGTATGGCAGAGAACAAAGTATATTTAGTGGACAATACACACTGGGATTCCTTGGTGTGCCAGACACTATTCTAGATGCAAGGTCTCTGTTCTCCTGGAACACACATTCCAGACAAGAAACCCAGATGCTTGCTGATATTTTTGTGAACCACATTTTACAACACTAAGGACTCAGACTTTGGAGTATTGGTAGGAGAGAGACGGGCTTTCTTGAGACTGGATTTTCAATATTTTCCCTCCTCTAACTCTTCTAAAAGGATGCTGTGTGGTAACCAGAAAAGATATCAGGGGCATGGAAAATGATCCAGCTTTATAAAATAGTCTTTGCTCCAAAATTTACAAAAACCTTTTAAAGTCACGGCACCAAATAACTACAGTAACTCAGAAAAGCCAGTGCCCTACTAATATTGAAAAATTGCACAGTGCCTGCAAGCCCAGTAACTATTCTTGATTTCTGTTTCCCATTTTCATCATAAGTATTAGTTAGGTGTCTCAATGGAGATAATTCAGCTTCTTCCCTCCAACATTTCACCACTCCAATTTTTCAGACTTTCTAAATTAAGTGGACAAATGGCCATGACTCTTTCCCTCTTCCCTAAACCACTTCCCTCTCCCATCCGCCAAAAAACAAAGCAAAAGAACACCCTAAAATTGTTAATCTCTATTAAAAGGAATATAAAATGTTGGGTTATTTTCTTGGCCAAGTCAAGATATTACTGGATGACATTTTTCAATTATTTAACTTGTCTGGTGGGATTTTTAGAAAGTAAATATGTCTGGCATTTTTTTTTTCCATTTCTCGTCCTGGAGGACTCCATATGGACAAAAATGTCTGTAGCCAGGGTTATTCCCAGGTATCAGGAGGACAAAGTGAAAGTACATAGGGTTCTCAGGGCTTACTAAAACTGGTAGCCCTCTCTCCCCAGTGTAACCTCCCTCCTGTAAGGATGCACTGAGACCAGTAACAACTGATGCTGGGCCAAGAGCAGAGAATCTGGGCTTTTTCTTTTCAGTAACACTCCATTAAAAACTCCTCACCTATACTAGGCTTTTGTTTATTTATAAGCCAAGTCATACTCATACATACACATATATAATCATCCATTCATTTGACAAATATTTATTGACCACCTACTCTGTGCCAGCCAGAAGCAAATGACATTGTGGCTTTCTCACCATGGGAAACCTATTGCACTTGCTTTAGATGAGCCATGTATCCCAGGAACAGTTTTACGGCATAGCATTTGTGTACAGTGCTTGCTGTGTAAGTTCATTCATTATTGTTAATTATCAATATAAAAAATATAAAAAACACCCAAAAAAACAAAATTTCACTTAATACTACCAACCAACAATGACTACCACTTATATTTGATTATATTTTATTCTATTTTTATATTCAGTTTTAATTTTATTTGCTTTATAAAAAGATATTCATACTGTACATATAATTTATATGCTGCTTGTTTTCCCCACTTATCAACACAACCTATGACTTTTCCCAGTAATAATTTCTGGGACTTGAAGACACAGGTATTTCTAGAGCCATGACAAGTCACCAAATAGTTCGTATGGCTTCTTCATTCACAATTCAGGTTTGAAAACAATCATATTTTCTGGTAGCCTCTTCCTCACATTTTTATACTATATGAATTTAAGGAGTTGACAATTTTAGCTTTTATATGAAGCAATAGAATAATTATGGAACTTGTAGTAAGTGTGTGAGTCTTGGATAGGAACTAAATGTCCTGATTTCCCTCTATTCCCTGATGTCTCCTGCTGGGCATCCTTTTAAATTTTACTGGATACCACTATTTCCTGCTGGACTCTGTAGTCTCCAAGTGGGCACTGCCATCACCACCATTGTGCCTACAAAATCTGATGCAGTATGGCAGAGACCACAGAATCACCAAGACATCCAGCTGCTTTCCCACATTACCCTGCCCTCTTGCAGTTAGGCAGCCATATGACCAGTGCTGGTCAATGAATGATGGATGGGAAGGATATGTGTCACTTCCAGGTCAGGTCAATGTGGAACTCTTGAGGTATCTCTTTGATCAAGAAGACTATGTGTTCCAGATAGTAGCAATCAAAAAATAGTAGAGCCTTCATCAACCTAGAACCCCAGTGACTGAGGTAATGAAGCCCTCATGAACTTACCTTGGACATGTAAAGTAAGCAAAAAATAAGTCACTGGGAATTGACACTTTTTTGTTACTGCATCATAACATGTCCTATTTTTACTACTAGACACAGTTTTTAGGGAAATCATTTAAAAGAATGAACTAAAACATTTTTATATATAGCCAACACCCTCTATAGAAATCAGATATGAGGTAAACAGAAGCGATACATACTTTACTGTTTTCAGAATTCTAGCCACCTGTTCCGAAAATTCCATCAAATATCAGAAGTCTATGGTTGATACAGCTTATGCTCACTGGATGTTTCACCTACTTACCACTCTGATCCTAAACATGACACATATTCAGAAATAGGTAAAACACAATGAGATTAGAAAATGGGGGCAAAAGACTGGAACAGAAATCTCACCAAAGAAGATAGAGATGGTAATAAGCATATGAAAAGACACGCAACATCATGTATCATTCAGGAATTGCAAATTAAAACAGCAATGAGATACCACTACATACCTACTCAAATGACTAAAATCCAAAACACTGATAATGCCAAATGCTGGTGAGGATGAGGAGCAATACAGGCAGTCACTCACTGATGGTAGCAATACAAGATGGTACAGCCACTTCAGAAAACAGTTTGGATTAATTTTCATATAAAGAGTAAGGAAAGGATCCAGTTTCAGCTTTCTACTTATGGCTAGCCAATTTTCCCAGCACCATTTATTAAATAGGGAATCCTTTCCCCATTTCTTGTTTTTCTCAGGTTTGTCAAAGATCAGATGGCTGCAGATGTGTGGTATTATTTCTGAGGACTCTGTTCTATTCCATTGGTCTATATCTCTGTTTTGGTACCAGTACCATGCTGTTTTGGTTACTGTAGCCTTGTAGTATAGTTTGAAGTCAGGTAGCGTGATGCCTCCAGCTTTGTTCTTTTGACTAAGGACTGTCTTGGCAATGCGGGCTCTTTTTTGGTTCCATATGATGGATTAGAGACTTAAATGTTAGACCTAATACCATAAAAACCCTAGAAGAAAACCTAGGTAATACCATGCAGGACATAGGCATGGGCAAGGACTTCATGTCTAAAATACCAAAAGCAATGGCAACAAAAGCCAAAATTGACAAATGGGATCTAATTAAACTAAAGAGCTTCTGCACAGCAAAAGAAACTACCATCAGAGTGAACAGGCAACCTACAGAATGGGAGAAAACTTTTGCAATCTACTCATCTGACAAAGGGCTAATATCCAGAACCTACAAAGAACTCAAACAAATTTACAAGAAAAAAACAAACAACTCCATCAAAAAGTGGGCAAAGGATATGAACAGACATTTCTCAAAAGAAGACATGCATACAGCCAACAGACACATGAAAAAATGCTCATCATCACTGGCCATCAGAGAAATGCAAATCAAAACCACAATGAGATACCATCTCACACCAGTTAGAATGGCAATCATTAAAAAGTCAGGAAACAACAGGTGCTGGAGAGGATGTGGAGAAACAGGGACACTTTTACACTATTGGTGGGATTGTAAACTAGTTCAACCATTATGGAAAACAGTATGGCAATTCCTCAAGGATCTAGAACTAGAAGTATCATATGACCCAGCTATCCCATTACTGGGTATATACCCAAAGGATTATAAATCATGCTGCTATAAAGACACATGCACACGTATGTTTATTGCGGCACTATTCACAATAGCAAAGACTTGGAATCAACCCAAATGTCCATCAGTGACAGACTGGATTAAGAAAATGTGGCACATATACACCATGGAATACTATGCATCCATAAAAAAGGATGAGTTTGTGTCCTTTGTAGGGACATGGATGCAGCTGGAAACCATCATTCTCAGCAAACTATCGCAAGAACAGAAAACCAAACACTGCATGTTCTCACTCATAGGTGGGAATTGAACAATGAGATCACTTGGACTCTGGAAGGGGAACATCACACACCAGGGCCTATCATGGGGAGGGGAGAGGAGGGAGGGGGAGGAGTGAGGGATTGCATTGGGAGTTATACCTGATGTAAATGACGAGTTGATGGGTGCTGATGAGTTGATGGGTGCAGCACACCAACATGGCACAAGTATACATATGTAACAAACCTGCATGTTATGCACATGTACCCTAGAACTTAAAGTATAATAATAATAATAATAATAATAATAATAAAACAGTTTGGAAATTTCTAACAAAATTAAACATACCCTTACCATACATTCCAGCAATTCCATTTTTTGGTGTTTACCCAAGTTACTGTAAAACTTACATCTACACAAAAATGGGCACACAGATATTTGTAGCAACTTTATTCACAATTGCCAAAATTTTGCAGCAACCAAGATATCTTTCAGTAAGTGAAATAAACTATGATAAATCCAGACAAGGTGATATTATTCAGTGCTAAAAAGGAAATGAGCTATCAAGCCACAAAAGACATGAAGGAAACTTAAATGCATTTTACTAAGTGAAGCCAATCTGAAAAGGCTGTATATTGTGTGATCTCAATTATATGACATTCTAGAAAAGGCAAAACTATACAGTAAAAAGGTAAGTAGTTGTCAGGGGTTAGAAGGACAGAGGTTAGGAGGAGGGAAGGATGAATAGGTGGAGCATAGAGAATTTTTAAGGCAGTGAAACGATTCTGTAGGATACTATAATTGTGGATACATATCATTATGAATTTCAAAATCCATAGAATGTACAGCACCAAAAGTGAACCCTAATGTAAACCATGGACTTTGTGTGATAATAATGTGCCATTGTAGGCTCATCATTGTAACAAATGTTTTGCTCTGGGGTGAAATGTTGACAGAGAATTGGCATATATGTGGGGAAAGGGAGTATGCGGGAAATCTCTGTACCTTGTGCTCAATTTTGCTATTAATGCAAAACTCCTCGAGAAAATAAAGTTTATTTGAAATTTTTGAAACAAAAAATCACAAAAAGTAGAGGCAAATGCAGAGAGAAAATTTAAAAATGTAACTCTTAGTAATCATGTTGGTGGTAGTACTACTAATATTACTGTTCTGAACCTGTTATGTTTGTAAAAACCTATCGCACAAAAGTTGTACTGGAAATTTCAAAATGAGCTCATAAGTTTATATTTTCTCTAAAAATATATAGATACATCCTAGCTCTGCCCACTGAAAAGACCTGGAAACAATGATCAACACAATCGGGATAAACACACTTTGTGCCTAGATTGTGGTTTCTAAGTACCATTTCCCATTAAAAGAAACCAGGGACTCTTGAAGAAATGGCAGATTCCATGTTTGGGGCAGAAAATATACAAGATGAGCCTAGACTGACTTGTCATATGAGATAGCAAAGAAGCTATCAAAGACCACAAGGATCATGTGAAAAGGATTCAAATGCCAATGAAAGAAGCTCTCATTGGCCAAAGATGGGACAAATTGAACGCATAAAGATAATGATTACAATCACTTGAAATCCACCAAATATGTTGAATACATACACGAACACATGGATACATGAGTTCATAATAACTAAGATAAAAATTAATCCTTGGAGGGTAAGATGAAACAGTCAATACCTTGAAAAATGATTGAATAAAAGAATCAAGCCTTTATTGGCCTTTCCTATATGAACTGTAACACCAATAAATCAAATAATAGATGAAGAGATGAGTATTTTTACAAAAATATTCCAATGAATAAGTAGAAAAGAAATAATATGCAATAATATTCTGCAGTCCACTAGGCATTGAGCAATCAATGTCTGCCAAGTCACAAAGAGAGACAACCAGACATTACATACTATCTGATGTGCCACCCATATCCTTGCCGAAGAGATAGTTTCATCAAGCCTCCAAATCCAGCTGCCAGTTTGCAGGAAATACAGAGGCTGGAAGAAATGCTGAATCACATCAGGAGCATCCAATCAGCAACATCCAGCCTACAAGAAACTCTACAGGTCAAATGCCCTGAGTAACAGATACATTGTACAGAAAAGAGAAGTTTGGAGGGGAAAACTATAGGTTTAAAGAGATTGAAAGGATATATCACAAGATTTTTAAATAGATAAAACTAAACTATAATGTTTAGGGATGTCACTTGGGGGGTAAAACCACAACTAAAGTTGTGAAAGAAAAGTGATTTTTATGGAAGTCAGTATATTACTTTCATGGGGAGGGAGGCAGAAATTGTAATTGGGACAAAGCACATGGAGGGCTTCTGATTTGGCTGACCAAGTTCTGTTTGTTTATCTGGTTGATGATTAACAGAGTGCTTGCCTTATAACAATCTATTAAGCTCTACACTTGTTTTGTTTGGTTTTCTCTGTTTGTGTTTTATTTTATAATTTTTTTACAAAGGCTTTAAACTTTAAAAACACACAGACACACACAGTGTGTTGAGGTCTCTGGAGAAGCTTCAAAGAGGTAGCATAGCCTGAATTCAGTCTTAAATGGCAAAGCCAATGAGAGTTGGGAATGAAAATTTAATTGACTTAGAGGGAAAGGAGTCCCTCTGAACCCTGCGTGAGCTACTCATCTTTCTGGTGGCAGCACCTCAAATCCCTCAGGCCCAAGCCAGTCAAGCTCAGAATCCACCATAATTTCCCTTCACTGAGCTTTGCTATTTTTTCACTTCCTCCATATGGGTTCTTGTTGTACCAAGTAACAAATACTTCCCTTCCCATGTTCTTGATTTAAGGCATGAACCCCACTCATAGAGGCATATCACAAGCTATCACTCACTATCTGTAAAAGCTAGAGAAGACAAACCCTGGGTCCTAGAATCAATGGCTCCTTCACATTCTGAGGATGTGCTATTTGACCTGAGAAGCCACTGGGGACTTGGAACTAAAGCATGGGGCCAGCTCTTGCTCTCTTTCAACCTAAAACTAAAAAAAAAAAATAAAAAAATAAAAAAATAAAAAAAATCCACTGACCCAAAGCAGTGGTCCCCAGATTAGAAATCAGCCCCAGTCATGATTAGAAGAGACGCCACTTGGAAAAGGCTGGCGCAAAGCTGATAAGCACAAAGTATTCTTGGAATTGTTGTGTTGTTTTTAAAATGATGGTGTTTTTATTTCACATTTTTGTTGCTTCTTGTCCATTTTCACTGGGAGTTGAGTATTTCTCCGAATTTTCCTTTTCGTTGCCCTCAGGGAGATGGGGCCTTTCTTCAGGAAAGCATTCTTTCCTCCAATTAGTTCTATTTTTCTTCTCTAGGAGTGTTCCATGCAGTCTAGAGTCAGCCTAACTTCTGGCTGGTGTCTACTGGCCTGATCACTCCTCTCCCCTGGATTGAGAACACGTCCTTCTGATCTGCCTTTCCAGCTTTTAGGTCTAGAAAGGCTAGGTGAAAAATGTGGATGGATGTGGAGTCATCTTCACCAGGAACTAAAGGAAGGAGACTGTTTTACACAACTGTCCATTGAGGTGAGGACAGAGGTGAGAATTCTTACCTTTTTGTCTATATGGCCTCTGATAAGCAGAGAAATAGCTGAAAATAGATGCCCACCAGGGGAAAATGAGAGTCAGCCCAAGCTGCTTATTCTCAGTGTCCAGAGTTCCTGACTTAATTCTGTGATTGTGTGAGTGAGCCCCACCAGTAAACCCCGAACCTTCACCACTGTGAACCTTCTTGCTTGGAGAAGGAGGCAGGTGATTTTCTTGACATATTAGTGTGAATTTCTGTTCCTATTTGCAGTTCGAGACTTAACTAAACTGAACGTTTTGTTTCCTGTTACAGAAATTCCATCATGTTTTCTGGACAGTATTTTGGAAAGCAAAGTCCCTTCCTCGACCCCATAAAAATCCCTATCAAGTTGTTGGCAGCTTCCTCTGCAAAGGCATGTAAGGAGTATCAATATGGAATGGGAACCAATGGCCAGCAGTACACATTTCAGCCCACAATACACATTTCACATGTTAGAGTGAGCAAAGAGCTCAGGGAGCCACGTGTTTGTGGCCCTGGAATGTGTACTGTGGGCTGTGGTGAATTGTCTGATGCATCCCAGATGACAACTGCTGTGGACCCCTAAGGAGGGAGCAGGGGTGTGAAGTGACCCTCCTGTGTCTGGGAGGTCTTGCTACAAAACAATCCAGAACTTTGGCCCAATGGATGCTATCAAAAGCAGTCACTGAGGCCAGTTGCCAAGAAATACCATAGTCAGTTTTCTTTGCCTTTTCTAGTGGCAGGTGTTCTCCCTAGTTGGATGAAAAGTATGCAACTGCTCACTTAATTCTGAAAGACAGCAAGCACTTCCCAAGGCATCGCCCAAGCTGTGGTCCCCATTTCTGCCCATGGTGCTGTGAATCCTGGGCCATTTTCCATGTTCCACTCACAGGCATGTTGGTGGGGTACTAGAGGGGCGTGTGTGTTACAGCGTGTGCCTGGATTTCATATTCAGTGGCACCCCACCCACTCCCTCTCCCAGAAATAGAAGAGAAAGCAAGGTGAGGGAGAGAAGAAGGGACTGGTGCGTTCGATAGATACCAGAGAGTGATCAGAAACTGTTTTTTTCCGGTAGAAAAGTATTTTTCCAACAATTAGGCTTAAGAGAAAGCCACAAAGACCTGAAGAAGGAAAAGCATTTTCTTACCCAAAAGACTTGGGCTTATCAAGGCAATTGAAGCAGCAAAAAATGTTATTGAGACCAATGCTCTTCCTTTCTTGTTGGCTGCCACCATGCAAGCAACTGAGTGTATGAAAGCATTGCAAATATTTGGAAGCAGGATAGGATGGCAGTCAGCAATAGAGCTTGAAGTTGGAAATTACAGGTTCGAATCCTGATTCTTCCACCTACCAGCTTTTACAAGTTACTAACATCTGGTGAGTGTTTAACGAAATAATGCATTTCAATTGCCAAAAACAGTACCAGAGAGGTAGTGTATGTTCCATAAACATAGTATTCTTACTTACTGAGATAAAACTTTTTAAAGCATATATGTCCCAAAGAACAAAGAGAAACCTTAGCACGGACCAACATTCCTCTGTCAGGGAAACTCTTCTTGAGAAAAGGCACACCTGGAAGCAGGAGGGGGAAAGGAGATAGGTACCTAAGTGGCCAAGTCAACCCCTGTGGCCAATGACTAGCCACTTTTAAAATCAATGTGTGCCTTCACATGAAAGATAAGGGGACATGAGGATACACAGAGAGGGTCTTGTGCAGGAGATGCTGCACTCACACCTGCCTCTGAACTCCCTGATTCTTTCCATGCCCACCTCACATGCAGGAGGACTGGAGCTGAACTAGGTGAGTGAACCTCCCTGACCATTTTCCCAGTGCTTAGCTAGGAAGAATAGAGAAGAGATGGGACCATACACCTGGAAAGGTATCCATGAAGAGTTGGCAATGAGAATTTGCTCAGTTGACTGATGTGGCTGCCTTCCAAACTGATACCCCCTCCCTAGTTTTGGGTGGACCTAATAAGCAGATTTGCTTTTCCTGGTGCTGGTTAAACACCCAAATGCTCTTCCCACATCAACAAAGCCCCTAACTGAGCACAAAGGAAAAACAGTCTGAAGCTCTCCCATTAAAAGGATTTTGAGAGAGGAATGTCAGGGCCCAGAGACATTCAGGATGGAAGAATCTCAGAGGCCTGTGTTAAACATCACCTTCCTCTCTGGTGCTTACTCACATAGTCCAAATGTGAATTCAGCAAAACTAAGCTACTTGAATCCACAAACCTTCAGATAAATGGAGATTTGAAATAGTGCTCCTTTTTGTATTGTCTCCATCTATTGCACTTTGTCTACTTTATAATGGTCACCCTTGATCTCACACCCCTTACTGCCTCTCACTCTCCCCAGCCAGCCCCTCTTAGGTCTCTGCACGCAAATGCTATTCTTCATCTATTTATCAAATCCACTGTACGAGAGTGTCTTGATTTAATCTGCATTTTCAGCACCTAACACAGTTCCTGGTACATTGTAGTGGCTCCACAAATACTCATCAAATGATTCATGAAGCACCAATTATGTGTCTAGCATCTCAGTAGTGAGGCCCAATTGAGAAAGTGGTTTGTACTGAAGTGCCAAACCTAGCTCCCCAAATTAGTGACTTTATAAACTGATAGATTGCAAGTACAACTTAGGACCATTTGTGAAACAGAGTGAAGTTAGCTGGCTCCATTGAGAACTGAACCCATCACTTTATCCTCTCTAGCACCTGGCCCTGTCAACTGAATAAATGAGGCATCCACTGCCCCTGATTCAACAAACAGCTGAGGTGACAAGACTCTCTTCCTTGCCCCAGAACCCATCCTTGTTACACAGAGTCTTCCTAATGTGAAAGCAGCTTCTTAAAGTTCAGATGGGGAAGCTGAAGCTGACCTCCCACAAGGCAAGGGCTATTCTCTGTCTCCAACTAATGCAACATGCCAACACTTCTAACAATGAGAGTAAAACCTCAGAGAAAAACAACTGAATAGAAAAGGAGGAGAAAAGGGCCTCAGCTAGCTTGAACTTACAATCGTGTGCCACACAACGTTTCTGTCAACAATGGACTGCATAAACAACCATGGTCCCATTAGATTATAACACTGTCTTTTTACCATTCTTTTTCTGTTTGGTGGTGTTTAGTTACACAGATACCATTGTGTTTCAACTGCCACAGTATACAGTACAGTAACATGTTGTACAGGTTTGTAGGCCCAATAAGCTATGCCATAAAGCCTAGGTGTATAGTAGGTTATATAGTGTAGGATTGTGTAACTGCACCCTGTGATGTTCACATGACCATGAAATCACCTAACAATGCATTTCTCAGAACATATTTCCATCATTAAGCGATAAACGACTGTTTTGCAGAATGGTTGGACCTCCCATATGGTCTCAGAGCTACAAAATACGATGTAGGATTTCTATGCAAAACAGGTGAGCCTAACACCAGAATTTCACTGTGGAGTCCCGGAGGAAAGTTGCCCTTAGCTCTGGAAATTCTTTTTCTCACTCCATGTTGCAGGGAATTTTTGGCTTTCCAAGATGACAAATCCCCTTTTGCACTGATCTGACCTTCAGTCTGTGCTGTGACAGATACACAGGGCCACCCCTAGGTGGGGTTCATAGCCCATGGCAAACCACATTGTTGTTCTCTGCACCTAGAAAGCCTTCATACCTCTCTCTCTGCTGCACAGACTCTGATTCATTCAAGGCTCACTCTCTCCATAAGACCTTCCCTGATTTCTAAAGCACTCACAAGATTCCTTCTTTTCTGACTCCCTGTAATACGTAAGTGTGGTTCCTCTTTTTCATACCATTTGGAATTTACTCTCTTTTCATCTCACATAATATACTGATATTAATATTTAATATGATAACTTACTTGACCCAGGAAGGCCTGAATGTACCTGAAGGTAACTACTCATAAATTAGAATGGGAAGGGCCCTAGCCAATCAGACGATGGTGCTTGAAATTTTATCATTAGAATTATAGAAAGAGAATCAAAAATGACTGGACATTACTCACTCAGTCCAACCTCTTGCCTAGCACAAGAATCCTTCTACAGCAGCTTGGCTGATGTTCATTTGGCCTTTGCAGGAATTTTTCCAATTATAGGAATTTCATTTTCTTTTCAATAATTCATTCCCATATAGGACCTCATTAAGCTTCTATATGAAGTTTCTATATAGAAAATAATTCTTCAAGTTTGAAGCATCATTAAAGGTAATACCCTGCAGCAGAGATAACATGTTAAACACACATGTATTATCTGTCACTTAGACCTAATTCTGCATGTTGCCTAATACATTTTTTAAAACCTGAGGCATTTAATAGATAACTAACTTATAGACAACTGAGAAAAAGTGGAGCACTCTGACAGGAGAGTGAACAAAAGGTCTGATAAGACAACTTATAAAAGACGTGATATACAGGAACAGAAAACCAGACACCACATGTTCTCACAAGAGGAAGCTAAATGATGAGAACACATGGCACACAGAGGGAAACAACACACACTGGGGCCTATTGGAAGGTGGAGAGTGGCAGGAGGGAGAGGATCAGGAAAAATAACTAATGGGTACTAGGCTTAATACCTGTGTGATGAAATAATCTGTGCAAAAAACCCCCCTGACACAAGTTTACCTATATAACAAACCTGCACATGTACTCCTGAACTTAAAAGTTAAAAAAAAAAGAATAGTCAGGATAGGCATGAGATTATAGTAGACAAGAAACAATAAAAAAGGTAATTTTGTATTAAATATTGAAGTATGAATTAAATTTCAGAGTTTTTGCAGCTTTTGAAAAAAAACATGATATATGTGCCCAATAAATATAGGAAAAAATGTATCTAATCTAACAAGTAATCAAATAAACATTGTCACCTGTCAACTTGGACAACCACTTTGAAAAATAAAAATAGCCAGTATAGGGAGACTTGTGAAACAGGGTCTCCCACTGACTACTGGTAAGAGTAAAAGTTGTTGCAGTCTTCTGGAAATGATTTGCATGTGTGTCATGCCTCTCTACACCCTTTTAACCAGTCGTTTTGCTTTTGGAAGTTTATCCTAAGAAAATAACCAAAGAAGCATACAAAGATTTATATATAGGGATGTTCATCCAAGTGACATTTACCACAGCAAAAAGTTGAAAACAACCTAGATGTACCCCAAAAAATGGGAAGGAAGAAAATATATCATGGCACATCCATGTGACAGAATGCTACAAACACAGAACACCATGCTTTGGAAATTATTTTATGTCTTGGGAAATAGCAAATATGCAATTTTAAGTGAAAAGACAAGATTATAAAATTATATGTGCATTAGAATCCTACTTTTATTTAAAAATATAAATATGAATATTTCAAAGTGGAAACACCTATCCAGCAGTAACCACTATCCAGCCACCTATCTGGTGATAACCACTGCATTTGGATATTGGGATTGTGGATTGTTTTATAATTTCTTCTTCAAATTTTTCTGCATAGTTATAATTTTCTACAGTAACTTCTATTACTTTTATAATTTAAAAATTATTTACGTAATTTGGAGTGCTTTACAGTGAATTAGTTAAGAAGAAACTCTTCAAACTCCCAGTTAGCTAAGGCAGTGTTTAGCAGATAACTCTGTGGAGAGCCATGTCCAGCACCTGGGGTATTGCCTAAGCAAAGAGCTGGTGGCAGCTAGAAAGAGTTTGGGAAAAAGCTGTATCTTTTCATCTTTGTATCCCCAACACCCAATATCGTACCCCATCAGGACCAGATACATAATTTACAGGGCCTGGTGTAAAATAAAAATTCCGAACTTCTTGTTTGAGAAGTATTACAAATTTCAAGATGGTAATAGTGCATTGAACCAAGCACAGGGCCCTCCTAAGTGTAGGGCCCTGTGTGACCACACAGATCCCGCACCCATGAAGTGGGCCATACATTGTAGGTACTCAATAAATATTTGTTGAAAGGAAAGAAAGAATGAGTAAATAGAAGAAATACAAACACAGACTTCTCAATTGTGCCCAATGGCAAAACTAGACTCAACAAGATTTGAAATTATGGGAGTGTTCTGTACTCCTAGAGGTTAAATTTTTTAAAAAGAAGAAGAAGAAATTATGGGAGAGTATGAGGTCACAGGCATAAGAAATCACTCTTCCAGAATTTTCCCAGTTTATATTCAAACTACACTGTCCTGTTGTCCTCAAAAATATATCTGTTAGATCATAGTCCACAGTTTCTATTTTTGATTTGGACAACATGATCAGTGCATCTATAGAAGAAATAAATATTATCACTTCTGTCTGTTCCAATAAGATATTTGGCTCAATTATATCCTCCCTCACTGCTTTCCCCTCAACCTACTTTTCTTCTCATAACCCTCTCTAAGCTTAGCAATAAAACTCTCCCTACCCATCCTTTCCTTCCTGCACCCCACACACACTCATCCTCAGCACTCCCTCTGCCTTTAATGCCAGCCAAGCAGACACTGAACATGAGAAGGTGTCTGCAGAGGATGTGAATAACCCTCATCCTAATCCCCTCCATGATCTTCCTGCACAGGCCTGGATGAGACCCAGGAGAACTGGAGTTGCCAGCTCACAGAAGCAGTTGCAGCCTAAAAGAAGACGAGGCAGCCAAAGGTTGTCACTTATCAAAGAAAAATGAGACAATTTGTTACAAGTTATTAGACTGGAGAAACTGAGCCATGAAGTAGGAGCCTGACCCTTGGATGGGAACAACAATGCTAAAGGGAGATGCTCATCCCCGCTTACAGGGCTGCGTCCCAGCATTCTGACGCCAAAAGAATACAAGAAGTCTAACATCCCCTCTGCCCAAGCCAAGTTAGCAAACGTCCAGCGTCTTGTTCAGTTAGCAGACATGCTATGGTAATAGTAGTGACACCTCCAATACATGCCAAGTGTTTTGCTCCTTAATCACTGCCACAGACCATATGCCATTGATACTGGTGGGCTTGGGGAGGTCCCCAAACACCAATAGGACCTCAATCTTGGCCGGCGTCCAGGCTCTTGACACTGTTGTGAGAAGGAATTTAAGGATGAGTTGGAAAATAGTGAAAGTGCAGAGATGTATCACAAAGCAAAAAGTACACACCCAAGAAAAGGGAGTGTGTGCCTGCTCAAGAGAGAGAGTCATGCCCAATGGGGTTCAGGGCTTCCATCTTTTTGAGTTTCTTTAACCAAGGGGTGGAATATTCATGAAGATTCCCGGGAAAAGGTGAACATTTCCTGGAACTGTGGTACCACCTATTTTTATACCAATTTGGGTGTTCCCGGACTACCATGGCACTGGTGGGTGTGTGAGTTAGTAAGTTAATGAACACATAATGAGGTTATAGGTGAAACCCACGTCAAATCCAGCACCACATTGGGTCCAGTTGGTCTTAGCCAGCTTAGCCTACATCTGGTTTTCAGGATCTTATCAGCCCCTAGTTTATGCAGCTATTTCAACAATTTCCTTTTGCTAGTCATGTGAAACTGCTAACTGCTCCATTCTCTGGCTACCACCCGGTATTACCACTTGGTCCTTACAAGGACATGTGATCTAAGATAGGACAAGTATTCAATCCCAGTTTATAATTTAGGAAACTGAAACATCAAGAGGTTAAGTGAGACCAGGCACAGTGGCTCATGCCTATAATCCCAGCACTTTGAAGGCTGAGACAGGAGAATCACTTGAGTTCAAGACCAGCCTGGGCAACATAAAGAGAGCTCGTCTCTACAAAAAATTTAAAAATTAACCAGGTGTGGTGGTGCACACTTGTGGTCCCAACTACTAAGAAGAGCTGAAGTGGGAAGATTGCTTGAGCCTCAGAGATCAAACCTGCAGTGAGCTTTGATCATACCACTGCACTCCAGCCTGGAATACAGAGCAAGACTCTGTCTCAAAAAAAAAAAAAAAGAAAGGAAAGAAAGAAAGAGAGGGAGACAGAGAAAGGGAAGGAAAGGAAAGGAAAGGAAAGGAAAATAAAGGAAAGGAAAGGAAAATAAAGGAAAGGAAAATAAAGGAAGGGAAAATAAAGAAAAGGAAATAAAGGGGAAAAAAAAGCTTAAGTTACTTACCCATGGTCAGAATTTTAGCTAATAACAAGCCTGGGACAAAAACCCAGGTTTCCTGAGTTTAGTTTAATGGCTCTTTCTACATTGCTATGGTTGAGGCTAGGTGTAAGTATTTCTCAATTACAGGCAGACTAATGGAGGTAGGGGGGTATACAGGAAGGATGAGGGTGGATGAAACAGACTCTAGGAGGAATTTCTGGGCATTTTTACATTAATAAATGAGACATAAATAATTTGTCATTTATATTGCAGCTTAGTGGCTACCCTGTTTTTAATTAATCATGTAAAAGCAGGAAGCCTGATCAAAAGTGGAACAAACAATTTCTATTTTGGTTTGGAATGAGAATGTTATTTTTGCTTTATTCAAATATATGATTCTGATGTCCTGGGGACACTTTTTAAACCAGATAGTGAAGCCAGTCTTGAATAGCTGGCTCATTTCAATCCAACAAGTGTTATGGAGCAGGTTCTCCCAGGCTTAGACTTATGCCTGACCTTGGTTCTCTCCCTCAGGCAGATGCTTCTTTCAAGCCCTTATTTTGCAAGCAAAAGTCCCATTATAGCAGTTATCAGATTAGAATATTTTCATCTGTTTGTGGGCTCCTTTACCACTGTATTGTGAGCCCTGGAAGGCAGGACCCTAGTCATCTTTGTAACTCAAAAGTCTAGGAAATGAGCTGAGAGATGACTGGTATTGGTAATCTGTCTGATAGATAAGCTAATGAAGGCACGAACTGGCTAACCTGAAAAGATCACCTGACCTCTCCAAAGTTTCAGGTCTCTTATCTATGAAATAGATATGGGTACACCTATTCTGCCTGAGCCACTGGTTTGTTGAAAGATTAAATGTTTGTATGTTTGTTGTCTGGCCTTCACACACACACACACACACCTCAGGCACACTAAAATGTCAAAAACCCAAAGACAGGAGTCTTGTTCCTCTCATTCATGGTTGTGTCCTCAATATCTATACTGGTACCTTAATAAGTGCTCAATTAATACTTGTAGAAGGGAGGAAGATGGGACAGAAAGGTATAGGAGAATATTTTATAAACACTATTGTCTCCGAAAAGTTAGAATTCCCCCAACCAAAATGCAATACATTATCACATCAGAAAGCACCTTGTGCTGCTGAGAGACTGTCCTGTTATCAGTTCTGCCCCGTCAGCGGATCAGTCCCTTCTGTCATCTGTGGATAAGGAGCATTGTACTCACACTTCTCCTTCTCAGACGAGGCCAACTGTGTCTTTTTCAAACTTTCTGTGGTAAAGGGTAAAGGGGGAAGCCATAGAGTCATATCAACAATACCAGTAACTAAGAAAAATGGCTGCCAAAACTTACCTAGGACTCATAATGCCATTTGTGGGGTCACTAACCCAGTCTCTGAGGGACATGGTGGTCCAGACAGAGCCTGTGTCAGAGCTGAGAGCTCCTGTGGCCTGGCCCCTGCAGCCACCTTAGAGCTGGAGTGGGGAACACTGGTGCCTCTGAAGCCCACCTGAGCTGAATAACCACTTCAGCACAGGCACTTCCTGGGGATTAATGAGGCACAGAAAAGAATAACACCTCCAATCATTAACCCCAGCCAGCCATAAATCCTCAGGAATTGCATGGCGGAGTGGCTGTTCCTGCTATATTAAGGTGAAAATGCATTTTTAAAAAGCCTATGGATTTTCTTTAATGGACAGCAATACCATCGGTGCCCAGTGGGCCTTTCCACAGACAGAATACCTAAGCCCAGTGGCCTGGCTCTTTATCCAATTTGCAATGTTTCTTTCCCTCTGCCTACTGTCTTTTCCTGTGCCCTTTGCTTTTAGAATAGATTGAAAAACACCATGCTAACTGAAAAAGCACTGGAATAAGACAGTGATAAGTCCAACCAGCTTGCAGCAGCCATGACCTGAGAGCAGATGCCGCTCTAAAGGTGGCTCAATGGGCAGCCAGATGGGGAGAAAATCAGAGTAAAGCCTGCCAAGGTGCAGGAATCCCTCACTGACCTTTTGACATTGAAATCCCCAATGAAAATGCAAACGTTATCAGACAGGGGGAAGCCCCTGAGCCACTTGTAGGCTATTAACAGCTTTGCTACAAATAATTTGTCTAATACAGTCAGTCACCTGGCAGAGCCCTGGGCAATGGAACTCAACACAGGTATTAACAGGGGAAGTAGAGAATGTCAGAAATGATGGGCTAGAAAGGTTAAAAAAAATTGGGGGAACACGGGAGACATAAAGAGGGTTTGGGAAGGCACCGGATCATTAGCCAACGGACATTGATACAGACAGGAGTCAGGGAAATATGGGGTAGAAAAAGGTGGGGTCTCTGGTGAGGGCTCCACCTTCAAGCCTGGACCCATGGCCCTAAATGAGAACATGCATTCTTATTTTCCCTCCCAAATGCTGCTTTTTCCAAAACACCCTGGCCTGCCACACCCCCCATCCTCTACCCATAAAACCCCCAAGCTCCACTGGCAGAGGAGCAGAGCAGCATGGCAGAAAAGGAGAGAAGAGAAACAGTGTCTGAACATCAAGAGGAAAAGAGGCAGCTGGACATTGAAGAGGAGTTTGGTCGGAGATGATCAGAGAGGAGTTTGGCTGGGGACAGCCGAATTCCAGGGGAAGATTATCTTCCCATTCCATCCCCTTTCCAGCTCCCCATCCTGCTGAGAGCCACTTCTACCACTCAATAAAATCCCTGCATTCACCATCCTTCAAGTCTGTGTGACCTCATTGCTCTTGGGCACCAGACAAGGATCTGGATGTGGGTACAAGAGGCTGTCATACTGACTCTCCACTGAGCTGTTTAACACTTAGCCATCCATGGACAGCAAATGCTAAAAGATCACTGATTATAACACATGCCCTCTAAGGCTCCAGAGGTCACAGGCAACCCCTAGATGCTGCCATGGGACGGTAAAGGGTTCATTCCTGCTGGTACTAGCCCTGGCTCCTGAACTCACTCATCTGTGTGCTCCCCCTCCTTCAAGGGATTTGAGCTTGATGGCTGAGTAAATGGGCCACCTTTGTCACAAGTCCCACAAGGGGGTCAAGGGAACTTTCCCATCTCACTACAAAGGGTGGTGGATGGAAAGTAAATATCAGATCACCAATAACTATCAGAATAATCATTTTTTAAGGAACAAGCATAGGTAGGGATAGCTAAAGACAAACAGAAGCCAGAAAAGAAGATAAAAGAGAGAGAAAAAAATAACATCAGAGTTTAGCAAGAAGAACAGAATAATTCCTTTTGGCTGTCACAGAATATTAAAGTTCTTGGAGGTTCCACCAACTAGGGTAAAATAAATATCTACTCCGTAGCTCAATTTATCTATTAAAACAATCTATTTCCTTCCTTCGAGGATGAAACTTCCTTCAGAAAATCACTCTGGGAGACGAAGAGTTAATATTTAAAAATCTCCAGGCAACTTTGGAGAGCAAGGTTCTATTCTAAGTGTGAGGGATTCCTATTATAAGAAATCCTGTAGATTGACAAAACTAAATGGCCTCTACATCGTATAACCATAATCCTCTTCAGTGTACAAAAGTCCAAAAATAAAGACCAGATGTCTTCAAATTGCTGACGTTTATTGAGCTGGTTTCACTCGCTCACAGCTAAACCAAGCTTTCCCTGGACACAAAGCTAAGGATTTCCATCATTGTATTATTGGTTCTTTTGCCACAATATTCCTGTTCACATATACGGCCACCCTTTTGGCCTCCTTGGGTCTGGAATGGAGTTTTCTACTCCTTAGAGGATGTGTCTGCAGAAGCTCAGTTGAAACCTGTTAAGTGCCTGTGCCTGTCTGACAGCCTCTTCTGGCTTGGAAGAGCCCATTTCTCATTAGCAGCTGGTCAGAATAGTGAGGCCTCCACTAGTGACTTGCCTGTGGCTTTGTGTAGGCTAGCTGGGTGGTAGCTACCCCATCTCCTGCCAACCCACTCACTCCCTTTTTCTCATTTCCAAACAGTATTACTAGTGCTAAAACGTTTCCTGGTTTTTATTCTTATGTGTTTGCCCTATTAGATCACAAGCTTCTCAGCCATGGAAACTGTTTTATAATTCGATGTTATTCTCTCCATCAACTCGCATAGATCATATACTGATGTCAGTACATCACGAGATATTAGTGAAGACTATGTTGACTGGCTAATTTTTAAAGGGAGAAACAACAGAAAAAGTGAATTGTGACAATGGATTGCAGACCAAATACAAATAGGTGTGTGCTTACAGATATGCGTGTACATGTTCATCTGTATATTCACTCATTCCACAAATATGTATTGAACACCTACTATGCTCCAGGTATTAGGCATGGGGATACAGAACAGAACAAGAAAAATAAAGCCCTTTCCTCTCTGAAAACCTCCTTAGGATCTTCATTCAATACAATTTGCCAAATCCTTCAGTGTCATGTTGTTTGTGTGTTTGTAGGGTTTATGTCACAGCTGAAAAGGGATAGTGTGTTTGGATATGTGTCGTATAAAGAAAAAACACATGTGTCCTCTAAAAATATCCCTGCTTTGGGGTCAGAGTACAAAAAAACAGAAAAGGGCATAAGATACTGATATAGACAGGAGACAGGGAAATATTGGGTAGAAGAAGGTGGTTCCCTGGCAAAAGCCCCACCCTCAAGCCTGGAAACCTGTGGTCCTAAATGGGAACAGGAATCCCTGTTTTCACACCCAAATGTTACCTTTTGGCCTACCACAACCCCCTATTCTGTATCCATACAAACCCCAAACCCTGGGCTCCAAGAGCAGACAAACAGAAGAGCAGAAGAGTGGCAGAATGATGCGGCAGAGAAGGAGAGAAGAGAAAGAGTGTTTGAACATTGAGAAGAGTTCAGCTAGGGGCAGTCAGAGAGGAGATCAGCCACTGGATGGCCAAACTCCAGGGGAAGATCATCTTCCCACTCCATCCCCTTTCCAGCTCCCCATCCATCCTGCTGAAAGCCACCTCCATCACCCAATAAATCCCCGCAATCACATCCTTCAAGTCTGTGTAAGACCTGATTCTTTCTGGATGCCAGACAAGAACCTTGGTATCAAGAAAGTGCTGAGCTGGTTGACACTTTAGTTGTCTGCAAACAGCAGAGCTAAAAGAGCACTGCAGCACATTCACTGGGCTTTGAGAGTCACAGGCACACACCCCTAGATGTCACCATGGTTCTGGAGCCCAAAAGTGCTTGCCCAGGCTCTTGCATCTGCTCTTCTGTGTGCTCCCCATCCCGTAAGGGGTTTGAGCAGTGGCGGCAGCTGAATAGACAAGCCACACCCCTGTTGCGCATCCTGCGAGGGGGGTCAGGGAACTTTCCCATTTTAATATCATTTAGAACCCAATAGTTTCTGTCCTGACATGTGACTTTTTTTTAATCTTAAATCTGGAGGAAAACAGAGTACAATTTACATATACTAATGAGGACAGCCAAAACTTGCATACCACTGAATATTTTAGGCAATTCCAAACTAAGGGTTACCACAAAAACAGAAGCACTGATTTTAGGCCAATGATTTTTGACAATAAGCATATTAATTTCCAACAAGTTGTTCATTTAAAAATAATAGAAATTGCTTCCTAATTTTAGTAGCAAAAATGCCCATTTTAAATTACTTTACTTTTTAAAACATGGAAAAGTATTTATAAATGGGATCTAATTTCTCCTTTATTTCAACAAAGAAGTTGGTGGAAGAATAGAATATCTTTATGCCAGGTTAAGGATGGTTTGGGTCATGTACCACTTCCAGGTAGGATGAGACCACAGCTCATGTAAAATATTCCTGACCCTCTACTTACCTAAGGCATTTTAGTCTCACTTGTAATTATATTATAATTTTAAATTTTAGTCTTAATTATAATTTGATATTTAACCTGAGGTACTCAGATGAGTTGATTATACTTTTCATTTCACAGCACACTGTCATTATCAGTCCCTGCAGAGCCTTTATTTTATTTATTCTCTTTTTTGCCTGATCCCACTTCCATTTCCCTCACTCTGTGTTTATGACCCCAACCCTAAAGACACCTACATTAATGGGTGTCTGATATCAAAATATAATAGGTATATATGGGGGGGCAGTTTATTTTTGAAAAATAAATAGTGGTATGGTATATTTTGTGTTTTGAGTTTACTTACATGATATCATGCTAGAGATTTCACGATTTCATTGTTTCTTACTATCTTTCATTCCATGCTTCCATGCCTCCATCTCTCTCCCTCCACAATGCTACAGTGAAGATCCCTGCATATGCCCCTTTCTCTGTGTGAATTACTCTGGGTATGTACTAAGACCTGGAGTTCCTGGGTCACAACGTATACCCATAAACATCACTTTTGCTAAATATTGCCACATTATTCTCCAGAATGGCTGCACTAATGTATACTTCACCAGCAGTGTGTAAGAGTTCTAGCATCCCCAGGTCCTCAGAAATATTTCTAAATTTTTCCATTCTAGTGGATATAAAATATTATTTTGTATTTATTTTAATTTGCCTATGTGTTATTTCTGAGTTTGAGTAAATTTTCATATACTTGTTAACCTTTCAGATCTCCCTTCTCTGAACTATCTATTCCTATTCTTCAACCATTTCTATGGAGTTTGTCAAACTGTGTTGTTGAATTTTAACAATTATTTTTCTAATCTAGATATCAGTTCCTTATTGTTGTTTTGGTTCCTGCAAAATATCTTCTCCTAGTCTGTTATCAGTCTAATTAGTTTGATCTATCATACTTTTATTGAAAAGAAATTATCTAATTTGATTGTAGTCAAATATATCACCCTGTTTTCCTCTTGAATTGTGCTTTGGTTGTCTTATTTAAGAAGATCTCCCTCACTCCAAACTCCCAAAGATATTCTTTGCCATTAGCTTTATAGTTCCATTCACATTTAATCCTTCTGAAAGATTAATGTTTAATGTCTTATAAGAATATGACAGTTTTTTCTCCAGATAGTGGCCTGATTTCCCTAATACCAGACATTAACTAATCTATTGACATATATATTTGTGATACCACACCTATTATATGCCAGGTTTCCAAATGAATATGCGTTTTCCTTTAACTCTTTATTCTGTGACATGGATTTATTTCCCTATTCTTTTACATATATTACACAGTGTTCACTGCATGTATGTTTACAGTATGGTTCTGTATCTGTCAGAGTGACTCTCCCTGTTTGCTCTTTTCAAATTTGACTTACTGGTTTATGGGCAGTTGTTAATCCATATAAATTGTAGATTAAACTCTAGGTCATTTCTTCAGTTCTGTGATCCTGAAAGACCACATGATCTTTTATTCTCCTTCCTTGTCAGGGGCTATGTCTTTATCCTAGCCTTTATGTCATTTCACCTTACATTGCAATTAATAGAAACCCAACTCAAAGCAACTTAAGTAAATAATAATAATTATACAGTAAGTACTCAAACAGCATCATCGTGACTTTGTCTTTTCCTCCACATCTTGATTCTGCTTTCCTCTGGGTTGGCTTCCATCTCACACACAATTTCTCTAGGAATCAGTTCCCAGCTGTATCTAACTTTCCTAGCAACCAAGCAAAAAGAAGCTGTTTCTTCCATAAGAGCTTTAACAGGGTCCCAGGAGGAGTTCTCATGCCCCATCCCACCCTGTCCTGAAACATATGCATCCTGAAACAACTGATGTGACCAGAGAATGGAAGGCTCTGCTTGGCCTGGCCTGTGTCACTTGTCTGCCCACCCCTGGATCAACCCCATCTGATACACATAGACTAACAGGGAAGGAGTAGTTCCACAGAGAAAATGCTATCACCAGAAAAAAGAACAGATGTAGAACAAGCAAAAGCTACAAAGATTAACTCACCAATATTGGCAATCCATCGCACCTATTTATTTACGATGCCTCCTACCATAATATAAGTTTCTTGAGGGCAGGCTATGTGGCTATTTACCTCTGAGGCCCCAGTTCCTAGTCTAGTGTTACTACATAGTGGGCACTCAACAGATAACTATTACGTGTCTTCATCTGTATCCTTGCGATATCCTTTATAATAAACCAGTAAACATTAAAAAAAAAGGTATCTATTACATGTGATTAAGTGAATGAATAAAAGAATGTCAGAAGTAGCTGTTAGGGCTGTGTGAAAAGAATAGGAAACAGCAGCCAATGCATCAAACCTATTTAACTGAGATTTTACCAGGTAAGACATCAACCTCAGAAATGTAGTCAACATTCCTCTGTCACACAGATGTAAAACCTAAAACTTAATTCCACCACCCTTCCCAATGTCCTGATGCCTTCTATAAAAGGAAATTTTGTGGTTAAGAGTTTTAGGGTCTGACAGACCTGTTTCACATCCTCACTCCACCACCTATTAGCTACAAGAACTTGGCCCATTTAACCACTTACAGCCACACTTTCTTTCTTTTACTCAATGGGGACTAATACATACTTTCTAGAGTTGTTATATTTTGAAAGGTAAGTACATAAAGATCGCAGTCCAATGTCTGCATAGTACTGGACTATAAGAAAATCACTGCTGCGACAGTTATTTTTCAATCATCTGCTATGTGTCAGGTGAGGTGCATGGCTCTGAATAACCAAACTAGGTAAATTAGATATGATCTCTTCTCTCAAGAGGCCCATAGTCTTGCAGGAAAGAGAGAGAATTTGAAAAAGCAATAACACTAAAATGTGGTAGGCATAGTATTAGGGAAGTACAGAGTGCTAGTAGACACAAACTGGACTGCTTAATCTAGTCTATAATAATTAGGGAAAGCTTCCCAGGAGTTGATTCTTTTTATGAAACTGCAAAGATGAATAAGAATTAGCAAATGTAAGGGTGAGAATGTTTAAAAAGGAGACTATTCCAGGCAAGGGATTGGGTTGGGGATGAGTCAGATTTGAGCAAGATATTGGCAAATTTATAAAGAAAAGAAATTCTCAATGGTTCTCAACACATGTCATTTAATATTAGTATGACTGTTACTACTATAATTACATTATTATTAATATCTGTTAACTCTTATGATACCCTATAGAATAACCCTTTCTTCTCTCTTAAAAAAATCTTTATTGATAGTCACACAAACATTTATTCCTTGATTTTCAAACTGGCAGAGTATGTTTTATTTAATTTTAAGGTATTCATCAAAGACCCTGGGCCACAGAGTTGAAGGATATTGTACTCTAGATCTGGGAGCATTTGAGAGAAATAAGTGATGTTAACTATATGTTCTGATTAAAAGAAGTTGGAAAAATACTGAAGAGATTGAAGAATAGGGTGTGATTTTGCACTGTGGTGAGGAAATTGATACAGTCAACTTCAGGGGAACTTTCAATCAGAAGTAGACATTCCTATGAAGAATATGGCAGCAGGAAAGGAGAAAGATGGACATACAACGAGTAGGTCTCCTGGTTTTGCTTTCTTTATTCACCTGGGAGGAGTGGTTGAAGCACAAAAAGTTAAATCCATGGGCTCTTCATATTCGATGAGGTTGTCACAAATTCATCATTGAAAATTAATTAAGCTTGGAGTACTTGTTTCTGGAAAATGTGATATGAATGGAACCTAGTCACCAACACTCTTCACCTTAGAGATAGGCACCTGGGCTGTGACATAGTGGACTTTATCCCTGGTATTGCCACCACAACCTGAGTGAATTCCTCTTCTCAGCAGTATGCAGCCATGATTGCATAGAAGTATTATCTATAGAGTTTTTAAAGGCATATAGATGCCCAGACCCCAACCCCACTGAGTCAGACCTACTGAATCAGCATCTTTATGGGTGAAATCTGGATCCCCCAACACTGTTCTCTCTCTGCCTCTCCTACTACACTTCCCCTGGGTCACTTCACTCCACCTAAGTGGGCCTCTTTGTTCTTTACATTAATTTTCTATTGCTATGTAACAAATTATCCCCTATGAGGGGAAACCTCCCCCACCAATATTTCAACATAAGTTCTTTCTATTTTCCCTAAATATTGACCGGTCTGAGAAATAAAGAGAAAGAGTACAAAGACAGGAATTTTAAAGCTGGGCCACCTGGGGTGACATCACATATCAGTACATCTGTGATGCCCACCTGAGGTGCAAAATCAGCAAGTTTTTATTAAGGATTTCAAAAGGGGAAGGGATGTACGAACAGGTCACAAAGATCACATGCTTCAAAGGGCAAAAAGAAGAACAAAGATCACATGCTTCTGAGGAAACAGGGCAAGGACAAAGGCAAAGATCACAAGGCAAAGGACAAAATTAGAATTACTGATGAGGGTCTACGTTCAGCTGTGCACGTATTGTCTTAATAAACATCTTAAACAACAGAAAACAGGGTTCGAGGGCAGAGAACCAGTCTGACCTCAAATTTACCAGGGCAGGATTTTTCTTCACCCTAGTAAGCCTGAGGATACCACAGGAGACCAGGGCGTATTTCAGTCCTTATCTCAACTGTATAGGACAGACACTCCTAGAGCAGCTGTTTATAGACCTCCCCCCAGGAATGCAATTCTTTTCCTAGGGTCTTAATATTATATTCCTTGCTAGGAAAGGAATTTAGTGATATCTCTCCTACTTGCACATCCATTTATAGGCTCTCTGTAAGAAGAAAAATATGGCTCTATTCTGCCCGACCCAACAGGCAGTCAGACCTTATGGCTGGCTTCCCTTGTTCCCTAAAATCGCTGTTATTCTGTTCTTTTTCAAGGTGCACTGATTTCATATTGTTCAAACACACATGTTTTACAATCAATTTGTATGGTTAGATACAATTATCACAGTGGTCCTGAGGTGACGTACATCCTCAGCTTACGAAGATAACAAGATTAAGAGATTAAAATAAGACAGGCATATGAAATTATAAGAGTACTATTTGGGAAGTGACAAATGTCCATGAAATCTTCACAATTTACGTTCCTCTGCCGCGGCTCCAGCTGTCCCTCTGTTCAGGGTCCCTGACTTCCCACAACAATCCCTAAACTTAATGTTTTAAAACAAACAAAAAAATTATTTCCCACTTTCTGTAAGTGAGGTACCCAGACACTGCTTAGTTTGCATAGTGTCTGACCCATGACAGGTGCTCAATAATAGTCTGTTGAATGAAAGAATTTGTGGCACTATCAGAATATTTTCTTGTAAAACCTTGATTGAGCTCATTTGAAAATTGCTTTATAGAAAAACAAGCAGCCACTCCCAACTATATATACCTCTCCATCTGACAGCTCTATCTGTTCTCATCCCAAGTACAACTACTTCCCAGGAAAATTTTTACTTTAGTTTATACATGGCAGTAAGGACTGCCTTAGGCTCCTCTGAAACAGACACTGAAATGAAGGTTCATATGCAAGTAATTTATTAAGAAAGTGCTCCAAAGAGAAATTGATAAGGAAATGAGGTAAGCAAGACAGGGTTATTGTCAATCAGTAGTTGTCAAGTAATGGCGGGATCAGGAAAAGTCCCAGCCTTGACTTAATCTTGCAGGGAGCTCAGGAGCCTAAGTTACAACCTTAAAGTTTGTTCCTCCTCAAGACTAGGAATCTAGGCTTTCAAATCCCGTGAAGTCACCTGTTGACTAAGAGGAATATAAGCTATGCAGCTCTAGTAAGCCAAGGGTCATCCTCTGGAGGAAGTCTGAGTCACTAGAAGCACGCAGGCCACAAAGAACTGGTAGGAGGAATCTGAGATCTGAGAAGAGTATTGCCGGTCCACTAAAAAAGATTGTAAGAAACAAGCCTCTGGCTTCCTTAAATCCAGCTATGAGTCTACTTTAGAACAAGATGGAATTGCCATCTAACTACATTTAATATTTACAAAAAAATTTAAAAACCTATGAGGTAGTTACAACTATGATTCCTATCTTAACCAAATCAAGTAAGGGACTTGACCAAGATTGTATACATTTAAGTGTTTCAGCCAGGATTCAAACTCTGGTTTACATCTCAGTATCAATGCTTTGATTATTATTTTGTGATTTAAAATATGTTTATTTTTCTAATTTCACTAATGTGATGAAGAAGATACAAGGTAAAATAGGTATCTACTGATAGAAAGGGGAATAGTTGCCCAAGTATACTGACCTCCTCAGTGCCTCTAGCATTGTAGATACTCAGTAAATATCAATGTATTGGATGGAAAAGTAATTTTAATACAGGGACTTGATTGATATAGCAGATCTTGAATATTTATAGGTTGGGTACACACAAATCTAATTCCTATCCCAAGATGCTGAATGGTAGGCATGATATAGACTTTATTCTACTCTAGAGTGGTCAATAAGATGTTTGCCATATGGGAAGAGTTTATGCTCACTATAAGTATGTATAAACCCAACTCTAAAAACTTTTAGTCTTATTTCTCCTTTCAGGTGAATTCAAATGGATTTGTAGAGTAATAGTTCCAGGGCAAGTGTTTAAGGTTTGAGAGAGGATGAAAATCTGTTTTCTCCAGGCCTGATGGTAGAGAAGATATGGTCACATGCCTCATAATGATGCTTTGGTCAACTATGGACTGCAGAAAGCACAGTAGCCCCATAAGATTAAAATGGAGCTGAAAAAACCTCTAAATCTAGTGATTTTATAACTGTAACACATTACCCTCAAGTTTGTGGCAATGCTGGTGTAAACAAACTTATTGTGCTGCCAGTCATATAAAAGTATAACACATGCCTTTATGTATAGTACATAATATCTGGTATTGATAATAAAGGGCTAGGTTACTGGTTTATGTATTTATGATACTATCATTTTTATTGTTATTTTAGAATGTATTCCTTCTAATCACAAAAAAAGAAGGCTCAGACAGGTCTTTCAGGAGAAAGAAGAAGCCACTGTCATCACAGAAGATTACAGCTCCATGTGTTTTATTGCCCCGAAGACCTTCCAGTAAGAACAAGATGTGGAGGTGGAAGACGGTGATATTGATGATCTTTACCCTGTGCAGGCCTAGGCTAATGTGTGTGTTTTCATCTATGTTTTTAACAAAAATTTTGAAATGTAAAAAAAGTTTAAAAAAATGTTTAAATAGAAAAAAGCTTATAGAATAAGGATAGAAAGAAAATACCTTGTACAGCTGTACAACGTGTTTATGTTTTAAGATAAATGCTTTTATAAAAGAATTTAAAAGTTAAAAGAATTTAAAAGTTTATAAAGCAAAAAAAGTTACACTAAGAAAAAAACAATATTGGACAAAGAAAAAAATATTGTCAATAAATTTAGTTAGCATAAGTGTACAGCACTGATAAAGTCTAAGGTAGTGTACACTAGTAATGTTCTATGCCTTCACATTCACCCACCACTCACAGACTCACCCAGAGCAGCTTCCAGTCCTACAAGCTCCATTCATGGTAAGTATCCTATACAGGTGTACCATTTTTTATCTTTTATATTGTATTTTTACTGTACTTTTTCTACATTTAGAGATGCTTAGATGCACAAATATCATTGTGTTAGTTTTCTACAGTATTCAGCACAGTAAGTGTGTAGGAGGCTATATTGTCCAGGTTTGTGGAAGTTCACGCTATGATGTTTATACAACTAAATTGTCTAACAGCACATTTCTCAGAATATATCTCTACAGTTAAGCAAGGCATGACTATTTTCAGGGATCACCAAATTCAGCTGAAAAGCCTCTTGCTACAGGCACAGATGCCCTCATCTGATCTCATTAATATAACTGTGATGCCGTATTGAGCAGACATTTTCCTGTCACACATGTTCCTTCTTGTTGAGTCACTGGGGCACACCTGGAGTCCTCAGATTACACACAGGCAAAAAATGTAGAGACTACATGGATGGGGTGAGGTGGTGATACCAATCAATAGGGATTTTAAAATCTTAAGTTCTGGGCTTATTTTTTGTTTGTTTTGGATGGTGCTGATAAGTTTCCAGTAAGCTAACCACCCAAATTTATTATTTCTAGCAACTAATAGCAATACCTTTCCTAGTTGATTTTTTTTTTTTTTTTTTGAGACAGGGTCTTGCTCTGTTGCCTAGATTGGAGTGCAGTGGTGCCATCATGACTCACTGCAGCCTAGATCTCTGGGGCTCAAGTGACCCTCCCACCTCAGCCTCTTGAGTAGCTGGGATTACAGGCACACACCACTGCTCCTGGATCATGTTTTCTTTTTTTTCATTTTCAGTAGAGACAAGGTCTCACTATGTTGCTCAGGCTGGTCTCAACCTCCTGCGCTCAAGCAATCCTCCTACTTCAGCCTCCCAAAGTGCTGGGATTACAGGTGTGAGTCACCACGCCAGCCCTAGGTGACTCTTTAAGGTTGTAGTTTAAGTAATCAGGTAACAGAATGAAACTAACCCATCTGCAATTCTGTTTACCTTTTAATCAAATTATTATATATATTCAAAAAGTGCACATAAGTGCACAGCTCAGTGAATTTTCACAAGTTGAACACACAAACCTCTCTAATCACTACGCCGGGAGCCTCCCTTGTGCTCTTTTCTAGGAACTGCACCTCTCCCAAGAGTAAAAACTCTCCTGACTTCTAACACCATAGATTAGTTTAGTCTGTTTTTGGACTTTATATAAATGGGATCCTACAGTGTGAAATATTTTGTGCTTGGCTTCTTTTGCTCAACATTATTTGTTGAGATTTATCCATATCATTGTATTTAGCTACAGATCCTTTATTCTAACTGCTCTATATTATTCCACTGTGTAAAAATGCCACAATTTATTTATTGTTTCTACTATCCGTGGTCATTTGTGTAGTTTCTGGGATTTGGCTATTATGAATAATGCTGCTGTGAACATTCTTGTACTCATCTTTTGGTGCAATTCGGTTGGGTACACACTTAGAAGTACAACTATTGGGTCATAGTGTGGGCATGTATTCAACCTCAGTAGATAACACCAAACACTTCTGCAAGGTGGTATTTTCACTTGTAATTTTTGCTTGTGATTTTTCACCCTCTAGCCTTGATGTAATTAACACAGAACTTATATGGAACTAATCAGTTAGAGATGATGCAACTGCAGCCCCCTTCTCCTAAGGACGCAAGTCCTCCAAGAACATAAATTATCTAAAGTTCTCAAAAGTACCTTAACCCCTGCAGAGGCTCTGCAAACATTATCTTTACCCCAGCAATGAAAAAAGGCAACCTGGGGATTTCATGTTGTTGGTTATACATAATCCCAGGATAAAATGGTTATAGCACCTGAAACCATTTTTTACTTTTCTTGAGAGAAGAATTTCAGAAAGCCCAAAGCAATTACAAAGAAGTTTTTCCACAAAAGATGGAGGTTGGATCAGAGGTCTTCTGCTTTACACACACAGTACAGCTAAAGTCCCAGATGGCCCATTAAAACAGAGGTTAGCTGGTACCCTTTTCAATCCAAAGAAGCCATCCCAACAGTCTCCATAGTGGGGTATAAATCACAGCTGTGTGTAGCTTCAAAAAATCTGTCTTTTGTTGCTAATCTCTCTGTTCTGAAAGGCTGAGGGGATGTACAAAGGCATGCTACAATACTCTGCAAATGGACAAACAAGTTCCAGACAATGGTTCCTCCCTTGCCAAAGTTGTGGTTCCGTTTTTTAAATAAGTTCATTGGGATTTACTCTCATTACTGTGCTTTACTCATTAGCTCCTTGAAGTTACTGCTGGGTACCTCCAGGTGGAGGCCCAAAACCTCAGCATTCTTCTAACAGGCTCAAGACCACAGGAGGGAGGGGTGTCAAGGCCTTATGCACGGCCTCGGTAAGGTGCCGCCTGCGTGGAACTTCTTCCTGAAGAGAAGAAGGAGAACACTGAAGATGGGAGTCAGCAGTCACACACAGGACATAACAGGAAGGTTTCTGCGGCAGCCTAGACAAGAGTTCCTCAGCCCGTGGGGATTGATGATGCAGGAAGTGAGTCCCTCTCAAACATCTCCATTCCAGCTTTGGTTAGTCATAGTCCGCTTACTACAGGGCTTCCAATGTAATTCCATGTAGGCAGTTTTACTAAGTTTCATCACAATAGTGTACTTGTGAGCCTTGTTCCGAAAGGAAGTTTATTCAAAGAGAAGGAAAAGAAAAGAAATACTAAGATCTTTATAAAGCGATGACACCAAATTGAAGCTTTATACGAATATACTGCATTTAACATTTGTTTCTTCTCCCACTTCACCATGGTGACATTCTGCTGTGCTTATCATGCTATTATTATATTACACTAGTGGAATCAGCTGCTTCCTTGGCTCCTCACGCCTTCCAAAACCAATTTAAACTACTTACTCTCCCTGTCAAGGCCCTTCACCACACAGGTCCTTACTAAATTTCTTCTCTTGTCCTAACTCCTCTCCTATGTAATTCTTATACCTGAATTAAGTATATTTTCATTCTGCCTCCTCCACCTCACGCATTTTACTCTACCATCCTGGTTTGTTGGAAGAACAAATTGTCCATTCCCTAAATGTCACCTGCCTATCCCCACATAATTCCCATCCCTCCTCATGACTCTGACCTTTCAGAATATCTATTCGAATTCCTCTCCTGATCCCCAGGAGAAAAAGGACCACTTATTGTCTCTCATCATGGAAAGAGGGTGGGAAATTCTCCTCAAAACTTTGATGTTGCAGAAACATATGCTGTGCACACCAAGAAGAATCTGGAAAGACTAGTCATAATTCTACAATGCAACCTTCCTTAAAGCTTTATCTAACTTGTTTCCTCATTTGTCAACATATCATGGCTGAAAGGTATGGGAGGTCATTTATTTTTAGTCATGTATGTGACCAAAAAGACAAACAAGTTAAGTAACCTGGTCAGCTAGCCAATGGGAAAATTAGAGCTCATGATATGAATACTTCTGAATTAAACTCTTTATGTTCAACAAATATTCTTTAAGGCAGGTTGAGATTTTTATGCATTTTTTACACTTAGATAGCCATAAGGTATGGTATCAGACATTGTAACATACAGTTTACAAAAACTTCCAGAAAAAACATTATCTGTTGATCCTCACAACAACCCCTGGAGGAGGTGGGGCAACAATGGTAGGTCTGTTTTGTGGAGGAGGGTATGAGACAATGTTAAGTGGATTGTGCTTGGCTTCTGCCTCCTAGTTAGTGTTTTTTACACTACATTATACTTTCTTAGAAAACTTGAAAACATGAAAAGGTCTTCCTACATGTGTACAGTTCTTTAATAAACCTCCTATAACAGCTAAATATTATGCATTATAAACTCAATCCTTCAAATTTAAGTATTATATTCCCATATGTAAAACATAAAGCCATAATTTTGAACATTTGTTCTAGCATAGCTCACTGTCACCGTTGGTAGCAGGAAACAAGGAAAACAGCAATTTAGAAATAAATTGCCTGAGGTTCCAAACGAGATATTTGTTGAAACACCAGTGAAAAAATTCTTGAAGAACAAGGTATGTGTCCTGTCTTCATGACTTGCTATTTTATGACCTTGGGCAAATTACCTTTAAACAATAGTTTCCTATCAGTACAGGAGAGATGGTAATAGTACCAAAGTGAAATGAAGCACAGAAACTGTCAACAGGGTACACTCTGGAAACTGTCAATTACTATAAAAAAAAGTTAGTTCCTGCCACTACAATGCATCATGGTTTCCTCAAAAAACTGATCATCTTTATAATCTAATATGATTCATGGGGTTAACAAGGTTACCCCTGGAAACAAAAGTAGAGAGGTTACAAGGGATCATGGTGACAAACCACCTTCTTGCTATCTCACCAAATCCCTAAACCACAGAGCTTTTTATTATTCCATGATTGGACTTCTGCACTCAGAGTGTGTTCCAAGGACTCAGGTCAGCATGGAAACAGATCTGGGAAGTCCAAGGCTGCCCCCATGAGATCAGCTCTGGAACCAAGCTGGGTAGCACTGGGATACTTATAGAGCCTCCAAGGGTCCCTAAGCAACCCTAGGAGAAGGGCAAAGCTAATCTGACCAAAGGTACTACCAAGATAATTGTTGGGATAGTAATTCATGCTTTATTTGTTTATTTATTAATTTACATATTTAACAAATATTTATTGAAAGCCAACTTTTGGCCAAGTACACATTAAGCTTAGGAGTGTTGTTAGCGGATGAAACGACCTGGTTCTTCCCTCAGTAAGCTTATGGTCTGGTTTTCATGAATAAAGGAAGTATCCACCCAATCACATAGTTCCAAGAGTACTTCTTCAAGGCATCTCAAACCCAGTCCTGATACCTTAAAATACCAAAAACACTCATTGGAATCCTCCAATAATCCGAATACATTTCCTTTTCATCAACTTACCTTGTCCTGACTACCTTATTCATCACTCCTTTGACCTTGCTCTCAGGTATAAGATTCCTTTCCTGCCACCTCTGCAGCTGGGAACAATTTCCTAGTCAGTGAGAAATCCTTTCCCATCTTCAAAGGAATACTGCTCATCATTCTAACTATTATAGCTGTTCTCACTCCCTGGGCTCCAGCGACATTAGACTTTTTATTTCCTCAGACGCACCATTCTTATTCTTGCCTCAAGTCATCTGCACGCTCTAAACTTGCTGCCTAAGGAGTCCTACCCAGGAACGAACCCTCCCCTCTATCAACACACACATGCATGTATACACACACACACATACACACTTCCCTCAAACCTTGACCAAGTCCTCCTCCCACTTCAGGCCTCAGTTTAACTACTGCTTCTAGAAGGAGGCCATCCTGACCCCTGAATTGATGTTGGCTGTTCCTGTTCTGTGCTTGATTATCCCCCATGTGCTCCCTCTCTCCCTTTTCATGATCTTCTTCACACTCGTAGTTCCTTCTTCAAAATTTTTCTGTAAATTTTATAAAGACATAGAGTTTATCTCTCAGTACCTAGAACATTGCCTGCACAAGACACTTAATAAATATTTTTTGCATGATTAAATGAATCTCTACTACCTCCTACACTAAGGTGAATTTTAAACACGCCTGCTTGCTTCTCTGAGTTGACCTCAAACTTTTCCTTCCTTTGAGAGTTCATCCCTTCAGACTATAGCTGCCTGAGAGCATAACCTTTTTTCCCTCTAGTGTGATTTCTCTGACATGTACATCTGTAGCACCATATGAATATTAAAAGAATAATCACATTTTCTGCAGTCAGAATATAGTGAATAAATGACTTAGGGAGAATTGTCTTTCTACTGTGTGATTAAACAAGACACACAGTATTGCATGTTGTCAGAAAAGAGTAAAGTCAACATAATCTAGATTAATGTGGATGGGACTGGCTTACTGTGTCTCAAATGGATGAGGAATCTGGCATTGTCCATGGATGATGGGGAACAAAAATAGACAAGTTCTGAAACTAATGTCTTTTGATCTTTCCATACGCCAAGCAACATTTCTTCACTACTGTGGAATGGGGAAAAGGTAGGATTATTCAGAACACATGGGACCCTTGGAGAAAGAGAACACAAAGCACTAAAAACTCAACTCTGATAAGCATAAAACTTCTGTCCTGCCAACACAAAATGCAATTTTTCCAAGACACAAATTTCGTGGATAAATTTAGGGAACCAAAGCGACATTTGATCAGTTGGCAACTGAGCTAGAGCTGGTTCTGGATCCAAATTATTTCCTCAACTTTTCACATGCAACTCCTCCCCCCATCCACTGCCACTTGAGTATCTCACGGTGTCAAATTCAGCCTTTGGATTCTTTCACATAGGCTTTCTTTGAAGGCCTTAAAGAGAAGAGAACACAGAAAACAGGGACATGTGAGTTCTTCCTCCATGTCTCCACCATCTGAGGGGATCCAGTGTCCAAACTCTTTATAAAATTCTGCCCCAAAATGGTGCCGCATCACACATATGCAAGCAAAAGGAGGTGTGGGTGGAGGCAGAGGTGAGATTGGGGGTGAATAGTTCAGGTCTTGGAGACAATGAGGCTTTTTTGCCTTTTTATAATATCCTGGAGTCATATACAACAAGTTTTTTTCAAAAAAGAAAAAGACATTCTTCTTTAAAAAAAAAAAAAAACAGATCTGAGAGTCTGCACAATAACATTCAACTGGGGTTCCTTCCTTTAAACATAAACAGATGTATAATGTCCACCAGCCCTCCAGTGGAATAAAGCCTAAGTTGCTAAAGGCAGAATGTGGCTGGATATCGTTAAGAAACTATGACTGAAAACATCCTATTGTCTAAATGGCTATAGTTAAGATAATCAAATGCATTATTTCATTCAACCAACAAGTGTTGAATATCTATTCTGTGCCCAGAGACTGCACTTAGTGCCAGGATACTTATACAGGAAAGAGACCTGGGCCCTGGAGGAGCTCATATTCTGGTGGAGGAGACAAGAAAACAAAAAATTGTAATAACATTGTAAGGAAGGAAGAAAGGGAGGGAGGGAGGAAGTAAAAGAAAATGAGATACTACAGAAGAGAAACTGCCTATATCTACCTGGGAAATTCTAAAATGACTGCAGTGGAAGGCATTAACATGAATAATTAATAATGGCATTTGTAATAATCATTATTGTTCTTTTATTGTCGTACCTTACTGACTGTGAAGTGACACATAGTGTTTGAATAATATAGATCAGGTACATCAAAACAATCACTTTTTAGGTTAGGAAGTTCCTCACATTGTGAGAAACACCTAAAATTGGCCGTGAATAATTAGGGAAAATGGTTCTCATTGGTTAACAGGAAGGTCATTGTGCAACAGGACCCCTGACAAAACTGAAGGAAGTCAAACTGTGTCTTGCTAATAATTCAACCCTTCCAGGGAGTGTGTAATATTTTTAAAGAGACATGTAAAATACAATATTCAAATTAGAATAGACATAGGCAGACATCTAGCTTAACACTAGCATTCCTTTATTACATATATCTGTCTACTCATCTGTCCTATTAGTTTACAAATGATCTGAGGATAGGATCTGAGTTTTGTTTATTTTGTACCATCAGACCTCGGTACAGTACCAAGCAAGAAGCAAGAGCTCAATAATGTTTTCTGGAAAAAGATATTAAGTAACTATTTAAACTCTTTATTTTAAAGATAAAGAAACTGAGCCCCAGAGTCATGGAAAACTAAAAGAAAAAACAAAATTTGTTAGTGGCAAAAACAGAGCTGGAACCCAGGTCTCTTGACCCCAGGCCAGGTTATTGTCCATCATATATCTTCTCGCAGCTTTTCCCCATGTACCTTCACCTCCTACACAAAAGTGCAAAAACAAGAGAGGTCAGAAATTTGGAGCCTCATTTTAAAAAAATCTTGCTGGTCATTGAAACACTAAGTCTCACCTCTGACATTGTCCCCAAATCCCATAGATTCTTGAGACAGTTAGATGTCCCACAGAGAAGATGAAACTGATCCATAGGAAGTGGATAAAACCATGGGAACTGGATAAAACCAGTTCCCATGGTTTTATCCACTTCCTACTGTAAGTCATCAGTGGATTTCTACTTTAGGACACAAATGCTTTTCACTATTCCCCACATTCTACCAAAGCAGGTAGCTCTCCACCAAATCAATGAGCAACATTGACCCTGTGCATGACCATAAGCTCCCTTAACTTACTTGCTCTTTCGAGCAGCAGAGGATCTTCTTCTTGGCCTGACATTGTTTTCATTTTTCTTTTCTTTTTTTTTTTTTTGAGACGGAGTCTCGCTCTGTCGCCGGGCTGGAGTGCAGTGGCCGGATCTCAGCTCACTGCAAGCTCCGCCTCCCGGATTCCCACCATTCTCCTGCCTCAGCCTCCCGAGTAGCCGGGACTACAGGCGCCCGCCACCTCGCCCGGCTAGTTTTTTGTATTTTTTAGTAGAGACGGGGTTTCACCATGTTAGCCAGGATGGTCTCGATCTCCTGACCTTGTGATCCGCCCGTCTCGGCCTCCCAAAGTGCTGGGATTACAGGCTTGAGCCACCGCGCCCAGCCATGTTTTCATTTTTCTATACATTGTACTAGAATGTTGATGGTGGTGATGGTGGTGATGATTTTTATTTTCTATTTATCTTTGATTATAGTTGATTGCATTTTACATTATGAATTGCATGTAAAAAGTTAAGACAGTAGAGGCACTAAGCTTCAAAGAGTTTTGTAAAGAAACAAAGCAAGAAGGTAAGTATAATAATAGTGCTTTCAAGACATCTTGGCATGCAGTCCTTTAACTAACTCACCAAGAATAGAAATTCTTATTCTTATTTTACAAATAAGAAAATAAAGCCTCTGGCAGTTGCCCACATTAACGTAGCTAATGAATGGTGAAGCTGAGTCTCCATCTCAAGGCTTTAGACTTCAAATCCACTTGGAATTTTGCCTAAGACAAGTCAGGACAAAGGGTAATCAGCAAAATCCAGCAAGGGAAAACTATATTTTCTTATGAGTAAACCGAATAACTAGAATCAAATGATTAAATTAAGCTATTTTTGTGTCAAGTTCCCAGACTTAAAAGTGAAATTCTTAACCTCAGATTCACTCTCTATATGAGGCCACCATATTGACCTTAGAAAACTATGGATCTTGGTCATTCTCATGGCAAAGCAGAGAGAAAAAATAACTAAAAGTAATTAATAGGGCCAAGCAAGTAGAAAGTTATTTTGACCCCAGTTAATGTGGAAACAGGTTTAGAAAAAAAAAAAAAATGAAAACAAAATATGAGCCATCCTTTGTGAGACTCTAGAATTCATTCGTCATGACTAAATTTGATATTGGATTATAAGTGCATATTACCAAGATTCCAAAAACTTGTCACTTCTGATTATCTTTTTTTTTTTTTTTTTTTTTTAAGAGACAAGCTCTCACTTGGTCACCCAGGCTGGAGTACAGTGGTGTGATCATAGCTCACTACAGCCTTGAACTCCTAAGCTCCAGCAATCCTCCTCCCTCAGCCTCTCAAGTAGCTGGGACTATAGGCACACACCACCATGCTCAGTTAATTTATTTATTTATATATTTTTAGAGACGAGGGTCTTACTATGTTGCCCAAGCTGGTCTTGAACTCCTGGGCTTAAGCAATCCTCCCACGTTGGTCTCCCAAAGTGCTGGGATTTCAAGTGTGAGCCCCCCTATCTAGCCCTAGAATATCTTTCCTGCTGCACAGGTATATAGCCCTGAAGGCAGAGGAATACTTAATCAAGAAAGCAGTAACCAGTATGACATGGAGTTCCTAAATTTTTACAGGGCTTTCAATACTTGATTCTTCTTTAGTTATGATACAGTGAATGATATTTAAATTTATTCCACTAATGTCAGTTGTTGGTTAATTAATGAACACACAATCTGATATTCTCATTCAACAGGGCAGACATTCTAACAGGGATCTTGTCCCAAGAAAACTTACTTTTTCTTTGATTCACCAATGATCCCAATGCATCTCCTCAGAGCACAAATTATTTTCCAGCGTCACTCAGACCTCAAATATTTAATTGTCGAGACCAAAAAAAATTGTGATTGGCATTAACAATGACTGAGTCCACATATGGCTTAAGTGAACTTTTGGAGACTCACTAGAGCCACTCAGTTATCTCCAAAAAAACATTAATAACATAATCTCTAACTTTTAATCTAATTTATTTATATGGTTTGGCTGTGTCCACCCACATCTCATCTTGAATTGTAGCCCCCATAATCCCCACATACTGTGGGAGGGACCCAGTGGGAGGTAATTGAATCATGGAGGTGGGTTTTTTTCATGCTGTTCTCATCACAGTGAATAAGTCTTACGAGATCTGATGGTTCTATAAAGAGCAGTTCCCTTGCACACACTCTCTTGCCTGCCACAATGTAAGATGTGCGTTTGGTCCTCTTTCACCTTCTGTCATGATAGTGAGGCCTCCCCAGCCATGTGGAGCTGTGAGTCCATTAAACTTCTTTTTCTTTATAAATTACCCAGTCTCAAGTATGTCTTTATTAGCAGCATGAGAACTGACTAACATATTCATTATATAATACTGAACATGTGATATATGCAAAGCACTACATTAAGTGTAATAGAAAGTGTAAAGATAGGAAATCATGGTGTTTGCTCTCAAGGAATTTACTGTTTAATAGGAGATGCTACATAGGTTTATAAGAGGCTATACAACAAGTAAAGGTACCACAAGACATGTCACAGCACTCTAATAGCTAATATTTGTTGTTATTTGCTACCTTCAGATTGACTGTAGACAACTACAAATACCATGCTGTAGGTCTAGACTGAATTAGTGGTGACAATAACATGTGCTATTACAAAGGACATCAGAAATCTTCTGATGGGCCAGGCTCTGCCTCAGGATCAAGGTTCCAATGGAAGAGGTTTCATGAATGTGTCCTCCATTCTGCTGTGGCCTGTCTTCCCATGCCTGACCTTTTCCCAGCTGCTTCTCTCTCTTTGCCTGCCAAATCATTAGGCCATCAGTCTTGCCTCACCTAACCTGTGGGATCTGCTCTCTTGATTTCTAACCACTTTCCCAGGTTTAGCCCACTGCTTTGCTATGACATATGACATTGTTAGACCACTCAATGGGCCTCTGATGCCTGACCCTGCTTTGACATTGGCCCTTAAATCTGGTTTCCACTTGGGACTAGCTCTGCCTAAATTTTTTCAATCCACATCTAATCCCTAGTGGGAAGGACAGGCATGAAACAAATAATTGCAATACAGTGTGATCAATGCTGTGGCAGAAATAAGTTCAGAATTCTATGGGAATTCGCCAGAGTAATAAATGTGATCCAGTTGTTTTAACAGAGATAATGGAACTAAATTATCTCTGTTAGTAAAACGACTGAATTAGAAGAAACTCCTAAAAATAGAATTTATACTCTACAGTGAACTATGAAAAAGATCAAAATCACCAAATTTAACACCCAAACAATAATGTTGTTATGTAGAAATAGCCACTTTCTGAGAAGTTTTTTGTTTCAAAGTCTCAATTTATCATAACTTAGGCTTTGTACTCAGTAAAAAATCATTTTTAGATCATCCTTGTTAGGGAATCCTTCCATGCCATGTATCCACCCCACACATATTAATCATATACTGTGGGCCAGTTTTAGTGCTACAGTAAGAGATATATAAAGGAAACAGAGATGTAGGCCTTGAGAAGATTCCAGCCAGGTAGGAGGGATAGACCTGAAGCAAACAATATAGTGTGATGAATTCTGTGATAAAAACAAATTTAGGATTCTGTGAGAACTCATAGGAGAAGGGAATGAAACCCCATGAAGATCAGGATAATTGGGAGAAGGAAAGGAGGCTAGAAACAGCTTTCCAGAAGAAGGGACTCTTGGGATAAGCTGTAATGAGCCAAGCCACATGAGGTGTATGGGCAGACAAAGTCAGGATGACAGCACAAAGACAAGACGAGATAACTAAGAAAAAGCAGAAGAGACAAGCAAAAGCTGGGTCACAAGGCTTTGTTTATTCCAACAAGAAGGTTGGATTGCACCCTGAGAACAGTGGGGAGCTGCTGTGGAACACTGAGTGAGAGAATGCATAGATTTGCATTTTAGAAAAAAATCACTTCAGCAGCAACGTGAAGGATAGGCTAAAGGAGTATGAGACTAAACAGTAGAAAAACTAAGTTGACGCATCTAGTGCAGAGGCATATGGCAGGACTACTTGAGCTCAATCCCCAAAGCCAAGGCAAAATGCTGAGAAATAGGAAAAAACAGCAACAGCACCTGGCTAGTACAGAAGCAAGCAGAATAATCATAGTCTCAGATCAGACCCCAGTTAACCTCACACTTTCCTTAAAAGTCTATAGAACTTCCCAGGAACATAGACAGTATACTATTCATGAAGAAATACTATACTTGATGAATAGTACCAAGGTATCTTTCTTCAAGTCTTGGCACTGTCAAGGCCTAACATTGTATGAGTTCTCTCTCTCTCTTTTTGGGTGCTGTGGCATGATCATAGCTCACTAGAGTCTCAGATTCGTGGACTCAAGCAATCATCCTGCCTCAGCCTCCTGAGTAGATAGGACAACAGGTGTGCAACACCATGCCCAGTCAATTTTTCAAACTATTTTTTAGAGACAGTGTCTTGCTATGTTGCCCAGGTTGGTCTCAAATTCTTGACCTCAAGCAATCCTCCTGATTTAGTCTCCCAAAGTTTTGGCATTACAAAGGCATGAACCACCACAACCAGTTCTCTCCCTCTCTAACTCCCCTACTTTGTCTGCTAGACAATTACTAGTCAGTGTTATCTCCTGTGCTTGAAAAGAATAAGAATTTTTGTAATGTGTTGGGAGAACTTTGGAATGTCAGATCTTAAATTAGACTCATTTTTCTACTTGCACTGTTGAACTGGAGTTTATTAAATTAAGAGACAATCACAATAATCCAGATTAGAAATCATAAGGGCCTAAACCAAGGCATAAGAGGCATGATGAAGACAGGGCACTGACTGGAGTGGCGTTTTAAAGAAACTTGTCAGACACATGGATGATGGAGACTGAAAAAGAAGGCTGACTTTTCAGGGGACTCTGTACCAGTTTTCTGTCTAATACCTCCTCTCAGAGATAGTGGTAACAGGAAAGCTTTGTAGACAGTGAATTATTATAAACAAGAAGAGAAAAGGCTTCCTCCTGAGGATTATAGATCCTCTGTTGATTTTCAGTATGTAACATTGGTCATCTTCTATCTGAGATGGCTGAATTAAGTTTCATTTACCTTACTCTTAGAAAATAAAGCAGATGTCTTCGCACAATTCTTTCCAGCCTTATGATTCTGTCTTTAGGCTTTACATCTGGTGTAAAAACATTCATGTATGTAATGACAGCAGTTCATCCCATAGAACCAGTCTATGGGAATTCTAACCACTGAATGTCTTGTTATGTAGGTGTACAATCCACTTATTACTCTCCGCTTTTTTGTTACATGCAGAATTCAAGGACTCAGTATTAGGCAGTAAATCTATTAAATAATATCTTAGATCAACTTATTTCTTTCCAGCCATCTCAGTATTATCCGGGCACAAAGGTGAGCTTGTTGATTTCTACCCCAGAATCTGTTTCAAAGGCGCAATCCTGGATGAGCCTCTCCTGAAGCGTCTGATTAATCCCAGGAAGGCTAGGATGGAAAATTCTGTGCTGGGATCCAGAGGTCACACAAAGAAATGCATATGTCTCAACCCTGGAAAAGTATCATCTGCATTCCAGCAGCAAACTGTTTTGGAAATGTCGTCCCTCAGAGGAGTTCATGCCAGACCCAATTAAAGTCATGGTAATAAAGAGTGTGGAAAGATGACACAAGTGGCTGGAAAGAATTATAAAGTGTTAGAACTAAAAGAGCTATTAGAGATAATTTACTCTAACTTCCTCATTTACAATTGAGGAAACTGAGGTCCTAAGATCTAAACCAATAGATTTGCGACATTAACAGGACTGACTCCAGATCTGACTCCATATTCACTTTTCTTCCCATTACACGTTATCACTTCATACAGTTCCAAAGTCATACATATTAGTGCATTCTGGCTGAGATTCAGATATGCTAGCCTGTGGAGTTAGGCGCCCTCCTGTCCAGAGGTCATTTGTGTGCACGGGGCTATTAAGGGTAACTGTAGTGGAATGTTTGTGAACACTTAGATAAGAATCTAGCTGCATCCCTTTACTGGTATGGGGCCCAAGACCCCCAGGGAATGATCTTGGATTATGTCCATAATTAACGTCTAGACAAATACAGACATTTCTGATAGATTGGGGAGATCTCAAGGGAAGCCATGTTCCAAGGAGCGACAACCAAGTCACTAAAGAAAAAGTTGCCATAAGTGGATAGGAGTCTTGGAAGGGATAAACTTAGTATCAGGACCTGATTATAGGAAAGGGAGAAGTTATTCTGGGTATAATATGAGGCTATCTTTAAAACACTCTCCATCTACCCCAACCAGGCCCCAGGGATGTCTATATATCCAAGGCAAGAAAAGAGCTGCATGAAAACAAATACATGAAAGAAATGAATCACTCAAAGGCACCTGCATTTCCATGAGAAAGTGACCTCTAAAGAGGGCTGGATGATGAAAATAAAAGACTTTACCACTAGGGAGCCAAAGAACTATGTCAAGGGACACAGCTACATCTAATGGTGTTTGGCACAAGAAAGGGAACAGGTTCCCTCACTAGCAAACAACTCAGAGAACAAAGATAGGCAGACATGGGGACAGGCTTCAATCAAACAGCAGCAGAAAGAACAGTCACATCAAAGGAATGGGGGCCAAGAATAGGTCATCAACTCTGCCAAGGTATCCAGAGTCTAACATAGCCAACATGGCAAAGCAGGCCACTAACATCAAGGTGACTAGCAGCATAGCCACAGGCAGTGAGGAGACATGCCCAACAATATAGGGGTTAAGAGGAGTGCAGCAGCACCCTGTGAATATCAGCGGAAAGGCAGGTCTGTGAAGTCTAACCAATCGTAACAGAACGGGGAAAGACAGTAACTGGAACAGTCAGACAACAGAACAGTAGGCTCTTTTCACACTGCTATATTCCATACATTAAGCACTTTTGCTTGATTTTTTTTAAAGTTTTAAAATTCAAACATTTGTGTTGCAGATTGAATTCCCTAGGAGGAAGAAGACTTCTAAGACAACAATTTGTACACAGAAAGTTTACTGGGGACAGGGGCTGTTGGGATTATTCCTAGGGGAACAGATGGAAGCAACATTGAGCAGAGAGAGAAACTGGTCTGTGATGAGTCACAACAAAGTCCTCAGCCATTCCCTGGGGAGCTCCAGAGCTGCAATGGCCCTACAGAGTTGTCCCAAATTGGGTAAAAGGATTCCCCTATATTAACCACATGGGCTACCTCCAAGAAGGAAGTGTCACCTTGGATGAGGTGACATTCAGCAAAGGATAATTCCTGGTGAGAGACTCCATTAGAAATCATCACTTGCCAACTCTCTAAAACTGGGGCAATGAGTGTTTCAGTCCTCAAGGCAGGATCTGGACAGCATACCACACAGCATGTACCACAATTTGTTACATAAATAAAGGCAACAACCTGAATTATATGTGAGACATATCTACCTTTTTGAGGATTCCTAAAGCCATAAAAGAGAAAGTAAGGTTAAGGTCTAACCATTTGACAGATGGGTATTATTAATCAGCAGACTTAAGGACAAATTGTTCACTTAATATCGGCCAGAATCTATAAACAAACAGGGCCTTAGAGCATCCAGACAACAGTAAGACTCTGAAGGGCTAATGGTACAACCTTCAGCCTACAAGACATCTGTGTGCTGAGAAAGCCCAACTGCTAGTTTCCTGACATCACTAAATGAAAAAAAAATAAATAAAAGTGTTTTGGATTTGTGGGTCTGTGACTCACCTGTTCTCTACCTCAGAACTCTATCCAATAATGGAACTTCTAACCAAATGGAGATTCAAATATCTGCTTCTTAATACTCTGGAAATCTTTCAGTGTTTCTTGAAGCAGAAGTCCTGGTTACCAACGTGCAGAATATAACCTGAGACAAACTGGGGTCCTTACTTTCCACCTTCTATATACACCTTGAAACCTACGCACTCAGATGTGCCAGAGGCTCCTGCAGAGCAGTCTCCAGGACCAACCCCATCCAGATGAAAAGGCTGCATGTCTAACAGGAATCATCAGCCTGATAAAGGAAGTGCTTTATATGATCAACTGCCCCTAGAAAAACATTGCCTCAAAAATGCCCCAGACTCTAAGAAATCAGACTAGTCTCTCCCATAAGGAGGAGAAAGTGAGAAGTCAGGAGAAAGGGGAAGGGAGTGGCAGAAGCACCCCCTTTATGGGGAGGTGGGTCATAGGATGAGGGACAGGAGCATTATTCCCCAAACCACCACGTACACTTGTTTGTTGGTCCCCTTCTTGATCATCTCCAGGAAGAGGAGGTGCATTGTTTACTAGGAAGCCTGTTCCACCTTTGAAACCCCTGTTTATTAAAAATAAATAAATAAATAAAAATCTTCATCATTCTGTGCTGAAAACTGGCCCCTCTAATTTTTACTCACTGCTATAATTCTTCCCTCTAGGACATCCAAAAGTATTTCTGTTCCCTTTAGTACATGGCAGACTCTATCAAACCGACTTAGTTACGCCTTCCCATATGCTGCCTAAGCACATCGGACAAACTTCTACCACAAACCTACCAAATTTTACTGCTAATATGTGTGCTCCTAAAAATGCAATAGTCTAAGCTTCACTCATGAGCTGATTATATAGGTCTTAGGTGAGTCTAGGACTCTACACTGTTTAGCGGGCACCAGGGTGCCCAGAGATCCTGCTTTTGGAAACACAGTATCAGACTATGAGGTTTTTAAGAGTAGATATCTTATCCTACTTACCCTTGTATTCTTAGTACTTACTGGGAAGTTCTGAAAAAAACTTTACTGAATGAATTAAAAAACTAAACAAAGAAAAAAATGGTTTTAAAGACAGGTATTATTAGCAAAGCATCCATAAATCACTTCCTTTTCAGGATAATTGTTCCTGGTTTTCTTCACAACAGACCACTCATAATCCCGTCACTCTCCTCTAAAGAACTACAATTGTCAATATCCCTGTGAAAATGTGGTGTCTAGAGGCCAGCTTGTGCTCCACTTGTTCCTGTCCAGAGGACCATTACTACCCTTTATCAGGGCTCAGTCATGCCTCTAAGATAGGTTGAAATTGCAACTCCTTTTGGCATTCAAATGACACTCCTGACCTGCATCACACTTGCATTCAACTAAAACTTCTACAAACTACCCCCCATCTTGAATTAAGGCAGTTGATTTTTCTTAACTTAATTGTAGTACTTTTCTCCTCCCCCTATTAAATTTCGTCTGTCTCAGCTCATTATTTCAGTTAAAAGCTTTTTGAATATTCATTCTATCTTCCAATGTGTTCGCTATTCTTCCCAGCTTTGTATTATCTGAAAATTTAGTAATAGATTTTGTGTCTTCTTTACAATTCAATAATTAACATATTAAACATGACAGTGACAGAGCCAGAGGCAGAAAACTGAAGTACAACTTTGTAGATCTCTCTTTAAATTGACACAAACATCTTAAACATTTTTGGAGTGTGGCTGTTGCATCAACTATAAATCTACTTAACTGTGCTTCATTCAGCCCATACTTACTCTTGTCAACAAACACATCATGAGAAAAACTTCATGGGCTAGAAAAAAACTCAGACTAGGAGATCTGTTTATTCCAACTCTACCTGCCACAAACTTGCTGTCATAGTAGGCAATGTAATTAATCTCTCTGGTCTTCTTTTTTCACTTAAAAATGAGAAATGAGGAATTTGAAATAACTTTAAGATCCCTACAAGCTCTACAATTCTGGTATGTTGGTGAAATATATTACTTTTTTTTTTCTTTCTTTCTTTCTTTCTTTCTTTTTTTTTTTTTTTTTTTGAGACAGGGCCTTGCTCTGTGATATGGTTTGGCTGTGTCCCCATCCAAATCTCATCTTGAATTGTAATTACTATAATCCCTATGTGTCATGGGAGGGACCCAGTGGGGGGTAATTGAATCATGGAGGCAGTTACCTCCATGCTATTCTCCTGATAGTGAGTGAGTTCCCATAAGATCTCATGGTTTTATAAGAGTCTTTTACCCCTTTTGCTTGGCACATCTCTTTCCTGCCACCCTATGAAGAAGGACATGTTTGCTTCCCTTCTGCTGTGATTGTAAGTTTCCTGAGGCCTCCCAGCCATGCTGAACTGTGAGTCAATTAAACCTCTTTCCTTTATAAATTAGCCAGTCTCAGGTATGTCTTTACTAGCAGCAAGAGAATGGACTAACACATTTTGCCACCCAGGCTGGAGTGCAGTGGCTCAATTATGGCTCACTGTAGCCTCTACCTGCTGGGCTCAAGCAATCCTCTTGCCTCAGCCTCTCATGTAGCCGAGACCACAAGTGTGTGCCACTCCTAGCTTTTTTCTTTTATTTTCTTTTCTTTTTTTTTAGGGACTGGGTCTCCCTATGTTGCCCAGGCTTGAAATACAATATTTCTAATGCTAGTAAACTCAGAAAGAAAGTTGGTTTGATATGACTTGTTACTATGAACTTCTGACTACCAATAAAAATGACATGCTTTTCTAAATTCCCAAATCTTTTGTTAAAAAATAATTCATTCTAAAATGTTGTTTTATCTCCCCTCATAGGTAAATGGAAATCAAGAGGTTCTAATCATGTGCTGAGGTGCAAATTTCTGGAAGCCGTAATGGGGTTAGGGCAGCACTTACTCACCATGCCTTTAACACGGGAATGGCTAGACACAGCCTGGACATTTGTATGAAAAAAAAATCAAAGCCTCTCATCTGTAATTTTTGAAATTTATATTTTTTATCATAAAAGTTGAGATGTTTCCCTTCCTCAAGTTTTTGACAGTGTTCTGTGCTATGGTTTGAATATGCGCCCAAAGTTCATGTTTTGGAAATTTCATCCCCAATGCAACATTATTGGGAAGTGGGGCCTAATTAGAGGTGATTAGGACATGAGGGCAGACTGAATAAATTAGTGCTATTATTGTGGAAATGGGTTTGTTACTAACAGGGTTGTTCATACCCCTTTTACTCTCTCTCTTGCCCTTCTGCTACATTCTGCCATATTATGACACAGCAAAAAGGCCCTCACCAGATGCTAGTACCTTGATCTTGAACTTTCTAACTTCCAGAACCATAAGCCAATAAATTTCTGTTCATTATAAATTACTCATTCTCAGGTATTCTGTTATAGCAGAACAAAACAGACTAAGACACTCTGCTTTGCCATTTTTTTTAAGATGATTAGTAGCAGTTACATACAAACATTTCCAAATTCTACCATTACCCATGTTTTACTTCCTCTTGATCTGAAGATTTGAATATATTTAAAGCAGTTGGATGCCCTCTTGCTTTCATTCTCTTATCTCAGTCTTTAATTCTTTATTTTATTAATATCTTTCAGTCTTTTAATAACCTTTTCTATAATAGAGAAGAATAAAAGAAGTAAGAGCTAAGCAGGTCTGTATTATCTTCAATTGTTAATATTGCTTCATCTCTCCTTAAATAATGGTACATATTAATATTTTCTTGCTCCCAAATTCAGTTCTATTTCAATCTCACTTTATCCTTATTTTAGTTCTTTGGGATATAAGATCCTTTGGTGACTTTAAAATGTACATCAAAAAAAAAAAAAAAGACTGGACCTTTGTAGAGGTCAGGGTGAAAAATAGAGGAGCAATTTAGAAAAAAAAACAAAACAGAACAACAAGATCAAGCAGCTGTTTAAGAAGGTCATTCCCAACTCCTCATAGAAGTACCCATGAGATTAAATGCTGTAAAGTCTCTGAGCTTCAGAAGGCAGAACAATAAAAAAAAAGGTGGCTACCAGAAATTTAATTTAATGCTCACAGAATAATAGGCATTTAAAAAGCAATTAAGGCCTTTCTTCTGAAAACAACCAATGTTTCATTTCATCTTTGCTCTGAGATTTTTTCAATTTATGAGGACAAGAAAGTAGTTCATCAAATTATGTGTTGTTTTTCCAATAAAGATATCTTAATATAAAATAAAAAACACAGGAAGGTACAATCCAAATTATCTGCCATTCATGTCTAAAGAGGGTCTATACACTGAGTCTATTCTACTTTCAATAAGCTCCATTAATGATCTATTATAACTGTGCTTTAAAATAAAAGCATAGTTTCTAGGAGAAATAAAGTTTATATAAAGTTAACCCAACCCCATTCAAGTTATTTTAGTGATAAAACTGTCACCAAAAAAAAAAAAAAAAGTTAACTAGATAATATAAGATTCAAATGTATATCTTGGGCTAGACTGTAAAATGGCAACCAAAAGATTAGATAGCAATGAAACTTTAAAAAAAAAAAGACACCAAAACTTAGAAAGATTTTGTTTGTTTTCTTTTTTACTTTCTTCTACCTCCTAAAGCACCATGATTATAATCATCTAAGGAAAATACTAGGTGTTATATTCTCCTATCCTGATCCCAGATTATTAGAGACTTTCTCCAGAAATTAGAGACTTTCAGTGTTAAATCAGATTTTGAAACTTTTAAAGTGACCACAAATTACTTTTTTTGAGTACCCAGATATACAGAAAGTGGAAGCCTATAAGAGCTTATTCTAAAACTTCCAGATTTCAGATCTTTTCTCCCCCAACCCGAAAGGAACAATATGAAGGACAGCTTGAGAAATGCCTTAAAGAGAAGCTATTTCATACTGATTTTTCTTACACTGATCCTGAATGTGATACATTTGGTAATTAATCAAAAAACATGTTGTACAAATAACCCATAAAATAAATTATACAAATAATGGTCCTACTTCATTATCTTTAGCAATATTCATAAAGAGTATTTTGAAATTTCCAAAAGAAACTGGACTTCAAAATATTGATCTCCTTACAGAGTAGAAGCATCACTGAGCAACAGAAGGGATTACCTTTTTCCAGACAGCACTTTGGATGCCACCATACAATCTATTAAAATTGCCTAAAGTAGTTGCCTTTTTCAAAGAGTGAAAAAAATACTTTAGCAAACTAAGAATGAGGGAACTTTCTCAACTTGTTAAAGAATATCTGCAAAAACAAAAACCTACAGCTAATGCCATACTTAGTAGTGAGAAACTCAAAGCTTTCCTACTAAAATCAAGAACAAAGCAAGAATGTCTCTTCTCACCACTGCTTTTCAACATCATACTAGAAGTCCAAGTCATGCAATAAGAAACAAATAAAATAATAGGTATACTGATTGAGAATGAAAAAATAAAACTATTACTGCTTGCAGATGACATAATTATCTATGGAGAAAATCTAAAAGAATCAACCAAAAAAATCCTGGAACTAATAAGGGATTATAGTAAGGTTGCAGGATAGTATATAAAATATATATATATTTGCAGGTTAGTATATAAAAATCAATCACTTTTCCTATATAACAGCAACAAAATGTAATTTGACGTTTTAAACACTATGTTGTTTACATTGGTACCTTAAAAATAAATATGTACATATAAATCTAACAAAATATGTTAAGATATGTATGAGGAAAGCTACAAAACAGCTTAAAAACTCAAAGAAGAATTAAATAACTGCAGAGATATTTCATGTTCATGGATAGAAAGACAATATTGTCAAGATGTCAGTTCTTCCAAGCTTGATTTGTAGATTAAATGCAATTCTAATCAAAATTCCAGCAAGTTATTTTGCTGATAGCAAAACTCTTGTTCAAAATTTTATATGGAGAGGCAAAACACTCAAAATAACCAACACAACATTGAGGGGAAAGAACAAAGCTGGATGACTGACACTACTTAACTTCAAGACATACTACCATCATCAAGATGGTGTGGCATTGGTAAAGAATTAAATAGACTAATGAAACAGAATAGAGGATCTAGAAATAGACCCATATAAGTGTAGTAGACTGATCTTTGATGAAGAAGCAAAGGCAATACAATGGAGAAAAGACAGTCTTTACAACAAATAGTGTTGGAACAACTGGACATCCACATGCAAAAAGATGAAGCTAGATACCCCAGATCTTTGCAACCCTTGGGTTGGGAGATCTTCTTGTGAACCCACTCCACCAGGCTGTTCAGTCTGACACAGAGCTACATGGAGTCTCAGCAGAGCAGCTGCTAAGGCACATGCAGAGACCTGGGAGCCTTAAATACCCAAGCTTTCCTGGGTATACCCAGGCTTCTCAGAAAAAGCAGCTGAAACTCCAGCAAAGCAAGCGGCGAGGTTGGGGGCCAATTAGGCCCCTGTACATACCCTTAGGAAAGGGGCTGAATCCAGGGTGCTGAGTAGTGATTGTCTGCAGGCCCTGCTTCCATAGCACCTCACGGGATAAGACCCACTGACTTGGAACTACAGTCAGCCACCAGTAACAGTGCCACATCTTCCTGTGAAGGAGCTCCCAGTGGGAGGGGTAGGCCACCATCTTTGCTATTTCACAGCCTCAGCCACTGTTGCCTTAAGTCTCTAAGGAGTCCGAGGCAACAAGCGACTGGAGCAGTCCCCCAGCACAGCCCAGCAGCACTATGAGAAGTAGTCAGAATGCTTATTTACATGGATGGCAAATCCCTTTTCTCTTCACTAGGCAGAATCTCCCAACCAGGATCCCCAGTCACCTCCACTGGTATTTTCTGGCTAACAGGTTTCAAAAATTCCTGGGGAGAGCTCCCAGAGGTCCCAAATAGCAAAGATAGCAGTCTTCTTCCTCCTCTGGAACAGAGCTCCCACTCTGGCCTTCAGGCTTTTGAGAGTGGATCTCCAGCACAGCATAACTGCTGTATGAAAACATGGCCAGACTGCTTTTTTAAGTGGGTCCCCGATCCCATTCTTCTTCACTTGGTGGGACTTCCCAACAGGGGTGTCCAGCCACCTCCTATAGGTGTTTCCAGCTTGCAACAGGTCCATACTTCCCTGGGATGGAACTCCCAGAGGGAGGAGCAGGCCACAGTCTTTTCCGTTTTGCAGTCTTCACTGTTGTGGCAGTGACAGAGGGGCTATTAATACCTTCAGGTACTGGAAAATCCGAAGTGCCCAGGGACTGCAGTGGACACCTAGCATACCACAGCAGCCCTGCAGAAAAGTGGCCAGACAGTGATGTGGATGCCCAATGCCATATCTCCTCACCAGGCAGGTTCTCCAGACCTAGGCCTCCAGCCACTCCCAGGCAGGGCTATGGAGCCAGTAGAAGCTCTGCAACTCCTGGACACAGCTCCCAGTGGGAGGCGCAGGTTGCTATCTTCTCTGTCTTGCAGCCCTTGCCCTTGCTGTCTCCAGGCTCAGGAGAGTCTGCAGGGACCAGAGGTTGGTCCAGACCCCCAGCACAGAGAAACCACCTCTCAAAAGAATGACCAGACTATTCTCAACATAGATCCCAGTCCTCATTTCTCCTCATTGGCAGGGCCAATGAGGAACTCCAGCACAACCAACCTCCAACCTGGAACTCCAGCACAACCACCCTGCCTCTACCTCATCACTGCAATCAGAGGCAGCCCAGCCTTTTCCTGAGGAGGAAATTTCAAAGTCAACCCACAAACCCTCTGCCGCTACAGTTGCAGTGGTACAGCCTTAACAGCCCTGAGACTGGGAAGGAACAAAGGGCCTAGTCATTACACAGGCACCTCTCACACACTGCAGCCACCATATGGAGAGGAGTCCAGCCCCTTTTCCCTGGGAACCCCCACCCTTGCTCTTCACCAGGCAAGGCCATGGTTCATGAATGCAGAACAGTCACCCCACCCACAACTGAGAATACCCACTGATAGTGGCCCAGAGTTTCCCCAGAAAGAAGATCCCAGAGGCAGATGACAGACCCTCTGCCACTGCTACAGTAGCAGTTCTAGCCCTGCTGCTCTTGGTCTGGGGAAGAAACAAAGAGCCTGAAGGTTACAACCAAGCTTACAGCACACTACAGTCACCATACGGAGAGGAGCCTAAACTCTCCTCCCTGTGAGCCTTTGACCCCCTGCTACCTAACAAGTGGAATCCCAAGCTCATGCCAATGGTGTAGCTGCCCCACTCCACCAGCTGAACACTCCCAGTACCAGTGTCTCTGCATTTCTTGGAGGTGGAACCCCCAGGTGCAACTGAAAGCCTCCCTGCCACTGCCTCTACAATAAAACTGCTTTTGCTTTGATCCTTTGTTAAAAGGATCAAAGACCCTAAGTGCTTTATCCACACATCAATAAGCTTCAGTTGACTAAAGGAGAGGAGTCCAGTCCATCACCCATGGGTCCCACCCAACCTCTATTTGTCACCAGACAGGGAACCTCCTGGCTTGGGCCCACAGCACAGACCCTTCATACTTGGCTGATTACACTGAGCAATTGCTGACCTGCATCTCTCTGGGGTGAAACCCCCAGGAGACAAGCAAAAGACCCTTGGCCACAACCACTGCTAAGGTCCCTTCCACTGCTGCCTCCGACTTGGGGAAGGAACATAAACCCTGAGATTGCCGCAGAGCTGCAGTGGCAATATGCAGGCCAAGCCATAATCTAGAGCCAGCAGTCAAGTGGAAGAAGAACCCATACTTTTGGCGCATTGAGAGACAGTATGGTTGCAACTGGGAAGAAATATAGAAGAGCCACAACTAAGCAAGAGACTACCAACTGACCACTACACCTAAGCACTACCTACTGGATCACATCCCAAAGCTTCAACAACACCAAAAATACCTCACTAACATAGCCCCATGAAACCAAGACAAGAAGTCAGCTACACTGCACAAAGCCATGGTGCAGTGAAAACATCTAGAAAAAAAAAAAGTCTATTGACCATACTTACTCTACTCTGCAGTGAAAGAGACAGCCACATGCAGAAATGAGAAAGAACCAATGCAAGAACTCAAGCAACTCAAATGACCAGAGTGTCGTGTGTCTTCCAAATGACTAGACCAGTACTCCAACAGGAGTTCTTAAACAGACCAAACAGGCTGAAATAATAGAAATAGAATTCAGAATATGAATAGAAATGAATATCATCAAGATTCAAGAGAATGACAAAACCCAATCCAAGGAAACTAAAAATCACAATAAAACTATACAGGAGCTGAAGGACAAAATAGCTGGTTTTCGAAAGAACCTAATGGATCTGACAGAGCTAAAAAACACAATACAAGAATATCACAGTGCATTCACAAGTATTTATAGCCAAATAGACTAGGCTGAGGGAAGAATCTCAGAACCTGAAGATTAGCTCTCTGAAATAAGACAGTCAGATAAAAATAAAGAAAAAAGAATGAAAATAAATGAATAAAACCTTCTAAAATTATGAGATTATGTAAAGAGGCCAAATCTACAAATCACTGGCATCCCTAAAAAGGAGGGAGAGAAAGCAAACAGCTTGGAAAACATTTCAGGATATCATCCATGAAAACTTCCCCAACCACGTTAGAGAGGCCAACAGTCAAATTCAGGCAATTCAAAGAACTCCTGCAAGATTCTACACAAGATTATCCCCAAGACACAGATAGGCCTTAAATCCAATGACAAAGTGTCCTTGTAAGAAACAGAAGAGAAGAAAACACAGAGAGAAGAAGGCTACATAAATATCACAGTAGAAATTGAATTTTTGCTACCACAAGTTAAAGAACACCTGGTGCCATCAGAAACTGGAAAAGACAAGAAAGGATTCTCTCTGAAGTCTTTAGAAGGAACATTATCCTGCCAACATCTGGATTTCAACTTACTGCCTCCAGAATTGTGAGAAAATAAATTTGTTATTTTAAATGAACAAGTTTATAATTTTTTTTTTTTGCAGCAGCAGCAGCCACATGAAGCTTGTATACCAGTGTAGTAGAATAATGTAGATTAGGCAAATTTCAAAGACTCAAGCCTCTCTTCGCTTTGTACTCAGTAAACCCCTTTGCACCATCTCCATAGCCAGCCATGCCCAGGCAAGTCTTCACAATGCATCACTCTGACTATGCTTCCACCACCACATTTCCTTCTCTGGCTCTTCTGCCTTTGTTTTTCACTTATAAGTATCCTTGCAATTACAATCAGCCCACCCAGATAATCCAGTATAATCTCCCTATTCAAGATCCTTATCTTAATTACATCTGCAAAGCCCCTTATGTAGCATATTCACAGGCTGTGGGGATTAGAATGGGAATATCTTTGGTGGGGATGTTCATTGTTCTGCCTACAGCACATAGCTAAACAAGTGCCCATGGATGAACCTACCACAAAACTAAATGACAAGAATTGACAGAAACCAGAAAATACAAAATAAGAGAGATAGAGAGAGAGGTAAAACTAATAACTATGAAGCCTGTATGCCATCAGCATCTATAGACAGAAGGCAAAATAGGGTGTCTGAAAGGAAAATAAGATGTCTGATGGATATGAGCACATGAGATCTTCAAAATCCCCAATAGATACTCACTAGAAAGGGCTATGGACTAATTTGAGAGCAGAAGCTGACCTGAGAGAGTTTCCAGTTGCAGAGGAAGGGCAAGGAGTACACAGTAAAGTATGATGAAGCTGGATCAGTTCAGACTGTATGAGTTCGTAAAACTAACAAACTAAAATATCCATTCAAGATAAAGCCCAGGAGCTAAGAGAAACCCTTAAGAGTCTATTCAAATACAATAGAACAAAGAAACAGGAGGGAAAAAAAGAGGTAGTGGCATAGGGGAAGAAGACCTCAGAATGTAGAAAACTGTGTATTAATTACTTTGTGCAAACAACAGGAAAGGAAGCTTTTGAGTCATGATGTTTGAAAAGCTATCTTGGCCAATTTCATCACCCTGAAAATACAGAAAAACTCATTTCACTTAAGATGAGTCATAAACAATAATTGTGGTCCAATCTCATCAAAAGTTAAAAATTTTAAAAGGGAATAAAGAGCAGAATAACATCCTGTCAGACAACAAAAGCACTCCTAAGAGTCACGTCTACAAAACAGATGAAAACTGCAAACTAACACTTCAAAATGTGCTAGAAATACATTAAGAAAATGAAGGAAGCATTGAAAGAACAACATATGGGATCATCAGATACCTAAGCAAATATGACACATAAGAACTCAGAAAAGAATTAGATGTGAAATAATAAATAATTTCAGTAATTAAGACTAAACCAGAACAAAATAATGGATAAAAAAGATACAGGATGTGTTCACATAAATAGAAGGTGAACAAAACAAAAATTTTTAACTAAAAAATAAAAAGCTTAGAAACTTCAATGTCAGTCTAGATGGAATGACAGAGCAATTTTACTATCACATATGCACAAGTAATAATAAAAAAGGAAAAAATATATGAAACATTACTTATCAAGATACTAGATATCAGGCAATGAAAGACAGTCATCTCTGGAAAATGGAAAACAAGCAGTATGAGCTCTACTATTGCACCAGTGAACTGCCAAAGGCAATAGTGCAGGTTGGGAGAATTCAGGAAGAGCATATGGTTCTTCTGGAGTTGAATAGAGCTGAAAATCTAGAAAGGTCAAGGCAGCTATAGTTTGCAGGGTAGAGTATTAGACAGGAGAGAAGAAACAGGGTGGAAAAGATGTACAGAGCTGCAGAGAGTCCCTTCAAGTGTTCATCTGCATACTGATCAACCCTTGTATGTGAAAAAAAACTACCCAAATCAGGAAAAGAGCCACCTACAATGACCAGAAAGCTCTTGGGAAATAGTTTCTATTTCCATCAGTGGGGAATTTAACAATCCACCCGGCATTTAGTAGAGTACTCAAAAGGGTTTTCCCACAGTACTGGCAAAAACTAACCCTATACAAAATGCTGTTCTGGCCTCACAAACAAATAAAAACACTTACATTTAGGACCAGAAAGATTCAACATTCTAAAAAACTAAATCATGTTATGGAGCAAGAGTCAATAATAAAATACTACAAATGATATTGTAGTATCAATATAATAAAGTAACGGTCAATAATATAATAGTACAAAAATACCCAGCACAAAAAAAGTAAAATGTACAATGTCTGCCACTCAATCATCCAACCCCCAGACTTCAGAAGATAGAGGAAAGTATGACCCACAATATGGAGGAAAAAAATCAAACAAAACTGTTCCATCAATGACTATAGATAGAATTAATAGACAAAGACATTAAAAATTATTATCCAGTGCTGTGCTGGAGTCATAGCACACTGGTCCATGAGAGCTAATTATTCAGTCATTCCTAATCGTTGGGAAATTTGCAAGCCAGCTGGTAAATATAGTCATTATTTTAAATTAAATTATATAAATGTATAATTAATTATATTAAAACAAAGTTAATAAATATTAAAAGCCATAAGTTGTCAACTGTTTTACTACATTTTAGTATAATTTATGCTTCTGCAGTTATTTAAGGTTATGGTACTACAGGGTAAACATACTATGTAATAGTGTGATACTACCATGCATCTTCTCCCGAATGTACATTCAGTGATTACATGTTCATTTCCTGAATTCAGCTATTGTGAGATTACTTTGTAGGGACATGGATGCAGCTGGAAACCATCATTCTCAGCAAACTATCACAAGAACAGAAAACCAAATACCGCATGTTCTCACTCATAGGTGGGAACTAAACAATGAGATCACTTGGACACAGGAAGGGGAATGTCACACATCGGGTCCTATTGTGGGGAGGGGGGAGAGGGGAGGGATAGCATTAGGAGATATACCTAATGTAGATGACGAGTTGATGGGTGCAGCACACCAACATGGCACATGTATACATATGTAACAAACCTGCACGTTGTACATATATACCCTAGAACTTAAAGTATAACAAAAAAGAAAAATAAATAAATTACTTAAAGCACAGAAATTGGCAAATGCAACACATGAGGGCTGTGTTATTTTCTTTTCCCAGAGCTAATTTTCAAATATTTCTAGCACATCATAAATTATAATTGTATTGCAATATTCAAGGAACTAGAGGAAATACAGAACACATTAAGTAGAGACATGAAAGATATTTTAAAAACACAAAAATATAACTTCGAGAGACAAAATATGTGAGATAAAGAAGATTACACTATACACTGAATGGATATAAAAGTAGATTAGACTTTGAAGAAGAAAATATTAGTGAACTGGAAAACAAAGCAATAAAAACTATCCAAAATAAAACACAGAGAAAAAGATATTTTTAAAATTAAAAAATACAATATCTGTGAGCTTCAGAACAACTTCAAGTGATCTAATATACATGTAATTCAAGTCCCCAAATGACATAAAGAGAAGAAACAAAAAGTTTTTGAAAAAGTAGTGACCAAAAAAAATGTCCAAATTTGATAAAAACTGAAACTCACAGGTCAGAGAACCTCAGTGAATCCCAAGTACTTGAAACATTGATAAAACTACACCAAGGTACATAGTGATCAAATTGCTTAAATTCAGTGATAAAGATAAAATCTTAAAAGCAGCCAAGGAAAATGGTACATTATGTACTAAAGAGCTGAATGCCATCAGAAATAAAGCAAGCCAGAAGATAGCAGAGCAATATCTTTCAAACACTGAGTAGAGCAAGACGGTGGAACAGAAGGCTCCACTAATCATGCCGCAGTAAGGACACCACGTTAACTATCCACATAGAAGAAAAACACCTTCATAAGAACCAAAAATTCTGTGAGCACTCACAGTAATTGGTTTTAACTTCATATCACTGAAAAAGTCACTGAAGAGATAGAAGAAAAAGTCATTGAAGAGATAGAAAAAACAGTCCTGAATCACCAAGTCCACCCTTCCCATCACCACTCCCAACTCTCCCCACCCATCCCCAATCCCTATCCTCCACTCCAGCAGTGGTGGTGTGGTACAGGGAGCATCTCTGGGTGCCAAGGAAGGTAGAACACAGCAATTATGAGGCACTAAATATAGTGCTGTTCTGTTAAAGCAGAAAGGAAAACCAGACCAAACTCAGCTGATGCCTGCCCATGGAGAGATCATTTAAATCAGCCCTAGTCAGAGGGGAATCACTGATCCCAAAGGTCCAAATTGAGAGCCTGCAATCTTTGCCACCAAGGGCTATGAGCACCTGTGTCTCCAAATAAACTTGAAAGGCATTCTAGGCCATAAGGACTGCAACTCTTAGGTTAGTCCTAGTGCTGAACTAGGCCCAAAGACAGTGGACTGAGGGTGCATACAGCATACTGAGACATCAGCTGAGGCAGTCAAAGGAGTACTGGTATCATCCCTCCCCTAACCCCAGGCTGCACAGCTCAAGGCTCCAAAAGAGACCCCTTCCTTCCACTTGAGAAGAGGAAATGGAAGAGTGGGGAAGACTTTGTCTTGCATCTAGGATACCAGCTCAGCCACAGCAGGATAGAACACTGGTCAGAGTTGCAAGGTCCTTGTTCCAGCCCCTAGCTCCCAGATGACATTTCTAAACACATCCTGGTCCAGAAATAACCTGCTGCCTTGAAGGAAAGAACCCAGTCCTGCCAGAATTCATCACCTGTTAACTGAAGAGCCCTTGGGCCCTGAATAACCAGCTGCAATACTCAGGTATTACATCAAGGGCCTTGGGTGAGCCTCTGAGGCTTGATGGCTTTAGGTGAGATTCAGTACATTACTAGCTGTGGTGACTATGGGGCAAAACTCCTTCTGCTTAAGAAGAGCAGAGGGAAAAGTAAAAGAGGCTTTGTCTTGCACCTTATGTACCAGTACAGTCACAGGGGCTAGAACACCAAGTGGGCTGTTGGAGTCCCTAGTTCAAGAATTTGACTCTTAGATAGCATTTTGGGACCTGCCTGGGACCAGACAGAGTCCACTGCCTTAAAGGGTGAGTCTTGGGCCAGACAGCATTCATGAGAAGCTGCCTTAAGAGACCTTGGGCTTTAAGGGAACATTGGTGGTAATCTGACATACTCCTTATGGCCTGGGGTGGTAATGGCTATGGGGTGAGGCTCCTCTGCCTTTGGAAAAGGCAAGAAAGAATGGGAAGGACTGTGTCTTGTGGTTTGACTGCCAGCTCAGCTGCAATACAATAGAACAGCAGGGAGACTTCTAAGGTTTTTGACTCTAGTCCCTAAATCCTGGAAGACATTTCTGGACCCACCTGGGGCCTCTGGGACCTCAGTCCCCTGAAAGGAAGAGCACAGGCCTGTCTGGCTTTGCCACCTGAAGATTGTAGAGCCTGAGAACCTTAAGTGTACACAGGCAGTAGCCAAGGAGTGGTTACAGCAGGCCTTGCGCAAGACCCAGTGCTGTTCTGGCTTCAGGTCTGATCCAGCACAGTAATAGTAGTGGTATTCACAGGGTGCTTGTGTCATTCCACAACCAGCTTTAGATGGCACAGAACAGAGAGAGAGAGAGAGAGAGAGAGAGAGAGAGATTCTGTATGTTTAAAATAAAGTAAGGGAAGAGAACAAGAGTCTGCCTGATAATCCAGGGAATTCTCCAGGATTTGGTCCAAGACCATCAAAGTGGTGCCTCTACAAGTCTGCAAGAACCACAGTGTTACTGGGTTTGGGGTGCCCCCTAAGGCAGACATGCCTTAGATCACAACATCCAAGTCCTTTCAAATATCTGGAAAGTCTTCCCAAGAAGGGTGGCTACAAATAAGCCTAGACAGTGAAGACTACAATAATACCTAATTCTTCAATGTCAAGACACTGAAGAATGTCTACTGGCATCAACACCATCCAGGAAAACATGACCTCACCAAAAGAACTAAGGCACCAGGGACCAATCAAGGTGAAACAGAGATATGTGACCTTTCAGACAGAGAATTCAACATAGCTGTGTTATCAAAAAACTTATCTACCATGATCAAGTTGGCTTCATTCCTGAGACGCAAGGTTGGTTCAACATCAATAAATGAAAGACAAAACATAACATAAACAGAAAGACAAAACAACACATAAACAGAAAAACAAAAACCACATGATTATCTCAATAGATGCAGAAAAGGCCTTCAACAAAATTCAACATCGCTTCTTGTTTAAAACGCTCAGTAAACTGGGTATTGAAGGGACATACCTCAAAATAATAAGAGCCACATACAACAAGCCCATAGCCAATATCATACTGAATGGGCAAAAGCTGAAAACACTCCCCTTGAAAACTGGCACAAGGCAAGAATGCCCTCTCTCACCACTCCTATTCAACATAGTATTGGAAGTTCTGGCCAGGGCAATAAGGCAGAAGAAGGAAATAAAGGGTATTCAAACAGGAAGTCAAATTATGTTGTTAGGGGGTATTCAAATAGGAAGTCAAATTATGTTGTTAGGATGACATAATCCTATATCTAGAAAACCCCATTTTCTCAGCCCAAGAGCATCTTAAGCTGATAAGTAACTTCAGCCAAGTCTCAGGATATAAAATCAACGTGCAAATATCGCTAGCATTCCTATGCACCAAAAACAGGCAAGCAGAGAGCAAAATCATGAATGAACTCCCATTCACAATTCCTACAAGAAGAATAAAATACCTAGAAATATAGCTAACAAGGGAAGTGAAGGACATCTTCAAGGAGAACTACAAACCACTGCTCAGAGAAACCAGAGAGGATACAGAGAAACATTCCATGTTCATGGATAGGAAAAATCAATATCATGAAAATGGCCATAATGCCCAAAGCAATTTATAGATTCAATGCTATTCACATTTAACTACCACTGACATTCTTCACAGATTTTTTTTAAAACTATTTTAAAATTCATAGGGAACCAAAAAAGAGCCCGAATAGCCAAATCAATCCTAAGCAAAAAGAACAAAGCTGGAGGCATCACACTACCCCACTTCAAACTATCCTACAAGGCTACCGTAGATAAAACAGCATGGTACTGGTACAAGAACAGACACATAGACCAATGGAACAGAATAGAGAACTCAGAAATAAGACTGTACATCAACAGCCATCTGATCTTCAACAAAACTGACAAAAACAAGCAATGAGGAAAGGATTCCTATTTAATAAATGGTGCTGGGAAAACTGGTTAGCCATATGCAGAAAATCAAAACTGGAACCCTTCCTTACACTATATATAAAAATTAACTCAAGATGGATTAAAGACTTAAATATAAAACTCAAAACTATAAAAACTCTAGAAGAAAATCTAGGCAATATCATTCAGGATATAGGCATGGGCAATGGTTTCACGACAAAGATACCAAAACAATTACAACAAAAGCAAAATTGACAAATGAGATCTAATTAAACTAAAGAGCATCAGCACAGCAAAAGAAATAAAGAGAAGAGACAACCTATAGAATGAGGGAAAATTTTTGCAATCTATCCATCTGACAAAGGACCAACATCCAGAATCTACAGGGAACTTGAACAAATGTATAAGAAAAAAAAAATAAACAACCCCATTAAAAAGTGGGCAAAGGACATAAACAGACACTTCCCAAAAGCAGACATACATAGCAGCCAACAAACATATGAAAAAATCTCAACATCACTGGTTACTAGAGAAATGCAAATCAAAACCACATGAGATACCATCTCACAACAATCAGAATGGCTACTATTAAAAAGTCAAAAAAGAAAAGATGTGGAGAAAAAGGAAGACTTTTACCCTTTTGGTGGGAGCATAAATTAGTTCAATCATTGTGGAAAGCAGTGTGGAGATTTCTCAAAGAGCTAAAAACAGAACTGCCATTTGACCCAGCAATCCCATTACTGGATATATACCCAAAGAAATATAAATCATTATATTATAAAGAGGCATGCATGTATGCGTATGTTTATTGTTGCCCTATTTACAATGGCAAAGTCATGGAATCAACCTAAATGCCCATCAGTGATACACTGGATAAGAAAAATATGTTACATATAAACCATGGAATACTGTGCGACCATATAAAGGAACAAGGTCATGTCCCTTGCGGGGAAAGCTGGAACCCACTATTCTCAGCAAATGAACACAGGAACAGAAAAACAAACACGACATGTTCTCACTTATAAGTGGGAGCTGATCAGTGAGAACACATTAACACATGGTGGGGAACAACACACACCGGGCACCTGTCAGGGGTTGGGGGAAGGGAGAGCAGCAGGAAAAATCGCTAATTGACACTGGGCTTAATACCTGAGTGATGGGATGATCTGTACAGTAAGCTAGCATGACATATGTTTACCTATGTAACAAACCTGCACATCCTGAACTTGTACCTTTAAACTTAAAATAAAAGTTGAAAAAAAAAACCAGCAAAAACATAATAGCTGTGATGAGGAAACTCAAAGAAATTCAAGATAACACAGAGAAAGAATTCAGAATTCTATCAGATAAATTTAACAAAGAAATTGAAATAATTAAAAAGAATCAAGCAGAAATTCTGGAGCTAAAAAATGTAGTTGGCATACTGAATAATGAATGCATCAGAGTCATTTAAAAGCAGAATGGATCAAGCAAAAGAAAGAATTGGTGAAATTGAAGACAGGCTATTTGAAAATACAAAAAAAATAGAAAATAGTAAGCATGTCTTCAGGGTCTAGGAAATAACCTCTAATGGGCAAATCTAAGAATTACTGGACTTAAAGAGGATGTAGAGAAAGAAATTGAGATAGAAAGTTTATTCAAAAGGATAATAACAGATAATTTCCCAAGCCTAGAGAAAGGTATAAATATCCAAGCACAAGAAGGTTATAGAACATCCAGGCAGATTTAACCCAAAGAAGACTACCTCAAGACAATAATCAAGCTCCCAAAGGTCAAAGATAAAGAAAGGGTCCTAAAAACAGCAAGAGAAAAGGAACAAACAACATACAACGGAGCTCCAATATGTCTGGCAGTAGATTCAGTGGAAACCTTACAAGCCAGGAAAGAGTAACATGACATATTTAAAGTGCTGAAGGAAAATAACTTTCACCCTAGAATAGTATATCTGGAAAAATTATCCTTCAAGTATGAAGGAGAAATAAAGACCTTGAGGCAGAAAAATGAGCATGCTTCCAGCTCTTGCCCATTCAGTATGATATTGGCTGTGGATTTGTTGTATATGGCTCTTACTATTTTGAAGTATGTCCCTTCAATACCTAGTTCATTGAGAGTTTTAAACATGAAGCAATGTTGAATTTTATCAAAGGCCTTTTCTGCATCTACTGAGATAATCTTGTGGATTTTTTTCTTTAATTCTGTTTATGTGATGAATCATATTTATTGATTTGCATGTTGTTGAACCAACCTTGCATCTCAGGAATGAAGCCACCTGGATCGTGGTGGATAAGCTTTTTGATAACACAGCTATTTTTAATTCTCTGTCTGAAAGGTCACTTTCCCAAACAAACAAAAGCTGAAGGATTTTATTCCAGGTTTATTCTACAATAAGTGGTAAAGTGGGTATTTCCATCAGAAATAAAAGAACATTAATGCACAATAAATAATCACCTGAAGGTACAAAACTCACCAATAATAGTAAATACACAGAAAAACACTGAATATTACAACATTGTAACCATAGTGTGTAAACTACTCTTATCCTAAATAGAAAGACTAGATGATGAACCAATCAAAAATAATCAATACAACAACTTTTCAAGACATACTCAGTATAATAAGTATCAATAGAAACAATAAAAGTTGAAAAACAGACAGACAAAGATAAGGCATAGAGTTTTTATTAGTTTTCTTTTTGCTTGTTTGTTTATGCAAATAGCATTAAGGTGTTATTAGGCCAAAATAATGGGTTAGAAGATAGTATTTGCAAATCTTATGGTAACCTCAAACCAGAAAACATGTAATGGATACACAAAACATAAAAAGCATGAAGCTAAACTACATCACCAGAGAAAATCATACTCACTAGAGAAAGACAGAAAAGAAAGAATGAAGGAAGAGAAGACCAGAAAACAAATAACCAAATAGCAGAAGTGAGTCCTTACTTATCAATAATAAGATTGAATGTAAGTGGGCTAAACTATCCAGTTAAAAGACAGAGACTGGCTAAATGGATGAATAAAACAAGACCAGTTGATCCATTGCCTACAAGACACACACTTCATGTATAATGACACACATAGACTGAAAACAAAAGGATGGAAAAAGATATTTTATGCCAATGGAAATCAAAAAAGTATGAGTCACTACACTTGTATCAGACAAAATAAATGTCAAGAAAAAAACTATAAGAAGAGACAAAGAAGGTCACTACATAATGATAAAGGGGTCAATTCAGCAAGAGGATATAACAATTTTAAATGTATATGCACCTAACACTGGAGCACTCAGGCATACAAAGGAAATATTATTAGAGCTAAAGAGAGAGATAGCCCTAATGCAATAATAGCTGCAGACTTCAACACCCTACTTTCAGCCTTGAACAGAACCTACAGACAGAAATTTAACAGAGACATTAGACTTAATCTGCGCTATAGACTAAATGGACTTAAGAGATACTTACCGGACGTTTCATCCAAGAACTACAGAATACACATTCTTTTCCTCAGCACATGGGTCATTCTCAAGGATAGACCATATATTAGATCACAAAACAAGTCTAAAAACATTTAAAAAGCTAAAATGATGTCAAGCATTCTCTCTGACCAAAATGGAATTAAACTAGAAATTAATAAGAAGGTATTTTGATAACTATACAAATACATGGAAATTAAACAATATGATCCTGAATGACCAATTGGTCAATGAAGAAATTGAGAAAGAAATTGAAAAAGTTCTGAAACAAATGATAACTGAAACATAACATACCAAAACCTGAGGAATTTCTGGGAAACTGTGAAACATGCCTCTGAATTACCTTACCAAAAGCAAAAGCCGTACTAAGAGGAAAGTTTATAGCTATAAGTGCCTATATCAAAAAAGAGAAAAAACTTCAAATGAACAATTTAATGATGCATCAAAAATAAATAGAAAAGGAAGAGCAAAACAAACCCAAAATTAGTAAAAGAAAAGAAATAATAAAGATCAGAGCAGAAATATATGAAATTGAAATGAAAAAAATACAAAACATCCATGAAACAAAATAAATTTTAAGTTAAAATTGACAAACCTTTAGCCAGACTAAGAAACAAAGAGAGAAGATCCAATGAAACAAAATCAGAAATAAAAGGGGGAACATTACAACTGATTCTGCAGAAATTCAAAGAATCATTAGTGGCTACTATGAGCAACTATTAATATATGACAATAAATTGGAAAATCTAGAAGAAATGGACAAACTCCTAGATATATACAACCTACCAAGATTGAACCAGGACAAAATACAAAACCTGAACAGACTAATAACAAGTAACAAGGCGGAAACCATAATAAAAAGTCACCCACTAAAGGAAAGCCCAGAACCTGATGGCTTCATTGCTGAATTCTACCAAATATTTAAAGAATTAATACCATTATTACTCAAACTATTCCAAAAAATAAAGGAAGAAGGAATATTTCCAAACTCATTCTACAAGGCCAGTGTTACCCTGATACCAAAACCAGACAAGGACAAATCAAAAAGAAAATTACAGGCCAATACCTCTGATAAATATTGATGCAAAAATCCTCAACAAAATACTAGCAAACCAAATTCAGCACTACATTAGGAAGGTCATTCATCATGACCCAGTGGGATGTATCCCTGGGATGCAAGGATGGTTCAACATATGCAAATCAATGTGATATATCATATCAAAAAAATAAAAGATAGAAGACATATGATATTTCAATTGATGCTCAAAAAGCATTTGATAAAATTCAATATCTTTTCATGATTTAAAAAACTCTAAAAAACTGAAGATAAAAGGAACATACCTCAACATAATAAAAGCCATATACAACAGACTTACAGCTTGTGTCATACTGAATGGGGAAAAACTGAAAGCCTTTCCTCCAAGACCTGAAACACAGCAAGGATGCCCACTGTCACCACTCTTATGTAGAATACGTAATACTGGAAGTGTTAGTTAGAGCAGACAAGAGAAAGATATAAAGGTCATCCAAGTTGGAAAGAAAGAAGTCAAGTTGTTTTCAGATGATATGATCTTATATTTGAAAAATATAAGAAGATTTTTGAAGATTCCACCAAAAAACTATTAGAACAAACTGATAAACAGGTTCAGTAAAGTTGCAGGATACAAAATCAAAATTCAAAAATCAGTACCATTTCCATATCCCAACAGTGAACAATGTGGAAGAAAAAAGTAATCCCATTTACAATAGCCACACATAAAATTAAATACCTAGAAATTAACTTAACCAAACAAGTGAAAGATCTCTGCAATGAAAACTATAAAACACTGATGAAAGAAATTGAAGAGGACATCAAACAATGGAAAAATATTTCATGTTTATGGATTGGAAGAATCAATATTAAAATGCCTATACTACCCAAAACAATCTATTTATTCAATGTAATCTCTATCAAAACACTGACATTCTTCACAGAAATAGAAAAAAAATCCTAATATTTACATGGAACCAATAAGGACTCAAAATAGCCAAAGCTATTGTAACCAAGAAAGAATAAAACTGGAGGAATCATATTACCTAACTTCAAAGTATACTACAGAGCTATAGTAAGCAAAACAGCATGGTACTGGCATAAAAACAGACACATAGACCAATGGATCAGAACAGAGAACCTAGAAATAAATCCACACACCTACAGATAACTCATTTTTCACAAAGTTTCCAAGGACATACACTGGAGAAAAGACAGCCTCTTCAATAAGAGGTGCTGAGAAAACCAGATATTCAGATGCAGAAGAATAAAACTAGATGCCTATTTATCACCACATACAAAAATAAAAATCAAAATGAATTAAAGACTTAAATCTAAGACCTCAAACTATGAAACTACTACAAAAAAATTGGGGAAAATCTCCAAGATATTGATTCGGGAAAAGCTTTATTGAGCAATGCCCCATAAGCAAAGGGAACCAAAGCAAAAAATGGACAAATTGGATCACATCAAATTTAAAAGCTTTTGTGTAATAAAGCATACAATCAACAAAGTAAAGAAACAACCCACAAAATGGGATAAAATATTTACAAACTACCCATCTGAAAAGGGAAAAATCACTCAAATATATAAGGAGCTCAAACAACTTCATAGGAAAAAGTCTAATAATCCAATCACAAATGGGCAAAAGATTTGGATAGACATTTCTCAAAAGATGTACAAATGGCAAACAGGCATACAAAAAGGTCTTCAACATCACTCATCATCAGAGAAATGCAAATCGAAACTACAATGAGATGTCATCTCATCCAGTTAAAAGTCTTTTATCCAAAAGTCAGGCAATGCTGATAATGATGTGGTGAAAAGGGAACCTTCGTACACTGCTGGTGGGAATGTAAATTATGCAACCACTCTGGAGAACAGTTTGGAGGTTCCTTAAAAAACTGAAAATTGAGCTACTATATGATCAGCAATCCCACTGCTGGGTATATACCCAAAAGAAAGAAAATTAGTATATTGAAGAGATATCTGCACTCCTATATTTGTTGCAGCACTGTTTACAATAGTTAAGATTTGGATGCAACCTAAGTGTCCATCAACAGGTGAATGGATAAAATAAACCGTGGTACATAAACACAATGAAGTACTATTCGACCATAAAAAAGAATGAGATCCAGTCATTTGCAACAACATGGATGGAACTGGAGATCATTATGTTAAGTGAAATAAGCCAGACACAGAAAGACAAACATCGCATGTTCTCACTTATCTGCTGGATCTAAAATGCAAAACAATTGAATTCATGACATAGAGAGTAGAATGATTCCCAGAGGCTGGGAAAGGTTGTTGGGTGTTAGAGGTGGGGAGGTGGGGATGTGGAGATGGTTAATGGGTACAAAAAAATAGTTAGAATGAATAAGACCTACTATTTCATACCATGATAAGGTGACTATAGTCAATAATTTAATTATACATTTTAAAATAACTTAGAGAGTATAACTGGATTGTTTGCAACTTAAAGGATAAGTGCTTGAGGGGATATTTACCCCATTCCCCATTATGTGCTTATTTCACATTGCATGCCTATATCAAAACATCTCATGTACCCCATGAATATACACACGTACTATGTACCTACAGCAATTTAAAAAATCAAAAATAAAAAAAAACTGACAAAAAACTCCTGGTGTTTTCAAATATTTAAAGTATTTCTCAAAAGAAAAGATAAGATACTTATATTTTCTAACATTGGTGGATTGGCTAAAGAAAATGTAGTACATATACACCATGTAATACCATACTGTCATAGAAAAGGAAATAATGTTGTTTGCAGCAGCATGGATGCAGCTGCAGATCATCATCCTAAGTGAATTAATGCAGGAACAGAAAACCAAATACCACATTTTTTACTTATAAGTGGGAGCTAAACATTGGTTATACATTGACATAAAGGTGGCAACGATAGACACTGGGGATTACTAGAGAGCTAAGGAAGGGAAGGAGGCAAGGGTTGAAAACCTAACTATTGAGTACTATACTCACTACCTAGATGATGGGATCAACCATACCCCAAACATCAGCATCATACAATATACCCATGAAACAAACCTACACATACACCCCTTAAATCTAAACATTGGACTTATTTTTTAAAATAATAATAAACAGGCCGGGTGCGGTGGCTCAAGCCTGTAATCCCAGCACTTTGGGAGGCCGAGACGGGCGGATCACGAGGTCAGGAGATTGAAACCATCCTGGCTAACCCAGTGAAACCCCGTCTGTACTAAAAAATACAGAAAACTAGCCGGGCGAGGTGGCGGGCACCTGTAGTCTCAGCTACTTGGGAGGCTGAGGCAGGAGAATGGCGTAAACCCGGGAGGCGGAGCTTGCAGTGAGCTGAGATCCGGCCACTGCACTCCAGACAGGGCGACAGAGCGAGACTCCATCTCAAAAAAAAAAAAAATAAAATAAATAAATAATAATAAATAAATAAATATGTTGAAAAAACTCATCACCAGCAGAGCACACTTCAAGAATTGTTAATGAAAGAAGTCCTTCAGGTATAACTGAAATTGTATCAAATGGAAATGTAGATGCATAAAAGAATTAAGAGCACTATGGTAAATATGGTAACTATGCAGGTAAATATAAAAAGCTACCATTCTCCTTACTTAAATTTCCTTAAAAATCACTGAATATTTAAATAAAAAATAATAGCAATGCATCATGGGGTTTATAACTATGTAGAAATAAAATATATGAAAACAATAGCAAAATAGGAAGAGAGAAATGGAAATATACTGTTGTAAGGTTCTTATATAACGTGGTATACAATCACTTGAAAATAACAGTTACAATTTAAAGATACGTACAATAAACTCTAAATCAAGCTCCGATAAAGAAGGAAGAAGAAAAGAAGGAAAAGGAAAGAATGAAAAAGGAAAGAAAGCCAATTGTTAAACATAATCATTGTTTTATTTTATGGACCTTTGTTGGTTTTTATCCATAAAATAAAATAATAACTATGTAATTATAATCAACCTAAAAAAGATAGTGAAAAGTGAATAAAAACCAGATTAGACAAATAGAAAATACATAGCCAGATGGTAGTTTAAACCCAACCACCTCAATTATCACAATAATTGTAAATTGTATAAATACCTCAATGTAAAGAGAAATGTTATCAAAATGGATTTTAAAAGCAAAACTCAAATATTTGCTACCTATGAGAAATTCATTTCACATATAAAGACACCAATAGGTTAAAAGTTAAAGGATGAGAGAAAAAAGAACATAATGTGCTAATATTAATCAAAAGTAAGCTGGGATAATTACATCAATATCAGACACAGTTGATTTCAGAGCAAAGAGTATTACCAGGGATGAAGTATTTCATTTCATAATGATAAAGAGATCAATTCATCAGGGGGAGAAACAATACTAAAAGATTATAAGCCTAATAACAGCACTTCAAAATTAACGTAGTAAAACCAATCGAACTGCAAGAAAAAAAGAGTCAAATCCACAATCACAGCTGAAGATTTCAACACCATCTCCTAAAAGGTGATGTGACAGGAAAGCAGTTAATCAAGCATATAGGACGCTTAAATTGCATTTAAACCAAGATGACCTAATTGACATTTAGAATGTCTAAGCCAACAATAAGATACACATTCTGTTGTTTACATGAACATGTATTTATATAAATCATATTCTGAGCTATTAGACTAGGCTCAATAAATTTTAAAGGATTTAAATTATACAAAGTATGTTCTCAAGCCACAATGCAACCAAATTAGAAGCAAAACACATAAACTATATAAGAAAAATTATCTAAAGCAGGAGTCCCCAACCTGGTACCATGGCCTGTTAGGAACTAGGATACACAGCAAGAGTTGAATGGCAGGTAAGCGAGCAAAGTTTCATCTGTATTTACAGCAGCTCCCCATTGCTAGCATTACCACCTGAGTTCTACATCTTGTCAGATCTGTGGTGGCATTATATTATCATGCGAGCATGAACCCTATTGTGAACTGTGCAATGTGAAGGATCTTGGTTGCACACACCTTACAAGAATCTAGTTCCTAATGATCTGTCACTGTCTCTCATTACCCCCAGATGGGATTGTCTAGTTGCAGGAAAACAAGCTCAGGGTTTCCACTGATTCCACATTATGGGGAGTCATATAATTATTTCATTACATATTACAATGTAATAATAATATAAAGTGTACAATAAATGTGTTTGAATCATCCTAAAACTTCCCATTCCCCAGTTCGTGAAAAATTGTCTTCCATGAAACCAGTCCTTGGTTCCAAAAAGGTTGGGGATTGCTACTCTAAAGAAACTGTGCCAAAGAAGAAATCAAAAGGGAAGCTAGAAAGTATTTTAAACTGCATGCTAATAAAAAAAAAAAATCTCAAAATTTGTGAGATGCAGCTAAGTGGAGGTTAGAGGAAAATATATAATAATAAATGATTTTGTTAGAAAATAAAGATTTCAAATAAATGACCTCAGTTTCCACCTGAATTTGTCAAACTGGAAGAAGGAGCGCAAACTAAAGACACTATATGCAAAAGAAAAAGAACAATAAAGATTAGAATGAAAACCAGTGACATATATAGGAGAAAGGCAATGGAGAAAATAAATTAAATGGAAAGTAGTTTCTTAGAAAAAATAAATAAAATTGGCAACTCCTAGCCAGACTCATAAGAAAAAAAGGAAGGAAAAATTCTTAATATCAGAGATATGAAAGGTGATATCACTACAGAATCCATAGAAATTAAAAATATAAAAATTATGAGCAACTATATACCAATAAATTTGAAACATTACAGGAAATTAACTTCTTGAAAGACACAAATTCAAACTCACTCAAGAAAAAATACATTATTATAAAAGGCACACAACTATTTTTTTTTTAATTGAATCCATACTTTAAAACCTTTAAGGTAATAAGGGGGGCAGGGTCAAGATGACCAACTAGAAGTAGTAGTGATCAGAGGCTCTTATCAAAAAGAATCATAATTAGCGAGTGAATTCTGCACTGGCAACCAAGGTATCCAGGTTCTCTCAGGACTGACTAGGTGGCTGGCATGATCCACGGGGAGGAAGGAAGGGCAGTGTGGTGCGGAAAATCCCACTTGTGAACCCACACCCCCAGGGCCTACGGTCCCAACCCCAGAGCCTCAAAGATTCTCAACAGCCTCTCAGCTAGAATCTGCTTTAGCCTACGGAGTTCCCAGAGGGGAGGGGTGACCAGCACCACAGCTGCAGCCACCTGCTGTCTAAGCCATTTGAATTCCTTGGAAAAGGGGCAGCATCCAGCACTGGGATTCATAACTGCCTAACATGATAAGCTCTGTGAGTGGGGAAAGGTGGCAGCCATCTCTAGCTCCAAGATGTGCTTTTCCCTTGCTGGAGCCAGGGCGGCTGTATGGCTTAGTCCAAAGAGGTGTCCCCCACAGCCCAACAGACCGGCTGTGGCAGACATTGGCCAGAACACCTCTTCAGGCCTGACCCTGGCCCATCCTTCCTCACTGGGTGGGGCCTCCCTGCAGGAACTGCAAAAACTCCAGCCAGAGGCTCAGGGACAAAACTCTGACCTCCCTGGGCATGAGCCCTTAGCAGGAGGGGTGGCTGCATTCTCTTCAGACCAGCAAGCTTAGCCTTTTCCTCCAACAGTTCTGAGAAATCCGGGCAGCCCAGATGAGTGAGTTTCCCTCCAGTGAAGCCCACCCCCTCCACTAAGTGACAGTCAAAGTGCTTTGTTAAACAGATCCTGTCCCCTATATAGGTTGTCAGACACCCTATACAGGAGCCATCCTACAGGTGTCAGGTTGGTGTCAGCAATCCTGGTCAGTAATTACCGGTGTCAGCAACCCTACTGCCCCTCAAGGTCAGAGATCCCAGAAGAAAGAGCAGGCACCCATCTTTGCTGTTCTCCAGGCTCTCTGAGTGACATCTCCAAGTGCAGGAGTGAACTGAATGAACAGGGCCTGAAGTGAACCTCCAGCAAATTGCAGCAGCCCTACAGAAGAGGGACCTGACCATTGAAAGAAAAACAAACAGAAAGCAACAACAACAACATCAACAAAAACAAAAAAGTCCCCACGAAAACCCCATCCAGGGGTCAGCAGCCTCAAAGATTGAAACTAGACAAACTCACAGATATGAGAAAGAATCAAATGAAAAAATGCTGAAAACCCAAAAAGCCAGAGTGCCTCTTTTCCTCCAATGATTGCAATGCCTCTCCAGCAAGGGTGCTGATGGACAGAGGATAAAATGGACGAATTGACGGAAGTAGGTTTCAGAAAATGGGTAATAGGAAACTCCGCTGAGCTAAAGGAGCATATTCTAACCCAAAGCAAAGTAGCTAAGAACTTTTGTAAAAGGTTAGAGGAGCTGTTAACTAGAATAACCAGTGTAGATAGAAACATAAATGACCTGATGGAGCTGAAAAACACAGCACAAGAACTTTGTGAGGCATACATAAATATCAAAAACTGAATTGACCAAGTGGTAGAAAAGATATCACCGCTGGGTGCAGTGGCTCGTGCCTGTAATCCTAGCACTTTGGGAGGCTGAGGCAGGTGGATTGCCTGAGTTCAGGAGTCTGAGACCAGCCTGGGCAACAATGGCAAAGTCCTGTCTCTACTACAAATACAAAAATTAGTTGAGCATGATGGCACATGCCTGTACTGCCAGATACTTGGGAGGCTGAGGCAGCAGAGTCACTTGCACCCAAGAGGCAGAGGTTGCAGTGAGTCAAGATCATGCCACTGCACTCCAGCCTAGGCAATAGAGCAAGACTCTGTCTAAATAATAATAATAATAATAAATAACAGAGCTTGAAGACCACCTTGCTGAAACAAGGCATACAGACAAGATTAGAGAAAAAAGAATGAAAAGGAATGAACAAATGAACAAAGGCTCCAAGAAATATGGGACTATGTAAAAGTAGCAAATCTACGATTGACAGAAGTAGCTGAAGGAGAAGGGGAGAATGGAAACAAGCTGGAAAACACACTTCAGGATATTACCCAGGTGCACTTCCCCAACCTAGCAAGACAAGCCAACATGTAAATTCAGTAAATACAGAAAACATCATTAAGATACTCCATGAGAAAAATAAACATCAAGACACATAATTATATTCTTCAAGGTCTAAATAAAGGAAAAAACGTTAAGGGCAGCCAGAGAGAAAGGCCAGGTCACCTACAAAGGGAAGCCCATAAGACTAAAAGTGGACCTCTCAACAGAAACCCTACAAGCCAGATGAGATTGGGGGCCAATATTCAATATTCTTAAAGAAAAGAATTTTCAGCCCAGAATTTCACATCCAGCCAAACTAAGCTTCATGGGCAAAGGAGAAATAAAATCCTTTACAGATAAGCAAATGATTTCATCACCACCAGCCCTGCCTTGCAAGATCTCCTGATGGAAGCACTAAATATGGAAAGGAAAAGTTGGTACCAGTCACTGCAAAAACACACCAAAGTATAAACACCAATGACACTATGAAGAAATTGCATCAACTAGTGTGCAAAATAACCAGATATCATCATGAGGACAGGATCAGATTCACACATAACAATATTAACCTTAAATGTAAATGGGCTAAGTGCCCCAATTAAAAGACACAGACTGGCAAACAGGATAAAGAGTCAAGACCTATTAGTGTGCTGTATTCAGGAGATCCATCTCATGTGCAAAGACACACATAGGCTCAAAATAAAGGGATGGAGGAAAACTTACCAAGCAATGGAAAGCAAAAACAAGCATGGGTTTTAATCCTAGTCTGTGATAAAACAGACTTTAAACCAACAAAGATCAAAAAACACAAAGAAGGTCATTATATAATGGCAAAGGGAACAATTCAACAAGAAGAGCTAACTGTCATAAATACACATGCATCCAATACAAGGAGCACTCAAATTCATAAAACAAGCTATTATAGACCTACAAAGAGCCTTAGACTCCAAGACAATAATAGTGGGAGACTTTACACCCTGCTGTCAATATTAGACAGATCAATGAGACAGAAAATTAACAAGGATATTTAGGACTTGAACTCAGCTCTGCGCCATGTAGACCTAATAGACATCTACAGAACTCTCCACCCCAAACCAACAGAATATACACTCTTCTCCATGCCACATGGCACTTATTCTAAAATCAACCACATCATTGGAACTAAAACACTTCTCAGCAAATGCAAAAGAAATGAAATCATAACAAACAGTCTCTCAGACCATGGTGCAATCAAATTAGAACTCAGGATTCAGAAACTCACTCAAGACCACACAATTCCATGGAAATTGAACAATCTACTCCTGAATGACTCCTGGGTAAACAATGAAATTAAAGTAGAAATCAAGACATTCTTTGAAACCAATGAAAACAAAGAGACAACATTCTAGAATCTCTGGGACACAGCTAAAGCAGTATTAAGAAGGAAATTTATAGTACTAAATGTCCACATCAGAAAGCTAGAAAGATCTCAAATCGACACCCCAGCATCACAATTAAATGACCTAAAGAGGCAAGAGCAAACTAACCCAAAAACTAGCAGAAGACAATAAATAACTAAGATCAGAGCAGAATTGAAGGAGATAGGAACACACACACATACACACACACACACACACACACACACACACACACATCCTCCAAAAATATCAGTGAATCCAGGAGCTGGTGTTTTGAAAAAATTAACAAAATAGATATACTGCTAGCTGGACTAATAAGGAAGAAAGAAAGAAGAATCAAATCGACACAATAAAAAAAATGATAAAGGGGATCTCACCACTGACACTGCAGAAATACAAACTACATCAGAGAATACTATAAACACTCCTACACAAATAAACTAGAAAATCTAGAAGAAAAGGATAAATTCTAGGACACATACACTCTCCCAAGACTAAACCAGGAAGAAGTTGAGTCCCTGAATAGGCCAATAACAGGCTCTGAAATTGAGGCAGTAATTAATAGCCTACCAACCAAGAAAAGCCAAGGACCACACAGATTCACAGTCGAATTCTACCAGAGGTACAAAGAAAAGCTGGTACCATTCCTTCTGAAACTATTCCAAACAATTGAAAAGGAGGGACTCCTACCCAACTCATTTTATGAAGCCAGCATCATGTTGATACCAAAACCAGGCAAAGGCACAACAAAAAAAAAAGCAAAAAAGAAAATTTCAGGCCCATATCCCTGATAAACATTGATGCGAACATCCTCAATAAAATATTGGCAAACCGAATCCAGCAGCACATCAAAAAGCTTATCCACCATGATCAAGTTGGCATCATCCCTGGGATGCAAGGCTGGTTCAACATATGCAAATCAATAAATGTAATCCATTACATAAACAGAACCAAAGACTAAAATCACATGATTATCTCAATGGATGTAGAAAAGGCCTTTGGTAAAATTCAACATTCCTTCATGTTAAAAACTCTCAATAAAGTAGGTATTGATGAAACATATCTCAAAATAATAAGAGCTATATATGACAAACCCACAGCCAATATTATATTGAATGGGCAAAGTTGGAAGCATTCCCTTTGAAAACCTGCACAAGACAAGAATGGCCTCTCTCACCACTTCTATTCAACATAGTATTGGAAGTTCTGACCAGGTCTGCACCCTCAGCCTTCTGGGCTCAAGTGATTCTCCTGCCTTCTCAGCATCCCCTACCCCCACCTCAACCCCAGCCTCCAGTAGCTGAGACTACAGGCACGCACCACCATGCCTGGCTAATTTTTCTTTTTTATAGAGATGGATTTTTGCAGGGTTGCCCAGGCTAGTCTCAAACTCTTGAGCTCAAGCAATCCACTCACCTGTTTCACTCTCCCAAAGTGCTAGGGTTACCAGTGTGAGCCACTGCACCCCCCCACCCATTCTCACCACTTCTATTTAACATTGCACTGGAAGTTCTGGCCACTACAATTAGACAAGATAAAGAAATAAAACGTATTCAAATTTAAGAGGAAAAATTAAAATGCATGTATTCACAGACAATTATAGAGAAATGCAAACTTTTCTAAATACCAAGTTTATATGCACTATAAAAAGAGATTTGTTTAAATACTACATGGTAACAGGCTATTTACATAACAAACAGAAAATGGAAGAATAAATCATAATATTAAAAATTAACTACCTGTAGGTAAAGAATATTGTGGAGGAGAGTAGGATATTCAGTGTTTCTCTGAATAGGTCTTTAGATAGATTTAACTTTAGAACCACATACATGGTTGTAAAAAATTAAATTTAAGAAATAATCTTCAAAAAACTTAAAATTTAGAAACCTACATGTGTGTCCACCTAGTCATGTAACCACATAGAGAGGAAGACCAAAGGAACTTCAAAAATAGAATCCAAATTACAGTGTTTGTAGAAGGGCTGGTGTTATTATTCTGATACTGTTGTGTGTGTATTGTGGCACACAGCAAATAAGTAGCTATGTGATATTCTATCATTCCTGCTGCAAACTGAGCATGCTCAGTGATACTTAGAGAACTGGACTTCCTACAGTCACAAAACTTTGAAGATCCAATTATTGTCATTTATTTGTTTTTTTTTTTTTTTTTTTTTTTTTTTTTTTTTTTTTTTTTTGAGGCGGAGTCTCGCTCTGTCGCCCGGACTGGAGTGCAGTGGCCAGATCTCAGCTCACTGCAAGCTCCGCCTCCTGGGTTTCCGCCATTCTCCTGCCTCAGCCTCCCAAGTAGCTGGGACTACAGGCGCCCGCCACCTCGCCCGGCTAGTTTTTGTATTTTTAGTAGAGACGGGGTTTCACCATATTAGCCAGGATGGTCTCGATCTCCTGACCTCGTGATCCGCCCGTCTCGGCCTCCCAAAGTGCTGGGATTACAGGCTTGAGCCACCGCGCCCGGCCTATTGTCATTTATTTGTTACAGAAACAAAAAGATTGGCAAGTCTGGAAAACCTGAAAATATTAAGTTACATCTGACTTCTAGGTAAATGTGAGTTTACTATCTTTCGGAGTTTTATGGAAGTAGAATACTAATAGAAATAAGAGATAATCACTTGAAATGTTAGTTGAAGTTAAGTTCCATTTCTCTTGGCTATATAAAGCATATTTGACAACAAGAGACTACCTCAAGTTAAAAATAGTGTGGTAAAGAGAAAGAAATCACAAACCCTGTGTTCAAGCCCTGGATCAGTTAAGGCTGACTTTGGACTGAGGGTTGTGAACTGGATAATCTCCACAGTCTCTTGCAGTGTTCAAACTCTGTCATGGTCCCAGTAAGCATAAAAAATGCCAATGGCAGCCTACTCTTTGAGTTCAGTAGTTTCATTAGTAAATAGGCTTACTCATCAGTGAATGTCCAATCTCATTTGAGAGGTGTATAATGTATATATTTTTTAAAACAATGATATCCCAAGCCTCCACAACCAGACCACAGCAGACATTGGCACCAATATGTTTATCTGGAAGAAAAAGTAACAGAAACTATATCATTAGAGAGGATAACTACAATAAAAATCTCAGGATTGGAAAGCCTGAACAATACCAATTTACCACAAGAGTCCACAAATTGAAGGCCACATTTGCCAGACATGGAATTCCTGAAAGGATTATCTCTGACAATGAGCCATAGTTGTCCTCAAAGGAATTTCCACATTTTGCCAAAACATGGAATTTTGAATACTGCACAGCTAGTCCACATTACCACAGAGCCAGGCACTTTGCATTGGGACAGTGGTAAAAAACTAAAGAAATAAAACTCCAAAACACATTGGACCAAGCTGAGACTAATGATAAAGGCCCCTGCCTCAGACTATTTGGAGCAAGGAATGCATTGTGGGCAACTTCCAATTACCTTCCCCAGTTATTATTGAGTCAGCATCTCCCCTCAGAACTATTGTCTATGCATAGAATGTGAGAGCCAACGGTGGTGAGTCTACTCCTCACACAAATATTGTAAAAGTGAATAAAACCAGATACAATAAACAACTCACACCACCAGGCCCCGGCCTAACCCCTCAGCCTGTGAGAAATCCTCCACCTTGGAAGTTAGGGTTAATGCCAAATACTGAAATAGGAGGTATTCTTGCTGGTGTTTAAGTTTAAGATGACACCATAGTCCCCCAGGGAACATGCTAGAAAAAAATCAATAATTTGTCTAAGCACAGGGGCTCATGCTCATAATCCCAGCACCTTGGGAGGACAAAGAGGATTGCCTGAACTCAGGAGTCTGAGACTAGTCTCGGCAACATGCAAAATCCCATCTCTACAAAAAATACAAAAATTAGCCAGGCATGGTGGCACACGCCTGTAGTCCCAGCTACCTGTGGGGATGAGGTGAAAGGATGGCTTGGGCCCAGGGTGTCTTGACAACTGAGCAACAGTGAACTGAGATCGTGCCACTGCACTCCAGCCTGGATGACAAAGCAAAACCCTGTCGAAAAAGAAGAAAAAATCAATAATTTATTCAGAAAGTAAGATTGCAGCATCAAATATGAGCCTAGACCTGTGCTGACAAAGTGCAATCCCATCTCAGTCAAGGCCATCTCATGGCATGTAAAATAAATCTCTTAAGCTCTATTAAGGAAGATAAAATGAGAATTTATTGCATAGATTACAGGAACATAACATGGAAGCCTAGCAAACAGTGCAGTTGGTTCTCGTGACGGCTGTAATTATGAACATGAAAGGTGACAGGAGCCAAGGCAGATTCTAGTCCTTATCTCTGTTTTTCTGTGTACATCTTGTTTCTTCTCCCTGCCTGCACGTAGCATGAGACAGTTGCCTGTGGTAGGCAGCCTCCAAAATGACCCCCAGTAATCCCCACATCCTAGTAATCCCCTATCCTTGTGGAAATGGGGATGAGACGGACCCTGTAACACACTTCTAATCTAGAATACAGCAAAAACAAGGGTATGCCACTTCCGAGATTATGTTAAAAAGACTGTGGCTTCCATCCCAGACACTTGCACTCTTTGGTTCATTCTGATTGAAGCCAGCTGCTTTTTTATGAACTAGCCTATGAAAAGACCCACAATCAAACAAGAGCCCCCAAACAACAGCCAGTGAAGAACCAAGACTCTCTGTCAAACAGCCCATGAGGAACTGAATCCTGCTACAACCATTTGAGTGACAATGAGCTTGGAAATAGACTTTTTGATGAGATTGCAGTCCCAGCCAGAAATTTGATGACAGGTTTGCCTCAGTTGGGCTTTTTGATGAGACTGAAGTCCCAGCCAGAAATTTGATGACAGGCTTGCAAGAGACCTCGAGGTGGAGACATCTAGATAACTTACACCCAGATTTCTGACCCACAAAATTTGAGATAATAAATGTTTGTTGTTAAAAGTTTCTAAATTTGAAGGTAATTTTTTAAGGTAGCTAACTAATACAGATTTTGGTACCATAACAAATACTTAGAAATATGGGAGCGGCTTTGGAACTGGGCAGTGAATATAGGTCAAATGAGTTTTGAGGAGCATGTTTAGAGAAAGTCTAAATTGCCTTGAATATATTTTTAGTAGAAACCTGGACTTTGGGAAGCTGCTGGTGAAGGCTCAAAGAAAGAAGTTAGGAACAATTAATCTTCTTAACAATAGTTTTTTTTTTTTTTTATGATTGAGCAAAGGAAAGTTGTAAGAAGAAGAAGAAGGGTTATTAAGGACTAAAGCTCTCTCTGATATCAGGAACACTATGGTTTGCTGGTTTCAGGTAAAAAAGTTTCTCATTCCCCTCCATGGCAATCAAGTTTTCTGACTGCTGGATAGTATATATTACCAGAATGCTGGCTCAATGAGTGAAAAGATAAGAAGGGAAATAGCAAAGGTGAGCACTGACAGTACAAAGAGATGAGAGGAAAAGAAGACTAGAAGTAGATAAGATGTATTTTAAGTCTAGAAGAGATAGAGAACATAATCTGATGAGCTACAGTACTACCGATGGTTTTGAATGTGAAACTTAGAAATTGGAGACAGATGTATACAAAGTAATGCTTCCATGCTGTCACTGAAGTAAACTAAGAATCTATTGAAGATTCCTTGGCTTTGTAGCACCTGTACTTACCAAAGTTGAACAGAGAAAAACTATAATCATTATCTGCATAAGCCCACTCAATCCCCTCACTACCTCACCAAAAAAAAAAGTTCCCTTTAAGTTTTCACTGAAACTCTTATCTGTCATATCCCTGGGCGGCTCATAGTGATAACAATACTAGTAATTGCCAGTAATATCAGCAATTGCTACTGCTTATTGGGTCCTGGCCAAGTTTTAAGCTCTGAAGTAAGCACCTTTGGTACATAATGTCATTTAATTCTCACAGCAATCCTATACTGTGGGTACTATTAATATTTTCATTCAGTAGATGTGAAAGTTCATATCATGCTGAGAGAGATTTTAAAAACTTGCCCAAGGATGCACAGCTGTAAAATGAGTAAGCTGGAATTTGAACTAACTTCAAAGTCCATGAACATTGTGCTAGATAGCCTCCCAGGAGATTTCATTTGCTGAGCACTCATTTGCTATCACTGTGCTAAGAGCTTTGCTTACATTATCTCATTAGAATATCACAATAGCCTATAAGGTAGGTTTGATTATTCCATTTTGTAAAAGAATAATCTGAGTGAATGCAGTCATCACCAGGCTGTTGTATCCAGTGATCCTCCAGCTAAAATCAACCACTATTTGTCACCAACATATGCAAAGTGAATGTTTAATAAGAGCAAGCTTTTTAGACAATGTTTTATGACTACCATAATTGATGAACAATGTACAAATACCCATACAGAGTACCCCTAGTTTCATGGAATACTAGACTCATGGTAAGCAGTCTCTCTTGTTCTCATTTTGGAGGTCAAAGTGGGCCCCTTCCTGATGTGTACCCGCTTACATAGCCCTTACACCGAAGCCAGTGGGGGGCTCAGGCATAAGTAAAACAGATGAGACTGCTGGGAGTACAGTGGAAGGCGAAAACCAGCATACAGACTGTTGTGCTTGTGTTGTTCCATGTTGACGTCTGATATGGCTATTCTTGTCTGTGTTTACATGTCCCATTCATCTGCTTCAACCAGACAGGGTTTTATTAATATTATTGATGGTTGCCATAACAACAAGTGTGTGAATATACTCTAACTATGAAATTATTACAAGTATTTTGCTGATCACAGTCCATAAATTGCATCAGAGGGATGATCACCAGGGGTGAAGGGAGATGGAACAGGACGTCACCGGATGGACACTTGCTTTGATCTCATGGGGGAAATTTACATAGTGATGTCTCCTGAAAAAGGGGACTTTTCCACGGGCTTCCTCTGGAACTTCAGAGCTGTTTAGCCCTTGGAGAAAAGCCAGTAACTCAACTGAAGACTCCTCCAAGACTAAAAACAGCATTCTGAGTTTGCATCCTCCATTTCCATCACTTTCTCCCTCCTAACCTTCTCAGTCTTTTCTGTATTCAGAACACTAATGGGACAAAGTCAAATACTGGAAATTGCGTGATTTTTTTCTTGCTGCTTTTAGCTCTGGCTTCTTAGATGAACATTCTCTTAGACACAGATACATGCTAAAATTGACACTAAATATCGTGATGAGGGAAAGAAGGAGTAAGATAGTGAATATAGTGAATATGGAAGGCATGCAAAACAATCTCTGACATTGAGGAATTTGTGGTCTTTTTAAGGCTGACTGAGGAAGTTCTCAAGATCTGGAACTTTTGGTTTGAAATCCAGAAAAGTCTCGGGCAAACCAGAATGAGTGAGTCACTCCATGAAGTGAATCTGGGAAATTCACTGCACCTACCTAGATCTCATGACTTCCAACTCTAAAAATAAATTTTAAAAATTAACTCATTTGCCTTAATTCACATTAATCCATAATAGACGAAGAAAAATGCGTAAATCTTTAAAAAGCAGTACAGAGAGGCCAGTCATCCTTGATCGTATAACATTGGCACCACAGAGACAGGAAATTGGGCCTCCTTAGTAAAACACCTGAAAGTCCATGACCCCAAAAACTTAATTTCTTTCTTGGCGCAGCTTGTCTCTTTGAGGCATTGGAGAACCATTGAACAAACTGACTCTCTAAATGTGCTTATGTGATTCCCAGGATGTACCTTACATGCTGGAAGTTTCTGGTTCAATCAAAGTGTAGAAACTGGTCTTAGAACTCCCAACACACAGCTACATGTTTAGAATTAATGAGACATGATCAGTAAAACATTTTGACTACAAGGGACTACAACCTAAACACAGCAAAGAAGACACCAGATGGAAGTGTGCCATTTCATGTGTTGGTTGGAAGGAAGTGAGAGAATGTAAGGGGAACAGTCAGTATGGTCATCCTATGGTTGTTTCATACCACCATCCCTCTTTCTGAAAGAGATGAGCAGTCCTTGGACTTAGGGTCAGGCATTACCTATTTTCCCTTGAGAAATAGGAGTGCTATGAGAATGAGAATTATAGACTGCTGGAGGGAAGGGATGTACTCACTCAAAGTACCTCCCCCACCACCTGCCTATTTAAAACATAGTTTGGGAGGGAAAATAAAGGAGCAGATTCTTCTCCTCCAAGATATTAGCAAGGGCAATACTTTTCACCCTATCAGCTCAGCCAATGAATTCAGAAAAAGACACTTTACACGAAGGGCTACCAGGGCTTCATGTGAATGAAGCCAAAGGGACAGCCGTTAACTACAAAGCTACAGATGACTCATCAGTTTGTTTTCTGTGTTCAGGTAGGCTTGGGGCATGATGTAGGCTAAATTGTGTCCCCCTAATAGATATGTTAAAGTCCTAATTTCAGTACCTGTGAATATGACCTGATTTGAAAATAGTGTCCCTGAAGATATAATCAAATGAAGATGAAGCCATTCTGAATTAGGGTAGGTTGTAACCTAATAACTGTTGTCCTGATAAGAAGAGAAAATTTGGACACAGATACAGAAGAACATCATGTGAGGACAAACACAGAGATTAGGCCAATGCCTCTGAAACCGAAGGAATGTCAAGAATTGCTGGCAATCACCAGAAGCTGGGAGAGAGGCAAGGAACACACTGTCTGTCCCTCCAAAGGAACCCACCTCAACAGCAGCTTCATGTTGGACTCTTGGCATCCAAAACTATGAAAGAATAAATTTCTGTTGTTTTAAGCCACCTCGTGAGTGATGATTTGTTACAGCACCCTAGGACGCTAATACAGACAGCAAGGGTCTCTCCTTGATGAAGTAGCGAAAAGGTGCCTCTGGAAACTGGAATTCTTACCTGATTAATTATAGTCATATAATTTCATCTTGCTCCAATTCCCACCACCCTCCATATTTATGCTAGTGACTTAATACTCAAATTCGAATCCTTCACTGGCTCCTCACAGCTTGCACAAGATAAAATCAGACCTACAAAGCGCTGACAGATGTGGACATTGTTCCATCTCTATAGCCCCCTCTCTTGCCTTATTCACTATACCTATAGTCCTTTGAAACTACCCTTCTTTTTCACACATTAGTGATTTCACACAGATGTGGTCTTTGCCAATATGAAGTGTAAAGACCCAACTCAAATGTAACTTTCCTAGGAAACTTTCCTTCAACCGTGTGGTATAAAGAGCTTGTCTGATCTTTGATCTCTGAATGTTCCCAACATAAAGAAATGGCAAATGTTTGAGGTGATGGAGATGCTAATCACCCTGATCTGATCACTATGCATGATATATATCGAAACATCACTAGGTACCCCATGAATATGTATGATTATTATTTTCCAATTTAAAAATAAATAAATACTTTTTCTTAAAAACTCTTGGGCTTTTCTAATTGTTAGGAGTGTCTTTGTTATGCTAATGATGTAACTCATGGTGGGCCCATAGATAGCTTCAGGACAGGGACTTGTCACCAGAAGAAGGCTGGCACTTTCAGCCACTGGACATCCAGAGAGGAGAGCAGGACTGGAGATTGAGTTCAGTCACATGGCAATGACTTAATCAATAATACCTATGTAATGAAACCCAACAAAAACTATAGACATGGAGGCTTACGGAACTTCCTAGTTGTTGAACAATTGTTACGCCAAGAAGGTAATGGACCCTGACTCCACCAGGACAGAATGCAGAAGCTTTTCAGTCCCTCCCGGACCTTACCGTATGTATACCCTATATAATAAAACTGTAATCATAACACTTTTAAAAATTCTGCAAGTTATTCTAACAAATTATCAAATCAGAGGTAAACCACAAAATTTATATCAGTTGGAAACACAGGTTATCTGGAGACTTCCCAAAGTATAGCAGGACCCTGAAGGGGAGTATTGTAGAAAACATGTTTTAATGTGGGGAGTCTGATGCTAACTTCAGATGGTTAGTATCAGAATGATACTATCATCATCAGAATGATACCATCAGTGGAACTATACTGCACCCAGTTGGGTTTTGAAACAGAACAACCCTCTATTTCTTCTCTCCACCTCTCCTCCAGTTGGTGATACAGTCTGTGTTGTTTTTGCATGACCACAAGGCATCCTCCTCCATAATCAACCCATGTTGTTTGAGTGAGCCTAATCCCATTCTTTCAGCGCCAGGGTAAGGATTTGACTCAGACCCAGACTGGCCAATGAGAGCATTCCAATTCCCCTTGATGCTTTAGGATAGGCATGTGATTCAAGTTAGTACAGTGAGAGTAGCTTAACAAAAAAACATACTATTTCCATTAGGGGTGCTAAGCTTAGAAGAAGTGAGACCACAAATGTCTGATCCATCTTTGGCACCACTCGGGGACTGCCTGAAAATGATGTTAACGCAAAAGAAAAAAGAGCTGAGAGACATTGTCCAGAGTATTTGAGATCTGAATAGATCTGTGTTTGAAAGAGATCCTGAATGTATCTGTGTTTGAAACCAGAAATACCTTCTGGACCTTCTAATTATGTGAATCAGTAAATTATCTCTTTTCTTTAAATTGGTTTAAACTAAGAGTTCTGTCACTTGCAGTGAAAAGAATCCTGACAATAGACCACCTTCCAATGCATACCCATAGCACTCATTTCTACCATCACACTCAATATAACTGCTGATTTGTTTACCTGCCAAGTTCTAGACCTGAGAGTTAGGGAGAACAGCAACTAAGTCATACTTTTATCTTTAATGCCACAACACCCACCTCGGAGCCTAGAATGGTAGCGTCCAGTGAATGCTTTTGAATAAATGTTGGGGAACTAAACACCTCTGTTACACATGCTCATTTCCTCCCTTCGGGCATCCTCTTCTCCCTCTCACTTTCACCCCTAGCCTAGCCTCATTCACAGGGTAACACAGGGAGAAAGGCACAGTGTAGAAGTTGAAAGAATTGAATTGCAGCCCTGGTTCGCTTTTTTAGATATGTAACCTTGGATGATTATCTTATCGCTCTTTGGCCTCAGTTTATTCATCTGTAAAGGGAACAATATCTGAAGACCCTACAAGGGAAAACCTTTCTTGACTCTAATAGTTGCTAAGTCATTAATTAAAAACTAAAGCATTGGCCGGGCACGGTGGCTCACACGTAATCCCAGCACTTTGGGAGGCTGAGGCAGACGGGTCACCTGAGGTCAGGAGTTCAAGACCAGCCTGAACAACATGGAGAAACCCCATCTCTACTAAAACTACAAAATTAGCTGGGCATGCTGGTGCATGCCTGTAATCCCAGCTACTTGGGAGACTGAGGCAGGAGAAATACTTGAACCCGGGAGGCGGAGGTTGTGGTGAGCCGAGATTACACCTTTGTACTCCAGCCTGGGCAACAAGAGCGAAACTCTATCTCAAAACAAAACAGAACAAAACAAAACAAAACTAAACTAAAGCATTAACTATTAAGGGCTAAGCTGTGAGTCTTCCTGGAATTCCTGCATTTTAATAAACGAAGGCTGAGAAATCTTAAAGGATTAAAGAGGTTAAGCTACAAAGGTGGAATGACAGACTCCACCTCTCATTCTAGAGATATATATTTGAGAGGTATGCCAAACTCAGTGGCCCCACACATCACATCATCCTTGGGATTCACTACTGAAACCACCACTGGAGAGATATTGGCCAGGACTAACTGCAAAAGATGAAACCTGGTATCAAATCTATTCAGCATGTGCACTTAACCCCACTCCATTTCAAATTGTCAGTATGAAACCATAAATCAGACTTGCCCCAAATCCACCGGTTGGATAAATAGTTGATTCCATAACACTGACACTGTGGTCCCAAGCCCCAAAGGAAAGCATCTCTCATAAGAAAAAGAAGGTAAGACCCAATGAAGGAAGCAGGCTAAACTATGTCTCTCAACTCTTAACAAACAGGGATAAGACATAGACATACTGTCCACTTGGGAGATTTTCTTAGGCCTCCAGTCTTTTATTGCCTATGTTTTTTCCCTCAGGGTATAAACTTAGGTGTCATTATTTTAGTCCAAATTCTCCTCAAGCATAACACTATGGAAGAATTTCAAGAGAGGAACCATTGAAAATGACTTGTAATAAATCTGGTGTCCTCAGCTCCACCTTCCAGACTGAGTCTACACTCACCTTCCGGGCTGAGTCCTGCACCAAGAAAGTGATGGTTGGAGTCTGCTTTTGTTCCAACCAAACCCAGAGGTCATGCCTAGAGGAGGAAAAGTAAGTGGAGACCAAGAGGATCATCTCAATTGTTCAGGCCCTGGATTACTCCTGCCATCCTCCTAGGATTCCTGAAAGGGTGGCTATTGAAGAGGAGAGGAGGGCATAGGGAGCAAGGGAGATGTTTCTCAAATTTTCCAAACCAGAATATTATGCACTTTTCACACTTCCCTATGAACAGACAACAAATGGCATGACCAGGAGAGTCCCAGGGATAGTCATAAAGTACATGTCAAATACAGGGCTGCTCATGAGAAAATACTATATTAAAACTCCAAGGAGAAACTACCAGTCCCCCTCAAAAAAACTCCACCGTCCAAACACACTAGATGCTATTCTATCCACTGTTAAGCTCTAACTTCTTTGTTTAAAAACCTTAATTTCTGTTAGAACTATGCATATACTCCTAGGCTTAACATTTAAGCCAGTATCAACTACTTCAACCACAAGGTGAATTAATTTCTATCCTTTACTAACATAACTTTGATGAGTGAGGGAAGTCAAGAAGGAAAGGGAAAAGGAAGAAAAGAAAGAGGAAAATAAGGGAAAGGAGAAAAAGAGCAATAGTAAATGAACCTGTGCACAAAATAAAAATAAAGGCTGAGATTATTGCCTTCATAACATTGCAAAAAGTATTTGTCCTATAAAGGCAAAATCAAAAATTTAAAATATGACCCTTTGAGAATATCTACCAAAAAGTACCTACAAATCAACTAAGAATCATCCCTGGAGAGAACCCTACAGCTCCTACATTAGAATCACAGGAATTACTCCTTTCATCTCCAAACATCTCCAGAATTATCTTATTTCTGAACTGTTCCTCTTTACTTCCTCCACCAGGCATAATCTGGGATTATTTCAGAGAAAATTAAGCATCTCCCTAACAAATCTTGCCTCTCTGACACAAGCTGTGAGAGGTTACAGGTCATTGCTCCGAGATTTGCAGTGTTTGGGCTACTACAACTCAGTTCTTCATTCTGCAACTTCTAAAGAAAGAACCTCAAAAAAGAAAAACTAGCAGAATTCTTCAACTGTAGGAAAGAACTGCCAACTTTCTCTTGGGGTAAGAGCACCCTCTGGTGGTAAGTGTCTGTATTGTGGCCTAACAGCGCCATCTCTGCAGATACGCCGTTCCTTAAGTGAGCCAAATGTTAGCCAACTGTAATCCTTCCAGATAGAAACCATTCCACGATTTCTCTAGGTAGCAAAATGATCTACTGAACTCAAAATTATAACATTTGGGTTTACAATCTTGCACCATTATTAGTGTGTGATGTTTGCCTAATCACCTCTCTTAGCCTCACTTCTGTTAAATTTAGGAAAACAATGCCGATATTAGGATCAAATGAAAATACCTACTATTCAGTAAAGTATATACATTAAAACAAGAGATACTATTATGGATTATCAAATATATACAGATCTCAGATTCAAATACAAAGTTCTTAATACTATATTCTTATCCCGCTAGCCTTGTCATGTTTCCCTTACAAATCCCATCTTGCTTTATTTTGTTTGAGACCAGGTTTCACTCTGTCTCCCAGGCTGGAGTGCAATTGCATAAACATGGCTCACTGCAGCCTCGACTTTCTGAGGTCAAACAGTCCTTCTTCCTCAGCTTCCCGAGGAGCTGGGACCATGGGTACATATCACCATATCTGCCCATACAAATATTTTATAATGATAGTTTTCTTCTGGATGTCTGTTTTTGACCTTCACCGAGTTCCTTGTCATTCTATGTCCATGGCACTGCAGCAGCCTGATGTTTCTGCCTCCAGTTTCTCCTCCAAACTGCCTTGCCAACTGCTCTATTAACCTTAATGGCTGTGTTCATCAAGCCACTCCCCAGCTTTGGACCTAACGACAACTTCTCATGACCTGGAGAAGGAATTTAAAAGAACGAAAGATAGCCTAAATAAGCAGACCTTCAACAGCGTAACCAGAGTCCACCTGGCACTCCTCCACATCTTCCGTCCTGGCATCCTTAAGGTGATTGATTTTGTGCCTTTTCCTTCTTTTCTGCAGATTATCAGGTAATCTCTGATAAAGGATACAGGGCTTTTGTTATCTGACCCCTAGGTACCTCTCTTACCTCATCCTGCTCGGCTGTTTTATATAGACACTACATTCCACCCAAACCAATCTACTAATACTTCTGTTTATCATGCCTCCATGTCTTCATACATGAGTTTCCTTTGCCTAAAGCAAATTTACCACACTCAGTTTAATACTTACTCACTCTTAAACACTCAACACCAGTTTGAACATCTCCTGGAGGCCTCCATTCCCTCTTTCCCACTTCCAAGGTTAGGTTAGGCATATCTTCCCTAAATTATCATAGAACCCTATTATAGCACTTATCACTTATCACATTGTCTATTCTAATTGTCTTTTACTTGTCTCTCTTCCCCAATTGCCTAGCATAATACTTGGCTTTCAGTAAACAGACACTCAGGATAATTTGATGAATAAATAATGACTTATGTGTTATCAAACTCAAAGGCCATTTTTTTGTTCTGCTCTTACTTGATCTCTCAACAGCACTGGTTTACTACTCCACTTTGTGTCTTTAGCGTTTATGACACCTTATCCTCTTGCCTTTCTCCCATCTCTGTCTCCTCTGCTGGAATTCTACATGTTGGAGTGTCCAGGGCTCTGGCTTGAGCCCTCATTTTCCTCTGGATTCATGTTCTCCCTAGGTGACCTTTTTTGATCTCATAGATTTAAATGCCACAAATATGTTGATGACCACTAACTTGTGTGTCTTCAGTTCATACTTTCCTCAAAAACCCTAGACTCATATATTAGAGTGTTTTGATAGAATTCTTATTACATATAGCTATGGTCTAAATGTTGGTGTCTCCCTGAAATTCATATGTTGGAATTGAATACCCATTGTGATAGTATTAAGAGATAGAGTATTTTGAGACATGATTAAATCAGGGAGCTCTGTCCTCATGAATGGCATTAGTATCCTTATTAAAGAGGCTGAGTTTTAGCCAAAGGAATTAGGCAGGAGAAAAAAAATAAAGGGCATCCAAATTGGAAAGGAGAAAGTCAAACTGCCCTTGTTTGGAGATGACATGATCTTACATACAGAAAACCTTAAATGTGCCACCAAAAAACTCTTAGAATTGATAAATGAATTCAATAAAGTTGTAGGATACAAAATCAACATATAAAAATCAGTAGCATTTCAATATACCAAGGATAAACTAACTGTAAAAGAAATTTAAAACCAATCTCATTTATGGCCGGGCATGGTGGCTTATGCTTGTAATCCCAGCACTTTGGGAGGCTGAGGCAAGTGGATCATTTGAGGTCAGGAGTTCGAGACCAGCATGACCAACATGGCAAAACCCTATCTCTACTGAAAATACAAAAATTAGCTAGGTGTGGTGGTGGTGCCTGTAATCCCAGCTACTCAGGAGGCCAAGGCAGAAGAATCACTTGAACCCTGGAGGCAGAGGTTGCAGTGAGCCGTGTTATTACACTGCAGCCTGGGCAATAGTGTAAGACTCCATCTTAAAAAATAAAAATAAAAATAAATAAAGCAATCCCATTTGCAATAGCTACAAAATGTAACCAAATACCTAGAAATAAATTTAACCAAGGAGATGAAAGATATCTACAAGAAAAACTATAAAACATCAGTGTTCCTGGATTAGGAGGATTAATATTATAAAAATGACCATATTACCAAAAGCAATCTACAGATTCAATGAACCCCATCAAAATACCAATGATGCTCTTCACACAAATAGAAAAGTAAGAATTCTAAAATTCATATGGAACCACAAAAGACTCCAGATAGCTAACACAATTCTGAGCAAAAAGAACAGTGCTGGAGACATCACATTACCTGACTTGAAAATATACTAAAAGGCTATAGTACCCAAAAAGTATGATGCTGGCATAAAAATAGATACACAAACCAAAAGAACAGAATATAGAACTCGGAAATGAATCCGCATATTTATAGCCATCTGATTTTTGACAAAGGCTCCAAGAACATTTGCTCAGGAAAGGACTGTCTCTTTGATTAATATGCTAGGAAAACTGAATATCCATACGTAGAAGAATAAAATTAAACTCCTATCTCTCACCATCTACAAAAAAAAATTACCTCAAAATAAATTAAAGGCCCAAAACTATGAAACTACTGGAAGGAAACATAGGGGAAACATATCAGGACACGGGTCTGGACAAGATTCTATTAACAAAACCACAATAGCATAAGCACCAAAAGCAAAAATGGCCAAATGGGATTACATCAAACTAAAAACCTGCTACACAGCAAAGGAAACAACACACTAAAGAGACAATATGCAGAATGGAAAGAAAATATTTGCAAACTATTCATCCAACAAGAGACTAATATATGGAATACAAGGAATTCAAAAAACTCAACATCAAAACACACAGACACACACACACACAATAATCTGACTGAAAAGTGGGCAAAGGACCTGAATAAACATTTCTCAAAAGAAGACATATGAATGGCCCACAGGTATACGAAAAAAAATTGCTTAACACCCCTAATCATCAGGGAAATGAAAACCAAAACCACAGTGAGATATAGTCTCACCCCAGATAAAATGGGTATTATCCAAAGAAACAAAAAATAACAAATGTTGACAAAGATTCAGAGAAAGGAGAGCTCTGATACATTATTGGTGAGAATGTAAATTAGCACAGTCATTATGAAAAACAGGGTGGAGATTCCCCAAAAAACTAAAAATAGCACTACCATACCATCCAATAACCCCATTACTGGATGTATATCCAAAGGAAAGGTAATTGGTATGTTGAAGAGATATCTGCAGTCCCAGTTATTGCAGCACTATTCACAATAGCCAAATATAGAAGCAACCTAAGTGTCCATCAGTGGAGGAATGGGTAAGAAAAACGTGGTATATAAACACAATATAATATTATTCAGGCATAAAAAAGAAGGAAACCCTGTCCTTGCAGCAAATGGATGAGCCTGGAGGACATTTTGTTAAGTAACATAAGCCAGGCACAGAAAGATGAATACCACATGTTCTCACTCATAGAAGCAGAGAGTAAAATAGTAGTTAGGAGAGGCTGAGAACAGGAGGCAAATTGGGGAACAGTGAGAAGTTGGTTAATGCGTAAAAAAATATAGCTAGATAGGAGAAATAAGTGCTTATATTGTATAGCACTGTAGGGTGCCTATAATTAACAACAACTTATAATACATTTTCTTTTTTGCTTTTTCTTTTCTTTTCCGTGTGTGTGTGTGTGTGTGTGTGTGTGTGTGTGACAGGGTTTAACTCTGGGCCCCAATCTGGAGTGCAGTGGTATGACCAAAGCTCACTGCAGCCTCAAACTCCTCAGGGCAAGCAATCTTCCTGCCTCAACCTCCTGTGTAGCCAGAACTACAGGCATGCACTTGTAAAGGTAGGGGTCTTGGCTATCTTTCTCAGGCTGGTCTTGAACTCCTGGCCTTGTGATTCTCTCACCTCGGCCTCCCAAAGTGCTGGGATTACAGGTATGAGACACCACACCTGACTTAATGTATATTTTTAAATAGCTAGAAATGCAGATTTTAAATGTTACCAACACAAAGAAATAATAAATGTTAGAGGTTATTTGTATGCTAATTACCCTGATTTGATTATTATAGCTTATGCACTGTATATATGTATCAAGGTATCCTACTATAGTCCATAAATATGAACAATTGTTATGTGTTAGTTAAAAGTATTAATAAAAGCAAAATAAAAGAGATTGAAGGGAGCTGCCTTGCCCTCTTCTACCATATGAGGATGTAGCAAAAAGGCTCCATTTTTAAAGCAGAGAGCAAGCCCTTACTAGACTCTGAAGATGCTCATGCTTTGATCTTGGACTTCCCAACCTCCAGAACTGTGAGCAATACATTTACACTATTTATAAATTACTCAGTCTAAGGTATCTTGTTATAGCAGCCCAAATGGACTAAGACACATATGGATCTTAATCATTGTCAAAACAGAACTCTCAATTTCAATCCTCCGTTCTAAATTTACCCTTGTCTTGAGCTTTTCCATTTCAGTAAATGAGCCCAGAATCCACCCTGATGCTCAAGTCAAAACTTAACAAATTATCCTTAATCCTCTGTCATTTGCCTACCTCTCAGTCCATCACCAAACTCTATTAAATTTCACCTTCAAAACTTTCCAATCCTGTCATTCCTCTCTACCCCACTACATGGCCTTCTTCTAAACCACCACCATCTCTATTAGTGCCTTCTAACAGCCTCCTTGAGTCCATTTGTTCTCTGTTCCCATTAACTTTTCACATTGCAGCCAGAGTGAACTGAAAAGGGCATGTTGGAAGGCTATAAGAGAGATGTTCATGTGAATTTTGACCATTTGAGTAAAACAGTGTCTTCTAGATTTCTCTATAGTAAAATTACTACTTATCTTTGAAATTAATAAACAGTCTGTGGGTAAAATAATTTGATACTATGTAAAATCCCATTTCTTACCCCATTTTTACCCACTAGTTTTAGTATTCCTTGATGTCTCTTGTCTAAATTAATTATCCCTCTGATGGTTGCCATTGGTAATTGTCTAATACCATTATCCCTCCTACATTTACTAGTTGTCTTTCTACCATAAGGAAGAGCTTTCTCTTCTCCCCATTTATTTATTCATGTATATCAATGTGGATTCATCACTTCCCGTTCTATTCAGTAAGTTACAATCTGTAATTATCAAGATTTATTTTGATGCACAATTGTTCTAGATTTGATCCGTAGGTGCCTCTTTTCTGTGTCCTTTCCAACTGTCCATCTTGTTTTAGCATTTTTTTCTTTCTAACACAACAAACTACTCTAGATACATCTTCTACTTTCCCTGCCCCACTGCTGGAATCCACCATTTCTTCAAGTGGAGAGTGGCTTTTGGAAACCAAAATATGAGCTTTATCATCTTAGGGTATTGTCGTTCCCAGTTCCTTCCAGTGGGCATAACTAGAAAATACATGCACAAGTAAACATACATATATATATTCATATGCAAAGATATACCTTTTCATGTATGTATACACATGAATATGCATGCATGTGCACATACACAGACACACACACTCGCACTTATTTTATGTATATATTCATAAGTTCATATCAATACTCCAACCCAACACATGGTCCATTGCATTCTAGTTTTGCCCCTTTCCATATTTTGTTCTTACTTTTCTGATAGTGAAAAAAATGTTCTCAAACTTTCATTTTTATGCTAGTCTCCTGACCCTGCCAGGTGCTGCCTCTTCTGGCCAGGACCCTGGCCACTACTTGTGCCTGCCTACCAGCCCTGTTTTGTGCTATCTTCACACACATTACCATATTTTAATTATCTGAAAAGTACTTATTTTCAGTCTACCCTTTCTAGAATGTAAGAGTATCTCCAGCACCAAATACAATATTTGGTGCATTGTATGTCCCCAACAAATATTTGTTTGAATGCGTGAATGAACTCAGGCATGCATGCTGCACCTGCAGTATCCTCAAGTAAATATTAGCTGGGGAATCGTGGGTGGAAGGTGAAGGGAGAAGGGGCACGTCGGTGATAATAACACTGAAGCGGGTCCTGAAGTCTAAATTCCAGGAGAGTGAGCAAATGATGTTTTTTCATGGGCTTTTCTTCATAGGAAGATCACCATGGAGAAAAACAAGTAAAAATCTTCATATATTTGAGTAGTTAAAATAAAAAGAATGAATGTGTTCCAGAAAGCATGGCTCCCAAAAACACGGAGAGCAGTCTGCAGAGAGAGAACTTCCAATGACAAACAAGAACAATATGGACAATGAATGGCAAGAAGGGCTTCCCCAGAATAGATGATCTCCAAAAAGTTAGAGAACAGAAAAAAAAACATGAGAGTACAAATGAAAAAGAACAAACAGAAAGCTCCTGAAAATGGACCTTCCGGCCAAGCTAGTGAGACCTCTTAACCACCTTGGAAGACCAAAGCCCAAATGGACCCCACCATTGAAAAAAAAAAATCATTTATGAACAGAGGTGAAGTTAAAAGTTCCTGAATAACCAAAACTATGACCTATTGATGACAGGAACTTAGTTACCAGACATGGTGTCCTTTATCTTCCTTCCAAGAGAAGAATGTAGAGTTATTCATGAGGATTAGGCAAATCACAAGAAATCTCAAGGAAATATAGACAATAAGGAGTATATTCTTAGTAAAATTATGACATATATAAAGCATACTCAGTATAATGTTGAGCACTCAGCCACTCTACAACTTTGAGACCACAGTATTCCAGAAACCTTACAGATCTCCCTGATATACGCTAGCCCTAGATTGATGGAACACCGCATCTAATGAGGCAATTTATGTGAATCCAAGCAATATTAGCCAATGCGCCCCTGGATAAGAAGACCATTGCTTTAATATTAAACTATCTGCATTATTTTCAAAGTATCTGACAGAGATTTCTTTTTCAACTTCATATAGCGCCAACAATTATGAGTGTGGTTCCTCCTGAGTATCATCATTAGGGTATGGTCTACTGACACTCATTTATGTGTGCACCTCCATAGTGGCCTGAAAAATGTTTAAAAACCAGCTTTTCATTGTGGATAGGGAAGGAGAGCTGATTTGTAGCATTTGCCAATATCTGAGGTGAAATACTCCTACCATGATGAATTTCAAGATATAGTCATGATATCACTGAACAGGGAGTTGGGAGGAGATACACACAATCACTTCTTGTGGGTTAACTCCACTCATCTCCAGCCCACCATTGTCTATAAATATATTTTTATTCTTGATCCTTCTTTTTTACAAATGATGTGCTTCAAAGCTGCTCGTGTATAGTAGGAGTGATGTTTAGGCTTGCTTTCTATTTGCTTTTAAACAGAAAGTAAAAAGGATGCAGTTCTTTTTCTCATCTCATACTTGCTATCTATGTATAAAATGATGAACTAAGAGTTTTATTATATAGCTATCAAAGCTGCTTTTGTAATGCTGGTGGTCTGGTACCTTTTACAATATGTATTTTTTTTTTTTTTTTTTTTGAGGCAGAGTCGCGCTCTGTCGCCCAGACTGGAGTGCAGTGGCCAGATCTCAGCTCACTGCAAGCTCCGCCTCCCGGGTTTCCGCCATTCTCCTGCCTCAGCCTCCCGAGTAGCTGGGACTACAGGCGCCAGCCACCTCGCCCGGCTAGTTTTTTTTTGTATTTTTAGTAGAGACGGGGTTTCACCGTATTAGCCAGGATGGTCTCGATCTCCTGACCTCGTGATCCGCCCATCTCGGCCTCCCAAAGTGCTGGGATTACAGGCTTGAGCCACCGCGCCCGGCCTACAATATGTATTTTATAGTATGTGTTAACTACAATATGTATTTTATAGTATGTGTTAACACTACGTGAAAAATGCTCTCATTTCTAGTATTTAAGATTCAATTCAATGTATGTAACTGAAAACTAATCCTTTTGTGTTCGTTTTTAATGGTCCTTGAAGTAAAGGCCCTTTCTTTGTAAGTCACTTATTTTGTTTCTTATACACTTTATCTTTGCTAAGATTACTGAAAAATAATAATATGCATTATGCTTTTAGATATAATTTGTTAATACATAGTTACAGTTTTCTGTAAAATTTGCTTTTTAGCAATTGCTCTGATATTGAATATTTTTCTTTAAATTATACATATACGGTATGGGAGATGGCAGTGTGTGTGGGTAGGTGTGGGTGTATGTGTGTTCAGTTTCCTCTTGCTGCCTCTATGGGGGTCAATCAAAAGAGCCAGACCTGAATGTACAATAACACCATTTTCATATTGACATGTGAGAATGCTGCTACCGAAATTCCAAAGAAAATAAGCTTCTGAACTAATATAAAACAATCTCTTAGCTGCCGGAATCAGGAGTCTTCTAATTACAATAGCCTTCATTTTTACAATGATATACAGTTTTCAAAGAACTTATAAATGTATTATGTCTTCTTTTGCCAAAGTATGCTCTTGACTCTAAGGTAGAAAATTCTCTATTTGCATCATCCAAAGTCTTGGCCAAAAAGCTTCCAAAAGAACACTAAAACACATGCTAAGCGTTCAAGATTGAAGCAGAGAATGAAGCAGGTAGCTGTGCACTTCATTCTTGGCTTTAATGAAGTGGATACGTAATATTAGGAGAGAAAATCTCACAAATAACTATCATTTCAATTTGTCTAAAACAGCATAAATCATTGTCTCATCACACACAAAAGTAGCAACTTCACTGCATGGTGCATGTGTTTGATCTACATAGCAAACAGAGAAAGGCCAAGATAAATCAATTTTTGGAAGTTGACATAGACCCTTAGAATATGACGAGATTATGGTGTAAATAACGAGATTTCACGTTTAACTCATTAAACCTTAAGCATCCATACCAATCTCCTAGACAACACTGAGGCACAGTACAAGATGAAACATGAAACAATGGAAAGAAGGAATTTATGCGACTTGACCTCAAACTGCAAAGGCAGTGAAAACTGGTACCTAGAATCCCTGTGGTGGAGCTGTGGCTTGTAAAGACAGCTGCTGGGATTTTGGAGGTAGTTTCGCTGTGTGGCATTACAACCAACCAATGGCAAGTCTTCGTCTGCCCCTTAGAATATTGCCTAATGTGAATGGTACATTTTGAACCAATATTTATAGAGAATCTGGCGTGTGCAAGGTTCAGAGAAATTCAGAAATATCCTTTCCTTTCAATGACAACAAGGTCTTGTTGAGGAGATAAAGCAATCACCCATTTAAAAGTAACTACTCACAGAAGGATATTATAAGTTTCAGGTAAGGAGAGTCAGTTCTGAGAGAATGTTCAAGAAAAGCTCCAGGAAGAACACGGAAGTTGATCTGGGTCTTGAAGGGAAGCTGGACTCAGATGGACAAAGAAAAGCAAGGAATGACTTTGAGGCAAACTGGAGCAAGCATGTAGAGATGGAAACAAGCGGCAGGCTCACAGGGAATGTTAAAGAAACTGCAGCAGGGATGCTTAGGCTTCTTTTACAACCAATGGTGAAAATCCATAGGACAGATATTTTTTAAGCAAGGCCTCTTCCTCTGCCCACTGCAGCATGAAAATCTGAAGACTGGCTGTACACAAAGGCCTGCAGCCTTGAGGCATTCTTGTTCCTTCATAGCACTGTGAACAGTGACTAGCAAAATATAAACCAACTATAGAAAATGTCAAAATTTTCTGAGTTCTTTCTTTTTTTTTTTTTATTTATTTTATATACTTTAAGTTCTAGGGTACATGGCATGATGTTTATATCTGTATAACTAATTAATACTCCATATCCTGTGTTTCTATTCTCCTGAGCAATGATCTCCTGTGATAGTTATGTGTGATGTTCCCCTTCCCGAGTCCAAGTGATCTCATTGTTCAGTTCCCACCTATGAGTGAGAACATGTGGTGTTGGTTTTCTCTTCTTGTGATAGTTTGCTAAGAATGATGGTTTCCAGCTGCATCCATGTCCCTACAAAGGACGCAAACTCATCCTTTTTGATGGCTGCATAGTATTCCATGGTGTATATGTGCCACATTTTCTTAATCCAGTCTGTCACAGATGGACATTTGGTTGATTCCAAGTCTTTGCTATTGTGAATAGTGCCGCAATAAACATACGTGTGCATGTGTCTTTGTAGTAGAGTAATTTATAATCCTTTGGGTATATACCCAGTAGTGGGATGGCTGGGTCATATGGTACATCTAGTTCTAGATCCTTGAGGAATCGCCATACTGTTTTCCATAATGGTTGAACTAGTTTACAATCCCACCAACAGTGTAAAAGTGTCCTATTTCTCCACATCCTCTCCAACACCTGTTGTTTCCTGACTTCTTAATGATTGCCATTCTAACTGGTGTGAGATGGTATCTCATTGTGGTTTTGATTTGCATTTCTCTGATGGCGAGTGATGATGAGCATTTTTTCATGTGTCTGTTGGCTGTATGGATGTCTTCTTTTGAGAAATGTCTGTTCATATCCTTTCCCCACTTTTTGATGGGTTGTTTGTTTTTTCTTGTATATTTGTTTGAGTTCTTTGTAGATTCTGGATATTAGCCCTTTGTCAGATGAGTAGGTTGCAAAAATTTTCTCCCATTCTGTAGGTTGCCTGTTCACTCTGATGGTAGTTTCTTTTGCTGTGCAAAAGCTCTTTAGTTTAATTAGATCCCATGTGTCAATTTTGCTTTTGCTGCCATTGCTTTTGGTGTTTTAGACATGAAGTCCTTGCCCATGCCTATGTCCTGAATGGTACTACCTAGATTTTCTTCTAGGGTTTTTATGGTATTAGGTCTAACATTTAAGTCTCTAATCCATCTTGAATTAATCTTCGTATAAGGGGTAAGGAAAGGATCCAGTTTCAGCTTTCTACTTATGGCTAGCCAATTTTCCCAGCACCATTTATTAAATAGGGAATCCTTTCCCCATTTCTTGTTTCTCTCAGGTTTGTCAAAGATCAGATGGCTGTAGATGTGTGGTATTATTTCTGAGGACTCTGTTCTGTTCCATTGGTCTATATCTCTGTTTGGTACCAGTACCATGCTGTTTTGGTTACTGTAGCCTTGTAGTATAGTTTGAAGTCAGGTAGCATGACGCCTCCAGCTTTGTCTTTTGACTTAGGATTGTCTTGGCAATGCGGGCTCTTTTTTGGTTCCATATGAACTTTAAAGCCGTTTTTTCCAATTCTGTGAAGAAAGTCATTGGTAGCTGGATGGGGATGGCATTGAATCTATAAATAACCTTGGGCAGTATGGCCATTTTCACGATATTGATTCTTCCTATCCATGAGCATGGTATGTTCTTCCATTTGTTTGTGTCCTCTTTGATTTCACTGAGCAGTGGTTTGTAGTTCTCCTTGAAGAGGTCCTTTACATCCCTTGTAAGCTGGATTCCTAGGTATTTTATTCTCTTTGAAGCAATTGTGAATGGAAGTTCATTCCTGATTTGGCTCTCTGCTTGTCTGTTACTGGTGTTAAGAATGCTTGTGATTTTTGCACATTAATTTTGTATCCTGAGACTTTGCTGAAGTTGCTTATCAGCTTAAGGAGATTTTGGGCTGAGACAATGGGGTTTTCTAAATATACAATCATGTCATCTGCAAACAGGGACAATTTGACTTCTTCTTTTCCTAACTGGATACCCTTGATTTCTTTCTCTTGCCTGATTGCCCTAGCCAGAACTTCCAACACTATGTTGAATAGGAGTGGTGAGAGAGGGCATCCCTGTCTTGTGCCAGTTTTCAAAGGGAATTTTTCCAGTTTTTGCCCATTCAGTATGATATTAGCTGTGGGTTTGTCATAAATAGCTCTTATTATTTTGAGGTATGTTCCATCAATACCGAATTTATTGAGCGTTTTTAGCATAAAGGGCTGTTGAATTTTGTCAAAAGCCTTTTCTGCATCTATTGAGATAATCATGTGGTTCTTGTCTTTGGTTCTGTTTATATGCTGGATTACGTTTATTGATTTGCGAATGTTGAACCAGCCTTGCATCCCAGGGATGAAGCCCACTTGATCATGGTGGATAAGCTTTTGGATGTGCTGCTGAATCCGTTTGCCAGTATTTTATTGAGGATTTTTGCATCGATGTTCATCAGGGATATTGGTCTAAAATTCTCTTTTTTTGTTGTGTCTCTGCCAGGCTTTGGTATCAGGATGATGTTGGCCTCATAAAATGAGTTAGGGAGGATTCCCTCTTTTTCTATTGATTGGAATAGTTTCAGAAGGAATGGTACCAGCTCCTCCTTGTACCTCTGGTAGAATTCAGCTGTGAATCCATCTGGTCCTGGACTTTTTTTGGTGGTAGGCTATTAATTGTTGCCTCAATTTCAGAGCCTGCTATTGGTCTATTCAGGGATTCAACTTCTTCCTGGTTTAGTCTTGGAGAGTGTAAGTGTCCAGGAAATTATCCATTTCTTCTAGATTTTCTAGTTGATTTGCGTAGAGGCATTTATAGTATTCTCTGATGGTTGTTTGTATTTCTGTGGGGTCAGTGGTGATATCCCTTTATCATTTTTTATTGCGTCTATTTGATTCCTCTCTCTTTTCTTCTTTATTAGTCTAGCTAGTGGTCTGTCAATTTTGTTGATCTTTTCAAAAAACCAACTCCTGGATTCATTGATTTTTTGGAGGGTTTTTGTGTCTCTATCTCCTTCAGTTCTGCTCTGATCTTAGTTATTTCTTGCCTTCTGCTAGCTTTTGAATGTGTTTGCTCTTGCCTCTCTAGTTCTTTTAATTGTGATGTTAGAGTGTCAATTTTAGATCTTTCCTGCTTTCTCTTGTGGGCATTTAGTGCTATAAATTTCCCTCTACACACTGCTTTAAATGTGTCCCAGAGATTCTGGTATGTTGTATCTTTGTTCTCATTGGTTTCAAAGAACATCTTTATTTCTGCTTTCATTTCGTTATGTACCCAAGTCATTCAGGAGCAGGTTGTTCAGTTTCCATGTAGTTGAGCGGTTTTGATTGAGTTTCTTAGTCCTGAGTTCTAATTTGATTGCACTGTGGTCTGAGAGACAGTTTGTTATAATTTCTGTTCTTTGACATTTGCTGAGGAGTGCTTTACTTCCAATTATGTGGTCAATTTTGGAATAAGTGTGATGTGGTGCTGAGAAGAATGTATATTCTGTTGATTGGGGTGGAGAGTTCTATAGATGTCTATTAGGTCCGCTTGGTGCAGAGATGAGTTCAATTCCTGGATATCCTTGTTAACTTTCTGTCTCGTTGATCTGTCTAATGTTGACAGTGGAGTGTTGAAGTCTCCCATTATTATTGTATGGGAGTCTAAGTCTCTTTGTAGGTCTCTAAGGACTTGCTTTATGAATCTGGGTGCTCCTGTATTGGGTGCATATATATTTAGGAGAGTTAGCTCTTCCTGTTGAATTGATCCCTTTACCATTATGTAATGGCCTTCTTTGTCTCTTTTGATCTTTGATGGTTTAAAGTCTGTTTTATCAGAGACTAGGATTGCAACCCCTGCTTTTTTTTGTTCTCCATTTGCTTGGTAGATCTTCCTCCATCCCTTTATTTTGAGCCTATGTATGTCTCTGCATGTGAGATGGGTCTCCTGAATACAGCAGACTGATGGGTCTTGACTCTTGATCCAGTTTGCCAGTCTGTGTCTTTTAATTGGAGCATTTAGTCCATTGACATTTAAGGTTAATATTGTTATGTGTGAACTTGATCCTGTCATTATGATATTAACTGGTTATTTTGCTCGTTAGTTGATGCAGTTTCTTCCTAGCCTCGATGGTCTTTACATTTTGGCATGTTTTTGCAATGGCTGGTACCGGTTGTTCCTTTCCATGTTTAGGGCTTCCTTCAGGGTCTCTTGTAAGGCAGGCCTGGTGGTGACAAAATCTCTCAGCATTTGCTTATCTGTAAAGGATTTTATTTCTCCTTCACTGATGAAGCTTAGTTTGGCTGGATATGAAATTCTGGGTTGAAAATTCTTTCTTTAAGAACGTTGAATATTGGCCCCCACTCTCTTCTGGCTTGTAGAGTTTCTGCCGAGAGGTCTGCTGTTATTCTGATGGGCTTCCCTTTGTGGGTAACCCGACCTTTCTCTCTGGCTGCCCTTAAGATTTTTTCCTTCATTTCAACTTTGGTGAATCTGGCAATTATGTGTCTTGGAGTTGCTCTTCTGGAGGAGTATCTTTGTGGCGTTCTCTGTATTTCCTGAATTTGAATGTTGGCCTGCCCTACTAGGTTGGGGAAGTTCTCCTGGATGATATCCTGAAGAGTGTTTTCCAACTTGGTTCCATTTTCCCCCTCACTTTCAGGCACACCAATCAGACGTAGATTTGGTCCTTTTACATAATCCCATACTTCTTGCAGGCTTTGTTCATTCTTTTTTCTTCTTTTTTCTTTTGGTTTCTCTTCTCGCTTCATTTCATTCATTTGATCCTCAATCGCTGATACTCTTTCTTCCAGTTGATCGAGTCGGTTACTGAAGCTTGTGCATTTGTCACGTATTTCTCGTGTCATGGTTTTCATCTCTGTCATTTCGTTTATGATCTTCTCTGCATTAATTAGTCTAGCTCTCAATTCTTCCACTCTTTTTTCAAGATTTTTAGTTTCTTTGCGCTGGGTACATAATTCCTCCTTTAGCTCTGAGAGTTTTGATGGACTGAAGCCTTCTTCTCTCATCTCGTCAAAGTCATTCTCTGACCAGCTTTGATCCTTGCTGGCGATGGCTGTGCTCCTTTGCAGGGGGAGATGCGCTCTTATTTTTTGAATTTCCAGCTTTTCTGCCCTGCTTCTTCCCCATCTTTGTGGTTTTATCTGTCTCTGGTCTTTGATGATGGTGACGTACTGATGGGGTTTTGGTATAGGTGTCCTTCCTGTTTGATAGTTTTCCGTCTGACAGTCAGAAGGACTGTCTGTTGGTCTGTTGGAGATTGCTTGAGGTCCACTCCAGACCCTGTTTGCCTGGGTATCAGCAGCAGAGGTTGCCAAGATAGAATATTGCTGAACAGCGAGTGTACCTGTCTGATTCTTTCTTTGGAAGTTTCCTCTCAGGGGTGACTCCACCCGGTGAGGTGTGGGGTGTCAGACTGCCCCTAGTGGGGGATGTCTCCCAGCTAGGCTACTCAGGGGTCAGGGACCCACCTGAGCAGGCAGTCTGTCCGTTCTCAGACCTCAACCTCCGCGTTAGGAGATCCACGGCTCTCCCCAAAGCTGTCAGACAGAGTCGTTCGCGTCTGCACCGTCCCCCGCTCTTTCCCCTATTGGACTGCAGCTGCGCGCTGTCCGCAGAGGTAGAGTCTACAGAGACAGGCAGGCTTCCTTGAGCTGCTGTGAGCTCCACCCAGTTCGAGCTTCCCAGCGGCTTTGTTTACCTACTTAAGCCTCAGCAATGGCGGGCGCCCCTCCCCCAGCCTCGCTGCTGCCTTGCGGATCGATCACCCCAGACTGCTGTGTTAGCAGTGAGGGAGGCTCCGTGGGCATGGGACCCTCCTGGCCAGGTGTGGGATATATTCTCCTGGTGTGCCTGTTTCCTTAAAGCGCAGTATTGGGGTGGGAGTTACCCGATTTTCCAGGTGTTGTGCGTCTCAGTTCCCCTGGCTAGGAAAACGGATTTCCTTCCCCCTTGCGCTTCCAGGTGAGGCGATGCCTCGCCCTGCTTCAGCTCTCGCTGGTCAGGCTGCAGCAGCTGACCAGCACCGATTGTCCGGCACTCCCTAGAGAGATGACCCCAGTACCTCAGTTGAAAATGCAGAAATCACCGGTCTTCTGTGTCGCTCGCGCTGGGAGTTGGAGACTGGAGCTGTTCCTATTCGGCCATCTTGCTCCGCCCCGAGTTCTTTCTAATAAGCATTACAGAAGGGAGAAAATATTGTAAACTGCATTCCATTCTACAGACCACTTAAGAAGAAAGAGCCCTAAGAGGAGAAAGAAGACCATTTTGTGCTAATAATGATAATGATGATGATGATAACAATGACAGTCAGAATTTAGAGTCTATAATATTCCAGGAATCCTGTTTTATCTATACTATTTCATGTTATTCTCACAGAAACCCCATGCCATTTATTATTAAACAGGAATTTTGGTAACAAATAATATAACACTGAGTCAAAATAGCCTAGCAATAAAAGAAATTTGTTGTCTTGCAGAACCGGAACATCCAGGGGTAGATATTCCTGGCTTCAGAAAGGCTGAATCCACGAGATTAAACAATGCTATCAGGATTTTTCACTGTTTTCATCTTTCAGCTCTATTTCGCTCTGAGTGTTGGCTGCATTCACAGTCCCTCTTGACATACCTAGCTAGGGAAACTGCTACGGGAAACTCCAAGCCTACATGTCCATGCTGAGAGGTCAAAGGGAAAGAGTCTCTCTCTTGTTCATGCCCTCCCTCTCGCTTTAGTGGGAGGGCTGTGAATGTCTCTGCTAAGTCATATATGCAGCACTCAGCCCAGACACTCTAAGGGCCAGGCTTGAGTCGTGTGACCATCTCTTTGTGCCAGAGATCATCAGATAGTGGGATTGGCAGACCCACAGGTGTCACATGAGTTCCCAGTGGAAAGAGAGCTGCCAGGCAAATGTCCACTATTGGCAAACACATATTTTTCCTATTTAGCAATGAGAAAATTAAGGCATAGGGTGGGTGGGTTTAAAACCAGGCTTTGGAATAAGACAGCCTATTGCTAAGTCACCGGCTGGCTGTTAAGATAAGAAGCTTAGTGTCCTAAGCACTAGGCCCCTGTTAATAATAAAGCCCAGGCTGCACAAAGTGCTCTCCTTAGTCACCTTTGTCACCCAGCTCATAATGTTGAGCTGACCACTTTACCTGCCTGGCTCCCTCACGCATCTTTATATCATCCCATCTTTACAGCTGCAGGCCCTGGTACATCGCTTGACATAGCAGACATTCAACAAATATTTGTTAAACAGAATTGACGTATCTCCTTGGAATTTTGTACGAAGACTCCTGCTATAATAAACAGTTCATAAGGGAGAGCAATAAAACTATCTTCATGATGTAGTAGTGGTGATAATGACAGGATAAAGAAAAAAGGAGAAGGGATAGTAATTCACTGTCTATATTTTCTGAGCTAAAAAAAATAGAAAAAAAAAGAGGAGCTCAGGAGTTAAGATTATCATGTAGCATAAATTACTTTTCAAATTAACATAACCCTTCAAGTCAGTGTCTCAGCTCTCATTCTGCCAGGTTTCTTAATTATGACATCCCTGTTCCCCAATTAAAGGCTAATTAAGGTTGTCAGCACCTTTCTAGAATATTAACCATTTTGTTCTTTAAAAAGCGAGGCTTTATTCAATGGAAATCCTTCATAGAAAAGTAGTATATTTTAATGACTTCCTGCTTTCTCATTCATTTGACTATATCATACTAGGCATTATCTTTAGTTTGATCAAAAGTTTAAGATGGACTTTACTATAGTCAAGCAACTGTGCTTAGGTTTAAAAACTTTCTATTAGAACTATACTAACATAATATCTACTGTTTCTATGAACAGAAATTTCTCTTCTCTCCTACAAAATAATTTTGTGCTCTCAGACTTCCATTTTCCCCTGTAGTATTCCACATGCTTCATCTCTATTTGAGTGTGAAGATGGGTACAGTGTAACTTTAATTTTTCCTACTTGATGTGTTCTCTTTCCTAGAAACTATCCATTTCCAGCCACCCTGGGATTTCCCTTTACACTCCACCTGTCCTGACTCTGCACTCTACCCTACTGTGGGACAAGCTTATGAATGTTTATGGGACTGCCTGCAGCGGACCATTGGCACCAACCGAGAACATCTATTTTATCCTCTCCCTTCTCCTGACCTTCTGTGCCCACTTCCTGCTGGACTCAGACATTTCTTCTCTCCAGAGGGTTTCTATGTTATGCATTGTCTGCAGAATCATCTGATCTTCAGTCTCCAGTGAGTTTATTTCCAGAAAAAGGACTCGTCACTTAAATGTGCTTTAAGCAATTCAGTTGGGCCCTCATGGTAAAGAAGTATTTGCCTAAAAGGGCCCTTTCTGTGAAATCTAAAAGTTGGCTGGCAATCACATCCTCTTTTGATCATATTTTTCCAAGGTTCTTATTCTTCCATTTTTATCATCAGTAACTAGTGAAGAAAAAAAAGCAAAGCTTAAGTGGAGTCCAGGAGAAGCCCGCATGTTTCTTCGGAGCAAGAATCTAGAGTTTCTTTTAGGAAGCCAATGCTCGTGTACTCACTGTCCTCATTCCCATGACTTCCAGTGCCACCACCCCAGACTTTGACTTGGGAATTTAGCAATCTCTTGGTATCTTTGCTTAATTCTTTCTGATCTCAAGTATTTCTTTCATCAGATAGTTTTATGAGTTGATAACATTTGAGTTCAATAGGCTTTGAAGGGCCAGAGTGGGAACTTATTCACTATTTGCAACACCACTCCTATGAAGAAATGTGTTATAAATGCACAGAAATAAATGTGCAGCAATGGGAATACGTCTCTCTACCTGATCTCCACTCTCAGCCCCTACTCTGGAAGGCCCTGGACACCCAGCAGCAGTAAGGGGGAACACAGCAGTTCATTTGCTCAATATTCCTTCATATGCCTTGCTTCTTAGTTCAATTTTGTTTTCCTGAATTATATCCTTCAGTAGTTCCTTTAGTTAGGTTCTTTGATGCTAAGTTATTTTACTCTTATTTGTTTGAAAATGTGTTTTTGTTTTTGTTTAAGGGAATTCATTAGTAAAAGAGTTTAGCTGGTTATAGAATTTAGGTTAATTTTGTTTTCTCTTAACACTTTGAGGATATTGTTCCACCGTCTTTTAGTACATTAACTTTCTTCTTAGTCTTATCTGATATATTTAATATATTGTCTATATTCTTTCTGTCTTTGATGTTCTGTAGTTTCACTAAGCTATCTCTATATGCGGATTTATCTTACTTATTCTGCGAAGAACCTGGTTGTGCTTCTTAAATAGTAGGACTTATGTTTTTGTTTTTGTTTTTTTAATCAATGCTGAAAAAATTCTTAGCTACTCTATCTCTGAATATTACCCCTCCTCCATTCTCTTTATTCTTTCTTACTAAAACTCCTAGTAGATATGTTTATTTTCTTATATTTTCAATGTCTCTTGATGTTTTCTATTTTCCAACATTTTCTTTCTTTGTTATTTTTTATTATACTTTAAGTTCCAGGGTATATGTGCACAACGTGTAAGTTTGTTACATAGGTATACATGTGCCATGTTGGCTTGCTGCACCCATTAACTCATCATTTACATTAGGTATTTCTCCAAATACTATCCCTCCCCCAGTCCCCCACCTCCCGACAGGTCCCAGTGTGTGATGTTCCCTGTCCTGTGTCCATGTGTTCTCATTGTTCAGTTCTCACCTATGAGTGAGAGCTGTAGTGTTTGGCTTTCTGTCCTTGTAATAGTTTGCTGAGAATGATGGTTTTCAGCTTCATTCATGTCCCTGCAAAGTACATGAACTCATCCTTTTTTATGGCTGCATAGTATTCCATGGTGTATATGTGCCACTTAATCCAGTCTATCACTGATGGACATTTGGGTTGGTTCCAAGCCTTGTAGTGCTGCAATAAACATACGTGTGCATGTGTCTTTATAGTAGAATGATTTGTAATCCTTTGGTTATATACCCAGTAATGGGGTCACTGAGTCAAATGGTATTTCTAGTTCTAGATCCTTCTGGAATCACCACACTGTCTTCCACAATGGTAGAACTAACTTGTACTCCCACCAACAGTGTAAAAGCGTTCCTATTTCTCCACATCATCTCCAGCATCTGTTGTTTCCTGACTTTTTAATGATTACATTCTAACTGTTGTGAGATGGTATCTCATTTGCATTTCTCTGATGACCAGTGATGATTATTAGCATTTTTTCATATGTCTGTTGGATGCATAAATGTCTTCTTTTGAGAAGTGTCTGTTCATATCCTTTGGCCACTTTTTGATGGGGTCATTTGTTTTTTTCTTGTAAATTTGTTTACGTTCTTTGTAGATTCTGGGTATTAGCCCTTTGTCAGACAGGTAGATTCCAAAAATTTTCTCCCATTCTGTAGGTTGTCTGTTCATTCTGATGGTAGTTTCTTTTGCTGTAACAGAAGCTCTTCAGTTTAATTAGATCCTATTTGTCTGTTTTTACTTTTGTTGTCATTTCTTTTGGTGTTTTAGTCATGAAGTCTTTGCCCATCACTATGTCCTGAATGGTATTGTCTAGGTTTTCTTCTAGAGTTTTTATGGTTTTAGGTCTTACATTTAAGTCTTTAATCCATCTTGAATTAATTTTTGTATAAGGTATAAGGAAGGGATCCAGTTTCAGCTTTCAACATATGGCTAGCCAGTTTTCCAGCACCATTTATTAAATAGGGAATCCTTTCCCCATTTCTTGTTTTTGTCAGGTTTGTCAAAGATCAGATGGTTGTAGATGTGTGATGTTATTTCTGAGGCCTCTGCTCTGTTCCATTGGTCTATCTCTCTGTTTTGATACCAGTACCATGCTGTTTTCATTACTGTAGCCTTGTAGTATAGTTTGAAGTCAGGTAGCGTGATGCCTCCAGCTTTGTTCTTTTTGCTTAGGATTGTCTTGGCTATGTGGTCTCTTTTTTGGTTCCATATGAACGTTAGAGTAGTTTTTTCCAATTCTGTGAAGAAAGTCATTGGTAGCTTGAGGGGATGGCATTGAATCTGTAAATTACCTTGGGCAGTGTGGCCATTTTCACAATATTGATTCTTCCTATCCATGAGCATGGAATATTCTTCCATTTGTTTGTGTCCTCTTTTGTTTCATTGAGCAGTGGTTTGCAGATCTCCTTGAGGAGGTCCTTCACATCCTTGTAAGTTGTATTCCTAGGTATTTTATTCTCTTTGTAGCAGTTGTGAATAGGAGTTCACTCATGATTTGGCTGTTTGTCTGCTATTGGTGTATATGAATGATTGTGATTTTTGCACATTGATTTCGTATCCTGAGACTTTGCTGAAGTTGCTTATCAGCTTAAGGAGATTTGGGGCTGAGACGATGGGGTTTTCTAAATATACAATCATGTCATCTATAAACAGGGACAATTTGACTTCCTCTTTTCCTAATTGAATACCCTCTATTTTTCTCTCTTGCCTGATTGCCCTGGCCAGAACTTCCAACACTATGTTGAATAGGAGTGGTGAGAGAGGGCATCTTTGTCTTGTGTCAGTTTTCAAAGGGAATGCTTCCAGTTTTTGCCCATTCAGTATGATATTGGCTGTGGGTTTGTCATAAATAGCTCTTATTATTTTGAGATGTGTTCCATCAATACCTAGTTTATTGAGAGTTTTTAGCGTGAAGGGTTGTTGAATTTTGTCAAAGGCCTTTTCTGCATCTATTGAGATAATCATGTGGTTTTTGTCGTTGGTTCTGTTTATGTGATGGATTACATTTATAGATTTGTGTACGTTGAACCAGCCTTGCATCCCAGAGATGAAGCCAACTTGATCGTGGTGGATAAGCTTTTTGATGTGGATTTTATGGTTGTAGGATTTATGATTTATAGGATTTATGGTTTGAGGATTTATGCTGGATTCAGTTTGCCAGTATTTTTTTTTTTTTTAGGATTTTTGCATCAATGTTCATCAGAGATATTGGTCCAAATTTCTCCTTTTTTGTTGTGTCTCTGCCAGCCTTTGGCATCAGGATGATGCTGGCCTCATCAAATGAATTAGGGAGGATTCCCTCTTTTTCTATTGACTGTAATAGTTTCAGAAGGAATGGTACCAGCTCCTCTTTTTACTTCTCATAGAATTCAGCTGTGAATCCATCTGGTCCTGGACTTTTTTTGGTTGGTAGGTTATTAATTATTGTCTCAATTTCAGAGTCTGTTATTGGTCTATTCAGAGATTCAACTTCTTCCTGGTTTAGTCTTGAGAGGGTGTATGTGTCCAGGAATTAATCCATTTCTTCTAGATTTTCTACTTTATTTGCAGAGGGTGTTTATAGTATTCTCTGATGGCAGTTTGTATTTTTGTGGGATTAGTGGTGATATCCCCTTTATCATTTTTTATTGTTATCTCTTTGATTCTTCTCTCTTTTCTTTTTTATTAGTCTTGCTAGTGGTCTATTTATTTGATCTTTTCAAAAAACCAGCTCCTGGATTCATTGATTTTTTGAGGGATTTTTTGTGTCTCTGTTTCCTTCAGTTCTGCTCCGATCTTAGTTATTTCTTGTCTTCTGCTAACTTTTGAATTTGTTTGCTCTTTCTTCTCTAGCTCTTTTAATTTTGATGTTAGGGTGTTGATTTTAGATTTTTCTTGCTTTCTCCTGTGAGCATTTAGTGCTATAAATTTCCCCCTACACACTGCTTTATGTGTGTCCCAGAGATTCTTTTACGTCGTGTCTTTGTTCTCATTGGTTTCAAAGAGCATCTTTATTTCTGCCTTCATTTCATTATTTACCTAGTAGTCATTCAGGAGCAGGTTTTTCGGTTTCCATGTAGTTGTGCAGTTTTGAGTGAGTTTCTTAATCCTGAGTTCTAATTTAATTGCACTGTGGTTCTGAGAGAGAGTTTGTTGTGATTTCTGTTCTTTTACATTTGCTGAGGAGTGTTTTACTTCCAATTATGTGGTCAGTTTTAGAATAAGTGAGATATGCTGCTGAGAAGAATGTATATTCTGTTGATTTGGGGTGGAGAGTTCTGTAGATGTCTATTAGGTCTGGTTAGTGCAGAGCTGAGTTCAAATCCTGGATATCCTTGTTAACTTTCTGTCTCATTGATCTGTCTAGTATTGACAGTGGGGTGTTAAAGTCTCCCATTATTATTGTGTGGGAGTCTAAGTCTCTTTGTAGGTCTCTAAGAACATGCTTTATGAATCTGGGTGCTCTTGTATTGAGTGCATATATATTTAGGGTAGTTACCTCTGCTTATTAAATTGATCCCTTTACCATTATGTAATGGCTCTCTTTCTCTCTTTCTATCTTTGTTGGTTTAAAGTCTGTTTTATCAGAGACTAGGATTGCAACCCCTGTTTTTTTTTTTTTTTTTTTTTTTGCTTTCCATTTGCTTGGTAGATCTTCCTCCATCCCTTTAATTTGAGCCTATGTGTGTCTCTGCACATCAGATGAGTCTGCTGAATACAGCACGCTGATGGGTCATGATTCTTTATCCAATTTACCAGTCTGTGTCTTTTAATTTGGGCATTTAGCCCATTTATATTTAAAGTTAATATTGCTATGTGTTAATTGATCCTGTCATTATGATGTTAGCTGATTGTTTTCCCCATTAATTGATGCAGTTTCTTCCTAGCATTGATGGTCTTTACAATTTGGCATGTTTTTCCAGTAGCTGGTACCCATTGTTCCTTTCCATGTTTAGTGCTTTCTTCAGGAGCTCTCGCAAGACAGGCCTGGTGGTGACAAAATCTCTCAACATTTGCTTGTCTGTAAAGAATTTTATTTCTCCTTCATTTATGAAGCTTAAATTTGACTGGATATGAAATTCTGGGTTGAAAATTCTTTTTTTTCAGAATGTTGAATATTGGCCCCTACCCTATCCTGGCTTGTAGGGTTTCTGCAGAGAGATCTGCTGTTAGTCTGATGGGCTTTCCTTTGTGTGTAACCCAACCTTTCTGTCTGGCTGTCCTTAACATTTTTTCCTTCATTTCAACCTTGGTGAATCTGATAATTATGTGTCTTGGGGTTGCTCTTCTCAAGGAGTATCTTTGTGGTGTTCGCTGTATCTCCTGAATTTGAATGTTGGCCTGCCTTGCTAGGTTGAGGAAGTTCTCCTGGATAATACCCTGAAGTGTGTTTTCTATCTATCTAACTTGGTTCCATTCTCCCCGTCACTTTCAGATACACCAATCAAACACAGATTTGGTCTTTTCACATAGTCCCACATTTCTTGGAGGCTTTGTTCATTTCTTTTTAGTTTTTTTTTTCTCTAATCTTGTCTTTTTGCTTAATTTCATTAATTATTTGATCTTCAATCACTGATATCCTTTCTTCCACTTGATCAAATCAGCTACTGAACCTTGTGCATGCATCATGAAGTTCTCGTGCTGTGGTTTTCAGCTCCATCAGGTCATTTGAGGTCTTCTCTACACTGTTTATTCTAGTTAGCCATTCGTCTAACCTTTTTTCAAGGTTTTTAACTTCCTTGTGATGGGTTAGAACATGCTCCTTTAGCTTAGAGAAATTTGTTATTACTGACCTTCTGAAGCCTACTTCTGTCAACTCATCAAAGTCATTCTCCATCCAGTTTTGTTCTGTTGCTGGCAAGGAGCTGCAATCCTTTGGAGGAGAAGAGGTGCTCTGGTTTTTGGAATTTTCAGCTTTTCTGCTTTGGTTTCTTTCAATCTTTATGGTTTTATCCACCTTTGGTCTTTGATGTTGGTGACCCATAGGTGGGGTTTTGGTGTGGATGTCCTTCATGTTGATGCTGATGCTATTCATTTCTGTTTGTTAGTTTTCCTTCAAACAATCAGTTCCCTGAGCTGCAGGTCTATTGGAGTTTGCTGGAGGTCCACTCCAGACACTGTTTTCCTGGGTATCACCAGCAGAGGCTACAGAACAGCAAATATTGCAGAACAGCAAATATTGCTGCCTGATCCTTCTTCTGGAAGCTTTGTCCCAGAGGGAAACCTGCCTGTATGAGGTGTCTGTCAGCTCCTACTGGGAGGTGTCTCTCAGTCAGGCTACATGGGGGTCAGGGACCCACTTGAGGAGGCAATCTGTTTGTTCTCAGAACTTGAATGCCATGCTGCAAGAACCACTGCTCTCTTCAGAGCTCTCAGACGGGGACGTTTAACTCCAATATTTTCTTCCTTTTCAGTGCTTTCCAGATAACTTCCTGAGATTTCTCTTCTAGTACATTAACTTTCTTTTCAGTGTTATTTAATATATTTAACCTATCTACTAATTTCAATTCTTACATATTTCCATTTCTAAAAGTCATATTTTACTATTTTTTAAATCCCTATTCTAATTCAGAATACTTTTGTGATTTTATTTCATCTGTTATATCATTTTAATTATGCATATTTGACAGTCACCATATGACAGTTCTATTAATTGGTATACTGTCACTCACAGTTTGTCTAGTGTGCTGTAATTTTGAAATGTGAGCTTATCTTCATTGTGGCTTTATCTATGGAAATCTTGTGTGTCATGCATTGAAGAAATGTCCCTCCACAGGGGTTCTGCATTTTCCTCTGCCAATTGGGAAACATCAACTATTCTCTCAGCTTAGAAATTCCCAACCATTTATTTTCACAAGGTTTTCATGTGCTCAATGTTCAAAAGCAGGACAATGGTTGCACTTGCTTTGAAAACATTTCAGTAAGAAGTTTTAAAAGTCCTTCAGCTGAAAACTTCTGTGTAAAAAGGCCAGTTTGTAATGTGGCCACTTGGTACAAAAACAATCTACACCGGAAGTACATAATCCCATTGGAAACTTCTTGTGAACTGAAATAAGACCAGATTTTCAACTTATTCAAATAGCCAGAATTAGGACAAGAAGTTTCTAATTTATATGATTTACATTCATTATATCTTCTGGGCAATACTTATAACTCAAATAATTATGGATTTTTTTTATTCTGGTTGGTTTTAATTTACAGCATTTAATCCAGAATTCCTGTTTAAGCTAACTCAGCAGGGATAACTGCTTCACAGCCCTCCTCATCCACTTGGAAGCCACAAGTTTTCTTGAAAAGAAAAATCCTGTGAGCAAATGACAGAGTAGAAAATTCTACCTCTCATTCCTCCACAGAAACAGCAATAAAACAATGATATTAATACAAAAACACCTTGAAGAGAAACCCAGAATCCAGCTAACTAAAAGCACTCTAGAAAAGAACAAACTTAAAGCAGTCACATTCATATGGGTTAATGAGCAATTTTATTTTACCTGTATCAGTCCCTCCTCCAAACAGACTTAGCTTAACACTAAGATCCCCTAGGCCTGTGACTGCTCCTATAGGAGGAAAAGTGAGATTGGAGCATGTGTCTCAGTGCCTGGCCTCCTGACCTCTCAGGAGCCCTCCTTGGGGCTGATTTCTATCCCTCCTAACTACTGAACAACTTGTAGATTCCAACTCCAGGGCCATCTAGAAACAAAGAAGAGAGGAAGGTGAGACTTTTATACCAGTACTGCTCTTCAAGATTGGGAATAGGTGCAAAATGAGGTTTTTCTTCCATATGGGAGGGAAATAAGTAAAAGGAACCTTATTCCTAGCTTAGTGCACCCTCCATGGAGCTGGTTTTTAACTCACTTAAAGCTGTAACAACCTAGAGATCCTGGTCTCCTAGGACAGCTAGGAGTAAAAGGAAAGGGTGAGCATCCCCTTACAGCTAGCACTGCTCTGTATAATTGGAGAAAAGCACAGAACTGAGGCTTTTCCAGGTAAGGGTATAAGGGGGCCTTGCCCTCAGTTTAATAGTGTGCTTACTAAGGAATCATTTTCTTTCTTGCCTCATATTACGTACTGCTGACCAGTAAAGGTCTCTCTGAGTCAAAATTATTCCATAAAGATTGGGAAAGGTAGCTGCTTATTCAAATGCACAGATGACAAGGCAAACCTATAAAAAGCATGAAGATTAAAGAAAACACAACACAATCGAAAAACAAATCTCTGATAACCAACCCAAAAGAAATGGAGATCTGTGAATTCCCTGAAAAAGAATTCAAAATAATCATCTCAAATGAAAGAGAAGACATTGTAACTAAAGCCATCACAATACAAAGATTCTAATAAATTATTGGAAAAAATTATACACCAACAAATTCGTAACCTAAGAAAAAATGGGTAAATTCCTAGACACATAAAACTACCAAGACAATTATTCAGAAATAAAATCTGAACTTCTGTCAGTGACACTCCAGGTTAAAAAAGAAAAGAAAATCTGAACAGATCAATAACAATAAGGAGATTGAATCATTAATAAAAAGTTTCTCATCAAAGAAAAGCCCAGGACCTGAAGCTTCACTGCTATATTCTACTCAAACATTTAAAGAGCTAATACCAATCCTTCTTAAACTCTTCCAAGAAATTAAATAAGTTATATTTTCAAATGCATTTTATGAGGCCAGCATTATTATGATACCAAAGCCTGACAAAAACACTTCAACAATAGAAAAATAACAGGCCAATATTCTTGATTAATATAGTTGCAGAAATTCTCAACAAAATTTTGGCAAACCAAATCCAACAGCATAGTAAAAGGATCATTCACCATGATCAAGTGGGATTTATCTCAGGGATGCAAGGATGGTTCAACGTATAGAAATCTATAAATGTAATATAACACTTTAGCAGAATAAAGGACGTAAACAATATAATCATCTCAATAGATGCAAAAAAGTAGTTTTACAAAATTCAACATTCTTTTATGACAATAACTCTCAGCAAATTAAGTATAGAAGGAATGTACCTCCAAACAGTAAAGGCCATTTATGAGAAGCCCACAGCTAACATCATCCTCCACAGTGAAGAGCTGAAATCTTTACCTTTACGATCAGGAACCAGGCATGAATGCCTACTCTTGCCACTTCCATTCAATATAGTACTGGCAGTCTTAGTCAGAAAAATTAGGCAAGAGAAATAAATAAAAGACATCAAAGTACATTAGAAAAGAAGAAGTTAAATTGTCCCTGTTTATAGACACCAAGATCTTATATATATATAGGAAAACCTAAAGACTCCACCAAATAGTTGTTAAAACTAATAAATAAATTCAATAAGGTTTCAGGACACAAAATCAGCATACAAATATTAATAGCATTTCTATACACTGACAACAAACTATCCAAAAAAGAAATCAAGAAAACAATACCACCTATAAAAACTATCAAAGCAATAATAAAATAGGAAAAACTTAACCAAGAAAGTTAAAAACCTGTACACTGAAAATTATAAAACATTGATGAAAGAAATTGAAGAAGACATTATAACTGAAAAGATATTCAGTGTTCAGGAATTGGAAAAATTAATATTGATAAAATATCCATGCAACCAACAGCAATCTATAGATTCAATGGAATCCCTATCAAAAGTGCAGTGACATTTTTCAGAGAAATAGAAAACAATCTTAAAATTTGTGTGAAACCACAAAAAACTCTGAATAGCCAAGCAATCTTGAGCAAAAATCAAATCCAGAGGCATAATATTGCCTGGTTTCAAAATATACTACAAAGCTATAGAAATGAAAACAGCATGGTACTGGCATAAAAACAGATACATCAAACAATGGAAGAAAAATAAGATGCTCAGAAATAAATCCATGCCTTTACCTTTATAGCCAATTAATTTTCAAAAAGATACCAAGAACACACAATGGGGAAAGGACAGTCTACTCAATAAATGATGTTGGAACAAACGGATATCTACAGGTAAAAGAACAAAATTAGACCCTCATCTCACACCATATACAAAATCAATTCAAAATGTATTAAAGACTTAAACAAAAGACCTGAAACTACAAAATGACTAGAGAAAAAACATAGGCAAATCTCCATGACATTGATCTTGGCAATGATTTTTTTTAATATGAAGTCAAAAGCACAGAGAGCAAAAGTAAAAATAGACAAATGGTATTACATCAAACCAAAAATCTCTGCACAGCAAAGAAAACAATCAACAGAGTGAAGAGTTAACCTACAGAATGGAAGAAAATATTTACAAATGATGCATCTGATGAGAAGTTAATATTGAGCAAAGCACGTGAATATACATTTCTCAGGAGACATACACATTTCCAACAGATATTTGAAAAGGTACTCAGCATCACTAATCATCATGGAAATGCATAAGAAACCACATCTATTAGAATGGCTATCATCAAAAAGACAAAAGATAACAAGTATTAGTGAGGATGTGGAGAAAAGGGAACACTTGTTGACTGTTGGCAGAAATTTAAATTAGTACAATCATAGAAAACAGTATAAAGTTTCCTCCAAAAACTAAATATAGAACTATCATATAATGTAGCAGTTCCACTTCTGGGTATGTATCCAAAGAAAATGAAATCAGTATGTTGATAAGATATCTGCACTCCCATGTTTATTGCATCATTATTACTAACAGCTAAGATATGGAATCAACCTAACTGTCCATCACGGAATGAATGAATAAAGAAAATGTGGTGTATATCTACATATACAATAGAATATTATTCAGTTTGTGAAAAAAAGATAATTTCCTCATTTATGATAATATGAATGAAACTGGAAGACTTTATGCTAAGCGAAAAAAGCCATGTACAGAAAGACAAATAATGCATGATCTCACTTGAATGTAGAATCTTAAAAAGTTGACCTTTTAGAAGAGGAAAGTAGAATGGTAGCTACCACAGGCATGGGAAAATGTTGGTCAAACGGTACAAAGTTTCAGTTATGCAGGATGAACGAGTTCTGGAGATCTAATATACAGAAGCATGGAGACTACAGTTTATAATACTGTATCATATGCTTGAAATTTCCTGAGTAGATATTAATTGTTTTCACCAAAAAAAGTTAATTATGTGAGTTGATGGAAATGTTAATTAGCTTGATTGTAGTAAACATTTCACAATGTCTATGTACAATAAGACATCAAGTTGTGCCCCTTAAATATACACAATTTTTGTTTGTTAAACAATGTTAAACCTCAATAAAACTGGAAAAAATCAAAAATGAAAACAAAAAAAAATTCCTGCACCCTGCCTTTTACTTCTCTACCACACCCCCAGCATTAATCAACATAGAATCTCCACTTTTCTCTGGTTTCATTAATGTATGTCCTACAACTTCTTTTCCTAGATTTTCCCACTGTAACTAGACCCTTCCATTTAAAACATAAGTTTGAACCTTGTTTTTAATTTCCATTTCTCTTCATGTTAAGATATATCTCTTACAACTGTCCCTTCTCTTTTAGCGTTAAGCATCAAGGCCTAAACCAAATGTACCCAAACTTCTTGGTCTCAGGACTTTTTAGACTCTTAAAAATTATTGAGGCCGGATGTGGTGGCTCACACTTATAATCCCAGCACTTTGGAAGGCTGAGGCAGGTGGATCACTTGAGGTCAGGAGTTCGAGACCAGTCTGGCCAAAATGGTGAAACCCTTTCCCTACTAAAATGTAAAAATTAGCTGGAAGTGGTAGTACGTGCCTGTAATCCCAGCTACTCAGGAGGCTGAGGCAGGAGAATCGCTTGAGCCCAGGAGGCGGAAGTTGCAGTGAGCCGAGATCATGCCACAGCACTCCAGCCTGGGCGACAGAGCGAGACTCTGTCTCAAAAAAATAAAGAAATCGTTGACGACCCCAAAGAAATGTTACATTGTTTTTCACTATCGAATGTCCCGTATTGGAAATTAAAACTGAGAATTTTAAAATATTTATTTCCTTATTTATTTTTAAATGACAATAATAAACTAATTTCATGTTAATATAAATGGCATCTTTTCATGAAGAAATCATTTTTTAAAAACTTATTGAAAAGAATAACATTGCTTTGCAGATTTGCAAATTTTAACATATCTGGCTTAATAGAGGACAGCTGGATTCTCATATCTGCTTTCACTTTGCATCTTTTTTAATAGCACATTTCATGCAATGATGAAAAACTTCACTGTTCACTCACCAGATATTGAGACTGAAAATAGTCAAATACTAATATTATTTTGAAAATAGTTTTGGCCTCATGGAGACCCTGGAAGGAACTCAAGAACCACTAGGGGTTCAGAAATTACACTGAGAATTTCTGACCTAGAGTAAGTTCCAGCCAACCCAGCCACCCAAGTCCAAGCTGGAGACACCACACCCTAATCTAATCCTAGTACCATCAGCCTGAGATAGGATTTTGAACAATATTCATATATAATCAGAATGGCCTCATCCATCTTACTGTTCTGTTTGCGTACTCTCCTTTCCAGTACCACTTACCTTTGTAAGATGGCTCACATGCTGCATTTACATAAGCCTGGACAAGCAGAGTTGAATCATTGGCCAGTAAATGAAAAAATGCATACAATTAATATACAGTCACAACTCTTTTTTCATTTCTCATAACTCCAAGCCACCCCTTAATAATTTTAAACGCCATTTTTCTCCCTAGCAATACAGTTGGCTTGATTATCCTGCTTGATTTAATCTGTCAATTGCTTCCTTGTCTCCTTCAATTTTTTGTAGTAGTAACCTGGCTTTAAATCCTAGCATTTTCACTTTATCAGTAAAGATGCATTCAGCAACAAATAGCTGAAAACCTACTAAAAGTGGTTTAAGTGATAAGAGTATTTATTTTATCTCATAAGTCCTGAGATAGGGTGGTATTAGGATTGGTTAATGCAGCACAGTCTTTTCATCTGTCCATTCTAAGGACAGATGAATATTACCTTTGTTCTTTGGTTTTCTCCTTTCACTTCAGCCTGATGCCTTCAAGAGTCCCACACACCCCAACTTCACACCACAGCACCATCCACAGGCAGGCAAAGGGTAAAGTGTCTTTTTAAGAACACGAATAAGCTCTCCAGAAGCCCCACAGTGAATTTCCCATGTCTCGTTAGACAAAATTATGTTTCACTCTCATGCTTGAGGCAACTACTTGGCAAGGGAAAGGACATCACCATAATTGAATTAGACCAACTAAAGGTCACCCCCTGTAGCTGGGGAGGGACTGTGTGCCTCCTCCTGCCTCCCATGATAAAAATATTGGGGTACTCTTTGCATAAAAAAGGAAGAAATAGCTGTTGGGTGGGTGGCCAACAGTGTCTTTCCATCTGCATTCTAGCTGTGTGATCTTAGGAAGGTTATTGAACATTTTTCAACCTCAGTTTCCTATCTATTGAAGACAGGTAATAATAGTACTGACCATATAGGGTTTTGTGAGAATTAAATGAGATCATTCATGAACAGCACTGAGCATTATGCCTGACATGTCATAAGTACCCAGTAAATGTTAGCTATATGTCATTTAACTCTCACTGAATATTGTAATTGGACACTTTTTTGATATCTCATCTGACCGTCCATCCTGTTCTAGCAACTAATAATATCTTTTATAATAATTACATGATTGAAATGTTTTCTTCTTCATGCTTATTAACTGTCCTCTTTTCCACTCTTCCTTTGCCATTTATCCAATTTACTTGAAAAGAAGTACAAAAGTAGACTCAATGCTAAATTAAAGGACTGACAAACACTGAGAATAATGGGGAAATTACTATATTTCTGGCTATAACACAGATTACTCCATTGGAAATGTCTAAATATATCATTTGCTTTTACAATAAGCCATTGTAAACTCATATTTTGTTAATAATCCACCATGACCCTCAGGTCTTGCTATATATCTAGTATGCCATTCCCCTTGTAATTGTTTTTCACCACTATATCTTTCCTTTGATTGATCTAGGATAAGTGCTTACATTGTACTCCACACAAAATAAGACTTCTTTCAAAGAGAGACCTGCCTCAGATGCCTATGAAATAGAAGATCAAAAAGAGAAATCTTCAAATACAAAGTTTCATCAGCTTGATATAACAACATTATATTTGTAGTAATATATATCTCCCAGAAATAAGTCAGGGAATGCTACTAAATTATGTATGCATGCTATATATTAGCTTAAAAAATTGCTAAAACTATTTGCATGTCTCACATCAGATGTGTGGAAAATACATAAGTAATCTGAGTAATTGAGAGGTTTTGTGTTATTTAGATATTTTGTGATGATTTGTTTGAGCAATTCCTCAGGATAATTTTAATAATATCATCTTTGTAAATAAGGCCATACAGGACAACAGAAAGAGCCAGCTTGGGAATCAGCCAGCTAGGTTCCAGTTCTGCTTACTGCCAATTATCTGTGCAGGCTCGTGCAATTTTTGTACCCTCTCTGAATCTCAATTTCCTCATTCTCTACACACACCTTTGTAGCTCTGATATTCTGAGCACGGCTAATACTGCTAACCCTAGTCACATGCTGGAATTTGAAAATCCTTTCATAACACTGGCCATGCAGTGTGCACTCCAGTAACAAGCGCACTTTGAAACATGCGCACAAGCTTTTAAACATGTGCACAAGTTCCTTGCCTTGACAGATAACACCTGAGCTGTGTCCAAGTGCTACCATTTTGACTGATGGCTGTGCAGGCTCCTTTTCACGTGTCAGAAGAGCAGAGCTCTGGTGTGCTTTGAAAATGTGTTTTAGCTTGCGGAAATGTGAGAGTAGCAACATCTGCTCATTAATATCTAAGGAAAGTGAAGTATCTCAGTATTTTTTATGATCAAATGGCACAGCATCCTTGAGACCATTTAGAAGCCCTCCCTCCACACCACACACATTGCTCTGTTTTCATGGAAGAAAACATTGCCATAGCAGGCTGGAGCTAGAGTAAGACAGAACCCAGAGAGCCTATCTCTGAGACAGTGGAATTTTTTGCTACATTGTCCAAATATACCACAGTTTCAAGATTGCTAATACAAATATATATTTATAGATACAGGCACTAATGTAAATATACATAGAAATTAACCAAAATTATGTTTACAGTGTTTTACAGTCTATAAGCAATATATACCTCTGCTATCTTCATCTGAGCCTCACTGAAATGCTTTGGCTCTGTGTCCCTACCCAAATCTCAGGTTGAATTGTAATCCCCAACATTGGAGGTGAGGCCTAGTGCGAGGTGATTGGATTATGGCTCTTGCTATGCTTTAGCAAAGAGACTGGCAGCATTGTGCCCCTGCCCTAGGGATCTGTGAAACTTTGAACTTGAGAGTGATTATTCAGGGTATCTGGAAGAAGAAATTTCTGAGTAGCAAAGAGTTCAAGATGTGGCCTGGCTGCTTCTAGCAAGATATGGACTGGCTGCTTCTAGCAGCATATGCTCATATTCATGAGCAAAGACATTAAGTAAAACTGGAACTTAAATTTCAAAGAAAAACAGAGAATAAAAGTTTGGAAAATTTGCAGCCTATCCATGAGTTAGAAAAGAAAAACCCATTTTCTGGGGAGGAATTCAAGCAGGCTGCAGAAATTTGCATAAGTAAAGAGGAGCCAAATGTTAATAGCCAAAACAATCAGAAAAAGGCCTCTAAGGCATTTAGAAACCTTTGAGGCAGCCCCCATTATAGCCTTTGAGGCCTAGAGAGAACAGGTCCCACTGCCCTGTACAACCTTAGGACACCACTCCCTGCATTCCATCTGCTGTAGCTCCTGTCTTGGCTCAAAGGGGCCCAGGTACTCAGGTTGCTGCTTCAGAGGGTGCAAGTCATAAGGGTTGGCAGCTTCCACATGGTGTTAAGCTTGAGAGAGTGTAACAATTAAGGCCTGGAAACTTTCATCTAGATTTCAGAAGATGTACAGAAAAGCCTAGATGTCCAGGCAGAAGTCTGCTGCAGAGGTAGAGCCCTCATAGAGAACCTCTACTAGAGCAGTGCAGAGGGGAAATGTGGGGTTGGAGCCCCTACACAGAGTCCCCACTGGGCACCGCCTAGTGAAACTGTGAGAAGAGAGCCACCGTTCTCCAGACCCCAGAATGATAAACACACCAACAGCTTGCACTGCGGACCTAGAAATTCCTCAGGCACTCAATGTCAGCCCTTGAGAGCAGCTGTAGGGGCTAATCCTTGCAGAGCCACAGAGGCAGAGCTTCTCAAGGGCTTGAAACCCCACGTCTTGTACTGCTGTGGCCTGGATGTGAGACACTGAGTCAAAGGAGATTCTTTTGTAGCTTTAAGATTTAATGACTGCCCAGCTGGGTTTCAAGGTTGCATGGGGTCTGTATCCCCTTTCTTATGGCCAATTTCTCCCTCTTAGAATGGGAATATTTACCCAATGTTTGTACTCCCATTGTAATTTTGAAGTTACTGTTTTTTAGTTTTACAAGCTCATAGGTGGAGGGGACTAGCCTTGTCTCAGTGGGACTTTGGACTTTGGACTTTTGAGTTAATGCTGGAATGAGTTAAGATTTTGGAAGACTGTTGAGAAGAAATTATTGTATTTTAAAACGTGAGAAAAACATGAGATTTGGGAGGGGCTAAGAGCAGAATGATATGGTTCAGCTCTGTGTTCCCACTCAAATCTCATGTTGAATTGTAATCCTCAGTGTTGGATGTGGAGCCTGCTGGGAGGTGATTGAATTAATGGGGTGGATTTTCCCCTTGCTTTTCTCATGAGATCTGGTTAAGTGTGTGTCACCTCTCCATCCTGCTTGAGCCATGTAAGATGTGTTTCCCCTTCCCCTTTTACCATAATTGTGTGTCCTGAGGCCTCCTCAGCCATGCTTCCTGTACAGCTTGTAGAACCATGAGCCAATTAAACCTCTTTTCTTTATAAATTATGCAGTCTTGGATATTTCTTTATTAGAATTCCCATTCTAAGAGAGAGAAATTGGTCATAAGAAAGGGGATACAGGCCCCATGCAACCTTGAGTGTGAGAACAGACTAATACACTCACCACAAAGAAAGCTGACACTTGGAAGGGTTAAATGACTTGTCCAGTGTCACTGGATCAGGTGGTAAAAGACCTAGCCCTGAACACCAGCTCTTCTGATTCCTGGTCTCATATGTTTCCTGGACTCAGCCTTGCCTTCGACTTCCATCAAATAGGTTTTTTACCACAAAATGAAGCAGATCTTCCCACCACCTCTGGCTGTTCAGTGATCAACCTGAAAAGGGTTGTTCCAGTTGGCAATACACTCCAAACTCTTCACATTTTCTAATCTACAAATTTCAACACAATAACTGAGTTTACTTTTTGGAAACTCCTGAACAGGAAACTAGCCAGAATGTTTGGGTTGATTTTTGGGGGTGTTGTGAAACAGCTCATTACTACACATGTAATCATGTTATTATGATGATATAAATGGGTGGTTCATTGCAGACAAAATCGTTGAATAGGCCATTTTTGCTTCCACGTTTTTCATCATATAATTTTGATAATTCCTTACATTTATACAAGGAGCTGCAGTATAGTGGTCATATCAGGGTTCAAACCATGGCTGTTTTACCAGCTGTGTAACCAGGCGTCATAGTCCTCATTTATATAATGGACATAAAATTGTAGCATATACATCAAAAAGTTAAGAGGGTTAAGTGTGGTAATGCTTATAAAGGGCTTAAAATTGTACTAAGCACACATGAAGCATGCAATAAACGTTAAGTATTATTATTGTTATTGTTGTTGCTGTTATTATTTTTTATATAATGAGAATCCCATTATCCCCATTTCACAAACAAGAAAACTGAGACTCATAGAGAATAGTGATTTTTCCTAAAGACCCAAAGTCTTAAGTGGCCTTATGGGAACTTGTTTGCTAAAACCCTGTTAGAGATTAATCAGAATCATATTGAGATCAAAAACAAGTAGAAGGGAGAAGAGATGAGGAATATCAGGCTAGAGAGGTGGGAGGAACCTCTGAAGGACCCTGTGAGACAGCACTAAGCTGAATGTTGCCAACCCCACACTTCTGCTCTATTTAATAAGGGACTACTCTGTGCCAGCCTGCTTTCCTCAAGTGGCTTGGTTTTCCCTCCAAGTGTGACGATCACAGAAGAATCAGTCAAATGAAAAGACACATTTTTGGTCATTTATTAAGATAGCCTCTAAAGTAGAAGGCCTACTGTTTAGGTCTATACTATTTGAAATAATAAGGCTATTCAAATTCAAGAGTATATCAAGCATTTGTACATAACCTTCTTTTCTTAAGAGGTCTGTACATTAAAAATATATACTGTCAGCTGAAAGTAACAAAAAATTCAACTAAACTATCTATGGTGAAGGTCTACTTATTATTGTTGTTATTTTAATTTCTAATTTGTCTTGCACTGGTCAATACCCTATTCAATGAGACAAATCTACCTGTTACTGGCTTGACTTTTGTGACAATGCCAAATTGTAATAATAGTATCTAAATCCTTATTATCAAATTATGTTCTTATCTCTTCATAGAGGAGTAACAGTTTGTAAATTGGTGTGTACTATTCACATTTTGAGTAGTATAAGAACATTTATTATTGACCTCAAGAGAAATCTAGAAGTGGTCATGGGATTAACTTGGGGACTCGATGTCATTAAGACCCAGATTTCTTTTTTTATTATGCCACTTTTCTATCTGAAGGATACTAATTACTGCCCTCTAGCTTGTAATCTCGTGGCCACAACCTTCCAGAGCCCAAGATATTAGCTCCTCAGTCAATACTATCCAAAGCAGGAAGGAAAGCATGAGGAAAAAAAAAAAGGGCTTTATCTTCATGTAGTTCTGTCTTCACTCAGAGAGAACTGTCCTGTCTAGAAGCTTTCCATAGATCCAAAACTGGGTCACTTGCCTGCCCCTAGATCAAACATGCATGCAAGGAGAATGGGATTGCTATGGTTAAGTGAGGCCAATGAGGACCCAATCCCTTGTGGCTCAGCAGCCCACTGTCATCTGAACAAAATCAGGGATGTTAGCAAGAATAAGGAATGTCTGTTGGGTAAGAAAGAAATGTCTACCACAGAAGTCTTAGCTCTGTCCAGACCACATGAATCTTAAGAAGTCTGCCTTCAGGGAAAATGTGGCACTCTACAAGGAGGATAAAGGATGCACTCACATTTTTAATGTTACATAGATTCACTAGGAACTTCTGGAATTTAGAAATGACCAGAAGGCATATCTCACATTCATTACCTCTCAGGCAAGTTTTTCTCAACTTTGTAAGATTCTTTTTCCTCAGGGGTGTGTTATGAGGATGTTTTTTCCATACATATTCTGCTTATGTAACAAGGATTTTTAAAGTTAATAGAAGCATTTATTTTTTTCCATAAGTTATTGGGGTACAGGTGGTATTTGGTTACATGAGTAAGTTCTTTAGTGGTGATTTGTGAGATTTTGGTGCACCAATCACCCAGGCACTACACACTGCACCATATTTGTGGTCTTTTATCTCTTTCCCCCTCCCACTCTTCCCCCCAAGTCCCAAAAGTCCATTGTATCATTCTTATGCCTTTGCATCTTCATAGCTTAGATCCTACATATCAGTGAGAACATACGATGTTTGGTTTTCCATTCCTGAGTTACTTAGAATAATAGTCTCCAATCTCATCCAGGTCACTGCAAATGCTGTTAATTCATTCATTTTTATGGCTACATAGTATTCCATCATGTATATATATGTATACGTACATATATATGGAATACATATATGGATATATATCACATGTATGGATATATATATGAAAACATATATGGATATATATATATCTGACACTTTCTTTATCCCCTCATTGATTGATGGACATTTGGGCTGGTTCCACGACTTTGCAATTGTGAATTGTGCTGCTATAAACATGCGTGTGCAAGTAGACAATCCTCAAAAGAAGATATACAAATGGCCAACAAACATATAAAAAAATGCTCAAAATCACTAATGATCAGGGAAATGCAAATCAAAACCACAATGCGATAACATCTTACCCCTGAAAGAATGGCCATAATCGAAAAATCAAAAACAGTAGATGCTGGCATGGATGCAGTGATCAGGGTACACTTCTACACTGCTGGTGGTAATGAAAACTAGTATAGACACTATGGTAAACAGTGTAGAAATTCCTTAAAGAACTAAAAGTAGAACTACCATTTGATCCAGCAATCCCACCATTGGGTATCTACCCTGAGGAAAAGAAGTCATTATTCAAAAAAGAAAGCATTTATAACAGGTCTTGACATGTGACAAATCCTAAATAAACTTACCTTATTGCTATTATTGTTAATTGGTTATGGGGGGTCCTTCTAGAAAATCATGAGATCTTGAGAACCTGGAGATAGTTAGGGCAGCTTCAGGGACTCACCTACCATGAATGCATAATAAGGGAAAGAGTGAGCCTGTAAATAGAAATTGTGTAGGCTCCACACATGACTTCTGAGAGAAGAATAAAGGCACACACGCTGAACCAGCAGATATTCAGTGGACCCAAATCTGTCTCAGAGTTCAAAAGAACCCTAGAAACTAGCAGTATGAAGTTACTGGACCTTGGATAGTCTTGCTTCCCCAAGTCACTTTGGGGACCAATTTGAAGAAGTTCCAACAAGAGTTGGAAAGCACAAGTTGATCTGCCCTTAGAGGTGGTGCTGAGATAATGCTGCTGAGCCGTCTCCCTGCAAAGGAGTCATTCCAGGAAACAAGATACTAGAAGGATCCAGAGGACCTTTCAAGAGCTGTAGGCAGGAGTAACTGGGAGTTACCACAGCCAGCAAAAAATGCTGCAAGGATCAGTGGATGCAACAATATAGAAAGTAATAGTCACCAGGAGATGGGGGCACTGGAACCCTGTCACTGAGGGCTGTGATCCTTAAAACCTTATGCTATCAGTAGCAATTTCTAAAAGACTGCTTGAAGCTACCAATAAAACTGACCGTCATTATTCAAAGCATCAGACCCTAGGTCAGAACCAAGAGGGTTTACTACTAAGAAGTCTCTGGCCCTCTTCATCACCAATTCAGGGGATAAAAGCGCTGGACATCAAATAGCCAACTTTACAGATAATAGCATGGACTTGGAGTCAGAAGACCTGAAGTTGAGTTTTGGGTTTTCTATTCCGTGACCTTAGGTAAATCCCTTAAACTCTCTGAGATTCAAGAGATTTAATGAGCCAATGTTTACAAAAATGATTAATAACATATAAAATACCAAAGAAATTTAAAACATTATCATTTTTTCAGTATATTTCTCAATGAGGAGCAAAATTAACAATTTTTCACAAGGAAACCTGTTGGGAATATAGCCCCAGAAAATCTGGGTGGAGACTAAAGCTAGTTTTGGAAACCCTCAATGAGAACCTGGCCAGAAGATGAGGTTTGGAGAATAGGAGTCTTGCTAATGAAAAGGATCAGATTCGAACTTGTGATCTCAAGTTCTTGGGCCACTGCATAAATGTGGTACAAATTTTCAACTGTTTAAAGTGCTGAAGCCTCATTTTGCTTCAAACAAAAAACCACCTGAAAGTTTCCTGAAGAAGACTTTTTAAAGGAAGATCTAAGCATAACATATCTGTGGTTTATCGTCTGTCAGTACAGTCCCTTCCAATGCTTCTTTGGAAAACCAGAAGGCAGCAATATTTCAGCATTTGGGAGAGGACACATTACAAGATGTGATTACAGCTGCTGTGTTGAGTCAGGACACCCTTTTGATGCATGCAGACTGGTCCTATGTCAGGGTGGCCCTTGGCCTCCACCACCAGTCTCGCAGGTTTCCTGCACTCCTCAGAGTCATGGTACTATCTCCTTGCCTCCTTCGCCTTGGGCACCGTCTTCTGTTTTGGCCACTAGTAGTGCTTCTGACAGATTCCATCTGCCTATCCACTTTGAGTTTCCACTACACTGACATCTGGGATTTAAAATCATTCAATCGACTGTCAACAGAGGCTTCCTTTAAAAAAAAAAAAAAAAGGCAAAGAAGATAGTCAAGAAGTGAAAGAATCCAAACACGATCTAAAAGGAAACAGAGAAACAGCTTTCTTTGTGTCTTGTTTTTTAAATAGGGCTTTCCATCCCCCATGTGTTTATTCTATAATTAGAAAATGTGTTGTAGAAAGGGTTTTATGATCACCCTCTAAAAATCTTGTTTTTGTAATACTGAATTTACCATATGATATTAATTTGGGGAGAGAAAAAACAGGAAAGCAGCTACAGCACAAAGAGTTCTGCAATGCAGCACTATGGAGTTTCAGAAGCAAGAAGAATAGCTTAAAAAAAAATCTATTAATATTTTCAGGCATGAAAGTGATGAAATTGTTTAGTTCAAGTCCACACCAACTCTTGCCTAGGCAACTGCAATAGACTGAATTGAATTAATTATCCAATTTTTCCCTCCTCTGATTCAGTCTCCAAAATGATTGTTGTGACTCGCAAGTCTGATTATTTACTTGCTCTGGTCACAACCACTTAGAACTTGTCCCAACACTTGGTGTCCAAAGCCTCTCATTCGTTTTCTACAGGGTGACACTGCCTCCCCCAGGAGGTGTTTTAAAGTGTTGAGGGAGGATTCTTTCCAGTTTTCCCCCATGGCGAGGGAGCACCACTGACTTTTAGAAGGTTGGGACCAGAAATACACACTCCTGGGATGACAAAGAACCATCCACCTGAAACACTAAGAGCACACCATTGAGAATCTCTGAGCCTACATTTTCCACTTTCTTTCCTATTCCTTCCTCTCTAATATCCAACACTCCAGCCACCTTGACTAGTCCCACTTTTAACCTCTATGGCTGTGCTCACACTAGTCTCTAATCTGAAATGTTCTTCCTAATTCACTGATTTTCACCCACCTCAATCCTTCAAAACCCAGAAAAAACTATTCCTATCCTCAAGTCAACATTAATTTCTCCCACTTAGGCAGTCCTATGTCACCTTGCTTATATCTCTGCTTTACCATGTATTATATTTATTATATTCCACCTCATATTATTGTCTTTTGTGTCGCTCTTATGTCCACTGCCAAATAATACATTCCTTGACAATAAGAACTGCCTTTTCAGCTATACATACCCCAAACACTGACCACTCACTTACTGCCTGGTACTTAGTAGATTTGTTAGATTTAATTGAATTAAACGCATCATTTTAAAAAATTTATATCAAATACATAAAGGCATTGTAATTTTTTTCAAAAAACCTACTAGTACATTTATATATGAAGTCTTACTTTATTAATTCTTTGTAGCCAAAAACCTGTTTAAATAAACTGAAAAAATAGTCAATTTCCTGACCCTAACAGGATTAAATCCTTTCTAAAAGAACAGCCAAAAGGAGTTAGTCTTCCAACAGTCACAAGGAAAAGGAAAATGTAATTTTTTGGTGTTACCCAGTGAGATCTTTGTGTACACATAGCTACCCAAATGACTAAACTTTACAAATTTCACTTGAATTTAATTCAACTTTCCAAAAAAAAAAATTTTAAGTCACCTTTGGACTAAGATAAAACATGAAAAATTTCAACTCAAAGTAAGATTTTTTTTTTTTTTTCTAGGAAGTCGTGAGCAAATGAAAACAAGGTTTGGCGGGAGTATTTTACCACCTCTATAGTAGGACGGGTCACTGCCAGAGCCATACTTGTTGATGAGACATTTGGCAAAAAGTCTCCTGCAGAAATACAGTCTGTGACTTTATTTTGCTGGAGATTTCATCCATAAAGATTTTCTTTTCCAGTTACAAAGTTCTCCCAAGAGAGACATAGCTGCTTTTTGGAAACCTGTGAAGTATTGGCAAGTCTTGCCCTGTTTACCATGGAAACTTGTACTTGGATAGAATTACAGTGTATGACCTGGTACAAGCATAGATGGATGTTTGATGCCTGCTATTTTCTCTTCATGTTGATTTGGAAATTATAAATCACAGAACCAGATCAAATAACTTTGATCTTTCTAGTTCATTCATTCATTGTGGCATAGGGTCATACCTGTACAAACTTGAAAATACATTATCAGATGACAGGACATATGTTACAATTAAGAGTTACGGTTTTGGTTCTGATTAACCTGCATAGGGTTGCCTGAAAGGGGAGTAGACTATTTGTAAGCATAGATGAGCTAATGTCTGCTTATCTGTTGTTCTTTCTTGGAGAGGCCTATAATATCATATGGCTTTGAAATTGTATTGGCAGGTTTTGCTTTGTTTTTTTAATGAGAAAAAAATAAATTAACTATCCCTGCCTGCAAGCAGATATTATCTGCTTTCTTCTAAGCAACTGTTTAAAGCATCTGGCCCAGGATTGTGTAAGAGATTTGTTTTTATGTCTTTGGGAAATAGTTAACAGTCTAGTTCAGGACTTCACACTACTTGTCTGGATTACTGCAATAATTTCTAACTTGATCCCAGACCACGGTTCTCACACTCCACCCTCCATCCATTTGCCACACTCCTACTGGCAGTGTCCTTCAGAAAAACAGATCTGATCATGCCAATCCACTGGTCAAAACCCTTCAAAGGCTTTCCTTTTAGGAAAAGTGCCAAATTAGCATGGCATGCAGAGTTCTGTCCTGGCCTTACTTCTCATCTCATTCTACTCTCACTCTGCATTCCAGCTTTACTACTCCAGGATTCACTCTCCAAGTTATCACTCAGATGTGCCTCTCTGCCTTTGAACCAGTTGCTCCCAAGTATGTAATGTCATCCCTGGAACTCCACGCCCTTTCCAATGTTTGCTCTTATTCATCTTCAGTTCATGTGCCACTTTCTCTAGAAACCAACCCAAATTGCCTCATCCAGGAAAGATGATCCTCATAAGTGTTCCAATAATACTTGTGCATATGTTTAGAATGGCAGCTATCACACAGTACTGTATTTTAATCAACTCTTCATTTGCCTGTATTTTCCACTGGCATGGAAGTTCTAAAGAGCACCATATTAACCAGAGCCTAACAAATATCGTGTTAAGTAGAAGACACTGAATAAAAATTGGTCAAATTCTGGATGAACAAAAGGATGAATGAAGGAATAAAATCTTTGCATTACATTATGCTTATTTATTTTTCTGGTTATACTTTTACATGCAGATATTTTTGAACTTGCCGTTTTGAAGGAATATCAGTGATCGAGAATTATTATTTTTATTTTCTATCCTTCTGAGAAAACAAAGTAGACTTAAAAATGAAGTTGAACTCAAAAAAATTTAGACAAGCTAAAAGGAATTAAAGAATGACACACCCATTTAAGAACTAAATATTAAATTTGCTTACGCAGTCATCACTCAGATGATTTTGTGACCCATTGTACTACTTATGCTCTATTTTCTAATTCAGAACTTTATTAAATTTGCTTACGCAGTCATCACTCAGATGATTTTGTGACCCATTGTACTACTTATGCTCTATTTTCTAATTCAGAACATCAAAAATAAAAATACCATCCTTAGTTTGTGACCAATAAATCTGTCTCCAGCTATCCCATAAATATTGGTAATTTTAAGAATAAAATTATTTTAAATTCACTTGCATACACAAGAATTAACACAATCTTCTTTAACACTTTTAGTGTTTGCATTCGGATTTGCAATCTTCCTCCAATTTGAAACAATCTGCTTGCAGGGTTTATAAGTTTCATTTGTTTTCTTTTATTCCTGCATAAGCACTGACAGTTCAGAGTTCAATCTTTTATTCTAATGGCAATAAATCCAAATTGGGTCCAAATCTTGTAGTTCTTCACACATTTGACCCAGGCTCCAAGGGGTAAAAGTAGCATTTAAAAGCAGCTTCTTATGTAGGAAAAAAATCTAGGGTGTGATAGACTTTCTAGCCCCAAAATATATGCCCCTGCCCCCTCATATACATACTGTCTCTCACACAATACTTGTCAATGTCTGAAACTACTTTAACAAACAGGAAACACACAATAAGAGAGAATGAGGCTTAAGATATTGAATAAATTACCTACTGACTTAAATTCACACTACCTAATATACTTCCCTTTTGCCCTCAGAGTCAAATTTAGTTGCAGTAAAACTTTTCTGCTTTCTGCTTCAGTTAGAAGGCCCACCCTTTTTTCTATTACAGACTGAATGTTTATGTCTACTTAAAATCATATGTTGAAGCCTAACACCCAGTGTGGCTGTATTTGGACACAGGGTCCTCTAAGGAAGTAGTTAAGGTTAAATGAGATCATAAGAGTGGGACCCTGATCCAATAGGACTAGTGTCCTTATAAGAAGGGATACCAGAGAGTTCCCTTCAACTGCCCCGCAACACAAACACACACACACGTACACACACACACACACACACACACACAGAGAAAGGCCATGTGAGAACAGGGCAAGGCCGTGGCCATCTACAAGCCAGAAAGTGGGCCCTTACCAGAAACTGAATTGACCAGACCTTGATCTTGAATTTCCAAGCTCCAGAACTGTGAGAAAATTAAGTTCTGTTGTTTAAGCCACCCAGCCTATGGTATTTTGTTATCATAGCCCAAGCTGACTAATATAATATATATATAACTCCTGTTTTCTCTTTTGATCTCACTCTTTACTGCTTGCCTGGCTGCCAGTCCATCAAAAGATTGAACTTTGATGATCTAGTCACCACAAATTTGTTTGTGCTACATCTTCCACCATCCACCTACCAGTCACAAAAGCTTTGAAAAAATGTTCCATAACTGAAAGGCATTAAAGAGGGTAATGACTCAGTGCAATAATTTGGGAGCTACATTCAACCTATACTTGCAACTTAAAATCAGCGTTGTCTATCACTTTTTTTTAACAGTGCCTCCAGGTATTAAGCCCAGCACCCAATATATCTTTTCTGCTCCTCTCCTTCCTCCATACCTGGGTGATGAAATCGTCTGTACAACAAACCCCCCGATGTGAGTTTACCTGTGTAACAAACCTTCACATGTACCCCTGAACCTAAAATGAAAGTTAAAAAAAAAAAAGAGTGTCCCTTATAATTTTATAAAAAGCTAGAATAACTTTTTTCCTTAAACTTTAGTGTCCAATTTTATTAGTGATGTTTCTATAAAACTGGCAAAATTATTAGGAACAAGTGTGTTACTGCCGCTTGACCTCATGGGATGGTATGTCCTGATTGAGCCTTGAGACAACCCCACCCCCAACCCATTTACTTTGTTTTAATGTTTTTCTCTTTTTAAAATTATTAATATGATCCACAATGCAGTTCCATCTCTCCATTCTCAGGCCTTTTCTTCCTAACACATTGTCAGCAAAAGATCTCAATATCATCCATTTCTTTGCTGTCATTCCATTTAGTTTGTTAAAACTGTTATCTTTTCTTAAGACATACTCTTGATAGCTTTCCTATAAACCTTACAAACTGTGAGATCTACTATAAAAAGTATAGACTTTTAAAACAATAATAAGACTAATAGTGTTCAATTAATAGGTTTTGTGTAAAGAAAAGAAACCCCTGATTAAGAATTTCCACTACAGCTCATATGCTTAAAACTCTCTTTAAAAGAGTTTTAGCTTTAAAGAGCTAAACTTTCCTTTTTAGCTAACATATTTCATATTTGCATTGAATGAAAAATTATATTCCTGAAATATTTGAAACAAATCTGTTTTAACACGGTAGGGTTTGGGGACTTTTTTGAGGTATAGAAGTAAAAAAAATGACAATTTTTCAAAACTGTATTTTGTCATTTTTACAAAAACAACTGAAAAGTGGCTGAAGCTTGTAGATTTCTGTGTGGATAGACTTCACTGAGAGGTAATTCTAATGAAACACGTGAAAAATAATAAACTGATGTTAACTGTGATTTGAAAACGCTACCTGAGCAACTAAGAAAAACATTCTTTAACATTTCCTGAACAAGCTTGTCAAGCTAAGCCACTTAGGCATTTATAAAGTGAATAAAGTTAAGCGACACAAGCTGTAACAGTGCCTATTTCCACTGAGCTGTCAAGCAAGGATGCAGGTGTGCCTCTATGCATAGTGCTAGAAAAGACCATGCATTGGTCAGAAAAATGAGCACAAGAGTCTCACTTTTTTGAGAATTGAAGAACTTAGTGTTTTCTAGAAATGCCCAAAAAGAGATAATCAGGGCCAGTATTAAATATTTATTACAGCCTCTGCAATACATCTTTCTAGTTTTCTATTCCATAATCCTATTTACAGACTCTACTCTCTAGTCAAACCAAACTCCTCCCTGAACACTCTATCTAATATTGTCCACCCCACTTGTGCTCTATCATATTACTCCTGCTTTGTTTTCTTCATAATACTTATCACTATCTGAAATTATCTAATTGATTTGTTTACCATCTATCTCTTGTCTTTCAGAATGTAAGCCTCACGAGAGCAAAGATTTGACCTTTTTTTAGTGCTGGATCTCCAGGGTCTAGAACAGTTTTTGTCACATACTAGTTGCTTTATAAATATTTATGGAATGAACGAATGAACTATTTCCCATAAACATCTGAACTTCATTGCCTCCGTGCCATGGCACTTAAAGTTTTCTCTAAGTAGAATGCCTATATGCTCTACCCACTATATGTCTTAATAATCCAGCTGAAATTTCATAGCAGTTAAGCTTGTCAAGAGTTGCCAGTGTGAAACTTTAGCTCCCCTTCTAGAGTGGAAAATATTTAGGGGCATTAGCTTTTTATGGTTTGTTTTTTCAAACACACACACACACACCACACACACACACACATACACACACTAGCAGGGTATCACTCAGTATCTATTACATCAGTGAATGAGACCGTTGTCCCATTCAAATTCTAAATATGATTCCACCTTAGCTAGAATTTAGCAAGAAAAGTGGGTCTATCATTTGGTTAGTGCTATAGAATGGCAGGAGAAATATATAAATTACACATGTTCAATACATACAGAAACAGCTAGAGTTGCAAAATTCTGATGTAAATTCAGATCACTAGCTAATAAGCCCAATGTAATTTCATCATTTTAAGCTTAGCTGTCCGCTGCTGGCTCCTGAGACATAGCCAAGACTCCCTGTGGCATTGCAGTGGGAGTCTGGAAAAAAAGAAAGAAAAAAAAGAACAAAAACCAGAATCTTTCCAAGTTTAAATAAATCTGCAGGGGCCTCCTGTCTGTCGGTTTATGTCAGGGTGACCTCTGCTCTGCCCTAGTTGGTGAATCAGGCTTGAATAGGTCATATGTGATTTATGGAGACAGGAAGAGAAACGCTTTTGTTCATCCCTTGAACTGAAGGGTCTTAGTAACAGGTCAGTCATTCTAATCCCACTCTTCTTTTTTCTGATCATCAAATTACCCTTTCTCAGCCCCTTGTCTCCATGCACTCAGTCTCTAATAGCCTATTCAGTAATGAGATAAATTCTTTCAACTACACTCTAAACAAGAATTCTCATGATTTACAGTGAGTTTGACTATAAAAAGTATCAATGTTTCATCTCATGCTTTTTCTGTGTATTACTTCCAGTCTCATTCTTTGCCTTATAACACAGAAGTATGCCCTTTTATTTCAAGTTGCTATAAAACTAGTCTCTGGCTGGATCTAGAGGTGAATGAAATCTCTGGATGATAGTATAGTTGGTGCATTTATTTTGGCTTTTTTGACAATAAGTGTGAATGGTGAATTACAAATTGGCCAGTGATTGCCAAGGCTCCTTTTGTGATACCCAAGTCAGCTGTGACAAATAACCCCAAAGGGTATTTAAAAATCCTTAAAACTAAATTAATTTAGATTTACTTTTACATTTCTAAAATAATTATGGGACAACTGCATTCCTTGACACAAAACAAACAAAACTTGCTGTACCTACAAATAGAATAGTAACTATTATTCCCAGAGATAGACCTAGTTCATTTCATTAACATCACTCAGTTTCTTTCCACAGAGTTTACATGCTTCAAAACGCTGATGAATTATTATTGGCTGCTTTCAAAGCCTTTGTATTTAAAAATATTTTCCCTCTTTAAGCCCTTGTAATTAGAAACCCAAATATTCACCTTTCTTTAAACCCTTGTTATTAGAAACCAGATGTATCAGAGAGAGTTACACAGTCACCTATTAGAAGTTGCAACAAGTGTTTCTTCCAGGCTTTCAGTTGGCTTGCTAGCATTCGAAGACAGTGCAAGAGTTACTCTGTGGTCAAGATAGAGAAATGCATGTTCATTGACACTAGTCACTTCAAATGACGCTGGTGAGATTCAGATATGAGTATGACTTTTTTTTATTTTTTATTTTTTTGAGACGGAGTCTTGCTCTGTCGCCCAGGCTGGAGTGCAGTGGCCAGATCTCAGCTCACTGCAAGCTCCGCCTCCCGGGTTTACGCCATTCTCTCGCCTCAGCCTCCCGAGTAGCGGGGACTACAGGCGCCCGCCATCTCGCCCGGCTAATTTTTTGTATTTTTTTAGTAGAGACGGGGTTTCACCGTGTTAGCCAGGATGGTCTCGATCTCCTGACCTCGTGATCCGCCCATCTCGGCCTCCCAAAGTGCTAGGATTACAGGCTTGAGCCACCGCGCCCGGCCAGGAGTATGACTTATTAATAAGACCGTCTTCAAATATGGTTTAAAACACCCTAAACAAACTGGGACATGAATTAGAAACAAGTGGAGAAGACAGGGAAAGCCTCAATCCCACCTAAAAGTCCACAAAGCTGGAAAGTATTTTGATTAGTACCAGTGAACTTAACACAAATACTACTTAGTACTTATTGACTTAATAATATTTAGAACCTCTTAGTTCACATTTAGTTAGTACTTACTGTGTGCCAGGAATTGTCTGAAGTCCTTTAACACATTAAGCATTTAAACCTTACAGCAGCCTTACGTGGTAGGCTATTATTGTTGTTCTAACCGTTTTACAGGTAAGGAAGCTAAGACACAAAGAGAATAAGCAACTTGCCCCATATCATATGCCATTAGGTGGTGGAGCTAGGGTTCATAGCCAGAAATGTATAGCTCCAGAATCCGTGCTCTAAGCCACTTTTCCTAAGGAGTGCAGGTCATTTTTATAAACTTTAGTAAGAGGTATCTTGAAGTTACAGACTATACAAGAACTATTGCACACAAATGAGGAAAATAATACCAATCCAATGGGTTAAGTTACGGCAAACAATAACTTCAAATAGTGTGCAGACTTACGTAGATCAGTACAGACTGATGTTCTCAAGAGGAGTACAATATCTGCATCATTACAAATGAAGATTTCCACAGTTACCAAATTGAAAAGCCATTAAAAAACTATCTAGAAAAAAAATTGTACGTTTGTGTGGACAAATCAGATTTCTAAGAAACATGATAAATCTACAATGATGGATTCTCCTCAGTTATATTTTAGGGGGAGTTAGAAATGTCATTCTTAGTGTGGTAACCTCAAACAGGTAGGCAAGAGAAGAAATGAATCAATGTCAAGTGTCTCAATAAGACATCATTGAAATAATGTCATAAAAATCATGAAGGCACTGGAAGTGTTTTGAAGAAGTATCACTGCTCTTTTAATGTCACCCATCTCTTGAGAATAATGTCTTGGCTGGGCATCATGGCCCATGCCTGTAATCCCAGCACTTTGGGAGGCTGAGGCAGGAGGATTGCTAAAGCCTGGGAATTTGAGATCAACTTGGGCACTATAGTGAGAACTCGTTTCTATCTTTAATAAATAAATAAAATGTAAAACAAGTTTTAAGTAAAGAATAATGTCTACATCTATTGCCAACACAAAAACTCCTTTAGATAATAGGAGTTGCTATAATCAGTGAAGAGTAGATTAGAGTTCTGTTACTAGTTAATTGCTTTCTTTGTTCTTTTACTTAAGCTACCATTTCATATTTGTTCATTCTTCCTTCTTTCTCCTCATTCCATCTACATATGTGGTAATTATACAGAGTCTCCAAGACAGGCATCTAAGCCAGGCATGCATACCCAATTAAGGCAGCTAGACATGGCTGTATTGGTGAGTTCTATCATATATCAGTATTCACTTGGTAGAAGCAATCAAAATTATAAAGATTACTTTAAGGAGTCAGTTCTAGAGGATCATGACTTAAAAATCAATGCTTTGAGCCTAATGGAACCTCAAAGTCATGAGTATTATTAAATAAATAAAATTTAACTATTCAGCAGCAGGAAATGTCACAGACGTCATTACGGTTCTTCCTGAGAATAGTAATACCCAAATGCCCATATTAGCAACCAAGATAATAAATGGAAGGAACTGTTTGCCTTATAAGACACAAGTTTGATATTACAGTCAGTGAGATAATAACAAGAAATACATCATTTCTAATGTATTCAATTACTTAGTTGTTCACTTAAATAATTATATACCTTTAACTAAAAATCCTGTTTTGTATATTAGAACTATAAATCTTTCATTAATATTGATTTATTTTTATAAAGAAAAAATGCAAAATTAAAAACTGAATTAAAGCTGCAAATTAAAAATAAATTATATAAGCACACTTAACCATCTAAATTAATAATGTAATAGTGTAATATAACAATAGTGAATTATATGATATTACAATTAGGGTATTAGAGATATTGCATCCAAATAAAATTGTCTGAACTAAAAATGTGAAAGTATAAAATATTTCTGAGAAAATAATGTATTTAACTCAGTCATTCAACAAATTTTTTTTTTTTTTTTAGACGGAGTTTTACTCTTGTTACCCAGGTTGGAGTGCAATGGCACGATCTCGGCTCATCACAACCTCCGCCTCCCACGTTCAAGCAATTCTACTGCCTCAGCCTCCCGAGTAGCTGGGATTACAGACATGTACCACTACACCCGGCTAATTTTGTATTTTTAGTAGAGACAGGGTTTCTCCATGTTGGTCAGACTGGTCTCAAACTCCTGACTTATCTCATGAGCATCTATAAAAGAGAATGTGTTGTACTCCAAACTTTTGATAAGTATTAATATATTAACTCATTGTATTTATTTATTCATATAGGCTATTATAAATACAATATACATTATTCTTCTTCTTGGATGCATTTAATATATTCAATGATGAAACCATTTAGAAAATATCATATCATTTTCTCAAGGTATTGTCCCCAGGGCTCATCTTTATTTGTAGAATATGCACATTCAGAACTTAGGGGTCAGCCAGGTGCTGTGGCTCACGCCTATAATCTCAGCATTTTAGGAGGCCAAGGAAGGTGAATTGCCTGAGCTCAGGAGTTCGAGACCAGCCTGGGCAATATGGTGAAACTCATCTCTACTAAAATACAAAAATTAGCCAGACATGGTGGCACATGCCTGTAGTCCCAACTACTAAGCTAAGACACAAGATCGCTTGAGCCAGGGAGGCAGAGGTTGCAGTGAGCTGAGATCTTGCCACTGTGTTCCAGCCTGGGTGACAAGAGTGCGACTCTGTCTCAAAATAAATAAACAAACAAATTAATTAATTAATTAAAATGAGGGGTGATGGACAACGTTAGCAACTTAATCCCAAATGATTCAAAAGAAAAACATTACTGCACTGTACTGGCACCTTTTCTGTATGAGATTTCATTTCAAAACACATTTTTAAAAATTTAAAAAAGAAGAAAAAAAGCTAAAAATTGAACACTTTAAGACTTTTGAATGGTTCCACTAAAGAATTAAGCCTAAGACTTTCTTGCTTTGCCTTCCACATGGTAAACCCTTTTCCATTTTAGGGATTTTGCATTTTCTGTTTTCTCTGCAGAGATACCTTACCCTGAATGTGTGCATGGATTTGTTCCTCACTGCACTAAGGTCTCTACTCTAATATCTTATCCTCTTCTCTGGCATTACGGTCCTCCATCATTCTCCAACTTTTCCCTGCTGCAACAGACTATTATTTGAGTCTGCTTTGGACCACTGGTTTTGAAATAACAAAAAGGAACTCATGTGTAATGGACTTTGCATTAAGATGGCTCTATGACACAGATCCTGAAGCAAATTGTAGCATTACTCACCCTTATACATCAATAAAGTTTCTATTTTCAGACATAATGACATTTGCTGGTTTGGAAACTGTTTCCATCATATTAAAGAATATTACTTTTATTAAAAGTATCTTGGAGGTCTGATGACATTTGCTAATTGAATTTGAAAGTCAAGTACAATGAGATGTTCACTCTTAATCACTATGTATGTGGGTTTTAAAGTTAGGAAGACCTGGCTTCAAATCTCGGGCCTGCAACTAACTAGCTGTATGAACATACCCCTGAAACTATTCTCTTTAAAAGTACCAAAAACCTTCTTTTGGTTAAAGCAAAGAGACATTTCCAGTTCCTATGCTATTGCGCCACTCTGAATCATTTGATGCTGATGACAACTTTTTTATTTCCAGAAATTTTGTTTTGTTTTTTTTTTTCTACATTTTTGGCTGCTTCTTGTCAGTGACCTTTGCAGACTCTTCCTTTGTCTTTCAAATATTGATATTCCCCAGAACTAGTCACTCTTTCTCCTCATTTAACATTCTTTCTTGGTGCTATCATCTTGTCTCATGCTCAGACTTGCAACATATTAACTTAGCTTACAGCTGTTCTTAAGGACCAGATCCATATATGCAACTATCTACTCAATATCACCTTATAAATTTCCCAGAGACACATCAAATGGATTATGTCCAAATAAGAATTGTGCAACCCCTTCACACTTGGCCTATTTTCTATTGTCGCCTGTGTGAATGCAGGCACTGTGATCCACTCAGTCACCCATTTCATAAAGCTGTACCATTCGTTACTACACTTTCACCTGCACCCTTTCCTTCTCTGATCAATCACCAAATCTTGGCATATCTACTGCCTGTGTGTTTCTCAATCTGTCTACTTCCCTTCAACTCCACTGCCATTACCCTCGTTCAGGGGGAGAAATCATTTTGCTCTTGGATCACCATAAGAGTCTTTTATCTCCTCTCCCTGCAGACTGATCTTGCTCCTTCTAACCTATTCTTCATAGTGTAAATAGAGATGTCTCTGTAAAACTCAAGTCTGACCAGGTTACTTTCCTTTCTAAATTCCATTGGCTTGCTATTTAGAGCCCACAGGACATACGTCTGCCCACATTATATGGCCCTCATTATCTGATCTTTGCTTCACTTACCATCTCTTCCCCTTGCACTTTATAATTAAAAATAAACTGAAACTACATATGGTTTCAACTCCAGGCCTTTGTTCACACTATTCTCTTTGCCTCTGAGACAGAGCAGGAACTCTGCTTAGGACCCTACCTGTCCCCCTTCCCCAAGCATAAAAATAAAGGAAAATCTAGAATTCCTTTAAGGGAAATTCCAGGCACCTAGTTGTCCTTAGAAAATAGATAAACAACATGATGTAAACAAAAAGGTAACAATAGCTTAGCCGGGGTGGATCACGAGGTCAGGAGGTTCAAGACCAGCATGACCAATATGGTTGAAACCCCATCTCCACTAAAAATATAAAAATTAGCCAGGCATGGTGGCATGCACCTGTAGTCCCAGCTACTTGGGAGGCTGAAGCAGAAGAATCACTTGAACCCAGGAGGCAGAGGTTGCAGTGAGCCGAGACAGCGCCACTGCACTCCAGCCTGGGTGACAGAGTAACACTCCATCTCAAAAAAAAAGGAATAGCTTAGCCAAGCACGTTGGTTCATGCCTGTAATCCTAGCACTTTGGGAGGCTGAGGCAGGTGGATCACCTGAGGTCAGGAGTTCAAGACCACCCTGGCCAACATGGCGAAACCCCATCTCTACTAAAACTACAAAAATTAGCCAGGCATGATGGTGGGCACCTGCATTCCAAGCTACTAGGGAGGCTGAGGCAGGAGAACCAATTGAACCTAGGGGATGGAGGTTGCAGTGAGCCAAGATTGTGCCACTTCACTCCAGCCTGGGCGAAAGAGCAAAACTCCATCTAAAAAAAAAAAAATAGCTTAAAACAACAGACAAGAAAGTTAGAATCCCAATATGTTTGGATTCCTCTAAAAAACAAAGATAACATCTTATCATATGTCCCTGAGTTGCTTTTTAAAAACCTAGAAAATGCTGTCCATGGCACATAAACCTAGAATTAGGAGAAACTGAGGACTGAACTCTGACTGCTGTTCTTTGTTCTAAATTTCTTCCTAAGGAAGCTAAGGAGAGTCACACTCACAGGTCAGACCTTAACATTCCTTTCCACTGACCTCAAGGTTTTAGATAAAGTTTTATTTCTTAACCAATTGCAAATCAAAAAATCTTTAAATCCACTATGACTTATAAGCTCCTGCTTCAAGATATCCCATCTTTGGGGGCCAAACCAATGTATAACTTCCACGTGTTGATTTATAATTTTACCTGTAAGTTCTGATTTCCTAAAATTGACTCTTGCCTTTAAAAATTCTTACTTGTAAACCATCAGAGAGGTTGGGTCTCAAGTGTGAGCTGGCCAATTCTCCTTGCTTGGTGCCCTACAAATCAACTCCCTTCTTTCTCTCACTTCCAAACATGGTATAGATGTTTGGCTTTCCTGCACCGACTGAGTGGGCCCAGGTTCAGTTTGCTAACAATTTACTGGTGACCCAGATGGGATGAAAATCCCGAGTGGACATCTCACCCAAGGCACATTGGCTGCTGGCCACAGCCACCCTTGGATCCTATCAGCAGCTGCCGTAGCCATTCTACTCAGGGAAAGATCCATGTGTTTGACTGCCATCCCTGGCCCATGATGCTTTCACCTTTGCACATTAGAAACAGCCATTTGGCTTGGAAGACATCTTTGGTAAGTGGCAAATTCATATATGACGGCATCAAGGTGTTTTCCCTTCAGACACTTGGTTCTGCTTCATCAGAGCATTCAGTTTGAGGGTGGAGACTCCCTAGGGAGTCGAAGGGATTGAGACCATGAGAAACTTCATTTGATTTTGATTTGCTTAAAATCTGTTTGACTTGCTTAAAACTGTTTAGAGACTGACCAAGGCACTAAGGTTTTATCACCTGTGGTTTTGTCATCTAAAATGGAAAACACAAGTTTTAGTCCTCCTTATAGCCCATTGGGGTGTATTCTGCAAAACTGGGCCATTTTTATTTTGACCCCATAAAAAAAGAAAAAAATGAGGTTTTATTACAATACTACCTGGCCACAATATTCCCTGGGAGCTGAGGAAAGATGCCCAGAAAATGGTTCTTTAAATTATGTTACAATTTTTTTTATTAAAGTTGTTTTGTAAACACAAAGTTAAATGAAATAATATTCTATATATACAAGCTTGTATGCTTTTGTACCAAGGCAAACCAATTCATAAAAAACATAATTTACATAAAACCATGGTTCAAAGAGATGCCTCTAGGGTAGGAGGGGTAAAACAGGTTTTACCTGGTTCTAAGGAATCGGACGATTACTTACTGCTTCAACAAATGAATGTGCCCAATGTTCCTCTCTCCACCCTATGGGGGCCAAGATGTGGGAGCTGGGGCAATGGTCCTTCCAGCACAGGCAGAAATGGGAACCCTATTACCCTGGCTGGATTGGGGAATAATAATGATAGAGACAGGCTGGAAGGAGAAATGTGCTCTCCTTCATACACCTGACAGGGTACTCAATTTCATCAGGGAACCACTCTGGTTCAGACAGGGCAATTCCCATTAAGGCAAATACCCACTGATGGAATCAATGCCCAGGGTCAGCAGGCAGGACTTGTATGGGTGCACACTCCATTCTCTATCTCTGACTTATACAACTGAAGGAATAACATGACTACCTATTGGGATGACTCAAGAACAATACAAAATTTGTTCTCCTCCATTTTTGCTAGTCATAATTCTAATTGAGCTGGTGTGTAAAATTTGCTAAATACTTTGTTTACCTCTGAAGAGCAGAGAATAGTCCTAGAAAACCCTTGGAAATAAGTGGGCCAGGAAGATCTCGAGGCTCCTGGAAATCTGGTTCAGCCAGCTGCTGTGGAGGTTGTACCAACCACAGGCCCCAGATGGAATACAAACCATGGGAGTCAAGCATGTCTAGAGCATTATAGAGATTGTATTTTAGCAGGCCTTAGAAAAGGAACCCAAAACAGCATAGCTTTAATAAAGTTCAAGAATTATGACAGAGGCCGAATGAAAACCCACCTGAGTATTTGGTGATAATTTTTGTCAGAAGACGGAGGCCTGAAAGATACATTTTTCTACATTCCCCTCATCTCAAATCTCAAGAGGTCTTTGTTTTTGAATGATAAAATCCAGAAACAAAAAATACACACCAATATTACTAGATTGTATTTCCACAAATGTTCAAACCCCTCTCCCTTATCTTGTTTGGAGAAGTGCTGGCAATAGACCTAAGGTAACTCCAGTTATAAGAGGGCTCTCCTTCAATATGTAGATGACATGATGATAGCAAGTAAAAGCTGAAACAGCTCAAATAAAAATACTATAACTACTTTAAATTTCCTGACTGAGAGAGGCTATGAGGTAGCCAAAAAAGTGTGAATTTCTCAGCCCTCAGTAAAGTGTCTAGGATTTAAACTAACAGAAGGAGACAAAAATGTGCTCCTGAACCACCAGGAGGCAGTAGTAAGTGTTAGCCATCCAACCACCAAAGGCAATTAAGAGGGTTGTTAGGAATGGCTGGATTTTGCTGTATATGGATTCCTCATTTCAGGTTGATGGCAAAACCACTATGTAGCGCCCTAAAAGAAACCAAGCATGAGCCTGTAGTATGGACTAACATGCCAAAAAGCCTTTCAAATGATTTTTTTAAATTGTTGACAGCTCTGGCTTTAGTACTGTCATATTTTTAAAAAGCCATTAGATCTGTTTGTACATGAAAGACAAAAAATAGGATTGAGGGTATGTACCCAAAATCTAGGAGATGCTAAGTGTCCTGTGCCACACTTTTCAAAGACTTTGGACAGCATAACCCAGGAATGGCCACTGTGCCTCAAGGCAGTAGCCACCACCTGTGACTTACTACAAAAAGCTAAAAATTCACCTGGGGACAGCCCACAGCCATACATCCCCTACATTGTGTATTATCATTATTAGAACAAAAAGGTGGTTATTGGCTTACTTCAGGTCGGCTGGAAAAATACTAAGCAATTCTCTTGGATAATCTTAATGTGACACTATAACAATTGTACCAGGATTAAGTGGATCCAGAATTACATCATAGCTCTTACTACGCAAAGGACTATACAAAAGGTTATACAAAAATGTATACTCTGTGCAAAAAACAATTCAAACTCAGGTTCACCCACACCAAAAAAGGATATAAGCAAGAGCTGACACACAGAGGGAAGACTGGCAAATAAGCTTACTATAATGCCAAGAGCAAAAAATAAATTAATGTTCATTAATAATGGTGAACACATTTATCAGATGGGTGAAAGCCTTTCCCTCTTTTACTGAGAGGACTTCAAAAATAATAAAAGCTTTACTAAAAAAAAAATTATCCCCAGATTTAGATTGCCATTGACCATATAGAGTAAAAACGGGAGTGCCTTTATTGCCAAGGTAACCCTGGAGATATCCAGATAGCTGAAAATTAAATAAAAATTACGGACCCCAGTCCACTAAAAAGACTAAATAAACAAGCAAACAAATAACACACCTTGAAAAAAGATGTTACAAAATGTTCTCAGGAAACAAGTCTTACATAGGGAAAGATATTGCCAGTTAACACCGCTTAAAATAGGGAGGCTCCTAAAAGCAGCCTTCAAGCTCTTATGAAATCTTGTATGAAAGACCCTTCCTATAGTCTGTGCCACTAGGTCAACAGATAAATTATTTAAAAATCAGAGTTAGACACTGTAAGTATGTACAGTTTTGGGGTATAACTTTAAATGCTATCCATAAATTTGCCTGTAATAGGATGATACATCCTACGGATGTTCCTCTCCATAAAATAAAGCCAGAAAACTGGGTGCTCCTCAAAACTTGGAGAGACGTGCATTCCAAAGACCAGCTTAAACCACAGCGGATGAGGCCGTATCAGATTTTATGAATAGCACGCTATTTTATTAAATGTTTTTAAAATAAGCTGTAGATTCTTCATTCTCAGATAAAGCCAGTTCCTGATCCAGCTGTGGACCCACAAGACCCAGCCAACCAAATTCTTAAAGACCCAGCTCCTGCTAATTATAGCTATTTCTATGAGCCAGCATCAGGCCTTAAATTAAAAATTCTGTTTAAAATCTATAAATAAAAAATGACTGATTCCTGGCCCTACCTATTTACATATTATATGTAGGGACAATGTGTTAATTTTCTGTTTGCTTAGCTCCTTATATTTGCTGTTCAAACCTTTTAACCATTAGGCTTGCAAATTTGCAATTAAAAATAAAACTTGTTATTTCTTCTAAACTTATACAGAGTATATTTTATTTTTTCACTAAATTATAGTAATAGTGCAACACGTTTGGTATCTTTATTTTACTAAAAAAATTATAAAAATTTCAATTCATAACAAATAAAATTAAATGTATATTATATATGTGTATATTAGTTACTATATCATTCTAGTTATTCCTCTAGAAATTGGCCAACAAGATTTTGGTTTATATCATCACTTCTTTGACCCTTACACTTGCATAAAAATTTAACTCTATAAAGTTTTCCAATCTCTGACCTCTTCAGGAAATTTAACCAATTACTAAATAAGTCATCACAAACTATTTCTGGTTCATGACTATGCTAACCCTTTAATCATGCCTGTAACTAACTTCATGGCTGTTCCTAAGTTTACCATAAGGTAAGATAAAGAGCACCCCCAACCTTGTGACCTATTGGGTAAAAACAACACCCCAAGACCGTATGTCTCCAGTTCCCTGCTTCATCCTAACTCCCTTCTAAAAGGGTCTAAAGTTTGCTCTAAACCCTCCAAGCCTGTTAATTTCATCATTAATTAACCAAGAGTTTCTTATTTTCTGACCAAACTGAAAAATACTACACAAAAAAGACTAATGTTGTATGCCCCCTGCTTCTTAGAGCTTTCTTAATCAAATTTGCTGGGGGAAAAAATCATACGGTTTTCCTCTGTTTAATACATTATCGGCTTGAGAAAAAAATATTAATAGTCCTTACTTCTATTACTATCATCCCCTAAAGTCCTGCTCAGAAATACCTCCGAACTCTTATCTTGGATCTTGCCAATTCAGCTGCTCTTTACTACCAAACAATGTTCAATGGAGAAGAAAGAAGATACTAAAAATTGTTTTAATTTTTTAAAAAAGAAAATCAATATAAACAACGTTCAAAAATAGACCCACTGGCTATGGATCTTTGATGTAATCCAACTCACAATGCCTTGACACAAGACTCCAAGTTTAATGTGTACAGTATTTCTGGGGTCCTCTGTACTCCTCCAAAATATCTATTTGTGAAAAGTACCCCAAAAGAAATCCTACTGGACTTATAAATATATTGACAACTCATATATAGAAAACAAGTTTGCCTGCTAGATTTCTCGATTATCCCTCTTTCTATACATGAATCTGCTAAAACCAAACACTGAACTAGCTCCCTAAAATCACTTGATAGAACTAAATGGCCCACAAACTCACGATGGAGATTCACAAATCTATACTTGTCTGGGTACCAAAAAGGTGGAGCTGGGTATTTTTTTGGGGAGACATTGTTACATTGGTCAAAAGTAGTATCCCATGAACACATAATTAAAAATCTCTCCCTCACTTCAAAAATTCTTACTGGTAAAACTACATTGGCAATAGTTGCCCAGCAGAAAAAAAAAAGTTAATCCATTGACTCAGGTTGTATTAGATAATAAAATAGTCTTAGATTACATCTTACCTAAACCATATATATATACACACATATATATATACACACACACACACATATAGTTACAAATGCTACATGCTATACTTATATAAATAAATCTGCAACCAATAAAAACTAATCTAAAAAATGTTAAAACAAGCCACTTGGTTATAACCAGTCTCCCCAACTGCCCCAAGGATTGGTTTTCTTCCTTATTTTCTTAGATTCCTCATAAAATACAATCCATGTCTTATGTATTACTGAAGTTAGACATATCAATCTTGCTAATTCTGTTTATGTTTTATATTATAACCAAATATATATAATGAAACAGTGACTAAAAGAATATAATAATAACTCCAAATCAAGTTTCCATGCATGAAACTCAAAAATATCTTGAGCTCCTTGGTAGAAACTTTTATTCCTCATATCCTACTCCCCAGTCTTTGCCCCAATTCAACAAGAAGTAGCCAGAGTGCTCTCTATACCCCCTCAGGATTGAGAAATTACAAAAGACAGGAGGACTGAGACAGAGCAGCGAACCCTCTAAGGGGCCCATAGGCTTAAAAAATAAAGTAAATAAAGTAAATTTTTAAAATAAAGTAAAATCTTGAGTTCCTTCAAGGGGCTTTCCAGGTGCCTAGCTAGCCTTAAAAAGTAAATAAACAGCCTGATATAAACAAAAAGATAATGATAGCTTAAAACAATAATCCAAAATAATACAGCCACAACATATTTGATTCTGTATAAAAATTAAAGATAACATCTTAACATATGTCCCTGAGTTGTTTATCAAAAACCCAAACCCCCTTCAAATGGAAAATGCTGTCTGTCCACTGGCAAATAGGCCTGAGATAAAGGGAAACTGAGGACTGAATTCTGACCGCTGTTTTTTGTTCTAAATTTCTTCCTAAGGAACCTAAGGAGAGTCACGCTCACAGGTCAGACCTTAACATTCCTTTCCACTGACCTCAAGGTTTTAGATAAAGTTTTATTTCCTTAATCAACTGCAAATCAAAGACTCTTTAAATCCATCTACGATCTCGAAGCCCCTCCTTCAAGATATCCCATCTTTTGGGGCCAAATCAATATATTACCTCCATGTGAGGATTAATAATTTTGCCTGTAGCTCCTGCTTTCCTAAAATTTTCCCCTGCCTTTAAAAATCTTTACGTGTAAGCCATCAGAGAGGCTGGGTTTTAAGTGTGAGTTGGCCAATTCTCCTTGCTTGGTGCCCCACAAATAAACTCACTCCTTTCTTTGACTGCACAATGTGGTGTAGATGTTTAGCTTCCCTGAGCCAAGCAAGCAAACCCAAGTTCGGTTCAGTAACATGTAGAATGTCTTTCCTTCTTCTTTGATCTAATATCTCCTGGTTGTCTCCCAATTTTATTCCAATATACCATCAACAAAAAATTATAGAAGTACAACCAGTTGAAGGAGTGAAAGGGAGATGAAGAAAGGGACACAGACATTGGCCCATGAAGGAAAGAAATATATAGGTTTGCAATTAGATGAAGTAATAGGAGCTCAAAGAGGAGTTGTTTTGTTTTTATAACACAGGACAAATGAATATTTTTAAAGTTTACTGGGAAGAGGTCAGGAGAATAGTTGAGGCTGTAAATAGAGGAGAGTGGGGGGAGTTGATGGGATGGAGTCTGTGAGGAGGCAGGATGGGATGAGACAGGAAGCACAGGGACGAGCCTCACATGGGTGGGGAAACATCTCTTCCATATGGACTGTAGGGACCAGTGATTAATGGAAGCAGGTGCAGGTAGTTTTGCTCTGTGGAGTGGGAGTATGTTGAGGGAGCTCCTATCTGATGGCCTCTGTTTCTCAATGAGGTAGGAGGAAAGGCTGCCTGATGGAACTGTGAAGGAAGCTGGTGAGGAAAGAGTTCAAGAGAGAATGGAATTCTGAAATGACCACAGAGGAGGATGGGAAGTAAAGGAGAATGGGAAACCAAGAGCTGAATTTGTTTCAATTATATAATTTTAAAATGGTTTGCTATCATCATGGATTTTCCTAAACCTAAGCTCTGGTAAGAAAACGTAATGCACCTCTATGGGATTGAGGCTTAAACCTGTAACATTGCCATAGGCGATCATTAATAAGCAACTTACAGCATTTGGAGTAAATTAATATTTTACTCTAGTGGTTTCTGACTCTCAGTGAAAGTGAAGGTCATACTCTCAAAGGCCTTTCTTGAGAGCCAGAGACTATAGGCCTTGATAAGTTTATTTCATAAGAGTAATTAATGCTAAGGCAGAAATATAAAGGCATTTAACATATGGGAGCACTGACTGGAACAGCCAAGTGACACTAAACATGTTCATAAAGGATCTAGCCAATCTGATTTTACTTGATTCAGAGTTGGATAAACTGAAAATGTTAGCAGTTAAGTTTTAACAAGAGATTTGAGATTAAATGTATTTACAATGAAATGCTGTTACTAGTTAATGGGTTTGCCTTTATGTTAATAAACATGTGATGCCTATGCCTCTTGTGATTGACCTGAAAACAACATTACAACTGCATAAATATCCTACTTTGTTTAAAGTATATTATCTTTCAGAAATATTGACCGCTTAAGTGATGATTTAAATAGTTACTGTGCTTACAACTTAATAATAATTTTTTAAAACCTGATTTTAAAATGAGCAAAGGATTTAGATAGACATTTCTCCAAAGAAAATATTGAAATGGCCCATAAGTACATGAAAAGATGCTCAGCATCATTAGTTATTAGGGAAATGCAAATCAAAACCTCGATGAGATACCACTTCATACCCACCAGGATGGCTAGCATCAAAAAGACAGAAAATAACAAGTATTGTCAAGGACACTGAAAAATTGGAAGCTTCATGTATTGTTGGTGAGAATGTTAAATGGTGCCACCACTTTGGAAAATAGTTTAGCAGTTCCTCAAAACATAAACATATGACCTAGCAACTCCACTCTGACATATGTACACAGGAGAACTGACAACATAAGTCTAACAAAAAAAACTAATTGTTTCAGTCTGTTTTGTGTTGCTTTACAAAGGAATACCTGAGGTTGAGTAATTTATAAAGAAAAGAGGCTGATTTCACTCACGGTTCTGCAGGCTGTACAAGCAGCATGGTGCCAGCATCTGCTGGGTTTCTGATGAGGGTTTCATGCTGCTTCTACTCATGACAGAAGGCAAAGGTGGCCAGGCACAGTGGCTCATGCCTGTAATCCCAACACTTTGGGAGGCCGAGGCAGGCAGATCACATGAGGTCAGTAGTTCTAGACCAGCCTGGCCAACATGGCAAAACCCTGTCTCTACTAAAAATAGAAAGATAAGAAAGATGGTGGTGTGCATCTATGTAATTCCAGCTACTCAGGAGGTTGAGGCATGAGAATCACTTCAGCCCAGGAGACAGAGGTTGCAGTGAGCCGAGATTGTACCACTGCACTCCTGCCTGGGTGACAGAGCAACAAGATTTCCTCAAAAAACAAAACAAAAACAAAATAAAAAAAAAAAAAACTAAAACAAAGAAGGCAAAGGTGAGCCAGTGTTTGCAGAGATCACCTAGTGAAGAAGGAAGCAAGAGAGAGGAAGTGGGGGTGGGAGTGTCAGGCTTTGTTTCAACAACCAGCTTTCTTAGGAACTAATACAGCAAGAACTCACCGCTGAGGAAGGACATCAGTCTATTCATGAGGAATCTGCCCCCATGACCCAAAGCCTCTTATTGAGCCCCACCTCCAACAATGGGATCAAATTTCAACATGAGGTTTGGGGAGACAAACATCCAAACTATAGCACAAATATTCATAGCAGCATTATTCATAACAGCCAAGAAGTAGAAATAACCCAAATGTCCATCAACTAACAAATGGATAAATAAAACATGATAAATCTGTACAATAAAATATTATTCAGCCATAAAAGAGAATGAGTTACTATACATACTACAACAACATGTATGAACCCTGAAAATATTATGCTAAGTAAAAGAAGCCAAAGGCAAAAGGCTACATATGGTATTATTCCAATAGTATGAAATATATGGAATATAAAAATCTACAGAAACAGAAAGCGGACTAATGGTTGCCTAGAACTCACAGGCATTGGGAGGGGAGCAGATAGGAGGAACGGATGACTCCTGATGGATATAGGGTTTTGTTATGGGGAAAAAAGAATTCTAAAATTAGATTGTGGTGCACAGCCTTATGAATATAATCTAAAAACACATTGAATTATACAGATTAAATGGTTGAATTGTATGGTATGTTCATTATATCTCAATATATGTCAATTTCTTTAAAAAAGTAGTCACTAAACAAAACCTGTTTATCAATAGTGTTGGTTAGAAATGCATTTGAGGGCATGGCACAGTGGCTCACACCTATAATCCCAACACTTTGGGGGGCCAAGTCAGAAGGATCACTTGAACCCAAGAGTTTGAGACCAGTCTGGGTAACACAGGGAGACCTCGTCTCTACAAAAAATAAAAATGAATTAGTTGAGTGTAGTGGCATGTACCTGTATTCTCAGCTACTAGAGAGACTGAGGCAGGAGAATCACTTGAGCCTGGGAAGTCAAGGCTGTAGTGAGCCTTGATTGCACCACTGCACTCCAGCCTGGGTGACACAGAAACAGCCTGTCTGAAAGAAAAAATAAATAAAGAAATAAAGACAGACAGAGAGAGAGAGATGGAAAGAAGGAAGGAAGGAAGGAAGGAAGGAAGGAAGGAAGGAAGGAGGAAGGAAGGAAGGAAGGAAGGAAGGGAGGGAGGGAGACAGGGAGGGAGGGAGGGAGGGAAATCCATTTGAGAACCAAGTGTGGTAACACATGCTTGCATTCTCAGCTACTTGGGAGGCTAAGGTGGGAGAATCCCTTGAGCCTAGGCATTTCAGGCCAGCCTGAGCAACATAGCAAGACCCCATCTCTAAAAAAATGTTTGAGGAAATTTTTTTTTAACTAAAAATAAGACTGGGCATGGTCATGCCTGTAATCCCAACACTTTGGGAGGCCAAGGCAGGCGGATCACGAGGTTGGGAGTTTGAGACCAGCCTGACCAACATGGTGAAACCCTATGTCTATTAAAAATACAAAAATTAGCCAGGTGTGGTGGCATGTGCCTGTAATCCAGCTACTCAGGAGGCTGAAACAGGAGAACTGCTTGAACCCAGGAGGTGGAGGTTGCAGTGAGCCAAGAATGAACCACTGCACTCCAGCCTGGGTGACGGAGCGAGACCCCATCTCAAAAAATAAAAATTAAAATTAAAGAAGTGCATTTGATTACAAGTGTCAGAGAACTCAACTGATAGCAGCTTAAATCAAAAGCAGTTTACTTTTCCCAGAAAACAGGAAGTCTACAGGTAGATGATGATGCTTGGCTCTCCTGATCCACATGAAGGCATCCAGGATTTTGGATCCATGGATCCTTGTATTTGATGCCTGATGATTACAAAATGGATGTCACAGTTCCAAACACCATGATCAAAGCTAGAATAATGGACAAAGGACAATAACAGTCACTTCTGTCCCCTGTTATCAAGAACACAAAAGCTTTCCAAGACATACCCAGAAGACTCCTCCTTACATCTCATGGTCAACACTATGCCACATGGCCACCCCTAGCTGCAAGGGAGGCAAAAAAAAAAGTAGTGTTTTTCACACTACAACCCCAAACAAAGAGTTCTATAGGCAATGAAAAAGGAGAGAAAGGATATTGGATAGACAAATAATAGTGTCTGCCACACCACTGTCTCCATGCACATCCTTAAAAACCCTAACACAGAATTATATCAGCAATCTTAAATCTAAAAACACAAAATTGATATCAATGCCTTTGTTGGTACATGAAATAAACAAATCACCCCCACCCCCCCGGCCTGCCCTTCACTTTTACTCATCCCTTTCCTGTCCACTGGGATGACTTTCTTGCCACTGAGGTCAAGAAAACTTCTGAATGTTTTACTTTCTGGAAATACTCAGATAATGTAAGTGTGTGTTGAGTAAAGAAAAACAACAAACAAAAAATTTTGCCTGTGCACAAAATGTACTCTGATTTCATAAAAAGAAAGGAAACTTGATTTCTCATGGCATTATCTGCTTGTTTCATACCCTCCAACCAAACTTCCTAACACATGCACACACCTACCACAGCCTGCACGCACACACACACACTCACATAAAATCCCCTTTTTTCTCTGCAGAATCACCTTGTCTTAGAGCTTCTTTCTTCATCTAATTCTCTAGTGGTTTTCACAGAAGTACATTCCAATATTTTACTTACATTAAAATACTTATCACTTTATAAAAGAAGGAAAATGTGGTAAGATTGTGAACTATTAGTTACATAAGTAACAACATTTCTCAGATACCATTGTTTCAGATCTTCATGTGGACCTGATGGTTTCCATAATCCTGCTTGGGTGTTTACATTTTATTGAGGAAATACCATGTGCCAGACACTGATAAATTCTTAAGACATATTATCACTGCTGTTCACATTATCCTCTGAGGTTAGTGTCCTAGACCCAGAGAAGTTGAGTAACTTTCCCATGCTTACACAACTAGTTACTGGCAGACCTGAGATTTGAAGCCAGATCTGTCCGACTTTAAAACTCACATATATAGTGCTTATGAGTGAATATCTCATCGTATTTTACTTTCAAATTCAAACAGCAAATGTCATCAGACCTCCAAGAGACTTTTAATAAAAGTAATATTCTTTAATACTAAGATGAAAATAGTTTCCAAATGTCATTCTGTTTGGAAATACTTTCTTATTGATGTATTACGATGAGTAATGCTACTATTTGCTTCAGGATCCATATCATGGAACCATCTTAATGCTAAGTCTATTACACATGAATTTCTTTTTTTATTTTAAAGACAATGGTCCAAAGCAAATTCACATAAAATTTTATTTTCTAAAAATAAAATAATATATAGCAAATGTATTTGCAAAATTATTTAAAACAAAATCATTCATCTAGGTAATTTGAATAATTATGTTGCAATTTGCCTGATTATTTTTAGTCTACTTTATTTCCAAATATAACTTCACTGAATTTCCATAAGCCCTTAAATTATAAAAAAATTCAAGCGGCGGAGCAAGATGGCCGAATAGGAACAGCTCCAGTCTCCAACTCCCAGCGCGAGCGACACAGAAGACCGGTGATTTCTGCATTTTCAACTGAGGTACTGGGGTCATCTCACTAGGGAGTGCCGGACAATCGGTGCTGGTCAGCTGCTGCAGCCTGACCAGCGAGAGCTGAAGCAGGGCGAGGCATCGCCTCACCTGGAAGCGCAAGGGGGAAGGAAATCCGTTTTCCTAGCCAGGGGAACTGAGACACACAACACCTGGAAAATCGGGTATCTCCCACCCCAATACTGCACTTTCAGCAATCAGGCACACCAGGAGAATATATCCCACACCTGGCCGGGAGGGTCCCACGCCCACGGAGCCTCCCTCACTGCTAATACAGCAGTCTGGGGTGATCGATCCGCAAGGGAGCAGCGAGGCTGGGGGAGGGGCGCCCGCCATTGCCGAGGCTTAAGTAGGTAAACAAAGCCGCTGGGAAGCTCGAACTGGGTGGAGCTCACAGCAGCTCAAGGAGGCATGCCTGTCTCCGTAGACTCTACCTCTGCGGACAGCGCGCAGCTGCAGTCCAATAGGGGAAAGAGCGGGGGCCGGTGCAGACGCGAACAACTCTGTCTGACAGCTTTGGGGAGAGCCGTGGATCTCCTAACGCGAAGGTTGAGGTCTGAGAACGGACAGACTGCCTGCTCAGGTGGGTCCCTGACCCCTGAGTAGCCTAGCTGGGAGACATCCCCCACTAGGGGCAGTCTGACACCCCACACCTCACGGGTGGAGTCACCCCTGAGAGGAAACTTCCAAAGAAAGAATCAGACAGGTACACTCGCTGTTCAGCAATATTCTATCTTCGGCAACCTCTGCTGCTGATACCCAGGCAAACAGGGTCTGGAGTGGACCTCAAGCAATCTCCAACAGACCTACAGACAGTCCTTCTGACTGTCAGACGGAAAACTATCAAACAGGAAGGACACCTATACCAAACCCCATCAGTACGTCACCATCATCAAAGACCAGAGACAGATAAAACTACAAAGATGGGGAAGAAGCAGGGCAGAAAAGCTGGAAATTCAAAAAATAAGAGCGCATCTCCCCCTGCAAAGGAGCGCAGCCCATCACCAGCAACGGATCAAAGCTGGTCAGAGAATGACTTTGACGAGATGAGAGAAGAAGGCTTCAGTCCATCAAACCTCTCAGAGCTAAAGGAGGAATTACGTACCCAGCGCAAAGAGACTAAAAATCTTGAAAAAAGAGTGGAAGAATTGACAGCTAGACTAACTAATGCAGAGAAGATCATAAACGAAATGACAGAGATGAAAACCATGACACAAGAAATACGTGACAAATGCACAAGCTTCAGTAACCGACTCGATCAACTGGAAGAAAGAGTATCAGCGATTGAGGATCAAATGAATGAAATGAAGCGAGAAAAGAAACCAAAAGAAAAAAGAAGAAAAAGAAATGAACAAAGCCTGCAAGAAGTATGGGATTATGTAAAAAGACCAAATCTACGTCTGATTGGGGTGCCTGAAAGTGAGGGGGAAAATGGAACCAAGTTGGAAAACACTCTTCAGGATATCATCCAGGAGAACTTCCCCAACCTAGTAGGGCAGGCCAACATTCAAATTCAGGAAATACAGAGAATGCCACAAAGATACTCCTCCAGAAGAGCAACTCCAAGACACATAATTGCCAGATTCACCAAAGTTGAAATGAAGGAAAAAATCTTAAGGGCAGCCAGAGAGAAAGGTCGGGTTACCCACAAAGGGAAGCCCATCAGACTAACAGCAGATCTCTCGGCAGAAACTCTCCAAGCCAGAAGAGAGTGAGGCCAATATTCAACGTTCTTAAAGAAAAGAATTTTCAACCCAGAATTTCATATCCAGCCAAACTAAGTTTCATCAGTGAAGGAGAAATAAAATCCTTTACAGATAAGCAAATGCTTAGAGATTTTGTCACCACCAGGCCTGCCTTACAAGAGACCCTGAAGGAAGCCCTAAACATGGAAAGGAACAACCGGTACCAGCCATTGCAAAAACATGCCAAAATGTAAAGACCATCGAGGCTAGGAAGAAACTGCATCAACTAACGAGCAAAATAACCAGTTAATATCATAATGACAGGACCAAGTTCACACATAACAATATTCACCTTAAATGTCAATGGACTAAATGCTCCAATTAAAAGACACAGACTGGCAAACTGGATAAAGAGTCAAGACCCATCAGTCTGCTGTATTCAGGAGACCCATCTCACATGCAGAGACATACATAGGCTCAAAATAAAGGGATGGAGGAAGATCTACCAAGCAAATGGAGAACAAAAAAAAGCAGGGGTTGCAATCCTAGTCTCTGATAAAACAGACTTTAAACCATCAAAGATCAAAAGAGACAAAGAAGGCCATTACATAATGGTAAAGGGATCAATTCAACAGGAAGAGCTAACTCTCCTAAATATATATGCACCCAATACAGGAGCGCCCAGATTCATAAAGCAAGTCCTTAGAGACCTACAAAGAGACTTAGACTCCCATACAATAATAATGGGAGACTTCAACACTCTACTGTCAACATTAGACAGATCAACGAGACAGAAAGTTAACAAGGATATCCAGGAATTGAACTCATCTCTGCACCAAGCGGACCTAATAGACATCTATAGAACTCTCCACCCCAAATCAACAGAATATACATTCTTCTCAGCACCACATCGCACTTATTCCAAAATTGACCACATAATTGGAAGTAAAGCACTCCTCAGCAAATGTCAAAGAACAGAAATTATAACAAACTGTCTCTCAGACCACAGTGCAATCAAACTAGAACTCAGGACTAAGAAACTCAATCAAAACCGCTCAACTACATGGAAACTGAACAACCTGCTCCTGAATGACTACTGGGTACATAACGAAATGAAAGCAGAAATAAAGATGTTCTTTGAAACCAATGAGAACAAAGATACAACATACCAGAATCTCTGGGACACATTTAAAGCAGTGTGTAGAGGGAAATTTATAGCACTAAATGCCCACAAGAGAAAGCAGGAAAGATCTAAAATTGACACCTAACATCACAATTAAAAGAACTAGAGAGGCAAGAGCAAACACATTCAAAAGCTAGCAGAAGGCAAGAAATAACTAAGATCAGAGCAGAACTGAAGGAGATAGAGACACAAAAAACCCTCCAAAAAATCAATGAATCCAGGAGTTGGTTTTTTGAAAAGATCAACAAAATTGACATACCGCTAGCAAGACTATAAAGAAGAAAAGAGAGAGGAATCAAATAGACGCAATAAAAAATGATAAAGGGGATATCACCACTGACCCCACAGAAATACAAACAACCATCAGAGAATACTATAAATGCCTCTACGCAAATCAACTAGAAAATCTAGAAGAAATGGATAATTTCCTGGACACTTACACTCTCCCAAGACTAAACCAGGAAGAATTGAATCCCTGAATAGACCAATAGCAGGCTCTGAAATTGAGGCAACAATTAATAGCCTACACATGAAAAAAAGTCCAGGACCAGATGGATTCACAGCTGAATTCTACCAGAGGTACAAGGAGGAGCTGGTACCATTCCTTCTGAAACTATTCAATCAATAGAAAAAGAGGGAATCCTCTCTAACTCATTTTATGAGGCCAACATCATCCTGATACCAAAGCCTGGCAGAGACACAACAAAAAAAGAGAATTTTAGACCAATATCCCTGATGAACATCGATGCAAAAATTCTCAATAAAATACTGGCAAACCGGATTCAGCAGCACATCAAAAAGCTTCTCCACCATGATCAAGTGGGCTTCATCCCTGGGATGCAAGGCTGGTTCAACATTCGCAAATCAATAAACGTAATCCAGCATATAAACAGAACCAAAGACAAGAACCACATGATTATCTCAATAGATGCAGAAAAGGCTTTTGACAAAATTCAACAGCCCTTTATGCTAAAAACGCTCAATAAATTCGGTATTGATGGAACGTACCTCAAAATAATAAGAGCCATTTATGACAAACCCACAGCTAATATCATACTGAATGGGCAAAAACTGGAAAAATTCCCTTTGAAAACTGGCACAAGACAGGGATGCCCTCTCTCACCACTCCTATTCAACATAGTGTTGGAAGTTCTGGCTAGGGCAATCAGGCAAGAGAAGAAATCAAGGGTATCCAGTTAGGAAAAGAAGAAGTCAAATTGTCCCTGTTTGCAGATGACATGATTGTATATTTAGAAAACCCCATTGTCTCAGCCCAAAATCTCTTAAGCTGATAAGCAACTTCAGCAAAGTCTCAGGATACAAAATTAATGTGCAAAAATCACAAGCATTCTTAAACACCAGTAACAGACAAGCAGAGCCAAATCAGGAATGAACTTCCATTCACAATTGCTTCAAAGAGAATAAAATACCTAGGAATCCAGCTTACAAGAGATGTAAAGGACCTCTTCAAGGAGAACTACAAACCACTGCTCAGTGAAATCAAAGAGGACACAAACAAATGGAAGAACATACCATGCTCATGGATGGAAGGATCAATATCGTGAAAATGGCCATACTGCCCAAGGTTATTTATAGATTCAATGCCATCCCCATCAAGCTACCAATGACTTTCTTCACAGAATTGGAAAAAACTGCTTTAAAGTTCATATGGAACCAAAAAAGAGCCCGCATTGCCAAGACAATCCTAAGTCAAAAGGACAAAGCTGGAGGCGTCACGCTACCTGACTTCAAACTATACTACAAGGCTACAGTAACCAAAACAGCATGGTACTGGTACCACAACAGAGATATAGACCAATGGAACAGAACAGAGTCCTCAGAAATAATACCACACATCTACAGCCATCTGATCTTTGACAAACCTGAGAGAAACAAGAAATGGGGAAAGGATTCCCTATTTAATAAATGGTGCTGGGAAAATTGGCTAGCCATAAGTAGAAAGCTGAAACTGGATCCTTTCCTTACCCTTATAGGAAGATTAATTCAAGATGGATTAGAGACTTAAATGTTAGACCTAATACCATAAAAACCCTAGAAGAAAATCTAGGTAGTACCATTCAGGACATAGGCATGGGCAAGGACTTCATGTCTAAAACACCAAAAGCAACGGCAGCAAAAGCCAAAATTGACACATGGGATCTAATTAAACTAAAGAGCTTTTGCACAGCAAAAGAAACTACCATCAGAGTGAACAGGCAACCTACAGAATGGGAGAAAATTTTTGCAACCTACTCATCTGACAAAGGGCTAATATCCAGAATCTACAAAGAACTCAAACAAATATACAAGAAAAAAACAAACAACCCCATCAAAAAGTGGGGAAGGATATGAACAGACATTTCTCAAAAAGAAGACATCCATACAGCCAACAGACACATGAAAAAATGCTCATCATCACTCGCCATCAGAGAAATGCAAATCAAAACCACAATGAGATACCATCTCACACCAGTTAGAATGGCAATCATCAAGAAGTCAGGAAACAACAGGTGTTGGAGAGGATGTGGAGAAATAGGAACACTTTTACACTGTTGGTGGGATTGTAAACTAGTTCAACCATTATGGAAAACAGTATGGCGATTCCTCAAGGATCTAGAACTAGATGTACCATATGACCCAGCCATCCCACTACTGGGTATATACCCAAAGGATTATAAATTACTCTACTACAAGACACATGCACACGTATGTTTATTGCGGCACTATTCACAATAGCAAAGACTTGGAATCAACCCAAATGTCCATCTGTGACAGACTGGATTAAGAAAATGTGGCATATATACACCATGGAATACTATGCAGCATCAAAAAGGATGAGTTTGCGTCCTTTGTAGGGACATGGATGCAGCTCGAAACCATCATCTTAGCAAACTATCACAAGAAGAGAAAACCAAACACCGCATGTTCTCACTCATAGGTGGGAACTGAACAATGAGATCACTTGGACTCAGGAAGGGGAACATCACACACTGGGGCCTATCATGGGGAGGGGGAGGGGGAGGGATTGCATTGGGAGTATACATGATATAAATGATGAATTGATGGGTGCTGACGAGTTGATGGGTGCAGCACACCAACATGGCATAAGTATACATATGTAACAAACCTGCACGTTATGCACATGTACCCTAGAACTTAAAGTATAATAAAAAAAAAAAAAATTCAAGCAAAAGTTTTTAAAGATAAATAGAATGCATCAGTGGATTTTGTAAATCATTCAATAGCCACAGATTTAGATAGTATTATAACCCATAAACTCACAAAATATGATGCTATTGTCTCCTTTATTTGACAAGATAAACAAGTGTACAGCTCATTTATTCCTAAGAACACAGCTTATCTTCGACAACGCCTATGATATCACATATTATTATTTTTCAGGAAACAATCTCTAAAATAGAAGAGTAAAACAATTCCCAAACTTTCCAATAGCCTTCCCTAAAAGAGTCATTTCTAAGTGAGTATTTTGGAACTTGAGATGCCTTTTTACATATGAATGTCATCTAGTAAATATCTAACATTTCTGATAAGCAAATGCTTGTAGTAAATCTAGCTGCCACATACTCTACTATCATAAAGGTAAAATATATTCAAAGTGATCATTTTGAAGATATCAAGATGTCATGTTCCCCCGTTGTACCTCTGAAATAAGACTAGAGTTACTCTTTCAATTCACTTTACTTCAAGAAATACTTCTTGAACATCATCTACACACCTACACCTCTTTCTTCACCTCCTACGTAATGAGCAGAGAGAGAAAGGAGTCCCTCTTCTTCTCAATATGTGGGATTATGTGAAAATCCAAGAGTGCAGATTCTTAAAAAGGAGTGTATTAGTTTAGTCTCTTTTCATTGCAAATATCAGAAACCTAGCTTGAGTTAACTTAGACTAAAACATAATTTTAAGAAGAATCTATTGGCTGTGTACCAAAAAGTCTAGGAATAGAATTAGTTTTAGACAATAGATCTGAGGATTCTAATGATATCATCAGGCATCTTTCCCTCTCCCAGAGTCAACTTTTGACACTGTTTACCTGCATTATCTTTTTCTCTTCTACCTACAATCTTGCTCTCTGTGATTTGAGAAAATGGCCACTGGCAACCTTGAACTCAGAATGTTCCAGAATCATTAAACTAGAAGAAAAAGTCTTCTCCCACTTGTTCTAGTAGAAAAGTCATACTCTGATCTGTCCGTTTGGCTGACATTTCAACTGAACTCTCTAAGGAGATTGGGATACAAATTATAGTGATCGACAGTTCATATAGAAGCCCACAGAATAGAAAATGATAGTTCCAAAAAAAAGGTAGATGTTGGATAAATGAATTAGATTTATGCAATTATGGAGAGTTAGAAATGGAGGCAGAGTTCTATTAAAGAAATAAAATATGTAATTTAAAACTTTTCCGCAAAAAAAAAACACTCCAGATTCAGATGGCTTCACTGATGAAACCTATCAAATATTCAAGAAAGGAAGAATACCAATCCTACATAAAACTTTTCATAAAAGAAAGGAGAAGGAAAAACATACCAGTTGGTTTCATAACGCCTGATACCAAAACCTCAAACACATTAAAAAAAAAAAAAGAAAGAAAATTATATAACTGGTTAGCTCAGGTGGTTAGAGCGTGGTGCTAATAAAAAAGGAAAACTGTAAATCAATATCTTTACGAACACAGATTCAGAAATCCTCAATGAAGTACTGGGCAATGGGATCCATCAACATATTAATAGAAGAAGGATAATATCCCACGATCAAGTGAGGTTTATTCTAGGAATTCAAAGTTGGGTCAACATGAGAAACTCAATGTAATTCACCACTCTACCAAAATAAGAGAGAAAAAAAATCATCTCAATAAAGAGAAGGTATTTGACAAAATTCAACACCATTCCTCCTGAAAATTTCAGAAACTAGAAATCAAAAATAATTGTCTCAATCTGATAAAGGACAACAAACAGCTAAAATCCAAGATGAACTAATGCTTTTCTCATAGCAGCAGGCACAGGACAAAGATATCTGTTATCATTTCTATCCAACATTGTATTGGAAGTTGTCAACAATTGCTTTGAACGCAATAACATATAATGTTAATATATAGCATATAGCATAAACCTTATATGTTATTGCATTCAATGCAGTTGTCAACAACTCTATTATTTGGTGATCAGAAAGCTGTTTTGGGCCAGGTATGATGGCTCATGCCTGTAATTCCAGAACTTTGGGAGGCTGAGGCAGGAGGATCACTTGGCCTAGGAGTTCAAGACAAGCCTGGGCAACATAGTGAGACCTCGTCTCTACTAAAAGTTAAAAAAACTTAGCTGGGTGTAGTGGTGTGCCCCTGTAGTCTCAGCTACTTGAGATGCTGAAGTAAGAAGATCGCTTGAGCTTGGGAGGTCAAGGCTACAGTGAGCCATGATTGCACCACTGTACTCCAGCCTAGACAACAGAGGGAGACCAAACAAAAAAGAAAGAAAGAAAAGAAAAGAAAAGAGAAAGAAAGCTGTTTTAAACATTTTACATCCTAATATGATAGCTTGTTAGGTATGTGTGAACAACGATCCAAAATACGTCACACATGCACACACGTACATGTACACATCATACAGCATAAATATCCTATAGAGTTTGTATATTCAAAAACAAGAGGCCTCCTTTGCCTGAGTCCTCGTTACTGGGCAGTTGATGGGAATTGCTGTTAGACTGGCAACTTCTGGAACCATTGAACAAACTAGCAAATTCTTTGCACCCACAGGGATTCTAGCCCAGCACTAAGGCCAATTCCAAGAGCCTCTCTGCACCAAGTTCTTGTGCACACTAAAGGAACTCTCCCCTTTGCTGCAATTATATTCCGCCTGATGATTCTTATCTGCTTCAGTGCCTCACAACAGTAACGAGGGTATTCCTTTCAGTGGTCAAGACAGTCTTGCTGCTTTCCTCTTTATCATCAACATGTGTGACCTGCACACCAAGATGCAGTTAATCAACTGGTGATAGGTAGAGAAATTTCCTCCATACCCTAGTAAACTCTTAACTGATAATGTCTATTGTCTTTGTTAAGAGAGGAAATCTTTCCAAAATCATCACTGGGATACTGGGTCAAATCACAGTGGGCCTCTTTGGCCATGATGACCATATCACCTTTTCTTTGCAGGAGCAAAGACATATGGTGGCCCCCACTGACTCCACATATGGCCCCTAAGCTAAGGCCCCTCATTTCTCTCTACAACTTGCAAATAACTCTTCTATCTGGAATAACTCCTTCCTGCCCCACAACAACACACCCTGCCAACTGCCAGCTCCCAGTGATATATGGGCACCTTTATCAGGACAATTTGACTTCTGGTCTGCCTATCAATGCTATCTTCCTAGGAGGGACCACCTTAAGGCTGCCTTCTAAAGCACTCAAGAGGAGAACCAGTTCTATCTGGATCATGCCCCCACCTAAGCTACACAGCAACGGGAGAGCACACATGGATTTCACACATCAAATTCCAGGCTGTGATCCCACTCAAACCACTTCCTCAGTGTGGAGAGTGGTTCAAGAGAAGTATAATTAAATAGTATCAGATGCTTAGGAAATAGAATAATGAATAAACTAATATTTAAATTTTTTTTTAAAAAGAGGCATTCTACCAGAAGAAAACTTAACTGGGAAGACATTCATGGGGTATAAGTGCACTGCCTACACTTGGGGAAAGATTAGGAGAAGGATGCATGATCTAAATTGCAACGTTGCCGGGCGCAGTGGCTCAAGCCTGTAATCCCAGCACTTTGGGAGGCCGAGACGGGCGGATCACGAGGTCAGGAGATCGAGACCATCCTGGCTAACATGGTGAAACCCCGTCTCTACTAAAAATACAAAAACTAGCCGGGCGAGATGGCGGGCGCCTGTAGTCCCAGCTACTGGGGAGGCTGAGGCAGGAGAATGGCGTAAACCCGGGAGGCGGAGCTTGCAGTGAGCTGAGATCCGGCCACTGCACTCCAGCCTGGGTGACAGAGCGAGACTCCGCCTCAAAAAAAAATAAATAAATAAAAATAAATAAATTGCAACCTTTATTGACTGAATGTCGGGCTCTGTTCTATACCTTTGAAAACAAAGAAAGAGAGAGAGAGAAAGAGAGAAAGAAACAAATGGAGGAGGAAGGAAGGAAGGAAAGGAAGGAAGGAAGGAAGGAAGGAAGGAAGGAAGGAAGGAAGGAGAAAAAAAGATTTTAATGGCAAAAGGCCTTGACTATGAGAAAAACTGGTTTAAAATACATTTTAGTTGTCCAGAAACTGAATTTGTTGAAATGCCCATTTTCCCTCTCTTCTTTTCTTTTCTTTTTTTTTTTTTTTGAGACGGAGTCTCGCTCTGTCGCCCAGGCTGGAGTGCAGTGGCCGGATCTCAGCTCACTGCAAGCTCCGCCTCCCGGGTTCCCGCCATTCTCCTGCCTCAGCCTCCGGAGTAGCTGGGACTACAGGCGCCCGCCACCGCGCCCGGCTAGTTTTTTGTATTTTTTTAGTAGAGACGGGGTTTCACCGTATTAGCCAGGATGGTCTCGATCTCCTGACCTCGTGATCCGCCCGTCTCGGCCTCCCAAAGTGCTGGGATTACAGGCTTGAGCCACCGCGCCCGGCCCATCCCTCTCTTCTGAGTTTGTATTTCTCTTACTGTAAGAGATGGTTATGTCACTGCATACATGTATCCCTAAAAGTTCACCATTTCTGCCTTCTGTCATTATCATCACAAATTTAATTTCAATTCTCCCTAATAACAATGGGCCAATATTTGCAGTCCAATGGCAAAACTTCACTTCGGTCCTGGAAATGAGAGCCCCAGAAGGCTAAGAGCGAAAGGGTCAGATAAAGACAATTAAAAAGCAGACTATTCACCACTTTCTTTTCATTCTCATTAGCACTCTCAACCACCTTCCAGCATTTTTTCTGGAGAATTTTCCCTCCAGAGATTCATATCAAAAGTAAGCTTATTATACAAATCTGAGAGGAAATAGGATTGGGGTAAAAATGTCTGGTCTTACACTCTGGCGTCTATTTCTGGCCTTAACAAATGCATCTTTGGTCAAGTAGAACGTGAAACATAATAACTTGGTTACAACCTCAAAGATATAAATTAGTCATTGAGATATTTTATGATATGTTTTATTTGGGGAATGGCCTTTCTGGAAAAGACTAGCAAAATGGTTTTTCTTTGTTTTCCATAGGACACAAGACTTCCTAAAATGATCAGTATCACTAAGAACAATTTTTTACTTCTATTTTTATTTATTTTAGAGACAGGGTCTCACTCTGTTGCACAGGCTGGAGTGCAAGTGGTGCAATCATAGCACACAGCAGTCTTGAACTCCTGGACTCGGGTGATCCTCCTGCCTCAGCCTCCCAAGTAGCTAAGGCTCCAGGGGCTTGCCACCATGCCTGGCTAATACTTTCATTTTTATTTTTTGTAGAGACTGGGTCTTGCTCTGTTACCCAGGCTGATCTCGAACTCCTGGGCTCAAGCAATCATCCTGCCTTGGCCCTCTCAAAGTGCTGGCATTATAGGCATGAGCCACTGCTTCTGGCCGCCTGCTTTTTGTTGTTGTTATGTTGTTTTGTTTTGTTTTCTTAATGAGATAGCACACATACTGAGAGGAAAACTTCAAATAGAACAAGGAGTTCCATTCTACTCCACATTCTAAGCCAGTTACATCTGAAAATTACTTCCATCAAGAGTTTTCTACTTATCCTTGCAGAAGTTCTATACATTTATATATGTATATATATTTTAGTAGTTATTTTTCTAATTCCTTTGCTTTACACAAATGGAGGAATGTGACTTGTTCTATATCTTTTTGTAACATCTATCTTATTTATTTTAAAAAGCCACAGTCTTTCCTATTGCTATACATTTAGATTGACTATTTTTTCTCGATACAAATTACACTTCAACATCTTACATATACATCTTTTCAGCTTTGTGAATGCATGTCCATTGGATAAATTCCTAAAAGTGGAATTTCTGGATGAGAAACTTTGTGTATGCTTAACTTTAATGGATATTGCTAAATTGCCCTCCACAGAGTAATATTTCTCAATTTGTGCTCTCTCACTAACAGTGGATGGGAGTATGCTTTTCCCCATATTCTTATTAACATTATTGTATTATCCAACTTGTTAAACCTTTTTAATAATCTGACATGTGACAAATGATACCTTCTTTGTGTGTTTTTTGTTTGTTTCAATATACATATCTTTGTAAATAAGGTTGAGAATAATTTCATGTGTTTATATTACATTTACATTTACTTTTCTATGAAATAACCTATTTATATATTTTGTCAATTTTTTTATTTTTGTAGCTTGTCCTTTTCTTATTGACTCTTAAGAATTCTTCAATGCTAAGAAAATTTGTGTTTTGCCTGAAATGTTTTTTTGTAATTTGCTAGTTGTCTTTCACCTTTGTTTAGAATATTTCTTGCTGTACAGAAAGCTTGATTTTCTTTGATATATAGCTACATTTCAGTATTTTTTGTTCTACTTTCTTTTGTATGTCAGTTAAAAAATTCTTCATTACACCAAAATTATTGTTTAAATTGTCACATTTTCCTTGAATATTTTATTGTTTTCTTTTTCATTTATTTCTGACAGTTTAGAAGTTAGTAGGCATTCCGCTATATTTTTCCACAAATGGAAAGTCAGTAGTTCCAATACCAAATTAGTAAATAACCTATTTTTATATACTGATTTAAAATGTCATCTTTGGTACATATCAGATTCCCATATTATTTTGATTCTAGATGTAGACTGTGTTTTCTTCTAGTGGCAGTATACAGTAGGCAAACCTCCTCAAGTTAAAATGTGCCAAAACATTGGTCCCCTCAGCCCCTGGGGCAGCTAAGCTGGTCCTCAGGTAACCCGGGCCTTAAGCAATTGCTTCCACATGTGACTTTGATTGATTTCCCAGAGTGCCATAAAAATATTTTCATTTTCTATGTGTACCACAACATGAAGAAGGTTGAGAAGCACTGGTGTTTGTTTGTAGGTGTACAGGATTAAATTATCTCTGCACAAAAGCTATCTAGGTTCAAATTCAGGACCTATCTTTACTGGTTGTATGACCTTGTGTGAATTATTAACTTACCTTGCTGAAAAGGGAATTAAAGAAATTTGTTCTTGCTATTGTTTGTTTATCTTTCCTTGGGAATGAATATTGAGTTTCACTGAATGCCTTTTCGCCATCTATGAAAATACTACCTTTTTAATCATTTAGCCTATTAAATATATAAATTAAATCAATATGTTTTTTTTTTTTTTTTTTTTTTTTGAGGCGGAGTCTTGCTCTGTCACCCGGATGGAGTGCAGTGGCCCGATCTCAGCTCACTGCAAGCTCCGCCTCCGGGGTTTACACCATTCTCCTGCCTCAGCCTCCCGAGTAGCTGGGACTACAGGCGCCAGCCACCTCGCCCGGCTAGTTTTGTATTTTTAGTAGAGATGGGGTTTCATCGTGTTAGCCAGGATGGTCTCGATCTCCTGACCTCGTGATCCGCCCGTCTCGGCCTCCCAAAGTGCTGGGATTACAGGCTTGAGCCACCGCGCCCGGCCATCAATATGTTTCTTAATATTGAACCATTAGTTCATTCCTGACAGGATCTTTACTTAGTATATATTATTATTTGAAATTACTAATAGATGCTATTACCTAATTTCCTTAGGGTTTTGCATTGATATTCACAAATTACATTTATTAATAATTCTCTTTTTCTGTACTATATCACATTTTGGAATAATTGCTTTCTGGCATCACAGAGAATATTTGGAAATTTTCCTTCTTTATGCATTGAAACAGTTGAAATAGCATTGAGATTATTTGTTCTTTGGAGGTTTGAATGATACCTTCTGTGAAGATATCTGGGCTTGATACTTCTTAGCAGGTCACTAAGAAGCCAGCATCATCCTGATACCAAAACCTGACAGAGATACACACAAAAAAAGAAAAATTCAGGCCAATATCCCTGATGAACATTGAGAAGAAAATCCTTGTGAAATTCCTCATTTATAACTTCAAACAATGCCACATTTCCAGTTAATTTAAGGGAGATTTTACAATGACATTACTGGTGAATTATCTTTGCTGACATTTAGACTCCCCAAAGTCCAACTTGATTCAACTTGTTTCATAGTCTTTATTTCCAACATGATCCATAGAACAAGTTTTAAAACTTCTGTTTTAAAGGGATAGCCATGTAACAGAGAAATTGAGAAAGGGGTATTTCCAGATGCTGACCCTAAAGTGTACCTTCTTCTGTGAGCCAGAGTCTAGTAAATTCTACTTTTGCACATTCTTCATAGATTCTCAAGCTTTTAGCTGGGATTTATAATCTTAAAATGGATGATTCAAGTTACTAAAATAAACTCAATTTCTTATTTATTCTGGACTGCCTAAGATTAGCTACATTTCTGGCTTTGAATTTATAGCCTGTGGTCCCTGAAAAACACATGTGTTTTTGGATATCACCACTGCAAGATAATTTACAAACCTTGAATTTATTATCTTTCTAAAGATAATTTTAAAATTAAGTGTAATAGAATATTAAATTTGATATTTCCTGGATTTTTTTGTTTTGGGGTTTCTATGTTTTTGTTTCAACAGACACCCCAAAATCTAAACAGACACCTCAAAATCTAAAAACAATACAAGTGCCATATATATATACACATATATATGTGTATATCATTATGCATATATATATACATACGTGTGTATATATATGTATATGTATGACATCTGTTGTTTTATATATATGTATGATGTGTGTACATACACACATTCTAAATCAAAGTGCCTGATTGCTTTTTCATTCATTAATTCATATGTTGAACATATATCTATTGAGGGCCTACTATGTGTCAGGCTCTTCTCTAAAACCAAATGATACAGAAATAATCAAAACACATAAAAAATGTCTGCTTTATTGCTGCTTGCATTCCAGTGGATATTTGAAGACTATTATTCGCCTCCAGATTAAGAGACAGCTAAGTACCCAGAGGGTGAAGAGGCTGCTAATGAGGATTTTTTTTTCGAGACTATTGTTAGAGCATTGTAAATTATCTCTCTCCTACATGGGAGGGAAAGGAAACTCCCCCTTCATCTCAAGCCAATTGAAGGGGACCTCAAAAGAACCATTTGGAAAGCTAATATGCATTCTCTGCAATTTCAGAGACATGAGAGCAAGTTACTTGACCCATGGTTGAACAAAAAAGCAAAGGTAAGTGTACCTACAGCTGCCTATAGAAGAACAAGAAGCCTCTTGTCAGTAGTAAGTTACAAGTTCATTGAAACCAGGGCAGAGGGGTCGATTTTCCATAGATCACATACAACTCTGTGGAATGGTGCTGCCTGATAGTCAAGTTGATTAGCTGGTCATAAGTGCCACCAAAAGCTTCTGCCAAGGGTGAGGCAGCCTCAGCAACAAGAAGATAAAGTTGTGTCATAGATGCAGAAGAGATATGAAGGGATAAAACTGACCATGTGGAAGTGGCATCACTCATGCCAGGAACTGCAGGTGAAGATCTCCAGGGAGGGAATCATTAAACTGAAGGGGAAAATAAAAGTAAGCCTTGAATTCCATCATGCCCAGATGGCATCAACACCATATTATAACTTTACCAGTCCAAAAGCACATTTCTGCCCCTTATTCTCCATTCTCTACTCTAATATTCCCTAGTTTAAAGGAGCCCAAAACAGCAACTGTTAAGGGGAGAATGCAGTGAAGCCAAAAAAAAAAAAATTCAGATCATAAGAACCTCTCTCTACCACACCTTCTCGGTCTACAGAGCCTGAGGCCAACCTAAACTAGGGAAGAAGAGAAATCTTAAACTAAATGAGATTCGGGACTTTTGATCAGCATTTGTGCTGTATATTCATTATTTAATGAGCAGAGGAGTCTTCGGACCTGACTGAGATTTTATTCCAGGGGCTAGAAATAACTGATACGAAGAACAAGTGAAAAAGAATAAATTAAAGGTGCATTCTGCTTTACTCTACAAAGTACAGTTCATCCAATAAACCAATTAAATAAGTTTAGCCTTTCCTAAGTAGAAAGAAACATAAACCTCTAAGTTAGACTTGCTGGGAAAACAAGGTAACATAATGTGGAATCTTTTGATATAAAAAGTGAAGCTACAAAGCCTCCTGAATCAATTTCTAAATAACCTATGGCAATAGGATATTAGAGAAACATAGAAAAATAATAACATATCTCCACTATGGGCATCTTTCCCAGGTTTTATAAAATGTCTCTGATTATTTCTGTTATCAAATTTTATGATTGGGAAATTATGAGTGGGAACCATAGAGCTCTGAGGGGAGTAATTGTTTTTGTTTTTTTCAAAAGCTTAATTTGAGTATGATGCCTGTAACAGGTTCAACAGTGGTAGAATAAAATTTCTACCACTTGTGCAATAGAATATAAAGATCATCCAAAATAGAAGATAAATGAGTCAGGTATTAAATATAGCAGATATTTCCAGATCAGCATGCCCTCGTAGCATAGTTCAAGGGTTAAGATATATCCTGAACTTACTATAGCAATAATCTTTCCAGGTGCATGTTGGACAACAATGAAGCCTAAAGCTGAAAAGGACATGCATAAGGCCTTCCTCTAAAAATGAAAATAATGTAATAGCCCCCAAAAATTATAGTCTGGTCACCTTAACATTGATATCTGAAAAGACCAAACTCATTAATCATTTCATTTATAAAATGCTAAACAATCACGGGCGCCAGTGAGTAGTCAGTGGAATTTTAGGAAGAATAAATCAGTCAGACCTATGTAATACTGCTCCATGACAGACTGCCAGGCATTATTGATTGGAAGGGAAGGAAAAAAGACTTTAAACCTGGTCTTAAAGGATGTACTCATAAATAAATCTAGGAAGATATTTTCAACGTGCATCACTACAAGAATTCTCAACTTCTTAGAAGGCAGAACAGATGATATTTCATTCTCCTCTTTTCTTTCCTAAAGCAAAAACAACAGGGTGATTAAGCCTTAGTTAAGCATATAGAAACAGAGAAAAAACAAAGGAAAGAAATCCTTTACCAAATTGTTGTAAATTGAGAGGGTGTCATTCACATTGCAAGTAGAGAAAACATACTATAAATAAATTTGCAGGTGGATTTATCTTATGCTACATTAGTACAAAAAAAGTCAAAAGCTAGGGAATGTGGCTCCCCCCCAAAAAAGACGAGAAAGATTCAGGAGACAAAAATCGATTTTGAGACAAAAACTACAAAAATAGACACAAAAAAAGTCATTATATAATGATATCGGAGTCAATTCAGCAAGAGAACATAACAATTGTAAATATATATGCACCTAACACTAGAGCACCCAGATATATAAAGAAAATATTATTAGAGCTAAAGAGAGAGATGGGCCCCAATACAGTGATAGCTGAAGAGTTCAACATCCCATTTTCAGCATTGGGCAGGTTATCTAGATAGAAAATCAACAAAGAAACATAGGACTTAATGTGTATTATAGATCAATTATATCTAATAGATATTTACAGAACATTTCATGCTATGATTGCAGAATACACATTCTTCTCCTCAGTACATGGATAATTCTCAAGGATAGGCCACAAGTTAGGTCACAAATCAAGTGTTCAAAGTTTCAAAAATAATTGAAAACATATCATATTAGTTTATTCTCACACTGCTATAATGAACTATCTGAAACTGGGTAATTGATGAAGAAAATAAGAGCATGGTTGGGAGACCTCAGGAAACTGACAAAATCATGGCAGAAGGTGAAGGAGAAGCCAGCAAGCACATCCTACCATTGTGGAGCAGAAAAGAGAGATAATTAAGGGGGAAGTGCCACACACTTTCAAACAACCAGATCTCATGAAAACTAGCTTGCTATCATGCGAAAACAACATAACAAGTATATTCTCTGACCACAATGGAATTAACTAAAATAAACAAAAAGAGGAGCTTTGGAAACTATATGAACACATGGAAATAAAACAATATGCTCCTGAATGACCAGTGGGTCAATGAAGAAATTAAAAAGAAAATTTCAGCCATGAGCCAAGATTGTGCCACTGCACTCCAGCCTGGGTGACAGGCAAGACTCTGTTCTAGAAAATAATCCCCTTTACAATAGCTACAAATAAAAATAAAATGCATAAGAATAAATTTAATCAAAGAAATGAAAGATCACTGCAATAAAAACTACAGGCTAGGTACAATGAGTCATTCCTGTAATCTCAGCATTTTGAGAGGTCAAGGCAGGAGGATTGCTTGAGCCCAGGAGTTCAATAGAAGACTGGGCAGCATAGTGAGACCCCATTTCTACAAACAAATAAATAAATTTCTTTTAACTTTTACACTTTACAAAAAAAAAAAAACTATACATGGAATGCCAAGATGGCCAAATAGTAACAGCTCTGGTCTTTAGCTCCCAGCATGATCAATGCAGAAGATGAGTAATTTCTGCATTTCCAACTGAGGTACCTGGTTCATCTCACTGGGACTGTTTGGACAGTGGGTGCAGCCCACAGAGGGTAAGCTGCAGCAGGGCAGGGCATCACCTCACCCGGGAAGGGCAAGGGGTCAGGGTATTTCCCTTTCCTAGCCAACGGAAGCCGTGAAGGGCAAGGGGTTGGGGTATTTCCCTTTCCTAGCCAAGGGAAGTGTGAGACTGTACATGGAAAAACAGGACATTCCCACCTAAATACTGTGCTTTTTCAATGGTCTTAGCATGGCACACCAGGAGATTGTATCTGGCACCTGGCTTGGAGGGTCCCATGCCCACAGAGCCTTGCTCACTGCTAGCACAGCAGTCTGAGATCAACCTGAGAGGCAACAGCCTGGCAGCGAGAGGGGCATCCACCATTGCTGAGGCTTGAGTAGGTAAACAAAGCAGCCAGGGAAGCTCACACTAAGTGGAGCCCACTGTGGCTCAGCAAGGCCTACTGCTTCTGTTGTCTCCACCTCTAGGGGCAGGGCATAGCTGAACAAAAGGCAGCAGAAACTTCTGCAGACTTAAACGTCTCTGTCTGACTGCTCTGAAGAGAGCAGTGGTACTCCCAGCATGGTGTTTGAGCTCTGAGAATGGACAGACTGCCTCCTCAAGTGGGTCCCTGACCCCTATGTAGCCTAACTGGGAGACACCCTCCAGTAGGGGCCTACTGACATCTCTTAAAGGCGGGTGCCCCTCTGGGATGAAGCTTCCATAGGAAGGATCAGGCAGCAATATTTTCTGTTCTGCAATATTTGCTGTTCTGCAGCCTCTACTGGTGATACCCAGGCAAAGAGGGTCTAAAGTGGACCTCCAGCAAACTCCAACAGACCTGCAGCTGAGGGACCTGACTGTTACAAGGAAAACTAGCAAACAGAAAGGAATAGCACCAACATCAAGTAAAAGGACATCCACACCAAAACCCCATCTGTAGGTCACCAACATCAAAGACCAAAGGTAGATAAAACCACAAAGATGGGGAGAAACCAGAGCAGAAAAGCTGAAAATTCCAAAGACCAGAGCACCTCTTCCCCTCCAAAGGATCATAGCTCCTCGCCAGCAATGGAACAAAGCTGGATGGAAAATTACTTTGACGAGTTAACAGAAGTAGGCTTCAGAAGGTCGGTAATAACAAACTTCTCCAAAGTGAAGGAGGATGTTTGAACACATTGCAAGGAAGCTAGAAACCTTGAAGAAAGATTAGACGAATGGCTAACTAGAATAAATAGTGTAGAGAAGACCTTAAATGACCCGATGGAATTGAAAACCATGGCACGAGAATGATGTGACGCACGCACAAGCTTCAGTAGCCGATTCGATCAACTGGAAGAAAGGATATCAGTGATTGAAGATCAAATTAATGAAATGAAGCAAGAAGAGAAGTTTAGAGAAAAAAAGAGTAAAAAGAAATGAACAAAGCCTCTCAGAAATATGGGACTATGTGAAAAGACCAAATCTACATTTGATTTGCGTACCTGAAAGTGACGGGGAGAATGGAACCAAGTTGGAAAACACTCTTCAGGATATTATCCAGGAGAACTTCCCCAACCTAGCAAGGCAGGCCAACATTCAAATTCAGGAAATAGAGAACACCACATAGATACTCTTCGAGAAGAGCAACCCCAAGACACATAATTGTCAGATTCACCAAAGTTGAAATGAAGGAAAAAATATTAAGGGCAGCCAGAGAGAAAGGTCGGGTTACCCACAAACGGAAGCCCATCAAACAAATGGTGAATCTCTCTGCAGAAACCCTACAAGCCAGAAGAGAGTAGGGGCCAATATTCAACATTCTGAAAGAAAATTTTCAACCCAGAATTTCATATCCAGCCAAACTAAGCTTCATAAGTGAAGGAGAAATACAATTTTTTACAGACAATCAAATGCTGAGAGATTTTGTCACCACAAGGCCTGCCTTACAAAAGCTCCTGAAGGAAGCACTAAACATGGAAAGGAACAATGGGTACCAGTCACTGCAAAATCACGCCAAATGTAAAGACCATCAATGCTAGGAAAAAACTACATCGACTAATGGGCAAAATAACCAGCTAATATCATAATGTCACGATCAAATTAACACATAACAATATCAACCTTAAATGTAAATGGGCTAAATGTCCCAATTAAAAGACACAGAACCAACCCAAATGTCCATCAATGATAGACTGGATAAAGAAAATGTGGCACATATACACCAGGAGTAGCCATAAGAAGGAATGAGTTCATGTCCTTTGCAGGGACATGGATGAAGCTGGAAACCATCATTCTCAGCAAACTATCATAAGAACAAAAAACCAAACACCCCATGTTCTCACTCACAAGTGGGAACTGAACAATGAGAATACTTGGACACAGGGCGGGGAGCATCACACACCAGGGCCTGTAAGAGGATGGGGGACTGGGGGAGGGATAGCATTAGGAGAAAAATCTAATATAAATGATGAGTTGATGGGTGCAGCAAACAAACATAGCCCGTGTATACCTATGTAACAAACCTGCACATTGTGCACATATACCCTACAACTTAAAGTATAATAATTTAAAAAACTATGAAACATTGATGTAAGAAATTAAAAAGGACACAAGAAATAAAAAAATCCATATTCATATATTCAAAACATCAATTTTTTATTTCAATAGTTTTGGGGATATAGGTGGCTTTTGGTTACATGGATGAGTTCTTGGTGGTGAATTCTGGAATTCGTAATGCACCCATCACCTGAGCAGTGTACACCATACCTAATATGTTGTCTTTTATCCCTCATCCTCCTCCCAACCTCCCCCACCCCAAGTCCTCAAAGTCCATTTTATCACTCTGTATGTTTTTGCATCCTCATAGCTTAGCTCCCACTTACAAGTGAAAACATATGGTATTTGGTTTTCCATTCCTGCGTTACATCACTTAAAATAACGACCTCTAACTCTATCCAAGTTGCTGCAAGATATTATTTTGTTCCTTTTAATGGCTGAGTAGTATTTCCTGATGTATATATACCACACTTTCTTTACCCACCCATTGGTCAATAGGCAGGTTAGTTCCATATCCTTACAATTGTGAACTGTACTGCTATAAATATGCATGTGCATGTGTCTTTTTTATATAATAACTTATTTTCCTTTGGGTAGATACCTAGTAGCGGATTGTTGGATTAAATGATAGATCTATGTTAAGTTCTTTAAGGAATCTCCATAATGTTTTTCATAGTGATTGCACTAATTTGCATTCTCACCAGCAGCGTAAGTGTGCTTCCTTTTCACCACATCCACACCAGTATCTATTGTTTTTTGACTTTTTAATTATGTCCATTCATGCAGGAGTAAGGTGGTATCATGTGGTTTTAATTTGCATTTTCCTGATGATGAGTAAAGTTGAGCATTTTTTCATGTTTGTTGGCTGTTTGTATGAAGGGGTGGCCTGCCCCTCCACACCTGTGGGTATATCTCATCAGGTGGGACAAGAGATTCAGAAAAGAAATAAGACACAGAGACAAAGTATAGAGAAACAACAGTGGGCCCAGGAGACCGGCACTCAGCATACCAAGGATCTGCACCAGCACCAGTGTCTGAGTTCTCTCAGTTTTTGTTGATTATTATTTTCACTATCTTAGCAAGAGGAATGTAGTAAGAGTGGGTTGATAATAGGGAAAAGGTCAGCAAGAAAACATGTGAGCAAAAGAATATCTGTCATAATTAAGTTCAAGGGGAGGTACTATGCCTGGATGTGCACATAGGCCAGATTTATGTTTCTCTCCACCCAAACATCTCAGTGGAGTAAAGAATAACAAAGCAGCATTGCTGCTAACATGTCTCGCCTCCTGCCATAGGGCAGTTTTTTTCCTATCTCAGAATTGAACAAATGTACAATCGGGTTTTATACTGAGACATTTAGTTCTTAGGGGCAGGCAGGAGACAGTGGCCTTCCTCTATCTCAACTGCAAGAGGATTTCCTCTCTTACTAATTTACTTAAGCCCTTCATGCGTGTCAGACTGGGGGACGGTCAGGTCTTTCTCATCCCACAAGGCCATATTTCAGACTATCACATGGGGAGAAACCTTGAACAATACTCTGCTTTCCAGGGCAGAGGTCCCTGTGGCTTTCCACAGTGCATTGTGCCCCTGGTTTATTGAAACTAGAGAATGGCAATGACTTTTACCAAGCATACTGCTTGTAAACATTTTGTTAACAAGGCACATCCCGCACAGCCCTAGATCTCTTAAACCTTGATTCGATACAACGCATGTTTTTGTGAGCTCAAGGTTGGGGCTAAGTGGCTGGGGCAATGTGGCTGGGCCAAAGTTACAGATTAACAGCATCTCAGGGCAAAGCAATTGTTCAGGGTACAGGTCAAAATAGAGTTTCTTATGTCTTCCCTTTCTACATAGACACAGTAACAGTCTGATCTTTCTTTTCCCTACATTTGTATATCATTTTTTTTCTTGCTGATTTGTTTGAGTTCCTTGTAGATTCTGGATACTAGTTGTTTATTGGATGCATAGTTTGTGAATATTTTCTCCCACTCTGTAAGTGATCTCTTTATTCTGCTAATTATGTCTTTGGCTGTGCAAAAGCTTTTTAGTTTAACCAGGTCCCATTGATTTATATTTGTTTTTATTGAATTTGCTTTTGGGGCCTTAGTAATGAATTCTTTGCCTAAGCCAATTCCCAGAAGAGTTTTTCCAATGTTATCTTCTAGAATTTTTATGATTTCAGGTCTTAGATTTAAGTCTCTGATGCATCTTGAGTTGATTTTTGTATATGGTGAGAGAAGAGGATCCAGTTTCATTCTTCTACATGTGGCTTGCCAGTTTTCCCAGCAACATTTATTGAATAGGATTGTTCTTTCCCCCAGTTGATGTTTTTGTGTGTTTTGTCAAAGATCAGTAGGTTGTAAGTATTTTGGCATTATTTCTGGGTTCCCTATTCTGTTTAAGTGCCTATTTTTATACCAGTACCATGCTGTTTTGGTAGCCATAGGCTTCTAGTATAGTTTGAAGTTTGTAATGTGATGTCTCCACATTTATTAATTTTTCTTAGTATTGCTTTTGCTATGTAGGTTCTTTTTTGGTTTCATATGGATTTTAGGATTATTTTTCCTAGGTCTGTGAAAAATGGTAGTGGTATTTTGATGAGAATTTCATTGAATCTCAGATTGCTTCGGATGGTATGGTCATTTTCACAATATTGATTCTTTCCATCCATGACCATAGGATGTATTTACATTTGTTTGTGTCATTTATGATTTCTTTTAGCAGTGCTTTGTAGTTTTCCTTGTAGAGATCTTTCACCTGTTGGGTTAAGTATACTCCTTGGGGGTTTGTTGTTGTTGTTGTTGCTGCTGCTGCTGTCGCTGCTGCTGCTGTTTTTGCAGCTGTTGCAAAAGGGATAGAGTTCTTGATTTGATTCTTAGCTTAGTCATTGTTGGTGTATAGCAGTGCTACTGATTTGTATACACTGATTTTGTAATCTGAAATTTTGCTGCTAGGAGCCTTTTGGATAAGTTGTTGGGGTTTTCTAGATATACAACCATATCATTGGCGAACAGTGACAGCTTGACTCCCTCTTTTCCAATTTGAATGCTCTTTCTTTCTCTTGTCCTATTGCTCTAGCTAGGGTTTCCAGTACTATGTTGAACCGCAATGGTGAAAGTGGGCATCCTTGTCTTGTTCTAGTCCTCAGGGGTAATGCTTTTAACCTTTCCCCCATTCAGTGTGATGTTGGCTGTGGGTTTGTCATATGTGGCTTTTATTACTTTGAGGTAAGTCCTTCCTGTGCTTATTTTGTTGAGGGATTTTATCATAAAGGGATGCTGGATTTTATCAAATCCTTTTTCTGTATCTATTGAAACAGTCATATGGCTTTTGTTTTTAATTCTGCTTATGTGGTATATCACATTTATTGACTTGCACATGTTAAACAATCGCTGAATCTCTGGGATGAAATCCTTTTGATCATGATGTATTTTTTTTTTGATGTGCTGTTGGATTCAGCCAGCTAGCATTTTGTTGAGGACTTTTGCATCTATGTTCATCAGGGATATTGGTCTGTAGTTTTCTTTTTTTTGTTGTTATGTTCTTTCCTGGTTTTGGACTAGGGTGATATTGCCTTCATAGAATTATTTTGAAAGAATTTCCTCTTTCTATATATTTTGGAATAGTTTCAGTATGATTTGTATCAATTATTTGAATGTTGTAGAATTCAGGTGTGAATCCATCTAGTCTTGGGCTTCTTTTTGTTGGCAAATTTTTTGTTAGTGATTCAACCTCACTCTTGTTGTTGGCTTGTTCAGGGTTTCTATTTCTTCCTAATTTGATCTAGGAGGGTTATATGTTTCCAGGAATTTATCCATTTCCTCTAGATTTTCTGCATTGTGTGCATAAAGGAGTTTATAGTAGCCTTGAATGATCTTGCGAATTTCTGTGGTATTGGTTGTAATAGCTCCAGTTTCATTTCTAATTGAGCTTATTTGGATTATATCCTTTCTTTTTGCCGTTAATCTCACCAGTGGTCTATTAATTTTGTTTCCACTTTTCAAAGAACCTTTTGGCTGTGCAAAAGCTTTCTAGTTTAACCAGGTCCCATTGATTTATATTTGTTTTTATTGAATTTGCTTTTGGGGCCTTAGTAATGAATTGTTTGCCTAAGCCAATTTCCAGAAGAGTTTTTCCAATGTTATCTTCTAGAATTTTTATGATTTCAGGTCTTAGATTTAAGTCTCTGATGCATCTTGAGTTGATTTTTGTATACGGTGAGAGAAGAGGATCCAGTTTCATTCTTCCACATGTGGCTTACCAGTTTTCCCAGCAATATTTATTGAATAGGATTGTCCTTTCAGGTTTAAGCAATTCTCCTGCCTCAGCCTCCAGAGTAGCTGGGACTACAGGCACGCACCACCACGCCCAGCTAATTATTTGTATTTTTAGTGGAGATGGGGTTTCACCAGCTTTTTGTTTCATTTATCTTTTGTATTTTTTTTTTTTTTTTTTTTTTTTTTTGAGGCGGAGTCTCGCTCTGTCGCCCGGACTGGAGTGCAGTGGCCAGATCTCAGCTCACTGCAAGCTCCGCCTCCTGGGTTTCCGCCATTCTCCTGCCTCAGCCTCCCAAGTAGCTGGGACTACAGGCGCCCGCCACCTCGCCCGGCTAGTTTTTGTATTTTTAGTAGAGACGGGGTTTCACCGTATTAGCCAGGATGGTCTCGATCTCCTGACCTCGTGATCCGCCCGTCTCGGCCTCCCAAAGTGCTGGGATTACAGGCTTGAGCCACCGCGCCCGGCCTTGTATTTTTTTTTAACAATTTCATTTAGTTCTGCTCTAATCTTGGTTATTCTGTTCCTCTGCTGGCTTTGGGTTTAGTTTTTTCTTGTTTCTCTAGTTCCTTGAGGAGTGATATTCAGTTGTCAATTCGTGCTCTTTCAGACTTTTTGATGTAGGTGTTTAATGCTATGAGCATTCCTCTTAGCACTGCTTTTGCTGTGCCCCAGATGTTTTGATAACTTGTGCCAACAATATCATTCATTTCAAATAATTTTAAAATTTTCTTTCTTTTTTTTTTTTTTTTTTTTTAACAGCGTCTCACTCTGTCACCAGGCTGGAGTGCAGTGGCATGATCTCAGCTCACTGCAACCTCTGCCTCCCAGGTTCAAGCAATTCTCCTGCCTCAGCCTCCAGAGTAGCTGGGACTACAGGCACGCACCACCACGTCTAGCTAATTTTTTGTATTTTTAGTAGAGATGGGGTTTCACCAAGCTGGCCAGGCTGGTCTCGAACTCCTGACCTTGTGATCCTCCCACCCCAGCTTCTGAAAGTGCTGGGATTACAGGCATGATCCACCACGCCTGGCCAATTTTTAAATTTTCATCTTGGTTTCCTTGCTAACCCAAAAATCATTCAAGAGCAGACTTTTTAATTTCCATGTATCTTTATAGTTTTGAGGACTCCTTTTAGAGCTGATTTTCAGTTTGATTCTACTGTGATCTAAGAAATTTGATCTGATTTCAACTTTCTTAAATTGACTGAGACTTGTTTTGTGGCCTATCATATGATCTGTCTTGGAGAATGTTGATGTGTTGATGAGAAAAATGTATATTCTACCACTGTTGGAAAGAATGTTCTATAACTATCTGTTAATTCCATTTGTTCTGGGGTATTGTTTAAGTTCATTGTTTCTTTGTTGACTTTCTGTCTTGATTATCAGTCTAGTGCTATCAGTGGAATACTGAAGTCCCCAGATATTATTGTGTTGCTGTCTATCCGATTTCTTAGGTCTAGTAGTAATTATTCTATAAATCTGGGAGCTCTAGTATTAGATGTATATAAATTTAGGATTGTAACACCTTCTTGTTGGACTGATCCTTTTATCATTATATAATGTCCTTCTTTGTCTTTTTTTTTTTTTTAACTGTTGTTGCTTTAAAGTCCATTTTGTCTGATATAAGAATAGCTGCTCCTGCTCATTTTTGGTTTCTATTTACATGGAGTATCTTTTTCCACCCCTTTAACTTGAGTTCATATGAATCTTTATGTGTTAGGTGAGTCTCCTGAAGACAGCAGATATTTGGTTGTTGTTGTTTTTCTTGTTACCCATTGTGCCATTCTGTATTTTTAAGTGGATTATTTAAGACATCTATATTCAAAGTTAATATTAAGATGTGAGGTGCTATTCTATTCATCATACTAGTTGTTACCTAGATATTGTTTTTTTTTTTTTTTTCCATTGCGTTATTGTTTTATAGACTTTGTGAGTTGTATGCTTTCAGAAGGTTCTGTTTTGGTGTATATCCAGCTTTTGTGTCAAGATTTAGAACTTTTTTGGCATCTGTTGTAGTACTGGTTTGGTAGTTACAAATTTCCGTAACACTTGTTTCTCTGAAAAAGATTTTATTTCTTCTTCCTTAGTGAAGCTTTCCTGGATATAACATTCTTAGCTGAGAATTATTCTGTTTAAGAGGGCTAAAGATAGGACCCAATACCATCTAGCTTGTAAGGTTTCTGCTGAAGTCTGATGTTAGTCTGATAGGTTTACCTTTACATGTTACCTGATGCTTTTATCTCACAGTTCTTTGAATTCTTTCCTTCATGTTGACTTTAGGTAACCTGATGATTATGTGCCTTGGTAGTAATCTTTTTGCAATGAATTTCCCAGGAGTTCTTTAAGCTTCTTGTATTTGGATACATAAATCTCCAGCAAGGTCCATACTACCTAGTGGTATCTACAGGTTCAATGCAATACCCATCAAAATACCAATGATATTCTTCACAGAAGTAGGAAAAAACCCTAAAATGTATATGGAACTACAAAATACACAGAATAATCACAGACATCTTTGAGAAAAAAAATGAAACTGGAGAAATCACATTATCTGCCTTCAAGTTATACTACAGAGCTATAAGAACAAAAACATCATTGTACTAGTATAAAAATAGGCACAAAGACCAGTGGTACAGAAGAAAATAACCCACAAATAAATCCACAAATCTGGAGTAAACTCAGTTTTGACAAAAGTGCCAGGAGCATACATTGGAGAATGGAGAATATCTTCAATAAATGGTGCTAAGAAAACTGGATGTCCATAGGCAGAAGAATGAAACTAGACAGCTATCTCTTGGCATACACAAAAATCAAATGAAAATGGATCAAAGACTTAAATAGAAGATCTCAAACTAAGAAACCACTAAAATAAACATTGAGGAAACCCTCCAGGACATTGACCTGGGCTAAGATTTCTTGAGTAATACCCCACAAGCACAGGCAACCAATGAAAAAATGGACAAATGTGATCACATTAACTTAAAAAGCTTCTGCACAGCAAAAGAAACCATCAACGAAGTGAAGATAAAACCTACAGAATGGGAGAAAATATTTGTAAACTATCTATCTGTGAAGGGATTAATAATCCAATAAGAAAACTAATAACTCACTAGGAAAAAAATCTAAAAATCCAATGAAAAAATAGGCAAAATATCTTAATAGACATTTCTTTAAAAGTTGTACAAATGGCAAACAGGTATATGAAAATGGGCTCAACATTATTGATCACCAGAGAAATGCAAGTCAAAACCATAATGTGATATCATTTCACCACAGTTAAAATGGTTTTTATCTGTGAGATATCTGCACTCCCATATTTATTGTAGAATTATTCACAATAGCCAAGATTTGGAAACACCTAAGTGTCTATCAACAGAGAAATGGTTAAATAAAATGTGGTACAGATACACATTGGAGTACTCTTCAGCCACAAAAAATAGTGAGATCCTGTCATTTGCAACAACATGGATGGAACTGGAAGATATTGTGTTACATGAAATGAGCCAGGAACATAAAGACAAACTTACACATATTCTCATTCATTTGTGGGAGCTAAAAATTAAAACAACTGAACTCATGGACATAGAGAGTAGGTGGATGGTTACTAGAGGCTGGGAAGAGTAGTAGCAAGGGGAAGAAAAGAGGATGGATAATGGGTACAAAAATATAGTTTGACAGAATGAATAAGATCTAGTATTTGATACCACAACAGAGTGACTATAGTCAAAAATAATTAATAGTATATTTAAAAATAACTAAAAGAGTATAATTGGAAAGTTTGTAACACAAAGAAATCATAAATGCTTCAGATTGGATGGATACCCCATTTACCTTGATATGATCATTACACACATTGTATGCTTGTATCAAAATATCTCATGTATCCCATAAATATATACATATATATTATGTACTCATAAAATTAAAAATAAAAATAGGCTGGGTGCAGTGGCTCTTGCCTGTAATTTCAGCACTTTTGGAGGCTGAAACGGGTGGATAGCCTGAGGTCAGAAGTTCGAGACCAGCCTTACCAGCATGGAGAAACCCTATCTATACTAAAAATACAAAATTAAGTAGGCATGGTGGCGCATGGCTATAATACAAGCTACTTGGGAGGCTGAGGCAGGAGAATCACTTGAACCTGGGAGGCAAAGGTTGCAATGAGCCAAGGTCATGCCATTTCACTCCAGCATGGTCAACAAGAGCAAAACTCTGTCTCAAAAAAATAAAAATAACAAAACAAATTGCAAAGAAAGAAAATAAGCTCTGGCAGAAGGATGTCCATGCGCACCCCACTACCATGCCACTACTAGCACATGTATGCGGATGCCACCAGTCCACTCCCATCAGTGCCCCACCACAACCAACACATGTGCACCCTGCACACTGCCACAGCTGCTGGCACACGTTCCCACACCCCTTCAAAACACTTTGGTTGGCACCTCCCATCAGAGTGTTGCAGCCAGTACAGAAGAACCACCTCAGCCCCTTAAGCACAACAAGTTTCTAACCTCAGGGGGCCAGAGAACAAAGTTATGGGCCCAGCATCAGCCCCCTAGGGACAGAACACACAACCCATGAGTTTTCAGATGAGCCTTGGCTCCCTGAAATCTTCCAGAATCCATGCCAGCTGACTGAATCCACCTTACACCACAAGCAAATCCCCAAGCTAAGATCATGCCACTGCACTCCAACCTGGGCAACAGAGACAGACCCTGTCTCTACAATAAAACATGAATAAAAGAATATCAACCCACACAAATAAAAAAGAACCAGTGCAAGAACTCTGGCAACTGAAAAAGCCAGAGGGTCTTTTTACCTCTAAACAACTGCACTAGATTCCCAGCAATGGTTGTTAACCAAGCTGAAATAGCTGAAATGACATAGAATTCAGAATATGAATAGCAGTGAAGATCACTGATATTCAGAGGACAGTTGAAACCCAGTCCAAGGAATCTAAGGAATACAATAAAACAAAAAGGGAGCTGAAAGACAAAATGGTCATTGTAAGAAAGAACCAAACTCATCTAGACCTGAATAATAATAGAGCTGAAAAGGCACACTACAAGAATTTCATAATACAATTGCAAGTATTAACAGCAGTATAGACCAAATTGAGAAAAGAATCTCAGAGTTTGAAGATTGGTTCACCAAATTAACTCAATCAGACATAAATAAAGAAAAAAGAATAAACACAATATGTGATTAAGTATATAGACCAAATATATGACTCACTGAAAGACAGGGAGAGAAAGAAAACAACTTGGAAACATATTTGAGAATATCATCCATGAAAATTTATCCAACCTTGCTAGAAAGGTCAATATTAAAATTCAGGAAATGCAGAGAACCCCTGCAAGATACTATACAAGACAACCATCCTGAAGATACATGGTCATCAGATTCTCCAGGATCAAAGAAAAAATATTCATCAGCTAGAGAAAAGAAGCAGATCACCTACAAAGTGAATTCCATCAGGCTAACAGGGTACTTTTTAGCAGAAACCTTACAGGCCAAAAGAGATTGAGGGCCTGTATTAAGCATTCTTTTTTTTTTTTTTTTTTTTTTTGAGACGGAGTCTCGCTCTGTCGCCCAGGCTGGAGTGCAGTGGCGCGATCTCGGCTCACTGCAAGCTCCGCCTCCCGGGTTTACGCCATTCTCCTGCCTCAGCCTCCCGAGTAGCTGGGACTACAGGTGCCCGCCATCTCGCCCGGCTAGTTTTTTGTATTTTTTAGTAGAGACAGGGTTTCACCGTGTAGACCAGGATGGTCTCGATCTCCTGACCTCGTGATCCGAATTACATATCCAGACAAACTAAGTTTTTTAAGTGAAGAAGAAATAAAATCCTTTCAGACAAACAAATGCTAAAGAAATTCATAATCACCAGACTTGTCTTACAAGAGGTTCTGAAAGGAGTGCCAAATATGGAAACAAAGGACTGTTACCAGTCACGACCAAAAAAAACACTTAAGTACATAGACCACTGACACTATAAAACCATCACACACTCAAGTCTGCAGAATAATCAGCTAACAGCACAATGACAAGATCAGATCCACACATATCCACATTAACCTTGAAAGTAACTGATATAAATGTCCCAATTAAGAGACACAGTGTAGCAAGTTGGATAAAGAAGCAAGACCCGACTGTATGCTGTTTTCAAGAGACCCATTTCATATGCAATAACACCTTTCGGCTTAAAGTAAAGGGATGAAGAAAAATATACCAAACAAGCACAAAACAAACAAACAAGTGAAAAAGTAGGGGTTATTATTCTAATTTCAGACAAAACAGATGTTAAAGCAACAATGATTTAAAAAAAAAAAAAAAAAAAAGGCCATTACAGAATGATAAAGGTTTCAATACAACCAAAAGCCCTAAATATTCTAAATATATATGCACCCAACACAGAAGCACCCAGATTCATAAAGCACGTTCTTAGAGACCTTCAAAGATACTTAGACTCGCACACAATAGTAGTGGAGATGTCAAAACCTCACTGAGAGTATTAGACACATTATTGAGGCAGAAAATTAACAAAGATAGTCAGCACCTGAACTCAGCACTGGATTTAACATACCTGACAGACATCTACATAACTCTCCACCCAAAAATAACAGAATATACATTCTTTTCATTGCCAAATGGCACATACTCAGAAACTGACTACACAACTAGCCATAAAACAATCCTCACCACATTCAAATAAACCAAACCCAACCAACCACACTCTCAGACTACAGAATAAAAGAAGATAAATCAATAAGAAGAAGATCATTCAAAACCATACAATTACATAGAAATTAACCTGTTTCTGAATGGCACTGGAGCAGACAATAAAATTAAGGCAGAAATCAAGAATTCTTTTAAACTAATGAGAAAAAAGATACAACATACCAGAATCTCCAGAAAACAGGCAAAGCAGTTTAAGAAGAAAGTTTATAGTGCCAAATACCCACATCAAAGTGTTAGAAAGATCTCAAGTTAACAACCTAACATTATACCTAGAAGAACTAGAAAAACAAGAGCAAACCAACCCCAAAGCCACCAGCAGACAAGAAACAACCAAAATAAGAGCTGAACTGAATGAATCCAAGATGTGAAAAACCATTCAAAAAGTCAGCAAAACTTGAAATTTGTTATTTGAGAGAATAACTAAGGTTGATAGGATGCCAGCTAGATTAACAAAGAAAGAGAGAGAAGATCCAAATAAACACAATCAGAAATGAGAAAAGGGATGTTATCACTGATCTCTCAGAAATACAAAAGAAAAAAACTCTCAAAGACTGTTACAAACACCTCTATGCACACAGAGTAGAAAATGTACAAGAAATGCACAAATTCCTGGAAGCATACAACTTTCCAAGATTGAACTGAGAAGAAATTCAAACCCTAAACAGATCAATAATGAGTTTCAAAATTTAATCAATAATAAAAAGCTTACCAACCAGAGAAAGCCCAGAACTAGATGGATTCACAGCCAAATGTTACCAGACCTGGGAAAAAGTGCTGATACCATTCCTATAGAAACTATTTCAAGAAATTGAGGAGGACAGACTCTTTCCTAATTCATTCTATAGGCCAGCATCATTCTAATATCAAAACCTGGCAGAGACAACACAAAAAGAAAACTTCAGGCCATTATCCCTGATGAACATCAATGCAAAAATTCTCAACAAAATGCCAGCGATCTGAATACAGCAGCACATCAAAAAGCTAACCCACCATGATAGGCTTTAATGCTGAGATGAAAGGTTGGTTCAACATATACAAATCAATAAATGTGATTCAACACAAAAACAGAACTAAAATCAAAAACTACAAGATCATCTCAATAGAGGCAGAAAAGGCTTCTGATAAAATTCAACATTCCTTCACTTTAAAAACGCTCAACAAACTAGATATTGAAAGAACACACCTCAAAATAATAAGAGCCATCTATGACAAACCCACAGCCAACATCATACTGAATAGGCAAAAGCTGGAAGCTTTCCTTTTGAAAACTTAAACAAGGATGTCAACTCTCACCTCTCCTAATCAACACAGTTGACTTCCAGTAAACTGGAAATCCTAGCCAGAGCAATCAGGCAAGAGAAGGAAATAAAAGGTCTCAAAATGTGAAGCTAGAAAGTAAAGCTATCTGTTTGCAGACAATATGATCTTATGTCTATAAAATCTCACAGTCTCTGCCCCAAAGCTTTTAGACCTAATAAGCAACTTCAGGAACGTTTTTGCATACAAAATCAATGTAATCAGTAGCTTTTCTATACACCAACAACTTCCAAGCTGAATGCCAAATCAAGAATGCAATCCTATTCACAATAGCCACACAAAAAAATAAAGTACCTAGAAATACATCTAACCAGAAACATGAAAGACCTTTACAAGATTTAGAAAACAATACTAAAAGAAATCAGAGATGACACAATCAAACAGAAAAACATTCCATTATCATAGACAGGAAGAATCAATATTACTTAAATGGCATACAGCCTAAAACAGTTTACAGATTCAATGTTATTTCTATAAAATTGCCAATGACATTCTTCACTAGTACTCTAATGGTGTTCTAAACAGAATTAGAAAAAACAAACAAACAAACTGAAATTCACGTGAACCAAGAAAGGGCCTAAAGAGCCAAAGCTATCCTAAGTAAAAAAAAAAAAAAAAGTAAAATAAAATAAATAAAAAATAAAAAGCTGGAGGCATCACATTATCTGACTTCAAACTATACTACATGGCTACAGTAACTAAAACAGCATAATATTAGTCCAAAAATAGACACAGACCAATGAAACAGACTAGAGAGCCCCAAAATAAAGCCACACACCTACAACCTGATCTTCAACAAAGTCAACAAAAACTAGCAATGGGCAAAGGACTCCCTATTTAATAAATGTTGCTGGGATAACTGGCAAGCCATATGCAGAAGATTGAGACTGGATGCCTTCCTTACATCACATATAATTACATCATATATAAAACCTAACACAAGATGGATTAAAGACGTAAATGTAAAACCTAAAACTATAAAAATGCTTGAAGAAAACCAAAGAAATACCATTCTGGACATAGATCCTGGCAAAGATTTCATAACAAAGATGCCAAAAGTACTTGCAAAAAAAAAAAAAAAAGGGGGGGGGCAAATGGAGCCTAAAGACTTTCTGCCCAGCAAAAGAAACTTTCCACAAAGTAAACAGACAAGCCACAGAATCAGAGAAAGTATTTGCAAACTGAGCAAAGGTCTGACAAAGGTCAAATATCCAGAATCTATAAGGAACTTAAACAAATGAACAAGCAAAAAACAAACAACCTTATTAAAAATTAGGCAAAGGACATCCACAGGTACTTTTCAAAACACATTTGTGCAGCCAACAAGCACATAAAAATGTTCAACATCATTAATCATTAGAGAAATGTAAGATATCATAGAGAGGTATCATCTCACACCAGTCAAACTGGCTATAATTAAAAAGCCAAAAAACTACAGATGCTGGCAAGGTTGTGGAGAAAAGGGAACACTTATACACTGCTGGTGGGAATGTAAATTAGTTCAATCACTGTAGAAGGCAGTTTGGTGATTTCTCAAATAGCTTAAAACAGAACTACCATTTGACCCAGCAATCCCATTATTGGCTGGGTACCCAAAGAAATGTAAATCATTCTACCATAAAGACACGTGCATGCTTATGTACATTGCAGCACTACTCATAATAGCAAAAACACAGAATCAACCTAAATGACCATCAATTATATAGTGTATAAAGAAAATGTGGTACATATACACCATGGATTACTATGCAGCCATAAAACAGAATGAGATCATGTTCTTTCCAGCAATGTGGATGGTGCTCGAGGTTTTCATTCTAAGTCAACCATCATGGGAGCAGAAAGCCAAATACTGCATGTTCTCATATATAAGTGGGAGCTAAATAATGAATACACATGGACACAAAGAAGGGAACAAGAGACCCTGGTGCCTACTTGAGGTTGAAGGGTGAGAAGAGTGTGAGGTTCAAAAAACTACCTATCAGGTACTATGCTTATTACCTTGGTGATGAAATAATCTGTACACCAAACACCTGTGACACACAATTTACCTATAAAACAAACCTACACATACACCCCTAAAACTAAAATAAAAGTAAAAAAATAAAAATAAAAAAGCTGGGTGCAGTGGCTCACACCTGTAATCCCAGCACTTTGGGAAGCTGAGGCAGAAGGATTTCTTGAGCCCGGAAGTTCAAGGCTAGCCTGGTCAACGTTATAGGACCCCATCGAAAGAAGGAAAGAAAGAAAGAAAGAAAGAAAGAGAGAAAGAGAGAAAGAGAGAAAGAGAGACAGAGAGAGAGAAAGAGAGAAAGAAGGAAGGAAGGAAGGAAGGAAGGAAGGAAGGAAGGAAGGAAGGAAGGAAGGAAGGAAGGAAGGAAAAGAGAAAGCAAGCTAACTTGAGAAAACCTGAAAACCAGGACAGTCTAGACTAAAATAGAGGAAATAATGGGATCTGAGTACATTTCTTCATACCAAGGAATTAGAAGTAAATTTAATCCCTGAAGATAGAATTACAAGAGGAGAGATACAAAAGACTTTAAAAAAAAAAATCAAGAATTACAAGAGGACACAAATGGATGGCAGAATTCCATTGACTCTGAGACAGTTTCGGCCTGAAGTCAAGCAGGTAGCACAGGAACCAAAGAAGCCTCAAAGAGATTACTGACATTGTGGAACGCACAATTCTTTATAGTCTCAAAACTTCCCACAAATGATTTATCCACTGAAACATGGCTTTGCTGTGATAATACAAGTACCTCATCAAACTTTTGCTCCAATGGAAGATTTATTAGTCCCAGTCCCAGTCATTATCTGGGCAAGAGAAGAAGATAAATCTCTGAATATTTCTTGGTCCAAACTGTTCTATCAATAGGTCTTAATAACTTTTTACCAGACTTAGTATCAATACTCACAGATCATATCATCATTCCTAATGTCTTTAATCAATGAACTAGTCTTTTTATTGATTCTATCCTTATTCAATCTCATTCGCATTCTTGACTTTAACACCCACCTCCCAAACTATGGAATTCCTCAGCTACAATTACATCCACTAACATTTCATTTACAAGATGGCACATTCACACTTTGGATTTTAGTATCTAACATTACTTTGCCTCCACGTTCATAAAATTTTGGTTTTTTCAATGCAGCACTTTCATTTCTTTGCTTGTATTAACTTCTTTCTGAAACTTCATTATGATCTCTGAACAACTAAACAAAACTAAATTTAAATTCAAACTTTTACATTTGCAGGCAATATGACTTCATGTGAGTTACTCCCAAACCTCACAGATGCCTCTCTATATGGAAACATGTCAGCATTGCTTGATGTAGCTCCTCATACTCAACTCACCATTAAAAATCTAAACAATATCAAAAAAAGACAAAACTGGCTATATTATAAACTGAAAATGAGAAGAATATATAACAAGTCCAAAGGGTATTTCCATTTCTACTGTCTCAATAAAAATGGATTAAGAAACATTGTTGGGCTATAAATCACATTTTCCACAATCTGAATAAAATATAGGAAGTTTCAAAAAGGAGGAGGAAAAGGCTTTGACTGTTCTTGACTATGTGTCTCCAACTCTGAGACACAGTGAATAAAATAACCGGCAAAATATATGACTGTCTTCCAGCTATATCAGTCAAAGCCAGAATCACAAACCGTCATGCTCTTTAATTCTTCTGCTTTATTATTTTCCCTCTTCTTATATCTATACAAAAACTACAATCTCCAATGCTCAACACAACAGAAACCAGACAAGGTATTTGGAGGCAGAGTATATCCAATTATTATCAGTTGCCTCAGTATGTCTAGATAAAAACGTTGACTGAGAAACAAAAAACAGAAGAAAATCAGAATTATTCTATTTGGAGATAAAATTTTTCCACATGACACTATACCAGAAAAGAAATGTATCTTTGTTCCAGTAAGTCAAAGAATCCAATTTTTAAAACCAGAAAAGATGTAATGCCAGTCCAGTAGGTAGACATAAGATAAATGACTCCTGGTGATTGCACAGTTCAACATATTCACAATAAAATGAAAATTTTAATTTAAGAAAAGGAATTGCCAGGCATGGTGGTTCATGCCTGTAGTCCCAGCTACTCAGAAGCCTGAGGCAGGAGAATCGCTTGAACCAGGGAGGCAGTAAGCTGAGATCACGCCAGGTTGCAGTGAGCCGAGATCGCGCCACTGTGCTCCAGCCTGGGTGACAGAGTGCAACTCTGTCTCAAAAAAAAAAAAAAAAAACACGAAAAGGAATTAAATTAGCATCTTCCAAGACAAGCTAGTAGATATAGTCTTTATAAAGCAGGAGATGATGCCAGAAAGACAAAATAAATTGAAATAAAGACACAGGTAAAAAGAAATGACTGAAATAAGAGAAATGCAAGGAAAATCAAAACACGATGCCAAAATAAAATCTACATCTAAAAATAGTAAGGAAATTATTTTACAGAAATCCTTTTTACAGAGATTTTACAGAAACTAGAATCAGCAAATTCAATCCATAAATATATGAAAAGAATAGCAATTCCCAACCAAGTAAGGTTCATCCTAGAAATTCAGAACATTTCAACATTCAAATAACAACCAATGTTATCACCATATGATATAGCCTAGACATCTGCTCCTGCCCAAATCTCATGTTGAATTATAATCCCCAGTGTCAGAGATAGGACCTGGTGGGAGGTGTTTCGGTCATGGGGGCAGATTCCTTATGGCTTGGTGCTGTTTTCACCATAGTGAGTTTCACAAGATGTGGTCATTGAAAAGTGTGTGGCACCTCCCCCTACCCATTTCTCCTGCTCCTGTTTTCACCATGTGATGTGCCTGCTCCTCTTTTGCCTTCTGCCATGATTGGAGCTTCCTGAGGCCTCCCCACAAGCAGATGCCACTATGCTTCCTGAACAGCCTGCAGAACTATAAGACAATGAAACCTCTTTTCTTATAAATTACCCTGTCTCAGGTATTTCTTTATAGCAGTGCAAAAATGGCCTAATATACCATATTAACAGACAAATAAGAAAAGTTATATGATCATTTTATTGGATAAAAAAAGCACTCAACAAAATTGAACATCCATTCATGATTTAAAACAAAACAACAACAACTCTCAGCAAACTAAGAATATAGGTGAAGCTTCCTAACTTAACAAAGGATATCAACACCTACCACTCACACACCATTCCTATTCAACATTATGCTAAATGGTGAGAGACTGAATGCTTTTTCTGAAGATGAGGAAAATAGCAAGATGTCATTCCTCACCATGGCTATAAAGCATCATACTAGAAATCCTGGCAAGTGCAATAAGGCAAGAAAAATAATGAAAAGGAATATAGATTGAAAAGGAAGAAACAAAAATCTTTCTATTTGCACATGACATGATTGTGCCTGTAGAAAGTTTCAAAGAATCTATAAAACATCTCTTAAAACTAATAAGTGAATTTAACAAGGTTGCAGGGTTCAAAGCATGTATTAGTCTGTTTTCATGCTGCTGATAAAGATATACCCAAGACTGGGCAATTTACAAAAGAAAGAGGTTTATTGGACTTACAGTTCCACATGGCTGGGGAGGCCTCACAATCATGGTGGAAGGCAAGGAGGAGCAAGTCATGTCTTGTGTGGATGGCAGCAGGCAGAAAGAGAGCTTGTGCAGGGGAACTCCTCTTTTTAAAACCATCACATCTTGTGAGACTTACTCACTATCACAAGAACAGCATAGGAAAGACTTGCCTACATGATTCAATTACCTCCCATGGGGTCTCTCCCCCAACACGTGGGAATTCAAGATGAGATTTGGGTGGGGACACAGCCAAGCCATATCAAAGTGAATATATATACAAGTCAATCATATTTCTATATATTAGTAATGAACACTGGAATCTTCAAATTAATAAAAATATAAATTGCCATATCACAAGAAATTGAAATACTTTGGAATGAATCTAATAAAATATGAACAGGTACTATATGCCAAATGCTACAAATCACCAATAAAAGAAATGAAAAAAGATTTAAATAAGTAGAAAAATATACTACATTATGAACTCAAAGACTGAATTGTTAAGATATCAATTCTCCCTAATTTGATATATAGATACGGCAGAATCCCAGTAGATATTCCAGCAAGCCTTTTTGACAGATATTGACAAGATTATTCCAAAATTTGTATGGAAAGCAAAAGAACTAGAATTGCCAAAACGACTATGAAAAGAAAGTTGAAGGACTCAAAATTATAGCAAATCAAGACAGTGTGGTCATTGGCAAAATAAATATAGTTTCCATGTGAAGAAGTCCATGATAGCCTGATAGATGCTAGTGACATGAAGCCCAGTTCCCCATGACCCCAAACATGTGAGTGAAGCCATGAGGAACTCTACAACCGCCCCAGGCATCCCACTATCTGACTGCAGCCACATGAATGAGCCCAAGAGAGTCCAGCAGTAGAACCAGCCATCAGAAGCCAGCCAAAATTGCCCACCCACAGAATTACTAACTAATAAATGATTGTTGTTTTAAGTTTGGCAGATTTTTTTTTTACATAGCAATAAATAACTGTTAAACCATAGTAACTCCAAGGCCAACTGGCAGCAGTGGAAATATGATGGTGGGGAAGCCAGCATGGAAAGAAACAGTGGTTATCTTAGCCAATTATGTTTAAATGTCTTACTTTTGCAAATTTTACAAAAGTTTATTATCACATAAACACATTATTCAGGGCTTTGGAAGGGACATGCATAAGTGGGAGACGGAATCCAGGGCTTCATTCAAGGTAAATCTACCTCTGGTAAGCATCATGCTTGATGTTAAATCACTAACAATATCCACTTTAAAGATATAGAGAAAAAAGGATTGCCTGTTATAACCTTATCATGTAATATTGCTCTATACATCTTGCCCAATTAACAATAATGACTACATTTAATGCTTATTATGTATCATCACTACACTAAGGATTTCACATGGATTATTTCACTTAATTATAACAACAACTTCATGAGGTAGGGACAATTATAACACTTTTCAGATGCAGAAACTGAGCCTTACAGGGTTTAATTGCCAAAAGTTACATAGTTAGTAAATATCAGGTTTCCATTTTCAAAATATGTGTTCTCCATGCCTGTAATTGCAGAACTTTGGGAGGTCAAGGCAGGTGGATCACTTGAACCAAGGAGTTTGAGACCAGCCTGGACAACATAAGAAGACCTCATCTCTTAAAACAAACAACAACAACAATATTCTCTTAGTAACTACACTTAGTAGTGCAAGAAAGAAAAATGAGAAAAAATTAATGGAAGAGATTATTTTAATTTTAATTATTACATTTTTCCCTGTAACTTAAGGGGATTTCCTTATTTTCTATCTTTAAAGGAAAACAGCCTATGTTTAATTTAGAGCCAGTTATCTTATGATAACCACCTTACTGACTCTTCAATTATTTTAAGTTGATGCTCTATGTTTATACTAATAGACAAACATCATCTGGAAATAGAGATGACTATTTATTTTTCCATATAGACAATCATATAGAAACCAATGGAAAAAGTTACAACTATTGTATCTAATGAGACAGTATTAAAGTAATACATACAATATACATTTTTTAAACCTAGTTTTCCTGAAAGCCAGCAATAAACTGAAAAAATATAACAGGAACATGTAGTATTTAGAGGAGCATTGTACCTAGGGACTGTGAATGAAATATGCAAAGCTTACATATGCAAAGCTTAATTTTCTTATGTAAAGAAAATTTCAAATATTTAATCCGTTACATAAAAGAACCTGCAAATAAGTGAACCTACATAATAATTTACTATATGTGAAGTTGGAGTATGTGAAGTTGTCAATCCTTGACAAATGACTTTGTAAGTTAAACTTCAATCCATTAAAGCCTCAAAGTTGCTTGCCAACTTTCTTGTTTGAATTTTTTTAAAGTGATGCCTTCACAGGGTTCAACACATCAAAGGTAGAATACAATGAATCAAAGAGCTACAAATAATAGCCAAAACTATAAAACTCTCTTGGAAGAAATCAAAGGAGAAAGGAGAAAATCTTCATGACAGTGGATTTGGCAATGATTTCTTGGGTATGACACCAAAAGCAAAGGCAACAAAAGTAAAAATAAATTTGCTACATAAAAATTAAAAACTTCTGTGCCTCAAAGGACACAACAAACAGAATGAAAAGGCAACTGGCAAAATGAGAGAAAACACTTGCAAATCCTATCTCTGATAAGGAGCCATAATAAATTAAGAATTTCTACAATTCAACAGCAAAAAAAAAAAAAAAAAAAAACCTTGACTTTAAAATGGGCAAAGGACTTATAAGATATTTCTTCAAAGAAGATACACAAATGTCTAACAAGCACATGAAAATATGCTCAGCATCACTAATCATTAGGCAAATACAAATCAAAACCACAGTGATATACCATCTCATACCCATTAGACTTCTATTTTAACAAACAGAAAATAGCCAAGTGTTGCTGCCGATATGCATAGAGTTTTAGTTTTGCAAGATAAAAAGAGTCCTGGGGATTGATTGCACAGCAATGTGAATATATTTGACACTACTGAACTGTATGCTTATAAATGGCTAATTTGCTAAATTTTAGGTTATGTGTATTTTACCACAATTATTATTATTATTATTTTTTGGAGATAGAACCTTGCCCTATTGCCAGACTGGAGTGCAGTAGCACAATCATGGATCATTGCTGCTTCAACCTCCTGAGCTCAAGCAATCCTCCCACCTTGGCCTCCCAAGTAGCTGGGGCTACAGGTGTGCACCATCACACCTGGCTGATGTTTTTTTAATTTTTTGTAGAGACAGGGTCTCACCATGTTGCCCAGGCTGGTATCGAACTCCTGGGTTTAAGCAATCCTCCTGCCTCAGCCTTCAAAAATGTTGGTATTACAGGCATGAGCCTCCATGCCCAGCCAAAAAATTTTTTTAGAGACACAAACACAGCATTCAATGTATCAAAGATGCCATATGAAGAATGAAAGACCTAAGTATGAGAGCTAAAACTAAAAAAAACAAAACTTTAGAAGAAATTATAGGGATTAACTTTTATGACTTGGATTTAGCAATGGTTTTGTAGATATGTGCCAAATGTATGATCAACAACAGAAAAAATAAATACATTGGATTCCATCAAAATTTAAAAGTATAGGCTGGGTGCAGTGGCTCACGCCTGTAATTCCAGCACTTTGGGAGGCCGAGGCGGGCAGATCACAAGCTCAGGAGATCGAGACCACGATGAAACCCCGTCTCTACTAAAAATACAAAAAATTAGCTGGGCGCGATGGCGGGCGCCTGTAGTCCCAGCTACTCAGGAGGCTGAGGCAGGAGAATGGCGTGAACCCGGGAGGCGGAGCTTGCAGTGAGCCGAGATCGCGCCACTGCACTCCAGCCTGGGCGACATAGCGAGACTCCGTCTCAAAAAAAAAAAAAAAATTAAAAATATGCTTATCAAAGGATGCTATTAAGACAGTGAAAAGACAACCCAAGAATGGGAGAAAATATTCGCAAATCATATGTCTGATAAGGGTCTAGTATCCAGAATATATGTAATATGTATATAACATGTGTAAACCCTAGGCCAGCAGCATTACCCAGCACTTGTTAGAAAACGAAACTCATGGGCCTGACTTCACACTTACTGAATCAGAAATACTGGATGGGGCTCAGCAATTTGTTTTTAACAAGCTCTTAGCTGATTCAGATGAATGCAAATGACTCTTAACCACTGCTTTAGCTTACAACCTGCTGATCCCTGGTGAACCATATGTGGACTGGATGGAGACAACTGTTCATCACCTAAAGATCCAGGTTTTCAAGCTGGAAGCAGTAATTGCATGAGATTTGCACGTTGATGAACTTGGAGAAGAGATGACTGTATTCCATAAAAGAGGGAAAAAAATGTCTAAAAATGTTCTATAGCCATAGAGACAAACTCTTTTTGTTAAGCGATCCAACTTCTCTCTTCCTGCCTTCTAGTCCGGAGTGGCCATGTGACATGTGACACTGTTCTGATTAATGAGATGTAAGTGGAAATCCGCTATGAAGGTTCCTGGGAAAACTTGTGTTTTCTTAATCCACGTTTTGCCCCCTTTCTCTTTTGATCTACTGAGTGCACATGTAAGAGATATATCCTAAGGAAATAATCAGAAATGTGTATACCAACTTAGCTCGTTATCTTTATCATAGTGTATTTAAACCCCGTCTCTACTAAAAATACAAAAAATTAGCCGGGCGTGATGGTGGACAGCTGTAGTCCCAGCTACTTAGGAGTTTGAGGCAGGAGAATGGCGTGAACCTGGGAGGCGGAGCTGGCAGTGAGCCAAGATTGCGCCACTGCACTCCACCCTGGGCGATAGAGCGAGACTCCGTTTCAAAAAAAAAGAAAAAAGAAAAAAAAGAAATAATCTTAGCGTTTAACAACAAGACTATAAATAATTTTTTTGTATTTTTATAAGATGGAATTTTTGTAGCCATTATGGATGATGATCACTGAGACTTTTGATGATATGGAAAAACTTATAATATTAAGTGAAAAATCAAGATATAAAGCTATATACGTATTTGATAAATAATTGCATAAATATATTCACATGTATATACACTTTCAATCTTAGCTTAAAAATAAATTTGTACTATTAATCAATCTTTTGAGATAAGAACTATTCTTTAAGTATTGTCTAAGTGATTGGAGTTTCAATAATTCTTTCTTATATAATGCACAGTGACTTTTAATGTACATCCAAGTTTAAGAACCATTGTTATACTCTATGTATGGATGTAGGGGTGTGTGTGTGTGTGTGTGTGTGTGTGTCTATATAGGTATTTTTTTACATGTAAGAACACTCCAAAATGTTAACAGAGCTATAACTGGATGTAATTTCTCCATTATAATGAACTTTATATTACTGTGTCTTTTCGTTTGTTTGTTTTTTGACCCAGGTTCTTGCTCTGTCACCCAGGCTGTAGTGCAGTGGCACCATCATAGCTCACTGCAGGCTCTAACTCCTGGGCTCAAGTCATCCTCCCATCTAAGCCTCCTGAGTACAGTCACCTGCCACCATGCCTGGCTAATTTTTTTTAAATTTTTTGTAGAGATGAGGGTCTTGCTTTGTTGCCCAGGCTGGTCTCAAACTCCTGGCTTCAAGCAATCCTCCCGCCTCAGCTTCCCAAAATGCTGGGATTATAGGTGTGAGCCACTGCACCCAGGCCTTATTGCGTATGTTTATAATTTTCTACCCCATAAGCATTATTACTTTTAATACAAGAAAAATGTAACTTTTAATATCAAAAAGAGAGGAGGAAATAATTCAAGCTCAAGGTAGAGCAACATAGAGCCAGAGAAGCATCTCAAAGACAGGAAAGAGATGCCTGAGGGGTCTTAAATATCTGCCTTCAAATGGTATTTAAGCATCTCCTCCTCCTCAGGCTCTAGTTTATCGATCAGGTTGAGCATTACAAATCCAAAATCTGAAATTCGAAATTCTTCTAAATCTGCAACTTTTTGAGCGCCAACATGATGCTCAAAGGAAATGCTCGTTGGAGCATTTCGGATTTCGAACTGTCAAATTTGGGATGCTCAACCAGTGTAATGAAAATATTCCAAAATCGGAAAAAATTTGAAATCCTAGACACTTCCGGTCCCCACCATTTCTGATAAGGGATACTCAATCTGTAATAGCTACAGCCAGTTTACTTGCTCCTCCCTGGTTCAAACAATGGAATCAGATCAATTTACAGAGTCTTTCAAAGAATTACAGCACACATATATATGCAAAGAACAAGTATAAGTTTCTTTTAGTCACATATAACTTTTTCCTTAATATGAGACAGATCCTTTTCCTAACTTATGTTTTTGCCTTTGGGGAGTCTCTATTTTCAGATGCACAGAAAGCAGAAAACACACTGGGGAAAAAATCACTCCTCAAGGAGTGGTGTAATCAATGCTCTTTCCATGCACCACCACTCGTTCCATTTCCACCTGGAAGATGTAATGCAGCAGGAGAAACCAGACCCTAAATATTTTACCAGGTGTTTTTCTAACAGTTTATGACTCTAGAATTCAAATTAGATTTTTAGTTTTAGAATAAGGATTTTTAAATCATTAAAATTCTTCAGAAGCTTCCACTGCAGAGTTAGTGATAATAACAGATCATTGAAGCAACAGCTGTCCCTCCCAAGGCAACACTCCAGCCATAAACAATTCACTTAATGGCCACGGGAGTCATGTCTTTGTCTCCCTTATTGCCTCACCGTTTATTTCAATAGAGAATTGAACCCAAAAGGAATGAAATTTATAGTGCACTTTTTGCCATTGATAAACTATAGAATTAAATAGAACATATAATTTCTAAAATAAGCTATGCTGGTGAATTTATTTGAAAGGTTACTTATGAGATGACTTGTGGGAAATCAAGGTAACTTCATAATTACCAAACACGAAGCACCAACTGGAATTTCAAAAGGGTAGAAGGAGATGATAAGATACAACTATGCATATCTAATAGACATAGGATTCTACATCAATTTATATAGCTCTCCAGAGCCATATAATTCAGCTGGTTGTTTATGGAATTCCTTCATTCCTTTTGGAAAGATGATCTCCAGTTTTTGAACGGCTACATGGCTAAAAAATACCTAGCTTTTGGGGAAGGGTAAATTTAATTAACAGACATATTATTTTTAGAAAACGATTACAATTTTGTAGTTTCAAGGCAGATATAAATGAAATCACCTGAAAGCTAAATGGTTGCTTCCATTTCTACAGAGCAAGTCATGAGCACAAACTAGACTGTTTGAAGTCCATTTTTCCAAGACAAGGGCTCTTTTGGAAGCTCAATCACCCAGTCCTTGATTGATGTATTTTGACACAGCTTTGATTTACCAGGGGATTTACAGGACTATTAGACTATTAGAAAATCATTTAGCCAGATAAATTCACTATGCCTTTATCTCTGTTATGCTTATTCACTGAGTAGGAGTAAGCTTCATTGGTAATCTCTGCCTTCCTATACTGCTCTTAGTTTCTTTCCTGCTGATCCAATACGTATTGCCACCCTTTCTTGCAAATCTTTCATCTGTGCCCTCTGGAGCCTCCAGGCCATGGAAAACAGCTTTTTCAATATTATCAACAGTGAATGTTTCTCATGGACATTTCGTCTCTTAAAAACTTCTCAGATGGTGCTTTTTATGTTCTTATAAACCCCAAAGCTGATAGAATGAGTGTTCTCCTTACTCCTAAATGTTACTTAAAGACTTTTTTGGTTTTACCCACATAATATACCCTTCTCTTTGCATAAAGTGATTAAGGAATGTTGGCATGTGTTAAAGATAAAAGGTGGTACATAGGGTAACACAAACTTTAGGAGAAAGGTGTTGCTTTCTTTTGAATATATTTACTATTTTTTATAATTCTATACTCCCAATTAGTCTCTAAGTTATATATTATATTGCTTTGTTTTTTAATGGTTACCTTAGAGATTACGATACCCATCTCAACTTACCAAAGTCTGATATTATTTTAACCTCCTGCAGGACAATACAAAGGCCTTAGAATACTTTACTACATTGGGCTGGGCATGGTAGCTCATGTCTGTAATCCCAGCACTTTGGGAGGCTGAGGCTGGCAGATCACTTGTGGTCAGGAGATGGAGACCAGACTGGCCAACATATGAAACCTCATCTCTACTAAAGATACAAAAATTAACTGCGCATGGTGGCACATGCCTGTAATCCCAGCTACTAGGGAGGCCGAGGCAGGAGAATTGCTTGAATGTGGCAGGCGGAGGTGGTAGTGAGCCAAGACCACACCACTGCACTCCAGCCTGGGCCACAGGGAAAGACTCCCTTGAAAGAGAAAGAAAAGAAAGAAAGAAAGAAGGAAGGAAGGAAGGAAGGAAGGAAGGAAGGAAGGAAGGAAGGAAGGAAAGAAAGACGAAAGAAAGGAAAGAGGGAAGGGAAGGGAAGGGGAGGGAAGGAAGGGGAGGGGAGGGGACGGGAGGGGAAGGAGAAAAAGAAGGAAGGACGGAAGGAAGGAAGGAGGAAAGAAAGGAAAGAAGGAAGGAAGGAAGGAAGGAAAGAAAAGAATAACACTTTACTACATTGGCTGGGTGTGGTGTCTCATGCCTGTAATCCCAGCACTCTGGGAGGCCAAGGTAGGTGGATCACTTAAGATCAGCAGTTCAAGACCAATCTGACCAACATGGTGAAACCCTGCCTCTACTAAAAACACAAAAATTAGTCTGGTGTGGTGGCCCGCCCCTGTAGTCTCAGGTACCTGGGAGGCTGAGGTAGGAGAATCGCTTGAGCCCGGGAAGTGGAGGTTGCAGTAAGTTGAGATCGGGCCACTGGACTCCAGCCTGGAGCGAGACTGTCTCAAAAAAATAAAATAAAATAAAAACACTTTACTACATTTACCTTCATTTTAATTTACATATTTGTTGATGTGATGTATTTTATTTCTCTGGATGGATAGATAGAGAGAGAGAAAGATATAGTCCATATTCAACACAGAATACTTCTGTGACCAGATTTACGGGGTTTCCCCGATGCCAAGTAATTTTACAATACCAGCTGATGTATTTTCAATACTTTAGCTCAATTCTGATACCATCTAACTGAAGATAGTGTCAGATTCCACAGATTAAGTGCTCAGCTCCACAGAACAGCCCCACTTCTGATGCCAATCACAAATCCTAGCCTCTGGAACTTCTGATTGACAAGCTATAAATTGGGGTTTTTCAAGACCCTTTCCTTGGTTTCAGTCATTTGCTAAAGCATCTCACAGAACTCAGGAAAGTGCTTTACTTCCATTTTCCAGTTTATTATAAAAGATACAGTGGAGTCCTAGTAAGATAAGTAAGCAACAGCAAGGAGAGGGCCTGAGATAGGGAAGAACAATTGTTCTAAGAGACAGTTAATCACAGACAATATGCTGGCTTGACATTCTGTTCCCAAATACCTTGTTCCACATGTAGCCCCACCAGAATGACCTTATCTGCATACCTTCTGTGCACAAAGCCCTGCTAGTATGCCCTTATAAAACTTCCCTCCAGCTCCTGCCTCTTTGCAGACAGCCCCTTCTATGCTGCGCTGCCCCTTGCTTCCTTGCAATGCACTTTCCCTCTAATAAATCTGTATTTCTTTCTCCACATCTGTCTTGATAAATTCTTTTACCACCTGCAATGCTGGCCCCAGCCAGTGGCACCCACAACAGATACTAAAAAGGATAAAGATGGACAAAATGTATAGGGCAAGGTATGGGGGAAAGGGTACAAAGCTTTCATGCCCTTTGCAGGTGCATCATCTTTCTAGCAGCCCCATGTGTCCAAAAGCTCTCTGAACCCCTTCCCTTGGGGTTTTTTTTTGAGGCTTCACTCTGTAGGCACGATCAATTAAATCACTGGCTATAGGTGATCAACTCTACCTTCATTCCCTTTCCCTTCCTGTAGTGAGCTGAAAGTTTCAAATCTGTAATCACATAGTTGGATTCCCTGGAAATCACCCCACATCTAGAGGCTATCCAGGAACCCCCACCCATCACTCATCTCATTAGCATACAAGAAGACACATCACATTAGAGATTCCAAGGATTTTAGGAGCTGTGTGCCAGAAAATAGGGTTGAAGACCAAATGGATATTTGTTATTATAAATCACAATATCTTCGACAGACATAGATAGAAGATAGGTAGATAGATAGATAGAGAGACAGATAGATGATTGATAGATAGATAGATAGATAGATAGATAGATAGAATTCTAAATACCATAATATAGTTTTATCATTGTTTTAAACCATATTGATTTAAAATTACATCTTTCTTTGCTCGCCATTTCTTTCTATACCTCTGATCTTCCATCCAGGGTAATTTTCCTTCAACCCAACGAATACCCATTGAAATTTATTTTATTGTGATTGTCTCAGTTTCTGTTGATCTGAAAATTTATATACTATTTTCTTATATCCAAAGGATATTTTTTGTTTGTAGGGCTTATATTTCAGTTGTCGTAATTGTCAGCACCTTGAAGATGTCATTCCCCTGTTTTCTGGCCTGCAGATTTGCTGAGAATTTATCTGTAAATCCAACTGTTGCTTCCTTGATGGCAGTCTACCTTGTTTGTATAGCTGCTTTAAAGATTTTCTATTTGGTTTGTTTTATGCAATTTCTCTATGAAGTGTCTAGATGTACTTTTCTTTTTATTCAACTGCCATGGGATTCATTGGATTTCTGTGTATTGATGTCTTTCACCAGTTCTAAACGTCTCAGCCATTATCACTTCAAATATTTGTAAAAGATATTACAAAATGTCACTTTTTATAGCTGCTAGTTTTCTGGCAAATTTTTCAGGCTTGGCCTTTCTGTTTGTAAACATAGAAATATCATTGTTTTATAGATTGTGTCTGATAATCCCAATCTCCAGGTCTCTGTGGGTTTGTTTATGTTTCTTGATTTTTCTTCTGGTTTTCCCCAACTTATTTTGTCTCCTTGTTTTCTTTGATTACATGCTATACATTTTATTTGAAAACATAGAGAGAGACTGTTACAGGCCACAGATACTATTATTTTCTCCTGAAAGTATTTTTATTTTCTTCTGCTAGGTTCCTAAAGTCTGGGAACATATTAATCCAAGTTCAAGAACAGAGATGTTTTTATGCTAATAAAATAAGTGGTCATATTGGAAACCCCAAACATGTGATCCCAGACTCTGACTATGGCTCACTTGACTACCCAAAATACTGCTCAGCCTATCAACTGCCAATGTCAAACAAGCAAATATCCTCAAAGTGAAACTTCAGTGTTCCCAGACTTCCCTGCATCCTGCATGTCAGTCCAGAAATTGTTATATATATATATATGCCTTTAGTTAGATGCCTTCAGTTACAGATACATGTATATGTATGTATGTATATCACATAACTTATATCTCTATACATATATATCATACATACATATACATACATATATATTAGTTGTGTCCAGTGGGAAGGTTTGTCCAAATTATCTAATCTGATATTACTGGCCTTTCCTTTCTTTCCTGTAACTAAACTTATCTTAATTTTGATCCTTCCTCCTGCTAGGTAGTAAGCGGAAATAATTTACGCTTTCTAACTAAAGGCATCTTTGGCTATTTACTTTTATAATAGTAAATTCAGTCCCTTTTGAAAAAAAATGTGTCTTTTGGGAGCCAATATCAAGTGCTGTCTAATTTCTCCCCTCCCCCTCTACCCAAGATGAAATCAATTATACTTGAAAACTTATGAAGGAGCTCAGGAAATTTCACCCACAAAATATAACATCCTTATATGTTGATTATTTTAAATTAATGGCCCTTGAAAGTCAGCAGATGCTGAAAGAGTCTCTATACTGATATTTCTTTATCTATTTTAAGACTAAACCAGGGGGATGGTCTCATTGAGAGGGAAATGAAGGATTCAACCAGGATTGGCTCAGAGCCAAGAGGTACTCTCTAGTGCTGGGAAAAAATAAGTGGAAGATCCCCATTACCAGTGTGGATTGCTGCAATCCTAGCTACAGGAGACCCCCACAGTTCTCACAGGCCCTGAGATTAGTACAGGAAGTTGCCTAGAGTCCATATGGCTTCATTGCTCTAGAAAAGGAATTCATGTTGGGTCTCCCCTGCTTGCCCAAACCCAAAATGCTACAACTTGGTGCCATTTTGAGAACAGAGCTAGAGTGCATCCTGCACTGGAGGCCAACAGCTCCTGCATCTCCACATCCCTGAGGCCAACCATCAGCCTAACATGCCCACACAAAAGGCTGGAACACCACAACCCCAGCTACACCAGGAAGTACAACCATGACAATAGCACATGAGCCCATGAAGCACCCTGCACCCTAAGAAACAGGAGATTCAACACAGCAAGTAGACCATCCCCAAGACTGAGAAAGATAACCAACAAATGTGTCCCCCATGCCCAAAGACCAGCACATATAGTGTCTACCACCACTGAGGGGACCCCACCCACTTCAACCAGTGAAGACACCATGCATTATGTGCACTTGCCAAGGCAAAAGTATCAGTTTGCTCAGCACCCACCATTGCTAGTGATGACAACAACTCCGTGACTGGCAGAGCTGCCATACATGCTACACACACACACACACCAAGGGCCTGAGAACTGACCCATCTCTGTCCCCAGCAAAACCATACCACTACCTCAACAAACACCTGCAGTCCTTAGGACACTGAGGCACTCACAGACACCACTGATATTTATTACAGCCAAAGAAATCACGTGGAGATTACACTACAGCATCCACCTGAAACTAAAACCAAAACACTCTACCTAACTGATACTGTATGAAACATCTGCGTGAAAAAGTTTCCTCCACAAAAACTACTCCATAAAATTGTAATAAGCAGCTGTTCTACCAGATGCACAGATATCAATGAAGGGACACACACAAAAAGAACATAAAAAACCAAGGAAAGGTGACACTTTAAAAGGAACACAGTAACTCTCCAGGAACCAATCCTAAAGAAAAGGGAATGTATGAAATGTCTGAGAAGGAACTTAAAATAATGATCTTAAGAAGACTCCATGAGATTGAAAAAAAAAATACAGGTAGACAATTCAACAAAATCAGAAAAACAATACATAATCCTACTGAGAAATTTAATAGAAATAGATATCATTTAAAAAGAAGCAAACAGAAATCTCAGAAATGAAGAATTAAATGAATGAAATAAAAAATATAATCAAGAACTTCAACCATGGACTAGATCAAGCAGAAGAAAGACTTTCTGAACTTGAAGACAGGTTCAGAAAGTTTCAAAAGACAGGCCTTTTGAAATAACCCAATCAGACCAAAAAAAAGTATGTAAAACGTCTGCAGGACCTATGAGACACCATTAAAATAACAAATATTCACATTAAGGTAATTTCAAAAGGGAAATACATAGCAAAGGACATAGAAAAACAATTTTATAAAATAATACCTGAAAACTTACTAAATCTTGACGGAGATAGGGACATCCAGATAGAGGAAGCTCAAATAGAGTCAACTCAAAAAAAAATCTCTCTGAAGCACACTATAGTCAAACTGTCAAAAGTGAAAGACAAAAAGAGAATTCCAAAAAAGACCAAGAGAAAATTTTCAAGTCATGTATAAAAGGATTTCCATTAAACTAACAGCAGAAATCTTACAGGCCAGGAGAAAATAAGTTGATATATTCAAAGTACTTTTAAAAACAAAAAACAAAAAAACAAAAAACTAAGCCAGGAATGCTTTACCCAGCAAGGTATCTTTCAGAAATGAAGGAGAAATAAAGTCTCTCTCAGACAACAAATACAGAGAGAATTCATCACTAGACTGGCCTCACAAGCAATGCTTAAGGGAGTCCTACATCTGGAAGTGAAAGAACAGTAAATACCATCATAAAAACACACAAATATACAAAATTCACTGCTATAGCAGACAAATATGAGCAAGAAAAATAAATCAAACCTTATCACTATAGAAAGCCACCAAACCACAACAGAGAAGAAGAAAACACAGACACACAGACCAATGGTACAGAAGGGAGAACTGAGAGATAAATTCACATATTTACAGCCATCTGATTTTCAAGAAAGGTACCAAGAACACACTTTGGGTAACTGATATCTTCTTCAATAAATGCTGTTAGGAAAACTGGACATCCACATGCAGAAGAATAAAACTAGATTCCTATTTCTCATCATATACAAAAATCAACTCAAAATGAATTTAAAAATTAAATTTAAGACCTGAAACTCCATCTTCCCCCTCCCCTATGAAGAAGAGTATGTAAGCATATGAACTTCACTGGGTTATTGTGTAAACTTCTAATTTAATTAAAGAATTAAATGTAAGAACTGAATTTCCATCTTCCCCTTCCCCTATGAAGAAGGGTACATAAGCATCTGTGCCTCACTGGGTTATTATATAATCATTCTCCTGTGATTCCGCCATGCTTACGCACATTAAATAAATTTGTATGCACATTAAATACATGTGTATGCCTTTTACTAGAGGAAAACATAGAGAAAATGCTATAGGTTATTTGTTCTGGGCAAAATTTTTTTGGATAAGACCTAAAAAGTACACACAGCAAAAGCAAAAATAGACAAATGGGATTACATAAAATAAGCTTCTACGCAGCAAAGGACACAATCAACAGAGTGAATAGACAACCTACAAAATGAGGTAAAATATTTGCAAACCATTCATCCAACAAGAGACTAATAGAATATATAAGGAACTCAAATAACATTTAAAAAAAATAATAATCTTATTAAAAGGTGGGCAAAGGATCTGAATAGACATTTCTCAAAAGAGGACCTACAAATGACCAACAGGTTATGTGAAAAAAATGTTGAACATCACTGATCATCATAAAAATGCAAATCAAAACCACAATGAGACATCATCTCACCTCAGTTAGAATGGCAATTAGCAAAAAGACCAAAAAAAACAACAAATGCTAGTGAGGAAGAGGACAAGGGCTAGTCTCAAACTCCTGGGTTCAAGCAATCCTCCCTCTTCAGCCTCCCAAAGTGCCGGGATTATAGGCATGAGCCATCATGCCTGGTCATGAACTCTTACACATCGTTGGTGGGAATGTAAATTAATAAATTCTTTATAGATACAGTATGGAGGCTCCTCAAAAAACTAAAAAGAGAATGACCATGCAATCCAGCAATTCCACTAATGGGTATTTATCCCCAAAAAGAGGAAATTAGTATGTGAAAAAGATACCTGCATTCCCATGCTTACTGCAGCACTACTGACAAGAGCCAAGACATGGAACCAACCTAAATGTCCAGTGGGTGAATAGATTTTTGAAATGTGGCACATATCCACATTGAAATACTATTTAGCCATTAAAAAATGAAATTCTGTCATTCACAGCAACATGGATAAGTCTGGAGGGCATCATATTAAGTGAAACAGGTCAAGCACAGAAAGGTAAATACCCTATATTCTCACTCACGTGGAAGCTTAAAAAGCCAATCTCATAGAAGCAAAGGACAGAATAGTGGTTACTAGAGGCGGGGAAGGGTAGGGGAGAGAGAATGATATGGAGAAGTTGGTTAATAAATACAAAATTACAGCTAGACAGGAGGAATAAATTCTAGTTTTCTATAGCTCTGTAGGGTGACTATAGTTAATAATAATTTACTGCATATTTTCAAGTAGCTAGAAGACAGGATGGTGAATGTTTCCAACACAAAAAAATAATAAATTCTTGCGGTGATGAAAATGCTGATTACCCTGATTTGGTCATTATACATTGTATACATGTATCTTAATATCACACTGGCCAGGCATGGTGGCTCATGCCTGTTCAGCAATTTAGGAGACTAAGGTGGGATGATTACTTAAGGCCAGGAGTTCAAGACCAGCCTGAGTAACACAGTGAGATCCCTTCTCTACAAAAAATGTAAAAATTATTCAGGCATGTTGGCATGTGTCTGAAGTCCCAGATACTTGGGAAGCTGAGGCAGAAGGATTCCTTGAGCCGAGGAGTTCATGATTACAATGAGCTATGTACAGTGGTGCTGTTGCACTCCAGCCTGGGCAACAAAGGGAGATCCCATCTATTTAAAAAAAAAAACAAAAACAACAAAAAAAAAACACTGTATCCTCTAAATATGTGCAATTATTATGTGTCAATTAAAAATCAGTTTCATAAATGATTTAACTGGCCAAAGAGAATACAACTGCTTTCCATTATTTCTTTATCCCAGAAAAAAAGACTAAGGAATAAAACCACACCTGGAAGGACTTTTTCTCAAGATAATGTCTGCCCCGCAGGACCATTCAAATTCCAAACAGAATTATTTGCAAGTTAGTTTCTGTCTCCCTGGTCCATTCATTCTCCCTAATAATTATTTACTACTCCTCAAAGGAATTGTCTACAATCTCCATATTCCCCTTCCCCTGTGAAAAAGGGTACATAAGCATCTGTGCCTCACTGGGTTATTGTGTAATCATTCTCCTGTGATTCCCTCATTTAATGTACTTACGCACATTAAATGTGCTTATTTAATGTGCTTATTATTATTTAATGTGCGTATTCACATAAAATAAATTTGTATCCCTTTTATTCCTGCTAATCTGTCTATCATCAATTCATTTTAGCAGACTCAGACTCTAACTTTCAGAGGGAAAATTTGAACTTGCCTCACTTAACATATTCTTAAATAAATGAGGGAGGCACCTTGAATCCATGTATGTAATCTTGGGTTAGCTTCTGAAACTTACTGGCCTCCAGTTTTGAAATGTACAGGTGATAAATTTCTTGCTCTGTTTTTTAGGTACGATCAGTGTCTAGTGGCCACACCTTAGCTCTTTCTGAGGTTGCAGATGCTCTAAGTCTTAGCCACATCCTCCATCTTGCCCTTGGATTACACCATCAATCCAGGACCCTCTACTTTAGAGTCAACTTGTCTTTTGCCAAAGCAGCCCCATAGCAGGCCCACCTGTTCTGCACTCTGCTATCTTCTGTGTCACCACAAGGAGTACACTGTACATTCTTGATTTTCTCAAGAGACCCATGGGGACCATGTTTCTTCCAAAGTTGTTTTCTTATTCCTGCATCATGTTAGGGCTGGCCCTTTCTGAATGTGGGTCAAATTGGAGAGGCCTATCATCCACAGAGAATGCCTGAAGAAGCAGGTCACTAACTCTGATGTCCTCTGGTTTTCCTATACCTGTCTATTGTACCACCACCTCTTCTGATCCTCAATATTTGGCCCTGAGTGGAGCCTATATACGGATGCTAACTTGTGACCTTTTCACCCAACCTGTTTTCCTCTCCAGATCTCCTATGTGAAAGTCTTTCTTCTCTTCCTAACTGGTGGAGGCTTCTAAGCCTTATATTTGGTGTTTTCTCCACTTATAATAGAACTCCTATTTAGTGCTCTAAGTCTGGCTTTTAATACATAAAGAGAATTGTTTGCTTTATTTGTTCATGTTCTGTTTGTTTAGATATATCTTTTCACTGGCCAGGTGCAATGACTCACGCCTATAATTCCAGCACCTAGGGAAAACAAGGTGGATGGATTGATTGAGACCAGGAGTTTGAGACCAGCCTGGGCAACATAGCAAAACCTCTTCTCTATAAAAAAAAATACAAAAACTAGCTGGGTGTGGTGACGTGTGCCTGTAGTCCCAGATACCTGGGAGGCTGAAGTGGAAGAACTGATTGACCCCAGGAAGTCAAGGCTGCAGTGAACATGATGGTACCCGTACACTCCAGCCTGTTTGATAGAACAAGACTTTGTCTCAAAAAACAGGAACATATTTTCACACTTAATGAATTCTTGCCATCAGATTAGTGTTTTTCCAGAGGCCCCCAAAAAGTCAGTTATGAACCTGCAAGCTGATTGGCTCCTTTGTTCTAGATGGAATCTGCCCTGCCCTGTCCCTGAAGGGAGACAGCTTCTAGGCAACAAGATTCACGATTGATGAAAGTAATCTGAAAATATTTCAAGTGTAATAAGGTCAAAATTTTAATAACTGCCATTGAGATGTGCAAAATACGCAGAGTTTTTTGTTTTCTGTAACAAATCCAATGTTGTTCCTGGGTACCCATCCCTGTGAGCAATGAAGGAAGACAGGGATAAGGCCAACTAGCCAATTTGAAGTAGCTCATTCTCTTCTGATTTCAAATTTTCTTTCAGTTTAAAATATTTCATTGATCTTTTCCCTATTCCTCCTCCCAAAATGCAACCTCTGGATTTAGTGGAATGCTTACATGTTCTCAAGCAGTAGAATTCAGGTGGGAAATCATTCCAGATGTTTCCATATCAAAATAAGACAATCAGCCAGATGTGGTGACTCATGCCTATAATCCCAACACGTTGGGAGGCCAAGGAGGGAGGATCACTTGAACCAGGAGTGTTAGACCAGCCCTGGCAACATAGGGAGACTCCATCTCTACAAAAACTAAAATAAAATTAGCCAGATGTGGTGGTGCATGCCCAAAGGTCCAGCTACACAGGAGTCTGAGGCGGGAAGATATTTGAGCCTGGGAGGTCAAGGTTGCAGTGACTCATGGTCATGCCACTTCACTCTGGGTGACAGAGTGAAACCCCACCTGAAAAAAAAAAAAAATGAAACAACCACTTCAGAGTGAAAACAACAGAAGGAATTTGCCAAGTACATAGCCAGAGATGGTGCTCAGCTTCTATAGGATCCAGAAGTTCCTGTGTGACCTGGTTAAAGATGCAGAAGATCGTTGATTAGCAGGATTGTCAATGCATCACTACAGAAGAGGCAGAGTAAAAGATGTGGCTGAGAACCTGTGGGCACATGGCCCAAGACAGGAGTCACTTGGAAGTCACAGCCCCATCTTAGAGGACCAGAAGAATCAGCAAAGACTGAGGAAAAGGCTACTCACATGGCAGCTGGCTAACCTCCTTACCAGTAATACCCAGACTGAGAGGGTGGACCAGGAGTTTCACCAGAAGCAGAGCTGGATAATAGAGGACACAGAAGAGCTAGGATAAGGTATGAGGATCCTCTCACATCTGAGCCTTATGGTTCCCCTCACCAAAGGATGCAGAATTTCTGTGGTCAACTATATCCAGGCACTATCTTGGGAAAGATAAGATGTCAGAAAATTAGACAGACTGGGCATTTACCCAAAATGGACAGTTTTAAAGAAAGGAGACTCTTTACCTTGAAGAGAAAGAGATACTCCTAATTAACAAGTTTATGTCCATTCTTTCCTGGAATGTAGGTTCACGAAAATATTCAAATAATTTACAGAAAATAAAGATACTACATATTTTATAAAACCTAAAGCCTTTTCAAAGTCATTTCACATTTTTCAAATTTATTAGGAGTTGCAAAGTATTTGCTTATGATTTCTTTTATTTTTCCACATCTATTGTTTATCCTTCTTCATCCTGAGTTTTGTGTATTTACATTTCCTTCTTTCTTGACAAGTTAAACAAGTAGCTTTTCTATTTAATAAAATTTATTTTCAAGGAATTAGTTCTTAGTTTGTATATTTATTCTATTTTTCTACTTTATTAATTGGTACTTTCGTCTTTGTTTCTTTTGTTTAGATGTTAATTCAATATCTGAATTCAATATTAATTTCATTTATTTTAATTATTTTTTGTTTGATAATGAAAGTCTGCATTTTTCATCTGAGTCCAGCTTTTTTACTTGGAGGATATGAAGAAAAATTGATTTCATTTCCATTCAGTTGAATCTTATTGGCACCCACTCTTGTAAATAATGTCACTTTTTTGCATTACAATCAAAAACTGTGTTCTGTATTGTTTTTTATATTTTGGATTTATTTAAGGTTTCCTTTGTGACCTAGCATTTGGACAAAATTTGTAAATATTTTATGAGTGAGAAGAAACTGCATTCAATATCTGTTTGCCAGGAAAAGAACTAAAGAAATACATATGAATGAAAGGCTGGATGCGGTGGCTCATGCCTATAATCCCAGCACTTTGGGAGGCAGAGGCAGGTGGATCATGAGGTCCAGAGATTGAGACTATCGTGGTCAACATGATGAAACCCCATCTCTACTAAAAATACAAAAAATTAGCTGGGCGTGGTGGCAGGCGCCTGTTGTTCCAGCTACTTGGGAGGCTGAGGCAGGAGTATCGCTTGAACCCAAGAGGCGGAAATTGCAGTGAATCGAGATGGCGCCACTGCACTCCAGCCTGGGCGACAGGTGAGACTGTCTCAAAAACAAAAAAACAAAACAACAGCAACGACAAAAAAGACATACGTGTCAATTAGAGCAGTTTTATTCCATTTTTATTTCTCTATAGTTTTACATTTTTTTGTCTTCTTTATCACTCAAGGATCAAGAGAGGATAAAGATTTTCATTACTATTATATTTTCCTAGGCTTTCTCCATTTTCCTGAAAAGAATCTTTTGGCTTGAATCATGCATTTCAGTTACATCTTCATTTTGATTATATTCTTAATCATTGCAAGTGCTTTTTTGTCCTGAATTCAACTTTTTTGTAAAATGATGGGGTCTTACTTTGGTTGCCCAGGCTACAATGCAGTGGCATGATCATGGTCTAGCTCACTGCAGCCTTGAAACCTTGGGCTCAAGTGATCCTGGGATTTTAGGCATAAGCCACTGTGACCAGCAAATTCAACCTTTTTTGGCATCATCAGATTTTTCTTTTCATTGCATTTTTTTACACTGATTTTTTCTTTTTTTTTTTTTTTTTTTTTTTGAGATGTAGTCTCGCTCTGTCAGCCAGGCTGGAGTGCAGTGGTGCGATCTCAGCTCACTACAAGCTCCGCCTCCCAGGTTCACGCCATTCTCCTGCCTCAGCCTCCCAAGTAGCTGGAACAACAGGCGCCCGCCACCACGCCCGGCTAATTCTTTGTATTTTCAGTGTAGATGGGGTTTCACCGTGTTAGCCAGGATGGTCTCGATCTCCTGATCACATGATTTGCCCTCCTCTGCCTCCCAAAGTGCTGGGATCACAGGCGTGAGCCACCACGCCTGGCCAACACTGATACTTTTAATTTCATGGGGTCACTTTTAAAAACTATGTCTCCTATAAACAGCATAAAGTTGTTTTTTATACTACTAAAAAAGTCTACTTTTTACTGGATTTAAGTGAAATCATCTACTAGAGGAAAAGCAGAAGATTTGACTCCTTTTAAATTATGCATGCATATATGTGTGGATATATAGAGAGAATAGGTCTTAACCAGTATTCTTTCATTCTTCCTTAGTATTTGATTTGATTTCTAACTTTTATTATGTAGTTTCATTTACTTTGTTTGCTACCCACATCATCCTCCACCTAAGTAATTTCAAAGTTATAATTCGTTTTCTGGTTTTTGTACTAATCGTAACCTTGAAATTTTTAAATTAATTCTGAAACATGTATTTCTCAATCAATTTCAGATAAAAAAGAGTATAGGTTTAATACTCTCAATTTTTGGTCATATTCTAAGATTTCATTTTATTATTGTCAAATTATTTTTGCATCATGTAGCTTTTGTTTCAATAATCATAATAATTGCAGTCTGTTTGGGGCCTAAATATGTTTTTGCTTTACTGGACTTAATGTTGACAACTCATTGTTTATACTACATCTTCTCCAGTTATGCATGATTTCATATTTGGTTTTATCCTTTGATTAGCTGGATTACAAATTCAAATAATTTTTTTCAAATAGTACAGCTCAAAGGATTTCTCTCTGTTACCATTACACTTTTAAGAAAACTCAGCCAGATGTAGAATTATTGGGTCACACCTTTCAGTCAAGTATTAATCAATAAATTATTCTTCAGTACCCATATTGTGTGAGTAATTGTGCTAGATACTAAAAATACATAAATGGTCCCTGCCCTCAAAAGGATTATATTTAAAAAGCAATTTCAAGAGACTTAAATATTTCCAAAGGTAGTATACAGAGTCAAAGGAATATACAATAAAGTAATTTAACCTAGTTTTGATTTGACCAAGTTTAAACAATAAGAGAGATATTCTTCAAAGAAGTGAGATTTAAGTCCAGACCTAGAGGATGAGTAGGAGTCAGTGGGTAAAGAATGAGAAAAAGAATGATAGAAAAGCAGACAGATGGTTTCATTTGGACAAAGGGCTTGAGGGGGAAACAGGAGAGTTCTTCTGAGATTAAGCAATGAGGAGCACATAATATGTAGAGAATTTAACGTTTAAAAACCTACTAAAGGCGTGGCACAGTGGCTTACGCCTATAATCCCAGCACTTTGAGAGGCCAGGGTGGGTGGATAGCCTGAGGTCAGGAGTTCGAGACCAGTCTGACCAACATGGTGAAACCCTGTCTCTACTAAAAATACAAAAATTAGCTGGGTGTGGTGGAGTGCACCTGTGGTTTCAGCTACTCCGGTGGCTGAGGTGGGAGAATCGCTCAAGCCTGGGAGGCGGAGGTTGCAGTGAACCGAGATTGCGCCACTATACTCCAACCTGTGTGACAGAGTAAGACCTTGTCTCAAAATAAAAACAAAAACCTACTAAAAATTAAGCTACTCTTTATTAGCAGCATGGGCCAGCCACTCTAAACAAGATCAGTGATAAAATACTTCTCCCCAGATTTCTAGTTCTAGATAGGACATGTAGAGAGCTTGAAAGTTGTCACTTCTGGAGTTAAAACAAGGAAAAGCTAGAGAAACTGAAAATCAATTATTTTTCTTGAATTGATGTGGGGCTCAGAAAATGATATTCCAAAGTATGGTGCTTTGGTATGCTGAGCAGTTATGAGCTAAAGAAAAGTAAAAGACCTCAAACTAGAGCCTCAGAACCAAGAATTTTCTAGCCTTCTTCTGCTCCTCCTCCTAAGGACAGGGCAAAATTGTCTTCTTGAGGTTCATTTATCTGAAACTCCTCCAGAAAAAAACCTGAAATTTCATTATCTACCATATAGTAAGGAAGACTGAGGAATGTAACCACACCTAGACAGATGTTACGACAAAATATTTTCTGTCTCTCATTCAAACTCCAGAGAAACAATTGCAAGCTAATTTCTGTCTCCTGGGTCCAGTCATCTTCCCTGAAATTATTTATCACCCTTCAAAATTGTCTTTCAAAGGCGTCTTCCTCTTCCCCAATTTCTTTCCCCTATGAAGAGGTATATCAACTTCAGCCATCTGGCCCTTCTTTGTGTAAAAATAAGTAATTCAAAAGCAAAGCTGAACTACTTATCTGACAAGGGATTAATAACCAGAATATATAAGGAGCTCAAACAACTCTATAGGGAAAAATATCTAATAACCCAGCTTTAAAAATGGGTCAAAGATCTGAATAAACACTTCTCAAAAGAAGAAATACAAATGGCAAGCAGGCATATTAAAAGGTGTTCAACATCATGGGTCACCAGAGAAATGCAAATCAAAACTACAATGAGATATCATCTCACCTTAGTTAAAATAGCTTTTATCCAAAAGACAGGCAATAACAAATGCTGACAAAGATGTGGAGAAAAGGGAACCCTCCTTGTACACTGTTGGTGGGAACGTAAACTAGTACAACTGCTATCAAGAACAGTTTGGAGGTTCCTCAAAAAACTAAAATAGAGCTACTATATGACCCAGCAATCCCACTGCTGGGTATATATCCAAAAGAAAGAAAATCTGTATATCAAAGAGATATCTGCACTCCCGTGTTTGTTGCAGCACTGTTTACAATAGCTAAGATTTGGAAGCAACCTAAGTGTTCATCAACAGATAAATGAATAAAGAAAATGTGGTACATATACAGATGGAATACTATTCAGCCATAAAAAAGAGAATGAGATCCTGTCATGGATAGAACTGGAGATCATTATTTTAAGTGAAATAAGCCAGGCACAGAAAGACAATCATTGCATGTTCTCCCTTATTTGTGGAATCTAAAAATGAAAACAATTGAACTCAGGGACATAGAGAGTAAAAGGATGGTTGCCAGAGTCTGGAAAGGGTAGGGAGGTTTAGGAAAGAGGTGGAGATGGTTACTGGATACACAAAATAGAAAGAATGAATAAGACCTACTATTTGATAGCACCACAGGTGCTATCAAATAGTCAATTGACTATTGACTATAGTCAATAATAACTTAATTGTACATTTAAAATAACTAAAAGAGTATAATTGGATTGTTTGTAACACAAATCATAAATGCTTGATGGAATGGGTACTCCATTCTTCATGATCTGATTATTTCACATTGCATGCCTGTTTCAAAACTCATGTATCACAGAAATATATACACCCACCATGTACCCACAAAAAATAAATAATACAAATAAATAAAACAAAAAAAGAAAATCAAAGCTATTGGAACTTTACATTATTTTGAGCCTTAAAGGAATGTGATTATGAGACCTGAGTCACATGACAGGCGATTGTAACCTAAGCAGCTGTAACCTAGGCAGCTATAACCTTTGTTCTTCTGATTATAGACATACATCCCGTACACAAAGTCCTCATGACTATCACATTGCCTAAAACGAAATGTTACAGATACCCTTTTACGTGGGAAAGGAAAACAAGCTAAAACAAATTACCGTAACTCATAAACTAGCCTTGTATGGAAAATGCTGTCATTCTGTTCAATTTTTTGTTCTCTGCCTATAGAAGCAATGCTTTAACTCTTCAGTTCCAGAGTGCTGATCCCATTTATTTGCCTTCGGTGTTACTGAGATGTCCATTCACAGCATTGTATTTGAATAAAATATTTTAAACTAGATTCTCATCCTTTCAATTATTTCATATTGACATATGGCTCTTGTGCTTCTGCACATTAATAAATGTGTATGCCTTTTCCCTTGCTAATCTGTCCCTTATTAGTTCATTTCAGTGAACCTTCAGAGAGTAGAGGGAAAGCCTTCTTTTTTCACTCCTACACAGGACAAATCACAGCCCAAAAATCTGGAGAGAGACACAGCTGAAATCTGTATATCTAAATAAGCAGAAGTTGCTGAAGCCATAACATAGTAGAAACATGTAAATGCTTATTTGGGTGAAATGCCAGGGTCTGAGTGTAGACTGGCACAAGAATGAGAAGCTCCTGAGGGCCACAATGTTAGAGGGATCCTCATATTTTTTTGAGTTTTGGCTCTAGAAATCTTACCACATTCTCATAGTAGATGTACAGGAAAGATCCCCTGTGGCTCTAGAAGGATGGAGGGAAGAGGGGAGACTAATCATATAATCTGGAGCATTCTCCAGAAAAAGGCCTACTCACCAGGGGAAAAGACTTCCAGAGACTTATCCCATCCATGACAACTCCAGTCCCATTCACTCTTGCTAGCTCATGTAAGAGTGGAAAAAAGCCAAGACACATTTGTGAAAGTCATGGTCCAGGGACATCAGCATATGAAAGACTGAAATTTAATCATAAGATTATAGAAATTCTTCTTCCCACCACTTCTCAGCCTTTTGGCTAAGGTCAAGTATAGAAATTCTTCTTTCCCATGCGTTATACTACACTCACAGGGCTCCAGTGTGATCATAGTGAATTACAGTTGAAAGAGATCCAAGGCCAAGACTTTTTCTGAGGAGACCACAGGAAGTCCAAAGAAAATAGGGAAGATTAAAACAGGGACATAAAATTTGAAGCTTCTAGAATCTAAAACTACAATAAATATTAAGTACACCCCAACTGCTAGCCAGATTAACAGAAACGCTCATACTAAAGACCTTCTACCTCATTTCCTATCACCTGAAACATAACATTTAATTTCAACAAAAAATTACAGGGTATACCAAACAAGCAAGAAAAAAAAAAAACAATCTGAGGAAACTGTAGGAGCTAAAGGAAAGCTTCTCTTCCATTCTGTCTGAAGGTTTACTGAAATAAACTAAAAATAAACAATAACATGAAAAAACGCACAAATTTATTAACATGCATAAGCATGGGAGCCATACAAAATATGAGACTCAAAGTAGAACCAGATGATTGAGGCTTAAATAACATCTTTATAAGGGGGAGATAAGTAGGGCATTATAGGCAGTTTTACAGTAATCGTAAATAATTTTTAGAGGAAATGAATGAGCCCAAAGAACAGTCAGTTGTGTGTAAATGATGCTCTTTGCACAATAAATGGAACCTAAGGACAAACAATATCTTGTGGACTAGTTTCCCAAAAATGAGGTGCAGAACTGCACTATGAACAAAGGTTGTCTTAATGTGCAGATACAGTCTCTCAGGTAATTTCTCAGAGTTCCCCTTAGAAAAATAGATGAAAAATCTTTCTGGATGTGTTCTCTTCTCCTCTTCCTAGTTAATCTTTTGTTATTATTTAATGAGATGTCTAGGGAGAGAGTTTTAAAACAATTACACTTCTTTTGGAAGGAAGTTTCCTCAGTCAGATAAAGAAATTCAGATAGAGCTCCTCCCTGCACTGAGTGGTGGGTGTAAGAGACAAAAGAAGGTTATAAAGTTTTTGGTTCTGAGGTAACCTCTAAGACTGTCTAATTTTCTTTAATCCAAAAATGCTCAGCATACTGAGCACCATACTTTTGAGTATGATTTTCTGAGCCAAACAAGACAAAGCAAGCAATGGAACCACATTCAGATATAATACAAATTTTGAAATTCTCAGACAGGCAATTTAAAATAATTATATATGCTAAAGACATATATAATTATTACATCTGATGGAAAAACTAGACAACCTGAAGGAACAGATGGGTAATGTAAGCAAAGTGATATAAACTGTAAGAATCAAAAGGAAATGCTAGAAATCAAAGACACTGTAACAGAAATGAAGAATACTTTTGATGGACTAATTAATCTGGACACAGTGAACTTGAAAATAGGTCAATGAAAACGTCCCAAACAAAAATGCAAAGAGATAAAGAATGAGAAAAAAAAACAGAACACCCAAACTGTGAGACAATTTCAAGAAGTGTAACATACGTGTAATTGGAATACCAAAGGGAAAAGAAAGATAAAGTGAATTAAAAGAAATATTTGAAGTAGTAATGGCCAAGAATTTTTCAAATATAGTGTGGTTTCTGACTAAAGCACGGTCAGAAAGCTCAGAGAACACCAAGCAGGATACTTTTAAAACTACACCTAGGTATATCATATTTAAACTGAAGAAAACCAAAGACAAAGGGAAAAATCTTAAAAGAAAACAGATTTACACATAAAACCTTATCTATAGAGAAAGAAACATAAAAATTAAAGTAGACTGCTCATCAAAAATCATGCAAGCAAGAAGAAAGTGGAAGGAAATATTTAAAGTGTTGAAAGAAAAAAAAACAACAATCTTGAACTCTATATCCAGTAAAATTATCAGTAAAAAGGAAGGAGAAATAAAAGTTTTGTTAGACAAACAAAAACTGAGTGAATTTATCACCAGCCAACCTTCCCAGGAAGAAATGTTTATAAAAATTATTTAGGAAGAAGAAAAATGATATAGGTCAGAAACTTAGATCACATGAACAAAAGAAGAGCATCAGAGAAGAAATAAATGAAGGCAAGATAAAATCTTTTGTTTTACTTGTTTGTTAATTAGTCTAAGAGATAACTTTGTTAAAAGTGATAGTAACAATGTATTGGGTAATTGCTACACATAATAAATAAGTAAAATAAATGGCAATGATGTCATAAGAAATGAGAGAAAAAAATTAGGAATATAGTAGTCCCTCACATCTCCATTCAAGGTTTCACTTTTTGCAGTTTCACTTATCTGCAGTCAATTGCAGTACAAAAATATTAAATAAAAAATTTCAGAAATAAACAATTCATATGACTTAAATTGCATGTCATTCTGAGAAGCATGATAAATCTTGCACCACCCTGCTGCTTCTCATCTGGGAAGTGAATCATTCCTTTGCCCAGTGTATCCACACTGTATACACTAGCCACCTGTTAGTCATTGTCAGCTCCTGACATTGAACCATTAATGGTTGAATCAGTAGGACTCAATGATGCAGAATCATCCACACCAGGTATTGTCCTTCTCCTTCTGATGAATTGAGAGAAGGTCAATTGTAGCCTAATGCTACAAAGCCTATGTCATCCATCTCACTTAATCTCATCACATAGGTATTTTATCATCTCACATTTTCATCACAAGAAGAATCATGGGCAAGAGGGTGCCCAAGATGGCCGAAGAGGAACAGCTCCAGCCTCCAGCTCCCAGCATGAGCGACACAGAAGATGGGTGATTTCTGCATTTTCAACTGAGGTACCAGGTTCATCTCACTGGGGTGTGTCAAACAACTGGTGCTGATCAGTGGGTGCAGCCTAACCAGCGAGAACTGAAGCAGGGTGAAGCATCGCTTCATCTGGGAAGCGCAAGGGGGAAGGGAATTCCTTTTCCTAACCAAGGGAAACTGAGACACATAACACCTGGAACTCCCACCCTAATACTTTGTTTACTAAGGGTCTTAGCAAGTGGCACACCAGGAGATTATATCCCATGCCTGGCCTGGAGGGTCCCACGCCCACGGAGTCTTCTTCATTGCTAGCACAGCAGTCTGAGATCTAACTGCAAGGTGGCAGCAAGGCTGGGGGAGGGGCGCCCGCCATTGCTGAGGCTTAAGTAGGTAAATAAAGCCACCAGGAAGCTCGAACTGGGTGGAGCCCACCTCAGCTCAAGGAGGCCTGCCTGCCTCTGTAGACTCCACCTCTGGGGACAGGGCATAGCTAAACAAAAAGCAGCAGAAACCTCTGCAGATGTAAATGTCCCTGTCTGACAGCTTTAAAGAGAGCAGTGGTTCTCCCACCATGGAGGTTGAGATCTGAGAATGGACAGACTTGCCTGCTCAAGTGGGTCCCTGACCCCTGAGTAGCCTAACTGGGAGACATCCCTCACTAGGTGCAGGCTGACACCTCACACCTCACACGGCTGGGTACACCTCTGAGACAAAGCTTCCAGAGCAAGAATCAGACAGCAACACTTGCTCTTCAGCAATATTCTATCTTCTGCAGCCTCTGCTACTGATACCCAGGCAAACAGGGTCTGGACTGGATCTCAAGCAAACTCCAACAGACCTGCAGCTGAGGGTCCTGACTGTTAGAAAGAAAACTAACAAACAGAAAGGACACCCACACCAAAACCCCATCAGTCCATCAAGATCATCAAAGATCAAAGGCAGACAAAACCACAAAGATGGGGAAAAAGCAGTGCAGAAAAGCTGGAAATTCAAAAAATCAGAGCACATCTCCCCCTCCAAAGGAACACAGCTCATTGCCAGCAATGGAACAAAGCTGGACAGAGAATGACTTTGACAAGTTGAGAGAAGAAGGCTTCAGTCAATCAAACTTCTCAGAGCTAAAGGAGGAACTATGTACTCAGTGCAAAGAAACTAAAAACCTTGAAAAAAGAATGGAGGAATGGATAACTAGAATAACCAATGCAGAGAAGTCCATAAACGAACTGATAAGAGATGAAAACCATGACACGAGAACTATGTGACAAATGCACAAGCTTCAGTAACCGACTCGATAAACTGGAAGAAAGAGTATCAGTGATTGAAGATCAAATTAATGAAATGAAGCAAGAAGAGAAGTTTAGAGATAAAAAGAGTAAAAAGAAATGAACAAAGCCTCCAAGAAATATGGGATTATGTGAAAAGACCAAATCTACGTCTGATTGGTGTGCCTGAAAGTGACAGGGAGAATGGAACCAAGTTGGAAAACACTGTGCAGGATATTATCCAGGAGAACTTCCCCAACCTAGCAAGGCAGGCCAACATTCAAATTCAGGAAATACAGAGAATGCCACAAAGATACTCTTCGAGAAGAGCAACTCCAAGACACATAATTGTCAGATTCACCAAAGTTGAAATGAAGGAATAAATGTTAAGGGCAGTCAGAGAGAAAGGTCAGGTTACCCACAAAGGGAAGCCCATCAGACTAACAGCTGATCTCTCAGCAGAAACTCTACAAGCCAGAAGAGAGTGGGGGCCAATATTCAACATTCTTAAAGAAAAGAATTTTCAACTCAGAATTTCATATCCAGCCAAACTAAGTTTTATAAGAGAAGGAGAAATAAAATCCTTTACAGACAAGCAAATGCTTAGAGTTTTTGTCACCACCAGGCCTGCCCTACAAGAGATCCTGAAGGAAGCACTAAACACGGAAAGGAACAACCGGTAGCAGCCATTGCAAAAACATGCCAAAATGTAAAGACCATCGATGCTAGGAAGAAACTGTATCAACTAACGAGCAAAATCACCAGCTAATATCATAATGACGGGATCAAGTTCACACATAACAAAATTAACCTTAAATGTCAATGGACTAAATGCTCCAATTAAAAGACACAGACTGGCAAACTGGATAAAGAGTCAAGACCCATCAGTTTGCTGTATTAAGGAGACCCATCTCACATGCAGAGACACACATAGGCTCAAGATAAAGGGATGGAAGAAGATCTACCAAGTAAATGGAAAACAAAAAAAAGCAGGGGCTGCAATCCTAGTCTCTGATAAAACAGACTTTAAACCAACAAAGATCAAAAGAGACAAAGAAGGCCATTACATAATGGTAAAGGGATCAATTCAACAAGAAGAGCTAACTATCATAAATGTATATGCATCCAATACAAGTGCACTCAAATTTGTAAAACAAGCTATTAAAGACCTACAAACAGACTTAGACTCCCATACAACAATAATGGGAGACATTAACACCCCACTGTCAACATTAGACAGACCAATGAGACAGAAAGTTAACAAGGTTATCCAGGAATCGAACTCAGCTCTGCACCAAGCAGACCTAATAGACATCTACAGAACTCTCCACCCCAAATTAACAGAATATACATTCTTCTCAGCACCACTTTGCACTTATTCCAAAATTGACCACATAGTTGGAAGTAAAGCACTCCTCAGCAAATGTAAAAGAACAGAAATTATAACAAACTGTCTCTCAGACCACAGTGCAATCAAACTAGAACTCAGAAATAAGAAACTCACCCAAAACCACTCAACTACATGGAAGCTGAACAACCTGCTCCTGAATGACTACTGGGTACATAACAAAATGAAGGCAGAAATAAAGATGTTCTTTGAAACCAATGAGAACAAAGATACAACATACCAGAATCTCTGGGACACATTTAAAGCAGTGTGTAGAGGGAAATTTATAGCACTAAATGCCCACAAGAGAAAGCAGGAAAGATCTAAAATTGACACCCTAACATTACAATTAAAAGAACTAGAGAAGCAAGAGCAAACACCTTCAAAAGCTAGCAGAAGGCGAGAAATAACTAAGATCAGAGCAGAACTGAAGGAGATAGAGACACAAAAATCCCTTCAAAAAATCAGTGAATCCAGGAGCCAGTTTTTTGAAAAGATCAACAAAATTGATAGACTGCTAGCAAGACTATTAAGGAAGAAAAGAGAGAAGAATCAAATAGACACAACAAAAAATGATAAAGGGGATATCACCACCGACCACACAGAAATACAAACTACCATCAGAGAATACTACAAACACCTCTACACAAATAAACTAGAAAACCTAGAAGAAATGGATAAACTCCTGGACACATACATTCTCCCAAGACTAAACCAGGAAGAAGTTGAATCCCTGAATAGACCAATAACAGGCTCTGAAATTGAGGCAATAATTAATAGCCTACCAACAAAAAAAGTCCAGGACCAGATGGATTCACAGCCGAATTCTACCAGAGGTACGAGGAGGATCTGGTACCATTCCTTCTGAAACTATTTCAATCAACAGAAAAAGAGGGAATCCTCTCTAACTCATTTTATGAGGCCAACATCATCCTGATACCAAAGCCTAGAAGAGACACAACAAAAAAAGAGAATTTTAGACCAATACCCCTGATGAACATCAATGCAAAAATCCTCAGTAAAATACTGGCAAACCGAATCCAGCAGCACATCAAAAAGCTTATCCACCATGATCAAGTGGGCTTCATCCCTGGGATGCAAGGCTGGTTCAACATACGCAAATCAATAAATGTAATCCAGCATATAAACAGAACCAAAGACAAAAACCACATGATTATCTCAATAGATGCAGAAAAGGCCTTTGACAAAATTCAACAGCCCTTCATGCTAAAAACTCTCAATAAATTTGGTATTGATGGAACCTCTCTCAAAATAATAAGAGGTATTTATGACAAACCCACAGTCAATATCATACTGAATGGGCGAAAACTGGAAGCATTCCATTTGAAAATTGGCACAAGACAGGGATGCCCTCTGGACAGGGATGCCCTCTCTCACCAGTCCTATTCAACATAGTGTTGGAAGTTCTGGCTAGGGCAATCAGGCAGGAGAAAGAAATAAAGGGTATTCAATTAGAAAAAGAAGAAGTCAAATTATCCCTTTTGCAGATGACATGACTGTATATTTAGAAAACTCCATCGTCTCAGACCAAAATCTCCTAAGCTGATAAGCAACTTCAGCAAAGTCTCAGGATACAAAATCAATGTGCAAAAATCACAAGCATTGTGTTATTAAAAATAAGACAGAGAGCCAAATCATGAATGAACTCAATAGCTTCAAAGAGAATAAAATACCTAGGAATCCAACTTACAAGGGATGTGAACGACCTCTTCAAGGAGAACTACAAACCACTGCTCAGTGAAATAAAACAGGACACAAACAAATGGAAGAAAATACCATGCTCATGGATAGGAAAAATCAATATTGTGAAAATGGTCACACTGCCCAAGGTAATTTATAGATTCAATGCCATCCCCATTAAGCTACCAATGACTTTCTTCACAGAATTGTAAAAAACTGCTTTAAAGTTCATATGGAACCAAAAAAAAAGTCCTCATTGCCAAGACAATCCTAAGCCAAAAGAACATAGCTGGAGGCATCACGCTACCTGACTTCAAACTATACTACAAGGCTACAGTAACCAAAACAGTATGGTACTGGTACCAAAATAGGGATATAGACCAATGGAACAGAGCAGAGCCCTCAGAAATAATACCACACATCTAAAGCCATCTGATCTTTGACAAACCTGACAAAAACAAGAAATGGGGAAAGGATTCCCTATTTAATAAATGGTGCTGGAAATATTGGCTAGCCATAAGTAGAAAGCTGAAACTGGATCCTTTCCTTACTCTTTATATGAAAATTAATTCAAGATGGATTAGAGACTCAACTGTTAGACCTAAAACCATAAAAACCCTAGTAGAAAACCTGGGTAATACCATTCAGGACATAGGTATGGGCAAGGACTTCATGATGAAAACACTAAAAGCAATGGTAACAAAAGCCAAAATTGACAAATGGGATCTAATTAAACTAAAGAGCTTCTGCACAGCAAGAGAAACTGCCATCAGAGTGAACAAGCAACCTATGGAATGGGAGAAAATTTTTGCAATCTACTCATCTGACAAAGGGCTAATATCCAGAATCTACAAAGAACTTAAACAAATGTACAAGAAAAAAACAACCCCATCAAAAAGTGGGCAAAGGATATGAACAGACATTTCTCAAAAGAAGACATTTATACAGTCAAGAGACACATGAAAAAATGCTCATCATCACTTGCCATCAGAGAAATGCAAATCAAAACCACAATGAGATACTATCTCATATCAGTTAGAATGGCAATCATTAAAAAATCAGGAAACAACAGGTGCTGGAGAGGATGTGGAGAAATAGGAACACTTTTACACTGTTAGTGGGACTGTAAACTAGTTCAACCATTGTGGAAAACAGTGTGGTGATTTCTCAAGAATCTAGAACTAGAAATGCCATTTGACCCAGCCATCCCATTACTGGGTATATACCCAAAGGATTATAAATCATGCTGCTATAAAGACACATGCACATGTATGTTTATTGTGGCACTATTCACGAGAGCAAAGACTTGGAATCAATCCAAATGTCCATCAGTGACAGATTGGATTAAGAAAATGTGGCACCTGTACACCATGGAATACTATGCAGCCATAAAAAAGGATGAGTTCGTGTCCTTTGTAGGGACATGAATGCAGCTGGAAACCATCATTCTCAGCAAACTATTGCAAGAACAGAAAACCAAACATCGTATGTTCTCACTCATAGGTGGGAGTTGAGCAATGAGATCGCTTGGACACAGGAAGGGGAACATCACACACCGGGGCCTATTGTGTGGAGAGGGGAGGCGGGAGGGATAGCATTAGGAGATATACCTAATGTAAATGATGAGTTAATGGGTGCAGCACACCAACATGGCACATGTATACTTATGTAACAAAACTGCACGTTGTGCAAATATACCCTAGAACTTAAAGTATAATAATAAAAAAAAAAGATGTTAAAAAGAAGAAGCATGAGTAAAATACAATAAGGTATTTTGTGAAAAAGAAAGAGACCACATTCATCTAACTTTTATTACAGTATATTGTTAAAATTGCTCTATTTTATTGCTACCTATAGTTATTAATCTATTACTGTGCCTACTTTATAAATAAAATTTTATCATAGGTATGTGTGTATAGAAAATAACATGGTACATATAGGATTCAGTACTATCTGCAGTTTCAGGTGTCTGCTGGGGGTCTTGAAATGTAACCCCCATGAATAAGGAGAAACTATTGTATTGTTATAATGTGCCTGCACTATATTTGAAGTGGCATGATATTATTCAAAATGGACTCAGATTACCTAATAACGGTAATTTTCAAATTCTAGGGCCACCACTAAAAAAATTAAAATTTCAAATTCTAGGGTTACCACTAAAAAAACTAAAAAGAAGTATAATTGATATGCTAAGAGATAAAATGGAATAATATAGAATAGTCAACCAGAACTAGAGAAAGCAGAACTAGAAGAGGTAAGAATTTAAAAACAAATGGGACAAATAGAAAACTTAAACACAGGAAAGGTAATTAATTCAACTATATCAATAATCACTTGTGTGAATTATATAAATACACCGGTTGAAGATAGAGACTATCAGAGTGGATAAATAAACAAGGCCCAATCATATGTGGTCTACAAGATATTAAATTTAAAGGGTCAGGTAAAGATAAAAGGATGGAGAAGAGTATACCATGCCAGCAGTTACCAAAAAACAAAAAAAAAAAAGCTGGAGTAGCTACATTAATTTTGGACAAAGCACAGAACAAGAAAAATTATCATGGATAAAGAGAGACATTACATAATAATAAAGAGGATAATTTTCCAAGAAGATATCATCCTAAACATATACAAATGTACAACACAGCATCAAAAAATATGAGGTAAAAGTGGATAGATGTAAAAAGAGAAATAGACAAATATACTATCATAGCTGTAAACTTCAATACATCTCTTTTGATGATTGACAGATCAAGCAGACAGAAAATCAGTAAAGATATAACTAACCTGAACAGCACTATTGATCAACTTGATCTAATTGACATTCATAGAATAATCTACCCCAAAACAGAAAAATGCAGTCTTCTCAAGCTTACATGTAACATTGACTAAAATAAGAAAACAATCTTGGCCATAAAACACACCTCAACAAATATAAAAGAATAGAAATCATGCAAAGTCTATTCTCAAACCACATTGAAATTAAACTGTAAGTCAATATTAGAAAGATAACTGGATGATCCCCAAATACTTGGAGATCAAACGGTACACTTCTAAGTAACACAGAGATCAAATAAGAATTATCAAGAAAAAATTTAAAATATTTTTAACTAAATGGAAATTAAAATGCACCTTATTAAAATTCTTAGCATACTGCAAAAACAGTGCTTAGAAGGAAATTTATAGTATTAATGCATATATTAGAAAAGAAGAAAGATCCAGAATCAATAACCTAAGCTTCCACTTCAGGAGACTAGAGTAAGGAGAGTGATTTAAGCCTAAAGCAAGCAGAGTAAAAGAAATAATAAAAGAGCAGAAATTAATAAAATTAAAAATGGGAAAACAATAGAGAAAATCAATGAACTACTTTAAACTTCATATGGAACCAAAAAAGAGTTTGCACAGCCAAGGCAAGCCTAAAGAAAAAGAACAAAACTGAAGGCATCACACTACCTGACTTCAAACTATACTACAAGGCTACAGTAACCGAAACAGCATGGTACTGGTACCGAAAGAGATATATAGACCAATGGAACAGAACAGATGCCTCAGAAATAACACCACACAGCTACAACCATCTGATCTTTTGCAAACCTGACAAAAACAAGAAATGGGGAAAGGATTCCCTATTTAATAAACAGTGCTAGGAAAACTGGCCAGCCATATGTAGAAAGCTGAAACTGGATCCCTACCTTACACCTTATACAGAAATTAACTCTAGATGGATTAAAGACTTAAATGTAAGTCCTAAAACCATAAAAACCCTAGAAGAAAACCTAGGGCAATGCCATTCAGGACAGAGGCATGGGCAAAGACTTCATGATGAAAACACCAAAAGCAATGGCAACAGAAGCCAAAATAGACAAATGGAATCTAATTAAACTAAAGGGCTTCTTCACAGCAAAGAAACTATCATCAGAGACAACAGGCAACCTACAGAATGGGAGAAAATTTTTGCAATCTATCCATCTGACAAAGGGCTAATATACAGAATCTACAAAGAACTTAAACAAATTTACAAGGAAAAAATAAACGACCCCATCAAAAAGTGGGCAAAGGATATGAACAGACACTTCTCAAAAGAAGACATTTATGCAGCCAAAGGACATATGAAAAAATGCTCATCATCACTGGTCATCAGAGAAATGCAAATCAAAACCACAATGAGATACCATCTCACGTCGGTTAGAATGGTGATCACTAAAATGTCGGGAAACAACAAATGCTGGAGAGGATGTGGAGAAATAGGAATACTTTTACACTGTTGGTGGGAGTGTAAATTAGTTCAACCATTGTGGAACACAGTGAGGCAATTTCTCAAGGATCTAGAACAAGAAATACCATTTGACCCAGCCATCCCATTACTGGGTATATAACCAAAGGATTATAAATCATTCTACTATAAAGACACATGCACATGTATGTTTATTGTAGCACTATTCACAATAGCAAAGACTTGGAACCAACCCAAATGCCCATCAATGATAGAGTGGATAAAGAAAATGTGGCACATATACATCATGGAATACTATGCAGCCATAAAAAAGGATGAATTCATGTCCTTTGCAGGGACATGGATGACGCTGGAAACCATCATTCTCAGCAAACTATCACAAGAACAGAAAACCAAACACCACATGTTCTCAGTCATAACTGGGAGTTGAATATTGAGAACACATGGATACAGGGAAGGGGACATCACACACCAGAGCCTATTGGGGGGTGGGGCGCTAGGGAAGGGATGGCATTAGGAGAAATAATGTAGATGGTAGGTTGATGGGTGCAGCAAACCACCATGGCACGTGTATACCTATGTAACAAATCTGCAAGTGCTGCACATGTACCCCAGAACTTAAAGTATAATTTTTTTAAAAAAGAAATACCTCAGACCGGCCTTCTGATCAGTTGTTTTCCTGCACAGGTGGGCCATAGGCAGCCATGGTGCCCAGCCGTAATGGCACGATCTCGAAGCCCCACTTCCACAAGGACTGCCAGTGATGTGTGGCCAAGTGGTTCAACCAGCTGGCCCATAGATCCGCAGACACGAGGCCCAGCAAGGAAAAGCATGCCGCATTGCCCCATACACCAAGTCAGGACACATCTGGCCCATTGTGTAGTGCCACACTGTACAGTATCACACCAAGGTGTGCACCAGCCGTACTTCAGCTTGGAGGAACTCAAGGTGGCAGGCATTCACAAGAAGGTAGCCCAGACCACTGGCATCTCTATTGACTGGAGGAGGCAGAACAAGTACACTGAGTCTCTGCAGGGCAATGTGCAGCGGCTGAAGGAGTACCAATCCAAACTCATCCTCTTCTCCAGGAAGCCCTTGGACCCCAAGAAGGGAGACAGTTCTGTTGAAGAACTGATATTGGCCATCCAGCTGACAGGACCGGTCATGCCCATCCAGAATGTCTACAAGGAGAAAGCCCTAGTCATCACTGAGAAGGAGAAGAATTTCAAAGCCTTTGCTCGTCTCCTCACGGCCTGTGCCACTGCCCAGCTCTTTGGCATAAAGGCAAAAAGAGCCAAGGAAGCTGTAGAACAAGATGTTGAAAAGAAAAAAATAAATTCCTCTTAGGGATTTGTAATAAGTCAGCAGTAATGCTAGGGGAGGAAAAAAAAAAAGACATATCTGAGACTGGGTAATTTATAAAGAAAACAGGTTTAATTGGCTCATGGTTCCACAGACTGTACAGGAAGCATGGCTGGGGAGGCCTCAGGAAACTCCCATCATAGCAGAAGGTGAAGGGGAAGCAGGCACATCTTACGTGGCTGGAGCAGGAAAACGAGAGAAGAGGGAGGTGCTACATTACACACTATTAATCAACCAGATCTCATGAGAACTCACTATCATGAGAACAGCATGGGGGAATCCACCCCCGTGATCCAGTCACCTCCCACCAGGCCTCTCCTACAACACTGGGGATTATAATTTGACATGAGATTTGGGTGGGGACACATATCCAAACCATATCACTTGGATTGGGTTTCAGTGTACTTCTGTAACTCAGTGATCTTTGTTCTTATCCATATTCTGAATTCTGTCTGTCATTTCAGCCATCTCAGCTCAGTTCAGAACCCTTGCTGGAGAAGCAATACAGTTGTTTGGAGGAAAGAAGGCACTCCTGCTTTTTGAGTTTTCAGGGTTCTTGCACTGATTCTTTCTCATCTTTGTGGGCCTATCTACCTTCAATCTTTGAGGTTGCTGACTTTGGAATATTTTTTCCTTTTATCTTATTTGATAATATTGAGGGTTTGATTGTGGTGTAAGGTAGATTCAGCTGACTGGTTTTATTTCTGCGAAATTGTAGAAGGCCAATGCTCAGTTTCCAACTTCTGGAATGCATGCTCTATTCTGGGGGACTTGTACTGGTTCCCAACTTTGTTTTCTGGCCCTTGAGGTAGGAATCCACTGTGCTATGGGTGGCATAGGAGACAAGGTACAGCAGCTGCAACAGAGTGCTAGTGGGTGCCAGGGTGCCTGCTTTCCTGCAGGTGATCACCACAGTGGCAGAGGCAATGCACCTGGGGGAGTTGGTAGGTGTTGGGGGACCTGCTGGCAACTGTGTGTGCAGCTGCACTGGTGGTGGTGTTAGCTCAGGGGCAACATGCTGGTAAATGCAGGTCTGGTTGCCTTCTCTGTGCCCTGCAAAAAGGAGGGATCACTCAATGTTGCAGAGGATCTGCTCTTCTCTCATAGTGTTAGCACAAGGGTGGGCATTGGTGGGGGAAGGGCTGGCTGATTCTGTGCTTGCCAAGGCTCTGTCTGCAATGGCGGTTGGTGGGGATGGGAGAATGGACTGCACTTCTGCGCACTGATGGTCAAGGAAAGCAAAATCTGCCTCTGCAGACATTGCCAGCAAAGTGATGTGGGGAGTTCCATGGGCCTGGGGGACGCTGCAGTATGGGGAGGGAGCAGGCGGGCTGGTTTGTGGCCATAGGGGCTGCCCAGCTGGAGCTGCCAGTCAGGCATGGTTTTCCAGGCACAGAAGCAATGGTGTAGGCCCCCAGGGCACTAGAGACTGCTCTGCAAGTAGGTGTTACCAATGCTGGGCCTCCTAGAGAGGTCAGCAGACCAAGAGGTGCTCAGGTCAGACCAGCCTCACCTGATGGGGAAGACCACCCCGCAGAGATCATGTCTGACAGTTCCCATAGGGCTAAAGTCTTCTACAGGAGCAAGTCGAGCCTAGGATGGCCATCCCCGGCCATGCTCCACTACAGACACTCCTGCAGTATACTCACATCAATGGCTTGCTGCCCCTACCCCTTCTCTAAGCAGCTCTCCTGCCAACTCAAATGTCCATGATGGTGAAGGGGTCTTCTCCTACAGGGGTTCCAGAGGACCATGGCAACAGTGGGTTGTTCCTTGCCAATTCAACTCACCTGATCCCCCAGAGCCATTGTAGGCCAGGAACAAAAACTGGTGTGCAGTAGCCCTGTACCACATTCCCAGCTTTCACTATCTTCAGCCCAGCTTCTGTGTCTTCTCTCTGTCTACTACTGGTTTCTTCCCTCTGAAGATCTGTTAGGGGCATTCCAGTCATCTTGGTCCCGCAATGGGAGCTCTTCCACCTGGCTGTGTCTAGTCAGCCTTCTGAGTAAGATCCATTCCTGACTCCTTTTCTTTCTGATTCCTCTTCTTCCAGATAAAATAACATTCTATTAGCCAAGAGAAGTCAGGAAAAAGGGGGAAAAAAACCAAAATAATGAATTTGGCAAATTGAAAACAAGTAACAAAAATGAAAGACTTCAGTCTAAACATATCAATAATTTCATTAAATGTAAGAAGATACAGACAGGTTAAAAAGAAAAAGATGAAAAAGATATATCATGTAAATGGTACGCAAAAGAAAGCTGAAAGTTTTATTAATATTAGGCTTAACGGACCTCAAGACAAGAAAAATAAAGATGGAGATATTTTAATAAATGGATCAATCCATGAAGAAGACTAAAATCCTAAAATGTAGGTAGCTTAATAACTGAGCTAAAAAATTGATGAAGCAAAAGCTGACTGAACTAAAGAGACAAGTAGACAAATTCACAATCAAAAGTAGAGATATTGGCTGGACGCAGTGGCTCACTCCTGTAATTCCAGCACTTTGAAGACTGATTGGGAAGATCGCTTGAGGCCAGGAGTTCAAGACCGGCCTGGGTAACATAGCAAGACTCCATCTCTACAAAAATCAAAATTTTAAAAATTAGCTAGATATGGCAGGTGGCACATGCCTGTAGTCCTAGCTACTTGAGAGTCTAAGGCAGTAGGATCCTTGAGCCCAGAAGGGCGAGACTGCAGTGAGTCACGATCATGCCACTGCACTCTGGTCTGGGTGACAGAGTGAGACACTGTATCTAAAAAAAATAAACAAAAGTAAACATAAAAAGAAGTGAGAATGTTAATTTTCTTTTTAATAATTAGATAAAAATCAGTAAGGATATAGAAGATCTTAAAAAAATTATCAACCACCCTAACCTAACTGAGCTTTATAAAACAATTTACCCAACAACTGCAGAATTCACATTCTTTCTTGTGTACACAGACCATTTGCCAAGATGGACCTTATGCTGGAACATAAAACAAGTCCCAATATATTCTAAAAGTTTGAAATTTTCCAGAGTATGTTCTTTAAGAACCAAAATTAAATTAGATATTAATAACAATTGAAGATTTTTAAAAGCCTCAAATATTTGGAAATTAACAAACTTCTAGTAACTAAGCAAAGAAGAAATCATAAGAAAAATTAATAAATATTTGAATCTACATAATGATAAAAATATATCAAAATTTATTGGATAGAGCTAATGAGTACTGTTAAACAAAAATTACAGGAAGCTATTGTTCTGGACTAAACTCCTTCACTAGGCCCCAACAAAGTAGAGTAAAAAAATCACAATGAAGTCAGTGATCACTGAACTGAAACGGAGCTGCTCTTGTTGGTATCAGAGATATCAGGAGAGAGAGAGATAGCCTAATTTCCCAAACAGGCCAGTTTTAATCTTTAATCGGCATGATAATGAAGTTCCCTGTTTTAATCCTACAATAAAGAATTACCCAATTAACTTGATGTTAACCAATCAGCCATCTTTCTCTTGTTCTGACTGCCTAGCCCGTCCCTAAAAAGAAAGTAACTTTGAAAAGGCCAATCCACTATCTGTTACTTGTTTCTGCTTTCTTCAGTCCTCTTAATGTCCACAAAGCCTAGCTATCTACTCTAACAATTTTTTGTTGGAAAACAGACATTTTAGATAATATATTTTAGCAATGGTTATCCTGCCCCACCTTCTTTTCTGGGACTTGTCATTATTTGATTTTTTGTGTGTATAATGATTATTTGGATTATTTCAGTGAAATCTGTGCTCCCCCACCACACATACATGCACGTGCACCCACACAGCAACACACTCAGACATACACACACATACACACATACACGCACACACAGTGTTAAAACTCTGATCTTGCTCCTTAGGGAGGTACAGCTCTAGGTATGCCCAACCATGACCCTGGGATGACAGTTGCTTGCTTTCTCTCTTTGACCACATCCAGCTGTTAAATTCCACTAATTGCTGTCTGATTGCTCTATTGCTTTCAACAACATCCTGGGGGGCATAAATTACTCCACAAACTAATGCAGTCAAATGTGGCTCCTGTAAAGTAATGGTTTTTTAGGATAGTGTAATTTTTCTGACCCCAAAAAGACTCCTCCTGGCTGTTTTATTCCCAATCCTTTTCTAATTGTTTTTCACAACCCCTCCACTGTTTATGCTTTTAGCCTTGAACTTCTCTAGCTGCTTTACAAATGAAGTCAATTTCCTTGGGAAGAGATTAGAAGCTATCTGTTTTATGGCTTTCCTCTCTCCCCAGGCCAAATTTCTGATTGGTGCTGGGGACAAGAGCAAGCTTCTCTCTGAGTGATACCCTTGCTCTGGGAGTTGAGTGGTTGGTGAAGTGGGTGCAAGGCAGCAGCCTGAGGTCCTCTCAAGAACTATAGGGCCCCAGTATTCTCAGTGCACTGGGACCAAGGCCTGGATGGTTCTTGTCAAAGACAAAATTACAACAAATTTAGTTTAGAGATCTTAATTAGCTCTATTTGTAATTCTAGAATCAGGCAACATTTCATTTCCATTGGAAAGTCTTCCAGTGAACTGAGCAGAAGAGGTTGGTTTTATAGACAGAGAAGGGCTGAAGAAAGCAGAAGTAAAGAACACATGTGTTATTTACCTTTATTTCTCTAGAGACAGAATCTTGCTACGTTGCCCAAGCTGGAGTACAGTGGCTACTCATAGTTGTGATCATAGCACACTACAGGCTCAAACTCTTAGCTTAAGCAATCCTGCCTCAGCCTCCCCAGTAGCTGGAGCTACAGTCACATGCCACAAGTGTCCGGCTTAGTTACTTTTTGGAGTCACTTTTTCTTGTAAGGCAAGGACAGGGTGACAAAACAATATTTTTGGAAAAAAAAAAGCAGAGAGAATGTCATTATCATATTGATTAAAGATATAAACTGGCCTACTTAGGAAATTAGCTGTTATCTTGCTCTCCTGATTTTTTTGGAAAGTCAGATAGCAACTTCATTGAGGTGTAGTGATGTTGAACTTTAGCATGGGTGACTCTGTTTTGATTTTTAGTCTGATCTGTTGGGGCCTAGTATAGAAGCTTAGTCCAAAACAATGGTCTTCTATAATTTTTATTTGACATTCTTTTTCTTTCGTTTTTCTGTTTTGAGGTTTTGTTTGTTTGTTTTTTGAGACAGGGTCTCACTCTGTCATCTAGACTGGAGTGCAGTGGTGTGATCTTGGCTCACTGCAACCTCTGCCTTCTGAGTTCAAGCAATTCTCCTGCCTCAGCCTCCCAAGTAGCTGGGATTACAGGCGTGCACCACTATGCCTGGGTAATTTTTGTATTTTTTGGTAGAGACAGGGTTTTGCCATGTTGGCCAGGCTGGTCTCAAACTCCTGACCTCAGGTATCGGCCTGCCTCTGTCTCCCAAAGTGCTGGGATTATAGGTGTGAGCTACTGTGCCTGGCCTTTATTTGACATTCTTAACTCACACAATATCCTTTACTTTCCAAGTTAGTAGTCATTTGCACGTCATTGGCATAGCAGTACCACAGACACTCACACATGTTCCTTTGATATTAATAGAACATTTCAGTTCATTCTTTCTTCTGCCTACTGCAATCAGGACATCCACATTTTAAAATTATTCCCTCCTAACAATAAAAAATTCTTTAGTTACCTTCCTGTAAGTTGAAATAAGCTGGCCTTCCTGCCATTTTCCTTTGGAAAATATGAAATAATTATATCTTCATTCATATGCAAGGCTTTTTATTTTTTATTTTTTTACCAGATTGAGGGTTAACCCTCCTCCCTGGCTTAATTATGGTCATCCACCCCGCGAAGATAGGCCTTTCTGAGATTTATTCTAACTAAACAAAATGTAATACTTGTTACACATTTGATATTCACTGAAGAGTTTCTCTAGGGTAGCATGATCCCAGAACTCTGAAAACTGAAGTAAGGTTGTGGAAACTGAAGACTGAAATTTTTTTTCTTTCTTTTTTTTTGACAGGAGACAGGGTCTCACTCTGTTGCACAGGCTGGAGTGCAGTGGTACAATCATAGCTTACTGCCTCAAACTCCTGGGCTCAAGCAATCCTGGCTACCTCAGCTTCCTGAGTAGCCGGGATTATAGGCACGTGCCACCATGCCTGGCTAATCTTTAAATTTTTTGTAGAGACGAGGTCTCACTATGTTGCCCAGGCTGCTCTTGAATTCCTGAGCTCAAGTGATCCTCTAGCCTTGGCCTCTCAAAGTGCTGGAATTACAGGCATAAGCCACTGTACCCAGCCAATAGTGAATTCTTTACGTACAAGTTTCAGTTTGAAAGGGTATGAATATAGGAGAACTGAACTGTAGGGAGAAAGAGTATCCAATTACTCTGACACTCAAACTACTCTACCCAGTGATTAAGAACTGTCTGCAGATCTTTTGGTCAAGAATGAGCCTGTGAGCTGCAAGATTCAAATGGCGAATCTCCTTTTGCCATCCTTGCAAACACATGGCAATGAAAAAGTGCATACGAATGTAAAGGACTTAGCTCAGCTAAAACATAAGAAAAGCATTTCCTTGACTTGAACAGATGACTTGAACAGATGCCTATCTGAAGCTACAGATCTGGGTTATAGAATCAGAAACCACACAGATTACAAGAGTACAATTTCTGTGGGGCAAGTGGAGTTTTATTGAACTAGTGGCAGGCACCAAAGTCAGGCTTGCAGTGTAAAACTGAGTATTAACAAGAGGCTTGCTTCTTATACACTTAGATGTAAAAGGGTTTCGGCCTATGTCCAGGGCTTATAGTTAACATCTGGTAGCTTCTTGGATTAGGAGAAATGAGGTAAACCATTGTTCTCCTGGCAGGATATGAGTCTTATCTATTGGTTAATGTGAGACTCTTTTCAAATTGGGGACCTGGGTAAACTGGATAAAAGTCACAAGAAATCTGCAAAATATAAGAACGTAAACATGGGGATAAGTAAAGCAAGACAAACACAAAGCAGAAAAGCCTGCTCCTCAAGCTGCACTTACAAGGATATTTCTGTAGGTGATAGGTATGTCCACTATCTTGATTGTGGCAATGGTTTTTCAGGTATATACATGTTAAAACTCACTAAACACTAAATATGGGTAGTTTATTGTATGTCAAATTTTACTCAATGAAACCTTTTTTAAAAAGTACTTACAAACCAGTTTTAAATTAGTAAAAATAAATTCATCATAAAATAGGTAATCAGCTCTAATACCAAAAAATTCTATCTAGAAATGAATAACAAAATAATTTTCTTAAAATAAGTATGATATGAGAATGCTTAAAATCTTCAAGGAATAAAGGAAAGAAATAATATACAAAATCCAAGAACAAGGAAATAATGAAATAACAAGAAAAAGGTGGATATCAATCCAAGAGTAGGAAGATTAAAAAAAACAAATTATTTAAAAATCTGGAAATGTAAAATATAGCCACTGTGATTAAAACACAACAGAAATAATAGGTGCTATACTAAATAAAATCTAAGAATTAGTAAACTGCAAAAGTCTGAAATATGGCTTAGAAAAATAAAGAAACGAAACATCTGAAAAAGGCACTCATGAGAAATAGAGAATACATAGAGGAATTCTAGAAGAATTGGGGCAATGACTAAGGAGTGTAATTTAAAGAATAGCTGAATTAAAAAAAAAATGTGCATCCACAAATTGCAAGAGCATACTGACCAGGATTAAATTCACAGAAAAACAAATGTAGAAAATTAAGAACAAAGAAGAATTCATAGATTAAAAAATTGGAGGTGGATGGACCACTTGAGCTCAGGAGTTTGAGACCAGCTTGGATAATGTGGCAAAACCCTGTCTCTACAGAAAACACACCAAAAACTAGCCAGGCGTAGTGGCATGTGCCTGTAGTTCTGTTATCAGAAAGGCATCCTGATCTAAACCCCCAGAGAGGGTTCTTGGATCTCATGCAAGAAGGAATTCAGAGTGAGTTCATAAAGTGAAAGCAAGTTTATAAGAAAGTAAAGAAATAGGCTCTTGATCTGCTTGCTTGAGTCTGTCCGACTCTGTAGAGTGTACTCCATTTCAATATATCTGTGCTTTTCTTATGTTAAAACAAAACAAACAAAACGCTTTGGGAGGCCAAGGCAGGTGGATTACCTAAGGTCAGGAGTTCAAGACCAGCCTGACCAACACGGTAAAACCCCATCTCTACCAAAAATACAAAAATTAGCCAGGTGTGATGGCACATGCCTGTAATCCCAGCTACATGGGAGGCTGAGGCAGGAGATTTGCTTGAACCTGGGAGGCAGAGGTTGCCATGAGCCAAGATCACACCATTGCACTCCAGCCTGGGCAACAGAATGAAACTCTGTCTCAAAATAAAATAAAATAAATAAATACATAAATCAAAGGAATAAAAGAATGGCTACTCTGTAGGCAGAACAGTGGCATGAACTGCTGGTTGCCCATTTTTGTGGTTATTTCTTGATCATATACTAAACAAAGGGCAGATTATTCATGAGTTTTCTGGGAAAGGTGTAGGCAATGCCCAGAACTTAGGGTTCCTCCCCCTTTTAGACCATCTAGGGTAACTTTCTGACATTGCCAGGGCATTTGTCGTGGCACTGTGGGAGTGTCTCTTAGCATGCTAATGCATTATAGCTAGCGTGTAATTAACCATGAGAATGATCAAAGGTCACTCTTGTTGCCATCTTGGTTTTAGTGAGTTTGGGCAGGCTTCCTTACTGCAACCTGTTTTATCAGCAAAGTCGTTTATGGCCTGTATCTTGTTCTGACATTCTGTCTCATCCTGTGACTAAGAATGCCTTAACCTCTTGGGAATGCAGTTCAATAGGACTTAGCCTTATTGTACTAAGCCCCTATTCAAGATGGAGTTGCTCTGGTTCAAATGTCTCTGATCATTCTAGCTACTCTGGAGGCTGAGGCGGGATGACTGTTTGGGCCCAGGAGGTTTAGCCTGCAGTGAGCTGTGATCCCACCACTGCACTGAAACTTGAGTGACAGAGTGAGATCCTATTTTCTTTTCTTCTGAAAAGAAAATAAAAAACAAACAAAAGAATGAAAATAAACAAGCTAAGTGACAGTTTCAGAAGAATAACAGAATAAACCCAAACCATGTAAATGTTAATTCTTTATTTAAAAATGTAAGAGAAAAACCCCACTACCACACTTACGGCTAATAGGAAATGGCATCTAATTAAACATATAAATATATAGCAAGACCAATCAAGGGAAAAAAGAAGGAAGAATAAACAAATAATAAAATCATATATGCGAAGTGGAAGAGAAAACAGCATAAAATATAGAATCAATCAGTAGAGGTTTTAAAAACCATAAGCAGGCCAGGGGTGGTGGCTCACACCTGTAATCTCAGCTCTTTGGGAGGCGAAGGCAGGTGGAAAACTTGAGGCCAGCCCGGTCAACAGGGTGAAACCCTCTGTTTACTAAAAATACAAAAATTATCTGGGTGTGGTGCTGCACACCTGTAGTCCCAGCTACTTGGGAGGCTGAGACACGAGAATCACTTGAACCCAAGAGGCAGAGGTTGCAGTGAGCAGCAATTGTGCCACTGCACTCCAATCTGGGTAACAGAGCAAGACTGTGTCTCAAAAAAAAAAAAAAAAAAGAAAGAAAGAAAAGGCAAGTTGATGTCAATACATTTTAAAATTTAGATACAATAAATTATTTGCTAGAAAGAATACATTAAATACCAAAATAACTGGAGAAAGAAAGAAACCGAATAGCTCTTCCAAAGTATCAAAAGCAGATGATATCTTTCCTACATAAACTTTCAGAGAAGAGCGGAGGAAAGGAAAGTTACTCAACTCATTTTAAGGCTAATATAAGCTTGATATCCAAACCAGACAGAAACAGCATAAGAATGGAAAGGTGTAACCAACCTCACTTGTAAACACAGACATAAATACCTTAAAATATAAGAAAAGTGAATGAGTAGTACACTTAAAAAATTATTATGATGACCAGGTGGAGTTTATTTTAGGAGAAAAAAGATGTAATTGACTAAATCAACAGATTAAAAAATATGATAAATTATAAGCAAAACAGCCATTGGCAATATACACCTCTTATTCTTGATAGAAAATCCTACAGCTTGGAAACAAACAAACAGCTTTAATTTGAAACCTACAACAAAAGGCATATAGACAGTTTAAAGAAAAAACTATAGAAGCATTTGCATTAACATCAGTAACAAGAATGCTCTCTATAGAGCAGGAAAAACTATTTGCAATTCACAAAGAGCCAATTTCCCTAATATTTAAAGAGCTCCTATAAATATATATCGTGTTTGTTTCTCCAACTAGAATGAACTCTTCTTGAGGATGAAAACAATTATCTTTACTATTCATCCCCAGGACATGAGATAGTGCAGGGCATACAGAATTGTTATATAGTCGTTACATAAATACATAATTGCTCCATGGTATTCTTGGGATGTATTAGTCCATTTTCACATTGCTGTAAAGATACTACCTTAGACTGTGTAATTTATAAACAAAAGAGGTTTAATTGACTAACAGTTCAGCATGGCTGGGGAGACCTCAGGAAACTTAAGAATCATGTTGGAAGGGGAAGCAGGCACCTTCTTCACAAGGCGGCAAGAGAGAGAAAGAAGCCCAGGGGAAACTGCAGCTTATAAAACCATCAGATCTCTTGAGAACTCCCTCAGTATCACAAGAACAGCATGGGGGAAACCATCCCCATGACCAATCACCTCCCACCAGGACCCTTCCTCAGCACCTGGGGATTACAGTTCAAGATAAGATTTGGGTATGGACACAAAGCCTATCCATATCACAGGGGGACTGGTTCCCGAAGCCAAGCATATACCAAAATCTACAAACGCTCAAGTCCTGCAGTCCACCCTACAGAGTTCACACATAGGAAAATTCAACCCTTATGTACCTGGGTTTCGTATCTGGTGAATAATGTATTTTCCAAACACGTTTGGTTGAAAACAATCCATGTACAAGTGGACCCTTGCAGCTGAAACCAGTGTTGTTCAAGGGTCAACTGTATTTGTTGAATGTAGTAGACTGCCAAAATAGCTTTTTACTTCTTGTAAAGAGTGATGCCTTCCAAGCTCTTTACACTTCAGAGCTGAAACCAGAAGGTGAACAAGTTTTTGGACACTTTGCTTTCAAGAAAAGTTTTTTAGAAGCAGAAACAGCCAGGCCGAGTGGTGCATGCCTATAGTTTCAGCTACTGGGGAGGCTAAGGCAGGAGGATGCTTGAGTGCAGGAGTTCAAAGCTGTATGTGTTGCACTATGATTGCATCTGTGAATAGGCACTGTACTGCACTCTAGCCTGAGCAACATAGCAAGACTCTGTCTTAAAAAGACAAAAAAGAAACCCCTAAAAACTGAACATTAAAAAAAAAAGTGGAAAGTGTGGCTTCAGGTAAAAAGTAAGTAATGTTAACAAATTCCTTGTATTTGAAAGGAAGCCTTGGAAAAACTGATAGGCATCTATTCAGACTCCAGCTGTCATAATTCCCAAGCCTATAGTAAAAGTTTCAGCATAAAAGCCAAGCCAGCCATACCTTCTGATTTCTGAGCATTGTCTAAGTGTCAGTCTCCTTGAATCATTTTCTAAACTTGCTAGACAAATTCTAAAAGGGCTGTAACACTCTGAATAATGTTTTCTGACAACCAGGACATACAGACCATGAGGCAACACTAGCCTCTGTACAGAAAGAAGAAAATTTTGATCAATTGGAACAAAATGCCCCTTAACAAAATTTTGGTTGAGCTCTCTCCTTCCTCCAGACCCCTAAATTTTGCCCCACCATTATCCTGAAAGAGCATACAGCTCCTCCTGAGAATAAACTGGCCTCCAATTAAAAATAGTCTCTGATCTATCTGATCACATCACCCATTTGCCTCACTTCCCCACACCTGGTTCTTTCTAGCTTTGTTTACTCCTTATAAAAGACAAACTCTTTTTGCCTAAATCTCAAGTCACTTGTAGACCTGTGGTCAAAGCATTTTTCCCACTACAATTTTCTCCCCCGACAGCAATCATTCTTTTGAATAACGTCTCTCCTTATTAAGTCTGGATTTGACTTTTATTCCACAGTCTCCCTAATAATTTATCTTGCTATTGCCTACCCTGTGATATCCCAAACCTAAGGGTTTCAGGTTTTATGATTAAGTTAATAGTCAAGATAAAATGATGAGACACCACATGGAGCAGATCGCTGCTGTTGCAGCTGAGGTCCCTGCAGACCCATTAGCCTCCAGCCAATCCAGCAGCAGATTACAGACACAGAAGGGAGTCCCAGTGAGACCTAAAGGATTTCCCATCTGAGCTCAGGAGAAATTGCCAAAGTGTGGACTCATGAACTAAATAAGTGAATGTTGTTTAAGCCTCTAAGCTTATGAATGTTTGTTATGCAGTAATAGATTAAGGATATATTGACTGAATACATGAAAGAATAAAAGAATGAACAAACATCAATCTGGAGACTGTGCTGACTCCTAAGTAAGAAGAAGGCAAACAAGGATCTCCATAGCAGATTGTTACTGGGGCTTCTGATCCAAGATGATATATAGTATGTGATCTGACACAGATGAAAATATGTCTTTTGAGTATATTTTTGAAACATCAGTTGCTATGGGGGTGTTTGGAAGTGCATCAAATGGTGTCACCCACTAAAAATATGGAGTCATGATATTAAGAGAATACTAGTGAGTTCTTAGTGAGTCACGCATTCACCCTAGACTAAAAAATATCTTCATAATGTTGTAAAGAAAAGTCAAAATTACACAGAAAGTTGGATTAGTTTTTAAGGCACTTGTAAAACATGAGAGTATATTAATTCAAATCTATTCAGTAAAAATACAATAACCCTTCCCTTTATATACTAGGCACTTTTACCGGATGCTGGGAATAAACTAGTAAAGACATAGTCATCAAAATCAAGAATCTGAGTCTAACTGAAAGATACTGACAATTACAATAGTAAGTGTTAAGGACAGCAGTTAAGGAATTTATTGCCTATGTAACTTTATATTTTGGGATAGCGCTAAGATCAGACATGGCTGGATTTAAGGCTGAAATGATGTGGTCAGAATTTCATTTCCCTCCCTCCCTCCCTCTCTCTTTCTCTCTCTTTCTTTCCTTCCTTCCTTCTCTCTCTCTCTCTTTCGTTTGAGACAGAGTCCCACTCTGTTGCCCAGGCTGGAGTGCAGTGGCAGTCTTGGCTCACTGCAACCTCCACCTCCTGGGTTCAAGCAATCCTCCTGCCTCAGCCTCCCAAGTAGCTGGGACTAATTTTTTTTACTATTTACTGGCTATTTTTTGTATTTTTAATAGAGATGGGGCCCAGCTAATTTTTGTATTTTTAGTAGAGATGGGGTTTCACCATGTTGGCAAGGCTGGTCTTGAACTCCTGACCTCAGGTGATCCGCCTACCTTGGCTTCCCAAAGGGCTGGGGTTACAGATGTGAGCCACTGCATCCAGCCATCTCCACTTCTTAACTCTGCTTTCCTCTGTTGATCTCATTCATGGGTTCCACATGGTAGCAAGATGGTACCAAGATGGTACCAAGATGGTGGAAACAGTTTCAATCCCAATCTGAAGATCTCTTATGCTTCAGATCCAATTAGAAAAGCAACAACAACAACAAAAAAATCAAAAACAAAACACAAGCTCCTCTTTCTTCATTTGCCCATCCTTGAACCAATCTCTGAGGAAGGCATTGTGAATTCACTGGTTTAAACCTGGATTACATGCTACACTTCCTGGAGTTTTGGGCTCTGTTGAGAACCACATGGACAGAAAAATAAGAAAGAGCACATATCCTCAAATATTACCAGAAGTTAGGCAAATGGATGATGGGAGTCAAAACACAATCAATGTGCACTATACAGAGCCTAGGGTTTGTCTTTCTTATTTACTGCAACATTTTACACACAGTTTATCATTTGCTTTTTTTTTTTTTCTGAGACAGGGTCCCACTATGCTATGCTGCCCAGGTTGGACTCGAACTCCTGGACTCAAGGGATCTCCCTGCCTCAGTCTCTTGAGTACCTGGGACTAAAGATGTGCACCACTACACCTGGCTTGGTTTAACATTTTATGCTGGCCTTTGTCTTTGACATGTGGGGGTTTAATTTTTATTGTTCTTAATGTTGATAAATATGTCCATCTTTTTCTTACTGATTATTTGAGGACATTTAGTCAAATTCTCCATAATTCTCACCATGACATTAATTGATTATGCATTTTCTTCTCATGAGGAAAAAATGGAAATAAACTGTGACTTAATATTGTTCTCAAGAAAGTCCCACCAAGTTCTGTGTGTGTCTTTCTGAGAAAGATACCTTTTACATTAGTAAAACAAACGGACATGTAATTTTAGAGTTTTGTTGAATAAAATCTCTCTTCAAAGGTTAACAGCTATTGTTAAAAATGGCTCTTGGATACCTGTATTAATTTGCTAGGCTACCATAACAACATATCACAGACTAGGTGGTTTAAACACCAGAAATTTATTTTCCCACAGTTCTCAAGGTTAGTAGTCCAATTTCAAGTTATCAGCAGATTTGGTTACTCCTGAGGTTTATCTTAAATGTGTACTAATTTGTTATGGCAACAACAAAAGGTAATACACTGTGGCTGATACTGCAGAGGATGCCAATATTGAATTCAGCTTATAATTTCTTCAGAAGTATTATCAAGATCTAGTTACATCTTGGTACAAACCAACTGTTTGAGAGTGGTATACAGCAAAGAAAGAATGAGGAATGGTGCATAAAAATCAATTTTTACTTGTGACAGTGGTTCAACGGATTGAAAACCAAGATGTGCTCTTGAATCATTTAGAGTGATGTGAAACAGAGATGACCCAGATTCAGCAAGGCAACCCTCAGTTGTTGAACTTGGGGTGGAGCGCCAAGATTTTGGCCATCAGCTTTATTGCTTCGACCTATTTTTTTCCAAACTGAAGGTGAAATACCAGTTTCTACTATCTCACAACAAAGTGATAAATGCAAATATAGTTGATGAACTGGTTTAATGGTAGATGCTCAGGTCTCTGTGTGAGGGATGACTTACAGTGTGATAAAAGACATACCTGCTGTACCCGAATAAAGCAAATTACGAAAATAAGAATTACCACACTGATTCAGAGAATAAGAGGAGTCATTGTCAGAGCAAAGCTTGCTTTACTTCACATCACCCTCAAAGGTTAAAAATATGCCCCGAAAACTAACTTTTCTCCAAGGTTGCTATATACATCTAATCAAAGTTATTGTATCCAAATGCCATCCATTCTTCAGGGTTGTTTATACAAGTTCAAAATTTAGTGGTACTTTAGCATTCTGTTTCTTACATAATTCAATGGTGTAATTCTTTTTTTGCAGGCTTCTCTCCTGAGAACTTGGGCATGAGTCCAAGGGGATTGGGATGGAAGGCCATCTGAGAACTATTAATCACATTCAAGCTCATTCCTTCTCTCCGATAACCATGATTTGTCCCTAAACCAAACTTGTATACATCATTTCTCTTTGCCACCAGTTGAATTTCTTATCATGAAACTTCCAAGTTGCTTTTGTAAAGAACACTCAATCTTTTTAGCATTACCGTACATAATCACACCCATAAATTACTCTAGGTTGGGCTTAACAAATCAGAACATCCAACATTTTTGAGCACTGACATGACACTTAAAGGAAATGCTTATTGGAGCATTTTGGATTTCAGATGTTTGGATTTGGGATGCTCAGCTGGTACGTGTAATGTAAATTTTCAAAAATCCAGAAAAATCTCAAACACTTCTGGTCCCAAGCATTTCAGATAACAGATCCTCAACGTGTAACAGTATAGGACTCCTGCTGTGAACTCAAGTTAGTTCAGAACCTCTTTGGGCCTCAGAAACACTGGACCCTTTCCTCCTTTTCCACATAGTACTGATATTATATCTCATCATTTCATGACTTTTTTCTGTCTTGATTATGAACTTATATTAAGTTCATATTACATAGTATAAAAATAACTTCAGGAGTGATAGGAGTGGGTATTAGAAGTGCTATTATTTACTCACTACTCAAGGCATTAGGCAGAAAAATATCACTCACCATCTAGGAAGGAGTCTTGATGCAAATTACAATGGACAATGTACTGTTTTAAACATTTCTTGATTCCAACTATATCCACTTTTCCAGATCACTTTATACTACATTACAAACACAGGTGGTCATATCTATGGAGCAAAAGACTTGTAACATTATCTGCTATGTTTCAATGTGAGGTGTTTTTTTCCCCTTCTGCCCTTTGATACCACCTCATAATGACACCAATTGATGTGTTCTTATAGAATTCATTAGCCCTAATTTTGTTTCGGCTTATGATCTATATGTGGATCTAAACCTTCCCGTACCTTCATAAAATATGTATTCATTCACCATATATAAACCTATCAAATACTTTTCCAATCAATGTTGGTTTTCCTAATCTTGGGCTTTTTTTTTTTTAATTTTCTGTCATCCACACCTGAGTGTAGTGGTGTGATCACAGCTCACTATAGCCTTCAATTCCTGGGCTCAAGTAATTCTCTCATTTCAACTCCTGAGAAGCCAGGACTAAAGTCATGCATCACCACACTCAGCTAATTTTTAACTTTTTTTTTTTTAATAGAGATGGGGTCTCGCTATGTTGCCCAGGCTGATCTTGAACTCCTGACCTCAAGCAGTCCTCCCACCTCAGCCTCCCAAAGTGCTGTTATTACAGACATGAGCCACTGCGCCTGGCCCTCTGGTTAGCTTTTTTTTTTTTTGAGATGGAGTCTCGCTCTGTTGCCCAGGATGCAATGCAGTGGTACAATCTCAGCTCACCACTACTTCTGCCTCCTGGGTTCAAGGGATTCTCCTGCCTCAGCCTCCCGAGTAGCTAGGACTACAGGTGTGCACCACCATTCCTGGCTAATTTTTGTAATTTTAGTAGAGACAGAGTTTCACTATGTTGGTCAGGATGGTCTTGAACTCCTGACCTCATGATCCACCCACCTCGGCCTCCCAAAGTGTTGGCATTACAGGTGTGAGCCACTGTGCCAGGCCTAGTTTAGCTTTTTAATATCACCTTCAGTTTATTTGACATCACTGATTTACCAGGAAAACCACATTAACTTAATAACAAAACTTAACAGGGAACTACTGTTTACTCAGATATTTGGTTAGACAGCAATCTGGGCAAGCAGGTAGTAAACCCTGCAGGTGAGTCAGGAACCTGTTACAAAGGGCAGAGCTAGCTGCAGACGGAAACCAGCCGCCTTATCTTCCTAAAATACATTTGGATAAGACACCTCAGAAATAATGCCTGGAAAGTTCAATCCGCTTGGTAATTCCATTCCATCTTAACTCCATTAGACAGTATCAGTGTTTTTGCTAGAAGACTGGATTTTCTCTGGTCATTTTTGTGGTTTATATTTAACATGATGGTATTCTTTTAACTATGTGGGTTTTGTTTTCATTTTACATTTACTTCCGTTTTTTCTTGTTTTCTTCTCCTATTTGTTACTTCTCCTAAGTTGTCTTCCTTCTTGTGTGTTGTGTGTGTTTCGCCATGCTTCCTCTTTTTCTCTTCTGCTTTCCCAGAAGATCTTGCCAGTAGAAATTAATAAGGACTGTGTACTTTCAGTCATTACATTTATGTATTCAGCCAGTACATTCATCTGGTACAAAAAGGAAATTCTATTGCATCATATACTCTCAGCTTCCTTTTGTGAATTTAGATTTTATAAAAAATACATTGCAAAGAGGTAATACTAAGCACTGATGATTTTTTTTTCCCCCAGGAGACTTCTCAGTTGGGGTCATACTACTTTCTGTCTCAGCCCATTTTCTGCTGCTATAACAGAATACAACAGACTGGGTAATTTATAAAGAAAATAAATTTATTTCTCACAGTTCTGGAGCCTGGGAAGTCCAAGAGCACAGTGCCCGCATATGGGGAGGGGCACCTCATGGTGAAAGGCCCAAGACAGCATGACAGACAGAGAGGCAAGATGGGAGCCAAATTTATCCAGTTATTAGAAACCCACTCTCCTGCAATAACTAACAGTACTCCTCATAATCTAATCACCTCTTGAAGGTCTCAACTCTCAACACTGTTACAATGGCAATTACATTGCAACATGAGTTTTGGGGGATACATTCAAATCACAGCAGTCCTCAGAATAAGCAACTTGGAAGGAAACTAGCTCTGTCGCCCAGGCTGGAGTGCAATGGCAGGATCTCGGCTCACTGCAACCTCCACCTCCTGGGTTCAAGCCATTCTCCTGTCTCAGCCTCCCAAGTAGCTGGGATTGCAGGTGTACACCACCACGCCTGGCTAATTTTTTATATTTTTAGTAGAGATGGGGTTTTACCATGTTGGCCAGGCTGTTCTAGAACTCCTGACCTCAAGTGATCCATCCACCTCTGCCTCCCAAAGGGCTGGGATTACAGACGTGAGCCACTGCGCCGAGCCTGGAAGGAAACTCTTTCACATTCCCTACATCATCAATTACAGGACAGTGTTGTGTTTTTTTCCTTTTCTTTCTTTTTGAGACTGAGTTTCACTATTGCCCAGGTTGGGGTGCAGTGGCGTGATCTCGGCTCACTGCAGCCTCTGCCTCCTGGGTTTCTTGGGTTCAAGCAATTCTCCTACTTCAGCCTCCCAAGTAGCTGGGACTACAGGAGCATGCCACCACTTCCGGCTAATTTTTGTATTTTTTTAGTAGAGTCGGGGTTGTCCCATGCTGGGCAGGCTGGTCTCAGACTCCTAACCTCAAGTGACCACCTACCTCAGCCTCTCAAAGTACTGGGATTACAGGCATGAGCCACCGCATGCGGCTGATCACAGTGTTTTCAAAGTGTTAGTCACTTGCCTCAGATTCACCTGGGTGCTGGTACAAATGCACATTCATAAGGTGGAGCTCAGAAATCTGGTTTTTAACAAGCTCTCTAGGTGATTCTTGTGGGTACCAATGTTTGAGAATCATGGGGGTAGCAATATGTTTAGCAAATAATAGGTCCATAATAACTATTTGATGATATGTTACTAAGGGCATACTATACTATGCCCTTAGTAACTTCCAAATATGTCTCTCATGTGCTGAACTTTCTCCTTTGCCTTAACCCTGTGTTTTCAACCATTGCCTACTCCTGGAGTTTTTCTCCCCCCATTCTTTGAGTTTTTTTCATCCCACACTCATTCAAAACACTCAAAACTAAACCATCTGCTGGACACCTCCAATCCTGTCATTAAGTTATTGTTATACCAGAAGTTATGTTTGGAGTCATTTCTGTTTGTTCTTCCCTGTGAATAGTCACTGCATCCCAGCCCCATCTTTTAAACAAAAGGTGGGGGGGAAGTCACTAATAGATTTTTTTAAATCCCAAAAAATAGATTCAGAGGTCATGAAGAGAAGGGGTCTCATGCTTGCACACCTGATGACAAAAACTATCACAAAAAAACTGCAAAAGCCACAATCTTTTTTTTTTTTTTGAGACAGAGTCTTGCTCTGTTGCCCAGGCTGGAGTGCAGTGGCACGATCTTGGCTCACTGCAACTTCCGCGTCCCAGGTTCAAGCGATTCTCCTGCCTCAGCCTTCCGAGTAGCTGGGATTACAGGTGCCCACCACACCCGGTTGATTTTTGTATTTTTAGTAGGGACGGGGTTTCACCATGTTGGCCAGGCTGCTCTTGAGCTCCTGACCTCAGGTGATCCACTGGTCTTGGTCTCCCAAAATGTTGGGATTATGGGCATCGGCCACCGCGCCTGGCCAAAAGCCACAATCTTACACAAAAAATACTTCTGCGAAAACATCTGCCCGGCAACTTCCTATCCAGTCTCCGACTGGTGTCACCTTGTTACTGATTTTTGCAGCCAAGGATAATGATTTAAAAACAATTACGTAATTCTCATTAAAAAAAAAATTCAAAAACCTTTGTCTCCCTTTACCTACTTGAATACGCACATAGTTTACTAAGTCATGAGTATTTTCACAATACTTTACTCCCCAATAAATATATAAAAATAATAAAATGATAGAATTGAAAAGGATAAAAATCACACAGTTGTTTCTAACTTCCACCTCTTAGAATGTAGCAAATGAGTATCTATCTATCTATTTTTTTGAGACAGGGTCTCTGTCTCACAGGCTGGAGTGCAGTGGTGCGATCTCCACTCCCTACAGCCTCAACCTGCCCAGCTCAAGCAATCCTCCCACATCGGCCTCCCGAGGAGCTGGGACAACAGGCCTGCTGCCACCATGCCCAGCTAATTATTTGTACTTTTTGTAGAGACGGGGTTTCGCTGTGTTGCCCAAGCTGGTCTCTAACCTCAGGTTCTGCCTGATCCTCACGTCCAGGCTCAGGTGATTCGACCCCCTAGGCTCCCAAAGTGCTGCCATGACAGGCATGAGCCACTGTCCCCGCCTACAATCAATTTTCAATATTCTAAAAAAGACTACCAGAAATTGTGTATTTTCTGGTGGTATTAAATGCTACGTTTCCTTGTTTTGTGCTAGAATTATATCAGATCCACAATAAACCTAGGTTCTGACTGAGCTGGGTCTGACTGGGCAAAATCTGTTTTACCATTATTATGTTCAATTTGGCAAACAGCTTTTCAAAATACCGGAGTGAGGTCGTGGTCTACTAATAAAATTGGTAACACTTGGTACAATGTTTGCAATTTGCAGAAAATTTCACTGACTTCATCTTAACTTATTCCTCACAAAGCTGTGGAATCACCATCAGTAGAGCAGGAGGCGTTGGTTCAATGCAGTGCTGTTTGCAACCTCTCGGAGCTTCTAGGTTCTTTCCGTGGGTCTCCAGCTTACGAGAACCTTCATTCCGCGGTTCGGAAGCACCTGCCTACCCATCATGAGGCAAGAGACAGCTTCTTCTTCCGGTTCCGGAACAGGGTGCGTTCGCACGCATGCGTAACACGATGACTCCGCGCTTGCGCCGATATTCTCCGCTTGGGGCGGATACCCTGGGAACCTGTGAGCGTTCGCGCCCGGCGCGCGCGTGCGCAGTCGCATTTTGAGGGTTCCGCCCCCTACATTCCCGTCTTTCAAACCACCCCACCACCTCTACCAATCATTCCACTCTCCTCAACTCTTTTACTGCATTAGGACGGTCTGCTCTCTGGCACGTTTTCTGGAGCGAAAACGGCTTGGGACAGAGAGACTCCCTTTGCCAGGGACCCAAGTCCCCGAGAGCGCGGCATTTGTGTCTGAGCGTAGCCCGGCTGCGTCCCCAGTTGTATCCCCTGCCGCGCCCGCCTCTTCCGCCGCTCTTGCGCGCGCGCACGGCCGGCCACGGCGCGTCGGGGTTGGCTGCTGCCGCGACAGCTGCGGCGGCGACCTCGACAGCGGTAGTGTCTTCTACTCCGCTTTTTTAGTTTTCTCCGCCCCCTCCCGTCGGACGCTGTTGTGTGTTGCCTTAAAAAAAAACGCAACTTTATTGTTCCTCAGCCCCACCTCCCGGCTCGTCGGGCGTCCTCAGGATGCACTGAGGCGGAGGGGAGGGGAGGCGGCGGAGGGTCGAGGTCGCGGTCCCTCTCCTCCGAGCGTCCGGCCGGAGGGGAGGGAGTCACGATGTCTGGTAGCCGCCAGGCCGGGTCGGGCTCCGCTGGGACTAGCCCCGGCTCCTCGGCGGCCTCCTCGGTGACTTCCGCCTCCTCGTCTTTATCCTCTTCCCCGTCGCCGCCTTCCGTGGCGGCTTCGGCGGCAGCGCTGGTGTCCGGCGGGGCGGCCCAGCCCGCCGGCTCAGGCGGCCTCGGGGGCCCAGTGCGGCCTGTGTTGGTGGCGCCCGCCGTGTCGGGCAGCGGCGGCGGGGCGGTGTCCACGGGCCTGTCCCGGCACAGCTGCGTGGCCAGGCCCAGCGCCGGCGTAGGAGGCAGCAGCTCCAGCCTAGGCAGCGGCAGCAGGAAGCGACCTCTTCTCGCCCCTCTCTGCAACGGGCTCATCAACTCCTACGAGGACAAAAGCAACGACTTCGTATGGTGGGTTTGAAGAGCAACTCCCTCCTTGTCCCTAAATTATGAGTTTCTGCCGCTTAGGCTCGGGGGCGGGGGGTGGCTTGTTGGAGAGCCTGGGATACTGGTCCTTTGGGGGTGTCTGCAGAGGGATTCGAGCGTTTGCAGGTTGGTGGAGTAAAGGAATGTTGGAGTAGCAAGGCAGGGTGGGGATAATAAAGAGGTAGATAAGTGTTACTGAGGAGGAAGTGAAGGGAGTTTAGGGAATAACGGGGGAAGAAGGTGGAAGGTCAAATAAATGGTTTTGGATAACAAAGTTGGCAAAGAGGTTGAGTCTTAAAATTTTTGGCTCTCTGATGAATTGAGCACCCAGTCAATCAGGAGTACTTGTTGAGATGAATTAAATTTGCAAATGGAGAGGACTAAGCTTCCTGGGATGCAGAGGGATGGAATTGGTCAGAATTTGTTTATTTTAAGTATGGTAGATGATGCTGTAAACATAAGCATGGAAGTCTTATAAAGACATGCTTTTTATAATAATGTAAGTACCCATCGTATGCATGTGTAAATATCTCTCTTCTTACATTTCGAAGGATGGGCCACTTAGGAATCTGCTGTTGAGACGACTATAGTCAAAGTCTGTTAATAAATTTTTCACTTTTCCACCAAGTGTCTTGAAAAGAGAGAACCACATTTGTTAAATAACGTCCCTGTGTCAGATGTAACTGTACTATACTGGATAACAGAGTATGCTGGAACTTCTGACTTGAGAAATGCTAGGTATAGACATTTTGTCATCATAGTTGGCATCTTGGATGATACAGAGTAGCATTTAGTCAGGACATTTGGGAGGGAGGGGTTAGTCGTCGTATTAAGTGAAAGGTGGGGTTGATTGTGTTGCTTGAGAGTGTTTTGGAATTTTTATTGGGTTTTAGATATTGGTAGGATTATGAGAAGTAATTGCTGTTAGCTAGTTAAGAACTGGTAGTGTTTTGTACTTTCCCTTTTGAGGAAATTGTTGATCGAATATTAGGCATGTAGGAAGCTGGCTGCTTGCACAGTCATTATGAGGGAAGTTGATTCAGATCAGGGTTGAAGATGGTCTGAGTTGGTGGTGTTAAATACGATAGAGCTAGAAGTTGGAACTGTTAGGAAAGTTATTGATTAGACTTACAGTTTCCAGTTCCTGCAGAAAAATGATGTCTTTATTCACCTTTCTGCTGTTTTGTACATTATTCCGGATCAGAATTAATCTGTTTTTCATTGAACATTTGAGGTATGATTGTTATTTATAAACAAGCAGTTTATGGTTGGGGCTGAGAAGTGTTTGCACTTCTACACAGTCGATAGTGCGAGTAGCTAATAAGCTAATGAAACAAAGGGGGGGTGTGAAGGATTTAGTTGTCTTTTTAGCCACTGTTTGCATTTTCATTTTTAGTATACTTAACGAACACAAACATGTTAGTCTCCATGTAAGTACACTAAAATTGAGTAAAAGATGTGAGAAATAAGGAATCGATCATTGTCATTCAGGAGATACTTGTATGACATTCACTGTTAGCCAGGCACTGTATGAACTTCAGTGCACTGTAGGCTATGCTATAGGGAATTGGGAACCCTGACTTTTTTTTAAAGAATTGAAATTTGTATTTGAGACGGAGTCTTACTCTGTCACCCAGGCTGGAGTGCAGTGGGACCATCTTGACTCACTGCCATCCCTGCCTCCTGGGTTCAAGCAATTCTGGAGCCTCAGCCTCCCGAGTAGTAGCTGGAATTACAGGCACCTGCCACCACACCTGGCTATTTTTTTGTATTTTTAGTGGAGACGGGGTTTCACCATGTTGGCCAGGCTGGTCTTGAACTCCTGACCTCATGTGATCCGCTTGCCTTGGCCTCTCAAAATGCTGGGATTACAGGTGTGAGCCACCGCGGCCCTGAGTATTTCACTTTCTAAGAATCTCATTAGTTAATTATTTATTTTTCTGGTGAGGTTTAATATTCAGAAGAATTAATTGAGAGTCTGATTTAAAACTCAAGCCAGGTTTGATTTTGGCCAGACTCTTGGGTTAGGATGATATGGATTAGGCAAGGCCCAAGGAATCTTTTTTTTTTTTTCCACTCCTATTTGGCTCTAGGTCTTGTCTTGTATGCCCCAAGGTCAAACTGTGAACCAATTCAAATTATTCTATGCTTTTATATGTAAATGAAGCCCAAGTTTGAGTAATGATAATTTTTTATTCATTTATGGGACATTTTAAAGATATGCATATGCTTCACATTTTATGTTATCCTTAGAACAATTCTGTGATGTTATATATAACCTATTTTTAATACAATACTAATTATTTTCTCATTGAGGCACAGAGAAATAATTTTGTTTCTCATTGGACAGGTAAGGACAAAATGAGAACTCAGATTTCCCAGTTCTCAACTTTGTGTTTTCTTTGTGTGCAATTAGAGAATTTCAGATCTGTAAGTTCGAGTACATGTATTTGACCTGGTGGTTCTCAAGGGGCATAGATTGGAGGAGAAGCAGCTGTTTCATAATCATATGAGATAAATGTTTTATCCCTCACCACTCCCTTTTCTTACCTGCCCACATCCCAAGAGAACATTTCTGAATTGGAGGCTGGGCTGGGCAGTGTAGTTTGCATATGCTCCCATGATGATAGGGATATGTCCTTCTCCCCTCCTTGAGAACTGTTGATTTAAATAATCACATACCTAATTTCAGTAATAAACATTGGCCTTTCCTGACTTAAAGTAAGTTTATATTTAATTGCAGAGTTGATACACAGTTTAGGGGTTTAGGTTTCATTTTTATTTTTTATTTGACAAAAGGTTGAAGGTATTATCAAGTTGAATAATTTTAACAGTGTTTTATTGATGGGGAATCTAATACAGGACAGTAGTATTTAGCTTGACATTGGATATATCTTCAACATTCAAAGGAAATCTTTGTTATTTTGATTTTTTGCAAAATTTTATTATATGGTTCATTTAACTAGACTATGAGTCTGATCTGTATTTGAAAGATGACTTCTGTTTTTTGTACTGACTCCTTTTTAAAACAATTCTATAACTGCTGCCTTTTTATTAGCTTTTCCAACTATCTCAAATGAAGTTTTCTACCTCTGCAAGTCCCAGCCATTCTTGCAGCAGAAATATGCGTTTGCATGTAGATAGTAAGCTCTTAATGAGAAAGTTGACTTTAGTCATCTGCTTGATAGAAAGTAGTTAGGATCTACATTAAATAGATCTATCATTCAGTAAATATGCGAGTGCCTATTTTGTGTTAAGCTAAGATTTTCTCTTAAGGAGCTCATGATTTAATTTGAAGAATGGCTTTTAACTGTGTAATTATAATATAACCTGGTATCATTGCCTCTCTTAGTATCATGGCAGATGTTAGTACCATTCCTTTTTCTTAGTTCCATGGCAGATGTTAAATACTCTAATGGACTGTGCATAGCACAATATATAGCCATTACCTATTAATTACATTTAGCACTAAAGATGAAGGCCATTGATCATCCTTGTTAATATAACTGGTTTCCAATTTTTTTTTTTTTTCCGTTTTTGAGACAGGGCTCTCCCTATGTTGCCCAGGCTGGTCTCGAACTCCTGGGCTCAGGCAGTCTTCATGTCTTAGCCTCTCAAGTAGCTGGGATTAGAGATGGCAGCCACCGCCTGTAATCCCAGGCTATTTTTAATAGTCTGAAAAACGTCTGGCTCTGTTTTTCAGACTATTAACAAGTGAGGTTGGGCACCTTGGTTCACGCCTGTAATCCCAGCCCTTTGGGAGGCCAAGGCAGGAGGATTACTTGAACCCAGGAGTTCGAGATCATCCTGGGCAACATGACGAAACCCCATCTCTACAAAAAATACAAAAATTAGCCTGTGTGGTGGCGTGTGCCTGTAGTCCTAGCTACTCAGGAGGCTGAGGTGGGAGGATCACTTGAGCCTGTGATGTCAAGGCTGCAGTGAGCTGTGACTGCGCCACTGCACTCCAGCCTGGAGGACAGAGTGAGACCCTGTCAAAAAAAAAGGGGGGGGGAATAGAACATATCACAGAATCTGTCGTAGTAAAGATAGTAATAGTTTGTGCAGCAATGTATATGCAATGTATTTCTCACTGGGTACACTGGTAAAAAATTTTTTAAGGTCACTGAATTGTAGGACTGAATTTCCTGTGATAGATAGGAAATTGGAAAGTTCAAGTGGCTTTTCTTTGTAGACCATTGTGAGCTTATAAATACAAGACTAAATGTATTTTAAAGAGCTGTTAAAGCATATTCAGTTACTGGAATGAACCAGCATTTATTATATTATTACTATAGTAACATCTGTCAAGAACTTATTTGAATCTGCAAAAGTCAAACTTGATGCTTCTTTTGCTTTATAATACATGTGCCATTTGGATGACAATTATGAAACATACTCTGCAGGAGATGTCATATTTTATCAGACCTGTTGGTACTGTCAGACCTGTGGACTATCAGATGGTGGGACATCAGCATCAATGGCAGCAGAAGACTTCTGTGGGTGATTTAAATGGTAGAGAAAATAAAGATGATTATGAAACAGGATAGGAAGACTATTAACTTTGAATTGTGATCTATAAATTGAGAAGGCAGTACTTGTGCAGTTGTAGTTCATTACTAAAGAATGTGTTGATAAGCAGTTACCTTTTACAAATTTTTATACCTTTTCTGATAATGAGCCAACATTACATAGGTGGGTATGTTCCATCTAAGAACTGTTACTGATTAAAGTAACTAGCCTTAAACCTTGTTGCTTACTATTCCTTCTTGTATGTGTATGTTTGTTCTTAATGGTGATTTCTTCGTGTTTTATATTATTATTTCAACCTGCTACCCTTTTCCTCAGAAAACTTCCATAGGTTGGGGGGAAAGGCTTTTTTGACGGTGAAATTAGCCCATCGTCTTTTTCCTGTTAAAATTTGTATTACAGGGTGAGTATCCTTTATCTGAAGTGCTTGAGACCAGAAGTGTTTTGGATTTTAGGGTTTTTTTGTTTTGTTTTGTTTTTGAATTTTAGAATATTTACATTATATTTACCAGGTTAGCATCCTTTTTTTTTTTTTTTTTTTTTTTTTTTTTTTTTTTTTTGAGGCGGAGTCTCGCTCTGTCGACCGGACTGGAGTGCAGTGGCCGGATCTCAGCTCACTGCAAGCTCTGCCTCCCGGGTTCACGCCATTCTCCTGCCTCAGCCTCCCGAGTAGCTGGGACTACAGGCGCCCGCCACCTTGCCCGGCTAGTTTTTGTATTTTTAGTAGAGACGGGGTTTCACCGTGTTAGCCAGGATGGTCTGGATCTCCTGACCTCGTGATCCGCCCGTCTCGGCCTCCCAAAGTGCTGGGATTACAGGCTTGAGCCACCGCGCCCGGCCAGGTTAGCATCCTTAATCTGAAAAACCTGAAATCCAAATTGCTCCAGTGAGCATTTCCTTTGAGAGTCATGTTGGCACTGAAAAAATTTTGGATTTTGCATGATTTTGGATTTCAGATTTTCAGGTTAGGGATATTCAATCTGTATACTAAATAAAATGTTCTTTAAGCTGGGCATGATGGTGCATGCCTGTAGTCTCAGCTCCAGGAGTTTGAGTCCATCCTAGGCAACGTAGTGAAACTCTGTCTCTCAAAAGTTAAAGTGCTTTTAAAATTCTTGATATGTTTTTATATGTGGTGTTGTCTGTAGGACAAAATTCTGTAAGCATTCAGGTTTTTGTGCAGACTTGTCTTTGCCTTCTACCTTACTTGTTCTTTGTCCTCTTTCTTTATGTATGTATGAGCCAAGTTCTATTCAGATAGATTGGTACTTTCTCAAACAATATATTCACTGAGAGTAACACGTTTTTCTTTATATCCTAAAATATGTTAGTTGTCCTTTCATTTTTTTTTTTTTTTGAGACGGAGTCTCGCTCTGTCCGCCAGGCTGGAGTGCAGTGGCCAGATCTCAGCTTACTGCAAGCTCCGCCTCCCGGGTTCCCGCCATTCTCCTGCCTCAGCCTCCCGAGTAGCTGGGACTACAGGCGCCCGCCACCACGCCCGGCTAGTTTTTTTTTTGTATTTTTAGTAGAGACGGGGTTTCACCATGTTAGCCAGGATGGTCTTGATCTCCTGACCTCGTGATCCACCCGTCTCGGCCTCCCAAAGTGCTGGGATTACAGGCTTGAGCCACCGCGCCCGGCCCCTTTCATTTTTCATAATTAAGTTTTATGGACTGATTTTGCCTCTGTTTCTATATAAAGTGGAACATAGAATGCAGTAGGTGGTCTGATTTCTGTTTATTGTATTTCTGGGGTAACCATTGAGAATTCATCCTTGTTTCCTAATCTCTGGTTTGGGGTGGTACATTTCTTCCCCAAATTCAGAATTGGAACATATAATCCATGCTCAAGTGTCTAGTGCACTGGAATCATCTGTCTTTAGTATTAATTCACGGGTGGGCATTTGGTTCTAAATAGAGACAATGAGACAAAGTAGGCTTTGTAAAAATTACTGATGACTGTTTTGGGGGTTCTTTTAGATACTTGCATCTCAAAGTTTGTAAATGCCAAGTCCACTCAAGTGAAGATGGAATGTGTTGTACTGACAATTCGTTTGGGACAAATACTCGTAATAGCAAGTGCTCAAATATAAATTGCTATTTGCCAAGCACTGTTTTAAAGGTTTTCCATTACTTGTTTAATCTTCAGAACAACTGTTTGATATAGATCCTCTTATAGTTCCCATTTTGTAGATGAGGAAATGAAGCTCAGAGAGGTAATATAACTTGTCTCAGTTACACAATTAATAATGGTGGTGCCAGTATTTATATTCAAACAATTTGACTCAGAGGTCAGGTTCTTAACCTGGTTACCCAAGTTAACCACCTATTTCCTTGCCTTTAGTTAGAGGCTGATTTTGTTTAAAATCAGCTTTACTAAGTTATAATTTGCATAAAATAAGTCACTGGTCGTTAAGTGTGTAGTTGAATGAGTTTTGACACGAGTACACCTGTGCAGTCACCACCCTAATGAAGCTATGATACATTTCCAGAAAGTTCACTTTTGCCAACACTTCATACTCTATGTCTACCTTCACACCTAAGACCTGGCAACCAGTGATCTGCTTTGTATTGCTGTCATTTTGCCTTTTCTGGAATTTCATATTAATGGAGTCCTTTAGTAGGTAGTCTTTTGTGTCTGGTGTCTTTCATGTGGTATAATGTTTTTGAAATTCACTGATGTTGAATGTACTATTTTTTTTTCTTTTAATTGCTTAGTAGTATCCCATTATTGTATGGATGTAACATGAGCTGTTTATTTTCTGGTTAAAAGATTTTTGACTTGTTTCTAGTTTTTGGCTATTATTTAGAAAATTCTGTAAGCATTCAGGTTTTTGTGCAGACACGTCTTCACATTTCTAGGGTAAAAATGTCTAGTAGTGAATTGCTGGGTTCTATGCCAAGTGTATGTTTAATTTTAAAATAAACTGCAAAACTTTTTAAAAACTGTCTGTACCATTTTCCGTTTCCTTTTTTTCCCTTTTTTTTTTTTTTTTGAGACAGAGTCTTGCACTGTCGTCCCAGCTGGTGTGCAGTGGTGCTATCTTGGCTTGCTGCAACCTCTGCCTCTGGAGTAGCGATTCTCCTGCATCAGCCTCCCGAGTAGCTAGGATTACAGGTGCCTGCCACCATGCCAAGCCACATTTTTGTATTTTTAGTAGAGATGGGGTTTCAGTTTCACTGTGTTAGCCAGGATGGTCTCAATCTCCGGACTCATGATCCTCCCGCCTTGACCTCCCAAAGTGCTGGGATTATAGGCGTGAGCGCGCCTGGCCACCATTTTGCATTTCTACCAGCAACAAATAAAAGTTCTTATTGTTTCACATTCTTGCTAGCGCTCTGTTTTCAGTCTTTTAAATATTAGTCATTTTTGTGGATATGTAGTTTTATCTCATTGTTATATAACATATTTTTATGTGCTTATTTTTCATTTGCATATCTTTTGTGAAGTGTCTCTTGTAATCTTTGGCCCTTTTTTCCCCGTAAAATTGCTTGTCATCTTGCATTGTAAGGGTTCTTTATGTATTCTGCATACATCTTTTGTCAGACCTATGTATTGAGGTATTTTCTCTTAGTCTGTTGCTTATCTTTTCATTTTCTTAATAATTTTTTAAAGCACAAAAGTTTTTTCTTTTTTCTAATATATCGATAAAATTTTCAGTTTTGATTAAGTCCAAGTTGATTTTTATTATTTTTAATTTTTGTGTTCTAGCTAAGAAATTAACACGAAATTAGAAAACATTCTCTTGTGTATTTTCTTCTAGAAGGTTTATAGTTTTCTTATGGTTATGATCCATTTCAAGTTAGTTTTTATATACTGTGATAAGGATTGAAGGCTTCATTAATATTATAATATCATATGTTGAAAAGATCATCTCTGTTCATTGAATTTTCTTGGCACCTTTCTCAAAGGTTAACCATATATATGAGTTTATTTCTGCAATTTTTGTTCTGTCCCATTGGTGTATATATGTTTATCCCTACATGAGTGCCATACTGTTTTGATTATGGTATCATTATAGTACATCTTGAAATCAGGTAGTGTAATTTTCATCTTTTATTTCAAAGTTGTTTTGGTTATTTAGGTTCTTTACATTTCCACATAAATCTTAGGATTATCTTGCCAATTTCTACAAAAAAAGATGTAGGATTTTAATTTTGGTTACTTTGAATCTGTGATTTACTTTGGGAAGATGACATCTTAATATTATCGAGTCTTTTGAATCATGAACATAGTATATTTCTCCAATTATTTAGGTCTTCTTTAATTTCTCTTGGCAGTGTTTTATACTTTTCAGTTCGGGTTTTTCACCATATTTTAAAAATTTATCCCTAAGTATTTTATGTTTTTGATGGTGTTCTAAATGTTGTTCTTTTAATTTCAACTTCTAATTGTTGCTAGTATGTAAATACACTATTTTTTATGTTGTCCTTGTATTTTATGACATTTTAAGTTTACTTACTAGTTCTAATAGTTTTTTGGTAGAACCTGTAGGATTTATAAGAAAAACATCCATGTTATCTGTATATAAATATACTTTTACATCTTTTAAATTTATATGCCCTATTTAAAAAACATACATTAATGGATTTGTTTGATTGGGTAATTGTTTAAAAGGATTTTTTGGACCTTTGTTAGTGAGGGATACTGGTCTGTGATTTTCTTTTAATTTATTTCTAGTTTTCATATCACAGTGTATTGGTTTGCTTTGGCTGCCATAACAAAATACCACAGAATTAGGTGGCTTAAATTTATTGGTTTTCTCATAGGTAAATAGAAATAGAAGTTTATTTTCTCATAGGTCTGGAGGCTAGAAGTACAAAACAATGTGTAGGCAGATTCGGTTTCTTCTGAGGCCTGTTTCCTTTCTTTTTTTTTTTTTTTTGAGATGGAGTCTCGCTCTGTCGCCCAGGCTGGAGTACAGTGGCCGGATCTCAGCCCACTGCAAGCTCCGCCTCCTGGGTTTACACCATTCTCCTGCCTCAGCCTCCCGAGTAGCTGGGACTACAGGCGCCCACCACCTCTCCTGGCTAGTTTTTTGTATTTTTTTTTTAGTAGAGAGGGGGTTTCACTGTGTTAGCCAGGATGGTCTCAATCTCCTGACTTCGTGATCCACCCATCTCGGCCTCCCAAAGTGCTGGGATTACAGGCTTGAGCCACCGCGCCTGGCCTCCTTTCTTTTTTTTTTTTTTTAAAAAGAAGTGGTCTTGCTGTGTCACCCAAGCTGGAGTACAGTGGCACCATCACTGCTCACTGCATCCTCAAACTCCTGGGCCCAAGGGATCCTCCTCCCTCATCTTCCTAGTAGTTGGCTCTACAGGCACGTGTCACCACACCTGGATAATTTTTATAATTTTTAATAGAGATGAGAGTTTTGCCGTCTTGCCTAGGTTGGGCCACTTTTTGTTGTGTCATAACTTTGTCACCTCTCAGTCTGTGTGTTGCCTGTGTCTTAGAAGAATACTGCTTGTATTGGATTAGGGCCCACCAATATGACTGTATTTTACGTTGATTATCTCTTTAAAGGCCTTATTTTCAAATGCAAAATCTGAGATACTGGGAGTTATAACACAGGGCTTTTCTTTTGTGAGGGATGGAAATACAATTTAACCCGTAACATAGATATTATTGCTGGTTTCACTTGTTCTTCCCCCCCCCCCCCCACTGGTTTCACTCTTTCTTTCTTCCTTTTTTTCTTTTTCTTTTTCTTTTTGTTTTTTTGCGTAGAGACAGGAGTCTCACTGTGTTGCCCTGGCTGGTCTTGAGCTCCTGGTCTCAAGTGATCTTCCCATACTTTGACCTCTCAAAGTGCTGGGACTATAGGCATGAGCCACTGTGCCTGACCAGTGCTGGCTTCTAAAAGAAGGTAAGAAATGTTCCCCTTCTATTTTCTGAAAGAGTGTGTATGAAATTGGTGTTTTTCCTTAAGTGGTTGATGGGACTTTCTAGTGAAGCCATAGTTTTGGACCTTCATATATTTTGTATGATTTCACTCCTTCCCTTTGTGGAAAGGTTTTTGATTACTAATTCAATTTCCTTAATAGACACTACTCAGTTTCTGTATTTCATGAATGTTAGTAGTTTAAGAGTTTCTTCATAACACCCATGTTGCTGAATTTATTGGCATAATAATAATATATCCCTTATTCTTTTAATATCTTGGATTTGTTAATGGTGTCACATCTTTCATTCCTGATATTGATCATTTGTGTTCTTGTGTTTCTGTTTTCCTTGAATGGTTTAGCTAGAGGATTATTAATTTTGTTTAACTCTTTTCAAATGATCAACTTTCATGTTATTGATTTTCTGTATAGTTTGTTCATTTTCTATTCCACCAATTTTCAGTTTTACTTTTTAAATTTCTTCTGCTTACTTGGAGTTTCATGTTTTCTGGTTTCTTAGTACGAAAGCTGAGATCATTGATTTTTGGCCCTCTTTTCAATAACAACACTTAATCTTATCAATTTCTCTTTCTAATCCCTACTTTAACTGTATCTTCAAATTTTCAAGCAGTTCATAATATTTCTCATTTCCCTTGTGATTTCTTATTTGAAACATGAATTATTCAGAAGTGTGTTGTTTATTTTGCCTGTACATATGCAGGTTTGTTACATGGGTATGTTGCATGATGCTAGTGATCCTGTCGCCCAAGTAGTGGACGTAGTACCCAGTAGGTGGTTTTTCAGCTCTTAACCCCCTCCCTCCCCGATTTTGGAATCCTCAGTGTTTCTTGTTCCTGTGTTTGTGTCTGTGTGTACCCAATGTGTAGCTCCTACTTAAAAAAGTAAGAACATGCGGTGTTTGTTTTTCTGTTTTTGTGTTAATCCGTTTAGGATAATGGACTCCAGCTGCATCCATGTTACTACAAAGGACATGATTTCATTCTTTTTTATGGCTGCAGTTGTTTAATTTCTACATGAAAATTCTATGTCTGATTTGTGATATAATTCAACTTGGTTCAGGTAATATAATTTGTATGATTTTAGTCCTTTTGAATTTATTGAGACTCGTTTCATGGTCCACCATAAGCTTTATCTTCACTAATGGTCCATATGCACTTGAAAAAAGTGAGTGTTCTGCCATGTGTAGGCTGGGGTGTTCTATACATGTCAAATAGTAAAGTTGGTTGATGTGTTATTTAAGTTCTGTATACTCCTGTTCATTTTCTGTATACTTGTACTGTCAATTAACATGTTCTTCAGTCGTCTCCAGTGCTAACTAGATTTGGCTATGTCTCCTTTTAGTTCTCTCAGCTTTTACTTCATGTATTTTGAAGTTTACACTGATTTAGAGTTGGCGAATTGATCTCCTTATCATTTTGAAATGTCACTCTATATTCCTGGTAATATTCCTTGTTCTGAAATCTACTTTGATGTTAATATAGCCTCTTAAACTTCATTTCTCTCTTCCCTCCCTCCCTCCCTGCCTTCCTCTTTTCCTCTCCTCTCCCTCTTTCTCTTTCTCTCCTCTCCTCTCCTTTTTCTCTTCTCTTCTTTGAGACAGGGTCTCACTCTGTCACCCAGGCTGGAGTGCAGTGGCGTGATCACAGCTCACTGCAGCCTGAATCTGCCAAGTTTAAGTGGTCCTCCCACCTCAGCCTCCTGAGAAGCTGAGAACACAGGCGTGGACCACCACATCTGGTTGATTTTTTTATTTTATTTTATTTTTTAGAGACAGGGTCTCGCCATGGTGCCCAGCTGATTTCAAACTCCTGGGCTTAAGCGATTCTCCTGTGTTGGCCTCCCAAAGTGGAATTACAGGCGTGAGCCACTGACCTGGCCTAGCTTTCTTTTCATAAGTGTTTACATGGTATGTTTTTATTCTTCATGTCTACTGTGTATGTGTTGTAATATTTAAAGTGGATTTCTTGTACCCAGAGTATAGTTGAGTCTTCCTTTGTGTTTAGTATGACAATCTGCCTTTGTTGTTTCAGACAGAGTCTTGCTCTGTCACACAGGCTGGAGTGCAGTGGTGTTGTCTCGGCTGACTGCAACCTGCACCTCCTGGGTTCAAGTGATACTCCTGCCTCAGCCTCCCGAATAGCTGGGATTACAGGCACATGCCCCCGTGCCCAGATAATTTTTGTATTTTTAGTAGAGACGGGGTTTCACCATGTTGGCCAGGATGGTCTTGATCTCCTGACTTTGTGATCCGCCTCCCTCAGCCTCCCAAGGTTCTGGGATTACAGGCGTGAGCCACTGCGCCCAGCCGACAATTTGCCTTTTAGTTGGATTAGCTGGACTGTTTACATTTTTTTTTTTTTTATTATACTTTAAGTTCTAGGGTACATGTGCATGACGTTTATATCATGTATAACTCCCCAAAGCAATCCCTCCCTCCTCCCCCCTCCCCCTGATAGGCCCCAGTGTGTGATGTTCCCCTTCCCGAGTCCAAGTGATCTCATTGTTCAGTTCCCACCTATGAGTGAGAACATGCGGTGTTTGGTTTCTCTTCTTGTGATAGTTTGCTAAGAATGATGGTTTCCAGCTGCATCCATGTCCCTACAAAGGACGCAAACTCATCCTTTTTATGGCTGCATAGTATTCCATGGTGTATATGTGCCACATTTTCTTAATCCAGTCTGTCACAGATGGACATTTGGTTTGATTCCAAGTCTTTGCTATTGTGAATAGTGCCGCAATAAACATACGTGTGCATGTGTCTTTGTAGTAGAGTAATTTATAATCCTTTGGGTATATACCCAGTAGTGGGATGGCTGGGTCATATGGTACATCTAGTTCTAGATCCTTGAGGAATCGCCATACTGTTTTCCATAATGGTTGAACTAGTTTACAATCCCACCAACAGTGTAAAAGTGTTCCTATTTCTCCACATCCTCTCCAACACCTGTTGTTTCCTGACTTCTTGATGATTGCCATTCTAACTGGTGTGAGATGGTATCTCATTGTGGTTTTGATTTGCATTTCTCTGATGGCCAGTGATGATGAGCATTTTTTCATGTGTCTGTTGGCTGTATGGGTGTCTTCTTTTGAGAAGTGTCTGTTCATATCCTTTCCCCACTTTTTGATGGGGTTGTTTGTTTTTCTCTTGTATATTTGTTTGAGTTCTTTGTAGATTCTGGATATTAGCCCTTTGTCAGATGAGTAGGTTGCAAAAATTTTCTCCCATTCTGTAGGTTGTCTGTTCACTCTAATGGTAGTTTCTTTAGCTGTGCAAAAGCTCTTTAGTTTAATTAGATCCCATGTGTCAATTTTTGCTTTTGCTGCCGTTGCTTTTGGTGTTTTAGACATGAAGTCCTTGCCCATGCCTATGTCCTGAATGGTACTACCTAGATTTTCTTCTAGGGTTTTTATGGTATTAGGTCTAACATTTAAGTCTCTAATCCATCTTGAATTAATTTTCGTATAAGGGGTAAGGAAAGGATCCAGTTTCAGCTTTCTACTTATGGCTAGCCAATTTTCCCAGCACCATTTATTAAATAGGGAATCCTTTCCCCATTTCTTGTTTCTCTCAGGTTTGTCAAAGATCAGATGGCTGTAGATGTGTGGTATTATTTCTGAGGACTCTGTTCTGTTCCATTGGTCTATATCTCTGTTGTGGTACCAGTACCATGCTGTTTTGGTTACTGTAGCCTTGTAGTATAGTTTGAAGTCAGGTAGCGTGATGCCTCCAGCTTTGTCCTTTTGACTTAGGATTGTCTTGGCAATGCGGGCTCTTTCTTTGGTTCCATATGAACTTTAAAGCCGTTTTTTCCAATTCTGTGAAGAAAGTCATTGGTAGCTTGATGGGGATGGCATTGAATCTATAAATAACCTTGGGCAGTGTGGCCATTTTCACGATATTGATTCTTCCTATCCATGAGCATGGTATGTTCTTCCATTTGTTTGTGTCCTCTTTGATTTCACTGAGCAGTGGTTTGTAGTTCTCCTTGAAGAGGTCCTTTACATCCCTTGTAAGCTGGATTCCTAGGTATTTTATTCTCTTTGAAGCAATTGTGAATGGAAGTTCATTCCTGATTTGGCTCTCTGCTTGTCTGTTACTGGTGTATAAGAATGCTTGTGATTTTTGCACATTAATTTTGTATCCTGAGACTTTGCTGAAGTTGCTTATCAGCTTAAGGAGATTTTGGGCTGAGACAATGGGGTTTTCTAAATATACAATCATGTCATCTGCAAACAGGGACAATTTGACTTCTTCTTTTCCTAACTGGATACCCTTGATTTCTTTCTCTTGCCTGATTGCCCTAGCCAGAACTTCCAACACTATGTTGAATAGGAGTGGTGAGAGAGGGCATCCCTGTCTTGTGCCAGTTTTCAAAGGGAATTTTTCCAGTTTTTGCCCATTCAGTATGATATTAGCTGTGGGTTTGTCATAAATAGCTCTTATTATTTTGAGGTACGTTCCATCAATACCGAATTTATTGAGCGTTTTTAGCATAAAGGGCTGTTGAATTTTGTCAAAAGCCTTTTCTGCATCTATTGAGATAATCATGTGGTTCTTGTCTTTGGTTCTGTTTATATGCTGGATTACGTTTATTGATTTGCGAATGTTGAACCAGCCTTGCATCCCAGGGATGAAGCCCACTTGATCATGGTGGATAAGCTTTTTGATGTGCTGCTGAATCCGGTTTGCCAGTATTTTATTGAGGATTTTTGCATCGATGTTCATCAGGGATATTGGTCTAAAATTCTCTTTTTTTGTTGTGTCTCTGCCAGGCTTTGGTATCAGGATGATGTTGGCCTCATAAAATGAGTTAGGGAGGATTCCCTCTTTTTCTATTGATTGGAATAGTTTCAGAAGGAATGGTACCAGCTCCTCCTTGTACCTCTGGTAGAATTCAGCTGTGAATCCATCTGGTCCTGGACTGTTTTTGGTGGGTAGGCTATTAATTGTTGCCTCAATTTCAGAGCCTGCTATTGGTCTATTCAGGGATTCAACTTCTTCCTGGTTTAGTCTTGGGAGAGTGTAAGTGTCCAGGAAATTATCCATTTCTTCTAGATTATCTAGTTGATTTGCGTAGAGGCATTTATAGTATTCTCTGATGGTTGTTTGTATTTCTGTGGGGTCAGTGGTGATATCCCCTTTATCATTTTTTATTGCGTCTATTTGATTCCTCTCTCTTTTCTTCTTTATTAGTCTAGCTAGCGGTCTGTCAATTTTGTTGATCTTTTCAAAAAACCAACTCCTGGATGCATTGATTTTTTGGAGGGTTTTTTGTGTCTCTATCTCCTTCACTTCTGCTCTGATCTTAGTTATTTCTTGCCTTCTGCTAGCTTTTGAATGTGTTTGCTCTTGCCTCTCTAGTTCTTTTAATTGTGATGTTAGAGTGTCAATTTTAGATCTTTCCTGCTTTCTCTTGTGGGCATTTAGTGCTATAAATTTCCCTCTACACACTGCTTTAAATGTGTCCCAGAGATTCTGGTATGTTGTATCTTTGTTCTCATTGGTTTCAAAGAACATCTTTATTTCTGCTTTCATTTCGTTATGTACCCAGTAGTCATTCAGGAGCAGGTTGTTCAGTTTCCATGTAGTTGAGCGGTTTTGATTGAGTTTCTTAGTCCTGAGTTCTAGTTTGATTGCACTGTGGTCTGAGAGACAGTTTGTTATAATTTCTGTTCTTTGACATTTGCTGAGGAGTGCTTTACTTCCAATTATGTGGTCAATTTTGGAATAAGTGCGATGTGGTGCTGACAAGAATGTATATTCTGTTGATTTGGGGTGGAGAGTTCTATAGATGTCTATTAGGTCCGCTTGGTGCAGAGATGAGTTCAATTCCTGGATATCCTTGTTAACTTTCTGTCTCGTTGATCTGTCTAATGTTGACAGTGGAGTGTTGAAGTCTCCCATTATTATTGTATGGGAGTCTAAGTCTCTTTGTAGGTCTCTAAGGACTTGCTTTATGAATCTGGGTGCTCCTGTACTGGGTGCATATATATTTAGGAGAGTTAGCTCTTCCTGTTGAATTGATCCCTTTACCATTATGTAATGGCCTTCTTTGTCTCTTTTGATCTTTGATGGTTTAAAGTCTGTTTTATCAGAGACTAGGATTGCAACCCCTGCTTTTTTTTGTTCTCCATTTGCTTGGTAGATCTTCCTCCATCCCTTTATTTTGAGCCTATGTATGTCTCTGCATGTGAGATGGGTCTCCTGAATACAGCAGACTGATGGGTCTTGACTCTTTATCCAGTTTGCCAGTCTGTGTCTTTTAATTGGAGCATTTAGTCCATTGACATTTAAGGTGAATATTGTTATGTGTGAACTTGATCCTGTCATTATGATATTAACTGGTTATTTTGCTCGTTAGTTGATGCAGTTTCTTCCTAGCCTCGATGGTCTTTACATTTTGGCATGTTTTTGCAATGGCTGGTACCGGTTGTTCCTTTCCATGTTTAGGCTTCCTTCAGGGTCTCTTGTAAGGCAGGCCTGGTGGTGACAAAATCTCTCAGCATTTGCTTATCTGTAAAGGATTTTATTTCTCCTTCACTGATGAAGCTTAGTTTGGCTGGATATGAAATTCTGGGTTGAAAATTCCTTTCTTTAAGAACGTTGAATATTGGCCCCTACTCTCTTCTGGCTTGTAGAGTTTCTGCCGAGAGGTCTGCTGTTATTCTGATGGGCTTCCCTTTGTGGGTAACCCGACCTTTCTCTCTGGCTGGCCTTAAGATTTTTTCCTTCATTTCAACTTTGGTGAATCTGGCAATTATGTGTCTTGGAGTTGCTCTTCTGGAGGAGTATCTTTGTGGCGTTCTCTGTATTTTCCGAATTTGAATGTTGGCCTGCCCTACTAGGTTGGGGAAGTTCTCCTGGATGATATCCTGAAGAGTGTTTTCCAACTTGGTTCCATTTTCCCCCTCACTTTCAGGCACACCAATCAGACGTAGATTTGGTCTTTTTACATAATCCCATACTTCTTGCAGGCTTTGTTCATTTCTTTTTCTTCTTTTTTCTTTTGGTTTCTCTTCTCGCTTCATTTCATTCATTTGATCCTCAATCGCTGATACTCTTTCTTCCAGTTGATCGAGTCGGTTACTGAAGCTTGTGCATTTGTCACGTATTTCTCGTGTCATGGTTTTCATCTCTGTCATTTCGTTTATGATCTTCTCTGCATTAATTAGTCTAGCTCTCAATTCTTCCACTTTTCTTTCAAGATTTTTAGTTTCTTTGCGCTGGGTATGTAATTCCTCCTTTAGCTCTGAGAAGTTTGATGGACTGAAGCCTTCTTCTCTCATCTCGTCAAAGTCATTCTCTGACCAGCTTTGATCCGTTGCTGGCGATGGGCTGTGCTCCTTTGCAGGGGGAGATGCGCTCTTATTTTTTGAATTTCCAGCTTTTCTGCCCTGCTTCTTCCCCATCTTTGTGGTTTTATCTGTCTCTGGTCTTTGATGATGGTGACGTACTGATGGGGTTTTGGTATAGGTGTCCTTCCTGTTTGATAGTTTTCCGTCTGACAGTCAGAAGGACTGTCTGTTGGTCTGTTGGAGATTGCTTGAGGTCCACTCCAGACCCTGTTTGCCTGGGTATCAGCAGCAGAGGTTGCCGAAGATAGAATATTGCTGAACAGCGAGTGTACCTGTCTGATTCTTTCTTTGGAAGTTTCCTCTCAGGGGTGACTCCACCCGGTGAGGTGTGGGGTGTCAGACTGCCCCCAGTGGGCGATGTCTCCCAGCTAGGCTACTCAGGGGTCAGGGACCCACCTGAGCAGGCAGTCTGTCCGTTCTCAGATCTCAACCTCCGCGTTAGGAGATCCACGGCTCTCCCCAAAGCTGTCAGACAGAGTTGTTCGCGTCTGCACCGGCCCCCGCTCTTTCCCCTATTGGACTGCAGCTGTGCGCTGTCTGCAGAGGTAGAGTCTACAGAGACAGGCAGGCTTCCTTGAGCTGCTGTGAGCTCCACCCAGTTCGAGCTTCCCAGCGGCTTTGTTTACCTACTTAAGCCTCAGCAATGGCGGGCGCCCCTCCCCCAGCCTCGCTGCTGCCTTGCAGATGGATCACCGCAGACTGCTGTGTTAGCAGTGAGGGAGGCTCCGTGGGCGTGGGACCCTCGCGGCCAGGTGTGGGATATATTCTCCTGGTGTGCCTGTTTCCTTAAAGCGCAGTATTGGGGTGGGAGTTACCCGATTTTCCAGGTGTGTGTCTCAGTTCCCCTGGCTAGGAAAACGGATTTCCTTCCCCCTTGCGCTTCCAGGTGAGGCGATGCCTCGCCCTGCTTCAGCTCTCGCTGGTCAGGCTGCAGCAGCTGACCAGCACCGATTGTCCGGCACTCCCTAGAGAGATGACCCCAGTACCTCAGTTGAAAATGCAGAAATCACCGGTCTTCTGTGTCGCTCGCGCTGGGAGTTGGAGACTGGAGCTGTTCCTATTCGGCCATCTTGCTCCGCCCCCCTGTTTACATTTTAACATAATTATGATGTGCTTGGTTTTGTGTGTACTGTCTTGTTTGCTCTTTGTTTTCTATTTGTCTCTTCTATTTCGTTTTTCTTTTTTTCTTGCTTTCTTGTTTTTGGGATTAATTGGATATTTTTAAGATTGCCGTTTTATTTCCACTATTTGCTTATTAATGATTCTGTGTATTTGGTGGGGGGAAGTGGTTGCTCTGAGGTTTACAATACTCATTTTTAAACTTTTCATGTTCTACCTTCAAATAATATTATTTCATATACAATGTAAAAATTTTGCAATAGTATATTTCCATTCTATAGGATCCATTCTGCTACTTATTCCCTTGTTGTCAGAAGTGTTAGTTCTCTATTCCTTTTGTTTAAAAAAGTGAGGTAAAATTCACACAACCCTGAAATGCACCGTTTTAAAGTGTACAGTTGTGTTTTTAGTACAGTTGGCAGTGTTTCAAAACCATAACCACTACTTTCAGAACATTTTTATCAGCCCCTAAAGAAACTCTGTACCCGTTAAGCAGTCACTTTCCTTTTCCTGTTACCTTAGCAATCACTAATTTACTTTCTGTCTTTATGGATTTACCTATTCTAGACACTTCATATAAATGTAATTGTCTAATATATGGTCTTTTGTATCATATGTCTTTCATTTAACGTGTTTCTGAGGCTCATCCATGTTGTAACATGTATCAGCACTTCATTCTTTTTTATGGTTGAGTAATATTCCATTACGTGGGAGTATTATTAAATAACATTTGGGCTGTTTCCACTTTTTGTCTGTTATGAATAATGTTCCTGTGAACATTTGTGTATGAGTTTTTGTTTGAACATATGTTTTCTAGTCTCTGGGGCATTTACCCACAGTATAATTGCTAGGTGATATGTAATTGTATTTTACTTTCTGAGTAACTGCCAAACAGTTTTCTATAGTGGCTGCATTACTTTTTTTTTCCTACTAGCAATGTATAAGGGTTCTAATTTCTCTACATCTTGTCAACACATTATTTTCCTTTTTGATAATAGCCAACCTAATGGGTGTGAAGTGGTTATTCATTGTGGTTTTGATTTGCATTCCTCTTTTCACTAGTGAGGTTAACCATCTTTTCAAGTGCTTGTTGGCCATTCATGTATTACTCTTCAAAGGTTGTGTTTTCATCTTTAATAATTAACTTGGGTCAGACATAAGTATGTTTTTTGGTAGCCAAAGGGAAGTTAAGGGAAAGTTGTCATCCAGATTTTCACTGTTTGAATCCATTTCGTGTAGTGGTATATGCAATATACAGTGTTCAGAGCTTTTTTTTTCAAGAGCAGAAGACTAGTTTAATTGGTACTATCTTTTGAATTCAGCACTGTATTTGTGAAATAAAACTTGACTACTGAAACAACGTTTTTAAAAAGTTGATCTTAAAAATCAAGTTAGGGATACAAGGAACACATCTTCTGTGCATTTTGGAGATTTCTTTCACCCCTGAATAATGGGATGGGGATACTATCTAATGAAATGTATTACACATGGTACCCTGTTCATATTTTCTTATATTGTAATAGAAATTTCTGTTTTTATAGCTCCTCCTATGTAGGCATCTGTTTTTCTTCTGTGTGAACTTGGTATCTTCCCCAATTGATTGGCCTGTGATTGGGTACTCTTCTGAAGTGTGACCAAAGCATAGCAATTACATCTTACTGGAATTGGCTTGAAAGATATTTTGGCCAATTATATTTTGTGTTTTAGAAATTGGAAATAAAATGAGAAACACCTGAGTTGGCCTAAAGTTCTTGGTGTAGTGTTGGTGCTGAAGGGGCTATATGTTGTAAGCTGGTAGTCTTGAGAAGCAGAAAAATATTAGTCATGTTAATGGTAGAGCACTAGTGAAGATCTGTGTCTGTGTTTGAGGCCTGGTACTGTTGTTACTTGCGGTTTACTATGAGAGGAATCTCCTGATTGTTTCATCTGTACCTAACTTGTGACTACAAGACGAATTACATCTTCTGTAACTGTAAACCTTTGGTGGTAATTAGAACCGATTCTGTGTTTGGGCAGGAGCCTTGGGAGTGTGTGAATGGAATAAAGTCCAGGAAGAGATTAAGAACGTATTGGGGTATGAGGAATCAGCAGAGATACTTCTTGGCCATAAGTAGCTCCCTGATTCAATCTTACTGTTCTGTTACGGATACCAGAAATTGGCTCACTTGCATTATCTTTTCATGCCTATTACTTGTATTAATCATGGTGTCTTTTCTTTCCTAGTCCATTGTGGTCTTATCCTTTTCTAAGGTCTGACCCTGAAGCTAGCACAAGTTATTTAGAATCCTTATTTAAAAAAGTATTTTATTGTTAAATTACAGAGTCTTAACATGATTGCCGCTATGCTATTCTTTTGCTTCCTTACCTCTCTTCTTCTTCATGGAGCCTGCGACTTAAGGCAGTGTTAAACACAGGTCTTGATGGAGACAGATTAGGGAGGAATCACTTTACAAACTATCAAATAAGTTTTATCTCTGCTTTTGAAAAAATGGAGGTTTAAGTTTTTTAAGGCTTTTTATCACAGCAGATGGAACTGGGAAAGAGTGAGATGATGGGACATAGACTGGAACTTAACTACTGCCTGTGAAATTTGGTTCAGAGGATCTAGTGTTATCATTATAGGTATAAAGAAGAGTTTGAGATTTTTTTTTTTTCCTTTTTACTTATTTTTGTTTCTTTCAGTCCTGAATATACTTGGGGCTGATTGAATTTGGATGCTGCTTTTGAAGGAAGTAAAGGAAAAATTAAGGAATTAAAGGGAAAAGAGGAAGCTAGAGAAATTTCAAGTTTTGAAAATTTTGTGAGGAAGGAAGAAACATTACCATGGTCCTTTTGCCGGGTGTCTTTCATTTTTGAAGTTGTATATAAATTTGAGTGTATTTAAAATAATTTTTCCAAGGTCTTCTATGTGCTGATAGCTGTGGTTTTGATTTTCATAATCACAAGGATGCATATTATTATTATTTACTTTTCTGAGATTATAGCAAGATAGAAAGAACACTGGGCTTGTAATTTAAGACCTTGAGATTTAACTTTGAACAAATAATTTATTGTTTTGGAGTCTGTTTTTTCATGTATAAATTGGGATATAGTAATATTCCATAAAATTATGAGGTTTAGATTATATAATGTATGTAAAAAGGCATTATAAATTATAAAATCTCAAAGAATCAGGTGGTTATTTGCTAGAGTTTGGCATTTGGTATCAAAATACAAAAGTGTTTCTGTGGCCGTGTTTATGTAAGATGTAACTACTGCTTGTTTTCCTGAATGACTAGATTATGCCTGGCTCTGATTATTTTGGTAGTATTATTATTATTTTTTAGTATTTAACCTTTGAAAGATTGAACTTTTTTTTTTTAGTTGGAGCTAGTACTATGAGACAGTTGACACATTTTATGAAAGCAAAATGGAGTTAGCATTTGTACCAAAATATACATGTATTGAACTATGTACATGTTAGTTTGTTGGACAGTTCTAGTACTTATTAAATTCACTTAATAAGTTTGGATGCTGCTTTTGAAGGAAATAATGCATATAAAATGGAATCACAAATAGACCACTGATTAACAATGTTACTTGGGCCTGATTGTAATATGACCCTTGATTAACTGAGATAATATGTCGTATAAATGCATATTAGGTACGTGAAATAATTTTCTGTATCTGGATCTGTTCTGCATTTTTTTTTTAATGTCCCAAGTGACATACATTATCTTTTGGCAAGCTTCATGTTGTGCGGTATATCTGTCCTTCTGGCAATTGGTATAAAAATTTCTTCTTCATAGCATTCAATTGCTTGAAGAAGACGATTTTAATGAACAGCGACAAGAGATAAAAGTTAAAAATAATCTCTACTAATACAAGTTGAGTGTCCCTAATCCAAAAATCTGAAATTTGAAATGCTCCAAAATCTGAACCTTTTTGAGTGCCAACATGACTCGCAAAGAAAATGCTTATTGGGGCATTTTGGATTTTAAATTTTTAGATGAGGGATGCTGAACCAGTAAGAATATAAATGCAAATATTTCAAAATGCGAACAGATCCGAATCTGAAACACTTCTGGTCTCAGCCATTTTGGATGACGGATATTCACCCTCCAGTAGTTTGAACGATACTCAGTTTTTTGTTATATTTAAAGTTTTGTGGTGGGAGTTGTAAAGTCAGATGCCTACAATAGCCATTTTTTTTTTTTCCCTCTGAAATCATTATCCATTATGCGTATTTACTTTTGTGTTCCTTTCTTTTTCATTCTAATTCTTTCCTGATTTTTTTTTAACCTCCCTTTTAAAGTAATTCTTTCTTTGGAACAAAAGTTTCCTAAAGTTTTCTAATTGAGAATTTTTTCTTTTAGTGTTTTAATTATTGTTGTATTTATTTTTTTCAGTCTGTTTTGAAATATTAGATTATGATTGTCATTTGTTTTAGTCATATTTTTCTGGCTTTCATTGTTTCTCGGGACAGTATTTTCTTTTTGTCCATTGGGAACCTTTGTTTCTCATTTTTTAGTGATGAAAGATAAATGTGTTTTGAATTTATGTTCATCATTACTATTTTTAGAGATCTTTATTTCTTTGTGTGCATCCTAGTTTCTGTCTGTCTTCATATTCCTTCTGCTTGCAGGATTTACGTTAATGTATCTTGTAGTACAGGTCTGTGGGCAGTGAATTCTCTTAAATTTGTGTTTGTTTGAAAATGAGTTTATTTGCCTTCATTTTGAAAGTTTTTTTCGAGTATAAAATTCTGAGTTGAAAGTTTTTTCTTTTAGTATTTTAAAGAAGTATTTTTGTTTCTCACTAAACAATGAGAAACTAAGAGTTCCCAACGGAAAAAGAAACGTAATACAGTCCCTAGAAACAATGAAAGCAAGCCAGAAAAATATGACCAAAACAAATGACAATTATAATCTAATATTTCAAAATGAACTGAAATAAATAAATGCAATGACAATAATAAAATAACTGAAAGAAAAAATTCTCAATTAGACAGTGCCTGCTACATTGTCTTTTGGCTAGTATGGTTTCTGATGAGAAGTCTGTTTCTGTTTTTATCTTTATTCCTCTGTATGTAATGTGTCTTTCTTGGGCTGCCTTCAAGGTTTTCTTTTTTATTTTTGGTTTTAGCAGTTTAAGTGCATTGTATGTGTTAGGGATATTTTCTTATTTTTGAAATCCCTATTTAGGGGTTTCTGAGTTTCTTAGATCTGTGGTTTGATGTCTTGTGTTATTTTAAAAATGATTTCAGTTACTATCTGTACATTTTTTTCCCTAACTCTTTCTCTGCCGTCTATGACTTCAATTACATGTATGTTAGAACATTTCACATATGTCACAGCTCTGGGATGCTCTGTTCTCTCTCTCTCTCTCTGTGTGTGTGTGTGTGTGTGTGTGTGTGTGTGTGTATGTGTGTGTATCTATGTCTCTCACTTAGGCTGGAATGCAGTGGCCTGAGGAGAGGAAGAGAGAGGGGCAATAGCAGGTTAGTGGAGGAGTAAGAACACAATGAGGTTTGCCATCTAATGTGGGTGCAATTTGTGGCTCCCCAAAACAGTTACAGTAGTAACATCAAAGACCACTGATCGCAGATAATTATACAGGTATAATAATAAAGAAAAGTTTGAAATATTGTGAGAATTACCAAAATGTGACACAGAGATATGAAGTGAGCACATGGTGTTGAAAAAGTGAGCTGCCAACAGACTCGCTGAGCACAGGGTTGCCCATCCTCCTTAAATGCTTTTGATTGACAGTGTTACAGGGGTCCTGAATGGATTGTTTTTCTAAGTGTTTTTCTAAGTTCGAAATGGGTAAGTTTTTCCCTTAACCTGCTGTTGGTGTATTCTTATTCTTCAAAATTGGAAAGAATTAATGGTATTTCATTAGGATCTCCTCTTCATTTCTGTAGTTTCTGAGATTTTTCATCCCTTTCTTGGGAAGGGGAGTAATTGGCCAACCCTTCTTCTTGTATTCTGTTCTACTTATATTTGATAGGAATTCTTTAAAGTTTTTGGCTTGGGTGGATAGTACCCATCCTAAGTATTGTAGTCTGTGCAGGCTGCTATAACAAAATGCCATAAAATAGGCAACTTAAAAACAGCAGAACTTTATTTATCATGTTTGTGGAGGCTGGGAAATTCAGATGAAGGCATGGGGAGGTTTTTATGTCTGGTAAGGGCTAGACTCCTGATCCACAGACAATGCCTGCTCTCTGAATCTGCCTGATGTCATGGAGGAAGAGGGGATAAAATTACTTTAGACCTCTTTTGTAAGGGCACTAATCCCATTCATGAGAGTTCTGCCCTCATGACCTAAAAATCTCCCAAAGGCCTATGTTTTAACATCATCTTGAGGGTTAAGATTTCAACATATGAAATTTGGGGGGACACAAATATCAGACCATAGCACTAGGCCTATTACTGATGTATATTTTCCTGTATTTTCTCTTTTTGGTGTATTCTGCCACTTACTGAATGTTGTGTGCCAGGCATGGTATTGAGCACCTCATAGATATCTTGTTAATCTGTGTAGTGATTCTACGATGTAAATATCATCCCTGTTATACAAATAAGGAATTACAATTAGCGAGATTAAACTACTTGCTCAAAGTCACAAAACTGTAGATGGCATAGCTAGGATTAATTTCACTTTTCTTGAAAGCTGTGGCCTTGAACTGCGGTTAAAAAGCCAGTATTTCAGCCAGGAATAGTGGTTCATGCCTATAATCCCAACACTTTGGGAGGCCAAAGTGGGAGAATTGCTCTAGCCCAGGAGTTTGAGAGCAGCCTGAGCAACATAAGGAGATCCTGTGTCTACTGTATATATATATATATATATATAAACACATATATACATATATAATGTGTATATAATATACACACATATACATAGATAATGTGTATATATATACACACATATACATAGATAATGTGTATATAATATACACACATGTATACATATATAATGTGTATATAATATACACATATGTCAATACATATATATGAGCTATATGTGGTGGTATGCACCTGTTGTCCCAGCTACTTGAGAGGCTGAGGTAAGAGAGAAGTACTGAGCCCAAGAGGTCGAAGTGGCAGTGAGTCATGATCATGCCAATGCACTCCAGCCTGGGAGACAGAGTGAGACACTGTCTCAAAGAAAGAATGGAGACCTTTAGTTCACTAGTTATTTAGAATACATTTCTTAAAAACTATTGGCTTTAACTGATTTGATAGTAATTTTTAGGTACTGTAAGTTTTAGTATTAGTGGAACACATTATGTGACATGACACATACTATACTCCTGCTTTTTTTCTTTTTAAATAAACTAATAGATAATGGAGCTCTGTGCGAAGTAAACCTGTAGTCATTTCTTCCAGTTTTCAGCCCAGAAAGTTTCACTGATTTTTGTCTCATACCCAACATCTCTCAGCAAACTGTAGTTCTACCTTCAAAATATATCTAGAATCTGACCACTTCTCATCAGCCCAACTGCTACCACCCTAGTCCATTTCAGCACCGTTTCTCACTTGGATTATGATAGTTTCCATAACCATTTCTACACTTGGCTTCCCTTTAGTCTTCTTTTCAGCATAGCAGGTAGAATGATCTGGTTCATCACTGTATCAAATCATATCATTCCTCTTTTCCAAATCCACCAGTGAATTGCTGTTTTACTCAATTTAAAAGCCAAAGTCTTTAACACATTCCTCAGTTCTCTGAGGTGCCCTTTTTTTTTCTCTTTTCTTTTTGAGATAGGGTCTTGCTCTGTCACCTGGGCTGGAGTGCAGTGGCACAGTCTCTGTTCACTGCAGCTTCGCCTGCTGTGTTCAAGTGATCTTCCCACCTCAGCTTCCCGAGGAGCTGGGACTAACTAGAGTAGCTGGAGCTACAGGTGTGTGCTCCTATGCTTGCTATTTATTTTATTTTATTTTATTCTTTTGTAGAGATGAGGTCTCAGTATATTGCTCAGGCTGTGAGAGTGCCTTTTAAAAATTTGCATAGAGGTGTTGTGTGTCTTAGCAGTGACATACTTAAAGGATCCTCAAACATTAAAATACCCCTTTCTTAAAATGCTAACAATTAGGTATGTATTGTTTTCTATTAAACAGCTCCTGATACATTCAGTGAATTGATTGGTTTGTTCTTTTGCCCTTCCTCCTGCTCTGACCCCCAAATCTCAGTTTTCCTTCCTATGGGTCCCTTTATAGCCAGTGTGTCCTCTTATTATTGTGTTTATCATTATTGTATATATTGTATATATTTTCACATTGTGTTGTAATATCTATAATATATTTGAGTCTGCCATTAGACTTTACATTCCTGTATTCTAAAGCATAGTGTTTATGCCCAAGAAGTTTTTCTTGAAGGAGTGAGTGTATTTTCAGTTACAGTTTTAAGTGTCATTGTATCATCCGTAAGGATTTGGATTTGTATGCCAATAAGAGAAAACTTGATAAACGTTGACTTAAGCAAGTGAAGATTTACTTTCTCATGTAATGTGAAGTCTAGCGGAGGCAATCCAAAGCTGATGCAGCTGCTCAAGGATTTCATCCAGGAACCAGTATCCGCCTATCTTCCTAGCTTAAGGTTTTTATCTTCATGGTCAGAAGATGGCTGTTGTATCTCTGAACACTGCATCATAATTTTAGTAAGGAAGAAAAGGGAAGGATAAAAGGAAATGTCTTTTTACAAGGTTTTGCATTTTTGTTCTCATAGATGGTGGCCCCTTAGAAACTGATGCCTATATTTCATTGGCCAGATTGATGCCATATAGCCAATCCTAAGTACAGAAAAGGCTGGGATTTTGAGTATTCTGTTTTTTGTTCTTCATAGGAAAAAAGGGGAGAAGAGGATTATAGTTTGTATTTAAAGTATCAGAAAGCAATATAGAACAAGTGATTGAGAACATAGACCTGAATTTGAATTTTGACTTTGTTACTTCTTAGCTGTGTGACTTTAACAGCTCTCTGCTTCTGTTCCCTCATCTATAAACTGTGCCTAGTAATTGGTACCTATTTCACTTTGTTGTTGAAACTATTAAATTAGTTAATATATGTTGTGGGTTTAATGTGTATAGTTTGTTTTATTTAAATAGCTAATAAGTTGTTATGATTATTGTCATTACCTACAAGCATTGTTGAAACTGGAATTATAAATTTATCATCAAGGAATTGGCTTTGTTTGGGATAGGAAGAAAAGAGTATTTAGCAGGTGTGGGTAGGTGCTTTTGAGTGCAGGTGATGGTAGAAAACGATGGTAGAGCTTTCTTAAGGGCTCTGGTGACTACATTGTACTATTAAAAATTATGTGCCAAGTTAAAATATTGGAACCGTTTTGATTTACTCATTTAGTTCATTTTGAAGCACAGTTGCCCTTAGGGTCATCCTGATTATCATTTTACCAACAATCCCCTGAAGTTTAGTTCAGTAGAAATTTCATCTCTTATTGATAGAATGTTTGAAGACTTAGCTCTATATATTGAAATATGATTTCATTGGTATTGTTACTAGCCTTTTCCAGTTTGTAATCACTCTACTTTTAAAAAAATCAATTATTTTTCTTTTCTTTTTAGCCCCATCTGCTTTGATATGATTGAAGAAGCATACATGACAAAATGTGGCCACAGCTTTTGGTAAGACAATTCTACAGAGTAAAATAATCTTTTGATATTTTAAAACTTATCTGTAAATGTAGCCAATGAGAAGTTAAGTGTTTTAAACCAACTTTGATTATCTTACATATTTTTTTCTTGACATATGTCTTTGTAGATATGGCAGTTTAAGGCAGTTAACATAACAGCTGGTGCATAATTTCTGTCAAATGTTTAGATTTAGCATAGGCCTTACTGATGGATTTGAAAACTTCTGCATTTATTAATTGTTAATAAGAACTTTTCACTGCTGTTCTTAGTGATGCTGGGCAATCAGGACCAACCATGAAGCACTAGTTACTCACTTGTGGGGATAGGTTAGAGAACGCAGTAAAACAGGCTAAGAAGGTCATGAAAAAAAATAGAGGATTAAAAAGTTATGTGTTCTTTTCTTTAACACTTTGCTCAATATTAACTTTACATTATATCATGCCAGATTAACTCATATGTTAAACATTTTTTTAATTGTAAGGTTTACATACTATCGAATTTGTATTTTATATATATATTTTTTCTGGTTTCTTAGTCTTGGAGGAATTTATAATTTTAACCACAGTTATATGAACAGTGCAGTAGTGTTAAGTATGTTCATATTATTGTACAATTGATCTCTAGAACTTTTTGTGCAAAACTGAAACTTGGCACTCAGTAAACAACAATTCCCCATTTCCCCTTCCCCGTAGTCCCTGGCAGCCACCATTCTACTTTGTTTCTATGAATTTAATTATTCTAGATACCTCGAATAAGTAGAAGTATTTGTCTTTTTGTCACTAGCTTATTTCACTTAGCATAATGTCTTCAATGTTTATCAGTGTTGTAGCATGTGTCAGAATTTCTTTCCTTTGTAAGGCTGAATAATACTCCATTGTATATATATACTACATTTTATTTATTCATCTATCAGTAGACACTAGGGTTGCTTCTTCTACCTTTTGGCTATTATGAATGATGCTGCTGTGAACATGGGTGTACGAACATCTGTTTGGGACTCTGCTTTCAAGTCTTTTGGGTGTATACTCAGAAGTGGAATTGCTGTATCATGTGGTAATTTGGTTTTTAATTTTTTGAGAAACTACCATACTGTTTTCTATAGGAGCTGCACTATTTTATGTTCTCACCAATAGTGCTTAGGAGTTCTAGTTTCTCCACATCCTTGCCAACTCTTATTTTCTGTTGTTTTTTGATAGTAGACATCCTAATGGATGTGTAATCTGTGCATTTTAACTTATTTTTGCTTATTTTTAAGCCTATTCTGTTGGTATATTATTTTAGCCTTAGTATTCCTTGTGTTCTAATACTCCTTATATTCTAATTCATATTGAAATCAGGCCCATAATTTTATGCTGAAGTTGTATGTGATATCTAGCAGATTGATATTCCTTCATCATGAAGAGTATTGGTTATTAACACTAGTCTGTAAGATCTTTCGTTTCATCTGGAGCATGATGCTTTAGTGATAGGTGTATTCCCTCTGCTAGTCGCTTAAAAAGCTCTAAATACAAATCATTTTCTTAGCTTGTATTATCTATATTCTTATAAAATAAAGTATTAAAATGATAACAGCAATGTATATTCTTGCTTTAAAAAACAACTCATTGTACAGGAATATGTAATATAAAATATAGATGTCTACTTTTATCTAGTTTTTCTTGCCTACCTCCTCAGAGGTTATCATAGGTAAAAGGAATGATTAGGTATTCTTTCTGAATCCTTTTACTGTTTTTTTTTTTTTTTTTTTAGTCATCTTGCTTTCTTGAGTACTTTTTATTTTCTAGTATATCATTGACATTATTATGATTCACGAATCACTTTCTGCTCTGTATTGCCAATGAAGTTCTGGACATGTGGGTCTTGCTTTGGGGCTGATACAGGTATGGTCTTGGCCTTTTCAGGCCATTGTTCGGCAGTAGTGTTCTCTTTGGTCCATAAATTGACCTAGCATCTTAGCATTCCATAGGAAACTGAATTTTTTTTTTTCAGAGATTTGGATTTTGATGATTCTGAAAATTAGGTGATCTAGAGTAGGCTTTCTCAACCTTGTCACTGTTGACATATTAGACCAGATAATTCTTTGTTGTAGGTGACTGTACTGTGCTTTGTAGATTGTTTAGCAGTATACTTGACCCCTACCCAGTACCACCCTTGCCCATCTCTGCAGTTGTGACAACCAAAAATGTCTCTAGACATTGCAGATACCCCTTGGGGGACAAAATTTTCCTCCCTTGAGAAGTACTCATCTAGCGCTGAAAGAACAAGTCCTTGATATTGTTAGACTAGGATTCTACTTCTGGTTCTGAAGCTTACCTTTATCAAGTTACTCTCTGCTGCTGTTGCCCTCTTATTCTTCCTCATTCTCTTTTTACTCCTTCAGTTCCTTCTCTTTTTATAGATTTAAAAGTGTTGAAATATGAAATAGATTGTGAAGTGAGGTTTTTAATTTTCCTGAGTATCCTGTAACTTACGTATCCATTGTGGCATCTTTTTAAAAAGGCCCTGGATCAGTTCAGTGACCTTTTTTCACTATGTTGTGAAGTGGAATAAATTACAGATTGACCTTATAAGTGGACAGGCTGGGACTTTTCAATAAATTTATAATCTTCATATTGTCTTTAGGTCATTGTTGGAAAGCCCCATTGCTTTCTTAAATAGCTTTTCCTCCTTCTCTCAAAACAATTTAGGCTTAGATCCTTATAATACAATTTCATTTTTATGTTATACCCTGATGAGAACGTATTTTAAGATACCCACCAGGGAGCAGCTTTTAGTAGGATTAAGGCCATAATGTTGGCAGGAACTAATAAAACTGTAGGCTGTCAATTCCAACATCAGGCTTGCTATACTGTGATTTTTTTTTTTTTTTGCAGTTTTGTTTAAAGCAAAAGTTTATAATTGTTTACTCTTTCCTAACATGTGAGGGCTATGGAACTTCAGTCATCAACCGTAACCTCTTGTGTCAACTTTCTAGTAATATAAACTCTGGCTGGTAAGCTGAATTCAAGCAGTATACCACTGCAAAGCTCATCCAAATTATTATCATTAAATCAAATTGGACCACATAAAAATGTCTTTCCTAGTAACAAGTTGGAGACAATATAGCAGGAACTTCTTTCACTTTATTTATTCCCACTTGAGAACCTACTGTTACCTGTATCTGTAGCCTAAGTGAAATACAATGATATAATAAGAAATCTGACTTTTACATAATGTAGAGATAAAATTGGCTCTTTGTCTTTGCCCCTTTGCTGCCTCCAGCTTGTGCCCTGTACTGTATTTACTATTTTGTAGTAAATTTGTAAAAATAGTAAATCAAGCCCTGATTTACTATTTTACTTCATTACAAATTAGTTACAGTTAATGGAGTCCTTCAGCATAGTCGTCTCCCAACACGTAGGTGATCAAGCCTGAGTGTCAGATTGCATTTTGAGACTCTTGGCTAATCCATCATCTTGCACCATACTTTTGGTCTTTCTTTACATCTAGTTATTAGATGTAATGACTGGTCCTAATTTGTCCTGGCTGTTCTTGTTATAGTTTGTTCTTTTTTCTAGAATTTTCTGATTACTTGCAGTTTTTTATATCTACTCATCCTTGCTTACATAGATATAAAAAGATATTTATATTTGTTAGCAAGTATATACATAGTAGAAGAAACATAACTATATACATCTATAGAGAAATACACATTTTTTATTAGCAGATACATACTTAATAGAGGAAATAGGCACCCATTTATATCAGCAGAATTAAAATAATTATTTTTAAGAGTTGCAGTGTGAGTAGCCTGAAAATTTCTCAGGTGGACCTGAGATACATATTCCTTTTACCGCTTTATTATGCCTGTTGTTGAGCACTAATCTAAATACTTATCCTTCTCTTGGCATCCAAAGCTTTGTATACAGGCTGGTGATGGTCAAGTAGATTAGATGAATGAGAATGAATTAGTTACCGGGGAAAGAAATACTGAGAATTTCTAGTGGTGTTTTATATGACCCAGAAGACAGCAGACAAGACATAGACGTATGTTGCTTTCCTGGCTGTATCTATTCATTCATGCATTCAACATTTACTGAGTTTGAATACTTTTAACAGGATATTGCGCTAAACATTAAGGGTACAGAGGATAAAACAAATCCATGCATTTAATGATAAAATGGAAGAAGGGCTAATAGGCACATACAGAAATAAGTACAAGATAAGATAGTATCTATTTCTCAAATTAAGACAGGTCTCCTCTGGGGTGGTAGTGAAGTAGTAGATGCTCTAAGATACACTCGATGCATCTTGTTGTCACTTAAGTTGTATACAGTGGTATGTAATTTGATGTACTTTAATTTTACAATATAAATGGATTTGATCAAGTGCAGTACAGAAAAATCACTTGAACTATATTGTTACTGAGAACAGTTACTTCTAGCTATGCCCCCATTTTTTTCTTGTCTGTGAGAGATAGTGTTGTAAGCCTATTGATGTGGAATATTAGGATGGTAAAGAAAAGAGGAGTTTCTACTAGATTTTGGAATAATTTCTTGTATATTGACAAAAAATTTTTTTTCTGTGTTTTGAGACAGGGTGTTACTCTGTCACCAGGCTGGAGTGCAGTGGTGCAAACGTGGCTCACTGCAGCCTCGACCTCTTGGGCTCAAGCAGTCCTCCTGTTTCAACCTCCTGAGTAGCTGGGATCACGGGGACACACTGCCACCATGCATGGCTAATTTTTAAAATTTTTGTAGAGTTGGAGTTTCACCACATTGCCTGAGCTGGTTGCAAACTCCTGGGCTCAGGCAATCCTCCCGCCTCGGTCTCCCAAATTGCTGAGATTACAGGCATGAGCCACTGCACCCAGCCTAACAAACTCCTCTGTTACTTAAAAACTTAGCTTGTTCTTGTCATCTACACATTTTCTATTATTTATTCTTAAAGAAAAGTTATTTGCTAAAATCCATAATGTTCTCCTTCTACTTATCTGTCAACCCATCTCTTATCTTTGTTATTTAATTTTTTTTTTTTCTTGAGATGGAGTCTCACTTCGTCGCCCAGGATGGAGTGCAATGGTGTGATCTTGGCTCACTGCAACCTATGCCTCCCGGATTCAAGCAGTTCTCCTGCCTCGGCCTACTGAGTGGCTGGGACTACAGGCGTGCACGAACATGCCCTGCTAATTCTTGTATTTTTAGTAGAGATGGGGGTTTCACCATGTTGCCCAGGCTGGTCTCAAACTCCTGACCTCAAGTGATCTGCCCACCTTGACCTCCCAAAGTGCTGGGATTACAGGCGTGAGCCACTGCACCCGGTCTTGACTTTTAAAAATTTTAAAAAAAAGTTTTTTTTTTTTTTTTTTTTGAGACAGAGTCTCGCACTGTCACCCAGGCTGGAGTGCAGGGACGCAATTCAGCTCACTGTAACCTCGGCCTGCCAGGTTCAAGTGATTCCCCTGCCTTAACCTCCTGAGTAGCTGGGATTACAGGCGGCTGCCACCATGCCCAGCTATTTTTTGTGTTTTTAGTAGAGAAGAGTTTCACCATGTTGACCAGACTGGTCTCGAACTCCTGACCTCAAGTGATCTGCCCACCTTGGCCTCCCAAAGTGCTTGGATTACTGGCGTTAGCAGATTTACCCAGCCTGGCATGTCTCTTACCTTTTTTTTTTTTTTTTTTGACGGGTGTGGAGACAGAGTTTTGCTCTTTTGCCCAGGCTGGAGTGCAGTGGTGTGATCTCAGTTCATTGTAAGCGCTGCCTCCCAGGTTCAAGTGATTCTGCTGCCTCAGCCTCCCGAGTAGCTGGAATTACAGGTGCCTGCCACCATGCCCAGCTAATTTTTTGTATGTTTAGTAGAGATGGGGTTTCGCCATGTTGGGCAGGCTGGTCTCGAACTCCTGAACTCAGGTGATCTGCCTGCCTTGGCCTCCCATAGTGCTGGACTTACAGGTATGAGCCACTGCTCCCAGCTGTCTCTTATCTTTAATTACCTTTCAGAGTCTCTCCTTTATAACTTGCTTTGTTTGAACTTGCTGATTTTTTTGTTTGTTTTTTTGTTTTTGAGACAGAGTCTCGCTTTGTCCCTCAGGCTGGAGTGTAGTGATGCAATCTCTGACCAATGCGACCTCAGCCTCCCGATTAGCTAGAATCATAGGCCACACAGAACCAGGCCCAGCTAAGTTTTGCATTTATTGTTATTGTATTTTTTGTAGAGATAGGGTTTTGCCATGTTGCCCAGGCTGCTGATTTTAAAAAAGGGTTAAATTTTGTATATATATTTCCTGGTAATGTTAACTCATTTCCTTTTTCCCTAAGCAGACTATAAATTTCTACATGTTGTGATTCTTAGTCTATTGTATTTGCATGCCTACGTTATACTGCTTCCTTGTAATAAAAATGAAAATAAAGATTTAGTATGTTATTTCCTCAGTGAAATTTCCGTATAGGAAATTTTCAGTCATCTATGAAGCATATTTTGTGATTATGGTTATTCTAGCCTTGTCATAGTTGCAAGAGGTGATGATACTGTTTTTGGAAGATTGTGCAGGTCATTTGTTCAGTAGATATTTGCGTATCCATTATGTGCCTGGCATTTACTTCGGTCTTGAGGCCCCTGTGATTTGCCAAAGACCACCGTTACTTTTATTCTTCACACCTTTCTCCTTTTTACTTATCTTGAAAGTAACAAATGTGAGATGTGAAAGTAGTCGATAACCAGAAGGGCGAAACCTGGGGAATGTAGGTTTTTATTGTTTTGTTTGTTTTATTTTGTATTTTGTTAAGGTGGAGGAGGAAGGTAAGTGGATATAAAAATCAACTTCCGTTTACAAAGCTCAAGTAAATTTATAGTAATTTGGATACATAATAAAAGAGATACTTTCTCCGTAGGAATGATCTTCACAGATCGCCTTTGTAATTTCTTAGAAATCATTTTTTTCCTGAGTGTTAACCAGTAATATTTATTATAGAAACCTGACTTAAAGACATCTACAAAGAAAACATTTCCCATAATTATATGACCCAGAGACAAATACTGTTAACATTGCGAAGATTGTTTTTTATAATTTATTTTAAATGTACACATATATAATTTTTAAGACAAATGGGATTATATTATATCCGCTGTGTTATAGATTGTCGTTTTTATTCAGCAGTATGTATAATGACATTTTTTTCTCATATCAGTTTGATACTTTTCCGTGATTTGTTTGAAAAATACTTGAGTTTTTTTTTTAATACGGAGGTACACAAATGTAAAAGGTTTAACATCATAGAAATATATAATGTAAGAAAGGGAAAATTTTCTGTAATCACAGTTTCCTAGCAATAACTATGAGTAGATTATTTTTGTGGCATACAAGTTACAATAATTTATATTGGATGGCTGTATAGCATTGCATTGGATTGATATTTACAAATATATTTAGTCAGTTTCTTAGTGTCTGGATTGCTTCTATTTTATTTTGCTATTTACATATAATCTTGCATTAAACACCCTTCTAAATATATTTTTCCTTAGGATAAATTCCTAGAAGTAAAATATTCAAAAGAGGATGTAAAACCTTAAGATTTTTCCTGCAACTTGGCTTCTAGGAAAGTTGTACTGGTTAACATTTTCTGTAACGGCACTTGAGATTGTTGATATCCACATATATTCTTTAACTATGACAGTATTTTCTTTTGTCTTTTTTTCTCTTTTTTTCAGGCAGGGTCTCATTCTGTCACTCAGGCTGGAGTGCACTGGCATAATCATGGCTCACTGTAGCCCTGAACTCCTGGGCTCAGGTGATCCTCCTGCCTCAGCCTCCCAAGTGATGGCACATGCCATCACACCTGGCTGATTTTTTCATTTTCTCTAGTAATGGAGTCTTGCTGTGTTGCCCAGGCTGATCTTGAACTCTTGGCCTCAAGTGATCTTCCTGCCTCTGCCTCCTAAAGTGTTGGGATTACAGATGTGAGCCATTGTGCCTTACTGGCAGTATTTTATTTTTCCATCCTGATTGGTAAAATCTAGTATATAATTTTAAATCAGCTTTTTGTGACTAGTGAAGATGGTGGTTTTCTCATGCTTACTGACTGATTTTTGTCTTTGGTTGAGTTTTCTGTTTGTCTTTTTTATTTGAGTGAACGCTGAGTATTAAGGATATTAGCATGCCAGTGATATGAATAGTCTGTTTGCTTAACTGAGCTGTAGGCATTTGCTTTTGTGGTGGTGTTATGAACTATCTAAATTGCATAAACTTAAAATTTAGTGAGTATAGCTTTTTAAATTTGGGTACAGTAGCCTTGATATTTGAGTTTAGTTTGAAATAACTTTTGTGTACTGTTCACCCAGTAAGTGCCCTGTATATCCTGTTGATAATGTAAAAATATAAACAAAAATAAATTTGTTAGATTACTTAAGTTGAAAATGAGGAATAGAAGACTAATAGTCATTATTTTGTGACCAGTTTATTAATATTTCATTGATTTAATTAAGCCTTTTTTTTCCCCCCTACTAATAGCTACAAGTGTATTCATCAGAGTTTGGAGGACAATAATAGATGTCCCAAGTGTAACTATGTTGTGGACAATATTGATCATCTGTATCCTAATTTCTTGGGTGAGTCTTTGGAATGATTTTTATTTTAAACATATTTCGATCCCCAAAATTGTGTACTAGCACTAATTTACTTAGAAAACCTACCTTAGTGGTAAGCAAGTCTCTCTACTGTATACCACGGTGCTTTCTTCTTCTTGGGTTGTGACATAGACTCTATACATTATTAGTATTTTATTATTTTTAAGTTTTATTTAAAAATTGATGAAACTTTTAGATTATTATGTAGATCAGGGACCCCTGGGCCATGGACTGGTACCAGTCTGTGGCCTGTTAGGAACTGGGCTGCACAGTAGGAGGTGAGGGGCTGGCAGGTGAGCAAGCACTACTGCCTGTGCTCTGTCTCCTGTCATATCGGTGGGGGGCATTAGATTCTCAGAGGAGTATGAACCTGATTGTGAACTGCGCATGCAAGGGATATAGGTTGTGCGCTCCTTATGAGAATCTGATGCCTGATGATCTGAGGTGGAACAGTTTCATCCTGAAACCATCCCTCTCACCTTCCTTCGGTCTAGAAAAATTGTATTCCATGAAACCAGTCCCTGGTGCCAAAAAAGATGGGGACTGCTGATGTAGATGACAGACTGGATGTGAGGCTTAACAAAAATGGGAGACCTTTTGGTCTCCCTGTAAGTGTTATACATCCCTACCGTTTCTGCTTTTGGGGCAGAAGTGAGAAAAAAGTCCATGGGTCTCAGGAACCCAGGTTTGTTGAATATTGAGGGGAAGGGGATGGAAAAACTTGGATGTGATGCTTGCTGAGTTGGGAGTGAATAGGTGAAAAGAATCTGTGAATGGGTGAAAAGAATCTGAACTAGGGAGGCAATTAAAAATTAAGAACTTGGGAAGGGATACATGGAATAGAACTTTTGAGAGAGGAGTGGTAGGAAGTAGAGAATAGAGACATGAATAGGGAATCCTTAAGTATAAATGATAAATGATCGGAAATAATAACTAGTCAGACCCAATTGTGAATATCAGAAAAATTCTGCCTGTTAATTATCTTAGGATATTGTAGGCAACCTTTAGTCTGAGTGTTCTGGGAATGAATAATAAGCTAAAGATTAATTTTCAGGTATTGGTAGGCATGAAGTAGGGCACTATTGGGTTTATATATCAAAAAGGTCAGTTCTTCATTTTAAAGACGAATATGCTCAGCGTTAGGGTGTGGTTGACTACTTTTGTATTGGATTCTGACCTGCTGGTACTTTGGTGGCAGTTTGATTTTTACCTCAAATTGTGGTTTATAATAAATTATAAATTGATACGTATTCAGCTATGGTTTTACTTTTTATCTCTGCTGTAAAAGTGCCTTAGCTATGGTAGTTTTTTCTGTGTTACTCTTCACTGTAATTTTTTTTTTTTTTATGAAGGAAAATCACTGGAGGATTACATAGCAGAAAGGGGTGCTAAAGGAATTGAAGATTTTCTGCCAGAATGACAAATTTTTCTAAGTGGCTAAAGTTTTATGGCAGACTTGGGGAAAGAACAAAGAGAGAAATACTGAGTCGCATGGTACCTTGAGGACTAGACTTGATGGCCTAGTTGAGATAATAGGGAAACCACATCCTGTAGTGCAAAATCCTTTGCCCCTGAACTTGCAATTTTGGATTGATGCTGTCTTAGGATCACTAAAGATCACTATGATTTTTCTGTAGTCATAACTTTGGAAAACTACTTATTCTTTTGGAGTGGTTAAATAAGAAAGGAATCTGGTGTTCTGAAGATTTTGGTATTTACTAAAGTTTTCAGGCAACGTTCCTTAGTTCACAAGTTTGAGATTCTGTTTTGTGAATTTCTAAATAGAGAGAGTTATATATTAGTATGGAAGGAATATAAAAATACACTACTGCTTAAGCTGGAAAGTGATCCCCTACATTATATATATTCTCTTTTTTTTTTGTTTTCTGTAATGAGACAGAAAGTCTCACTCTGTTGCCTAGGCTGGAGTACAGTGGCGCGATCTCGGCTCACTGCAGCGTCCGCCTCCCAGGTTCAGGCGATTCTCCTGCCTCAGTCTCTCTGGTTGCTGGAATCACAGGCATGCGCCACTACACCCGGCTAATTTTTGTGTTTTTAGTAGAGACGGGGTTTCACCATGTTGGCTAGGCTGTTCTCAAACTCCTGGCTTCAAGTGATCCTCCCGCCTCAGCCTCCCAAAGTGCTGGGACTACAGGCATGAGTAATCACACCTGGACTTATATATTCTCAAATATATGTATCTAATGAACAGTGAAGTCACATTTACTGATTTTTTTTTTTTTTTTTTTTTTTTTTTTTTTGAGACAGCGTCTTACTCTGTCACCCGCTGGAATGCAGTGATGCGATCATGGCTCACTGTAGCCTTGATCTCCCTGGTTCAAGTGATCTTCCCACGTCAGCCTCCCAAGTAGCTGGGACTATAGGCATGCACCACTATACCTGGCTATTTTTGTTTGTTTGTTTTTGTAGAGATAAGTTCTCACTGTGTTTTCCAGGCTGGTCTCAAACTTAAACTCCTGGGCTCCAATGATCCTCCTGCCTTAGCTTCCCAAAGTGTTGGGATTACAGGTGTGAGCCATTGTGCCTGGCCAATTACTGTTTTTTTTTTGTTTTTTGAGATGAAGTCTTGCACTGTCACCCGGGCTAGAATGCAGTGGCGTGATCTTGGCTCACTGCAACCTCTGCCTGCTGGGCTCAGGCGATACTCCTGCCTCAGTCTCCCGAGTAACTGGGATTACAGGTGCACACTAGCACAGCTTGCTAATTTTTTGTATTTTTAGTAGAGACGGGGTCTCGCTATATTGACTAGACTGTTCTCAAACTCCTGACCTCGTGATTACTCACCTCGGCCTCCAGAAGTGCTGGGATTACAGGCGTGAACCACCGCCCCGGCCCAATTACTGATTTTTTAAGCTAGAAATTATCTTGACAGTGATCTCTAGTGCAGCTTTCAGTGTGATTATATTGTCAACTATGGAAATAACTTTTCATCCTGATAAATCTATTTGTATTTTTCTGCTGATTGCCTCTTCTAGCCTTGTCCTTTGTTCAGTGATAGCCAAATCCTGAGGTCTTACACTAGGTTTGTAGAGACTATCTCCTGTTGGCTCAGAGTAATGTCATTGAGATATGTTGATCCATGTGTTCCTGAAAGTGGAATATCACTTTTTTTCTATACTAAAAGATGTCTTCTAAGTTGTTTTCATTGCTTCAGCTTAAGATGGCATGATTTGCATAATGCCTGCAGTTCTTAGTTGGGTTAAGAAGACCTAGAGCCTTTTAAAATGATTTCAGATTTCCTGTTAGCCTGGTAAAGTAATTGAGCATATGTTATATGATTCTGAGATGTTCTTGGCATCCTTGCACCTACTTAATTGATAGGTTAAGACCGTATACTTCTAATGCCTAGTCATAGGTAGAGGGCTGGTCCACACAATTTCTATAGCAGTACTCTTTAAAACTTTTTGCTTGTATAACTCATATGAGAATTTTGAAAAGTGATGATCATTGCATATTTTTAAGTTTGCATTAAAATTTTTTCTTCATAACTTTAAGTGATCGTGAAGAATATTATGGCCAGGTGCAGTGGCTCAAACCTGTAATCCTAACACTTTGAAAGTCTGAGGCAGGAGGATCACTCGAGCCCATGAGTTTGAGACCAGCCTGGGCATTATAGCGAGACCTTGTCTCTATAAAAAATTAGCCAGGCGTGTTGGTACGCAACTGTTGTCCTAGCTTCTTGGGAGGCTGAGGTGAGAGGATCATGTGAGCCTGAGGATTTTGAAGCTGCAGTGAGCTATGATTGTACCACTCCATTCCAGCCTGGGCAACAAAGCAGAGATCCTGTCTCAAAAATAATTAAAGTTTTAAAAAAGAATGTAATTTCTAGAGTATTATAAATATGATTACTTCAGAACTGTTTTATCACTTTTTAAAATGTAACCAGTGGAATCTAAATGTCATAGTGATTTGTTACTTAATATTGATTTAAAAAGATATAAGTAAGCTTTTTTATTCAGTACCAGAAATGTCATTCATTACCTTTTTTTGTGAACTTCTACTTAAATTTCATATCACACACATAGTTTTATCCTTATAATCTGTTTCCATGCTTGAAATTCTAACTGATCTGCCTGTAATGCTTTTCTGTAACAAAATTGGGTGTACAGGCATACTTTTATTGCACTTTGCTTTATTGCACTTTTTAGAAGTTGCATTTTTTTTTTTTTAACAAATTGAAAGTTTGTGACAACCTTGCATTAAGTCTCTTGATGCCACTTTTCCAACACCATGTGCTCACTTCATATCTCTGGGTGCTCAGAAGAATGTCACTGAGATCTTCTAGCCAAGGTGTGAATGCAAAGGAAAAGTTCTTGAAGGAAATTAAAAGTGCTACTCCAGTGAAAACATGAATGATAAGAAGGCGAAATCACTTATTGCTGATATGGAGAAAATTGTAGTAGTCTGGGTAGATACCAGCCACAACATTCCCTTAAGCCAAAGTGTTATTCAGAACAAGACCCTAACTCTCCCAAGTTCTGTGAAGGCTGAGAGAGGTGAGGAGCTGCAGAAGAAAAGTTTGAAGCTAATGGAGGTTCAAGAGATTTAAGGAAAACAGCCATCTCCATAACATAGAAATATAAGGTGAAGCAGTAAGTGCTGATGTAGAAGCTGTAGCAAGTTATCCAGAAGATCTAGGTAAAAATCATTGTTGAAGGTGGCTATAGTAAATGACAGATTTTCAGTGTAGATACAACAGCCTTCTTTTGGAAGAAGATGCCGTCTAGGACTTTTATTGCTGGAGAGGGAAGTCAGTGCCTGCCTTCAAAACTTCCCGTGACAGGCTGACTCTCTTGATAGGGGTTGATGCAGCTGGTGACTTTAAGTGCCAATGCTCATTGACCGTTTTGAAAATCCTAGAGCCCTTAAGAATTATGCTGAATCTACGGTGTCTGTGCTCTACAAATAGAACAGCAAAGCCTGAAGACAGCATATCTCCTGTCAGCATGATTTACTGAATATCGTAAGACCACTGTTAAGACCTACTGCTTAGAAAAAAAGATTCCTTTTCAAATATTACTGTTCATTGACAGTGCACCTGGTCACCCGAGAGCACTGATAGAGATGTACAAAAGAGAGTAAGGTTGTTTTCATACTGCTAACACAATATCCATTCTGCAGGCCATAGAGCAAGGAGTCATTTTGACTTTCAGGTCTTATTGAAGAAACACATTTTGTAATAACTGCCATAGTGATAGAGAGTCCTCTGAGATCTGGGCAAAGTAAATGGAAAGCCTTTTGGAAAGGATTCACCATTCTAGATGCCATTAAGAACACTCGCGTTTCATGGGAGGAGGTCAAAATATCAACATTAAAAGGAGTTTGATGGAAGGTGAGTCCAGTCGTCATGGATGACTTTGAAGGGTTCAGGACTTCAGTAGAGGGAATAACTGCACCTGTAGAGGAAGTAGCCAGAGAGTTAGAAGTTGAGCCTGAATATGTTACTGAATTTCGCTGTACTATCATCATAAAACTAAATAGATGAGGAATTGTTTCTTATGGATGAACAAAGAAAGTGGTTTCTTGAGATGGAATCTACTCCTAGTGAAGATGCTGTGAACATTGTTGAAATGACATCAAAGACTTTAGAATATTACATAAACTTAGTTGATAAAGCAGCAAGAGGGCTTTAGAGGTCGACTAACTTTGAAAGAAATTCTACTGTAGGAAAGATGCTATCATATAACATTGCAGGCTATGGAGAAATTTTTTTGTGAAAGGAAGAATCAGTTGATGCAGCAATCTTCGTCATTGTGTTCTTTTAAGAAATTGCCATAGCCAGCTTGGTCTTCAGTGACTACCGCCCTAATCAGTCAGCAGCCGTCAACATGGAGGCAAGACTTTCTACCAGCAAAAAGATTATGACTTGCCAAAGGCTGAGATGATCATTAGCATTTTTTAGCAATAAAACATTTTTGATAAATGTGCATATTAATGCTTTTTTAAAAGACATAATAGTTAAAACTACAGTATAGTGTAAACAGAAGTTTTATGTGTATTGGGAAACCAAATTCATGTGACTTGCTTTATTGTGGGGCCTAGAACCGAACCTGCAATTTCTCCAAGGTATGCTTTGTATACAGAAATTACATACTTAAAAGTTTCTCTTGAACTTAATTTCCTCTTAAGTGTTAAGAAGTCTTAAATATGTTTCCTATGTTATTTAATTAGTAGTAGTATACAGTTGATCAAACAAATAAACATTACACATAATGTTATAAAGCCTTAGACATAAAATTCTATAGTGAACGTACCATATTTACCAAGGTGTGTGGTGTCCTTCTCCCCAAGTAGTTTAAGTGGCATTGATGAATATTACTAGGGCAAAGTTTCCATTTCCTTTGTGTAATTTTTATTTTTAAATGTGTGAGTCTTGAGAAACCTTGTTTATATTAATTAAGTTGATGGGATTTGAAGGTGTTTTTACAGCAACATGACTCATTTCTTTGCCTTCCTTTTGAATTTTGTGGTAAAGAACCACTTAATGATATATTATCACAAAGAAAATTGTAAATGCCCTGTTAACAAGTCAGGCATTTTCTTCAATTTTGATGAAAAGAAAGAGTTGGAAACCAAGTAACTCAAGGTGGATTTGGTTTCTTGGTCATTAGAGTCATTAACATTTTCATTGAGATAGATAATATGATTTTCTTTATTTCCTGCTGTAAGCACTACACTGTAGTCCCTCTTCCTCCTGACTTCCCTTCCCTGCGTCTTTCTCTACCTTCCACAGTATTTTCTCTCATTCTCTTCTGTTTCTCCCTTACTTCCCTGCAGTGTGCATACTCTCTCTGTTCCTCTCTGCCTCCCTTGGTCTTGAATGCTCTCTTTCCCTCTCCTGATCCTGAAAGGCTGATTCAGGTAAGGGCTGGAAGTCCGACCCTCCATTACCACCCCTCCCCATTACCACTCCATATATACTCTGCAGGTGTACTCCTCCACTCCTTCCAAAGCTTGCTTCTAAGCTCCCTTACTTGCCTGCTTGCTTGCTTGTTTTCCTCTCCCTCCCTCCCTCCTTTCCTTTACCCTGTACTCCCCCCACTCACCCAGCTGTCTTTTTCTCTACCTTTCTCTCTCTATGTAAAATTTGTAGGCTGGGGGCCGTGGCTCACTCCTGTAATCCCAGCACTTTGGGAGGCTGACGTGGGCAGATCACGAGGTCAGGAGTTCGAGACCAGCCTGGTCAACATGGTGAAACCTTGTGTTCACTAAAGATACAAAAAATTAGCCGAGCATGGTGGTGCGCACCTGTAATCCCAGCTATTTGGAAGGCTGAGGCAGGAGAATTGCTTGAACCCGGGAGGTGGAGGTTGCAGTGAGCCGAGATTGCACCATTGTACTCCAGCCTGGGTGACAGGGTGAGACACTGTTTCCAAAAAAAAAAAAAAAATGTAAATTTAATTTTCTTACTTCTCTAATGAATAATCCCCTTACCTACTAACAAAAAATACAGTATGCATGCAAAGTATAGAATCCTTGTTTAAAAAAAAAATGGCTGATGCATATAAAAGTCCTTACTACTGTCAGTCACTATTTTAAATGCTGTATGTACATGAACTCATTCCTTATGGCAGGCTTGTGAGATGGGTACTGATTTTATCATCCTCATTCCTTAGGTGAGGAAACGAAGGCATAGACAGGTTGAGTAACTTGTGTCAAGTTACACAGCCAAAGTGGTGGAATTAGAATTTAGTCTTAGGCAGTTGGGCTCAAGCATCTGTGCTTTTACTGTGCTGTTCTGCTTCTAAAAAGACAGTTACTTGAATGGAGTCTTTAGCATTAAAATGCGTTTTCCTTAGTACTAAGAAATGTTTGTTTGTTCTTAGTACTGTGGATGTTGTAAGGCTCTGTAGAAGTGTAATTAACAAATGTATAACATCCTTAGGTTTAGGTGTCAATTCTAAGAATTGATGATGGTTTCAAATTAATGCTTATTTTAATTGGGAATATGAAAGTGTTAGCTAAACGTGACATGTCACACTTAAAATCCAGGAGCATGTCATCAAGATATTCATTCATTCATTCATTCATTCAGTAAATACCGTGTGCCAACTATGCGTCAGGGACCACAATGGTGGACAAGACAGACATTGATCATAAAATGCTTTATAGTATAAATAAGATGCTAGCTGCTGTCTTTTGCTAATAGGTAAGCATTGCTTTTAAAATAAATTTTCAAAGTTATGGAATGGAATTCACCATTTTGCTATTCTTGTTTGTAAGTTGTGACATAGGTTTGAAAGGGTTTTCCCACTAAATGTGTGACTCTAATGACTTTCATATATTTTATATATTGATATTTGAATGTTAAGTCCAGTGTATATACCTCGCATTTTAAGAGATTTTTTTCTGTTAAATTTTTGAAGTAGAAAAATAATAAAATAATCCTTGACGAAGAAACACTTAAGCCGAGTGTACTAAATAAAATCACTTCTTTTATTTTCCATGGGTAACCGTTGTTTGTTGTAGGATATAGTTTTTTTTTAAATTTTTATGTTTTTGAGACAGCATCTCTTTCTCACTCAGGCTGGAGTACAGTGGAGTGATCATGGCTCACTGCAGCCTCGAACTCCTGGGCTCAAGCAGTCCTACCACCTAGGCCTCCTGAGTAGGTGGGACTACAGGCACGTACCACTACACCTGGCAAATCTTTGCATTTTTTATAGAGGCGCGGTTTTGCTGTGTTACCCAGAATGGTCTCCAGCTCCTGACTCAAGCTGTCTGCCTGCCTCAGCCTCCCTAAGTAATGGAATTACAGGCATGAGCCACTATGCCCAGCCTAGGATATCGTTTTTAAAGAAGAAAAAAATAACCATTTTTTCAAGTAAGCTCCATGAAAAATCTCATACAGTAGTAAAAAACTTAGTTTGGTAAATAAAGGATTTAAATGTCTTTATATGATATGGCAAGCCAGTTAATACATTGTTTGTTTACATTTTATTTTTGCCATCATTTGCTGTAACTTTATTTTGCAGTTTAATTTTGTGGCCTTTACAGGCTTGCTCTACTTTGGCTGGGCATAGTGTCTCATGCCTGTAATCCAGCACTTGGGAGTCCAAGGCAGACGGATCACTCGAGGCCAAGAGTTCAAGATCAGCCTGGGCAACATGACGAAACCCTGTCTCTATAAAATATTCAAAAATTTGCTGGGTGGAGTGGTGTGCACCTGTAGTCCTAGCTACTGGGAAGGCTGAGATGGGAGGATGGTTTGAGCCTGGGAGGTGGAGGTTGCAGTGAGCCAAGATCACGCCACTGCACTCCATCCTGGGTGACAGAGTCACACCCTGTCTCAATAAATAAATAAGTAAATTAAATAAATACAGGCTTGATCTTTAGTTAATAGGGTTGCTTTTGAAAAAAAAAGTTTGATCTTACAGTATTATTATTGAGAATCAAATATAATGGTATATAAGATTTCTTGGTAAAATTCAACGTGGCATATTCATATAAAGTATTTAACAGTCACTATTTTTCTTCAAATGGTTAAATTAAATTCATAACTGGGACACTGGCCTCTTATTGATTTACTCCTCTTTATTCTCACTGAATTATTTCATGCTCTCTACTTTATCTGGATTATAATAACTTTCCTTGTGTAAGGTACCTGCAGTTCAGGCCCTTCACAGTCTGACTCTGATCTGCTTACATTTCCAGGTTTAGTTCTTAATCCCTGTGAATCATTCACAAGATCACTCTGACCCTTGTTTTAGCTATGTTGATTTTACTTGTTTGTTTGTTTGTTTAGAGACGGAGTCTGGCTCTGTCTCCCAGGCTCGGTGGGGTGCAATGACACGATCTCGGCTCACTACCTCCCAGGTTCAAGTGATTCTCCTCCCTCAGCCTCCCGAGTAGCTGAGACTACAGGCGCGTGCCACCATGTCGGGCTCATTTTTCTATTTTTAGTAGAGGCAGGATTTCGCCATGTTGACCAGGCTGGTCTTGAACTCTTGACCTCAGGTGATCCACCCGTCTTGACCTCCCAAAGTGCTGGGATTACTATATTGATTTTAAATCATTGTATCTCCTACACACACACACACACACACACACCACACACAGACACCCACACACAGACACATACACACTTTCTCACCTGAATTTTTCTTCACTCCTATATTGATTTTAAATCGTATCTCTTACACATACATACACACACACACCCCCACACACACCCGCTCTCTCACCTGAATTTTTCTTCACTCCTATTTTTGCTTAATGAGTCTCTGTGTGCCTATTATGGCCCATTTCTAATGTTGCCTTCTGTATGAAGTGTGCTTGTTAACATTTTGATTGATCTCTGTATACTTTGTAAATCTATTTTAACGATAGTACTGATTATCACATTATGTTATAAGTACTGTATCATATGAATCTGTCTTGCTTGTCTGAATTGCTTGAGGCCTTGTGTTATATCTTTGAAGCTTGGATCCTTATGAACTTGCTATCTGTTTGGTGTTTTCAAAAATATTTATACTTGCATTGCGGTATAGGGGGAAGTATCAGACAGTTGGGTCTGTATTCTCAGCACTGCCTCATTGTATATGTCACCATGCATAAGTTCCTTATGCTCTCTGTGCTAATATTCATCTCTAATTGGGGAGGATAATCTGTAAGATGTTGTCTATAAAGTGCCTACCTAACCTAGTACTAGTTTCCCTTTAAAAAAAAAATCAGTTTTTTGTGTCAGTTTATATTTGTTGGTTGTGGAAAAATCGAAAAATCCAATTTAAAGTGGTTAAATATTATGGAAAATGTATCGATTCACAGGAAAAGAGTTTCTAGAGCTAGTTATCAGTGGTTCAGTGGTATTATCAGGTTCTTTCTGTTCTGTTCTTCCATTGCCAGCATATACCTTAGTCTTTTGGCTGGCTATTCTTGAGATTGCAAGATGGCTCTAAGCAGTTTCAGATACCCCTTAAGAAGGCATGGTTTTTTCTCCTATCCTTTTCTTTATGAAATATAGCACATCTCTCTTTGGTCAAAATTGGGTTACATACTTAACCCCACGTCAACCACTGGCAAGGGCATGAATGACTAGATTGCCTTAGGTTAGTCAAAGTAATACATGGGGTTGGGGTGAGATCTAACTTCTCTGAAAGTTATATGGCAGTCTGATACTTGGAAAAAGGGTCATGTTATTATCAAGAAAAAGAGTAGGATGGTTTTTGGATAGGTAACTAAAAGTGTCTTCCATGGTATTTTTAGAAAAATTACAAAGAAAAAGAACAAATGCAAGTCTTTAGTGCTTAACTCATAGTAGATACTCAGTTACTCATGCCTTGTTACCATATGGGGCATGTGATGGTCTCACATGGTGAATGAGGATTTCTCTCTCAGCAGGTGCCAGTAGCGTCATCATTGAGAAATTTGTAAGGGAAAATTCATATTCTGAAGAATTCTCCTATAGTAATAGTAGTTGTAGTAGTAGCAGCTGCAGCAAAACTGTTTTCTAATTTGAAATAAAATAAAAAGCTAACACTTTCTGTTTAGCATGTTTTTAATTTGGAGGCTATGTATAGGTAAAATAGAATCTATCTAAACTGAAGAATTACACGATACATTTAACAAAAATACAAATTATTTGTGCTTTTTATTTTGTTTCTGTTTTCAGTGAATGAACTCATTCTTAAACAAAAGCAAAGATTTGAGGAAAAGAGGTTCAAATTGGACCACTCAGTGAGTAGCACCGTATGTTTCAACTCTTATTACTATTTTTAATACATTTCATTTTGTTGTTTTTATTGGTTTAATATTGGTTAGACGTTAAAGTTTAATATATTACTGATTTTTCTTAAAGGAGATTGTTTAGGATTGTTCTAGTCAAATAAGTTTCTTAACTGCATTGTCTGTAATGCTTTACTAGAGTGCTCCTATTTTGAAAGATCTGGTAGGATTATACTGAAACATTTGTCTTTTAATACTTGACATTTGAAGGATTATATTGCGTGGTGAAACAATGGTTAGATATTTTCAAAAAAAACTGTCGAGGCTGGGCTTATACCTGTAATCCTAACACTTTGGGAGGCCAAGGCTGAAGGATCACTTAAGCCCAAGAATTTGAGAGTAGCTTGGGCAACATAGTGAGATTCTGTCTATATTCAAACAAAAACAAAAACAAACCTTTGAAAGATTCTCAATTTTAAAGGCTTAGTCCCAAATTACCAAGGCAAATGAGCTTAATACCTTACTACATGCAAAACTGAAAATATGGCTTGACAAGTAATTAAATTCAGTTATTTTGAAGGTAAATTACAGCTTTAGAATATTCTCGAATGCACCTTTTATATTTGTTATCTTAATTCATTTAAGGGAGAATAAATAGTGTTTAAGTTATAACTAGAAGACAGTAGGGAGCCACTAGCTAGGAAGGAGTAGTTTGGAACATTGCAGTGTATTTTTGGTATCTGTGTGCTGAGCATATTAGGAAGTAGCAAGTAAACATTTGTTTTAGTCTCTAAAACAGTCTTCTTAGGAAGTTGTTGTTTCTTCTTTCTTCATTTTTAGAATGGCCACAGGTGGCAGATATTTCAAGATTTGTTGGGAACTGACCAAGATAACCTTGATTTGGCCAATGTCAATCTTATGTTGGAGTTACTAGTGCAGAAGAAGAAACAACTGGAAGCAGTAAGTGGTAGCTAAACTTAAATGATGTTTAAAATGTTTTAAATGATGAACTTTATTGCAATGAAAAAGATCTACAAAATTATAGGCTAGCTTCACTAATCCACTCATTTTTACTCAGCTAGAAACAGCTACAAAGTGTCACTTCTGCTAAATAGTTTTGTTGGTCATTTGTCTTCTAATGAGTATCTTTCTTGCCATATCATCCCCTCTTCATATGTATTCAGTGCATTCGGGAGTTGGAGGAGAAATAGAGATTATTTTTATCTACATAGAATTCTTTCAGCAGGTGTCCATTGGTAGCAATAGTAGTGTATGGCATAACTAAGATTTAAAGAGATCTGTACTAAATATATCTTATTTAATGTAATGTAAAATTCCATTTATTTTATGTAAATGTTAAAGATGTAAAATGTGAAATTGCAAGTGTTGGGAATTGAGTGTGATATAAGCAGCACACACCTTAGCATAAGCAAATACTACCCTGAGGCTAAACATAAAGGAAGTATTTATTGACACAGTAAGGGAGTGAATAACACATACACATAAAAAGGAATAGTTGAACAACCAAACTTTGAGAAGATTAGAACCATGGCTTCTCTGGAAGGCTACAAGTACATGAGATTAGGGATTTGAATGTTGTTGAGAGTCTTTCTTTTGTGTCCCTTGTGCCTGTTTGATTAGGACAGCTCTGATTTTCTTTTCTCATAGACTTCTTTATCACATGGTGGATAATAATGTCATTTGCACTCTTGGTTTATATGCAAGTTTTTTGATAAAAGAAAAAAAGGAGCTTTTGTTTCCAACTGCAGTTAAAAAATTTCTGTGGCTAGACTATGATTAACTTAGCTTGGATCTGGATCCCACTCACTGTGGTGGGGATCTTCTAGTAGGAGAAAGGTGTGTCAGGTTGAGCCAGCCAAGATGAGTTGTCTCCCATGTTGTATCTGTTTGGGAGGTGGGGTTCATGGGAATTTCTCTTACGATTTTAACCATAGTTTCTGTTAGCATCTACTATGTGCCAGGGGTTGTGTTAAGGGCTGTGGACAAGCTAAAGTTCTGCTGTGTGCGTGTGTTTGTGAACTAAATCAGTAAAGCACGTATTTTCACATGGTGATAAGTAATAGAAAAGACTTTTTTTGGCCGGGCGCGGTGGCTCAAGCCTGTAATCCCAGCACTTTGGGAGGCCAAGACGGGCGGATCATGAGTTCAGGAGATCGAGACCATCCTGGCTAACACGGTGAAACCCCGTCTCTACTAAAAAAAATACAAAAAACTAGCCGGGCGAGGTGGCAGGCGCCTGTAGTCCCAGCTACTCCGGAGGCTGAGGCAGGAGAATGGCGTGAACCCGGGAGGCGGAGCTTGCAGTGAGCTGAGATCTGGCCACTGCACTCCAGCCTGGGCGACAGAGCGAGACTCCGTCTCAAAAAAAAAAAGATTACAAAGTTTCTCTCTGTCACCCACCCAGTCTGGAGTGCAGTGGTATAGTCATAGCTCACTGCATCCTCTACCTCCTGGGCTCAAGTGATCCTCCTGCCTCAGCCTCCTACTCACGCCACTATTTTTTTTAATTTTTAAATCACCCGACTAGTATATTTTTATTTTTATTTTTTTGTAGATACAGGTCTCAGTATATTGCCTACAGTAGTCTCAAACTCCTGGCTTCAAGCAGTCCTCCCACCTGAGCCTCCCAAGGTGCTGGGATTATAGGCATGAGCCACTGCTCCCAGCCCTAAAATGACTTTATATGAAAGATCGAACATATGCAGTTACCTTGCTCCCTTTTGAAACAATGAAAATGACAGTAAATTAGGGATTTTAAAGAGGCAAAAAATAAAAATAAGAATGAGAGAAGATATATGTTCAGGAATGTTTACTAAGCTATTAAACAGATGGACAAAAGATAATATATTAGTAGATCTGAGGAAACTGAATGCTACACCAGCAATAGGGAGAAAGCTAAGAACTGACCCTATTTATATTGTGGAGCAGAGGCCCTGGGATTGGCACCATCAGGTATCTGATACAGTAAAGGCTGAAAACAGAATGATTGGTTGAGAATCTGTTTAAGAAGCAGTTGGAATCCCTGATTCCTTCCTATATAACTAAGCTAATGATTCTTCCTTTTCTACTTTAGGAGAAAACTATAATTTTTAACCCCTCCACGCCTCAATGGAGGTGGTAAGAGAGAGGCTCTCTGGACCACTTCGTAACAGGCACACTTAAAGATGTATGTGGGTGTTCCTATTTCTCCACAGCCTCGTCAGCATCTATTGTTTCTTGGCTTTTTAATAATTGCCATTCTGACTGATGTGAGATGGTATCTCATTGTGGTTTTGATTTGCATTTATCTAATGATCACTGATGTTGAGCTTTTTTGTCATATGTTTTTTGGCCACATAAATGTCTTTTGAGAAGTGTCTGTTCATATCCTTTGCCCACTTTTTGATGGGGTGGTTTATTTTTTTTCCTGTAAATTTGTTTTAAGTTCCTTGTAGATTGTGGATATTAGACCTTTGTCAGATGGGTAGATTGCAAAAATTTTTCCCCATTCTGTAGCTTGCCTGTTCACTCTGATGATAGTTTCTTTTGCTGTGCAGAAACTCTTTAGTTTAATTAGATCCCATATGCCAATTTTGGCTTTTGTCGCAATTGCTTTTGATGTTTCAGTCATGAAGTCTTTGCCCATTCCTATGTCCCGAATGGTATTGCCTAGGTAACAAACCTACACATTCTGCACTAATGTCCCAGAACTTAAAGTTAAAAAAAAAAAAAGAAAAGAAAGATGTGTGTGGGCTACCATACCAAAAGCAGGTAATTACATAGTGAAAGTGAGAACTGGTAACCTTCCTACCTTCTAATATGCCAGCATTAGTCTTTGTTTCCTTTTTGGCTTGGAATTGAAGAAACACAGTTGTCTTATTAGATTACAGATTCTTTCCTATTATTTTCTGAAGAGAGAGCCACGTCAGAAGCAAAGTTCCTGTCATATATATATTTTTTTACATTATTGCTTTCTGTTTTACTTTTCATTATTATTTAACCTGAATCTTTCCAGCATACAGAAAAGTACAGAAAATAATATGGAACTCTAAAATACTCCTTCTTAGTTTTAATAAATGAAGATTTTGGTATATGTCTCAGATCTGACTTAAGAATTAATTATTTTCATACTTAAATCCCTCTCATCTCATTCCCTTCTCCTAGTGTAACCACCATATGAAGTGGCAATGATCCTTCTCAAGCATGTGTATGCGTTTCTTATGTATGTTAGTATCTAAACCATATAAAGTATTGTTTGTATAAATTAAAGGTTTATATAAAGGGTTTCATACTGTAGTTATCCTTTTGAAATATACCTATTCGTTTACTTTTTGAGGTTCATATTGATAAATGTAGATTTGGTTTATTTATTTTAACTTCTTTACAGTAATCTGTTTCAGAAATATATTATTAGAGCCGGGTGCGGTGGCTCACGCCTGTAATCCCAACACTTCGGGAGGCCAAGGCGGGCAGATCACGAGGTCAGGAGATAGAGACCATCCTGGCTAACATGGTGAAACCCTGTCTCTACTAAAAAATACAAAAAATTAGCCAGGAGTGGTGGCAGGCACCTGTAGTCCCAGCTACTCAGGCGGCTGAGGCAGGAGAATGGCGTGAACCCGGGAGGCGGAGCTTGCAGTGCGCACCACTGCACTCCAGCCTGGGCGACAGAGTGAGACTCGTCTCAAAAAAAAATACAAAATTAACTGGGGTGGTGGCACATGCCTGTAGTCCCAGCTGCTCAGGAAGCTGAGGCAGGAGAATCGCTTGAACCCAGGAGGTGGAGGTTGTGGTGAGCCGAGATGACACCATTGCACTCCAGCCTGAGTTACAAGAGCGAAACTCCGTCTCAAAAAAAAAGAGAAATATATCTATTATTCTATTGATGGGCATTTGGATTCTTCTCAATTTTTAGTTGTGTCAGCACTACATTTAGTATACCTTTCTCCTTGTGCTCGCATTAGGCAATGTGCACACATTTTAACCTTATTAAATGTTTGATATTGACAGATTGCTCTTCTGTGGGTTTATGCCATATAAACACTTAGTATTTTCTGTTTTTTAGTTACTGCCAGTCTGGTAATTATCGAATGCTGTTTCTGTGTTTGTATGTGTGTTTTAAAAATACATTTCTGTAATAACTAGTACAATTGAGAATTTCTTCATTTGGCCACCCTTGTTTTCTGTTTGATGAATTACCTATTCATATTCTGTGTCCATTTTCCTGATGGATCATTTGTCTTTTTTCTTACTGATTTGTGTATGTGTGTGTGCGCTTGTATTTTGGATATTAATACTTTGCCAAGTATATATTTTGGTAATTGAATTCTAGTTGAATTGCATTATAGTTGGAAAACATAATTTACATGATTTTAGGTGATTCCATTTTAGATGCTTTGTTGATTCATTACTTACAACTTTTTGTCTTTTTGGTGGTTGCTTTAGAGTTTTTAATACAATTGCTACCACATTCTACATTAAAGCAATATTATACTACTTCATCTGTATTACAAGAACCTCAGGCTGGGCGCAATGGCTTACGCCTATAATCGTAGCACTTTGGGAGACCAAGGTGGGCGGATTGCCTGAACTCAGGAGTTCGAGACCAGCCTGGGCAACATGGTGAAACCCTGTCTCTACTAAAAATACAAAATTTTAGCCAGGTGTGGTGGTGTGCGCCTATAGTCCCAGCTACTTGGGAGGCTGAGGAGGATTGCTTGAACCCAGGAGGCAGAGGTTGCAGTGAGCCAAGATTGTGCCACTGCATTCTAGCCTGGGAGACAGAGCAATACTCCGTCTCCAAGAAAAAAAAAAAAGAACCTTAAAAACAGTATACTTTCATTTTCTCTCTGCTGGTCGTTGTAGTATTTTATGTCATATGTTTTACTTCTAAATATTTTATATATTCCACAACACATTGTTATTAATTGTGGTTAAATTATGGAGATTTCTAACAAGTCTTATATTACCCATTTATTTACCATTTCTGGTGTACTGTATTCTTTCGAGTAGATCAGTTTCGATCTGTTATTTTCCTTTAGCCTCAAGGACATCATTTACCATTTCTTTAGTGCAGGACTGCTGGAAGCAAATTACTTCTTTTATATGTCTGACAAAGTCTTTATTTTGTGTTTGAAAGGTATTCCATATGAGTATAAAATTCCATGTTGACTTTTAAAGAAATGTTGCTCCACTGTCTTCTAGCATTGTTTCAGATGAAAAGTCTGCTGTCATTCTTATCTTTTGTCTTCCTAATGAAATATGTTTCTCCCAGTTTAAGATATTCTTTTTATGGGTATACACATTTTGATTATGATGTGCCTTGCAATAGGGTTTTACTCCCCCTCCCTTTGTGTCTTTTTGTTATTGGGTTCTTTGAATTTTTTAGATCTATAGATTTATAGTTTGCTTCAGATTTAGAAAATTTTTGGCCATTATTTCTTCAGATATTTTTATGTCCCCCTTCCACTTTGGGAATTCCAATTACATATCTCTTAGGCTAGTTGAAGTTGTTCTTTAGGTCACTGATGAAGGTTTTGTTCATTTTATTTGATCTTTTTCATCTTTCTAGTTCATTTTGGATAGTTTCTGTTGCTGTCTTCAATTTTTTTCCATGTAGATTGACTTTTCCCCTTATTGTAGGATATATTTTTCTGCTTCTTTGCATGCTTGTTTCTTAGATGCCAGAAATTATAAGTTTTGCCTTGTTCAGCGCTGAATATTTTTGTAATCCTTTATATATTCCTGAACTTTGTCCTGACATGTAGTTAAGTTACTTGGAAACAGTTTGAATCTCTTGAAGCTGGTTCTTAAGGTATGATAGATAGGACCAGAGCGGTTTTTTGTCTCTGCAAGTTTTGCCTCACTACTGAGACAACCTTTTTGAGTACCTGATGCATGTATATTTCTTGGTTTTTCTACTCTGGCTGCTGGGAACATGTAATCTTTCTGGCCCTTTGTCTGGAAAGCATTGTTTCATATAGTTGGACTGGTGTTTTGTTGTTTAAGGCAGGATTGTAAATCTAGTCCCTTTTACTCCATTTTTGCCCGAAAGGGAAGCTCAATTTGCATGTGTTTAGTCCTTTGAAATTGATAGTGATTTTCACTGTAGCTCAGCATAATCTATTTTGTAAATATTCCACTTGCATTTGAAAACTGTTTTTATTCATTATAGTGCTTTATAAATATGATTATGTAGAGTTGGTTGATATTACTATTATTGTTATTATTATTTTTTTGAGATGGAGTCTCTCTTTGCCACCCAGGCTGGAGTGCAGTGGCATGATCTCTGCTGCAACCTCTGCCTCCCAGGTTCAAGTGATTCTCCTGCCTCAACCTCCCAAGTAGCTGGAATTACTGGTATGCACCACCCGCCTCAGCTTATTTTTGTATTTTTGGTAGAGATGGGGGTCTCACCATGTTGACCAGGCTGGTCTCGAACTCCTGGCCTTGGGTGATCTGCCTGCATTGGCCTCCAGAAGTGCGGAAATTACAGGTGTGAGTCACCACACCCAGCCAGTTAATATTATTAAAATTGTTTTTCCTCCTTGCTCTGTTAGTTGCTGACAAATGTGTTACATTTATAATTTTAATTGTCTATTTTTGTTTTCTTTTTTGGTAATTTTTGCTTCATGTATTTTGAAGCCCTGTTATTAGGTGCAGTTCATACATGTTTAGAATTTTTATGTCTTCTGGATGAATCATCTCCTTTATTATTATTATGAAATGGATATGTTTATTGTTGGAAATATTTCTTGTTCTGAAGTCTGCTTTGTCTGGTACTGATATAGCCACAGCACCTTACTTATAGCTAATGTTTCCATAGTATAGTCTTCTTCATGCTTGTACTTTAATTCTGTCATTGTCCTTATAAAGTGTGTGTCTCTAACAGTAGGTAGGTGTTTTTTTCTGTTGTTTTTAAAAACACAGTCTAATAAGTGCATTGAATTGAAGTGCTCAAGTCTATTTAAATTTTACTTAATATAATTATTGATATGGTTGAGTTTGAGTCTACACCATGGTATTTGTTTTCCATTTCTCCCTCCTGTTCTTTATCACCTCTTCCTCCTTTCTTGCCTTCTTTAGACATCATTGGGTTTTCATCATTCCATTTTATCTTCTCTGTTTTTCACGTACTTCTTTTTATTGTAGTTTTAGTGTTTTCTCTAAATACCACAAAAGGCCTTTTCTCCCACACAGTTTATGGTATGCTATCTTCAAGGACAATATGTTTATAGGCAATCTTGAATATATGGTATTCCACTCTAAGAAAAATGTGAAACTTTACAATAACTCAGTTTACTAAACTTCCACTTTTTTTGGTTCAAACCGTGCTATAAATCCCACCAAACTTTTTTTTTCCTTTTTTTGAACATTGTTATTTTGGCTTTTGAAGATAGGATACCAAAATAAATAAGTAAATAAATAAGAACAAAAACTCACCTGTCTCTTTTTTTTATTTACCCAAATATTTACCTTTTCAGATGCTCTTCATTTTTTCTCGCATCCATCCGGATGATTTCCCTTTTACTTGTGTAACTTTTTTTTACTATTTCTTGTAAAGCAGATTGTTTTGCCCTATATAGAAGCTTTGGGTTTTCTTTTTAAAACACTTTAAAGATATTTTCACTGTTCTTTTGTTTCTGATGAAATCAGTAGTCATTTTTACCATCCTCCTCCTAAAGCTAGTATATAATTTTTCTAACCGCTTTTAAGACTTTCTTTTTGACGCTAGTTGTCAGCAATTTGACTATGTTATTCCTACATTTTATTATTTTTATAGTTATCCTTCTTGGGTTTCATGGAACAAGAAGGTCTGTTCCTTTTTTTATTTTGTTTGTTGGCAGCATACAAATTCAATGCCTAGGATTTGATTTTTGAACATGGTGAGCCATTACTTATTCAGCCTTTTGCTCTACTTCTTTTTCTGTAGGTTTCTAGTCATATGTTGTTATAATGTTTCATGTTATCTTATAGACTTCTGGTGCTCTGTTCTTATTTTCCTTTTTTTCTGTGAATTTAAATAATTTGTATTGAACTGTATTTGAGTTGTTATTCCTTTCCTCTGTTATGCCTACTTTGCTCTTAATTTCATTCAATTTTTAAATTTTAACTAATTTATTTATAAAATTATTTATTTATTTATTTATTTTTAGGAGAAGGATGAGAGACTGACCTCTTTGGTTTTATTCAGGAATTTAGCTTAGTTGGGGCTTAATTGCTGCTTGAGTTAGTTTCAGTCATTGGCTATAAAGAATAGTATGCATTTTTGGTTTATCCCCTTTTTTGCTACTGTGGAAGTAACCCTTTTACATTTTAATCTGAAGAGGATTAAACACTTTTTTTTTTAACTGAAATGTTTTGTATTGTGAAAGTGCTGTCTCTGTGATGCCAGTGCTTCCAAATTTAAGTCGCTCATTATATGAACTGTTGTCACTTTTTGTAAATATTCCTCTTATGCTTTGAAGCATGTGTGTTCTGAAATTGTTTCAAGGATTTATGTTCTTTATGTCTAATATCTTTCTATTTAAAATTTTCTATTAAAATTGTTTAAAAATAAAATCCCAGCTAATACAGAAGAAAGTGGATTAATTTACTAATATGATTATGGATTTTTCTATTTTCCTTTTAATACTGTCATCTTCTAGTTTTATATCCTTTCAGTCTTTTTGTATTTAACTTTTAAGTTCAGGAGTACATGTGCAGGTTTGTCATATATAGGTAAACTTGTGTCATGGGGGTTCGTTGTACAGATTATTTTGTCACCCAGCTATTAAGACTAATATCCGTTAGTTATTTTTCCTGATCCTTTTCCTCTTCCTGCCCTCCACCCGCTGGTAGGCCCCAGTGTGTATTTCCCTTCTATGTGTCCATGTGTCCTCATCGTTTAGTTCTCACTTGTAAGTGAGAACACATGGTATTTGGTTTTCATCCTGTGTTAGTTTGCTAAGGATAACGGTTTCTAGTTCCATTTATGTTCCTGCAGAGGATGTGATCTCCTTTTTTATGGCTGCATAACATTCTGTCGTGTATATGCACCATATTTTCTTTATCTGATCTACCATTAATGAACATTTAGGTTGATTCCATGTCTTTGCTATTGTAAATAGTGCTGCAGTGAACATACATGTGCATATATCTTTATAATAGAAGGATTTATATTCCTTTGAATATCCTGGTCACATACACCCTTTCAGGACTGAGCCAGGAAGAAACGGAATCCCTGAACAGACCAGTGAAGAGCTCCAACATTAAATCAGTAATAAATAGCCCTACCAGATACACAAAGAAAAGCTGGTACCATTCCTACTGAAACTGTTCCAAAAAATTGAGGAAGAGGCACTCCTCGCTAAGTGTTCTGTGAGGCCAGCATCATCTTGATACCAAAACCTGGCAGAGACACAACAAAAAAAGGAAACTTAAGACCAGTATTATTGATTCACATCCATGCAAAATTCCTCAACAAAATACTGGCAAATTGAATCCAGCAGTACACCAAAAAGCTTATCCAGCATGATAAAGTAGGCTTTATCTTTGGGATGCAGGGCTGGTTCAACATATGCAAATCAATAAATGTGATCTATCACATAAATGGAACTAAAGACAAAAACTACATGATTATCTCAATAGATGCAGAAAAAGCTTTCAATAAAATTCAACCCCCCTTCGTATTAAAAACTCTCAGTAAACTATGTGTTAAAGGAACATACCTCAAAATAGTAAGGGCCATCTATGACAAACCCACAGCCAACATCATTAAATGGGCAAAGGCTGGAAGCATTGCCCTTGAAAACCAACACAAGACAAGGATGTCCTCTTTCACTACTCCTGTTTATTCAACATAGTAATGGAAGTCTTGGCCGGAGCAGTCAAGCATAGAGAGAAAGGGAATCCAAATGGGAGGAGAGTAAGTTGAACTATCTCTGTTTGCAGATGACATGGTTCTCTATCTAGAAAATCCCATAGTCTCAGCTGAAAAGCTTTTTAAGCTGATAAACAAGTTCAGCAAAGTCTCAGAATACAAAATCAATGTACAAAAATCACTAGTATTCATTTCTTTCAGTACAAAGACTTGGGAACTACCTGACTTATAAAAGGATTTGTTATCTAGTCTTTAGAGTCATTCACTTTTCCAAACTGCAGTATTTTTTATTGCCTTATTTTGTTATTCCACAGAATTTTATAGCCCAGGGGCATGTATCAAGGTAAACTTCTGGGTGGGTAAAAGATAAGTGACAAGCCTGCCTGCCTTCCTGCTATCCCTTCCTTACAACCCTCTGTACAAAGTGAGAATAGAAGATTTGATGAAAGAGGCTAGAATTGAGAACTGGAGTGATGTCTCGTGAGCAGACATGTTTTAGAAGAAGAAAAGGCAGATGGTGGAAAATTAGGGAATGAATTTCCTAAAACGCTCTGTGTCCACATACACTTTTTAAGATCTTCCTGCATTCTCAGGTATGTCTGTACCCTTATTTGAAGTCTGTTGTCTATTTATACAAGCAGAAGTGAATATCCTTTAGAAGTTTTCTGTTGACAGTAGATTTAAGGAAAATACTGTATCTTCTAGAGAAAAATTATTACCTAAATAGTAATATCCTATGTAAAGTATGGGATGATGACTCCTGTTTGTGAAACGTTATCTGCACATTTTATAAATGGGGAATCTGAACCCAAGTAGGGGAAAAACACATAAAGTTATCTAGGGTTTTTTTGGTTAGAATTTTAAGCTAGGCACAGTGGCTCATGCCATAATCACAGCACTTTGGGAGGCCAGGGAAGGCGGGTCACTTGAGGTCAGGAGTTCAAGACCAGCCTGGCCAGCATGGTGAAACCCAGTTTCTACTAAAAATACAAAAATTAGCCAGACGTGGTGTTGCAAAACTGTAATCCCAGCTACTTGGGAGGCCGAGGCAGGAGAATTGCTTCAACCAGGGGGACGGAGGCTGCAGTGAGCTGAGATCGTGCCACTCCACTCCAGCCTGGGAAACAGAGCAAGACTCTGTCTCAAGAAAAAAAAAAAAAATCTAGGTAATAAATACTTATAATTTACAATGTCATAATGTTATTAACAAGATTTATAGCAAGTAGCAGCAGTCCCTAGTTCCATTACTCCCATTCCCTTGTATCAACTTTCTAGAAGGAATCTTTTCAATTTTTAATTGTTTTTATTTACTGAGCACACTCTCTATGTGTGTGTGTGTGTGTGTGTGTGTGTGTGTGTGTGTGTGTGTATATATTTTTATTATTAAGAGAGAGAGAGTCTTGCTCTTTCATCCAGACTGGACTGCAGTGGCGCGATCACAGCTCACTGCAGCCTTGACCTTCCTGGGTTCAGCTTCCCAAGTAGCTAGGACCACAGGTACATGTCCCTACACCGGGCTAGTTTTGTATTTTTTGTAGAGATGGGGTTTTGCCATGTTACCCAGGCTGGTCTTGAACTCCTGAGCTTACCCAATCTGCCTGCCTTGGCTTCCCACAGTGCTAGGATTGTGCAGCCAACAATTCTATATTTCTAAATAACTTGCCTATGCCATTCTGCTTGGAAAGTCTTATGCAAAAAAAAAAAAAAAAAAAAAAGTTTGCCATCAAAATGGCAGTTGTTCTACTCTTGAGAAACTATTGTAGAGTGAACTGTACTTGGGAAGATTAACTCATGCTAACTAAACCTATAAGGACCAAATTGCTCATTTATAGTGAAATGTATAAAAATCAGTTACATTAGTTATTCACATAGTTCTGACCAGTGTGTTTTCTCCCAGTTGGAAAGACATCTAACTTACCATGTTACAGAAGGATACTAAAGCATGGAATTGGAATAACAAGAGTTTAATATGCAATTCACGTATATAATTATATTAGGCTCTGATCAGACAGTTGCTTCCATTCCCATAATAAGGATAATTTTTTCTTTTAGAATACAACAAAATTTAGTTGCAGAGAAGGATAGGAAAGTAAAGACCAATGTTCTATAAAAATTTGAAGCATATTTCGTGTCACATGGTAGATACACTCCCTCTTGAGACACTTGACTGAACCAGATGGGACAAGTGTAACAAAAACTTGCTGTATTTTAAAGAGTACTGAGAGTAGAGAGTAAAATTCTAAATATGTATATTTCTTTCTTTTTTTCTAAATACGTTTCTCTTTGTTCTTTTTCTTACATGCTTCCTTATCTGAAAGTGGGAGAATTGGGCTAAATGATCATTACATGTTTTTTGGAAGTTTTGACAATTGTAAGAGATGCGTAGAGAATTGACTTCTTGGACTTCTATTTTTAGTAGTGGAATTACTTTCATGTTAAAAGTTCTGCACCTGTTCTAGTAGAACATTATATGACTAGACATTTCGGTATAATTGGTTATACTCTTTGCATTTTTTAAAGCATTCTCTTTTCTTCCACTATCTATTTTTTATAATTTTCTTTCATATTTGTGAAATTATAGTTTCATATTTGCCATTCATCTCCTTTCTTGAAATTCTTCCTTTAAAAAGATTAAACTGCAGAAGAAGGTGTCATGTGGTAAATTCCTGGTGTATGTAGTTGGCCCCACTTTCCTTTTACGTTGACACTTTGGGGACTTTCCCCTTCTTTCTACAAATCATTTGCATTCTTGTTGTATTTACATATTCTAGTTAATAGATTGAAATGAAGTATTTAAATTTGTAATTTTGAAGATAGTTTGTATACTTCCTTTGTAAATGAACTGTCACTTTATTAGCGTGGAGTTACTTTTTATATACAGTTGTTACTTTTTAAATAAACATGTGGTCTTTGTCCTCTAGACAAATAATCTGTAGATAGTTAGAGATAACTAGTGTAGAGAAGCCCCACAAACAATGTGAAGACTTGGATACTTTGTCATCGTTGTTGAGACAGAGCCCTTGTGAGTTTGTTCTGTGTGACAGATTAACTCACTTGGGAAGAATGGGTCTAAGGTCCAGTCAAAGTCAGTTTGTCTTGCAAGAAAAAAATGTCAATCTTCATGATACTATGTTTTGGAAATTTATTCCGTTGTAAAACATATTATTTCAGTTATATTTTTTAATTGGAGTATCCTATTGTGATTGTCAGTTCATATTTTATCTCTCCTTATTTGCCTTGACTTGTAAATTACATTCATCTGTTTTGCCTCTTCTTTTATAAAATCCAAAGGTCTTCAAGAGGCATAGACTCTAGAAGTGGGTGTGAGGCAGTCATGCTTATTTGTAGTACGTGTTGTGTCTTACTGATTCTTTTGATTTTAATTGGCTTATTCTTATCATCTGGGCACTTGTTTAACATAGATTCCTGGAACCTTTTCTAGAGCAACAGGATCAGAATTTTAAAAATCTGACCCAGTGTCTGTTTTAACAAATGCCCCAGGTAGTTCTGTTGCATAGCCAGGCAAATTAAAGTTTTATTAATCTTTTTTTTTTTAATATGTTTTTGTTTGTTTTGGAGTCGCTCCACTGGGCTTTTTTATTCTCCCTTTCAAGTATATAATAAAAAATTAGAATGATGTTTGTTCATAAACTCTTATTGTTATTTTATTTTTAGCTTTTGATATTCTTTTTATATATTTTTATCAGATTGACCTGGTATTCCTGGTTCTTGTGAATTTTAACAGTAAATGGCCAGACGCGTTGGCCCATGCCTGTAATCCCAGCACTTTGGGAGGCCGAGGCGGGCGGATCACGATGTCAGGATATCGAGACCATCCTGGCTAACACGGTGAAACCCCGTCTCTACTGAAAATACAAAAAAATTAGCCGAGCGTGCTGGCGGGGGCCTGTAGTCCCAGCTACTTGGGAGGCTGAGGCAGAAGAATGGCGTGAACCCGGGAGGCAGAGCTTGCAGTGAGCCGACATCGCGCCACTGCACTCCAGCCTGGGTGACAGAGTAAGACTCTGTCTCAAAAAAAAACAAAAAAACCAGTAAATGATATATACTTGTATTTTTATGTTTTGCTACTCTGAAAATGTCAAGGCTTGTTATACTTTCATTTATCTGTTCTATCTTTGTTTCAATTACCAATCTGAGTTACTCCCAACCCACAAGCTGTCTGCTTGATTATATTACATTTTTTTGTTTTCAGATGTTTGATTTTGCCTGAAATCTTCCATAGAAATATATTCTCACATCTGTGAGTAAGTAGGTAATAACTAGAAATAGTAAATTTGACTTTTGAAAGGTATAGGTTTATCTCTGTTTATTACACTTATCTCTGCAAATGAGCTTCTCGTGGAGAAAGTGATTTTAGTGTCTATCAGCTATGTTACTTTCACTGTAAATTTTGTTTTGATGTTTTATTACTTTAGTTGGGGAAGAGAAGGCTAGGAGTCAGATAATAGAATTGCTACTATCCATGAAAAGATTTTTCAGCATGTTACATAAGGGATGTAATTTAGAACACCTGTTTCTTAAAGTTAGTTTGAGTTAGTTTTGTAGAAAATTGATTATTTTACAAATACCAATTAGCAAATGGGAAAACTGATTAAATAGAAGTAATAGACGAACTTAAATGGGTTCATAAAGTTGCTTCTTACTATTTATGCTATGGTTTTAAAGAAAACTTTCAACTCAGTTATATTTTTTAAAGAAAAATTATAATTTTCTATTGTAGGAATCGCATGCAGCCCAGCTACAGATTCTTATGGAATTCCTCAAGGTTGCAAGAAGAAATAAGAGAGAGGTATATTATTTTGTGTGTTTTACATAATGTTTTATTTACTATTGTTAACTGTTCCCATTTTGTAAAAGCATTTCAGGCTAAAAATTTCTTTAAATATTTTTAAAAGCATTTTAATTTTTAGGAGGTTTCCTTAAGCTTTGTTATTTTAACTTCTTTTCTTTTTACAACTTGACACTTAAAATATCTTTTTATGGAGATGTGCTGAAAAGTTATCAGTAAGATTGACTACAATAACTTACCTAAAAGCTATAAAGAATTGAAAATAGATTTATTAAATAACAGCCTACCCTTCGCCATGGAGAGAAAACTTAGGAAAACTTAGATAATAAAGCCTTAGGTAGGATACAGTTTTTTTTAAACATATGTAGGCAAAAACAAGTAAAAACATAGCTACGTATTTAGAACTTGGGAGTTCTAACTCCTGGAGGATAGTTAAAAGGCAGTTTTGTATCAGCAGTTTTATAGCGAGCATGTTCTAATGTAACATTTATAAAATTTCAAAGTCATTTCACACTATACAAAATATGGGAAAATTAAATAGCTAAAATCCTGTTCTCTGGATAGCATGCTAAAATAACTTCGAAAACTTTTTTTTTTTTTTTTAATTTCTAACTGGCTGGAACCTGGTATGTTTATGTTAAGAATTGTCTAATTAGTATACTTTTTACTCATTTAAAACTGTGTAAATTGTCTATTATGTGCTATGTTCTGGGCTATCTTTGTTCTTTTTGACAATAAATAGATAAGAGATGTGTTACTGGATGATGAAGTGTTGAATAGCTAAATATTTTTATATGGTTTGTGGCTTTTTTTTTTAATTTTCAACTGTTGCTCATTTAGTTGTGATTTTAAGATGCCTACTAACACATTATCTGTTATAAATTTAAGATTTACTTGTGTCTCTTAGGTTTTTCTTTTTCTTTTTTTTTTTTTTGGTGGGAAAGAAGATGATATCCAGTCATTCATTTGTTTAAGTGTCTGGTGGCTCAATATAAATGGTAGTGTGCATGAAAGTTGCCTGATGTGGAGCTTGCAGTGAGCTGAGATGGCGCCACTGCTCTCCAGCCTGGGCGACAGAGCGAGACTCCGTCTCAAAAAAAAAAGGAAGTTGCCTGATGATCTTGCTAAAATGCATGTTCTGACTAAGGGAGGCTCTGTTGGAGCCTGACTATATTTCTGGCAAGCTCCAGGGATGTTGAAGTTCTTGGTCCTTGGACCACACTTTGAGGATCAAGGCTGAACATTTTTATAATATATAGAATAACATGTTTCTGTCTGTCTGAGAATTTGAAGTCATTGAGAATGATATTCAGTACATAAGAAAGTACCTGATAATGAATGAGTAAATGAATCCATGAAGTTAAAATCTCAAAATACCTGAGGCTTAAATGAAATGACTAATTATTATCTGTGTCCTAAACTAATTTTAAGCAACAATTAATGAAACCTAATGGTTTTCATTAGCCCCTGAGATTTTTCAGTATTAGTCATTGCTTCTATGGGGTCTCCTGATGCCTGCCACAAATTGTTAGACTTAACATTGTCTCATATGATAAGGATATACCATATAACTGTAAAACATTATGAAGGGTCTGAAATTTTTTACTTTTATAGCAGGTTAACAAGTTAGCTTGCACAGTTTCATCGATGCTGGCAAAATACCTGAGATGACTGGAGATAAAATATTTTATTACTCATGAGACATTTGATAACATCAGCTTCATCTTTGCATTAGTTCCCTCTGACCCCAATGTCCCACATGTGACAATGTGGAGATGGCTCTAGGTGGATGCTGCACACACAGATGGATTTGTTTATGTTGCAGCAAAGGAACCCTTATATTAGGAAACCCCAATCTTCTAAAAGGAGTTGCTGGCAGACCTGTTCAATCTTGGTACTGCAGGGAGACCATGATTTTTTATTTTTTTTTATATTGGTCAGAAAACAAATCTGTCCTCTGCCCCCAGAATAAGTCTCTGTTTCTGTCTTGCCAGCCTCTTTGCCATATAAACATTCTTGGAAAGATGATTTACAACAAAAGCTGTCACAAGATGTGCAGAAATTGGAGAGATAATGGAGAATTCCTTCCCAACATTAATTCTTCTCTGTGATCTTCATTTGGCCTTTCTCTGATGTGGTGGCCCGGGGCCTCCCGCAGCATCTTCTGTGATATTGACTTTGATTTTATAGATTTGGCATAGTGCTTTTATATTTCTGTTATTAAACTTCTGGGTGAATCATGCTGTAGAACTTTTTTGCTTGACTTTAGTTTGAATCTAATGTAATCTTTGTGATTCATTTTTCTTTTTTTCTTTTCTCTTGGACCGTATTTTCTTGTAGTAGGTATGTTAACCAAGAAACATACGAGTTCCAAATACTTCTGGATATTTGTGCCTCCAGCATACAGTGATTGTACTGTCATTAATACATTTTGGTTTTCTTGATTTTGTTATATCTATGGTTGCGTGACTTTGAGTATTTTAGTTTTAATTACACAAGAAATTCTGAGAAGCTAGGTAACAAATTGTTAACGTTTATTTGATTAAATTTCATGAATTTCACAATAATTGGAATTGGGTACTATAGTGATTTGTAATTATAATAAACTTTAGTCTAGAAAATATAGTTGAATAATACCTCATGTTTTAGTGCAGACAGATTGAAGTGAATGGTTATATTTTCTTGCATATAAGTCTGTTTGTGTGTTTAATCCTCAAAATGAATATAATTGTTACAGTTCTTAGGACCTGTAATACAATTTATATACTTGAACTTATTCAAGTAAAATACAGATTTACCAGGAGGCACATTGCTACTTTTGAGTTTGTTTCTCTAAGCTTAACATTCAAACTTTGCAAATTAACTTCGTAATTTCATTTGTAACTTTTAATTGAAGTTCTGATGAGTGTAGGTTTAGACATTGATACATACCAATAAGAGAAGTTAAATACGCTTTTTGGATTTAATGTTAAGATTCATTTAACTCATTTGAATAATGAGTACTCCACTGTCACAACTGGCTAGTAATTTAGGGCCAATTAATTTTCAGTTTTATTTTTTTCCTACTGATTCTCCTTAGAATATTGAGAATGGAAAGCGCAAGTCACATAATAGGCATTTGCATTAGTTATCTATTGCTGTGTGACAAATTACTCTCAAATTTGATGCCCTAAAACATGAAAAATTCAATATATTGAGTCTAGAATTTTGATTCAGAGTAGCTGGGTGCCTTGGCTCTGGGTTTCTTACCAAGCTGCAATTAAGTTGTTGGCCAAGGTAGCAATTATCTTGAGGTGTGACTGGGATAGGAACTTTACAAGCTCGGTCATCAGCTTTTGGAAAGAGATACCACTTTTTTTGTCGCATGGGCTTCTCCATAGAGTAGCTCACTACATGGCAGCTGGCTACTTCTCAAAAGGAGCAAGTAAGAAAGCCAGAGAGGGTATTGAAGACAGAAGTCACATGCTCTTTGTAACTTCATCTTGGAAGTTATATCCTAAAACTTTTGCTGTTTTCTCTTTGTTAGAAGCATATCATTGGTTCATTCCACACTCAGAATTGCACAAGGGTGTGAATACTAAGAGGTGGGGATCTTTGGAGGCTGTATTAGAACCTGCCTATTACAGCATTTAATAGTTATATATTTAAATGAACGTGTTAGTCTCCTTCATGGTCAGGTTAATCAAAAGGGGTGTAGGGTTCCACGTAAAAGCTGGTCTTGTCTATGCAAATTTGTACCAGCGTTTGAATGATTCCCTTCTATTTCATTTGATTTAATTTTAAAATGCACTTTTGGAAGTGTTTGATACCTATTAAATTTACTGTAATATAATCGTTTTGATGAGTCTTGTTTTCCTTTTGTTTTTACTTGGAATTTTAGTGAATTGAATTTTAAACGATTTTTATATGAAAAACACAAAAAAGTATATAAATCAAATTTACAGTTTAAAGAATTATAGTAGAGTGACCATTTGTATAACCACATTGTAAGCACAATGCAATACTGCTAGAACGTCTGAAGCACCCTGACTACCCTTTTGGATTGCGATCATCTTCCTTGCCCATTAGATAACCAATATTCTGATATTTATGACAGTCACTTTCTTGTCTTTCTTTAATGTTTCGATGCCTGAGTATCCATAGGTCTCTCTGTGTTTGAGCGTTATATAAGTGTGCTTGTGCCATATATAATCTTTTATTCCTCTCTTCTTTGGCTCAATGTTACGATTCATCCACATGGTTATATATGACTGTAGTTGGTTGATTGTTGTTGTTGTATAGTATTCCATTAAGTGAATATGCCCCATTTTTGTTGTTGATGGTCATTTGAGTTGTTTTCAGTTTTGGGCTGTTTGCAAAAAATACTACTATGTTAAATGTGTATCCAGGTTTATGTTAGTATACATATTTATATGGAATGTGTTTAGAAGTGGAATTGATGAGTCATAGGATATGTGTATCTTCAAATTTAATAGATAATGCCAAAATATTTTTCAAAACAAGTTGTGTTAGTTATTCTTCCTACAGGCATTGTATAAGCATTGCTGTGCACTGTGTTCTTGCCAGTATGTGATACCAATAGATTTTTTTTCCCAGTTTAGCTGATCTTGGGGTATATACTTATATGGTTGTAATTTGCATTTTCCTGATGACTTATAAGGTTGAGCACGTAATAGTACATTTATTGGCCATTTGGGTTTTTTTGTGTTTTGTATCTGAAGTACTTGTTTAAAACTTTTTACGTTTTTTGTTTGGTTTTTCTTAATGGTTTGATATTTATATATTCTGGATATACATTTTGTCAGATCTGTCTATCACAAATATCTTTCCCTCTAATTCGGCTGCATTCTTTTCATTGTCTTAATGGTGTCGTTTGATGACCAGAAGTTTCTGATATTAGTAGAGCGAAATTTATCTTATCTGTTATAATTAGTGTCTTTTGTGTCACTTAAATAAGTCTTTTCCACCTGTAGTCATAAAGACATTTTTCTATACTGTTCTTTATTTGAAGCTTTATTCTTTTATCTTCCATATTTAGATCTGTACTCTACTTAGAGATTTATTTTTGCGTATAATGTGAGGTATAGAGATATTTTCATATGGATATCTAGCTGCCCAAGCATCCTTTATTAAAAAGGCCATTCTTTCTTCATCAGTCTGAAATTTCACCTTTGTCATATATCATGTGTCCATGTATGTGTGGGTCTGTTTCTAGGTCCTCTTTTCTGCTCCACTGGTCTTTTTGGCAGTACCACATTGTATTAAATACTAGAGCTTTGAATTAAGTTGCTGTTCTTCTTTAAAGTCTGGGATATTCGGACTCTCTGCATTTCAATATAAATTTTAGAATCAGCTAGTACGTTTCCATGGTAAACTTGCTGTGCTTCTTGTTGGGATTAATTTGACTAGATAAATCTGGGAGACTGTGTATTTACAATATTCACTCTTCTCATCCATGAACATAGTGCTTCCCTGTATATTTAGATCTTTAAAATATCCTTGTATTTTTCAGGGTATTCTTACACATCTTTATTTTAGATTTAGTCATATGATGCTGTTGTAAATGACGTCTGTGTCTCTAACTTTAGTTTCTTATTATTGCTAGTGTATAGAAATACAGTTGTGTTTTACATATAGATTTTTAAAAATATCCAGCAACCTGGTTAAACTCTCATTAATCCTATTTGTAGATTCTTTTATGTTTTCTATGTACACATCATAATCTGCAAATAATAACAGTTTAGTTTCATTCTTTATGATCCTTATATCTTTTATTTATTTTTCTTGTCTTACTCTGCTGGCTAGGACATCCGGTACAATGATGAATAGAAGTGGTGATAGCGGGGCATCCTAGTCTTGATGCTGATCTCAAAGTGAAAGCATTCGACGTGTCACCATTAGGTATGATGTTTTCTGTAGGTTTTTTGTAGGTACTTTTTATTACTCAAGGCAGTAAAATTCTACCCAGTTTGCTAAGAGAATTTTAAAAAAATTTCTGAGTGGGCTTGAGTAGTCTCCAGAACTTTTGTGCATCTGATACAACCATACGATTCTTCCTTTTCGTTCTGTTAATGTGAATAATTACATTGGTTTAACAGTGGAAAGTCAGTCAACTTTGCTCCTAGAGTGACCAACCATCCTGATTGGCCCAGGGGTGTCTTATATCTTAGTTATATCACTGAAGGTTCTGCATTCTAGGAAACCCCACCAGGGCAGTTGGTCCCCCTACTTGCACCCCTTATGTAAACCAAACTTGGCCATTGTATATATTCTCTTCTATATGGTTTAGTTTGCTTTTTTTTTTTAGGATTTTTGCATCTATGTTCATGAATGAGATTTTTTTTTCTTACACATATCTTGTCCAGTTTTGCTATAAAGATTATGCTAGCTTTATCAAATGAGTTGGGAAATGTACCCTCTTTTTAAATTTTCTGGAATAATTTGTGTAGTCTAAGAACATCTTTGTTGAATGTTTAAAGATCTTATTGGAGAGGCAATCTGGACCTGTGATTTGTTTACGGGAAGTTTTAAGTTATTGAATCTGTTACTTGAACAGTTATGTTTTTATTAAGTTTTTTGTTTTAGATGTCACTTTTCATTTGTTAAATTTTTTCTAGTTATTGTTTATGTCATCTCAATTTTCAGATTTATCAGCATAAGATTGGTCTTAATAGAGTCTTAAGTTTTTAATGTCACCAGGGTTCATTCCTGGCAGTGCTTATTTTGCTTGTTCCTTTCTCTCTTTCTCTTTCGCTTTTTCTTGGATCAATTCTTGCCGGGAATATATCAGTTATATGAATTTTTTCTAATAACCAACTTTTGATTTTGTTTTTCCTCTCTATTTTGTTTGTTTTCTGTTTTATGTTCTTTATTATTTCCATCCTGCTTTCTTTCATTTTACTTTTTTGTTCCTTCCTAATCTGTTGGCTTGGGTGGATATGTATATTATTATGCAGATCATTTTTTTCTAATGTAGGCATTTAGGGCCATAGTTTCTTATTTTTTTAATCTGTACCTAATTCTTTTGGCATCATATTTTGTTTATTATTGTTCAAAATAATTTCTAATTTTCATTATTTTTTTTCTTAAGCCTGTGGCTTATTTAGAAACAAAGGTCTTATTACTTGAACATTGAGATTTTGTTTTTTTGTTCTGGATTTCTGTTATAATTGCATTGTAATCAGAAAGTTGTGTTTTCTTTCTTTGAATATAGTATTTACTGTACCAACTGGTAATTGGTTAAAATTTTGAAATATTTGTGCTTAAAAAGAATGTGTTTTCTGCAGTTGTGTGATTCATGGTAAAGTTGTGAAATGTGTGGTGAGAATTTCCTGCATTCATACCAGGCCTTTCTTTCCTTGTTGTACCTATTACTGGCTCATTATCTTTGAGGTGAATTTCTTATAGATAGCGTATGGTTGAACTATGCTTTGTAAATCTACTCTGCCAGGCTCAGTTTTAAAATTATGTGTTTAGGCCATTTATTTAATATAAATGTTATGGCATAAGCCTGTCATTTTGTTTTTTGTTTTATATATATATATATTTTTATTATTGTTGTTACTTTTCTGTTTTTCTCTTCATGGCTTTTTGCACAGGTTTTTTTTTTTTTTTTTTTTTTGAAATTCCATTTTGATTTATCTATAATGTTTTAAAGTAAATTTTTTGTATCTTGTTTTAGTGGTTGCTCTATTACATCATATATTTTAACTTATCAGTCTACTGGTATTGACATCTGTTTACATTTGTTCTTACATAAGCCATCTTATTTTGCCCCCTCACTACTCTATTATTTATTTATTTGGTTTTGTTCTTGCTTTTTCTGTTTTCTTCTCCGCTTAAAACAAAATGTTGGCTGGGCACAGTGTCTCATACCTGTAATTCTAACACGTTGGGAGGCTTAGGTGGGAGGATCACTTGAGGGCCAGGAGTTCAGGACCAGCCTGGGCAATATAGTGAGACTTTGTCTCTACAAACAATTAAAAAAACTTTGTGGAGCATGGTGGCCTGTACCTGTAGTCCCCTCTACTTGGGAGGCTGAGGTGAGAGGATCGCTTGAGCCTAGGAGGCAGAGGCTTCAGTGAGCTGAGGTTGTGCCATTGCACTCCAGCCTGGGTGACAGAATGAGTCCCTGTCTTTAAAAAAAAAGAAAGAAAGTGCTATGAAAGGGTTAAATAAAGTATTTTAATCAGGTCTGCCATTTCAGGAACTAGATATTAAGTATGTGAGTGTTTGTGGAGTGATAGTATGGGATGACAAGGACTTTGTCTTGCTGTAGTGTGCACTTCATATGGCTAAATGCTTTGTTTTTGGTAGTAACTCTCTTAGAATTAGTATATATTAAGTTTTGCTGCAGTATGCATGTATGTATGTATGTATTTTTTGAGATGGAGTCTTGCTCTATTGCCCAGGCTGGAGTGCAGTTGCACTATCTCAGCTCACTGCAACCTACACCCCCCGGGTTTAAGTGATTCTCCCGCCTCAGCCTCCCAAGTAGCTGGAATTACAGGTACCTACCACCACGCCTGGCTAATTTTTGTATTTTTAGTAGAGACAGGGTGCCACCTTGTTGCCAGGCTGATCTTGAACTCTGACCTCAGGTGATCTGCCTGCCTCAGCCTCCCAAAGTGTTGGGATTACGGGCTTGAGCCACTGCACCTAGCCTTGCTCGATTTTTAAAATCAGCTTTTCCTCACTGAAGGTGTAATGGTGTATTCTTTTGTTCAGTTTGGAACAATTATATATAATTTATTCTAAATTATATTTAAAATTCAAATAATGAGTTTGATACTTAAGCATATCTTTATCAAGGCACTAATGAAAGTCAAATGCGTACCAATGATACCTACCTGCACCAAAGCCATTGTCAGTAATGGGAGAGTCTGTCTCTTACCTTCTTATGGGATTCCGACTGACTTACTCTTTACCTTTATCTTAAATGTTTCTCTAAGTTTTCTTTGGGCTTTGGCACAGTGTTAAGAGAGTGCTTGATATTGATTCCTTAGTCCCATGCTCTCAAATACCATTGTCTTAGTTCTCCATCTTACGTATTTATTTATTTTTTAAGTAGCACCAATCTCTGTAATGGGGTTCAGGTAAATGTGATCTAGGAGTTTATCATCATTCCTAATTTATGATTGATTTTCCTTTAGGTAATAAACAGTTCAGCTTATTGAACTTTTCTTCATATATCTTTAAAACATTCTTGAACTCATATTCAGGCTTTTCTTCTAGGTTCTCCTTCCTGGGGTTATGATGTTTGCAGAGTGAATTTAGCCCGTTTCTTCTTTCCACATCCTTGAAATGGTTGTCCTTCATCTTTTTTCTATTTACTAGTATTAAAATGTCTTGCACTGATGCCCTTATAATTTACAGCTCAAAATCCCTTCAGAATTCTCATCTTGAAATGGAAATGCCTCAAATTTAATATGTGCTCTCTCAACAGTTTTCATTCTTCCAAACTTTTTTCTTGTTAATATTTCTTGCCTGATATTTTGTCAGACTTTCTCATGGATAGGTTATATCATTTTGTTTTGCATTCTATCTGTATGTTTGTCTGGACAACACCATGCCTTCATTATTTCACTTTTAAATTGAACCATATGAAATTGCTGTTTTTGAAGTAAAAATTGTTTTATTATTGGCAGTTTTATGAGTTTCACCTTATATATATAGTAGCCTCCATATATAACAATAATTATATTATCCAGTGAAAGCTTTGAGGTACTAGGAGATGGAAGATTATTTTCAGAGAAGACATTAGAGTTTAATATTTTGAGATTTCAGGTGACTTTGGAAATTTTTCTGGAATTTCAAGTTCAAAAGCAGAATAAAAATTAATTTGATTTCAGTTATTTATGTATCATACAAGTAATATTGGCTATCTTTGGCTATTGATACAGATATTTACTTTCTTTTTAAATATAATTTCAACTTTTAGATTCAGGGAGTACATATACAGGTTTCTTATGTAGATATATTGTGTGATGCTAAAATTTGGGGTACAGTTGACCCTGTCACTCAGAAATGTGAGCATAGTACTCAATAGTTAGTTCTTCAACCCTTTCTCCCTTCCACCACCCCAGTGGTTCCCAGTGTCTGTTGTAACCATCTTTATGAGTACTCAATGTTGAACACCCACTTGTAAGTGAGAACATTATATTTGGTATTTGGTTTTCTGTTCCTTCATTAATTCACTTAGGATGATGACTTCCAGCTTCATCTATGTTAATGCAAAGGACATGATTTTGTTCTTTTTTTATGGCTGTATAGTATTCTCTGGTGTCTGTGTATCACATCTTTATTGAGTCCACTGTTGATGGGCAATGATGAATCTTTGCTGTGATGAATAGAGCTATGATGAACATACAAATACACTTGTGTTTTTGGGAGAATGATTTATTCTCTTTTGGATATATACTCAATAATGGAATTACTGGGTTGAATAGTAGTTTTCTTTTAAACTCTTTGAGAAATCTCCAAACTCCAGTCTCCACAGTGGCTGAACTAATTTACATTTCCACCAGCAATGAATAAACATTCCTTTTTCTCTGCATCCTCACCAGCATCTCTTTTTTTGTTTGTTTTTTCATTTTCAATAATTGCCATTCTAACTGGTGTGAGATGGTATCTTATTTTGGTTTTTATTAACATTTATCTGATGATTAGTGATGTTGAACGTTTTTTCATGTGTGATGGCCATTTGTATGTTGCCTTTTGGGAATTGTCTGTTTATGTCTATGCCCACTTTTTAATGGGGCTGTTTGTTTTTTGTTTTTCATTTATTTAAGTTCCTTATAGATTCTGGATATCAGACCTTTGTCAGATACTCATTCTTCTTTTTAAATGTATTTTTTTAAAGCAATTATACTAAAGACCTCTTATACTAAAGCATTTGTTTAAATAAAAATTTCAAGAGTGGAACATTTTAAGGTAGTTAAATGAAAATGTTTAAGAGATGACCATGGGAGTGTTTTGCTGAATTAGAGGTCAGCATCACTGGATGCTGGAGTTGAAAATGTCCATGAACCCGAAGGCTTCAGGGATGGTGGGGAATAACTGGGATGTTTATAGATGGCTCAAGTGGGTAGACAGGGATTTGGCTGCTTGGTATGAGCTAGACAGAGTGGTTTTTATGTTATGGTGGAAAACTATTTTTAGGGTGGAATACTAATTGTTGGAAATGACCATGGAATGCAGTAGAAATAGTGAGTTCCTATCTATTAGTAAGTCTTGTAAACTCTGGGGCCTCAGAGGCTTTATCAGTTGAGCAGCCATTATTCAAAAGAGTTTCAGGACAGACAGTGTCTCTAAGAGTGAGCAGGGTTTCAGTTAAGGTGACATTGTGTGACATATTTTAAGGTGGTAGGAAGTTTATTAAAGTAGATAGATGAGTTGAAAGCTTTTGAAAATGCTAATCACTCTTTCACCCTTGATTTCTCCATTAGTACTGTGATTTCCCCTGGTTTTCTGGCTGCGACTTTGCCCTTCTTGATAGTTAATGCTGCTTCTTCCTTTGCCCATCTCTTCGACATTGGTGTTTTCTACCATTCCAGTTTTGTTTTTTATCTCTTCTGACTATACTGATTGAAGTTAAGCAATTTCATTTATTGCCTTAGCTTCAGATTTATTATTTACCTTTCTCATAGCTTTTGTACCTTTACATGTGTTGTTATTTAGTCTGCTTATTGTGTCATGCCTTACTGTTTTCTACTTGGCAGAATTATGTTAGTCCTTTAAGGCCCAACCTCTGATTTAATTTTCAATCAAATTTTAGTTATCTAGTCCTGTTCCTACCCTACCAGCTCTACATTAGATGTGGTCTATATTCCCTTAATACGTTGTATACCATCATCATAATGCTTGCTATAATATTTCAACTATTGGCTTTCTTGTTTGCCATATCCCCTAGACTGAACTCAGTGAGGGTAAGGGCTACAATTGTTTTTAGATCCTGTTCTTCTCAATACTTAGGAAGGTGCCTAGAATTGGTAAATATTTGAATGAATAAGTTATTATATTGCCAACTTTGCCTGTATTGCCACAGAAGATACTAATGCTAATAAGTCTCTATAAAAAACCCTGTTCACCCTTATCAGTCATTAAAGAAATGAGTTAATAATAAGGTACTGTTTTCAGTAGGTAGTAAAGAATAGTAGTTAACAGCATGAATTCTGTAACAAGAAGCCTACCTTAATTTGAATTCCAGTTCTGTCACTTACGGAATGATTTTGGACAAATCATTTAACCTTTCTGTGCCTCATTTTTCACATCTGGCAATCAGTAATATATAAGCATTAGTTGTTAATATTTTACATTTATAAATTTGTTCAGTATATCCAGGTTAGAGTAAGACAACCACATATTGTTGATAGAAATTTAAATTGGTATAGTGTTTCTGGAAAGCAGTTTTCTTTTGACTGAATCATTTTATTTTTAATACTCTCTTAATCAAATCTGAAGTAACCTTTTAATAAAATCTGAAAATGAAATGACATCTGAAAGACCAATATGTTCCAGAATAATATATGATAATTTGCCGGCAACTTAAATCTCTCATGAGAAAGGGAATGGTTCAATATGTTGTTTAGTGTTATTCAGCAATTAAATGTTTGCATTTTAGTGGCATGGAAAATTATTATGGTTTAACAGACAAGATATAAAACATAAAATATCTCAGATATGTTTTTAAAACCCTTAAGAAGGAGGTGTTAAGATACTGACTTGTGGTTGCTTTTGGGTGAGGGGATTTAACCTCTGTCAGACTAATGTTTATTTATAAAGTGTGATTAAAGGCCTGGTGCAGTGGCTCACGTCTGTAATACCAGAACTTTGGGAGGCTGAGGCGGGCAGATTGCTTGAGCTCAAAAGTTGGAGACCAGCCTGGGCAACATAGTGAAACCCATCTCTATTAAAAATAAATTAAAAAAAAAAATAAAAGTGTGATTAACAACTGACATGCTGAGTTTTTCTGTTTAACAACTAAATGAGGTAATGTGAAAGTTCTTTGGCTGTCTTGTGTTTTTTTAAGTCACTGTCGTTCATCTCTCATATTTTTATTGTAAAATCAAACTGTTGTATTAAAGAAGTACAACATCATGTTTTCACATAATTCTCTACCATTGCATTTAAAAATGGGAACTTCTAGCTATATTTTGTTGGTGGTTATCCCTCCTGTTAATTTGCCATTAGTGCCCAGTTTGATAGAAATTATTTTCCTTATGTAAATTTATTTTATGATCATGGTGATGCCATTTTGGTTTGGCTTAGGCTTTTTTTTTTGTCTCTCTCTCTCTATTTAATCTGCAGCAACTGGAACAGATCCAGAAGGAGCTAAGTGTTTTGGAAGAGGATATTAAGAGAGTGGAAGTAAGGAATCAAGAATTTCTCGCATCCTTAGCAATTTTTCAATTTCATGAAATTGTCACCTTTCCATTAAGTTACCATGTTAAGTTTATGGGATTGGTCTTAGTTATGAAGAAAGTAACAACAGTTACTTTCATTTTAATTGAGAATGAATTTTTGTAAAAAAAAAAAAAAAATTCTCAACACTTGATGATAAAATGTAGTCTAAATTTGTTTTACAATGTTTTATTGCCATAATTTTTCTCTATTAGATTGACAAAAAAAAAAAAACGTTAGTTTTCTTGGAGTGCCATCATAACTTAAAACTGTCAATTATTACCACTAAAATGCTTTTTTTATTAACAATTTTTACATACCTACTCTGCGCATTTCTAGGAGTTAAGGTTAATTAAAAGAAATATAAGAATACATTACCAATATTCTGGGAATTTACGTTTAATATAGTTTACCTAAGGAAATTTATGGGAGGATCCTTGGGAGTCTTACAGGATATTATGATTTGAAGTTTTTGCCTTTGGCTGTATTTATTAAAAAATTTAGTTTGTGTTTTTAATTATTTATATGTGTTATAATTTTCTTTTGCTGATATGTAGAACATGTTAAAGATTAATGGGTTTAATATTTAGTGGATGTTCAGTATCCTCTGTGGCATTTTTAAGTTGTTACACATTTATGTCACTTACTTGACTGTATAATTGAGCTGAGCTTGGATTAGCCAGAAATAATTCTATCTGATGATGCATCTTTAGTGGCATTTTAAAATTTGCTGTTTTTTCATTAATCAAAATTACATAAAAAAGGAAGCTAGACTGTCAGTGTGAAAGGCAAAATTTATATAATGGTTGATTAGGCCTACTCCTCTGGATTACTGATCGAAAATTAGAGTTTAAGTCATTACTAAACAAAGCTAATATTTCAATCTTAATGTTTGTGGAGAATATATATATATAAAGCAGAGACTTGACATATTCTGGGTGTTTTTTGTGCTTTTGTGTTCAAGAGTTGAACCTGATGATCCAGTTATCTTACTCTGATATTTATCTTAGTATTTATCAATAGATAATCACCTGAATTAATGATGTACTAGTTCACTATTCACGTAGTATAATGTACATGTCATTTAAAATATTTACATTTATCTTTTTCTGCATTTGGTGGCTTCATTAATGATGAACAATATTTAGTAAACAATTTATAGTTCTTTAAGATTGTGTACCATAGAAAAGGCTTGTCTCTTAACTTTTCACATGTCCTTTCTTTTGTATTCTGTGGAGAGGAAGCCTTCAGAAATTTGATGTTGAGACAAATGGGGACTGATGAAAACCCGGGAATAGAAAGGAATATATCATGCCTCTTTTTGATTTATATATCTTCTATTTGAAATGTCTACTATAATTCAAATAATTTTATTTTCAGGAAATGAGTGGCTTATACTCTCCTGTCAGTGAGGATAGCACAGTGCCTCAATTTGAAGCTCCTTCTCCATCACACAGGTACAAGCTTCACACTTGCAATTGATTAGAATTCATGTTACAAAATGTGCATATGGTCTAGTTCTTTAGGAGCATTTTCCATGCAGTGTATAAAGCCCCTGAGAAATTACTTTGGTCATGATCTAGAAATGAGATTCATATGGCCCTTCTGTTTCCTTAATGCGATGAATTTCATGCCAGGAAGAGTTAGCGAGTAGAATACTATAATGTTATGAATTCACAGTTGGATTAAAAGTTTGATGACTTTCTTAAAGTAATGATAGCTTTAAATATCTTGTGAATTAAAGTCAGATGACATTAAAAAATCTAAATTTGAGAACATGAAGTGGTAATATTAGGGAAAAACGTGGTAAGATAAAACCTTGGACTTTTCCCCCTAACTTGTTAAATTTTATTGGGCAGATCACTTTTCCCACATTTAAAATGAGGGCAATAGACAGATCTATTAGTTTAGATTTCCTTGATATTTTCTTATAACTCCTTGTTATTAATTTAATTAATTATTCTCTATGTTATATTAGAATGGCGTTATATTTGTCATGACCATTTCCCAAGATTTTAGAATAATGCCCGGCTTTGTTTAGTAGTCGCTATTTGTAAAATATAGTGAATGTGTGTGTTTCCCTTTTAGCTTCAAAATTGTATCTCATGAAATATGTACTATCTCAGTCTTGAGTTTTGAATTTTTATGCTTGAAATGTTCAAACTAAGAACAGTTTTACATGAAATCATGTATTTTTGGTTTGTTAAATCCACCCTCTGCTTAGGATAATGATGAATGGAATCTTAACAGACAAATAGTTTTAGGATAATGTGGACTCTCAGGAAGTCCAATTCTACTATGGTAGATTATAATAACCTTCAGAAGCTATCACTTTAGGAAAGCTGTTGTGGATCTAGTTTGGTACATCGTGTACAGAAAGAGTGCAGGGATGTTCTAGTTAAGGAGAATTCAGAGGTTTGACATTTTTCCCATTAATTATAGTATGGAGAATCTTTGTGAGTTCTGGTTGATTCTAGTGTTATTTTAACTGTGTAATTCAGTTGATTTTCTTCTATATTTTTCTTTCTTTGAAACATTTGAGAATGACTTGTCTGTGTATATTGTTATCTTTAAGCCTAGAATTCAGTTCTGATATGCACAGGATCTTTGTCAATGGAATATTTATTATGTAAGTACATACAGGGAAGAAAAAGTTGACATATCACAAAAAGTTCACTAATAATAATTCATTCCCATTGTCTTATTCCTCTCTGTTTAACAGTAGCAAATTTTTTTTTTGTATATGTTGTTTCCAAATCTTTGTTACTCAGTCTGTCATTGATTGTTGGATTTTATGAACTTGTGACAGTATAGTGAATTTACTTAATTGCTCTATTTATTGAATACCTCTGATGTGCTAGGAGCTATTCTAGGTGTTGGATCTAGCTGACAAAGTCCCTGTCCTTTTGGAACTTACCTTTTGGAATGTGTATATGGAGGTTGGAGGAGATACTAAAAGGGCTAATGTATAGCATAGTAGTAGTATATAACATAATACAGTCATGCACTGCATAATGACGTTTCAGTCAGTGATGGATTGCATATATGATGGTGATCTCATAAGAAAATAATGATCTCATAAGCACATAAAGAGACCTAATATATGACACTTGATATTGGCATTGCAGATCAAGTAGGGGAAATGACTGATATTCAGTAATGGTGCTGGGACATTGGTTTTTTGCATATATATATTCACATATGTATACACATATATGTATGTATATATGTACATACATATCTGTGTGAGTATATGTATATACATACATACATACACACACCATCTTGGTTTGTGTAAGTATACTCTGTGATCACATAATGACAAAATTGCCTAATGACACATTTCTCAGAATGTGTCCCTGTCATTGAGTGATGCATGACTGCACTACCTTAGGAAGAATAATTAGGCATGGTAGGGGTTTGCAAGAGGATTCTGTTTTAGTTTTCATAGCCAGGCTTCTCCAAGGAGGTGACATCTAAGTTGACACATTAATCAAGTAAAGACTAATTATGATAGAAAGTTATGGGATGGTGTTAAACAGCATCTGATTTAGATTTTAAAATGTTTACTTGGATTCCTGTGTGGAGGACAGAGAAGATACTACCAGTGTCCCTCTCAACCCCCTGACATTGGAAGCTAGGGAGAAAAGTTAGGAAGCATTGTAGTAGTCAGAAGAGAGGAGATTGGTTTGCATTAGGATTTTATTGATGGAAGAGGTAAGAGTGGTTGTATTGTAAAATAAAGTAGCAGATCTTGTAAAACATACTAGATTTCGTGAAGTTTATGAAAATGTTGGAGAATTGCTAGAAATGCTTGCAAAGCTATCATTAAATTAGATTCTAGCAGAGTTATATGGGTTAACAGTTCAAGAAGCGAAAATAGGCAAACAGTATTTTCTTCAAGAGTGTTTTGATGTTTTCTGTAAACAAGTGATTTGAGTATCACTGAAGGCTTCAGAGAGGCACTTGGGAAAAATGATGTAGCCCTTAAATACTCTTGAGTGAAAATGATCCTTAAGATTACGATTTGAAATCAGACATGCTGACATGAATATTATCTTTTATAATACTATTAATATTTGATTTTTCTTTAAGCAGCAGCATGTAGTTGCAATTTTACTAATCATTTTTCTTTCAGAATTAATAGCTTCATTATTATTTAAATGCCAGACAATTTTTGTTCTTATTCCTCACTAAAAAGTTTTGATCTCTCTTTTAAACAGGCTTACTTTACAAAGTTCTTTTCTAGATTCGTTAGTTTTCTGTAATGATTATCTTTATTATATGTCAGGTCACTGAATCCTTTACATAGATTCTGGGTTTATGTTTAGATTATGTATTTAAATGAAAAAAGAAAAGCAGAAGCCAGATAATGGTATTCCCTCCCTTTCCCAGTCCCCCACAGAACTTTATATTCTACCTACTTTGATTAGCTATAATTGTCATATCCTGTTTTACTGCTTCTGTCATACCCTGTTTTATTGCTTCTGCCTTGTTTAGATCCTTAGCATCACCTAATCTAGCAATAATCTTTTAACCTATCCTCTTATGTGTTATTGTCAGAAATATGATGTTTCTTTCCTGCTTAAAATTTTTCAGTAGCTGCCTATCATGTACATTGGTTTAGATCCATCTCTTTGCATGACCCTCCGTAATTACCTAGCCCCAGCCTACTGTTTTCGTGCTTTAAAATTGTATGTAACTCTCAAAGCAGAATGTTAGGGTATCTTTGCTTATACTGTTGCTTTTGCCTAGAAACTTCTCCTGGATTGAACTGTTAAGTAACTATCCCCAAAGACCTGAAACCTAGGGTGAGGTCTTTCTTTTTATTTTTGATTTTATTTATTTTTTGTTTTTATTATTATACTTTAAGTTCTAGAGTACATGTGCATAATGTGCAGGTTTGTTACATATGTATACTTGTGCCATGTTGGTGTGTTGCACCCATTAACCCGTCAGCACCCATCAACTCGTCATTTACATCAGGTATAACTCCCAATGCCATCGCTCCCCGCTCCCCGTAATAGGCCCTGATGTGTGATGTTCCCCTTCCCGAGTCCAAGTGATCTCATTGTACAGTTCCCACCTATGAGTGAGAACATGTGGTGTTTGGTTTTCTGTTCTTGTGATAGTTTGCTGAGAATGATGATTTCCAGCTGCATCCATGTCCCTACAAAGGACACAAACTCATCCTTTTTTATGACTGCATAGTATTCCGTGGTGTATATGTGCCATATTTTCTTAATCCAGTCTGTCACTGATGGACATTTGGGTTGATTCCAAGTCTTTGCTATTGTGAATAGTGCCGCAATGAGCATAATGTGCATGTTTCTTTATAGCAGCATGATTTATAATCCTTTGGGTATATCCCCAGTAATGGGATGGCTGGGTCATATGATACTTCTAGTTCTAGATCCTTGAGAAATCGCCATACTGCTTTCCACAATGGTTGAACTAGTTTACAATCCCCCCAACAGTGTAAAAGTGTTCCTATTTCTCCACATCCTCTCCAGCACCTGTTGTTTCCTGACTTTTTAAAGATTGCCATCCTAACTGGTGTGAGATGGTATCTCATTGTGGTTTTGATTTGCATTTCTCTGATGGCCAGTGATGATGAGCATTTTTTCATGTGTCTGTTGGCTGTATGCATGTCATCTTTTGAGAAATGTCTGTTCATATCCTTTGCCCACTTTTTGACGGAATTGTTTTTTTTTCTTGTAAATTTGTTTGAGTTCTTTGTAGGTAACTATCCCCAAAGACCCCAAACCTGGGGTGAGGTCTTTCTATTCTTTTTTCAGATGCCCTTTCCCTAAAAACTTAAGGGAAGGGAAAAGGAAGCAGGAGATAGAATTAACCACTTGTTTTGTAAAGATTTCTACTTATTTTGATCCTGTTTCTATAGTATGTATTACTTTGGAAAAAATACATGTTTTCCATGCTGTACTGTAATCCTGTGAATATTGTTTTTTTCTTATACTTCCACATTTTTATGTATTTATGTATAATAGGGACTTAAATATAAGGTTTTGAGTAAATATATACCTAACCTAGAATGTCATTTAATTTTCAATTTGTGAATTTACTGAAGCATGACATTTAGTATACTTAATAAGTAAATTAATTATTTTAATTTTACTATAAAAGCTATCAGTTATGCTTCATTGAGGTGAGGTATTTAAAAAATAAAAATAAAAATCAGTTGAATTTTTTAACCTTTAAGCTTTCATCCATTTCAAACTTTCCATATAATCAATCAGACCTATGACTGCTATACTTAGAACCTTTTTAATCTGTTTTAAATTCTAAGGAAGAAAGTCTTCACAATTCTCAGTATAAACCATAGTTTACATTTTATTGTTGCATAGTTGTGTGTGTCAAATAATGAGTAAATTAGAGATTGGTAGGCAAGCATAGTCTCTTTTACTTATTGCAAAGTGGAATTGGTTCTTTTGTATAGGAAGGTGATTGTGAGGATATATATCCTAATTGCCCTTCTAGAGTATTATTAATTTTTTAGACATTTTTTAACTTTTTAGCTCAGACTTTATTTAAATAATACGGCAAAACATTTTTGTTAGGTTCTCTTCCTGGCAAATAGGACAGTGCTATTTTTTTTAGATTAAAACATACTTAGACTAGGCTTTATTATCTCTGAATTTTTGAGAGCGTAAACTGGGTGGACTCTACATGGACTAACAAATGTGGATGTTAGGCTCTTTAAATCTTATTTACTTTAATATTCTGTGTAATTGAATAGAAAGCACTGCTAAATAACTTATTATCAAGCCTATGAAGCCATTAGCTTAGTATAAACCTAGTATTACCCTCTTGTGGTTAGCTGTATATCTGGTGTGATGAGGAACATTGGCATACAATTCATTAGATTTTAAATCCTCGTCAAAGCCATTGCAGTAACTTTGCTTTTAAATTTCTGAATGTATCTTATTGATGTGATTTCTCTCTTAGAAATAATTATCTCATAATTGCTTTATTCTTTGTCTTTAAGCAGTTTTGGAATGGTGAGTTATTAGTCTCTTCTGTGTGTTCAGAACATCAGAGAACTTAGTTTGAAAAATGTTGTATTAGTTGAAGCTTCTCTATCTCCTTCAGCTGGGTATGCTTGATAAGATCTAGGTAGTTGCTGGAGTTAAATTTGCATAATAAGTCTTGTTTTTCTAAGATAGTATGTAAATGTAGTACAAAATACAAGTACTAAATAAAATTTTTTGATCTATAGTCTCTTATCTTTAAAATGCTTTTACTGATAAGAAATTGCTGTTGATTGAAAGTTTAATTCATTTTTTAAAATATTGTCATGCAGGAATGCATTAGTTTAAATTCTGAATTGCCTATTTTCTGTGTTAGAGGAAGAAGGAGATTTATGAATAAAATATGTAGGTAAGACTTATATAAGACACTTTTGATTTTATTTACTCCATCAAACATTTTTGAAGCATACCTTTTATTTGTGTTTCTATAATTTTGACAAAGTTCCAGATGAATCAAAGTATAGGGATAATAGGAAAAAGCAAGGAATCATTTTATGGAGGCTAGGAATATTTAACATTAAAAATATATATGTAGGGTAGTGATCTAATACCTTGTGAATTCATATATTTTATAATTTGAATACATTAATGATACTTAAACAATATTGCATAATAGCTTCTGGACTACATTAAGAAATTCCTCTAGTTTACTCTTGTCACTCTGTGCAATTATACTAATCTCTGGTCATTGAAAGAATATATGCTTGGGATGGGTATGGAGGACAGGGATGAGTCTTTAGTAGATGAAAAGTGAGCCATCTTCCCTATTTTTGCATAGTGAGTCTTTGGCTGGATTATTACCCCTGACATTGTCATCTACCACTTCACATGTTAATGCTTAAGTTCTTAGTACTTTTTGGCAACTGTTATTGGTTCAACAACTTTATTTGATAAGTTTTCTTCTTAATGCAGGAAATGAAATGTTTTTATGATCAAGTTGAACTAATCCTTAAGGGGAAGCTTATGACAATACAGGAAATTATCTGTACACAGGCTAATACTTTTTCTCAAATCTTCAAGGTTAGGTGATTATAGATGGATTTTTAAGAAATTTCAACTACACTTGGATTGGATAGTTTTGAACATACATGATGTTTTGCTGTGTTTTAATGAAGCTTACCTTTATGTGAGAGTAGTAAAACCATTTGATTGTTTTATTCTTGTGAGTACTAAGGGTTACTTGACTTAATTCTGACCCTAAACCATGCCAAGGAGTTGAACTTGATGCCAAAGTCAGTAAAATAATTGAAGAATCTTAAGGAATCTTGATTGTGAACTAAAACAAAAACAAACACAAAACACAGGAAACAAACTTGCATGGCAATAACGTAGGGGATACTCTTCATACACCTGTAATTTCTTATTAAAATTGATAGGTAATAGAAATTCAGTAAGTTCTGAAAACGTTTCTTAAAACTGTAATTTTCTTTAGAATAGTTGAAGAATTTATTTTCAGTCATTCAACCAGTATTTGAGGTGTACCAGGCATGTATAAAACACTGTGTTAGAACCCAATTATTGAGAGAAAATATTTGTAAATCATATATTGGATTAGGTGCTAACATGCAAAATATACAAGGAACGAAATATACAAATACTCTATGAAACAACCTATTTTTAAAATGAGTAAAGGACTTGAACAGGTATTTCTCAAAAGAAGCCATAGAAATGGCCAACAGATATATGAAAAAAATGCTGAACATCTCTAATCATCGGAAAAATGCAAATTAATGCACATTAATTTCTCACATTTCTTAGATTGGCCATTATCAGAAAGATGAAACAAATGTTGATGAGGATGTGGAGAAAAGGGAGCTCTTATACACTGTTGGTGGTATTATAATTAGTACAACTACTTTGGAAGACATTATGGAGGTTCCTCAAAAAACTAAAAATAGAACTAAAAATAAAAATACGATCCTGCAATCCCGTTACTGGGAATATTCTCAAAGGAAATAAAATCACTATGAAAAAAATCCCATCTTCTTTGTCCCATTATTCACAGTAGCCATGCAAACAATGTAAGTATTTATGTAAATGGATGAATGGATTTAAAACATATGTTGTATGTGTGTATATATACATACACACACACACACACAGGAATACTATTGCACCTTAAAGAAAACCCAGGAAGTTCTGTCATTTGCACCAACACAAATGAACCTAGATGACATTATATTAAGTGAAATAAGACAGGCACAGAGAGACAAATACTATATGATCTTGCTTACATGTGGAATCTAGAAAAGTTGAACTCACAGAAGTAGAGCATAGTATGGTGGTTAACAGAGATTAGAAGTGGATGGGGAGAGGAGAGAAGTTGGTCAGTGAGTACGAAGTTATAGTTAGGAAGAATCAGTTCTGGTGTTCTGTTGTGCAACAAGGTGGTTATAGTTAATGATAGTGAATTGTGTATTTTAGAATAGCAAAAGAGAGGATTTTAAATGTCCTCACAAATATTTGAGGTGGTGGATATGCTATACTCTGATCATTTCACAATGTATGCAGAGATCACAATATTTTATACCTCATAAATATTCACAATTATTATGTCAATTAAAAATAAAAATGTAAAAAACACTTAGGCACTGGGATATATTGATGAATATGACAGACCCTAGAACCCTGTTCTCATGGTTACATATTCTTAGGAGGAAAAATAAGATATGTGGGTGAATTGATTATTCTCTTTAAAATTTGGTGTAAATAGACTTTTTGATTCCAATAATTTATAATCATCACACTGTTTAACTCAAAAACTGTAGTAATTATGATTAATTGGTAGGCATTTCAGGATTTCTATAAAATATCCTTGGGTTCTTGTTAAGAACTAAAATCATCAACAGAATGAAGGATAAAAATCAATGATCATTTCAGTTGATACCTAAAAAGTGATGTTGATGCCAGGCGTGGTGGCTCACACCTGTAATCCCAGCACTTTGGGAGGCCGAGGCGGGCGGATCATGAGGTCAAGAGATCAAGACCATCCTGGCCAGCATGGTGAAACCCTGTCTCTACTAAAAATACAAAAAGCTGGGTGTGGTGGTGCACACCTGTAGTCTCAGTTACTCAGGAGGCTGAGGCAGGAGAAATCGCTTGAACCCAGGAGGCAGAGGTTGCAGTGAGCCGAGATTGTGCCACCGCACTCCAGCCTGGTGACAGAGCGAGACTCCGTCTCAAAAAAAAGAAAAGGAAAAACAAAGTGATGTTGATGAAGTTCAACATTCCTTCATGATAAAAACCTTTGATAGATTGTTTATAAAAGGAACACACTTCAGCGTAATAAAAGCCATATGTGACAGACCTATAGCTAGTTGTACTAAATGGTGAAAAAGTGAAACCTTTCCTCTTAGATCTGGAACTCAACAAGGATGCCCACTTTCACCATTGTTACTCAACATAGTACTGGAAGTCCTAGCTAGAGCAGTCAGATAAGAGAAATAAATAAAGGGCATCCAGATTGGAAAGGAAGAAGTCAAATTATCCCTGTTTGCAGATGATACGATCATATATTTGGAAAAATCTATAGACTCCACCAAAAAACTATTAGAATGAAATGATACAGATTCAGTAAAGTTGCAGGATACAAAGTCAACATACAAAAAATCAGTAGCATGTTTGTATGCCAGCAGTGAACAATGTGAAAAAGAATAAAAAGATATTCTTATTTATAAAGCCACAAATAAAACTAAGTACTTAGGAATTAACCAAATAAGTGAAGGGTATCTGTAATGAAAACTATAAAGCACTGATGAAAGAAATTGAAGAAGACACAAGTAACTGGAAAGATATGCCATGTTAATGGATTGGAAGAATCAATATTGTTAAAATGTCCATACTACCCAAGCAATCTACAGATGCATTGCAATCACTATCAAAACACCAATGACATTCTTCACAGAAATCGAAAAAAAATCCTGAAATTTATATGGAATCACAAAAGACCCAGAAGAGCCAAAGCTGTCCTGAGCAAGAAGAACAAAAATAGAGGAATCATATTACCTGATTTTAAATTATACTGTATAGCTATAGCAACCAAAACAGCATTGTACTGGCATAAAAACAGACACATGCCAATGGAACAGAATAGAAATAGAGGACCCCAAGACAAATTCACACACCTATAGCGAACTCGTTTTTGACAAAGGTGCTAAGAACATACATTGGGGAAAAGACATTCTCTTTAATAAATGGTGCTGGGAAAACTGGATATTTATGTGCAGAGGAATGAAACTTGATTCCTACTCTCATCATATTCAAAGATCAAATCAAAATGGATTAAAGACTTAAAGTCCTCAAACTGTGAAACTACTACAAGAAAACATTGCGGAAACTCTGGGCAAAAAGTTTTTGAGTAATACCCCACAATCACAGGCAACCAAAGCAAAAATGAACAAACGGGACCATATCAAGTTAAAAAGCTTCTGCACAGCAAAGGAAACAATCAATGAAGTGAAGAGACAGCCCACAGAATGGGAGAAAATATTTGCAAGCTACTTATCTGACAAGAGATTAATAACCAGAATATACAAGGAGCTTAGACAGTTCTATAGGAAAAAAAATGTAATAGTCATTTGAAAATGAGTAAAAGATTTGAATAGGCACTTCTCAAAAGAAGACAAAAATGGCAAACCAGTGTATATAGAAGTGTTCAACCTCATTGATCATCAGAAATGCAAATCGCAACTACAATGTGATATCATCTCACCCCAGTTAAAATGGCTTTTATCCAAAAGTTAGGCAGTAACAAATGCTAGTGAAGATGTGGAGGAAAGGGAACCCTTGTCTGTGCTGGTGGGAATGTAAATTAGTACAACCACTTTGGAGAACAGTTTGGAGGTTCCTCAAGAAATTAAAAATAGTAGTGTATTACCTAACAATCCCACTGCTGGGTATATATCCAAAAGAAAGGAAACCCATATATGAAAGAGTTATCTGCGTTCCCACGTTTGTTGCAGCACTGTTCACAATAGCCGAGATTTGGAAGTAACCTATGTGCCCATCAACAGATGAAGGAATTGAGAAAATGTGGTACACATACTCACTCAATGGAGTACTATTCAGCTGTAAAAAAGAATGAGATTCTGTTATTTGCAACAACATGGATAGAAATGTAGGTTATTATGTTAAGTGAAATAAGCTAGGCACAGAAAGATAAACAACACATATTTTCAGTTATTTGTGGGATCTAAAAATCAATTGAACTCATGAAGATAGAGAATAGAAAGATGGTTACCAGAAGCTGGGAAAGGATAGTACGGGGCTGGGGAAGTGGGAACGTTTAATAGATTAAAAAAAAAAAATTAATTAGAAGGAATAAGATCTAGTATTCGATAGCACAACAGGGCAACTATAGTCAATAACAATTTAATTGTACATTTAAATATAAAAGTATAATTGGATTGTTTGTAACACAAAGGATAAATGCTTGAGGGGATGGATATCCCCATTCTCCATGTTGTGATATTACATGTTGCATGCCTGTTCCAAAATATCTCATGTACCTTGTAAGTATATACACCTGCTGTGTACCCAGAAACATTAAAAATTAAAAAAAAATTAAAAAGATCTAAAATCACTGCCTGACAAATATGTTAAAAGTTCGTTTAGATTCTGAAATCTGAGGTGTGAAGAAGCCAAATTGCAGTGTTCATGAGTGTCAACCAAGACTCCTATTTGAAATGCAGATTTTAAAAATCTGATTGATTAGGTTTGAGTTAGATCTCAGATTCAAATGCAGGCCTGGGGTTGGGGCGTGGCAGAGATGCTACTTTAGAAAATATGGGAAAATTGATTTAGTAATTGATGATAAGCCTGTGTTACTTACATGTGCTTAAATAAATCCTTAAATCTGACATGCTTATTTTCCTTTTTATAAGAGAAAGTTCAAATATTCAACACAAACATTTTATAACTGCATATTTCATGTTTTGTGCAGGATGGGGGTAAAGATTTTTAATTATTTTACTCTATTCTGTAAAGTTACACATTCTTCTATAATGTCTTTGAAATACCTCAGGTAAAGTTTCTGGGCTTGAGAGGGCCAGAAAAGTTAAAATCAAGTCTCTGTAAAGGAAACAAATTGTTGGTATATACCAGCCATTCCCTGTTAATTCCGTTTGTATGCTGTGATCAAAGCCTCATGTTTATGGCTTTTTGTCCTTTCGGGTTAGAGTCATTTAGAGTCACATAGGAAACTTTTTACCCCTTTAATTATTATAGATGTAGTTTGATTCTAGGAGATCAGACGTGGGGGTACCTAGGGAAACCAAAGCTGCACAGCTTTGCTTAGGTATAAGGACAGCCGTATACAAATGTAAAGTTTCATGTGCTGTTATCATTTACCATTTCTGCTGCTCATGCTCTCTCTCCTACCGAAGTCCCATCATATTTTTCCCATTCACCACATCCCCCAATCTTTGAATTTTTAGTTAATTGTTTTTGGAATGCTTCTTCTACTTATTTCTGGAATAATTCTGATGTTATTTCAGATAGTTCTTTTTTTAAAAGAACTATCTTTTTTTTTTTTTTAAGCAGGTTCTTTTTTTAAAAGAACCCTGGTGGATTGTATCAACTATATCACCTGATAATTTAAAATTTCTACTGTGTGAATTACAAATAAATTGTAATCTACTCCAACTTGTTGGAAAGTAGTAATAGAATACAAACTAGTCAAATATACCACTTTGTGTAATGAACTGAAACTTTCACTCATTTTGTTGGAGGCATATCAGTCTTGTTGGTCTTATTCCTTTGAGCTTATTTTTGTCTATTTTCGCATTCTACCAACCGAAGTAGTTGACTTCCAAAAGTAATAAAGCAATAGACTCAGACCTGTTCCATCTTTTAGAAATTTTCCTTACTGCTTGCTTTTTATATCTGCTAGCAGTAAGTTTCTTTCTAAGGAAACTCCTCTTACAAAGAAAACTTTTAAATGAGCTGCTCTTTTGCTTTCCTTTTTCAGTTTCAGAATTATTATGTATTAAACATTTTAAAAGGCAATATAAATATTAGGTTCTATAGTCCCCGTATGCATTATATAACTATGACTCTTTGTAACCATATACTAATTAAAAGACAAGAGGGTGCGGCGTAAATTTTTTTCTGGGGTTCTAAAACACTGTGATAGTTTCTGTTGTTTGAAGAATAAATTGCCCCATGTCTTTTCTGTAGAAATCATAGATAAGTACTCTATCCCTAGTACTTTTGTTGTTGTACTAACCTTGCATTCCTTAAGTAAACCTAAATTTGTATGATATATAAATTCCCAAAACGTTTTTGGAAATCTTTTGGATCAGAGTATAGTCATATTCCTTTCCTGCCTTTACCGATTTTAGAAAGGTAACAGAGTACGTATGCCATTTATCATATAATGCTGATGGAAGAATAAGAGGGACTTTCCCATAATCAAGCACATTAGTATTTCAACATTGAGACATGATGTCAGATGTGTTCAGACCAAGTTTTTTATTTTTACCTTTAAATAGGTTGCAAACAAGCATTTGATTTTCAGAGTTTTGAATTTTAGGTCTTATATAATCTTTCTGAGCCCAAACTTTTTTTTAAGGCCAAACTATATTGCGAAAAATCTATTTATTGCTTAAAAAGCCATTGTCATCACCAATATTTATTTATACAAAACTTGTGTCCTTGAAATTCAGATACCATGAGAAGAGTTTAGTATTGTCTGTTCCCAAACAGGCAATGAAAGAAGATTTCATTTTAATTTTCAGTTGGATTTTGCATCAAAATCAGGAAATCTATTTTAGAAATACTGTCCTAGAGGAGAACTGCATTTATATGTTGCAACTGTCAAAGTAGTATTCCAGCTGTGGAATTGTGTCATTGCACTCCAGCCTGGGGTGACAGAGTGAGATCATAAACAAATGACATATAAAGACATGAAAATAATGTCTGGTACATAGTAAGAACTCAATAAATGTTAGCTGCTGCCATTATTGTTGTTGACAGATTAGTCGCATAGATTTTGGGTGATATATTTGACTACTTGTGTCAAATGTTAAAGGGTATATGGAGTAAAACAAGAAAAAACATGAAGAATGATTTTTAGTATCGCTGGAGGTCTCTGCAAAATTGGGGCCACAACAATTTTGGTTGCCCAATAAATGGGATTTATTATTAATTTAAAATTAAATTAAAAATATTAAATTATTTAAAATTTAGTATTTTCAGGTTACTTCTTAGTGTTTTCTTTTGGAGAAACTGGTTCAGTAACTATATGTAGAACACTGGAAAGGAACAAGTTTTATTTGTAGCTCCATTTGATTTATTTATTTAAATGTAGACTTTTTTCTCTCTTTTACATTTATAGCAAAAAATAAATGATAATAGTCTAATTTTATGTGAGTATATGGCATTTTGGACTCTCTTTGATTCCTTTATTTGTAATTCCATATTTATTGTGTGCGTTTATCCTAAAACGATCTCAGTGTGCTTTATTTTTGCTCATTGATTTAAAATTTCTCATTATAATTTAATTAGCTAATATATCTACTAATAATTTAAATTTAAACCATTCTTTTTCAGTATGAAAGGCTAGTCTAAAATCAATATGCCTATTATTTTTCCAAGAGTGAACCATTGTTTTCTCTTGGTTACCTCTTCATTATACTATACCTCATATGTGAAATTGACTTCATAATCTTACCTTCTAGTTAGGAAATATGTCTTTACTTTTGAAGGAAAATAATGTAGGTGAAAATAGTTATATGACATCTACTGGCATAACTGAATTTCTTTGATACCTCAAATTAACAGCTACATTGTTTTTACTTATTTTAGCAAAGCTTCTCATTGTTACCAGCAAGAAGATTAGGAACTGTTTTATTATCTTTTGATTAAAGTGTATTACTCCTATATCAGTTTTACTTACTACCCTGAAAATTTTTTTCCTTGACATCTTTTGATGTCTTTATTAAGTGTTTTGTTGTTGTTGTTGTTGTTTTGTTTTGTTTTGGAAGTGGAGTCTTGCTCTGTTACCCAGCACCGAGGCTAGAGTGTAATGGTGTGATCTTGGCTCACTGCAACCTTCTCCTCCCAGGTTCAAGAGATTCTCCTGCCTCAGCCTCTCTGATAGCTGGGATTGCACGCACTTTCCATTACCCCCGGCTCATTTTTGTATTTTTGTAGAGTTGGGATTTCACCATGTTGGCCAGGCTGGTCTTGAACTCCTGACTCAGATGATCCACCTGCCGCGGTTTCTTAAGCTAGTATAACTTTTATAATTTTATTGACATTTATTTGAAAAATACATGATTCTGTCTTATATTTATAGGTTACTGTTTTTCATTTTTCTCTTTAAAATATGTCTATGAAGTAGGGGCTTATCCAGGATTTTCCTGTTCTTCAGTTAGAGAACATAAAGTGCCTAGGTAGTTTATATAGCATGGTGGTTCTTGTGGACTCTGGAACTTGACTACTTGGGTTTGAATAATAACATTGCTGTTACCCAGTGTTGTTATCTTGAGCCAAATATATAATCTCTCAGTGCTCGAGTTTTCTTACTTGAGAAATGAGAATGATAATAGTATTATCTACATTAGAGCTGTGAAGTTTATTTAGGTTAGTGCATAGTAAACCCTCAGTAATTGGTATTATTGATATTGTTATTGCCATCTAGTGACTGTGGATGAATCAAGAGTTAAGTAGTAGTATAGCACCAGAGTCAAGAGGGACCCAGCCCTGTCAGTGCTTTCTAATATTCTTTTTTTTTTTTTTGAAATGGAGTCTTGCTCTGTTGCCCAGGCTGGAGTGCAGTGGCGTGATCTCTGCTCATGGCAGGCTCCACCTCCCGGGTTCATGCCATTCTCCTGCCTCAGCCTCCCGAGTAACTGGGACTACAGGCGCCCGCTACCACGCCCGGCTAATTTTTTGTATTTTTAGTAGAGACGGGGTTTCACCATGTTAGCGAGGATGGTCTCGATCTCCTGACCTTGTGATCCACCCACCTCGGCCTCCCAAAGTGCTGAGATTACGGGCGTGAGCCACCGTGCCCAGCTACATTCTTTTCTGTGTGTGTGTGTGTATGTGTATGAATGTATGAATGTATGATATAAAGCAGAATTAATGGATTTTATTATTCAGATTTTTCTGTTGCTGTCTGTATTATACCTTTTTCTTAGTGAATTAAATTAAAAACTACTAGAAAATAAGTTTCATATTCTGTAATCATTAATAAGATACTATTTTTAATGCTTAGTTTTATCTGCAATAAACTGATGAGCATTTTTTAACATATATGAAATGTAGAATTATATCACTGTATACACTGAGATACCAGTATTCATTTTTTTGGCTTACAGTCACAAAATTCTGAATCATAAATCTGTAAAAATGTATAGCTGGAAATGTTCTGTTCTGTAGGCCTCTAAATATGCAACTACACGATTTTATTAATGTTATACAAACGCTAGGGGGTTGAGTTTCATTAGTAGGAAGAACAGAGATCTTTAATGCATTGCATTACCTCACTTTCAGTCCTATTAGTCTCTGGATGGAGTAAACTGAAAATAGCATGCAGTCTTGTCATACCAGTGTGTGACTCTATAGGAAAGGCAAGCAATGGTTACATTTTATCTAAATAAACTCATGACAAGAACATTTGAATTCTTTATATGGTTAAGTTCTTTAAAGGCTCTTTTGTAATTCAGTTTTGCTATAGGAATTGTTAACACAATTAACAGTTTTTTTTTTTTTTTTTATGTGCTATATTTTTTGTCACTCATCTAACTTTATTTTTTCGTTGATACATAGTATTTTGTACATGTCTATGGGGATACTTGTGATATTTTTTACATGCATAGAATGTGTAATGATCAAGTCAGAGTATTTGGGAGTTATCCCATCACCTTGAGCATTTATCATTTCTTCTGGCTATTTTGGTTTTGGTTTTGGGTTTTTTTTTTTTTTTTGAGACGGGGCCTCTCTCTTGCCCAGGCTGGAATGCAGGGATGTGATCACAGTTTATTGTAGCCTTGACCATTTGAGATTAAGTGATCTTCCCACCTCACCCTCTTGAGTAGCTGGAACCCCAGGCATGCACCACCACACACAGTTAATTATATGTAGAAAACGGGGTCTCACTATGTTTTCTGGGCTGGTCTTGAACTCCTGGGCTCCAGTGACCCTCCCACCTTGGCCTCCCAAAGTGCTACGATTATAAGCATGAGCCACCGTGCCTGGCCTCTTCTAGCTATTTTGAAATATACAATATATTGTTGTTAACTATAGTCACCTTAGTCTGCTGTCAAACCTTAGAACTTATTTCTTTCATGTAATTGTGTGTTTGTACCCATTAACTATGCCTTTAAAAAAAAGAAGACTTCTGTGTAGGCAGATTCATATGATTTATTTTTGAAAATGTGAAGTTTTATGTTACTAATCTTGTTAATAAAAGAAACTAAAATTTATTGAATATTTACCGTATTTTGGCATCATACTGTGAACTTTACATGCATTATCTTATTTATTTATTTATTTTTTTTTTTTTTTTGGTGAGACGGAGTCTCGCTCTGTCGCCCAGGCTGGAGTGCAGTGGCACGGTCTCGGCTCACTGCAAGCTCCGCCTCCCGGGTTCACGCCATTCTCCTGCCTCAGCCTCCCAAGTAGCTGGGACTACAGTCGCCACCACCTCGCCCGGCTAGTTTTTTGTATTTTTAGTAGAGACGACGGGGTTTCACTGTGTTAGCCAGGATGGTCTCGATCTCCTGACCTCATGATCCGCCTGCCTCAGCCTCCCAAAGTGCTGGGATTACAGGCGTGAGCCACTGCGCCCGGCTGCATTATCTTATTTAAATCTCAAACTTCTCTGATTTGTCTTCATCATTTAGTAGATGGAGAAGCTAGAGCCCAAGTAAGATTAACCTCTTGCCCAGAGTCAGGCCATTCACTTCTATGGGTAAAATCCAAACTGTGTACTTCTTTTTTTTTTTTTTTTTGAGGCGGAGTCTCGCTCTGTCACCCGGACTGGAGTGCAGTGGCCGGATCTCAGCTCACTGCAAGCTCCGCCTCCTGGGTTTACGCCATTCTCCTGCCTCAGCTTCCCTAGTAGCTGGGACTACAGGCGCCTGCCACCTCGCCCGGCTAGTTTTTGTATTTTTAGTAGAGACGGGGTTTCACCGTGTTAGCCAGGATGGTCTCGATCTCCTGACCTTGTGATCCGCCTGTCTCGGCCTCCCAAAGTGCTGGGATTACAGGCTTGAGCCACCGCGCCCGGCCAACTGTGTACTTCTAAGAGTACCTCCCATGCTTTAACCTTTGAGGTTCTTTCAGTACTAAGTAATTAATCATCTTGTATATTTGCATATAGAACCATTCTAATTAGTAATCTCAATTTCTTAAATTTTATAGGATAGAAAGAATATAATTTTTTTGTTGTTGTTGTTTTTTGTTTTTTGAGACAGAGTCTCACCCTGTCACCCAGGCTGGAGTGCAGTGGTGTGATCTCAGCTCACTGCAATCTCCATCTCTCAAGTTCAAGTAATTCTACTGCCTCAGCCTCCCAAGTAGCTGGGATTACAGGAGCGTGCCACCACACCCAGCTAATTTTTTTATTTTTAGTAGAGATAGGGTTTCACCATGTTGGTCAGGCTTGTCTTGAACACCTGACCTCAGGTGATCTGCCCGCCTTGGCCGCCCAAAGTGCTGAGATAACAGGCATGAGTGACCATGCCTGGACTAAACATGTTTATAGTAGAAATAGAGAAAAAGAATTTACAAAAAGTAAATCGTAATGTGTACAGTTGGTATATATGTCATGTGGTTTTCAGTTGTTGATGGTTTTTTATGTAGGGCTTATTTAAAGATGGGAGGGAGATAGGAATGATGAAATGGTAAGATAGAAATGCCAAGATAGAGGAAGTAAAAGATAGCCTACGCTTCTGAATGTTTTTTTAGGGTTAGATAGAATATATAGAGGATATAATCAAATAAAAAGAACCAATGGAGAAAGCATATTATGTTTGACCAGAGCAGAGGAAGCTAGCATATTGATTTTGGGTTACAAAGGCAAGATTATTGTTATTTTACCATTTATTTTATTCTTTTGATAGTTCTGTTTTTCACATGAGGTTTGATTATAATATTTTGAAGCTAGGAGAGACTCGAGATAATATATAAATAGCTAGCCTTCATCACCTCATTTTTATAGATGAGGAATCTTGAGTGATTGATTATAAGGTAACTATCCAAGAACACATAGCTTTTTAATGACATAGCAGGGTCTGTTAACCATAGATTTTGATTGCATGCTTGTGCTCTTTTCCCAATAGTGTAAATTTTCTTTTCCTTAAAGTTCCCCAAACCTGATTAACCTATCTGAAAATGAAATATAAACAAGTAAATCTATATAGACACCTGCCTTGTGATTATCCCCTGTTGACATTATTTCTTGGTTTATATGTTTGAGGTGTTGAGTTGAAGTGGTAAATTGCTTAAATATTTGCTGATATGTCATGGGTTGTCTATTTGATGTTTAATGATTGACAATAAATGTTTTCTTTGCTTAGAAATTAGAAATACTGGGCTTATGTATGATATACTTTAGATTTAGTTTTTCAGTTGTTAAAATTATGTAAATACTGAAATCACATTTTTCTCTCTTCATTTTGCAGTAGTATTATTGATTCCACAGAATACAGCCAACCTCCAGGTTTCAGTGCCAGTTCTCAGGTAAACGATATCTTTGTTTTAATGATACCACAAGTATAATTGTCTGAGTTATAAAGTCATAGATTAGTTTACTAAAGTGTCCTGTCACAAAGACAACCATTTTGAATGCAGTGGTGTTGATTAGCACTTGAATAGCTCTTATGCATAATGGCAGAATCAAATATTAATAATTGCTTTTTCAATGATAACTTAAGTTTATTTTCTTCACCAAATTGTGATGGAACAAATCTAAAGGGTTTTGCTTTGTTTTTGTTTTTTTGAGACACTCTGTCATGCAGGCTGGAATGCTGTAGCCTCGACCTCCTAGGCTCAAGCAATCCTCCTACCTCAGCCTCTCAAGTAACTGGGTCTATGGGAGTGCACCACCATGCCCAGCTAATTTTTGTACTTATTGTAGAGATGGGGTTTCACCATGTTGTCCAGACTGGTCTCAAACTCCTGGACTCAAGTGATCTGTCTGCCTCACCCTCCCAGAGTGGTAGGATTGTGGGTGTAAGCCACTATCCCTGGCAGTTTTTTAAAACTTACTGTTAATTTCAGAACCTGAGAGGAAGGAAATACTTTAGGAAAAAAAAAAAAAATGCATAATCAGGACATAGTTTATCTTAGAGATATGAAAATTATAAATCTCTCATTGAATTATGCTTCACGCTGTTGAAACTTACACCTTTTCCATGGAATAAAGACTATAGTCTTGAGTAAAATAGATATCAGCTTTACCTCTTTTAATTAGCTTTTTGATTATTTTGATTATTTGATTATTGATTATTTGATTATTTTGAACTTTACTCTCTTCATCATTGACTTAGAGATACTGATATCTGTCAAGCTTATTTTTGAGGCCTAATATGCTTTTTTTAACTTTTTATTTTTATATTTTATTTTATATTTTTGAGACAGAGTCTCACTCTGTCTCCAGGCTGGAGTGCAGTGGCACCATCTCGGCTCACTGCAACCTCCACCTCCCGGATTCAGGCGATTTTCCTGCTTCAGCCTCCCGAGTAGCTGGGACTACAGGCACGTGCCACCACACCCAGCTGATTTTTTGTAATTTTAGTAGAGACGGGGTTTCACCATGTTGGCCAGGATGGTCTCCATCTCTTGACCTTGTGATCCTCCCTTCTTGACCTCTCCAAGTGCTGGGATTACAGGCGTGAGCCAGTGTGCCCAAGCATTTTTAATTTTTATTTTTGAGATGGAGTCTCGCTCTGTCACCCAGGCTGGAGTGCAGTGGCATGATCTTGGCTCACTACAACCTCTGCCTTCTGGGTTCAAGCGATTCTCCAGCCTCAGCCTCCCGAGTGGCTGGGACTACAGGCGTGCACCACTGCATCCGGCTAATTTTTGTATTTTTAGTAGAGACGAGGGTTTCACCATGTTGGCCAGGCGGGTCTCGAACTCCTGATCTCAGGTGATCTGCCCACCTCGGCCTCCCAGAGTGCTGGGATTACAGTAATGAGCCACTGCTCCTGGCTGTTTTTAAACTTTTTATGTTGAAATAAGTTTTGACTTAGAGAAAAATTACAAAAATACTACAAAGAATTCCTTTATAGTTTGCATCCAGATTGTCTAAACACTTAACATTTATCACATTTGTTTTATCATTCTCATTCAGCCTTTCTTTTACATATATACATATAATTCCTTTTCTGGATTGTTTGAGTAAGGTACACACATATGTTTCTTTACCCTTAAATACTTCAGCATGTATTTCCTTAGGAACAAGCATGTTGTCTTATGTAATCACAATATAACTTTAAAATTCAGGCAATTAATATCGATACAATATTATTTCTAAATTCTAGATTTTCAGATTTTAAGAATTACCCTAATATTGCCTGGGCAACATGGTGAGACCCCACCTCTACAAAAAATAAAAAAAATTAGTTGGGCATGGTGGCATGTGCTTGTGGTTTCAGCTACTCAGGAGGCTAAGGTGGGAGGATACCTTGAACCCAGGAGGCCGTGGTTACAGTGAGCTGAGATCACGCCAGTATACTCCAGCCTGGGTGACAGAGTCAGACCCTGTCTCCCCGCCACCCCATCCCAGCCCCCAAAAGAAAGAATTACCCTAATATCCTTTATAGTAAAACAAAAAACAGTGAAGTATTTTTAATGAACGTTTATTTGTATATTCACTTTATTTAAAAAAATAGTATACCTATTTTTATCTAAGTGAACGGTACATCCTTTTGGATTATATCACTTCTGTTTTACTTGTCTCCAAATTTGGATGACTACCTTGTTACTTTTATGATTAGTTTATGTGACTACTCTGTACATCATCCTGTATTATGTTCATGTACAATGCATACATTTGGTCTATTCTTTTTTTATAGTGAGTTTGTAGATTGGTTTGTGTCTGTTTCTGAACAGCCATGAAAATACCAGATTCAATTATTTTTATACGACATAATGGAATACATTAGGAGAAATTTTAAAGCCTTAAATTGAAATATACCATAGGAACTTGAGAGATAATAGCAGTCCCTGTATCTGGAAACTGGCTTAGCATTTATAACTAGCCATTTATGTTCTCCTTCTGAACATAATTTCACAGAACATCAACATCAGACAAGGCTACTCTCTCTGACTGATGAAGCGAAACAAAAAGCAAGATCACTCCGTATAAAGTTGTCTAGCCACATTTAAAAAACAAAGTCACTGTGCAAACTATAGAAAAAAAAAAAAAAAAAACCTACCCTGACCAATGTGAGTGATTTCTGCTTCTTTACCAGTTAAAACTGTAGCTTCCCTGTAGGCTTCTGTGCTCCTAGATAAGATTTGTCATTACATAAGTTGCTGAATTATAGAATCATTCCCATTTGACAGTATCTAATCCACAGTGAAGCCCCACTTTCTTGAACCTTCCCACAAATTATTTAACAAGTGCCTTACTGAGCCATCTCTCACTTATTCATATTTATTGCCACTAGCAATAAATAAAACTTGTTTTACTACAGGTGATTTTTTTAATTGGCTTTTGGCTGGAGGACGTTGACCAAACTCTATATAGGGGAACAAGAAGAGGTTTCCACAGTTACCTTTTATATTAACATTGTTTTGGAAATTCTAGCAAATCCTATGAGCTAGAAAACAGTAGAAATTGAATCTGAATACAGCCTTCAGAATGTGAGAAAATGTTTGCAGATTACCCATCTGACAAGGGATTAATAACCAGAATATATAATGGAATCAAAAAATTTGACTGCAAAAAAAATCCAATTTAAAAATGGACAGAAACTCTAAATAGACATTTTCAAAAGAAGATATACAAGTGGTCAATAGGTATATAAAAAAATACTTATCATTAACCATCAGGGAAGTGAAAGTCAAAACCATAATGAGATACCGTCTCACCACAGTTAGAATGGTATTATCAAAAAAATAGAAGTAACAAATGTTAGAAAGGGCATGGAGAAAGAGTGAATGCCCCTATACTGTTGAGAATGTGAAGTAGTACAGCCATTATGTATGGAGGTTCCTCAGAAAACTAAAAATAGAACTGTCATATGTTCCAGCAACCCCATTGCTGGGTATGTATCCAAAAGAAAGGAAATCAGTATATTGAAGAGATATCTGCACTCCCATGTTTATTGCAGCACTATTCACAATAGTCAATATTTGGAATTGACCTTTAGGTGTCCATCAACAGATGAAAGGATAAAGAAAATGTGGTGTATATACACATTGGAATATTATTCAGCCATAAAAAAGAACGAAATCTTGTCATTTGCAGCAACATGGATGGAACTGGAGATCATTAAATTAAGTGAAGTGAGCTAGGAACCAAAAGACAATCAAACATCACATATTGTCAGTCTTAAATGGGAGCAAAAAAAAAAAAAAGTGGATCTCATGGAGGCAGAGCATGGAATGGAGATAGTAGGCAGAGAAGGGAAAGGTATGGGGGGTGGGGATGGAGAGAAGTTGCTTAGTGGGTACAAAAATATAGTTAGTTTGGGTGAATGAGTTCTAGTATTTGATAATACAGTAGGGAAATTATGGTTAATACTTTATTGTATATTTCAGAATAGCTAGAAGAGAAGAATTGCAGTGTTTCCAACATAAGAAATGATAAATGTTTGAGATGATAGAAATCCCAGTTACCCTAATTGATTATTACATTGTATTTGTCTATCGAAATAATACATGTACCCCCCCCCCACAGATGTGCACAACCATGATATAGCAACTTTTGTAAAAAGAAATTGAATCTGGAGGAAAAAGAAAAACAATCAATCTTTTTTTTGAAATATTTTGGAGTAGCACTTACTTTTATGTGGTGAAGGAGACTTTTGGTTTGAGATAGTACTCCGAGACAGTGTGTTAATATCGTCTCATCCCCTCCCGCAAGAAATCTTATTGCCGTATTGCTCTCCTCACACCTAAAACTTAGAAGAATTTGTAGATGATTAAAAGAGAAAATACGGAGTAGAGCTGCCTAATCTCTGAGTCACTATATGCATGGTAAATGCATGCTTAAGGATTAAATAACAGGTCACCCAGGAGAATTCTTAGCATCTGTTAGAGGACTGGGTAGTTTTTGAGGAGGAAACCCTACTAGTGTTGAGATGGAGCTGACATGATACATTGCACTGAAGACCTTACCCTTCATTTCTAGCTGTGCTCCAAATAATAGCTAGACTTAAAATAAATTGACACAAGAACAACTGAAATAGTGGATAGTCGAGTATAAGCCTGGCAAATGCAAACTAAAGAATACTGTAAAACTAAAATAACTCCAAAAGTATGAATAAAATAGGACAGTTTTTCCACATAAATAAAAGGTATATTTTCCAAAATTAGTAAAATTTTGTATCACGAAGGATTGGAATTTATGTAAAGCAAAATCTGTTAGAAATTAAATAATTAGGGGCTGGGCGTGGTGGTTCACGCCTGTAATCCCAGCACTTTGGGAGGCCAGAGCAGGCGGATCGCGAGGTTAAGAGATCGAAACCATCCAGGCCAAAATGGTGATACCCTGTCTCTACTAAAAATACAAAAAATTAGCTGGGCATGGTGGTGCACGCCTGTAGTCCCAGCTACTCGGGAGGCTGAGGCAGGAGAAGTCCTTCAACCCGGGAGGTAGTGGTTGTATTGAGCCGAGATTGCACCATCGCACTCCAGCGTGGCGACAGAGCAAGACTCCGTCTCAAAAAAAAAATAATAATAATTAGGTAGCATGTATTTTGCAGTTACTTTTCACAGGCAGGGTTTGAACTATTCATATGTATTAACTAACTTTCAGAACTACTCTATGAGATAAATACTATTATTATTTTTATTTTTTGAGGCGAGGTCTCGCTCTGTTGCCCATGCTGGAGCGCAGTGGCACCATCTTGGCTTACTGCAACCTCCACCTCCCGGGTTCAGGTGATTCTCCTGCCTCGGCCTCCTGAGTAGCTGGGACTACAGACACACACCACCACACCCAGCTAATTTTTGTATTTTTAATAGAGACGGGGTTTCACCATGTTGGCCAGGATGGTCTCGATCTCTTGATCTCATGATCTGCCTGCCTCAGCCTCCCAAAGTGCTGGGATTGCAGATGTGAGTCTCTGTACCCTGCTGATAAATACTATTATTATTTTTTATTGAAAAGGAAACTGGTACACAGAGAAGTTATGGAGGTTGACTCAGTTAATATAGCTAGTAAGAGGAGGGAGCTGAGATTTAAACCCAGACATTGTGGCTTCAGAGTCTTTGCTTTTAAATACTCATTTATTCAAGCAGCAGGTTTTGGGGGTTTTGTTGTTGTCGTCGTTTTTTTGTTTTTTGTTTTTTGTTTTAAACGTACCTGATATTTACGAGGCTCTGAGGATACCTCATTGGACAAAAGAAAAACAGATAGAAATCCCTGCTATAATGAAGTTTTCAGTCTAGTTGGTTAGATACTTAATAGCAAAAGTGTAGATGACTCCTGAATGACCAGGATATGAGGAAGCAGAGATATTTCTATGAATGTCCCTGGGAAAACTTTCTAGGCAGAGAACAAGAAGTAAATAATCCCTGAGGTGGAGAATGCCTTACATAGTTCAGAAGTCGTGTAGTTGGAGAGAAGTGAACAAGGGAGATAAAAATAGAAGATGAGGTAAAAGAACATAACAGGCTACATTTCACGTATGGCTTTCTTAGGCTATTAGAAAGACTTTAGATTTTTTGAGTAAAATCAGTTAAGCATGATTTAGTAGGTACTTGTCTCCATACGTACTTTGCATCAAAGGATATATGTTATTTATTGTAATCCTTGGAGAATTTCAAAAAACTGATTGAATCTAACACAAGATAAATAGTGTCGTCTGCATTGTGTGACTTAGAGCCTCAAATAAACAAACAGAGACAGTCTAGAAAAGAGTAAATGAAGACTCCTCTGAGTACTTGTGTGTTAAAAAAATCAGTGCATTCAAAAAATACTGCTAGTGGAAATATTGTTTATCAAAAATTTCTGAAATGTGGTCAGAATTGTACTAAACATTCATAGTCTTGAATGCTTTCATTTTTAGATAAGAATAAAAATAAATGAGCTTATTATTTACCCAAGAGGCCACATTATCACTAGATGATAAATATAGAAAGACCAAAAAAAAGCCTATATACAACATAAGTTGAAATTAGCTATTATCATGATACTGAGTACATTAAAATAAGACAATGTTGATGCATACTAATCAAAATCACATTCTTAATGAAATGTAATTTTAAAGATTATAAAATATTAAAATAGTTCAGATCAATTTTAGAACAATTTGGATAGACCAGTAACCATAATTACTAATTTAGTTAGATTCCAATTTAAAATAAATCCCAGTAGTTTTTTTTAAGCGTGTGTAGAATGTGGCCAATTAATGTTAAAGTTCATTAATAGAATGAATTATTCAGAGGTTAATGATGAATTTACCTCAACTATTAAAATGTACTCTAAGACTGCTGTAACAAAAGAAGCAGAATAGAAATTTAAAATCTACCTAAAAGTAATCATTTAGTCTATGATAAAGGTGGTCATGTAGATCAGTGGTGAAAGGAGACATTAAATGCATGGTGTTGGGACAAATGGGAAACTCTTTGAAGGAAATTTAGCTTGTTTTCACTTACTGAAAGAGTTCAGATCAGCTAAACAACAATTGAAACAACAATAAAACTATAGAAATTAAGAAGGAAATCTACCCTACATGTAAGAAAGCACCACAAACAAAATTTAAACCCAAATTGGGAAAGGTGTCATAATTAGGGCAAGTAAATGGCTTAATTGCTTCAAAATATTAAAAGCTTTGATTTTTTTTTTTTTGAGATGGAGTCTCACTCTGTCACCAGGCTGGAGTGCAGTGACGTGATCTCAGCTCACTGCAGCCTTCACCTCCCAGGTTTAAACAGTTCTCCAGCCTCAGCCTCCTGAGTAGCTGAGACTACAGGTGCGCACCACCATACCCAGCTAATTTTTGTATTTTTAGTAGAGACAGGATTTCACCATGTTGAACAGGATGGTCTCGATCTCTTGTCCTCGTGATCTGCCTGCCTTGGCCTCTCAAAGTGCTGGGATTACAGGCGTGAGCCACTGTGCCCGGCCAATTTTATCTTTTTAATAAAAGCTCCAAATAGGGTAAGAAGATGGTGCAGGACATCAATATTTTTATTTTTATTTTTATTTTTTATTTTATTTATTTTTTTTGTTGAGATGGAGTCTCGCTGTGTCGCCCAGGCTGGAGTGCAGTGGCCGGATCTCCGCCTCCCTGGTTTACAAGCTCCGCCTCCCTGGTTTACGCCATTCTCCTGCCTCAGCCTCCCGAGTAGCTGGGACTACAGGCGCCCGCCACCTCGCTGGGCTAGCTTTTTGTATTTTTTAGTAGAGACGGGGTTTCACCGTGTTAGCCAGAATGGTCTCAATCTCCTGACCTCGTGATCCGCCCGTCTTGGCCTCCCAAAGTGCTGGGATTACAGGCTTGAGCCACCGTGCCCGGCCAACATCAATATTTTTAAAAGACAAAAATTCACACATTCAGCTTACATGAAATAATACTCAATTTTGCAAATAAATAAAAGCAAAATATAGAATAATACAAGGTACCAAAGAAATCATCTGATAGTTATGGGTAAAATCAAAGGAATGTTCCAAAATGGGAAATACTCTTACTTGCAGTGAGTGTATGTGCTCGAGCATGTGCCTATTGGGGAAGGGTAGGTGGAGGAAGGGAGAGTGGTAATTGAGTTGATAGTCTTCCAGGAAGATAATTTGGCAGTATATACATATGATCAATGCTAAAATAGTTTGATTTGCTAATTATTCACAAAGAAATTTATTTTAAGGAATGATTCTAAGTACTATGTAAAGATTATATACCGGTAGTAATCATATGTGTGTGAAAATTCTGGAAAAATAAACATACCCAGCCATAGTAGTTGCAGAAATAGTGCTCAACTATAGGATGGATTACTTTACTGCTCTTAAAAATACTATTTAGTAGTTGAAATTGAATGGAAAAATAATATATATATAACAATATAATGTATATATGTATATAATAACAATATAATGTAAGTGAAGCCAGAAATGTATGAACTTTATAGAGTTATATTTCTGAACTTTTGTAATTGCCTATTGATTTTACTTCAGAGTTGTTATGTAACCATAGAACAATTAGCAAAATTAGAAAATTAATGTTGATATATCTGAGAAAACTTTAAATTTTTAATTTTAAATTCTTTACAATTTAAATTTCAGGAATGTATTCATTAATGTCCTTTATAGAAAAAAAAATTCTGGTCCAGGACCATTCTGAATGACTTGTTGCATTTATTTGTCATGTCTCTTTAATCTCCTCTAAATTGGTACAGTTTTTCAGTTTATGACATCAACATTTTTGAAGAGTATAAGTTATTTATTTTATAGGATGTTCCTCAGTTTGAATTTGTCTTGTGTTTCCTTATGCCTAAGATTCAGATTATCTATTTTCATCAGGGATACTATAGTAGTCCTATTTTGTCATCCTTAGTTTGTCATATCTGGAGGCATATGATATCTATTTGTCTCAGTGCTTGTGATGTTAACTTTGATCACTTGATTAAGATGGTGGCTGCCAGATTTCACTGCTGTAAAGTTACCATATTCCTCCCTTTGAGCCTCCATTATTTTATCTTATAATAATAATCATTGATATGTTAGTTGTCCAAATGATGATTTTCTGAGTTTTTATATCTTCCACATTTATTAGTTAGTCCTTCTGTTTGTTTATATCATTGTGGGATCCTGGGTCATTAATATATATATCCTGTTATTAATTTTGAAACTCAAGTCATCTTATATTTGGCTAGTTGGAGCTCCTTCAGACTGACTTCTGTATCCTTTTGACATATTTCTTTCATTCTTTATAAGTACTTTCTTAGACAATAATGTTCCAGCTTCATTCCATACTGCCATTGCCCCAGTCCTGGAATCAGTCTTGTATCCAAGAAACCTCTTTTCTTTTAGTGGAGAAATATATTTTAAAACCAAAAATCTTAAGTACGCTCATTGTTCTTGGAGTAACATTGCTTGCAAGCTTTCTCAGTGGACAGAGCTAGGAAATATATGTATTTGTATGTATTAATATATATTGTTATATATTTACACCCATAATATATAAGCATTAGTTGCGTATTAATCACTGTGTTTGATTACTGAAGGACTCCCAGGAATCAAACAGTTTATATTTCTGCAACAGTGTGATTACAGGCAATGGATATACAGAACAGAACAGCCCAGCAGCAATAGTGTATTTATTGAAAGGGATCCAGAGAATTCAGTCACAATATTCTTTGTCCTTCCACTGCTAGGTTGCACAGGAATTGCTTTGTTACCACATTTAGAATCACTACTGGCTTGGGTTTGAAGCACCTGAGTATCAGGAGATCCAAAGTCTGCTTTTGGTTGGAGTCTCTGATGTTGAGCTAGTCATGTAACCACTCAGTGGATTCACCTTGCCTACTGCCTAGACAGAGTCAATTTATCAAGACAGGAATTGTGATAAAGTGTCTTTCACGCAGAGCCAGCTGTGCTGGTACTCTAACTGGTCTCCCCGAGCATTTGGGGGTAAGAATTTTTAAGGACAACTTGGTGGATTGGGGGAAGCCAGTGAGCCAGGAGTGCCTGATTGGTTAGAGAGGAGATGATATCATAGGGAATTAAAGTTGTCCTCTTGTACTGGGCCAGTTCTGGGTAGGGGGTACAAGATCAGATGGGCCAGTTAATGAATCTGGGTAGTGCCAGCTGATCCATCAAGTGCAGGGGCTGCAAAGTATCTCAAGCACTGATCTTAAGAGCAGTTTAGGGAAGGTCAGAATCTTGTAGCCTCCAACTGCGTAACTTCTAAACCATAATTTCTAATCTTGTGGCCAGTGTTAGTTGTCTAGTCGCCGGCAAGAAGGAGGTTTGTTTTTGGGAAAGTGGTGTTATGGTCTTTGTTTTAAACTGTAACCTGTAAATTGACTGGGTGAAATGCTTACACCTGTAATCCCAGCACTTTGGGAGGTCAAGGTGGATGGATTACCTGAGGTCAGGAGTTCAAGACCAGCGTGGCCAACGTAGAGAAACCTCATCTCTACAAAAAATACAAAAATTAGCAGGGTGTGGTGATGTATGCCTCAGCTACTCAGGATGCTGAGGCAGGAGAATCACTTGAATCCATAAGGCAGAGGCTGCAGTGAGCTGAGCTCATGCCACTGCAGTCCAGCCTGGGCAGCAGAGCGAGACTCCGTCTCAAAAAAACAAAACAAAACAAAACAAAAGACAACAAACCTATAAAGTAAGTTCCTCCCAAAGTTAGTTAAGCCTGTGCCCAGTAATGAACAAGGACAACTTGGAGGAAGCAAGATGGGGTCAGTTAGGTTAAATCTCTTTCACTGTCTTAGTCATAATTTTGCAAAGGTGATTTCAGTCACTTAGATGTGTACATTTTGGTTATGTAACCAGCTTTAACAGACACTACTGAAACCAGGTACAAATCATGCAAATCATGAATTCAATTATTATTAATAAACAATGCTGACCAACTGATGCGTTCTGCTCCAAAACAACTCACTGACTCATGATTACAGAAAATTATTTATCTTTAGTTAATGTATTCTATAGTGTAGGCAAGGGTCGGTAGCTCTGGAGATAACTAGGTGGTCAGTCCATACAAGCTGAGGTCAGTCCATGCTATTCTAGCATCTCTAGGTTCATTTTAGCATTTGTCCTTTCTATATTTATAATTTCCTCTTCTGATGGAAACCTAACTTTCATGATCAAAATACATTTACTTATTTGCATAGTCTTAGAATATATATACAAAAGATAGCATGAAAATTGCTGAGAAAACAAATCTAACTAGAGATATTTCTTTGAAATTCTGTTTGTCTTTAGCCTGAGAATATATACTGAAAATATAGTATATTCAAAGGTTATTTAGATTTGTTTAATTTTTTTCAATTTTACTTGTGACATTTCTTTAAAATACTTTCATTTACTTCGATTTGTATTTTACCCCACTTTCCATCCTTATTATATATATCCTTTTTGAATATGTAAAATATTAACCTGATTCTAAAAATCAGAGCTGTATAAAAAGTTATAATCAATAACTGCTACCCTTTCAGCCCTTCTACCAATTTCCCTACCTCCATCTTTTCCACTCCATTTCTACTTTACCCTCTATAGTTCTCCAGTTTTATTAGTCAGATTTACAGATACATATGCACATTTTCTTATTTTTGCTGTCTTTCACAAAGGGTAGCTTTCTAGTAATCTTTTTCTGTACTTTGCTTTGTTTAACAATTTATGAGGAAAGTAACTCTATAGAAGTTCGTAGAAGTCCTCCTCATTCTTTTTTACAGCTGCATGAAACTTCTTCATGTGGTTGTACCATAATTTATTTAATCACCTGGTTATATAATGACAAGTAGGTAGTTTCCATTATTTTGAAATTATAGCCAGTACAGCAGTGACTAAGTTGTGCCTGTGTATTTTCATATTATTGGAGGTATACCTTCAGTGTAAATACCTAGAAGTGGGATTGCTGGGTCAAAGGTATGGATGGATAGTACCAAATAAACCACCCCCCAAAAGCAGTTTGTGTCTTCACCAACAACTTGTAAATATGTCTGTTTTCCCCACAGCATCTCTAATATAATGACTTTTCATAGTTTTTAATTTTTGCCAGTATATTAGGTGAGAAATGTATCTTAAAATAGTTTTGTGTTTCTTTAATTATGACTGAGACTGACTATGTTTTCATATGTTTACTGGTTTGCTAATATACTTATTAGGGAGTAGCATACTCGTATCTTTAGCTGACAGACCGTTTTCTTCTGTTAGGTGCTTGACTTTTTTGGTTCAATTTATGAGACTTTGTTATATTAGGAATACTAGTCGTTACCTATGACCTGTGTTGCCTATAGTTTCTTCCTATTTTGTGTTTTTTTTTTTTAACCATTCAAAAGTTTTTAGTTAAAATTATCAACTTTAAAAAATTACATCTAGATCTTTGAATCATGGTTAAAAGCTTCTCCCTGTAACCAGGATGTAGAGAAACCCATTCTTTCTTAAAATACTTCTCATCTTTATTTTTTTACATTTAAATTCTCAATCTTTTAGGAGTTTATTCTAGTGTATGTTTTGAAATGTGGATTTAATGTCATCCATCCAAATGTCTAGCCATGTGCCCCAGCCCTGTTTTTAAAAGTTCATCTATCTGCTGGTCTGTTTCTGGGAAGTCTGTATTGTTATCACCTCTTTATTGTAGAGGCTTTATGATATGTTTTAATGTGTGATATTTCTTTTCTTCCCCTTTCTTAGCTTGTCTTTTTCATTGTTTTGCAGAATATTTCTTCCTGTTTGTTTTTTCATAGGAACTTTAGTATCAGTTTATCTAGCTTCATAAAAAAGCTTCTTAGGATTTTTTATTGGAACTGCCTTTATGTTATCAATTATCTTAGGAAGAATTGACATCTTTATGATACTGATTTTAACTCTAGGCTTTGCTTATATTTTTCGTAAGTTTATTTCTAAGCATTTTTTTAAAGCTGAAATTTTGTTTTTAAAAGTAAATTTTAAAAGTAAACTTTTAATTTTGAGATATTAATAATTATAGAGTTACATGCAGTTATAAGAAATCTGAAATCTAAAAATCCAGAATTTGAAATGTTCCAAGATTTGAAACTTTCTGAACTGCGATATGATGCTCAAAAGAAGTGCTAATTGGGGCATTTTGGACTTTGGATTTTCAGATTGGGGGTGCTTAGTTGGTAAATACAATGCAAATATTCCAAGGTAGGGAGGAGGAGAATGGTTTGCAGAGCTTCCATGCCCTCTCTGGGCATGCATGCTCTCCTGATCCTCCTAGACCTCAATGTGTTCACCAACCTGGAAACTCACTCAATCTTACTGTTCAAGAGCTTTATAGAGTTTTATAGAGCTTAATCTCCAGGCCTCAGCCATTTCCTGGAGGTTGGTGTGTGTGCAAAAGTTCCAACTCTCTAATTACTTGGTGGTCTTTTGACCAGCCTTATCCTGAGGTTTTGTAGGTGTCCCACCCTAAGTCACTTCACTAAATTCAGGTATGATCAAAATGAACTTGCTATGAATAACAAAAGATGCTGATATCACTCAGGAAACTCCAAGGATTTTAGGAACTGTGTGTGAGGAACTGTAACTGCCCAGTGGGTTCTCCTTCCCCACTGCCTAGACAGAACCGATTTATCAAGACGGGAGGGAATTGCAATAGAGAAGGAGGAATTCACACAGAGCCAGCTATGCTTAAGATCAGAGTTTTATTAGTCAAATCAGTCTCCCCAAGCATTTGGGGATCAGAGATTTTAAGGATAATTTGGTGGGTGGGGGAAGTCCAGTGAGTCAAGAGTGCTGATTAGTGGGGTCAGAGATGAAATCATGGGGAGTTGACTCCACTGAGTCAGTTCCTGGGCCAGGGCCACAAGATCGGATGAGCCAGTTAATCTATCTGGGTGGTGCCAGCTGATCCATCAAGTGCTGGGTCTGCAAAGTATCTCAAGCACTGATCTTAGGAACAGTTTAAGGAGGGTCAGAATCTTGTAGCCTCCAGCTGCATGACTCCTAAACCTTAATTTCTAATACTGTGGCTGATTTGTTAGTCCTACAAGGAATGTCTAGTCCCCAGGCAAGAAGGAGGTTTGTTTTGGGAAAGGGCTGTTTCCCTGTTTGTTTTAAGCTATAAAGTAAGTTCTTCCCAAAGTTAGTTCAGTCTATGCCCAGGAATGAACAAGGACAGTTTGGAGGTTAGAAGCAAGGTGGTTTGGTTAGGTCAGATCTCTTTCACTGTCTTAGCTGTAATTTTGCAATGGCAATTTCAGAACTTTGGACAGAAACCAAGTATATTTCTTAGACCACATTTCCTTTTCATGTGTGTAGTGATATTGTTGCAAAACTTTCTCCTTAGTTCAGCTAAAACCAGGCTCTCATCAGGTGACCAGGATGGATTAGGCTTGCAGGCACATACAAGGGTGAGGAAAATGTAATTTATTGAGCGAAAAGGAAAAAGGGAAAAATAACTCTCAGCAAAGTGAGGCAGAATCCTGCTAGCAGGTTTCTTGCCTCACAGATTGAATCCCAGGTCACCACCCAGGCACAGGAGAGGCCACACTCTTCCCTGCTGCAAATGACAAACTTCCTGAGGTCCCACCCCATCCTCCCAGTGTGCAGGTGGACATTATTCAGAAAGAATCAGCTGGGAAAGGGTATGCTTCATCTAGGATAGGCTGTCTGGTTTTTCAGCCTTCAGGCTGTTCTAGGCTTGAAGGAGGGGTTTTGCCTGGGGACCCTACCCTACTGTCTCTATCATTTTCTCCTCTGAAGTATATCTAACTGCCATAAAGATAAGGATAAGGAGGAAGGTTAATCTTAACTGCTTCCTGCTGACAGGGTGTGCTGTTTTGGGAAAATGGCAGTCAAATCTCCCTGAGAGGCCTATCTGAGGGTCCTGGCAAAAGGGGCCATTGTCCAAGGCTCCAGTTGCGTGACCATTTGGGGCCTAAAGGCAAGAAGAGACAAACTGGGTTATTAGAAAACATGTATCAAAACAAAGTAAGGGGGGAGAGGGTGAGGACAGCTCAAAAATCTGAAGATCTTTTACTAGTTAGTGCAAGGAGATGGGGACAGAAGCCTGACTAGTAAAACAAACTTTTACCCTTTTGCTGGCGTGTTGGGCTTCTGGGTTCCCTTCCCCTGAGCCCAATCCTAAGCCAACCAGTTTAAGGTTTGGGAAATTAACTTTTCCCTGTTTGGAGGATGCATCCAAGGGGAGTGTCCCATAGTACAAACACACAATTACTTATCAGTCAAGAGAGGACAGAGGAGGAGAAAAGAAAAAGAAGGCTTGTTTTTTTTTTCCAAAGAAGTCCCAGGGGTTCAGGATGGACTCAAAAGGGTTACAGACTGAAGATGAATGGCTACTCATCTAGAAAGAAAGGAGCGAGGTGCCCCAGATTCCCTTTTCTTCCTAGCAAATACCTGGGATGTTTTGAGGTAGGGAGAGTGAGATGTTCCTCTGTCTTTCCTCTGTCCTTGGATCCCAGGTCCCAGCGACCACGACAGGGTGCCACCCATGGGTGTCAAAGTGGCTTTCACTGATGTTAACGGGGGGAGGGGCATGCTACGGGGTGGGAGTATTCACTCTTACCCATGTACACTATATCTTCCCTGCTGTCAGTAGTCTTTGAATTCCCTGGACCTTATTTATGCCATGGATAGTAGCATGACCTTTATGCAATGGGAATCTTGGTTTAATCAGTAAGAAATTAGTCATGCTCACCTATGCTGTTCCTTTTTAAATTCTGTTATCATCTGCCTCTGGATCCATCAGATCCAGTTTTCTTTCGTATGGCTTTGACCTGAAGCTTGGAATTGAGTTTGAGACAAAAATGTGTCTTAGGGAGCGGGGAGTGTTGCATGGATTCCTTTTCTTAAGCTGAATGCTAAGGTGAAGCTGTGGAATTGAGTCCTCCTCCAACAAGGGAGAAAAGGATGTCTTATGACACCCCAGATAACTGATAGCTATAGTTATGCCTGCTAAGATTTGGGTGCATAGTTCTTGTCTTTGGTTAGCTCCCTTGTTCTTAGTTTCCTAAAAAGGAAACCTCCAAGTGTTGGGCATCCTATTTATTCCCATCACGCAGCAGAACAGTTGCTCAGAACTAGAATATTGATCCAGATTTCTATATTACCCATCCCTTTTGTTTTTTTTTTTTTTTCTTTTTTTTTTGAGCTGCAGCTGGAAACTACTGGTTGGTTCACCAGAACAAGCAGGGTTAGTCTAAAATGTAGGCAAAAACTTAAAAATAACTAAGGAGTTTAGAATTTAATGACAAATGTATGATAAGTCTTGAAACATAATTTATCTCTCTCCAGTCCCCTTTTTTTTTTGAGACAAAGTCTCACTCTTGTCCCCAGGCTAGAGTACAATGGTGCTATCTTGGCTCACTGCAACCTCCGCCTCCTGGGTACAAGCGATTCTCCTGCCTTAGCTTCCCAAGTAGCTGGGATTGCAGGTGCCTGCCTCCGCACCTGGGTAATTTTTGTATTTTTAGTAAAGATGGGGTTTCATCATGTTGGCCAGGCTAGTCTCGAACTCCTGACCTCAGGTGATCCACCTGCCTCAGCCTCCCTAAGTGCTGGGTTTACAGGCATGAGCCACCACAGCCAGCTAGTCCTTATTTTTGTTAAAAAACAAATCTTGATAGAATTGAGTTGTTCACAAAATAGACTTTACTCTTATACTTGGTCTGATTATTTGTGTAAAGTGCAGCGAGCTTAATTATTTTTATATCGGCCTTTTAGATTGGCTTGGATGGAACTCTGTTCCACAAGAAATCCTGATAAGACTTTTTAAAGCTGAGCCCAGCCATCAGTTTGTATCCTTAAATGCCTGTGAATTGGGTGATCCGGCCCTCTTAATGTCTCAAAATAAAGTTGGAGCTCCTGGGCCTGTCAGAAGGTGACATTCTTTACTTATCACAGATCAGGAACCCTGTAGTGGCTGTGTAGACAAGGCTGTGAGGCCAGTTTTCCCAAGGGGCTTTTATTGGCTCTGCAAGTCAAGTTTGACTCCTTAAAGGGAAGCATACCCTTCAAGTTAAGCCTTGGTAAAACAGCATTTCTCCAGTTGCATCCTGTTGGCAAAAGAAAATGGATTCTTATTTCACTGATGTAAACAACTATATTGCCATAAGTTAAGAACACTTACAACTAGTTTACAAATTCTGGAGAAGCCAGGCGGGGGCGGGGAGAGACAAATATGCTTCAAATTTTGTTCACAGGAATGTACCATACTCAATTATTAGAGGCTGCAAATAGTTCAGAATAAGTTTCCTTGGCTCTGAAAAAAAAAACAAGGATCAGCAATATTGCAAACGAAAGTTAAAAAGATTGCCTCAGTTTTCTGAGTTCAGTTCATTTAGTTAACTCTTATTTTACTTGATATTCATGAATATTTTAGCTCTTCATGAGTCCTGCATGTTTTTCCTGTATTGTAATGTTACAATCTCCAACGTTATTAGAAATCTGTATTTGAGAGTACCTGTTAGAGTTGTATAGCTTGTTATAAGCCATTTTTCTAAAAAAGGATCAAAACAAGACAGCAATTATCTGTGAAAAACAAAATATCCAGGGTAGTTACAGTTAGAAACACAATTGACAAAGTAGTTCAATTATCTCTGTGGTTTACAGTAACTTAACATGACAACCTTAATTACGACAGATAGCATATACTTTAGACATTAGAATTTTTGGAATCCCATACAATTTTGAAACATATATTAGTAGTGCAGCGGCACGATCTCGACTCACTGCAACCTCCGCTTCCCGGGTTCATGTGATTCTCCCACCTCAGCCTCCCTTGTAGTTGGGATTACAGGCATGTGCCACCATATCTGGCTACTTTTTGTATTTTTAGTAGAGATGGGGTTTCACCATGCTGGCCAGGTGGGTCTCAAACTCCTGACCTCAGGTGATTCATCCACCTCAGTTTCCCAAAGTGCTAGGATTACAGGCTTGAGCCACTGCACCCAGCCTATTAGAGCTTTTTTTTTTTTTTTATAGCCATCACATACACAACACATAAATAAGTACACAGATAGAAGAAAACCCAATTGTCATAAGATCTTTCATTTGCCAATCTCCTAATTGGATTATTGGCCCCTGGGTGGAACCTTTAAGAGACAGGGCTAGGAAAACATTCAGTTTCTAAGGCCTAACAGGCATAAATGAGGCAGAAACAGATTTTGAGAGAGATCTGTTTGCTTTTAATTACTGGTGTTCCATGAGGAAAAAAGAGGTCTCTTCCTTCTCATGTGCATTGAGAGTGGCAAGGAAAAATGGAGAAAAATAATTCAGTTGGCTGAGAAAAAGACTTTTTTTCAACAAAACAAGGTCCAAGAAAAGAAAAACATAAAGACCTTATATATATGCCTACAACTTGGATATCTACTTTTAATTAAGCTGAGTGTTGTTTAAGAAAATTATTTTAAATTCCCTATTACCTGACTTTAGCCATCCCAAGTGGCCAATATTTCTGACTTTCAAACTTTACTAAGGGCTCAAAGTAAAATCCAAGGCGGTTCGTGGAAGGGAAGAGAATCAACAAATAGCAAAGGTTGCACAGATTCCAAACCAGAAAGGACTCATTCCCTAAGCCAGGATTGAACATCAGGCCACAAATGTAAAATGGCAGAGGCAGAGCAAAACTTTGCCTTGTGGTTATAGGTCTGGCTCCCAAGGAAGTAAAACAGGATGGAGGCCTGCGGCAGAGTTTGCTACTTACCATACAGAAAGTCATTTAAAGCAGACCAGATTAGCTACAGCTTAAGACCAACATCCTAAATCCTTTTTCATAGTTAAAACTTGACAGAGAATATAAACAGTGATAGTTGGGGTCTTGGCCTAGTAAAACATTTTCTAAAAAGAAAAAAAAAATCCTCTCACATAAAAGTTAACTGCTAATAGGTAGACAAAAAAAAAAAAAAAAAAAAGTTCATAATGTAAGGGTAACCCTGGGGGAAGAACCTCTTAGTCTTATACAAATGGGTTCCTTTCCACCTGTCTCAGACCAATGGTAGTCTGGCCAGTCAGCCACACAGGGCCCAGGCCCCCGAGGCCGCCTTGAGACCTGGGCAGTGGCTGTGCCTTATTCCCGCCCTGTGTGGCCGTTGGACACTGCACACTCATGTGGCAGACATGGCCACACAGCCACACCAGGAGGTAGGGGAGCAGGGAGCTGCCATTCACCTAACCATCCTGAGCCCAAGTCTGTGGCCATTGAAGTGGGTGTGGACCACCTTCAGTATTGTAAAAGAAAAGACAGGGGCCCTTACTGTCCTTAAAAAAAAAAAAAGAGGCATGCCATAGGACCACAAGGCTCAAAAGCGAAAGTGAGAGGTTTTAGGTTCACATTTTACTCACCCTTCCTTTGGCCCCACGTTGGGCAGCAAAAATGTTGCAGAACTTTCTCCTTAGTTCAGCTAAAACCAGGTTCTTGTCACACAACTAGGAAAGATTAGGCTTGTGGACACCTGGAAGGGTGAGGAAAGTGGAATTTATTGGGCAAAAAAAAAAAAAAAAAAAAAACGCTCAGCAAAGCGAGAGACAGTCCTGCTAGCAGGTAAAGCAAAGTGCATACTTCCCATTTTGACACAGAATAGTAAAAAGGTATACATGCAAAGGCCTGGATATAATGCAGTTAATTTGTGTGGCCTTGTTAAGGGCATCCTTAAGTGAACTGATTCTTAGATTTTTATATGTTTTTTTAAAAAATTATGAATAGTAGTGAAGAACAGTATCTACCAGCCGGATTTGGTGCCATTGCCTTTATTTGTGCTAAGAGACCAGCAGTCTTATACTGACCTTTGCTTTTGTATCACAAGTACAAACATAAGCACAATGAAAATTGCAAAGAGTTTTTTTTTTGAGACAGGGTCTTGCTCTCTCACCCTGGCTGGAGTGCTGTGGTAGGATCTCAGCTCACTGCAGCCACCCCCTGGGCTCAAGCCATCCTCCTACCTCACCCTCCTCAATAGCTGGGACTGCAGGTGTGCGCCACCATGTCCAGCTAATTTTTTGTGTGTTTTGCATAGAGACAGGGTTTTGCCTTGCTGCACAGGCTGGTCTGGATCTCCTGGATTCAAGTGATCTGCCTGCCTTGGCCTCCCGAAGAGCTGGGATTACAGGTGTGAGCCACCACACCAGGCCGCAAATAGCATCTTACATTTTTAAGAACAGCTTTGTCCTCCCAGATTCCTGAAAAGATCTTAGAGAGCCCCCAAGTGGTCCTCAGCCACATTTTGGGGATCACACTATGATAACCACTATTCTGAATTCTGTAATTTTTTGCTTTAAAGCTAGTCATTAAATCTGCTTGTATGAAAATATGTGTATGGGTTTAATAATTTATTATTTTGTATGTATTCCTTGAACTTACAAAGTTTACTTATTGTGCAGATAATGATAGTTTTCCATGCAGTGTTAATTTATGAAATTAGTTTGAGAAAAAAGTATTTATAGATTGGAAAAATTTCAGGTTTCAGTCAACCATACAGACACTTTTGGTTTCATTTAAAGTAGGAGTCTTCTCTTAGTGGAATTGACAGAGAACTTTGCCATGGTAAGTTACTTCTTTGATTAGACAAGCATTGATTTCATTAGTCTTTTGAAGATCTCAGTGCTTTTGTACTTCACTATTTTATATTAAGTATATGAAATAGAATATTCAGTTTTGATTGCTGCTTTTCTGTTTTCATGTTAATTGCATTTATTGGGAATTAAAGTTGTTATATTTGTAAAGATTTTTCATAATTTACAGGCTGACCATAATGTTTTTTTTGTGTGTGTAATCATCTAATTTGCTCTTTTATCTTCATTGTATGCCTATTAACTTTCTAGCATTTATTTGAGGACTTTTTTTTTTTTTTAACTTTTTCCAATGACCAAATAAGATAGGCTTCTGTTTTTGCTGTGGTGAAATTTAATTATCTTTGAGTTTGATAGATGTGATCATTTTTCTTTAGAGCCAAGGTAGGTAAAATTAACATGGTTGATGAATATTTCTGTTTGATTTGTGTCGTATTTATATCTACCTCTAGGTAAAAGAGCTTATCTTGAGATTGTTTTATTTGAGGATTAGCCTTGTAGACTATCTGTATCCAGTATATATTTTTAAAACATTTATCTCTGCATACATAGCACATTTCTATTTTTTATATTAATATTATTTGTAATTTAATAATTAAACTGGCATATGACGAAGACCCAAGTGTTGCATATTTACCAACAATTTTGAGGCAACCTAGTTGCTTGTAGGGTTTTCGAATAAAGGATTTGCTCTAGGGTTTTGAATAAAAACAACAGGTGTTGGAGAGGATGTGGAGAAATAGGAACACTTTTACACTGTTGGTGGGATTGTAAACTAGTTCAACCATTATGGAAAACAGTATGGCGATTCCTCAAGGATCTAGAACTAGATGTACCATATGACCCAGCCATCCCACTACTGGGTATATACCCAAAGGATTATAAATTACTCTACTACAAAGACACATGCACACGTATGTTTATTGCGGCACTATTCACAATAGCAAAGACTTGGAATCAACCCAAATGTCCATCTGTGACAGACTGGATTAAGAAAATGTGGCATATATACACCATGGAATACTATGCAGCATCAAAAAGGATGAGTTTGCGTCCTTTGTAGGGACATGGATGCAGCTGGAAACCATCATTCTTAGCAAACTATCACAAGAAGAGAAAACCAAACACCGCATGTTCTCACTCATAGGTGGGAACTGAACAATGAGATCACTTGGACTGGGGAAGGGGAACATCACACACTGGGGCCTATCATGGGGAGGGGGGAGGAGGGAGGGATTGCATTGGGGAGTTATACATGATATAAATGATGAATTGATGGGTGCTGACGAGTTGATGGGTGCAGCACACCAACATGGCATAAGTATACATATGTAACAAACCTGCACGTTATGCACATGTACCCTAGAACTTAAAGTATAATAAAAAAAAAAAAAAAAAAAGTCAAGAATAAATATTGGAAAATAATTGAGACAGTGAGTTTACTATAAAAACTGGAAGCCAAATAAATAAGTAAAATAAAATAAAACAGTGTTGCTGACTACTTCTTTTTTGTTTTATATGCCCTGTTTCTGATTATTGTTTATTATTCTCATCTTTCAGACTTTGAAGTCTTATATGTTTTTCCATTAAACAGATCACTTTTCTTTCTCTTTTTTTTTTGAGACAGAGTCTCTCTCTGTCACCAGACTGGAGTGCAGTTGTGCAATCTCGGCTCACTGCAACCTCAACCTCTGCCTCCTGGGTTCAAGCAATTCTCCTGCCTCAGCCTCCCGAGTAGCTGGGACGACAGGTGTGCACCCCCATGCCCAGCTAATTTTTTTGTTGTTTTTTGAGATGGAGTCTCTCGCTCTGTCACCCAGGCTGGAGTGCAGTGGCGTGATCTCTGTTCACTGCAAACTCCGCCTCCCATGTTCATGGTATTCTCCTGCCTCAGCCTCCCAAGTAGCTGGGACTGTGGGCACCCACCACTATGCCCAGCTAAGTTTTTTTGCGTTTTTAGTAGAGACAGAGTTTCACCATGTTAGCCAGGATGGTCTCGATCGCCTGACCTCGTGATCCACCCTTCTCAGCCTCCCAAAGTGCTGGGATTTATAAGCATGAGCTACCACGCCTGGCCGCTAATTTTTGTATTTTGAGACAAGGTTTCACCATGTTGGCCAGGATAGTCTCAGTCTCTTGACCTCGTGATCTGCCCACCTCGGCCTCTGAAACTGCTGGGATTACAGGCATGAGCCACTGTGCCCAGTCAGATCACTTTTTAAGAGATCTATAGGCTAAAATCTAGAATTGCAATCTTAGTATTTATAAAAAATATGTTGGTACCTACAAAGGAATATATTTCATTAATATGTAAATTAGAAATATAGTAAAACTTTCATGGAACCAGCTTTTGTGTTATTTAATGATAGAACATTAAAAGTAGTATACAGATTACTCATGTGTTCCTAACCAATTTTTATCACCTGCTTCCTATCCAAATATAATTATTTTTCTGATATTTATGTTTATCAATATGTTGACTTTTTAAAAAGTTTTACCACATATATACACACCCCTATATTATTTGTTTTGGCTATATTTGAACTTTATAAAAATATTTTAGTATGTAGGTTTCTGAGATTTGTTTTTTCAGAGATTAATTGCTGATGCCTGTGGCTATAGTTGATTGTCACTGATGTATAATATTCCATTGTGTTAATATATTACAATTTTTCAATTCAATCTGTATACATTATATGTATTTCTGGTGTTTTTGTTGTTCTTGCCATTAAGGGCATCTTTGTACATGTCTCCAGATGCAAAGGTGCAAGAGTTTCCCTAGATATGTACCTAAGAGAGGAACTGAAGGGCATTGAGTATGCAAGATTTATATTTTGAGTTAATAACAAATTGTTTTCCAGCATGCTTTTATCAATTTAAAACTCCCACTACATGAGTATATGAGTTCCAGGTTCTCAGCATTCTTGCTAATAATTAGTATTGTTGGACTTCAAAATGATTGTCACCTTAGTGGTAATAAATAGAACATAGTTGTGACTTTAATTTTTATTTTCCTGTCACTATAAAACAGCACCTTTTCTTATATTTATTGGCGTCTATATTTTGTCTTTTGTGAAATGGCGTTTCAAGTCTTTTCCCATTTTTTTGTGTTGGTCTTAGAGAAATAGATGTATTCTGGATACTAATCATTTGTTTTTGGATTTTGCAAATATCTTCTTATATTTTGTATCTTCTTGTCTCACCTTTTTAATGATGGATTTTGGTGAACAGAAGTTCTTAATTTCTATGTCATGAAATTTATAATTTTTATAATTAATACTTTTTGTGATTCATTTAAGAAATTCTGCCCTTTCTCAAGATTGTAAACATACTATCCAGTAACATAGTACATGATCAGTTTTTGTAAATGTTCCATGAATGCTTAAGAAGAATGCCTATTTTTTAATTAGGTATAGTGTTTTCTATGTTCACTATATCAGATTTCATATTTGGCCATATATAAACTAGTGTTATTTGCGTAACACTAGTTGCATAATTCAGTTGACTTGAAGATTCATCTCCCATTGTGTTAATAGGTTTGTCTATTTCTCTGGCAATTTGTGCCTGAAAAAGGTTAATGCCCTATTGTTACATACAGACAGTTATATAATTGTTAAATTGAACTTTTTCTCATATACAGTGGCTATTTTCATCCTTATTAATGTTTTTCATCTTGAATCTGTCTTTTCTCTTTTAGTACTCTTTCATGTTATTCCAATTTTTTAGTTTGTCTCTGTTTTAAGTATTTTTTTAGCAGATAGCATACCTTTATTTTAAATTATCTATTCTGTCACTATTTCTATTAGTGATTGTTTCCATTTATTTATTGCTAATACTGATATAATTTCATTCTTTTTTACTTATTTTACTCGCTGTTTTTCTTAGATTTTGATTTTTTTCTTACGGTTTTACCGCCTCTCACCATCCCTCTTCTGGTTTGTTACCTATTCTGTCACTGTGCTTTCAGTAGTTGTCCTTGAAATGTATTCACACTTATCATCTAAGCAGAGTATCTTAATTACCTTCCTGAACAGTATAAGAGCTCCAGAATGCAACTTTTGTCATTTTCTTCTGAGTTACATGTTGTTAGTTGGATAGTTTTTGTCTTATTCTTAAGCCCCATAAACTAAATATGATAATTAACAGTAATATTTATAATCATTTATTTGCTAGTTTCCTTGCTCTCTTTTTCATTTTGTGTCTCAGATCTTCCAGTTTATGTCATTGTATTATTCAAGTACACAATTTCAGAGTTTTTTTTTTTTTTTTTGAAACGGAGTCTTGCTGTGTCGCCCAGGCTTGAGTACAGTGGCACAGTGGCGCAATCTCGGCTCGCTGCAACCTCGGCCTCCTGAGTTCAAGCAATTCCCCTGCCTCAGCCTCCCGCATAGCTGGGATTACAGGCAGAAATTCTTTTAGAGATGGCTCACTGGTAATAAACTTCATTTTTGTTTATGATGTTGTGAGATAGCCTTTTGGGGTTCTGAATTTTAGGTTGGAATTATTTTGTCTCAACTTTTTTAAGATTATTGATGTCCTTTTTGTTCTAGCTTTCTACTGCTCTTGAAAAGCATTTTGCCTTTTTAATTGTTGTTCCTAAATGAATGATCTTTCTTCTGATTTTAAGATCTTTTTGCTGTATAGCCAAAAACACAGTTTCACCTTAGTGTGTCTAATTGTGGGTTTCTTTTTAATTATCTCACTTGATCAGAATAATTTCTCTATGTATTCTTGTCTGTTTTCAGTTCTGGAAAAATCTCAACCATCAACTCTTCCAATATTTCTTTTAGTTTCTTGATCTTCTGGGTCTCTGGGTATATTTCAAGCTATTATTCTTTTATGCCTCTTATATTGTTTTTCAAATTTTTTGTCTTCCTGGCTTTTATCCTACATTCTGGGCAGTTCTTTCAGATTTCTCTTCTAGTTTGTAAATTCTGTTTTCAATTTCTCTACTTGTGGTCCCTGGGCTTAATTCTCCAAATCCCAATTCAGTTACTTGTTTTTGTGTAGGTATTGTCCTCCTCTTGCCCCTGCCCCGTGCTGCTGTTGTTACATTTTGTTTATCATTACATCTCTGAGTTCACCTTCCTGTTTGTCTGTTAAGTTTTTGAAAATTATCTTACTTTCTTGTGAGTTATTGACAAAGAGAGTGAAATGCTATAAAATATTTAAAGAAGTTTATTTAGAGTCAAAAAAGAGGTTTATTTGGAGCCCCCAAAAAAGCTAAAATGAGTGACCCTGGCCCGAGGCACAGTCTCAAGAGATCCTGAGAACATGTGCCCAAGGTGGTTGGTATATATTTTAACGATACATAAGACACCTATCATTACTTACGAAGTTTACATTGATTCGATCTGGAAAGGCGGGACAGCAGGCAGGGACACGGGGTGGGAACAGGGATTGGCGTACAGGTCACACATGGATTCAAAGATTTTTTGATTGGCTCTTGGTTCAAAGAGTTAAGTTACTATCTGAAGACCTGAAATTAATAGAAAGGAGAGTCTGGGTTAAGATAAGGGGTTCTATTTTTTTTATTATACTTTAAGTTCTAGGGTACATGTAAAATAAAAAATAAAAATAAAAAAAAAAATTAAAAAAAAAAAAAAAAACACACACAAAAAAAAAGATAAGGGGTTCTGAAGACCAAAATTTTTATGTGGATGAAGTCTCATAGGTGGCCACCTTTAGAGGCAGTAGATGGCAGATGTTTCCTAATTAGGCTGGACTCTCAGTTATCTCTTCAGGATTGGGAGGGCCTGGAAGGGGAAGGGTGTAGTTATGTTAATACAGATGCAAAATTTTCCCCACAAAAGACTGCTTTGCAGGGTCATTTCAAAATATAGCAAAAAACATATTTGGGGATAATTTGGGGATAAAGTATATTGATTTCCTTCTTTATCTGTCATGTGACATTATTCAGAGTCAGGTTGAAAACTAAGAGAGATTATATAGGGTTAAATAAAACCCATCTGATGAGATGTTATCGTTTGTAGGGCATGACTCCGCACTCTTCTTAAATAGGAATTTGGGCAAGAAAGAAAAAAACCCGAAGAGTTTAGTTCTTAGATTGAGGCAGTGCTTTAAAATATGATTCTTACCTCCTCCCATCTAGTTTTATCAAAGCAGGGATACACTATAGTATACACTACAGTACCTTAGTACTTTTTACTTTATGCATTTGGCATTGTGGTATAGTTATTGGTGAAGTTGTGCCAGCAAGTAAATAACATATATTTAGGACCAAAAACCTTTGTTTTTTATAGGATTTATATGCTAACATTTTTCGAGTTTATTGCCTTTGTATCTGATTTTGTTATTTTGTTCTTCTAATGAATATATCAAACTCTTTGGCATGCGTATGTTATTGCCTCTTAATCTGATAATCAATATGAAATAGATTTTTTTTTTTTGGAGACAGAGTTTTGCTCTTGTTGCCCAGGCTGGAGTGCAGTGGCGTGACCTCGGCTCACCGCAACCTCCGCCTCCCGGGTTCAGGTGATTCTCCAGCCTCAGCCTCCCAAGTAGTTGGGATTATAGGCATGCACCACCATGGCCAGCTAATTTTGTATTTTTAGTGGAGATGGGGTTTCTCCATGTTGTTCGGGCTGGTCTTGAACTACCGACCTCCAGTGATGCACCTGACTCGGCCTCCCAAAGTGCTGGGATTACAGGTGTGAGCCACTGTGCCAGCCAAGTAGCTATTTCTTATAGTTAAGAACTATTCCAGTACCATATGACCCAGCCATTCCACTACTGGGTATATACCCAAAGGATTATAAATCATGCTGCTATAAAGACACATGCACACGTATGTTTATTGCAGCACTATTCACAATAGCAAAGACTTGGAATCAACCCAAATGTCCATCTGTGACAGACTGGATTAAGAAAATGTGGCACATATACACCATGGAATACTATGCAGCCATAAAAAAGGATGAGTTTGCATCCTTTGTAGGGACATGGATGCAGCTGGAAACCATCATTCTTAGCAAACTATCACAAGAACAGAAAACCAAACACCACATGTTCTCACTCATAGGTGGGAACTGAACAATGAGTTCACTTGGACTCGGGAAGGGGAACATCACACACTGGGGCCTATCATGGGGAGGGGGGAAGGGGGAGGGATTGCATTGGGAGTTATACCTGATATAAATGATGAATTGATGGGTGCTGACGAGTTGATGGGTGCAACACACCAACATGGCACAAGTATACATATGTAACAAACCTGCACGTTATGCACATGTACCCTAGAACTTAAAGTATAATAAAAAATAAATAAAAATAAAAAAAGAACTATTCCAATAATTCCAGTTTGTAAGGCTACAGTGTAGGGATAATGAAAAAGTAACTCATTTTCCTTTTATTTTTTGAAAGTAATAATAGTAAAATAATTTTTTATTTTGCCTTCTTTGAAATGGAGGTAAAATACATATAAAGAAAAGCACAAATCTTACGTATTTGCTTGAATGAGATTTGACAGACACATACATGTGATTGCACAACGCCTAGAGGAACATATGGAACATTCATCTTGCCTTATACTACTTTCAAATTCAGTCCCAGTTCTTCAGGGGCAAATATTATACTGACTTTTAGAAACTCATAACTCACCTGTTTTTAATCTTTATATGACTAAGTTATATAATAACATTACCTTTTGTGTATGACTGTTATTCAGTGTTTTTGAGATTCATTCTGTTGTGTATGTATCAGCAGTTCATTCTTTTTATTATTATTATTATTATACTTTAATTTCTAGGGTAATGTGCACAACATGCAGGTTTGTCACATATGTATATATGTGCCATATTGGTTTGCTGCACCCATTAACTCATCATTTACATTAGGTATCCCTAATGCTACCCCTCCCCGCTTCCCCACCCCACAACAGGCCCTGGTGTGTGATGTTCCCTGCCCTGTGTCCAAGTGTTCTCATTGTTCAGTTCCCACCTATGAGTGAGAACATGTGGTGTTTGGTTTTCTGTCCTTGCGATAGTTTGCTGCGAATGATGGTTTCCAGCTTCATCCATGTCACTACAAAGGACATGAACTCATCCTTTTTTATGGCTGCATAATATTCCATGGTGTATATGTGCCATATTTTCTTAATCCAGTCTATCATTGATGGACATTTGGGTTGGTTCCAAGCCTTTGCTATTGTGAATAGTGCTGCAATAAGCATACAAGTGCATGGGTCTTTGTAGTAGCATGATTTACAATTCTTTAGGTATATACCCAGTAATGGGATGACTGGGTCAAATGGTATTTCTAGTTCTAGATCCTTGAGGAATTGCCACACTGTCTTCCACAATGGTTGAACTAGTTTACAGTCCCACCAACAGTGTAAAAGTGTTGCAATTTCTCCACATCCTCTCCAGCACCTGTTGTTCCCCGACTTTTTAATGATTGCCATTCTAACTGGTGTGAGATGGTATCTCACTGTGTTTTTGATTTGCATTTGTCTGATGACCAGTGATGATGAGCATTTTTTCATATGTCTGTTTGCTGCATAAATGTCTTCTTTGAAAAGTGTCTGTTTATATCACTTTTATATTGCCCACTTTTTGATGGGGTTGCCCACTTTTTGATGGAATTGTTTGATTTTTCCTTGTAAATTTGTTTAAGTTCTTTGTAGATTCTGGATATTAGCCCTTTGTCAGATGGATAGATTGCAAAAATTTTCTCCCATTCTGTAGGTTGCCTGTTCACTCTGATGGTAGTTTCTTTTGCTGTGCAGAAGCTCTTTAGTTTAATTAGATCCCATTTATCAATTTTGGCTTTTGTTGCCATTGCTTTTGATGTTTGTTATGAAGTCCTTCTCCATGCCTATTTCCTGAATGGTATTGCCTAGGTTTTCTTCAAGGGTTTTTATGGTTTTGGGTCTAACATTTAACTCTTTAATCCACCTTGAATTAATTTTTGTATAAGATGTAAGGAAGGGATCCAGTTTCAGCTTTCTACATATGGCTAGCCAATTCTCCTAGCACCATTTATTAAATAGGGAATCCTTTCCCCATTTCTTGTTTTTGTCAGGTTTGTCAAAGATCAGATGGTTGTAGCTGTGTGTTGTTATTTCTGAGGCATCTGTTCTGTTCCATTGGTCTCTATCTCTGTTTTGGTACCAGTACCATGCTGTTTTGGTTACTGCAGCCTTGTAGTATAGTTTGAAGTCAGGTAGTATGATGCCTCCAGCCTTGTTCTTTTTGCTTAGGATTGTCTTGGCAATGTGGACTCCTTTTTGGTTCCATATGAACTTTAAAGTAGTTTTTTCCAATTCTGTGAAGAAAGTCATTGGTAGCTTGATAGGGATGGCATTGAATTTAAAAATTACCTTGGGCAGAAGTGGCCATTTTTACGGTGTTGATTCTTCCTATCCATGAGCATGGAATGTTCTTCCATTAGTTTGTGTCCTATTATTTCGTTGGAAGAAGTAAGTCATTTTCTATTTGATAATTATTTTCTAACAATTTCTGGATATTAAAATTCCCGAAATTCTAAATTTTAGAATGGCATAATGAATTCTGTCTTCATTTTATTTGTAGAATTGAAGATGTTTCTCATTTTAGTCTTGTAAAACTGTCCTTTAGGGCTTATTTTTAAAATCCATTATTAGTTTTAATCATTCTGTGAATGAATTTGGTATCTATTTTCACGTTAAAAGACAATTTTGAAAATATCTCAGAATTATAGTTTTTTACCATTTGTAATCATTTTACTGTGATGAACTTCTGAAGATAAATAAATGCTCAAACATTTGAGTATTCTGTGCAGAAGAAGAGTATTGTTTATTCTAAGTTATGTGTCTTTTTATTTTAGACAAAGAAACAGCCTTGGTATAACAGCACATTAGCATCAAGACGAAAACGACTTACTGCTCATTTTGAAGACTTGGAGCAGTGTTACTTTTCTACAAGGATGTCTCGTATCTCAGGTATATATTTAGACCTTCTCAAATTATCTGAAATCTACATTTCAGATCTGTTTCTGGGTTTCTGTGCTGAATTTACGGAAGGTCCTAATTGCAAAGCAAAAGTGTGTATTTCTGACGTAGTCTACCAGATCATCATGGAGGTTCTTAGTGATCTTAGAGAATGTTATTTTCCAATGACGATTGTTTTCTATATTTGTGAATTCTGAATCTTTATCTGGCAAGCTAGATAAAGTTAAAAAGAAAGTCAGCCATGAATATGTAGCTAACAAAATTAAGTTTCATTCAGTTGCCTCCTATTTAACATTAAATAAACATGAAGTTTTAGGCACTGTCCTCTGTGCTGAGAATAAAAGATGAAAGAACTGGTTTCTGTCATTAAGGAATGTTGTAAATAGAGTCAGGGAAAGCAACAGATAAAGCAGTTCTGTATGATGTTAAGTGTTAAATAAATTTACAGGAGTATCATGAAAATAGTTAATATTCACTGATATAACTGGTAATAAAAAAATCCAGGCTGAGTTGAAAATGGAGAGGTGTAAGGGAATGATCAGTGTAGGGATTTCAGATGAGTTGTATATGTGCTATTCTAGTATGAATTAACTGAAAAAGATACTTAGAAACATGTTCAAAGTAGAGAAAATAACATATGCAAAGACGTGGATGTGATAGCGTAGGATATTTCTATTACTGTAAAAAAGTAATTTAATTTTTCCTCTTTTTCTTAACTCTGTTCTTCAGTCTTTCTCAGTGTCTTTGCTCATCTGTGAAGTAGAGACATTAACCCTAATGAGTTTTTTAATGATTGTAAGTGACATGTATAAGATACAATGCTTGGTACCTGTTGGGTGCTCAATTAATTCATGTCATTAATGGGGCATCTGCTTAAAATAAACCCCACTAAGGGAGAAAAAAAATAGTCTGATATTTTATTGGTTGTTAAAAACTGGATGTTGGTTTTCTCTTGAATAAATATGTTTATATTATTTATAATCTACATGTTGCTTAGATCCTACCAATTTGCCTCATGATTGGTGGTACAGGAAAAATTATATTAGATTTACAAAGCATTTTTCCTCTGAAGACCAAGGGAGAAGCCAAGATTTGCTTGTTTTTTGAAATTAACAACAGTTTTTATACATGGAAAGCTTTCATTTATTGCCTGTGAATTGAGCCCCTTATTGTGCTTATGTAATAATTTATAAATATAAACTGCCATAGGAAGTTGTTAAGTTGAAAGTAGCCCAATACCTGCATTCTGACTGGCAGAGTTCGTGTTAACCCTTTCATACATTATTTGTTGGTATGATGTTGAAATACAACTATAGGCAAGTGGCAGACCTTTAAAAAAACAGGTGGGAAAGAGATTGGGGTAGGCTATTATTAATAATCTTTAAGTCACTAACAGCATAGGCATGGTATGGAATAGTAAAGGTCATCACAAGTCAGTTTATTTTTGGGAGTGTAGCTTTACAAGACAGTAGAATAATAAAACCATGAGGAAAATTAGATAGATTTTTATTTGTGTGGGTATGGCTGTATTGTACCTAAAACATGTCTCTAGTTTTCAGGAATCTTACGTTAGCTAGCTAGTGTAATTATATTGCTGGATTTTAAGTTCCTCCTAGTACCTTTGACTGTAAAGGGGAAATTTTAACTTCTCTGAAACGGTGTAGCTAAGAGGTTGATTGTCCTTTGTATATTTTCAAATGAGAATCTGTAAATCCATCTGTATTCCCTAACTTTTATTTCCAACTTTCAAAATGAGAGATGAATATTAAAGGACTATTACTTTGGAGTTTCAATTGTAATTGAAAGAGGAAGTTAATTATAAAGCATTAGGAGAAAGAAAAGAGACATTGAATACACTTTTACAAACCAATCGGTAATTAGGATAGGAGAGGTGATATACCAGCAGATATGTTTGGATGTTGATGGTAAAATACCACGCAAACGAAATTCTACCTTTTTGTAACCTCATAAGTTAAAACCAATTACTGTACTTTCAGATACTGAAATAACTAGTTTTATTGTTTTCTTTATGGTTTCTGTTGAAAGTAGCCATTAATGAGCTTATATGATAGGCAGAAATCCAGTTAGCCTAGAACAGGACTGTTAACCTAGAACAGAATACACAATATTGAATGCTGGTTTTATGTACTTAGGAATTGATATCAAAATGGGAATGAATAGGATAACATTGAAACAGGTTTTAAATTAATAAAACCAACCATCTTTCCAGTATGTAGAATGTTAAATAACTCACAGTAATAGGTTTCCATATAAAAATAATCATTAACTATTATATCCAGACCACTCTGCAGTACGGTTGTGATTTTTAGTTTTGCAAATAACCCATGTTTTATTTATAATATGTGGAATTTCCTGAGAATAATTTTTGTAGAGCGAGAGTTTTATCTCAATACCATTATGGTATTGCCTATTAGGTAATTCCTTTTGCTCTCTTTAGAATGAAAGCACAACTAATTGTACCCTTTAAATTTAGGTATTTTGATGAATTGGCTTAGAGTTTAAATCTTTAAAATATGTAAAATATCAGGGACAAAAGCTCACTCAGTTTCCTCAAGTAATGTTATTTATTTTTCTTTTTTCTTTTTCTTTCTTTCTTTTTTTTTTGAAACGGAGTTTTGCTCTTGTTGCCCAGGCTGGAATGCAGTGGCGTGATCTTGGCTCACCACAACCTCTGCCTGCCGGGTTCGAGCAATTCTCCTGTCTAGCCTCCCAAGTAGCTGGGATTACAGGCATGCACCACCACGCCCAGCTAATTTTGTATTTTTAGTAGAGACAGGGCTTCTCCATGTTGGTCAGGCTAATCTCAAACTCCCAACCTCAGGTAATCCGCCTGCCTCAGCCTCCCAAAGTGTTGGGATTACAGGTGTGAGCCACCGCACCAGGCCTTGTTTTTTTTTGTTTGTTTTTTTGTTTTGTTTTGTTTTGTTTTGTTTTGAGACGGAGTCTCGCTCTGTCGCCCAGGCTGGAGTGCAGTGGCCGGATCTCAGCTCACTGCAAGCTCCGCCTCCCGGGTTTATGCCATTCTCCTGCCTCAGCCTCCCGAGTAGCTGGGACTACAGGCGCCCATCACCTCGCCCGGCTAGATTTTTTTTTGTATTTTTTAGTAGAGACGGAGTTTCACCGTGTTAGCCAAGATGGTCTTGATCTCCTGACCTTGTGATCCGCCCGTCTCGGCCTCCCAAAGTGCTGGGATTACAGGCTTGAGCCACCGCGCCCGGCCTTTTTTTTTTTTTTAATAATAATTGCTACATAAATTTCGTCATGCAAACAGTTGTTTTCAAGGTAACCTAGTATCTCCAGATAACATAAGTTCTTCACTGTGCTTTGTATTTTCTGTATAACTCTTTTGACTTAATAATTCTGGCATCTTTTATTATGCTTACTCTTACCTCAGATGGCACTTAAGAAGGGAAATCATGAACGTTTACCTTGAAAAGTTTGTGTGTGTGTGTGTATGAGCTTAGAATAAAGAAGCTATGAAAATACAGTGGTATAACAAACTTGTCTCAGTTTCAGTCTAGGAAGCTAAAGTGCTCATTGTTTTTATCATTCTTCAGAAACGAAAGAATAAGTTCAAATGACACAGTGCTGAAAAGCAATGAGTTTTTAAATTTATGCTTTTAGTGTAGGTCTGCTTGTATTAATAGACTGGAGAATAGATTAGTTGTATTCTCAGGTACTTCGTAAACTGATTTTATGTTTTAAATCCCACATGATTTATCTTCAAATAGTTTATTGAAGTGAACTTTACCCAAGGTATTTGTATACTTTTCCACTGGATAGTATTATTGTTTTTCATATGTCACCAAGAGATTTGAATGAAAATTTATTTTTTCTTGATGAAGGCACTCTTCGAGGTAAATGGGAGTAATTTCAAACTTTTTTTGTTTGTTTTTTAGAATTAATAGTTCATAACATTGTAGTTTTCTACTCTGTTCCTGTAATAGAATTTGAAACATTTCAGTGTATTATTTGAGCAAATATTTCTTATTTATGAACTATTTTATCTAAAATGTTATTGTAAACTGGATTTTAAACAAAACATGGGCATAAATATGTATGCCAGTAACCATGTTCTTTCAAACTAACAAACGCCTATCCAATATATGTACTCTTCTTAACATCCTCCTCACATTCTCCATTGATGGATTTTTATTTTAATGACTCTCAAATAGTAGCTCTTTTATTATTATTATTTTTATTTTTTCAAGAAATTATTGCCAAAAAAAAAATGAGAATTCATAGTGGAAAGAGACAGTGTCTTTCAAAGAACCAAGACATTTTTTATTAAAGCTGAAAAATTAACCAATTAACTTGTGCAAACTAGTCTTTAGTAAAATCTAAATATTGTTTTTTGTATTTAGAATGTAACTTTTAATTTGTGGATGTAGCTCTTTGATTTACTTTGCAGTTCAATTCATCTATTTTCTTTTTTGTTGTTGTTGTTTTTTTCATATAGATGACAGTCGAACTGCAAGCCAGTTGGATGAATTTCAGGAATGCTTGTCCAAGTTTACTCGATATAATTCAGTACGACCTTTAGCCACATTGTCATATGCTAGTGATCTCTATAATGGTTCCAGTATAGTCTCTAGGTAAGTATTGGGCAAATTACTATTTTTTTTTGTAAAAATGTCTAGAATCTAATTGAATTTGAGAAACACTTAATAGCTTTATTTTTAAAAGGGTGGGTTCTGAAGCAGCCTGCCAATTATTAGTTCTGTGATTTTAGGCAAGTTCCTGAGTTTCTATATGCCAAATTTCTTCATATCTAAAATGGAATAATTGATGGTATCCATCTCATAAGGTTGTAGCTTGTTTTCTTGTACTATCTGTGTCTGGTTTTGATGACAGTATGCTCTCCTCATAAGTGCTCCCACCTCTGGATTTTCTGGAAGTTTGTACGGAATTGGTATTATTTCTTCCTTAAGTATTTTGTAGAATTTGCCAGTGAAGCTTCCAGAAATGAATTTTAATTACCAATTCAATTTTCTTAAGAGATTTAATCAGGTTATCCATTTCTTCTTGGTTTAGCATTATAATTAGTTTGTGTCTTTTAAGACATTTGTCCATCTTATCAGGGCTGTTAAACTTTTTGGCGTACAATTATTCATAATATTGCCTTATTATTCTCTTAATATCTTTGGATTGCATCATGATTTTCCCTCTTTCATTCCTGACAGTGGATTTTGTTACTTACCTTTTTCCTGAAGAGTCTAGCTGAGAAGTTTATCAGTTTTGTTGATCTTCCCAGAGAGCCAGCTCTTGGTTTTATTGATAGGCTGTATTTGTCTGTTTTCTGTGATCATTAATCTTTGCTCTTAATTATTTTCATTCTTCTACTTTTTGAGGGTTTAATTTGCTCTTATATGCTAATTTCTTAAGGTAAAAATTGAGATCGTTTAGTTGATACCTTCTTTTCTAATACAGTTATTTTGTGGTATACATTTCCCTGTAAGTACTGTATTAGCCACATGACAAAAAAACTGACGTGATACTTTTCCATTTTAATATAGTTCAAAGTACTATTTTAGCTTTCTATTTTTTAAAAAGTTTGTTTTTTAAAATTGACAGATAAAATTTTATGTGTTTATTGCATGCAGCATGTTTTGAAGTATATATCAAAATACCTTTTGATTTTTCTCGTTGACCCATGATTACTGAGGCTGTTACTAGTTTCCAAATATTGGGATTTTCCAGTGATCTTTCCGTTACTGATTTTTTTATTTTTAAGAGACGGTGTCTAATTATGCTGCCTAAGCTATCCTCAGACTCCTGGGCTCATGCAGTCCTCCTGCCTCAGCTTCCCAAGTAGCTTTGACTGTTACTGCACCCAGTTTGCATTATATTATTTTTATCATTATTTGAAATGTTTAATGAAAATTTGTAATATACAGGAAAATAGAATGGAATAAGTCTTCACAAAGATTTTTCTGTACAAGTTTTATGTATCCTCTTCACTTTGATTACTTTTTGCTTAAGTATTTTATTATTTTTTTCCATGTTCCCTGACCATTTTTTTTTGTTGTTTTTTAATGTTTTCAACTTTTTTAATAGATTAAATGGTACACACGGTACACATGCAGGTTTGTTACATGAGTATATTGCATGACACTGGGGCTTGGAGTCCTAATGTTTCTGTCACCCAGGCAGTGAGCATAGGTACACAACAAGTGTTTTATAAGCCCACGCCCCCTGCCTTCTCCCACCTCTCCATCTAGTAGCTCCCCAGTAACTGTTGTTCTCATATTTACATTCATATGTCTTCAGTGTTTAGGTGTCACTTACAAGTGAGAAGATACATTATTTGATTTTCTGTTCTTGCATTAATTCACTTAGGATAATGGCCTCCAGCTTCACTCTTGTTGCTGTAAAAGACATGGTTTTATTCTTTTTTAAGGCTGTATTGTATTCCATGTGCCACATTTTCTTGATCCAGTCCACCATTGATGGCCACCTAGATTGATTACATGCCTTTGTTACTGTGAATAACACTGCAGTGAACATACTAGTGCATGTGTCTGTATGGTAGAACAACTTCCTTTCTTTTGTGCGTATACCTACTAATGGGATTGCTGGGTCAAATGGTAGTTTTGTTGTAAGTTATATGACGAAACTCCAAACTGCTTTCTGTAGTGGTTGATCTAGTTTGCATTCATAGGAACAGCATATAAGCATTCCCTTTTCTTCACAGCCTTGCCAGTATCTATTGTTTTTTGACTTTTTAATAATTGCCATTCTGTGATGAGATGGTATCTCATCCTGGTTTTGATTTTTATTTCTCTGATGATTAGTGATGTTGAGCTTTTTTTTCATATGCCTGTTGGCAACTTGTGTGTGTTCTTTTGAGAAGTGTCTGTTTGTGTCTTCTCATTTTTTATTGGATTTTTTGTTTTTCATAGGTCGATTTAAGTTTCTTGTAGATTTTGAATATTAGGCCTTTGTCAGAGGCGTAGTTTGCAAATACTTTCACCCATTCCATAGGCTGTTTAGTCTGTTGGCAATTTCTTCTGCTGTGTAGAAGCTCTTTAATTTAATTAGGTCCCACTTGTCAATTTATGTTTTTGTTGCAATTGCTTTTGAAGACTTAACCATAAATTATTTGCCAAAGCCTATGTCAGGAAGGATATTTCCTAGCTTTTCTTCTAAGATTTTTATAGTTTGAGGTCTTAGATTTAGGTTTTAATTGATCTTGAGTTATTGTATATGATGAAAAGTAGCGGTCCAGTTTTATTCTTCTGCACGTGGCTAGCTAGTTATCCAAGCACCATTGATTGAATAGGGAGTCCTTTCCCCATGGCTTATTTTTGTTAATTTTGTTAAAGATCAGATGGTGTAGGTTTGCAGCTTTATGCCTGGGTTCTCTATTCTATTCCATTGGTCTTATGTCTGTTTTTGTACCTACCAGTGCCATGCTGTTTTGGTTACTGTAGCCTGATAGTATAAATTGAAGTTGGGTGGTGTGATGCCTCCAAGTATGTTCATTTTGCTTACGACTGCTTTGGCCATTCAAGCTCTTTTTTTGTTCCATGTGAATTTTAGAATAGTTTTTTTCTAATTCTGTGAAAAACGACGTTGGTATTTTAGGATAACATTGAATCTATAAATTGCTTTGAACAATATTGCCATTTTAACAATATTGATTCTTCCTAATCATGCTTACGGAAGAATTTTCCATTTGTTTGTGTCATCTTCGATTTCTTTCAGCAGGACTTTGTGTTCTCATTGTAGAGATCTTTCACCTCCTTGCTTAGATGAGTTCCTAGGTATTTTATTTTCTTTGTGGCTATTGTAAATAGATTGTGTTTTTTTATTTCTTTCTCAGCTAGAACATTATTAGTATATGGAAATGCACCAAATTTTGTACGTCAATTTTGTATTCTGAAACTTTACTGAATTTGTTTATGAGTTCCAGGAGTCTTTTGGCAGAGTCTTTATGGTTTTCTGTGTATAAAATCATATTGTGAGCAAAAAGAGATAATTTGACTTACTCTTTTCCTGTTTGGATGCCATTTATTTCTTACTATTGACAGATTGCTCTGGTTAGGACTTCCAGTATTATGTTGAATAGGAGTAGTGAAAGTGGGCATCCTTGTCTTGTTCTGGTTGTCAGAGGGAATGGTTTCAGCTTTTGCCCATTTTATTATGTTGGCTATGGATTTGTCATAGATGACTCTTACTGTTTTGGATTATGTTCTTTTGATGCCTAGTCTGTTAAGGGTTGTTATCATGAAGAGATGTTGGATTTTATCAAAGACTTTTTCTGCATCTTTTGAGATGATCGTGTATTTTTTGTTTTTTATTCTATTTATGTGGTAAATCACATTTATTGATCTGCATATTGTGAATCAAGCCTTGCATTGCAAGAATAAAGCATACTTGATTGTGGCAAATTAACTTTTGATGTGCTCCTGGGTTCAGCTTACAAAATACTTGTATTTTATAATACAGAATATTTTATTATAATAATAATAATTTTATAATACAGAGTGTTTTGTTGAGAATTGTTGTACCTGTGTTTATGAGGGATATTTGCTTGAAGTTTTCTTTTATCATTGTGTCTCTGCCAGATTTTGGTATCAGGATGATGCTGGATTCATCTAATGAATTAGGGAGAAGCCCCTCCTTGATTTTTTGGAAGTTTCAGTAGGATTGGTATCAATTCTTTGTACATCTGTTAGAATTTGTCTGTGAATCATCTGGTCCAGGGCTCTTTTTGGTTGGTAGGTTTTTTTTGTTTTGTTTTGTTTAAATTACTGATTCAATTTCTGAACTTGTTACTGGTCAGTTCAGATTTTCACTTTCTTATTGTTTGAATCTTGGGAGGCTGTGTGTTTCCAAGAATTTATCCATTTCCTCTAGATTTTCTAGTCTGTGTGCATAGAGTTGTTCATAATAATCTCTGAGGATCTTTTGTATTTCTGGGGTGTTGGTTGTAATGTCATCTTTGTCATTTCTGATTGCACTTATTTTGATCTTCTCTTGTTTTTTCTTTGTTAATCTTGTTAGTGGTTTATTAATCTTGATTACTCTTCTGAAGAACCAACTCTTGATCTTACTGATCTTTTGTATGGACTTTTGGGTCTCAATTTCATTCACTTCTTCTCTGACTTTAGTTTTTTCTTCTACTACCTTTGGGATTAGATTGTTCTTTTTCTTCTAGTTCCTCTACATGTGATGTAAGGTCATTAATTTGAGATCTTCCTAACCTCTTGATGAAGGCATTTTAGTGATATAAATTTTCCTCTCTACACTGCTTTAGCTGCATCCAAAGATTTTTGGTAAGTTGTATCTGTGTTTTCATTAATTTCAAAGAATTTTTTCATTCCTGCCTTAATTTCTTTGTTTATCCAAGGGTTATTCAGAAGCACATTGTTTAATTTTAATGTTTTGTGAGATCTTCTTGATACTGATTTCTGCGTTTATTCACTGTGGTCCAAGAGTTATGCTTGGTGTGATTTCGTTTTTTTTTGGTTTGTTTGTTTGTTTTTTAATTTATTGAGATTTGCTTTATAAGGCCAAGCATGTGGTCTATCTTAAAACATGTCCCGTGTACAGACGAGAAGTTTGTATATTCTGTGGTTGTTGGGTGTAGTACTACTCTGTGTATGTGTATCCAGTTGGTCAAGTGTAGAGTTTAAGTCCAGAATTTCATTGTTAGTGTTCTGCCTCTGTGATCTGTCTAAAGGTGTGAATCGGGTATTGAAGTCCCCCACTATTTTTTTTTTTTTTTTTTTACGATGGAGTTTTGCTCTTGTTACCCAGGCTGGAGTGCAATGGCATGATCTCAGCTCACTGCAACCTCCACCTCTCAGGTTCAAGCAATTCTCCTGCCTCAGCCTCTCGAGTAGCTGGCATTACAGGCGCCTGCCCACCATGCCTGGCTAATTTTTGTATTTTTAGTAGAGACTAGGTTTCATTAGGTTGGCCAGGCTGGTCTCAAACTCCTGACTTGGAGATCCGCCCACCTCGCCCTCCCTAAGTGCTGGTATTACAGGCATGATGAGCCATCGCGCCCAGCCTGAAGTCCCCCACTATTATTGTGTGGCTAAGTCTTCTTGTAGTCAAGAATAACTCGTTTTATGAATCTGGGTGCTCCAGTGTTGGGTGTGTATATGCTTAAGTATTTTAAAGCAAATCTCAGAAACTTATCTGCATCTCTTAAAATGGATATTGTTAAACCACAGGGCTGCATCACGTCTAAGCAAATTAACAGTAATTCCTTGGTATAATCAGATTGCTAGTTCATGTTCAAATATCTTAGAATAACTGACCCTAAAAAGATGTTTTTTGAGGCACATCAGGAATTTGGTAACTTTTAACTTGTCAAATATTACTAAAACTTGGCATGCTTTTCATTTACAGGACTAAGATTTTAATTTATTATGTATATGAAGATCTTAAACTCTAAGCCATTAGCTGAAGAAACTATTGCAGGAGATCTTTTATTGTATTCTAACAGCTGTTTAACTCAGTAATGAATAAGACAAAAATCATACGTTCCTTTACTTTTCTGTGTGTTGGCATTTGACTGAGTAAAATTTGAAAATGCAGCAGGTTATGGGGTGCATTTTATTACATGATTTAATTAACAAAGAATCATTGATAACCTAACACAGGCTAGACCAGACTAGGCGTATGATCATGAGCAGGCTGGACGTGATGCTTGTATTCAGGAGAGCTCACAATCTTACTTTAGTGCCCTTAGACCAGACTAAGCATATGATCATGAGCAGGCCGGACGTGATTCTTGGATTCAGGAGAGCCCACAATCTTATTTTAGTGCCCTTATAGATAAGAAATAAAAAAATAGTCTACGAAACAGTTTAGTTTGGAGCAACAGATTTGCATTCTTACTTAAATTATTAACTGTATTAAGAATGTTTACTATGCTTTTCAGGACTTCAGAAATGTAGATTGAATGTGAAATGGCAAGAATAAGTATCAAAGTTTATTTATAATATTGACCTGATATGTATGCACTTATCTGTAGTTATGTGACTTAGTTAAAATACCCATATTAGAGCTCTGCCGTGGTGTTGATTTATGGCCTTGACCATTGTGAATTTATCCTGTATTGTATTTTCTTCCTTAAAAAAAATCAAAACTTTATTCTTAACATTGTTACAAAAGTGGCATCTCTACATGGAAAATGTGTGATTGGTTTTCAGTCTCTTTCATAAAAGAGTAATAATGTTTTTTATTTTTTATTTTTTTTCATTCCTGAAAGCCATGTTAGCTTGGTTTTGGGGAAGAGAGGGCTTTTTTCTTTTTCTTTTTTTTTTCTTGAGACAGAGTCTCGCACTGTCTCCCAGGCTGGAGTGCAGTGGCGCAATCTCGGCTCACTACAAGCTCCGCCTCCCAGGTTCATGCCATTCTCCTGCCTCAGCCTCCCGAGTAGCTAGGACTACAGGCGCCCGCCACCATGCCCAGCTAATTTTTTGTATTTTTAGTAAAGACAGGGTTTCTCCATGTTAGCCAGGATGGTCTACATCTCCTCATGATCTGCCTGCCTTGGCCTCCCAACATGCTGGGATTACAGGCGTGAGCCACCTTGCCTGGCCAAGAGGGTTTCATTATTGCTTTTTTAAAGCTTGATTTAATGTAGTGTTGGATTTTTTGAAATTGCTAATAAACCCTAATCATACTGACATTTATATGAAAACATTGTGCACTCTGAGGCAGAAATATATTCTTGGGAAGACCTAAACAAGATCTTCATTTGGAGATACTTATTTAAATTGTGGTTAGATTAAAACATTTTGATTAATATAAAAAATTTTAAAGATACCTTTGGTTGGGCCATCTTGCATGCTATGTTTGTTTTTTTCTATTAATTACACCGAGTTAATGTTTTTTAAAGAAAAATTTCCAATTTTAAAGTTTCTTAGGCATGAGAGATGAAGACTAGCAAGAAAGGATGACATAGCTAAAGAAATGAAGGTGTAAAAAACTCTCACAGTGGCTGGGCACAGTGGCTCACGCCCGTAATCACAGCACTTTGGGAGGCCAAGACGAGCGGATAACGAGGTCAGGAGATCGAGACCATCCTGGCTAACACAGTGAAACCCCGTCTCTACTAAAAATACAAAAAAATTAGCCGGGTGTGGTGGCGGGCGCCTGTGGTCCCAACTACTCGGGAGGCTGAGGCAGGAGAATGACGTGAACCCAGGAGGCAGAACTTGCAGTGAGCCGAGATCGAGCCGCTGCAATCCAGCCTGGGCGACGGAGCGAGACTCCACCTCGAACAAACAAAAAACTCTCACAGCTCTGGTGATTTTTTTACTTTTCTTAGTTTCTCATATTCAAACACATCATTGATAATAAATTTACATAAAGCCTTTTAATTCCTCCCCAAAAATGAAATTTTACTAATTTCTTTCAGAAAGAGGAATAAAGAGGCCAGGTGAGGTGGCTCACACCTGTAATCCAGCAGTTTGTGGGGCAGGGGCCAAGGCAGGCAGATCACTTGAGGCCAGGAGTTCGAGACCAGCCTGGCCAGCATGGCGAATCTCCGTCTCTACTAAAAATACAAAAATTAGCCAGGCATGGTGGCGTGAGCCTGTAATCCCAGCTACTTGGAAGTGTGCAGGAGAATCACTTGAACCTAGAGGCAGCAGTTGCAGTGAACTGAGATCACTGCACTGGGCAACAGAGTGAGACTCTGTCTCAAACAAAAAAAGAGGCCTAAACAAGTATTTGAGAAGGCAGATAATGTTGAATTTGTTGCATTATTTTGTTACTTTGCAAAAGATATAATTATTCGTACTATAAAATTGCTTGACATAGTGTTGGTCACTTAATGAAGTGATAATCTGAGAGAAAAGGCCAAACCAGAAACGTATTTTTTTTCCTTTGCTTATTTGAAGTTAAAACCATACCCATCAGACCACAAGGTGGCAGCATTTGTTTACTTTGACACTATGTCAACTATTAAACAATAGACAAGGTATGGAATTGGTGACATACGGTGAAGTTCACTCTCTTAAGTAGACGATGGTCCTAGTTTAGCAACGGCAAGGAACAGGAAAGAAGACAGTTATTGCATTCTTTTTACACATAGCAATGATAGCATATTTTGCATTTTTTCTTCGATTAGGTGTTCTGTGTCCACCAGAGAGAAATAGTTTGAAGCTGTGTAGTTTAAACTTAATATACTTAGTAGTGATGGTTGTCTTTTGAATTCCTAGTTTGAATTTTGTACAGCTAGATTGTTATGGTCAAAATTGTTGTACACTCTACCTCTCGAGAGTTTTTCAGTATTTTTACTTAACGTTTGTTCAAACTGTTGGAATGGAGTTGTATCAAGCATTAGTAAATTCCTAAGAAGAAAATAGTTATCTATGGTGGCATTAGTTGATGCTGGAATAGTCTCTATACTGGTAATGTGGAGTGTGTTACCTACTCTTTTTTAGACAACATTGTAAATATTTTACATCAGTTCCCTAATTCATTTAATTCTTGTATCAACCCTGTGTTGCAAGGTATTGCTATTAATCTCATTTTACATATGAAAAAACTGAGACAGAAATTTTGTCACTTGTCCAAGGTAAACATAATGCTAATAACAGACAGAACTCAGATTTAGATACAGGCGTACCTGAATTCTAGTGCCCTTTTGTTCACTTAACGACTTACTGAAACCTTATAAAGTTTCAGAAAACACTTTTCCTTTGAGACACCCAGAAGAAAGAGAAGAATTAATAATTAATTCTTTTTTTTTTTTTTTGAGACGGAGTCTCGCTCTGTCGCCCAGGCTGGAATGCAGTGGCCGGATCTCAGCTCACTGCAAGCTCCGCCTCCCGGGTTTACGCCATTCTCCTGCCTTAGCCTCCCGAGTGGCTGGGACTACAGGCGCCTGCCACCTCGCCCGGCTAGTTTTTTGTATTTTTTTTTTTTTTTAGTAGAGACGGGGTTTCACCGTGTTAGCCAGGATGGTCTCGATCTCCTGACCTCGTGATCCGCCCGTCTCGGCCTCCCAAAGTGCTGGGATTACAGGCTTGAGCCACCGCGCCCAGCAGGAATTAATTCTTTTGAGGTTCTGGCACTGTGTATCCCTGTTTCTGTAAGGAGGTCAAAATAATGAACATTTTTTATACTAATTTTTTGACATGTAATACTGCACCTTAGATGTCACTTTTTAACCATAGTTTGAAAAAACTGTTCAAATTAAACTTTATGTTTCTACAATATTTACAAGGATCATTTTTGCTAAGTTTCAATTTATAATGACAGCAAATGCAGATCCAGATTTAGGGTAACTTTCAATATGTTCCTTATTGTGGAATACTTGTGAGCTTTCAATTTATACTTAAAAAGAGATCTCTAAGTAATTATTGACTTGTTTTCTAAGGAATAGATATGATTTTTAAGACTGCCAGTGTACTTTCTGTTTTTGTCAGAAGGTATTTACATTATTGTCTTAAGCGTTATTGACCATCTGGGGTTGGTTGAGAAATGAGATGAATGGGAGTGCAGAGGGAGGGATTTCCTTCCCAAATTTTGCCTGGGATCAGTCTTTTATAGCAGTTATTTTTAAAGCTGTGTTTTAGGCTGGGAGATTCATCCAGGCAGGGGTCTTACCTGTCTTATTTCTTGCATATTCCTATGTCTGTAAATATTTGTTAAATGAATGCATGAATGAATGAAAAACTGTTTTATCTGCTGGGAGAGGATCCAGAGTAAGTAGGACTCTAGCATTTGTCCATATATGTCTACATATTTGCTTGTTGATAAGTATTCCTTTGAAGAAATAATCCTTAGGCTATACAAGAAGTTTGTGAATTACCAATGACGTGACAGAAATATAAATTCATGTTAACAACTTAAAAAGGAATGCAAGATTGTCAGCAAGTGTTGGTGAGTTTTCTGCTTCTATGGTAATTCAAAACATACGTGATTCAAAATATAGGTTTAAAAGGAAACACAAACAATCTAAGCTTACACTTTGAAAGTCACTACATGCACTCCCACCCTTATAACTTCTGCCCTAAGATTTTCCTGTTCTAATCTCAACTTGGTTTTCCTGTCTATTTTCCCTTGCCTTTGTGAGAGGCTTGTCAGTAGTACAGAGTGAAGCCATAAGCTGAAATAATTCTACACATATCCACAAAACAAACATTAATTAGGTTAGCATTTCAAATTTTAGTAAACTTGTGAAGGTTTGTCACAAACCTGTGTTAGGTATCCAAGAAATAAAAGTAGAACTTAGGTCTAGAAGCCACATTTTAAGGTTAATATAAGGAAGATCTTTGTAGTCAGCAGTGTGCTGAGGTAGAATAACCTTCCTCAGGAGGCAGTTGCCATACATTCTTATGACTTTTTAGAACCAAATTCTGGCCTTTTTATTTAGAAAATCTTTCTGTGATGCTAAGATCAGTTATATATTCACATATATTTGTCTAGAATATTTTTATGCTTTATTTTTTTCAAAATCATACCTATTCATGTCAAACAGGTTAAGTGCTGAGAATGTAAGAGTGATGTACATGGTAGTGAGGACACAGACAGTTAAGCGAGTGTACTAGGCTGTTCTTGCCTTGCTATAAAGAAATACCTGAGACTGGGTAATTTATAAAGAGAAGAGGCTTAATTGGCTTACGGTTCTACAGGCTTCACAGGAAACATGGTGCTGGCATCTGCTCAGATTCTAGGGAGGCCTCATCGTCATGGTGGAAGGTGAAGTGGGAGCAGGCAAGTCACAAAGAAGGAGCAAGCAAGAGAGAGTGAGGAGGGAGGTACCACACATTTATAAAATGATGAGATCTTGTGAGAATTCACTATCATGAAGATAGCACCAAGCCAGAAGGGATTCATCCCCATGATCCAGACACCTCAGGTCACGCCACACCTCCAACATTATGGATTGCAAGTTCAGTATGAGATTTGGGCAGGTACAAATATCCAAACTCTATCAGTGAGTATATAGAATAAACTGTTTTAAGTGCTATGAAAGTATTTACAGTATACAGTATGGGGAATAGTTGGACAGAAGCAGGAGTGGTCGGGCATGGGAGCTCATGCCCATAATACCATTGCTTTGAGAGGCAGAGGCGGGAGGATTGCTTGAGGCCAGGAGTTTAAAACCAACCCGGGAAGCATAGCAAGACCCCATTTCTACAAAAATCAAAAATTAGCCAGGCCTGTGGTGTGTACCTGTAGTACTAATGAGGAGGGTGAGGTGGAAGGATCCCTTGAGCCCAGGAGTTCAAGGTTACAGTGAGCTATGGTGGCACTACTGCACTCCAGCCTGGATAACAGAGGTTTATTTGTTTTCTTTTTTTTTTTTTTTCTTTTTTTTTTGGTTTTGTTTGTTTTGTTTTTTGTTTGTTTGTTTTTTGAGACGGAGTCTTGCTCTTTTGCCCAGGCTGGAGTGCAGTGATGCAGTCTTGGCTCACTGCAACCTCTGCCTTCCAGGTTCAAGCTATTCTCTTGCCTCAGCCTCCTGAGTGGTTGGGATTACAGGTTTGTGCCACCACACCTGGCTAATTTTTGTATTTTTAGTAGAGACGGAGTTTTGCCATGTTGGCCAGGCTGGTCTCAAACTCCTGAACTCAGGTGAACCACCCACCTCGGCCTCCCAAAGTACTGGGATTACAGGCGTGAGCCACTGCGCCTGGCTGGCAGAGTTTTTAATTTTAAAAAAAAGTTAAAAAAAAAAAAAAGAAGAAGAAGTACAAGTGGAAATAGATCCAATATATAGGTTCTGGGAGGTCTGTGGGGCAAGGCAGAAGAAGTATTTAAGAATATATAAGAACTAGGGTAGCCAGAACTTGTGATTGATTTGATGTTGACCTTGAAGCAGAGGGAAATAACTTCTAAGGTTTTGGCTGGAGCAGCTGGGCAGGGAAAATACGGGTATCATTTACACAGGTAGGGATACTGGAGGAGGAGCTTGTTTAAGTAGCAACAGGGTTCATGGGGGATATCTAACATTTGACATAAATTCTCTGGTTATACAGAGATGAGGTGAGGGCTGTGAATTTGGAAACTTTTGCAGTTAGTAATTGACACCATAGTTGTAGATATATAGAACACTGACTAATATTTGAAGACTTGTTAGCTAAGGAGGAACTAGTAAAGCAGACTGAGAAAATTGGAAAGGAGGAAGAGAAAGTGTATTGCCATGCAATCCAAAGGGAAAAGGAGATAAACTGGTGGATTAGATCATGAAATCTTACAGATGGGATTGAATGTAAAGCAAAGTAAGACTTCTTGCCTTAGTTGGAAGGAAGGCCGCTTCCTTTTGGGTAATATAAGGAAACAAGAGAGTGGATGCAGAGGCAGGTACTTTTTTAGGTTTGGTGGCAGGGTGTTAAAGGGTCATTAAAAGAGCTTATGCAGTAAGCAAGTGAGGGAGAACCCTCTGGAGATGGTGGTCAGGGAGAAGTGCTCACATCTTTGGCAAGAATACTTTTTCATCTTTGTACTTCTAGCACTGGATAGTCTACTTGATATCTATTGGGTATTCCTGTTTACCTGATATACCTGAGGAATACTCAATTGGAGAATAAATAACTCAAATTCAAGGTAGAAAATAAATAGTAAATGCTTGTGGCAAGTTGATAAAATACTGTGGGAGTTGACTAAAGAGAGTTCTGGAGACATTTGAAATGCTCCTTTAAAATTTAATGAATTCCTATAGATTCTTTCTGTGCTTGATTTTAAAGATAGGATGCAGCACTAACATGCTTACTTTTATGACTTCATTATATCCAAAACCATATATTTCATATAATTTCTTTTTCTTTTCTTTTTCTTTTTTTTTTTTTTTAATTTTCTTGAGATGAAGTTTCACCCTGTTGCTCAGGCTGGAGTGCAGTGGCATAATCCTGACTTCCTACAGCCTTGACCTCCCGGTCTCAAGTGATCCTCCCACCTCAGTCCCTGTGGCTGGGACTGCAGGCGCCTGCCAGCATGCCTGGCTAATTTTTGTATTTTTTGTAGAGACAGGATCTCACCATGTTGCTCAGGCCAGTCTCAAACTTCTGTCCACCATTGATCTGCCTGCCTTGGCCTCCCAAAGTACGGGGATTACAGTTATATTTCTTGCAGAAGTTTGTGGGGAGGTAGTAATTGTTAAAGGCTGGGCTGTTGTACTTAGCAAGTTTAAGGGGAAGGTGTTTTGCATTTCCTCTGGATAAAACGTGGAAGAAAAATAAGAGAATATAATTATTCACATATATTCAGTTATATAGACTACTTCTGGAGAAGAAGGCCTTGGTAACTCTTTAGAGTGCAATTCGTAATTTAAAACAGGAGTTAGAAGTATTAGTTTGAATGAATAAAGTTCATTGATTCAAGGTTTCATGTAGTTTGGAAAAAATGTGTTTTTATGTCAGTTATCTGGCTTAACTGGAAATAGGCTCAATTAATCATATTTAAATAAGATGAAATGAGAACTTCTTTGAAATTATTCTGTGTTTTATGTGGCATTTTGTAAATACTATGTAAGTGTTTGGCATTCTTACCCTTTCCGACCTACTAACCTGTTTTTAGGACAGTGCCTCATAATCATCTGGAGATATTGTTAAAACACAGATTGATGGGCTCCACTCTCAGAGTTTCTAATCCTGTAGTCTGTGCTATGTGTAAGAATTTGCATGGAAGGAAGGAAGGCATTTCTAATAAGAAATATTTACATTTTTAATTCCTTTTTTTCTTTCTTTTTTCTTTCTTTTTTTTTTTTTTTTTTTTGAGTCGGAGTCTGGCTCTGTCACCCAGGCTGGAGTGCAGTGGCCGGATCTCCACTCACTGCAAGCTCCGCCTCCCAGGTTCACGCCATTCTCCTGCCTCAGCCTCCCGAGTAGCCGGGACTACAGGCGCCAGCCACCTCGCCCGGCTAGTTTTTTGTATTTTTTAGTAGAGACGGGGTTTCACCGTGTTAGCCAGGATGGTCTCGATCTCCTGACCTCGTGATCCACCCGTCTCGGCCTCCCAAAGTGCTGGGATTACAGGCTTGAGCCACCGCGCCCGGCCTCTTTCTTTTTTTTTTTTTTTGAGACAGAGCCTTGCTCTGTCACCCAGGCTGGAGTGCAGTGGCGCAATCTCGGCTCACTGCAAGCTCCGCCTCCAGGGTTCATGTCATTCTCCTGCCTCAGCCTCACAAGTAGCTGGGACTACAGGCGCCTGCCACCACGCCCAGCTAATTTTTTGTATTTTTAGTAGAGATGAGGTTTCACTGTGTTGGCCAAGATGATCTCAATCTCCTGACCTTGTGATCCGCCCTCCTTGACCTCCCAAAGTGCTGGGATTACAGGCGTGAGCCACCGCGCCCAGCCTAATTAGTTAGGAAAAGATCATAATTACTTTTTGATAGACTTTATTTTATGGAGCAGTTTTAGGTTCCTAGTACGGAGATTTCCCATATACCTACTGTTCCCACACATGCATAGCATCACCCGTTACCAACATTCCCCACCAGAGTGGTACATTTTGAAATGGGAAAATTCCCTTGTCCCCCTTGCAGGGTGAGTGATGGCAGTGTGGCTTGTTTCTTTGGTGCCCTGCTGCTCAGAGGAGTTTTGACCCTACAGGGAGCAGGCAGACAGGCAGGTCGTGGGAGCGTGGGCTCCGACCCCACAGCAGTGTCTAGGGGTAAACGTTTACAGCTCCTGAAGCCCCAGTGGGCGTATGTTGCAGAGTGCTGTTTTGGTTTTGCCATCTGTAGGTAGCTTGTGTTAATCAGCTCAATGAGACCTTCTGCCTTATCACAAGGACAGAGGGCTTTCTGTATCCTGGGGTTCTTGCCTTAGTGTACCGGAAAAATTGGATCACACATGGGCTTGGAGAATGAGTGCAAGCTTTTTTATTGAGTGGTGGTAGCTGTCAGGGAGGTGGATGGGGAGGCCAGAGGGAGGATGGAGTGGGAAGGTGGTTTTCCCCTGGAGTCAGGCTGCCCAGTGGCCAGGCTGTCTTCCAGCCATTCCAGCCAAATTCTGCATCCTGCCGCTGGTTAGTGGCCTGCTGGTGTCTGCTGGTGCCTGTTGGTGTGCTCTTCCACCGATGTGTTCCTTTCCACGTCCAGCCGCTGTGTCTCTGCCTACTGGGGTGTCAGAGTTTTTATAGGTGCAGGATGGGGGTGCAGCGGGTCAGAGTGGTCTTGGAAAATGCAACATTTGGGCACAAAAACAGAAATGCATGTCCTCACCTCGGTCCGTGGGCACGGGCCTGGGGTTGGAGTCCTCACCAGGGACCCAGACCTTCTCCTTCCAGCACTTCCCTGCCCCTCTTCCGTATCAATTTGTTACAATTTGTACCTGCAACGACACATTATTATCACCCTAAGTCTATAGTTTACATGAGGGGTCACTCTTACTGTTGTATGTTCTATGCATTTGAATTAATATATGGCATATATCTACCGTTATAATATATTTTTTATAGTTTTTATATTTATACTTTGTGAATCAACAAAAATAGAATTAAAAACCATTTAGTTTCTAGAGCTTCTTGCCCAATAAGTTGTCATATGAATGGATTGCATGTGTACCAAGGTACTTATTCCATCTGTCCCTGGGAAAGTTGTGTAGGGGCTGGGTCTGGAAAACAGCTGGTAACCAACTGTTCCAAGGGCAGAAGGGATCAAGCACATATAACTTACTTGTCTTAGTGCTGAACGTTAATAACGAAACTCTAGTTTAGAGACCAGAACAAAGGAAATATCTTTGTTTTTCTCAAAAAAGCTGTTATAGTTATTTTTTGGTGAAGGAATTTCATAGTGAAATTTGAGATTGAATTCATTAATGTTTAAAATACTGATATTTCATCCTGATGATTGACCTGCAGAGCTGGTCCTTAAAAGGAAACATACTCTTACTGTGCTGGAGAACCATCTCACCTTGACATAAAAGTCAGCAGCCACTGGACTGCCAGTAAATAACACAAAACATTTTGTAGGATTGAGAGGGAAGTTTTGAACTTTAAAAAATTTGGTCTCCTCATTTATTCTTTTTTATGTTTTTGACAATTAAGATAAAATAGCAAAGTCTTTTCCATTTTATCGCTGGTAGGAGTTTAGTAGGAGTTCACTTTACTATGTAGGGGAGGAAAAGCTTTTCTCTACCCTTTCAGGTTCAGTGGCTGGGCCTGGGGAATAAGTTGACAACAAATTGACAAGAGAAAAGGCACAAACACTTATTTGAAGTTAAAAGTTTTACATGACATGGGGCATGGGGGCTGAAGAGGTGGGGGAGGTTCATAAAAGAAGGGAGAACCCCGAAGAAATGGCTAGATTTGGAGGCTTTTATATCATTTTAACAAAGGACAATAAAGAGAAATAACAAGAGAAAGGAAAGGGACTTTCAGCTGCTAGGGTCAACAAATACACGCGGAAACTAATGGTAGATAAGGACTTCTTAGTCCTGAAAGACTTGTGTAGATTCTTTTTTGGTGCCATCTCATCTTTGTGATAAAATCATTATCCCCAGGCCAGGTGCAGTGGCTCATGCCTGTAATCCCAGCACTTTGGGAGGCCGAAGCAGGTGGATCACGAGGTCGGGAGTTCGAGACCAGCCTGGCCAACATGGTGAAACCTTGTCTTTACTAAAAATACAAAAATTAGCTGAGCATGGTGGTGTGCACCTGTAATCCCAGCTACTTGGGAGGCTGAGGCAGGAGAATTGCTTGAACCCGGGAGGCGGAGGTTGCAGTGAGCCAAGATCGCACCCCTGTATTCCAACCTAGGCGATGGAGCAAGACTCCATCTTAAAAGAAAAAAAAAAAAATCATCCTCTTCCTGGTACAGGAAGTGGGGTGGGGGAAACATCTTTCCAAAAGGAGTTTATGTTCTGTTTTCAGGCATGTAGGGGAGGGCAGAAAGCTCATCCTATGTTTACTCTTTTTCTATTGTCTTCAGCTCAAAATAATTTTATGGCAGAGTAGCGTATTTTGGGGTGGCATGTTTTGATCCCTTACAGCTGCAACTTACAAATAACTGATGTCGCTATATGTAAAACTTAATCTGGTGACAAGTGTTTTATAACATAAATATTTGACAAAGCTTCAATTCACCATTTGTCCTAGGTATGATAGTTTCCCCATATATTGCTTCCCTCAGACATTTTTAGACATTTAAAACTTCTTAGTAAGATAGGACATTACTGTAAGAGCATTTGTCCGCATGTACTATTTCAGTTTTTTCCCCCTTTCTCTGAGTTAATTCCTCTATCTGCTGTTCACAGTAAAGAGTTCCATAACATACTAACCCTTCACCTAAACAGATTTTAACTTCTGGCAGTCTCATCTGACTGAAACATAGTAAGGAAGGCTTACATGAAATAAAAAGGCACTGAAATAAAATAAATGCCATTAAATTAATGACTAAAACTCCAATTAGTTTATTGGGTTATTTCAGGCCTATTGACATATAAAATTTCTAATAATCTTAGATATATGATTCGTGTCTCTCTAAATTATAAAGTGGAGAGTGATTGCAATAAATGGCAGCAGCAAGAAGCGGTAGCTACTGCCAGCTTGAAAAAGGGGAAGAGGCCGGGCATGGTGGCTCACGCTTGTAATCCTAACATTTTAGGAGGCTGAGGCAGGCAGATTGCTTGAGCCTAGGAGCTTGAGACCAGTCTAGGCAACGTGGTGAAACCCCATCTCTACAAAAATGCAAAAATTGGCTGGATTCGGGAGACTGAGGCAGGGGGATCGATTGAACCTGGGAGGTCAAGCCTGCAGTGAGCCATGATCAAGCCACTGAACCCCAGCCTGGGCAACAGAGCAAGACACTATCTCAAAAAAAAGAAAAGAAAGAAAATGGGGAAAGAAATCATAACACTGCAGATAGGATCCCAAAAAGTAAAGCTGCTTGTATTTATTTCATATGAGGTCGAATGGTTTTAGATATTTTAATACACCCCGAGGTCATTGAGGTATATTAGAGTGTGGTAGCTAATGTTTATAGGGCTATTCATATTACTATGTTCAGTATATTCATATGAAGGGAGTAAAGAATATATAATATTCGACAAATTACACTTGGGTGTTCAAAAGTTGGTTCCAAAATTTACTGAACTAATATTTTGAGCATATATTATCTTAGAGCAGTATGTAGATATGTCCTGGAAATGCTAGTGTCTCCGTTAGCCTTTAAAAATAATGTTAAAAAATATATCCCTATTTATATAAATGAAATATGACAATTTTTTTGTAATTTTTCAGTTTTTTGGAATTGTACGTTTTCAAACTTTACATTGAATTTGTTTATATGCAAGGAAGCTTATTTTGATTGAGAAAAATTTGCAAACTATGGACCATGGGCCAGATTTGGCCCATCACCTCATTTTGAAAAATCCATCAGGTACGGATGGTTTTTCCACTTTTAACTGGTTGAAAAAGATTTGTTTAAGCTCTCAGGATGTACTGTACTTGATTAAACTTCTGTCATATTTTCAGACATCAAAGTGTGTCTGCAAAAGAAAGTGGCTTTTTTTTTTTTAATTTTTTTTTTTAATTATACATGAAGTTCTAGGGTACATGTGCATAATGTGCAGGTTTGTTACATATGTATACTTGTGCCATGTTGGTATGCTGCACCCATCAACTCATCAGCACCCATCAATTCATCATTTATATCAGGTATAACTCCCAATGCAATCCCTCCCCCCTCCCCCCTCCCCATGATAGGCCCCAGTGTGTGATGTTCCCCTTCCCGAGTCCAAGTGATTTCATTGTTCAGTTCCCACCTATGAGTGAGAACATGCGGTGTTTGGTTTTCTGTTCTTGTGACATGGATGCAGCTGGAAACCATCATTCTTAGCAAACTATCACAAGAAAAGAAAGTGGCTTTTGTCAGATTTTCTGATCTATTTGTGATGAGTGGCTATTTTATGTTTTATCATTACTTACTTAACAGAAATAACCTATCACTTGGCCTGTCATATAGTAGACACTCCATCATTGGGTTAATGAGAGCTACAGATTTTATTTACATAATAACAAATTCTGGTATGTACAGCAGAAAGTTTCCTATTTGTGTATTTTTACAATTATTTATCAAATAGAGCCTCCAAAAAAAATGCCCTGAAATAAGACAGAAGCTAACCTATGGTTAGGCAACTTAGCTGTATCATACTAACATTGAAACAGGGCTCTTTTTCTACCACTAATGATGTTTAGTTGTGTTCACATTCTCTCTCTTCCTCTTCTCCCCACCCACGTCAGTAGGTGATTTTGTGGATAACTTCTGAAGTTATAAAACTCGATGCTTTGATCTGTGCTTGAGTGAGATTAATTTGCAGTCTGATTTACATAATTTAAGAAATATAAAATCACAAGTTAGTTTTTAAAATCACCTTTACTGAAGTATAATTTATATACAGTAAAGCATGCAGTTTGATTTTTGGTATTTGTGTTAATGACAGTCAAAATATAAAACATTTTCAAAAATTTACTCTTCCACCACTTGCAGTTAATTCCACCCCTCTTTCAAACCCTGCCGCAGGCAGCTATTTATCTGTTTTCTGTCACTATAAAATAATTCAACCATTTAAAAATTTCTCATAAATGGAACCATACGGTATCTATTCTTTTGTGTCTAGCTCATTTTGCCCAGCTTGTTTTTGATATTCGTTCATGTTGATTTCCATATTAATAATTTGTTTATTTACTTATTGAGTAGTATTTTGTTGTCTAAATATTCTACAGTTTATTCATTTGAATAATTGTATAATTTGAATAAACTTGTTTGGGTTTTTAGTTTGTTACTATTATGAATAATGAGTATTCATATACAGGTCATTTTGGATATTAATGTTTATATTTATTTCTTTGGGTAAATACCGGGATTTGGAATTGCTATACTGTATGGTTAGGATGTGTTTAACATTTTAAGAAGCTGCCAAAATGATTTTTAAAGTGATTGGATTATTTTACCACTATAATTAATTAACAGTTAAAAAAATTCCAGTTGTTCAAAATCCTCAGCAACTCTTGGCATTGTTATTCTTAAATATCAGGCATTTTATTAGTGGGTATGTAATGGCATTTTCTTGTTATTTTTCTATACTTTTCCCTTATCACTAGTGGTGTTTAATGCACTTATTAGCCATTTGTGTGTCTTTTGTGAATTGTCTATTCAAATCTTTTGACCAGTATTTAAAAATCAGGTCTTTCTCAGCTGGGCACTGTGTCTCACGCCTATAATCCCAGCACATTGGGAGGCTGAGGCGAGCGGATCACGAGATCAGGAGATCGAGACCATCCTAGCTAACCTGGTGAAACCCCGTCTCTACTAAAAATACAAAAAAAAAAAATTAGCCAGGCATGGTGGCAGGCACCTGTAGTGCCAGCTACTCAGGAGGCTGAGGCAGGAGAATGGCATGAACCCGGAAGGCAGAGATTGCAGTGAGCCGAGATCATGCCACTGCACTCCAGCCTGGGTGACAGAGCGAGACTCTGTCTCAAAAAAAAAATAAAATAAAATAATAATAATAATAATGTCTTTCTCTTGTTTAGTGATTAGAATTCCTTTTATATTATGGATGTGAGTTCTTTCTCAGATATATGTGTTATCAGATTTTTCTTCCTTGCCTATGGTTCATCTATTTTCTTAATAGCATCTTTCAAGGAACATGAGTGGTATTTAATTTTGATGAATTCCAGTTCATCCATTAAAAAAATTTTTCTACCCTGTAGAAATGTTTCTGCCCCGAAGATTTTTCTTCTATATTTTCTTCTATAATTGTAATAACTTTAGCTTTTAGTTACAGGCTTATAATCTATTTCAAGTTATTTTTTATTTAGATTGTGAGGTAATGGTTTAGGTTCATTTTTTTTCTTTTTTCTTTTTTTTTTTTTTTTGAGGTAGAGTTTCACTCTTGTTGCCCAAGCTGGAGTGCAATGGCGTGATCTCAGTTCACTGCAGCCTCTGCCTCCCGGGTTCAAGTGATTCTCCTGCCTCAGCCTCCCAAGTAGCTAGGATTACAGGCGCACGCCACCATGCCTGGTAAATTTTGTATTTTTAGTAGAGATGGGGTTTCTCCATGTTGGTCAGGCTGGTCTGGAACTCCTGACCTCAGGTGATCCACCCTCCTCGGCCTCCCAAGTGCTAGGATTACAGGTGTGAGCCGCTATGCCTGGCTGAGGTTCAGTTTTTTCCTCCCAATATAGATACCCACTTGTTCCAAGCATCATTTGATAAAAAGGTTTTCCTGTTGGCATCTTTGTTTAAAATGAATTGACTATATATATGTGAGTCTCCTTAACTGTCTCTTCTGTTATATTGATCTGTATGTCTGCTCTTGATTACTGTAGTTTTATAATAAGGCTTGAAATTCGATAATATAAGTTCTCCATCTTTGTTTCTCTTTTCAGAAGTTATACTGGCTAGTATAAGTCCCTTACATTTCCGTATACGTTTTAGAATAAGAGCTCTTCTTTTTTTTCTTGCTGCAATGGTTTGAACACATTTATCTGGCAAAACTCACATTTTCTTTTATATTTTTCTTCAGTGTTTTTTACTACTTGTTTTTGTAAGAAACACAAAATGGGTTTCTGATTTTTTAAGTCTGCTGTGTTAACTGATATTTTGGGGACACATTTTTAAATATAAATGATGAAATTTTCTTCTAAACTATAAACTTATGCTCCACATTAGTTCTTGGTAGGATGAAATAGTTTCTTTATATCATAGTTTTATGGTTTCCTGGTGAAACAGCACAGCAATGACATTACTGATTTAATATTGTGATCCTGTTGGTTGCTTTGTAAATACTGCTGGAGAACAGAACTGAGAAATTAGATGTATTTTATTTTGCAGTTTCAAAAGTTAAGAACTGAAACTAGCTTTCATATGATTCTCTTTTGAGTGGTGTGCTTTTACTAAATACACATTTCAAAGTATTTACTAAAAACATTAAACGGGGACAAAATGTCATAGTAACTTTGGGTACAAAAATATGTTTTGTTTTTCAGCTCTTGTTATTTTCTCTACTAGATGTTCTAAATGAACAAAAGTTGATATTAAGTATATTGATTTTAAAGGGCATCAAGGTGCATTTTTAAGTGCTTTAAGGAGAAAGATATTTTATCACAAGATAAACACTTGATATTCACAAAAGTGTTTCAGAATATAATCTATCAGGTAGTATATTTATTTGTTTTAGCTATTCAATGATAGCCAGAGGAAATAGGAAAGTAAATTTTTTTAAAGTAATTGTTTTAAAGCAAGATCTTGAGATTCTATGGAATTCAAACAAAATGAGCCACCTAATAAAAATAATAGAATAAAAATATGCGTAGACTTTAAAATGTGGCTTCAGTTTAGTGCCTATGATATAAAATCAAGTCCATCCATTAATTCAGAATAAGGTCAGCAGTTGTCTAGCAGGTTGCTATTAAAAAGAGTTTAAGATCAGCAAACTTAATACCTGCGATCCAAATTTCAACCCATTGCCTGACTTTGTAACACTAAGAATATTTTTTATATTTGCAAAGGTTGAAAAAAAATGCAAAGGATAATATTTTGTGATGTGAAAATTCAGATTCTAGTGTTCATAAATGAAGTTTTGTTGGAACCACTGACACTGTTCTGACATAAAATTAATAGATATTGGCTGGGCGCAGTGGCTCATGCCTATAATCCTAGCACTTTGGGAGACCGAGCTGGGTGGATCACTAGATCAGGACTTTGAGACTGGCCTGACCAACATGGTGAAACCCCATCTCTACTAAAAATACAAAAATTAGCCAGGCGTGGTGGTGTGTGCCTGTAATCCCAGCTACTCAGGAGGCTGAGGCAGGAGAATCGCTTGAACCCGGGAGGCGGAGGTTGCAGTGAGCCGAGATCACACCATTGTACTCCAGCCTGGGCAACAGAGCAAGACTCCATCTCAAATAAATAATTAATAAATAAAGATTTCACAAATTCCCTAACTACAATTTTTAAAAAATTGTAGTGTCTCAATTCTAATATAAAGGAGAAATAAAAGGAAAATACTTTAAATGAAGATGATTTTAATTTGTAAATACTTAGCTATTCTGTATGGTTAAAATAAGAAGATGATCAAAGAATAATTTAAGACTCACTTGTTTTATTGCCATACAAAGATTTTTTTTTTCCTTAAGTTCACAGTGCTTAAGAGGGAGAGAATAATGTGAACAAGTTTCACACAGAATACACTTGATAGATGAGTTACCTTAACCACATAGTGAGTGAGCTCCAAAATTATTAAAGTCTGGTTGCTCAATTAGGATGGAAGCAGGAAAGTAAAGTTTAATTAAACATTGAAGTGTGCTTTTGTGTGAGCACAGCTGAGATCCGCAACTATCTGTAAGGTCCCTTGAAGTGAGAGGGCAGTGCTGGTGTTAGAAAGCAAGGCTTCAAAGCTCCAAGCCATGTCACAACCTGAGCATTCCATCTTCTCAGAAGTGTCTGACAGAGTCAAACTTGATACAGACTAAGCTCTCAAAGTGCTGTCAAGCTCTTAATTATATATGTTTGAAGTTCAGTAGTTGAAGTCAGTAACTCACATAAGGGATCTGAGGAGATGTGGTATCACATTCCAGAGGGGAGGAGGAGAAGTTTCAAGTTCACGTGTGGGATCTGATAAGAGGCCACATTCTTGAAGTGGGGAGGGAATACACTCTAAATTCTTACTATAGCAAAGCATATCATTCGTGTAGCAAACTATGTAAATGTTTAGAATCATTTCAGAACTACACAGCAGGTATACCTGCACTAGACAATATAATGGATAATAAGATTCTTACACCTACTTATAATTAGTAAGTTTGGAATGTTCAGCAAATATTGGGAATGCAGGGGTAGTATGTCTTTCTATGTAAAGTGAATTTCATTTCTATGCTCAGTTAATTATAGGATGTTCATTTGCATAAGGATGAGAAGTATAAATATTTTTGGAGGTATACTGTAGATTGTGAGACAATATAATCAGTAGGATTGGAAGAGTAAGGGCAACAATAACTTTATCCTTTGCTCAGAGTAGAAACTTAGTAGGTACATTGAATCCTTTATTTCTTTCTGTAGTAATTAATAAAGTAATTTTATAGTCACTAGACAGAAATACTACAATTCCCATTTAGGAGACTAAGACAGAAAACAAAGAAATCAGGTGGTCAAATACTTTGTTTTAATTAAAAATGCAGTTGAAACAACATATATCACAAAATAAGATGACAGATACAAAAGTAAACATGTGATTGATAAATTTAAATAGGCTGAACTTCCTATCAGTAACAAAATATTTTTATAGTAGATTATAACAAACCACAAATCTGTGCTTATATAAAAGAGTTCTTAAAACTTTGAAATGTGAAAGTTGAAAGTAAGATTTAATTCAGGCTAGAAAGCATGAAATCAATCTCTCCTTGTCACACACACACACACACACACACACACACACACACACACACCACCCATTATAATGATCAAAGTTCAGTCTACACTGAAGTTTAAGTCTAATTGTAGATATCTTTATTATTAAAAAATATCTGTGTTAACTGTAAGACAAAATAAACACATTTAGTGGTATGAATCAGATCTTAGTCCATGACAGATTAAGTGTACAAAGAATAAATGTTAATAAAACTGTAGAAGCCCTAAATAACATAATTAACAAGCTAGAACACATATACGAACATTTATAAAGAGTATACCTTATTTTAAATTGTCCATGGAACATCAGAAAATGTAAAGAATCTAGATCATATACCAAATCTCAAATTATAGAATATAAAAATTAACGTTTTCTGATCACAACACAGTAAAATCAAACATTTATTACGAACTTACAAAACAGGAAAAATATACCACATGGAAATTTAACATGGAAATTTAATAGCTTCTTTGGCAACTCTAGGATCAAAATGGAAATCAGACCAGTGTGATGAAACTTCTGTGTATCAGAACCTGTGGGACATAGCTAAAAGTGCCCAGAATAGAACTCCTTACTCTAAAGGAATTAACTACGCTAAAGGAATTAACTGAAAAAAATACTGATAAAGAAGATATAAAACAATGTAATTAAACATCCAAGTAAAGAAATTAGAGAAAGAACAAAGTAAACTAAATGAAATAGAAGGAAATTAAATAAATATAAAAATAAGAATACATTATGTAAAACAATTACTAATCAATTCATGAGCTTTTAAAAACAAAAGATGAAAATTGTTAGTCAACCTAATCAAGTAAAACTGGAAGAAATTACCAGATGTTTGGCAGGGGATTCAGCAACTCAATTTCAGACAAGTTAACGATCCCTATTAGATTAAAATTGGAGCTGTCAAGTACACATGAGGTAGTAGTGTAGAGAGAGGCCTGGTTTGGGTGACAAACATTTGATAGTCATCAGTGTACTGTATAGATTGAAAGCCATGGGCCCATATGATATCACCAGAGAAATCCAGGAAGATAAAAAGGAGGTGAGGTACAAGAGCTTAGCTTAGCTCTGAGATGCTTTTATTTTATTTTGTTTTGGTTTGGTTTGTTTTTATTTTTTGAGATGGAATTTTGCTCTTGTTGCCCAGCCTGGAGTTCAGTGGTGTGATCTCGGCTCACTGCAACCTCCGCTTCCTGGGTTCAAGCGATTCTCATGCCTCAGCCTCCTGAGTTAGCTGGGATTACAGGTGCCTACCACCATGCACGCCTCATTTTTTTGTATTTTTAGTAGAAACTGGGTTTCATCATGTTGGCCAGGCTGGTCTCAGAGTCCTGACCTCAGCTGATCCACCCACCTCGGCCTCCCAAAGTGATGGGATTACAGGCTTGAGCCATCACACCCAGCCTGGGATGCTTTATTATCAAAGTGAAGATGAGGAGGAGTGACCAAAGTAGACTGTGATGGAATTGTCAGTAAGATAGAAAAATCACTCTATTGTGGAAGAGAGAGTGATCATCTATGTCAGCTATTCTTGATGTTTAAGGAAGGTCAGAATTCGGATTTGACTGTTCTCTTTAGCAACCTAGAGGTCATTATTGACCTTCATACAGCATTTTCAGTGATGGAGGTAAAAGCTTGATTCCAGTGAGTTAAGGAGAATGAGAGAAGAGATTATGGAAAACTTTTTTTTTGTAAAATTATGGTATTAGAAAGGAAAGCAATAGGATAGTAGCTAAAATAGAAATGGGATTATAAGAAGTATTTTATTTTTTACTTGAAAAGGAAGAAAAACATGGAAAGGCTTATGGAAAAGATCCAGGATAGATGGAAAAATTGATTGATACAGGAGAGAAGAGGGAAATTCAGGAAAGAATCTTTGAGTAGGTAAGCAAGAATGGAACTTACCGCACAAGTATATATTTTGGTTACATCTAGGAGCACATGCGTTCAGAATGACAAGAAAGGCCACAGAATATATCAAAACATGTTGGTATAAATGCTGATAAGTGGAAGATGTGGTTAGTGGGAGCCTTTGGAAAGTATCTTCTTGTTCTTTTTATATTTTTCAGTAAACTTAAAAACAGAATAATTTGGCCGGGCACAGTGGGTCATGTCTGTAATCCCAGCACTTTAGGAGGCTGAGACAGACAGATCACCTGAGGTCAGGAGTTTGAGACCAGTCTGGCTAACATGGTGAAGCTGTCTCTACAAAACTCTGTCTCTACTAAAAATATAAAAACTAGCTGGGCATGGTGACACACGCCTGTAATCCCAGCTACTCGGGGGCTGAGGCAGGAGAATCGGTTGAACCTGGGAGGCAGAGGTTGCATGAGCCAAGATTGCGCCCACCTCACCCCAGCGTGGGTGACAGAGTGAGGCACCATCTCAAAAAAAAAAAAAAAAAAGGAATAATTTGCTGAGAGTGATTGTGAAGGTATGGGAAATTTGTGAAGGGTAAAAAAAATTATGTAACTTCTTTCTATGAGTGAGAGGATGAGAGTAGTTTCCTATGAAGTTAGTGTTAAGTGCCCCCCTTCGGGATAGTGATCATGAATTTAAAATGAGACCAGGGAACATGGTTGCTTTTTTTTCTCTAACCATTTTCAAATCTGCCGGTTCAAATGTAGAGTAAGTAGAGAAATTTATCTAGGGTTAGTTTTGCCAGGGAGGTAAAGTACAAAAAATAAGAGAATGAAAATGGTAACCGAATACAAAGTTGTGTGAGGGAGTTATATTTACTGGGCATGTAATTTATGTTGGGAAAGAAGAAAGTAAATACATGACAGAATGAGGAGCAGTGGTTATAGGATCCAGAGATTTTTAGATCACATTGGCCTTGAGGGATTGTTGGAGACAATGAATCAACTGGAAAGAATGGAAGTAGTTGTCAGAAAGTGTTATGTCATAAGGTGAAGGAGGGAGTGAAGTTATTGGTAACGAAGAAAAGTGTTTAGGGTGTGGTCATGGTTGTGTGAAGTGGAAGTGGACAGAATAAAAGATCTTTGGAGAAGAGGAAGTCTTCTTCTGATAGACTGATAGACCTTCTAATATCCTGATAGACCAGGATATTAATCATCTATATATAGTTACTAAAATAACAATTATGAAAGGAATAATTTTTAAGAAAATGACAGTGAGCTGAAAGTTAGAATTTCCAAGAACTCATGGGTTGGTAGAAGGAGCATCAAGGACACTTATTGGATGGTATATGTTACAGGAGATATTGAGCTGGGAGGTTTCAGGGAGAAGAGAGAAAAATGACTGGAAGAAGCTGTGTATAGTAAGGACACCAGCTTTACTTCCCAGGCCTCTTTGAACATGGAATGTGGGAAGACTTTGAGGAAGCAGTATATTGAGGGGAGAGCTGGGTTTCAGTTAGAATGAGAAAGCAAAGGAAACATTTAGGGAAGAAATTGCGATTATTAATGGCATTATCTGGGTGGAGAGAGATTTAGCTTTTACTTAATAGAAAAGTACACATATTTTTTTGACCTAGCGCTTCATATTCTGGGTGTGTTTAAGAGTATTCTTGCTTATGTGGCAATTGACACATATAGAAGGGTTTTTTTTTTTTTTCCCAACATTGTTTAACAGTAAAAGACTAGAAATGAAATATTCCTGATTAAATAATTTGATACATCCAGATGATGTAAATCTGTGCAACCATAGGGGACAAAATGAGGTAGCCCTCATATATGCTAATATGACCATCTTCTCCACAAACCTGAGGATCGTGTTGTTGCACTGCAGGTCACTAGGGTAGGAATTGTTCAGCTTCATTATAATTTATGGGAACATAAGATGTCCTTAAATGGCACATAAATGTAATTTTTTTTTTTTTTTTAACATTTTGGTTTTTTCAGCAGCTGGGTATCTGGCAGATAACTGGCACTCTGGACATTTGATGGCTGACAATATTCACGGTTCATTCTTTTCTTCAAATAAGTCCTCCTGAATTCCTCATCAATATTTTGTCTTATCATTTGACATTTGCTTATATTGTCTGTAATCTCTTCTACTAATTATAAACCCGATGAGGCTACCTTATTCTTTTTTTAATCCCTTTATGTTTAACTTGTTGCACAGGCTAAATTATTATGTGTTATTATCACTATATCTAATACAATGTATATTATTATTCTGTGTTATTATTCTTATTTTGCCTATGTATATGTTCTTTGAAGACCAGCTCATTTGTTCTAATTGAAATTGCATGGCAAGTTTGCATGATGATTGAGATCATAGACTCTGGAACCAGTTGCTTAAATTTGAATTATCTGGTGTATCCTTGGACAAATTACTTAACATCAGTATATCTCAGTTTCTTTATACAGTGGAGATTTGAAGCTTGTAAATTTATGTAAAGTGGTTAGAACAATGCTTGACACATCTCAAGCATTATGTATGTTATGGAAGTTTTAAGTAGTATTGATTGGAAGAAAGTTGAGTAACATCAATTCTTAATTTACTCTTTTGTATTTTTTAAAGATCTGCTTATCACTGTTCATTAAAATGGCCAGTTTCTAAAATTATGTTTTGTTTCTTTGAAGTTATAGTTACCTGCTCTTGAGGCACACTATCATGGTAATGAATGAGAATGAGAACTTTGACAACTGCTCTTACTTTATATTTTAATTTAATAAATTGGGCTCTAGCATCCAGGGACACTAATCCATGTTTATTAATACTTATAATTGCAAAAAGATATGACAGACAGTGGAAACGCTGACAAAATTCACTGCTTGGACTTATAGAGGGCTTTCATTGCTTCGTGCCACATTGTACTGGAGGTATGCATTAATCAGCTGTCCTGTGCGATTTCTTGCCTTGCTGCTTAATCACTTGATTAATGACCTTTTTGACAAAGAATACAACTAGTTTCCTATAGCTGAATTACATATTTCAGCTGTTGATATAAGTAACTTTCTTTTAACAGTTGAAATATTTTAAAATGTGAAAGAAAAATGCAGTTTATGTCCTCAGAAACACTATTTTTCAAAAGTATACTTGTATGTTTTGAAATCAAAAACAAATTCTGTGAAATTGAATTTGTCATCGCAGTAAATTTTCATAAACCTGTTGTTTTTATTATTACTGCTGACAGTGGATGGCAGAAATAAACGTTGTATAACAGTAATAAGACTTAAAATTTATTTTTGAATTTAATTGCATATGCAACATTTCAATTAATTAGTTCACCTTTTATTTATTCTCAGCCTAACTAGTCACTGTTTAACTTTTGAAGTACTTTAGCTTGTGTTACCAGATTTCATAATAAAAGTAATTGAAATATCATACTGTTATATAAGAGGTCATCTGTTTTGTATTAGCTCTAGAAAGCTCTCTGCACCTGAAAATTACAGGCCGGGCGCGGTGGCTCAAGCCTGTAATCCCAGCACTTTGGGAGGCCGAGACGGGCGGATCACGAGGTCAGGAGATCGAGACCATCCTGGCTAATACGGTGAAACCCCGTCTCTACTAAAAAAAATACAAAAAACTAGCCGGGCGCGTGGCGGGCGCCTGTAGTCCCAGCTACTTGGGAGGCTGAGGCAGGAGAATGGCGGGAACCCGGGAGGCGGAGCTTGCAGTGAGCTGAGATCCGGCCACTGCACTCCAGCCTGGGCGACAGAGCGAGACTCCGTCTCGAAAAAAAAAAAAAAAAAAAAAAAAAAAAAAAAAAAAGAAAATTACAGTGTCCATTTCAGTTAGTTCATGATCTGGTTTTAGAATCTGATTATGTTGATGTTTGAGAATATATATGATTAAATATGTCAGAGATAGGGAGCAGATGTTTCAGTATCTGGAAGTACTTAAATCCTGAGTCTTAGCAATGTGGAAATTCTTCCATTAAAAAAGGTGGTTGGGTGGTGGGGGGTACTTGTATGTCTTTCTTTCCTTTTTAATCAGTATTTTCTAGAAATAATATTATCCTTTATACTTTTTGATTAATATTTCTGTTAAAATCTATTATTTTTACACTATAAAAAGATCTTGTTATCCCCAAAATATTTTTTAAAACATACTCTACAGGTTCTTGATACCTTAATATATTAAAAGCAAAACTAATGAAAATGTAAGAAAACAATAGCAATGAAGTCAAAACAAAAAGTTAACTTCTTAGTATGAGAGTTAAAAGTGAGCTAATGTCACTAAATAATAACATGTTGAAAAAAGAGAGAGAGCTGTCTTGAATAACAGGGTACCTAACAGCAGAAGAAATAATAGACATATTTAGGTCATCATCTGAATTCTTTTGATAGCATTTTTACCTATGCATCAGTTTTCTCCCTGTAATATATTTAAGCTATTATTTTGATAGGTTAGTGTTTAAACATATTATATATGTTAAAACTAATAGTTTAGTAATGGCATACTTTTACTGGCACAACATTGGAATGGTGTTGACTTATTAGCTACGTATATGTGTAGGTGGATAAAAAGTATTTAGTGATAACATAACTGGTTCACTTGAAATCTCAGCTATACCAAAACCTCCTAAGTTAAAAACAGGATTTCAGTTCTGATAATAATTCTGTCCTTTACCAGATAAAGTAGTATTTCTCCTTCAGTGACATGAGACTATGGGTGTAAATTGAGTTGGGATAGATGAGTAGTTGTCATCATTATAGTTACGGTGCATTAAAATCCACATGGCAGCGAGTAGTAGCTGAGGCAGCAGTTCAATTGAGGTTGTACAAATAAATCTATTGCATTGCTATAGTATCATACTTTACTGGAGGAAACTGCTGAATTGTACTCTAGTCAGTGACACTTAACTGAATAAAAATGTTTTAAGAATTGGCTGGGCATTGTGACTCACGCCTGAAATCTGTAATCCCAGCACTTTGGGAGACTGAGATGGGAGGATTGCTTGAACCCAGAAGTTCAAGACCAGCCCAGGCAACATAGTGAGACCCCCATCTCTGTCAAAAAAAAATTTTTTTAATTCTTTAAAATTTATATAAAATTAAGGAAGCATTTAAAGCTGTAATGAAAATTGGGCATCTCAATGTGTGTCTTTAAGGGAAATATTCCTTCTTCTTCTTGTTTTTTAAGACAGGATCTTGCTGTGTCACCTAGGCTGGAGTGCAAGTGACACAGTCATGGCTCAAATTCCTGGGTTCGGGCAGTCCTCCTGCCTCAGCCTCCAAAGTGGCTGGGGACAAGAACATATAACCATGCCTCACTAATTTTTTCATTTTTTTGTGATGATCGGGTCTCACGGTGTTGCCCAGGCTGGTCTCAAGCACCTGGGCTCAAGGGATCCTCCCACCTTGGCCTCCCAAAGTGCTGGGATAGCAGGTATGAGCCACCAAGCCCAGCCTGAAATATTCTTAATGTGTCTCTTTCTTATCATCATCAGTTCAGCAAGCTTCTTAATAAATCATTGATCATCAACTGTTCTGTGAATGGATATCACATGTAATCCATTAAGAAAATGGATGTTTTTTTTATTGTGTGTAGGTGTTTGTATTTTTATGAATTAAATGAATGCTTGATAGATGCAGAGCACTAGCTAGGCATTTTGAGAGAAGAAACACATACATAGATACTGAAGACACATTCATACATATTAGATTTTAAACCTTTAGCCTTTACACTTTGAGTTTTACATTAAGAGCTTTGATCTGTGATAAAGCATAGTAATTATTAATACCAACACTGAAACCGGACCACTTTGTGTTTGAATACACATCTCAGCCACTTACAAACTGACTAACTTTGGGCAATTTACCTCACCTCTAATCCTCATTTTCTCATCTGTAAAATGTAGAGAATATTAATACATATATCACAGGTTGTTATGAGAACTAAATGAGTTAATACATGCAAAATGTTTTAGTAGTTAGTGAATGACTAATGAATATTAGGTATTATTATGTAATTAATTGTAGATCAGTGCGAATTCTTACCACTAAACCTCTAGAAAAGATGTTTAAATCATATTGAGGAATAATGTATGTGATGATTCATTTCAACTTTTACTACCATTGGGCTAATTAGATTTCTAGCTGGTTATATAAAAACAACTTTGTTTAGGCTCCAAGTTCTATAAAAGCAAGTAGGATCTTGTACTTGCTTTCAAATAGCTTGTTTTGGAGCTTATATAAAAATGATCAGCAAGAGAGGGTGAATTCTCTAACGCTAAAGGAAGGGAGATTATTCACTTATTTAACCTCTTTTGTGGTATGGGGAATGCATATTGGGGTTTTATAATTCAGAGAGATGTTTGGGGAGGGGGATTAGGTATGAATTTGGGAAAAAGTAATGATAATTTAATTGTTCTGTTTTATGCTATCCCCTTGTCATCACCCAATTGCTTCAGTAATTCAAATTATATACTAATTTATTAAAAATAACATTGAATATTGTGAAATTCTACCATCTCCACAAAATGGCAGGGAAATAACTAGAATGTATCAAACGTTAGTTGATAATTGTCTTTTGGCATGCTTTTAGTATATCAAATGATTCATGCCGTTAAATCTTTCTCAGTAAGCTGTAATATGGTTATTAGAACTGAATGAAAAGCATGTCAGGTGTCTAGGAACAAAAGTACACCTGTGCACAATTGTGTAGATATACACAAATCTCAACCACTTTTAATTTGATATGTGTTATGAGGCCTAGTACAATTTGAAGGCATTTGAAGTAGATCTTTTATCCTTGTAGACAGAATTACTTTAGAAATAGAAAGTAGCAAATTCTGAAATGTTGTCATACACTTTTTCCCCTTAGTATTGAATTTGACCGGGATTGTGACTATTTTGCGATTGCTGGGGTTACAAAGAAGATTAAAGTCTATGAATATGGCACTGTCATCCAGGATGCAGTGGATATTCATTATCCTGAGAATGAAATGACCTGCAATTCAAAAATCAGGTATTTACATTATTTTCTTGGCATGAAGTAGTATATATGTAACAATTTGCATGTGTAATTATCAAGAGATTATCTTACCTTTGCATGACACTTTTTGCTCATTCATGGTGAACACTGTAATTGTACTATGTATACAGAGTATATATTATTACTTAGATCATCTTTCTTACAGATATAGGTTGCTTTTTTCCTGTGAGGTTAGCCTTTTTTTTTTCCAGTTGTCAAATGAAAGTTCTTTTTTCGTTTAATCAAATAAAGTTGTTTGTTGGAGATGGTTGTTGGAGACTCTGTGGAGTACTGAATAAGGACTAATGTAGCTTATGAATAGTATTTGAACATCAGGAATTTTTCCCCTAGCATGCACATATCTCAACATATTAGAATTGTTTCTAGTTTTAAGAATTTTTTTTACAAGAATATTCTGCTTTTCACTGAAGGAATGGTGTTTATGTTTTCTGTATTAAAGATTATACTTTATAAGGAGTGCTTTTCAAACCTAAAATACTCTTAAACATTAACAGTGTTTTAAGGCTCTACTCCTGATCTGCTCCCCAAAAAATCTCAGAAGAATTCTAGAATCTGCTTTTTCTTTTTTTTTTTCTAAACAAGCTTCCCAAGCTGTTATCATGAGCATTGGCTTTAAAAGAGAAATATATGAGGAAATCATCTAATAATAACTTTGTATAGAACTTTGAACATTTTCAAAATAGGCATCCTTGAACCTTTTTTATCTTTATGAATGACATACATAGTATGTTTGTTATAGTCTTTGTATAATTTATTTGTTATATCTTTCTTTTTTCTAGTTCATTTATAAAAATACTATATTGATAATTGGTGAGCTTCCCCATTCATTTGTGGCACTCGTCATTGAGAATCTGTTATAGTTTATGTCCTAAATGAAGAGGATATAACATGAATTGGATACAACTTTATTGAATTCTTATATATCAGGCATTATCCTAAGTGCTTTGTCTTTAGCAGACCTATGAGATAGTTACCATTATTGCTCCATTTTATACAAAGAAAGCTGAGCACAGAAAGGTAAATAACCTGCCTAAGATTATATACCTTTATATAGAGGAGCCAGGATTCAGACTGAAGTAGTTTGGTTCTAGAGTCTGCGCCCTTAAACATTTCATGCTCCTTATTTATAAAATGGAGGCCACAATAGTAATACCTATTTAATAGGATTGTACTTTTGAAAAATCCCCATAATGCACTCAGAACAATACTTGGCCTAGAGCAAGTACTCATAATGTATTACATAATGATAACGTGGATTAGAAGGTTTAAATGTGCTATCTACCTGTTCTGTAATTATACATGTAAAAATGTACAATAGTTCCTGGTGCATTTGAATAAATGATGAAAGCGCTCAAGGCTGAAAGCTGTGGGCCTGGGGCTGAAAGGATCAATACTTAAGGATGCCTAAAATAGATTTGGAGCACATCTGCTGTGAAAGTGAACTAAATTAGCCAGAGCCACAGCTAGTAAGTAACAGATCTGGAATTTGAACTCAAGTCTACCTAAATTCAAACTGTGGCTTTTAATTGTTCCATATAATTTCTACCAGAAATTCTAATTAAAAGTATTTAAAAATGTAAATGAACTCTTCTAGTCTCTGAAATTTAGCATCAGTGCAACTAGTAGAAAGCAAAAGACCTTGTGTTCATGTCTTAGAAGTTACCTACCTTAACTGCCTGCCTTCTAAGTAGCTTCTTCCATAATATGCATTCCCTTTACTATATGCATGATGCAGATATGTATCTCAGCAGAAGTTTTTAGATGTTCTGGACTTTTAGAGCACTTGAGAATAGCCAGAACCATAAATGATAAAAGTTTGATTCTAACTTTTAGATGCTTTTAATTGGAATTGTAATCGTAAGTTATAATTAGTCAAGTCAAGACTTTTGGGATGTAAATACAGAAACCCAATTCACTATAGTTTATTTGGCTTATATGATTTGGCACAACTGGATCCAGGGGGTTAAACAGTCTCATCAGGTCTGTCATTCTGTGATGGTATGCCTTGAGCCCTCTAGACAGTATCACCTTCACTGATAGACATCCTTTCCTCATGTATCAAAGATGGCCAATGATAGCTCTAGGCCCACATCCATCTTAACAGCTAGTGATCACAGTAAAAAGTGGTTAGGGTCATTACTTGTTAATTTTTATTTTTAAAATTTCAAAATTATTGATAACATCTTTTCCCAGGTATGTTGTGGGCAGAATAATGATTGTGAACTGATAGAGACCGTTTTAAAATAGTGCAAATCTTTCTGAACACATTAAAATTCTTTTTATCCCGTTGTTATTTATTTTTATGTAAAGTAACTTTTAACTATATTTCTTTCAGCTGTATCAGTTGGAGTAGTTACCATAAGAACCTGTTAGCTAGCAGTGATTATGAAGGCACTGTTATTTTATGGGATGGATTCACGGGACAGAGGTCAAAGGTCTATCAGGTAAATAAGGGTACTAGTTACATGTTATATGAATCATGTATTAATTTTTTTAAAACTTTTAGAACTTCATGTGCTTTATAATTACAGATTTGAAGCCACTATTTAGTACTTTTTATACCTGTGTAACGCCTATGCAATACCAAATTTTTTTTTTTTTCAGTCTCCTTTTTTTGGTACCAGATACTTTCTGAAGCATTTCTTCAGACTTTGGTCTTTATAGAATGCATCAAATAAATTTCTGAAAGCAATAATTTCAGTAAATGTATATATTAAAAGTTTTGGACGTACTTTATATCAACATCTTATTTGCTTTTCATTTGTTTTCTAGCCTGTTCTCTTTCCCTCTCCCCATAACAATAAATTGATATCAGTTTTTTTTTTTTCTTGCTTTATTCATTTTGAGATCTCTATTCTGTCTGAGACTACTGTCTTCTTTCTGCTTCCAGGAGCATGAGAAGAGGTGTTGGAGTGTTGACTTTAATTTGATGGATCCTAAACTCTTGGCTTCCGGTTCTGATGATGCAAAAGGTACTATTTGAATCTCTTTCTCAGCACCTCCTTCTCCCTGGCCCTCCTAACCTTAATTCCTTTCATTGGCAGAAATACAAACATTTACTGAAACTCATGTCCTTTGTGATTATTGATTATTGATTATTATTATTATTATTATTATTGTTTTGTTTTATTTTTTGAGATGGAGTCTCACTCTGTCACCCAGACTGGAGTAGAGTGGCACGATTGTGGCTCACTGCAACCTCTGCCTGCTGGGTTCAAGCAATTCTCCTGCCTCACCCTCCTGGTAGCTGGGATTACAGCCACACACCACCATGCCTGGCTAATTTTTTATATTTTTGGTAGAGACAGGGTTTCACTGTGTTAGCCAGGCTGATACTGTACTCCTGACCTCAAGTGATCTGTGATCTGCCCTGCTGACAGCTTCTCAAAGTGCTGGGATTACAGGCGTGAGCCACTTTTTTTTTTTTTTTTTTTTTTTGAGATAGAGTTTTGCTCTGTTGCCCAGGCTGGAGTGCAGTCATGCAATCTCGGCTCTCTGCAACCTCCAACTCCCAGGTTCAATCGATTCTCCTTCCTCAGTCTCCTATGTAGCTGGAATTATAGGTGTGCACCACCACACTCGGCTAAAATTTTTTTTTTTTTTTTTTGAGACGGAATCTCACTCTGCTGCCCAGGCTGCAGTGCAGTGGGGCGATCTTGGCTCACTGCAACCTCTGCCTCCCGGGTTCAGGTGATTCTTTTGCCTCAGCCTCCTGAGTAGCTGGACCTACAGGTGCATGCCACCATGTCCAGCTAATTTTTGTATTTTTAGTAGAGATGGGGTTTTACCATATTGGCCATGCTGGTCTCAAACTGATCTCATGATCCAGCTGCCTCAGCCTCTCAAAGTGCTGGGATTACAGATGTAAGCCACTACTCCTGGCCTCACCCAGCTAATTTTAAAAAAATTTTTAGTAGAGATGGGGTTTCAACATGCTGGCCGGGCTGGTCTGGAGCTCCTGACCTCCAGTGATCCACCTGCTTCGGCTTCCCAAAGTACTGGAATTACCAGTGTGAGCCACCACGCCCAGCCTACTGATTATTTTTTTAAAAATCCAAGCAGGGGCCAGGCCCAATGGCTCACGCTTGTAATCCCAGCACTTTGTTTGAGAGACTCAGGTGGGTGGATCACTTGAGGCCAGAAGTTTGAGAACAGTCTGGCCAACGTGGTGAAACCCTGTCTCTACTAAAAATACAAAAATTGGCCAGGTGTGGTGGTGCATGCCTGTGGTCTTAGCTACTGGGGATGGCTGAGGCGTGAGAATTGTTTGAACCCAGAAGGCGGAGGTTGTAGTGAGTCCAGATCTCGCCTCTGCACTCCAGCCTGCATGATAGAGCAAGACTCTGTCTCAAAAAAAAAAAAAAATCCAAGCAGAGAAAGTGATTTCTCTTCTTGAGTGAATGAAAAATGAATATACTGCATCCTCATTCTAATGATGTTTTTAGATTCATTCCACATGGAGACATTTAGAATTGCTGCTATCTTATAACCAAGTCCTTTAGACAGATATACCACCGAATAACCTTTTTTTTCCTGGAAATATTTAGAAATCTCTATATGCTGCATTGTATTTTATTAAATTTCTATTGTATACTAAAATCTCTTAATGAAATTCATTATATATCAAGGCAAAATTCTACGTCACTTTTTGCCCATTTAATTGACCTTTCTTTTCTGTTTCTTGTATATCCATCTTTACTATTCACTGTTTTCTGTTTTTTCTTAATGTGCTGTTTTGGTCTGGTTCTTTCTTCTCACTATTAAATGTATAAAGCTATGATAACAGACTTATTTTATCTTAGAATTACCACCCTTAATTTCTTTGCCTTTTTCTTCTTTTCTGCCTGTAACTTTCAGAGTATTGTTTTGATAGGCAAGGATAGCTCTAGCATTGGAAGCTGTATTTCACATCATGTTATACCTTTCCCTTTGGCCTTTTTAATACATAAAAGAAATAAAATAATGGAGCACAGCGTATTCTGTAAAAAGGTAAACAAGACTGGACTGCCTCTAAAAAGTTTTGGGCCATAGAGTAGCAAGTTGTTTCTTCATACTATACACAGAATGGAATATCTTTTTTCGTTGATTTAAGAAATCGTCAGCCAGGCATGATGGCTCACACCTGTAATCCCAGCAGTTTTGGAGGCTGAGGCAGGAGGATGGCGTGAGGTCAGAAGTTCGAGACAAGCCTGCATGAGACCCTGTCTCTACAAAAAATTTTAAAAATTACCTGGGCATGGTGGTGTGCGCATGTAGTCTCAGCTGCTAGGGAGACGTGGGCAGGAGGATCTCTTGAGCCCAGGAGTTCAAGGTTACAGTGATTGATGATTGTGCCACACTGTACTCCAGCTTGGATGACAGAGCAAGACCCCATCTCAGAAAAGAAAGACAGAGAGGGAGGGAGAAGAGGGTAGTGTGGAAAGGGAGAGAGGGAGGAAGGGAGGTGAGAAAAAGAGGGAAGAGGGAGAAGAAAGAGCAAGAAGGAAAAGAAAGAAAAATTGTCCTTGAATTTCTAAATTAGTGAGAGCACCATGTTACAATAGATATATTTATTTTGGTTTTTTTATAGAGTTATTTGATGCACAAAATTTTTTTGATTTTGAAGAAGTCCAGTTTGTCAGTTTATTTTTTCTTGTGTTGTCTATGCCTTTGGTGTCATATCCAAGAAATCATTGCCAAATCCAGTGTCATGAAGGTTTTCCCATAAGTTTTCTTCTAAGAGTTTTTTTTTATACTTTAAGTTCTAGGGTACATGTGCACAACGTGCAGGTTTGTTACATATGTATACATGTGCCTTGTTGGTGTGCTGCACACATTAACTCGTCATTTACATTAGGTATATCTCCTAATGCTATCCCTCCTCCCTCCCCCCTCCCCACCATAGGCCCCGGTGTGTGATGTTCCCCTTCCTGAGTTCAAGTGATCTCATTATTCAGTTCCCACCTATGAGTGAGAACATGCGGTGTTTGGTTTTCTGTTCTTGTGATAGTTTGCTGAGAATGATGGTTTCCAGCTACATCCATGTCCCTACAAAGGACACGAACTCATCCTTTTTTATGGCTGCATAGTATTCCATGGTGTATATGTGCCACATTTTCTTAATCCAGTCTGTCACTGATGGACATTTGGGTTGATTCCAAGTCTTTGCTATTGTGAATAGTGCCACAATAAACATACGTGTGCGTGTGTCTTTATAGCAGCATGAATTATGATCCTTTGGGATATACCCAGTAATGGGATGGCTGGGTCAAATGGTATTTCTAGTTCTAGATCCTTTAGGAATCGCCACACTGTTTTCCACAATGGTTGAACTAGTTTACAGTCCCACCAACAGTATAAAAGTGTTCCTGTTTCTCCACATCCTCTCCAGCACCTGTTGTTTCCTGATTTTTTAATGATTGCCATTCTAACTGGTGTGAGATGGTATCTCATTGTGGGTTTGATTTGCATTTCTCTGATGGCAAGTGATGATGAGCATTTTTTCATGTGTCTATTGGCTGTATGAATGTCTTCTTTTGAGAAGTGTCTGTTCATATCCTTTGCCCACTTTTTAATGGGGTTGTTTTTTCTTGTAAATTTGTTTGAGTTCTTTGTACGTTCTGGATATTAGCCCTTTGTCAGATGAGTAGATTGCAAAAATTTTCTCCCATTCTATAGGTTGCCTGTTCACTCTGATGGTAGTTTCTTTTGCTGTGCAGAAGCTCTTTAGTTTAATTAGATCCCATTTGTCAATTTTGGCTTTTGTTCTCCTTGCTTTTGGTGTTTTAGACATGAAGTCCTTGCCCATGCCTATGTCCTGAATGGTATTGCCTAGGTTTTCTTCTAGGGTTTTTATGGTTTTAGGGCTAACATTTAAGTCTCTAATCCATCTTAAATTAATTTTCATATAAGGAGTAAGGAAAGGATCCAGTTTCAGCTTTCTACTTATGGCTAGCCAATTTTCCCAGCACCATTTATTAAATAGGGAATCCTTTCCCCATTTCTTGTTTTTGTCAGGTTTGTCAAAGATCAGATGGCTATAGATGTGTGGTATTATTTCTGAGGGCTCTGTTCTCTTCCATTGGTCTATATCTCTGTTTTGGTACCAGTACCATGCTGTTTTGGTTACTGTAGCCTCGTAGTGTAGTTTGAAGTCAGGTAGCATGATCCCTCCAGCTTTGTTCTTTTTGCTTAGGATTGTCTTGGCAATGCAGGGTCATTTTTGGTTCCATATGAACTTTAAAGCAGTGTTTTCCAATTCTGTGAAGAAACTCATTGGTAGCTTAATGGGGATGGCATTGAATCTATAAATTACCTTGGGCAGTATGGCCATTTTCACAATATTGATTCTTCCTATCTATGAACATGGTATGTTCTTCCGTTTGTTTGTGTCCTCTTTTATTTCACTGAGCAGTGGTTTGTAGTTCTCCTTGAAGAGGTCGTTCACATCCCTTGTAAGTTGGATTCCTAGGTATTTTATTCTCTTTGAAGCTATTGTGAATGGGAGTTCATTCATGATTTGGCTCTCTGTCTGTTACTGGTGTATAAGAATGCTTGTGATTTTTGCACACTGATTTTGTATCCTGAGACTTTGCTGAAGTTGCTTATCAGCTGAAGGAGATTTGGGCTGAGACAATGGGGTTTTCTAAATATACAATCATGTCATCTGCACACAAGGACAATTTGATTTCTTCTTTTCCTAACTAAATACCCTTTATTTCTTTCTCTTGCCTGATTGCTCTAGCCAGAACTTCCAACACTATATTGAATAGGAGTGGTGAGAGAGGGCATCCCTGTCTTGTGCCAGTTTTCAAAGGGATTGCTTCCAGTTTTTGCCCATTCAGTATGATATTGACTGTGGGTTTGTCATAAATAGCTCTTATTATTTTGAGATAGGTTCCATCAATACCGAATTTACTGAGAGTTTTTAGCATGAAGGTCTGTTGAATTTGGTCGAAGGCCTTTTCTGCATCTATTGAGATAATCATGTGGTTTTTGTCTTTGGTTCTGTTTATATGCTGGATTACGTTTATTGATTTGCATATGTTGAACCAGCCTTGCATCCCAGGGATGAAGCCCACTTGATCATGGTGGAGAAGCTTTTTGATATGCTGCTGGATTCGGTTTGCCAGTATTTTATTGAGAATTTTTGCATCGATGTTCATCAGGGATATTGGTCTAAAATTCTCTTTTTTTGTTGTGTCTTTGCCAGCCTTTGATATCAGGATGATGCTGTCCTCATAAAGTGAGTTAGGGAGGATTCCCTCTTTTTCTATTGATTGGAGTAGTTTCAGAAGGAATGGTACCAGCTCCTCCTTGTACCTCTGGTAGAATTCGGCTGTGAATCCGTCTGGTCCTGGACTTTTTTTGGTTGGTAGGCTATTAATTATTGCCTCAATTTCAGAGCCTGCTATTGGTCTATTCCAGGGATTCAATTTCTTCCTGGTTTAGTCGTGGGAGAGTGTAAGTGTCCAGGAAATTATCCATTTCTTCTAGGTTTTCTAGTTTTTTTCCGAGGGTGAAGTTTTTGCATCTGTGTTCTTGAGGGTTACTGGTCTTTCTTTTTCTGTTTTTGTAATTTTTTGTGACTTTGATATTGGGGTAATGCTGGCCTCATAAAACACATATGTGCTGTGGTTTTTTCTTCTTGGACGTGATTGTTTAGAATTACTATTCTTTTGTTCTTAAATGTTTGGTAGAATTTGTCAGTGAAGCTTTCTGGGTGTGCAGTTTTCTTTGAGGATTTTAAATTAGAATTTAATTTCTTTAGTAGATTCAGGACTAATAAACATATCTGTCTCTTCTTGAGTGAAATTTGACAGTTCATTTCTTTCAGGGAATTGATCCATTTTATGTGTTGTGAGATTTATGGACATCAAAATACATAAAATGCTCCTCCATTTACAATGGGATTACGGTCCCAATAAATCCATCATAAATTGAAAATGCATTTAATACTCCTAATCATAGCTTAGCCTAACCTACTTTAAATGTGCTCAGAATATTTACATTGGCCTACAGTTAAACAAAATAATCTAACACAAAGACTATTTTACAGTAAAGTGTTGAATAATACAATTAAGAGTATCATACCACATATCACTAGCCTTGTGAAATATTAAAATTCAAAATTTGAAGTATGATTTCGACTGAATGCACATTGCATTCTCACCATCGTAAAGTCAAAAAATCATAAGTTGTTGAGCTATTTAAATTGGAAACTGTGTATATTTGTAATATACTATATCGCTAGGGTTTGTAGTCATGCTTTTTTTTTTTCCCCATTACCTCTGAGAAGCTGTGATGGTCATGTCCTGTCCTTTATTCCTGATAACTGGTATTTTGTGTCCTCTGGTTTATTTATTGTTTATTAATTTAGGTCACCTTGGCATTAGGTTCTTAATCTTTTCAAATGCTCAACTTTTGGTCTGTTGATTTTTCTGTATTTTTCTATTTTTAATTTCATTGATTTCTGCCCATTTTTCTTCTTGCTTTGGGTTTAATTTCCTCACCTCTTTCTAGGTTTTTGAGGATTGAAGTTTATGTCATTTAATTGATACTTCTATCTTTTTTAATCTGAACATCTTTGTGTTATATACATTTCCCATTAAGCACTACTTTAGCAAATTTTGAAATAAATTTGAAAACAAGTTTTCATAGCTATTTGCTATTATATTATTTTTGTGACTATTATATTTGCTCTTCCATTCAGTGTAAAATTCTGTTTGATTTCTCTTGTTATTCTCTTGTTCATCTATGGATTAAAGTATATTTAAATTTTCTTAAACTTTTCAGAAATCATTCTGTTGCTGATTTATAACTTAATCCTTTTATAGTTAAAGGACATATTTTACGTGATTTTAATTTTTTAATTTATTATTTGTTTTATGGTCCAAAATATGAACGACCTTGATAAATATTTCAAATGCATTGAAAAGAAACTGTACTATAAATGCTGTTTGGTGAGTGTTCTGTAAGTGTCAGATCAAAGTTTTTGCTAGTATATTTCTGATTTTCTGTATGCTTGCTGTTTTTTTGGTCTCCTTGTTTTATTGATTATGAGACAGAAATGTTAAAGTCTGATTTTATTTCTCTGTTCAGTTACCTGTTTTGTGTGTAAGTGTGTTTTTACCTGATATATTTTGAAACTCTGTTGTTAAGTGCATAAATATATTTGGGATTGTTATGTCTTCTTGGTGGACTGAATCATTTGTTAATATATAATATCACTGTCCCTGTCAGTATTCCTCTGAAAACTACTTTGCCACATACTCATCAAACTCTTGATAGTAATCTCTTTTTCCTCTCCTCTGGGATTTTAATTATGTTAATGTATTAGACCCTTTCATTTTGTCTCACAGGCCTCATACTCTGTCTTTTTCTTGTCAATATTTTTTTCTCTTCAGATTGAGTAATTTCTGTTGTTCTGTCTTCTAGCTCATGATTCCTTCATCTGTCATCTCCATTTTGCAAAAAAATTTCATTTATTCTTTTTTTAAAAAATTAGTTTCTATATATTCTCTGAGTACTTCTATCTTATCATTAATTTTAAGTTTATTTTTACCCCATGGAGTATAATTACAATACTTGCTTTAAAATCAATTTCATTTAATATCTTGTGATCCAGCATCTAAACCTTTGGACTGACCTTTGTTAATTGTGTTTTCCTTTGAAAATTCTTCACATTTTCCTGGGTTTTTGTATGTTGAATAATTTTGGGGTTGTCTCTTAGCCATTTTGAATATTATATTGTAAGATGTTGGGTCCTGTTTAAATTGTGTGGGAAATGTTGGGTTTTTGTTTGTTGATTCATTTCTTAGTAGGTGATCAGTTGGCTTAAATTTAGACTGTAAATTCTGTCTTGCCTTCCCTCGGTTATTTTTGCCTTGTCAAAGGAAACAATCAGTTCAGTTCTCAGAGCTTTTGCTGTGGTACTTTGAGTCTGCCTAATACACATGCCAGTTAGAGCTTAGTTTAGGACTTGGGTCGTCTTTTCAACTGTAGTTCAATGCACATAGCATTTGCTGCTGTGCTTCGTGTCCATCTTGCACATACACAGCTCAGAAGTGACTGTGCCAGTGAATGCACAGAACTGTAGAATCTCCTTCTCCAGCGCTTTCTTTCCAGGTTTCTTCCTGACTCTTTATCTCCCAGGGCCCCATTTTATTGATTCTTTGTCAAGAAAGTTGGGTTGTTTCATTTTAGGAGACTTTGGTGCCCAGTCTACTGCTGAATTCTGTTAGTAGGGCATGCCACAAGGGCAAAGACGCAAGAGAATAGATAAGAAAAATAAAATGAGGATTCTCCTTTTTCATTTTCATTATATCACAGATGCTCCTTTTTATATGCACAGAGTTTTACTCTGAGTATTAGCTTCTTATACTGCTGTAGCTCTGTGACTGAAGCCCACCCATGGGGAAAAGTTGGAGGAGGAAAAGAATAAGTCAAAAGTAAAAAATTATTCCCAGTCCCCTGATTTGCAGAAGCCATTGGTAAACACACGGATTTTCCTTAGTGTTTGCTGCTTAAGGTGCTGACTTTAGCTTGCCAAGGGAGAAGAGAGGGGGAAAAATGGTACTCTTCATCCCCTGAATTTCATTTAAGTGTAGAATTCTCTCCTGGAAACTACTGTTTTTGTTTACTTTTTCAGTTTCCTCATATAACTGCTTTTGTTTTTTGGATGTTGTCCAGGGTAAACTCACAGTGAGAGAGACTGGCTTACTCTCTTAGCTTGGCAGTAAAAGTCTCAAACACTTTTAAGCCCATCTCAAGAGTACTGTTTAGTGTTACTTAAATGTATTTATTATTCTTGTCTGTTTGGTGATCATATAAAATATTGTCTTTGTGACAACTTTATAGTTAGAGAATATTTTAAATCACTTTTATACAAATATATTTTGCTTATTTTATATATTTTGTATTTAGTAAATTTTTAACTGAGGAATTTTTTAAGAAGCTATTTTTTTCATTGCTTAAATAAAAACTGAGTTCATGTGAATGATATTTTTCCTACATATGCTGTGTATTTTAAAAATAATTTAGTTCCAAGTATATATGCACATAATTGCATGTTAAAGAACCATCAATATGTAGCAGCTAATCAGAAAGGAATTTCATGAGTCATTTTAAAGGTTCTTTTGAAGAAATATATTTTTCTTTTTAAATATGTAACCTGCGGTGGGCGCAGTGGCTCACGTCTGTAATCACAGCACTTTGGGAGGCCGAGGCGGGCGAATCAAGAGGTCAGGAGACGGAGACCATTTTGGCTAACACCGTGAAACCCCGGCTCTACTAAAAATACAAAAAATTAGCAGGGCGTGGTGGTGGGCGCCTGTAGTACCAGCTACTCAGGAGGCTGAGGCAAGAGAATGCCATGAACCCAGGAGGTGGAGCTTGCAGTGAGCGGAGATCATGCCACTGCACTCCAACCTGGGCGACAGAGCAAAACTGTCTCAAAAAAAAAAAATGTAACCTGAGAATTATTTGCAATAAATAATCTTGCCTTTGAATTAAACACATTCTTTAAAGGTGTTTTTCTTTAAATGTGAGTTTGAAGAATTTAGACTGTATGATAGCAGAAGTTACAGGTTCTTCTTCATTCCAAATTTCCTTTTTATTATTATTATTATTATTATCATTTATTTGTTTTTATTTAATTTTTTTTGAGATGGAGTTTTGCTCTCGTTGCCTAGGCTGGAGTGCAGTGGCACGATCTCAGCTCACTGCCACCTCCACCACCTGGGTTCAAGCAGTTCTCCTGCCTCAGCCTCCCAAGTAGCTGGGGTTACAGGCATGACCCCTGCCCCCCACAGCTGGCTAATTTTGTATTTTTTTAATAGAGATCGGGTTTCACCATGTTGGTCAGGCTGGTCTCAAACTCCTGACCTTAAGTGATCCACCCACCTCAGCATCCCAAAGTGCTGGGATTACAGGCATGAGCCACCACACCTGACCCTTCATTCCAAATTTTATTAGTTGCATAGGTTAATGCACAAGTGACAACCATGAAGTCTTGGTAGATTTTAGAAATCAATTAGTAAAATTCATGCTGATTGTAATGCTTCTGCTTTTTCATCAGCAGATTAAATAAGTAACTGTAAATTAATAAATGGCATTATGATAACAGTTATAATTTATAACTTTAGAGGCAGTTACCTTTCCTATAAGTTAAAACTTTACTACGTATATTCTCTGCTGAATTTAAATGAAATGTTAAACTTATGTTGATCAGCATCCATCATGGCCTCCAGGGATCTCTGTCTCCTGGTATTCTTATGCTTGTGTAGTTCGCCTTCACCTACCTTGTTCCAGGCTTCATCTATGTGACCAGTAGATATCTCTTCTAAAATTAGGTTATAAAAGACACTGTAGCCTCTATCTTCATCATTTTCTCTCTTCGCAGTCACTCAATTTGGGAGAAACCATCTGCATTGTCACAAGCTCACATGGTGGGGAACTGAAGTCTTATGCCAAAAGTCATGTTGAGTGAGCTTGGAAGTGGTAGAGTACTGGACTCTAATAGTCTAGAGTCCTAGTGGACAGCTCAACTACAGTCTGTTGAGACTGAGCCAAAACTAACCGGCTTACCTGCTCTGAGATTCTTGGCCTCTAAAACCGTGTGAGATAGTAAATGTTTGCTGCTTTAAGTAACTAAGCTTTAGGGCAGTTTGCTCTATGACAATGTCTAGCTAATAATACAGGGTCTGTTGTTTCCCTTTGACGAAGTTCAAGAGTCAAGCTTATTTATGTTTAGTAAACAGTATTAAAGTTTACATCTTTGTATTCAATTGTTCATACTTTTTATAGAGGTATAAAACAATACACATTGCCCCTCAGTGTTATGGTAGTTTTTGTTGAAATAGCATTCTCCCTTTTTACTCATATGGATAACTTTCTGTTTTCTGTAGGACCTGGACAGTAGTTTAGAAGTGGGTCTAGAAGAATTACATATGAAACTTAACTCATTTTTGTACATCCTCATTAAAGCTTTGGGCTGTTTTACTATGTCAAACTTCTGTCCCTGTTTTCTTTTTCTTTGGTAATGAATTCTTTCTTAGGATACATTGGTGCAAATAGATACGCAGTAGGCGCTGTCAGAGAAACTCAGAAACATAAACCTTGCACATCGGAACTGATTGTGATATTATTATAGATAAGCAATATCTTGTTCTCTATTTTTGGAAACAATGTTAGCAAAATACTTGGGGGATGATTCACCCAAATTGTACAGATTATTAGATGATACACTTTATTCTGTAGTGTAGTTGGATTTTTTAAGATTCAGTATTTCAGAATTGAACTGAAAAATTAGGTGACACTTAGAGAAAAGACACTTTTCTTTATCCATTAACATTAAAGAAATAAAACTTGTATAGAACACTTAGTGTTAAGTAACAAATTTATGGCCGACTAGATACAGTATGTTTCTTTGTTTTAACCTCCTATGATATGGTTTTCCTAATGTTTACTCTTTTGATTATTTACTGAGAGCCAAAGGAGGCCATATGTAAATAAATACAGTATATTTTATTTGATTTAGTTGCTTTAGCTCTTCACCTAGAAGATGACATTTTCTTTTAAATTTACTTTTCCTTTCAAAGGGAATTTTCATCAATAAATTCTGAAATTTAAATTTTTGATGTTAAATGAAATTCTTACTACCATCCTTGTAAGGAAAAAGTAACAGTAAAGATGTTTTTATTAAGATCACCTCATTTATATTTGGCTTAGTTTCTTCTCACACTTGTTGATTTCTTCTACGCTTCCTCCAAAAGATTATACTATTTTATCTTTCGATCTGTGATGCCATCTTAGGATATTAAATAGATTTTAATATTATTTCATTATATTTGTTGTATTAGTTTTTTAGGGCTACCTTAAGAAAGCATACCCCAAACAGGCTGGCTTAAGACAACAGAAATTTTTTCTTTCATAGTACTGGAGACCAGAAGCCCAAAATTAGATTGTTGGCAGGGCCACACTCTCTGTGAAGGCTCTAGGGAAAAATTATTTCTTGTCTCCTTCCTAATTTCTGGTTATTGACAGTCATTCTTATCATTTCTTGGCTTGTATCACTCCAATCTCAGCTCATTTCACACATGTCCTCCTTCTCACTGTGCCTTTGTCTCTAAATCTCTCTCTCCTTATAAAGACACCAGTCAGTGGATTTAGGACCCATCCTAAACTAGTCTGACCTAATTTTAACTTTATTACATCTGCAAATACCCTATTTCCAAATAAGGTGATATTCACAAGTACCTGAGGTTAGGACTTAAACATGTCTTTTTGGGGAACACAACACCTGTTTTGTTTAATAACCACTCTGAAATTATTATAATCTCTATACAACTTTTCCATGCTGCATTCATTCAGTGTATCTTTACAGTATTTTTAGTCTTAGTTACCCTTGTAACTCTGATAGTTAAATTGAATTCTAATATCTTATATATTAAAAATTATAGTCATGGTAGTTAATGTTGTGACTTATTTAAATAATATTAATGATTACTGCATTGAGAAAATTACCATGAAATTAGAAAAGACCTGCCACACTTCCAACTTAACTATCATTCTCTCAGTACTGTTTTTTTCTCACTTATATTTAATTAACATAAAACGCTGATACATACTGCTTGCTTTTAAAGGTTTTTAGTGATTATAAGTGGGGTTATGCACACAGTAAGTACTCCATACTTATTTATTGTGAATTACCTTTGGGCCTAGGCTGTTAGAGTATAATCCAGTTAAAGTCCACTTAATAATCTAATCTTTAAGCGCTATGTTCGGCATACTGACTTTTAATTCCAGGTAACCATCTCATCTTAGAATTGTATGTCGTGATTGACCAAATGATTGTGTTTTGATTGAAATAGCATATCATTCTTATTGGAGAATAACATGGAACAAATCAAATATTGCTATTTAAAAATCTTATTCCATCTCTACATTTAAAAAAAAAAAAATTAGCCAGGCGTGCTGTTGTGCACCTGTAGTCCCAGTTATTCAGGAGGCTTAGATGGGAGGATCTCACTTGAATCCAGGAGTCCAAGGCTGCAGTGAGCTATGATCATTCCAGTGCACTCCAGGCTGGGTGGCAGAGTGAGACCTTGTCTCAAAAACTGCAAGTAATAATAATAATGATTCTTATTTTAATAATGAGCCTCTTAGTTTACTGTGGGAAGGCTAATTTATCAGATTGTAAATTAGCAACATTTTTTGATAATGATTAATTTCTACTTGGAGATTTCACATATTGAAATAAATTCTTATGTAATCCCATTTCATGGAAGTGGTATTTATTGGAATCAGTTTTACTTACTCACTCCCATCTACAGGTTACTGTATCAGTATTTCTAAAAATATTCTAAGATTTTTTCTATGTTTCCATTCCCAATACTGGTTTCCAAGCCTAAATGCATGTTAGAATCACCTGGAGAGCTTTTCAAAAAAACACCAGTACTTGGATCCTATCTGGGTATTGTCCTGGATGGGACTTTGGGGCAGATTGAAATACGGATAGGAAGATTTTGTCGTTGTTAAAGTTCATTTATTTATTCTAATGTGCATCCAGGATGGCAACTTATATACTGAAAATCTGTTTTATGAGTGTATCCTGTTGTCTGCTAAGACATTTTTATTGTTGAAAAATGATATGATAGTTGCTCTGGTACCTTTGTAAAATGGCAACTCATTTTCTGCTTCTGCTTTCAAATCAGACCTATTTTGCTTGGTCAGCTTTGCTCTCTCTAATCATTACAAATTTTAATGTATGTCACTGGATTAGACTACGTATCAAATACAAAACCAAAATTTTGAAGTTTAGCTAAATAATTCTAGAATATATTACTTTAGACGTATGTAAGTTATATCACTGAATTACTACATAAAAATTTAAAATCACAAAATTCTTAATTGAAAGATAAAATAAGAACAGTTTCCAAGTGCTTTAAAGATGTTTGTGTACGTTTTCATATTTATGATGTATATCAGTATACACTCATACACACATTTAAAGAAAATTGGCTGGGCCCAGTGACTCACATCTGTAATCCCAACATTTTGGGAGGCTGACGTGGGCAGCTTGCTTGAGCCCAGGAGTTTGATACCAATCTCAGCAACATGACGAAACCCTTTCTTTACCAAAAAAAAAAAAAAAAAAAAAAATAGAAAAATCCAGTCATGGTTGCACACACCTAGCTACCTGGGAGGCTGAGTGGGGAGAATCACCTGAGCCTGGGAGGTAGAGGAAGTGAGGCATGATTGTGCCACTGCATTCCAGCCTGGATGACAGAGTGAAGAGACCCTGTCTCAGGGAAAAAAAAAAAAAAAAAAGGAAAGAAATAAATAAAAATAATACTAATGTATTTATATAACTATATATATAACAAGTGTACCACCTAGCTCCAGATTACTTTTTTTTCCCCTGTCTTTTATGTCTTAGTTGTGGGTCTATGTTACCTGTCCGTATAAATTTATTATTTATCTATACGATTTTTCTTTTTTTTAGTTTCTTTCTTTTTTTTTTTTGGTGGCATGATCTCAGCTCACTGCAACCTCTGCCTCCTAGGCTCAAGTGATTATTCCACCTCAGCTTCCCGAGTAGCTGGGACTACAGGCCTGTACCACCATGCCCAGCTAACTTTTGTATTTTTAGTAGAGACAGGGTTTCACCATGTTTCCCAGGCTGGTCTCTTAACTCCTGAGCTCAAGTGATCTGCTGTCTCAGCCTCTCAGGCTCATTATAGTCATGAGCCACCGTGCCCGACCTTTTTTTCTATATTGATTTTTGACATTGAAACTAAGCTCTCTTAGTTTTAATATTATTGTATTATTCAGTCATTCAGTGATATGGTTTGGCTGTGTCCCCACCCAGATCTCACCTTGAATTGTAATAATCCCCATGTGTCAAGGATGGGGCCAGATGGAGATAATTGAATCATAGCAGGCAGTTTCCCCCATACTCTTCTTGTGATAGTGAATAAATCTCATGAGATCTGATGGTTTTATAAATGGGAGTTCCCCTGCACATGTTCTCTTGCCTGCTGCCGTGTAAGACATGACTTTGCTCCTCATTTGCCTTCTGCCATTGTTGTGAGTCCTCCTCAGCCATGTGGAAATGTGAGTCAATTAAACCTTTTTTTTTTAAATAAATTACGCAATATCAGGTATCTTTTTATTAGCAATGTGAGAACAAACAAATACATTCATCTTTAACACTTTTAGTCCTAGTAAACCAAATGTTTCAGATTGGCATAAAAAGATTTCTACAGCAATAAGCAAACTTGCCCAAGTTACCGAAGCATTTACTAATGTATTATTTGTTTCTCTTTTTGTTTTTATTGTCCTTTGCCCTTAGTGAAGCTGTGGTCTACCAATCTAGACAACTCAGTGGCAAGCATTGAGGCAAAGGCTAACGTGTGCTGTGTTAAGTTCAGCCCCTCTTCCAGATACCATTTGGCTTTTGGCTGTGCAGGTAAGAAATGAAAGCAGATTTGTCTTCCTTTGATGTTGGTTGAATATCATGGTAAGGATAGGAGAGCATTTTAAAACAACTCTTTTGTAGGCTTAAATATTGTTTTCATTATTAGACTATAAATTAAAAGTATATGCAGTATGCCATCATTATTCATTTAGTGCTGTACCTGAATTGCACTATTCTGTCACCTATCTTTAATACATAGATATGAATTTGTTAATTTTTATCATTTTTCTTAGCGTTTGTATGCATGAAATAATGCTTATTACTTATTCACAAACTTAAGGTCATAATAACATTTAAACAAGCTATTGTTAAGCTATATTGTATAGACACAGGAACACTTTTTTTAAGGCAAACTGTTCTTTCAACAATTATTTATTGAGTCCCTACTATGCACAGAGCACTCATCTAGGGACAGTGAATAAGACATAGTCTTGTATCATGGAGTTCATGCTAACATAGGAAGTATACCAAAAAAAGTTTGCTATTATTATCATTACCAAATAATCATTAGGTAAATTATTTTTCTTAACTAGGGTGACCATATGTCTGTGTTTGCCTGGGACAGTTCTAGTTCACACCGTTTGTATTTACTGTTAGTGCCCTCTTTCATTCACAAAAGTGTCATGAGTTGGACGATAAATCATATGGTCACCCTGCCCTTAAAATTTTTATCTTTGATATTTTTCCCTCTTGAATATTTACTAAAATAGTAAATACTTATAATTTGGCTTCTGAATGGTGAAGTCTTATTTTTTATTAATAATATCAGGATTTTACAAAATACAAGCTAGCACCATATGATGGAGACAATAGCAACTTTTAAAAAGGAAATGCATAATTTAAACCATGTCACTATACTTTTTCCTTTATTCAACTCAGTATGTCACTGGGCTACTGACATAATTTCATAGTTCAGTTTAAGGAGGACATGGACTAACATGTAGATATGGGCAAAATTCTCTATTTTTTTTAGCATATAGAATTTAATGATTACATGCTGTTTTCATTTGAAACTACTTCTGTCTTATTTAAATACTTTGTCACTGATTAGAAATGTGACCTTGAGCAAGTTCTTTAACTTTCTCCCAAGTTTTTTATCTTTAACGTAGAGGTAGAGCTGTTTGGGGCTGTTCTGAGGATTATGGAAAAAAGATTCTTTGTGTAAAGTTCTTATAGTTGTTATTTTTATTATTAATATTATGTATTCAATTAAAATATATATTCTTAGTTTATTGGGTTTGAGTGTATGTAGACACTAACTGACCATCATTTATGTATATAATAATATTTTATCAGTAGTTAATTTGTACCAATGCCAGATATGAATATTATCAAATTTTCTCCTTCCTAGAAAATAGGAACCTACTTTAAAAATGCTTCCACTATCTGCTAGGCAGTTTTCCCCACTATTCTACATTTTCATACATTTCTTAGTTACTTTTCTCATTTAATTTTCCATGCAAGCTTTAAGATTTATAGTTTTCCAATTCTAGAAAAATCCTTTTGGGATTCTTACCAGACTTTCTTGTGTTTATTTGCTGATTTTAGAAGCATTGGCATTATTGTGATAGTATGTCTTTCCACAATTACGTGGGGTGTCTTTTTATTTGTTTGGGTTTTTTTTTTTTTTTTTTTTTTTTTTTGAGACAGGGTCACCCAGGTTGAGTACAGTGGCATGATCACAGCACACTGCAGCCTGGTCCTTCCTGGCTCAAGTGACCCTCCAACCTCAGCCTCACGAGCAGCTGGGACTACAGGCATGCACCACCACGCCTGGCTAATTTTTGTGTTCTTCATAGAGACAGGGTTTTGCCATGTTGCTCAGGCTATTCTCAAACTCCTGGGCTCAAGCAGTCTGCCTACCTCGGCTTCCCAAAGTGCTGGGATCACTGTGCCCTGGCTTTTGTTTGGGTTGTTTTCTGTCTTTCAATGAGATTTTATAATTTACTTACTTTAGGTTCTGGACTTTTTGGTCAATTTTTTTTCCTATGTATGTTACCATTTTTGTTATTTTTAATAAAATTTTATTTTCCACTCCCTTTTTTTTAGGTATTTTTTGCTAAGCGTAGACAAAACTTACTCGTATTTGGATATTTGTCTTGTATCTTGGGACCTTATAAATTTTTCTCATTAAGTCTAGTAGCTTTTTAGTAGTGTTTGGATTATCTGTTTATACTTGATATCTGCCAGTTGTATTTCTTCTTTTCTGATGATTTATCACATTCTCTACCTCTAAGGTAGAGTTATACTAGTGATATCCTCCCCCATCTATTTCATTTAGTTGAATGAGCTTTAGTGTTCTGCTGTTTAGAATATCTACTTTTGAAAAATATTTTATTCAAATTGTTTTACTTTACTGTTTCTTAATTAGAAGCAAAACAGTATTGTATCAACGACCTTTTAGCACCAATTGATACTTATGCTTTTTCTAAAACTGAGTTGTATTTTTCTTGAATGAACCTTGCTATGGCATAATGTAGAATTATTTTGATAAACTACTATATTTAATTGGTAATTTTAAATCCATATATTAAATTAGCCTATTATTCATTTTATCTTTTTTAACTGTCTTTGCCATTTTTAACATCAACAGTTTTGTAATTTTCAGTGTACAAGTCTTGAACTTCTTTTGTTTAAATGTATCCTTATTTTGTTACTTTTATTTCTGTCGTGAATGGAATTGCTTTTAAATTTTATTTTTTGATTGTTTTGTTAATAGTGTACAGAAATACAATTGATTTTTATATATCGATCTTATATCTCTAACACTGCTTCTCTTTATTTGTTCTTGTTTTATTGTGGATTTCTTGGGGTTTTCTACATGTAGAATCATATCTGCAGTTGAACAATTTATGAATGACATTTTGCTTTATTGTATTAGCTAGAAGATCAAGTACAATGTTAAATAGAAGTGGTAAAAGCAACTTTTTATATGTGAAGAGTATTTAGTCCTTCACAATTAAGTATGGTGTTGGCTGTGAGGTTTTTTGTAGATACCTTTTATCAGTTTGAGTAATTTTTTATCTGTTCGTAGTTTGCTAAGAGTTTTTGTTGTAAATAGGCGTTAGATTTTGTCAAATGCTTTTCTTCTGCCTCTGTTGAGGTTGATTGTGAGGTTAATGTCCTATACTTAATAATATGGGACAATTATTGTTATAATAAACCAACCTTTCAAATACTTTTGTGTCTGTGTTAGTAATGGATATTCATCTGTAGTTTTATACATTGATTTATAGACAGAATCTCGCTCTGTCAGAGCCCAGGCTGGAGTGCAGTGGTGCGATATTGGTTCACTGCAACCTCTGCCTCTCAGATTCAAGTGATCCTTGTGCCTCAGCCTCCTGAGAAGCTGGGACTTACGGGCACCAGCCATCACATCCGAATAATTTTTTGTATTTCTAGTAGAGACACAGTTTTACCATTCTGGCCAGGCTGGTCTTGAACTCCTGACCTCAAGTGGTCTGCCTGCCTCGGCCTCCCAAAGTGCTAGGATTACAGACATGAGCTACCATGCCTGGCCTGTAGTTTTCTTATGATGATATTTTCTGTCTTTGTCAGAAAAGAGCTACTGGGTTTAAAGAATGGATTGGAAAGTGTTCCTTCCTCTGCGTTCTGAATGAGTTTGTGAAGAATTGGCATTATTTTCTTTAAATATTTGATAGAATTCATGAATTCTATCTGGGCTTGGATTATTCTTTTGGGGAAGATTTTAAATTCCTAATTCAATGTGTTTACTTTTTCTTCTTCTTCTTCTGTCTTTCTTTCTTTCTTTTTTTTTTTTTTTTTGAGATGGAGTTTTCGCTGTTGTTGCCCAGGCTGGAGTTCTATGGTGCGATAGCTCACTGCAACTTCCACCTCCTAGGTTCAAGCGATTCTTCTGTCTCAGCCTCCCAAGTAGCTGGGATTACAGGCATGTGCCACCATACCCAGCTAATTTTCTACTTTTAGTAGAGACGAGGTTTCACCATGTTGGTCAGGCTGTCTCAAACTCCTGACCTCAGGTGATCCACCCACCTTGGCCTCCCAAAGTGCTGGGATTACAGGCGTGAGCCACTGCACCCAGCCTGTTTACTTTTTCTAGCTAAATTCAGATGTTCTAAGTTTTCTAATTTATTGGCATAAAATTGTTCATAACATTCCTTTGTAATTGTCAATAGTAATGTACCTAGTTTCATTCCACTATAATTATGTATTTTCTCTTATTTCTTTTTGGTAGGTGTAGCTAAACATCTGTCAGTTTCTTCATCGTGTAATAGTGTGTGTGAAAAGGCTGTTGTAGTTGTTGTTATTGTTGGAAGGTCTGTAGAATGATTCTGTAGGCTTGGTTTCCTGTAATGACTCTTAGCTCATCACCAAATAGATAGGCCAAGAGAGCTATTATTTCTCAGCAAGTGGTACTATTGAAATCAAGAACATGATGCCATTACTGTAATCATGGAATCAGGAATCCTTCACCATAGCTCCCACAAAGCTAGAAACTAGAAACTGGAACACTACAACAGAAAACCCCCACATCTCTACAATGGTGCTTGAAACAGAAACATTCAAAGCAGAAGGAGAATGACCATAAAATGTTCACCTTTCAAATCTTCAATAAGTGCATCTGATTGATGGAATCTAATTCATGTCTAGAAGCATAACTGCAAGGGCATCTGAGCAATATAATTTTAACTTTATGTCTTGCATAGGCTGTAAACACTTTAAGATGGTGGAAATGGATGCTGAGGGCACATTGAGGTTAGGTATGAGCTAATTTTCCTCAGTCTAAAGCAGGGGATAGTATCACAGCAAAGCATCAATGAGGCCAATAGTGCTTAATTCATTGTCTTTCATTGTACCTTTCACTGAAACATTCCTTTAATACAGGAAAAGCCTTTACTACTAGAAAACTGACCAATATTCAGTCATCTTCATTTAGAATTGAAACATTTTTTAGAATGTAGTCTGTCATTTAAATTTGACTTTAGGAATGGGCTATACTTTTCTTAAACATTGCTTTTGGAATTTTGAGAGGTAGAAAATTAGTATATGAGCTATCCACCAATTATAGTTTGACTTCCTGTTGCAAGGGCACTGTGGATCCTACCAGGGAAGTGAGGCATCATGCTACTTGTAAGCTTCTCTGTCTGTCTTGCTTAGATCTTATATTTGTGCTTGTTAACAATAAATTTCTCTTTGTACTTTTATTTTGTTATTTTGTTCTTTCACCTTTTATCATACATACAAAATATTTTATAAGTCCCAATATAGTTATAAAAGGAATAAATTAGGATGAAAACATTTATCTTCTGAGCTTTGTGTATGTAATAACATTGCCTCAAAATACATTAATTAAAATGAAAATGCTAAGAGAATTCAAATTTCAGTATCTTAGGAGATTTTATAGATCTTTCTAAGATAGAAAAGTAAAAATTAAAAGGTAATAAAGATGTGAACATGAAAGTTAACAAGTATGTGTATAGAAGATGGAATCTGTCAGCTAGAGAAATCCACGTTCTTTTCAATCAGACATAGATTATTTAATTTTTTATGCTTCTCTTTTTCAATAAAGTCAAGCATTCATGCTAATCCCAATATATCAGACTTGGTCCTGAGTGGTTTTGACAGCTTCCCATAATGAATTTGTCTTTGAGGATATTCAAAGACAGCAGCACTAGTAGTGTTAAAGGGTCCCAGGTAGGCTCTTTCAGTTCTTTCCTGGCATTATTAATGTAGACAACCATTTGCTAGATTTTTTAGATAAATCAGTTGATTTATTTGCAATATTTACATGTCGACATGGTTTTTAAAAGTTATTTTAATGTCTTTTTAATGATTAAAAAATTATGTTCCATATTTATTAGTCATTCATTACTTACCATTATTTGCATTTAATCCTTAAAGCAGAAGTGTACAAAAAAGAGATTAATGTAAAGCAAATCAATGAGGATTGAAGCAAATTAATTCTCTCAAAATAAATGTGTGGTATCTTTAGATAATTTTGCAGCTGCTGAGTTTGTATAATCTTAGCAAACTAGGCCATTTAGAAGAAATAATTCTGTACTACTTTTTGAGTGTGTTTTTTAATGCTTTTACTTCTGTTATGGGCTTGCTGGATTTTGTGTTTCTAAAAACCAGTAAAATTTGGAAGGCACTGCCTGTAAATGTTACCTAGTAAATAGAAAACACAACCATAAATATGCCTAGTAATTAGTACACATTTTATTTTATAGAAACTGATTCTTGGCTGGACGTAGTGGCTCACACCTGGTAATACCAACACTTTGGGAGGTTGAAGCAGGGGGATCGCTTGAGCCTTTGAGTCCAGGAGTTCAAGGGTATAGTGAGCTATGATTGAGCCACTACAGTCCATCATGAAAACAGAGCAAGACCAGGTCTCTTAAAAAAAGAAGAAAGAAACTGATTTCTAAGCAGGCAAAATGTAATATCAGTAATTTTTGCCTGCAGTTTGTGCTTATTTAGTATTGTATAACTCATTGTAAATAGTTTAGATTATGTGATTTGATTATTCCTTATCTCATTACAGTAATATAGTGATAATACTGTGTGTTCTGTAAGTAATTACTTGTATATGGTGCTTTTAGATGAATTCAAATAGTAAATCACCAAATTTTAAATTATTCTTTGATACATATTTTCCTACATTTCCCAGTGATAAAAGCCCACAGTATAATTTTGTTGTTGTTGATACAGAGTCTTGCTCCGACGCCCAGGCTGGAGTGCAGTGGCACAGTCTCGGATCACTGCAGCCTCTGCCTCCCAGGTAGAGCGATTCTCCTGCCTCAGCCTCCTGAGCAGCTGGGATTACAGGCGTGCACTATCTCACCTGGCTAATCTTTCCAGTTTTGTAGAGATGGGGTTTCACCATGTTGGCCAGGCTGGTCTCAAACTTCTGACCTCGGATGATCCACCTGCCTCGGCCTCCCAAAGTGCTGTTGTTATTACAGGTGTGAGCCACCGCGCCCAGCTTCACAATGTAATTTTTTTAGCCACTAATATCTGTGTATAGACTATGTACTGGGCCCTGTTAGTGAATATGAAGTTTTTTGTTTTTGTTTTTGTTGTTGTTTTTGTTTGTTTTGTTTTTTCTTTTTTCTTTTTGAGATGGAGTCTCACTCTGTCGCCCAGGCTGGAGTGCAATGGCGTGATCTTGGCTCACTGCAACCTCTGCCTCCTGAGTTCAAGCAATTCCCCTGCCTCAGCCTCCTGAGTAGCTAAAATTACAGGCATGCGCCACCATGCCTGGTTAATTTTTGTATTTTTAGTAGAGACGGGTTTCACCATGTTGGCCAGTCTGGTCTCGAACTCCTGACCTCGTGATCCGCCCTCCTCAGCCTCCCAAAGTGCTGGGATTATAGATGTGAGCCGCTGCATCTGGCCAAGTATGAAGTTTTAATCAGTATCTTTACCTTTGGCAGTCGAATTTGAGAAATATCACAAAAGATTTAGGGCAACATATTTCCTCCTTCAGATAAAATTAAAATCAACAAATCGTGAACATATATAAAAGATGTTATTGGAAATAAATGTTTCCTGTAATGCCATTAGTGATTTTTTTTTGAGACAGGAGTCTCACTCTGTGGTCTAGGCTGGAGTGCAGTGGTGCAGTCTTGGCTCACTGCAATCTCTGCCTTCCAGGCTCAAGTGATTCTCCTGTCTCAGCCTCCCAAATAACTGGGACTACAGGAGCGTGCCACGATGCCTGGCTAATGTTCATATTTTTGGAAAGACATGTTTTCACCATGTTACCCAGGCTGGTCCTGAATTCCTGGGCTCAGGCAATCTGCCTGCCTATGCTTCCCACGGTGCTGCGATTCACCGTGCCAGGCTCCTGTTAGTGATGTTTTGATTTTTGTTGTTGTTGTTATGATTTGGTGGTAGTAGTAGTTAATTTTTTTTTTTTTTTTTTTTGAGACGAAGCCTTGCTCTGTCACCCAGGCTGGAGTGCAGTGGCATGGTCTCAGTTCACTGCAACCTCCGCCTCCCAGGTCCAAGCGATTCTCATGCCTCAGCCTCCTGAGTAACTGGGACTACAGGTGCACACCGTCGTGCTCAGCTGATTTTTGTATTTTTTAGTAGAGGCGGGATTTCACCACGTTTGCCAGGCTTGTCTTGAATTCCTGACCTCGTGATCCACCCGCCTCAGCCTCCCAAAGTGCTGAATTACAGGCGTGAGCCACCACACCCAGCCATGACTTATTTTTAAAAAAGTCTATTCTCGCTCTGTTGCCCAAGCTCAAGTGCAGTGGTGTGATCTTAGCTCACTGCAGCCTCTGCCTCCTGGGTTCAAGCAATTCTCGTGCCTCGGCCTTCCAAGTAGCTGGGACCACAGGTGTGCACCACCATGCCTGGCTAATTTTTTTATTTGTAATAGAGACAGAGTTTCAATACATTGGCCAGGCTCGTCTTGAACTCATGACCTCAAGTGATCCGCCCACCTTGGCCTCCCAAAGTGCTGGGATTACAAGCGTGAGCCACCTTGCCCAGCCTGAAATTAAGCATTAAAAATTCATTAGTATACCTTTTACTGCAAAAAGAGATAAACTAAGTGTACAGATAAAGTAAATGAAATTATTTTTTCCCTATTGATCAACAGAATCAATTCTTTTCAAAGTATGTGTTTTTTAGGTTCCTCAAGGATTGAGAGTAGGAAAGGATGGCTCAGGCAGACAGGGAGAAAAAAAGAGTTAGTAAAAAGGGCTCTGATTCCTACTTGTGCTTTAAGCTGAGCAGCTCTTCTTTAATCTGTTTTGTATTGTAGGGTTTAAAATAAATTAGGTGAGGGAGGACTCGGTTTTTTAATGTTTCTGCTACTCTTTCTTAACTGAGACTTCTTTTTAATTGTGGGAAAATGTACAGAATTTAGCTGAGACTTCTTTAAAAATTGTATTTTTTAAAAATTGTTTTAATTATTTTAAATTACTGACAATTGTGGTTTAATCTAATGTGCAGTTAGGTAATTGCTATTTCTTTGACTCTAGGAGGATATCACAATTGCTTATTTATCTATTATGGATTGGTGAGGATTGGAGAGATTATTCACAAAGTAAAGAGTAAATAATAATGGCTTACATTAGTGCATCTTTAAGGTTTTATTCAGGTTGGAAACCAGGGCCAACTGTATGTGATAGAAAATAGGAAGTGATATCTTCTAATTCCTCCTCAAATTATGAACAAAGATCTGACAACTAAATTGAGAGCAGGTGTTAAGGGGAAATGCTTCCAAAGTATTCCATATGTGTTTGTGTAACGGGTACTTGGCTTGCTCTCTCTTTGTCAAAGAGTAGCTTTCTTTCAGTTCTCTAAAACAGTATATTGAGATAACACCAAAGGCTTAACGGAAGTAAAAGATTGTTTAAGTATTGCTATTAAAATTAATAATGAGGCTGGGCACAGTGGCTCACAGCTATAATCCCAGCACTTTAGGAGGCCAAGATGGGCAGATCACTTGAGGTTAGGAGTTCGAGACCAGCCTGGCCAACATGGCAAAATTTCATCTCTACTAAAAATATAAAAATCAGCCAGGTGTGGTGGCGCACGCCTGTGGTCCCAGCTGCTTGGGAGGCTGAGTCATGACAATCACTCGAACCCAGGAGGCAGAGGTTGCAGTGAGCCACGATCACACCACTGCACTTTAGCCTGGGTGACAGAACAAGACTCTGTCTCAAAATAAATAAAATTAGTAATGATATCTGTATGAGGTAAATACTAGTAACCGGTGGGCCTATGTATGTTTAAATGGTCAAAATTTATTTCCTGCCTAAGAAAAACCTAACAGGTATCTTCCCAACTTTTCTTCTCACCCCAGTCCTGTCACAGTATCTAGAAGCTAGGGCATTGATGACTTTTATAAACTCTCAAGCATCTGAGAAGCCTAAAGATAGAATTCAGGATTTCTGAAATTCAGTTTGATGTCCGATTGGCCGTATTACATATGAGTCTTCTTCCTGTATGTCTTACTGCTTTTTGGAACACAGTCTAGACTGATTGTGTCCTAATCTGTATTTTAAAACATTGCCTCATTAATAATAGTCATTTTATTCTTGCTTTAGTAAAGGTAGTGAAATATTCATTAAACATTTAATAAGATATTCTTATATCTTTTTCATTTGATCATCTTAACATATTGATGATTGCCTTATTGGTGGAAATGTCTGTGGTTCTGGTTTTTTTTTGTTTTTTGTTTTTGTTTTGTTTTGTTTTTTTCAGTAATCCTACAGGAAAATTATTTGTTGTACTAGAAATTATTCTGTAATATTTACAGAAATAACAGTTAGTACACTCTTTTGATTAGCTTCAACACTTAAGATGTTAGGAATTGATATACCCCTTAAACATTTACCTAATGTGTTCCTAGACTGGCAGTTTCTTTCTCTGTTTATTTCAGATAAAATAATGAAACAATGAATGCTGATTTAAGTAGATAAATTTTTTTGTTTATTTACCTTTGTTTTATCACCTGGGTTGATAGTAACACATAATTTAAAAAAAAAAAAAAAGAGTTCATTCATAAAAATGGATATGTAAACACAATAAAAGTATATTACAAATTCTATATAAAATAGCTTTTGAATGGAAATAGAATTATATGTACCTGACATCTCTGTTCTGTCTGCGTTTTAAATGTGCAGTTTCCCCTAACTCAGGGAGGAAAAGAGAGAGACGGAGAGAGAGAAGAAAGAGCTCCTCTTTAACTCCAGCTTCTCAAAATTCCTCTGAAGTCTGGTTTCTGCTCCTACCCCTACATAGAAATTCTTCCCACTAGGATCGGTAGCAACCTCATGTCACTACATTCAAGCCCTTGTTTTATTTGATCTCTCAGTAGTAGTCAACATTGTTGACCACTCACTTCTGGAAAAACTTTCCTCGTTTGTATTCTAAAACAACACCCCCTGGTGTTTTTTTCACCTCTCTCATCTATAGTTCTCAGTTGTCTTTTCTTTGAAATGTTGGTATTCTTTGACACTCTGTTCTCTTGTCACTCTCTAAATTCCCCATGGGTTGTTTTGTCCATTTAGTTATTCTGTTTAAATAGCAGACTCCTAAATATTTATCTCAATCCCACGCTTAGCTAAAAAAAACTCCAGACATTTCTATTTTACTTACTGGAAATTCCTATCTCAGTATTCATTGCCACCTCAAACTTAACATCCAGCGCTCAATCCATTTTTCCTTTGCAAACCCATTACTTTATCATCGTATTTTTTAATTTCCTGTTGATGCAGTGGTCCAAGCCACGTATCTCATTCTTCACATTACATTGAATCATGTATGTTCTACTTACTAAATATCATCCTCTTCTTAAAAAATCTTATTGCAGAAGAACTTTCCTTTTTCTGGCTCTTCTTCTACCATTCACATTGTAGTCTACTTCACCAAGGCTTCTGCCACCATAATTCCACTTAAAGTGTTCTTGTCATCATCACTAAATTACCTCCATATTGCTGAATTAATTGATCTAGTCTGTTCTTTTTCATTACTATTTAATACAATTGACCACTCCCCTATTTCTTCCATCCTTCTCTTTGTTGTTCTCCCTGCAGTCATATCCAGCTTAGGCAGGAATCGAGTTATCTCTAGTTCAAGCCATTACTGTAAGCAGGCAGCTTAACTTCAAAATTGATTTTAAAACTTTTTTTTCCCCCCTTGTGTATCAAGATACAACCTTGAGGCACACATTGTACTCAGCTCAATTATTGCATGCCTTTCTTATCAGGCTTTCCCTTTTTAACACCTGCCTTCCCCCCAAAACATGGAAGTAGTTATTTTGGATAGGAATCGGACCCCTTCCCTTTAGTTTTGGTTAATAAAGTGTTTGTCTTTCTACCAGACCTCGTCCTTGTTAGTTGGACACTGCAAGCTGCAACCATTCGGACCTGCATTTGGTTACATTACCTGTATCACTGGAGTAACCTCTTGCCTGAATACTCAGCTCTTCTCTACTTGTTTCCCTTCGGTTTGTTCTACAGACAGCAGTAGGGATAATATTCTTTCAGATAAATTTATCCCACATTCCTGCTTTGATCTCTTTCAAACTTCTCTAGATTGATCCTACATTATTTCATGCTGCTCTCACTGTGCAGCTCCTCTGCTTTAGACATTCTTCCCCTGGCTCTTACCACAGCCAGCACACACTGTTCAGTCTCATCTTAAACATCATCTCCTCAAAGAAGCCTATTGAAAACCCTCTGTCAAGGAGATTCGCCCAATCATTACCTTTCCTCTTGGTCTCATTGTTATCACTTGATCTGTATTTTATTTATTACATAATTGTTTTTGTCTGACTCTAATACTTGAATGTAAGCACACAGAAAAGTAGGGACTTTTCTTGTTCATTATTGTATCCCCCACGATGTCCCTTACAACTGCACATAAGAGATTTTCAATAAATACATGTATTTAAAATATTAGTACTAATATAGTATGTATATATGTATGTGTATACATACACACACTGTTTTTTACCTAATTTTTTTGCACAAGTTTTTGGAATACAAAGCCAGCATAGAGTTTTTATTTCAGATTTTTTTTATTTCAGATTACTTACCACTCTCTGAATTTCTTAAATTCAGAGTATTAAATTCAAAGTATTAATATGACAATGAAAAATAACACACATTTTAGAAATAAAGTATAACAGTTATTTACATACAACATTTATGTTGTGTTGGGTGTTATCTGAATTTCTTAAATTCAGAGAGTGGTAAGTAAGGTGAGGTCTCATTTAGGACCCTTAGATTTTAATTTTTAAAAAAAACATGTATTTTATTATGAAACTCTCATTCTTTAGCAGATAGTTTTGTTTTTAAATGTCCATATGGCCTTAAAGAAATGATAATTACAGAATGTAACCACCTGTTTTGAGGGTAATGACTTCTAACAGATAATTAGAATAGTTTTCCAGTAAATGAATGACTTCCATTTAATAGAGATAAAGGTTGCAACTAGGCAGCATAACTTGTGCTGTTGAAATAATAAATGATTAAGTAGCTAATTTAGCACCCAGAATCACTGTCTCTGAACTGCATTGATGAGAGTGGACAGTGCTTGACACTCTGATGGTTGTGTAGGAATTGGTTGGGTGGGGTCCTGGAGCAGAAGTCTGTAAAGCAGCCTTTCAAATGTAAGCACAGCTTCCCACTTGATCTCAGTAGTCAGATGTATTCTCTTACTTTCTCCTTTCTTCTGTTCTCTCTTTTCACATCAAATCAAATTCTGCTTGCTTTTTGCTATGAAAGTTCATTCTGTACCCTTTATTCTCCACTGAAAACATGAAGATAAAATACAAATACTTTGTATATTTTGAGGGAAGGGAGAAATAGCTTCATATAATTAATCAGTGTTCCCACTCCAAAATTAAAAGAGCACTTACTGGAATGAACTCTTAATCAATGATTGTAAAATCAGGCTGAGTAATCTTTCATACAGCTATAAAACATATATACTTTTGGCAGTGACTTAACTAAAAAAGCCGCAGGTACTTTCCTGGAATAACCTTCATAGTTTTACATGTGCATGTATTTAAATAAGTCTGGAATTTTAATTTTTTCTGCAAGCACTGCTTTCAAGGTAAAACACTATGTTAGTAATAGTGAGGTATACCAGCTTTAAAAGGTCCTTTTTTATAAATAATATATGAAACATTTTCTCATACTTCAGTTAAAACTCTGTGTCTGATTTTGACTTTTCACATATTACATGGTGAGTTGAAATACGTTTGTAGTCTTTGTAAACCATTTCAGTCCAAAGAGAATTATAATAAAATAATTTATTTATGGTAATCTAATGTAACAGAAATGAGAAATTATACGAGGAGAAAAACTACAGCAGGAAGGAGAACCAAGTAGGTTTGCTTGTTAAATGAAACTTAAATCCTTTATATTCTTTATATTGATTCATTAAGACCAAATAAGATACCACAAACAGCAAATAGAAAATTTTATATTACAAGATTAGATTTCAATTATCTCTTATTTCAGAAACCATCATCATCTTGTGCTTTTCCCCGTAGCTAAGTAAATTTCTGAACCCTATTTTCTTTTCTTTTTATAATCATATATTTTTGGGGTGAGTTACGTCTCAGCTCTCTGTACCCTTGGGCATCTGCTGATTTAGCCAACCTTGGATTGAAAACATTTAGGAAAAAAAAGTATTAATATGACAATAAAAAATAACACAAATTTTGGAAATACAGTATAACAGTTATTTACATACAACCTGTATGTTGTATTAGGTGTTATAAGTAATCTAGAGATGATTTAAAGTATATGGGAGGAGGTTTGGAAGTTATAAGCATATACTAGGTCATTTTGTAAAAGAAACATGAACATCCATGGATTTTGGTATGGAGGGCATGGGGATTTGAAACCAGTTCCCCTGAGGATACCTAGGGATTACGTAATGCAATCACGTGTCGCTCAAAGATGGGATGCATTCTGAGAAATGTTGTCATTAGATTTTATCATTGTGCAAACATAATAGAGTATACTCATACAAACCTACTGCACACCTAAGCTATATAGTAGAGCCTATTACTCCTAGGCTACAAACCTGTATAGCTTGCTAGTGTACTGAAAGCTGTAGCCAATTATAGCATAATGGTAAGTATTCATGTATCTGAAAAGCTACAGCAAAAATACAATATATGATTTTAAAAAAATGATACACCTTTATAGAGCACTTACCATGAATGGTGCTTGCAGAACTGGAAGTTGTTTGGGGTGAATTAATGAGTGGTGAGTGAATATGAAGGCCTAGGTCATTACCGTATACTTAGGCTATACTAAATTTATTTTTTAATAGCTTTTTATTTAGTAATAAATTCACCTTAGCTTAATGTAATTTTTTTACTTCATTAACTTTAAAACTTAAGTTTTTTGACCCTTCTTGGCTGGGCGTGGTGGCTTACATCCATAATCCCAGCACTTTGGGAGGCCAGGGTGAGTGGATCACTTGAGCTCAGGAGTTCCAGAGCAGCCAAGTCACATGGTGAAACCCCAGCTCCACAAAAACGTAGTGGAGCACGGTGGTGCACACCTGTAGTCCCAGCTACCTGGAAGGCTGAGGTGGGAAATTCACCTGAGCCCAGGAAGTCGAGGCTGCAGTGAGCCATTCTTGCACCACTGTTCTCCAACCTATGGCCCAGGCTGAAGTACAGTGACTATTCATAAGCACAGTGTTAACACACTGCCGCCTCAAACTTGAGCTCAAGCAATCCTCCTGCCTCAACCTCCCAAGTTGCTGGGATACAAGTACACACCACTGTGCCCACCTTCCTGAGGCTGTATTACAGTTGTTTTTTTTTTAATTAATAGAAGGAGTACACTCTAAAATAATGATTAAAAAGTACAGTGAATACATAAGCCAGTAACACAGTTGTTTATTATCATATATTGTGTACTGTACGTAATTGTATGTGCTATACTTTTATTTTGTGAATGCAGTAGGTTTGTGTACACCAGAATCACCAAAAACTTAGAATAATGTGTACAAAGTTACTAATAGCTACAAAGTCACTAGGTGATAGGAACTTGTCAGCTCTATTATAATCGTATGGGACCATCATGAAAGGTCATTATCTAGCATGTGACTGTATATAAATGCATTATAATAAATGTCTGTGTGTATTTTATTCCTAAATTCCCTCTAGCCATAAAACAGTTACTGTTGTGAAGCTCACATTTTCAGTAACTGGACAATTTGAATCTCACATTGTCTAGAAAGATTGATCTGTTTGTTAAGATGGTCTGACAAGCATACTGTGTGCTTTATGGAGTATATGAATGAGAAAAAAAGTAAGAAAGGGAAGATTAACTCACATAATTAGTGAATGTGAACATAACCATCTTAAGTATTCAGAGTTTATTATTCTATTTCGGTTACTCTCTTCCCTTTAACAGAAATGAAATTTCTACTTACTGCACCATACATATTTGTAGATTATTAATTGGTTTAGTTATTTTCTACCAAAACTGTCAAATAGAACTGCAGTAATAGTTCTAGCTACATTTGGCTGCTGAGCACTTGAAATATAGCTGGTTTTACTGAGAAATTAAGTTTTACTTTAATTTTATATAACTTAACCACATGTGGCTAGTGACTACTGTACTGGACAGCATGATTCTAATTTTATAAAGTATAGGTTTTGAATTATTGCCACCATATTATTTTGCTTTTCACACCAATGAAAACTTTGAGATATCAACTAAAACTGAGATAAATTAAAATCTGTTTCAATTAGAAAGCATGTTTAAAGGGGAATATTAAGAAGGATTAAAGTTCTGTTTTCACTATTCCCCACGATTAAAAATCAGCCTTTAAAATGTACTTTAATCTGTCCCCAGGCTCCTATCACCACTGAGGAAATGTTGACATTGATAGTTTTATTTCTATAAATGGTGATATTATTGACATCACCTTGTCATCTAGCATTGATTTTCTATGAAGAATCAGGTATTAATTAATCTTGTTGGCTTAAAGAAAGTATTTGTACAGTTTTTGTTACTTGGTTATTTGCTGACATTTGACATGTAGCTATGTAAAAAATAAAATGTATTTGTTTTCTTCTTAATGGCTGTGGAAGTAGCATCATTTGGCTTAACAATTGAAATAAAAGACAGATTCCCTTTATACCGAAAAGGCCAGAATGTCATTTAAGTAATCAAATTTAGCATCACTATTGGAACAAACATGTACCTCTTCTTTTGATGTGGTAGAAAGGACCATGTTTATAGTATTTGTGCCAAAAACATTTAATTTGAACATAATAATAAGAAAACATTTAGACAACAGCTGTCCTGAATGCTTCAAATATAACAATATTATGAAATGTTTTATATAGTAGGCCAGAGACATGGAAACTAAATATAATGAGTGACCCATTAGTAAAAACTTAATAAATATTCAGACTCTTTTTTAAACAGTTGGGAGATATCTGAATATAGGATGCGTTGTATATTATATCAATATTAATTTTCTTGAGTGTGATATAATGATATCGTGTACATAGGAAAGGTTTTGTTTGTAGAAGGTAGAGGCTGAAGTTTTTAAAAGTCAAATATCCTGATGTTTGAAACTTAAAGTGGTTCAGAGGTATAGGGGGCAGAGAGAGAGACAAGAGGCGGTGTGTGTTTGGGGTGTGAGTAAAGCAAATAGGGTGAACATTTATAGTTGGTGAGTCTAGAATAAATTGTGCAAGGTTTTTCATTGTGCTGTTCTTTCAACTTCTTTGCAGATTGGATTTTGTTTTAAAGCTAAAAGGGGAAAAGTAAAAACAGAAATGGACTATAGCCTAACTCCTCATTATTAAGCATACTTTTTCAATTATGGCAATACTTCAGAAATATAAAGACACACCCTCCTTTATAAAGGAAAGAAAATTATTGTGGACTCCACCCCCAAGTAACCAAAACTTATAACTTAACATCATAATGTTCTTACAATATATATACAAATGTAAGGCTGTAGACCATCTTCATATGCCCCTGTCTAAGTAACTATAACTCAGAACAAATTCTAATTATTAATAAATGCAATAAAATATATAAAATCAAGAAAATTCAAAATAACAATATGATGGTATAATAACAACAATAATCAGATTAACTGGTATATAGTTTGCTGAAAATAAGTCACCACTCAACATACCAAACTGGTTCTGAGTACTCCAATACAATTTCTTTTGAAGTTGTCACATCTGTAGAAACATCTGTCATTTGATAACTCCTGTAAAAACCTTTGTGCGGTATGCAGTTTTTAGCTACTGTAATACTTTTGTGCAGTACACAGTGACATAATTTAACCTTTACTTATACGCCTTCATCTTTTACATATTTTACACCCCTTTTGTATTCACTTGAGAATATGTTAGTATATTATTATACAGTACTATGTTATTTTTATAATATCAAATTATTCTCACCTTATGAAATAACTTGAGAAATTACTTATTAAAATGTTTTTGATTGTGAAATATTAGAATATTATTACTCTTTGACCCAACTGAAAATCTCCATGGAAAAATATGTGTCCATACCCACAGTATTGTTGAAAATAATCAGATGCAGTATCACAGCTGTGTCAGACTCTATTTCCAGTTGGGCAATCACGGACACAGCCAAAAATTGAAAACAAAGATCTGGACAACAAAACAGCCACAGGTGAGGGTCAGGAAGCTCTGACATGTACCTAGTTGTAGAATGCTATGCACATGTGCCAGGTGTAGTGTGCATATCCAGGAAAAACTGCACAGAGCCCCAGTCTTCACCTCTGGTTGACCATGAGGCTCTGTGTAAGCAGGAAGTGAAGGCTAAGGCAGATTTAAGCTTTGAAAGCATTCCCCAACATACACACAAATCCCCTTGGCAAAGGATAGAAGACAAGGACATCTTGTTACTACTAAGTGTTGCTGACCCAGGAACAACAACTACTCAGCCAGACTTAAAAATGAAAACAAAAATAAACTCGTTAAAGATGTCCAGTGGCTCCACGCAGTAGGAATTATAGGCTGAACAGATTTAGTCCCAGGGAAGTCATTAAACCACAAACAGCAACACCACCAACAGCAAAAAGCTGAGCTAGAAGAAAACCAAGAGGAAGAACTGAGTCCACAATTGCCACATAATATTTTCCAAAATGTCTGCTTTTCAATAAAAAAAAGGTATACACAAAGAAGAAAACTTCTTAGTAGAAATTATCCTAGCTATAGGGCTTATTAAACAGAGACTTTACCTATTACAAATATGTTCAAAAAGGTAATTAAACCACAAAGAGTTAAAGGAAAAATATGACAAATACACTTTATCAAAGAGAATATTAACAAAAATAAAAACAAATAAAAATTCTGTTGTTAAAAGTATCATAACTAAACATGAAAAATTCATTAGAGAGGTTCATGACAAAATTTGACCTGTCAAAAGAAGGAATCAGTAAACTTGGAGATAGGTCAGTTGTGATTATCCATTGTAAAGAATACAAAGAAAAAAGAATGAAAGAAAAAATGAACTTCAGAAACCTAGAGACACCATCAAGCATGCCAACATTTGTAGATTTCCAAAAGATGAGGAGAGAGAAAGAAAGAGGTAGAAAATATTTGAAGAAATGATGGCCAGTATTTTCCCAAATTGGATGGAAAACATCAGTCCACACATCCAAAAAGCACAGTAAACCGCAAACAGGTAAGATGTACACCTCGACTCATCATAGTGAAACTCTTGAAAGGCAGGGAGAGAATCCTGGAAACAGCAATCAAAAAGTTGCTCAGCAAGTACCAGGGATCCTCATTAAAATTAACGTTAACATTTCTGATGATTTCTCATCAGAAATCATGACTGCCAGCAGGCAGTAGGATATGTTTAAAGTATTGAAAAGAAAGGATTGTCAATAAAGAATTTCATATTCAGCAAAACTATTCATCAAAAATGAAGGGGAAATTAAGATATTCCCAGATAAATTGAGTGAGTTCTTTGTCAGGAGACCTACCCTATAAGAAATACTAGAGAGAGTTCTGCAGGCCGAAATAAGGGGATACTAGACTGTAATGTAAGTCCACAAAGTACTAAGGAGAACTGGTTGAGATAATCATATCGGTATATAAAAAAGATAGTTTAGATGAATTTTTTGTAAAGAATTTTTATTCTGATTTAACCCTTTACTCATTTGCCCTGAGAATACTTGCTGGCGGCACTTGCGGCTGCAGTTGTTCACCTTGAGATAACTTTGTCACGAAGTATCTCGCTTTTATTATTATTTTTACATCACTCTAGTATATCAACTTTGGAAACAACAGACATCATTCTATCTATAACATTCTGTTTTTAGTAGTGGTATTTCCATTTACACAAATGAAAATTGAGAAAATTTGGCAGAGAATTACTAAGTCGCTGAAAATGTCAAATCCTAGAAAACATAACATTCTTATGCGTGATGTTAACATTGTACTCAAATACTTGCTTGCCAGAGGTTCATTTGATGAATCCAGTTTTTTTGAAATAGATGATTCTGATGATTCAGACAATTCTGATGTTAGTTCTCTTTAGAAATGACTCCCAAGAACAGTTTTATGTTTTATTTTCACACTAAAATTCAGTCAGATTTGCAGCAGCCTTGAAGAGAGTGTTTATGTAAAATTAAATGAACTTTGGCAGCAAACTGCACTTTCTTTTTTCTAAACTGGAAAAGGGTTGAAAGACAATTGACTAAAATAGTAATTCTAAAACTATTGATGAATATATAACATAGAAAGATGTAGTATGTATGGCCGTAATGTTTCAGAGGATGAGGGGGAAAGGAGCTGGAGCTATATTGCAGCAGAATTTTGTTACAGTATTGAAATTAAATTAGTGATCATCTGAACTAGGTTATTTTAATTCAACATGCCAATTGTAATCCCCAGAAAAACCACTATGAAAAATAACTTCTAAAATTTACTAAAACCTAAAATGATACACTAGAAAATATCTGTATAACACAAAGTAAGGTAATAATGGAGGCATAAAAGAGCAAATAATGTAAAAAAAATAGCAACATTGCAGGTAAAAATTCTACCATATACAGGTTGAGAACCCTTTTTCCAAAATGCTGAGGACCAGAAGTGTTTTGGATTTCAATTTGTTTTTATTTTGGAATATTTACATTGTAGAGTCATACAAGGTATAATGCCATTTCAATCAATGAGAGACCACATATATGACAGTGGTCCCATAAGATTAAAATGGAGGTGAAAAATTTTAAACTTCTAACGTTGTCATAGCCATTATAACTTCATAGTGCAGACATTACTCACATGTTTGCAGTGATAATAGTGTAAATAATTCTATGCTACCAGTTAAATAAAAGTATAGCACACCTACAGTGAACTCAACTTTTGACAAAGTTGCCAAGAACATACACTGGAGAAAAGACAGTCTTTTCAATAAATGCCAAAGGGAAAACTGGATATCCATTTGCAGAAGAATGGAACTAGACCTCTGTCTGTCACCATATATGAAAATCAAATCAAAGTGGATTAAAGATTTAAATCTAAGACTTCAAACTACAAAACGACTACAAGAAAACACTGGGGGAGATCGCCAGTACTTTGATCTGAGCAAAAATTTCTTGAGTAATACCCCACAAGCAGCCAAAGCAAAAATGGACAAATGGGATCATATCAAGTTAAGAAACTTCTCTGCACAGCAAAGGAAACAGTCAACAAAGTGTGGAGACGACCCACAGAATGGGAGAAAATATTTACAAACTACTCATCTGACAAGTGATTAATCACCAGAATATATAAAGAGCACAGACAATTCTGTAGGAAAAAAGATCTAATAATCCATTTAAAAATGGGTAAAAGATTTGAATAGACATTTCTCAAAAGAAGATGTGTAAATAGCAAACTGGTATATTTAAAAGTGTTCAACATCATTGATCATCAGAAATGCAAATCACAGCTACAATGAGATATTATCTCATCCCAGTTAAAATGACTTTTATCTAAAAGTTAGGCAATAAACCAGTGCCGGTGAAGATGTGGAGAAAGAGAACCCTTGTACAGTGTTCGTGGGAATGTAAATTGGTACAACCACTCTGAAGAATGGTTTGGAGGTTCCTAAAAAATTAAAACTAGAGCTACCATATTACCCAGCAATCCCACTGCTAGGTATATACCCAAAAGAAAGGAACTTATGTATGAAAGAGCTGTCTGCATTCCCATGTTTTTTGCAGCACTGTTGACAGTAGCCAAGATTTGGAAGTAAACTATGTATCCATCAACAGATGATTGAATAAGGGAAATGTGGTACATATACACAATGGAATACCATTCAGCCATTAAAAAAAAAAAAAAAAGGATGAGATTCTGTCATTTGCAACAACATGGATGGAACTGGAGATCATTATGTAAAGTGAAATAAGCCTGGCATAGAAAGACAAACATCACAGGTTCTAACTTATTTGTGGGATCTAAAAATGAAAGCAGTTGAACTCATGGACATAGAAAGTAGAAGGATAATTACCAGAGTCTGGGAAGGGTAGTTGGACTGTTGGGGGAGGTGGAGGTGGTTAATGGCTACAAAAAATACACAGAATGAGTAAGACCTAGTATTTGATAGCATAACAAGGTGACTGTAGTCAATAATAATTTAATTGTCCATTTTAAAATAACTAAAAGTGTATAATTAGATTGTAACACAAAGGATAAATGCTTGAGGTAGATACCCCATTCTCCATGATGTGATTATTAAGCTTTGCATGCCTGTATCAAAACATCTCATGTTCCATGTAAGTGTATATACCAACCATATACTCACAAAAATTAAAACATGTTCAAAAAGTCTAGCACATACAATTACATATACTACATAATATTTGATAAAGATAATAAACGACTATACACTTGTTTATTATTTACTTTTTACCATTATTATAGAGTGTATTTCTTACACTTGTTTTTTTAAGTTACAATATAATAACCTCAGGCCCTTCAGGAGACATTCCAGAAAAAGGCATTGTTATCAGAGAAGATGACAACTCTATGCATATTATTACCCTTGAATACTTTTCAGTGGAACAAAATGTGGAGGTGAAAACAGTGATAGTGGTTATCCTGATCCTGTGTAGACCTAGGCTAATTTTCTGTTTCTTAGGTTTTAACAAAAAAGATTAAAAAGCTTTTTCTGTTTTAATTTTTTAACTAATAAGGATATATAAAAAGGAAATACTTTCGTACAGCTGTAAAATGTATGTGTGTTTTAAGCTAAGTGTTATTACAAGAGTCAAAAAGCTTAAAAAATTAAGTGTATAAAGTTAAAAAATTACAGTAAGGTAAGGTTTTTTACTGATGGAAGAACACTTTTTTATAGTAAATTTAGTGTAGCCTAGGTATACTGTTAACATTTTAGGCCTTCATGTTCATTTACCACTAACTCACCCAAAACAATTTTGAGTCCTGCAAACTCCATTCATAGTAAATCCCCTGTATAGGTGTGTACCATTTTTTACCTTGTATATTGTATTTTTACTGTAGCTTTTCTATATTTAGACACATAAATATTTACCATTGTTACAGTTGCCTACAGCATTCAGTGCAGTAACGTGATACATAGGTGTATAGCCTAGGAGTGCAATAGGCTATTCCATATAACCTAAGTGTGTAGTAGTGTGTACCATCTAGATTTGTGTAAGTACACTGTATGTTCACACAATGACAAAATTGCTGAATGATACATTTCTCAGAATGTATCTCCATTGTTAAGTATGCATTATTGTACTTCCTGTTCAGCATCTCAAATCCAAAATCTGAAATGCTCCAATGAAGCATTTGGAACTTTGATTGTCATGTTGGCACTCCAAAAGCAAGGATTTGGGATTTTTGGATTTCAGATGTGCAACCTATTAATATATTGAATGTAAGTATGTTGAACATTGTAACATTCAGGGATTGGCAGAATGGGTTTACAAAAAAAATTAGAATCCAACTTTATGCTGTCTACAAGAGATAGACTTTAGATTCACAGACACAAATGGGTTAAAGTAACAGGATGAAAAAAGATACACCATGTAAGTAGTAATCAACAAAAATGGTAGAATGGCTATATTTAGGTCAAACAGAAAATACTTAGAGTAGAAACCGGTACTAGAAACAAAGACATTTTATAATGGTAAAAGGATGAATAGTGAAAAGATACATCAATTATCAACACGCCTAAAAACAAACTTTTTGTAGATACATGAAAAGAAAATCTACAGTATATAAGGGAAAAGTAGATAATTTTACTGAAGTTGTTGAAAAATACTCCACTTTCGATATTTCATAGAAAAACTGGACAGAAAATCAGCAAAGTTATAGAAGGCTTGAATAACATTGTCAACCTGACATAACAAACATCCAGAGATCACTTCACCCAACAGTAGAAGAACATACATTCTTCTCAAGCTTTAAACAGTCTCTAGGGGAGACCATATTTAAGACTGAAAAAAAGTCAATAAATTTAAAATGATTGGAGACATACAAAACAGTTTTCTGACCAAAATGGAATTAAATTAAAAATCAACAATAGTTACTTTGAGACATCTGCAAGTATTTGGAAATTACATGACACATTACTAAATATCCCATTAGTCAAAGAAGAAATAACAAAGGAAATGTAAAAGGATTTTAAACTGAATGAAAATGGAAACACATCATATCACAATTTGTGGTGTCAGCCAAAGCAATGTTTATAGAGAATTGTGTATCCTTAAGTGTCTGTCTTTAAGAAGAGTAACAAAGCTAACTGAATACAAGCAGAAGGAAGGAAATAATAAAGATTATCATAGAAATTAGTGATAGAAACAGACAGGAATAGAGATTGCCTATGATGGTGGATGTCAAATGAGTGATCTTATTGGAGTACAGAAATATTATAAAACTGATTTATGGTAATGGTTGAACTGCTGGTTAAATGTAGTAAAGATCATTGAATCGCATGCAATATTTTGAGCGTGTGCATTGTATACAAAATATGTCTAAATAATTTTTTAAAGCAAATGTGGGAAATAAGATTATATGGCATTATGTTTATACAGATGTCCCATAATGTTTATATTAACATTTTTTAATGACGCCACTAAAACATAGATTGATTATTAAGTTTCCAATTATTTTGACCCCTTAATACTCTCTTTCTAGAGCCAGTCTTATTTTTGAAAAGACTTCCTTTTCCTTTGTTTTCTGGCTGTTAGAGATTAGACATTCTATGTGAAACTTTTAATGAAAAAAACAAAAACCAGTTAAAATTAACTTTGCTTTTCATTTCCGCGTTTACTACATTTATCTAATTTTGTTTTGTTTTAGATCACTGTGTCCACTACTATGATCTTCGTAACACTAAACAGCCAATCATGGTATTCAAAGGACACCGTAAAGCAGTCTCTTACGCAAAGTTTGTGAGTGGTGAGGAAATTGTCTCTGCGTGAGTATTACTCTCCTCAGAGGTTAAGGTTAATACAGAGCTCTGTACTTAGACCTACCAGTTTGTAATGTCACTGAGGATGTATGTAAACTATAATCTTGGAGTATACGTGCTTTTTCTTAAATAGTATTTTTTTTATCTTGTCCAATTAAGATAGTGTGGATTCTGGTCTGTATTGTGCTCTTCTATATGTAAATTGTGGATACAATCCTGAAGATACTAGTTTTTTATATACCCTCCCCCCTTATCTCATCCTCCTGTGTTTAATTGCATTTGAACTTCAGATTGGATTTTAGCTATTGCTTCTTAAAAAGAGATAAACAACATAGTTGATGCAATATAATGAGAAGTTTTTTTTTTATTAAAGTCAACTAATGTGTTATTGTATATTTTATCTACTTGCAGTATAGTAGAATTATTTTTGGTTTTAAATATTACTTGGTTGGCTTTTACACTGACATGTTCATTTCTCTGTGATTTCATGGTGATTTTAAACAATGTTGAAAAGAAAACTTTTTTTTTTTTTTGGCACAGAGTCTCGCTCTGTCACCCAGGCTGGAGTGCAGTGGCGTGATCTTGGCTCACTGCAGCCTCTGCCTCCCAGGTTCAGGTGATTCTCCTGCCTCAGCCTCCCAAGTAGCTGGGACTACAGGCACGTGCTACCACTCCCGGCTAATTTTTGTATTTTGAGTAGAGACAGTTTAGCCGTGTTGGCCAGGCTGGTCTCGAACTCCTGACCTCAAGTGGTCTACCTGCCTCGGCTTACCAAAGTGCTGGGAATACAAGCGTGAGCCACCACGCCTGGCTGACAGATGAACATTCTAACTCAGTCTGGCTCCAGAGACTGCATTCTTAACCAGCAAACTGCATTGCCTCTAATTAGTAGTGATGAGTTTCGTGTCAAGAAATGTTAAATATGTTCTTACTCTTTGTACTTTTCCTCAGCTCTACAGACAGTCAGCTAAAACTGTGGAATGTAGGGAAACCGTACTGCCTACGTTCCTTCAAGGGTCATATCAATGAAAAAAACTTTGTAGGCCTGGCTTCCAATGGAGATTATATAGCTTGTGGTAAGTGAAATCATCGTTTCCAGGAACTTTTTAGCAGGTATTTGTTACTGAAATTGAACTCAAGGGAAATAGACTAAATATTAAGTTAAGAAATCGTCTGTGCACTCAGAAGATAGTATAATAGACGTGATGCCCCAGCACATTATTGTCTTTGTGTTGTACTAGAAGAGCATTAGTCCTTCCCTTTTTTATTGTGTACAAACCCTGGACACCTCAAATACCTGAACACCTGATTTTTAACTGTTTTGTAGTTGTTCTCCATTATAACATAATTCTTTAGATACTGCGTAGGAGACAGAAAAGGTTAAGTTCTGTTAGTAATATTTCTAATTTTGGAGACGTTATGTGTCTTCTTAAGCTTGATATTCATTTTCCCTTATCTGCTGTTCTCTCCATGAAGTAATCTATTTGCATAGTATTGATCTGTTATTCTAGGACTTTTATTGTTGATAATTTATACAAATTTAAATAAGAAATAGAAAAATCAAATTTGATATTATTCAAATGCTCTGATATATCTAATGCCTGAATATATGAGCTTTGATCATACTTTTAAATGACTTGGCCTTTATTCAGCAAAGTTGACTTTCTCCGCATATGTATGAGACTGCCAAAGCAAATATCTGGAACAATTATCCTATCTTTTTTTTTTTTTTTTTTTTTTTGTTGAGACGGAGTCTCGCTCTGTCGCCCAGGCTGGAGTGCAGTGGCCGGATCTCAGCTCACTGCAAGCTCCGCCTCCCGGGTTTACGCCATTCTCTCGCCTCAGCCTCCCGAGTAGCTGGGACTACAGGCGCCCGCCATCTCGCCCGGCTAATTTTTTGTATTTTTTTAGTAGAGACGGGGTTTCACCGTGTTAGCCAGGATGGTCTCGATCTCCTGACCTCGTGATCCGCCCGTCTCGGCCTCCCAAAGTGCTGGGATTACAGGCTTGAGCCACCGCGCCCGGCCCAATTATCCTATCTTAATAGATGGCTCAAAAATACAGTTCATAGACCATTAATCAAATAATTCCTATACTGAGAAATGGAAATAAATTGTGTAGGCTATTAAAATCTGCCTATGTAAGTGTTGCCACTTTCTTTTACCTAAGTGGAAATCTTTCTAAATATAATTTCAGATTCTTGCTATAATAACCTATATCTGGTTCTACTATAGACTATTAGCTTGGTGCAGAAGTTGAAAGTAATGACAAAACTCACAATTACTTTTGTACCAACCTATATAAATGATTTTTATAGGGTAATTTTAGTCTCAGAATTATCAATATTGTTGTATCATTTAACATTGATTGTTTCTTTAGATTAGTAAAGTATAGCTTTTGTCCAAGAATCCTTTTCTTACATGATTTCTAATGAGTCCTGTAATCTAGCCTTTCAAATTTGACCATAAAAGATCTTTGAGCTAAAACTTTGGGTGATAATTACTATTAGAATGTGATGTCCTAATTCCAAGTTTTCCTATTCTAAAATATTATTATTATTATTATTTGTTTTCAGGAAGTGAGAATAACTCTCTCTACCTGTACTATAAAGGACTTTCTAAGACTTTGTTAACTTTTAAGTTTGATACAGTCAAAAGTGTTCTGGACAAAGACCGAAAAGAAGATGATACAAATGAATTTGTTAGTGCTGTGTGCTGGAGGGCACTACCAGATGGGGTAAGTTTTCATATCAGTTTTTTCACCTTGGGATCTCATATTATGCATTATGTATACACAGGGTTTGATTAAATTTTAAAATATAAATTGGTGTGTGGTATGTACTACTTTTAAAACTTTGTAATGTGTCACCAAAGACAATAGGCATTTTAGGTAGTGACTGAAATGCACAGTAATAGAGCAATGTCATGGTGTCATCGTGTCCCTCTGTGACCCATAGCATCTAGTGCATAGTATCTAGTGCATATCTCAGTTATAACCATTACCCTATTGTCTCTTCATATCTCTTCTGTAAGACTGGAAAATCCTCCAGAATACACATTCCATCTCTTCTTTATTGATTATGTGCAGTATATGCTTGATAAACATTGAGCTGGTATTTTAATAGGAGAAAAAGAATTGGTGCGGGTAAAGGAGAGTGGCCTATATGGTCCTCTAATTAAATACTATTTCAAAGTAGAATTGCTTTCTGCAAAATACATGTATATATGAATATTTAAGCATATTTAGTTTATTGATGAGAAAGTTATACTACTGGGTTGTATGAAGAGAAGTTGCCTCAAACTTTTCACTTATGTTTTAAAGTATAAGGTTTTTCATAAGTTATATAAAAAAAAATTCTTGTTACTATCTTGATTTGTATAAACATGAGTTGTTTGTATTTTTAAAATAGCTTTTTAGGTGCTTAGTTGGGTTTATTTTTGACAAAATAAAATTCTCACAAAATTCTGACTTGATATGTAATTTAAGAATCCAAGTTTCAGGTATAGTTTCACTTTAATTAGATATATTCTATTGCTGTCCTAAAATTTGCTAATTGACAGACTAGGTAATTTGGACCAACCTTTCCTCCAAGTAAAATTAGAAAAGTAGGACCAAATATATGTATTTTAAAAACAAGAACCTGTTTGAAAGCATTGGAAAGCAAACAAGACAAGACACAATTACTGGATTTGGATTGTGACCCTGGCTTTTGAATCTGCTTTTCCCCTGTGAGCATTTGTCAGTTTTGGTGGGGTGGGTAAAAGCACTTATACTAGCTTCACAGGGTTGCAGGGACTAGAGCTCAGTGCCTGACATTGTGTGAGTGACTACTTTTTTTTAAGTCCCCACAGGGGTATATTATAGGGGAAGCCAGAAGATAAGCCTTCGTAGAGATTGCATCTGAACTTCGTATCAGTCTCTGAAATTGAATTGAGGTGACCCTTGATTGCTAATATCCACAGGATGCAAACTTAAATCCTCTCTGAAAAAAGATAAGATCATCTAAGTGCTTTTTTTTTTTTTTCAGTTTTGTAACTACAATAACTAGGGCACAATAAAAAATAAACAGACATAGTAAAAGATAAGACAGCATGAATTAAACCAGCCTCAGCAACAGACTGTAGAAACAGTCACAGCAACTCTAAATATTGGAGTTATCAGACAGCTTGAAAGTAGCATGCTTACAAGATGAAAGACAAGATTGAAAATTTTAACTGAGAACTGGAAACTATTTTTAGAATGAAAATATCATTCTGCTCCTGGCCCCTTCCAAATTTCATGTCCTCACATTTCAAACCTAATCATGCCTTCCCAACAGTCTCCCAAGGTCTTAACTCATTTGAGCATTAACTGAGACGTCCAAAGTCCAACATCTCATCTGAGACCAACCAAGTCCCTTCTGCCTATGAGCCTATAAAATCATCAGCAAATTAGTTAATTCCTAGATACAAAGAGAATACAGGCATTGGGTAAATACAGTCATTCCGAATGGGAGAAGCTGGCCAAAACAAAGCTACAGGCCCTATGCAAGTCCAGAATCCAATGGGGCAGTCAAATCTTTAAAGTTCCAAAATGAGCTCCTTTGACTCCATGTCTCACACCCAGGTCACGCTGATGCAAGAGGTGGGTTCCCATAGTCTTGGACAGCTCCACCACTGTGGCTTTGCAGGGTACAGCTTCCCTCCTGGCTGCTTTCACGGGCTGGCATTGTCTGTGGCTTTTCCAGGTGAACAGTGCAAGCTTTCAGTGGATCTGCCATTTTGGGGTCTGGTGGATGGTGGCCCTCTTCTCACAGCTTGCCTAGGTGGTGCCCAGTAGGAACTCTGAGGGCTCCCACCCCACATTTCCCTTCTGTACTGCTGTAGCAGAGGTTCTCCATGAGGGCCCCACCCCTGCAACAAACTTCTGCCTGGTCAGCCAGGCATTTCCATACATCTTCTGAAATCTAGGCAGAGGTTTCCAAACCTCAATTCTTGATTTCTGTGCACACGCAGGCACAACACCACATGGAAGCTGCCAAGACTTGGGGCTTGCGCCCTCTGAAACCATGGCCCGGGTTCTATGTTGGCCCCTTTTATTCATGGCTGGAGCAGCTGGGACACAGGACACCATGTCCCTAGTCTGCACACAGCATACGAACACTGGACCTGGCCCAGGAAACCACTTTTTCCTTCTATGTCTCTGGGCCTGTGATGGGAGGGGCTGCCCTGAAGACCTCTGACATATCCTGGAGACATTTTCCCCATGCTCTTGGGGATTAACATTCGGCTCCTTGTTACTTATGCAAATTTCTGCAGCCAGCTTGAATTTCTCCCCAGAAAATGAGATTTTCTTTTCTGTTACATTGTCAGGCTGCAAATTTTTCAAACTTTGATGCTCCATTTCCCTTATTAAACTGAATGCCTTTAACAGCATCCAAGTCACCTCTTGCATGCTTTGCTGCTTAGAAATTTCTATCAGATACCCTAAATGATCTCTCTCAAAGACAGAGTTCCACAGATCTCTAGGGCAGGGGCAAAATGCCACCAGTCTCTTTGCTAAAACATAACAAGAGTCTGTTTTGCTCCATTTCCCAGCAAGTTCCTCATCTCCATCTGAGACCACCTCAGCCTGGATTTCATGTCCATATCAGTATCAGCATTTTGGTGAAAGCCATTGAACAAGTCTCTAGGGAGTTCCAAATTTTCCCATGTTTTCTGGTCTTCTGAGCCCTCTAAACTGTTCCAACCTATGCCTGTTAACCAGTTCCAAAGTCACTTCCACATTTTGGGGTATCTTTTCAGCAGCACCCCCCTTCTGGTACCAATTTTCTGTATTAGTCCATTTTCACACTGCTCATAAAGATATAGTCAAGACTGGGTAGTTTACAAAAGAAAGAGATTTATTGGACTCACAGTTCCACGTGGCTTGGGAGGCTTCACAATCATGGTGGAAGGTGAAGGGCATGTCTCACATGACAGCAGAAAAGAGAAGAAAGTTTTTGCAGGGAATCTCCCCTTTTTAAAACCATCAGATCTCATGAGACTTATTCACTATCACAAGAACAGTTTGGGAAAGACCTGCCCCTGTAATTAATTTACCTCCCACCGGGTCCCTTCCACAACATATGGGAATTCAAGTTGAGATTTGGGTGGGGACACAACCAAACCATATCAGAGGAGTCATTTTCATTCCTTTAAGCCATCAGTTTTTCTTTTTGACAAATAATAATTGTAAGTGTTTGTGTGGTACAGTGCGGTGTTTTCATACACATGTACATTATGGAATGATTAAGTCAAACTAATGAGAATATCTGTCATCTCACATGCTTTTTTTTTTTGTAGTGGGAACATTTGAAATCTTATTCCTTTAACAATATTGAAATATCCACTACATTTTTCTTAGCTACAGTCACTCTGCTATGCAATACATCTCAAAAATTTACTCTTTTTGTCTAATTGCTGAAACTTTGTAGCCTTCGACCAACATCTTGGCATCCTCCCACTCCCATCCCCCACCTCTGGTAACTACCATTCTATTCTCCATTTCTCTGAGTTCAATTTTTTAAGATTCCACATATAAATGAGATCATGCAGTGTTTCTTTCTGTATGTGATTTATTTTACTTAGCATGATGTCCTCCAGGTTCATGTAAAGCTGAATAGTATTCTATTATATACAGTTTAACCTTGAACAACGTGGGGACAAGGGGCACTGACCCTCCACTCAGTTGAAAATTCAGGTATAATTTGATTCCCTGACCCAAAAGCTTAACTACTCATAGCCTACTGTTGACTGAAAATCTTACCAATAACATAAACAACCCACATAAGCTGGAGAAAATAAAATATTATTAAAATCATAAGAGAAAATATAGTTACTGTTCATTAAATGAAGTGAATCTTAAAGGTCTTCATCCTCATTTTCACATTGAGTAGGCTGAAAAGGAGGAGAAAGAGGTGGGGTTGGTCTTTCTCTGGAGTGGCAGAAGAGGAAGAAAATTTGCATATAAGTGGTTCCTCATAGTTCAAACCTGTGTTTTTCCAGGGTCAGCTGTATACCATGTTTTCTGATCCATTTATTTGTTGATGGGCACTTAGGTTGATTTCGTATCTTTGCTGTTGTGAATAATGCAATGAATAATAGAGTGCACGTTTTTTTCAGTATCCTAATTTTAACTCTTTTGAAATTGAAGAGGGATTCAATGCCCAGAAGTGTGATTGCTAGGTCATATTGCCATTCTGTGTTTAGCATTTGAGGACCTCCATATTATTTTTCATAAAAGCTGTACTGATTTACATTCTCACCAACAATGTTACAAGAGTTCCCTTTTTTCCAAATTCTTGCCAACGCTTTGTTATCTTTCATCTTTTTTTAACACACCCCTTTTCACAAGTGTCATTTGTCTTTTTGATGGTAGAAATTCTACCTGGTATGAGGTGATATCTCATTGTGGTTTTAATTTAAACTTCCCTGATGATTAATGATATTGAGCATTTTTTCATATACCTGTTTGTTATTTGTATATCTGTTTTTGAGAAGTGTTTATTCAGATTCTTTGCTCACTGTTTAAGTGGGTTGTTTTCTTGCCGTTTACGTGTTGGAGTTTCTTATACATTTTGGTTAACCCCCTAACTGATAGATAGTTTGCAGGTATTTTCTCCCAATCCATATGTTGTCTTTTCACTCTCTTCCTTTGTTGTGAGGAAGCTTTATATTGATAGTTTGATGCATTCATGCTTGTCTATTTTTGCTTTTGCGATTGTAGCCAAAAAATTTTTCAGACCATTATGGAGCTTTTACCTTATGTTTTCTAGTAGTTTTACAGTTTTCAGTCTTATGTTTAAGCCTGTACTCATTTTGAGTTGATTGTTGTATATGGTGTGAGATACTCAGCTTCATTCTTCTGCATATGGATATCCAATTTTCCCAACACCATTTATTGAAGAGACTGTCTTTTCCCACAGAGAGATTCTTTTTTCTTCCTCCCTGGCCTCCCCAGAGAGATTCTTGAAAGAAGGCAGAGAGAAAATATTGTCAGACTGACAGCCAACTTCTCAGTGAAATAGTGGAAGCCAACAGACAGTGAAACAAGATAGTGTGGGAAGGAAAACGTTTGCAAACCTAGAATTCTATGTCCAGTGAAAATCTCTAGACAGTGGTAAAATAAAGCCATTTTAAAATAAATAAACCTGAAAAATTTTCAATCAGCAAACCTAAACTAAAGAAAACCTTAAAGGATATGCTTACACAGAAAGAAAAAGATTCCAGATGAAAGTCTTACCGTTTTTATTAACATTGATTTATCTAGAGACTGGAGTTAGGTAAAGGAACTTATATAATGTTCTATATCTGTGAATCTGTGACATGACTCTTATCTGAAACTACTGGAATGAAATATGAAGTGTTATAAGTATACAAATGAATATATTTGTTCTATGTGATGATGCTTGTGTAAAGGGACACAATATTTTTGTTGGGGGTAGACCCTGAGTCAATAGTAACTTCTGCTGAGGCTGCAGATACCCGATTGTTTTGTCAGCTCTGAACCATATCATACATACTTACCTACTTACCAATCCTAAGTAGATAGCTAATAGTAAAAGGCAGTACTTGTAAAGTACGTATTACTCCTTTAGCTCTTCAGAAATGACCCCAAAAAGTACACTCTATCCTCTGGAAAAGAAGCAGTGGTCATTAGGGTGGACATTTTCTGTTGTGGCTTGAGACACCAGGAATCATATTAAAAGTTTCTGTAGCTTTGGGGTTGGGGGAGGCAGGGATCAGGATAACAGATTTCATAATTTCCCTCTCTGAAACCAAGTGCAGCAAAACTTGGCTTGGGAACCCATCAACTATGCTATAATACTTTCTGTGGAGATTTATAACTATGCACCTTTGTTTTCAGTTATATCATTAAATTTTATTCTCTCTGTTCTTATTTCTAACAAAACTTTTTTTTTATATGATGAAATACTGTTCTGAAGCATTGAACTAAAACTTTGTGTTCTTAAGCACATATTTTGCTTACCTAAATTTCTCCTGATTCTTGGCCTTTAAAAATACTCGCTGAATGAATTAATATACTATCTTGTACTGTATTTGCATTCATGTAACCTGCAAACTCCTCAAAAAAAGACATCATAGTATTTTGAGTAAGAGCAGAGCCAGGCTACCCAGGTTGAAATCTCTCAGATTCTCCACTTATCAGCTGTGTGACCTTGCTGAAGTTCCTTAACCACACTGTGCTTCAGTGTCCTCATCTCTAAAGTGCTGATACTAATAGCCACTTATCTTCTAGGGTTGTTATAATGCTAAAATGTGGTAATGCACGTAAAACGTTTGGAGGAGTTCCTGATACACAGCAAGAGCGATACATGTGTGCTCTTAGTATTATATTTTTAATTACCCCAGCATTACACAGCATGTTTGTACATAATGCATAATTAATATGTAATTTTTGTAATGAATGATAGAACCCTTCAAGCTTGACCTTTATCTTTTTTGTTGCATAATTAAATGGTAATTAATTGGAACTAAAGAAATGCTGTAGTGGAGTTGGGAGATACTTCTAATATCTAATAGGCTCACTTGAAACTAAATGGTAATAATCAATTGCCATTTAAGAAAAGCAGTTTTGCTGACATGAACCATTCGTATGTACATATATAATTACTTCAAAATTACCATTTTGCCCCTTGGGATATAATTTCCAGCTCATTTTGCCTATTTTCAAAAGCAACAAAAATTTTTAAATGTGTGCAACTACAAGGAAGTAGGCGTGTTTATTATTGGCTTAATATTTTTGTTAGATTTATATTATGTTCTCCCTTCCCCTCTCCATCACATTATGACATTTCACAACTCAGTCTTTTTTTTTTTTTTTGAAGACATATCTACTTTCCAAATTTATGTAAGTTTTATCTAAGACAGGAATCCTTTCCTTCTTAGTAACTTTTTTTGGGGGTGTGTAAAACATCAGATTTCAGTAAACTAGAAAAGTAAAGCACATTTGAGAAGCCGTGCAATACTGTATTCCAGTCTGCTTTCATTAACGTGCAAAAGATGTCTATAATAACATTTATTTATACCAATAGTTCTCAAAACTGATAATCAGAAAACCCTTGGGCTCTTTCAAAAACAATTAACAAAGCAATTCTATTTTTAGACCCATGAAAATATATTTTGGGGGAGGAAGAAGGAGGGTATAGATCTGTATTTTGAAAAGTTCACCGGGTCTCCTTGGGAAAGTATATGAACAATCACGTTTGGGAACAAATGAATCATGTTACCACTGGGGAAAGTTTATTATACATCCTAACCAAGAAACCGAAATGGTTCTTAAGCATCTGCTAGCAGAAACAGTTACAATTATGAATACCTAATGTCTGTTAGGTTTTGCTAATCCCTCACCTACCTCAGGAGGAAACAAATCCAAAAAAGTAAGATATGTTCTTTTTTATTTGTATTAATCAAAAAATGCTACTCCTAAAAAATACTAACTTACCACACTTGTAAAGATATTTCTTATCTTAAATTCTTCAGTGAATGGTGAGAAGACAACATAGAAACTTCTTCTCTTTCTTTCTTCCTTCCTTCAACTCTGTTTCTCTTCTTCCTTTTATCTTTCCTTTCTTTTATTCTTTCCTCTGACTGGATTGTTTATAACCCTTTAGAAAATTTCCCTGACTGGAAGAGGGCCAATCTGAATGAACTTTTGTCTATCTTGGGAGTAGAAAGAAAGAAGATTCTGAGCATGGACCCTGACTTCTAGGAAGACTCCCATCGCCTCCTCAGTGCCCCACTCTTCCCTCAGTATACGGAATAGAGTGGGGTAGGGAAGTAGAAAAGGAAGGAAATAAAGGAAGGAAATAAGGTGGTAGAAAACTGAGGCAACCCTAGTAATTTTTTTCTCTAAGTAAATTATATGAAGTATACATTTTCTTTAACCTTATGTCCACTACTGTGTGGACAGCCTCTGGGAAAACATTTGTTGCATTAGATACTTTATGGTGAACATTATAATAAAATCAACAAAATATGATTTATGGGGTCTGCTAGTTGACATTTTAAATTCTTAATTAGTATCATTTTTATATTTCTGTAATAGAGTTTGACCTATATTAGCATGATTCTTAACTTTTCTTCCTCATTTAATCTTTTTTTAAAAAGAGTGTTCTGTGTATGCCAATCTTGAAGCATAGAATTGATGCCAATTTTTAAGCTACTTGCTGTTTTTGGTTTTAGTCCTGCCTTTTTTAAGGGAAGAAAAGAAATAATATTAAATTGAGAGTGTATTATGAATTAATGCCATTAACCTAACAGTAATTTTTGTTATAATCTCACCATGCCAAAAAGTATCCAAAATATTTTGAGATGGGAAGGGATTTGAGTTTGATTTCTAATGTTTATCTTTTGGTAATCCCTACCAAATTTTCATAGTGATGGTAGAAAGAAGGAAAGTGAATATTGGATATTATTTCCTTTAGTTAAAAGCTTTTGATGAATACTATTTGAATTGGTTTAATATGCTGAAGTGTATGTAATGGAAAAACATGATTATTTTCTAAATTGAATAAAATGGATTTAATAAATACTGAAAGCAGAATTAACTAAGCAAAAATATGTATTTTTGGCTGAGAAAATGGATGGCAGTTGCTTAAGAAAAAAGTGTTTTTACTAATTTTAAAATGTCCTATCTGGAGAAAAGAAAAATTTTTTTTTTGTATTTTACTTCTACAGTCTCACATATAACCACTGTTGTTCTCATGACACGCTCCTATATTGATGTGATCTTTGTAGGGTTTTTGCCTTTTTTATTTCATATTCTTAAATTCTATTTTATTCACCTGTTTCCCAAATAAAGCTATCAGGGTTGACATCAGCTATTCCCAGGAAAATAAAAAGGTTATTACTGCTGAACACTAGAATAATTTGATTATGTAGATTGAAGAAAAGCCAGTCTGTTATAATTGCTGTAAAGAAGCCTTTGTGCCTGTTTGCATTAGTCTTTTTTTAAACTGTAGATAAGCAGTTTAGTGGGGTGAAAATACAGATTCTTTATTTGAATTGTGATCGCCAACTAAAAGATGAATACGAGGGCAGAAAATGAATCTAAATCTTTTGGTTTAAATGATAAAGTCTTTACACATTGTAGAGAATTAAATAAGCAGTTGGTCATACTTTTATTTATCTTTAGGATCTTTTGCTCTCTGATAAAAGTAGAAAGCTTTAGGGAATGGGTTGTATAGAAAGTAAATCCTACTTCAAGATTCAGTTCCTTTTTGATAATTTATTGTTTTAAATCCTAAATATCTGAAGCAGTGACTCCATGACTCACCAAACATATCTTTGTGAGCTGATTTCCAGAGATTGGGAGAAAAAAAGTACTAATAGTTGATTTTGCTTTAAGTGTTTTTTATTTCTCTCACAGCATTCCAAATGTTGTTTGTTTTAGGAGATACAAGAGTTTATCTTTTAATTGCTAAGAAGACGTGTTACAACTTTCAAAAAAAAGTCCTCATGGAACTTATTGGTAGTGTTACCACCTGATAAATATGAAGTTAAATGTCTTATTTCATTACGAGCTATCTAAATATTTTTGTCAGATTCGGAATATGTAACTGAATGTATATAATTCTTTTTTGTAGCAGCCAAGGATAATTTAAGTTTCACAACTAATACTGATATGTCCTTATCATTTTTTGCTAACCAGCCAAATCTGTATTCCCATGATCATCCGTAATGTTTGTACTAATAGAGGACTATGGTGGTGCAAATTGAACCAAAATATCAACTAATAAGAAGGAATAAATGAGGCCGGGCACAGTGGCTCAACCTTGTAATTCCAGCACTTTGGGAAACTGAGGTGGGAGGATCACTTGAGGCCAGGAGTTTGAGACCAGCCTACCCAACATGGTAAAACCCTGTCTCTATTAAAAATACAATAATTAGGCAGGCATGGTGGTGCACGCCTCTATTCCCAGCTACTTAAGAGGCTGAGGCAGGAGAATCACTTGAACCCGGGAGGTAGAGGTTGCAGTGAGCCGAGATTGCACCACCACACTCCAGCCTGGGCGACAGAGTGAGACTCTGTCTCAAAAAAATAAAAGAGTAATTATTGTAGAGACTTATATGGGTATTTGCATTTAAAAATAGTTTTATATTCTGAACAGAATAAAATAGTTATACCTTTCCCAATTAACAAATTAGCCTTGCTACTTCAGAGTTCAATAAGTCCCTGTTTATTACCAGTATTCTTATTTCCTCAAAGTTTTTTGTTTTGTAAAGGATTGAGACCTTCTAATTCTACATATTTTACATTTCACTGGATTTTTGAGATCTGACAACTGATTTTCCCTTTACTAATAGAATGCATGCTATGTCATTGATAGCAAAACAAATTCTAAGATCCCTTATGGAGATCTCACTGTTTTTACTGGTAGGGAAAGCCCAATTATCATGTAGACTTTACATTCTCCATCAGAGTATCTACTATGTTAAAACAGTTTCCCAGTCATCTTAGAATGAAGAAAACCATTTATTTTATCCAGTGCATGATTGTCCTTTATACATTAAATTCATGGTGTTACATACTTTTGATTCCTTTTCATTTTGTCCTTCCAAATCATTATTTTAGGAATATAGAGAAAAGGGTTGGCCAGGTGCAGTGACTTACACCTGTAATCCCCGCACTTTCGGAGGTCGAGGCAGGTGGATCACTTGAGGCTAGGATTTCAAGACTAGCCTAACCAACATGCAAAACCCTGTCTCTACTAAAAATATGAAAAGTAGCCTGGCATATTGGCGTATGCATATAATCCCAGCTACTGATATGGCTGAGATATGAGAATCGCTTGAACCCGGGAAGCAGAGATTGCAGTGAGCCGAGATTGTGGCACTGCACTCCAGCCTGGGTGACAGAGTGTGAAACCCTGTCTCAAAAAAAAAAAAAAGAGAGAGAGAAAAGGGTCATTTTTCAACAGTAATAACTTCAGAATGGTTGTGGGTTCTGGCTTTTGGTTTTTTATTAGTCTTTGTTTAAATGCTATATGAACTCCAAACTCACACATCTAATATAACTAATGGTGATGGGAGTGGGGAAGGTTTTGGGGCGGGGGATAATATTAGTAAATTGTTTAAAGGTATATTTATCCTATCAAATGAAATGTATCAGAAGTATAGATAACTTAGAAGCTTTTATATATCCTGTATATTTTAGATACAGAGATTTGCATCAGCCAACGTTACTAAGAATGAAACTGTTGGCTCTGAATAGGTGTGAATAAATCCTTAGGAAAAGATCTCCTACCTGCCCTTTAGGTGTCATGTTTCTTACTGACAGCTGTCAATTATTTTTTTTAAATGAGTATGAAATTTTGGTTCTTTGCATGAATTGCATTTGAATTATGCAATTTTGGGGGATTTTCTTTGTGGGCCTTTCTTTTCTTTTCTTTTTTTTTTGTGGGGAGAGGGTCTTGGTCTGTCACCCAGGCTGTAGTGCAGTGCAGCCTTGACCACGCAGGTTCAAGTGATTCACCCATCACAGCCTCTCAAATAGCTGGAATCACAGGCATGCACCACCGCACCTGGCTGATTTTTTTTTTTTTTTTAAAGATGAGTCTTGCTGTGCTGTCCAGGCTCTTCTCAAACCCCTGGACTCTCAAACTCCCACCTCGGCCTCCCAAAGTGCTGGGATTACAAGTGTGAGTTACCACACCTGGCTCAGTTTCATCTTATAATGCTTAACTAAATTATAAAAGTTATGTATCAGAAGAGTCAAATCAAAATTACCACAGACTTTCTTCATACATACATACAGTAATGTCTAACCAAGCAGAAACATCTTTAGCATTTAGACCCTCTAACTGTAGTTACATCTCATTCAGGAAACCCAATGTCTTTTTTTTTTTTTTAATCTCTGCATCATCTGTGCTTCAGAGTATTATATTTTTCCCCACTAATGGAGAACTGTTAGAAAATAAATAATAGAGAAAATTGGCCTGTAATTCTACCTCCTGAACAGAACTGTAGTTAATGTTGATATTTGTCCTTCCAGTCAACTTACATTTTTAAAAAAATAGTTTTACAATGTGGGTATATTTTTTGTATCTAACTTCATACATGTAACTATAGCATTTTCTAACCTTACTTCGTAATTTTGGTAGAATTTAAATATATTATCAGTTACTATTTGTTAAACATTTAGGCTGCTTCTAATTTTTCTCATTTCTAAGTTTGCAGTATTTGGGGGCCGGTTGTTTTCCCCCTTTTATCTTATTATATTAGTGATATAAAATTTTATAAGTTGGGGAAAAAAGCACTAGATTAAAGGATATAAAATTTTTCAGCTCTTGATATATATTGTTATTTTACTTCCCAGAAAATTAAACTTCCAGTTTATCTTACTATGCTAGCATTGGTTGTAGGGAAGGAAGAGAGGAGGATGACATAAAGAGAGATAATTCATGTGTATGTATTGATAGTTGCATGTAGCTCAGATCTGGGTATAAACCCTGGTTCTGTCACTAGCTGTGAAACCTTGGGCATATTCCTTATCCTGTCTTTGAGTCTACTTTCTCATTTCTGAAGTAAGGTAATACCACTAATTAAAATACCTCAAAGAGTTGTTAGGAGATAAATAAGATTATTCATATGGAACATTTGCACATATTAAGCTTTCACTAAATAGTAGCTACTACTACTAATAAATTAATGGGTAAAAATTGAGAAATTAAAATTGTAACCTGCACCCCATCCTCCTATTTTGCATTGAGTTTTGCTTGCATTATTCAAATCTATTTCAGATGTTTCTAGTCAGAAGAAACAGCATGTGCAAAGAGTTGAGAATTTGAAAAAATGCAGTGTTGTTTAGAGGCTACTAGGATGTAATTGGACTGATGAGAGATAAAGCTGGAAATAGATTAGGGAGAGAGATTTTTAGGGATCATTCTAGACTGTGTTAAGCATCTTGAACCTTACCTGTGCAACTCTGAAGAACTTTAAACAGATTAATTGACATCAATTTTTGTTGTGTGATTTTTTTAGTTTACATTTTTGAAAAACAAAAATATCACAGCTTGCCAGTAGTAAAAAAGAAAGGAAACAAAACAAAACCAAAATAGTGCAGACAGTGCATAGAGTAGACTGCAGTAGAGAGGGACTGTTTACAGCGTTTTTACTTTGATCCAAGAATCTGAGAGATAGTTTGAGGTTAACAGGATCTACACTTATTAGAGGGATGAGAACTCTAGGTTTATAGCCGTTAATTAGCTTTTTTGATTTTAGGTAAGTCAGTTAACATGTCTGAGTCTCATTTTCATCTTCTTTAATTTGAAGGCATTGTATACTAGATTGCTATTGCTCAGTGGCCATTTGTAAGACCATTTATGCTTACAGTAAGACTACAATGTATATACATTAATAAGTTAAACCTAATTTTACTCCATGCATGCCAGATTCACCAAAATGCTGTCTGAGAAACTCTGGTTTTCATTATTAACCTCTTAATTCAGCTCTTGGACTGATTTACAGATGGAATAATTACCTCCAATTCTAGGATGTTACTTAATCCTAAGGAAAGAACCCCTCTGCCAATTCAGCATAACTCACCTCGGTATACAAACTTTCTTGATATTGAGAAGATAGGACAAAAAGTTTCCTAAAGGAAATTTTCTGAGAGATACTGAATTTTGTGTCACTATTTTTAGGAATCCTTATTGAACAAATTGCATTAGCCCTTAAGGACTATGGTTCTAACATACGAATATTTTACAAATAGCAGTGATAAGGGAAAAAAATATTTATTTGTAAAAAACCTCACTAAAATATATTTCGAACCTCTTGTTTTCATGCTGTTATTTCACTCTTACTGTACTGTTTCTGTAATTACTATGTTTTTTTAAGATTTTTATTCTTTGAGATGAGTCTATGTTACCCAGGCTGCTCTTGAGCTCCTGTGCTCGAGCAATCCTCATTCCTCAGCTACCTAAGTAGCTGGAATTACAAATGTGTGCCACCATGCTCAGTTTACATTCTTTTTTACATTAACTTTGGCAATGTTACATTGTCAGCAAGTGTTCAGGTAGACTTTTTGCTGCCACAGGTTAATAGAATGTTACTACATTTTAGTTTATATTGCATCTTAATAATATCTGTCATGTTCCTCTAGTAAAGAACTTCTGTACTAATCAGTTACTATTTTGAAAGATTATAGATTTAAAAAAACGGTAGACTAATGCTTTCTTTTTTTCCTTTGGAACATTGCTCTGAAGTTTTTATTGGACAAACATAACCTACATGTAAAATGAAAGAATCAATGCAGAGGCACTCACATTTCCTAATATATAACTGTAGTTTTTAAGTGTTTGCCTGAATTAGCACACTTCTCACTGCTGTATTAATAATGATAGTAAAATGAATAAATAGAATAGATAGTAATTCTCACACTTCAAACTGGTGATGAGTTAGTTGATGTGGTTTATTTTCTGGAACTAAACCATTTTTTCTTAAGCCCCTTCTTAAATCAAATGCGGACATTAGATTAGCAGTTACACCATTTGATTACACGTTACAGTTCTTTAGGGCTCTTTGATTTCTCTAGTAAAAATTTTTAACTTGAGATTCATGGGACACTTACTCCACAGGGATCTTCAGGGCATTTTTTACCAATTGAAATCATATGAAAAAGTTTTTCATTTCCTTGTGGGTGTTTTACTAGGAAGAGAGTTTATAGCTTTTATAAGATTCCTAAAAGGGGTTAAATGTTAGTGATTAAAAATCAGTGCTCAAAAAATGTCTGTAATCTGACAAGTTGTCCTGATAAGGCTGCAAATTAAATTGTACTAGGTGTACTAATTACTAAAAGTTACAAATGTTAAAAAATAAATTAATTAAAGTTACAAATGTTAGTTGCCTGTTCTTACTTAGAAGTTTATTAATTTTTAGTTTGGTAGACTTAAAATGAAAAAAAGAAAAAAGCCACACAGTTGTTTAGGTGCTCTTTATTTTACTGCTTTAATTCTTCTTGTCTACTCCTTTCAGTCTAGATTCCTCATGTCCATTATTTGATAATTAAAAAGTGAGGAAGACAGAGTCTATAACCTTAAGTAACTTTGCCTCTCTTGTTTCCTTGTCTCTTAGAGGAAAATAATACCAGACTTCCTCACAAAGTTGTAAAACTCAAGTGAGATTTTTGGCTGTAGGCAAACTTTAATTTACATAACATCACATTTATACAATGTACATCTGTTGTATGTAGAACACATCAGTTGTAGTGAAGAATTCCACATTTATCTGCTAATGCATAATTAAAAGAGAATGATTTCATAAACACTGATGTTAATCTGCCCATAATGTCACAAATAATATCACTAATGACCTCACAGGTAAATAAGATTATAAAGACATATTTTTTTCCCCATCTAAGACTATTAGATCTGTTTATGAAAATAAATTTTGAATTGGGCTTATGTATGTCAGCTAGGTATCTTTACACATATATTTTATGAGATTATGCCAAGATTATTAATTTCCACCTTTGAATAAATAAAAAAACATGTTCACCTTTTAATGTCAGCTTTTTAGAAAGCATTGTTTGGGTAAAATATCTGTAATTTGAAATGAAAGGACTATATCCATAATTTGTGTATGATTTCACAGTCTGTTAATAATGAATATGCCTGGTGTTCGATTCTGAGTGTGGTTATAGAGAATTTTAAAAAAAAGAATGTGCTGGCCACAGTGGCTCATACCTGTAATCCCAGCAGTTTGAGGGGCTGAGATGAGAGGATTGTTTGAGTCCAGCAGTTTAAGAACAGCCTGGGCAACATAGTGAAACCCCCATTTCTAAGAAAATTTTAAAAATTAATTAGGCATGGTAGCACACACCTGTAGTCCCAGTTACTTGGAAGGCTGAGGTAGCAGGATCCCGTGAGCCCAGGAGTTTGAGGTTATGGTGGGCTATCATTGCTCCACTGTATTCTGAGTGATAGAACGAGACCTCATCTCTTAAAACTTTTTAAAAAAATAGATAAATAAGAAATGTAAAAGAATATGAAATAAAATTTGTGTGTGATATAGGTAAAAAAGAAAAATGTATTGAGCTATTATACATTTGCTATTTTTATTTTTTATATTTGCTATTTTTATTAATGAAAAATTCCTGTAGTGTACACTATGGTATTACTTATGTCTCTGCATTACCACATAAGTTTTTTGGTGTAGTAATCTTGATAATAAGAGCCTTATATGGAAAACTTAGTAGATCATTTGTTAAGAAAATAAAGTGACTACATTTTGAGTGGGCAGTTACACACATGGGTGCTTTTCAGTCAGATTCTTTTTTCTGTTTCATTTCGGTGCCTAAGGTTCAGTTCTCATCTTTCTCAAAATAAATGGGAAAACAGTTTTACTGCACTATTTGTTAATTAGATGTTTTTACCTCATCATGAAGGCTGTGTATAAAAACAAAACACCTTCATCCTAAATCTTTTAAAATTTAGAAGGCATGTTTGTTATGTAGACTATAAGTTAATAACTGACACTTTTTAAGTGTTTTCTTCCTCATATTCTGAAGTGATTCAAATGTAGTATTTCAAATAATAAGAAGAGTTTTTCTCGTTTATTTCTGAAAAATATACCTGAATTCTGACCTGAGACTTCCCAGATTCTTCTCATCAAAGATATCTCCTGAATAGAATACTCCAACTGACTCGGAATTCTAGGCAATAAGTTTTGTGTGTATTTGTTTTTAATAGAGTAGATGGCATATTTAATTGAGTGAATGCATTCCAATCTGAATATGAGGTCCTAGGGATAAGAAATTACCTTATTAAATTGACCTGCTAGTTTTCTCTCCCCATCCAATAACAGCTTAAAATGTATGTGTATTTTTATTTGATGTGTTATTTAGAGTAACAATCTTACCTTATAAAATAGCATGATTCACTAGGATAAGTCTGTAGTCACATTTTTTAGGAAAATAGAAGTATTTGTTTCTGTTCTTCCAAATTTGCAAGTGTTTAATGTATACCTATATGTGCACATAACTTAAATTTTTGAAAAACCATATGAATTCATTCATTGAAAGTAGTAGTATTCAGTGTTGCCAGAGTTGTTGTTGTTTTTTTTTTTTTTTTTGAGACGGAGTCTCGCTCTGTTGCCCACTGGCACAATCTGGGCTCACTGAAACCTCCGCCTCCCGGGTTCAAGTGATTCTCCTGCCTCACCCTCTCGAGTAGCTGGGACTATAGATGCATGCCACCATGCCCAGCTAATATTTTGTATTTTTGGTAGAGGCAGGGTTTCACCGTATTAGCCAGGATGGTCTTGATCTCCTGACCTCGTGATCCGCCCGCCTTGGCCTCCCAAAGTGCTGGGATTATAGGCGTGAACCTCTGTGTCCAGCCCTAGAGTACATAATTTCTTAACACTTAATTTTATTTCCTTATCCTCCTCCATTTCTTTTCTCTTTGAAAATGTTTTAGATATTTTGGAGGTTCACATTTAGGCAGAAAGAGTGATAGATAACTGCTCTTCACTCTAGTTTCATTTGTTAAGACTCCTTTTGAGAGAAAAATTAACATCAGCCATGCAAGAGGAACTTTTAATGGTTGTTACTTCAGCATTTGAGATGAAATGTTAATGAAGAAAGAGCGTATAACAAACTTTTTGTTGCTTATGCCTTCCTTTATTACTGCCAGTTTTCACTACTTCCAATAAAGCACATCCAGAAGAAATGTACTTAAGATATACTAGCCCTGTAATTTTTAATTTCATCCAGTTTGTAATTTTTTATAACTTCCCTTGATATTTTGTTTGACCTTTAGGTTATTTGTTTGGCACATAATGTATATATTTATGGAGTACACGGGGCTATTGCAATACATATAATGTATGATGATCAGATCAGAGCTATTAGCATATCCATATTTCTCATCTCAGAAAGAATATTTATTATTTCTTTGTGTTGGAAACATTGATATTCTCCTTCTAGCTATTTGAAACTATATATTATTGTTAACTATAGTCATCCTACAGTGCTGTACAACACTAGAATTTACTACTCCTATCTAGCTGTAATTTTTTATCTTTTAACAAATCTCCCCATCCCCCTAGCTTTTGTATTATTTAGAAGTGTGTTGTTTAGTATCCAAATTTGAGGGTTCTCCAAGTATCTGCATTTTAAGTTTAAAGTTTGTTTCATAGTCTCAAATATAGTTCTACCTTGGTAAAAGTTTCATGTGCAGTTGGCAATAATGTGATTTTATTAGTTGGATTGCTCTATAAATGTCAGTTAGTTCAAGTTGGTTCATAGTGATTTGCGTTTTCCTATTTCTGCCTAATTTTCTTTCTGGTTGATTTATCAGCGAGAGTGGCGGTATTGAAATTTTCAACCATTAGTTGTTCAATTAATTATTTCTCTTTGCAAATGTTTTTGCTTTTTTGGCATATGCTGTGTTGTTTGGTGTACATACATATATACATTTTATAGCTTCTTGATGTGTATTGACTCTTTTATCATTATGAAATGTCCCTTTGTCTCTGATAATGTTTTTGATCACAAAGTCTGTTTTGTCTGACATTAACATAGCCATTCCAGGTTTTTTATAGTTATTGTTTATATGGTGTATTGTCTTCCTACCTTTTAATTTCAACCTGTTTTTGTCTTCGAATGTAATTTATGTGTCTTACAAGTGGAATAGAGTTGGATTTTTTTGTTTCTTCAATCTCATAATTACTGCTTTTTGATTGGGGTGTTTAGATCATTCCTATTTGATGTAAATAATATTTTGCTTTGATTTATAGAGCCATTTTGCTGTTTGTTTTCTGTGAGTGCCTTTTTTATTTCTGTGGTCGTCTTTCGTTACCTTCTGACTTTTTAATGCCCCATTTAAATTTAATTTAATTTTGTTTTGTTTTATTTCCTTAGTAGTTGCTCTAGGTATTACAATTTGCATCTAAATCACAATTTACATCAGATTAATACTAATGTAATATTTGGTAAACTATAGAAACTTTGGTTTAATACCACTACTTCCTTGCTGCCTGTTTGGTGTTATTTTTGTTATGTATATGAGAGCTACTAAAAATCCTTACTGGTTTTCTCCCTACTTGTTCTGCCATAAGAGAGACAGAGAACTATGGAGGTCCTCAACTGTAATTGTGAGTTTTCTCTTTTTACTTTGAAACATATGCATTTTGCTTCTTGTATTCAGTGCATTATTGTGCATATATTTTAGATCGTTATTTCTTCTTGAAGAAAAAACCCTTTATTGTGAGGTAATATCCCCCTTTATTCCTGATATTTGTTGTCCTGAAGTCTATTTTCTCTGAAATTAATATTTCTTCCAGCTATTTTTGCTTAGTGTTCACATTGTATGTTTTTCTCCATGTTTTTACTTTTTATCTATCTCTGTATTTATAAAGTAGGTTATTTATAGATAGCATATAGTTAGGCTTTGTTCTGCCATTTAATGCATGTGTGATTATATTTGTATTAAAATATATCTTCATGCCTGCTACATATTTTTCCATTCATTTTCTGCCTTTTTTCAGATTTCTTAGACTGTTCTTTATGATTTGTGTCACCTCTTTTGACTTATTATTTATACCTTTCTTCACAATTTCTCAGTGATTACCCTAGAGCTTACAATATGCCTTTAAAGTAATCTGAATCTTTCTTAAGTAAGATTGTACTGCTTCAAGGGTTGTATAAGAACCTTACGACAGTGTAACCTGAATTTCATCATACTATGCTTTGTGCTATTGTTTTTATGTATTTTACTTTTGCATACGTTACAACACACAATAAAATGTGCTACTTTTGCATTAAATAGTTATCTTTTAGAGAAGTTAAAAATAAGAAAAAATGAATATTAAACTTTATCTTCAATGTTCTTCATTTATTTGTATAAATCCAAGATGCTGACCTGCATCACATTCCTGATAACTTACCTTAGCATTTTCTGTAGAGTAATTTGCAGACAGTGAATACCCTCAGCTTTTGTTTTTCTGAGAAAAATAATTTATTCTTCCTTTTTGAAAGATATTTTTGCTAGGTGTTAAACTCTGGATTGACAGATTATACCATTGTCTTCTTGCTGACATAGTTTCTCAAGAGAAGTCTGATGTAATTCTTATCTTCGTTCCTCTGTATATAACATGTCTCCTTTTTTTCTCTTACTTTCTTAAAGATTTTATCTTTGATTTTTCAGCAGTTTCTATATGATATGTTGAGATGTTGCTTCATCTTGCTTGGTGTTCTCTGAACTTCTTGAATATGGATTTGGTCTCTGCTCTTAATTTTGGGAAATTCTCAGTTGTTATTTCTTCAAATATTCCTTCTGCTACCTTTTCTCTTCACCTGGAATTCTAATTATTATGGGTGTGTTAGCCCGTTTGATACTGTTTCATAGCTCTTAGATGCCTATTTTGTTTTGTTTTTGCACTCCTTAGTTCTTTGTATTTTATTTTGGGTGATTTCATTTCTGCATTGTCTCATGGTTTTTTTTTTTTGAGATGGAGTCTCACTCTGTCACCCAGTCTGGAGTGCAATGGCACAATCTTGGCTCACTGCAACCTCCACCTCCCAGGTTCAAACAATTCTCCTGTCTCAGCCTCCCGAGTAGCCAGGACTACAGGCACACACCAACACACCCAGCTAATTTTTGTATTTTTAGTAGAGGCATGGTTTCACGATGTTGGTCAGACTGATCTCAAACTCCTGACCTCAGGTGATCCACCTGCCTCAGTCTTCCAAAGTGCTGCGATTACAGGCCTGAGCCACTATACCCAGCCCATGTATTCTTTCCTTAACTGTTTGAAGACTGCTGATCATACCATCAAAAGCATTTTTTATTTCTGTTACTATGTTTGTTTATTTCTAGGATTTCTCTTTGATTCTTTCTTATACTTTAATCTCTTCTCTCAAATTACCTATTTGATCTTAAACGTTTTCTACCTTTTCCATCAACCCCTTTAACCATATTAATCATCATTATTTTATTTCATACAGTTTTAACATTTGAACTGGGTGTTGTAACTGAGTTTCGTTTAATGATTGCTTTGTCTCCTCAGATTCTGTTTTTCCCTGAATGCTTGTAATTTTTGGTTCAAAGCCAGGCATATTATATAGGACAGTAAATACTGAGGTAAATATTTTTTACACTTGGAAATGAATGCATTTTTTTTTCTGCCCAACCTTCAGTGCAGGAGTTGTATTAACTTAGTCAGGGTAAGGTTGTTTTGAAGTTTGATGTTGTGGTTACTCTCAGTGCACCTCAAGTTTCAGTTTTGTTTAGAGTATCAGTTAGTTTGCCAGAGAGTTTTTCTCACTGTTTTCTTTGTTGGGTTTTTGGTCTTTCTCCTTTGAACTCCTTTCCAGAAAGAATTTGTCTCTTGTAGCAGTATGGGCTATATTCTGTTTTCTCTCACTGCTTGTTTATATGATGGGAGGGATAGAGGAGGAGAGGTGTTCACTGATGTTCCAATTAATCTTCTGTAAAAGTCATTGAGCCTAGGTATTGGGGATATGTGGACTTTATCATTGTTTCTGTCCCTCTTCCAAATGAAGGGCAATTTTTGTTTGTTTCCTGTTTCTCTCTCCCAGCTGCAATAGATGTTCTTCAGGGCCCTCAGGCTATCATTCCCCTCTTCCCATCCACTTTTATCCTACAGACTAATCCTTTTGTTCTGTAGGGCACATAAGGAAGATGTATCTGGGTAGCATTTTGGCAATGGTTGCTGTTAACTTCCCTAACCGATACCATATCAAAAACCTTTTTTCAGGATTCTCCTCAGTCTTCCCTGATGTTCATAGATGAAAAGCCTGCAGGAAGGGGTACTTCCCTACCCTTAATGTCTGTGGCCCTCAGGGCTTCATAGCCATGGTAGCCCATCTATATTCAGCCTTTAGTATTAAACATTTTTAGCTAATTCTTTCTACTAGCTTATCAGCCGTTTCTGTACCTGGTACACAAATGCTCAGAAACTATTATCGCAGGTGCCAGACTCTCAATTTTCAGGTTGTTTTGCCTGTGACATTAGTTCCTAAAATGTTTAAGGAATGTTATTAATTTGTAGTTGTCCAGCTTTCTTGATGTTTTTCTTGTTGCATTGCTCTTTCTAGTTCTCTCTGTCTCTTGAAACTCAGCCCTCTGGTTTGTAACACTCATATTACTTCTACCAGATTGAATATAAGGATTTAAAAATAATTACTTTAATTATCTTAGACTTATTTCTTATTTAAATTCGTGAATGCTCACCATATTTCTAAACTGCATTAAGAGAAATATTCTTGGCCGAGCACAGTGGCTCACACCTATCCAACACTTTGGGAGGCCGAGGTGGGTGGATCACCTGAGGTCAGGAATTCGAGACCAGCCTGACCAATGTGGAGAAACCCCATCACTACTAAAAATACAAAGTTAGCCAGGCGTGGTGGCGCATGCCTGTTATCCTAGCTATTCAGGAGGCTGAGGCAGGGGAATTGCTTGAACCCAGGAGGTGGAGGTTGCAGTGAACCAAGATTATGCCATTGCACTCCAGCCTGGGCAACAAGAGCGAAACTCCATCTCAAAAAAAAGAGAAATATTCTTATAATATTTTAAGGGTGGTTATCGTTTTCAAAATATGTATAATACATATAAGAAAAATTAAAAGCCTCTTTCAGATCTTTTATTTTCCTGTTACCTATGCTGCTAGTTCTCTAGCCTCCTCTTACACTCCCCTTTCCCAATATTGCCATCTGGACTGCCCCTGCCCCCCATACCACATTTAATTGTTCAGTCTAGTGACAAAAGTAATCTCAATTATGAAAGATAATTTAGTTTCTGAATTTGTAGTAGCAATAACATCATCTATTTGGAATGAAGATTTCACTACAAATTTAGCTAGGAGCGAGAATTTTTAAAGGGTAGGGAAAATATTTAGGCTGTCCAGAAGTTGTGATGTGACATGATCTTAACTATTAAGGACTTTTAAATTATTCATTTTTAAATAATGAATGTTCCCCTAATAATTCATCTGACTTTATATATGCAACTCACATGTGTGAACACATGTTTATGCTAATTTGGAATTCTACTTATGAACCAAAGGAGTTGCTATAGAAATTCAAACAATGTAGTCTATTGCATTGACTTAACTATCACATGGAAAATATTAGATTAAATTTCTAAAATTTTAAGCACAGTCCTATCCTTTGGCATTTCATAAGTTTAAAGACTTTGGATCTTACAAATGCAAAACCAGATTGGTATGTATCTAAGCACAAACTTAATCTTGTTTTTCCTTTAATATATGTTGAATCCATCCTTATTTCCAACCCTATGACTCTACCACCTGCCTTTAGTTCAAGTTCCTGCCATTTAGTTTAGTTTATCTCCTGCCATTACTTCTTAATAGTTCTAGACTCATTTATCTTGCTGTTTAAAATCTGTTGGTGCTTCCCCAATGGTTACAGAATAAGATCTAAACTTTATGTGACATCTAACAACCTTCTTCATGAGGCCCCCACCTCCCTCTCCAACTCAGTCACTTACCACTTGCATAAGCACATTTTACACTCCAGCAACATGAACTGCCTATAGGATCCTCAAGCACCCAATGCTGGGTTTTTGTTTGCTTGTTTGTTTTCATCTTTGTGCTTTAGATCTTGCTGCTCACTGTGCCCAAATACCCTTTCCTGCACTTCTGTTTGTTACATATGGTAATGCCATTATACTGGAAGTTTACACAGTGCTGAGTTTTGTAGCCACAAAAACATTAGAGTATTCATTGGGTAGATAAATACCATTAGATTGATCTAGACTTACTTTTGGCCATTGTAGAAATTATGTATATCACATCTCTAAAGAGGGTGTTTTTCAAACTTACTTGAACATTTCTGGTGGTAGGGAGCTCCTGCTTTACAAGGCAACCCATTATATATTTCAAAAACTCTAAATCTTACAAAGTTGTCTCACAAGAACAGCCCTAATTTCTTCTTTCCATCACTTGTAAACAGAATATACTTTAAAACGTGTGACACTTAGCAACTTGTAGCTCTGCATGCAGTAAAATTCAGCATTTTCTGAATTAATTTTTACTGTGTTGAATCTACTCTTTACCTCAGTTTGAATTATTTAGTGATGTAGTATCACTTGAAAATGTTGGTAGAGAGTTCTAAACTGCATTCTATGAAGTTATGCTGACTTCATCTATTTTATTTTCATGGGCTGGTTTAAAATATGAAAATGGAAAGATGAAAGAAAAGATTAGTACGTGTAAACTATAGAAGTTTAGGTAACAACCCAGTCCTGAACTTCCCATTTCATCTTCTTTTATTTTAAATTCTCAATATATATCCATTTGCAAAGTTAACTCTTTTACTAAAGTGTCATGAGCCATTTGTGTAATTCAGACTCTAGTGCTGATTATAGTATCTTTTAACCAAATACATTTTGTTAAAAATTAGACTTGTAAAAGTGTTAAAAAAATAAGGCTTGGCCAGGCGTGGTGTCTCATGCCTGTAATCCCAGCACTTTGGGTGGCTGAGGCGGGCAGATCACCTGAGTTTGGGAGTCCGAGACCAGCCTGACCAAGATGGAGAAACCCCGGCTCTACTAAAAATACAAAATTACCCAGGCGTGGTGGCGCACGCCTGTAATCTCGGCTCCTCGGTGGGCTGAGGCAGAAGAATCACTTGAATCTGGGAGGCAGAGGTTGTGGTGAGCCAAGATCGTGCCATTGCACTCCAGGCCCAGCAACAAGAACGAAACTCTGTCTCAAAAAAATAAATAAATAAGGCTTATGTGCAGTCATTCTCAATAAAGTAAAAAGCTTCCTGAGGTTAGAAATTCTTGTCATTTTTGGCTGGGAACAGTGGCTTACACCTGTAATTTCAGCATTTTGGGAGGCTGGGGTGGGCGGATCACCTGAGGTCAGGAATTTGAGACCAGCCTGGCCAACATGGTGAAACCCATTCTCTACTAAAAAATTTAAAAATTAGCTGGGTGTGGCCGTGGGCGCCTGTAATCCCAGCTACTCGGGAGGCTAAGGCAGGAGAATCACTTGAACCCGGGAGGTGGCGGTTGCAGTGAGCCGAGAACACACCACTGCACTCCATTCTGGCAGCAGAGCCAGACTGTCTCAAAAAAAAAAAATCCTTGTTTTTTTTATTGCTGCTCTCTGGGCCTCATATGGGATCTGTTAAGTAGTTATTCAGTAAATTCTTTCCTGCTCACTTCCCTCTCACTAGCCACCTGACCAAAAGCAGAAAAATACATCTTGGTTTTCCCTCTGAGTTCAATATTTGTAGTTAGTTTCAACGTGCATATTAGTATTTTTCAAAGTATGGTCTATTGATCACCTGCTTTAGAATTATTAGTTGCTTGGGATATGAATTGAAATTTTAAATTTCTAAACCCTATACTTGTTATATTTTGACTTTCTGAAGGTGAGGACCAAGAACCACCTTTTGTATTTGTTATTGCTGTTGTTGTTATAGTTTACATAATTCTCTCCTTTTGTTTAGTAGCCTAGAGTTGCCTGGGAGAAGCAAAGATCCCATCTCTGTCGCGTCCAATCTTGAAGCCACCTGGGGAAATTTAGAAGTGCCATAGTGTTCCCATCTGGAAAGAAAATGCCAAAGTGTTTCCAATAGTCACTGCTGCAGACCTCTTTCTTTCTTTATAGGAGTGATTAAGTACTGTCTCAAACCCTCCTGAGTGCCACATCAGGAGGCTCTCCATGGTCTGTTGGTCACTTTGGAAGATGTAGAGACTAAATCCAAGGGAGACATTAGATAATAGGCCAGGGTTCTCATCAGTCTCCTCAGTAGCAAAAACAAAGGCTAGAACATTCTGGTAGTGCTCATGATTAATTGGAACATTACGGCTGGAACCAAAGATCTGTCTCCTAAAAGGTACTATGTTCTGATGTTTTTTACAACCAAATTCCATAAAACACTGACTGCTGTATTACAATGGATACAACTCAGAAATAGCTCATGGGAAGAAATGCATAGGGCAAGGTATTGGAGAGTGGCGGGTGGAGTACATGGAAGAATAGGTCTGTGCTGGTGACTGTTGGAAACACTTTGGCATTTTCTTCCCAGATGGGTGCCCTCCTAGTACCTCAATGTTTTCACCAACCTGGAGGCCCTGGAACCTCCATTTTCAACAGACTCCCTTTGGGATTTATATATAATAAAGTGCTATAAAATACCAGTTTTGAGCTCTTTTCTACTTGTATATTTGCTTAAGAATTTGCGGAATGAATAAATTTTAGCTGATTAAGTTTTCAAGGACCCAAATGACCAAAATAAGAATTTACTTTAAGACTGAAAATATAACAAATGAGGTTAATTTAGGCCATGAGTTTTTGGAGAATATATTCTCTACACAACAAAAAAAAGTTACTACAAAATACCTTTCGAACTTTGACATACCTTTCCAACATATTGACATCCTTATTTCCTTCCGGCTTTATCAGTCTTTCTAAGTCATTTAGGTCTAAAACTCCAGAATCATTATTATTGCATCTCTTTATCTTCCATCTAATTATTCATCAAATGGCAGTAATTCTTTCTTCGAAATATCTTCTATATTTATCTTTGTTTTCGTTTCTGCTTTTCATTGCCTCATTCCTGTTCCTTACCCTTCCCCTTCTCTCGATTTACTTCTAACAGCTTTATGTCCCCTTCGATCGGCCTTTGTGCACTATCAAATGTTCATCTTTATACAGAGATATTCAATCAAACATTGCTTGTTACCTTTAGTTGACCCAGGTCTTTCAGAAAAGTTTTTTTCAAATTCAGCGTTTGCATGTACCTCTATCTGGTATATTTTGGCCAACACTAAAAATAAGGGGAAATTTTGATAAATATATTACCTGAACTTGTTATTTGATCTATTTCACTTCAGATATCTTTATCTAATTTTAAAATTATATTTACCCTTACTATTAAATATGATCCTTAAGAAAATTCAGTACCAATTATAGGAAAAAGTACAATAGAAAAAAAATACTCAAAGGTAGCTCAGATTTCAAAATTTACTAGTATTTACAAAATTAGCCTTTATAATAAGTATAGAATAATCACAGATACGATTTTAAATGTCGTTCCTGTACTACTTCTTAACTGCTCTATTCCTTGAACTCATGTGTTTGCACTTAGACTATCGTATCTAAACTAAATATTCAAGATTTTCAATAATGTAATATAATGCTCTCCATCTAACTTTATTTCTGTTTTCTAACACAGTTCACCTACTTCATTAAGAAAGTTTCTTCATTGTCCCATACTATTCCCATTCTGGCTTCTAAACTCATATTCGTGTTGTTCTTCATATTGCCTTGTCCTCTTATTTCTGCTTAACTAAATTCTCATCATTCGTTAGCCAAATCACTGCTTTTCTTTCCCTCTTTTAACCATTTTATCTCCTTGGTTTCTGGTTTCTCACAGCTATTGATGACCCTATAGAATGCAGTCTACCAACTGATGTTCAAATTCATCTTGAATTGTTGTGTGTCATTAGTGTTGCCCCAGGTACATTCCTTGCTTCAACTTGGAGAGCAAAAAAATACAAACACTAGCAGCTACCAGAGTAAGAGCTACTTAGTTTTCTAGGAAAGAGGAGTTAAAGATTGAGTTAGAATAAAATTTAAGTCTGCCTAACCTGAGGAGCCTACTTTAATCAATTTCATAAGGTCATAAATATACTGACTAGAATAATACACTAGTATTATTACTACTAGTACACTGTGATACTGATAGTACTGATACTAATAGTACTATCATTGCTTGAGATAACTACCCTTTAACTGTAAAGAAATTAAGGTTATATGGTATTTTAGTAAAAGTAACTACCATTTATTTGTTTGGTGCCTATAACGTGCCAGTTACTCTTTGGTTACATGCTGTAAGGGAGAAAAGATTTTTCTCACCTATTGCTTGATTCATGACAGAGATTTCTGTAAGTTTTACATGACATAGAAGTTTTACATGACACAGAAGGCTTTAGAAATGAAGACCCAAAGAATGGGCAGACTTGTGTATGTTTATGCTTAGGTTTGATGAAGAAATGAATAGTCATGGAGAATTATGATTGGAGGACAAAGGGGTATGTTCTAATGGTAATAAACTGGGGGCAACTTGCAAGACCTGTTTGTTCAGCTTCTTCTCTGTGCCTGTGTCTCCAAAGATAAGGGCATTCCTTTCCTCCAGGTAAGGTTAGGCACCTCTAGAATGAGAATCTTATGACCTGCTTCAGTGGAAGGGCAGAGAATTCTTTTATGACCTGCTTCAGAGGAGAAGTGTGGGAGAAGGTCTTCCTGCTTGTGCTGTTTTTTCAAATACCAAGGTGCCTTCTTGTAGGTAGTGTGTTGTGATCCCTAACAATGCTCTACTGTGTTTTCCTTGAATCTTCATAAAGATTCTCCCTAAGATTATCTGCTTTATATTTGGAGAAATTGAATGTCTAAAAGGATTAAGCAGAACCAAATTTCAAATCCAGGTTTTCATGCCTTGAATGTATTGCTTTTTCTGTTACATGGTATTCTCCAAATAGTACTGAATTCTAGAATCACCTTTGCCAGAGTAGTCTGGAGAGCGAATAACTCTTTTAAATATGCACAGTTCTATGCTCAGAGGAGCTCTTCTCAGTATTAATCAGCAATCCAGTCATTGTTTTCCCCATCATACTTGTCATTGTAAGCACATTGTTCCCAAGCTTTGTTCAAAAGATCATCCAGAGTCCAGAGATATTAACTATTAACATGTGCTGCAAGTTGAAAGTGTTTAGAGATAATATTTGAGTACAGTATGGCAAGGATAAGTTGTTTACGGCCAGTTGGCGAGAAGACTTTGGAAAGCATTGAGAATGAAAGGAATGATGAATGTATGTATTCTTTTGTATCTTAATCCTTCTTCCCTTGTGTATGTTCTTTACAGCCTTTTCTCCCTGAATAAGGATCACTTTGATTTTGTATGCTAAGTGTGCCTTCTTAATATTATCTGAATCCCGATTTTGTATTTATCTTATTTGAATGCATTAAAGTATATTTAAATGACAATTTGATGCAGTTAGGTAATTGGAATATAAAAGACTGGTTAACAAAAATCTTAATAATGAAGCACACCAAAAATGGAAGCTGCAGGAACCAACCATGTGGACAAATGAAAAAATGCCTGTTGTCTACAGATTGCAGCAATCCTACATAAACATATGGAGGTCTCTGTCTGGCTTAGGACAGCTGGCTAAGTCTGATCGTTCCCCTCCATACAACCTTTAAAACTGCCATTCTAATTACTTGCTTTCCTTGCTATTTTATTCAGTATCTCTGCTGGTTATTAGTACTGTATTATTTTTTAAAGGGCAACCAAGTAAAGTTACCTGTGTATCCATCTGAACTGGTTTTTGAGGTATCTTATGAGTTTTGAAAATAGGTATTATTTGCTTATTTAAGGAACCTACAACCAGGAAGTAGAATGCATGTGGAAATATTATTCTTCTCTTGCCGGGCATGGTGGCTCACACCTGTAATCCCAGTACTTTGGGAGGTCAAGGCAGATGGATCACTGAATGTCAGGAGTTCAAGACCAGCCTGGCACCAACATGGTGAAACCCCATCTCTACTGAAAACACAAAAATTAACCAGGTGTGGTGGCAGGCGCCTGTAATCCCAGCTACTTGAGAGGCTGAGACGGGAGAATCACATCAACCTGGGAGGCGGAGGCTGCAGTGAGCCGAGATTGTGCCACTGCATTCTAGGCTAAGTGATGGTGCAAGATTTCATCTCAAGAAAAAGAAAAAAGAAATGTTATTCTTCTAAAGGGCCACATTGGCCTAACTAATTGAGGGTTACCAGTAAAGGTCAATACTTTAGATATGAAGGAGCTAATCAGAGATAGCTTCCGTGAAGTTTTTCTCATTAAGAAAGTGATTTTTCCAAAATCCAGTTTATATAATTTTTTAAGGCTGTAACCAAAGTTCAGAAATAACCATTTGCAGAGGAAAGCTGGCTGCTAAGTATTAACCTTCTTAGTACTGAATTTAAAATCTTGTTTTTTCCTGGTGTGTGTTTTGCTGTAAGTTGTGGGGAGAGGTTGCTCCCACCTACCTCCCCTGCCTTCTACAACTTACAGCAGCCACAGCTGGGCCGGCCGGCCGGTCGGTCGGTTGGTCGATTGGTTTTTTGAGACTGAGTTTCACTCTGTCACCCAGGTTGGAGTGCAGTGGCGTCATCTCAGCTCATTGCAACCCCCACCTCTCCAGTTCAAGCAATTCTCCTGCCTCAGCCTCCTGAGTAGCTGGAATTACAGGCGACCGCCACCAAGCCCTGCTAAGTTTTGTATTTTTAGTAGAGATGGGGTTTCAATGGCATGGTGGCTCATGCTAGTAATCCCATCACTTTGGGAGGCTGAGGCGGGTGGATCACCTGAGGTCAGGAGTTCAATACCAGCCTGGGTTTATTTATAACTAATTGTATGAGGATCATTGTTTGTGGTTCTGAAATCCCGTATTTCTTACCCTGCACAGTTTTTGCATTAGACAGTTGTCAAATGAGTAGCCATACTTTTCTAGATCCTTTAGAAGTCCACTGTTTTGTTCATTCTAATGAACAATCTTAAGATTTTCTAAGGAAGGATACTAGTGGAGAAGAAAGAAGAGATTTGGGATTAACTGATTTTGAAAGTGTTCTCTTGTGATGAGGAAATTCCAGTTTGCCAGATCTCAAATTGGGATTTTGTGTATGGGACGTGGGGGACTGGAAGGAGAGTGGGAATTTGGCCTGTCAATGCAATGTATATTGACTGTGGAACACTCTTTACCACTTTGGTTCTGTGGCCAAGCCTTTTCCTCTGATGATATCACTTGAAATCCATATAGGGAGATATATAAAAGACCAAATTTTCCGTTTAACAGGGCTTTTAAGAACCTAGGCTTATGAGATTTGAAATGTAATGTACATTTATAATGTATGAGAACTGAGGCTCTCTTGTACATAGTCAGTGACCACCCAAGACACCTTTCTCCTTCCTTCCATTTTGCTTTAGTAAATTCAGGATGAAGCCCAGGCATATGATAAGCTTACTGGGTCATTATGACTCAGATCAGCATTGGTATATTTCTCAGTTTTCACAAGTTGATTCCTGGCTTTGCTATTTCTTAGCTATGTGTGTGAATTTGGAAGAGTTATTAAGTCTTAGACTTTGTAAATTGATGATAAAAATAATATCTTCCTCATTGTGTTGCTATGCAGATTAAGTGAAGTAATCCATATTAAATTCTTAACTAAGTCACTGACCTATAGTGCTCAATAAATATGTGATAATGATACAGGTTTTTAAGTGTGTGTGTGTGTGTATATATATATATATTTGTAAGATAGTAAAAGGAGACACAGATCTTCGAATCTCAAATTCACAGAGTTCATTTATCGTCCATCTTGCAAACACAATTCAGACAGCTAATTCACTCAACCCCCTTGGATTTTTTATAGAATGCAGGGAAAGCTAACTAACATTTTAGTTTAAAGAGCAAGACCTTTTATTGATAAATTGTAGTTTTGTGTTCATTCTTTCTTAGACATATTTATATATATTTTTACCAAGTCAACTCTGAAAAACCACATGCTGAAAGAAAGGTCAGGGACAAAAAGAAACTCTTAGGCTTACAAATGGCATTTAAAAACCTTTGAAGATGATATTGGAACCTATGTTTGAATATCTTTGTATGGGCTCTCACTTGGTTCCCAAATGCAGCATAGATTTATGTCTAGAATAAAGTAAAGAAACACTCTGGTCAAATAGGGGGATTCTCATGATGAATCAAACCCAGATAAGTGGCCAGGTGTGGTGGCTCACGCCTGTAATCCCTCCCTTTGGGAGGCCGAGGCAGGCGGATCACGAGGTCAGGAGTTCGAGACCAGCCTGACCAACATGGTGAAACCCCGTCTCTACTAAAAATACAAAAATTAGCTGGGTGTGGTGGCACGCGCCTGTAATGCCAGCTACTTAGGCGGCTGAAGCAGAAGAATCACTTGAACCCAGGAGGTGGAGGTTGCAGTGAGGCAAGACTACACCACTGCACTCCAACCTGGGTGACAGAGCGAGACTCCATCTCAAAAACAAACAAACAAAAAAACAAAACCCAGATAAGCGAAATGGATTTAACTCTGAGCTCCAAAAACAAAAGAAATTTGAATTTTAAAAGATGTACTAGAAAGTGCTTTAAATAAAATAATGATTTTACATGTCAGGAAATCAACAATGACCCAATAGGATGAAGTAACAAAATGTCAGCACGAGTGATGAAATTGGACAAGTGAATAGTATCACTTAACAAGGTGTTGAACAAAGAAAAAGTTTAAGAATCTCTGTATCTTATATCTGTATTTCTTGTCAAGGGCAAGGGAGAGGATGTTCATAAGGCAACTATGGATCATGCATCAAAAGAAGGGCAAATTTATTTGAAATGGTTCTGTGGCTGCAGGATCCTGAGTGAAAATCAGATTTGACTATATACACAGTCCATGACCTCCTACATGAAGAGAGAAGCTATTTTAGTTTTCAGGATGCAATTGCAGTACAAATAGTAACAGTCCACCCTGAAGAGAAAAAAAAAATGAAGCAAAAGCCCATTCTTTTATGTTTATAATCTTGGTGTGAAAAAGAGCTTAAGGCAGGTATGCTCTTTTATTTTCAGTGGCATGAAATCATCTTTGTATGAGTGCAAATTAACACTGTCTTTTCTGGCAATGAGAAGACAAGACATTTGTGTTCATAAAGAGCATACCTTTGTCCAAATAAGACAAGAGGTTCTTATGGAGAGAATATTAAGGAATTAACAGATGTAGTACAGATGGTGAGTTTTTCTGTGTGAAGCCTAGTTACCTCAAATTTTTATTGTCATCTTTATATTTATTTAAGGAAGGATATTAAATTCAGCCATGTTTCTCACTGTTCTTTGCCCTCCAGGGAGCTGTATTGCAGATATGGTATGTTGTTCATAGTGATTTACCGTTTCCATTTAATCAAATGCTTGTCAAAGGACTTAAATGGACACACAATTTAAACTTAGTGGGCACACTTTAAGAAGAAAATTCAGTACTTATAGGACAAATGGTTTAAGGCAGAACTGCTTATAACTTCACTACCCATCTCAGCTGCAGTTTTTACTTCTAGAGGACAAATGTGAATAGTATTTCAGTGTACTTTACATTTTCTATGTCACTAATAGTGTTCTACCACTTGAAATGGGAACTAAACTTAAAAATCATCTTCTAGGCTTTTTTTCCCCAGTAAAATTTTCAAGGAACTTACCTTCCTTTGTCATGAAGTTGTTTTAGGGGAGAAAACATTTCTGATTTTTGTTGGGTTTTTTGTTTTGTTTTTAGATCCTTATTTAGCAAGGTTGTGCTTTTAAACATCTAAGGGTAGAGGGTGGGATGTGTGCCATTTATTGCCTTCTGTCTTGGGGTAATGTTCTGATTGAGAGTGCTGTAGCCAAGTAGCCAGGTTTGCCTCCTGTCACCATTAAGTATTAGCTGTAAGACTTTGGGGAAGTGATTTAACCTTTCCATGTTTCAGTTTCCTCTTTTGTGATATTAGGATAACAGTATCTTGCATGTAATATTCTGAAATCAAATTAGAAAATACATGGAAAGTACTAAGAAAATAGTTGGCATAAGGTAAATGATTGATCGATAAATGTTGCTGTCATCTTTAACATTTTATATACTAATCCACATAACTGGACAACTGTACTTGTTTTTAGTTCATCAAATATTGTGCAATATGAAAATATATTCTCTGCATTTAAGTGATTTACAACCTAGTAAATATAAATATTCATAAATAACTATAGTATGAACCTGAATGAAAGCAATCTTTGTAAGATCATTACCCCTGAAATTATTGACCCTGGAGGGAGGAGATTATTTCTAACTTGGAGAATGATGGAATACTTTATGAAGATAGGGGCTTTTGAGCTGGGCTTCATAAAGATATGAAGGGTTTCAGAAGTCTTAAGACAAAGGGAAAGGAAGGTGCCTGGACAAAAGACCATAAACAAACACATCTATTAAGTATCAACCAGGCAGTATTCTAAGTGCTATCTTAATTTAAAATCATCATCATCAATCTTTTAAGGCATATATGCTTGAGTTCCTTTAAAAGTGAAATTGAGGCTCAGATTTGCCCAAGATTACACAGCTAAATAAGGGATACAGTTGGAATTAGAACCCAGGTCAGCCTGGCTCTAAAACCTACACCCTTTCTGCTATACTGCAGAAAGCTGGAGAACAGTGTGAACAAAGGTGCAGATGAGGTAAAGTGCAATCGATGTTTAAGAAACTTCTAATAAAGTGTCTAAGTAGGATGGTGGAGTAGGGACTTTATTGAGAGATGAGGCCAGAGAGTGTACCAGATGTTACAGTCTTGAATGCCATACAGAGGGGGGGAAAAAAAAGTTTGGACCTTCTTCTGTAGGCATTAGATGCCTAAAGCCCACTGTGAAGATAATCCCATGAGACTGTTATAGCAGTGGGTAGAGTGCATTGTAATGAGAGATTAAAAATAGAGTCTACTCGGGTAGGTTATTAAATAATTTAATTATTCAGGGTTTTTCTTTTTTTTCTGTGTTCAGTTTCCTTCTAGGGAATAAGAATAACAGAAAACACCTACATGTAACGTTCATGTTTTTCAAGATGTTAAGGTTGCCCTCACACATTTAAAAAAAAAAGTGTATTTGATGATGTTTCATTATATTCACTTCAAACAATAAGTTTTGAACTATGAGGATATAATCGTTAACTTCTACCTTCTAGTACACAACTTAATTTTTGTCCTGCTTTTCCAAAAATTCATTTATTTAACTTAATACATGTGAATTGAAGAGTTTTGTTAAGAGATAGGATTAAAGGAGATGACTCTAGGTGCCCAGGGAGGGGAGGTGCGGGGAGAGATGGCTGAAGGAATAGAACACCGGTGGGAAGCAAAGTTCTTTTCTACCTTCTTAGGTTCTCTGGCTGGGTCTGTGAGATAAACTGACAACTGATGGATTAACAGGAGAAAAGGCATACAAATTTATTTAATATTCAAAGTTTTGCATGAATCAGCCACCAGGGGTGGGTTGGAATAGTGGGGGATGTGTCATAGAAAGAAAACCCCCAATGAAAAGGCTTGGTTTGGAGGGTTTTATACCATTTAGACAAGAAGACAAATTTAAAGGGAAGCAACAAGACAAAGGAAAGGGACTTTGAGCTTCTAGGAGTGATGAACAATAGGAAGGCAAATATTAATATATTAGAAACTAATGGTAGATAAGGGCTAGTTAGTAAGATTTGTTTGTGCAGATTCTTTCTCAGTACCATCTTATAATAATAATAAGGTTGTTATCTCTTTCCTGGTATGGGAAGTAAGTGGGGTACAGGGAATTCCTCTCTTTTCACAAGAGGAATTTATTATCTGTTTTCAGGCAGATAGGAGGGGAGCGGAAAGCTCTCCTCAGTTGCCTTGAACTCAAAATAATCTTTCCACCAGAGTAACATAATTTGGGATGGCGTATTCTGATCTACAACACCAAAGAAAAACTACTCCTATCTGTTTTTTGCATAAAGACAGTCACTGACTTTTTTTATCCATAAGTAAAATTCACAGATAAATGAATCTTATTTATTTTCTGACCCTGGTATGCTACAGTTTACATGCTTACCCTGCCTCATATTTTCATCTCATTAACTAATACACAAGCTACCTTCTCCACACGATTTGTTGGCATTCCAAAACCATTTTTTTCAAATTTATTCCATGTGTATGACCATGTCCCTTTGCCTAACATATCCATTTTTTCTCCTGTGAAATTTCAAGTTTTATTTTTCCGTTGTTCCATTTGTGACGTAATCTATGAAACCTTTCTTATCTTTTCCAGGTAAAGGATCACTCTCTTTTACTTCCTCAGTTGCCCCTTTGAGCACTATAATTTTTTTTTTTTTTTTTTTTTGAGACAGGATCTCACTCTGTTACGCAGGCTGGAATGCAGTGGCCCAATCGAGGCCCATTGCAGCCTTGCCTTGACCTCCCAGTCTCAAGTGATCTTCCCGCCTCAGCCTCCCAAAGTGCTGGGATTACAGGCATGAGCCATCACACCCAGCCTTTTTATTTCTGTTAGAAGTCCATTTCCCCTGTTGGCCTATGGTCTCAAGATCAGACATCGTGAAACTCCAGGACCCAGCAAATTATCTGGCATGTGATATCTACCCTAATGGACGGATAATGATGGATGAATAAGATGGCATGAAATTAATGAACTTCATGCCAAAGTCACTATTGTATAATGAAACGACTGTGATGATTGAAAGTTACTCTCTCTGTGAATTAATCAGAGCATTTCTTTATGTCTTAGTCAGGGTCCTCCAAAGGGACAGAAGTAATAGGACATGTATAATTAGAGCTATGAGAGGGTTTTTATTTGGGATATTAGCTCACACGATTATGGAGGGTGAGAAGTCCCATGATATGCCAGGGAGGCCAGTAGCATGGCAGAATCTAAGGCTAAAGGCTTGAGAATTTGAGGGCCCATTGATGCAAGTCCCAGAGTCCAAAAGCTGGAGAATCTGGACTTCTGATGGCCGAGGCCAGGAGAAGAGTGTCCCAGCTCCAGGAGAGAGAGCAAATTCACCTTTCTGCTCCCTTTTTGTCCTATCCAGGCCCACAGCTGATGGGATGGTGCCTATCCACATTGAGGGCTGAACTTCCCCACTCTGTCAGCCAACTCACACACCAGTCTCTTCTGGAAACACTCTCTCAGACTTACCCAGAAGTAGTGCTCTGCCAGCTCTCTAAGTATCCCTTTATCCAGTCAAGCTGAAACCTAAAATTACCCATCACACTGTTACCTTGGACATCAGGAGTAGCTTTCTGGAGAAGCTTCTGTCGAAGCCAGTTTCTAAAGGCTGTGTTAGCCAGGGACTTGTAAAGGCCCTTTATGATGCAAACTTGACCATTTGGTAGAGTTGCTTTTGATGTTACCAGTAACATGTAATGTCCAAATCCAATAGCATATTATTACTGAACAGTCTTTTCATTTCCTCGTGATTTTTGACAATTTTGGCTTGCTTCTCTTTCTTAAACTCTTCTTTTAGCCTCCATAATAGTCTTCTGTTTTGCTTCTTGCCCCTTTGTTCATTTTGGGCTCCTTTGCTTGCCTGCCTTGAACAACTAAGCCAGAAGCAATTTTCCCTCACTTAAAGATCACTTATAAGATGCATACTTTATGCCAGGCCCTTATGTATATGTCTGTTTGATCATAACAACAGTTCTGTTAGCTCAGTTTTATTAGCATTGTTTTATAGTTAAGGAGACTGAGATTCAGAGAGGTCAAGTAATGTGCCCGTAATGACAAGTTTAGAAGTGTTAGAGCTTTGAATTGAAATCTTTCAGACTCCAAAGACGTTTAATCTACTCTGCCACTCTGTCTAGCTATCTATGTAGCATTTATGTTTCGTCCACATGTTCATTTGATTTTAGGAATACAGATTGTCTTATATAATTCTGGTCCATTTCCTCCTGAAAACCAGTTACTGGCATGTCCATGAATATAGAAACCTCTGTAAAATTGTTTTTTCTGTAAGAGAAGCCTACAGACCTCTCTTAGGTGATGAAGAGGCTTAGAATTGAATATTAAATTTGGCTTGCCACTTAAAACAGAATGGAGTCTCAAGTTGGAAGTAGGGTTGTTTGTTAAACCTGAAACACAAAACAAGAAAAAGGAGGATATAACCACCAAATAGAAAACTTTTGACTCTGTACATTTTGAGAAAGCCCCGAAGATGTATTTGATCTATTACACAATTCCGATTTACATTAATGATGGTAATTTACCTAGAAAGATTTCACACCTGATAGTAGTTGACTCCCTAGGGAGATGAGAGACACTCAGTTTTCCCCTACTCTTTTGTACTGTTTGAATTTTTACCACATGTGTGTATTACCTATTCAAGTTAACCAATACATGTATTTTTCTAAATAAGAGAAAGGTGTCTAGGTAGTCCTTCAGGAATCCGTTATTTATTATCGCCATTTTTAATCCAACCATCTTGCTAAACTCTCTGTATTCATTTTAATTATTCGTTTCTACATTCCTTGGATTTCTTATGCACACAATTAATTCATCCACAAATTAAGTTTAATGTCTGCTTTTCCAGTACTTATACCATTATATCTTTTATTCATTTGCCTTATTTTGATGGCCAGAAAATCTAATGTAAAGTAATGGGTATCTGGCATCCTTGACTTGTTCCTCACCAAAGGGAAAGCTTTTAAATATGTTATCATTAAGTATGTCTGCTGTAAGAGTTTTGTAGATACATACCCTTACAAAGAAGTTTCCTTCAGTTCTCAATGTGCTGAGAATTCTTACCATAAATGAATGCTAAAGTATATTATTGTTTTTTGTACCTATTTAACATGATTTAATATTTTTCTTTCAAATATTGATCTAGTAGGTGAAATTAATTTTTTTTTAACCTAATATTAAACCAACCTTACATTCGCTGGAATAAGCCCAACTTGGTCAAGATTTATTCTCCTTATGTATTGTTAAAATCAACTTGCTACTATTTTGTTTAGAATTTTTTCATTTGTCTTTATGAATAACATTGGCCTGTAATCTTTCCCTTTTTTGCATTGTCCATGTCAGGTTTGATTTCATGGGTATATTTGATTTCACGGGTATATTAACTTCATAAAGCAAATTAAGGAGTTATTTCCTCCTTTGATGTGGAAAGATTTGTGTAATATGGAATTACTTGTTTCTTGAATATTTGGCTGAACTTGTAGATAAAGTCATGTAAGCCTGAGGTAGAAATATTTTTGACTGTTGATTATGAATTTAATGCTGGTAGGATGATTCTTGCTTTCCATTTCTTCTTGATTAGTTGGGTAGGTTTTTGTAGGAATTTTTCCACTTGGCTTAAATGTTAAAATTTATTAGCATAAAGTCTTTTCAGTTTCTTTTTTCTATAAAGTTATTTATTCTCATTCTGAGGGAAGTCATTAATTTAACGTAATGCTTAACATTTGGAGAAAGAAATTTTAAAGAAGGATTATATTCTGATTTTGTTTAGTAGTTATCTCTTCTGGTTAATAAAAGGAGGAGAAATGTAAGGTGGAAATGTTTATCGTAGTAAATAACAAGGCTTATGTATAAAACCATCTTTATAGTGAACAGGGAGAGAGGAATGACAAAAATCTTTACCTTTCTGTTTGATAATTGAGTGCTTTATTCTGGGGAAAAATATTTAGCTTCATAGCTGAAATGGCTTTGATATTATACTTAATGGTTACAGAGATCTCCTAAATATGGTAGTGATAAGGGGTTTCTATATTATGTTGGGAAATCAGAAAATATTTAAATCATGGATAATGACTTGTAATTGTTAAAGACCAATATTGGATTTAAAGTTAACTTATAAAATACTTATTTGTTCTTGTGTGTTTGTTCCCAGCTTTTTAAAATTGATATTATTGAGATATAATTTACATAAATATAAACTACATACATTTTAAGAGTATTCAGTGAATTTTTACAAATATATACTTCAGTATAACTACTACCTTAATTCAGATATAACAACATTTTCATTACCCAAAAAGTTTTCTTTTTTTTTTTTTTTTTGAGACGGAGTGTCGCTGTGTCGCCCAGGCTGGAGTGCAGTGGCGCGATCTCGGCTCACTGCAAGCTCCGCCTCCCGGGTTCCCGCCATTCTCCCGCCTCAGCCTCCCGAGTAGCTGGGACTACAGGCGCCCGCAACCGCGCCCGGCTAGTTTTTTGTATTTTTAGTAGAGACGGGGTTTCACCGTGTTAGCCAGGAGGGTCTCGATCTCCTGACCTCGTGATCCGCCCATCTCGGCCTCCCAAAGTGCTGGGATTACAGGCGTGACCAAAAAGTTTTCTTATGTCACTTTGTAATCAGTCCCCTCCCCTTCTCTACTACAAGCTACTAATGATCCACTTTATGTCATCGTAAGTTAAGTTTTGCTTATTCTAGAATTTCATATAGCAGGAATGATACAGTATGTAATTGTACCTGGCTTCTTTTATTTAGCATGATATTTTGAAATGCTTGTGTTGTTGCCTGTATCTGTAGTTCCTTCTTATTAGTAATCCATTTTATAACTATGCAACAAATTTTCTATCTATTCAGCAGTCGTTAATATTGCACTTGTTTCCAGTTTTGAACTATTTTTAATAAAGCTGCTGTAACCATTCATGAATGTTTACGTGACTATATACCATCATTTCTTTTGGATAAATACCTAGGAGTGAAATTAGGAGACTGTCGAGTAGGTGTGAGTTTAACCTTATAAGAAACTGTCAAACCTTTTTCCAAAGTTGTTATATTACATTCATTTGTCACTTAGCAGTGGGAATACATTTTGAGAAATGCCATTAGGCGATTTGATTTCATCATTGCACAGACATCATAGAGTGTACTTACCCACACCTGGATGGTATAGCCTACTACATACCTTAGCTATGTGGTATAGCCTGTTGCTCCTAGACTACAAATTTGTACAGTATGTTACTACACTGAATAGTGTAGGCAGTTGTAACACAGTGGGGTTTGTGTATCTAAACACAGAAAAGCTACAGTAAAAATACAATATAAAAGGTAAAATATGGTACCTCTGCCTAGGGCATTACCGTAAATGGAGCTTGGCCGAGTAGAAGCTGCTCTGGGTGAGTCAGGGAGTGAGCAGACATTTTGTACATTACTGTAGACTTTATCCACACTGTATACTTAAGCTACACTAATTGATTTTAAAATTTTTTCTTTCTTCAGTACTAAATTAACCATAGCTTATTGTAACTTTTTACTTTATAATTTTAATTTTTTTCACTTTTTGACTCTTTTGTAATAACTTTTAGCTTAAAACACAAACACATTGTACAGCTGTACAGATTTTTCCTTATTCTGTAAGCTTTCTTCCATTTTTAAATGTATTTATTTATTTTTACTTTTTTTTTTTTTTTTTTGAGACGGAGTCTCGCTCTGTTGCCCGGGTTGGAGTGCAGTGGCTGGATCTCAGCTCACTGCGGCCTCCGCCTCCCGGATTTACGCCATTCTCCTGCCTCAGCCTCCCGAGTAGCTGGGACTACAGGCGCCCGCCACCTCGCCGGGCTAGTTTTTTTTTGTATTTTTTTAGTAGAGACGGGGTTTCACCGTGTTAGCCAGGATGGTCTCGATCTCCTGACCTCGTGATCCGCCCGTCTCGGCCTCCCAAAGTGCTGGGATTACAGGCTTGAGCCACCGTGCCCGGCCTATTTTTACTTTTTAAACTTTTTTTTGTTAAGGTCATCAACATCACGGTCTTATGCATCTTGTCCCGTTGGAATGTCTTCAGGGACAATAACACACATAGAGCTGTCATCTCCTATGGTAACAATGCCTTCTTCTGGAATATCTCCTGGAGGACCTGCCTGAGCCTAGTTTACAGTAACTTTTTTTGTTAATAAGCAGAAGGAGTACAATCTAAATTAATGATTAGGAAGTATAGTACAGTAATCTTATTGGACCACCATCATATATGTGACTCATCGTTGACCAAAATGTCAAAAAGTGCATTACTATATTTTACACTCCTGCCAGCATCCTAAAATCATTCCATATGTTACATATTTTTGCCAAAACTTGATATTGTCACTTTAAGAAAAAGATTTAGTTGTTCTAGTAAGTGTGGATGGTATTTTAAAATTTTTGATGAAGTCCAATTTATCAGGGTATTTTTTTCTTTTATGATATATATTTTTTGCATCCTAAGAAATAGTTGCAAAGATTTTCTCTCATTTTTTTTTCTTGAAGTTTTATTGTTTCAGCTTTTACATTTGTCTTAGATCTATTTAGAATTAATTTTTGGAATGGTATGATAGAATGATTGAAGTTCATTTTTTCCATATATACAGTTGATTTAGCACACATATGGTTGTTTCACATATCTGCAGTTGCTTCAACAGCATTTGTAAAAATTACCCTTTTTTTTTTTTTTTTTTACTTGCCAAGTTGTTTTGAAATTCAGTTGATTATGGATGGATCTGTTTCTGGAATTTCTTTTCTGTTCCTTTGATTTATATGTCTAGCCTAATAATAACACACTGTATTGATTCCTAATGCTTTTATTAATAGTAGCACTTCAAATCATGTTGTGTAAGTCCCAAGTTTGATTTTTTTCAAAATTATTTTACCTATTATAATGTCTTTGCTTTTTCATTTAAATTTTTGAATCACTTTGCCAGTTTCTACTAGAAAAGTTTGTATGATTTTAATTGGAATTGCATTGAGCCTATAGATAACGTAAGAAGAATTGGCATTGTAGCAATATTGAGTCTCTTGTCTATGAACATGGTATAATTGTCAATGTATTTAGGTATTCTTTAATATCTCCCAGCATTATTTGGTAATTTTTAGTGTGTAGGCTGTGTGTGTGTGTGTGTGTGTATGTGTATGTGTATATGATTTGTCTCTAAATGATTCATGCCTTTTATGGTACTATAAATGGTAATTTTTAAATCCTATTTGCTTATCTATTGTTAGTTTATGGAATAAACTGATTTTGGTGTAATTGACTTTGTGTCTGACAATCTTGCTGAAGACAATTTATTTATTTTGGTAGCTTATTTTTAAGATACTTTAGGATTTTCCTCATAGGCCATCATCTCTTGCAAATAAAGACAATTTTCTTTTTTCAGATCTATATGCTTTTTCCTTTTCTTGACTGTTGCACTGGGTTGTACCTCTAATACAGTGTGGAATAGAAATGGTGAGAAAAAGCATGTTCACCTTGTTCCCAATCTGAGAGAGAAAGAGTTCAGTATTTCACCACTAAGTATGATGTTAGTTGGAAGTTTTTCATAGGTGTTCCTTATCACCTTGAAGAAGTTCCTTTCTGTTCTGAGTTTGCTGAAGAGATGATGAATGTTACCAAGTGCATTTTCTGTGTTGTGATTACATTATTTTTCTTTCTTTTTTTTTTCTTTTTCTTTTTGGTTTTTTTTTTGTTTTTTCTTGTTGTTGTTGTTGTTGTTGTTGTTGTTGTTGTTGTTTGAGGCAGGATCTCACTCCTGTCACCCAGGTGAGAGTGTAGTGACAACAGTCACAGCTCACTACAGCCTTCACTTCCCAGGCTCAGGTGATTCTCCCACCTCAGCCTCCTGGGTAGCTGGGACTACAGGTGCACGCCACCACACCCGGCTAATTTTTTGTGTTTTTGATAGAGAGGGTTTTGCCATATTGCCCAAGCTGGTCTCACACTCCTGGACTGCAGCAATCCAACTGCCTCAGCTTCCCAGAGTGCTATCACAGGCATGAGCCACCCTACCTGGCCTCTTCTAGTCTCTTTACATAGTGAATTATATGTATATTTTTTTAATGTTGAAAACCAGTTTTAATATCTGGATGAATTCCATTTAGACATGATGCGTTATTCTTTTTGTATATGACTGAATTATCTTTACTTGTATTTTGTTAAGGTTTTCTACATCTGTTTATAAAAGTAGTTGGTACTTTTATTTGTTTTTATAATGTCTTCCTCTGGTTTTGTTTGATTTGCGAGCTGAGTTTGGAAATGTTCTTTAGTCTTCAGTTTTAACAACTTTTTCTTTCTCTGTCATAATTGGGAATTTGTATCTTTCATAGAATTTGTTCATTTCATTACCTGTCAGTTTTATTGACATACAATTGTTCATGTTTATTTTCTGATTATTCTTTTAATATTTGTAGAATATCTAATGATATCCCCTAATTTATTACTGATATTGTTAACTTACATTTTCTTTTTGTTAAGGCTTATCAATTTTATTGATATTTTTCAATGAATTAGCTTTCCATTTTCATACTTTTTTTTATCTTTGGTTTTTATTTTGATTTCTGCTCTTCATGACTGTCATTCTTGTACTTATGTCATGTGTAACTTGCTCTTTTCCTAGCTTCTTAAGGTGCAAGTTACTCTATCATTAATGTTCAACCTTTCTGCTTTACTAATAAGTATTGGAAGCTGTAATTTTCTAGGCATTGTTTTAGGTGCATTACACAAATTTTGATGTGTTGCATTTTTATTATCTTTTAGTTCAAAATGGTTTCTCATTTCCAACCCTGGATTATTTTGAGAGTATATTTTTAAATTTGCAAATACTTGTGGATTTTTCCAGATTTCTTTTTGTTACTGTTTTCTACTTTAGTTCTGTTTCTTCAGAAAACATACTTGTGTGATTTTAGCCCTTTAAATTTACTGTGATTTGTTTTATGGTCTGACACACCTTTCTTGGGGACTAGTACGCATGCATTTGAAAAGAATGTGTATTCTGTTATTTAAGTAAAACTTTCCGTAAATGTCAGTTAGTTCAGTTTGGTTTTTATGCTATTGTTTAAGTGTTTTATATAGTTAATGATTTTTTGTCTACTTAATCTTTGAATTATTGAAAGGTGACTGTTAAAAGTTCCAAACATGAGTACATTTATTCTATTTAGTTTTGTCAGTTTTTGGCTTTGGATTTTTTTTTTTTTTTTTTTTTTTTTTTTTTTGAGATGGAGTCTCGCTCTGTCGCCCAGGATGGAGTGCAATGGCGTGATCTTGGTTCACTGCAACCTCCGCCTCCCAGGTTCAAGCAATTCTCCTGCCTCAGCCTCCCAAGTAGCTAGGATTATGGGATTACAGGCACCTGCCACCACGCCCAGCTAATTTTTGTATTTTTAGTAGAGATGGGGTTTCACCATGTTGGCCAGGCTGCTCTTGAACTCCTGACCTCAGGGGATCTGCCCCCTCCTCGGCCTCCCAAACCATTGGGATTACAGGCATGAGACACTGCACCTGGCCTCTTGTTTATCATCTTAAAGATGCTGTCCTTTTGTCTTCTAGTTTGCAGTCTTGCTGATGAGAAGTTAGTGATCTTTCTCTTTATGTAGTGTCTTTATTTCTCTGACAGTTCTACAGATTTGCTCTGCTTCTTGTCTTCAGCAGTGTAACTGTGATGTGCGTTGATGTGGTGTTGTGCTTCTTTCTGCCTAGAAATTGTTAGGCTTCTTAAATTTATGGGTCTATAGTTTACAGATTTGAAACATTTTTAGTTTTATGTTTTCATGTATTTTTTTCTCCTCCTTCTTTGGGACGCCAATTATACATTTCCTAGGTTGCATATTGTCCAATAGGTCACTAAGATACCAATCTCTTTTTCCCCTCATGCTTTTTTCCTCTCTGCTTCAGTTGTAATTTTGGGGGTGTTACCAAATTTTTTGATGTTTTATTCTTCACTTGTCTCTGTTGTTGTTATGTCAATCCCCTTACCTGATTTGTGGTCCAGAAATTGCCTCTCAGTAGAAAGCCAGGGTGATTATAGGACTCACTTCATTTGTTTCTCTTCTCTCAAAGATCACCATCCTGTACTGCCTGTGGTCCAGCTGGTATCTTATGTATTTTTTTCAGTTTTCTAGTTGTATATGGTAGGAAAACAAATTTAATCTGTTTACTGTGTTATAGCCAAAAATGGAAGTGTTTTCTTTTTTTTTTTTTTTTTTTTTTTTTTGAGGCGGAGTCTCGCTCTGTCGCCCGGACTGGAGTGCAGTGGCCAGATCTCAGCTCACTGCAAGCTCCGCCTCCCGGGTTTACGCCATTCTCCTGCCTCAGCCTCCCGAGTAGCTGGGACTACAGGCGCCCGCCACCTCGCCCGGCTAGTTTTTTTGTATTTTTAGTAGAGACGGGGTTTCACCGTGTTAGCCAGGATGGTCTTGATCTCCTGACCTCGTGATCCGCCCATCTCGGCCTCCCAAAGTGCTGGGATTACAGGCTTGAGCCACCGCGCCCGGCCGTGTTTTCTTTTTATATATTCATGTATCTTATATTTAAATACATTGTATATACATATACCTATACTAAAATTAATTTACATTTAAAATCAGTTACATCTATCTCTATGAATAAATCCACCAATTGCTAACTAAATGAATAACTGTTAATTTCTCAACTTGTCAGGATTTTATTTTATTTTATTTATGTATTTATTTATTGAGATGGAGTTTTGCTCTTGTTGGCTGGGCTGTAGTGCAGTGGCGCAATCTTGGCTCACCATAACCTCTACCTCCTGAGTTCAAGTGATTCTCCTGCCTCAGCCTCCCAAGTAGGATTATAGGCATGAGCAACCACGCCCGGCTAATGTTTTTGTATTTTAGTAGAGACAGGGTTTCTCCATGTTGGTCAGGCAGGTCTCAAACTCCCGACCTCAGGTGATCCGCCTGCCTTGGCCTCCCAAAGTGCTGGGATTACAGGCGTGACCCACAGCACCATCCAGAATTTTAATGTATCGTCTATAATGACCCTTTTTAAGCAAGCCAATAAAGAGGAAACTATTTTAGTAGATGCAGGTGTTCTTCAGTAGCCTACATGTGCTACTAAAAATGCAGTTTTGTTTTGGTATAAGTTAGTGTAGTATCACTGACTTAAGTTGATGCATGTTTATATGTCTCCTGTTTTTATAAAAGACTTGCTAATTTTTCTGTTGTCTTTTCTTAGTCTCTACATAGTCAGAAAAAATATTGGATATTTTATTAGCTTAGCCTTGAGGAGAGTTCTGCAGTAAAACTGCTGGTTTCCAAAAAAGAGGGAGAGAATAGTAAGAATTACTGACTGGCACTCTTATTTAGCAAGTTAAAAATAACCTGTTGAGGTAGAACTTATTTATACTAGGCTCTAGCAGACCAGAGCTACAACTAGGAATTACCAGTCATCCAAAATGCAATCAAGAATCATTAAAAACTTATATTAATAACCTTGTATATACTACTTCCAGATCTCTATGCTAGAAATAAAATACCTGGTTTTATTTTTCTGTTGCATGCAAAAAAAAAAATTTATCTTAAGCCAATATCTAGCTATCTGATAGTTTAATTCTAAATAACTTTTTTGTAATCATACTGCCTTTGGGGAGAGGGGATGTATTGAGATATGAAGCCATTATTTTTCTTTCATTAAATTTTAGTCCTAAAAGACCATTCAAACTGGCATTCAATTCATATGTTGACTTTTTTTTTTATTTAACACATAAAGTATTATCTGTTTCTGCAGGAAATAGTGTTAAGAGTTAACCCTTGGATAGCATCTAATATGACATCATATATTAATGCCATAGTAATCCTGAGGTTAACAATAAGACAGTGTTTATTCATGTTGGATAGTTATCAGATGTCCTCCTTCTTGGGTTTAGAGTGGTAATTGTACATATTTTAAACTCCTCTTGTGTGGTAATCCAACTAGATTATCTTATTTGTATTGGGCCTAATTTTTCATACTGTAAGATAATATACTACACTTTTCCTAGTTTTCCTCCCATCAGAAGTCAGAAGTTTTAATTATGTAATTTATAATCCCTATAACTGCCAGAAGTAGACTCCCTGCTTATCCCCAAGTGAATCCTCATCTTCATCAGGTCTCTCTGCATTCCTTCTCTATATTAAAAGGTGACTAGACCCAAAATGGCAGAAAGAGATGGAGCTTTTGGCTTTAAATTTTTCATTGTCTGTCATTACTTGTTCTCATAGCAGAGGGAGTAGTTCATGATGGCTGCAGCATTTAGTGGTGGTGGCTCTTGGCAGTCGCTTTCTTGCAGACTAGAGTCTTTCCCCTCCTTGAACGGCAACTAGGTTGATCAGTGAGATTTTCAACTGCTTTTCTGGATGATGTTTACAGGAGAATTATTTATGGGTCACCAGTGGCAGTTCTGATACCATACAACTTGTTTAAAATTCCTGCTAGAAAGAAATCCATATTGCACCACACAGTGCTTCTTTCTGCTGTTTTCTGAGGCCAGCATAGAAATGCTGTCTCTTGACCAACTCAGGATATCCTAAAGGATATCCAAAACCTACTCCAACCACTTTCTACATTCAGGTCACTAAAAGAGTAAATAAATCCCAAATTTATCTTCCTTTCCCCTCACTCCAACTCCCTACCCTGAATATGGAAGTGTTGATTTTGTATACATCAAGTCCCAGGAATAGCCCATAATATTCCAAAGTTTATGTTTAAATTAATTCTAATAGTGAGTATTGTATTACCCCTGTTCCCTTTTTTTGTTTTGTTTTTTTCTTTTGAGACAGAGCCTTGCTCTGTCACCAGGCTGGAGTGTAGTGGTGCAATCTCGGCTCACTGCAACCTCTGCCTCCTGGGTTCAAGCAATTCCCCTGCCTCAGCCTCCTGCCTAGCTGGGATTACAGGTACATGTCACCACGCCCAGCTAGTTTTTTGTATTTTAGTAGAGACGGGGTTTCACCATATTAGCCAGGATGGTCTCGATCTTCTTTCTGACCTCGTGGTCTGCCCACCTCTGCCTCCCGAAGTGCTGGGATTACAGGCACGAGTCACCACGCCCGGCCCCCATGTTAGGATTTTTAAGAATATGTGCTGCTAATTTAGGGAAAATCCTCAGCTAGGAAAAGATCAACAATTCCCATGCCCACATGTCTTTATTTCTTCTTGATACACCTATAATCTTTGATGCTACTGACTAATTCCAAGGAGTATTCTGATTCCATTAGAAATTCTGCAGTAGTGGAGGACATTATTACTTTCTTGTATGCCATTAGTAACATGATGAACATTTTTGAAGAGCGGCTTTATTAGAAATGAAAGGGAAATTTTAAAAATGGAAATATGTGAGTTTGTAAAGCACAACTTGCATATGTCAAAGAAACTAAAGTTTAACTCAGCTTAGCTGAAATAACTTTTCTAACGTACAAGCCAAGAGTTTTCTTTCTTCTTAGTATTGCTTTGTCAGGAAGCCTGAAGGATATTTAGGTAGATCCTGTCCTTCATTCAAGTTAGACCACTTTATCTGTTTCTCATAGCTGTTATTTGGACTTCTTTTTCTCTCTGCCACCTGGCCTGACCTCTATGGAAGTTTAAGTCTGTTTACCTCCTCTTAGCTTCCTACCATGGAAAGCAAAAGACTCCAACACGTCAAAGTTCCAGAGCCCTATTAGATGCCCAATTTCCTACAGGAGGCATGTCTCCACTCTTCCTACTTTCTGAGATTCTCTAGTAAAGTCAGTCATGTCTATTTTTTTTCCCATCCTTCCTAATTTCCAGAGAAATGTTTTTTCCTTGGCTTAGAGTAGAAAAATACTTCAACACATATATTCTCATCCAAGTAATCACCAAGGTTATTAAAAATGCATGTGCTGAATGATAGAATAATTAAAAAGAAAGATAGCCCTTTTTCCCAAATGAATATTCACATTTTCTTGTTTTCCTAATACCAAATGTCCATCCATAGAGATTTGTGCCAAGGATGTTGGCAGGTTTTACATCAATTACTCGTATTTTATGAGAGAAAATGAATTAAGAAGGAGTGTTCTGGGGAAGCAATTATTCACTTTGTTTTTCTCAACTTATTCTTTTTTTCATTCTATTTCAGTCTTTGTTTCTTTTGGCTTTTCTTCCATTGACAATCTTTTTCCCTTTTATTTTTGTTTACATTCAAAAATGTCCTACTCTGCTTCTAACTTTTTATTCTTTTAATCAAAACTTACTCCTCAAAATATGGGGTCTTAAGTTTAAAATGTAGTTTAAAACATGTTAAAATTGTTTCTTCGGCTGGGCATGGTGATTCACGCCTGTAATCCCAGCACTTTGGGAGGCCGAGGTGGGCAGATCACATGAGGTTGGGAGTTCGAGACCAGCCTGACTAACATGGAGAAACCCTTGTCTCTACTAAAAATACAAAAATTACCCAGGCTGGTAGTGCATGCCTGTAATCCCAGCTACTCAGGAGGCTGAGGCAGGAGAATCACTTGAACCCGGGAGGTGGAGGTTGCGGTGAGCCAAGATCGCGCCATTGCACTCCAGCCTGGGTGACAGAGCAAGGCTCTGTCTCAAAAAAAAAAAACAAAAATTTGTATCTTCATATTAGATTCAATTGTCTTAGGAAGTGAAGAAAGAAGGATGAAGAGGAAATTATCTCTTGGATTGCTTTCCAGGAAATCCTTCTCTATGCTTTAAAAGCTCTTATTCTTTTCTAGGAGTCCAATGTGCTGATTGCTGCTAACAGTCAGGGTACAATTAAGGTAAGCTATTTACTGTATCTCCATTTTAAACTCAGGACCATTTTTAGACTGAAACAGGATTATGGAAATATACCATTGTACTGAGCCTTAGCGATCATCCCAAATCATGGGTCTCTGTCTCCTGGCAAATGGCTTGATTTAAGGAAAAAGAATAGGTAGCTTGCATCTGTGGAGAAGATGATAGTGCTTGTTGAGGTTGTATGGATGCTAGATGGATTAATAGATGGTCAGTTTGAAAAACAGATAAAGACTAGTGAACATTCACTGGGGGCTAAGCACAGTTTAGCTTCTGTTATGCCAGTACAGCTATCCCACAGGGCTTTCAGTAGACAGAACCCAAAACATAGCAGGAGATGCAAGATATAGCAGAAGATGCTTAGACATCACCAGATTTAAACATATCTTAGTCTTATTTTATTCTCTTCCTCATGGTTCTCTTTCTTCTGTTCCCTAAAAAGTAGATTTTTCCTCAGTTGTTAAAGGGGTGAAAAAGTTATTTTAGTGTTCAGTTGAAAATTGATAGATGTGATTCAAGGAAGCCTAGCCATAAAACAAAAAGAAAGAAAATTGATTGATGCATATATAGCACTTGTACATGATACACTGGATAAATAAATCCTGAGATAAGCAGTGAACTTTCTAAACAAAACACCATTTTGGTGGAGTACCTGTTTTTTCCACATATTCTCTGCTTGTTTGGTAGAAATATTAAAAGTTTTTTAACAAAACATGTGTGTGTTTCTCCTGCCACTTAGCATTAATTTTGCCATAGCTTCCTTAGACTCATAAGTGGAGAATGACCCATCAGCCAAGGCAGCAAATCCTAGCCTAAACATTATTCTACAGAGGTGAATTATTCTATAGAGGTGAAATGAGCAAACTTAACACAAAAGAACTGCACTAATTTACCTGGTAGTCTCCTTTTTTAGGCAGCCAGTTTCTCTATTTGAAAAGCCTCTTTAGAGAACCACTGAGAGCTTAAATGAAAACAAGGTTTGTTAACTGATCAGTGTTTGTTATGTTCTGGAAGCCTCAAGCAAGATGGTAGAAGGTCGTGGAATATCTGATTTAAGTGACTTTCTATAGTCTCTCAGTCTCTCTCTTACTCTCATGTCAAGGCGTGAATTGAAAAGGTACACCTTACTCTTCAACAGGTTTATCCTTTGCACCAATTGGAATTGCCAACGTATCTGCAGGAGCTCAAAACTACATAGGTTCTCATAGGATCCCACTGACAAATCTAAGATTTTGTTCAGCATCATTGACCTCTTATGTTAAGTAGCCTAGTTACCTAATATAAAGACAAAAACATTATGGAAGCACATATATTAGTCAAGCCTTAGCCGAGCAGCAGGGGAAAGATTGCACATTTAAATATTTGCTACTTAGTGAGCGTTGTAGTGTCCATCTAATGTAATTCTTTTTCACAGTGTCTCATAACTATCCTCCTGTTCTATGATCTTTCTTAGCCATTTGCTTCCTCTTAGTTTTAGCAGTATCACAGCTGACTTATGACAATATACTACTTTAATTCTAAAAATACAAAGGATCTGGACACTAGATGATTGGCTAGAAATGGATGAAGCAACAGGAAAGGGCAAGACTTTAGGTCCTGTATACCTTGATCATTATAAACAGTGTTTATTGATGGAAGAAGAAAACAGACTGAAATCCTAAACAAGGATACTTAAAACTTTCATAAGAATATGGAAAGATTCTAACATATATTCCAAAAATGTTATATTTGTGCTATGCATTAGCCAATGTATTTCTCCACATGTTTTATGTAGTTTACCTTGAAGGCTCCCAAGTTAACTGTGGAGATAGCTAATCTGAAAGAGTTCATGCAGCTGTTAAGCTGCAGGTCAGAAAGGATTAATGTCCAATCCATTCAAATTCTTTGACGTTTTCCCACTTGGGAAACATTCTTTAAATTTGCTTCTCTATTGGTAAATATAGTAGAGTCATTAAATTCCTTTTGTATCTTAAATGATTTTATTAAATGGATCCTTTTTTCCCCCCAATTAGGTGCTAGAATTGGTATGAAGGGTTAACTCAAGTCAAATTGTACTTGATCCTGCTGAAATACATCTGCAGCTGACAATGAGAGAAGAAACAGAAAATGTCATGTGATGTCTCTCCCCTAAGTCATCATGGGTTTTGGATTTGTTTTGAATATTTTTTTCTTTTTTTCTTTTCCCTCCTCTGTGACCTTTGGGACATTGGGAATACCCAGCCAACTCTCCACCATCAGTGTAACTCCATGGACATTGCTGCTCTTGGTGGTGTGGTTATCTAATTTTTGTGATAGGGAAACAAATTCTTTTGAATAAAAATAAATAACAAAAAAATAATAAAAGTTTATTGAGCCACGGCTGAGCTTGGAAAGTTCCTGTCAAATGCAGCAAGAGATAACTCTTTTTAAGAAGTAGCATATGTGAACTATAATGTAACAGTGAGTAATTTGTAAAGTTCGTATTTCCCAACCTCTTTGGGAATTACGCATATCAATGTAAACAAAATATAAAGTACATAGATTTCTGCCAGTGAATTTACTGTTTACAGTTGATAGAAAGATTACTTTATAAAATTCTTTCTTCATTCTCTGACCAGATTTATATCATCAGCAAGTACCGTGTTGTCCAGTCTCTCTGAATCTGGCTAAGGATCTAAAATTTTGACCTGTTGAGACCACATTTAAACAGAAAGAGAATGTTAGTCTCTGACAGCTAGCTCTGTCTTTGCCTTTGAAATGTTACATAAACATACCATAAGCCCTAAATGTATATACCAAACCAACTAGTCCATTGCTTTTAGTACCATCCTAGGCTGAGTAATGGCTTGGAGCAGGAGTCAGCAAACTTTTTCTGTAAAGGGCCAGATATATTTTAGGTTTTGCAGATCATATGGTCAGTGTCACAACTATTCAGTTCTGCCAGTATAGCAGGAAAGCAGCCACAGACATATGTGAACAAATGTGCATGGCTGGGAAGTAGGCAGAGGGTCAGATTTGGCCCACAGACTTTAAGCCCTTAACTTAGAGGAAAAGGATTGAAAGCCCTGTTATCCAAATTTCTAAGCCATATGGTCACTTAAATTATCTAGTTGGTTTTTATAAATTATTTTCAAATTTTAGAAGGAAAGAAGACCAGCAAGTCAAGCAAAAGCGATGTAAAGAGCTGCTTTAAAAGTTATCAACAAGGCCAGGCGCGGTGGCTCGTGCTTGTAATCCCAACACTTTGGGAGGCCGAGGCAGGCAGATCACGAATCAAGAGCAGCGTTATCTTGGTTCTGTGAGTTAAGACCTGATAAACTTTTAGACTCAATTACAGGTCACCAACCAGAACAATATTAGTTGAACGTTGTTTCCAAGATTAATAAAGGACCTTTTGGAAAGATGTAGAAAGAATATTCAAATGTAGAAAACCCTCCAGATATGAAGCAGAGAGTTAATGCCTCCTGAATGCATTTAAGTAGAAGCATATTACTGTGATTGTTTTATTTGTTTTATTTGGTGTCACTTTTTTAATGTTTATTTCAAACTGTATACATTGTGGGGCCATTTAATTTCTGTATGTTTGTAAGAATAAGGTACATTTAGTTATCAAAGGGATTTAGTTTTTAATTATTTTAAGAAATCAGTGCTTCATTTAAGTATTTTTTCTAATTTTTTCTTGTAAACAGAAAGCGTTTTTAAGTTTGAGATCATCTCTGCGAGATGTCAGGATCAAACTAATACTACTATTCCTTGCAAAAACAACATACTATTAAATAACTTAAAAGTAATATACATTTTAACACCAAAAAACTCCTCACTCAAGAACAGTATAGCTTGTCAAAATGTTCCAATTTAATCTTTACTTAAGTGGATTTGTAGGGATTTCTCAGACATTAAAGATGGAACATTGTTTTTCTTTTTTAAATAGAGATGAGGTCTCTCTCTGTTGCCCAGGCTGGTCTTGAACTCCTGTCTTCAAGCAGTCCTCCTGCCTCAGCCTCCAAAGTGGTTAGATTACAGGTGCAAACCACCATGCCAGCCCAGTCTTGAAGAATTTTTTTTGAGAGAGGGTCTCACACTGTCACCTGGGCTGTAGTGCAGTGGTACAGTCATAGCTCACTGCTCATAAACTCCTTGGGGCTCAAGCAGTCCTCCTGCCTTACCCTTCCAAGTCCCTGAGAGCACAATTTATTTTTGTAGAGACAGGGTCTCACTATGTTGCTTATGCTGGTCTGCAACTCCTTGGCCTCCCAAAGTACTGTACTTGCACCCAGCCAAGATTGGAGAATTTTATACAGTTCTTACAAGAAGATTGAACTATTAAATATCAAAAAACTTACGAGAGTGTGCTACAACTTCAGAAAGATTAGCCTGAACAATGAAGAGAGAAGTATGGGCTAAATTGAAAGAAGTGGAGGAGCCCAGTACAATGGCGCCTTCTAGAACAGAACTGAGAATTTGAATTTGGTCATAAAGGCAGTTAAAGGGAGGGGCTAAAGGGGATGGCATGATCTTGATTTATGGTGAATGGATAGATGGGGTCAGGAGTGCAGTTAGGAAGGTGACCAATCAAGAGTTTATGGGGACTTGGAGTAAGGTTGCAACATTATCCAACCTGAAAGTTTGTTTCAGCTATAGAGTTCGCCACAATCTTAATTCTTAATCTTGGAAGATTCTTAATTTTTAAAGTCATTGTCTTATAAGTTGTGAACAACAAAGAATGTAACTCAGCAAATTTATTTCTTCGGTGGTTATACAATCTTCAGCCAGCATTAAGTCACTTTGGAAACTCATAACCAAAATGTTCATGAGCTATTTTGGGGGACCAGTTCTCTAAGTCAGCAGACCTAGAAACTCTCCAGACCTGGTCCTAAATATAAGAGTAATTAGTCATTGCCTTTAATACAATTATGCAGATAAAACTGGGATTATGAGAAGTCTGCATACTTAGAAATGAAACATTAGGAGGTGCTACCTTAGATCTGGAGCCAGTTATGTTACATGACTAACATTAACACTTTACCAACAGTAGAAATGTGTTGTTCCTCCCAGAGCAGTTAGCTAACAAATCCACATGTGGCTTCTGGTTAATGTATTAGGCACTTCTGGACTGTTGGACTGAAAAGAAAATCATAGTGATATTCTAGACATATTTGTTGAGCTCCCCCTTTGTGTAGGGAACTATGTACTATGTACTCAGGATGGATATAAATAAGATTTGATCCCTACCCTCAAGAAGCTTGTTGTTCTTGTGGAGAAACAGATAAGTATACAGGGTGTAAGTACCATGATAGACAAAATCTTCAGGTGCATGCGGGAAAAACATAGAGTAGTGGGAGATTAAGGACTGGTAGAGGCAGTTTTCAGGATTTTTTTGTGTGTGTGTGAGAATTAAGCTATAAGAGGCAAAGGAACATCAAGCCCAATGGAAGCAAATTTTTTAAGTATGAGTAGCTCCCATGGCCAAAACTGGAACAATTTGAAAAATAAAGTAACATGGAATTATAACCCAAAGTATAAAATAAATATGTGAATCCATGTTGATATAAACAAATGATTGAATAAATACATAAAGACAAATTTTCCATGAAGAATTTATGTAGATAAAGAGATGGAGCATAACTTTCCACTCCTTCAGTATCGTCTGTGCTTATTGACTTCCCTCCCAAAGAGTACAGTATGGAAGAGGAGAAAAAAAGAGTCAATTTAAAATTGAGAAGCCTTACAAAGACTACCTTGGCCAGGTGATCAAGGTCAAGATCCAAAGTGGTAAGTCATGTTGATAGTATATACTCTTGTTATGATGCAATGAAAAATGGCATTTTAACTCTGATCTTTCTTCCAAAAATAACCCCATAACCCCACCCTGAGAAAAACACCAGATGAATTCCTGTTGAGAGAACCTACTATAGCAGGGGTCTCCAACCACCAGGCTGCAGACTGGTACCAGTCTGTGGCCTGTTAGGAACCAGGCCACACAGCAGGAGGTGAGCAGTGGGTAAGCGAGCATTATCTCCTGAGCTCTGCCTCCTGTCAGAATCAGTGGCGGCATTAGATTCTCATAGGAGCACAGTCCCTATTGTGAACTGCACATGCGAGGGATCTAGGTTGCACACTTTTCATGAGAATCTAATGCCTGATGAACTGACATGAAAGGAACAGTTTCATTCCCAAACCACCACCCCATCTCTTATTGTTTCAGCTAATCAAGTTCTCCACAGTTAATCTTGGAAGATTCTTAATTTTTAAAGTCATTACTGAGTTTCCATAGATGTCTGGTCTATGGAAAAACTGTCATCCACGAAACTGGTCCCTGGTGCTAAAAAGGTTAGGGACTGCTATGCTAAATACCACAAATTAGCACTTTAATCAGCTAATTTCATAGTATCACAAATGCTGATACTAAATACCACAAATTAGCACTTTAATACCTGATCAGTGCTCAAAACTGTCAAAGTTATCAGAAACAAAGTCTGGGAATCTGCCATAGCCATGAAGAGCCTAAGGACACTTAAATATACTGTGCTATAACTGGATGGGATTTTAAAACAGAAAAAGACGTTACATAAAAAGAAATCTGAATAAAGTGTGGACTTTACTTGATATTATTGTATCCACATTGGTTCATTAATTGTAGTAAACATACCATACCAACATAAGATGTAAACAGAAGAAGTGGAGTGTGAAGTATATGGGAACTCTCCTACCTTTGCAGTGTTTCTGTACATCTAAACATTGTTCCAAAATTAAAAGTTTATCAAAAAACTTTTAAATTTTAAAGTATGAGGATTATTAAAGTGCAAGACAGAAAGTAATGGGAGTGACAGCTGAGAAGTATAGATTGTAAATCAGTGATCTGTTCCAGTTGTCAACTTAAAATAGACACAGGCCGGGCGCGGTGGCTCAAGCCTGTAATCCCAGCACTTTGGGAGGCCGAGACGGGCGGATCACGAGGTCAGGAGATCGAGACCATCCTGGCTAACACGGTGAAACCCCGTCTCTACTAAAAAATACAAAAAACTAGCCGGGCGAGGTGGCGGGCGCCTTTAGTCCCAGCTACTCAGGAGGCTGAGGCAGGAGAATGGCGTAAACCCGGGAGGCGGAGCTTGCAGTGAGCTGAGATCTGGCCACTGCACTCCAGCCTGTGCGACAGAGCGAGACTCCGTCTCAAAAAAAAATAAAATAAAATAAAATAGACACAAAGAATATGGAGTTTAGAGATTTGCATTTCAGTCCCAACTTTGTCACTAAGAAATTGTGTCGTTTTAAAGAAGGTGGTAAACCTCTTCACTCCATATTTATCTCAAAGATTATGCTGAACAAAGTCCATAGTCATTCTTGGTGATTTAGTCTCAGATATCTGAGTGCTTGTAGTTATTTATTTATTCTTTTTCCCAGAGATCATTACAGCTTCTCGACATGAGAATCAAGAACTTTTTCCGTTCGTGTATGATTTTGTTACTTCAAAGAACAAATCACAGGTTTGTTCAGTTTTAGAGTCAAACTTCCTATTGCCCAAATTCTGAAAGTTCTGAAAGAGGTCTCAGGCTGGAAGTGGGTAGAATTTCTCCTAAATTCTAAATTCAAGTTCCGGAACATGGTAGCAGTTCACGTTAATTATTGTGTGAAATAATCACCTTTGGTAAACAGCCGAAAGAAGTGGTTTTTTTTGTTTTTTTTTTTGAGACAGAGTCTTTGTTGACCAGGCTGAAGTGCAGTGGTGCAGTCACAGCTCACTGCAGCCTCAACCTCCCTTGCTCAAGCAATCTTCCTTTCTTAGCCTCCTGAGTAGCTGGGACTGCTGGCACACACCATCATGCCCAGCTAATTCTTTAATTTTTTGTGGAGATGAGCTCTCCCTATATTGCCCAGGCTGGCCTCAAACTCCTCCCACCTTGGTCTCCCAAAGTGTTGGGATTACAGGCATGAGCCACCACACCTGGCCCTGAAAGAATGATTTATCCTAGAAACTTGTTTGTGTGAGCTTCATTGGTAAAGCAGCCTAATAATTCAGTGCACTTCCTTCTTTGGTACCTTAGTTAGTAGTTTGTAATGGGTATGAGCAGTTATTCCGAAGCAATGAGTAAAGTTGTTGAGCCACTTGCATACGGTGGTTTCATTCCTTCAACAAAAATTTTAGTGGGCCGGGCATGGTGGCTCACTCCTGTGATACCAGTACTTTGGTAGATCAAGGCGGCCAGATTGCTTGAGCTCAGGAGTTTGAGACCAGCCTGGGCAACATGGCAGAACCCCGTCTCCACTAAAAGTACAAAAAATTAGCTGGATGTGGTGGTGCACACCTGTAATCCTAGCTACTTCAGGGGGGCTGAGGTGGGAGGATGGCTTGAGCCTGGGAGGTGGAGGTTCAGTGAGCTGAGATCATACCACTGCACTTTAGCCTGGATAATAGAGTGAGACTGTGTCTCAAAAAAGAAGTTAAAAAAATTTTTTAATTAAAAAATCAATTCTAGTGCTTACTATGTGATAATCTCTTTTCCAGGATCGGAGTTAGCAAATTTTTTTTCTGTAAATAGCTAGATGGTAAATATTTTAGGCTTTGTGGGCCAGAAAGTCTCCATCACAACTACTTAATTCTGCTATTGTAGTATGTGAAAGCAGCCCTAGAGAAAATGTAAACAAATGAATATGGCTGAGGATAGAGAGGAGAAAGTGCTCTTTTTATTCTCTCAACAACCAGTCAGTTCTGCAGTGGACACTGGCTGGGTGTCCTCTAATTCGGTTCAGTTCATACACTATCTACCTGGAGATGTTGCTGATGGAAGGTATCCGAGTTACCGCGGTGAATCTGTACCGGTCTGCAACAACCTCAGTTCTCGCCTCCTCAGAAGAATTTGACTATTGGGCATAAGGCAGGAAAAGAGACTGAGGCAAGTTTCAGAGCAGCAGTGGAAGTGTAAAAAGTCTTTAGAACAGGAAAGCAAAGAAAGTACACTTGGAAGAGACCTAAGCAGGGACCAACATCAAGTGCCGTGTTTAACTTTGATTCTAGGGCTTTTAGGCTGGCCCCTTTCCCATGATTCTTCCCTTAGGTTAGGCTGCCCCCATGCACAGTGTCCTTACCCTTGCATGCACAGTGTGTTTAGGAAATGATACACGTGCCTGAGGCTCTCTTCCTCTTTCCAGTGGCGTGCCCCTTGAAGGTCATACTCTGCCGTTTTGTCTCTTAATACACATACCTGGGAAGTTGCATATCCCTGGTGTTTACATTCAGTTAACACTTCAGTGCAACAGGTGTGGACCATCAGAAAATGACCTCTCCCTGGCACCTGGCTGCCAATTTATCACTTTTAGAGAGGCAATGTGGTAATTGTTGAACCATCACCCAACATTCCTAGTGGGTGGGAGAATAGCCTTCATCTGCTCCACTCATGCCTAACTACCTGTAACAAAGATAGCATCAGATCCCACAGGTGAGGGCTCAGTCCCATAAGACTTCCCCACTACGCACACCTCCAATGTCAGTTGCAAACTCTGGGTGATTTTACCTGTTCTTCCCACAATAATTCCCCACTACCCACACTTCCAATGTCAGTTGCAAGCTCTGGGTGGTTTTACCTGTTCTTTTGACCAACTGTAAATCAAACTCTCCTTTGGGTTTAATTTCCTAGAGCAGCGCACAGAACCAAGGGAAACACTTAAGTTTACCAGTTTATTAAAAGGGATATTTTGAAGGATACAAAGGAGCAGCCAAATGAATGTCTTCATAGGGTGAGGTCTGGAAAGGTCCTGAGCACCTGCACTTCCATTCCAGTAGAGCTGGAGTGTACCACCCTCCTGTCGCAGGGAGGCATTCTGCTATCCAGAAGCTCCGCAAACCCAATCTTTCAGATATTTTTATGGGAACTTCATTACCTAGGCATGATAGATGAAATCATTGGTGATTAACTCAGCCTTCAGTCCCTTTCCCATCCCCAGATGTCAGAATGGATGGGGCTGAAAGTCCCAACTTTCTAATCATGCCTTGGTTTTTCCAGTGACCAGCCCCCATCCTGAAATTGCCATCCAGTCATTAGTCAACTCAGTAGCATACAAAGACACTTTGGAGATTCCAAGAGTATATCAGGAAAGGGAACAAAGACCAAATATGTATTTCACAATGTCACACTGTGCCAACAAAACCACTGAAGTGTGAATTGTCATGTGTCACAGAAATTTTTTATTTTTTTCAAGCATTTAAAAATGTAAAAAGCATGTATCACTCATGAGCCATATATGAAAAGAAAAAAAGCCACAGGCTGGATTTGGCTTGCAGGCCACAATTTGCTGACCCCTGTTACTAGCTGCTGACTAGACAAAAGTAGCAGGAGAAAGAAAAAAATGAAAATCCAAACTTTGCTGAGCTTGCATTCATTCTAGTGGATAAAAGTACGTCCACAAAATGCCATTCTCTTTCCACAATGATGTGGAGCACAGGAGCCTGGAAGGCCATTTTAGAGGGCATACTACCCAACTAAGAGGTTTTTTGTTGTTGTTGGCTTGCATGCACTTTCCACAGGCGTGTACACAGCACTGTTACACCTTGGTATGTGTGCTTTCAGAGAACCAAGGAACACTTTTCCTGTTAAACCTCAGTAATGCTGGGCAGGGTGGTTTGTGTCTATAATCCCAACACTTCAGGAAGCTGAGATGGGAGGATGGCTTGAGCCCAAGAGTTTAAGACCAGCCTGAGCAACATAGTGAGACCCTGTCTCTACGTAAGATTTAAAAAAGAAAAAAAGGGGAAAAAAAAAGCCTGGTGTGGTGGTGCCTTCCTGTGGTCCAAGCTACTTGGGAGGTTGAGGTGGGAGGATCACTTGAGCCTGGGAGGTGAAGCTGCAGTGAGCCGTGATCAGGTGACTACACTCCAGCCTGGACAACAAAGTGAAAACCGTGTCTCAAACAAACAAATCAAGCTCACGAGACAGAACTTTTTGAGTTTTTTGTTTTTTTTTTTTTTTTTTTTAGAGCCTCATTTGGTAGCCCCTGCTGCAGTGCAGTTGCATAGTATCAGCTCACTGCAACTTCTGCCTCCCAGGTTCAAGTGATTCTCATGCCTCCCAAGTAGCAGAGATTATAGGCATGAGCCTACCTAACTTCTGTATTTTTAGTAGAGATGGGATTTCACCATGTTAGCCAGGCTGGTCTCTAACTCCTGACCTCAGGTGATCTGTCCACCTTGGTTTCTCTTTTTTCTGTTTTGTTTTGTTTTTTTTCTTGAGACAGAATCTCCCTCTGTCACACAGGCTGGAGTGTATTGGCATGATCTCAGCTCACTGCAACCTCCCCCTCTTGGGTTCAAGCAATTCTCATGCCTCAGACTCCCAAGTGCCTGGGATTACAGGCGTGCACCACCACGCCCAGCTAATTTTTATATTTTTAGTAGAGATGGGATTTCACCATGTTAGCCAGGCTGGTCTCTAACTCCTGACCTCAGGTGATCTGTCCACCTTGGTTTCTCTTTTTTCTGTTTTGTTTTGTTTTTTTTCTTGAGACAGAATCTCCCTCTGTCACACAGGCTGGAGTGTATTGGCATGATCTCAGCTCACTGCAACTTCTGCCTCCCAGGTTCAAGTGATTCTCATGCCTCCAAGTAGCAGAGATTATAGGCATGAGCCTACCTAACTTCTGTATTTTTAGTAGAGATGGGGTTTCGCCATGGTAGCCAGACAGGTCTCAAACTCCTGGTCTCATGCAATCTGCCTGCCTTGACCTCCCAAAGTGCTGGGATTACAGGTGTGAGCCACTTCGCCCGGCCCAGTTCTATTAATGTATCTCTAACAAAGAGAATTTAGAGGTCTGAGGTTGAGATTATTTTCATTGAATACTCGGAAAGATTTGTGCTTAAGATAGCCTGTTGAATGTGGGGAAACAGGATATTTTACAAGGCTGGCTTTTCATTTTTTTGCCTTTTCCCTTTTTCTCCCTCACCTTTCTGGTTTTTTCACCCTGAGCTATTGAAATTTCTTTTCTGAATATAAAGCAGTTTCTCAGGCTTGTAGCACTTGTATGGAGACTTGGAACCTGATTTCTTTTTTGGAATGCCCGAAGCTCTTATAAGTATTCATATCTTATAGCTAATATTTGTACATTGGCTAATTTCAAGGGACTAAATTTTGAAAGAATTAATAAAATTATTTTTCTGCTAAATTAGCTACTATTAACAGCTAGCCATTTTTAAAAATATTTTTAATGTTTAGACACTAAACTTTAGTCTGGGGTGTCCAATCTTTCAGCTTACCTGGGCCACACTGGAAGAAGAAGAATTGTCTTGGGCCACATATAAAATACACTAACACTAACGATAGCTGATGAGCTTTAAAAAAAAGAAATTGCAGAAAAATCTCAATGCTTTAAGAAAGTTTACAAATTTGTGTTGGGCCGCATTCAAAGTCATCCTTGGCTGCATGTAGCTTACAGGTTATGGGTTGGACAAGCTTGCTGTAGTCAGTGTTTACACTTTAGAAGTCCTCACTTCCCCTTGCCAAATCCCATTTGGTGAGTCCCAGGAGAGACTCTCATGAGCTCCACTCCATGGTTCCCATGGGAAAGGCAGCCTTCTATTCCTAGAAATGGAATGTGGTGCTCTGCGCTGTTGAATTGCAAAGCTTTGTGGAACAGTTTTAGTAATATATCTGGAAAGGCTTCTGGCACTCTTAGAAATTAAAAAACACTCCATGAATATAGGGCAGCATTAGCATATGCATATTAAAATTTAGTCACTCCTCAGTTTGTTTTACTTTTTATTATAGGGAACAAAGAAGTATAAAGTATAAAAATTACCAAAAAAAAAAAAAAAAGAAACGTCAAATAGCTATTCTGGGATTTTCTTTTTTTAATTTTTTTTTTTAAACTTTACATGTGTAGGATGTGCAGGTTTGTTACATAGGTATACATGTGCCATGGTGGTTTGCTGCACCCATCAACCCATCATCTACATTAGGTATTTCTCTAGAATTTTCAACAGTTGTAGAGGCCAACAGGTACAGGGATTATGGTGGCAAAATGGTTTGGGACAGGGAGAAGAGGAGGCCTGGCTAGCAGACGTGGTCTTGCTCTATAGATGAAACATCACGGGTAGCAGCCCTCAGAGAGAATAGATGATAAATGTTTCTTTCAGACCTTTAAAGGTGTCAGACTCTCTGCAATGCACGGTGGCTCACACCTGTAATCTCAGCACTTTGGGAGGCCGCAGTGAGTGGATCATGAGATCAGGTGTTCAAGTCCAGCCTGGCCAACATGGTGAAACCCTGTCTCTACTAAAAATACAAAAATTAGCTGGGCTTGGTGGCGGGCGCCTGTAATCCCACCTACTCGGGAGGCTGAGACGGGAATCGTTTGAACCTGGGAGGCGGAGGTTGCAGTGAGCCAAGATCATGCCATGGCACTCCAGCCTGAGTGACAGGGTGAGACTCCGTCTCAAAAAAAAAAAAAAAAGTGTCAGACTCTCAGTTCATCAGTTCATCTTTTCTAGATCCAGACAAGGGAGGGCCTCAGAGAAAGCCTGCTGCATCAGTGCAGATTCTATACAGATGCAAATATCCCCCACACAAGACAGCTTTGCAGGACTACTTCTAGAAGTGTTTCAAGTCCTCTGAACAATCATCTCAAAATAGGTCAAGGAAATATATTTTGGAAAAAAAATATTTTTATTTCCTTTAGCACCACCTCCCACCCCGCCCTACCTTTTGAAACTTTTCTTTCAGAAAGTTTATCATATTAAGAACCAAGTTGATAGCTTTAGAGAGATTTGTTTTAGAGATTGGTAGTTAAGAGATTGGGAAAGGAGGTGAGAAACAAATTGGGATAAGCAGAAGAGAGCAAATTTAAATAGATCATCTCATATCTTCTTGAATTAGTTTCTTAGTCCTGAGAATAGGTCAGTTCAGTTAAATTGCTGTGTCTCATTCCAAGACATGGTATTGTAGATGAACTAGGCTTCTATATATGATGCAGGCAAACAGATCTTTAATAAAAGACATTTCATTGGAAACAGAAGAAAAACAAAAGTTAATTCATAGAGTTGTCTACAAACTAGTTCTAGAGTTTCAAGTTCTGGATTTTCTGGCATTGTACATTTTCCTATACTGTAGAATCAATGTTCTAGTGAACTTTTTAAGTAGTCCATGCATCAGCAGACACAAAGGCTGTTTATATTGCAAGTTGCTGTGGTGATTTCTCTGGAAGTTTATATCAAGTTTTCTAGCTTCAGTTTGTAGGGCATTAAGAAAAGCAGTTTTATTTTTTAGTGATTTCAATGCAGAAATACAGGAGAAAAATTTAGAAAATGTTGGTTTGGAGACTTGTAGCCAGAAAAGAATTTAGCATTTAGATCAAATTGTGGACAAATAATAACTAAAAAACAATGGTCAGAGCTAGAATCTAATATCACATGTACTATAGTTTTCTTCTAAAACGTATTTTTTCTCTCTAATCTCCCATTTGTACCAAAGATAAGTCATAGTGAAATCAATACATTTGCAAAATAAATTTTAGTCATATTGTACTTAGCCTGATTATATATATAAAGTACAGCAAGAATAATGATTGACTAGGCTCTTTTTAAGTTGGTTTTGCTGGAACTTTTTCATAAGGAATCTCAGATTAGACTTTAAAAATGTTCTTAACATTTAGGAGGCAAGCCAAAGATTGTAATACTTGTACAGATTCGGTGAATTTCTTTCTTTCTTTCTTTTTTTTGGGGGGGGGTTCCTAAAATATCTTAAAGTACCTGTGCCTGTCAAAAAGTGACATTTTTTTCTTACCACAAGTTAGGAACCTTGAAAGGGAATAGTTTAGGCAAGATAGTAGGCCAGTCTTTGGATAAAGAAAATGCGGTACATATACACCATGGCATACTATGCAGTCATAAAAAAGAATGAGACCATGTCCTTTGCAGGAACATGGATGAAGCTGGAAGCCATTATCGTCAGCAAACTAATGCAGAAACATGTTCTCAGTTATAAGTGAGAGCTAAACAATGAGAACACATGGACACAGGGAGAGTCCTGTTGGGGGAGAGCAGGGGTGAGAGGGCATTAGTGAAAAGAGCTGATGCATGCTGGGCTTAATACCTCGGTGATGAGTTGATAGGTGCAGCAAATCACCATGGCACATGTTTACCTATGTAACAAACCTGCACATCCTGCACATGTACCCCAGAATTTAAAAAAAAAAAATGGCTGGGCACAGTGGCTCATGCCTGTAATCCCAGCACTTTGGGAAGCCGAGGCTGGCAGATCACAAGGTCAGGAATTCAAGACCAGCCTGGCCAATATGGTGAAACCCCATCTCTACTAAAAGTACAAGTTAGCCGGGTGTGGTGGCAGGCTCCTGTAGTCCCAGCTACTTAGGAGTTTGAGACAGAAGAATCACTTACACCTGGGAGGTGGAGGTTTTCTGTGAGCCGAGATTGCGCCATTGCACTCCAGTCTGGGTGACAGGGTAAGACTCTGTCTCAAAAAAAAAGATAGTAAGCCACTCTTTTTTATAGTCTGTTGGCTTTAAAGTCATCCTCAATTCCTCAAAGCAGTCTGGTCACATTTAAAATGTGGCATTCCAGTCAAAGCCTTGGTAAAATAACCAGTGTCTCTAATTGTGTCCTGTCACTGAAGAAAATATATAGATTCTTATTAAATGTATGCAAATAATTCTATTGCCGTAAAATAAGAATACTCACAAATAGTTTCTGGATTCTGGAGGAATCGGGTAGAGAGAAAGGTAAATGTTTCAATTTTGTTCACAAAAGTTAACTTTACTCAATTGCTGTAAGCAGTATAAGAGGAAAAATATTTCTTGACTAGAAAATAACATAAAAAGAACCAGTAATTTTTTTTTTTTTTTTTTTTTTTTTGATATGGAGTTTCACTCTTGTTGCCCAGGCTAGAGTGCAATGGCACGATCTCGACTCACCGCAACCTCCGCCTCCCAGGTTCAAATGATTCTCCTGCCTCAACCTCCCAAGTAGCTGGGATTACAGGCATGCACCACCACACCCAGCTAATTTTGTATTTTTAGCAGAGACAGGGTTTCTCCATGTTGGTCAGGCTGGTCTCAAACTCCTGACTTCCAGTGATCTGCCCACCTAGGCCTTCCAAAGTGCTGGGATTACAGGTGTGAGCCACCATGCCTGGCAAGAACCAGTAATGTTTTAAAGAGAAAACTTTAAAATCATTTGTTTTGCATTAGTTCAGTTTCATGTAATTAATTATTCTGCTTGATGTTAGGTTAGCAATTTTATGAGTCCACTTTTTCTCTTTGAAGGTTTTAGAATTTTTACCCAGTCCAGTTATATGATCTCAGAGTCATAAACAGAGATCAGTATTTCAGAGTACCTGTCAGAGTCCTATCCATGAATTTACTTGAGGAAACTCAATGTTTGGATAGTAGCTAATTATAAACTGCTTTTTTGTGAAGAAACAGAGTGAAATAATAATTGTGAATAACCAAAATTTAGAAAAACCATCATTAAAGATACAATTGACAAGGAAATTTGTTATTTCTGTAGCAAACAGCAATTTAACAGGATAATCATAATTATGACTGATAACATATAACAAGACATATCAAAATTTTTGGAATCTAACACTATTTTGGAACACATATTAGCACATTTATACAACTATAACTCAAAGATTGTTAAACAGTATTTCTTATTAACAATACTTCCTGTGTGACTTTTACATACCAAATAAGCCTAATATGTCTCTGTTGGACTTCCAGGGACTCTTTTTTTGGAATGTCTAAAAGTTAACTTGAGTTCAAAAAGACATGTTAGAATTAATTTTGGGAAGTTTGTCAAATATCAAAGATTTGAAACACTTGATACTAAAATAAGAAAGGTTTGGCCAGGTGAGGTGACTCATGTCTGTAATCCCACCACTTTGGGAGACCAACCAGGCAGATTTGGTGTTTGAAACCAGTGTGTGCAACGTGGCAAAACCCTGTCTCTACAAAAAATACAAAAATTAGCTGGGTATCTTGGTCCACTCTTGTAGTCCCAGCTACTCAGGAGGCTGAGGTGGGAGAATCACTGGAGCCCATGGAGATTGAGGCTGCAGTGAGCTGTGATCATGCCACTGTACTCCAGCCTGGGTGACAGAGCAAGACTCTGACTCAAAGAAAAAAGAAAGAAAATAAATCTTTTAATTATTGCTTTGGCTTAATGACTACAATTTTATGTTACTTGTGATCCTATTTTGATCAATTCTTTTAAACTTTTTGTTGTTATTTTTATGAGACAGGGTCTCACTCTGTTGCCCAGCCGAGTGCAGTAGCATGATCATGGCTCACTGCACTTCAGCCTCCCAAATAGCTGGGACTACAGGTACATGCCACCACACCTGGCTAATTTTTGTATTATTTATAGAGACAGGGCCTCTCCGTGTTGCCCAGGCTGGTCTTGAACTCCTGGGCTCAAGCAATCTACCTGCCTTGGCCTCCCAAAGTGCTGGCATTACAGGTGGGAGCCATCACACCAACCTTAAAGATTTGCAAAGCAAAACCTTTACTCCTTTGATTGAGCAGTTTTCCAAATAATTTAAAGATTTCATAAAGACAGCGTAAGCAAATGTGCTCCTAGGTTTAGGGTGGGGGAAGGGTTGTAGTTTACTTAAAAGGTGAACAAAAATATTTTATTATCTATTATTAATAATGACATGAAAATTTTGTTGAAAAGAGAAAAATAAATTTTATCCTTTTTATGTATCCTTAGTATTAAAGTTAATTTTAATAAAACTTTATAAACATCTAATTTTAATTAGTTTTGACAACACAAAATAAGATTCTGTAAATAAGATTTTATAAAATATTTTATTTCATTTCAACTGTATTTTAAATTTAAAACAACCTTTTAAAAACCTTTACACTAGAAAAAATTACTTTCTCTTTAACAAAATCCATATATTTATGTCTTTTTGTAATGTTTAATTAAAAAGACATTTTACTTTTCATATATATACTTTGTGTATAGAATTTTAAAATAGTAGTTTTAACAATATATTAATTATAATTTTATCCCTTAATAACTAGGATTTTTAATGGAAAACCTAGGAAGTAAGTAATTGTGATTGTTATGTGTCAGGTGCAGAGCCAAGTACAGAGAACAGGACTGTAAAGACAATATCTGGAGGATGTGACCCCCATCAGCATAGCCTGGAAACAGCTGGGCCAAGGAGGATGGGGCCCAGGCACTGTGAACACACATATGTCCCCAGTTCTCATCATGGCCACTTTTCTAGACTTCAGAATCTAAACACCCAAAACCAAGACATAAGCTCAGAGACAAATTAAGCAAGTATTCATATTACAGAAGTAACAGTTTTATGAGCCTAAAACATCAACTAGAAACAATATAAAACTGACCAACAGACCCAGGCAAACATGTCTAAATTAAATTTTGAAGATGTCTTTATTTTATTTTACCAACAATTTTTTAACTAGCTTTATTTATTAAAGATTTCTGAAATCACATTAACTTGAAAGTATTTGGACACACTTACATTATGAGTACTTAATTTATGTCAATCTGGTACCATGTACACAATATGCAAACATAGACATGTACACATGTGCATAGAAGAATACATAAATACAGATTTTGTAGCTTTCGTTTAAAAATTCTAGCCATGAAACAGGTAAAACTCACTAGTTTAAAAGGATAAATTTTGCCTCTGTAAATGGAACGGGTTAAAGTTTGTTCCACGTGGCTAGAAGCCCTTATCATATTTTGGAGTAAACAAGGTAGCCAATTCACATATTAAAGCACAGAGAGAATTTAAGCTCTTTAAAGAAGTTTGGGTATATTAAAGAAAAATTAAAAATGGGTATCAAGGTAAAATCATAGGAATAAAAATAAATCATAAGAATTTACCGTAAGATTTTACAAGGAAACCAATTTTATTTATACAGGTAGCTTTAAATTTGTCTTCATTTTCCAACTAGGCCACTGAGCTCAGGGCAGAGCCCAATAACAAACAGAGCCAAAAAAGCATATGTAGTTTTCAGGCACTGCTATGGTTTGTTTATCCCCACCAAGTCTCATGTTGAAATTTGATTTCTAATGTTGGAGGTGGGGCCTGATGGCAAGTGTGTGGATTGTGGAGGTAAATCCCTCATTAATGGCTTGGTGCTAGTCTCATGGAAGTAAGTGAGTTCTCTAACTCTTTGTTCCTGTGAGAACTGGTTGTTGAAAAAAGCCTGGCACCTTCTCCTCTCTCTTGCTTCAGCTCTGTCACCATGTAAGCTCTGCACATACCAGCTCCTTTCCTTTTCTTTTTCTTTTCCTTTTTGTTTTTCCTTTTTTGTTTGTTTGTTTGTTTTAGACAGAGTCTTGCTCTGTCACCCAGGCATGCGGTGACATGATCTTGGCTCACTACAACCTCTGCCTCCCAGGTTCAAGCAATTCTCCTGCCTCAGCCTCCCAAGTAGCTGGGATTACAGGTGCGTGCTACCCCACCTTGGTAATTTTTGTATGTTTAGTAGAGATAGGGGTTTCACCATGTTGACCAGGCTGATCTCGAACTCCTGACCTCAGGTGATCTGCCTGCCTTGGCCTGCTAAAGTGCTGGGATCACAGGTGTGAGCCACCACACCCCGCCTACACTTCCTTTTTTACTGTGAGTGGAAGCAGCCTAAAGCCATTGTGATGGTTAATATTGAGTGTCAACTTGATGGGAATTGAAGGATGTGAAGTATTGTTCCTGAGTGTGTCTGTGAGGGTGTTGCCAAAGGAGATTAACATTTGAGTCAGTGAACTGAGAGAAGCCACCCTACCTACCAATGTGGCTAGAATAAAAGCAGGCAGAAGAACATGGAAGGACTTGACTTGCTGAGTCTTCCAGCCTTCATCATTCTCCCATGCTGGATGCTTCCCACCCTCGAACATCAGACTCCAAGTTCTTCAGCTTTTGGACTCTTGGACTTACACCAGTGGTTGGCCAAGGGTTGTCTGGACTTCGGCCACAGACTGAAGGCTGCACTGTCGACCTCCCTGCTTTTGATATTTTGGGACTCGAACTGGCTTCCTTGCTCCTCAGCTTGCAGATGGCCTATTGTGGGACTTCACCTTGTGATCGTGTGAGTCAATACTCCTTGATAAACTCCCCTTCATATATACATCTATCCTATAAGTTCTGTCCCTCTAGAGAACCCTGACTACTACAGCCATCATCAGAAGCAGGTAGTAAATCCATGCTTCACATACAGCCTCCAGAATGGTGAGCCAAGTAAACCTATTTTCTTAACAAATTTACCCAGCCTCAGGTATTCCTTTATAGCAACATAAATGGCTAAGACAGAGCCTAATACTTAAATATGTGGAAAGCAGGTGCAACGGGAAGACAGAACACCCAAAACATCAAGGGTCCCATGTTTATACTGACGTGTAAACCCATTTTACACTGGCTCCCTAAATAGAAGGAAAAGTCATGGGACTGGACAGTGTATTGCTTTCAGAGTATACCTTACTGTAAGGACATTTCTGTAAGGCTGCTAGTTGACCTCACGTTAATCAGCCCACTCTGTGATCAGCCCATCTCTCATGGCAAGTGTTTCCACAGCCTCTAAGTGTGTAAACTGTACCCTTTTTATCGAAATGCACAAAGAAATAAGTAACCCCCTGCAGAAATAACCATTACAGCAACTGCTGTTAGCCACCTCCAAAACTATGGTTCTCACCAGTGGCTTGTCAGTCACCATACACACAAAGGTCAAGTTTTCTCTTACAGTACAATGTAATTCCTTGTAACCACCACCCCAACCACCACCACCACCACCACCAAAACGAAAGAGATCAAGGAATTTAATACAAAAGAGGGTAGAGCTTTAGACCTGACAGAAACCTGCCCAGGACTTTAGGGACTCCAGGAGGAAAACAGAAGACACCCAAAAGAGGATGTGTGGTGCTTTTTTCTGTGTTTCTCAAGGAGTCTCAGGGTTGCTAGAAGTCTCTTAGATTTTTTTTAATGTGGTCAAAAATAGGAGAAAGGAAAAGTAATTCGAGTGGAAATAAATGGGAAGAACAAGTCAGAGGAGCCAATTTGGGGGAGATTTTGAGCTTTTTAAAAGGCCAATGAAGTTTACATGTTTTTGGTTTTGGGATTTGTTTGTTCATTTTAACAAAAATCATACCAATATGAATGGAAGCAAATGAGAACTAAACCTAATTTTAGTTGGGACACAGCTGATATTCCTTGCTTTTGTACTTTTTACCAAAGGTGATCTCCCAAGTGACTTAACAAAATCAAAGTCTTGACCAAGGTCATGACTTAATCAAGGATGCATGAGGCCTATCTAAAGAGATGTAAAGCAGTCCTCACAAGATCTAGAACCACCCCAAAGACAGCTTAAAGAAAGGAAAGTTTCACTAGCTGCAAATGGAGCACAACCCACATCTATCTGGCCACATTCTCTAGGATGTCAGCTTCTCAGCTGACTGTGAACGCATAAAGACCCAAAAAGACTCGTATGCCCCCACAGATGGAAGGAGACAGGAAATCAAAAGCTGTTTATAAAGGGAAAATAATCAATAATCGTAAAAAGTGAAAAGTGACCCAAATATCAAACCAAAAGGGACTGGTTTCCCGACTGAGAATCAAAGCCAGGCCAAGGTGGTGAAGCATGGAATTTTAACTAGACAACAAGGTGGAGTGGCTGTCATTAAAATACAAGGGATTTTAACTTTGTTTTAAGTCAGATTTTTTACTCTTCAATTTTGTCAAGAGAATTTTTAAGGCTATCCATGACATTATTATGTGTCTTTTTAAAAATACGACCTTTTCTCCACCAACCATAGGCTATGGACCTTTTTACATAATTGAGTATTTTCACTTATTAACATTTTGTGTTGGAAGGTTAAATATTAGACTAACATGATGAGACATTTTCATGCGAAGTCTTCAGTGGTTGTAGAGTCTATTGTTTTGTGAATAAACAAATCTGGATCTATTTTATATAATTTAAAAATTGATCTCATAAATACAAACAAGACAATTGTTTAGAATGACAGTCTAAAATCTTTTTTTAATTTAGGGGTCTTTCTAATTTAACAAATCCATCATTTAGCCACTGATGAGAATTTCCAATGGTATACTTATTTCAATAAGTCTTTTTATCGAAAGCCCAAGGGGTAATTTACCAGGTTTAGAAGAAGTTGTTAGTTTTCTGGAGAGGGCATAGAAGAGATGGTTTCAATTATCCCCCAAAATCTAGTCCCAGAAATAGGCTAAAATATGAAGACCCTTGTTACCACATGAGGTTAAGGATGGTGTTGTGTGTACAGTGCCACCACTATCCCACATATCTGTGGGAGGCTACCAATCACAGACACATTAATCTGTGACACTGGCTAGGCCCTCCTGGGATTGGACTTTCCCAGGGGCAGCAAGGGTTGAGATAACAAAAGTTCCTTGTGAATGGGACCTTCTATTAAGACAAATCCCCCTGAGAATTTGACATGTTCAAAACAAAAAGTATGTGCTGGCTGGGCGCAGTGGCTCATGCCTGTAATCCCAGCACTTTGGGAGGCGGAAGTGGGTGGGTCCCCCAGCACTGCTGGGGGACCTGGTGTACCCTCTGCAGCTGCTGGCCCAGGTGCTAAGCCCCTCACTGCCCGGGGCTGGCAGCACCAGCTGGCCACTCCGAGTGAAGGGCCCACTGAGCCCACACCCACCCAGAACTCATGCTGGCCCACAAGTGCCATGCACAGCCCCGGTTCCCGCCCGCGCCTCTCCCTCCACACCTCCCTGCAAGCAGAGAGAGCTGGCTCCAGCCTTGGCCAGCCCAGAGAGGGGCTCCCACAGTGCTGTGGTGGGCTGAAGGCTCCTCAAGCACTGCTAGGGTGGATGCTGAGGCTGAGGAGGTGCCAAGAGCAAGGGCTGCTAGCATGTTGTCACTTCTCAGTAGGACAAAAGGTTGCTACAGTCCTATTATTTTATGATTATTATAAGTGTACTATAACTCTAAAAAGAACTTGTTTGTATAATGTTATTCTATACAAGGTATGTAGCCCAGGAAGTGACTAACCAGATATGTGTTATGACCCATCTGAGCCTCCCATGACCACAGTTTTTAAAATAAGATTAAGGACTGAGGACTGATGGGGGCTCATAAATGATATGAGTAAAGTGTTAGCCAAAACAGAAGAAAAAGTGGTGCCCAAACAAGTCGCCTTAAAATGTGATGCCTGTGCTGTCATTGATAGTAAATAAGTTAGAAATAAGGTGTGGTTCTCTTAATTAGATATATGGCAGAAAATAAGTACATCTGTCATAGATTAGGACTGTGTGGAAATACATGTAAATACTGCCCTTGTGTCATTTAGGCCACTTGGATAAAAAGAAAATTAAAAGGATCCAGTTCACCTTCAGAAACGAAAAAATGGCCCTTCCTGTACTAAGGGACAATGTAACCCCTTAGAGTTAGTAATAACCAATCCCCTTGATCCTCGCTGGAAAAAAGAGGAGCGTGTGACCTTAGGAATCAACAGGGCCAGACTGGATCCTCGAGTAAATATCTTGGTTAGAGGAGAAGTTTACAAACGCTCTCCTGAGCCAGTGTTTCAAACTTTCTATGATGAACTAAATGTGCCAGTACCAGAAATTCAAGGAAAAACAAGAAATTTGTTTTTGCAATTAACCGAACATGTAGTCCAGTCTCTCAGTGTCACTTCATGTTATGTATGTGGAGGAACTGTAATAGGAGATCAATGGCCATGGGAAGCCCAAGAATTAGTACCTACAGACCCAGTTCCTGATGAATTCCCAGCTCAAAAGAATCACTCTGATAATTTATGGGTCCTGAAAGCCTCAATTATTGGACAATATTGCATAGCTAGAGAAGGAAAAGGATTCACTCACCACATAAGACGACTTAGTTGTCTGAGACAGAAACTGTATAATGGTACCACAAAAGCAGTCACTTGGTGGAGTTCAAATCACACAGAGAGAAATCCATTTAGTAAATTCCCAAAGTTGCAAACCATGTGGACCTACCTGGAGTCCCACCGGGACTGGACAGTCTCCACTGGATTATACTGGATATGTGGGCATAGAGCTTATGCCAAATTACCTGACCATTGGGCAGGTAGTTGTGTTATTGGCACTATTAAACCATCTTTCTTCCTACTGCCCATAAAAACAGGCGAACTCCTGGGCTTCCCTGTCTATGCTTCTTGTGAAAAGAGAAGCATAGCTATAGGAAATTGAAAAGATGATAAATGGCCCCCTGAGAGAATCATACAATATCATAGGCCTGCTACTTGGGCACAAGACGGCTCATGGGGATACCGGACCCCCATTTACATGATCAACCGAATCATATGGTTACAAGCTGTCTTAAAAATAATCACTAATAAAACCAGCAGAGCCTTGACTATTCTGGCCCAGCAAGAAACTCAGATGAGAAATGCTATCTATCAAAATAGATTAGCTCTCAACTACTTGCTAGCAGCTGAAGGAGAGGTCTGTAGGAAATTTAACCTTACTAATTGCTGCCTACACATAGATAATCAAGGGCAAGTAGTTGAAGACATAGTTAGAGATATGACAAAACTGGCACATGTGCCCATGCAAGTGTGGCATGGATTTGATCCTGGGGCCGTGTTTGGAAAATGGTTCCCAGTCTTTGGAGGATTTAAAACTCTTATAATAAGAGTTACAGTAGTAATAGGAAACTGCTTACTGCTCCCTTGTTTGCTACCTGTACTTCTTCAAATGATAAAAAGCTTCATCGCTACCTTAGTTCACCAAAATGCTTCAGCACAAGTGTACTATATGAATCACTATCTCTCTGTCTTGCAAGAAGACATGGGTAGTGAGAATGAAAGTGAGAACTCCCACTATTGAGTGAGTCTCAAAGGGGGAAATAAGGGAGGAGACCACCCCTCATATTGTCTTATGCCCAATTTCTGCCTCCAAAGAAAGAAAAAGTAAAAACTAAAAGGCAGAAATGAAATCCACAAGCAGACAGCCCAGCACCACACACTGGGCCTGGTAGTTAAAGATCGAACCCTGACCTAATTGGTTATGTTATCTATAGATTACAGACATTGTATAGAAATGCACTGTGAAAATCCCTATCCTGTTTTGTTCCGATCTAATTACCAGTGCATGCAGCCCCCAATCATGTTCCCCCTGCTTGCTCAATTGATCACGACCCTCTCATGCGCACCCCCTTAGAGTTGTGAGCCCTTAAAAGGGACAGGAATTGCTCACTCGGAGAGCTCAGCTCTTGAGACAGGAGTCTTGTTGATGCCCCTGGCTGAATAAACCCCTTCCTTCTTTAACTTGGTGTCTGAGGAGTTTCGTCTGCAGCTCATCCTGCTACACTCCATCTCAAAAAAAAAAAAAAAAAAACAAGTGTGTGCTGATATGTCTCAGGATTCCAAATCTTTTTAGGCTGGCCACTAATTTGAACCAAAAACTATATCCCTCCCTCTGCCATGATGGCAGAGACCAAGAGACAATGCTCCTGCTTGGTCACAAGCCACGTTCTCAAGGTTATAAAACAAGATAAGAATGGAACTTCATCTGGTTTTTAGATCACAGACCCACAGCAGTTTGTCTAAATAAATGCTAGTCTGATCACAACTGCGAAATTGGTCAATCCACAGGGCTGGCCTGAACAACAGACTTATGAGGGTTTTAGGTTTGTGTTCTACCCTATGGTATCCCACTTTATGATAGGCAATACAAAAAGACAAAGAAAAATACCGTTTTGGGGAGAAAAGGATTCAACAATATGAATATTTATACCAAAATGTACACCAGAGTCACTACACCAAAGACTAGTCACACAAATCCTTTTCTCCCATTAGTCAAGATTTTGAAGGGGAAAAAGAGACAGTGATTGTTACCATCCATTTGACCAGATTACACACAGAGAGAGGCAAGGAGCCTAGCTGGTAGAAATTTCTTACCCTTCTGCTGGTGTGTCTGATCCTGAGTTTTCTTGTCTGTGACTTCCAGAAGAACAGTTTTGGTATCCTGCTCACAGTGCCAAAACTATAGGGGCCAAGGGAAAACTTCCCCTTTGCCCTCTGAAGGGTCGCTGAAAGTCAGCTGACAAGAAGGCAGATGAATAGGAGAAATGGCCTACAAATTTATTAACAAGCAGAGGAGAAAACCACAGAGTGATTGCCCCAACCTCCCAACAGGGTTCAGAAGCTTATATACCATACTGAGGTTACAGAAAGAGTAGGGGCTTGCAGCCTGGCCCAGAACAGGTTATGGAGGTTGCTATATTTGGATGTTTGTCCCCCAAACCCTCATGTTAAAATTTGATACCCAACCTTGGGATTAGGACCTAATGGGAGGTGTTTGTCATGGGGGTACAGATTCCTCATGAACAGCTCATGGTCATAAGTGAATCCTTGCTCTAATAGTTTCCATGAGAGCCGGTTGTTAAAAATAGCCTGGCACCTACCCTCTCTCTTGCTTTCTCTCTTGCCATGTGATCTCTGCACGTGCCAGCTCTCCTTTATCTTCCAGCATGAATGGAAGCAGCCTGAGGCTTTCACCAGACACCAGACACACTCTTCCAGCCAGCAGAGTTGAGAGCCAGATACACTTTTTTTTCTTTATAAATTACTCAGTCTCATGTATTCCTTTATAGTGATACGAACAGATGACGACAATGGTAAATCTGACTATGGTGGTAAGACAGGGTATGGGAGGGGAAGAAGAGGAGGCCTGACTAGCAAAGGTGGTCTTGCTCTATAGATGAACCTCACAGGTAGCAGCCCTCAGACAGAATAGATGGTAAATGTTTCTTCCAGACCTTTAAAGGTGTCGGACTCTCAGTTAACCTTTCCTACATCTAGACAAGGGAGGGCCTCAGAGAAAGCCTGCTGCATCAATGCAGACTCTATACAGATGCAAATCTCCCCCACACAAGACAGCTTTGCAGGACTACTTCTCTTTGCAAGTTCTCTGAACAACCATCTCAAAATATGTCAAAGAAGTATGTTTGTGGGGAAAACATTTTTATTCCCTTCAAACAGGCCTATAAAATGGATTTATTCCTTATGCTCTTTTAACATAGCATCCACCTATTTCTATGTGAGCTGACCTACCATAGGCCATTGTATTAGCCTCTTTTCATGCTGCTGATAAAGACACACCTGAGACTGGGAAGAAAAAGAGGTTTAATTGGACTTACAGTTCCACATGGCTGGGGAGGCTTCAGAATCATGGCGGGAGGCAAAAGGCACTTCTTACATTGAGGCAGCAAGAGAAAAATGAGAAAGAAGCAAAAGCAGAAACCGCTGATAAACCCATCAGATCTCGTGAGACTTATTCACTACCTTGAGAATAGGACAGAAAAGACCAGCCCCCATAATTCAATTACCTCCCCGTGGGTCCCACCCACAACATGTGGGAATTCTGAGAGATACAATTCAAGTTGAGATTTGGGTGGAGACACAGCCAAAACATATCAGCCATCATCGCAGGTTCAGTGAAAAGCTAGTTTAGGAAAATGCTCAAATTGAGATTTCTGAAATATCCCCTTTCCTACCACATGTCCAGTGCATTCTCTCACCGGAGAGTACAACTTAGGTGGCAGGAGCTGAACCAGCCTTACCTCCACTAGTCTTCCTATATGCAGGCAACAAGACAGAAGAAGGGAAAGGGACCTGAGAATGCAGGCAAGAGATAAGATTGTTTGTCAAGAAAAACCCCAATACTGATCATATCTATGGAGCCACAAGTGGAAGCCAAAAATGGTCTTCCCAGTGTGTTACTCTCTGGGAGGTGTTCTTATCTTCCAGCATCTACTCCCTTCTAGTTATCTGATGGCGTTGTAACAAATCTTTATGACAGAAGTGGAATGCCTCTTTCTCCCTCCCTTTCTCCACCTCCCCCTTGGTATGTGATGGTAGACAGTATAGTGACTTCGAGTGTTTATTTAACTGTGCATGCTTTTTCTCCATTGTCTAAACATCCCCCGGGAACCTTGACATCAGTTTCACCTCTCCTCTGGGGTTGAGAGATGGAAAGAAGGGTCAGGAACTTGAACAGAAATCCAGCCCTCAGTACATTTCAGTAAGTAATTGCTTTCTTTTTTCCTTTCAGAGTAAAAAAAACCTGTTTCAAACTCTCTTCGGGACAACCTGTGAATTAAACATCCTATTCATTGCAGACATGCTTCATATTTCACCTTGATGGGCAGTCTTAAAGTCTCTACTTAACTATTGATAGCCACTGAGATCGCAGTAATCCCTGAGACACTCATGGCAGAATGGTTCTAATTGTTAGACAGCTTTTTCCTAGATTGAGCTGAAATCTGTCACCGTGGAATATATCTTTCCCTTCCCCACTAGGCCTAGTTTTTCTCTGTGTTAGTCATTCTGCCGGGCATTATGGAAGATATCAAATAGTGAAGGGCATGATCCCTTCATGGAGCTTTAGGCAGGTAAGATACACTGCATGGAAAATAATTTATACATAACATAATAATCCTATGAAGTAAGCATTATGCTTTCTTAAAACAAATGAGGAAACCAGATTCAAAAATGTTCATTGCTGCATGTGTTATAGTGAAAAGATTGTTTAACCTGGCGTGGTGGCTCACGCTTGTAATCCCAGCACTTTGGGAGACCAAGGCGGGTGGATCACCTGAGGTCAGAAGTTCAAGACCAGCATGGTCAACATGGTGAAACCCCGTATCTACTAAATATACAAAAAAATTAGCCAGGCGTGGTGGCAGGTGCCTATAATCCCAGCTACTTGGGGGGCTGAGGCAGGTGAATCGCTTGAACCCAGGAGGCAGAGATTGCAGTGAGCCAAGATTGCACCACTGCCCTCCAGCCTGGACAACAAGAGTGAAACTTCGTCTCAAAAAAAAAAAAAAGTTTAAAAGGCAGAATTACTGGAGTGCTAAATGGGTTGTATAAAGGATGTATGATTTTAGTGGCTTTCTAAAAATATTGAATCATATGACTAGTTTACTTCCCCTGACCAAGTAGATATCAAGGGGCACAGCTGAGAGTTATCTTCAAGGAGGACAATGTGTGCACAGGGTGACACTGTCAAGACACTAAGGCATCATCTAGATCTGATGATAAATTAATTAGTTTATGGTATTATTTATCTGACGATTAATTTATAGCAGGAAGGACTTCAGATAGGCAAAAGGAGGAACTATGAACCTAGCTGGTTGCTAAAAAACTGAAAGGTACTACCAATGGAAATGGGCAACATCTCCATCCTTGGAGATCATCAGAGGTGACCAGACAACTACAGATTCTAAATGATTTCAACATTCAGCTGCCTGAAGGCAGGGGCCTGGATGGAATTTTTCTTTCAGGTACCTTTCAGATCTGAGACTCTGATTCTAATTCGGAGGTAGAGGAAAACAGGTAAATATTTCTCTCCCTAATGTGATAGCAAGTAAAAATGAAAAATAAAGGGCCTAAAGCTGGGTGTGGTGTCATGCACCTGTAGTCCCACCTACTTGGGGAGCTGAGAGAATAGGAGTGCTTGAGCCCAGAAGTTTGTCGCTAGCCTGGGCACATAGCAAGACCCTGTCTTTATAAACAAAACAAAATAAAATAAAAATTAAAAAAATAATAGAAGACCTAATTCTCCTTCTTGAAAATAAAAATAAAAGACACACCGCCATCAACCCTGCCCTGCAATCCTCAACTCTTTTTTCAGAATTTTTCTATGCTTCCTTTTCAAACGTATATAAATCTTCCCTATGACTAAATAAGTTTCTCAATTCAGGAATGTTTCCTCAAGGGCCTGGGAGTCATCTTTTTGAAATGCAACCATCACGGAAGATAGTGTCCCTATCTCCCAGTTCCTGTGGGACGGTTACAGCCTAACTTCAGTGGGCGCCTTGCCCCAATTTGCAAAACTACCTTCTGTCATAAAGATATGGAAAGTTTGTTTTTCCTCCAAATAAAGCTAACACAGGTGGTCTCCCCAATTACCAAGATAAAGTTAGGACAAACTCTGTGTGACAAAAGGTGTTGTCTCTTTCTTAAGGACGAGTGATTGTTTATCTTGGGAGCATGAATGTACTGGTTTGTATCTGCTTGGCTGTTTAAGCGGGGAGTTTCCTTTCTGCCTTTGCAATCTCTTAGCAATTGCATGTGATGCACATCACATTCTGGTTTAATTGCTATTCACTAATAAAAAGAAATAGCTATTCAATAATAAAAATAAAAATGTTTTATGGCCAGGTGCAGTGGTTCATGCCTATAATTCCAACACTTAGGGAGGCTGAGGCAGGAGGAGTATTTGAGTCCAGGAGTTTGAGATCAGCCAGGGCAACATAGCAAGACCCTGTCTCTATTTTTTGTATAAAAATTATTTAGACTGGGCACAGTGGCTCATGCCTGTAATCCCAGCACTTTGGGAGGCCAAGGCAGGCAGATCACCTGAGGTTGGGAGTTTGAGACCAGCCTGACCAACATGGAGAAATCCCATCCCTACTAAAAATACAAAATTAGCTGGGAATGGTGGTGCATGCCTGTAATCTCAGCTACTCAGGAGGCTGAGGCAGGAGAATCACTTGAACCTGGGTAAAGGTTGTGGTAAGCCAAGATCACACCATTGCACTCTAGCCTGGGCAACAAGAGAGAAACTGTCTCAAAAAAAAAATTATTAAAAAAATTAAATTAAGAAAAGTGTTTTGTTTCTCTACTACCTTTGTGGAGGGAATTTCTGGGTTGGGACAAGATTTTGGTTTTTTAATTTTCTCAATAATTTTTGTGAATGAAGGTAAGATGGCTGGCAGTTTCTGAATAAAGTGGACAACTGAAGGTCTGTGTCCACACAGTCAGGTAAGAGACCCTGATTTTTAAAAAGTCTCCTTCTCCCTCTCTACTTGTTTGGAATAGTAACTGGATGATACCAAATTCAAGCTTTTGCTATTGAATAAACATGGGAAGTACAGGCTCTAAAATCTCATCAGGATCACCATTAGGTTCATGGTAGAAAAATATGGGATGCCAGGAATGTTGCCTGTTGGACTCTCTTGAATGGCTTACATCTCTCTCTCACATTTGGAATGGATATACACATCAGATTCTAGTCCTGCAGTGGCCTAGGGATGGCTCCCTTTGATTTGGATAAATTACTGCATTTGCAGAAGTTCTCGGAAGGTCCTTATGTCAAGCAAATGAGTTACTGGTATTTGTGGGATGAATATTATTCTAAGAGGAAACTTAAAAGTGATTTAGATAACCAGAGAGAAAGACTGAAACAAAAAAATAGAACAGGAAATACAAGAATTAAGAGCACTTTCTCTTTCACAGAAACCTCCTCCATTGATTATTCTTGTTCCCTCTGTTCCTGCTGCCTCACTTTATCCCTCCTTGTCTCAGACTGACTCCTGGAAAGGGATGTGTGATGAGCTTTTAGACAAGTGGTTTCTCTCCTTAGCGAGTTCCATGAGAAGAGAAAAAAGGATGCCACTTTTCCAGCTGCAAATGAGTTACCGCCCTGTTTGAGGACGTAGAATTGACTGCCCCCTGGCCTATCCCCAAGTCCACTTCTTGCCTTAGACCAGATTTCACCTCCAGGGACCCCTTCTCATCCACACACCATTTAACTAGAAAGGTGAAAAAGATAAAATTAAATAATCAAGATCCTGGAGTAATCGAGAACTCAGATAAAAGACTATGTCCCTGTATGAAGGCAGCAGGATGGAGAGTTACTTGGAAAAAGACAAACAAAAAGATATTAGGTTCATAAATATACCAGTATGGAAAAACAAACCAAGATGCCCTATAATCCTACCTTTTTCCTATTTTAATGCAAAGAAAACCAACCCTTTTTACTCAGATCACCAGCAAATCTGATGCCACTGAGAAGCCCCCCGGGTCCCTTGGATGCAAAGGAAACATTTAGCGCCTATGTGCTCTTCTCTCCTGCCGATATCATCCATCTAAAGGATTTTTCCTGTACCCCGGGAAGATACACAAAAGTTTGCAGAAATGCTCCACAGCTTGTGTTTCGTTTACAGCCCTGCACATAGGGATGTGCACTGACTTGACTCTTGTAGGGAATCCTGCAACCAGCCCATTTTGCTTGTTTGAGGACCTGGAGATGATCCACCACCTAAGGTGGCACTGTGACCAGGAAGAAATTGATTACCACTCCCTACAACTACAGAACTGAGCACGTTAGAGATCCATCCAGAGCGACTGCTAGCAGCAGTACTTGAAGCCTTTCCACTAAAGGTAAGTTGGGAGAGGTTGCAATGGTGTACCTGGAATAAGAATGAGTCCTCCATTGATTTCCAGCAGCAGTTTGTGGAGGCTTTCTCAGAATTTACTAGCATGGACCCAGGAGCAGATAAAATCACTCCCTAATCTTGGCAAACTTTGTCTCTGCTCTCTTGCTGACTAGCCAAGCCCAAATTAAGGAAAAGGTGTTAGGATAGCAAGGACAGACTATTGTTCAAATCCTAGCAGCAGCCACTACTCAGTTTAGGGATAAGACAAAGAAGAACAACAGAGATTAAAGACTGCTGTTGGCTGCTCAGTGAGAATTAATTACCAAGGAGGATAATCCCTATACCGGGCAAAGTATAAAGATAGCAAAGGAAGAGGAGAAAACTGAATGTTGTTATTGCAAAATACCAGGGCACTGGAAGGACTATAGAAAGAGACTCGGGAGGATACCAAAATTGCAGAGTCAAGAGAGTCAGGAAAGCTGAGAAAGATGAAACCCTCAGCTAGGAAATAGTTGGCAAATGGCTCAAAATTGACAGATTGGGGGAATCTCAGAGGTGGGAAGTGGTAAACCATCTATGTCAAGGACTTCCATCCTTGGCTTTTCTGGTAGATATTGGTGCTACTTATTCTGCAGTTTCCTCAGAAAATTCCTGCTTTCCATCTGGTAACTGATGAGTACAAGATGTTGGTATTTTGGATCAGCCTCCATTTATTCCTTTTTCTCTTGGATTCCCAAACAGACAGGTGCTCTTACTAAGGTACCTTCATTCTGACTTTCTCCTGTATCTCCTATAAACCTATTGGGGAGAGACCTAATCTGCAAATTAAAGGCTGCTATGTTTTGTACTCCAGATGGCCTATTGGTGAAGTTCCTTGAACAAAAGAGCACCTGAAATGGTTACTATGTGCCTTATAGAAGAAAAGGGACCAGGCATGGTGGCTCACACCTATAATCCCAGCATTTTAAGAGGCTGAGGCAGGAGGATCACTTGAGCCTAGAAGTTCGAGACTAGGCTGGGCAACATAGGGAGACCCTGTCTCTATTTAAAAAGAAGGAAAACAAAATAATTATCTTATGTATGTATGTATGTATGTATTATTATTATTATTATTATTATTTTTAGAGACAGAGTCTTGCTCTGTTGCCCAGACTGGAGTGCAGTGGCGTAATCTCAGCTCACTGCAACCTCCGCCTCCCGGGTTCAAGCAATACTTGTGCCTTAACCTCCTGAGTATCTGGGACTACAGGTACGTGCCACTATGCCTGACTAATTTTTGTATTTTTAGTAGAGACAGGATTTCACCATATTGGCCAGACTGGTCTCAAACTCCTGACCTCAGGTGATCTGCCTGCCTTGGCTTCCCAAAGTGCTAGGATTATAGGCGTGAGCCACTGAGCCTGGCCAGCAAGGGAATAACTTAAAAAGGACATTCACCCTGTTATACTACCACACTTCTAGTAAAGAAGGAAGGTAAGTTTCATAGAGATATACAGGTTTGCATGAGATCTTGGAGACATAAATGAACTTATTGTTCCATTAACTCCTGTGGCCCCTAACCCTGTAACTATTCCAACTTTGGTACTGTCATCTACAAATATTTTTTTCTGTGATTAGTCTATGTTTTGCTTTTTCTTCTGTTCCTCTAGTGGGCAAGTCTAAATGTTTTTTGCTTTTACTTACGAAAAAGCCCAATATCTGTGGCAAATAATTCCTACAAATAATGCCCCCCTACTATTTTCTCTAGTTATTTTTAGGAAAACTTAGAGAAATTTGTTCCACCAGAGGAATCTACAATTAATCAATGTGTAGATGATTGACTGGTAGCCTCAGAAACTAAGCAGCAACACAAAATAGATTAAAGCATCTACTGTCAGCTGAAAACTAAAATGTTACGGTCTAGGAGTCAATCGATTTTGCATATCAAACAACTTTCTATAGAAAAACAATTGAGACAATTTTAGGGATTAGTAGGGCATTGAAAACAATGAATCCCAACTTCTGCTGAGTGTGCAAAACCTTTGATGAGCAATTGCATGATAACTCTCCCTGGTCTTTAGAATCTGAGGAGGCTTTTGAACAACTGAAATTAGCTATAACTTCTCCCCTAGTCTTGAGGAATCTCAATTTTGAAAACCTTTCCACTTGTTTTGTTATGAAAATAAAGGTTCTGCTAATGAAATATTAGCTAAAAGTTGGGATTAAACTATAGGCCAATAGTTTATTTATCAGTTCTAGAAAGCACTGCACTGAGAATGCCTGGGTGTCCGCAAGAGGAAGAGGTAGCTAGCATTCTTACTGAAAAAGCCCAAAGTCTTATCTTGGGTCACATGACTTATCTGCATGTCCCACATGCTGTGACAGCAATCTTACAAGCCCATAAAGCCTAGCATTTGTCAGTGTGCCATTGAACTAACTGTGAACAAGCATTATTATGTAGTCCTAACATTGTACTTGGAAGGTGCAGTCTCCTAAACCCTACTACCCTCTTACGAGGTTCTGATTAAATAGATGATCATGACTGAACAATGGTAATGGAAGATATTAAGCCCTGGCCTGATTTATTAGACTTCCAGTTTCAAAATGCAGATTTGAGTCATGGTTCTGGGCTAAGAAAGGATGACTGAAGACTTTCTATAGTGTGGTGACTTCTTATGAAATTTTGGAAGCTTATGTTTTGTCTGGAATTAAATCAGCACAAGCAGCCGGGTTATCAGCAGTTACTAGAGCTCCAATTCTTAATTATGGACTAGTAAATTATGTTTTACCTAAAGCTGCCTTTTTACAGATTTTACGTTCAACCTAAAGGCTTTTCTGTACATAGTGAACTATAACCTAACTGGATGTGTAAACAGACTATAACCTACTCTTGGGACAAGAAGCCAAGTCTTAGCCCATCACAGCAGCCATACTTCAACCACTCACAGGTGACCAACTATTCAAACCATGTTCAAACAAAGCAAATGCCAAACTGTAACCAGTTTGGCTGCTTCTGCACCTCACTTCCATTTTGTGTACATCACTTTCCTTTTTCTGTCCATAAATCCTCTCCAGCCACACGGCAGCACCAGCGTCTCTCTGAACATACTCTGGTTCTGGGGACTGCCTGATTCACAAACTGTCCTTTGCTCAATTAAGCTCTGTTCATTTGTCCAAAGGTTTCCTTTTAATACATGGTGTCAGAAGTAGCATCTGAAATAGAGCTTCCAGTGACCCCCAGGAGCATCAAATAACCAAGCAAGGTACCTGCTGACCCCATTGTGTTCATTGTTTTCTCACAGCAACTGGGAATCATGGGTAAGCTCTCTTGGATTCTATAGCTACATGGATTTGTGTTTTGAGCTACCTGAACTTGTTAGAGCACATTTTTTTCCGAACTGTGTTCTGGAGTTTACAACAAAAACTGACTGGGTCTAGAATCAGATTGGATCTGATAATTAACTGCTTGCATCCAGTTAGTTGTTTGGCTGTCTGACTGTGTCAGACAGGAACTAACAGTAAATTGCAATTCTGCAGGGGGTCTAATTTTCGGCTTTCAGAAATTTTTCAGATTTTTTGTGTCCTATCCCCTTAATTGTTGTTGTTGTTTTTCTTGCACTGTTAGGTAGGAGAAAATTCACTGGCTAGGTTGATCAAGGGGATCTAAATGGTCAAGGTAAAAATGGGATTCTTAATTTCTGAAGAACTGAATACTCCCCCTTCTGGCTATGCCTACATTTACATGTATAAGTATTAGGCCCTAGAAACAGCGAATGCTTACAAAAATGGTGAAATGTTACTAAAGATATTTTAAAATTACAGTGGAATGTTCCAAATGAAAAACATTGCGCTTTAAAAAGTGCATTTAAAAATGAAAGCTCCCAAATTAGGCTAACCCAGAGATGCCTATTTATGTGCAGAAGCTTCTAAAAAGATTTCAATATTTTTATTACCTCTTTTAAAAGACTCTTTATAAAAGGCAAATAAAAACCTTAGGCAACTAATTGATAAGAAAAATTAAATCTGCCACCATTTTGGCTTAATAACTATTCCACCCCCAAAAGTATAAAGAAAGCTGTCCTGGATAAAGGGTTTATAAAATATAGGGCCTCAGGTAAAGTAGGTTTGCTTCTTTTTCAGAGCTATTCGTGCTGAGTCCAGACATACAGAATGCTTTCTTTGCCCTATTTCTCAATGTACTCCACCCTGAACTTGGTAATTTTAGTGAAGAAACAGTAGCTAAGTTAAAAAAAAAAACCCTGCCTATTGAACTAAATCACTCTCAAAAATACACCTTTCTGACATTTAGCTGGCTGCTTTGAAATGCTTTTGTAAATAAAATTTACATCTATAAAGGAAATCTTCATTTGTAAGGGTGTCTGCCTCTGTGCACTTGGAAAAGAGGGAGGACTGAGTCACTAGAAACTCCTATCATTGGTTTAAATTTATATAACAAATCTTACCTTTGTTTAAGGTGTTTTTCTTCCCATCTTGTCTTAACTAGGCCTTTACCTACATCCTGATTCCTTGGTTTGGGCAAATTATGGTACAATATTTAGGTCAGAAGTTTCAGTTCTCTGATTTTTAAGACAGAAATTTCCTACCTTATTTTACTTAAGAGTCATCCCATTAGAAATGCAAATCTAGGGTTGCCTAGCTAACAATTGCTTAGAACAATGGAACGGATAATTGGAAGATTGATTGTCACAATGGGGAAAATAGAAAAACTGTTTGAGAGCTGGCAAATGAGAATCTTTATGAAAGCTGTAAAATTTGCTTCTGTCATGTGTGTCTGTATGTCTCTATGTGTTATGTGTATGTAATAATATTTGATTTAGAAAACTAATTTTAAAAGTATTGGTAAAATAAGATAGAAATGGCTTCAGAATTATCAGTTAAATATAATTCAGACATTTTTGCCTGGATCTACTGGTCAGACAGATTTACATTGTCTCCGTGACATGTTTTAAAGTTATGAAATGATATCTTTGGCATTTGCCTAATCTGTCTGTTAGTTAAAGCTGTAAGGCACAGATGCTGGGCTACATTGAAGCCTTGTACATGTCTTACTGTGAGCTTGTTTTTTTATTTTGAGCCTCTGGATTCTGGGATCTGGACAGGTTGTTACAATAGGTAACTAGTAAGATATGAGCAGAGCAGAGCAGGAGAGCCCTACCTTCCCCAACCAGGAATGTCAGGTGATTATCAAGTGATGGTCAGGTGGTTGTTAACTGTCTCTCTAAAACACTAATTGGTTGCAGCCAGTGCTGAGGAAAGGCGGTTCATAGATAGAAAAACCTGAAACTGCTGATCAGCAGCTTCCCGATAAGATCTCAGGAGTTGGGTGTGCATTAAGAGGCAAAATGGCAGAATTTAACTGGTATATGACCTTCTAGGGACATTTGATAAGGGAAGAGTGCCTCAGGTGAGCATGCATACATCTCCAGTAAACACACTGCACATGCTCCTCTCCCAAGTGCTAGCAGGCCACGGCTCATGCGAACAGCCAACCCAAAGGAAGAATAACAGAAGAAGGGATGCAAGACCCCAGAAGTATGCCAACATATAAAACCCCAAGTCAAAGGTCGAATCATGCACCTGATCTCTCAAGTCATCTGCTTGGCCCTTTTCCAAATATAGAGGGTCAAGTATTTCCAAATGTATTTTTATTTCCTTTTGTTCCTGCTGTAAAGTTTTTTTTAACAAACTTCACTCCTGCTTTAAAACTTGCCCCTCTCTCTCCTTCTGCCTTATGCCCTTGAGTCAAATTCTTTCTTCTGAGGAGGCAAGAGTTGAGGCTGATGCAGACCCACATGGATTCACTGCTGGTAACAAGGTGACCATGGTGAGGCCTGGGAATATGTCCTCAGTGCCTGGACCACTCTCTGCAAAGCAAAGCCAACCTCCAATGGCACATTCTCCCTGAACCAGTGTTGCCAGCTGGCCATGCCAGGAGGGGTTTGATCCTCCAGGTATCATCTTCACAGTTGTCCTCTGTTCTGACCTCTATACCTGATATGTAAATTCAAGACCCAGATGAGCCCTTCACTACAGAACTGCCTTGGGTGCCATATGGGTACTTAGGGCCCAGGATGATTAGGGAAGATGTTAGGGAGGGTACCTATGTCATAGTTTGAAAATTCTTTTCAGTAATTTAAAATCTTTAATCTATTAAATTAACTAATAGATAGTCATAACATGTTTGAGTTATTTCTAAGTAAGTTAAAATACTGAAACATTAATTATTTAACCTAAGTTTAAGTTTATATATCTTGGCATCTTACTTTTACATAGTATAGAGAAGCTAAATATAATTAGATCTGTTAATAAACAAGAAAAACTGAAGAAACATCTTTCTTAAAACATTAGGAAATGATTTTCATCTACAAATACTGATATAAAACAGTTTAAAATTACTTCCTAGGTTTTCGCTAGAAATTAGGGTTATTAAGAGTTAAAATTAAAGTTAATATATGTAAATAAAACTACCAGTTATAAAAGAAACAATTTTATATACAGAATGTATTTTTTTAAAAATGGAAGATATATTTTTGGTGAGGAAAGTTGTAAAGGCATGAAGATGTGAGTATGTTGAAAAAAAATTTTGTCTAGTTTAGAAGCTATTTCAAGTTTGTTGCAAATTGAAGGAATAAAGTATATAGATAAAATTACACAGGTATAAAAATTTGGGGAAAGAAAAAATAGAAAAATTTTGTGAGAGGCTAAAAAAGGTTTATGAAAATCTTATCTTGTGTGTCCAAAAGCTGTCCGAGATTGGATGAATTTGTTTGTAAGGTTTTAGTCAAATTAGCTTTCATGTTGATAATACACTAATACAATAGTAAAATTTGGTTTCTCTTAAAGAAGAATTTTATGTAGTATGAATCAGAGTCAGTAAAATATTTTTGTTCACCTTTTGAGGAAACTGCAAAAAAGAAAAGGGGAAGAGAAGAGAGAAAGATTCTGTCTTAGGCTGTCTTTATTAGGCCTTTGCATTATTTGGAAAACTGAGCCTCTTCGCTATCAAAGAGTAAAGGTTTTTGCTTTTAGAAAATCTTTTAATTATCACTTTGACTAAATGAATGATTATTATTTGACGGTGACATGTGATACTACTTTGATTAAGTGTTTTAAACTTTTGGTGTATTTGACAGGCTTTCCAAATTCAAATTTCAGATTCAAGATTAAGTCACTTTGGCTTCACACTAACTTTGGGATGTCACAGTGGGTCCCTGCAGCATCCAAAGTGGGAATAATGAACAGGCTTAGCTGATATGTTAAATTACATGAGAGACATTGTCAAACAAGAAACAATGTTTAACCTTCTTCAAGTTATATTTTTATGGATATGTTTTTAATATATGTTTCAAAATTATAAGAGATTCCTAAAATTCTGATATGCCTTGTTATGTTATTGGTTATAATTATGGTTATAATGCAACAGAAATAACCAAATTTATTTGTCAATTTTGTCTTTAACCATGACTATTTTAAGTTGTTTCCACAGTTAACTGCTTAATTCTGATGCATTTTCTTTCTTCTTTCTTCCTTTTTTTTTTTTTTTTCAGAGACAAGGTCTCACTGTGTTGCCCAGGCTGCTCTTGAACTCCTGGGTTCAAGAGATCCACCCACCTCAGCCTCCCAAAGTCCTGGAATTAGAGGTGTGAGCCACCGTGCCCGGCCCTGATGCATTTTCTGAAAGCTTTTTAGAAGCAAATAAATTGCTAAAGTATTGTGTCTCCTAAAAGGTTCATGGAAAGGATAGAAAGGACCCTGATATCATTTACACTGGGTAAGAATTCCCAGAATTCTAATGAAGAGACTGACTGGTTTATAAAACTGCTAATCCAAGCAAGACAAGAATTAATTGAATACCAAGGAAATACTTTGCCAGATTTTCATGCTAGATAAGCCGGTAATGAAATTGTTAAGATCTGCAGTTTCAATGAACTCCACAGTCCAAGCCAAATTACCTCTGATAACTCATCTAATAAACAGTGCTATGCATCTGTATTGGAGAAACAAAACTGGTGTTTAAGAGGATATAAATTAGTTGTTAAATGTGGACTCATGGAGAACCTGGATAACCACATGGTCCCTCCTGCATCCTTAAAGCCTCCACTATGAAAAGCTCTGCAATTTATATATATGGAAGACAATAGAAACTTCAGGTTTTTGCTACCTGATGTGCCATTTGGACATTTATAGAGGGATTTTATTTCTCTGCCATTTTCAGTGCATGTTTTCTAGATGTTTAGAAGCTTTTTCATGCAAGAAGGCTGATGGTATAACAGTGGCTAAGAGGTTATTAGGAAATGTGTTTCCTCATGGGGCATTCTGGAGAAATCTTCAGTGATAGAGGTATTTGTTTCACTGGACAAGTTGTAAAACAGTTAAATAAAGTTTATAGATACAACAGCATTAGACAAAGCTAACTGAATCGACTGGATTGCCTTGGTCAATGGTACTGCAGATTGATTACAATTAGATCCACTTTCAATGGAAAATATAAGTTGACCCCTTATGAAATAGTCACTGGAAGGTTTGTGCCCCTAATAATAGGGCCTCATGTATCCTCTGCTTCTAAACTCTGAAATGACTATATGCTGCAAATCTTTAATGCATTATGCCAAAGTGCATTTTTTTTCCAGGTAAAGGAAGCTTTTCATGATGGACTAACTGAAGACAATGAAATCCTTTATGATCTAGAACCTGGAGACTGAGGCTTCTAAAAACACCAGAAAAAGACTGCCCTGCCACCTACACTGCAGCAATAGAATCTTTGGTCCATGGAGTCACTCATGCTAAATGTGACATAACCAAACTGAAACTGTATGGAAGCAGATAGATCCCAAAAACAGACTATGGTTGTTTTTGTTTTTGTTTTTGTTTTTCTCTCTCTCTCTCTCCTGAAAACAGGAGACTCCAGCATGAGAAAGCCCCTTCCGGCCCGGTGCAGCGGCTCACGCCTATAATCCCAGCACTTTTTGCTTGAGCCCAGGAGTTCCAGACCAGCATAATCAACAGGGCAAAACCCCATCTTTACTAAAAGTACAAAAATTAGCTGGGCGTGGTTAATCCCAGTAGCTCAGGAAGCTGAGATGGGAGAATCTCTTGAATGCAGGAGGTGGAGGTTGCAGTGAGTCGAGATTGCATCACTGCACTCCAGCCTGGGTGACAGAGTGAAACTCCTTATCAAAAAGAGAGAGAGAGAAAGAGAGCCCTTTCTAGTGTAACCCTTACAAAAAAGTAACCTGAAGTCCTTGTTCCCACCTTACAAAATCCACCATTCTGCTATTTCAGTGGGATTTGAGTCCAAATAAGAACATTTATGATAGCAACAGAGTGACATAAATAGCCTAAAGAGACAATTTGTTAAATTAAGTTTGACCTAAAGCTACTTCCTTACATATTTAAATTTGGTCTAAAAGTTTCTTCATACATAGTGAACTGTAATCTAACTGGCTGTGTAAACAGACTATAACCTACTCTTGTAACAAACAGCCAAATCTTAGCCAATTATAGCAGCCGAGTTTCAGTCAATCACAGGCAGTCAGCTGTTCACACCATGTTCAAATGAGGCAAACACTGAGCTGTAACTAACCTGGCTATTTCTGTACCTCACTTCTGTTTTCTGTTCACTTTCCTTTTTCTGTTTAGAAATCCTCTCTGACCACATGGCAGTGCCAGAGTCGCTCTGTACCTATCGTGGTTCTGGGGGCTGTCTGACTCCTAAATCATCCTTTGCTCAATTAAACTCTGTTAATTAATTAATCAATTTAATTTGCCTAAAGTTTTTATTTTAACCAGACTTAAAGTATATGTATGTGTGTGTGTGTGTGTGTGTGTGTGTGTATGTGTATAGTCACACTGATAATAACTACATGTTTGGTGTCTGTCATGCAACAGAGCAAAAAATTTTTTAAATAGAGGGAATAGAACTAAAAAAACCTCCTATCCAATTGGTAGCTGATTTATTCGGAGTTTTACAGCTGCCAGCTCAGATATCGGTAGTTCATTTTGCTAGCAGAGCTTCAAAGCTGCTGTTAAAACACAGCAATCTCTAAACTTAAAAAGCTTCACTTTTAACACAGTGAGAAACATTTGTTCATTTTTAAAACGATCCTTTGTAAATGAAAGTAGACAAAAGGATTATAAAAGGGGCTAAATGAAATTTGACCGACTATGGAAACTACCTAGCAAACTAATTCCTATGCCACAGTACCCATTTGCTTGGTTAGTATTGTTGTGTCATCAACCAAATCACCTGAATAAAAGAGGGAGTTTAAAGACACTAAACTCTTTCTACACCTACCCAAAAGGGAAAAGTATTCAACGAATGAAAAAGAGATATGCTATTTGTCAGCAGAATTCTTTACAGGCCACTGCCAAGGTAAGCCCAAGAAGTTACCCCCAGCCAGCTTTGCCAGGAACCTGGTGGCATTTGATTTCATAGAGTTAATGCCTACAGACAGTGCTTTTGTCTGCTTATGGTGTGTGTAAGGTCTAGATGGCCTGAGGTCTTTCCCTCTTCCAAAGCTGATGCTCAGGCAGTGATAAAGGCTCTCCTCTTACACAAAATTCTCACTTTTGGGATACTGAAGCATGTTGAATCAGAGGAAGTCATTTTACTTTTACTCTTGTAAGAAATTATGCAAATGTTTACAGGTTTCTGAAAGTTCCAGTCTTCTGCACAAGCAGAGAAAATAAACTCAAAAACAAAACAAAACAAAACAAAAATCAAAACCAAACATTCCTTGGATAAGATTCAGCAATCTACCAGGTTAAATTGACCTAGAGCCTTATCAATTAGCCTTATTACAAATTAGAATTTAAAAAATAAAATAACCCATGCAACAAACATGGAATCTCTTCTTTGGACTTATATTTGGGGAGCCCATGAATGTGAGTCTGAGGCCATATATGTCTGACTTAACTGAATCCTTTCATAATCGTATTCAGTACTTTAAAAAGCTTCTCTCTTCTCCCCAGAAACCCTGAGACAAAGTCAGAAAGATCTGGAAAAGAGAGGAAATCTGCCACCCCTCTGGACTAGGAGACTTCATCTACATAAAAGTGGGCTGTCACCCTGGGGAGGGACCCTATAGAGTGCTGACGATGACCCATAAGGCTATCAGTGCAAAAGACAAACTGCTGAATCCAGGCTTCCTGTGTGAAGCTAGCACCACAGGGCAGCTGGACTGTGCTTTCTACAAAGGACCTAAAACTCAAGTTTTCTACTCAACTGAAAAGAAGTATTCTAGAAAATGTATTACTATTTCTATAGTCTGCCTGGCTGTCCTGTTCATGGCAGTGGTTATTCCAATTACTTTGAGAATTATATGTATTAGAAAACAAACAGTATAATTTGTTGCACTTCTTTTTTCTTCTGCACTCCCAGAAATGTTCCCACAACCCCATATCACCAATCAGCTTTAAATTATGCTCCCAGGATGAACAGGATCTGGACTTACACGTCCAACGATTTCATTTTTAGCAGAGTGTAAGTGGGGTCATTTTCACTGGTACTGCTCAGTAGTAATGAAAGTAATAAATATGCATCCAGACACTCAAGCTCTAAATTTGACATCAAGAAAAATTAACTGGTTTGATTGGAAGGATGATATAGAAAGGCATCTAATGAATAGACAAACAGAAACTGCAAAAGACAGCTTTAATGTCACTAGGTTCACACTGGGATGCAAGTTCTCTCCGATTCCAGTACAGATAAGTAAACAAAAGTGAATGCCTGTTATATTTAAAGGTTATTCCTCCAAGGCAAATATTATACTGAATTTTAAAATTCATCATACTGTGATTCTGGTAATTGCATTGTTTGCATTTTACTATAGACTTGCTGAATTTTCAGGCAACTGCAAGTTGCCCAGAGAAAGGTACAAATAATTAGGGAGACTGTAATATGATTTTTATAGTAGCACAGGTAGATGATTGTAAGGGCAAATACAAATTAAAAATAAGAGGCTTAACTCTCCCTGTTGAAAACAAGAGAAAATGTCTCACCTCTTTCTTTTCAGACTTTCTTTTTCTATTCTTTTCAAATGTATATAAATTTCAATGGTTAAATAAATTTCTCAACTCAGGAATGTTTCCTCAAGGACCTGGGAGTCATCTTTTTGAAATGCAAACATCACGGAAGATAGTGTCCCTATCTACCAGTTCCTGTGGGAAGGTAAGAGCCTAACTTGGTGGGCTGCTTGCTCCAATTTGCAAAACTACCTTGTCATAAAGATATAGGAAGTTTGTTTTTCTCCAAATAAAGCCAACACAGGTGGTCTCCCCAATTACCAAAATAAAGTTAGGACAAACAAACTCTGTGACAAAAGGTGTTGTCAAGTCCTCTAACTGGAGGACTAGTGATTGTCAATCTTGAGAACATGTATGTACTGGGGTGTATTATACAGCTTGGCTGTATAAGGGGATAAGATTCCTTTCTGTGAAGGATAAACTTAAAAGAAAACTGATAACAATAAGGTGGTTTGTTTCTCTACTACCTTTGTGGAGAAGATTTCTGGTTAATTATATTTCCCCCACATTCCCCCAAAGCATCAGCAAGTATGCCTTCTATTGTGTTCTATGGTATTACTGTTTTATTCCTGTTAAAAAAAAAAAAAAAAAAGGTGGGAAATCTGTTCCAAACAGCCCTATGTTGGTGTAGCCAGCAGTGATTAATGAAACCTATCTGCTTTAATAGACCACCCGCAACTCCCAGCCCCCAGCCCCCAGCCCCACCCCCTAAGGACATCAGTCAACAGATGTCATCAGTCAACAGAAGAGCACTGCATTGTTGTTTTCTTTCTCTCTACGTATTCAGATACTGCTTAGTTCACCAGAAGAGCCTTGTCCAGCTCCTTCTGCCAACCTTAGGTGTAAGGCACTTTATCTTTCTGTAGCAGGACCAAGCCCCCGTAGTTCCTATAGTCCAAAGGATTGATGAAAGACTTTCTGTGCCTCCTCTGAGAGCTACTACAGCCCCAGTTTCATTTGTGTTATTAACCTTCTGCAAAGCTGACTTAGCACAGGAATATAATGACTCCTCCTGAAATGACACTGTGTCTGTGTATCTTCTTTCTTCCCTTATTTAGGAAATTTTTTTCAAAGGATCAGGCTGAGGTCCCTTGGAGGAAAGGGTCTTATCCATTTAGTCATCCTCTCCTGGTGCATCTTTGCCCCACCCCTCCCACTTTGTTTAAAGACACTTGCTTTCTTAAGTTCTCATAAAATGGGCAAGCCTTACCTTTCTAGCCTGGTTCTACTGCCCCTTCCTCTGACACTTAATCATCTAGTACTCAGCATTGGCAGATAGTGGGCACCCAAATATTTGTTGAAAAGATAAAAGAGATTTCAACCTCTAGAACATCCTGGAATATCCTTTGGTAAGCCTGCCTACAACCTAAGCACTCTTCCAGGAATGTTCTTTCACCATGGAAACCTCCCAAGATTTCACAGTGAAATGGGAGAGTTCCCTGACCCACCCTGCAGGACGTATGACAGGGGTGTGGCTCGTCTGTTTGGCTGCCATGCATGCTCAAACCCCTTACAGGATGAGGAACAAGCAGACAGGCAGGTGCAGGAGCTGGGGCAAGCACTTTTGGGCTCCGCCCCCATGGTAGCATCTAGGGGTGGTGCCTGCGAATCCCAAAGCCCAAGTGGGTGCATGTTACACTGTGCTTTTTTAGCTCTGTCATCTACAGACGACTTAAGTGTTAACAAGCTCAGAGCCCTCTTCGTACCCAGGTTCTCATCTGGCATCCAGGAAGAATCAGGTCACACGTGGACTTGAAGGATGGTGAATGCAGGGGTTTTATTGAGTGGTGGAGGTGGCTTTCAGTGGAATGGATGGGGAGCTGGGAAGGGGATTGAGTGGGAAGATGATCTTCCCCTGGAGTTTGGCCATCCAGCGGCCAATGTCCCCTCTGACCACTGCAGCCAAACTCCTCTCGACGTTCAGATGCTCCTTCTCTTCTCTACTTCTCTGCCATGCTGTTCTGCCACTATTCTGCTCTTCTGTTCATCTGCTGATGGAACCTGGGGTTTGGGGTTTATGTGGGTACAGGATAGGGGGGTGTGGTGGGCCAAAAGACAACTTTTGGGTGTAAAAACAGGAATGCCTATTCCCATTTAGGGCCGCAGGTTTTCAGGCTGTGGGTCAGGCCTTTGCCAGGGAACTGCCCTCTTCTACCCAGTATTTCCCTGTCTCCTGTCCATATCAATAGCACACTCTCCCTATCCCCACCCCCACACCACCACTATGGAAATCAGTCTCTGCCACATACATCCACAGCACTCTGATGTGTGCCATGCTAAAGGTATCACTAGTCTGCCTGGATCAGTGATTTATATATGTGCACGTGTCCTCCCACACTGGAGCCCTTGTAGGGCTCCACCTGCAGTTGATTCATCTTTAAATCTCTGTATGCCTGTGCTTAGCAGAAGAGAGGTAAATGTTTGAATCGAAGTCTTGTTCTCTTCTCTTTAGGCAAGAGAAAGAAATATATCTAGCCCTCCCCACCTTCCTCAACACCCCTCTCTCTCTTCTGACCATGCAGCAGCCAGCCTGTGCAGGAGCTGCCCTTCAGAGGGGGGAAAATGAGAGATTATTACAGTGTCACAGCACTGAGGCACATAAATATTTACAGGCTGGGTTTATTTATAGACTAGAGGAGTGTGACAGTTCTGCTTCAGTCCCTTCACTTTAGCCACTTGGTATGAGGCAACCAAAGCAGCCTTACCCACTTTCAGCTCCCAAGAGGAGCAGGGAGGTTCTCCACAAGCCCCCATATGCGGTGCTGATCGTTCTGGGCCCCCAGGTCTTGGGCACCTGGGATGCTCGTGAGGCTGCTTGGTATTCAGCATTGCCTGATTCACCTGGAGGGAGGAGGCTGGGTATGCATTACCCCACCTAGCCAACTACCAAGTCCTGTTCATGACCACATTTTAAATCTATTGCATCAGTAAGAATGGACTGTTCTGCCCACAAGTCCTTGGATGTAACTGATTACAGGCAGGGCTTTGCAGCTTCAAGAACAGATAGCTACTTTGCAGAAGCCTTTAAAAAACATTTGGTCTCATTCAGGCAAGTAAATATTACTGAGTGCCTTCTTTTCCTCCTTTTCATTTATTCTGAAACCCAACAGGAAGTGGGCAGTAAAGAACAGATAGGCCCCCAGGGGAACCTCTAGGGTCTCATACCCTAAACTTCGCACAGACAACAAGGCCTTGCATTTGCATAGTAATTGTTTATTGAGCTTTCCTATATGCCAAGCACTGTGCTGAATACTTCACATGCATTATTTCATTTAGCTCTCTAAAAAAAAAAAAAAGACTCCACCAATAAAGTGCATGTGTTCTATGTGTGAGGCCTCATTGAGTTGCACAATGTGCAATTGGATTATGTGCAATTTTCTGTATATATGTTATGCTACAATTTAAAAAGCCCTGTGAAGTACGAGCTTTTTTAAAAAAAAGAAACCAAGTGAGTTTGATCCCTGAATCCAAATTCTTTACCACAATGCACTACAAAGTATCTCTAAGAATTTTCCCTAAACACAATGGCTCAGAAGGAATGGTAGCGGCCTCAAGTTACCATCCCCACACCAAGATCTGGTTAAATGAGCTCAAGCCCACTGGACCTGGAAGGTCTCTCACCTACCTGCCTAAGTACCAGGAGGACAGAGACCTTTATGAATTTCTCACCCCCACAAACAGAGCTGGACCTTCCAGGTTCTACTTTCAAAAGCCATTCCTAAGCTCCCAACCCTCACTGGGGATGAATCAGGGGGTGATGACTCACTTTATGAATAGATAATTTTTTTTCTTACACAAAAGAGTTCATTCTCTGGCTTCTTTCAAAAGTAGGCTTCCCTAAGTATACCCTGATACTTCATACATAAGTAGCCACCTATCAGACATCCTGAGGACACAGGGGAGGTGGGAGAAGTGACCTTGCCCTTTACTTAGAAGTCACTGACACTTGAAAACTAAACAAAAAGAAGGCTGAGCATCTCTGAAATGTTAATGTAATTCAGTGGGGAAATATTTGTTTCACAATAATTTTATGTGCAAAATAACCCTTAAGGGCAGTTTCTATTGTTCGAGATGAGGGAGCAGGCAGAATGCAGAGGTGTTGGATTAACCATGTTGGTGGATTGGCAGGTCCTGCCTCAGGGCCTTTGCATTGGCTGCTCCTTCTACCTAGAAACTCTTACATCAGATAGTGCTGTGGGTGATCCCTTGCATCCTTCAAGTCTCTGCTCACACTTCACCTTCTTAGAGAGGCCTTCTAGGGCCATTCTATGTGAAATCTCCCCATCCTCCCTCTCTCTCCTTTACCTTGCTTCATCTCCCTCCATAGTTAGTGTCCCCATCTAGTCTGTGCATACACACATGATTTCTTGGCAATATGTTTTCTCCTGACATTGGAATATAAGCTTCACAAGAGCAAACCCTGTGTCTCCTTTGCTTCCTACTCTACTCTCAGTACCCAGAACAGCATCAGGTCTACAGTAGCTGTTCCATAAAATGTGAAATAAATAGTTGATTCCAAAGTAGGTTTCTTCTTTTGGGAATTCTGTGTGTCCTGTTCTTACAGTCACCTGAATGATTAAATTACATTTCAGTCTGTCCCTACCTGTATTGCCAGTATTCTCCTCTTTGTGTTATATCCTTTTTGGGAAATGAAAGTTGTTGGTAGTTTCATGAGAGATGAGAAGGTATGAATTTTAGTCTGGAAGGGACCAGAACTGATAAACCCCACCGCTGCAGCTGTATTCCCCACCAAACTTCACACTTTCAGTGAAGTGCTCCCAAAGGGGAGACACTGTATTTATTCTTTTCCTTTGTTTCACTTTCTTCCCCAGCACCTACTGTTGTACTTTGTACATTGCAGGTACTCAACACAATTTTGTGATTGAGGATGTATGTCTTCTTGAAATGGGATAGTTCCCTCGACCCCTTTGCAGGACTTGCAAAGATGTTCGCCTGTTTACTCAGCCTGCAGCTCTCAACCCCTCTTGGGACAGGGAGCACACAGGTGAGTGGGTGCAGGGGCCAAGACGAGTGCTTCTGGGTGCTGGCAGTAGTAGAACTCTATGTGGCCCCATGGCAGCATCTGGTACCCCTGTGATCCCTGGAGTCTCAGAGGGAGTGTGTTACAGTGTGATCTTTTAGCTTTGCCATCCATGGACAGCTTAAGTGTTTAATGGTTCAGTGAAGGGTCAGGGTAACAGCCTTTTGCACCTACCTTCTTGGTACCTGAGTTCTTGTCCAGCATCCAGGAAGAATCAGGTTATGTGAATGAATTGAAGGGTGGTAAATGTGGAAGATTTTATTGAGCAGTGGAAGTGGCTCTCAGTGGTAATGGGGAGCTGGAAAGGGGATGGAGTGGGAAGGTGGTCTTCACCTGGAGTTTGGCTGTCCTCAGCCGAACTCTTCTCTGAAGTCCTGCCATTGAGCCCTCCCTCTGAAGTCAAGCTGTTTCTCTCCAACACCTGGCTGCTGCTTCTTTTTTCTCCTTCTCTGTCGCTCTGCTTCTGGGGCCTGGGGTTATTATGGGTACAGGATGTGGGGAGGGGAGAGCCAGGGTGGTTTTGGAAAAGGCAACATTTCGGTGAGAAAACAGGAATGTATGTTCTCACTTTGGGCTGCAGGTTCAGGCTTAAGAGTGTGTCCCTTGCCGGGACCACCCTCTTCTACCCAGTATTTCCCTGCCTCTTGTCTGTATCACTCTCAATTTCACACACCAAAAAGTATATTCCTCAATGCCCGACTGCTGGACACTGGATCCACACAACTCGCTGTCCTCTGAGGATGCTGCTGGCTCCTCCCTCCCTGCAGCTCCAATGTGACATCCTCAAGAGGGTTCTCTTACCACCCTACCAAAAGGAACTGCTTGCCCCCAACACACATACATACATGCACACTCTTTTCCTGGTTGCTTTTCTCAAATCACCTTTCACTAACTGAAAGTATCAGTTAAGATCATCAAGTTCAGTTAGTCCATTTCACAGATGAAACCTGGGCAGGTTAATGTGCATTTACCCACAGATAACAGCTAGTTACTGGAAGAGCAGAAGCATGACGAAAATCTGCCTGCTAGGAGGATCTCCTTCCTTAGCACCCTGAGACACCTCACTGGCCCTGTGTGGCTTCCTGGAAGGTGAGCTGTGAAGCAGCCCACTCCTGGTCAGCCATTCCTGGTAGAGCCAAGGCAGGGTGAGGCCCACAGCTTGCTCCCTCCCAGCCCTCCATCCAGGCTAGGGGGGCTTGGGCCCAGCCCCCTCACAATCCCTCAGGGATCCTTTTGGCTGCAGCTTCTCCTGCACACTAGCATTTTTAACTTTTTGGCTGCAGGGGGTAGGATTTCTGAGTTCCAGTTTGAAGAGGGAGAATCTGACTGACCTGGCTAAGAACGAACCTCTCTGTCCATGTTAGGGGCACCAATCAATCAAACTGGGATTTGGTTACCCTTGAGTGAACTGTCCACTCCAGCCTCACTCATCTGCCACTGGGGGTGAGGGTGAGGGTGGAGACAGGCAGAGTCAGGGGTGCGTGACTACCCAGCTGCCCTTCAGCAGGGACTGGCTTTGTCTTCCTTTCTTCTGGTCCTTTAGAAACTGCAGAGGAAGAATTCCAGCTCAGATCTGTCCACTCCCACAGGGTCCCATACTCACGCACTTTCTACCACACCTTCTCCACTCTCATGTCTCCACCCCTGCCTCCTAGAGATCAGGGAAAGGGCCTCTGAGCACTGGCCCAAGATCTCTCAGGCAGGGCCCGTTTTAGAGAAAAGAGGTCATTTAAACACATAGCCAAACACAAATAACTCCTGGCACAGATGATTAGTATTCACTTAGCTTTGCCTAGACTTATAACTCCCAGGGTGTCAAGGAGCAGGACAATTTACAAGCTTTGGATTCAAACCCATCATTAAGACTATTATTAATGATGAGTTTGGATTCAAAACCATTAAGTCAAGAAAGGGATGATCAGGTAGTAGATATCCTATTACCTTGATTTGATTATATGAATGTATAAAATTATCACATGTACCCCCAAAATATATACATCTAATATGTATCAATACAAAAGAAGGCATGACCACCTGAGAGACCCATATATGTCTTCTGAGTCTGGATTGGGAGCAGAGACATCTGTTTCTGCACACCTGGAGCTGCTCTCCTTTCTCTGACCCACTAAGGAAGTGTAGCAGAGCAGTAATGATAAAAGTGACCTTATGCACACTAGGCTGAGCAGGCTCTAAGTTCCTTTAAAGCAAATATGCGTATGTCTGAAATATATCTTTGTTTTGTTTTGTTTTGTTTTGTTGAGACAGGGTCTTGCTCTGTTGCCCAGGCTGGAGTACAACGGTGCAATCGTGGGTCACTGCAGCTTCAACCCCCTGGGCTCAAGGGATCCTGCTGCCTCAGCCACTTGAGTAGTTGGGACTATAGTCACATGCCACTGTGCCCAGCTAATTTTTTAAGTTTTTTGTAGAGACCAGGTCTTTCCAGGTTGGCTAGGCTGGTCTCAAACTCCTGGGCTCAAGCAATCCTCCCACCTTGGCCTCCCAAAGTGCAATATTACAGGCGTGAGACAGCCTATCCTGCTTGTAATATTTCATAATTTTTAAAAAATTGTTGTAATCTGGATATTTAAACTATTTTTACTAATTACCCATTTGTGACACAGCTCACAAACTTGACACCTTGCAACTTGGTTGAGAAATATGCTATAAAGAGTTTCTGTGCCCCAAGGACACACATGATATAGCAGGGTTGCATGAAGGCATTTGAGTCCTAACACTCAAACACTAGGTGCTGGTGAAAAAAAAGAGAATAAATACAGTGTCTGCCTGCTCTTGGGGAGCGCTCTATTGAAGGTGTGAGGTTTAGTGGGAGGTGTCTCCCACCCTCCACCATATGCAATTCAAGTTAAACAATGCTAAAACCATAATATGACAAATAACAAAAATTTGCTTGCAAGTTAAAAATCAAGTCGCTTCTTGGATGGGCCCTTCTGGCTTTCCTAGATCCATGCTTTGTCTTACTGGTGGGTAAAGTCTAGACCAGTGCTGGTCTAGACTGTAGGCTCCCTGAGGGCAGGACTGGGGATTACAACACCTCATGTGCCTTACAGCTCGCCTCATGCACAGCCTGCCTCTAGTGTGTGCTGCCTCCATCTCTGTGGAATATGGAGGAACTAACTGTTCCTGGGTGTCTGGAATGGATGCTTGAGGGACAATGGGCTGAGAAGCCTCAGAAGTCATTTTTTCCTCATCTCTGTAAGTGCTGAAGGAACCCTAAGGAGGTAGGTCATTCCAGACCTGCTTCCATCTGTAACTCCTGCTCATGGACACATTTGCTGGGCACCTCATCCGGGGATGAGGACAAGGCTGGCTCACCACTGAGCACTGACACAGTTCAGTTTGAGGCAGGACCAGATTTAACATTTTTATCCACCCACCTGCTTTCCTACTATTTGTGGCTTCATATCTTTGTTTCTTGAAGGCTCTGATATTGTGATATAATAAGAAATATATATTTGATCTTCATCCATGTCCAAGGCACAAGAGTTCCTAAAACCCTTGGAACTTTCTGAGGGATAGGGGTGAGAGGAGTGTCTTTTGTTATTTATAATAAGCCCCTTTCAACCATACCTCAGTTTATGCAAGTGAGGTGACTCTTTGAGGATGGGGCTTGGTTGCAGAAAAACCAAACCTGTGATTGGAGGGTTGATACCTTCAGCCCTGGACACCATTGTTGCCTCCACCCCGCATCTCTGGAGAGGGGTAAAGGGCTGAAGATGGACTTAAGCACCAATGACCAGTGATTTAATCGACCATGCCTATGTAATGGAACCTTGCTTTAAAAAAAGAAAAAAACTAAAGGAAGGGGTTCAAAGAACTCCAGAGTTGGTGAATGCTGGGAGGGTGATGCAACCCAACTCCACGAGTACAGAAGTCCTGTGCTTGGAACCTTCTTGAACCTTGCCCTATATGCCTCTTCATCTGACTGTTCATCTGTATCCTTTATAATAAACCAGTAACAGTAAGGAAAAGTGTTTCCCTGAGTTCTGTGGGCCCTGATAGCAAATTATCAAACCTGAGCAGAACTCATGGGAACCCATGATTTGTAGCCGAGTTGGTCAGAAGTACTGGAGGCCTGAGACTTGTGACTGTTGTGTGAAGTGGAGACGATGTTGTGGGACTGAGCCCTTAGCCTGTAGGGTCTGTGCTAACTTCAGGTAGTCAGTGTCAGAATTGACTTAAATTGTAGGTCATCTAGTTGGTGTTCACAGAGAATTAGTGAACTTCTTGGGTGTGGAAAACTTGTGTGTCTTGTGTTTAAAGTGTTGAGTATAGAAAATAGTTTTCCTTTAACGGTCTTTGGATTACGTGAGCCTCCTCCTTAGGGGCAGCCCCCTTAAGCTCTTGTTAACCTACTCTTCAGGCACCAGGAGCCTCAGCTAGGGCTAGTAGGAATAAAAGTGGACATAGGATAATATGACAAATAATGTGGCTTGGCTTACTCAAACCCCATTTCTAATCCACTTCCTACTTGCCGCCTTTCCCACAGGAGTGGCCGGGAAACACCGTTTTAACTAATGAGACATAGATGGAGCTCTGCCGTGAGGTTCTGGGAAATCCTTTGCTTTTCTCATTCAAGCATCACCTTGATTCTTTTGTAATTGAGTCCAAAGCTCATACTACTTGCCACACAATAGCCAATAAGTAGAAAGACAAGGTGCTGGGGCAAGGAAAGCAAATTTTATTGGGAAAGCAAAAAAACTGAGAAGATGGTGGACTAGTGTCCTAAAGAACCGTCTTAAGTTGATACAAATTTTAGGCTCTTTTTATGTTAGGGGAAGGGAGAAGAGGAAGAGAATTGAGGTAAAGAGATTACTGATGATCACAGACATCTGGGCAGCAGTGAGGATCCAAGGAGGTTGTGAAACTTCTTTGTTCTTGGTTAAGTCACAGCACTTCTCTAAATCTTTAACATGGACAGGGATGGTGGCTCATGCCTGTAATCCTAGCACTTGAGGGAGGTTGAGGCTGGAGGATCTTTTAAGTCTAGGGGTTCAAGACCAGCCAGGGTAACAAAGTGAGACCTAGTATCTAAAAAAATAAAAATAAGAACAAAAATTTCATCAGGCATGGTGATGCATGCCTGTAGTTCCAGCTACTTGGGAGGCTGAGGTAGGAGGATAACTTGAGCCCAGGAGGTCAAGGCTGCAGTGAGCTGTGAGTTTGCCACTGCACTCCAGCCTGGGAGACAGAGTGAGAAAGACCCTGTCTCAAGTTTTAACATAACATTGTTACTTGTGCATACACCCTCCTTATCTCCTTGAGGGTTAGTTGGAGAAGGGACTATCATCCTTGCTTTAAAGGTAAACTATAAGCTAAATTCTTCCCCTAGTTAACTTGGCCTATGTGCAGAGATAAGCAAAACAGCCCAAACATATCACCCCACCGGGGGGTGGGGAAATAGGAACAAACTGGAGTTAGTCATGCTAGGTTTCCTTTTCGTGGGTACACTTTCCCTGTTTTTCCTGCTGTGATTAAAAATTTGATGTTTACTGCTTCAGCAGCCATCTTAAAATCATGAGAAAATGATCAAAAGAACCCCAGAGATTTCAGTTCTGACTGCACAGAGCCACTGGATCAGCAGCAGCAGTAATCGCCCACCTCAACTTCTTGTTAAGTTAGAAAAATAAATCTTGATTTGCTTAGATCTTTATAGTATGCTTTGTATTATTTGCTGCCAAAAGCACTATTATGAATACATATAGACCCCTGGGATGCAGGAGGGGAGCACTCCCACAGCCACTCTTACCTATAGGGACCTGGGTTCAGATCTGCTGGATAAAGTGCAGGGTCCTGAGTGACTCAGATCTCAACTGCTAGACATGGTTTCTAACCAGAGACCAGGACTCTAAGTCAGGAAACAGGGCAGGATGGTGGGACTCGTGAGTATGCTGAATTTCCTGGATGGCTGTCACTGTGGGGTTTAGGGAATAGGTGGGCAGAGTGGCCATGGTCCTATCACCAGACTACATTGCAATCCAGCTGTGCTGGTGTATTAGTCTGTTCTCACACTGCTATGAAGAACTACCCGAGACTGGTTAATTTATGAAGAAAAGAGACTTAATTGACTCACAATTCCTCGGACCTGAAAGGAAGCATGACTGGGAAGCCTCAGGAAACTTACAGTCATGGCAAAAGGCAAAGAGGAAGCAAGTACATCTTAGCATGGCAGAGCAGGAAAGAGAGAGAGGAGGGAAATGCCACACACTTTTAAACTATCAGATCTCATGAGAACGCACTCACTATCATGAGAACAGCAAGGGGGAAATCCGCCCCCATGATCCAATCACCTCCCACCAGGCCCCTCCCCTGACATGTGGGGATTACAATTTGACATGAGATTTGGGTGGGGACACAGAGCCAAACCATTTCAGCTGGCCTCATAAGGACTGAAACCAAGAAAACACTGAGGGACCCCCTGGAAGCTGGGCATAGAGAGGGTCACGCTCTACCCAGCTGGGTCACTCAGGAGACTAGGGACTCAGATAGCTCTTTTTCTTCTGAGTTGGTTCTTCTGTCTCTGCCCAGCAGTGGCAATCAGTCTTGCCAAGTCCTCCATGGGGAATGATGGTGGCTTGAGGTGAACGAACACTACAGTGTTATAGAAATGGAGGAGACAGAGCTGCTGCTGGTGTGGGTCCTTGTCATCCCCTCTCCTGCCTCCGCTCCTAGTATCATCCCCTCTCCTGCTACACCCTGTGACCACCTACCCCTCAGGCAATTCCTCCAGCCTCTGTGTGAGGCAAGGAGTTGAAGGTGGAAGCTGGATGAGCTGGGGGTGTGAGAGGTGGAAGGTAAGGTAGGCAGGGACTGTGTCTCACCCAGCTTGGTGTCATCAGCACCTGGAACAGAGTGGGTGGCAAAAGATGTGTGGCTTATGAAGCAACATCGGGACCCTCATGGTCCGGTTTCTGAGCAGCGCCCTGTTTAACAACCAGTGTGCCATTTCAAAGACTCAAGTTCGTTACTGACTTTTCTTGAACTCCTTGAAGGGAGATATGTAGACCACAGCAACATTCCTAAAACATCTTGAAAGTGCTGCCTGCTCCTGTGTCTCTGCTTCCTCCCTGCAGCTCATAGGTCCCGGCGTGGATCACTTGTGTCCATCCAGCAGGTCCTTCCCCTCCTGCCTTCTGGAAAGCTTCCTGGACCATGGCCCTCTGCCTGCTCCCGCTACCTCACGTCCATGCTGCACACATCCTCTTTGTACCCAGTGCTCCTGTTAGAACCCACTGTGTGTGTTCTGCTGGTTTCTTTGATTGTCTCTCCCCACCCACCCTGACCACCACTAAGTTGTCAGTTCCATGTGGATAGGGACATGCGTTTTATACCCTAGCATTGTTCCTTGGTACATGGTAAATGCTTAAAAAAAAAAAAAGTTTGTCAAATAGAAGGTATGCTCCTTGCTTTAGGATTTGCTTTTTATTGAAAGAGACAAGCTATAAAGATATCCTTACAAATAAAATGTGTAATGTGTCGGAAGGGGAGTGAACCTTACAGAGGGGGTCTGAGGAGTGTGAGGAGGAATCCCAGCACAGGAGCTGGACTTGTTCTACAAGCAACATCCCCGTTTCTTTGTGAAGCCGCCGGTGCACATTCCCTGTGACAGACAGGGCCAGTAGCTGCTCAATGCGCCATTACAACTTTAATGTAAATGTAGCTGTATTTGTATAAACGAATACACAATTCAGTGGTGTCACATGATGCTGAGAGGGAAAATGGCCTGACGGGACAGCCTGTCTGCAGCTCCACACCAACACATGCCCTTGTGCCATCTTCTCCTCAGTGGAGGTCCAAGGCCTGTTCTTATTAAAAAATAAAGGCTGTATGCAGCCGGGTGCGGTGGCTCACACCTGTAATCCCAGCACTTTGGGAGGCCAAGGTGGGCAGATCACGAGGTCAGGAGATCTAGACCATCCTGGCTAACTTGGTGAAACCCCGTCTCTACTAAAACTACAAAAAAAATTAGCCAGGCATGGTGGCGGGCACCTGTTGTCCCAGCTACTCAGGAGGCTGAAGCAGGAGAATGCCATGAACCCAGGAGGTGGAGCTTGCAGTGAGCCGAGATCGTGCCACTGCACTCCAGCCTGGGTGACAGAGCAAGACTCCATCTCAAAATAAATAAATAAATATATATATAAATAAAGGCTGTGTGCAAGTCAGGGAGTGGCCTTCATGTCCCAGATCTGCCTGGCTTTGCCCTTTCTAGTTGTGTGATTTTTTTTTTTTTTTTTTTTTTTTTTTTGAGATGGAGTCTTGCTCTGTCACCAGGCTGGAGTGCAGTGGCATGATGTCAGCTCACTGCAACCTCTGCATCCCGGGTTCAAGTGATTCTCCTGCCTCAGCCTCCTGAGTAGCTGGGACTATAGGGGTGCACCACCACACCCAGCTAATTTTTGTATTTTTAGTAGAGACAGGATTTCACCATGTTGGCCAGGATGGTCTTGATCTCCTGACCTCGTGATCTGCCCGCCTCAGCCTCCAAAGTGCTGGGATTACAGGCGTGAGTCACCGCGCCCGGCCTACCTGTGGGATCTTAATTCTCTATGCCTTGGGTCCCTTATCTCTGAAGTGAAGATGGTAATAGCATTGACCTTATGGGGTTTTGCGAGCATTAAATGAATGAATGTGGGTAAAACAGGTCAGCGCCTGACCTATCTGAAGATCTGGAAAGTACCAGGTGTTAGCTGTGATTGTGCTCTGTGCACAGGCCCTCTGTGCTTTGGAGCATTTGTTATCCTCTCTGAGCCACAGCCACTGCTGTACATGTGTAAACACTCTCTACAGAATTTGGAAAATGCAGCCTGGGTGGCTTCCTGGGAAATATAGATTAGGAATGGATGCCCCAGGGAAGTAAGGTTGACAGATGTAGCAAAGAAGACTACAGGGAGCCCAGCTACATTTTAATTTCAGATAAATAGCAGATACTTTCTTTGGTATAGATATTTCCCATTCAATACAGTGTTTGGGACATAAACTTGAAAAATTAATAACTGAAATTCAAATTTAACCAGGTGTCCTATATTTACTCTGGCAACCCTGCTGGGAGGGTTTCTTCAAGGCATTGCCCTCTGACCTGGTAGCCTACAGCCTACCAAAGTGAAGGGGCAGGACAGAAGTCAGGGATTAAAACCACTGGCCCATCCTGGAGCCTCTAAGTTCTGCCTTCTGTGACTTCAGACTTTGCCAGGGCTCTTCACAGTGTCTGTGCAGCATTGCATGACCCCAACAGGCACTGAGAAGAAACCGTGTTGACTTGACTGATTGAATGAAGGAAGGAAGGAATGAGGTTATAGTGGGTCTGAAGCCTGCAGAGTGTGATTGGAGGGACATCAAGAGGCTCTATTCCTCAACATTTGTTAGCCAGCTTCCCCGAGGTCTGCAGACTTCATGAGAGAGCTATTCCTCAGAGCTATGGAATTTGTCCACTTGAGCCTCCATTAAAGTGGAGTAGGCCTGGGAGGGGCCGTGCTCAGTGCCAGCAGCCCTTCCCACACTGGCAGGCTCTATGAGTTACACAGGGTGTGTGTAGGTGGGGATACTCACGGCTCTGTGGTCAGGATGCCTGGATTTGAATCCCAGCTCCATTCACTGAAATAGGCATTGATTCTCCCTATATTTTCCCCATCTCCCATTTCAGTCTGGCCAGCCTTGGAAGTTGCTCAAAGGCAGCTGTTCTCCATGCCTTGGTGCAGGACTAAACACATTGAAGAGCTTATGCCAAATGCCATTGAAGGTAATGAGAAAGACAGAGAGAGAGAGAGAGAGAGAGAGATGTTTCCCCAGAATGGGTTGGGACAGAGTGAGGATCTGGGAACTATCTGGTGAAAGCAAATGGGGGAGAAGCCAGAGCTTAGAGGAGACTTCTGGCTACTTTCTGAAGGTTCCAAGCCCTAGGAGTTGTGTAGGCCTGGAAGGACATCATGGGCAGGATAAAGGTGTCTCAATACTAGACAGTATAGACAGATCAACAACAACGGTAATTGAGTGCTTCGTGCCTGGCACTGTGGTAAACGCCTTACAGGAATTCTTTCATCCTTAGAGTAGCCGCTTCTATTTCACTGTGAGAAGCTGAGGGGCGGTGAGTTTAACTTCGGAACCACCAGGAGGTCTTCTTTGAAGCCTCGGCTTGCATTAGATCTCGGGTGAGAGATTTTATGGTGACTGAGGGCAAATTTATCTCAAGCTGGAGGAGATGAAGACTCATACTTGTATTTGAGTCAATTTAAAGAAAAGAAAAGAAAAGAAGTGTGATATTTGGTTTGTCACCTGAAATCTGGACTCCCTGTACACCTTCATTATGGAGATTTGTTCGTTGGACTTCACTGTGCTCCAGCCTGACCCGCTCAGGCCCCTGTGAGGCAGGAGGATGCACAGGCATCGGACTGCTCCTCAGGGAGTGGCTGGGAGGAGTTCTGCTCGATTTACTTCTTGGCAGCCATCAGAGCCTCCCTGGGGGAGGAGGAGGCTGGGAGAGAGTGGCAGGGGCTTCATGTGCGAGCGCTAAGTCTGAGCCCTGTGCCCCAAGCTGCCCCATGCCTGCACAGCCTCCCCGGCTCCCCGCAAAGGCTGTGAGTCTAGCACAGTATCTCCAAAGGCCACTAGGGGCAGTGTCAGCCTGCACTTCCCAGGGCTAGCCCAATCGTCCGCCTCCGGAGAATCCCCAGGAGGTTCCCAAACGGCAGATTCTGGTACCAGTGCGGGAGGTTCAGGGGGTCTGGGACAGAGCCCTAGGTATCTGTATTTTCACAGGCACCTCCAGTCGATTGTCATGGGCAGGCAGGTTTGGGAAGCACTGATCCAAGCGTATCTTCTACCCACTTCCGGCGTCCTCCCTGTGGTCCAGCCTCTGACCACAGCTCATCCAGCCGCAGTTGGAACACTCCTTGCTGTGGGTTGTTCAGAATGCCTGATAGTTATTTCTTCCACTGAGCCAAAGGCTCGCCTCCCGCTGCTGTCCTCTGACCCACATCCTCCCTTAGTGCTGTGCTGTGCCTGCCTTCCCCAGCATCTCTCCCCTGCCAGGCCCAGCGTGGGTCACCTCTCCCTACCTGCTGCCCTCGGTGCGGCTTTCCTCCCGGCAGCACAAGACTCCCGGACGACTCACCCGGTGCTTGTTCGCTGGACGTGTCTGTTGACACCTCTGTAAATACACAGCCACGCTGGAGACTTACCCTCCAAGACATCTGATGGGGAGAAGAGGCACAGAGCCCCCTTTCTTCCTGAAAAGCTGCTGCCTTTCGGGGAGGACCTATGTAGGTGTAAGAGCCGATCATACTAAAGGGAAAGTTAAGCGCAGAATAGTCTTCTCCTCACTCTCACACTAGCCCAATTCCACAACTGTTCTTACTTAAAAAAAAAAAAATTCGACCTGGCATGGTGGCTTATGCCTGTAAACCCAGCACTTATGGAGGCCAAGGTGGGCGGATCACCTGAGACCAGGAATTGGAGCTCAGCCTGGCTAACACAGGGAGTCTCATCTTTATTGTACTAAAAACACAAAAATTAGCTGGGTGCGGTGGTGTGTGCCTGTAATCCCAGCTACTTGGGAGGCTGAGCCACAAGAATCACTTGAACCCAGGAGACAGAAGTTGTAGTGAGCCGAGATGGTGCCCGTGCACTCCAGCCTGGGAGATAGAGTGAGACTCTGTCTCAAAAAAAATTTACCTTGACATATTTATTCAGTTGCTACTGGAGTATGTATACTGTTTCATATTCTGCCATTTTCATAAAATACCATTTCACCACATCTCTGCATAGTTTTCCTGATTCCATCATAATGGCTGCAGAGTACCACATCCTGTGGCCTGGGTTCAAGTCTGTGTCTTCCACCAGCATGCTGCAGGCACCCTGACATGCCATTGTTCCTCTCCAAGAGCGGATCCCATCCCCAGGGGCCTGGCATGCTTGTCCACCATTTTGTTTTATCTTCTAGCCCTTGCACTAGATATAACCATACTATATCCCTGCCACTTGAGGCACAGATAGGCTTTATGGCACTGTCCATGAGGGGCTGCAAAACAAAACACTATTTTAGCTGTTATCTGTTAGACCACTCTTTGTTAATCACCACTACCATTTATGGAGCTAGGTTACCATGGACCAACCTTAGACTGGGCATTTGATGTAACTTATCCTAGGCAGTTCTGAAAGCAACCCTATGAGATATCCATACACCAGTTCACGTTACAGATGAGAAAACTGAGGCTTAGAAAAGTTAAGCAAGTTATCCAAGATTACACAGCATTTACAGGACAGAGAGGGATTCAGGCTCAGGTCTGAGGCACTGCTAAGTTTCTGCTTATGCCACTGTCTTACATTCCAGGAAATGTAATCTGGCTCACTGTGTATTTGAGCCCCTGCAAAATAAGCCTCAATGTAATGGAGTTGTAGCGAACCTTACTGATTTTGTATTTCTCCAACCCAGGCCTAGTGATAGGCTTTTTCTCTCTTATGTTGGAGGAAAAACAGGCCCTCTCAACCCACTGTGCAGACTGAGCAATTGATGCATGGGCACAGGAGGCCACTAGGCCAGAGAAAGGTGGGGGATTAGAACTTAGGTCACATAGTGTCAGAGAGCAGATGGAAGGCCAAGAGGAGAAAGGGGTCATCGGGGAGATGCCTGTGGTTGGCAAGTCTGTCTGCAGTTCAGCTCCTGTGAGGTCCTGGCACCAGGGTCGAACCATCTCCCATCTGTACCTTCCCATTCCACCTTTCAGGAGTAGCTTCTGCCCAGGCTCTGCAGCCCAACATTGCCCTCCCTCACCGTGGGCCCAGCTCACATAGCCCTCCTGCCTGGCCTCTCCTGACCATTCCTGCCCCACAGCAATCATGCACTCCTCTGAACTCCTCTGCAATTACAATTTCAATAATTCATTTGGCAATTAATCATATCTTGCCTTATGACATCTCTTCTATTCCATGTTGAGCTGTTATTTAGAGGTGCAATTGTTTAACTTCCCTTGAGCAGCATATGCTGCCTCGCTAATCTAGTCCAGTTTTTTGTTGTTTTTTTCCTGGCAGTCAATCAAACTGGGGTAACAATTTGAAGCCCACATTGGTGGGGGGTAGGGAGTGGGCAGAGATCCCCATTCAGGAGGCCACGGAGCAGGCAGCCAAGAGCCCTCTGAAAACAGCCTTTTAGAGAGCAAGACAGTGGATCACACTCCTCAGCCTTTTTTTCTCCTGATTCCCCCAGTTATGAAACAGCTCTGGATACAAACAATCTCAGGAATTTTCCATGCATTTGTACAGTCTCCTTGACTGGATTAGATTTCCTGTGGGCAAGGACCATTCATTCTATTTTCAGTGAGGCTTCCTAACATGATGTGGCAAATTCTGAAATGAAGGAGAGAAGCCTGAGATTTGAGCCCCAGCTCTGCCACTTACTCCCCATCAGCCCAAGTAAGTCATTTTACTTCTCTCAGCCTCAGTTTTCTCATTTCTAAAAAGGGGGGAAAATACCCATCTCATGAAAGTGTTATGAAAATCATGGAACAAGTGCTTATATTCACACTGTGTATGTATTCTAAGCAGCTTGCACACATCAACTCCTTTAATACTCATATTCACTCGAGGTAGATTCTATTATTATTTCCATTTTACACAAAAAGATTAACAAGTGAGGAGCAAAATTAGTGGGGGTGTGTTCTTTAGGGGACACAAGGAAGGCCTGCCAAGAACAATGGTGAAGGGTGAGTTTCACACCTGTGGGGTATCTGGGTATGGGTTAGGGGACATGGGTGGTAGGAGAGGTAGATGGAAGCAGGTACTGGGCCGGGTGTGGCCCCTGAATATTCCCAGGAGTTTCCAGACTTTAGGCCTGAGATGCAGAGGGGAGGGTGGGAGTGGGGACAGTTCCAGGCTTCAGTGAATTCCAAGATCAATGTATTTGCCTGAGGTGAACTTGACCTGGGAGGAGAGGAGTAACCCCCAAGGCAGTCACTCTGGAGAGTGAAAATGAGAAAAACGTGTCCAGAGGGTTTTATCCATCCCCATCCTTTCTTTTTTTTTTGAGATGGAGTCTAGCTCTGTCGCCCAGGCTAGAGTGCAGTGGCGCGATCTCGGCTTACTGCAAGCTCCGCCTCCCGGGTTTACGCCATTCTCCTGCCTCAGCCTCCCAAGTAGCTGGGACTACAGGCGCCCGCCATCTCACCTGGCTAGTTTTTTGTATTTTTTAGTAGAGACGGGGTTTCACCGTGTAGACCAGGATGGTCTCGATCTCCTGACCTCGTGATCCACCCGTCTCGGCCTCCCAAAGTGCTGGGATTACAGGCTTGAGCCACCGCGCCCGGCCCCCATCCTTTCTAAAGGCAAGGACTAGAAGTTATTTTACTGTAACTTAAGCCTGAGGCGGAATCATAGCTCTTTTATCACAATGAGTATGGGAGCTGCACTAACAAGAAGTCTTCTTATCCCTGTAAAAGATCCCATTGTTTGTAGATGATCTCAGGGAACATAGTCCAGCTGGAGGGCCACTTCCCCATCCCTGGCTCTAGTCCTCCTCTCAGGATAGGTCATGCCCCCTTCTCCCCTCCCAAATGCAGCAACCTAGCCAGAAAAACAGACAGGGACTGATACAGCACACAAGGTGCTGGCCAGGAGCAGATGGGATCTCAGGAGAGGAAGACAACAGGTTAAAAAGAAGAGGGGAGGGAGAGGGTCTGGGGGAGGCTCTCCCTTGACCAAGGACGTGGCCAGGTATAGGCTCAAGAATTCTGGACCTCTAGCGGGGTGCAATGGCACCTACCTGTAGTCCCAGCTACTTGGGATTGCTTGAGGCTGCTAGTCTGAGACCAGCCTGGGTGAGAAAGAGAAAAAAAAAAAAAAAAAAGACCAAAAAGGGCTTGGAAACAACTGGATAGACTAGGAAAGCTGTTTCTGACCCCTGCATCTTTGGGGTTCAGCATGGTAGCCACTAATCACAGGCAGCTTTATGCACCCAAAATGGGATTTTTCCTGAGATGTGCCATAAGTGTAAAATGCACACCAGATTTCAAAAACCTGGTATGAGCCAACAGAATGTAAAATATCTCATTACTAATTTTTTAATATTGATTACTCATTGAAGTCATATTTAGGATAATATTGGGTTAAGTAAACATTATTATTAAAATCCCTTTCACCTGTTTTTCAAAACGTTCTTCCTGCTAACTAGAAACTAAAATTACGAACAAGCCTTGCATTATATTTTTACTGGACAGGGCTGCTCTGCTCAGCCCTTCTGGTGCCCGGATGGTTATAGGCTGAGGGGAAAGCACTCTGTTTTAGACTCTACCCCATCCCCCACCCTTCTGAGTGGGGTCACAGGAACCCCAGGACCCCTAGAGCATGGCCTTGACCTAGAGAGAGAACAGTGTGAGAGAAACAGGGAATAAGTGAAGCAAATGAGGCCAAGAAGGATGATTCTGGTTCTTGAGTCTACCTGATTGGTTAGTTGCAGAATCTAAACCACTATTCTAGAAACTATGGGGCTAAAGGGAAGAGGGAAAAGCGGCCGCTCATCTTCTGAGGGCTCACAGCTTAGTGAAAGTGGGTGAAACTGTGGCATCTTAAATGAGCATCTGTAGGAAGTGATCAAAAAGCACTGCCATACAGCCTGGGAGTCCTCAGTGATGAAGAAGCCTCTCAACCTGAAGGCAGGGTCTGGAGAGAGCCAGGATGCTGGAAGCAGAGGGAAAGAAGAGAAGGGGGACTCAACGTTTGTTCAGAGCCCCTTTTATTCATTTCAGCCTCAGAAGATAATCATGCTTGGTACTACTGCCCCCAATTGTGGATGAGGAAAACTGAGGCTTAGCCAGTCAAAGTAACTTGTCCAGGGTCAAGAGCCACTACCTCCCAGAAGGTGAGCTATTTGCGGGGCTCTGCTACTTGCTAACTGTGTGGCTTTAGGAAACGAACGGAATTTTTCTAAGCCTGTCTCCACCTCTCAACAGGCTATTGTGAAGACTAGATGAGATGATAATTGAGAAATGCTTCATAAATGGGAACTGTAATGCCTTTGTATCCAGCTCACAGGAGATACTCAACATGCTGACCGTTCCCAAATGTAGATCTCTAGCCTGGCCATTTTCACTTGGATATTTAGCAGGCATCTTCTTAAACTCAATGCACCCAGAATTAAACTCCTGATATTCCCCTCCAAATCTGCTCCGCATTCTAAGTTGCCAAATCCTTAGAAATATGTTTGAGTCTTCTTTTTTAGTGCACCTCTATATCTAAGCCACCAACAAATCTTATTGGCTCCTACTTTCAAAATATATCCAGAATCCAAGGGCCACTACCACAGTGGTCTGAGCCACCACCCACTCTCCCCGGCCCTCTGGGCAAGCCTCCCAATTCGTCTTCCTGCTCCCACCCTTGTCCCCGTACAACACTCCACTCAGCAGCCAGAGTAACCTTTTTAAACATAGGTCAGATTGCAAGCCTCCTTAAACAATCCAGTGACCCCCACCGCACTCAGAGTAACAGCCAAAGTCATTGTGTCAGCCCACAGGCCTGCAGAATCTGGCTTCTCACCTCCTCCCCTCCCTTCCCTCCTACCACTGTGCTGCCGTCACTCAGCTTCAGGCTGCACCCTTGCTGCTCCTCACTATGGCGGCTCCCACCTGCCTCAGGGCCTTTGCACTTACTGTTCCTGCTTCCTGGGCTGCTCTGCCCCCAGATGCCTGCATGGCTTGGCTTGAGCTTTCACCTCCTTTACCGTCACCCCCCGCCCACTCCAGGACTCCCTATCCTCTGTCTGCTTTATTTTCCTTCAGAAAACTTAAAACTGCCAATATATTATGTAACTTCTTTGTTTTCCCCCTTTGCAATTCCTCTACTCCCCCATAATATTTACGAATTTTGTGTGTGTCTCTGATTTTGAGAACAATGTCTAGAATACAGTAGGCTTTTTGAAAATGCTTGGTGAATAAATGAATTAGTGTGGAATGATTGACTGGGCCATTCCACCTCCACCACTTCAGACTTGCTAGGGGGGTAGAAGAAGACACTGCAGTCCCAGGAAGGGGGTGGGCTACAGTGGAAACTCAGCACTATGTCGCTTAAACCCTGAGGCCTTTCCATCTCATTCTTTATCATGAAAACACATCTCTCCCCTTCTAGCACAGTCTGCTCAAAATCAGTAAAATAGAGATGCTCTCTGTAAAAGCCTCATGGCTTTGCCATGTCTCCCTTGAGGCAGGACAGGTCTGCACCCTTGGTTGAGGCTGGAAATTCAGCAGACCAGGGATGTTTTCCTGTTTCAGTTGGAGCAGGGAGCAGAGGTGTCTGCCCTTGGGCAGGGGCCATCGGAGCTGCTGTGTCTGAATGGGAGGGTTCTGGAGAAGATGGCTCGGGAAAGGCAGCAGAGGCGGCTGCTCACAGTCCTCACAGGACAGCTCAGGAAGAGAGGGGCCGGCAGGTGGGACAGAGGGACGCTGAGGTATCTCCCTCAGAGAGGTATCTCCCTCAGAGAGGTAAGGCAGCAATAAATTGGGACCATCTGTGTCATTATTAGACATTCTAAGTAGAGCTAGGCTCCCAGAACACAAAAACAAACAGCCCTTTAAAGGGAGTGGGGGAAAGAGAGAGAGAGAAAAAAAGCAAACCACAAACACAACAGCCAGCGATCTGCTCTCACACACACACCCATTATCTAATCATAAAAACATATTCCAAACAGGTTCCAGAGCTGTGCTTGGAAGGGGTGTTTGAAATATATACATATCCCTGATACATCCCTGAAATGTTAACTGTCAGATCTCTCAGGAAATGGCTCTGCCTAAGTAGACTTTCCTGGACTTTCATTTCATGAATGTTGAAAACAGAATTTTTATGAGACAAAGCCAAACAGAACCACTGACAATTGTTTCTGAAATCACTTTCCTGGTCTCTTCCCCAGTATCCTGCCTCCCCAACACCATCATTCCCACACCAGCCATGCCTCCTTCGCTCCCCAGAGACCACTCATGTCTCTTCTGGAGGCTCAGATGTTGTTATTACGTGATGCCAGGCATATAAGGAGAGGCAAGTGTATGTGGGGACAGTCCCAACCTTAGGGATAGCAGCACAATGTAGATATTAGAGCCCAAAGAGCTGTGATTGTGAAGGCCTAGTGCCTCCAGAGCTGGTGAGCTTGTCACTCAACCTTCCTGACCTCAGTCTTGTCATCTGCATGATTGGACTAATGGCGATCCCTGCCCATGTTTGTGGTGAGGATTTGAGGAGATAATGGATGTAAATAGGTAGCGTGTCATTAGGTCCTTGAGGAGGGCTTTGAGGACCTTTTCTTACTGAGCTTGGAGGCAACCTCAGAAGGCTTTCCTGCCAGCTTCTTGTACCTGAGCCACACTGCCTTAGGATCACCGCTATTCTTGTCTTTAAAATGTTTTATTTCTCCCAACTTCTTGACAAAAAAAAGAGAAGTGGGCTTGAAGACAGGTAAGAAAGAAGAGAGAAGAGAATGAAATGAAGGAGTTTGGTGCAGTTGACAGGGAAGAAAGGGACAGAAAACAGACATGTGTTAAGAGGTTTCTCTGTGTGAGGCACTGAGTGAGATACTTTATGAAATTTCACCCAACTCTCCCAACCTCCCTGCAGGAGGTGGGTACTCTTAGCCTATATTATAGAAGGGAAGCCAAGGCTCAGAGTTGAAAGAATTTGCCTAGAATTATGGAGCTGGGATGGAATCCAGATCCATCTTCTCTTGGCCCTGCTCTTGTATCTGCACTGGAAGTACAAGACTGGAAGGTACAAGGACTGGAAGGTCAACACATTTGGGCTCTAGTCCCTCCTCTTTCACTGATTTGCTGTGTAACCTTAGGCTAATTGTCTCATGTCTCTGGGCTTTTGTCCTCTCACCTGTAAAATGAGCAGTATGGACCAGAAGATCCCAGTAATAAGGCTTAATCATGGGGTAGATTGTGTTATTGTCAAGATATTTGAAGAAAAATTATACCTCCTGTCCTAGTGACAGCAGGCTTGCCTGTGTGACTTGCTTTAGCTCATACGATGTGAACGGAAGTGACATGGACTTGGCTCAAGCAGAAGCTTGACGATCCATCACATGGCTCTGCCGTTGGTTCTTCCTCCATCAGATGCGACTTCTCAGTTCTGGGATGAGGAGGATGTGGAAAAGGCTTTGCCAACCTGCCATGCACATGAATATAAGCAAGAAATAGCTCTTGGCTATTGTAAGCCACTAAGATTTGGGGTCATTTGTTACCATTGCTGAACTTAGCTTAAATTGACTGAAACAATGATTATGTGAGAAAAGGGGAAGGAGGAAACGGGGGATTATGCCCCAAGGAATGAGCTACCTGGGAGGAAAATGGCTCATTGAGCTACCTGAATACCTAAAGCCCTATCAATCTTCCAGAACATGGTGCCCAAAGAAGGCAGGCAGATTGAGAGCACAGAGGGAGTGGGGGGAACCCAGAGGGTGGTGGTGGTGGTGAGGGGCACTAACATCTCAGGATAAAGGAGTACTTCGGCAAGAAGTTTGGGAGTCAGCGGATCACGCGTGCGAAGAGTATGGAGAGAAATACAGAATATATGTAATCCCAGCACTTTGGGAGGCTGAGACGGGCGGATCACGAGGTCAGGAGATCGAGACCATCCTGGCTAACACGGTGAAACCCCTTCTCTACTAAAAAATATACAAAAAAAAAAAAACTAGCCAGGCGAGGTGGAGGGCGCCTGTAATCCCAGCTACTCCACAGGCTGAGGCAGGAGAATGGCGTGAACCCGGGAGGCGGAGCTTGCAGTGAGCCAAGATCACGCCACTGCACTCCAGCCTGGGTGACAGAGCGAGACTCCGTCTCAAAAAAAAAAAAGAAAGAAAGAAAGAAATACAGAAGTACTCATGAAGATTTTGCAAGATGTTTCTTTTGTTTCTAACAGAAAACAATGTTTGTAGGGTACAAGAGACTGTGAAAGCTATTTAGGACAGCCCTCTTCATTGTCACGTGAGAGAATTGAGGCTTTGAGAAACTGGACACCTTACTGAAGGTAGCACTGCAAGTTAGCATCAGGGTTGGGACTTGGGCCCAGGCTTAAGGAAGGCTAGTTTTAGTTGCACCTTTCTGTTTCCCTTTAGTGATAACAGTAAAACTTTTCTAGAAGAAAGTGCAGGTTGTTTGATTTGACGGATAGCAAGCAAGGTGGGCGCTGGGGCCTTCTAGGGAAGGAAAGCAGGTGAAGTTCCTCAAGTCACAGGAAAACAGGCAAGGGAGACAGGCACCCGGTCACGGTGGGCAAGTGAGCCTTAGGGTGTAGCCAGAGGCGTGGGCTTCCTGGTAAGAGAAAGGAGGCTACCAATACATAGCAATTCAGCTTCTGTTGAGGGCCTCACGTGCATAGGCTTTGTGTTTCCCACTTGCCATACTTTATCTCGTGCCAGTCCTGTGACACAAGCATTTGAAGTCCCATTTAACATACGATCAACGGAGGATCGGGAAAGTTAAACCATTTGCCAAGATCTCACAGTCGCTCAGTGGCAGAGCTGGGATTTGAACCCATGTCAGTGTGACTCCAAAGTTCCTGCTAAGGGAAGGAAACAGAGAGCAGGTGGAAGCAGAGGAAACAGTTGTTTAGGGCCAGGCCTCCTAGGCCCCAGTAGCCCTGACTCAGTGTGGTTGCCAGAGCTTTCTGCCAGCAGTTTCCCAGGTGAGGGCCCCTGGAGCTCACAAGCCCATGGCCAGGCCTGCTTGGGGACCCTTTGTCACTTTAGCTTGCATTGCCAACTCTCCCCAGCGGTGCCCTCCCCACTTGTACCAGCCAAGGAATGAGTCAAGGTTGCCAGTGTGTTCTTGGCTGCCTGGAAACATTCATGTGGATTTCTGTATCTCCTGGGCCACCTTCTCGTGACGAACACCAGCCTGCAGATCACCGCTATAGGAGTTCTAGAGGGAGGGCCTGGGTGGAGGGAGGGCTCCGCAGGACCTGGCTGTGGCCCAAATGCACATTTGTAGCTGGGCATTTCCTCCCAAGTAATAAACAAACAATCATTATTTTTCTCTGGCCAAATGGAAGCTGGCCTCAGAGTGCTCAGCACAAGAGCAATACTAGGGGCTTATCGACAGACAGGGAGCGCTTCATAGGCCACAGACCGATGAGGATTGAGATGGATGGAGGCTGCGCTATCGATCGCCAGAACCCCTCCAGCTCTCCCAGAGGGGCTCCCCGCCCCCTGTTCTCTCTCGTGGGCACGCGATAGCTGGACTGTGGGGAGGGCTGTGCCCTTCCACCCAAATTCCAAGGGGAAGGAGCATATTTGTAATTGGGAGAAACATAATAGACTATCAAAAGTACATGACTTCAGCTACAAAACTTGTGTACATAAGTCATGGTTCTATTTTCCTTCTACAACAGTGCAAAAATAGCAGATTTTTCATCAAGATAGAAAGCAAGACTAGCACAAAAGTAGTCCCCCCATTCTTATCCCTTTATAGCCGGAGTCAAATAGTGAGAAGGAAACTCCCTCTGGTCAGGTTGATCTAAGGGCCCTTGAAGCCCCTATTACTGGAAGCTGGGGCAAAAGAACAGAGGTAACCACTGACCGCCCCCGTCTGTGGCGTGTGGCCAGAGCATGGAATGACAATGCACCAGGAACCGAGGACGTCAGCCCAGCCCCGTGGATCTAGGTCCACCAGACCCCTGAGGGTCACCAACATCCTTAAAGTTGTGGGAGACGTATGAGTGATCCATAGCATTGGTGAGATTGGCAGAGGGGTGGGCACACATGAAGTACCTGGATCTTGTGCACCATCCCCCCTTTTCTGGTGTGGAAGTGGGGGCTCCTGTTGGTGCTTGTCAGCACAGCTGTGAGAAGAGGTCCCTGCATCTCACTTGCCCTCACCTTCTTTTGGCCTCCAGTGCCAGTGAGCAGCCCTGTGCCCTGTTTCTTGAATGCAAGAGCATGTTGTGCTGAACTAATGAGCCTGCAGAGCCCACCAGGCCCTGACCTCCAGCCCCTCCTGGGGAGGCAACCCCAGCCCCACTCATTCGCAATCCCCAGTACATGTAAAGGGACTGACCTTGCAAGAGCAGCTCCTCCCTGCCAGTGTGACCTCATTTAGAGTGCACCAGGACACCCCGTGAGCGGCCCAGGCCTCATTCTCACTGTGGACAGGATGGGCAGGGTGGCCTGCAGGTAGTGCTCCTGCCTAAGGAACTGCCTAGTGGCTTTGATGATGCTGAGGATTAACTGGTCTCCACTCAGGTCTCCTTGAGGGAATCACAAGCTGAGTTTTAGCAGGGCTTTCTGGAGTCTTCAGAGGAGAGTCACTGGATAATTGGGGGGTGCCTGGAAACGGTCCAAGGGTGAAGTGAAGAAGCTGGAATTAGCCTGAAGACAGGGAGGTGGCAGGGTGCTGAATAGATGAGGGTTTTCCAGAGTATGATGGCTGCCACTGGCCAGATGCACCTTCTGCCAGGAAAGCCTTGAGTTTGACAATGAAGTTTGGAAGCCAGAGATTCCTGAGGGAGATGTTTGCTTCTAGGTGGGGTCAATGAGGTGACTTGCCATCACCCTTTGGGGGCCACCTTTACCCAGGTGAGAGCACCACTATAATAGAACTGTGTGTGTGTTGGGGGAGGTGGGGGGGCTGGTGGCCTGAGGCATGGACAGGATGACCTCTGTCAGTCTACAAATGAGCTTTCCTGCTGGGCTCAGGGGTCAGGTGGCAGCTGTGGGAGTGGTCCTTGGTAACAGATATGAGAGTTGCCACACAGTATGCCATCACTGTGTGGCAGTTGCAGGAGCCAGGAAAGCCAGAAGGACAAGCCCAGGCCCTTTCCTGGGGAGAATAGGAGGAATCAGGCCAAAGCATGAAGCTAGACACATGCTGCACAACATCTCCAGCTGAACTGAGGATCCAGAGACAGGAAGCCAAGCTAAGTAGGGCGCCAGGACGTGCCAGGATCGGAGCTGACTGTAGAAGAGGCTGGTTTTGCTGAAGGCCTCCTGGGGGTAGCAGGATAAAGTAGAGAAACGAGCCCAGCCTTAGGAGCTGGGAGGCCTAAGCTCTCACCCAGCCCAGCCACTTCGTAGTGAGAGGTGACAATGTGTTAGCAGCCCTCACTCTCGGTGCCTCGTCGGCCTCGGCATCCACTATGGTGGCACTTGAGGAGCCCTTCAGCCCGCCACGGCACCGTGGGAGCCCCTCTCTGGGCTGGCTGAGGCTGGAGCCTCCTCCCTCTGCTTGCAGGGAGGTATGGAGGGAGAGGCGCCGGTGGGAACCAGGGCTGTGCTCGACGGCCAGTGTGAGTTCCGGCGGGGGAGCGGGGCAGGCGCGGGCTCGGCGGTCCCCGCACACTGGGCGGCCGGCCGGCGCCGCCGGCCCAGGGCAGTGAGGGGCTTAGCACCCGGGCCAGTAGCTGCGGAGGTTGTGCTGGGTCCCCCAGCAGTGTCAGCCCGTCAGCGCCGCACTCAAATTGTCGCGGGGCCTTAGCTGCCTCCCCGCCGGGCAGGGCTGGGGACCTGCAGCCCGCCATGTCTGAGCTCTCTGCTGTGGTGGGCTCCCACGCGCCCTGAGCCCTGCTCCTTGGCGCCAGGTCCCATCGACAGCTCAAGGGCTGAGGAGTGCAAGCGTGGCTCGGGACTGGCGGGCAGCTCGTCCTGCAGCCCTGGTGCAGGATCCACTGGGTGAAGCCAGCTGGGCTCCTGAACTGAATGGGGACTTGGAGAACTTTTATATCTAGCTGGACGATGTGTGTGCACCAATCAGCACTCAGTATCTAGCTAACCTAGTGGGGACTTGGAGAACTTTTCCGCCTAGCACTCTGTGTCTAGCTCAAGGATTGTAAATGCACCAATCAGCACTCTGTCAAAACGGACCAATCAGCTCTCTGTAAAGTGGACCAATCTGTTCTCTGTAAAATGGACCAATCAGCAGGATGTGGGTGGGGCCAGATAAGGGAATAAAAGCAGGCTGCCGGAGCCAGCAAGTGGCAATCCCATAGGGTCCGCGGCAGTGCGGTGGGAATATTGTTGTTTTGCTTGTTGCAATAAACCTTGCTGCTGCTCACTCTTTGGGTCCACATTGCCTTTATGAGCTGTAACACTCACAGCAAAGGTCTGCAGCTTCTCTCCTGAAGCCAGCAAGGCCATGAACCCACAGGGAAGAACGAACAACGCTAGACGCGCTGCCGCGCTGCCTTTAAGAGCTGTGACACTCACCACAAACGTCTGTCACTTCACTCCTGACAGCCAGACCACGAACCCACCAGAAGGAAGAAGCTCCAGACACATCTGAATGTCTGAAGGAACAAACTCCGGACACACCATCTTTAAGAACTGTAACACTCACTGCTAGGGTCTGCAGCTTCATTCTTGAAGTCAGTGAGACCAAGAACCCACCAATTCCGGACACAGTAGTTCCGTGGCTTTGGGCACGCTACTTCTACTTCTCCTTCCTGAGACTCAGTTTCTTAGCTACAAAGTAAGGGAAAATACTATGTTGTTGAGGGGAACATAAAGCCTATAGCACCATGGCCGTGATTCAGGAGGGACTCAACAGAGGACAAGATGCTGAGGTCAAGACACTGCCTCCTCTAGCATGGTCTTTTCAGACCTCAAACATACCACTTCCCAGTGTACTGGGTCAGTGCCCGCATCCAGATGTCCCTGGTGCAGAAGTAGATTGGCTGGGCCATCACACACCCAGAGGAGAGCAGTGAGGTCAAGAAGGTAGACGGGAAAGGTGTTCTGGTGCTCACTCGAGTTGGGTAGATGTGGAAAAGGAGACCTGACTCACAGCTTGAGTTGGTGGGGGTGGAATAAGGCGATGCTGTATCAGGGACCCGAGTCTGGCCTTGTGCTGGGATTTTTTTTTTCCCTGTTGATGGAAATGGTTATTAGATTTAGATCTATCCATTTGGACTCTGTTGGCTAATGCTGATTTTGTTGTCAGCACTCACAGTGCCACCATCTAACATGTGTCTCCTCTCCATCAGGCCTGGGTGGGGTGGGACCCCCTGAGGAGCGGTGTGTGAGCCTTCCCAGAACTTACCCAGCCAGAGCCTGTTCTCTGATGAGAACTCACATGGCATTCACCTCAGGCTTCTTCGTGGTTCACTCTGTGACTGGTGGCGTTGGATTTGCATCAACATAGTCTTGAGGATGGTCTTCTGAAAGTACTTAGGGTGTCTTGGGTCCTGGAAGATGGGTGACATATGAATGTATTTTTTTTCCTGTGGTTATAGACCCTTTCAGCACAGCCTCTGTGGCTTTCAAAGCTTTTGCCTTGGTTTCAGTTTTGGGAAGGGCTGGAGCTTCCTTCTTGCTTTGAGCACCATAGAAGGGAGTGTCTGAAAGTATCTGAGGGCCTGGTGTAGCAGTGCCATCAGGAGCTAGTCTTCAGTGGAGACAATGTATTGGTAAAAGCTGAAGAGTCTTGCATGGAAACAGGAGAGGAAAGGAGAAGACTTCACGATGCTGTCTGAGACCCTGTTCCCCTGGCCCAGTCCTGCACCTAAGGCAATAGAAGGGAGTCTGCAGCGGAAACAGAAGTTGCCATTTTCCTGGAGCCTCCATGAAGAGGAGGCAAAAGCATCCTCAAAGACAAACTACATCACTTCACAGCAATGGTCAATAAGGCACCGTGCTCCACTGGCTTCAATTCGCTGACAGTGGAGGGATGTGTGGGAGAGCATGAGAAGGCACTGCACAAGCTCCTGTGAGACTTTGCAGGAGTCTCCAAAATACATCTAGGAAAGACCTTGGGAAAGAAAGGGGCTGGGGAGGCTGCAAGTGCAGGCGGAGCCCCAGCCAGTGAACCCCAGATAATCACAGGGATTGCTGCTCCACTGGTGCCACCGGCTTGTGAGCACTGGGGATCTCCAAGAGGCATGTCACATTAGGATCCTCTCTCTGTTTCACATTTGAAGACCAAATGAGGCCCAGTGGCCACTGCAGGGAAGAAGCCAATTCATGAATTTCTTTTTGGTCTACACTAGATAAGTTCATTAACTGGCCACTTGTTCTACTTGTAGGCTGTACTTCGATCCCTGCCATTAATTGTAATGAATAAGTTATAAAGGTTGAACACAATTCTGATAGTTTATCCCAGGGAACCAAGTCACAGACAACACTTAGATTTGTAGACTCTTGCAAGTTAGCCCAACAGGTCTCCTTGCTCCTATCCAGGGTCCTTCTAATGGCTCTTTGCCTGGACTTTGTCAGCACTGGAATCTTTGCCCCATCTGCTTGTCTGTCCCAAATTGCACCAGTAGTATGCTCCATCTAGAGTGATTTTCTGGCCAGACATCCCCCTACCAACTTCTTACCAAAACCTGGGATCTAGTGTATGATTCAAGAAGCTGACGAAGAGGCCCAGAGGCTGGTCAAGGCTCGGTCATCCTGCCTGATGCCCAGTTCCCCCCAGACTCTTGCCCTAATTCCTGGAATCCACCTGGAATCCTTGGCAGATTTCCTGTGATGTGCATCAGGTTTCTCTGACAGGGAATTGCAGGCTGCTGGTGGCTTCAGGAACAGCCAGTCACATCAGGCATCAACATAAGCACACACTGAACATTTAAACTTTGAGGACCAAATTACAAATAAAAGAATAATTAGCACATTTCTAATTGCTCTTTCCTACTGTGAACAACAGGCACAGACATAAAGTGCTTGTACCAAACACGTAAGCCTCACTCTGAAACAGGAGAGGGGAGGCTTCTCCCTCCAGGAACCAGCAGAGCACCCTATGTTTATAAATCAAGTCAGGAAAAAAGGAAAGAGCTGTGACTAAATCTAACCGACTTAACATTTCCAGCATGTCTCTCTTTGTGGTTATTGTCTTATCAAAGATTTAGATCTGTCTCATAAGTATCTTTAAATCCTTGGTCTCTTGTGAGGCCTCAAGCCAGGAATTGACATTCTTTAATGTAAATAGGAAATATTACAGAATGAGTTGAGGTCGGTTTTTTAAAAAATTGCTTTCTCGACTTTTAACCCTGCAGTCTTGCTGACGATTTAATTCTACTTGCAGTTGCTCAGGAACAAGCCTGTGATTTCTTCACTATGACACTGGGATTTAAACACAACCATCCACCACTCAAAATAGCGGCTCAGGTCGGGTCTGCCAATGACAAGTCACAAAGCAGACCTCAGAGTCACTAGGGGGATGGAAGATGGGTCAGTGACAGTCACATGATGTGAGGAGTCCCCGGGGAGCCTGAAAATGAAACCTATTCACAACTCTAGTTTCTCAGTCTTTCCCAGGGAAAGCGTTAGTAATGGGTATCGGGTCCCCGGGCCAGTCCCTAGGCACATATTAAACCCACGATGTCTTCAGGCTAGTTCTGCTGTGGCTCTATATATTGAACAGTGACACTGTGCCATTTTAGAAACATAACCTTCCTGATGCTCACTAGCCCCTAGCAATAAGGCAGACACTGAGGTACAGGGAGGCTGAGAGTCTGGCTGGGGTCACAGAGCTCTACCTATGAGAACAGCTCTGAGAGTTTTACCTGGAGAAGAGGGCCCAGCCCATGCCCTGGCTTTCACACCTGTGGTGTGGCGCTGGATTCCAGAGGGTAGAGACTGAGTGTTGGGTGGGTGTGTGGAAGAGGTGGGGGACTGAAGGGAGGAAAAGGATGAGGGGAGAGGAGAGTGTGGAAATGGGATGGAGAGAGGGGAAGTGAGGACCATTTATCTCCCTATTCTCTTTAGCTTTTCCCTCCTTATCTCACACTCCCTTGTCCCTTCTCTCTGCCTTTCCCTCTGGCTTCCTCCCCATCCTGCAGTTGCTGACCTTGCCTTCTGGGAGGCTAGGGGATGGAAAGGCAGTAAGGAGGGAAGCGTCTGGCGTAAGTGATGAGGGCCCCCAGAATGGTGGTGGCCCTCCACCGCCAGCTCACAGGGGACCACCCAGAATGTGCAGACTGTGGGGCCCAGGCCTGGAGTGGCAGCTGCTAGAAACTCATAGCAAACCTTTTAGGCTGATGAGACAGATACTCTGTGTGTGTGTGTGTGTGTGTGTGTGTGTGTGTGTGTGTGTCTACAGGCACAATCAGCTCCATCATAGACAAGCTCTACCAATGTTACCTTAAATATGGAGCTCTCCTGGCACATTTAAAACATCACTCACGTGGTAGACGTTCAATTTGTACACCTTTTTACAGAGAGACTGCACAAAGTGAGAAACATCAACAGACAAGAGAACTGAAGAAATAACATCTGTTTCTTTGCTTTTCTGGGAATTCCCTCCCCATCAGCCCCTTTTCTCTTCAGGCTCCATTTTTCCAAATAGTAAGGGATTGGGATTTCTATGCCTCTCTGGAGTATTGCCTGTAGACTTCAAGCTCCCCGAGGGCAGGGGCTTTGTCTGTCTTTACACTGTCCATCCAGTATCCGGGACCTTGCCCAGCCTCCAGCAGGAGCTCAGGAAATAGTTAATAAAGACTGAAATCATTTCCTTTTCACCATGCCTTGTCTTCTTCCCTCCCTGCCCCTGACCCCAGACCCCCCAGTTTCCCACTTCCCCCTGTGCCCCTGTCCCCCAGCCTTTCATCCTGCAAGCTCCCACACCATGATTTTATCCTCTCTCTTTTGTCTTCTTGGTTCATGCTCTCAGGCTCCACAATACAACTGTGAAGTGCAGCGGCCTTTGGGGAGACAGAGGGGGAGGAGGACAGAGAAAGGTGGGCCCTTCTGTTTCTTCTCAGTGTCCAGGACACTTTGGGCTCCAGGTGGGCCTCAGGAGCTGGTATCTGGGAGCTACTGAGAGAAGGGACTATTTCTGGATCACAGGAGAGAGAGCTGCTGAGGCTGGTTGGGAGGGTATTTATAGAGCCAACCTTGGAGAGCAGGGATGCTCATATCCCTGGAACCTGTCCCCGCGTAGAAGTTTCTAAAGATAGATCAGTGTGGCATCTGGTACGAGACAAGGTACACTAATTCCTTTTACATCTACCAAGAACTTTCTTCTAATAAATGCCAGCCTATTTTCTCAGTGCTACTTCTTCCTTCTCCCCTCAACATCCTGCCCTGTCCTGTCAGTAGTCTTGGTTACTGGTGGGTAATAGCTCACTTCCAGGGGCACCGAGGGAGCAAGCCAGGGAGTGACATGCTTAGGGTGACCCAGCCTCTCTGTGAAGGCCCCCAACCAAGGGCTAGAATCAGTAGCAGGTGGAAGAAAGGGGAAGGCAACTCAGTTTTTGAAAGCCTGTCATATGCCAGCACTGTGCTAGGTGACTTATGCACTGTGTCATTTGATCCTTGCACTACCTCTGTAAGGTTGGTGTTATAATGCCCATTTTACAAATGAAGAAATGAAGACTCAGTGACTTGTCTAAGACTGCTCTAAATTGATGGAGTAAAGATGCTACTCACCCAACTCAGCCTAAGGGACTGGAAGAAAGGTAGGCGAATAGTGGTATTTATTCCCAAATTTCAGATATGCATTTAGAATCATTATCCAAAAAGCTAATGGGTTTTAAGATATTTGGTGCCTGTTATGTTACTGCTTTTCTCTCTCCCCTTTTGCCGTGAAATGAGAACACTTTCTACAAATCAGGTCTAGGAGCACAGCTTCTCAGGTGTGGGGACAGATCCATTTCTTACCCCAAATGCAGCCCCTTCTTAGCTATCCTATGAAATGCCCCTCCCACTACTTATCCATCACCTTGGCTGAATGAGGAATTAAATGAATGGGAGGGTATTTATTGAGCACCTATCATGTGCTGGCCGCCATCTCCATCTCATGAGACAGACACATTGTTCTATCTCATCTTACCACTATGGCAATCCCATGAGATCAGTGTTTTCTCTTCTGTTCGCAGATGAAACTTGGGCTTGGAGAATTAAGTAAGTTGCTCAGTGCCCCACCGATAGTAAGATCAAACTGAGATCCCACCCTCTGGAACGTGTGTGCATAGAGCACCTATTGACTTCTTGGCTCCAGCTGCATCTGGACGCAGTGACCAAATCCAGTGGCAGCCTGTTTGGTCTGGTGTTTTCACTGCTTCTCCATTGACTGTTCCACATGCGATGCATCACCTGTGCAGTGGGTAATGGGATTTGATGGTTAAGGTGACCACAGCTCAGCCAAGCCGCAGGCCATACACCCCTATTCCAGAGCACATGCTGCTTCTGGTTCAGGTTTGTAGGGGCGTCGGGGTCCTCAGTGTTGGAACATGAATGGGGTGGCCAGGGCTGCTGGAGGCCTGCTCTCCAGGCCTGCAGAACTCCTCTTGAGGCCTTGGCAACTCTAGCTCCAGGCCTGGTTGGCAGACCTTGGCACTTTTCCTGGGAAGGCAGGAGCAAGAGATCAGGGTGGCAGAACCAGCTCATGAGAAAGGGAACTCATAGTCTGTAGTGTCCCAGCTGAGAACATTCCAACTTGTCCTTTCTAATAAATTTAGAAATTTATCAGAAATTCTGTTCACCTGTAAGAGCCAATCTGAGTCCTCCTTCTTCTAGAAAACTCATTCCTCTTTCTCAACCTACCAGTGCACGTGTTGTGTGCTCTACACACTCTGGAACTACAATGAACTTTAGAGTACACAGTCCAACCTCCTAGCCAATTCTGGAATTCCTTCTTCATCTTCTCCATTGTAATCATCCTCTGCTTTGTTCCCTACCCTTCAAAGTATTCCTTTATGAGATAGCTCTAAGCATTCAAAAATTTTTCCTCTCTTTGAGTAGAAATATGCCTGTGGACTTGGTTCATGAGAAGTCTTCAGATCTTTAAAGAGAACCATTGGGGCCCCTTGGGGGTCTCCCCTTCTCCAAGTAAAACCTGAGGAACCTCAAGTAACATGGTCTCCAGACTTTCAACACCCCCTGAGAATAGCTTCTTCATGTCCCTGTAAGTGGTTCCCAGACCTTAGGATAAATCACAGTCAACTGGGGTGCTTGGTAAAAATACTGATTTTGGGGGCCTCACCCTGGAGGGAGGTGGGGAACATGTGTGCTTTTTCAGCAAGTGGAGAAAGCAAACCCCAAACAATGTGTTTCCTAGATGCTGTGCCTTCAAAAGACAGTGCCAAATGGGGCTATTTGCAGTTGTATCGGGAATGTATGTTCAAAAGGTTTAAGTGACATAATTTGAGCAGTAACTCATAGAACACTAGGATAGTCTCCATTACCCTTGAAAAAATGACCAAGGCTCATTAAAAGCAAATTCAAGCTAGAAAATATACAAATTAACCAACCATAGTTTTGAAATGGGTTTCTTGCTAACATATTACATCTGCTAGGCTGGAGGCTTGGAATTACCGGATGAGGCATGTGCAGAATTACAAGGGCCAGTATCTAAATGAAGACCTCTGCAAAGCTACCCAAAGGTCAGGTAGCATGGCAGGAGACATCCTGGCCTTCTGGGGAGAAGCAGGCGGCAGGGGGATGTGGAAGCCCCACCTGGGGCTCCCTGCATTTATGAACAGTGTCACAATTAATCCTCAGAGCAGCACTGAGACAGAGTTATTGTTCTGATTCTATAAGGGAGGAAACTGGGGCTTAGTAAGACTGAGGCACATGATTACAGTGGGTCTTAAAGTCAACACTCTGAACACATCTCCCCTTTCCTTCCACCACAATGCATTATTATTCATTCTCTGTTTGTTTCATGTGTGAAAATCTCAGGTCCCTGGGAAACTGTGTAATCACAAAGCCCAGACCATGCCTCTGACCCCTCCCACCCTCACACTACCCCACAGGCAGGGTGGGCAAACCAGTGGCACTCAGGAAAGTGTGCCGAAGTGAGTTACACTGGTTCCTAGCACTGTGCGATTCAGGAGGATGTATGAGGAGAGAAAGTGAGGGTGATGCTTTATGATTCCCCTTGCTGCTCTGTGGTTACAAATACCTGCCCCCTTGCCCATCTGCCCCTGCCTATTCCTCAAGAGTGTTTGGGTAAGGGTCTCTAAAGAAAGGAACTGGATATTGTACCAGCATTATTATGATTGTTATTAAAAGCCACTGGTTTTGTCAGGGTCCCATTGTTACTCAGAAGGAGTCTCTCAACGTAGCCCTGGCTATCGACCTTCAACTCCCTACATATCCTCGTGCTCTTTGCTTGTGGAAATGAGTTAAATGAGCTCTTACACAGGATCATGATCAAACTTTATATTAGGAAGCAGATTTAGCAGTCAGCTCTATTCTCCTTTGTGTGGACTTTCTTATCTTGTCTGTGTCCTCAAGTATCACCACTGTGACCACTCTAGTCATGCATTTGCTATGATGTGGAGAACAAAACGGATGATGGGAGAGAATCCAGTGGTTTTGCATCTTCCCCAGCAGAGCTAGGGGTAGAATCTGCCATACAACTGTCCCCATGGTCCCAGTGGAGCAACACAGGGGTCAATAGTGATGTGCCCAATTTCAGGAAGTTATGTCTCGCAATTGAAGGAGGATGGGCAGGGGGTCAGGGGATCTAAAAACCTAACAGTCTAGAGCAGTGGTTCCCAGACCTTGGTATAAATCACAATTGACTGGGGTGCTTGGTGAAAGTAGTGATTTTAGGGGCCTCGTCCTGGAAATGACAAGAACTTGCGCTGTGTGCTGCTTACTACACCAAGGATGATGTTAAGAGCATTATAGGTACCAACTCACTTGGTCCTCACAACCACCCCCAGTGAGCAAGCACTCCTGTCTCCTCATCCATATGAAGAGCCTGGAGGATAGGGAGAAGTGTGGCATGTCAGAAGGCAGAGCCAGGACTTGAAGATTTCCTGTTCTTTCTCGTCTTCCTGCACTGGAGGTATGTGAAGGGCCCTGGAAGCTACATCTTCTAGGTTAGTGCAGGCAGTCTAGAGACCACACCTGGAGAGTCTGAGCTCTGAGGCTGGGGATGCTCATCACAACCCACCTGCCCTGACACACCAGGGAGGTGTCCGTTTAGTGATTTAACCTCCTCTGTAAAATGCCCCAGGGACCCCAGTCTCTTTGGAATCCTAATCTTCTCAGTGACACAGTAGAGGCTGCAGAGAAGAGCGAGTCCAGGAGGGCCACATTAGGTTAGTCTGACGAGCGCTGCCCACACTCAGCACTGTGGGAAGACCACCGTCGCCTTTGTCTGCATCAGCGAAGTCAATGAACCACTGAGTGCTGAATTCCACTGGGCACGGGGGACACAGAAAGTATAAGACTGGGTCTTTGAGTTTATATGGGGGTATCAGGGCATGCTCAGTAAATGAAACCCACTCAAGTCTTTTGTCTCAGGCAGCAGAAACTCTCGGGCCTGGCCTATGAAGTCTGTTCTTTGTCTTTTTACCTTTGTGGTCTCATAGCCTCCAACTCCTTGATTCATGCTTTGTATGTTAGTCCAGGTTTTCTCAAAGGTTGGTCTTTTGCATGTCATCTTAAAGAGACTTTCTACTCTATGAGTACCACCTGCACAATTATTAACTTAATATATTTTAAATTAACATTTTTTTACTTACAATTAATTCTTTTAAAAGGAAATTTTTTTGTCAGTTATATATTTTTTTCTAGTGCACAGAACAATGATTATCAAGCACAGGATCCAGCCAGGGGTGAAATCCTGTCACTCAAATGTCCCTGTAACCCCAGTGGAATGAAGGGAACAAAGGGAGGAGTTGCTAGAGTGGGATCCCAATGGAAGGAAATTGTAATTGAAGGAGAGAAGGAGGGGCATCCTGGTACCAGCCAGATTCATCTCAAGTCCACGTTCCATGCTTTCAGAAACACTGCCCAGGCCACACACCCCAGCCTGTGCTTTCTGAAACAAGATATGCTATTCTGCTCCTCCGAGTCTTCACACACCCTATTTGCTCCTCCAGGAGGTCCTTACCCCTGCAAGAGACTGGGAGAAAAGAATGCATCATTGTCCATTGTACCACCCCTTCCCAACAACACTTTTCTCCACCTGCCTTTCTCCTGCTCATATATGTTTTCTCATTCTGCCTAAAGAATGCCCACTCTTCTTTGAGATTCTGCTCCATGGTGGACTCCTGGTGATGCCATACTGGTCACCCCCAGGCAGAGTTGTTCTGCCTGTTCCACTCCTACAGCACTTTGAGCATGTCTCCATGCTCTGTTAGGAAGCAGGGACTGGACAGAGACACTTGTGTGCATCTCTGTATTTCCGGTGCCTAGCAGAGTTGATTCTTTTTTAAATGACAATTTTGGAACAGTCATCATGTGCCAGAGTTTGTGCTAAGAGCTTTATGTATATTACCTCATGCAGTCCTGTGGTAACTTTTATCCCCATTTTACAGGTAAGGAAATTGAGGTGTAGAGAGTTTAAAATTGCCCAGCATCCTACAGAAAGTACAGAGTGGGGATTCACACCTAGGTCTATTGGATTTCAGGGCCTCTGCATCTTAACGCTACACCATTCAGCCATGGTCATTGCAGGACAACATACGTTTGGTGAATAAATAAATGGTACAAATGAATGAATGAGTGAGTGAATGAAAGAACACAGAATGGTGTTTTCTGGGGCTGTACATATCCAGCTTGAGTGACCAGTCATATGCTGGCCTGGATTCATTAGGTGGGAGGTGATTGTAAAGTGTGTTAAGAATGAAGAATAGCATGCTCTGATTTCGGAATGCCAAAAAAAAAAAAAAAAAAAAAAAAGCCCAGAATTTGTGGGCCAGTGGAAGTAAGAAAGGAGACAATGAAGGTGGCGTTTTGCTTCCTGTACCCCAGCTGCCTTCAAAGGATTAACTTCTTGAGAGCAGGGCCTGCTTTGTGTCCTCACTTTATAATCCTGCTCCTGGCAAAAAGTGGGTGCTCAGTGGTTGCCCACACAATTCAGTCATCAAATCTGAGTCTACTCCTTTTTTTCATTGGTTCATGGTAGGCTTGGTTCAGCGCTTGGTTTCACCGTCTACTTCTGCACAGGACTTCACGTTGCCAGCACTCAATGGAGAAACATGGGCCCTGGCACAGTGGGAACAACCCCCTTATGGACCTTGGTTCCCTCTGCTATAAAATCTAGCTCGTTACACTGGATTCTTGGAAGTCCTTCCTGATGTGACATTTGCCAGCCTAGGATCCAGCCAGGGGTGGGGTTTGCAGACCCAGCTGTCTGAGACACAATTGCAGGTCTTCCTGAATGGGGATGGGGCCATTACAAACACTGTCCTCACGCCTCCAGCAGGTGACTCCTGGCACAGCTGGGAGAGTGAGCTGCTGCTTCTGCTCAGACAGCAGGCCTTGGAAATTATTCAGGAATAACAAACAGGCCAGAAACATTTGCATAAGGAATCACACAGAACAATACATGTTATTTAAACCATCTCTAGTTGGCAACAGAAGCAAAAAGCAGCTGAGATAAATCTGCAATGCAAATCAGCCTTATTTGGAGTGGAGCCTCAGCTTGTTTTGGGGGTGGGGGCGCTGCAAGAGACTGGGAGAACAGAAAGCATCATTGTTTCTAGGTACCCCCCCTTCCCAACAACACTTTTCTCTGCCTGCCTTTCTCCTGCTCACGCACATTTTCTCATTTCTCAGCTTCCCTCCCTTCTTCAGAGATTAATGGAAACAATTTGTCTTCTAATGTGACTACAGCTTATGAATTCTTTGTCTCACTCTAATCCTTTAAATTATCCACATAATAAAATATGTATCCAGTGATTTCAGGTCATAATTTGATCTTCTAGGGAAAGTGGGGAGGGGGAGGTGAGCTGAAGCGAGCCCGTCTCGCAGTTTGTTTCTCTCCATTTGTCTTTATTTGTCATCCTTTTTTTTTTTTTTTGCTTAATGATCTTCCCCTTGCCTCCTCTCACTCCTGTGCTCACCGCACTTCCTTAGTGTGCCTGGGGCCTTGGGGTACAGAAGGACACCTTGAAGAATGTGGGAGGTGAGAGGCAGCTCCCCACCCAAGGCTGTGTGATGGGACCACTCTCCTGCTCCCGTTGCTGACCTCCTCCACGCGGGATGGTAGCTCCCCTCCTGATTCCACCTCTTCAGGGCCAACCAATTCTGGAGAACTAGGCCGAGAGCTGCTCTAACGGCCTAAGGTCCAAAGGGGACTTTAAACCCCCTGGGCTCCTCAGTCTGTGGGTACTAAGGGGATGATAATTCAATAGTCACGAATCTGGATGTCACCCCTCTGCAAAACACACCCCACCAACTCTCCACGATTCCCAGTGTTGGCTGACCTCAAAGCCATTTAGGGTTTGACTCCCCTACTGCCTTTCTGGAAAGAGGTGCTCCAGGAACTACCAACTCTGGTGGACCATGCACGCAGCCCACCCTCCCACTGCCTGCCCTCCCTAAAGCCCTCCCTGAAGTCCATGGGTAGGATGGGCAAAGCACCCCTCAGGGCCACAGTGTACAATATGCATTTGTGACCCCCCCAGGGTGCTGAGCCAAGACAGGAGAGAGAAGGGCTGAACCCCATGCTGAACCATGGGCCTTCTGGCCTCATCTGCCTGGAGGGGAAGCCTCATTATAGTTTGCACAACAGCATTTTCTAATTCACACAAAAGCTTGCCTTTGCCCTCGTTGCCATTCTGATTGCATGCTGTGTCCTGGGCTCCAAAGTCACCTTGCCTATGTCCCCGTGACTCAGGGCATCCTGGTGAAAACCGCTCCTTCAGTGTCCACCCTTGGGCCTCATTTAGAGAGTATAGGATGCACACTTGTCCACCAAACAGGTAGTGACCAGGATGAACACCTGAGACAGAGCAGCTCTGTCCCATCCACCCCACGGTGCAAAGCACTTTCCTCAGCCTCCTCGAGCAATTCCTCTCTCTGAATCAACAGCCTGCACTTCACCTCACCATAAACATAAACCCTCATGTCACAGAGGAAGAATACTGTCCAGCTTTGTGCCTGGAGAAGCTTGTAAAATGAAAGGCCCCATTGACGGGTCCGGGGGCCCAGCTGCACCTGGTGCATGGGAGAAGCAGCTGAGGGAAGCGTGAAGAACTCGGTGTTCTTCAGGGTGGTCTAAAAGGTCTTGGAGCAGAGGGTGACAGGAACGGAGGAGTGAGCTGCAGGGGCCCACTGGGTGACCGCAGGCATGTCTGTGGACTGGAGGTGACAACTAGGAAGGGAATGGGTAACAGCCCAGGTATAAGAGGAGACCAGTTCTGAGTCCAGCCCTGACTCTTTTACCCGCAGGTTTGAAATACAAAACCAGAAAGCAGCGTCTGTGTGTAACTCATCGGAAGGCAAAGCCCGCCCTGAACCGAGGCTATTTATAGTCTTTTATTTATCCCACTTGGTGTGAATATTCATGCCGCTCTCTGCAGAGGTATTAAGGTGCCTGATTGCAGGGAGTTGCCCAGCAAGGGCTGGGATGGGACATACCACAGGGGATAAGCATCACATCATTGTTCTAAAATTGAACCCTTCCAGATTCCAAGACACATTGGGCCCCCCAGGTTCTGGATGAGGAGCTGTGGGCCTGTGACCTGTGGATGCACTGTGTGAGGGGTGGCCTTGGGGACAGAAGGGGAGGAAGGAGGGGCCTGACACTGACTGGACCTGGGGATGAGGAAGAGGACCAGGGACAAAGGGCGGGGGTGGGGGATGCTCAGTCTTTGTGACTAGAGGGTGGGGCAGGAGCTCTTTTTTACTTTTCCAAGAATGGTGATGAGTCCAGTCAGACATTTTCTATCAGAGACTGTATTAGAAAGGGACCTCGGACTGCACTCTCTCCCCCGAGAAAACAGGTGTGCACGGCAGAAGAGGTCTGGGCCAGGCCTCTGGAAAATCTGCGGGGGTCATGACTGTTGGGTGACCTGCGGCTCAGGGGGCTGGGTTTGTGACTGCTGTCCCGCCCGTCCTGGCTACAGGCCTGTCCTCGGCCTCTCTGGTGTGGTGGGGACATCCGAAATAAAGGGCTTCGAGGAAAACAGATCAGCGGATCAGGACAGCAAAACCCTCCAGATGGTTTGATCCCACGCCCTGAGAAACAGCTGACAGAGGCAACACAGGTGGGGTGTCCAGCAGCCTGGAAAGGAGGAAGGTCCAGATTCTCTGGGGTTCACCAGGAACCCCTAGAAGAACTCAAAAAGCTAAAAAGAGTGTGCTGTGGAGGACAAGGGAGTGGGGAGAGTGTGGGAGAGAAGGAGCCTCGCAGAGCAGGAGGCGGGGTTGTAGTGGTTGATGCCTGGACGCTGGCCTTGGGTGCACTTCTGGCTCCCGGCTGACTGGCTGTGTGGTTTCGGACAAGATGCTTGACCTCTCTGTGTCTCATCCTCTGAAATGGAGATACTAAGTGTCCTAACCTTATAGGGTTGTCCGTGAGGAGGACAGGAATTAGTATTTGTAAATGCATATGATGGTGCTGGGAACACATTTTATTCTATCAAAATAAACCCTCATGTCCAGCCATAAAAAGGAATGAGTTCTGCTACATATTACAACATGGTTGAACACTGAAAACATTATCCTAAGGGGAATAAGCCAGAGACAAAACAACAAATATGATTCCATTTATGAAATACCTAGGACAGCAAATTCACAGACAGAAAGTAAATTCTATGAATAGGTTACCAGGAGCTGGGGGGAGGGAGGAATGGGGAGTTATGGCTTAATGGATACAGAGTTTCTGTTTTGGGTGAAAAGTTTTGGCATACTGATGATTGTTATACAGCATTGTGAATGTAATTAATGCCACTTCAAAAGGTTAAAATGACAAATTTTATGTTATATATATTTTAACACAATTTGAAAAAATTAAGAATGTAATATACCAAAACCCATTGAATTATATGCTTTAAGTGAATGAATTATATTGCAATACATTGTAAAAAAAAAAAAAAAGAAAGAAAGAAATAAAGAAAAGGAAGAGAGGAGAGAAAGGGCCTGGTGAGGAGGATTAAAGAGCCTTCCCCTGCGCATCTGTTTTCCTTCACACCTGAGACCACTACTGTTCCAGCTTTTATGGGTTTACAGCCTGGAAAGTGGCCTTACCCTTTGTCCTCACGCAACCCATGTGAGGTGGGCATTGAGATATCATCGTCATTTGTGTTTTCCGATGAGAAACTAAGGCCCTGAAAGGTTGAGTGACTTTCTCAGGTGGTGATTTTGGCTTTTTCACTCTCTAGGGTCTTTCCAGTGACCCGCAGCTCTCAAAGCACCTGTGTGAGCTCTCACACAGCACCTGTGAGATTCACTCAGCACTTGTTTGGAAAATCAGCGTCGGATCCTCTGCTGGCGACTTCTCTGAGCAGATAGAGCCCAGGACCTATGACTCAGTGGGTCACACTTTGGAAAACAAGACTTCAGGGAATGCTCTTTTCAGAACTAGGATGAAATTCTTCCCAAAAGGCCCTCTGCCTCCCCATCCTACGCAGCCTGCCACCTCTGAACCTTTTCCAGCTACAGTGCACTGCGAGGCAAGGGCAGGGACTCTGCAGAGAGGCTGGAAAGTGCCCAGACGCCAAGTCACATGGCTGGGATACTCCAGGCCCTGGTCCCCTCACGGTGTGGTGCATCGGTGAGCTCCCCAGAAGGCTGTTCCTTTCTCTGCCTCCCCTGAGGGACAGGCAGTACCTTGCTATCGGGATACAAAAGCTTTTAAAACAGTTTTCCCCAAAGAATATTCCAGAGTTGCGTTGGATCTTAGAGAATATCCAAACATCCAGTCCTTTACAGGAAGAGAAACTGAGGCAAAGCAAGTGAAAGCGGCTCCAGACCTGACTTCCAGGTGCCTTCTAAATTTGATTTCACTGCTCCCCACCAACCGCCATCACTGCCTCCCCCTCCTCATTCCAGGCTAGAAAAATTCTGCTTCCTGAGGACTCACACGTTTTAAATATTTGGAGACTGTTGTCATGTCACCCTGTGGCTGTTGCTTAGCCCAGCAATCCAGCAATGGATATTTAAAGCCGTGTTTTTTTTTTTTTTTTGGTCTAATGCAGCCTTCTCTGCCTGCCTCCTCCCTTCCTCCCATCCTGTGGTTGCTGTGTGTGAGCTTCTCAACCCCCTGGTCTCTGTCCTCCCTCTTCAGGAGGCTGGTGTGGCTGGAAGAGTCTCTGAGATGAAGGGTGGGCAGTCCTCAGGGGTGCTGGCCACAGGGAAGGGCCTCTTGCCACGTAGACATGGACCTGGAGCTGCTCCTCCACACCCTGAGCCTGGATGCTGAGCGTGGGACCACCCAGGGATTCCCGAAGGCCCTTCACACAGCTGAGGACTTTGGAGGAATGTGGTCAATGGATCCAGGTTACAGGCAATGGAGTCCAGCTGTTGTGTGATCCTGGGCCTCAGTTTTCCCATCTGTACTCCAGGATAACAATCTCCATCTTAAAGGTAGGTCAGAGCTAGGACCTCCACAGTTACCCTGACCTTGTGTACAGATGGTATTTTCTGATTCCCAAAGTGGGATGAGTGTGACAAAGCAATTTAGGGGGACAATGAGGGGAGATTATTTGAAATTGAATTTTTCATGAAAAGTCCATCATGTGTAGTTTGGTTGTTGTTTCCCTTGGTGAAAAGGGTATTATAATTATTAACCAACAAAAGTAATTTTCACTTATTCAGCATGTTATAGTTTAGTTCACATACTATATTTTCATTTAATTCTCACATGTATCAAGGCAAATATTATTATTACTATTATTATTCCTGAGATTCCCATTTTACAGATGAGAAAATTGAGCTCAGAAAGGTTAATTGACTTTACCAAGGTAATCTAGTGGGAAGTACTAGTACTAAATATCCAAGTCTTATCTTTAACACAAGTTCAAGTCTTCCCCATATTATTCTATCTTAAAACAAGGAAGATGTTACTTTCTTACCTACAAAACCCATTGCCTTGTGAAGATTTTATGCTTTCCAGAATCAGAATTAGCATGATAAATAAATTATAGTATATTCATATGATGGAGTAATATATAATAGTACAGGTCAATACCCTAAATCTACATGTATCAACATGGATGAAATGGAGGGAACATATGTTGAGTGAGAGAAGTGAGTTGCAGAAGAATATACAAACAGTATGATATCAATTTATGTTTAAAAGAGGTGAATCAGTGCCATATTTTAAAAATAATAGTATGTGGGCTGGGCGCAGTGGCTCATGCCTGTAATTCTAGCACTTTGGGAGGCTGGGGCAGGCAGGTTGCTTGAGCCTAGCAGTTTAAGGTCAGCCTGGGCAACATCGTGAGTCTCCATGTCTACAAAAAAATAGGAAAAGCAGCCAGGCATTGTGGTGTGTGCCTGTAGTCCCTGCTACTCAGGAGGCTGAGGCGAGAGGATTGCATGAGCTTGGGAGATGAAGGTTGCAGTGAGCTGTGATGGGGCCACTGCCTCCAGCCTATGTGACAGAGTGAGACTCTGTCTCTACAATTAAAAGGGTAATAGTATGTGCTTACCATACAACCCAGCAATTGCAATCTTGACCATTCACACCAGAGGAATGAAAACTTACGTTAAAACAAAACCTCTACACAGAGGTCCATAGTAGCTTTATTTGTAATAGCCCCAAACTGGAAACAACTCAAATGTCCTTGGACAGGTGAGTGCTTAAATAAACTATAGTCATCCATACAGTGGAATAGCGGAATACAGCAATATATAAAGAACAAACTGTTGATACATGCAACAAGTTAGGTGGACCTCAAGACTATTATGCAAAGTGAAAAAAACCATTCTCAAAAGATTATATACTGTATGGTTCCATTTGTGTGACATGGAGTGGCAAAATTACAGAAATGGAGAACAGGTTAGTAGTTGCTCAGGGCTAGGGAGGGAGAGAAAAAAGAAGGTGGCACTGTTTGTAAAAGGGATCCTTGTGACACCTGTTCTATATCTTGGCTGTGGTGGTGGTCACACAAATCTACATGAGATAAAATTGTGTAGAACAAAATATAGACATGTAAGAACTGGCAAAATCTGAATAAGCTCAGTGGGTTGTATCAAGCCAATTTTCTAGTTGTGACATGCGCTACAGTTTTGTAAGATCCTACCCTTGCATGAAACTGGGTGAAGGGGTACCATGTGAATATATAATATCTCAAGATAGAAAGTTTTTTTTTTTTTTTTTTTGAGACAGAGTCTCGCTTTGTCGCCCAGGCTGGAGTGCAGTGGCGCGATCTCGGCTCACTGCAAGCTTCACCTCCCGGGTTCCCGCCATTCTCCTGCCTCAGCCTCCCGAGTAGCTGGGACTACAGGCGCCCGCCACCTCGCCCGGCTAGTTTTTTGTATTTTTTAGTAGAGAAGGGGTTTCACCGTGTTCGCCAGGATGGTCTCGATCTCCTGACCTCATGATCCGCCCGTCTCGGCCTCCCAAAGTGCTGGGATTACAGGCTTGAGCCACCGCGCCCGGCCGATAGAAAGTTTTATTTATTTTTTTATTTTTTTTATTTTTTTTTTGAGACGGAGTCTCGCAGTCGCCCAGGCTGGAGTGCAGTGGCCGGATCTCAGCTCACTGCAAGCTCCGCCTCCCGGGTTTACGCCATTCTCCTGCCTCAGCCTCCCGAGTAGCTAGGACTACAGGCGCCCACCAACTCGCCCGGCTAGTTTTTTCTATTTTTTTAGTAGAGACGGGGTTTCGCCGTGTTAGCCAGGATGGTCTCGATCTCCTGACCTCGCGATCCACCCGTCTCGGCCTCCCAAAGTGCTGGGATTACAGGCTTGAGCCACCGCGCCCGGCCTAGAAAGTTTTAAAAAAATAATGTGAAGGGTAGACACATGAGGCCTGGCCCAGTGGTTCATATCTGTAATCCCAGCACTTTGGGAGGCTGAGGCAGGAAGATCACTTGAGCCCAGGAATTTGAGATCAGCCTGGGCAACATTGACCCTATCTCTACAAAAATAAAAAATTAGCTGGGCATGGTGGTGCATGCCTGTAGTCCCAGCTATTTGGGAGGCTGAGGTAGGAGGATTGCTTGAGCCCAGGAGTTGGAGGCTGCAGTGAGCCATGATGGTACCACTGCACCCCAGCCTGGGCAACAGAGTGAGACCCTGTCTCTAAACACACACACACACACACACACACACACACACACACACACACTTACAAGTAGAGTAGAAGAAAAGAAAATGGAATTGGCTTACATTGGTAGTTTTCAACACATTAGGTAATATTTCATTTTTTAAGTTGTGTGGCAGATACACAGTTGTTCATTATATTATATGTTCTTTCTTTTGGTGTGTTTGAATTATTCCATAATTAAAATGATAATAACCATACAATTAAAAAACCCCACAACTCTATTTTAGGAAAGAGAACTGAAGCAGAGTAAAGAGGTTTCAAATCTATTTGTGAGTTTGTTTTATCTTGTGTCTTGTGTAAAACATTTTTGAGTGAAAAGCAGCCAGGTTTTTGCTATTTGGCTGACAATATTTGAAGCAGCCCAGGAACTCGGTAAAATTAAAATGGTGGATCCCCATGTGCCAGCCCTGTCACCAGCTGACATAATTGGAGCCCCTGGATGAAGCTCTTGTGGAACAGGTGATATGATTTTAAGCAGCATAAATCAGGGTCTGCCGCACTGTCTGGCCAGCCTCTCAGAGGGCTCTGGGGAGCCTCCCTCAGTCTCCCCAGCTGAATCAGGGAAGAGAAAGCAGACAAGGAAGGGTTAGGAGGGGAGGAGGAGCTGGAGGGCAGGACCGTGTTCAGCTGGGGATTGTTGGCAATCAGTGAGGACCAGCTGAGCAAAGCCTGGGAAGTGATGGAGTGTTTCCCGGGAGCCCGAGGACTGGAGCAGCAAGGTTTTGTTTGGAAATTGCAAGGATTTGGTGTCTGTCAAGTGTCATTAGTGCATTGGGAGCTGGAGCGGCCTTGAGAACTAGGCTCTGTCCCTGCCTTGCAGGCTCATCCAATAGAATGACTTGAGGATTGAGATTCAACAACACTTAAATCAAAATAGCAACAGCAGCCTCCCAGTGTTTTTTGCTCAGGCTTTGCTGAGAGTAAAGAACCTGTGATCCCTTAACATCCCTTTTCTACCTGATGGCCACTTTTTAGCCCACCCGGGCCTCCAAGCACCCATGCTGAACAGCTCAGGCCCAGGGCCAGGGGTAGAAATCAAGCCACTGGTCCTAAACAATGATGACACCAAAGATTTAGGTAAACTTTGTGAGGGAGGAAAGGCAGCAGACAGTCCTCAGTTTTGTCCACACTGCCTTCCTAGCTGGCTATACCACTTAGGCTCCCTGTCATTGGGGTAACTTAAAAGGGGAAAGAACAAGTGAAAAGACAGGAAAGTGAGCTGAGAGTCAAAGTCATAAGGGATACCCTGGAGTAGTTTGTGTCTGTCCCAAATAAGGAGCGGACCCTCAGCAGGCATCTCGTGTATGGTGGTGCAGGATGCACACTGCCCAAACCCAGGAGGAAACAATGTTTTCTGGAGTTGGGCAGTGCACGGTTGTATATGGGTAAGTTTCAGAGGGGTCCCAATGCAGTAATGTACAGTTAACATCTGTTAAGCAGCCATTCTGCATCAGGCACTATGAGAAGGATTTGTATGCAATTTGATCCTTACAGCAATTTGGTAAGTAGGAATTTCATGGTAAGATGCACCAGGGAAGATACCAAGTCTTCAGTCCTCACATAAAGAGACCTTGCTTTCCATCGACTTCAAGTGCAAATTTCTGACAGTTTTTAAAGTGTGTGTTCTGCTTGTTTTAGGTGATGTCTGTGTAGGTATTCATGTGCACACATGTATGAGAGAGAAAGGTGGAACAAGCCACAGACAGTCTGGATTTGTACTGGGTTTTGTCTCAGAGAACCCCAGGTCCTCACTCTTTCCGAGCCTATGATTTCTTATCTGTCCATCTTTCTCTAGACCTGAGTTTCCTGTTTCTTTCCTCGTCCAAATAGAGATGTGAAGCCAGTGAGCTCATGTGTAATGATGATGGCTGTGTTTCTTGGAATCAGGGTGAGAAGCCCACAGAACGTGGTGTCACGTTGGCAGTTTTCCTGCATGCTCATCCACACCCAGGGAAGAGAAACTTCTCCGCTGCTCTAGCTTTGTCTTCTCTCTGACTGAGCCTCTGGGAGCTAACCTCATGGGGGTTGTGGGGCCGTGTATGCTGGCTCAGGCTCTCCAATTGCCTGTGCCCTGGCTGGGTTTCCTGGGACAGCTAGCCTTCCAGAGGGAGGCATCAGGAATCCCATTTTATAGCTAAGGTGACAAAGGCTCAGCGAAGTTAAGCAGTTTGCCTGAGAATATCTAACTAGTACGAGCCAGAGATTGGACCAAACCTGGATTTGACCCAGTTCAAACCCTTTATTGCTTGCCTGCTGGCAGCTCTAACTCCAAGTTGGAAAGACGGAGGAGCCGGCGCTTCACTGGGAGAGTCCCCAGTCCCTGGAGCCACCATCTTAGGACCTGAGACCCCTCCTCCTCAGAGCCACTACCTGCCTCCACCTGCCGCCATAGCCAGGCGCTCGTTTGCAGCACTCGCGGGAGGGACTGAGTGCGATATACACAGCTAACATCTGCTAAGCAGCTCTTTTGTGTCAGGCAGTGTGTGAAGGGTTTTAAGAATGTGCCGGGCGCGGTGGCTCACGCCTGTAATCCCAGCACTTTGGGAGGCCGAGGCGGGCGGATCACAAGGTCAGGAGATCGAGACCACAGTGAAACCCCGTCTCTACTAAAAATACAAAAAATTAGCCGGGCGCGGTGGCGGGCGCCTATAGTCCCAGCTACTCAGGAGGCTGAGGCAGGAGAATGGCGTGAACCCAGGAGGCGGAGCTTGCAGTGAGCTGAGATCCGGCCACTGTACTCCAGCCTGGGCGGCAGAGCGAGACTCTGTCTCAAAAAAAAAAAAAAAAAAAAGAATGTTCTTTAATCCTCATAGCAATTCTTCAGGTAGGGATTTTGCTCACTGAATAGATGTAGCCCAGGGTTTTCTTCCCATGTGAAGAGCCCACCAGGACTCTGGCTGCCTTGGCATGTCTGACCACTCTTCAGATGGCGGGGGACAGCAGGGATGCTGCAGCTTAAGACAGTCACATATCCTTAAAGATCTACCACTCACCAGTAGCCACCTCCTAAAATTCCATTGTCCTGGAACCTCATAAAAGCCCATGAGAAACCTGGAATAGTCTTGAACCAGAGGGTCCCTGCACTAGCTAGAGGTTCCATTCATTGGGGGAACCCAGAAGCAGAGAGGTTCCCTTCTGTAGAGCAGGCCCCTAGACCACCACCTTATTCTCAAGCTCCTCTTCTGGATTGAGGGAGCCCAAGTGCTATCCTCTGAGGCAGCTATATGCAAAGCAGGAAATGACGAAGTGTCAGGGAGTCTTGGAAAACAGGTCACAGTCAAACTGCTAGCAAAAGGCAGGTATGCAGTGTTGTCTCCAGGTTGGCCCGTCTCAGTCCCATCTGATGTCCCTCTGTAAACCTCCACGGTTTATTCTCCAGGCCAGCAGGGCTGCCTCTCAGGGTTCTCGAGGAGTCCAAGGTACTTTCTGTCTACCCTCTGGGAAAATCCTGTATTTCAGCTCCAAATGCCTGCTTTCTGTTTCCTAGATGCTCCCACCCCTCAAGGTCCAGCAGTAGCTCTTCCAAGGGGGCACCTTTGTTCCCACAAAAATAACACCCATTCTCTTACTTCTCAGTTGGTCACATGGACTTCAGCCCAGTTCATTCCCTCCTGGCTCCACTACCCCCTCCAATGCCTCACCTTGGATTTCAGACATGGCAGGATGTCTGTTTCCTTCATTTTGTTTTCAGTGGGTTAATTTCTGCCTCATGATGCATCAGTGCTTCCCAAATCCTCAGGACAGCAGCCTCGTCATGGTCACGGGCAATTCTTTTAAAGAATTCAGGCTGGGTACAGAGGCTCATGCCTGTAATCCCAATATTTTGTGAGGCCAAGACAGGAGTATCACTTGAGGCCAGGGTTTGAGATCAGCCAGGGCAACATCGTGAGACCCTGTCTCTACAAAATATCTAAAAATTAGCCAGGCGTGGTGGCATGTGCCTGTGGAGGCTGATGTGGGAGGATGACTTGAGCCCAGGAGTTGGAGGCTGCAGTGAGGCATGATGATGCCACTGCACTCCCACCTGCGTGAAAGAGTGAGACCCTAAAATAAATAGTTGAAACACATTCAGGTGTAGAACCTCTGACTTCCCTCTGTGAGCTGGGGAGGGACAGGGAGGAAACAAATAGGGAAGATTTCTATTTCACAGCATTGCTTGCCAAAGCATTAGTCAGTTATTTGACTCCAGATAACATGGTAATTAATAATGTAATAAGGTGCAATTTATGGGCACTCATGCTTGAAGGCCTTGGGTCCCAAGGCCCTTGGTAAAAAGCAAAATTAAAAGCATTCATAATCTCAAAGAAGACAGCACCTCCAGAGTTCATGAGACTGAGGATAACTGAGGCTGCTGTGCTCCACACTCGGTGGACAGCAGTTCAGGCTCTCAGCTCCCAAGAGAATCCCCACACCCCCATATTTAGTGTCAGCAGGGTGGGAAGTCGGCCACACGCATTTGACCGTAACATCCCCCCAACAGACTCACAACAGACCTCCTAATAAAAGCCTTTATTTTTATCCACTCTTTATCTCTGCTATTGAAAGATGGGGAAGACATAGACAGGCATAAGGTGGAATCCTGGATCTGCTATTTAATGGCTACTGACCTTGAGTGTCTTTCTACACCTCAGTTTCCACTTGACAGGATTGTCGTACAGGAGAATGAGAACAGTTGCAAAGCCTTTTTGAGTTTACAAAGTGCATTTTGGCACGCATTATCTCCTATAATTCTTTAACAACTCTCCAGAGTTTTGGAGCATAGAGTACCAACCCAATATCTATTCTCATCTGCTTTGTTTCTAAAACTCCCTATTTTATTTCAGGTGGCAATGTGCAAAACTAAAACAGATTTCCCAATCTTCCTTACAGAGAGAATTGGTCATTGTAATGTAAGCGAGAGATGTTGAGGTTGAAAGGAAGTCCTGGGAAAATTTTTCAGGGAGGCTGACTCACCTAAGAGTATGCCCTTTTCCCCCATCCCTTCTTCATTCTAATTCCTATCTAGAATTCAGACATGGTTGGTGCTGTGGCAACCATCTTGGATTATGAGGTGTACTTGAAGTTGAAAGTCATGTGTCAAGGATGGTAAAACAAAAACTAGAAAGAGCCTGGAGTCTCCAAATGACTGTGGAGCTGTCGTAGCAGCTTGGAACAGTTTGTTAATTTTTTTTTTTACATGAGAAGATAATAAACCTCTATCTTGTTTAAGTCAATGCAATATATCTTATACTGATATGTATGATTATTCTGTGTTTTGAATGGAGAAATTGTGGCTCAACACAGTTAAGCAACTTGCGCAAACCCACTTCTTTAGTAAAAGAAGAGGTTGCAGTCACATTCCTGAGAGACAGAGCACTGCCTTTCCACATTCCCAATTCTTCTTTGGTTTGCAAAGATCTGTAAATATTAAGAATCAGGTGACATTCTTCTTCTGCCTGAAGATCAAAGCCGCTTGCTGCCTTTTGGTACCGGGAGCTCTTTTCTCCCAAGGGCTCTTTTCATCTCTCTGGCTTCCCTCTTTATTCCTCCCTTCTCTCCACCCTTGGCTCTTCTGCCATTCAGTGCTTCCCACAACCATTTTATCTACTGATGGGACATACTGTTTGGCAACCCTAAGCCCCAGGTCAGGCATGGGAAGTGGAGGACATGTTACTGCCCCTGCTTTTGCATGTCCCTGGTAGAACCAAGACAGAGCCATTCCAGCCCTGGAATTACCTCCTCTTGGGTTCCCTAGCTCTGGCTTCTGGGTGTTGCCAGGCAGTGGAGGGCCTGTTCCAGTGCTGTGCTTCCAGCCCTCAATCAGCCTCCTTCCACCCACTTGAATGACTAAGATGTGGGCAGGTACCCTGTGCTGTGAACTTCTTGGAAGTCTGTGAGAGGCTAGCAGTGAGATGATAGATTCAGCCTGTCCCAGGTAGATGAACTGGAATAAATCAGCCACCCCTAATTCTGGACCTTCGTGCCAGACAGAGGAGCAAGCTTTCCATGTCCCAGATAGATGCACAATTTAAGAAGGAAACACAAATCTCCATAGTGAATATGAAGGTTTAGAATGGACCTGTGTCTTTTGCCATCCTCTGATCCATCCAGTGCCTAAAAAACTGAGTGTTGATTTCTGGTTTGGCAGGATGGATTCAAGAGTGTGGAGCTAGACAGAGGTGACATAAGAGAGCCCCTGAGAGCAGAGCTGGCAGTCCACAACATGTGAGAGAGCAATCGCAGTCCTGGGCCTGGTTGGAGTTCTAATAGCCATGTGGACTGGGATGGAGTGGTGGAGATGTCCTCAAGAACTAGAGACTCAAAATATAATACAGACTGTTTTTTGGTCTTATATGCAAATTATTATAAAGGGTGAAAAGAGATCCATATTGAGGTTTTCAATCATCACTCAATCCAAATGTAGAAGAGCCAGGGAAAATGTTTCCCTTTCCCACTGATCAACCAGTTGATTGAAGCAAATAATGATAATAGCCAATACTTACATACTGTTTACTATGCCATGCACTGAGTTAAGTTGTCACATATATTAACTCAATCCTTACCATAACTATCTGTTATAGGTACTATTATTGTGCTCATTTCATGAAGGAGAACACAGAAACAGAGCACGTTGGTAACTTGCCCAAGGTCACAGAGCTGGAGAGTGGTGGGGCCCCAAACGTAGGCAGCCTAGCTCCGGGGTTTGTGCTCTTAGCCATTACAGGCACTGCTTCTCAAAGGATGCTGGACTTGGGGTCACTGGAAAAGCATGGAGACAGGATTATTTTGGTTCTATTGCTAGCTCTGCCATTTACTAGGATTGGTTTGTCATCAAGATAATTAGGTCATAAATATCTATTTCCTGTGAGGGAAGTATGTAAAATGCGTGGACACTCCCATTGCATGATAATCCAGTATTTTTGCATGTAGTCTCTTTTCTCCAAACATATCTCATTGCCCATTTAATATGTTCCTCTGAACGTCACAACCCTTAGTGATAGAGCAAGTCTGGGTATAATTATCCTCATTTTATATAGGAGAAAAATGATGCCTAGCATTTTACCTGGGCTCCTTCCAGAACATCCTACTAGCTCTCTTTCTTGTCTTTTAGATATCTTTAAAATTTTTGATCTATTTTCAATGGACAAATAAAATTGCACATATTTATTATGTACAACATGATGTTTTGAAATATGTATGCACTATGGAATGGTTAAATTGAGCTAGTTTTATTTTGAGACGGAGTCTCGCTCTGTCACCAGGCTGGAGTGCAGTGGCGCCATCTTGGTTCACTGCAGCCTCTGCCTCCGGGGTTCAAGTGATTCTCCTGCCTCAGTCTCTTGAATAGCTGGGACTACAGTCTCGTGCCACCATGCCCACCTAATTTTTGTATTTTTAGTAGAGACAGAGTTTCACCATGTTGGCCAGGATGGTCTTGATCTCTTGACCTCGTGATTCGCCTGCCTTGGCCTCCCAAAGTGCTGGGATTATAGGCGTGAGCCACTGCGCCCAGCCAAATCAAACTAATTAACATATGCATTATCTTGCATACTTATTGCTTTTTGTGGTGAGAACACTTAAAATCTACTCTCTTAGCTATGTTAAAGAATGCAATAGATGGAGTGCAGTGGCTCACACCTGTAATCCCAGCACTCTGGGAGGCCAAGGAGGGCAAATTGCTTGAGCCCAGGAGTTCAAGACCAGTCTGGGCAACATGGTAAAACCCTATCTCTACAAAAATTATAAAAATTAGCCAGGTGTGGTGGCGCTCGCCTGTAGTCCCAGCTACTCAGGAGGCTAAGGTGGGAGGATCCCTTGAACCCAGAAGGTCAAGGCTGCAGTGAGCCAAGATCGCACCACTGCACTCCAGCTTGGGTAACAAAGTGAGACCTTGTTTCCAAAAAAAAAAAAAAAAAAGAATACAATGCATTAACTATTGTTGCTATGTTTTACGGTAGCTATCTTGAACGAATAAGTTCCTACCTAACTAAAATTTTGTGTCCTTTCACCAACATCTCCTCCTCCAGATCCCACAACTCCCTCTCATCCCTCCCAGGTCCTGGTAATCATCGTTTTAATATTCTCTATTTTTAGGAGTTCACCTGTTTTATATTCCACATATAAGTGAGATCATGTGGTATAAATATCATCTTTTAAATGATTCAAACAGTACAGAGGGATATAGAGTGGCGTTCCCACACTTTTCCTTGGTATCCATCACTATTAGTATTTTTGTATTGTTCTTCCAGTATTTTTGGTAAGCGTAGTGCATATGCACTTACAACATTTAAGGAACATGCATGTGATTGTTTTGTATTCATTGTCGGCCTTGCGTGCCTCACAATATGTTACTCTCTAGAGGTCTGCTCCATTTTTTTTAATGATGTCATGATATTCTATAGTATAGATATGTCAGTATTTGTTTATTCCCTCTGCTGTTATTGGGCATTTAGGTTAGTTCTATTTTTTTGTGATTATAGTAAATGCTGCAATGATTGCCCTTATTCATATGTTTCAGTGCACACATGCAACAATTTTCATAGAATGGGTTTCTAGAAATATAATTATGGGCCTGATAGTATGGTTATTTAAAAATTTTAAGTACTACCAGCTGGTCGCATTGCCTCACACCTGTAATCTCAGCACTGAGGTGGGCTGATTGCTTGAGCCCAGGAGTTCCAGACCAGCCTGGGCAACATGGTGAAACCCCATCTCTACAAAAAAATACAAAAAGTAGCTGGGCGTGGTGGTGTGCACCCATAGCCCCAGATACTCAGGAGGCTGGGGTGGGAGGATCACTTGAGCCTGGGAGGTCGAGGCTGCAACACTCCAGCTGGGTGGCAGAGTGAGACCCTACTTCAAAAAAAAAAAAAAAAAAAAAAAAAAAGTACTACCAAATTGCAATTCAATAATTTGATATAGTTTGGATATTTGTTCCTGCCTGAATTTCATGTTGAATTGTAATCCCCAGTGCTGGAGGTGGGGCCTGGTGGGAGGTGTTCGGGTCAGATGGGGACCCAGACACGGGATAGATCCTTTATGGCTTGGTGCTGTCTTTGAATAGTGAGTGAGTTCTTGTGAGATCTGGTCGTTTAAAAGTGTGTGGCACCTCCTCCACTACTCACCTGTTCCCGTTCTCTCTATGTGATGTGCCTGCTCCCTCTTTGCCTTCTGCCATAGTAAAAGCTCCCTGAGGCCTTCCCAGAAGTAGAGCAGATGTCAGTGCCATGCTTCCTGTACAGCCTGCGGGATCGTGAACCTGTTCAACCTCTTTTCTTTATAAACGTCTTTTCTTTATAAATTTTGCAGTCTCAGGTATTTCTTTGTAGGAATGCAAGATGGCCTAACACATAATCTGAACCAGTTTTGCCAAATGACCTGTCCACCAACAGAATCCAAGAGGCGCCATTCCCCAACTAGCTTGCCAATGCTATGTATTTCCAGTTTTCTAAATTTTTACTTTTCTAGTGAATAAAAAATGACACCTTATTCTTGGTTTAAATCGAATTTCCCTGATTACAAGGTTGGGCATTTAAAATATTTATTAGCCATTTGTATTTCTTCTTCTATAAAATTTCATTTGTATTTTTTGCTTCTTCTCTGCTGGGTTTTGTCTTTTCTCTATTGATGTACGGTAACTCTCTATATTCTAGATATTGACTTTGTTTCTGTTGCATATTGAGCAAGAGTTTTCCCACTGGTTTTTCTCTTCTGTCTTTTAAGTTTGTGCATCTTTTAATGTATAGAAGTTTTAAATTTCTAAGTAAGTATAGCCTCTATTTTTCAAATTATGGAAGGTTTCAAACTAATAGACAAATATAAAGAATAACATAAAATCTGTACACTCATGACCAACTTTATAGAATTTTAGCATCTTGCTTCATTTGAATACCCCCACTATCTTGTAATTTTTCATTTGGACTTTTAATTTTACCTTTTAAAAAACAAACACAAATATTTATCTTTTTACAGTAAATTGCAATTGCATTTACTGCCATGTTTTGTACATTTCTATGTTCATCATTGCTTCTTGTGATCTTCTCTCTGGCTTTGTTTTATTTCTAAATGAAATACATTCTTGCTAGCGCTTTTAGTGAGGGTCTGTGGATGTTAAATTCTTTTGGTATTTTTATATCTGAAAATATTTTTATTTTGTCCTTATTCTTAAATAATAGCTGTGCCAGTGACTGCTAGTTACCCACTCCATGTCCTTATTCTCCTTCTTCCTTAGAAACAGAATTGGAATGCTGGTTTTATTTGGGGACAGTCATGTGCTCAGCAGAAAGACTACATTTCCCAGACTCTTTTCTAGCTATGAGTGGCCAATGAGATATAAGAAGAAAACACTGAGTGCAGGGAACCTTCTTAAAAGGGGCTGACATCACTAAGAGGGTCACACTTTTGCCCTCATCCTTCTTTCCTTGAACACAGAAGCCTACACCAGACAGTGAAGAAAGAAGCTACTAGCTAAGGGAGGCAGAGTGGACCCAAGGAGAGGGGACCCTTCAGGCTCCGTGATGCACCATCCACTCCTGGGCTGCCACTTCCACACCCTTTTGATGGGAGAGAATGAATCCTTTATTTAATTGGTTTTAGCTTCTGTTATTAAGTCTTTGCTGCTAATAGCAAAACTCAATCTAGGTTACTGTTTATTTTCTTTTTGCACTTTGAGATGATATTCTATTGTCCCTTAGCATCTGTTATTGTGGACGAGACGTCTGCTGTTAGCATAATTGTTGTATCTTGGTGTTTGGGTAATTGTAAAGATTTTCCCGTGATCCTTGTTATTCTTTAATGTGTCTGTGAGTGAATTTATTTTTCTTTAACTTGCTAGATAGTTAGCATACACTTTCCATTTAGAGACATGTCTTTATCCAATTTTGGAAAAGTTTCAGCAATTTTCTCTTCAAATATTGATTTTCTGCCATTGCTTTCATTCTCTCTTCTCCTGGAATTAAATGAATGTTAAAATCTCTCTCTCAATTGTTCCTTCTTGTCTCTTAACTGCATTCCAAATATATATGTATGTCTATATATACACATACACATATATTGCTATACATAAACACACAAATGTGCAGATATACCTAGTATATGTGTGTTTATGTATCTGTATATGTATATGTGTATATATATATCTCTACACACACACACACACACACAGGATTCTAGGTGAATTCCTTGGTTTCATCTTCTAGATATGAAATCTTTAACAGTGTTCAATTCAAGTTTTTATCAAGTATTGAATTTTTAAAATTTAATAACTTTGTTAATTCCTAGGATTTCTAGTGGGTTTTCTTTCTTATCTCACTGTTTGCATTTTATTGCTGCAAGATTTAATAATTCCTTATTCTTTTCTATTTGGAAGTTATGGCTTCACTTTTCTCTAAGAACATACTAAAGATACTGTACTTTAAAGTCTGTCCAGACCAGATACACTGTTTCGTACCAGTAATCCCAGTGCTTTGAGAGGCTGAGGTGGGAGAATTACTTGAGGCCAGGAATTCAGGACTAGCAACGTAGTAAGACCGTGTCTCTGCAAAAAACAAAAAATAAAAAAAAATTAGTCTGATGTGGTGGCATGTGCCTGTAGTCCTAGCTACTCGAGAGGCTGAGGTGGGAGGATCACTTGAACTCAGGAATTTGATATTACAGTGAGCTATGATTATGCCACTGCACTCCAGCCTGGGTGACAGAGCAAGACCCTGTCTCTAAAAATCAAAAATAAAAATTAAAATGTCTGTCCAACTGTTGTACAAACTTGTTTTCACCTAGAGAGAATTTGTATTCAACTGCTTTGCTGACTGTCTGAATTAGCTCTTAATTTCTGCATGGATATTGGAATTTCAGTTTGGAGGCTCATTTTGAGGGAAGCTTTTGTTTGTTTTTTTTCCTCTCTCCTCTCTGTCTAGCTGTCTTGTGGTTGCCTCTGCCTGACTAGAGTTTCCAGAGAAAATATAAGATGTCCACTAAATTTAAACTTCAATCAAACAGCAAAGAATTTTAAATATAAGTATGCCTCAAATATCGAATGAGATGCACTTATACTATGCAATTATTTGAATTTAAATGGCTATTCTGCAATTTTATTTGCAAAATGTGGCAACCTTATACCTGATGCTCTGTAACCCTATCTAAAACCAGATCTTATGGGGATTTGGGTTATTACTCCATGATGATATCTAGGTTATCAACAAAGCAAAACAAAATAAAACAAAGCAATACAAAAGACAAAACAGAAGTTGCCTTTTCAGGGCAATAGAGAAGGTTCTTGCTACCTGATATTCTCTCTTCTGGGACAGGACCTTCCCTACTTCTTGCAAAATGTGAAAGGCCAATACAGGAGGTTCAGCTTTTCAGCTTCCCTGCTGCCTAAGAACAGCTCTTTCCCTCTGAATATCACCACGCACCTCATTTGTAAGTCTACTCAGTCAATAGAGCACTAAATTCGTCTTGCATACAGGTCAAGACCATTAAATGTTATGAAACCATGATTTACAAAAGAAAGGGGAGAGGCATTGCCTGTCCGAAAAGAGCTTATAATCTAGTTTGAAGTCAGAACAAATGCAGGAAGAAAGATGGAAGGAAATTTACAAGACAGAAGCAAGAGTCAGTGCCAACAAATTAGACTATGGCTGATGTGGAGGTAAGTAGTTAATTGAGATGGTGCCCCAGAAAAGGAAGATACTATTTGTTGAGTATCTATTATGAGCCACCTAGATGATCTCACTTAATTCTCATTATAGTTTTATGAGTCAGGATTTATCATCCTGATTTTATACAGAAGGAAATTGAGGCTCAGAATGATTAAATGTCTTGCCTTGTGTAATGTGATTAATAAATAGGTCTTCTAACACCACACTATTTTGACAAATTTGTGGATCAATGCTGGCTCGTTATCACTGAAAAGTGTTGGAAAAGGAAGTCAAGAAATAGTGGTCTCATTTTAAGACCTTAAAATGCAAAGTTTGAAAACACCACAGCAATCATTCTAAAAGGACTATCCTGCAACATTTTCCATAATCTTTTCCTGTACTTTTCTAGAAACAGAACTTGGATAGATCAAAATTCATTGACCAAGGTATTGATCAAAAGGAAGAACTTCAGGACTGTGGCTATTGATATTTGCGTTAGTCAGTTTAGATGTCTATTTCCTTTGCATTCCAGACTAATCCTGGGTTGGGGTGGGAGTGGGTATAGTAATTTATATCACCACACTAAATGCAGTTATGAAATAAACTGTGGCTGAGCTTTGATTAATTCCCCTGGGAAGTGAGTTATTGTGCCCCAAGAGAGAGTTGGGTGCTATAAAGTTTTATATCCCCGAGTTGGGAATGACTGTGTTTCTTCAGAGTAGCAGAGATGCCAGTAACTTACTTCTGTCTTCTCCAATATGTGGCAATGACGTTTATGGCATCACATGCCATCAACCTGTACTCAGGCAGAGCTCTGCTCTGACACCTTCTCAACCTTCTCCACAGAATCTAGGGGACATAGACAGGGGCAGTATTTGCCATGAGTTGAGCTTGCAGACTGTCTGCAAGTAAGATGGAAATGTCACTGTGCTGCCAGTGTAGAAAATGGCAATATTTATGGGAGGTTACTCTGAGCACTGAATTGGGGGAAATGATTAATTGCACTAGAAACAAGCAGGGAATTCTAACTGAGTTAGCAGGCCTGAGCTAAAAGTATAGGAGAAATTGGAGAGGAGGGAAATGTGTCCCTCCCTCCAAACATCCTTGAGAATAGCAATAGAGAGAACTGAGCCTTTAAGTTACCCACACTACTGTTCCCAGGGTGGTAAGTATCATCGGGCAATAGGACTCAATCTAATCATCATCTTCATAATATAACCTCATGTTTGTGTTTGCATTATAATTTTCCATTTCCTTACATTCATTCTCTTATACATGCATTTATTCAGTGTTTATTGAGTGCCTACTATTTACCACACAGGTAATTGAGCCCTGGGAAGCAATGAATAAATACTGTTCTAGTCCTTGTAGACCATATGGAGCTTACAGCTCAGTGTGAGAGGCAGACAGGAGTCAGAGGGTCAAAACTCACTGTGGGCTGGGCGTGATGTCTCATGCCTGTAATCCTAGCACTTTGGGAGCCTGAAGTGGGACGATCACTTCAAGGAGTTCAAGACCAGCCTGGGCAACATAGCAAGACTCCTGTCTCTACAAAAAATACAAACATTAGTCATGCATGATTATTCATGCCTGTGGTCCCAGCTACTGGAGAGGCTAAGGTGGGAGGATCGCTTGAGCCCAGGTCAAAGCTGCAGTCAGCTGTGGTCATGCACTGTACTCCAGCCTGGGAGCAAGATCCTGTCTCAAAAAAAGAAGAAAACTATTGTGATATTACTACCAAAATGAATTTATGGCTGGGTATGCCTGGATCCCAGTTACTTGGGAGGCTGAGGAGGCAGGACCACTTGAGCTCAGGAGTTCAAGTCTGCAGTGAGCTATGCCTGTGAATAGCCACTGAACTCCAGCCTTGGCAACATAGACAGAGCCCATCTCTAAAACAAAATTCATCGTATTCTGAATACATATTTTATGTGGCAGCTACTGTTCTAGGAGTTGAGGATATAGCAGTAAACAGGGCAAAAGCCTGCTCTCCTGAAACTTATGTCCTCGCACAGGAGACAAAAGCCACGTAAACATATAATTTCAAAATAAACATATGCTATAATTTCAGGTAGTAATAGGTGTTACGATACAAATAAAACAGAGTAAGTGGTTGGAGTGTGACTGGGTGGCTGCTTTGGCTAGGATAGTCCCTCTGAAGGGAGACTCTTGAGAAGAGAACTGGAAAAACAGAGAAGATCCTGCAGAGATCTGCAGGATACAGTTCCAGACCTAGAGAAAGGCATGTGCAGAAACTCTGAGGCTGGCACAACCTTGGCTGCTGTGTGGAATCAGACTGTGGGTGGGCAAGCGTGGAGATAGAGAGGCCAGCAGGAGGCTGTGGCAGGAGCCCAGAGGAGCGATTATGCAGGCTTGGACACGGACTGGGCTGGTGGCGGTGGAGGAGGTGAGACATAGTGGGCTTTGGGTTTCCACCATGAGAAGATTTGATCTAGTCAGGAAGGTCTGGACAGACTTGCCTGAGCAGGTAACATTTACACTGAGATCTGAAGGCTTAGTAGAAGCAACCAGGTGAAGATAGAAGGAAAGACTATCCAGTACATAAATGAGCAGGCTCTTTGTGGGGGCAAGTCAAGTCTGAAGCATTGAAACAGATCTGTGGGCCTCGGCAAAAATGAAGAGTGAGGTGAAGCTGGAAAGACGGGCAGCATCCAGGCCATGTGGGGCTTTGGGCGCCATGGTGAGGAGCTTGGGCTTTTTCCTAAGTGCTGTGGAGAGTTAAGAAAGGGTTTTCCGTAGAAATGACATAGTTGGATATATGTCTTGGAAAGGCCTCTGGATGCAGAGTGGAGAAAGCTCCGTTTTTCTATTTCACATTCACCCTCTGAAGGAAGTTCTTCTATCCCCGTTTTACAGAACAGGAAACTGAGTCTCACAGGGTTGATGCCTCTTGGCCAGGATACACAGCGTGGCTGACTCTTCCCTCTGGAGTCTAAATCCATAGCCCTTTGGACCCTTTCACCTCTTCTGCCCTCAGGGTTTCCCCCTCTCTCCCCAGCAACCCCGACGCCCTCCCCACTTGACTATAGAACCCGATAATGACCAGTGCAATTATGGGGGTTTGATCTGCCCCTTCTCAGACTGCAGGCCACAGGCTTTTACCCCTTTCCATCTTTCCATAGATTTTACTTCTCCTCTGGGTTGAAAAGTTCCAAGGATGCAGGTGTGGTCTTCATTTCCCTATCCTTTTTAGCATTTATGAATTCAGCATTGTCTCTTCATGGGGCCCTGGAGAGATAACATATTGTTACTGACATTCCTGCCAACATCCCCCTCTCTCCCTCCTTCAACAAATCTTCCTTCCTTCCTTCCTTCCTCCTTCCTTCTTTCCATCCTCCCTTCCTTCCTCCCTGCCTCTCTTCTTTCCTTCCTTCCTCCCTATTCCTTCCTCCCTCCCTCCCTCCCTCCCTCCTCCCTCCCTCCCTCCTTCCTCCCTCCTCCCTCCCTCCTCCCTCCCTCCCTCCTTCTCTTCTTTCCCTCCCTCCTTCTCTTCCTTCCTTCCTTCCTCCTCCCTCCCTCCCTTCCTTCCTCCCTTCCTTCTTCCCTTCTTCCCTCCCTCCTCCCTTCCCTTTCATCTTCCCTCTGACTTACTGGACTCTACTTAGGCTCCAGGTCCCAAGGTTACAGAAAAGATCCTTGACCACTCTGGAGAAAAAGATATGAAAACCAGCTAGCACAGTTTAACTGGATAACAGCATTTGAGGAAGTTGGCCAGATGTGTTCCCCTTGCTGGAGATCCAGGGGAGGTAAGGGATAGTACAGAGGAAGGAAGAGACTGGGTTTTGAAAAGGAAAAGGGTACAGAAAGAGCTTCCCAAAGAAACTTGCAAATTCACTGCAATCTAATCCAACAGGAGACACTGAGTAGAAAAAGCCTCTGTTTAAAAATGTTTGTGGTCCTTCTAGTCCTCACAGATGGCGATAGCGAGGAAGATATGTGCTGACAGAGTATGAAATTTTCAGCAGCTACGGAATAAGAGGCTCAGAAATGGGGGCTAGTGCTCTTCAAAACCCCCAAGGGAGAGAGACCCTGAGAACAACAGAAATTCTGGAGGCTTTGAGTCCTTTCCCATGGCCTGCCTCTCCTCCTCTCCCCTAACCCTCCCAGCACAAATTGCAGTTGATCCTATGGGGTAAGGATGGCTGTTTGGGTGCTATTTATTGTTTTGGTGGCTGCAGATTATATTTATTTATTTACTTATTAATTTTGCCAGTCAAACTCAGGTTTATTGACAGGATTGAGCCTGCCCCTAGGCGCTTCCACCCAGCCTACCGCAGTGCACAGAGAAATAATTAGTTGCTGAGGTATCAGGAACAGATGTCGAACTGACATCTTCCGTTTACTGGTGTCAAATTGAGCAGTTTTCCTGCCTCCCAATAAATTACCAACCACTCACTGCCTTCCTGCCTCCCTCCTGCCTACCTGGTGGGGCTTTCCTCTCTCATTAAGAGCGGAGCAAACACCTCCATGGTGACCTCAGCCTCTAACGTAATCCCCTTCTTCCCCGCTTCTGCCTTTTAAATCTTGTTTATGACTTTTTGATGGACATGGCAGGAGGAGAGTATGGCTTGATTCCCTCCCTCCTAAGAGAAGCTCTAGCTCGCTCTGTTGCTCAGAGAACAGGGAGCCCCCAGGAGCCTCAGGCAGGAGTAGGCTATTAATTTCTTCATACTGGGGCACTGACCTTTGTCTCCGTGGGGCATCCTGAGGCTTTTTTGCAGATGCCATTGAAGTCAACTGCACTTTCAAAAGTCATGCTCAGTTCCTGAATGGTATACAATATATCTGCTCTGAAACCTCTAGGAAAGACAGAGTGGGTCTTGGGGGTATTTAGGGAAATGGCACAAGGGAGGGTCTAGGGAAGTTAAGGAGAATATTTCAGAAAACAGGTATAACAGGCATTGTGCTTTGGAGAAGCTGTCAATTTGGGCTGACGTGGGATAATATCAGGGCTGGCAGGAAATTCATTTATTTATCACCCAGCTCCTATTCATGTGCCAGGCATAGTGCTAGGTTCTGAGCATGCTGGAATGAGCTATTCTTGGTCTGCATTCTTAAGGAGTCTACGGCTGGCCAGCTGGGGAGTCTGGTGGGCCATACTAAGGAGTGTGACCTTTACTATGAAGGTGCTGGGGAGCCTCTGAACAATTTTAATCAAGGCAGTGAAGTGATCTGATTTGCATTTAAAAAAGATCACTCTGGAGCCTGAGTGCGGGATGGACAGGGTGTGGGATGGTGAATAACACCAGAGATCTCATTAGGAAGCTCGTGGAGTAGTCTGGCTGATAGATGACTATGGTCTGCTGAGGCAGTAGGTATGGAGGGAAAAGATTTTAGAGGTAGAGTCAGTATGACTTAGACATTGGGGTTAAAATAGATGTAAACTCATTACCTTATAGTCCAGAGAAAGTGAAAGGATCTATTTCAGGTCATGTAACCTATAAGACTTGGCCAAACCAAGATGTGACTTCAACTCCGTGACTTCCTCTTGAGAGTTCTGTTCATTCAGAAACAGCTTCCTCTCACTCCAGATGAAGACTGGAAGCAGCTCCATACCACTTAATCCAATAGAATTTTGGGAGTGGAAGTTCTAAACGTGGTCTTGTCCAACAATTTACATTGTTACCAGCTCCATCTATAGTCTTCCCACTAAAGACGTCCAGCACCTGGATACAGGGAACTTATACCTTTTGGCCCCACTCACCCAATTCTTGGAGGGCTTCTTCCCAGAAATACCTAAATCGGCCTGTGACAGATTCTGCCCGTTGTTGTTAGTTCTACTCTAAGAGGTCAGAAAAGCAAAACAAATCAAAACACACAGCAGACTGCAAAGCTCCTGATAGTGAATTCTCATCACAGAAGCAAAATCTAGTTAGGAGAGAGATACGAGCTCAGATGTTTGCTAAGCACTAAACTGCCAGCATTAAACTAGAGGGAATGACTGAGTCACACTTCTCACATCTGCCAAGCTGACTGAGCTACTCTTGTCACTAGGTGAGCGGACTCTTCATATGGGCAGGGCAGGAAACTTGTGTGTAATATTTCACCCTCTGAACTCTGGATTTCTAGATTGCACGCCCATTATCTCCCATCTCCTGCTTCCTGTGATGTACACAGTGATCTAACAGGGGCTTGTCTGTTCCTGGTGACAACTCTCTTGTTCCCTCCTACATGCAGATGAGGAGTTAGCCCCAGTGAGGTCTGTGTCCTTGTGCTATTCACTAAACCTATGCAACTAACCTAATTACCTGATGTATCAGCTTACATACAAGCAGTAGTGAGGCTCCATTTCTGACTTTTAATTGGCTGTAATGTGTGATTATGACCTCTTACTAAACATTTTCCATTAAACTCTCATGTTTATATAACACCGTGAGTCTGGCTCATCAGTCCTCCAGAAATTTCCCTGATTTTTGCCCTTTCTGTGAAGCCAATTATCTCCCCGTGTTTGTCTTGCAGATCTTTTTGAAGCCTGAGATATTCCTGAACCACACAGTGTGTGTTTCTGCCCTTCTTTTTTCCTCTACCCAACCTGGAGATCCTCCATGTCTCCCACAAACTTCCTGTTGGAATGAACCTCTAGTTTCCTCTTTTCCAGGCATCTCTAGGTCAGTTAACCCTTCTCCTCCTTAGTCACCTGTGACTTACTGCTTGGACCTTTTCTCAGCCAGGCAATGGCACATTTCAACACTGTTTGAAGGTTCCTGTGCTTCCCTCCCTCCTAAAGGAACCTGAATTGATTAATACAAGTTTTGCAGCAGCAACAAAAAAAGAAAAAAAAAGTTGTAAAAGCCTGGGGAAAACATGAGTAGTGACAGAAATGAAACAAAGATACAGACAACTCTGGTTTCAAGGAAGAGAAGAAAGACACCCAGAAAAAAAGTGAAAGAAGATCTAAGGATTAACAATAATAAACACAAGTAGGTGGAGACTATAGTTGCATAATAGATGTTATGTAAAAAATTCAATATTGTTAGAAATGAAAAAGACTAGAATTGACACTGAAACTGGGACTGACAATGAATTAGAAAACTAAACAAAAACAAAGAACTAAATAAATACATAATAGTAATGCATAAAAAAAAAAAACAAAAAAACCCGAGCTAACAAAATAGATTTATTCTATGAAAAATAGAAAGCGGGAAAGCTTAACCAAATACGGAAACAGTAAATAAAGATATAATAGTAGAAAGTTTCCTGGAGCTTTTTCTAATAAATAATTTAATCTGTATAGAGTCTCTTTCAGGATTAATTACCAGAGAAAGATGATCAGAAAATACTTTGGTAAATTGTATTTTAAAAAAGCTTTAAAGTGGCTAACCTGGTGAAACCCCGTCTCTACTAAAAAAATACAAAAAATTAGCTGGGCGAGGTGGCGGGTGCCTGTAGTCCCAGCTACTCTGGAGGCTGAGGCAGGAGAATGGCGTAAACCCGGGAGGCGGAGCTTGCAGTGAGCTGAGGTCTGGCCACTGCACTCCAGTCTGGGAGACACAGCGAGACGCCGTCTCAAAAAAAAAAAAAAAAAAAAAAAAAAGCTTTAAAGACAAAGGCATATCTCAAGCAAATATACAGAAGAGAAATATAATTTCTCAGACAATTTCAAGTAGCTGAGAAATGGCAACTAAATAATAGAATGGGGATTAGTATAAAGATAAGATCCTTAATTACAATATCACGTATCTATACTCCTATAAGGAAAAAAGGAAAACCTACTGCTGAATGACAAGGCTAAGTATTGTAGATGACAATGTTCTCCAAGTTATCTTACAGATTTGATCCTATTAAATTAACCGCAAAAATACTCCATAAGGGTAAATAGATGTTATTATAAATGATAATATGTAGAAATAAAGATAATTTGGGGCTGGGTGTGGTGGCTCGTGCCTGTAATCCCAGCACTTTGGGAGGCCGAGGTGGGCAGATCACCTGAGGTCAGGAGTTCAAGACCAGCCTGGCCAACATGGTGAAACCCTGTCTCTACTAAAAATACAAAATTAGCCAGGCGTGGTGGCGCACACCTGTAATCCCCGCTACACAGAAAGCTGAGGCAGGAGAATCACTTGAACCCGGGAAGCAGAGGTTGCAGTGAACTGAGATCATGCCATTGCACTCCAGCCGGGCAAAAAGAGCAAAATTCCATCTCAAAAAAAAAAAAAAAAAAAAAGAAAAGAAATAAAGATAATTTGGAGATCATTGTACATTCCTTCTATAAACATTAATAAGCCTCTACCGTATGCCAGGTACTGGACTGGCTTGCCAGAAACTTGCTCTAGCAAGTGTTTTTTGTTTCATGGTGACAATTATTCAGATGCTGTAGAACTGGCTTAAAAACAGAATATAGGTCACTGGGAGATAATAGAGATTCCAGAAATAGACTCTAAAGAAAAAATATTTTAAAAATATGTGACAAGTGAAGTATAAGGAACCAAAGGGAAACAGATAATTGGATGTTTTGCTGGGATCACTAGAAGGGATGTGGAGAAAAATCCAGATCTATAACTTACACGTATAGCATTGTACATCTAGGTGGATTAGGGACTATAGTGTTAAAAAGAAAGGAAAAGAAAATAGAATCTTATCGTTATGCAACTGTGGAGGGAAGTTAATTTCTTCCTTACTTGAATCATAACATTTTTAGCAATAAGGATGATAGGTTAAGATCCACACAGATTTAAAACTTCATGAAAAACAATAAAATCCAGATATAAAGAAAACAAATGGGAAATGCCCATTGCAGATAAGATAGAGAAAAGTATGAATTCAAAATATATCAACAGGTTATACACATCTACAAGGGACAAGACCATGTGTCGACTGAACCTGTTGCTGGATAATGTGAACAGTAGCAAATATAATAGAAAATAGGATATAATAGAAAAGTTGGTGAGGAAGATGAACACCTCACATGTAATTAATTTAATTTAAAGACAAAGCAACTGTGAGCTCCCACTTCATATTTATTAGCAAAAACAAGCCAAAATAATAGAACTCAATGCTGCTACATTTCTCTGCAGACAGGAATTCTCACACATCACTAGTGTCAACGTTAATCTCTATAAGACACACCATGAAACTCATACCTGAATGCATGCTTCAAGCCAATGTTTCCTTCTCTGGGAGAGTCAAAAAAATTTATTGCATACAAGTTGTAACATATTTTTATATAAGTGTTTATGGTAGCATGGTTCATAATACTGAAGATCAAAATATTCATACACTGGGGAGAGGGTAAGTAATCTGAATTTTATTCATTCAAAGTGAATGAATCTTCACTTTGAATCTTATTCATTCACTCAGAAACCAGTACCTGAAAATATGGCATTTTGACATATCGAAATGAAGAAACCTCAGGGTCTCTCTGACCTCGCCCCCACCCCATTATCTCTCCCAAAGAAACTGAAGTTCCTTTATCTCCCTAAGATCCAGACCCACCAAGGAGCACAATTACTCCTTCTTCCCCTCCCTGTTATCTCATCATTTATTGCAGAAAAGAATACCAAGATGTGGCCGTATCTCAGCAGACCTTTTTAGGAGCATAATGTCTGTCTCTAGGGATCATTTAAATTCAAAAGAAAACTATATCGTGGGTGCAACTGGCTGGGCCCAGCGTTGTGAGCAGTAAAAGAATCTACCAAGACAGGTGTGGGTAAAGAAAGGCAGATTTATTAGAGACAATATAAAGATATGTTGCAAGAGTTTAGCAAGCAGCGTAGCAGAAAAGGGGCTGTCTGCAAAGAGGCAGGAGTGAGGGAAGTTTTATAGGGCTGTGCTGGAGGGGCTATGTACCAAATGAGGTATTTGGGAATAGGATGTAGTGCAGGTGGGTTGTTTGTAGTAGGCCATTTTTCAGAACAATTGTTATCCCCTGCCTGGGGCCCCTTCCTCATTGTTGCTGACTTATCAGGACTCTACAAACTATTTACAAGTTAATTTCTGTTCCTCATCCAATCATTTTCTGTAGTAATCATTTATTGACCCTCAATAGAATTCCTCTTCTCCCCACTCCTGTCACCTGCTTTACCAGAATCCAAGGCCCCATTCTTTCTGTAACTTCAAGATGGTATATAAGCTTGTATAACTCGCTGAGAAGTTAGATCTTCGTTCTGAAGGCTCCTGTGCATACAGGTTAAATAAATGTGTATACCTTTTCTCCTATTATGCCTCATGCCATTGATTTTTTTGAGCAAACCTTTAGGGGGCCAATGACCATAGCCCCCATCAAAAGGCAGATTATAAAACCATTTACTCACAAATTGAGTTATTCACATACATGGAAAAAGTATACAAAAAGTGTTTAAGAGAAAAGCACAAAATGTAAGATCTCAGCATAACTAATTAGAAATAATATGTGTTATTGAAAATGACACGAAAGTCTCTAAGAAATGGTAATAGTTGTGTTAATGGAAAAATAAACCTCTATAAAATATTTTCAAGAGTTTCTTTGAGCCAGTATGAGTGACCGTGGCCCAGGGAACAGCTTCAAGGGGTCCTGAGAAGTATGCCCGAGGCGGTTGGGTTACAATTTGGTTTTATATATTTTAGGAATACAGGAATTGTAGGTAAAATTATAAATCAATATATAAAGGGTATACAATGGTTAAATCTGAAGAGGCAGGATTCCTTGAAAGGAGGGTAACTTACAGGTCATAGGTGGATTCAATTATTTTCCCACTGCCAATTGGTTGAAAGAGTAAAACTTTGTCTAAAGGCTCCAAGTCAGTAGAAAGAAATGCTTGAATTAAGATAAGGGGGTTCATGGAGGTCAAGGTTCTTGTTATATAGATGAAGCTTCAAGGGTAGCAGCCTTTGGAGAGGATAGTAAATGTCTCTTTTCAGACCTTAAAGGTGTCAGACTCTTATTTAATCTCTCCTAGATCCAGGAAAAGACCTATATTGGGAAGGCCTTGCTGCATTAATAGAGATTCTCTATGTATGCAAATTTTTCCCACAAAGGAGGGCTTTGCAGGACCATTTCAATTTGTTGGCCCTGTGGTGGCCATTTCAAAACATGTCCAAAAAATGTATTTGGGGGTAAAATATTGTGATTTCCTTTGGGATCTGCTATCTGTCATTTCATGCCATACCAGAGTCAGGTTAAAAAGTCGGCTACATTATGCAGGATTAATAAAAACCCATCTAATGAGATATTATGGTTTGTAGGTGTGACTTAAGTACTCCCTTGCATGGCCTTAGGTCTTCTTAATAATTTGACATTGCCACAAATAGTCTGTTTTGCCAGTCTTATGATCTTTATTTTAACATAAAGTCCAAAAGATGGTGTCGTTGGTGTGACTGGCTGGGGCTGGCATTGAGGGTGGTACAAGAATTTGCCAAGACAGTTGTGGGTAAAGAAGGTAGATTTATTAGAAAAAGTACAAAGATACATTGCAAGAAAGCAATGGGCAGCTCAGCAGAGAAGAGGATGTCTACCAAGAGGCAGGGGCTGGAGGGAAATGTTACAGGGTCGTGCTGGAGGGGCTACATGTAGACAAGATGTGCAGATAAGGTTGTGCTTCTGGGACTACATGCAGAAAGAAGTCTTTGGGAACAGGATGTTGTGCCAGTGGGTTGTCTGTAATTAGCTGTCTCTCAGAACAAGTGTTCTCCCCTACCTGGAACCCCTTTCTTGTTGCTGCTTACTTATCAGGACTCCACAGGTGGGGGTATGTCAGACCTCCCTTCTCAACATGGCCAGGAATTCCATTTTCAGGTTTCTCTGGGGTTACCCTGGCCAAGAGGGGGTCTGTTCAGTTGGTAGGGGGCTATGGAATTTATTTTTGTTTAAAGTTGTGATGATAACCAAGGCCAGTTTTCATTAAGCCTTCATTTTTGCCATACCTTGTACTATGTCTTTTATGAAAATTATCTTATTTAATCTCAACAATATAGCAGTAGGTATGAACTCTAGAGGAAAAACGGATGCACACAAAGTTAAGTGACTTGCCCAAGGTCACAGAGCTGGTAAATTTTAAAGCTGGGATTCAAACTCCAGGGTCCATTACTACTTAATACAACCTGTTACCTCTTGAGGCCTATATTCTACCTGTTTTCTAAATGTTTTCTTAGAGCAGGCCCAGCTGATTTATTTTGGTAAGCTGGGAGGAGACTTCTCCAGAATGCACTGGCCATTCCCTCTCCTTCTCAGGGTAAAATGTCTCAGCTAAAGACTTTCCTCATCAGAGGAAAACCACCTTCTAATTTCCACTGCAGCTCTTATGGTCTACGTCTAAAAGGAAAAATGTCCCCAGCTCTCCCTCCTGTGACATGAATGTACAAGAACTCCACCCTGACAACCATGTCGTTATATCTGTGATGTTTATTTTCTCGTGACCACTTTTCCAGTGAGGCCACTCTGAAAGGTTGGGCTCTGTGTCATTCCCTTCTAACCCACTTCTCTCTCACACACATCTCTTTCCCTATGAATATTTAGCACCAACATACTTCAAGATGATTCTAAAAGCACTATTTCATAATCAGGATTTCTGTCTGAGCCAAATGTCCCTTTGAAGGGCTTTTACTTCTCTACCTTGCTTCCTGCACACGTAAGTCACATTCCAACAGGAAGAATAAACGCACTTTGAATGTTTATATGTGGTTTTCTCGATGGAATATTGCATTTGAGGTCTGGTGGCAAGAAAAGCCTGAGTGGTGAGGGAAATCCCCCGGGAGGGTTAGTCAGCCACCCCCAGTGTTTGGGAAGCTCCTCCTGTGCACCTAATGCAGTCCTATGCCCAGGACACAGCACATGGAAAGACTGCATGATGGAACTGTTAGGATCCCCTGCAGGGGTGGGAAACTCTACCGTCTGCTGCCTCTTCTTATATGACCTGCTAGCTATGGATGGAATTTACATTTTTAAGTGGCTGAACAAAGAATCAAAAGAATCCTTTTTTGTGACACGTGACAATAATATGAAATAAAATTTCAGTGTCTATAAATAAAATTTAATAGGAACACAGTTCACTCATTCTGTGTTCCCAGGGGTAGTAAATCTGAGCAGTTGTGGCCCTCCCTCAAAGCTTAAAATGTTTACCATCTGGTCCTTTGGAGAAAGGCTTCTCACTTCTAGTCTAAAGGGATGTCTCTTCTCCTTAAAGGCTGCTCTGCCCTGCTCTCCCTCTATTTGAATCTTACACAAAAGGCCTTCTGTAAACCAGAAATAAAACCATAAGCAACCCCCCAACTGACTAATGGACCCTCCCTGTGGCCAAAGGCATTCCAAAGTTAACCTGAAAAACTAGTTCAGCCCACGATGAGAAGAGAGGGTTAGACATGCCTCATACCTCCTCCCTTTCGGAATTCAGGCACAACTGATCATCATTAACATCAACACAGAGACGTTAAGACTGACAGGCTCTTAAAGCCTGACGAGACATATTTACAGTCTATTCTCTCTGAAGCCTACTACCTGGAGGCTTCATCTGTGTGATAAAACCTTGGTCTCCACACCTGCTTATCTTAACCCAGACATTTCTTTCTATTGATTCCTCTTTCAACCAATATCCAATCAGGAAAATCTTTGAATCTGCCTGTGATCTAGGAGCAGCCCCTCTTCCAATTGTCCTGCCTTTCTGAATGGAACCAATGTATATCTTACGTGTATTGATTGATGTCTTATGTCTCCCTAAAATGTATAGAACCAAGCTGTAGCCTCAGCACCTTGGGCACATGTTCTCAGGATCCCCTGGGGCTGTGCCATGGGCCATTATGAGTCCCTCAAATTTGGCTTAGAATAAATCTTCAAATATTTTAGAGTTAGACTCTTTTTGTTGACACCTCTATCCCCATAACTATGGCGTTTATTTTCCTGTGACTACCTTTTCCGCAGACTGGATCTCTGCAGAAGAAAAATATCTGTGACTGTACAGTCACTTACCTGTGATCCAGAGAGGGAGCTAAGGGTTGGATGGAGAGGTGAGGGCTGTGTTCAAAGGGCTTAGATATCCCCACTGGTAGAAGCAAAAACGGTTCTAGCATGTTCCCAGCACCAGATATATGTATTTGGTCCAATGGGAGTTGGGTTTTAACCAGCAGAGTACAGTAAGCCCAGTTTCTTCCTCAGGAATGTTTCTGGTTCCATCTATTGATCTCACCATACTGGGAGTATGGTTTTTTTTTTTCTTTTTTAAAAATTTCTGTCTCCCAACCCTTTCCTTAGTACTCTCTGGCAGGGATTTTTACTTAAAAAAATATTAGGCCCTGCTCTCAGCCCAGAGTTTATCTTACAAAGATGTCTCAGCAAGAGAATAAAGAAAGACTGTGACTCATTGCAATAAAGTAGATATTGTGACAAGAAAGATGTTAACATCTTAATGAAAGCCCTAAGGGGAAATTTGCATAAAACAATCTTCTTGTTGCTTAAAAAGAGCCACTGATGCCTTATTTGAAAAAATCAAACCCCAATTTTGTTAAATATACAGTCTGGGGATGATTTGAAGCATTTTCCGTATCTCCTCTGAGTTTTTCCTTGTCAGAATCACAGATGCTGAGAGTTGAAGAGACCCGTCTTCCCTCAGCCCACCCTTCCGGCAGGCACTGTGGTAGGAACACTGTCTTACTCCCTCCAGGTCCCTGAAGCTTTTTGAAGTTGGAGTAAAACTAGAAGATGGGCCAGCTCCTCAGACTGGGGACTTTGATAGAGCGAGAAATCTCACGCTCGAGTTTCTCTGGACTCCTACATTCATCTACTTCTTCAGGTCCATTTAAAAAAGACTCAACTGGTTTTTAAGCTTCTTGAAATTTCTTTTTCATTTGGAGTTTGTCCAACATTTTTGATAGATTGTTACTTACATGCTCTAAGTGACAGGGAGATCACTACTTCTTGAAGCAGGATGTGCTACACTGGGCTGGACTCTACCTCCCATCAACCTCTCCCACTGGTCCCAGTTCTTCCTCTGGGATTACTAAGTGACCCATTCACTTTTCTTTGTGGCAGTCCTTCACATGGTTGTAGACAACAACTGCAGGTCTTCCTGGGTTCTTTTGTTGCAATCAAACACCAATGTAGAAAAGTTCTGCTTAGCCCCACCTATCTGGCTGGTTTCCAGTGAAAACACAGGACAGATCTTCAACACAGGGGCATCTCCATCCTTGGATGCCAGATGAATCTCTTGCCCCTCCAGAAGGAAAAGCTGGAAAAAGCAGAGGCCAGGCCTATTTTTTTCCCCAGGGTTTGAGGGAAATTACCTCAGGGAAGAAAGCTTCAGCTGCAGTGATGTTGGCTGTTTCTGTTAAAGGAATAGCTGAATTGACAGCCTGCATCCCACTGGGAAGTATGTCAGGTTCTTGGGTAGCCAGACTCTGCAGCTCCAGCCAGTGGCAGGTACAACAGGAAGTTTGAGGGAAATGTTGAAACAGAAGGGCTAACCTGATTAGGTCTGTCAAACTTGCTTGCTTTTAGTCATTCACTTCTAGCTGATTTTAAAACCTATATAGCTAAAAGTCATGTAGCTAGGCAAAATATAATTAAACTTCCACTCACTAGCTTTCTTATAGATAACAGCTTTGATGTAATGGTCACTATGGTAACAGTTGCCTAAGTTGTTTTTCAGGAACTTAGGGTCAGTTTTTGTCCAATTCAAACCAGCTGAGACCATTAACCCACCAACTGAGCCTACTGGAGCATCCTATAGGTAACCTTTTGATGTCAGAGGACCAAAAATTCCACTCTCAGATCATGCAAATGAGACATTCAGACTGGCTGATTCCCTATTTTAAGATGGTCTGAATGAAAAAGTCTAGCTTATCTAACCCTCAGTCAATCAGTAACAAAAGACCCAGGAAGCTCTTAACTGCAAGGTTTTATTTTGAGGGCTAGGGGCTTCCTGGGAGCTCTATATGTGCATCAGACTTAAACTCCAAATTAAAGTTACACTTTCCTCATTTTAATGCTAAAGTTCATGCCCCAGGGTGGAGATTTAAAATGCTAGCACTCTATATAATATATGAAGAAACATGTTGCGTCACTACATAAGCACTAGAAAAACCCCTACTATACATGCCCTGATGTAACCCTTCCCTATGGAAAGACCCTGTCAAACTAACACACACACTACCCTCAGGTAGCAGCTGCCTCCCTTGTGCACCACCTCATAAACTCCCTTTATTTCTATGCCTGTTGATCACTCTTGATTTAAATCCTGGGAGACTGCAGGAACCCGGGACACTGGTAGCACCAACACCATCATATGAAAAGCCATGAAGTCTGCCTACCCTTGTACAGATCACTGATTCTCACTTTTCCTCACCTCAAGCCACATTTCCCCATGCTTCAGACCACCCTGTTTTGTTATCCCATAAATATCCCTAAACTCTGTCTTTGGGAAGGCAAATTTGAGAATTCTTCTCCCATCTGCTCACTTGGTAGCTTCTCTGCTGTAAAACTCATCTTCTCATTGATTGACACACTATGCAATAGGCAAAATGAGACTGGCTCACTAGCAATATGTGTGTCCTCCTGTGTATATGATACCCAGGAAGGAGACTTTGCTGAATTCCAGTGGTGAGGAGAGCAGAGTAGCCTTACCAGGGGACAAGGACATTGGATCACTGGGTGCTCACTAGATAGGAGGAGGAGAGGAGGGCCTGAAACAAAACAAGTCGTGGATATTGGTAATGCCCAAAGTCAGGGGGCAGCTCAGAACCTTCCTCATTCATTCACCTGGCCATAACCCTGCCCCAGTCCAAGGAAGTGTTAAATAAAATGTGTAGGAGGCTATTGGTTTGGCCTGAGCTGTTGCACTAGGCCCAATGGACCAAACCAAGATGGAGTCACTCATTCTAAAGTTCCATGCTATCAAGCTAAAAACTAAGTTGTTTATCTAACCTTCCAAGACATGGGGGGCAGGGGAGAAAGAGAGAGAGAGAGAGAGAGAAAGAGAGAGAGGGAGAGAGAGAGAATAGCCAAATTCCAAATAGCCAAATAGGCCAGTTTTAGCCAACATAAGGAAGTCCCCTCTGCTTTAACCTCTACAAGGAAAATAATTGAAATTGCCAGTCTACTTTTTATTTTTTGTTTCTGCTTTATTCAGCCCTTTTTTGTCCATAAAGCCAATCTCCTCTGCTCAGCTCATTGGAACACTCATTGTTTTTTACAGAATGAGGTGTTGCCAGACTTTAGAGTTGCCAATAAAAGGCAATTAAGATTTTTAGACTAAATTTGTTGTAATTGTGCCTTTTGACAGAAGTCTATTTGCCAGTTCCACAGACCCAGAACGTGTTTTTCAGCAGAACACTGGCAGCACAAACAGCAGTCTGCCCGGTGGCATCATGGTCACCCAGAATCACTGCTTCACTTGTTGCCTCCCTTTGCTGCAGCAGCCCAGTGTCCTAGCCATGCTGCTTTTGTGATTCTTTGCAGCAATTCTAGTAGGAACAAGAAACAAACAAAAACAGGCTGGGCACAGTGGCTCATGCCTGTAATCCTAGCACTTCGGGAGGCTGAGGTCGGAGGACTGCTTGAGCCCAGGTGTTCAAGACCAACCTAGCCAACATAGCAAGACCCCTGATATGGTCTGGCTGTGTCCCCACCCAAATCTCATCTTGAATTCCCATGTGTTATGAAAGGGACCTGGTGGGAGGTAATTGAATAATGGATGGAGGTCTTTCCCATGCTGTTCTCAGGATAACAAATAAGTCTCATGAGAGCTGATGGTATTATAAAGGGGGAATTTTCCTACACAAGCTCCTCTTTTTGCCTGCTGCTATCCATGTAAGACATGACTTTGCTCCTCCTTGCCTTCCACCATGATTGTGAGGCCTCCATAGCCATGTGGAACTGTAAATCCAATAAACCTCTTTCTTTTGTAAATTGCCAAGTCTCGGATATGTCTTTATCAGCAGTGTGAAAACGGACTAATACAACCCCCATCTCTTATGAAAAAAGCCAGCCCTTCTGTGGTCAGGTTTCTAAGGTAAGGGATCTAAATATAGTTCTTCCAGAGCAGATCTGTTGTGGCGTAAGGGCCCAGCTCCTGGGACAGTCAGAGGCCTAGGCTGAGCAATGACCATAAAGGAAAGATGACCTCCTGCCAGAATATTTGGAGCTCCCTTTTATTTCAAACCAAAAACCAGTCTCAATGTGACTTTGTGGATAAGGAAAAAAAAATCCTGCAAAAATGGTTCTGTGTTTTTCTCCCATTTCAGGTTCTTACTTGGTTCACTACACCACATGGTGTGGTGGTCAGAATTTGCCCTTTACACTTACTTCCCTTTCCTTCTTCTTATTCTTCACTAAAGGAGCATTCAGAGCACACAGAGCATTGAAAAATAAGCACTGACTACTATGGCTTTAGTGCCTGAAGGGATGCAAGAACTGGACCAACCTTAGAGGTCACTTACACAACCCTCTGGTTTTTTCAAAGGAAAAGAATGAGACTCCAAGGAGTTGAGGGGTTGAGAGGTCATGAGATGAGCCTCTCAGATGTTAACAGACCAGGGTCACTTCAGTTTTTTTGAGGTCCCTTGTATATTAAAAGAAACAATTTTAAAAATGAGAATCGTAAGAATTAGGAAAGTTTTCGATGTTTACATTTTGTAAGTTAAAACTTTTTACAGAAAAATACAATATAGTGCATTTTAATAGTCACAAAATCTGGAAAAATATTAATTTACAGTCATCCTGTACTACAGGCAGTGTTGTATCATTATAAGGCTCAGGGTTTAAGGTTGGACAATGAATATTGCCTTCCTTCGCTCCTATATCTTTAGCACTATTTGAGAGATTTTATTTGGGGATAAAGTTAAAAGTCTAATCTGAGACCTTGGTGAATGTAGAGGCCAGCTGGCTCTCCTGCCCTTCTTGTCTCTTCTGAGCTCTTCCGGAAACCAACTGTGTGATTTTGGCCACTCATACTTTCATCAGGGTAGAAAATCTAACTTAGTGTCTTTGGCTATCTTTGATTTACTCTCTTGCTAAAGATCTAGTTGTCTAAAACCCACAAAAAATCAAAACCGTGATTTCATGGTGGAACCATCAGTGAATTACATTTTGGGGCAAAGCAAAGATCTTGTTCAGAGCAACCTGTTGGTGTTATGGTGGCCACCTTTAAGATGGTCCCCAGTAATATCCACTTCCCCATATGTTGAATGCATCCTACAGTGAATGCAGCTGACCTTGTAACCAAAAGGATATTGTAAAAATGAGGAAGTGTGACTTCAAGGCTACATCAGAAAAGACTTTGTGGCTTCTGACTTTGTGTAGAGGAGAAAAAGTAATATCTCTTTTCTCACCCATCATAAGGCTCATGACTGAGGCACCAGTAATAAAAAAACAGATTAATGATAGAAAAGCATACAAAATTATTTATTCACTTTTTATTTATTTATTTATTTATTTTTTGAGACAGAGTCTCACTTTGTTACTCAGGTTGAAGTGCAGTGGTATGATCTTAGCTCACTGCAACCTCTGTCTCCTGGGTTCAAGTGATTCTCATGCCTCAGGCTCCCAAGTCGTTGGGACTACAGGTGCATGCCACCACGCCTGTATCTTTTTTTTAATTTTTCATAGAGATGGAGTTTTGCCATGTTGGCTAGGCTGGTCTCGAATTCCTGGCCTCAAGAGATCCACCCACCTTGACATCCCAAAGTGCTAGGATTACAGGCATGAGCCACTGCGCCCGGCCTATTTATTCCTATTGATACATATTGGATGTATATATTTTCGGGGCACATGATAATTTGATACCCTCATGTAATTAAATCAGGGTAATTGGAATATTCATCATCCTAAATATTCATCTTTTCTATATGCTAAGAACATTCAAATTATTCTCTTCCAACTATTTTGAAATATACAATAGATGAATGTTAACTATAGTCACCCTACTGATCTATTGAACATTAGGTCTTATTTCTTCTAAGTGTATAATTGTACCCCTTAATCAATCTTTCTTCATTGCCCTTTACCCTCACCTTTCGATTTACTTAACGTACTTTTTTTTTTTTAATTAATGTGACATGACATGGGAGCCTTCAGAAATGAAGTCCCAAAGAAACAGGTAAACTTGTGCATTTTTTACACCAAGTTTGATGAAGTGGAGAATTGTGGAGAATTATGATTGGAGAACAAAAGGGTGATCTACTAGTGATCAACTGGCAGGAACTTAGCAAGACCTGTTTGTTCAGATTCTTCTTGGCATTTCTGTGTCTTTGAAGATAAGTATGTTCCTTTCCTCCGGGTGTAGGGATGGTATCTCTAGAATAAGGGTCTTATGACTGACTTTAGGGAGGAAGGTCAGGTAATTCTTTTATGGCCAGCTTCAGGAGAGAAGGTCAAAGGGGAAAGTCAGGGAGACCTTCCGGCTTCTGCTATTTTCTCAAATGATAAGGTGCCATACTTGAAGGTAGCGTGTCCTGAAACCCATCACTTACTATCTCTTGGATCACTCTGAGTGAAGCCAGCCCCCATGGTCTGAGGACACTCAAGTAGTCCATGGAGAGGTCGAAATAGGAAGGACCTATGCCTCCTACCAATAGCTGGCAGCCATGTGAGTAAGCCATCTTAGAATGGATCCTCAATTCCTTTCAAGCCTCCTGATGGCTGGCAGCTTGACTGTAACTTCAGGAGGTACTCTGAGCTAGAACCATCCAGCTAAGCCACTTTCAGAGTCCTGTCACTTAGAAACTGTGGGCAATAATAAATGTTTACTGTTCTTGGGAGCTGCTAAGTTAAGGAGTATCTGATATGCAGCAATAAATGACTAATATTGTCATTTTAGATAACATACATAACAAATGGCTGACCTGGTCTCTCAGGTTACTGCCTATAGTTGTTCATCAACTTCTCCTCACCTGGCCATGTGTCTAAAATTCTTGCACTTGAAGCTCATTCCTTTCTGAATATCAATTTTCAGTATCATCATCTTGAAAGTCAAACACCTCTGTTTGTGCTTTATCTCAACCCTTAAGCTGCGATGAGTTAACCCCTAAATGGACATTAGTTCATGGCCAGTTGATAGGAGAGTATCCCTGGGAGATAGGACTTGTGGTTAAGAGATGGGAACAAACTTTGCCTATTGATTAGAAAATAACCGAGTGTAGATTTAGAGTCAGGAAAGCCAGAGACTTCTTGTTTCACCTATGACCCTGTGATCAAGTGCAAGCCATGTAACTTCAAGAATTCTAGCTTCCTCATCTGTATGATGCGAATAATGAAAGTATCTAACTCACAGTCCCCCCCACCACCCCTGCCCCCAGACACACTCTCCTTCATCCCCAGTCCCTGTGAGGATAAACAATGATAAGACACATGAAAATACTTTATACACCAAGAAGGTTCACACAAAAGTTAGCTTACTTAGCAAAAAAGTCAGTCTCTCAGGGTGGGGATAGGTGGGCTCTGCCCCCACTTATTAAGTGCCTTTTCTGTGCCATTCATTATGAAGAGCAGGGACATATAAAAGAATAAGTTTCCTATCCGTAAGGGGTTCACCATACTGGCAGTGATAAATAAGAAAAGAGGCAATTACTTTAAATGTAAAAAGTGCTAAGTACAGGATAATTGATTCATTTCTTCATCAAACATTTATAGAGTGCATTACCCCACAAGTAAACTTGCGGGTGCTACTGATACATGAACAATTGATTAGCAAGCCCATTGAGACGACTGCCAGCAGGGGGTATCACTGAGCTGAGTCATAAAGTTTGGGTAGGAGAGAGTTCGGTGAAATTTAAGGCTAAGGGTACCACAGGCAGGATGAATAAGGGCATGGAGGCAAGCACCAGCATGGTGACATGGGGCCACTTCCCTCAATTCAGGGACGATCAACACCCTCGAGAAAAACTCTCCCTGAGGATGACTGGAGAGTGTGGGGGCTTGGCTGACCCAGAGCCCTGTTTAGCTGGTTTACACCAGGTCAGCAATATGTCTGATGTTCTCAGTGGGAGTGCCTGTCAACTCCCAGTTACCCATCAGTGTGATCTCAGTCCCAGGCCTCCTGACTCTGCATGCTCATGGGCCCTTTTGCACTATGAATAACTTAGAGAATACCAACTAACTTAAATATTAGCCTAACTGATAATTAAGTTAATTAAGCTAATAATTAGGAGGACAGATTTATTGTGCAAGAAGTCATCAAGGGTATGCCAAGGCCAATTAAAATTAAAATTAAAATTAATTGCTGTTTGGGGTTCCCTGTATCTCTGACCCTGCTATTGGCTCAGACCATCCATCCTTGACTGTGCCCAGTAAGGAAGCCCCTTTTCCTTCATGCTCATATGTGCTGCTCAGGGGTTACAGCTGCTGAGATGGTAAAGAGAGAACAGGTGTCCTTTGGGGTCAGAAACTTATTATCTGATGCAAAGAAATGTCTCATTACCTTCAAATAAGCAAAGTAAAAGATCAGCTAATTTTATTTCCTCATCAGGATGGATAATTTCCAAGCGTTGAAACTGAACTTGATGATTAAAACTCATTTCCTTGCAAAATCCAGCTCTGGCAGTGTCGTCTTCCTTGGCTGCTACACCCAGCCCTTGGTGACATGTGACTTGAGCTCAACGTGAATGGGCATTTAACTTGATATCCAGGATAAGGTATCCCCCAAAGTGCAGAATCCCCTAAAGAAATAAAATGGACTTATTATTCACTGGTAGAGTTATCCAGACACCCTGGGATACAAGATGGAGCAGAAACCAGATGAATAAATGGATATTAGGAGTCTGACACTTTTGCCCAAATGAGACTCACTTTTTTGAAGGATCATTCTTCTGGGCAAGGACCCTGAGGATTTTGTGTCACTCCTGCTGATCTTTTACATACAGGTTTCTTCCAGTTATGGTTCTGACTGACCTGCTGTGCTCCAAGTAAGTTCTTCTTAGGAAAATAAAAGGAATATGAATCTTCTTGCTGATGGGTGGAGTAGATGTTAGCTTGTCTCTTTGGGTTGGTCCATTTCAGAAGAGCTAAGGTCCTTGTTGTAAACTGCATATGGGACTTGCCTTAGCTCAGCGCTGGGTCTCTGTCTCAGGCCCAGATCAGCTTGTCCTACTTTCTTCTTTCTTCATTAGAAGTCCAGGAACTCAGCTGCCCGAACCAGCCCTGGGGGTCACTCATTGTGAAAAGCAGTGCTGCCATCTCAGTTTTCTCCCTCCTTTTTGCTCCCAGAATGACAATTTCCCAGGGCCCCTTTGGTTTCAGTCATGTGCTGCAAATTCTGAGCTTCGGCCTTCAGGTTTTATTCCAAGGGTGTGACTCACCAACCCCAAGACGTTTGGCTTTCTCACTGCTAAATGATTCACACAGAATAAGGAGCCCCATAGCATGTATGGTTGAGATTTGTGCCTCTGCAAAATTACACGTCTTCACTTGATCAAAGTCTTTGGGGCTGTTGGTGAATGGTGCAGGTGATAATGTTAGTTTCTTAGATATCAAGGGTCTATTGAATCAGAGTCAGGCCACAGGGTATAGATATGAAATAAGGATTTGGTGGGGAATGGCTGCCAGTATTGTTTCTCTATGTAGAGGATAACAAGCACGACCAGTTATCAGCCCTTAGAACTTTCCCCTGTGTGTTCTCTGCCCTTGCAGTGATGCCCTCACCTCTTGGGCAGCCAGCAATGCTTCAAGCCCCCTTGCTTTTGTATCCAAATCTTCCCATTGCACTTAATGGCATGAGGCACCTACTTGTCAGGTGGTTATTTTGATTTATGGAGACCTTGTATGTGGATTTAGTGTAACTTAACTGGGAGAACCAATTGCTGGTCTGTAGGAAAAAGAAGGAAATGTTAGTTATCAGTTGGGAGATCCTCGTATGGAAACTGAACATGTGAAACCAAACACAGAGGAATAAGGCAAAAGGCTGTGGTAAAGCCATGTGAGAGACAGCGATGGCTTGAAATAGGGCAGCAGTAGTGGGGGTTGAGAGGAGGAAATGGTTAGGAGAGAAACTTAGTTAAGTCATCAGAACCTGGACAAGGTATTTGAAGTAGATTTCATGGCCTCTGGCTAAGGCAATTGAGTACACTGGTATATTTTTAGCTAATGGAGATCTAGGAAGGATGTAGTGTGGTTGGGGGAGTATTAAGAAGTCTCTAGTACTTAATGTGATGGAACTGGAAGTTAAAGGGGTTCTGATTAATAGTCTTTTTACTTTTTGCATATATGTTTTATTTGGCCATTTTACTGGACTTCTTTCTGATGAGATTAATGCATTCAGTTTTGTATATGTTTGAGTATCTTCGTCTGCACTTGAGAATTAGAAACCTGGGCTGGGAATAATGCTCGGGAGCTATCCATGAGTAGAAGTGGTTAAAGGCCTGCATTTGAACAAGATCACTTAGGAGGAGTGTGAGTCCTGTAAAAAAGAAGTGAAAAGACTGAAGAAGGGATCCTGGGAGAGGAGAATGAGCAACTGAAAAAAAAGCAGTACAGGGAAAAAAAAAAAAAAGGGAAAACCATGCTGTCCTGGAAGATAAGGGAAGAGAAGTTTTAAGGAGCCAAAGTTTGAGTGTTAAATGGTGGGAGAAAAATTAAGGTCAAAGTGAAAACATTTCCTTTGTATTTTATATTTGGGAAATTGGGGAGATCATCAAAAGTTGTTTCAGGAGATAGAAAGAAGAGAAGTAGAAATGCATTAGGCTGGCTGAGAATAGCCAAGATAATCTTGGATAAGAAAAATAAATATTTTCAATAAATAACACTGGGTCAATTGGATAATCATGTAAACATTAATTCTGAATTCTCTGTACACCAATTTAAAAAATCAATTACAGATATATAGTAGGGAAAACAACAAGGCTTTTTGAGGACAATGGAGCATCATATTTTCATGATCTTGGTGTAGGCAGATATTTCTTAAAGAGACCACAAAAATGACTAAATTTAAATAAAAGAAATATGTTCAATTACATTAAAATCAAAAGCCTCTCTTTATCAAAGGGTATTCTTAACAGAGTGAAAAGGCAAACCATAGAATAAGAGAAAATATTAATCATACTCATGTCCAATAAAGAACTCAACTCTAGTATATATACATCAAAAAGAAAAAAATAAAAGAGAGCTCAATAAAAAAAAAATAAGCAAATACCTTGCAAAGGCACTCTACAAAAGGGGATAGCCAAATAGCTCAGTATACATGAATAGGTGCTTAACATTAATTAGCCATCAAGGGATTGGGTATTAAAGCCATAATGAGTATTTATCACTATACATACACTAAAATGACTAAAATTAAAAACACTAAAAATACCAAGTATTGGCAATGATGTGGAGGAAATGAAATTCTCCTACCCTCCTGGTATAAGTGTTTTTGTTTTGTTGTGTTTTTGAGACAGAGTTTTGCTCTGTCATCCAGGCTGGAGTACAGTGGCGCAATCTTGGCTCACTGCACCCGCCACCTCCCAGGTTCAAGCGATTCTCATGCCACAGCCTGGCTAATTTTTGTAGTTTTAGTAGAGACAGGATTTCATCATGCTGATCAAGCTGGTCTTGAACTCCTAGTCTCAAGTGATCCACCCACCTCAGCCTCCCAAAATTCTGGGATTATACGTGTGAGCCTCTGCATCTCGCCAAAAGTGTACTTAATACAACCATTTTGGAAAACTGCTTGCAGTATATCCTAAAGTTGAATGGTGAAAGAAGTAAGGTTGTATGTGGATACAAATATGTTTGCAGCTGGGTGTGACTGGAAGTTAAAAGGGTTCTGATTAATCATCTTTTCATTTTTGCATATAAGTTTTGTCTGATCAATTTACTGGACTTTTTTAATAACTCAAAAAGTTTTTCAGTTAACTCTTTTTTTTTTTTTTTTTTTTTTTTTTTGAGACGGAGTCTCGCTCTGTCGCCCTGGCTGGAGTGCAGTGGCCGGATCTCAGCTCACTGCAAGCTCCGCCTCCCGGGTTCACGCCATTCTCCTGTCTCAGCATCCCGAGTAGCTGGGACTACAGGCGCCGCCACCACGCCGGCTAGTTTTTTGTATTTTTTTAGTAGAGACGGGGTTTCACAGTATTAGCAAGGATGGTCTCGATCTCCTGACCTCGTGATCCGCCCGTCTCGGCCTCCCAAAGTGCTGGGATTACAGGCTTGAGCCACCGCGCCCGGCCCTTTCAGTTAACTCTTTTGGGTTTTCTGGATAAAGACTCATATTATCTACAGATAAGTAAAACCTAGTATTCTACTAGCCAGTATATATACTCTTAATTCTTTTTTTTGTCTTACTGCATTGGCAAGGACGTGAAAATAATCTTGCACTGAAGCATTATTAATGAGCATTTTATGGCTGAGTGTGATGCTTCATACCTGTAATCCCAGTACTTTGGGAGGCCATGGTGGGAGGATAACTTGAGCCTCAGAATTAAAGACCAGCCTGGGCAACATAGTGGGATGCTGTCTCTACAAAAAAGTATTAAAAAATAATTTTAAAAATGAGCGTTTTATTTTTTTCTTGACTTGAGTGGGAAAGCTTAATTAATTTCCCTTATTTTATCCCTTGATGCCCATCATTTTTATATTTCTCTGGGGTACCAATGAAAAATTTACATTTTTTTAAAAAGAACTTTCTTTTTCCTCCTGTTGAATTTGTGGCTTCCTTAATTTTGTGGGCTTTGTTGCCAATCTTTCCCTTTTTAACTTTCAGAAAATTCTTCTGGTTGTGGAGTGCTAGTTGGCTCCTCTCTTGATTTTCCAACAGTGCTATGGATTTGTTTTTAAGTTTGGGGCGTGTGTGTGTGTGTGTGTGTGTATGTGTGTGTGTTTGATTTTAGTGAATATGGAAGAGAGGCAATGTTGTGTGTTTAGTCTGTCAATGTTTATTGAGCACTTAGTATGTGCCAGCTCCTTTTCTATAAGCTCTATACCCATCAAATCGTTAACCCAACTTATGAGAAAGGTGTCATTATTACATTATTTTGTAGATGAGGGGAGGCTCAAGACAGGTTAATTAACTCACCCAAGGTAATGAAGCTACTACATGATAGAGACAGGATTCAAACCCAGGAAGAATGACTCAAGAAGAGTACATGATTTTATCCACTACACATGCCTCCTTTCTGATCACGATACCTAGTCTAGGTGCACTTTGAGGAAGGCTGGGGTAGAGAACTTGAAGCATGTTAAATGTTTGGAGTAACTGTTATAATAGGAGAAAGAGAAAACTCTTTGGGGATAAGGGAAGAGATTGCCATCACACTGAGAATGCAGGTGAGGCTGGAGAGCAGGTATTAGTTGTTTAACTTAGCCTTCCAATTCAGAGACCTCAAGGCTGACCATATTTCTAGAAGGTGGGTGAGGTACAGTCTCCCTAGCTTCTCTCTACTTTGCAGTCCCTTAAAATAGATGTACAGACCTTCCTTTGAGATTTCTATTTTTGTTTTGTTTTTATTCCCAATATTTAAGAAAGGGCAAGGAAAAGAGGGTTGGAGGTTTGTTTTGTTTTAATAACAAACTTGTGAGGATTAAAAAGATTCTGGAGCCTTATAGCATTCTTATAGAAAATTCTTCTGTTTCTGACTCTTTTCCTCTTTTAGTAGCTGGAAGCCCTGATTGCTCTCTGTTTTTAGCTCTAATTTAATTCCTAAGGGTAGAACTTATGAAAACTTCTCTCTCCCTCAGTCTGCTGGCTTCCTTAAGCTAGCAATTTAAAAATGTCAAGAGCATAATTTTTTCTTCCAGGCAAAATTAAAATTTTTCTTTTTTTTAGAGACAGGGTCTTACTCTGTCATTCAGGCTGGAGAGTGGTGACACACTCATAGCTCACTGCAGCCTCTAGCTCCTGCGCTTAATCAATCCTCTCATCTCAGCCTCCTGAGAAGCTGCGACTACCACACTTGGCTAATTAAAAATTTTTTTTTAGAGACAAGGTCTCACTGTGTCACCCAGGCTGGAGTGCAGTGGTGCCATCATAGCTCACTGTAACCTTAAACAACTGGGCTAAAGTGATCTTCCCACCTCAGCCTCCTGAGTAGCTAGGACTGCAAGCATGCACCAGTGTGTCTAGCTAATTTTTTTCATACTTATATCTTTTCCTAATTATTATAAAGTCAATCAAAGAGAATACTGAGGCTATTTTAATGAACACAAAAATTGAAAATCATGATTGTGGCTCACAATGGCAGTCTTACCCAAATCTCAATGTCCAATTGATTTCTATAATCTTTTTTGGATACATAATATCAAGAAAATCCTGATTCAAACAGATAAGTAGCTTACCTGACAATCTCAAGATTCTCTTCAATCAAACTGATCTCAAATCATTGAGGAGGATTTGCAGAATTTTTTTGTTTCAAAGTTATGTTGCCACAATATCTAGCAACTAGCTTACTTCCTTATTATAAATACAAAAGTCAGTCAATAAACATCTCATGCTTACTATAAATGCAAAGCTTATCAATTTTATGTCACAACACAAATAAATGTGTTCTGATTTTCCTTGTCATTGCATGTTTATTATAGCTCAATACAGGCTGAATAAATGTGCCTGAACTTCATTTGTGGCTGTATACAAGTGCCTAGAGAAGAGCCTACCATCTTGTAGGCATAAAATAAATGTCAAATAAATGAATGAATGGACAAACCAACCTTGCCTGGTATCTCATTAAGTATTAAATTAAATCTACATTTTAATTTTTACTTTTTGATTCTTGTGCACTTTTTGAATTTTAAAATGATCAGTGGGGAGCTCTACACGTCATAATCAATGACTCATTTCCAAGACTTTCAAATATATCCACAGATCTGGCAGTAGAAGCTTTTCTGCAAGGTCTGCCTGAAAACCGTTAACAAGGCAGTATTGGTTGTCTTCAATATATCAAATTTAGCATAGAGCACATTTCAGATTGTGTTGATTCTTATTATAGTTTTGAAAATTACATGAGAAATTTGAATCAAAACATTTGTGGAACCCAAAGCATTCCATGGAACTCAGGGTACTCTTGAGTTCCAAGGAGGACAGCTGAAAAACCCACCCAAAGTTTATGCAGGTCACTTCATTCACAGAGGTCTTGTCTCCAGCATGCATCTCTGAAAGACATAATGGGCAGTCACTAGTGACTATTCATGCATCCTCCCTGGTTTGACAAAGTTGCAAGTTGCCCATGGCTCTCTAAAACCACAATTTTCATGATTAATTTTTTTCTTTACCTCTCTCTAAGCACTGGGTACTAAGAACTTTACATGTATTTGCTCACTTAGTTCTTTAAAAAAAAAAAAAAAACCCTATTCAGCACATATTATCATTGTTTCCATTCCCATTCTACAGTTGGAGGAGTTGAGACAGAGAAGCCACAAAGATGGGGCATGGCAGAGCGGAGACTTGCCCTGCACTGACTAACTCCAAAGCCTGCCCACATTGAGAGATGATGAGAGCTTCCTGAAGCCAGCTTGTTGGGCTTCACAGTAAAAAACTGCAGCCTGAGTTTCACTTTTATATTTACTTCTTTATTTTGACTTTGACAATAATAAAGACAAGAATATACTTAAGCATATTGGTTCAAATGATATTGGTAAATTCAAGATTGTGTTTTCCAGTTCTAGACAATCAGATTTTAACCTTGATCACAACTACCAGCATGCCAACCTCAAATGCCAGTTTTAATAAAATATAATTTAAACATTCTTTTTTTTTTTTTTTTTTTGAGACGGAGTCTTGCTGTGTCGCCCAGGCTGGAGTGCAGTGGCCGGACCTCAGCTCACTGCAAGCTCCGCCTCCCGGGTTTACGCCATTCTCCTGCCTCAGCCTCCCAAGTAGCTGGGACTACAGGCGCCCGCCACCATGCCCGGCTAGTTTTTTGTATTTTTTAGTAGAGACGGGGTTTCACTGTGTTAGCCAGGATGGTCTCGATCTCCTGACCTCGTGATCCGCCCATCTCGGCCTCCCAAAGTGCTGGGATTACAGGCTTGAGCCACCGCGCCCGGCCAATTTAAACATTCTTTAAAGGTATCTTATGTACTTCAAGAAAGGATTAGTATTGCAGATTTTATTTAATGCAGATATGTTAAGTGCGCTATTGTGGGAGAATAGATGTGATGACTGTTCTTCCAACAATTTTATTCAATGTACATGACATGGAAACTTTTGTTCACAGAGTAGCTTGACATAATTTAGACTTCATCTGACACAGGACAAACAGGAACATGAAATCCCAATCCTATCATATCACTTAATGATAAGATGACTCCAGTATATGATTTCATTATTTTTAAGGTTATATTTAAAACTCAAAATTAAAAGAAAATTATCAGTGAACTTGGAGACCACTGAGAATATATCCAAGGGTAGCCCCACACTATAGGTCCTGAGTTCTGGTTTGAGAGATTCATGCAACAGTATTTTCTCATGTCCCAGCTCTCCGGAGTAGACTGATTTCAGCTTCATGGAAAGAGAAGACAAAATAGTCCTGTAATAAAACACTGCATCTTAGCCTCTTTTATTGGGAGGGCAGTCCCATCAGTCAGCCACATTGAGGTTCATCCTCTGATAAGGAAGGAGGAGAGTGATGTGTGAGTTACACATGAGCTGAGAGGTGAGGGTTGGTGGCGTGGTGGGGCTCCATGAAGCCATCTGCTACCTGCAGTGGCAAGGGAGGCATTGCCTCTGCAGCTGCACAGGTGAAGTGGGTGTCTTCACTCACCACACCCAATTTAGAATGTGATGAATCCCTCATCACTCAATTTGTTAACATTTGCCAAGCTAGTTTCATGTCTGCCTCTACTCTCTGGCCATATTTTGACATAATTAAAACATCAACCAAAACCATTATCCCAACTAACAAAATAGTAATAATTTTATAATATAATCTAGTGCTTAGGCCATGTTTGAAGAGGCAGTGGAGAAGCGTGGAGAAGCACCTGAACTTTATTTGCTTTTTTAAATTGCCATTTTTCTGAACTAAACTGGAAGTGGTGCTTCCATTTGATCACCCCGGGAGGCTCTAATGAATGTGCACTCAGCACCACGCACTCCTCTGTGGCGTCTTTGATTAAAGTTTGCTGTTTATATTGCCCTTGGCCCAGTGGCTTACACCAGAGCAGTACCCTGGACTTCCTTGCCTTTAACTGAGAAGTATTACCCTGGAGGTCCTTTAAGTAGAGCTGAGCCAGAATGCAGTGAAAAGCATAGCAGTTCCCTACCCACCTCCTCCAAACCTTCATAGCCTCCCACTTGCAGCTGACCCCTGCTTCAGGACACCACTTCTGAGGGCTGGCCTAGGCTCTTTTCTGGCTTTTGTCCTCTCTCACCTTGCTCAATCTCAGCTCTGACAGGTCCCCTCAATTTCAGGTCCTCCTGCCTGTGGTGAATAATTACCACCACTGCTGCATGGTGGTTTCCTAAGGCACCTCTTCTACATCTTTGGTCTTTCTCCTCCTCTGATGATTTTCTTTCTCCCCTCTTTCCATTGAACCAATACAGCTCCAAGAAGCCTACCTACTATTTCCACTTCCCATCTTGAGGCTGGGTTGGATCTCTGTCTCTTTATCCCATGTTCTGTAATACTATCTTGTGTGACCATCATCTTCTTAGACATCTGTCCCTCCCTCTCAGCTTTGAGCTTCATTTCATCCTCAGCAGCCAGCACAGTGCCTGACATGAAGTAGCAGGTCCTCAGTAAGTATATGAGTGAATGAATGAATGAATGAAAGAATGAATGAATTCAGTCGTGGCCCAGGAGGCCCAATCTTCCTGGCCATATCTCTTAAACCAGGGGAGGAGAATCCAACCCTGCTCTGGTCTTTTTGATCATCTCCTGTCCATAAAACACTGGGGCCCATCACTACCCTTACTTTCTATAGGACGTTTCCAGGATCAATTTATCTTCACTCTCCCATAATTAAATACGTTGGAATCAGCATGATGTTGATGATAATGATCATGAGAATGACTAATAAAATAATGATCCCTTCCATTCATATATGATTTCATATTTTAGATAGTGTTAATGTGAATTGCCTTATTTAATGCTACAGGCTTATTTGATGCCTATTTAAATAGTTTGGTAGTTATCAATTATCCTTTCTTCACAGAGGAGGAATCATCTGAGGTCCTGGGAGGGTAAAGTAAGTGGCATGGTTCATACTAAAAACTATGTTTTGCAACTTGTTATTTTGTTTTGTTTTGTCTGTTTGTTTGTTTCCTACGAAATCACACACCAAGTTGTCATATTGGGGATATGCTTTTAACTTTCTGTCACCTACTGTGAAATACTTATTTGGATCACTTCTATAAGTGTGATTCAAAAAAATCACTTTTTCCTCTTTTTCCTGCTGTAAAAAAATTTATAATAGCAATTTTGACACAAAACAAAGAAGTAGAGAGAAAAATATGATGAATCCGTCATTACTCAGCTTGCTAGCATTTGCCAAGCTAGTTTCATGTCTGCCTCTACCTCCGGTCATATTTTGACATAATTAAAACATCAAAACCATTATCCCAACTAACAAAATAGTAATAATTTTATAATATAATCTAGTGCTCAGACCATGTTTAAATTTTCCCAGTTGCCTCAACAACCTCCTTGTTTGTTTGAGGATCCAGTCAAGATCCACACATTGCAATTGGCTCATGTGTTGCTTTAAACCTGTAACATTCTCTTTTTCTTTCTTTCTTTCTTTTCTTTTTTTTTTTTTTGAGACCGAGTCTCGCTATATCGCCCAGGCTGGAGTGCAGTGGCGCCGTCTCGGCTCACTGCAAGCTCCGCCTCCCAGGTTCACGCCATTCTCCTGTCTCAGCCTCCTGAGTAGCTCGGACTACAAGCGCCCGCCACAGCACCCAGCTAATGTTTTTGTATTTTTAGTAGAGAAGGGTTTCACCGTGTTAACCAGGATGGTCTCGATCTCCTGATCTTGTGATCTGACCGCCGACCGCCTCGGCCTCCCAAAGTGCTGGCCACCGCGCCCGGCCTTTTTTTTTTTTAATTTTTGTTTTTTTTTTTTAATTTTTGAGACAGAGTCTCACTCTGTCGCCCACGATGGAGTGCAGTGGCACGTTCTCGCCTCACTGCAACCTCCGCCTCCAAGTTCAAACGATTCTCCTGCCTCAGCCTCACGAGTAGCTGGGACTACAGGCACGTGCCACCACGCCCAGCTATTTTTTTTGTATTTTTAGTAGAGACAGGGTTTCATGGTGTTAGCCAGGATGGTCTCAATCTCCTGACCTCATAATCCACCCACCTCGGCCTCCCAAAGTGCTGGGATTACAGGCGTGAGCCACTGCGCCTGGCCTAACATTCTCTTTTTAAATGCCACGTATTTGTTGAGGAAATAGGCTCATTTCTCTAGTAGAATTTCCCACATTCTGGATTTGTCTGACTGCATCTTTCTAGTATCATTTGCTATGTTTTTTAACCCCTCGTTTTTCAGAAACACTTTTCCAGCATCAGTACTTTTGCAATTTTCTTCTCCCCTATGCCTGGCCCAGAATTTACACACATTAGTGGCTGCTTGTGTGTCTGTGTGTGTGTCCATGAAAACGTTCAGAATTGCAAAAAGCCACTGTCAATTTAATAATGCTATAATCTAAAATAGAATATTATTAACCACAACAGTATTTTGTCTATTTTAAAAACAGCAGTGCAAAAACATATATATTTCTTTTTAAGTTTTGGGGTACATGTGCAGGTATTTCATATAGGAAAACTTGTGTCATGGAGATGTGTTGTACAGACTATTTTGCCACCCAGGTATTAAGTCTAGTGCCCATTAATTATTTTTCCTGATCCTCTCCCTCCACCCTCTGATAAACTCCAGTGTGTGTTGTTCCTTTCTATGTGTTCATGTGTTCTCATCATTTAGCTCCCAATTATAAGTAAGAATATGTGGTATTTGGTTTTCTGATCCTGCATTAGTTGGTTAAGGATAATGGCCTCCAGCTCCATTTATGTTCCTGCAAAGGACACGATCTCACTCTTTTTTATGGCTGCATAGTATTCCATGGTGTTATATACCACATTTTCTTTATTCAGTCTATCATTGATGGGCATTTAGGTTAATTCCATATCTTTGCTATTGTAAGTAGTGCAACAATGAACATATGCATGTATGTATCTTTATAATAGAATGATTTATTTTCCTTTGGGTATATTCCCAGTAATGGTATTGCTAGGTTGAATGGTTTTTCTGTTTTTAGGTCTTTGAGGAATCATCACACTGTCTTCCACAGTGGTTGAACTAATTTACACTTCTACCAACAGTATATAAGCATTTTCTTTTCTCCACAATCTTGCCAGCATCTGTTATTTTTTGACTTTTTAATAATAGCTCTTCTGACTGGTGTGAGATGGTATCTCATTGTGGTTTTGATTTGCGTTTCTCCAATGATCAGTGATGTTGAGCTTTTTTTCATATGATTGTTGGCTGCATGTATGTCTTCTTTTGAAAAGTGTCTGTTCATGTCCTTTGCTCACTTTTCAATGGGGTTGTTTCCTTTTTTTTTTTTTTCTTGTAAATTTGTTTAAGTCCCTTGTAGACGCTGGATATTAGACCTTTGTCAGATGCATAGTTTTCAAAAATGTTATCCAATTCCATAGGCTGTCTGTTCACTTTGTTGATAGTTTCCTTTGCTGTGCAGAAGCCCTTTAGTTTAATTAGATCCCATTAGTCAATTCTGGCTTTTGTTACAATTGCTTTTGGCATTTTTGGCATGAAATCTTTGCCTATTCCTATGTCCAGAATGGTATTGCCTATGTGGTATTCCAGGGTTTTTGTAGTTTTGGGTTTTACATTTAAGTCTTTAATCTATCTTGAGTTAATTTTTGTATATGGTATAAGAAAGGGGTCCAGTTTCAGTCTTCTGCATATGGTTAGCCAGTTATCCTAGCACCATTTATTGAATATCCTTTCCCCATTGCTTTTTTTTGTCAGGCTTGTCAAACATCAGATAGCTGTAGGTAGGTGTGTGGCCTTATTTCTGGGCTCTCTATTCTGTTCCATTGGTCTATGTGTCTGCTTTTGTACCAGTACCATCCTGTTTTGGTTACTGTAGCCCTGTAGTATAGTATGAAAGTTGGGTAGTGTGATGCCGCTAGCTTTGTTTTTTGCTCAGAATTGCCATGGCTATTTGGGCTTTATTTATTTTTTTTGGTTCCCCATGAATTTTAAAATAGTTTCTTTTTTCTTCTAGTTCTGTGAATAATGTCAATGGTAGTTTAATATGAATAGCACTGAATCTATAAATTGCTTTGGGTAGTATAGCTATTTTAATGGTATCAATTCTTCCCATCCATGAACATGGAATGTTTTTCCATTTGTTTGTGTCATCTCTGATTTCTTTGAGCAGTAAAGACATATGTATTTCTTATTTAGCCTTCAAACAATGTCCATGCTATGGACAAAGCCAGGGGTCCCTGGGGTCACTTAATGCCTCTTTTCCCAACCCTCTTGTGTGGTCAGTAGCCTTAGGACAGGTTGGTAACCACTATCATAAAATGACAATTAGTGATAATATGCTGCTTCTCTTAGAGGTGTTTATATTTAACAGAAGGAAAATGCTTCAAACCATAAGAGGGTCGTTGGTTTGGGCCAAATTCTTGGGAATTCCTAACTGTTCTTCCTCTGTGATGAATTTAAGCAATGGTGTACTAGAACCTGTTGGCATGGGCTCATGGGACCCTATTGTTAAATTTTCACAATACCATATATCAGTAGCTTGAATAGAGCATTATAGGAGTATTTATAGCAGGGAAATTAGTAAATGCGATAAGTAAGCCCCACACTCATACTCCAGAGTGCCAGTTTTAAAATATTTATTAACATACTACTGGATTTAGGCATTAAATATTGGAGTTATATGAAGACAGTCTGAGGCATATTCTTTCCTCTCTGCCCTTACAGAATTATTTTCAGCATCAAAATAAAATAAGACAAAATGTGTTATTGTTGGCCTGAGAGAGACCAAGAAAATGGAACTTCCCTTTACAGACCTTTCTTCATCCCTTACTCTGCCAAACCTATCAGAAAAGCCCTAACCTAGAAACTATTTCTCTTTTCACTGCTTCACAAAAAGGTTCTAGTTTTCCCAACTAGGAAACCATAGGTAAGTGTGTCTGGTCTGCCAGATGGGGTCAGTTCATAGTAAGTGAAGGACTCTCAGCTTGTGGCCTAGCAGGAGTTGTGTCAAGGTGGAAAAGACCAGGCTCTAGCTCTGGGGTGAGAGATGGACCTGGCTTGGGCTTGATCCTTTGTCATGACTTTCAGCTTGAGTTGTCTTGTTTGTGAGATGGGGATAATGATAGCTATCTCATGGTGTTGCATATACCTAATTACATAATGCATACAGAGTGCCTTCCATCAGTGCTCAATAATTGACAGGAATTGGTTTTAGTAATTCTTTGTAAGGAGAAGTGTTTCAGATATTTCACCCCATGACTTAGGGTTCATCTTCAGGTTGCCACTTGCTAGTTCCTCACCTGGAAATATTCCTAAATAAACCATCCAGACTAAGGTAAAAGTCAGGAGGAGGCCACTCCAGCAGAGCTTCCAAACAGGTATGTCTGAAGTATTGATTTCCTTGGGCTATGAGACAGCCAGAGCCCTAGGCCTATTGTCTCTGGCTCCAAATGCCTCCTAGTAAGCCCAGTGTGCTGTGTCAATATTAGTCATTTGATTTATGGACCTTTCCTGAAAAGGTTGGGGGATGGGACACTGAGGAAAACCCATGCTTGAGAAGGGGTTGCTGGTGTCCTGAGAAGTTGTTGCTCTGGATTTTCCTGGAGGACAGGAGAGAGTGTCTGTCATATGGGGCACTGATGGAATTCATGCCTTCCTGATTCAGCCAAGCTGTTGTTCTTGTGTATGAAGAGGGAGGCTTATGGATCTCTTGCCTTTTTTCTCATAGAAAGTTGAGGATGCAGGTTGAAAGGTTTTATTGGAAGAATGTTGCAGGAATGTAGAGGGCTATCTGTTTGTTAGTATCCACATTGGCCCAAGGCAATAATACAAGGAGTTATTTTCTGAACTTTTCAATTGAGGGATGGGTAAGACTCACTGCTTAGTTGGTGAGAGCTGCACTCATCTGTTGGAACACAGTAAGGATCGGTCTGCTGCTGTTTGCCCTGTACCTTATTTATCCATGGTACCAAGAAACTGTCTTTTGGATTCACCATGAGGAATTTTGAAAGAGTCACAGGAGCAGTTCCGTGGTGCTGAAAGACACAATTTGAAGTGAGAATAAGAGAGTGGGTAGATGGCAAGAGGTGCAATGGGCTTGGGTAGCACAAGAGGTAGAATGTTCGATATGAGGCTGGTCTAAAGATTGCAACTGTTAGAGGGAACTCTATGGAGAGAAATTTCATATCCTCCCTGAATTCAGCACCGCTAATTGGAAGAAAGCCTGAGGATATTTTACCATGGCTTTAGGAACTATTTATTTATTTGGTGTGTGTGTATGCACGCATTGTGCTGCCTTTTGAAACGCCTACCAGAGAAAATGTACGTTCTAGAAATGGGCTTTTGAAAAGACTTGTTTTTGCAAAACAGCTTGGGACGAAGGTCATTCTATAAAGGAGTTCTGGCTTTTCTTTTTTAATGGAAATTAGGAATTTATCTTAAGAAAGTTATTGAAAAGCCAGTTCATTTATTTGCATAATGATAAAATGTGCCAGAATTTCTCTGCTCTGCTATTATCAATGAATGGGGACACACAAAACCTCAGTAAAAAGACATAAAAGGCACCCAAGTGTTCTTTGGATCTCTTTATGAACCAGTCAGCTTCACCAAATGAAACTGGCACTTCTGTAAAAACATATTTCTGTAAAAATCTCATGTAATCAATAAATGCCTGTTTAAATGCATAGTAGGCAATGTGCTACTTCCTTCTTCTTGTGTGGCATCTGCCTATTATGTTATGTTAACACACAGAAACACACTCCTCCCTTCCCCCAGTACTCACACTAAACTGCTTCATAAACAGAACAACATTGTCACAGGAAATGGAAGCAGTTCCTAAAAGTTTATTGAATATGGGAGTTGAGGAAAGGGAGAAGTCCAGGACTAGTCCTCATTTCTGGCCTTAGAGACAGAAAGGCCATTAATTGAGATGGGAGAAACACCCTAAACTCAATTGCCTTCTAAAGTTAAACACCTTCAACACAGGGCAAAATCTCCATGATTGCCTTTAAGATCTTGTATCAGACTGAGCTAAAAGAATTTCTTAAGAATTTTCTAAAGCCCAGACACAATGGAGAGAACGACCTTCAATTATAACGCTAAGTCTCAGGTTAGCTTCCCTGATTGGCAACACTTCACTCTGTGTTGTCACTCATTGTTGCTGGGAGAATTAAACTGGCCCTCCTGTGGCTCCTCTGGGAGAGGACAGCTGGAAGCTTGTGCCTGGTTTCTCTTGGACTTCATCCCGTGAACATTTTCCGTTTACTGATTTTAATCTGTATCCTTTTGCTGTAATAAACTGGAAGCATGAATATAACTGGTTTTCTCAGTCCTGTGAGTTTTTCTAGTTACCTGTAGAACCTCAAGGTGGTCTTGGGGACCCCTGACACAAAACCTCAGATGGACCCCTGACACAAAAACTTTGGATGGGAAAGGCAGATTGTAATAAACTTGAGAGTTTCCTGAAGGACTCTGAATTACATAGAAACACAAAGAAGGTTAGGATAGCTCTACATATTGAACAAGTTCTTTTGGCGTATATCCCCAAAGTTTATCATGAGAAAATAGATTGGACTCTAATTTGGTCCTGTAAGCAAAGAAAGAATGAGTCCATTGAAGACTGCAGAGATAGAGTCTTTAAAACCTTTAGACTGCATTCAGGAGTAGATCCTGATACAGATGTAACTTTGGCTTCCTCCTCATCTTTGTGAATGACCTTGAGCCAGAAATAGGAAATCTGGTATGTGGGAAAGAGCTCCATGGCCATATCTCCAATACCTTGCTGAACATTTTCAAAGAGCCCTAGGACAAAAGCAGAATTAAACTAACGCCTTAAAGATAAGACACCTCAATATTTCCACCCTAGTCAATAAAATCAGGTAAAGGAGCCTCTTATTTTAGATGCCCATCGATATTATAAGCAAAAAGGACATGGGACAAACAATTGTCCTCTGCTAGCTAAGAAACTGAAGGAAAAAATAATAAGTACCTAAATCCTAAGCTTCAGGTACCATTTGAACATCACTGAAAGAATTTCATATTATCCTTCACAATGGTTTTGAATATGACCATTGTTTGCGTCTTCTCAGGAGGAACTGATTCTTTTCCTTGCCGAAGAATTATGGCTCTGAAGGCAGGGGAAAAAATTGCCTGATTTTGCATTCCCATTCTGGGAAATTCTAATTTATTTCTCTAGTAAAAGGGACACTCATTTACTGGGACTGTCATTAAAGAGCTTTGTGAAGCCTTTTTACCTATCCAGAGACTTTGCTATCCATATTACACCCAATCTTTGGGAAAAAAAATGGAACTCTGAACTAAGAATAGCAGAACTCTAAGAGACCTCTTGAACTTCCCTGGACTAAGGTATTGCTACTGCTTTTAATGACAATAAGATCAAACCCTGGGGTTCTTCAATGCTCTTTTATAAGTTAGTTAAAAGCTGACTCCTGTGTCTAGAAATACCACTTCTGATCTCAGACGCTGCTCTGTTTCAAGAAAACATGGCCAAATACTGCAAGAGACTCATGTATTGCACCCAATTTTAGCATCAACAGGTATGGGCAGCCTCCCTCAACATCCTCCTAAACAATCCTTTCATGATCTAAACCCTGGGAACATGGTTTTCTGAAAGAGACATCAGAGAAAGGCAGACTTCAAACACCAATGAAAATAACCTTAGATACTGTTAAGAAATAAAGAACACAGCAGTAAAACGCCAAGGGGTTGATCCTTGGGTTTTTGCCTCTGACATAAAGCGACGCAAGCCACCCTCAGATCACTGTCCCTGCTGGAGACCTTAGCTGAGGATTCTGATAATCTTCAGAAAGGAGGAGAGCTCCTACCCAATACCTGGATCAAGTAGACAATTGAGTAATTTGGTCCCACAAACTTCCACGCAAGACCCACAAAACAAAATCCAGATTTCCAGAGCCATAGATTGCCATGCTTTATTTTATATATATTATCCTGTATTTTATTAGCTAATTATTTTTTTCCTCTCTGCTAGTTTAAAATTCTGCTAGCAAACACTTGTCAACCCTTAACTACAGTATCCATAAGGACCTTATTCTTATTACTGGTCTTTGCATCCCTAGTTACTCCTTGACAAGAGTCCAATATCTTGCTATGATTTCCTCACAATTTGGCTAAAATACACAATAACAATAGGTTGGCTTTACACTTAATTTTCTTTTGTCAGCATCCAGCTTTCTTCAATAGCAGTCATGAATCAGTTGGTTTTCTCAACCACTTGGTGACTTTTTAGATGGACACCAAAAAAGGCCTAAAAGCTGAAAATATAAAATTTGCTATTGTGTCATACCTAGAATGGAAGTTTTCTATTTCCACCTAAAAACACCTGGGGACTTTTTATAGGAATTAGTCTTTCTAACTAAGTGTTCCCATAGATAGAACTTGGAAAGCAGCTCTGAAACATCTGGGCCGTGGGACTATGAACATCTGGGAGGTGCCTCACTTTGACAGACCTCATCACTACTTACCCCAGCTTTATGCACTTTTGCTCTAAATCTGCCTAATGATCTCTGTTCTACAAATCTCACTGGCTAGTGCCAAACCACTTTTGTCAAGGAGTGCCAAAACCAGATAATACTACTTGACAATTGTGTAGGGATATTTGTCTGACTCCTAATCTTTGGGACATTCCCAATCACTGGAATTGGATTTGTGTTCAAAAAGCCTACAAACCAGCCAGGGATTTGTTATCTTAAAAAATTGATTCCTGCTATCAAATAGTCTTTGATATCATCCAGAATTTGCTTTGGCCCATTCATTTCTCCTCTCAGAAGAGATTTTAGATAACTAAGAAAACTGGGCCTTCATTTGATATCCCAAATCTTGATTATTGTTACTATTATTATTACTTTGAGACTGAGTCTTGCTCTGTTGCCCAGGCTGGAGGGCAGTGCCGCAATCTCGGCTCACTGCAAGCTCCGCCTCCCAGGTTCATGCCATTCTCCTGCCTCAGCCTCCCGAGTAGCTGGGACTACAGGTGCCCGCCTCTACGCACAGCTAATTTTTTGTATTTTTAGTAGAGACGGGGCTTCGCTGTGTTAGCCAAGATGGTCTCGATCTTCTGACCTCGTGATCCACCCACCTTGGCTTCCCAAAGTGCTGGTATTACAGGCATGAGCCACCGCGCCCAGCCTGATACCCCAAATCTTTATTGTTAAGGAGAATTCAGAACTACTTTCTTCCCCTTTAAGCCTCTTTATTTCATGGCTGAAATAAAAACCTGAAAGTCTGAAAGTCTGAGTTTGTAATGCCTTAGTCATTGACAGAGTTATACAATGCTACTAAGTCTACAGAATTGACTAGGGAAGTTTTTAAGATTGGGCAGATGGTGATTCAAAATAGTGCAGACCTAGAGATGTAATGTAAGCCTTTCAAGGTGGAACATTATATTTTCTTAGGCAGAGAATGCTGTACTTGAATTTTAATTTTTTAAAATTGCAATAAGGTCTCACTCTGTGGTTCAGGCTGGTCTCAAACTCCTGGGCCTAAAGGATCCCCTGCATCCAAAAGTGCTACAGGTGTGAGCCATTGCACCTGGCCTGTACTTAGATTTCTACAGTTCTGGGAAAGCAGTGAAGATATCAGGAATTAGGTAATTTAACTAACACCTCCCTATATGGTTCTGTAGACTGTTCTCACTGGGATGATTTTTTTTTTTTTCTCTTGACATAATTGGCTCATAGCTTAGAAAAGGACTACAGACTCTAACCTTATTCTTTCTCTCAGTATTTGCCTTGCTGCAGTGCTTACATATTGGTGTGCAGTTGTCATTTGATCAACAGCCAACAAATCATGAGTGGGCAGTAAGAGCAGTGCATCTGTTTTCTATTATGGCCATAATAAATTACCACCAGTTAGTGGGTTAAAAAAGCACAACTTGATTATGGCACAGTTGTGTAGGTCAGCAGTCTGGGTTGGTTTGACTGCTTCTCCTGTCCGATTTTCTTTTCTTTCTTTCTTTCTTTTCCAAATTTTATTTATTTATTTATTTATTTATTTATGACAAGCTCTTACTCTGTCACCCAGGCTAGACTACAGTGGCTCAATCTCAGCTCACTGCAACCTCTGCCTCCTAGGCTCAAGAAATCCTCCCACCACATACTTCTGAGTAGCAGGGACTACAGGCACACACCACCATACCTTACTAAATTTTTACATTTTTTGTAGAAACAGGGTTTCACCATGTTGCCCAGGCTGGTCTTGAACTCCTCAGCTCAAGAAATCTACCACCTTGGCCTCCCAAAGAGCTGGGATTACAGGTGTGAGCCACCATGCCCAGCCTCCAGTCTAATTTTTCAAAAGACACAATCAAGGTGTTGGCAACTGGGTTCTTATTGAGAAGCTATGAGAAGACTGCTTTCAAGCACATTCAGGTCGTTGGCAAAATATAGTTCCTGGCAGCTATAAAAGAGAGGTTCCTGTTTCCTTGCTGTCATCTGGGGACCCCCCTTAGCTCCCAAGGGCCTCTCTTTCGTTCTTGAACATGGGCCCCTACATCTCAGAGTCAGCAAAGGCCCGTCAAGTCCTTCTCACGTTTAGAGTCTTTCTGACTTCTCATTTTGCTTAATTTCTTCTGCTTCCAGCCGAAGAAAGCCCTCAGTTTTCTAGGTCTCTTGTGGTTAGATTAGGCCACCAGATAATCCAGAACAATCTCCCTATTTTAAGGTCTGTCACCTTAATTACACTTGCAAAGTTCACTTTGCCATTGAATGTAACATATTCACAGATTCCAGCAATTAGGATTTGGGCATTTTTGAAGGGCCATTATTTTGTCTTCCACAAACAGGAAAACCTGACATTTATAGAGGTAGAAACAACTGCCATTAGAACCTCATACATGATCATGACACCTCAAACATCAGTGCAGATGTGGATTAATTGCAACCCCAGAAAGTAATGATTTATTCTCCAGCTCAGGCTGGAGACTGGCCACAAGTGGGGACTGAGAATTGAGACAGCTGTGGACAATGTAATCTTACTGTTTGCCATCCAATTTATTCAGACAATCAGTTTTCTTATATGGACAAATAGCTCCCTTATCAGAAAGACAATTTGCTTGCCTAAAGAAATAACTTGCTTATTAAACAAGAGTTTACATATCAAGACCCTTTCTTTGCTGTGTCCACTAAACTTTACTATGTCAGGAACTTTGTCCAATTCCAACTAGGTCCTTATCTTAAAAAAATCCACCTAAAACTATCTGAGTGCAGGGTTAAAACACTAAAAATAGCCTTCCTTATTGTCCTTTTGAAGCAGCACTAACACTCTGACAAGATGGTGTTTCCCTTTGCTGCAGTAAGTTTAATGAACTCAGTTTTGCTCCTTGGGCACGTTTATCTGATGGGCTCTGTGGGATGGTTGACATCTCCCTGTAGGCAGCCCATCTCTCCTTGATTCCTGAGAAGCAGGGGTTGGGTAGGGAAAGAGGACACAGCAGAGATTCCTGCACATTCCAGCAATATCAGTAGGTTTCATATGTGTCATTGATGAGTTAAAGCACCCGAGGGGCTGTGCGTGCATCATCGTTAAAGCTCTGTCATCATATGACAACTCTGCACAACACTCTTGGAATCCATCTTATCAGCACCGTATCACACACTTTAGCCCAGGGCCTCCTTGTGTTGCCTGAGAATGTTGCATAGCTGTGTCTTTCAGGCATGGAGGCACTGCTCAAACTGCCTTTCCTGCAAAGCTGGATGAGTCTAAGAGAAAAGAATGAGAGAAAAGTCCTATCTTTGACCCTTTAATCCAGCACTGCACCCAACTGCAAGGGATTGGAAGGGGGTTTGTTCACTGGGTTACAAAAATTTGAAAGTTAGAGATCCCTAGTGATTGCCAATAGCTGTGGACAATGTAATCTTCATATATTTCTTCATATATTTCTGCAGGGAAATATATGCAGGAGGTCAGGGAGTGAGGCAGAGTCTTAGAACAGGACTTGAGAACTTCCTAAAAGTCTGCATTAAGGAGAAGGTGATGACTGATGGAACGCAGAACTTGTCGTTACCTCTGAGGACAGGGTTCCAGGGACCTTTGGGAAGGGTGCGCTCTCTCTCACTCTCTCTAATGTTCAGATGTTGTGGAAAAGAAAGAAATGGAGAAAGGAAATGGGAAAGTAGTAATGGAGGAAAAGAAGGGCAAAATGTTCAGGTCTTGGGAGTAGGGAAGATGGATGTGTGGGGAAGGAGGTTGCTGATGGTTAGGACTTGACTTCTGTTGGTGGACTAGTGACTGCTCCGTGGAAAAGAGGAAACTTTTATTTCTCTAGTGGCTCATCACTGAGGAAACCAATTCCTGTCAGCCTTCATTAGATGGAGATTTTGGTCCCTGGTTCCAGGGGTCACAGGCAGCTTCCCTGCTGGACTGGGCCTGAGGCAGGTGCCACATGGTGCCTATTCTTAGGGCCTGTCCTGAGCCGGGAGGATTGCTGACATGGCACCTAAATCACAGCTGTTGTGGAGATAGCCTCTGATGTATCACTGGCTCTGCCCACCCTCTTTGTTATTCCTTGAAATAAATAGACCAGCAAAGAAGAAGGAAAAGGACAGTGAGGACTGAGGTGTTCAGTGATTCTGAGGCTTCAGGGCTGCTATGGGCTGAATGCTCTCCAAAAAATATAGGTTTAAGTTCCAACCCTCTGTACCTCAGAAGGTGAATGTATTTTCAGACAGGGTCTTGAAAGAAATAATGAAGTTAAAATGAGGTCATTAGCATGGACCCTAATTCAATATGACTGATGTTCTCATAAGAAGAGGAAAAATTGAATACAAGTACACACAGAGGGACAACTGTGTGAAGACACAGGGAGGACATGGCCATCTACAAACCTAGGAGAGGCCTCAGGAGAAACCAACCATGACGATACTCTCATCTCATACTTCTAGCCTCCGGAACTGTGAGAAATACATTTCTGCTGTCTTGGCCCTCCAGTCTGCAGAGTTTTGTTATGGTGGTCCTCACAAACTAATACAAGAGCTATGTGCGTCTGAGGCTGTGGCTTTGGGAGAACTGAGGGGTTATCAAACTATCAATTATTACTCTATTTTGAGCCTTTTCTTCTACAATTGTGACTTTTCCTCCCCGCTGACTCCTGCTATTTCCTTTTTCTTGTTTGTCTCCTATCCTCCTTTTATCATTAATGTTTCTGCTTTCACATTTGAAATACAACAAGTTCTGACTGAGGAACAGAGAACGGATATATTCTCTGTGAGTCTGAGTAAATGCAAAAGAAAAAATAAAAGAGAGAGAGAGAGAGAGTAAAGGAAAGGAAGAAGAAAGGATGCCAGATATCATGAAAATTAAACTGAAAACAACATGAAACTCCCTTTTGCTTGTTATCATGAGCCTGCCACCTTGAATGGTGGATAAGAGGCTAGGGATAATAAATATTCAGAATGGAGAAAGGGCATTTCCTAAGCATTAAAGGACAAACAATTTTGCTGGAAAATCTTAAACCCATCAGATTGGACTTTTTTGCATCTGAGCTGAACTGTTCAAAGAATTCCCATCTGGTGGTTGATCAAATTTTCCTTTCTCATGCCAAACTTGCTTAGAGAAGCATTGTTTGGACTTTGGAGTTTGGTGTTTGGAGGTGCCAAGTGAGGCTGGCTCTAGAGACGCTCCAGCCAATCACAGCAGGGTTGACGTTCCATCCCTGCCCCACCTCCCTTTTTTCTGTTCCCTTCCTCCATTGTTGATGTGCTCATTGTGTATCAGAGAGAGGTACAGAAAGGGATCAGAGGACTTGGTTCAACCAAGGGCAAGGGTCCCATTTTGCTATTTCTGCACCAGATGGGAACAGGACAATCAAGATGGAGAGTTCAGGGGAGGCCGAAGTTTCCTTAAGTTGACTCTTTGATGGAAACCAGCCACACCACCTTTGAGGACCACCCTCCTGCAGTCAAATCTGACCAGAAATGACCAAATTGGAGCCATTTCCAACCAAGATGGACAGGCAGCTGAAGAATGCTGATTTGAGATCACACGTCACTTCCTCCAAGTCTCTACTCAATGTCACTTCTCTAGGCCCACATTGACTACACCATATAAAAGACCAACATTCTTTACATCTGGGAACTCTCTATGCTCCCAGTAGGCCTTAATTTTTCTTCTTAGTAGTTGCTATCACCTGATATTTTATGTGAGGTTATTTATGTGAGGACCAGGTGACTCCTTCCCCAGAAGCTAAGTTCCATGAGGGCAGAATCTTTGTTGTATGTACTGTGACATCCCTACTATGTGTTTGGGACATAGTAGTTTTAAATAGTTCCAGAACAAATGAACTAACAAAACTGGAACTTTTTAGGTTATTATTTTGTTCAGCCAATCCTATGGTCAGATAACCTGGAGATGTATGAAGCCTTGAAAACCCATATTTTGGAACTCAAATTCCTCACTACCCAATCTTTCCATTTTTATACATGTGAAATTGGGTGAATTTAATTGTAACAATAATATGTGCATATTTGTTTTAAAAATTCAAGGGTTTTCTTTCGGTGTAGAATATTATTAACTCTAGTCCTCATGGTGAAGATCTCTAGATTTTTTTCGTGCTACATAACTATCACTTTGTATCCTTTGCTCTCTGCCTCCCCATTTCTCCCATCCCACCTCTGCCCACCACTGTTCTACTCCCTATTTCTATGTGTGTCATTGTCTTTTGTTGAGACGGAGTCTCTGTCACCCAGGCTGGAGTGCAGTGGCACCATCTCAGCTCACTGCAAGCTCTGCCTCCTGGGTTCACACCATTCTCCTGTCTCAGCCTCCCGAGTAGCTGGGACTACAGGTGCCTGACACCACGCCCGGCTAATTTTTTGTGTTTTTAGTGGAGATGGGATTTCACTGTGTTAGCCAGTGTTTTATTATTTTTAATATTTCATAAGCAAGTGAAATTTTGAGCAGTATTTTTCTTTCTGTATCTGACTTATTTCATTTAGCAAAATTGTCCTCTAGTTTCAACCATGCTGTTGCAAATGGCAGGGTCTCCTTTTTAAAGGCTAAACAGTATTCTATTGTAGATATAATACAACTTCTTTATCCATTCATTAGTTAATGGACATTTAGACTGTTTCCATATTTTGGCCACCGTGAATAATACTGCAAAGAACGTGGGAGTTCAGACATTATTATGAAGTGGTGATTTCATTTCCTTTGGGTAGATATCCAGAAGAGGGATTGCTGGGTCATATGGCAGTTCTACTTTTAATTTCTTTAGGAACCTCCATATTGTTTTCCACAATGGCTGCACCAATCTACATACAGTCCTACCAACAGTGTAGAAGGACTCCCTTTTCTCCACATCCTCACAAACACTTGTTACCTCTTGTTTTGTTTTTATTTGTTTGTTTGTATTGTTTTGTTTTTGACAGTAGCCACTCTAGTAGTTGTGAGGTAATATCTCACTGTGGTTTTGATTTGCATTTCCCTGGTAATTCGTGACTTTGAGCACCTTTTCACATATCTGTTGGACATTTTTATGTTTTCTTTAGAGAAATGTCTATTCAGGTTCTTTGCTCATTTCTTAAGTTGTTTGTTTATTTGTTTTGCTGTTGAATTGTTTGTGTTTCTTATATATTTGGATGTTAACCTTTCATCTAATATATGAGTTGCAAATATTTTCTTCCAGTCCATTGGCTGCCTTTTAATTTGTTGATTGTTTCCTTTGCTACCAAAAGCCTTTTAGTTTATAGTCTCACTTGTTTATTTTCGCTTTTGCCTGTGCTTTTGGTGAGATATCCAAAATATATTTGCCTAGGCATACATCAAGGAGCTTTTCCCCTATGATTTTTATTAAAAGTTTTACAGTTCTAGGTGTTTCAGTTTCGTATCTTTAACCCATTTTGAGTTGATTTTTGTGTATGGTATAAGACAGGGTCCAGTTTTAGTTTTTTGCATGCAGATATCCAGTTTCCTTAACACTAGTTATTTAAGAGATTATTCTTGAGACTATTCTTTGCTCAGTGTGTCGTCGTGGTCGTCGTCGTCGTCGTCGTCGTCGTCTTCTTCTTCTTCTTCTTCCTCTTTTTTTTTTTTGATGAAATCTTGCTCTGTTGCCAGGCTGGAGTGCAGTGGCATGATCTTGGCTCACTGCAACCTCTGCCTCCTAGATTCAAGCGATTCTCCTGCCTCAGCCTCCCAAGTAGCTGGCACTATGGGTGCGCACCATTATGCCCAGATAATTTTTGTATTTTCAGTAGAGATGGGTTTCACCATGTTGGCCAGGATGGTCTCAATCTCTTGCCCTCATGATCTGCCCACCTTGGCCTCCTAAAGTGTTGGCATTACAGGTGTGAGCCACCATACCCAGCCCATTGTGTCTTCTTGGTAGCCTTGTTGAAAATTAGCTTACCATGTATGCTTGAGTTTATTTCTGGGCTCTCTATTCTGTTTCATTGGTCTATGTGTCTGTTTTTGTGCCAGTACCATGCTGTTTTAATTAATATAGCTTCATAATATAATTTGAAATCAGAAGGTATAATGTCTCCAATTTTGTTTTTCTTTCTCAAGAGTGTTTTGGCTACATTTTTAAGATTCTTTTGGGTCTTTTGTGGTTCCATACAAATTTTTAAATTGTTTTTTCTATTTCTGTGAAAAAAATGCCATTGAAATTTTGATAGAGATTGCAGTGAAAATGTGTATTAATTTGGGAAGCATGAACACTTTAACCACATTAATTCTTCCAATCTGTGAACTTGGGAGATCTTCCCATTTATTTGTGTCTTCTTCAATTTCTTTCATCAATGTTTTAAACTTTTCAGTATGTGGATTTCTCACTTCCTTGGTTAAATTTATTCCCAAGCATTTTATTCTTTTTGATGAAACCACAAATGGGATTGTTTTCTTGATTTCTTTTTCAGACAGATGGTTATTGGTATAAAAAAATTTAAAAAAATATTAGTGGATCTACATTTTTTTTCATTGGCTGTTCCTTGCATCTTAGCTGTAGCTTTCCCATCCCACAGAGGGAATTTACCAAGTCATAGGACCAACAAAAGGCAGCATCAAGATTGGACCCCCACCTTCTGTCTGCTGCTTCAGTCAGTGCTCTTGCTACCATGTGTTAGAATCCCTGCAGTGTGGAGGCCAGAAGATGCTGTAACTCCTTTTCTGCCCCAGTCTTTATATTCTGGTGAGGCTTGGGATCTGGGAAAGCATCACTTATTTTTGCAAAATATTTTTGAGCTTGTGCTCCAGACATAGCTATTTTAAAACTGATTTTTTATCTTTAAAATGTGGGAAATAATTCCTACCACACAGAGTTTTAAGAATAAAACAAGATAATATATGTGGAAGTATCCTGTAAGCTCCAAATAACTGATCTCTGATATGTTAATCATTAAAGATATTCAGAAACCCAATAGGATGGAGAGTATGAATAAGCATCTTAGAAGTGGGCGAACAATAAATTCAGAGGGAGTTCTGAGAAAGGAAGTATAAGTTGAATGCAAACAGGAGAACAGGCAAATGTTAGTTTTCCTTCCCTCATTTTAGAGCATAGGTAGAGAAGAGGTCATGGAGCTTGGGACTTCAGCCAAGCTTGGAAAGCTGGGTAGAACTTAGGGAGGCAGAGAGGAGGAAAGGAGACATTCCTGGGCATGGACTAGCATGAGCACCACATGGAGCATCACCAGGAGCAGAGTGTGTTTGGGGAAAGCCCTGGAGCATAGGCTGGCTAGGGCAGATAGGTGCACTTGGAGAATAAGAGATCAGTGAGGACAAATATGTTGGGGCCGGACTGTGAAAGGCTCTGTGTTTCAGGTAAGGAGTTTAGTCCATAAGTGATTGGTAACAGAGAGCCCTTAAAGTTTGGGGGTACAAGAGTGACACTAACAAAATGATATTCAAGCAATCTGGAAGTGGAGCTTAAGATGGAACTGAAAGAGACAGAGGTTAAATTTTAGGATCCCACTTGTACAGTCTAGGAGTGAAGCAATAAAGGTTCAAATGACGTTAGTGGATCAAATTTGGAATGGAAAGGGAAGGAAGAACAGACAGGACAAAGAAGGAATAGGCGGACTTGGAAAATGGCTCGATTTGTTAGCCAAGGAGAGCCAGGAAGAATGAGAGGGAAATAAAGCCAAAATGATTAAGGATTTCAAATCTGAGTAAATAAATAATGATGCCATTTATAGAAACAGAGAAACCACTAGGTGGCACTGATTTTGGAGGTCAAGTAATAAAATCCCAAACTGGGCATTTTGAGTTTTAACTTACTGTTGGAACATCCAAGTGCAAGGGTCCCCTAGGCAACTGGAGGAGTGCCAGGAGAAAGATCAGTCCTGAAAATAGAGAGTTGGGCAGCTTTCACATAAAAGGCAACAATGCGAAAGTCTGAATACCCTCCCCTGACTCCTTCAGAATCTAGCCTGGAAGTTGCGCCCCTATGAGGGGTCCAGCAGGGAAGAGCCAGCCTTTCAGGTGGTCATTCAGGTATTTGTGTGAACAAAGGTATTTGTGTGAACAAGCATTTGCCCAAAACACCAAGGTTGTTGGGTCGGGGTGGGGAGGTGGGGAGGGATCTTAACTTGGGACAGGGGAAGGAGGACCATCAGAATCAATTGAGATGGGGGTTTTTAAAACAATACATATGCCCTCAAGATTTGAATATGCCTGTCTTTCTATGAATCCTTCCATGGTGAGATACTGTTTCTGAACAAAGAGGGTGTGTCTGTCTGGCGTTTTAGGGCAAGATAATATTGGCAACTACCAGAGGCCTGAAGTGTGAACAGTAAGTGATGGGAAGGGAAAAAGAAGAGAATCAAAGGACGTGGAGAAGGAACTATTTAGAGAAGGGCTTGGGGACATAGCAGAAAACCCAGACTGGTATGGAGGCTGAGGGAAGGGGAAATTTCACAAGGGATGATGTGGCTAAAAGTGTTGATGTTGCCTCATGTTGATGAGGCTCTGTCTTGATGTGAAAAAAGGAAAACCTTTGGATTGTCTACCCCACTGTGGTTATGCAACCACCTAAAAAATTCACTTTTTAGGGAATGAGGAGCATTATAAATAATTTATTTTAAGAATTGGTTATGCAGGAGTCAGGCTTAAAGAAGGTTAATGCATTTCACTGAAAAGTGGTGAATTTAATGACAATGTGTAGCTGTGTCCTCAATGAGCAGAAAAAAAATCAATGGGACAAAAATGAACTATTTTCCATTCATTGATTCTGTTGCCCTTCATAGCTGCATCTGCTCACTCAGTCCTTTTTTACATGTTTTGAGCTTCTCATGGGGAGTCCTGCCAACTCTGAGGGAGCTTCTGAGACACCAAGGGCCAGGGTGTCTTCTCAGAGAAGGCTCTAACCAGTTCCCCGGGTAAATGGGTACGTTGCACAGAGGCTGCCTGTCAACGTTTCTGAGGAGAAAGAGGACTCCCAGTGGACTACTGGCTCCAACACCATCCCTGACCCTGCTGCTTGTCTGCCCTTTCTCATCATCTCTCCCTAAAGCCCCATCTCCTGTCAGCCCTAGCTGTGCATGTTTCCTCTTCCAGGCGCAGTGTAGCCTTGGGCCACTGCAGGTCTCTGCTCCCTGCTTTCAGGTGGGTCCTCTCTACAAGATTTGACACTTCTTTCTTTTCTTGTATGCTAATTTCCTCACACATGACTCTCAGTGACTGTTTTAATATTTTTTCCTTTTACTTAAGCCCCTGTTCTATTATATTGCTGGGGTCTTGGCCTCCCATTTTCCTGAGACAATTAAGATCATGTTGTGACCTTATTTACCTTCCTTCCTCTTCATCTATACATCTCTTCCTGTTTCAGAGGGCAAGAAAACTCTGGCATATTAATTGCAAAAATGGCCTCAGTCTTTTCTTTCCTCTCACAATGTGACTTTGTGGCTTCTCCAATCATAAGGTAGACTCTCCCCCACTCCTCTTGAACCTGGAGTGGCCTTCTGACTTGCTTTGAACAGAAACATGAGCAGAGGTGATGGGGCACCTGTTCCGAGCCCAAGCCTTAAGAGGTCTTTATGGGCATCTGCTCTTCCTCAGAGCCCCTTCACAGCATGAGAACAAGTCCAGGTTAGCCTGCTGGAAGATGGGAGACAACAGAGGAGAGCTGAGGCCCCAGCAGGGTCATCTCAGGCCAGCCAAGCCCCCAGCCAACTCAGCAGCTGACCATAGATGCATGAAAAAATCTAGATGACCTTGGTCAAGCCTGGTCCAAAACACAGAACTGCTCAATTTACATATATATTTGTGTTAAAAATTAAAGGTACTTGTTGTGGCTAATTTTGTGTGCCAGCTTGGCTAGGCCACAATTCCCAAGTATTTGATCAAACCCATCTGGATGTTGCTGTGAAATTATTTTTAATTAACATTTAAATTATTAGACTGAGTAGATTTCACTCCATAATGTGGATGAGCCTCATCCAATCAGTTGAAGGCCTTAAGAAAAAGACTGACCTTAGGCTGGGAGCAGTGGCTCATGCCTGTAATTCCAGCAGTTTGAGAGGCTGAGGCAGGAGGATCATTTGAGCCCAGGAGTTCATGACCATCCTGGTCAATATAGTGAGACCTTGTCTCTACAAAAAAATTAAAAAATCAGCTGAGCATGGTGGTATGCACCTATAGTCCTAGTACTTAAGGGGCTGAGGTGGAAGGATTACTTGAGTCCAGAAGGTTGAGGCTGCAGTGAGCTGAGCTCACATCACTACACTCTAGCCTGGGCAACAGAGGGAAACTCTGTCTCAAAAAAATAATGATAATACTTTAAAAAATAAAAGAGAGAAAAAGACCGACTTTCCTATGGGAGAGAGATTCTGCCTGCAGTTTGCCTTTGGACTCAAGCATCAACACCAACTCCTCACTGGGTCTCCAGCCTGCCATCCTACCCTGCAGATTTTGAACTTGCCAGCTTCCACAATTGCATGAGCCAATTTCTTAAAATAAATCTCTCTCTCTTTCTCTACATACATACACACTCTGCTGGTTCTGTTTCTCTGAATAATCTTGACTAACACAGTAATGTTTGAAACCATTGAGTTTTGGGGTGATTTGTTATGCAATAACAGATAACTAATACAGAGACTCTTTCTGGGGCTAATTTGTTTTTAGTCAGCTTCTCTGTTTCTAAAAGCCTTTCCCCCTCTGGCTGCCTCCTCTGCACATGCCTCTAGGGGAGATGATCCCACTGTTTTACAACTTTGCATTCCTTCATTTCTTCTTGTTATTACTGAATGTGGTGAAGTAGTGAGGGTTTCTTCTACCAGATTCTCTCCCTGACGTCTATCTGACTGAGTGCTCTCCTGAAGACGTTTCTCATAAAAGGCCCCCAGTGGCCATTGATCAGGCTACTTTCTCCCCAGAGGATCTATCAAGGTCTCTTTTGGAGTCAGGGTTTGGGGGCCTCTCTGTAGCTGTTGACACAGTTTGTGACTCTCATGTGGCACCATAGCATCGCTTTCTCTCTCTCGTCCTTCTTCCCTAGCTGTGCCTTATTCTCGGCTCATGCCATTCCCTCCACTTCTGTAATTGCAGACATCTCCAATTTTCTATCACATACTTTCTCCTGCAATTTAATTTACTTTAGGAAAATGATTCACAAACACAATCTTAAGCCCTAGCCTTAAATGCAGTCCTGTATTTTTGATGACCTAATTAGATACTTTCACTTGGCCATCTGTCTGTCACCTCAGACTCAGCACTTCTGAAGATGATCTTGTCTTCTCCTTTAAAACTACACCCCCTTCATGATTTCTACCACTTTCATATTTTATCTAGCAGCCAAACTTAACATCTTTGCTTTGTTTCCTTCTCTAGGCCTTGTATCTCAACCTTGTTGAGGGAGCCTCACATAGTCTTATTTTTTCCACCATCAGCACAGCCACCTGTCTCATTCAGGTATTCATGATTTCCTGTCTAATGATCACAGATGCCAACGAGCACCTCTGCCTACATTCAGTCTTTTCACCGGAAACTCACCCTGACCTCTGCCTATATTATCCTCCTGGAACATCTCTTTCATCATGCCAGCACTCCAAGCTTTTCATAGCTCCTATTTGTCCTTCTCCACCTGATTTCTCAAGGATACCACCTTAGAGAGCTATTTAGAGGTAGGCTATTGGGGTCCACCTACCTGGGGGTATAGGAAGATATCAGCTGTTCCAACCCCTCCTTTATTCAGGGTTAAGTACTAAAGCTTTCTTCCTATTGAGCTATCCCTGGTGGCGGTATCTGCTATGAGGGCCTCCGTGGTGGTCTCTGAGGTATAGACCATGCTCCTTCCTGGTGTCCTCCTCTGATAATGAGGCTTCAACCCAGTGTCCCCACATGCCCCACTTTATCTGGTCCCTTGCCTAATGTCTGCCTTTCTGTCTCTAATCTGCCTGGCTGGTATCCCAGCCCTTGAGATCAGTATCAGATTTCCTCCAGCTGCTACTGCATGCTCCATGGAACTGCAGTACCTACATCACAATTTCCCTCCTTTCCCAGCATATGCGAGTTCTCTGAATGCCTGCCTCTGAAGACTGGGCTCATTTCATGGATGGTCACAGTGTCCCATGGTGTCAGCTGCCTCTCTTCTGTCTCATGTTGACTTAGATGGAAATCTCACCTATTTTCTTTGATTTGTGATCTTTGAATGTAAAGCCGATGTTGATGTTGATTTGGAATGGGGATGGGGAGGGGCTGTTTATACTACAGCAATCCTACAACATCAAACTCCACATTAGATATTTCTGTTTTGAAAAGCTAATTGACCACCTGCCCCTGAGGCTACTTCAGAGGTTTCTTTGCCTTTATGTTGTGCTCATCTCTCCCTTCACTCTAGGATGGGCCCCTGAACCTTGACGTCTTCCTGCTCTATTTAGAGAAAGACAGATAGAAGGTGCTAGGGAAGGAGGTCTCCCACCTTGGTTTATCCATATCCATCAGATGCTCAGCAGAACTGAGAGCTTATGTTTAATCAGACACATCCTCCTTAGAAAACTGTAGTGGTAAACATCCCTTCATTGCCCTCCTCACTGTATAGAAGCTCTCTTCTAGGTTTGGAGTATCTTCTGCTTCTTCCAGTCTCTTCCCTACTACCCTCATTCGTGATTACTCCTTCCCGGCTGCCACTATGGCTCTGAGAGTTCTCTCTTGCCAGCATTCCCTGCTGCTGCCAACTGTGAGACCATTGTAGAAGTTCGAAACTGTGTACACCTGGGAACTTGGCCTCCTTAACCTGTCCCTGCTCTTGGGCCCTGCACCTTTCTGAAGTGAGCTTACTGGGACAGGGACATACATCCCTAGGCACAGTTCCCCTAGAATCATATGTTGCAGGCTGGTAGCAGCTTGGCTCTCTGCCTCTGACACCTAACAGCGGCAGTGGGCTCAGAATGTTTCTTACCTCAGTGTCCCTGGAAATGATTTTCCCTAAAAGACACAGTGACCAGGGCCCTTTGTGGGTCCTTGGAACTTAGTGGACTTAGGGGACCTCTTTCAGAGTGTTCCCATGACATAAGCCTACGTGTTTGTCTTGGATTCAAAACAGTAATTTGCTTGAATGAGTTCATTCAGAAGAAGAACATCACCTTCTGAAGGCAATCAGCAATTTAACCATTCATTGAGGATATTATAATGGTGGCAGAGTATGAGCCAATGGGGTCTGCAGTATTTTCCTTGTCTAAAGTGACTCCAGATCCTTGGCCATAAAATGAACATTTCCAGGCAGCTTAAATTTAGGAAACTAGTGGTGGCTTTGCAAAGTGGAGGTTCAGCAAACTGGAAAAACCAGAAAACAAGCTGCAAGTCTAACCTACAAGTTTCAGGCAGATAGTGGCCTTAGTATGTAGCTGGGAGTCAGTGAGGGGGGCTCTGAGCCTTTCCTTCCTCTTCCTTAGCTCACCAGTGCTGGTGGGGACCCCAAACAGATCAAACATCATTATACACAGCCATGTTCTCCATACCACGAAAAGGATGCAGGTCTTTCCTGTTTGAGACCCTCTTGTATAGCTCCATATTTTGTGGCTTGTCTTACCTTTTAGAGTCCTTGATGCTTTTAATGGATCTAAGAAAATATTGTCAATGAAGTAGGAGGAGGCACATATATGGATTTTTCTGTCTCTTCCAAGATAGCCTCTTGGACAATGAAGTAATGAGACATGGTCTCTGAAATCAGGGACCTTGCTATCTAGTTGAGATGATGAGACTAACGCAGCTGACACATCCCTCTATTTGAGTTGTTCATTTAATAAAATAACAGCACCAGGCACTTGGGCACACAAAGTTAAATGGGAAAGCGGCTCTGCCCTCAGGAGAGTTTATATATAAATGGGGGCACAGGTGTGCAAGGAGATCTTTACTATTTAATATGGTAAGTGTGATGAATCCATCAACTGTGCCTGGGTTGGAGTTTGTAGGATGTTATCATAGGAGTAGTGAGCTTTAGTTTAATTCTTAAGGATAAAATGAGTTTCGCTAGCAGAGAAGATGGTTCTACCAGGAGAAATAACATGTGCAAAATTGTGGAAGCAGGTTGACTAGCAGTACTTTCTGAGGAGAGGCGGAGAAAAAGAGACTGGAAAATACCATGCAAAGCACTTGCACTTACTATGGGCAAAGAGAAAGGACTCTGTGAAAAGGAACCAAGTCAGGTTTGTATTTTAGAAAGAAAATTGAGAAAAAGGTAGAGAGCATGCGTTGGTGGGGGTGGGGTGTGATTGAGGTTAGAGATCATGACAAAGGCTACTACAATCATCTGAGCAAGAGGTGATGAAGGAGACAAGGGGAAAAATGAGGAAGACATCCATGAAATTGAACCCACGGGGCTTGTCAAATCCCTGGATGTTGGGGTGGAGAGAGGGTGGAGGTCTGGCATTCCAGCTTGGATGATTGGCTGGCCTGAGAAAAGGCTTGGAGGACAGGGAAAATATGCATGTGGTGCATTGGGAGCATGTCAGAAATGGAGAAGGACCTTCCATATGACTGGAGCACATAGTGGAGGGGGAAGTGGCTGGAAATGAGGCTGGAGAGAGAAGTGGGAGGTCCATCTTGGAGAGTTTCATGTGCTCAACTAAGAAATGTGCCATTTATTCTGCAGGCTCTCAAGTGCCACTGAAGGGATTTAAGGAGAAAAATGTGAATGGATTTGTGTTTCTGAATTGTCACTGAGTTTACAGGGAGCAGTGGATGGGACTGCCCAGGCAGGGGTGTAATTTGAAGAAGAAAGCAGAGACTGGATCTTGTGAAATAGCCTCATCTAAGGTGTAACATGGAGGCTTAGGAGAGAGAAATAATGAGAAAGTGATTGAATACTGAAGAGGATGGTTCTGAAAAGGAGAGAGGAATATGGGCTGCAGTGGGAAGCCAAGACGCTGTGAGTAGTCAGGAATTGCAGCATGGAGGGATCTACATGAAATAGGCACTAGAAGTGGGGAGAGGGCTGGGATAAGGCAATTTAGTCTCAGTAATTTGTAAACTTAGTAATTTGGTCTATTTCTCTGTGAAAGAGAATACATAAAACCCCAGAATCAGCCATGCAGGTGGGTTGCCTTGCCCGTGAGATGATGGAAGTGGCTTAACCACAGTTGTACCCTGTAGAGCACTGGCTGGGAAGAACTTTGAGTCTTTCCCCACAAGTTTATGTGGCTCTTTTGCAGAGGTTCTTCCCAGCCATCAGCTCCAGCACAGACAGAATAGCTGGACTGACCTCTCCCTAGGAAGCCTTTGGACTATTGCAAAAAAGACCAGTGGTGAGACCCAGGAAATTCAAGCTTCCATTAAACAGAGAGATGACTGAGACATGGGGCATTGAGGACAATAGGAAGGGCTGGGCCCCTTGTCTCCAAGCTGATGCTACTCCTGGGCTCTGTGTGCTCTGGCCTCATTTGCCCCTGTTGTCTTTGTGGCCTAACTCCCAGTTGGCCAGTGGTTCACTGCAGTTCCTTCAGCTTCACTGAGCAGCAGACAATGATGTCATGGGCACTGCTTATTTTTAATGGTTCCTTAAAATTCTAGTCCCATCCCAGCACTTACATGGCTATTTCTGCTGAGTGCTTAATCAGTAGGTCCAAAATGTTAGCTGGGGCCGTGCACAAAGGAGCCATCCTGCCTGCTGGCTTTTATGTGGGATGTGGCCGTCTGTGTGTCCCAAGCCTGCCCAGCCTGGTACCTGCCTCCCTTTACCTCAGTAGCAATTCAACATGGCAAATATGTACCAAGAGCCTGCTATGTGCCATAGGCTGGTGCTAAAAATGTGCACCCTTTCCCTGTCTTTTAAGAAATTAGAGCCAGGGCTGGAGTGAAGCACAGCTGTTAGAAACACTGACTATCAGGCTATGTCCATCAGATTGTCATAGCCTGAAATGCTCACAGAATGTGGTTTTGTGCCTGGGCATGACTTTTAGCTGAAAAAAAATGTGCACACATGTACACACACACACACACACACACACCACACACACTGCATACAACACATATTACACACTTTTTTTTTTTTTTTAACCTGAAGTAGTGAATAGAACTGGAAAGAAAATCCTATTACTCCGTGAATAAGGAAGGGAGCCACTACTGATATGCTGTCATCTTGGAAAACAGATGCTTTGGTTTTTGGAGGCAGAAAGATCAAGATTCGTATCCCAGCTTTACCAATTACCAGCTGTGGGACATAGGGAGAGTTATGCAATCCTGCCAAGCCAATGTTCACCGAGGGATGACCTCTGTTATAAGCCCTGTACATGAGTCACTGCCCTTAATCTCCACAACAACCAGTCAGGTAGATGCTACATTATTGGCTTCACTGGGTAGTGATGGAGTTCAAGGTGGTATTGCTGAGAGCACCAACACAACAACTAAAAACATAGTCTAAACACTAGCTAGGGTGGGAAACAGGACAGGTGAACTTCAGTGGGAGATAGAGGATAAGCTGTAGGAGCACTGAAGCCAGAGCCTGGGGTAGGAAGATCAGCTCCAATCCTGGGAATGAGGCAGGAGGAGATTGTGTTCAAAGGGTCTATGAGGAGGCACTGGAGGTGTATTCTGCCTACTTCATACATCTTTTCAGCTTTTTGCCCTGCAGGATGGTGGCCTGGTGATGACAGGAACAGATCAGCAGTCAGCATCCACACGTGCTTTGCCTCTCAACATGAAGCTCTTGGTTGAGAGCAGGGATGTGGGGCCAGACTTCCTTGGTTTGTATCCCGGCTTTACCACTGACTGGATGAATTTGGGCAGATTTGTTAACCTCTTTGTGGCTTGGTTTCTTCATCAGTGAAATGGAGCTAGTAATATTCCAGCCTCATAGACTCATGATGTGGATTCCATGAAACAAAACATGCAAAACTTTTAGCACAGAGCTGGGCACAGAGTGAGCACTGTTGTAAATATTTGTCAAAATATGCAAACCCAAGGGAGTGTGGTGTTATTTATTCAAACCCTTTTCTGTCTGAGCCTGTGTAGTTGTCTATCCTCATTTTAGGCTGTGTGTGGGATACAGATTAACTTAAAAATGCAAGTGCTTTCCTCAACAACTTAACAGTTTTCTTGGGGGCAATTTATATTCAGGAAACTATTGAAGAGAAACAAGAATGTCATTCAGCATCTAAGGCAGTTCCCCCAATGACATATTCAAGGGCTTTCCAACTCCATAAGCTCATTCCTGTTGACATCTCCCAGAGAAGAAAGTTCAACAGGGTCCACTTACAGTTACAAGTGAAAGAATCTCGGGGTTAACCTCCAACCAAAATCATCCAACCCAAATCTTCTTTTCAAGTAAATTTCTGAATGGAGATTGTCTTCTATCCTATTGTTTTGATATTGACTTTTGCCAGTGGCTGTATAAAGACATTTCTGTTCTAAAACACTTCTAGAGAAATACCCTACGTTCCCTTCTCAACTTTCTTTCTTATTAGGACCACAGAGCAAGACTACCCTGTGCTTGTAGTCTGTTAAAATCCTCCTCGTGCACCTGGTTGTTTACTTCACTTTCTCTTTTCCCGGGAATTAAAAGAAACAAATGTTTGACAGCCTTGGGCATTTGCACATCTTGCTTTCTTGCCTCTCATTCCTCACTGCCCAGGGAGTTTACTTTTCATCAGGTTTATTTCTCATCAATTAATTATTTAAGCACTTGTTGAGCATCTATAATGTATCAGGTATTGTGCCAAAATATAGGAACACAGAGATGAATATGACAATTCTTACTCATGCTCTCATGGGGAGGCAGACAAGACAACGGATACAGAAGAGGATGACAGATCCTCTAGTGGGGTGCTGTGGGAAACCGTGTGCAGGGAGGGACACCTCAATGAGACCAAGGGTTTAAGGAAGGCTTCCTGGAAGAGCTGATACTTGTGTTTTATTTTAAAGGATAAGCAGCAGTTTGATAGCTGAGGAAAGAACTGCTGGCAGCAGTGATTGCAAATAGGAAAGCTTGGAATGACAAGAGAATAGCATGGCTGAAGCCAAGGGTGTGTCATGGGAGGACGAGAGGCTGAGGCTAGAGAGATGGGCCAAGACCAGATCACAAAGTGGGAGACCTCCTGTGTCAAGAGAAGGTGTAAATTTTTTATCTGAAAAGTCAAGGGGAGACATTTGAAGACTTAAAGCCTGACATGAATGTGTCCCTATCATTACTCGCTTTTAAAGTGTTGCTGTGGTTATCCAAATGCTCGGGAGTCTTAGTTTTGGTGACCACTACCAACATTGTCTCTCCATGAGGATCCTCAGATTCTCACAGTAATAGACCCTGGCCCAACTGTTATGGCAGCCCTATAGATGGCCTAACACATCTGTATTTGCAGTAGATACATCTTGATCCTCACTCTGGGAACTTCAACCTGCAGTGAAGACAAGCAGACTATCTGCCTGGGACACACAAGATATCATCAGCACCACTATCATCATCATTATAAAAGTCCTCATGAAAGATTGCTAACATTAATGGAGCACTAATGTATGACATGCACTGTTCGGAGGGCATCACATATGTCTCTTATTTAGTCTTCACCAAATCCAGTAGGTAATCTTACTGCTCCCAATTGCCAGTGAGGAAATACAAAAATCCATGCAGTTGTACACATATGATTGCTCCCTCACCCATGTACCTGGTCTTTCACATTTGTGCAGGTCCTAGTCTACAACAATAGTAGTTCCAAAACAGCAGCATCACTTTCATTCCGGTTCTCATCACTGGAGGCAGAGAAGGAGACAGCAGAAATCAAACCAAACTAAAGTAATAAAAGATCTCAGGTTCTTCAATGTCTTTCTTAGGTACAAGAAGAACATCCACTGTAGAAAGAAGCAACACCAACTATAACTACTGTTTGTTACGAGCCTACTCATAATAACCCTACTTATCTCCATTTTCAGAGAAAGACACCAAGACTCTATAAGATTATAGTGGTGGATCCAGGTACATGAGTGAGGAAGGTACCCAGGACCCAGGTACATGGGTGAGGAAGCAGGATTCAGATGTGCTCAGTCTAAAACCAGCCAGATGCTGATCAGTGTGTGGTACATCCACCCAAAGGGGTCTGCCTGGGGCAGGCAGCAGTGAAGAGAGAGGGGAGCTGCTCATGGGAGCATCATTTGTAGTGGTTTCTCTGGTGGTAACTGCCCCCTCCTCGCTCATGGTGTGTTCCTCCCAGGAATGTCTTTGGAGATTCAACCTCAGTTTTACAGATGACCCATTCCTTTGTGCACTGCTGTCAGTAGGAAGTGAGGAGGAAAGGAACTTCTGTTCAGGGAGTGGCCTATGCAAATGAGTGGACCCAGCAGCCTGCTGGGGTTCGGGCCCTGTGGGGTGGTGAATGCCAGCTGCCTGCTGCTCTCTGGACTTTCTCTAGAGCACTGAGGTTGTCATCCTTTCTTTCCTCTGTTGTGCATAGCCAGGCACTTTTCTTTTCTTATCTGAGAAAATAATCTTAGGACCTTTCCCTCCTCCTCTTCCATTCGTTCTCCTGAACACACATTCCTAGGCACTCTCATACTTATTAGCTGATAATGTTGTTATTTATAGGCGGGACAACTGAGAGGTTACCTCTGCCTGCAAAGTTAGGTAGTGGCAGAGCTAGACGTAGGCTCAGTGACTTGATGCCTTTGATGGAAGGGTGTACAAACCAGAAATTAGAGTGGGAGACAAAGGAAATTCTCACTGCTTCCACATTTCTATATTTCCTGGATCACCTTTCTTCCTGCCTTCCTGACCTTAGGAAAAGTACCCTTTTCTTCCCTTCTGTGAACACACCACATTTTCTCAGTAAACTCTGCTCCTGGGAATGCACAAACCAGGCGTTTCTCCTCTATCTTATCTTAAGTGCTGCCGTCAGAAGGCACGAAATATTTTCAGTGGTTTTAGCCATGTTATTGTGCTCTAGCTCAGCACCCATCCTCTGGATAAGATGTAAAATTAATCCTAACTGTAGCTCTGTGTTAAGATTTTTCCCAGATGCTATTCTCAAGGGCAAATGGGCATTTTGAACATTAGAACAATATTACTAGGTGCCTCCTATGTTCCAGGAGCTGGGCTGGGAGTTGGGGATACAGAAATGAAGATACACTTTCCTCCCGTAAGGAATTTATAGACAGACACACAAACAGCTCATTTCCATTAACTGTGGCCAAGGCCTCTTCTTAGAGATACTGTATCAGATGGTCGTGGGCAGGGGTGGGCTGTGGAGGGTAGCTGTGGACTCTGAATTTTTAACAGTCACTCTGGGTGATCTTTATGCTCACAGAAGTTTGAGAAGTACTGCTCAAATAACTAAGAAGGAATTGTCACTCAATTCTAATTACTTTTTATGTAAGAATTACAAATATGTTCTTCATTTGAGATTATGAATGCTGATGTTCCAAAATAGTCATAAGGTATAAAGTAGTTCTAGTCATCACTTAATGTTTGCTATGTTCTGGGTATGGAATGACATACTATATTTCCATCTCAGTTCATTCCACCGACAATCTCATGACATGTATGTTACTACCCCACTTTATTGATGGCAGTTGGTGAGGTTAAGCAGTTTGCTAGTAAGTGTTCCTGACTCAGGCTCCTCTATAACCTGGACTGAGGCACGTGTCTTCCTAGACTTCCCATGCTGCAATTCTAGGATAAGCCCATCTCCGTCCTAAGACCCTATGGAAGGATAAGTCCACTAGGCTAACTGTTGCATGTGTGGCAGAGAAACAGCAGCTATAAGCAAGTCTGCCAAGGGCTTGGTGTGTGGCAGCAGCAGACTGCATAGTAAATGCTCCAGGAAACCAAGGGGAAAAGGTCCAATGACACTCAGCTTCTCACATTCCAACCCTGTTTGTTGTCTTCCTGCTTCTCTCTTTACTTTCCACCTTGTAATTAAGCAATCAGCCCTTCCTCAGTCTCTCAGAAATGAGCATTCACAGTCTCAACTGGCAAAAGTCACTTGATCTTTTGGCTTTGTGCCTTTTAGTCAGATTGTCACCCAGTGCACGTGCTAATCACCAGGAGCCTGCTGCCCTGCCTGGCATGCTCCCATTGAAGACAGGCCAAGTGATGTGCCCTCTGTCACAGCTGCCCCTCTTGGCCCAGCCAGGATGACTGGCCCATGACGCTTCTCCCCAAGACATGAGGCTTTGTAGATTTGCTCCAAATCTGCCCATGCCCATTGGGTTGTGGGGTGGGTGGCTGCCTCGGGGTTACACAGGACAGTAAAGCACTGTTAGTCCCTGACCAGTAAAATGAAGGCTGCTTGGGAGGAGTTCTGCAGATTGGGCTCTCAACTGGCACGTCCTTGCAGAACTTGGACTGTTGCCTGAGATATTTTAAATGGCACCAGACAAAGCACTGGAGAATATGTGGTGCAAGTGAGGGCACTGCAGCCCCTGGGAGCAGACTTCATCAGAGGTGTCCACCCTTGACATTTCCATGGCAGCTGAACAAACAGTCTGCAAGCTCACAGCCTGGAGTTTCTCATCTGCTTACTAAATAACTGCAAGGTAGAGGGGTTTTTACTATATATACTAAAGGCTTATACTGCACAAATTTCATGGCAGCAGAAGCCATTTTTTTCTTTTTGGTTCTTTCTTTTCTCTCTCTTCTCCCTTATCTCTACATTTCATCCTCCTCTTTGCCAAGGCGGTCAGCTTCCATCTCTGAGTTTTCTCTCCCTTCCTCTTCATTTTAAATCATACTTTGACAATCCTTCGGTCCCTGAGTAATCTGGGCAGGAGCTCAATTTGATTTCCTTGTCATTCACATGAGAGGTGCACTATGATAAAATAAAATTGTCAGAAACAACTAAGGTATCTTAGGACTCAACGCCTCATGATTCACTGCCTGGGCTTTCATAAGCTCCTTGAGGGCACAATTTATTCTTATTATTCTTTCTATCTTCTTCTTCTCCTACCCTGTCACTGGCATTTCATACATGTGCATTTAATTAACAAAAAGGCGAATACAGAAGCAAGCAAACTGGAGCTCTGGTTTTAAGTTATTTGGAACCAAAATTTGTCATTTCTAAAAGACATGACTGTATTGAGCCTCCAAGTAATTCACCGAGTCTTATTATGTCTGAGGCTTGCTGGCTGATGAGTGAATAAGGCAGCAATGGGAACATGATACCTTTCTTGTTCTGTGCAGGGCTCTGCTCCACAGCTTGCATGAGCAAATTCTATGGCCTGGTAACATCTTCTGTTGGAGTCTCAGATCCATCTTTAGCAAGCTCCTCTTCCACACACCAGTCTGACCCTATCCCTGATGGCAGAGAAGGAGGAGGAAAAGGAAGTGGGGAAGGGCAAGGGGAAGGGTGGTGTAGGGTAGTGTGGAAGAGGCAGAGTGTCTCACGAAGTCAGAGAGAAAAACCCAGAGAGCTCCACCATTCAGTTAATATTTATTGAGCACACTATTTTCCAGGCATAGTAGTTGGTGCTGGAAAAACAATGGGGGCAAAAGCAATCATGGTGTTGGCTGCACTAGAATGCAACTTCTAGTTTAGAGCAGAGCTGCTTAGTCTTTAATGTGCATACAGATCACCTGGGAACTTGATTCATAAGTCTGTGTGGGGCCTAAGATTCTGCATCTCCAACAAGTTCCTGGGTGGTGCTGGTGCTGTTGATCCACGGAGCAAACATTGAGAAGTAACAAGGATCAGGAGGAGAAGGTAAGTCTTCTTGGAGCTGCAAATCCAGGAGAGAAGAGGCAAACCCAAAGCAGGTCAGCTACCACACTGAACAGGGGAGCAGAGGGGAAGAAAAGGAGGGGTAGGCATCTGAGGAATCAAGGAAGTGTTAGATGAAAATGGAGGGAAAAGGCAGAGGCCGATAGAGAAAGGAAAACAGAGAAAGGGACTGGGGGTAGGAGCAGGCCAAGAGGTGGAGTATAGAAATTCTGGAGATTCAGGCTCAAGGCCTGAAGCAGCTCTTGCTCCGGAAACAAGCTCACTGTAGCAGCCAGGCCAGGCCTCACAGGGCCATTGGCTGGAGTCAGAGGAATCAGGAGACAGGAAACAGAGCCCACTGAATTTAGAAGGAGAAAGACACATGAGCCATTCAACAATGCCTAGCTCACTGTGCCCTACTAAGAGCAGAAGAGGGCCAGATAGATGAGTGAGAAGTACCAATAATAGAGAGGAGTGATGCATTCTTTCATTTTCAAGGGGATCCTGTAACTCAACGTAGGTGAACCAAGGTCCCATTTAAGGGATCCTTAAATCAAGAGGTGAAAATGGTTTGCAGTCAGCCTGATCATATACAGGTACTACATAAGTGGACCTTTCAAGATCATTCAGGGTACTTGACAACAGCTATTCTTTACATAATTGAAACATTCTCCCTGCAGTGGAAAATCATGCGTTAGTGACTTCTGAACAAGCCGGGCTCTCCTGAGTTCCATCTCCATCGCCATGCCTCACAGAGTGGGCGTGGTTGAATCAACAGCAGTTGCAGGGAATAAGTGGGCCTGAGATTTGCCCTCTATGAATCTTTCCTCCAGAGCTGTCCCTTCCCCTTCTCTCTTGTCCTCCTGCCTTGGCATTCAGTGGGGCCTGTTAGACAGTAATAACACAGTGATGAAATGCAGGATCCTGTGCCTGGCTCCCAATAATTAGAAAAGTCTATGCAACCAAGTGCAGGGTCTGTGGCTTGGATGCTCTGTCACCTAACTCTGTTACTGTGGAGAAGGCACATAGCTGAGATGGGGAAGGAGAGATTCCATGTGTTTATGTCTGTGCCTGACCAGTCCTGCTTCCCTAAAGCCCTTTCCTCCTTCTCTCCCTGGCCTCACAGGTGGATTTTCTCTGACTCTCTTGATCTCATCTGCATATAACATAGTTACCAGAGAAAGAATAGCAGGCAGGAGGAAGAAAGGCCAGGGCTTTACTGTGCAGGCAGTGTGGTATGCTGCCATTTCAGTGACTTCTAAGCAGGCCTCACCATGGAGAAGGCAAGAGGTTCAGTTTCTCTTCATTTCCTAAAAGAGAGAGCAGGGGAGTGATGAGGACAGATTAGATGCAGGGGAGGGCCTCTGCCAGAACACGGACTGCTGGGTACCCAAACAAACCAGGAGACCACCCAGGGCTCTTTTTAAAAAAATAATTTTCTATTTTTAGTTTTCATGGGTACATAGTAGGTGTATATATTTATGGGTTACAGGAGATATTTTGATACAGGCACACAGTGGATAATAATAACATGAGGTAAATGGAGTATCTGTCACCTCAAACATTTATCCTTTATGTTACAAATAATCCAATTATAGTCTTTTATTTTTTAACCTTTATTTTAAGTTCAGGAGTACATGTGCAGGTTTTTTATATAGGTAAATTCATGTCATCGGGGATTGTTTTACAGATTATTTTGTCACCCAGGTATTAAGCCTAGTACCCATTAGTTATTTTTCCTGCTCCTCTCCTTCTTTCTACCCTCCAGCCTCTGGGAGGCCACAGTGTGTGTTGTTACCCTCTATGTGTCCATGTGTTCTCATTATTTAGCTTCCACTTATAAGTGAGAACATGTGGTATTTGGTTTTCTGTTCCTGCGTTAGTTTGCTAAAGATAATGGCCTCCAGCTCCATCCATGTTCCTGCAAAGGACATGATCTCATTCTTCTTTATGGCTGTATACTATAGTATTCTGTGGTGTATATGTAACACATTTTCTTTATCCAGTCTATCATTGATTGGCATTTAGGTTGATTCCATGTCTTTGGTTTTGTGAATAGTACTGCAATGCACATACACGTCCATGTGTCTTTATGATAGCGTGATTTATATTCCTTTGAGTATATACCCAGTAATGGGATTGCTGGATAAAATGATAGGTCTGTTTTTAGCATTTTGAGAAATCACATTACTTTCCACAGTGGTTGAACTAATTTACACTCCCACCAACAGTGTATAAGCATTCCTTTTTCTCTGCAACCTAGCCAGCATGTGTTATTTTTTGACTTTTTAATAATAGCCATTCTGACTGGTGTTAGATGATATTGTAGTTTTGATTTGCATTTCTCTAATAATCAGTGATGTTGAGCTTTTTTTCATATGCTTTTTGGTCACATGTGTGTCTCCTTTTGAAAAGTAATTGTTCATGTCTTTTGCCAACTTTTTAATAGGGTTGTTGGTTTTTTCGTAAATTTGTTTAAGTTCCTTATAGATACTGGATATTAGACCTTTGTCAGATGCATAATTTTTAAAAACGTTCTTCCATTCTGTAGGTTGTTTATTTACTTATTGATAGTTTCTTTTGCTGTGCAGAAACTCTTTATTTTTTTTCTTTCTTTTTTTTTTTATTATACTTCAAGTTCTAGGGTACATGTGCATAACGTGCAGGTTTGTTACATATGTATACTTGTGCCATGTTGGTGTGCTGCACCCATCAACTCGTCAACACCCATCAATTCATCATTTATATCATGTATAACTCCCAATGCAATCCCTCCCCCCTCCCCCCCCATGATAGGCCCCAGTGTGTGATGTTCCCCTTCCCGAGTCCAAGTGATCTCATTGTTCAGTTCCCACCTATGAGTGAGAACATGCGGTGTTTGGTTTTCTCTTCTTGTGATAGTTTGCTAAGAATGATGGTTTCCATCTGCATCCATGTCCCTACAAAGGACGCAAACTCATCCTTTTTTATGGCTGCATAGTATTCCATGGTGTATATGTGCCACATTTTCTTAATCCAGTCTGTCACATATGGACATTTGGGTTGATTCCAAGTCTTTGCTATTGTGAATAGTGCCGCAATAAACATACGTGTGCATGTGTCTTTGTAGTAGAATAATTTATAATCCTTTGGGTATATACCCAGTAGTGGGATGGCTGGGTCATATGGTACATCTAGTTCTAGATCCTTGAGGAATTGCCATACTGTTTTCCATAATGGTTGAACTAGTTTACAATCCCACCAACAGTGTAAAAGTGTTCCTATTTCTCCACATCCTCTCCAACACCTGTTGTTTCCTGACTTTTTAATGATTGCCATTCTAACTGGTGTGAGATGGTATCTCATTGTGGTTTTGATTTGCATTTCTCTGATGGCGAGTGATGATGAGCATTTTTTCATGTGTCTGTTGGCTGTATGAATGTCTTCTTTTGAGAAATGTCTGTTCATATCCTTTGCCCACTTTTTGATGGGGTTGTTTGTTTTTTTCTTGTATATTTGTTTGAGTTCTTTGTAGATTCTGGATATTAGCCCTTTGTCAGATGAGTAGGTTGCAAAAATTTTCTCCCATTCTGTAGGTTGCCTGTTCACTCTGATGGTAGTTTCTTTTGCTGTGCAGAAGCTCTTTAGTTTAATTAGATCCCATTTGTCAATTTTGGCTTTTGCTGCCGTTGCTTTTGGTGTTTTAGACATGAAGTCCTTGCCCATGCCTATGTCCTGAATGGTACTACCTAGATTTTCTTCTAGGGCTTTTATGGTATTAGGTCTAACATTTAAGTCTCTAATCCACCTTGAATTAATCTTCGTATAAGGAGTAAGGAAAGGATCCAGTTTCAGCTTTCTACTTACGGCTAGCCAATTTTCCCAGCACCATTTATTAAATAGGGAATCCTTTCCCCATTTCTTGTTTCTCTCAGGTTTGTCAAAGATCAGATGGCTGTAGATGTGTGGTATTATTTCTGAGGACTCTGTTCTGTTCCATTGGTCTATATCTCTGTTTTGGTACCAGTACCATGCTGTTTTGGTTACTGTAGCCTTGTAGTATAGTTTGAAGTCAGGTAGCGTGATGCCTCCAGCTTGAGGGGGCGGAGCAAGATGGCCGAATAGGAACAGCTCCAGTCTCCAACTCCCAGCGTGAGAGACACAGAAGACCGGTGATTTCTGCATTTTCAACTGAGGTACTGGGGTCATCTCACTAGGGAGTGCCGGACAATCGGTGCTGGTCAGCTGCTACAGCCTGACCAGTGAGAGCTGAAGCAGGGCGAGGCATTGCCTCACCTGGGAAGCGCAAGGGGGAAGGGAATCCCTTTTCCTAGCCAGGGGAACTGAGACACACAACACCTGGAAAATCGGGTAACTCCCACCCCAATATTGCGCTTTAAGCAAACGGGCACACCAGGAGAATATATCCCACACCTGGCCAGGAGGGTCCCATGCCCACGGAGCCTCCCTCATTGCTAACACAGCCGTCTGCGGCGATCTAACCGCAAGGCAGCAGTGAGGCTGGGGGAGGGGCGCCCGCCATTGCTGAGGCCTAAGTAGGTAAACAAAGCTGCTGGGAAGCTCGAACTGGGTGGAGCTCACAGCAGCTCAAGGAAACCTGCCTGTCTCTGTAGACTCCACCTCTGGGGACAGGGCACAGCTAAAAAAACAACAACAACAACAACAAAAAGGCAGCAGAACCTCTGCAGACGCAAATATCTCTGTCTGACAGCTTTGAAGAGAGCAGTAGATCTCCCAACACGCAGAAACTCTTTAGTTTAATTAGATCCCATTTGCCAATTTTTGCTTTAGTTGCAATTGTTTTTGATGTCTTTGTCTTGAAATCTTTGCCTGTTCCTATGTCCAGAATGGTATTGCCTAGGTGGTCTTCCAGGGTTTTTATAGTTTTGCATTTTACATTTAAGTCTTTAATCAATCTTGAGTTGATTTTTGTATATGATATAAGGAAGGGGTCCAGTTTCAGTATCCTGCATATGGTTAACCAGTCATCCCAGTATCATTTATTGAATAGGAAGTCTTTCCCTATTGCCTGCTTTTGTCAAAGATCAGATGGTTGTAGGTGTGTGGCCTTATTTCTGGGCTCTCTATTCTCTTCCATTGGTCTATGTGTCTATTTTTGTATCATGCTGTTCAGTGTATATATACCACATTACATATACATCAAACAGTGTAGTACCAAAACTCCATGGTACCAAAACTATACCATGTTGTTTTGGTTACTATAGCCCTATAGCCCTGTAGTATAGTTTGAAGTCAGATAGTGTGATGCCTCCAGCTTTTTATTCTTTTTCCTTAGGGTTGCCTTGGCCCATCTCTAAAAACAAAACTAAGCAAACAAACAAACAAAAAAGGATTACCTTGGCTATTGGGTCTCTTTTTTGGTTCCATAATAAACTTTAAAATGTTTTTTTTTTTTTTTTTTCCAGTTCTGTGAAGAATGTCACTGGTAGTTTTATAGGAATAGCATTGAATCTATAAATTGCCTTGGGCAATTTGACTGTTTTAACAATATCGACTCTTCCAATCCATGAGCATGAAATGTTTTTCCATTTGTTTGTGTCATCTCTGATTACTTTGGGCAGTGTTTTGTAGTTTTCATTGCAGAGATCTTTCACCTCCCTGGTTCACTGTATTCCTAGGTGTTTTGTTCTTTTTATAATTGTGAATTGGATTGTGTTCCTGATTTGGCTCTTGGCTTGGCTGTTCTTGGTGTGTAGGAATGATAATTATTTTGTATATTGATTTTGTATCCCAAGAGTTCACTGAAGTTGTTTATCAGTTTAAGGAGCTTTAGGGCCATGACTATGGGATTTTCTAGATTTAGAATCATGTCATCTGTAAACAGGGATAGTTTGACTTCCTCTCTTCCTTTTTGGATGCTCTTTATTTCTTTCTCTTGCCTGATTGCTCTGGCCGGGACTTCCATTACTATGTTGAATAGGAGGAGTTAGAGAGGGCATCCTTGTCTTATGCTGGTTTTCAAAGGGAATGCTTCCAGCTCTTCCCCATTCAGTACAATGTTGGCTGTGGGTTTGTCATAGATGGCTCTTATTATTTTGAGGTATGTTCCTTCAATATCTAGTTTATTTAGAGTTTTTAACCTAAAGGGTATTGAATTCAATCAAAAGCATTTTCTGCATGTATTGAGATAATCATGTGGTTTTTGTCTTTAGTTTTGTTTTTGGGATGAACCACATTTATTGATTTGTGTATTTTGAACCAACCTTGCATCCTAGCAATAAAGCCTACTTGTTCATAGTGGTTTAGCTTCTTGATGTGCTCCTGGATTTGATTTGCTGGTATTTTATTGAGGATTTTAAGGATATTGGCCTGAAGTTAACTTTTTTTGTTGTGTCTCTGCCAGATTTTGGTATCAGGATGATGCTGGCCTCATAGAATGAGTTATAGAGGAGTCCCTTCTTCTCACTTTTATTCAGTTTCAGTAGCAATGGTACCAGCTCTTCTTTGTACATCTGGTAGAATACAGCTATGAATCCATTTGGTCCTGGACTTTTATTTCTTAAATTATTTTGGCCAGTAGGCTATTTATTACTGATTCAATTTCAAAGCTTGTTATTGGTGTAATCAGGGATTCAATTTCTTCTTGGTTCAGTCTTGAGAGAGTGTATATGTGCAGGAATTTATCAGTTTCTTCTAGATTTTCTAGTTTGTATGCATAGAAGCGTTCGTAATATTCTCTGATGGTTATCTGTATTTCTTTTGGCTCCGTAGCAATATCCCTTTGTTGTTTCTAATTGTGCTTATTTGGATCTTTTCTCTTTTTTTCTTTATTAATCTAGCTAGTGGTCTATCTATTTTATTCATTTTTTTCAAAAAAACAGCTCCCAGATTCACTGATCTTTCGAATGGTTTCCCATGTCTCAATCTCCTGTTCAGCTCTGATTTTTGTTAATTTTTGTCTTCTGCTAGCTTTGGAATTGATTTACTTGTCATTCTCTAGTTCTTTTAGTTGTGATGTTAAGTTGTTAAATTGAAATCTTTCTAACTTTTTGATGTAGGTATTTAATGGTATAAATTTCTCTCTTAACACTGCTTTAACTATGTCCCACAGACTCTGGTATATTGTATCTTTGTTCTCATAAGTTTTAAAGAACTTGTAGATTTCTGTCTTAATTTCATTATTTACCCAAAAGTCATTCAGGAGCAGGTTATTTAATTTCTATGTAGTTGTATGGTTTTGAGCAATTCTCTTATTCTTGATTTCTAATTTTGGTGTGCTGTGGTCCGAGAAAGTGGTTGTTATGATTTCAGTTCTTTTGCATTTGCTGAGAATTGTTTTATGTCCAATTGTATGGTGATTTTAGAATATGTGCCATCTGGTGATAAGAATAATGTATATACTGTTGTTTTTGGGTGCAGAATTTTGTACATGTCTGTCAGGTTCATTTGATCCAGTTCTGAGTTCAGGTCCTGAATATATTTGTAATTTTTCTGCCTCAATAATCTGTCAAATATTGTTTCTGCTGAGAGGTCTGCTGTTAGTCTGATGAGCTTCCCTTTGTAGGTGACCTGACCTTTCTCTCTGGATGCCTTTAACATTTTTTTGTTTATTTTGACCTTAGAGAATATGATGATTATGTGTCTTGGGGATAATATTTCTGTGAAGTATCTTGCTGGGGTTCTCTGAATTTCCCGAATTTGAATGTTGGCCTCTCTAGCTAGTTTGGGGGAAATTCTCATGAACAATATCCTGAGATATGTTTTCCAAGTTGCTTCCATTCTCCCCATATTTTCCAGGAGCACTAGTGAGTCATAGATTTGGTCTCTTTACATAATCCCATCTTTCTTGGTGGTTTTGTTTATTCCTTTTCTTTTCTTTTTTGCCTTTTCTTTTTTTTTTCTATTAAGCTTTAAGTTCTAGAGTACATGTGCACAACATGCAGGTTTGTTACATAGGTGTATATATATGCCATGTTGGGTTGCTGCACCCATCAACTTGTCATTTACATTAGGTATTCCTCCTAATGCTATCTCTCCCCCACACCCCCACCCCCCACCTGGCCCCTGTATGTCATGTTCCCCGCCCTGTGTCTATGTGTTCTCATTGTTCAGCTACCACCTATGAGTGAGAACATGTGGTGTTTGGTTTTCTGTCCTTGTGATAGTTTGCTTAGAATGATGGTTTCTAGCTTCACCCATGTCCCTGCAAAGGACATGAACTCATCCTTTTTTATGGCTGCATAGTATTCCACGGTGTATATGTGCCACATTTTCTTACTCCAGTCTATCATTGATGGACATTTGGGTTGGTTCCAAGTCCTTGCTATTGTGAATAGTGCCACAGTAAACATACATGTGCATGTGTTTTTATCATAGCATGATTTATAATTCTTTGGGTGTATGCCCAGTCATTATTGTCAAATGGTATTTCTAGTTCTAGATCCTTGAGGAATTGCCACACTGTCTTCCACGATGGTTGAACTAATTTACACTCCCACAAACAGTGTAAAAGTGTCACTATTTCTTCACATCCTCTCCAGCATCTGTTGTTTCCTGTCTTTTTAATGATCGTCATTCTAACTGGCGTGAGATAGTATCTCATTGTGGTTTTGATTTGCATTTCTCTGATGAACAGTGATGATGAGTATTTTTTGCATATGTCTGTTGGCTGTATAAATCTCTTCTTTTGAGAAGTGTCTGTTCATATCCTTTGCCCACTTTTTGATGGGGTTGTTTGTTTTTTTCTTGTAACTTTGTTTAAGTTCTTTGTAGATTCTGGATATTAGCCCTTTGTCAGATGGGTAGATTGCAAAAATTTTCTCCCATTCTGTAGGTTGGGTGTTTACTCTGACAGTCTCTTTTGCTGTACAGAAGCTCTTTTTATTATTATTATACTTTAAGTTCTAGGGTATATGTGCACAATGTGCAGGTTTGTTACATATGTATATATGTGTCACATTGGTGTGCTGCACTGCTAACTTGTCATTTACATTAGGTATATCTCCTAATGCTATCCCTCCTCCCTCCCCGCACCCCATGACAGGCCCCAGAGTGTGATGTTCCACACCCTGCGTCCAAGTGTTCTCATTGTTCCATTCCCACCTATGAGTGAGAACATGCGGTGTTTGGTTTTCTGTCCTTGCGATAGTTTGCTCAGAATGATGGTTTCCAGCTTCATCCATGTCCCTGCAAAGGACGTGAACTCATCCTTTTTTATGGCTGCATAGTATTCCATGGTGTATATGTGCCACATTTTCTTAATCCAGTCTATCACTGATGGACATTTGGGTTGATTCCAAGTCTTTGCTATTGTGAATAGTGCTGCGATAAACATATGTGTGCATGTGTCTTTATGGCAGCATGACTTATAATCCTTTGGGTATATACCCAGTAATGGGATGGCTGAGTCAAATGGTATTTCTAGTTCTAAATCCTTGAGGAATTGCCACACTGTCTCCCACAATGGTTAGACTAGTTTAAAGTCCCACCAACAGTGTAAAAGTGTTCCAATTTCTCCACATCCTCTCCAGCACCTGTTGTTTCCTGACTTTTTAAAGATTGCCATTCTAACTGGTGTGAGATGGTATCTCATTGTGGTTTTGATTTGCATTTCTCTAATGGCCAGTGATGATGAGCATTTTTTCATGTGTCCGTTGATTGCATAAATGTCTTCTTTTGAGAAGTGTCTGTTCATATCCTTTGCCCACTTTTTGATGGGGTTGTTTGATTTTTTTCTTGTAAATTTGTTTAAGTTCTTCATAGATTCTGGATATTAGCCCTTTGTCAGATGGGTAGATTGTAAACATTTTCTCCCATTCTGTAGGTTGCCTGTCCACTCTGATGCTAGTTTCTTTTGCTGTACAGAAGCTCTTTAGTTTAATTAGATAGCATTTGTCAATTTTGGCTTTTGTTGCCATTGCTTTTGGTGTTTCAGTCATGAAGTCCTTATCCATGCCTATGTCCTGAAAGTATTGCCTAGGTTTTCTTCTAGAGTTTTTATGGTTTTAGGTCTAACATTTAAGTCTTTAATCCATCTTGAATTAATTTTTGTATAAGGTGTAAGGAAGAGATCCAGTTTCAGCTTTCTACATATGGCTAGCCAGTTTTCCCAGCACCATTTATTAAATAGGGAATCCTTTCCCCATGTCTTGTTTTTGTCAGGTTTGTCAAAGATCAAATGGTTGTAGATGTGTGGTATTATTTCTGAGGACTCTGTTCTGTTCCATTGGTCTATATCTCTTGGTACCAGTACCATGCTGTTTTGGTTACTGTAGCCTTGTAGTATAGTTTGAAGTCAGGTAGTGTGATGCCTCCAGCTTTGTTCTTTTGGCTTAGGATTGTCTTGGCAAGGGGGTCTCCTTTTTGGTTCCATATGAACTTTAAAGTAGTTTTTTCCAATTCTGTGAAGAAAGTCATTGGTAGCTTGATGGGATGGCGTTGAATCTATAAATTATCTTGGGCAGTATGGCCATTTTCACAATATTGATTCTTCCTATCCATGAGCATGGAATGTTCTTCCATTTGTTTGTGTCCTCTTTTATTTCAATGAGCAGTGGTTTGTAGTTCTCCTTGAGGAGGTCTTTCACATCCCTTGTAAGTTGGATTCCTAGGTATTTTATTCTCTTTGAAGCTATTGTGAATAGGAGTTCACTCATGATTTGGCTCTCTGTTTGTTTGTTATTGGCATATAGGAATGCTTGTGATTTTTGCACATCAATTTTGTATTCTGAGACTTTGCTGAAGTTGCTTATCAGCTTAAGGAGATTTTGGGCTGAGACAATGGGGTTTTCTAAATACACAATCATGTCATCTATAAACAGGGACAATTTGACTTCCTCTTTTCCTAATTGAATACCCTTTATTTCTTTCTCTTGGTTGATTGCCCTGGCCAGAACTTCCAACACTATGTTGAATAGGAGTGGTGAGAGAGGGCATCCCTGTCTTATGCCTGTTTTCAAAGGGAATGCTTCCAGTTTTTGCCCATTCAGTATGTTATTGACTGTGGGTTTGTCATAAATAGCTCTTATTATTTTGAAATACGTCCCGTCAATACCTAGTTTATTGAGAGTTTTTAGCATGAAGTGCTGTTGAATTTTGTCGAAGGCCTTTTCTGCATCTGTTGAGATAATCATGTGGTTTTTGTCTTTGGTTCTGTTTACATGATGAATTACGTTTATTGATTTGTGTATGTTGAACCAGCCTTGCATCCCAGGGATGAAGCCAACTTGTTTGTGGTGGATAAGCTTTTTGATGTGCTGCTGGAATCAGTTTGCCAGTATTTTATTGAGGATTTTTGCATCAATGTGCATCGGGGATATTAGTCTAAAATTCTCTTTTTTTGTTGTGTCTCTGCCAGGCTTTGGTATCAGGATGATGCTGGCTTCATAAAATGGGCCATAAAAGAGGGAGGATTCCCTCTTTTTCTGTGGATTGGAATAGTTTCAGAAGGAATGGTACCAGCTCCTCTTTGTACCTCTGGTAGAATTTGACTATGAATCGTCTGGTTCTGGATTTTTATTTTTTATTTTTTATTTTTGGTTGGTAGGCTATTAATTATTGCCTCAATTTCAGAGCCTGTTATTGGTCTATTCAGAGGTTCAACTTCTTCCTGGTTTAGTCTTGGGAGGGTATATATGTCCAGGAATTTATCCATTTCTTCTAGATTTTCTAGTTTATTTGTGTAGAGGTGTTTATAGTATTCTCTGATAGTACTTTGTATTTCTGTGGGATCAGTGGTGATATCCCCTTTATCATTTTTTATTGCGTCTATTTGATTCTTCTCTCTTTTCTTCTTTATTAGTCTTGCTAGCAGTCTATCAATTTTGTTGATCTTTTCCAAAAACCAGCTCCTGGATTCATTGATTTTTTGAAGGGTTTTTTTTTTTTTTTTTTTTTTTTTTGTCTCTATCTCCTTCGGTTCTGCTCTGATCTTAGTTATTTCTTGCCTTCTGCTAGCTTTTGAATATGTTTGCTCTTGCTTCTCTAATTCTTTTAATTGTGATGTTAGGGTGTCAAGTTTAGATGTTTCCTGCTTTCTCTTGTGGGCATTTAGTGCTATAAATTTCCATCTACACACTGTTTTAAATGTGTCCCAGAGATTCTGGTATGTTATGTCTTTGTTCTCATTGGTTTCAAAGAAAATCTTTATTTCTGCCTTCGTTTTTTGAGTGAGTTTCTTAATCCTGAGTTCTTGTTTATTCCTTTTAATTCATTTTTCTCTATTCGTGTCTGATTGTCTTATTTTGGAAAGCCAGACTTCAAGCTCTATGATTCTTTCCTTGGTTTTATCTATTCTCCTATTAATATTTGTGATTGCATTATGAAATTCTTGTAGTGTGTTTTTCACCTCTTTCACGTCAGTTCTCTTCTCTTCTCTACTGGTTATTTTGTCTGTCAACTCCTGTATTGTTTTATTGTGATTCTTAGCTTCTTTGGATTGGTTTTCAATGTACTTCTGCATCTTGATAATCTACATTCTTATCCACATTCTGAATTCTATTTCTGTCATTTTAGCCATCTCAGCCTGGTTTAGAACCCTTGCTGGAGAGACAGTATGGTCATTTGGAGGAAAGAATGCACTCTGGCTTTTTCAGTTGTCAGAGATCTTACCCTTGTTCTTTCTCATCTTTGTGAGCTGATGTTCCTTCAATCTTTGAAGTTCTGTCTTTTGAATCAGTTTTTTTTTTTTTTAATTTTTATCCTATTTGATGACCTTGAGGTTTTGGTTGTGGTATAAGGTGGATTCAGTCAACTGACTTCATTTCTGGAAGATTTTGTGGGGCCAAGGCTCAGCTCCCAACTCCTGGAGTGTGTGGGACTTTGTGCTCTAACTCTGGGAGACTGGAACGGGCTCTGACTTTGTTCTCTGGCTCCTTAAGGTTAAGAATCTACTGCACTATGGGGGCCGAGGTGCTCCTGGACCACTGGTCACAACAGTCTGATGGGTGGTGCCAGCCAAAGCATTTTGTAGGGCATTGGCAGTGGGATCTGCTCTCATTTGCATGTACCAGCAGCAGCAGTAGTGGCCCCACAGCAGGATGCATGCTCACTGGCGATGGCAGGGTGCTAGCAGGTGCTGGAATGTCAGTCTCTGTGTGGGCATTTGCAGCAGTGGCAGAGGCAGCGTGAGGGTCCCCACTGGTGATTGTGTGCGAGGTCATGCTGTTGGTGGTGGTAGCACCAGGGTGGGGCCCAATTATACTCTTTTAGTTATTTTAAAATGTACAATTAAATTATTTTTACTATAGACCTCCCAGGGCACTTGAAAGACAGAGAAAATTTCATTTCTCTTGAGGTGTTGAGGGTGATCCCATAGATACCACTTGTGGTAACTTCCTTCTGATGCTGGATTTCTTCAGCTGTGTCATTTGGGGGTGGACAGGGATCCTTTCAGTTGCAGGACTGACAAGGTCCCAGCTCCTCATGTCAAAAGTTTGCTCAAGTGCCTTGGCTGACTTCCCAGGAGTGGGCAAGCATTTTCTATAGGGCCCACAATAGTAGGGTATCTAGTGCTGGCACAGTCCTGGTGTGTCTTCTCCAGTTGCTGAGGTGGAGCCACAAATCTCAGGGGTGGACTCTCTGGATTCAGGGCCCCGGAAGGACACCATTCTTTAGCCACTGCCATTGACTCTAATCCTTCTCTCTCTCTCTCTGTTTTTATTTTTTGAGACAAACTATTGTGCTGTCACCCAGGCTAGAGTACAGTGGTGCTATCTCAGCTCACTGCAACTTCCACCTCCCAGGTTCAAGCGATTCTCCTACCTCAGCCTCCCGATTCGCTGGGATTACCTGCCATCGTGCCTGGTTAAATTTTGTATTTTTAGTAGAGACTGGGTTTCACCATCTTGGCCAGGCTGGTCTCGAACTCCTGACCTCGTGATCCACCCGCCTCGGCCTCCCAAAGTGCTGGGATTACAGGTGTGAGCCACAGCTCCCTGCCTGACTCTAATCCTTCTCCTAAGGGACTAAGGACAAAGGTCAACCAAGAGGTGCAGGATTCCATATGCCCGTGCACCAGGCTTACGTTGGAAATTATGGGGTCCTCCAAGGAGCGGGAAGTTTCATTGTTATGTAAACACATCAAGGAATATTCAGCCTACCTAGGATTACACACACCCCCTAAGAGACAAAATGCAATCTGTCAAAGATCATGAGTTTCATACGTGGGCAGATGCTATCAGCAGACAAGTGCCCAGGTGAGAGCTGGCTCTGGCATGAAGGATGTAGCTCCCCCTTGGAAGGATCACGTGTCACTTGTGAAACCCAGCTGTTGGTTTGGGGCTTCCATGTCTTTTGAAATCTGGATGAAATTACTTTGAATAAACCCCCAGTTTCACAGACTATGAAAGTTTAAAGACTTTCCCAAGAATTTTACTAATCTCTGAAAGAGCTGATGGCTAGACTTTTGGCAAGATGGAGTTTACATTGTCTTGGCTTCCTTTGCCTCTTGGATTCCAGCTTTGTTGAATGGCATCCCTATCTCCCCTCTAAGCTGATCACAAGGAGAAACTCAAATCTTTTAAAGGTCTCTCCCCAATCAAAAAAATTACTCTTACTAAGTGCTGTGTTTTCAGTAGATTGTACTGAGGATCCTGGGAAGGCTGCCATCAGGGACACGGACTTGTGCCATCCTGTGGCTTCCTCCTCCCTCTCCTTCTGCATTCTACTGCTCACTCCTGGCCTCTAAGGCCTCCAATTTACCACTTCTGTTTTGCAGAGTAGCCTCCCCTTTCTCAGCAGCCTGGTATCATGTGATTCTCAGTTTTCAGGACAAAAGGAGAAAGGCCTCTTTCTTACTATAAGCAGTTATCAAAGTATATTTTCTTTTCTCTCTCCTCCTACTCCTCTTCCTCTTCCGTCTTCTCCTCCTCCTGTTCCTCCCCCTCTTCCTCCTCCCCTTCTCCTGCTCCTCCTCCTTCTTCCTCCTCTCCTTCTTCTCCTGTTCTCCTTCCTCTCCTTCTCCTCCTCCTCCTCATCCCAGGGTCTCATTTGTCTCCCAGGCTGGAGTGCATTGGTGGTGCTGCTATCGTGGCTCATTGCAGACTCAACCTCCCAGGCTCAGATAGTCCTCTCACCTCATCCTCCTGAGTAAGTAGCTGGGACTGCAGGCATGTGCCACCATGCACAGTTAATGTTTTGTATTTTTTGTAGAGATGGGGTTTCACCATGTTACCATGGCTGGTCTCAAACTCGTGGGCTCAAGTGATCTGACCATCTCAGGCTCCCTAACTGCTGGGATTACAGGTGTAAGCTACTGTACCTGGCCTCAAAGTATAGTTTCAACAGATTTCTCTCATCTGAAGAGAAATCTGGCTCCCAGCTATCATGGCAATATAAACCTCACCACTTTGCTATCTCATAGTTGAATGAACTTGAGATCTCATAGTCGAATGAACTTGAGGGGTCATCCTCTTTTCACAAATAAGGAAACTAACACTCAGTTAAGTGAAATAAGAGGTCACCAGTTAAGTGAAATAAAAGGTCACCAGACTGTGAGGTGTAATGGAAAAATAACAAGTTTAGGGGTTAGGCAGCATTAGTTTGAATCCCAACTCTGCAACTTCCTAGTTGCATGACCTCAGGTAAATTATTTGTTTCTGAGCCTCAATTTTCTCCTCAGTAATCTCTAAGAGCCTAATATTGGGAAGAAGAACTAAGCTAATACATGGGATAATGTCTAGTACAGTGCCTGACATAGAAAAGGCACTTAGTCCAAGGTGTATGTGGCCCAGGATCACAAACTGGTAGTAGCAGGTTATATATTCTGATGGCCTGGTCACTGTGTCGGTCAGACTTAAGCAGGGAAACAGAAGCAGTAGGAGATATGTATTAAGCAATTTATTGCAAGTAGCTGGCTTATATAATTGTGGGGACTGGCTAGCTTGTCTGAAATCTGTAGGGCAGGTGATAGGAAGGGAAGGCTGGAACTTTTCAACATGGGTAGGAGCTGCTGTCCATAAGTAGGATTTATTCTTTTTCAGGAAGCCCCACCTCTGCTATGCAGGGCTTCCAACCAATTCAGGCCCACCCAGATTATCTAGGATAATCTCCCTCACTTAAAGTGAACTAATTATGGATTTCAATCTACAATGCAACCTCACAGCCAAACCTAGATTAGTGTTTGATTAAATAATGTAGCTATAGCTAAGCAGCTAAGCCAAGTTGACACACAAAATGACCATCATACCCACCACACTGTGCACTCCCTGAAGGAAAAGACTGGTTTCACCTCTGCATCACAGGGTCTGGTATCAGGCTGCCACAAGGCAGGTATTCAGCCACTATGTATTAAATGAATGTTCGTCAATGGAGGTCAGATTCTAGAGGCCCTTGCAGATCCTTCTAAGCAGGTTGAGTTTTAAAGGCAACAGGAACTCACTGCTAGATCTTGAGCAGGGGAGTGGAAAGGATGTAGTTGCTGTTTTCTCTGTTGAAGTCCCGTGCCAGCAGACAGCTTCTGTTGGGAAGGAAGGTATGAAGTCTGGTCCCCACACCCCTGTGGGTGGGTTGCTCTTGCTTAGGGAGGCATTTCTCTTGCGTTCTCTCTAAAGGGTAGAGACACCCTGGGGAATGTGTTCCAGACAGGCTGCTAATTTTAGTCCTCTGCCTTTCTGCAAAGGCAAACCAAACCACAATATTTTGCACTAAAGATACGTCCAAGCTCTTGAAGAGAGTGAGCCCCCAGTGTGGCTGAGGCAGAGAGGACCCTCTCAAACATGACCCTGGGGCCCCTTCCTTGTGGCTATTGCTCTGAAGGAGAGGAAGTTATTGAACCATTTGCACTGGTGGCCAGACTGTGACATGGACAAAGCAGCCAGTGAGCCCACAGAGCAGAAGCAAGAGCAGAAGCCGACTGACTACAGTCCCTGCCGTCGAGTATTCGCTCCCAGTGAAAGCAGCCATGCTACATGCAGGTGCAAAACAAGGGCCTTTCACATCTTGATCAGAAAACAAAGTCAAGATATCTAATTTATGGCTTTAAATTCAACCTCTCCCCACCTTAGCCCTTTACATGCAGGCTCCACAACCTGAAAGCCTCAGTAAAAAAACAAAACAAAACAAAACACTAGAAAATCCCTGGCCACATTGGAGACCCAGGGGTGCTACTGGGAGAACTGAGTCCTGAGTGTGCTTGGTGATCTTTCAGACATGGCAAGCTCATCTGACCAAGGAAAGAGCCAGATCAAAGGGCTAATAGTTGTTTCAAATATAGATAAATGGATTTACTTCTTCTTTCAATGTTCTGATGAGTGAGCAATCTCATATCTCCTCCTCCCAGCAAAAGACATCACTTTTACCCTCAGAAGACTTATTTCTTTCAATCACATCATTATTATACTTCTTAATAAGATTTGTTTTTCTGTTGCTTCAGTAATCCCTTGAGGATGTTTGAAGGCTCCGTTTTGGGCTAAAGACCTGTAGGACGGAGCCCCACACATACTCCAGCACATGACCATACAGAACTCTGGGACTGGAGCCCCAGGAGGCAGGTCAGTTCATCCTGTGGTCCTGGGCTGCCCTACACTGAGGGAGTTCATTTCCAAACAGTTCCACCAAGATTTACTAAACCCCTCTCAGGCCATACCCTGTATATCAAAGATGCATTGAATGTGGCTCACTTCCCTCAAAGAACACTGACACATTGGGAGACAGATCCAGACAGTGAGGACGTGGATGACCTGGGCAATGGTGAAGATGTGTCCAGGTGCCAAGTGAACCTGAAAGGGAGGCATCAAACCCACTGTGGCCAGGATGGGCTTTCTAGAGGTGGAAACACCTGTACTGAGTCTTGAAGGATAAGTAAGAGTTTCCAGGTAGAGAAGAGGATGAAGTGAGGTAGGAGAGAAGGGCTTCAAAGCAGAGGGAATAGAATATGCAAAGCCACAGAGCTGAAAACAGCATGGGATAAGGCAGGAGGCTAGACTGGTGTTGCTGGAAGGCAAAAGTGTAGGAGCCCATGGCAAACATCTTAGTCATGATCTGGGAAGGAGAGTGGTGTGGTCAGGCTTGGTTTCCAGCTGCCTCTATCTCCCTTGTGGAGGACAGCTTAGAAGGAAGCAAGATGAGAGGCAGTGAGGAGACTCACTCTGCTGTCTAAGTGAAAGAGGAATTCCCTCAACCTAGGAGAGGGGAGGACCAATTAAAGAAATATTCCAGGCTGGGAGTAGTGGCTCAGAACTGCAATTTCAGCGCTTTAGGAGGCCGAGGCGGGAGGATCACTTGAGCTCAGGAGTTTGTGAATAGCCTGGGCAACATAAGTCCTCATCTCTACTAAACTAACTAACTAACTTTCTTTCTTTCTTTCTTTCTTTCTTTCTTTCTTTCTTTCTTTCTTTCTTTCTTTTTTCTTTCTTTTCTTTCCTTTCTTTCTTTCTTTCTTTCTTTCTTTTCTTTCCTCCCTCCCTCCCTCCCTCCCTCCCTCCCTCCCTCCCTCCCTCCCTCCCTCCCTTCTTTCTTTCTTTCTTTCTTTCTTCTTTCTTTCTTTTTTCTTTCTTTCTTTCTTTCTTTCTTTCTTTTTCTTTCTTTCTTTTCTTTCTTTTCTTTCTTTCTTTCTTTCTGCCAGGTGTGGTGGCATGCACTCATAATCCTAGCTACTTGGGAGGCTGAGGTATAAGGATCACTTGAGCTTGGCAGATCAAGGCTACAGTGAGCTATAATTTTACTACCGTACTCTACTTGGGCAATAGAGTGAGACCCTTTCTAAAAAACAGAAAAAGAAAGAAAGAGAGAGAGAGAGGGAGAGAGGAGAGAGGAGGGGAGGGGAGGGGAGGAGAGGAGAGGAAAGGAGAAGAGAGGAGAAGAGAAAGAAGAGAAAAAAAGAAAGAATGAATTGAGATAAATCATCAGGCCTTTGAGATTTAGATATCATTTCTTCAAACAGTTTGAAACAGCATACCTTATGTTGTGGAATTCCTCCTGCAATCTAAATTAAATCCCTTTTGCTGCAGTGTAAACACACTCACCTTGTATAGCTTCTTCCATTTGGGTGCTGCCTCTTCACAGTTTCAGGAAAGTCTGGAGTTAAGGCACTCAGACACCACCTCAGTCTTGATCTGTTGGATCTGACCCTTGTCTCTGATTCACTGTGACCCAGATAAAACATGCTGAGTGTGGTTGGTGTGGGAAAACTGGCTTAGGACCTTGGAAAGCCTGGGACTCCCCTCCAGGTCTCTTGCCCCATGTTTGGCTTCTAGCCTTTCACCAACTCAGATGAGCACATCCACAGCTCCCACAGAGTTGGGACGGAGCAGTGTTCAGTCAGACAATTAACAGTCCCAAATTGGGGTGTAGAAGCCCTGGCTAGCATATGTCTGCTGAAGTCCCCACACAGGATGCAGGCCAAACCCCTATCCTTGGTGGTCATCTGTTTGCTCATCTGTCAGTGCAGCTAATAATATTCTCACTGCGTGATTCCTACCAGAATCTGCGGGATCCAAAAAATGTGTCTGGGGAAGGTTCTGTGCCTAAGTACAGCAAGTCACGTGGTGTGGGCTTCTGGGGCAATGAGAAAGGTCTGACTACGTCTAGTCCCATCCCCTGCAGATGCCCTCCCTGCCCCTCTCAGGCTTGGGAGGCTCTGGAGCTGGAGGTGAGGGTGTACAAGTAAAGTGCCTGGATCCTCCTAGATGCCCCCTTATCTCCAGACGACGGAAGAAATGAGGAATCTGCTTTTACTTTCTATTCCCAGTCCTGAGAATTAAGCCGCAGCATTCTAAGCTCATCTTTCCTCCATCCCAAGGAGCCCCTGCAAGGCGCCTTACCTTCACCCTCCAGAAAAGGTGCAGGGCTGCTGGTCCTACCCTGTGTTAATTGAAGCCCTAGGCAAGAAACTGCTCATCTTCCCCAAGAGGCAAACAATGGGATATAAAGATAAAACTTCATGAAGGAGCTGGGCTCTAAGCAGGCAGCCCTGAGGTACTTAGCGTAGCTCCTCACAGCAAAAACACTAAGAAAATGGGGCTTCTGAGACTTTCCTGAGAAACCTAAAGCTCCTTTTAAATAGCAAGGAGACATTCTGACAGAGGGGAGGGCACTTCTCAGATGCTATGCCTCCTTCGAGTCACACTGCTGCAGCACTCACCTGCCCTCTGTACCAGGGGTTGCAGACCCTGGTATGGGGAAGCCTCGCATTGGTCTCTAAGCCCCGATCCTTGGCTTCCTTTGTCACCTGGAGATGAAGAAGGAATAGTTCTTTTTTTTTTTTTTTTTTTTTTTTTTTTTTTTTTTTTGAGACGGAGTCTCGCTCTGTTGCCCGGGCTGGATGAGTGGATGGATCTCAGCTCACTGCAATCTCCGCCTCGGGTTACGCCATTCTCCTGCCTCAGCTCCCGAGTAGCTGGGACTACAGGCGCCCGCCACCTCGCCCGGCTAGTTTTTGTATTTTTAGTAGAGACGAGGTTTCACCGTGTTAGCCAGGAGGGTCTCGATCCCCTGACCTCGTGATTCACCCGTCTCGGCCTCCCAAAGTGCTGGGATTACAGGCTTGAGCCACCGCGCCCGGCAGAAGGAATAGTTTCAACAGGAACAAGGAATGTTGAGGAAGCATCATTGGGTACAATTTTCTTACCCTGGAGAAGTAGGTTTAGGCTTTTCACTGTGTTTTTCTTTTTGTTTTTGAGACAAGGTCTCACTCTGTTGCCCAGGCTGGAGTTTAGTAGCACAATTATAGCTCATCGCATCTTTGACCTTCTGGGCTCAAGTGATTCTCCCACCTCAGCTCCCTCAGTAGCTGGGACCACAGGTGTGCACCACCAAACACAGGTAATTTTTAACTTTTTTATGGAGACGGGGCCTCACTATATTGCCCAGGCTGGTCTCACTCTTTGGTTCTAAGTGATCCTCCCACTCAGCCTCTCAGAGTGCTGAGATTATAGGCGTGAGCCACTGCACCTGGCTAGGCTTTTCATTGTGCTTTCACACCCCCTTGATCCTCAGGGAGCCCCCTGGTAGGTGAAGCAGATATGATGGGTCTATCCCATTTTAAAGATGAAGAAACTGAGTCAGAAAATGGCAAACTTGGTGGAAAGAGAATTGAAATGAAGATTGGGGGACATGGGTTCCAGTCACTAATGTGGCTAAAATGCCTAGTATCACATCCCTCATCTGTAAAATAAACAACTAACTGGATTACATCTGCGGTTTTCTACTTTTTCTTTTTTTAACCTTTGAAATGGAGTCTCACTCTGTCCCCCAGGCTAGAGTGCAATGCATGATCATAAATCACTGCAACCTCCACCTCCTGATTCAAGCAATTCTACTACCTCAGCCTCCAGAGTAGCTGGGACCACAGGTGTGCACCACCATGCCCAACTGATTTTTGTATTTTTAGTAGAGATGGGGTTTTGCCATGTTACCCAGGCTGGTCTTGAACTCCTGGGCTCAAGCAATCCACCTGCTTTGGCCTCCCAAAGTGCTGGGATTATAGGCATGAGCCATGTGCCCAGGCAAGATCAGTGGTTTTCAAACTGGCATTCCTGGAACTCTGAGTGCCTGTGGGCCCATCAAGAGGGTGGAGTGAGAGCCAGACAGCCAGAGCTCTAGAATTTCTATTCCTACTTCAAATAGAGCACTCTACTTTTATCTGTTGCATATTGGGATTCCACATGGAATTTCATTTGAAAGCAGGTTTCTCAGTTTTAAAAGTTTGAAAACTTCTGGACTGAATCTACGTATTAGTCCATTCTCACACTGCTATATAGAACTACCTGAAACTGGGTAGTTTATGAAGAAAAGAGGTTTAATTGACATGGCTTGGGAGGCCTCAGGAAACTGACAATCATAGCAGAAGGTGAAGAGGAAGCAAGCACCTTCTTCATGTGGTGGCAGGAGAGAGACAGAAGGGGCAAGTGCCACACACTTTGAAATCACCAGATCTCATGAGAACTCACACACTATCAGAAGAACAGCAAGTGGGAAATCCACCCCCATGACTCAGTCACCTCCCACCAGGCCCCTCCTCCAATTCGACATGAGATTTGGGTGGGGACACAAATCTAAACCATATCATTCTGTGATAGCTGCCACTTTACCCTCTGTGACGCTCTTGCTTCAGATTTCCTCAGCCAGAAGGGCAGCTTCACCTCTCCAGGGAGGCGCAATCTGCCTCAGACCCGCTACCTTCACTTTGATCTAAGTATATACTTCAGAGATGGAGTGTAGACTGGAATATCTTCATTTTGGCATCTCTAGTGCCTATCACACTCTAGGCAGTCAACATGGGCAGACAGCTCCATTCCAACTAGAAAGACTCTTAGAAGGCCTTGCTCTCCAAAACATTCCTTTGACTTGAACACTGCAGCCCATCAACCCAGGTCTCTGGAGAAGAGAGGACAGTGGAATAGCCTGTGGAGACTGAGAGGAGGAGTGCCACTAGAATGCTGACTTTAAATGCCGAGATTAACAAGTTCACACTAAATTGCTTCCAGTCACTAGGTAGGCTGCCAATTGTGACAGTCTACTGTAAGCAAAGGAAGGTGGAAATAAGGGAGTGTGTGACTGCAGTGGGTAGTCAAGATATTTGTTCCACCCATCACTTACTGGGTTTGAAGTCTTTAAATTTTTGCCACTTACTTTCCTCTTATTTGAAAATAAAGGGATTATAATAAAGGTGAGATCTTCTGAATTTCTTCAGTCATTGGTGGCAACATTGGTGGTGCGAGTATTATGAGATTTCCAAGGGATAGCTCTTTCTGCCCAGCACAGTCATTCTCAGACTTTCTTTCTACTGCAAAACAAGGTAGTGGTATTTAGATGCTGGAAGTAACCACATGGCACCATGGCAAGAAGGATAAGTGGAGTGGGAGTGGAAAACAGCATTAAAGGCACAAACCTGGGCTCTACTTATATACTGGGCATCTCAGTGCTCACTAGAGGTCACCACCATCACCACTACCACCACCATCATCACTACTAGCGCTACAATCACCATCACTACCACCATCACCACCACCATCACCATCACCATCACCACCACTACTGCCATCACTACCATCACCATCACAACCACCATCGTCATCATTACCATTGCCACCATCACCACCACCACCACCATCACCATCACCATCATCACCACCACCACCACCACCATCATCACCATCACCACCACCATCACCATCACCACTGCCATCACCATCATCACTATCACCACCATCACCACCACCATAACCATCACTGTCACCACCAGCATTGTGTAATCAGAATGACCTCCAATCGCTCTGTCTTTTGTTGTATCTTTTGTGCCTTTTTTTCAAGATTCAATATCCTGATAGAAAATAAGTGATTGGCTGAGTTTAAGTCACATGTTTGGTCCTGGGCTGTGCATGTTGTAGAGGAAGTTTCTGGATTCCCCGGCTTCCATAGTGGGAGGTGGCCAATGAGAGGGAGAACTAAAAATCATCCTTCTGTCAATTCCACAAAATAAAGAAAAGATTAAGTACACATAAGTAATTTGGGACATGTAGTAGAAACTACCAGTTAATTAACAAAGCTCCTTATTCTTCCTAGGCACAGAACCAGATTGTGTGTCCCAGCCTCCCTTGTATTTGGGTGTGGACATGTGACTGAGTTCTAACCAATGAATATGAGTGGAAGTGAAGCCATATCCCATGCATCACTCCCATGCAAATTCCCAGTGATGCTCTTCCATGCTCCTTTCCCCTTTGGCCGGCTGCAATGCAGATGATTATCCAACATGATCTTGAGAGCCACATGTTGGAGGTGCTGCTCTGTAAGATAGAGGAGCTTAGGTCTCTGAATTACATCCTGGAGGAGATGTAATTCAGCCTGTCTAGTCTGTTAGGTGAAAAAAGAAACATGCATATTATATTAATAATTTTGAGGTTTACCTGTTACTAGTTAGCATTACTTTCAATGAATATAAGAAGAGGGATGAAAGCTGGACAGTAAAACAATTTACACATCTACGCCTCCCAGAGAGGCAAGGTTGAATAGGGAGATTGGAATCAGACTGTAGAGTGCCCTGAATGCCTAGGTATCCAACAATAAGAACAAAAAGCTAGAGGTTTTTTTTTGTTTGTTTGTTTGTTTTTTTTTTGGTTTTTTTGGTCATCATAACACCAAGGAACAGATCAGAGATCAGCAGTGCTCTCTGGATTTAATGTGGCTTGGACAACTATATTAACCCCGTAAGAGTCACTTTCTCAGGCAAGCAAGAATATAGGCAATGCCCCCATTTGGCCTGGTGACTTGGAGATGACCTAGTAAGGGTGAAAAGGGGGCTCTTGGCCAGGGCTATCAAGTGGCGATTTGAGTGCCAGTTTCTCAGTGTCCTCCTGGGCCTGAGTATCCCTATTGCTTCTTGTCCTTGGTTCCTCAGAGAGCACTAGACTAGGAGTCAAGGAAACTACGTACAAGTCCCAGTCTTTCCATAGGTGGCTGTATGGTGAATTATGTCACTTCTCTGGGCTGCAGAATGAAGGTGTTGGACTAATTGATTTCTCAGTGAATTTTTTTCTTTTCACTATTATTCTGCCAAAATGGGTTTCTAAATATGATGCAGATCTCTTGGCACTAGGGAGGTAAATAAACACCCTGGCTCTGTGTAGTACCTCCTTGGATGTGTTGACTCTGTGCTTCCCCATAATTCAGTTCGCCAAACCTGCCAATTGGCAGGATTACTGAGCTCCCCTGGTACAAGGCACTGTGAGTAGTGAAGAGGGGAAGGCAGCTCTGTCTTAGGAGAGCTTGAATTGGATGCAGAGTCCCTTGACTTCTTATTGTCACTTAGTGAGTTAGGGAATAGGCTGGTATTTATGAGTATGCCAATTAGTTTGGAGGGGAATAGCAATGCAAATAAATTCCACAGAGGCAATGATACCAAGCCTCTGGGCCCTATCAATTGTGCAGGTGGCTGGGTTTTCACTGGCTGAGTTTTTCTGTGCTCTGAGAATCTCTTTAATTTCAACTGAGCCTGTGCTTTCATGAAGGGGTGTGGCTAGACTCACAAGAGGGTGCTGAGAGGCCTCAACTGCCAATGTGGGATAGGAGTGGGAACTGAGGAAGCACCTGAGAGTTCTCCCTGTAAGTGACATCCAGCTTCCAAGGCTGTCTGCCCCGGCATGGTGAAGGGTGCTACTTCCCCTCGCCGGGGGCTCTCCTAGCCTCAGAGGAAGCAAAATGGTCCTGGGAGGCCCAGCTGGGGTCTGTCCTAGCTTGGAACAAATAAAATGCTGTTCTCTCAAGAGTCTCTTTCCTCTGTGTCAGGTTAGCAGCAGTATGTTCTCTGGTGGCTTCTTCGCTCACCGTTGTCTCAGTTGTTTGCTCCTCAGGCACTCTGGAGGTATCTCTTCTGGCTGCTTTGACCATCTTCATGTGACTCTGCCACAGGAGACTGATCCAGGATCAAGGTCCCTGTATAAGGAGTGAGGAAATCTTGGCCAGGCAGGAAGCAGTTCCAAGTCTCTGCTTTAAAACAGCAGAAGCATCACCAGCATTGGGGGGATGTGTGGAGTTGAGGGGCAGGGACAGGGAAGGAGAGATTGGGAAGCATTGAGTGTCCTGGGCTGCCATGACAAGAGCGGCTTAAAATGATGGAAATTTGTTGTCTCACAGTTATGAAGACCAGAGGTCCAAACTCAAGGTGTTGACAGGGCCACGCTCCCTCAGAAGGCACTGGAGAAAGGGCTCCTTTGCCTCTGCCTGGCTCCTGGTAATTACCAGCAATCTTTGGTGTTCCTTGGCTTGCAGGTTTATCACTCCAGGCTCTCCTCCCATCGTCACATGGTGCTCTCCCTGTGTGTCTCTGTGTCCAAATTTCCCTTTTCTTATAAGGTCACTAGTCATTGGATTAGGAACCACCCTCATCTAGAACGACCTCCTCTTAGCTTGATTATAGCTGCAAAGACCCTACTTCCAAATAAGATTGCATTCACAGGTAGCCTGGGGTAGGACTTGTCTTTCTAGGGGACATGATTCAACCCACAACAGGAAGATACCTACTTAAGTAGGGTTCTCACCAGTTAAAACCTTTGAATGAGGTGGAACTCGACTCTCCCATCTTTTTACTTCACATCGGCATTAACAGCATCCAATTTCCTGGGGCCAACTCGCCATAGCCCATTCCCCAAGGAGTTGTTCAGAATGAATCAAGAACAGGAAAAGCTACTTCCCAGTTGTTGTTGTTGTTTTCATTGAAGCAAACTCTTATAAGTAAAAGTAGAAAGGTAGGATGAATAGGTGCAGCACAGAGAATTTTTAGCGCTGTGAAACTATTCTGTATGATTCTATAATGGTAGATGCATATCATCACACACTTGCCCAAATCAATAGAATGTGCAACACCAGCAGTGACCCCTAATGTCAACTATGGACCTGGGTGATGGTCATGAGTCATGGTAGGTTCAGCAGCTGGAACAAATGCACCACTCTGGTGATGTACATTGATAGCAGGGGAAGCTGTGCATGTGTGGGGAGAGGAGGTATATGGGAAATCTCTGTACCTGTGCTCAATTTTGCTATGATTCTGGCACTGATCTGAAAGACAAAGTCTATTAAAACACACAAACAACTGAAAGGTAAATGCTGGGCCCTTCTATACATCCACTTTTAAATTATTCTTTCTCGTGTTCCATGGATCACTGTTGGTCATCAAATGCTCTCAAGAAGAAAGCTGTTCTTGACGACAGGAGGCCATGTCTTACACATTCCGCATCTCTTAGGCACAGAGCTAACGCTGTGTAGACACAGAGTGAGATCTCCCCTTTTGTTAAAGGACATATTTATTTCAAAGTCTTTCCATTCCTTTGTCTGTTGTGCACGTGGCATCATTCTCTCCACTAAGTGCCTCTTCTGAGTATAGAATGAGGACCTGAGAGTCCTCCAGCCAGCTCCCATGGCCTACCTGTGTATTGGCCCCTGAGTCAAGTGGGGCTGTGGGGAGGGATGGTTGAGTTTGACCCACTGTTAAGATTATGTTGTGCCCTTAGAGCTCTTCACAGCTCTAGAGAGACCTTCAGTCATGTCATGGTTTGTCCCTCAAATCAGGAGGCATCAGCCCCAGAGAGCTCCAGTCAAGGACAGCCCAAGCCTAAGGGCTTGCTGTGGCCTTGAACACTTTGATATAATAAAAGAAGGTGGGGCAGGGACTGGTAGGATACTGGAGCTTCTTTATTTTTTAAAAAAGTAAATATATAGAGCTTGATAAAATGGATTGCACTTAGCCTTGGGTAGGGCTGTGGCAAAGCCGGCAGGCTGCCTGCATTGCAGTTTTCACTTTGTCCCACAATTTGGGCTATTTCTGATTGTATCAAGGCCCTGGCCCTTGCTCTTAATCAATTTCCCAAAGCAAGGACGATGACTATAGGCAACACATTTAGAGTTCTTAGAAAGGCCAAATGGGGAAAAGAAAATGGAGCCGCAGAGATTCTCTGTTGCCCGAAGCTTGATCCTTGTTAAAGCTGCTGGCTAACCTTGTCCTGCTTGCTCTTGGGCCCTGCCACTATGTTTAGCTTTTTTACCTAGAATACATTTTAGGCAAAAATCAAGCTTTAATGAAGTGATGTATTAGGATTTCCGGCTTTGGTTTCATCAGGGTCTGCTGCAGGATTCAGGCTTGCTGGGAAGTCTTACAAAGAGGTCTGTCTGCAGGGCCTGAGATCCGGGTCAGAACTAAATCTGAGTAGAGGGAGGATGCAGCAGCTGTGCTTGGGTCAAGGACAGTGGGCCATAGCAGCCTGGAGGGGTGACTATAGACTAGCGTGGTCTTCTGCTCAGGATGCCTTCATCTCCATGGTCCTGTGCTGGGCCTTAGGGTGAGGGGGCTGCCAGACAGGCATTGTAGATACCTGAAGCAGTATTTCTATGTCCTCCAAGAAGCACGGAGAGCCCAGCATGGCAGTAGCCTCGGGGCTGGGGGCAGTTGCTTTGGCAGCAGCTTTGCTAACAGGAGTTGCAGGCTTGGGACAGTGGTGCTGGCTTCCACAGAAAGCTGGTGACAGTGATAGTGGTGGTGGCTTTGGTGCTTGGTGGGAGTCAGTGATGCTGTAGATGTGTGAGCTGGGCATTAGTGGCAGCACTGTTACTCTTTGGGTACTAACAGTGACAGAAGCATCATTTGGTGGGGGGCGCCTGAGGGGCACCTGAGGGACACCAGTAGTCATGTGGTGACACTTTGATAATTTCAAACAACATAGAGAGGGAGCTGGACAGATGTCCTTACTGAGAGGACAGAGAGAGGTGGAACCTTTGAAAAGTTAATAACATGCTAGAAGAAGAGCTATCGATATGGCTGGCCTCATCAGTACTTTGGGGGAATAATTTTCTCTCCTTTCCCAGTCCTTGCCCTTCTCTTAACAATTCCCTTGTTTTTACTTTCTAAGACCAAAGGAGTGTTGGCATAATTTGTTCCCCACAACTCAATTTAGGTTCATTCCATTCAGTTCTACAAATATTTATTGAGTGTAGCAGCTTGCACCTGGAATACAGAGAATACACGTGGGAGCCAGGCACTGTTCTGTTCCCAAGAAGTTTATCATTTGCTGGGGATGGAGGTGGAATAACACCAGTGCAAATGGGGCACGCACACACACACACACACACCTTCTAAGGGTCATTGCCCTCTAAATGATATTGGGGAAGAGAAGGAGTACATGAGGCAGCTGCTATTGCTCTTCTCGACCTCTCCCAAGCTGGTTTAAATAGAACCCTTATCTCCCCCCACAGTGGAGAGGGGTGGGAGGCAGGCTACACTTCCTCTGTGGTTCTGTCTCTTTCTCTTCACAGTACAACTCAAGGCTGTGTGAGGTTTACCAAAAGGCTAAGGTAATCAGGTGATGGGATGGGTTGAATTGTGTCCCCTCAAAGACAAGTTTATTACCTGTGACTGTCACGTTTTTTGGAAATAAAATCTTTAGAGATGTAGTCACGTCAAAATGAGGTCACACTGGATTAGGTTTGGGCCCTAATCCAGTGAAAAATGTGTTTCTGAGAAGAGGGAAATTTGGACACAGACAGACATGGGGGAAAGAGAGGCAATGGAGCCATAGAGGCAGGGATTGAGGTGCTGCAGCTGCAAGCCAGGAAATGCCAAGGATTGGTAGCAACCACGAGGGACTGGGAGAGGTGAGTGAGCATCCCCTCCACAGGTTGCAGAGGAAGCACCGCCCTGCTGACAACTTGAGTATGGACCTCCAGCCTCCGCAACTGTGAGACAATACATTTCTGTCTTTTAAGCCACCCGGTTTGTGGTACTTTGCTGCCACAGCCCTAGGAAAGAAACACAGATGGAGTTATCTCATAGAATGGAAAACTTAGAGCTGCAGCTCGGTGCCATTTTTCACTTAGCTGATGGAAGAAAATAACCCAAGGAGCTTAATCCTTCATCAGGATCCCCTCTTGGTACACCTCAGCCCCCACTCTCCTTGTTCTCAGGGCTATGTCTTTGTGAATGTCCCTCCTTGTTTATTATTCTTTTGGTGGCTTTGCACATCCAAATGTAGCTCACAGGGACCCATCTTTCCCTGAGATTTTTTACCTGCCCCCAGCAGTTCATTACCTTAAGCTTGATTTATTCCCTGTAGGTAGAGTGAAGCCCTGGGTGGGAGCCTTCAGTAAGACAGTCACAGGACCCTGCTTCTTCAAATTGGTTCAGGGATGGTGATGAACATGTGCATGCCACATGTGGCACCTTTGGGACAGGCCCACCAGTGTCTGCTGTGACCACTTCATATTCCCTGTTGCCCATGGGTTACATGCACAGATGCACAACACACACACACACACACACACATACACAGACACTCAATAACACTGAGAGGCCCTGTGCTCTCTCAGCTCAGCATCACAAACTCTTGGCTTGGGATTCTGACATAATTACATATGCAGTGTTATCTCATCACTTGTCTGAAACCCTGAGTTTCTTACTGTGTGAGATGTTCTATAAAACAAAAAAACAGTTACTGACAAACTTGGAATGTGAGCTCTTCAGAGTAGAAGGAAGAACCTGCATCCGGGTGCAGTGGCTCACGCCTGTAATCCCAGCATTTTGGGAGGCTGAGGTGGGCAGATCACAAGGTCAAGAGATGGAGACCATCCTGGCCAACATGGTGAAACCCCATCTCTACTAAAAATACAAAAATTAGCCAGGCATGGTGGCGTGCACCTGTAGTCCCAGTTACTCGGGAGGCTGAGGCAGGAGAATCACTTGAACCCAGGAGGTAGAGGTTGTAGTGAGCTGAGATTGCTCCACTGTACTCCAGCCTGGGTGACAAGAGTGAGACTCTGAAAAAAAAAAAAGAAAAAAAAGAAAGAAAGAAAGACAGAAAGAAAGAAAGAAAGAAAGAAAGAAAGAAAGAAAGAAAGAAAGAAGGAAAGAAAACCTGTCATGGTTTTAGTAGATATTCAGGTTGCATATTTCTTCCATTCTGCAAACATATGAACTGAGCAGATGCCTGGGGTTGAGCATGATTGAGAAGTGAATGATCCTATTATTGAACTTAGTGACCTGGAAATAGATAGAAATGAAAATAATTTTTTTTCAATTTTTAAAGCTATAATTTTGATTTCTAGCCACTCCTTAGGGATGGCACCACACTCTTGACATCGATTATAGGATATGTGTCCCTGCAGCATGCCTTTCCTGAAGAAGCTCTTCCCTGTGGTAACAGAATCCCAGACCTGGAGAAGCAGAACATGGAGCCTGCTGTCTCTGAGGCTAGCACCCTCTGATCATGCTGTGCTGAGGAAGCACACACCGATCCCACCCCCATCCTGCAGCTTGGCTCTGCTCAAATATCTCATTTTCTCTCCTGGGTCTTCTTGCAAATCCTCTGTTTATCCTGCTCTTTCTGTCTCCCACCTGTTGACTGACATGTTCTTTCCACCCTGGATTTTTCACTCCACCACCCACCCCTTCCTTGCCTGTACTTACTATCTACTCAGTTGTTCTTGATACCAGATAATTTGGTTTTTGATTGTAGGGCATTATATGGATTTAAAGATTTCAGTTCATTGCTTGCTAGATTCGAGTCAAACTCTCTTAATATCACTGTTGTTTAAGAGCATCCCTATCTCGCCCATGCGCAGGAGCCTTGGGCCCTGCCACTTCCCTGCTCGGCCTCTGGAGGCGCTCTTGGAGCGGCCTGCCGCCTCCCCACTCTCAGGACATGGCGGGGTGCTTGGCTGCTCCATGCTCGCCCAGGCTGTGCAGCTCAGCAAGGGCTGCCGCCGCACCCTGAGGTTTCCTGATGCAGCCAGCTTTCCCAAGTGAACTTTTTTCCTCTTGCTTTTATTAAGCTTAATATGAGAGATCCTGGCCAACCCAGGAACAAAAGTTCATGGAACTTTTGGGCTTTAGTTTAGCTCCTTTTTGGAACGAAGAGACAGTGTGTGTGTTTAGTTGGGTGGAAGGCAATGAGGGAAGGAAAGTTCTGCCTACAACTGATGGTTCAAGAGCACTGAGTCTTGGCCAGATTCCACGAGCTGACATCCCTGAACAAAGTATTGCTGTTTGAATATGGTTTTGGTTTGAACTTTGTTTTAACCTCTTGATATTCTTGTCTATGAAATGGGTACCTACCTTAAAAAGACTGTTATGAAGAATGAATGAGAAGTTATATATACATACATATATACGTATATATATGTTTGTGTAGCTTAGAGTGACAGTGTGAAGCACCTGGTAAATGCTAGATGTCATTTATTATCATGGCTATTATTGTATAGGAAGCGCACCCCTAGAGATATGGGGCCTCAGTCTCCATAACTTACTTACTATGTGAACATAGTCAATTATTTGATACTACATTATTATCATTTATTATTTATATTATACTTATATTTAAATCATATTGTTATTTGATATCAATTATTTATCTTTGAGCCTGTACAACCTCATTGGGAAGTGGAACTGAGAATTATTGTTCTGTGGCCTTCCTAAAGGTCAAATGAGATGTAAATGAGTTGTACAGTGTAAAGTGTTTCTCTGGGCAAATGCAAGGCAGCAGAGCTCCTGCAGCCTCCCTGGTCAGGTGTGCAGTGCACCAGTATCTGGCTGAATGGATGCTGCTCTTTCCTGCCACTCCTCTCTCCTCATACTGTGGTCCCAGCAGTGACACTCTCCCAGTATCCATTGGTACTAGTGATCTATTAGTACATGACCATAATCAACACTAGTACTTTCCTATAGGAAGTGAGCAGAGGTACTAACATCACAGCTTTTAACTAGGTGTGCCACTTTTGTGCAAGTCATCTTGCTGCTCTATAATTGGTAGGGTTGAGCTAGATACCATGTGGGCTCTCTATCAGCTTGAATCTCCTGTGAATCTAAGGTCCCAAGAAACAAAAACAGGTTCAAATGGCAGATACCAAACCTGGCTTTCTTGTGTTTAGGGGCCAGACCTCAATAAAGACATTGGGACCATAATCCAGGATAAAGCTGGCTGGCTGGCTCCATGAGCAGATGCATTAGGAAGCCAAGGAGGGTACATCACTTCTAGTGCTGGATTGGTAAGACTGGGCATCAGCAAAAAGAGACTTTTTTATGTGATGCGTGGAATGGCAACACATGGCGATTACTCATTCATTCACAGGTTAACAAGTGAATAGCAGAGATGTACAGCACTCCAGGAGAGATGACTTTTCTGGCCCATGAAATATGGTGACTTAAAAATCTGGCTGACGGGAGCAGGGTTGTGTGCCTGCAGTCCTGTCTACTCAGGAGGCTGAGATAGGAGGATTGCTTGTGCCAAGGTGTTTGAGACCAGCTTGGGCAACGTAAGAACGGTCATTTAAAAAAAAATCTAGCTGGTGGGAGATTGAGGACACTGTTAGATTTTTCTGAAAGATCCCTGGCCGAGGAGTGGGTACTGGATCTGACCAACTGTGTCACGGTGGGTATGCCACTTCCCTTCTTCGTACCTCGGCAGCCTCATCTGTAAGATGGAACAGACGGTAGTTAGACAAGATGCATTTTGAGGCTCTTTCCAGCTCTGACATTCTACAAGTTCATTATTTCCTTTCTTCTAGATACCTCTGGCTAGCAGCCCAGACTAAAAATGGTCTCTGTGTAGGATCCTTTTACTGACTTTTTTACCAGGGCTTCTCATTCATCTTCATTCTGTGGTACAGGATAAATGTATGCTCTCAGCGACTTAGACAACTCTTTTCCTCCATTTTTCTTCTTAAGCACTTAAATAAATGAAATCTAGCATGTAAAGCGCTTAGCACAATGCCTGGCTCATAATAATGTATTCATTTGTATATGTGCATATATATATTCTCCTAATATATCTTCCTCTAACTTTCTCCTTTAGCCTAATATCTGTGTCATTTAAAACACTTTTCATTTTTTAAAATCCAGGGCCACTCAGCTTGTTCTTTGTAAGAAAAAGATTTCTCTGGATTACTCCTAAGTGGCTGGTACATTCAGGTTCACAGTACCCTGGACTCCAGTCACTTCAAGGCACCATATCACATTCTGACAAAGGCTAGGCCCCTCACTTCAGACTGAGCAAAGGCCCCGGAGCGTATGTCTTCTGAGATCCAGCCCTGGCTCAGCTCAGATGGGATGTGTGAAGCTCGGATGCTGATACAGGAAGGAATAGCTTGCCTTGAGGCCAAGTGTATTCAAAATCTGACTTGAGCTGTTGAGTGGACACCTTCCAACTGTGCTATTCCAAGTGAGAAAATACTCCATCTCAGATGGGACTTGCTCCTCTGAATCTGGGCTTTCTTCAAATTTGCAAAAAAAAAAATGTGATCTGGACCTCCACTTACCCGTGTTAACAGGGGAAAAAGCAGGATTCATTTACAGACTGTTTTTGAAGCCCTTCCCCACCCTTTTTCCAAATGCCTAGAGCCTGCAGCCTCACATGTGTTCCCCAGAACATGCTCTAAATGGTGCAAAGCTGAGTAGAGATTATTGTTCTCATCTGACAGAAGAGAAAATGGAAGCTCAAGAGGCTATATATGAATGATGAAGGGTAGGGTTACTGGCCCAAGGGAGAGTGGCAGGTCCCTGGTTGAACACCAAGATTAGAGCCTGTGCTCTGTGAGCTGCCTGTGTGTGATTTATAGAAGTCTTACAGATTGACTCTTGGACGGGGATGAGAAGATATGAAATCAAACTAGCCCAGACCCAACAACCCTGATGCCTTCTTTCGGAAGCCCCGCAGAGTACATTGTCTTTGTATTTGTTCTCACTGCGTAGTTCTTTCTACTTATTGACAGGATAATGGATCAAATCGTGTGGCAGGGATAGCCCAGTGCTTTCACTCTGACAGCTTGAAAAGAGAGGGACAGAGATCGGTAGCATCAATTTTCTCCAGTGATGTAGGCCCCACAATATTGGGCCTTCTACCTCCTCCTATGTCCAGATACTGAAATCTTACCATATTCTGTCCACCTGCAGAGCAAGGAAGATGGGGTTGAGAGTAAGGGACCAGTGAGAGAAGGCTGGAATACATGGCACTGAGACTAGCACGAGGAGGCTTGCTTCTTAAGGAAAGAAGAAAAGGACAAAAGCCGAAAAAAAGGAGAGATACAAAAATAGAAGTGAGAGGCTGGGCATGGTGGCTCATGCCTGTAATCCTAGCACTTTGGGAGGCCGAGACGGGCAGATTGCCTGAGCTCAGAAGTTTGAGACCAGTCTGGGCAACATGGTGAAACCCCATCTCTACTTAAAAAAAAAAAAAAAATTAGCTGGGCATGGCAGCATGTGCCTGTAGTCCCAACTACTCAGGAGGTTGAGGCAGGAGAATCGTTTGAACCCGGGAGGTGGAGATTGCAGTGATCAGAGATTGTGCCACTGCACTCCAGCCTGGCGACAGAGCAAGACTCCATCTCAAAAAAAAAAAAAAAAATAGAAGCAACAAGAAGGAGAATGACTTTGCATAGATTGGAAAAAAAGGAAAAAAGAGATACAGGAAGTGAATATTAATGGCCTTATAGAAAAGCCAAACATAAACCCAAAGTGCCAATGGGTATCGGTGATGCCTTTGTGAAAATTGGAAAAATGTTCCTTCAGCCACTCTGGTGCCTCTGGCAGAATTTCTTTCCTATTTGTGGCACTTGAGTTAAAATAGTGGCTGACCCTTTCTTTAAAGGGTAATAACTTCTAATGCTGATCCAGATTGTTGCTGCCAGCAGGAACTCAGAGAGACAGATGCCCTGTTGCTGCAGGATCAGCAGGGTCCCCCGTGTGCCAGCCTCGGGGAGGGGAAGGAAGGAGGAAAGAAAGGTGGGGCAGGTGGGGGCTCAGATAAGGGGGTGTTGCTTCCATCTTTTCTTCCTGCACTTACCAATTAAGTAAGGGTTTCGTGAGCTACCTCTGTGTGTCAGTCACTATTCTAGACAACATCATCTCAGTTAATCTTCATGATAATCCTGTGGTATAAATATTATTCTGTCTGTTTTACAAAAGGACGAATAGGAGCTCAGAGTTCATTTCTTAAGGTAGAAAAGGGAAGTTTTAAATCCTGTTCTGGTGGATTCAAAACCTTGCCGCTTGCCATAAAATGTGCCACGAGGGAACCAAAAATGACTAGGATATAAAATATGCTCTCAAGTGGCAACGTTTATTGAATATGTCTGCACGAGCCAGGTACCGCTTTAGACTTTGGGGACGAGACTCAGGCAGAGGGCCTGCCCTCTGAGAGGGTCAGTGCAGTGGAGAATTTGACAAATGGAACAAATGGAAGGATGAAATATAAAATGTCAATTGATATTAGCAGGTATTAAGAAAAATAGTGCTGGGAAGGGCCTTGGGAAGGCCATTTTTAGAGGCGATGTCAGGAAAGACCTCTCTGAGGAGTGGCATTTGAGCAGGGAGGGAGCAGGATCCAGCATGTGCCACAGACCCTCACCCTCGACACCCTGCTGAATTTCCACCACGTTTTGGACTCTGATCTTGAAACACTCATCCGTGATTTCCTCTGATCGATAAACCATCAAGAGGGGGTCACCATCATGACCACTTCTTTCAGAAGGAATATCTGAGATATGGAGGGAGGAGGAATTAGCCAGAGGCTGCACATCTTATAAGTGGTTTAACAGAAGTTTAAACCCAGTTCTGCCACACCCCAGGTTAGGTTCCTACCTCCTTCATCTCAGAGGTGTTTCTTGGTACAACCTGACAAAGCCCCAGAGAGCCAAAGCCATAGAGTCCTATCAGCATTCAACCAACCAAGAGGCAAGGGGGCAGGTGCAACCCCAAAAAGGAAGTTTACACATAAAGTCAGGATCAACTCAAGTTAAAGCAAGGGTAGGGTTTTTTTTTTTTTTTGATATGCATTCAAAAATGTTTGCTGAATAACAGCTAGCATGAGTGAAGCACTCAGCAGCAGAATGTGCCATCCCAGGGCTTTCCATGAATGCACTCATGTAATTAGCACGGCTGGCCCATGAAGTAAGGCGGATTGTAATATCAAATTCATTCATTTATTTATTTATTTTAGAGATGGGGTCTTGCTGTATTGTCCAGGCTAGAGTGTAGTGGATATTCACAGACAGTATCATATGCACAGCAGCCATGAACTCCTGGGGTCAAGCAACCTTCTTGCCTCACCCTCACCCCCTTCCCACGGTCCCTCTCCCCACCATCAGTAGCTGGGACTACAGGTGTGTGCCACACCATCTGGTGACGATCTCCAATTTACACATGAGAAAACTGAAAGTAACTTCCTAAACTTACAGAGAGTATAAGTGCCAGAGTGAGAATTCAAACCCAGGCAGGCTGTGTAGGAAGCCATGCTTTCTCGATTATTCTCTGCCACCTGCAGTGAGTGTAAGTGCTGAAGAGAGGGAGGTGTGAACCTGGCCATCTCAGGTGGGAAGTTTTCACCTGCCAGAACTCAGGCTGAGAAGCTGAAGATGGTGGGAGATCACAGAATGACAAGCCAGCAAGGACCCTGGCCCCTCCACTCTGTCTCAGTCTGTTAGTGCTGCTATAGCAAAATACCCGAGTCTGGGTAATTTATAAATAACAGAAATTTATTTCTCACAGATTTTGGGCTGGAAAGCCCAAAATCAAAGCACAGAGAGGTTCAGTCTCTGCCTCCAAGATAAAACCTTGCACTCAGTGTCCTCACATGGTGGAAGGGATGCAAGAACAAAAAGGGTTCAAACTCTCTGTCTCCATCCCCTTTATAAGGGTACTAATCCCATCCATGAGGGAAGTGAAGCCCTCGTGGCCTAACCACCTGCTGAAAGCTGCACCTCTTAATACTGTTAAATTGGAGATTAAGTTTCAACATGAATTTTGGAGGGAACATAAACAACAAACGACATTAACTCCCATATGCTACTGATGAGGAACTTTGTAAGCACTGCAGCAGGGGAGAACATCTAGAGAAGGGAGGAGGGCTTAGTGTCTCAGACCAGAGCTCTCCCACAGGGGAGTGGGCTCAGGGAGAAGGGGGCAGACAGGGCAAGAATGTGAAGTTTCTAAAATGGCCAACACAAAAGAAGATGAAACCTAAAATATGGCCTACATTCCTTCTTCAGAGACCATAAGAAATGAATACTAAAATGAGAGTCAGAAGTTTATGGGGAAGGAAACTTGCCTGGGGTAGCCAGGGAGGAGCAGAACCAGGCTGGGGGTGAGTGAAGCTTTGACCTTAGTCCACCCACTTATGGTGTGGTCCTGGGCCAGGAAAAGCAGCTACTCTGATCCCCACACTTGCCCTTATCTGTAACATAAGGGGAAATAAGCTGACTCTATCCCATATAATCCTTTGCTGCACTGAAAGGAGACATCTGCTTTGCTCTTGCTAATTTAGTGTGGGAAGCCTGGCTCACTCTTGGATGTAGATAACGATTCTGCTGGCTGGCAGGCAGGCTGGGGAGCTGGGGCTCAGTCGCATCCCTCCCTGGCTAACATTCCATCACCCAGCACCCCACTCTCCCCAGGCAGGGTGCAGTGGGCCAGACACACTACGTGCAGAAGCTTGAGGCACAGAGGAGGAGAAAGGGCAAGACTCTGGTCTCAGAGCGAGATGGTGCAAACTCGCTCACATGGGTTTGTGGCTGTAGTGTCCCAGAATAGAAAGATGCTGCTCAGAGCCCTCTGAGCCAGCTGTGCCCATAGAGGAGCTAAAAGGATTGAGAAGTATTCAGAGATGTTCCATGCTGGGAGCCTGGGGTGGAGGAGAACAGGTCTGTCATGGATGGACACGGTGCCTGGGACTACCATCCCCACCCAGGCAGGCACTCCACAAAGCAGGCAGCAGAGCCTCGTGATGCTAGCAGTATCTGGCCCTGGGTACAGCACCTTTCCATCTGGAAAGCACAGTAAGCACACAAGCTTCAAAACAAGTGTGTACTCTTGGGTAGGCCTACCCCACGACTCCCTGTCTTCTATTCAGATGTAGCAATGGCTGCTTTACAATTCCACTGGCCCTTCTCTCCACACTCCCCAGGCAAAGCACATGGGCCTCAGTACCCGTCCCCAGCAAAATGATGGAGAAGGAAGTGTTTATTTTTCCTCTCTGAATGCCCAACTCATTCTCCACTCCTGCTCCTGCTCCCAGGGCCCGGGCAACTATTGGTTCTTGGGTTCCCATTTAGGTGTTTCTCACCTGGCTGAAGGCATACACCTAATGGGAATTTGAATTTTTCCAGGGACTTTCAAAGACTTAAAAGGTAAGCCAGCTTGACAAAAGCCCAACACAAATTAGCTTAAGTCAAAGGAGCATTCATTGGCTCTCCTACCTAGGAGTTTAGGGATGGGTGGATCTAGGAGCTCAAACAACATTGTCTGGGCTCCATTTCTTTCTGTATTTGGCCCTATTTCCTGCTCGGTATCGATGTCATTATTTGTTGCTGTGGATAGGATTCCATCATAAAGCTAGGAAAGATGACCATGGTCAACTCTGGGCTTGCATGGTCCCTACTTGGGAAGCCCATTAGAAACAGTGCTTCTCTTTCCTAATTTCTGAGAAAGATTCTGATTGGACCTGCTTGGGACATGTGCACTGAACCCATCACTTTGTCTAGAGAAATGGAGAACTTCTGTTGGCCAGGCCTAGGTCAAATGGTCCAGTTAGTGCCTGGGGTGGGGGATGGGCAGGCTCCGATTCTAAAATGGGTTGGGGAGAGAGATTCAGCAGGCAAAGTGATAGCTGTCACAGTTTACCATAATGGTGTTTACTATCTTGTGGGACCAGGGTAGGAGAGAGATTTGGGACAGGGGTAGGGTCCCTTCCCACCTATTTCACTAACATAGTAGGAAGATCCTGGCTCTTCCTGGGCTGGCAGAGCTTGGAGCTGTACAACCATCCACCTTCTTTTCCAGCTCAGGCAAGTGCATGCCCCGGCCACCCAGGTTCCTTTTGCTCATCATTGCTTGTTGTGGCCACTTTCTCATGCTCCCTCCCCAGCCACTGCCTGCCTGTGACTCCAACCTTCCTGTCTCTGTGGCAAGCAGCTGGCTCTCCGGAACTTTTCCCAGACATCATCCCTATTGTGCAATGAGGTCACCAAGTCCTGCTGAGTCAGGCTGGGACAGAACCCAGCTCAGCACTGGCTTTAGGGATACAGGGCCTTTTCTAGCTCCTTGTGAGGGTAACCATTTGAACTACACTATCCTCATGGTCATCTTTTTATTTTTGTCTTTTTAAAAAATTAACCCAGTGCTTAGCAGCTTATTCTTTGTCATTTTTAAGAAGTTCCTCCTCCACTTCCCAGAAAAGAAGCCCCAAGTCTTGCAATAGTCCTTTCTTAGTAAACCTCTTAGCCATTAGTCCAGCACAACCCCACATTATCTCAGTTGGAAGGGAGTAAACAAGTCATTTACTAAAACCACCCACCTAATGCTTGAATGCCCCCACAATGTCCTAACAAGTGTCTGTCCTTCCTGAGTTAGGCTGCTTTTAGGAAGTGCCCATTAGGCAAGTCTGACTACTGTTGGCAACGTCTGCTCTCTGCTCTTCACTCTCTCCATGGGCCTAGGGGGTATCACATTGTGCCTAGACCCCTATTTTAAATGTCTGGAAGTTCCCCAGACAGCTTCCTTAGGATGGTGTGAACATTTGACTCCTGATTATCTGTATGGTAGGTGCTGGGAAAGCAGGAGTTCCCAGTCATTGCAGAGGCTCCCCTAGTCCACACATGGTCAGGTGCTGTGCATGGGAGTGCATGCAGGGCTCCATGGGAAACTCTGGGACACTACACTTTTGTACTCCCCCAGTGCTGGGGTTCTCTGGCAGGGCTGAGCTGCTTCATTGCTTTAGGGAAGCCATTTATTTCCTAGGTCTCTGTGCCTAACACTCCTGAGCCCACTACCTACAGAATGTGGTGGTGAATGCTCTTGTAAGGAGATGTGGAGGCACACAGTTGGCAGCTCATAGCAGGGCTCTTCTTTCCAGTGGTGGGTAGAGTCATGTGTAAAAACCATATGAGGTACCCAGTCTTCTCACCTTTGCTATGGGGAAAGTATTTGGAGTAAGAAAGAAAAAAGAAAATTGCCCCCCAAATGGTATCTCCACCTGTAAGAACCTTTAGTCTATCCATTCCATTTTCTCTCTTAACCTAGCAGACCTAGTTGGAAGCCCATCTCTCTCTTTCTTTCTCTCTCCCTCTGCCTTTCTCTCTCTCTCTTCCCCCCTCCCCTGGCTCCATCTCTCTCTCCCTCTCTCCATCTCTCTTTTCCAGCACGCTCCCTCTCCCAGGTTCTGTCTGGGAGTGGGAATGGACCAAGCCCCACAGTGCTAGATGTTTCCTAAATGAAAACCTTGTTCTGGCCCCCAAGAAGCTTATATCCTCATAGGATGAAAGGGCAATAATTTAAAATCCTACATAGCTGTGGCCAGGTGAACACAGGCTTGCAAGGTCAGAAATTGTGTAGGAAGGATAAGTGAGAAATAGGAAGACTTGCTCCCAAAGCATTACCTGGATAAGACAGGCTTTGGGGTCTTGATCAATCATCTAGATAGTGTCCACTGCTCCTTTTTCGCCTTCTTGGCCAGAGCCCTAAGGTCATCACATGTCTTATCTGGTGTCTATGCCAAACTTCCTCTCTTTCTATGCTCATGGAAACAGTGGCAAGATGGGGGCCTAGGTTAGCCTAGGAATTGAGAGCTCCCTTGGCTATTCTGTACCTGCCGTACCTCAAAGTTGGATCCTAGGTTTCTTTCACTTTTCTGTCAAAAAGCCACAGTTGTACTTCCTGAGTCCCTATGTACAGACCTCAAGTAGTGGAAGGGTTGATTCAAGAGCTTTCTGGAATGCTGGGCACGGTATGGATTTTCCTTGTGAAATTCCACCATGGTAGTTCACCACGTAGTGGCTCCTGATTCTCTGGAGACAGCTGGGTGCCTAAGGAGATGCTCAGTTTGGCGGAGGAGAGCTTAGGGGCTGGAGTGCTAGGTAGAAAACAAAAATTCATGGGCTGGTTGGGCACATGGCTCATGCCTGTAATCCCAGCACTTTGGGAGGCTGAGGCAGGTGGATCACCTGAGGTCAGGAGTTCAAGTCTGGCCTGGCCAAAATGGTGAAACTCCATCTCTACTAAAAATATCGAAATTAGCTTGGGGTGGTGGTGCATGCCTATAATCTCAGCTAGTTGGGAGGCTGAGGCAGGAAAATAATAGCTTGAACCTGGGAGGCAGAGGTTGCCGTGAGCCAAGATCGTGCCACTGCACTGCAGCCTGGGTGACAGAATGAGTGAGACTCCATAAAAAAAAAAAAAAAAAAAACTCAGGGGCCAGTGATTACCAGCTTCCAAAGAGGAATGGTGACTGAGGGGTCTTGATGTTAGAAGTAGATCAGAAGCCAAGGAACTAGTAACTGATCCAAAGAACAAGTAACTGATCTCAGTCCCAATATCATCTTCAACTACATATTTGGTTATTGTTATGAGCCAATCAGTAAGTATTTTCGGGCTATTTTCTGGATATCAAGCACTTCAGCCACAAGGACTAAAGAAGAAATATAAAACTTAATCCAGGCCGGGCGCAGTGGCTCAAGCCTGTAATCCCAGCACTTTGGGAGGCCGAGACGGGCGGATCATGAGGTCAGGAGATCGAGACCATCCTGGCTAATACGGTGAAACCCTGTCTCTACTAAAAATACAAAAACAAAAAAAACTAGCCGGGCGAGGTGGCGGGCGCCTGTAGTCCCAGCTACTCGGGAGACTGAGGCAGGAGAATGGCGGAAACCCGGGAGGCGGAGCTTGCAGTGAGCTGAGATCTGGACACTGCACTCTAGTCCGGGCGACAGAGCGAGACTCTGCCTCAAAAAAAAAAAAAAAAAAAAAAAAAACTTAATCCAGAGATCAAGGAAATAGGGTTGAGATTCTGCCCTCAGTCTTCTTTGTTTTCTCTCCTATTGGTGGTCTCCATCCAGCAACTATCATGTCCACGTAAATGGGCTCCAGATCTAAATCACCAATCCAGGTCTCTAATCTGAGCTCCAGAAACATACTCCAGCCACTGCCAGGACAGCTCTATTATAGTATATAGTCTCACTCTCCCAAAGCCTGACATATCCAAAATCAAATTCATCCATCAATCTCACTTCTCCTCCACTCTTCCCAAACCCATCCATTTCCAAAGCTTCACATCTTTCTGTCTACAATGATCTTCTACTCTCCCTCTAATCAGTGTCTCACTATTCATTAAGACAACTCAGATCTCATGTTTTCTATTTATAAAATGTCTAGGTGCAATGGAGCAGTCTCCTGAACCTACATTCTTTAGGGTCCAGATGAATGGCCACTTCCCAGGTGAAGTCTCCCATCACCCCTCCTAGGAAAAAGGACTTTTCCTTCCTCGGGGCTCCCAGAGCACTTAATCTGAAACTTTCTTTTAGCCCTTTCTATATTCATCTCCATTTCAAATGCAAGTCTCTAATGTCTCTGTACTTCTGAAATATTCCTACTTCCCAATACATTTAATAATTGTACATTCACCAGAAAAAAATCCTGCCGTCCTAAATTCCCCCTTTTTTGAACTGACTAGTGCCTTTTTATGGGTTTCTCATCTAATAGTAACAGATCATACTTCCAGCTTCCTGGTAGATGCTACATCCTCACTCGGTTATGTTAACGTCTATGTTACTGAAACACTCTATTAAATGGTGTGGGCACTTCTAAGTGATGAGAGAAGACATCATTGTGCTTCACAAAGGGGATGACTTTAGAGTCAAATAGATGTGCATTTGATTTGGGTTCTATACTTATTAGATGCCTGAACTTGAGCAAGCCACTTAACTTTTATGAGCCTCAGATTCCCCATTTGTCAGTGGAAGGGTAGTACTTACTTTGAAAGTTTCATACTGTGCTCTTTCCCTCCTCCACGAGTTTGCACAGGCCATGTCTTCAGCTTAATTCTCTCACCCACTTTTTGCTGGTAAGGCTTCTGATTCTTCAGGCCTCAACTTAGATGCTACATGCCTTAGGAATTCCCCCAGCCCTCACAGACCAGGCCAGTCATCTTTTCCATGTGCTCACTGCCCAAGGTCTTGGCACTTAGTCCTTGAATTGCAATCATTTGTTTCTTGCTCTTTCTTTCCCTCTTTGAGGAACTGTTACCTCTGTTGAGGACAGGGACCATGATTTGTTAATTGTCACATACCATCTTTGTCCTACTTAATCCACTTTTGATCCAACAACAAAAAAAAAGTCAGAAAAAGTAAGCCACCTCAGCTAAGGAATTCATAATTCTGAAATTCTGAAGAAAATATCAATTTCTCACTAAGTGCTTATTACCTGAATGCATTGCAACATTTCAGCTCTTCAAATTGCTTGCTCCATTCTTGCACTGTGTTAGGCACTGGGCAATAATTTGCTTTTGGTACAGAAATTGAGTGATGTGTCTTCTGAACTGATGTTAAAACCCAATAGTTTCCAATTTCGTAAGATTTAAAGCCAGTTTTGTACATGTGAAACTACCCAAATCACCAAAAGAATTAATTTTCTTAGGAGATTCTCATCAGTAATAGCAATTTCCACAGTTTGTTTGGCACCCCAATGGTAAATATTTTAAAAACTCAGCCACATATAAATTTATTATAACAATCTACGCACTTTGTCATAAATAAAAGCAATGATAACTATGGTGCTATCTTCTATTTACTTCAAATGTCACTTCTGAAGTGTATATTTATAGTACATGGTAATTCAAAGAGGAAGCTCCAGGGTCAGATGGCTCAGGTTCCATCCCCATCCCTGACATTCACTAGCTGTGTGATCTTGGGAAAGTTATTTCATTCCTCTGTGACTCAGTTTCTTAGTCTATAGAATAGCAATAATAGCCTCTGCATTATAGAGTTATTGTACGGCTTAAATGAGCTAATACATGTAAGGGCTTATAACAGTGCCTAGCACCTGTTATAAATACTCTATAAATGTTAGCTATTGTTATTTGCCAGGGGTGAATCAAATATAAGAAGAGTGTTTGGATAAGATTACCTTTAAACTCCCTGCCGATCCTGAGGTTCTATGTCTCTATGTCATTCCAATCCCTCAGCATTCCATTCAGTAGGGAGGGGGCAGCATTATCCACATTTTACAAACAGTAAAATTGAGCCATAGAGAAGCAAAATGTCCAGTAAGCAAGTGGCAGACTGAAACTAGGACTCAGGTTTTTAGATGTAAGTATTAGGACTCTTTCCGGGAGGCTGTATGCCTGTACATTTAAAAGCAAATGTTAGATATCCCTTATGAGCCTATGAGCAGTGACCCCTTGATGTTCCTTCTCTGCCAAGGTTCTCCATAAATGTGCATCAAGGTCACTTCTGTTTCTACCTCTGAGATGATCTCAGGCCATATCTTTTCAGATAGTTTTCTTGCTAGCTTTAAAAAAAGCTATATTGTGGAGTTGGATGAAGGGCCAGCTCCCTGTATTCTCTGCCTCTTTAGGCATTCCCATGCCTAAGGTCGTGCTACGTATACACATACTTCACTTGGCTGCAGACCCTGACTTTTTGGAGGGTTTCTTCTGCTGAGCGAGGACCTCAAACCACTTGAGAACCCCACGACTCACCTTATTCCAAAACATTCTATCCCATATCCCAACCACTCGCCCATCCCATTCTACCCTGGATTTCTCCTACAATCATGGGCAAAGGATCTGCAAAAGCTTCCATCCTCCCCCTTTCTCTTCCTATCTGGGTTGGTCAGAGGGAATCCTCTATCTTCTTCAGGACCCTGGCTATGCAGAGGCAGCCCCAAGAGTTGGGTGCGGGGAGTATTCCTGAGCCTGAATCTGGACTGTTTAAGAGGATTTATAATGCTTTTCTTTTCTGTCCACTAGGGGGCTGCTTGTAGGGGGATGGAAAAAACGGAGGCTTAAAAAAAATCATGCTGCTGAAATTTCAGCAAGAGGGGAAAAGAGAGAGCGCGTGAGAGAGAGAGAGAGAGAGAGCGAGAGAGAGAGCAAAGCAGTCTCAGGCTTCCTTCTCTCTTTCACGTCAGAGGCAGGAACCGACTGTGCTAAGGCTGTTGGCTCAACACGCAGAGGAGACAGGGGCAGACCCAGGGAGAGTGAGAGAAGGGGGTCCTCTCTGACCCAAGGAATTACCACTAGTGGAGTGAAGCCACCTGACTTTTTGATCTTATTTTGGTTACCTCCTCATTCTCCTTCCACCCGTAGCCCTGACAGCTTGGGTTTCATTTCTTTCGTGAAGCCTTATCTCTTCCTCCCAGAAAAGGAGGAACGGAAGAGAAGGGAGAGAGGTGGGCTCTCTAGGTGAGTGCATCAGCTGGCTCCAACCTGAGCAGACAAGAATTTTCTTCCCAGGAAGCTCCTCTCGCTCCCCGGCCGCCCACCCCCAGCCTGGGTAAGTCCGGAGCACTCGCTCCTTTGATTTTCTCGTTAACGTGATTTCAGCACCAAGGAGAGCTATGAGATGCATTTTGGTTCCTGTGTGTCTGTGTGTTCCTGCAAGGCATTTGGCACCAAGGTTACATCTATTTCTCTGCTGCCAGTAGAGTCGGGTACTGCGTAGAGAAAAGAAAGGCGCAAAACTATGTTTACCGAATTAAAGGGGGATGTGGACTCTGGCCTTGCGGGTGTGTGTGTGTATGTGTGTGTGTACTGTTGCATAAGACAGGTGAGGTCTGAGCTAAATTGCCGGTGGTTTCTGCGTGTCTCCATGTAGGGCTGTTCTTTTTGTCTGTAGATAAGAGAGAGGGTTTGGGGAATTAGTCGTGCACCTTCTTTAACTCTCTCCCGACAAGCCATCCATGGTGAGAAAGAGTTGCAAAGGAAGCCTTGGGGGTTGGGAGTGGAGGTAGAGTTAAAAGTTATGCACCTCTGAAAGAGCTTTAAAGAGGTGGTTTGTAAAATATCAGTTTCCTATCTTGCTGTGGAGAGAGACCAACCTGACCTTTTACTTTCTCTCCTGGTGTGAACCCATGGCAAGTGGGCAGGTGCAACAGGTGAAGCTCAGGCTGGGGCGGCTTTGGGGGGCTGAGGTCCCTTCTGACTTCATGGTTGTAGGAAAGTGCTAGTGTCTTGAGCTTGGCAGAGATTGGCTGGTGTGGGTTATATTACATTTGCAAGGAGGCAGGAGGTACCCTCCACTTTTCTGTCATCCTTGGCTATGGGTGGTTGGAAAGAGGACAAAATCTGTTCTGCCCTGTTTTCTGGGGCATCTGGTAGTGAAAACAACTAAGAAGAAAGGTTTGTCTCTATATGTCTAGGGCAAGCAGAAACAAACTTAGACTTGTCCCAGACTCAGGAGGGCTTCAAGAGGTACTCTGTTCTCCTTCAGCACTGAGAGGCTCTGCAAACAGTAACTCATTATTACTTAATTCTTCACTGCTACTACTTTTTGCAAGGTATTATTCTATCTCTCCTGCTTTCTGCCTCTCTGAAGTATGTTCAGTCAATTTCCTGCATCTGCTTTGGTATTGTCTTGGAGACAGTATATGCCTGCCCCTGCCCCATTCAGTCCTGGCCACGCCTACCTGATTGAGTCATTCAACAAGTGGTGTTGAGGATTTCCTTCAATCATTCAAGTCTCCGTGGAGCCAGCATCCTACAGGGAACTTGAAAGAGATGTGGCTTGTTGTAGGAGCAAGTTTTCCCTTGATTTGACCCCTAACTATTTATGATTCTGGTCACTTTCTTCAAGTGTGTTGAGACAGGGGAGATACATACGCAGGGTGGGGTGGTTTCACTCTTTCCAACCCCAAATGAACCCTAGAATGGTGATTCTTTGTCTTATTTTTAATTCAGCACCATGGGCCCCTTCTCCAAGATGAAAAAAACACTCTCCACCTCTGGCTGGGAGCCTTCTGGGTGAGAGACATAGTTCTAAGTGAAATGGCACCACTTTTCTTTTTTACTATGCTTGCCATTGGATCCAGAAATCTTAGCATCTCCCTAGAATGGCAGGAAGTAGAATGCATCCAGGAAGAGAGTGAAGTCAGAGGTTGTAAGGGTAAGGAAGAAAGACTGAAATAGATAAATGCAGAGCATCAGAAACCAACACTGACTCATTCAATATTTTAACACTCCAAACCCTCCTGTCCTTGAAATCTTCCGGTTTGAACAAGCGAGTGGATGGATTTCTGCATGACACATCCGTAAGGATTTTTTAAAAATTATGCCCTTGCAGTGGACCCTGTCCAAAGCTACCGTTTATTACTGAAGTCACCATACTTAGTGGTCGTTATCTTATTAATGCCCTTAAATTCTCTGGAAAAAAAAGTGCTCAGTGACATTATTGGACCCATTTTATAAATGGAGAGACAGATGCTTAAAGTGGGAGGCCAGAGGATAGCAAAAGCGGAAATAGAACTTCTAACCTGCTAATATTCCCTCACCTAGGAAATGCAGTAATGTTCATGTGCAGGAGAGAAGGTATGAATTGCTCCCCAATGGGTAGACTTGTAGCCACAGCCTTTTAGGGAACTCAGTGTGGAGCAATGGCCTCTCTCTGGTGAAGAATGAGAATCAATCAGAAGTCTCAAGGTGCTGCTGGCCTTTACTTCTCAGCTAATAAGATGGCCAAGAGTCAGGTAGAGAGGTCTCTGGGCTTACTGCAAAGAGACAACCCTGGGCTGGTGGCATCTAGGCTGAACTGATGTCATGCACCTAATTGCCACATCACTGTGCCCCAGAGATCCCAGCTGAAGCCACCCTATCTGGGGCATGTTGCTATAGATGTCTTGGCTTTGGGTGTTAGGTGACTGTTCTCTCTATGAACATTTTCTGGGACCACCTTCACTGAGTCCTTTGTGGCTCTGAATGTGGCAAGGATGACTAAGGAGCAGGAGAGGACTGGGCTCTGACCACGTATAGAACCACTAGAAGAGGAGTGGGAAACTGGATGCAAACTCACTTTACCTATAATACCACTTCTGCAGCATTCCTGGCTGTCACATCTGGCCAGAAATCTGGAGAAAAAGTCACTAAGTTCTCATGCCCAACCCCACTTCACTGTGCAGGGGAGACTGCTGGGCTGCCCCCCAGGACTGGGGAGATGAGGAGTGGTGGGGAAAGATGGAAGGAGGAGGTCAGCTGCTCTGCCCTATTCTCCATGGCCATAGGTTGCCATCTTTTACCTGGAAAGGGCCACTGTTACTTTTTTTGTTGTTGAAAAAAATGATGTGTAATTTGTATATAATAAAATGTGCTGATCTTAAGTATTCAGATTAAGTTTTGACAATTGTGTACACTTGAGTACCCCAAAAAAGATGCACAAAAGTTCTCTGTGCTTCTTTCCAATTTTTCCCTCTCCCAACCCCATCACTTTCTGACTTCTATCAACATAGCTTATGCTGCTACATTTTGCAGTGGAAATGTATTGCTGAATGTATTACTTAATAGATGTGGTATGTAAACCCTAGACTTTCAAGAGAACACCTCAGAGTTCTGAGGCTATTGTTACTGGGTAAGTAGCAAAGATGTGGGAGGGGTACATTCTGCACCCCAGCCTTAAGGTCATGGTGTTAGAAAGCCAAGTGGTCATTTCAACTGTGTTTATAGAAACCAACAATCAAATGTGAATAGAAACTGTAGAAGCTCCTGCAGGCAACTGCCTCAGAGCTGACCTGAGTTATTTGATGGAGTTCATAGAGATGATTTTGAAATTTTTATTAAAAACTTAGAATTCGATATTCCAAGTTGGTGGCTGCTCATGAATCTCCCCATCTGGGCTCCAGGAGAGTGAGCTGAGGAAAGAGTATCTATGTGAGCTTAGTAAAGAAAGAAAGAGGAGAGTTCATTATGATAGAGCTTATGCCATGAAATTCATCCCTATCCACAAAGGTCATGGTGGAGGAGGGTGCTGTTTCTCTTTATTTAAGAGTAAATTTAGAACCAGAAGCCACTTACAGAAACCCATGTACCAACATAGCTCTATCCAGGGATGTCTCCATCCACCCTGCTCCCATCCCTGGGTTGAGGGCTGGGTAAGGTATTACTCTTTTGCATTTTACCATCAAGAACTAATGGAGTTATCAGAAGGTTTGGTAACTTTGGTGAATGTGTGTTTGTGTGTGTGTACATGTGTGGTATCAGCACACGTGTACAAACATATATAACCAGTTTGGACACGTTGCCTGTCCAATTCTCTTCTACTCTGTCCCTCATTTAAGGGTCACTGGATAAAGATGGGGAATTTTGTGCACCATTTGTACATAGGGTCTTCCACAAGAAAATCAGAGTTTCTGGCAGATTAATCAGTAAATTAGAATCTTTAGTAGAGCTTAAAATGTGTCCAGGTAGGTCACAGACCTATTTACATGTTCAGAAGGTGCTCATGTCCTCTGCCTCTCTCCATTTGGAGACTTTACTATAGCACCTTCTTCCAGGGTTTTGCCCCTTTCTGGGGTCACCTGCCTTTGAGAATGTACTCAATGCATCCAGCCAGCTCTTTTAGGAGAAGGCTCCTGAATCATCTCTGCCAGCTGGGATCCCACAGAGTAAAGTGTTGGTTGCTAAACCACCATGTCATAGCAAGTTAGAAGACAGCCAAAGTGAGGACTCCCTAATATGGAAATACAAAGTTGAATGATGTCCACAAGCCATTTCCAGTAGGTGATTTGGCAGAAGTACAGAAATACACTTTTGCCTCATTTTGATTATGGGCTATGCTAATAAAGATGAGATTTCCTACCTAACTAGAGTTTCATCTTCTTAAGAGACAGTCCAGTGGGGAAGGTGGAATTGGAATGGGGTTGTTCAAAAACTATTTCCAATCACATGTAAGAACCACCGTATTTTTGCCTTGGAAACACGACTTTGAGTTACAACTGTATTGGTAAATTTTGAACACATCAAGCTAATAATATGCCAGTTGGCAAAGGGAATTCAAGCAATCTTGTTTTTTTTTTTTTCTCTTTCCCTCCTTTTTAAAAATATAGTTCAGTGACACTAAGTACATTTGCATTGTATGTAACCATCATCACCATCATCCATTTTCAGAACTTTCTCATTTTTCCAAATGGAAACTCTGTACACATTAAATGCTAATTCTCCATTTCCTCCTCCCCCAGCCCTTGGCAACTTCTACTTCCTATCTCTATGAATCTGACTATCCTAGGTACTACTTGTAAGTGAAATCATACAATATTTGTCCTTTTTTAGCTAGTTCATTTTATTTAGCATAACGTCCTCAAGGTTCATCCATGTTATAGCATGTATCAGAACTTCCTTCCTTTTTATGACTGAATAATATTCCACTGTATGTATGTACCACATTTTGTTTATTCATCCATCCATCAATGGATGCTTGCATTGCTTCCTATTCCCCTCCTTTAATTCTTGCCAATTGCCTCTGCTTTACTCTCCAATGAAGTAAGAAAAGGAAACTTTCTTGTTATGACACTCCCATGAGTTAAAATTGTTCCCTTTCGCTATGAAGTTCAAGCAGGTGACTTCTTGGAGGCAAATGGAGGAGGATACATGGGGCTGGTACACATGAATGAATTGGATTTATCTTCTATATTCAGAATCTCATTGCTAATCAGTACAACAGCCAAAGTTTAAGTGAGCATGGAGGCTAAACTGTCATCTATTCTCCCCGCTCAAGTGCCCCAATCTTATCCCAGAGAGGTACTAGCAGGCAGGAAGAAGTGCAGCCCTCGCCCTTGGGGAGCATGTCTCTGGGTTACGTATTACAAGGTGAGACTTCAAAATGGGGGAAGGAGTTCTGGGGTCAGGGACAAATGATCCAACAGACCTATTACAGTTTATTGAAGGGTTCCAGCCTGGTCTCCTAGGGACCCCTATCCTACAGCAGGGTACTGTCAAGGGAACCCCAACTTGGCTTCTATAATAACGTCTCACGCTCTGGCTATAAATGACTCAATAAAGGTTTATTACCAGGACCCAGGAGGAAGTTGTGATTACTTAAATCTGGATGTGTCCTCCTCAAACCACATGGTATGAGGAAAGACAAAGGGGGAAGCCTGGAACATTGGTCCTAGGACATTATCAACCCAGGATGGCTAACATTAGCAACATCTCTGGGCTGGAATTTGGTCTTTGACCCTAGTCCACCTAAAAATTCACATTCCTGAGTCCTGGCAGCTTGAGTCTTTCTATGGCTTAATGATAAGGCTAGCCAACACTTACTGGGTGCTTACTATAAATTTTGGCCAAGTGTTTGGCACAAAGAATGCCCTTAATAAATGTTTTCTGTCTTTACTATTAATGAACATTTTAAATACTTTACATCATTTAGTGAGTAAAACTTTATGATATATACTATTGTCACCATTTTACAGGTGAGAAAACTGAGGCATAGTGATACTAAATGACTTTCTTCTGGGTTGAACAGAACCAATAGAAAATCAGAAAGTTTTTATAAAGCCCTCACATTTTATAAAACCAAGCTCTTGAGGGGTTCAGAGAGGCTAACGTCCATGCCCAAGGCCACACAGCTCGTAGGTGGCAGGGCTGGTTTTCGATCAAATCTGTTTGGAACAGAGCCTACTTTGTTGGTGTTGTTGTTGTTATTTTTGTTTTTGTTTTTGTTTTGTTTTGTTTTTCAGACAGGATCTCACTCTGTCACCCAGGCTGGAGTGCAGTGGTGTGATCATGGCTCACTGTAGGCTCCACCTCCTGGACTCAAGCCATCCTCCCACCTCAGCCCCCTGAGGAGCTGGGACTACAGGCATGCACCTACATGCCCAGCTAATTTTTTGATTTTTTTTTTTTGTAGAGATGGGGATCTTTATATATTGCCCGGGCTGGTCTTGAATTCCTGGCTTTAAGTGATCCTCCCACATTGGCCTCCCTCCCAAAGTGCTGAGATTATAAGCAGAAGCCACTGCACCTGCTCAGAGCCTAAGTTCTTCCACTCTCTCTGCTGATTGTATCTTAGTCATCCCTCCCCTGCTCTGGGCCACATGTACACAGAGCCCATGGGGTAAAGGCATCAAGAAGCAAGACCTGGGAGTTATTAACAGGAAACTGAACTTCGAATTCCTACGCGTCCCCTCCTTCCCTCATCCCCAAAAGCCTATAGAGATAATCACATCTTCTTTAAGTTGCTTTTATGAGAATTAAATAGGTCATGAGTACAAAGTCCCTGGTACAGTGTCTGGCATGGAACATGTCCTCTAGCCCAGATTGTGCCACCTGCTATTTAATATGGCCTGGGGACTGGGTGTAGCTCGGGGTACTTGGTATTTCAACAAGGTAGCAATTATCTGGGCCGACCTGGATTTTATATGCTCCTCAAGTGCTAATGGGTTGGGTTGGCCCTTGTTTTACATCACCTTGATTTTAGAAGCATATGTTGGCTATTTTTTCTCCTACTCTTTTAGCACCAAGAACCAATCTGATATTTTTAAATACCTGAAAGGTGCCTCTTCCCAATTAATTACATTGAAATTGTACTAGACTGAAATTAATTCGAGCCTTAAGGAGGGTTTCTGAGCCCTATTCTGCAGTTAGCCAGATACCATGAACATTTGAGTTTCCTTTTTTCTACCTTCCCCTCCCTCCAGGTTCTTCTGCCATTATGAATTTTATTTATGAAACATTTTTCCTTCCTTTATAATTATGTTTTCCATAAGAAGAACATCTAACAGCCACCTCCTGGCTGGGCTAGAGTAATTGTTTGAATTTTTTGACGATGTGCAATTTCAAAGGTTTGAGTTTATATAGATTACTTTGAATTTATCTCCACAAGTGCATCGGGAGAGAAGCTGCTGCCTGCTTCATGAAGTATTGTAAGGCCTGTAGCCACTGAGCACTGGCATTTGTGTGGATAGTCTGTTTATCTAAATGGATTTCTGTCAAACATACACCATAATAAACCAGATTTTGCCAGCTTGTCCTGTGTAAGTACCTCCTGATGTTCCCTGTGAATTTGTCAATACCAAGGTCAGCTGTGGTGCCTGGGCCCAGGGACAGGTGTGGAGAGAAGATCAGCTGACAGTCACAGTGCCCTCTCTCCCTCCTCACACTGGTCAGCTGTGAGCCAGGGGTGACAGGGCACAGGCAGACAGAGGAGAGGGCAGCGCCAGGGCTGGAGAGCTCATGTCTGTCCAGGTGCTGGGAGGAGAGATGGCCAGCTGGGCAGATGGACAGGGCCCTGAACACCAGATGAGAGCCCCGCAAGTGGCTATGTTGAAAAGGGCAGAGGCCAGAGCCACCTATAAAGGGACTGTCTCCTCACGGTGACCCAGTCTGTGCCACAGAGAGGTGGAACTTGTAAAGCAAGCCATAAAGCCTCCCATTCAAAGCCGTATATATTTATAGAGATATAAATGAAGTTTAATGCCAGTGAAACTCACTATAAAAGCAAAAGACTTCATCTGTATCTATACTTCAGGTGCAGATCAATGCAGGGCTTCCTGCCTTTCTGCAAATGAGAGCTATCTGTGAGCACGTGTGCCCACTCGCTCACACATAGCCCAGCTGCCTTGCTCTGGAGCCAGCCATGGGATGGGAGGGACAGAGGTCTTTTGAGCATCTGCAAGTGAGGCACCCAGCAACGATGCGCTCCCCTTTCCTGCTAGGGCTGTTTAGAAACAGGAAGAAGAAAGACAAAAAGGGAAAGGCACTGCCAAAACCAAGCTGCTTCAAACAGTCAGGAGCCTGGCTTTAAATAAAACAATTTGAGGCAGGTAGGGCTTTTCATCTACCTTGGAAGCTGCCAGGTTTCTGCTCCTCAGACCTCCAGATGGGATGTGACTGCAAAGCCCACCTGACCAGTTCCACCGTCTAAGTGTCTCCACTGACCTTGCATCCCCTGCTGCCCATGCTCACCAGGCAGAAACACTCAATGAAACTCTGACCAACAAGAGTTTGAATCTTGGCTCTGCCACTTACTAGCTGTGTAACTGTGGGGAAACTAACTGTGGGGAAATCCATTGACTTCTCTGAGCCCAGTTTCCTCACCCATGAAATGGGGTAAATAGCTCCTACCTCTCAGAATTGCTGTGTCTCTTAAATGAGATGTCATTTTCTACAAAAAGACGTGTAACAGCCCTTAGCACATAGAGATTCTTCAATTAATAGAGTACTCACTTTGTGGGAATTCCAGACAGGAAGTGTGTATTTCAAGGCTGGAGATCAGGGGCACAAGGTTGCCCTCATATATGTCAACATATGTTGACATATCTTCTCCCCATGGAGTGGAGGAGGCCCTATTTGGCCTGAGGTTGGCTGCAGGAATGAGACATTGCATTCTTGAGACAGGCAGTGGCCTTGAGCCCTCTTCCCTTCTCATGCTGTCACCAGCTCTCCCTGGCTACAAGGCCTCTGAGCTCAAGGGAAGGTTGGCTGACCAAATAAGATAGCTCTTATCTCCATGAAGTTGCCCTTGGTGGGGCCTGGCTATGTCCTCATTACTGACTCCCTCACAAGGAAAGAAGCAGCAGTGTAACCCACTGGGGCGTGGTTTCCCTGGGAAGTGTGTCTTGGCTAACTAGGGATGCCCTTCCATACTGGACCCTTGAGAGGTCAGCAAATCATGCCAAGGGCTTGAATTTCGTTGTGGGCCACCCTTCATCCAGGAGCGGGGCCAGGTGAGATGTTCTTGAAGGGAGGAAAGCATGCTGTTGATCTGCACCGTGATCTGTTCCAAGTGGGGTGTGGGGAGGAGACCACTATCAGTCAATCTCTCATTAAAAATGGTCTGAGGCACCATGCCTGAGTTATTAAAATGCAAGGCAAGAGTGTGCCATGCCCTCCCCTCTACCCCTACCCCTTTTTCCATTTGTGTTTTATCAGCTTAATTTAGTGAGAATGAGAAACACAGGCAGCCATTCTTGGAGACCGGGAGGGAAAGGGACGAAAGTCCCGAGAGGGCCTGGGGTGACTTCTCCCGCCATGTCTTCACTCTGACCCAACAGAGCCCTCCCAAGCAGCATCCTTCTTTGTGACTGAAGGCCCAGGAGATAGTGAGAAGGGCAGAGACCTCTCTTTCTCTCTGCACTCACCCTCTTCCACTGTTTTCACTATTTCTTGTGGGGAGGAGGGGTCCTGTGGGCCTCTGGCAACCACACCTGACATTCACTAACTCTGTGACAGTGGGAAATCTGGGAAAGGACCCAGCTCCCACTATTTGAAATGTTTTGACCTTTTCATTTTAAGTTCTTAAGGTCAAATATTGCTAAAGAGATTATTTTCCAGTGGCAAAAGCCTACAAGAGAGGAAAAATTGCATTTTTACTTCTAACGTTTTGCATCTCACTCCAGAGCCAGGCTCAGCAACTGGCCTGACCAGAGCCTGCCAGTGATGAAAGAGGAACTGTGGCAAATGGTTACCTGAGCTCTGATTTGGGGATGTTTAGGATCTCCTGGTTCAGAAATCACCGGCTGGGTCCCCAAATAGCTCCACCTCTATTTTCAATAGCAAAATAATTGCTAACGTCTACATGACAAAAACTATTTTCAGGCAATGATCTAAGTATTTCATGTATAGAAACTAACTGATCTCAACAATCTCTTTTGGAATGAGGTGCTATTGTTACCCCCATTTTACAAGTGGGGAAACCAAGACACAAAGTTTACAAAACCTGCCTGAAGACATGTGACAAACGGCAGAGCCAGAATTTGAACCCAGGGATTCTGTGCACTTAATGACTGTGCTGCCTCTGAGCATCACGCAGAAACCTTCCAGGTTCCCCGTTGCCAGAGAGTGGCACAAGGAGCTGGACAATTACAGTCCTTACAAGCTTGGTCTGAACTACAAAGGTCAGGTTGAAAGTAAGACCAGAACAGTCATTATTTCTCTATGGGGCTTGGTTCTGCCAGTCCTACCCCTCTTCCTTGGGGAGTCATTCTGTTTTTTTAACAAGGCCGCATCTAACTCTCACGAGATGAGAAAAGAATACAGGTCCAAAGTAAGTGAATTTTCTTAAATGGGTTTTCCTTCATCCAGTCTCACAAGGTAGTGTCAATTCTTGTCTATCCACAAAAGCCTCATTCACTTTGTGGCTTATTCACTTTGGAGATTATCTGGGCCAAAGTTGTAACTACTCATCCACTTGTGGGCCACTTCTTTTAACTCTGATCTGCCATCACGAAAAATGAATTCCTAAAATGGATTCTGAAATGATTGGTCCAGCTGGGCAGGAATATGGATGGCAGATACAGCCAAGCCCAATTTGTTCCTGTGGAGGTTTCTTGTTCAGCTGTGAGGCCCTAAATTGAGCACTAATGGTAGCCAGAGCCTCCAGAAGATTCAAGGGGAGGTAGGGGGTGCTGGTGGGGGTATGGGGCAATGCAAGGGCAGCCCAGGCATATCCCTGCTCTGGAGTCAGAGATGGAGATGACAGCAGGGTATCAGCAGAAGAAGCAGGTGGAATGTTCAGCACTTTATAGCCACTCACAACATGCCAGACACAGCAGCAAACCATGCCGACAGACTCATACCAGAGGAGGTGCACTGGGGTCCCGGCAGGCCTGAAAACCCCAGTGTAGGCTGGGTTAGAAGCTAGGGTTTAGTTCTTGCATCAGGTGCTGAGCAGAGACAGTTGGCAGGGGGGCGCATCACAGCTCTGGGTAAGGTGATTCAGGGCTGAGAACCCATGCCAGGCTTGGAACAACTACCCACAGGCAGCAGGACACAGAGTAAGCATGAGTTCTGGAGTCAGTGAACGTGAACCAGAATCTTGGCTCTGCCCGCTGTCCCCCCTTAATGAAATCATTGAGCCTCTCTGAGCCTTCATTTTCTAGTCTCTAACATGGGAATAATAATTACTGTCCATAATTTTGTGAAAATTGAATAAGGCAACATATATAGGACTCTGGGCACTTAATTGGTACTCTGAAAATATTTATTCCCCCAGTAGAAATAATAATTTCCTGCATTTTGTTTGTGTTTTATACTTTTCATAGTCATATGCTATATTTGATCTGCACAACCATTGGTGAAGGTAAGCAAAATGACTGTTATTAATTACTTCCAATTTATACATGGGAGAATTGCTATAGAGTTTCAGTGACTTGCCCAAGATAGCACAGGGCAATAAGTGACAGAATTGAGATCGCAACCACACTAACCCAGACCTGTCAGTTGAAACATTTATGGTTCCCTTTGTTGTCCTGTAATTGGGCTGGTCATTGAAATCACAACGGTCAAAAAGACCCACTGTTCCGATGGCCAGAAGACAGAACCAGCTCTGTGGGCTCTGCAGTATCTCTGTGGATACTGGGCAGGGCCTGGGGTGTCCTTTAGAGACTTTGGTACCAGGTCTTTCAAGTCCTCTTATTTCTACAATGTGTTCTGAGGTAGCTTCCTTAGTAACTTAGTGCTGAATGCTATAGAGGACAAGCTTCCTTTAAGTCAAATATCGTTGGCTTTCTGCTCCCAGACAGACATCTTGGGAGCCTGAGTCACTGAGCATGGCCACTGCAAAGGAAGCATCTTCCACCTCATTCCTCCACTAACCACAGAAGACAAAGCCTGTGTGTGCTGCAGATCAGTAGCCTCAAATGTTAGCTCCACAGAGAAGCCCACTATAGTACTCTTATGTAAAATAACTCTCCTTGTCACCACTCTCCCACTTTATTTTTGTTTATCACATTTATCACCAGCCAACATAGTATATATATTTGTTATTTCTTCCTTATTGTCTGTTCCCTCTCAACAGAATATAAACCTGGTGAGAATAAAGACATTATCTGTCTTACTCACAGTTGCATTCCCAGCCTGGAATTCTGTTGGCATTCAGTAAATATTGGTTGAGTGAATGAACAAATGGGTTTTCATCCAGTGTTCTCTATTTCAACAAGCTGTTATTAAAGATCTTCTCTGTGCCAGTCATTTCATTAAAGGCTGAAAACCGTGGTTTCACTAAAGGTGAAGTTCAGTGACAGATGGCTCCCTGTCTTTGAGGATCTTCCAATCTGGTTGGAGTAGAGGGGGAGTCACAAAGATAACTTCCTAGCATTGTGCTAATGTCTAGGAACCAGCTGTGTCAAGTAGAAGAGGGAAGGGTGACTCATTCTGCTCAGGGTATCTTATTAAGTTCCACGAAGGAGATGACAGGTGGGTTGCATACTAAGGGTGCGTAGGGCTTTGCCAACCCAGAAGGGGCACTCCAAGTAGAAAGAACAGCATATGCAAAGGCTCAGAGTCCTAGAAAAGGCATATTGGAAGGTAACCAAGAAATGTGATGTGGCTAAAACAGAGAAGCACTGGGCCTTGGTGCACGTGGTAGTGAGAATGGTGAGATGATACTGAAAAAGGAGATTGGAATTTGGTTTTCCCTTCAGAATACTAATGGAGAGAATTACCAACTGCTCAGAGTACCTTAGGCATGAGATCTTAAGCTACGTTGTAGGATGCAAGTTTGTTGCCTCTTTCATCAGAGAATTACAGGAGCAACTTAGCTCAATTTTATTCACGATGGAGATGCTCTTTTATGTTAGTCACAGCTTTTACTGCAAGATCTCCAAGTCCAAGAGTGATGGAAGGACTTGGGATGAGGAGATGGGACCCACATAGCTGCCAGATTCCTCATCTTTGGTAGAATGCTGGGGGATGCCGTGCTGTTCTCGTTTTAACAACTTAAGGCCAGTTCCCAGCCACCCACAGTGATTCATTCATTCTAGATAGTTTCATAAAAATGACACCACTCAGATTGGTAATATAGAGATTAAAAGCAAGATTGTTTAGTGAGAATGAGAGATACAGAAATAAATGAATGAAAGAACAGGAAGGGAGGGAGGGAGGAAGGAAAATACTAGGCATGGTGGCTTATGCCTGTAATCCCAGTGCTTTGGGAGGTTGAGGCAGGGGATTGCTTGAGGCCAGGAGTTTGACGGTGCAGTGAGCTATGATCTCACCACTGCACTCTGGCCTGGAGACAGAGCAAGACCCTGTCTTGAAAGGAGGACAGAGAGAGAGAGAAAGAGAGGCCTTAGACCAGAAACTTGAATGCTCATTCTGTTTGCTCTAACTGTGGCTTATTTAAGAAAATTGTCCATTCTGCTTGCTAAATCCCTTCTCTTCTGGAAAGAGGATGTGGTTGGGAGGCTCCCATGCCAGGGGCTCCACTCCAGGAAAATGCTTCCCTATTGATTTATGTGTCAGCAATTCAAATGGGGGTATTTATACTGCGGCTGAATCACCTAATAAAAATTTAAATTATTGTTAAAAAAAAAAAAAACGGAAGGAAGGAAAAACTCCTCAAGGAACAACCTGCTAAGGAGAATAAAAAATAGCCACACATAGGATATGAGGACCTCAGGAAAGGAACTGGAACACTAGGGTTGTGAGGTTCACCAAGATGTGCCTCAGGTCCTTGCATTTCTCCTCTTGAATGCCTCTCCCTCTGATCCAAACACTTCTCCAAGGCTTCATCACTCATTAGCTCGGGAGCCTGGGTAAATAACAGGCATTTCTCTCTTACCTATTCTGTTCCTTGAGTAGGAGGAAACAATGGAATCTCAAATATCACCTATGCAAAGCTCTTGGAAAGAGCATAACACATAGTAGGTACTCAACAAATATTGATTTCCCTACCTCCTTTCCCCAGTGTAGGATCCCATATTCAGCTGCTTCTTCAAAGGCCATGCCCTATAGCCTATTAAAATCTGATTGCAGCCAGCCGCTGTCCTACTTGAAAGGCCCTGAGCCACTAAATCACACCTATGTATAAATGATTGATAATGAATTAATAGGTTAGTGGTAGCACTTATGGAAAGCAGAAGGCAAGAACCAAAGGAAGCTTTAATGGCAGAATGTTAGAAACCAGTTACAGGCTTCTGTAGTGAGAATTTGGGTGATGGGGCTTCAGCAGAGTTCCTTAAATCATGCCTGCTAGGAAACCACCTCCCTCGTTACCTGTAAGGACAGATGGTGCACAGGGTCAGAAGAGCAGAGATTAGGACCCTCAAACTTTGGTCTTGGCATCAGAGGGCTTACCTACTTGCTGACCATATCCTTGACTTGACAGTGTCATTAACTGTACTGTCTCCAAAGTCTTGACTTCAGGCCTCCTGACAGCTTGTCTTTTCCTTCTGGCTCTAGTATTCCAACTCCAGCAATTACACAGTTGCAGCCTCTGACCTTGCCTCTCTTTAGCCATCCATAGCCTCACCCTGGCCTCACCTTAACCAGGCTTAGAGTCTACTATCCATTGTTACCACTGATCTCCTGCAGAAATCTCTCTGGACTTCTTTTCTTGTATTCATCTGGCAAAACTCCAACCTGGTTAAACCCAGTTTCTGGTCTACCCACACTTATGTCTGAACAACTATACATTGCCAGAGAAAAATAGATAGTTGTGCTGACTGTTGTCACTTAACAATAATGATCATAATTCCCAAATGAATACTAGAAATAGTCTGGCAATCTCACTATATTTTCCTAGTAAGTTACCTTTCCTGCCTCCGCAATTTTATTTCTCCTTTCTCAAGAGATGGCTGCCCTCCCTTTTTAATCTTCTCTCAGATGATGACCTTACCTTGTATTTTATAGACAGGCAGTCCCTCATCTCCCTGCCACTACTCCATACCTCTTGTTGTCCCTGTGCCCATCCTCTTGGCCTTCCCTTTTTATACATGGGTGCCATGGCCCTGCTTCTTGCCAAGGCCAACCCTCCCCAAGTGCCCTAGACCACACCCTCTCATGCTTCCTAAACCTCTGTTCCTGCAATTATCACCACTTGAATCCTCAATTTCTCTCTTACTACTTTGTTTTCCTGTAAGCATAGAAATGTGTTCTGATATCTCCTACCTTGAGAAAGTGAAAGCCTCTCTTGACTCTACTGTCCTTCTAGTTTCCACCCTATTTCTCAGCTCCCATCTCTAGCAAAACTTACTGGAAACATCACTGTTTCCAATTCTCACTTCCAGTCTCTCTTCTCCCAAGCAGGCTTCCATCCTCACTACTCCAAAGAGACTGCTCTTGTCAAGGTCTCCAGTGAACTTCATCTCATCAAATCTCCTGGTCATTTGTCTGTGTTAACTTGGTACTTGGCCTGTCAGCATTATTGGACAATTATTCCTCCTTACTATTGGGAAAACGGGTCCATGATAATTATTATGGATACATTTGGGGTTTTAAACAAAGATCTCATGGATCCAAAGTTTTAGGCAATGTGGACCTCCTAAAAAGATTCACAATTTTGTTTTACTCCATATGGACTGTTAAGTAGACAACAGGGTCAAACAGCAAGGTCATACAGTCAGGAGAGTTCCCTTGGCTTTGCTTAGGCAGTCCCCTTCTGAGAGCCTGGCTTCTTTCTCTGGAGCCATCAAGGAATAGGCAGGGAGAAAGGATCTTCCTTTCAGTCCAGTGTTGATCTGTGGCTTCTTCATGCCCTTGGAGTGCTTGGCTGTCACTCCTTACATGCCACATTGGGGCTCATTCAAGCTGATTTCCCCAGCCCTGCCCACTTCCACCTCTCTGTTGATTTACATATAATCAAGGGCTATTTGTCTATCATATTTACTTCATGAAAAAGTCATTGCTTTAAGGATTTCATAACATGCTATCAAATAAATTATTTTGAAAAAATAATATTTTAAAAATACTCAGCCTTTGTGATAATTTGTGATCACATTTTGTCTTTCAATTTTTCTTTTATATTTTATATCATTGGCCTGGATTTGGTCTTTAAAAGTCTGAACCTCAAATGCAGATCTTGCTCAGGCATTTGCTGACCTACAACCAATGAAAAAGATGTTTGCTTAGTCACAGAGTATATTCTGCTTTGCAGAGGTACTTTCTCTGACCACAGACAAGGAGGGTAGTTTCATTCCTTGTGAAAACTCACTGAACAACACCCTCAGACCCTTATTTGACTACAGGCACCTTAGGAGATTGAGGAGGGATATTTGAGATGCAACTTTACTTTCATATTAAGGTTCAGGCCTAAACTGCAGAAAATCTATACAATCACAATTTTTAACTTAAAACATTAATCAGCAACAACTTGGACTTCCTCCTACATATCCAAAGATCCCACCAAATATATTGCTGCTTATCATTTCCTGGTCTTCTATAGCACTGCTGAGTATAACATAGTGTAGATGCCTGTATCATCTGAGTAACATGATTAGTTGGCGGGTGTTGGTATGGCCTTTTATTACTTATCTGTGTAATCTTTGAGATGTTCTTGAGGACTGGTACTTTAGCATACCCAATAGCACTAATAACTTTATATGTTCTTCTGTTATCATATTTACTATCATTTAAGTAATCAATTTTCTGCTCCATTTATTTGTCCATTCTATGAAAGAAGTGCTGGAAACCTCAGGGTTGCTCCTAAACACTCTAAACCCTTTTTTTTTCTTATTGCATTTTTTATGAACTTGGCACCTCTAATGCTTCCTCCCATCACTCCACTTTCGTTTCCATGACACATTCTGAAGTACAGAAACACAAACACATTGTAGAGTCCTCAAGTAAGAGACACCCAGGCTTCAGGAACTGTCCTAGGTGCTGAATATCCAGCAGTGACGAAGGTCTCTGAGCTCCTGAAACATTCATTGGGGAAGACGTGTAACACATCCATCGCCAAGTTCTATTGACTTTACCTCCTTAGTATCTCTTACATCAGGACATTCCTCTCCATTTCTAGCCCGCTAGCACCTTAAACTGCCTTCGTCTTTCTCTTCTGCTATTAAAACAAGTTCCTATCTTCCCCACATCCTCTCTTGCCTGTTTTTCCCCCCAAATTTTGATCCTTTATTTTCTTTAGAATAAATCGTTGCCATGACTATTATTGATGAAGAAACAGATGTCACTGAATTATTGAGAGCTATGGTCATCATGGATGTTAACATCTGGGATGTGTTTTGTGAACACTTGTGATTTTAGGTACAGAATTTAAGGTGGTGGAAGTTGTGTCTGTTGAGACTCCTGATGTTGCCATTTTTGACAATGCTGTGGTTTTCATGGTGATGACTGTCATATTGCTTAAGACTGAGGAAACTAAAGTTTGTGATAATTCCACAGTGCTGTGGGAAGGTTCACTTATATGGCTAGAAGGCATACGTTGGATATTCTAGTTCTAGAGATTGGGAAGTTCAAGATCAAAGCACTAGCAGATTCATGTTTGGGTGAGAGGTTGCCTCCTGCATAGATGGTACCTCTTCATTGCATCCTCACATGGTGGAAAGGGGCCTGTTGCTTTTTCCCAGTCTATTCTCTACACTTTCATTGATGGTATCAGCAATATGTATATCTGATCATGTCACTCCCCTCTTAAAACCTTCAAGCACTTCCCATTGATCTTAGGACATAGGCGAAAGTTCTTAACGAGGCTCTACATTATCCAGTCCCTGTTTCTCTCTCTAGCTTTGCTCCCTCTCACACCCTGAGCTCAAGCCACGCTTGGCTGTTTTGTGAGTTCCCCACATTCCCTAGTGTCTGTTCTCTGTTCTTCCCCTTTTTCCTCCTTCCCCTCCCCTCCAGGCCATTTCGCCATACCTTCCTGCCTCTGCCAAACTCATTTTTATCTGAAGATCTCAGCTGAGATGCCCCTTCCTTCAGGAAGCCATCCCTGGCTCCCCAGACCAAGCCAGGTGCCACGGTTACATGTTCTCATAGAACCTTCTAAGTTTCTTTTTATCATTTGAAAATTTTAAAGTGTGAAACATAACACATACATAGAAGTGTACAAAAAACATAAACATTAAATTTAATCAATAACAATAAATCAAATTCCCCATGACCACCCTTCAGGTCAAGGAATAGAACATCACTAAGACACCGAGAAGAACACCCCGATATGGTTTGGATCTGCGTCCCCACCAAATCTCATGTTGAATTGTGATCCCCAGTGTTGTAGGTGGGGCCTGGTGGGAGGTGACTGGATGAGGGGAAAAGATTTCTCATGAATGGTTTAGCACCATCCCCATTGGTACTGTCATCATGATAGTGAGTGAGTTCTCACTAGACCTGATTGTTTAGAAGTATGTAGCACCTCCCCCTCCTTGCTGTCTTCCTCTTGCTGTGGCCATGTGAAGTACTGGCTCCCCCTTTGCTGTCCACCATGACTGTAAGTTTCCTGAGACCTCCCCAGAAGGCAAGCAAATGCCAGCATCATGCTTCCTGTGCAGTCTGCAGAACTGTGAGCCAATTAAACCTATTTTCTTTATAAATTACCCAGTCTCAGGTATTTCTTTATAGTAATGTGAGAACAATGATCACATTACTAATGAGAACCCTGATCACAAACCCTCACCTCCATTGGCAATAACTGCTTTCTTGGTAATAATTTCCTCACTTTTGGAGGGTTTAGAATTTATAAGCATAGAAATATATACAATTTATATATCCAATATCAATTTTCTCAAATTTGCTCAAAATATTTAAAATAAAAATATATCCTCTATAAACATATAAGTTACATATAAATTTGTCAGTTATTTCCTGTTAGGAGCCAAGAAAAAATAAATTTATATATTTAATTATTGAGACAAAATCTCACTCTGTTGCCCAGGCTGGAGTGCAGTGGTGTGATCTTGGCCCACTGAAATCTCAGCCTCCTGTGTTCAAGTGATTCTCAGCCTCCTGAATAGCTGAGATTACAGGTGTGAGCCACCATGCTCAGCTAATTTTTAAAAAATTATTTTTAGTAGAGACGGGGTTTCATCATGCTGGCTAGGCTGGCCTCAAACTCCTGGCCTCAAGTGGTCCACTCGCCTCGGCCTCCCAAAGTGTTGGGATTACAGATATGAGCCACTATGCCTAGCAAAATAAATGTATCAGTTTGGAAATATATATATATATTCTAACCATATATATAAGACTGCTTAACTAATATCCATGTTTCCCAGGAGACTGTAAGCTCCAAAAGAGAAAGGATAGAGTCTCTTTTGCTCACCTTTGTCTTTCCAGAGTCCTGCCCAGTCCCTAGTGTGTAGTGAATCCTCGATACATATTTGGAGACTGAGTGGAGATGACACCCAGGTAGACTCCAGGTAAGGGCTGAACTCTTATGAGAGTCCTTCTAAGGACCTCTTTTTAGAAGGGGGCTGCAAATTGGGCATTAGGGCATCCACTGTGTATAAGAAACATGTTTAGATGCCTCTGTCATGTTCCTCCCAAAAACCTTAAATAAGAAAGGTGATTAAGAAAGTTATGTGGGAAAATAATTCTGTCTATTGTACATCTTTCTATGTATCTGTCTGTTTTTTTATTTATCCAACCATGTAATATTATACAAACGCACACCTATTAAAATATATCAGAGGCTGGGCGCAGTGGCTCATGCCTGTAATCCCAGCACTTTGGGAGGCCAAGGTGGGCAGATCATGAGCCCAGGAGCTTGAGACCAGCCTGGCCAATATGGTGAAACCCCATATCTATTAAAAATACAAAAATTAACCCATCGTGGTGGCATGCGCCTGTAATCCCAGCTACTTGGGAGGCAGAGGCAGGAGAATCGCTTGAATCCGGGAGGCAGAAGTTGCAGTGAGCTGAGAATGAGCCACTGCACTCCAGCCTGGGTGACAGAGCAAAGCAAGACTCTGTCTTGGGGGGTGGGAAAAAACACAACTATATATATATATATATATATAGCCTGTACTATATATATACACACACACACACACACACACACATACACACACACATATATATATAGCCTGTACTATATATCTATAGTATACATAGTATCTATAGTATACATACTATATATACATAGTATATATAGATATATAGTACAGGCTATATATATAGAGTTGTGTATATATACACAGGCTATATATATACACATATATTTATGTGTGTGTGTGTGTATGTGTATATATATATATATATATAACAAAAATAGGCCAGGCACAGTGGCTCATGCCTGTAATTCCCCAGCACTTTGGGAGGCTGAGGCAGGCAAGTGGCTTGAGTTCAGGAGTTCAAGACCAGTGTGAGCAACGTGGTGAAACCCTGTCTCTACAAAAAAACACAAAGATTAGCTGGGCATGGTTGTGTGCACTGGTAATCCCAGCTACCTGGGAGGCTGAGATGGGAGGATCGTTTGAACCTAGGAGGCAGAGGTTGCACTGAGCTGAGATGGTGCTACTGTACTCTAGTCTGGGCAACAGAGTGAGATCTTGTCTCAAAAAATTAAAAAGACTGGAAAAAATGAGCATGGTAGAAGAATAGGGTGGGAAAAATGGTTACTGTCTCATAAGCAGGCATAAGTATTGGCGTCCACTCATGACCTACAGGAATAAACCCTTTCCCTGTCAGCAACTTGGACTAGAAGATGGCGAAGAAATAAACTGTGTCTCAGGGATTTGATTCATGAGGCAGAAAACCCATGGCGGGATCATGGAAACACATGAATTATTCACAATTCAAACCGATAGGGGAAGGAGGAGGAGGGGAATGACCAGGAAAGAAACATCAAGGAAATGAAACCCTCCATGGCCAGGGAGGGCCCTGGAGGGTGGCAATGGGAACAGCCTCCCAAGGGCACCAGGCCAGAGTGGTGGAGGGAGGAAAGCCCACCGGTGACTTGGACATGGGAACTGAGAACACCTGGAGGGAGTGAGGGTGGTCTTGCAATCCTGGGATGGGTAAACTGAGGGAGTGTTCCTACATCTGAAAGTCAGTCACAGCTGGGGTAGCAGCCCAGCAGCTCATGATTGGGTTTAAAAACAAATTCTGATGCCAGGCTCACTGCTGTCCTGTGATTGCAAGAGAGGGGAAGCACATCCGACCAGGGAGGCAGGCTGGTCAGTGGGGCGGGGGAGGGTGCTGATGGATCTGAGAATCAGGGGAGTGTGGACGCGCAGGACGAGAGCAGGTGTCACCCTCTAGGAAGGGTTACTTTTCACTCCAGTTGATTTGAGTGTGTGAACAGGGTTGGGGAGCTAGGGAGAAAAGACAAGGTTTGTTCCTCAACACAAAAGAGAGACTTAGGGTTGTGCAGAAGAGAGAGGGAGCCCATGGTGAGTAGGAGAAAAAGGTGAAGGCAGGTTTCAGGAGCTGAGTAAGGCAGTACAGAATGAAGAGAAGCCCACAGCATTGTCAGGAGCAGGATTACAGCTAATGGGTTTCAAGAGACTCAGTTGGGAGGCAGCTGGGTGGAATGGGGGTGAATCGGTCTGGTTTAAAAACCTGGGTGGGGTGAACACAGCCAGTACATGTTTACTGCCCCACTAAGAGCATAGCACAACTCAGCATGCCCACATGTTTGTTGAGCACTTACTATGCAGCAGGCTGAGCATACAGAAAAAGGTCATCTCTCAAAGAGCTTACATTCTAACTCAAGGAAGTAGATAATAAACATGTAAACAAATAATCAAATAAGATTATTTTAAATACCCAAAAGAGCTATAGAAACAAGGAAATAGGGTGCTTTGTTAGAGACTCACAGTGTATGTGGGAAGTAGGGGCAGGGCTACTTTAGCAAGGGTAGTCAGGAAGCGCCTGCCTGAGGAGGTGGTATTGAAGCTGAGCCCTGAATGATGAACAGAAGCCAGTCTTGTGCCTATCTGAAGAAAACAGCAGAAAGCAGAATGTAGCTAAGCAATGAAGACAAACACGCATAAGACAAGGGTCCCATGTCCTCACCATACCTCTGCTTCCTTCATCTGAAAAATGAGAGGGTTGGGCAAGATGATTGCTAAGCCCTGCTCAGTGTGCTGTAAAATCTCAGAAAGTCTTCATGGAAAAGGTGGTACTTGAGCTGTATCTGGAAGAAAGATCCTTAGAGCGCTAGCGTGGTTATTTAAACCAGCACAAAAGCTATATAGTTTTCTAAAACCTTGAATGAGAACAAAATGGGAATATCTGCTTCCTCCTGATTGAGGTGTAATCCTCCTTCCTCCACTGGGCAGGAAACTTCTGTCCTAAAAGGCAGCCTTGCTCAAACTCTGTTGCCTCTGGAAGCCTTGTTGCACATTAAAATCTATTGCTTCCTGCTCCCATTGCAGAATACCTCTATTTGACCACTTATCTCATTTTGCCTTTTAAAATAGTTCATAGAGTTACCAACCTGTTTAAGCATCTACTTCCTTTACTTATGTGTAAACTCCTTGTTAAGCTCTGAGCCCAAGCACAGTTCCAGTCTCGGGGCAGGTGTCCCCATGGAAGTTAAAGGACCAAATGAATTGTGGATGTATTAGTCAGCTAAGGCTGCCATAATGAAACACCATAGCCTAGGAGGTTTAAACAACAGGAATTTGTTTTCCACAGTTCTAGAGACTAGATGTTCAAGATTAAGGTTCAAGCCAATGAGGTTCCTGGTGAGGGCTCATTTTCTGGCTTGCAGATGATCAACTTGTCAGTGTATCCTCACATGACAGGAAGAGAGAGAGAGCACAAGAGAGCAAGTGAGCTCTGGTCTTTCCCACTTCTTATAGGGATACTGATCCTATCTGATCAGAGCCCTACCCTTACGACCTCATTTAATCTTAATTACCTCCATAAGGACCTTATCTCCACATTGTCACACTGGGGTTTAGGGCTCTAATGTGAGTTTTGGGGACACATCCAGTCTATGACTGTAAGTGAGGATATGAGTGAGTGAGACAGCGCTAGAAACAGTCCAGGTCTCCCTCTTTGGGCAGAAACGTGTTGCTCAGCAGGGCTGTCCTGGAAAGGCAGCAGGCAGTGCCCTGCCCAGCAGGCACCTGCCACTACAGGAACTGTTGTGGAAATGAGAAGATTTAGGAAGAAACATACTTGACTCCAACAGGGTCCCACACAGGGCAAGTAAGTGGAATCTGATCCTGGTCTGAGCACTGGTTTGAAGAATGGGTAGAGTATTAGGAGTAGGGTAAGAAAGGGACAGCAGGTGGGGAAATAAAGGAGAACTTGCTGTATCTCCCAGTGGGGTCTCTGCTACCATTGTGTCCCAGTCACAGCCTCTCTAATCAGGGACACTTGGGCTTGGCCATCTTTCCTGCAAGATTGCAGTCATTCTACTTGAGCAGCCAGGGGCTAGGCAAGAATAACAGCAAAATGAATGAATGTGTTTTTCAATGTTTACTTCATCCCAGGACAATTCTAAGCGCTTTATGTGTGCTAACTTACTGCATCCTCATACTGGTTGCCTCATTTTCATGAGAAAACTGAAAGAGATGAAGTACCTGCCTACGTTCTCACAGCTGGTGATGGCAGCTGGGAACCTTGGCTCAAAACTCTGCAGTCAAGACGCTGACGGCTGCACAGGCTCCCTCAGGGCTGTGGCCTCTGCCACTGTGCACGCCTTCCAATGGGGTGCTGCAGTGTGTGGCTGGGGGAGGGGTGAGGACCTCTCTGCTAAGTCACAGTAGCCCGAGCTTCTAAGATCATGCACCAACATCCCAACACACCCCAGTGTGCAGCTCAGGAGGTGGGCCACAGCCCGGGTACAGATGCCACCTCTTCTGAGACTTGGCATATCCTCAGTTTTTGGGCCTTTTCTCACCCATGCTTCTGTAGGGAGGGAGCCAGAGACAAGGAGGGACTTGAGACTGGAGGAGGAGAGAGAGAAAGAAATACCAGGGAGAGAGAAGATAGGCAAATGAATGCCACAGATAGGCCTGGATGGCCACTGGGGACAAACCAATTGCAGCTTCAAGGGACCTTCTTGTCTGAAATTGGCAGGTTGTGGGATTGCAGGGAGGGGAAAGTGAATGTTCTTGCTGGTAGAACTCAGACAAGCCATTGGTCAGGGATAGTTCTCTTGCCCAACACCTAACAGAGTCTAAGTGTATGTCTGCATGCTGGAAAAGCACTGGATGGAATCAGAAAACTTGCATTCTAGGCTTGCCTTGGCTATAAACGACTTGTGTTACGTTAGACAAGTCATATAATCCCCCTGGGCTTCTGTTTACATGATATGGCCATGTGACAGATCTTCCAAACTCTTCTAACACCTAACAACATTCTGGGCTTGTCTGACCCCTCAGGGTTCTGCAGTCTCAGTTTATTGGTCTATTTAGGATGGGATGAGAGTATTAACAGACCCATCAAGGGGAGATAAAAGTCTCTGTGACCCAGGCCCAGGTGGACCCAGCCTACTAAACTGCCCAGCCCTGACAAGCACCGTGGGTCTTGCCCCTCACTTTCCTGCTCCTTGCATTTGCCTGCCTGTGACCTTGGCCACCTCCTTCCCCTACCCAGGTCTCCAGCTCCTCTCTGGGGTTTCAAGGGATGAATAGGATAATGCTTTCTAATTACTTAGTGCGAGTGCTGCGAGTCAGGATAAAGGACTCTTCTAATCCAGTTGTTTCTGGGATTATTCATCCAGAAACATAAATGAGTGTTTAAATGAGAGTGAAGGCTGTGGAATGCAGGCCAGAGAAGGCCAGGACAGGGGGTGCTGGGGAAGAACTGGGGCAGAGCTCTGGGGAGTTGCTTGGCAGATGCCCTTGGCTCTACACGATATTTTGTTTCACCCATGATCTCAGGATCCTCGAAATTCAGCTTTCACTGCTCCAGAATTCCCCCCACACTCATGCCCCTCTCTTGAAAAATACATTTTATTAACTCATTCGATGGCTGCACCAAAAGGGACCAGCTGCTAACAACTGACAGTAGGCATCTTTGGTACTTATGCGAACAGAACCCTCTGCCATGTGTTACTAAGCAGTGTGGACCACAGTCTCCAGGCTCAGTCTCTGTCCCTGGAGTGCTGGTTCTGAGAGCACTTGCTGGGGGAAGCTGGCTTTCTCGATTATGCAGGCATCTATGAAGGGCAGAACAATTTATTAGCTGTGTGTGTGTGTGCATGTGCGCTCACCCATGAGGACACCCTGCATGAAGACAGAGAAACTGTGACATCTGTGCTTTTGGTTTTGATACCTGACAAAAGGGACAAAGGGACATGGTTTAAATGTCACAGCAAGGGCCTTTGACAAGGGTAGTTAGGAAAGCAGATGTCTCTGTGCCTGACTCTACTGTAGGAAGTGCTGGGCCCATGACCTTAGGTCCCACACCTTAGTGCATTGACTTTCTAATTTGAAATTATTTTCAGGAGGAGAAAAAAGTCTATGATAAAAATATAGATATATTCACCCCTTTATTCAAGATCCACTTATTAAGCACTTAATTTGTCCAAGCCACTGTTAAACAACATGAAGGGCAAAAATCACTGTTAGGCTACTAATGATTAACACTTTAAAAATGATTTCAACTTCTATTTTACATTTGTGGGGTACATGTGGAGGTTTGTCACCTGGGCATATTGCGTGATGCTGAGGCTTGGGGTGTGATTAATCTCACCACCCAGGTACTGAGCATAGTACCCGATAGTTTTTCAACCCTTGTCCCTCTCCCTCCCTCCCTACTCTACTAGAACTTTTATAAAACAGATAAGAATCATGCTTCCCATTTTGCAGAACAGGAAACCGAGATTTTTAAAAGCCTATCCAAAGTCTCACAGCCAAAGTTTTATTTATGAGGTGTCAGAACACAAACTTAGCTCTTTTGGCTCCAAGATAAATGCTCTAAGAAATGTTTTAATCTTTCAAGGAGGTGGCATTTAGATAAAGAGGATATGGCAAGACCACAGAGCATAGTACAAGGAAGGGCAGGGCATGCACTACGGCTACTGTATAAGTAAGTGCTGTAGGAGTTCTGAACAGGGCTCTGTAATAGAAGGGTCATGGGGTGGGGGTGGGGGGATCATTGGGCTCAGCTTGGAAGGACAGGGAGCATTTTCATCGATGGAGGGAGAAGTGGAGGTCATCCTAGGCAGAAGGAAGGGTGATGGCAAAATGACAAAGGATGATGTGGACAAAAGTTGGTTGCACTTAGTAAATGTTCTCGATTGGCGAGAGCAGCAGTTTTCACTTGGCTGTGTATTAGAGTCACCTGAGTAGGCTTTAAAATGACCAACTCCTGGGCCCCATGTCCAGCTTTTCTGGTTAATTCTTCCTAATCATTGGTCTCATTGGCGTTATATAAAAGCTCTCTGAATGATTCTATTTGCAGCTTGGATTGAGATTCACTGGCATTGTGGAAGGACTTGGGGTGGGGGGTTCCAAAACGGGGCTGTCACAATCACACAGGTACACCATCAACAGGATCTGAATAAAGGAGATGCAAATGGGAACAGAAAGAGAGGGATGAGCAAGATCTCTTGAAAGACAGTACCTCCAGGACTGAGCATCCATAGGAACATACAAGTCATGACAACTAGAATGCAAGCCTGGGAGCCCTTCACAGGAATGAGAAAACAGCAACCGGGGGAAGGGGAGGCAGATGTGGGAGGAGGAAGGTTTGGATTTGAGATGTCTTGAGTTTAAAGGCAATTATTATTAGGCCATCAGATAGGAATGCCCAGTAAGTCTAGTGGGTTTAAATTTAGGTTAAGAATGGGAAATGGAGAATCTTGAGGACTCATCTTCTTAAAAGTGGTAGTTGAGGCTGAGGGAGTGCATGAGCTTTGAGAGACAAAGGAGAAAGAGAAGACCAGAGGGCTCAGGTGGGAACGTTTAGGAAGCAGAAGGACAAAGAAGAGGTTAGAAGCAATTCCTAAATGGAGAATTGTTCTATTTGCATTAGCCAAGGCCAGTGTCTGTGGGGGATGGGCAATGGGCAACAGAGTCATTTTTCATGGGCCTGGCTGCCTGTGACTCGGAAATTGATCAGCTGAGTCAATAGCTCCGTGCTCAGACACGAAGCTTCACTGATGTGTGTGCAGGAAGTAGGGCAGTTGCATCCCAGCTCTCCCTCACCAGAAACACAGCCTGCTCAGTGTTCTGACAGAATCTGAGCTCATTTTGCCACTACTCTTGGCCTTCAGTAGCAGGAAGGCGGAATAAACCCCAAACACACACAGGTTATGAACTCACGCATCACAAAGAAGTCATTTATTCTGAGCCATCCCAAATATTGATTGCTGTCCTCCTGGGGAAAACAATGTAATCAGCCCCCACTCTTTAAAGAGGACCCCATGAGAGCATCTCTTATGATATCCCAGCATCATCCCATGTTACCAGCTTAGCTCCTGAGAGGAGTCCTGTGGGTTTCCCTGATACTCAGCCTTTGAGAGTCCCAAGAGTTGAGGAGGGCAGGAATCAGAAGCACATCAGTTTTAGGGGTCCTGGGGCCCAGAAATAGAATTCTGCATCTGTTTCTGGCTGGTCAGGCTTCATCATGGACAAAAGAGGAGGAAAGAATCTAGTGTGGACAATCAACCCTCAGGTCCTCAGTTTACATACCTGCCTTTGGGGAGAGCTCAGAAGTGGAGGGAAAAGAATGACGATGACATGGAGAGGAAAATAACATTTTAGCATTTATGGGCCCCTCGTACCCTAAATGAAAAGACTCTCAAGAAACCCTTCTGGGTGACATAAGTATTGATAAGCCATGGAACAGGTACTGAGAGCAGGGTCCCTACTCCCTTCCAGCCCTAACAAAGAATGAACACCAGGTATTTTCAAACTGTGCTTCTCATCCTTCAATGTGGGGATATTGTTAAGTGTAGAACCTGATTCCGTGCATCTGTGTTGGGGCTTGAGCTTTTATGTGTCTGTTTTCCACAGAATGCTGAAGCTGCTGGTCCTTGGACCACACTTTGAGAAGCAAGGTTTTAGAGGCAGTTGACTGAGTCCAGAGCCTGGGAGAGAGAAGAAAGGTTGGCTTTGTGTCCATCCCATGCCCCCTACCAGTTCTGCCCTGGGATCTCTTTGGGGACTGCCTCTCCCCTGCTGCTGACCAGGGAAAGGGGACAGGAAGGCCATAGCGGGAAGGTGAGCAGGCAGCCTCGCAAGGCTCCCCCAGGCTGAGCCACAGACTCTGGGCTCTGATTGTCTTGCACATCGTCCAGTGCCTGGCAGTGTCTGCTTATTGGCTCCTGGCTCAGGCAGAGTAATTACAGTTGAGGCCCTGATGAATTGGGGGCTGGTAATTAAAGCGCCTATCGATTTTCCACTTAGGAGTTCCCTGTAGCTGGAAACAAAAGTGGAGAGGGGAGAGAGATAAACAATCCCAGGAAGGTCTTTCAAAACGGGGGATGGTTCAGTGTGCATTAGCTGGGCCTGGCAGGGCTGAGAAAGGGGCTGCGGGGTCATCGTTTATCACCAGTCCATCTATCTAGAATTTGAGAATTGATTGGCCAGTCAATACGCTTCTGGGGCTCAGTGCCAGCTGGGGTGAGGGAAGGAGGACTATCTTCTGCAAAGCGTTCATCCTTAGATCTCTAAACCATGAATCTGTCTTGTTTTGCTGCTTCATTTGGCTTATTTTAATTATGTATTGAAGCAATTGCCTCGTTTACATCATCTGCCTTCATCAGGCAACAATGGGCTTTCCGTCACTAGAAATTTGGCTTCTGGTGCCATCTGAGGCCAGATATGGGAAGGCAGAAACTGGGTGTGGAAAAGGGGCGTGATGGGAAGGAGGTGTGAGGACAGCAGAGGGAGTGGGAAAAGAAAGATGATGACAAGGAGGGTGCCCAGGTGGGCCAGAGCTGAAGGGTGCAGGAATTTTAAAGAGAGGGTAGCTATTTGAGTGAAGAAACCATACAAGCAGAGTACAGAGCAGCACATAGAGAACAGAATCAACAAGGGAAGAAAGAGACAAAGAGAAAGCACAAAGGAAGGAGCAGGGCCAGCATGAGGGAGAGAGGAGAGTGAGACGGGAAGAGAGTGTTGGTAGAAACATAAAGCACATTGAAGCCTTATTTAAAGATTGCTTTTTTGGTGCATTTAACTCTTAATTCATCTTCCTTTCACTGAGCTAATGTGAAGTGTGAAAGAAAAACTAATGAGAAGAGGGCCTCACTGGCAATTTCAGTTTAGTCAGCTCTAGGAGCTCTCTCCTCCTCTTGCAGGTCACTTGATCCGAGATGGTTCTTTTGTTTCTCAGAGAAATGTCACTCTTCTCCTGAGTCTTTTTCCTTCGCCTGCCTGTTTTCACTGCGGCAGCTGGTTTGGTAGCTTAATGACAATGAAGTTAGATTAGGATCTGGGTTTTGGTGATGATTGAAGCCGGGCCATGAGAAGCATTTTAGCATAATGCATGTTGAAACACAATTACCCATTATCCCAGTCAGGACAGACAATAGGGGTAGTGGGGAGTAGCGAGTTGTGGAGGAGTCAGGAGGCTGTTACTAGTTATAAGTTAGATTTTGAAAATATTCTATAGAAATAGTGAATGGATTTAGTCAGTTTATTCAACCCACAATGTTCTTGCATCTGGAAAAAAAAATCTTCTGCAAGTATGCCGGATAAATGGGGAAAAAAGGATGGGGCAAGAGTGTTGTTTGTGGTATTAAGTAGCTGCTGTGCATAGACCGTTGTGCAGCACATGTCACACAGGAAACCCAGGTCCTGTCCTCATAGGACTTAAAGAATTACAAGACTTGATTCTTACGTGTAACCACATTTATCTGGTTCGAATCTTAATGGCATCTTTGTCTGCAGAGCAAAGTTAACCTGCTAGGCCTCACAGGAAAGACTTACCTTGGTTGATCCCAGCCTATCGTCTAGCATTATCACCCCTGCTTGCTCGGGTATCCCTTTTGCACTGGCCTGCAAGGCTCCTTATGGTCTAAGGTCCTGACTCTTCTCCTGTGTTCCCCATCTCAACCAAAGTGTACCACCCTTCAATCAGTTCCCCCAGCCAGAAGCCTATAGACATCATGGACTTTTTCCTTATGTCCCCAGTACAATAGGTCCCTGTACTAGCCATTCTTATATTCTTGAATTGCTGAGATTGGGTAATTTATAAAGCAAAGAGATTTAATTGGCTTACAAGTCTGCAGGCTGTACAGGAAGTATGGTGCTGGCATCTGCTCAGCTTCTCAGGAGGCATCAGAATGCTCACCATCAAGACAGAAGGCAAAGGGGGAGCAGGCACTTTACATGGCAGAGCAGAAGCAAGAGAGAGAGAGTGGGTGATCTCATGTGAACTCAGACTGAGAGCTCACCTATCACCAAGGGAATGGCCTAAACCATTCATGAGGGATCTGCTCTCATGAGTCAAACACTTCCCACTAGGCCCCACCACCAGCGTTGGGGATTACAATTCAATATGAAATTTGGACAGGATCAAATATCCAAACCCTATCAGCCCCCAAGCCTTGTCCTGCTGCCTAGTAACTCCTGGATCCTATTCCTTCCTTCCCATTCCTGCAGCCACAGCCTGAGTTCGTCTTATGTCACCTCTTGCTTGGACTCTTGAGTTATTGCAATGGTCTCCTCACTGGTCTCAAACTATCCTATTCTAGCTGCTATGGTATCCTCAGAGCAATTCATCTAAAATGAACATTTGATGGTGTTATTCTCAATTTTTTAAATGACTCTTCACTGCATGAAGCATGAAGTTCTTTCCAGCTGTGTGAGCGTGGGCAAGATATGCAAGTTCTCAAAGCCTAAGATGCCTCATCTGTAAAAATGGGAATTCTGATAGCTGCTTCATGGGGTTGTTATGGGAAGTAAATGAGGTAATATAAGTAAAATAATTAGCACAGTGCCTGGCACATAGCTATTATCCCTAGTGAGGTAGAAGTGATGGTGGTGATGAGAAGAGGGGAGAGTACTTTTTATGGTTGTTATTATAGAGGAAAGTCTTTATAATCTGAATCTAAATTTCTATCTGTAGCACTGACCTTTCTCCTGAACTGCAGATTCATGTACATAACTGGCCACACAGCATTTTCACCTGAATGTCTAATGTACATCACACATTTAGAAAGTTCAAAACTGAACTTATATTCTATCCTCCAGACATGCCCTGCCCACAACTCAAATGACAATTTCCCAACTCGAACGACAGTCCCTTCCTCCCCAGAGCTCATACCAAAAACTTCGACTGCTCTCACTCTCTCATGGATTCCGCATTCATTCCATCTTTAAGTCCTGTTTCCACATCTGTGAGATCTATTCAGAATTCAGCCACTCCCATCACCTCTCCCAGGGCTGCCGCTGTGGTGGGCCAGGCCATAGTCCTCTGCCTGGGCTACTGCAGTAGCCTTCTCCCCAGCCCCTCACTCCTGCCCTTACCCTTTGTGGCATACTCTGCAGCAGCCAGAGGGCTGCTTTTATAGCAGAAGTTAAATCACTCCCCTGCTCCGAATCTTCCACTGGGGTGATCTGAGTGCTGCTCCATCTGACTCCTTCCTGCTGTTACTCCTCTTATCATCTCCCACTCCCTGTACCCTCTCTCACTCCACTCCTGCCACACTGGCCTCCTTCCTGTTCCTCGAACGTGGCAGGCATGCTCCTGCCTAGGGCTTTGCACTTGGTGTCCCCCTGCCAGAAGCACTCTTTCCCCAGGGGTGAGATGCTTCAGCCCTCATCTCCCCAAGTCCTGCTCAAATGGCACCTTCATGGTGAAGCCTGCCCTGGTGAACTTATAGCGAATCACACCCCCAGCACTCCCAGTCTCCTTACTTAGCTCTCTTTCTACACAGCACTTATCACCCTCTGTCACAGTATATAGTCTACTTATTTCTTGTGTGTATTGCCTGTCTTAAAGACTAGGGAGAAATCAGTGTCAGGAGGTAGATGTCTGTCTCCCCACACAGGGGCACATCCTCTTATTCCACACATCGTGAGTCCTTTCAGCATTCCTCCATAGCAGGTAAGAGGTGGGGAAGTGGAGGAAGTCCCATATATCACCTTTGATGGGAAGCACAGAACAGGTAGAGGACAGCAGCGAAGGCATGCCTGTGTCAGCTAACCCATCGTATGGAAGGCTCTGCATCCGGGTGAACTAATTATGCTTTATTGTGCAGGAAATGAGAAGACTGTGAAGGTTTTAGAGAAGAAAAACAACATGACAGGAGCCAAGCATTAGGAAAATGAGTTTGGCAATGATGAGAAAGGTAAATAGAAGGGAGTGAGTGAGACTCCTGAGACCAGACTGTTGCAGTCATTTTAAAAAGTGGTTTTTTAAAGTGGTTAGGGCCTAAGCTTGGAGAGTGGAAGTGGGAAAGAAAGGGGGCAGACTGAGGAAACTGCTAAGGGAATAATTGATAAGGCTGGGTCACTGGTGGGACTTCAGAGGACTGTCTGGAGGGCTCTGTACAGAGGGCCTCTTCACTTGGCACTCTGCACTCTCTCCCAACGTGATCTCATATTCCCATGGCTTCAGCTATCAACCATAGGGCCAGGACTCCCAAATATGTCACTCCAGCGCAGGTCACTGAGCTATAGAAACTTTTTTTTTTTGAGACGGAGTCTCGCTCTGTCACCCAGGCTGGAGTGCAGTGACCGGATCTCAGCTCACTGCAAGCTCCGCCTCCCGGGTTCACGCCATTCTCCTGCCTCAGCCTCCCACATAGCTGGGACTACAGGCGCCCGCCACCTCGCCCGGCTAGTTTTTTGTATTTTTTTAGTAGAGATGGAGTTTCACTGTGTTAGCCAGGATGGTCTCGATCTCCTGACCTCGTGATCCGCCCGTCTCGGCCTCCCAAAGTGCTGGGATTATAGACTTGAGCCACTGTGCCCGGCCCTATAGACACTTTTTAGAAGCTCCCCTGGGAGACCTCACAGGGACCTCATGCCCAGCATAAACAGGACAGAAATCAACATCCCCACCATTTACAGTCTACTCTACCCCCACAGCTCAGGCAAGGCTTCACTGTCCAGCTAGGAGCTAGAAAACCATCTTAGGTCCCTCCCTTCCCATGTCTATGCATTCCCCATGTCCTCCATGATTTTCTTTCTCCTCTGCCATCACTCTAGGCCTGGCAGCCATCCTGTCTTTCCTAAACAATGGCAGTAGCTCCCTGAATGATCTTCCAGGGGCTCCTCTTGTCACACTCCAATCCATTCACTCTAATGGTGTTTTGTTTACTTATTTTAACATAACCTAAGTGACCCGTGAATAATGCAAGCCCAATGATACTGTTTCCTATGAAAACCCATCAATAGCATCTCATTGCTCTTCGAATAATCTACCAAATCCCTAACATGGCTTTGAAGCCCTGCCACTGTAATCTTGACCCACATCTGTCTCATCCTCACTTTGCATTAGAATGAGTTTCAGTGATGTTGGCATCACCTGATAGTCCTTGAGCTCTCTGAGGATGGGGATCATGTCTGAACACCAAGCAGAGTGCCTGGCATAGGGGAGGTGCTAGGGATATTGTGGAATGAAGCAGTAGGGTGCTCAGTAGGATCAAATGCTGTGAAGAGGCCAAGAAGGGCTAGGCAAAAGCCGTTGGAGTTGGCATGGGAACAGAAAGCAAGTTTGTGTACCACAACACAATGTCTAGGAGCAAAAAGAGATGTCACTGAGCATGTGATAGCTTAATTGTTTGGCCTGTTAGGGGAATGAGCATTCTGGCTAACAAATGTGTCTACATAGGGTGAAGATCCAAACTTTTCTATTTTAACCCTTGTTGCCAAAATGATTTTTTTTTTAGAACACATGTGTTTTACTTTCCTGCCTTTAGCAATTGTACCAGAGCAACTAACTACAGAACCTAATTAATAAATGGGGGATTGGGGGAGCTCATTTGAACTTTGTTCTTTATGTTTGAAGCAAAGGTAGAGAATGTGCCCTAGACAGAATTTTAAATAAGTTCCTGATTTCTCCTTGTTGGAAGTGTGTGTGTGTGTGTGTGAAAGCAAGGGAGGAAGCCCAATTCTGGCTGTGTTACAAAGAAGCTACACACAAGGCACATCAGCACATTCCACACACTGTGAGTCCTTTCGGCATCCCTCCACAGGAAGCAAGAGATGGAGAAGTGGAGGAGGCCTTGTATATCACCTTCACTGGGGAGCACCGAACAAATAGAGGGCAACAGCTAAGATTCATCTGTGTAGGCCAAGGGCATCTCATGCAAAGGCCTTCATCTTCCCCCAGGGGGCGACACTCACCACACCAATATCATGGCGCTATCGTGAGGATTACAAGAGATAACATGCTTGAAGGACCCCAGTGCTTGGCACATGGGGGTGTTTGTGTGCATATTGAGACATTTGTTTATATCTCAGATGTCTATGAGACTGTAAGCTCCTTTTCCCCTCCAGAGCCGGCTCATAGTGCTTGACAATATCACAGATTGATTAACTGTAAGTAACATGAACAATTGAAAATGCGAATAAAGTTTCCTCCTGTAAAGTTCTTCCAAAATGAACTCAGACTCCATTTGTCTGAAATGGTTGGTTGGTGCCTGGAAGGTTTCCTTCTTAAGGCCTGAAGTGTGTCCCCTGTATCATCTCACCACCAAGTCCATGGTTCATTTGTCTGTCAGCATCGCAGTGGCCAGTCTTATCGCAGTGGCTTGATGACTGGTCAGGAGGTAGATGTCTGTCTCCACACACAGAGGCACATCCTTTTATTCCATGCATTGTGGAAAGAAGCCAAGTGCTTGGCACATGGTAGATGCTTCCTTCCTGTTACATGACTATAAACCCAAAAGTGTGTGGAAAATCATAAAGTGCAAGGATATACTCTTGCATAGTACAGATGTTTGACGAGATTAATTCAGGCTTCTTTATTTGCTTTTAAAAATCCAGTGATTTGCACTATACTCTTAAAAATTACGAACACAACAGCAACAGCAGCAACCAGCTAATTAAAGGTTTTCATTAACCCAGACCCTACTTTTCATCATTTCTCTCTTCATAATTATAACAAGGAAGAGTCTTGGTTTGGAGAAAGGGAGGAAGCTCTAGGAATCAGATCATTATTCTCCAAACCCCAGGAGGGTACAGGGAAGGCTTCTCCTGGAGAGCCTGTCCTTTTGGTGGGAGCTCAACAGAGAAAGGAAGGAGGTAGCCCTGCCTCAAGGCCAAAGCAGTTCTCACCGTGAGCCCAGGGCAGAGGCCTGTGGCTATGGCTCTGCCTAAAATGGGCTTTCCATGTTGCTGACTCTCTGTAAATGGAAAGTAATAAGTTATGCTGTGCTGACACTTTCCCAGCCTGGCTGCATTAAGATGGAAAATTACACCTAGGTTTAAATACACACACACACACACACACACACACACACACACACGGCTCTTTGTACCTATTCCTAGTCATTAAAATGTGTTTCTGAAGTGCTAAATTTATAGTTAATTGCACAGTTAATTCATTATGTAGCCCTGTTTTTTCTTTATAAAACACCAAACTAAAGCAAACCTAGGCAATTACTTGAAGTCTCAGAAATATCACAAAAGGAATGACTTAATTTAGTAAATAATTTTAACTTAAATAATTATTTACTGAGAGAGAGAGTTTGCTGAGTGCCTCAGGAGATTGCCTACTATTGGCCTCATAATAAACCTTCCGAGTAATTTCTGATTAATTACTTACACAAGTAGCATTTTATTTACTTTGAATAAGTTGGGTTTTAAAAAGAGCCTGTAAAATACCAATGAGGACACCCCAGCAGCACTTCCTGGTCTTTTTCAGGCCTGTGAAAAAATGGGATTGGTGGAGGATGGGTTCCAATCCTGTAACCCTCTAAAGGCAGATCAGCCAAACTACCTTTTGGGCAGTCTGTAGCTCAGTGTTTCTTTATAAATTTGGGATTTCATTTCATACCATGGTCTGAATAAATTCACTATGGTTTTTTTATTTTGTTTTTGTTTGTCATATATTTCAAGGTGTCATGCACAAAACAGGCGCTCAAATAAATATCAGATAAATGGAAATATGTAGTAATACCAGCAGCAGCATTTAAAAATATATAAACGGCTGTCAGATACAGAATAGGAATCCACATAACATTCAGAGTATATTAAGAAAATGTGAGATTATTGAGGTATTTTGGACATAGAAAAATTGCAAAATGAGCCAATGATTTCTGCTTGTTTGGAATTGAGACCTGGAATTTTGATAGTGTTTTTAAAGTGCTCTGGGGCATATGTTTATTTTTGAAACTAATGTGAGATAAAAGAGTGTTTTGAGAATTTTAACCCTAATGTATCAGAAAAGTCACATTTAGGAGTCATCACTCCACGTTCTAAGACTGTAGGCCCTGGATGACAGGCCAGATGCAATACCAACGAGGTCACATCACTGTGAGCTTCTCACCACTCATGGTTGCTTCTGACCTGTGTAAGCGGGGAGGAATCCCAGTCAGGCCTTATCTCCAGGACACACGGAGGACAAAAAACTACAAAAGGGTCTTGAGGATTCACCTTTTAAAACAGACCAGTTTTACTTGGAAGGGTTTTTTGGGGGGTAAGGAGGTGGTAACTATCTCTTCTCTTGGCTTATTTGAAGGGCTGTTTATGTAGAAGGGGAATTAGATTTTACCTGCACTGGCCCAGAGTGATAGAATCTGGGCCAGTGAATGGAAGGGTCATAGGGAATGAGATTTCCATTCAGGGTAAAGAAGAAATTTGCAATAGGCCCATCAGAAGGTGGTTCCCTCAGGAGATGGTGTGTTTCTATCCTGTTTTTTCAAGCAAGAACTGGCATCCACACTGAAGAGATGCTGGGAAAGAGCTCAGCTGGGTGGAAAGGGTGAGAGCAAGGAGGCCAGTGGGTGGAGGCGGCCAGAGGAGACCTTGGTCCTTACCACACACTTTTAAGATGTCTTCCTGTCATCTTTTCCTCTTCCCTGGATACTTTCTGGCTCGTTAATGTCCTTCTTAATGGATGGTGCCCAATACTCCAAATTCAGGGCAGAATATGGAGTGGGGGTAATGATGCCATTTGATTTGGACCCCATATTTTGTTAATACAGCCTAGCCTGTACCAAGTTCTCCTTTGCACCCAGGCTTGACACATACCATTCTGATATTTGGTGCTTAATTTAAAGTTGATTAAATCTCTGTGACTTCTTTATCCAAACCACTACCAAGATAGATCTCTGATATGCTGACTTTATGGAATGAGTGTTTTAAATCAAAACTTTATTCTGTTACATTTTATCTCATTGACATCAAACCACGGTGTTATTGACTTTGGTTGGGGGTTGGCGGGGGTAGAGGGGGTAACTCTGAATGCTGACTCTATCCTCTAGGCCATAAGTGTATTTCCCCTTGCTGTCTTCTCCGGCTTTGTAAGCACATCTCAGGACTGGGCCTTGAAAAATCTTGGGAAATATCTTCTGAGAACTTCCTTGAAGTAATACAATCACAGGCTGAAGAAGTGGAAAAGAACTTAATGGATATCTAGTTCAACTTTTTTCTTATATACATGAAGAAACCTAGATTTATATAAGTTATAATCTTGGGGCAATATTGTTGTCGGCCTATATTTGTTAATATCCTGACCATGCCTTTCCATTTTGTTCAGGAGACATTCTTTTAAAAGTCTTGCTGAAATCAAGACACATTGGATCCACGGCATCTGGTATGGATATATTATAATATGGCATTTACCTAAAACCAGTATAACTACTTCAGCCAAATATACACACGCACTTGCATACACACACACACACAGGTACACACATACATATGCACACACATAGGTACACACATCACACACACACACACCATTGGTTTGGCATCTATTTTTGTCTTATGCTGCTTTGAATGCACCAACTATTTCTTTCCAAAGGCTTATAAACCATATCTTTATCTATCTAGAATTTAGACCAATCTTCAGTGTAGAGAACACTTACATTTAATTTCATAAGTCTTAGAAAACAATGTAGTTTCTAGATCACAGTGGTTTATTAATGTCTTTCTTCCTTTTTAATTTTTGACAAAATAAAAAAAACCTAAAATTCAATTCAGCATACATTTTAAAATTTATTCTAGAATTTGGGGTTTACAGTGGCTGAGTTCAAGGCTTTATTATACCTCCTTCAATTTCCTGAAGTCAGCCTGCTCTTCTCTAGAAAAAGTCTTTCTTTCTCTGACAGCATGGCCTCAATACTGAAGAACGGGTGGCAGGAACCAGGTACTATAGGAAGTTGTCATATCTGCAAGCAAGGGTGAGCTTTGCCTGTCTCAAGGAGAGCTCACACCAGATGCTCATGTCTGAGACCCTCCTGCCCTTAGCCCAGCTAGAGGAGACTCTGGACTCTAGCTCTAGCCCCACCTCCCTTATCTTCTTTGCATCTCTGCTTTCACCTTGTTGAGGAAACAAAACATCCCCCATCCCCTCACTTCCCTCCCCTGCCCAGACACACTGCATAGGAAACTAAAGGAAATTATCCCAAAAAAGAAGGGAGCCGTTGATAAGCCTCTGTGGGCGTCTGTGAAGGCACACATCATCTGAATGACAGGTTTGCATGTAAACAGCCGCAACTCATGAAAATAGTTTTTAATCTACTTGAAAGGCATATTCTCAGAAGGAAATCAAGCTCCCTCCAGGTGCATGGCAGCTCTTTGAAGGAGGAGCTGCTGCAGCAAAAATACAAGCCATTAGGAGATTCTACTTTTTATGACCCTTTCTTCTCCTTCTGCATCACCTCCCCTGCTCCTCCCCATTGGGGAAAGCATCTCTGGAGGGCTTTTGACTGGAGAAAGGGGGAAGGAGGAGCTGGGGGAATTACCTTTTCTCCTGGCAGATCAGTGCCAAGTTCCAGCAATGGGGTACTGCTTGACTTCACACAGAATATCTACCTAATTTTGTTTCCCATCTTTTTTCCAGACTATCCTTCTCTAGGAAGATGCCCCATTCCCCAATGCCTCTCTTTCTCCATGCTCTGTCCACCAAGCTTTCCAGATCCAAATACTGCATGTCTTTAAAGACTCAACTTAAATCTCATCAAGTTTTGTACTCTGTGGCACAGACTAAACCTTTGACTAAAGTCTTCCTCTTGTCACATGTTGTAATACAAAGAATTTTCCATTAAGTCACAAGTCTTTTATTATGGCAAAATCCACATAACATAAAATTTAATATTTTAATCATTTTTAAGTGTACAGTTTAGTGTACTTATTAGGACATCTACATGGTTGTGCAACTATCACCACTATCCATTTCCAGAACTTTTCCACCATCCCAAATTGAAATACTGTATCCATTAAACATTAACTCTCCATTCCCCTTTACTACATTTTAATTATATAAACAAGAGAGGAATGCATTGTAAAAAATAAAATAACGCAAAGAGATAAAGTCCTCTTTGACTACCATGCATAATATAATACCAATGCTTCTCCACTGAGTATATGCCCACACACACAAACACACACACTCAAATATATATTATACATATATACTCAATATATACTAAAAACCATGTATATATGGTTTTGTATGTAAGTTTGACATGAGCAATATCACAGCTCTATATATTATGCAACTACTTGCTACTTTCACTCAGCAAAACTCTTGGAGACCATCCCACGTCAGTAACTAGAAATCTACCTTATTATTTTAAACCATAACATAATATTCATAGTTATACCATAGTTAGCCATTCCCCTATTTAATAATTTTTTAGGTATTTGTTATTACATATAATGCTGCAGTGAGCATGAGAATGAAACAAATATATGTGTTTCTCAAGAGTAGATACTCAAAACGACTGCAGGGTCATAGGATATGCATACTTCTAATTTTGATAGAAGCCATTGGATTACCTTCCAAAGTGGCTGTATTAGTTTGTAATCTAACCAACAGTATATGAAAGTATCTGCTTCTCCATGATTTTCAACATTTGATGCTAAATTTGTCAAGCAGTTACTTTCTGTCTGGCATGTTCTGAGTGCTTTACATGTATGAAATAATTCAATGTTTGTAACAACCCAACAGGGTGGGTGTTAATGTTATTAACCCTCTGCAGGCTTAATGAAGTTAAGAACCTTGTCTTGGGGCCTACATTGGCAAGTGGTAGCCAGGATTTAGACTCTGCCTGACTTCAGAGCCCATTCCCCTATACTCTGTGCCATTTTATCTGACGGTTGCCTATCTGATGGGTGAAACATGGTGTGTCTTCTGGGTGTTGTAATTTGCACTTTCAGATTGCTCATTTGGGGAACATCTTTTCCTATGTTTATTGGTCATCTATATTTTCTTTTTTGTGATTTACTTTTTCATATCTTGTGCTCATTTTTCTATTGGGTGGTTTATTGATTAGTAGTTTAAAAAGTGCTTCTGTTCTGATTTCTTTGGTGAATGATCATTATTTACATATTAATTAAAATCATCAGTATAGCCAAGTGTTAACTGAGTCTAGGCCCTGCCCTAGCTGTAAAATGCAGGTTACATAAAATTCAAATATTCTTGTATACATTTAGGCAGTTTTCATAGAAACATAAACATTGATTTGCTCATTCATTGAATGCTTTTTTTAATTGAATGATGCCTCTGAACCAAGAACTGTGCTAGGTATAGGAAAAACTATTAAAGTTTGCAAAGAGTGCAAAGGAAAATCACAGTTCACAGAAGGGTTAGTAGAGATCTTATGAAAAACAAAGAGCTATTAACCTTTACAATAAATTGATCTACAATGATTGCATTACTAATTGTTTTCACCTGCTTTTGCCAACAGCCTTCTGAAAATATGTAGACTATCAATTAACCAACATAAGAATCTGCCAATGTAAATATTTTTAACATTTATATATTATTAGCCTATCAGAGAAAAAACTACTCTCAGAGAATACTTATTTTGGTCTTCCCTCCCTTCCATTTTTTTTTTTTTTACTTCTTTCCTTCCTTCTTTTATTTAAAAAATGTTCGTGGAATGTCGAAATATGGTGTTCTGTACAGAGCAGATGCTAAGAATTATAGATGGATATTTTGGATTACTATATTTGAGCAGGAAACTGTCTGTGGTAGCAAACTGAAAACTTTAGGAATAACTGTGCTTTTCAAATGGTGGCAGATTCAAAGGATTTTATGTGTTTCAAGCACATTTTTACCCTGAGCAGAAAGATATCTACATCCTCATTTGGTATTGATCCAGAGCATTCCCCAAATGTGGAACATTTAATGGCTCCAGATGTTTTTCTATGTATATTGGGCAGGTGCACCCACATCTAACCCCAAATCTCATGTCACTGTAGTGCAGACACTGCCATTTGGATGGAAATATTTTCTCCCTTGAAGCTCTTTTTGGTAACTGCTCTGTATATACACACACACCTGCTGTGCCTAGAGGTAGGATTGTTTCCAGTGTGTTCTGACCCTTTACCTCATTTCAGCATGGGATAACCAGACATTGGCCACTCCCCATATTCGTTTTCCTGTCCCTCATCTACCAAGAGGCTGGGTCCGAGGTACCTGGCACCTGCCAAGGATGCCTTTCTTTGTGTCTGTGGGTCTGGAGGCTGGAAGGTGCTCATGGATCCAAAAATCAATGTTTCTGGGGCTCTCTTTCTTTGGAGCACAAAGAATCCTGGCTGGGTGACAATCCAGAGGCGGCATGTCAGTCTAAAAATAGCTTGGGGCATCGAGCAGGCGTCTCAGTGGGCAGGGCAGAGCTAAGGAGCTGCCTCTGTGATTTACCCACATTGGCTTGCTGCTCCTCACCAAGCGCAGGCTCCTAAACTGCAGAGCCGGGTCTCAGTGTGTGGTCATTTAGCACACATGGAAGATACAATAACCACAGAATGTGTCTCAGAGTCACATTTAGAGTATCTTCCTTTGGAAAAAAATCTCTGGAAAATAAGTAATTTGACTTGCCCTCTATAGAAGACAAAAATAATTAAGGGACAAGACTGTTTAATCAATCTGTCAGTAAATAAAATTGATTCTGCATCTATTGTGTTACAGAGAGCTCTTTGCACTCCACTACAAATTGACTGCCAAATATCTGTGTTCTGGAGCCTCTAACCTGGAGAAAGGAGATGCGGCTTAGGTTCTCTAATTGGTTCTTCTTCTATTTTAATGTGCATGCAAATCACCTGGAGATCCTGTTAAAATGCACGTTGTGACTCAGTAGGTCTGGCTGGGGCCCAGAGGCTACATTTGTAACCAGCTCCCTGGTGCTGCTCCTCCTCCAACTCTCTGGAGTGGCTGAAAACCCTGCTCTCATCTAGTGCTGGAATTTTTTCTTAATCAGAAGCATTGTTAATACAATGGAAAGAATGGTGAACTGAGTGTCACTATATCTGGGTTCTGGCTCAGCCACTCATTAGGGGGTAAATTTGAGAAACTCTCCCTGCCCCATAGAAGCCACATTCCACTTTATTATTTTCTCAACTCTAATCTCATCCCTAGTCTCCAAAAGCCCCAGTTGTTGTGGATGCATCCAGTGTGGACTATGCCAGTCAGCTGGACTTGAGGAACCAAGGACTTGTTGGACTAAGACTTTACTGTCAATGGCCCTGTCTTTGGAAGGTGTTTTTTTTTTTTTTTTTTTTTTAGGAGAAGACTATTTTGAGGGTAATGCATTAGGGACTTATTCAAGGCCACCATGAGAAGAAATGCTGGGTGGGGCAAGTGGATCTGTGAGATCCATTTTGATGGTGAAGAAAAGAGAGCAGGAACAGGAATTATGAGAGGCAGGAGCACAGCAAGAGGGAGAATGTGTAGGGAAGGAAACAAAATGAAAATGAAAAAAGAAACTGCAAAGGCAAAAAGCAATAGATTGTGTTGAGGAGGGAAATAACTGGAGCATGAACCAGTGTTTTGGCAGCAGGCATAAAGGGACAGGGAATTTGAGAGGTAGAACAAAAATGACATGCTAGGCCTTGTGGAGGGGCGTGGAGTGAAAGGAATTGCAGAGGCAAAGGGAAGTTAAGGGTGTATTTTGTGGTGAAAGTGCAAACTGGCAGGGGCTGAAGATGGATATTTATTTGGATGGCAGGCCTGAGAAATCAGGCTTGGGGAGGAGGACAAAGCCTTTGAGTGAGGTAAGGTTTTGTGAAGGCTGAATTTTCAGGTGTCAGTGTGTAGAAAATGTGGGACAGAGAATTCTTCATGGGGGACATGAAGAATGCCAAATGGATGGAAGAAATTAGCCTTTCAGTGGATACCTGGAGTCTGCTAGTGTCAGCAGAGGAGTGAAAAATGGGCCCCAAGAGGGCCCTTGATTCTACCTCCGTGGTCACCTGATATATGGAACACTGTGCCCTCATCCTCTCCAAGCTCAGCTCCCGCAGACCCCGTGCTCGTGCCTCTTTTAACAGTAGAGCCTGGACATGAACTTGTCAGTGGGCATGCACACTGCGCACTCTCCAAAGGCACAGAAACTTCTCGGAAGTTAAGTCAGTGTGGAGAGTGCCGCTACATGTGAAGGAAACCAAGGGGGCTGCATATTGCCTATGTGCTTCTCTCAAGACCATCTCAGCACCAGATCTTAGGAAAGGGCTAAAAAGCTCAGGGCAGTGAATTTAAGAGGAGTGACCTCACTCCTGAGCTTGGTCCCACAGCTGCAATAGTGTGGCATGTGTCAGAAGGTGCTTCATATCACTCTAATTATGGGTAACATAATTGACCATGGGGCAAAGCTTCTGAACTGTGAAACCCATGCTGTGTTAGCTCAGCCATGACTGAATGTGTCAGGGAGGCCAAGAGAGGGCTTTTCCTGGGACGGGGACTCCTCTGACAGTTACCTTTAGCTAGAGGATTTACTGACTGCCTTGCTGAACCTTCTAGCCTTCCTTGGACTGCACGGCAATCTAGGATGCTTCACCCAACCTCCTCCCTCTTTCTCCTTTGCTTGTGGTCATGGTGGTCCTGCAGCTGTCCCAGCCTTACCCACTCCCTCCCCATTCCCTCTCACATAGATACTTCCCTTAATGAAAGTCTTGTGTATTTAATCCTTCTGCTTCTTGTAGCACTCAGACTAACACAAGTGGAGGCCAATGGGGAGGAGAATAGGAGTCAAGTTTGTATCAATTAATGATATAAATATCAGGGAGAGGATTCTTGGAAATGCACACAAGCTGAAGGGAAGGAGCTGAGGCCAAGGTATGGAAATATCAGAGATGTTCCTGGGCATTACTTATTTCCATACTCATACTTTTGAACCTTTTGCTACTGTTTCTGTGCCCCTTCCACAACCTCTACTGTAAGTCTTTCAGTCTCTGACCACCACCACCTTCTGTCTATCCAGCTTATTCCTCTGTGTCCCCATTCCAACAACTCTCCCACCTACCAAAATGGACAGCCCATCGATCCTGCCTGCCAACTTTAACTGTCCCTCTCCCCATCTTGCCTTGCCCTCCTTAGCCTGCTTAGCTCTCACTGATTATTATCATCTCTCCCATGCATCAGTGCATTCACTCTCCCATTGCACTAGCTGGCAAATCTCCAGCCTCAGTTAAAGCCAACTCTCCACCTACTCCACACTCACACAAATGCAACTGAAAATGGCTAGAGGAACAAAAAAATCCATGATTTTACATTAAACTTACGGCCACAAACCTCAAATGAGCCCTCTGCTCTGGTGGGCAGTGCCACTCTATCTTTCCTGTCCATTCACTCTCCTACATATGATTTCTCACTTTCTCTTTCCTCAAACAACTCCTCTGTCTTTCACCATTTTTCTCCTTCTCCAAAATGGTGACTCCATTCTTCCAGTTACTCAGGCCAAAATCTTGAAGTCAGCCTGGACTCTTCCCTTTTTCTCACATCCTGCATCCATGCCATTAGCAAACCTTGCTGACTCCACTTTCTAAGCAGCTCCAAAATCAAACCACTTCTTATCACTTCCCCTGTCTCCATCACCTTGTGCCTGGGCTGCTGTGGCGCCTCCTAATTGGTCTTCCTGCTTCCTTCTGATTTTGCCTCCCCACTCCCAGTCTATTGTTAACACAGCAGCCGGAGTGATCAAATTAGATCATATTGTTTTTCTGCTGACAACCTTCCCAGAACTTTCTAGCTCACTTAGAGCAAAAACCAAAGTCGTTATGATACAAGGCCCACAGGCTCTGCCTCCCATCACTGCCAGCACTACCTTTTTTTTTATTTTTTATTTTTTATTTTTTTTAGACAAAGTCTCGCTTTTGTTTCCCAGGCTGGAGTGCAATGGCATGATCTGGATTCACCGCAACCTCCGCCTCCTGGGTTCAAGCGATTCCCCTGCCTCAGCCTCCCAAGTAGCTGGGATTAGAGGCGCCTGCCACCACGCCCAGCTAATTTTTGTATTTTTGGTAGAGATGGGGTTTCACCATGTTGGCCAGGCTAGTCTCGAACTCCTGACCTCAGGCCATCCGCCTGTCTCTGCCTCCCAAAGTGCTGAGATCACAGGTGTGAGCCACCGCACCTGGCCAACACCACCTCTTATTTCCCACTGGCTTTGCTCTTTCCACTCTAGCCTCACCCATCAATCGTCCTTGACCACCCTGCCCCTGCCCGCTGGTCTCCTCACCATCTCTTGGACACGCCAAAGATGTCAGCACCTTTGCACTCACTGTCCCGTCTACATAGAACCCTGTTTCCCCACTGCTGAATTCCTCAGTTCCTTCACGTCTACTCTTCGGTGTCACCTTTTCGATTTGGCCTCCCTGGTCCCACCATATGGAAGGGCAAAGACTTTCCCCCAACCCCGGCACTCTATCCTCTGTACCCTTCTCAGTGCATTCTCCTTACTTGGTACGGAGTGCCACCTGACTCGTGGTGTCTTTGACTGCTCGTTGTCTGTCTTCCTAACCTAGATTGTAAGTGCCACCAGGGTAGTGTCCCTGCCCACACACTGGTGCACAATACATAGTAATTGGATTACAGAATGAATGGAAGTTAAAGGGGGGAATAGGGTCCAGCTAATGAGAGAAACACAGAGGGTAGGTTCAGACTGCAAAAGGATGTTCTCAGGGGGAATATTTTAGTGGGGAAGGCGAGAAACACACGGGTAGAGTCGGAGAGTTCTCATGATGGAAAGGCAGGGCTGACTCTGAAGTCAGGACTCCTTCCACAAAAACGAAGCTGCCATTCTGAGCCTTAGTCCCCTCATCTGCAAAATGAGGATGGGAGTGTCCTGCTTCCCCTGGTTATTGTGAGGCTCACATGGGATGGTGCTGGCATGGGGCCTAACGTGTGGTGGGGACTCAGGAGGGTTGGCTGGGCTTGAATCGGGCCCATGGCATGGGCCGAGTCCCCCTGTGCCCTCCCAAGTGGAACTGACAGCCACCATTTGCTTCTTGCAGAACTAATTAGATCATGGAAACCCATCTCAGGTGAGGGGAAGGGTCCATAGGAGTAAACAGTTGCAGGACTTGAAATCAAAGTGCATTAAAGAAGGAAACAATGGGGCTGGGAGTGAGGCGGAAGGCACAGTCAGCCTGTTGGGGGCTGGGTGGGGACTTTCCAGGCTCAGCCTGTAGCCACAGGAAGGAGCAACCCTAAGGGAAAACAAGCGGTGATGTATTTCTGTATTCAGAACACTGACATTGCTCCAGAAAAAAATGAGAGGAGATTATGCAGGAAGAGAATTGAGTCTGTCAGGAGCTTCAAGAAAGAAAGAAAAAAAAAAAAGACGTAGAAAGGAGCTGTTTGTTGCTCTTTGTTCAGGTTTTTATCTCAAGAGACTGTCTATAAAAATGTTCTCTCTTGGCCAGCCTCTTTCACTGCAGCCTGGATGCTCTGCCCCCACCCCCTCCCCACCTTGCTCTTGTTTGAGTTAAAGCTCTTTCCTTGATTAAATAATGAATAAAAGCTCTTCTCAAGCCTGACTTTGCTGGTCCTAGGGAGAAATTACAGATATATGTACATACATATACATGCAAAATAGCCTGAGATAAAGAGGCTTGGGATAAACAGGTTTCTGGTTGTTGTTTTTTCTTTTAAAGAAATGTTATTCATAAGCTACACTCACAAACAACACAAATTTAAACTAGGGCAAACCAGCCTAAGTGCAGCTAAATAGTTTGACTTAATAAACTCTTGGATATAAAAGCATTTCTTTTCATTTAAAATTATGATATTATTATTATTATTATTATTATTGAGACTGAGTTTCGCTCTTGTTGCCCAGGCTGAAGTGCAATGGCGCGATCTTGGCCCACCGCAACCTCCACCTCCTGGGTTCAAGCGATTTTCCTACCTCAGCCTCCTGGGTAGCTGGGATTACAGGCATGCACCACCACACCTGGCTAATTTTGTATTTTTAGTAGACACGGGTTTTCTCCATGTTGGTCAGGCTGGTCTCAAACTCCCGACCACAGGTAATCTGCCCGCCTTGGCCTCCCAAAGTTCTAATGATATTTAATTTTTAAAATGGGTTGGGACCTTCTCCTCTAAGGTTGCTCTCTCAGGCAGGTACTGAGCTATGTGTATTACTGTCTGTACTTGGCAGGATTATCCAATTCGTAACCAATGTTTTCATTTGGCTTTCTTTCTCAAGGCTCATCAATTAAGGCAAAACTATTTGCAGTGTACCATCTGAACAACCATTATATCTTCAGTCCAGAGGACTGGCCTTGCCCATTTTCTCCCTGCCCACCCTACTCTCCGCATGTTAAACCTCTCTAATTGTATCCTACAGCTGTAAAAAGGAGGAATGGTACTCCCAGCTGGCCCACCCATTTACCTTATTTACCTGTGGGGGCTTTACCCTTTTATCTGTTCTAGATTGGTCTCTTAAATTTTGAAAAAAAGAAAAATACTACAGGAAGGCTCTTTTAATGGCATAAAATGAGCAAATCGTGTACAGATTTCTGAGCCTAGTTCATTCATGTTTAGTTACAGATTGGTTAACAGTATTTGTAAATTCACAGAGGATCCTGTAGCCAGGAGACTAAATAGAAGCACAATCCTGAAATAATGCAAGACTTGTTCCTATGCACATATTGGCTAATATTCATCTATCTATCCATCCATCCAACAATTATGTATTCAGTGACTATATTGTACAGGCCCTGGGAACACAGAGATAAGTAAAACAGTACCAGGCTCCTTGAGGAACCTGAAGTCTAGTAAGGAAAACAGATATCAATCCAATAATCATTCCAATGAACAAATAATAATGAACTTAGGAAAATGTTCTGAAGGAAAGGAACCTGGTTTAATAAAACATATTACTGGAATGGGGCCAAAAAAGATTTCTCTGAAAATTTAATGCTTGAAAGGGATCAAGACAATGAGTAGGACTCAAATAAGGAAGAATGTAGGGGTACATTCTAGACGGAGGGGTTTAAGGAACATAGGGAATTTGAGCAAGAAAGTAAATGAGGCTGGAACTCAGAGAGCAACACAAGAGTGATGAATGACAAGCCTAGAAGAATAGACTCAAACTATACTAATTATCTATTTCTGCATAACAAATTTCCCTAGAATTTAGCACCTTAAAACAACAAACATTTATTATCTCATAGTTTCTGTGGGTCAGGGATTGTGGAGCAGCTTAGCTGTGCCGTTCTGATTCAGGGCCTCTCTTGAAGTTGCAGTCAAGACACTGGCAAGAGCTGCCATAATCTACAGGCTTATTTGGGACCACAGAATCTATGTACAGGATCTCTCACTTACATGACTGTAGGCAGGAGGCTTCAGTCCTCACCACGTGGACTCTCCATTGGGCTCCTTGAGAGTTCTCATGACATGGCAGCTGGCTTCCCCAAGAGCAAGGGATCCAAAAAGGAGAGCAAGTGGGAAGCTCTAATTCCTTTTATGTCCTAATCTGGAAGTTACACCTTATCCCTTCTGCCATGTTCTACTTGTTAGAGGGGAGCCAGTAAGTGCAGCCCACACCCAAGGGGAGAAGAATCAGCTCCACCTTTTGAAGGGGGAGTGTCAAAAATTCATGGACATATTTTAAAACCACCACAAAAGCCAAGAGGATGTTATAGCTTTGTTGAGATGTGTTTGTTTACCAGGGCTGCCATAATAAAGTTCTACAGACTGAGTGGCTTAAACCATAGATATTTACTTTCTCATGGTACTGGAGGCCAGAAGTCTGAGATCAAGGGTCAGCAGGGTTGGTTTCTTTGAGGCCCCTCTCCTTGGATTGTAGATGTCTTCTTCTCACTGTGTCTATACATGGCCTTCTCTGCCTGACTGTGCCCTAACCTCTTCTTATAAGAACATCAGCCATAGGGGATTAGGGCCCACTCTAATGTTCTCACTTTAACTTAATTGTCTCATTAAAGTCCCTGTCTCCAAATAAGATCACATTCCAAGTACTGGGCAGGGTAGGGTTTCAACATATGATTTTGAGAACACAGTTGAGCCCATAAGGATTTTGATATTTATTCTTAGAGCAATAGAAAAGTACTAGAGGAATTTAAGCATAGGGGTGGCACTATTTGCATTTAGAATTTCCTGTGGTTGCAATGTGGAATCTGATTGGACAGGGAACAGTGAAATTCAAAAATTTATTTACTTGGATGCAAAATTGATAGGACTTTGGATAGATTGAATATGAGGGGCAAGAACAAGGGAGGTCAGTGATAGTGCTTGGATTTCTGGCTTGAGCCACTGAATGGTTGTGACGTATTATCTCTAGTGAGATAAAGAATGATGGAACAGGTCCAGGTTCAGAAGTGATAGCAGGAAGACGATGAATTTGTTCTGATTGTGGGGTGTTGAAGAGCCTGGAGGTCAACCAAGTAGGGATATCCCTTGAGATACTGTACGGTACTTTGTCGTAAGACTGAGAGGAAAAGTCTGGATTGTAAATATTAGACTCTGAGCCATTGACAGAGAGGTGGTGTCTGAAGAGAGGACATGGGTAAAACTGGACAGAAATACAACATGAATAAGAAGAGAAAGGATCCTGGGGCTAAGCCTCAAAGAACTCTGGTACATACAAACATTGGATTTTGAAGGCTTATTCTTCTATTTTTTACATATACTGAATTTAAAGGCATTCTTCAGCTAAGTCTTCATAGAATTTGATGTTATATACATGAATAAGTTAGGGGCAAGAGAGCAGTTGAAATGTACTCCAGCATGGTCCATGATTTTATTGTACAGAAGCTTATTGCCCATCATCCCTAGTGCTGGACACATGGAAGGAGGCTGGCTTCTCCATTTCACGCATTGTATACACATTGCTGGAAATTAGATCAAATCAGATGAGATTGGCTGCATTCAGGGTGGTGGGGCTGTAGACGTGAGATTAAATCAAAACATTCTCAGTCCTATGTGGCTAATTTTAAAACTGTCACCCATAGAACACAGTATTTGCCTCATCCCCATCCCTTTTGTGACTCAGGAATGGCCAGGAGAAGAGGCATTGTGAATGACAGCGTACAGATGGGCTCCTGGGAAACCTGAGAGGAGGGAAGGAAATTAATCATCCAAGTCTCCTTGGATAACCACATTTCCCACATGTGGCACAGGGGATAATCTATGGAGATGGGGCTCTAGGGCCCTGGCAAACAGGTAAACAGATCATCTTAGAGGAGGATTTCTGTGGGGGGACAGTTTGTGTTCCTAAACTAGGATGGTTAATTTGATGTCACACGTGATCGAGCACCTTCTCTGTATCCCACACACGTGTAGTGCAGGTTACAAGAGAGACAGGTGGATGGTGGAGGTTGTTTGAGAAATAAAAGAGAAGGGAGAAGTGTGGCCACTCCAACCTCAGAGACTCCTGGAGAGGTAACAGAAAGCAAGCTGGGATTGTGTGTGATGATGCAGTACTTAGGACGCATCATGCTTTGGGAAATAAGTCTCTTTGTTTCAAAGACTGTGCCCTCATTACCTCTAACATCCTATATAGTTTACAACTGTTTATCATGTTTGTAGTTTACTGTCTGTGTCCTGTCACTTAAGTAACTTCACAAGTGCAGAGGTCTATGTCTGTTTTCCTCAATGGCATATTGCAAGCACCTGGAACAGTGCCTGCGCAGAGTAGATGTTCAATCAATATTTGTTGGATGAATGAATGAGTGAACATTCTTCCCAATTCTGTGAAGCAGGACTGATATGGTTCTCCCTGCATGTCGTGTTGGCTCCCTGCATAGGTCCTCACCAGTTCACATAACAATGTGTAATAAATAATCCCTCTTTACCCTATTTGTCTGTTTGTCCGCACACCTTGAAGGAAGATAGGGCCTATCCTAGGGCCTGTGAAGTTCATGACACTTCTTCCCAAGTCTCCCACTGCTCCTTTCATGAGATCTACCTCTTCTCTCCCTCATTAGTGGTCCCATTCAGGGAAGTAACTCCTCTGGCCACTTCTCCACTGCTTACTCCTGCTTAGCCCTCAGTGAGACTGATCTTTGCTCACGAAGTTCTCTCAACTGTGCTGGGAAAATGAGCTTCCTTGTTTATAGCTGCAAAAGTAAAGGCTTTATTCTTTGAGTGTGCAAATTTCAGACCCAAAGCAGATGGAAAGACAGGTGAAGGGAACTTGAAGCACTCTCCAATTATATTAACTATTGCTGGGGCAGATGCCATGCCCAAATATATTTGGTCCATCTTGGAAGGATGTGACAAGAACCAGTAAATTCCCAGATGGCCCCTGTGCCTCCTCTCTGGAGGTCCAGCCAGGGCCATGTCTAGCGGCACAAGACCATGTCCCAAGCATTGCCAGGGGCAGAGAGACAGGTCTTTTTCCAGTCCTGGAGTGTCCCGACCCAGACCATGTCTTCCCTGGCTCTCCCCAATGGCCCCTGTTCTTGCATGCATCGGCCCCAAGGTTAATTGGCATTTAATTTCATTGTATCCCTCTTATTCCCTTTCCTGACACCCACAGATACATTTTGCTCCATTTGTTGTTACTTCCACCTCTGGTAATAGCATTTTGACCGTGAAGTATGTCATGGGAACCCAACTACTTTGCCAATGCAAAGTGCAAAATTGAACCTAATTAAGAATGAAAATTAATTATATATGAAATAATTTCTGAGGGATTGTAGAGATGAATGTGAATATTCTTCTCAAGGAAGCCCCTCAGAGGAGGTGAGACTTGGATGAGTCTTGATACAGGAGTTGGAGCCGTTTCAGGATGGCATGGGATAGCCCCCCTGAAATGGAATGCACGTGGGAATATCACACGATGGGTTTAGCAGCTAGGGAGGGAATGGGCCTGAAGAAAAAGGTTTGTGTTGGAGAGTAGAGCAAAAATAAGAAATCTGATTACTCTCCACAGCTGCAGGCTGCCTGTCTGTCAGCTAAGCTAACAGGCTTCCCCAATCTGAGCATTGAAACCGACAAAGAGATTAATAAACCAAGTTCGGGGCTGAAAAAGGACAGGACCTACCAAGAACTCAGTCAGTATCTGTTTGAGGCTCTGAAGCTGATATTTAGGGCATGGAAAGAAGGGGCTGGGTCTGACTTGTTAAGGAACACAGCAGGTAGAGAGACCAGATATTTCACTTTTGAGTAGCCTCTCTGTGCCTCAGCAGTCCCATCTACAATTTGAAGAGAATAACAATATCTCCTTTTTAGGCTTGTTGTGGGAATCAAAGTTAGTTGAAACGTAGGAAACTCTTACAATTGTGCCTGTCACATAATAAGTTCTTCGTTGTTACTACTACTACTACCTTCCTCTTCCTCCTCCTCTTATAATTATCATCATCATCATTATTATTTTGAAACCGTTGATCTCTCTACTTCCTTGATATCACTTTCTCTAGGTTTTCTTCCTACCTGTGGTCTGCATTTCCCAGTCCGCTCTGCAGAGCCCCCTTGTTCTGCTCTGCTGCTGGGTGTTAAGGTGTGGATAGGACTGGATGTCCTTCTCAGCTTCATGCTGTCCATGGTGCTATCCAACTACTTACTATAGAGATGTTTAATTAACATCTCAAGTTTAAAATGACCCCAAAGAACTCTTGACTTCCTGTGTCAAACACCCCAACGAATTCTTCGTCCAACACTCTCCACTCTCCATTTTAACAAATGCTACCATGACATACCAAGTTGATTGGTTACCAAACCTAGAAGATTTCCTTGATTTGTCATTCTGCTTCACACCTCATATCCAATCCATCAGCCAGCCTCATGTATCTTACTTCCTAAATCAATTTAGAATGTGTTCAATCTTCTCTCCTCCTTCAATGACTTCCATCCTTCCCTCAGCTGCCATCACAATAGTCTCCTAACTCGCTCCACCTGTTTCTCTTTTGTTCCACTCCAATACTTCTCTGTGCAAAGCCAGAGGGAATACTAAATAATTACATCAGATCAAGTCCAGCAACTTGTTATCACAATCAAACTTAAACCTGAATGGCTCCCCTGGCACTTAGGCCAGGAGGATCCAGTCCTGCCTAGCTCTGCACCACTTCGCCACCTCTCATCCTCCCAGCTGCTGTGCTGCAGCCACACGGGCCTTCCCTCCCATCCTCAAACCCACCTGGCTTATTCCCATCTGGGGGCTGAGCTGTGTCTTCTGAGAGTCATTTGGAATGCTCCTTGCTATTTATGACTCAATGCGAATGTCACCTTCTCAAGAGGACTTTCCTGGCCACCCCATCTAGAAGTAGCCACCCCATCACTCACTGTCACATTGGTTTATTATAATTGCTTTGCACACTCATCGCCAGATCCTATTTTCTTGTTTAAACATTTGTTGACTCTCTTATGATGTCCAGACACTGAAGCGGAGACCTCATCTGTCTTTGTCACTTCAGTACTTCAGAGCCTATAACAGTACCCTACGCATGGTAGGTACTCAAATCAAAATTTATTATGTTTATTGAGTTATAAAGATCCATGGCAATGTAATAGAATAAAAAGACATAGCTTTGGTCCAGATCTAAGCCAAAACCTTGGTTCTTCCTATATGAACTTGTAATTTTGCCTGTAAACCTGCTTACCACTATGTGACCTTGAATTTGCTTACCAACACTGAGCCTTGACTTATCCATTTGTTAAATAGCAGTATCATTATCTTACTTAATGTTGTGACAATTACATGAAACAATGAGTCATGGAAAATAGTGTGTGTTCCTATTATGGATTCGCCACAAATTTTACCTATTAGTGTTGAGCCTCTGGGTAGTAACGGAAACCGAGGCCTCAGATATTAGAGAAAAGGACTTAGTGAGAAAGAAACCCTCTGCCTGTAGATTGAACAAGCACAGTGAAAGAGAGAAAACGCAGCCTGCAGTCTTCCCTCACCCCTCCCTGCCTGGCCACCCTGTTACAATGCTGCTGTTGGCAGTGCCGTTAAAATGTACATAAATATTGGTGCATTCTAATGGGATGGCATCAAGGCCAATAAAGGCAATGAGAGGCAAGGTTATTGACGTCTGTCTGAGGGCCTCCACGGGACCCAAGCCAGGGCTGTAACAAGGATCCAGAAGTTGCATCAGGCCAATTGATTCTCTATCACCCCAGGAAGACACACATTCAGGGGAGCTGGCAGCCTGGCCAGCCATAGCCTGCGTTAATGAAAACATGCAAATGGCCCTGCTCCCAGCATCATTTCCCTCCCTGGAATCTTGCAGGCCTCCAATCTAAGAGGTAGTTGGCACCTTGGATTTATACAGACAAAAACAATGGGGGAAAAAATCCAGAGTAGATTAAGGTATTCGGCCACGCTACCTGGTGTCCCTGTGGAAAGAGGGGCTCTTTGTGACATGTTTTCACGAGCAGGGAGGTGATGAAGAGGCAGTGTGTCACTGCCTGGGGTCCCTCTGGGTGGCCAAGATGTTGCATAATAGCCTGGTGAAGGACAAAGAGTCCTAGGCAGAAGCCAGGAGAAGATTCCAGGCTCAGGCCTCTGGTCCTCTCTGGGCTTCATATGAGCCATCAGTGGGAGGATTTCTGATGTGGTCCCACAGAGACAACCAGGGCATTCAGGCTTGCAGGGTGCCAATAACTCTAGTTACCTGTGTGCTTGCCATCTCCTCACTAGACTGGGAGCTCCCTGAGGTCAGTGACTGTGTTTTATTCATTTATGGATTCCCAGAGCACAACACAGTGCCAAGCATGCAGAGGTCACTGCATAATGTTTGCTGAGTGAATGACTTTGACAATGCTGTCTCTGGCTTCTATCATAAAAGACAAGGCCTTGGCCTTGCAGCATGGAAGAAACTCTCTGAGAGGGCAGAAAGATGAGAATGAAAGTGACTTACAGAGAACTGGCTGATGAGTAGGGAGTTTTGGGAAAAAACAAACAGAAACTTAGGGCCTAGTCCTCACTGCACTCTGACTTTACCAAACAAAGTCACATGTTGCTTCTGAATTCTGCTAAATCCAGCCAGCTTTAGGGATTGTTAGTCGCAAAGGCAAGGCCTCTCAGGCACCCCCACCACATCAATTGCATCCTCTTTTCCTTCCTTTCTAACTTGTCCCACTGCCCTCTGCTCCCTGGGTTACTCAGTGGACAAAACAGAACAAAACTGGGGTCTGCGGCATTTGGGGCCTGCAACAGACTCAGTCATTCTCTTCCTAATTTGTTCATTCATTCATTTGCTCAACTAATGTTCATTTAACTTCTGCTTTGCTCCAGGCACAGAAATTTCCTGGGCAGTCACAACAAAAGGGAATAGCAAGCCTCATCACAGTTATTTAGAAAGCTCACTGCCTCCTTTCTTCCTAGCCTCTTCTTAAGGCAGGGCTGATTCTGAAGTGCTCATTCTCAAGTCTGCAACGCTAATGAAAAGCACAGGAGCTGCAGATAGGCTTGTCTGCCACAGCCCCCCCCGGGACCAGGGCTCCTCCCTGTACCCAGCCTAGAATGTTCTGGAACCTTGGCACTCAACAGAGCTGAGGGCTCATTTGGCACCAGGCATCCAGGGGCTTAGTTATTGAAATATCAAAGGTGTTCATTAGAAGTCAGTTTCCTCTATGTGAGATGCTTGTTCTCCCAACGTGTTTCCAAGGAGGCTGGGGAGAAGAGGAGTACAGCACTCTGGCCCATCTAATTTAATTTATAAGTTATGTCACAGCAGCAATTAGTATGTATTGTTTACACTCCTTCTTAACACTTTCCCTGAATCCCGGGGTGTTTGAGATGGCTGGTGTAATCATGCCCGGCTTGCTGGAAGATTGGAGTGTATTCTGGGGGAAGGGAGGATATGGTGGGGGGCGCTAACAGTAGAAGATGGGGAGGGCCAGGCAGTCTTCAGCCTGAGCCATATGGGATGCATCTTGCTTGAAGCATGTGATCCTGACAGGAGCATCTGCCTCACATTGTGGCTCATGTTTTCTCAGTGTGGGGAGCAGGGGACTTCATCATGAATTCAGTCCCCTTCATTGTCTTTTGAAAAGAAAAGAAGGCACATGGGAGATGAGACTGGGCATGAGCTAGCTCAGCACACCACCTCTCTTCTTCATTTCAGGGTTAACTATGTCTAGAAAGGTTTAGAATGGGGAAGAGGCAAGCTTAAAGTTTCTGGGAGAAAAAAGAAAATGAAAGGAAGGGACCAAACATGTTGTTTTGTTTTGAATGCTATGTTCTTTCTATTATAGCATGCTTCCTTTCTGTAGGTACAAAGAATTGATAGGACTAATGTAGACTGAATATTTGGAAAAATAAGCCTTTATAAGAAGACTGTAATGCAGGGGTAAAGGCAGGGGCTGGAGAGAGAGTAAGCAGAGGTTTCTTAGAGAGACTTAGAGGGCACAAAGAGGGCTCTAAAAGACAAGAAAAGTGAGAGAGAAGAGAGGTGAGATGGTGCTTGTCAGTGAAAATGATAATGTTGTCTTTTCTCCTCTGGCCAGAACTCAGTGGAGGGAGGCAGGATGGGCATCAGTGGAGAGGAAAGGGAGGTACCAGAGCAGGCAGAGCTGAGCCCAGAAGGACTCTGACTAAGCGTTAGCTTGTGCCATGGTGCCTTGGGAATGTCTGGGGCTGAGCATAGATGCAACTGGGCTCCTGAGTCTTTCCTGCCCTCTCAGGGAAAATAATCTAGAATTCCTAGCAATTCCACTATTGGTTATCTACCTAAAGGAAAAGAAATCATTTTATCAAAAAGACACCTGCACTCATATATTTATCACAGCACTATCCGCAGTAGCAAAGTCATGGAATCAACTTAAGTGTCCATCAATGGTGGATTGGATAAAGAAAATGTAGGACATATACACCATGGAATACTATGCAGCCATAAAAATAATGAAGTCATGTTCTTTGCAGCAACGTGAATGTAGCTGGAGGTCATTATCCTAAGTGAAATAACGCAGAAACAGAAAATCAAATAACACACGTTCTCACTTATAAGTGGGAACAAAACAATTGGTACAAATGGACGTAAAGATGGAAACAATAGACACTGGGGACTCCAAAAGAGCAGGGATGGAGGAGACAAGGGCTGAAAAACTACCTGTTGAGTACTATGTTTACTATTTGGGTGATGGGCTCACTCTAAGCATTATGAAATGTACCCAGCATTACAAACTATACCCAAGTAACAAATCTGCACACATACCCCAGAATCTATAATAAAATAAAATAAGAATCCCTGGTGGTAGGCAAAGGGAATGAGTTTTGCAAACTAAGACTGGCCAGGATCTCTCAATCTATATGTGGTCTTCAAATTAATGTTTGGTGTGAGCATTACTAGTGTTCTCTATGACATATCTAATGACTCTGTGTTGAATGTCGTTTGTCTTCTACTTTAGATTTTCCAAGGGGATTGAAGAAGCAGGAGTGATAGGTGGTATACCATGAAAATAGTTCTCAGTTTTATCAGGAAATGAAATTGGTGGAATTAACTAGCCAGAGATTACTAGAAAGTGGCCTTTAGTGTGGCCTATAAATGAATGTTCAATAAGTATTGTTTGAATACATGAATAACTGTTAGCTGGTGAAGCAAATCATGGCTAATAAAAAACTTATGATTTTTTCCTTCTTATTGAAAAACACTCTGTGTGTGTGCGTGTGTGTGTGCACATGCGTGTGTGTGTGTGCAATCAAAATTCAGATCCATGTCTCATGCCTGGTGGTAGAAAGCTTCTTGAGAAAGGAGCCATAATGCTTGTAATTCTACTGTTGAATAGTAACATTTTTTAAAGCCACGTCTCTCATTTCTTCAGGTCCAAATGAAATCTCGGAGCAACACATGAGAACAACAGTGTCAGGGGACTAAAAAAAACAAAAACAAAAGAAAGACAGTTAATAGAAAAAAAAATGGTTTGTTTGAGTCAAAAAGGAATAAAAGGCAAATGTTAGCTATTTCCCAATGAAATAATTATGGGATTTTGTAGAGGGAGATTTTTGGGGGGATGATTTGGGACCTGAGAAAACTAGGTAGAAGGCTGATGTAGGGAAGGGCTGATGGTCACTTGGACATACTTAATATGATGATGCCTCTAATCCCAGGGTATAGACTTTGACTATTTTTTTCCTTTAAAGGCGACGAATTGAATCAAGCCAGACACACCTTCTTATCCTGCTCCTTTATGCCAAGGACACCCATTTGAGAGAATATTGGCCAGGATTCATGGCCATGGGCAGAATGCAACTCATGGGCCCAACAGAGGCCAAATCCGTGAACTTAACCTTATCCCCACAGTTCACTAACTGGCGGAACTGACTAGCCAGAGATTGCTGGGAGAGTGGCCTTTAACGTGACCTGACATCAGTGTGCAATGAGTATTGTTTGAATATGTGAATGAACTGTTAGCTGGAGAAGCAAACCATGGTGCAGAAAGGTCACAGGTCAGTTATTGGATTTGTGATTTATTCATAAGGAGATGATTGGTGAAGTTTCAAGTCTTTTCCTTGACTACTTACGAAAAAGCAAGCCTGAAGTAAATTGAAGATCAATTACTGAGGAACAGAAAGGTGAAAAGAACTCAGAAGCAATTCAGAGAGAGCAAAGTGAGGAAAATCCAGAGAATAAGGGGCCCCAGAATTCCTGGAAGAAGGGCTATCCAAAATGTGGAAAGTATTGAAGAGTGGAGGAGAATGAAGAGTCAGATCTAATGTAACTTAGAGGGGAAGAACCAAGCCACCTTGATGAAAAAAGGAAATAGGAAAAGCCAGAAAGGAAGGGTTGGATGTCTAAAATGAACATAGCCTTAACTGATTTGGGGTTTCCCAATGTTCTAAGGAAGAGGAGTGTGTGGGGTTGAGCTACATCAATAAAGGGGCTTCCATGATGAAAGCACTTTGGGAAATCCTAGGTTAAACGATGATGAACAGAGTTCTTTCCCATAGACTTTGGAGCCTTTAATATGATGATGTATATTGTCAACCTCCATAAGGAAAATGCATTACTGGCATTTTCTGAACCTAGCTAACTATAGAGCACTCTTTTTCATGGAGCATTTGACAGAGAAGGTATTCAAAGAATATACTTCAGAAATGTTCAATATGCATCATTCATACTGGGTCTCTTTGGATTGTGGCAGGGTGGTGTGGCAGGAAAATTATTTTAAGAAGAAATGGAAATTTTACAGTCCTAGCCTTTGTCACCCACCACCTGTGTAACTTTGATAAGTTATACCACTTCTCTGGGCTTTAGTTTGCTCATATGTCAATTACAGTGAGCTAGAGGATGTTGATGGCTACTCGATTTTAGGTTTTATAGTCCTGATTGATGCCCTTTGAATATTGAAGTCATGTGAAAATTATAGGATAGATGGATGAAACCCATTCCTCACTCAATTAATTTTTTGTCCTCCTCTCTAAACTGTAAGATCTGGGAGGGTAGGCTCTGCATCTATTTTTTGCACCCTCATAACTGTAGCACCTAACACAGGGCCTGAGACACAGTAGAAGTTCAATATATTTTGTTGAATGAACAGATGAGTGGCTTCATATTTCATGAGCCATCATGTTATGCCTCTCAGAAAAGAAGATGGAGTGCTAACATCTCAGACCTCAGCCTTCCTCCAGTGACAGAGTCAGTCTGGTGCACACCTCCAGCACAGAGGTGCCACAAGGAAAGTCTCCCTAACAGTGCAGCCAAGCATCAGAGTCCATAGGAAGTCTGCACTGTGGGTTCCTGAATCCCACTTTGGCTGGAGTCTCCCAGCTCTCGGACCAGGCTGGCTGCTTTCCCACCTTGGGACTGGTTCCCACAGTCACTCTCCTGTTGGTGTATGGGCACGAAAGCTCACAAATTGCTTTCTCACAGGACCAGAGCTGCCTGAAAGCAGAACTGACTGCTTCATTGTCAGCTACTGCAGACTTGGTGGCTGGCAGTGAGAATCTATTTTCTCTCACTAAATTAATCACTGTTGGAAGCTGATCTCCTGGGGTTTCCTCAAACACACCCTCACGTGCTCTCACAGCTTTTCCCTCTTTCCTCATCTGTCCTTTCCCTGCCCTCCCCTCCCCCTCCCACTGCAGGTGTTTGGGCTGAGGTGGGAGACAGCCTGACAGGTGCTGGCATGGAAACCACACAGGTCCCTGTGGATGTCCAGCCTGGGCTGGGGAAAGAAGATAGGGCACATCTGCCTGCCTTGTGCTGAAGGGGCATAGGCAGATGAAGCAGCTTAGAAGTTCCACCTGCCAGACTCACCCTTGGCCAATTTAGACATTTTCAGAGCCTCTTTTGGAGAAGGATGGTGGTGGAATCACTCCTTAAGAAAAATTTTTCCAGTAAAAGCAGCTCTGACTTAGAGATTGTGGGGTTGGTCACATCCAGACTACATTTGATCAGTATTGGTAACATGTTACCACCTGCTGCCTGTAAAGACATTAACCTGATTTTTCTAGGACAAGCCTTTGTTATCTTTCTTAATTAGATCTCTGTGAGTTCTTTAATCTCGTAAGGAAATAAGCTGTGTGTGTGTGTGTGTGTGTGCGTGTGTGTGTGTGTGTTGTGTGTGTGCACACACAATTAGTAAGGAAAGAAGGGCATGGAAGCTGGCTCTAAGCAGATCCTCTTTGGGATCTTTTGACCAGTGCGTGAAGTCATTCAAGTGGACAGGGAGAGAAAAGGGGAAGCAGGAAGAACTGTCACAGGCCCCCAGACTACAGTCAAGTCGGTGCCAATCCTTGCCCCCGAGCTCGCCCATTGTTTCTGGGACCATCTGGCCAGGGGTAGTTTGAGTCCTGTTGCAAAAAGAAATGGCGGCCCCACTATTTTGTGGACTTTCCTGGCTCTAGCTACACATAGAATACTTCCTTTCTGCAGGAGTAAGATCTTAGACTTTGGATGTCTGAAAAGGGAAATCACACCATTCCAGCACCCATGTAGAGTACGTGTGGGGTCCCGGGGTGGAGGGTGCCATTCTCTTGTAACTCTCTTATTGCCGTAAGAGTTTGTGAGGAGGTTCTTTAGTACAACCCAGTTCTGCTTCCACCTAAAGTCCAAGCACTCCATGACCAAGGCAGGAAGGGAGTCGAACTGACATCCGTCTCAGGGCAGGCACCTTTCAGAAGGCTGGTCCTCTCCGTCAGAGTCTTGGGATTATGCTATAATCATAAGGCATAATCATAAGGATAGTCTCACCTGAGCCCAGCATTCCATCCCACAGGGGCAGAAGATGGTGGGAGTCAGGTCTTCCAGTGGACTGAATATAAAGTAGAATCTGAAATGAAAATAATCCATGCTCCTTAAGAGAACCTGCGGTAGATTTAGATATGAAAAGAGTGGAAGCTCTGGAGGCTGCACACTGACTGACTGTAAGAGGAACTTGCCTCTCTGAGCGGTGTCTCTGCCTAGAACACAGGGATCACCACGCCTGCTCCATAGGGTCATCATGAGGATTTAGGAGCTCATGAATGTAAGCACCTGGGCCTGGAGAAGCTGACAGTAAGTGATAGCTATGATTATAATATCCATAACCACAAGTGAGCATAGGCAGTTAGTAATTAATACATTGTAACTTTTTCAGAGGGTCCTTATGTTTGTTGCTTCAGGCTCAATTCCAACACCATGAGCCTGGTTTAGTAAATGTGGGGATTGAAGATACTGGATGCCTGCATTTTTCTCAGGATTAAAACCATCCTTAGGCTGTTGAGCTCTTAACTGATTCAGGAACCATCTCTGATGACCAAGTGCCATTCACGGAGCATCATCTATTCTGCAAGGCACTGCTCTCAAGCTGGCTGTGTCTCCTGCATGAGCAGCAGCTCCTTTCGTGGGGGTGGGGGAACAGATGGAGAAGTTATCCTTCCTCCCTCAGAGCCCCATTTCACCCTGAGAGCGTGGAGCCAGATTCAGCTGGCGGGTGGAGACCCCAAAAGAACAAGCTTCTGGCCCCTTCCCACCTTTCTCCTTCTATCCCGCCCCATCCCCACTCCTGCTCCCAGCCCTTCCCTCTGCAGTTGCTCAATCTCTGATTCTGCTCACCGACATCTCTGCACCTTGCTTATGGAGTGCATCACCTCTCCCACTGGTGTACAGGTGGAAACGTGGTTATAGAGGAAGTCATTTCCTAGAGTCTCATATTAGTTTAGGAAGAATAAAACGCAAGCCATCCCTGGAGGGCAGGAGAGAGGAAAGAGCATGCTGAGTGAGAGATGGTGGATTTAATCTGAGTGAGAGATGGTGGATTTTCTCTTCCTGGGCTTTATGGAAGAAGGATCAATGGGGCAAACCGCAGCACCTGCCTGCAGATGGAGCTTCCTCCGCACTCCTCGCTCCTGCTCTCTTTGCTACAAGCATAGTTTGCCATGAAAGCCAGCTCTTCCCTTGGTTCTCTTTGGTTTCCTGCTCCTCTGGGTCCCGCTGGCATCCCCAGCAAGCCAGTCTTGCCTTCCACCTCGCTGCTTTAGAGTCTGTGTGACTTTGACTTGTGTCTCCTTTCTCCTTCTCCTTCTCTTTCTCTTTCTGGGCTCGGCTTCCTCACTTGGCCTGCTGCACTGATGCATTGTTGGGAGCTGTTCTTTCCTCCTCAGCTCCACCACTCACAATGAAAAGCGTGCCTACTAAAATTAATAGCCTTGTAAATAAAAGGTGGCTCACCCTTGGCCTTTGCTTCTCCCTGCCCCCCTTCTTCCTGTTCCTTTTTATTTGTTTGTACTCACCAACCTGTCTGCACCTGGAGCCCTCAAAGAACCTTCCTATGTGCCAGGCACTGCTCTGGGTGCTTTCATACAATACTAGAGGCAGTACTAATATCATCCCCATTTGCACAGGGGCAAACAACTAAGGTTCAGAGTGGTTCCAACTTCCCAAGTGTCACACCACTAGAAACTGGTAGCACCAAGATTCCTACCCAGTCTTGGTCCAGAGTTAATACTCTGAATACCACATAAAGTGGCTTCTTTATACCATGACAAATGCAAGGCAAGCAATGCTGTGCTTTTGTTTGCAGACACATTGCTACTCAGTCTTTACACTCAGGCCCCACGTGCTCACAGCACCCCTTTATCCCTCACTGTCATCTCTGTGTGAGTCCCCCATTCCCTGTCCCCACCCCTTGTTGCACCTCTTTTGTACCTTAGCATGCTTTCTGACCCCTCGAGGCTCTGTCTCTGTCCCTCTTGCATTTCCCCAGTCTTCGAGCTTCACTTCAAGCTGTCTACCTCTGTATTTTTCTCCTTTTAATTTCTTTAATCTCTCTCCTCCCATGGCACGCAGTGTTCAGCTGTCTGAACACTCGTTCAGCATCTCGTCTCTATATCTCTGTCAATATCTCTTTCTCTCACTTCCCCTTTCCCATCTTAATACACTCCTGCCTTTCTCAGTCCCTCTCTGCCATGCTTCTCTTTTGTCTCCCTCTCTTGTTTCTTTCGTGGCCCCATTTATTACTTTAGGGCTCAACCAAGAGCATCTCTGTCTGTCTCTGCCTCCCCGCCCTGCCCCCTCTCCCTTTTCTGAGACTCTCAGCTGCAGATGGGAACCATGTTCAATCCAAGCCCTGTTCCTTGCCAAAGAATAACAATGAACTCAGGAACCACAGAGGCACAAGAAAGAACAGCTCTGTATTTCAAGAGACATCGTGATCTCTTGGGACAAAATGACTTCTTTGCTTTATAAACTCTGGGGCTGGGGAGTGCCCTGCATACAGATGGAGCAGCTGGCTGGTTGTTGGCTTCAGTTGGGGGTCTACATGGTTCTCAGCTAGTGCCTCCTCTCAAAGCCAAGGCCAGGCTGTAGTTAGGTGGAGGCTACATGATCATGGGGAAGCTCTGTCTTCCCTCAAGGCCCTCAGCAGACAGAAGCACAGTACTCAGAGGACCTCTGGATTTGATGGCTGGCAGTGACCATGAATTATCTCACTGGCACTCCTATCTCTCAGGCAGATGAAACAGAAGCCAGGGCAATGGAATTCTTGAGCCAAACAGAATCCAGGCCTTCCTCTCCCTCTCTTCAGCCTTGCTCCTCCATGCTGCCATCTGGAACATTGCTTTGATAGCAGGGAGCCACGCAGGCTCTCAGTCTCCCCTGTGGCCTTCTCATGGACAGTCTTGAGTGGCCTGTCCATCACATTTGCTCAAGCCTGGCCTCTTCCAAGAAACTTTTGGTTATTCCAACCTCCCTCGAATCCCTCCTTTTCTCAATAGCTTGTCTTTTGTAGCTTGCTGGTGATGGTATGTGATATAATCTTTGTAGCTAGGGGGATAGCACTTCATGATAGAATGGACAGGTACTAGATATTTTGTGTACCCAATTGAACTGTAGGTATTTTGAGGACAGGGATCATGTCTTCTATTAATGTTGTCTGTCTCCCTCCTCTAGCTGCTACTTTTTTTTTTAATTATTATACTTTGTGTTCTAGGTAACGTGTGCACAACATGCAGGTTTGTTACATATGTATACATGTGCCATGTTGGTGTGCTACACCCACTAACTAGTCATTTACATTAGGTATATCTCCTAATGCTATCCCTCCCCCCTCCCCACAATAGGCCCCAGTGTGTGATGTTCCCCTTCCTGTGTCGAAGTGATCTCATTGTTCAATTCCTACCTATGAGTGAGAACATTCAATGTTTGGTTTTCTGTTCTTGCAATAGTTTGCTGAGAATGATGGTTTCCAGCTGCATCCATGTCCCTACAAAGGACACAAACTCATCCTTTTTTATGGCTGCATAGTATTCCATGGTGTATATGTGCCACATTTTCTTAATCCAGTCTGTCATTGATGGACATTTGGGTTGGTTTTGAGTCTTTGCTATTGTGAATAGTGCCGTAATAAACTTATGTGTGCATGTGTCTTTATAGCAGCATGATTTATAGTCCTTTGGGTATATACCAAGTAATGGGATGGCTGAGCCAAATGGTATTTCTAGTTCTAGATACTTGAGGAATCGCCACACTGTCTTCCACAATGGTTGAACTAGTTTACAGTCCCACCAACAGTGTAAAAGTGTTCCTATTTCTCCACATCCTCTCCAGCATCTGTTGTTTCCTGACTTGCCATTCATTATACATTATACAGTTAATGATTGCCATTCTAACTGGTGTGAGATGGTATCTCATTGTGGTTTTGATTTGCATTTCTCTGATGACTAGTGATATGAGCATTTTTTCATGTGTCTGTTGGCTGCATAAATGTCTTCTTTTGAGAAGTGTCTGTTCATATCCTTTTCTCACTTTTTGATGGGGTTGTTTGTTTTTTCTTGTAAATTTGTTTGAGTTCTTTGTAGGTTCTGGATATTAGCCCTTTGTCAGATGAGAGCTTCTGCACAGCAAAAGAAACTACCATCAGAGTGAACAGGCAACCTACAGGATGGGAGAAAATTTTTGCATCTAGCAAAATTTCTACTCATCTAGCTGCTACGTTAGCATCAAACACTCACTCGGTGTTTAGTAAATATGGTCTATGGCCCAGAGGGCTTGCATCTGGCTCGAAATTTGGACATCTCTCGCTGGTGCTCCAGCTGTCTGGCCCAGGAGCCTGCCCCATGGCACAGGGAGAATGTATAAAGTCTAGCCAGCTTCAGAGAGGGAAAGTAGAGCCTGAGTGATGATGCAGCTTTGCTCCGAAGCACCCACTAGGGCCATCCAAGCAAGACTGCAAAAAGTCCTCCCATACTTTACCCTGACCCCTAAGGGTAAACTTTATCAATAGTAAAATATAGAGAATCACTGGAAAATCTTTTTTTTAAAGCCCTCCTGCAAGTCAGAAGCTGCTTTTTGTGAACGGTTTGTCCCACTTCTGGCAGAACTGTGCCCACCTGACTCAGAGATTCCCTAGCAGTGTGGACAGACACACGTTTGGAAGCAGGGTGGAACTGAATTGCTCTCCAGAAGTGGCAGGGAGCACAGCCAGTCACCCCGACTGACCACAGCTTTCCACTTGTACTCTGATGGTGCAGATGATCTTGCCTGAAGGGTATCTCCTAGTCTCTGCCAGAAGGGCAGGACCACAGGCCCTGGGGATTCTCTGTCTCTCCTCCCTGACCACTATGGCTTCCCACTTGGTCTTCCTGTCTCTGCCAAGCCCTTTGGTTTTAGGCCTCTTTGTTTTGCTTATTTAGCTGTCAGTGTCATCTCTGCCTCTGGACTTTGTCTTTGAGATCTCTTTGGTCAATGCCTTGCAGCTGCAAGCTAGCCCATTCCCAGATACAGCTCCTTGGACTATGGGTCAGAGGAAGGATATCTGTCCAGAGGAAGCAGATAGGGGAGGTGGGCAGGGCAGGGAATCAGGACTATCTCAGCACTGTGTCCTCCAGAGGAGACCCCTTTCTGTGAAATGAGGGATGACGAGAAGGCAGCTAAGTCTGCAGACTGGCCCATGTGACTGGGAGGGCATGAGATAAAGGGGTGGTTTTCAAACATGGCTGTGTATTTCTTAAAAATACAGATGCCAGGGCCCTCCTCTGGAGATGTGAATTCAGTAGGTATAGGGTAGGGCAAGGGAACCTGTGTGTTTAACACGTGCCCCCTCTACTCACCCTCTAGGCAGACCTATGTCTGGGGAGCACAAAATTACACCATTCCACCTCAGCCCACCTTCCAGGGGGACTGTTACTCAACGCCACCTCCCTCATCCTTAGGAAGGGATGCTGTTTCTAGGATGGCTGAGGGTAAGAAACAGGAAATTTTGTGTACTGGACTGGGGTTGAGGAAATAATGAAAAGAATTGCTATGATATAACCCAATCACAGGTGCCACAAACTAACTTTTAAATCTTATAATCGATGCCCATTAGGAACAGCTTTTTCTTTATGATTGTCTAGAACAGAATGAACATTTGACAGTACCTAATGCACTTCTCAGGAGGAAAGCACTCATTCCTGCTGGCACTTACTCCTAGCCCCCTGGCTTCTCTTTCCTCTCTCTGTTACTCTTGATCTTCCTTCTTCTCTGCTTAATAAAAAACACCTTTCATTTCAGTAGCCCTTTGCTATTTTCAAACCTCTTTCCTATCTATTATTTCTTTCCAACGAGAATCCAGAGAGGTGTGCAGATTTTTAATTCCCAGTTAATAGATGAAGTTCAAAATGTACACTGCCTTGGCTAGGGTCACTGCACCAGGAAGTGGTAAACATGGCTTTGTTCTAGCCCTAGCCTACCACTGCCAAACTCTGTCTCTCCTCGCCCCTTCTCTCCATCTTCTTCTCCTGCCTGCGGGCCTTGGCTTTTCCTCCTGGTAAAGAGTTGTCAGGGAAGCACTTGCTGAGAGGTTTTCTAATGCGGGGAAAGGCCTGTGATGTTGTTGATGTTGTTGTGAAAGGGTCTCTGCTTTGGTGCCCAGCCCTGGGAGGGAGTGATGTGCTCTGATGGGAGGTTCCCTTGTGGGGATGAGTTTTTCCTCCTGTGGCTACTTCCAGAAAGCAAAGTCACAAAATAACAGAGGATCACTTTGCCTCACCCAACCAAAGAGAGACAGCAGTGCCCAGGAGCAGAAACACTAGGAGGCAATGAAGGGAAATCTAAGAAAGTTGCTTAGAGGCCAAAGGGGAGGTAGAGGTAGAAGAAGACACCCAGGAAACCCTCACTGAATGCACTCTGGCCACAATTGTTGACATACTCCCCTCGGTTTTGCATGCCAGCACAGCATGCCGTCTGGCAGTTAAGGAACAGCAGTGCAGTTATGTTCCAGTTATACTCCAGCTCTTCTTTCTTCAGCCTCTCTTAATACTTCTTGCCAATGAAGAGTAGCCCAGCAAGGGAGAAGTAGAAAAAGCATTCCCCTGGGATTGCACACAATGAACCCCAAATCCTATCTCAGCTACTTATTTTCTGAGTGGCCTCAGGTGTGACTGGTCACGTACTCTCTGAGCCTCAGTCCTTTCACCTGGAAAATGGGAACAATGCTTGCCTCCTCCTAGTGTCGCAGGAGGGTTAAGCGAGGTCCTGTGTAGAGGAACTAGCTCTTGTTTGAGATCAAGGAGTTCTGGATTCTTCTTGTGGCTCCAATTCTAACTAGCTCCATGTGCAGGAGAGTCCCATGGTTCTTTGTGACATTTGTATTCAAGAGTTCCATATATGTGAAAGCTTCTGAGAATAGTAAATGCCCATACCAAGGTAAGGAATAATTATCAACTAGGAGTAGACAAGTGGAGAAAGAAGGGAGAAATAGGATTTTTTCCCTTCCTGGCTGCTTTTCCTCTTTTCTAGCCTTTTTGGTTGTTGCTGGTGAGTATTCTGGCATTTCCAGCCGTGATCCTCATCCCCAATCCCTTTTCAGTCCCGTGGGGAGACCTTTCCTTTGTTTCAGTTCCGATGAGAGTTCTGCCAGCTGTCCCAACTCTGCGCACAGAGCCAGGTCTGCATGGCCTGCTCCGCTTGCTGGTCTCCACACTCACCAGGTTAGCTGGGAGGTGCCCTGGCCTCTCTCTGGAGGGACAGTTAAAGTGAGGGCTTCAGCTGGCTCGGAGCTGAGTATGGAGGTGGTGAGGTGCGCACTGGGGAAAGAGCCTTCTTGCCTCCAGAAGCTGATGCTCAAGGGGCTTGGCTTTTCCCTTTCCTGAGACAAAAGGTAGCTCAATCCCACCCACCTGCCTCTCAGGTTTGCCTTGGGGATTAATGCAGACAATTGGTAGTTGAGCCCTGTTGAGATATCAAGTGCCTGGAAACTGTTAAATCACAGCTTTCTTGCCCTAATCTTATCACCTGCCATTAAGGATCAGAATGTGAAAGCTGTACATTTGTAAAGCTCAGCACAGTGCCTGCACTGTGCTGCAACAGAGAGAAACTCAAAATAGTTCTTCTTCCCCAGCAGTTACTATGGCACCATGCATATTAGGGATTAACATTTCCCCCCACCACTCCCTTTGAAAGGTAACCCTGACACTGAGCCCTCCCTTTTGCATCTTCCCCACAGTCAGGTGTGATGTTGATAGCATCCAGTGTTTCCAGGGCATCTTTCATTGCCCAGAGTCACAGAACACCAGCCCAGCGTCCTCCCACAGGTCCCCTTCCCATCCCTGTACATGGAGCTACCTGCCAGAATGAAAGTGACAGCTGTCTAATAGCTATGCCCCATCCTACCCGGAAAGCAGACACTTAGACCGCAGGAGGAGAGTGGGAGTTTCCTGCTTAGGTAGGAGCAAGGCTAAGGAAGAGATAAGCTTTTCTTGTAGACAGAAGGGGTCCCATGTTCAGGTCATGTACCTATGAAGGATGTGCAGATATGCTCCATGTGTATTTCTCTGCTGGTAACTCCATCTGTGTGTACACCTTATGTGCATGTGCGTGCATTTCTGCTGTGTGGAACCACCGTGATACCTGTATGCTTGAAGTGTACAGCATACACGTATGAGCATGTATACACTGCACACTCACACAGTGCGATTGTGTGTGCATGCACCTGTGTGGTTAAGGGGAGTGATGAATGCCATATTTGTGCTCACACTGCTGTCTGCCATGACAGTAGGATTCCACAAAGGGTTACAGGGCCCACTGGCTCTGGGTTGGCAGTGCCAAGCCGTGCTACCCTCTGTGAGGCAGGTTCAGTAACAAGGCTTGTAATACTCAGCAGTTATCCATAGAGCTTTAGAGGATCCACAAAGCCCGTTCGTTCAGGCATTGCTAACAAGCCAGCGGCGACAAGCCGACGTGCACAATGGGACAGAGTGAGAAGCTAAGAGAGGTCCTTGTCTGCCTGGCTGCTCTGCAACTTGCCAACATTTTGCTTCTGTTTTGCAAACTTAATGCAATCTTTCTACATTTTGTGTCAGAGTTCCCACCTCACCCTGAACAGAAAATAAGCTCTATAGTCATTTTGCAACTCCAGCCACCCCCATCTTCCCAAAACCTGCTCCCCCTTCTCCTGGCTTTCCCTTCTTTTTTTCTGCACTCTCACTAAATTAGATTAGTCACATTCTTAATTAGCTGTGCGGGTAAGAGCTCTATTAGGTGTTAAATGTTTGTCACAATCCAATTAAGAAATCCATCACAACAGGACAGGTTTTCTGAAGTCCAGCAGATTGATGCTGGAGGGCCTGGTCCTCTCCTCTCTGCCAAGGGATGCATAAGAGAGCAGGACTGAGATGGCAGAGGGAACTTGGGGAGGAACTGCCCAGGGAGGCCACCTGGCCTGGCGCTAGGACATTGCTGTCCAAGCCTGGAGGAGTCAGGCTACTGTAGGGTGAACAAGCGTCCAGATTGCCCAGGACTGTCTCAGTTTAGCAAAGGGAGTGCCTGGCCACCCTGGTCTCCAACATACTGCTCCCCCTAACCCCACAGGGTGGTGTGGTAAGGCCAGTGTGGTGCGTGTGTGCTGTGTGTGCACATTCATGTGCACTTGTGCATGGAGTGAAGTGAGATGGATTGGGGTGGAGAAGGGCAAGATTGACAGCTTAAGCCTGGTGGGAGGCTTTTCGGCACAAATATAAAGAATGGACTTTGATGGAGTTGGGTTGTGGTTTCCAGGGGTCCAGCTCCAGGCCAGAGCTGCCATTCAGAGCTATGTCTTTCTGTTCCATTTTAAAGAGAATTTCTCAGGAGGGGAGCTATCTCACGGTAAAAAGAAAAGAAAATGAGCATTCATCCCTGCATCCCCAGCCTTTCTTTCTATACCTCCTTGGCCTTTTCCCTTTTCCTTTAACTTTTCCCCAGGTAGGACCCCTCCCTTTGCATCTCCTCCCTGGTCAAGCTGGACACACACAGACCCTGTTCAATGGACACCTGGTTTTAGACCCTCACTCCCCCAGTTCCCTGCACCACTATATCCATCTCCCTCGCTTCCCCTTTGACACCAGGATGGGGAAGAGAGTTGAGGCATGCAGCGCTATTATTCCACAGTGCTGGGCCCCACGGTGAGAGGGTGAAGGGGAAGTGTAGGCATCAGTGCCTCCAGCACCTCCCAGGTGGATTGCGCTACATACTTTGCCACTTCAAGTCTCCCGATGTGTGTTTTGTTTTTTGTTTTGTTTTGTTTTTGAGTTCCTTGTTCTTTGGGTGCATCTTTTGTGGCTCTGTCAACCAGTAATAACTATACACTGATTGCTTTTTATTATGATTGGCAAGCCGAAATATCCTGCACTCTCAGTTCTTTCTAATTCTACCCTCCCATACCAGCAGATCTTAAAATCTGACCTTGCAAAGAAGGCTGTCTGGTTCTGTCTGGATGAGAGGAAATGTTTACTCACTTCGATTGCGAGGCTCTGAGGGGCAGGAAGCAAGACTCATTCATCCGTACATCCTCAGCTAGCAGCATGGAGCTGAGTTCAGAGAAGGCACTTAGAAGCCTTTGTTGAATGACTAAACGAATGACCTCACATTTGAGATTCCCTTTTTATTCTTTCAGCACCCCAATATGCTTGCCCCTTTGCTTCCACATAAAGCAAACACTTAACTGTTTATCCAGCACCTGCTCATTCCTCTGAATGCTTCTACATTCTCTATCAGAGTCACCTTGTCTCTCTTAGTTTATAAATCCCTGAAGGGCAGGACCCCTGTCTGTTTAATTGCTTCCCCACAAGGCTTGCAGCCATGCTAATTCTCTGGACAAATGAACATCCTTGGTGCTGGCTCTCCATTCTTTCACCCATTCTCTAATCATCCATCGAGTGCTTCCTCCTGGGTCAGTGCAGGCTCGGGCTTGAGAAGGACAGGAAAGAAATGTCACATTCTGCCTTTCCCTCCAAGAGTTTGCCATCAGGTTGAGCAGACAAGGCATTCAGAGGAACTAGTTAAGTAGTAAGCTCAAAGCAGATTTTAGTAAGGGACCCTGGTGAAGGATGCAGATGCACCTGCTTTGGGATCTCTGAGACAGGTAAGGGCCCTGTGTGGCTCCAGAGGTCAGAGGATGCTTCTCAGCCTTAGCTGAAACTCAGAAGAGGCCTTGGAGCAGCACTGTGGCAGGGCGTTTCCAAGCAGAGGAATGAGCAGAGACATGCAGACTTGGAATAAGAAGTGAGTCTGTTGATTGGGGGAAAAGAGTGGTGACCAGCCTAGCAGGAAGCAGCATTGCAGAAGGTACTGCAGAATTGAAAAGGAATATGAATGCAAGCTGATGACAATGATAAATCACACCCAAGCCCTGGAGGATGCACCTGCTTCCTCCTCCTCAGCACACCTGAAATGCAGGGACCCCAGGTCTCATTTGGCTTGGAGAGTGGTTTGGAAGTTTCTCAAGTGCTGCCAGCAAAAGGAGCTGTGGGATGTCTTCTTGTCTGGTTAGAATTCACCTCTGTGAATGCACAGGTTGTGGCCTGGATGTGGCTGTCTTCACTGAGAAGGCCTGCAGAAACTGCCTTTGGATGGAGAGTGAAGGCTTGTCAGTCAATGAACATTAATTTACAAAGACAGTTTATCCTCACTTAGGGAGAACAACACTTGTAATTGCCCCACCTTCTACTCACTGCATTAAAAAATTAAAATCAAATGATGGAAGTCAGCACCTCTCTATTCCTACTTCAGGCCCAGTCCCTGAGTTGTCCCAGTTCATGGGCCAAAGTCAGGGTGGCAACTACAGAAGGATGCCATATCCATGAGAATCTCCTTCTTGTCCATGTTGGCCATAGGTAGATAAGGTGGGGGAATGCAAGCTGGCTGACCAGTGGAGGCAGGGCGGGGATGGGACATTTGTTGAGTGCCTGTGCTTGACACTTCATACAAGATTTTAAATTTGGTCTTCATAATACTTCTGCAAGAAGGTTTTAATGTCCCCATTTTACTAATGATGAAATTGAGATGGAGAGATAAGTAACTTGTTCAAAGTCATTCTGCTTGTGGAACAGCAATTTGTATCTATCCATCCATCTTCCATCTCTTTATTCGAATATTTATTGGGGTTCTGCTATGAGCCAACTAGTGCGCTGATGCCAAAGCCTATGCCCTTCAGTTAAAGAATGGTATTCCTTTTCCCCTTTCCAACACACACACATACACACACACATACACACACACTAAACGGTCATGGTAGGTGCTCAATAAATGGAAATTCTTATGCCCATTACAGCTGTGTCCGGTGTAAGTCCCTGACTCTTTTTGAGATGCTAGGTGTCAGTATTCCTGATAGCCAGCAAGTTCTGCTTCTCCCTTTTGCCCAGTCCCAGGGCACTCGAGTCATTCTACCTCCTGTGAAGGGTGGATTGCATCCCAGTACCCAGCAGGTGAGTCCCAGAACAGCCATGCTTAGGAAAAGCACCCTCCCTGCTGTGGAGATGCCAGGTTGCAGGCATGGGTGGAGGTGCAGGGACACAGCAGTTGGCAGGAAGCAGAGCCTGGGGCTGACGATGACACTTAGACATCTCTCTTCCAACAACTGCCTTTAAAGCCACCTGACCACTCAAACTGAGGTCCAGCAAAACGTGTGGGGCTACCCTTCCTCCCCGTGTGTCTCTCATACTGACTTCTTTTCTCTGGTAAGATACTTTATCTGTTAATTTACCTTATGCAAATTTCTTGGGTAGATGGTACACAAGAGACGCCCCCAGACCCCATTTCTACAAGACAGGATTCTGAGTCTGCTCCCACTAAAGCTCATCAAAAGGTACGGATTAGACCAGGGCTTTTACAATGTGAATAATAAGCGTATGAACCACCTGGGGACCTTGTTAAAAATGTGACCTCCGATTCAGTAGATCTGGGGAGAGGCCTGAGATTCTGCATTTCTAACACGCCCCTGGGTGATGCTAACAGTGCCAATCCGTGCCTACACTTTGATTAGCAAGGGCATGATAGATTGTGTCTCTGGCTGACCTGCTGACTAGTGCTTTCTCCCTGAGTTCTTCCAACTTGTCCTTCCATTCCCACCAGCTGGGGCAACCAGATCCTTTTGCAACATACAAGAAAAGTGTATCTGACCAAGAGGGTACAGGCAGGAGGAGAGAAGGAAGTGGGTGCACGAACAATCAGGAAAGGAAGTCAGGGAAGAGAGGATGCCAAGGAGCAGGACCTACAGCTCCCCATGCTGTTTCATCCCACACATCAGCTGCTCCCAGCAGCATTCCCCGACAACGCCCATCCTCTCTCGCTGCCGTATCTCCCAGTGTGTGTTAGGTGTGCCTACTTCTGATGTGAAATTCCCAGTTTACTTGTATGCCTCACCAATCAGACTGGAAACTCCTCAAAGAAGGGCCTTATTCACCCTTGTGTCCCTAGCATATGGCATAGTTCCCAGCACACAGCAGGTGATTAAGAAATGTTTAAGAATGAATAAGGGATGATGTATTCACATACAAGCTGGATGGGTTCCACTTCCTGCCTCTTTATTTTCTTATATTTTATGAATGTTTATCAAGCATTAGGTTGGGCTGGGGTTTAAATGGAAAGCTAAAGCATGGTCCTCACTGTCACAGCTTCCAGGCTCATGAGAGAGACTTGCTGTCCACAATGAACTGCCACACAGAGCAGACCACGTGTACAAAGTGTCATTTTGTGGGGAGAGCACAGAGGATGGAGAGACAAGGCCTGGCTTAGGGAGGGAAGGAAGATGTCATGGACGTGGTGGTGTATTATCCAGGCCTTGAAGGAAGAGCAGGTTTTCAAGTGGCAAAGAAGGATGAGGAAGGTCATTCAGGAAGAAGGAACAGTGTGATTACAGAGGAGAGCAGCTGGACATGGTGGCTCACTCCTGTAATCCCAGCACTTTGGGAGCCTGAGGCAGGAAGATCGCTTGAGGCCAGGAGTTCAAGACCACCCAGATTAATATAGTAAGACCCTGTCTCTATAAAAAATGTTTTCCAAAATTATCCATGCATGGTCATGCATGCCTCTAGTCCTAGCTACTGCAGAGGCTGAGGTGGGAGGATTGCTTGAGCCTGGAGTTCGAGGCTACAGTGAGCTCTGATCACACCACTAGACTCCAGCCTGGTGACAGAAAGAGAACCTGTCTCTATAAGCAACAACAACAATGAATCTAGGGAGCTGAGAAAGTTTTGATTCAAAAGCAAGGCCCTGAAGCATCCAGAATGGGTTTTCAGAGATGTGGGAACTGAATATTCTGTTGGGGCAACACGGGGTCCAGCCAGCCCGACCTTCTTCCTGCCAGTGGGAGTAGGCTGGCTTCAGTGGTGATGGACTTGGCAGCATGGAGCTTGCAGCATTATACTGGGAGCACTGGGCGGCTCTCTGGAGACATCAGCAGCTGAGATAAGAACAGAGACATTTGAGAGAGGAGAGGAGATGACTGGCCTCACTTCATGTGGCCGACAGCCTCCCTCAGGGCCTGAGGCTGGCCTGGAGCTCTGGTGGTTTGGAGGCTGGGGTTCTAACAGTGGTCAAGGGAATGCAGGGAGCCCTTGTTCCATGACAGCAGGTTTAGAAAGCTGCTCCTTAGGATACAAGAAGCAGGAGGACAAAGCACCAACACCCTTGGACTGTTGGCCAGAGAGATAAAGCCAGGCAATATCCCATCTTAAAGGACACTGCAGACAAGAATTGCCCTAGTTCATTTTGGGCAAGTCGCACAGCCTCTCTGAGTCTTAATGTTCTCATCTGTATAATGGGTACAATAAGTAATACTCACCTCTCAGGGTTATATGACGTTTGAGTTTAGCCATATATTTAACACCCCTGAGACAGGACAGGTACTCATTAGAAATTTAATATATGACTAAGTTTTTTGTTTTTGTTTTTTTTTTTGGCTTATGGTAAATTAGAAAGGTTTCTGAAGAGACTGTTCCCTTCCAAGAGGATGGAATGATCTTTGTCATTACTCAAGTTTTGGCACATAGTAGGTATTCAGTAAGTAAGAGTTTGTAGGGTCTGCTGTCCTGGACTCTTTTAAGCAGACCTAGACATACGTGCCCCTTGTTCCATTGTACCATGAAGGTAATAATCACAGGGCATTTCCTGTTTATGGCCTGACTGCCTCCTGACTTCCTCGCTGAACTCTAAAACACTTAGGACTAGAAAAGGTGAAGGGAATTCTCTACCCTTTTATCTCCAGTGTCAAACAGTGCCTGTTACAGGTGAAACACACAAATGTGGGATAAAGAAATAGATAAGCAAGTAAAAGACTAGTGGCAACTATTCATTTCCTTTTCATCAGTAGAATCACTTTTATTGCTCCCCAGAACAAATGTGCTGTGAGGTGACGCCACAGCTCTGTGTGGCCGCTCTTATGAACCACGCTGATATAAAGGAACCTTCTCTGGGTCTCCTGCTCTCCCTCAGTGGTCCTCTGATGGACCCTCCAGGATGCAAGTGAACAATGTGAGAAAAGTTCCAGTTTCCTCCTCCCATTCACACACCCGCCTGCCTCCTGGGCCCCAGGGAGTGCCACAGCAGTCCTGAGGTCACCACCTGGAAGCCAGCCAAGGAGCTGGGCCTGGCAGTAGTCTCTTACACACAGAGGAAAACCAGCTCACGGACAGCATGGGTGTGGGCCAGAGAATTAGAACACCGGGACTCAAAGACACTTTAGAAATCAAGTCACCTCATCCAACACCCTGATTTTATTTAAAATCCCCAAAGTGGTAAGTCAACTTTCCCAGGGTTGTGGCAGAAATAAAACAAAACAAAACTGTGCCACAATTATTTCTTCATTTCCAGTCAATGCCCAGCATTTAGAAGACCAGTTGGTTAATGCTGAGACCAGGCTGTCAGCATTTCTGCTCATGTGAACATTAGCTGTATCATTCACTCTTTCAGGTGGGTAGGAAGTTAGATTCACCCTCTTTAGAGTCTGTCATCCTTTTGACTGGTTTTTGTTTCGTCTACCTTCACTAAGCAAATTCACTCAGGTATGCTGTCTTTGGGCCATCCCTGGAAGTTTTCCCTTCTGTTATATTTCCTTGTCTTTGTCATTTTAGAGCGTGTTTCCTAATAGCCCCACATTCCAGCCTCTTCTGCCTTTGATTTTTGTCAGTCTGTGCCGATCACGTTTACCAAGTTGGATTATGAGTACAATAAACAGAAAAGTAGGCTTATTCTAACCTGAATCTTTCATTGGTTGTTTATGTAAATGTTGACATCTTTTACCTGTCCTGTGGTCATTGGAATGAACAGTATGTTTGGGAGAAGTTCACACAGTTCTAGGGAAGCTTTGCAATTGTAGAAAATAGAAGACTCACCAAGGTTTTAGATGATCTAGGAAATTCTGAAATCCCTGATTTTTTCAGAGTAGCCTACCACATGTTAGAGTTCTGCCCTGACCACCTTACCTTTCTCTCTCCCTGTTTCCCTGCCTCTGAAAGGTTTCAACCAGCTATCAGAGCAGCCCACTTTTATACCTCACTCCTTCCTTCACTTACCTGCAGACATTCACGCCCATATTACACCTGATGCAGTGGGTGTTCGGCAAGAGGCCCCTTTATTCTCTTCCTGGATACCATACCTCCACTGCTCTGCCCCTTCTGATAGGAATTTATCCCAGCTGGGGAAGATAACCAGGTCACCCTCTTCTCCCAGGTCCTGCATGGCCAACCCCACAGGGAGGAAGCCTAGGTCCAGGTTTTTGCCCAGACGCCAGCTGGCTGCAGCTGGTCAAGGAGAAAAACAACGCAAAGAATTAGCTATTCATCAAATAGCTACTGAGGGTTAGACAGGTCCCCTTGGCCATGCAACCTAACCTCCTTCCTAAGACAGGAGTGACCAGGTCTCTGGCCTCCCCACAGTGAGGTCCAGACTCTGTTCACATGCTGCCCACATAAGCCCACTGCCTTCCCCCTGGGGCCCACCCTTGGACAGTTTGAAATGCTGGTGAGCTCTTTATTCTGGACAGGAGTCCATCTCCATGTTACCCCCCTCCCCAGTCAATATCTCCTCTGAGTTCCCATGGAAGAGTGAATCCCTTTCAGACTTCCTGTCAGTTCGGTGATATGATGCCCTTGGACTTGCCAGTTCCCCAGACTAAAAGTATTTGGGTCTTTCAGCTGCTTCCTGTAAGTCACAGTTCTCCATCCTCAGCCGTCCTGGCTGTTCTTTTCTAAACACACTGTCTCTTCTGGCATTTAAAGGGTGAGAGCCAGGCTTGAGAACCGTAATCTAACAGAGTAGTGTAGGACTTCCCCCTCCTTCTTTTCAGTCACTATATCATAACCATCCATTTAGGCTTTTCCCTGTCTGTAGGTTATTGTTGGCTTTTTTTTTCTCATCCCATCACATCCTTGGTTCATGGTGAACTTAGAGTCAACAAAAACCCTTGTGTGTTTTCTGTGTATGCTGCTAACAAGCCATTTATCCCCATCCTCTACTTGCAAGCTTGCTTCATCTTTCTCACCTTGCGGGCGAATTAGCAGTCCAGGACAGCCCTCTGCCTGCCTGTGCACTACAAAGTCTTCATTAGGGGGTTGTTTTCCCCCTGCTCCTAAAATGCAGTTCTCTTCCTCCTTGTACTCCTCCTGAGAATGAACCCTTGCAACGACCCGGCCTGACTGGCACCAGCGTCTCACTTGAGATTCTGAGGGGAAAAAGAGAGGGCAGTGTCCTTGAGTGAGGGGCCAGAGCTCAGGGTGGATGGATCCCCTGCCAGTGTGGCTGCTTGGGGAGCTGAAGGAGGACTCTGTGGCTCCTGGATTCTAATGGCTCCTTGACAGTAAGGCCCAGGCAGCATGGAGCCTGTGACCTCAAAAGATAACAGTATCTGTCAGTTTTTGTGCACTTACCAAGGGCTATGCTGAGGATGTTACATGAATTATCTCATGTAATCCTTTTAACAAATCAGTGAGGTAGACATTAAACCCATTTCACAGAAGAAAAAAATTTAGAGATATTTCTAGCCCAAATGGGATTTGAATACGATTCTATCTGAAACCGAATCTGAAATCTTCGTCATTATACTTGAGGCACTATAAGCGTTCACTCTGTAGACATGACCTCCACCCCAAACAGCTGAGCAGGTGAGACCCTGAGGGTACGCCCATCCCGAGGGAAACCTGTCATAGGCCTTCTTGGCCTCTTCTTCCTACCCGGTCCCCCACACCCAGACCATGGAATGTCTTGCAGAGTTAAAGAAATAACTATGTTCTTTGGGTCCTGAGGACAGGTAACCGATGCCCTCCAGCTCCATTCTGTTTGACATCACAGTGATAGAAAGAAGATCCTCATCCCTGCCTGCCTCACAGGTTTGGATGAGACTAGCTTTCAATTAATCGATTATACATTATCAATCTCCTACATGATTCCCAGCACCCAGCCAGACTCTGCCTAGTTACAGAGAAAGCATTAGGCCTGGCTGGGGCCCTAGGGGAGGCCCAGTAGGGAGATAAGACTTACACACAGGCAACACCAAGAGGAGACAGACCAGGGAATGATCAGGAGCCAAATTGTGCGAAAGGGCTGCTCAGGGCTATAGGAATGAGTCCATCAGGCTTTGTGGAAGAGGTGGGACTCACAGTGGGACTGGACATGATGACTGGAGTAACGAGGGGAGACCCCACAAGAGGAAGGAAACAAGACATATAGAAGAGTGCCTCGAGAGGCTGATAGGGTGATGTAGTAAACACCAGTTTTTATGAACCACCACATCATATCATCATGGTTATTCTTGCCCAAATCTGGATTTCTGACAACTACTATTTGCAAGCTTGAATCCACCTCCCTTCCTTGCTCACCTGTGGTTTCTGGTCCTAACCCCCCATGCTCCAATTCTGCTCTCTTCTTCCTAAAACATGAAGACAGGCAAGTGTCAGGAGGCCAAGCTCTTTGTCTTTGAGGTTGGGTAGTGTCAGCTGCTGGGGATGAAAGCAGGAATGCCACCTTCTAGGTCCATCAAAAGAGCAGCTTTGTCTGGTCTTAAATTTATGAGCAGTGAATGCAGCCTCTCAAGGCCAGAGAGCTGCTGTGGAGGCAGGAGAAAGAGGGGTGTGGCAAAGAGACACAGTTTGGAAAGAAGTTCTTGGAGGGAAGAAGAGAGAAGAGTGGAGGGAAGGAGGAGGGACAGAGGATGAACAGATGTAGAGGGGGAGGAAATAAAGAGGGAGAAAATAAAGTCAGGGAGAGAAATGTCCAGCAGGGAGCAGGGAGAGGAGGCACGTGCAGTGCAGCAGCTACCTTAATCTCTTTGAATTTTTCTTCATTGATTAGGGATTTGCAGAACAATCCCTGGCTATGGGAAGACATTTGCTTTACTCCTGCCCTGCTGTGAAGCAGCGGGAGGCCTCTTCTTGGTGGAGCGGTACAACGTGAGGCAGGATGAAAAGGTCTGGAAACCCTTTCCTCTCAAAGCCCAACCCAAACCCACTGCCCCTGCCAAGTCTTTCTTGATGTTCCTGCAAGAAGTGCTTCTCCACAGCCCCACCCCTGCTCTGAGTTCCTATTTCATTCTCAATTACACCAACATTTAGGTGGGCTGAAAACAGTGACTATCTTTTTCATTTCTCATAAGCTCTGGGGTTAATTAAGAATTCAGATGGGTACAGTGGGGATGGCTCATTCCTGCTCCTCATGAAGTCAGCTGGGGTTGGAATGCCTGAAATCCTTCTCCATTTGTGTGTCTGGTGCCTCAGCAAGCGTGGCTCTGCTTGGTCATGGGTCTGTGACCTCCATTCTCACTGTTGACTGGGCTACCTGGTTCTTCTACCAGATGTCTGGTGGAGGGCAGGAAATCAGTGTGAGTGGGATGTACATGTAACTGAAGAATGGAATGGAACATTACTTGGGGGCACCGCCCAAACCCAAGAACTCTAAGCATCGTGATAATGTTGACACACATCCTGACTGTGCCTGGGCACAGTGTCTTTCAGGCAGCGGTGGGTGCCAGACATTAATGCTATTCCTGGGGGCGTGCCCCTCACTTCCAAGCTGTACAGAGCTGGAGCCTCCTCTCCCATCTCTAAGGCCCCAACTCTTGTTCTGTTTCTCCTGGAGCCTCTGCTGAGTCAGTAGAGAGGAATGAACTTCCTTCCACTTCTGGGACTTGTAGACTCAGTGCTCCATGGTTTGTCCAGCTACTTTCTGGAGTTGTTCCTCTCTCCTATAATCCAACAGGAGCTCTATGCATCCGAGGAGCTGTGGTCTCTGGGTCCATCCTCACCAACTTCTCATTCCCTCTCCAATGTCTGTGGTAACTCTGGGTATTTTTTGAGAGTCCCATAAATATTGAATGACAGAAACTTATTTGTGGACAGTCTATGCCTTCACAGGGTTTGTATAACTATCTTTTTACTTGATCCTCATGGCAAGCCTGGAAGGTGTACAACACATTTTACTGATAGAGAGACTGAGGCACACAGAAAGATGAGAGGATTTGCCAGGGTTACATGACCAGTCAATAAAGATCTATAATCCGTAGGAGAATTCTCTTCCTGCTGGTTTGGGTCAGTGATCTTCCCACAGGGCCCAGGGCGACTGAGGTCCCCAGGGCGTGCCTCTGGAGCTATTCCCAGCCCATGTGCTGGCTGGGGCATTGTAGGAACTGAATGAGCTAAATAGCTCATGACAAAATGGTAGAGTTATTGTTTTGTTTCTGCTCTGTGCCTGTCTCCCAACTCTGACTTACCACCCTAGTTGCTCAGAAGGTCTGATTCATGTTGCATGCAGCCTTTCATCAGATCCTCTTGCTAGTTCAATGCTTTCATTTTAAATTTGTGGAAACTGAGTCCAGAGAGGGGATGACACTGCTTTGAAGTCACTCTATTCTCCCATAGAGGGTCTCGAATTCATCCACACTATGTCTTCTGCACACAGTACGCATCTAGGCATCTAAATCAGGGGTCAATTTTCTAGCATTCAACCCAGATCCAGCTCGAAAATTTATATCCAGAAAAAAATTGGTGAAAGAAAAATTAAGAACAGTGAAGAAGGCAGAAAAAAAAAAAAAAGACACCCAAAGGATTTCATGTGTAAGTCCAGGTTATTCTTTTCTAGCAGGCCCTCCTCCCCACCATACCTGCCACCTCCTGGAGTTATCCCAGTGGCCTGATCCTGCAGCAGTGAGGCTTTGCGGCTGTGGTCTCTGTGAGCAGTCCTCCAGAGTGTATAGACATCAGTCCTCTGGCTCACAGAATGATGCTGTGAGAGAGGCAGGACAGGGACCATTCTTCCCATTGGATGGCTGGGGAGACTGAAGAAGCAGTGCTTTAAAAAGCTCTGAGCCTTTTGACAAAGTCCTGGGCTCCTGGGGTCTTGCTGCCAAGATTTTCAACTGGCCTTCCTGGTTTCTTACAAAGGGATCATTCTAAAGGTGAAGAAGGGAGGTGTTTGGTGCACCAATACACACAAGCAAGAATGAAGTGGAGCCGACGGGTCAACATGCCTGGTCACCTTACTGCTTCATCTGGAAGAGGATATCCTCCCAGTTCTCCCCATCCTGGCTGGCACACAATCTTTAAAAGCAGCTTGCTCCAGGGATATGTTCATCTTTGGCAGACACCTTGCCCTTTGCTTTTATACATAATGGGTTGGAGAGAATCTGTTTCAGTCGGGTTCTGATCAACTAGTCTTCCCCTGTCCTCAGCCACTTTCAGTAATCTGGGTGTGCTGCAGCTCCAGCCTTCTGGGGGAGGCCGCGATTCTTTCACCAGCCTCACTTACCTGATAAGGATTTTGACATGAGATTCTAACTAGCTCTGCCAGTGGAGGCCTGAGCTGCTAGCTGGGGCTTCTGATGAGCTGGAACTTTTGGGGCAATGCTTGGCATCTTTGGAAGTGGAGTCACGGGCAAGTAGTGGCAGAGGTGGCTTCCACCCCCATTCTCTTTTCTCCCCTTCTCTCACCCTGGAAAGTGCTGCTTAGTTTGAGAATCCCTCACTGAACATTTGCCAACTTCCTCTGGTCTAGCTCAGCTCAGCAGTGCCTAAAACATTGATGTGAAAACACAGCAGCTTGTGCATAGTCAGTGCTTTAGACTTGGTTTTCTTCCCTCTCTTCCTCTAATTTGGTTCTGTTTCCAGAAAATGGACTCCAGGGATTGACAAAAGAGGAAAGGAGAAATTCTGTCTTCTAGTATGAATTTTGGAGAGAATCCCTATTTGTGAGCCTCTGTTTTCAATGAATCAATGGACATGTGTTTATCATAAAGTCTGTCTGACCCCACTGAAGGTTTGAGTGGTATAAATGACTGGAAGAAGAGAGAAGGGAAGATATATGCCAGATCATGGGCATTAGCTCTGAAAAAGTTCTAGCCACTGGGACCACTTGAGAATAGAAGGTTTCTGCAAGGTACTTAGCACCTCCCTGTGTGTTCCTGGCCAGGCCTTTGAAGCCCATGATTTAGCAGCTGTGCCAAAGGTGAGGTGAACAGTGATGGGGTTTTACTTTGCCCTCAGCACAGGTCACTCTTGGCCTAGCAGCATACCACATGGAACACACAAGAATAACTTCCTCACCTACAGAGTTGGCCTGCTTCCTGAGAGTGTGAGCTCCTAACCTCCCACCTTTCACGCAGCAGGTTGATGTGTAGAGTAAATGGACTCTGGCGAACCTTCTTAACTGCCCCATGCCTCATTTCTCCTCCCCATGAAGTCAAAGGAAAGTAGCACCTCCTTCCTGCACTGTCCTTGCCCTGACCCAAGGACAACTGAGAGCCTGAGTTCCACCCACCTGAGGACTGCTGACCTGAGGGTCTGGGGGTGAGAGTACAGCAGGCTTGACTCCATATCTTGAGGTTCAGGAGCCTCACTCCACCAAGCTGAGAATAAGAGTCCTGCAGCTAAGGGTCCCTGGGGCTTGTCACTTGACACAGTGATGTGCTGCCTGTGTGGCAGTCTGCAGCTCTGCTGGGCACTCAAGTGGAGGCAGGGGGGTTGCTCTTGCTTCTCCTCTCTCCATTACCCCTTTCACCTGGCATCTTGATGGGGACCTCAGAACATTCATTTGGTAGAGAATGTTCCAGTCCTCTGCTTCTGAGAACCACCAGCCCTAAAGGACAGGCTTTTCCCCTTTCTCTTAATCATTGCATCTCTTCCATTAGCAACTTTTCTTCTTCCTTCCTGGATCTACCACTTTACTTCCTATGTCTTCTCTTTCTAACCTTCTTCCTCAAATTTTCTGTCTCACTGTTGCACTCAATATGCACAGTATCCTACAGCAAACATACAATAAACACACAACTGCACACCTATATACTTCCAATCATAAAAATGGATAACCACACTTGCATTATTTTACACACAACATGCACACACCACACACAAAACTTCAACCTCATACAACCACATGCAATGCAAAACCTCACACAAACACAGCCACGTACAACCTCACTCAGAAAATGCCCTCACACCCATAGAGTTCTCATCTCCTTGCCTCCATCAGCTCCTGGCATAGGACTGACATGACCAACAGCTCTGCTCTGATTAGCTGTCATACTACATGGACCAGTCACATCTCCTCTAGTGACACTCCCACCCCCAGCCTGGGCTAATTGGAATAGGAGAGAGCACAGGCAGTAGAGCAAGCCAGTTCCAAGCTCATCCAGTATATTCCTGCACAGAGCACCTCAGCAAGCATTGGATCCCCAGCCAAAGGCTCTGACTTCAGGACTCAACCATAATCAGGAGCTGGGCTGAGCTGGCTGAATTAATGGAGTCGAGAGATTTTTACTGAGAGGTCACTGGTTCAGACCCAGGTCTGGTCAGCAGGAACTGAAAAATATTTTTGTCTGACAGCTTATAGCTGCCCTGCATTAGCTGGCAGAGGTTCTCCTGCATGCCTCACCACACAGCTGAGGTCATTGCTGGTTTGTGTGGCACCTCAGGGTTGGCACAGGGCTGGCATAGAGCTTGACAAACTGATGGATGCTTGGGGAAAATTCTAAAACGGTAGACTACACACACACACACACACGCACACACACACACATGCTTCAATCTTCCTCCCCTTCTTCCCCTGTAAGGATAGATTATTTTAAAGGTGCCCTGTCTGGGGAGATAGTCTTGTGGCTTGGTGCTTCAGTGTGCCTCTGCCCTTTCCTCTTCATGGGGCACACAGCTTGGTGAACAGAGCCCTGGCTGGATCCAGCACCCCCCATCCCTACACTTGAGCCTGTGGACAGCACAACTTGTGTATCTCTAACCCTACAAGGCCACCTGGAACAGGCATCCTCCTACCATCTCCCCATCTGGCCCTAATGAGACCCCTCATTGTCCTTATAGTGACAGCTCAGAATCAAAGGGTGACAAACCTCTCTCTGACTTCCCTGTTCCTTTCCCCCTCACACGGCACGGCATTGGTGAGGTGTGATGTCCCAGCTGTCCCTACGCTGGAAGTGACCAGAACAAACCACTTATAAAAGGTCATGGCTGTTTCTTTGCTAATGGTGGTGGGAGAAGCTGCACTAATAACACCTATTATAATAGTTAGATTACAGATAATACTTCACAATTTTCAAGGTGCTTTTGCATGAGGGACTGTGACCACGAGGACTCCCACAGTACTCATCAGCACCATTCTATTTTAAGGAGCAGCCCAATGTGGTGGAAAGAGAATGGAGTGAGGAATCACGCAGATCTGGGTCTGAATGCCAGCTCTTGCCAGTTACTACCTAAGTGACAGCATACAGTCTTTCTGAGCCTTAGCTTATTTGCAGATTGAGGACAATGCTGCCTGCCTATAGGCTTATTGCAAAGATGAAATAATTTTTTTTCTTTCTTGGAGTTGGACATAGGGTGAATTAGTAGGAAAAATTATGGAGTCAAAATAATGAATTAACTTTCTGAAAGGAGCAGAGATATCAACAAGCATGGTTTGGAAGAGGCTGAATTGTATTTTTTATTTATCTCCTGGAACATTTGTGGGTACATGTTGCCCCTCACCTATACATGGGTTGTAACAGTGAACAAGCCACCATCCCCACCCTGCAAGGCCTCAGTAGCAACACAATTCCAGAGCACCATAAAGCTAAATCAGTCCTCAGTGTCACAACAGAACCATGGGAGTCAAAGGAGGAAGAGATCACACCCTCTTGATAGAAGGGAACTTTTGGGCCGGCGCGGTGACTCATGCCTGTAATCCCAGCACTTTGGGAGGCCGAGGCGGCTGGATTACCTGAGGTCAGGAGATCAAGACCATCCTGGTTAACACAGTGAAATCCCATCTCTACTAAAAATACAAAAAATTAGCCGGGCATGGTGGCAGGCACCTGTAGTCCCAGCTACTGGGGAGGCTGAGGTGGGAGAATGGTGTGAACCCGGGAGGTGGAGCTTGCAGTGAGCTGAGGTCGCACCACTGTACTCCAGCCTGGGCGACAGAGCAAGACTCCATCTCAAAAAAAAAAAAAAAAAAAAAAAAAAGAAGGGACCTTTTGTTGGAGATAGTGGAAGACATTCATTGAGATAAATTTTTAGAGTTTGACAGATGGCAGCTGTGTAGGAGGAATGAGGATGCATTTCAAGAAGAGAGAAGAACTTAGACAAAAACGTTGAGCAGTGAAATAGTCCACCTTACTGGGTCATGCGATACCTGTAATGTGTTATGATCCTCATTGCCGTGAACTGGAAAAAAATATGATCCCCACAAAGTCAAGAGACTCCATGGGAGAGAGCAATGTTACCTCTCAAGTCAGTACCTAAGGGCAACATCTTGACCTAGTTTATATAAATCACAAAATCCCCTTCTTTCCAAGATGAAGGGGGGTTAATTTTTTCTGTATTTATGCATTTTTATGTTATCTAGGACACGTACTACTTTAAATGCCTTCCAAACACCTAGGACTTTCTGCAGCTATAGCCAGCATCTTGCTCTTGAAGAGTCCCATTGAAACAATCTTTTGCATGTATATGCCAAAGGGGAATTGGTTGTCTCAGGGCCATGAAAGGCAATAAGCAAGAAGGATTGAGGGGATATTTGCAGAAATACTCTAAAGCTATTGAGGAAGGCACAAAAAGATATGTTGGGGCATCAAACCAGTGTGCTTTAAGATAATAATCAAATCTCTGGGGTGGGGAAAAGTCACACCTCTCAAGCAGTATTTTGCATGCTCGAGTAAAGAAAAATCCCTTGTAGAAAATGTATTCTTAAGGCCCCCTGATGTTAAATTACTTTTATTATAAATGGTACTTACACAAACAAAAATGAGGTACTGCCTGGAAATCGTATATAATTATAAAACAAAGGAAAATTTAGAAATTAAATAAAAACTAAAAAAAACCCACATTCAAGTTAATAGCATCAATTTAACGTGATAGTCTGTTAATTTGCTCAGAATAAATCTCTCCTTAGAAAGTGAATAACAAATCTGACTGTATTGAGTAATACAGTGCCAATTCTTTTGACTTTGAGATATCTGTATGTGTTCTATAATAATCCAATGTTTCCAACACTTGGCTTTTCTTTCTTATAAACTCAAGATACAGAAATTGAATTAATTACATCCTTTAAAATCATAGCAAAATATCATAATTTGTTACTACCAGACTCCGCTGTTGTATTGTTCCACTTTCTTTCCTTCATTTCCCCTGCCTTCCCAGTGCTCTTTTATCCCTATCAACATCCACTTGAGTGTGTCCTTGGACACCTGTTGTTTTTGTTTTGTTTTAAAATACGATATATAGTATTGTTTTGAGTTTTGATATTGTGCAATATACTTCACTCTGCTTCTCACTTTCATCGTTTACTGCCATGTTGTTAAGAACTGCCCATGTTGCTCCTAAACACTGCTTCTCACTGTGCATGCGGTGTTGCACTATGCGTTGGCTACGTTTTAATCATCTCATTTCCTAGGGATGAACACCTGGATTGACTCCAACTTCCAGCTGCCACAGACAAAGCTGTGACAAATGCCCTCATAGATTTGTATAAAAGTTTCTCTAAAGTATGTCTCCAGGAATGGGCCCAGTGGTTATAAGAAAGCTTCATGAACATCATTTCAATGCAGTTGTTCTCCAGAGTTGCTGTGCCCTTTACACTTCCCATAGGAGTCCATTAGGTTTATTTTCCTCTCCCTGATGGTATCGGACTTTAAGATGTTTGCCAACTTTATAGGTGTAAAGTAATGTATCATTGTTTTAAGTGGCACTTTTTCCCAAATAATAGTAACATTGACAGTCTCTTCAAACTGGTTATTGTTAGCCAGTTTACTTTCCCTTGCTGTGAATTTTCTACTCACAGCTTTTGCTCACTTTTCTATTGGGTTTCCCGTATTAGTCTATTTTCACAGCACTATAAAGAACTACCTGAGACTGGGTAATTTATGAAGAAAAGAGGTTTAATTGGCTCACAGTTCTGCAGGCTGGACAGGAAGCATGACTGGAAGGCCTCATGAAACTTACAATCATGGCAGAAGGCAAAGGGGAAGCAGGCATGTCTTACCATGGCAGAGCAGGAGAGAAAGCGCTAAGGGGGAAGTGCCACAGACCATTAGAACTCAGGAGAATTCACTCACTATCACAAGAACAGCAAGGGGGAAGTCCACTCCCATGGTTTGGTCACCTCCCTCCAGGCCTCTCTGCCAATTCAACATGAAATTTGGGCAAAGACATAAATCCAAACCATACCCGTTCCCTTTCTTGTTTATTTTCAGGACTTTTTTTTTAAATACAGATAGTAATTTCTCATTGGTTTTACACATTGAAAAATATTTGCCAAGTTTGTATCCTACCTGTGAATTTTGTCTACGATGGCCACTGGTGAATCGAAATCTTTAATTTTGATGTAGTTGAAAGTACTAAGTTTTCACCTTGTCCTTTGTGCCCCTTAAGTCTTCCTTCAAAAGTGTTTTCTCAACTCGAAGTGACAAATATGTTCATATATATGTATATATATGAGAGAATAATATAATATATAATATATTACATTATATATTATATGCACAATATATTATATAAAATATAATATATAATATAATGTATCATACATAATCTATTAGCATAAAGGTATGAGATTTCCTACATATTTTTAGTATATAGCTTTTATCAGATTAAAAAAGTTCTATTAGTTTTCTGAAAGTTATTTTAAAATCACAAATAGAATTATATTTCATCAAATGCCTTTTTAAAACGTATTAAAATAATACTATAATTATTCTTATTTCCTCCATGAACATAGTAATTTAGAACAGATTTCTGATGTTAAACTATCCTTTCTTTTCTGGAATAACTCTTATTTGGCTACAATTTCATAACTGTTGTATTCAGTAAGTTAATATTTGGTCTAGAATTTTTGCTTCTGTGTGCATAAGTGAAATGAACCTATAATTTTTGTTCTTCTTGCACTGTCCTTATCCAGTTTTAGGCTCACAATAATATTAACCTCATGAAATGAGTTGGGCATCTTTCTTTTTCTGTTTTCTGAAACAACTTGTATGATGTAGGGATTATTTTGTTTGAACACTACCAGAATGTGCCTGTATAAATGACCAGACCCAGGATTCTTCGGAAGGAGTTCTTCAATTACCATTGTAATATCTGTAATAATATTATATTTTATATGTTTTTTGGAGTTTTTACACTTTATCTAGGTTTTTTTCCAGTTTATTAAGACATATTCACAATCCTTCAATATTACTTTCTAAAAAATGTCTGCTATGTTTGGATTTCTCCCCTTAGGGCAAAAAGCCTTTATGCTTCTCTGTAGGTCTGACACTTCCCATCTGCCACCTATCTCTTCCCTCTCCTCAAGTTAACCTTACCCCTCAGAGAATGTGCTGAACCCTCTGCCTGAGCCATAGTTGTCTCTTGATCCCCAAAGCCTAGACCTTGTCTCTATGAGTGTAATGCTGGAAGCTTAGTAATGGGGTGGGGGAGGAGGAGTAATGAGGTGGGAAAGGAATAGTAATGAGGTGGGAACGGGTAGTAATGAGGTAGGGAGGGATAGTAATGAGGCGGGGAAGGTGGAGTAATGAGGTGGAGAGGGGTAGTAATGAAGTAGGGGAGGAGGAGTAATGAGATGGGGAGGGGTAGTAATGAGGTGGGGGGTAGTAATGAGATGAGGAGGGGTAGTAATGAGGTGGAGAGGCGTAGTAATTAGGTGGGAGAGGGATAGTAATGAGGTGGGGAGGAGGAGGAATGATGTGGGAGAGGGCTAGTAATGAGGTAGGGGAGGGGTAGTAATAGGTGGGGAACAGGTAGTAGTGAGGTGGGGAGGGGAAGTAATGAGATGGGGGAGGAGTAGTAATGAGGTCAGGGAGAAGAAGTAATCAGATGGGAGGGGGTAGTAATGAGGTGGAGAGGGGTAGTAATGAGATGGAAGAGAAGGAGTAATGAGGTGGGATGGGGTAGTAATGATATGGGGGACAAGGAGTAACGAGGTTGGATGGGGTAGTAATGAGGTGGGGCAGGGGTTGTAATGAGATGGGGTAGGAGGAGTAATGAGGAGGGGAGGGGTAGTAATGAGGTGGGAAAAAGGAGCAATGAGGGGTAGTAATGAGGTGGGTGAGGGGTAGTAATAAAGTGAGGAGGAGTGGTAATCATGTGGGGGAGGTAGGGAGGATGAGTAATGAGGTGGGGAGGAGGAGCAATGAGAGGGCTACTAATGGGGGGAGGGCTACTAATCAGGTGGGAGAGGGGTATTAGTGAAGTGGGGTGGGGTGGGGTAGTAATGATCTGAGGAAGGGTAATAAGGAGGTTGGGAAGGGTAATAATGAGGTGGGGGAGAAGGATTAGCAGTGAGGTGGGGGAGGGGTAGTAATGGGTGGGGAAAGGTAGTAATAAGGTGGGGGCAGTCTCAATACAGTGGCTGTATTGATGGGTAATATTAAGGTGGGGGAGGAGGAGTAATGAGGTAGGAGAGTTTAGTAATCTTGTGGGGGCAAAAGTAGTGGACATATTGGTTCCATATTTAGTGTCTGTTAGCCTGTACCAATTAAGACTCCTCTAGTTGTTGCTAATGTTGTTATAATGCAAATACAGGCATTGAAGTCTCATCAGAGTGCTTGGTTATAAGATGGTCAACTCAATAATCCAGATTATTCTTTTTTTTTTTTTTTTTTATTATACTTTAAGTTCTAGGGTACATGTGCATGACGTTATATCATGTATAACTCCCCATGCAATCCCTCCCTCCTCCCCCCTCCCCATGATAGGCCCCAGTGTGTGATGTTCCCCTTCCCGAGTCCAAGTGATCTCATTGTTCAGTTCCCACCTATGAGTGAGAACATGCGGTGTTTGGTTTCTCTTCTTGTGATAGTTTGCTAAGAATGATGGTTTCCAGCTGCATCCATGTCCCTACAAGGATGCAAACTCATCCTTTTTTATGGCTGCATAGTATTCCATGGTGTATATGTGCCACATTTTCTTAATCCAGTCTGTCACAGATGGACATTTGGGTTGATTCCAAGTATTTGCTATTGTGAATAGTGCCGCAATAAACATACGTGTGCATGTGTCTTTGTAGTAGAGTAATTTATAATCCTTTGGGTATATACCCAGTAGTGGGATGGCTGGGTCATATGGTACATCTAGTTCTAGATCCTTGAGGAATCGCCATACTGTTTTCCATAATGGTTGAACTAGTTTACAATCCCACCAACAGTGTAAAAGTGTTCCTATTTCTCCACATCCTCTCCAACACCTGTTGTTTCCTGACTTCTTAATGATTGCCATTCTAACTGGTGTGAGATGGTATCTCATTGTGGTTTTGATTTGCATTTCTCTGATGGCCAGTGATGATGAGCATTTTTTCATGTGTCTGTTGGCTGTATGGATGTCTTCTTTTGAGAAATGTCTGTTCATATCCTTTCCCCACTTTTTGATGGGGTTGTTTGTTTTTTTCTTGTATATTTGTTTGAGTTCTTTGTAGATTCTGGATATTAGCCCTTTGTCAGATGAGTAGGTTGCAAAAATTTTCTCCCATTCTGTAGGTTGCCTGTTCACTCTGATGGTAGTTTCTTTAGCTGTGCAAAAGCTCTTTAGTTTAATTAGATCCCATGTGTCAATTTTTGCTTTTGCTGCCGTTGCTTTTGGTGTTTTAGACATGAAGTCCTTGCCCATGCCTATGTCCTGAATGGTACTACCTAGATTTTCTTCTAGGGTTTTTATGGTATTAGGTCTAACATTTAAGTCTCTAATCCATCTTGAATTAATTTTCATATAAGGGGTAAGGAAAGGATCCAGTTTCAGCTTTCTACTTATGGCTAGCCAATTTTCCCAGCACCATTTATTAAATAGGGAATCCTTTCCCCATTTCTTGTTTCTCTCAGGTTTGTCAAAGATCAGATGGCTGTAGATGTGTGGTATTATTTCTGAGGACTCTGTTCTGTTCCATTGGTCTATATCTCTGTTTTGGTACCAGTACCATGCTGTTTTGGTTACTGTAGCCTTGTAGTATAGTTTGAAGTCAGGTAGCGTGACGCCTCCAGCTTTGTCCTTTTGACTTAGGATTGTCTTGGCAATGCGGGCTCTTTTTTGGTTCCATATGAACTTTAAAGCAGTTTTTTCCAATTCTGTGAAGAAAGTCATTGGTAGCTTGATGGGGATGGCATTGAATCTATAAATCACCTTGGGCAGTATGGCCATTTTCACGATATTGATTCTTCCTATCCATGAGCATGGTATGTTCTTCCATTTGTTTGTGTCCTCTTTGATTTCACTGAGCAGTGGTTTGTAGTTCTCCTTGAAGAGGTCCTTTACATCCCTTGTAAGCTGGATTCCTAGGTATTTTATTCTCTTTGAAGCAATTGTGAATGGAAGTTCATTCCTGATTTGGCTCTCTGCTTGTCTGTTACTGGTGTATAAGAATGCTTGTGATTTTTGCACATTAATTTTGTATCCTGAGACTTTGCTGAAGTTGCTTATCAGCTTAAGGAGATTTTGGGCTGAGACAATGGGGTTTTCTAAATATACAATCATGTCATCTGCAAACAGGGACAATTTGACTTCTTCTTTTCCTAACTGGATACCCTTGATTTCTTTCTCTTGCCTGATTGCCCTAGCCAGAACTTCCAACACTATGTTGAATAGGAGTGGTGAGAGAGGGCATCCCTGTCTTGTGCCAGTTTTCAAAGGGAATTTTTCCAGTTTTTGCCCATTCAGTATGATATTAGCTGTGGGTTTGTCATAAATAGCTCTTATTATTTTGAGGTACGTTCCATCAATACCAAATTTATTGAGCGTTTTTAGCATAAAGGGCTGTTGAATTTTGTCAAAAGCCTTTTCTGCATCTATTGAGATAATTATGTGGTTCTTGTCTTTGGTTCTGTTTATATGCTGGATTACGTTTATTGATTTGCGAATGTTGAACCAGCCTTGCATCCCAGGGATGAAGCCCACTTGATCATGGTGGATAAGCTTTTTGATGTGCTGCTGAATCCGGTTTGCCAGTATTTTATTGAGGATTTTTGCATCGATGTTCATCAGGGATATTGGTCTAAAATTCTCTTTTTTTGTTGTGTCTCTGCCAGGCTTTGGTATCAGGATGATGTTGGCCTCATAAAAAGAGTTAGGGAGGATTCCCTCTTTTTCTATTGATTGAAATAGTTTCAGAAGGAATGGTACCAGCTCCTCCTTGTACCTCTGGTAGAATTCAGCTGTGAATCCATCTGGTCCTGGACTTTTTTTGGTGGGTAGGCTATTAATTGTTGCCTCAATTTCAGAGCCTGCTATTGGTCTATTCAGGGATTCAACTTCTTCCTGGTTTAGTCTTGGGAGAGTGTAAGTGTCCAGGAAATTATCCATTTCTTCTAGATTTTCTAGTTGATTTGCATAGAGGCATTTATAGTATTCTCTGATGGTTGTTTGTATTTCTGTGGGGTCGGTGGTGATATCCCCTTTATCATTTTTTATTGCGTCTATTTGATTCTTCTCTCTTTTCTTCTTTATTAGTCTAGCTAGCAGTCTGTCAATTTTGTTGATCTTTTCAAAAAACCAACTCCTGGATTCATTGATTTTTTGGAGGGTTTTTTGTGTCTCTATCTCCTTCAGTTCTGCTCTTAGTTATTTCTTGCCTTCTGCTAGCTTTTGAATGTGTTTGCTCTTGCCTCTCTAGTTCTTTTAATTGTGATGTTAGAGTGTCAATTTTAGATCTCTCCTGCTTTCTCTTGTGGGCATTTAGTGCTATAAATTTCCCTCTACACACTGCTTTAAATGTGTCCCAGAGATTCTGGTATGTTGTATCTTTGTTCTCATTGGTTTCAAAGAACATCTTTATTTCTGCTTTCATTTCGTTATGTACCCAGTAGTCATTCAGGAGCAGGTTGTTCAGTTTCCATGTAGTTGAGCGGTTTTGATTGAGTTTCTTAGTCCTGAGTTCTAGTTTGATTGCACTGTGGTCTGAGAGACAGTTTGTTATAATTTCAGTTCTTGTACATTTGCTGAGGAGTGCTTTACTTCCAATTATGTGGTCAATTTTGGAATAAGTGCGATGTGGTGCTGAGAAGAATGTATATTCTGTTGATTTGGGGTGGAGAGTTCTATAGATGTCTATTAGGTCCGCTTGGTGCAGAGATGAGTTCAATTCCTGGATATCCTTGTTAACTTTCTGTCTCGTTGATCTGTCTAATGTTGACAGTGGAGTGTTGAAGTCTCCCATTATTATTGTATGGGAGTCTAAGTCTCTTTGTAGGTCTCTAAGGACTTGCTTTATGAATCTGGGTGCTCCTGTATTGGGTGCATATATATTTAGGAGAGTTAGCTCTTCCTGTTGAATTGATCCCTTTACCATTATGTAATGGCCTTCTTTGTCTCTTTTGATCTTTGATGGTTTAAAGTCTGTTTTATCAGAGACTAGGATTGCAACCCCTGCTTTTTTTTGTTCTCCATTTGCTTGGTAGATCTTCCTCCATCCCTTTATTTTGAGCCTATGTATGTCTCTGCATGTGAGATGGGTCTCCTGAATATAGCAGACTGATGGGTCTTGACTCTTTATCCAGTTTGCCAGTCTGTGTCTTTTAATTGGAGCATTTAGTCCATTGACATTTAAGGTTAATATTGTTATGTGTGAACTTGATCCTGTCATTATGGTATTAACTGGTTATTTTGCTCGTTAGTTGATGCAGTTTCTTCCTAGCCTCGATGGTCTTTACATTTTGGCATGTTTTTGCAATGGCTGGTACCGGTTGTTCCTTTCCATGTTTAGGGCTTCCTTCAGGGTCTCTTGTAAGGCAGGCCTGGTGGTGACAAAATCTCTAAGCATTTGCTTATCTGTAAAGGATTTTATTTCTCCTTCACTGATGAAGCTTAGTTTGGCTGGATATGAAATTCTCGGTTGAAAATTCTTTTCTTTAAGAACGTTGAATATTGGCCCCCACTCTCTTCTGGCTTGTAGAGTTTCTGCCGAGAGGTCTGCTGTTATTCTGATGGGCTTCCCTTTGTGGGTAACCCGACCTTTCTCTCTGGCTGCCCTTAAGATTTTTTCCTTCATTTCAACTTTGGTGAATCTGGCAATTATGTGTCTTGGAGTTGCTCTTCTGGAGGAGTATCTTTGTGGCGTTCTCTGTATTTCCTGAATTTGAATGTTGGCCTGCCCTACTAGGTTCGGGAAGTTCTCCTGGATGATATCCTGAAGAGTGTTTTCCAACTTGGTTCCATTTTCCCCCTCACTTTCAGGACCCCAATCAGACGTAGATTTGGTCTTTTTACATAATCCCATACTTCTTGCAGGCTTTGTTCATTTCTTTTTCTTCTTTTTTCTTTTGGTTTCTCTTCTCGCTTCATTTCATTCATTTGATCCTCAATCGCTGATACTCTTTCTTCCAGTTGATCGAGTCGGTTACCGAAGCTTGTGCATTTGTCACGTATTTCTCGTGTCATGGTTTTCATCTCTGTCATTTCGTTTATGATCTTCTCTGCATTAATTAGTCTAGCTGTCAATTCTTCCACTTTTTTTTCAAGATTTTTAGTTTCTTTGCGCTGGGTACGTAATTCCTCCTTTAGCTCTGAGAGGTTTGATGGACTGAAGCCTTCTTCTCTCATCTCGTCAAAGTCATTCTCTGACCAGCTTTGATCCGTTGCTGGCGATGGGCTGCGCTCCTTTGCAGGGGGAGATGCGCTCTTATTTTTTGAATTTCCAGCTTTTCTGCCCTGCTTCTTCCCCATCTTTGTGGTTTTATCTGTCTCTGGACTTTGATGATGGTGACGTACTGATGGGGTTTTGGTATAGGTGTCCTTCCTGTTTGATAGTTTTCCGTCTGACAGTCAGAAGGACTGTCTGTTGGTCTGTTAGAGATTGCTTGAGGTCCACTCCAGACCCTGTTTGCCTGGGTATCAGCAGCAGAGGTTGCCAAAGATAGAATATTGCTGAACAGCGAGTGTACCTGTCTGATTCTTTCTTTGGAAGTTTCCTCTCAGGGGTGACGCCACCCTGTGAGGTGTGGGGTATCAGACTGCCCCTAGTGGGGGATGTCTCCCAGCTAGGCTACTCAGGGGTCAGGGACCCACCTGAGCAGGCAGTCTGTCCGTTCTCAGATCTCAACCTCCACGTTAGGAGATCCACGGCTCTCCCCAAAGCTGTCAGACAGAGTCGTTCGGGTCTGCAGCGGCCCCGCTCTTTCCCCTAATGGACTGCAGCTGTGCGCTGTCCGCAGAGGTAGAGTCTACAGAGACAGGCAGGCTTCCTTGAGCTGCTGTGAGCTCCACCCAGTTCGAGCTTCCCAGCGGCTTTGTTTACCTACTTAAGCCTCAGCAATGGCGGGCGCCCCTCCCCCAGCCTCGCTGCTGCCTTGCGGATAGATCGCCGCAGACGGCTGTGTTAGCAGTGAGGGAGGCTCCGTGGGCGTGGGACCCTCCCGGCCAGGTGTGGGATATATTCTCCTGGTGTGCCTGTTTCCTTAAAGCGCAGTACTGGGGTGGGAGTTACCCGATTTTCCAGGTGTTGTGTGTCTCAGTTCCCCTGGCTAGGAAAAGGGATTTCCTTCCCCCTTGCGCTTCCAGGTGAGGCGATGCCTCGCCCTGCTTCAGCTCACGCTGGTCAGGCTGCAGCAGCTGACCCGCACCGATTGTCCGGCACTCCCTAGAGAGATGACCCCAGTACCTCAGTTGAAAATGCAGAAATCACCGGTCTTCTGTGTTACTCGCGCTGGGAGTTGGAGACTGGAGCTGTTCCTATTCGGCCATCTTGCTCCGCCCCGGTAGATTATTCTTTTCTTAACTAGTTTTTGCTTGTTTGTTTGTTTTGAAACCATGTTGCTCTGTCGTCCATGCTGGAGTGCAGGGATCTCAGTTCACTTTTCCTCCGCCTCCCAGGTTCAAGAGATTCTCATGCCTCAGCCTCCCAAGTAGCTAGAATTATAGGCATGCGCCACCACGCCCAGCTAAGTTTTGTGTTTTTAGTAGAGATGGGAGTTTCACCATGTTGGCCAGGCTGGTCTTGAACTCCTGGCCTCCCAGGACTTCAAGTGATCTGCCTGCCTCAGCCTCCCAATAAAGATTGATATCAAAATGAAAAGCACAAATTTTGAAAAATCCCTAGAGTTCTACTAATCTCAGTTTGAACAGCATAGATTTTTAAGGATTTCTTCTTGCCTGCATGCTTTGCTCTATTTATTTTTAAGATTAATCCTTTGTCATTTTAACACATGTTAACATGGGGAAGTTGTAATATTTTGCAAGTTCAAAAATAAATGAGGGAAACATCTTCCAGGTACAGGAAACATCACTTGCAAAGATATGGATCAGGAGAATACAGAGAGTGCACGTGAGGAGCCCCAGGCAGAGAAGTTTCTAAAACACGTGTACATGAAGAGTGGGCAGTAAGGGTTAAAAAAAAACAGCTGTGAATGAATGAGGTGCTACGGAGACTCAGAGGAAGATAAGGGCTGCGAGGAGTCCATGGGATGGCAGTTAGGAGCAGCTTCAGGAGAGTGTGAGGAAGGCAGTGGTCTCCCATGGAACTGGGGGCCGGACTGTGAAGAAGTGATGCCTGGGTGAAGATAGCAGTGGAAAGCTCACCTCTTGGCGGTCACTCTTGTATTTGGCCCATTCTGTGTGCTGGGCTCTGTGCTGAATACTGTGCTCCATCAGGAAACAAGGAAGATGCTGTCTGCCCCCATGGAGATGACGGCATTTTGGTGAGGACTGGGCATTGCACAAGCAAACAGCACAGTGACATCATAAGTTCTGACAACCAGAAATCAGAACTGAGTACTGAGAGGAAAATAAGCACAGTGGCATAATTAAAAGTAACTGCAGGCAGGGGTTCTTTAAATAGGGGGTGAAGGAAAGAGCTCTGAGGAGGTAAAACCAAGCTATGACCTGAAGGTGGAGAAAGACAGCTTGGGAAAGAAATTTTGAGGCAGAAGGAACAGCAAATTAATAGCCCTGAGACAGATTTGCTGGGTGTGCTAAAGGCAAAGCTAGGAGGCAGAGCCGCTGAACAGAAGTGAGGAGCGGTCAGCACTGGCCTGACCACAGCTGAATTGGTTCTCATGCCATGGGCAGCCATGGATGGTTCCAAGCAGGGAGGAACATGGTCTCTCCTGGCTTTGCAATCCCTCCAGCTGTGGGGAGGAAGCAAGGTCATAAGGGTCAGTGTGGAGGCAAGGATGCAGTTTGGATGCTGCTGAGGCAGTCCAGGCCTGAGATGATGGGCGCCACAGTGCGGAGAGAGACATGGGCAGATCACGTGGTATTCCCAAGTCCACATGAACCAGGAAGGTGGTGGACATCCAGGAGATAGCAAGGATGGCTCCTGAGACTTTAGGCTAAGCATCTGGGTAGACGGCATTACATTTACTGAGATGGGAAGACTGACAGTGGAGCCGACTGAGGACATGGCTGGGCAGAGAGCTGTTAGTGGTAAAGAGGAGAACGATGACTTGAAGGAAGGGGGAGACATTTTGTTACTATGGGAGAAGACTGAGTGCTGCCATAGAAGGAGAAAGGGCCTCTGGACAGGGAAGGAAAGCTGAACAGGCAAGTGAGAGAAGACAGGCGGGAGGAACTGAGAAGGTGTGAACTGTGTCGATGTGGGGTGGGGCACTCCCTTCTCAGAGATAGACAATCTGAAATGGTGAGAACTAAAATTGGCCCATCTCGGTCTCTTAGATGAGATGCCAAGCCACTTGCTGCCATTTGTTGGTGGAGTAATGGGATGGTGTGGGGCCTCAGTTGGTTGCCCCTTTAAGATGTTTTAAACTGACTGGGCAGCCTGAGGCTGTATTCCCATAATTAACTTACTTTCTACCTAGCTGGTATCACATAGGGTCTTCCCATTCCAGCAAAGTAGAGTCCCATATCCATTGAGCACGTATTAAGTGCTTACTATAGATAAAAAGTTTGGCAGGTTTGAGGGTAGAAACATAGCTGCAGTATTGTCCTCAGTCTCAAAGAACTCACAGTCTCGTTAGGGACAGTGACCAGAGCTATAAATCCAGGCAGAATAAAACAGTGCTAGGAAGAGATCCCAAGCCACAGCTAGCACAGAGAAGAGAAAGTAAAATATAATTCTGATGGGTGGAGGGTATGGGAAATCAGAGAAGGCTTCAAGGAGAAGAGAACTTTAGAGAGGGCTGGAATTTTGTCTCAAGCTGAAGATGGGAAGGGCATGCTAATGAGGGAATAAGGTGAGCCAAAGCTCCTGCCACCTGCACTTGAACACAGTTGAGAAGGGGGTCTGCGAGGATTGAAGTGGGAAAGGCTGGGAAAATAGGGCTTCTGCTTTGGAGAAGAAACCATGCCAATTAATTGAAACAAGAAACTGATGGGGTCATCTTCCTTTTGGGGCTATTTTGGGACTTTTTATTGCTGACCCACACCCCTAAATTCACACAGCTTCCAGGAGAGGAAGGCCCCACTGTCAAGAATGCCTGAGAGCTAAAGAAGCCAAAGTCTGCCGAGGAGGACTCCAGGCTTTCCAAAGCACAGCAGGATTGCTGTTAAGACTATTTTCATTATTCTTACCACCATAATTGGCATTTCACACACTGCTTGTTATCTCCTTCTGGTGCTTAGTAGCTTGGAAATGTTCTGCCTGTGATTTCTTCATCTAGGCGAACCATGTCCTCCAGCTTCCCCTCTTCCCTTTACTTTGCTTCTTTCTCCTAAAAGGCAGCCCGAGATGATGAGGTGTTTTTTTTTTTTTTTTTTGCACCAAATAGTAACAAGCGTATTTTCAAATACTATCACAAAGAAAGGCATTATGTGGAGGAAAGAAAGGCTCTTAAATAATTAAATAAAATTCCACCTTCCTAAATTTTAAATCTGTTCCTCCCCCAAGAAAATACACTTGAACCATTTTTTGTATATGTGGTGAACAATCCTGCTTGTTCATAAGTTAGGAAGAGCTTTCAAGAAAACACAATGCTCCCTTTTTTGCATATACCAAACATTTTCACCCAGGGCAAAATCAGTTGCCGTTTTAAACAAATTGATTTTTCTGGAGGATGCTGTAAAATATTATTGCAGGCAGAGCCTGCCTGAGGCAAAATTGTGTGGATGGTGTGAAGCTTGTCTGTGGTGCTCTCCGGACTCCTCTTTCCTATTTCGGAGCTGGCCTCTGCTGGCGCCTGTACCACCCTGCCTGCTGAGGGCTTGGGTCTGAATGAAGACAGCTGGGAGCCTGGGAAGATGGGGTCAGCTCCCAACTCAGTCACTAACCAGATGTGGCATCTTGAGCAAGTCTCTTCCCCTCTTTGGGATGTACTGGATCCCAAAATGTGAATATTGGGGATCAAGAGGAATTAAAACTCAAATGGCCACAGAATGAAGCAGGTCATGTAAAATTCCAGTGGGCCTGGCAGAAGACAGTAGGGAGTGGTGGGAACTTGGGCGTAATGGAGAAACTCTGCCTGCCATGACTAAGGAGCAGGGACTAGTCCATTGACTGATTGCTGCCATAAGGTAGACCAGCTTAATGTTGCCAGAACTTCTAAATGACTCTTCAAGCCAGGCAAACACATCTGCAGGCCCAATTTGGCCTGCAGGTGGTTGGCCTATGATCTCTGGATCAGATAATGTCTATGGCCTTTCTGGTTCTATAAGTAGGCAGTAGAGGATTAAAGTTCTCCTTTCTCTACTGAGTATTTTAGCAGCAATGTCTTAAGGGTTAGAAGCCCACAAGAGGGAGTCTCTAATGGTAAAGCTGGAGGCTTTATGAAGCTTTTCCATTGCGAAAGTAATTTTCAGCAAGAATTCTACCTGGCACTGCTCCTGTTCTGTCAGACTATTTCATCCTGGAAGCTTGGTGCTCTGCCCACACATAATGCCATCACTATTTATGTGGTTAGCTTCCAATAAAAAGTGACCCAGTCAATGCAGTCAAATACAGACCCAAAGTTGGTGTTAGATCCTAAGCAACATTTTCACAGAGTAACTATCTGAGTCAGATGGGAGCCCTTTTAGTGGCCATAGGATGGGAATTTTGTAGAGATCTAAGTTATAAGGAGAAGGAAGAAAGTGTGGGGAGACACTTTGATATAAATGTATGCAACTAGAATATCTTTATTTTACCTCCCTGCCCCAAGCACATTCACCCTTTAATATACTACCCCAAACTTACCTCCTTGCCTTGGCACCTGAGCATTAGGAAAAAAATATCTTTGTCTAAATCCTTTCTTGTGGCCCTTAGTCCAGGCAAGAAAAATTATCAGATTTCCTGACTTTTATAACAAAATACCAGCTTTGTCTTATATGCAGGGCTTATATCTAAAGCATATGCCTCTCTCTTCATTCAACATTCTAGTATTTGACAGTATTCAGTATTAAAGCAACTGCTTTTTAGTTTCAGACAAGAGCTTAGTTGAGATAATGGATACATTTTAAGTTAGATCAAAGTATATGACAATCATTTATTGCTTAAAGTTAATTAAATTCTCTCCCTGACTCTTGTTGGCTCTTCAAAAAAACTATATTCCTGGACCATATTAACTTCATTCCCTGCAGAAATATCTTCACTGAGTCGTGTTGATTATCATGCCCATGACTTTTATGGAAGACCATTTTAAGAATCAGCCAAATGAAGAACATTTTCACATTTTCTCTGAAAACTGTTGTGGAAGATATTGTCCATTATGTTGTTCAATGTTCCTGATACAATGATCCACATTATAAATTCCTCTTAGAATTTAATATCAAGAAAATGTTTGCTTCTCTTGGCAAAAGAGAATGCTTCCTCTTAAGTAATCACAAAGGTTCTAGACCTCAGAATGCTCCCTTTTCTGTTTCATCACGGCTGCCGGGAATCTTAAAGCCTGTCTTCATGCCGGTGGCATCAACCATCTAAATTTGGAGCACAACTGTCTTTCTGCTTCATTTTCTTGGTCTCATCCTGTTGTTTTTAATTGTTTACTGTATATATGTGTTTTATTGTATGTTGATTAAAATAGTTTTGGAAGTAAGCAGTACGTAAATTATACAGATATTTTGAGATCACTTAAAAATGTGTCATTTTATTGTTGTTTTCAAATTACTTCATTTGTATCTCTTTAATCTTCTCAGCTAAAATTGTAATAAAAAATTCAGTTTATACTTATCTCAGAGCTCTACACCCAGTTAGCACTCAATAAATACTTGCTAATTTGTTCATTTCATCATTGACTAATGGTTCATTCCCAAAACTCTGAAAGAAGGAAAAAGTTTAAATCATGTAAAAAAATTAAAGTTTATTCACAAAGATGAAGTGAGAGAAGGGATAGTTTTCACACACTCTTTCCCTGCTCTGTAAATAAACAGGGCATCTGACACAGGAAGAAGATGTGTGACTTACTCAACGAAGGCTTGGATTCCAGTAGGAACTCCTAGCATGCCACAACACTTCAACACCAGAAAATGGATTCTACCTGTTTTAAGATTTCTTGTATTTAACGAACACGAATTGAGTATTTACTCTGTGCCTGGCCCCATGCCAGGAGAAAGACTTGGTGGGGAGTTGCCTAGCCTGGTTGCATAGAAAAGAAGATACAGATCCTCAGTGCCACAATTCACAAAATGGCCCCAGGACATTGCCATTAGGGTTACCTTTGCCTTGGAGTTGTCCAGCTTTGTGGAATTGGATGAGGGCTGCTGAGGAATGGTGACAATGAGGAATCAACCACTGGTCTACTTTATAACATATGTCCTCACACAGTTCAGTTTTTCTTCATCTTCCAACTGTTGGATCTAACTTCCAACACCACCATGTTTGTGGCCCTTCTGCCCACAGCCATAATCTGGTTAGACTGAGGTATAATACAGCTCACACCAAGGATAGAGAAATGTATTCTTGATTGCAGCTGGGGGTTATGAGAAGGTGACACTGATTAGATCTGCAATAAACTGAGACCACTACCTCAGAGCTAAACAGCCTGCATTGCCAAGGGAGGAATGGCATGCTATTGAACAATGTGTCTGTTGATGCACATTTTCATAAATTGTTTACTGACCCTGCGGGGTAACAGGAATACTTAGCAGCTAACACACCCCCTAATTTGTAGTAACAATCTCTCATCACATGCATACTGTTAACATACTAGGCAATACATATTTCTGTACTTTGACTTTTTAAAGTAATAATATTCTTGAGGAAATAGAAAATCATGATCACAATTTATTTCAGAGGGTGTTTAGTAATTTACCATGCATCTGTGAAATGTTACTTAGTCCTGGGTGGTCTGTGTGCATAGTTATGTTTTAATTTGCACATGATTGCTGACTCTCATATCACTTAAACCATCAGGATGCATCAAATGACTGGTTGTTGTCTTATAAAATTTTGTTTTCCCCTTTGGAACTATTGGAAAGAGACCATCACATCCCACAACCATCTGTAATATCGCCTGTGTATTGCTGAATATTGAATAGATATTATGAGTATTGAATTTGGCATCATTTCTGTGGTCATATTTCTATGTGATTTTCATTGCCTACTGAACAGAAAATGAAAAGAGGAAGGAAGATAATTAAAAGTTCTCCAGGCTCTGCAGAACCACCCTTGCATTTCTAGATTTTTCTTTTTTCTAGATCCTTCAAATAAACCACCCTTTGTTTTGTTTTCCCCTCCTATAATGATAACAGTGTCTTGTCTTTGCATAGTATACATATTTTAAAAGCATTGTCCAACAAAGCACTGTGTCTGGTTCTCACATTGACTCTGAGGTGGATGAACAGGCCATGGAAATCTCCACTGTGTATATGGGGAAACTGAGACACAGGGAGTTGGTGACTCATGGAGACAAATACCACTGTGGCCCAGCGATGGTTTAGAAGCCGAGAACCCCTGATTCCTTTCCAAACACTTCCCATTCAGTAGCACTGCCTTCTTATCAGAAGCTGAAAAGGTGTCAGATAAGTCCTCTCACAACTTAGAGGAGCATGGAGCATAACTCCAGGATGTCAGGAGTTATTATGGAATTGGGTGTGAGGGACCAACGTTATCTGAAAAGAGGCCCGTCTACAGGTGCAGGCCAGGAATATAGACATGCTTCTCCTTCTGGGTTCCCTCAGTGCATCATCGCTCGTGGGAAATGAGAGAAACATCATTGTTTCCTTCACCTCTTACCCAATAGATTATAAAATTCTATTAACTTTTTTTTAATGATTCTCAAAACTATCACTTGCCCGTTTCCAATTGTCATTATCCTATTTGAGGCTCAATCCTTTATTTTACATATTATATATGTGCATTTCTTATATGTATGGTTTCAGAGATAACATGTCACTGTGTCACCCAGGCTGGAGTGCAGTAGTGCAATCATAGCTCACTGCAGCCTCAAGCTCCTGGGCTCAAGTGATCCTCGCCCTTCAGCCTCCTGAGTAGCTGGAATTACAGATGCATGTCACTGCGCCTGGCTAATTTTTTATTTTTTGTAAAGATGGGGTCTCATTATGTTGTTCAGACTGGTCTCAAACACCTGACCTCAAGTGATCCTCTTATCTCAGCCTCCCAAAGTGCTGGAATTACAGGTGCGAGACACCACAGCAGGCTGAGGCCCCATCCTTTCTGACAGACATTACGACAGCCTAGCCAGTTCCCCAAGTCTTCACTCTCCCCCTGATCCTGGCACCCAGTCCTGGCTGTCAACCTCAGTCCTTCCTCCACTGCACTGCAGGGTTAACATAGACTGTAACTATGACCATGTCACTCCTCAACTTAAACCACTTTAGTAATTCCTCATTGCTTACAAAAAGTCCGGGCTCCTGTCATTACCTGGCTTCTGGCTTCTGAGTTCTTCTCCAGACGAATCTCCTGTGACTCCCTGCCTCTAACATTAAGTTTCAGTAACATGCCAAGTTGCCTACAGTTTCATGCTTCCTTGCTTTTGCATATGCTGTTTCCTAAGTTTGCAACACTTTTTCTCCCCTACCACAAACAGATACGCATGTGTGCGTGTGTGCACACAATGCCTATACACTTTTCACATACTCTGCTTATCACTTGTGGACTAGGGGCGGGTGGTGGGGGAAGTGTTCTTCAAGATTCAGCTTCCAAATCTTTCCTTCTGATTGTCATTTCTTAACCATTTGGGCTGAGTTGCAGGCCCCTTCACTTTGCTGGCAGTGTCCTTAAAGGATGATATGGCTGTGGATTGGGATTACTGGGTCTGCCTCTCTGTCTCCTCTGATTATGACTTACTTGATAGCAGGGACAGGGTTTTATTAATCTTCATAGCATTAGCTTAACAGTATCTAACACTTATTAGGTTCCAAATAAATGTCTTTTAAACTGAACTGAAGTACATTGGCATGAAAATTCCATTTTCTTCCTGTACTGATAGACTCCAGCACCTCGGATAGCTCATTTATTTAACCTGCACTATGAGGCTTTCCTAGTCAATAATTGACTAACACATCTTCTGCTTTGGTTTAATACAAAGGATCCTCAGCACAATCCTAGATCCTACACCAAGCCCATTTGTAACTTGACTTTATAAACAAACGGCCACATTAGTGAAAAGTACTTTTTTATTCCAGTGGCAGACTTGGGAAGTTTCTTGTTTTGTTTTGTTTTATCCTAGCTGAAAGACAAAAGTATGTAAGGAGGGTCACTGTACTGTGGAACAGCCTCCACAGATGGGGTAAAAACTCCTTGCCCCATGAGCCATTCCATCCCATTGTACCTTCTCCACAGTAATAGAAGATGCCATTGAGTATATTAATCTTTACATTACTATGTCCTCCCTGTAAGGACACTTAGGATAATTATTTGGTATTCTCACCTAGATACTTCTAGACAACTCATTTATTTTTATCTTATGAACAATGTAAACCACAAAATTGATGTTCTTTCTCTCTCTCGCTTTTTTTCTCTCTCTCTTTTTTCTTGTTCCCCTCCCTGTCTCCACCCTGCCCCCACCATTAGCTGCTAAAATGCTTGACATTAAATGTTTTCTTGGCCACTTGCTAGTATGTGAGACCCCAGGGCATAAATTGTATGTATTAACCTCATTTTAAGATGCATTGTTTTCCTACTTTATTTTTACTTAACCAATTTCTCCAAATTTCATGTATTTTATTTTGCTCTATAGTTTATCTATTTATCAGCCACTTTGAGTTCTTTTATTATCAAGGTAAGATATCAGTACATAAATATGTATCACAATAACTAAAGTGAGAGCATGTATAATGTAGAAGACAGCTTGATGAGTACTTTCTACATCATCAATCTAGGTTGTTACCTTTTTCCAACAGCACATGGGCAGTTACATGATCTCACACAAAGCACCTCTATTTGGTAGGACAGGGGTTACACATTTAATTCCTAGAAGGAAAATTTGCTTGTCTTTTGTTTCTGGTAATTTATAGTTATTTTAACCCTTATTATTTCATATATATATGTGTGTGTGTGTGTGTATATATACACATATATATACACATATATACACACACATATATACATATACATATATATCTATATAATTAGTTGTAACAAGTTATTGATCAGATGAAATTGGTGGAACAGCTAATACTTAGCCCTTGGCCTTTAAAGGGTAGCTGAGGGCATTGTCTTGCATGGGAGAGAACATGCACACAATTTGAGAACTGTTGTGAGCCCAGGGAGATATAAGGGAATGGTAGAAACCTTACCCTAGGTCCTTCCACATAGTAAAGGGCCACTATATATGGGTTCTTCACAAAATCTTTTGAAGTAGGTAGGGCAAAGTAAGCTTTTAGAATGAAGTTTCTCAATTAATTGGACAGGCAAACTTTAAATCAAAAGTCTGCCAAAATTTTCTGGTTGGCTTTGGTGCTAGAGATAATGGTGCCAGTACTTGGCTTAACAACCAAGACCCCTTTAAATTCTCCCTCCCAGACAGATGTCCAAATACTTGAGGAGCTCATTGCCCTTACAGTTCATGGTGAATATTCTGAAAGGGTGTGCTCAGTGTTTGCCTGGCACGCATAGGCCATATAGAGGAAAGGGAAGAAGGAAATTTGAAGACTTGGATACTCTTATTCTGTGGTACCAGACCTTTATCTGAATTTAAGCTGTGTAGAGGGCATACAGGGATAAAATCTTCAGGCTTTCCCTTAAAAAAGATCTATCTCTGGAACTACCTAGTTACTCATGTCACCTTCCAAATATGCAAGAAGCTTTACGTAACTAATTTTATTCATTCAGGCAACAAATGTTTCTTGGGGTAATGCTACCTATTGGGCACTGTTCTAGCCAGTGGGGATATAGCAGAAAACAGAAGAAGTCCTTGCACTTACTGAGCTTACATTCTTATGGAGGTTGTCAGGTTCCACAGAGAAAAATAAGCAAGACAAGGAGGACATGGAGTTGAATGGTTATGGAAGGTTCTGACAGAGGACATTTGAACAGAGACCAAAATGAAGTGAAAAAAGAGAACTATATGAATATCTAGGAGAAGAGCATTCTAAGCTGAAGGAAGAGGAAATTCAAAACTCCCAGGCTGGAATGAAGCTGGAAGTCAGGTGGCTGGTGAGGACTAAGCTAGAAATCCTTGGTGAGGCTGGAAAGTTAGTCAGGATGAGGTCATGAAAGGTCTTGTAGATTATGATGAGGTCCTTGTCTTTTACCTCACAAGAACTGGAAAGACACTAAAGGTTTTTGAGTAGAGGAGTGGCTGCCGGGCGAGGTGTCAGAGCCCCAGCACTCAAAAATAGTTGATTCATGGGTTGGTAAAAAGAATTTGCTGACAACAGAGTAGGTTTGAAAAAGGAAAGTTTATTAGAAAGGAAGAACACCCCAAGAGGGTATAGCAGGGCACCTCAGTGAGAGCACTCAGCACGCTGTAGTGGATTTTCCTTAGGAGTATTTATGGACCTTAAGGTGGGAGCTTAGGGTTCTAAAATGAGTTTCAGCATGGCATTCCAGAGATGTATAGAAATTTTACTTACTTATAAAAGTTGAAAGAGTCCTGGAACTAGATGCTACCAGGTGGTCTTTTGTTCCCTTCTACATTGCTCAGATAAGAAGTTTTGCCTCCAGATGATCTGTTTGATGGTCACCAGGTATTGTTTGCTCTCCTCAGTGGCATGATCTGACTTGAGACTTAAACTAATCCTTTGGGTCACTATGTAGAGTATAGACTATAATGAGGCAGTGAAACAGGGACACCACCTTCCATGAGAGATGGTGGTTACTTGGACCAGGGTGTGTGCCATAGAAGTGGAGGAGTGATCAAATCTTGAATATATTCTGAAGATGAAGTTGGTAGACTTTGCCCATAGATTGGATGTGGATGTTGACAGAAAGCGAGAAGTCAAGAAAGATTCTAAGATTTTGGGTTGAGGAACCCAAAGAGAATATTTCATTTAATAAAACTGTGTTTTCATAAGAAAGAATAAGAGTTTAAAAATAAAATAAGAAAAATTGATACTTCTGTTTGAAAAAAAATTCGAGATGCAAACAAAAAAAGGATCGTTTAGTTAAATTATGCCACAGGGCATAATTTAGCCCTATGGGTGGATGATTTGTTGGAATTTGGACTTGGTGTTTTTTAGAGTCATCCAATCATCATGGGAGGGATCCTGTGGAAGATGATTTGGTAACATTCTAATCTCAGTTGGAGGAGTTTGGTACCCTAACTTTCTATTCCCACAGCATTTTGGTGTGTAGGCCCTTGTTATCTGCAACCAACTAGCTTTAGTACTAGTTTCACCTCTTTCACCTGCCCTGATGCAAAGGTCCAGAGCAGCATTTTGCTGGACGGTCCTTTTGTGCTGAGGCCTGGCCTGAAGCCATATGCACAAGTGTCCACTCACCATGAAGCCGTCTGAAGGAAAGCCAGTCCAAGTGGGTTTTAGGGCCCTAATCCGTGAATGAGAGAGGTTGAACATCCTCTAGAAGCCATTGGGAGGAGGACCTTGTAGCCTGCCCAAGAGTGCCACAGTTGGTTATTGTCAGTGACTAAGAAACCTTTTGTAATTTGTTCTCTGATCAGTTGAACAAGAGCAGAGTTGCGAGGCATCTCTTCCAGCAGGATTCTCTGTAAAAGGAAGCTTGTTCTTGCAATCTCTACTCCTTCCTGAGACTGTCTCAGCATCAGGTATTAGGGACATTCCTGGAAGGTCTGCACTCCCTGGTCCACAAGAGCCTGACTCACAGGGACCCGACTGTATGAGGTATGCTTCTTCAGAGAGGAGCAACTAGATGCTTCTATGCAGCTTGACAAGTAATGGAGGAATCTAGGAAACCCATGAGTCTCTTCTAAAATTCACTGGAGATGGGAGTGGGGAGAAGGAGCTTGTCTTCTCTAGGGATTGATGCTCATTTCCCCCTGATTATATTCAGCGTCTCCCTCACTGCAGAGCAGTGACTGATGGTGATCATGAGACCACATGTACAGATAAGAAGTCTGAGCAAAGAGACCTAATCCAAACTCACAGCTGAGACAAGCTTCAGACAATGAAAAGGAGCCTAGAGGACATTAGATTTGACATTTCCCTCTTAGTGGTAGATTTCTTTCTGGAGCCACACAGAAGTTCATCCAACACTTAATTATCCAGCCACTGATTAGCTGATACCTGGATTATTTTGGCCCCTTAAGAAGAACCTATCATGAAAATATAAATGTATTACCTCTCATGCATTGTCACCCAGGCATGATTAATCAGGCTGTGGATTACTCAGGGCTTCTCTATTTTTTTTTCTTTTGCTACTTTCTGTATTTTGATGACTTTACAAATCAGTCCTATCTCCCCTCAACCATAGGGTGGGTATGAGTAGAAAGAAGAGGTGCAGGTCAATGTAGTCTATGCATTTGTGAGTTAGGATATAAGATTTGGTATTGGAGAAACTACATGGTTTAACAATGATATTGAATTCTCTTTAAGTTTTAATTATCCATGTTATCTCGACTTTCATTATTATGGATCCCTGAACATCAGCAGTAATGGGTGTACAGTTGATAACTGCACCATGTAATAACAAAGTCTGCTCTGTAATCATATTCTAGCATGCTATTTATCAGGGATCATTAGAACTCAGGATACTGGAGAGCAACAAAAATAAACAAAAGGCAAGCCCAGAGAGCTGTCTTGAATTCTCAGCCATCTTCCATTATCTCTTAGTTTCTTAAACATCAGATTCATAAGGACTAAGTCAATAGGGACTAACTGGCTGATATTGCAAGCAAATGTTAAAGCCAGGACAAATCCCAACTAGAGAATTTCCAAACTGCTATAAAATTTCAAAATCAAATCTGTAAGATCCATGCTGGAGCTGCACTATCACTTTCTTCATTGTTGGTATAAATTGAGTTGGCTTAAAGTCATATCTAATGCATGTTAGTTACGGAGGTGGTAAAGGGAACTCATTATTGAATAGTCTTGTTGACATGTTGTGATTATTTTTTCAAGACTCTGGCCTGAGGCATCAGGTAAAGAGCTAGCATGGACCTACAACCACCAAACATGAGTTTGTTGAGGTTTGTTAGTCTTGGTGTCCAAACAGAGAAGCCACCTCTGTCAAGACTCACATAGCAGAGAGCATTGGAATTCCACAGAGAGGGAACTGGGCTCCAGCAAAGGCTACACAGAGGAATTTTAGAAATCCAGCAGATGGTCATTCTCTGGGAGTTCTGTCCATGAGTGACTGGTCATAGCCCTTAAATTGGGATTTGGGGAAGATCTTTAGTCTACAAGAGAATCTAGGAAAAGCAAGAGAAATGGCAATTGGTAAAGAATCAAAGAGCCTGGGACCCGGGGCATGGATGGCAGGGGCTTCTCAGGGAGAAACTGTGACTCAGGGGCTCTCGGGGAGAAACTATGACTCAGGGGCATGGAGAAGAGGGCAGGGGACTCTCAGGGAGAGACTATGACTGAGACTTAACTATTAAGTCTGTGGGAAACTTAGATGTGCTTATATGTGTAAAGGACTTAGAACAAAGTAAATCATCTGTAGGTGTTAGCTATTATTGTCACCACTATCACTCTGATTCTGAGGACAGAGGAGGTAGTAGTTAATACTGGACACCTGGATGCCAGTTCAGCAAGGTGACCAATGCTAATCTCAACTGCTGGGGGCGAGGCCATTTAGATACTGCCTTGGACATCTCTGGGTAGTCGCATCTGGGAAATTACATAAGGATGATCCATCAGGTAGAGGAAATAGTAGGTCCAGTTTGGGGACCTGGATAGAGAGAAAATTAGGGGTGGAGCTGGCACCCATGGTATGGCCTGAGAATAGCCTAATTAGGTGACTCTGGGGCAGTTACATGTAATAGATAGCTCTTCAAAACTGAGTATGTATGTTATCTGTGTAGGGAAACATAAATCCTCTTGAATTGAAATAGATTTTCATATTTCTAAAGTATAGATTTTTCATATTTGTAAAACACTCAGGAATCCAAATGTGGGTAATGCTAACTCTCTTCTCTGTAATCTGTGGGGCTGGATGGACTGTAATAGTCCGAGATGAATGTGTGCTGTTGTTTAATTGAGGGTCTTCTGTGGCAGGGGTAGAACACAGCATCACACAGGAGTGTAGATAATGGGATAATTGCTGAGGACATCGGCAAGTAATTCAGTCTCTATAGAGTCAATTCCATCTGAAGCACACACTACCAATTCCATCTGTATTGGTGCAACTGGATTTGGGGGAGTTTTTATTAAAAATTCTCAAATCAGTGCAATACAAGAGAATTACCTCCTTGCTACTTCGTATCTTCTGCCAAGCACTTGATAAAATGTGTTCTACAATTGTAGATATGGAGTCATGATAAGAAAACTCACTCTTGTTGAATATTGGAATTATCTGGCTGATGTTGCAGGCAAATGTTAAAACCAGGACAAATCCCAACTGGAGAATTTCCAAACTACTAGAGGTCATTCACTGCCCTGGGGCAAAGGTTAAAGAGAAAAATTAGAGACCTTTTTGTCTGCACACATGTTGGTGAACACACTTGAGATGGAGCTGCCCCAGCTGCTCAAAGTCGAAAAGCTTCCAGATATGTCCAGGTGCAATGAAAGTGTTTAAGTCAGAGCTGGCCTCTAAGTCAGACCTGTTGGGCCAGCTCCTTGCAGGGTGACCCTCGCACATGCCTTTAGCTTCCTGATATATTTGAGGATGGAGCAGCCCTCTTGTTTTCTGGGATATACCTTATTAACTGTCTAAGAAACCAGAGATCATGTCCCTGTGCCCCTGTCCAGCCTCTGCAGCACCCCACAAAGGAGCAGAGGAGGGGCTAGGTAGGGACCGGTGACTTTAGGATATTGGTTTGGGGACATTTGCCATTAAGAGAATGTGGAGGGCTGGGGCAACTTTGAATAGCCGTAACAACCTCTTTTCAGTTTTTTTGTTCGTTTTGAGGGGGCAGTTGGTAATAAGTAGCACCACATAAATTTTAACGTGCTATGAAAAGACAGTGTGGTTTATCAAAAAAAGCATATCGATTAGGAGTGGCAACTTGGGACTGACTTCTGGTGCTACAGGAGTTCCATGAGCACAACAAGCAAGATATTTTCCATTTCTGTGCCTTGGTTTCTATACTTATAACTTAGGATGGTGGAGACAGAGAATACTGGGGGATGTGTTAAGTCCCTTCCAACTCTAATATTTCAAGCCCATGAGTCATGTCCTGTGCTCCCACATATTAAGTCCCAAAGCAACACCCACATTTTCACTCCACTGACTTACATTTTCTCTCTGATATATTCCACTCTTCACACGCATTTGGGTTATTGAGATAAACCACTCACCTAAGATAGTCAGACAATCATTTAGCCAAGAAAACAAAATGTGAAAGACGATAAAGGCCCATCAGCAGAACAGATGGCTCTGCACACAAGGCAGAGAGACCCACGGGTGAGACAGAGGGCAAGGCTGATGGGGACGTGGGATAAGAGATGTTGGCGGCTGACTGGATGGAATGGAGGGAAGGCGGCAGAGCTGGTGACAAGAGGAGTGAGCATTTCATCAGCATCGGCATTGTCTTACACAGAGAGACAATTATTCAGGGGAACTGAAACACAGGAGCACACAGCTCTGCCCTCCTCCCTGTCTTTCCCCCTGCCACTGATATAAACAGTAAACGTTTTTCAAAATCGAAGCAAGAAATTGACAATCACTGAGTGTCCCAGGGGCCATTCACTGTGTCAAGTGGTTACGTAGATTAGCTTATTTCATCTGACAGTGACTTCATGGGGTTGGCCTTATCGTCGTCATCGTCGTCGTTGTCGTCGTCGTCATCATCATCATCATCATCATCCTGGCTCTATGAAAGAAAAGAAATAAGTCAAGAAAGTTTACTTAGCTAGTAACTGCCAGTGCTGAGCTGAACTTGGGTTTGTCTGACACTTGAGCCCACAGCCTTTTCGCTGTCCCCTGCTGCAGCCAGAACCACATCTGGTCTATGGAAGATTTGAACACAATTCCCTAATATTCTTCCTTTCCTCTCCCCACCTCTTCCTTTCTGAGACAAAGATGTCAGCGGCTTGGAGCATAAGCAAGCATTGTCTCACTCTCTTCTCTCTGCCTTCCTCCTCCCTTTCCTGGCCAAAAGTTCTATTTATAATATGGAATGTACTAAGAGGCCATCCATTCACCATTTCCTTAATTTTTATGGCATTTGCGATTAAATCAACTCAGGCTGTGAGCTTTGGTAATTAAATAATTTAGGTAGCAGAATATTTAATTAATTGTAATTACATATGCTGTCTTGAAAGCCATTTCTATTTTAATTTTAGCACAAACTGGATTGTCCAAAATATGTGTTTTCTTTGTCACCAAAACCTCTTGTCCCATTGCTATAATTTCTTTCCTTCTTCCCCACCATTCCTCTAACCCTCTGATCTTTATGTATTTTTTCTTTCCTTGTAATTTGACACACAGGCTATCAAAGGAGGCCAGCCATGCCTCAGTTCTGTGTGCTAAAGGCAGAGGAAACAAAAAAATAACATAAGACAAAGTCTTGGCCTACAAGATGCATACAGTCTAATTAAGGAGAAAATCCATAAAGACACTAAAGTATGAATAATAGACCCCACAGATGATCATTGCAAATACAGTGGATCGAAGAGGATGGATGTGGGTTTGAACCAGGCCTGGATGTATGTGTAGCACTAACTCAGTGTGGGGAGTTGAGCCAAGTCTTTAGATGAGTAGTAAATAGTTGTAAAGCAGAGAAGAGGGGGTAGGTATTCCAGATAGAGGGGACAGCGTGTACAAGGTATGGAGACAGGAGCTTGGGGAATGGTGGAAGTTTCTTCCCTACAGAGAGCTGTACATGGCCAAGAAGTACACCAAAGACTATTTGTTCCTTTAGGGGAAGAGACATCATAACCTTATATGGGGAGGCAGTGTGGTACAGTGAGAGAGTCTCAGTTTAATACTGAGGTTCTGGATTTGAGTCATGGACACCAGATGCTCTGGGTTTCAGTGCAGTCACCATTTTCCCTTCTCATTTTTTTTTTTCATCTGGAAAATAGGCACAATAAAATGCCTTGCAGGGCCATTCTCAGGATTGAAAGAGATAAAGTACACAGTGCTAAATAGGCATTTAATGAAGGTTGATATTAATGTTATTTTGTTTTTAACACCAAAGCTTATTGTAAGTTATTAGATGCTTTACAAATATACAGAATTACTTGGTCTCTGCAGGATCTAGCCAAATGTCAACCCCTAATTCATGGTTACCAGCATTTTCAAATCTCAGATAGTTTTGTTGTTCAGCCTTGTCTACCCATATAGATTCTATTTTCTAAGTGAAATAAAACAATCTGATGTTGAAATGATAGTTTTTGTTGGAGCAAGGGTGACCTCAATGATCATGTGGTGAGATGAAAGCCTGGGTGTTCCACTTTTTCATCCCACACCCATGCCCTACAGAGTCCTCTGTTCTTGAGAACAGTGCATGGGGGAGCCTTGGGAACAGAGAGAAACTGGCTCTCTTCACACCATCTATAAGAATCAGATTTGCCAAGTACTTTTGCCAAAGCTGCTCTTCTTTTGTTTGTAAAATTTCTACCAAATGGAGCAACGCTGTGGATAATGAAACTGTATGAGTATCCTCATTAAATGGCCCCCTCTGCAAGGGATTGGGTGACATGGGCTGTGAAGGCCCAGGCTGAGATCTTCCACAGAGCTAAGCTTCCTTCTCCCAGTGCCCCTTGGGGCATTTTGATGGTATTTACTTCCTCCTACCCATTTCCTCTAATGCAGCAATTGTGCTAGTTAGTCAAAATTGCTATTGTTAGCAATGATGGATGCTTCCTGGTTTTTCTAAACACACTTAAACATGATTTTAAAATTCCATTTTTAGTCAAAAAGCATTACATGTTGTTTATGACATATAAAGCAGTGTAGAGATGCATAAAGAAAGAGCTAACATCCTTCTGTCCCCCCAAATTCCACTTGACTGAGAAAACCAATGTTTACAGTTTGGTGTGTGTATCATTTCTATGGCTTTCTCTATGTTTACACATACACAACACACACATCACACACACAAACACGCACACCCTCACACTCACACACACGCTTACACACAGGCATATATTTTTCTGTCTGATTTGGCAAATAGAATCCTTCACTACACATTACCCGACAAATTGACTCCCAATATATAGACCACAGGTGTTCAATCTTTTGGCTTCCTTGGGCCACGTTGGAAGATGAAGAATTGTCTTGGGCCACACATAAAATACACTAACACTAATAACAGCTGGTGAACTAAAAAAAGTCACCAAAAAAAAATCTCATAATGTTTCAAGAAAGTTTACAAATTTGGGTTGGACTGCATTTAAAGCTGTCCTGGGCCACGTGGGCCATGGATTGAACAAGCTTGCTATAGACCTGTAGACGTAATTTATTTTTAAATAGCTATAAAACATTCCATTGTAAGGATGTATCAAAATATATTCGACAATTCTTTGCATAATCGGAATTCAATTGTTTCTAGTTTTCTTTTATCTTAACAAATAAAGCCAGAAGAAATATTCCTATATATGTATTTCATATATGTATGTGCATATGTGTTTGTAGATCTGCAATACACACACATATATTTCTGTATTAAAGTCTCACAGTGAGGGGTGGCTGATTAGACTTGTGCATTTTTTGTTTTCATAGGACATTCCAGGTCCTATTTCCCAAAGATTGCACTGTTGAAATTTGAGAACACCCAATGACCCACATCCTTCCCAGTCCTGGGTAGTACCAGTCTCTTTATTTTTTGTGAATCAGATAAAGCAGAAATTAATTACATGAATCTCCTTGCCCCTACTTTTCTCTCCAGAGCAGCTGGATGACCTCTGTCTGGATAGACCATACAGAGTCCTGGGCCCTGCCCTGCTCTCCTTGTTTGGCGAGAATTCAGCCTGTTATTGGTAAGCTGTCTGGCTTCCCTTGTTTTGCAAGCAGAGCTCAGCTGGGTTCTCAGGTAGTTTTAGGAGCACAAGTACATTTAGTGTGAAATAGCCCTGACAGTTACAAAAGGTTGTGTTTTATTCATTAAAAGGATGCCTAACAGTGAAGCTAAATACCGTGGTAGGAAAGGGATTCCCCTAAACACCTGAAGAAATACATTTGAAACAGAGGCCAAAACCCTCCTATCTGGTGGTTGCTTAATCAATTGTGATTGCTGTTATCATTGTCAAATAACTGAACAACGTAATTGTTTTTAACTTGTGATTTGCTACTGATAGACACATCCTCAATGAATCACGATTTCAGGAAAGTTTCTGTTAAAAGACTTTACTTATCTGTAGCTTCTAGGGATAAGACAAGAGTTCCTCTTTTCTGCAGGCCTGAAGTAAAGGCTCTTCTCTCTAAAGCAGAATGAGACCTTGCTACTCTTCAGATCTCTTCTTGGAGTCCAGAGCATCAAAGTAACCTATTGCTCTTGATTTTTTTTGAGCTTGGAGCCCCTGTCGTCTTCCACCTGCAAAGCCCTTGTTCTTAGACTTAGGCCTGCATTTCAGCAGCCGTGGCAAGCAAGTCCCCAGACCACAGAGAGCTCTGTGTGCTCCAGGGAGTGTCCTGGGAAATGACTTTGGGCAGAGGACACACCAGAAGTCTTCCCCAGGACTCAGCATGGGTCTGAGGTTCAGCCTCAGGAGCTGATAATCACTTATTTGTACAATGAGAAGCCATGCCTCAACTATCACCACTTTTACTTTCTATAGGTATTATGTCCATATCTCCATTTATTTACCTACTAATGATTGTGTCTGTCCCATTCTAGCTCTTTAAGGACAATCCAAGAATAAAAGTGAGTTTCAGACACCTCAAGGCTATTTTATAGCAATTATCTGGCAATTGCTTCTAATCCTATTTCCACTGGTAAAATTCTTGGCTTCCAAATCTCCACTTTGACCATGGTGTTGGCTTTGATCTCTCAGTACTGAGTCTGAGTCCACACCAATCCCTCAGGTTCCTGCAGCCCCTTGCAGCCTTCTAGCTCCTAGCTCCACCCCTCTGATTCTCAGGGTCTAACGCCAGCCTGGTGACTGCAGATGCTTAGTGAGGCCAGTCCCACCTGTCTCCACTTCTCAGCCCCTCCCCCGCATCTCTATACAGAAAAGAAAATTGTTCTCAGCAATGCCACGCATTGGCTGTTTAACTGCATTCCAGTCTCTGCAGGCCTGCCCTCCAAATTTCTGCATTTTTTATGTTCATGAGCTTCTTGTCTTGGCCTGACATTCCTGCCTACTCTTGGAAGTCTGGGATGAGGCTATGATCCTGGCATCATTTCCTCCCAGTGGCTAGAAAAGTTTAAAACAACCTGGTTTCCCCTGGGATCCTGTGATAGAAACATCTTAGCCTGGATCTGTAGGACATTTTCAGTGCCTCAGTCCCTCTGGCCATATGTTAAAGCAGAGAGATGACAAGATCAGTTGCTGGAGCTGGAGAGGAGGCGAATCATCTCCTACGCTCTCAGAAGCCCAGTTCACCGCAGACAGCTGAGTCAGGATGTGCCTGCCTCATGGGAGCTCTCGGGTGCTATAGAAAATCCAATCTGATCCACTCCAATAGGGCTATTACACTCCAGCCCTGATAGGATCACACTCTCAGAGCACAAGGTAAAATTAAATTTGAGAGAAAACGAGATTTCTTTTGTTTTCTACAGAGTCCCATAGATAAGTGTCCTTCATGACTTAACCTTGATGGCCACAAGGAGCCCCACTGCAGGCCCAAAGGGATCTGATAGACAAATGGAATGAATTGGCACCATTGATGACAAGGGATGGGCTTTTCTTTCCATCTCCCTCCAGGCTGGCACTGGGCCAACTTGCAAAGTGCTATAGAGGAAGTTTGTCCCCAGCACTTTTTCATTCTTTCTCTGCTGCTCCTCTTCCCTTTGTCTGTCCCTGCTCCTCAGCTGCCCAGTGTTGCCACAAGCTTCAAACCCAGTGTCCCTGGGTTTCTCCAGCTCTCAGCTGGAACCCACACAATGAGCTCATTTGAGCTAAAATGTTAACAGTGGCACAAAAAAAGGTGCCACTCTTGACCTCTTCCCCATAGGTCCCTTTAAGTGGTCTTCAAGAAAAGTACTATCTAAGCCACAGATTTCAGAGATCCTAAAAAGGCTCTAGGAACCTGTAGGAGAGGTTCCTTCCACCCCAAATAACAGCTCTCAGACTTGTTCCCCTGGGAACAAAGATAAACCCTGAAAACACATTTTCCTTGCTGCCTTATGGCAACATTTCTCAGAGTGTGGTCTGCAGACAACAGCATCAGAATCACCTGGAATGCTGGTAAAGAGCGTATTTTTAGTTCCCTGCCCAGAATTACTAAATCAGAATCTCTGCCGTGGCTTCCAAGGAAATAAGCTTTTAACCTGCCTTCTGCGAGATTCTGAGGCACAGTTTGAGAGCCACTGGCTATAATTTGGAGGCATTTCTCCCAGTGGTCCTGGCTCCTTCTGACTCTCATGTGGATTGGGGCAGCTGAGACTGCTGGCTTCTTTGGCTTTTACAGACCTCTAATTACTCTCAGTGGCTACTATTGTAAAGGCCAAAGTCTTCTTAGAAATTTGCAGCTTCCTCCAGGACAGCTCTCTTGAGCTCTCTCCAGTAGGAAAAGTTGTCTTTCCAAAGAACATATCTGAATGTGTAAAAATGTTAGGAGAGCCTTAGGTTAACTTGAAAATAGAACTGATCTTACTCATTTGGGAGGTGAGGTAGGTATAGATGGGGATGGCAATTATGATGATCATTACAATTAGAGCTATAATTTATTGATGACCTATCAAGTTCTAAGCCTGGTGCAAACCACTCATAATTTCATTTAATCTTTACAATGCTGTGATATGGTGAGTATCATTATGCCATTTTTACCAGATGAGAAAGTTGTGGTTCAAAATCACATAACTAGTTACTGATATAATAATAGAATTTGAACTCAGTCTTTCTGAACCTAATAACTCCTTTTCAAGTATATGCAAATTTATAAAGCTAAGGCCCATCCCCATCCACTGTTCTGTTTTGATTTTTACACCAACGCTGTCAGGCAGACAGAACAAGTTTTATAAATGAGAAAGCTAAGGATTAGAGTTTTTCATCCCAGCTTGTTCACTAGTAGGAAACACAGTCAAAGTTTGAACACAGGGCATTTACTCTCAATCCAGGGCTTTTTCTTTCATGAGATTCTACTTTGTCTTCTTGCCATGTCAATCACAGGTTATACCCAAGGGGCAACAATACTGTTAGTTTAGATTAACAAGTGTGTGAGTTTGGTGGGGCTGCTATAGCAAATTACCTTGTGGCTTAAAACAACACAATTTTATGTTCTCAGAGGACTTCTAGAGGCCACAAGTCCAAAATCAAGGTGATAACAGGGTCTAGGTTCCTCTGAAGGATCTACGAGAAAAACCTTTTCTTGCGCTTCCATGTTCTGGGGGCTCCAGGCATTCCTCGGCTTGAGGTGACATCACTCCAATCTTTACTTCTGTCATGGCCTTCACCTCTGTGTCTTTCTTCTCTTCTGCCTTTTATCACTTGTCATTGGATTTAGGCTTCACCTGAATAATCCTGCATGATTTCACCTCAAGATCCTTAATTACATCTGCAAAGACCCTTTTCTAAACAAGGTCACATTCTCAAGTTCTGAGGGTTAAAACATAGACATATCTTCTGGGGCCCAGCATTGAATCTACCACAATAGGTAACTAGTATTTTAAGACACATATGTAAATAAGACATATGTATAAATACACAAAGCTCATTAGAAAACATATACGGTTCATTGCAATTTCTCTCTCAGTTGCTTTCTTCTCGATTACTAACTGGAGCCTGCCATGAGGAATGGTTTTTGATGAGAATTAGGGACAGGGAGGGATTCTTTTAGAGCAAAAGAGTGTTAAGGTTAGGGCAACCCAAGAAGGTAGCTATGAAATGCAAGAGCCCACCCAAAAGGCAGAAGAGAGAGGATAGCAGCTCAGCACTGAGGGAGCAGCAGAAAGAGTGCTGGAGGTAGGTGGAATGGTTCTGAAAGCAGCTACTTCACCGTCATGACCTGCTTGGGTGAGATTTTGATGACCTTTGCACAACTGGGGAATGGTCGAAGGGAGGGAAGACCAACAGGAGTATATTAGTCCATTTTCACACTGCTGATAAAGACATACCCGAGACTGGGCAATTTACAAAAGGAAGAGGTTTAATTGGACTTACAGTTCCACATGGCTGGGGAAGGTCTCAGAATCACGGCGAAGGGTGAAAGGCACTTCTTACATGGCAGTGGCAAGAGAATGAGGAAGAAGCAAAAGCAGAAACCCCTGATAAGCCCATCAGACCTTGTGAAACTTATTCACTATCATGAGAAAAGCACAGGAAAGACAGGCCCACATGATTCAATTACCTCCCCCCTCCGGGTCCCTCCCACAACACTTGGGAATTCTGGGAGATACAATTCAGGTTGAGATTTGGGTGGGGTGAGAGCCAAGCCATATCCAGGAGCATCTTGCCCTTGTTTGGTTTGATATCATTTCAGCCTGTGGGGAGATGTGCAGATGGCTGAGGGTAGAGGGGGATGGGCTAGAAGGCTCGGAGGCCCTTGCTGACCATGAAATCAGGCCCTCTGCAGAAAGTGGAGCGGTCTCATTCCCAGCTGTTCTGATGCTGCCTTTGCAATCAACTTCTGCAGTGCCTGCTCTCGCAGGTGAAGGCTGGCAGTAGTGGGGAGCCCTTTAACAGCAGCAGAAACATTCTCTATTGAGAACAGGATTGTGAATCCCATGGGGAGGCTCTGCTCAGAGTCACTCTTACTTCCTACAGCAACTATGGAGCACACAGGCCTGGCCGATCCAGTCTGGTGCTCAGGCCTCTGGGAATTCTGCTACACTAGAGCTTTTGCAAGAAGCAGTGGCAGCCTACCGGCCAAGAAAGCACATTTCCCCAGATGCTGCTAGCAGACCCAGTGCAAGCTAGTGCCAGAGAGTCAATGCCACCCCCGTGTCCCCCTTTACCAGCCATTACATATTCGCTTTGACAGGGCCCAACATCTAGTTCTGCTACAGTCTTTGCATTCATGATATTCTGTTTCTCTGCATTTACAATGGGATATTTTACAGAGAGAATAGGCAGAAAAATCACACTGTTGTTTTTCACGATTGAGGGTTATTTGAAAAGAAAGGAAAAATACATCAGAAAGGATGATCAGAGCTGACCTGGGAATCATAGAAGCCAAATTTGTGGCTATTCAAGGCTCTTGGGAGCTTTTTCAGGTAAGTAGAGGTCCCTTCTTCCCTAGAGTTCTTAAGCTGCAATGGATGCTAGCTCCTTAGTGTTGGAGCACCAGTACTTCTGGCCAAGCTTAGGATGAGGCCCTAGAGGTACCTTTGAGCTTCCTCATCTAACAGCTCCCCAGAAAACGGGCAAGTGGGAAATCTGGAGGCAGGAGGTGCTCAGCTGAAGGCTGGTCTTCCCTTAGTACTGAAGAAGGGGGCCCATCCTGTAGTGACCCCATGGTGAAATAGAATATGATTGTCTTTGGAACTCTATCTTCTCTGCACATTGTTCCATCTGCCTCTTGGTGGCTGTCCATTCCCTATCCCAGGAGCCCACCATTACCTTAGGCTGTCTGTATGAGTTTCCCAGGGCTACAATAATGAAGTGCCATAAACTGAGCAGCTTAAAACAACAGAAATTATATTATCTGACAGTTCTGGAGGCTAGAAGCTCAAAATTAAGGTGTCAGTAGGGCCAAGATTTCTTTGAAACCTGTAGTGGGACTCTCTTTTCACCTCGTCCCAGCTTCCGGTGGTGTGTAGACACTCCTTAGCGTTTCTTGGCTTGCTTTTGAAACCTCTGCTTCCCTCAATCTCTGTCTCTGTCATTACATGGAGTTCTTCCCTTGTATGTCTCTGTATCTGTGTCTCGTCTCCTTTTCTTATAAAGATACCAGTCATATTGAATTATGGGCCCACTCTACTTCAGTATGACCTAACTAGCTCATATATCTGCAAAGACCCTTTTTCCAAATAAGATCGCATACTGAAGCTCCAGGAATAACACGAATTGGGGGGCAGGGGACAGGGACATGATCAACCCAGTACACACTCTGTCTTATCTATTTCCAGGAAAGAATTGTGTAATCTTATTCTCAATATAGCGAGGATGACTGATGAGCCTGGATGTACCACAAGATATATTAAGAGGTGATACTACTTAAGCTAGGGGAGGAGGAGCAATTAGTGAAGAGGGAAGGTTTTCTATGAATGAATCTCTGATGGTGGAATTCTATGCACCGGGAAGTCCTGGGGACCAGATTACTCCGGGTGGGTGTGTGTCCACTCTTCCTAATCTTGTTGAGTGGCTCTCATCACCATGCTAGCATTTTTATATAGATGGAAATAAAAAACATCAGGGCATTCTTAGAAAAAATAAGAGTCAGAAAACCAGGGTAGCATAGAGGAAAGAGCCCCTTAACTTGTGTCAAGAGACCTGGGCCCAAGTCTTGGCTTCTCCTGTAACCAGTGTGGGCCCCGGAGCACTTTAGTGGCTTCAGGCTCCTCTGTAGTATGGGGGGATAGGACCAGAAGACCCCTACATCAATTCTTCCCCTAGCATTTTATCATCATACATGTGGGAAAATTAGCTCACTCTAATCCTCTGCTGGTTTCCTCCCTGCTGCCTCTTGTTTGCAGGCAATAGTCCTATGAGCAAACATCACCTCCTGCACCTCCACTAAATTGGGACGCCCAGAGCCAAAGGGCTGATTCACAGCATTAGGAACAACTAGGAGGCTACATTTTGGGTAATAAACTGTTTTCTGAGAGTCTTGTATTTGTTATCCAAAGACTGTATCAGGTACTAGATATATATTATACTGTGTAGGTATAGAGAGAAAATGTATAATAGTAATACCTGCTATTTACCCAACATATGTATGCACACACACAATAGTGGTGAATTTGGCTGATGATGTCTTTGTACACACAGAGTTTATGATCAACCAGGTCAATTTAGGCCAATTGATCCTTTAGAAAGGTAAACCAATAGTACTTTCGGATCCCATGAGAGACAAGTTGAAGAGCACTGTTACATGTTGAATTTGTCTTCCAAAAAATATATGTTGAAATCTTAACCCTCAGTACCTCAGAATGTAACCTTATTTGAAATAGGATCTTTGCAGATGTAATTAGGATGGGGTCAGACTGGAGTAGGGTGGGTTCTTAATCCAATATGGCTGGTGTCCTTATAAAACAGCCGTGGGGAAACAGAGGCACCAGGGACAACCCCGTGTAAATATGAGGACAGAGATGGACTTTTAAGCTAAGGCATGCTGGAGAGTGCCCGCAAATCACCAGAAATCTTCCAGAAGGAAGAGGCAAGAAAATTTTTTTTCTCCCTACAGGTTTCAGAGGGATCATAGCCCTGCTAATACCTTGATTTTGGAATTTTAGCTTCCATAACTACCAGATGACAAATTTCTGTTGTTTTAAGATACACAGTTGTTGTACTTTGTTACAATCTTAAGAAACCAATACAGGCACCTAAAGCAGTCTAGAGGGTTCTGGGAAAGTTTCCCAGAGGAGGAGATGCCCATACTTGGGCCTTAAATATGTGTAGGAGTTGGCAAAGGACAGGGTGTGAGTGGCACGTGGATATCGGGCTAGAGGATATTCTGGGGAAAGGAAACAGTATATACAAATGCCTGGGGAAGAAAGCCTGGTTAGATGGAGGTTAGTGTGGGTGTCCCACGGGGCTTGATGAGGAATGAAAAGCAATGTGGCCAGAAAAAGAAGGGACCAGGTCACCTGCTCCTGTTGAGGTAGTTCTCTAAGACTGGCATGAGTGCCATGGGTGCCTGGTGCCCCAGTTCTGCCATGTACCTGCAAACACCTGATTCACTGCTGCAGAGGAGTATCAGTGGGGGATTCAATAGGAAATGAGGGTGTGTGAGGCTTTTCTGCCTACAGTGCTCCTTCCAGATTCAGAGTCTCCAAGACTCATTTATTTCCCAAATATTTATTTAGTGTTCAAAGTTCTACATTTGGTATGCAAGATACAGAAATGTATAACAATAATACCTAACATTTACCCAACATATATTATGTACAAAGCAGTCTGCTTAGTGCTTTACATGGATTATCTCACTCAATGCTCTTAACATCCTCACAGAGTGAATAACGTTATTAGCCCTCTTTCACAGAGAAGGAAGCCAAACCTGCAGAGATTAAATAACTTGCAAAAGTATTTCAGCCGGGAAACTGTGGAGCCGAGATGTGAACCAGGGTAGGCTCAATCTAGGGCCATAGGCTTAACCTTTGTGTAATACAAATCCTTGCCTCTATAGTACTTATCATCTAGTAGGAAAGGTAGGACAGTCGTAACTCAAAGCACATTGAATGATTAGAGAAGGTATAAAATGGATGGGATATAAGGGCAGAGAGCAAGGAGGGAGGAGCAGGAAAGTTCCAAGTGAGGAAGTGAAATTTGAGCTGGACATTGAAGGGTAGGTAGCTAATAATATTGACAGCAGCTTATCAAGCACGTGCTAGCTGTGAAACTGTGTCAACGCTTTATACAACCCTATGAGGTAGGGTACTACTCTTTGTACCAACCCTATGAGGTAGGTACTACTATTAACCCATTTAATACATTAGGAAGTTGAAGGCACAGGAAAGTAGAGTGTAATTTAGATAGATATATCTGGCAGTGAGGATAATGGCCAGAGGAAGAAAGCATCCTGAAATGCACCTCAGGGGTGAGTTTGGGGCAGTGAGTAACTGAGTGTTGTGGGGGTGTCAGATCCATGAAGAGAAACAAGGAGGGTCAGATGGCGCCAGGTCATGAGAAGTGGGGAATTCAAGGTAAGGATTGGACTTGATTCAGCAAGCAGTGAGGAGGCATTAGAAGATTTTGATCAGGAAGATTAGTCTGGCAGCAGAATTCAGGCTAGAGCACAGACAGATGTAGACAGTGAGATGAGCAGGGGTCCTATTACAGTACATCATGTCCATCAGTCGGTCACAACACACGTTGAGTGCCTGCCATTTGCCAGAACAGACCGGTCAGCTAGAAAGAAGAGGTCTCCACCGTCCTGCAGTTAACAGTCAAGGACGATGGCAATGCCATCCCAAATCAAGGCAAGAGCTATGGCAAAGGGAAGAGGGATGGGTTGTAATAGCGTTTCACATGTAGAATTAACGGGACATGGCAATGGAGGCATTCAGAGTCCTCTCGGCACTCTAGAAACTATGCCTGTGGGTCAGGGGCCAGCCCACCTGGCAGGTAAGTATGAGACTAAACAGAACAACTGAGCTTATAAAGCAAGTTGGAGTTTAGAAGAGCTTCTCTCTCTCTCTCTCTCTCTCTCTTTTCTACTCACACAAACTCATTTGAGATTGAGCTTCCATGAAAGAGCATCCCACACACCTGCTCACCCTGGTGAGGGGCTCTGCAGCTGTGACTGCTGCAGTTCTGGACACCAGAGGCCAGCCCAGTGCACAGCATGACTGGTGTGACTAAATTCAGGAGCGCATCCTGGGTCCTCAGTCTTTGAACCACCTACTCGCCACTGCTCTGCCCAATTGTACAGGCTTGACTAGCTCAGCCCCTCTGCTTCTTTTCTCTCTGCCTCCTGCTGCCAGCCTTTGGGCTGTGTTCTGCTTGTTAGCAGCTCTGCTGGAGGTGGGCGAAGAGATGGAAAGCCTCCAGAACTTGGACTAGTTTCTTCGGCTCATTGTTAACAGCTCCAATAAAAGCCAGGTTAAGGGAAAGGCGGTTGAGGTTACTGGGTCAAAATTTTCATACCAATACTCCAGCCTGGGTATTATGTTTCCTCTACTCAGTTCTCTCCACCTATTCCAATTCTATCAGGCTTCTGAGCTCAGCTTACACCCAGCAGAAGCTCAATAACTGTGGCGTTGGTGATAAAACTGAGAGCAATCCGTCCAGATGAAAGTGCACACTCATTGCTCTGAGCTCACTAAGCACTTTGTCTATCCTGCCTATTACTCTCTTAAAAACCAGGGAGAAAGAGTTCTGTGCCAGAATTTACCTCTGGGCCCCTGAAATCACTTCTTGGACTTCCTTGCTCAAGGAAGAGCCAGATGGAGATTTATTAGCAGAGATGACTCCATCTATGTGAAATTACACATTATAACAATTGCACAGAACTTTACCTTCCATTTAATTCTCCCCTTCCATTTAATTGGTGAGGTAGGTTTTATTAATCCCATTTTATAGATGGGTAAGTTTCAGTGATTTACACAAGAGGCCATGCCACTTGGGTAAAAATAAGTTGGAGCAAATGCTTTCTTACTCTGAAGTTCTTGTTTTCATTCCAACACACAACCTCTGTATTTGCTGTTTTAGTGGTGATTGGCTTTATGTATTATGCTTTTTTCCTCTGGGGAAGAGCAGGAAAATGTTTGATTACTACCAATTTCCTGAGCATCATGACCTGGGTACTTTTCCTGGCTCTGCCATAGCTAGTATTGGGTCTTGGGAACAAGTGTCACAACATCTCTGGAACTCTATTACCTCATCTGTAAGATGGTGAGTTTGGATTGAATAATTTCCCAAGACTTGTGTTCTAATTCTATACATCCAAGGCTGGTATTGGTTTACTCTTTTTTCAGGTCAAAAGTGAGCTGTAGAGGATACTTGTTTTCTTCCCAGCCAGGTTGGCACTTAATAGACTAATTAGCCTGCTTATCTTTGTTCTACTCAATACGTCAAGTGGGTTATCTGCATGACTTTTCTAGTCTCCTGAAACTGGAATCATTCTGCATTGAAATGGTTCCATAATGTACCTCCTGCTCTGGGCCACTATCCTGGGACGCTATCCTAGACTGAGATTCTACATGAAGTTTTATGTGTTGCAAGCTGGTAAAGGGCTTTCTAAATACTAGATGTTCCTTTTGGTCCTATGGACAGCAATGGACAATGCTCTCATGGTCCATTGCCCCCATGGTTGCCCAGCTTTCTAATGGAACTGTCCTCTTCCATTAGCAAGCTGGGGAACTTGAGATGGCCTAGGAGGGATGTGGAGGAGTAGACCGTGATAGAGGAGGAGACTGGAGAGAACAGGCACTCAGTCACTAATGGAGACCCTCCTAGCACCCCAGGAGCAGCAAGATCTCTTTTCATGGAGGCCATTTGCTCTCTAGTTGCAGAAATTGCCCTGCCAGCCCTTCACCCAGCTGGGCAATGACGCCAGGGAGGCACAGCTGTGCCCTAATGAACAGCCAGATGGAAAACCAAACAGGCACGTTAGGTTAGTGGCCAACCAAATCCTCAGTCTTCTCAAATGAATCACAACCTGCGTGCTGGGTGCTCCTGTGTAGAAGGCAAGGGCAGCGTTTGATCAATGGCATTGCCTAAAGTAGAGCCTCCGATAGTCCCAGCACCCAGGTTAACCGTCTTTCCAGACAGTGTGTTCCTGGAGGTGACAAGCAGGATGTGGGTTCCTCTGCAAATTATAAAACTGGCGTATTCAGGCCAGCCAGGTTGGGGGGTTCCACTCCCTGCTGTATGCAACGGCCCTATGGCTTTCTGTATGGTTCTCCTGAGCAAAGCCATGCCTTACTCCTAGGGCTAAGGAGAGTGTCTACCAGCAGGGTGGGCAGAGGGAACAAATGGTTTTCTCTTAGCCAGTTGGGACAGAGACTCCCCATATGAAACAGAACTGCTGTTTAATGGCATGGAACAAAAGCAGCTAAGCGGCTGCCAATATGCATTCAGTTGAGTCCAGAAACTGTAGTAAAATTAAACAGGAGAGGGGAAAAATAACCAGCCCTGCCAGGTTGATTTGTAGTGTATGCTACATTTGTATTCAAGGTTCTCTGAATAGGAGGTGGGCTCTAATGATATCACTTTAAACCTCAGGGCCAGAGATATAATCACATGCCATTACTCCTTAATCACATGGTAACTGCTATGCCATTACTTTCTAACTTCAGTCTAATTGCAACTTACTTCTGATTAGTGGGCAATAAACATTTACAAACAGGGTCCAGATCTATTTCCATACAATTTACTCAGCTTAAGAGAAGGAATGAAAATATGTAAATTGGGTGAGTGCAGGGAGCCTGCCCCAGTACTGTAGTTATCACAAGAAATGTTGGTTGAGCTTGAATGACCGTCCCAATTAAGTAAAATAGATTTTAGGGGAAAAGTAGGTACCTCTACCTAGGAGTGATGCAGGAAGTCAAGTTTGAAGTCCAGAGTCTTGAGTTCATGTTGTTGCTCTTTTATTTACCAATCTTGGTCAAGTACTAAACCTTTCTGAGTATCATTTTCCTGATCTAAAATGGGTAAAATAAAAACTACTTTGAAAAGATAAAGATTTTTTAAAAGATCATATTTGTGTGAAACCTCGGTGAAATAAAAAAAAAAAAGATGTTGTGTAGTTATTAACTATTACTATTTTTCCCAGGGTGAGGAATATCCTTTGATAGCAAAAGAATGTGAAACTGTTATTATTAATATTTCAAAGGTTTCAGCGAGTACTTCTCAGACTTTAATGCACCGAGGATCTTAGATTTCAATTCAGCAGGTCTGGAATGGGACCTTAGGTTCTGCTTTCTTAGAAGCTGCCAGGTAATGCTGATGTGGCTGGTCTCACACCACACTATGAATAGAAGGCTTTAGGCCATCCCAATGCAAGAATCCTGCTGTGGAAGGTAATGGGACGTAGGGCAGAGGGACCGCATGGTCACCAAATCGTGTCTACCCCGCTGACTGGAGCCAGTGCCAACCTTAGCTCCCGGACCGCCTGGTGCAGACAGCGGTAGTTGAAATGCAAGCTGTGTCTGGGAAGGCGGGCACATAGAGGCACCCAGACACTCGCGTCTGATTAAGGATCAGGTCTTCAGTGCAAGGGACCAACACCTAAAAGGATAAATCTCCATGGGGAGAGGATATAGGAAGATTCTGAGGAAGAGATGTTTTTGTGTAATGATCAGTAAAGGTATTCTGGTATCAGAAAACTCTCAGCAAATATGGCAGCAAGCATGGTCGTGGACAGGGACTCTAGCCATGCCACTGAATCCTCACAATTGGCTTGTGGAAGGGGCTCAGTTACTCCTTAAGAGAAGGAAGAGGAGAAAAAAGCGCTGATGGAAGGAGGAAGCAGGGAGGGAGGAACGAATTTATTTTGGGAGTGGTGGAAAGAGTGGACATTGCCAACTCCACGTATTTGTTAATGGCTGGCACCAAAAAGAATACCAGAATTACAGATGGTTGAAGCTGGAAGGCATCTTTGAAGTTATCTTTTTCAACCTCTCATTTCACAGTCCAAGAAACTGAGAATTAGTGCCTCTCCTACAGCCACACAGGGAGTTGGTGGCAAAGCTGCATGCAGTCAGTCACACGGGGTTGGTAGCAAAAGTCACACAGGGAGTAGCTGGGAACACTAGAGCACAGTTTTCCCAGTTCTCAACCCTGTCTTCTTTCCTATGCTCCTCATACCGGATACATGAAACTTGCTTCCTGAAATATCTATATGCCAATGCCCAGATAGTGGGAGAACAGCAGCGGGGACCACCAAGGAGCACAGCCCTCCTTGCCTCTTTGCTGAGCCCCGTGATCCCCTCAGCTCTGAACACCACCTGTTTGATTTCCAGAGAAGAGGTTTTATTTCCTCTGCCCCCATCCTGCAGCAGGGGGAAACCAGGCTACACCAGACCCCCAAGACTTCAAAGTTCTGCTTCAGAGAGTTGGTCACTTTCACATGCCTGGATCCCAAAGCACACCGAGCATCACCTGCCAGCTGCCAGGAGGTGTGGGTGCCTGCAGAGGGCTAAGAGACGGTGTCACTTTCTCAAGGAGATGTGTGACATCTCCTGAGGGCTGTAATGCGTACATGCCAAGGCAGGTGGGGGACCTCCCAGGCAGGGCCAGGCACTGAGGGCTATAGAGGGGAGGCTTTGGTCATGAACACAGGGCCATGAGCAGGGTGAAGGACAAAGAGATCAGATAAAATGCATCCCCTAGAGAATACTTCTGAACAGAACCCTTGGAATCTAGAAATGCCCTTTAGAGTCGCATGGGGAAACGTAGCTGACCTGGAAGCCTATTTGGCCCCTGGCACATATCCTGGTAGATGCTTTGTCCCATGTAGAAAGAGCAGAGCCTATCCACATGCCATTCTCTCAGTTATTTTTTAAAATTACCTTAATCTAGCTATTTTAGGTATGTACTTCAGGGAAACACATTTAATATATACCTATATTACAGTATTGCTTTTGAAACTCCTAGCATTGAGCATGGAACTTCATTAAATATCCTTTGAGCACAGACTTCAGTGAGATTCTTAACTACTATGCAAAGTAAAACCTAAATATATGTGGATGTGGGATGCTTTAGAAGCCTAACTGAAAGGTGCATGCTATGTTTGTGATGCAGGCTGTAAATAAGGGTGTTTAAAGCTCCAGTTTTGTTTCTTGTCTCCATTCAGTACCACTAAATATGCCACGATTGGAAGGCTCCTCTTAATCTCCATGCTCCTCTCTATACTCTAATTCCTGAAACAGGAGGACGTTGAAGTCCTGGGAGGTCAGGAGACTGGCCAAAGTGAGTCACGAACAGGATTAGAGCTCACACTCATCTGAGTTTACACCGTAAGGAGACCCATAGGCTCTGTGACCTTGGAGCCACAGGGCAGGGCCTTGGTGTGGACCTCAGACCCCCACTCCTCCAGGCATGGGATCCCTGCCTGTGTAAGGGGCAGGACGTGGGGTCCTAAACATCATCAAAGCATCTCCAGGACTGCAGACTAAGCCTGAACCCTCCTCTCTCAACACATGTTTAAAATCCAGTTTCTGAAAAAGGAGCAGTTACTGTTTAATCACCTGCCCAGACTGAAGTCCAGGCTTGGTGCTCAACATCCCTTTTTGGAAAAGCTCATAGAGCAAACTTTAAGGAGAAAAGAAGGTCCAAGAATCCTCCCTGCCCTTCAGCTGGGACACACATACAGGTTAAAAATAGAATTTGGTTGTACTGTCTTCAGGCTCTGACCACACCAGCCACATCCAAAGATGAAAAGTTTATAATTCTTTTAGCAGCCCTCTTAGCCTTTATTGCCCACCCCTGATTTGTCTCCACTAATGTAACTGAGCCATTTCCCTTCCTTCCTTCCTCCCTCCCTCAGGAAGAAAGCTATTTCACCAGCCCTACTCAGGTGGGGGGATCCCCATGAGTCCAGATGGCTGCATAGCAGCCCTCCAGGCTGTGGGCTAGAGAAAGGGAGTTCCACGGCTCTTTCTTCCTCAGTATTTTTGCTCATTGCTTCATTGTCCCCTTTATGACACCCACTGTTGGAAGAATCTGAGTGCTGAGAAGTCTCTGTGTGTGCTCATACAGGTCAGGATGAGACCAGAGTTACCCCAAGGAGCCCCTGGTTACAAATACTTCTTCCAAGAAGCTGTAAATACAGCTTGTTTGGAGAGTGTTTGGAGAGGGACATGGCAGGGGAAGCCTGGGGGACACTAAAGTCACCGAGGGAACTGCCCAGCTTCCTGCCTGAAGTGCAGATCTGTAGTGTATGCTGTAAAGAGTCAGGCTTCCTTTTAACAATTTGAGATGATGATGATAAGTTCACAGAAAGGAGGGATGAAATACTCAAGGAAAACAGTCATAAAAAGATGCGTAGAAAGTGGAAAAAGTCAGATGTTCTGCCAGAAGGTGGTAAGAGGTGAGACAGAGCAGGGACTCCTCTTAAGGGTCTGCTGGGCATACCTCCCAAGCCAAGTGGGCAGATTCCAGTTTGGTTCAATAACAGAGAGGGCACAGATGGGTGAGGAAAGGAAAGAAAACCCTCTCCCTCTTGATCTAGGGTGCCTGGCTCGCTGAAAGCCCATGTGTCAATATCAGCTCAGCCTTGCTGCCCTCTCCACCTTGCTTCCCACCATACATGGGTATCATAATCTTTTCCCCACACCTCTCTCTCTTCCTACCATATTTAAATTTGACAACAATAGGATTTTGATGGCATGCACTCAGTTCTTTAATAAGAAAAATTAAATATGAACACATAAGCAATATGTAATAGCTAAAACTTATTGAACATCTACTGTGCATATCATCTCTGATAATAACAGTAGCCATGCAAGGTAAATACTATTGCCCTTAATTTATAGATGAAGAAATGGAGGCTTAGAAAGGTTAAGTAACTTGCCTAGGACCACACAGCTAGTAAATGGCTGGGCTAGGATTTGACTGGGTTCATATTTCTCCAGAGCACATCATTTCTCAGAATACCATAAAATCTCTCTGACTGAGGTGATGGGATTTAAACTGTGACACTCCTTGAGCACAGGTAGCATCATGTTCATCTTATAAGAGGCATTTAATAAAGATTTGATGTAGACTGGATATGCAGGAGGCCAAGTTCTGATGCAGGCTCCCTTGGCTTTGCTGACAATGTTTTCCTGAAGAAGGCAGAGGGCAGTAACTTGATAGGACAAGAGAATTCTGGCCTCCACTGGCCAAAGTGGAGGTCAGAAGACCATCTGTTCAGTAGGTGGTAATAATAACACACCCACAGCAACAAGGCAAGGAACAGGGCAGAGCAACAGGTCCTTGGGAATCAGAGGGCAGGAGGAGCAGCCACGCTACAGGGGGCAAGCTCCAATCATGCCAGGGAAATTAGCTGCAGGCCAGAGGAACCAGGCAGGGAATACTGATACCCTGGCTCTGGGGTGGGATGGGGTATGGATGGAGGGGGATACGGGTGCTAACTTGTAGGATTTGCCAATTCTCAAGGTGTAAATGCTCCCAACATGGCCAATTTAAAGCTACCAATGTGCTGTTGACTGACTCACAAAATACCCCAGATTTGGATAAGGAGCCTTTACCATTAGAATCAGGAATGCACTGTGGCAAGGACTTGGGTCTTGGCCAGCAAAATAAGATGTAGCTACAGAGACTCAGAGGCCTAGAGAGAATCACAGGAATTTAGAGAGATTATGTCCTTGCCCTATAGCACCCTTCTAGAAAGATAACTGCTTACAGAATACCCAGAGGAGACCCTGCAAAGTCTCTCCTGGCAACTTTTCACTGCTTTCTAACTCTCTTAAACATACAGCTTTAGGGATCTGGACCAAAAACCTCTAGTCACAAGGTAATGGTTCATCCATTCATTTATCAAACATTTTTTAAGGCCTTTCAAGGTACCAGGTACTGCGTTGAAACCATACCCCTTCATTCCCTCTTAACTGTAGATACCTTGAGGGAAAGGGGGGCTGTGTTCCTACCTAGCACAATGCCAGACACATGAAAAACATTTGAATATTTGTTTGAGTAAATTACTGGAATCAAGTTCACTAATGGAGAAAGAAAATTAAAGTCAACGTATCTTCAGAAAACTTGGAGGAGTTTATATTCCCACAGTATGATTTTCCTCTCTTTCCCAGCCTTCCTCTCATCTCATAAGTGGTTTAGGATTTTAAAGGCATCACAGAAACATTAAGGATACACTTGTCAAGGTTAGAAGGTCCTTATTTCATTTGTAAAACTGCTGCATTATTTTACATGTGAAGAAAAGTGGGGGATTTGGGTAATAGAAATAAGAACCTATCAAGTTCTCAGGGGGATGAAAGATCCCAGTGTTTAGCACTGCCTGTGGGCCCAGCCTTTGAATAACAGAACAGAGGCCTGACCCATTGACTGATGCCTGTCCCCGCAGGGCATTTCTGAAAGAGAAGGTCTTTGCCCACAACCTGAATTTCCTCTGCAACAAGAGGAATTCCTATAAGATTCACCAGATATGCGAAGACAAAGGGTTGCCTTTGCAAGAAAGAGACTCAGATCTCCCCAGCGAAACCACATGGGTCATTGAGAGCTTTGAGAGATACCTTTGATGGAACACCTTTTAGCCCCAGCCAGTGTGGGAGAAACCTAGGCGTAGGATAGGGCCCACTCACATCTCTGTAACCTCTGAGATTAACAGAGGAGGTGCTCTGAGTGACTGGAAAGGCAAGGGTTAGGGAATCCAGGCCAGTTCTCCCCCAAAAACTCAACCTGTGGGCTGCTTCTCCAAAATCAAGATAGGGTTTATCAAACTTCTTCCTAGGAAGGACTCTGGCAGGTACCTAAAAGATTAAAATCCTTATTTTCCAGTCTGTGAACTGTAAGCCACGTATCATCTAACCAGCCTAGAAGGAGATTGAGTATTTGATTAAAAAAACGAAACATTTTCAATTGTTACTTGTCTGTTCTTTGTTTTTCCACCCATTGATTTACATTCGGTCTACCGCACTTTATTTTTCTTTAATGTCTCCATTACAGGATTAATCGTGTCGTGCTATATTACTTTATAGGTCTGTTTCTTCTGCTCTTTGTGAGCTTCTTGGTGGTAGAGACTATGCGTCTGTGAGTTTCCAGTGCCTAGAATAACCCTGGATATATAAGTCAGTGTTCCATAGGCACTTGTTTAGTTAGTGAACACGTTAATTAATTTCTCAGTGGGTCAAGATGAGGGGAAAGAAAGAGATGGAGATCAAGAAAGAGCAGAAATGTCCAGGCATAGTGGCTCATGCCTGTAATCCCAGCACTTTGGGAAGCCAAGGAGGGTGGATTGCTTGAGGCCAGGAGTTATAGAACAGTCTGGGCAACATAGCAATACCCCATCTCTTTAAAAAATTTTAAAAACTTAGCCAGGCACGGTGATGAGTGCCTGTAGTCCCAACTACTTGGGAGGCTGAGGCAGGAGGGTTGCTTGAGTCCGGTAGTCTGAGACTACAGTGAGCCATGATTATACCACTGCACTCCAGGCTGGGCAACAGAGCAAGACCCCATCTCTTTAAAAAAAGAGTAGAAATTAAGGAAATGGAGACCAGGATAAGTGGCAATAAAAAAATGTACATAGAGAAGGGACCTGGGTGGACATCATTTCCCTAATGTGACAAAATAAAGAGCCATTCCCAGATGAACACAAGCCTCCAGTGATGAAAAGCTTTGTGACTTTCTTCCCAAATGAAGGAACGGGTTAAATTAGCTTGCAACTTTTTAAGGTTTTTAAAGAATATACATCCATGAAGAACCAAGCAAAGGGCAAGGGGGAGGAAAGAATTTTTCACAGAAACATCAAGAGGTAACCTTTAAAGTAGAAGGTAGGCAAGAGCATCGGGACAGGTTAGGTTTCCCTACCAACAGGGCACACCAAGCCGGCTCAGTGATCAAGCCATGTAATATTATTTACGTTAGGAAAAAACTCTACTGTGGCATGAATGCGTAGTGGGCACTACAGAATGTATTCTTTCTGTCCACCTCTCTCTTACTGCAGTGGTGGCATCTCCTCCAGAGGTGTCAGAGAAGTTAGAGGGCATGGTCTATGATGTGCGTCAAATCAAGTAATATTTCTGGACTTAGTAAGGCGTGGTTTTGTTAGAAAGGATGATTGCAAGGGGTAAAAGGAGCTATTGCAATAGTGGGACTGCAGTGACCATAAAATCTGCAAGCATCTCAAGGGACAGGCAAAAATAGCTTTCCTTTATAAGGAAGAGTAAACAAGGCTAGAAAGAACCAGGTGTGGGGAGATGGGGTGAAAGTCTGCCGTGGTGGGCTAATAGATCAGAGTGTTTGACCTGAGGCCAGCTGCTTCTCAGGAGGGTCTGTTAAAAGGGAGTTGTATGCTCACCAAAGTTCAGATATCTGGGAGCAGAAGAGAAGCTTAACTAAAGTTTGGTTAACAAGCATTTTTGTTTCAATTGACCAGGAATGCAGAGCTGTTTAGCTAATCCTTTATGAGGCAATGCATGGGAATTTGGAGAGTCCAAGTCTGGCCTTGCCATGGGTAAACGAAGGGGCATCTGTGAGTCTTAGCTAAGTCACAGGGTAACGGTGGTTCTTTGTAGTAAGCCATTTCCCGGAACAAAAGGAGGGGGGTTATTTCTTAACCTTCTCTGTTTTCCAGGATCATGGGTCTTAGGTAAAACTCAACATTCCCACATGTGAGAAGGTTTTCTTGCATTTATTCATTTATTCCTCACAGTCTGCAGAGACCAGGGAAGATTCGTTCTGAGATATATTTTCCCTGAGGTGGTCGGTTATATTATCTGTCTTGAATCAGGTTTCTGCTTATGCTCAAAATTGTTTAGGTTCCAGTCTTCATCCTATCTTTCTTTCTAATTAGCTGTGTTTAATTAGATATTTTTTATGTGCCCAAATTCCAACATGTATATAATCCCAATATCACGTTCCCATTATTAGCAGACTATTCGTGTCTTGGTATAATCCCTCAAAATGTCTCAGTTGAGTGGCTTTTTATAAGATCATCTAAATTTTTTTTTGCTTCATCTGTGTTCTTGTCCTCCTGATTATGATTTGGTTTCCTATGTAGTTTGACTACAAGAAGAGAATGCACTAATCAGGCAGCTTTTAGTGCTCTGGCTGTATGACAATTACTTATTATTGTAACTTGTCAGTTGGCCTTCTGACATCTACCTCTGTCTCACATGCATCTCAGCACAGGCGGGTCCCCAGGGTCTCATGGCCAATGACTGCTTGTCTCTACCCCTGCAAAGCCAAAACCAAGTCCAAGAGTGCAGGGGCATCTGCAAGGTGCCCCCTAAGGATGACACCTTGGATATCACCTCAGATGACCCCACTACTATGTCCAGCTACCATTTTATAAAACCCTCTAGTCTCTGCAACAAAGACTGCCAGAAAGATTGATCTCCCAAATCACTTTAACCTCAGCAGCCACTGAAGAATGAGAGAAAACATAGACCCCATCCTCAATACTTTTTTCTTCTTTTGGTTATTGCTGTTTATCTTCAGTCCTGTTCCCATGCTCTTACCCCAATAGGCAAGCGTTCTAAGGTGCTTGATATATGTATGCATACATTCTTGCAAATTATTGATTATTGATTTGTGTTTAATATTTATATAAGTCAAACTGGGTTACAGATGTCATTCAACTTCCTTCTTTCTCTATTTCACACTATGTTTGAAAGCTCCATCTGCGTCACTATTCGTGCATCCAGTATTTAGCTTCTTTCTGCTGCAAAGCGCTCCATGATGTGCACATGCCATGCCTGGCTTATCCATTCCCCAAGGACAGACACTCAGAGAACCACTACCACACTTCTCAATAAACAGTGCTGTGAGGAGTAGTCCCTTATGTGCCTCTTATGGGCCTGTGGAGGACAGTTTCTTGGGATATTTGCCCAGGAGCTGAATTTCTGGGTTCCTGCTTGCGTGCACTCAGGTTGACTAAAGACTGCACTCCAGCCTGCAGGCCTGGGGGTTTCTGTAGTCCATATCCCTGCCTGGCAGCATCCAGCTTTCTAATTTTTAACACTCCCACAGGTTAAATTTGATGTCTTACTGTTTTACTTTGCACATTTCTGATTACCAATAAATTTGAACATCTCTTCTTAAACTTAGAAGGCTTTGGGGTTTGATTTTCTCTTAATCTCCTATTCTTGTCCTTTGCCCATTTTTTTCTGTTAAGTGTTGCTGCTTTTTTGTTGTTTATTCACAGAAGTTCCTTGAACATCCTATATTTCAATCCCTTGTCAGTTTCAGACACTACAACTATTTTTTCCCAATATCATCTTTCAGTTTTATCTACACGGTCTGTAAATCCTTAATTTTCAATTAGTAAAATCCAACCTTTTGCCTTGTATCTTAGGCTTTCAAAGTTTTGTTTAATAAACTCTTGCCTATCCCAAGATCACAAAGTTATTTTCTTACATTTTCTTCTTTTAACCTTCTACTAACCATTACATTTACTTTTTTAATCTGTCCATAATTCTACTTTTGTGTGTGATGTTCATTTAAAGGAATCCAGTTTGGTTTTTTTCCAGAAAGATATCTTCAGCAAATGTAAAAGGCAGATAAGTTTGTGAAACCTTCTGGTTTTCTGAACATCTTGTAAGCTATATATCCCTTTCCAATTGAGTTGTAGTGCCACTTTACTGTATATTAAATTTCCATAGAAGGTGTATTACCAGAAAGTTTACTGATTGGATTCACTTGTTAGGGAGTAATAAGCCTTCAGAAGAATTCCTCAAAATAGGAAGGACAAAGGCTTCTAAAAGCATGTAGTACTTCCAGGGTGAGCCGTAATCTAGAGGAAAACTCGTACAGACACAAAAACTCCTTGCCTCTTCCTAGTGAGGCACAGTGGCTTTAAGTCGGAAAGCCTCTGCTGTCCCTTCTCTGATCACAGAACTGACCAAACTCAGAGGCAACCTGTACATCAGTTAAGCAGCGGCAGCATGATGGGAACTTTCAAAATTCCTTTAAGTATACTACCTCGTTAACGCTCAGGAAAGCCTCATGAAGTAGTTAGTACATCTCCATTTTACAGATGAGAAAGTTGAGATGCAAAGAGATTGAATAAGTATATACCAACCAGCCTGTCTGGCAGAGAAGGGACAGAGCTAGGTTTGAACCTAGGTGAGCTTAACTCCATCACTGCTGGCCCTTCCCTCTGGCATACTGCTCTTCACATTCACTTTGATCCTTTCAGACATAATGTTTACTGAGTCCTGACCACTGTAAGGTATTGTGCTTGGTGCAGAAAGGACTCATTAGATGAGGAGTCTGTCCTTGAGGAGCATATGTTCTTGCCTGGAAGATAAGATGTAGCTACAAGCCAGTACAATGTAGGTCAAAAGCAGAGCTGCCTTAGAGGAGGACTGAATTCTGTGGTTACTCAGAATTTGTGGAAATATTTCTAATTTTACCTTTCTCCATGAGGTACCCACTCCATTAGATCCCCATGGATGCTGTAGTCACAAATTTGGATGTTGACTATTGGGCTTCACAAATGCTTAGCAGGACTGTAGCACCAGGGATTCCATTTGGACTTCTAGGAATTAAAGGAGAGAACCTCCATCTGGCATGAAATGTCCTTCTTACTTGAGCCATTTGCAAGCTTGTCATCTGACCTGTAGTCTCAAGACCACTCAATCTCAACAATTGTCTACCATTGGCAAACGAAACACATGGGTCACAAATTCATAAACACTGGAGATACAGAAAGAAGAAACAGAAAGAAATGGGGTAGGTGGATGTTTTGTTAACAGAACAAACTCTATCAACTTTCTGGATTTAAAAGGTGTCACAGTTTGGAGTCCCCAGAGTCAGACCACACGACAAAGACCCATGTGAAAGTGGCTCAGGAGAGCCAAGGGAGGAAGTGAAGCAAGACAAGGAAGGGAAGGAGCCAAGCAAAGGCAACATTTCAGGCAAAATCCTAGTCTCAGCTTGATCCTGCAAGGGAGCCCTGGAGTGCACTGGGCATCTCAGAGCTTCTTCAGACTTGAACCCATGTTGCTGGGCTTTCACACTCCCCCCTCTATCAGGCATTGGTTCAAAGCCAGAGGGAGAAGTGATGGTGGAATGCAAACCCCAAGCTGCTCCAGTGGTCCAGGGCTATCCTCAGAGAAGAACAGGACACAAAGAGGCAAAGGCTCACAGAAGCTTGGGGAGTGGGGGGAGTGGAGGGTGGGCCTGGGCAGAGCATCAACAGAGCTGCTCTGGACAAGGGTCTGCAGCCCATCCATAAGTCATGTTCAGGAATTCTGCCAACCTGTAGCCATTCCTAGGGATCCTGGGAAACCCCTTCACTTTACAGATGAGAAAGTAGAGGCACAGAGAGGTTAAAGTACTTTCCAAAAATCATGTAAACTGATTTGTGACACATTTAGAGTGTCAGGCTCCTTAATTTAAGTCTAGCTCTTTCAACTATTTCTTGCCACCTCACTTCCCTGCAAGCTTAAAGGAATACTGTGCCAACTCAGTCAATCGTATTTTGCATTTTATTTACATTATTCTCTGTCTAGAGTCTGACTTCTTTGAGGCCCAGCATCTGTCCTTGCAAGTCCCAGCCAGCCCACTGAGCCCCGCTTGGTGGCCCAGTAGAAAACAGAATTATTCCCTTGACAGAGGGCCCCACAGTCATCGGGAAGACTTATCTAGGTAGTTAAGGAAACCTTGGTGCCTGAAGAAGGCACTCACAAGATGACAGGTCTGAATAGTCTGACAAATTTTTATTGCCCCAAAATCTCCAGTCCTGTAAGTCATGAAATAAATCTCAGTCTACATCAAATAAATTATTGTCTGTTTAAGAATGAAAGAGTGGATGAAGCAAAGAGTGCGCAAATGGCTTCTGCCTTTTTTTCCCCTCAGCTCAGTATCAGGATTTTTCAATCCAGAGCTTTGCCTAACCCTTCCCAACACTAAATCTCTCTTGCCACCTCTTCTGATAGATAGACAGACCAAACAGCAGAGAGTCACCAAGGGGTTAAGCCTGCTTTTGAAGAATTGTGAGGACAACCAGGCAGGGAGGAAAGAAACTCTGAAAGATGAGCAAGCTGTCATGTTTGCTGGCTTGGCAGATGAGATGACCAGCAATTCCTTAGAGCAGTAAAGATTTATCAGCATAAGGAAAAAAAAAATCAATTGGCCAAGCAATCTTTAAAAAGAAGGAAGGAGAAAAAATAATGCAAGTGACTAAGAGGATGGGAAAAGAAATTTTAAGAATGAAATAGGAATGTCTTTTCTGCTCTCCTGTGGTCCGACCTGTGCTTCCCTCATCCTGGCATTTAACAAACTGAGTTATAATTGTCAATTTGCTTTTCTATTTCTCTGGCCACAATGCTATGTTCATGAGGACAAGGTCCCTGTCTTTTTTTTCACCCTTGATGTATGCCAGGCTTAGTACAATGTCTACTACATGATAGGTGCTCATTATATATGTGTCAAATGACTAAGTAAGTGTATACATGCACTGGCAGTTTTAAAGTACCAATATTGACCCAGGCACAGTGCTAGACATTGATTTCCTTGAGTTGTACAAACCTCTCAACAGTGAGATAGGTATAACCATTTTGCAGATAAGAAAATGGAAATTTTCAGAAAGGTTAAATAAATTTCCTGAGGCCAGATAGTGAATAAATGGAAGAGCTAGAATTCAAACCAAGGTCTTTCTGACTCCAAAGTCTATGGTTTTTATTGGATTGACAATTTATCTATTGATAATTCTTTATGATGTGCAGCCTGGTTGCCTGATGTGAGAATGAGTCATCATCCTTCTCTGTGCTGCCCACCATTTTGTCATTCCACCCTTTGCCTACACTGTCTCCCTTTGGTACCCTGGAGAAAGGAAAAAGATGAGCTTCAAGCCAATTCATTAATTATACTTTGTCAGGTGCTTCTTTGGGTGTTCCATTTGTGTATGCTTCCTCCTCTCCTCTAGTATATAAACTCCAAGAGCCACATTTTGTGTTTCTCTCGCCATTGTTCCCCTAGGCACTTACAGGTATAATTTCTATCGCAGGCGGTCATGTTGCCCTGGTTGGCGCTGTGGCAGAGGGTGACAGAATGAGGGCGCTAGAGACCCAGGGGGCTGTCGCACATAAATGGGAGGTGCACAGGAGGTGCCTTTGAAAGCCCTACCAATAACAGAATCAATCCATCAGTTGTACACAAAACAGACTGGTTCTTGACGGGCAAATGGGATTTAAACAAAAGGAGAGGAGGAGAGAGGATGGCATAAAGATAGGTTCTCAAAAAACTGGAGCGCCATGGAGTCAGCCAGTCTGTCTCTGCTTCCCTTTCCTTCTCTCTGGGCAGCAAGATAGCATCGGGCAAGGAAGTGAGTTTTTCTTTATGCTGCCCAGCCTTCCCACTGTGACCTTGGGTGACCTTCCTTGGCCTGAGTCTTCCCAACTGTAAAAGAAAGGCTGAAGCCAGGCCTACATTTCCAACCCGGAGTTCCTTGGAACTTCATGCCTTTTGAGGTCTTTGATGTAACTTACTTAACGGGGCTGGTCAGTTGTCGGGGAGAGAAGAGAGCTACTGTGAGAGTCAAGAAGTGCTGAATGAAGCCTATTATTAGAACTGCACCTGAACACTGGCATGCTGAGGGGCCATCCATCTCTGCTGGGCTGAAGAGATGGAGTGTGATTAATGTAGCTGGCTAGCAATGTGGGCCCGCCTTGGCCCATCTCCTCCTCTGGATGCTGCTTGAAGAATTCATTAAAAGAGGGGAGCGGGGAAGGGGAAAAGCTGCCACTGTCCTCATTTCCCCACCCCCTCACTCCTTCAGTTTGACTTTTTCAATTAAGAAAGTAAAAGTTGATCAGGGTCTGGTGGGTCTTCATGATGGGAGCACTGGTGTGCTCCCACAGCAAGGGTTAGAAGCTTTTCAACCTAGTCCCTTGAAAATAAAAGGGACTCCCTTCTCTATGTTGACCAAGCTGGAATCATTTCTCAGGCTGTCTCCTGAAGGAGGCTGCAGTCTAGCCACATGGACAGGGGATAGATAACTTTAGGGTAACATGGTGAGTGCAGCACACAAGAGGCAGTGAGAGGCCAGAGGAAGGGCTGACCTGCCTCCTCCAGGCCTCCCGGAAGGCATAAAGGAGCACTGGGTTGGTCAGAGGGCTCCCCACACCTCCCCACTCACAGATGCTAAGCCTAGAGTGATCCACACAGACTGCCAAGCAGCCAGTACCCCTGCTTTAACCCCAAAGACGTGGGGTAAGTGAGCAATGGCTATTACTTAACCACTGGCATCACTCTTCGTCACCCCGTGATTGTCAGTGTGAATTCATCAAAGCATCATTTTTAGCATCCTATGAAAACCTAACACTTCTTGCTTCTGCTAGTGTCCATTCAATAATTGCTATAGTGACTGCTGAGGAGTGGGAGGAATGATCAGTCCCCTCCCAACTTGAAAACATTTCTCTATTAGTGATTCAGGCCATCTTTTCAAGTTTTTGTCCATTCTTACTGACCCCTTACTCTTTCCTTTGGGAGAAGGAGTGCCTGGGCTTGAAGCAAACTCACTTTATTGATTTCTCAGGTTGGATAACTTGACACCAAACACTGAGGCAGGAGCCCAGTTATCTCAATGCTTTATGTATGGGAAGCAGGAAAGACTAGAAGAAAAGGTCTCTGTTGCTGGAGCAAGAAGAGTTATACTTTAGTGCAAGGTCTACAGCACATAGCTGGTGGATCTTGGGTAAATCACTTTGTTACCTACCACACTAAAACAGACAACACACGTTTACTGACACCAGCTTCTATTACTCGGTTATTTCTTGTCCCCTCAGAACTAGCACACATAATTTTCACCATTTCCTTATTTTATTATGTATGTATTTATTTTTCCCCCTTTATTCTAGGAGAGATTTGGGAAAACTTACAAAGGAGAAGACGACAAAGAAAAAAATAAGTTGAATAAAAATATATGACAGGGAAAATTAGTACCCTCAAATACGTGCCATAAGTTTCTCCCTGTTTATTGGAAATGAGCTGTTTGTTGGTCTTAGAGCTTTCTAGGAAGCTAATGAAGCAAATGAAGTCACATAATCTGAAAGAAGAAAGCATCCTAATTGTTCTAGGGATAAAATGAGCACTTCTTCCTGCTTCTAATAACTGATAGAGATTTCTTTCTTGGATACTAATAAAAGGACATTGGGGGATGTGGGAATCTGCATCGTCAACAACTTCACAAGAGTGAAAATGCCAATCATTTCTTAAGGCCATTTTTTGTATTATTCCTCAATGCAAGAGAAGGACACAGTGTCAGTAAATTCAAGACACCCTAATTTTACTGAGGGATCAGAACAATGTGCTACAAGTATGCATCTGTTTGTTTTAGTCTTGACCTGTTGATAAACTTGATGTTAGTTAGACCAGTTGTTCTCAGAGTGTAGTAGCCCTGAACTTGCAACATCACTGTCACCTGGGAACTTATTAGATATACACATTTTTTAGCTCAACTTAGGCCTATAGAATCAGAAACTCTGGGTATGGAGCCAGGGAACCTGTATTTTAACAAGCTCTGATGCAATTTGAGGACCTGTGTGATATAGAGAGGAATGAGTAGTTCGCATGTCGTTTTTGAATGCTTTTTTTTTTTTTTTTTTTGCCTTTGATCCTTTGATTAGAGTCAGGCAGCAGGTAGTTAGAAGACATATTGTCTTGGCAGGAGCCTAGAGAATAAATATTTATATTATCAATTTAAAGCAGATTCATATACTTTCAAAACCCACTCAGAGGAATGCCTGGTTGAAATCCTTCCTCTTCTGCATGCTAAGTCTCCCCAGATGATTTTTGATCTCTCTGCTCTATACAGTGGGGTGTCAGGGTAGGCCAACAGTGGGGCCAAGTGTGTCCTCTGAAGATACCTTCCTTACTGTGTGCATTTCTTCATGGCTTTTCTTTAAATTGTTCATGTGTGTTTTGCAAGTGTGTTTATTCTTCCTCACAAGATGGAGTCCTTCCAAGTTATAAAATTGTATGATTATTCTATTAGGTAAGAATAGAGATATAAAAGCCCTAAACCTGAAATTAGAGATAGTGTAACACAACCTTCTCATTTTACAGATCGTGAGTGGAGAGGGGAGCAATTTCTCTCTAGGTATTGCTTAGCTCAGGCCCTGGCACAACAGGTTCTCAATGACTCTCAGTTGAATCTGTTTCTTGACTGTATATAGCATTTTCATAATTCTCACATGGCTTTTTAGCATTTTATCTCCATAAATATTCGCGAGTATAATTATCCCTATTTTCAAATCAAGGAACTCGAACTTGAGTGGCTAAGTGTTTATCAAAATTGTACAGATTTTAATATTAGAAATCCAGAACTGGAACCCAGGCCTCTTAAGTTTAGGCCCATTCACCTTTCTCTTCTGCCATGATGACTATAAGTCTGTGTGTCACACACTAGGTCCCCCGAAGACATCCAAATATATATCAAATTGAATGACTAAGTTTTGTGTAATAGTGGCCATGGCCAACCTCAAAGGCAAGGGTTTCGGCTTTTTCAGTGCCTGAGGGCCGCATCTCTGAGTAAGAACTGGCCAAGTGACCTTACCCAAACTCTACCCTCTGCAGAGCAATTGTAGGATATGGCGGTTTTCACCAGACTTCTCTGAGAGGTATAGCTACTGGACTATCAAAGTCAGCTAAACACAAACTGAAGATAAAGGCATTTCTGTACCTTCATGTTTCTAGACGTGTAGACATATTTTGACACACATATAAGTCTGTATAAATATGTTGAAACCACAATATCATTTCTGTTATAAGCAAAGCGATTTGATCTCCTCAGCAAAATTTATCTAAACAAATGCTGCGTAAGGTAGAGGAAAGAGAATGACAAATTGTCACTGAAGACCACAGACAAACTCAGGAGTTCCTCTGTAGTGTAAGTCTTAAATTCAGGATCTGCATCTGACTAAATGTCATGTTTTGTTTTCTGTTTTTTGCTTTTTGGGTTTCTCATTGTTTTCATTTTGCTATGACCTTCCCGAAGATCACAAGGCTACTGAAAGCCCATAAGGTAAGTTGCTGAAATTTTTTAAGTGCACTCTCTCCAGGCAGACATAGATAGCACTATGCCAGGGAGCATAGCTTCAGGAGTAAAGCAGGGACTGGGTTTCTGCTCCTACTCACTCCTCAGCTGGGCACCTTGGTGCAGGATATACAACCAACTCAACTGTACATGGTGGCCTTATCTTTATGAGCAAACCCTGTGGGTATTATAGCTGTGGAGTCATTCAATTCAATACAGTCAGTGTCTGGTGGTGCATCTCATGTATAGACATAAACAGAAGCCTTGCTTCCCGCTAAGCCAAATCACCTTTGAATCAAATAGATATTGGTAGTCAAGAGTAACATGCAAAAGTATGTTTGCAGAACTGTTCCACATACTGCAATGGAAGACCACTTCTTCCAACCCTCTTGTTTTATAGGACATCTCACTACATAAATCCGGACGGATACTAATAACACTAACGATAATACTAGTAATAGCTAAATAGCAAAAATATGTAATTCTTACTATATGCCAGGCATCATTCTAAATACACACCTCATAACACCTCTTTAAGATATTATTACTATCATTTCCATTGTACAAACGCAGAACTTCTCTGAAACACAAGGGAGTTAAGTAACCTGCTCAAGGTCACAGCTAATACAAGTGGTAAAGCTGGGATCCCAATCCCCGAGTCCAGTTCCAGAGTCTGTGCTAATAAACCAGTGTGACATTTTCCTAAAATTCTGGAAACATGCAGACTGCCAAGATAGGTAGGCGTGCAGTCGAACGGAATTCCTGCAAGGGATTTTACTCCGTCATATGGCTCGCCCCTTTCCTCCCTCCTGTAGAACCAGCCCCAGTCCCCAAGCCTGGCCTCAGCATCTCCACGCTGAGGGGTTGCCGCCATCCCAAATTGCAGCAAGAGTTGAATCCAAGTCCCGCCTCCTTGCTATCTGGGAAGTGTGTTTTCTGGTTTCAAGTGGGACACAAAACAGTTGTGAGACTGCATACTGGTGGCAGGGAATCCGCCAATGGGTCTCACGAAGAGCCTGGGCTGATTGCAGACCCCGCCCCACCTGGCCACTCATTCCTCCTCTCCGCACGGCAAGGAGCCGCTGGCTTCTGGAGTTGGCCAGCTCCGCCTAAGCCTGCTGGAGCGATGCTGCTCCGGGCTGCCCCCGGGTGGGCCGGCCCCATTACCGCTGATGCGGGACACTAGCCCGGCGGAGACCCCATTAACCGCGCCGCCCCGCCGCTCGGTGACATCTGCGAATTACTCCGTCACTCGGCGGGATCGCAAGACCCCAAGTCTTCTCATTTCCTGGTAATGCTCTAATGGTCTGCTCCCGTCGCCATGACAACACCAACACAGCTACGCCGGGCCCCTCTGACTGCCTGAGGTGTGAGCAGAAGGCGCGCGAGTGCCTCGCAGGGCCCCTATGCGGTCTGCCGCGTTAGCGTTGCTGCGATGTCTCCGCCGCTGCTCTTCTCCGTGGGCAGGCCCGGGCGCCCGAAAGGGAGGAGCAGTGACCCGGGGTGGCCAAGGCCAAGCTGACACTTCCCATCTGGCAGATGGGGACAGCTTACCCTCCCTCCTGCTCTCCCTCCTCCCTCCTCTCTTCTCCCTCAGCTCTGCAAATTGGTGACCCCCTAACCCGGGGCCCACAGAGGCTGGAATGGAGTCTGGAGACCGCTGCTCCACCCTGCCTCTCCGTCACTGAACGTGTGACCTTGGGGAAACCCTTTAGCCCCTGGAGAGCCAGAGCCACCTAAGAGTGCATTCAATTTAAGGATGCATCTCCTCTCTGCTCAAAAAAGAGGGAGGAGTTCCTGCACGGGTTGGATGTCTGCCCTCTTGGAGCTTACGAATTCATTAGAGCATTCCAGAAAATGTGAAGACTTGGGGGTCTTGAGATTCCAGAGTGGCAGAATGATCTACATGCCACTGAGCAGCTGGGTGCCTCACCTAACGGAGTCTTACCTAGACCTTGGCTCTTTGAGTGCCTTCCCACAACACTTGACTAAAGTCTCTGGATCAGTGTCAGATGTGACCCATATTCTGTCCTTCTAGAAACTAACTGCAAAGTGCATACTTCTCCTAAATGTACCTGTATTCATTTGGTTATCCAGTTTTAGACACTCATAATATTTTGGAATTTGGATTCTCACAGTCAACATGCCATTTCACACATGCCTTCTGTTTACACAGCACCTGTACATTCCATAAGCATGTATTCCATGCCAACGTCCAAGGCTTTGGAAACAAAAACATGCTTGCTGAAAACCATAACTGTATTAATATTCCTTTTGTTTGTGTCCCATGGAAAATAGCACCTCTAATCTTGGTGAGTTGATTTGTTTTTATGTTTTCAATGATACAACTAATGAAGTGATCTTGATCAAGTCATTTAACCTATATGGCCTTTAGTTTTGGTAAATGCTTTAAAAATAATCATTAAACTGAACTGAAATAGAGAATTGGACTAAATGAGGTCTACGGTTGAATCACAGGTGGGAAAACACCTTGTATTTGCATGGTGATCTTTACTTCCTGAGGGATGTTCATACATTAGTTTCTGGAGACTGTTACTGTTGTTCTTGAGTACACATTCTGTTTGCCTAATGCAAGGATGGTCCCTTGCCTTACTGCCTTATATTGTTCTCGGCATTCTCAGGAACGTGCCCTGTGTGTAGTGGCCTGAAAGAATTATTTGTTGATGATAAAGGAGAGGTCCAGGAAACATAATCTAAGATTATTTGATTTCTTGCAAACTTCTTGAGAAGCTGGATTTAAAGACCCTAGCTGGCGTAGAGGTCTGTTGAATTTTCACTAACTCTTCTCTGTTCTCTAGTCATGACAGAGAACAATGGAAATGAGCCTAGAGGAATAATGTTACTGCAGAAAAGTCAGTAGTTTCCATTTGTATTAAAATTCATTCTTCCCTAACTGCCATCTGTTTTCCTTTTGGGCCTGGCCAAATGCTTGGAGGTGGATGGATCAATGCTAATTTACATGACTGGTCCAGCTAACTATGGCCCCCATGCCCTGACATTTCCAATACATCCCTCAGCAAGGTTTTTACCTGAATATTCCAAACCAATAGGTTTTTTCCTCCATCTAAAACCATCACCAGGTATAGACAAGCCCCAGTGTCTGAAAAGTAAAGAAAAGCCTCTGAAAATTCAGCTCTTGGGTACAATTTGAACTTCTAGCACAACCTAGTGCAGCTGGAAATCTTGAGACTAAGCTAGCATTCATGCATTCAGCAATAGTCCCTGAATGGTCCCTCTATGCACAGTATCCAAAAGCAGTTTCCAGATGGGAGGACCCAGGCATTGTTTCCTATTACATGAGCCTCTGGAAGCTGTGCCAGGACACGTGGGGGAACAAAGTCACTTCTCACATTCCCTAGGAGACACTGTTCCTCACATGAGGTTCTGTCAAGCATCCTGCAGACCAGTAATCTATTTCCAGCCCTGTGGGGACTTGGTCTGGGATTATGGGCAGCTCATCTCACCACTGTGCTGGCCCCTGAGAGAGTCTTGTACCTCAGGGACAATCTCTCTTGTTATTACCTGCCTTGCAGGGATGTCAAGAGGATTTAATGAGATGTTTGTAAAGCATTTTGAGCTCCTCAGAAGAATGAATAGTGCTATATAAATGCAAAACATCATTATTATAATGATTACAGAAGCATTAACTGTAGTTAAAAGCAAGTGGGGAGGAGCCCTGATCCCATTACAATCTTCTAATTCTGAGAGCTGATAACCCTGAAATATGCACCCCCCTTTCCAACTGAAATTCTCCACCTTTATAATCAGCTCAGAGGTGAAATGTTTTGGAAAATTTTAGAAATTTTTCTTTAGTCTCTTTTGAGAAGGAAGAACATTAAATAAGCACACTTTGTCTGCTTACAAAAGAGCTGTTTTGACCAAAATCATTCAAAAAGGCTGAGCTTTATGACTTCAAATTTAGCTGGTCTTTAGTCCCCACTGAGATAAATGGAGCAGTGTTAAATCTGAGAGGAGAAAATTGGTTTGGCAAGGTTCTAATGTTTGAAGCCGCCATTCAAGGATTGCTGAATGGAGGCTGATTTTTCCATATAATGAAATTGTTTCTTTCTAGAGAAATTATTCCAAATATTTTTTTTCCCACACTGGAAAATGAGGTTTGTTATGTTGACAGTAATCCATCCTTCCAATTTAGAAAGATCATTGATTTTCAGGAGAACTCTCAAAGTTCTTTTTCTTTTATAGAATCAGTCTTTGAGTAGCAGAAGAGCCCACGGTACAGCAGCTCTCTCAAACTGAAATGATTCTGGGAGCCAGGTAGGCCACATACAAGAGGGAAGTAGGCCAGGCATCATGACAGCTGAGCATGGTCGCCATGCTAGGAACTGGTAGAAAGTGGTGAAGGATGGATGAGGGGAACTGGAGGACCTTTTAGAAGGACCCTCCACTCCTTAGCTCCTGCTCCCTCTTACCATACAGAAACACGTGTTTCTTCATCTTTTGAGGGAAGTCAAAAATCAATAATTCTATATATCATCTCCCAATGTTAAGCGTTATTCACAAATTCTTTTTCTTTTTCTTTTAAATAAACATTATGTAGCCAAACCAAAGATCTAAGCCATGGGATGTTGTTTTCAACCTTGGCTCTAAACTAATGTGAATTTTCCAATGAAACTAGGATGGGCTTTTAAAAGTGGATTTTCTAAGACCAGTAGAGTCTCTACTAAAAAAAAAAAAAAATACAAAAAGCTAGCCGGGCGAGGTGGCTGGCATCTGTAGTCCCAGCTACTTGGGAGGCTGAGGCAGGAGAATGGCATAAACCTGGGAGGCGGAGCTTGCAGTGAGCTGAGATCTGGCCACTGCACTCCAGCCCCGGCAACAGAGCGAGACTCCGTCTCAAAAAAAAAAAAAAAAAAAAAGAATAACAGAAGAACCATAGGATTCTGATAGCCCCTCCTTCTCCATTATCATATTCCCCTGCCTCCACCACAAGTTGTTTAATTTCTCTGTGCCTCAGCCTCCTCATTTGTACCATTAGCATAATAAGACCACCTACCTCATAAGGATGTTATGAGTAATAAATGAGAGAATAAGTGCAAAATGCTAGCAGACTAGCAATCATGAGCATTCAGTAAACCCTATTTGTTATTATTGCTGGTTTCATTTTTTAACTAGCTAACGATGAACTAGGAATCAAGTCTAATGCCCTTTCTCTTTCATGACACTGTCTCCATTGCCTAATTCTCTTTGATCCAATTCAGTCTGGTAATTTTGTGGGTCTACTATAGACTTAAAACAGAAAAGATGGGACAGACCATTGAAAGCCAGTACTTCTGAGGGTTGCAGGATGAGAAATAGTTGCAAAGCCAACTGAGTCAGTGCAAAAGTATACTGATTTTACCCTCACAGCTTTGAAGAATCCAAGAGGTTCAACTTCATCCATCTGTTTCCAAAAGGCAATCTTTGATGACAAACTCTAGCAGAAAGGGAGGCACAGGAGTAAGCTCTGAAATAGGGTTTAACCTGGGTTTCAGTTTTGGTATATACTTGGGAATGTGAAAGGCTCCTTTAGTAGTTGCTTTTACATCTTATTTGGAAGAGGAAGGAGTTGGTCTGGACAACCTCTTAGTCCCTTTCAGCTTTAATTTTCTGAGTCTGTGTCTTTGTATCTTCTTCCACATAAAGCATTCCCTACCAATAGCTGGCAATCACCAAATGTCAGTTATCAATGCTTCAATTATTCCTATCCTAAAATAATAATTAATTTTTTTTTTTTTTTTGAGATGGAGTCTCTCTCTGTCACCCAGGCTGGAGTGCAGTGGTGTAATCTCGGCTCACTGCAACCTCCACCTCCCAGGTTCAGGCAATTCTCCTGCCTCAGCCTCCTAAGTAGCTGGGACTACAGGCACCCACCACCACACCCGGCTAATTTTTTTTTTGTATTTTTGTATTTTGTATTTAGGTATATTAGGGTTTCACCATGTTGGCCAGGCTGGTCTCGAACTCCTGACCTTAGGTGATCCACCCGCCTCGGCCTCACAAAGTGCTGGGATTACAGGCATGAGCCACTGCACCCAGCCAATAATTTTTTTTTTTTTTTTAGAAACAAGGTCTCACTCTGTTGCCCAGGCTGGCGTGCAGTGGTGCAATCTTGGCTCACTATAACCTGCTGCCTTCTGGGCTCCAGTGATCCTCCCACCTCAGCCTCCTGAGTAACTGGGACTACAGGTGTGCACCACCACACATGGATAATTTTTGTATCTTTTGTAGAGATGGGGTTTTGCTGTGTTTCCCAGGCTGGTCTCAAACTCCTGGGCTCAAGAGATTGGCCCGCTTCAGTCTCCCAAAATGTTGGGATTACAGGCATGAACCATTGTGCCTGGGCCCCTAAAATAATTTTTTATCTCACTTGGAAGATTAATATTATATACCTAAAACAGATAACAATTCAAGATAATATATGATTAAATGCATAAGCAAAAGATGCAAATAAATGCTTTAGGAGGTAGAAAGGGAAGAACAAATTAGACCCATAGTGATAAGGGAAAGATTGAATAATAGGTGTATTTCTGAGGGACAGGAATGAAAGGGGTGGACGAAGTGCATTCTGGAGGACTAACAGCAGGGCCAAAAGCAAAGAGATGGGAAGTGTGGGTAGAAGCCCTTTGCCTTTCTCTATAGTGACTGATACACAGATTCAGAGGACTGAAAAAAAAAAAAAAGTTCAGAGGCATAATTCCTACAGGCCCCAGAATAACATTCCAGATTCTTATCAGGAAGACCTTGGAAAATGATAGTACCTAATTGGTACACCCATCTTCTCTGTTTCTTTAGAAAGTGTTCCATGGGGCTTAAGGAACTCTGGGAAGATAACAAAATGCCCACCAGAGAATGGGAGTCTCCTAAGAGATGCTAATGTAACAGGGAGGGGAGATGTGTGAAAAGAGAGAGATTCCTCTCATGTTGAGCCTCCTAAGATCTACTGTGTGGCTTTTTATGGGTGAATAATGACCACAGAAATAAAGTCTAATAAAAGAATTTCAGCACTGTTGCCAGCCAGAGTTCTGCAGTCATCAATGTGAAATATTCTGCCTGTGCCCCATCTGTTTGGGAGGACGCTTGGCGCTGTGGAGGGAAACTTGAGAACATTTCTGTATCATGGAGAAAACAACTATCTTGGGCCTTACTTGCCAGGCAGATGACACCCACAGCATCTTCTCTGCGCAGACAATAGAACAGCGGACAGAGTCTGGTGAAGACTCTGGGACTGCTAGGGACAGGGTTTCTGAAGGACAGGCTCTTTTGGAACATAATTTTATTGATTTTATGAACACCAGTGAAGGAAGCTCATAGTGATGAGGGAATTGAGAGCCTATCAAACAATGCTAATTTCCAAAACTCGCAACTCCTAAAACTTGAGCTGACAATCTTTTATTAGATTCTATTTTTGCAGGAATTGCTTGCCCATAAAGCCACTTGGTAGATTTTAAGAGGGCCCTACATAAGAGGGGTCTCTATTTTCTCACTGCTTTTTGAGCTGCAAACTGTCAGCTTGGGTTGGTTCAGATTGATCTACACTCTCTTTGACTTTTCTATTTATCCATTAACTGGCTCAATGTGAGGACTGGTTTACAACAGCACTGTGAATGGTGTAAAGGGCTGGGTTGGAGGATGTAGGACTGGCTTGAGCTCTTTCATGGCCTCTATCAGTGTACTCCACACAACCATGGCAAATAAACAGACTAAGTAAAAGTAGATGGTTCCTCTACAAGTATACTTCAAGATGAGTTCCCTACACCTGCTGCCTCCCAACCAGATTGCTACTCTTAATGCCCTTCCATAAAGAAATTCTGCCACTGTTGATTCTCTTTGGAAGAGATTCAACAGGTGGCATCAAAGGAAAACCCCCAGTCAGAGATGCAATGGATAAATGCTTTCTTCCTCCTATGACCAAGGACAACAGGGATGTATCTTCCAGCACTGCAGGTAGATACTCACCAAACAACAGCTCTACACTTCAATCAGAAGCCCTGGAAAAACTAGTTTGCCCTTGAAGAATTTCTTGCTTGGCCATTAATGAGGAGAAGGAAGGATGAGAGGAGAAGGTGAGGCTTTTAAAATCACTGCCCAACCTGAAACTAACAAGAATATAAATGTCCAATCCCGGAGACTAAGCACCAAAGGAAATGGAGGCTGGGTTCTCCTCATGCTCCAGCCCTAAGCTGTGTCCCTGGGAGAGTCACTTAACCTCAGTGAACTTCAGTTGCTTCCTCTGTAACTCACCTGGTGCTCTCCGCTGAATGATGGTTAACGGCAGAGTGAAACTGTGATGTAAAGGGCTATAATGATTGTTCCTCAGGAATGTACTGCCTAGATAAGTGATGGCAAGAGAGAGTGAGAGCAAAGACTATCTCACCCAGCACCAGCCGGAAAAGTAAGAGAGCCTCCGGCTCCTCGAGCCAGGGGTCCCTCAGTCAGGCTCCTGCAGGGGCTGAGTCACCTACGTGGATCACCATCCACAGGGGGACCATTAATAATTCCGCTGACAACCAACATAAAGTGGCATTGCTGAACCCGAGGTATGTGAGCTCCTTACCTATTTATCATTTGAACTGGTGAAGGGAACACTGGCTGCCTCAGAGTAGAGAGGTGCACTGGCCCCTGGAGGAGCCTAAGAAGAGAGTTGTAATAAACGCGATAATAATGTGACAATAATGATAATAACCACCCGAATTAACAATTGTTGAGGCACTTATTATGGACTATTTGCTAATGATTTGACATAAATTATCTCTTATAAGTCTTACCACAACTCTCTAATATAGATATTATTATTCCCATCTTACAAGTGAGGAAACTGAGTCTTCAAGAGATTGAGTAACTTGCCCCAAACTAATCAGGATCACTACATGATCCTGCAGTAATAAAAAACAGTGGCTTAAAGCAATAGAAGTTTATTTGTTATTTACATTGAAAGCAGGTGACCAGGAGTCTCTGCTTATCCTGGTCACTTAGATTCCCAGGCTAAATCCAAATTGACATATGCTTCCTCAGTTGCTACAGGAGGGGAAGGGAATGTGATGAATTTGGCACTAGCTTTTAAAACTCCCACTTCTACATTCATTCCCTCATATTGCTTGTCCAAAGCAACTCACATGGCCACACCTAACTCCAGAGGGGGCAGATAAGTTCAATTCTACCATGAACACAGTTAGAGAATGGGAATATTTTTCAACAGCCTTGTTACTAGCCATCCAGCTTCACAGATCTAATCGGTGGGAAAACCAAGTTTCAAAACCACATTGGTTGACTTCAGAGCCTGTGCACTATTCTCACACTTCTGGAAGAGATCAACCAGCTGATAATCTCTTGCCCCCTTCATGACCCACCCCACACTGTCCTTGCAGCCTCTTTCCTTCCCTTCTCAGGCTGTGGATTAAGAGATAGGCACTGGGTGATTGATAGCTCCTGGCAATAGCTAGAGAGAGATTATCTAGCAGCATGTGCTGAAGGAGCCATGGCTGGGAGTCTGCTCATAATAGCAATTGAAGCACTGGTTTCCACAGGGTTTGAAGTGCCAGGGTCTCAAGGGTTTATTAATCCCACAGCAGTCCTAGGAGGGGTTCATTTCTGCTGTTATTTATACCTTTTGCTGTGCTCATCCAGCAATGAGAGTCAGTTGGGATTATGTTCCAGGGACACAGAGCCCTGGATGCCATCCAAACTAGGGCTGTTGAGGGTTCTTCCTCCTCAGTTAGCTTCCAGGCTGCATTCATACAGAGGAGTGAATGGAAGCTATTTAGTTACAAAGATGCAGACACACACATCAGAAAGGAGGTTGCCAGGAGGATGTGGCATCTTGAGACCTTGCTAATTCCCTTAGAGCTAAGCCTAAAAGCTATCTCTTCTGTGATCTCCCCTCCCCAGTTCAGAGATCTGACTGCCTTCCTTGGAACTGCTGTCCTCTCAGTCTGTCCCTGCACTCCTTGTTATTACCTGGTTTTATTGTTTGTTTGTTTTTCCTGTGTGACATGCCTTGTCTGCTGTAACTAGCATGAGATCCTCAGCGTTCGTATTATGACTGATGCTTTGTGGGGATGCTCAGAGTACTGCACACCTACAAGGTGTTCAATTAGTGTTTGCAGCCCCTGGCACCTGACTAACTCTCTGAGCTTACCTCCTGCTATCACCTCCTTTGCTTTCACTTTGCACTCTGCTGGTTGGAATGAACCGCTCATCTTGCCATCGCAGTCCTCCTCGCCTTAGCCCATGCTGTCCTTTGGCCTGGAATGCCCTTCCCCTCCTCACTGCCGGCTACCCACCTCAACTGAGTGGATCCCTCCCTTCTTTGTGCCAACACTGTCTTTGCACGTAGTTCTATTATAGAAATATTTGTATTTCAGTTCATTGTTTACCTCTCTGTCTTCTCCACCAGACTGAGAACTCCTTGAGAATAGACATGTTGTATTTATTTTTTGTATCCTCTGCCTTTACCAATGCCTCAACAGGACCAGGTCTAAAGTTAGGTGAGTGAGGCACCTCGTGGGGACACAAAATGTAAAGGGACACCAAAAAAACTCAGCAATTAAGATAAATAATATTTAATGCAATATTTTAAAAATCAAAATTAATGCAAAAATCCATGATAAATGAAATATCAAATTTTTATTTTATTTTATCATTTTTAGAAATTTAAGATGTACAACATAGTGTTTTGATATAGACATACAATAATGATTACTATAGGTAAGCAAATATATTTATCATCTCCCATACTTACCTCTTTCTTTTTTGTTAAGAGGATCTCAAATCTACTCACTTAGCAATCTTTCAGTGTATAATACAATACTATTAACTATAGCCCTCAATATTTGAAATAAAGATAGATCAGTTATAGTACCATATCAAATCACACTAGAGTCTGAGGCAAAAGGAAAAATCAGAAATACTGATTTTGTCTTTTTTTTTTTTTTATTATACTTGAGTTTCTGGGATACATGTGCAAAACGTGCAGGTTTGTTACATAGGTATACACGTGCCAGGGTGGTTTGTTGCACCCATTAATCCGTCATCTACATTAGGTATTTCTCCTAACGCTATCGCTCCCCTAGCCCTCAACCCCCTGGCAGGCCCCAGTGTGTGATGTTACCCTCCCTGTGTCCATGTGTTCTCATTGTTCAATTCCCACTTATGAGTGAGAACATGTGGTGTTTGGTTTTCTGTTCTTGTGTTAGTTTGCTGAGAATGATGGTCTCTGGCTTCATCCATGTCCCTGCAAAGGACATGAACTCATCCTTTTTTATGGCTGCATAGTATTCCATGGTGTATATGTGCCACATTTTCTTTATCTAGTCTCTGATTCTGTCTTAACTTAAAATTTTAAAATTTTGTTCATCCTACCTGTTTTTGCATTAATTATATGCATACTTTTTGCATTAATTTTTGTTTTAAAAAGTATTGCCCAGAATGTGATAGGTGCTCTATGAATATCAAATGAGAGTCAGGGAGATGGTGACTGAATGAGTACATGAGTGAATGGTTGTGAAAACTTTCCAGAATAAACCTCTAATTATCTAAAGTGTCCATATTTACTTCCAGAATTATACGTGTGTCCTTACCAACTGCTTTTTTATTCTATTATCTGCCTTTTGGTTTAATTCATCTAAACCCTTTCCCAAGTTTATAGAAAAGGAAGAAAAGAAAAATAATGCTGTATATTGAGTTAGCTAAATGTGCTTTGCTCAGTTAGTTGGAGCACCATATGATGGGGCCAAGATCTGACATCTTATATGTGTGGGCCAGTTGCTTGGTTTGGATCTCAAGAAAGAGTACCCCCCTTCCCCTCCTCCATCCTAGTTGGTCAATGTACAAAAAGAGGATGTTGATTACTGTGGACACTGACTAAGAGACTAACTATTAGAGCAAATCCATCGCCACCAACAGAAACAAAGAATGGGTATCTCTCAGACAGAAGATTGGCATTTTTGGTTGAAATGGGTGCTTGGGCTTCTTATGCATCATTGTTACCATAGATTAATGTGACAAGAACTGGTCATACTGGAGCTACTCTTGTTCCCGTTACGGCATTACTGTGGGCTCGTGGGAGAGGCACTGGCCCAGAATTGAGGAGATTAGGTTTGGACTTATCTCTACTCTCATGAACTAAGTTACCCTGACCAAGTTACTTAGCTATCCTGAGGCCAGTTTATTCATCTGTAAAAAGAGAGGGTTGTCTATAACAGTATGATTTTCAAAACCTGTACTATGGCATTCTAGGGTTGTAAGCAGGTCTCTCGGGCCGCTGATGGGATTGTGAGGCAGGTGAACATAGCCACATGCTTCAACCAGAGCAGCCCCAGTTTGATTAATTATTAGATATCTGTGTAGGATTTATTTTATTTGGAATAAAAAAAGAGAGAGTAGGTTCCACTGCTTAAAAAAAGACATGAAACATTTGTCTAGATGATTGTGATAATCCCAGCAGCAACTATGATGTTTGAGTCTATGGTCTTTTGGCTGCAGCTTTCAGGAGTGGCAAGTTTGCTTCAGCTGTGTCTGAAAGATGTGTTCACTTAACTCCGTGGACTAGGAAGGCCCAAGTTACAGAGGCACACGCAGACTGATAGCTTGAATTTTTTTACCCTTTCATGTCATCCAACATTTTTGTCGCAAGAAATTTCTTAAAATTAGTCACATGGCTACCACCACAAAGTTTTGAGGCAGGCCCGTAAGAATTAGTTCAACTGCTTATTCAATGCTTGAATTCCTCCTCTCTGTTGCCATTAAGCAGTCATGTAATATCTTATTGAATTCCTCCAGTGACTGTGAACTCACTGTCTCTAAAAGCAGTCCATCCCACCTTTGGTCATATCCGACTTGAATCCTTAATTTATAGAGCTTCACCTCTTCATACCATGTAAGACAAATCCAATCCCTTTTTACTTAGTAACCCTTGACATAATTGGAAAGTGATCCTTCACTCCTAGCCATCTTCAGTCAGTCAAGTCAATGGCCCCCATCCTTGAGCTCTTCACTTTATGACTTAGGCTTAATCCCCTCCACCACGTGAGAGGTCCTCATTATTTGCTTCCCCTCTCTTAATGGTTACATGGGAATGGAATGCAACAACCTGCACAGGCTGATCAGACCAGAGTAGAGCAAAAGGGTTTTCTTTTTCTTGTCCAGTGCTTTTCAACCCTTCTGCGCATTAAAAATCACCTGTGCAGTTTTTGAAAAAAGTATTGCTTTCCTGGCTCCATCCCTGAACTATTAAATTAAAAATTATTGGGGTGGGGTCTAGGCCCTGACTTTTTTTTTAAAGTCCATGTAATTCTTTTGTGTGGCCCAAATTAAGAATCAGTTCTTCTGATACCAGGTCCTTGATTCTTGCTTTGATTGGCCAATGATTTATTGGAGCATGCTACACAATTTGGTTGGTGGGTCAATTTGAAAAAAGGAGAGAACTATTTTTTCTATGTGTCTACCATACACAAGTACTGAGCTAGATTCTTAACTACATAATTTCATTTAATCCTCAAATGTGAGTCAGGTAGTCTTGCCTCAGTTTTATTAAAGAGAAAACTGAAGCTCAAAAGGATTAAACAATTCACTCTGGGTTACTCAGCTATACAAGTGGCTGGATTCAGATTCAAACCTGGATCAGAGTCCAAAGCCCGCCTTTCTTTTGTGCCACTCTGCATTCCTTAATTCAGTTAACATAACAATTTATTAACAATCAGGACCTACCCTATGCTAGACATATCCTAAGCCAGCAACTGTTATGAACTGAAGTTTTCGTGGTAATCTGCCAAGCTGCACGGGGACGTGGAGCATTTTCCTTTTTCTCAATGATTTGTTTATGGGTATGTTTTCTTGAAGGAAAAATCATGTTGACGTAATGCAGGCTTTGTAGAGAAATAAGTCTTTGGTATTTGGTTGTAAAATAAATGTCAGAATAAAATGTTTGAGAAAATAAAGAGCTATATATAAAATTATTTCCCACAGAACTGTAGAATACTGATGGGCTGTTGCTGATGTTTCATTATGTAGAGCAAATTTGGTAATTAAGGAAAGGGTTGCCATGCCCTGGCCACTCTTCATCCCTACAACTGTGGTCTCTTTCCCGGAAGTGACCAGAGTGACTTCACATTGTTTCAGCCACAAGGTTTATCCCATCCTTTAAAGACCATCCCAGTCAGGTGAGTCTCAGTACCATGACCAATATCCAGTGGCTCTATGACTCTTCTCACCAAAACTTCTGGAACATACTCTAATGAAGATGGCCACTTTTTTCTCCATAGGTTGGAGGGCTATTTATGGGGGTCACCTATACACTGACAGTAGCAGCTAGGAAAGAATGATAAGAATAAGGAAAGCGGGGCTAGTAACGGTGGCTCACCCTTGTAATCTCGGCACTTTGGGAGGCTGAGGTGGACAGATAACCCGAGGTCAGTAGTTCGAGACCAGACCACCCTGGCCAACATGGTGAAACCTGTCTCTACTAAAAATACAAAAATCAGCTGGCCATTGTGGCAGACGCCTGTAATCCCAGCTACTCAGGAAGCTGAGGCAGGAGAATCACTTGAACTTGGGAGGCAGAGGTTGCAGGAAAAAAAAAAAAGACTAAGGAAAGTGGTCCTGAAAAAAGAAGCGGGTAGAAGAAACAAAAGTGAAATACAGAAAAGAGAAATAAAAAGACAACTAAAGCTATGTTTGGAGCACGGCATCTCCAGATAGGATTCCTCCTGACTACAAATCCCCCTACTCAGCATCCATCTCTTTCCCAGGCTGAAATCAACTTCTTTTAGATGACATCCTGGAAAATCCCTCTTCCTTGAGGGCTTCCCTGTTCACCAAAGATTGAGTCATTATTCTGCTCATATTCTCCCAGTCCTGTATTCATCTCTTCATAGGACACACCATGCTGTATTACCATTGTCTCATTACTTAGTAGTCACTTCTTTTAGATCAAAGCTTCTTAACTATGTTCTCCAGGTGAGTTACAAGTGTGCCCAAGTTTTGGCACACCTCAGTGCTTAGGGCATCCTAGCTGCTGGACCCCTGAGCAGCCTAAGTCTGGAAACTATTCTTTATGTGTGCCAAGACATCACAAAAGTTAGGAAACTTTTCTAGGCCCTTCATTAATGACAGGAGAGAATGAAATGAGAGAGGGAGGGAAAGGGAAGAAGGAAGAGAGGGGGAAAGAGAGAAGGAAGGAAGGGAAGGAAGTGAGAGGCTGACCATGTAAGAACAGATTTTCAGCAACTGAAGATACTCAAAAACCACCATCTACTAGGGTGTTCTTCAAGCAGTTCCTGTCTGGATAGGATATTATGCTATTATACTATTAAGGTCCTCCTGTCTTTCGAGCCAGAATGATCTCGTATAAAGAACATGGGTTTTGGAATCTGAAAAACACAAGTCTGAATCCCAGCTTTGAGACTTAAGATCTATGGTATTCTTTCAAGTTATTTAATCTCTGTGCCTCAGCTTTCTCATCCATAAAATGGGAATAATAACAGTTTCATTTTTAGGCCATTATGAGAATTAACAAGATAATATTTTTGCAATACTCTTGGCACATAATACATGCTCAAGATTTTCTCTAACATTTTGTGATTTTGTTTCAGAACTACTTCAGGAATGATTTTTGCAGCAAATTATAGTTCATATAGTTTTGTGCTTCAGTTTGAGTAGCTGCATTCAAATCCTGGTTTTATATTTGTTAGTTATATGACCCTAGGCAAATTATTTAACCCCACTCCATCTTCCATGCCTCTATTTTTTGTTTTATTCCATCAAATGTAGATAACTGCACCTACTTTATCAGTTTTTGTGTCCAGGTCACATTAACAGTTTTTGTTAAGAAGGTTAAATGGGTTGACTTGAGTGAAGCCCTCAGAATGTGCCTGCCCATCATCAACACTCATGTTTATGTTTCCTATTAGCAACAGTATTTAGTAGGAGGCAGCTAAAGGAATCCAGTAAACCGATGACGTGCAGACATACCCCTGTCCAGATGGCTTCTGTGCAGTTGTGGAGGAGACACCACAGCATCTGAAATTGGAGCCCTTCATTAACAGTTGGGTAGGAGATGTAGAAAAGTTCATTTATACTTAATATATATTCAGCTATACTAATTAGTATACGCCCCTAAGCCTAAAAAAAATTAAACCAAACTTTAAAAAAGAACGAGGCTGTAGGCTGGTGAGAATATTGAGAACTTCTTGTTATTATTATCACATTCCAATTATTATAAGTGAAAATGTTGACACAAACCAAGGTTATCTATGAACCAGAAGATCCTAGGCCCTTGAGTCCAGAATCATAAAGAGGTTTAAGCATCAAATAGTGAGTATTTACTGTTATAACTTTCAGTGTTTTAGAATCTGTTATGTGGTTAATGTTTTTCATACATCACACATTCAAACCTTGCAGACCACCTATATTAGTTTCCTTGGGTTGCCATAACAAAGTACAGAAAACTGGATGGCTAAAAGCAACAGTAATTTACTGTCTCACAGTTCTGCAATCCAGAAGTCCAAGTCCAGAATCAGGGTGTCAGCAGGCCCATGCTTTTTCTGATGTCTCTAAGGGAGAATCCTCCCTTACTTCTTCTGGTTTCTAGCGTTTCCCTGCAATTCTTGTCATTCCTTGGCTGGTAGAGGTATCACTCCAGTCATGTGGCTGCCTTCTCCCTGCAAGTCATCATATCATCTTCCCTCTGTTGTGTCTGCATCTGTGTCCAAATTCCCCCTTTTGATAAGGACACCAGTCACATTGGATTAGGGCCTACCCCAATTACCTCCTTTCAATTGGGTTACCTCTGTTAAAATCCTATTTCCAAATAAGGTCACATTCTGAGGCACTGGGGATTAGGACTTCAACATATCTTTTGAAAGGGACACAATTTAGCCAGTAATAGCACCCATTAAGGTTGGTATTATAGATGAGGTATTTGAGCCTAAGAGGGTCAAGAAAGGTGTCCAGGTCACACAGCTCCATGTCTTCTGGACTAGATCCCCACACTCCTTGGCTTCCCTGTGCTGGCTCTTCTGGTATGTCATTCTGGACAGGGTGAGCTGGCCTCTCTTATGACATGGTTGATCCTGCAGTTCTCTACAGCACATATTTGTCTGAATTTGATCGATCAGTTCTGTAATCTTTCCGTGAACTGTCTCAACTGGAGATGTCCTTTCCCTTTTCTGTGTCTCAAGTAGTGGCTGACCCTCACCATGCCTGCCCATGCACAGTCAGAGGACACCCTGAATGCTGCAGGAATGAGGGGAAGAGGGTACTTGGTATCTGAGCCATCCTTTGGCCTTGCTTGTTTCCAGCAAGTTTTGATGATTTCTCCTGATCAGTGAGCATCAGCCTTGATTTCTGCTGCACTTTCCTAGTTGACCACTGTTCTATGGCCTCCAGTGACCAGTCCATGCAGTCTCCCTGTGCCCTCCTCTCCTGTCTTATGAGTTTTCTTAGACCTGCTAGCCCCCCGTTAGTCACTGTCTCAGTCCTATCTGGGGTATCTTAGGTTCTGGGTATGGGCAGGAGTGGAAATTGTGCATGATCTTGGCAGTAGGGTCTCTTCTCTGCTGCTGCCTGCTGCTGGGTGTCTTGCAATTCTTGTAGCAAGCTTGTCATTGTCCTGGGTCAGCTCAACAGGCCCCCCTAGCCAGCTGGGCTCCTACTTCAGCTCTCACAGGCACTGTGGCTTTCTGAGGCTTTAATGCCAGCTCAGCTCCCACCTGGGGTCTTCTTCCCCTGGCTACCCTGACAGGTCTCTTGGATTTCAAATTACAGCCACCTGTGTTCTACTCAGGAACATGAGATCTCCTCCACACCCTTAGGGACGCAGTCTAGGGGGTTGAGGCAGGAGGAATTATTTCCTCTGACCCTCTCTTTGCCCATATGTATCATGTTGTCTTAGTCTATTTTATGCTGCTATAACAGAATAGCTGAGACTGAGTAATTTGTAATAAACAAAAAGGTATTTCTCATAGTTCTGAAGACTGGGAAGTCCAACATCAAGGTGCTGGCATCTTGGGGATGGGGGGCTTTTGTGCTGTGTCATCACATTGTAGAAGGCATAGAAATGGCAGAAGGGCAAAGGGAAGTTAAGAGGAGAAAAGGGTGCTGAACTAACCCTTTTATAATAAAACCAATCGCGTGATAGTGGCATTAATCCATTCATAAGCGTGGAGCCCTCATGGCTTAATCACCTTATAAAGGTTCCACCTCTTAATACTGTTACAATGGCAATTAAATTTCAACATGAATTTTGGAGGATGTGAGCATTCAAACCATTGCACCTTTCATCTACACAGCTCCCCCATAGTGGTGTGGTCCTCTGGGTCCAGACAAGAACACTGGTACTACCAGTTCAGGCAAGAAGCATGGTAAAGGCCTCTTGGCTCACTATGTGGAGTTCTCTACCACCCCCTCTTTCAGGGTTTCAACCTCAAAGTAGAACATGGAGCATGGCCCATACTCACCACTGAAACTTGTTTGTAGTCATCTTCCTGTCTTCTTCAGGATTTTCTCTCAAGTCTAGAAATCATCCTACCTCCTCTCTGTATGATGGTGCAACTGTCTTTACAGCCTTAGGCATTTCCTCTTCTCTAATTTTTAGTGTAAATTCCATGCTTGAGTCCTTCAGCCTTTTTTCACCACAAAGCTGTTTTGATATTAAAACAAAAACAGTGCAGCAATAACTACAATCAGTCCTAGCTCTTGGAACAGCAAATCTTGGCTTTCAAGAACTCAAAAACAACACTGTAAGTCTTGGTTCTCAAGAGGTTCTATGGTGCCCTGGGGCAATTAGCTTCAGCCTGTTGGTCTAGTTTCAAAGGTGAAAGAGTTGTAGGTAAAAAGGCATTACCTATAAAGGAAAAGTCATGAGATAATATTTTGGAATATTGCTTTACTTTTGTTTAATCTTTAAGATTTTTCAGCCAAAAAGATAATCTTTCCCTGGTACCACCCAGAATTTGTGAGTTCAGTTGGCTGAAGCATCCTTTTGATGAATCCTAGATTCTGGCCTGCAGGAGTTGATTGGTTTTGCTCTAGTCTAGGGCCAGAGATAATATCTCTACTTCTGGCTTCTCACATCCCAAACATGTGCTGTCAGTCCCTGGCATGTAGATAGGGATGAATAAGCACAAGTTTGCTGGCTTCTAGATATACTAGTGATGGGAAACACTGACTCGTTACTGAGTTTCTAGCCTTATCTTTCTTTATTAGCAGGAGCCATGTCACTTTATGCCTGCCATCAACACTATAAACTTGATCATCCTGTCTAATCTGTCATTTTGCAAATATAAAAATGGACCTCTCAAAAGGTAAGAAAAAATGCCCAAAAGATTCTAAAGCTTCATTGTAGTGAAGTCAAAGACAAGGAGCACTGGGTACATACAAGTTTAAGGAGATCAGAACTCCCACATTTTCTCTCCACCACGCCATGCTGTCATGAGGGTTCCTCATTCTTGCCAACCAACAGATTGTTTTTCTACTATAAATATCCAGTTTGGAGGTGGACGTGGACAAGTGCAAATGCTCGACCCCAAGAAACTCTAATCCATCTGCTCATGGCTGACGAAGATAGAATTTCTGATGAGCTGGGACCTCAGTTTCTTTGCCAAGAGACTTTAGCCCACATGCCAAGAAAGGATTTAGTCCTCTGCTCAGATGAACCCCCATCTGAGAGTGTGGGGATTACAGCGAAGGCTGCTCTTGGCGCATCCATGGCATTCTATCCAGCAACCCCTGCTCTGGAGGTAAAGACACTGGGTAGACACAGAGAGTAGGCAGGGATGAGGGGTTCCCGTTTTCAGTTCTAGTTGACGCCACTGCGGGCAGCAGCAGCAGTCTCTGTAAAGCCTGGGACAGCCACAACACCATGCTGAAAGTTCTGTGGATTTTTAAAAGCCAGCTGTCAGCTCAAGCTTGTTCCGCTGAGCTTTCAGTCCTGATGACTAGACTGGCAGTGTCCCCACTTGGAAACCTGGAAGGAAAACTGACTTGCTGTCAATCACAACTATACCTTTTCACACGGTTTTTGTTTTCAAAGCAGAGATCCCCTCCCCTGACAACTTGAAACCCTCTGTTCTTTCTAGAAGAATATACAGGAACTCCCCACTCTCACAATGGAAAGACAATATTGAGAATTTTTAAAGCAATTGAAGGAAGCAGATCTACATGCCATAAAATGGTAGGGGGCCAGGGCAGGGCAAGCTGCCCTTAATTGACCGTATACCACACAAACACACAAACAACATTCCCTTCTCTCATGTAAATAAGATTACATGAAAATATTGTGGACAATCTTGGAAGTAAAAAAATAAATTAAATGAACCACAAAAGGGCTTCTTTGAAAAGAGGCAAAAATCATCCCACAAGCTTTCTTTTGCTGAAAGTTGCAGAAGAAGGGAGGGTTTATTCCATGTGCATGGGGTGATTGTAATGTAATAAGACTGCTATTCTTATGTGGCTCGTTAACTAGCCTTAAAGATAATTCTAAGAGGAGTTCAAAGGATATTTTGAGCAGTGGGAGAATCAGCAAAGGCATTACTTTGAATGACAGCCCTCCCTTGGATCTCTGTAAAAAGTTAATCACATTTCATATGCAAATAGAGACCCCCCAGGTACAGTGTCAGGCTTCATTCATTTATTTAAATGGTATTTCTGAGCTCTTACCCAGTGTGCAGCACTGTGCCAGGTGCTACAGGGCATACGAAAAAGGTAGGCTTCGTTTTCCTGCCCCTGCTATCTTTGGGGAGAAATTCGGTTGTACAACACAAAACATTTAACTGACACACAAGACAGAATTGTCAAAATAATTGGCCACACCTCATGCAAGAGCATCAAGCTGTCTTGCATCAACTGCCAGAGCCACCTCCCCACTTTTCTCCCCAGCAGCTGCCTCCCCGAATCAAATGTCTAGATGTCAAGTAGTGGGCTTCTTGGGATTGACTCTGCAGGTGAATGCCTTGATGTGGGGGCCTGTCTCTAGCTTTCCTTTCCTCGTGCCATTTGGACCTCAGCATCTTTTCAGGGATCTCTGATGTGTCTAAGTTGCCATGGGGACCAATAGTCTCCTTAAAAACTGAAGCCACCCCGCTGAAAGGAAAAGGGAAGGGAGAAGGAAAGGAATGAAAGGATAAAAGGCAGGGCCTGCTTGGGGATCAGAATAGAAGTCGGGTATCCCAAGGAGGAAGGACGATGGGAAAGAAGGGCAGGTGGTGCTGCTGACCCCCTCCTCTCTATTTCCAAGGACGGGACGTCTGCCTTGTCCTCTTTGTCTTCTACCCCATGTCTTCTCTATCATTTTACCCATCACCATCCCAAACTGACTTTGTCTGTACTCCCTCAAAACCTCGATGAGTTATAACTGATACTAGATAACATCCAAATTCCTGACCTTGACCATCCCATTCATCCAAATGACTTTTCCATACCTTGTGCCCACTGCTCTTCTGCCGAATCCTCAGCTCCCACCACATAGGCCTAATTGCCATTGCCCAAAAGTGCCCTTCATTTTCTTTCTCAGACCCTCCCCTCTGCCTGGTCTGCCAGTCCCACCCATCTTCCCCATTGAACCTGCTCATACTTCAAGCCCCTCTCCACACTCACCAGCCCACAGCAAGCTTGTCTTCCCGCCTTTGACTCCTCGTCATTCCTACAGTCTGTAGCACTCCCATAGCCCATGTAAAATATCTTGTGTTATATAATGATGGCTAAATGCTTAACAAATCTTAAATGCAGGCATGCAGGTAGGCAGGCAAGAAGGAAGGAAGGAAAGAAGGAAGGAAGGAAGGAAGGAAGGAAGGAAGGAAGGAAGGAAGGAAGGAAGGACAGGAGGAAGGGAGGGAGGAAAAGAGAGGGAGGACTTACTTCAGCTACTAGCTTTGAATACATGGGACTTATGATGGAAAATGGTGAAGGATTCTGAGTCAGTTAATTTTGCTTAGTTAAGAGAGTTATACGGATGACATTTGGTGGTAGCACTGTGGCCAGGGCAAAGAGTTCTTGGCCTTGGTGAGCTGAGGCAGGGCCTGCCATAACAGCCAGGGTTCCTGGCAGTAGAGGAGGGGGCTTCTGTCCAGACAGACTTCACCTTGCCAGGGGTAGCCACCGCCCTGCCACCTGGCTCCAGCATCAGAACCCACAGAATTCCTCCTTCCTCACAACTACAGGATGACACACTAATTACCGGGCTGGCTCTCATTTAAATTCTCAATGGCGAGTGCCGAAGAGGTGACAAAATCCCTACAGGATTTCCATTTGTTTTAATTCTAGTTCAGCTCCAGGGATCTCCTCATTAAACCACATCACTGAAGCCATTAGGGGCCAGAGACCAGCCAGAGGCAGTGAACCTGAGGTGGAGCTGCGGCCTCAGGGGTCTCCCTCCTCCTTCCTCTCATTCATCTCTCTCCCCACTGTTCCTGCATCTATCTAGGTAATGCTCCCTGTCTGTATGCCCGTGTCATTTTCATATTCTATCCACTGGGCTGTTTGCACTGTTTGTATTTTCTGCCTGTTCTGCTTTACAGCCCCTTTTCATCTACAGCATCTGTCCTGTTGATACTCTGTTCTATTTATATTCCCCTGCAGTGCCTTGCCTCTCAAGCCTCCTTTTTAATCTGTTTTATCAATCTTGTTTACCCTCTCCATGGCCCCTCATCTTGCTATTATCTGGTTATCTATCTAGTTAAATTGCCCTCACCCCTCCCTCTCTGTCCCCAGATCTTCCCTGAATGCACCCAGGTTCCCCCGGCAGGCCCACCTGCTCCACCTCACAGCCGTGTCCACATTTGACAAGTGAAACCTACTAAACTCCACTGTAAGGCGAGCCTTGCTCAACCAGGCACCCACAACTGCAGACCCAAGAGGTCTGGATCTATTCACTACTAATAACAAGTGCTAATATTATATTGAGCATCCAGCACATGGCAGGCCCTGGGCTGGGTCTTCATTTTCTGCTTTCAACAACTTTTCAAAGCAATTTCCTCCTTATGTGACAGAGGAGGAAGCTGAGGCTCAGGGAGGTGAAATAACTCACTCAAGGTCACACAGTTAACATGTAGGATATTGACAACCCACTCTTAGTTATCTGCATGAGCAATGGCATGGATAACCTTTCCCTGCAGAAAAATGTGAAACTCACTTCTAATAGACTCTGGAATATAGCATTTGGGGCAGTAGATTTCCCTCCTGGTGCTGCTCTACTGCAGCTGACCATCAAATACAGTGCAAGAAAGGCCAATGGGTAGACCACAGATTCTGAACACTCCTAGGGTTAGCGTGGTCCTCCACAGAAATGATACTATAGATGGCATTATTCACGGGAGTAGGAAGGGTCAGTGTGATAGCTGCCAGCCCATTTCCCTGCCTCGCTCCCAAACCCACACTCTCAGCCCTCCAAGCCATTTCTACTCCCCGAGCACCCACACTGACCAAGGCTTGTGTGGGGCAGTGTCAGACGTCTAGTGAAGATGGAAGATTCCAGTGTGGCCTCAGATAAATCATGGCGAGAATAATTGACTGTTGTGTGTTAGGCAGCAGGAAGGTCCCAGAAATGGAACTATCATGGCCCAAGAGGGTGACCAGGAAATCCTCAAGTCACTTGGTCAAGAAAAAGAAATGACTTCACTCCCAGACCTAGAAAACTCCTAAAATGCAGATCCTAAGGACAAAGAAAAGTAACAAGATAGAACCTGCCCAATAAACTGTAGGGGAAGTTACTGAACTACTTGAAGGTAGTTACCCCAAATTCTTCCCTGGGTCATTGTCTCTAGAGTTGGATCCAGACTCCCAAACCCGAGATTCAAGACTCTCTGTAGCCTACCTCTTGTACCCTATAAATGCTCAACCTGCTGCATGAGCTCCCTTTCCCTGCCAGATGAGAATAACACAAGGTCTCTTATCACCCTGCATATGGTGTGGGGGAATGAATTGAAACCTCCAGGGGGCATGCTTGAAAAAGAATGGATGGTCCTTCTTTGGATATTACCAAGGTCTTTATATTAGTCCTTGAGGATTTTACAGAGTCCAGTGATGGGAAAACACATGCATCTTAATTATCATACATAGAGTAGAGAAGTAATGAGCACTAAAATAAGTTGTAATTAGTATGCATTGGGAGCACAGAGGAAGGGAAGCCTTATTTTGGTTTGGAGGTTGAAGAAGGCTTCATGGAAGAGGTGGCATCTCAAAAAATAGTGTCTCAAAAATGAAGTAGGATTATGCAGAGTCTCAAAAAATAAATAGGATGTATACAGATATTCTAAGAGAAAGGGTGAACATTTAGCAAAGGATAGTAAAGTTTATGAAGTATTTACAAGCTTGGGATGATGAGGTGGGATGATGATGGAGGTGGAGAAAGATCATGCTTTTATGTGAGTAGCTGGTGTCACTAAGAATAAATTCCTAGGGGCAGTGGCCTTGTCTTTGTAGCTGCTATGCCTAGCACAGTCAGGGCTGGTCCTGAAAGAATGTTTCTGATTGTTGGTGATAGATGGCAATGATGATGGCATGTGCAAGGGTGGTGCCAATGCTGCTTTATGAGACTCAAGTCACTGTTACAGTGAGGCTGAGGATCACCCACCAGCACTTGGAAATACTGAATAGATTTCTGACTCCTCCTCCTCCTCCTCTCCTCCCACCTTGCTCAAACTCTCTCCACCTGACTTTGCATCTTTTTCAGGGAAAACAGGTGGGAAATTGCCAAGCTGACTGAGACGCCCCTGCCCACAGTGATAGACCCTGTCACAAAAAAGTAATTTCTTTTTAAACTTCTATCCAGTGAAATCCCGCAGCTGCACACAGCAGGCCCGGCTGTGCCAGCACTGCCATACTGCCACCGCAGTGCCAGGGAATAAAGGAAAATGCTTAGCATTAAATTTCATGTAAATCAGACTTTATTTGCTCTGGTGACAGGTTATTACCTTCTGCAGAGAATGAGGGGAAAAAACGGCTGCTGGCTGGAGGCACAGCTCCTTACATGAGGATGTCTTGAATCGCAGCTCTTGGCAGAGCAGGCCTGGGCCATCCGCTTTGCCCCACGTTTTCCTTTGCCCCCACAGCTCCCAGGAGGATGACTTTTCCACCAGTATCTGCAGGCTCCAACTTGGTTCAACTTAGCAGTTGCTGTACCCACCACTTAGCCTTCTCACTGCTTGTGTGTGGACAGCAACTTTTACCAACTGCCTCCTAAGCCCATCATACACGGTCCCCCGGTGCACTGTGGTGCGGGGTCTCTCCCATCAGGAATACTCTATGCACTGCTGTCTACCTCGGTACACTCAATCCATCCTTCAAGGCCCAGCTCAAGTCCAAATTCCACAAAGTCTTTTCTCACTACCCAATCTGTGACACTCTCTCTCTCCTTTGAGTTATATTCATCTTTACCTCTGTCTGACTGATAAACTCCTCTTAGCAACCAATACATTTATTGGGTGTCTATGTGCTAAAAATGATGGTTGGCATGTTCCTCATGTGTTCCTCAACCAGGTTGTGACAGGCTGAGGGTAGAGATTAGTACCCATGAATGCTTCTATCCAACCTCGGTGCCCAGCACAAGGCCTTGCACATAGTGGATTCTCAAAAAAGGTGTTGGCCCCTGATAGGAGTATATCAGTCAGGACAGGCTAGGTTATGCTGTAGTAACAAATGCTCCCAAATGCTCAGTGGCTTAAAACAATGTAAGTTGATTTCTTGTTCATACCACCTGTCAATTGCAAGTTAGCTGGCAGACTCTGCTTATTTTAGTTTCTCAGGGACCCAGGCTGTTAGAACAGCCACCAACTTGAATATTGCATGGGAAGGTCTCACATTGGCAATGTCCTGGAAGTGACACAGTGCACCTCCACTCACAAGCTATATGGCCCCAGCAAACCTAAAGGGGCCAGAAAGTGCAATCCTGCCAGGCTTCATAAGGCAGAGAGCAAGAAATACTTTGTCAACAGCACCAATGGCTTCTCCAGACTGCTTAGTTACTAAATTCCATGAGGAAGGTACTACATCTATTTTGTCCACCACTGAATCCCTAATGGCTGACACAGCACATAATAGGTACTCAGTAAATACTTAGGCTGATGGTCAGCCTTGTTCTGACCCTTTATCTTCATGCAGAGCTGAGCTCATGTGCTTTCTTGGCCTTTGATCTGCCTTCCATGCCTCTGTGACCATCAGCGCTTGGAAGGAAGCAGCATGCCTTCACTGCTTTGCAGTTCTTACACACAAGGATCAGGGTTGCTTAGGTGTATTGCCTTCTGCACCATAGGAGAGGAAAGAAAGGAGGGAACAATTATTTGTTGAGGCTGATCTTTGTTATTTGGTAAGTAGACACTTTTTGAAAAGTATGTGTATAAAGAGTTTGTGTGTGTGTGTATGTACAAGTGTGTACTGGATGGGAAGAAGGTAGAAGATAGCTCCATATCTTATTGCTGCATATCTCCCACTAGCAGTTAATCAGTGTGATGTTTGATGCAACACTTGGTAGTGGGGATTGGAGGGAAACACCTAAGGAAATAGTGAGATTCTTTGACTCCTACTCCCATATTTTCTTTCATTTGATCCTCTTTTTTCTCTCTCCTCTTCTTTTTCCTGTACTTTGATTATCTTACACCTTTTCTTAAAACCACAGGGGCTGACAGAAAAAGACAATTGGGAGAGGATATCTTTTCATTTCACCTAGGGTGGGGAGAAAGAAGGAGGTTTTGGGAATGCGAGAACTGGACTTGGGTCTGGCTGGAGATTGGTCAGCATTTAAGGCCATGGTAATGGCTTCCTGAAGGTCCTTGTCACAGTCTCAGTTTAGATCCACAGTACTTAACCAGGTTTAGGATCCCTGACAGAGGAAGTTGGGAGCAGACATCATCCTAGGTCTTCTCTCCACGCCTACTCCCACCACCTCTCATCTTCCTCTTCAAGACTCATCCAAGGAAGGGCCCCCTCCGCCCTTGGCCATCTATCCCATACCCAGGAAATGGGAAGAAGACTGAGGTTTTTTTTGTTTTGTTTTTTTTAATTGCTCATGCCAAGCCTTGTTGTGTGCTTTTCTAGCATCTCTGACCAAGGGCTGCCGTTCAGAGAAGGCAGAGCTCGTCCAGCAGCATTGCTGCCTCCACAGCCTCCAATGCTGGACATCCGCCAAGCTCACCATCTGTACCCTATGGCCAGGAGTATGCATTGCCAGCTTCTGCATCAACCCCCACACCCACCCCGCCACCCCTAGCCCACGCTGGAAATCTGCCAGTGCCCCAGATTGCAGCATACAATCGGATAAGCTTTGCCAGGTTTATGGCTGGTAATTTATGGCCTTCTTTAGCAACATCTATCATGCTGTACAGTCGTTAATCCCAGAGTCTTTGCTCACTTTGCAGAAAATAGCTTGCAATTCCTTACAGTGTAGCATTTGCTAACTCACCTGTCCAGCTGTCAGGCTGGGTGGGTGTGACAAGCCACTCTCCAGTTACTTCTTTCCATCTTGCTTTGCTTAGCAAGCCAGGCCTTCTCCCTCCAAAAAACAGCAGCCAGGATCTTTATTACTCAGCCACTGTCCTGCTCTCCCACACAGCTGCTTTAGTGCTAGCTCCATACCTCAGCTCCCTGCTTCCTGGAAAAGCAGCAGGGCTCTGAGGGAGAGTGGGCTCACAACCCTAGCAAGGGTAGAACCTTTTACTGGTACAAAACAGAAGGCAGGTCGCAGGTGACACAAACTTATTTCTCCCTTAATCAAAGTCAGAGAGTAGCTGGTGGAGTGTGGCCAGAGGGTGTACACACACACTTGTAAATAATTACAGGGAGTATGAAATACCTCTATGGTCAACCTCTGCTTAGGCATGCTAATCAGAGGATCATTTTGGACCACTAAAAACTGCCAACAAATGCAAACAAACTGATATATAATGAGTTTGGCTTCAGGATAAATCACAATATATTTTACAGTCAATCTTCTTAACTTAAGCTATTAAAATTAAGCGTCCTTGTCTTGAGGCATGTCTCCCTGGACGAAAAAAAGTCACTTGGGATATTCGAAATCATGGTTAGGGAGGCTAGGTAGGGTGAAAGGATATGAGCTCTAATCAAATGGCATCTAGAAAGCATATTGATGAATTTATTTTATTTTATTTTAGAGAAAGATGTGAATGAGACAAACATACTGGAACGGAATACACTAAAATGATAAAATAGTTAAATTCAGATGTTGGAATATATACATATTCTCTCTATATGTAATTTATATGTTATTCTGTTACATGCAATTATATTATGTATACATGGTATATGTATCTTTCATTTTTTTATGTTTTCTAAGTTTCTTACAGTAAGCCTGCACTTCTGTACTTGAAGTAAACACAAGCAGCACAGATGGATGATAATGACCATTATGAATGACTGATTGACTGACGTGACCCTCATCAAAGGTGCTTGTCCCTCTCCTGTACACTCTTCAGAAAATATCAAGAGGAATATCAAGAGGGGCATTATCTGTCCATTTTTTATCTTTGGGCCCATTCTCTACTAAAATACCTCAGCCTCTTCTGGTTTCATAAGTGATTTTCTGACAGTAAATATAGGAATGAAGTTTTGATTACTAAAGAATTTAAATATTTCCAGATGTAAATGTCATATTCCTTATGGTATCCTCGCTGCTTAACTCAAGACATTCAAGGAATTGTTGAATGAATGAATGAGTGAATGAATGAAATGGCAGTGGCTGCTCTTTAAGCCAACCGAGGCAGTAGGTTCAGGCTGAAGTCATTCTGCTGACCTCGGTGTGAGCTCATTAACATCAGCACATGTCAGTGCCGTCAGCAGCAGCAGACCATGGTCTTTGCTCCTGTCCAGTCCAGGTGTAGAAGGTGCTCACACAGCACAGACTGCTGAGGGTGAGGGTGCTTCTCATGAGACTGCAGGCATCAGGAAGTTTCAACCGAATTTACATTTCACCTTGGGGTGTTGTTTCCTTATTTGTTTTATTGATGGCTTCTTCCTTGAGGGAAAATAGGCCTGGTTCCATGGAAGGCATGCACATCTCTATGTAAAGTTTCACTTGGACTCCGGTGGTTTTGCCAGGATTGCCTTTGATGGTCTCTACTCTGCCTGATGCTCTTTTTGGAGCTTGGCCTCTGACGACACAAGTAAAGTGGCATTGACTTAGATTTCAACCAAAGTATGAATCTGGGGGGTCTTCGGCCCAGGGCTGGAGTAAAACATGCCAGTAGTTGGATGGATTCAAGCCTGGAGGTTAGTGGGGTGACAGCAGCAGAAGGACAAGGAGTGAAAAATGCAAAGGTGTGGCTCAGTGGAGGGAGAAGTCATGCATCCAGATTTTCAGGGCAGATAGGAGAGGAAGTGGAGTCATGCATGAGTTAACGGACAGGGCAAAATGGAAGGGTTTTAGCATACAGACTAGCAGTATAAGCTCTGGGGCACTTGCCAGCTTTTTTTTTTTTTTTTTTTTAACACATTTGTTAGTTGTGTGACTTTGAGGAAATTGCTCTAAGCTGAGGCTTCCTCACCTGTAACATGGAAATAGTAGTAACACCTACATCTATGGAGTTGTTGTGAGGATAAATTAGATAATAGACACACAGGGTTTGGCACATAGAAAGCTTCCGGTAAACATTAACTACAGCATCATATTCTTACTGAAATTCAACAGAAGATGGGGTTTGAAAAAGGCATAAAAGAGAGAGAAGGAGAAGGAGAGGTGGTCAGGGAGGGATATGACAAGGTGAATGTTCTAAAGGTGGAGCAGTCCCATGTTATGACAGCTTCTCAACTGACCCATGGTCGTGGGTCTCCAGGATGGGTTGCAGACAGAGGTTTTTAGTTCAGAAGGTAAAGAAACTTTCAGGTTGAGGTGCTAGATGGGTTAGAGCCAACTCTGATGATGAGTGGGGCTGGGTGAAGAGCAGAGAGTGCCACAATTCTAAATGGAGGTGGGTCTGGAAGACAGTAAATGACATCAATCTACATGGACCTCAAGGAATGTCAACACCATCTCTGGGTCCTGCTGGGTGAGAGAAGGAGAAGGAGTAGCCTCCCACGAAAAAACCTGGAGATTCTTGTATCATGTGAAGAAAGAGATGTTTCTATTTAGGAAAGGTGTGGGAGAAAAAACATTATTGAAGTATTTGGAGATATTGGTAGTGAGTATTGTTTTTTGCAAAGGAGTCTAGAATGCAGTTTAATTGCGATGACTTCTTTTACAAAGGAGTCATTTGTGCTGTAAGGAATAGATTTGTGAAAGGGGGAACATTATAAAGAAAAAGAGAAGGAAGAAGGGACAAAAGAAGAAAGGGGGAAAATGAAAGAAAAAAAGAAAGAAGGAGGGAAGAGGGAAAAAGATAAATTCAACCTTGGTAATTGAAAAGGCACTCACTCTGATTCGTGGGGAATCTTTACCTATCAGTCTTGGTACCCTAGTCCTTGGGGGTATAGTCAGCTATGGCATAGACTAAAGCAACCAAATCCATTCATGTCATATCACTCATGTCCAATCTACACATGAACACCCCCCACACACCCTCTCCAGGTGGTAATGAAAGCAGCTGCCTGTTTTAGCGTCATACAAAGCTCAGCTCCTTTCCTTTTTCTCCTCCCCACCCCAACTGCCCTCAATTACCATTTTAATCAGAGTTTGAGAGGTAAGAAAGATGGAGAGAGTTGTGCAAATGACCCTGCCCCTCAGCTTGAAATTGAGGTGGGTTTGTAAAGTTCATCCTGGGCCTCTGGAGACATTCACAAAGATCAAAAATCAGCAGTTTGGTCTTCTCCACACAAAAGGAGCGAGGATGAAAGAAGCAGAGTATAAGGGCCAGGAAAGTATGTGTGCAGATTATACAAAACCTATAGATGATATTGCTAGGACTCCTCTTTATAGAACTTGAAGGAAAGCCTTTTTATCCATAATTGTATGTGAAGGAGGGGTGGGTAGGATGCATAAGGTCATGGCCGCCAGCTAACCATATTGACTCAAATGTACAGCCATTGTTTCTGGCTGAGCCTCAGGGGCAGACTGGAAGAGGGTACACCATTGACCAGAGAGAGCTACAGTCTTGGATCTCAGGCTTATTAACTTGGGAATGTGGAAAACTACCTACCTTTCTGAGTCTCATTGTCCATCTCCTGTAAATATGCCTGCCTAATAAGAATCAAATAAGCCACTGTGAAAGTGTTTTTAGCAAACTGTAAAGCTCTTTGCAAATGCAAAAATATCATTAGAGTAAGTGCTTAATAAGTACTTGCTGAATGAGTGAATAAATGGAGCTCAGCCATGGTGTGCTATTAATTTTGATGACATATTGATATCACCAGCAAGCATTTTATCGATCGCTGACAGTTCTATGAGTACTGGTCAAAACAAAACTGCAAAAACCACAAATTTCATCACAGAGTGATATATGGTTTTATACCAGTTTTCTTTGTTTCATTTGTCTCTGTCTTGTTCCAACAATTATATCGTCAGCTGCTTGAAAGCAGAGATCCAGTTGTATACAGCTTGCCCGGCATCAGCTGGGAACAATAGTTGACCTTAGTAAATATCTGGGGATTAAATCTTTGGATCTTTTGTGCACACAATTTGGGATGCTGGGAGGATGCTCATGCATGGGACAGCCCTCTGCTGGTCGGACTAAAGGGGTGGGGAAGAAGAAGGGCTAGTGGAGAGCACTCTTGAAGCGCTCTTGAAGACCTGTCTGCAGATGCCTTTATCTCTTGTGTTCAACACATGTGCCTCTAATTAAATAAGAGAAAAATGGGATGTCCACAGCAGGTGCAATTGAGCTGCAAATTTCTTCCTAGCCCTTTGGGTAGTGTTTTGCCATCTCCTAGAGGGTTAACTTATTGGCTTGCTGTGCCTTCTCTCATCCTCACTTTCAGTGCTGTGTTTCCTCTCCTTCCTGGCCAACCAAGGGCCCTTCCTTGGCAGTCCCTGCATAGAAAGTAGAATAAAAATACTGAGACTAGAAAAAAAAAAGCCTCTTACTTAAATAGAAAAGTGAGCAGGGCAAGAGAGAGAAACCCTTCAGAGGAACTTTTCCTTACTCTTGGCATCAAAATGAAGGCAGGCTCTTCCGTTTCAATGCAGTCTGCACTGAGGAGAGTGAAATTGTCTTGCCTTCATTGCATTCCATTTCATCTATCTGGAAGCCATTACAGCTTCCTTCAAGAGTCTCAAGTCCCTATGAAGAGGGTTCCTGTGAACTCTAGCCTCAGTGCATTGCTCTTCTCTGCATTGTGTCTTGCAGCAGAAACTGTGAACAGAGATGAAGTGACTTGCAGGGCTCCAGCAATTGATCCAGGATTGGATGGGAGGCAGAGGACTGGATACACCAGATAACAGGCTCCAGATCCTCAGAGAGTGAAATAAGCAGAAGGACCCATGCAAAAGGAGAGCACATAGTGCAAAGAGGCAGACAAGAGGTGCAAAGGACTGATGAATGGAGGGAGACAGATCATTTCAAACCTGAGCACCTCTTGTAAAGTGAAGGATCTTCTCTATGGGAAGGGATGGAGCTATTAAGAGGACAAATTGATTGCTGAGCAATGCCCACAAAGCTTGTTTCGTAGACCCCAAGCTCTTTAAAAAATGACATGAAACAGGTAGAAACTAGCTATCAACATGGAAACAGAAAAAAAAAAAAAAAAGAGCAGTTAGGCTATAGGTTTAAAGAGAGAATAGTAGTGATTCATCATCATACTTCAGACAGCTAAATAAATATTTACTAAATGAAGGTGATAGTATATGAAAAGAAACCTAAAAAGCAGTCCTTGAATGAGCACCTGCCTGTCCACAGTTGGACCTGAGTGGGACTTTGCTCTGGGACCACAGAGGCTTGGGCTTGGGCTTGAGAGGATCTGTCAGCTGTAGGAGCTTGTGTTGCCTTCCGCAAGGTCAAACAAGAAACTTAAAAATGTTTTGGCAGACTTATGTTATTGTAAAGAAATATACCTGCTCACTTGTTATCCTTGGTTTAGGGACATGAGGATGACAGGAAAGTTGAAATAAAGAAATGCCCAGATGGCATTTTAATCGTTAATTTCTCCAGTCTTTTTTTCCTTGATTTTTTTAGGTTAAATCATAAGAAATATGAGACTGGCAAAAGCTCATTAAGAATATTCATCCTACTTCATTCACATGAAAGTATCAGAGATTCCTAGAATGATCAAGGGATGGGAGGGGGCAGGTGCTTAGAAAGCCCCTACTTCTCTTGCAATTTCTTTTTTTTATTTTTTTTATTTTTTTTATTTTTTTATTTTTTATTATACTTTAAGTTCTAGGGTACATGTGCATAACGTTTATATCATGTATAACTCCCCAATGCAATCCCTCCCTCCTCCCCCTCCCCATGATAGGCCCCAGTGTGTGATGTTCCCCTTCCCGAGTCCAAGTGATCTCATTGTTCAGTTCCCACCTATGAGTGAGAACATGCGGTGTTTGGTTTTCTCTTCTTGTGATAGTTTGCTAAGAATGATGGTTTCCAGCTGCATCCATGTCCCTACAAAGGACGCAAACTCATCCTTTTTGATGGCTGCATAGTATTCCATGGTGTATATGTGCATTTTCTTAATCCAGTCTGTCACAGATGGACATTTGGGTTGATTCCAAGTCTTTGCTATTGTGAATAGTGCCGCAATAAACATACGTGTGCATGTGTCTTTGTAGTAGAGTAATTTATAATCCTTTGGGTATATACCCAGTAGTGGGATGGCTGGGTCATATGGTACATCTAGTTCTAGATCCTTGAGGAATCGCCATACTGTTTTCCATAATGGTTGAACTAGTTTACAATCCCACCAACAGTGTAAAAGTGTTCCTATTTCTCCACATCCTCTCCAACATCTATTGTTTCCTGACTTCTTAATGATTGCCATTCTAACTGGTGTGAGATGGTATCTCATTGTGGTTTTGATTTGCATTTCTCTGATGGCGAGTGATGACGAGCATTTTTTCATGTGTCTGTTGGCTGTATGGATGTCTTCTTTTGAGAAATGTCTGTTCATATCCTTTGCTCTCTCTCTTGCAATTTCATAGCAGAGGCAAATGAGTTCCAGAGCAGGGAGGGGCGTGTGCAGGGCACATGGGGGTGAAGGTCCCAGGTTCCTGCTTCTCACTCCCCACTCTCTTCCACCAGGCTGCACTTTCCACCTTAGAGAGAAAGAGTTCTTGGTATGACATGAACATCACAACAGATGCTCTTCCCATGGCCATGTTAGACCCGCAGATGCTTCAACCATCATTTCCTCATTGCTGTGGCTCTGAGGTGTTTTCTAAATAACACATCATCTGACTGCTTGAGGGATGGCACAAGGTTCTGCTGCAAGTCAATCATCACAGTCCTCCCCAAAAGGCTGTTTCTGTCTAGATTGAACTTTCATTGTGCACATCCTGGCTCATCAGCACTGTCAGCTCTCAGGGACTTGCTTGGTGGATGGTCCAGTGGAAATACCTTGACCTGGGCCACCTTTCCTTTTCCAGTGCACATATCCCAGGCCCTTCTTTTCTCGTAGGAAATTTACACTGAAATTTTGTTCCAAACAAAATTTAAAGTAATTATACACACATGATTTTTAGGAGATCTGAGGTCTTAAATTTTTCATGCCAAGACTTGAACAGGAAGACTGATAAAAGAGTAACCACTGTAGGTGTCTTAAAGATCTTGAGATACCATTTTTAAAAATGCAACTCAGGCTGAGGGAAATAGGACAGAAAAGAAAAACATGAGTAATGGTTCTGTGGAAAAGAATATAAGGCCATGGAGGCTGACGGCGCACAAGATGTACCATATTTCAGTAGGGACAGTAGCTGCAGACATGATCTGATGCATTCTGTTTCTGTTCCCTAAAGAGTACTTTGAAAAGTAATAGTCTAGGGACTAAAGTTATAAGAATTATTTTCTCCTTGTGGACAAAAAAATGTAGATTTATGATATTCAAGTGAGTAGGAGAGTAGGAGATTGCAGAGGGATGGAATAGACGGCGGGAGTGAGGTTGATTAATCTGGGGAATCAGAACGTGAGCATGCCTCATTCAGCAGCTGCCTGGCCATCCATGACATGGAGACCTCATGTCACTCAAAGACTCCATGGTGACTGTAGGAGTCATGTTTCTGAAAAGAAAGAATTCGGCCGGGCACGGTGGCTCAAGTCTGTAATCCCAGCACTTTGGGAGGCCGAGACGGGCGGATCACGAGGTCAGGAGATGGAGACCATCCTGGCTAACACGGTGAAACCCCGTCTCTACTAAAAAAAAAAAAAAACTACAAAAAACTAGCCGGGCGAGGTGGCGGCGCCTGTAATCCCAGCTACCCGGGAGGCTGAGGCAGGAGAATGGCGTGAACCCGGGAGGTGGAGCTTGCAGTGAGCTGAGATCCGGCCACTGCACTCCAGCCTGGGTGACAGAGCGAGACTCTGTCTCAAAAAAAGAAAGAAAGAAAGAAAGAATTCAAGGGTCGACGGTCAGAAGAGGAAGATCCTCTTCCAGCTGAACCCCCTTTGTCACTGGCAATCCCAGAAAATCTGCAGCAGGCAGCATGTGGCTTGGGGGCCCTATAGCTCCAAGGACTACACATGGACTCCTTCACTCACCTTCTACTGAGGGCCCATGTGCAACGCACACGCTGTTCTCCTGCAAGGCAGGGCCTCTGCCAGAGCCTCGCAAACACCATGTTATCGGCACTCCTCCCTGCCTTCACCACCCGCTCGCGTCCATCGTACTTAACGAGTAGCAAATCGATTCATTTGGATTTTATCTCCTTTTTATTTCCCCTACTCACCCCATTTTGGGGTTGCTAGTAAACTACATCATAGGGTAAAAGGCTGGCAGCCGGGGGGAAAGAATAAAAATGCAAGTGCAAAGCTAATGAATTAATTGGATTTTGATGTACTAAGAGTGCATAATGAACTCTCGTTTATTCAGGGATATGTTCCCAAGCTAATGTAGTGTTCTTTATTTTCTTCCTTCTCTGCTTGAGGCTGAGTAATTTAAACCTTGTATAGAACAACAAGGAGTTTTGTGGAAACAATACAAAATAATCAACCAGCATCTGATTGTCTTGTCTTTTCTTTTGAAAGCCTTTTCAAGATTCTACCTGTTGTCCATCCCCTATTAGAGTGCCTGCTTTTTGGGGGCCAGGTCTGAGTCTTATTTCAATTCACATCCTTCCTGCCTTTCATTCCCACCCAAAATACCTGATGAACATGTCAACAAATGTAATTCATTTTTTAGTAGTTTCATGGTATTTCATTGTATGATACACTGTAATTTATTTAACTAGAATCATTACTGGACACATAGATCGTTTTTCATTTTTCAGTATTTCTAACAGTACTTTGATGAGCATCCTTTTAAGTAAGTCTTGTGCACTTTCTTAATTGTTTTCTGAGGGTAAAGTCCTAGAAAGTAATGCTGAAGGAAAAAGTCAATGTGTGTCTATAAGGGTTTGGATACATGTCACTGATTTACACTCCAAAGTATTATGCCAACAATGTATAAGCGTTCCGATTTCCCTGCTCCCTCACTCGGGGGATCCTGGGAGGACATTTTCTAGAGTAGGATCTCAGTGAGAAATAACTTCCTTATATGGAATTGCTCCCAGTGGGTGGCATTAGTATTCAGGGCCTTTACCCTTGGCTCCTGATCTCTGGGCTCAAGCCCTTTCAAATCCAATACTGCATATTTGTAAAGGTCAACCTATTGTTTTCATCCTCCACTGGTTTGTCTGAGCTTGTTTGTAGATTCACCCATTTCTGTTCTGTGATGTCACCTCTGGTGGGGATGGGAGTGGAATGGAGAGTTAAAAGGTTACAAAGACAGGAGCCCCAGAAAGAAGCAACATGTCCTCGCCCACTCTTAGAAAGGCAGCGTGCTCGGAAACAAAATGTCTGGCTTGGCAGAGTCATCCTGTTTGTTCTTATTTGCAAAAAGCAAACAAAGCCAAACTTTAGTGATTTTCTTAAGATCCAGGATTCTTTATGGGCTGAACCATTTAAAACATTTGCTCTCAAACTAGAATAGTGATCTCAGCTTTTAGCCTTGGATGCTATGTCATAATTCTGGTTTATGGCAGTCCCTTGGGCATTCCTGCCTTTTAGCCATTTATTACTAGACTGAGATAAAGAGGAGATAGATTTTGAAACAAAGTTAGTGGTGAAGGAAAGGGCAAGGGTGCAGGTAGAAAGCTGAAGAGGGAAGCCAGACACAGGGGAGGCAAAGAGCCAAGGGCAGAACAAGAAGCTGGCAGAGGGGAGAGAAAATTGGAGGTGAGCGCTTTATCAAAGCCATCTGGGTTCCCAGGGCCTGCCTGCTTCAATACAGCAAGAATGCAGAAGAGCTCAGAAATCAGTGTGTAGGTGTGTTAAGGAGTGGCCCCAGTCTCCAGCTGAACTTCCCTCCCAAAAAACCACCCCAAATAAACATTTAATTTAAATGAGTTCCCTTCATCTGAAGCTCCCCCCTTCAAACCAAATTGCACCCTGAAGCCCCTCCTATATGGAAATTCTGGAGCTGTCCCCAGGAATGTCTAGAATCAGCATCAAAATGTGCAACCAGTACAACATTCTTTTTAAATATTCTGAACCTCTAGGTACCATTTGATATATTAATTATGTAATTTACTGATTAAGTGGATTAATAAAGAACCACCACTCCCGAGATTTTCTAAGGCTCTTGAGGAGAGGTTTCTTTCCCATCCTGTAAACCACAAAAGGTGCCAGGAAAGCGTAACAACTGAATGCTCATGAGGGAACCTCTGGTGCAATGGGTCCGAATCCAGGTGCCCACTTCACAGCCGCCCATCCTGCTTGGGATGGTCAGAGAGACAGGACAGGCAGCAGGAGGGAGGCCTCAGGGCCTCTGCCAGGGAGGACACAGGTACATTTCATTTTCCATAAGCTGCCAAGTGCCTTGAAGAAGTCAGGTGCTTGGAGAGCAGAGTAGGATTTCTGCAATTTGGCTTGTTGATGTATACAGATCACCTTGAGAGCACTTTTAAAGCTAATAATTGTGCTTTTGCTCATCGTTGTCTAAATCAACAACTGCTTCTCTAGAAAGTCTGACTGTGACTCTGGTCTAAAGAATGAAGATTTGGTGCACACCAGTTTCTGAAGTGATGGAGGAAAGCAAACAAGCCTGGCTTTTTCAGGGGGTTTTGTGAACGTTGGAGAAGGGTGGCATGAGCCTTAGAGAAAGCACTTTGCTAATACACAGGGATGTAAGACAGAACCTTTATCACTCAGCCAACCTGTCAGAAAGGACCCAATTGTTCATAGTTGATTGGAAAATAGAAGGCAGGAGAGTGTGTGTGAGGACAATACTAGCACTCACAGCTCCTCTTTCTCATGCATTCCAATAATGAGGCATTTTCCCAGCAGAAGTCTCCATGCTGCTTCCTGCCAAAAGCGAGGAATGAATTTGGAACTTAAGCCAAAAGAGCTTAGTATATATGTCAACACTCTACAGAGCTTTGTTAGGCTGCCCTAATTTAACTGATGGATGCCCTCTTCATTACAGACTGGGGGATCTCAAAGTGGACATTGAGGAGGCTAAGCAAAGGGAGAAATTGGGCTTGTGTCACCTCTCTTGTTCCCAAGGCTAGTAAACCGGTGTATCTTTTAATACCCTTTGATAGGCTATTGAGGAGCACGAAATAGGCAAACCGTTAGCTAAGGAATGAAGTGCTTTCATGGGGGGTTGCTAGTTTGCTAAGTGTTGATGGATCTTGTCCAGAAAATAGTGCAAGTAATTTTTGTGTCCCAAGAAATGTGTTGACTGCTCTGAACACTTGTTGAATCATAGCCTATGTTCATCCACTTGCCTTTTTACTGGCTTTCCCCATTCCCTTTTTCTTTTCCTGGTGTGGCCAATCTAAGAGAGGGCAAATTCCTGCCCTTATGTTAATTGTATGAAAACATACTTTAAAAGAAGGAAAAGGGAGAACCATGTCAGATGTATTTCAGTCCCATGCCAATGTCATGGACTCATTGCAAGACAAATTTGTGGGAACACAAGAGACCCTTTCATGGGCAAATACATCTCCTTGTTTGGCTGAATCTGCACGGGGTGATGGGACCAATCACACTCCCTGATTCGGCCTCTCCATTTGGTCAAACCACTGATTCTATTGATCTCTTCATGGAACTTAGCCAATCATTTGATTGAATTAATCAACCTGAGTGGTTGTTTTTGTTTTCGTTTTCCTAGTAGAGACAGCCAATGCCTCAGGTTATCATTAGATATTTTACTTCTGGTGTTTGGAGCCTGGCAGAGAAAAAGCAAAATTGACTGCTCATGACAGCAGCTAAAAACTGGCAGCTTTACATAGCCAGCCAAATCCCTCTGTCCCTTGTCAGACAGTCTGCGTCAGGAGGGAGACTTCCAAGCAGTGACCTTTACTGAGCCCCAGTGGCTCTCCTTTGGCCATGCTGTTCTACCACATCCTGTCTCTTGTTCTCTGCAGGGTCCACCCGAGACTTGTATTTCTGCAAGAATTCCTTGGGTGTGGTTTTGTGTTCTCCCCTGCTTAGTCATTCAGCCATAACTTTTCCATTTAGAATTCTACCCTGTCTATGGTTCAGCTCCCTAGTTCAATATTTTACATTTATCTCTATTGAATTCCAGTTACCTTCTGTTACAAGAGGCACTTAAATTATCTCAGCCTTGCTCCTTAGGCTCAGACTCCAAGTCCAGAACAAATCTGTTTAGCACTTAGGAATTATCGGCCATGTGAGGCACTTGGGCATATAAATGTGTCTGAGTTGAGCATTTATTGAATGATGGTGAGTGTGGAAGACTTGGTTAGAGAACTTGGGAGCCACTGAATTTATAAAATTGCCATCAGGCTTCTTCAGTGCTGGAGAAAAAATGGACTGGAAAAATTACTTACAGAGTGAGAAAATAAATGTAACAATATAGCCTATAGAAAAGGAGGAGCTAACATTGTGAACACCTACTAGATTTGAGCACCATCACGTACATCAAAATATAATGTAACCTCTTTTGCCAAGGAGATTTACAATATATTGTGTCATTAGCCCTCTTATTCTTCTTCCACAGGTGTTGGCAGGAAGTCATGTGAGTTTTCTCATATTTCAGGGCTGGAAGTTTGCTTCAGAAAGGGGAAAGAGGTTGTGATATGTGAGGAGTGGTCCCCAGCTGAAGTGGTCTATTTTAATATTCTTGCCAATGGATCGTGGCCACTGAAAACAGACTCAGGGGCCCAGGTTTCATGAGTCTCACAGGTGTCCAGAATAAGGGACTGTGTACTGCAACATTATATGTACCGAGCCATTATAGAAAAGTCCCGTCTCTAATGTGGGAAGAAATGAAAGGTGAATCATTCCAACCAGTTTCTTTCCTTAGATGCACTCCTACCATTTTGCAATCTAGATTTGATGGACTCTTTAAGTTCTGAATACAGCAGAGTTTGTTAGCTTCTGTGTTTTCCTCCTCTGAAAATCAGGTCTTAATTCAGGCTTAAGCAGATGACAATGGATCCAGTGAGCATCTCTAGTACCATAAAACCCTACCAATTATGGGGCCAAAGAGCTCAAGGAGGCTAAAACGCCTCTTGCATCCATTAATTCATGGTTTTCTTCTGGTTCTCTGCTATTCTGCTATTCTTTGCCTCCATGTCGGTGAAGAGAAGAAAAGAAAGGAGGAAGAAACCAATCATAGGAGGTGCAGCTGGCATGGAAAGCGATGTATGTATGATGATTATGCTGCTTTCCAATTGTTTGAATGTTGGGTCCCCTTATCTCCTTCAGAAGTAGACAAGCAATAGCATTGTTTCTGAAGAGAGAGGAGAGAAATGAGGTGACAACCTGAAATAATAGTGAGGTAACCCAGAATGCTGTTCAGTGAATTCAATATATTAATACCATGTAGAAAAGATGGAAAGAGAAACACATAACCAAAGACAAATACAATAGAGTATTATAGGCCTGTAAGAATAGTGCCAGACAGGCTAACACTCAGAATGAGCAGAGACTTCAGAAAAATGCCAGAGACAACAAAAACGGCTTTCAGTAGCTATGTTCTGAATTAGAAGAACAAGGAAGGGACAAGCTCACTGCTTGGGGAACTCGGTGCAAGGTTAAAGATGAGAAGAGAAAGGAGATTCACTCAAGTATTTTATTTCTTTACCAAAAGGCAAGATCTTTCAACAGAGAGGCACAAAATCGATTTTGTTAAAATAATCTTGAAACTCAAACTGGATAAACAAATTTAAGTGGTCACCCAGAGGCTTTAAAAGTTTTCAAATCTGACAAGTTTTATGCCAGAATTTTTAAAAACGTGTATAAATGCTCATAAAACCACAATTTAGAAATGATTAAGGAAAAGATACCAAAAGACAAGAGATGAGAAAAACTGGATTTTTTTTTTTTTTTTTTTTTTGTAGAAAGAAAGCAGATTTCAGATTGTACGGCCTGCTGGATTTGATACTGATCATCATAGAAATCCTAAGATGAATTACTGTTCAAATGGTTTATGGCCTCTTGGATGAGAAGCAGTAATCACTTCAAACTAGCATGGGTTCACTGAGAACAAGGCGTATTAAGTGGAATCCCATTTCCATATTCCACCAGCTTGCTAGTTATGTAAATCAGCTAAATACCGCCAATATGGCAAGGCCCCTGACAAAGTTTGCCTTGATATTCTTGTGGACTGAACAGAAATTGAGAGCTACATCATGGTTAATTGACCAGTCATGCCCAGGCAACTGATTACATCAACATCTGAGAACATCTTTTCATAAATCACAGGGTTTTATCTTTGGCTGTATCCTTTATTTTATCAAATCAGATGAAGATGCAGAAAGCATGATTATTGAGTTCATGGATGGGATAGCAGAGTTAGGACTCAAAATATCTCTACAGACTATAGGACTGCCTAAAACTAACAAGGTGAAATTCAACGGGGATAGAACTAAAGTCCTGCATTCAGGTTTAAAACAAAACCTGTGCAGGTACAGACTGGGGATACCTGGTTTAAGAAAAATTCATGTGAAAAATACTTAAGATTTACTGTCTGACAAAAATATCAATAGCAGATTACAAGGTGTAAGACTGCTAAAACATTTTCTGCAATCTCAGACCACTGCTAGACAGACGTATTCTATCTAAGACAAAAGAGACAATCGTCTCATTTTCCTGTACCAGTGTTCCTGACAAGCCAGAACTTCTCCAGGGAGAACAAATACAATGGTGAGTCATCTCAGAAGCTTGCCATAAGAGTAACTAGGCAGTGGCTGGTCGAGCTAAAGGTATTTCTAGCTATATAACCTAAAAAAGTTATTGCACTTGTGTATAAGAAGACACATATAAGTATGCTCCTAGCAGCATTCATTGTTATGGCTACAAACAGAAATAACCTGAATGTCCATCAACAGGAGAATGGATAAAGAAAATGTGTTATATTCATGAATTTCACAGACATAATTAGAATGGAAAAAGGAAGTTGAATAAGAATACCTAAAATATGATAGCATTTATTTACATCTAAAAACATGTACAATAATGATATTTATTGTTCAGTGATACAAATGTATGAAGTAAAGTAATAAAGAAATTCGGGGAGTGAGAACTACCAAATCCAGAGCAGTGGTTATGTCTCAGTGGAAAGGGAGGGCAAGGTAGTATGTGGTGGAAAAACACAATTCTTATTCTATTTACAATGTTTACTTTCTTAAGCTGGTGGTTGGATATATAGGTCCATATTAATTCACTCTGTTTATCATTTTCTATGTTTGAAATATCCATAATGCATTTTGGGGGAGGAATTTTAAAAATATATTATAATGAAATTCACATGGCATAAAATTGACAATTTTAAAGTGAACAATTCAGTAGCATTTAGTACATTCACAGTGTGTGCAACCACCAACTCTATCTAATTTCAAAGCATTTCCATCACTGCAAATGAAACCATATATCCACTAACTAGTTTCTCTTCATTCCCCATAGAAGGGTTTTTGTTCATTTGTCTGTTTGTATAGTGAAATTTTTTAAAAAATAGATTTTTAGTTTTCAGAGTGGTTTTAGGTTCACAGCAGAAGTGAATGAAAGGTACAGACACTTCCCATGTGTCCCTACCCCAACACATGCACAACTTCCCCAGCTATCAACATCTCCCACCAGAGTGGCACATTTCTTATAATTGATAAACCTAAATTGACACATCATTATTCTACAGTTCGCGTTAGGATTTGCTCTTGGTGTATATATTTTGGGTTTGGACAAATGTATAATGACATGTATCCACCATCACAGTATCACACAAAGTAGTTTCACTGCCCTAAAATTTCTTGCTGCTCTGCCTATTCATCCTTCTCCATACTGAGTTTTTAAGGAGGGTGCTTTAAAAAAATTGTAATGAAGGAAAGAGGAAACATAATAACTATTTTTAAACATCTTAAAATTTTTCCTGTGGAAGAGAAATACAATTTTTATCCTGTAAAGCTCCCATGGGATCAATAAGGGGGTACCAGAAGAAGGAAGAGTTTGGTTTAACATAAGGAGGAACATTCTAACAAGATTGGAGCAGTATGTCATAGTTGTTCAGAATATGGCTTTGAGTTAGACAGCATTGGGTTAAAATCTGCCTAACACACTCATTTTGGAAAAGTTGCCTAACTTCTCTGAGCTTTAGTTTCCTCATATATTATAAGGTAAATATTAATAGTACTGAACTAATAGAATTACTGTGAGAAATAATTTCAATGATGCATATACATTATAGAGTAGTGAATAGCATAGAATAAGGGCAGCATAGATATAAGATAATTATTAAAAAAAAAAAAAAAAAAGAAAGAGTTGTCCATAGGTAGAATGGCTATGTTGTACGACAGTGAGTTTCTCAAAGCTGTCAAATTTCAAGTTGAGATTGGATGTGGACTGTCCAAGCTGCTGGGGAGAGGGAATTCTGCAAAAAAAAAGGATGTTAGGGTAGATGTTTCCTGTTATCCTCCTCACACATTGTTGAATCTAAACAGTCTTTGAAACTGAATAGTCATATTGTTGGGTGCTTCAAGTATAATGTATATTGGTTATTTACTGCTATGAATAATATTACCACAAACTTAGTGGCTTAAAACAACACACATTATCATACCACTTCTGTGGGTCAGGAGTCTGTGCATGGCTTTGTTGGGTCCTCTGGCTGAGGGTCTCATCTGAAAGCTACAACCTAGATGTTGACCAGTACTGTGGTCTCTTCTCGGTTGGAGAAAAGTCTGCTTCCAATGTCATGTGGTTGTTAGCAGAATTCAGTTCCCTCTGGCTTGCGGGGCTGAAGGCCTCAGATTCCTGCTGACTGTCTATGAGAGGCTGCCCTCAATTCCTGGCGATTATTGGGCAATGGGGAGACATCCTCAGCTCCCTGTCTTGTACTGGAAACATAGGCCTTTCCAATGTGCCTTCTTGCTTCATCAAAACCTTCAAGGGAGGGAGTCTGCCAACAAGATGTCACAATTGTACACAACATAATCATGGAAATGACATCTCAACCGTTTTGGTATATGCTGTTGGTTAGAAGTGCATCAGTGGTCCCACACACACTCATGGTGAGGAGACTACATAAGGGCATGAGTACCAGGAGGCAAGGATCATGGGGGCCATTTCTGAGTTTGTCTGCCCAAGGAAGGGGACTGTGCTGAGGACACAGGAGTACTAGTGCCTCCCTGAGTCCATGAAAGGGGGCAACAGAGGAACCAGACACATGTACGCAAATACAGAAGAGCACAACTGAGACTGAGAAGGAAGGAGCAAGAGGAAGACAGTCAGGGAGGCTGAGAGGCCAAACCACCAAAAAAGCAGAGTTCAGAGAAGGTGAGTGTAACAGGGACACCCAGGCTTACTGAGCAGCCATTATGGATGATGGGGGGTCCTGCTTGGAGAGAGGACAGGCTGCACCAGAAATCCTGCCAGAAAAGGTCTTGTTTTCACAGAGCTTAGAGAGACAGTTTTTGTCATAATGTATTTTGGTACAAGTTGGATTTAGAAAAAGATGAAGGATGTATGCTAGAATCAGGTTTGGTTCTGTACCAGGCAGTATACCAGTCCTTTATGCACTTGAATATGCTTCATCCTTCATGAACATTACTCGTGTTGTGCTATATGTGGCTAAAACTGCCTGCTAACTGATCTGGATGTGTTGAGCTTGGTGTTTATATTGTTACCCTTCTGCTGAGGAGGTGGAAAAGAATCAAAGGGCAAAGAGCTAAGGCCAAAACCAAAGGATGGCCTTCCCCAGTGGCCAAGGAGCACATCTTCAGAATGGCTCTCTATTTCATTACATGCCAACAAGGCTGTCAGTCTTCTTATTTGGAGATGTATTTGCAGAGGGGCCCAGGAACTCAAGTTGCAGCCCTGGCTGCCCCCAATTTGATACTTTCTACATGATTATTCTATATAAGTATCCAGGGGTGGAGCAGGCTGTCTGAGCCTGTGTACTTTGCTTTGAATAAGGTCTAGAGAAGCTTCGAATCATTGAACAACACATTCATGTAAAGCTGGCAGTAAGATGGTTGGTGATAATCTTATAGTCATGCAACTCATGGTTGGAAGGAGCCTTCTAGCCAAATCCTCCTATTCAAGGCTAAACTCAGGGATAACTTGGGGCAGCTACTTTTGATTCTTCATGGTTTTATGCTTCTGGTTTTTGGTTAACAGTAAAGTAAGGAGACTTTTAAATCTCTGGAAAATGAAGGTTTATTATGAGTTCAGAAAATGGATATAAGAGCTTGGGTTTGAGACCAAATAGCCTTGACAATATTTTCCCCAGATGACTAGCTCATGGTGTGTTTCAGTTATCATTCCATCAGTAGAGCTGAATTTTGCATCTTGTGTCTTCATCTCAAGTCAAAACCTGAGGAGATGTATTTTTTGCTCTCAGTTGTTGGTGAGTCAGCACTAATGTGCTTATGAATCAGGCAGTGTGGGTGAGCCATGCATTCATCAATACTCTGGAATAGAGGGGCAGCCCGGGAGCTGATGTCTTTATAGAATACCAGGGAAGTTCTTCCAGGTGTGGGCCTAGCCTGAGAGGTTTTATTAGGAACTAGAAAATGTGCTTCTAAAGGAGTAACTGGAGTTGTCTATCAGCTCCCCTTCTGATACTTGCAAGAATTTGATTACTCAAATATCTGAGATTTTTCTCCTCTGTATGTATCTATAGAGGATGGGGAAGAGTAAAGGGGAGAAAAGCAGGGACCCATGGAATACCTTCTCTGGATCAGGCACTGTGTAAGGTTCTCTTCTAATGTTGTCTCATTTGACATTTACCATTCCCTCTTTTTTTTTTTTTTTTTTTTGAGGCGGAGTCTCGCTCTGTCGCCCGGACTGGAGTGCAGTGGCCAGATCTCAGCTCACTGCAAGCTCCGCCTCCCGGGTTTACGCCATTCTCCTGCCTCAGCCTCCTGAGTAGCTGGGACTACAGGCGCCCACCACCTCGCCTGGCTCGTTTTTTTTTGTATTTTTAGTAGAGATGGGGTTTCACCGTGTTAGCCAGGATGGTCTCGATCTCCTGACCTCGTGATCCGCCCATCTCGGCCTCCCAAGGTGCTGGGATTACAGGCTTGAACCACCACGCCCGGCCCACCATTCCCTCTTTTTTTGCTTTCTTGAGCTTGCAGCAGCTAGCACTATGCTTAATCCATACTAGAAATTCTACACAAGTTGCTTAACTGAAAAGAATTAAATCATCAAATGGAGGTTGAAGGAGCACTGACTAGAGAGTAAAGAGACCTGTATTCTAGCCTAGCCCTTGCTGACTGCTGGATGACCTTGGCATAACCATCCACTGTGCACCACAGATTCTCCATTCATAAAATGAGAAGGTGAATAAGATGATCTCTAAGGCTCAGTGAGCTCCAACTCCCAATGACTGTATGATTGAATAGACAGAGGAGTGAGAGAATCCTGGATTTCACAATGGAAGACATAACTAAAACAAAGAGAAGCATTCTACTCAGCAACTCAGCCTCCTCAGCTATGGACAAGCTCAGGGGTAGGGCTGGAGAAATCATGGAGCTGGGAGACTGTCCTTAGCAGGGCCAGCATCCCCATGGGCCATGCCTAGAGCCTTAGCCACCAAATAGTGCACTGCCCCAGCTGGCTCTTGGCAAACATAGTTTTGCTTGAGAAGGCACCAAGTAACTAGCTGGAGAAATAATTACCAAATTGCTAGAAATAATTGCCATTTCCAAACAAATAAAACCCTATGCTATCTGTCAATTCCCTGAGAAACATATACACTTACAAAATTACAAGCAAGAGCTCATTACCTGAACTCTGATGAGCACCAGCCTCAAAATATGCCTTGATTTGAAAAAGTCAGAAATGCAGAAAGGATATCTTTTTTTTTTTTTTGACATGTAGGACATCTTTTTGTTAATCCCTTAGGAAGATGTATAAGCATGTATTTGTGCACTCATGCACAAATCCAAGTTTAGAGATAGGAGTGCCATCTGTAAAGTAGAAATGATAGCACCTTTGGCTCTTGGCTCAGCCTACAGCATTAGATTTTGTCTGGCAATGCAGAGCTTTGACTCCACTCCACACTTAACAAGAACAAAAGCTAACACAGAGTGAACATATGCAGCGGGCCTTTGAAAAGTATTGAAAATGCTAAGTCACTGGGTGTTTGACAAGGAAGGAAATGTGCCCATTTCCAGCCATCCCATGAGAGAAGAAAGACGGCCTGTTTCTGGCCATCTTTCATCAGCATTCAGCTCACTGCAATTGTTCATTTTGTGGGATGCCTAGAGTTTAAGATAATGCATTTATTCTGCCCACAGAATGACAGTATTTCCATTAGTGCATTTTGAATCCTGTTTTTCCAGAATTGGGTAATTATTGTTTGTGTGTGTATGTGTGTGTGTGCGCGCGTTCCTGTATATGCATATGTATGATATGTATGTATATCAACACAAATGTCTGTGTGTTTTAAGATGGGTTGAAGTTATTTATCATACACTCAAGTCCCCTAACAAATTCATTCTTAGAGCCCCTTTATATTATTATTGTATTTTTCTTTCTTTCTGAATTGAAAATGCTGCAGAACTGAGGAGTTACTCTCGTCTTAATTACCACAGAAATATTGCTAATTAGAAACAAGGGAAGAAGTGTTAGGGATTTGTCTCAGAATCAAAGACAGCATTATTTTCCAATGGATATTAAAAGACTTGCAGAAGAGGCTAAGATGATGTGGTGGATAGAGTTGTGAAGTGATTTTAGGGCCCCAGTGGTAAAGGGCTGGAAGAGGAAATTAAATATCTGGGAGGAAAATGTTCTCAGATGTTGGAATTATGCCTGCAGCCATAACACTGGATGCTGTGATCCTGTCTACCTCAATCACAAAATGGATCAAGAGATCTCCAAGGAATCTGACGGTGGAAAAAGTGTTGGTGGTTCACACATGAGCCCTTCTAATCCACTTAGCCCTCAGCAGCCATTGAGGGTGGACACAAACCCTAATGTTTTGAATATAGTGTCTTTCATCCTCCCCACTTTTCCCATCTCATCTTTTCCTACCATTTCTTTAGCCTCAAACTTAGTGTGTGTTTGAGGAATAAATCAAAAGATTAAAATATAATGTGAAATCTATCTTCGGTGATGTATTTCACGTGGCAAAGCCCCTGTGTCTGTGGAAGACTGAACTGGATGAACAGAGGTCCAAGCAGACCATATGTGATGGCCTGGGTGCCTCATGGTTCCGATCAAGAGGGCTCTCAGGTCTAGTTCAAATTCCCAGGCTGCAGACTGGCCAGGGTGGCCACCCCTAACCATGAAGTCAACGCTATACTCACGATTTATCTGTTTAGGCTCAGTGTTCAAATGTTTCAATTCCTGAAGCAAAGAATTAAATCTGGAGGCGTGAGAAAAGAAGCAGGAATAAGATCCAAAAAGTCAGAACGGGAGTAATTCAGGAACGGGAAGGAAAAGGTTAGGAATTGATGTGGTGGACAGACAGGGAAGATAAAGAATAGAAAGACTCAATATCACAAAATTAGAAGACCTCAAATAGACAATGTACCAGAGATAACGACTTCTTCTAAAATTGTCCCGTATTTCCCCTTGTCTTACATAGATGGCTTCAGTCAGCCCATGAAGTAGCAGAGACTTTGGAGTCCAGGCTATGTGACAATGAATAAGCCAATCAGCCTCTAAGAGTTCCAGTTTCTTCTCTGTACAAATTCCTCACCCTGAGTACTGCACGTGGTTGTTAGGAAGATCAAATGAGATAACATATGTGCAAGGACTTTGTAAACTGGACAGCACTGTATGTGTAGAAGACATGATTACAGTTGTGTCTCAGCTCTCTACAGGTGGATCCTGCCATTCAGAACATTGTGGGGGTTAGCAGAAGGAACTGGATGTATATGCTTACCTGCAAGGACATCACTGTCAAGTCAGTTTAAAGTTATCAGAAACAATGCTTTTCCACCTCCCACCCCTACCATGAGATGAGAAGACAGTGTTCTTATTATCAAAGTGCTATGTAAATTAGATAGTTTTCTATGACCTCCTAGCTACCGACATGGAATTAGAAAAGTCAAACAATACTATAAGATTTTTCACACACAAAAAATGATTTCCTGGCTCATTCCTCCTCAACCCTGAGAGCTGTTCCTCAGGGCAACAACTTTTAGTCATTTATTTTAGTATTTACCTAAATAAGTTCAGATAATATATTTCCATGGCTATTTCTTGAGTATGTTTTTGCTTTTCAAATGTAGAAATCATGTTGATTTAAAACTGTTGAAGATAAGGACTTAGACCCTTACAACCCTGCTTCCACTCCATTCACCACACACGCTCACACAGGTGCACACACATTGCCCCTCCCCATTCTTCCAATATATGTAGTTAATTACAATCATTGTTTAAGTTGATATTTTGTATTTTCATTATTTTACTTTTGTTAGTATTATTCACAACAAAGCAGTGTCAAAAACAATGATCACATTTCTCCTCTTCTATAACTTATTGGTTGTCCTGGAGTTTAATTTTTAATCTTCTCATTTTTCTTTGTTCTTAATTACAATTATTAGCAAGCCCTTTGACAAACCATATTGAAAACAGATAGGTATCCTAAGCCGTGTGTCATTTCTGCATTTTCCTGGGAGATGTTCCCGACCTGGTTGCTTTCTAAGTCTGCAACACTCAACCCTTCTGAAACTCCCTTCACTGGCACCTCAGAAACTCCTTTTTCCTTTCTCCTCTTTAAGATCCTCTGATTTCCAGACCCAATGTTTTCCCGCTTCTTGGATTATTCCTTTGTTTTGTGGCCTGCACCCTCCACTAGCTTCCTTAGAAATGGTGCATCAGAGGTAACTATTTTGAGACTGAAGACTTAATATCTGAAAATGCAATTATCCCTCTCTCACAATTTGTTTGGGTATGTATCGTTATGCTGAACGAATAATGTATCGTTATTGTTTTCACTCAAAGTTTTGAAGAAACTACCCCATTGTCTTTTAGAACCCAGAGTTGCTCTTGGAAGTCAGATGCCATTCAGATTTCTAATATTTTGTCACCTGCCTTTTGTTCTCTGGAAATTTCTAATGAGCTCCTCCATAGAGGAGAACTTTCTTATATATTTCTTTAATAATTTTCACCCAGCTATTTTCTTTGCTTTTCTCTTTCTCTGACTCCTGTTGGTTGGAAGTTGGACCTCCAGGGATGGATCACCTAATTTTCTTATCTTTTCTTTCCTATTTTCTATCTTTGTGTGCTATTTTCTGGGAGATTGCCTCACTTTTATCTCCTACACATGGTGTCAATTTAAACATTTTTTTCCTGTTATCTTAATCTTTAATATCCAAGAGCTTTTTCTTGTTTTCTGAATGTGTCCCTTTGTAAATAGGATCCTATTTTGTTGTTTTATGGATGAAATATTGTTTTTGCTTAGTTTTTTTTTCCTGTTCCCTGCATTTTCTGACTCTCATTTTCTTCTTTGTTTTGATTTTTTTCTATACTAGAGACTTCAAATGTCTGCTAATTTTTTTCTAGTCATATCTTAAGTTTAAACGAGGCACAAACAGCAGATTGGATGCTGTGTGCATATCTGTGTATATACATGTGCACACACGGAGTTGAAATAGGGTAGGAGAGGTATTATTAGCTTCTTTTCTACAGAGACATTGTTCCAATCTCCTTCTCAAGGTGGTGAGGGAAAGGAGAAAATGACTGAACGGGGAAAAGATTGGGGGGTGAGCGGGAGAGAGTCCCATGGCTCAATATAGAAGCCTCACTTAATACCCCTGTTTTTAGTACTTCCCCTCACATCTACTATTCTTTGTGACAGATATCCTCAAGTCTAGAGTCTATCTGATTCAGCATTTCAGAGGGTAACCTCTTGCCTCCTGTGGAGGTGAGGGTTGGAAAGTTGTTTGGCTGGGTAGGGGCAGAGAGGGACTCTAGCGGGTCTAGCAGTTCCTCATGCAGCCTTCTGCCTGGTCTTCCAGTTTGCAGTGCCATGTGCACCCCATTCTTCAGAGGCCCTTATCTCTCTACTTCCTGAGTCCCTAATCAGATTGTTACTTTTTGGCTTCCCCTTCTGAAGGCGCTTTTTCTGTTCTTCTAAATTGGTGACCTATGTCCACCTGTTTTCCATCTTGCAAAATTTGTTGGCCACTTCTCCTCTGTTGTAATAGCCTCCCTTTATGGGTTTAAATCTTTATTACTTTTAGAGAGTGTGTTAGCATTCTATTGCTGCACAACAAATTATCACAAACATAGCAGGTTAAAACAGCACAAATTAACTATCTCACAGTTTCGTGGGTCAGGAGTTCAGGGAGTTTTAGCTGGGTACTTAGCTCAGGTTCTCAGACTGAGATCATGGTGTTGACCAGCTGCACCCTCATGTAAAAGCTTGACTTAGGGAAAGACTCTTCCAAGCTACTTCAGGGTGATGGCAGAATTCATTTCCTTGTAGTTGTAGGGCTGAAGTCCCCATCGTCTTGCTGGCTGTTGATGAGTCTCAGATCCTTGCTATGGGCCACCTCCACTCAGCAACAGAGAACCTCTCTTGCACTGAATTTCTTTTATGCTTCCCTCTCTGCAACAAGCTGAAGAAAAGTAAGGCTTTCAAAGTTCTCGTGTGATTAGGACAGGCCCACCTATATAATCTTTCTGTCTTAACACCAAACTGTGTCATGTAACATAATATCATCACAGGAGTAAAATCGGATATTCATAGCTCCAAGGATTACACAGAGCATGTGTAACAGGAGGGGAGAAATCTTGCAGGCTATCTTAAGATTCTGCCACCACAGTGGTGAGATTTTTAGGAGGGAGCAGAAATAACTATGTATGTTTAATCTTCTGTGTTTGATTAGAAGGCTTTCATGCCCTCATTGATGCATTGCCATTGTTATTGCCTTGCTGTTTTTAGTATCAGTGTTTGAGACATTGCAACAAACTTGACTCTGAACGTTTCATGTGTGAGTGGTGCTCTCTTCAGTTATGGCCCAGGAAGAACAAGATTTCCTCCTCTTTCACCCAAATGAGTAAATCTCATGTACCTAAGGACCCAAAGCAGACCCTCAGTGGGCTCCCCTGTTCCGTTCCTATCAGGGGTCTGGGGGCCAGACTGGAGCAATGTAACTCTGTTTTGTTCTTAATGGTCCTGGTGCACACAATCAGGTGGGTCTGCCGCTCCTGGCACGTGCGTAAATTTTGTGTACTGGTCCTAGCAGCTGCAAGAAGATATTACCAATGAGAGACAGCACCTTGGCACAGGGACATGGTGATTTTTCCTGTCTTGGCAGATCCCAATGGTAGTTGTTGTATTCAGTGATGAATCACTAATTTCTAGAAACCTTGACTGGAACCTGAAGGCGGGAGATAAATGTGATTAGGGGTGTTGCTCTGAGCATTCCAGCAGATAAATGGCCAGTCATGACTAACGGATGGTTTTACATTTCCTAAGTGTAATCAAGTGAGATGTAACCAATATTCTGTAGTTCATTAGCTTCATGTCTTCTAACCTTCACTGTCGGGTGCTCCCCATGGAGAGGCTCCCTGCCCACCCCACTTTTTTTTTTTTTAATTTTGCTTACAGTAAAACCAGCAGGAGAGCCAGTAGCAGGTAACCAGCAGAAAGAGGGACCCTGAGGGGAGAGAAAGGTCATGCACAATTTGGTCTTAGATTAAAGGGATAGAAAAGAGAAAGAGCAGATGTAGGAGGAGGGAGGAGACTGACACAGAGGAGAGTGGTCTGTTTTGGAATCTTTCTGATGCTGGCACATTTCTCATTATAGCCAACTTGGCATCAGTAAACCAATAAAATGTGTGTAATATTTGGAAGAAATTCGTTGAGGAGCCTCCTCGTGCAACTACTAGATAGAGTGGCAGCAGGGCATGTCTTACTCTATATACCATTCTGCCTTCATTCTTAGCAAGGGGCTCTGGGCTTCCTCTTCAGAAAATCTACTTTATTCACTGTCCTGGGAAAAGGAGAGTGGAGAGACAGGGTTCTAAAACTGTAGAGACAGGGTTCTAAAACTGTATCCTAGGGAGGATCTGAGATTCCTCTCTGCAGAAGTGCTCAGAGCCCCTGGGTAAGAGCTGCCTCAGTTGTGCCAGGTGTATGGTCTGCCTGGTCCACCATGGAGTCAACAAGGACCCGGCTGCTGTCTCACCTGGATGTGATTTGAACAGCTCCCCACCAGGTCTCTGCCTCAGATCTTTGCCCACATGAATCCACCTTCCATGCAACCACCTTTAGCTTTCTACAACCCAAATTTAATCATCTTAGATTCCTACTTAAAAAATGTTTATGGACTCTAATTGTTGACAGAGCCAAGTACGAGGCCAAATTTCTGAGCATAACATTCAATGCTCTCTACAGAGTGGCTTTAACAGTGTCAATTCTAGCTGCTGTGCCCCACACACCTGTGCTTTAGCCCCACTGACTTGTACTTCTCGCAGAATCGCTCTGCACTGTCACACTTTGATGCCTTTGCACATGCTGCTCCTTCTGTCTAGAGTGACTTTTCTTCCCTCTCCTTTCCTTTCCTTTCTCTTTCTCTTTTTCTTCCTTCCTTCCTTCCTTCCTTCCTTCCTTCCTTCCTCCTCCCTCCCTCCCTCCCTTCCTTCCTCCCTCCCTCCCTCCCTCCTTTCTTTGTCTAAATGAGAGAAAGCATGCCACCCATCCTTCAAGTACCAGCTCAGTCTCATTTCCTCTGCAGATCTTTCCTTACCACTCATTCCTACTTCATCTTTTCCTCCTTAAGGCACACAGCGGTCTGCAGAGTGGGCTGGCAATTAGCTAAGAAGAAGTAAAGATTATAGAGGCTCAAAGTTGTGGGGAAGGGGTTGATGGAGTTGTAGGCTCTTTCAAGGAGGCTGGCAACAGTCCCACATAAAAGGGATTTCAGGGATATGTGGCTTCAGCGTGACCCAGGTGGGAATCATCAGTCAGATGTGGAGGGCGCTGGGGCAGAGATGCTGATGTCCGAGCTGCTGGAATGAGCTGTCTGTGGTGCTCCTGGGTCAGGATCTGCTATGCTTGCAAGAGGCAAAGGGGCCTACTGGAAGACAGAGGACCTCTGCCAAGCATAAGACAGTTAATGTGTGTGCCATGCCTGTCCTGATAGTGATAGCTCCTAAATGGAGTGTGGGGATGAGCTAGGAAGACAAAGTACTGTACAAAGTGCAAAGGAAAGAAGAAAGGGGAAAGAGACAGGCACTTTGCAGAGCAGTGCCCTTTGCTCACTGGCCTCCAGTTCCTTACCTGGGAACAAAATCGAGTCTGGCCAACTTGAGGTAAGCCTGTGCCCACTTGTGCTCCATGACCTCCATGACCCTTACTTTACTCACCTCACTGCCAATCTTGGGAAATTCACTTGCTTTCTTTGCCCACATATCTTTACTTACAATGGAGAGAAGTCTTCAGACTTCTGAAGAGGCCAGAGGAATCCTCTCCAGTTCAGAGCATCCTCTGAACACTGAGCTGACATGGGGTGATCTGACAACTCACACCACGTCCCACAGGCTCGATAGTGATGAAAGGCCACTCACACTTTGAAATGCCTTCTGAAAGGCACGCCACACTTGGGTACTTGATTGTGTGATATCATTTTAGATTTCTCCAGCTTTGAACTCTGAAAAGCAACTCTGCCCTCGTGGCCCCCCTACCTTTAGGAGGCTGGAGGGAAGTTCCACATCCCATTAGCCGTGTCCTGATCCTCACAAAGAGACAGTGGACCCAGGATATCTTTAAGATGGGAGATGGCCAGCAATTCTGCTTCTTGCTTGATGGATGCTACGCCAGCAGGTTCTGTCGCTCTGTAGCCTGTTTGTCCTTAGCCGTTTTATATACACTCCACTTAACCTCACCCTCATGTCAAAGCAGCCTCTTTATGTCCATGTTGCCCATTATCCTGGGTAACTTATTTGAGAAAGAGCCAGGTCGTCTTCTGTGCGCCCTTGGCTCTGGCACAGTGCTGGGCACATCATGAGCACAAGTGCACCACAAAAGTGAGCTTGACTTCCTCCTCTGAATCAATACTTTGATTCTTCTGCTGCCCCTTATAATCTAATTTTTCCCTTCTTCATTTATTTTTTCTCACATTCCAGTTCCAGTCTGGCTGACAAGGGCTCAGAGGAGGCTGTGAGCAAACCAACCTGGTACCCCAAATGGAAGGCTCAGTGTTCTTCACATCCCAATTCCACTATCCAGGAAGCCAGAACTTTCTCCTTTGGAGGCATGCTCTTTATACTTCCCTGCCACATCCCTCATCTATAATGCATACAGCCCATCTCTGGCATATCCTCTTCCCAGGCCATGCGTATAGCTCAAAATCTTTCTGTACCTCTGTGAGAGGCAACCTGGCATGGTAGTGAAGGACCTGCTCTCTGAAGCTGGATGGCCTCCATTTGCTACTTATTAACTATGTGAATCTGAATAAGTTAATCAAAATCCCTATGCCTTCTTTTATTCATCTGTATGATGGGAATCATAACTACAGTACCTACTTCATAGAGTTGCTTTGAAGATCAAATAAATTATTACATGCAAGGCAATCAAAGCAGCGCCAGACACTTAGTGAGCACTATGTGTTTGCTATCATTATTTTTAATATTAAGAGGGAATCAGAGGTCCAAATGTTTTCAAGCATATAGCCTCAGTGCAATTTCAGTCTCTCCATTTGCACCAAATCTCCCTCCTCAGTCTGCGATTTCAAATCTTTTCTATCCTGGATACTTTTATTCATGCTCTATTTCCATCTTAAGCTGTTTCTCTCTATATATTTCTTTCTTTTCACAGTCAACGTCATTAAATGAGTAATCTACACTGATAATCTCCACCCACTCACCTCCCATTCGTGCCTCAATCCATAGCAATCTGGCTTCAGCTTTTGCCACACCACTAAAACTGCCCACTAAGATCACAATTTACCTATCTATTGAGACACCTAATTACCTCTCTGTCACTTTTGACCCTGTTGACCACTCACTTGTTCTCAAAATGTTTTCTTTTCTGAGGCATTATTCTTTTTTGGTTGTAGCAGTCAGCTTTTGTTAAGTTACATTCAAGTAATAAATCCCCAAATCTCAGTGACTTACAATAAAGGTTTTCCTTTATGCTCAAATTTTATATCAGCTGACGGTTAGATATAGCCCTGCTCCACATACCATCTGCATTTAGGGATCCAGGATGAAGGAATAGGTGATCTTATGGCAGAAAAAAAGGGCTCACACCACCCCATACAGAGAGATTCCTAAAACTTCTGCTTGGGTATGGTGTATATCACCTTTGCTCACATTCTATTGGTCAAAGCCAGCCACATGGCTCCAGCCTGACATCAAGAGACTTGCAACAAGCAGGGACATAAAGTCATCTCCCAAGAAAGACAGCAAATGATAGGAAAAAATAATAACCGCACTGGTTCTCCTTCTACCTTTCCAATAGCTCCTTGATAACTTCTTTCACCAGGTTGTCATGTTTAACCCACTTCCTAAATATCAGTGTTCTCAAGAGCTTCTTGCTTTGCATCCATTCTTTGAGTAGTCATATCCAATGCCCTTATAAGCACCGATATACCTATGTTCTTATGACTTCCAAATCTCTAGCACAGACCCTCGCTGAACATAAGTGCCCTTGAACTTAACATGTCCAAAATTCAACTCATTTTCTTATCTTCCCATTCCCTTATTCTCCTTCACGGTTAATGATAATGTTTTTAACCCAAATGTTTAAATCAGAAACCTGAGAAGGCTTAACTGTTCCTCCCTGCCCCCATCCCATCCAATGAGTCAACTATAATTCATCCTACCTTTAAAAGAAGTCTCTCCTCTCTTCTCTAGTCTTTACTTACTCTGCTATTGCTGAGTTCAGGCTCTCACTATCCTTTGCTTGAATTTTAGCCATCAGTTATTCTCTAACTGGCCTGCATGCTTCAGTCACTCTTCGCTAGAGACCATTTCTGCATTGCAGCAAACACTATCTCCCCATCTCCCCCAAAATCTGATCTTGCCCGTTCTTTGCTTAAGACCTTCAAAGGCTCTCCCACATACCTGAAGTAAAATTCAGGCTCCATGGTGTGGCATTCAAGGTTTTTAATAACCAAATCTTGCTTTTCTTTGCACACCCATTCCCACTACTCTCTGTCTTGCACCCTCTGCCCTGGCTGTTTTGGACTTTTCATTGCCATGATGTTTCTCATTTCTGTGTATTTACTCATGCTATTCCCTCTGCCCAAATGCTTTTTTCCTTTTTTCTTTTTCTTTTATTTCTCTTCTTTTTTTTTTTTTTACTCAGTGACTTCCTGTTGATCCTTCAAGACCTAGTCTGGGCACCTTTCAGTCAAAGGTGAAAGATTAATATGATCTGAAGAGAAACCAGAGTATAGTCTGGGCACCTTTCATAAAACTTACCCCAACCTTGCCCATTCCCCTTGCCCCTACTTCACAGTAGGCAACATCAACCTTTGTAATAACATTAACCATATGACGTTATTGCTCACATGTCTTTCTCTTCTTATATAAATTATGAGTTTCCCAGGACAGGAACTGAATCATTATCATCTTTGAAATTTCCCAGTAGCTAACACAGTACATACACATTAGATACTCAATGTATGTATATTGAAGGAAGGGATAAATAAGTGAATGATGTACTCCAGTTTGTGTTCCATTAGCTCAATGGTCAGGTTTTTCTACTTGTCAGTTTTACTCTCTGGCTGCTCTCTGGCTCTAGGTCCCCTTCCTGTGTTGGAGGACTAACTTCTTGTTTTCATATTAAAAGTACTCTCTCTGCAGCACTGACAGCCTGAATCTGACAGTGCTAGCTTCATAGGGTTCCTTAGCAAATCTTCCTTTCCTGCAACCTGTCTCTCCCATTAAAATGGCTCCTCGCAGCTGCATTCTCTGCTCTCTAGCTTTCCTGAATGATCCCCCACAGCCCAGCTCAGTCACTCCTTTCCACTCCCTACGGGGAGTTCTCTAAACTGGACTACGCTATTACTCTTTCGGCCCCATTTTGGTTTTTCTCACTGTTTCCTTTCCTCTAGTAGCTGTCAGAACCAGCTACTAACTTTGCAGGGCCTGGTGCAAAATGACAATTTGGGGCCCTTTGTTCAAACATTATTTACAATTTCAAAATGGCAACAGCAAAGCAGTAAACCAAGCACAAGGCCCTCCTGAGCACTATGACTGCATGGTTGAGTCTCATGCCCATGAATCTGGCCCTGAGCTCTGCCTGACAGTTCCAGGCAGTAGCTACATGCAGAAGGTCAAACTAGAAATATATCAATGCTTCAGGAAAATGAGTTAGCAAGGGTGAAGAGAGGGTGCCCTGCATGTGGGCAACAGCACTGGAAAGAATTTAGTGGAATAAGTTTAGTTGAAAAAAGAGAGTTTTAAAAGTTATATGTGTATGTGTATATATGCTTAATATATATGATTATTTAATAAGTAAAGAATTTGGACCAATGCCATGTAGGAGTTGTTTTAGTGAGAATAAGTTGTCTCATCAGAAGCATTTTTAATTATGAAAAAATTACCTGTCAATGTTTGTGTCTAATCAGAAGATGTAGAGTGATTATGTTAATTCCATTGCTTGGATGTGTGGGTGGGAAATGCCTTTATCCTCTATTAGGGCTCTTTCAGATGGCAAAAGAAAAAGCAACAGGATAAGCAGGGTTTGAGAATTCATTCATTTGTTCATTCATTTATTCAACTAAACACTTATACATGACTCATTTTATGCCAGTCACTCAGATTAGGTTTCCTCACAGCAGGGCCAGGTGCGTGATGAGACATGGGGGCTGGCCCCAGGAGACCGAGGTGGGCTAAGTGCATCCAAGCATGCAGCACACCCTTCCAAACTTCCTGTAGATGTACACTAAAGAAAGCTGACACTTACAAATGAAATGCCAGAGAGGAGGGGCATAATGTTTTTGGGGAGAGACAGGGCTGAGAGAGTGAGAACCTGTGTTGGGGTTGGAAGAGTTCTTTTATTTCTTTTGGTCTTTCTCTTTTCCCTTCCTTCAACCTAACAATGAATGCAAATGAGGAAGGTTCTTAGTTCCCAGATTTACCCCAAACCCAGTGGCATGCCAAGCTGAGCACCACACTGCTGTCAGTTGTCACAGTCTTACCCTAGTGCCAGGAGGTTCTTCTGATGGCTTGCATTTGTAGAGCATCTTCTGGTTCACATTATCTCATTTTGATCCCCATAACAGCTTTGTTTGGTAAGTTTAAGCTTAAACCATATGACCTTGCCATCTTTGTAGGCCAAATGTGGTCAAACATTGGCAATTTCATATGGTTCAAACTAACATTGGTGGTGATATTAATCCCATTTTTTCAGTAGCAGAAAATGGAAGCTTAGAGAGATTTTACCAGTTTCATAGAGTCAGGGGTGGGGTTGAACCCCAAGCAGAACTCCAACTCAAATGCATGCTTTTCTCCACATCTGGCATCCCCTTGGTATAAATGGTAATTCAACCTCATGCAGCAACGTATACACAGGTTGGGAGTTTCATGTTAATATGCTTTCACTGTCTTTTTTTTCAGCCCCAGATTCAGTAATGGTTCTCTGTACAAACTCATTCATTTTTAATCAGTTGACTATAATGATTTGTTACAAATGATCTTTAATTCTCAGCTGTGGTTAATCAGTACTGAAAGGCACTTTTCCTGTTATTTTATTTGGATAGGACTCTTAGTGAAATACTTGCCTGCCATTACTTAATCACTTGTTTGTTTTCCCTCTGCACACAGTTTCTAGCAGCATACAGCAGTATTTAATGTGAACATTTTCCCTTTGCAGAGTGAATTGAGTTTTCCAAGCCATAGGGGCAGGGAGCTGCCATGGGGAACGCTGAGCCTTCCTGCTTTAGTTTGATACTTATTGACCCTCTCCTTCAGGCCAAGCTAAAGCCGGGTGCTGAGGATATGCTGATTTATATATAGTAACTGCAACACAACTTGGAAAAGGTTATTGCGAGAGTTTATGGTACAAGGAGAGGAGGTGGAGGGGATGGCATATAATTCATCCCTGGAATGTCAGGAAGTCTTCCCAGAGGAGGTGAATTCTGGAGAATAAATGGTAACCAGGCTGGCGTTTCTACGCAGATGAAACAACAGATGCAAATGTCCAGGGTGAGCAAGCCTGGGCACTGGGAATATGTATGCAGCCGAGCGTGGTTAGAGTAGAGAGGAGGCAGGGGAGGGTGGACATTGAGGAAGGAGGTTGGGGAAATAAGCGGGGTCAGGTCGTAATGGGCCTTGGGCACACCTTAAACCTTGACAGCTTTAAGAAGAAATAACTTGCATGGATTTGCTTTAGAAAAAATCCTCTGGGAGTAGCATGGAGAATGGATTGGAAGTGGGCTGAGAATGGAGGCAGGAAACTGAGTGAGGGGAAAGGAGGTAGAGATAGTGAACCAGGCTGAAGATAATAAGGGCCGAGAGAAGTGGCTAGCTCTGGGGAAGGGGAGAGTGGATGGATTTGAAGTGAATGCTGGGTGGGGCAGAAAGGATGGTAAAGGAAAAAAGGTGCAAAAGACAAGTGTCTTGCTGTACTCTTTCAAAGATGAGCTGGGGTACTTGTCTGCTCCCAAAGAAACCAAACCGTCTAGCTCTAGGCCAGGGCTATCTGTAGGTGAGACTGGGCTGTCACAGCAACAGGGCTGAGAGCTAGGCCCTTTCCTGAGCCATCAGCTCTCTTGAGTCAACAGGGATCTCCTTTGTGTAATTCTTACAGTGATCCTGACCAATGAAAGGAAATTGAAAACCTTTCCCTTCCCGTCACCATCCCCAGGTTCTGATAAATCTGGCCCTCCTGGGAGTCTGGTATCACCATTCAAACATTTGAGTCAAACCCTGGAGCTGAAGGATTCTCTGGGAGTGTGATTAACAGTGCTCAGCTGCAGGGAAAGGTGGGAGTGTGATTAACAGTGCTCAGCTGCAGGGAAAGGTGAATCTCTGCCTGAGATTTCTTCCACAGCTTCTGAATGCAGGGAGGTCACATGGAGCCTCTGTTATCAGGATGGCACTTATTAGCAGGATCAGAGGAAGGACTAGTTGATGAGGGAATTGCTATGGCAATAATGTGGTCTGACTACAAAAGCAAAAACTGAATACCAAAATAGTGCCAGTTCCCTCCCCACTCTACATCTGAGACTGATGTGTTAATCAGTGCCTCTTTTGCCATCCTTTCTGGAAAAGCACAGCAAGTGTGAGAGAGATTCAACTTGTCTTCTTTATCTCTATTCTTGGTGGTCTTACCATTTTTCCTCTCTCCTTTTGATGTCCTCCATGGCAGTCCTTAAGTCCCTCTTCTCTATGGGTGTCCCAGACCAATAACTGATGAGACTAGTTTATGCTAATAAGTAGCTAGTGTGAACTACTTATTATTTGGTTTAGAATGCAAATATCTCTGGGAAGGGCAAATCATAACATAAAGGTATAAAGGTAGATGTGTGAGTTTTAGAAACAGAGATTTGGAGGGTTTTGCGAAGACCTTCCAATCACACTGCATGAACAACAGCCTGGCCTCAGGATATGCTTTCTTGGTTCTGGCACATCCCTGGAAGGAACTACGAGGTTTCTTTAGAAAGTCAATGAGTCAAATCAGAGAGGGTCTGTGTTTCCCTTCAACTTCATCCTGAGTATATGGATCCCAGGTCAAGAGAACTTCTAGAGCCAGCAGGTCTCAGCACAGCTGTTTTTCTCTGCCTGAGATACTCTTTCCCATTTTTGAACTTTGACACTTCCATCTTCATCTGATTCCTCTCCCCTGGAATCAAGGGTCCTTCCCAGACTTCACACATGGGTTTCCAGGAAGTTTGTTTACACCTCCATTAAACCTTTGATGCAAAACTACGTGGATATTTCTCCAGGTGTACATAACTGTGTCTTCTTCATGGGCTATGAGCTTCTTTCTCAAGAGCAGTAGCGATTTCTTATTATTCTCTTTACCTCCAGCAATTTTTAGCTCTTGCTGATAATAAGTAATCAGTAATTTATTGTTTGTTTCTCTTTTCTTTTCCTGGGGAACTGTACAAACAGTTGACTGCACTGTGAAAAGCTGAGTGTGATTTTATTTGGGAGCATGCCTCTGTTGTTTTTCAAGGCTATATTTTCTTTTTCTTTCTTTTTTTTTTTTTTAGACGGAATCTCATTCTATTGCCCGGGCTGGAGTGCAGTGGCCGGATCTCAGCTCACTGCAAGTTCCCCCTCCCGGGTTTACGCCATTCTCCTGCCTCAGCCTCCCGAGTAGCTGGGACTACAGGCACACGCCACCTCGCCCAGCTAGTTTTTTGTATTTTTTAGTAGAGACCGGGTTTCACCGTATTAGCCAGGATGGTCTCAATCTCCTGACCTCGTGATCCGCCCGTCTCGGCCTCCCAAAGTGCTGGGATTACAGGCTTGAGCCACCGTGCCCGGCCTTCAAGGCTATATTTTCTTATTCATCAGGCCCTCACCGACTGGGGAGACTAGAATGAAAAAGTCACTATGTATGTCTTCAAGGATCTCACAATATCAGTTCAAACATAAATGTAAAAGGGTGAAACTGTTGAAAGCATGTTTTTCTCTTCCCCCATGAGGATGGCCTTGTCCTGAAATTCCACCACTTGGGAATTGGCCAGCTCTGACTAGGTTGAGATCTCAGGGTCTGAGGAGGCTCTCAAGCCTCTGCCTCAAGTTCTTGAGCATAATCCCAACATCTGGGGCATCAGCAACCTTCCTGTACGCCAAGAAAATAGCTGTTTAGCCAGAGTCTGTCTTGCCCGCCTCCTCCCTCCCACCCTGGGAATATTTGGAAATGTGTGTGTGTGGATGGATATTGTTGGTAGTCAACATGCTTGTCAGAAGGCATACCAACACAACATGGATGGAGGCCAGGGATGGAAGTCTACCTCCAGCACCCTGGAAAGTCTCATCCAAAGAGGAATCAACTCACCCCCTATGGTAATAGTGTACTCTAAAACATAAGGCTACACAACAACCTTGGATCATAGCATAATCCCAAGAAGTCAAGGTTTTAGATAGAATTTTAATTTTTGAAGACCCAGTTGCTGCCTAAAGAAAATATATTTTCATTTTCCAGGGCCTACTTTGTATTAACCCACAATCAACACTCCACATTGGATTAATCTCTTATACCTCCATATTTGGAAATGAACTGTAAGGAAAATTTCTTCAAACATTTTTTTCTCAGGGAACTTTCTGACCTGAACACAGGTTCTGCTAAGTTGAGACTCTACTCAAACCATTGTAGCCCAAAGGACAGTGGCCTTGTAGTCACACTGTAGCTGGTTACTCTCTGCTTTGACCCTGTACCACCCCTTCCCATTTTCCACAGGTTGTCATCTGCACAGAGCAACTGTGAACACCCCAGCCACGGTCATGGCCCGTGGACCCCTTGTGCCTTGTTCTGACCTTGTGTCCAATATCCTGGCCTGCTGATATATGCACTAAGCTCTTAAGTTCCAGCTTTATCTCCCGTATTTTGCCCATTCTCAGGTTTCTGAAATACTCTACTTCTCCACATTGTGACCTTGGAGGGTTTCACCCGAAAGAGAATTATCCCACTCAAAATGGCAATCATGTCTCCACTGGATTTGCACTTGACTCTTAGTTGGATCCACTTCCTGTTTAACTGGAACCGCCCCCCCATCACCAGTTCTGCACCATTCCACCAGTTCCTAGTCCTAGAAACAGACCCTGGTCCACACAGATGCCTGGCTAGGCCCCTGACGAGTGAGAGGGACTTAGGTGCTATTTGTGCCATCTACTCTGAGAGTCCTGTGTTCTCCGTTCTCATGTTGACTGGGGGATACAGAAGGGTTTTGGCTCACAGCCCAACCTAACCCAAAGTCCTTCATCAAATGTCTGACAAGTCAAGCTTTTATCATTCTAGCAACTCATCCCCTCTTAATTACAGATCCAAGGGAGATGACAATATCAAGCAAATTAAAATTGAACTTATTCGGAGATGACAGAGATCCCTGGGTGAGTCACCTCAGTCCCTCAAGTCAGATCCTTTGAGAGGAAACTGACTACCTTGGAGGATGGCCTGAGAGCCACCAGCAGGAAAAAATGTACTCAGGCTCTGCTCCTGAAGGTCACAGCTTTGCCAGCCAAGCACTGAGTAAGCAATTACCTGCCCTACGAGAGCCATTTAGAGGAGAGAAGAAATATTCCCCTAGGTCCACACCTGGGCAAGGAAGGGCTTTATATCAGGTGAAGAGAGGACCAGAACTCTCCTTCATTCTGAAGCTTTCTCTTTCCCTTTTTGGACTCATTTTTGGCTCTCTCACTGAGGAGAGCACATGTCTTAAGACAGGAAATTACCCTGGTGATTGATGGCTAGCAAATACAATTAGGGCCTGTTAAGTGCTCTCCAAGGGGTGCACTTCCAGTGTGGCATTCCAGGTTTGGTGATCACTTAACGATCATGCACTGAGGCCTCCTGGTAATGAAGCATTTGTCTCTGTCAAGCTTTGGCCACCCGAACTTCCTGCTTCCTTTAGATGCAGAGAGGCTGTGGGCAAAAAAGTGTGAATGGAAGGTGGAGCGGGGAAGAGGCAGAGTGGAGGCTAGGGAACACTCCTGGCTTGGAGGAAGGCTCATCCCAAGAAGAATGGGCCCACTTGGCCAAGAAGTACACTTCCAATATGAGGCCCAAACATGAATTGAGGGTCAGGGAATACCTTCAATGACTGAATTTCTATAATATTTGCTAATTATCCTAGTGCTCAGAGAAATAGAATTCCTTAATTCCACTTCCTTTGGTGCCTGGAAGAGATGAACAAAAAAACTTAGCCCAGACTCTGCTGCCCTTGAGTTATTTGTATTTTAGCTGGGAAGGTCAAACATATCCCCCTCAAACTTCCAGACATCAGTGGATGACCCCGCCTCACACAAACACATGAAGGAGTACAATAAATATTGACTCATCTGTGGTGCTAACAGAAGGAAGGACAAAGGAGGCCATCTGGATCCTGCCTGCCCGAGCTCTCATTTCAGCTCTGCCACTTGGAAATTCAGTGACCCTGAGCAAGTTACATAATCGCTTTGTGTCTCAGTTTCCTGACTGTAAAATGGGGATAATGATGGAACTTTCCTTCTTAACTCTTTGTGAGGATTCTGCAGGGCAGTGCTCAGGACACCTAGGCCCTAGCCAAGGCAGTGTCCACAGATGCCAGCCATTTCTTCCTCCCCAAGGCTAGGGTTCTGACTCTTTTTAATGGCATGGAAAAAATTCAACCAGCCTGGTGAAGCGTACGAATCCTTCTCAAAATAACGGTATAAATGTATAAAATAAAATATATAAGATTACAAAGGAAACTGCATTTTTAATTGAAATAGCACTATCAAAATATTAAAAAAATAAATTTGTGGCATAGTAATATATGTGTTTCTTTATTAACACAGTAAATAACAAGATCTGCTGGCAGGTCTAATAACTACTGTAATCCTGAAGTTGGTAATAAGCTTAAATAATATTTCAACACATCTGCAACAACTGTAATGAGATATAAAAATATCTGTGATTTCTATTGGTGATAAAATTATAGCTTCTGTTGATACTACTGTGACTTGTTGCCTACATTTAAAAGTAGAGGAGCTGCTAAATTTTAGCTAGAGGTTGGTGAAATTAAAGATGCAGTCTTTTTCCATTTAAGTTCATGGACCCTCTGTGAACCCCAGGCTAAGAATCATTGCTATAAAACTTCACAAAATAATGCTTTCTAAATTCCATGCTTTCTAAAATTTTAAAATATTTATTTTCTCATTATTAGGCCAAATATAAACATTATAGCAAAGTTAGGAAATACCGATTAAGCAAAAAAAGACAAAGATTTAAAAACACCTCCAGAGAGAGCCACTGTTAACAGTTGGTATAGTAGTTTAACTGTTGAGACATGGAGCTCATTGCTAATCTATTTTTCATGCACTGAATCTGCTGCAGGTAGGATTATTCAATTGTAATTTCTTCACTTAGAGGGACATTGAGGAACAGGGAATGCTGATCAGGGACTTCAGCAAACAGCCAACTCTAAGGACCGCAAATACAGGCCAGAAGCTACATGCAGCCCCTTTTTGGAAAAGGGCTTCTGCTCTTCTCAGCATGGCCTCTTTATTAGTCCATGCTCACATTGCTATGAAGAAATACCCAAGACTGGGTAATTTAAAAGAAAAGAGGTTTAATTGACTCAGAGTTCCACAGGCCTGGGGAGGCCTCAGGAAACTTACAATCATGGTGGCAGGGGAAGTAAACATGTCCTTCTTCACATGGTGGCAAGAGAGAAAAGTACCAAGCAGAGGGGGAAAATCCTCTTATAAAACCATCAGATCTCCTGAGAACTCAGTCGCTCTCATGAGAACAGCAGCATGGAGGAAACCACCCTTATGATTCTATTATCTCCACCTGGCCACGTCCTTGACATGTGGGGATTATTACAATTCAAGGTGAGATTTGGGTGGGGACACAGAGCCAAACCATATCTATCAGCCACTATAGGCAGGGAAAGCCAGTCTTTACCTTAGCAGCCCAGAAGCCAAGCCAGAATCCTGCAGCTCCTCTAGTACCAGCTGTCCCACAGATCTCAAATCTCTTGTTACACCTGATGAATGATCTTGTCTGAATCCTGAATTATGAATAATGGAAATTGCTAACTAGATAAAGGATACCAACTGACACCACTTAGAACCTGCCAGACACCCAGGTCAGAGCCCTGATGCACTTGGGCAGTGTGTGACGACTCATCCAAATAATCCCTTTAGAAATCATGAGAATGAGGTAGCACTAAATCTAGGAGGTGTGATGCCATCTGCACAAACACACACCTGTGTGTGGATAGTGACACTGTGCAGCTCTCTCCGAGGTGAGAATGTAGTCTGACATATGTTCAGCTGTCCCAAGGAAACTCTAGAAGACTGAAGGCTTAGAATGGCTTGTCTAGTCACTGTTAAACAACTTCTGTGGAGAGTCCACCCCATGCGAATTCAGGATACAAGAGAGGCAGGCCCCAGCTTACTTTCTTCAACATCCCTCAGGACACCCAACCCTGTGAGTCCTGCAGGCATGGCCAGCCTCAGCCAGGATGGTCTATTGCTCTTGTGTGAGCATGAGGTTGTTGAGTCACCAACATCAAATTAGGCATTTGTTGCACCTCCTGGATGAAAATTCTAAAAGACTGAGGCCAATATCATTATGGCAACATTTAAAAAGCACCTCTCTTCTCTTCTCTACTTCAGACCTTAAAGCAATGTCTTCTGACCTCCAAACCAAGACCTTCCCTGGGAGGAGGAGCGGGGTGTTAATAAAATGCTGCTTGTGCAGTCATCAAAGTGTGACTGTGTGCTTTCCTGGAGGGACCCTGCAACCCCGAGGTGGCCCACCAAGCTTCCTCTAGGCCTAGTTAAACATCACCAGCAAAGCTCCTGCATGCAAGGCACCACTCAATTTCAAAATATTTTTAATAAAACAACGCAGAAAGGGCAGCCTGTTCATTTTGATCCTCCACTGGGTCATTCAATTAAACCTGAGATTCTGGGAAAACTTGAACTCCCTGATCATATTTTCCTTAGTAATAATAATAAAAGATAATTATGGAATCCATCTGTCAGATATTCCAGACACCAGCACCTCCACTTAATTAACTGCTAATTAAGATATGAAAGAACTTCAGTGTCTCTCACACATCCTGATTTTATTAAGCCTCAGCAAATCTTCCTCAGGAAACGAGAAACCTAAATAGCCAAGGCCGAGCCCTTCCCAGGATTTACGAAACAGGGTGGTGTCGGGTGAGTGGGGAGGAAGGCTGACTTTGAGGACCAGCCATTTGACTACAGCATTCAGTTGTTACATCATGACCCCAAGAGGAAAGAATGTGAGAGAAGGGAAAGAACTAACAAGTTTCGAGTTCCTTCCTTCTGCTCCACACTGAGCTAAGACTTTTACATATAATTCCTAAGTAAATTCTCACAGCAACCCTGTAAAGAAATATTATTATTCCCACCTTACAGATAAGAAAATAAGTGCTTAGAGGGTTTCAGTAAATTCCTTTCCAAGTCTGTGGCTGCCAGGAGCTAGGATTTGAGCTAAATGTTACACTTTTCATTTGTTGTTCCAGGTAGATACAAGAAAGAGAAATGTCTTCTTTCTTGTCTTTACCATTATTGACAAAGCAAAAGTGAAAGCATTTGTAGCAGCTAGCCTTCAAGATGACCCCCAGTTGATCCTTGCTTTATGGCATTCATACCCTTCTGCAGCTTTTTCCCTCATTAAGGGGGCTAACCTGTGTACCAGTAGAATATTGCAGAAATGATGGTGAGCTTAGTCTTATAAGACACTGTGGCTTCCACCTTGCGCTTTATCAGATTGTTCACTCTGGGGGAAGTTAGCCAGCATGTTGTAAGGACACTCAAGAACCCTTGTAGAAGCCCACTTGGGGAGCAGCTGAGGCCTCCTGCAATGACCAATATCACACAAATAAGTCATCTTGGAAGCAGATCCTCTATTCCTACCAGGTTGAAGACTGCAGCCTTCAACATCTTGACTGAAACCTCATGAGAGACCCTTAGCCAGAACCACTCAGATAAACTGCTTCTGAATTCCTGACCCACAGAAATTATGAGATAATAAATGTTTATTATTTTCAACCACTGAGTTTTAGGGTAATTTGTTATGCGTCAGTAGGTAAATGGAGAATTCATGAACTTCTTACACTCTGCTGAATTGCAAAGCCTTGCCAGTACCAGCGGGTCAGAGAAATCCTTCTAAGAAACATTCAGATTTGTATGCCTGAAAGTAGGAGTCTGAAATAGCAGCCATTCAAGATCCCTCCTGGTAGGAAACTTTGTGAGTCTGAGGCAGAATATGGGTCAGATCACCAACAGTTGCCTAAATTTCCCATTTTCACATTAAGATGACTAAGTACAATTTGAAGGCTGTTCACAATCTGATCCATTGTTCAGCAACCAACTGCTGTGAGAATTGAAAACAAAATGAATTGACCATACTTTGGGGTATTGGGCAATTTTGTCTATAGCTGACCAGCATCCTTGGGATCAAATAGCCATTACGGGAACATCTCCAGCAATTTGCAGTACGTCAACCAAAACCTTTCAAGCAACAAGGCTTATACTGCATGTCAAAATGAATTGTTACTGTGAAGTCTGAAACTTCTGCAGTCCTTGATTGTTGGATCTCACCTGACCCAGCAGGTGTCTTTCTTCTAAAGTCCATGACTCACCTAAGCCAAAGAGGACAAAAACACAAAGCTCTGGAGAAAACTCTGTGATTGAGTCAACAGAGTCTCTTGGGCTGCACTTTTTGGACTGTCCAGATCCTCAGCTCTTGCCAAGGCAGTCAGGGGCAGGGAGCCCATGCTACGAAGTCCAAGCCAAGTCCCTCAGATGGCTGAACTCACCTGTGTTACAGAGGGGTCAGCACTTGATGAGGAAGGAAAATACAATGTACATTTCCCAGATATATTTCACAGGAAAGTTTTCCCAAAGATGAGCTGTTGCAAGTTGACCCCAGATAATGCTGGACACTGAAAAGGGGACATGCAGGTAAATGAGTAGGTTGCAGCATGGACAGAAAGAACACATCCATTTGCTGAAGCTGCTGGAGAGTCGGGTCAGCATGCTCTTTACTCTCATGTATGTCTCTTGGGGTGCCACTTCCCCTCTCCCTCTGATCCCTCTGAAACTGTAAGTTAAAAGGACTTGGGAGCATGAGCCCTGTACCCCATATTTGTCTCAGCTAATAGTTTTGCCTCTAGAACTTGCTGCTGCAAGAATATGTGACTACATTGTGACACATCAGCTTCAAGAATGGCTGTCATAATAATCCTTTGCCTTGTCACCAGTTATATGAATCTATCTTAAGATAAGGCCTTTGTGTGATATCATTAGGGCTGTAGGACTTGTTCATCAAATTAAGTGGATCTATTAGTGAGGTAAGATATTACAGGGCCAGTATATGGGGTTCACAATGAGCTGCATTCTATCAGAGCTAGTGTGGTAATGACTTCAGAAAGATTGGCACACACACTGCAGTTCAGTTTGGCAGTTGCTCAGTCAACAGTTGGAAACCTGTTTAAATAAATAAAACTGGTTAAGTGGAAAAGAGGACAGGACTAGAATACAGAAGCCCCACATTCTAGTTCTAGTCCTCTAAATCACTTTGGAGGTGCATGCCCTGACAAGTTCCCATGTCCCTCTCCCTCAAAGACAGGAGCTCCTTGCAGGTGGTGGCTGTATCCTCTTCCTCGTATTCCCGGTGCCTGGCATGGGCCTGGGTACTCACAAGGCTCTCAGTAAATGGTTGCTGCCAATGACTGAAAAAGTAAATAAGTGCGCATATCTACATTCACATATGTATGTATGTGGTTAAATGAGTGTGAAAGGAATTCTAAAAGGATGTGCTCCATGCTGCCAACACAGGGGCTGAGGTAACGTGGATGGTGCAGGGAAGGAGAGGAGGTAGAGAGAGGCAAGCAATGGAGGAAAAAAAAAAGAGAGTGCACTAAAAATTCTACAAGTATAATATAATCTTGTAAAAGTATGTGTATGTATGCATAAATAAATTAGAGGAAAAATGATGATGTTTGTATGTTAAGTCAAAGCAAGTTGCAGAGTATTTCAGTTTAAAACGATAAACAAAAACATCCCGTATATCTGTTATATATGCGTAATTAGGTTTAAATGAGCAAAAGGGAGGGTGTATATTTGGGTGCTTTGAGACACCACCCAACTGAGGCACTCAATTCTGCAGCTGCTGGGAGCGTTGGCTGCTGACAGCTCACAGCTGAGTCCCTTTTCAGGAATCACCATCAGCCAAAAAGAGCTTCTTTGCCCATCCTCTCCCTGGGGCAGCCCAGAGCCAAAGATGGGTGCATGTGGGGCCCAAAGACGTGGGTCCTTTTTCAATGCAGGACAACTCCAATGTTCCCTCTGGCCAGTTCCACTTCCTGTACTTCCCCCAGGTGCCCTAGCCTTCAGGAGTTAACTCTCAGTAAGCCTTCTGTGTGCATATCCAGTCTCAAGCTGTTTCCTGGGAATTATGACAGTGTGGAAGGATACTTACCAGTGTATTAAAATGTTACTTAAGGAACTGAGATTGGGGGAAATGATTAGCATCTTCTGCATGCATTTTTATATTGACTTTTTTATTATAATAAGCATGTGTCACTTTTATAATTTTAGGAATATCAAATGAAGAACTTTAAAATGTAATAAATGTGTTAGTTCAATGAGTGAACAACTGTGCCTACATCTAGTTGGAGAAACAGATAACAATAAAATAGCATATCAAAGGTACTCAGTGTTTTTAATAAACTCAAGTGAAGGGGATTTTCCTAATATTTTTCATGACTTTTGATGTAGTTGGTTCAAAAGATATTGGACCAGCTTTCTGAGAGTGAAGTCAGCACCTCACAGGTGAGGATGAGGAAAAGAAAGGTCAGTGGATGGAAGCAAACAGGAGGGGGAGTTGTAATTCCATGGAAGGAGAGATTTTCTAGTCTCAGAGCTATCTGCCCCCCAAAGAGGCTGCAATTTGTGGACAAAAACCATCTAAATTACACTGTCCAAAGAACCTGCAATTCTTCCATTTGGTGAGCAGCCAGATTAGAATTGGAAGAGAAAAATACCTGGCATTTATATCACCCGCAACACCTCCCAGTCCTGGACCCTGGCAAACCCATTGATGACCAGTTCTTTCCCTGTGATGCCACCTCAGAATTCTTCTTGTCCCCACTCTCCAGGCAGCCACGGTGGATGCACTGGAGTATTCACTCAAGATGGAAAATGTTTGCTCTTCAGAGCTAAATAATCTTTACACTTCTTCCAGTTCTGAGGTTTCATGAGGTCTTCCAGGGAAGGTTAATTTATTCACAAATGTCTTAAATGATCAAGCCTGCACCTCAGCCAAATGCCTGCTTCTTCCTCTCTCAGACATCACCTAATTTTTGCAAATCCATCCTCTTGAGGCATCTATAAATGATATCCCTGAGGCTCAGTGTCCCATTTGGAGAAGACTTAGCAGGGTTTGTGAGAAGCAAGCCCTTGAAGGCATAATCATCGAGCCACCAACTGTGTTGACACCTCCTTGGAAATTTTGTAGTGGAGGCCCTGGTCCAAGATCTGTGTAGGACCCCTGATTACAGAGGCTGACAAATTTGCTTACTCAGAAGCCTCTCACTTAACAATCGATGCCACTGCTTCTATTGGAGGTTGTTCTAACCTGGGAGAATGACTCTTTGTTTTGCATGCATTTATTCCTTCTTTGTTGAACTTTTATGCACTGGCATTGTGCTTGGGACAGGAACTAGAGCAGTGAGCAAGTCAAAGACTCTGACCCTGAAAAGTTGGGAGTCCAGAGTGAGCATGGCACAAACAAAGAGGTTTATAGTACATGGAGACTTTCACAACATAGGAATGCTTAGAGTGCCAAGGACATTAAGGACATAAGAGGGGGTCAGATTGGGGAGCAGAGGTTTGTATGGAAGGCTTTTTGGAGGGAGTACCAAGCATTTGTCATAATCAGATCAGCTAAGCATGTTATTACAGCCACTTTCAAAGACCTGAAGCACATTTCTGGATTTATAATCATTCTATAGATTTGTTTACCTCAAATATTTACCTTTTTATTGAAAACTATGAGATGAATGAAAGAAAATCAATGAAATAAATGAAAGTCTCTGGAGAGAAGAAGCAACTAAGCAACAATTTTCTTTTGCTTTGGAAATTCACATGGTGCATATACAAATTTATTTTAAAGGAGATGTGGCACTTAGAATAAAAAGGAAACCAGGCTTTCTTATTTTGAAACCATTAATATATTTCTTCCCTCCCTTATTTCTGTTTCAGGTGGCTATATCATTTTAACTGCATAGAGGACAGGTTTCTTTTGGAATTAGGATTAAAGAACGTGCAATAAAGAGAAAACATCGAGGACACCATCACGAAAGGTACCATTTCCTGTGAACATTTGATCATTAATCATTCCCTTGGCCAGTTTGAGGCTTTCGTTAGTAACTGCATATTCCCAGGGATCCGAGACCCTTTGTTATTGAAACAACACCCTGGGGGCTAGTCTCCTTGAAATGCATTAGCTCCTCTGGGCTTCCTGTAGTCTCTGAAAAAGCTGGAGAAACGGGGTACCGAGGCTTTGGCTTCTCATAAAATATTTCTGAATGCATTTCATGATGCGGTTGGTAATAAAAGTGTGTTACTATGCTCAGTCCCTCCAAGAAGCTAGACTTGACTCCCAGCCTGCCCGTGCCTGCACTGGGCCTGCATGAATCAGTGCTAAATTATTCACCAGTCTCACTCTAAAATTTCTGGAGTTCCAATACCCCTAATAAAGTATTATGAAAAAGTATCCATCTCTTTATCTCTATCCATAACTATATGGCTGGAGGAAAAACCTGTCGTTTTATTTCCTTTAATTTAAAAGCTTTCCTAATTCCTTTTTCATACCACATATATATGTCTAAAGAATTTTCAGGTTGAAATAATAACCTCTTAAAAATGGTCCACAGGAGAAGGCTGTTAGGATTCACAGAGTTGGCAGGCACAGTGAATATTTTGCTCCTTTAATAACTTTCCATGGCACTCAAGCTTGATATACTGAACTGGGAACTTTTCAAACAGGTGTGGCCCTTTTTCATTGTACAAAACAATAATACGGCCAGCAGTCTTCTGTCTCTGTTATACAATTGCTAAAGTTTGTTCAGAAAAGTTTGTTCAGGAGCTCATTTTCTTCCTCAGACTCACTGCAGTCTCCGTTTCCATCATGCTACTCTGCAGACTTAAGGCAAGTCTTTTCTGAAGCCCCGTGTTTGAATCAGTCCAGAATACCCTCAGTGGCAGCCTGCCTCCCTTGGGGGCACTTGACTGCAAAGTACTCCATGCCATTTAAAACACCTTTGAACATTCAAGTTCACAAGAGGCATTATCTTATCATGCTGGCTATTAACCATTCACACCTAAGGGAGACTTGGTGAATTTGCTGCTTCTAGGATACCAGCTGGTTCAGATCAAGTTCTCTGCAACCAAGCAGAGCTGGAGGGTGGACCACGGTGTACCAGCAGCTAATGGTGCCTGTCACAAAAGCATCACTGACAGTGTATTACAATGAAGACATTTTTACCGACCTGCACTCTGCTCAGGGAAAGCACTTGGGATAAAAGAATATTTGACAAACCCTGCTGATTAAATCTCAAAGTCACCTTCTGGCACAGAGGGTAGTCCATCTTTCCGAGCCAAACTTGTCACATGTGTCTGAACACCTCACAGGAGAACATAGCTTGTCCAGATTAGTCCCCTACCCCACACATTTACAAATCACTTTTCACTAGCATGGCTTGGTGTTGGAATTGCAGGAGTTCCCAAATAGGTAGGCAGCCAGGTCCCCTCATGGCTCCTTGGCAATTCAAACCCAGGTGCTCACAGGCTGGCCTGAACTGCCTTGCTTGCCTGCTTCTATATCACCTTCATTTCCCATGCATTCGAAGCAGCTTATTTTAAAAGCTGATTAGATGAGCCGTTAATAACATTAGAATTTAAATGGTCCCAGATAGGTTTTCAGCTTCTTACCAAATTGAGATAAATGTGATATTTGGGGAGTTGAGCTCCCAGCTTCAAGCCTGCTCTGTACTGCAGACAGGTTTTGAAATACCATACTACCTTCTCCCATTTTGCAGCCTAAAACTGGGTTTGTATGTGTCCATAAGGTGCCCTTCATCTCTAACGGTCTATGATTCTGTGTGTAGATATGTCTCCATGATCATGCACTTTCAAAAAATGGTAATTTAGGGGAAGGGGCCCAGGACAGAGTTCTATCTTTCAGTGGTGATAATTTATGGAAAAGCTTCATTCTATACCCCCACACCTTATGATAACTTTCAGTTCCAGACAATAACCTTTATTGAGCAACTATTATTTAGCAATTTACTTTGATATTAATGCTGTTAGTACCTGACTTTGGCAGAGAATAATGTAAAATAGTGAGAAATATGAATGTTTCACTTTATGAATATTTTCAGCACACTCTGTAACTCTTAAGGGTGGGTTCACTCCCAAAAAGGAAAAACACGCTTATCAAGCCAAATAGACATAGCCTTTCAACTTAATACCCTTCTGTCAGATTTTATAAAAATAAAAGCAAAGTGGGAAAGAGGAATTTTAAAAAACAAGCAAAAGTGGACATAAACAGATGGTTCAATGTTTAGGTAAATGTATTCTTACAAACAAATAAACCGAGTTATCTGCTTGCTATATTGTCCCAACCAAACTAGGCACCTGGCTATCCCCAGAATTAAATCTTGAACTCCTAAAAACATGGTTTGCCCTTCTAGATATGGGTGGTCATGAAAGAAGTGTCCCTGAATTTAACCTTCTCTGTGAAATGTTCAACAAATGTAGCTGCTCTTACAGACTTTCAAGAGAAGCTAAACCTTGAGCTTAACCCTTGAGCATTAGCACTCAGGTGGGGAATGACTGCCCACCATATTTCCCTGGAGGGATGTTAAGGACTCCAAGGAGCCAGGTAGGTGAAGGAGGGGACCTGGGGCTTGGGCATAGCTGCGGGCAAACCCACCTTTCCTGCACTGGCCCTGCCAGTCCAAAACTCACCCCAGACTTCAGGGACTCTTGAGCGATTTCAGGAGGAAATTACTTATAATCCATTTAAACTATGGCTTTGATCAGAAACTACAGTTAGAGTGTAAATGTCTGCTTTCCTGCGTGATAAAACCAGATTAAGGAGGCTCAGCAAAGTACAACTCCAGAATTGCAGTGTTTGACTCTGTGCCAAACCTCTGATCAGTCAGAGCTCAAGTGGCTGTTCCCTATGTGTATTAGTCTGTTCTCACACTTCTGTAAAGAACTGCCTGGGACTGGGTTATTTATAAAAGAAAGAGGTTTAATTGACTCACAGTTCAGCATGGTTAGGAGGCCTCAGGAAACTTATAATCATGGCCGAAGGGGAAGCAAATATGTCCTTCTTCACATGATGGCAGGAAGGAGAAGTGCCAAGCAAAAAGGGAAAAGCCCCTTATAAAACCGTCAGATCTCAGGAAAACTCACTCACCATCATGAAAATAGCAGTATAGAGGTAACCGTCCACATGATTCGAGTACCTCCCACCAGGTCTCTCCCATGACATGTGGGAATTACGGGAACTGCAATTCAAGATGAGATTTGGGTGGGGACACAGCCAAACCATATCACCATGGAAGGGGAAAGAGGACTATCAGAGAAGGTCTTGGCAGAACCTCCATGTCTTGGCCCACCCACGTCTCAGGAAATTAAGCATTCCGTGCCATTGTGACAAGGCTTTAATTAAGACCATATTATCTAACAGGTGACTGCTTGTCCAAGTACCTTCCTAGCACTTGTGTTTGCTCTCAACATCTTGTGGTTTACATGTGCAAAATGTAATGGCATTGGATGCATCAACTGGCAGTTTACATGCAAACTCACCTCCTCCTTCACTAAGCCTGGAGCTATACAGAAAGAGCTTGCTCAGTTTCGCTCTCCTTCTCAGAATGCTTCTGTGCAATCATCCTGCCCAACTTGCTTTTGACATGTCTCTGGAGAGAAAGGGTTCCTCCTGGCCACAACTAACTCTTCCACTGAGTCCTTGGTCTCTTCCTTACCCTTCTCTATAGCCTGATCCACCCATTGCTCTCCTTTCCTTACTTGCATTTTCTCATTCTCTATAAGTTCTTTTTCTTCTGCTTGTAAATGAGACTTGGTCTCCATTAAAACAAACAAACAAAAAAACTTTCCCTTGATTTCCTTATTCACTCTCTCTTTCTCTTGTCCTGGATTCCAGGGAAGAACATTCTACATTCACTTCTCACCATTTACTTATCCCTGAATCCTATGGAAAACAATGCATCCTACCTACCCGTGCAACAAATTCAACATAATTCCGCAGACATGCATTTAGCATACACTAGGTGCCACACCCCGTCTGGACTCTGAACACACTCTTACAAGGAAGGCAAGGCGTGCTTCCATCACGCCTAATTACAGTGTGGTAGTGAGATGGTGAGGCTATGCACTATAGAGAGGCAGGGTGAGAATCATCAGCCCTGTCTTGCAGGAGCGGGCAGCAAGGAAAGTGTCAAAGGAGTTCTCCAGCAAACGGGGGACCCATGAAAGGAAATGAGAAAAAGAGAGAAGAGGGAGGCCAGTCCAGTAGGAGGAGGAGCATGGGCAAGGTCATTGAGATCATGGAGCCCAAGCAGCATGATGTGTAGAAGGCGCTATGTACATGGCAGGGAGACAAGGAGTACTGAGGCTTCACAGAATGACAGACATTTAGACTTTGAGTGGAGATCCTGAGAAACTTTAACCGTTTCTTGCAGACAATGGGAACAATAGAGGGTTTAAAGGCAGGAGTGATATAATCAGGTTGCCTTTAGAAAGATCACTCAGGAAACAGCAATTCGAGGGGGAGATCAGATAGGAAGTTGCTCTAATAGTCCAAATGAGAGGTGATAAGGACCTCAACCAAAATAACCTGTGCTAGGGATGGAGAAGAGGGGATTCTAACGTAATCTCCTCCATTCTCCAAGAATCCACCCAAACAGATGTTATGTCTTCTGCACTAAACCCTCAGAGCATGTATTGTACTTTTTCTTACTGTGCTTATTCAACTTGTATTGCAGTCATTTGTGTATTTCTCTAATGTTCCTTATCAAATTGTATCTTTGTCTCCCCTTCCTCAAATTACAGTACCTTGCTGATAATAAGAACTGAAGAAAAAGTTATTGAGTTGAATTGAATTTTCAAGGGCTTCAAACCATGAATAATTGAGGAATCAGCCATGTATAAGTGCTCATCATTTGCATAATTGTGTAAACAAGTTTATGAATTTATTTTTATTTTTCACATTATTCTTGCTATCCCACAATGCCCCACTATCTTTGCAGTTCTTCAGGTTTTGGGGAAATAGTAAACAAGTATTCTCTAACACACACAAGTGACAGAGGCGCTGCTGGATTCTCACCTCCGCAGTCAAGGGAAGTGGTTGAAAGGAGAGAACAGATGATTGCATTGATTGAATATGAAAACCATGTACAAATATTGAGAAATATGCTGTCTAAAGAGACAGAGAATTGCAGAGCACACTGCATGATGGGACCCACGCACAGAGTCCCGAAGGTCAATGTGCAGATACAAATTGATTAAGCTAAGTACTTACTGAAATTGCTTTCCAACATACAGATGAGAATTGATCATAAGCAGGACCCATATTTATGGTGAAAAAGCTTTATAAAATTATCCGCTGGTATGTCATAAAGGCAAATTTAAATTGTCCGGATTTTTCCCCAAATGAAAGTATCTATGTTGTTAACAAATGCGTCATTAACAAGTGAACCAGTACTGATAATTTTGTGATCGAGTTTCTTTATGTGTGGACCTAAATGGCCTCATAACAGCTTTTTTTTTTTTTTTCCTCTTGGCATCGTTTTACATCCTTGGGGTTAGCCTCTCTGTCTCATGCCAAACCAAATGATTCTTTTTTTTTTTTTCCAGTACTACATATTGTATTAACTTAATTGTTTTGCCTACAGATTGTAGTTTTGCATAAGTTCTGTTTAAAAAAAAAATTTTTTTTAATTTCCATAGGTTAATGGAGAACAGGTGGTGTTTGATTACATGAGTAAGCTCTTTAGTGGTGATCTGTGAGATTTTGGTGCACCCATCACCCGAGCAGTATATGCTGCACCCAATTTGTAGTCTTTCATCCCCTACTCCCTTTCCACCCTTTCCTGCTGAGTGCCCAAAGTCCATTGTGTCATTCTTATGCCTTTGCATCCTCACAGCTTAGCTCCCACTTATGAGTAAGAACATACAATGTCTCAAACCAAAAGATTCTGATTGGCCATGATTTAGCCCTATCTAGTGTGGTACCCAAGTTGTCACTCTTAGACACGGTCCCTAGCTCCTAGGAAACTAGGAGTCAGAAATCTCCTAAGCCTGCGTGGCATCCAGCACACTTAAGCAGTGGCTTTGAGTGGTGCCAGCCTGTGGCATTTAGGCAGGAGAAAAGAAAAGGAGAAGCGGAGTGGGGTGTATAAAAGGAAATGCAAGGCAGCTAAAGGAAAATTAAGAGAAACTAGTAGAAGGCATAGTTAAGCAAGTCTTTGTTGAGCAATTTTTGTGTCAAGTATAAAAGCATGCATTACAGGCCACACAAAAGAAGTATGTATCATGCTTGCTGCACTCAAAGGGCTAAGAATTTATCCAAGAGGGCTATTCTAAACCCAGGAAACAAACAAAATATCAGTTCATGACAATACAATCAAGCCCTAAATACTACTTCCTGGCGTTGACTGTGTTATAGTAGTGAAAGCAGAAATAGAGCAAGTGTCATTGGGTTCATGGGAGTGGCGGAGACCAGAGAAAACCCCATGGGAGAGGCCACAAGCATTGAGCTGGGCCTTGAGAATAGAGGTGACACAAACCCAGGAAGACCAAATGAACATGACACCTCAGACTATAAAATAAAGTAAGAGGAAAAAGTAAGAACAAAAGGAGGAGATGAAAGAGAAGAGAAAACAGAAAAAGTTTCTGAGGATGGTGATGGTAGAGCAGCTGCCACTCACGTGTCCCTGGACACCGGTGCCAACCCTTGGATTGCCTTGGCCAAAGACCAACAATTTAGAGGCAGAAAATATTTCTGTGGTCCCAGTCATCTATGTAGAATTGGACCACAGCCAGTCGGTTTTTGTTGCCTCTGTAATCACAAAGTCAGGCATTTTTCCTCATGTTTACTTGACAGGAATGCTGTTTACACTGAAAACCTCATACCTTTCAGAGTGACCATTGACAACTGAGTTCTCATATGACTAACAATTGGGTGTAAAGAACCCACAGAAGCTCCACAGCAAATGAGATGGCTTCATTAGCTGGAGGTTCTAGGAGGCTCTGTGAGAAATGAAGAGATTGGTAAAGTAAGGATGATATATTAAATACATTTCAAAGGGTTCTATGGAGAGCAGGATATCGCCAACAAAATATATTTTGATTGGCACAGTGGAATCTCCCTGCCCCTCAAATTACTTCCCATCCCATCCTCATCCCATCCAGATTTTAAGAAAAGGACACAAACTAACAAATGAATAACACCAGTTCTGCCAAGTTGTCTGAAATCCTACTATTTGAGGTATATTCTTGTCAAGGTGTTGCCTCTTCCAGATTTCCCTTCAGAAAGGTAGGTGTTCTCTGAGAGACTTGTTTATCCACAGTGGAATGCTAATTATGTTAGTAGAATTTCTGTCTAAGGGCCATGGAAGGAGGAAAAAGCAGAGAAGAGGAGAAATAAGGAGACAAGAAGAGGGAAAAATAATTTTAGAACGTGGCACCCTGCTAGAAAAGGCAGGATTTAGGGTTATGGATGCAAGTGGTGGACATGGAGAGCTAATGAGAAGGTGGGGAGAAAATACAGCCAGAAGGAGAGAGAGAGAGAGAGAAGAGCAGAAAAATCACAATGCAACAAAGCCAGAATCAAACCATGCATCCTTGGCCATGAGGCCTGGAGCAGCCCTGACCAACTGGATAGCTCCAACATTAAAGTTAGACATGTTCAAGTGCCACCTGAGAAGGCTCAGCATTGTTTAATATGGAAAAACAGAGCAGGGCTATTTGTGAGGTTGGCCAGGTGGCAGGGTTAATATACGAGTATGCAGCTAAGTCCAGCAGTGGCAAAACCACAGCAAGTTGTTCGTTAGGCTTGAGGAAGAAAATGCCTGGAAATCGGCCCCAGTGCAGAACAACTGTGGCTATGGGCCAAGGGAGTGCCACACGTCTCTGCTGAGTCAGCAGAGAACAATAAAGCTGGGAGATGATTTAAGAATTGTAATGTAAGGATTCTGCCAGAACTCTGTTCATCTGATACCAGAATCACAGACCCATCAAATGTTCAATCTAGGACTTTAGAGTTCATTCTACCTCAACCCTCATTCTCAAGCTAGGGAAAAATAGAGTCCTGAGAGGAGTTAAGATTTATCAAGTGTTTTCTACATGCTAAGCACTTTTTGATTACTTTATGTGTATTAACTGGTTTGTTCCTCCCAACAACCAACAATAGTAGGTATTATTACTATCTCTATTTTATGGATAAGAAAATCCAGATGCAGAAAAGCTAAATAATTTGCATGAATTCAAACAACTTAGTAAGTAGAAGAACAGGAATTTGAACCCAAGTAGTTTGAGTCCAGGGCTCCTTCACGCAAGCACTATCCTGAATGATTTATCCAAGACCATACAGCCAGACACCAGGAAGGAAATCAGGCTGCCTTTTGTAAGTTGAATCTTGTCACTTCCAAGTTAGAGTGTAAATATCACTTATGCAATGATGAAAGCATGTTGGGGGAGAAGTCACAATAGAGTTGGTGGCAAAGAGACCATGATTCCTTGTGGGAGCTGAGGGCTGTTCTGAAAGGAAAGCGGGGCACCCCGGTGGAGTAGCCTATCTCTACTTCATCAGAAGAGGTAATGAATTGTAATGGAGCCACTGCAATTGAAGCTGTGATAATTATTGTGATAATGGCCGAGAAATGGAAGAGTAGATGCATCTCTCCATGAAGAGGAAGAGCCTGAGGTAATGAAATGGTAAAGAGTATATTGATGAGGTTTTGATAGTGATCAATGCGACAGCAATAGACTGCAAGTGTAAAGATAAAGGAAGCGTGGTGATGCATTTTTGGTCCTTCAATCAGCCACACCTGCTGAATGTTAACTTTGTCCAGATGCTAAGTGCTCTTGGAAGGAAATGAGGTCTAGTCTACCATGAGCTCAAAATTTAATGGATAAAACGGGGACAATTGTAAACAATTTGCTTCCCCCGAACACATACACTGGAAGATCAGAAATGCCAGTATGCACTGCAGTTATATTAGTATGGTCTTGAATTGCCTTAAGGAAGACATTGGTAGTTAGAATTCTTAGAGTCAGAGAGGTGACTGTAACAGAGGACTGTGTTGGTATCTTTAAGATGAGGATTATTACTCTCTGGCTGTTACAGAAAGATAAATGAGGATGCAGGAGTGAGTTGTAAATAAGAGTGACAATGGCAATAGTGAAATTGCTGTAGAAAGTGGCGGAACTTTTGTAGTTAACATTATCATGGGTGATTTGATGAAAGAAAAGAAGGGAATTCTAACATTAATGGAGATGTTGGACTACATGTCCGGTGTATAATAGAGATGTCTGTAACTTTATCAAAGGTGGCCAAGGTGGCCAGGTTCTTGCATGGCAGAGGGGTGGATAAAGACATTGAAATTTGTTATGGTAGCAATTATGCTTGTAACTGAGGTAATAATAAAGATAATGGACCTGTAATTGAAAAGCTCGTGGCTGTAAAGGAGAAGGTGAGGGCAACTGAAATGTAGAGGGGGTGATAAGGGAGGTAATGGTGGCTATGTGAAAGATAATGGAGTTATAATGTAGATGATGCTAAAAGGTAATGGAGTTATAATGAGGTGATGACTATAGAATGGGGGGAAAAATATGATCCTCTTAATGGTAGCAAGAGGGACTGTGTGATACAGGTGAGAATTGTATGCAGGGCATTCATCATGACAACTAGAGCTGCAGGTGACCAGGAAAATAATGAACAGCTACTCCCAAAGTTCTCATTACAGTAGGAGTTCTAATGGACCCTGGAATATGATAATGACATTAATGGAAAAGATGATGACCTCCATGAAAATCAGGAGCCTTGTGATGGTATTTAGCACTGTAGGGGCGAGATATGAGAGGAGGAATGGGGATGGGATTGAGGACAGACCTGTGTGGACATACCTGTGTGTCCCAAGACTGTGCAGTCTGAGAGATGTTTACTAGACCTGGCCCTGTGGGTGACTTGGCTTAATGTAGCTGCTCTTGCTTGTACAAGGCATTTGTTGTGCATGAAGCCAGTCCAGGATGAACAGACCTAGCTGAAGCAGCAATTCAAGCTTGCAATCTAAATTTTGTTCTCAAATTGAGTCATGACAATACACATGATTACAAATGTGTAAACATATCTGCTTACAGAAATATTATATTTCAGTGTAATATCTGGGAAATCTGTGAGTTTTCAGAAGAAATTAATGAACGAAGGAGATATTTATTTATTTATTTACTTAAACCATCAACACTCCTCCTAAGTAGAGAATTAGGAGCTTGTTTCTCTAAGGCTCCGGAGTTCTTTCTTGTGCTTGTCTAGCACACTGGGCTCTGGGAAGGAACCTAGGGAATGGGTATGCACTAGGATCTCCAATGCTGCTTGTGTTTTTGTGCTGAGCAGCCTGGAAACATGCACAGTGGGTAGACTAACTAAAAATAGACAAATGATCCAGACCCACATCACATATGCGGAGATGTGAGCAAGGTGTCTTGCTCAGCAAATAAAGGGATCAGCAAATAAAGGGATCAGAGTCAGCTAAAGAAACTTATCATCTGTACAAGGAAATGTGTATGAAACACACGTTCTCTGCCTCTGGGACCTAAATGCTACCTTTTTGACCAAGTATACCAAAACCAAAACCAGCAGGACAGTTTTTACAAAAATACAGATTCCTAGGTCTCACCTCATGGAGAGGCTAATTCTATCATTTGGGGACTGGCCTAGGAATCTGTATTTTTAAAAATTCCCATGAAATTATTCCATTTTTTCAACTGCTTAAATGTCAACCTGTGTCCCTTATAAGGAGAAGATTAGGGAAGAGGTAGGGAAGACACATTTCATGGGAGTAGGTCAAACCAAACTTTTGAGTAGATCAGTCCTCACAAAAGGAATTTGGGTAGAAAAAAATCATCCTCCACCTGCTTATTCCTCCACCTGCACATGGTGTACTTTTCCCCTGTGAAGTCACACAGTTGACTTACACAGTCTCCCAGAAAAGAACTCCTAGAATACCACTATGGCGATAGGCAGCACTGCGCCACAGGCTCCTATTTTTTCTAGAATATAAAGATAAAGCAGTACAGGAGCTGAAGCATATGTGAGAAGAGCAAAGGAGGAAATGTTGAGGGGAGGTAGAGGAAAGTGTCCAGAAAAGATATTTCAGCACCTCTACTTGTGGGGATGGATATGGATTTAGAGGTGAGGGGTTGACACCACTGTGCTGTATTTGAAGGGCTCTCTCTCTCTCTCTCTCTCTCTCTCTCTCTCTCTCTCTCTCTCTCTCTCTCTCTCAGCTTTCAGATGTACTAATTTGTGCTTCAGAACTCTCAGGGATTAAAAGGTGTCAAAATCATGAAAATATTCAATTTATGTCTTGAGAAGTACAAATTATCTCTGTGCTTATATGACGTATAAGTTGTGCACATATCCACATGTTTATTCTTCTATCAACAAATGGGTATAATTACTAAACAATGCACTACAAATAAAATGTATTTTTTCAATTGCTGAACAAAATAATAGAATATTTTTTAATAGATAGTGCCCTAATTCTTCCTGTTCCCTCTGACTTAAACTCTTAAATCAGCCGCTAACTGAAAGATCCTAGTATATTGCCATAGTCACTTCAGAAAAGCTCAGGTCCTGCTGGCACCGGTCTGCCTGGATCTGTTTCAGAGAAACAGAAACCCAGAAGGGAGTGGTGAAGTTCAATCCCTGCTTGATCCATATGGAAATGGTTCAAGAAATTAGATTGAAGGTGTGTCAGGGAGTGATATCATGAGCACGGTCACTTCTTGCTCTCTCCTTGATACCCAACCTTATCAGGAAGTGGACCGCACAGTCCCTTAGAAACCATTCCTCATTTTTCCAGGATGCTGACCCACCACTTGAGAAGCTCCACTTTCCTCCTGGGCCATGCTGTCATTTGTTAGCTGCTAATCATTCATTAACCTTCCAGGTACCTCGCAGAAACCAGCACCTTGCCTCATTTGCAAAGGTGGTTCACTGGGTCCCCCCTTAATAAAATTACAACTTCAGCAAACAAATCATTTATATCAAATATAACCCCATGGCTTCCTCTTATGTTAATCATTTCAGGCAGGTGCTATTAGGTAATTGAATCACTAGGTTACAGAAAGCCACCACTGAATTAATGAGAAATAAACTCGAATTCTGAATAAGAAATTTTCCGAATAAATGGTTCTGAATAAAAAACCAAGAGCCAAGCCTATAATCACAACAGACGACAACAATATAAAATTGGATATTAAACACAGTCCTCACATCCATCCATTCTCCGTCCACAAACTCTTTTGGAGCCTAAAGAATATATCACAGCCACCAACAAGAACCTTCCACGTTTGCCACTTTCCTACTATTTCCTTCATGCTTTTTCAAGTGAGCTGGATACATTTTGAAGCCCTCATCCCAATTTAGAACACACTTTAGTTTAGTGCTAAGGTGAGTCTTTCCTGAAAAAGAGCATCCATGCCTGTGGCCCCATTCAGACTCTGCAATTCCCTTTGTTCCCATCTGGCCTACCTGCACCCAGACTCCCTCCTGTCAGGACACTTTCCCCACAGCACCCTGGTAGCTGTTCACATCCCTACCTAACACTCACCATTTTCACTCTTCTCACTTTCTTAGCAAGGAATGCACAACAATTCAGGATCAGGCTTGTCTTTCCAGCCTCACCTCTTCTTAGATCCCTATAGGAATGCACCCTGAATTCTGGCCACACCCAAGTCCAGAATGTTCGATGCTCTTTCATAGTACCATGTTGCTCCTCCCACTAGAATGTCTGCTCCAAACTAATTCTCTCCTTTTAAAGTTCATCCTGAACATTACCTCCTCCTCAAACCCTCTCTGACTCCCTCTTTACCCCCAAACCTAGACTGAATTAGGCACCCATGTTTCCTTAGCATCTGAGGGCAGAGCTCAATTAGTGAACAGAGCACTCAATACTATACACGGGAGCACAGATCATTCTCTTCAACTAGATTGACATCTCCTTGAGAGTAAGACTACACAGTGTTTCACCTTGTGTTGTCAAGGCTGGGCATAGGGTAGATGCATAGCAAATATTTGATGAATGAATGGGCCAATGACAGAATACATGAAATAATGATTGAATAAATAAATACACCCAATCACATGAATTATGCTAATTCCAGCAGCCACACTTCCATTCTCCAGCTCTGGGTAGAAGTATTTTAAAAGTTTATTTTCATAACCTGACATTCAGCTGGTGAAGACTTGGCCCAGAATGAGTGGGTCTCCCCACAGTAAGTGATACCATCGCAACTTCTTTATCCTCCCACTCTTTATCTGAGAAAAAAAAAAAACAGACCGGGCAGCGTGGACGAGATGTTTCCCTGCAGCAGAAAACCACTATTAGCACAAACCACGTGGTGACCATGTTGCCTTCCTCAGGCGCAGGCATCCAGCCCCACAGGAAATCTCCCCCGCTCTGCACGCTGCATTCAGTTTTCACAGAGCTGTGGTCGCCTGGCATTTATCATGCTGTGCTTCATCAGAGATTTAATCAGGTCTGAGTTTTTAACAACGTGCTCGTCATGCTCACTTAACTTAAAATCAAACTTGTTCAGGCATTAGTTGGTCCTATTCTCTCAGTCTGGTAGTTTTAGCATTTAAAACTTTAGACTTTTTCATCAAGGAACACTACATTTTTACCAAGCATCTCCCTACACATAAACCTCTCAGGCTGGTTCCCTGGCTGAAATAGTCCAGGCTTAGAGATTATGCTGCTGGAAGGGAAGTATCTGTGTATTAGTTTCCTACTGATGCCAAAACAGATGACCACAGTCTTCGTGGCTGAAAATAATAAAAATGTATTATCTTACTGCTCTGTAGGTCAGACACAGGTCACACTGAGCTGTTGCCAAGGTGTTGGCAGGGCTGCATTCTTTCCGGAGGCTCTGGGGGAGAACCTGTTTTCTTGCATTTTCCACGCAGGGTACAGGCTACCCAGGCTCTCTTGCTGGTGCCCTCTTCCTCCATATCAAAGCCAGCAGTGGTTGATGGAGTTCTCACACAGCATCACTCTGATTTCCTCTCCTGCCTCCCTCTTCCACTTTTAGGGACCCTTGTGAGTACACTAGGAATACCCAGTTCATCAGGTTACTCTCCCTATTTTAAGGTCAGCTGATGAGCAACCTTAAGTCCCCTTTGCCATATAAGGTAGCATATTCACAGATTCCAGAGACTAAGGCATGGGTGTCTTTGAGGGGTTGTTATTCTGCCCATCACAACCTGTATGGCTCTGGACATCTGGAAGTGATCCTTTACGTAACCTCATGGGTCCAGTGTGGACCTTCCAATGGTGACATCAGAGTCACCTGGAAGCTGTTTAGAAATGCAGACACTCTAAACCCATCCCAGACCTTCAGAATCAGAATCTACATTTTCACAAATTTCCAGGGGATTGGATGTGCATGTGGAGTGAGTTTGAGAAGCCCTCTCCAGAGGTTCCCTGAGCGGGCAGAGGAAAGAGCTTAGACTCTGGTGTCAAAAAATGGTTTTATCTGGAAACATGTAATAAGGAAGGGGTCCTGAGGAGCCCAATCAATAGCACCCCTCTTCCCTGTCAGAGCTTTGAACAAATAGAAATGTAAGACAAAGAAGAGAGCCAGGTATAGAACAAGATTTCACCTTGGTAAACTGATATTTGATGATGTTAGTTTTACCTGCACCTATAACATTGAACCTTGAGATGAGGAGGGCTTCTTCCTGCCCAGTTGCAGCTGCACTGCACTGGGGAGGGTCCCTCCCCTGCAGACCCCTGCAGGCGAGGGACAGAGCATGTGGAGAGGGATTTCTAGGAAAGAGGAGTGCATTTGAGAGCACCTGGTCTCTGCAGGCCGGCCAGCTCCATAAAGGAAGAAGAGGAAGAGCCTAGACTACATGTGTTCGATTTCTTCTTCCAAACTTAGCAAGGAGATAGATCACTAGTGAATAAGGGGATGGAGATGAGACAGGAGAGTTACAGCTTGTAGAGCTGCCTCCATATGGGAGGAAACATCAGGAGATGAATCAACATTTCCCCTAATAAATACCGCCTACATCACAGTGTAGTGGGGAAGACAGAGAGACAGTCCATGCAGAAGCACTTGATACACAGTAGGAATCCCATTACAAGGATTACCATGTTATCCAGCAATTCAAAACCTGGCAACCCATCAGAACATCCTAAGAACTTGTTACAAAATGTGGTTTCCTGGACCCTTACCCTAGGTGATTCAGATTCAGTAGGTGTAAGTTGGGGCCAGGGAACCATACTCACCTGAAATTCTATAGCATCCAAGTGAGGAAATGGCTGATTGATGCCTTGGTCCATTCAGTCATTTAGGCTGGACTATACCTAAACCAGAGAACTTCTGGTTGCAAGTTACAGAAACCAACTGGAGCTGGCTTACCTAAAAGAGGAAGTGTGTTGCAGGATCCATGGGTGTCTTGCAGAACAAAAGAGCAAAGGGCACGTGTTGGGAAGGGACTGACCCCAGGAACTAATGCGTTTCCAGAAACCCACGATGTGCTGTCTCCATCTCTCATTTCTGCTTCTCTTGATGACCAACGCTGTCTTCTCTCTGTGTTTTCATGCTTGTGATGGACTCTGCACAACTCTTAAAGGTGCTTTTCCTCTGGACACTGAAGACAGATTAGCACTCTTTTACTCCCCACTCTAAATTCCCAGGCAGAGAACTGACCCAAGTCAGGTCAGCTGTTTTCACCAGGTTCAGGGGCCTGGGGTTATAGTACTCATCTCTCCATCTCCATAGGGATATGTTGGAGGGAGGATAGTTACAGAGGAAAGAAGTCATCACTTGTTTGATGGATACCCAAAGAGGCTACTAAGAGTTACTATCCTATATCTGTATTTTTAAAATTACTTTTCCCTAATAGCCAGAAAATAAAAACAGAAAACCTTGTGACTTTGAGTGTCTGATAAAGATTTTAAAAATATTTCTAATTGACACTGAGAATCAATCTCACTGAAATATTAGCTTTAGTGAAATCCTCAAGATGATGCCTCTGCTGCCTACTTGAAATGGTCACGGATCTTAACTCCTTTGGAGAGGGTGCTCCTCCTTCTAAATGGCTCACTTTCCCCAGATAGTTCTGGCCCTTTTACATGCTTCTTTCTAGGGTGAAGAGAGTTCTGTTCCAAGGAGACATGTTCTAGGAGTGAATCCATTTATGTTGGAATTTTTTAAATGAATATTTCTGCCTACAAGACCATAAGTTCTTCCAGAATCAAGAGATTCTATCTCAATCATCCTACAGCTATAGCATCTATTAAAGTGCTGGATCAGAGTGGTTACCCAATATATGTTGTTGATTTTAGCAATGAATGAGAAGTCTTGTTCTTCAAAAAGTAATGTAATAATATCATGCTTAGTGAGAAGTCATTGTGTACCAGGAAACAATGCCAGGAAAGAGTTCCAAAATTCAGGATTGTTGTGCCTTTCTGGGAGGAGAGTCCATGATCACCTCACTAGGGGTCAGGGGAAGGAAAGGGGAACTCAGAGATTTGTCAGTGTGAGAAGCAGTCCCAGGAGTTAGAAGTGGTGGCCCCATGACTCACAAATTAACTTCCCTTTCAGGCAGGCCTTCTTATTTTCCTTAGCATCCCTGTCTTGATCCCAGCCTGCTGAGACCCCTGCCTCTCACTACAAGATGTGCATGAGTCATGAGAGCCAGGAGGGTTACTTCTCAGAGGTGCCAAATGGCAGTTGTTACAGGGTTATCATAGAGGGGATGTAGAGACCTTCCATGAATGTTTATTCTAATTGCAGTACAATAAAACCTTAGACTTCACAATCCATCATTCCTCTATAAAATCAGTATTACAGGGCTCAAATATCTTTATCATGACAGTATTTTATTCTAAAAGTGTATTTTCCTACATTTCCTAACTTCTAAAATAATAAAAAGTAGCTTTGGCATGACAGTTGCCTGACATAAACGAAAACACAATTTAATGAAATGGCATTTTATGAATTTAAAGTGAAGCAAATATTTGACATGCTTTATTTAAATTAATTTGCTGTGCATGCTCTGTTGTTTCAATCGCAGCAGAGCTTTGTTTTATTATATGTTTACTGCACCGGGCTCTGAGGCTTGCTTGTGAAGAAACAGAAGCTAAGGGATCCAGGGAGTCCCAACTCGGAGAGTCCCACAGGCCCACACTCTGGTTCTGTTGGCAGGAAAAATTAGCTGAATTGGGGCAGGAAGTTGTGTAACAAAACTATTACATCCACTTTTGCAAGGCAAGAGTGGGCTATTCATCTCCGTGTTGGTGATATTTTTGCCATATAAGCAGCTAATTCCTTTCAGTAATTCTACTCTAAACTAGTCTTAATGTGCATTCTATATAAATTCAGAACTGAACAATTTCGGGGAACGTTGTAAAAAATATCCTTGCTAAACTTTCTAGAAAAACAATCTGCCAATTCTAGGATACTATCACTTCAGGGGAAGCTGTGGCAAAGCTATCTCATTAATTTACTATCTGATACTTTAAAGATAAATGTTCTCAACTCCTGGATTTACAGAATAAACTTGCTTTTAAATAAGCAAATAATACTATCTTGATTTGAAATTCCAGATACTTATTTACTCTCTTTTTTTATGATTTCCTGAATCAGGAATTTGTAGTTCCAGTTAAGAGTTTTCCAACAGCTTGTAGTTATAGGGACATTATTTGACCATAGTTATTATTTGCTTTACCTAACCACTCACCTGGTACAATGACCTCCATCCTGGAAGAGGGGTAGGAAACAATAATGATGGTGCTGACTCACCAGGAAAGGCCATGGTGGACACAGGATAGAGGTTGTAAACTGAGTCAGGGTCAAAAGTAACAGATAACTTTTGCACACATGGATGGTAACTTGTGGTGTCTTTTTTTTTTTTCTTTCACTTTGGGCAAAGGTCTTCACAGTTCTTAGGATCAAGTGCACTTTTAAGATGAGGATGTAATTTATAGACAAAACAAAGTCCCTGAACTTAGAATAGAAAAACCCTTAAATACATTTTATTTTATTTTGTTTATTTTATTTATTTTTGAGACAGAGTCTTGCTCTGTCTTCCAGGCTGGAGTGCAGTGGTGCAAACATGACTCACTGTGGCCTCCACCTCCTGGGCTTAAGTGTTCCTCCCACCTCAGCCTCCTGAGTACCTGGGACTACAGGCATGCACCACCACATACAGCTAATTTTTATATTTTTTATAGAGATAGGGTTTTGCCATGTTCCCGAGACTGTTCTCAAACTCCTGGGCTCAAGCAATCCACTCACCTCGTCCTCCCAAAGTGCTGGGATTACAGACAGACAAGTGTGAGCCACCGTGCCTGGACCTTAAATACATTTTAGAAAAGAATTTAACACATACACATACACACACCCCATAAAGCCTGTCTCCACCATTTGGAAAATGTTAGTTCCATCCCCAGGAAAAAGAAGGAAATTTAAAAATATAGTACAAGATGGTCCCTGGTCCAGAGATCTCTACATTTAACAAAGCATCCATTCTTCATTGGTTAGAAAGAGTTTAGATACAGCCCTTTCAAACTAACATCAGACTATGAATTCTTAACTCTTTAGGTTTACTATTAGGCCAAGCTATTATTGAGTTGACTGGAAAAGATCATTTTCTAGAAGCCTGTCCTCTCTGCCAGCTTTTTCTCAACCTAGTGTCAAGCATCAGGGGTGAGGTGGCTTGGAAGGGCCATGAAACAAACGCTGGAAAATGAGGGTCAGGGAGTTAGGGAGGGAGAAGTTTTTAGGTGCCAGGCAACTGTGAAATAATGAAAAGGAGATAAGAGCCAAGAAAATCAGGAGGCAGGAGAAAAACTCGGAGCAGAAGAATACAGTGGATTACATTTTTCTCAAAGATAACCTGGAAACAGACTTTATCATCCAAAGACCATTTTCTCTCCCATCTAGCAATTCGAAAAGGAGAAAGAAAAGGATCAGTGCTGCAAAAGAGTTCAGCTTAAGTGACTTTACCAGGTAATTGAAAAAAGCTTGTAGGTGTTTGGTCAAAAACTTTTCTTTTCTTTACTGTTATCAAATAAACACACCACTGGCGGAGGAAGGATCATACTTCCTAGGCTGGTCCAGAGAGAAAGAGAAAACTAGAAACAATTACCCCAGCAAAACAATGGCTCCTACTGGTTTTCTGCTAGGAAACAGGAATATTCTTCCAAGTTAATTCTATAAATACTTTGTGAACAATGTCTATTTACTTTTAAGGTACAGTCCCTGCCTTCAAAGAATCTATCATCTACTTCTGGGGAGGGGGCTGTCTAGGGCTGACTCACATCGTTAGGAAACGTGAGATAGTTTCTGCCCATGAGCTCACTCACGTGGTGCTGCAGGAGTTAGAAGGGAGAAGTACAAGAAAGTCGTTTTGAGAACATGATTGTATTAATTGTCTGTTGCTGAGTCACAGATGACCCCACGCTAACTGGCTTCACACAACAATCATCCAGTGCTTCACGGTTTCTGAGGGCCAGGAATCTGGAAGCAGCTTAGTTGGTTGGTTCAGGCTCAGGGTCTCTTGTGAGGTTACAATCAAGCTGTTAGCTGGGGATGCAGTCATCTCAAGGCAGAACTGGAGAAAGATTTGCTCCCACGCACACCCATGGGTCCTTGGGGGCCTCTGCTTCTCATCATGTGGGCCTCTCCACAGGGCTACTTTACATGGCAGCTGGCTCCCGCCACAGTGAGCAGTTTGATACAGAAAAAGCCCCAGCGCAGAAGCCACAGCCTTTTTATAACCCAGTATTAAAAGTGACCTGGTCTTTTTATAATCCAGTCACTTCTGCCATATTCTAACTGTTAGAAGTGAGTCAATAAATCCAGCCCCCACTCCAGGGGAGGGAATTAGACAAGGGTGTCTAATTCCCACCAGGAGGTGGCATGACTGGGGACCATCCCAAAGGCTGCCCACCACAGCAACCAACAGGGCTGTATCTAAGGTTCTTCTTACTTAAAGATACACAATCTATTTATTTATTTATTGTTTTAATTTTACTTTAAGTTCTGGGATACATATGCAGAACGTGTAGTTTTGTTACATAGGTATAAATGGGCCATGGTAGTTTGCTGCACCCATCAACCCATCATCTAGGTTTTAAGCCCCACATACATTAGGTATTTGTCCTAATGCCCTCCCTCCTCTTGCTCCCACCCCCCAACAGGTCCTCGTGTGTGATGTTTCCCTCCCTGTCTCTATGTGTTCTCATTGTTCAACTCCCACTTACGAGTGAGAATATGTGGTGTTTGATTTTCTGTTCCTGGATACACAGTCTTTTTTAAAAAGGGTTAAGACTATAGTTGATTGTTCCTACGGCAAAAACACCAGAACTCAAAAGGAGAAAAAAACAAAGATAAATAGGTAAGTAAATTCCACAGAGGTTGCTTTAATGCCCACTTTGCATCACTGATGTGCTAAATGCTGAAGATACAAAATGAACAGACAGCCCCTCCTTATCACTCAGGCTGGTGCCAGACAGAGACAAGAAAACATGGTGGAGGTGATACATTGTGATAAGTATTTTAATAGAAGTATTTTCTGGGTATTGCATGAAAACAAATAGAAGAAACTGGGTCTTGAAGGATGTGTAGGAGTTCATTATGCTGGGTGGATAGAGAAAACATTTGAGGCTGAGAACTGTTATAGAGAGAAGAGAGAACAAGGATGAGGTTGAGGCTATATAGGCCTGAAGCATGGGGTATGTGTCAGGTAGGGGGACAGGGAAAGGGGGTTCAGACGTGAGGCTGACAGACAAGAAAGCAAGGGCTAGCAACAGCCTCAGATACTCAGAGAGACTCTGGGACTCCATCAGGTGATGATATCAAAGGACTCATGTAACATTCCTGGCACATAGGAGTGTTCAGTTGTCATTAGCTGTGGTTCTATGTTAGAAAAAAGAACTCTGATGGCAGCATAGGGGGTTTCATATCTGGGAAAGCAGAAAGAGGGAAGACCATTATGGGAAGACCCAAATGAGCCTGCAGGTGAATTAATATTTGGAATCCTTGAAATCAGGATTCCCAGGCAACCCATGAAACCTCATGTGGCACTGAGGGTGCATCATAGCAACTCCATCCTCACTGGCCTGTATCGCCACACACTGCCCCTGCTCCCCACCCCCAGCGGGGCACACCCACCACTGCAGAGGGAGGTGGAGGCTCAGCTACTGAGGCTGTCCTTATCCACAGAGCAATGGCAAGGGCTTTGCAAACAATGACCAGCGAACCCGAATGAAGACTTTACATACACCCCATCTGACTTGGCTTCAGGACCCTTGGTATAACCGGGCCCCTGTTGGCCGCACACTCCGTGTTGTGACACGTACCCCTGCTGTACTGTTAGGGTCTGCTTACTTGTCTGTCTCCACCTCGCATAAGCACACTGGTCTTTTACCTCTTCCAGGGCAAGCCTGTGTCCACTCCATCCTTGGCACCTAACTGAGGCCTGGCCAAGAGTGGGTGCCTAGAAAATCTGCACCAAATAAGTGAACGAATCAAAATGGGACCAACGCTATTCCCTGCCTCTTTGTTGTGATGATTGTGTTTGTTTGCTGTGATTGTGTTGTTAGCAAGTGATTGCAGATTGTGAGCCTTCAAAACCAGAAGTCTATTTTCTCACAGTTCTGGAGGCTGAAGTCCAAGATTGAGGTATTGGCAGGATGCGTTTCCTCTGAGGCCTCTCTCCTAGGCTTGCAAAGGGGGTCTTCTTGCTGCCTCCTCACAGGGCCTTTTCCCCATGTGTGTGTGTCCCCTTGCCATGTGCTCCAGTCTCCTCTTCTTATAGGGATGCCAGTCAGATTAGCCTAGGGCCCACTCTAACGGCTTCATTAATCATCACACTCCTATGTGTCCTATTTCCAAAAACAGCCACATTCTCAAGTACTGGGGGTTAGGACTTCAACATATGAATCTGGGGGGACATGATTCAGTTTCTAACTGAGCTAACGTAAGTGTTTAGAATGTTGGCTAGAGGCCGGGTGCGGTGGCTCAAGCCTGTAATCCCAGCACTTTGGGAGGCCGAGACGGGCGGATCACGAGGTCAGAGATTGAGACCATCCTGGCTAACACTGTGAAACCCCGTCTCTACTAAAAAATACAAAAAACTAGCCGGGCGAGGTGGTGGGCGCCTGTAGTCCCAGCTACTTGGGAGGCTGAGGCAGGAAAATGGCGTAAACCTGGGAGGCGGAGCTTGCAGTGAGCTGAGATCCGGCCACTGCACTCCAGCCTGGGCGGTAGAGCGAGACTCTGTCTCAAAAAAAAAAAAAAAAAAAAGAATGTTGGCTAGAATATAACCCACAAAAGTGCTCTCAATGACCACTAACAATTTGGAAGGAAAACAGGAAACACATTGTTTCTGAACCAATATAACAGAAAGGCACTCCCGAATCAGCACCTTTTTAAAAGTGTTTTGAGGCTCATTCAGAAAGTTGAAGGAGGCTTCTATTACTCAGTGTTCCTTCATAGAATCATCCTCCCAGAGCAGCCTAGTGCCACTAAGAATGGCTTCCGAATTCTTCTCTCTATCCCACCTCACCTGGTAGGTAATTATTGTGGCCATCATTTACAGAATCCATTTCATCTGTTGTTTCCGAGACAGAGTCTCCCTATGTCGCCCAGGCTGGAGTGCAGTGGTGTGATCTCAGCTCACTGTAACCTCCACCTCCTGGAGTCAAGTGATCCTCTTGCCTCAGCCTCCCGAGTGACCGGGATTACAGGCATTTGCCACCACACCTGGCTAATTTTTGTATTTTTAGTTAAGACAGGATTTTGCCATGTTGGCCAGACTGGTCTTGAACTCCTGGCCCCAGGTGATCCACCCACCTTGGCTTCCCAAAGTGCTGGGATGGCTCAGGTGAGCCACCATGTCCGGCTTCATCTGTTGTTTCTTATATGCTCTTCATAACAATCCTATTAATTGAGAATTGCAATTTTATAAATGGAGAAAACTATTCAGAGAGGTTGAGTAATTTGCCTAAATTCACACAGCCAATCAATGGCAGAGCTGGGATTCACACCCAGACATTTTCCCGGCAGCACGCTGCCCACTGAGGCGGTGCTGGTTCGGGCGTGGGCAGCGTCTTCAGGGGATCTCAGTTCCTGCCTCAGCCCAGGCGCTGCTCTGACGTCTCTGGCCTGCTGCTCTGACGTCTCTGGCCTCCTCCATCGGTGTAGTGAGGCGGAGGTGCTGACCTCCTGGAAAAGGCCCCAGCGTCCCCTTGAAGGGAACAGGGCTGAGAACGCGTGCTTAGTGCGCGGCCTTCCTGCTCACTCCGCTCTGTTAGCCCTGGGTAGGGATCTCTCAGCTGCCTGTCAGCCAGCCCGTCAGTCCCGCTCCTGCCTCGCCCGGGGAAGCCGGAGATGAGCCCAGTGGGAAAGAGTTCTGCAGGGGAGCCAGGCTTCCTGTTGTACTGTGGCGCAGAGCCGCTCCTGTCAGCAGAAAGGGCTAAATAAATGCCAAGCAGCCAAAACACGCGGGAGAGGGAGAAGCAGAGGTGGGCACGGCCGAGACAGCCTGTGTGGGTGTGGGGGCTGCAGACTGGAGATGACCTTGTATTCGGTTCCGGACCTGCCCGAACACCGTCCCACAGGCGGGGGCTTGCACGTTAAGCAGGTATAGCCTCACAGTCCTGGAGGCTGGGAGTCCGAGGTCCATGTGTCAGCAGACCGTGAGAAAGGGATCTGTCCCAGGCGTCTCTCCTTGGCGTCTAGATGGCCACCTCCCCCCTGTGTCTCTTCCCGTCATCTTCCCTCTGTACTTGTGTCCAACTTTCTTCTTCTTATAAGGACACCAGTCATACTGGAGTAGGACCCACCCATAAGACCTATTTTAATTTGATCAGCTTTTTAAAGGCCTTAGTTCCAAATACAGTGACATTCTGAGGTCTGGGGGACTAGGGCTCCAACACATGAACTCTGCTGGGGACTCGATTCTGATAACCACTCTGACCAAGCTTTCCTGGAGCTTTCCTGACTAAACGTTTTCCTTATGGAGGGGCGGGGGCTCCATTGCTGAGGGAGCAGCAGGACTCACTTGCCCTGGGGAGGGGACTGACCCACAGGGACCTCCACTGGCAGGGCAGGAGGTGCTCTCCACACTGAGTAGACCTGGAGACAGCAGCCACAGCCAGCGTGAGTGGGAGAAATGAGCACCCAACTCACAGCAGAGGCAAGGCAGGGGTGAGGGCGAAGGATGGAGTTTAGGGGCTGCTGAAGCTGCGAGATGTTAGCAGCTACACAAAGTGTGGATTCTAGTGAGCTATGCTCACCGCTACCTGTGTCCTCTGCTTGGGCGGAGCAGTTATCCATCCTCTTGAAGCCTCTGACCACATCTATAAAACAGATACTAATGGTACCTACCTTGCAGTATTGTAAGGGATGCAGAGATAATGCATGCAGAGCGCCTAGCACTGGGCCTAGAAAAGACAGCCACTCATTGAACATTGGTTAAATGAGAAGTGACAGCTGGAATCACAGTAATATGAAATATTAAAGATGTTAGCTGAACCATTGAGCCCAAGGGAGATTTTTCAACCTAGAAACTCCCTTCCAAGACCAGTTCCTTCTAGGACCAGCCTCATCATTGGCAAAACAAGTGTGAATCCTCGAAGAGCTCCTGGATATAAGCCTTCTTCGTACACCCCACCGTGCAGCCCATCACAGCATCTGCCGTGAGGCTGCGCCTTGGAGAAGGCTTTTGGAGACTAGACGCCCTTTGTCAATGTGTAGACTCAACATCCCACTCGGAAGAGCATTCCATGGGGGCACAATTTGGCCTAACTTCCATTCCCTGCAGGCTGCACGTAACAGATTACCTCAAAAGGAAGGCATTGCTAAAAAATTTCTGCCTGCCTCCCCCATCTTCCTCTTTGTCTCCTCCCTCCTTCCAGGATCTGTTACAGGATTTTTATTCCCCTTAATTTACTCTCTGCAAATTGCTCAGCTTGAATTCTGTTATTCCACGGCTCCGTGAATGGAGCGTCGTGAGATTTCAGCCCACTCGCTCTGCACACAGCGCTCATTCTGCTGGGAGAAAGCTGCCCTTGTGGAATGGAAGCCAGGACCTGCCTGCCTGGGGCCCAAGGTACCTTGTGAAATACCTAATCATTCAGCTTCTCATTTGTACACGGATTTACAGTTTCCAGGTGACAGTCATCCCTGTCGGCTCATTTACATAAATACCATAGAAGAAGACAAAATAGCTTTCATCTGTACAGCTCTTTTTCCGTTTACCAAGTACTCTCATGTATTATATATAATAACTTAATTTATAGATAGTATATGATAATATAACACTCTAAAAATATATTGATTCCTTCCATATGAATAGCGCTATTACAATCCATTACAGAAAAAGATCACGGGTCTGCACTTCCTTAAACTCTGAGCACCGAGGCATAAGCTCTGTCCTTGATTGGGATCCATCCTCAGGGCCCATTACTGTTGGAATGCAGCCTTCCAGGGGCCCCTTCAGCTATACCTTCTCATCTTAGAGAGGTTTCCATTCCCCCGGCCATGGGTCCTCTCGTCCCCCAGTCATCCTCAGCAACGTGTACTGGCTGTTCATAAGGACCTGTGTCCATTCATACACCACTGCAGCGGGGCATCCTATTTTCTCTAATTCACACATGTGGACACCCCAGGGAGCAGGGTTGGGATGAGCATATGCTGACCACATTTCAAGATCCTGTGTCAGGCACTCGAGCCCTGCTCCAATATTTATGGGATAATTGCAGAACCCCTTAAAAAAACAAAGAATATCCTTGGTTCATCTAGGGGGTCCATCCATCCTGCAGCCTTGGGCATATTTGATCATGTATTTCATACCTTCTGATCTCTCCCACCCTCCAACTCTATACTCCAACCATGTTAATTTATATACTGTCTTCTGAAGTTCAAAAGCCTCACTTTCATCTAGGCTTCTACAGGTGCTGTTCTCCCTGTCTGTAACCCTCGCCACTGCATCTTTGTTGTGCTAACTCTTATTCATTGCTTTAGACCTGTTTTCCTGGAAACATATTCTGAGCCAGGGAATTGCATGCAAGAGGTTTATTGGGGGAAACTTTTGGGAGATGGGCCTCTAAGAAGGTGAGGAAGGCAAGATTGAGCAGTGGGAAGAACTGACTCATATGTGGCTTTAACTGAGGCCTCAGTTGACCCTATAGGAAGTTCTAGAACTAAGATGACCCATCAGAATCGTGTCAAATTGAGGCAAGGAGCCAGGAGTTTGTATCCCTGCCAAGATCTTGAAAGGGAAGTCTTGCATGGGGAAGTTCCCTCTATCCCAGGGCAATTCTCAGTAAGGGCCACAACTGTGAGCTTTCAACAGTCAATATTCCCTGCATGGGAGTTCAATGAGTCTGCCCCAAAGAGGAGGTCTGAACATAGCACTCCAGCATTCTCCACATCAGAATGTGTCCACTGACTTACCCCTTTTGATTAACTCAAGTCAGCTAATTAGAGAACTTAAAGGCATCTACAAACTCCCCATTGCCCTATAACACAACATAATCATGGGCATGATCTCCCGCCATATTCACAGGTTTCTCATTACACTCACGGGGAGGCATCACACAAGGTGTGTATACCAGGGGATGGAAATGTTGGGGCCATCTTGGACTCCTTTCTAAGCCACTGGAGCACAAGCCCATTGCCGTTCTGCCTGGCTCTGTTTTTCTTCCTTTCCCATTAGGACTGGATGGCTATTTCTTTGCCAAGATCGCATTTAGCTAACAATACAACGCTAAAAGGGAAAAGCCAGGCAAAGGGCTAAGCATCCTCCTGCTCCTTACCTCTTCTGTCCAGCACCTTTGAACAGGGAGACTCCCCTTCTGTGACATGGTCTTAATGGCTTTTTTAGGGCATGCTGCATTCCTTGCCCTGCTGCCTCACTGCATGGAGCCCTCTTTTCCTAATTTATTTTCAGCCCTAAAGCTGAGCTCAGAGGCAGCATCTGGTTCTGCTTTTAAAACAAAACTCTAACTGAGTCTTGTAGAGAAGCACAGAAGTCAAACACACACTTGTCCCGAAGGTCACCCAGCACCAGCCCAGCCTTGGTTTTCCCTGCCCGCCCAGTCCTCATCCCAGCATCATTTGTTGTCAACACACAGCTTCTATTCACCTGGGCCTATTACAGGGTCCTGGGGTTACTGGGTCTGCAGCTAGGTCAGAGCCACTGGGCTTTGGAGGCCCTCCCAGGCCCCAAATCCACTTAGAAATTCTACATCCACACAAGAAAAATGGAAACTGAGGAGAATGTGACTTGTAAGGCCTGAGCTCCACTTTTTAGCTTTCCCTTCTAGCAAGCAACTCCCTGAGCTCCATATTCATTCCGAGAAACTCAAGTGACTGATGTGTCATAGTAGAAGCTAAAAAATCCCTCCTGGAAGTAGTGACTCATTCATGTCCCCCACGTGGTGAAACGTCAGCCTTTGAGCTCCGCCAGGCTGCTGTTCTGACTTGACTATTGTTCCCATTTGGTTCAAGTCTCAAGTATATTGAGGCTTCCACGGAACAAGAATTATCATCATATGCGGGGGTAGGAGAGACATGAGGCAAGTTACATGTGAAGTCCAGACTCTGATGGCCACATCCATAGGCATTGTATTTTCTGGGTTACTTTCATTTTCAGATTTTCTGCTGTATTGTACCATGACTTGTGCTTGTCAAACAAGTTCAGTCTTATTCTAAACATATGGTAGGGGCAACAGTAGTTATGTAGTAGATAGACTGGGACGAGAGGCAGAGGGAATGAAAGAGAGAAATAGGCCTGTGTACTTCCCGCTGAGAGAAACCACGATAAAGGTAGGTTCTCCTTTCACTCTAACCCACTCCAGAAGGACTTTCAGGGCACGTGAACCAGGACACTGACGGCATCTGATGGCTATAAGGGGAGCACTTTGATGAACTAATTATAAGGAGTAATTTTCTTGATTAGCCATTCTTCCCCAGAAGAACCTAGCCAGAAGAAGACCTTTGCATAGGACAAAGGGATATGGTAAAGAAGGCCACACCTGCTAAAGATGTGGTGCAGAGTCTGATCGTTCCAGAAGGGAGGGTGTGGAGGAAGGTGAACAGGGGCTGCACATGCAAAACATATACCAAGGTCTTAAGTTGAGCCGGAGGTACATGGGAAACAAAGGTAATGGGATGGGCCAAGGAGCAGGGAGAAGCCAGGTCAGCTCCCATCAGTCTTGCAGGGAGAGCCCAACTTTACGATCCTGCATGTGACGAGTGGAGCCCTTAGAGTTCTACTGGCCCATATTAAATACTCAAACCTGTCAATTATTTTAATTGTGATTATTATTATTACTCATGAGGCATGCTTTCCTTTGTAATTTTTAATTGGAGAAGAAGATGATGTCATGTCCAATTTCTACTCTGAAGCAATTTTTTTTTTTTTGCCTCTTCTGTATATATTTGGAAAGGAAAAGCTGACAACAAAAACAAAAACAAGCCAGAAACTAAACTCATGATTGGCGAGATCCCACACAATATCAACCTTGAAGGAGCCAAAGCCCGAGGCATGTGCTTTGTGGTATGTCGACTTTCATAGGTTTTCTTTCCTGTTAATGTTGCCTCTCTTGTTGTTTTTCTTTTTAAGTGTGACCAAACGACCTTGTTACACAAAGTGTGGTAGCCTGAATATGAGCAATAGAAGACAGAGCAAACAGTTTAATGCTATCATCAAATGCAGCCACAACCACGTTAATATAGCACATATTATTAATAGATGATGATACTAACAGTTATATGTGCTGCATGGTAATTGACCATACCAGATAAGCAGCTCACTTAAGTTACTACCCAGGGGATGACTTTTATATAGTCAGGTTTTGAACTCCCACCTCCTTGCACTCTGCCAGCTCTCCAGCATGTATGCTCTCCCTCGATGGTTTTCCCCAATACCATATTCCTTCTCTGCTTAGCTTCAAACTAGGGCATGGACCTCCTCTGCCTATGCTAGGAAGAAAAACACAAGAATAAAAGAGGAATGGATGATGGTGCACAAGTTAGGCTAACAAGAGCTGTGGGAACAAATAGATGCTGCACAAGAGAAGGCTATTTTCCTCTCTTGTACCAGCTCAATATGGGTGTTCTCATCAGCAGGATAGTCTTCCTCTTTGTGATGACCAAGGGGTTAAGGCTTCTTTCTCTGCATTATGGCTCCACCATTCCTTGGTCCTGAGAATCCTTGCATCCAGCTAGCAGATAGACAAGAAAGGGAAAGACTCACCTACATTCCATTCTCATCCTGGGAGCAACATAGACCACTCAGGCTCATATACCATCAACAAAAACTGGACCTGAATGCCAGGGGGCTGGATAATGTAGCCTGTAGTGAGGCAGCTGCTCCTGGCAGCAATTTCTTACTATGCAAGAGGTTGTACCAGATTTTGGTGAATCGTTAATCATTTCTGCTACCAGGAATTTTACAAGACCCAAGCAGGATTTGTTTTTTGTTTGTTTGTTTATTTTCTTTGTTTTTTGTTTTATTTTTGTTGTTGTTGTTGTTTTGAGATGGACCCTCTCTCTGTTACGCAGGCTAGAGTGCAGTGGCACGATCTCGGCTTACTGCAAACTCCACCTCCTGAGTTCAAGCGATCCTCCTGCCTCAGCCTCCCGAGTAGCTGGGACAACAGGTGTGCACCACCACGCCCAGCTAATTTTTCTATTTTTAGTGGAGACAGGGTTTCACCATGTTGGCCAGGCTGGTTTCGAACTCCTGACCTCAGGTGATCCTCCCACCTTGGCCTCCCAAAGTGCTGGGATTACAGGCGTGAGCCACCGTGCCCAGCCAGGATGTGTTTAATATAAGCACTGATGATTATTACCTAACACTAAAGAATCCAAGGGACCGACTCATGGTACCAATGAGGGCCTAGGGCAGATAATATGTCTGAGCCCCAGGAAGTCCCAGAAGCATGCTTTCTTGCATGAAGTGGAAACTTATTTCTCCCACAGGGCAGTACAACACAACACACAACAGCAGCTGCCCTAGGCATTAGGATCCAGGCTCAGATGCCCCGTGAAACACAAATGACTATTTGATTGCCCTTTACAGAAAAACCTTGTTAAGCAGATATCGGTTTAGCCAAGAGAATGCACAATTGGAAGCAATTGTTGTTCCCCAGCTAACTGGATACCCTGTCATGCTCCAGTAAAAATATCAGATTATTTGAACTAGTTAATTCAAAATCCATTCTTCCTGGTCCCTTGCCTTTCAAATTAATGACATTTGCTGTAATTGACGGTGAGAGAGAGGGAGATGGGGCAGGCGGAGGAGCGCATGATCTCTCAGAGTTAGCGGATTCTGCTCCCACGCCAAACCAAAAGCAAGGGGAAGCAAAGAGAAGAGGAAAGGGAGGGCTGGCCGCAAAGTATGCGTTCTGGAAAATTAGATTGTAAGCACTATTTTTTCCCTGAAGGATTATTAAAGCAAGCAGGAAAAGAAGAATGCCTAGACAGCTGTGCAATTAGTATCACAGTTAAGAAAACCAGAAAAGAGCGAGCTTTTTAGCCTCAGGATGAGCTTTGTTCTGTTTTGTTCTCCTCTCTAGCACCCTTGGCCTGGACAGGCATGACTTGAAGTCTAGGACCTATGGGGGAGAGGCAGCAGAGAGCTGCAGCTAGATAAATGAGGGCAGTGATTCCACCCCTCCATGTCTCAGTTTCCTTATCTGTTAGCATCAGATACTACCTCCCTCACAGGGTTGTTATGAGGATTAAAAGTGTTCATGTTTGTAAAATGCTTACAGTGGCATCTAGAACACAGTAAGCCCTATACAGATGTCTATAAAACACAGAAAGTTAGATGAGAACTCCTGTGTCCATTTTTAACAGCTAGGAGACTTGGAGCCAGTTCCTTTCAGCTCGGAGCCTCCATTTCTTGTTTATAAAATGAGGATCATTTTACAGCCTCACAGAATGGTCTCGTTGGGGGTGGGGGGGGTGGGTGAGATGAATGTGGATATGCCCTGCCCGGTGCCTGGCACAGAATCAGCAGTTAATAAATGTTAAGCACTACCTCGAGCTGAATATTTAAAGTATTCCCAGATCCCAGCAAGACAGAAAATGAGAGACTTCAGTAAACAGTGCCAGAGATGCTTCTGCATATGGCAGCCCCGAGTCACCAAGAAGAGTGCGTGCCAGCCAGCACTTTAATTTTTACTTATTCCATGGAATAAGGAGCCATGTGTGCGCTGAGCTCCCACCCAGGTCATTAGAGAGACATATGTAGCACATCAACACAGATTGGCAGGGTGGGAAAACAAGGAGAAGTTGGGGAATACCTGGTGAAAGGTATTTAAATTAGTGAGACGAATTTGGCTCCAACAGACCTCAGTAGCATATATACTGGAGTATTAAAATAGCAGGGACACAGATATCATTTTCTAGTATCTGTGGGAATCAGGCACTCAAAAAATAAAAGTGATGAGCCTTTCTATTTTAATAACAGGAAAACTCACGAGAACATGAATTTCTCTATATAGAGAAACAATGCAAAGACTGTTTCACATCAATTCCAAAATGCCTTGAAGAGAGTGGGATGTTAAACATCAGCCAGCAGGATGTTGAAAGGCTCTCCCCGCAGTATAATCCAGTGTTTCTCAGAGGCATGGTGACAGGATGTGGGGAAGTAACACAATGTGATATTCAGCGACTCTAGCAAGACTTCTGAATTCTGCTCCGCCTCCTGAATGAGTTCAAAAAGAGACAGGTTGAGTGTGTGAGGATTATTGTGACTGCCTATGTGAAGTGCCTGACGCAAGTCTCAGCTTCTCTCTGCACAAACAGCACCTCTGATGTCATGAGTACCACTCTGCCTCAATATACAAGTTCAGTTAGACAGCATGTAATTGTCATGGATGTGTCCTGAGGGAATGGCCGCAGGGTGGACTATTCCCAGAGCTTGGTCCCATGTAGTCCAGCTAGAGAGGCAGACACAAACAATATATAGTAAAGTTTTGTGGGTGCTTAGATATCCCCGTATGGGGTACAGTGGGGGTATTATAGAAAGGAAATTTAGAAAATCTCAGTAAGGAGGTGACTGTTGGACCCCATGCTTACTCATGCCTTCAATAATCTCTTGTTTCCCCAACAAAGCTAAGCTCCTGGATAGCAGGGATCATCTTTCACATCTTTGTGTCCTAAGAACAACCTTCATTCATTCATTCAACAAACATTCCATGAGCACTCACTATGAAGCAGGCACTGTGCAACCACTAAAATTAAACATATGACTATAGTAGGATCTTTGCCTTTGAGGAGCTCAAAAATCTCTTGAAACAACATCTGTGAGGTGCTGTCACTCCCTCATGTAGGTTCCCATAGCTCTTTGCACTGACTAATTAGCCCTGTGCACGATGTATCTGTCTCTCTTCTGCACTGGACTGTGAATTCTCAAGGGCAGGCCGGGAGGACAACTCATCTCTTCACCCTTGCCTGGCCCAGTATGAGTCACTGGGCAGGCAATCCATTAATGGTCATCGGATAAATGAGTGGGTGAGCAATGAAGGAATGAATGAATGCAGCCGTGCCTGCAGAAGTGAATGCTGAAGACAGTGTGTGAGCTAACAGAGGTCTCTTATACATGAAGAGTCTCACTTAGAGCACCATGCCTGACCCATTTTCAACTCCTCCGGAGTGCAAGGGATCTAGATTCATTATCGGAAAGAAGTTCCTGAGAAAGAAATGTTTTAGACACTGAGAAATGTGTGCCATCCTTCCTCCAAAAATCTATCCCTTAGAAAGAGTCTAGATTTTTCTTCGATGTCATTGAGGCATTGTCCAGAATCCGGCAGGATTCCTAGGCTTTAACTGTGAAATGGAATAGATACATGGTGTGCCACTGTTAACGACAGAGAGCAAATGGATCACCAGTGAGTGTTTAAGGAGCCACTGGGCTTGTTAGCACTCTGCACATAGCCAGACATATAAATACAAAAGTCAAACAGGCAACCAGGAGCTCAGTGTCAGATACCTGCTTGTTCTACAGGTCTGCTCAGGTCCAGCCACGCTCAGCTGCAGTGACTGCCCTACAAAAGCATTTCCCTCCCAGGCAGACAGGCAGTTTCTCTGGCCAGAAAGCTCCACCGTGTATCACTCTTAAACCAAATGCAAAATCAATGCTTCTGCTACCGGGCCGACCTCTCCTGACCACTCTACTGCTGCAGAGTTGCATCATCACTGTCGGGCTCTGCCCAGGAGCTGGTGCCGGCGACTATGAATCAGCTCCGGCCCCAGATTAACATTCAGACGGAGGGCCTGCTGATGAATATTTTAATATAATGTTTACTGTTTACCCACATGAATGGAAAGGACTTGCATCTGCCAGTGCCACCTGTGCCCGTAGAACTGCAGCCCAAACAGCCACATCCCCAGAGAGTCCAGCTGTGTGGAGCAGAGAGAAGCAGCGGGAGGGGGCGGGGTGGGGAAGGGAGAGGAGGGCGGCACAGTGACAGGCTGGTGGGAGGAATCAGGGGAAGGGAGGCACAGACCAGAGAGATGGGAAGGGGGTGCAGGATAGAGTCAGAGGCGGGAAGAAGACACAGGGAGAGCAGCGGATACAAAGAAAAACAGGTTGGGAGAGTGGGTGTTCAAGAAGAGAAGTTGTAGGGACCCCTCGACTGAGAGTGGATCTCACGGAGGCTCCCGTCAGGATGGAGAGAACAGAATGTGTCTGACTCAAGCACACAGAGTGTGTTTCAGAGGAGTGGGCGTCTTTTTCGAGTCGGTGCACCTATTCGTGGTCACGCAGCCATATGGACTCTCTGGAAGCCGCTGGTGCTCTCACCTCGCTGCCCAGGCACTGGCTCCCGTGGCATGGCTCCAGGGCCGCTACTCCAGACCTCAGTTTCCCCAGGAGGAAAGGAGGGAAGCTAACCATAGACACCAACCGGAGTCAGGAATGGAAAGGTCATTTAGGAGCTTAATGCAGAGCACTTTCGGTTTTGGAAGGGTCCGAAAGGGGGCCTGGCAGAGGCTGTCCTGTGGAAAGCTAGCCGCTGCTTCCTCCACGAAGGCTGTTAAAAATCCAGAGGATGACCTTCTCCTGGTGAGCGTGGGGCAGAGCCAGCTGCTACCAGCACATCAACGGCCAGAGAGGCCGCCCTCTTCTCTTCTGGTGGCCTGAGGCACTTACCCCTCACTTCTGCTGGGCATCTCTATGTTCTATCAGCAAGGAGATGGCCAAAAAGATGAGCATTTCTCTCTCCCAAAAGATGAGCATTTCTTCTAAAACTTCCTCGGTTTCTCGGTTTACTTTGTCACCTTTCTGTTCTCTTTCACCTTTCTCCTTTTCTCGGGCTATTCCTTAGATTAGGTTTGGAATTCTGACAGAATGTGGCGTTAGTGCCCATTTTGTTTCTACCAGCACTTTTCTGGTCATATTTCTAGGCCCCATGCAACCCCGAGCTCCTTGGAGAGATTGCCAAGGAGAAGAGGGAGAGGAGAGGGGACAGCTATGGAGCATGATGAAACGACACCTGCTTTCTGACGGGTACAGCAGAGAATAATGTGTCACAGGAGAAACGCGCCAAGTCCACTCTCCCTCCCTTGGCTGTATGAGGGACCACCCACCCACCTCCTGTTCCTCCTATGGCCTGTGTCCGTGCCTGCACCCCACCAGTCATCCACTACCTGGAATTAACAAGAGGCCTACTGGGATTAATTGTGCTTCTGGAGGCCCATATGTAGGAACAGATTTTGTTTTTAACTTTTTATTCTAGAAAATTTCAAAAATACATAAAAATAGAGTGAGTTGTCAATGAACCCCATGTACTAATCACTCCGCTATAAAAATCATCAACCCAACATCTCTCTTGTTGCATCCATAAACCCCATTCCCTACACACCCCCACACACCCACACAGGATTTTTTTGAAGCAATTCTAAGTTATCATGTCATTTCATCCATAAATATCCATAGATGCAGTTTTGACTAGAGCATTAACTCTCCAAACTCTCTCAGGCCCACCCCCACAAAACCAACTTAGGCCTCAGCACACACCCGCCTTTGAGGATGGGAACTGTGACCCCTCATTTTCTAGGTGTATGCTTCTCATCATCTTTCCCAAACTACCTGCTCAGAAAACCATTGTTAGAGACGAATCAGTGTCCAAGCTTGTGGACAGCTTCATCTCAGGCCTTGGGCAATCTCTCCTCTTCATTCCCAGAAGAAATCATTCTGTAAGCAAGCTAGCCTATCAGAAAACCCACCTGCATGCCAGATGTGCACAGCTGTATGCGAGCAACTGCCAATCCATCTGCAGAACTACCTAAACAAGGGAGACATGCAATCTGATCACCAAATGATTCTCATAAATGATAGTAGCACATGCAATATTCAAAACCAATAGACAAAACAAACTTGGGCTTTCTCCAGAGGGGGGAAAGACTGAAGAATAAATGCTCTCTTTTTTCCTCCAAAATTTTGATGAAATCTCTTTGTTCATTGAGCAGGAAAGCAAAGTTGTTTATGGAAATGGTTACTAGGAGGCCCTTGTCTGATTGCCATCAATGGCCTTTGGCCCACAATGAGTGGTCTTTCTTCATGAAACTTCTAAATAATTCATGGAACCAACTATGAAAAAGTATATCATTTAAAAGTCTGGGCCTTGCCGAGCACGGTGGCTCACGCCTGTAATCCCAGCACTGTGGGAGGCCGAGGCAGGCGAATCATGAGGTCAGGAGATAGAGACCATCCTGGCTAACATGGTGAAACCCCGTCTCTACTAAAAACACAAAAAATTAGCCGGGCGTGGTGGTGGGCGCCTGTAGTCCCAGCTACTTGGGAGGCAGAGGCAGGAGAATAGTGTGAACCTGGGAGGCAGGGCTTGCAGTGAGCTGAGATCCGGCCACTGCACTCCATCCTGGGTGACAGAGCGAGACTCCGTCTCAAAAAAAAAAAAGTCTGGGCCTAAAAATTTAGACCTAATTATATAGATGCTTGTGCTATGGTAGAAAGTGCACTATCTAACTCAGAAGGTCTGGATGCTTCCACTAACTTGTGTAATTCTGACCCTTTACTGCTCATTTGTAAAAATGACTAAATCATCATAGTTCAGCCTAAGCAGGTAAAGAAGTCAGGAGGTTACATGCTAAAATGATTCTCTGAAGAGAAGAAGAAAAATTAATATTTGAATTTATTTCTTTTTCTTTAACTTTTATTTTAACTTCAGGGGTACATGTGTTAGATGTGCAAGTTTGTTTCATAGGTAAATATGTGCCATGGTGGTTTGCTCCACAGATCATGCCATCACCTAGGTGTTAGGCCCAGCATCCATTAGCTATTTATTCTTCCTGATGATCTCCCTCCCACAAGCTCCCCTCTGACAGGCCCCAGTGTGTGTTGTTCCCCTGCGTGTGCCCATGTATTCTCATCATTCAGCTCCCACTTATAAGTGAGAACATACAGTGACGATTTTCTGTTCTTGCATTAGTTTGCTGAGGACAATGGCTTGCAATTCCATCTATGTCCCTGCGAGGGACATGATTTCATTCTTTTTTATGGCTACATATTATTCCATGGTATATACATACTACATTTTCTTTATTCTGTCTATCACTGATAGGCATTTAGGTTAATTCTATGTCTTTGCTATTGTGAATAGTGCTGCAATAAACATACACATACATGTATCTGTGTAATAGAATGATTTATATCCTTTTGGGTATATATGCAGTAATGAGATTATTGGGTCAAATGGTATTTCTGCCTCTAGGTCTTTGAGGAATTGCCACATGGTCTTCCACAATGGTTGAACTGATTGTCACTCCCACCAAGAGTGTAAAAGTGTTCCTTTTTCTTCATAATCTTGCTAGCATCTGATATTTTTTGAGTTTTTAATAATAGCCATCTGACTTGTGTGAGATGGTAACTCATTGTGGTTTTGATTTGCATTTCTCCAATGATCAGTGATGTTGAGGTTTTTTCATATATTTTTTTGCCAAATGAATGTCTTCATTTGAGAAGTATCTGTTCATGTCTTTTGCCCACTCTTTAATGGAATTGGTTTTTTTCTTGTAAGTTTGTGTATGTTCTTTATAGACTCTGGATAGTAGACCTTTGTCAGATGGATAGATTGCAAAAATTTTCTCCCATTCTGTATGTTGTTTGTTCACTCTGTTGATGATTTCTTTTATTGTGAAGAAGCTCTTTAGTTTACTTAGATCCCGTTTGTCAATTTTTGCTTTTGTTGCAATTGCTTTTCGCATTTTCATCATGGAATCTTTCCCTGTGCCTATGTCCTGAATGGTATTGCCTAGATTTTCATCTAATGTTTTTATAGTTTTTGGTTTTACATTTAAGTCTTTAATTCACCTTGAGTTAATTTTTTATATGGTGGAAGGAAGGAATCCAGTTACAATTTTCTGCATAAGGCTAGCCAGTTCTCCCAGAAACATTTATTAAATAGGGAATCTTTCCCTGTTGCTTGTTTTGGTCAGGCTTGTCAAAGATCAGATGGCCATAGATGTGCAATCTTATTTCTGAGATCTCTATTTTGTTCCATTGGTCTATGTGTCTGTTCTTGTACCAATACCATGCTGTTTTGGTTACTATAGCCTAGTAGTATATTTTGAAGTTGGGTAACATGATGCCTCCAGCTTTGTTATTTTTCCTTAGGATTGTCTTGGCTATTCAGGTATTTGAATTTATTATGTTCATAAGAAACCTATATAACACAGATTGAAAATGCATAGTTCTTTTTGTTGAAGTTGGAAAAAAGTATGTGTGATGTGTGTACATATATGTACATGTATGCATGTATGTATGTAGGATTTCAACTTTCTAAAAAGTGATGACAGATGTAAAACTCAGAGAAATATCAGACTCTGAATGGCAAATGTTATTAAACACCAAGCATGCCACACACAAGGGCATTCAGCTTGCTATCACCATTCTCTTGTTGATGTTCACAACATCAAATAGCTAACAGTTTCCTCCCATGAGCCTTAGTGTTTCAGGTCTCCCAGGGCAAAGAGACCACAGGGCAGAGAAAAAGGTTACGTGGTCTCCCCAGGAAGGTGCCTTCTTCACTGTAGTCTTAGCCCTTCTGAAGGAAATCACTACACGCTGTCCAGCTTGGCTCAACGATCATGATTCACAGGGTGTTTGGGATGGCCAAATATTTGTACAGACCCTAGAGGTGACTGTAGAAGCCCCTAACTTTTCCCCAGCGAGGATGGCATCTATGACCACAGCTAACCTCCATCTGTGGAATGGAACAGTCTTTCTTGCATGAAATGGCAGAGTACCTGGGACCACATGAGTTTTGCACTCAGAAGTGGATGTGCCCTTTGTGAGCAAAGTGCAAGAGAAGGAGCTAGAATTCAAGAGGTTCTAGGTTCTATTCCTGGCTTGGCCCGTGTGATCTTGGATTGCTAAGTTTTTGGAGGGAGGCTTCGTTTGCCCACATATTCAGCAGGGATGATCATATCACCTTTTTCCACTCTTACAATGTTGAAAGGGCATCTAAACTATTGTGTAGTTACCAACAAATAAATTAAAAATCAATGACCTGAAGTTCTGGGACTGTGGCACATTCACCAGGACCTACCTGTGGTAGAGTTTAAATTCACTTGCAGGTTCAAAACCCATGAATTCTGGACATTCCTTTGTCCTCAGGATTACTGTTCCTTTACTCCAAGCTTTCTATCCATTCTGACCTTTTCTCAAAGTCCTGGCACCCTTCCTCCCTCACCTATTCCACAACCCTTGCCCCATCCACCCTTCTGGGACCTGGCAAAAATACTCCCTTCTTATTCTCTGTTTCTCACCTGATATATGAGCTTTTCACAGTGGCAGGGGGATTCTGGGAATTTCATCTTCTTGCTTTTCCTTGAGTGACATGTGCACTAGTGCATAGTAGAACTTTGGTGGCAGCTGGGGATCAATAACCAGTGTCCTCACCTAAGTGACTTTCCTAGAGAGAGATGCCTGGAGGCATTTAAAGTTAGGCCCAACTTACCACCAAAGACTGTGCAGGGCTTTTCAGGATCTCCTGCTTAGTTCCCCCTAAATCAATTTCCCAGCCCAGTAGAGAAAGTGGGCAGGGTTGTATTGAATCTATTCCCCTCCATTGCCCCTCACCGCATTCCCAAATCACATCTGGCTCCTAGCCTCTCTTCCAACCAGTGTTTAATCCTCAGTGGTGATCCTTTTAAGAAATGTAATTTCATCCTCCATTCTTCCCTTCCCACCTAACTTTGCCCATAAAAAACAGTCTTGGGAATTTCTAAATTCTGACATCATATAAAAACTTCTTTGTTCTGCAAAGTACTCATTTTCAATGCCTAATCCAGCTCCCAGCACCATTCCCAGTGATGCACTGCATGTTCCCGGGGTTTATAGATCTCTCATTTGCTGGCTGCTTCTTACAACAGCTTGGAAGTTCAGCCTTTTAAAAATCAATCTGCCTCTCTGCTTTCTTGCACCCCACATCACAGTTTGCACAGAATGGCAGTCTGTGCACTGAAGTCTCCTGAAGATATTACTAGCTCTTACTTTTGGAAACACCCTTATGCCTGCCAGAAAACAGCTCAATGCTCTCACCCAAGGCCCACCTGAGCCCACTCACAGCCATCCACACACTCTCCTGCACACACCTTCTGTCCTGGAGTGGCAAGTTCAAAATCCAAGGTACCATCAGAGAGACATACTAAATTCCTGATAAGTGATGAATAAGATTAAGAATAATAACTAAAGTAACAATTCCATTTGGTATTAAAAACAAGAGGCACTACCATTTTTTTGGAAATTCACCATGTACCAGGCACAGTGCAAAATGTTTTACCTGAACAATGATTCCCACAAAGTTTTTGATGGTGGGCACTGTGATTGTCCCCATTTTCAGATGAAGTTGAGGCATGAGGAAGCAGGCACCTTGCTCAAGATCACAGAAGCAGGGATTAATGGAATTTTGGTTAAGTGTAGGCTGTCTGACTCCAAAGCATGGGGTTAGCTTTGAGGGGAGGATGATTGGCCATGGGAAGAGCCACAGAAAACCATGGTAGCCACATGGGTAGGGTGGAAGAAAAGGGAGAAAGCAGTTTCCAGAAGGAATAAGGTAAGCAGTGTCCAAAATCAAAGGATGCTGGGAAGATCATCAACTGAGTATGCCTTAGAGCTGGGGTCCCCAACCCCTGAGCCATGGATGGGTACCAGTTCATGGCATTTTAGAAACCAGGCTGCACAGCAGGAAGTGAGTGGTTAGCCAGTGAGCCTTACCACCTGAGCTCCACCTCCTCTCAGATCAGTGGCAGCATTAGCTTCTCACAGAAGCGTGCACCTTATTGTGAACTGCACATTCAAGGGACGTAGGTTGCGTGCTCCTTATAAGAACCTAATGCCTGACTAAAACACGAAAAGCAATGGCAACAAAAGCCAAAATTGACAAATGGGATCTAATTAAACTAAAGAGCTTCTGCACAGCAAAAGAAACTATCATCAGAGTAAACAAGCAACCTACAGAATGGGAGAAAATTTTTGCAATCTACCCATCTGACAAAGGGCTAATATCCAGAATCTACAAAGAACTTAAACAAATTTACAAGAAAAAGACAAACAACCCCATCAAGAAGTGGGCAAAGGATATGAACAGACACTTCTCAAAAGAAGACATTTATGCATCCAACAAACATATGAAAAAAAGTTCATCATCACTGGTTATTAGAGAAATGCAAATCAAAACCACAATGAGATACCATCTCAAGCCAGTTAGAATGGCGATCACTAAAAAGTCAGGAAACAACAGATGCTGGAGAAGATGTGGAGGAATAGGAAAGCTTTTACACTGTTGGTGGGAGTGTAAATTAGTTCAACCATTAAGTAAGACAGTGTGGTGATTCCTCAAGGATCTAAAACCAGAAATACCATTTGACCCAGCAATCCCATTACTGGGTATATACCCAAAGGATTATAAATCATTCTACTATAAAGACACATACACGTGTGTGTTTATTGCAGCACTATTCACAATAGCAGACTTGGAACCAACCCAAATGCCCATCAATGATAGACTGTATAAAGAAAATGTGACACATATACACCATGGAATACTATGCAGTCATAAAAAATGATGAGTTCATGTCCTTTTCAGGGACATGGATGAAGCTGGAAACCATCATTCTCAGCAAACTAATACAAGAACAGAAAACCAAACACTACATGCTCTCACTCATAAGTGGGAGTTGAACAATGAGAACACATGGACACAGGGAGGGGAACATCACACACCAGGGCCTATCAGAGGGTGGGGGAATAGGGAAGGGATAGCATTAGGAGAAATAACTAATGTAGATGCCGGGTTGATGGGTGCAACAAACCACCATGGCACGTGTATACCTATGCAATAAACCTACCTGCACATTCTGCACACGTATCCCAGAACTTAAAGTACAATTTTTTTAAAAAAAGAACCTAATGCTTGATGATCTGAGGTGAAACAGTTTCATCCCAAAACCGTCCTCTACCTCCTAGTTCATGGAAACATTGTCTTCTCTGGTGAAACCAGTCCCTGGTGCCAAAAACGTTGGGGATCACTGCCGTAGAGTGACTTTGGGTAGGTTAAATCACTTCGCTAAACCTGGATTCTTCATCAGAAGGATGGTGATGACAATACATTCCTCATGAACTGTTGTGAGAACAAAATAAAAAATTATATGTAAAATGCTTGGCATGGTGCCTGACACATGGTAAATACCCAATAAATGTTAGCTATTACTATTATTTAGTCTGAGCTGTTCACAGTGCCTGGCTCAATTTTATTCTATATAAATAAACATTATACTAAATCCCTTGGCATACAAGATCCCCATGGCCAGTTCCTTTTCTGTCTTGAAAAGTGGGGGGAGAGCTGTGATATCCCCAGAAGAATCTTTTCTAGGATGATAAAGGATCCAGCCTGTGTGGCAGGAAAAGCTGGGAGTGAGTGTCTTTAAATTCATCTGCCTTTAAATTTATCTTCTCTAAGTCCACACCTTCTATGTATTTAGTGGCAGACCAGAAATTTGAGGACCCTGAAACTGAATGTAAGTTCTCCTATTTCTGACTGTGCCCACCGCACCCCAAACCCTTTCTCCTTGCCAATGTCCTGTGTGTTCCTTGGCCTATTGCGTGGTCCCTGAAAGGGACAAGGTCAGGGAGATCTGGGAGCCAACGGCTATCAAAGAAATAAAATGCATTCTTTGCTACTTATGTCTTTGTCCTCAAAGCTGTTTGCAGTTTGGGAGAAACTTCCAGTGCTGTCAAGCTATCTCATGCCTGCTCCCTACTACCCTACAGACTCAGTGAATCCACCATTAGAGATTTTTTTTGGTTGGCCAGCAGACTGGGGCTGAAGGAGGGAATCAGACACTTGGAGCCTGAGATGCCAAATGCATCAGTCTAATTTATTCAGACACATTTTCATCTGGGTGTTTTCTATGCTATCAAACTCTGTATCCTTCAGTGAAGACATTTGTCTTAGCTGAATAAAATCTCGTAATGGTTTAATAAAAAGCACTTAACTCAGTTTTCTTAGTTTTATGAGTGCCTTGAGGTCCTTTAGGAGAGCAAACATCTTTGCCGGAATCATTGAGGGAAACGTAATTATTTTTCTGCCTTCTGATATATTATTTTCTGGAAGGAACAGTTCCAGATGCTCATCATATGCTCACAAACTCTCTGAAGCTCCATCGAAGGACAGGTTATTCTCAGTGATGAACTAAGTGGTGTTCCTTCTTTCGTCCACAGCTGACCTGCCAGTCCCTTCAGAGACATCTCTGCATCTTTATTCCATTCTTTGCTGAAATAGCATCAGTACCATTATCATCACCAATTTGTTATTGGTAATAAATAGAGAAAAAAGTCTGGAGGTTGGTTAGAACCACATGCCAGGAGCTAAAAGCCAAACAGGAAATTAGGTTAGTAGAAATTTCACGAGAACAAAAACAATTGAGGAAGGGAAGGAGGAATAAATGGAAAGAAGCAGGGAAGACTCAGAGAGAGAGAGAGAGAGAGAGAGAGAGAAAGAGAAAGACTAGAAGAGCCAGGAAACAAGACACAGGCCAGGGGAGGGTGGACTGCAAAAGGAAAGAGTGGAAAGGGAAGGGAAGGACATTTAGTACATAAGAACGCCAAGGTAAAGTGAAGAACTGGAACATAATACACGAGCAGCAGAGACACAGCAAGAATCACAGAAAGAGAAAGAGTGGGAGTGTAGAGAGAAAAGAAGGAAGAGGATAAAAAGAATATGTGGGGTGGGAGAGAGGAAAAGTAATACGCTTAGGAATTGTGGATGGTTGGAATGGAGAGTTTCATTATTGGAAATGAGCATAGAGATGGTTTTCATTTTCCCAATAAGTAAAGAAAGGCATGAGGGGTTAAGTGACCTTTTATCCATCTGATTTCCATTCATACAACTGAACAATTATTTATTGTGCACCTTCTGCATGCATTGCACCGTGGCAGGTACCAGGGACTCAGTGTTGAATAAGGCAAACAAGGTCCTTGTCCACAAGGAACTCACAGTGCAGTGGGGGCATATGGACAAGTGAACTGGCCAGCACCACGGGGTGAGGGTTAGGATAGTGCTGGAACAATGGAAATTTTGCAGAAGAGTCCCAGGGCAGTCGTGTGTGTGTGACATGGGCAGTAAGAGGGGTAGGTGACAGTGTACCCGGCAGAGTGAAACACAAACCAAGAGTCCTCCAGCCTCAGAGATGCTCAGCCACAGACCCTATACTGCAGTTCAAACTCATGGTTCCCAGCCCCCACCATCTGGCTTCCTTGGGGTTTGGTTAGAGATAACTCATCTCTAACCTGCATACGAAGGATCAAATCCAATAGCAGCCTCCTTTCCCATCTGTCATGGAATCACTTGGTGCCTCTCTCTTCTCTTCAGGATCAATTGCAAACTCCTAACATCCAGGCCCTTTTCCTTCTGGCTTGTATTTACACTGTGCCCATTTTCTTACTCACTCTCCTGTCTCCCTATCATGTCCGAGCCATACTGAAGTGTTTGCAGGTCTGTAAAGGGGCCTCCATTCTTTTACAGGCAAGGAGCTCCTGCTGGGACATGTTTCCTGTCCCTGCCCCACCTGCCTTTACAGTGCCCTTGATATACACTTTGAAGTCACCCTAAGATTCAGCCCAGGTTCCACGTCCTCTCCTTCTGCTCCTAAAAAGCTTTCCTCCACTAACCTCTCTCGCTGACCCAGACAGGTCAGGCATCCCTTTCCCTAGGCCCTCACTGCACCTCTCTCATAGTAGTTACCACACCTGATGTCTTAACCATCTCTTGACTAGCCTGTCTTTCCCGGTAGACTACAGGGCCTTTGAAGGCACGGACTGGAGCCTGTTCATTCATATGTTTACCACTGGCGCCTGGCATAGCTCCTTGCTTACACAAAGTGTTTTATAAATGTTTAGGGAGCTGACTTGAAATGAGTCCCCAGTGAGTTGAGTTGCAGGCAATCCCTAATTCAGTTTGGAGGGATCACTCAACCCCTCTTCCCATTTGATACAAGACACACTTTGATATGCAAAGTGGAATGGCAGACTTCCCCAGGAGCACCCACCAGGTAAGGTTTCCACTGGGTGAGGTCTTGGTACCTCTCCTTGTTGTGCTGGTGCACAGACAAAGCCCAGGGAGGGTGACAGGCTTGAATTTCTACTCTTTTAGTACAAGCCTCACATTTTATACAACCTTAGAGAAATTTCAGTGAGTTTGGTTCCTATAATCAATCATGAAGGGAGCAGAGGGGTCTTAATGCCTTCATTTATTCCATTGTTTCTAGCCAGTTAATTCATCCCTATTAATATACTCAATTGATAATTATGAAGTGCCAGGCTAGATGTTCACCTTCTCAGGGCATATTCTCAGCATACATTTATTTTCATATGCCTGAGATACAGAATGTTACTGTTCTTTGCTGAGTAAACTTTAATCAGCATGTTCCTCTTTGGCCCGTAGTAGCATATGAGCTTATGGTTCCTGTGATTCATTTTATGTTTTTAAATTTAATAAGATACAACTTGGATGGCCATTAAGGGTCTCCTGTTGTGTGTGCAAGAGCCCTAAACTAACATGGATAAAATTAACTCTGATTCATTATGTTCAGCAAGAAAAGTTTTATCCCCTTCCAGTCTCCTAGACACAAAAGCGAAGTCTGGGAAGAGCTGTTTTCACTTTTTTCACATAAATAATAGGCCAGTTAAATAGGTCTGATTAATGTGGTCATCTTGGAAGCTGATTCGGATAACCACAGTGCAGCCTAGTGGACTTCATTCATTCGTTCTTTCATTCAACAAACATTTATCAAGGACTTTGTGCTTGTTCTTGTGCCAGGTGCTAGCACCTAAAGATAAAAGAAAACTGTGTCTGCCCTTGAAGAACTCACAGCTTACATACCCAGAACATGACAATAAACTTACCTCTCATGGTTGGTGTGTAATGTGACAACACGAGGCAGGGTGTGGTTGTGGAGGCTGAGTGCATCAGGTGGGCTTCACAGAAGAGGCAACCCTTAAGACACTATTCAGTTGGCTTTGGTACAGAGGAATGACAACCAGAACAGATATGGTCCCCAACTGCCAGCAGGAGGCAGCAGGACAGTGCTTTCTGGGCAGAAGAGTGTACTTGTTCTTAGAGAAAAGTTCTGTGTCAATCTAGATTCCCAAGTTCCTATCCAGGATACCAGAGTAAGACTGGACCTTGAGGATGACCTGGAATACTGTCTTATAGTAGTGCTACAATCGGAAAGATACACAAAAAAGCAAAACCCACCATTTCACCAGTGGTCAATCCCTCCATGGGCCCACCCACCACCCTCTTTTCCAAGTCAGCCACAAGCATGTAGTCTGATCAGGATTCGGCTCTGATTATTCTTCCAGGGCTGTGACTCATTCCACTGTGTTGTGGACGCCTCAGCTGCATTGGCCATCCTCGGGCTGGGAAAGTGTCCTGTCCTCTCCAAGCAGCAGAAGGGATAATCCCTTGTCTGTACCTGAAAGTTCCTCCAATGAGTGTCTCACTGATAGAAGGGAGCACATTGGAACTCATCTCAGAATCTTATGCCCGAAATCAACCTTTAGGATGACTGAGAATTTTCCATACCCCAGGCTCTCCTTTCAGGCACAGATGCTGGAAAATGTTAACAGTGGCCTCTACTGACCAGACATAGTATTACCACATACTTGAATCTCGTCTAGATAATTCATGTTCATTCATTCGTTTGTTCCCTCATTCACTGAATCAGTAATTTTTCAGCAAACATTTACTGAGCATTTACTATAAGATAATGTTATTCACAGGGTGCAAGGATGAATGTCCCAATGTCCTTTCCGTAACCCCACATTTTCTCTCGCTGGTCCAGACAGTGCCTAAAATTTACAAATTTATGTCTGCTTGGTCTTAAAACATGCCAATCCACAGTGACAACACAGAAGGTTTTCAGTTCAAAGTTACAGATTACTCCTTGTTAGTCAATAACACTTTAGTAGAAAATAGTTTATTCTGTCAGAAAAAGGCAATCTTTGGGTGAATAAATGCAGAACCATGTAAGTTTTGATTAATAAAAGGGATAGGAAGTGATCTAGGATATGCTTTTAACATGAGGTAGTGCAATGAGACTCAAACAGCTAAAAAAAGGCCGGACTGAATTTAAGCCACTAGGCACTTGGAGAAAAGAGGTAGGTCAGAAAAAAAGGCAGTATGAATAGTGGCTTTGGAGGGTATGTTCTGGATTCAAATCTGGCCTCTCTCATTTACTAGCATCTGATTTCAGGTAAGCCTCTTAACATGTAAACGTTCCTCCAAAATCCTCATCTAGCGTGTGGGAACTAAGCTATGAATGTCATGTAAAGTACTCAGCGCGGTACTGGGCATAATGTTATCATTCAGTAAACATGAGTCAAGTCATTATGACCAGAGAGGAGGAATAGGCTATAAACGAGGCTATGGAAACAGCAGGGCAAACTCCACCTCTACCTCTCTTTCTTTTCTTTTCTTTTTTTCTTTTCTTTTCTTTCTTTCCTTTTTTCTCTCTCCCTCTTTCTTTTTCCTTCCTTCCTTCCTTCCTTCCTTCCTTCCTTCCTTCTTCTCTCTCTTTCTTTCTTCTTTTTTTTTTTTTTTACTATGTTCATCCCTCCCTCTGCTCATCATATTCCCTGGGCCACTTGGTGCTGCCTTCTCAACTTTATGCAGCTCTCCTGCAGTGAGCACAGTCTTCGAGGCACATCCAAGCTCCTGACTATGTAGCTGGAGAATGGAGCCAAGAATCAGTCCAGAGACATGTAGGAGGAGTCCTTGGGTCACTGTCAGTTCTGAGGCTGGGAGAAAGGCCTCATTAGTGCACATGGGCAGATGAGTCCCTGTGGCCATTCCTGCCTCTCCTCCCTCTGCTCCTTCTCCTACTTGGCTGGTATCACCACCTCACCTTGCACCATCTGAGGAACATGAAGACAGGAGCTACTTCTTAGTATTTATCTAGAATCTCTCCAGAATTCTACTTCTGGAGATTTGAGGTAGATTTGTGGATGGTTATGCATTTTCCAAAATTAGCATGCCTCATTAGCTTGGTTCAGAAGTAACTGGAAAATGTGGCTACCCACAGCAGCTGGGACATTTTTCAAAGGAAACTACCAGCCACAAAGCATATCAGAGGGACATGATAAGATCTTCAGAAACCCACATATCAGATTGAGGATTCAGTTGCCTCTGTGAGTCAGTCATCAGTGAGTAGCCAAGCAGTGCTGGTATTTTAGTTTGACATCAAGGCAGTATGTGGGGTCGATCTGAATATAAACCTCAGGACTCGCTGCCACGTTCAGCCAGGAGATCTCTGTGTAAAAGTTGCTGATGGGGCTCATGGAAAACTTGAGGATTTAGGGAACTGAGTTTGAGGTGATAGGTCGCCAGGATTAAAATCCCTAGGGAGGAGAGCAAGGTGAATTCTATCCCACCCACTTGGAGAGTCCCCACATGAGCAGCCTAATCATCCGAAGATGGAAGAGACTGAAGCAAGTCAGGCTCTACCTGGGAATACCGCATTGTTGGTGGGGGAAAACTTGTCAGGGGCGCCCCGGGAAGGGCCCTCTGAATGTATTCTAACCCAATGCTAGGAAAATAGTTGCCCCAAATTGCTCAAGGAAACCAGAGTTAGACCATCAGTGGAGAGAGTGTCTTTCTCATCTCAAAGGAGGGGGCAATGGGCAACCATTTAGGGAGCCAGAGAGTCAACACGGAGTGAGAACATGCCAGAGATTGAGAATGAATTTCCCATGGTTTGAATCCCAGCACTACCTTGTGTGTAATCTTGAGGAATTTTTTGACCTCTTCTAAACCTTAATTTTTTCTACCCGTCAAATGGAGGTAATAGTGTCAAGCACCTATTGTAAAGATGAAATGAGTTAATATATTTAAAGGGCTTGGCAAAGGTAAATGGTAAGAGTACACAGACTAGTGTAACCCATATGCCCCAGGATTTACTAGCCTGTAACCATAGTCTAAAGTCCTATTTCCTTTTAATGTCTGCATTTGTAGAGTATGAGCCCCACTGGCCTAATTGCCAGTGATCATAGTAGAATTTAATAAGAGAATGCTGACAGCTTAAGCACAATATCTGGAAAAAACAAAAGCAGGTCTTACCACAGGGAGGCAGCCACATTATCTTCTTTTATGAACAAGGTCCCCTGATCTCCTTTTCCTCAGCAGCAGGAACTGAGCCAGACATGGATCATCCTTCCTTTCGTACAGCATCACCCCGGAGGCTATTTGAAGGAAAGTGCAGCTAGTGTTTTTTTTTTTTTTTTAATGTAGGGAGGGTAGGTGTCCCGAAAGGACGCTGGGCTAGATAGAATTCATTCACAGACACAGAAATGATACCCAGGGTAGCCTCTGCCCTGCCTCTTGAACCACACCTCAAAGGTAATTGAATGATTACGAAGCACATAATCAGAGAAGTGGACGCACAGAGAGCTGAGGTGATTTTGTCCAAGGTCAGACCATGAATCAGTGTCTGGCTTGCACTCCATTTCTGCCCTCGATTGCACTCTGCTTTCTTTCTAAATTCATCTAAGTCCTGCCTGCTCCATTCCTCCTCCTTCTTCTCTTCCTCCCATATTAATGTTGCTCCATGTGGACAATATATGCACACATATTGAAAGTTGGTGCGAGTTTTCTCACTTGAAAACTGTATAGGACTGTGTATAGAAATTAAACTGGGAGTTTCTAATTATCCACTCTAAAGAGAAATGCCAATGGAGTGAAAAATCCAAGAGAGCAATTACACATAACCCCAAATGGTTTATTTTTAGTTGAGAATAAAATATGTGCCCCTCTATTTGCAGCATATTTAATTTCTCTATTAAGCTTTGCCCAAGTGAATTTGCATTCTTTGAGCACCCAGCAAGTGACAGCATAGGCAGCGAGCCACCCAGAAGCAAGTTGGGTGGCAAAAGAAGCCAGTTGGAGATTAAGCACTTGCTCTGCAAAGATCCACACTTAACTGGCCTACCCACACCTCCGAGGATGATCAATCAGAGGTTGAAGGACTACGGAAGGGACTGAAACACTCCACTCAGGGAGATAGAATGGACAGGGAACCTGTAATGCTTTCTTCCAGCCCTGTGTTTGTATAAGAACTGACTGAGTATATGTTGTACATGTATGCCTCCGTTAGAACATCCTTCATCTAATTTTCTCCCAGATGCTTTCCTCTCTGTCTTCAGATCCTCTACTTAATCTCTGACTGGCCTGCCCTCATTCCCAAGCCAGTAGCATCTTTCTGGGTCTCATATTTTTATGATTTCTATTGTGCCGGGCTTGTCCATTTTCATTAGATGGTGCACTCCACGGGGCAGGGAGCCAGGGCCCTATGCATTGGCAAAGCACTATGTATGCCAACACTTCATAAACAATACAAACAGACAAGAAATTGGTTAATGGCTAAGATAAGCAGTTGACACAAAAATCCACATGTAGATAGCATCACAATGAGAGGTAAAAGCACAACTCTCCACGTGGGGTTATAGGAAGGAGGCTCTTCAAAAAGATAAATGCTACAACCCAGAAAATTTCATCGGCAAAAATACTCCACGCAGGTTCCTCTGAGTATGTGTGGAATGTATGAAAATTGCGTATCTCCTCTTATGCGGGAGCTAGAAAAGAAATGTTATTAGTGGGAATGACATATGTGAGCTTCACTGTGAATAAATATACAATGTATATATAGATATTATATGCATAATAATAATACCTCAAATCTATATGGTGCTTTCCTTCCCAGGAACTAAAAATGATCCATGGTTGTTATTATCTCATTTATCCTTGCAAGTATTTTCCCTTATATTTTGTATATTTATATATATACAAAATATATTTTGTATATTTATATATATACAAAATATATTTTGTATACTTTCCAAAATACAGAAACATTCAAGAGCCATTCTTTTGGCTCTTCTTTCCCATGAAGTCCTACCTCTCCATTATACTCTCCTTAACATGTAGTTAGAGGAAGGAACTGTAATTCTATTATAGAATCCTACAATTTATTCATAGGCCTAGATAATAGATGCTCCCTGGTGCTATTATGGGTCTTTAAAGACCAATAGTTATGAATTTGCTGCCCTCACCCACATTCTGAGCTTCCAGAGTTCAAATTCCTGAAGGGTCATCATTTAGGGTTCTGGTAATATGTCAGGTAATATGTCTCTATTACTTTACAGAACAGGGGTTGCATACAATGATGTTATTACCTGATAATGCTTTTGCAAAAATCAGTTAGCAGATAAATTACTCGACTTTCCAGCACCCCTGAAGAGACTGTTAGGTTTTTTACTGTGAGGTGTAGCTTTGGGAGGACGTGGAGGAAATGTGGAATGTGAATTATTTCAGGTAGCTCCAAAGAAGGGAGGCCCAAAGAGCACCAATCTCAGGCCAGCTTTCGGAGGTTTCTAAGCAGCAAGAGGGCACTGAAGACTGTGGATCAGGTGCTCAAAGTAGTATCTCAATGAGATATCAAGAAGGGAAAGCAGAGTGGGGAGCATCAACGCTACCTACAGAGCAGTTCCTCCCAAAAGCAAAATGGAAGTCTGGGCAGCGTTCTGAGCTAGGGAAGTACTTTTGCCATACATCATCTACTTACGTTCTAGGAAAGCTTGTCAATTAGACTCTAGAAAGCCCATGTGTAAACCAATGCCTGGAGAGACTGTGGTTTTCCTGAGATCACCCTGTCCTGTGATCATGGCAAGCACTAGGTTGCTTCTAGGCTCTGGGAGACAGTTAAGTGGTCACCGAGGACTCTCACCTCTTGTTCTCATTGCCCAAGGATGGAATGGAGCAAGAACAAGATAGCAGGTTACCAGGCATAGGTGTGTTGATAAATTTCTGGCCACTGGACAATATGACATTCCCTTGATTCTGCCACTCGGGCTGTGTTTGCTCTTCCTGTTCAGCTCTCTTTTTTTCACATCATTGGCTTTAATGTTCCCCTTATCCTGCAGAGATAGCTTATACCTTAAAATATCGTTTCATCATAGGATGATCGAAGATTAGAGGGGAAGTTAGATACTCTGGAAGAAATGCCAGTTTTAGTCCTTAGATTGCTCAAATTACTCATTATTTCTTGGATTCTTCTTCTTATATTTATGTATTGACAATAAGTAAGTTGGGTAAGAACGAGTTTTTTTTTCCTCATCCAGGATAGGAAAAGCAACACATGAGGGTTCTTCATTCTATTTGAAGAATAATTGCCTCCTTGAAGGAAGCAATCTGGATTTTGAAAGATGAACATAAATTTGCCAGTTTAATAAAAGAAGGGAAAGAGTATTTCATGATACAGGGTCCAGCAGGTGCAAAGGCACAGTGGCACCATCTCATAACTGCATGATCCTAGAACTGTAAGAATTTTGCATTTGTGTAGCAGAAACTTCCAGTAATGGGAAACAATAGGAAATAAAGCCAGAGGAATATATGAAAGATCAGGTTTTAAGGACCCTTTTGTGCCAAAGAGCTTGAATGTATTCCTGTCACCGCTGAAAAGCCAGCGTGTTCACAACACTTACATGTCATCTCATGAAAGGGCATAACCAACTCACCAACACTGCCATGCTTCCTCTCCAAGCCCTTAGATGATAGAGATCATAAGCAGAAAGGTGCCATCATCCCTAAATTCACTTCAGCAGAAAGGTGTAAGAGAATGGGGAGATGATGCTAGTGGCAAGGAGACCAGATGAAAGATATGGAGAAGAGTCTAGATGAGTCGATGGAATCTAAGGGAGGCAGTGCCAGCAAATAGAGGGAAGGGAGGAGTCAGGGGACATGATGGTGGTGGGAAGGACTTGGTGACCTGGGTGATAAAGAGCTTGCTGGGCATCCTAGGGGCCTCTGGGATTATATGAGCAACTATTGCTATAGACTTCCTCTACTAGAGTCCAAGCCACTTCTGCTCTTAACAAACATTTAGAGAACATTCTCTGTGTGCTTGGCATTATCCTAAGCATAAAAAATATTAAACAATGTAATCCTCACAACAGTCCATGAACTCAGAGAGGCCTAGGTTCCAGTGTATGTGCTTCTGACAGCTATGCTATGCTGTCTTTCAGTTCATTCAGTAACATTCAACAAATAAAAACCAAGCACCTTCCTACCTATGCAAACATTTTACCCATAGTTATAAGCACAGCCTCCTCATGCAGCATGTTCCCTCTTACCAGTGGCAACATTTAAAGCACTCTATTTTCAAGAAGTTTCCAGATTTCCCTGACCTCACTCCAGGGCACACATGGTTATGGATGCCCTTTCATGCCTTTGGATCACTTTCTTCTCCCTAAGAATGAGCTCAGAGCCCACTGCTTCAATGTCAAACTTGAGATCTTGTGCTAGTTTGCTCAGGCTGCCATAACAAATCACCACAGCATAGGTGGCTTAAACAACAGAAATTCTCTTCTCCCTGTTTTGGAGGTTGGAAGTCCAACTTCAGGGGCCTGCAGGGTTAGCTCTCTCTGAGGCCTCTCTGCTTGGCTTGTGGTCTCTTCACATGGCTGGCCCACTGTGCACATGCATCCCTGGTGCCTCTGGATGCCCTGGGCTCCTCTTAGAAGGACACAAGTCATTGGATTAGGGCCCACCCTAATGGCCTCATTTTAACTTAATTATCTCTTTAAAGGCCTTATCTGTAAATGTCAAATTCTGAGGTTCTCAGAGTTAGGACTTCAACAAAGGAATTTGGTGGGACACAATTTAGCCCATAACAGGTGTCTTCTCCCCATTGTGTCCACCTACCTGGCTCCTAAATGCAACTTCCTCCCAAAGATACATCTCTGGGAAGATCTCATATTATAGAAATAACGTGCATTAATTGAAATATACCCACCAGTAACATGGATCTTTGCGAAAATGGAGAATTTGTGTGCACGTGTGATTCCTAAAATGACACCCCTCTGCCTTGCTTCCACAGAACGGCTTGTGCGCTGACAGCTCAAGGGGAGGCAATGGTGATAAAAGCATACAGGCTGGCCATGAATCTCCTCATTTTAATGCACTTCATTAAAACTGGCATTTTTTATTACAAAGACCTGACAAAGTGAATATTAGACAGAAATGAATGTTAAGCTACCATTGATCTTTCCGGGTAGATTGTACATTAAGGAGTGCACTTTCACACTCTGTTAGCCACTCCCACATAAAAGGGAAGCAAGAATCAAAGGCAAAGTGCTTCAGCCTTATCCCTCCAGCATCACTATGGCTACCCAGTAGGGTCTAGTGGGCAGAATCAGACAAGGGGCAGGAGCCACCCAAATCCCATGTCCAAGGCTCTGTAGACATTTGGGCCTTGGCCATCTTCTCTGCCCACTTGACCAGTTTTCCTCCATGGCTGAGAAGTCACTGTCAGTGCATTGGGTCATTTTTCCCGTCCTAGAGCTTCCATTCTCTAGGAGACAACCTGAGTTGCTCCACTTCTTAGGAACAATAATTCAGCCTGAAGCGTGTCCTAAACAACATCTCTCCCCTGGTGTTTCTTCACCAAGGGGGCAATACTGGTCTTTAAAATTCAAGATGATGGCCAAGAGCATCTCTGGGGAGCTGCTGGTGATGAGCATGTGTGTGCATGCATTTGATGTGATGATACTGACAGAAGCAGAAACCAGAAGCTTAATGAAAACAGGAGGAAAATGCATTTGGCAGCTGGGGAAAGAAGCTGGATGAAGAAATCTTGTGCCTGGGGTTTGCTACTGCCTGAGATGGAGTCGCGGCTTGTCTTCAGACATCAGTTAGACAATCCTCACTAGGATCCTTGTCTGCTGAAATATAACAATTCAAGAGGAGCAAGTGGGGCTTAAATGGTTAAGAGCTAATCTTGCCAGAGCTATTTCTTCCTGGACCACTGCTTATTTTAAAGCTGCCACCTCTTTCATCACTACTACATTCGCTACCTCTGCTCCAAAACCTTCTATTCTTAGACCCCATCTTAACTTCTAACTCAGTGTCATCTCCCAAAGCTAGACACCCCTGCTTATCAGGCACAAAGATGGGCTATGAGACAGACAGTGGCTCAGTGCTGGTATGGAAGGGCGGGTGTGAGGCCTGATTCATCACAAGCCCAGCCAGGAATGGTAGGTGTTACAGATTAGAGAATCAAGCACCCATATGGAACTCAGATGACTACGTAACCTCCTTCCTCCAAGATATCACCCCTTCCTGACTTCACAGCTCCTCCAATCTTTGTAAATATACATACAGCACAAATTCAGTCATGTGCTGTGTAACCACAATTTGGTCAACAATGGGCTGCATATATGACAGTGGTCCCATATGATTATAAGGGAACTGAAAAATTCCTATCCTCTAGTGACGTAGTAGCTGTCATGATGTTGTAGCCCAATGCGTTACTCAAGTGTTTGTAGTGATGCTGATGTAAACAAACTTACTGCACTGCTAGATATAAAAAAGTCGAACACACGCAATTATGTACAATACATAATACTAGATAATGATAATAAACAGCTATGTTACTATTGTATATATTTACTATGCTGCACTTCTTATAGTCATTTTAGAGAGTACTCCTTCTGCTTATTTTTTTAAAAGTTAATGTAGAACAGTCTCAGGCAGGTCCTTCAGGAGGATTCTAGAAGGCATTGTTATCACAGGGGCTGACAGCTCCATGCATGTTATTGCTCCTGAAGACCTTCCAGCGAGACAAGATGTCCAGGTGGGAGATACTGATATTGATGACCCTGACCCTATAGAGACATAGGCTAATCTGTGTGTTCGTGTCTTTGTTTGTTCATTTTGTAGAAACAGGGTCTTGCTCCATCATCCAGGCTGGAGTGCAGTGGTAAGATCACAGCTCACTGCAGCCTGGAACTCCTGTGCTCAAGTGATCCTCCTGCCTCAGCCTCCTAAGTAGCTAGAACTGCAGGCGTGTGCCACCATGCTCAGCTAGTGTGCTTTGGTTTTTAACAAAAAAAGTTCAAAAATTTAAAAAAAAAATAGAAATAGAAAAAAGTTTTTGAAATAAGGATCTAAAACAGAAAATATTTTTGTACAGGTGTATCATGTGTCTGTGTTTTAAGTTATGTAATTACAAAAGAGTCAAAAAGTTTTAAATATTAAGTGTATAACATAAAAATGTTACAGTAAGCGAAGGTTATATAATTGAATTTTAAAAAGTTTATAATTGAAGAAAAAAGCTTAATGAAATTAGTATTGCCTAAGTATTCAATGTCAATAAAGCCCACGGTAGTGTATAGTGATGTCCTGGGCCTCCACATTCACTCACCACTCACACAGTGACTCACCCAGAGCAGCTTCCAGTCATGCAAGCTCCATTCATAGTAAGTGCCCTGTATAGATGTACCATTTTTTAAATCCTTTATGCTGTATTTTTACTGTACCTCTTCTATGTTTAGAGACACAAATACTTACCATCGTGTTACAATTGCCTACAGTCCTCAGTACAGTAACATGCTCCACAGGTTTGCAGGCTAGGAGCAATAGGCTACATACACCATATACCTAGGTGTGTAATAGGCTCTACCACCTAGGTTTGTGTAAGTGCATTCTATGATGTTCACACAATCGCCTAATGACACATTTCTTAGCACTAATCCTCGAGGTTAAACAATGCATGACTGTACTTATCTTCTAACAAGTACAGAGTGACGTGATCACTGGCTCTGTCAAGGATCCCAAATAAAGATTTTTACAAGCTGTGATGCAACAAGCACAGAGATGGGCAGGGAAGGACATAAATGAGTTCATTACTCAGCCCAATGTGTTAACTTCAGTCTTGTCGTGACTCATAAGACAGTTCTTCTGTTTTACTAATTACGGTGTATTTATTGCCCTTCTCTCTTCACTGACTAACTCAGATGTGTCAAATAAGAGCAGTGAGCCTCCTGTTCCCAGCAACACAAACTGACTTCTTCATTCCGCCCTACAGAAACAGCTAAAATTTCTAGTGCATTCAATTGCCTCTGTCTCTTCATTTTACCTGACTCTGCTGCAGTTGGTGGCATTAATCTCTCCATTGACCAGTGGTCATCGAGTTCCCACCGAGTGCTCAACCCTGTGCCTTATTTCAGCCAACAGTGGTGCAGGTGGGCCACTGAAAGTCAGGGGTCCACAAGCTAATAGAGAAACAAGTGAATAAACAATCACAAGGCACGAAGATACATCTTGTTCAAGGGAGGGCTGGAATGAATAAGCCCTACTATTTGACAGCACAATAGGATGACTATAGTCAACAACAACTTAATTGTATATTTTAAATAACTTAAAGAATGTACTTGGGTTTTTTGCAACTCAAAGAATAAATGTTTGAAGGGATGGATACCCCATTCTCCATGATGAACTTATTTCACATTGCATGCCTGTATCAAAATATCTCATGTACCCCATAAGCATATACACCTACTATGTACCCACAAAAATTGTTAAAAATTAAACAATTAAAAATTTAAAATAACATAAAGGGAGGGCTGGGCATACCATGGGAGTCTGGAGGAGGCACACTTCTGCTCCTGACGTTGGTGGCATGCCTTTGGGTGGATTCTCTTTCGACCCCTCCCTCATCATCCTCACTCTGCTCTTTTTGCATTTTGTCTTCCCCTTCAGCCTTTTGCATGCTGATGATCCTCCCATGTCATTTCCTGCCTTCTTTTCTTTTTCACTTTATACATTTTCTTTCAATGATCTAATCCATTCCAAGGCCTAACTGTCACCTTTACACTGGCGGTTTTAAGTCTGAATCTCTCTTCTGAGCTCCAGATCCACACACCAGCTGCTTATTCAAGTTCTCTGTAGACTCCTCAAATGCAACCCGTCCAATACTGAACTCCTGTGTACCCCCATCTCTCCACACTTTACTCCTCATAGTTTCTTTTCACAGTGCATTATACCAACCATGCCAGTTAGAAATCTCCCTGTCATCCTGCCTCTTCCCTGGCCCCCATCTAGTGATCATCACTGTACATTTTCCCTCTCTAGGGTCTTTTGCATTCACCCTTTCCATCCTGCTCCCTTACCCCACAGCAACTGATGCCCTCACTCTCTCCTGCTTGGACCATTGCAGTAGTCTCCAGACCAGTTTCTGTCCTTTCAGCCTCAGTAGCACTTCACTCTAATCTATGAGCCATATTGATGTCAAAGAAATTGGCTCAAAACCGAAGTCTAAAACCCAGGTCTCCCGTATTTAAGACCAGTAGACAGATCTCACTTCCCATAGAATCATGTCAGAGCACCTTAGCCTGCCTTCCAAGCTCTCTCAGTCTCTCATCCCTTTACTCTCTCATCTCCTTCTCCCCATCCCTCTAGTTACCAAGCAGCCCCAACAACAGGCCACAAAACCCTCCCTATAGTTCCTCCACATCTTTATGTGTCTCTTCCCAACAGTTGGGAAGTGCTAACCCACATGCCAACCTCAGTCCCCTGCTTGGTAAATTTCTGTTTATTCTTTAGGGTCCAGTTCAAAACTCTCTTGTTCTCTGAACCTTCTCTGACCCAACTACACACCATTAATTACCCACTTGCTACTAGTGATAGTTGTACTGAGCTTACTGCTATCTGAGAAAACAGTGGATGTGAGGGCAGTGGGTCCATTCTCATGGCAATCAGGTCTCTCTTAGCCTGTGTTATAATTTCCCATTTGAATGTCTGCCTCCTGGCAGGACACTGAACTTCTTAAAGGCAGAGGCTATGTCTTCTTGTTATTGGGATCCAGAGAACCAGGTGAATCTCTTCCATCCAGTCCTATGGCCCCACACTCTCTGATCATCTCCAACCAGCAGCCTCGTAGGTCCATTAGACTCAACAAGCCCCAAACTGAGCTCAATGTCTTCCTCACCAAATGCTCCTTTTCCTGAATTCTCTATCTTGGTTAGGTGGCAATCTCCAAACTGAAGGTCATTTTGACTCCTCCCTCAGGCCTATTTTCTGTCCATTTGACTGCCTAAATATCTCTCAAGTCTGCCCTCCCCTCCCCTGCCACCAACATGCTGCTTCTGCCTTCAGTGCCTGTCACCTGGACTACTGCACCAGCCTCCTAGAGGCTGCCAGCTTCTTGCTCACCTTATGAGAGCCCTTCAGAAGTTCTCTTTTACTACTGAAACAAAAGTCCCCATCCTGACTACCAGGCTGGCCCCACCTCCTCCTGCTACTGGCCTCCACCTCAGGCTCTGGCCACACTGAAGCACTTGCAGGTCTCTAAACACACCATGCCAAAGCTCAGGCTCTGGCCACACTGAAGCACTTGCAGGTCTCTAAACACACCATGCCAAAGCTCACCATCATGTTTTTGCTGGTGCAGACCCTCCTACCTAGAATGCCCTTTCCCTGGACTGCTCTGGCTCATACTGAATACTAAACATAGGTATCCCCTTGACCTGGCAGCTTTCTTGGATTCCTCCCCATTTCCTCAGATTGGATTAACTCTACCTACCCTGTGTTCATAGTCTCCTGGCCATGTCACTGTTGTTGAGCTTACCACAACATCCTATGCTCCTTGAGGTCAGGAGCCATATTGCATGTAATAAGTGCTCAATACATGTTGACTAAGTCAACATGTTTTGTTAAAGGAGTGCCTAAAGGTAGAGGAAATGAACTGGTGTTATTATATGCCAGATGCCTTCAATCTATCATCTCAATTAAGTTGCACAGGCACTCCACACAGCAAGTATTATTGTTTCCATCCATATACGATTGAGGAAATTAAAGCTTGAAGAAGGTAATTACCCGGAGATAGAACAGGGATTCACATCTGCAGCTACACTCCATCCCATGCCCTTTCCCCACTCTGTGCCATCTCCTTCACTAGAGCATAGGTGGCAAGTTCCCACCCTCGGAAATCTCCAGGAACCAAGGTGTCCCAGCTTCCCAGAGATCAAGACACCCTGTCCCACTCCGGTTGCTTCTGCTACTCTGCAAATGTCCTCCTTCATCTCTGCATGTCTGCAGGAGTGGAGCTGAGCACAAGCTTTCTCTGCTGCCGTATCATATCACAAACTTCTATCAAATTTGCCATTCCCTCTCTCCCTAAGGACATATTTACATTAGTACTTTAAAGGCAAGCTTCTCTCCATGAAGCAAGCATGAATCTATTTTTCACTAGCATTCACATTATGGGAAACGTAGTCCTTTATATATTAACGAGTAATTTCTTCGCCTAATGCAGTTCAAAATTCAATAAATGCTGTTTAAGCTCAAGTCCCCCACTTGTAGGTGAGACAGCAGCCTCATGAGGGTGGGAAGAAAATTCCCACATATTTCCTTTTCCTTTTCCTGCCCTCACGCTGTCTGTCCCCTGTGATATCAGCATGTTCGGTGCAGCTATCACTAGTAGTCAGCAAGTCAGCTACACTTTCTAGCTCCTGGGTCGAGGTGGCCTCAAGACTCACACCTCCAAAAACTCGTAGCCATCTCTCAGTGCCTCTTTGTGCCAAAGTCCATCGGACATCTCCCCATTAGGCTGACATCCCCCAGCTAGAAAGGTAATTAAGCATTGTCTAATTCCTCTGTCCTCTTTTAAAATGGAAATTATCCATGGAGTCACTCATACCTTAACTTTATCAAGTTCGTTGTTTCATTTTGCAAACTAGGTCAACCTGTGGTTTGAACTTGGTTTGAGGGTTTTAAGGAACATGAGGAAGCAGAAAGCAAAGTGCTTTGTTTTTGTCACTAGTCCAAGATTGGCACTTGCTGGTGGAGTGGGAGAGGTGGAAGGTGGGCAGAGTGAGAAGCTGCTTCTGATCCACACTGGGAGAGAGTGGACGCCACCCTCCAGCAGACCACATTCCCCCAGCTCTGAGTGCAGGACTCTAGGACACTTAGAAATATTAGTCCAGGTCTGTTCTCTACATCAAATAATAATTCAGTAAAATCTCAATTAAAACCAAGTCATAAATCACACTTAATGTTGCCCTGATGGGTCGAATCTGATATGCCAGGCCTATTAATCATTTGCCAGGCCCTGGAATCCCAGCCCCTGTCTTCTGAGGATTCAGGGGTTAAGGCCCATTTCTCCCACCTCTGCCACAATTTAATCAGACCCCAGAGAGCAAGGACCAGACAGGTTCGGGACAGTCTCATGTTCCAGATGTGGAGCTTGGTGGCTTGGATACTAATGGGGAACCCAATAGGAAAGGGGAGCCCGGATTCCCACCCAGGCTAGTTTGTCTACTGGGTGTAAAACATGCCAGATGGAGGGTGGCAATGTGTAGGTGCATGTTGCAGTAGGTAACCTGGCAGGTTGAACAAGCTCTCCACAGCACCAGACAATGCCAGGTGATCCTTCTGACAAACACTGGGCATCACGGATCTGAAAGAAGCAACAGAATTTCCTAACATGAAAAGATCAATAATGTGGAGTCCCCAGATAGGGAGCTGGTAGACACTCTGGCTGGCCCAGAAAAAAATGTGGCCATTAATGGCAGGGCCCAGTAACTGGGCAGAGATCCAGGGCCAGGACTTCAGTCTCTTGCAAGGGGTGCTTGTTCCAAGCCTAGAAAGACTGGGTCAGCAGCACACAAATCTCCTGGGAAGATGGAAGCACTGTAGGTTTGCCTAGTTTCGACAGAAGCCAAGTAACCAAATGGATAAACTGAGTTCTACATATCCGGAACTGGGGAACAATGGGTCTTCCCTGACATTTCAGGGAACTCTGAGAGACAAGTTGGTGTCCATCAGAAAAGCAGAGGCTGAAGAATGACTAGAACATGAGATTTGAAACCAGAGACTGGCATTTGATTCCCACTGTGTGGTCTTAAGCCAGGCACTTCACCTCCATGAGCCTCAGTTTCTGTATCTATAAATTGAGGCTCATAATATTTAATTCACAGGATTGTTTTGAGGATCAATGGAGAGGCACATAATAGCATCCACTGTGATGACTACATAGGGTGATGGAGCTCAGTTCCTGAAAGTCTATTGTTAGTGCAACAGAGGAAAGATCACTTCCACACAGCAAGTTCAAGAGACCAGAGGCAGAATCGAGGTCAAGTTTGCAGAGCCAGGGTCCAAGTGGGTAAAACAGATTTAGAGTATGAAAACGTGAGGACGAAGCAAGACCTGTCTCAAGCTACTCCACACCACGGTCGGACCTCAAGAGTGTTATATCAATCAGCGGTTATATTAACCAGCAGGTCTTCTTATAAGAGGAGGGGGGCTTGAGGGACCTGAGCTAGGGTGAGTGTGGGCAGATTGCCACACTGGGCTTGCCCTTCGCGGGACCAGTGATGGTTCTAGAGGTTAGCCTGGAGCCATGAGCAAGGCTGCATCAGATCAAGGAGGAGGTGGAGCTCCTGGATATCTCTTCACTTCTTCTGTTCCTTCCTCCTTTCCTTTCCATATTCCTTTCACATATATTTCTGGATCCCCTACTATGTGCCAGACATGAGAGGCTTGACCCTAAGAACCTGGAAAGAGCCTGACTGCAGGGATGAAGAGACTGGGAAACAAGGCCCTGCTGACTCCAAGGGAAAAGCAAGCATCTTTTTACTTCTGAAAGACCTCATAAAAAAATCCCATAAGGACACTTAGCTGCTTTATGATCAATATGCTTGAAAATCTACTTAAGCATTTGTCATCAGGTCTCATTCTGTGCCACTGACTGGCACAAAATAATAGCTGGCATTTATCAAGCACTTATCATAAGCCAGACACCAAACTTAAAAGTTTCCATGGGTTGCTCGTTTTAAAACTTTCAACCTAGGAGTTTCAGTAGCATCATTATCCTCATTTGATAGATAAGGAAACTAAGACCAAAAGAAGGAAACTTGTCCAAGATCTTGCAAGTAAGTGGTAGAGCTGGGATTATAGGCCGAGCTTTTTAACAGCTGTGTGTTATCAGACTTCTGGCCAGGGTCAGTGAACTCCTGCTCAGTTCTCTATGATGCCTGGATGCCACCTGGCTTATGGGCTGGAGGATATTGATGTTTTGAATTGAAACCTCAACAGCCGAATCTGCATACTGGCTTTCCAGGCCTGCTCAGGCTCAGTGCCCACTTAGGAACAGGCAGGGCAGGATGAGTGCCTGTGAAAGCTAACAGCCCTCTCTCCTCTCCCCTCCAGGACAGGCAATACCCACTCTCTAGCAGCGAACTGGTGGTGACACTCCTCAAGCCCTGCATTTGAATAATTGTCTTCATTTGCAGCACCCCCTCCAGGGTGCTAGACCAGGAAATAAATAAATAAATATTGTTGATGGCTGGGACTGGAGGCATTAGAATAGAAATAAATGTTATCTATTAGAACGATCCTTTTTCTGGCTACTGTTAAAGCAATATGACAGTGGAAGGTCTCAAAAGAGCTGCTTTTCTGCTCTAAAAAATGACCTCAACTCACATTAACTATTGTTCACTTATGCTTACAACCTTTCTGTTCATAACCTTTGCTCAGCCAATTGTTAAGGAATAGTCCAAGGCACAATCCAGCAATTGCCCGGGTACTTGAACGGCTATGTTCTGGGTGCTATTACACCTGAGGTGTGTGTCTTTTCAAGCAACTCCTGACCTTCTCGTTGCTAGTCCCTGCTTCTTTATTTCTTCTAGCCCCTTTAACCAATTTCTCATCTTTGTTGTAGCTGGCAGTGTCTTCCAGCTTTGTATCATCTATTGTCTTTATTAATGGGCTTCTTGCTTTTCTTCAAGATTGTTCACATTTCACTTACTGCTTTAATTCTGGATATTGAATTTCTGAAGCCCTGGGGCTCCTAGGACAAAGGTTAACCCATGTCTATGTAACCTGGTGGGGAAAATGGATTTGCCCCTCATTCAGAAGTGCTGAGTTCAATGCAACTGGGCTTTGTCTTATTATCAAATAATTCTCTTCCTTGATTATTCCCCTTTCAGTTCAAGGCTTTCTATTAAGTTTTGAGGAAAAGAGATTTGTGGCTTAGATCCTGTGAGGAAAGTGATTAGTCATGTGAGGATCAAGGGATCCACTATTCAGTATTAACAAGCTTATGTGATAACCACACATTCTTTTTGACAGCCTATCCGTAGTTCAGATTCAAGAATGCTGAGGTTACAACAGAGAAGAAAAGAACATCACTCCTTGGCAGCCTTCTGCTTTATATACATAAAGCAGATAATGGAGTTATGTTATTGACTCCATTGGAAATCATATATTCTGTGTTTTTTTCCCCAGCAACCTTCCCTCATTTCTCCCTTGCGGCAGAATCCCAGTTTGGTCGAACTGTCTTGACAGTAATTTAGCTTGTTCCTACTCTAGCCTCTAGTGGGGAAGAGGTAATCTTGATCAATCTAAACCAGAGATGGTAACTCTGTTCTTCCTTGCAAATAATTGTCATGGAAATGGGTATATGCCACAATTCTGGACAATTAGCTATGAAGCAGCTTTAGGAAACATTTTCACATCTTAAAAGGGCTACAAGAAAGGGAAACTCCTTCTTACTTCATTTCCAAACTTTGGACATTGCCAGTTAAGGATATGATAAGTGGAGCTGTGTAAATTACTCTGGAATCAAGAGGCATCTAGGTTGAGAAAGAAAGTCAACGTAATGAGAATTGTCAATGCGAGAAGACAGAAATAATCTTATTCCTGGATGTTGCATTTAACTGCTAAATAAACTGCCTTTGCCCATGCCGTGGCTTTTGACAAGTTCATACACTGAAAGGGTGGCAAAAGAAGAGAGTGGTGGTGCTGGCAAAAGCATACTTATGAAGCACACTCAACAAGTGTATGCAGTAAAATCAGGAAGGGACTGAAATCTCTGGAAAACGGAATCAGGAGCTCCTGTTGAAACCTTCAAGTCAGTAGTATAAGCAACCTAATGAGGCCCTATGTAAAGGTCACCTGCTGTCTCCAGGACACTTGCTTGGGACTCTAGGCTCTCTGTGGGTAAAAACAGATATGGAATCTTTTAAGGCAGAGTTTCTCCAGCATGATTCAGAGAAAATTGACCTTCTGCTCTGGCCACTGACTTCCCAAAAGTTACTGTTGGCCTGTTCCTCCTCTAATAAAAGTACAACACAATTCGACATTTTACAGAAACAATTTCTAAAACATGCTCTCTCATTATGTCCAAAGGATAAAAAGTATCTTATTGGCAAAGCAGATTATTAACCAAAAAAATCCCACCACAACAGGGTGCAAATTGTGCCCCTCCCTTATAGCCCTTTCAACCATTGCTCATGTTCTCTGACCAGCTGGCCTTGTCTTGTTGCTGTATGTCTGTGGGTGGTGATGGAAGGGTGTTGTTATCATTGATAGGGATGGTGTGATTTGCAAATCATCACTCACCTTGTCAGGATGAATTAACTAAGTTTTAAGGCAACAAGGACATTCCCACAATTAATCATCATTATGATTCCAGAACTAGTTCCCAGTGAACCCAAATATTGAGACTGCTTGTTTTACTGCAGAATCCAAATACACAAAATTAGCAAGATCAGCTCTCAGAGTGTTGGCTGCTGCCAAATAAGAACTCCGGAGAATGCCTGTGTATATTATTAAAGTGTGCATAATGAGGGTGTGTGTCTAGAAGCTGGCTTCTGTGGACGGGTACATCTTTATCTCACAGGCTATGACAGCTTGTTTGAACCAAAGAGCACATTTTGATTTTTTCTCCCTCCCCATTTATCAGAATGTTTTCAGTACACACAAGAAGCCTAAGAAGACTGATTTTTGACTCATGTCAGCCTCATCGTTTCCTTCATTGTTCAAGTTGCTTCTGTGTTTTCATTAGAGTCAGTATCAAATCAAACCCATCCTTGTTTGTCATCTTCCACATACAGCAAATAGGGAACACTTCTATCTTTATGTGGCCTGATGCATCCATGCAATCTAATTCAGGTAAATTACTAGACCCCAAAAAGACTAGAAGTGGACATATTTTGCAATCAAAGGAGAAAGTGAGGAGAGCAACTGGACATTCTCTGGACAGCTATTGCATTTTAGGTCCCGGGATAGGTGCTTTCAAATAGGATCTCATTTGAGTCTCAAAACAACTCTACATTATAGGCATATTACATCCATATTTCAGATCTGGAAACCAGGGTTGCAGAGTAGCGAAAGTAGTTTGCCAAGGTCATGCTGCTATTAAAGTGATAGAGCCTAGACTCACACCAGTGTTCTTCTCAATCCCAAGTCCTCGTTCTGCCTAGAACACCTCCCTGCAAAGGATGGAAGAGAAAAAGCAAAGGCAAGGACAAACCAAAGGCCCAGGACATGTGAGAAGAAAAGCAAAATAATCTGCAGAAATAAGGAACTATCAGAAGGAAACTATTAAGAATTCATAGAGGTAGAAGGAAAAGGTTTTATTGAAAAGAAAACTGGAAATTGACAGAAAAAAAAATAGTGAGCAGAAGCAGCAAACACCTGAAAATATGAAGAAGTAAGATTTCCCAAGAGATGTCACAGAAAGAAATCGAAGCCAAAGATGGAGGATGAAAGTAACATGTAAGATAGATGTAGAGATTTCGTTTTCTGTTCTTTTATGGAAAGTTCCTTGTAGGTTATTTGAGTAGAGAACTAAGAAAGGGCCCCTGATAAAACCATGATTCAGCTCTGACATTAATGTTATCTAATTCGGGGGGAAGTGAATCTAGTATTTAAAATTTTAGACACTCTGTCACCCCTCAGAGTGATTTCTTAAATCTAAAGGTGAGCCAGGGGAGGTAAAACATTTTCTTGGGGTCAAAAGCCATCCCTCCTGTGAGGTAAATTGCATCTTCCTGGACACTGAGTGCTATAAATCTTAGTCCCAGTAAATTGCAGCCACCAGCTGCTATGAACCCCAACTGCAGGTCAGTGGCTAAAAAAAGGCCACTGGATCATGACTCTCCAGAAATGCAGACCCCTGCAGGGTGAAAATCATTTCCTGGGGCTTCCAGGTTGTTTCACCCATCCATCTGGGACCAGGAAGGGAGCGATTCTCGAGGCTTTGAGTAATTTTTCACTGAAGCAAAGGCAAACAAGCTGAATAGCAGAAGCCCTCCCCTACTTGGAATGCCCTTCTGGCTTCAGCCACGCAAGCGTGCATCAGTGTGTGCACATGCAAGAGTGTATGTGTGCACACCCATAAGTGCATATGTGCATGGATGCATGTGTGCACACATCTATGTGTGCATGTACATGTGTGTGGGTGCATGTGTGTGTGTGGGTATGCATGTGTTTCTGTGTGTGTACTCCTCAACCCCCCTTACACATACCAACAAGATCTCTGTGGAAATGCCTCTAGGGAGGTAACTTTGAGTAGTAAAACACTGGCCTTAGAGTCAGAAAACCTAACTGCAGCATATTTTGAGTGAATTCTTCCTCTTATCCCTTTGCCACCTCGGACAAGTTGCTAAACCTTTCAGAACCTCAGTTTTCTCATCTATGAGATGGAGTAACAATTCTTGCCTCATTATTGTGAGGATTATAAAAGGTCACATGTATAAGAATACTTTGTAAGCCAAAATACATTGTAAACACACAGTTGTTCCCACTGTTTTAGTGGCAGAACAGAAAGTAATATGTGATAATCAAATTACTAATATTTCAGCATGAGTTCAGTGTTTGTCCCCTTGAAACCTAAGGGCTGACTGGAGAGACAACTGCAGAGAATCAGGTTTTCCAGTATTCTGGTGCCTCTTCCTTCTTGGTGGGAGTAAGGGACCTCCTATGGCCTTGCGTGCATGTCTCTGTATTCTTTCCAAAGCCCAGTGGGTCTCTTGGACTTGCTTTGATGTTAAAGAAGGTAGCAGAAGGTAGCAGAGAGCTAGACCTTCAAGAAACAGTTTCCCTGGTCACTCTACCTTGGGCACGTGTCACCTTGCTTCCCATTTCTAGGCCCAGAGCAAGACAAATCCTCCACCTATCTTCTGCCTCCCCTCCCACACCTTCACTGAAAGGCAAAGGATCCCTGCCTCCAGCTCAGGGGAAAAACCAGATTAACCTTTCTGACATGACAGCAAATGTTAGCAGTCTACCTTGCTTTTCATAATGCCAATCTGGGCACCAGTCAGTCACCGTCTGTTAGAAATACAGAGAATATATGTCAAAATTCACCCGCACATGCTGAATCGGAAAAGAGCCGTTATTACTGCAAACTCTATATACATTATTTATCAAATGAACTCTCTGCAGTAGGAATACAATTCATTTTTACTCTCCCTCTCTTGTTCTTTCATTTCAATAGGAGATGAAAGAAACCATTTATAGAATCTTTCTGGGCATTACTCATGTGGCAGTATCCCTGGCTAGGGTTTGAAGTCAGAGCTGTCTATTGCCTGAAGGAAGTGGGCTGCTTTGAGTGGGAGAGAAACAGCCCTTGTCTGCCAGGCTTTCTCAGGCTCCCCTCTCCATGGTCACCACCGCTGCCACCCCACCTCCTGGAACTGTGAAGAACTGGATCTTCCTTCAGATTGCCAGACACACTTGAGGAGGTGGGAACCTTGGTTCAGAGTAAGGCCAGTTACTTAATGCATTTTCTTTGTAGCATTGGCCTTAACAAATTATCACAATTTGGGGAAATTGTTCTCAATAGGTTTGTTTGGAGTCAAGATCAGCTCCCACTTGGCCTCACATTGGAGAGCAGAAGAAATAAATCTCTTACTCATTTTGCACTGGTGTGAGCCTTAAAATGCAGATTTTCATAATCATGTTGGCTCAGAGGTTAGGAGTTTTGCCTGGTGGAGACAGCAGTGGTAATGGTAGTAGTAATAATGTTGATGATGGTGGTGGAGGTGATGGTAGCAATGGTCATAGTGTCAGTAGTGATGGTAGAGGTGATGATGGTGGTGGTCGTGGTGATAAGACAATGACGGAATGGTGGTGATGGTGGTGGTGATAATGGCAATGGGGGAGGTGATGATAATAGTGTTGGTGGTAACAGTGGAGGTGGTAGTGATGGCAGAAGGGGTGGTGATGGTAATAATGGTGGTGGTATTAGTAGTGATAGTAGAGGTGATGATGACAGTGGTCATGGTGGTAATAGTAGAGGCAACAGTGATGTTGTTAATGATGATGGTGGTAGTAGTGGTGGTGGTGATGGTTTGGTTGTACAGTTAATGTGGTGGTGGTGTTGATGGAAGTGATGATGGTGGTGGTGATGATGGTGGTGGTGGTAGAGGCAATAATGACAGTTGGAGGATAGTGGACATGGTGATGATCATAATGCTGACAGTGATAATGGTGATAATGGCTGTGGTCTGTGTATTATGGTAGAGTGTAACAATATAATCTTTGCATTCAACATATTTTTTCCTAAGGAATAGGATACCTCTTTTTAAAGAAAGTGCTTTGCTCCTATTTCAAATCAGACCTCTGTAAAACTCTTTACCTGAATTCCTGTCCAAATTTGTGTATCACAGAATAGAGGTTGCAAAATGAAAGTTCCATTTGTGAGGGACTGCCTGCCTGCTGGTGCCCAAAGCACTTTCTTGACTTTGGAACGAGGTGTCCTGACCATCCTCTCTCCTAAAGGCCAAATTTTGCTTACTCTAGACCCCAGCTTCGGTTCACCTTCACACCTCTACACCATGGTGACTCCCCTCCTCAAATCTTACCTATTCCCCTTAGCTCATATATTGCTTTAATTATTATTTATCTTAGTTTGTGTGTATGTTTGACCTCCCCAACCAGATTGTAAGCTTCTTGAAGGCAGGGTGCATGCCTTGTCCTTCTTAAATCCCATACCCTTTAAACAAATATATATACTGAACAAATGAATGAATGGATTGATGAGTAAATCCATGGTGTTATTATTGTCTCCGAAAAGTACACACAGCATAATGGTTTACACAGTAATCATAACATTAATTTGAGCATAAAGATCTTCTTATGACTTGCAAGAAAGAGGGAATTTAGTTATTGCTACTACTACTATAATAGCTAGGATTTATGGAGCACTGCGCCAGGCTCTGTGCTCAGCACTTTACACACATTATCTTGGTTAGTTTTCACAACAAGCCTGTGAAGTGGGTACTATTTCCCCATTTTACAGATGAAAAACCTAGGATCAGAGAGTTTGAATAATTTGTATTATTTGGTTAACAATGCTCACTTTCTCTTCAGACAGGCATGAGTTCAAACAACAACTCTGGCATTTGCCAGTTGCATGGCTTTTATGATATAATTTTTGTTCCTGGACCTGAGTTTCTTCATCTAAGAAGTGGGGAAATAATACTTAATTGTATTAAGGAGGATCCAATGAGGAAAACCTCTTTCTGTTTTATAAATATATATATAATAAAATTACAAATTATAACTATTGAATATAATATTGTTAGACATATTATGCACACATATATGCATATCTTTGCTCAGTGCCCAAGACAAAGTAAGTGCAATATCAATAGTAGCTCTTTTTTCTTTCTATTTTTTTGCTTCAAGGTCTCCTGGCTTTTAAATGATGAAAACACGTTCATTTATAGATCTGGTGTAGAGCCCGTGTTCTCACACACCATAGATTCAGCCCCAGAAACGAGCTATTTCCCTGGGCACAGTGGGTGAGTCACAGAGCATCTTCTCTAGGAGTGAGGATGCTGCATGACCAAACCAGGCAGCTGGGTTGGCCGGCTGACTCAGTGGTCTACCACCAGGCCACAGCTTAGTGTCTTGCTTAGCAATCTACCTGCACGTGACCTGATGGCTGTAGCCTGGGATGCCACCAATATCTTTTATAATGTCTATGGGCGCTGTCTATGGGAATGGAGCCCCTCCCAACACATCCTAGTGGTTGGGGCAGCATCTGCCAGGAGTCTAATGGTTCAAGTATCCCTAACCGACCAGTAGCCTGTGCATGTTGGCTCTGGGGGCACATTTCTCTTCGGCTGTTCTACCCAAGTGCTAAAAATTAATTTAACTCTGATCACACCGACAGGGGAAAAGTTAATAGAAGTTTTATTTTTAATATATGAGGAACCTTAACAGGATTTAAGCTTAATGCCTCAGAAATGGGAAGGACTGCTGACAATTTATCTACCCGAATCTGCAGACTTTAGAGGGGAGCTAAAGAAATGGAAGAAGTATTATTTCAGCAGCTAGAGGCAGAATTGAAATGCCCCCCACAGCAATTGGGAGAAATGCCAACAGTCTGCCAACCTCAGAAATTGACTCATAAATTGTCCAAATCCTCAGTTTCCCCTTATTGCTCTGACCTCCAGTTTTCTTGACTATCCAGAAAATATATCATTGCAATTTTTTAAAGATATAATAGAGCTTGTCACTTAGAATCATAGAATTTTAGAGCTGATTTCTTCCAGCTATAATAATTTATGATACTAAGAGATGTGGAGGGAAAGTTTACAACAGAAAATTGTGCTGAACATGGTCCATACATTTTGTTTTAGACATGACTCTAGGCTGTTTTCAAAAGCTACTAACTTAAAAAAATCTCTCATGCAAAACATTCTTCAGTACACTTAGGCTGAACTGCCTGAACTGTTCATTTCGAGACTATATTTCATTAAGGAGGCCAGTCAACTACTTTTACTTAGGAGATTTATTAAGCACCGTCTAAGTGTCAAGCATTGTTGTAGACATTCAGGGATGCAGCAGCAAATAAAACAGTCAAAAATCCTCACCTTTGTGGAACTTGTATTGAGTGAGGGGGCACAAAAAATATTAACAAAATAAATAGTAAGTTACGTAGTATATTAGAAGATGATGGATACTATAAGAAAAACAAAGCAAGGAAGAAGTGAAGACTATGGGAAGAGTCCACTCTAAATAGGTTGGCCAGGAAGTCCCTTCACTCAAATAACATTGAGTGAAGACTTGAGGTAGGTAAGGGGACAAGTCGTGTGACCCTCCAAAGCAAGAGCACTCTAGGCAGAGGGACATGGAGGTGCAGAGGGGCTGGGGCAGAAACTTGGAGTCATCAGGAAAGCTAGTGTGGCTGGACTAGGGTAAGCATGGGTGAGCTGGTGAGCTCAGGGCAGATGCAATCAGGCAGGTACAATAGGCTTTAGAGCTGGCATGTAGGTCAGGTGACCACACATCTTGATTACTCAAGACAATCTTGAATTAGGTCTGTTCTGTTTCCCTGGAAGAATTATTAATAGTGCCCCCATTCACTCTTAAAGCACCCCAGTTTGGATGACAAATTGTGTGGTCCCTCCGCATGCAGGTCACCAGTAGGGCTTTGGCGTTTACTCTGAGCAAGATGGAAACCATGGGAGTTGGAACCCAGTGACAGGACCCAAATTTCACCCTCAAGGACCTACTCTGGCTGTCCTGTTTAGGAGGGCCTGACAAGGAGCCCAGGTGGGAGCAGAGAAACTATTTCCAAGATCTTTGCCAAACTCAAGTTGTTTCCACTCTTCCTCGAATGTCTCCCATTTTGTCTGCTGGTGAACTCCAAACAACCCTTCTGGCTTTTCGGCATGTCATTCAAATGTCTCCTCCTTCCGAAGACCTCCTTGACATAGTCCCACAGTCCCAAATCCTCACACAATTAAAGAGTGCCTTGACTGATGTGTTTTGCATTTGGTTTTCAAATCTATTATGATGTTTACACATTGTATTTAGTTATTAATAGCATGCCTGCTCCTACTGCTAGACAGCAAGGATTTTTTCTTTTGAAAGGGGAAACTCCTACTTATTGGGGCCCTTTAAGAAGCTAGATGCTTTGTACGGTTTTTCATTTTTCATTTAAAATGCATATTAATTCTAAGGAATAGTGTATTGGCCTTGTTCTGATTATCAGTGTAACAAACCACCCCAAAACTTAGTGGTATAAAATAACAGCCATTCTATTATACCCACAGATTCCATGGGTGAGGAGTTTGAACAATGCAGAGCAGATGTAACTAGCTGGTCTCTGGGTAGTAGAATGGCTGGAGGCTCAGGATCTAGAGAACTGGAGGATATGTTTATAGGATGGCTTCTTCATGCACATGTCTGGCCCACTGCTGGCAGAACTCACAGGCTGGGATTATCAGCATGAGCGTGACCTCTCCAGCACAGTGACTTATGTGGTGTCTCAGCATTCCTGAGAACAAGGAAGAAGCTTCATTGCCTTTATAATGTAGCCTCAGAAGACACAGAACATCACTTCCTCCATCCTCTGTTGGTTGAAGCAATCACAAGCTGCTCAAATTCAAGAGGAGGGGAAATAGATCCCACCTATCAATGGAGGAGCGGAAAAGAACGTGTGGCCATACTTTAAAGTTGCCCGTGTTCCCACCATGCAGATGAAGAAACCAAGGCTCAGAGAGCGTAGGATACTTGTTTAAAATCATGCAGCTAAAATACAGTGGAACCAGGCCGACGCAGTGGCTCACACCTATAATCCCAGCACTTTGGGAGGCCAAGACGGGTGGATCACCTGAGGTCAGGAGTTCGAGACCAGCCTGGTCAACATGACGAAACCTCGTCTCTACTAAAAATACAAAAATTAGCTAGGTGTTGTGGCACATTCCTGTAATCCCAGCTACTTGGGAGGCTGAGGCAGGAGAATCGCTTGAGCCAAGGAGACGGAAGGTTGCAGTGAGCCGAGACTGTGTCATTGCACTCCAGCCTGGGCAACAGAGCGAGATTCTGTCTCAAAAAATAAATGAATGAATGAATAAAATACAATGGAACCAATACTCAAAGAACTGTGCTGGACTACAGAGTACATGCTCTTTTTACCTTATCTGAATAGCTGTTGTGGGGAAGACACTTAGTTCTACCACCCTATGTTTAGCATAGAGTTTGGCACACTGTGAATAAAGGGATGAATGAATGCAGTATGGCCAGCAGCTCCAGAAGGTTCTCTGGCCTCTGCCTGTAATCTCAATGAATGATTCTAACAATGGGCATTTCACACACTGTGGCAAGAAGCATGGAAGACATCTAGGAGCATGGGAGATGTTTTGGATAGAGCTCTGTCTACTAAAACCCTTTTAACAACCCCATGAGACAGACAACTAGACCAGCCCCAACAGACAGACAACTAGACCCATTTAGAAGATGGAGAAACTGAGCAACTGCTGAGTGGCTGCAACAGCACTAGGCCTAAGCACATCTTCCTTTCCCTGTGAGGATAGCAGGGCCCCATCTCTGGAAAAAACTCACCCTGTCCACCCCTTTCTCACCACCTGGCTGGCCTTTTTATAAAGGTGAAATATGGCTAAAATGAAAATGTTTCACCCTTGATTTATAAAAACAAAAACAGCTGGGCACAGTGGCTCATGCCTGTAACCCCAGCACTTTGAGAGGCCAAGTCAGGAGGCTCACTTGAAGCCAGGAATTTGAGACCAGCCTGGGCAACAAAGTGAGACAGTCTCTAAAAAATTTTTTTTTAAATTAGTCAGGTGTGGTGGTGCACGCCTGTAGTCCCAGCTACTTGGGAGGCCGAGGTAGGAGGATCACTGGAGCCCAGGAGCACAGGAGCTCATCACGCCACAGCACTCCAGCCTGGATGACAGAGAGAGACTTTGTCTCTGAAAAATAATAATAATACAATAATAAATAAATAATTAATGTTTAAAAAACAAAACCTGCAAGTTAGAAACCTAAGCTCACATCGTGGCCCTTTGCAGAAACCTGTGTGTCCCCAGAGAGGTCCTCTCCCCTCTCATCTTTGTGATCTGGTACCTGGCAGTCTGTGACTCAGTTGCTTCCCTTCCACATCTAACTTTCTATGGCTCCAGGTGACAGACCATAAACTTCTCTTTCCCTCAGCCCTCACACCTGGCTCGACATGGAGTCTGGCTCAACATTATTTCCAAAATACATCACCAATCATCCGGATGAGGCATTAGTGGGAGTTTCTGCCCTATTCTTGCAACTTTTCTGTAAGTGTCATTTTCATCCTTTCCTTTGTCTCTCTAGATTCTCCACACAGAAGGCAGGGTTGTCTTTGGTTCTTGCTTGTCTTTTGTTTTGGTAAGAGATACATAAAAATATATACCATTTTAACAATTAAGTGTATAATTCCCTGGCATTAAGTATATTCACATTGTTGTACCATCATGACCACCATCTGTCTCCAGAACTTTTCCATCATGCTGGCTGCATCTTTGCATCCATTACACAGTAACTCCCGCTGCCCCCTGTCTGACGGGCTTCTCTCACTCCACATAATGACTTCACAGTTCATTTATGTTGTAGCATGTGTCAGAATCTCCTTCCTTGTTAAGACTGAATAGTATGCTACAGTATATATATGCCACTTTTTTTTTTTTTATCCATTTATCCCTCAATGGACATTTGAGCTTTTCCCACCTTTTGGCTATTGTGAATAATGCTGCTACAAACAGTAGTGTTCAGGGTCATCCTTTACAAATACAAATCAGTTCCTATCACTCTTTACTCCCTTACAGCTCTCCCAAACTTCACAATCTCAACTCTTTTCCCTCATCCACTAGGCCCCACAGGTCCCAGCTTCCCTCACCTTTGTCCCCCCGGCTTCCCAGGCTACAGCCATGTGAGCCTCTGCCCAGCCCTTACACACCCGAAGCACGGCCTGGGAGGGCCTTTGCACCAACTTTTCTCTAGGCCTGAGCATGACCAGCTCCTTCTCTCCATCCAGGTCTCTGCTGAAATACCTCCTCCTCCGACAGCCTTCCCCATCCACCTGTGCTGCAGCAGCCCCCTGTCCCCAGGCCCTGTTCCCAGGGTTTATTTTCTTTGTAAAAGTTACAGCCCTGATATCCTATCACATCACTGTTGTGTATTGTCATTTCACCCGCTAGACTTTCTAGCAGGGCGCTTTGTTCACTGCTGCGCCTCAGAGCCCAGAACACTGCCTGCACACAGGAGGCATTCCCATTGCTTGTGGGATACATTAAGTCTGAATATCTGATTTGACCATCCAGAGTGAAAGTGTAGCAGAATAAAGGAGTCCCGGGACCTCAAAGGGAGCTGGCAGAAGGGAGGCACCGGTGCATGATGCTGGTCCCCGTTACATTCTCACCTCAGCTGCTAACTTCTGCTTCCTCTCTTTTGGCTGCTGCATTGGCTGCCCCTGAGTGGGAGCCTGGGACAGAGAAACATGTGGCATGGCACAGCACACTTGACGTAATACTCAAAGCACATGTCCACTCTCAGCCACATCAGGCTTTGTGTTCCCAGAGGGCTCAGAGACAACAGGTGAGACCTGGCTGGGGACAACCAGAGCAATTCGTTATAGAAGTACAGTCAAGTCACTGAACCATATAACATATAAGGAGAGAACCCATTAGTCTGTGTCTCTCCAACACTCAAAATGCTAAGTCATTTTTCAGGCTTGGCTTGATTTCTCTTTCATCAGTAAGAGCTACAATCCTGCCAAGCTGGGAGCAGATAGCTCTACCTGCTGCTGAGATAGGCCGGTTCCATAAAGGGCTGAGGGAATGCCAGCCGCCACACTACTTTCAGCAGGTTCCACATGTCTGCTTCTCTGGGACGGTGTATCCAAAAGTGTCTCCCCAATTCTAGTTCCACAGTGACAAAATCCCCTATTGGAGAGACATAACTGAAGCTTCCCCTGCGAGAAGCCACATGGCATGGCAGAACACCAGACTGAAGGCCTGGAGGCCTGGCTTCTAGATCACTCCTCATACTAACTAGGTGCCTTCAGCAGGCTTTAAATCTCTTTGGACCTCAGTGTCCTCAAGTGCAAAGGCAGGCAATTGGGTCAGATAATCTGTAAGGCCTTTTTAGCTTGGAAAGTCTAAGTTTTTTAGTTCTTTGGTCAGATGAAACAAAAGGTTGCAATGAGAAGAGAGGAGAATCACAAACTGCCTTCATCCCCTTCACAATCTGCGTTGCACCAGCTTGTAGTGGGGTTGTATAATCCAGACTTCAAGCTAAGGGTGAATTTATCTGTGTGAGAAAAAAAGAATGGTGGAGGAAATTACTCCCCTTCCCCCCAAATGAGTAGTTAACAATCTGTGGGATGTCACAGAGAGATGGATGCAACTTAACTGTGCTTTCAGACCCCAATGCTGCAGATTGTTTCCCAGAACCACCTAGATTTTTATGGGCCCTTTTAGGAAGAGCCACTACCCCTAACTGCTGTGTCCCACCCAACCCACCTGGTCAAGGTCCATGTTTCTATGAAGGAAGACTTCATTCATTCATTCATTCATCAAACAAAATTGTGCCAGGCACTCTAGCTACAGAGATAGAAGATACAGTCTTTGTTCTCTCTGAGCTCACTGTGCAGAAGACAAGTAAACAGGATGAAAGGCCTCTCTGGTGTGATACATGTTATGAGCTATGAGCTGTCTCACAAACCACTTTGGGAGCCCAGAGCAGAGAACTTAACCCAGCACAGGGAGAAGTTCTTGGCTATCAGGGAGGTCTCCCTGGAGGAGGTGGTCCCTGAGCTGGGTCTTAGAGGATTCTACCTAAATATCTCCATTTTTGTCATTGCTAAAGAAAAAGAGGAAGGAAAGGTTAAGATCAGCTCACAGTTGCAAGGGACTAGGGCTTGAGGAGAGGGGTGAGGGTCTGATGGGAGAGGAACAGAGAGAGTGACTGTGAAGCTCCACTCGGGCCCTGCTGAATCCAGAGGCCGTGAATCTTTCATGGCACCAAATGACAAGACTGGAAATCGTTTTCTCCCCATAGTACCAGGTAAGGAAGAGGGTCTATCGATGGAGTGTTGGAACTTTTCCAGAAGATGCAGTAAATGCATAATACAGTGAGGGAGCTGACCCTCCCCCGGGAGAGTAGTTTGAGTGGCAGGCCCAGGATCTAAAGCCAGATGGTAGAAGGAAGGGAAGCCAGGCAGGGGTGGACTAAGGGAGAAAATAAGCATTGTGGGACAGTGAGGCCACACTGCAGGATGAGCAGGTGTCGCAAAAGCAAAGCATGATTGTGCTGAAGGTAGCTGAGAGGCTGTAGGTGGAGTCCATCTGTGATCGGGCAGAAAAACTGAAACTTCTGGGTTACAAAGAAGGAAGCCTTGGAGAGGGAGGCTCAAATCTCAAATGAAAAGTGGCAGGATTTTCCTGGCCATCTTAACTCAGAGGCTCTCCTCTCTCCTGTGTGAGCAGGTGAAAGAAAATCTCTTCAAAACTTCAGCCCAATTCAGTTGGGGCCCAACATACTAACCATCCCATGGGATCCCCATGCTTCTTCTGACCTGTTGGCAAAGTCTCAGCATTTCCCTGTAGCTTCATCTTTTTTGTTTCTCCCTTCACCTTAATCTTTACTAACGCCTTTCCAGGGACAGGCGGCAGCAATGAGTATCTAGTCTTCAGGGCTATTCATTTAGCAACTGATCCAGTACCAGTACAAAATGACTCCTAACAGGTCTGCAGAACCATTGAATATATTCAAGAATCTAGCATGTGCAGAGGAAAAAGAAAAAGAGGAAGGAAAGGGAGAGGAATGATGGCCCTTAAGACATCCTGTGGGACTAGCTCACCCTTGTGATACTCAGGGCTTGTGGTACCCTGGGAATTTCTGTGGGCATGTGTGTGTTTGTGTGTATGTGCATGCACACGCATCTGTGTGTGCACATGCATGCATATGTGTTTGTGTGTGTGAGACCAAAGGACGAGCAGAGTGCCCTGGGAAAAATGTTTTTTACCAGCTGCTTCTACGGAGGTCTGCAGATGTCATCTAATCAAGCTGCTTGGGCAGATGGCAATTTCCACATAGTACTTCCTACAACTCCAAGTGGTCTCTACTATTGTGGATAAGACAGTTCAGGGTCTTTGCAGAACCTCCCATCATCTATTACCATGTAAATGTGTCAGCAGGTGGCAATGCCGGTAGGTGGATACTTGGGTCAGATGCCAGGACCTACAGAAAAATAATCCTCTTAGATTGGAGCCAGGTCTTCCCTGACTCAAGGAAGGGCCAAAGTGTGCAACATTGACTAGACCGCTCTTCTGTGTTGGTGCAGGATCAGACCAGGCCTCTTTATTGGCATGGAGGGAAGCAGGACAACTGAGAACCATATCCACTCCATCTCTGTGCTCCCCTGCCTGCCTTTGGAATAGAAACAGCCCCAGGCTAAATCCTATATCACAGGTTTGCTGGTGGACTTCCAAGGGTCACGAAAGTGAATATCAGAAGCGCTTGAACCTGGAAACACTGCTACCCACCTGGGAGGGTGTGTGGTTGTTTGGCTTCCTCTAGTGGTTTCTGGTTGCCTCCACTGCTCCAAAGCGGAACCAGCATGCCTAAGTCTCTATGTGTTACATGTGAACATTAACCTTGGCCTGGTCTGAGGTGGATAGAGGAGCACAGTGAGCTGCTGACCACCAGACTGGGAAGTTATAAAATCCCCAAAGGCACTGGGCGTGGTGGCTCTCGCCTGTAATCCCAGCACTTTGGGAAGCCAAGGTGGGTGGATCACAACGTCAGGAGATTAAGACCATCCTGGCTAACATGGTGAAACCTCGTCTCTACTAAAAACACAAAAAATTAGCCAGGCGTGGTGGCACACGTCTGTAGTCCCAGCTACTCAGGAGGCTGAGGCAGGAGAATCACTTGAACCTGGGAGGTGGAGGTTGCAGTGAGCCAAGATTGTGCCACTGCACTCCAGTCTGGGTGACAGAGTGAGACTCCATCTCAAAAAATTTAAAATAAAAACAAAATCCCTGAAGGCTACTTAGAGCAGGATGTGGGAGGTAAGATAAGGCTAGCTACCAGGGCTCAGGGGCTCACCTAATCAGAGAAGCTGAGTTGGAGGAGAAGAGCACAGGCGGAGGTCACTGGGTGTTGCCATGGCTTCCAAACCACCTCTGTTCATGGGCTGGGGACAGTGAATCCAGGAGTCTATTTTCTTTTCCCAGTGGAAACCAATAAGCAGCGTGACACTGATAGTAATAAAAATAACAGACAACATTTACTGAGCCCTTTCTACATGCCAGGCAGTGTGTTAAAGGTTTCTCAAGGATTATCTCATTAAATCTTCATAACAACCTGAAGGCGTAGGTACATAATTGGTCCCACATTACATGTGTTGGAATGAAATTTGGTGATATTAACTGAAGAATTTTCCCTTGTTGAGCTCCACACATCCCCCTGACCACACGGAGCCAAGGCCTTCATTGCCTCAGGAGCCGCTCTTTGCCTAGAAAGGATACAAAATCAAGAATAGAAAGCAACTAACAACAACAACAACAACAAAAAAGAGACAACACAGAAATCATGTTTCCAAATAGTCATTGTAAAAGGCATAGCAGAGGCAACAGTCTTGAGGTCCCCCTGCTTCTGATTCATAAAAGGACCAGGACTTTTCAATTTGCTGGTTTATAGGGAAAATGTTTTCTAAGTTCCAAAAGTTTGATTTTATCAAGAGTCAAAAGCAGAAGGAATTGAATGCTAAAAGTGCTAGTCACAAATAAGGGCTGGGAAGAAGGCAAAACAATGAGTGATGTAAGAACCATGCCTTCCCCTCCTTCCCGCTGCCTACCCTCCAAAAAAGAGCAGGAATAAAATCAGAGAAGGAGGAGTGGAGAGAAGGGGAAGTGAAAACCTTCAGAGAAGCAGGAGAAAGGTCAAGAAAGAAGAACAAATTCACTGCGGGTGTGGGGGACTAGGAAGGGACCAGGCCTCTCCCCTCCCCACCCCTTCCGCACCCACTCCTCCCCTGACTCCATACCACCACTACTTTCAGAAGATAGAAACCCAAGTGAACAGTGAGAGATCCCAGATAAGGAGTGCTGGGCTTTTGTCCCAGGGGGCTGCATGGGGATGGTTTTGAGCGTCTGGAACACACACACGAATATGTGTACACACATGCACATACACACAAACACACATGCACATGCATATAACACACCACACATATAGGTAAACATAACACATATGCCCATACACATGAATGCACATACACACATACATATTTGCATGTACATATGACACACACATACACATGCATACAACACACATACACACATGCCCATACATATGAATATGCATATGCACACACCTGCACAGACACATGAACACGCATACACACAACAAAAGTCCAAGGCAGCCACACCCTGAGTACCTCACGGGGCGGCTGGTCCTGCAGGCTATCTTAGAACCATCATTTCTCTCCTTTTCCCAGCTCACCATGACTTACAGCTCCCTTGCTCTGAGCACCAAGAATGAGATTCTTTTTTTTGCTTTTTTAAAAATTATACAAATAATTTGTGTTCATTGCAAAAAGTTAGAAAATATTGATAACAAAGCGAACAATTAAAATGTCACCATCCAGAAATGACTACTATTAATAATTTATGTCTTTGAACATATCTATCTATGGATCTATACCTATGAGTTGTATCTTCGTAGCAATATAGCTTCCATTTGGTTTTTAGATCAGATAGAAAAAGATGAGAGCCACAAATTAGACTATGTCACCCATAACTACAAGACAACCCTTATTTCAGAAATTTCTATCTGGTCCCAGGAAACTAAAATAAAGAAAAAATAATAACCATTTTGTGGATGGAACAATGAATCCCTCAAAGGAAGATGTGACAGAGCCCAGCTTCTGACCCAAGGATTTGGTACAGAGCCAGGTCAGACCCCAAACTCTGGTTCTGATGCCGCAGTTCCCTGAGTACAAGCATCAGGCTCTGAGTGGCTGGGCTGTCATTCTCTTGCTGCACGCAAACCAAGAGCTTCATTTGTGTCAACGTACGTGCAACGCCTTCTTGCAAAATGCCCTGAATTAGAAACCCTCCTCTCAGGATCAGAAAATCCTGCATTGAGGAGCAAGAGGGGCAAATCCATCCATAAGAAAACAAGAGCCACGATTCTTTAGACCTAGGTAGTTTGGGATCAATAACCAAACCACAGTCTTAGACAAGAGTGCGAAAAGATTTAAAAAGCCAGACACACAGGAACCATGTGTTTCCCATAATGGCTCGAATGAAATTATATAGTCCAGAACATTTTAAAAGCAAGCAGCTTATTTTGAGCACGGGCACATAGAGGCTACTGATGTGCACTGTGAAAACTCAATAAAGGGGAACATCTAATGAAAACAGATATAACGTACAACTGCAATCATAGGTCATGCATGAATTATTAACCACGGGGAGTTTTCTATCAGTTCTGGAACTATGGATTGCATCAGTGGTATACAATTTGGGAAATATTGGTTCTCCATTTTATAAGAGAGAACTTGAAGCAGGAAATGTACTTATTTCTTCTTTAAATGTGTACTGTAATTACCAGTCGGCAGTGACTAAATGTTATTATCCATCTGTTGGCTGCTCTGGGACCTGTAATGAGTAAACCTTAGCAGGTTATGCCATTTTCTGTAGCATAGATGACTGTGGCTTGTACATGCCTGTAAAGTCAATGCTTTTTGTGTTGAATTTACTGTTGAAAATTTTCACAGAGAAACCAAGAAATGAAAAAAAAAATCCTTGAACAGGTTTAAAACTTCTTCTCAAACTCTTTTGATGAATTTTCATTGCAGTCAGCATAGAATCTACATTCGTTGTTTGGCTTACAAGGCTTTAAATTATCTGGTCTATCTCTCTCCCCAGTTCTGTCTCAGGCTTCTTCTTCTTCTTCTTTTTTTTTTTTTTTTTTTTTTTTGAGATGGAGTCTCCCACTTTTGCCCAGGCTGGAAAGCAGTGGTGCGATCTCGGCTCACTGCAACCTCTGCCTCCTGGGTTCAGGCCATTCTCCCACCTCAGCCTCCTGAGTAGCTGGGATTACAGGCGCCCGCCACCACACCTGGCTAATTTTGTGTATTTTTAGTAGAGATGGGGGTTTCACCATATTAGCCAGGATGGTCTCGATCTCCTGACCTCGTGATCTGCCCACCTCAGCCTCCCAAAGTACTAGGATTACAGGTGTGAGCCACCGTGCCTGATTGTCTCAGGCTTCTTACTGCCTTACTAACTCTGCCATGCTGATCTTCAAAAATCTTCTGAAGCGCCAAATTCGCTCCCCATTCAGGGCCTTTGCACATGCTTTCCCCTCTCCCTGAGTCATTCCTTCCTCTGTCCCCATACTCTCTGCATGACTTTTGCTTTATCATTTCTTCAGGTCCCAGATGAAACATCACCTCCCCAATGAGGCTCTGCAGTGGTATCCAACAGCATCCTGTTGGTTTTCTCCAAGTCATCAATTACAATTTAGAGTTGTCTGGTTGTGTGACTTTACATACTAGGCCTCTGTCTCTCCCATGGGACAGCACAGCAGAAACTGTGCCTGTATTATTGACATTGTAATTCTAGTCAGAAGAATGCTACTTGCCATCTTGAATGAGTGAATGACCCATGGTATTTGTTAATTCTGGGATGTGGTGTGTGAAGGACAGGTTTGAGTGAGGACCTAACATATTTGTAGGAATCAGGGCCCAGGAAGCTCTGATCACAGTCCAAGGCGTAAGGAACCCAGTGGTGGGCGAGCCACACTTCCTCTACCTGTCATGCACCTGTTCATGTGCACCTCTTTCTTGGCATGTCCCCAGATTCTGTTTAGCTGATCCAAATCCTTAGACCACTTAAGGCCTCCATTGAGTCTCGTATATTCCTTTTTTTTTTTTTTTTTTTTTTTTTTTGAGATGGAGTCTCACTCTGTCGCCCAGGCTGGAGTGCAGTGGCCGGATCTCAGCTCACTGCAAGCTCTGCCTCCCGGGCTTACGCCATTCTCCTGCCCCAGCCTCCCGAGTAGCTGGGACTTCAGGCGCCCGCCATCTCGCCCGGCTAGTTTTTTGTATTTTTTTAGTAGAGACGGAGTTTCACTGTGTTAGCCAGGATGGTCTCGATCTCCTGACCTCGTGATCCGCCTGTCTCGGCCTCCCAAAGTCCTGGGATTACAGGCTTGAGCCACCGTGCCCGGCCATCGTATATTCCTTTAAATGGGTCTTAGATTGCTTGGTCAGGAAATCAAGAGGCTATTCAAAACCTGTCCTCATCTTGCAGGGGTCCCTCCTCTCCTGACCAGCACAGCCATAACTCACAATGTACCACTTTGTTATATTGTCTCTATCAGATGCCTTGGCTTTGAATGTTGGTTTTAATTTTCCTATCTGGTTATAAGTATTTTGACTGGAGTCTCTGATTATGGCATAACTCAGAAGTTGGCTGGGGTCTCTCTGTCCCAAGAGGTCTAGATTTAATGGGCACAGACCACTCCCCAAGTCCATGGCCAGATGAAGCCTAAAGCTCTCCCATAAACGGTTTTATGAGCCCCTGTGCCTTAAGTGCACATCAATTAGAAATCCAGTCCTCTATTAGATTCCTCTGCAGATCCCCTACCCCAAAAAATCAACCCCTAACCAGAGCATTTGTAGGGACAGTAACATTTTCTGAAGGTTTTAGAAGTTACAAAGAAGGAAATCACTTCTCAAACTAAGAAGCAATCAATCTCAGAATCCATCTTTTTGCATTGCCTTTTCTTTCTTCTTCCTTCCTTACTAACTCATTATCTTCTTTTCTCATTGACCCTCCCTCCTCTTTCTTTCCATCTCTCTATTCTCCCTCTTTCTGAAGGCCAAAACAATTCTCTTTGGTTCTGGCAGAGAAATGTAGTAATCACCTATAGAAGCTGAAACATGTACTAAGACTGTCTCACCTTCTACCCCAGACCCTTAGCAAAGCTATTTAAAAGCTTCTTACCCCAAACTACAACCTTGCTTCAGTATCCGCCACAGTTCTGACCACAGAGTTTAGCACATAGAATATGATGGGTAAATGCTTGCTAAACATTGACTCGAAGACCTGATTGGCCTGGGATCCTGGCGTATAACCTAAGTATCATGAGCAGTTAGTAGAGATAGGGCATCCTAGGCCAAGATTCACGCCTCTGATCTTCCTGCTGTGCAAGATAAGAGTGCCCTTCTCCAAAACTATAAGGGTAGTACCATTCAGAGGAGGAAATCCATAGTTCAAATTAAAATAAGATGGTAATAAAGTGAGACACAAATATCTAGTTGTAAACGCTGAAGGGACTTAACCAAGCAAAAGGGCACAGCTTTTCTATTACAGCATAACGTAAAAACATTTTTATTACTCTGGCAATTGGCAAAAAAAAGTCAAATGGCTTTATGGGGCTTTTTCTAAATTACCTTTATTAATGTATGTAATGTTATTGAAAAATTATACTACAGGGTAAATGTTCCATTGAGCTACAAGTTGCCTGCAGGAATATGCTGTAAATATACAAGGGTGAATATGTTACTATCTTTACAACCCATTTTACACTTATTACAGCCTTCTAAAACCAAAATAGCACTGAACACTTGGAAAAGTATGGGTATTTTACAACAAGGTATACAATATAGGTGAATTTGTGGAGCCTGGAAATATATCAACTGTCTTTGAGTACGATAACCTGTTTTGGAGCTCTCAAGACTACATTCTCCTAGATCACTTGCACCTTTCTGTAGGTTGACATTTGCTTTGAGAAATCCATTCTGGCTGATTTGAATAAATATGGTCTAGGGCAGTTGACAAGACTTTTCCTATCTATTCTACTTTAATGCTTGGAAAGAGAAGAGCCAATGGCTGAAGCATGCCAGGGCAGATGCAGGTGGAAGCATTCTCCTCTTCCCCCTGGTTGCTCTGTATGCATCTATCTCAACAGACAATACCTCTAGTCATGGTTCATGGTTCGGGGCTTCCAAATACAATCTCTGTGTCTGAGTTGGCCTTGAGACCACTTTCTCACTCTCAATGTTCCAATAATCCAGTCAATATAATTTCAGAGCTCTAGGATTCAACATAAATGCTTTAAGTTATCTCTCTCCTAGTCTTCCACCCTCTCCTCAGGCATGACCCTGGGGCTACTTCACTTCCACTTGCTTTCATCTTGTTCCTACTTAAGCCCCCTACCACTTTTGTGATTCAGAGCCAAATTGATGGGGGGTCGTCTTGTCCTAATTTATGAGACTAGTTTCCATGCCCTGCTGCCTGCTTTTCACAGAGAATTCTATGAATTGGTTGAAAGAGAAGGGAGAAGAGAGGGTGCAAAAAGCCAAGAGGAAAATAAGATGTGAAAAAAGGAGGTCAATGAGGCAAACTAAAATTGACTACACTGCCTACCAGCTGTATTCCTCAAGAGCCCCCGCTAGGGAGAAGATAAACAGGGAGCCCCTCTGCAGATTGAAACCACGGCAGTCCCAGAGACTCCACCGTTATCCAACAGATGCCAGCTTTTCCCCCTCTGTTACCACTGCAGCTAGCTTCGGGTTGGGAAGACTTCCAAATGCAAAATATGTCACGCTTCTACATAACTTTTCAGTTCTGTTTTTTAGTAATTCACACTCCTCTTCCTTGCTTATCTAACCCCCACCACCTTGGTTTTTAGATTTTTTAAAGAAGCCTTTCCTCATGTTCTTCTTTTGGCAATATGATATAGTATTAGGAGCTTTTTGGGCTAAGTCGCTGAGAAAGAACTGGTCAGAAATCATCAGCTGGGAAGGTAAAACAGGACATGGTCCTTCTCAGGCCAGTTTCAGGACTAGGTAGATGAAGTGTAGTGATTTCTACAATGTAGCTCAAGGGGCTACCTAGAGCCCCCCAACAACACACACTCACAGCTGTGCTGGTCATCCACGGACCTAAATTCCCACAATCTTTTGAAAGTATCTGTATTTTTATAGCTGGCAGAATGTAGTCCATGTCTATAATAGGGAAGAACAATAATCTAAGATGGATTTGCTTCTCATTTAATATATATGTAGTACCTGGTATTATTAACAAATATTTAAGTTGGTATAAAAGTAAGCATATTTATAACATACATACATATACATATAAATACACTATATGCATACACCATGAAAGCACTCATCTATTATATTTTTAGTCAAAACATGTTGTTTTCTATCATGATATCCGCTCTTCTCTTTTTGCACAATTCCAACAAATGTTCTGAACACATAAAACACATCAAAACTAGAGTGAAATTACACCTCCAAGACAGACAGAAAAGAAAACAAAAACTCTAATGTCAAGTCATTTGGCAGACCTCCAGTTCACTTATTTACCAATGTGTGTTAATGCCAACCACGTGCCAGGCATCATGTTAATTGCTGGGGACAAGAAGATGACACAGAGTTGAATAAGACATATGTTCTCACCTTCACACTCAGCTGATGACCTGGCTTCCTATTCCTTTGAGAAAAGGAAGCAATCAAAAGAGAAATTCTATCACCCCCACCTTTTCATCTACCAACCAGCTTGCTTTTATGGCCATATACTCTACCTTGCCTCTAGTGGTTAGGCTTTTATCTAAAACCAGTCCCCTTCGTTTGCGTATTGGATCTTATCCTCTCTCTCCTACTTAAGGACATCGGTCCTACAAATATCCTCTCTATTCTGTAGCATCTATTTTTCTCTGTTCTAAAATCATTTATGACTTCCACATTTTCAAATCTAATGGTCAGCTCTCAGTCCTCAGACTGAGGATCTAATAGGACTAATAGCTCTTACTGAATCTATTCTCAACTCTTAACAGAATTGAATCCTCCCCCAACCCTGAAACATGGTATTCACTTGGTATCAGCGAATCTACTCTTTTGGTTCCCCTCTCACCTCAATAGTCCCTCCTTCTCATTCTCCTTTGCTGGGCTCTTGTCAGCAGTGAAATCTCTAAATGCTGGTGTGCCACAGGGATCAGTCCTTGGAATCCTTCGTTTCTCCTCCTACACTCATGCCACCCATTTCCATGAATATTCACCAAATTTACATCTCCAGCCCAACTTCTCCCTTGAATTCCAGATTCATATATTCAACGTTCCCTTCAGTATGACTTCCTGGAGTTCTAATCACTATCTCAAATTGCTTATGTCCCCAGTTGAGCCTTTAATTACTCCCTGTTCTAAACCTGATCCTCCATGGTCTTTCCCATCATAGTTAATGCAATGTCAATCTTCTATTTCCACAGACCAAAATATCTGGCACCATCTTTTACTTCCTTCTTTTTCTCAATCCATCAGGCTGGAATCCCATTAATTCTTCCTTCAAAATATATCTAGCATCTGACCACGACATACTTGTTCTTCCACTACCACCCTGGTCCAAGCCACCATCATGTCTCACCTGCCTCCTAACTGGTCTTTCTACTTCCAACTTGCACCCTCCCCAACCCATGAGACCATCCTGCATAAGCAGCCAAGTGATCTTTCAAAACATAAGTCAGATTATGTCACTCCTCTGCTCATAACCTTCCAACAGTTTCCCAACTCAATTCAGTCCTTGTCCTTAAGGAGCTCGAAGTCTAACAGAGAAGACAGAAATATGAAAATATATTACCAAGGCAACGTAAAAGTGCAATGACAGAGTGCTGGCTGTGGGAGTGAAAAAGCGAAGCAATTACCCCAGCCTGGTGAAGATCATGGAAAGCTACCTGGAAGAGGTGATATCAGAGTCTCAAACTTAAGGAGTTAGTGAGGTAAGATGCATGTGGTGGGGTGAAAATAAGGAACTGAGAATTGTCAAGGGTGTTTTAGCAGAGAAGCAGCAGGAGTAAATTCAGAGAATTCAGAAACTTCATGTTGTGTACCAAAACATGGTAGGAACTGAAATAGGGAGGAACACACATACCATATTCCTGGACATAAATCAAGGGGCCAGGAACGGTAAGAGGTAAGGTTGGGGGCCTAAACAGAGTCATACCATAGAGCACCTTTATTGTCGAGTTAATGAGCTTGGAATATAGATGTTGGGGAGACATTTCAAGGTTTCAAGATGGTTTTATTCAGTAACTTGATAAACCTTTTTTGAATTAGTATGGACAACGTACCAACTGCAGGGCAAACGACGGGAAGGTCACAGTGTTACGGGCCAGTAGGGGGTGCCAGCGAGCAGCCGCGGTGCTAGCCAGATCCTCTCTCCAGCCATCTGGAGAATCGCTGGGAGGGCAACACACAGGAAGCAGAGCAAGATCAGTTGGAGGACTCAACTCCAATTCAGGCCCAGGGAAGGAATTGTGTTCCCAGGGACAGTCAACACCCCATATGTTAACATAAAAGGTGGAGCTTCTCTGGAGCTTTCATTCCTGCCAGTGCTCTGCCTCACGCCTGCTCTCTGGAAATGGATGTGCATTACCTCACAAGCTGTCAGAACCTTCCTAGGAAACCAGAATGTGGACGAATCTTGAAAATGCAATCTGACCGCATCCAGAGCTTTGCATGCTGGTTCCTTGGGACCACACACTGAGACACTTTGCAAGAAAATTTAACAGAAGACAGATGGCAAATGTCATGGGGCCTCACACAACTGAGAAGGCAAAGGAGTAAACCAAAAAATAATGTATTGAGGACCAGAGTTCCTAGAGCAGGCAGAAAAGTAGTCACTTCCCCTCTGTCCCTTGACTGTGAGAAGCAGGCAGGGTACTAACCTCCTGAAGAAGCAACTGTGGTCTCTGTGATGCAATGGATGGGCTTGATGTTTATAGATTGACGGGTGAATTGTCCCATGTTTTTTCATTCTGAATATTCTTTGAGCTTATTACATCAGCTCAGAGTGAACACTCTAAATTTAGACCCAAACTTTTTCATGTTTCCAAGGGAACTGTAAATTACTTTGTGAATGTACATACAACACAGCCAGCAAAGTCTGCTTGATGAAGCCCTCTCATACACTCAGAGTCAAAGGCGTCTCATAAATCATTGCCTTGCCCAAGGTCCTGGACAGTAGCTGACAGCCTCAGACATATTGCTTTCGCTTCTCCATATGACACTTCTGTAGGAGGCTCTACTGCAAATACAAAGGACGTAGGCCTTCAACTGTGACATCCCCTAACTCCCCAAAGTCCCATGTTGTTTCTGTGAAGGGTTTGTTGGATGGAGAACAGAGTGAGAGATGCTACATTGCTTAAGATGAGCCATCTAACATGATGGTGCCCAGGCTGTTCTCAAAGCATCGAGTCCTACTTGATAGTGAAGACAGAAGAGGAAATGATCTAGGAGGGGATAGTGGAGCATGTGAAATATTTTTTGATGAGGTTGGTGAATCATCTAGGGCTGGGTTCAGCTATAATCACAGAGACTGGAGGTATCAATGGCTTAACAATATAGAAATTTATTTCTCTCTTATGTACAGGAAGTCCAGAGACATCCAGTTCAGCACTAGTATTGTGGACACATAGTGTCAGCATGACCCAGGCTCCTTCTGTCTTCTCTCTACTCCTCTGATTGTATAGCTTTCATCCTCACATTCACTGCATGGTCCAAGGTGGCTTCTGGAGCTCCAGCCATCATGCCCATGTTCCAGTCAACAGGAAGTAGGAAGATGAAAGGGCAAAAAGGGTGCAATTATCAGCTGGTCAGCTCCTACATTTCACAGTTGGTCAACTTTCTCAGAGTCCCACATTATAATCAACTTACATCTCATTGGCCCTCCCTTGATTACCTGGCTACTTCCTAACAAGAAAGAGTGGGTTATGCAGTCTTTGAGTTGGATGCAATATGGCCCCAAATAACATTATGTGTTTGCCACCAAAAGAGAAGACGAAAGTGAATACTGGGTGAAGTCCAGCAGTCTCGGATCCATTTAGGTTATAAGCATATGAGGAGCAGAGCAGAGGCCCCTAGGTTCCTAATACAATACCATGGAAACTAAAGCAATAAAAAAAATACTCAGCAAGAGGAACAAGCTTTGAAATAACGGGAAAACTGAAAGAAGAAAGGAAAAATGGAACAGAGAAAGAACAGAGAATGAGAGGAGGAAATTAAGAAAGAAAGGAGAGTAGGAAAGATAATGGGGAATAAGAACAAGGGAGAAAATTTGTAAAAGGCTATAGAAAGAAGGGAAAGGAAAATGTAATGGAGGTGTTTCAGGGTGCCTGTTTTCTATCCTCAGGGGTGGCTTTGCTGCCTGGGCAAGTTTTGGATTCCTGTTTCTGGAGCTGAGGGTTTTCTTCTGTGTCTTCCTTGGTGCAGGGCTCCCTGCTATTACTTCTAACCACAGTTGTTCCAGTGTTTTCTCCTGCTGTGCCTAGAAAATGGGACCAGTCAGTTCCCCTATCCTTTGGCTAACTTTGGCCACCTTTGGCCATCAGCTTTCACCAGACAGTCCTCGGAGTTCTTTACTATAGGGTCAGCATCTCAAGGGTAAATATTGCCATTCACTTAGATGACCCCTTGCAGACCTGTCTCTGGGACAGATTGTCCTCTGTGGATGCCTCCTTCACCTGTCATGTGCAGAACCTGCTTCAACACTCCCAGTCAGCAACCCCATATCCCTGGCCCCCTCCCCACAGGCAGAGGTTCACGCATGATGCCTTCTTATATCTTGCCAGTTAGGGAAACAAGATCTCAAGCCTTGGAAGAAGGTACATTGGTGTTCTTACCTCCATCAGTAGCCTGCAGAAAGAGAGGGAGAGACAGAGAGAGAGAGAGAGAGAGAGATATTATGGTCCATACCCAAGAGAAATGGATGTGGACAGCCCCTGCTCCCCGCCTCCACCCCTGTGAGAGTTGAAGACTGGCTGATCCTTTACCTAGAAGTAATCACCATTCACAAGCATCTGTTTTCATCAGCTTTCTGGCTCTGCCCTTGAGGGACCAAAAGACTACCACCTTGACCACTACTCTTTCTCTGTGATTGTGCTGGAAAGCATGGGTTCTTCCTCCTCTGCCTGAAGCCTGACCCCATTACAAAAAAACACAAAAAATGTTATTGTCAGTGGAAACTTTCCTGGCCACCTAGGAGAAATAGTGCCCTCTCCAAGTAAGCTAGTTTTACTCTGGAGCTTCCTAGGAGCTAAAGGACTGAATGGATGCTAGTTCAACCCCCCATGGAAGGGAGAGAAGAGGAAAAAGGTGGGAATCTCACCTATGGTATCACCTTAGTGAGAATTTAAGCTAAATTGATGTAGAACAGATTGTGTTCTTAAATCTGTTTTATATTATCGTCAACACCAAGGACAGTGCTGTCTACACATGGTAGGCACTTGATAATGCTTGTTAGATAAATACATGAGAACATGTCTATTGTTTCTCAGCACCACATAGTTGAGATGAAAACTGAAATATTTTAATAACAAATTTATATTTTAAAACTTCCAAGGAAAGGATTCAGGTTCAGATTTTTCTCCCAATTGATTTATTCCTCCCTAAAGGTCCATTTGGTACAGTCCACAAATGAAAAGGCAGTTTTGAGAATGTCCATTGCTGAATGTCATGCAGATGATTATGCAAAATGCAGGCTGCTCCCCGGGCCCTTTGGGGAGTTGTGAAAGATTCCATTCCTGGAATAGGTACTCTTATGAGAAAAAGCAGATGATGAGGTCACATATCTCCCCCAGTCCATGTACAGACATGCAACATAAGGATGCCCAAATTGGACCCCAGAGAGGCTCCAAAATACTTTAAATAGTTAAAACAAAATTTTCCTTCCCGTAGAAAATTATATTTTTTACTACAAAATATAAAATAACTCATTATTGCAGTAAGAATTTTCCTTTAAGCAATGATGTTTCCCTGAGCCCTCTTCTCTATATGGTAGATCCAAACAAGTGTTATCTAAAGACAGTGAGAGGAAAGCAGAGAAGAAACTTGAAAGATTTCAATGAAAAACATGGTTATCTTTGGATGTAAAGGAGAAGTATCAGCCAGCATTGAAGGAGGAAGATTCTACAGTGTAAGGAGCATGGAACCAGGATTCAGGAGACCTGCATTCCAATCTCAGCTCTACCACTAAGAATTGGTTTTCCTCACCTGTCAAATAAAAAAGGTGTAAGGTGATCTCTAAATTCTGCTCTCTGATTCCATGTCTTGGAGTCTGTACTCATTGAAAGTACATAGAGTTGAGAGTGGGAGTGGTGGGAAATATTCCAGGACATAACATGATTTAAACTACTAGAATGATCTTCCTAGTCTGCAATATGAGAAAACAAATGTTCTCATTTAGACTGTCGTCTAATTCTGATTTCAGGACCCCTGACTTAATTCTTTCTGAGGGAGTTTATTCTTAAGAGTCATCCAGGTTACCATTCAGCAATTTCTTTCTCACTTTTACTATTACTATGGCCACCATTACTTTGGCCATTATTTAACTTCCTCAGGCTCTAAGCAGAGCCAATTCTAAACAAAGCTGGCTGAGAATTTGTTGGTGCAATAGAACTTGTTGTCGAAGCAATATATTGGGGTTTCAGCAACAGTTGTGGTGAAGTACTGCCACTTTTTTCACCACCAAATGATAATAGACCCAGGGATATAAAGTAGGTTGTGTCTCACATACATATTCCATCATTTTTATAGAGTTGCACAAAGTACTGTGAGAAGGTTGGCAGGAAAGTGTGCTGTGATCAATTAGCAATCTCTGTCATGAGGGAAAAATCAGAAGTAAAAACACACATATCACTTATTTGCTATCCCTGGGCTCCTAGGCTCTTGGGCTACCAACCTGTGCCTTCTTGGCGATGAGACTACAATGGCAAGGATCAAATTCTTCTAGAGAAAACATCTTTCCTCCATCAGTGACATTATACAAACAACTCTTCTTCCATATTCTAGACCCTACCCAGTTTCTCCACCTATTCCAACCTGTGCTCTACATCCTTGGAAAGCACTTTACAAAGAGTGTTTCATGTAGTATTAATCTCATAAGATGCTATTTAAAAGAAGGCCCTTTGGTCTTACATTCAGGATTCTCTGCATGCCAAATTCAGCTAGATACTAGTATTTTCATCTAGCAGTTACTGAGCACTGATCACGTCACAGATTCTGTTATAAGTGCTTTGTAGGTATTAGTTAAATTAATCCTCATAACTCTATTTTGCCCATTTTACAGATGAGGACACTGAAACAAGAGAGCAACCATTGGAGTCAGGATTCACTCTGGCAGTCCAGATTTAGAATCTGTTCTTTTAACTATCACTTGATGCCACCTCCCGTTTCTATATTTATCTATATTTATAATCTGTATCTTTATCTATATATCAATTCTAAATCTATATATACATATAAATCTATATCTAGCTCAATGATTCACAAATCAGATTTGCATGTTAAAGACTCTGAAAATTTCTTCCGCAAAGAAATCTAATGCTATTTAATTCTATGATTCTATAATTTATTTGACACAAAGAACCCCTTACAAATACTTTTTTCTCCCTTTGCTTTGCTTCTGATCACAACCCATATCATAGAATGTTCTAGAGCACCATGAAAATATCCCTCTGAGGACTGAGCTATAAAATGGAAGGATGAAACTCTTAAATCCTTGGCTGAGATTTCTGCTTTATTTGGACTAAATGTAAAACTAGAAGACTCAAAACCCAAGGGAGGGGTGCCTAATTTTTCAGGTCCCAAATGAGTTTAAAGGGAGTCCCTAAATGGAGAAAACAGAACAGATTCTATCCCTGGATATCCAGTTAATTGTTTAAGTAAGTGAAGGTAGATGACAGACAGATGAGTCAAGTCAAACCAAGAATAAACTAAGAGTAGTTGGTGAGCATTTCCGCTTACATAAAATGAGAATCGTGCAGCATGGAGGAAAAAAGCTTGAAATTCAAAATAAAGAGATTTGCATTTGAGTCAGAATTCAGCCAATAGCGGACACTTTATTCTATGTTATATGGCCAACATATAAAATTATGCCTGGTAGGTGCTCAGAAAACATATGTTGATTTGAACAAATGTGCAATCTTGAACAATTTACTTAACCTCCATAAGCTTTAATTTCCTTATATATAATATGAAGATGACAATAATAACTTCGACTTCTACGGTTCCTTGGAAAATTAAATTAGATGATGTATTTTTAAGCAAGTTTTAATTTTAAAGCCTTATGTAAATGTCAGCTGCAAGTCCTGTCATCATTAACAATAATAAGCGTAGCAGGATTTGACACCCAGCCATAGCAGCTTGTATCAGTTTCTTCCACCACATCTTACCAGACTTACGCGGTGAGTAGGAGATGCTGGTCAGCAGTAGCTATACAGGGATACACAGCCCCTAGTACAGCAAGAATTAAAAAGGAAGACCATTAAGGACAAAGAGGGACAAGCCCTAACCAAATTAGCTTCTAGATCTGATGAAAAGCTTCCCTCAAAAATCCCTTAGATGCCAAGGCATTGATTTACTGTTGATGCACAATAGCTACTCAATAATTGTTTGCTGAATTCACCAACTTACACATCTTGAGGTTAAAGAAGTACAATGTCTATCTTCTTAACTTTCCCCTCAACTGTTCCCCAAAGCTACAAAAATGATAGGATTTTTATCTAAAAATCTAGACACCAATCCCAAATCCATTCTGCTGTAATGCATTTTTTGGTGCTGGGAAGGAAGTGCCTGGGAAATTGAGACAGGAAGGAAGGAGGGAAGGAAGGAAGGAAGGAAGGAAGGAAGGAAGGAAGGAAGGAAGGAAGGAAGGAAGGAAGGAAGGGAGGGAGGGAGGGAGGGAAAGAAAGAGGGGAGGGAGGCCGGGCGCGGTGGCTCAAGCCTGTAATCCCAGCACTTTGGGAGGCCGAGACGGGCGGATCACGAGGTCAGGAGATCCAGACCATCCTGGCTAACACGGTGAAACCCCGTCTCTACTAAAAATACAAAAAAACTAGCCGGGCGAGGTGGCGGGCGCCTGTGGTCCCAGCTACTCGGGAGGCTGAGGCAGGAGAATGGCGTAAACCCGGGAGGCGGAGCTTGCAGTGAGCTGAGATCTGGCCACTGCACTCCAATCCGGGCGACAGAGCGAGACTCCGTCTCAAAAAAAAAAAAAAAAAGAAAAAGAAAGAGGGGAGGGAGGAAGGAAGGAAGGAAGGAAGGAAGGAAGGAAGGAAGGAAAAGAAAGAGGGAAGGAAGGGAGGAAGGAAGGAAGGAAAGAAGGAAGGAAATGAAACATGATGCCAGTACCGCATATACCTGTAAAGACCATGATTAAAAAACAAAAAAAATAAAAAAATAAAACCATGATAAACTCCTGGTTCTTCTTCATGAACTAGCCTCTAAAGCTACCCTGCCCAACACTGTAGCCACCAGCCACATGGGACCACTGAGCACTAAAATGTGCCTAATCCTGTGCTTTGAGTGTAAAAATACACACCAGATTTCAAAGACTTAGTATAAAAAAGCAGCATATATCACTCATACTTTTTATATGGATTCCATGTCAAAATAATAATATTTTAGCTATATAAAATTGTTTTGCTACATAAAATATATTATCAAAATTCATTTTACCTGCTTATTTTTACCCCTTTAGTGTGGCTACTAGAGAATTTAAAATTACATACATGGCTCACACTCAGTGGCTTGCATCGTATAGTCATTGGACAGTGCTGCTCTGGAGCAATGATTGTTGAACTGTGGGTTGTGATGTCTTGGTGGATCATGAAACCTGTTTAGTGGGTGACAACCTGTGTTTTTTTGAGGAGAATAGAACAAATAAATTAGATTAGAATGCATGACATTGTGCAGGTCAGTGGTGCAATGGAGAACATGTCTGACTAGGGATCAGAAGATTCTAGAATCCATGGCATTTAGTAAAGGTAAATACTCTTCTGTGAGTCTTTGGTTTCATACACACACACGTGTATATATATACACACACTAGACAATAATTAAAGATGTATTAGGTATTAGGTTACAAAGTAAAATGCGTTTTTAAGGTCAATAGAGTAAATGTGCTTGAACGTTCCTTTTCTAAATTGGCCATGATGCAACAGGACTTCCTTGAGCCAGAGTGTCCTGGCATAAACACCAAAGGCTATGATTTGTGTCTGACTAGGGAGATTCAGAGATGCATCAGGTCAGTCCTGTCACTTTCAAGTTCTGCCCGTGGAAACTCTGCAAGCTCTCCTGAGGTTGCACTAAAGGAGGAGAGAAGGGCAGCTGCCCCACCACCTCCTCATCCATCCTTGTGAGTCATAGGGTGCAGAGGCTGGCATGGGAAGCAGAGACAGCACCAACAGTGGACCCCAGTGGCTACTGCGGCCCTGGTAGATTCAGGCAGCAGAGGAAACGCAGCACTCCAGTATCCCAGGAGCAAGAAGCAACACCCCTCGAAGGCAAATTAGACTTCACCTTATGTTGCTAATATTATCCATAGAGATATGCTTCTTCCTTCAGCACATCTTTGTGTGGCCAGAAAAGTGTCCTCTCCAGACTACTCAGGGAATCTACCACTTCAAACACTTCATCCTTTGAGGTAACTAAATTAGGAGAATATAAATGGTGCACTATCTTGGAGGCTGAGTCTCCCTGACCTCAGCGGGCTCCCGTTACAGCTTCCTCTAGTAGCCAAAAGCCCAGCTCCAGGTTGATTTAGGACCCAACAACAGCATGGAGGCAAGTCATGGTTTAAAGAACCCTGACCTTACAAGTGGCAGAGACTGAGGCCCACCCAGGGCTATAATCCTGGCCTTATCCCAGTGATGCGAGGGGGCTGTAATCCTGGCCTTATCCCAATGATGCAAGGCCATAGGCACCGTGGAAGCTATGACTTCCTGCATTGTGACAGCTGTTTAACCCCAATAATGCCCTGAAACTCTCAGCATTGTTTTTCACCTTACTCACTGCTTAGAGAAGAAGGGCCTGATGGACCCTAGGTTCCCAGACCCAGCCTATGGAAATGTTAAGGAAAAAAAAAAAAAAAATGCTACTCTTTGCAAATTCAAGTGCAGTGATGGGGGACAATGTGTGGGGAGAAAGGGTGCAAACAGATCCCATTGCTCCCAGCTGCCATTTTACCTTGCTCAGTAGTGGTCAATTAAGGCCGTTTTCTCAGCTTTGGAGGACACTGTTCCAGGAACTGATGTCACAGATTTTTATAAAAACCGATTCCATTCCATGCTCATGAATTACCCAGGAGAGTCATATCATACAATCCTGATGGTAAGAGCTCATTCAGCTTTAGTTCCACATGGCACCTCAGAAAACACTATCGGTCAGGCTAGTACTTTTTTTTAGGGCACTTATTTTGTGCTAGGCCCTATGTTAAATACTTAATATCTATTACACATTAAGCGCTTAGAACCACCCTGTGAGATCAATGCCATTATTAAGTATTTCCATGTTACAGATGAGAAAACGGAGGCTCAGAGAAAATATATTGCTTGCACACAGTGCCACAGCTAGTACACTCAGACTAGATTCCAGAGCTGTATGATTCCCAAGCTCCACACCTATGGCACTGTCTTGTCTTCTACTTCAAGTGTTCTTAACATAAGGTCTTCGACAGTGGTTTCATAAACCCCAAATAACATCCACAAATCTGAGTCCTGAGGTCTGCTTATAGTGCTTGGGGACTCCCAGAATCTCTCTAGAGGGCAAGAACCCATCCTCCCCTGGGCCCCCAGGTCTGCTGACAGAGGCAACACTACTAGAGCCCTCTGGCTTGAGTCACCCTCCAGGGTCTTCGGCTTGATATTTTTTGCTTAGTTTCCAAGTATCTGAAGCTCTTTCTGAGCACATGCTCCAGACAGAGGCCAGTGGTTACTGTGCTCCACTCACACTTGGCCACTGTCCCTTCTAACCCCCTTTGAAGCTTCTGATACTCTGGCAGCAACTAGCTGCTGCTGGGTGGAGAATGGGAATCAGGGGGTTTGCATCCCGATGTAGCCTGTCTGCTGGGCCTCCAGTCCAGTCACTCCCATCCTTGCTGACATTTATTTTCGCCCGAGCTTCAGGTCCACTGGCCCAAGGGCCCTGCTGTTCAGATTAGTCAGAAACCCCAGGGTCAGGTAGAGCAGACCTTTCCCTCCCATAGGACTTTCTCTAATCAGCCCAGTTCATTATTCTGATCAGGATCAAACAAAATGCCCCTTACAACAGCTCTGGGGTTTAGACACAATTCTGCACATCTGCTAATGGAGAGGAAGCTGGTCTCCTCGTCAACACTTACCAAAGTTCCTGCACTGACAGAGATGTGTGCTTGGCGCCAGGGCAGAGGGGAAAGTACAGAAGCTGTTCCCTTGTTGGGAACTGCCCAGCTCCCACCACTGCCTGTCCAGGCCCGGCATATCAGACCTGCTTGACAGTGCAACCCGGCTTCCAATGCAGACCCAAGTCAACCTTAGACCTGCCTTCCAGGCCTGCTCAAGTCTGGGCAGAGTCACTGGGCAGTGCTTCCCAGAGACAGCAAGACCAAGGACTTGTTGGTCTGAAGTATTCATTAGAAATAGGGTGCAATCTCAATTATGGAAATTAACACAGATTAAAAAGTGGAAAAAACCCCACCAAAATCAGTAATTAAAAATACAGTCTTTCTGCTTGTTCTAGTTATTCTACAATAAATATGTATAGATTTTCTAATCAGAAAAAAAAATTTTTTTCAATATAGACTTACTGATTTATCTTTAGGGCATTGGTGCAGGCATTCTAACCCACAAGGCCCATAGCGTTTGGCCGGCTGGAACTTATGAGATTCACACCTGGTTCTGTTGAGTGCCTCCTCTCCTTCTGGCTCTGACACTAGTGGTGCTAATCTAGCTCTGTGAGTTTCAGTTGACCCTGGCTGCACCCTCTTATGTTGCTTTATCCACCCAGTCCCGCAGCCCAATGCTCCAGCCTTGCTCAGGCCAGCCTGCCTTGACCTTGGACTGTGATGCTTGCCTCTGAAGCCTAAGGTCCAGCTTCTGTATCCAGGTGGATTGTTCCAACCCCTGGATCCCCTCTGGTTTCTTAGGATCCAGTTTCACAGACAACACAGCACAAGAAAAACCAAGGAATATTTTAGGAATCCTCATGGTTCCTAAGGGATTGAGATCTTGATTCATATCCTAGTCATCCCCACTCTGGAAAGCAGGGTTGACCATTCCCTGGGAGTCACTGATCATCTGCATGAAGCAATGGTACTCATCTATACCCTGGGTCGGGAAGATGCACCACAAATGCCACCATGGGATTTGCCACTCAGAGTCATCCAGGCATCCTCAATTCTGCTCAATTCAGCAATCAATTTAGCACCCAGTGATGACCCACCCTACCACTCGCACCCCTCTAAGGCTGAGGCTGAGGAAGATGGAAGAGGAAAGATGACCCCACGGTTGGATGGCCCATAATGAACCTGTGGCCCACAAGGAAATGAACACCATGTGCTTCTTTATATTTGATGTTTTAACAATGCTGATACATTCCCATCAATTATGTGCCACTTTGTAGCTTATGAAATGCTTTTACATATGCTTCATTCTCACTATAAATATTCCTCACTTCACAGATCTGAAAATTGAGACTTTGAGCAGTCACATGACTTGCTCAAGCTCATAAAGCCCGAGAATGGAAGTGGCATGAGAGACAGATAGGCATTGTGTCTCCAAAGCAGGTGACCTGTTCACTAGGCAATGACCCCTGTCTAGAATCTCCCTAACAGAGACCCCTGGAGGGGAGCACCTATGACCTAGCTCACAGTCAACCACTTCATCAAGTCCAAGGGCAAAGAAGGCCAAAGATTACTCCATTTCTGAGAAGCAGGTGCATCTATGAGAGACCAATAGGGCCTGTGTAATCCAGGAAACCAGTTTCTCAGTGAAGAAGGACATGTAGCAGGGAAAGACAATTAGGGGGTGTGGATTGTCTGACAGTTACTAAGGTCAATAATAAGAAACAATGTGACAGGCAGCTGTAATCAAGAGAAACTGGGGTTGAGGGGGAGACGTGTAATCCTGGAGCTATCAGTGAGACAGGCTGCAAAGTGGGTAGGCAGGACATTTGTTACCCGAACAATAAACTGTGCCAATGGCTAGCATGACAGTGGGTCCCAGCCCTCACGGGGCCACCCCACACACTCCCAGCAGCAGTTCTCCCAGATAGCACTGCAGAGAGAAAAATTCCAGGAACTTGGGAAGCAGGAAAGACTAATTTGTGGAAATATGCAGGACACTTGGGTAGGTAAGGATGGCTAGAACCACATCACATGTGTGTGTATATGTATTGAAAGAGAGAGAGAGGACCTATTAGACTTCAGGCTCTATGCTGAATGCTGCGATAAAAGATAACTAGATTATAGACTCTGCCCTCTAGGGACCCTCCAGGGGGGAAACAAACAGCTCTGCAGATAACTATTGTGATAAGTGTAAAAACAAGTTCCGCTGGAGCTCAGAGAGGGAGATGAATGTCACAAATTCTTTCTCATAAGAAGGTTTCCCAGTCATCTGAATATAGCTCTTGACATTCAAAGTCTGTGGAGTCAGGCTGCTTAAGTTTGAATCTTGGTGCCCTCACCTAAAGGCTTTGTGACTTTTAGACAAGTCACTTAACCACTCTGTACCTCAATTTCTTCAATTTCTGCATCTGTAAAATGGGATAGTAATGGCAGTCTGTATGACTGCTGTGAGAATGAAATGAGGTAATATATAAAGCCCTTAGAAGACTGGTTGGCATGTGCCTAGACTATGTACATGTCAGTCTAAGAAAGCCCTTCCTTTCCTTTCCTTCACAGTGCAACCACGCATGCATATTGGGACAGGGCAGAATGCACAAACTCTGGGGCATATAATCATATCTGATCAGTTTAGCCTGAAGGTGGTGGGGATGTTTCCTTCCTAATCAAATGCAGCTGGTTTGGGCAAACCTAGCCACCAGTCCCACGTTGTTGGTCATCTAGGAAGAACCCAGAGATCTTGTTATTTTGGAGAAAGGCAATAAATATTCCTTGTTGACTTAATACCATAGAATTATCTTACAGATAAAAAGTTTGGATCATTCTAGACACATTTGTAGGTCTGGACTAATGAAGGTATAATATTCTGGAATGGTAGAAAGACACGTCACTGACTATCTCATAATTATCTTCTAACAGCCCCTGATGAATATAACATGGAAAATAATCAAAATCATTCTTTTGGGAAATAGCTCACCTGCTTTGGGCTTTCTATTTAGTGAATAGAGCTAGTGTCTTGCTCAGCAGGGGGGAACGCTTTTATAATTATTTCCCTGCAGCAATCCTGTTTGATAATGCAAAGTAGGATCAAAGAAATAGAATTTCCTATTAAGAACTCCAAGGAAAGAATCAAGTTTTGAGTTGTTGCTAGGGAAATCCGAGAGCCTCATGGGGACTGGTGATCCAGTCCTGGAGAAGGACAATTGTTGAGTAAATCCACAGAGAGAAACAGCAAGGTTTCCCTCCGCAATGACTGGCTTTGGCTTTACTCACTCTCATCTCACCCTCAGCTACAGACTCAACCCATGTCCAGCTCTGCTGCTTGGAGTCCATGTTGGCGAGCTCCCACATCCCCACCTCAGCCAGCTGCTCGCTAAAGCAACTATAAGTGTCCAGAGAGCAAAGTAGAAGGCTGAAACTTTAAAAAAAAAATTCAGAGAACATATTCTTCCTGAAAAATAAAGTTAAATAATTAAATAAACCTGCACCTTTATTATTTTTTTAATGTCACTGTATTTTTCCAACCACCCTATGAGAAAAACAAACTAAAGAAGATGTGAGCTGGATTCCTTTTTACATTGTGAATTTCTCAGAGATAGCGTACATTACCCTCAGAACACTTCTTTACTACCAACTTCATGGCTTGTTAGCCATAGGATTGAGCCTTAGTTTACTCATCTGTAAAGTGGAGCAATAGGCCCACCTTACATGCTTTACAGAATTGGTAGAGGAATCAATCGAGATTATGTTTATGAAAGCACCTTGAAAACTCAGATGAGCTCTACAAATACCAGGTGTTCTGTTATTCTGACTCATTTTAGTGCTTTTCAAAAGGGGAAAGGTACGAAGATCAATGTAGAAAAAAATGTTGAAACCTTTTACAGGCGATAAATCTTCTTCTCTGCTACAGCATGAAGCCACACTGAACCATGTCCACTGTTAGGTTAGTTGAAGGCTGTTGTTAAAATAAAGATGTCACTGTTATTTATGGTATAAGGCTTACCTGTTTCCAAATGGGTTTTCAGAAGGCATTAATTTATTGCCAATGCTGTATCTCCTATCACTTTGGCATTTGACTACGGAGGGAATGAGTCACAGAGGAAGGTGAGTTCTAAACAGACTTGGGGACAGGAAGAAACATCTGCATTAAACAGCCCCTCCAGGAAGTCCGGTTCCTGTTAGTACCTGCAGTGACAGGCACTGGACAGCCACAGGTTGGTCAGTGAGAGAACTGTGTCCAGGTGGTCAGGTCTCTTTGAATGTGACCTGTTACCATCCTTCAGCCCCCAAAGAGGTGAGAGGTGTGGGTGAGAGGCTACCAAAACCTGCAAATAGAGCCTGCTCAGTGGCGTAGAGAAGGTCACCTTGAGAAAAGCAGTGCCCTTTAGCTGAGGGGCACAGCCAGCCCCAGGCAGCCTCCCAGGGAGGCAGTGAGGGCCTGACTCTCCTCCACACCTCAGCTCTCTGGGTGGAGGTCCCCTTCGGCAGAATGGGAAGCTCCAGGGCATGGTAACTTCCTGGGAAAGAAAGAAGCTCTGGAGGGGCAAATGAAGAGTTCCAAGACGTATGTGTGCCAAAAGAATGAGTCTTGCACAGCAGTGCACCACAAAGGCGGGGGGAGAAAGGGAAGTTGTACTGAAGGAATAAGAACTCCAGTAAAAGGGAATTGGGGTCAGGTGAGGTGGCTCACACCTGTAATTCCAGCACTTTGGGAGGATGAGGCAGGTGGATCACCTGAGGTCAGGAGTTTGAGACCAGCCTGGCCAACATGGTGAAACCCCTTCTCTACTAAAAATATATAGGCCGGGCGCGGTGGCTCAAGCCTGTAATCCCAGCACTTTGGGAGGCCGAGACGGGCGGATCACGAGGTCAGGAGATCGAGACCATCCTGGCGAACACTGTGAAACCCCGTCTCTACTAAAAAATACAAAAAACTAGCCGGGCGAGGTGGCGGGCGTCTGTAGTCCCAGCTACTCGGGAGGCTGAGGCAGGAGAATGGCGTGAACCGGGAGGCGGAGCTTGTAGTGAGCTGAGATCCGGCCACTGCACTCCAGCCCCGGCGACAGAGCAAGACTCCGTCTCAAAAAAAAAATAAATAAATAAAATAAAAATAAAAATATATAAATTAGCTGGGCGTGATGGCACATGCCTGTAGTCCCAGCTACTCGGAAGGCTGAGGCAGAAGAGAATCGCTTGAACCTGGGAGGCAGAGGTTGCAGTGAGCCGAGATCGTGCCACAGAGGAATTGGACACCATGCCCAAGTTATTTCAGATATAAACCCCAAACCCCCTGAAATGTTCTGCATCCCCTTAGTGGGCTTTTTTATAACCTATGTGGATCCCACATGAACTTTGGGAACCCTCAAAACGTGCTGCTTATCAACGTCCCTCGGAGCCCACTCAGTGCCTTCTGTATTCTTACGTTGTCAGAAAGGCAGCTGTATGTAGCTAAATGGTCAATTCTTGTCTTTATTCAGATTGAACACATTTAAAAGTCCAATATTTTACAATACATATCCTAAATTTAGCAGTTAATAAAAGAACATTTGAATTCCATTGGCACCTCTTTTAACAATAATGAACAAAGATGATGCAGTATAACTTAATGGAGAGCAAAATGCATTTTGTCAAGAAAGTCGGAGAAAGGGAATTTAAGAAATTATGTATCCTGAAGAACCATTCTCTAAAGTAATGAGGAAGGCTAATCTGAGCCTTACTGACTAAATAACTGCAAAATAAGTTAAGCGATAAGAGAAAATCTTTTATGTTTTTCAGGCTGAAATTCATCTTTGGGGCCAATTGCAACTGCAGATGTCAAAGGGCCTCTTAATCATGTTATGCCCTTCTCTGAAAACATTGCTGGCTTGGCTCTACAAGCATACGGATACAAAGCAAATTTCTAAAAATGCCAATCAAGGCTCTCTGACATCTTCTTAGTACGCTTCATCCCTGAACACAATCACCCCTACGTTGTACTATCCCAGGAACCAAGCCCTTCTACAAACATGTCTCTACTCTGCTTCAACTGCCTTTTTTTTTTTTTTTTTTGAGACGGAGTCTCGCTCTGTCACCAGGCTGGAGTGCAGTGGCGCAATCTCGGCTCACTGCAACCTCTGCCTCCCGGGTTCAAGCGATTCTCTCCTGCCTCAGCCTTCCAAGTAGCTGGGACTACAGGTGTGCACCACCACACCCAACTAATTTTTGTATTTTTAGTAGAGACGGGGTTTCACCATGTTGGCCAGGATGATGTCAATCTCCTGACCTCATGATCCACCTGCCTCAGCCTCCCAAAATGTTGGGATTATAGGTGTGAGCTACCCCGCCTGGCCTCAACTGCATTTTCCATTGCCTCCTCCTTTCAAAATCTTTCTCATTCTTCAAGACCCAGCTCAAAAGTCACCTTTTCCATCAGTCTTTCTCTAGAGAAATCTTGCATCTGAAATGCCTCCTTCTGCTGGACTCCCAGAAAAAGTTCCCATATCTCTGATATGGTACTCCTCATGGCCTGCTATTTATTCTTGTTATATGAATATCTTTCTCCTAGTCACATAGGGAGTTACCTGAGACTTCTCTATCCTGACCTCATCATCTGGAATGGAACGTACTCCCGTTCCTGGCATGCAATCAGTGTGTAACTGAATTTAATTAAGCAGGTTTTGCTCCGTATACCAATATTCTTAGAGCTCCCTCAAACTTCAGGTAGAAAACAGTTACGTTATTTCATGCACTAGAAGGTATAATTCACCTGCTTGTAGTCTTTGGGTCAGGGTGGTGCTATTTAATGCTCTAAAAGACATAATGTACACGATGAAGTAAATAACTCCTTTAGACCACTAGAGCTGAACTTTTTAATATGTTGCCACTTCTAGCACACAAGTAATCTGAAGAAATGGATGGCTATCCAATATATGAAAGCAATTATTTGCTTACTGCTGGAAGGATCAACTCCAATATAGTTATGCTATATAATTGGAAGCAGCATGAATTTGATATTTGAATCTGTCATTTGACATTTTTAGGGCAGATAAATTTATCTTGTATTCTGGATGTGGATGAGTATAATTTTCAAAGGTGACTATTCCTAAGATTTGTTTGTTTCTAAAGGGTTTCAATGTTCTAAGAAAAAAAAACCAAGCAATCAGTTCCTATATTTACAGTTATAATTACTTACAAGTTCTGAGCCCATGTCTAGCACATATTAGTAGTGTTTCCAGAGCTTGATATCCAGATATCCAGTGGTCCATCTGCTAACATGTTAATATGTGACCAGTCCCTTATCTAACAGGCACACAAGAAGTATGTATGTATTATTTTCAGTGTTGATCGACTTTAAGCCTTCATGAAGACTGACGATGGTCCCTTCAGCAGCCATACTTCCTTGCATTTGGCCTTGGGACTCCAGTTAATTCTGCTGATTTTATAACCTTTGCCACCCCCTCTCCCACCCACAACTCCTCTCTCCCCTCCACCATCCCCCTCCATCTGGACTTGGATACCGTCTCTTCACAAAATCTTCTCCAGTCACGTCTCCCACACTCATCTCTGCTCACCTTTAAAACACTAATTTTAAATGAGTAATGTTAATTCAACACATAAAAATGGACTGGCTTGCCTTGTTCTTCAGTTTCGTGTATATTAGCCTAGTCTTCTCAACTAGATTATAAGCTCCATGAGGGAAGAGGCCACTTCTTATATTTCAAACCAATTTCTCAATCTGTTCTAAGGGATGTGGGCAGGAAACAGAAACCATCAACGGGCTACAGTCTGGCTGGCAATCTTTCTTGCAAAGAAACTTTCTTTGCAGTTGTATTAAATGTAGAAAAGAAAAAGATGAAAGGTAATATGACTCTTCAAGAAGAATAATTGAACAGCGAACAGTGACACGCTGTTCTCCAAGCTCAAGAAACACAGATGAAAAATAGACATTAATGATAGCAAAAGGTCAGGTGCTTAGAAGAATTTCTGACCAAAATGGTGTAGATTAATTAGGAATTCATTATTTATATCCTACCTACTTCCCAGGGATAGAGGCAGCTGCTGAAGGGAGGTATGGTGTCTACTACTGAACTGAGAGCCTGGAAATATGATTCAGGACTTAGTTTGGCTCTAACTTACTGTGCATCTTGGACAAATCATTCCCATACCCTCATCTATAAAATGGAAATAATCTCATCAATTCTTGTGAGGATTAAATGGGATCATATACAATATGTTTATGTATGTGTGTATGTCTATTTGTATGTTATATATGTGTGTATATGTGTATTTGTATATGTTATATATGTGTGTATATATACACAATTATATATAATTGTGTATATATACACACATATATAACATACAAATACAGATATACATACATAATTGTATATAATTGTATATATACACACAATATATATACTATATATAGTGTATATATATACTATCTATGTATATATATACAATTATATATATATAATTGCCAGATGCTTTACAGATGTTAAGAATTCTCTATAGCCTATAAAAATCAAATAAATTCTCACTTAAATTAGGCTTCTATTTATCATAGGGAAATCTAGTTCATGCATCATAAAATTTTAGATCTAAAGTTACAAGACAGACTTTCTATCAACATCTGCCTAAAAAAAAAATAGACGCCTCCCACCCCCAGCAGTAGATTTGCCCAGCCTTGCCAGTTGTATTGTAAAGTGGGAATTCCAACCTAGCTGACCTCACCTTCACTTCCAATCTTCACTTCCAGTCATGATATTCTCATTACTCCCTTGGTATCATTCCCTTGATTGATACTCAAGGTCCCATTTTCCAGTTGAAGAAGGAGTCTCTGTGAAAGGTAATGCCAATTAGAGTTCTCCCAGATAGTACAAGGCAGAACCCGAGGACAAGACCAGAAGCTGGGTCCCATATACCAGCCACTGAGGTTTCTCCTAATCCACACTGACACGAAGCCATGAACAAACTGGGCTGACCGCATGTGCTGAAAAATGAGTGTGGATCCATTAGGTTCCGAACCATAGACCCTTCCTGCAGATTCCCACATGGGGACACATCAAAGAGCACATGGTCAGGGGCATTGGGCAGCTGCACCTGGTGGGAGGCGGCACCCGGGTTGGCCCAGCACATCCTCCCACACCATTCCATGTCCTTGTTGACAGCTCTGGGCCAGCCATGGAGTCCTGTCTGCTGGGAGTTTTCTGCCCTCGGGTTCTTTTCAGAAATCTGACAGGCCCAATAAAGGCCCAGCGCTGATGGAGAGAAGCTGGCTCCGAGTTCTCCCAGCAACCCCATGCTGCCTCCAGTGACACAATGGGGCCGGCTATAATCACATTACACCCTCATCTTTCATAATTACCCTCTTTCTCCAAGTGACAGAGCATCCCAGTGGCAGGGAGGAAGCTATTTTTAAATGAATTCTACAAAAAAAAAAAAAAAAAAGAGTGTCATTTTCCACAGACATAATTCTGGTTTATAAATCACCCCTAAGAACAGAGTGGGGACCACGAATGGCAGAAGCTGAAAAATCCAAATCAAGCACCAACCACCCAACCCCGGGAGGTCACTTCTCCTTCCCTGCCCAACAACCTTCACACTCATTTCATTTTCCCTCCTGCACCTTTTCTTTTTTCTTTTCCTGAGGCCCCTCTGGCCCATGTTGGTCTTCTCCACCCCATTTTGACTCTGAAAAAAAACAAAAAGAAAAGAAAAAAGCTCAAAGGCATGTGGGTACCTTCTGGCTACTTCTTTTCCTCCTCACCTTCCCAGACCTTCCTCCCAGTCTCTCAAAAGTCAGAGGAGTTCATGTGGAGGAGGAAGAGGAAAAGAAAAACAACTTTAGGTAGGACACAAGCTTCAGCCAACCTCGGTGACCCAAGTCTCTCCCCACAGGCCTCCTAGAGGGGAGTGAGCACCTTATTAACTAGGCACTAAATCAGCCTTGAGAACGATCCTGTTATCCACCTCTTACAGATTACTCAGAGAAACCTCTGGTGTTGGCCGTGATAATTATATTGATAAGGAAGCTGGAGGAAATGAATCAATGGAAGTGCACGGATCTCTTGAGTATCAATCTATCGAATTACTGCAACTCTCTTGCACTCCCATTTGTAGGGTCATTAACCATCTGTCTTCCTCACAACTATTAGTGTATCGTTGAGCCCTGGGTGTATTATCTATCCCTCAGGTTTATATTTTCTCACTCTACCTGCGAAACTCTTATGTTTCTCCACCAGCCTAGCACTCTTCCATTTTTTTTCTCCTCCACCTTCTCTTTTTTTTCCTTCCTTCTCTGTTTTTCCCTGTTTTTCCCATCTTAGTCCACTTGGGCTGCTAAAAGAAAATACCGTAGACTGGGTGGTTTATGAACAAAAGAAATTTATTTCTCACCATTCCAGAAGCTGGGAAGTCCCAGGTCAAGGTGCTGGCAGCTTCAGAGTTCGGGGAGGGCTCACTCTTTAGTTCTTAGGTGGCACCTTCTAGCTGTGTCCTCACATGTAGAAGAGGCAAGGAGTATCCTTATCTCCCTTTTATTTTGAGACAGGATCTTACTCTGTCACTCAGGCTGGAGTGCAGTGGCACAATCTCAGCTCACTGCAGCCTCAAGCAACCCTTCCACCTCAGCCTCCCGAGTAGCTGGGGCTACAGACACACACCACCACGCATGGCTAATTTTTGTAATTTTTGTAGAGACATGGTTTCGCCATGTTGCCCAGGCTGGTCTCAAACTCCTGGGCTCGAGAAATACACCTGCCTTGGCCTCCCAAAGTGCTGAGATGACAGGCATGAGCCACTGTGCCCAACTCTCTCTACGTCTTTTATAAGGGCACTAATCCCATTCATGGGAATTTTGCCACCATGACTTAATCACCTTCCAAAGTCCCTACCTCTTAATGCCATCCTCTTGGGAATTTCAGCATATGAATTTTGGGGGGACACAAACATTCAGACCATGGCATCCTGCTTCTCCTACAACCAGTTTATTTCTTTAACTGGCCTATTTTGGTTCGAGTCCTCGACTCTTACTTATTCTAGTCTCTTTGACTCATCTGAGATACAGGAAGAGAGTGCAGGGCAGAGAGGAGGCTCTGCTAGTCCCCTCGAGCCTTCTAAGTTGTTGCCTTTGCAGACAGGTTTTGCATCTCGTTTAAACATTACCCACTGTCTCATACCAAAGACACAGAATGGGTCCCAGAACAAGCAAGACCTCTTTAAAAGAGATGAACATGTCCAATGCAGCCCTTCCAGATATGCCACAGCATTAAGCCAGGCCTTTCTCATGGCAAGCTGCAAATTCTGTCCAACAGCATCACTAAAAAGTGCTAAAGAGGCCGAGCGCGGTGGCTCATGCCTGTAATCCCAACACTATGGGAGGCCAAGGCAGGTGGATCCAGAGTTTGAGATCAGCCTGGCCAACATGGTGAAACCCCGTCTCTTCTACAAATACAAAATTAGCTGAGCGTGGTGGCACACACCTGTAATCCCAGCTCCTTGGGAGGCTGAGGCAGGAGAATTGCTTGAGCCTGGGAGATGGGTGTTGCAGTGAGCAGAGATCATGCCACTGTACTCCAGCCTGGCCAACAGAGCAAGACTGTCTCAAAACAAAAAAAAAAAAAGTGCCAAAGAAAGAGGCCACCTGCGGAACAGTCAGCATTCTTGGCAGTACAGAAGAATAAAAGGTGGCCACAGAGAATGAAGGCAGAAATGAAGTTTTCAGGGACACAAGAAAGAAAGCCACTTTGAAATAATTAGTGACATGAGCTTAGCAACACTACGGACACATTGATTAAGTAGGCATTTAATAAACATTAGTTTCACTTCCCCCTTCAGCAGGCCTCCAAGAAAGTGAGAAAAATGGAGCACCTCACACCATTCATTCTATCTTCTTTCTCTGCCTTCCCCTAGAAAAGCAGCACAGGAGATAAGCAGACAGGTTGACAGTGGTGTGACAAGGGATGGATTGTCATCCATCCCTTGGGTAGAACTGGAGCGCAGGACATATTGGGAGATCTCAGAGAAGTGAATGAAGCCAGAGGGAGCCCATGAAAGGCCATGGGTTTCTATAACTGCTGGCTCAGTGGAGAATTGTTCTGGAAAATGACAAGTTTAGAAAATGTCCCCCGGCTCCTCTAGGATCAAAGTTTACTGGGTTACAATTGCTCCTGATTTCAGGGACACTATAGAGGCTGGAGACTTTTAAATAAAGAGCCATCAAACAAGCCTCCTCTCGAGGAGAGACTGAAGCAATTTCTGAGGAGATAGCTTGAATTGGTGGAGAAAACATTAATCTCAAAGTCATCCCTGTCAGAAAGTCCTAAATCTGAACCCAGGGGGAGAAGAGTGTTGACTTGTAAGAGCTCTAAGTCTTTTCATGAGAATGGTATGTAAACCCTAATTAAAGCTGGCTGGAAAACAGACACTGAGAGCACAGACCATGGTCTGCAAAATCTGGGTTCAGTCTTGGCTCCTCTGCACAATAACTGTGCAATCTTGGTCAAATCCTTTGACCTTTTCTGAGATTGATTTTCTTCATCTTAAATAATGGAGACAGAAAGAGGACCTATCATCACAGGAAAATCACCACAGGGCCCTGCTGGTTGTCTGCAGCAAGTCTGATTGACTGATGCCCCATTCTGATTGGTTCCCGACCAAACCACACCAGTCGCTAAATATCTTGACTCTTAAATATCACTGTTCCCTAGCTGATAGGTTGCTGTGAGAAATAAATAAAATAATACAAGGAAAATGCTTAACTTGGCCCAATTATTACTAGTATTTGTTATGGGCTGAATTGTGTCCCTGCTTTCCTAAGAAGGCGTGTTGAAATCCTAACCCCCAGAACCTCAGAATGTAAACTTATTTGGAAATAGGGTCATTGCAGATAAAAGTAACTAAATTAAGATGAGATCACACTGGAGTGGAGTGGTTCCTCTAATCCAGTGTGACTACTATACTTTTAAGAAGACAACCATATGAAGAAACAAGGAGAACACAGGGCACAGACAGAAGCAGACTGGAGTGATGCATCTACAAGCAGAGGAATGGTGAGGGATGCTAGCAGTCACCAGCAGCTGGGAGAGCAGCATGGGGCAGATTCCCTCTCAGAGACCTAGGGAAGAATCAACCCTGCTGATGCCTGACTTGGACTTCTGCCACCAGAACTATGAGAGAATAAAGCTCTGTTGTTTTAAGCCACTCAGTTTGTGATTATTTGTGACGGCAGCCCTAGGGAACTAATGCCATATTATAGTGGGTTGGCTCCTCAAAGCCCACTAAGACCAAGAATTTATAAAGCATCAGGAAAGAGAAGACATCAATGTTCATTCTAGCCCAATCGCTCATCTGATGCTTAACATCCTTTCTTCGGCACTCTCATTAAGTAGTGTTTCCACTTGTACCTGAACACTTCCAGTGACCAGGAAGTCACTACTTACCATGACACCCAGATAACTTTCATTATTAGCAATGCTAGTCTGTATATTGACCTAATATCTGTTTCCTTGTAGATTCTCCCATTTGGTGGAAACCACTTCCCTAGGACCTTTTGCCATATACTTAGCATTTTACAACTCTTCAAATACTTGCATTCATTGAACAAGCCATGCTCTTGTACATACCATAGTTTTAGCAAATGTAAGTTCTTCTGTGTGAAATGAACTTTGGCTTCCTCCACCTAAAGAACAATCCATTAAAGTCAAGTTTGGTACTATCCCCTGATAGAGTAGGTTACATGATGGGAAAAAGCAATCCCCAAATCTGGGCTTCAAACATCAAAAGATTATTTCTCATACGACATGTTCTCACATGACATGTCCACTGTGAGTCAGCAGGAATCTCTGTAGTCACCGGGGGACCCAGGCTGGCAGAGCAGAGCGCCATCATCCTGAACACTGCCAGTTACCTCCAGAGAGAGAAAGCTCTAGGGTGTCTCCTATCAGCAATGTTAATGTACCAGCCCAGAAAAGACACCCACCACTTCCTCTCACAATTCATCGGCCAGAACTAGCGCCATGGCCTCGCCTAACCAAGACAGGGCTGGAAGATGCAGTCCTCCTGGAAAGCCAGGCCAGAAATATTTGGCAAACGGCACTGACGGCCACCCCACCCACTCTGCGTGCCCCTCCCTGCAGCCCCCGGCAGAGTTGTTAGCATCTCCTCCAGCCTTCTCAGAGAAGGTGATGTATTTGTTAGCCATGGTAATTATCACATTGCATTGTCGTTATATTTACTTGTGTTTTCATCTCCTCCATGAAAATGAGAGTTTCTCAAGGACAGGTTAGGGCATAATAAGTGTTTGATATATGGATGCATTTGACAACAGTGACCATCTATCCAGTGTAAAAGCCAAATGACTTACAGGGGTTTACAAGACTGGGCATGGCCTGGTCCCCACTACTTCTCTGACCGTATCTCCCCACAGGGCTCCCTTGTTCATTTGGCCCCAGCCACACTATGCCTCAAACTCACCAGACCGGCCCCTGCCTCGGAGACTCGAACTATTCCCTCACTATCTATTCAGCTCACCACCCCACTTCTGTTGGGTGTCCTCTCAGCTGTCAGCTTCTCAGAGAAGCCCGTCCTGATCATGCCCCACACAATGTCGACCGGCCCAGCTCCCTCCATAGCAGTTACCACTTCTTGACACAAGCACAAACTCATGTGTGTTGCATTATCACATGCTAACTATCACATAATTTGTATTATATAATACATTATATATGACATATATAATTGTTTGTGGTATTTATTTATATGCCTCAACCCCCCCACCCACATATACTTGAATGCAACTTCTAAAAGAAAAAGACCAGCATATAGTAGGTACTCAATAAATATCTTTCAAATGAGTGAATGATAAATGAATAAATGTACCCCCTAAGTCTTCACATCTTTGGACCAAAATCCTAAACTTATCCCTCTCATATTATAGGATTTTGAGTCCCTCTAACAACCTAGGCACCTAGAAGTGGCCAATGATCAGTGCAGTAAAGAGTAGAACAACATAGCCCCTTGTCTATCTTTTGTCTTATATTTTAATTAATAAAGCCTATGTTTGAATAAGAGTTCAGGGGTTACAAAAATCACAGTGTTGACTGACTCAGAGCAAGTTTAGTTATTGACTAAGATATTTAGTGTTTTTTACACATAAAACTGTACCTTTTCCCCTCCATGTAATTTTGTAGCTGTCACTTTGGACCTAAAAGTGTAGGACCTAACATTTTTCTTTCTTAATTTCCCTGTCACTTGTCTTCCTTTTCATTGATAATGTCATTTATTCATTCACTTATTTTGAATGTCAACTAGGTGCAAAAAAGCTGTTAAGTGCTATGGGGTGCTATGTGATCATTTTCCAATTCCCAGAAGAAAAAATTATTCAGCAATATCCACATGCATCAGATAAACAAACTTTGCTTCAGTTAGAAAGATAGCTAAGACCCCGTCTGTCTGTAAATGACTGATAGCAGAGCCTTTCAATGATAGGAGGGCTCAAGAAAGTGATGCTCAAGAAAGCCATGCCTAGAGAACCTAAAAGTGAGGAGGCAAGTAGAGACTTGGATGAGAGGGGGCTTTAGGAGCTTACAGGTAGGAGGGCAATTTGATCCCAACATGTCACTCTACCTATCCCCAAGATTTATTTACCTTGTCTGGAAGTGGCCAACAGAGCATCTTCTCTCACATTGCTCCAAGGATCTCACCCATCTTTGGACAAGGCTATGTTAAGGATTGGGCTTTTCTGCTGTCCACTAATGGATAAGACATTTCATATGTTCCAGTGATTTCAGGGAAGGTCTTGACTAGGGGAAGAATCGGAACAATTATTCCACTTGTCTGCAAACAATATTTATTTATGTCAATTAATGCTGGGTACTGGGTAAATATTATACAGATAATAATTCCATTAACCCTCCAACCTTGTAAGATAAGTACCATTATTATTTCCACTTTACAGATAGGGAAACTGAAGCACAGAGCAGGTAAGGGAAACTGAAGCACAGAGCAGGTAAGAGAAACTGAGGCACAAAGAGCTTAAGTGATCTTCTCGCAGCTAGAAAATGAAAGAGCTGAGGCTTGAACCTAAACAGAGACTCCATAGGCTCCAGAGTCTACAGTCTCAACAGCTCTGCTCTGGTCTGCTCCTGTCCATATTGCAAGCAGGGACAGATAATAGTCAGTATATAGTAAGGGCTGAATAATAAGGCATGATTTTATACTAGGTACTAATACAGGTTATTCCTAATAAAATCAACCCTCAGGCATTGTTCAGAACTGAAATTGAACAGACTAGTATCTAACTTGAGGATAATGGAGAGGGATTAAATTAGTTGGAGAATGATTTAACCTTTTGCTCACTGAGCATTTTCTCATGAATTCGTCTTTCCATCCTTCCAGGGATCCACTTATCCACTTATTCAACAACTATGCACTGAGCACTCTCACCATCCTGGAGCGACGGTCACACACTGCAGATAAGACACAGTCTGACCGACAAGGACTTAGCAGTCCAGGTGAGGAGAAGCAGGCAAAGCAAGCCCATGGTCTAGCATGGCAAGTGCTGTCAGAAGTGGGGCCTGGAAGAGAGGGATATGAATTCAGCCTGCATTCGGGAGAATAGCTGAGGAGGCAGGAGGGAAAAGATGAGAGACAAATGCTCATGGAGAAAAGAACATTGAATCTGACCCTAGGAAAATTTTCTAATCACAATATTCCTGGGAAGATCTTAGAAATTACACAATTTCCATCAAAAGCAAGAGAAAATGGAATATTCTTTTCAAGAAAGGCCCTGGGACATAGTAATTAGTAATACAGGTTTTGGAGTCAGACCTGCATTCAAATCTTAACCTCTCTTGGAAGAACTTCCTCCATTAGAAGATGGAGCTAATCATAGTGTCCCATCACAAGGTTGTCCGGAGGGTCATGTAAGCTCATGTGTGAGGGGCTCAGCACAGTCTGTACTGAGTACAAATGCAGTAAATCCTAGTTGTGACCTTCTTCTCAGACGCATAGTCACACTCACTTGGTCCCTTAGTCCTTAATCTTCTTAGTAACTCTTAGAACTAAGGTTTGTAAATCTCTTTTCTGTTTTGCATAGAGAATACAAAAGGAATAAAATTTCTGTAAACCTGATTTGCATCTCAGTGAGTTTATTGTACTCTATGGTTCTTGGTGACTAGGTAACCAGCAGAGGAGCTAATTCATTATTTTACCAATTTAAACAGGAACTTGGAAGAAAAGCATCTGGAGGTCACAGAGCACAAGGACTATACTAACATGAAGATTTAAAGAAAGTTCAGCTCACACAGCCATAGATAATCACAAATGTACCCAAGGATTATTAACAATCACAATTACCTGGAGCTATATTATTTACCTGGCTGGTTATTCTGAAGACAACTTGTATGAATAGATGAGCTGAGAGGAGCTCATGAAGTTGTTTTGAAGTGGCTGGCAGAGCCCTTTTGCAATAAATATCTGGGGAAATAGGAGAGGACACCCAAGGCTCCCTGGTCCAATTTCTCACCTGGAAGAGAAAAGAAACTCTGAGTACTCCTCAGAGGAACAGCCCATCCACAGGGCCCCAGCCCCCAGGCCTCATGTTTCCTCCAAGAACCACTTGCCCACCATGGGACCAGACCCGTGTGTTCCAGATAAGCCTTTTGAGAAAACAAAATAGTATGCAGAAGCAGTGTCCATTTTCAGGGGTCCAGTCCTCTAGGGAACAAAGTCCTGGGCCTTTATGACATTGGGCAGCCACTGTCCCTTCCTGATGTCCCCCTTGAAAATCTCTGGCTACCTATTCCTGAGCTTTGTAGGCTTGTGCAGAGCCATGGTGCCAAGGCATAGGTCTCAGAGGCTGTCTCTTTCCTTGGTTTCCCTTGCAGATTCCCACAACTCCATGCTGTGTGCTGCAGGCTGGTCCTGAACCCAGATCTCTGGCTGAGAGGATGGGGGCAGATGGGGAAACAGTGGTTCTGAAGAACATGCTCATTGGCGTCAACCTGATCCTTCTGGGCTCCATGCTCAAGCCTTCAGAGTGTCAGCTGGAGGTCACCACAGAAAGGGTCCAGAGACAGTCAGTGGAGGAGGAAGGAGGCATTGCCAACTACAACACATCTAGCAAAGAACAGCCTGTGGTCTTCAACCACGTGTACAATATTAATGTGCCCCTGGACAGCCTCTGCTCCTCGGGGCTAGAGGCCTCTGCTGAGCAGGAGGTGAGCGCAGAAGACGAGACTGTGGCAGAGTACACAGGCCAGACTTCAGACCACGAGAGCCAGGTCACCTTTACACACAGGATCAACCTCCCCAAAAAGGCCTGCCCATGTGCCGGTTCGGCCCAGATGCTGCAGGAGCTGCTGAGCCGGATCGAGATGCTGGAGAGAGAGGTGTCAGTGCTGCGAGACCAGTGCAACGCCAACTGCTGCCAAGAAAGTGCTGCCACAGGTAGAGTTTGGGAGCTTGCAGCGTGGTCTCAGGAGGGGAAGGAGAGGGCTGAGCAGAGAGGGAGAGTGAACAAGAAGGACCAATGCACTTCCAGCAAAGACACACTCCCAGGAAAACCCTGGCATCTCTTCACACGGTCAAAGGAAAAAAGTGCCTTAGTCTGTAGCTGCTGGTTAATATGTCTCTAAGATCTAAATGCACTTCTTCCCCGAGGGATTCAGTCCAGGGATTTTCTACACTGCGTAACCAGTTTGAAATACATTAACCTGATTTTGGGGGGATGAGTCAGGTAACGGTTCATCGGTTCAGCACAGCAACTTCGATGGCGAGCAGGGAATTTGATGTCTGTCTTCATTCATCTTTGGTTTTCACAAGCTGTTGAATTAATATCTATCCATGTTAACCTGAGGGACTAGAGAATGCAGACGCTCTGTTCACTCAATCACAGCCTTTCTCCCATCTGAGTAGATGACAGTCATTAAAGTCTCGGAGGACCTATCCCCATCTTCTCCAGTGAGATGGAAGTTTTAGTCCCTGCCCCCTCAACAAGCACTCAGAAGCGTATGCACACACACACACTCTCTCTCACACACACACACACGCATGCACGTATGCATGCTCACACACAACACACTCACACAGCTTAGTGCACCCTCCGAAAGGCTGAAATCTCAGGGGATTTACTTCTAACATTGCCCACCCCTAATTACTAACCCTTATGAGTTATTATCTTTACCTCTCTGCAAGACATAATTAAGTCTTCAGAGTCAGAATTTCCAAGTTCAAATCCTGAATCTGCTGCTTCCTAGCTGATGATCTAAGCAGTTACATATCTGTGCCTTCCTTTCCTCATCTACAAATGGTGCTAGACTAGAGCAACAAGAAGTTATTAACAATGAAAGCACCTATTCAGATGTCAGCCTGGCTTCTATAAGTACTGTATAAGCATCAGCTGTTAATGCCAGTGAGTGGGAATTGTATGTATACCCCTTTGGGCACAGGTTTTCTCTCCCAAAAGGTACCTTAGACCCCATGCAATTCAGTTCTTTGATGACAAGAGACATTTGTCTTGAGTTCAAGCACTCACCTCTATAGGGTCCATGATCTCAAGGCTTTCAAGGGATGAAGGCTGGAGGTGGCAGAGTGAAATTTTAACAGAGTCTAGATGGCCTGCAGCTGCAGAGGGGTATCAGACACATTCACCCTGAGACACAGCAAGTCTAGAGGCAGTCACTGAGGACTAAAATATTTCATGGGTTCCTCTCACATCCTTCTCCTCCCCATAACCAACATTATAAATTAAACAATCTGAAGAACAGAAGAGCAAGTCCAGTTCTACTGTGCTTCAATGACAATGGTCAGGTCAGCTCATCTTTTCAACGAAGCTGAATGGGGAAAGTCCTAGGTTTCCATGAGCATGGACTCTGCAGCTCAGGAACTTGGGACTTCTGTAAGTGAACTTTTTGCCAGCCTTCCACCAGGATCCCTGGCAAATGTGGGAAACATCTGCAAGGAAGAGCTAAGTTAAATAATGTCAGTAAAGTATATTTTCATGGGAGCGGCATGAAGTGGCAGAATTAAGCAAGGATGTAACTTACTGACTTCATATCCTCAGGGCCAAGTGCAAAGAAGGATGCCAGCAGGTACTCCATTTGTATTTCTTTAGTATGTTTACTTGAATCATGCTAGGCAGATAAATTAGCCACTGTCGTTATCCCATAGTAAGGGCTAGGACAGAGACATGCATAGAATCCCAAAGGGGTCACAGCAAACAGTAACTAAATGAGAGTGAGGTCCTGGGGAGTCTTTGAAGTAACCCTGGCACTGGGTTTTGATGAATGAACAGAGTGAGTCAGATGGCAGGCAGGGAGGGAGCCGGACGGGTTTGTAACATGTAAGACCTTTCTCTGCACAGTGGACTCAGTGCTCAGCCTACACCCCCTTAGGTCCCTCACAATCCCATAGCCAGCACCTGGGCATCCTGGTCAGTGGGCTGTCCTCAGTTTGTTGGAAACTTCTTGGGCTGCCCAAAGAGCGAATGAGGGGCTGGGGGATTCACATGCCCTCAGGGACAGACCTTAACCCACAGTGAAATGTGACCTTCACTGCCCAGAGCGCCCTGCAGAACTGAACCCAAGTGACTCTCCTGGGACTTGGCTTGATAACGCACCTGGGCTTGAGCACGTTCCCTTCCTGATTGTCCATTCTTCCCTACCAGTTTTTTCTGGGAACACCTTCCAATAAATCACTTTTACATGGATCTTTATCAAAGACCTACTTCTAAGGAATCCACCCTAAGACACCTTAAAGGTGAGCTTCTGGAGGACAAGGGATCAGATCTCATTCATCTTTGCCCCTAGCCCTGTGCTAGGCATAGACAGCCCATGTTAGGTGAAAATATTTATTTTTATTTTTATTTATTTATTTATTTATTTATTTATTTATTTGAGACGGAGTCTCGCTGTGTGGCCCAGGCTAGAGTGCAGTGGCCGGATCTCAGCTCACTGCAAGCTCCGCCTCCCGGGTTTACGCCATTCTCCTGCCTCAGCCTCCCGAGTAGCTGGGACTACAGGCGCCCGCCACCTCGCCCGGCTAGTTTTTTGTATTTTTTAGTAGAGAAGGTGAAAATATTTATTACATTGGATGTGTACCAAACTATGTTGAGCTTCACTCTCAGCAACAGAAATCTGGTCAGAGAATGAGTAGAGAGACCTTTGCCCATCCTTCCCCAGCACCATTGACAGGAGAGGCCACTGCTGCTCTTTGACCTTCTCCTTGACCATTCCAGGACAACTGGACTATATCCCTCACTGCAGTGGCCACGGCAACTTTAGCTTTGAGTCCTGTGGCTGCATCTGCAACGAAGGCTGGTTTGGCAAGAACTGCTCGGAGCCCTACTGCCCGCTGGGTTGCTCCAGCCGGGGGGTGTGTGTGGATGGCCAGTGCATCTGTGACAGCGAGTACAGCGGGGATGACTGTTCCGAACTCCGGTGCCCAACAGACTGCAGCTCCCGGGGGCTCTGCGTGGACGGGGAGTGTGTCTGTGAAGAGCCCTACACTGGCGAGGACTGCAGGGAACTGAGGTGCCCCGGGGACTGTTCGGGGAAGGGGAGATGTGCCAACGGTACCTGTTTATGCGAGGAGGGCTACGTTGGTGAGGACTGCGGCCAGCGGCAGTGTCTGAATGACTGCAGTGGGCGAGGACAATGTGAGGAGGGGCTCTGCATCTGTGAAGAGGGCTACCAGGGCCCTGACTGCTCAGCAGGTAGGCAGGGGAACTCTCTGGGGTGTTTGGCAAGGGTGGTCCAGCAAACTAGCTGGATGCCTCCAGTTAACTTGGGAAGAAAGATGAGCGAGAAAGTGAAGTTTAGGCAAAATAATTCTCGATTGAGTTGTACTCATTTGCTTTCCGAGAGAGCTGATTTCTTGAGTCAATAACAATTGATGAGGCAGATTAAAGGGGATAAAGAGTGGAAATAGGAAAAGGTCAAGTTCAGGCTGAAAGCTGGATTGTTACCCCTGAGACTGGGAAAAAGGCAATGGTAGCAATGATGACAACACCTTATTGTCCTTGAGGTGGGGGAGGGTAGACAGTGAGGTCATGGGACCATCTTAGGTAAGGCCATTCTCTAACTCTGAGGTATCCCAAGCGTTCCATCCGCTCAAAATATCTCCTTCATCAGTTGCCATATTCCAGGAACGCCTTACACAATGCTACTGCAAGAGATGGTGGTTGGTCTGTGAGGCTCTCTGATTATCCTGGAGCTTACAGATTGCAAGATGTTATTAATTTATGAAATGGTTCTAGTGGAGCAGAGTGTTTTTAGACGAGGATTTAAATCTAAATAGGAATAAAGTACTAAGGACTTTGGGTAACAGCTAACATTCTAACAATTAGTACAGAATATTAAAAGAGTATGACTCTGTTCCAGATGACTATCTAGCAAATTAGAACCAACCCTATGTATAGTCTACAATGTCAAAGCTGATAGAAAGATGATGTCCTACAATGGGGATCTAAACTCAACAGAGAGAAAAAAAAAAAAAAACGGTGTCTCATTGGGACTGATTCTCTTTTGGATGCAAATCAGATTATGTTTATTATTTCACTATAGCTCATCCTCTTCTGACTAAATCAGTGACTATTGCACATACATTTGTTTACATTCTAAACAGTACAGATTAAGTGGTTGGTCCTTTCCATTTAGGGCTCAGAGAGCCCACTGGGATTATTTAAAATAAAAAATAACAACAAACAAACATTTTAAACCTTCTAATGGAGCAATTTTAGGAATTCTCTGATAAGTCATGTGACATCAGTTGAAGGGGGAAAGCCTGGTACGCCAGGTTCACCAGCTTTCTGTAAGCCAGAGTTACTCCTACATGGCAGGCAACGTTCCTGCACATTTAACTTCAACTTAAATTATTTTCAAAAATCAATGGTAATAATGAAAAGAAAAACAACAATAATGCACTGTGCTTAGGGAAAAAAATTTAATGTTCCTTACTTTTTTCCATATCCAATTATTTCATTTAGCCTCCCAATTTTGTTTACTGAATTGAAATATCTTTCTAAAAATATAGTCACTACACCAATTATCCCAAAGTGAATTTCAAGCAGAAATTAAGCCTTATTGTTTCTGAATCCAAAGTCACTAGGCACCTTCTGGGAAGCCAGGCTGATGCATGGCCCCAGTTCCCATCCAGGGGATCAGGCTCCATGAGGCCCCATCTGGAGGACAGCCGGGGTCAGTGTGGGCCATCGCTGTGTTGATGCTATTCTGTAGCGCACATGCTTCTTAGTAGACTCAATCTTTGGTGGTCTGGATATACCTGTCATATTCTTGACCCTGCCTTTCTACAGGGATAGGTTCATTTGCAAACAAAATCTTGATCTAATCCAGGACTCACACTGAACCCTCCTGGCTACCCCAGGGAAGACACAGCAGCTGCTCGCATAGCTACAACTGGGTTGAGTCCAAACTATGAGCACGTTACCTCCGACATGGTACCTCTGTGCTGCTTGAGGAACACTTCAATAGGCCCAGATAAATTACTTTACAGGTTCCCAAAGCATGTGAAGAAGGACAGTTGCATAATCTCCATCTGTTTCTATAGCAACCCTAGAGCCACCACTCATTTGCAGGAGGTCTACTCTTAAGGCCTGCTTTTTAAACCAAGTGCTACAGGTCTCTTCCAGAGAAGTATCTAGGTCATTATCTAAAGTGCTACTTTGCTTGCTCTTTGTGAAAAGGCTGTAGGAGAAGGGGCTATTTATCCACTGTTTGACGTTCCTGGCCGGGTGCACACACCACAGCACTATGTTCCCATTGCCCATAGGACTGAGGAGAGGAGACAGAAGGGTTAGGAAGGTGAAAACACTGAAAGTCTCAAAATATACTTCCTTATAGGGCATTCTTTTCTCTTTGGAAAGGGCGTAGAAAATAGCTGCCCGTTGTGTGGATTTCATTCTGAGGCCCCCCAGGTCTGCAGCACTTGAGCACAATTGAACAATGTTGCCAAGGTCACTACATTTGACTCCTAGCCTTGATCTATCCTCATAGTGTGCCAAGGGACAAAATCTCAAGACTTCCGCCTCCATTTTCTGCCCATGTACAGATAACAGAACAAAACATTCATGAATATGAGAACTTAAAACAGGCCTTAGAAAGAAGCTTCTCATTTTACAGATTTAAAAAGCAGCAGTCAGTGAGACAGATTTTCCCAGAGCCAGACAGCTAATTAATGGCAGAGTAAGAAAAAGAATCCTGGTCTCCTACCAGCTTCTAGCACTCTTTTATCTTCTCTGGAATGCAAAGTAGAATAGAATTGAAAAATAAAAATTTTAAAGCCACATAGACAAAGAAGTAGCCTTTTGGTATGAAAGCTGAGCTCCATCACATGATAAAAAAAAAAAAAAAATGAGGTGTCAGAGGTAGGGTAGAAAAGCACATTCAACCATTTGTCCACATCTCTCCCCAGTGATGGTGGTTAGTGCGGGGGCTGGCCAAGGAGCTGGCCAAAACTCCCCCGGAGCCAGCAGGATAAAAGAACCATCAGAGCAGGGTCTTGAGACAATCCAGAAAGCTGTTCCCTGGACTTCAGTCAGACCCACGGAGATTCATCAGTGTCAGCCTCCGCTCTGTCAGGACTGCAGCCAGCCCAACCTTTGGCACCCGAAACCACTTGCTCTTTGGAGTAAGACACATCACGGAACTAATTCCAACTGCTCTCACCACATAAGTGCAACATTTATGCAAGATCTAAAAAGGAAACAGCGTGGCATCTTTGCAGATAAGCAACCCTGATTCCTCAAGCCACAGTTTATTCCTCTTTAACAGCCTGCTCTTCCTCAAGTTTCAAAGTTGACACCCCAAAGAAAGTAAGACTAAGAATACTTTGCACTCACCATGAATTCATTGAATTAAGGCACGAGGCTCTTTGATTGTGGTACAGTTCAATATAATTTTGTTTTATAAGGATTACTGATGCCTAGTGTGCATAGCTGTGTACACAGCTGCCGCTAAGTTAGAGTGCAAGTAGTGGTGGTCTCCTCCATTGAGCCACCATTGTCAAGACCACTTCCACGAGGAATGACACCAGTTACTGCTTTCTCAGTCAGAAGTGTCGGCAATGTTTACCACCAGGCTCAGGCCTTAAGCTAAGTTGCCAAGATTTTTTTTTAAATCCTTCTGCACCTCTTTTTTTGCTTTAAAATCCCAAAATGCTCTTCTTAAATCACCCTCTATTGTCAATATTAGCTTTGAAGAAGGAAGCAAAAAGGAATACACCGATTTGTTCCAAATGCCTGAAGAATTGCTGGTGACTTGAAATTTGAAGTGGTCATTTCTGCCACTCTGACAGAAGTCCTGCATAGGAAACCTGGAGTTAATGTGTTGAATCACAGGAGACAGGCACTAGAGAACCTGTTTAAAAAGAATTTTCTTACCTCTAGGATGAGCACCAGTCTAGAGATCACATCTACTAAGATCATCTGAATTATTCCTAATATAGTTTACTTTGGGAGGCCATGTATAAATGAAAGGAGGCATCTTGTGCAATCTGTAACCTGCTGCCTAAATTGTAGGGGAAAGAATGAAGACTGTAGAAGATCAGGGTTTGACAGTCAGTTCTGCTATGACACCACTCTGACTTTTGGCACATCCTTAACCTGGGATTCAGCTTCCTCATTGGTAAAGCTGGGATAATTACATCTACATGAACTACCTCATAGGGCTGCTATTAAATATTTTTTTTAATTCTAGTTAGATGGTATATCTGAAAATAGTTTATAGACTGTGAAATGCTACACAAACGTAAAGTGGTGTTGTATATTGGCTAAGAAGTTTTACAGTCATTCTACCTGCATTCTAATCCTAGCTTCTATGTTTGCTGACTGTGTGGTCCAGTTTTGTCACCTATAAAATAGTAGTAATAATGATACCTTAATTCCACAGTGTTGGCAAGAGGATGAAATGAAATAATCTACATAAAAGTGGTTAGCATTGTACCTGGTGCATAAGAAGTGCTCAGTAGTGCTCGGTATAATCATGCAAAATCCTGACAGGTTCTAAATATCAACTCTTCTTCTCATGGCCTAGGAGTCATTCTGTACGTGTTATACAGGCTGTCCCAAAGATTTTAGTGAAATTCAAAGCTTTAAAAAGGTCAGAAATATAGGTGATACAGTTTATAAAACATCATTTGAAAGTTTATTTAAATTTCATTTACACTTCTTTAGATTTATAAATTTTAAACAAAAATTTTTAAAATTTTTGTTTCAGTCAACATTTGCCATCCTCAAGAAGCTCTGCTTTCTAGACTGTTTTATTCAATGAATGGTTTTAGGTAAAAGTAATTGAAGCAAATGTCCAGCAGTGCATATATATGCTGCTGATTCTATCCTGTGAGTCTGGGATCTGTTAAAGGTCTCCTTGTATCTCTGCCTTTGCTGAGGATTTGAGGGTGCATGTGTGAATACAATGAGACAGCACTCTCCACTCACATGGTCCTGCAAAACACAGCTGGCTTCAGCCTACCTGGTTGTAAAGGGGAAGGGTGAGATTACCCAGGGGAGAAATTCAAAACCTATGACAACGCTTAAACTCATGGAAGCCTCCACTACATATAAATTTATAAGTTAATAATGATCATTTAAATAAATATTGGCTTGATCTTTGATTTAATCTATGGGCAGGTCGAATTACAGACACACTGGAGTTAGCCTCCTAGTTAGTCTTAAAGTCTTAATTATTTAATGGCCACAACACTGGTGAATCTTCATTTTCCAAGACGATACACAAAAGGCTATTTCTATGTGTTTTAACCTTTGGTGACTCCAAGCAGCATTTGAGAAATCAGAAGAAAGTAAAGCAAAGTCCTCAAGAATGTTTTTTTTTATCATCATCATCTCCAAGATTGAGGCTAACAAAAATTAGTTTAACACAAGCTAGGTTTCTTTCAGAACATAAGTGGTCTTTAAAAGGGAAAATTCTATAATAATGGGCTGTTGAGTATCTTCATCAGGCCATGGTATCCAGGACTTACTGTTTTGGCTTCTCATAATTTGCAAGATAATCAGGAATGAGTCTTTATTTCCACTTGCCAAATCAGATATTGGCTCCCAGAGCAATCTGATGACAATAACTTATTAAACCACCAAAAATTTTGGCCAGTGGTGTGCTGTTAAATATCTAACAACCTGGCTCTCTGAAGGAAAAAAATTTAAAAGCCCTGTTGTGTAGCATTTGCCAGTTTCCATGATGTAAATACTCTCTCCATGGCCAATTTCAATTACCAACGTGACATCACTAAACATGGAGCTGGGAACAGATTTGTAGTAGGGTACATTCATAGAATATTTTCACCAGACAGATAGAGCACACATAAATTATCTGAAAGGTATAGATAATAGTAAAATGTAGTCAAATAATTTGAAAGTGACAAATTTTGAGTATCTATTACCTTTGTTTTTAATATAATTTACTTAAGTATTAGGTTATAAAATTGAATCTTTAGTAATGGCGCTATTCAACGACAGTCTTGAAACGGTCCTGAAAATTTGACAATCAGCCTTTACAAGCCAGTAGGAGCTGGCTCCAGTGCATGTTCATGACCTTATAGACATTGTGGTACTAAGCACCAAAAAGACAAGAGCCTGCTCACAAAGGAAGTTACAAATCACTTAAAGCCATTGAGCCCAGCAGAACATATAGACATGGCATAGGGGGTGAGATGTGAGGAAGAAAGTTGAGTCCAGGATGGGGAAGGCAATCCTCTGAGCTCATGCTATCTATGTATTGCCTCCTGGTAGTTGCCCCTCCAGAGGACTTGCGAGTGGCTGGTATCAGCGACAGGTCCATTGAGCTGGAATGGGACGGGCCGATGGCAGTGACGGAATATGTGATCTCTTACCAGCCGACGGCCCTGGGGGGCCTCCAGCTCCAGCAGCGGGTGCCTGGAGATTGGAGTGGTGTCACCATCACGGAGCTGGAGCCAGGTCTCACCTACAACATCAGCGTCTACGCTGTCATTAGCAACATCCTCAGCCTTCCCATCACTGCCAAGGTGGCCACCCGTACGTACCATTTCCCCGTCCTGCTTCATTTTCCTTTTCTCCTACATGAGATCATGGACATTCATGATAGTAGTGTCTTTTCTTAATTCTTCAGGGATGCCTGGAATAGTCATTGCCCTTGAGGGGAAGGGCTACAGATGTGGTCCATTTAGAAAGGATACATCATTAAAAAGCACTTTCGATTAAAAAGAGTTTCCAAATTCAGGCAGCTTTCATAAATTATAGAACCAAAAGGACAAAGAGTACTTTAATTATAGACTACTGACTTGTTATAAGCTAGACTCTGATTAGAAGTCAAGGAAAGTATGAGACATCTACTGACTTTGAATCAGTTAGAGATACAAAACAAGGAGATATGAACTAGTACCTCTAAGAAGTAAGTGCTAAATGGTATGTTCTCGACCGTAAGTGTATAGCAAAGTGAGAAAAAAATCGTATTTAAAACCACAACTGACAACATCCCCTTCTCCTGATAGAGAGGTGGCATAATTTCCTCCTGGTCTTTTGTTTAGCAAAATATCTTAATAGTTCATTTTAGTTATAAATGTTGAAGCCCTAGAGCATAGTTTAGAAGGATTCACAGAGAAGAGAGAGAGATGGAGACAGAAAACAATCTAAACTGCTCTCCATAAGAAATGAACAGTTTTTTTACACATAATGGGAAACTTTTGTGGGTGTGTATCTGTATTTTGTGTATGTTCAAGCATAGAAAAATATAAAAGATTGCATACCAATTATTAACACTGACTACATCAAAGAGTAGAATAAGAAGGAGATAGGAAGTTATTATTATATTTTTCTATATACCCCTCGAATTCTTAAATTGATACAATAAACCTGTTTTAGTTCATAATTTGAAAAGCCAGGCAGAAGAATTTAGACAAGAGAAGTTCTCATCACCCCAAGTCTACTGCAAAACCTGCATGCACACAAGTGCCTGTGTGCCTTATGTGGAAACTCTTCAGAGAGATCATGAGAAAGGGGCTGTATCTGATTAAAATCCAGGAAGAGAGAAGAGAACATTCACAGGAGATGAGGTATGAGTGATACAGAGATTTTTAGCAGTAACAAGAAACTGGAACAAGAAGTGACCATGAAAACATAAGCCCTCTAGAATTCAGACAGCTCTTGGGCCAGTAAATAGGACTTACCACCAGATAAGGGGTAAGAGATTTGAGCCCATTTTGTGTAGATAAGATGGTATTTGGGTAGCAAATACCACGAAAGTTCAGAAAAGGAAAAGGCCAAGGTAGAAAGAGTTAGCCTTGAAATATTCATGGAAGCTCCAGGACTGAATTGAGCTTTGAAGGATGCAAGGATAGAGACAGGCAGAGGGGAAAGAATTAGGAAGTCATCTTGTCCTCTTGCTTTACAGGTGACAGAAATTCTGTTACAATTTTGGACTCTGCTATGAGATGAGTGCTGACTCTGTTAATATGCCTATAATTATCTCTGTTTATATTTGACCTTTTTTAAAAAGTTTTTTCTGGTGCCTGAGAACTGGTTTTAAATATCTGCAATGATTGTGCAGAGAGGCAGGTCACCATCTGCCGCTTTTCCCACCTTGCTCCGGGATGAGTCACCATCCTAAGTGCCTGGCCTAACTCCCAAGCGTCTACTCTCTGATCCACATGCACGCGCAGTGATGAGGTTTCCATCTCCTGTGGCATTTGTTATGCCAATTCAGGGCATTCCCTCAGGCAAGCTCCCAGGTGACAAGGACAAGATCATGTAAACCACCTGACACACCTTCAAGTGGGTTCACAGTCAGCCCTGCCTTCCAACCAAGAAGCATGAAAACGCTTCCAAACAGGAAGGATGAGAAAATCTGTCCTTTTTCCAATGGGAATAGCCCATGAGAGGCAAAGCTAAAATGGGAGCAGGCTTCCTGGAGAACTGAGAAAAGTCATGCTGTCATATTTCAGGGCTGATAATTGGAACTCCATTAGGACAAGCACACTTCCATCTCACAAAACCTGTGCATGTGTATGTGTCTGTGTGGTTGGAGAAGAAGGGGCGGTGGGAGGAAAAGAGGGAGATACATGAAATGAAAAATTCAGACCATCCTAGACTTACTGATTTGAGCTAAACAAAATACTCTCAATGTGCATCAATGATCAAGGAAATCACTCTAGTATTAATTCTGAAATTGGTTTGCTCCACACCTTTAGTTAGCTTTCTCTGTGCCTCTCTTTTCCTGTGTGCAAAATGACAACACTGATAGAAGCCATCATAGTGCCTCCCGAGAGTGCTGTAAAGCTTCTAAAGATACTGCTCAAGTCCTCTGAAAAAGGCACTATATTATATATGAAATGCCAAGATCTACCACATTAGTAAGAAAGGGAAAAGGATGTCTGCATTTTAATAGTAACCTATTAATGTAATAAAAAGCATTAAAATTATTTCTATATATTGTGTTTAAGTTAACTCATGTATTCCATCAACATCGAGCAGTAGGGCCACAGTGGGATGGGTAGTTCCTGCACCTGGGACTCACTGTGTCTGGAGTAAGATTGGGATTGTCCACCAGACACCACCATGCCCATGGCGTGGAGGGAGTTCACCAAGACAAAGCATCAGGCAATGCTCTCTGTCCCAAGGGTTAGCCATGACATTGTCACCTACATTGCTGTTTTCCAGATCTCTCCACTCCTCAAGGGCTACAATTTAAGACGATCACAGAGACCACCGTGGAGGTGCAGTGGGAGCCCTTCTCATTTTCCTTTGATGGGTGGGAAATCAGCTTCATTCCAAAGGTAACACTCACCTGTTAGACTGTCAGACAGACTTATTTGGAGTATTTGTACCTTTAGCTTGGAATCAGGGGCAGCAAGGAAGGCACTACCCAATATCTCTCTCCATGCCATTAAAGACACAAAATGGCATGTTGTGGGTGTCTGGGATGTAGAACATTTCTGTGACAAATATGTGGTAATGACCCACTGACAAGAGTAACTCCAATCATAGCACCCTGACCTTGCAGAACAGAGGATGCAGGAAGCAGCCACCAGCTCCAGCTCTCTGCTGAGATAACTCTAGGGCCTGATGAACCATGGTTTTGGTGAGCGTGAAAGCCAGACCCTCAAAAAATCGAGGCTTCTCTTTAGAACATAATAAAAGCCAGACTGAATCAGTTACATAATCAGTCAAAAGCTTCATTCTGTGCAGACAGATGCACCAGAGAAAAGTCAGCTTGCGTGGCATCAATCTCTAAAGGTTATAGACATAACACAAAGACACCTTGGCTCTCCTGGATTACTCATAATAAATTTGTAACCTATTAATTTAGCAACTTCTTTTATTAGTCTATGACTTTTAAAGTATCCTAAGATTCCTTTCTACTCTTTAAGGCAGTATTTCTTTATTTTCTTAATTCTAAAACAAACTTTTCCGAATTGCCAGAGCTGCATGCCTGGCTCCAGATTTCCAGAATTTGTTGACCCTACCAGTGTCCTCCCTAACTGTACCACACATGAGGATATAAAGTTCAATCAGACTCCTTCCCTCTGTCTTTATTCTTCAACATCAAAGAACATTTTTTTTTTTTTTTTTTTTTTTTTGAGACGGAGTCTTGCTCTGTCGCCCGGTCTGGAGTGCAGTGGCCGGATCTCAGCTCACTGCAAGCTCCGTCTCCCGGGTTCACGCCATTCTCCCGCCTCAGCCTCCCGAGTAGCTGGGACCACAGGCGCCCGCCACCTCGCCCGGCTAGTTTTTTGTATTTTTAGTAGAGACGGGGTTTCACCGTGTTAGCCAGGAGGGTCTCGATCTCCTGACCTCGTGATCCACCCGTCTCGGCCTCCCAAAGTGCTGGGATTACAGGCTTGAGCCACCGCGCCCGGCCTCAAAGAACATTTTTTAGCCATTCATCAGACTTAATGACAAATGATACATTTTTGGCTAACAAGACTATTTCACCATTCTTTTACTCCAAAATTCTTAGAGCCGTGAACTGTTAGAATTACAAAAGACCTTCAAGTTCACAGGGTACGACCCCTCATTTTACATCTAGTTTAGTTTAATATATAGAGACTATGATTCAGAAAACTTGAAGGACCCCTCATTTTACATCTAGTTTAGTTTAATTTATAGAGACTGTGATTCAGAAAACTTGAAGGACATCATACAACTAGTTGGTGACAGGCTTAAAATGAGTACCTGGGCCTCCACCTCCTATCCCAGGGCTCTATTCACTAAACCTGTATGCCCCATTCTCTTATGTGGATACAGTCATATCATAGTCACATTCACAGCAAGGTAAATATATCTAAACAGACATCTGTACAAATATGTCTTATTTAAGTTAAAATGATAAATAAAATATAGCAGGCAAATGAGTTATATAACAATTGGAACAATCAAGTCACCTTGTTGTTCAGGAAGAAAAAGTTATGCCAGGTTCTACTGTTACATGTGTCCAATATGTAAAACTCTAATTAAAAGAGAAGCTGACCAGGGAATGCCAAGGCCAAATGCATGGCCACGTGGTTTAATAACTGCTGTGATCTGTACATTGAGGCCACTGGGGGGCATTCATGACACTGATTTATAAGAGTATAGCTATAAATTACATATAAGGCACCCTGGGTACCATAAATAGAGGCCAAAGAATAGGGGAGAATGGCAGTGCCCTCCAAAAAAGGCCCTCTTGTCTTCTCCACTTCTAAGGACACTCATAGAAAGTATATGGAGAGAAAGAGAGAGGGAAAGATAAGATAGAAAGATAGATAATAAATAATAAATTCTAGATTCAATCTTGTGAAATTACTCTTTCTCATTGTCTCTTCCCTCTTGTCTCCTTCTTTGCTTCTTGTTATTCTCTTTTTCCAAGCTTCCTTTTTCCTTTCTTTGTACTTCATGTTTGGTTGTCTCACTGAGTCCTAATTCATCTAGGTGGAGGGGAAACGAGACATTGACAGATTCACACTGAATGTAACACCATGAGAAACTCCAGATATAGCAAAATATTAGCTCTGGCTCATAAACAATTATCTCATGGCAATGTCTTAGTTTGACATGTGTTGTGTGTGTATATAAAGATGTTTACACACAAACACACATGACTATCCTCTTCTAAATAACCAGAGGCATGTTCATTACGATAAATGCCAAAAAGCTCTGATGAATGTTAACCGTAACCATCAAACATTTGATCATTGGCAAAAGCCAATCTGCACCACCTCATGACTAATTTTTATTGGCAAACTCAGCAAACTCAGGAGAGCTGAAAGAAATGTTCCTAAAAATTGACCTTCCATTTGCCAAATCCTCATAGGGTGGTTTCTTTCTTGTGGAGTCCATGGGGAGTTATTTCTGGCCCCAGATACTCAGCTGTCAGCAAGGAGGCAAGAGACTTCGCCCTATTTTAAATTCACAGCCCACAGTTAGTATTCCACACCTTTATCTTTCTCTCATCAGATTTCTCTCCCAGTGACTTTTCTCTTTTGCTTTCTCTGCTTCTCCCCACTGTCCAGAACAATGAAGGGGGAGTGATTGCTCAGGTCCCCAGTGATGTTACGTCCTTTAACCAGACGGGACTAAAGCCTGGGGAGGAATACATTGTCAATGTGGTGGCTCTGAAAGAACAGGCCCGGAGCCCCCCTACCTCGGCCAGCGTCTCCACAGGTGAGTGCCTCCAACCCTTCTCCCTAGAGCTGGCTACTAGGTCACTCGGAAAAGAACCACAGAATTCCCCAAGGAGTGCAGAGACAAAAGAGGTGCTAGAATTTCTCCCAGAGCTGGGACAATTCTGGTACCTGGCGATGGAGCTACTCTACCAGATGCTTAGCTCATCATCTTCCTTATTACTCATCCTTACAAGCACTGACATCTGGGAGAGTGTTTCATGGAGACAATTCTTTTTTAATATTTCCATTATATTTATTCTGATCTTACTCATGAAGAAGCCTCATTTGTCAGCCCCTGGTGTCAATGAGCTTTGGAAGCAGCAAGAGCTGACTCACTCTTACCTGTGATGATATTTGGAGAAAGTCACCTGAACCTTCCCAAACCTCAATTTATTTTACAAGATAAGCAAGAATAATTTATGATAAACAAGAGTACCTCCTTCATTAAGTTAATATGAGGATGGAATTAGATAAAGCACACAAAGCGATCAGCTCTGTGCTGATGAGAGTGAATGCTCAATACTTGGTATACACACATATACTCAGAACATACTCAGAAGTGAAAGTGGTGGAAACAAGTCATTCAAAAGTAAGGAGGTATGGGTTGGGTCACTGTTCAAGGTGATGGCTTAAGTCTATTATTATTTCATCCCACAGTTCACCTCATTCAAGATTATTATATTTCAAGGATTGATTCATTAATTGTCATATTTTGCCTTATTGTTTCCTTAGCTAACAAAGAATGTTCAACTTCAATGCTGTAAATTAGCTATTGTGATGTATCAATGTGTGTCCTCACCAAGAATGTCTTGAAAGTTATACATAGCATCTGGCATAAGTTTTGGTTCTTGTTTTATTGTTGATGGAGCTGAAACTCAGAGGCTAAGCAACTTTCCCTGTCAGTAACAGAAATTGAGATAGGTGACTATTGGTACAGCTTTATGTGTTTTTCATAAACAGAAATTGATGTACCAGACAGCCAGTTTTAAGTTCAGGACAAAAGGCTGAGTTGACCAGAAATGAGACCCACAACACAATGTAATGAGACTACGTTTACAGATTAGTAATTCATGCTCCGCTATTGAATACAAACCAAACAGCATCAGGTGCCGAGGCTTAAGCTCAGCTTAGAAAACATTGGTTCAGAACTATTGTGGTAGTAGCTTGTGTTCCATTAATGCACCAAGGTTCTATGGCAGTGCCTCAAGGCTAGAATCCAGTGGAGAGCCAGACCTCTAATTACTCTTTCTTCCATGCCTCCAACCAGGACAGCTCCACTTTGATCTGTTTTATATTTTGTACATCCAGTTAAGATTTTTGTCCTTTAAAAAAAAAGTTTACCACCCAAAAAGCTTTCAAAACATTGTCTAATCCAAAAAGTATGTTTTAGAAGAAACTCTGATCCAGAGTATGTTTTTTAACCATAAAACCTAAAGTGCTCTGTAGGAATCCCTCCAGAAGGCTGGTGGCTGAGGTTTTCCACAGCTCTGTTCCCCAAGGTTATGCTGTAAACTGAAGAGTTGACATTTCATAACTTGGGGGCAGAAAGGTGTGATGCCCTTGCTCACTCACCATATACAACACTGCTATCACAAAAGACAGGTTAACAAGAGAAAGCATAACAAATTTATTTAATCAAAGTTTCACGTGACACAGGAGCCTTCAGAAATGAGGACCCAAAGACGTGGGGCATATTGTCTGTTTTTATGCTTAGGTTTGAGGAAGAATGGACAGCCATGTAGAAATGTAAATGGACAAATGGCTATGATCTAATGGTAATAGTCTAAAGGGGAGACCTAGCAAGGCCTGTCTGCTCAGATTCTTCTTGGCCTCTCTGTGAAGCATTTCTTCTCCACCTCCTCGATGGGGCAGGACCCCACTGGAATGAGGGTCCTCAAAGGAGAAGGGAGGAGGGAAAAAGTGACCTTTCTAGGTTTTATGGCTTGCTTTGGGGAAGAGGAGTTCTAGTTTCTATGACCTGCCTTGAGGAAGAGGAATTCTGATTTCTGTTAATCACTTCAAGGGGAGAAGGGTCAGGAGACGGAAGGACTGCAGATGGTCAGAAAAACCTTGTTGCTTCTGGGGCTATTTCTGAAGCTCTTTCATTCCTCTTTAATTCGAAGCACTCGGCACACCAAGGTGCCAAACTTTGGGGTGTCCTGGGGTGAGCCCAACAATAGCAGGTGCAGCTTCTCCTCTTCTGATATGAAATGTTTCAAGGTGTCCAAATTATTCCTGTGATTTGATATTAAGAAAGTATTAGTAAAAGACAAAAGGCTAAAAGGAGAAGATGGTTCATAAGAGGATAGAAAATGTTGCAGTTAAGGAATGTTTTTCTCCTAGAATATTGAGAGATCATAGAGAAGGTAATCCAGCCTTGCCTTAGTCTTATAGTCAAATCACATTCTTATAACATTTGCAGTATTTTTGGGTTTGGCAGTTCCTTAAGATTAAAATTAAAATTCCAGATCTAGAAATTTGTGGTAAAGCTAGGCAGAATTATTTTCATTTAAGAAAAAATGTCCTTAATATTTTGACATCATCTACAGAATCATGAAGAAATGGAAAAACATTTATTCTAGTTTACTTTTTGAGCAGGGGTTGTGTTTATTTAGACATTAGGACCAAAGCTGAAAGCAAGTTGATACCTCCTTGATTGGAATGGAACATTGCTACCAAGTGGCCAACGAAAGGGCAGAATCCAAGAGTGGCTATGAAAAAGACGGTTGGCTCCCAGTCCTGTGTGCTGTTTTTAGGAAACGATTGTTTAATTATTTCCTTCTGCCCCTACTGTGAAGCTCTGTGTCCTCATCAGGCACTCAGGCTGCCTTCTTCTAGGCAAATTACAAGACCTCCCACAGCTAAAGCCCTTTGTGCTACATAATCACATTTTAATATGTTCAATCCATTATGATTAGGGTTTTCTGGATTTAAAGAGTTGAAGGACAAAAGCCTTTTGTGGTCAGTTGCATTTCCCTGACACCTTTTTTTTTTTTTTCCCCAAAAAGCTACAGTTTATTGAAATGCTTCCCCTTCTTTCTCATGGATAAAGAAGATTTTCCATTTATTTCATTTACTCGACACACATTTATTGAGTATCTACTATGCTTCAGATATCAAGCTTACACAGCACCTAGGAGGCCACTTCCCCCATTTCATAATTAAGTTAAATTAAATGTAAAAGGCCTAAGTTATCTAAAAACCACCAAGTGCAACATGCTGAAAAGAAGCTGGATATGTTCTGTTAAATCACATTACTACCTCAAATATGAAAACCAGGAGTTCATTTTAACTCCAAACCATGTGGCACCCAAGTGGTCTGGTGATTTTCATTTTAGCTGGTGCTGGACCAAGAGTCCTAAGCAGCTTAAGAGAGAACAGGACTAGGCTAAGACCCAGAAAGAGGGAGGAGTACCCAAGGGAAAGGCTCAACCTTGAAAAACTGAGAGACTCAAGGTCAGTCTAAGACAGTCCTGAGGGAGAAACTTCATTTTGGAGACAGAGTAGGAGGTGGGCCAGAGTGGACTGGATAGAAACAAGTCTTAGTCAAGGCTCTCCAGTAACAAGGAAGAGAGACTTACTTAAACCAGCTGAAGCAGAATAGAAAATTTACTGGAAGGACACAGAGTGTCTCATGGGAATCCCAGGGCCAGAAATGCATCTGGGCCTCACAAAAGACTTGCACCAGAAAGTGGAACAACAAGAATCAAATTATTCCATATATCTTTCTAGAAACTCTGCATGGCCACTGGTTTCCCTCTCCCTCTCTCCTTTCCCTTTTCTCCAGATCAAATGGTTTCTATACCAGTATCAGAATGGTAGAAAATGGCCACACCGGCTCTGGCTCTGCATGGTCCAACACAGGCTAATTAGAGAACCAGAGTTCTGGTTTTAGTTCCAAATCCTTAAAGAATATTAACGTTAATAATCGGCTCCAGCCAGAAGGGTTAATAATTGGCTCTAGCCCCAATAATAAATGAAAACATGGAGGCAAGAGCATGTTGGCCATGCAGACATCCCATGAGAAGTTGAGAAGACCGTTTCCTATTCTCCTCACTTGGCTGTTTCTTTTTCTTTCTCCTTCTACATTCCCTCACCTCCCCATTATCTAATTTAGTACGAACAGAACCTCAAGTGGGTGCTGGAGTCACAGGTGGTGGGCCCTGCAGGAAATCCACCAACTTTCCAGGTATTGCCCTGACCTGCACAGTGCCAGAGGCTAGGGCTTATGAGGGACATATACTGGAGAACCTGGAAGAGGTGACTGTAATGCCCTTCTGGTGTAGAAATATGCCAGAACAGATGGAGAAAAATGACCCATAAGAGGCTATTCCAAAGCTGGGGTCCTTTTTATCCTTTCATCCAGAGGAGCAAGTTTACCCAGAAGGCATGTTTCATGTCCTCAAATGCAAGTGTCTGTTGGTTTTTAAATGGTCTTAGTAACTGTGTTGACTGGGCTGTTAGAGTGGCTGAACAGGGACATCTTTTGAATACTCATTATGACCTCTTTGGCAACCAAGCTGGAAGTCTTGGATGTTTAGGCAGTCTGGTCATTTCCTAGGTCTTTCCTCAGGGCTCAAAGAAGGTGAGAGCTGAGTGGCAGAAACGTGCCAGAAACCCAGTTCTCAATTCTCTGTCCCATGACCTCCAGAAAGAAACAGGGCCGACTCTTTCAAGCCAGCAAGTGCCCTTCCCCTGCTCAGACTGGGAAGTGCCATCACCTGAAAACTACAGCCTGGTAAAAGAACAATTAGACCAAAATTCAGGGGAACCAAGGCAAACTGCATGTCCTCAGGAAAGATACTTCATCTTACTGTGTCTCATTTTCCTCATCTGTAAAATGCAATAATAATACCCATCCTCTCTCTGACTGACCAGACTTCCATAAGGAGGAAAAGAGAGAGTTGACGCCCAAGGTTTATTTCTCACTCAAACTTTTTGTTCTATTTGATCCTTCTCATTCAGTCATTGATGGCCCCACGCAAATCCTGGTTCGAGATGTCTCTGACACCGTGGCTTTTGTGGAGTGGATCCCCCCTCGAGCCAAAGTCGATTTCATTCTCTTGAAATACGGCCTGGTAGGCGGGGAAGGCGGGAGGACCACCTTCCGGCTGCAGCCTCCCCTGAGCCAATACTCAGTGCAGGCCCTGCGGCCCGGCTCCCGCTACGAGGTGTCAGTCAGTGCTGTCCGAGGGACCAACGAGAGTGATTCTGCCACCACTCAGTTCACAACAGGTAAGGCTGTGGTGAGGGAGAGAGGCACAAGGAGGGAAAGAGGGGTGGAGCCAGCCAGTGGTATCATCACAGCAAGAGGGGTATTAGGAATGAGATGAGGTATGTCAGAGCATCAGCCTTGTCACAGACACTGCGAGAAGGAAGTGAGAGATGTCCAGCATAGAGAAAAAGCAGCACACCCTCACTAGGAGAGGAAAACTAGCTTCTCATCCTACCTCTACTGGCAGCTAGATCTGTGCTTGATATAAATCCTTCCCCACCATGGGCCTCAGGTTTCCCGTTTGTAAAATGACAAGTTTGTCTTGAATACGTGCAAGCATCCGTATTGCTAGTTCAAATGGCAATTTTGTGAGAATTCAGGAAAGGTATCTCTTTTTCAAGACACATTCTTACCATTTGCTGAAAATTATCATAAAAATTCTATAAACCTACAATGACTACACCACCATGATGGTGTGCATTGGCATTATGCCAAGCCCAACCTGTACAATTCTAAGCAGACCTTCTGACCAATTCTGTGATTCACCCTGTAAGTAATGGCAGTAAGGCTCATATGAGGCTGATTCCCACAGATAGGAAGTTAATAAAGCCCATGTAAAACCTGCCTTGCTATGGTGACCACCCACCCCCACATTCTCAAGGCCACTGGGACTCTTAGAGCTTTGCCAACAGTTGGGAAAGGCCAGACCTCAAGGTGACTTGCTCCCTGACTTTCTCAGTGCCCATCAGTCTGGCCAGCTAGTGGGCTAGTAGGACAGGCACCATCCAAAGGATGGGCTTCCTGGCACCCTGATTAGGTAAATAAGGGCCTGTGATCAGATTAGTGATTGTGTCTCTCATCTGGATTCTTAGTCTCATCCTCTTTGCCTTGGGGTGGTCACATGTCAAATAATATCTCTGCCAACTCCAAGTTGACCCAGGGATCAAAGAAAACTGATAACATCTGTAAGATCTAAGACCAGCATCTTCGGGTGGGGTAAAGTTGAAGAATCACTAATTCAAGAATTCTACCTTAGATTGTGGCATAAGAGCCTGCCACAGAATGGAATGAGTCCAGGGTTTTCAAGAAGATTCAATCAATAAATAACACCCCTGTGCTCCACTGGGTTTAAAATCAATTGATAAATTGGCAAAAAGTGAAACATATGGACACCAAAATGTCCCCTAGATTGCCGCATGTAACTTAGCGTCATGGCCAGATGGGTTTGCAAACTGGATGGCCACTGTGGACCTGGGCAAGTCTCTCCATATGGCAGAAGTTGGGAGACTACCCAGGGTAGGACTTACAGCATGGAGGAACAAGTAGAGGCCTGAACACTTGGAACAACCTGTCCCACAAGAGAGGGGAACAGAAGGACAATACCCAGGTCCTGCTGCAAAACTCACCATTTAGGTAAGCTCATTTTCTCCAGCAAAAGAGAGACAAGAGCCTAGGAAACATCAAGGGCAGGGAAGAGCTTTCCCGTTAAAAAGGAGCAAATGCAGACACTGACAAAATGGAGAAGGCAAGGTTTGATTCTGAAAAATACTCTTTTAGGTTTTCTCTCCAGCTCCTGGGCTAGATGCCACCCTCTCACCCAGGGGGCGCCCAGTGGGGATTTTTTTTTTTTTTTTTTTTTTTGAGACGGAGTCTCACTCTGTCGCCCGGGCTGGAGTGCAGTGACCAGATCTCAGCTCACTGCAAGCTCCACCTCCCGGGTTTATGCTATTCTCCTGCCTCAGCCTCCTGAGTAGCTGGGACTACAGGCGCCCGCCACCTTGCCCGGCTAGTTTTTTTGTATTTTTTTAGTAGAGACGGGGTTTCACCGTGTTAGCCAGGATGGTCTCGATCTCCTGACCTCGTGATCCGCCCGTCTCGGCCTCCCAAAGTGCTGGGATTACAGGCTTGAGCCACCGCGCCCGGCCCCAGTGGGATTTTTACTGAACATATCTTGGGATCCTGAATGACCAAATGTGCACCTTGAAACAATGAACTAAATTCTGCCCATTTCTTTTCCCTTCTGTTTCCTCACTTAACCAAAGACGTTCATGTCCCTTCTTGGTTAATTCTAGGTCAGCTTCTCATTTCCCACCTCCACAATACCACTTGCTCAGGGGGGTGGTATTGTCTGTGGACAACGAGTCCTGCATCCTTTTCTTAATTTCAGGATAGTTTTGTTTGAAAAGTGGTTTCTTTGTGCTCTGCTCTGATAAGGAGTTTGAAGCGGCAAAAAAGGAGAGGAGGGCTCCTAAGAAGCGTGATGAAAACCAAATTCTTGATGTTCAGGTCGACAAGATGGAAGCAGGATTGGCTGGTGGCCCAGGAAAATTCCGATCAAGACAATTACATTCTGCCTCCTAGGAGCTCCCCCTGAGTTTCAGTTCATTGCTACATGGTTTTCTGTTTCAAGTTGCCTGGTGGATTGGCAGCTGTCAGGCGGCTGACTTCTCAATACAGCCTCAGCCTACACCTCAAATATGCTCCCCTCTGCTGGAGGAGGGTGAGGGGAAAGAAGGGATGAGGAGATGCAAACAGCATTGCAGACAGATTCTCCAGGCCTGGTTTGGCAGGTGCCAGTTAAATGATGAGAGGGTACCCAGACCCTCGCGATGAGGCCCTCAGTCATTTGAGAGCTCCGCTTAAATTCAAATTAACCAAAGTGCTTTTCCAGGTGATGGCTCTGACACTAGCAGTGCACAGGCAATTAAAGCAGAGATTTGCTTCCTGCATGGTGAGTAGGATATTTGCTTGGGTCTTAGAGCTGTTCTGAAAGAGGAAAGAACCCTGAACAAAGCACACTACAGCCTGTGATTGGAGAGAAGCCAGCCCAGAAAACCCAGAGGCCAATCTCCAAAACCCCTCCCTGCCCTCAGCAGCTCTGGTTTCAGTTGCCCTCAGGAGGGAACTCCTGGCACCATTTCTCTCCTCTGGAGGCCTTCTCTTTAAGCAGATTCCCTCAAGGTTCCAAGCACAGGCACCAGGGCATCTGGTCAACCAGAGGCTGCTCTTTTGACCTGAATACCCCAGATTTCTCTTTATTGCTATTATAGGTTGAATTGTGTTCCATAAAAAGACATTGAAGTCTTGATCCCCATACCTGTGAATGTGACCTTATTTGTATATTGGGTTTTTGCAGATAATCAAGTTAAAATGAGGTCATTAGAGTGGGCCCTAATCCAATATGACTATGTCCTTATAGAAAGGGGAAATTTGGGCCTAGAGACAGACATGCCCACAAAAAGAATACCATGGTGAAGATGAAGGCTGAGATCGGAATGATTCTTGATTCTTCCACAAGCCAAGAAACGCCAAAGATCACCAGCAAATCACTAGTAGCTAGGAGAGGCATGCAACAGATTCTCACTCACAGCCCTCAGAAGGAAGCAGCCCTACTGACACCTTGACCTATTGTCTGTGAGACAATAATTTTTTTTTTTTTTGAGATGGAGTCTCACTCTGTCGCCCAGTCTGGAGTGCAGTGGCATGATCTCAGCTCAGTGCAACCTCCGCCTCCCAGGTTCAAGCGATTCTCCTGCCTCAGCCTCCCAAGTAGCTAGGACTACAGGCACCCGCCACCACGGCCAGCTAGTTTTTTGGATGTTTAGTAGAGAAGGTGTTTCACCATGTTAGCCAGGATGATCTCGATCTCCTGACCTCATGATCTGCCCGCCTCGGCCTCCCAACGTGCTAGGATTATAGGTGTGAGCCACCATGCCCGGAGAGACAATAATTTCTATTATTTAAGATACCCAGTTGGTGGTGCCTTGTTATGGCAGTCCTGGGAAACTAATAGGAACATCCAAGTCCCAACAGTTCAAGCCCCTACCTGCTTGGAAGTGATGCCACTCTAGGACTCTTCAGAGAGTTCTTTCAGTTTCAAGCTGGATGGCACTTGCACCTCAGCCAAGAATCGGGCTGCAAAGAGCAGAGTAGGGCTTCCTGCTCATACAAGGCCAGCACCCTCACTCAAAGCTATCCTTTCTTCTGCACCTTCTCACCCCAAGCATCTCAATGCTCCACAGCTGAAATACTTAACAGGACTTTTCTAAAACTTGATGTATGTTTATCGAACACCTACCAGGTGCCAAGAACTATTCTAGGCACTGAGGCTACAGAATAAACAGATAGACAAGATCCTGGTTCACATGAATTACATTCCAGTGGAGAAACTGGACAAGGCAGAAGAAAATAAACACCCAAAATTATTTTGATTATGAGTACTATGATGAAAAGTGAAATGAATGATACAGAGGCATGACCATGTTGAATCGAGTAGTTTGAAAAGGCTTCTCTGAGAAGGTGACGTTTTAACTAAGACCTAGATGACCTAAGCCATGTGAGGATCTGGAGAACATTCCAGGCAAAGGCAGAAGCCAGTGCAAAGGTCCTGAGGTAGGAATAAACTTGATGAGTTTCAAGAGTAGAAAAAAAGCAATATATTGCTGGAGCACAACGAATAAGCATAGAAGTCGTACATGGTGATATCTGAGAAGCAGGCAGGGCTGGATCACACAGAGCCCTGCCGGCCACAATTAGGAGTTTGTAACAGGAAGCAACAGAAAAGTTCTAAGCAAGGGAATTACTTAATCTAATTTATGTTTTAGAGACTAGACATGTCTATTCCATAGTCTCAAGTCTCTCCACACGACCTCCACTAGACATCTGGCTTTGCCTTGCTCTTGACTGACTGACGTTGCAGAGAACAGCTCAGCTCCCACCTACAGGGGTGCCCTCAGTGGCCCCTCTCTCCTAGAGGTCAGACTTCAAGGCCAGAGGGAGCAAACAATTTCACTTCATCCTAGCTCTAACAACCGTCTTTCCAGACCTCATTCTCAGGATTGACTTCTCTCAGGATCATTGACATTGGAGGTGTCTGGTCCCTTCAGAGACAACACTGCCCCTTAATCCACAGGCCACAACCACTGTGATCAAAAATACCAAAAAAAAAAGAAAGAAAGAAAGAAAGAAAAGAAAAGAAAAAAAAAAGAAAACCCCAAAGCATTCTCTAACATTTCCAAGGCTTGGGTTTTTAGTTGTGAAGAGCACTAGGTAGAAGTCTCAACCTTAACCCTAAACCTAAATTAATTTTGCTCCAGTTCAGTTTGAGCTGCACACCTCAAGCCCAGTCCAGTCCCTTTGCCCAGCCTCTCCTCCTGCATGAAATTTAGGGGCATACAATGCAAGGGCAGGTGTTCCTCCACATGCCCATCTATCCAAGCGCCTCTCTCCATCCAACTGCTAGAGAAATAGCACACATAACACATCAAGAATACATAGTATCTGGCAAGCTAAAGTACAGTGAGTGAGGAAACATTTCTTGGGAAAACAAGCTGCAGAGACATAAATCTGCTAAAAGATTCACCCAATTTACATCGCTAAACAGAACACTTCTCACTCCGAAGCCTCTGCACTCAGATTGATTCACAGCATTTCAGTCTTCCACAAGAACAATTGGTGGAAACTTGCCTTGCATTTGCAAATTAAAACAGTCCACTCGAGGTTTTCACAGAACGAATGGCTAGTTCACTCCAAAGTTAAATTCAAGTGTCAAAGGCAAGAACTATTTTAAATGTTTTAAGTGACAGTTGTTCTGGGCAGCACGTTATTGCACTGTAAGTTATTTATGCTGTTTCTGCCCAAAGAAGCTTGAAGAGATAGCCAGCCCTGGGAGAAAAAAAGCAGTATCCCCGTGGTCTTTTTGTGGCAACCCCAGAGAACAAGCACTGGGGTTGATGGAACTCAGGAAAAGCTTCAGTGGCAACAGGAAGCCAGCCCAGGCCTTGGGCACCTATTTTTGTACAGGGCATCATGCTGTGTACTGTCCATGGATTGCCTAATCCATGCAACAACCTGAAATGTTGGTATTATTTGTCCCTTTTACAGAGGTGGCCATCAAGGCCAAGCAGGGTTAAAAGACTTGCTCATGGTTCCATTACCAAAGATGTCAGAGCTGGGGATCAAACTGAAGTCTGACTCCAAAGCCTATATTATTTCTGCTACATCACATCGTCCATATATGTCTTACCTTTATAGCTGTGTTTATTCAGGTAAACACAGAGGAAGGCACCTTACACTTCAAAATCTTGAAATCAACAGTCTTTTTGTTTAGCAGTCAAATTTGATATTGTTCTATTCCATCTCCATCACTCGGGAGCTGGCTCTGATCCTACTGGGGTTTCCCTTGTTTTGTTTTTAAGCTTATGATGTTGGCTGGTTTATAGAACGCCACTGGAACTCTTGAATGGAAATGGGGGAAGCATAAAGTGTATTGATCTCCAGCTCCCAAGTATCACTCTAACCTGCCCAAGGAATTTGTCATGGCAGACCAAAAAGCTAAGGGTAGCCACAGTGTTCACTCAAATGTGAGCCAGAGGGTCAGGGGGTGTGGGCTGTCACCGCCAATCTTTTCAGAGTTCAAGATACACCACAAATGTACATTACATTATCATGTGTGATGTTGGTGATGTCTGTCTATTTGTAGAGATTGATGCCCCCAAGAACTTGCGAGTTGGTTCTCGCACAGCAACCAGCCTTGACCTCGAGTGGGATAACAGTGAGGCCGAAGTTCAGGAGTACAAGGTTGTGTACAGCACCCTGGCGGGTGAGCAATATCACGAGATACTGGTCCCCAAGGGCATTGGTCCAACCACCAGGACCACCCTGACAGGTGAGTAAGACCTATCTCTTAGGGTTATGCTGGTTGCTGAGTCTACACCCTCACAGTTCTCTCCCCAACCCACACACCTTACAAACCCATGGCCAATTCCTATTGATCTCATCTCCTAAGTGCCTAGCACATATGTCTAGTACTGTCCATTGTACTGCCATCACCTGTTCTAAGCCACTAACATCTCCTTTTTTTTTTTTTTTTTTTTTTGAGACAGAGTCTCTCTGTCACCCAGGCTGGAGTGCAATGGCACGATCTCAGCTCACTGCAACCTCTGCCTCTTGAGTTCAAGCAATTCTCCTGCCTCAGCCTCCCAAGTACCTGGGATTACAGGCATCTGCCACCATGGCTGGCTAATTTTGTATTTTTAATAGAGATGGGGTTTCTCCATGTTGGTCAAGCTGGTCACAAACTCCCGACCTCAGGTGATCCACCCACCTCGGCTTCCCAAAGTGCTGGGATTACAGGTGTGAGCTACTGCACCTGGCCTTCCAGTAACTTTTTCAGAGTACATTTTTGATTATGCCATTGCACTATGCAGATATTCCAGGGACTTCCCACTGCTCTTAGGATAAGCCCAGACCCTTAGTATGGACACCAGGCCCTGCCTGGTTTTCCCCTGCCCTCTCCAGACTCACGTCCCACCCACATATGCTGGTGTTTTCTGGGCTCCAGGCCCATAAGTCTGCTTCTTTCCATTTCTCAAATACGTTTTCCCTCCTGCTACAGGGCTGGCAAATGCTGTTCCCTCTGTCTGATAGGAACCTCTTCATCTAGCCGATGCAGACTTTCCCTTCCACTCCCAGGTTACTTCCCACTTCGGGGAGCCTGTTTGGTTCCTGGAAGAGGTCAGTTCATTCTGTCCAGCAGCCTCATCTTGCCAGTTTCCACTCACCTCCTAGCACTCCTCAGGTTATCATTTTACATGTGTGGCATGATTATTTGACTCTCAGTCTCCACCCTAAATCTCTGCGAACATTGCACCATATTTGGTTTTGCTCATCATTGAATCTCAGAGTTCAGCATTTCCCGAATGAATGAATGAAACTGCAAAAGTTCACTACGACTTGGGCATGGATTGCAAGAGTTCACTGATAAAATGAGAGCCGAGTCATGCCATATGCACCCTGTGAAAAGTTTGGGTTTATTCTTAAGGGCAATGGAGAGTCATTGAGGGATTTTAAGAAAGGTGATGTAATGACTGGATTGTACAGAGAAGGGCAAGGTCAGAGGCAGGAAGACTGGTTAGGAGGCTGTTGCTGGAGTCAAAGGGAAATGATGATGGCATGGACTAAGGCAGTGTCCTTGGTCACAATGATACCTGGCTGGGAAGCGTTCCCTGTTCCCTGGGAGTGTGAGACCCAGTCAACACCACTCCTGGGGCCTCTGGCTCACCCATCCAAGAAAACCTCTCTTCCCAAACTCACCAAAGGGTAGAAGACTGGAAATGGGGGCGCGGTTTTCAGATGAAGGAGATGCTGTGCAGAACAGTCGTGGACCAGGAGCTGCCAGTGTGCTCACAGACAGAGATTCTGTTTAGTTTGTGTCTTGGATTCCTACAAAAGTATTTGCTGTCTTGGTAGACAAGGGATACACAGCAAAGAGCACTTACAGTAAACAAGGGCAGTATAATCAAAGCAGTTTTCCTCCCAAGTTGAAATCCCAAACCGCCTTGCCAAATACAGCCAGTTAAAGTAAATATAATAAATGCCTTTTCCAGACAGACGCACTCCTAAAGGCACAGCAAGGAGATCGGAAGATATGCTGACCAAGCGGATTAACAGGGGTGAATTAGGCAGAGAAAGGATAGACCAGCTGGCATAGGGCCTCGCAGAGAGCTTGAAACAGTCACAAAAATTAAGCTAAATCCCCCCAAAAAAACACAAAAACTGAAATGATACAGAAGGGAACTGATTCTAAGTGCAGCCCATCCCTGCCTAGAGCCGCAGGCTAATTTGGTAATTAGCAGTTATATAAAATCAATGGCTAACTGTTCAGATGGAGGATGCACCATGAAATCGTCACAGAGACAGAAAACCCAGACACGTCCTAGTTCTTATTTCCCTCTACTGGGAAAAAAAAACATTCGACACTCACAGATCATCTGTCTTATTCCAGGCACCCTCATACAGTTATAACTTCTTTAATCTTCACAACCACCTCATGAGGTGGGTATGGTTAGCATTCCCATTTTACAGATGAGGAAACTGAGGCTCATGGAGTTTGAAAACTTGTCCAAGTTCACAAAGCTAGCAAGGGGCACAGCTGTTATTCAAACCCACTCCTTCTGAGTACCAGTCAGAAGGTGACCCTTCCATGGCTGCTTCCACTAAAGAAGTAAAATGTAAGGGACAGTCCAAATTTAAATGCCACAGACCTAGAAGGGATGGGAAAATTATTATTGAGTATGGGGCTTAAATAGGTTGATTTTTTGTTACAGTCAGACTTAAAACATTTCAAACATATATATTACATTACATTTATATATTACACACAATTATCTCAGGGAGCTCACTGCTGGGGAGATTTATAAAGGCAAATAGCTTAACATAATTTAAGAAGGGATTATTGGCACATAAGGAAATCAAGTGTATCTGTACTCGCTGAGATGCTAGTTGCAAGGATTGTTGGTTCTCCTGCTGAGGCATCTGGGGGAAGAGAAGGGAGAGCCATGAAAAAGAGAAAGGAACAAAAGGGAGAAGTTTGACTTTGGCTCTAAAACATTGTGCTTTCTCCCTCACTCTCCAACTTGGAGCCTAAAAAGTTAAGTTTTTCAGCCTCCAACACCTGTGTTCAGACTCAGTTTGATTTGATTGCTGTGCTCTGTGCAATATGCTAAGAGCCTAGACTTTCAACTCTGTACCCAGGCTTGCCACTTACTGTGTGATTTGGGACAGTTGATTGAATCTTTCTAAACCTCTGTTTCTTCATCTGTTAAAGGGGACTGATACCACCGACCCCACAGTGCCATCATGAGGCGTTCATGAGACCATACATTTAACGAGCTTAAGGTAGTGCTTCTGACAACAAACTACTCAGTAAGTGGATGGCAGTGGTGAAGAAGAAAGAGATGAGGAGGTCTGTGAGCTACTGGATTGTTTAGGATGTCCTCCTTTAGTCCAGGTGGCCTAGTGGTTTAGAACTTTGCCTCCCACAGCATGGTGCAGCCACCAGCAGCCCAGGCATCACCCCCAGAGACGTTGGAGGCCTCTTCTCCCGAGAACTACCAACTCAAAGCCTGCATTTTAGGACCCCTGCTTCAAGGAAATCCATGAAACTCACTTAGGGCACAGCTTTGGAAGTCACCCCACTCAGGGGTGAGACCAGCTTCATGAAGTGTGCATCCTTGAACAAGTTTCTTAAATTTCCTGCACTTCAGTTTTCGCACCTGAAAGACATCCTATCTACCTCATTGGGTTGTTGTGAGGATTAAATGAAATCATACATATAACCCTATTCAAGCACTTAAGATGGAACTTGGCACACAGCAAGCACTCAATACCCATTTGATTTTTTATTGGTATTGAACCTCACAAAGCTCAGACCTGAAGCCATGGCTGCTTGGCCTTTTCCAGGCACAACGTCAGGCCCCCTTTACTCTCGCTATTGACTCTCAACCCTTAAAGCTCTGTGGCACCTGTATTTGCCATTCCCTGCAGGAGCCCTTGTCTCTGAGTCCACCATTTTCCTCTTTGCTGTGGAATCCACATTCCTGACTCTCCTGGTCTCTGAGACATTCCCAGGGCTGGCTGGCAGCAAGTACCCCCTCTCGACCTCCCTCTTTACAAATGTTGCCCTTTGCCACACAGAGTCCAGGCTGGGGCCCAAAATTCGAAACACTCCCCTGCCCCCCATTATTCTCTGTAGGCAATGTCCAGAGAATTCCTTCTGGGATATGAATTTGCTTCTGAACAATAGACTCAATGTCTGCAATGACTTTTGCTCTCTGCTCTGGTGGCTTCTGTGTCCTTAATAAGTCTGTCTCAGGCTCAGTCACTTAGCCTGTATGGTGTCTGTTTGGCCTGTGCACCATACCTATAGTCCCAAAGGGGTCCTTGAGTGTTACACACCTTACCAGCAAGATTAGAACCTGGCACCATGTAACAGGGTACAATACCACTCTGCTTTCTGGGCAGCAACAAGAACAACAAAAAGAAATAATTTAGGAAACTCCAAGTAGAGAGAGGGAGGGAAAGAGAGAGAGAGGGGAGGGAGAAGATTTTTAGTTGCTGATTGCAATTTAGCCAAAAACATCAACTTCCCTGCCTGGGACTAATGCAAATTATAAACACTACTCTGGCCTTTGTATACAAGGTGACTGCTCTAATCTGTCATCAAAAAGGCATGTGGTTGTGTTTTTGCAGTAGGGGAGGGGACTTGCCCTCAGCCATCCACACTCTCTCACCTGGTCTTCCCTCATGAACAGAAGCCTAGGATCCTTGAGGATTCTCATGACTAGGAAATAAGGCAAAACGAGCCAGGCCCATGTGGTCACAGGATCATCATGCTCTCACAACCACCCAAAGCCTGTTCATTGCACCCCTCACCCACTCCACAGGGCACCTGCCTGTGGGCCTCATGGTGGCACTTGCCAACCTGCTGCCTCTCCCTGGACCAGGACTATCTCGATCTCCAGTTGACAAGCTGAAAAATTGCCAACAGGGCCTAGGAAATCCAGAAGCTTGACAGTTTCTACAGATGTGATACAACATAGGACTGCAAGAAAACAGAGACTTACAGCCAGTCACACATGATGCACTCACATGCACCACATGCACACATGTACACACAAACACACCTACACACTCTTGCACTTACACTTAAGCACATACACACTCACACACACATACACACATGCACACACTGACAGTCATATACACCACACATGCTCATGTACTCATACATATACACTACAAGTTCATATACCTTCACACTTACACACACTCACACACACTAGGCTGACACCTGTAAGCACGTCCTGATCATGCTTTGGGAGCTGCTGCCTTCAAGGTTTCTGGCCTCAATGGGGGTCTAGTGGTGAGAAGGTGGGCTCCTCAGGGTACACTGGCAGGCCATGTGCTTGTCTGCAGGAGAAGAAATCTGAGACTCCAGAGGGAGTCCAGCTGGCGAGTCAGCACTGACCACGACACTCGATGTCCACCTCGCCCTGTCTGCACTCCCTGATGGGCCAGTGCACAAACACCAAACCCAGCACCAGACCTTCAACGCCCTGCAGCTCTTCTGAGGAGGAAAGGACCAGGCACAGGGCCTGGGGGCCTGGGCCAGATAGTGCTCAGCCTCCTTTGGGCGAAGTCACAGTGACCCCAAGTGGTCACTTTGGTAAGGCACCCACCAAACATGGTGTCACCTTCCAGGGGCGGGAAGGTGGGGAGTGGGCTGCAGAGACCCAAGTAGAAGTGGAGGAAAGAAAGGACAAAGGCTTCCACGTACCTCTTCCTCACGGAGCTGGGACATACAGGGCCTATTCCTTATTTGTCTTAAAGGCTGGGGATAAGGGGCCCAGGGGAAAAGCCAGATGGGACTATTTCAGCTTCAGCTTCCACTTCCTCAGCAGGGAGTACTTGTTCACAGCAACAACCCAGAATAGGGATGCTCCTGTAGGACAAGGCTGATGAGCTTTGTTTCTCATTAATTCCACCAGCAATAAGAAAGCTCCATCTGAGAACAGTCCTTAGAAGTATTATTTTTCCTATCAAAAATGGGATTGTTAGGCTAGTCCCTTCCTTTAAATCAGGATGGAATTGGCTGCTTCTCTTGAGACTTGAACATCATGCACATGAAAAAAGCAGGGAAAGGCCTCGAAAGCCTGACTCATTCCAGGAACCCTGAAGATGCACCTGTCATTATCCAAAGAGATAAGTGTGGGGAGGCTGGGAGCTCAGATCTCCATTTAACTAAAAAGTAGATTGGTGTCTATCTGGTGTGATTTCAGGGGCTCTCCAAAGATCCTCTCTGCATATCTCCCCTATGAAACCTCTGGTCTCCAAATTCCACTGATGGGAAATTTCTCTGTGAGGGACCTTATATTAGTCCCTGGGTTTTCATGAATTATTTTGCCAGAGCTGCCTTTGCATGCCCTGTTTCCTTTGTCTGGGATGCCCTCCCTGCCACCAGATGTCCATGGATCCTACAAAACCCAGTCCAGATATCCTCTCTTCAGAGTCTCCCCAACGCTCCCCACCACCACCGCTACTGCCACCACCGCCATGCTGCTTCTATGCATGTTTTCTCACTATACTACATACTGAAAAAAAATAAAATCTTTGACCCAAAGACCTAAGAGTCTAGTGAGGAAACCAATATGAAAATTAACAATAATAACATAATCACTATAAAAACTGCAGATTGACGGCAAGTTCCTTGGGGACAGGGTCCTCAGTTTGTCCCTCTCCACGAAGGTAGGCACCCAGTGCACTAGGGCCAATCACACCCCTAACCTCGGTTTCATAGACTTGAGCTTCACAGACACTTGGTAGATGATCCTAGGGATTTAAAGATGGAAAGAGTCCATATTTCCTCATGTCCACTTGAGCCCAACCAAGCCCGCAGACCCCAAGTATCTTATTCATGTTTTCGCTAGCAAGAGACAGCAATCTTAGTTCCTTGGGCCTCCTTCTCCCTACCATTTTCTCTGCTAGCAACAGCAGGCATTCCAAAACAGGGCTAAATAAGTCATTCTGCCTTTATTACCACAGTCCTTGCACTGCAGGTGAGAGTGTGCTAGCTCCTGTTCCTCTCCAGCCCTCATTAATCTATGAACGCTCATTATGTCCCCATTCTGACCACTAGAGAATTCCATATTTCCTTCCCTCTATCTTTCCTTATCTTAGCCAGCTTTAAGTTCTGACTCAAATACCTTCTCTGGAAAGACTTATCTGCCTATTACGGCCCATGCTGATCTTCTCCCTGCTGATTGTGTCCTCTTAGTCCCTTGCTGATCTTTTCCTCTTAGTTGGCAGCCCCTGCTTTGCTCCTGCATTAGTCTATTTGCATCACTATAAAGGAATACCTGAGGGTGGGTAATTTATAAAGAAAGGAAGTTTGACTGGCTTACAGTTCTGCAGGGTGTACAGGAAACATGACGCCAGCATCTGCTTCTGGTGAGGGCCTCAGAAAGCTTACAATCATGGGGAAAGCCAGAGGGCGAGCCCCCGCATCACACAATGAGAGGCGGCAAGGGCTCGGGGGAGGTGCCACACACTTTTAAACAACCAGATCTCACGAGAACTCACTCACTATCTCGAGCACAGCTCCAAGCCATTCATGAGGGTTCTACCCCCATGACCCAAGCACCTCCCACTGGGCCCCACAGCCAACATTGGGGATGCCAATCAACATGAGATTTGGAAGGGACAAGCATCCAAACTATAATAGGTACCACATCACTCTCAATTTCCAATTTGCTTAATCTGCTCCCTCCTCCTGTCCTGTAAGACTCAGGGATGGGAACCATGCTATGATGTGTCAGAAAAAACAAGAGACTTGGGTTCCAAACCTAGTTTTGTTTTGTTTTGTTTTTGAGATGGAGTCTCACTCTGTTGACCAGGCTGGAGTACAGTGGCATGATCTCGGCTCACTGCCAGCTTCGCCTCCCAGTTTCATGCCATTCTCCTGCCTCCGCCTCCCCAGTAGCTGGGACTATATATAGGTGCCCGCCACCACGCCCAACTAATTTTTTTGTATTTTTAGTAGAGATGGGTTTTCACCGTGTTATCCAGGATGGTCTTGATCTCCTGACCTCATGATCCGCCCATCTCAGTCTCCCAAACCTAGTTTTATCATGTAATAGTTGTGTGACCTTGGCCAAGGAATAGATTTCTTTTTTTTTTTTTTTTTTTTTTTTTTTTTTTGAGACGGAGTCTCGCAGTCGCCCAGGCTGGAGTGCAGTGGCGGATCTCAGCTCACTGCAAGCTCCGCCTCCCGGGTTTACGCCATTCTCCTGCCTCAGCCTCCCGAGTAGCTGGGACTACAGGCGCCCGCCAACTCGCCTGGCTAGTTTTTTCTATTTTTTAGTAGAGACGGGGTTTCGCCGTGTTAGCCAGGATGGTCTCGATCTCCTGACCTCGCGATCCACCCGTCTCGGCCTCCCAAAGTGCTGGGATTACAGGCTTGAGCCACCGCGCCCGGCCGGAATAGATTTCTTAGAGCTCCTGTTCGCTTATCTAAAATACCCTATCAGTAGCACTGCAGGGAAATTAAATAACATGTGAATATTTAAGAAGCTCAGTTATAATTGCATAACTCTTTATCATCAGACACTCAAAACTTTTTTACTTCTCTTTTTCTTCCCTCCCCTTTGTCATTATTCTTTTCCATGTAGCTTAATGCTTGGCATATTATGGGTGCTCACTAAATAATTAATTTACTTTTTTAGCACAGATTCCTTTTCATCCCCAAAAGGGCAAGGCTAATGTCTTGTTTAGCTCACACCACCTTGTGCCTGACACAAAGGAGGCCCTTAATAATATTTGCTGAGTGGATGACTGTGCTTTAGAGGTTCCAAGAAGAATGGGTGTGAGGTAAAAGAGTTGAGAAAAGCATCAACCTCCAACCTGAACAAAGAAAGTTCTGTAAGGAATGGAGAGTAGTGATTTCCTATGGGATGAATTTTCCGTGCTATTGTTAAGAAAGGGAACAGGGCCATTTATATGTTACCACTTGCAGGAGTTGGATGGAGAGATAAAGGGGGCATTGATAAAGAGCAATGGGGTCTTTAAAAAGTGAGAAATCCCTAGGAGTACTCAGAGTGCTGATATATAGGTGCACTGGCTATGCCTTGGATACTTGTGGCTTTTTTTTTCAGCAGAACTATATTTTACCTGCTGGCAAAGAGCAACAATTCACTTGTAGCATAGAAGAAAGCTGCTGAAAATCAAAGGAAAGCAGCAGACACAAACCTATGCGAGTCCCACTTTTCCATCCTCTAGACAGAAAACCTGGGAAGAGAATGCTTTAAATTCTGCTCTGCAGTTTTCTGGGAGAAGATGATTCCATTGTAAATTATTGAACATTTCATTTAAGCTTCATAAATAAGAAACTGGGATGAAAATGTTACATGTTAGATCTGTTTGGCAGCGTATAATTTCTGTCTTATTCCCTCGATCTGTCACCCTTCATCTATGTTGGAGAATTTCTACTTCATTATAGGCAATTGAAGGTCTCAATCAGTTGCCTGATAAAAATAGTTTATGTCCCAAAGGTAATCTCATTTCTGCAACCAAGGATGTACCTGGGACTCACTGAACATATTGATAGAGATAAATCTGTGCTTCAAATGGATCTGGAGGTACTGCAATCACCCACTCAATCTAGAGCTAGGTACTTGGCCCAGCCAGGGGCAAGGTCCTCACAGCCACCTGGACTCCCTGAATCACTGGTTTCCAACAGAGCCAACAGGCTAAGCCCCAGCAAACCAATAACAACAGGTGTACCCAGGAACAGCCTGTACTTGCCTGGGTTACTTTTTGTAGTTGATGAGACTACTCACAAAAAAAAAAAAAAAAGTACTCAAAATCCAGGAATAGTTCTCTGTGCAAAGTAATAAAATATTAGCTATTACCAGTAAGATCCAGGCACTGGACTTTAAACACCTGGACTCATATAATCCTCATGATGACCCTCTGATATAGATGCTGTTATTATTCTCATTCTTCAGAAATTGAGGCTCAAAGATGTTAAGTAATCAAAATTACACAGGTAAAAGGTGGAAGAGACTGAATATAAACATAGATATGTCAGATGTCAAAGGCTGTCAAACTTCAAAGTTTACCTCCACTGGTGTTGCCACTTTAGAGAAAGAAAGAATCCAGGGTTGGGAAAGAAAGTGAGCTGGTTCAAGAAAAGAAAGAGGGCTGATTCGAATGCCTACCCAGACGGCTTCAGGACTGCATTCCTGGGAGGGAAACTGGCCTGGTAAGCTCTGCCATGCTTAAGCAACATTTATTGCATGGACTGCACAAAAGCCTACTGAGGAAGGGGATGAAGAACTCCCTGGCTGCCAGGCAGCATTCCTCTTGGCCAAGCCAAGCCATTTGTTAAAGAAATGTTGCTCAAAGTATTTCCAATCAAAATCAGGGATTCCAGAGAAATCACAGCTGCCCTGAGAAGCCAGTGTGATGGAAGAAGTAATAGGACATCCCATTCCTCCTAAAAGCCCTGAACTCTGAGACTAGAAGCCAGCGGGCATCTCTAGCTGGTCACAGACTTACTCCGTGCCACAGTTTCTTTTTATAAAAAGATGATGTACTCTGTTGAATAACAGTCCCCTCAAAATGCATGTCCACCCCAAACCCATGAGTGTGACCTTATTTGGAAATAAGGTCTTTACAGATGCAGTAGAGTTAAGATGAGGTCATACTGGATTAGGGTGGCCCCTAAATTCAATGTGACTGGTGTGGTTATAAGAAGAGGGGAAGACACAGACACACAGGGAGAAGGCCATGTGTCTACAGAGGCAGAGACTGGGGTGACACAACTACAAGCCAAGGAATGCCAGGGAGTGCTGGCAACCACCAGAACCAAAGTCTCCTTGAGCCTTCAGAGGAAACATGGTCCTGGGGACACTTTTATTTCAGACTTCTAGACTTCAGAACTGTGGGAGGACACATGTCTGTTTTAAGCCACACTGTGTGTGGTAATTTATAACAGTAGTCATAGGAAGCTAATGCAGATGGAGAAAAGACTGCTTATCCCACCTGCCTCCCAAGGTTGTGATGAGACTCTAAAACACAATCCATTCTGAAAAACACAGATGTTATATAAAACAGAATACCATTGCAATCAGCCATGAGCCCACACAAAGTCCCACAAAGAGCCTACCGGAAGGACTCAGACTGATCATTAGAGGTCGGCAGGGTGATCACTTGATTTTGTTGGGTTTTATTGTTTTGTTTTGTTTTTGTTTGTTTGTTTGTTTTTGCTTTTTTGATACAGAATCTCACTCTGTCACCCAGGCTGGAGTGCAGTGGTGTGATCTTGGCTCACTGCAACCTCCGCCTCCTGGGTTCAAGTGATTCTCCTGCCTCAGCCTCCCAAGTAGCTGGGACTACAGATGCACGCCACCACACCCAGCTAATTTTTGTAATTTTAGTAGAGACAGGTTTCAGCATATTGGTCAGGCTGGTCTCAAACTCCTGACCTCAGGTAATCCACCCACTTCGGTCTCCCAAAGTATTGGGATTATAGGCGTGAGCCACCGTGCCCCGCCTTTGTTGGGTTTTTCTACAATCCCAGTCCTAACAGATAAAGATGAGTTTGATGCCAGTTGTAATAGATGAAATAGCCCTCAAACAATCCCCAGCATCTGTGAATATAACCACCTTACAGGACAAAAAGGACTTTGCAGGTATGATTAAATTAAAGATCTTGAGAAGGAGAGACTAGCCTGTCCTATGCAGGTGGGTCCAACATGATCACAAGGATTTTCATAAGATGGATGTAGGGAGGTCAGAGTCAGAGTAGATGCAATGATAGGAGCAGAGGTCAGAGAGAGAAAACAGATTTGATCGTTTCAAGCTGCTGGCTTTGAAGATAGATTAAGAGACCATGAACCAAAGAATGCAGGCAGCCTCTAGAAGCTAGAAAAGGCAGGGAAATGGATTTTCTCCTAGAGCCTCCAGAAGGAATGCGGCCCTGCTGAACTACTTTAGACTGCAGACCTCCTGAACTAACTGTAAAATAATCTACTTTTGTTGTTGTAAGTCACTAAATTGTGGTGATGTGTTACAGCAGCAATAGGAAACTAGTACACCAGTCAAACTGGTTAGTCTGAAAATAAATGTGAAAGAGGGCAAGGAGAGAACCCACAGAATTCCAGATCTTCTAGGAGCCTCTCAGGGATCCTTTGTGATAAACCTCCCAAAGAATTTCCTCAGAGAAGCTTACACCCTTTAGTGAGACAGTTTTTGCATTTCCTCTGTCTTCCTGGACTCCCCTGGAAGTATATTCTAAAATTAGATCCACAACCTTAGATACCCTGAGGCCTGAATTACTGAACTTGGTGGGAAGCCCACAGCAACAGGACTTCTGCATACCCCTACTTGACAGCCCTGTGCTTAGAAAAAAAAATCCATCCACTGTTGCTCCCTAGAATGGACCCAGGAGTCCCCATATGGCCTCAACTCCTATAAAAGGTATAACTTGGTCCTTGTATATAACATTCAAGAAATGCTTTACAGGCTTATGTCCACACTGTCTCTCTTGATTACATACTCCTGAAATTCACAATTTAAGCAAGAAATCCCCTCACTGGTTCAAGCCAACCTGAGACGCTAAGCATACAAGGAGTCCTTGTATACTTAGGTGAGCACACCTCTGAAGGTCACTGACAAGGCAGCCTCGCTGCCTTCCCACAGAGCCTGGCTGCAAGAAGGAAGCTCCGCATGGGCTGGTTCATCCTATTGACTTGGATTCCTAAATAGTGAAATTGGGATTTCCTAATAGTTGAAATTAGGAGAGGATTCAAGGAGGACCAAACACAAGGTATGAATAAGAGTCTAAGATCGTTTTCTTCCCTGCTTTCAGCCTTCCTAGCCCTGCCTGATACACAGAATAATGTTTGTTTCTCCATCCACTGATAGATCTGGTACCTGGCACTGAGTATGGAGTTGGAATATCTGCCGTCATGAACTCACAACAAAGCGTACCAGCCACCATGAATGCCAGGACTGGTGAGTAGGAGGACTGCTGAGGAAGACCAGGTTAGCCTATAAGCCTAAGGAGTCATGGAAGCTTGTCCCAGCAAAAATTAGTCAGAAAGCAATGTCTTCCAGTGAACAGGGCTTTGGTGACAACTGTCAGCCTAGAAACAACATCTACCCTATGCCTATTCCCTAACCTCTGACATGCAGGATGGAGTCACCCTCTTCCGCACAGACCTATGCTCGGTCCCCCATGGTCTGAAGAGTTGCTCAGGGCTGTACCCTCTGTACTTCCACCTCTGAAGAGCAGAGGTGGAAAATCCTAAATAGGTTGATGCCATTGCAGGCCATATTTTTATCTAGACCACCCCGACAGCAGGCAGAATGGGGCATCTTCACCCTGCATGCACCACAGATGCCCTCACAAAGGTCACTTGGATGAAAGTCTAGATTTGCAACAACCCATTAAATCTGAGGGCAGAAGAAAAGTCCAGTTGAGACCCTTGCTGCTCTGGATTCAGCAGTTTTGCTTCCAAATCCTGGGTAAATTTCAAAGTCATTTCAGCAGCTATGGTACTAGCAGCCTGGGCCGGGCTAGGGATTTTAAACTGGTCCTTGTCCCAAGGTTCAACCTCTCTAGAGAACCACATGGACAAAGGTCTCCAGTTCCTCAAATCTAGCTGCCTGCCTGGCCATGGTTAGAACAAGCCAAAATAGCCTCAGGGTTGGAGGGTGGTGCCCTTCTGTTACCAGGATGGCATATCCCTACTTGGTGGTAGCTACGATTTTTGTCCTTATGGCTTATTGAGAAAGGATGGGAGAAAATGAATATGAGGAGCTTGACAATCAGCAGCCAGCTTTGTCCCAGAGGTGGATGCAATCCAGTGGTATCAGAGCTCATCGTGCCTTTCTGCAGATTGTTCATCTGTTTGCCAAGCCCCTGGCCATCATTCAGAGGGAAGGTGCTTAGCAAAATATGAGATAAGTGTCAGCAATGACAAGCTAGTGCTTATAGTCCGCAGGCCTGCTGATAGCTTGCAAACACACAAAGCAGGCCAATAATATACTGCCCTCCTGGGGAACATGTGTAAAATAGGCCATTTATGTCAATCCACAGAACTTGACAGTCCCCGAGACCTCATGGTGACAGCCTCCTCAGAGACCTCCATCTCCCTCATCTGGACTAAGGCCAGTGGACCCATTGATCACTACCGAATTACCTTTACCCCATCGTCTGGGATCGCCTCAGAAGTCACTGTACCCAAGGACAGGACCTCATACACATTGACAGATCTAGAGCCTGGGGCAGAGTACATCATTTCCATCACTGCTGAGAGGGGTCGGCAGCAGAGCTTGGAGTCCACTGTGGATGCTTTCACAGGTACCAGAGCAGCAGAAATCCCAGCGAGGTTCAGGGATCTGTGGATCTTAGTATGAGAAATTCATCCAGGCAACTCACCCTTCCAATGTTCCATTTCCTTTGGAGAAAAGAGAGGTGGGTAGAAAAGGATAGACGCAAAACTAATAAATGCATCAAGAGGGAAGGGTTGGAAGTAAAGGGGAGAGGTGAGCAACAGTGTTACTCGCCTGAAAACTTGTGTCTGGTTTTTCTATGGCCTTGACATAGTAGTTAATTCTGCCCATCTTTCCCTACTGCAGTAAATCAGTGGGAATACAGAGAATCCATGGGATCGTGTAAAATTCCTTCCAGGATACAGGCTTTCAATCCTGGGCCAGTATTATGATTAACTCACAGAAGTATTTCTCATTTTAACAGAATCCATCTTCCCATATTTGGATTGGAAAAAGTGGAGTGAACAGGACTGGAGAGTGAAGAGGTGGAATCTCTGGGTTAGTGGGTGAAGGTGTAGCCCTTGTTAACAAGGACAGCAGATCACTTTAGCCAGGAAGTTCTTCTGGCCCAACGGCCCATCTTCTCACATGTTTCAGGACCATCCATCTCCTTTGCTTTGCAGGCTTCCGTCCCATCTCTCATCTGCACTTTTCTCATGTGACCTCCTCCAGTGTGAACATCACTTGGAGTGACCCATCTCCCCCAGCAGACAGACTTATTCTGAACTACAGCCCCAGGGATGAGGAAGAAGAGATGACAGAGGTCTCCCTGGATGCCACCAAGAGGCATGCTGTCCTGATGGGCCTGCAACCAGCCACAGAGTATATTGTGAACCTTGTGGCAGTCCATGGCACAGTGACCTCTGAGCCCATTGTGGGCTCCATCACCACAGGTGAGGCTGGAGGACTTGGCAGCAGGTGATGAAAGGGGTTCTCACAGTAACCTTTGACAAATCAATGAAATTTTAAAAGAGAAAGACCCAAGGAGTAGGGGACTGCCTAGAGAAAGTCTATGAGCTGTTCTGAAACAGCTACTTCCTCCAGTGATGAAGAAGATGCGTTAGATGAGAAACCCCCATTTGGAAGGTGGGACAAAGTCAATGTCTTGAGGAGGTCAAAGTTTGAATGCATTTGTCCAAAACACTTCCCATTACCAGCTTAGAAAAAAAAGCACTGGAGATAGCTAGTCTGCAACAGGAATCCCTCTACAGTGAAGAGACACCTGTTCCTATTCTGGAGAGCCACCTCTTAACTGCCCAGAAAGGTCACTGGTACAAATGATGCTTCCTTAGTCTCGCATGGGACTAGCATGCAATCAGATAGTGACCTGGCACTCAGAGAATGGGGTTGGTTTGGATGTTGCTTAGAAAACACAGGCACTCTGAGATGAATTGGATCAATCCCAGCTCATTATTCCCAAATACAGTTTCAAATATGAGGTGCATGTGGGTGAAGACATGTATGTTTGGGTCGTTTCCTACTTACTAACAAGAACTTACAAACTGGACAAGTGGATTAAACACTCAGCTGATCAACTCTGTGATCCCCTAGCAGAAAAAAAAAAAAAAACGGGGGCCAGGCGCGGTGGCTCAAGCCTGTAATCCCAGCACTTTGGGAGGCCGAGACGGGTGGATCACGAGGTCAGGAGATCGAGACCATCCTGGCTAACACGGTGAAACCCCGTCTCTACTAAAAAAAATACAAAAAAAAAAAAACCTAGCCGGGCAAGGTGGCAGGCACCTGTAGTCCCAGCTACTCGGGAGGCTGAGGCAGGAGAATGGTGTGAACCCAGGAGGCGGAGCTTGCAGTGAGCTGAGATCTGGCCACTGCACTCCAGCCTGGGTGACAGAGCGAGACTCCCTCTCAAAAAAAAGAAAAAAAAAAAAAAAAAGGCCATAGCATAAATGAAATACAATTTAGGAAAATGGATTTGTTCTGGACTTGTGCTCTGAAATCCCTGTACAGTCAATAGGCAGTTTTTCAAAACTGAAACCAAAGGTAACTGCTAAAGAATAAGAGATACAGGCAAAATTTGGTTTAGCTTTAAAAAAAACAATTACCCCAGAGAAAATGCCTATGTTTCTCCCAATTCAAAACAAGACATATGAATTTTAAAAAGTTCCTAGTTGGCCTGCAGATAGGTAACAGGTACAGAGCTTGCCAGCTTGGCTTCATGTTGTTAAAACATTCTCCATGGACATAGCTTTAGTCATACCTACAAGGTTTCAAATGAAACACCAGCCTGACCATGGTTTTAAGGATACCCTATTACGCAGAAAGATCCTGTCTGCCTTTGGGACAACACTGGCTTTTTGGTCAATATAAAACCAGGGATGAGAATTTCTTTTTCACACTGTGCTTTCTGTCTTTTTCCCTCAACCACTGGGTCCTTGTAGGAATTGATCCCCCAAAGGACATCACAATTAGCAATGTGACCAAGGACTCAGTGATGGTCTCCTGGAGCCCTCCTGTTGCATCTTTTGATTACTACCGAGTATCATATCGACCCACCCAAGGTAACAAAGTGATTTGACTTCTCAAAGATGCTAGGATTTGGATGAAGAATATGGGAGAATTAGCAGATCCCGCAGAACATCCACTCCTGCCTGAGTTTCTCCTCTTCTCTGTGGCATGCTCCATCAGAATGAGAGTGGGCTGGTGAGCAGCCAAGAAACCCTGCACTCACCAATGCCTCTTGAGAAAGGCTTGATTACATTCACCCAGAAAGCAGGCCCTTCCCTAGCAGAGGTAACTGGTCACCATTATCTAGGCAGTGTCATGAGAAACAAAGAGGCCCAAAAGAATCTGCCAAGAACTAGGGTCACATGAACTTTCCTACAAGAATGAAGTTCAAGACTAGGATCCAGAGGGATGGCTAAAGACCCAGCAAAGCCAGATGGAGCCTCGGTGACGTGGTCCCATTTTAGCCACTCCAGCCAAGTTACAAGTCAGAGGAAATTGGCCCAGACCTCACCTGCACCCTGCCAGTTCTTGCTGGTACATGTGGCATTGTTAAGGAAGTGGAGGGCACACTCACTTCCAGTGAGGACACAGGACAGCTTTCTAGACTACACTGTCTCTGGACTGCAGAGACTGCTCCTTGCATCAGTGCCCTCCATACTGCCTTAATGTCATTGTCTTAGAGAAGACCAGCTTGTTAGAAAACCACTTAATAGGTAGCTAATTTTACTTTGCTCCAAGGAGTCCATAAAATGAAGGAATGAGACCAGTGTGCAAAGCCTGTTCACACTCCAACATTCCCAGTCCATGAACCATGTAGCATCCTTCCCCACTGAGTACTGAGTCTCACACCCATCTGCTTTATTGACATAGACTGTACCATGGGTTGCTTGGATGAGAGGGCTGCTGAATTTTAACTGTAGATTCTTCTCTTCTCCAGTGGGACGATTAGACAGCTCAGTGGTGCCCAACACTGTGACAGAATTCACCATCACCAGACTGTACCCAGCTACCGAATACGAAATCAGCCTCAACAGCGTGCGGGGCAGGGAGGAAAGCGAGCGCATCTGTACTCTCGTGCACACAGGTAGGCATGTCTCCCTGCTGTGTCGGGTCAGGACCCTGGCTGAGGATCTGGGTGAAGTTGTTCGGGCTCATACAAAGGTTCTGGAGGCTGAGGCTCCATTTCGGGGTGCTCCTCTAACTCACTGTGTCTTGCAGGGCAGTTTGCAATTTCTCTTCCCCTAATATTCCTCTCTAATACTAAAAGTTTAGGGAGTCACTCTATAAGTCTTGCTGGTTTAGGTTAGGAATTTTCGTGGAACTTCCAACATAAACAGTGCCCTTTCACACATGTGATGGAAGTGAATTCTAAAACAGATATCTGAATCATTCATCTGATTTTGTAAAAGACTCAGATAAGAAAATTTCACCTCAGAGAAGAAAAGGGTTGTTATTCCAGTAATGGAATTGGGGTCATGAAATTCATCATCAGATATAGCCAGAAACTACCAAGAAGCTGCCTTTGCTCTTGCTTTGTGCTCCAGGAAGAAAGAAGGCACCAAAGTGGCCATAACTCCCTCAACCAGGACCAAAGCAGTAGAGGTGATGTGGCTCCATGGGCATCCTGGGCTTTCTGCAGGGGTACCATGTACCTCATGTCTCTGACAGGCCCCCTAGTCATATCCAGATGTCCTCTGCATCCTCCATCAGCTCCTGCATAATGACCAGAGGAAGGGAGGTGCAAGGGAGAGACTGGCTTGCAATATGGGAAAGTGGGGAAGGGTAGTCCAAATCCCATGGCCTCCCTCTTGAAAACAAGCCCATACAACGGGTCTGAGGAGGACTCTTGGTAGCACCACTGCTCCTCCGTCTCTGGTCCCTCAGCAAGTACACCATGCAGGATGTGCAAAGATCTGCTGCAGAACTCACTAGCAGGCACAGCCAAAGTTTTCTATTCCCAAACCCTAAACCAAACCTCCTAGTTAAGCCATCATTCCCACAGCACGTGGGAAAATATCAAGCTTGCCTCATTAGGAGAACACCTGGATTTTCTATGGTTGCTTAATTTCCCTGGAGAATGGTATTTCCCAAATGAGGGAAATATACTTTGGAATTTCTCCTATCCCCAAGATAAAAGAGAGCAGCAACTTCAGTCAAAAACTCATTTCTTTAGCAGGGCATGGATGCATGAACCTGTAGTCTCAGCTACCAGGGAGGCTGAGGCAGGAGGATCACTTGAATCCAGGAGTCCAAGGCTACAGTGAGCCATGATCATGCCACTGCACACCAGCCTAAGTGACAGAGCAAGACCTTGTTTCTCAAAAGAAAAAAAAAATTCCTTGGGTTATGAGCAACTAGTATCTCTAAAGCAGATATTTGGTATATTTGGTACACCAACCCCAATGGTGTGCCCATCCAAACTGCCCTCCTTCCAGTCTAGGCAGAGCTATTCTGGCAACTTCCAATAACTAGATTTCCCCAGAATGTCTTATTTTGCTGTTGTTTGTTGTGGTTTTACGTTGAGGTCTACGATCTTACAACTTTTGGAAGTGAGTGCTCCTTCAGGGTGTCATGTTTGTCTCATGGTATCATGCACGTCTCAGATAGATCAAGCCAAGTGTAGTCTAAGGGCTGCATTTGAAGAACTCTTTGAACATGCAGATTAGGGACACAATTCAAATTTTAACATTATGAAAATATTTCCAGGTTGTTTCTTTGTGATAAAGGACATAGGCAAGTGAAAAAATACTTTCAATTAGAGAATAGGGTAAGATCCACAGCAGATCTTGGTTCTCAGAAGTGAATTATATGACGCTTAGGTTGAGCTGATGCCTAAACTATTGTAATAACATCCACTTGTGATAAATTCTAACCTGATGGAAGAGAAGCACAGTAATACAACAAAGGCTTAGAGCATGAGCAAATTAGACTAGGAAGATGATCTTATGACAAGCACACTCTGTTCCTCTAACAGGCCCTTTTGTCCTCCTTACTAAGCCTGGAAGAATCCTTTTGACTCTTAATGCAACAGAAAGAATATCCAGGACTCAGTCCTGAGTGAGACCTGTGAGCAGTGAAGCAATCATCCAATAATCAGATATGACTTTTGAGGCAACCTGACTGAGCTCATGCAGTCATTTCATGGATGGACCTTCTGTGTTCTCTGTCCTGGGGATACTCCTGCCCCTATGGAGTTGCCACCACACTTCCTGAAGCTCATCAACAGAGATCTTTCCACGAGGCACACCTTTACATTTATAAAAGTGCAAATAGCCTGGGAAGTATGATTATCTCGTTAACTAAAAAATTGTAACAATTTCTGTGGGTTCTTAGTTGCTCCATCTACATTTAAATGTTGAAAATTCATTCCAGCCATACCTTGAAATCCTCTGTAGTACCTGGCACAGTATTCTGCACATAAGAACTTAATGAATTAATTAAAAGGAAGAGCTGGGGGCAATTAGGGGAGAACTGGTTACTTGAGAGAACGGGGGCAGGGAGAAAAGGAAGAGGCTGATGGAACCAGAAGAGGAGAAAGGGAAGAGGTTTCTGCTCACTTCTTTGTTTTGTAGAGTGCAGCAGCAGTCGTGTACCATGAGTGGAACTTCTGAGATCATTCCCTGCATTTCTATCCTGCAGCTCCTCTTACTTATAACTGATCATCTATTCTGTTTCAGCCATGGACAACCCTGTGGATCTGATTGCTACCAACATCACTCCAACAGAAGCCCTGCTGCAGTGGAAGGCGCCAGTGGGTGAGGTGGAGAACTACGTCATTGTTCTTACACACTTTGCAGGTGGGTGTCTGCAGGCCTGCAGATCAGGCAGGTGGGAATGGTGGGAATTGGAGCTACAGACCAGTATGATGTGAATAAACAAAACATTTTTTCAATCCGAAGGACAGATTAGAAATGTTCCTACTTCAGGTATACAATGAAGCCCTCAAGATATGCCCAAACTCTAGGCTGGGCGTTGTGGCTCATACTTGTAATCCCAACACTTTGGGAGGCCAAGGCAGATGGATCACTTGAGGTAAGGAGTTCAAGACCAGCCTGGCCAACATGGTGAAACCCCATCTCTTCTGAAAATATGAAAATTAGCTGGGAGTGGTGGCGCACACCTGTAGTCCCAGCTACTTGGGAGGCTGAGGCAAGAGAATCACTTGAAGCCAGGAAGTGGAGGTTACAGTGAGCCAAGATCGTGCCATTGCACTCCAGCCTGGAGTCATAGCGAGACTCCATCTCAAAAAAAAAAAAAAAAAAAAAAAAAGATATTCCCAAACTCTGCAAACTGTATCAAATCTAGGAACTGAGAAAGCTGAATCTGAAAGGTACAAGAAAGGCATGTAACCAAGGGCAAGTACAAAATCAGAGCAATAGCACTAGGAGGACAAAACTCAGAACAGAGCTAAGACTTGCCCCCAAAATGCGACAAACAAGAAAGCAGGCTTTTCTAAATATTTGCAGAGCAAGAAAAACACTGAAGATATAGGACCAAGTTTGGAACAGATAGTACAGGATAACAGGTGACAAAAGATTCAGGACAGCTAAACTCTTCTGTTGTTTTTATCTTCTCTATTCACATCCAGCCCAACAGGTTTAACTAACACAAAATCTTGAATTTCACTGTCTTCTGCATCATGCTTGTTCACCTTACACCAGTTGAAGCTGAACAGAACGGAGAAGCCCAAAGCAAAATAGTACTGAGTCCTTCAAGTCTCTAGGCTTAGGGAAGTTCTTTCCCTGCCTACATCAAACATGTGATCATGGAATTGTTTTGGGTTATATTCAGGAATCCAGAGAACAAAGACACCAGAAGACAGAAGGCAGGCAGATGTCTTGGTTTTCAAAAATGGCAGAGAAAGCCAATTCTGTAAGCTGCAAAGAAGTAAACTTATTGTCAAATCTTAGGAAGGTAAAAACTAAAACAGACAATTACACAACTTGGGAAAGGAATTACTGATTACCATATATCAGCACAGGTTCACTGAGAATAAGTTTTATCAAAACTACTTTATGTCATTGTTTTCACTGACAAATCTGGTAGTTCATTTGTATTTCATCAAGGCATTAGAAAACCCCACTTATCACTCAGTCCTTAGTTAACATGGAAAAATACATGAAAGGTCATATTTGGAGTTAGCTGGGACTGTCGTTGAATGAATGACCCTCCATGAAGAAGGGATATCATTACTATGGATATGTCCTAACCCCTCTGTGAGCATGCACAATCCATGTCAGTTCCTGTCACCCCTCCTTGCATAACATGATCCCGCATTTTCAAATAATCATCATGCTTTCTCAAGCGTCCATGCATTTGCACATGCTATTTCTTTCACCAGGAAACTCCCCCACTTGTCTGCCTAGAAAACCCATCCCTCAAGTCTTGGTTTCAACCCTATCTCTTCTGTCAAAGCTTCCCTGAAGGCAGTCAGACATATCTGCTCACAGACACAAAACACACAACTCCAACATAGCAATGAACTTCCATTCATTCCACAAATACTCTTGATGCCCTCCCATGCGCCATACACTCTACAAGGCTATAAGGATTCAGAAACAAAAATTGAGTTCTCATCTTTGTGGAACTCACTTCTAATGATGTTGCAGAGAAGTAAATAGTTACAACTTGATGTGAGCAGTGTATGCTATAGACATGCACAGAACACCATGGGCCATGTCCAATGGGCTACTATGATTGGTGTCAAGCTGTGGAGGGAAAGAAAGAAGAAAAGTCTCAGATAAAGTGAAAGAAGAAAAGGTGAAGAAAGGTAATTTCAAGAAATAAGAGCAGACTGTGGGCATTTGCAGAGATGTGAGAGTGTGAGAAGTCTGAAGAACTGCCATAATTTGGTATGGCTGGAGCATTGATCAATGGCATGATGTGCAAAGGGGGACATTAAAAAGATGATATCCTTATATATGCTCTTCCAAAGCTTAAGCATTAGTTTGAATTTTAACTTGTTTGTATAACTTTAGACCACAAGAAACTTGAAATCTCAAAGCCCTACCTAGTCTGAAAATGTGCCTAGCAAACTGTTAAACACTAAATAATTTCCAAGTATTCTAATTGCGCAACAGAGGAGTTGACCCTGAACTAATGAACAGTTTTATCAACAGCTTGAATGAATTCAGAGAAGACATGCTTACCAAGTTTGTGTATAAAACAAAATTGTGATCAATAGAATCCAAGTTCAAAAATATTTTAATAAACTGAAACAGTGGCCCAAAACTCAATCAACAAGGCAAAATGCAATAGAAATAAATGCAAAGCTCTGCCCATGGTTATAAAAAATCAACTAACAAAATTGGATTGGGAAGTAGGGGGAGTGGTTACAAAGAAAGTCTTTTATTAGCAATAATCTTGGCATGTGACAACAATATCACAACGCATTCCCAAAACCTAACTAATAATTTAAGTGGCACAAGTGCAGACTGATCCTGTTTATTTCACTTGTCAGTACCTCTCAATTATTGTTCTCAGTTCTCTGAGTTTTGGACTTTAGCAGGAACACTGATAAACTGTTACTTGTTCAGAGAAAAGTAGACAGAACTGTGAAGATTTTTAAATTGTCACATAAATGTTATGGGAAGTAGGGGCTGAATTTTCTGTCCAGTGAAGAGAGAACTTGATTAGAAGGATGGTGGAGAGGAAGGGGTCATGTAGACAAAAGACTAGATTTATCCTTTATGACTCCAGAGACCTGAATAGAAGTTATAGAGAAGACAATTTGACCTGCACATAAAGAACACTTTTTTTCAATTACAATATAAGAGATGAGAGGGGAATCCTTGCATGGAGTAAGATACTAAGCTAGATAACCTATGAAAGATTTTTTTCCAAAATTCTCTAGTAGTAAATCCATGTGAAATGCCTTTGGATTTGGTAGGTCTTTCTTAAACTGAGTAGCCTTATTCAACCCTTATTCATATTCATCTGAGTTCAGTTGCTGGAGAGACCATCCTGGTTGACGGAGTCAGTGAAGAATTTCGGCTTGTTGACCTGCTTCCTAGCACCCACTATACTGCCACCATGTATGCCACCAATGGGCCTCTCACCAGTGGCACCATCAGCACCAACTTCTCTACTCGTGAGTACATGGTCATCTACATACCCGAATCCCTGGGGACTTTTGTGGAAATGACCAGTTTTCTTGTGGTGGACTAGATTATCACCTGTAGGCTTTGGACAGAGCAGCTATGAGCTGTTCTTATTTGGGCTGACTACAGCCCAAATTCAGTGAAACTGAGCTGCAATTTTTGGCCAGCAGACACATGTCTTTTTCTGCTCTCGCCCTGGGTGACAGCAGAAGAACCAGGTCAAGAGAGGTCTGTACTTGGAATGCATCTGCCCCAGAAAATTCTGATGGATATTAAAAGACTAGATATCTAGGAAAGAGCTGCTGAGTAGAGTGATGAATAGGAGAAAGTAGACAAGGTAACATGTGGAAACACAAGTTCACGAGTGAACGAGCAGACATGAGAATGTATCAGGGTCAGGATCTCAGGCATAGAGGGTCAGTGTGGAAGATGTCACACCCAAGCCTAGAGGCCCTGTGAGGGAAGGGGAAGTAGCTGCAAGAATGATCGTGGTACTGTATGATTATCATCTGACCCAGGAGCACCCTTTATGCTCCTGTCCAAGCCAGAGCGGGGGTTAGCATCTGAGCAATCCCAAGACCAAAGAGGTGGGCAAACAGATACCCATGCCTGAAATCAAGCAGGGGGAGGAGCTGGAGAGGCAGGCATGCCCTGGCACTTTCTCCTCTTTGTAGTCCTAGACCCTCCAGCAAACCTGACAGCCAGTGAAGTCACCAGACAAAGTGCCCTGATCTCCTGGCAGCCTCCCAGGGCAGAGATTGAAAATTATGTCTTGACCTACAAATCCACCGATGGAAGCCGCAAGGTGAGATTTTGCTGGAAAGGGAAAAGACCATTTCTCCCAAGTGAGGTCATGTGGAAACTGACTAGTGGAGTGACCATGGGACGTTGGAGGGAGGGGGAAGGAAGGAACCCACAGGGAACTCATCAGCTTCCCATCAAGGATACCCAGCCTGCTGTTGATGAGACAGCCCTGGTCTGCAAGCCAGAAGATTTGGATGATAGTCTTAGCTCTACTATTACTCTCTCCGTAAGTTGAGGCAAAGGACTAAACCTCTTCAAGGCTTGCTTTCTTCTCTAGCTAATGAGGGTCTCTACCCCTGCAACTTCACTGGGTTGTGCTGGTGCTTCCAATACAATGACACAAAGTACATTGGAAACTCCCAAGTACACGATATTGGAATAATTTTTCAACAACAGGACGGAGGAAACATGAGCTGGATACCAAATTCAATGGCTTTTATGCCTCTTGATAAACATTAGAAAAGTGGTATCTGTGTAGCCTACAGTAAAGACAAAACAAATTTTTGTTTTATTTCATCAGTTGAAACAGTTCATCCAGAACACTGATTTTCAAGTTTTTGTTAGTGAAGCAACCTCTTTTTAAAGGGAAATCATATGCAGAGTTAGTCTCCTTGATAGAAGTAAGGAGGACTTAACCAGGCACGGTGGCTCAAGCCTGTAATCCCAGCACTTTGGGAGGCCGAGATGGGCGGATCACGAGGTCAGGAGATCGAGACCATCCTGGCTAACACGGTGAAACCCCGTCTCTACTAAAAAAATACAAAAAACTGGCCGGGCGCGGTGGCTCACGCCTGTAATCCCAGCACTTTGGGAGGCCGAGACGGGTGGATCACGAGGTCAGGAGATCGAGACCATCCTGGCTAACACGGTGAAACCCCGTCTCTACTAAAAAAATACAAAAAACTAGCCGGGCGACGTGGCGGGCGCCTGTAGTCCCAGCTACTCGGGAGGCTGAGGCAGGAGAATGGCGTAAACCCGGGAGGCGGAGCTTGCAGTGAGCTGAGATCCGGCCACTGCACTCCAGCCTGGGCGACAGAGCGAGACTCCGTCTCAAAAAAAAAAAAAAAAAAAGAAGGAGGACTTGGATCCCGCTTCCTGAGCTCTTTCTCTGCTCTCAAGCAAGTCCAGTGCAATCTGAAAACTTCTAGATTCAATAATGCAGGTATCTAAATTTATCCCAGTGTGCATTCCTGAGATAGGAGCTAGCCTAAATCTCACATGGGAGCTCTCCTCTCTGCTTATTGGTGCAGTAATCCTTATTGTGGGATGGAGAGGATGATAATGGCCATTGCAGTACTAACCTAACTGCCCATAGGATTTGAACTTCCCTTCCCTACTTTCCCCAATTGCAAGCCAGTTGCTCCCTTCCACCACCCTTCCTTTGGCTCATCATACAGGAGCTGATTGTGGATGCAGAAGACACGTGGATTCGACTGGAGGGCCTGTTAGAGAACACAGACTACACGGTGCTCCTGCAGGCAGCACAGGATACTGCGTGGAGCAGCATCACCTCCACCGCCTTCACCACAGGTGAGGGAGCATGGCCACTTTGATGCCTTCTTCTCCACTTCCTGATGTTTGGCTCCTCAGCAGCCTCTGCTGAGACTTGCCCTGGGAGCAGTTTATCAAAAAAGCTCAATTACCTCTTCCTTCTTTCCCCCTTTCCAATCCCCTACCCTACCAGTAAACCTCTCACTAACAAAGTAACCACAGGAAGCAGCAGCACAACACCCTGGTCCACCCAGACCAATTAAATGCACCAAGTAAAGACATCAGGTTCTGGCTGGACGCGGTGACTCACACCTGTAATCCCAGCACTTCGAGCCTAGGCAGCCGAATTACCTGAGGTCAGGAGTTTGAGACCAGCCTGGCCAACATGATAAAACCCCGTCTCTACTGAAAATACAAAAATTAGTTGGGCATGGTGGTATGCGCCTGTAATCCCAGCTATTTTGGAGGCTGAGGCAAGAGAATCACTTGAACTCAGGAGGCAGAGGTTGCAGTGAGCCACGATCATGCCACTGTACTCCAGCCTGGGTGAGACTCCATCTCAAAAATAAATAAATAAATAAAAATAAAAAACATCAGGTTCCTCCTAGTTCAGATTTTCTGCAAGTGTTTTTCCAGCAAAGTTTATCTTTCTCTTCCTCCTTCCTCTGCTACCTGTAATCAGAGACTCACTTAGTAAAAGCAGCAGTAGTAAACCCTCAACATTAAACCTGCAGCTCTTCTCCATACACAAAGCACTTTTACATTCCTATGGTCTCACTCAGTTCTTGTATAACAAGTGGTCAGGAAGGCCTATGATCCCCATTCTACAGATGATGAAACCAAGGTTCATGGAAGCCAAAGACTTACATGGCTAGTAAGTAGCTGAGTCAGAACTTGAACCCAGGTCTTCTACTTCTAAATGCAGCTGTTCCGGCTGCATTCCCTCCTTAAGTCAGCAGAAGATACTTGAAAAACGCCGCTAAAGGATTTTTTAAAAGTCCTAATATCTATAACAGGAAATAACCTAATACCTGACTTTTGAGAATTACTTGCCAAGTACTGTTTAACTGAATTACATGTATTATCTAATGTAATCCTCACAACAGCCTACGTGGTGTGTATTACCATCTCTATTTTTTACAAATGAAGAAATTGGGCCCCAGAGAGGTGAAGTAACTCACCCAAGATCCCATAGCTCTTAAGTAGGGGAGCTGGAATTTGACCCCAGATGTTTCAGTTCTGGGGTCTATGCTATTAATGTTTCTCTCTACCACCTCCCACTGTGCCTCTCTACAGTCCATAATGTGAGGCTGCCAAGCCCTGACTTTGAATTCTCTTCCTGCCCCACATTATGGGGTTATGGCTGTGCATACATGTGAGGCAAACCTGAGCATGTCCCATATACTCAGCCACATTCTGCCTGCCATGTCAGAGCACCAGAATGACTGGATTCCTGTCCATGCCCCAGAGCCTCTTCCTCCATCCCCAGAAAGGTGAAAGTTCCCCATCCCCACCAGGTGTCTCCCCCACTACACTTGTTCTAAATGACAAAGCAAGACACTGATCAGACATAAGAAAATGTCCTCAGTAGTTCTATAGAGTGCTGAGATTGTGAACAAGTCCTTTTCTTCCTTTTTTTACACCTTTCAATATATCACAAAGTATCTTCAATGAGCATATTAACCAGAAAAACAAATGTTCTAATTAAAAATAATAATAAACTTTGGGCACACAAACAAGACATGAATTGAAGATGTATCTTTACCAAGTGGAATTTAGAAGACACTTGATCTCTTTTATGGGGCTGGAGTCAATTATGCTCCCCCTCCATGCTCTTTCAAAGATGTCTGATCTCAGAACTAAGGTGTTACCCTCTTCTTGTTAAGCCCTTCCCTGCACATTCTCAGGTTAATTAAAGAGGCCTCCATGGTCCTCTTTTCCACGCTACCACTTAAAGACCCACGGGTTGGAGCTTTCCATTGAATTAAGAATTTCTTTTCTATAAAAAGGACACAGATGACAGACACTTAAACCGAGCTCCCAATTTGCATATTTATTAGGTCTAAATTAATCATTTTATCCCCAAAATGCATGGGTTTTAATGTTTGCTCAGTGTAGTATGGGCTTTTAATTCCCACCCTGGTGATGCCACAGCTAGCAGTTGTGAGCAGTATGACAATGTGCCTGAAGTCTCTGTGGCATTTTACAGCTGTGCCTCACTCCAGACCCACCTGGGCTGTAAAAGTAAACCAGCTTCTGTGCCCCTCACTGCCCTCTCTTAGATGCAGCTGCGCCAAGGGATGTGCAATTTTTTGGATCTGGGATCCCAAATCCAGCGGGGGCCTCAGTAGGATCAAATAAGCAGAAGATTAACAACACACATGGAAATCGGGAGAGGAGGCAGAATAATGACTTCGTTTGGTGGACAGTTCAGGGGACCAGCAGGATGTATTTAGGTTGTTTATTTGTTTTTACAAGACTCCAGTTGACACCAGGCTCTTGGGGCATGACCAATACCAACTCAGAAAGGGGAAAACAAAAAAGCCCAATTTCCTATGCAGTGAGTGTAGCTACTGACTGAGCAGCTCCATGTAGTTTATATTATTACTTCTGTGTTACATGGCAAAGATATGTCTGTGTTTGGAAGCTTTTGCAGTTTTACTGGAAAGCTCAAATTTAAATGTAAGTCGCTGATGCATACCAAACTCTGCTGGCTTTGTCTTGGAGATTTATCGGAACTCATTGAAATGACTGGTTTCAGAATGAAAGATTCTTGGGCAGAAATAATGCATGTGAAAGTACCTTGCACAAAGCCTGGCACATTCCAGACATAATAGATGGTGGTTAAATTGAATAGTCAAATCTCAGCTGCAGAGCAGAGAAGAGGGGTCTCTGATAAAACAAAGCCTAAGGCGATTTTTAATACCCCTTGTAGGGATAGCGCAGGCAAAGAGGTATAGCCTTCAAGAGTACGATGCCCAAATTCCCTCTAACTTCAGGCTCTGCCAGCCACCTCAATGCAAATTTCCCTGAATAAATTCCACTAGGCTACATAGTCATTTGCAGGTTAATATTAATAAGCTCTCATTGCCTATGCCACCTCTCTATCCCAAAGTTTTCTACTTCTGCCCAAGGGCAAATTTTATTAAGGAGGAAGAGAATACAAGGGTATCAGCTTCCAAACTTGGTGGGGTGGGAATGGGGACATTGCCAATAAGGAAAAGCAAAATTGAAGAGCAGTGTATCTTCACTTACATGCAAGACTGGAGTGCTGCCAGTTAGGACCCCACAGGCATGAACTACTCTTGCTGAGCAAGAAGTCTGAGAAACACTAGAAGCCTCCCAGGTGATCGCAAGCCAGGACTAATGGATTTAGAGGCTAATTTCTTTTTATCAATTAGCATCCTTTTCAACTTCATTGACAGTACCTGAGTTTGCCACTTAGCAGTATCCTACTCTTAGGATGGGTTGATATCAGCTCATCATTCTGAGCGTTATCTATGCCTTCTCTGATGAAACAACAGAGCTTAAAGTTTGGCCCCAAAGTTGCCTCTATCCACTGATAAACCTTCACCTTGTCCTGAGTGGACCGTAAGAGGTTCATTGTAAGCAAGATGCCTACCTGATGGCCTGGAAAAGAGTTAAGATGTAAAAAAATAATAATAAAACCAAAAAAGAGAAGAACAGAAAAGAACTGGCACTCACAAACCCTCAAAAACCTCCTTTGATCAAGATGTCTTCCCTTGTTGTGTTTCTGCCACATAACGTAAGTCCATTTCATTCTTTCCATCATGCTAACAGCTTCCTGTCCTCTTGTCTCTGGTGTTTGCACAAGACTCTGGAGGGAATTAAATACAAGTAGTATGGAAGAGAAGAAAACATGGATACATTATTTATAATTTACTGTCGCCTGAAATTTCATCCAAGGTCTACTTGTCTTTTAGAGATATGAATATAAATGAGGAAACAAATATTCCCCACAGAGCAGCCAGGACTTGGTGAAATGATTGTCTGAGAGGCAGTTTCGTTGTCTCTTTTAATACTATAAAAAGCAAACAAAGTTCTCGTTAAAGCTTGCCCTAAGAGACAGTGAGCACTATAAAATAGGTTATCTTGACCTTGAGGTTAAGTGAAAACAATCATTTGCAGAGGTACCCAGAGATGGATAATAAGAAGTTTTCTTCTATTACCTTTGCTCCAATTCTTGCCCTCCCACATCCAGGCTGAGCTGTTCTGGGGGCTTTTTAAGAAAACTTTGGAGTCTAACACAAGATTCAGCTTTTGAGGTTGTGAAAATTAATGAAGATTGGCAAACACACGCTCTGGAACAATAGATGGCAGATCATGGAAACTCACATACTTATCAGATAGACATTCTAGTTAGAAAGGAAAGCCTCATGATCACTATCCACAGCTGTCTATCCTCAGATATGCCACAAATCCTTTTCACCAAAGTGAAGAGGTGATGGGGCTTCTCTCTGCTCCACTGTTTAGAAACAGCTTGAGTTCTTGCTTTATTAAGACAAACAAACCCCTAAAAGGAGAAGTCTACCTTCTTTCTCTGGGACCCGGCTGTGGAGAAGGAAGTAGGGCACTAATTATTCCATTTGAACAAACCATTTCCATGCATGTCCAAAATTAATAGAAGGATAGGTGTCAGATCAGAGGTTTCAATTAATCACACTGCACAGTTTATCACACAGCACCCATGTCAATCTCCAACAAGGTCCCAGTTTGTAATTACTCATTTATTTCCTTTTACCCTCTTCTCCTCTTCCACCTTCCATAGGCAAGCATTCTGATACATTAAATTTGTGTCCTTTTGTTGTATTTTTGAAAAATGTGTTATTGTAAAATTACTTTGAGTATATTTTAAATATGTATAAACGGTATTGGGTTACATAATTCATTCCCTATTCTCATAGTTTTTGCTCAGCACTGTTTTTCAGACCCATGTGCGTTGTCATACATCTAGATAGTCTTTTGCTTCCAACTGTTGCAAAATACTGCATGGTGGGCACCCATCTTATTTTATCTCCCCATTCTCCTGAAAATGGACATCAGATTGTCTCCAACCTTCCACCACCACAAATGGTGCTGCAGTAAATACTTTGTACATGTCCACTTATGAATCACTAAGGCATTGCCTTCTGGAATATATGCCCAGAAGAGGAATTGCTGGGTCATAGGGAATGTGTTTACATAGTTTAAATATGTACTGCTCTCCCACATGGCTGTACTAGTCTACACCCCCTCCAACAGTGCACAAAAGCTCCTATTTCCTAATGACATGTATCATTCCAAATGCCTTGACATGGCCCAGCTTTGTCATTTTTGATAATCTCATAGAGATAATTGATATCTCATTTTTTAGTTGAATGTCTTTAATAATTAGTTTGAGTTTAAACATCTCTTCATATGTTTATTAGTCTTTTGAGTGTTATTTTCCTCTAAATTGCCTGCTCATATAGTTTGTCAATTTTCTTTCAGGTTCCTGTACTAAATATTAGCTATTATTATTTGAGCTTTTGAAACCTTTCTTAAGAAGTCTTTCTCTGCATGTCAGCCAAAAGGTTTTCTTCAATGTGTTCTGCTATTAACTTTCTAGATTTATTTCTTTATATTTAGTCTATTTTATACTGGTATTAGTTGAGGATACAGTTTCCTTTTTCTTTCTATAGTGAACCAGTTCTCCTAACATCATTTATTGAATAATCCATCTGTTCTGTATTGGTTTGCGGTGCTTCACTGTATATTAAGTTCCCATATGTACATGGATCTCTCTTTGACATCTGAACTCCCTATTCTACTCTCAGGTCTATTTTTCCATTCTTTTGCAAATACCACATTGTGTTTTTATAACTATAGCTTAATATATTAATATATGGTAAAACAAGTTTCCTTAGTTTTCTTTTTCGAGGTTGACTCACCTAATTGGTGACCTTTATTTTTCCAAAGGCATCATAGTTTAACAAGTTTAGTTTATCAAGTTTATCAAGTCTCCCCCTCAAAATTTTTAACTTGAATTTAGATTGAAATTACAATGAATTTATAAATTAATTTGGGGAGAACTGATATCTTTGTAATATTACAGTCATCCCTTCTCAAGGCCTATAATGCATTTTCATTTGTTCAAATCATCCTTATTTTTAATAGAGTTGTAAGTTTTTCCTTTATATTCATAACAAACATTCTATATGTTCTTGGTTAATTTCTGAATGTTTTATTTTTTATTGCTGATAATTTTTGTCTAATTTAAAAATATATATTTTCTAGTTGGTTATTACCAATGTAGAAAAATACCATTACTTTTTTATATCAATCCAGTATCTAGCAATCCTGCTGAACTCTCTTACTGATTCTAAGTATCTATTGTTTCTGTTAATATTTGTAGGTAAATGTTTTATGTCATCTACAAATAATGGCAATTTTATTTCTGTACTTCTAATTCTTATACCTCTTATTTTCTTTTCTTATCACATTACCTAGGACGTCCTGAACTACGTTAAATAGTGACAGCAATATTAGGTACTTTGACTTTAGTTGCATTCTCAAAAGGAATGTAACTAAAGCATTATCATATTGCATAATCTTTGCTAAATCTTCCTTTTTAAACTTCCTTTTGATAAAAATTAAAATTAAATTAAAAATAAAAAGCCTATTTAGGCCAGGCGCAGTGACTCACACCTATAATCCCAGCACTTTGGAAGCAGACAGATCACTTGAGGTCAGGTGGTCGAGAATAGCCTGGGCAACATAACGAAGCCTGTCTCTACTAAAGATACATAAGTTAGCTGGGCATGGTGGTGCACACCTATAATTCCAGCTACTCAGGAGGCTGAGACAAGAGAATCACTTGACCCTGGGAGGTGGAGGCTGCTGTGAGCCAAGATGGCATCACTGCACTCCAGCCTGAGCAACAGAGCAAGACCCTGTCTCAAATAAAACAAAATAAAATAAAATAAAACAACAACAAAAAATAAAACAAACAAAAAAACCTATTTAATTTTTTCTAAAATAAAGAAAATATATAATTGGTTAACCTTAAGTAAACACAAATAGTGTTTGTTTAGATTTGAGTTTTAAAACATTTATCAAGGTATAGAATTTTCTTCTAAGTTAAGAGTTTTTGTAATAAGCTTTGTTGTTAAACTTTATCAAATGGTTTTTATAATACCTGTTTAATTTATATTTTTTTATCAGTTAGTATACTAATGAAGTGAGTTATATTAATAGATTCTTTCTTGATAAATTAATTACAATCCTTAGAGAAATCTCACCTGAATATGATTTGTTAATGCACGGTTATATATGGTTAGCTACTATCCGTTTAGACTTTTCACATCTACAGTCATAAATGAAACTGGCCTATATATTTTTTTTCTTGTGTATACCTCTTTATTGGGTTTTGAAATCCATGTTCACTAATCTCACTTTAAAAAGAAACAAAACAAAAGTTAGACAGCTTCATTTTTTCACTTTTTTCTTTTTTGTTTCTTATTTTTTTTTTTTTTTCTTTTGTGGAATAACTTGTTCAGGACAGAACTCATCACTAAAACCACCTGGGCACGTTGTTGTTGTTTTGTTTGTGTCTTTCTGTTTCTTTGTTTTTGGAATGGGAAACATTTGACTACCACGTCTAAGTTTTTAAAATTAATTATCCATCCATGCTCTTTCTTTCTTCTTTTACCAGTTTTGACCCTTTATAAATTTTTGGAAATGTATTCATTTCATCTGAGTTCCAGAATTTAGTAGCATAAAATTCTTCATAAGACTTTTCATTGTTTTTTTTTGTATCTCTACCGCATCTGTAGCTATTTTTCCTTTTTCATTTTTTTCATATTCTGTCTTTACTTCTCAATCTTCCCAGTGATATATTTCTTTTATTAATGTTTTCAAAGAACAAGACTTTAGATTTCAGATCCATAGTTATGTTTGTTTATCCCTCCTCCTTTCTTAAATGTGTCAATATGGTATCTTCATGTAACAATCCAAGTACTTGAGCACCCTCTCAAATCCCTCTGGACTCTTTCCTCCCTACCTGCTTCACCTCCCCACAAACAAGCCCTGTCTAGGTTTTGGCTCTGGATTCTAATGGATAGGCTTTCTCTTTTCTCTCTGTTAATTATAGCCTTTTATTTAAGACAATATAAATAAAGTTTTTCCAAGTAGTTAATCATTCTTACTTTTCACATCTCTAGAACTTATCACTCTTATTTGTGTTCTCTAAATTTTCAATAATGGATTTTGTAAGGCAAACCTTCTTCAATTTCATATGCCCGAGGAACTTTTGTATTTTTTTCATACATTTAAATTGTAATTTGATCAGATATAAAATACTACCTAAAAATATTTGCTCCCATCATATTTAAAAATTTTTTCCATTGTCTTCTCAAATGCAGGGTTGCCATTGAGAAGTTGAATGTTAATCAGCTTCTTGTTCTTCTGTAGGTGGTCTACTTTTTCTTTGTAGAAGCTTTAAAAACAGTGTTTCTTTCTTTTTGCAACTCTTACACTTCATTATATGTCTTGAAGTTCATTTATCTTTTTATCTCCAGTTTCACAGTCTATACACTCTTTAAATCTGATCTATTTCATCTTTAATTCTAAGACATTTATCTTCATTATTTATTTAAGCACTTTCTCCTTTTTTACTTTTCTTTTTAGGACTTCTATTAGCTAGATGTTGAAATACATAGTCTATCCTCCAAATGCCTTAGCTTTTTTTTTTTTTTTTTAATTATACTTTAAGTTCTAGGGTATATGTGCATAACGTGCAGGTTTGTTACATATGTATACTTGTGCCATGTTGGTGTGCTGCACCCATCAACTCGTCAGCACCCACCAATTCATCATTTATATCAGGTATAACTGCCAATGCAATCCCTCCCCCCTCCCCCCTCCCCATGATAGGCCCCGATGTGTGATGTTCCCCTTCCTGAGTCCAAGTGATGTCATTGTTCAGTTCCCACCTATGAGTGAGAACATGCAGTGTTTGGTTTTCTGTTCTTGTGATAGTTTGCTAAGAATGATGGTTTCCAGCTGCATCCATGTCCCTACAAAGGACACAACTCATCCTTTTTTATGGCTGCATAATATTCCATGGTGTATGTGTGCCACATTTTCTTAATCCAGTCTGTCACAGATGGACATTTGGGTTGATTCCAAGTCTTTGCTATTGTGAATAGTGCCGCAATAAACATGTGTGTGCATGTGTCTTTATAGCAGCATGATTTATAATCCTTTGGGTATATACCCAGTAGTGGGATGGCTGGGTCATATGGTACATCTAGTTCTAGATCCTTGAGGAATCGCCATACTGTTTTCCATAATGGTTGAATGGGGAATTTACAATCCCACCAACAGTGTAAAAGTGTTCCTATTTCTCCACATCCTCTCCAGCACCTGTTGTTTCCTGACTTTTTAATGATTGCCATTCTAACTGGTGTGAGATGGTATCTCATTGTGGTTTTGATTTGCATCTCTCTGATGGCCAGTGATGATGAGCATTTTTTCATGTGTCTGTTGGCTGTATGAATGTCTTCTTTTGAGAAATGTCAGTTCATATCCTTTGCCCACTTTTTGACGGGGTTGTTTTTTTCTTGTAAATTTGTTTGAGTTCTTTGTAGATTCTGGATATTAGCCCTTTGTCAGATGAGTAGATTGCAAAAATTTTCTCCCATTCTGTAGGTTGCCTGTTCACTCTGATGGTAGTTTCTTTTGCTGTGCAGAAGCTCTTTAGTTTAATTAGATCCCATTTGTCAATTTTGGCTTTTGCTGCCATTGCTTTTGGTGTTTTAGACATGAAGTCCTTGCCCATGCCTATGTCCTGAATGGTACTACCTAGGTTTTCTTCTAGGGTTTTTATGGTATTAGGTCTAACATTTAAGTCTCTAATCCATCTTGAATTTCGTATAAGGAGTAAGGAAAGGATCCAGTTTCAGCTTTCTACTTATGGCTAGCCAATTTTCTCAGCACCATTTATTAAATAGGGAATCCTTTCCCCATTTCTTGTTTCTCTCAGGTTTGTCAAAGATCAGATGGCTGTAGATGTGTGGTATTATTTCTGAGGACTCTGTTCTGTTCCATTGGTCTATATCTCTGTTTTGGTACCAGTACCATGCTGTTTTGGTTACTGTGGCCTTGTAGTATAGTTTGAAGTCAGGTAGCGTGATGCCTCCAGCTTTGTTCTTATGACTTAGGATTGTCTTGGCAATGTGGGCTCTTTTTTGGTTCCATATGAACTTTAAAGCAGTTTTTTCCAATTCTGTGAAGAAACTCATTGGTAGCTTGATGGGAATGGCATTGAATCTATCAATAACCTTGGGCAGTATGGCCATTTTCACAATATTGATTCTTCCTATCCATGAGCATGGTATGTTCTTCCATTTGTTTGTGTCCTCTTTTATTTCACTGAGCAGTGGTTTGTAGTTCTCCTTGAAGAGGTCCTTTACATCCCTTGTAAGTTGGATTCCTAGGTATTTTATTCTCATTGAAGCAATTGTGAATGGAAGTTCATTCATGATTTGGCTCTCTGTTTGTCTGTTACTGGTGTATAAGAATGCTTGTGATTTTTGCACATTAATTTTGTATCCTAAGACTTTGCTGAAGTTGCTTATCAGCTTAAGGAGATTTTGGGCTGAGACGATGGGGTTTTCTAAATATACAATCATGTCATCTGCAAACAGGGACAATTTGACTTCTTCTTTTCCTAACTGATACCCTTGATTTCTTTCTCTTGCCTGATTGCCCTAGCCAGAACTTCCAACACTATGTTGAATAGGAGTGGTGAGAGAGGGCATCCCTGTCTTGTGCCAGTTTTCAAAGGGAATTTTTCCAGTTTTTGCCCATTCAGTATGATATTGGCTGTGGGTTTCTCATAAATAGCTCTTATTATTTTGAGATACGTTCCATCAATACCGAATTTATTGAGCGTTTTTAGCATGAAGGGCTGTTGAATTTTGTCAAAAGCCTTTTCTGCATCTATTGAGATAATCATGTGGTCCTTGTCTTTGGTTCTGTTTATATGCTGGATTACGTTTATTGATTTGCATATGTTGAACCAGCCGTGCATCCCAGGGATGAAGCCCACTTGATCATGGTGAATAAGCTTTTTGATGTGCTGCTGAATTCAGTTTGCCAGTATTTTATTGAGGATTTTTGCATCGATGTTCATCAGGGATATTGGTCTAAAATTTTCTTTTTTTGTTGTGTCTCTGCCAGGCTTTGGTATCAGGATGATGTTGGCCTCATAAAATGAGTTAGGGAGGATTCCCTCTTTTTCAATTGATTGGAATAGTTTAAGAAGGAATGGTACCAGCTCCTCCTTGTACCTCTGGTAGAATTCAGCTGTGAATCCATCTGGTCCTGGACTTTTTTTGGTTGGTAGGCTACTAATATTGCCTCAATTTCAGAGCCTGCTATTGGTCTATTCAGGGATTCAACTTCTTCCTGGTTTAGTCTTGGGAGAGTGTAAGTGTCCAGGAAATTATCCATTTCTTCTAGATTTTCTAGTTGATTTGCGTAGAGGTGTTTATAGTATTCTCTGATGGTAGTTTGTATTTCTGTGGGGTCCATGGTGATATCCCCTTTATCATTTTTTATTGCGTCTATTTGATTCTTCTCTCTTTTCTTCTTTATTAGTCTTGCTAGCGGTCTGTCAATTTTGTTGATTTTTTCAAAAAACCAACTCCTGGATTCATTGATTTTTTGGGGGGTTTTTTGTGTCTCTATCTCCTTCAGTTCTGCTCTGATCTTAGTTATTTCTTGCCTTCTGCTAGCTTTTGAATGTGTTTGCTCTTGCTTCTCCAGTTCTTTGAATTGTGATGTTAGAGTGTCAATTTTAGATCTTTCCAGCTTTCTCTTGTGGGCATTTAGTACTATAAATTTCCCTCTACACACTGCTTTAAATATGTCCCAGAGATTCTGGTATGTTGTATCTTTGTTCTCATTGGTTTCAAAGAACATCTTTATTTCTGCCTTCATTTTGTTATGTACCCAGTAGTCATTCAGGAGCAGGTTGTTCAGTTTCCATGTAGTTGAGCGGTTTTGATTGAGTTTCTTAGTCCTGAGTTCTAGTTTGATTGCACTGTGGTCTGAGGGACAGTTTGTTATAATTTCTGTTCTTTTACATTTGCTAAGGAGTGCTTTACTTCCAATTATGTGGTCAATTTTGGAATAAGTGTGATGTGGTGCTGAGAAGAATGTATATTCTGTTGATTTGGGGTGGAGAGTTCTATAGATGTCTATTAGGTCCGCTTGGTGCAGAGATGAGTTCAATTCCTGGATATCCTTGTTAACTTTCTGTCTCATTGATCTGTCTAATGTTGACAGTGGAGTGTTGAAGTCTCCCATTATTATTGTATGGGAGTCTAAGTCTCTTTGTAAGTCTCTAAGGACTTGCTTTATGAATTTGGGTGCTCCTGTATTGGGTGCATATATATTTAGGAGAGTTAGCTCTTCCTGTTGAATTGATCCCTTTACCATTATGTAATGGCCTTCTTTGTCTCTTGTGATCTTTGATGGTTTAAAGTCTATTTTATCAGAGACTAGGATTGCAACCCCTGCTTTTTTTTGTTCTCCATTTGCTTAGTAGATCTTCCTCCATCCCTTTATTTTGAGCCTATGTATGTCTCTGCATGTGAGATGGGTCTCCTGAATACAGCAGACTGATGGGTCTTGACTCTTTATCCAGTTTGCCAGTCTGTGTCTTTTAATTGGAGCATTTAGTCCATTAACATTTAAGGTTAATATTGTTATGTGTGAACTTGATCCTGCCATTATGATATTAACTGGTTTTGCTCGTTAGTTGATGCAGTTTCTTCCTAGCCTCGATGGTCTTTACATTTTGGCATGTTTTTGCAATGGCTGGTACCGGTTGTTTTTTTCCATGTTTAGGGCTTCCTTCAGGGTCTCTTGTAAGGCAGGCCTGGTGGTGACAAAATCTCTAAGCATTTGCTTATCTGTAAAGGATTTTATTTCTCCTTCACTTATGAAACTTAGTTTGGCTGGATATGAAATTCTGGGTTAAAATTCTTTTCTTTAAGAACGTTGAATATTGGCCCCCACTCTCTTCTGGCTTGTAGAGTTTCTGCCGAGAGGTCTGCTGTTAGTCTGATGGGCTTCCCTTTGTGGGTAACCCGACCTTTCTCTCTGGCTGCCCTTAAGATTTTTTCCTTCATTTCAACTTTGGTGAATCTGGCAATTATGTGTCTTGGAGTTGCTCTTCTCGAGGAGTATCTTTGTGGTGTTCTCTGTATTTCCTGAATTTGAATGTTGGCCTGCCCTATTAGGTTGGGGAAGTTCTCCTGGATGATATCCTGAAGAGTGTTTTCCAACTTGGTTCCATTTTCCCCCTCACTTTCAGGTACCCCAATCAGACGTAGATTTGGTCTTTTTACATAATCCCATACTTCTTGTAGGCTTTGTTCATTTCTTTTTCTTCTTTTTTCTTTTGGTTTCTCTTCTCGCTTCATTTCATTCATTTGATCCTCAATCGCTGATACTCTTTCTTCCAGTTGATCGAGTCGGTTACTGAAGCTTGTGGATTTGTCACGTATTTCTCGTGTCATGGTTTTCATCTCTGTCATTTCATTTATGACCTTCTCTGCATTAATTATTCTAGCTATCAATTCTTCCACTCTTTTTTCAAGATTTTTAGTGTCTTTGCGCTGGGTGTGTAATTCCTCCTTTAGCTCTGAGAAGTTTGATGGACTGAAGCCTTCTTCTCTCATTTTGTCAAAGTCATTCTCTGACCAGCTTTGATCCGTTGCTGGCGATGAGCTGCGCTCCTTTGCAGGAGGAGATGCGCTCTTATTTCTTGAATTTCCAGCTTTTCTGCCCTGCTTCTTCCCCATCTTCGTGGTTTTATCTGCCTCTGGTCTTTGATGATGGTGACGTACTGATGGGGTTTTGGTATAGGTGTTCTTCCTGTTTGATAGTTTTCCTTCTAATAGTCAGGACCCTCAGCTGTAGGTCTGTTGGAGATTGCTTGAGGTCCACTCCAGACCCTGTTTGCCTGGGTATCAGCAGCAGAGGTTGCAGAAGATAGAATATTGCTGAACAGCGAGTGTACCTGTCTGATTCTTACTTTGGAAGCTTCCTCTCAGGGGTGTACTCCACCCTGTGAGGTGTGGGGTGTCAGACTGCCCCTAGTGGGGGATGTCTCCCAGTTAGGCTACTCAGGGGTCAGGGACCCACTTGAGCAGGCAGTCTATCCGTTCTCAGATCTCAACCTCCATGTTGGGAGATCCACTGCTCTCTTCAAAGCTGTCAGACAGAGTCGTTTGCGTCTGCACAGGCCTCTGCTACTTCCCCTTTTGTTGTTTAGCTGTGCCCTGTCCCCAGACGTAGAGTCTACAGAAACAGGCAGGTTTCCTTGAGCTGCTGTGAGCTCCACGCAGTTCCAGCTTCCCAGCAGCTTTGTTTACCTACTTAAGCCTCAGCAATGGCGGGCACCCCTCCCCCAGCCTCGCTGCTGCCATTTCATTTAGATCGCAGACTGCTGTGCTAGCAATGAGGGAGGCCCCGTGGCCGTGGGACCCTCCCAGCCAGGTGTGGGTATAATCTCCTGGTGTGCCCGTTTGCTTAAAGCGCAGTATTGGGGTGGGAATTACCCGATTTTCCAGGTGTTGTGTGTCTCAGTTCCCCTGGCTAGGAAAAGGGATTCCCTTCCCCCTTGCACTTCCCAGGTGAGGCGATGCCTCGCCCTGCTTCAGCTCTCTCTGGTTGGGCTGCAGCAGCTGACCAGCACCGATTGTCCGGCACTCCCCAGTGAGATGACCCCAGTACCTCAGTGGAAAATGCAGAAATCATTGGTCTTCTGTGTCACTCACACTGGGAGTTGGAGACTGTTCCTATTCGGCCATCTTGCTCCGCCCTGCCTTAGCTTTTTTAACGTTTTCTTTCTCTTTATTCTTACTTTTTATGTTCTCAAAGAGTTCCTTAATCAGAACTTCCAATTCACTTGCTTACTTTTTAGCTTATTCAGATCCCTTATTCACCCTATCTGCTGTATTCTTACTTTAAACTGTTAATATATTAATTTTTATTTATTCGATTTTTTAAAAATCCTGTTTCACATTGTTAATTTACTTACCTCCTTAAATAAAGTTATTGTGCTTAATTTAAATTCTGTTCTAATAATTCTATACCAGATGATCAATCTCATAATGGTTGTGGTCTTTCTTTCACAGTAGTCTTATTCTTCAGTGAATGGATATTCTGTGAGCTCATGTTCCTTTGGGGTTATCAGCTCCTCCGCCTGGTAGTGCAGGTATTAGAAAAAGGCCACAGACATGTGAAGGGTAGGCAGTGATTACTCCATGGCAATATGAAAGACAAACAAAACAGACTTTTTCAAAACTTTCTTCCAAGCCTTCCTCTCCCTTTATTTGGTGTTGTTTGGTTTTGTGGGGTTTTGTTTTGGTTTGGTTTGGTGTGGTTTCTTTGTTTTTTGTGTTTGTTTTTTGTTTTTTGACAGAGTCTCACTCTGTCACCGGGGCTGGAGTGCAGTGGCACGATCTTGGCTTACTGCAACCTCTGTCTCCAGGGTTCAAGAGATTCTCCTGCCTCAGCCTCCCGAATAGCTGGGATCACAGGCACCTGTCACTATGCCCAGCTAATTTTTTGTATTTTTAGTAGAGACAGGGTTTCACCATGTTGGCCAGGCTGGTCTTATTGGTTTGTTTGTTTGTTTTGTTTCTTTTGTTTGTTTGTTTTTATCAAACTAATGCTGCTGCGATGAATGAGTTGTGCAATGTTCCCACTTGTTCTATTTCCTGGAAAAGAGTGTATAAAATTGATGATATTTATTCTTTAAATTCTTGGTAGAATTCAGAGTGAAGCTACCTAGGCCTGGAAATTCTTTTTCTAGAGATTTTACGCACAAATTCTGTTTTTAAAAATAGTTTCATACTATTCAGGTTATCTTTTCATTTTATCTTCCACAACTTTGGGGATGTGGTGATTTTCAAGAAATTAGTCCACGTCATCTAAGTTACTGAATTGATTTCCATAGAATTGTTTATACTATTCAATAGGACAGGGACATGTGGTCCCCTACAGGGAGGCAGTGAAGCTTGCCAAGCAATAATACAACCTACTATTGAGGCAGGAGAATAGGGTCTAGAGGCAGGGAGTGTAAGACCAATTCATGCTGATTTCTCAAAGCTGGATCAAAAGGAAAACACCTGAGTATGAAGGCAGGTACCCTAAGGTCAATTAACATCAACTTCCTAAAATTAAACCAAAATAAAAAACCCCATCTCCCCATGCCTAGTAACAAAGGTTCAAAGCCTGCTCTCCCTACAACCCTCCCCCATCCACCACATCTCAGATGGAAAGGGAAAGTGTCCTAGATTGGCCACCCTAAGCACCAGTCATCCCTTCATCTGCATTCAATTCACCCCAGCCTTTAGCCACAGACCAAAACCTTCATTCAGATAAGGGGTAGCTGATAGAGATCTCAAAAGGAGTACTTAACACCCAGGAAATTTTGTAACCAAGCCCTTGAGCTGCTTGCCCAGGTGCACTCTCACCTTGTGGAGTGCTTTCTTGCTTTAATAAATCCCTGCCTTCTCTGCTTCATTCCTGTGTTTCATTCCTGTGTTACTTTGTTTGTGTGTCTTGCCCAATTCTTTGCTCAAAAACTCCAAAAACCTGGACATCTGGCACTCGAGGCCTGCCTTCCAGTAACACCACAGGTCGAAGGTGACATCGTGAATGTTACAGCAGGACCTTACATATTACTATATACAGAAGCTGCTCTGGCCTATTTTAAATTGTGTTGCCCCAAATGTTTTCAGAAAATCTAATTTTAATTTTCCTTTTCGTAACCATAGGGGAGGGATAGGATATAGTGCTCACATGGCATCATACATTTAACAAACACTGATTGAGCACCTACTTTAGGTTAGACACTGTTCTAAGTGCTCAGTGATGAATAAGGTAAGAGCCAGATGATTAGACTCTCATGGAACTTACATTCAAGGGGATGAGGCAATGGGAATTGACCAAAAACTGAGTAAATAAATAAACAGAGTAATGGAATAGGGACAGTGTAAAGAACTGACTTCTAGGACAGCACCTATAGTAGGAAGTCTTTCCTGATTATCACTTGCCACTTCCTCCACCGATCCCAGACCCTGGTCTCAACTACGGTGGTCAGGACAGGCGTCTCTTTAACTGAGACAAGTGAGGCAAGACTTGAATAATGAGAGTGAATCCACAAAGAAGAGCATTCCAGGCCTAGGGAGGAGTAATTACTACAGCCTGAGGGAGGAGTAAGTTTGGTCTTTTCCATCTGTTAAAAGAAAGCCAATGAGGCTGAAGAAGAGTGAAAGCGGGAAGGAGTGCAGGACAAAGATGGAGTGTACAGAGCTTTGTAGGCCATGGTAGGGATTATGGATTTTATTCTAATTGCAATAAAGAAGGGTTTTTGGCAAGTAAGACATAAGATGAAATCAGATCACATTCACATTATAAAAAGGTCACTCTGGCTAAAGTGTGGAGAATGAATGCAGGTGTGACCAGAATGGCATCAGGGAAATCAGTAGGAAGTGTCATCAGGACCCAGCCCTCCCTTGCCATGTTGAATCAAGAGCCACAGAGAGGGGCCGGGCTGGCAACTGCCAGTCTGTGACCAACCTAATCTGCCATGAAATTGGATCTTCTGATATAAGTGGATCCACAGAATAATAAGACAAATGATGTCAGAACATTCCTCTAGTACTAGGATGCTTTTAGCTGACTTGTGAAGGGAAGATTTGGATGTCTGTTGCACTTGCCCTTGGGCAGAAGGCAGGTGGTCTGCAGAACCTGAGGACCTTCTTCCAGAGCTCTGTTTAGGGTGAACACATCAAAGCTGCCTTGTTCAGTTAATTCTCCACTTACTCTATTACTTCCTTAAAGGTTATTGTCACTCTCCTCCTGGGTTCCCACTACTATATCCTGAATGGGGTCCTGCGTCCAGGCTCACCCCCATCTAATTCATTCTCCACACTGCAGTGAGAATGTTCTTTCTAACAAGTTGAGCTTAAAGTCCACCAAAAGACTCTTCCTCCAATTGCCTCCATAAATGACATGATCCAATCCCTGCTTACCTCCCCAGGGCTCCCTCTCTTCCATCCCACCCGATTCTTGCTCTGTCTCCTGCTAAACCTTCAACTTCCCAAAGGGGCCATACTTTTGCACAGGCCTGGAACACCCTTCTCCACCAATTTGTGGCCAGCATCTAGGTCAGTTCCTAAGGTCACTTTCTGATTAGCAGTTGTCACCCCCTGTCCTATCCCAGGCCCCCACTGCTCACCCCATCCTTGCCAGCCAGGCATCATTGCACACCCACATCCAAGTTTTGGCAGCCCGCAATGTTTATCTCTTTCCCAGAGCATTTAGAGCTCAAGGTTATATTTGTTTCTCCCACCACAGCATGAGCAGCCTGAAAGGTTGCGACTCTGTCTTTTCCTTCTTTACATTCCCATCTTTTAGCCCAGTATTTAGAATCCCAACAGACACTCGGTTATATATTTGTTGAATTGGTAAGAGTGTAAACAGGTAAATACACTGGGAGACGCTGTGAGGAGGCCAAGTGGCTCACCCCATGTGGGCTGAGCAGGTAACCTTGCCCTGTCGGCAGACTCAGGCTGCCCCTGACAGTCTAGTCAGCTACTCTGCAGATGTGGGCCATTGATTCTAACAAGGGAGAGTCAACCACAAACAAGCTTCTGGGAAAAACAAATCTAAGTGCTGATAGCCAGAGGTGGCTGCCTGCACTTCTATGGAGCAACACTGTGTTCTGCGCTTACAGAGAAACCTGCTGAGGCTGTTTTCAGAGACAAATGCTGACATTGTGGCTTCAGACCTGATGCTGAGGTCAGAAAAGTGGACAGACACTTGCCAGGGCCATTAAAGCTGATCATTTTAAAGGAACACCCAAGAATCCAAAACAAGTAAGGGGCAGGGCCAGGACAGAGGAAGTCTGTCCCAGCAGCGGTGGTCCCCCAACTGCACTGCGTGTCATGTAGCTTGCTCCACTCCACTCAGCATTCAGCCTCCACTGCCCAGAACAAACCAATTTCTGAGCAATTCTTCTGGTGAACACCATGGTCCTGCTGATCTCACAATTACATCTAGAAACACTTAACCATGAGACATTTCAGTGTACCAAGCACTTCTTGTGGCTTTTCTCTTAACTTAGTAATCACCGCAGCCTGTGCTAAAAAAAATAAAAACTTTCTTCATCAGTCTAGGCTCCAATTATTGCACCACAAGGAAGAAAAACCTTCCAGTTTTGCTCTTGGTCTTAAGATTTTTGCTTTGGGAAAAATTACTGAGCTGATGTATGTTGGGGTTAGAGGCAAGTTTCTGATAATATTAAACGGTGTGATGTCCAGAGAGCTAGGAATGCCTGAAATTTGCCCTGACAGTCTCCTAAAATGTATGAAGCCCCAGTACATTCACACTGAATACAGCAGAGCAGGAACCAGTGTGTTCTTTATTATTAGCTAAGCCAAAGTCCAATGACCCCCAAAGCAGAACAAAACAATAAAAACTAGAACACAAAGCTTAGACTCAAGGCTAAATACAATCTCTTATCCCCTCTCCTTCCTATCACACTCAATCTAATTCTTGGAACCAGCCCACTCAAGACATACCTACTGGGAAAGGGAAAGAGGAGGAAAGGGGGCGAGTGGGGGAGAGAGAGACAGAGATTCAATCTATAGTATGTATCCACCCAGCCACAGGGATCTGGGCAGAGAACACAGACCACAGGGCTCCTCTGAGGCACTGCTCAGTTTGCCAGTTCCACCTCTTGGCCTCTAGAGAAGAGGAAAATGTGCCAGACAAAGAGTGGGTTCAAATCCAGCTGGTCTTCAGACTTGTCTGAGAAGCTTCAGTAAAACACTGATTCCCTGCACCACCCCCTGATATTCTGATTCAGTGAATCTGCTATGGAAATCAGGAATCTGAATTTTAATAAGGTCCCAGTCTGAGAACTATTAGTGAACCTCTGCCTTCTCTTGTCTGCAAAAAAGGAATAATATTTTGGACAAGGATTAGAGTTGCAGGCTGGAGCGGGTTGAAAAGGAATGGTTTTGCTGTAAATGTGGTGTCTTCTCCAAGTTCCGAAGATGCGAAAATCCCAGGTTGCTGCTCTTGATAGTCTGTGTGAGCAAAATGCTTCTTGTCTTTACATTAATGCCACAGACTAAATCACAGCAAATGGAATCTATAAACAACCAAATGGCCTTGCAATTTGTCAAAGGGAAGGCAAGCGCACCCAGCAACCATGCATCATTGCCTCATGCACATCTGGGGAGCCTCCCTCCCAACCAACAAGATCACTGCCAGGCTGGAAGGAAGAAAGCGTGGTCCTTCCTCTCCCAGGGTATAATCTGGGATTTTATCCCATCCAGTGTTTTGGCACCCCTTAGAAAACACTTTTTTCTTCAGATAATTTTATTCTTATTTTCTAACTTTAAAAAATGAATCACTCTTTTATGATAGCCATTCAGGTATTCAAAACTCCCCTTCTCCAAGTCATCTCAGTTTACTGTATTTGTAAGTCTAGCTTTAAAGCAACTAATATGTTTGAGCCTTTACAAAGTATCTCTAATATAAATATTAAATCAACCTACATCATCAATATGAAGAAGGCTGCATGAGATCATTTCTTTCCCCATTCTGATGTTTGGATTTATATATGTATTTGTATGAGACTGTCATTTTGAGATTTGTGGGGAGATGTTTTGTTGGGGAGACATTGATATTGGAAAGAAATTTGGGGTTCTGGCTCCTTCAGGAAGCTGAGTTTATTGAATGAAGAACCTTTCTTCAGGAAAAAGGGCTATTAGTGCATACCTTAGGAATAAGCTAAAGACCAAGGGCATTAATTGCTGATCTTCTAAAATGAGAAAATCAGTGAGAGGAAAGAGGAGAAAGAAAGGCAGACAAGCTGGATGTTCCAGAGTCCAGGTCAAGAATGTCCAGGAAGCCAGGAGATAATAGCAGTGCTCCCAAAGCAGCAGGGAGAGGGAACAGAGACAGCTCACACCTGTCTCCTGAAATGTAACTGTAGCCTCTAGGGGTAGGTGGCATCGGGAACTGTGAAGAGTTCTAGGACACGCTGCAGATGACAGTTAGCTTTTCTGCAGCTATTAAAGAAATCAGTTTGAGAGGGTATGGATATTTGATCTGAACATAGAAATTTTTGAGATCTTTAATCTTTGGGGTCTTTTTGCTTGTAAGATAAATGCAGGTATTAATTAATCCTTTGCTGTATGCATAGATTTCTATCTTCAGTAAATTCTATCATACACTATATTTCCTGCTTTAGTAGGGTGCAAAGAGCACTTAACGCATCTGAAAATGTGAGTTCCAGCAATCTGAGTCATGTAATCTTTCTAAGTGCAGTTTCCTTCTCTGTAAAATAAGTATATCTATACCAATCTGCGTTCCTCTCAAGTTTCTTGCAAGAATTAAATGGAAATAAAAACACTTGGTAAAGGACAGGTTTTATAGAAATATATTGTCATTCCCTGGTATAACCATGCCTGCAGTAGGCAATGCCTTTGTTCTAAACTATGGTAGGTGGGTGCGCCCTCGACAGGGGCAGGGTGGGGAGGGCGGTAGCAGCAAGTTGAAGGGCAGTCCTGGTGCGGGGTTGTGGACCAGTTAACACATCTCCAGGGGGGCCTTCCATAAACGGACTCCAACCACCTCTTCCTGACATAGGAGGCTTCACTGGTGATCTTTAATGGGGCCTGAGATGATCAGGGCTTTCAGTGAGGTTGCTATGTTGCCATCCGTGGGTGGCGTTGTGCTGTCACTTACTCTGACTCATCAGCGGGCCCTATGTCTCACCTGTAGTGCACCGGTTCTGCCACTAGGGGACACTGCAGTGACTGACACGTGCTGTCCCTCCCCCGCCTCTCTTCTTGACTGCAACAGTTCAAGGATGCAGAACTAGATCAATCGCAGCATGCCCTTCGTTAACCCAGAAGATCATTCTATTTACAGAGCACCCAAACCACCCTTTCCCACACAACAAGCTCTGCCTTTAGCTTGCTCTAGCAGCTCCTGCAGTCCAGAAAAGCTCCTCCCGCGGGCTTTCTGCTGGTTCGCTTTCCTGGTCAGCATTAAAATTTGCCCTGAAGCTAAGCTCTTCAAGACACAGGATTTAAACTCCTCTTTCAGCTAATTAGATATTGTTCTACAAATTGGGCTGTTCTCTCTGAAAGATGAGCTGCAATTTACTTCCCCTGCCCTCTCCTTAAACTTAAACTGAACTGTAAAGCATGGCCACTTGATTGTTTAGTCCAGTCAGGAGATTATTTTGTACAAGGAATAGATAATTCATCTTCTTGCTAATGCCGAGCTTGTTTGGGCATTCCTTAATGGCTACTGTAAAGATGATAGAAAGCTTTGCCCAGATGCCTCTCATCCTTTTGAAAGGTGGAGCCTGCAGTGATTTATTTTGGCCCATGCATCTGTAATCATTGCCTGAGTAACCAATCACTAGCTGCATTAACACATCTTTGCCCTTCAAGGGGGAGATTTTTATTATCCTCATTTTACTGATAAGAAAACTGATGCCCAATTGATTTACTTAAAGTCCAATAAATAGGTAACTGGTGGAGCTAGACCATAAACTCAGCCCTTTAGTCCTCAGATCCCATGAAACTGTATGTTGTCTGATAAGTCTAACAACAGTTGAGGAAGGGAAATCCAAGAGGATGCCAAGTCCCCACATTCACACCTTGAGCTCCACTGAGGATTTCTTGCAGCTGTTGATGATGTACCAGGAGGCCTGCTAAGACCTTCTATGATCCAAGGAGCTCTTATGCAAAGTGAGAGAAAGAATCCTTTCTGGACATTGTCTATTTTCCTTGCAGGCGGCCGGGTGTTCCCTCATCCTCAAGACTGTGCCCAGCATTTGATGAATGGAGACACTTTGAGTGGGGTTTACCCCATCTTCCTCAATGGGGAGCTGAGCCAGAAGTTACAAGTGTACTGTGATATGACCACCGACGGGGGTGGCTGGATTGTAAGTACAGGCGGCTGCTCTCCTTGCACAGAAGCATCCTCGGTGTTCTAGTCTACCTAGCTCAGCACCTGCCAAGCCAACTTCCCCATCCTTCTGGCCATCCTGTTATCATGCCCCATATGTCCACCTTGGGGCTCCTCATTGCCCTCAAGGCCCTCGTTCAGCAGTTCAATCATATGTCTGGCCAGGCAGGGAAAGGAATAACTATATCTGTCCTTACAGAAGGAGGAGGAAGAAAGGACAGTTAAGCAGGAGGGTGCTGGGGAAAGGCAGTAGCAGCTCTGTTGGGCCCAAGGATCTTGCCTGCTGAGAAATGCATCTATAATAAAGTAGTGGAGGTACTGGGCAGAGTGGCTCATTCCTGTAATCCCAGCACTTTGGGAAGCCGAGGAGGGTGGATGACTTGAGGCCAGGAGTTCGAGACCAGCCTGGCCAACATGGCAAAACCCTGTATCTCTACTAAAAATACAAAAATTAGCCAGGCATAGTGGCGCATGCCTGTAGTCCCAGCTACTCGGGAGGCTGAGACAGGAGAATCACTTGAACCCGGGAGGTGGAGGTTGTAATGAGACAAGACCATGCCACTGTATTGTAGCCTGGGTGACAGAGTGAGTAACACTCAAAAAGCAAAACAAAAACAAACAAAAAGGCAGTGGAAGAAAAGTATTTCTGTATGAAGAGGTGATTACTGCCACAGAGAGATGATCAGAAGCCTCCAATTGAGGACTGCGTATGGGAAAGCAGATGAGGGCCCAAACATGGATAGCTGACTCCCCTTCCCCATTCTTCCTAGGGTCTCCTTGGTTCTTCCCCAGAGCCGTCACAACCTTCAGGGAGCACCAGTGGTCAGGAAAAAAGAGACACTGTTTCCTGTCACCACCCTCCTCCGATGCCTGATAGGGCAATACAGAGTGAGGGAAAATAAGGGCAGCCTCCTTAATGTAAGCCTGTCGGGGCAGCTGGGAGTTCCCACCGCCTGGCCCTAAAGCAGCCCAATATTAGCCAAATGGCTTTAGGATGGAAAACCAGCCCCTCCACCCTTCTTTGGATTCCCTCTCTCACTCTGCCAACAGTGCTGGATGTTTCCTGGTACAAAACGGGTAGGTTTTGAATGGTGATGTGCTCATAACAGCTACTCTTGGGAGACATTTTCTTTTATGTTTCTGACGTATTTGTGCCTCCTTCTTAAAGCATAATTGGAAATTGAAGCCAAGGTTGATATATTGGAGGTTAAAAAAAATAAGCACTTAAACAGCTCAGAAAGTGAATGATATGCAATATTGCTTTGCCTGCAATAGGCCGATGACAGTTACTAGCTGATTTGAAGTAGGTCCTATTCTTTTGGTGAGAAATGCTTTCTACTGCACTCTGTAGTGCAAAAGATTCATTTGAGAGCCAAGCCTATTTCCCCTGATATTTAGGGCTTGATATGTATCCTGAGTCCTTTCTACATTGCAGGGGTGCAAATTAGTGTCAACATCACACTGGAGCCTATTCATCAGGGGCCTCTACACTTCAAGAGAAGTGTTCTGAGCATCTCCTACAAAAATTGCTGTGTAAATACTGAGCTCTGCTCTGAAATGTTCCTTCTTTGGACATCTTTGTCATTGCAGATATAAAACACAGTTATATCAATTTTACTTATCACAGTTTATTTTCCCTAGCATCTCCTTGGTTTTTTTTTTTTTTTTTTTTTTTCCTTTCCTTCATAGGTATTTCAGAGGCGGCAGAATGGCCAAACTGATTTTTTCCGGAAATGGGCTGATTACCGTGTTGGCTTCGGGAACCTGGAGGATGAGTTCTGGCTAGGTAAAGCCTCCTTATTGCTTTCCCTTGATGTGCTTCTCTGGCTTTTTGTCCATCTCTCTCCTTTCTGTGTCCATCTGAGATTATCAGAAACCCTGTGTTTGTTGAGAAACTGACAGCTCCTGAATTGCTTTCAGAACCTCTTGCTCTGTTTAGCTTCACTATTGATCTGTTTTTATCTTACTGTGGTGTTTTCCTCTTTTCTCTGTCTCTTCCCATCCCCATTAATAGTCTCTTGTTCTGATGGGTTTTGACATGAGGCTACTACAAAGGGAATGAGCTGCCTGGTGGGGGAGGGGCACAGGGAGCAACAGGCTGCCTGGCCATTTCCCAGAAGCAAGGCAACCAGCCAGCCAGCCTACAGGTCAGGGGAGAAATGAGGCCAGCCACTCCACTTAGTTCCTTGGGGAATGTTATTACCTGACCTGGGAAGGAAAAGGGAAAAAAATGAAAGTGGCATTAGAGGTGACTGACAATTTCCTAGAGGTCTGACACTGGCAGGAAATATAGATCAAGAACCAAACTGGCGTGAGATGGTAAACACACATCCAAGCCAGGCAGATGGTGGTGGTGCCAAGTTCTGGAAGGTGACCCATTTATTATGACCTGTGTCCCCCTCTTAGTTAGATTTTCATAGTGATGGAAAAAGGGAGGTAGAGGAAAAAATTATCAAGTTCCGTATTTGTGGTCTCCTCTCTGTCTTCCCTGCCACTATCTCCTCTCACCATCTTCTCCTGGATGCCTAGATAACAAGCTTCTTAATGGCCTCTCTGCTTCTAGGACTACCCCATTGTCCACATGGCTATAATCACCCAACAGGTTCTTCTTGCCTTCTGCACAGATAAACCCAATTCTCTGAGACAGCATTATTGCAGTAAAGAAAGAGTTTAATTAACACAAGGCCACCAAGTGGAAGGACTGGAGTTATTACACAAATCAATCTCTCCAAAAACTCAGAAGCTAGGGTTTTTATGGATAATTTGGTGGGCAGGGGGCTAGGGAATGGGTACTGCCAACTGGTTGGGAATGAAATCATAGGATTGTGGAAAATGTTCCTCGTGCACTGAGTCTGCATTTAGTTGGGGGAGGCAGGCCCAGTTGAGTCATGTGTCACTGGTCCAGGTGGGGTCACTTGGTTGCCTGAATACAAAAGTCTGAAAAACATCTCAAAAGACCAGTCTGCAATAGTGCTGTTATCTATAGGAGCAACTGGAAAAGTCACAAATCTCTGGCCATATGACCCTGAGCAGTAAGGGATTATAGAAACTATGCCTACAGTTTAGCAGAACTCAGGTCCCTCCCGTAATCCTAATCTCTTGGCCTTTCATTAGTCTTACAAAGGTAGTTTCAGTCCCTGAAAAAGGAGGGGAGCAGTTTTAGGGAGGGACTATTATCATCCTTGCTTGCAACTTAGGAGACAAGTGTAATACCCATGAATCAATACATCCATAAGCAGACAGGACAGGACTCACATTTCCCAAAGCTGAGCAGCTGTATACCACTTTCACAATTTGTGTCATATTTTCTGAAATACATAAACTATCATGCACTTAAAATTTCTATAGATTACTCTTTAAATATATTTTTAAAAGAAATGTTATAGCATTGCCAAAAATAGAAAACTAGTTATCATGTGTCATAAATAAAAAAGCCTCAAAAATAAATGCAATTAAAAGAAAACTATATTAATAGTATTAAGTGACAGTTAAATACAGGGACTCCAAGCCTGTTGTTGCTGGCAGTGGTGATGGTGTTAAAAATGGAGATTAGGAAGTGTTTCATGCTTTTCATGCTAAACAAACCACTAAAATACTAGAACCAAACTGAGATTGTGAGTGAAGGTTAGGATCAGGGTTAAGGTATCTCCTTGATCTATTACAAAAGACTCAGATTAAATCTGGAAATACCTTTCTTCTGATTATTGAAGGCTATTTAGCGCCTTATATATCTCATGTCATCAGAGATGCCATCCACACTGGGAAACACTGTCCTAACCTATGAACCACTGAAAAGAAGGCCACAGATATTCAAAGACGGAAGAGACCAGCTTCCTAGAGAAGGCACTGAGGGATAAATCAGTCAGAGGAATGAAGGGAGGAAAATGATGAAAAGGAGGGAAGGCAGGAATTCTTCTGACAACTGCAAACCGAGGCCAGGGAGGAAACCCATTCACTGAGAGGAAAGGTGCAAGTGAGGGAAAGAAAACAATGAGGTGAGTGGGTTGAATAGAGGCAAGTAGGGAACTTAAAAATCAGAAACAGAAGTCTTCACTTGATGATGTAGGTAAGAGGGAGACAGGGAGGGCTCTTGAAGAGGCTAGGCCTGGTGCAGTGTAGTTTGGGAGCAATACTCAGGTTGGGGATAACACTATGACCCATAGTTTATGTCCTATATGGGGTTCTCTAGAAACAGAGATCGAAACAGGAATTCTTGTTCAAGTGACTTACTGGGGGAGTTCACCAGGGAGAAGGGAATGGGGGAACCAAAACAGGGCAGAGAAAACTACAAAAATGTGGTTTTGGCTGGAGACTCCCTTCAATGTGATCCCTAGGGAAACTTGGGAGCATGAATTGCTCCTCAGAGCTGGTCACCACTTAGGCAAGGAGGCCAAGCTTTTGTACCCCTCCACATCAGTCACTGATGGAGGTCTGCTCCATGACATGGGGGAAAGAGCTTAGCTTCCAGGATGAAGTGACTCCCATTTGGTCAAGGGCAATTTTCCAAGAAGAAGGCAGCTGCAAGTTGCTAACAGCCAACACTTGTAGCAGCTTGGGGGATAGATCTATCTGCCAATTAAAGGCATCACAGCAAGGCACCATCAGCATCTACTACATCTGCACAAGCACAAGTCTACGGCGAGTTGTGGGTTAGCAACTCAGCCAACAGCAAACAGCAGTCAAATAGCCCTTGACTTATAATCAAGGTAAAACTCTAAGTCTCAAATGGGACAGGAAAGCCAAAAGACCTGTATGGCCTTCAGCCAATCATTTCACCTCTCTTGGACTTCAGCTTCTTCTTCTGCAAAACGAAGAGACTGGCCTGAGTAACCACTAAATTCCCTTCAGTCTCTGCAATTGTTTGATTCTAAATCATGGCATACTCAAATAGATATCAGATATCACAGCAAAGCAAGGGGACTCTAGTTCAGTAAGCAGATAAAACTTAGAACTCAGAGAAATTACCAGCAACATAAGATGAATGGTTCAAAGTTTGGGCAGGTAGATCAAAACTGGAGAGTCCCAGGGCACGGCTAATCATGACAAGCAGGCAAGAAAATGTAAATAAGAAAATATCGGCCAGGCGCGGTGGCTCACGCCTGTAATCCCAGCACTTTGAGAGGCCGAGGTGGGCGGATCACGAGGTCAGGAGATCAAGACCATCCTGGCTAACACAGTGAAACCTTGTCTTTACTAAAAATACAAAAAATGAGCCGAGCATGGTGGTGGGCACCTGTAGTCCCAGCTACTTGGGAGGTTGAGGCAGGAGAATGGTGTGAACCTGGGAGGTGGAGCTTGCAGTGAGCCAAGATTGTGTCACTGCACTCCAGCCTGGTGACAGAGTGAGATTCTGTCTCAAAAAAAAAAAGGAAAGAAAAGAAAGAAAATATATATCACCATATCACCAAGGGGGGTCTGGACTCTGCCTAACTCAGGGACTTACAAAGGTTTGCACCTTACAGGAATCTATTAGACCAAGGCCTGGGAAGCTTAGAGGCAAAGGAGGAAGCAGATGAATGAGGGTAACTGGCTGAAAAGGCCAGTGGAAAGGTAGCAGTGCAAATGTAGCGGGCAGATTAGAGAGAAAGGGACTGGAGTCAGGAGGCAGAGAATAATATTCTGTGACCTGGCTATGGAGCCCCAGGAAGCCTAGGCTGGGGGCAGGAGAGGCAGTGTAAGGAAAGGTCGACAGAGCCCTTCGTGCATGCTACTAGGAGATGTTAAGATGTTCTAGATGCTCTGAACTCCTCTGATCAATGTTTTCACCTCATGTTTTTGATCACTCATGCCCAAGGACTCACATCCGTGTAATACCTCTTGTAATTTTCTTCTAGTACCATGGTTTGGCAGAAGAGGTGAGAGGGGATGGAGCCAGGAATCCTGAGGCTCAGGGCTTGTCAGTTACTGGGTCAAGAGGAGGTATTAGAACCCCTGAGTTTCCTGTTTTGGAAACCCATCAGCAGACCTGGACTGTCCTCTTTGCAGGAAGAAATTCAGAAACTGGCAGGGTCCATTTGATAGCAACCTGTGAAGCACCAAGAGCAAAAGCAATCTGGAGTCCCCTCCTCTTCCCTGTAACATGTTTTAAGGCCACAGACGCATTTCCCTCCCATTTTCCAAAGCTGCTGGGGGCTAGTCTCAGTGTATTTTCTGCTGTTCTCCACAGGGCTGGACAACATACACAGGATCACATCCCAGGGCCGCTATGAGCTGCGCGTGGATATGCGGGATGGCCAGGAGGCCGCCTTTGCCTCCTACGACAGATTCTCTGTCGAAGACAACAGAAACCTGTACAAACTCCGCATAGGAAGCTACAACGGCACTGCGGGTACCTATGGCTCCTGAGCAGACCCCACGGGCAGTGGGCATGGGACAAGAGCCCCCAGATTCTAGGCCTAAGCTGCCTCAGGAAGCAGCAGCACCCACAGAGTTCCTGCATTCACTGCTGGCCAGGGAGAAGGGCCATGCCACTCAGAACCACTGGCAGTGGTCCCAGCTCTCCCTGACCACTCACCTAAAAGCAACTTTGCAGGACTTCAGTTTCACCATCTGGAAAATTATAATAAGGATGCCTGCCCTACTTCACTGAGTAGTCAGAAAAAAAATGAGACCAGTAGAGTGAATGTGCTTTTAAAGTTTAAAAAAGATGCAGTGTGAAGACGGAGAAGGATTGTTTTGCTTGTTTAGACTAGTCACTATGGGCTCTTACGCAGTAAGAGCAGAATCATCCACTGTCTGGGTAGAAATCTCCCATGCAATGACATCCAGGAAAACTATCTTTGAATTAGTGCAAATCATACAGATGTCGCCCCTCTCTGAGATGCCCCCAACACTCTGCCCTGGCCATCAGCAGTCATGCTAACACCTGGTCAAGGAGCAAATGATATCACTTACCTGTTCCTCATTGGCCATGTCCCTTTTCATTCCTCCGCAAGAACCACATAGATGGTCAGGTTTTCTGTGTAGATTTTTACATTATTTCTACCAAGCAGAACAACCATCTCATCAAGCTTGGTTGCATTAGTAGTTTTTTCAGAACATAACATCCAGTCTGCTTCTTGGGCTTTGCCAATCTGTTTCCTGTGTTCTATCATAACACATTTCATAAAACGTGATTTTCTAAATATTCTAATGTTTGATACTTGGAATTATTGGCCCTTTCATTAACACCAATTTTAGGGTTAAATGCTGGTGTGTAATTTTAGCAACATTTTTATGACTCTTGAAATTAAGAAGAGAATTAGGGTGTTGTCCTTCCAGTTACTGCATCTGTTCAATTATTTCTCTTTTTAGCCAGATACTCCAAAGAGAAGACATGCTTTCCTTTCTTATGCTCACGTCTGAGATCATTTCCAACAGCAATGGCATCAGCCTGAAGTGCCCCCAACAAAAGGCCCAATTTGACACACTTTGGGCATAAAACAGCCATTGAAATGGAGCATATTAAACAAGATGCCAGACTAAATCATTTAAAAAATCACCTGATGTTATTCACTTCTAAGATTACAATTGTGCCTATAGAAAAGCCATTCTGATTTCCCCTATAGGAAAAGAAGCCAGCCTTCCAACTTCCCTACGGCACCCCCTCCCTCCCTCCTCTTCATCCCCCTGTGCTTTCATTTGCCTTTCTTGGGCCTGGCCCTTGCTCCCTCTGTTCCAGCTCTGTCTTGCTTCAGGGCCTATGGAGGCCAGAACAGGTGGACTGCATGCTACTGTCATGTCTCAGGGGGAGATCCTGCCAACAGTTTGGCTGTTCATCATCAGCTAATTAGGGTCTCATCTCTCACCTCAAATATTCAGTTCATCTTCTTCAAAAGTCGAAAAGTTGGGCTTCGTTAGGCTGCCATCATCCCTAGGCAACATCACACAATGGTTGTTCTTTCTAGATCAGAAGGTTTCTGGGGAGGAAGAGCCCATCCCCTCTCTTCAGGCATTTAATATCGCCCAATTCTCCTGCGCCTTATCTTTAGTAGTTTCTCATTTTTGCTGGCCTTCTGAATCAACCCGTCTCCAGGGCCTCCGATCCAAGTTCAGCCTTTTCTCCTGTTCCTCATTTCCCAAGGCTGCAAACATTCAAGTTTCTAGGATGCTGCTTGGATCAGAACTGAAAATTCCAAACTAAGTTATCAATCAGAGGTTGTTGAGCAGCTCCTACAAGTTTATTGTACAAGTTGTGGGGACTCAATAGAAGCATAAAACATGGCCTTTACAAAAACTAAACGTCTAGTTTTAAAAAGAAATAGGAAGTAACTCATCACGCAATCAGTGGTACTCAGTTCTAGTTTTTTTGTTTTTGTTTTTGTGTTTTTGAGACAGAGTCTCACTCTTTCACCCAGGCTGGTGTGCAGTGGCTTGATCTTGGCTCACTGCAACCTCCGCCTCCCAGGTTCAAGCAATTCTCCTGCTTCAGCCTCCCAAGTAGCTGGGATTACAGGCACACACCACCATACCCAGCTAATTTTTGTGTTTTTAGTAGAGACGGGGTTTTGCCATGCTGGCCAGGCTGGTCTCGAACTCCTGTCCTGAGGTGATCCACCCACCTCGACCTCCCAAAGTGCTGGGATTATAGGCATGAGCCACCGTGCCTGGCCTCTCATTTCTAGTTTAAGGGGTGTTCGTGGAAGGGGAGTCTGGGTGGTGGAGGGTGGCATCATAAAGGCAGCTACATTCAACTGGGATTCCCACAGTAAGGAAAACAAACCCTGGAAGTTACAGAAGGTGCAGATGCTGTGGAGGAGGGGAGGCTGTGAAGGGACTGGCAGAGCAGGGCAAAGTGTAAATTCAGGAGGAATAGAGAAGATTGGTGAGGCAGGTAGAGCCAGATACAGAAGCTGGAAAATCAAGGGGCAGAAGAATTCAGTCTTCACATGGTAGCAATGGAGGGCCATTGTAGGTCCCAAGAAGAAAAATAGAAGTGGGGTTTAGGAAGATCCCTGTGACAGCTATGAACAGGATAAAGTAAGTCCAAGCGAAGAACATAAAGCGGCTGGCGGCTGCTGCATTGGTCCTGATGGGAGACAGTAGGAGTCTTGACTAACGTTGCGAATTAAGAGAAAGGTATTATAAATCTGAACAGTGTTAAACATATGAGGTGGCTATATGAGGCAGAAATGGGAAGGGGAGCCAGGCTTTGGGAGGATGTAAAGACCAACATTGGGAGCATGTCTGCCACAGTGGAAGGCAACCTCAGAGTGGAAGCTGGAGAGAACTGCTCCAGGGGAATAATGAGGACAAATTCTAGATGACAGAGGGAGGGGCAGGGAGTGAGAAGATAGGATGTGGGTGGAGACCACATAATCAAGGAACTGATGGTGAAAGAAATAATCATTAAGGAGTAAGATTAATCTAATAATTTTTAAGACAAAAGATATGAATGTGACTTAGGGTGAGAGGAGGTGAAAATTAAAAAAAAAAAAAGATAGAAGAAAAAGGGCCGGGGTCACGCCTGTAATTCTAGCACTTTGGGAGGCCGAAGTGGGCAGATCATGAGGTCAAGAGATCGAGACCATCCTGGCCAACATGGTGAAACCCCGTCTCTACTAAAAATACAAAAATTAGCTAGGTGTAGTGGCGTACACCTGTAATCACAGCTACTCAGGAGGCTGAGGCAAGAGAATCACTTGAACCTGGGAGGCAGAGATTGCAGTGAGCCAAGATTGTGCCACTGCACTCCAACCTGGGTGACAGAACGAGACTCTATCTCACACACAAAAAATAAATTAAAAATAAAAATAAATAAAAGAAAAAGGAAAAAGTAAGCAATATGTTTTAACTTTTCCAGGATCTAGAAGAGATGGGAAAGAGGGAGTTGTAGATGGTGGGGTTAACTCTAGATGGGCATAAAATCTGAGTCCCTGGAGACTGGAAGGGGAAGACAAAGAAGATGGGATAAAGATCATGACATGTTGAGTTAGGGCCTCCCCAGTGAGGGCATCTGCCTTCCCTACAAAATAAAGATCAACCTCTTGAGAGTTAAGTTGTGGTGGGAAGCATTGGAGGCATTGAGTGGCCACTGTGAGCCTAGACTCAGAAGCCACAGAATCAGAATAGGTCTCTCCTCGCTTAAAGCAAGCTCAAAAGCACCCAAGACTTCTTTCATTCAATAAATAGCATGAGCCCCCTCCACAACATCCTAGCCACAAATCCTGATCCTGCTAAAAGTCTTATCAATTATTATAATTTAATTACACTCTGATCCCTCACCTTAAATACACAATTTACCTGAGCCCCCTGCACAATATCTCCAAAAGAGAATACGAAGCCTCTGTTTGCCCCTCAGAATAGAAATCTCACCACCTCTTTAAGCAGTCTATTCCACTTGTGAACACCTCTAATATTTAGGGAATTTCTCCTTGTATATTTAGCCTAAATATGCCTCTTTTTTTATTATTATACTTTAAGTTCTAGGGTACATGTGCACAACGTGCAGGTTTGTTACATATGTATACATGTGCCATGTTGGTGTGCTGCACCCATTAGCTCGTCATTTACAATAGTTATATCTCCTAATGCTATCCCTCCCCGCTCCCACCACCCCATGACAGGCCCCATTGTGTGATGTTCCCCACCCTGTGTCCAAGTGTTCTCATTGTTCATTTCCCACCTATGAGTGAGAACATGTGATGTTTGGTTTTCTCTCCTTGCAATAGTTTGCTCAGAATGATGGTTTCCAGCTTCATCCGTGTCCCTACAAAGGACATGAACTCATCCTTTTTTATGGCTGCGTAATATTCCATGGTGTATATGTGCCACATTTTCTTAATTCAGTCTATCACTGCTGGACATTTGGGTTGGTTCCAAGTTTTTGCTATTGTGAATAGTGCTGCAATAAACACACGTGTCCATGTGTCTTTATAGCATCATGATTTACAGTCCTGTGGGTATATACCCAGTAATGGGATGGCTGGGTCAAATGGTATTTCTATTTCTAGATCCTTGAGGAATCACCACACTGTCTTCCACAATGGTTGCACTAGTTTACAGTTCCACCAACAGTGTAGAAGTGTTCCTATTTCTCCACTTCCTCTCCAGCACCTGTTGTTTCCTGACTTTTTAATGATCACCATTCTAACTGGTGTGAGATGGTATCTCATTGTGGTTTTGATTTGCATTTCTCTGATGCCCAGTGATGATGAGCATTTTTTCATGTGTCTGTTGGCTGCAAAAATGTCATCTTCACCTACTAATCCTCATACTTCCCCACAGAATGTATTTAATTTTTTTTCTCAATAGCCCATCAAATATTTGGTGACAGTGATCATAGGCCATGTGTCCCTCTTGAAGTCCGCTCTTCCCCAAGATACAGCCCAGATGTCCCAAGCACTTCTCCTTTGACATGGTTATGGTTTTTTCATCATCCTATTTCTTATGATTGGGAACTCTAATTTGCTGATGTCCCTCTTCCCATGTGGCCTCAAGTTCAGAATGTGGGTTCTTGGGTGTCGTCTGGGCAGGCCTGGTGAGGCGGGGAGAAGCCAGGCTGAAGCTGCATGGTGGTGACCCAGAATGGCCCAAGTCTGCCTGGCTCATTGCCATCTCCTCTGAAGACAGGAGGAACCATGAGTGGCCCGTGTCCCAGTGCAGGCCTGGAGGAAACAGCTGAGGGTTGGGGGCGGGGTGGGCAATGAGATGGGGCTAAGTGGAGAAAGTTCTCAGCAAAAGTGGTCGAAGGGATTAGGAAGTTGGTTGGAGATTGTAGCATGAAAGTGGTTGGCCCTGGGGGTAAGGTGAATTAAGAGTTCAGTAGAGCCATGCTGAAAAACCGGGTGGAAATGAAAAGGTAAGTGGAAGGCTCCATAAGTGGAAGCCAAGTTTGCTGGAAGTGGGTCAAATGTCCAGAAAATCCTGATAAAGCAGTAATAAATGGGAGAGTCTCATGAATGTATCTTTTTTGCAGGGGACTCCCTCAGCTATCATCAAGGACGCCCTTTCTCCACAGAGGATAGAGACAATGATGTTGCAGTGACCAACTGTGCCATGTCATACAAGGGAGCATGGTGGTATAAGAACTGCCACCGGACCAACCTCAATGGGAAGTACGGGGAGTCCAGGCACAGTCAGGTAAGTGATGCTCCACCTCTGCTGTGAATAAGCCCGAGCTGTAGAACCCGTGCTCCTTTAGCTTTATGTTTTAAAGGCACATGCGAGTCCTTCATTTCCCTTTAAAAAGAAGTATTTGGAGTCTTGAGAAAAATAATGCAGACAATGGGATAAGATCAGGACAGAGTAGAAGCCAGAGGAAGGAAAGGAAAGGACCCAGGAGCCGGAACTCACCCAGAGAAGCCCTTGATACCCAGTCAAGTTCCATTTCAATCCCTTATCCAGAAGATCCCATGAAGAAAGCTTATCAGTTATGAGGACAGCTTCACAGGCTCAACTTGACCCTAAAAACGGTCCCAGGAAGATAGAGATTGAAAATACCAGTCTGAACTGGACAATCTTTCCCTATCAGAGACCACAAATTTATAGACTGGGCTGGGTGACAGGGAGACCAGCAGGACCAACTAGACTTTCTAAGTGTAAACACTGAAACAGCCCACATCAGGGAAACCCCTCAGTTCTGGGCAAACCAAAAGGGTTTGTCACCCTAGGTAGAAACCGCCTAAGTCTCCCATTAGGAGTGAGCAGTCAAACACAGTTATTCTCTTCCAAATGCTTCCACCCTGTTGGGATTTCACAACCATCTGCTGGTGCATGCCACTGCTGGAAGCCAAAAACAAAGCTGGCAATAAGGAATGACCTGCAACATGCTCCCTGGAAGGACCCACGCCAGCAGCACATTTAAGGAGAAAGCTGGAAAGAGACTCCGCCCCTTTCACTTTATTGGGAACTTGGCCTCGAAGTTAGCTGAAAATAGCTAACCCCACATTGTGGATTCCCTGTTTCCATAATTATCCTTTTTATGAAGTGGGGTGTTCCATGGTGGGAGATGACCTAACATGCTTATCTTTCTCACACCCAGGGTATCAACTGGTACCATTGGAAAGGCCACGAGTTCTCTATCCCCTTTGTGGAAATGAAGATGCGCCCCTACAGTCACCGTCTCATGGCAGGGAGAAAACGGCAGTCCTTACAGTTCTGAGCAGTGGGTGGCTGCGAGCCAACCAATCTTCCCTGTCATTTGTTTGTATTTTATAATATGAAACAAGGGGGGAGGGTAATAGCAATGTGTTTTGCAACATATTAAGAGTATGTGAAGGAAGCAGGGATGTAGCAGGAATCCGTTGGTTACCATCTGCTCTTGGTTTCTGCTGCCCTGGAGCCTGACCCTCAGTCTCCATTCTCCCTCCTACCCAGTCCTCCTCAACCTTCACCTCCTTTCCCACCAAGGAGGAGATGTAGGAAGTTTTCTTAAAGGGCCAATTCAAAGGCAAGTCATGGGGTGCAGATTGTTATGGTGACAGGCACATACGTTTTTCTACCCTTCTTCCGAGATGTCCTCCACCTTCCAGGTATTTGTGATTTTGTCACAGCCTGACATGGCCACGTTCTCACATTGGCCCAGAAGAAAGAGCCTCAGCAAGAGAGGTTTGCCAACAATTCCCCTTAAGAGGAAACAGATCAACTGTACCCCATCCCAGCAACCCAGGTTCTTTTCCTTCCTTCCTTCCTTCCTTCCTCCCTCCCTCCCTCCCTCCATTCTTTCTTTCTCTCTTAACAGTATCTCACTCTTGCTCAGGCTGGAGTGCAGTGGTGCAATCTCAGCTCACTACAGTCTCGATTTCCTGAGCTTAAGTGATCCTCTCGCCTCAGCCTCTTGAGTAGCTGGGACTACAGGCATGAGCCACCATACCTGGCTGATTTTTCTTTTATTTTTTGTAGAGATGGGGGTCTCACTATGTTGCCCAGGCTTGTCACAAACTCCTGGCCTCAAATAGTCCTCCCACCTCAGCCTCCCAAAATGCTGGGATTACAAGCTACAGCCACTGGACCCGGCCCCAAGTCCTTTATAAGGGGCCAAAGATTCTCATCTTCTGACATTCTACTATACCAGCCACATGTCCTGTTACCTTTCAAGAACAGTGGCTCTTTTCTGGCCCTGATGGAGCCTTTTGCCTAATTCCATCCTGTCTTAGACCCCAGAGCCTCACAAACCCAACCAGAATTTTGGAATCTGGTTCCCAAGGCATTGCCTGCTCCTGGCCCTGGCTAGCACAGTGGCAATGTACCTGTGAGTCATCAGCCACTGCCCCCACCCTCAGGTCAGACAGACAGTTACTTTCTGCAAAGGTAGGAGGGGGAGATGGTTGTAGTTTTTAGCACTTTTGGGTTAGGCATTGAGGAAAGAACTGAAGAAGTCAAAATCAGGGCACTGCCGTAGAGATTATAGTTTCCATGGGAAACACAGATCTTCCCTAGCCCTGTTTTCTCCATTTCTGGTCCTATTTGTCACAGATTCTTTTTTATGAATTGCAAACCGAAGGCCTCATATCTGTCTTCACCCAAGCCCTCCTTAGTGTAGGTAGCTTAATAAGAATCAGAAGAAGAAGGTATATGCCCAGAGAGCTATCCCCTGACTGATCATCCTGGAAAGAGGTTGAATTTTTTTTCTTTTTTGGTCCTGTAGGAAACAGGAATGACCTCCTTAATGAGGTGAGATCATGAGAAGCCTTTCCATCTTCTTTTATTCTTCTGCCTTGGAAAGGAAAAATGACAATAGCCAAAGGAAATTACATCCAGAAATCCAAAGGTGAATAGGTGATAACTGTGGGCCTACTTCCCATTTTATGAGATGCGCTGTCTTCACCAGCACGATTTGATTCTTAAGCCCAAGAGAGCTAGAGGCTCTAGAAGCCATGACCTTTCAATTTCTCCTCCAAATCAAATATCAGCAACCATCCCCGCAACATCTGCTCAAATCCATCCCAGTTTTCTGAGCTGTCTTCTCCCTTTCCTCTCCCATTCCTCAAGGCCCAGTACCGTTTTCTGTAGTGCCTATGTTTGTCTGACCAGGGCAGTGTGTACCTTTGTCAACCAGTTACTGGATGAGCCTGAGTATTGGCAATTTTCTAATGGAAACATTCTCACTCTTACCAAGTTTTGAGAACCAGGATGAACAGTCCCTTGGGCTGACCATCATGCCTCGGACCTCATGGGGATGCAGTCAGCTGCCGTTGACTGGAGGCGCTTTCCTTGCCGCATGCTCCTAGGCTTTGTCCACTGCTGCGGTGTGGATGTGACAGGCATACCCTGAAAACCCTAGGTGCCACTTCCATTTCTCAGTTCACCATGGGCTTCAACAAACTGGGAGGAGGAAAAAACAAAAACAGATCCTTTCAACAAGCAGGTAAATTACATAAGACTTACCTAGAGACGGGGCAACAATGAATAGTAGGAAGCACATTGAATGGGAAACTTGAGGGCCGAGGTACAGGCCAACAGCTGTCATCTTAGCTACATGACATTGGCTGGGTTGTTTCACCTCTCTGGGCCACAGCTTATTCATCTTTCAGATGAGAGATTAGACTAGAATGAATTCTAATTTCCTTTCAGCTTTGACAGCCAACAATGCTAATCTGTGATCTGAAAACCTGAGTAGAAATTGGCACGGTGAGAGAGCACAATTAGGTAATGAAAATTCACTAGAATCCCTGTTTCACGAGGAAGGAAGAAAGGAAGGAAGGAAGGAAGGAAGGCAGGCAGGAAGGCAGGAAGGCAGGAAGGGAAAGAAAAGGAAGGGAAAGAAAGAGAAGAGAGAGATTGATTCAAGAGTCATAAGTAAAACACCAACACACACACACACACACACACACACACACCACACACACACAAATATTGCAGGAAAGATCATGCTGAGTAAGAGGCTAAACTCTTTTTGTCCATAAAAACAGAACCCAGGTACCTGGGTGGTGCCAGCACAGCCTACTTCATCAAGGAAGTTGAAATAGAAAAAGATTATGTGTTGTCAATTCAGGTGAAAGTCAAGAAACATCAGTGGAAACCAAAATCTTCCTTTTATTGAAACCATTCTACATTATGGAACATTTTTACAAATAGTACCAGCGGCATTGCATCGCTTTATTTTGAAGCAAGAAAGAGACTTCAAAGATCAGCTTATTCAACCCTCTGTAAAAGGATTTATAGATTCCTTTTATTAAGTAGAGTGATTTTCTCATGAGTTTTCACTGTGTTTAAAAGACACTGTGCCCCACTCTCTTCCCAAGGTCTATGGTCAACTTGACTCAACGCTCTTAACTTTCCTTACTGATTCCTGCTTATCCTGCTCCTCCAAGCACAACTGCTTTTCCCAAAGGTAAATCCAGTAAGCAATACTCACAAAGCATCCACCCTATGCACACCAGTTTCCCTCAAGAGACTCAGAAGGAATCGAGGTAGACCCTTCTCAGAGGCTGTTTGACTGCAGACACATCAGGATACGTACTTAAACCCAAAGCCAAAACCACCACCAATGACTGCAACAGATTCACTGTCTAGACCCAAGGTCCAGGTAGTTTCCCTTTTATGCATTTCTCCATCATATAAAGATAGTTTCCAACATATCAAACACACATTCACCACGGTTATTTCTGGAAGGTGAAGGGGTCAGGTGTAGAAGAGGTGGCAAGAACAAGTCTATGGAAAACTGCTGACCTTGAGACCAGTGAACTGGTGGACGGGGACTTGCTAAGTGTGGCCACAAGGTGGCAGTCACCTCCTGAAACCCTGTGTGAAATGTCAGCAGCAGTTTCCAGGAAAGCGGAACCAGGACCCAGGAAAAGTGGCCAGCTGATTTGTATGGGAGATTGATTTGTAAAACAACAACAGCATATGGCAGCAAGGAAATGCCAAGTAAACATCTACAAATGTTTGAATCCACCTGTCCCTCACCTACCGACCTACCCCTCTACTACTCATAAAGTGGTAAGACTCCTAACGCCCCACTTCTTTCCACCTGAGAACCAACCAGCACCCTGATATTTCAAAGCCAGACCTAAAGAACCATGGTTGTCAATGAGCTCGGTGCCAAACCAAACAATCCTAATCACATTTTTACTTTTCAAATCCAGTCCCAGAGCAGAGCTGTAGATTAAGGGACAAAAGGTCATTGTGGAATCTTTTCAAAGAGCTCTTGTAGAAGCATCAGTTGGGAAAGAGTTTGTGAGTTCCTCTTTGTCCTTTCCTCTGGAGAAAAGATGGAATGTGCAAGAACACTGGATACACCAAGCTATGGGTGTTGAAATAGACGAGCTGGTGACCTGGATTTGCAAAAACTCTTGTGACATGAAAACATTTTTTCTTTTTCTTTTTCGTAACCTCCACCCAGAATTTCAGGAAAGGCGGGGCCACATACCCAGGATAGACGGTTTTCTACTGCTTGCTTTCTATCACCAGAATGCTGTTTAATCTAATTTCTTAGTTCTACGTCTTTTCTTCCAAGGATGTAGGGCGTGGGGTCAGGGGACACTTTCCACCTTACTTGCATCTCACTGTCCACTCTTAAATTTTTATTAAGAAACCTCTGAAAGATTCAAAATTCAGTTCAGTTTCAATAATCCCAAAGAAGTTGGGATAATTTGTTTTCACTTGCTTCAAACTTGCCACGGCTGCAGGAGGAGTCTCAGGACCTCAGAGGAGTGGGGCAGATGTATGAAGTCTGGGAGTCTGCCTCCCACCCAGATGCCAGGAGCTGCATACTCAGCTCTGCCTCACTTCGCCGATGGTCTGCTTTCACCCAGGTTACCATGACAGAGAGGGTCTACCCTCTAAAGAAAGCTGAGTTACAGGCTGGCCTCTGGGGTTGTGCCTGTAGCCTCTCTCTGGTTGTATCACAGAGTCCTTTGATCATAGACCTGAAGATGTTTAGCTGAATGCCTCCTCAAACCTTTGCTTCTTCCATAATCCAATCCTACACATATGTGATAAAGCTTTCTTCAACAATACTGGAGCATTTGGACACTAGCAGTCTAGATGAGAACTCATCAGATCAAATGAAAACTTTCAAAAACAAGCAGGGAAAGTGACTCCTATATGCTTTAAGATGATGTATTGGTGTAGACATTTGAAAAAAATGTCTCTGGTTCTTTCTAATTGTATCCACTCTGGATTTGTTTATGCCAGTTCTACATTTGTCAAGCTTTGAGAAACAGGTGGGAAGAAGAAATATATAAAATTAAGAAGAAGCTGATGGATCACTGGAGATTCAAAACAAGCCTTCTACAGATGGCACCACACTAAAATGCAGAGACCAGGCAGGCGCAGCCATGGGAGAGGAAGCAGCATTGACTTCTCACGTTCTGGTTTCCAACCTCCCACCAGAGCTTCTGCCACTCACCCACTTAACTTGACGAGAAACTAAGGCACCAAGGGCTGTCACTGCACAGAAAACCAGAAGCAGAAGGGCTTTTTTTGCTGGCTCAACCAGTTCTGCCTGGATCTCACTTTTGCATCACCAGTAGTCACAAGCCTGATTTGTCATCTCCAGCATTCTGTTTAATTTTTTAAGGCCAACCTTTGCCTGAAACATGACTTCATTGCACCTGCAGCACTTCATTGTCCAAACGTCCTTGGCAAACCTCACAGTCTTTGGACAGTGTTGCATTTTCTCCAAACGGGAAATCCTCCGTCCTTCCTCAAGCTTAATAAGGATCTTGCAGTGCATCCAAATAACACAGCTCTTGTTCCTCAGACCCACTCAGCCTCCTCTGATAACTTCATAAAACAGTTCCTTATTGTCTGGGCCATGAAGCCGGGCTAATGCTAACGTTCCAGTTCAGAAACATTTTACTCTATTATTCTCATGAGGCCAGCTCTCCTGGGTACTGGCACTCACTCATTGGCACGATGGATTCAGGTCAGGTGGTGCAAACGTCTTCCCTGAGAAGCAAGCCATACACCCAAGAGGTCTAGAACATCTAGGTCACAAGAAAGGGTTTCAGTCCAGATGCATTGTCAGTAAGTGAACGCATGGACAAGAATGCATGGACTATTATTTTCTTCCCATCACTGGTTTAGCAGCCCCCAGGGAGTCCCTGTGTTGCTCTTTAATATCCTGACATTGAGCACTAACATGCTCAACACTGCCTCCAACAGGCAAATGTTGGAAATACACTTTCAGAGCTGGATAGGACTCAAGATCATCTAATCTGATCCTCTCATTTTATTTCCTCTCAAGGAAACCAAGGGCAAGAAAGTTTAGGCAATTTGCTCACATTCACACAGGCAATTAGTAACAGAGCTGAGTTCAGGTCTAGTATAGGCTTTTTAATTTGATTCTCCCCAAATGAAGACTAAGATAAATAGCATTTATTGCATACCTACTATTTACCAGATACTGTGCAAAGGGCTTTACATATATTACTTTACTAAATCCTCACCATAAACTTTAAGTCAGTTTTAACCATTTTATAGAAGAGGGAATGGAGGGCCAGGAAAGTTAAGTAACATGCTCAAAGTCACACAGCTACTGAATAGAACCATAATCTGAACCTTTGTCTAATTTTGAAGCCCTTGATTTTTCCACTTCATGAGGCTTCTCCCCTTATATTTATTTAGCCAAGTGACCACCATCTTGGATTTTACTAATATTCTTACAAAGGGTCTTTGATGCCACTTCCTCTGACTTTTAAGAAAAGGAAATCCTTGCATTATTTTGCCATATACTCCAGGGTACCCTCAGTCCCATCATCATGGGGAATAAGAAACATCCCGACATCTCTTTCCTTTTCTTTCTTTTTAAATTTGATAGGTGAGGGACCCTCTCCCTAGAGGGTCCCCAACGGAATGAGAGAGGGAAGATAAGAACCAGAACATAAACCCAATACCCCCACCCCACTCTTTTTGGAACATCCCAACATTAGAAGAGTGGATATTCCAAAGTCATTTTTTTTCAGGCTGGAGCAGGCAGTGTAGCCAGGATTGAGGAAGGAGAAGCCACAGAATAAATATGGTACATGTTCCCAGAGCATCAATTTCACTCCAGAATTTGGGAAGAAAGGGTTATATTATTAGTGTATTCAAACCAATATGGATAGTACAAATGCAGTTATCCTATAAATTTGTAGGTTAAAACCAGCAGGTTGAAGACTGATTTAGACCACCTCCTTCCAGACTTCCAGGGATACAAACACCTTCACTGTCCCCTGCAGGAGTACGACAGTGGAAATATTTGGGGAAGGAAGCTAGAAGGCAGGAGATACATTCATTTTACTTATCCCCCTGGTTTCTTTTCCCCACTCCTGACCTGCCCCACATCCCCAGTGGGTGGGAAGGCATCAGAGGACAGTTGGCTACAATCTCAGCTTTCTTTGCTACTTTGGGGAATTTAGAAGGAAATCAGTACTTGGCAACCTGGTATTTTTAGCTGCCAGGCCAAAACTCCAGACATAAACCCCTTCCCTTTAATTGAATGATGTTTATACATAAAGGAATAGATCTCCCCAAGAAAGAACCCCAGAACACTGGTTCCCTTCCAGTGTGGGAGCTGCTTGGGCAGCAGTGACAACGGTGCATTAGATGCAATGGACACTATGATTCCTGCAAAAATGTCAGCCAACTAAGTGCTCCTTTACCAGCTGCGGAGGCCCAGACTAACACCATGGTCCCACAGATTCAAGGTTTAGAATCTATGTGAATCTATTCTGGTTAACACACAGGCTCCTCCTTCCAATCATTCACACACACACACACACACACACACACACATGCATGCATACATACACAGGTGCACATGCACAAACACACACATCTAATTATTCCAACCTCGAATACTCCCCAGGCCCATGGGGATGCCCAGGTACCCTAAGCAAGTCACTGTGACACTGAGGGGGTCATTACCTGGGGCTCCGAGCAGCTGAAACCCACGCTGGTGGTCTCTAGACTGTTGTTCTGAGAAATCATAAACACCAAATCCTCCAATCCCTCTGAATTTGAGTTTGTCATTTTAACCTTTAACAGCCTTTTCAGGTAAAAATAACAAAGACCAATTTACTGACTTTGTAGCTACAATAAGCTTGAAAAAGTGCTTACTTAAAAGAAAGACTGGAAGGAAGAAAAAAAAGAAGAAAATGGAGTACATACTCCTCAGACAATGCACACTTTAATGAGCTAAAATAAAAACATACAGAGGAAGGGAGAGGAGAAAACCAGCTTCCCTGATCCTTTCATGGCACTGTAGCTCAAAGACTGGAATCTCTGCTTGTTAACCATTGTTAACTAGTATTTTTAGTCCTGGTTGCTTTTAGCCTCTGTATAGTTCCTTTTTTAAACACATTTTCTATACGTTAATAAAAGATCCTGAAAGAATGATGCGTGTCTTCTGAGTCCTAGGAGCATTGGGGGGCATGCCTGTCTTAAGGATGGGCCTGCCTTCTTTTCTCTGGGCTTCCTTTCCTTAATGTTTCTGGCCCGCTTCTGCCAACACGTCTTCTCCACATCACCCTTTGGGTGGACTGTGTTCCCCCATGGCCCTGCTCCCTCATCTACACCCCTTGTCCACCCTGTTTCTGTTCTCTCATTATATCCTGAATGTCTCGGGCCCCCTCCTCATTCTTCCCTCCTTCTTCTCTCCTCTCTTCTACTCTCCTGCTTCTCTCCTCTCTTTGCATCTTTCTCTCTCTCTTTGCGTCTTTCTCTCTTCCTTTCTCTTTCTTCCCTACCTTCCACACACTTTGGGAAATCATAAACACCAAATCCTCTAAACCCTCTGAATGTTAGTTTGTCATTTCAACCTTGAACAGCCTTTTCAGGTAAAAATACCAATTTCATCTCACCCTTTGCTTTTACCATCAGAAAAGGTCACCAATGGGTGGTGGTGTCTGCTGCCCTAGCATTACCAGATGGGCCTTTTGTACAGTTTTGAGTCCTTGATCAGACATAGAGATGGTGACTCACTGCCCACCTCCTTCCAGCCTCCTCTCCTGGCTCCCTCAACCCTGAAGTGCCCAGGGGTGGTCTGATCCCCAAGGCTCTAGTGCCATCTATGGGTACTGCCGGAGAACATTTGACAGGTCTGGCATGCTGAACCAGCCTGCCCTCCACTCAGTCAGCTCCTCCACTGCCAGGTCCTGTTGCTCTGCCTGGGAGCAGCTCCAGCTAATGCACCATTAGCCACTGCCTCTCAGCCTTGGTCACTTGGAAAAACCTTTTCCCTTTCTGTCCCTTAAAAATGGACCCAATGCATAATGTAAGATCAACTCTCACCTCTGGGTTACATTAAGTAAGACCCCAGTCAGGGAACAGCCCTAAAAAGAGAGTCGTGAGGGGAACTTCTTCCAGTCAGTTCCAGGAGCACAGGCAGTCAGGAAGTGCAGAGATAACTGAGTAATGGCGTAGGGTAAGCACCGCAAACCTAGACTTGCTCTCCCATGCTGGAGTGGGCAGGGGGATTTTAGGAGCCTGTCTAGGGGAGGTCATATGACAACAGAAATTATCCAAGGGAGAAAAAAAAGAGATGGAAGCCACATGAACCAGGGTCGGGGGCACGTAACAGCATAGCCTGCTGGAACGTGGCCAGGAGTGGTTTAGTACTCATGTTTGCTTGGAGTTCAATAACAGAGCCAGGAACAGACTGGGCATTGTGAAGACCCCAGACCACAAAGGAGAGACCTTTCTCCACCTTGCATGTTAAAAGGGAGAAATCATGAGTGCTTTAAAGAAGGAACAGGATCCCCACCCTGGACTCGTTCTTCCTAGTCTTTTTTAGATACCAGCAGGCTTCTTCACACCCCTGGGGCCATGTGTAAAACAGGTGCAAAACTCCAGCCACATGGCCATCTATCATAGAAGGCGCCCTCACAAACAGAGCAGGGAAGGCACCTTTCTTAGCCCTTGCCCTATGCCACATTTCCTCTTTTAATCCTCATTTCCTAAAAAAAAAAAAAAACACAATTTCTGGAATGTCAGACCATGGTGGCCCTTTAAAAACAGTCATATTTCCTGGTCCTGTTTTAAATAAGCCACTCTGGAAACCTATAGCTCAGGATTATGGGACTAGAGGAGTGACCGCTATAATATTGAGATAAAAACCTGTCACTTGAATCTTGTCCTATACTCTGTTGTCTGGAAAATGAAAATGGAAACTAATGCAATACAGTGAAACTTAAAGGAACTTTAGTAATTAGTATTTATTCCTGAGGTTGCTGAATTATGTTCTAACTTAAATGAGTATAATTCACCCATTGCTTAAGACCTCTGGGTACATTTACAACCATCTGAGCACAGATTTAATTATTGTTGTGTTATGGGAACGAAGAACTGCCAGGGGGTAATATTAAAAGTGGATTATTAAGCAAGAGAAATGTTGGCAACATTAGTAATCAGTGCAATTACCCAGTAGCAGCTTCTTGCCTGTAATACCCCCAGTGTCCCTGGGGACGTGTGCTTTAGCAGTGGCCCCTTTGCCAGTCAGCAATAAGACATCAGCACAAATTAGGGCCCTTTGGGCCCGTATCTTTCCACTAATGTGACATGTACAATATTCCCATTGCCCGGGCTTTCAAAGAATTATAAAAAGGGTATGCGTTGGACTTGTAAAGCTACACATAAATGGGTCTCTTGTTCCTCTTCACTCATCTCATCACCTACATTCAAAAAGTACCTACTGTATACCAGATCCGATACTGATTCTGGATATACAAAAAGATGAAAGGCCTGCACACCCCCTGCTCCTCCCGGAAGAGATTTGGTCTCCCTCTGTCTCTCTTTCTTTTTTCCCAGTTAAAAAAATTCTTTTATTGAAACTTTAATACCAGTTTATATTAGTAAGGGTTCTCTAGAGAAACAGAACCAACAGGAGATGTACAGAATGTGTGTGTGTGTTTGTGTGTGTGTGTACGTGTCTGTGTGTGTGTGTTAGAGAGAGAGAGGAGAGAGAGAGAGAGACTTATTTTGAGGAAATGGCTTATGTGATTATGGACACCAAGAAGTCCCACAATCTGAGTCTGCAAGCCACAGACTCAAGAAACCTGGTCGTGTAATTCAGTTCAATTCCAAAGGCCTGAGAATTAGAAAAGCCACTGTTGTAAATCCCACTCAAATCATTAAAGAAGAACAATGTTTCAGCTTAATAGGTGGGCAGAAAGAAAACAAAAGGCAAATTCCTCCATCCTCAGCCTTTTTGTTCTATTCAGGTCCTCAACGGATTGGACGATGCCCACTCACATTAGGGAGAGCAATCTACTTTACTCAGTACCCCATTTCAAATGCCAGCCTCATCCAAAAACACCTTTGCAGACACACCCAGAAATAATGTTTAATCAGGGTACCCTGTGGTGCAGTCAAGTTGACACATAAAACAAACCATCACACAGTTGCAAGACAGTAAACAAACCAAATATGGTTCCTTTCCCAGGGACGTTCCTGCTGGTGGGGAAGTCAATCTCTAGAAAGAGATTCGGCAATCCATGGTCCGTGGGCCAGACATTTATTCTCTCTTTGACTCTGTCCTTTTCCACCAGTTTTTACCAAACTCCCTACTCTCTAATTCAGATATTTCACACATATGTAAGGCTCCTTGCTTCAAAGTTTTTAAAATAGATTAAAGTAAACTTTCCAAACTTATGTTTATGTGTTCATGAGAAAATGGAAAGAGATATACAGTGAAAAAACTCAGTTAATTAGGATGAGCGTTGTCATTTCAACATTGACAATATTTTTTTAAAACTCAGACACATTTCAAACACTTCTAACACTTAAAAAAAAAGTGGCAATTAAGGAGCCTCTTGAATCCAAAAAGTTGACAGAACCTTCTAAAAAAAAAAACTGATTACTGTAGAATCTTCCCCGGGGGCAGGGGCCAGGGGCCAGTGGAAGGTATGGATCAACTTTTAGATGCTAATACCCTCTAATGCTTTAAATAAAAATTGTTATCATCAGAGATCACTGCTAGGCATTCATTCACAGCTGTGCTCTTCATGACAAACAATAAGCTCTTCAGAGGTTTCTGGCAAATATGTGTACATTGTAAGAAATGCAGTAGCAATTATGAAAATTCAGTATGCTAGTTGCACAGGAAATTTAAAGATCTAAGATAAACAATGAAAACTATGAGGAATGCATATATTATGCCTGCATGCAGGTAATACCTGTCTTGATTTGCAAGCCCACTCGCTGTTTATGACATCCCCCCCCATCCCGTCCCCGCTAAATAAAAACCACAAAGTAATAACCAAAGTTTGTATTTACAACCAAAGCTACACCGAAACAATTGGCAACAATAACAACCTGGGTTGCAATTAAAGGTAACTCAGTTGACTTATGGACTTGGAAAAGCAAGAGATGATTAAAGAAGTCAATGTGGAATGGCCTGCCCTCCTATCCTCCCCCAACCCCCATCCAGTATCATTTAAAGAATTTGAGACATATTCACATAAATCTGTTTTTTTCTTTCAACGAAATGACCTGAATGTTAACTCAGTTTGAAATGTCCACGCTACAAAGCAGTGTTTCAATACAGCAGTACTATTAACATTTTGGTCAGATAATTCTTTGTTGTAGGGACCTGCCCTGTGCTGTTACCCACTAAATTCCAGTAGGACCCCTGCCTCCCACCATGTTGTGACAACCAAAAATGTCTCCCAACATTGCCAAATGTCCTCTGGGGGGAGAAAATAACTTGCACAGAGCTCACAGCAAAGAAGGACAATTTGAGGTTCTCGTCTTGGTGTGAAAGGCGGTATGCTGCTCTCCATCATGATCTTGTTTATCACAGGGTCTTCTTCCAGAAGGAGAGCCAGTGAAGTATCCCCAAACAGGTCTCTCCTGTTAGAGCCTGGCTGCAACCCACTAGCTGATTTGCAGAACCATTTATTTCTCTTCCAAGACAAAAACACGCTGAGGAGGAAAGACCTCCAGCTTGGCAGAGTAAAGGGTTTATTTTCTTCGCAAAGGGCTGGAGAGGATTGAGAAGCAATTGGGAAGGCACCGGTGAGAAGAGAATTCCCCTCATCTCTGACCTCTTTAAGGGAAGAGCCTGGGCTTTCCATTTCTATTTCCAGTATTTAGCCCAGAACTCTGTTTGGACTCAATATAGAATTGATGTAAACTGAATTGAATCAACCCTATCTTCTGTCTATGAAAGAAACTCAACAGCTTTTAGTACTGTAAAATTTAGGACAGATCCATAACATATTCAAGAAGAGCAAATGTTAAGACTATCTGAGGAGCAGAGGAAAGAACATTGCATCTGACGTCAAAAGACCTATATAGTTGTATAAGTTTGTTCTCACAGTGCTATGAGGAAATACCTGAGACTGGGTAATTTATAAAGGAAAGAGGTTTAATTTACTTAGTTCCGCATTACTAGGGAGGCCTCAGGAAACTTACAATCATGATGGAAGGCAAAGAAGAAGCAGGCACCTTCTTCACAGGGCGGCAGGACAGAGTGAGTGCAAGCAGAGGAAATGCTAAACCATCCGATCTTGTGAGAACTCACTCACTATCACAAAAACAGCACGAGGGAAACTGCCCCCATGATCCAATTACCTCCACCTGGTTCTGCCATTGACACGTGGGGATGATGAGGATTACAATTCAAGGGAAGAGCTGTGTGGGGACACAGAGTCAAACCATATCAGTAATCAACCTCTTTCTGCCAGTTACTGGTAGTTTGCCCTAGGATAAGTCCTTTTGTCACTCAGAAGCTTAGTGCCCTTCTCTGTAAAATGGGATTAAGAATAATGTCCTTCCTACTTCGCAGACCATTGCGAAGGGCAAACTATAAAATGGGCAGAAAAAGGCTTTACGGCAGATGTTCTTACAACTGAGAATGTGTTAACTTGGTAGAAGTTAAATGGTGTTGAAAACCAGCCTTAAATCTCAAATATCTTCACAACAGTGTTATGGCCTGAAATTTCACTCACCTGATTCTCCAAAACAACTTATTGCCTCAAAGAAACACTCTGGGCAAAATAAGATCATCAACCTGCTATCAAAGGTCAGCTGATAGACACCTGACAGCAGAAAGGGGACAAGGGTGGGGTTGAAGCCGAAGGGAACAGAGGACGCAGGAGTGGGACAAAACCTGCACATCTGATGCCAGCCCCATGACCACTCTGCAGGGGAAGAATGGTGAAGAAGACTAGGCTGTGTGCAAAGCCAACCCAGTATGTTTCTGAGCCACAGGCTCTCTAAGGAGAGTCGGGTTCTAGTCCATTCCTCCACCATTTGTGCTGCCCAGGCCCTCAGCAGCCATCACAGAGAGGTAGTCAGTGGCAATCCTTCAGATATTGGTGGGTTGAGGGCACCTGACTAAGAGCCCTTGTATTTTTCAAAACTCTTCCCAGGAGACCACGCCGCTGGTTGAGAGGCTTGCTGGGTTCTCGAGGTAGCCCTCAAAGGGCATGCTTTAATAGTATAGATGATAACTTCTAGGAGGGGGCTTTTGAGTGACTCCTAAGGATTGTGGATTTCTGTTGCGTTGAGTGGGCTGCCTGGGACCCAAGGGACAGAGAGGCAGAGCACTGCCATCAGACCTTCCTCATATCCCCCTTGTAACTACAGTCTTAGCCCCAGTTCTACATAGGTATGAAACAAATGTTTAAAGAGTTTTCATGTGAAAAGGCAGACATTATTCTAAATACCCACATTTCTCCACCCAGCTTTGCCCCCAAACTTTGCACAATAGCCCCACATAGGAAGGAATGTCTGCTTCTGCCCCTCAGAACAAATCCAAATCTTCCCACTGACAGAAGTGTGGGCTATCAGAGAAGGTCCCCCACTCCACCCCCACTGACTGTGAGCTAGGAACTGGGCACTCTCTGGCCGCAGCCTCACCCCAGCAGCCTGGGAATGGGGAAACAGCTTGTCGCATCCCAGCGCTGATTCTGCCTGGCAATATAAAAGAGTATAAGGCTCACAGCCACCTTGAGAATCATTCACCTCTCCAGCTCCCGACCTATAAAAAGAAAAGGAACAGAAACTATGACATTCACACCCATTCTTGCTTGCACCCAGGTGGTACAGACAAGTTTGCAGTTCGTTGAGTTTGTTGCTTTCACTCTGGTGGTGTTGTGTGGGCTGTGACAGATGTGCTGGGGCACCAGGGCCTCTCTGCTGCAGTTTCTCCATCAAGGCATGATATTTACACACTGAAAGCAAGACAGCACCTCTTCACACATAGTAAGGCACATACTGCCAAAGAGAGCCCTGGCAGGGTCTAACAGGTGACCAGGTCCTTCAATGCATCTCTACTGAGCCACCTAAGTACTCCTGACCTAGGGCCTTTGTTTACTGCATCATTCACTTGTTCATTCATGCATGCGTGCATGCATTCATTCATTCAATAAAGATTCCAGAACACACTCTGCTTCTTACAGGTAGCGTGCCCTGGGGTAAGTCCTTTTGTCATTTTGAAGCTCAGTGTCCTTATCTGTAAAATGGCATAAAGAATAACTGCCTTTCCAAGTGAAGGTGGGGAGCAGGCCATGATGAAAAACCAGAGTGACTGGAGCACAGATGGGTGGGGATGGTTAACACAGGTGCAGCTGGGAAGGAGAGCAGGACCTAATCAGACAGGGCCATGCATGAATCTTCATCGATTATAAGAGTGGTAGGGCTGGGCACGATGGCTCACGCCTATAATCTAAGCACTTTGGGAGGCCGAGGCTGTGGATCACGAGGTCAGGAGATGGAGACCATCCTGGCCAACATGGTAAAACCCTGTCTCTACTAAAATACAAAAAATTAGCCAGCCATTGTGGCACACACTTGTAATCCCAGCTACTCAGGAGGCTGAGGCAAGGGAATCACTTGAACCCAGGAGGAGAAGGTTACAGTGAGCTGAGATTGCGCCACTGCATTCCAGCCTGATGACAGAGCGAGACTCCGTCTCAAACAAACAAACAAACAAAAAAAGAGTGGTGGGAAGCCATGAGAAGTGCCCAGGCAGGAGAGTGAGATGATCATGTCTGCATTTAAAAGAGTTGGCTGTGTAAATGGTGAAGGGGTGCACAAGATTTGGGGGGAAAACAGGAATAGTTCAGATGAGAAATTAGGGTAAGCTGGACTCAGGTGGTTTCAGTAGAGCTGGGAAAATATATATCCTCAAGGGATATTTAGGAATTAAATGGACAGAACCAAACATGTGGATGAGGAAGTTACAATAATGGCGTATAGAACTCTGGACAGCCTGACTGCGTGGGTGGTGGCCGCCCAACTAAGGAAGAAACACTGGGTGAGAGCCAAAAACAAGAACTCCATTTGGAGCATCAGCTACAGATGCCTTCAGATATCCAAGCAAAAGAGACTGGCAGCTGCATGTGTAGGACTAAAAATCAAAGGAGTGGCCCAAGCTAGAGATATCTGAGGATCACCTACACGGCTAGCTTCATGGGCTCGTGACCTGCACAGTCACAGACGGCCTTATGCTAGAAAGGTCCCATATGTGATTTAACACTTTGTTGTCACCACTTGAAGTTTTTGAACAAGAAACTCCCACATTTTTATTTTGCACTGGGTCCCCACAAATTATGTAGGTGGTCCTTAATATTTCATGATATCAATAAAATACTGACCACAATTGAAGCTACAGACATGAATTCATTTGTTCATTCAGCAAATACACTCCAGGCATTCTTCTATGCACTGGTGAAATAGCAGAGGACAAAAGAGACAAAAATATCTGTCCTCACAGACTCTATGCAATAGCGGATGAAGAAAACAAACAAATGAAATAAATTAGTACAGCACATACGATGTGAGATGGTGATAAACTTCAGAAGGTAAATAAATAAACACAGAGAGCAGATTAGTCTGCTATGGGTGCCATAAAAAATATGGTAAACAACAGTGGCTTAAACAACGAAATGTATTCTCTCACTGTTCCGGAGGCTGGAAGCCCAAGATCAAGGTACCAGCAAATTCTGTTTCTGGTGAGTGCTGTCTTCCTGGCTTGCAGACAACTGCCTTCTTGCTGTGTGCTCACATGGCCTTTCTGTGTGCAGGTGGACAGAGCAAGTACTCCGGTGTCTTTTCTTACAAGGACATGAATCCTACTGGATCAGGGCTCCAACCTTAGGACTTCATTTAACCTTAAGGAGCTCCTTAAAGATCTTGTCTCCAAGTACAGTCACACTGGGAGTAAGGATTTCAACGTGTGAATTTTGGAGGACACAGTTCAGTTGGTTTCAGAGGGTGGGGTGTGTTGGGGGCAAAGGAGTATAGCAGGGACTGTTAGCTCACCCCCAGGTCACCTGTAGCTTTTGTGGGTAGTTCTCATTCATGCCAATGGCATTTCACCTCAAGCTTCAATGTTTTTCTATGGAAATGTTATGAATGACTGTCCCCAGGAGCGATTCTCAAATAATTCAAGAAAGCAGGTGATGGATATACCCTAGCCTCCTTGCTCCTGAGCAGGACAGTTCTGAGATGTGCTCTACCTAGTTTCTCAGAGGGTCTCCCACAGTTGTGACACAACTGATTGACTTTCACCTCTTCCCTTTTCCACTTCCCTATGACTTCACTATGCTTCAGCATTTATTTATATATGTGTGTGTGTGTATGTATATATATATACACATACAGATATGTGTATATATATATGTATATACACAGGAAACGCTAAATTGCATTTCCTCAAAATTCATATGTTGAAATTCTAACTCCAAGGACCTCAGAATGTGATTATATTTGGAGAGAAGGCCCTTAAAGAGGTGAATATGGTAAAATGAGGCCATATAGGTTAGCCCTAATCCAAATGACTGGTGTCCTTCTTATAAGAAGAATCCAAATGACTGGTGTCCTTATAAGAAGAGAGATCAGGGCACAGATACACACAGAAGGAAGACAGTGTAAGACAGCAGAAGATAGCCATCTGCAAGCCAAAGAAAGAGACCTCAGAAGAAATCAACCCAGTGACACTTTCATCTCAGATTTTCACCCTCTAGAATCATGAGAAAATGGGTTTCTGTTTAAGCTGGCTAGTCTGTGGTACTTTGTATGGCAGCCCTAGTAAACAATTGCAACCTGTATTCAGCTTTCTAAATCTAAAACTACGTAAAATTCACACTTGGAAAAGTAGATTCACACACACATGAGTTCTTCCAAATACACCTTCAAAATTCCTTATTTGCTGAGGTTCCATTTCAAGGGCTCAATAACCACATGTGACTAATGGTTACTATGTTGGACTGTATAGCTCTAGAGCCTATGGACCATAATAGCAACTTTGGTTTTTACTGTCAGTGAAGTGGAATGACATTAGAGATTTCTGCATAGAAGAATTACATCATCACCGTAGCTGCTGTGTTAAGAATAGAGTAGGAGGCAAGTATGGAAGCAGAGTGTCCAGTGAGGAGGCTAGTACAATAATTGAGGAAGAAATTATGGTTGTTTAAACCAGGGGATGCAGCAATGGAGTTGGTGAAAGTGATGTGTTTCTGGATATATTTCTAAGTATAGCTGGCAGGATTTCCTGATGGATTGGATGTGGAATGGTAAAAGTTAAGAATGACTACAATTTCTCCCAAGCCCTGACTTTTGAAATAAGAATCTTTTAAAATTGAAGTATAATTTATATGCCATAAAACATATCTTTTAAAGCTATACAATTTAGTGGTTTTAGTATACTCACGAGGTTGTACAACAATCACTAAGACCTAATTCCAAAACATTTTACCACTCCAAAAATAAACCTCTTACCCATTAGCAGTCATTCCCAGTATTCCCTCCTCCAGCTCCTGAAAATCACAAATCTACTTTATAGCTCTATGGATTTTCCCATTCTGGACATTTCATATAAGTGGAATCATACATTATGCGGTTAGTTGTGTCTGGTGCTTTTCACTTCCCGTAGTGTTTCCAATGTTCACCCATATTGCAGCATGTACTTCATTCCTTTTTATGGCTGGTTAGTATTCCATTACACAGATATTCCACATTTTCTCTAGTCACTCAATAATTGATGGTCATATGAGTTGTTTCCACTTTTTGGCTATTATGAATAATGCTCCCATGAACATTTATGTATAAGGTTTTTATGTAGAGATAAGTTTTTCTTTCTCTTGGAAACATACCGAGGAGTGGAGCTGGTGGGTTATATAGCAGCTAACAATGTTTCCAAAGTACTTGCACTATTTTACACCACCAGCAATGAACGAAGGTTTCAATTTCTATGCATACTCAGCAACTTTCCTTATTGCCCAGCGTTTTTTATAATTGCCATAGTAGTGGGTGCAAAGTGGTATCTCATTGTAGAAATTTACATTTTCCTAATGACTAATGATGTCGAGTGTCTTTTCATGTGTTTACTGAGCACTTGTATATCTTCCTTGGAGAAATACATATTAAATTATTTGCCCATTATTAATTGGGTTATTTGGTTTTTTGTTGCTGCACTGTAAGTTCTTTATATTCTCTCCATATTCTCATTCATACCTTTATCAAATACACTATTTGCAAACATTTTCTTTCATTCTGTGGGTTGCTTTTTTGCTTTCTTGATAGTTTGGTTTGAAGCACAAAAGTTTTTAATTTTGATGAAGTTCAATTTACTTTATGTTAGTTGCTTGTACTTTTGGTATAGATTTTGTCAAATGCTTTTTCTGCAACTATTGAGATAATCATGGGACTTTTCTGCAACTATTGAGATGATCATGTGATTTTGTCCTTTATTACCTTGATGACTTTTCATGTGTTGAAACAACTCTGCCTTCATGGGATAAATCCCAGTTGATCATAGTGTATAACCCCTCTGTATATGTTGCTAGATTCACTTTGCTAGTATTTTCTTGAGAATTTTTATATCTATTATCTATTCATAAGGGACATTGGCCTGTGGATTTTTTGTGTGTGTCTGTGATGTCTTTGTTATGTTTTGGTATTAGAGTGATACCAGTGTCACAGAAAAAACTGGAAAGCATTTTCTCATATTTTTATTTTGGAACAGTTTGTGAAGAACTGATATTAATTATTCTTTAAACATTTGGTAGAATTCATGAGTAACTTATATGGGCCTGGCATTTTCTTTGTAGGAAGGTTTTTATTACTAATTCGATCTCTTGGCTTGTTATATATCTATTGAGATGTTTTATTTCTTCTTTAGCCAGTTTCAGTAGTTTGTGTGTTTCCAGGAACTTTTCCAGTTCATCTAGGCTATTGAATTTGTTGGCATACATTTTTCACAATATTGTCCTAGAATCTTTTTTACTCTTGTAAGACCAGTAGCAATGCTTTCTCTTTAATTCCACATTTCAGTAATTGAGGCTTCTCTATTTTTTCTCAGTCTAGCTTAAAGTTTGTCAATATTGTTGATATTTTCAAAGAAGAAACTTTTACTCTCATTGATTTTCTAAATTTTTGTATTCCATATTTCATTTATTTCTGCTCTACCCTTTATTATTTTCTTCCTATTCCTGGTCTGGGGTTTTATTTGCTTTCCTTTTCTTGATTCTCCAGGGGAAGTTTAAGTTGTTGATTTTAGATCTTATTATTATTTAGTATAGGCATTCACCACTGAAAATTCCCTCTAAACGCTGCATCTTTCAAGTTCTGGTATGTTGTGTTTTCATTTCCATCCAGTTCAAAGTAATTTCTAATTCTCTTTGTGATTAGGTCTTTAAACTTACAAGGGATGTAAAGGACCTCCTCAAGGAGAACTACAAACCACTGCTCAGTGAGATAAAAGAGGACACAAACAAATGGAAGAACATACCATGCTCATGGATAGGAAGAATCAATATCGTGAAAATGGCCATACTGCCCAAGGTTATTGATAGATTCAATGCCATCCCCATCAAGCTACCAATGACTTTCTTCACAGAATTGGAAAAAACTGCTTTAAAGTTCATATGGAACCAAAAAAGAGCCCACATTGCCAAGACAATCCTAAGTCATAAGAACAAAGCTGGAGGCATCACGCTACCTGACTTCAAACTATACTACAAGGCCACAGTAACCAAAACAGCATGGTACTGGTACCAAAACAGATATATAGACCAATGGAACAGAACAGAGTCCTCAGAAATAATACCACACATCTACAGCCATCTGATCTTTGACAAACCTGAGAGAAACAAGAAATGAGGAAAGGATTCCCTATTTAATAAATGGTGCTGGGAAAATTGGCTAGCCATAAGTAGAAAGCTGAAACTGGATCCTTTCCTTACTCCTTATACAAAAATTAATTCAAGATGGATTAGAGACTTAAATGTTAGACCTAATACCATAAAAACCCTAGAAGAAAACCTAGGTAGTACCATTCAGGACATAGGCATGGGCAAGGACTTCATGTCTAAAACACCAAAAGCAACGGCAGCAAAACCAAAATTGACAAATGGGACCTAATTAAACTAAAGAGCTTCTGCACAGCAAAAGAAACTACCATCAGAGTGAACAGGCAACCTACAGAATGGGAGAAAATTTTTGCAATCTACTCATCTGACAAAGGGCTAATATCCAGAATCTACAAAGAACTCAAACAAATTTACAAGAAAAAAACAAACAACCCCGTCAAAAAGTGGGCAAAGGATATGAACAGACATTTCTCAAAAGAAGACATTCATACAGCCAACAGACACATGAAAAAATGCTCATCATCACTCGCCATCAGAGAAATGCAAATCAAAACCACAATGAGATACCATCTCACACCAGTTAGAATGGCAATCATTAAAAAGTCAGGAAACAACAGGTGCTGGAGAGGATGTGGAGAAATAGGAACACTTTTACACTGTTGATGGGATTGTAAACTAGTTCAACCATTATGGAAAACAGTATGGCAATTCCTCAAGGATCTAGAACTAGATGTACCATATGACCCAGCCATCCCACTACTGGGTATATACCCAAAGGATTATAAATCATGCTGCTATAAAGACACATGCACACGTATGTTTATTGCGGCACTATTCACAATAGCAAAGACTTGGAATCAACCCAAATGTCCATCAGTGACAGACTGGATTAAGAAAATGTGGCACATACACACCAGGGAATACTATGCAGCCATAAAAAAGGATGAGTTTGTGTCCTTTGTAGGGACATGAATGCAGCTGGAAACCATCATTCTTAGCAAACTATCACAAGAAGAGAAAACCAAACACCGCATGTTCTCACTCATAGGTGGGAACTGAACAATGACATCACTTGGACTCAGGAAGGGGAACATCACACACCGGGGCCTATCATGGGGAGGGGGGAGGGGAGAGGGATTGCATTGGGAGTTATACCTGATATAAATGACGAATTGATGGGTGCTGACAAGTTGAAGGGTGCAGCACACCAACATGGCACAAGTATACATATGTAACAAACCTGCACGTTATGCACATGCACCCTAGAACTTAAAGTATAATAATAAATAAATAAATAAATAAATAAACTATCGACTATTTAAGAATATGTTGTTTAATTCTCATGAATTTGTGAGTTTCCCAAATTTCTTTCTGTTTATTGATTTCAGCTGTAGACAGGGAATACATTTGATAAGATTTAAAACCTTTTAAATCTATTAAGACTTGTTCTGTGGCCTGGAGAATATTCCATGTACCCTTGAGATACTGACTTTTCTGCTGATTTTGGATGGAATGCTCTATAGGCATCCGTTAGACCTAGTTGTTTCACAATGTTTTCAAGTCTTCTGTTTCTTTCTTGATCTTCTTTCTGGTTGTTCTATGCATTATTGAAAATGGGGTATGGAATTCTACAATTATTGTTAAATTGTCTCTTTCTCCTTTCAATTATATTATTTTGTGATTCTGGGCTCTGTTGTTAGGTGCACATATATTTATAATTGTTCTATTTTCTTGATGGATTAACCCTTTTGTCATTATAAAATATCTTTGTCACCAGTAGCAATTTTTGCCATAAAGTCTATTTTGTCTGATATTAATGTAGACTCTTCAGCTTTCTTTTGAGAGATTAGTTTGCATGGTACAGCTTTTCTCATTCTTTTACTTTTAGCCTATTTTTGTCTGTGAATCAAAAACATGTCTCTTACAGACAGCTTGTTACATCATTTTAAAAAGCTATCCCACCAATTTTTTCCTTTGAATTAGGGTGTTTAATCTTTTATATTTATAAAACTACAGATAAGGTAGGACTTGCCTATGCCATTTTATTCTTTTCTACATGTCTTCATGTCTTATGTCTTTTTGTTCTTCTATTTCTTTCTTTTTTTCTTTCTGTTTTTGTTTTTTGTTTGTTTGTTTGTTTTGGAGATGGAGTTTCAATCTTGTTGCCCAGGCTGATCTCGGCTCACCACAACCTCCACCTCCCAGGTTCAAGCTCAGCCTCCTGAGTAGCTGGGATTATAGCTACTCAGCCTCCTGAGTAGCTGGGATTACAGGAACCCACCATCACTCCGGGATAATTTCGTATTTTTAGTAGAGATGAGGTTTCTCCATGTTGGTCAGGCTAATCTTGAACTCCTGACCTCAGGTGATCCGCCTGCCTAGGCCTCCCAAAGTGCTAGGATTACAGGCAGGAGCCACCGCAACCTGCCACTTATTTCTTTTACTACATTTTTTTTAGCTATTTTCTTTATAGTTTCCCTGGGGAAAGGAGCCTAAAATGAGAAGGTACTGGGAGAAGAGGAAAACTCGGGACGGTGTGCTATCCTAAAACCCAAGTAAAGAAAACATTCAAAGAAGAGGGAGTGATCAATTGTGTTGAATACTGCTGAGAGAAGACGTAAGGTAAGAAGTTTATTCGTGACCTTCACAGAGGACTGATAGTAGTGGTGTGAAAACCTGACTAGAGCGAGTGAAACCCCTAGAGAAATATGGGGAGCAGCAGGATGGGGGTCTATGTTCAAGAGAAACCAAAAAGAAGTCAGATTGAAAAAGGAAAAGGCATTTCAGATTCTCTGCCTCTTCTTTCTCTAAGAAATCAAATCAAAGTGGAAAAAAATGTGTGTGTATAAAGGAGGAAATGGATTCTGAGGATATTCTCAATAGTCTGAGTTCTCTCTTCTTTGTCTGAGAAGCAGTCATATGGACCTCTGCAAATATTTGGGCATTTTATTTCAGGATGTATAATAGTTTGCGGAAACTATTTGGAAGGCCTTATAAGTATACAGTTGGCTTGGTCACAATATTCAGCTACAGAACTGGAAGCCAGAAAATCACCGACTACCTAATAATTCAGGGACACTATAATACTTTGATGTTGTCCACCTACATAACAAACAGAGACTCTCTTAAAAGAAAAACAGTATTTTGGGGAGAATACCACTTTACAATTGGAATACACATGCCATAGTAAACTATGTGCATAGTTGGGAAGGTAAAGGAAGACAAAGATCTTTAAAGGAAAAGTGAGGAGGATTACATAATTGTTTTTGAGATTATTATCCTTGACTACAAGGATCAGCAACAAGGGTGGTGACAGTTCAAGGTTAAACAGGTAGTTGCTGGGCAGTGTTCCTACAGAAGTATTTTTCTGTGTGTGCGTTTAAGATTACAATGGCCTTTGTGCCATGTTGTGATTTTTGCAGTCTTTTGTGACAGTTTTTGTTTCAGCCTTTTATGCATGAGAACCTACCCATCATGGCCTTCCTTGGCTTTGTCAGGATTTTGTTTATTTGTTTGTTTGTTTAACACAAGGGACTTTATTTTGATTCTGAAAGCTTTCACATTTCCCCTTTTTGACCAAGATCTTTCTCCAAAAGCACCAGTGATCAATCATCCTGTAGTTAGGTTTTCATTGTCCCTGGATGCTGGGATGGACCTATCCCAGATTGTTGGCCTGGTCCCTCATGGGAAGGAGTGAATGGCACCTAGGAGCTGTGTCAAAATCCTTTTGACCACATTTGAGCAACAAGGGAGGTTTGAAGGGAGTAGCTCTCAGGCTACATCTACCCCAAGTTCATTATTAAGTTCAATTTTGTCAGTTCCATAGTCTTTTGCCAACATCTCAAAATGCTGGGCCTGCATTATTTTCTCAGGAGTTATATGTCTGCAAATTTTAACAAGCAACAGATACAAAGTTTTAAAAATAAAAATACAAAGTAAAATTAATTGTAATATGCCAATCCCAGTTTGCATAACAGTTTTGAGCCATGAACCTAGGCTTAAAAAGGCAACCAATTAAATAAATCATATAACCATTATCCTGCCAAATGAAAAAGGTGGAAATTAAGAGGGGTAAGAGTCTCATTATGATAGGGAATCTTGTTCTAATATCTTGGGAAAAGCTGTCACAGCATAAAAACATCAACTTCTTTTACTGGTTTGCAGTTCGAATATCTTTGTTTATGGCATCAGACAGTTTCATGAACTTTGTATGACCTGTACATCAACCCTGAGACTTGTTCCTTAAAATGTATCTATTAATAACTTCAGTGTATAGGACTTCCAGAACAGAGCATTTCTTATTTTTGGTAATTCTGTGGAAGAAAATTCAACTAGAGGAAACTAGAAGAATTTGGGATTTAGTCCAGTCTATAGATAGATAACAAGAATTTGGAAACAATGCATACAGCTACAGTTTAATACCAAGAGTATTCTAGCGTTTTTAAAACATAGAAAGTACATAGGAACTCAAATCTGAATTTCCTATGTAATCAACATATAGATAAAAAGTGATAAAAAGAAATAAAAGCCCCAAAACTTCTTCAGGCTAGAAAGCCACATCAAGGAAGACTTTAGATTTCACTTGGAGTCTGAAGGTTCTTGGGCCTGCCAGGAAGTGACAATTCTTATTCACTCACTGTAAGTGTGAGACTCTTTGAAGTCAGGCATTCTATGCACATTCTCAAATCTGACATTTCAGTCAAAGCCTTGGTAATATAACCAATGATTTCTATTGTATCTGGTTATATTTTTTGCTGGTTTTATAAAATTTTTATTTGATGTAAAAATAGGTAACTTGGTTTCTTTCATTGCATGGATGCCTTGGATAATCCATTTAAAGAAGAGCACTTAGTCCAATTTAATGAAACCTATATCCTTTACCTGCTGATGGAAACACCAGTGGCACCTATTGAGGCCACATTTCTGGATCAGACTATGCCAATCTGAGCAGACGCAGCAAGAGTGCAAACCCTGGCTGAATTTTCTCCAGAAGAGCTGCTGGTGACCCATCTTGCTTTCAGGAGTATAATGAGGCAAAGGCATATCCTGCATAAAGAGAGTAGATTCTTACTGAATTTCTGCAAGTAACCATATTGCAAAAAATAACAAGAAGAAGAAGAATACTCACAAATAGTTTTCAAATTTTGGAGGGATCAAATAAGAAGAAAAGGCAAATGTTTTCACCTTTGTTCACAGAATACCAAATAGCTGTAAACTATAGATAGCTTAAGAGATAAAATTTCCTTAAATCTGAAAAATAAAGCATTCAAGTAAAGAACCAATGATGTTTCAAATAAAAGTCATAAAAACATTATTTTTGGCCTGGTGCAGTGGTTCATATCTGTAATCTGAGCACTTTGGGAGGCTGAGGATTGTGGATCACTTGAAGACAGAAGTTATAGACCAGCCTGGCCAACATGGCAAAACTCCATCTCTACTAAAAATACAAAAAGTAGCCAGCCTTGATGTGTGCCTGTAGTCCCAGCTACTTAGGAGGCTGAGACATGAGAATAGCTTGAACCTTGCAGGCAGAGATTGCAGTGAGCTGAGACCAAGCCACTGCACGTCAGCCTGGGCACAGAGTGAGACTCCATCTCAAGGAAAAAGAAAACAAAACAAACGGTTTTTCCAACAGTTTTCCAATATCATTGATTTTGTTCAGCTTTGTTGATTAGGATCTTCATGAATCCATCAGTATTTTTATTATAATTCTAGGAAATTTTTATTTAGTCCATTGACTTTAAAGCTATTGGAAACCTGTATTTAAGAATACTTGTTAGTATCTTTTCCATTAATCTGATTACAAATGCTTTTAGAGAAAAATCAAGACAACAACTGTGGATGACAGACTTAAAATAGCCATGTTAAAAATCTGATGAAAGTTCATTACAATCAGCAATTGACAAGGGAATTTGTTTTTGTTTTTTTTTTTCGTGGCATGCAATATAATAACCAGAACTATTACAGATGACATATTACACTTTTAAGAATTTTATAGGGAAGGGCGCAGTGGCTTATGCCTGTAATCTCAGCGCTTTGGGAGGCCAAGGCAGGCGGATCACCTGAGGTCAGGAGTTTGAAACCAGCTTGGCCAACATGGTGAAATCCCGTCTTTACTAAAAATACAAAAATTAGCCCGGCATAGTGACAGGCATCTGTAATCCCAGCTACTCGGGAGGCTGAGGCAGGAGAATCTCTTGAACCTGGGAGGCAGAGTTTACAATGAGCCAAGATCACACCATTGCACTCCAGCCTGGGGGACAAAAACGAGATTTTGTCTCAAAAAAAAAAAAAAAAAGAATTTCATATACAGTTTTGAAACATTTTTATTAGTGACATACCCATAAATGTAACTGAAAAAAGATCTAGTATCACTTCTCATTTGACAATGTTTCCCATATAATTTACCAAATAAGCCTAATCATTTAATATCTCTACAAGATGAGGAATACATCCTTTGAAGCTCTCCAGGGATACAACTGAAAAATCTAAAAGTTAATTTTAGGTCAAAATTACTTAATTTAGAATTTTGATATGGGGAAGTCTGTCAAAGATACCCAAAGGTTTAAAATACTTGATCAAAACAGGATCACAGGTCATTGTGATAATCACTAGGGTGATAATCAAAAGACTTCAAAAGCAATACAGAAAGTTACATGGATGCAAAAACCCTTAACCTCATCAAAACCCAGTTTCCCTAAGTAATCAAAAACCTAATAAATACAACATGAAATTATCTTAATAAAATACACAATCTTTGTTTCTCAGGCCAGTTAACAAAAGGATTTTGTTTTTATTAAAATCTTCTGGCAGTATGATTGCTTCTTTTTATGGGAAACCCATTTAGATATCCTGGAGTCAAACCTGATGAAAAGGCACTTGAATTTAATCAGACACAGGAAGAACGTGGTTAAAGCTACGAGTGTACACCGCATTACAGAGGAACATAAACAGGAAAACCAACACCTTGAGCAAGGTAATCCATGGCTTTTAGTAATAGCATGGAAAGTTTTCTGGCTACATGAAACAATTAAGACACATCAAGAAAAGCCAAGAATAGAAAGTCAAGTTATACTGGAGGAAAACATTGCTTTGCTAGGCCTTCAAGGGAAACATTTCAGTGCCAGACCGTAACAGTAGGGACAGAAATAGAGAAAACGTTATAGGAGCCGGCCAAAATGTTTAAGGAGAGAGTTCTCATTCTAGACCTTCTCAAGGAGAGAAAGGAGGAGATCAGAAGGCAATGATATGTGACCTACAAATCCCATGCAAAGAGATACAGCAAAAGCTGAACTTCGGATACACGAATCTGAGAATCTTCAAGAGGAAAACTTTACCTTGATAAGTGAAATTACCATTCTAAATGAGGAAAATAGCATTTCTAACCAGAAACTAGGAAAAACTAAATGAATCTCAGGAAGAAATGTGGCAGAAACATAAACTGTACAACACGAAGAAACTGCAGTTCAGAAGATAATTGAAAATTTTAAAAACAGATTTCAGAATCAAAAATCAAAACATCTTGCAACTTCTACTAAGATAAGATCAATACTTCGAAAGAAACTTGGTTGTGCTAACACAGGGAACCAAAAATTTTTAGTTATATATCAAAGTTCAATCTTTTAATTTTTCATATCAAAAGCTTAATTTTTATATCAAAGTTCAATCTTTAGAAAGACATAATTTCCTTCTAATTATAGCCAACTTGATCACAGACAAAATTTCTTTCCTAAATTCATCCTTCACAAAACTTATCACAACTTACTCAGACTGTCAATGGCATGCTTCAGCCTTTTGCTTTGTCCTGTGTTTCCTCTTTCTTAAATAACTAGTCATTTTACTTTAGGAAAAAATTCACTACACAAAATTCTTTCCCATGCAAAATTTTTTTTTGTTCTTTTTTAAAATCTTCCTTACCAAAAATACATCTTCATACCTATACTTTTCTTCACATCTCTCACTCTCCTACTTACTGGTTCCTTTCTATCTTGTTCTATGTCTTCTCTAAATTTACTTCTGGAAACAAGCCTCTGGATTGAGACAAAATTATTTTTTTCTCAATGAGGAATACATTTTTATGGCTCATAATTTTTCTCATTAAAAACACATCTTATTTTGTACACTTTCTGAACAGAATTATATATTACTTAGAATTTTTGACTCTTAGTAACCTCAATTTCTAGTGAAAACCTAGGAAACAAGAAATTTTGAACTGTCTGCTACATCTTGGTATTTTATCTTACTTGTAAATGACCTAGATGTTAATATCTATCACTTAATTTAACATAATTTTAAGACTTTAAATTACGTGAAAAGTTCATTTATAAACATGTATTTGACTTATCTTCTTTTTTTATTTTTTCTTTTCATTATTGCATTATTTAAATTATACTTTAAGTTCTGGGATACATGTGCAGAATGTGCAGGTTTGTTACATAGGTATACACGTGCCATGGTGGTTTGCTGTACCAATCAACCCGTCATCTACATTAGGAATTTCTCCTAATGCTATCTGTCCTGTAGCCCCACACCCCCCAACAGGTCCTGGTCTGTGATGTTCCCCTCCCTGTATCCATGTGTTCTCATTGTTCAACTCCCACTTATGAGTGAGAACTTGCAGTGCTTGGTTTTCAGTTCTGTGTTAGTTTGCTGAGAATGATGGTTTCCAACTTCATCCATGTCCCTGCAAAGGACATGAACTCATTCTTTTATATGGCTACATAGTATTCCAGGGTGTGTATGTGTGTGTTGGCTCCAAGTCTTTGCTATTGTGAATAGTGTGGCAATAAACATACATGTGCATGTGTCTTTATTGTAGAATGATTGATAATCCTTTGGGTATATACCTAGTAATGGGATTGCTGGGCCAAATGGTATTTCTGGTTCTAGATCCTTGAGGAATTGCCACAGTCTTCCACAATGGTTGAACTAATTTACCTTCCCACCAACAGTGTAAAAGCATTCCTATTTCTCCACATCCTCTCCAGCATCTGTTGTTTCCTGACTTTTTAATGATTGCCATTCTAACTGGCATGAGATGGTATCTCACTGTGGACTTGATTTGTACTTCTCTAATGACCAGTGATGATAGCTTTTTTTCATATGTTTATTGGCCGCATAAATGTCTTCTTTTGAGAAGTGTCTGTTCATATCCTTCACCCACTTTTTGATGGGGTTATTTTTTTCTTGTAAATTTGTCTCAGTTCTTTGTAGATTCAGGATAATAGCCCTTTGTCAGATGGATAGATTGCAAAAATCTTTCTGTAAGTTGCCTGTTCACTCTGATGATCCTTTCTTTTGCTGTGCAGAAGTTCTTTAGTTTAATTAGATCCCATTTGTCAATTTTGGCCTTTGTTGTCATTGCTTTTGGTGTTTTAGTCATGAAGTCTTTGCTCATGCCTATGTCTTGCATGGTATTGTCTAGGTTTTCCTCTAGGGTTTTTATGGCTTTAGGTCTTATGTTTAACTCTTTAATCCATCTTGAGTCAAATTTTGTAAGGAAGAAGTCCAGTTTCAGTTTTCTGAATATGGCTAGCCAGTTTTCCCAACACCATATATTTAATAGGGAATCCTTTCCCCATTGCTTGCTTTTGTCAGGTTTGTCAAAGATCAGATGGTTGTAGATGTGTAGCATTATTTCTGAGGTCTCTGTTCTGTTCCATTGGTCTATATATCTGTTTTGGTACCAGTACCATGCTGCTTTGGTTGCTGTAGCCTTACAGTATAGTTTGAAGTCAGGTAGCATGATACCTCCAGCTTTGTTCATTTTGCTTAGGATTGTCTTGGCTATACAGACTCTTTTTTGGTTCTGTATGAAATTTAAAGTAGTTTTTTTCTAATTCTGTGAAGAAAGTCAATGGTAGCTTTATAGGGATAGCATTGAATACATAAATTACTTTTGGCAATATGGCCATGTTCACAATATTGATTCTTCCTATCCATGACCATAGAATGTTTTCCCATTTGTTTGTGTCCTCTCTTTTCCTTGAGCAGTGGTTTGTAGTTCTCCTTGAAGAGGTCTACCACATCCCTTGTAAATTGGTTTCCTAGGTATTTTATTCTCTTTGTACCAATTGTGAATGGGTTTTCACTCATGATTTGGCTCTCTATTTGTCTATTATTGGTGTATAGGAATGCTTGTGATTTTTGCACATTGTTTTTGTATCCTGAGGCTTTGCTGAAGGTGCTTATCAGCTTAAGGAGATTTTGGGCTGAGATGACGGGGTTTTCTAAATGTACAATCTTGTCATCTGCAAACAGAGACAATTTGACTTCCTCTCTTTCTATCTGAATACCTTTATTTCTTTCTCTTGCCTGACTGCTCTGGCCAGAACTTCCAATACTATGTTGAATACGAGTAGTGAGAGAGGGCATCCTTGTCTGGTGCCAGTTTTCAAAGAGAATGCTTCCAGCTTTTGCCTATTCAGTACGGTATTGGCTGTGGGTTTGTCATAAATAGCTCTTATTATTTTGAGATACCTTCCATCAATAACTAGTTTATTGAGAGTTTTTAGCATGAAGGGGTGTTGAATTTTATCAAAGGCCCTTTCTGCATCTATTGAGATAATCATGCGGTTTTTACCATTGGTTCTATTTACGTGATGGATTACATTTATTGATTTGCATATGTTGAACTAGCCTTGCATCCCAGGAATGAAGCCGACGTGATCGTGGTAGATAAGCTTTTTGATGTGCTGCCGGATTCAGTTTGCCAGTATTTAATGAGGATTTTCACTTCGGTGTTCATCAGGGATATTGGCCTGAAATTTTTTGTTGTTGTGTCTCTGCCAGGTTTTGGTATCAGGGTGATGCCGGACTCATAAAAGGAGTTAGCCCCATCTCTACTAAAAATACAAAAACTAGCCGGGCGAAGTGGCGGGCGCCTGTAGTCCCAGCTACTCGGGAGGCTGAGGCAGGAGAATGGCGTGAACCCGGGAGGCGGAGCTTGCAGTGAGCTGAGATCTGGCCACTGCACTCCAGTCCGGGCGACAGAGCGAGACTCCGCCTCAAAAAAAAAAAAAAAAAAAAAAGGGAGTTAGGAAGGATTCCGTCTTTTTCTATTGTTTGGAATAGTTTTAGAAGGAATGGTACCAGCTCCTCTTTGTACTTCTGGTACAATTCAGCTTCAAATCTGTCTGGTCCTGGGTTTTTTTGATAGACTATTAATTACTGCCTCAATTTCAGAACTTGTTATTTGCCTGTTCAGGGATTTTATTTCTTGATTTGGTCTTGGGAGGGCATATGAGTCCAGAAATTTATCCATTTCTTCTAGATTTTCTAGTTTATTTGCATAGAGGTGTTTATAGTATATTCTCTGATGCTAGTTTGTATTTCTGTGGGATCAGTGGTGATATCCCCTTTATTGAACACCACTTTTTATTATGTCTACTTGATTCTTCTCTGTTTTCTTCTTTGTTAGTCTGGCTAGTGGCCTATCTATTTTGTTAATCTTTTCAAAAAACCAGCTCCTGGATTCATTGATTCATTGATTTTTTGAAGGTTTTTTTGTGTCTCTATCTCCTTCAGTTCTGCTCTGATCTTAGTTATTTCTTGTCTTCTGCTAGCTTTCAAATTTGTTTGCTCTTGCTTCTCTAGTTCTTTTAATTCTGATGTTAGGTTGTCGATTTTAGATCTTTCCCACTTTCTCCTGTAGGCATTTAATGCTATAAATTTCCCTCTAAACACTGCTTTACCTATGTCCCAGAGATTCTGGTATGTTGTGTCTTTGTTCTCACTGGTTTCAAATAACTTATTTATTTCCGCCTTAATTTTGTTATTTACTCATTTTTTTACCTAAATTATTTATTTTTAAAAAATTTACTTAGACCACTTATGAAAACTGAGATATTGAACAAAGCAAGTCATCATTTCAATTTATTTCCCTGTTAATCATTTTTATAGGCCGTGAATATTTGGTGTTCATCTCAACATCAGCAGAAAAGTTAGAAGTAGGCTGGAAAAAATAAATAAATAACGCAAGAACTTAGAAGGCTCTATATATTAACTTTGTAGTTGCAGTTTTTAATTCAGCTCCAAGAAAAACAGACTTGACGAGTTCAAATGATCTCCACGATGGCCATGAATTTAGAAATGTGTGTGAGAAAAGCCATGTAGTCTGTTGGGGCCACAGAAAAACTGGCACAGAAAAACTCAGGGAATTTTGAGAATCCTTCTCTTTCTTATCAGTTTTTCCAGAGTAAAGAAAATCCTATAACTTTGATAGAGGAATACCAGGAGTTTGGACTGGTGTTTATATGGTGGTGACTGTCTTAGTGGCTTTTAACTGGCCATCTTGCATCCACCATTTAGAATGTTCTTTTTTGCTCTCAGAAAATTTTCAGAGATAAGCAAGGGAAGAGTCAAATCATTTGTAGACACACCTAACCAAGCCAAAATGAAACCGAAATCAGTGTGTTCACAAATATTTTAAATCAGGCATACAGACCACACACAATATTAAATTAGGCACACAGAACCAAGATGAATTCACCAGAAAAGATATGCCCCATAGAGAATGTAAATCCTGTAGAAACCAAGCTACTCAGACCAGGACACTTGTCTTTATACAAGAAAGCACTTTCAAAGAACAAAACAAAAACCAAAAAAGAAAAACTTTCATGGTCCCAAGAGAGATAGAGGCAAGGTTTTTTATTTAAGACAGCCTTATAACAAAACCAAATCCCAAATAAATTCAAAAAGCCTGTGCCAAAAAGAAGGGGGTTTGACTTGAGAGAAGACTCCTAATGCAGAAAAGGTGAGCCATGAAGGAGAGAGCCAACAGGGCTCAGGTGAGTACTGCATATCAGTTCCAGGAATCACCAATTCCTTCCAAAAGTGATCTTATGTCAGATCCCACTGCTGGACACCATTTCTATCAGAGAGTCTGTACAGAAGAAATGATGTTTATTTGGGGATACAGCATTGCAATGGGAACACACACACTGTAGTAAATTATCCTTGACTACAAGGATCAAGAACAAGCAAAGCACTAGCTCAAGATTGGACAGGCAGTTGCGGGGCAGCTGTCCTCATAGGAGTGTTTTTTTCATAAGATTATAATGGCCTTTGTGCAAAGTTTTTTTTTTTTTCAGTCTTTTGTGATATTCTTGTTATCAGTCATTTATGCACAAGAACTTTCTCTTCATGGCCTTCCCTGGATTTATTTGTCAAGATGTTTTTTTAACACAAGCGACTCTATTTTGATTCTGACAACTTTCACTGTCCACCTAAGAGAGAATTTTCTTTTCCTTTCACTTCGGATACTATCATACTTATTCAATCCTTAAAATATTCAGAGGCAATCAGCAACATTTGAATCCTTTTCTATTCCTAATGCAAACTGTCTTCCCAATTTCCTGAGTGGGAATTGAGGCCAAATAGAAGACAGTTTTCCACAGGGAAGGTCTTCCGATAGACCAGAAATGGGGAAAAGTATATGTAATAGACTTAATACTTGCCTGCCTCTCCAACATCTATTCCCTTTATTCTTGCTAAATTCCCCCAAATTCATTCAGATATACACACCTTCCCCTAGGGCAGAGTTTCTCAATCTTGGCACTACTGACATTCTGAGCCAGTTAATTCTTTGTTTACGGGTGGAGGGATGGACCGTCCTGTGCACCATAGCATTGCTAGATGTTTAGCATCTTCCCTGGCCTCTACCCACTAGATACCAGTAGCACACCTCCATTCCTTCCGTTGTTCCACGGAGGCAAAATATTTCTCCTTGAAAACCACTGCTGCAGGGATGGAACACAGTTGTTCAGGCCTAAGTCAATTATTACAATCCCATTCTGGCCCACAGTTATCTTTTCAAGGGAAAACACACATCCCAATTCAGTTCAAGAGTATTACAGCAAATGTTTCTTTGTTAGCTTCACGAAATGAAATTCTCACTTTCTCTAAATTTTGTAGTGTATGAACGAAACTCTAAGAACCAGTGCTTTCATTTGCCCTGCACTAGGGAAAGAAGCCAGGCTTAGAATGAAAAAAGCCAGGCTTAGAATGAAGCTGACACCACATGAAGCTAAACAGAAACACTGAAAGAAACTGAGTTCTGATTACATTTTCAAATTGCTAAGTCAGTTCTGACCCGGAATCATAAATGTATCTCCTTTTTTTGTTTAAGACAGTTTTAGCTGGGTTTTCTGTTATTTGGTACTGTTAAAAGGAAAGCTTTAGACAAATTAGATTTAGAAGTTTAATTGAGCAAAAAAAAAATTCGTGAATCCCTCAGAAGCAGCAGAGGTTCAGAGAGCTCTGCTCCACAACGTGGGCAGGAAGCATTTATGGACAGAAAACAGAAGTGAGGTACAGAAACAGCCTTATTGGTTACAGCTCTGCGTTTACCTTTTTCTAACATCACCTGATCCGTCGGCTGCCTGCAATTGACAGAAGCTCCACTGTTGTGATAGGCTGAGCCTCAGCCATTTGTGACAGAAATTAGGCTTTGAGTTAGTTTATGTACTAAGTTAGGTTGCAGTTCATTATGTAAGGATTCAAAGTATGGAGGCATCCTCAGGCCAAATTTAGTTTAATTGAACACTATTAAAGGCATCTTACCTCGTAAAATATGGTAAGTGTATTTATGACACTTAGACATCAGGAAAATTTTGACCCGTTCTAAAAAGAAAAACTCTATTATTAACTTCTAGTTCTGAAAAAAAAGTTAAGGAGAGTTGAACATAATTTCTGTCTGTCTTTGAACTCACTGCATCCATTCCAGTCATGTCAGTTGTGCAGTCAAATGAGTTATGTCAAAAGAACTCCACCATATAGAGCCCATTAAAATGCCCTGGTTACCATTTCAGGCAGAATGGTCCCAAGAGACCTTATGGCAGAAAAGAAAGATGATGACCACATGGATTTTAGGTGTTTCTATTATTGCCTTGTTGACATCAGCAAAATCACCCCTCTGGGTCAACATTTGTCAAACTGTAGTCCATGGATCCTTAGGAGTCCATGAGGCCTTTTCAGGGGACCCACAAAATCTACATTATTTTTATAATAATATTAGGGAAAAATTTCATCACATTGACAGTTGCACCAATGGTTAGCAAAACTGCAGGGGTCTTTGCATAAATCAAGGCATTGGCAACAAACTGTACTCACAGTAATTATATTTTTTACTCCCAGTAAAACAAACAAAAAAAATCACTTAAGAATGTCCTTGACGGCCGGGCGCGGTGGCTCAAGCCTGTAATCCCAGCACTTTGGGAGGCCGAGACGGGCGGATCACGAGGTCAGGAGATCCAGACCATCCTGGCTAACACGGTGAAACCCCGTCTCTACTAAAAAATGCAAAAAAACTAGCCGGGCGAGATGGCGGGCGCCTGTAGTCCCAGCTACTCGGGAGGCTGAGGCAGGAGAATGGCGTAAACCCGGGAGGCGGAGCTTGCAGGGAGCTGAGATCCGGCCACTGCACTCCAGCCTGGGCAACAGAGCGAGACTCCGTCTCAAAAAAAAAAAAAAAAAAGAATGTCCTTGACAAAAGAGTAGAAATTATTAACTTTAGTACATCTTGATCGTGATTGCATGTCTTTTTAATTTTGTGTGACTAAATGGAAAGAATGCTTAAAGCACTTCTGCGACATACGCAAGGACAATGATCGTCTTGAGGAAAAGACCTTGTGTGATTGTTCGAATCACCAGCTGAACTAGTTGCTTTTTTCATGAAATGCCATTTTTACTTGAAAGAACAACTGACAAACTATAGTTTTCTCAGACTTGGATATCTGGCAGACATTTCCTCGAAAATGAGCAAGTGAACCTGTCACTTCAAGGAAAACAATCTTGATAAAATTTGAGCTCTCAAGAGAAAATTATAATTTTGAAAAACTTGTATCTACCACAGTAAGCTTGACAGCTTCCCAGCATTTAAGATCTTTTCTAATGAGATCAGTAGTGATGTTAAAAATGTAATTTTTTGATATTGTATAATAAGATATGTCAGATTTGAAAGATCTGCATAACTCATTGAACCATTTTTCTGTTAGGCTGTTTGTCATTTTCTTATTGGTTTTAGGAGTTTTTTAATATATTCTAGACAGGGAGCATTTTTCAGTCATGTGCATTTATATCTTATCTTGTACTATTTGCTTGTCTTTCCACCCTCTTTATGATGTCTTCAATAAAGAGAATTTTTTGGTTTTTATGTAGTCAAATTTATCAATCTTTTCCTTAATGGTTAGTGTTTGTTGGCCTTGTTTTCTGATCCTGAGACATGAATATATTCTCCCATTTTATCTTCAGAAACATTATAGTTTTACCTTTCACATTTAGGTTTTTAATCTACCCAGAATTTTTTGTTAGGTTGAATTAGATTATTATTAGGTTTCATTAGGTTGAATAAAATTGCCTATACTTGACAGCTTTTGACCTACAAAATTGCAATTCTATATCATTCAACACAATATATGATGTGAGGCTGGAATATATTTTTCTTTCTTCCCATATAAGTAGCAAATTTCCCCATTACTATTTATTTACAGGTCTGTCTTGCCCACTGATCCACAGTGCCATCGTTCTAATGTAGTTCTTTTTGTTGATCTCTGTTCCAATACTACACCATCTCAATTATTATGGTTTTAAAATAATTATTAATATCTTTAGGGCAAGACCTCCCACCTTGTTATTTCTTGTCAGTGAATTTGGCTATTCTTGACTCTGCCTTTCCAAATAAGTTCTTTAATCAGCTTGTAAGTTTTCAACAACAACAACAAACAAACAAACAGCGAGAATTTTAATTGGAATTGCACTAACTCTATACATCAACTTGGAAGAACAGGCCTCTTCACAATGTTGGGTCCTCCAGTCAATGAACACTGAATACCTCTCAATTTATGTCTTATTTAATATCTTTCAATAAAAAGTTGTAATTTTCATCTAAGAGGTTTTACATGTCTCTTATTAGATTCCCTGCCAGGTACTATTTTGGGTCTGAGATTTGATTTTATACTACTTACAAGCTAATAAGTTGACCTATTATTGTTTCACGAATGCTGGCAGAAGACACAAGCCTCCTGAAGAGATGAAAACTCTATTACTTACGGCATAACAAGCAGCATGTGCATTGGTTTTCCTCAGCCCAAGTCCCGTGAAGGAGCACAGGTGGATGCTATGCACAGAGGGGATTTGCCTGACAGCTGAGGAACACTGAGCTTGGGAAAGCCATTATTCCATTGCAAGCAAGAAGCAGGCTTGCTCTCTTCTCCAGAGGAAGACATTATCTTGTCCTGCAAGATTTTTCACTGCAAAAGCAACCCCTTATGGCCTGCATGAAGAATTGTTGGGACCTTGCATTCTTGGCATACACAGCAAGAAATGTAAGAGTATAAAAGACTCATGGGAAAGTATCCCCAAATTTCACAGTCGGATAATCTTATAAATGATTACCTTTGTAAAAATTTCATTTTCTAACTCTCTGTTGCTGATAGAAATATGATTTTGTATACTAATCTTTTAATATACATACCAAACTCATTAATTCTAATCATTTATTCTTCCATTCTTTTTTTTTTTTTTTTCTAGAGACAGAGTCTCACTCATTCTATCGCCCAAGCTAGAGTGCAGTAGTGCCATCTTGGCTCATTGCAACATTCATATCCTGGGTTCAAGCAATTCTCCTGTCTTAGCCTTTTGAGTAGCTGGGATTACAACCATGTGCTATCACACCCAGCTAATTTTTGTATTTTTAGTAAAGACGAGGTTTTACCATGTTGGCCAGGTGGTCTCAAACTCCTGACCTCAAGTGATCCGCCTGCCTCGGCCTCCTAAAGTGCTGGGATTACAGGTGCGAGCCACTGTGCCTGGCCTATCCTTCCATTCTAGAAAATAATATCTTGTATGTTTTCTTTAAAAAAAAAAAAAGTAAATTGCGTCAGTGAAAATAGTATGTAAATCATATTTTAAATAATCAAGTGTTTTTTCTTTGGTCCTAAACATTGCATCTTTTATTCTTTTTTCCTGCTTTATTTCATTGGTTAAAATCTCCACAGCAATGTAAGTGGTGAGAGATAGCACTCTCGTCTCATTTTTTTTTAATCTCAAAGAGAAAGTTTTCAAAATTGTATCATTATAAATGATGTTTTCTCTTCTTCTCTCCCCTTTTATTTTTATAGATACCTTCTATTAAATTAAATAATTCTTTTCTACTTTCACTTTGCTAAATGTTTAAAATGCTTAGATGTACATTCATTTTAATTTTTTTTCTTGGAATTTGTGGAGTTTTGAATCTATAGTTTTTACTCTAGCAGTTATCAAAAATTATCATCTATTATCTCTTCAAATATTTTTCACATCTTATTCTCATCATTCCTTCTGAATTCCAGTGAGATGCTTGTTAGATCTTCACAATCTGTTCTCCTTGTCTCTGGATATCTCTTTCTTATTTTTAATATTTTGTGTTTCTGTGCTATATTCTGGATAATTTAACCTGATGTTAAATCCATCCATTAGGTTTTTAAATTTTATTATTATAATTTTTATTCCTAGAAATTATATTTGATTCTTCAGATCTGCCTAGGCCTTCATTATAATTTTGTGTTTCCTACAGATATTTTAAGGTTGTCTTTTGTTTCTTTAAACATAGTAATCATGTTCATTTTGGATGATGAACCTGATTATTACAATATCTACTTCTAAAGCACAAATCTAGTTTGAGACTAGCCTGGCCAATGTGGTAAAACTCTGTCTCTACCAAAAAGTACAAAAATTAGTCAGATGTGGTGGCACAAGCCTGTAGTCCCAGCTACTCGGGAGGCTGATGCACAGGAATCGCTTGAACCTGGGAGGTGGAGGTTGCAGGGAGCCGAGATCGTGCCACTGCACTCCAGCCTGGGTGACAGAGCAAGACTCTTTCTCAAATAAATAAATAAAGTCTAAATCTAAAGTCTATCTAATATCTAGAGTATATCTGTAACGAATAAACTAATATCTAAAGTTTATGAAGATCTGTTTCTTCTATGTATATACTTAGTAAATTTTCCTTGTTAGCTTCAGTTTTTCCTTTTCCTTATGAGAATTCTTTGAGGCCTTGGATGAAAGTGAATTTCTTCAGAGAGGATTTGTGCTTACTTTTACCAGATGCTTGGGCATTGCCATTCTGGGAATACTTTAAAATTTGACTTGAAGATTTTTGGACTACCCAGGTCACATGAATTTTATTAACATGTTCAGATGAAGATCAGCTTAAGATTTTAACTATCAGGGAGAGTTTTTGGGGTTTTTTTCCCCGTTTTGTGTGGTGTTTCAGCTACTTGCCTTGAAATTTCCTGTGTGTGGAAAGGTTGAAGTTGGGTTTAGATCTCACTCACATTTACGCTTAGCTTGTGACACATTGGGTTTATAGAATTTGGGAATAGACTCTGAACTTTGTTTTCTGTCTCTGTCTCTTTCTCTCCTTTACACATACACACATGCACACACACACACCATACACACAGAGGCACTTGTCCTAAAACAATGTGAAAATTGAAGCTCGGGTTCATCATATCCAGCAATAGCCCTCAGGGTAAAACCTGTTTCAGAGTTTTGCTTACTTCTCTTCGTTCCTGCCTTGCCTTAGATGTCGGACTGATAAATCCTTGCTGCTATGTTTTACTAGTTCTTGGATGTCTTTAGGAAGTTTTTAATATATGCATTAACTCACTTTTTTAATACTAGCAAGAAGATTGTTGCAGGTACCTAGCCATTATATTACCAGAAACAAAGCAATGCATTTCTGAACAAGCATGTTTACAGCAAGAGTATTCACGGTGAATTCCAACTAAACAGGACAAAACAGAGATCTGTGGCTTGACAGTTTTTCAAAGGAAACTTAGAGAAATATGATAGTATTACTTTTACACACACACATATATACTAAACTAGAAGTTTCAGGCTGGTGGGGATTCTAGGTTCAACCTCTGTCTGTGAGGCCCAGCCAAACTAGTTCTTCATGGCAGAGATGTGAATGTCTAAAGCCTTTATAGCTTGGCTGATAGTATGTGAGTAGTTTGTAACATATACACAACATTCAGTTTTGATCAAAGCACAAGTTCTCCCTTGAGCTGCTATTAAAATGTCCAAACCCATGCAGTTTTGTAAGGCTAATTTGAGAAGTTTCCTCAGTTAGGAGGGTAAAGGCATGATGTGTATTATTGAAAGCTGCAAGTGTGAGTTTGGTGAGTTCAATATCAATCGTGGCTGCCTGTGGGGAAACTATAGCCATCAGGTAAAACCACAAAGATGCTTTCTTTTGTCATCTATGGTGAGCCTTTCCAATTTCCCAGTTAGATGGCAGAGAGTCCAATTTAGTGAGCATATGTCCTGGGAGATAAGGACAACCCCATGTACACCTTCCAATCCAATTTTAAGGTAAGTGTGGCTAGCCATGAGTTCCACAAGCCCATAACCATCCCCAAGGATAAGGGTAGACACCTATTTTTGGTGAATTATGTTGCCATCCCATCCACATTTGGTCTGTTAAAGAAGGATCTGATTACATTGTTGAGGTGGCAACCATCCCATGTCATGGGTCCCTGTCTGGTGGTGACTGTTATTGCACCTTTCAAGACATAGAGACACTTTGCTTGATACCTGTCATCCACCCAAGTCCATCCTGTACAGTATAACCTAAGTTGGGATGGAATTTAGCTGTTTCCTAGTTAGACTAAAAAAAAAAATACCTTTTTGCCTGTGTGGCTATAGTGTATAGGGAAAGAGGGTATATGTTTATTATTTTCAGTTTCCTAATCGTAATACAGTCCCCATAAACTTATGTTGGCTGGTTGAATATGCCAGGGCAATCTGGAAGTGGAGGAAAGTGGTAATTTTCCACATACCCAACATTTGGTCTGATTATGCAGGGAGGCTAAGGTCTGTGCCCACTCAGCAAATAAGTTATTCTCTGTGTGATTCTAACTTATACCCAAAAGTAGAATGCCAATCCATATTTTTATGTTATCCATCCCTTTCATTTCTTCTGATTAGGAGCCAGAGGTCACTGGTTGGCTCACAGGAATAAGTAGGATCAGTCTCAGTCTCCAGTGGCCTGTGGGGCTTCATAAGGGACAGGTTTAGTTCAAGATAACTGGACCCAGCTATTTATTTCTAGAAGTTTAACTGCAATTGGGGTACTAAGGAGGACTTCATAGGATCCCTTCCATTTTAGGGAAAGTTGATCTGCTGTGAATACTTTTTTCCAAGTTTTTAATAGGACCCAATCTCCCCACTAGGTTATAATAAGATTATCTTCCTAAGCAGGGAAAAGAAGTCTTTGATTTCCGTATTCAAGGAGTGCTTTTGGCATTTGTCCTAAGTTTATTATATAATTTTGGAGCTTGAAAGTATCTATGTCCATTAGGAAATCTGTAGTTAAGAAAAGGCTTCCAAACATTATTTTAAAAGGATCAGACCGGATCAAACCGGATCAGACCGGATCAAACCGGTTGAAACCGGATCAGACCGGATCAAACCGGATCAAACCGGTTGAAACCGGATCAGACCGGATCAAACCCGATCAGACTGGATCAAACCGGTTGAAACCGGATCAGACCAGATCAAACAGGATCGGAATGGATCAAACCGGTTGAAACCGGATCAGAACGGATCAAACCGGTTGAAACCGGATCAAACCGGATCAAACCAAATCAGACCGGATCAAAGACGAGATCAAACCGGTTGAAACCAGATCACACCGGATCAAACCAAATCAGACCGGATCAAACCGGTTGAAACCGGATCAGACCGGATCAAACCGGATCAAACCGGTTGAAACCGGATCAGACCGGATCAAACCGGATCAACCCGGTTGAAACCGGATCAGACCGGATCAAACCGGATCAAAACGGACCAGACTGGATCAAACAGGCTGAAACCGGATCAGACCGGATCACACCGGATCAGACCGGATCAAACCGGATCAAACCGGTTGAAACCGGTTGAAACCGGATCAGACCGGATCAAACCGGTTGAAACAGGATCAGACCGGATGAAACCGGTTTCAAACCGGATCAAACCAGATCAGACCGTATTTGACCAAATCAAACCGGATCAAACCGGATCGAAACCGGACCAGACCGGATCAAACCGGTTGAAACCGGATCGAAACCGGACCAGACCGGATCAAACCGATTGAAACCGGATCGAAACCGGTTAAACCGGATCGAAACCGGATGAAACCGGATCAGACCGGATCAAACCGGTTAAACCGGATCGAAACCGGATCAGACCGGATGAAACCGGTTGAACCGGATCAGACCGGATCAAACCGGGTGAAACTGGATTGAAACCGGATCAGACCGGATCAAACAAACCGGATCTGACCGGCTGAAACCGGATCGAGACCGGATCAGACCGGATCGAGACCGGATCAAAGCGGATCAGACGGGATCAAACCGGATCAAACCGGATCAAGCCGGCTGAAACCGGATAAGACTGGATCAAACCGGGATCAGACCTGATCAGACCGGATCAGACCGGCTGAAACCGGATAAGACTGGATCAAACCGGGATCAGACCTGATCAGACCGGATCAGACCGGCTGAAACCGGATCAGACCGGATCAGAACGGATCAAACCGGTTGAAACCGGATCAAATCGGATCAAACCAAATCAGACCGGATCAAAGACCAGATCAAACCGATTGAAAACGGATCAGACCGGTTCACACCGGATCAAACCAGACCAGACCGGATCAAACAGGCTGAAACCGGATCAGACCGGATCACACCGGATCAGACCGGACCAGACCAGATCAAACAGGCTGAAACCGGATCAGACTGGCTGAAACCGGATCAGACCGGATCACACCGGATCAGACCGGACCAGACCGGATCAAACAGGCTGAAACCGGATGCCGATTGAAAACGGATCAGACCGGTTCACACCGGATCAAACCGGACCAGATCGGATCAAACAGGCTGAAACCGGATCAGACCGGTTCACACCGGATCAAACAGGACCAGACCGGATCAAACAGGCTGAAACCGGATCAGACCGGATCACACCGGATCAGACCGGATCACACCGGTTGAAACCGGATCACACCGGATCAGACCGGATCAAGCCGGTTGAAACAGGATCAGACCGGATCAAGCCGGTTGAAGCCGGTTGAAACAGGATCAGACCGGATGAAGCCGGTTGAAACAGGATCAGACCGGATCAAGCCGGTTGAAACAGGATCAGACCGGACCAAGCCGGTTTCAAACCGGATCAGACCAGATCAGACCGTATTTGACCAAATCAAACCGGATCAGACCAGCTGAAACCGGATCAGACCGGATCACATCGGATCAGACCGGACCAGACCGGATCAAACAGGCTGAAACCGGATCAGACCGGCTGAAACCGGATCAGACCGGATCACATCGGATCAGACCGGACCAGACCGGATCAAACAGGCTGAAACCGGATCAGACCGGCTGAAACCGGATCAGACCGGATCACACCGGATCAGACCGGGTCAGACCGAATCAGACCGGTTGAAACCGGATCAGACCGGATCAGACCGGTTGAAACCGGATCAGACCGGATCAGACCGGTTGAAACAGGATCAAACCAGATCAGACCGTATTTGACCAAATCAAACCGGATCAAACCGGATCAAACCAGATCAGACCGTATTTGACCAAATCAAAGCGGATCAAACCGGTTGGAACAGGATCAAAGCGGATCAAACCGGTTGAAACCGGATCACACCAGATCAAATCAGATCAGACCGGATCAGACCAGAACAAACCGGTTATACCGGATCGAATCCAGATGAGACCGGATCAGACCGGATCAAACCGGTTGAAACCGGATCAGACCGGTTGAAACGGGATCAGACCGGATCGAGACCGGATCAGACCGGATCAGACCGGATCAAACCTGATCAGACCGGATGTGACCGGATAAGACCGGATGTGACCGGATCCAATCAGACCGGATTTGACCGGATCCAACCGGATCAAACGAGATCGGACCGGATCACCGGATCAGACGGGATCAGACCGGATCAAACCGGATCAAACCTGATCAGACCGGATGTGACCGGATCAGACCGGATCAGACCGGATCAAACCGGATCAAACCTGATCAGACCGGATGTGACCGGATCAGACCGGATGTGACCGGATCCAATCTGAACGGATTTGACCGGATCAAACCGGATCAAACCAGATCGGACCGGATCAAACCGGATCTGACCGGATCGAAACCGGATCAAACCGGATCTGACCGGATAAAACCGGCTGAAACCGGATCAGACCGGATCCGGATCAGACCGGACGGATCAAAACCGGATGAGACCGGATCAGACCGGATCAGCCCGAAACCGGATCAGACCGGCTGAAACCGGATCTGACCGGATCAGACCGCATCAAACCGGATCAAACCGGCTGAAACCGCATCAGACCGGATCAGACCGGATCGAAACCGGATCAGACCGCATCAAACCGGATCAGACCGGATCAAACCTGATCAGACCGGATCTGACCGGATAAAACCGGCTGAAACCGGATCAGACCGGATTTGACCGCATCAGACCGGATGTGACCGGATCCAATCAGACCGGATTTGACCGGATCCTGACCGGATCCAATCAGACCGGATTCAATCAGACCGGATTTGACCGGATCCAATCAGACCGGATGTGACCGGATCAAACCGGATCAGACCGGATCAAACCTGATCAGACCGGATCTGACCGGATAAAACCGGCTGAAACCCGATCAGACCGGATGTGACCGGATCAAACCGGATCAGACCGGATGTGACCGGATCCAATCAGACCGGATGTGACCGGATCCAATCAGACCGGATATGACCGGATGTGACCGGATCCAATCCAATCAGACCGGATGTGACCGGATCCAATCAGACGGATGTGACCGGATCATGTGATTGGATCCAATCAGACCGGATGTGACCGGATCCAATCAGACCGGATGTGACCGGATCCAATCCAATGAGACCGGATGTGACCGGATCCAATCAGACCGGATGTGACCGGATCCAATCAGACCGGATGTGACCGGATCAAACCGATCAGACCGGCTGAAACCGGATCACACGGATCAGACCGGATGTGACCGGATCCAATCAGACTGGATGTGACCGGATCCAATCCAATCAGACCGGCTGTGACCGGATCCAATCCAATCAGACCGGATGTGACCGGATCCAATCAGACCGGATGTGACCGGATCCAATCCAATCAGACCGGATGTGACCGGATCCAATCCAATCAGACCGGATGTGACCGGATCCAATCAGACCGGATGTGACCGGATCCAATCAGACCGGATGTGACCGGACCGGATGTGACCGCATTAAACTGGCTGAGACCGGATCAGACTGGATCAAACCGGCTGAAACCGGATCGAAACCGGATGAAACCGGATCGGACCGGATCAAACCGGATCTGACCGGAGCAGACCGGATCTGACCGGATCAAACCGGCTGAAACCGGATCAGACCGGATCAAACGGCTGAAACCGGATCACACCGGATCAAACCGGCTGAAACCGATCAGACCGGATGTGACCGGATCAAACCGGATCAGACCGGATGTGACCGGATCCAATCAGACCGGATGTGACCGGATCCAATCAGACCGGATATGACCGGATGTGACCGGATCCAATCCAATCAGACCGGATGTGACCGGATCCAATCAGACTGGATGTGACCGGATCATGTGATTGGATCCAATCAGACCGGATGTGACCGGATCCAATGAGACCGGATGTGACCGGATCCAATCCAATGAGACCGGATGTGACCGGATCCAATCAGACCGGATGTGACCGGATCCAATCAGACCGGATGTGACCGGATCCAATCCAATCAGACCGGCTGTGACCGGATCCAATCAGACCGGATGTGACCGGATCCAATCAGACTGGATGTGACCGGATCCAATCCAATCAGACCGGCTGTGACCGGATCCAATCCAATCAGACCGGATGTGACCGGATCCAATCAGACCGGATATGACCGGATGTGACCGATCCAATCAGACCGGATGTGACCGGATCCAATCAGACTGGATGTGACCGGATCCAATCCAATCAGACCGGCTGTGACCGGATCCAATCCAATCAGACCGGATGTGACCGGATCCAATCAGACCGGATGTGACCGGATCCAATCCAATCAGACCGGATGTGACCGGATCCAATCAGACCGGATGTGACCGGATCCAATCAGACCGGATGTGACCGGATCCAATCAGACCGGATGTGACCGGACCGGATGTGACCGCATTAAACTGGCTGAGACCGGATCAGACTGGATCAAACCGGCTGAAACCGGATCGAAACCGGATGAAACCGGATCGGACCGGATCAAACCGGATCTGACCGGAGCAGACCGGATCTGACCGGATCAAACCGGCTGAAACCGGATCAGACCGGATCAAACCGGCTGAAACCGGATCACACCGGATCAAACCGGCTGAAACCGGATCACACCGGATTTAACCGGATCAAACGGTATCGGACCGGATCAAACCGGATCTGACCAGATCAGACCGGGTCTGACCGGATGAAACCGGCTGAAACCGGATCGAAACCGGATCACACTGGATTTGACCGGATCAGATCCAATCAGACCGGATCAGATCCAATCAGACCGGATCTGACCGGATCAAAGCGGATCGAACCGGATCGAAACCGGATCAGACCAGATCTGACCGGATCGAACCGGATCGAAACCGGATCAGACCGGATCGAACCGGATCTGACCGGATCTGACCGGATCGAATCGGATCGAACCGGATCTGAGCAGATCGAACTGGGCTGAAACCGTATCAAACCGGAACCGGATCAGACCGGATTTTGACCGGATCAGACCGGATTTGACCAGATCAGACCGGCTGAAACCGTATCAAACCGGATCAAACCGGTTGAAACCAGCTCGGACCGGATCAAACCAGATCAGACCGGATCAGACCGGATCAAACCGGTTGAAACCGGGTCAAACCGGTTTAAACCGAATCAAACCGGATCAGACCGGATCAAGCCGGTTGAAACCGGATCAGACTGGGTCAAACCGGTTGAGACCGGATCAAACCGGATCAAACTGGTTGAAACCGGATCAGACCGGATCAAACCGGTTGAAACCAGATCGAAACCGGATCAGTTGGGCCCTTGCTCAAGGGGACCTGGGCTCCCCTTCATTCAAGCAGTTCTGGGTCTGTTAACTGGCTCAAGTCTGGTAATTGATTGAGGGGCTGTGATTCTCTATTTTTATAATTCAAATTAGTCTTTTGTGTATTTGACCTTGCAGTTTTTTGTTTGTATAATTTAAGTAGGAATGCAGTAGGCTTCCTATCAATTTCATTTCTAGGATGTGATTAGCCAATGTCAGAGCTCTACATGAGTCATACTATTCTGATTTCCACTTTGCGTCTGTTCTCCATTACATAGCTATGCCCACCTTACCTTTGACAGTTGAGTGCTGTCACTTGGCCCGTGCCACCACAGGATCTAATTATTCCCATTGTACTTAAATTTTGTAGCTGAGTGACTGCCGTTCCAACCATTAGATCTGACATACAAAGAAGAGCAATTACAGGGCTCTTCAAAGATGCAGGTGCTGCCCTCAAAAATCCACTTCACAAGGTATTGGTCAAGGTTATATCTTCTGGACCCTCCCAGCTGGAATGAGAAGTGTTAAAGTGACTAATCTACTCCACCATCCCAATCTTCTTAAGCCTTCAGATCCCTTCCTCTACGTTAAACTAAGGGAGATCAGGTATTTCCAGCTCACTCACAGTGGGCCATCTTTTAATCCTTATTTCAGCTAACCAAGCAGATAAACTATTAGAACCTTTTTTAACTCCCCAAGCTGCAACATTAAATAGAGTCCCTACTTAGTGGACCCAAATCAATAAATTCACCCTGATCTAACTCTATGTTCTTTCCCCCGTTATCCCATACCCTTAATATCCATTCCCATGCATGTTCTCCAGATTTCTGTTTATGCAAATTAGAGAACTCAAGCACTTCTTTTCCAGTGTAGTGCACTTTCTCATGGGTGACACTGTAAACCTCACCTCTAGGGGCCCGCCAGGACTTTAGTCTAGTTCTAAGTCTAGAAGCAAACAGGGGCTTTGGGGGTGGCTCCTGAGGAGAATCAACATTATTTTGCCTGGCAACTACCTCAGGTGAGGCTATCACTGTTGACTCAGGCAGCACTTGGGTTTATCTCCTCAGACAAAGGTAGAAAGGCTGATGGCAGCATGGATCAGGGAGAGGGTGTTGCCACTACTGGGGATGGGGAAGCTGTTCTTTCTGGCAAAAAAGGTTCATCAGAGTTTAAAAACTCAGTGTTCCCTGCTTCATCAGGGTCCTCCCACACATCTCCATTCTAAGTTGCAGGGTCCCATTTTTTTTCCAATCAACGCACTCACTTTAACAGTAGACACCTGGAGAGGCTGTCCATGCACCTTTCATTATAGATCAGCCACTCACATGATAAGAGCTTGGGTCTGTTTTTCAACAGTTTCAGCTCTTTCTCTACAGGAGATAAGATTCTTACTCAGGGCAATCTTAGCAGATTTGAGGCTCAGTATCTGCTCCTGAACCTGAGAGAAAGATTCCCTGAGTCCATCATCTTCTTTCATCACTTTGCCCACTGAACTTAGGAGCAACCAACCAGTTTCATTATGTTCCTTGATTCTCCACGTATGGTTGAAGGTATTATGTATAGTATCACTAAACTCCTTGCCTCTCATGAGCAGTGAATCAAGAGTGTCAAATGCATTTATTTTGTGTATGTCTCACAACAGTTTATGCTAAGGACTATCAATGTTCTCCACACTATTAAAAGTAGAATCCTTAGCATTTTGGGGTCTAATCATATTAAGCAGTCAACTCCAGAAACCCCCAAATCAATGAAAGAATCCATCTTTAATACTTTGTTCCTCTAGAACCACTCCTGTTACCAAAATCTATTTGATTTTGTATTACATATAGATTATATTAGTAATAGATCATATTACTATTGGATTTGGTATTACATATAGATTACATTAGTAATCTATATGTATTAGGGTTCCATGGAGGGACAGAACTAATAGGATATATATATACACATACATATAAGGGGTAGTTTATTAAGTATTAACTTACACTATCACAAGGTCTCACAATAGGCTGTCTGCAAGCTTGAGGAACAAGGAGAGCCAATCTGAGTCTCAAAACTGAAGAATATGGAATCAGATGTTTGAGGGCAGGAAGCATCCAGCATGGGAGAAAGATGTAGGCTGTGAAGCTAGGCCAGTCTCGCCTCTTCACGTTTTTCTGCCTGCTTTATATTCGTTGGCAGCTGATTAGATTGTGCCCACCAGATTAAGGGTGGGTCTGCTTACAGAAAAAAAGTAGTCAGAAAGATGTTAATAAAATGTGAGGAAAATGGAGTGATCAAGGGACAGGAAGTGCATATAAGGTCAAAGTGTAATGAAAGAATATTTTAAGGACCGGACACTGGGATCAGAGGGCAGGATCCTGGAGTACTGCCCAAGTAGAGGTTGGTTGATGGGGAAAGAAATAAAATATACTGGAGTCAACAATGTCTGGCAGTTTGGAGACTGGGTTGTTGGATTGTCTGACAAATGTTAAAATATCCTAGGACTATGTCTGAAATAAATGGGGACAATGACTGACAGACATTCCAAAATCATCTCTGAAGGAAAGGAACTGTAATGGTTAATACAGAGTGTGAACTTGATTGGATTGAAGGATACAAAGTATTGATCCAGGCTGTGTCTGTGAGGGTGTTGCCAAAAGATATTAACATTTGAGTCAGTGGGCCAGGGAAGGCAGACCCACCCTTAGTCTGGTGGGCACAATCTAATCAGCTGCCAGTGAATATAAAGTAGGCAGAAAAACATGAAAAGGAGAGACAGGCCTAGCCTCCCAGCCTACATCTTTCTCCATGCTGAATGCTTCCTTCCCTCGAACACTGGACTCCAGGTTCTTTAGTTTTGGAACTCAAACTGGCTCTCCTTGCTCCTCAGCTTACAGACAGCCTATTGTGGGACCTTGTTCCTCAGCTTGCAGAGAGGAGGCTGCAGAGGAAATTGGGTCTTCAAGAAGATCTAGGTCTCAGTTAAGAAAAAGGAGTTGCGAAACCCCGTCTCTACTAAAAATACAAAAACTTGCCAGGCGTGGTGGTGCAGACCTGTAATCCCAGCTACTCCAGAGGCTGAGGCAGGAGAATCACTTGAACCCGGGGGATGGAGGTTGCAGTGAGCCAAGATTATGCCACCTCACTCCAGCCTGGGCATAAGGATGAAACTCCCTCTCAAAAGTTTAAAAAAAAGAAAAAGAAAAAAGGGTTGAAGAGTCTCACTCTTCGGGGACATAGAGGAGTGTATGTTAACAATGGAAGAAGGGCTAAAGGTCACCAACACCTCTGAAGAATTCTCAGGTCCTTGGTAGGGGTAAATGACAGTCTGACTCAAACTCAGTTTATGTTTCAATAAATATAAGAATCCTCCATCTACTGAAGGAGGATTTCAATGTGACCATGACGTCTACACCCTATAAAACATTAACAGTATCAATACTAATGCAAGGAAAGCTTTTTATGCCAGAATAAATAAAAATAAAGGTATGAGTTTACATATGAGACAATGTGACTCTCAGCAGGAATGCATAAGTTTCCTCTAAACTTGCTCTGGCTCACTCATAGTCTTTGTCTCCTTTCATTTGCGTTTCTGGTTTCTTTTCTCATTATCGAAACTATTTACTTGACAGATGATAGAACCCCAGCTGAAGGTGGAGTATAATTAGCATATAAACAAGATTTTTAAAGTGCTGGAACAGAGATGGACTTTAGAGCCTTATGCTCTCTGGAGACTTGATCCCAAAATAATCAAGAGAGATTGTGCTTGGGAGATCCCCAGCCAGCCCTAAAAATGCCTGTGCCTTGCCTTGGGTGATCTAGGGTGCATCATCATATAACTTGGCTGCAAGTTGCCACCAGATCTTTCATTTGGCTTTAATACTCTAAATAAAGACTTAGTAACAAGTACATAGTCCTTGAAATAAATGTGGTAGAGTGGAAAAAATGAAGATATTAAAACTCAGATAAGCCTGGTTCTGAACGTCAGTTACCATGCCCAACTTTACTTCCCTTGGCAAGTTACTTCAACTCTGAATAATAATAGCAGAAGTCACCATGTAAGATAAGTCAGCAATGGGCCAAGTATTTTATGTGCAAAATCAGAATATCCCCTACTCTACTAGTATCCTGGGGTCAGCCTCTCCTAACAAAATAGCCTGAGCCCCTAGGCAACATGACACATCAGAGAAGTCTAATATTTTCTCCAGTATTTCTAAGATGGGCCCAAACGTTCTTCAAATTTCTGCTGTCAGCTCACCTCTTACCTTCTCTCTCCCTCTTCCTCCTGAGATGTTGTCCTCTCTCCTCTCCTTTTTCATTGAAGGTTAAATAAGGCTCCTTCTCCTTAGGCCTCCACATAATACAACACAAAGTTTTTCCCAATGGTTTGGTGATATGGAAGCAATTACAGAAAAGGAAACAGGCTGGAGTTTAATATCACAGTCTCGCCAACCCTGCTACCGCTTCTAGAACCTAGGCCTAAGGCTGCCATGTACCTGGGATCTCAACCTCCCACTGTGAGCTTTCTCTCATTCTCTCAGCTACAGGGCTAGAAAACAGAAATTTTCTGTTACTTTGTTATGCAGGGCACTTTTAGACCCCCTTAGTCTTATTTCATGCTCCTGGGCTTTGCCTTCAATAACCACAAACGGCCCTTTAATGTGAGTTTTCTAGGCTGAATGATATGAAGCTTTGAAATGGCAATTTTTCTTGCACTTCTGATCAGAAACCCCTCTCTTATCAATAGTTCTTGTAAGTGGAAAGGAAGTAAATAGAAAAGTAATTCTCACCCTGTCCCTAGCATAAGGGTCATGAAGTTCTGGGATTCCATTCTCCTCTTATACAGATATCACTTTAAACCTATGAGTAAGTTTAAGCCTAGAGAATTGAAATAATTTTCCCAGTGTCATAAAGCTAGTAGGTAGTATTTTGGAACTCAGTGCGTAGACTTCTGCTCCCTCTTGGAAGTCAGTTGCCATGTAAAAAGTCCAACCACCTTGAGACCACCATGATGTAAGGAAGCCCAGTTAGCCATGTGGAGAAAAAAAAGCCTTGTAGAGAGCATTGAGGAATCAGACATACGAATGAAGCCTTCTTGGATCTCCCAGCCCATGTTAGGCACCAGCTGAATGCAGATGAATGAGTGACAACAGCCAGTGTCATATGAAACAGAACTACCTGGCCAAACCATATCCAAATTGCTAACTATTCCTGTTTATAAACCCAAAAGATTAAAGAAACAATAGATTAAAGACTATTTGATTTGACAAACAGTTGCATTCCTTCATTTATTCATGTACAATACATTCATTAAGCATCTACTATGTGCCGGGCACTGCTCTAGGACCAGTGGATTCCACCACGGAAGGGGTAAACAAGGCCTTTTCTCAAGGAACTTCAATTCTAATGCTAGGAAGACAGACAACACATAAAGAAACAAATCAATAAAGTATAAAATGTTGGGGGCAGGTCGGGCACAGTGGCTCATGCCTGTAATCCCAGCACTTTGGGAAGCCAAGGCGGGCGGATCACCAGGTCAGGAGATCGAGATCATCCTGGCTAATATGGTGAAACCCTGTCTCTACTAAAAAAAAAAAAAAAAAAAAAAATTAGCCGGGCATGGTAGCGGGTGCCTGTAGTCCCAGCTACTTGGGAGGCTGAGGCAGGAGAATGGTGTGAACCCAGTAGGCAGAGCTTGCAATGAGCCGAGATTGCGCCACTACACTCCAGCCTGGGCAATTGAGCAAGACTCTGTCTCAAAAAAAAAAAAAAAAATGTGGAGAGTAATGGTAAAATTATGAAGAAAAATAGTGTGATCCAGGGATACAGGTGGGAGCAGGGAAGGATGTTGGTCAGGAAGCAGTGTCTATTTTTAAAGTCCTCTCTGAAAAAGTGACTTTTGAGCAGCTTTGAATGAATCGAGAGGGTGAACTATGTGAAGGAATAAAGGAAGAACATTCTAAGAAGAAGGAAAAACAAATAAAAGCCCTGAGGAAGAAACAAGCTTGGTTACTCAAGGAAGAGCAAGAAGGGCAGTGTGGCTGGAGTGACAAGAGAAAGAGGTAAGATTGGAGAGACTCACAGGGGTCACACACTGGAGGGTCCACATGCCTCAGTGGGGAGTGTGGATTTTACTCTAGTGTGCTCTCGGAAGGCACTGGAGGTCTTTGAGCCATCTATCCTGGCTGCTGCGTGAAGCACAGACAACAGAGGGGAAAGCGTGTAAGCAGAGAAACTGGGAGGTTATTGTAATTGTCCAGATGAGCAATGATAGTGGCCTGAACCTGGGTGGTAAGCAGTGATAAGACACGGGATTTAGTCTGAACAGAGTACCTCAATTTCACATAAAATTATTATTCAGAGTGAATCCTCAGCTCTGAGGTTTGGAAGCATTTCCATTTTTTTAAACTGATGATTGAAAGAGCTGAGCTGAGTACTTCATCAATGCCCTAGGAGGCAATGCTTGGCATTCCAAGCCTGCCCTTTGAGTGCAGAGAGGCCCAAATCACCAGGACAGCACTCAGGTGGGCAGAGCAGAGATTTTATTGGATCCAAAGGGAAAGCCCCATGTAAGCATGCATCAAAGTGGCCCCTGCTTCTCTTCCTAGGTGAGAGATCAGCTAACTTTTCAGTCAGTCATACAACTATCTATTGTGGCTGTCCTCTCTGACACCTTAGAGGAGATCTTAGTTGTTTGGCACATTCCTTGGAGAACAATGGAATTAAACCTTTTGTAGCCTAACAAATATTCCTCAATATGCAGAGCTGATTTCTGGGGAAAAGAAGGACCAATTGGCATATGGCATTCGGAATCTTCTGGAAAGGAAGTAAGCTAGACTCCTACTCCTTTCTACCCAACATTTAAAATTACAGCAGCATGAGTGGCCTGACCATGTTTTGTTGGCAGGAAAGGATCCTAAAGGCCCCAAAGACAAGAGGGGTGAAGGGATGCCATGCTGGGGACTCAGGCTTATCACTGGGGCCTGAGGCTTATGGGTTTGAATCAGCTCTGGGAGAGTGTATGGCTGAGGCAGAAAGAGGCTCACAGTGAAGCAATCAGAACTCAGGGTATTCCTTTGGGAGCAATGTTTAAGAGTGAGAGTGTGAAACTTAGGGAGCTGTACCCTTGCAGCCTAAGTGTGGGTTCAACATACTGACAATAGCCTAGAACTCTGAAGATGCCATGGGATTGGCAAATAGTTTTCAACAGGGATACCATGTGGCAACAGGAAAAATAAGCTGCATTGGATCAGACCCTGCTTTGTCACCTATTGTGTTTGAGCCAAAAGTCTGGCTCCCTTTGGACTGAGTGACTCCCTGGTGTTCAGAATAACGGAAGAGAAAAGGGCATCTCATGAGATCTTGGATTTCCTACAAATAAGGATAAAAGTGCACCCTGGTAATTAACTGAAGAAATGAAAAGCACCATCTACTTGGTAGTGGCCACATATGCAGTATGGTATATGGTACAGCATATATATGATAAATAATATATATACCTGATATGTATGGATAAGACATGCTGCCTTACAATCATGAAAATTTGGCAAAAGCTGTCTTTTCTGATAGGACAATGGGTGTTTTTATTTATCTTTTTAATTGTATGGACTTTCAAATACTCTAAAAATTTTCTACATGCATTACTTTTTCCAAAAAAAAGTAAATCAAATATGAAAGAAGGGAATGTTTAGCTCTCATCCTGCCAGACAAATGCCCCTGCGGGTGACCCCAGGAACTTATCACCAGTGATAACTTCCATGTCCTTTTGTGGCTCCTGTGATAGCCATAGGTGGTGATTCCTAGGCCAGTGAGTGGCCAGGACCTGTGCTCCCCTCAGCAGGAATCCTGGCCGGCCTGTCTTCCCCAGCCCAGAATAGGACAAATAGGAGGACCTTCCTGGCCTCCTGTTACTGATCAGGCTCCTTCCCTCTACCGTTCTGGGGACGCTAATGAGGTAACCACTCATGGGTGTCAAGAAGGGATTTCCCACACAGGCTCCTTTGTACCACATGTGGCTTTGCAGAGTTTCACTTCAGGTGCCAGGTGGCACACCCACACAGAGACAAACAGACCCTCTCTCATGTGATTTGCATGACCCGGCCTATCCTCCTGGGGTCACTTCATTGTCACTAACATTTATATATGGCACTCACCTGGCCAGAGCTCTGTGCTGAAGGCTGAGAGGCACGCAAAGATGAAAGCTCCGATTGTCTTCAACACATCTTCAATCTAGGTGGGACCTGGGGGACATAGAAGAAAGAGTCGCTGACACAAAGTAGAACATGCTGAGGGTTAAAATAGGGATAATCTCCTGATTGACTTCCTCCCATGCCAACCAAAAGTACTCCTATCTGTTATCAGGTTCTGCCTTCCAAACCTCTCCAATGAGTGCCCTCGCATCCATCCCCACCGCCTCTGCAATGGTTCAGTCCTCATCCAGCTGTTACCAAGGCTCTTGTACTGGCCTCTGACCACCATTCTTCCTTCATGCATTTGCATTGCCAGAAGGCAATCCTTCATTGCTGTGTTAGTCAGCATTCTTCAGGGAGATAGAACCAATGGGCTATATAGGGTGAGTGTGTGTGTGTGTGTCCGGTCCTTAAAAACATTGAATAGCTCCCCATTACCTTCACAAGGAAGTTTTAACTCCTTAGCACAACACTTTCTTCTATGTCCCCCAGGTCCCATCTAGATGCCTTTCCCAATGTAACTGTAACCTATCTTTCCCACCTGAGCTCTGTCTTTAAATTTTTTCTTCTCACGCTCCAGCCCCAAGAAGAAGGTCCCTATAGCCATCCCCCTCCCCACTTCTCTCCCCACAAACACAGCACTTTGGGAAGCCAAGTCGGGTGGATCACCTGAGGTCAGGAGTTTGAGACCAGCCTGGCCAACATGGTGAAATCTCATCTCTACTAAAACACAAAAATTATCCAGGCGTGGTGGTGGGCTCCTGTAATCCTAGTTATTCAGGAGGCTGAGGCATGAGAATTGCTTGAACCCAGGAGGCGGAGGTTGCAGTGAGCTGAAATCATGCCACTGCACTCCAGCCTTGGTGATAGAGCAAGACTGTCTCGAAAACAAACAACAAAAACAACAACAAAAATACTCTAACAAGACCAGATTTATCAACATTCCTCAAATTCCACACAGCCTGAAATACCCTTTTCTTTAACTTCTGCTTTTCTTTTTTCTTTTTCTTTTTTGAGATGGAGTCTCACTCTGCTGCCCAGGCTGGAGTGCAGTGGTGCGATCTCAGCTCGCTATAACCTCTGCCTCCCAGGTTCAAGCAATTCTCCTTCCTTAGCCTTACGAGTAGCTGGAATTACAGGCACAAGCCACCACAATCAGCTGATTTTTGAATATTTAGTAGAGATGGGGTTTCACCATGTTGACAAGCTGGTCTCGAACTCCTGACCTCAAGTGATCTGCCCTCCTCAGCCTCCCAAAGTGCTGGGATTACAGGCTGAGCCACCTAAATTCTGCTTTTCAAAATTCTGTTCATTCTTCAGGGTATAATTCAAATGTTTTCTTTTCCATGGAGCCTTTTTCAGACTCCAGCTGGGAATTAATCCCATTTCAGACCACAACACTTGGCTTATGTCTCCTTAAACGCATTCATTGTGTTATGCTTTGCCATCATCAACTTAACCTTGAGCTCCCAGAAAACAAATACCACATACCACATGTCATTTCCCTTTGTGTCCTCAAGAACACAGGGCATTGCACACAGCAGACACTTCTCCTCCTCTTTGAATCAAGAAGCAAGTCATTCTTATCTTATTTTCAATACAAGAAATATTTAAGAAGCCCCATGACTAAGGGCATGGTCCACAGATGCCAGGTGACTGAGAGGTACTAATTGATCCAAGGATGGATATCAATCTTCATAATTTAATTTTGTTCAGTGAATTTACTTATATTGGTGTCTCTTTCCCTCCCCAATACTCCCTCTCTCTCTGTACACACACACACAAACACACACTCATGCTCACACACATCTCCTATATATCCCATTGGTTCTGTTTCCCTGGAGAATCCTAATATGGCAACGAACTCTTAATGGGCCAGAAAATTAAGCCACTCCTGCCAGCATAGAGAGCCTGGTCCCAAGAGAAGTTGCATGTCAATACAACACAGTTTTTCATATAGGAACATGTTTTCCCTGGCTCTGACATTTCTCCCACGTGAAGGGACGTCCGTTCATGTGACATTCCTGCCCCTTCCCAACCTTCACCTGGTTGGTGAGTTGGAGGGAAGCACCAGACAGAGTCATCCAGCCCCTTCCTCTGTTTCTTCTTATTCCCTTCTGCCTTCTTATGCTCAAAGTCTTACCGGGAAAAAATGTCCCCTGCTGGGACAGGGTAGGCAGGTCTGCCTGTGCTCAAAATCCTGTGCTCAAATCCTGTGCTCAAATAGCAGGGTCATTTGTTTCTCACTGTAAGTTGCTTCTTCCCATGTAGCTTCTAGCAGTAATAAAGATAATATTTTTGTCTCCCTTTTTACTGTTGTGTCTCCTGTTCAGAATCCCAGGCAGGGAGGAGGCCCCCAGGCAATGCATGTATCTTGACTTCACATCTTCTGAAGTGTGCCTACCTAATGAATAGCCCAAGGTGGGCCCTTGGACAATGCCCAAGAACGCTGGAGTGATGGAGCTGAAGTGGTCTCAAAGGTGTCAAGTCCAGCCCCGCTTGGTACTGAGGAGGATTATTACACTTGCTTCTACCACATGGAAGGTCATGAGGAGCAAATAAGAACATATATGTAAAAATTACTGTAAAGTCCATTCTGGTATAAAATGCAAGGCGGAATTACTATTGTGGCTGACGTAATCCTGTTGATGTGGGATCCCAGATACCTACCCCACCAAGCTCTGCCCAAGTCCCCCTAAGGCCATTACATTCATGCCCTCAACAAAGACAGTTTTCCCAATCTTATACTTGGTTCCTGGCCAAACCGCTTCCAAACCTGACTTTGAGGCTTCCCTCCCTCTCCTTCCTACTCCTCTCCTCCATCCCCTCCCTCTCCTTCCTTCCCTCCTTTACTTATCCAGGACAAGGAGATGAGGTTAGAGGGGTGAGATGTGGAAAAAGGCACAAGCATGACCCAACCTGAGGGTATTTTTCCTCCACTGCTCAAGCAGATAATGTATTTTATAGTCTGCCAGTCCCCAGAGAAAGTTGGGAGCTTTTTGGTTTTATGCCATACTTGGGTGCTGTCACCTCCTTTGGGGAAAAGGAAAACATTCTAGCAGCACAGAGCAGTCCTGCCTGCACAGAAAGTCCTGCAGCCTTAACTCACAAGCCCTCAGAATTCCTGTAGGTGGGGCCAGGAGACTGGTGAGTCTGTGAAAGAGACGGTGCACCTTGCTGCTGCCTGCTTAAGCTCTCTGCCAGAGAGCAACTCTGCTTCCGAGATGGCAGCAGCAATCCCACCTCTAGCTCCCAGCTCCCATTTGGTGGAAAACTATCTGAGCAAAAATCTCACCCTGAGCCAGCTGGTTTCCTTCTCTCTAGGTCAACCTCTAGAGAGAACGGTGAGGGAAGAGGACCGAGGAGGAGGGGGGTATTTAGAACAAGAAAAGGGTCAAGAAGGGTTTTGTTCTCTTCCCAAAAGGACTGAGCCTGCAGAGCCTACAAGCTAGGAGGATTGAGGCCACGGCCGACCAAGGGATGCCATGCATTTGGCACTGATCATCCCTCATCTGGACCATAAGAGGCCTGTGATGCCTCAACCTCACCCCTGCTGCCAGAACATATGTGGCAAATGCTGTGACTGCAAATTCCTAAGGAACAGGGCTTTGGAGCAAGTGAGGCCCTTACTCTGGGTGGAGGCACCCTGGGACTAGGAGCCTGTGTCAGGGCACAGTTTGATGTTATACTTTCTCCCTTCCCAGCTGTCTTCTCCACTTTGACAGAAACAAAATATCAAGCACTATGAATGAATATTAGTCCACAAACTTGGTTGTACAAGAAATAGAAATGTCCTACAGCTTTATTTACTTTCATTTTAATGTGCCTCTGAGTTCCATTCCCTCCAGTCTGGTGGGAAATCCAGTCCGGTCATTACTGCAGCCCCCACCTACCCACTAGGGTTATGCAAAGGGCCCGGGCATCAGGTTCTCTAAGCAAGCTTGGGCTGCATGAGAAACTTCCTTCCTGTGGAGCTTGCAGGAAAAGCAATGCAACCAAGTAGAAGAGGGGACACACTGTCACTCTGGGAAATGTTTTTAGGATCTTAATTATCATGGTTTTGTGATAACTCAGCAAAGGAAGTTTTTGAAAGAAGGATTTTGTCTTTCATTTAGAGATCCAATTCTAGTCTCCCAAATATGGTCTAGATTTTGCTTATCCATTCATTCAGCAGATGCTCTTCTAGGTGCTGGGGATGCATCAGCAATGCCTGCTTTCATGAAGCTCGTATTCTAGCAGGTGATGACAGAAAATAAATAATAAAGCATAATAAATCAACTAGATGGTATGGTAGAAGGAGATAAATGCTTTAGAAAGAAAATGTAGAACAAAATAAGAGAGATCAGCAGTATTGGCAAGAGAACCAGTCACACTTTTAATAGGGAGATCAGACAGTTGAGTAAACACTGAAAGAAGTGAGGGAGATGAACGACCCAGACAGAAGTAACAGCCAGCGCAAAGACCCTGAAGTGGGAGTGTGCCTGGGTGTTATAAGAACAGCAAAGAGGCCAGTGTGTCTGGGGATGTCAGAGGGAACACAGGATAAAATAAGGGGAGTTGGAGTGGAGAAGTAACAGTTTCCAAGTCAGATACGGTCTTGTAAGCCTTTTTCCCAATTTGTAATCCACCACCTGGAATAGCAATTGCCATAAGCTCCACTTTCATTTCTGTATCCCCAATCCCTGGCATATTACCTGCCCCCAGTAAATACTTGTCAAGTGGATCATTGCAGGTGCAACGCACTCATGATGTCCTACTGCATGCATCAGTGCTGAGTCATCACTGCCAACCAACAGGGGATGCCATTTCCCCTCCCCAACACTTCCATGTCCCCCTCCAACCCTGCAAGCATCCCTGATGCAATATAAGACTTAGTGTAGTCACAGCCTGTGTCTTCACCCACTCTGAAGGGGGACACCCCAGGTCTCTAGAAACCATTTTATATTAGATTCTTGTAGAAAAGGGCTGAGAATGCAGGTCGTGAGACCAAAGAAACAGGTCAGCATTCTTAATTGTCATAAGTTAACTTATCTTCTGGCCCTGTCCTTCCACCTTTTATGGCTCTGCATCAGCGTCCCCCTTCCACCCTCCCTCTTCCAGAGACCATTCAAAGAACACTAAAGATTTCCCCAGGAAGGAATTCCTGTGCAGAGTCAAAGCATGTATAAGACACACTAATAAGCAAGGGAGATGAGGTGTACTTAGTCTATTTTCACTTGAGACAGCGCAAGTCAGCATACCAAATTTATCTTGGGGCCCAGCCCTGTCAGCCAACAATTGAAAGAAGAAAGGAAATATCACAATCCACCCCGCTTCTACTTTACCTCACGACCTGACAAGACCTTGCTTCTTGCCCCTCAAAAGTCAGGGCTCTACATTTCTGGGAGAGACCAGGGGTCAGATTAGGTCAGCATATCCTTACAGGACATTTCCTCCCAGAAAAAAACTAAAGCGTCACCTTTGGGCGCCAGGGCTGTTGCACCTGGGAATTAGATATGATGAAACTAAGCACCTTCTAATAAAGCTTTGAAATGCTTTTCAAATTTTCAGGCCCCACCAACGTTTTTATTTGACTCTCAGTGCGGCATTAATCTTGTCTCTCCCCACACGTTCTAAAAGCGCTCTTGCATTCTCTCTCAGTCACTGCTTCCTGGGGCAGGTGCCACCTCACAAGACTAAGAAGGCAGGCCTCTGCCAGCCCCGCAAGGACTCACAGACAAAGGAGAACAATGGGAATGAGTATAAAGGTGCTCTAGAAAGGTAAAAGCTTTAGACAAATGTTACTCAGAGGTCAGTGCAGGTCGCTATGCTCTTTAAAATATACATCTGTTTGGCTCAAACCCCTATATTATGTCCAAGGGAAAAATCTAATGCCTCCCTTGAGATTTCTGCAAATTACAAGGGAGTTTATATTCTCCTCTCACCTCTGGCCCCAATTTGCTGCCCTTGCTGAATTCTTATTCTCTGTTCTCCATAATTCTGCACCTTCTTCATCCAACCCTATCCTCTCACCTAAAAGCAATCATTTTTACAAGCATTGCACGTTAGCAGAATTTTTATTGATGGTTTGTAGGTCATGAGGGATGGGTTACATTTTCTCACCACACAGCAAACAACCTAACATCTGATACTAGATGTCCCATTTCTTGAACATTCTCTGGGGATTTCTCACTGGCCGTGCCTTAATGTGCAACACCACAGCTCCTCTCTCCTTCTCTCCCCTGAGAATTCTTCCTACTTCTGGCTGAGAGCATGGTAGTTCTTTCCCCCGCCTTGCACATCTGAAGCGCATCTAGGTGTGCAATGGAACCAAAATCCTTTGGCTCCTTTAGAAGCATCAGCTTTCAAAGACAGCTGCTTTCAATGTTGATCCTTTTTCTTCATTTTGCCAATATAATGACAACTTTAATTCTAATTCATTAGAAAGCAGAGAAAGAGTCTTTCATTTCATTTATAAGCCCACTCTCTGATTTGTAGCATTCTCTGCCCTACTATCCTTTAGGCACTGAGCCTCTAATTACATTCATGGCTAATCAAGTGAACTTTCTACCACAATCTACCTGCCCAAACAGCATCAGCACACTGCATCTTGTAAGTAATCCAAGACATTATTACTATGTTATAACTGCTGCAAATGTTTCTGCCACCAAGTGGTCTTAACCTGGGGTCATGGAAACCCTAAGGAAGCTAGGCACAACTTCAGGATGTCTGTGACTCTCCTAAAACTGTAGGCATTTAAGTGCATTTTTTTAAGGACAGGGCTTGTAACTTTAATAAGATATTTACAAGCATCTGCAACCTAATAAGATATTCATAGGCATTTCCAACCCCCTCTCCACCCTTAAAAGGCTTTATCCACTATTGATAGCCAGTAAGCAGGACTGTGTCGAGCTCTGCATGAACATTACAGCCTAAGGTGGTAATGTAGCCTTAAACCAGGTCACTCTTTAATTGGCAATCTGGGAAAAGGAAGAAATCATTATGAAAAGATCCAAATTTTCAAAAATGCCTGCTATGGAAGTTGTGGAAAATCAACAGGAGTTAAAAGCAGGGAAAATAAAAATATTACAAAAATGTTAAGACAGATCTTTTAAAAAATGTAATTCAATAAGCTGATGCCCAAGAGCTAATGCCTTTTCTCAGACATTGACAGAGTAATTCTGGAATGCAGAGACTTACTCCTGTATTTCACACTCTGAAGAGTCTGGTTTTATAACTTAAAAATATTAACCATAAAAACAAAGATGAACCAGATACAAAGATTTATTGTATCCATTGGAGATGGGCTTAGCTCATATAAAACAATCGACACAAAGGTAAGGATAGATGGAAGCCTAGAGCCAATTAAAACTAAATGAGAAGGAGATTTAAGTCTGAAAACTGGAGATAAGGGCTGGCAATTATCCTGTCATCTAGCCAAACACACAGCTGCTACTATTCTGGGTGACTTGATGTACTTTTAATTATCATATCATGCGTTTGAATCTAGCTTTACAAAATTGACTGTTAAAAAATATTAAGCTCTTTTCCCAATGAATTTGGGGGAGAAATATTCCTTTCTGTCCACATGGTTTCTTTACACAGAGACACAGTGGTGCAGTGCCATTAAAACTGTATCATAAACTACAGAGAAAGAACTCTCACCATCTCCTGATCTGTGCTTACCTAATATTAATTCTCAGCTGAATGTGGAAATGGTTAGTTTTGCCTCATTTATACTGTTGATAGTCTTATACCAGATTATAAAAAAATAGATGAGAAAGAAGGCCCTTAAATGGTAAGTAGCTTAAAAGTCTTAATCAAACTTGCCCAGTGGGATACAGCACTACCTTTATGTTCTGGGCAAGAGAGTCCCTGCCCCAGACCTATGTGTTAGAGGGCCTCCCATTTCTCACATTATACACACATACACTTATTGAAGATAATATGAACACCTCTGTCACTTGGGATCTGGTGCTTGACTCTGATGCAGAGCAACCCACAACCCTAAACATTCACTCTTGTTTCTAGGACTCTTTGGGCCTCAGGGAAACATTTCGCATCTCTTGCCCATATCCTTGAAACAGAAGGCAACTGCATCTGAATGTCATGAAGGTTTGTAGGGTTTGTCCTGCGGTGAACCATAGGGACAGTTTGAGCAGCAGAAGCACTTAGGTGTAAAAGACAGATTAACTTGTCAAATTCTTCCTTTCAGCTTAAATGCAATACTTCTTGCATGGCAAATCATTGTTTCCTAATAGTGCCAGATGTCTATTTTCTTCCTTCTCTTTATATTCTAATTTGAGGTTCCAGAAATATTCACAAATTAACACAGTATTTGCAACAGATGCAGGTAGAAACTGAGGTGTATTTTGCAATATTAAACAAATCATATTGCCCTTAAATTTGTATGTAGAAGTGATCTATATGCTACCAATATTTTTATTGTCAACTAAACAGATTTTGAATACTAAAACTATAAATTGTTTTATTTCTATAAAAACACTTAAAATATATAATTAAACTGTTTAAAGTTAAGTTAAAATTCAGCTTCATACAAAATTTTTATTTAAAGTATTTGCATTCAATACTTCTACTTCCAGGAAGATGGAATAGACATATGTAGACATATCTACATCTCCCATTAAATACAACCAAAAACCTTGGAAATTACATATAAAATGAAGATAAGAAGATACTGAAAAGTACAGTGAGGAAAGCAGACTGGCTAAAGACTCCAAAGCCCAAGGAATAACAGAGCAGTGAGTTCTCTGGATTTCTTTCTGCCTCATATATCTCAGATTTGGAGCTAAACAAAACAACAACCCAGAAACATCAAAAGGCATGGACCAAAAAAAAAAAAAAAACCCACAAAAGGAGCAGTGTAGCATGACAGGAAAATTTTACATAATAACCACTCCTCTCTCACCAAACACCACAGAAAATAAACAAACAAACAAACAAAAGCCTGTGGCCCACTCCTACCTGTGACAGCAAAGTCCAAGTAGGAGCCATTTCTCTACTGTTGAGAGACTGTAATGAGGTGTCTAACACATCTGCTGGAGTGGTGTCAGAGAAGGTCACATAGGCAGCTGAGACTTTCATCTCCACTTGCCAGTAACAAGCTTCCCAATCCACCTCTCACCATGGTGTCCATGGAGACAACATTGGAAGCCTGAACTTCTACCCCCTCATCCAGAAGTTACCAAGAAGCTCTTTTCCTCTCCTCTGAGGTGGTGCTGGTGGAGGCCACATAAAGAGTCCAAACTTTCATGACTACCCAGCAGTGAAAGAAAGCACCTTTACTGCAGAATCAATGGAGATGACATGGGGAGCCAGAGCTCCAATCCTCACCTCACAGTAATGAGAAGCAGCCCCCTCAGGTGTCAGTTGTCAACAGAGAACAAAGTAAAGAACATGGTCTTTACCTTCATTTTGCAATAATAAGGTGGTGACCCTCACCCCTGTCCCCTGTACAGTGGTACCAAAAAGGCCAACAAAACAAGAAAGTTTAAATGAAATAGAGTCTAAGACCATGATATGAAAATGTTCAGGTTTCTATTGAAAATCTTTCCTCATACCAACAGCCAGGAACATCTCAAACTGACTGAAGAAAGATAATCATCAATAAATGCCAATGCTGAGATGAAATAGGTATTAGAATGGTCCTACAAAGATTTTGGAGCAGCTACCCAAATTGAAAAGTAAGAAGCTAAATTATCCTTGTTTGCAGACAATAAGATCTTATATTTGGAAAAACCTAGACTCCACAAAAAAACTATTGTAACTGAAATAAATTCAGTTTGCAAAACCAGGATACAAAATCAACATATAAAAATCAGTAGGATTTCTATATGCCAACAGTGAACAATGTGAAACATAAATTTAAAAAGTAATCCCATTTACAAAAACCACACATAAAATTAAAAACCTAGTAATTAACCAAACGTGAAAGATCTCTATAATGAAAACTATAAAATACTGATGAAAGAAATTGAACAGGACACTTCATGGATTGGAAGAATCGATATTGTTAAAATGTTCATACTACCCAAAGCAATTTACAGATTCAATGCAATCCCTATCAAAATACCAAAGACATTCTACAAAGAAATAGAAAAAACAATCTGAAAATGTATATGGAACCAGAAAAGACCCAGAATAGCCAAAATTATACCAAGCCAAGGAAAAAAAAAAAAAAACTGTGCAAATCACATTACCTGACTTAAAATTATGGTACAGAGCTATAGTAACCAAAACAGTGTGGTGCTGGCATAAAAATCAACACATAGACCAATGGAACAGAATAGAGAACCCAGAAACAAATCCACACACCTACAGTGAACTTATTTTCAACAAAGGAGCCAAGAATATATGTTGGGGAAAAGGCAGTCTTTTCAATAAATGGTGCTGGGAAAACTGGATATCCATATGACCCATATGCAGAAGTTGAAACTAGACCCCTCTCTCTTACCATATACAAAAATCAAGTCAAAATGGATTAAAGACTTAAGTTGATGACCTCAAACTATGAAACTACTACAAAATATTGGGGAAAATCTCCAGGATATTGATCTGGGCAAAAATCTCTTGAGCAATGCTCCATAAACACAGGCAACTAAAGCAAAAATAAACAAATGAGATTGCACCAAGTTAAAAAGCTTCTGCTCGGAAAAGGATACAATCAACAAAGTAAAGAGACAACTCACAGAATTGGAGAAAATATTTGCAAACTACCCATCTGACAAGGGACTAATAATCAGAATACATAAGGAGCTCAACCCTGTGGGGGAAAAAAATCTAATAATTAGATTTAAAAATGGGCAAAAGATTTGAACAGACATATATAAAAAGAAGACATACAGATGGCAGACAGGCATATAAAAAGGTGCTCAACATCATTGATCATCAGAGAACTGGAAATTAAAACTACAATGAGATATCATCTCACCCATTAAAATGGCTTATACCCAAAAGACAGGCAATAACAAATGCCAGTGAGGATGTGGAGAAAAGAGAACTCTTGTATGCGGTTGGTGGGAATCTAAGTTAGTACAACCACTATGGAGAAAGGTTTGGAAGTTCCTCAATAAACTAAAAATTGAGCTACCATTTGATCCAGCAATCTCATTACTGGGTATACACTCAAAAGAAAGGAAATCAGTATATAGAAGAAATATCTCCACTCGTGTTTGTTGTAGCATTGTTCACAATATCTAAGATTCAGAAGCAATCTAAATGACCATCAACATAATTTGTATGTATTTTTAAACTTTAATATAGAATTGTAAATTCTTTAGAAGAAAACTTTTCAATAATGTACCTGAAATATAATGTTAACTGTGCCCCGTAACCTGTACATTGATCTTGGTACCTAACAGTTGCTTCTGTGTCTTTCTTCCTCTTCAAATCTGCAAATGACTTGGGGGTTATTATACATCTGTGTATTATCCATCTTTGCATTTCCAGTACTTTAAATACTGCCTGGCGCATAATAGGTAGTTAATAAATATTTGTGGAATGGCTGAATATCCAGCTTAAATGATTCTTCCAGTCTGTTGATTTCCTTGCTCTCCCCTTTTCTCATCCTTCCTCCTATATATTTAATTTCTTACTCTCCTGAAGTCCCTTAGACTTTTTTCACATAACTAATATGGAATTAATATATCATCTTGCAGTCAGCTCTGTGCATACTTGCCTAAGAGTTCCTCACAGGTGAGTAGCGTGTATTTTTTAGGCACTTTCTAGACACATCAAAGGGCGCAAAATTGATTGACAAGTGAATTAACAAATGAATGACCATGCAATGCCTTATATATTATACAGTATTGATAATTTTTTTGCTTTATTCCAGAACCTTTTATACATATACACAGACATACAAAGAAAGAGGCAGTAAGACAAATAGAAACCACATAACCCACAAGGAAGAGCCCTGTTTAAGCAAAAGCACAAACAAAAAAGAATGAATATACGGTTGGAACCATTGTACAGCTTTTGAGTTTGCGGTTAGTTCCTGCAGATTATTCTTTGGGACTGATAGAAGGAGGGGGAGGTGTGAAATCTTCATATCATGCTGCTTAGAGAGAAATCCCAGTATGAGTCCTATTTTTCACATACCGGGAGAAAAAGAGACACAAACATATGTTAAAATCACCAAATGACACATTTTAGTTTTATTCACAGTCCCAGCCTTGACAAATTTACAATCTACTTTCAGCTGTAATCATTTCAAACATTTGCCTTTAATAAAATTTGGCTAGTTCAATGTAATAAGAAAATAATATGTGGGAAAGAGTGAGAGCTTTGCTTCAGATGGGCCTGAATTCAAGCCCTGGGTGGTCCTTTCTAGTTATAGGAACCTGCCATCTCTGAATCTGTTTTCTTAGCTGTAAAATGTAATATTAGAACATCAACCTGTGGGATGGGTGTGAGATTAAATAAGATAATGTATGTAAATTGTGAAGCATAATGCCTGGCACATAGTAGGCCAATAAATTATAACTGTCCCTTTCCCTGTCAAAGGCACCAATCTCTGGGTTATCAATTCCAAAACACCTTCACATGAAACATTTTTCTCATTTAAACCATATTAGAAGCCAAAGTTATAACACCAGGAAAATACTTAAGAAAAGTATGATATGCTTAAAAAATGTTATGTTAGATACCCCACAGGGCTCTCAGTAAATACTTGTTGACTGACAAATGTGTAGTCAGAGCATAAAATCACATAGATAGAAAGAGATAAAAAGTAATTTGGAATCTGTACAGGATAATGATTATACTTCAATAAGTATTTGATTTTTTTAAAGCAAAGTAAAGGAAACGGAAAATCATTTTTTTAAAAATCAAGTTTTCTTTTATAGCCACAAGTTTATATAAACACCTATAGGCACAGTACCGAAAATACTGGCACCTTATTGGAAAAAACTGCTGCATTAGAAGCAAAAGTGTTCCAAATATAGAGGGACATGTGTATTCACGACATGTGACCACCTCTTTCCAAGTGACACTGAAAGCACCACCCTATGCACCCATGACTAAAGAGCCTGCTAGAACATTTCCTAGAACATCATTGCCCTGAAGACAGGGTTTGCCTAACAAATAGTTATTAAGATTCCAGGTACCATGCTAGGCTCTGGAACACCATGATGGACAGGTCATGATCCCTGTCCTCAATTAGAGAGATAGTCCAATAAATAAATAATTGACAACAGAGAGTGATTAGTTGTTCCGAAGGCATGTATGACGACACATGGTGGCACAAAGAAAAGAGTGGTCTGTTTTACCTGAAGGATTAAGAAATATTTCGCAAACACAGTAACAATTGAGCTGGACCTTCTTAAAAGATAAGAAACTTGCCATGCCAACAGAAGGAAAGGGTAGTCCATGCAGGGAGAACCTCTTGGAAAAGGCTGAAATTATGGGGTAAAATCGGGGAACTGTGGACAGCGCCATAAAAATTGGGACATTTATAAAGCATACATTATGTATGTGTATATATTGCCTAACATGTATAGTATAAACATATCTTAATATAATTGTGCACTCAACAGCAAATAATTATTCTCATTTTGTTGATGCATGCACCATACCCTTTCCCTCCCTATTCTGTGATTCACCTAATCACTCATCAGATTCACCTTATCATGTTAATTTTAACACCTGAAATGTAACCAGTTATAGATCATTAAATGGCCCTCAGTCATCGATACCTTGTTTTTCACAGGTTCTTAAATTCTTATGGGACAGACCACCCACAATTATGATGACCATGGGAAGGGATGGGAAGGAAGGGGGCTGAAAGATAAAGGGATACAACTTCCCAAAGTGTGCATCTCCATGGCCCAAAAAAGCAACCCAACGTCCTAAAGGAATACAGATTTTGGAATTGTTAATAAAATGATAGAGCTACGAGTAGTATGTAAGTCAGCTATGTACACAGTGAAACCTAAGACATAGGCTGTTTATTCCACAAAACAGAAATAGAAAAATTTCCTCCAAGATTAAAAATAAAGACAGTATATGACAATTTGTGGGGAGACCCAAAACACCCTAGGGTTTTGTGCTACTACAGATTACCTGACATATGCTGCAGGAATAGCCAGCGTGTTATGCATGGGCCTCCACTGTGGAAGACATCACTAGATGATCTCAGTTGTTTCCCCACTGAACCTGAGAGAAGGGGATACGTGAGATCAAAGCAAAGAGTGAAATTATTCATTGTGCTCTTAAAAATAGTGCTTTTTAGGTGTCAACCTAGGCCCTGTGGTTGAGTTTAAATTACCACTTCAAAATATCATCTACTCAATTTTATGTCCCACATCTACCACAAAGTGGCTATGTGACCTTTCTCAAGGTCATATAATTTATCTGGGCTTCTCATTCCTCTTCTGTAAAAGGAAGAAATGAACCAGGTAACCTTGAAAGTCAGCTCCCTTTTTGACAGTTTGCCATTCTTTCCTTTTTCCCTTTATATCTAGTTATCTCAAGGCTCCGTCTGTATCAAGAATCAATTGTCTTGGGCAAAAGAAACCCAACTCTACATGAGTGGATTTTTGGCCCAAATGGTATAGTTCAGCTGAAGTGCTCCATGAGCCTAGAAGGTCTGTGCCTTTGCCCCCAAGCTTGGGCAAATGTGTGCTAGATGTACAGCTGCCAAAATACTGACTGCTGCCCCAAAGTGGTAACTTGAAAATCAAGACCTCACTTGTACCCTGTGGTTTCATTTCCTGCCCAGAAATGGAGCTCAGTGTTGCAGATGTGGCCTTAGAAGATAAACACTTCTAAGATAAGTTCTGCATTCAGCATGGTTTCCTTTGCTTGGAGATATTGGTAAACGTTCACAGAGCCTCTTCTTTTCATGGGGTCAGGCAGAAAGGACAATTTCAGTTACCCTCACCTTGGATTCCCTACTTGTGGATGAATGAAATGAGTGTGAAGTACACCCTGGAATGTGAAGGGCACCCTGGTGTTGTGGTGTTGGCTGGGGATCCCCCAACAGTGGTTTCAGGCTCCAAATGGGGAAAAGAGCTCTTTAAGTGTTCCAGCCAGCAGGCAACAGGTGCAAGGAGCACAGCTGCACTGAGTGCCCCTCCAGGAAGACCACAGGGTTGCCCTGGGCAGAGACCTCCCCCAGCTCAGCAGCACTGGGGATGGCCTTCCAGGGCAGTGAACTCTGTACATTTGTAAGAACATATACAGCAGTGTTTAAAAGCATGAATTATAAAGCCAGAGACCTGAATGCAGGTCCTGCCACTTACAACCTCTAAGATTTGAGTTTTCCAAGCCTCAGTTTCCTCATTCACTAATAGTAGAATCTAAACACAAGAATCATTGTGAGGATTAAATAAGACAATGAACATAAACCCGCAAGGTATAGTCTCCAGCACACAGTGCCGTGCTGAGCCTTACTGGACCCTGAGACGAAAGGAAAATTCCATAATAATGATCCAATCTTTCTTTAAGATTTTGATATTTTGTTCAGCATGAAATTTTTGCATTTTTTAAAAATATTTTTATTTTTTAAAATATTGTATTAAAATATTACTTATCTTGATTACTGAGGTGGTTTTTTATGCTCCTTAAATTTTGCACACTTGCTAAACAAGTAAGGTAGTAAATGTCAGTTGTTACCATTTTACAACCACCACACAATAACTACATGACACAATTTAGCATTTAATTATCTAATGTCTTGTATTAGCTATTGTTCTAAATTCTTAGGTCTTGTTTTCCCAACTAATTTGTACACTGATTAATGGCAGAAATTATGACACGTGTCTTTTATCCCTAAAACTGCTGAGTACATAAGAGGCTCAAGTGAGTACTTATCCAGTGATTGCTTATAGCACATGGTAGACAATTTATGACTCTACTGTTCTCTAATTGCTTCATGTGTTTGAAGGTTTTGGTTTATGATCCTTGAGGGCAGGAATGACATCTGGCATTTTTCCTGGGCTATGTCTGACACAAAGCTGGGGGCACAGAATCAAAGAACTGGCAGGGACCTTTTTGTTCATCTAATCCCCCCTGCTCATTTTACAGATAAATCATCTAATGCTCAAAGAGGTTGCATCATGTGGCCAAACCAATCAGTGAATGAACTGGGGTGAGAAATTAGATCTCCCAGGATATTTCTCTTCCAGTATCTTGTTAATTTTCTTTGATTTCTCTATGCCCTTGATTATCAAGCAGAGGGTTCTGCATGTAGAAAAAATTTTTTTAAATGATGTAGATTATTGAATTTTGGAACTTAAGTAATCTTTGCTTAAAAGGGGTATAGGGAGTCATTGCTTAGAAAAGTGTGTGTATATTTACCAACTATCCAAATATCTTGGTTCTGTGTGACAAGGTGGTTAAGAGAACACTGGGTTTGGAGTTGTTAGAGGGTTCTGTGTTCAAGTCCTGGCTTCCCTATTTCCTATTTATGTGACCTTGGATGAAATTAAGTTTTTAATTTAATTTTCCTCATCCAAATCATGAACATAATAATGGTACCTACCACACAGAGTTATGAAAAATTATACAAAATAGGCCGGGCGCGGTGGCTCAAGCCTGTAATCCCAGCACTTTGGGAGGCCGAGACGGGCGGATCACAAGGTCAGGAGATCGAGACCATCCTGGCTAACCCGGTGAAACCCCGTCTCTACTAAAAAATACAAAAAACTAGCCGGGCGAGGTGGCGGGCGCCTATAGTCCCAGCTACTCGGGAGGCTGAGGCAGGAGAATGGCGTGAACCCGAAAGGCGGAGCTTGCAGTGAGCTGAGATCCGGCCACTGCACTCCAGCCTGGGCGACAGAGCGAGACTCCGTCTCAAAAAAAAAAAAAAGAAAAGAAAAAGAAAAATTATACAAAATAAAAACATGTAAATAATATAGTAGACTACCTAACACATAGTAAAAGCTCAACAAACATTAGCAAGTATCACTATTCTAAAAGTAAGCCCTAAGAGTTAGGTGGACTACAAGGCAGATGGATAGATTTATATGTATGATTCAATAATATGTCCACATTTTGCTATTACTATGTATGGTTCTATAATACGCTCACACCTTTTGATAATGGTTGGGAGTGGAGAGTTAAATTATCAGTCAAGCCAGCACTTACGAATTACGCTATATCTATTTCTTGAAGTCTCATAAATAACTCTTATTAGAGTTATTCTGTGGGATCTCAGTGCCTTATAACCAGGAACTCCCAGCCACCTAGCTCCTGAAATTTTTCAGATTTCCCAAAGCACCAAGAGTCCAGGTCAGTAGAGTATAAAGAGGAACCTGCCATAGACTCAAGAATATTTAACCATAATTTCATTTTTAAATGCCTCTTAAGAGAATATAAACTATGTTAGCAAGGATGCCCACTTAATAAGCAGAAGCCCAGACAAATATAATAAGACGTTTCATGACTTGGAATATTGCCAGTGCAAAGTCAGGGCCAAGAACAATGGATTGGGTAACTCAGATAAACCAATTGCACAAATGAGATCACACCACACCTCACCTGCTTTAATTCTCTTTTGGCCTCAGCACAAACCAAGAGTCCAAGTCCAAACTTATATGACTCCACAGGAAGATGTAAAGAGGAAGTCTGTGTGGAAAGCATCCTGTTGTTTTAAGACTTGGAACTTGAGGAAAAGAAATAGACCTGGATATACCAAATTTCCAAAGACCACAATGTTTTGCACTTTTGCAGCTTCTTGATTCCAAAGTCTTCAAATCATTTCAACCTTATTAATAATAACAATTAATTATTATTAATATTATTAATTGATTATTATAATTATTTATTATTAATTCAACCTTCAACCTTCAACATTAACATGTCAATGAAGCAGCTAAGAGCCCATTGGTGTCACAAAGCTTTAAAAAGCACTTAATATTCAAAGCTCTTTGGTAAAGTAGACAAGATAATATTATAAATAAAACTCGTTTTTCATCCTGAGTCAAACCCTCCAGTGGCAATCTGAATGTTCTCTTAAAATGCAAAGTGTCCCAAAAGCAATGTGGTATCCTAAATTAAATCCTAAAATATCAAAAAAGGATATAAATGGATAAATTGTTTAAATCTAAAAAATGACCATAGTTTAGATCATAGTTTAGTTAACAGTGTTATACCATGCTAATTTCTTAGTTTTGACAAAAGCACCATTGGTTACATTGGATGGTAATATTAGGGGAAGCTGAATGAAAGGTAGACAGGATCTGCACCCATCTTTGCAACTTTTCTATAAATCTACAAGTATTCCAAAGTTTAATTGATTGTTTATTTTTAAAATCACACAAAAAATAGTAAGTTAAGGTTTCTTTGCTGAAGAACTTTTATTTGGTGAGTGGGAGGGATGGGAATTATAATTATTTCTCTCTAGAAAAAAGTATATTAAAAGGACAACTAGCTTCAGCTTTTTACTAGACGTTAAAAAAAGATGGTGGCCAACTTCTTTTCCCATCAAGATATTATGTTGGGAACGTAAAGAGAATTGGGAATTGGGCTCCCCAGTCTGTAAAATGGGGATAGTAATACCTCTCACCAGCGCTACTGTGGAGAATCAAAGAGAGAGTGAACATAGAGCACTCCACACATCTGGAGCTAGGTAAGGGGCCTTTCCCTTTGCTCCTTCTCAGGCCAACCCCACAGACCCTCCTGCTGAAAGGACACAAACACATCACAGCCTTGAGCACATCACATCCCCCCATATGCCTCCACTTCCTGGGCTGGACACAAACATATCACACCCTTGAGCACATCACATCCCCCCATATGCCTCCACTTCCTGGGCCGGACATAAACACATCACAGCCTTGAGCAATGCCTCCACTTCCTGGGCCCGACACAAACACATTCCTCCGTATATTTCAAAGAAAAACAACACCTGGAGAACCTCTGATAAGGTTACAACTGTTTGTAAAAGTGCAGGAACCAATAAGAAAGCTGCTAAAAGCATAATTTAAAATGTAAACCAATTGTAATGCCTTGTTCCTCTGTAACCTGACAAGTCCTGTTTACCTCAAGCTATAAAAAGCAAGCGCACGCATTGTTCCGGGCCCTCTAGTATGTTGTAGAACGGAGGGACCAAGTTCGAACTTGTATTAAAGATCCTTGCCGCTTGGCTTTGACTCTGGACTCTGGTGGTCTCCTTCGGGGAATAAACGGTCTGGGCATAACACTGCCAGCCTCTCAAGGGAGTTTTATAAATCAAAAATTAAATTCTATACCCCCTAGTCATCTGAACAGACCCTCCCCTCAGCCAAGGGCATTCCAAAGTTAATCTGAAAAACTAGTTCAGGCCTTAATGGGAAGGGGGAGCCAGACATATCTCATTATACCCTCCTCCATTTTGGAATTACTGATAGAGCAAACTCTTTAATTCTGATAAGAAACATTTATAATTTATTCTCTCCGAAGCCTGCTACCTGGAGGCTTCATCTGCATGATAAAACTTTGGTCTCCACAACACCTTATCATAACCCAGATATTCCTTTCTATTGATAACAACTTTTTTATTTTATTTTATTTTATTTTATTTGAGATGGAGTTTTGCTCTTGTTGCCCAGGATGGAGTGCAATGGCGCAATCTCAGCTTGCTGCAACCTCCACCACCCAGGTTCAAGTGATTCTTCTGCTTCAGCCTCCTGAGTAGCTGGGCATATACCACCATGCCCAGCTAATGTTTTTTATTTAGTAGAGACAAGGTTTCACCATGTTGGTCAGGCTGGTCTCAAACTCCTGCCCTCAGATGATCCACCCTCCTCAGCCTTCCAAAGTGCTGGGATTATAGGCATGAACTACCGTACTTGGCCGATAATAACTGTTTCAACCAATTAACAATCAGAAAATCTCTGAATCTGCCTATGATCTGGAAGCTTACTTTCCCCACCCCCATTTCCAGTTGTCCCATCTTTCCAGATCAAATCAAATGTATATCTTATGTATATCAAGGGATGCCTTATGTCTCCATAAAATGTATAAAACCAAGTTGTAGCCTGACCACCTTGGGTGCATGCTCTCAGGATCTCCTGAGGGCTGTGTCACAGGCCATTGGTAAATCATATTTGGCTTGGGATAGATCTCTTCAAATGTTTTACAGAGTTTGACTCTTCATTGACAGCGCTCATAGGTGGGCCCTCTGGGTGCAGCAACTGCTCCTCTGTCTCATCAGGCAGGGTCCCCTGTGTTCCTGACCTCCCAGGGAACTGCTGGATGGCTTAGCCTCTTGACAGTGAATAGTGGCCTCTCAATAACACTTCTAGGGACCAGCTTGCACTCTGCTGGCTCCTGCCAAGCCTGCTGGCAGCAGCTCTGTCCTTGCACCACTTTTTAAAGAACAGCCCACCCATCACTCTGCTGAGATAGGGAGACAGAAAAACCTACCACATACTTGCTCGTTTACTTTAGTTGAAAGTGAGAAGGAAAACAATGAGCCATGAGCTGAGGCTAGGGCCCAGCCCCTGCTCACTGAGTGTTACTTTCTCTACAGTACTACACAGCGGCTCATTTCCAGAACAACACTTGCTCCCCTTGGCTCGGCACAAACGTTAAGTGCATCCACATTGACTCATTGTCCTTTGCTTCAAGGAAACTCTTAAATTAATTAGGCCTTGTCATTTTGTGACAGTGTAGAGCCCATCTGCTCTTCTTGGCTTTGTCTGGTCTTGTGGATAGAGAATATTTAGTGAAAGTGCCAAGTTTCTTTGTCCTACCTCCATGCAGTGTGAATTTTCTTGAATAATCTCTATTCCAAATATTCTGCCTTATTGTTACTAGAAACAATCCAAATGTCCCAAAAATTAAAAATTTTTCAGCATGTAAAGTATGGTCTCCCAGACAGTCTCATCTACCTAATGGTGGCCACATATTCTATACTAGCCCACAGGCATTTTCTAAAATGGTCAAGATACCCATTGGGTCCGTGGGTTCTGTCAAGAATGTTTGTCATGCTTTTTGGCCACTTGGCAACTGAACCCCCTTCCTATGTTTGGGGAGTCCCTCTCCCTGTTAGATAGAGCTGATCTCCCTCTATGGAGGCTAGCAATCACAGATACTTGTTTCACCACTTTCCCTTGCAGCTGGAGGGCTGACCATGAGCTAGGCACCACCAATCAAATGCACCTAACCAAGACTTTAAATTGGTAACTAGTGATACATCAAAGCAGGAGTCACTCTGGCAATGGGAACAACTCCATCCAGCTTGCTGATGCATCAGTGGCAGCAGATTCAAGGCTCGTTTCCAGCATCTACTCTCAGTGTGGCATGAGGACAAGCTTCCGTATTTGCACCCAGCAGGAGCAGCACTGGGTTTTCACCAGGTCAGTTCTCCAGGACAATTTGCATATTGTTCGTGGCTTCATAGCCCCTGAGCCGGGCCCCTGGACCTTTCTGGAAATTCTGTGAGCCAGGGCCAGCTTCATAGCTACGCAACCTGTGCCATCACACAGGGCCCCAGGTTCAGCAGGGCCCTGTGCTTGGTTTAATGCTCTGCTGTTGCCATCTTGCAATTCTTACAGTTCTTTTAACAAGAAGCCTCACCTTTCCATTTTGCTTGGATCTTGAAAATTGTGTAACCAATCCTGCTATGAGCTAGCTAACATGCTTTAAGTCAAGGAGTTCTTAACTTCTTATGCTCATGAGCCCTTGGTAGTCTGGTGAAACCTATAAAGCTTAGGAAGAATGTTTTTACATGCACAAAATGAAATATATAGGAAACCAGTTATATTAAAATATAGTTTAAAATTAACAAAAACAAATATAGCATCGTGTGTGCCTTTTTGTATTAATGCTTTAAAGAAATCTAATGGCAGATTCAAAAACTTCTATTACTAAAAAGTAGTAATGAGCATAAACAATATTGGGAATGTCTGCAACAAGTGAAATATGACTTGAAAATATCTATGATGTCCAAAGATGACAAAGTCACAGGTACCTGGTTTGTTGTATACTTTCATAACTTAAGGAAATGTTAAAAACAGTGAAAGACTATTGAGACAAAAAAAAGGATCCATCCAAGTCACAGAGACCCTATATTTTAAGCAAGAAAAGCAAGAGCCCTGATTCAAATGAATTTCTTTTCCATTTATATCATCCAACGCTGTTATTTTCTGGCTTACAGTCAAGAACCCTGTCAGATACAGGGCACCAGGCACCAGGACCAGCCTAGATATGGCCTGATTCTCCATGCAAACACAATAGTGATAGTGGGCTCCAGGTGACTCAAAGACATAGCCAGCACAGGCCTGCCCTCAGCTGTTAGGATCCTAGAGGGGAGAGTAAGTGTCAGTGACTCCACTGACTCCAAGTTTCCAGACTCCAAGACGATGTCTGGAAAACATGTCATAGGTACAACATGTGTGGTATGAACTGAGTAATCTAGAAGGCTGAGCAAGTGGAGGTCCCTTCCAGCTGGGACAATCAACTATTAATAATGGCAGTACACAATGAAATGGGAAATAAGACACATAGCAATATAACTGTTACTCCAAAGCCCACAGCAAGCTAACAGAATGTTGAATATTTCCCCTGCTCTAATCCAGGATCATTTATTAAGGCCTCAGTCACCTCTCAGGTATTTCTTTTTATTTGGGGGGGGAGGGGGAGGGGCTTGCTTTTTTTGTTTTTTGTTTGTTTGTTTGTTTGGTTGGTTGGTTCGTTGGTTGGTTTTGTTTTTTGGGGTTTTTTTTAGATACAGAGTCTCACTCTGTTCCCCAGGCTGGAGTGCAGTGGCCCGATCTCGGCTCACTATAACCTCCTCCTCCTAGGTTTAAGCAATTCTCCTGCCTCAGCCTCTCAAGTAGCTGGGATTACAGGTGTGCACCACCACACCCAGCCAGTTTTTGTATTTTTAGTAGAGATGGGGTTTTGCCATGTTGCCTGACTGGTCTCGAATTCCTGACCTCAAATGATCCACCTGCCTTGGCCTCCCAAAGTGCTGGGATTATAGGCGTGAGCCACTGTACCCGGCCAATTCTCAGGTGTTTCAACATGAGTTTGTTTCTAGCATATTTCATAGGAAATATCAAAATATGCTTCCCCAGGTACTATTTTCTTCTCCCCCTTCTACTCTTCCTTTCGGGAGAGAGGGAGTAAAGAGCCCTCTGGGGCAAAGGAAGTATCTATCTTTTGGACACACTTGAGAAACTCAGATTTAGCAAAAGTAGACAATAATCCGTCCATTTATACCTCGAACTTCTCAAAGTTGTTTCATATCCATTATCACACTTGCGTTCTAGGCATATGTTGTTATCCCTATTTTATAGATGAGGAAACTGAGGTTGAAAGAAGTTGTGACTTGCTCAAGGTCACAAAGCCAGATAACAAAACTGGAAGAAAAACTGAGGCTTCTTGCCTGTTAGCTCAGTGCCCTCTCCTCTGGCCTTGCCTCCCCTGTGAATACATCATAAGTAAGAGGAAGGCCGCATCTGAAAGGGAAGTACATCCAAGCAGATCCTCTAAAAACCAAGAAACACACATGCTGCTTTCTGGACAGCAGGTATCAGCTAGGAGAGGAGAGGCTCAAAAAAGAAAACAGATCACCAAATCCTCTGGCCCCTAATGACTCAATTAGATCCCTCCACATAAGATAGAATGCACTTGGCCGGTGACCAGGGCAGTCAATCCCCTTCCTGCCTGGGATTACACTCATAACAACAGCAACAGCAGGAAAAGGGCTTCATGAACATAAAATAAATAAACTTTTCTATTTTTAGCAGGGCCGCAGCTGGGAGAGCTTCATTCTTTGCTCTTTAGCTGCAGCATTCTAAGGGAGGCAAGGGTTGAGGGGTTGGGGGATGAGGAAAAGTAGGGGCAGTCACGCTGGGAGCCACATTTTCTGTTGCCGAACTAGTTACATGCAGGCCACAGAAACCAATGTCCAGCCTGGAAGTCTCTGGAGTCTGCAGATCTGGAAAAACTGGAGAGCGTCAACCAGGAAGCCAGCCCCTGTGACTGGGCTATTTTCTGGCCATATATAGAAATAAATAATATTTTGCCCACATGGTTTTTAGAACCACTGAAAACTGTTGCCTAATGACTCTGTTGGAGTGGTGGAAGATAAGCTTGTAGATTTTTTCCCCTCTTCACTTAGGCTCTAGTTGGAACCTGTGTGATTCTCACAGGAACTCAGATCCAGCATTTTCAGACTTACACTCTGTGTCCAGAATTCCTGATGAGCCTGCAGCAATTTTTCCCTGCCCAGCACTTGCCAACAGCTGGCAACATCAGGAGCCCAAGACAGAACACTGCAATGCTGGAAGTGGGGAATAATAGCAGCTGCAGTGTCTTCTTTCTGTTTGTCTGAAACAGGATTGGATGTTTCAAGAAGGGAGTTCCAAGGCAAAGGAGCAGCAGAGAGGTTCTTTCCTAGAATTGGCACAGAGGCTTTAGGAAAAGTGTGCACCTGATCTGGTTTCAGAAGTGCCTCTTAGCCTTGCCCTTGCCATACTCTGAGCCCATGTCACCTTTAATTATGTACTTTTCCCTCTCATGATTTTTTTTTCATGCATAATTCCAATTATACTTTCCGTCTTTCATGAGGACACAGAACTGCAGACCCCAGAGCCATACTGAGGAAGGAAAGAACTCAATGCTTTGGGCACTCAAGGAGGTAAGTGCACAAAGAAGAGCACCATGCTCATCCCTGCTCAGAGAAAGCTTCTAAAGCTCCCAGATCTGGCCTTGTGGCCAAGAGTCTTCATTCACTAACAAATGTTGACCAACAGCTTACCATCTGCCAGACACTCCCTGCTCACAAGAGCTCACAGTGCAGTGTGGGAGACAGAGAAACAGGCAATTTCATTACTGTGGGGCAGGCTTCATGCTGGGTCAGCACAGAGTCCTGTGGGAATACAAAGAAGAGGCTTCTAGCTCCGTCTTGGGAAGTCAAGGAGGTGGTGGCTGAGCTGGGACTCAGGCAGGTAGAGACTGGGTAGAGGTGAGAGCTTCTCCTTAAATGTTTCCCATGTAAGGGCAGCTCCCAAATAATAACACAGCAGTGCTAAAATCCGTATGAGCTTAACCCAAGCCCCTCAAAGTTAGTTGATTTCTAGTGCCCAACAACATTTACTATGTTACCCAATAATATGTACTAAGCAAAGCAATTGCTGTCAAATCATAAGAAAGAGGAGAGAACTCATAATTTATTTGAATATGAAATTTCCACAGCTAACAATATAAGCCCTGGAATCTTGGGATTGAAAGAGGTCATATGGACTACTGAATCCTCTCTCCAGGTATGGCAGTCCCCTCCACAGCACCCCTCCAGGCGGTCATCCAGTCTCCGTGTGAATTGCTTCAGTGATGGAGAACTCATCTTTGATCAAGGCAACTAGTGAGTTAGCTAGTTAGTTTTAAAGGCAGGAGCTAGAGTATATGGTGGCCTTTTACTAGGTTGAAGTTTCTGACTTCAGTCTCCCAGTCGCTCTCTACTCTAATAAATCCTGCAAAAGGCTACCAGATTAACTGTCTTTGAGACTGGTCAGCCCACTATTCAAACTTTGCAGTGGTCAAAATTACCTACGTACAAATTCTGATCTATTTCTAAAAGACAAAAATAGCCCATACCAAAATGCTACATTTTAGTTACCAGAATTATGGATGTTTTGCTTTTCTCCATTGTTTTGAGTTTTTCCCTAGTTTTCTGCATAGACAAGAAAGAGGTGGGTGAAGAGAAGAGGAGAGAGAGAGAGAATGAATCATCAAATAATTAACATTACTTACCAAAAGAGTCCTACCATGTTTATTCCTTCTCCACACCTTTGTTCAGGCTGTGGTCAACTAGAAACTATCCTATCTTCCCCTATCTTCAAATTTTTCCGCACCTCCCACATTCTGGTCAACTCACCTCCACCAGGAAGGTTTCCATGAATGCTCCAGCCCTCACTGCACTCAAATCCAAATGACACAGTTTAGCACTTCATTATAAGCAGTTTCTACTACTGCTAATCATTTCAATGGTCAGTTCCACATTAGATTGTAAATTCCTCAGGAGCTTCTATATCCTATCATATCGTATCATAGTGCCTACCCAGCACAGTGCAGAGGTTGTGGCAGGTTCTTCATAAATATTTTTCAGTGGATGGATGGATGGATGGATGGATGGATGGATGAAATTCTATGGCTGTATTTATTAGTTCAGTTGGTTAGGGCACAGTTCTAATGCAGTTTCATAGGTCATCTGATACTATGTTTCTCACACTGTGGTGCACACATCCCCAGAGGTGTATGAAAATGTGTGTCAAGTGTATGTGAAGCCACAAGATATTAAATAATGTCTTCCTAAAGCAACAATTTCCTATCTTTTAGGGATACTTCAGTGTGGAATTTGAAGCACTTTTATAGCCATTTTATAGCTTTCCCAAGTGGAAGAATTCCCTCCAAGGCTAATGTCCATACTCTGCATGAGTTCAACAGTCTGAGCTTTGATTCCAGTTACTTTCTGATGACCATTTCAGTATACTACCAAGAGATATTCCTGGAATGTGTCTCTCCAGATACATTCTTGCATTCTGCAAGTAGAGATTTTTGGATTAGAAACCAGACCCCCTGGTTTTAGTCCGGTCATGCAACTACCATGGGCAGCAGCCTCTCCAGGCCCCAGCTCCTCACTGACCTTGCTCCCTTAACAAAGGTTGGATCAAAGTAAATAATCTACGTGAAACATCTCTGAAAACTTACAAAGCTCCAGGTATTATGATTGTCATCATAATGTCATTATTATTATTATCATCCCAGAATCAGTAATTTAATTCTGCCCCATGGACATCCCACACCCGTCCAGCTGATTAAGATGAGTAGCAATCAGGCTCTGAATTCAGAAAATTCTGAGTTGAAACTTTAGTTTCACTAGACCAGAGTCCCATTCATTTTTGCAAATCTAATATTTTGCATAGTACTGGGAACATATCTGTGCTAAATAAAAGTATTTCTCACTACTACTTATTGAAATCTCTGTCTGCCACTTACTGATCTTTAACAAATTTTTAAATTTTCCAAATCTGTTTCCACACCTATTAGATTGGTATTATAACAGTACCTCACAGTGTTGTTAGAAATTTAAAGGCAATATGTATAAGCAGTTTAGCTCAGTGCCTGGCACAGAGAAAGTCAATAGTAATTAAAACACAGAGAGTGAGTGTACTTTTGCAACTTGATAAATGAAGGCTATCCCATTGTTCTGTGATGTTTTTGTCAGTCCTTTAACCTGTTATGAACAAGCCAGCCTTGGAAGAGGAAGTTTGTTTGTGGCAACTTTGATGTTCTGAGTCACTGAACTAGTTAAGGAAGTAAATTTCAAAGCCATATTACTTTGTGGGCCCTCAGGGCAAGAGGAATGAACAATTTCAGCCTTCACAGAAACTTCTGCCAGAATGAATGCACTGGGCAGGGCAAGCTGGGGTTTCCCAGGAATCTGTTTGACAAAGTGACAAGAAGTGTTCTACCCAGACCATGTAAATGCTACTACATGAAACCCACATGATGGGCTCGCTCAACAAGTTGATATGTAAACCCATCCCCAAGGGAAAGGCAGATGACAAGGGAAACCACAAAGAGAGGCAAAATGAGAACTCTGTGAGGCTCTACCCCTGGCCCGAGACCCCAGCCACAAAATGGAATCCAGAGGCCTGTTGTTTACATCTGAACAAAGCTGATGCTGAATCCCAACAAAGGGTCCTGAAGAGTAGCCCTGGCCAGTTTATGACTGCCAGTGATAGTGCTATAAAAATAGCTTTAAAGACACAACTCGGGGCGGGTGGCTGTGAGCCAGAAACAGAAAATGGAAACTGAGCCCTTTTGTGCCCCAGAAGTATAAACAAAGGGCTTTCTAAGCCACCAGCCCACCCTGACACCCATACTGGAAGAGGTGGAGCATGGTGCACTATCTTTAGAACTTATAGGAGTGCTCAAGAAAGCACAGAGTGCACGGAGCAGTGGGGCATGTGTGTGGAGGAAGACAGGTAGATTATTAGAGGAGACATTCAAGAGCTTCCTAAACCTCCTCCAGTGCCAAGATTTGGAGCTACAGCTGAAAAGTAACACTTTGCCAGGCATCCTGGATGTAGCATTGAAGACATTTTGGATGCTGCATTAAAAAAACAAGCTCCCAAGGAAAGTATATTGTTAACTCCGTTTTGTTTTTTTTTTTTTTTTTTAAGGTTTCATAATTAGAGTAACTTATGTCAGAATTAGATAATTTAGGAGGAAGACCTGGACAGAAATCTAATTGCAAGAGCTAAATATGATAACCAGTGGAAGCAGACACTCAAATCTGTTTAGAAGTTGAAAGTCAAAATAAAGAAGCAAAGCATTTTAAATGGGCTGTAAGGCTCAGGTAAAAAGAACATGGCTTTGCTGCCTTAAGGCAAAAGCCACAGAGGCTGAAGAATTAGGGAGGTAGTGTTTGTGCCGCCCATCAGCTCCAATCCAAGCCTTGTGGAGGCCAGGACTCTTTTGACCACAAAGACCCCCAGGTACACACTGTGTAAGGCCCCACTGGGTCACCCTGAACTCCCCACCACATGGAGTATATCTCTGCTTCCTGCAGCTTTCTTTATGCCTCTGCCATTCACCCTTCTGGAATCCATTTATGTTGCCAGTTTGTACCACCTCTGGGAGATAATTCATTCCATACATTTATTACCTGTTACATGAAGTAGTATTTCCGCTGACTTGTCCTGAACTTGCCCCACTTGTGGTTCCAAAGCACTGCTACATTTCAGGATCTGATGAACAAGTCTGTGCTCATCGTATCCATACCATTTATAGTCTGATCATTTCCTCCTAACAGCCTTCTCCTTGTCAGCAGCCCTGTGACTTCTACTCAGTTCCTCAGAGCATCCAGGTTGCTGTCTGGGGACTTTCCCTATCCCCGTTTTAACCTTCTAGACCCTCTCACAGTGTTGCAGGCAAGAACACACCACAGCTATTGGTAAGAGTAAAATAATGTTCCCAACTTAAAATTTCCCACACCTGAAGAATGTGTCCAATCTTGTGCAGCACTGTCCTGGGTGCAACCACATTATAAAAGACATAGTTTCTAGACTCTGAGTTTGCTAACTCACAGGTAACTGTCTCCAGGCAGCACAGGTGGATCAGTACTGGCCAATACTGCAAGTTAACCTGTCTGAAATAGGGGATTGCCAAGAAAGAAATCCAAGTGTAGTCAGTCTTAGCTTCAAAGCAGACTAAGTTCAATACTTAGCACTCCACTGATTTTCACAGTATCTGAGAGGGAGGCAACACCTGTTTTCTGCAACATATTGATGTGAAACCAGAGATCAGAAGGTGCTAAAGCTAGTGAGCAGTGGTCAAAAGGGGTTTCCAATTTCCAGTCTCAGTGCACAGATCTGCTTATTTTGGCTTCTTTTTTTTTTTTTTTAAAGTTAATATTTTATTCCACTCCATTTAGTGCCCACTAAGCTCTTGACCACCTTCAAATATCCTTACTGAAAACAAGAAAAATAAGAAGGATTAAGCAAAACGTAATAGCCCTGTTACTGCCTGGGGCTGTCCATGAGTTCATAGGAGTTGGGATTTTACTGCCAAGAGAATAAAATAGTAGGTGGGTGCTCCAACCTGCTTTTTCATAAGGAACGCATCATTCATTCAGGGTGAAAACATCCTGGCCAGATGCCCACTTCTTTTCTTCTGCATAATTACATCTTCTAGTAGTGTCAATACAGCAACAGACTTTGCAGCCTTGGCAGTCTAGTGTGAGTAAATCCACCATCCAGCCCACCTATAAGTCCCTGATTTCTCTGCCACAGAAGTTGCTGGTTTTCAGCACTAGACTTTTCTCCTTACGAATTGAGATAGCTAGAGATACCATCTTATGGATTGCCCCTGGTTTCCTTTCTACTATCAGACAACCATGTCCATGAAGCCCTGAGCTCAACTCGATTGCCCCTGTTTTTCTCATTTAGTTTCTTCCTCTTTTCTCTTAAAAGCAACCCTACATACCCATCACCCTGGCCAGAACCAATCTGTAATGTTGCTCCGGACTTCCACGAAAGTATTTTCTATGGCCTCCCCGCAATAGGCATCATTCAAGACCTGCACACTCTCCCTGCTCAAGTGTGGAATTCCTTCACAGAAGGCAAGTTCCTCCTCTACTAGGTGATATGGTGGGAAAAGGATGCACTGGGGGTGGGGGGGGGGCGGGGGGGTTGGAAACACTTGGATTCAAGCCTGGCTCTACCATTTATTAGCTATGTGACCTGGAGGAACTTCCTTAGCTTCTTCTCAACCACAATTTCCTCACCTATACAATGAGGATAATACTACATCTCATAAATGTGTTGTGAAAGGTTGAATGATACACTGTGTATCAGAGCGTCATTACAGATTTGATCTTCTCCCAGCTTGCAAATCTAGTCTTCCTCGGTAAAAAAAAGAAAAGAAAAGAAAAAAAAAACCTTTTATTTTCCTCTTTTTCTAACCATTTTTGGCATTTCAGGCTGGGTGGTGGGGTTCCTCTTTGGCCTTTCAACTCAGAACCACGTGGTTTCTACTGAATAAACAGAAAGGAATCTCTTGAATCTCATTTGTGACAGCTGGTTGCGGTAGGCATTTTAATGCCCACTTACAGAAGCCAAAGGACCCCCATACTCAGGCGCAGTGGATTAGGGGCAAGTCCCGGCTCAGCACCTGGCATCTGGTACCTGTGTACCCGACAAATACAGTCCAGGGAACAGCATCTCAGGCCCTTGTCAGGGAGGACCTCCCAGGATGACACTGAGGAGGCCCCTGAGATGCTCCACAGCCAGGTCCTGGCATCCCCCTCTTTTCCTACCCACAGTATCCCTGGAGGCACTGAACAAGCCGTGAATCATCAAAGCTTTGTGTCTGCAGTCCCCTATTCAACCGGGCGTAGGTCTTTTCATTTCCTAGCATCCCATGTGCTAGGAACTAGAGCCAAGAGATCTGAATAAAAAGTAGATGGAGAGCAGCTGAGGATGAGAGGAAGGAACCCCTGAGAACTTTTTGAAGTCAGCTTTCCCCTCCATCATTGCTTGTGACAGCTCCTGGAGCCCAGTTTTCCTTAACGCCTCCAGGCGTTAAGACTCTTCAGAGACTCTTCTGAGATGACTCAGAAAGACTCTTCTGAGATGTCACCTGCACCTCTTGGAGCAACCGGCATTGGTTAGAGGGGACTGTCATGCTCATTTGTCCCGATAAGACATCGGAGCCTTCACCCAACCTGCCGCTTGGTATTCCTCTCCAACGCCTCCCACCCCTTCCAGGAAGGCCGCTCTATTTAGGAAGCTGTTTTCCCTGAAGCCGGGTTTGCCCTGAGTTCTATGTCCCATTCCTGGAACACTGGTGCGTCTGTGAAAGACACGGGGGCTGGCTCCGCAGCGGCTGTGCCCTGAAGGAGGCGTGTTCCGGGGCTGATGGGGCAAGGACACGTAATGGCGGGGGGCGGGGAGTGGGGAGCCACTGGCGGGAAGACGGGAGGGACAGCGCGTCTGGGGAGTGTGCGCCCAAGACCAGAGGCACCCGAGGTGGGCTGGCCCGGGGTGGAAAGCTGGGCCGAGCCCCTGGAGCGGGCGGAACGGCGAACCAGATTCAGGAAGTTGTGCCTGTGACATCAGGGGCAGGACAGAGTTGGAGCGAAACCTCAACTATGCAAGGCATCGGCCCGCAGGAGGGCAGGGAACACAGAGGGCGCTGTCCTCGGCGGCAGCGGCAGGTACGCGCGGGGGCGGGGCGGGGCGGGCTGCTCCCACGACCTCGGCTGACGCCGGGGCCCTACACGCCAGACCTGGCTAGGAGTGGGAGTGCAGAGGCAACCAAAAAGGAACCCACACCTCGCTCCAGGGCCCGGGGCGCTGTCAGACGGGGCAGCACCCAGGAGATTCCCTGGGCAACCACGCCTGCAGGAAGCCGCTCCGCGGACCGAAAGGTGAGTTTCAGGACTTTCTGTTATGTTTTTTAAAAATACATTTTTAAGCGCCTTCTGTTTGGAAGGGGACGCCCACTCAACTGCTGTCTTTAGAAGGATGAGACCTGCCCCAGAGATACAAGGAATGATTCCTAAGTAGCCTCTTGCGCCTTCACAACTTTAGTTCTGGTGTGTTTCCCTCCTTCTTGAGGACTCGCAGGAGTCTTCCCCTCTGCGCCTGGGCTGAGTCCACATGAGCTCCTCGGAGGTCGGCGGTGGAGTTACCTTACTCCAGCTGCCGGTAGGAGCGCTTTGAAGGGGACACATAGATATTCTGTTTTTTACCGAGAAAGGCCAAGGCCTGAGACCCTCTGGAAAGCATCGCGGGCTTAGGTGTTTCTAAACCATTCTAGGTGAAGCCAGATTTTCTCTGGGGCTAAGGAACTAGCCAAAACGAAAATATGGCCTGGAGCCAGGGGCGGAGAGGAAACCTGTTTGCTATTCTGAGTTTCCGGGGAGCTTGCTGTGACACAGATTACTTTCTAACTTCTCTGACTCTCAATGGTCCCACTCCCAGACCCCCCATCCCACCCATGAAAGTAGAATGGGGGACATGTTAGGACCTGTTTCCCTAACATTATGAAGAGCTTTACGGGGATTCTTCATATAATAGAGTTAAGTAAACTACAGATGATAGCTAGTGGGAAGACCAGTCCTGTCTAACCGAAAGGGAAACTGAAGCACAGACAAGCACTCACCCTAATTTAACAGAGAACACTGGCAGCCAGCATGCCACGCTACGTAGTGGGATTGTGCCACCGATTGTGTTGTACGAGGAAGGGAAGGAAAAGACCACTGGAGCATCTTGGAAGCACCTCCCTTCTAAAGCAGTTGCATTTCATTTGCTCAGCTACAGCTCATAAGGACCTGAAGCGAATTTTAAGGTACCCTCATTCTGAAGTTCTGTTAGATAATGGGAGAGCCTTGAGTTACAAAGAGCAGGACTTAAAAATAGCATTGATGTAACCTGTTCCTAACCCTTTTGCAAATGGTTTGCAAGTTCTACCTAAAGACTTCTGCAAGGGTCTTACCAGCCTTTAAGCTGGATCAGTTGCATCAACCACTTACTGTGATGTGCCTGCCCTTCACCCAGCGCTGGGTTGTAGAGGCAGCTGTACAGGAAAATCTGACCAAGTCTTTCCTTTTGTCTGAAATTCTGCCTCTGTGTCCCCACCCCAGATACAATTTTAGGAAAGAGATGTATTGTAAAACAAATGTTTCTTTGGCCTCCATACATTGTCAATATTTAGCCTGTGGAATGAGGATGACTTCTATCCTCTTCCCTAAGACTAAACCCAAGAGAATAATAAACACTCAACAAGCTAAGTTATTGATTTCACCAAAGAGGAAGGTACATCCATTCCATACATTCATTCAACATTTACCAAACCTACTGTGTGCTGGCCAGTATACCAGGTCCTTGGAGTCAAAGATAATGAGATGGTTTCTGCTTTTGAGGAGCTTCGGTCTGGTAAGGGAGACAGATACAGAAATAAACTACAGTTTAGGATATATACATTATAATAGCAGTAGCTACAGGGCACTGACTAATCCAGGGGAGAGGACAGGAGATTCTTCCCCAGAATTATCTGTGAAGTCCACACTACAGAAGTGATGGATGAGCAGGTCCTGAAAATGACTAGGAGTTCCCAGGGAAAAGGTGTTTTGAACAAAGGAAAGAGGGTATGCAAAGTCAATGGCAGGTAGGAACAGCATGTAATAGGAATTACACTGCTAGACTGAGAAGGGTGAACTCCCTCCTATGGGAAGCAATTTTAGTTTTTAAGCAGAGGAAGGATCCGGTCAGATTTGTGTTTGGAGAAAGAATCATTGGCCAGGTGGGGGCTGGCTTATAGAGATGGGAAGCAGAGATAATTAAGATCTCAGCTAAGACAACAGCAGTGGGAACTGAGGAAAAGGAATGGATTTTAGGAAGTAGAATCTAAAGTACCTGGTGACCAAGTGAATGTGGTAGAGGAGGAATGAGTTGAACAGAGGGTGATTATAAGGTGTTAAGTGGGATTGGCAGGAGAAGGTACCTGGTGGAGCCATTAAAAAAATCATGTAAGGTAGAGAAGGAGTGGACTTGGGAAGCAGATTGTGGAGAAGGCGGTGATGAACATTTAGACATATTAAAGTTGAATATGCCCAGGAAATGTCCAGATGGAGATAAGCAGTTGGGTATACAGGTCTGGAACGTAGGTGGAGGTGGAAGGCAGCTAAAGAGGCCTGTGGTAGCACCACATTGGTGCTGAAGAGTCTTGTATTTGTCAGTAGTGGCCTATAGATATTATTTTCATATCATATGGTGACTTCCAGATTACTTTCTCCAAATGCTCAAGGCTTTCTCAGGATACCTTCGAGGATAATTCCTAAAATGAAGGAGAGAATTCTGGGTTCATGGCACATAGACAGTAAAGATGCATTTAATTATCACTCCCCCATGTGAAAAATTAATACTTAGTTCAGTTGTAAGATCTGTGAAGACCTTTCCAGAACTCACATTCCAAGTCTTTAGTTAGCTACCCCTGTGTGGGAGAGTCCTGACTTCATAAAAACAAGAAGGATGACCTGCTTTGACTAATTTCAGACCGTTACAGAGTAGTTCTTTAGGTCTGGCTGCCAATGCTCAGCTCACGATCTTGTGTGACCTGCATGGAAGAAAAAACCTTGAGCTTGGAGCTAGACATTCATGGGTTCAGTTCCTGGCTTAACCACTTATTAGCTGACCTTGAATAAGTTCTTGAATCTCTCAACTTCATTTCCCTTATATTTAAAATGAGGATAATTATTACTCACCAGGGCAATGGTTAGAATCAGAATCAAATTGAAAAAGAAAGTGCATTTAATGTTCTGCATGAATTATAAGACTCTATAAAAATGTGAGGAGTTTTATTATTATTTCTAATCTTGCCTCTTGAAACTACCCAAATTAGATAGACTGTGTAGGTATAGGCTCTGGGCAGCATCTTCATCTCAAAATTGCAGTTTTCTTATTGTATGACATATTTTAAGGCAGTAATTATAAGTCTCCTTCCATCATATCAATGACGTGCATCTACTCTGGCCTCTTTTGTCCTCCTTAGCTGAAGTGGTCAGAGCCCAAAGAAGTCAATGCTCTGCTATTGCTTATGCAGGTTGTGAACTGCACAAGGACTCCTGGGAGTCTATGAAGCTGAAAGCACCAGTATTCCACCTGCTAGACCTTAGACCCACCCCACTTGCAGTTGAGTCCACATGGAGGGGATGCTTTTTTCTAATTCTCACCAAGGTGCTGGTTTAACCCATTTAATCCAATGGCCCTGAATCTGAACATCAGTTAATGGTTTGGATATATTTGTGATTTTTCCCTGTCCCGACCAGGGAAGCCTGACTTATTCCAACCCCGTGAAGTTGGAATGATATGCCAACATCAAAAACCTTCAAGTAAACAGAGTTCTAATAGAGGCTAAACTGTTGATGAAAAAAAGGAAGTAACCACAGATTCAGAGACTTCAAATGGAAAAACACTTGTGAGAGGAGCCAGCCCCACCCCTTCACTTCACAGATGTGCAAACTACAGTTCAGGGAGGGGAAGTGTGAGCCCAGTCACACAGCTGGTTAATGGAGGGACCAGAATTCTATCTGCCTCTGCCCAGGAATACCCAATACCATCCTGGGTCTCTATTCCCTTTTGTATCTCGCACACAAGGACACAGCTAGGCATTCAAATGCCTGCGGAAAGGTAAAATGAAAGGATTATACCTGAAGTTCAAATCCTCCCCCAGTGGCCTCCGGGGTGAACTAGGAGCAGACCCTCAAGGGATGCAGGTAGTTTTCCACTTTTAAGGCAACCTCTGAACCACCCTTGTCTCTTCTGTTTCCTCAGTTTCAATCCTTAAAGTTTTCTCAGGAGTTCCCAAAGACCCCTCAAGAAGATAAACAACACCGGGTGCCTTAATTAACTAAAATCCTTTCAGCGTTTCCTCAAACTTGTCAGGAAGAGTGTTTGCCTCAGAGATAAGAATGAGCTAGAGACCAGTGGATGAGTCGGAATTACACATCCAATATTGATATGTCATTTACCATTCAATGAGAAGGGTTCCAGGTAAATAATAGGCATTCAGGAGACTCGTCACAGGCACAGTAAGGGAGATAAAGACAGTGGCATGATAGACTTTTTCCCTCCCTGGACAGCAAAAGGAAAATCGAGTGCAAATTCTTTGAAAGACAATCCCGAAGGCCAGAGCCCAGGCCAGGTTTCTGGCTTTTCCCCCACATCAGTCCGAGCCATCTGAACAGAGCATCATCTGGGGACATGAGTGGACATTTAGTGGAGACCAGGAAAGGGCAACTAAGTTCCCAAATGAACCTCACACAAACACAAGATTTCTTTCTCAGGGGCAACTCCCAAGGGACATGGTGGCATCCAAACCCAATCCCCACCCCTGGGAAGAGACTTTCTCCCACGATTGTGAGCAAGCTGCTCCATGGAGTTTGTCACTAAGAAATAAAACAAAACCTAACCATTGCTGTAGTTCTTCGTCAAAACTGAAGAGATGATTGTATTTTGAAGCCACTGCAGACATGCCCTTGCTCTTGACTATAGCTTCCTCCCAGTGGGATGTTTTTCAGTTACATTTTACTTTCCTCAAATACAACCCTAATTTCAAGCTGGATCGTCTTTAGAAAAGCCCTGCAGCATTTTTTTTTAGTTTCCCAGGCAAGTCATAAAAAGAAAATTGGCAGAAGAGAGGAAAATAATATACAAATATAACAATAAGGATAGTTGCATGTGATAGTGTGTTTAGTCTTCAAATTGTCCTGACAGGGAAAAGAGCTGTGGGCCACAGGTTCAGAGGTGGTGTAGGGGCAGGGAAAGAGGGGCAGGGTCAGGGAAGGAGGCAGTGGGAACAGGGAAGTCCCATGAGCTTAGTATTATGGAAACAGAATAGTACAGTGGATATGCTGTGTATTAACCTGAATGACATGTGACAGTGGCCACCATAAATAAGAGAAAAGAATGCTGCACTCTGAGTCAAGAGCTTCTTGTTCCTCCCCAACCCAAGTAAGATACTGAGTGTGCATCCATCTGTTCATGGTTTCTAACCTGTGATTCCTCTGCAGCCCCATGGGCCAAAGTGCCAGCTTTCAAAAGCCCCTCTGCATGTGATCATCATGTACCAAAACCCTGGCTGTAGCCTTCACGCTCCAGTCAGCCACTCACGCACACTGGCCTGAAACCACCCAGGAACTAACGCTGGGGTCAAAGTGCCCTTCCCAGTGATTTGGAACCCAGAGTAAACAAATGTCCATCCAAACTTTCTTGGCTCCCACAAATTTTCAGTGTGCATGCTAGGCTCTCAGTAACCACTTGTTAACTGGTGGTGCTAAGAATGTAAGGCATACATTCCTGCCCACCCCCACCAGAAACATATGTAGTTTCTTCAACATTATGTTAGGGAAATGTGTCAATAACAAAAGACAGTAAGTTACTCTTAAGGCCAGTCCTGCAGACTTAGCTTATCTATGAAACCCCTTTCTTGTAAATGACTGATGGCTTCCACCCTCCCTTCTCTTTCCCCACCTTCCACTCCTGACCTGAAACTTCCCTCCTGCCCAAGGCGCACAGTCTGCTGAGTAGCAGTTGCCAGCACAGCACAACAGTGGCCTAGATAAAAGCCTCCCAGCTCATTACATGGGTGACCCACACCATCCCATAATGAAACCTCCACTGGGAAAAGGGAACACACTTGCATACCACCCCACCAGGTGCATCCTGCTCAGAGCTTTCCTAGTTTCCAAATTAGAAACTCAGATCTTGCCCTGCAAGATACTTGGACCAAAGCCTTCACGAGTACAGGAAGAAAGCAATGCGTTACCGGGTGCCTTGCTGATTTCCAAAGACTGTGCTTCTCTTGGTTTTGCATAAGGACATCATTGACCCCTTTGAGGAAAGAGCTGGGTTTTGACTATTTTCAGTGGGTGGATAGCACAACTTCCCAAAGCTGGCCATGGAAAGAACACCTCATTTCCAGACAGAAGCACTGCAGTCCTCCACACTGTCTGGAACAAGGGAGGAGACACAGTCACAAAGCATGTGTCACAGGGGAAGAAGGTCGGATGCTCCTGACTGACATTTTCCAGGAATAAGATTTTGGTGGTTTATAAAATATTATTCCTTCAAGGTAGGGCCTGAGGGTAAGGGGAAAAGTACTTAAACCACTGGGCATGTGGTCATTCAACACTTGGCATTGGAATTGATGAATAAATACACACTGAAGAGATCACAGACAACATTTTATATTTCTCAAACAATTAATAAGGGAAACTCTGCCATTCTTTCCCATGTGACATCTATTAGTTTTCCAGAAATTTTGTTATTTCCTCTTGCATTTTTTTAATTGAGGTGAAATTTATGTTACATAAAATTAACCATTTTAAAGTGAATAGCTTAGTGGCATTTAGTACATTCAGAATGTTGTACAATCGCCCCTCCATCTAGTTTCAAAACATTTTCATCACCCCAGAATAAAACCCCATCCTCATTAAGCAATTTCTTCCTATTGCTCCCTTTTCCCAGCCCCAAGCAACCACCAGTCTGCATCCTACGTCTATGGAGTTGCTTATTCTAGATATTTAATATTAATAGAATTATACAATATGTGACCTTTTGCTACTGGCCTTTTCCACTTAACATGTTTTCAGGGTTGATGTATGTTGTAGCATGTATTGGTACTTCATTCCTTTTTATGGCTGAATCATATTCCATTGTGTGCATATGCCATAATAGTTTATCTATTTATTCGTTGACCAACATCTGAGTTGTTTCCACCTGTGGCTATTGTGAATAGTGTGCTGTGAACAAGGATTTCTTTGAATACCTATTTTCAGTTCTTTTGGGCATAAACCTAGGAATGGAATTGGTGGATCATATGGTAATTCTTACCTTTACCTTTTTTGAAGAGTTGCGAAACTGCTTTCCTTTCCCCCACATTTTTATCAACATACTTATGAATTCATTTTCCTTTCTTGAAGATAATACACATATTAAGTGGCATACCTTTTCCTGTCTGGTCTCTTATTTGATGCATTTGACCTTATGCTTTAATAAAAGATATTAAATACTGCCTCTCATTGCCCTAGAGATTTGGGAGTATTTGGATGTTCAAGATAGAAAATATTTGGGGGTAAACTAAAGCCCCTTCTTGGTATAACTGAGTAGGAAGCAACAGCTAGCAACAGCAATATTTATGGGGTACTTTATCTGTGCTGGGGATAACATTAAGTGCTTTACCTATTTTCCCTTATTTAACCCTCACGTCAACTCAACAAAATAGGTGCTACTACAGGTTGGGTATTTCTTATCCAAAATGCTTGGGACTATACATGTTTTGGATTTCAGATTTTAGAATATTTTTATTTTACTGGAATTACCAGTTCAGCATCCCTATTCAAAGTCCAATGTGCATTTCAGTGTCCTATCAGCACTCAAAAACTTTTAGATTTTGGAGCATTTGGGGTTTTGGATTTTCAGATTAGGGATATTCAACCTGTAAGTCCCTATTTTATAGAAGAAGAAATTGAGGTCTCCACCAAGAGCTAAGTGCTCTTCCCCAGCTCCTACAAGGGAACTCTGCAGCTGCCACCACTGATGAATAAGAAGCCATTCTGTTTCTCAGGGGATTGCAGTCATTTTGGCAGACAGATAGGTCAAGAGGCAGTTATAACGCAGTGTTACAAAAGCTATGATAGGCATCATGACAGGGACACAGAGGTAGAGCACTTATGCTGGCCCTAAGCTGTAGAATTTTCAAAGGAGATGAAATCTAAGTCTCTTATTTTCTTGATAACCCCGTGGGACCCTAGGTAATGTTTGATCCTCCCCAGGCACCCTTTGACTTCATTACTCCATCATTGCATTGCCAGTGCAGTGTCTGGTACACAGTTGCCACTTATTAAACATAGGTTCATAAACATGTGTGCTTCTGTAAAAGGAACTACCAGCCCTGTCACACTGTCATGGAATTCCTATGCCTGGGTCCTATAATTCAAAACTCATAGGCTTTCTCAAAACAGATGTGTCCTGGGATGGGGAAAGGAGACGAGAAAAGGCCTCCAATGGCTTTGGCTGTCCTTTATCTCTGAACAGACACTGTGTGCATGAGAATAAGACAAGGGAAGAGAGAGAAGAAGGGTAGGGAGCGGGGCAGGAGGCCTTCCAGTGGCACTGTGTGAGGTCGGCCCATGCCCAGGGGAGGAGATGCTGTAATGTGACATGAAGTCCCAGAGAAGAAATGAACTGGGAAACCTCTTCCCTAAACTCTAATTTCTCCTTTTCAATTCAAGGTTTATTATTGTCTCAAAGATTCGTAGTGTATGCTATACATATATTTGCCAATTCATCTCAGCTGGCAGGTACAAGAAGCAGTAACTTCATGGGAAGGTCTAGACTCTGTCCAGTTGGTAATTCTCACTCCTCTCTCCCAGGCACTGTCAGGGTGTATCACTTACTTTTGGTCAGTCATCTGCAACTCCTCTTTGCATAAAGAGAATTTCAAGGACTCCTAAGAGGCCTGGTAGCTTTACTTTACATGGCAGAAGCTGCCCGGACATGACTCTGGCTGCTTCCATTTTTTTCCCATACACAGTTCCCAAGCTCTTCTGTGTGTACCTGACACTATACTAGAGGCTGTGGAGAATTTTTAAAAAACAAAACAAAATGCAGGCACAGATTCCACCCTCAAGGACCTACCACCTGCCACCCAGGAGCCTGCAAGCACCTTGCTGCAAGCCATGCCCCTCTCATGGAGAGCTGTGAGAAAAGCCCGTTCCTGGGATTAGTCTATCCTGGGATCTCTGCTCGCTAGTGCGGCCATCTCTTCACCCACTGCTCAGGCTGTGGCTGTGCCATTCTGGAATCCCTGAGTCCTGCTTCACCCTTGTTCAGCTGGCTCCCCAGATGTCCGACCAACTTACCTGAGCCATAAGCTGCTGCTGTGAGCTGCAACCCCAACTGTGAAAGTTCAGCCCATTGCAAGATCTTCCTGCTCTGCCCAGGCCCGAGTCCTGGCCCCCTCACCCTGCTGGAGGCCTACTCTGCTATCCCACCCCATCACCTGACTCTGCAGGGGCCTACAAGAAGCTTGCATAGGTATGAGAGCTTGGGGTGCCAGAAGTGAATGTGGGCTTCCTGGCCCATGGAGATAGCATAGCCGTCACAGAGATACTCTTCACTCTGGTTCTTTCTCATCCCCCCAGACCATAACCAGTCAGTCAGTTACTTAATCAAAAAGCATTTATTGTACATCTAATATGTGCCAACACTGAACCAGACCCTGGGGATACCCAAAGGAGAAAGCTCTGTAATAGCTTAATGTCGAGTGGGAAAGCAGACAGGAGCAGCCTCTGTACTATCAGTGAGCAAGCATTGTCAGGGAGGTGAGGTGGTAGAAAAGGAAAGAAATTTTCAACTATGATATCTCTGCGCTACACATGATTCCAGAAAATGGCCCCGGGGCTAACAAATCCTCCTTTTTCTCGCCTATTTAGAGGGTGCTTTGTCTCAGTTTTACAGGCCTGAGCATTCCTCACTCGCTCTGAAATATTGAAACAGTGGTGTCTTTCCATGATGCACACAGGATTCATCACTGTCATCCCTTTTGCATACGCAAGCTCCTCAGCTTTGGGTCCCAGCAGAGGTCACAAGCTCAGATGCCTACAGGGTGCCTGACAGGTAAAGCCAACATGCACTGAAGATGTGCTCTGTGCCAGGCACTGTTTCAACCACGTCACACAGAGTATTTAACTCCTCTGATTCCCACAACAATCCTACGAGAGAGGGTCTATTCTTATCCCCCTTTTATAGTTGAGGAAACTAAGGCACAGAGAGGGAAAGGGGCTTTCCATGTTCAGAAGCCAGTGTGTGGTGGGACCAGGCTTTGACCCAGGCTAGTCCATCTGAGAGGGTCACACAAGCTGGGTGAGAGCATAGACTGAGAGCTGCAGATCAAACACAATCCGCTCTCTGGTGGGAGCTGCCTCCTGGGCTTCCGTTGTACAACCTCTGACCATGGGCCGATCTAGGCTTGACTCTTAGGGCAAAATGTCATTTGGTTTCCACAAACTTTGTGCTAAATGTTGGCAGGCTGAGTGTGGGGAGGAGGCAGGGAAAGAGGGATCCCTTTGAATGTGAGCCAAGTGGAACTGGCTTTGGTTACCCAGGGCCTTGTGACACCCGATTTGAAGTCAGAATTATCATCAAATGTAAGGATATGCTGTATAAGAGAGATAAAATGTGGTTGGGGTGAGGGTGAGGGACAGGGAGGAGGCAAAAAACTCACTATACGCTCAAGTTTCCTTAACACAGTAATCTGCCTTCATAGTCAAATGTGAAAACAATTTGAAATTGTAGCCCTGAATGTCCTTAAGCCCAGTATGTCATCAGTCACTCCTGTCCACGGCCCTATCCCCGGACACTCAAGTCATAACATGTTATGAGGTATGGAGGGAGAGAACATCAGGAGCAGCCTCCTCCTAGGGCCAGAACCTTGAAGAATCCCCTTCAGGTGCTGGGCTGGTCCCTGGAATGCCATGGCAATTAAAGTAGTGGCTGCGAGAAGACCCTGGGAGAGGGGGTCAGGTGGAGCGAGCTGTTTTAGTGTTGCGGCCATAACATCGGGAGGTTGGAGGCCTCTAGAGCTAAGTTGGAACATGGGCCACTTTGACTGGATTCTTTCCCTGAGCCAGCTCAGTTTCTTGAGCAGCCTGGAATCACCTTTCTTTCCCATCTATGCACCTTGCAGGTGCCAACTCAAATCACACTCTCATTGAAATCTGCCCTGGATTCCTCATTGGAATTAACGGCTCCCTCCTTGCTGCTTCCATAAGCATTTGTTTGAATTTCCCTTGGGACACTGAACCAGTCATGCCTTATGGTACTTTGCCTGTGCTTGCCCAGTTCCCCAACAAAAAAAAATAAATTCCTTGACTTTATTCCTAAAGTCTCTATCAAAACAAGAAAAGTTCAATTTTGATTTCCTTACGCAGATAGCTGGCAAGTTTTCTACTTCTCACTAGGCAGCATTATCTGGGAATGCACATAGTAGGTACTCAACAAATGTGAGTTGAGTTGAATAATTTGGTGCTGTACAGCAGAGAATAGAAATGGAAGTTTTTGGCTTCCTCGGCCACAATGGTGTCAATAACCCAGAATCAGTGAAGGAAGAAAAAGCCAGCAAAGGAAATTCCTCCCTCCAGGAAAAAGCAGGGAGGTCTTTTTACAGTAATAACAGGGAGGTAGTGAGCCCCCCTACGTACACACATACTCTACTCAGTTGACTTTGCAGCCAGAAATTACCAAATGAAATCATATCAATTGAAGAACACACAGAGGCCAAGCACAGTGTCTCACGCCTGTACTCCCAGCACTTTGGGAGGCTGAAGCAGGAGGATAACTTGAGGCCAGGAGTTCAAGACCAGCCTGGGCAACATAGGAAGACCCTGTCTCTACCAAAATAATAATAATAATAATAATAATACATTAGCCAGGTGTGGTGGTGCATGCCTGTAGTCCCAGCTACTTGGGAGGCTGAGGCAGGAGGATTGCCTGAGCCCAGGAATTCAAAGTTACAGTGATCGTGCCACTGCACACTAGCCTGGGTAACAGAGTGAGACCCTGTATCTTTTTAGAAAGTAAAAAATTAAGAACACCAAGAAGTCAGAAACACAGCCAGTCAGGGCCTTCTAACAACATGGGGGTAGTCTCACTTCCAAGTGATGTAATCTTGATATTCAACATGGCACCCCAAGAAAACAAAGCTTGATGTCCATTTGAGACCAATGTTCCTTGGAAGTCGAGCCTCAGCTGCTCTCATCTGTTTCTTAGTCCTGACAGCCTCACTGGAGATTAAAAAGTAGCCAGTCTCCGAAAGAGATCTGAGACTCAGGAGCACCCAAGAATACCTGGTATTTGAGCATACTGCCCAGGCTGAAAGAGCGCTCCAAACCCAAAATATTGACATTTCAACTGGCAGACTTTATTTTCCTGGGTATCTCCTTCTAACTGACCAGCATGATCTGTGTGAACCTAGAAACTAGTGTGGCAGAGCAGAAGGAAAACTGGCTATTTAGAGGTAGAGGAATTGGCACATGATCTTTTCTTAGGTATGAGACCTTAGACGAGTCATTTAATTTCAGTGAACCTCAGAGCTTCTTCATCTATAAACATGTTCATTTGTTAATGCAGCACATATTTCCCAAGGGCAAAATATGTCCCAGATGCAGAGGATGCCATGATGGGAATAGATTCCATCTAGAAAGGAAGAACAATGATTAAACAATTATCCTACCACAGATTATGGGTGGTAGCGACAATATAGATATGGCGAAGGGCACAGAGCAGGGGCTCTGACCTGTAATGAGGTCAAGGAAGGTTTCCCCAGGGAAACAATGTTGAATAGAGGCCAGGAGATGGGGTAGGGGGCAGTGGATGGGGGTGGGGTGAGAGACAGCTACGGTTGCATAAGGGTCCAAAGCTCAAGGGGAACCCCATATCTCACAGAGTTTGAGAAATGGGAGGCTTTGTAAACTGTGAAGGGGATTGGTTGCCACTGCTTGCTGCCCTCGTTGTTGCATTTTAGGAGTTACTTTAGTGCAGAAAGCATCTCACTGGGGAAGTGGAAAACTAGAGCCCTGTGTGCCATTGGCCACTAACCAGCTTTACAATTTTGAACAAATTTGGAACAAACTTTTACTGTGAAAAGACTATTCATCTGTGAAATAGGGCAAGAGATCCCTCCCCTCTACAAATTACAGTAGATTAAAGGAAGCAATGTTTTCAGGAGCCTTCAAAAAACTAAACTAAGTTATCAGTGTAGGATATTGATCGGACTTTCACCAATCATAAATAAACCCAAGCCCATCTGGGTGCCAGTTTGAAGGAGGGAGAACTGATTGCATCCCGTTTTTAATCCCTCGCCCCCTATTCCCAAGGGATCAAGAGATAAATAGCCATTTCCTTCTGATTGGTTTCGTGATATTTCATTTCAGTTTGTAATTAGATTTTTGTCTAAGGGAGAACGGATGCTATTAATAGAAGTTTTTTTTAATTGTGGTATCTGTGATTACTCTGCCTGACTAGTTAGGGGAGATTGCCAGTGAGCCCATGACTGGGAGCTTAATCCTGCATAATCCCGAGCTCTGGTAGGGTGTACTTTCCATCACAAGCAAGATCAGGTAAGAGAATGTGGCCACTGAAACAGTGAGGCTGTTAAGTCTCCTCTGCTCACAACTTTCAGGGCCTCCTTGAGGCTGTTGCACCAGCCCCATGTTAGGCTTTCAAAGCCCCCTGTGATCTCACCAAGCTTGCCTGTGCCGCCTCAGTTCTCACCCTTCCTTAGAAGGCTTCTTTGCTGCCATCCCCATCTCGAACTCTGTACCTGTTGGCCTCTGTACCTCTGTTCTGGCTTTTCCAACCTATGTAGCTCACCTCAACTCACCCTTTTCCCTACCAGAATGTCCAGCCCTCCCTGTAATCATACAGCCCAGGAGCTGGCACAGCCTCCCTCTCCTCCATGATGTCCCCCGCCCCCTGTCCCCCGCTCTGATAAAACTTAAGCCAGCATTGATCTCTCTCCTTTCTAACGGTATCTGCATTTTGTCACTTTCTGGTATTTAGTTTAGTATTTAATTACTATTATTTTTGAAAATTCAACTTTGCAGGACGTTTTCAGTTTACAAAGAGCTCTCATATATCTTATCATTTGACTTTCACAACCACACTGAATAGTGAGGGCAATTGATGTTATCATCATTGTCTTCCCATCTTAGAGACCAGGAGCCTGAGGCTCATGAAGCTCTGTGACTTGCCCTACCACTTGGCTAAGCAGAGCAGAACTTCAGTGCTCTAAGGTTCATGAAGAAACTCTTTTAGGATAAGAACCAGTTGGTACAGTTCTTTTTCCCCCTCCAGCACTATGTCAGTTAACTAGTAAATACTTAACTAATACTTCTTGACCATGAAATCCACATGCAACTACAGGAAGCATCATTCAAATGGCATATTTTATTGATGCAAACAGTTGTTATTAGTGCTATTAGCCTCTTCATGTATAAAGAACAATATGCTTGCAGCATTATTTTTATTATAGGGACTCAGTAAACAACCTAAGGGAGACTCACACACATTTTATACAAAGCTCTCCCCAGCCTCAGAGGCCAAGGAAAAGGCAGCCACAAATGTAGGTACCATTCCCTCTGCTCACACTGAAGGTGCTGCCCCCTGCCTCCTGGCAGTGGATGGAATGTGCTTGTCTGAACTTGCTCAGCAGAGTGGACATGCTGACTAGCCCTTGGAAATCTGGGGTCATTTGTACACATGGAGGATACAAGTTACCCAGCAACGGCCTCAGCTCCACTACACAAGTAGGTGAAGGGGCTGGCCTGGTTGTGGAGGGGGTTTAGGAGTGGTCTCCATCCAACCATTCTGGGTTGGAGGCGGGAAGACCTCCCAACATTGGACCAAATTTCCCAAGAATTTCAGGCCACTTTGACTACCTGGCGGAATTGAGGAGTGACTTTTTTTTTTTTTTTTTTTTTTGCCATACCCCTGCAACTGCTGGGAATAATACCAATTATGACTCTAAATATTTGTACAGTTCCTAACAGCCCAGACACGCATTACATGCACTATGTGCTTTTACCTAAGGACCCTGTGAGCAGGTGCTCACTTCCAGTTGTTGGTTTAATTTAGAAAGTGTATGCATGTGATCAGACATTCGGAATGGTACCAAAGGAATGAGAGAAAAAGCCAGTCTCCCTTCCAGGGCTGCCCCCAATTTCCCTCCAAAGGGGCAGTACATGCTATCATTTTCTTGTGTATTCGTCTAGATTTTTCCCCATTTTGGAGATGAAGAAACTGAGACTCAAAGCAGCTGAGTGACCTTCCCAAGGACACACACTGAGTGAGTCATAACTGCTTCTCATTCCTCAATCCATTAGCTTCCTGTGCACTCAAACTACCCTTGAGCCAAGAATTTGGCTCCTAGGGCAAGTTACGAGAATGTGAATAAGTAAAATCAGATAAAAGTCAAAGCCAGAACAGGGGGCCTAGGCCCCACAGATTCTCCATTGAGAAGCATAACTGCCTACCCCTATGAGGCACTACAAGGACATTCACTTTCTTCTCTGGCTGCTCTAGGCCAACTGCCATCCCTAGGGCATCTTCTGCCTTCTAACTGTCATGGGTAGAGTCTAACATTCAGAATATCTTGCTCTATCAAAGCATTCCCACCTAACGTGTTACTTATTCAAGACCCTGATACTTTGAGGGTTGGTCTGATAAAACATGTCTGGGCTGCTAAGGGGAGATAAAGCCTAAAGTCTGGTGGGCAGCCTGCAGATAGCTCAGCCCTGAGGCCACACCATGGAGAGCTCAGAGACAAGGGCTGAGTTCCCTGGCCTCTCCGACCATCCCCACCAACTTCCAGTGGCCTTAAGTGCTTTCCAGAGGTTCTCCCACAAAGCCTTGAGGTCTCCAGGCATGGATGGAGCAGAGGTGGTGGCCAGGAAGGAATGAGGGGATGAGGCTGAGGGAACCCTGTGTCGAGAGGGGGGAATATGGGACACCCCCCTGCAATCCCCAGCTTAAGCAGTTTCTTCCATACATACTCCCAATTCAAGAATTTGCAGTACCTGCCATCTCCTTTGGGAAGGGCATTTCAAGGATGGAGAGGAAAATGTTTGGGCATGCTGAGGGCATCAGGGAAGAGGTGATGGCTGTTCTCAGGGACCAAAATATCTGCACGCAGGCAACTAAAGCTGCACGTGATGAGACTAAGCATATGTCATCTATATCAAAGAAAGAAGGCGCTGAAGCAAAAAAAAAAAAAAGCACGCTACTTAACCTGATACTGGATGGGTATTCAATAAGTATTTTAGCTCACTTATATATATTCTCTGCATTCATCAACCATTATTTATCAAAACCATTAAAAAAGAACACTCCCTGCAACATTAGGAATGCAGATTTAAGCCCTTGCAGAGAGGAAATAAAGATTTATCCTCAGACAGATGAACTCCTCTGCACAGCCCACCCTCTGGGGCGGAAGCTGCACCCCAAAGCCTGGCAAATCTGAAATCCACCACACTGAACATTCCACAGAGGTGAGTTATTTGTAATGAGAATATTTATGCTCACTCCCTCTATGATTTGATCTTTGCATTTTAAGACTTAATATTGCAGTAAGGTAGCTTTTGGCTTTTAATTGCCCAGAAATTTTGTTAACATTAAACAAAGGGACAAAATGGAAAGGAAAATAGAACCATATCTGTATCGCTTTTGAGTTGCATAATTGTGTATTTTTGCCACTCCATTAGTTTTCAGCTATTCCAGCCTGTAAATGTCTCCCCCACCACCACTAACGAAAAGAAATATGTCAGTCATTCTGTTATTGCCACAAAGTTTGCAGAACTCTTAAGTTCCCATCTCTAGTATTAAAGAGAATTATGCAACTTTTAATTACCACCTGTGTGGGAGACCCTGAATGACACAAGTGTTTGGTTGTTCTCATGCTTTTTCAAAAAACACCTTTTCCTTCCAAGAGGATATGACATTTGAACACTTAAGCATCAGTTATTGGAGTCGGCCAGAAGCAGAGGTTTCCCTTTATTTGTGGAACAGAAAAGGCAACGCCCCGCTAAACCGCTCCTAACTCACAAATGACCTCAGAGCCTCGGCTTCTGGCTCTCCAAAAACAAAACTTCACCTAGACACTTTACCACACCCATAAACATTGGCTCCAAAATCCTTTACCAAACTATTTTGAAAAATGAAAATGAGAACTGTATAGCTAAGATAGTTCACTGTAACCATGGCTACACGTTTTATTAGCACTAATACCAGGATGTGGTCAGATCATGTATGTTTGTATGTGTGTGTGTGTGTGTGTATATATATATATATATATATATATATATACATATACAGATGACGAACAGAAGTGTGAGTGGTATTAGAGTTCCCCTATGAATTCTCCACATTGGAAATGTAGCTTCTAATAACTACAGACTGGGGGGAAGAGAGGGGATAGGAGGGTGGAGGACTGCATCAGTAAGAGAAGTTCAGTTTTCTATTTTGAACTTTAATTCAGCCTTTTAATATATACCCCTGTAATACCACTGCCCTGCATGGAGATTGCAATTTTCCCTGCTCAGTGTTCTTCCACGTCTTGTCTGTTCTTCACAATAATCTTGAGAGATATCCAGGTTGAGTGATAACCTCATTTCTCAGATGAGGAAAGGGCTCGGAAAGCTTAACTGATTTTGCCCAAGGTCAAAGGCCTGGAGGACAACTGAACTGGGACTAGGAGAGGGTCCTCTGACTCCTCGCTTAATTGCACCCTTGGGCCAACTGTTTGTATTGTGCCCAGGGGCGTTTTGATATGCATTAATTCCTCTTGCACATATCCCTCATCCTTATCATTTGTCTGATTCACCACAGATCAGGATCAGTCTATCAAACCAGAGGTTAAATCTGCTATGTGAGGCTTGCCTTTTGTCCTCATTTATATTTTTTAAGCCCCCTGCATGGCTCTTCTCTACACAGATGACAGCACAGAGAACATGTACCATAGTCCCTACTCCTGAATGAGTTAAATCCAGGGGAGGTGAGCTTAAAATGCTTCCAAGGACCAGGTGGGTGAACAGGACTGGGTGAAGCAGGCAGGATGGGGACTGGGGTGTGGGGTCGGGGAATGGAGAGAACACAGGCCCTTTTAAAGCTCCAGCAGATTGTGGCCATGTGGGAGGTTAATGTGGCCAAATCTTAGGACAAGCTGAAGATTGAGAATTTGGTATGAAACCAAAGGAAGCAGAAAAATAATACAAAGTAAAAGTGCCTGTGGGTTGGATATAGCTCCCAGACTGCCAGTGAGTGCTACGCCTATTTAGTGGAGTTTCATGCCTTGGGGCTCCAGCATATATGGGGTGGTACATGTTATGTGGGATGTTGTATTGCACTTCTATTCAACATGTTTGGTCCTATTAAAACATGAGCTCCTTGAGGTCACAGAAGGCATCGTAATCAAGAGTGCACCCACAGGGTGTGACGCACGTGGCAGGCTTTTACATGTTGATGGATGAATAGTTGGATGAACACCCCATCATCTTAGAAGATCCAGAAATTAAAGTCCTCAGCATTCTGAGAATGGTGGTTACAGCAGGATCTTTGGACTCAGAGAGGACTAGAGTCAAACTTCTTTCTGTGCTTGAGTAGTTCCATGTCTTTGGGCGAATCACTTAATCTCTCTCAGCCTCAGTTTCCTCATCTGTAGAATGGGCATAGGAAAAGCCTACCTCTTGAGTTGTTGAATGAGACCATGTCTGTAAACCCTTGATTCCACACACAGAATTGCACACTTAGTAAGAACTCAGCAAATGGTGGCGTTTTGATTCAACAGATCATTTTCCGTTCCTGTGAAAGGTGATAAGACTTTTGCCAACCCTCTGTTTTGAGATTTTGGCCTCCTGAAGTATTTAAGTCAAAAGAGGACTATCAAAAGAAAACAAATGAGCATTCTAGCTGAAATGAAGAGGAGAAAATTGATAGTGATGGGCAACACAAGGCTCCCTGAGAAGTGCGATCCTGGAGGTCAAGAGGGCTGAGAGAGGGAGAAGCAACTGGGAGTGAATGGAAATAAAGTTAGCAGGAAAGCAGGGGAGAGGCAAAGGTGGCTGCCCTGATTGACTAGGGGCTGATTAACTCATTCTCTACGCCAATTCAGTGAAAAGCTGATCAAACTCTAATTAGAGCAAAATAATTCTTTCACAAATGGATGTTTTCACCTTTCACACAATGTGAATAGTATAATAATAAATATAGTGTTTTGCAGTTGTCAAGGCAATTTTAAGGCACCCACTGTGTGAAATATACTTACACAACATGCTTCACACACATTATCTCATTTACTCTGCCCAGCAATGCATTAATTCAGTCATCCATTCAGCGAGTACTTACTGCCAGTCCACTTTCTACCAGGCCCTGTGCCAGATACTGAGAGTAAAATGATGTAACACGGTGAATAAAACACCTAGCCCTCTGAGAAAGATGGTAATATCTTTGTTTACAGAAGAATAAATGGAAAAAACACTTAAGTGAATGTTCCCCAGACCCTACACCATGTTAGTGGTGGAGACAGGTTTTTTTTTTGGTTTGTTTTTTATTTTAGAGACAAAGTCTCACTCTGTCACCTGGGCTGGAGTGCAGTGGTGCAATCACTGTAACCTCAAACTCCCGGGCTCAAGTGATCCTCCTGCCTCAGCCTCCTGAGTAACTGGAACTATAGGCATGTGCTACCACACTTGGCTAATTTTTTTAATTTTAATTTTTGTAGAGATAGGTTCTTGCTATGTTGCCCAGGCTGGTAAAATTCTTGACTACAAGTTATCTGGCATATGAGAAGAAAATTTAGGAAATTTCCTTGATCTTGAGGAGGTAAATATGAGGAAGTTGACTTGCTAACAGACTGGAGAAACTGTATTTACTCACATTTAGTACAGCTGGAATTTTCAGGGAATCAGACATAATTTCACATGATTAATCCTAAGGGTAACATGAGGAGAACTAACTATTCTTAGAGTATATAGTCTGGACCCTTTGGAGAAAGATAATTAGGGATGAAAAGAGAGAAAAGGAAGGAAAGAGGAAAGGGAAAAGAGTAAAGAAGTATAAAGGAACTGGAGATTCCAGACCTTCCATAATAGAAAATCAAAGAAAGTCCACATGAAGCCTTTTTAAAATTCCTTTCATTGTTCTTAAATCATTCTCTAATTATTTCCCTGGTATCATCCTGGAGACAAGAGAGGATGTCTTTTACCTCCCCCGTATTTCCTAGCATGTCTTAATTAATACTTGATTGACTGAAAGATTGACTCATTTGAACCCAAAGTGAAATGGAGCTTTTTAATTTTCTTTTCTGCTGAACCTGAAATAGAGCGTATAGTAATTAGGAAAGAATCCCTTGTTATCAGAAAGTCCCAGCTACAATGGGCTCTTTGTAACTGAGCAAAAGGAAGGTAGGTGATTATTTAGGAGCTGATAAAACACTCACCCCTGCCCCCACTTTCTATTGCTCTCAGTGATAGGAGATTTTCTTGATCATTATTTCTCCCTCCAGTGAGTTTTTGTGGCTGGAAGATCTGGCTGGACAGCACAATCTGCGGGTGGGTAATTATCATCAGAGTCCAGGCACAGTGTGACTGATGGTCACTTTTCTATGCACTTTGGTGCTTCTACTCTTTCTCCCCAGTGACCTGGTTTGCCTGACAGATGATTATTCAAGATCTTATTTTTTTGGAACCCTTGAATAAACTTTACTCATTCATTCATTCATTCATTCATTCAGCTACATGCCAGACTCTGGGCATCCAAACACAACAGGACAGGCAGGGCCCTGCTCTCATGGAGCTAATATTCTAATGGAGGAAGACAGGCAGTAAACGTGGAAACCAGCATGACAGCAGCATTGTAAGTGACAGAGAAATTTCAAAGTGAGGACTATCACCAAGGTAGTAGGGCAGGATGGTGAGATGGGGTTGGCTGGGGGTTGGGCGACATTAGATTACCATACTCCATTAGAAAAGGGCTCCTGATGAGGTAACGTGGGAGGAAATTTGTATGAAAATGTATTTGAGCTGACACAATTGTTGTGAAGCAATCACACCAAGATCTGAGGAAAACCATACCAGGCAAAGGGACAAATAGGGTCCTGAGCGAGCTGACAGTCCAGGAGTAGGTGCGTCTGGCCCACAGTGAATGGGAGAGAAGAGAATACCAGATGAGGTCCAGAGGGGGCAGGGGCCAGATGATGGCAGGGCCTGGGGACATGAGAAAGAGTTTAGATGTCATCCTTCTAGAGACAGGAAGCCATGAGGCGTGAACAGGGCCTGGGGGTGATATGATCTGGCTCTAGTGGGGAGAACAGGCCACAGGGAGGGAGGAGCAGAACCAGAGAGATTGGTTAGAAGCTGCTGCAGTAACCCAGGTGAGAGGTAGTAATGGCCTCACCATGGAAATGGTGAGAAGTGAATGGAGTCAGGACACAGAGAGAGAGCAGGTAGGACCAGCCGATGAGATAGTGGTGGGGAAGTAAAGCCCAGGAGAGAAGCTTAGTCCAAGTGTTGAAGGAATTCATTTATTTGTCCCATGTTGATTAGCACCTATGATGTGATAAACAGCTAGGGTGGTGGGGGTGGTGGAGGAAGGAGAGGCTGGGGTAATAGGAGAGTCGGATCATCAGCGAGTCTTCCTTGCTAAGGAGGTGTGATTATCATACAAGTGGTGAGCAGCCAAGCGAGGGGTGCGCAGGGAGTGCACCTTACATCCAGATTTTAGAAAGGCGAATTGAAAGAAGGAAAAACTAGAGGTCATTTGAAGGCCTGGACAAATGAGGTAACAATGGGGATAAAGCGGAAGGCACCTTTCTGTGCCTTTCCATACCCACAGGGCCCAAGTCCCCCTCACTGAAGCCCTGCTTTACTTACGATGCTCACCATGGTTCCGCCGCACTGGCTGCCCTCTCTCACGGATGTGCCATGCTCTTTCCCACTTCAGAGCCCTCACCCTTAATGTTCCTGCTACCCAAGGTCCTGCCCTTAGTGCTATGGACACTTGGTCCTCGGCACCCTGAGATCTCAGTTCAGAGTCACCTCTGCAGAGGCCACTCCAATTATTTCCTTTATTGCACTAACATGTATACTTTCTACCTGGAGAAGAGAGATAATAAGAAGTGCACAAGCAAAATGTCTGTCTTATGCATGACTATACCCACGGTACCAGGACAAGGACTGACCCATCCTAGGAGCTCATTAAGTACATTGGGGGAAGGAAAGAAGGGCAAGTAGGAAAAGACAAAAGTGCAGTTTGGTGTGGGGTAAGGAAGGAGGCTTCTGTGTCCTACTCCACACAATCTTGGGAGAGCCCTGCAGAGAGGGGAAGGAACTGTATCTAAACCCTCATAATTCAGCTCCTGAGTGATGCTTATCCATATTTTCATTCTGAAATGGTCGCCTTGAAAGAGAATGACGAATGAACTCATTTAGTCTACCGCAGGAAAACTAGAGAAAAGAGAAAATATCTTATAAAGGAGACCTACATAATCAAAGTCATGACTCCAGAACTATCTCACATTTGAAAAAGACAAACAAAACCATCATTAGCTAAGGAGTCAAGGGATGTTTACTTTGGCCAGCCTATTTGTTTGGGATCAAACAATCAGCACTAACTTTTATTGCCAGGCAAGGCTCTGAGGCACTCTACTTCTACTGACTCGTTTCATTCTCACAACATCCTATTATTGTCAATGCCATTCTACAAATGAGAAAACAGAACCCCAGAGAGAGAGGTTAACTTGCCCAATGTGATACAGCTAGTGAGTGGGAGAGCCAGAATTCGGACCCAGGATATCTGGTCCCCGAACCACTGCTCAAAAGCACTAAGGTAAACCCCTCTTGGGCCAAAGCTGCCCTATAGAAGACTTGTTGAACACATTGCACATTTGTTATAGGCAAATCATTCTAGGGATTATATATGCAATGGTAATTAATCATTACCAACATTAGCTTTTTTGTCACTTGTATTAGGCAGGATAGGCTAACTGCTATAGCAGAAAATCCCCAAATCTCAGTGGCTTCACCCAACAAAAGTTTATTCTAACCTGTTTCATTTTTCACTGTGGTCAGCAGGGGTGCTCTGCTCCACACAGTCATTCAGGAACACCTCCCATCTCTGCCATCCCCAGGGCTCTTGGAGTCCTCCCCTGGATGCTCTGCATCTGGCCAGCCAATGAGCAAGCAGAGAGAGAACAGGGAGGTCCCACGAGAAGATTTCGGGAGCCATGTTTCCTTGGCTGGAACTCAGTCACATGGCCCCACAGAGATGTAAGGGGCTGAGAAGTATGGTCACACTTGTGCTCAGAAAGAGAATATGGTGGGCATCTTGCAAAGCACTGTGTCAACGCTTATTTTTAAGGATGTTTGTAGAAGAGAACTGGCAGGAAGGTAACCTGGGCCTCAGAAGACATTCGTTCTGGCCCTGGCTCTACTAGCCACTAGCTGGGTAATCTCCCGCAAGATGCAGTCTCTTTGGTCCCAGATTTCCCATCAGTAAAGTAAAGTAATCAACCAGATGGCCCATTTCAGGAGTCTTCTAATCCAGAATGTTTACACAGTAAAGCATCATTTTATTAAATAACCATAGTGCCTTAATCATTTTTCTATTGATGCTCTATTTGTGCTTTTGTTCAAAATTGCAACCATAGTTGTAACATCAATTCTGAGGGAAAATTCTATCTATTTTCCTTTAATACTCAATATCTAGTTACGCATCATATATACTCTGATGGGAAAAAAGAGCTTCCGACTTTGTATTAGGACTAGTTATTTGAAGCAATTCATTAAATTGGGGAAAATGTAGATACCTGTTTCAGAAGGCTTAGAGCTGGGTCTAAGTAGTAAATGTAATGTTCTACAAGCAGATCATTTACTGTGATCAGACCATTTTTGTACAAAACAGTACTTACATCTATTAGAGGGCACCTGAGCATGCCAGGTTAGCAAGGTGAGAACCATCAAGCAAATATATATCCAGAACAGCTGAGTTAATAACTACTGACTGAGGTTCCACTTTGTGCCCTCGCTGCCAGAGATCCTTGGTTTCTGAAGTGTGTGATATTATCGTAACCACAGGAATTTTGCAAGGCAGTATGGTTTGAGGGCTGGGGCAAGGTTTGAACAGGCAGGGTGGAGAGGCCTGGGGTTGAATAAGATGTTTTAAACTCCCAGGAAAGATGGTGAGGAGTCAGGTAGAGACTGATGGTTTTCCTGTTTTGGAAAGAAAAAAAAAAAAGAATATCCATATACAGTCCAGACTCAGAGCCCTCATAGGAGACTAGGGTTAGAAGAAGGAAAGTTGGGCACACCCAGGGACACCTCCTCTCGTGTCCCTCTGCCTGAGAGTTCTCCCACCCACATCTGCTGGAAAACACCTGAGCTACACCATCATCCCACCCTTTCCGGCCACCATCACCCTCGGCCCAGCGGTCACTTTCCCTGGACAACTGTGATCATTTCCTCCCCCTACACCCTCTCCCATCTGTCCTCTCACACCTCAGAGAGAGTGTTCTTTATTAAATACACGTCAATTATGTCCCCTCCTTGCTTTAAACCCTGTGGCTCTCACAGCAAACTCTAGCCCTCCACGTGGCTTACAAGGTCCTGTGGTGCGGGGCTGCCATTCATGGGCCCTGCCATCCATGCTCACCCCACTACTGCTGCTGTCAGCTACACTGTCCCTTCGGGTCCTTTTCAGGGACAGCAATAGGTCTAATCTGTTCATCTAATAAAAAGCACAATACACATATTATTTGCCTATGTTTCTAGACTTTGGGGGTACACTTTACGGTGTATTAACAATTGAACTCATTTCTTTAAATGTAGAGAACTTCACCTGAAAAGGTACTGGAGGATTGAAGAAAAGCCTATCAAGCATATTACTTGGAAATGCTTTAAAATAAGTTTATTTTGTGTTTCAAGATTTTTCAGACACCCTAGCCGTGTGTTTGCTGTTTTTGTCATTCAGATCTTAGCTCAGTCATCCCTCATCAGAGCCTTCCTAACCTCCCTGTTACCCCTTTCGTAGCATCATGGGGTCTCATTCATGGCACTCACCATGATTACACTTTCACACCTGCCTGTATGGTTCTTTGATGAATGTTTGGTTTGGTTCCCACACTAGACTTGGAGCACAGAAAGGACAGGGATCTGGTTTGCTTGTTCGGGATACACAGTTCCCAGCTGGAGTAGGTGCTCAGTAATTAGACACTGCGTGATGCCTGCTCAGACACCCATCCTGATGGTCATTTCTTTTCATCACCTTCCCTCAACCCTCCCCAGGCAGGACTGCTGGCTGCTTCTGCCATGCTGCTCCCATGTCCCCCCTACACAGAACTTGACCACAGAACTCATCACACTATACTTCTATTTTTGTTTCTCCCCCTTGCTAGACTGGGCAGTGATCAGGATCTGAATGCACAGGGCTCGTGTTCAGCGATTGTTTACTACGTTGAACGTGACCTCCAGAAAAGCAGTTCTGGCTGAGATCCCCTGACAACACAGAAGAAGAAGTAACGTGGAAGGAGGCTCCCCAAGCTGGCCATTGTGCTGCTGTGTGTGGAGGTAAACTTCTTCCCCCCTCTCCTCACCCATGATTCATTCCCTCATTTAGCACATGGCTCCTGTGCTCATAAATGAAGATCGGCTGCTCAACTTGCTTATGCAATGGGTCTCAAACCTGCCAGTTGTCCAGAAACACTCGGGCTGCTTGCTACAAACATAAATTCCTGGGCCCATCCTAGACCCAACTGAATCAGGGTCTCCAGGAGCAGGATGCAGGAATCTGTATTTTTAACTGCTTAAATGACTCTTCGTAGCCAACAGTCCATCCTGCTGTCACCTGGGATCCTGGGCAGAGGAGCTAAAGCAAGCACAGTGATCAGCACAACCCAAGGCAGAAAGCTCAATGGAGCCGTTTGAGCAAAGGCCCAAGGGGAGGTCTTTGCTCCCAACTGTCAGTTATAAAATGGCCCCCCACACAAATCCAGGAGTCAGCAGCCGCAGAAGAGAGGCCTCTTAAGGTTCTCATAGAGAACTGAACCTCCCACCTCCCCCTACAAGAAGGGTGACAATTTGTACCATTTGGAGGTCACTCTGGAGTTGGTCTCAGGGATTCTAATTGGGTGCCAATGTGATCCTTACTATTAACCTTTCCAGAAAGTATTTACTGTCTCACAGACACTGTTCTAGAGCTTTACATGTATTATTTTGTCTAACAAACAAGAACAGTGAGAGGCTGATGCAGAATAGAATGTCCTGCTCCCTTCTTGGAGAGCACGGGAAAGAACAGTAGTGTCAGGGCCAGCCCTGAACATAGCCTGCAGTAGCTTTTGGCTCTCAGAGATTGAAGCAGACCTCCCTGTGGAATGACCCACCCCTGTCACACTTCCAAGGGTCCCAAAGCCTGGGAGGGAGGCTGGGGCCTGTAGATGGCCAACTGTTCTCCTCCACCTCACCTATGAACTCAGCAATCCTCCAGGCGCCTTCAAATATTCCCCAAGCGACCGCTCTCCATCCTATTTCTGGATGCCAGAGTCTAGAGCAACAGCCGCAGACCTACAGACCAGCCATATCAGGGAGATTACTTGTGAAGACCTTTTCATTTCAGTGATGTGGGGGCCCATGATTCTTTGGCAATAGGGATTGACTTGGAGGTGAGGAAGGAGGAAGAAAAGCCCTGCGCTAGAATTAGTCCATTATTATTTCAGGATAACTCACTTTTTATGGATTATATTTGTTTAAATATTTTACAGTTTACAGAATGCATTAAATATATTGAACCCTTTTGATCCCCACAATGTCTCATTACAAGGGAAGCTCATTAGCTTCATTTTGTAGCTGAGGTCTGGTAACTCGCCGAGGTCTTGCAGGTTGACCCAAGGCACAAAACCAGACTTTCTGGCTCTGGGATCACTGTTTCCCATTGACACCTCATACGTGGGTGGATAGAAGCTTGTGACAGAGGATATAGAGGTAAATAATATTTGGTTTCAAAGAAATTGAAAGTAACTTTTCCCCTCTTCTCTCTCCTCTCACCCACCCCCACAGTCACAATCAGACAGATGAGGTTGGTTGGCACCTATTGTTGGTCTTACAAAAACAGATGAATTACTTTTCAAACAGTGTCAGTGCTATTCAAAAGCCAACAAAAGGCTAGAGTGTACTTCCAGGGGCCGAAGTGTGTCTTCTTTTGCATTCCATGGAAGTTCTCACTTTTAATTCATGCCACTGAGGAGATATTTGATTGTTTTCTGGAAATGCTAATAATGCAAGACTCATAAATACTAATGAAACGCTATAGATTAGCAGAGCTCAGCAAGTAACCTAGGGGGTGCCTAGAAAAGAATTCTTAGATTAAAAAATATAAAGAATACCTTTTAATCGAATTTTCCCCAGACTGGCTTCCCAAATGTTAATGAATACTCTTTGGCTGTATGGAGAGCAGCCTCAAATAAGTCCCTTAGGAATCCAGAAGTGAATTATTGACTTAGTGTTAGCTTGAAAAGAAATCTATTTATTCAAAGGCCATTTTAGGTGCCAAGGGATGGATGAGTTTAAGGCAAAAGTTGGGAGGGGTGGGAGGGCCCGAGACATTTAGATAAACATATAATTCAAATACATGCTTCTACTTCAGCCAACTAAGCAATCTAGTTTGGAATTTTCTTATTATACTTGGCTTTTCTGACTTGATCTATCAATAGTAATAACTCCCCTGGAATGGTCGAGGCTCCCCGATGTCCGAAACCATATCTTTGTCATTCACTATTGAATCCTCAACACCCAACAGTGCATGCAACATATTAGGTGCTCAGTGAGTGTTTGATAAACGGATAAGGAGTTTTAAAGAACCTTCTTAACACATTTTGCAGAGTTCTTCAGATCTTGTTATCTTTTCTTGAAAGGCAGCTCTGATCACAACATTCTCCTGTTATAAAACCCCCAAATAAGCGCAAACTCTATGACGGCCTCTCTACCCTGGTCATGCCTACCTCCTCTCTTCTCCCTTCTCATCCTCTCTTCCCCCACTCTGAGCTCCAGGCTCACCAGAAGACACCCTGTTCTCCTGCTCATGTTCTAGAAGTTTCTCTGCCTGGAATGTTTGAACATCTTTTTCACTTATATTTTTCTGTCAAAATACTACGCATCTTTAAGGTCTTCCCCAAGTGGCTCCACCTTCATGAAAACTGTCCTGATGTTCTCCATGGGCTTGCCCTCCTTCCTCACTGGCTGAACGCAGAGGGGCCCCTGATACCTGTCTGCTCCCTGCAGGAACAGCACGACCCCTGGCACAGAACAGTTGGTGAACATTTGTGGTGGTGGTGCTAACGTGAATCAGGAAAGCTGTGAGTAGGATCAAATTAGAGAAAAGCACCCAAAGCCTTTCCACAACAGAGCAGAAAGATCCCAACAGACAGGGTCAAAAACCCACCCAAGACTGGGGTAAAAGCAAAGGTCATGGCAAAGGGAGAAGGAAAATCCAGAAGAGAGATGAGTGGCCTGAGATAGTGTCACCAGGGCTTAGAAGCATGCTAAGGGCTGCTTTTCTCTACAGAGAACCTGGCAGCTTGATGGTGTGTGGGCAGATCCATGGCATGGGCTGTTCCCAGGCCTCAGAGGGGCTTGAGCAGAGCCTTGGACGAGAGGACATGACTCCTCAGTATACTTTTCTTTGTTGCATGTTGAGTTTAAGTTCGGGCAGCCATATGCTTTCTATAAACCTGCACTTGGGCAGGACTTCATGCATTTGGGAAATAATTAACAATGAGAAATAAATCTTTTTGCAGTCTTTCCTATAATAGACTGGGATAAGCATTTAAGTCAATCTGGGGAATAGCCAAATATTGTAAGATTCTGTAAATCCCGGGCTGCTTGCCAAAAATGGGTTAATTCCACACAAAGGAATAGAAGGCCACAGAGCAACGCCTGTGAACAGCTCACTCCTTGGGGATCTGGAGCCAAACTCTCCAGAATGAGGGAGACCGGCTCTGGCACTCACTCACTGTGTGGCCTGGACCTCCATCTCTTCAGCTGCAGGATGGGGGAATCACAGTACCTACTTCATAAGGGTGTCATGAAGATGAATGAGTTAATAGAGTGCCTAAAACAGTGCCTGGTATATAATTAGTGCTAACTAAAAGTTGGCTAAAGTTATTATTGTCATCCTATAGCATTTCTTCAGGCTCCATGGACCAAATGGCTCAGTAGTAGGTGCCAATTTCTACACTTATAAAAACTATGTAAATAATGCCATGAGAGGGTGGGATTACATGCCAGCAGACCAGGACTGAGGTCAGCTGGGGCTTGGATGGGCACATGGGCACTGGGATCATGAGACATTGATAGAGCATGCTGTCCAAGGAATTAGAACTCTGAGGACAATTGCTGGGGCATCAGGTAGAAAACATCACCCAGGAAGGCTGCACATGTATGCAACAAAGCCTGAGCTGATCTTGAATTCCAGGCCCAGGTCCCCAGTGTTCCCATCCCTAGGCACGGCACCATCCTGTTTCTCACACAGAAGATTAAATGCAAATGAAAATGATTAGAAAAGTATCAAGTGAAATGCAAGTATAAAGTGACATCATTATCATCCTTAGTTCCTCTGCTTGCCTGGCAGCCTGGGGAGAGTGCTGAACCCATTGTCGAGGTCTGGGTGGGTCTGGGTGGGCCTGTCTGGCCTGGGTGGGTCTCCGTGGCCTCAGACATGTCACCTCACTGCTCTGGGCCTCAGATTCTTCATACTTAAGTGAAAGAGTTGGTTGGGATGATCTCTAGAGTGTCCATCCTGAAAATCAACCACTCCTTAATATTTGGGTCCTGGGGAATGTCTTACACCAACAGGCCTCTTAAATTTCCTTGAATCATGCCTGTCCTTGAAGTCTTATTTGCACATAAGAACCTGTAATTCCAGAACTGAAGGCAGCCTCTAAGACCTTATGCTTGAGAGCTGAGCTTTAAGATATATGTGGAGGGGTGACCAGGGAAGAGGGGCAGCTCTGTACAAGCAACCAGGAGAATGGCCCCAGCTATATGCTGAGTTCAGAACAGGAGCAGGGAGGCACCCAGGAACCTCACCCTGGTTTCTAAGTACCATCACTAAGCAGCCTGCAAGGACTCCTTTCCCATGGAGAAGAAAGAGAGCAGGAGACTTTGTAGTATTTGGTCGAGGAATAGAAAACAGAGACAAGGGTAATGAGGGAGAGGAAGGTAGAAAGTGGAAAGGCAGCAAACGGTCACCTCTGGTTCTCTCAGCCTTGGAAGGAGAGGACTTTTCAGGCACAGGAATGGGATGTAAGGAGGGGAGGAGACATGGAGCAGGGAAGAGATCATGAGGGGACAGCAAAGAAAGCAGGCATGGGGCAGGATGAGGAGTGATGACCTCTTAGACCAGAGGAGACCCAAGTCCCCTACTACAAACAGCAAGACATAGACATCTCACCTCATGCTTAAGCTTCAATAAGCTTTGAAAATGGCAAGTGATGTTAATAACAGGTTACATACAGATCTGTCCCATGGGGAGTGTGTGTTCAACATCTGTCAGTTGAGCTGCAGTGGAAAAAAGATTGAGAACTGCTGTTGCAGAAGGGTTCAGGGAAGCAACCCCACATCAGAACACTGAACACACACATTGATTCATTTATTCAACAACTGCTGAGAACTTCCTACGTGCCAGACCTGATATACTATTCATTTTTATATCCTAAGCCCAATATAATGTGTGTACATAGCAAGAATTAGTTGATGCTTATTGATTACATGCATGCATTTATCTTGTTTATTGAGTCTCAATACAAGTTTACTGAACCCTGGAAATCTTCAATTCCTTCTCCTTTCCTAAGCCTAAAATCTATGAAACTATTAAAATTGTAGGCCAGTCTCTCTGCATTTCTCTTCAGTTGTCTGTTTTAATCCTTCAGGTGCTGTCAGTGGCATGCCCAAACCCAAAGCTGGAAGAGGAATAAATTACAAGTGGTCAAGGTTGCATCCTTTTGAGCCCAGGACCTGCTAGTAAGCCGAGAGGGTTCTCTGGCCCTAATCTAGCCAAGCACCATGGAGAGAATCAGTGCCTTCTTCAGCTCTGTCTGGGACACCATCTTGACCAAACACCAAGAAGGCATCTACAACACCATCTGCCTGGGAGTCCTCCTGGGCCTGCCACTCTTGGTGATCATCACACTCCTCTTCATGTGTTGCCATTGCTGCTGGAGCCCACCAGGCAAGAGGGGCCAGCAGCCAGAGAAGAACAAGAAGAAAAAGAAGAAGAAGAAGAAGGATGAAGAAGACCTCTGGATCTCTGCTCAACCCAAGCTTCTCCAGATGGAGAAGAGACCATCACTGCCTGTTTAGTTAGGCAGGAAGCAGAGGTGTTTCCTTTCTGGGGCTAAGCCTCCTTCTGACCACACACAGACATTTCAGGAGCCCCTGAAATGATGCACTTTGTCCACAGAGCAACTACTCAACCAAGGAACAAACCTCAGACTAAGTGTCCCAGTGGAGGGCAGTCCCAGGGACCACGTGGACAAACTTCTTGGATACTGTCTTGGCAGCTATGTGTCCAATAGCAGTGCTCCTTACTGCAGACCCAGGCATGCCTCCCACCTGTCTCTGGCATACCCCATATGCAAAAGCACAAAGAACATTTATCCATACATCTTGATATGGTTTCCAAGTGTGTGCACATGCACATAACACACACACACACAAATTCAGGCAACAGGTACATGGGCAAGTATATTCTGCTCATCAAATGGTCATTGGCTATGTACTTTGTTCAGGGAAGTACATTATCTATAATCACAAAAATGTCTCACGGGAAAGCCTTGCCAGATTCAGACACATGTATATAAATTCATAACCAGCAAGGCCCCCATACACCATCTATTCCATAAACCACTCAGGTTAGATATGCATGCTTTCCTATTTCTGTCTCTACACATAAACTTTTACTGGAAGTACTCATAATTGGACATTCCAGCAACCTGCTACAGTCCCCACCCCTGTATGTCTTGATACAGACACACCAAGTTTATGTGCCTCTGACCCCTCACTTGTGCCAAGATGTTTAAAGTGTGATGGTTCAAAATTCATTGAAAGCTCTTTTCTTGTAACTCATGACAAGGTCCGTCCTCATTGTCACTGAGAGGTGTTTAATGTGGTCCAAGACCTCTCTTTGAAGCATGACCCCCCGAAACCACTCAGCAAAGTGCCTTTCTCCAAGCAAGAACAAACAGCTCTTGGTAGTGACTACTAGAAAGCTATGGAAGCCCACTCATTTATGTCAGTGGACTGCAATTGTGTACCTGTGCAATGTATGTTTTACAGATGGAAAGGGTAAGGAGATGCTACACCTGAGCTAGGTATCTCCTATATAACCAAAGTTTCCAGCAGGGAAGGAACTAGACAATCATCAGGACAGTCTCACAGAAGGCAACACTGGAAGTGATGTCATAAGGTTGTAATGCGTGCATGGTATGGCACAGGTGGGATGCGGAGGTAATGGAGTTTAAATGAAAGTAGGATGAAGCTATAAAGAGGTTTATTTATATTTATCTTGAAGCTCAGGCAAGTGCCTTGCACACAGTAGGTACTTATAACTGTCTGTGGTTACTGTTGGATATGTGATGTTGTTAAGGGTAAGCTTGTAATACCTCACCAATTCTCCCCAAGTGATCTTCTCTTCTAAGTGAGCCCACTAATTGCTGCAATGAATGAAATTGGGTGTTTAATGCTGCAGGAGGGTACATGTAGGTGACACGTGTGCCCTGAGGTATGTGAGGACATGTAAATTAGATCCACAGTGAGCTGAGGAGGGCTTTGCCCACCAGAGAGAGGCTGGGAAGCAGAGTTAATCCGCTTATAGGATGAACTGGTTGGTATTTTGATTGTATTGTGACTGTATTGCAAAGATGGACAATTCACTCCTTGGGAGCAAGTTGTGCTCTAGAAGTTTATTTGCAAATATGCTGGGAAGCTCTCTTGAAGTATTTTCCCAAGGAAGCTATTCTACACAGTGGCAAAATTGCTATCTAATTAATAATGTAGCTACACTATGATATTTATAGTAGCAAAAAACTAAATTCCATAAGATTGCATTAAAGGAAAGATATATTCTATTTGCTCACTTGGGCTGCCTGGTACTCACCTGCCCTCCAGGTGTACTTTAGGCCCGTGGAGGGTGGGCATTTAGTGGTGACCCTTGCACCAGGGTTTTCTAACAGATGACCCTGTGAATCATCATTCAAACCTGCATATATTTTACAGCCAGTCGCATTTGCCCTCTCACCGTATATGGCTGTAAACTGCCTGAGCGCTCAGACCTCCCACTCATCAAACCCTTTGACCACAGAAAGAAGCACTCTGGTTCTCTATCCCCTTGTCATATAGAGAGGTTTTCATGGAGCCTCTGGCTGTGCCCTTCACATAACAGAATGACTTGCCATCTGCCTGCACCAAACCCAGGGATGTGGGAGATGTCTCCCCACATCTCCCACTGCTCACCAGGACAAGCTGCCCTTCCTGTCTCCACCTCTCAGTCCCCCTAAAATGGATGGCTGGGGAGACCTGGAGGCTGACAGCTGAGACATGGTGTCAGATATGATCTAGGAGGGCGGATCACCAGGATCCGGGACCATACAAGTAACATGGTTTCCATGGCAACTGCTTGCTCCTTTGAATTAAGACAGCAGTCAGTTGTCATTGCCATGACAAGGCCTCTATCTCCAGGCACAGTGTCCCTGCTATCTTCTAATCCAATGGACTTGCTGTCACCCCAGGCATGAAACACCCAGGACCTCACTTCTCAGTCACTTCCACAGCCTATGACTCAGAAGAGCCAAACCCAGAATGGGGCCTCTCTTTTCCTCACCACAGCCTCCCCTGACGACATTTCGTGGTGTAACTAGAGGAGTCCCAGCGCAGGATCGGCCTTAAAAGTTTTGTTAAATAAACAGGTGCATGAAAGGAGCCTAAGGCCATTTGTTGGTGTCCACTCTCTTCTTTCCACTTCCTTCTCATCTTTTTCTCCATGTTTTATGCTTCTCTGATTCCCTCTTCTGCCTGCACCAGGCCAGCCCCAGCCCTTTATTCCTCTCCATTTTCACTCCTTCCAGCCTCTGTCCCTGAACTGCCACTGGCAACCCACGGGACCTCAGAACCAGAGGCTGCTTGACTCATCTGGGAAGGTTAAGTTCACGGGGGACAAAAAAATGGTTCCTAAAGAAGAGGCTTCCTAGACCAGCACAGGCTCGAGAAAGAGATCCCCTAGGCCTGGACTTCTCCAGCCGGCGGCCAGAGGAGGCCTTTCCCCATTGCTCAATGGATTCCATGTTTTTATTTCTCAGGGGGAGCAGAGAGGGAGAAAGGTAGGAAAATGGCAGTCAACTTTCCAAGAAAAATATAAATGGTCCAAGCTGTATAGTATTTGTCAGTATTTTTTTTTCTGTAAAATTCAAACACACACAAAAGAAAAATTTATTTAAATAAAATACTTTGAAAATGAAAAGTCTTGATGGAGTCAGACGGTTACTTTCTCAACATTAGGTGTTAACCCCACTCAGACATCACTCAGAAATGATCGATGCAGGGACTCTGTGACATAAATGTCCTAGCCCTCCCTGGTCACTGCCTTCACCATGGTAGAGTCATAGGTCTGAGGACCAGGAATGTGGCTGTCTCACCCTTGCTTGCAAAACAGATGGCCTTGGAGACCAGACTCCCTCAGAGGTGCCAGCTACAGGAAAAATACACTGATGTTCCTTGGCAACACTTAGAGAACTTTCCGTCAATGAGGTCCATCAATGGCTTCTTAAAGGAAAAGGGGGGAAATAGCAAAAACCTAAGGAAAAATGGATCTTTGAGTTAAATCCAGTGTTGGGAAGGAAGGGATCAAAAACCTCTATAGTAGCCACTAGGGCAAAACATGTGTGTGTATGTGTGTGTACACTGTCCAATATGGTTCAATATGGTACCACTAGCCACATGTGACTATTTAAATTCATTGAAATGAAATAAAGGTACACTAGCTCAGCTACGTCTGCCATATTTTTTTTTTTTCCTGAGATGGAGTCTTGCTCTGTCACCCAGGCTGGAATACAGTGGTATGATCTCAGCTCCCACTGCAACTTCCACCTCCTGAGTTCAAGCAATTCTCATGTCTCAGCTACCTGAGTAGCTGGGATGACAGGCATGTGACACCATGTCTAGCTAATTTTTTTTTTATTTTAGTAGAGATTTATTTTATTTTATTTCACCATACTGGCCAGGCTGGTCTTGAACTCCTGGCCTCAAGCGATCCACCTGCCTCAGCCTCCCAAAGTACTGGGATTATAGGCATGGGCAACTGCGCTTGGCCATGCCAGCCACAACTCAAGTGCTCAGCAGCCACACGTGGCTAGTGGCTGCCGTCCTGGACAGCATAGGTCTATGATCTTGTTGGGGGCAGGGTCAAACACCTGGGTAAAACACCCATGCTGACTGGATTTCAAGGAGGGCTTAGGAAGGAAGGCCTAGAGCACAGGTGGACTCTTTGCCTTATCTCCCCCAAGGCAGATTATGTCTGTAGTTCCAGATTAGTTCATTCCTGGGCTCTTCCCCATCACCACACAGTCATGACAACCAGAGAACAGAGACTCCTCATTCAGGTCCCTGTTCATCCACCCAGAACATTGCTAAACTTTTCAGTGCAGAGGAGGAACTGATGCTCAGAAACCATCTGAGAGGGGAGCAGCTGCTGCACACCTGAAGGGATGCCGGTGCTCAATGCCCGCAGCCCTACCCACCCTGGCTCCATCCTGGCCTTGGGGTATAATATGGATTTGGACAATGCCATCACGCCATTAGCATTCTCAACTCACCACAGCACTCTGCGCTGGCCCCTTGCCCTTTGACCTTAGTAGTATTTCCTAATTCAAAGTCACAGGTTTACAAGACTGAAAAAAAAAATCCCTTCGACCTGCTTTCTGTCTGTCATAGACTCAAAGGGGTGTTTTCAAACACCTGTGTGTGCAATGCCACACTATATTTATTCAGGAATGGCTGTGACTGTGTACCTCCAGCCCTCTTTTGAGGCTGTTCATCTGATTAACATTTCTGACTTTTTACTATATGCCAAGCACACTCGGTGCCAGTGATACTAAGTTGTCCTAGAGGGGCTCAGAACCTGGTAGGGGGGCACAGACAAGCAAACAGACCATTACAAGACTGTGGTCATTCCTTCCTTAGAGGGAAGCTCCCAGGCTGGCTTCAGGACAGGCCAGGGGAGATCGCCAAGGAGGTGTCCAGAGACTTGCACAGGAAGAAACTGAGAAAGGAGGGCCCCAGGTGCACAGTCTACAAAGTGCAAGTGCACCCTGGAGTAGTGATGCAGGCAGACAGGGGGACCCTTCAGAAGCCATCGGGGCTCTCTGGAGGCCATAGGTGCAGTGGGCTAGGACTCAGGACTAGGGTTGTCCCAACCCTGATGCTAACTCCAATTCTCACTAGTTATGTAATTGGGACCCATGGCTTAATCTCTCTGTAAGACTTACCTGCTAAATAAAGCTAATGAGAGTAACTACCTCATAGAGAGCATAGCATGATCATGTGTATAAAGCATTTAGCACAGGACCTGGCTTATATTAAGTGCCCAATAAATGTTACTTATTATTATTAAGGATTGAAGGAAAATCATGAGACAGCCGTGTCCTAGGAGTCAAAGGAAAAGAAATTTCCAAGAAGAAAGCAACAGTCCATAGAGTCAAATGACGCAGTAAATCGAATGAGATAGGGATCGAAAATAATTTGCATTTTCTATTCCCCATGCTGTGATGTGTTCCCTAATTTCACCACATACTGCACTATCTACAGGATTACCAATACTGCATGGATTAAGGTCTCCAGATTTGCAGTATGTGACAGGCGAGGCTGCCTAATTATCTGTCCCGCCTCTGCCCACAACCAAGTCGCCCTAGCGTGACAGTGCTATCTGGTGGCCAGATCAGGAGAAAGCATGAGTCAACATCTTACTCACCTTAGAAGTGTTTCCTGTAGAACATCCATCTAGCTAGTTCACTTGTTCTCAAATTAAATGTGCAAAAGAGTCACGGGGCTTTATGTGAAATTCACAAATCTGTCAGGGTCTGGAATGCTGTGCTCATGTGACATATGGGGGATTTCCAAAAATCATAGGTCTCAATTGTCGTTACAAACATATTTTGGTGAAGTGTTCCATATATAGCCTCACTACAGTAAAGCTTCCCTAACCACACACGTCTTGCCCATTGCAGTAAGACCAGACCACATTATAATTGTGTGTTTCTTCTATTCCCAGCACCTCACCCCTATTTTGACCCCCATTAGAAATAGCCTTTATGAGATTATAACTGTCTTATTCACTATTATATCTTCAACACCTCGCATGGAGCCTGGTACATACTATATGCTAAATAAATGTGTTGATTGGGGGAAAATAAACACTGAGGTGTTTCTTAAAAATGCAAATTCCCTGTTTCTCCTGCCCTTCTGGCTGATTATTAAGTCTAGGGTGATGCTAGACAACCTGCTCTAATAAACTCTAGGTCAATGCAGGTGGTCCCTGAACCACACCTTGAGAAATATTATCTAGATATTCAAAACAACAAAAGAAATGTATACGGTCAAATAAGTTTGCAAGTACTGCATAGTATAACTTTCCGACTTCACGCCCTTGGGATCTGCAATGCATTTATCACATTAAAGTTTCTAGCAGGTGATATAATAATTTGGTTTAACTCCACTTAAAATTTCCGCAAATTTATTTAACCATAAGCCTTTTTTTTTTTTTTTTTTAGCACATCTGGAGGAACAAAGGTTCCAGGGGGCACCATTTGGGAAATGGTGCCACGGAGGGCTAGTGCCTACTCCGGGCATTCTCTGCTCCTGTCTACCATGGAGGGCTGGTGCGCACTCCATGCGTCCTCTGCTCCTGTCTACCATGGAGGACTGGTGCGCACTCCACGCGTCCTCTGCTCCCGTCTTCCATGGAGCGCTAGTGTACACTCCAGGAATTCTCTGCTCCAGACTTCCATGGAGCGCTAATGCGCACTCCACGCGTCCTCTGCTCCCGTCTTCCATGGAGGGCTAGTGCCCACTCCATGCATTCTCTGCTCCTGTCTACCATGGAGGGCTGGTGCGCACTCCACGCGTCCTCTGCTCTCGACTTCCATGGAGGGCTAGTGCTCCTCCGGCATCCTCTGCTCCGGACTTCCACTACAGCCTCAGTCAATGTCATCTCCAGAGGAAACTCTTTCTGCAATGTACACAGATTTTCACTAATCTTTATGAACCTTTCTCTTTTGCTCTTCCCTTTCTCTTTCTTCCATTTGCAACCCATAATAATCCTGTTGGTAACTGTTCATAGCAAATACGCTTTAGAGCTGCTAAAGAGACATCTCCATCAAAAGGAAAAAAGAGAAAAAGATTTAAATGAAAATATGAAGACTGAAAATCCGAGCCCACTATTCTACCATTCCAGAGTGCCTTCATACATAAAAACCACTTTAATTATTTCACCTGATTCTCGCTTTATAAGTGAAGAAAACAAGGCCCAGAGAAGGTAAGCCAGTTTACCCAAAACTGGAATAGAAACCCACACCTTCAGACTCCTACCCCAGTGTTCCTTCTGCATATCAGGCATCGAGATCCAGGTCAATCTGATCCTGGCTCTTAAAAGACTGTTGAACTTGTAGACGCATCTCCCTTGAGTTAGAAACTTACAGAACACAATCAAGGGCCTGCCCATAAGCCTTGAAAGTGCCCAAATGTCTCCTATATATGTCACACAGCAAGCCTCATCTGCCTCTTTCTCCTTCTCTAATTAAACCTAACTTTCTTCACTCAACCAAAATAAAGAACTGTTTCCATTCCATTTTGTTTCTTTCATTTAAATTACAGTACCGCAATACTATTCTTTTCTATTTTTCATTATATATACACAGCAACTCATCTATGTTGTAGAGTAAACAGAGTTTTATGGGCTAACCTGAGAACCTACCTTCTTTATATAGTATTAGAATTGGAACTCAAATCATTTCACCCACAGAAACAGCCAACTTACAGAATGAATTGGAGAAGTGAATTCATTTGCAAATTAGGAGCTGCCTGAAATCCCTCCCAGGGGTGCTCCCCTTCACCTTTCATCAGGCTGACAACCTCCATCCGCCTTTCCTCCCCAGCAGCCCACTATGCCGGGTCTGGGGATAGAGTCCAATCTCACCAGGCAATCTCCTCAAGGTTGTTCGCAGTTATTTTTTGCGCATTAGTCCAGCAAGAACCCTGCCTAGAAACCACCAAGTGCAGGCCCAATGCTAAGCTGTACCTCACCGATTGACTCTCCAGATAGCATCACCCAGGAAAAGAGAAAAGTGGGGACCTAGCCCCCAGACCTCCTCTTTATAGAAGAGAGAAGTGGCGCTGAAATGAGAGGCTCCCGACAGCACAACACTGCCATCTCCTGGCCATGCTGAATATAGCAAGCCTCTTGCACTAAGCTGCACAATACCGTCCCAACGGTATCGATCAGCTCCGTATTGACATGAACTCTCTCCTGACCCCCTCCACCACCCTAGCGATGAGCTTGAGGTAATGACTTATAATTTTTATTTTTTTTTGAGACGGAGTTTCGCTCTGGTTGCCCAGACTGGAGTGCAATGGCTCAATCTCGGCTCACTGCAACCTCTGCCTCCTGGGTTCAAGCCTTCTCCCGCATCAGCCTCCCCACTAGCTGGGATTAGTGGAGGGCCTTTTCCATCAGCTGGCTAAATTTCACCAAGAGTTTCTCGCTGTTATACTTGTTTTTCCTTCTGCCACGCCATCCCTTCATCTGCATGTTCCCTGTCCACAGCTCTTCACACACCACACCTGGCCTTTTTCCTTCTGGAGGCATTTTCTATCTTTCTCCTCAGCTCCTTCAGCATTTCCTGGCTTTAATCATCTTGAAATCCCTGAGAATTCAAATTTTAAACGCAGAGCTTTTGATCTCATTTGACAAACTTAAACTCTGGGGCCCTATTCCCAGAGGAAGCCACTGTCAGGAACAACCAGTTCTAAGCTCTGACATGAAAAGACCCATCTCTTGCCTGTACTACCCATCCTCCTCCAAGCCCCCCATTCCTTCTTCCTGGATATCTCACCAATCTAGGCCCTCCTCCCCTTCTCCACCACTTCTGCCACAGGCCAAGGAAGTTATGACCACCTGCCTAAACTATCACAGTAGCACTCAACTTGCCTGTGCGTCCTTACCTTCCTCCAAAACTTCCCTCAACACTCCCAGCCCTGTTCTCTATCCTATCACCAGACTGATATTTCCAAAATATGCATCTGACCTTGTCACTCTGAGGTTTAAAAACCTGTGTGTTCCCCACTTTCCACATGCTTTCGTCTGAGCAGTGGCTCTCAACCGTGGTCTATGTTGGAATCCTTGGGGGCACTTTAGGAAGCTCAGGTGCACAGAACTCACCTGAGACCCACTGGAGCAGAGCCTGTGGAGGGGAGGCGAGCTTCTGTACCCATGGAGGCCCCCCCACTGACAGGCAGTGGGCACTGAGAACCACAGTACTGGCCTGGCAAAGGAAGAATCCCCACCCATCTCACCAGCCTGTCTCCCCACCAAGCTCTCCTCACCCCAGTAAGAAACCACTTTGCCCCCTCAGACACGCCACACTCCACACTTTCTCTTCCTTGTTGCCAAGTTTCCTGTACTCGATGGGCCCCAAACCCCTCAGGCCTCTGGTTTCTGCCCCCCCGGAACTCACCCTTCCAGACTTAAAGCCGCCACACTCCACACTTCCTCTTCCTTGTTGCCAAGTTTCCTGTACCCGATGGGCCCCACCCCCTCGGGCCTCTGGTTTCTGCCCCCCGGAACTCACCCTTCCAGACTTAAAGACGCCACACTCCACACTTCCTCTTCCTTGTTGCCAAGTATCCTGTACCCGATGGGCCCCACCCCCTCGGGCCTCTGGTTTCTGGCCCCCGGAACTCATCCTTCCAGACTTAAAGCCGACATCACATCCCCGTGAAGCTCTCTCCCTTGGCACCCCGGCAGGATGAGTCACCCTGACTCTGCCCACAGTGTTCAGTCCACCTCCCTGTGGACTCACTCTCCCCAGTTTGTTTCCACGGCTGCCTCTGCCACCACTCCAAGAGCTGCTGGAGGGCTGCATTTGTGTTCTGTTCATCACTGTCTTGCTCGTGTCCTGCATAAAAGGCAACACTTTGGAAACTTTACCAAGACTTCTGTCTTTGCATCTACCCTAGTGCCTGACTTGCAGCCTGTCCCTTCTATGAGAGCTTTTGTTTGCTTTAGTTTGTCCTAAAGGGTAGAAATCGTTCCTATTAAGCTTTAAAACCTTGATGGCTCATAACCTGGTTCTAAGAAAATGGACTCTCTCTAAAAAGCAGGTCTATCCAGAAACTCATTCCACGGGCCCATACTCAGCTACCAGATGGGAAGTTGTGAGCACTGGTCACGTCAAAATGAGGTTAGGCATGGAAGTTTCCAGTTGGAATGTTCTCCCCAGTCAGACAAAGTCCCCTTGAAAATGAGTTTCTCCCAACTTCCTTCGTGGTCCCCAGCAGAACCTTTGAAAGGTCAGCTGAGGTTTTCGTCACCCGCTCCTTTGTGCACCATGGGTCCTACAGGCAAAAGAATGTAAGAAATAGCTCCTGTTTCCCAAAAGTCCTCCTCTTGGCCAGTGGTGGAGAAACCCTGGGGTCAATGAACACAGGGGTGTGCATTTTGTAATTTGCTACCATCACAGACTCCTCCAAAGCAAAAAGACCACCAGCAGCTCCCTCACGCCAGAGCTACTCAGAGTGGACACCACTCCAGCAGCAGCCCTCAGCCCAGACCCACTTAACTAGAGTGTCTGGGGAAGGGACCCCGTAATCCCTGTGTTAACAAGCATGTTCAAAGTTGAGAAGGATTGCCAACAACCATCATCCTTGGCGCAAAGTTGATCTCTGGGATTTGATCCATTTTGCAAAGGAGGCAGTTTTCTAAAAAGCCTGGACCACTGTGATGAGCCCAAAGCTTCGGAATCACGAAGTTGAGTACCCTACATGCAAACAGGGTCATGGAGCAGCAGAAGGGAATTCCAGCCAGGTGCGGCGGCTAGCACCTAAAGTCCCAGCTACTTCCCGAGTCGAAGCTGGAGGATCATTTGAAGCCAGGAGTTCAAGACCAGCCTGGGCAACATAGCGAGAGCTGCTATATATCTATAGAGACAGATATAGATATAGATATAGATATAGATGTATAGTTGGGCATGGTGGCACTCACCTGCAGTCCCAGCTACTTGGGAGGCTGAGGTGGGAGGATTGCTTGATTCCAGGAATGCAAGGTTACAATGAGCTATGACCACTCGCCTTTTTTTAAAATTCCCTTTATTCTTCCTTACAACACCAGAAATTAAAAGGGAGAGATTTACACTGCTTTCCTCACACAGCCTGGGTGACAGTGAGACTCCATTTCTATTAAATAAAACCATAAAAACTAAAAAAATGTTTTTAAAAGAAGAGAATTTGAGGAGAAGACTTGGAACTGGCAAGTTGTGCAGACAGACCTTTAAGACAGATGAGGAGACCAGCCTGGGTAAGATAGCAAGACTCCATCTCTACAAAAAAGTTAAAAAACTAACTGGGCACAGTAGCATGTGCCTGTAGTCCCAGCTACTCAGGAGGCTGAGGCGGAAGGATTGCTGGATCCCAGGAGTTCAAAGCTTGCAGTGAGTCTTGGTCATGTGACTACACACAGCAGCCTGCATGACAGAGGGAGACCCCATTCAAAAACAAAAAAAGACAGACAAGGAAATTAGCTCAGGCTTAGGCCCTGACAAAGCTAGATCAAGACTAGGAGAAATCTGGTCAATCTCTGTAAACATCTCCTCCTCAGAGAGGCTTCATAGTCCAACACCATGCAACACCCTCATCTTCTCATCCTACTTTTTCTTTCATGACACTTCCTACTTCTTGTAACTACACATTTTTTTTCCTTTTTGGATGGAGTTTCACTCTTGTTGCCCAGGCTGGAGTGCAACGGCACGATCTCGGCTCACCACAACCTCTGCCTCCCAAGTTCAAGTGATTCTCCTGCTTCAGCCTCCCTAGTAGCTGGGATTACAGGCATGTGCCACCACACCCGGCTAATTTTGTATTTTTAGTAGAGATGAGGTTTCTCCATGTTGGTCAGGCTGGTCTCAAACTGCCAACCTCAGGTGATCCGCCCACCGAGGCATCCCAAAGTGCTGGGATTACAGGCATGAGCCACCACGCCCAGCCGTAACGACACATTTATTTGTTGTTTAATGTCAGCCTCCACCACGAGAATATTAGCACAAGGACGGGATTATGATGTTATGTCCTTGATTAACACCAATGCTTAGAATGGAACTTGGCACATAATAGGGCTTCATCTCTATTTGTTGAATGAGTGAATGTAAACAAATGAATGAATGACAGCACACAAGCTCCATTAATACAAGGATAGTGTCTATCTTGCTCACCTCTGTTTCCCCAGGCACACTGCCTGATACAAAGCAAACACTTAATAAACTCTTGTTGAATCAATTAATAACATGCAGGTACATTTTTTCATTGTCAGCATCAACACTAAAACTGTATTTCACTGAGACCACTCATTGTCAGAGCAAGCAGTCACCATGGCACTGCTCAATGTGTGTGTCTGGGGGAGGAAGGCAACAGAGTGGGTGCTGAAGACTTTAAAGGTTGACAGACACGGTTTCAGGAGTATGGTTTGACACTTACCCAGAGGTTAAAACGTGGAGACACCTAGGCAATAGACTACCCCCTTGTCCTGGAGGGGTATGGCAGCTTTCAGGGCATTGCCTTCCTTCCCATTCACTCACTTCTGTATTCTAAATACCATTATTTCACATCATGCAAATCAGAGTCCACAGCCAACCAAATTCCATTACAATGCACAAATTGTACCTTCACTTGCACTTAGGTTCAATTTAGAATTCAAGGGCACTTATGTGGGGGGAAATAACACAAGGCAATTTTTTTTTTTTAATCAAGGGGTTTATTATATTTTTTCTTCAATAGGAATTTAAGTTACTTCATTGATCACTTACTTTGCTACAGAAAACCCTCCAAAATGATAGAAAATAAGCAAAAAGGATCTGATCTTGCCAACTGTTTGATCAAACAGTAAGACTCACGGTGCTGAGCACTCCCAGAAAACCCAGGGCTCCAATAGTGTGGGGCGGGGAAAAGAGAGAGTCTGAAGCCTGGTAGGCATGAACGGGAGTTGCAGAAGAGTCTTTGGGAGGAACCAATTATCAAGAGAGTCAAATTATTCAAAGTTGAAATGAGTGAGAATTTATTCACAACATATGCAGTTCGATGGATGCAATTATGCAAATGACTGAAAAGAGGGCATTTAAAAATAGCAGTAAGGCGGCAGCTTTGGTCTCCAGCATGCTGGATACTAGTCAGAACTTAGCTAAACGTGAGCCCATCTTAGCCCCTTTTATTCCCTTTATTCTTCCTCATAACACCAGAAATTAAAAGGGGGAGGTTCACAGTGTTTTCCTAAAAACCCAGTGGGAAAGGAGTTGACAAACGTCCAGTTGCCTCAGCCCCAACCCCTGGGTCATGAGAACCCCTCCTCTATGCTTCTTTCCAGGGAAAAAATTTGTATTAGCAGAGCTTTAAATACATAGATGTAAATTTCCAGAGATTTCCAATTGGTGAAGTGCTGGGTGATTCCTTCTCTTGCCCTAATCCAGTATATTTGTTGCCGAAGATAAGCTGAGAAACCTTGCCGTTCCAGTACTGTCTTTCCTACGCATACTGTGTAACTACTGTTTTGATTTTCAAGACCCTCATAAAGACGGGCAAAAATGCAGGTGAGAGGGAAGGAACCTCCATGGCTTGAAGCTTGGTGACATGATTTGTTCTCTGGGTTATCAGGCGATCCCAGAACCCAGAGGCTCTGAGCACTCCCAGACTCCAGTCACGACTACCCACCCCGCCCCAAGCTCCCACAGCTGGTGATGTCTCCGGCGAGGACTGCTCACACGGGCCATCAGAACGTTTGCAGCCTTCCTCCCAGCGTCCGCTTCTTTCTGCCCAGGACAGGCTCCTTGCTGTAGCCATGAGGGCGGATTTTCAACTCCACGTAAGGAATGGAGAATTCATGTCCTTTCCAAGGCTCCCAGTTCACCCCCTACATTAAATAAATAAATAAATAAATAAATAAAGCCACATCAAGAAGAGGCTCTTGGGAGGAGGGCAGGGTGGGTTATGGTACAAAGGAATTAATTATTTACCAGTGAAACCACTCCCTCTCTGCTCAGGGGAAAGAGACAGGGGTGATGAGAAGGGAAGGGAGGGCAGGATCCAAACACATGCGCCCTCTGCTGGGCAGCTGGGGTTAGACTGGCTGAGGACTTGGACGATTTGGAAGCTGGCGGTCTCTATGGTGGGAGCAAGTGGGTGTGAGCCCAGGAGGTGGGTGAGGCCAGAGCAGCCACAGAGACAACACAGGGGTCAACCGGGCCGGCAACGGGCAAATTATCTTTGCTTCTCCCTTTTCCTTTCCAAAAAATTAAAGGCAAAAATAAACATATTAATTGGCCAATTGTGTAAAATCATTTTCAATTTAGACTGTTTAGATACTAGCTCTGGAGTAACAAATAGCCTGCTGAACACTAAATTTCATTTTATGTCTTTTGACTGGTGAGTGCAATAATATTTAATTCACTTAATAACCTTGCAACCTGGCCAATAAAAAGCCCAAGTGACCAATTTTATGTATTTTAATTTGTGAGGTAAATAATAAACAAGAAGCTAAATGCCTTGCAGACTGTGAAAAGCGCATTAACCAGATGAATGTCTTTTATTAGCAAATATGGGATGGTTCAGGGCATCCTGGTTGCTCATTTCCAATATTTGAACTCCTATCCCAGGCTTCCCTGAGTCAGCCCACACGCTGCCACCATGATTCATGGGCCAACCTTCCCCAGCTTCCCCGGGGGCAAATTTCTTCTTCCCTTTGAAAAATCACATAAAGATTGGAAGTCCCTGCAGCCTGGTCAGAGCCAAAGTAATCAAAATGTACCTGGACTTTGGATGTGCTAATATTTACAGTAATATTGGTACAAGGTGAGTTCTGACGAGGTGGCTTCCTGGAGGCTTAGGATCAGGGCTGTGGATGGGAAATTAGAAACCTAGGATGGGGGACTCAGGGTTTGTGGAGGGGAGAGGATTAATGATGAGCAGAGACAAAGATGCAATTTTCAAGAAACTGTGAGGGAGCAGGCAGGAAGTGCCCCGCAGCTGTCAGAGTCAGGATGATGCACTGGAGCAGAGGAGGCTTGAGAAATAGCAGGTGGGACAGTTTCAGAGCAATGTGGGGAGAGGACCCCTCCTGGACCCCTGGGACCTGGGTATACACTCCCAATGTGGAGAGACTGGTCTAGCTCAATGTTCTGGGCAGGCTTTGAGTGAAGTGAACCCAAGAGTAGGTCTGACCTAAGGCACAAAATACTGTTTTCCTGGTGATCAAAGGACTTGAGACAAACAGTTTTTTTTGTTTGTTTGTTTGTTTGTTTGTTTGAGACAGGGTCTTGCTCTGCCACCTGGGCTGGAGTGCAGTGGCTTCATCATGTCTCACTGCAGTCTCAACCTCCCAGGCTCAAGTGATCTTCCCATCTCAGCCTCCCTAGAAGCTGGCACTACAAGTGCACACCATGATGCTCAGCTAATTTCTATATCTTTTGTAGAGATGGGGTTTCACGATGATACCCAGGCTGGTCTCAAATTCCTGAGCTCAAGCAATCAGCCCACCTTAGCCTCCCAGAGTGCTGGGATGACAGGCATGAACCACCGTGCTCGGCCAAAAGAAATAGCTCTTGTTCAACTAGGAGAAAAACTAGAAAAAAGTAGGCAGTGTTTGTTATAAACTGAATGTTTGCATCTCTTCAAAATTCATGTAGTAAAGCCCTAACCACCCCCTACCAACATGATGGTATGTAGAGGGGGCCTCTGGGAGGTAATAAGGTTTACATGAGACCATGAGGTGGAGCCCCCATCATGGTACACATGCCCCTATATGAAGCAGAGATCAGAGCTCCTTTCTGTCCACCATATGAGGACATACAGCCACAGTCAGCCATCCACAAGCCAGCACGGTCCACCAACAAGAATCAAATCTGCCAGCACCCTGATCTTGGACTTCCCAGCCTCCAGAACTGAGAGAAATAAATGTCTATGGTTGAAGCCACCTGGTCTGTGGTATTTTGTTACAGCAGCCGGAGCTGACAGTGTCCATGTGTGAACTAGTGAAATGAGACAGTGTGTGGGGCACATCATCTGTCATTACATGGCCGTGGGCAGCTCAAGCTTTCCCTGTACCTGCCCCTAGGCAAGTGTGCAGCACTGGGAATGCAAAACAAGAGGGCCGTGGCCATCAGGAAGGGGAGGCCACAACCTCAAGGCCATGGAGCCTGGAGGAGCAGCTCTACTGCTTTGACTGGAAGCTTCAGAAGGAGAGGGGCTGCCAGACTGGCCTGGAGGGTGTCCCTTTGGAAGCCGAATGTGGGCACACCCTGGGACAGAAAAGACATTCACCTGTCACCTACCTCACTGTGCTTGGTCTCCCCATATCTGCCATTGGGGTTGGCCAAGTGGCAGTTCTTATACCACCAGCCACCATGATGTGTCAGGGCACAGTTGCTGAGTGCAATATCGTTGTCTCTGTCAAAAGTTGTAAACTTCCATCCATTGTGGTAAGTAAGAGCATCCCCTGCAGAAGAGAAGAGACAGAGGTGAGAGCCCAGGGTTAGCCACCAAGGAGATGATCAAAAGAGGACCCAGCAGGAAGATCTCTAGGCATGAAAATGCCAAGGATGCAGCCAGTCACGTCACAGGTAGTCACTGCTCTCTCAAAACAGCCCAAATGGGAACATGACACATGTGAACAGGCTCTTTTTCCTGGCCTGTACCCCAACTTCAGGCCTGTTTCTCCAACAGTCCTCATAGCGTTTTCACTTTGGAAGCTCCACAGTGAGATCAAACATCCAAACATAACAACTCTCCCCAAGTCCCTGACCACGCCACACACAAGAGCACCACTCTCCACTCTCCCCCCTCTGCCTTGGGTCCACTCTTCTCCCCACCACCCAGACCTGGAACCTGGAGCCATGTTTGACAATCCCTTCATACCCTTTCTCAAGCCCTCCCTCCTGCAGATCACTCACATACACCCCTACGTCTCTGCTCCCATGACACCCACCCTCGGCCTTCTCTCATCCTGGGTCTGTGTTAACAAAACAGCCTTCTCTCTGGCTTCTTGCCTGCCAGCCTCTCTGGAGTTTAGACATCCATTTTCATCACCTCAGGCCTAACAGTCTACTTCGTACCACAAGGAGGTGAATTCCTCTTCCGTGCCTTGCAGGCCTGTAGGTTGGCTGTGCCCTGTGCACAATCTTGCATCCCACCATCTCCACCACGCACCCTCCAGTGTGGACCAGCCCACCTTCCAGGGGATTTCTCTCTGCCCTCATCTGTCCAAATCCCAACCATCCTTCAAAGCCTAGCTCAGGCCCACTTGTAAGGAAGATTCTCCTTATTGGTCCTCCCATGCACCCTCCTAACACACACACAAACACACGCACACACGCACACACACACCCCTATCACACACAAATATCCCTGAACTTCCAGAGCCCTTCTGGAGACACATGTAAAATTCAGTCCTTCATTACATCCCATCTGGAAAACTGCTTTAATTATTTTGCTTGTGTATCTCCTGTTTCCCTATCATATTTGTCATCCTTTTATAAACTTTCTTTTCCTGCTCATAAAAGGCAATAAGGGCCCATACCAATCACAAGCTTCATCAAGCTTTGTTCCTGCAATAAGGATTCTTACATTTATATCTCAGCTCTGAGTTTAGCAGTCTTCTTCACATGTGCATTCTCATTTCATTCTCACAGCAAACCTGTGAGGTGGGCAGGGCAGCTCTTGGTCCCATGAGGAAACAAATTCAAAAAGGTTTGACTCTAGGAACTTATTAAGGTCCCACAGTCCACAAACAGCAGAGCTGGGACTCAAATCTCTGTCCTGAGATTCCAAGTCCAGGGTTCTTTCTGACACACCAATCCACCTATGGCTTCCTTGTTTCATTGGGGGGCTTCATCTATCAATGGTTGTTCAAGTGGGGTTCCCAGACCAGCAGCGTCCACATCCCCTGGGAACTTGTTAGAAATGCAAATTGGCCAGGCGCAGTGACTCACACCTGTAATCCCAGCACTTTGTAATCCCTGCAAGGCCGAGGCAGGCCCATCACAAGGTCAGGAGTTGGAGACCAGCCTGGCCAATATGGTGAAACCCTGTCTCTACTAAAAATACAAAAATTAGCCGGGTGTGGTGGTGCATGCCTGTAGTCCCAGCTACTCTGAAGGCTGAGGCAGAAGAATCACTTGAACCCGGGAGGTGGAGGTTGCAGTGAGCCGAGACCATGCCACCACACTCTGGCCTGGGTGACAAAGCGAGACTCCATCTCAAAAAAAAAAAAAAAAAAAAAAGAAGGAGAAAAGAAAAGAAAAATGCAAATTATTTGGCCCCAGCCCAGAACTACAGAACAGGAAACTACAGGGTGGGCCCTGGCAATCTACACCTTGACAAGCCCTTCAGATGATGATCTGACGCAGTACAGTGTGAGAACCTCTGTTCTACAACTTCACTCATTTGATTTTAGGGAACATTTTCTGAACACCTGCTATGGAGCAGCACATGCTTGGCTCTGTGAACACAAAAATGAGGAGGTCCTTGCTCTCAAAAACGTTTTTGGAGTGAGTTGGGTGAACATGCAGAGTTGGTAGCATATGTTAAAAGGGAAGGTCCTAATTTGCCCCTCCAAGTCTGCAATCTCACCAGCAGCTCACTTATACCTCACCCGGAAAAAGCATGAGAATTCCCGGGCCACAGAGGCCACTTCCACACAGACACAGCAGATGGGTCTGTCTCCAGTAGTTTTCTCCAGTCCAAGAAAGTTATATTGTCATGCTAGTCATACATATTTCCTCCTCCCTCCAGACTTCCTACAGAAAGTTAACCACAGCTTGAAATAACGTGCAGTGTCTCCCTTAGTAACCTTCTTTAAATGAGCACAGCTTACCTAATTTACATAGAAGGTTCCCAGGGCCGCTTTCTAAGAATCTGTGCAGAGGCTCTCTTAAAGACATGTTTGTGATTATCTAAACCTGGGCACTGGGATAAAGAAATGTAAAGCAGGTGTTCACCCAAATGTGGGAGGTCTTTTTCTGCAGAAGGATTTTCTACCTTTTAGAAACTGAAGCCATCCTAACGTTCAGAGTGTAGAGAGTGAGAACGAGGACTGGAGGGGTTCATGGCAGGCCCATGAAGGGTCTGCACCCAGACTCAGAGGGGATCAAGCTGGTCACCATCCATCTCATCAAAATGTCCCTCTGAGACCCACTCTCCCCCTCTAGGATTCACCAGGATGGGAAAGATGGCCCAGGCAGCTGCATCTTCAAAGATCAGGAGAAGCCATTAACATCACATCCTGTCAGTCACACACAGACACAGTACTGTGTGTCTGAACCTTGAATGTCTTTTATTTCAGGATTAAGAAAAGGTGATTACAAATGATTTGTGCCATTTCTAGCTTTCCCTTTTGTCCATGTACCCATTTTTTTTTTACTATTATTTTTCTTTTTTTTTTTTTTTTTTGAGGCGGAGTCTCGCTCTGTCGCCCGGACTGGAGTGCAGTGGCCGGATCTCAGCTCACTGCAAGCTCTGCCTCCCGGGTTCACGCCATTCTCCTGCCTCAGCCTCCCGAGTAGCTGGGACTACAGGCGCCCGCCACCTCGCCCGGCTAGTTTTTGTATTTTTAGTAGAGACGGGGTTTCACTGTGTTAGACAGGATGGTCTCGATCTCCTGACCTCGTGATCCACCCGTCTCGGCCTCCCAAAGTGCTGGGATTACAGGCTTGAGCCACCGCGCCCGGCCTTTACTATTATTTTTCAAGTGCCAGCATTTAAAAATCCATCCCTGGCCCCAACCCACTAAATGTTTCCAGAGCTCCCCAGTCACATTTCCAAGTGCCTCCAGGGTGGGACCCATCCCTGGTTGTGCTCCCACTGTGGCCCATGCAGGTGGGACTTGAAATCAGCTGTAAATAATTGGTTAGCCCTAGAATTCATTCTGCACCATTCTGAATGCCTAGCTCTTTATGTTTTCATTATGATTTCTAAATAGATGAATAGCATCTTAAAGGTGGAGCTCATAAGATGCTCCCCGCCCCCACTCAAAGACTCAGAATCAGAAACTAAATTTACACATCATTACCTTGCTGGAATTTGCTTCATGAAGGGAAAATGGGCTTTCTGATAAGACTTGAGTGGAAGTCAAAAGTTGAGGGCCCACCTGGACAGTCTCAGCCTTAAGCCACACATTCCTGCCAGGCTGCATGCATGTCAGTTCTAATCAGAGCTAAAATGATGATAGAGGCTGGGGAGAGCTGGTGCGTGCAGGGAGGTATCAAAATGTTCACCTTCCATTTGAACGCCATGTCCTCTAAACAGTGCCTCAGCACTCAAGACATGAGTAGCCAGGAGCTTTCTAAATTCTGAAACCCTCCTCACAGACGATCAGCGTACATAAGGAATGTTAAGACTTCACTAATGCTACCATTGTAATTCAGAATTTAAAAGCGGGAATGACAGTACACATGGGAAGATTAGATCGCTGCCTAAATGCTGTGTGAAAGTCTCCTATTAAAAAATAAATTCTATTAAAAAATACATCCTCTACTGGCTGGCACTGTTGGCCTGAACAACCTTAGAACAGGAATTATCCCCTCACTGCAGGTAACATGCAAACAGACTACCTGGGAGGAGAATTAAAACAATTCCCAAACATGTTGACTCCCTTTCAGTCTCTTTCCCATTGGCATCAGTTCATTTGCTGGATCATTTTAGCACAGGCTTCAGAAAAGGCAAATGGTAATGGCCAAGGGAAAGGAAATGTGCAGCCTGGAGGACAGGCCCGAGTGAGGCTCATGACCAGGAGGCCACGGAGGGCACTGGGTTTCAGGGAGAGATGTGGAGCACAGGGGCCAAAGAAAAACACCCAACTTCATATTTTGTACAGGGAGGGTCCCACACTCGGAGCTTATGTAGACTTCTTTAACCTGAGAAGGAAAAGCTGAGGCTAACTGACGGCCATGATGAAGAGCAGACAACAGGGTACTGGGAACCAAAGAAATGATCAGATGGACTCCATGCTGACTGAAGAGGCCCAAGGGTTCTGGGGCAGACTGGAATGTGTATACTCTGTTATACCAGAGGGTTGGAAGAACCTGGAATAAGCTGTCAGGAACATAGTCTGATCTCATTTAGAGATGGGGTGGGAGGATATGGGCAGTGTGCTTAGTCATACAAAAGAGCATCTTTAAATCCCCTCTCATTCAGTTAATATCCTCATAATCATATGAATGTCCATCTATGTTTCCCAATTGTATTATAACTGTCTTTTTCTATACCTGACTTTCATGTTTTATACAGTCATGCCCTGCATAAGAACATTTCAGTTAACAAGGGGCTGCATATACGACAGTGGTCCCATAAGATCGCAATAAACCTGAAAATTACCCAGTGACATCACAGCTGTCGTAAGGTCGCAGACCAATGCATCACTCATGTGTTTGTGGTGATGTTGGTGTAAACAAACCTACCAGTCATACAAAAGTCTTGCACATATAATTATGTACAGTAAATAATACTTGATAATGATAAAACAATTATGTTACTGGTTTATGTGAATAATACCATACTTTTTATTGTTATTTTAGAGTGTATGACTACTTATCAAAAAAAAAAACATCCTGTAAAACAGCCTCAGGCAGGTCCTTTGGGACGTATTCCAGAAGAAGGCATTGTTATCACAGGAGATGACAGCTCCATGTGTGCTATTGCCCCTGAAGACCTTCCAGCGGGACAAGATGTGGAGGTGGATAACAGTGATATTGATGATCCTGACCCTGTGCAGGCCTAGGCTAATGTGTGTGTTTGTGTTTTAGTTTTTAACACAAAGGTTTAAAAAGTAAAAAATAAAAATAAAAAATGTTTAAATAGAAAAAAAACTTACAGAATACGAACATAAAGAAAGAAAATATTTTTGTACGGCTGTACAATGTGCTTGTGTTTTAAGTGAAGTGTTACTCCAAACGAGTCAAAAAATTGAAAAACATGTTAAAGTTTATAAAGTAAAACAGTTACAATAAGCTAAGGTTAGTTTTTACTAACGAAGAAAGAATATTTTTAAATACATTTAGTGTAGCCTATGGGCACTGTTTCTAAATTCGACAGGAGTGTACAGTCATGTCCTGGGCCTTCACATTCGCTCACCACTCACTGACTCACCCAGAGCAGCTTCCAGTCCTGCAAGCTCCATTCATGGTAAGTACTCTGCACAGACTGACCATTTTTTATCTTTTATACCATATTCTCACTGTGCCTTTTCTATGTTTACATATATTTAGATCCATAAGTATTTACCATGGTGTTACAATTGCCTACAATATTTAGTAACAAGCCATACAGGTTTGTAGCCTAGTAGCAATAGGCTACACCATATACCTAGGTCTATAGCAGGCTCTGCCATCTAGGTCTGTGTAAGTGAATTCCATGTTTGCACAACGATGAAATGCCTATCAATGCAGTTCTCAGAATATATCCCTATTGTTAAGCAACACATGACTATGTTATGCTTCAAGTGCATGTAGCACAGCCTGTCTCCAGCCCATGGAGACCTAGGACTACTGAGGAAAGAAGTGACAGTATCCAAAGGCAGCAAGGATCTTCTAGCTGCAATGCTTTTTTTTCAAGGATTGTCTTTTCCCTGAAATAATTCTTTGCATGCTTTTTCTCACCCAACCCCTACTCAGAATCCTGGAACAGTTTCCTCATGTCTGTAGCCAAAATGCCTCATACTCTGGTAGGTGCCTACCCCTCCCTCTTTGTCTCCTCCCATGTCACCATGTCACCAAACTCACACTTTCATTCACCCCTATGGAACCTATTTGGGTCTCAGGGACTATTATGTAAGATACTAAACATCCGTAAGATTATGTATATAGAAAAGTCCTGCTAGCAATTTCATTTTTTAACTCTCCTACTCTGTACCAGGCTCTGAGATAGGCCCTGGGAAGTAAGAACAAATGCAAAATTCATTTGACTATTGTTTAAATGAAATTATAAGATCTCAAAGAAAGGTTTGCATTCACAGTTGGCCACCCCAGCTCATGGCCCCAGACACTCAGAAGTTCTGTTCACGGTCTTCTGCCATCAGGGCTCCTTGAGTAGACAATCTTGAGAAGTCCAGCAAGGCTGTGAGATAAACTCCAGCGTTCTTTGCTCCACTCAGTTCCCACTCACCCCGAAGCCCCCAGGCCTGGAGAGCCCTCTCCTTCCTTCCACTCGAGTTTCCCCCGTTTTGCAGATCCAACTCCCCCCAGTTGTTTCATCCTCCGTGTGCCCACCTTCTCCACACTCCTGCAGCTCTTTATGTTTCTTAACCCTTATGTGACTGTCTGCAAAAGTTACTTTCTTTTGTTTTCACCTATCTACATTTAAGTCTAAGGAGAGAGACCGCCATGTCTTATACAGTCAGTCAATCTGGCTGGTAACACATTCCTCTATAAATACACCAAAGTCAAAAACATGCAAATGTCAAAACACAGGCTTACTTGTTAGGGTTTAAAAACCATAAATACAGCTTTTAAAATATTAGTATTAAAACAATAACCACACCTCCCCCTCTTACACAAAATATTTAATTTACTGGTATCATTCCAGCATTTCAGTCATGTTGCTTAATTTTGTTCTTTTTCTTCACAACCAAACACACCAGCAACTGGCTTAGCCCCAATGAGCAGCTACTAGAGGATAAAAGTTCCCCTACTTTCCACTGAACTGCTCATTTGTGTGTTGTCACAATTGAATTAAGTTAATGAGACCCATACTTATTATTTGAATCAGCACTTTCATTGTTCTGTTTTTATAGCAAAGTGCCACCAAAGGCTCAAATAATCACACACACACACACACACACACACACACACACACACACTACTGTGCAAAGATGACAGCCACACTGCTAAAGCTGAATGAAAGACTGACAAGCATCAATAAATTGTTCAGAATATGGGCTCATCAGCTAATATACAACAGCCTGAATAAGAGGAGCACAAGAGGAGGGTTTTTATTGGGCGGGGGGGAGGGGGTTGTGACATATAACATACACAATTTCCAATTTTATGGTGGTCAAGGATTGCTTTAACTGCTTGCTCACTCCTGATCCCCTGCAGAGAGTAGGGCCTCCACTGTCAATGAGAACAATTCACCTCCACAGAATAATATTCCACCCCCCAGATCAGTGGCATACAGCAAACCAACCCTTATACAACAGACAGCAAGAGACCTTTGCAGTAAGAAAACATTTTTTCTCACCTGCTGTGCCTCTGTATTTCCCAACTGTCAGCTTATACCGCTCCTTGCTGGAGGCCACTTGGAAGAAATCATATATAGCATAGGCGGATTCATTGGCAGTCTGTAAATCCACTCTCACCTCATACCGCGTTGGAGTGCCGGTGGTGAGGTTGTGTAGCTTGTCAAGTCCTAAAAGTAAAAAACGGAATTCCAACACCCAATCCACCCATGTGTGCGACTGAGTACTCAATATGTGCGTCTGAGGCTTTCAGGACCTAAAGTCACTTTAGTCTTTACCTTCTCTGCTAATAAGAGGCAGTCTCAGCACTTTCTCTTTCGGGGACTCATAGTCACGCTAAGGAGTGTGGAGACCATGTTCTATGGAAGGAAGCAGTGAGGGGTCAGGGTAACCCCAGAAGGAATCTGCCTCCATTGGCTCCATCCCTCTAAAACAGAAGCAGTTGTATTTATCATCCATTTATTTCACCAAGTAGGAGGGCGGGCAACGACTCATCCTAAGATCCCTGAAGAGATTTTATACTGAACAAACCACAACATCATCTACTCTATTAGACACTGGGTATCTGAATCATGACATTTTCATTCCTAATTTCCCAATTCATGCTTTTGGCTATTTCCCTCTCTGTGAACATCTGCTCCAGAGGAGAGCAGAGGGAAAAGGGGGAAAACATTGCCCATAATGCCTGGCCACAGCAACAGAATTTTAGAGACTGCTAGAGTGACCTTCCAGTAATGACCCAGCATCCCAATCCCTGAACTTTTTTTCTACTACTGTGCCTTCTAAGATCTTCAGGCTGCAGGCAGTCCTGCAGCGCTTAAATCAGCATAAAACCCCTGTGACCACCCTACCTTTCAACAAGTTCAGAGTGCAGGAGAGCCTTCCCATCAACACGCCCACCAAGACCCTGCTCGGCACAGTCCTCTGTCTCCCTGCCACTGGGGCCTCTCTGTGAAGGTGGTGAGCTTCCCTAAGCCTCCTAGCTAGCTTGTCCTGGGAGAAATCACCCCCTACAGCCCCAGCCTCCTGGATTCCAAGATCATACCAAGCCAGAACTCCTTCGTGGGGTCCCCAAAGCCTTCCACATAAGTCCTCCATCGCTTGAAGAAATCCAGCTGCCCAGTGTTCCTCCTCTGGAAGACCTGAGAAGGGAGATGAACACTTCACTCTGACCCTCCAAACAGATATACGTGCTGGGAGACAAGAGAAAACCAAGAACTTGCTCATACACTGCCTTCCTCCAGCTAGCATGCCTTTCTTTTTAGAGAGGCTTTTTATTTATATGTCAGTAGATTCAGTATATTAATAAGCATTATTTATATGTACAGTAGTATGTCAGGTACTAAGGCGTGTAGAGCAAAAGCAGAGAAGCTTCCTGCCCTCAAGAAATTTCAGTTCTTTCCATTATTTGTGTGATTCAGTTGCTAGTGTGGATTGTCTAGGGCAAGACATTCCAGACCTCTGCCAATTCTCACATGTAACTTTCAACACCCATTTGACTCAATTGGGGCACATCACATTTATAGCATCTTTTTTCCCCTTTTCTCAAATAGTTTGAGAGTAGGAATTATTTTTTAATTCACCTGATTCTTAGCACAGCGATTAATACTTATGGAGAAAAATGTTCACACAAGTATTTACTGAGCATCTACTATGCACTAGGCAATATGCAAGATAGCGTGCAAAGTGAATAAATCAGAAATGGTCCTTTCCCTCCTGGAGCTAACAGTTCAGTAAATACAATTACTAAATTAAACAATTTTAAAATGCAGTTAAAATTGTAATAAGGGCTATGAGGGAAAGATGGAACAGAACTGCAAGAGCGTAAAACAGGAGGACCTGACCAAGGAGCCAAGAAACCACCCCCAGGACATGGCTGAGCTGCAGGATGAGTAGGAGTGGTCAGGCAAGAGCACGGGGAGCAATGTTGGGGCTGCTGAGGGCTGAGGAAGGGATGGAAAGGGAGGCTGAGAAGATGACAAGAGTCAGTCCTGGTAAGCTTTTAAAAGAGATTGTTGAAGACATTGGTCCAGGTAAGAACAATGGAAATTATTGCAGAGTTTTAAGCAGGAAATGAGATCCGATCAGGTTCATCTCTATCTGTGGTGTATGGAATGGACTGGTCAGGGGTAAGAGTGGAAGTGAGATGACTAGTTAGGAGACCACTGTAGAGTGCAAATGAAGGGGGACAGTAGCTTGGATGAGGGATGCCCTGAGGATAGACGGAAGTGGATAGAAGGTAAAGTTGACAGGGCTGGTGACAGAATGTGGAACTGAAAGAGGAGGAAGTCAAGGTAAGATAAGTTTCTTATAGTTTGGGCTTGCAGATGACTCTTCCCTCAGCTATTCACTGAGATAGGAGATTCAGAGAGGACAGGCTGTAGCTTTTGGGGTTTTTTTGTTGTTGTTGTTGTTGTTGTTGTTGTTTGTTTTTTGAGATGGAGTCTCACTTCACTGCCCAGGCTGGAGTGTAGTGGTATGATCTTGGCTCACTGCAACCTCCACCTCCCAGGTTCAAGGGACTCTCCTGCCTCAGCCTCCCGAGTAGCTGGGATTACAGGCACATGCCATCATACCCAGCAACTTTTTATATTTTTAGTAGTGACAGGGTTTCACCATATTGGCCAGGCTGGTCTTGAACTCCTGACTTCATGATCCACACACCTCGGCCTCCCAAAGTGAAAGTGTGAGCCACCGTGCCTGGCCGAGAATAGGTTTTATGAGTGGGTCATGAGCTCATTTGGGGATGTGGTAAGTGTGAGTTATTTCTGAGGTATGCTGGTGAATGAAAATATCACAGAGCAATTGGATGTAAGGGCTGGAGTTCTAAAGAGAGGTCTAGGCTAGACTTATTAAGGTAGAGTGTGTCTCAGGCAATGCTAGGAGTTCACCGAGTCCCAGTTCACTTTCTTCTTCCCAGGAACACAGGAGGATGTCCATTTACAGCTTCCCCTGCATTCAAGTTGGAGCCATGTGACTGTTTGCAGCCAAAAGGCTGTAGGTGGGAGCCTTTTGTGTGTGGGTGGGTTCTCCACACTCTCTCTTCTACTGCCATGCACCACAGGGCCATGGGAAAGGCCACACACTGAAACAGCAGAACTATGAGATGGAAACAGCCTGAATCCATGAGTCACACTTGTAACTGGCTGCCAAACCTGCATAACACATTGCACACATGAGGAAAATACATTGTGTTTGTTCAATTGCTGGAATTTAGAGTTGGTTTGTTACTGCAGCATAGCCCATTCTATCCTAGTTAGTGCAGAGAAGCATGGGACCCAGAGGAGGGTAAAATGAAGTCATGGGAAAAGATGAGACCACGTAGGAAGAAAATGGGAACTGAAAAGATAAAGTGGCCTAGAATCAAGCCTTGAGGACATCCAATATGTATAACGAAGAAGGACAAATCCATTAAGGAAAGAGAAGAAGGGGCAACAGAAGTGGAGAAAAAGAAACTAGAAAAATATGGAATCACAAAAGCCACAAAGAGAAAGGTGTGGTCAGTAGTGTCAAGTACCGATGAGAGGTCAAGGAACAGGAGGTCAAAACCATCCCTAGAATTTAGTGGCACAGAAATCACTGGTGATTTTACCTAGGGCTGTGTCAGTGTGAGATATGGACAGAAGCCAAACTGAAACGGACCAAAGAATGAGTGAGAAGCAAGAAAATGGAGGCAGAGTTGGGTGCCATTCACCAAAGTGTGGACTGCTTTCTTTTCAAAAATTCCTCTGTTTGGAGAAGGAAGGCACTGTTCCAGTCACAGTAAATTGGATTCTTTTATAGGAAGTAAATCTGAAAAGTACCTACACACACCTGTGTACACTATTGAAATTGATAACACATGTAATTCCACATGACCTTGAGAACCAAGCTGAACGCCATCCTAGTTAACCTCAGGAACGATTCCCACTAACCAAAGACTGGAATTGCATTTCTCTCTCTGCCTATTTTTCTTTGCATTCATTCAGATGCAGAAGCCCCAACACAAAATCTAATATCCCTCCTTTCCACTAGACTTCACAGCATGTGCCTTGAAGTAAAACACATTATCTTGAATTTATAAGGTAAACCGCCTGACATTTGTGCATTCTTTATATTTTTCTCTGGAAAGAGAAAGGGAGGGAGGAGAGAGTAGGTTACCCTGCAGCAATGCTGAAAGCTCCACATGGGAATTTATATTTAACTCCTTCCAAAGCACCCATCCATGTTTGCTGGCCAAGGAGTGGGGCACCATGGATGCAGAAGGCTCCAGGCTCCAAGTCAGACCACAGCCACTTCCTGGGCAGGGGATGGGTGGGGATTTCTGAGGCAGCCTCTTCTATTCCTGACCCTCGGCCAGCTCATGGTAAAACAGGAATGGAAGGGAAGAGAAGAGCCTACCTCATAAGACTGCTGGGAGGACTAAATGAGACACCACATAAAATGTTCTATAAATGGGCAAGAGCTGCCGAACAGAATATAGGAAAGATCACGGCAAACAGTTAACACCGCGTTAACATTGTTGCTCTCTTTCCCCTTTGCTCAAGGATCCATCTTTTACAGATGCCCTATTTCCTTCTTGGCTTCCTCACTTTTTTTCACTCATTTATTCACTTAGACGACAATCATTTTGTGAGCATCTGTTGAGTGCTGGCCCTGGAACAAGTATTTATGATGCCATTTGACAGATGTGAAAGTCCAGAAAAGCGAGTATCCAGAGTGCTACAGCTAATCACTGATACAGAGACCACACATAAACCTTATCTTTCTGTCAGAACGTTCAAAAATACCAGCCCTACTGAATCTGTTTCGCAAACAGCATTTCCAAAGACTCTGAGAACTTGCTAATTTCCTAACACGGTGCCTGATCCCACCCCTTCCTTGAGACTCTTGTTGTACCGTGGACAGTGGAAATTTAGGACAGACGTAGCACTGATGTATGGCTCCACATACATCAGGTCAAATCACGTTCCCACCACAAGGTCAGGCTCAAATCCAATCCAGCCCTCCTAGGATGCATTACAAAGGTATTTGGTCTCTATCTCCAATCAATGAACCCAGTGCCCAAGCTTGATAGGAGCTTTCCAGCGATGTGTGTGTGTGTGTGTGTGTAACAATACTTCATCTGGGCCAGGGAAGCTTCCAAAAATGATTCTGGTGCTCTTTGCATCACTGTTTTGAACCAGAACCAGCTCTATACTTACTAGCTGTGTCCTTGGGCAACCTTGACAAGCCTCACTTTTCCAAACTGTTAGATTAACATGTTAACAGCCTCTCTGTCACAAGCTTAAATCAAGGCTTCAGCAAGGTCATTAATCATAGTAAATCATAAAGTAGTTAAGCCAGACCGTGGCACACAGAGATATAAGAAGTTGTTATGATCTCTCAATAAATGTTGGTTTGCATTTTATTATATCCGTTTCCAAATGAACGAACCCACAGGGACCATTGATGCATCTGGATCAGGCAGCCTTAACTGACTCACTCAGAATCTAAGCCATCAAATCTCATTTGATGAGATGAAAACACCCTATAATGAACTATTAGGGTATCATAAAACCCCCTTACCAAATAAGTTTCAAAGGGGGGAAAAAAATCCTCTTCATGTCTGGTTCTATACTAGAGTGGTCATTGCATTTTAGAACTTATTCAATGCCCTGAACGACTAAATACAGAGAAAAAAAGTCAAACTTGCATTGAAATGTCTGTGGAAAGAGCCTCTAATGCAGCCCTTAAGACTTTCAAGATGGAAAACAACGATGGAAATATTTGAGACATTAAGTGTTCCCTGATGTTCTTTCCAGCCTCCCACCAGTGGCAGAGTTTACCTCAGGGCACAGTTCTTCTGGTCTGTTCTTCAAATTGAGTTCCTGCTGCTTGGGATGGAAGAATTACCATAAAAGGATTTTAAAAGCTCAATAAAACAGAGAAACTGACTATGGGTCATCCTTCAGTGACAAAGGACTCTTGAAATCCCCCCAAAAAACTATGACAACTGTGAGTAAAATGTTTTGTGGGGAAGTTTTCAGGACTCCATGTTTTCTGGAGCATGGTGCCTTTAAGTAAAACCCTGAAGAACCTCAGTTCATGCATGACCCCAGAAGTCTGGCTCAGAAAACAAGACTTGGGGTGGGGTTGGGGCTGGGGAGGGTCAGAATGCACAGTGGTTTTATTATTTCTGGAACCAATCTCTGTGTTTGAGGAGGGGTCATTTCCATGAGCAGGATATAAATGGCAAGCTCCTTGGGGGCAGGGATTTCCATTGGTTTGGTTCACTGCTGGATCTTGAGTACATGAAACAGTGCCTGACACATAGTAGGCACTCAATAAATATTTGTGCAGTAAGGCATGACTATTCCAGGGCAGACAGACTGACAGATCTCTTTCTAAATGTTGCCCCAGATAAACGCCTCTTTCTCTGTGGGAGCTTGGCTTACAAAAAGGCCACACTAGACAATACAAACATCCTGCCAAAGGTCAATTATGGGCACAAAGGCAGGAAATTGGGCTGCAGGCCTGAAGGGACAGAATGCTTAGCCTTACAATGGTGCTGATGAAAAGCAGCAGGTACAGCCCTGTGGGTCTGGTCCGGCAGAGGACCTCCCAAGTTACATTCTGTTCTGTTGTTTTTTACATCAATCGGGAATTTCCCCCAACCAATCCAATTACTGCCTTTCAACCGTCAGATGCCGCTGTGCAGATAATAAGTTTTCTTCATTGAAGCTCATCAGATGGTATCTTTTTATTCATGGCTGCTCAAGTATCTTTGGTTTCTCAGGCCCCTGAGTGAATGTGTAAATGAATAAGGTTTGAGCACTATGAGATGATGCTCTCTCTTTCCCACAGTGAGTTGCGGAGGCACAGCAGGTTAAGGCTGCAAGGTAGCTTGGAGCAGTGAGAGTCTTTATCATTCAGGCACAGGAAGAAAAGGGGCAAGGGGAGATGGAAGGATCAGACTGCAACCCTCAAAAGCAGCTCATCATACAACTGGATGAGGCTGCTGCAATCAAAGAAGCTGCCATGTGGTTTAGGCAGACAATGGCCCGAGAGAATAAAACGTCTACACAGAAGAGGGACAATTAGAGCATTGCCCGAGTTTCCGTCTTTCAGGCTTTAGTCTTTCCAATCAAAATTTCAAAGGCCTTGTTGCTGTACTGTGGAGCCAGGGTACAGAACTTGGACAACAGACTCCAGTTCAGAGGACTGAACTCCCCAGACAGGCTATGCATTTGCATTTTGGATGACCTGAGATGAACTCACTGAGAAGACCAATGAGTTAGGAGGCTGGAGTCTTGAAATCTGGTCCCAGCTTTGTCATTCTTGTATGACTTAGGTCAAGTACTTCTTTCTGTGGGCCTCACTGTCCCTATCTGTAAAATAGGAAAAACAATCCTCTCTCACTCTAAAGCTGTTGTGTGAGGGTCATATGTTCAAAGTGCTTTGAAGAAGGTAAAATATAGGTAATACATACATATAAGGCATTACTAGATGATGATCAACCCACAAGCCTTCATAGTCATCAGCCTTAGTCTAACCAAGCCTGTTCTAGGACAGGGAATAAGTACTAGGCTCTATCCTTACAGTGGGTTGGTGTCAGAGGCATTTGAACCAGAGCCATCTTGAGTGAGTGCTAAGACAATGAGGCTGGGACTTGCTGGGCTGCATTCCCAGAAAGTTAGGTATTCCGAGCCTCCAGATGTTTATGGTTAAGGGAACAGATTGACAGTGTTTACTAAACAGACCCAGACTTAGGAATGTCCTGATATCCTGATATCTTGAGAACAGAAGCACTCCTAATTTTGCTTTAAATATAATAATATTGATTCTTGCAAAATACAGTAATTAAGAAAATTAATCCTCTATCACAAACCCTTGTAACAGAGCACATCTCCTCAAGATCTTTTTTTATCCTATATATAAACAAGTATCGTACCTAGGGTGCATGCATTCCTCCTTACTTTCAGAAACGCCCTACTCTGTCTATGGAGTAGCTGTACTTTCACCACTTTACTTTCTTAATAAATCTGCTTTTGCTTTGCACTGTGGACTCGCCCTGAATTCTTTCTTGCATGAGATCCAAGAACCTTCTCTTGGGATCTGGATGGGGACTGCTTTCCTGTAACATTGAGATCTCTCTAAAAACAGCAACAAGCCACCAAAACTCCTCTCTTCCATGGGTGGAGAAGAAATAGGGCTCCAAACACTCTGTGGAGCATCCATGACCGGCATCCTGGGCTGAGAAGCAAGGCCCTACACAGAGCTCCCCCGGGTTCTGCGTGACTCACAATCCAGCCACCTCCGTCCGTGTCCATGTCGCAGTACACCTGCAGGGGCTGGCTGGCATCGCCGTGCAGGTAGATGGTGTACAGACCACTGGCGGCATTGCTGTTCTGCTGAACCTGACTGCAGTCCGAAGGATGTGGGAAACGGGCACCAACTGGGAGCCAAGCAGAGAGAGTGTTGTTAGGAGCAGGGCAAGGAGGAAAGAGGTGGAGTTTCTCCCTATGTTAAGGCAATTTATTTTGTTTGGAAATCATTTCATAACTTCCTACTTTAGCTTCTTCCAACTCTTCACTCATATCTTATTTTTCTCTTCAACTCCCCAAATGTACCAGGAAAAAGTCAAGTTCACATCACCTCCTTCCCCAACTCAACTGCCCCACAAAATAACACTCTCTTTCACTCCTCTCTTTAGCCTCCCCACTGTGGGATGGATTTCTTTTGAACACATAACCCCATTTCCACTTCCCCATGCCTAGAGAAATCAATAGTTCTGCATCCACTTGCTCCTCCCTGGACTGCTTTGCTAGCCTCTCCAATGCTGGTTCTCACTGCATGGTCGTTCAGAGCACAGGATTCTACATTACCTGTGGAGAGGGTGGTAGACACATTTCTGCTCCGGAGACCACCCTTAAAGGCAACAAGGGAAACAGGGTAGGTGGCACCTTGCTCCAGGCCTTGCAACTCAAACCTCTGGTCTTCTCGTCCCAGCTGCATCTCCTACCAAACAAGGCAGAGAGTAGACAGCTAGTGACTCAGTTTATCACCCACTAGCACCCTAGGTGTCAACAGCATTCCCGGATACTAATGACAGAAGCTCTCTGAGGGCACAGTCTTTTGTCTCTCTGAAGCCTCAGTGGCAGCCCAGAATCACAGTGCGTCCCAGCCACTTCTCTGGAGAGCCATGCCATGGAGAATCAGCACCACTGGGAGCATCAACTGAGAGCCAGTACCCAGGACTGCAGCTTCAGGATTACCGGCTAAGTTTCTGGGAGACTTTGGCCTTCAGATACACACAGGGGCTCTAACTATAGCCATCGTTGGCAGCAACAGGCTGGCAATGCTGGGCTAAGAAGAAATTAATAGGGGAGGTGAAACTGGCCACTGATATCTGAGACAAGGAGATAGTTGGTATTTCAATAAGCTTCCTTCTGAACCAGTCTTACTTCCTCTATAAACATAGGGCTAATCTTCCTAGTGGTGCTGTCATAAGCACTAATTAAGATAACAAATAAACCTAAGTGTCCTTCCTGTTTTTCCTTCCTCCCTTCTTTCTTCATTGGCAAGGAGGGAGAATAATAATTTTCCATTGGGACAGGTTTTGAAAATTTGCTGGCCTGGCCGGGCGCAGTGGCTCAAGTCTGTAATCCCAGCACTTTGGGAGGCCGAGACGGGCGGATCACGAGGTCAGGAAATCGAGACCATCCTGGCTAACATGGTGAAACCCCGTCTCTACCAAAAATACAAAAAACTAGCCGGGCGAGGTGGCGGGCGCCTGTAGTCCCAGCTACTCGGGAGGCTGAGGCAGGAGAATGGCGTGAACCCGGGAGGCGGAGCTTGCAGTGAGCTGAGATCTGGCCACTGCACTCCAGCCCGGGTGACAGAGCGAGACTCCGTCTCAAAAAAAAAAAAGAAAAGAAAAGAAAATTTGCTGGCCTTCAGATTCTAAGGGGAGCTATACCCCTTGAAATAAGGGTTAATCAATTCGTTCAATAAATATATATCAAACACCTACCATGCGCTAAGCACTGTCCTATGCACTTTAGATATGGTGATAAATGAAACAAACATAGAGCTTACATTTATTAAGGAAGACTAACAATAAACAAAATAACCCGGAGCAGATGTACAAGCAGCAATGTGATCAATAAAGATCAGCAAGCTGCCATGAGGCCAGCAAATGAGCGGACTGGCCCAAGTTAGTTGCTTCACACAGAAGAGAAGGCACCAGGAGAAAAGACAAGGAATCCCCCGTACCTTAACTGTGCCGTCTGGGAACTGGTAGGTCAGAATGTAGCCATGGATCTGAGCAGAGGGGGGTGTCCAGGTCAATACGCCACCAGACTGCGTTACAGCAGATGGACGAAGGTTTCTGGGAGGGTCAATACCTGTACGTAGAAAGTCAGGTTATTGTTATTACTAAGATACAACTGAGGCAAGGTAATTTTTGAGACACCAGCTTATATTTTCCCCTTTCAAACCCTCCCATTTCTCCTCCTTCTTTCAAGCAGTTTGCAGACTCTCTTCCTCCCTGCCACAGGGCCTTTCTGACCTTTGTTTCTAACAGTACAGACCCATTAGAGACAAGAAGAACAGGGCATTGGGTGGGTCCCAGAGGAAGGGAAAGAGAAAGAAAGAAAAAGAGAGAGAGTGAGAGAGAAGGAAGAAAGGAAGGAAGGAAGGAAGGAAGAGGGAAGGAAGGAAGGAAGGAAGGAAGGAAGGAAGGAAGGAAGGGAAGAAGGGAGGAAAGAAAGTAAGAAAGGAAGGAAGGAAGGAGGAAAGAAGGAAGGAAGGAGAGAAAGGAGGAAAGAGAGAAAGGGAGAAAGGGAGAAGGAAAGAGAAAGAAAGAAAGAAGAAAGAAAAAGAAAGAAAGAAAGAGAGAGAGAGAGAAAGAGAAGGAAGGAAGGAAAAGAGAAGAAAGGAAGAGGTGGGGGAGGGAGGAGGGAAAGAGAAGGTATATAGGAAAAGCAGAGCTTTTCTTCTATGTACTTCCTCACCCAAACACTAGAGGGAAAGCAAGTGTGTAAGCAAGTGTGGGTAAGCAAGTGTGCACTGTAGACCAGGAAAATGAAAGCTCAGTAAAAATACTAGTCAACATCATAACTGGTCAGAAGGCTCTTTTTTTTTTTTTAACAAAGAAGATATGAATGGAAATTTCTCTTTTGAAAAAGCATTATCACAGAAGGTTATTTTAATTTAGAACTTCCCAAAAAGACGCCTCCAGGCTATTTTCTACCCAGTAGCATTTCAGTGAGAACTGAATTGCAGTATTTTAATAGAAATCAGACAGCTGTTGTTTTGAATTAGTATGTTTTGACAAATTTTGAGTTTCTGTAATATCAACTTGGTTTGATTTTCTAAAGCATAACATCTGGCATGGATTTTATTCTAGTCATCTCACAGAAAAACTGAATTTCCTGATTTCATAATCAAGGCAAAACTGTGGCTATTTTAATATCTTAAGCAATCTCCTGCCACCTCTTTGCCCACCACCCCCTGGTTATGGACTAGAGATGTCTGTCTTAGTTACTTTCACATTTCTATGGAATAGGAAAATAAGAATTTTTTTTATTGCTGTCTTCAAAAACGGAGAAGGTGAAACCAAGAGAAGATAAAGAAGAAAGAGGAGAAGAAAGGAATAAGGGAGAAAGGAACAGAGAAAGGAAGGGGAGAAGGAAGTAGGAAGTGGGAAAAAGGAAAGGAGGGAGAACTGGCTACTGTTTGCATCTGGAGAGCAACACTGCGTACTAGGGCGTCCAGGACAGAGAGAAGAATTGTTTGTTTGTTTGTTCTTGAGATGGAGTCTCGCTCTTGTTGCCCAGGCTGGAGTGCAAGGGTGCAATCTTGGCTCACTGAAACCTCCTCCTCCTGGGTTCAAGCAATTCTCCTGTCTCAGCCTCCCAAGTAGCTGGGATTACAGGCACCTGCCACCACACCTGGCTAATTTTTGTATTTTTAGTAGAGACGGGGTTTCTCCATGTTGGTCAGGCTGGTCTCAAACTCCTGGCCTCAGACGATCCACCCGCCTCGATCTCCCAAAGTGCCGGGATGATAGGCATGAGCCTCCGTGCCCAGACATTTTTTTCTTTTTAACACATCTCTGTTTAGTTTGAAAATATTTACTACAAGCATATATTACTTTTTAGATTAAAAATGCAAGTTAATTTTAACTAATAAAGATCACAGAGAAATTCAAGACATCTCTAGGTCCCATGGCAACATTTGGTGCATTCAACCACGGATGGAATGGACAGACCTTGCCCGCACTGCCTGAAGAGGCCCACAGACCTCAGGGTGGGCACAGTGCTGTCTTCCAAGTGCTTCTGGGTTCTGACCTCCCTAATGCTCCGCCAAGACCAGAGGCCCCATCACACACACAAAATACATGCAGTTCAGGTGCCTTTCCTCATCAACTGAGGATGGAATGGAGAAAGATGCACCCCCTTTGACTCCATTGTGGAAGATGGAAACAGAAGAGGCTCCTGCCTCTATCTTCTCCCAACTGCAGCTAAGACCCAACCATTTTCTCCATAGCAAGTGTGGAGAGTCTGAGCACTGGGCCAGGTGGAGGGGTGAGGGAGGCCGCCTTTGACACCAGCACTCCCTCTACACTCTCTTAGCTGCGCTGTTGGGTCAACTTAATTATCTCAAAGACATAAAAAAGGAACCACTTTGAAGAATGCCCTCAGGTAAAGCAACCACCCTCCTGCTCCCTTCCCCAGCCCATGGAGGAAGGTCCTCTCCTGGTAAGTGTAAGGGGTTCCCCTGGCCTGGTCCCTCTCAGTACCTGTCTGGGCCTTGGTGTCGGCCTTCTTGCTCTCCTGGTCCCCCTTCTGGGCCCACACGTGCACCATGTACTCCATGCCCGGTCTCAGGCCCGTCAGGACGGTGCTGCTGTGCTCCTTCCCCACCGGAACCTCCCTGGTCTCGCCGTCCACAGAGGTATAGCGCACCACATACTTGTCAATGGTGGCCTGCACCGGGTCCCAGGAGACAGTGGCCATATTCTCTGTCACCCGGTCAGTCACCAGGTTTTTGGGGCTGTCAATTTCTTTTTAAAAAGATTTAGAAAAGACGGAACTTTAGAACAAAGGAGGGCATCCCATCTTACCACCCCATCACCAGGAGCTCTCCATCATGTTATCATTAATAATGGTAGAATTCCACTTAAAACACGAGTCAAAGGCCCCTGGTCTCCATTTCCAAGGAAACAAACCACTGGACAGAAAACTGGAAGGAATCAGATCTTCTCCCAGTTTTTATATATAAAAAACTTCTGTCCTTGTAATTCTCATGAAAATAACAATAAAACTTGCTGAGCAACAAGACGAGCCACCAAAACTGCTGTGGATATAACCTCTTTTCTGATCTCCCTGGTACCTAGTTACTTTGAGAGCCAAGGTCATATCCTCCAACCTTTCTGACTTATAAAACGGGAGGAGAGTGCAGGCCCAGGGAAATGGAGGGTACAGGCTAAGTTCCTGTTGACATCTTATGTTAAAGCCAAGACTCTTCACTCTGAATTTTGGGCCCTCCCACCCTCTCAAGGACTTTGCTGTGGATCTGCCCTTTCTCTCCTGTGTCATCAGTCTCTTCTTCTCTGTCATCAGTCCCAGACAAGCAAGGTCTAGAATCCCCCATCCTCCCCCATATCATTCCATTTCTCTGCAACCCTAAACTGACAGATTGTCTCAAGAGAAATGTCTACATACCTTAACTTCACTGCTTACTCTCCAATCAATCGTGTTTGCATCTTTCTATGCCACACAACTAAATCTGCTAGTCTAAGTCACCAACAACATCCGTATTGCCACCTCTAATGGATACTTGCCATTCTCAACTTTACACTGCTTCTGGGTGGCATTTGGCAGAGCTGATCCACGCCCTCCTTCTTGAAACACTCTCAACCCTTGGCTTCCATGACTATACACTCCCTTGATTTTCCTAACTCACTGGCTCTTCTTCAGTCGTTTGTCAGCAACCTTCAAACATTGGAGCACCCAAAGCTCCCTTTCTTTGTTGTTTGCTTTGTTTTGTTTTGTTGATACAGAGTCTCGCTCTTTCACCCACGCTGCAGAGCAGTGGTGCCATGATAGCTCACTGCAGCCTTGTCCTCCCAGGCTCAAACAATCCCCCCACCTCAGCCTCCTGAGTAGCTGGGAATAGAGGTGCATGCCACCACACTCAGCCAATTTTTGTATTTTTTTTGTAAAGACAGGATTTCACCAGGCTGGTCTTAAACTCCTGAGCTCAAGCAATTCACCTACTTCAGCCTCCCAAAATTCTGGGATTACAGGTGAGAGCCACTGCACCTGTCCCAAAGCTCCCTCTTTTCCTCTCTCTGCTTTTCCGCCTAGGTGATCTCACTCATGCCCGTGGCTTTAAATACCAACTAGATGCTAATTGCTCCACAATATCTATTAATTCTGAGCCCCTCACTAGTTTATACAACTGCATCTCCACCACAGTGCCTGGCCTGTATTAGACACTCAATACATATTTATGTAATCAATAAATGAATCACTCAATTAACAAGGAATCTCACAAATATCTTGAACTTAAATATTTAAAAGTCTTGATGTTCCTCCCCAAACTTTTTCTCAGTCTCCCCTCTCAAGAAATGGTAGTTCAATCTCCCATGTTGCTCAAATAAATAACACAGGTCATACCTGAGTCCTCATTTTCTTCCTACCTCAAATCTATCAACAGGTATTATCATCCATACCTCAAAATTATATTCCAGACATCCCCTCTTCTCTATCTCTTTTGCCATCACACTTATCTAGACAATCAGCATTTTGCACCCAGACTTTTCTAGCAGCTTCTCTATGAATCTCCCCACTTCTATCCTTGTCATTTTATCCATTTACTCTCCTCACTGTGGCCTGGAAAGTGTTTTTTAAATGAACACTGCATCATATCACTCTTCTAGTATTAATAAATATAGCCCACTTTGTCCTCTAAGCACCGCACGGTCCTGGCTGACCTGCCCCTGCTCCTCCCTCCTCATCTCAGGCTACTTGCTCTCCCACCCACTATGCTCCAGCAAAACCAGCCTCTTCTCACTTTCCAACCATCCCCGGTACTGTCCCAGCTGAGGGACATCACATATACTCTTCCCTCTGCCAGAAATGGCTAGTTTTCGCCAGCATCCATTCTCCCCCTTCTTCTATAAGCATACTCACTGTCCAACAGATCTCTCTGCAATGATGAAAGTATTCTATAATCGGCACAGTCCAATACTGTAGCCATTAGTCACATGTGGCTACTGACCATTTGAAATGTGGCTAATCCAAATAAGAAAATTTTTTATTTTAATTATTTTTAATTAATTAAAATTTAGGCTGGGCATGGTGACCCATGCCGGTAATCCCAGCACTTTGGGAAGCCAAGGCAGGAGGATCACTTGAGCCCAGGAGTTCAACATAGTGAGACCCCATCTCTAAAAATAATTAAAAATTAGCTAGGCTTAGTGGCATGTGCCCATGGTCCCAGTTACTTGGGAAGCTGAGGTGGGAGGATGGCTTGAGCCCAGGAGGTCAAGCCTGCAGTGAACAGTGATAATACCACTGTACTCCAGCCTAGCTAACAGAATGAGACCCTGTCTCTGAAAATAAAATAAAAATAAAAATAATTTTAATAGCCACATGTAGCTAGCAGCTGCTGTGTTGGACAGGCTAGCATAACTGAAGTAAAGCTGGGCACAGGGCCATCCAGCTAAAGACCTCATTTCCTAGCCTTTTGTGCAGTGAGGTCTGTCTGGGACCTGGCAATGGAACATGAGAAGGGCTGATGTGTACAATGTCCCAGTGATGCCCTGACCTTCAGCATGCCTCTTCCCACTGGCTACACTGCAGACAGGGTGGTGACTAGGTAAAGGAGGGCAACTTGCTAGGGATGATTAAGCAACAATCATAGAAGAAGCCTGGGTCTCCTGGATGAGGAGTGACTGTATCAGCCCTGGCCATTCTTCAGAGAGGAATACACTCCTTTCCTGCTGAAGCAACTGTTGTTTGAGTGTTTCTGTCAATGTATAGCAATAGCATAGCAATCCTATTACTACTCACCCTTCCCATCTACAAGACATCCTTACCCTGTAATTCTCTATACCTATACCACGTTCATCTCCTTCACAGAATTTAGCACAATTTATGGGTTTAAATGTGTTTTCTTATTTATTGTCTATCTTCACACTAGACTTCAAGAGAGTAGAGATATTTGTTTTGTTCACCACTGGTCCCCAGGCCTGGCACTTAGACGATGCTCATTAAAAGTCAGTTGCCTCCTGCAAGGAAACAGGGCTCCAGCCGCCCAGGTGAATACTTGCTCCTTTCTATCACACAGCGTCTATTCGGTCAAACCTACACAAAACAGCTTGCCACAAAACAGGTTTTTAATCAGTGGTTTTAAGAATTTTATATTGGTTTTACATTATTTTCTATAATTGTCTATAGCTGAGAGACACAATGACTGAAAACACAGGCTTTGGAAAGAGTTCTAAGACATTCATGGGAAAAGACATTCGTGGGACTGCTCCCACTGGGTCCATTATTATAGTTTTTCAGACACGCTTGAACCAGAGCAACTCCATCTTGAACAGGAACTGGGTCAAATAAGGGTGAAACCTACTGGGCTGCATTCCCAGACAGTTAAGGCATTCTAAGTCACAGGATGAGACAGGAGGTCGGCATAAGATACAGGTCATAAAGACCTTGCTGATAAAACAGGCTGCAGTAAAGAAGGCAGCCAAGACCCACCAAAACCAAGATGGCAATGAGAGTGACCTCTGGTCATCCTGATTACTACACTCCCACCAGCGCTATGACACTTTACAAATGCCATGACAATGTCAGAAAGTCACTCTGTATGGTCTAACAAGGGGAGGTATGAATAATCCACCTCTTGTTTAGCATATCATCAAGAAATAACCATAAAAATGGACAACCAGAAGCCCTCGGGGCTGCGCTGCCTATGGCTAGTAGCCATTCTTTGATTCCTTTACTTTCCTAATAAACTTGTTTTCACTTTACTCTATGGACTCGCCCTGAACTCTTTCTTGCATGAGATCCAAGAACCCTTTCTAAGGGTCTGGATTGGGACCCCTTTCCTGTATCCTGTAACACTTTGTTCTTTCTTTAGGTGAATGAAAGTTTTTGTTTTGTTTTTTTTTTTTTACAGCAAACTCTCCTAAAACACTCTGCAGCCCTGCGGTTACAGATACCAAAAGCAGCTGCATCACCACTCAGCTGCAATAGATCAACCTGCATTAACTACCCCGGTTTGCTCTTCTCTTCACTCCTATTACCTGTCTGGGCCTTGGTGTCAGCCTTCTTGCTCTCCTGGTTCCCCTTCTGGGCCCACACGTGCACCGTGTACTCCACGCCCGGCCTCAGGCCCGTCAGGACGGTGCTGCTCTGCTCCTTCCCCACTGGAACCTCCCTGGTCTCTCCATTGGCAGATGTGTAGCGCACCATATACCTGTCAATGGTGGCCTGCACCAGGTCCCAGGAGACAGTGGCTGTATTCTCTGTCACCCGGTCAGTGACCAGGTTTTTGGGGCTGTCAATGTCTGGAAAAAAAAAAATGCTGATCAATATGCACTATGAACAGGTCCCAGAGTGCAGAAACTCAAGACCATTTTGCGTGGGGTGAAACCCTTTCATGTTTTATGGGGTTTCCGCCTCATATGCTCTTGTTTCGTTTTTAGCTGTTTCATGGACATCATCTTATCCCCCGAGATACACCTGACTCCTCAAGTAGAAAGCAAAATAGAACAGAACCTGAAAATCCAGGCTGTTACCTCTACCAAGTCTTTAGCAAAACAAATCTTTTTTTTTTTTTTTTTGAGACAGAGTCTCACTCTGTTGCCCAGGCTGGAGTGCAGTGGCCGGATCTCAGCTCACTGAAAGCTCTGCCTCCCAGGTTTACGCCATTCTGCCATTCTCCTGCCTCAGCCTCCCGAGTAGCTGGGACTACAGGCGCCTGCCACCTCACCCGGCTAGTTTTTTTGTATTTATTTATTTATTTTTCTTTTAGTAGAGACGGGGTGTCACTGTGTTAGCCAGGATGGTCTCGATCTCCTGACCTCATGATCCGCCCGTCTCGGCCTCCCAAAGTGCTGGGATTACAGGCTTGAGCCACTGCGCCCGGCCAGCAAAACAAATCTTTTATTCATCTAGAAAGGGTATATCAAGCCCCAACTCTGTGCACGAAATGTTCTAGACAGTGTGCAGAATTCAGAGTTGGGAAATACATGGTCTCTGCTCACAACGAACTAACAATTTTGTGTCTGGCATCATGTCAGTAAAGACCTCCTATTTCATACTAGAAGATTCTAAAAGCCACCCCTAAATGTAAGCCCCTGGAGGAAAAGGGCAGCATCCTATTCTCCTGTGTTCCCAGTGCCTAGTAGTGGGCAGGACACATGGAAAGTGCTTACTATATATTATTAAATAAATCAGCAAAAAGTAAAACCCTGGCTGAATATTCTCTAGTATATCATAGATTCACTCATCATGCTGGTTTGCTGATTAAATCACTGTACAAAATATGGTTAGATAGCACTTCCACTAAAATAAGAATATAACGCAAGAGCTGTCCTTATCCTCAAAACTCTGGCCAACGTATACTCGGCTGTTCCACAGAGAGGAACATGCTCTTTTCTTGTTTAAGCAACAGTTATTTGGTTGTTTTGGTCATGTGTATCCTATTGCTATTTACCCATCCTATCTGAGAAACATCACTACTTCATTATTCTCTATACCTCCACCGTGTCATCTCCTTCATAGAACTTATCATAATTTCTAGTTATAAATTTGTTTTATAGTTATAATATGATTCATTTGTCATAAACCAAATGATTGATATACGTCTCCTTGCTATGGCAGATGTGACGTCTACATTCTTAAAGTCAAATTTTCAGCATACTATTATTATTGACAAAATTTGATTTTCATTTTCTGTTCCCACTCACAGACTCACTAAGAGACCCTTGATACTGTCTACAGCAAAAGATCCATGCAATCAGAAGAGGAGCTGATGGACATGACCATGTAATCATAGCTTGGAGACTGCCATGTGGCCCTGACTTGCAAGGAAACTAGTTAAAGGAAAATGAGGGATGGTGTGTTCAATCTGTTATGAAAGGATGGACACCATCCCACTCTTCCATTAATCATTGATTCCTGCCAATGTCGGAGACGGAAAACAAAACTTGTCATCCATTGACTTAGCATGAAAGCTCTTATATTCCCAAAGAACAATGCTCCTTACCTGTCTGGGCCTTGGTGTCAGCCTTCTTGCTCTCCTGGGCCCCCTTCTGGGCCCACACGTGCACCGTGTACTCCACACCAGGCCTCAGGCCTGTCAGGACAGTGCTGTTCTGCTCCTTCCCCACCGGAACCTCCCTGGTCTCTCCATCCTTGGCAGAGGTGTAGCGCACCACATACCTGTCAATAGTGGCCTGCACTGGGTCCCAGGAGACAGTGGCCATATTCTCTGTCACCCAGTCAGTCACCAGGTTTTGGGGGCTGTCAATGTCTGAAAAAAAAAAATTGCTGATCAATAAACACTATTAACAGGTAGCAAAGAGTGAGATCTGGGCATTTCACTTGTGGTGAGGCAGTTTCCTGTTCTTATGGTTTCTCCATATCACATGCTCGTTTTCAGTCGTTTCATGGATGTAGACCTTATCCCCACAGCTGGATTCTTGGATTTTCAATAAAGCAGCACAGGAGAGTGGTATGAGTACTAAATCCAAAGTCAGAAGAACTGGGTTCTAGTTCCAGCCCAGAGAGGCAGAGTAGAGGTGCAGGGTGGAGCCAGGTTACTAGCAGTCTAATCCCAGCTCTGCCATCTGCCAGCTGTGGCTCTGGACCGTTCAGTTGCTTCTGGCTGGGCCTCAGCTTCTTCATCTGTAAAATCTGAGGTTTGGGTTTGATAAACTTTTAAGATTCCTTCAAGCATGAATATTCCATGCATGTAACTAATTTCATAACTTACTAACTTGTTTTTGTGACTTTGGGCAAATTGCTTTACTTTACTTCTGTATTTGTTAAAAGCGGTTGTTAATGATTATTGCACTTACCACTCTGAGTAGCTCTGTAAACCAAGAGAAAAAAATGTTATGTAGCAAAGGGGCTTTGAAAATGTTAAAGTATTACAGTGTTTACCACTCTGAAGCCACAGAATATTTACTCTATAATTTAAAACGTAATTAAGGGCAAACTTACCTCTCTGCCTCAATTTTCTCCACAAGAGAAAAAAAGGCAGGGAAAAATAATATTAGTACATATTCTACAGAATTACTGTGAGTATTATATGAGTTAATAACATGTTTCCTAGTGTGACGTCAGCAAGATGGCCAATTAGAAATCCCTGACACTCATCTTCTGCACAAAAACAACTACAACAAAGAATAAACAGCAATATTTTTAAAAAACTAAAGGAGAGTGCAGGATTATGTCAAAGGAGAAACAGAAACTCTGGTAAGCACAGAAACTCAGGATAGCCACATAGAGAACAGAAGGAAACCCTGGGATCCCAGCACTCCATTGCCCAGCTAAGGGCAGCTGGAAACCAGGAAGAACTTCTCCCTACAGCAAAAGGTAAGCAAGAAGATCCCAGTAGCCCCTATCAGCACCTTGTACATCTACCATCGTCATCATTGGGACCTCCTACAGCTCTCACAGGCACTAAGCCCAGCTGAGGGAGCTGCCTACAGGCACACAACTATGCTCCTTAGAGATGGAGCCAACACTGTGCCCCATCCTCTGTGGCCTGCATGGCTACTGTGCTACACCGTCTTGGCATCTTGGAACCAGGACTACTGTTGGAATGTGTCTTGCTCTGGGGGTGAGTAGCCATTCACCCCTTCATCCCTGAGGGTAAACTGCTGCTGAGACATCACCACTCAGTGACCTGACATCTCCAAGCAGAGCTGTGAGCAACTGTTACACCTTTCCCCATGGGGCCAAGCAGCAGTGGAACCACTCCACATCCCCATCGCCTACCCACTCATTCCAGAGCTGAAGCTGTACACTCTTTCCTGGAGAATCAGTACTTTGGTAAAACAGCTCCACCCACTTCTCTCACACTAGGCAGCATCCTACCCATAGGGGCCTGAGCTGAAACTGCACCAGTTTCAGTTCCTAAGTGAACAATGCTTTTGGCAGAGCCCTATATCCCAGGAAAATGGTGTTGAGGCTATCCAGAATAGTCACATCCCTCAGGACTGAGCTGGAGTGGCACACTGCCTGCTGGGGAATCAGTGCCTCAGCCAAGCTGAGCAGCTGCATGTCCTAGGGCTGTGCTGACATAGTACCCTAGGTCCCAGGGAAATACAGCAGTGGCTGGCTGAGACACCCCCCCCTACTGGCCAGACAGCTTTAGTATTCTGCTTCTTTAGAGCTGGACTAGGCCCCTTGAGTCTGAGCTCCTGAGACACTCTTCTCCCAGGGAGTAGAGTCATTGCTGTGCTGCTCCCTGCCCTGGTACAGCCCAAAAAACAGTGTGCTTGATTATTTGGGGGAGCTTGCTGCTGCTGCATCTGGCCTCACAGAGACTGGGATACTGTCAAGTCCCACCATTGCAGAGTCTAGAATCACCACTACAGAATTCCTCACCCCTAGGGATCCAAATTGCCACTGAGCTCTATTGGTGCAGGTTCCAAAATTACAGCAATTACAGCCATATCCTGCACACTGGTTTCACACTTCCAGAGCCCTTCTTTCTCTTCCAAGTTAAACCAGGGCTGCACCCTGCCCACCAGGGGTAGAATTACAGTTACAACCTGACCCCCTGAAGCCAAGCTGCTAGGCACCATGGGCAACCTATATCCAGCCCTGACACAGAGACCACTCTGCATCCCAAGACTGAAGTGCTACTATAGGTTCACAAGACCCTGAGCCTAAGTAAGAACTTGCCCCACAGTTGCTTTGAGCACCAGTACTTGAAACCCAGTGCCATGGCAGCTGCTTCTATGCCATGTCAGGCCTGACACCGAGAGAGCCCTTCAGTTAAGTCTTCCTATTATGGGGAAAATAAGAATAGAATAGCCATTGCCACAACAGCCCTTGCCACCAAGGACATTAACAACCTATGCTGCCACCACCACTACCACAAACTTCTGTAGTCTAGGCCACTGATATGTTCATAGTTATTGCTGATGTCAAACACAGCCAAAGAAGCTGCACAAAGACTATACCACCGAACTTACACGAACCACCCTTCCCAACTGGCGCATTAAAATTCAACCAAGGTAAAAGTATTTCTCTAAGAAAGTCACTCTAGAAAGTTTGGAAGAGGCAATTGTTCCACCAGACACACAGACCTCAATGAAGGGACACACGGAACAAGAAGAAAGCAAGAAAATATGACACCACCAAAGGAACATAATAACTCTCTAGAAACAGACCCCAGTTAAAAAGAAATCAATACATTGTCAGAAAATGAATTCAAAATAGTGATATTAAGGAAACTTAATGAAATTCAAAAAATACAGATAGACAATTTGATGAAATAAAAAAAAAATACATGATATGAATGAGAAATTCAACGAAGAAATAGATACCCCAAAAAAGGAAACACAGCTAACAAATTCAATGAATGAAATTTAAAAATATAATGAAGAGTTGCAACAGCAGATTTGATCTAGCAGAAAAAAGGAATCTCTGAACTTGAAGATAAATTGTTTGACATTACCCAGTGAGAGAAAAAAAGAAATAAAAATGAAAAAGAGTAAAGAAAGCCTACAAAACCTATGGGATACTATTAAGTGAATAAATATTCATATTATAGGAGCTCCAGAAAGAAAAAAGATGTAAAAAGGTATAGAAAACCTACTTAATGAAATAATAGCTGAAAACATCCCAAGTCTGGGGAGAGATATGAATATGCAGATCCAGGAAGCTCAAGTCCCTAAACAGATCCAACCCAAAAAAGGTCCTTCCTGAAGTATATTATAGTCAAGTTGTTAATAGTTAAAGACAAAGAGAAAATTCTCAAAACAGTAAAGTGTTAGGTCACATATAAGGGAATTCCCATTAGACTAACTATAAATTTCTCAGCAGAAATCTTATAGACCAGGAGAGAAAGGGATGATATAGTCCATGTACCTGAAAGGGGGGAAAAAACTGTCAACTGAGAATACCATACCCAACAAGTCTATTCTTCAGAAATGAGGGAGAAACAAAGTCTTTCCCAGAAAAGCAAAAACTGAGGGAACCCCTCACCACTAAACTGGCTGTACAAGAAATGCTCAAGGGAGTCCTACATCTGGAAGCAAAAAGATGATAATCACAATCATGAGAACACAGAAAAGTATAAACTCACCGGCAGAGCAGATACACAAAGGAGAGAGAAAAGGATAAAGTCTCAATACTACAAAAACCTACCAAACCACAATAATAAACAATAATAGAAGAAGAAATTAACAAAAGATATACAAAATAATCTAGAAAACAATTTACAAATGACAAGAGTCACTCCCGTCCTATCAATGACAACCTTGAATGTAAATGGATTAAATTTCCCACTTAAAAGATAGACTGGCTGAGGCCGGGCACAGGGTTCATGCCTGTAATCCCAGCACTTTGGGAGGCCGAGGCAGGCGGATCACTTGAAGGTCAAGAGTTTGAGACCAGCCTAGCCAACATGGTGAAATCCCATCTCCACTAAAAATACACACACACACAAAAATTAGCCAGACGTGGTGGCACACGCCTATAGTTCCAGCTACTTGAGGGGTTGAGGTGGAAGAATCACTTGAACCTGAGAAGCAGAGGTTGCAGTGAGCCGAGATTACACCACTGCATTCCAGCCTGGGCAACAGAGTGAGGTTTTGCCTAAAAAAAAAAAAAAAAAAAAAAAGACTGGCTGAATGGGTCTTTAAAAAATGACCCACTTGTGTGCTACCTACAAGAATCTTCCTTCACCTGTGGAAACACATACAGATGCAAAGTGAAGGGATGGAAAAAGATATTCCATGTAAACAGAAACCAAAAGCAAACAGGAGTAGCTATGCTTACATGAGATTAAACAGATTTTTTAAGTCAAAAGTATACAAAGAGGCAAAAGGGGGTTATTATGTAAAGAAAAAGAGATCAATTCAGCAAGAGGATACAAGTGAGATTTATCCCAGGGATGCAAGAATAGTTCAACATACACAAATCAATAAATGTGACACATCACATAAACAGAATAAAGAATAAAAATAATACGATCATCTCAACAGATGTAAAAAGCATTTAATAAAATTCAACAAGGTTTCATGACAAAAACCCTCAACAAGTTGGATATAAAAGAAGCATACCTCAACACGCTAAAGTCCATATAAGACAAACCCACAGCTAACAATACACTGATTGGGGAAAAACTGAAAGCTTTTCTCTAAGAAGCAGAACAAGACAAGGATGACCACTCGTACCACTCTTATTCAACATAGTACTGGCAGTCCTAGCCAGAGCAATTAGGCAACAGAAAGGAATAAAGAATATCCAAATTGAAAAACAGGAAGCCAAATTGTCCCTGTTTGCAGATAATATGATCTTATATACAGAAAACCCTAAAAAGCTCTACCAAAACACTCTTAGAACTGATAAATTCAATAAAGTTTCACGATACAAAATTAACATGTAAAAATCAGTAGTGTTTCTATACACCAGCAAAGAACTAGCAAAAAAAAAAAAAAAAATCAAAGAAGCAATCCCTTTTACAATAGCTACTTTTAAAAACACACCCATAAATAAATTAACCAAAGAGGTGAAAGATCTCTACAAGGAAAAACTGTAAAACACTGATGAAAGAAATTGAAGACGTCACCAAAAAATGGAAATATATCCTATGTTCATGAATGGGAAGAATATTGTAAAAATAACTGTACTACCAAAAGCAATCTATAGATTCAATGCAATCTGTATCAAAATATCAATGACATTCTTTAGAAAAAACAATTCTCTTTTTTTTTTTTTTTTGAGACAGAGTCTTACTCTGTCTCCCAGGCTGCAGTGGAGTGGCATGATCTCAGCTCACTGCAACAACCGTCTCTCCTGGGTTCAAGTGATTCTCCTGCCTCAGCCTCCCCAGTAGCTGGGATTACAGGCGTACACCATCATGCCCAGCTAATTTTTTTGTTTTTGTTTTGAGACAGAGTTTTGCTCTTGTTGCCCAGGCTGGAGTGCAATGGCATGATCTTGGCTCACTGCAACCTCTGTCTCCCAGATTCAAGCAATTCTCCTGCCTCAGCCTCCCAAGTAGCTGGGATTACAGGCACCTGCCACCACACTCAGCTAATTTTTGTATTTATTGTAGAGACGGGGTTTTGCCATGTTGGCTAGGCTGGTCTCGAACTTCTGACCTCAGGTGATCCACCCACCTTGGCCTCCCAAAGTACTGGGATTACAGGCATGAGGTACCGCGGGAAGCCTTTTCTTTTCTCTTTTGTATTCTTAATAGAAACGGGGTTTTGCCATATTGGCCAGGCTGGTCTTGAACTCCTGACCTCAAATGATCCGCCCTCCTTGACCTCCCAAACTGGTGGGATTACAGGCATGAGCCACTGCACCCAGCCTAAAAAAACAATTCTAAAATTCATATGGAACCACAGAAGACCCCAAATAGCCAAAGAGCAAAAATATCCTGAGCAAAAATAACAAAGCTAGAGGCGTCACACGAGCTGACTTTAATATGTACTACAAAGCTATAGTAAACAAAACAGTATGGTACTGACATAAAAGCAGACACATAGACACAATGGAACAGAATAGAGAACCCAGAAATAAATCCGCATGTTTAGAGCCAACTGATTTTTGACAAGTAACCAAGAACATTCAGTGGGGAAAGAACAGGCTCTTCAATAAGGAGTTCTAGGAAAACTGAATATCTATATGCAGAAGAATAAAACTAGACCTCTATTTCTCACCTTATTCAAAAATTAAATTAAAATGGCTTAAAGAATTAAATGTAAGATCTGAAACTATGAAACTACAGAAGAAAACATTGGGGAAACACTTTAGAACATTGGTCTAGGCAGATATTTTGGGTAAGACTGCAACAGCACAGGCAACAAAAGCAAAAATAGACAAATGGAAATACATCAAGCTAAAAAGCTTTTGCATAGCAAAGGAAATAATCGAAATAATGCAGAGACAACCTACATAATGGGAGAAACTATTTGCAAGCTGTCTGTATGATAAGGTATTAATAAACAGAATACATAAGGGATTCAAACAACTCAACAGCAAAATAATAACAACAATCATCATCATCATCTTATTTTAAAATGGGCAAATGATCTAAAAAGACATTTCTCAAAAGAAGACATAAAAATGGCCAACAAACATTTATGAAAAAATGTTCAACATCACTAATCATCAGGGAAATGCAAATCAAAACCACATTGAGATATCATCTCATCCCAGTTAAAACTGCTATTATCAAAAAGACAAACAATAACAGGTACTGGTGAGGATGTGGAGAAAGGGGAATACTAGTTCACTGCTGATGGGAATGGCAATTAGCACAGCTACTATGAATAAAAGCTATGGCGTTTCCTCAAAAAACTAAAAGTAGATGTACCATATGATCCAGCAACCTCATTGCTGAGTATACATCCAAAAAAAAAAGGAAATCAGTATATCAAAGAGCTATCTGCATGCCCATGTTTACTGCAGCACTATTCATAATAGCCAAAATACTGAATTAACCTAACTGTCCACTAGTGGATGGATAAAGAAATTGTGATATATATATATATGTATGTGTGTGTATATATATATAAAATATATATATACACCCACACACACATACATACACAATGGAATACTATTCAGCCATAAAAAGGAATAAAATCTTTTCCTTTGCAGCAACATAGATCGAACTAGAGGTGATTATGTTAAGTGAAATAAGCGAGGCACAGAAACACAAACATTGCATGTTCTTACTCATATGTGGGAGCTTTAAAAATTGATCTCATGGAAGTTGTGAATAAAATGATGGTTACCACAGGCTAGGAAGTATAGGGGTAAGGGGAATGAACACAGGTTGGCTTAAGGGTTTAAAAATACAGTTGGATAGAAGAAATACATTCTAGTGTTTGATAGCACAGTAGGATACTGTTAACAACAATTTATTGTACATTTCAAAATAGCTAGAAGAGAAGATTTGACATGTTTCTAACTCAAAGAAATGCTAAATGTTGAGCTGATGGATATCCTGATTACCCTGATTTGATCATCACACATGGCAACCATGTATTAAAATATCACATGTACCTATAAATATGTATATTATTATGTATCAATTTTTTTAAAAAAGACATGTCTATTACGAGTTCTTAGCACTGAGTAGATGCCCAATGATCATAAGCTATCATTATTAACACCAGCTTGTTGATACATTATAAATACAAGAAATTATGCTCATCCATACCACATACACAGAAAATACTTAAAAATACATTCACCAAAAAAAAAAAAAAACACCTAGCATTTCTTTGTTCTAAATAATTCATTACAAAAGTCATTTTCCCAAAGTCACTTGCTCATACATCCTATTACACTTGTTGGTTTAGGCTGTAACCCCAAGAAAATGGATATCTACATTCCAACCTGAGGGACCACAGTCAAAGCAAGATCAACAACAGTTTTGTGACCCTTGGCTGACCAACAATTTTCACCCTCTAAAAGATGTTGGAGAAGTCAATGAGGTGGGACTTGAAGAAGGGATTTATTTGGAAAAAGATACACTGTGAGTCCCATGGGTGAGGCCCAAGCCTTGAATAAGCAGTTTTCAATAGAATCCCTTACAGACTTTGTTTTGTATACCCTAGAGCAGCAGTTCTCAACCAGGGGCAATCAGCAATGTCTGGAGACACTTTTGGTTGTCACAACTCAGTGTGGGATAGGGGGAGACATCAGGGATGCTGCTAAACATCTTACAATGCACAAGATAGCCCCTGCAACAAAGAATTATCCACCCCAAAATAGCAATAGTGCCAAGGGTGAGAAGCCCTGCCCAAAGCTTGGGGATCCATATGGGCTGGTGTCTGACATATGCTAAAATATCTAAGAGGTAAGGAAATAGCTGGTTGCTGCCACACAGAGCCAAGACAGGCTGTAGCACTGCAAGAGTTGCGCATCTGGTTGAATGGACAAAGGATGCATGCAGGTTCTCCATGGACCAGACTTGGGCCCAGCACAGCAGGGTAGGCCTGGGGTTGTGTTAGAAGCTGTCCAAGAGGATCACGTAGAGGGGCAGGGCAACCCCACTAGAGAGACGCTGGGGGAACCCCTGATGTATTGGCAGAGGAAAGGAAGTAAGAGACCAGTGGAAGACAGGCATTTGCCTACAGTGAGAGACCCACAGCGGAAGAGGAGCACAGAAGTGCTTCACGACGGAGTCAGATTTAGCACTCATCAGGCTCCAGGGCAGGCCCAAATACCTGTTACAGTCAGGCATGATCTTCCACAACCCCTGGCTCCCTCCTCCCTAACCCCTGGCCTCTATTCTGTCTTGACCCCTCACTTCTCTTCATCCTGACCCTTCACCTCTTCCCCTCCTGACTCCCTTAACTCTTCCCCTCCTGACCCATCATCTCTCCCCTTCTGACCCCTCACCTCTCCCCCTCCTGACCCCTCACTTCTCCTCCTCCCAACCCCTCACCTCTCCTCCTCCTGACCCTTCATCTCTCCTCCTCCTGAGTCCTCATCTCTCCTCTTCCGGGACCCTCACCTTTCCTCTTACTGACCTCTCACTTCTCCTCCTCCTGACCCCTCACCTATCCTCCTCCTGACCCCTCACCTCTCCTTCCCCTTGACCCTTCACTTCTCCTCCTTCCTGACCCTTCACCTCTCCCCATCCTCACCCCTCACCTCTCGTCAGTTTACCTCTCCCCCTCCTGAACCCTCACCTCTCCTCTTACTAACCCCCCACCTCTCCCCCTCCTGACCCCTCACCTCTCCCCCTCCTGACCCCTCACTTCTCCTCCTCCTAACCCCTCACCTCTCCTCCTCCTGACCCCTCACCTCTCCTTCTCCTGACCCCTCACCTCTCTCCTCCTGACCCCTCACCTCTCCTCCTCCTGACCCCTCACCTCTCCTCTTACTAACCCCCCACCTCTCCCCCTCCTGACCCCTCACCTATCCTCCTCCTGACCCCTCACCTCTCCTTCCCCTTGACCCTTCACTTCTCCTCCTTCCTGACCCTTCACCTCTCCCCATCCTCACCCCTCACCTCTCATCAGTTTACCTCTCCCAGCAAGGCCAAAGATAAAAACGGGTGAGAAACTGCATACAGCAAGCTAGAATAGCAGTGCTTGAGGTACAAAGCAGAAAATACAAGAGAAACTGTGCATGTCCCCTGCCTGGAGCAGGCAGCTGGCCCACAGGTGGCCCAAGCCGAGAGAGAGGAGATTTCATGTAGGGAAGTAGGGACTATTGCATGAAAATGACATAATTATCAAAATGATATATCTGGGGGACTAAAAATGACTGGATATTTGTTTATTTTTAGCTAATGAAACACTGTTATTATTTCTGCCTAAAACATTAATTCGGAGGGCAGGAACAAAAACAAGTTTGCAAAGGGTTTAAACAGGTGAGGAATGTTTTTTTTTAAGGTGTTTTTTTAATCTCAATCCCTAAGTCTGGCTCCCTCAGCATGATAGTTACTTCTTAATATTTATTCCTTGTCAAGGTGAAGCAGTTAGTGTGTTAATGACAAAGGTACTCAGGCAAAGAAAGAACAAAGAACTAAGCGCAGTGGTCAGCCATCTTTAAAGACCAGAGTTTGGAGACCACCCCTTAGGCATTCTAAGAGAGGCCAGTAAAAGGAAGTGAGGGGTACACAATGTATCATGGGAGGATACCAACCTGCTCTTCCATAAAGCCCCCCTTTATGCCAAGATTAGAGAAGAAAACCCCATGTAGGCAGACCCTGAGCATGGCACCGGTACAGCGATAATGCACACTCCTTACCTGTCTGGGCCTTGGTGTCGGTCTTCTTGCTCTCCTGGTCCCCCTTCTGGGCCCACACATGCACCATGTACTCCATGCCCGGTCTCAGGCCCGTCAGGACGGTGCTGCTGTGCTCCTTCCCCACCGGAACCTCCCTGGTCTCGCCGTCCACAGAGGTGTAGCGCACCACATACTTGTCAATGGTGGCCTGCACCGGGTCCCAGGAGACAGTGGCCATATTCTCTGTCACCCGGTCAGTCACTAGGTTTTTGGGGCTGTCAATGTCTGGAAGGAAAATATTTGGAAAGGTTTAAGCTCTGAAGCCATGGAAGACATATCCATCCCTTCATCTTCATCATTTTCATCTTCCCGAGCTCTTTTAGAACAAGGCAATGGCATTCTCATCCTGAGTCTCCGCTGGGAGTCTAAGGAGAAAGTAGCCCTTGGTTCTGAAGTTCAAAGGAGGAATCATTATAAATGAGGCATTCTTTCTCAGCTTTCAGTTCCCTAAAATGTGGGAGGAACGATGTCCTCTCAGCAGCACATGGCACATCACAACCTCCAATTAAACAGATGCCATGACGTTTAGGGTTTCTAACTTAACATTTAATCAAGGGCTGCTGCACTGATGAGCATTCTAAAAGTATTATCACAAGCATTGCAATGACCAGATCCTGTACACATCTTCTGCTAAAAGCATTGTTACTATAAGACTTTACTTCTCCCTTCCAGTGGGCCAAGTGGTCTCATGAACAGCTCATCACTGTCAGGGAAGAGCAGCCCACTGCCATCACCACGAGAGCTCAGTCTTTCTTTCATCTTTAAGACTTCTAATTGCAAAGTCTCTCTGCTCAGGCCACATCCTTTGATACCATACCCATTCAAATCCACAAGCTCAAAACTCAATTCCAACTGACCATCTCTCTTTTGTTACCTGTTGGGGCATTGGTGTTGGCCTTCTTGCTCTCTCGGTCCCCCTTCTGGGCCCAGACGTGCACTGTGTACTCCACACCTGGCCTCAGGCCTGTCAGGACAGTGCTGCTCTGCTCCTTCCCCACCGGAACCTCCCTGGTCTCTTGGTTGTCAGCAGAGATGTAGCGCACCACATACTTGTCAATGGTGGCCTGCACCGGGTCCCAGGAGATGGTGGCAGTATTCTCAGTCACCCGGTCAGTCACCAGGTTTGCTGGGCTGTCAATTTCTTTAAGAGAGAGATGAAAGAAGAAGGTAGACTTTACCACCCTCTAATTCCATAAAGATAGCACATACACAGTCAAAATCATAACCTCAACAAATGTCAGTCTCTAATATGTCAATGATTGAGTTAACGTAAAGGTCTAATTAAGCAAATGGTCTGAAATTCCAGTAATAGGCTAATAACATTTAATAAGAAGTGGAGTTTTCAAACAAAGCCAGCATCTTTATCAACTCTATAAACTTTTCCCTTAAGTTGCTTTGGAATAAAAAGAATTGGTCTTCACATTCAAATTTCTCCTTTACCCTGGATTTATATAATATATTCTTCTAGTTCCTGACTCCTTGTACTAGAAAGCAATTATACTGAATAAACCTCTGCATCTGCTCTAATATGTTCTTTGAGAAGAAAAATATCCTAGAAGTAGTAGCCATCAGTTCTTTCCATATAAAACATTATATCTGTGGCCAGGGAATCAGGAGACTTTTTAATTGATAGTATCCGAGGTCTGGGCTAATAAAAAGAATCAAACTTGTAGAATCTGTCTGGGTTTCTCTGTGATTAAACTGGGTTAGAACCTGGGCTCCATCTCTTCCTGGTGGCTAACTTTGGACAAGCCATGTAATTTAAGTGTCTGTCTCCTCAACTCTACGAAGAAAGAAATACCAGTACCTCATAGGTTATGGTGAATAGTAAATGAGATATTGCATAGCAAATGCTTAAATATAAGTTGCTATTATTAATGGCATTTGAGGCATGAAATACCATTTTCTCCTCAAAATGTACATCTTTTGGGAGTCAAAAATCCAAGCAATTATGTGTGTGGTTAGCATGCCTTTATTATCCTCTTTCAGAAACTACTTCCTCAAAAAAGGCTGTAGTTTTTGTGACAGTACCTGCATTTCATATCTGCACAGGACCACTTGCCAAGGGGGACAGGCCAGCATGGTGGAATGCACAGCCATGTGCAGTGACTCACCCTAGGGAGCAGAGTTCAGCAAGCACCACAGACATCTGACATGAGGACAAATGATTTGGTGCCCAGGATTCTGAGCTGGCTTCATCCTTCACTAGTGCACCAAACACACAGACCAGCCCACCATAAAAACCCCTTGAGATGGACCTAACCTGTCATATTCTCACACCTTAGCCTCTGCATATGCTGCCTCCCCTGCTAACTCCCACCCGTCCTTCCAGGCTTTGTTCAGGTGTCACCTCCTCCCACAACCTGCATGACCCCTATCCTGTCCCAGTCTGTGGTAGGTCCCCTTTCTTCAGTTCCCCATAGCACCAGGGACCTTTGTTTCCTCTAGAACATAACTCACTGTCCTTTATCTTTTTTACTTGTCTTCTCTACCCAGAGGATTGTGAATGTCATACAGGCATGAACCACGTCCTTCATGTTTGTGCCCCCAGAGCTCAGCTCTGGTCTGACCCCTTCCCAGTGGCAATGCCACCCCCCAGAGGTTACCTGCTGCTCACACCATCCCTGCCTAAGAAAAGGGAAGGTTCTTCTCTATTCCAACTTCCTCTGTTTCAAAAATGGGCCGGGCGTGGTGGCTCACTCCTGTATTTCCTAGTACTTTGGGAGGTCAAGGCAGGTGGATTGCCTGAGCTCAGGTGTTCGAGACAAGCCTTGGGAACACAATGAAAACCTGTTTCTATTAAAAATACAACACTTAGCTGGGCATGGCGGTGGACGCCTATAATCCCAGCTACTTGGGAAGCTGAGGCAGGAGAATTGCTTGAACCCAGGAGGTGGAGGTTACAGTGAGCCGAGATCGTGCCATTGCACTCCAGCCTGGGCGAGAGAGCAAGACTCCATCTCAAACAAACAAACAAACAAACAAAAAATGCCAACCCAAGTGCTCTTTCTTTTCATGACACTCAAAATCCTAGTAAAAAAAGAGAGTCAAGTGTAACGTAAACCAGGAGCGGCAATCTACAACCCACAGGCCAAATCTGATCCGCTGCCAATCTTTATCAATAAAGTCTTATTGGAACACAGTCACACCAGTCCATTTACACATCATTGTCTGTGGCTGTTTTCACGCTCCAATGGCAGAGTTAAGTAATTGCAATAGAGACTGTTGGACCCCCAAAGCCGAAAATATTTACTATCTGGCCCTTTACAGAAATTTGCTGACTTTGACTTTAAACAGATTTAGATATCACCATCCTTACTGTCAATATCTTCTCTGCTCCCCTGAAGAAGAGGTCAACTATTGAGGCCCACATGGATCTAGGAGACTGTGCACCACGAAATCTTTCAAGGGCCAAATACTGACTAACATTCTAAAAAATCATTGCTCTCATTTACGCCATAAGAAACAGGAACGGAAGTAAAGTAACTTGCCCAAAGCCACTCAGCTAGTCAAAGGCAGAACTGGGGTTAAAACCTGGACAGTCAAGCTTCCGAAACTATATTCCTAACCACCTCTCTGCTTCTCTGAGAGTCTCTATACTCAGTGACTGTCCAGAACAGAATGCAAACAATAAGAGAGGCCTTGCCCTCTGATTTTCTGCCAGGTGTTTTGGAACCTCATATGGGCTCCACGATCAGGCTGCTCTAAATTCAGAGAAGCACCAGGAGAGGATTTAAGCAGAAAGAATGGCTGGGCTATTTCCCAGTATAGTCCCAGGACCCCTTCAGGCGCAAACTGAGCAGAATGACTGGGTGAAGTATGAGAGACCTCGCAGCTTCTGAAAGCTAAAAGGAAGAATTGGTCCATTTAGTAAATGTTGACTCAGGATGCAAACTATTTCCACGGTCTAAAAGAGAGCTCCAGATTATATGCAAAGTGCCTGTACAGCCACTGCAAACTGAGATAAGCATTCAAATTCACTGTCAGCCCAATGTTTTGAGTTTTCACGCTAAAAAAATGAAAATTAGAAAGTGTTACCCTATTCTGAGGGGGTTGCATACAGAATTCCAACTCAAATAAGTATGACCTTCTGCATCAAGTGAAAAGGCTGATCTCTTTTGTTTGATGTCAAAAAAGAAAAGAATATATAATTATGAAAATCAAAATTGGTTTTGCAACCCTCCTCCAAAAGAGCTGAGGCCAGGTGAGCAATGACCTCCTGATTCAAAAATCAACCTTCTCCCTGCCATGAGAAAACTTTATGCTCCCGTCCTTCTGTTACCTGTGAGGGCATTGGTGTCAGCTTTCTTGCTTCCCTGGTTGCCCCTTTCAGCCCATACGTAGACCTTGTATGCCTCTCCTGGCTTCAGGCCCGTCAGGACAGTGCTGCTCTCATCCTTGTGCACTGCTGTTTCCTTGGTGTCCCCATCAGCAGAGGTGTAGCGCACCACATACTTGTCTATGACAGCCTCCACTGGTTCCCAGGAGACAGTTGCTGTGTCTTCAGTCACTCGATCAGTGACAACATTGGTTGGACTGTCAATTTCTTCATGAAAATACATGAGAAAGAAAAATCAAAGAAACCAGTTGGTTGGTCAAGGTCACAGATTGTTAAAGATCTAGTTCACCTGGGTGACCTAGTTCAATGGTCTGTGCAAGGCAAGGGGGTCTCTCTATCATCAGTGACAGGTGGACAACTGGCTTCTGCTTGAACCCTAAACTGAGAAAGGACTCTCCAATAGATAACACAATCCATTCCATTTTCCATTTTCAGACTACTAAACATATTAGAGAAAACTCCTTCAAATGTAACTTCTTCCAATAGAATACATCTAATTCCCCTTCCAGGAGACCAAGTATTCAAGAAGAGTCATCATTCCCTTCCCTAGTTCTCCTCAAATCAAAACAACATCACCTCCCCTATTCCTTTCTTCCAATTTTGGTTTCCAGACCTGGCACTTATATCTACACATGCTCCTCTCTCTCTTTTCGAATACAAATCTCCAAAACCCAGTTCATTCACTCAACAGCACTTCACTGAACATCCATTATGTGCCAGGGAATGTAATGACATTTAGGAGTTATCAATGAGCAAAACAGTCAGAAATCCCTGCCAATGTGGAGTTTATATTCAAAAAGAACTAACCCAGAACAATACGCCAGCTGTGTCCTAGACTCTACGCTTCCCAAGAACATATCCTCAGCCCATGACCTTACACATGTCCCTGCTAACCCAAGGTCCTGCTTCATGTATTCAGGAAACAGCAAGGATGCCAGTGCATCTAGACAGAATTAAGTCAAGCGGCTGGAGGGGAGGCCAGGAAAGTGAGGGGGACAGTGGACTATGGATGGCCTTGAAGGCCATTGTAACGACATTGTCTTTTACACTAAGTAACATGAGAAGTCTCTGGGGGCTTTGAAAAGAAGAATGACCTTATCTGACTTGAGCTATCAAAGGATCCCTCTGGCTTCTGGGGAGAATACTGACTCTAGTGAACCAAGAGTGAAGGTCACCTAGGAGGCTGCTTCAGTGGTATATATGCAAGATGGCAGGGGTGCAGGCAACTGCGGCAGTAATGAAGGTCATGGAGAAGGCTGGCTTTGGAGCTTTCATAGGTAAAACTGTCATAATATGCTGATGGATTCAATGTGGGAAACAATGAATGATTTGTTGGCTTGTGGCCTGAGTAATTTGCAAAATGGGTGGCCATTTATAGAGACATCTATATCTCTATAGATACAGATATCTGAGGGATAGCTGAGGGAGGGAAGTCTTTGCAGTAGGGAGTCGGGAGAGGAAGAGGACCAAGAGTTTGCTTTTGGATACATTAAGTGGTAGAGCCAAGATTTGAACTCATTCTTATCTAACAAAGACTGTACATTTCCACTTTTTACCTCTATGTCCTAAGCAGCACTATCAATAGCATTTTCCTTTGAAACTAATAATAATAATAAATTATAAATAAAGTGTGATCTGAAAGGTTACTGTGACCTGAAATCCAGCAGCAGTAATGGACAGGAACTAGAGAGAGAAACTGGTCTCGAACTATTGCCTTGTGAGACAATAGTCTCACTGTGACTGTGAGCTCGGAGCCAATAGTCTCACAATAGTCTGCCACTCGTGGGCCTCCAGGAATGACAGGGCGGACAATTAGGATGCAGGCACCCACCGTCTGACCCCATGGCCAGGGCCTCTGGAGGCTCCAGCAGGCTCTAAGAGGAGAGTCAAGGAAAACAGTGCAATGATAGAGAGAACTCTCTCCACATCCTGTTACAACTTTCGGTGCAAGATATGATCCTGCATGTCATAGGGAAGAGATGACAAGAGCCATCCAAAACCAACATCTCAATCTGGGGAAATTAGTGACAAAGTGGAAATGGAAAACTAAGGGTACAGGAAGAACATCCTAGTAGTCCTGCTCTTGAAGTTCATGGCCCTCACCTTCTCAAAAGTGTCCACATCTGTACAACCCCATGTCCCAGCAGTGCCTCCCACCCCATCTCCCTGCCCCAGATCTGTGCTTGCTACCATTGTTTCTGGGACCCACAGCAGAGGTCTGTGGCTTTGTGGGGTTGGTGCTGCCTGTGTGTGTTGAAAGCTATATCACAGCCAGGCACAACAGTTCATACCTGCAATTCCAGCACTTTGGGAGGTCGAGCTGGGTGGATCACTTGAGGCCAGGAGTTGGAGACTAGCCTGGCCAACATGGAAAAACCCTGTCTCTACTAAAAATACAAAAAATTAGCCAGGCAGGGTGGTGCACACCTATAATCCTAGCTACTCGGGAGGCTGAGGCACCAGAATGGCCTGAACCTGGTAGGCAGAGGTTGCAGTGAGCCGAGATCACACACCACACTCCAGCCTAGGTGACACAGCAAGACTTGGTCTAAAAATAATAATAATAAATAAAAATAATAAATAAAAGTCAATAAATAAAGGAAAGATCCATCACGTCCACATGGGTGGGAAGAGGAAGCATCAACCAGCCCTGTAGCTCCTTTCTCCCCCACCAGTCCCAGAGCTCTCAAGGGATGGAGAAGAACCAGGAAACAGCATCTTGGGCATGAAGAGTAGGAAGGTAAAACTGAATCATATTATGCTTAAGGTTATAGGAGACCTGGAGGTTTAAGGAGGTTTAAGGGAGGAGATGTGACTTCTCCAAGCTCACAGTGCCAGTACAGCTCTCAGCCCCCTGCCTTCCCTTTTCTCTCAGCTCCCTGCCTTCCCTTTTCTCTCAGTTCCCTAACCACAATAACTCAGCTGAGAGGGGGTCTTCACAGAGCTTGCTCTCCTTAACCATTCCCATGATTGGGATCAGGTGCTGAGACACAGGAATGGGAGGAAGGCCTCAGAGATGGGACCCCCATGACAGGACACAAACATTGCTGGAAGAGGCCAGCTTTGCAGGACTGAAACCTCTCTCTACCAAAATGGGATCTGGAGATTATGAAATAGTTTTTCCATGCAAGAAAGCCTTTCAGCAGCTGCAGCAGCTGGCTAAATCACAGATGAGCCATAGCTGTAGCCTCTACTACAAGACAGGCTCTCCCAACTCCAGCCCAACATCCTCCCCAGGCTGTAACTTCCCAACTGCTGGACACCAGCAGCCCTGATGGGACCTTTCTCAGGGCCATTCAGGGTCAAGAGATGTAAGGTAAGGTTTATAAAACTGGATAGGTGGAACTCGCCTATGAATACATACGTTAGTTAGAATAAAGGTGCACTTTACTTCAAAGAGATCTAATTTGCAAAACCTAAACACAGTATATAGAGGAGGTTAATTAGAAGCTCTGTTCACATCAGGAAAGCTTATTCCACTTTATAACATGATTCTCCACAGGGTTGGGTAGGGAATGGCTGTCTTCAGTCTAGGCTGTAACATCCAACAGCCCATGTCCACCCTTGAGTATGTAGTCACAGGCATTAGGAACAGGTTTCTCCACTCACAATGGCCACCTGTGAATCTCCCAGCTGGTGCAGTAGAAGATAGCACCGATGGGATGTAAAATCTATGAGAAACGAGCCTGGGGGAGGAAGACGCAGGGGCAGCACCTGTGTCATTGATTTGAAGGTGGATTCATGGAAGAGGTGCTTTGAGACCACAATACCTACAAGTTCTGCACTCCTGTTTACACTTACTTCCTCTAATATCTTTCCATTGTGGCAAAAAAATTATCCAGAAGGCACCGTTTGTATAAAATGCACTCAGAGAGGGCAACCCTTCTTCCTGTTGTCCTCCAGCTTTTCTTCTAAAAACGTTATTGACTTTGATTTCAAGTGAACCTGAGTTGTGCCAGCTAGCTATTCACTAGCTCACCCTGAATCTCCTAAACTTTGTAGGCCTCAATGTTCTCACATGTAAAATGGAAATAATAATGCTTGCAATCCTATTGATATTATAAGGACCAGACATCATATTTACAAAGTCTCACAGTGTACAGAAGCCCACTAGAATACCGTGGTCACGCAAATGATAGAGATTGTTGCTGTTGTCCAGATGCTGAATGTGTGTGTTGGTGAATAGTGACAGGAGCTCAGCTTAGGACATGAAGGAGTTTCCAAAGTTTTAGGGGCTAAGCCATTTCAAACGGAACACTGTGTTTGGAAATCCGTAAGAAGTGAAAAAGATATTAAGAAAAGCAAAACTGCTATTTCACAGCATAGTCTAAGGAGGAAAGTTCTGAGAAAATGGATGACAAGTGAATATTCTAGGCTATAAGCTCTGCTGTGCATGGGAGCCTGTGAAATTATAACAAAGCAAGCATGCTTTGTTTTACACACACCAGGGAAAAGCATGAAGCTATTAACAGAATACCATCATCATAAGAAAAGAGAAAGGACTTTAAACTCAATTTAAACTCAACTTAGTCCAATTCTTCATTTTACAGATAGAGGACAAAAGAATGACATCACCTCTCAGTTAGTAGCCTCCCTTTCTTCTCATTCGATGGGAAGCACAGCTGTCAGGGTATGATGCAGAAATCTAGGGACCTTCCCACTCACAACCCCCCACAGATACCGGCCTGGCCTATGCTTGCTGCTCCTGAAGCTGACGTGCTTCTGAGGCCGGCCTTTCTGGAAGGTGTTCCAGTGCACTTTGAGTGTGTTCGGTTAACAGGGTGAGGAATTTCAGTCAACCATTTCCCTGTCATGGTATTAGTTACACTGGGTGCCTCATTAAATGAAAAATCCCTGAATTGTGTCGTTTCTCCCCACTCATGCTTAGGCTGTTCTTAAGTTCCAGCATCCTTTTCCACCTGGTGGGATGCAAAACGTTTGGAGAAAACAGCGACTCTTCTTTTCCCTTAAATTACTTAACAGTCTAGCCAGGTTTAAGAGTGTTTCCTGACCCTGTAAATTACAGTGTCTTTTTCTTTTTTATGCTGGTAAAACACATGACACAAATTTATTTGCAATCCAATAAAATATTCTATCCTGGTTTTAGGATATAATTGACAATAAAAACACTTTTGAGTAGTAACATTCCAGTATACGTGAAAGGCTAGCTAGCAATTCAAGGCCATATGTGATTAAATGCTCTCAGTCCTCAGAGGCAAATCTGGCTGACATTTAATGAGGTCATAGAAGGCTGCAGTGGAGAAACTCAGCACAGCCTGGAAGGATACTTCACGTTATTGCTGTGATCCCCTGAGGACAAGGACCATGGCTTATCAGCTCTGGAAATTTCTAAAGGGACCAGGTCTCTTTGGCCCAGATACATCCTACAATAAACATTTGTTGAATTAAATTAATTTGTGGCTAGAAATAATAGCAAGGGTTTTCTAGGCTGAGTAACAACAGAAACCCACTTGCAGAGATAAGTCTTCTGTTAGGAAACCCCAAGAACAGTCTGGCTACAGGAAGGCTTTCCCTGGGGAAGCAATGAGAATAACAATGGCCCAGGCTGCATGGACCATGGAGGCCAAGATAAAAGCATTATGCTTCCTCCTCGGTCCGTGAGGAATCATAGAAAATTTTTCAGTTAGGAAGCAAACAGTATGAAAATTAACCAGAAATAATGGGCAAGAAGGATGGGAGGTGTGATATTATGATTTATAACAAGAAACACATTTGGTCTTGGTTCCCTGATTCCTGGCACACAGCTCCTAAAAGCCTTGGAATCTCCAAAGTGAGGTGTCTTTTGTATGTTAATGAGATGACTGCTGTAAGGGGTTGGAGGGTGCTCCTGGATAGCCTCAGAAAGGAGGTGGTTGCCAGGGAACCAACCTTGTGATTAGGGGATTGGAACATCCAGCCCCACCTGCCCACGCTGCTAACAAGGGGGAGGAGAGAGGCACTCACAGTTGCTAAAGGTTGAGTTAATCACCAGTGGTCAATGATATAATCAATCATTCCTATATAATGAGGTCTCCATGAAAACCCAAAAGGACTGGGTTCAGAGAGCATCCTGGTTGCTGAACATGTGGAGGTTTGGGGAGGGTGGCACACCCACAGAGGCCATGGAAGCACATACCTTGACCTATGCATCTCTTCCATCTGGTTCTTCACCTGGATTTTTGTAATATTCTTTATTATAATAAATAAGTAAATGTAAGTAAAGTGTTTCCCTGCGTTCTATGAGCCGCTCTAGCAAATTAATGGAACCTAAAGAAGGGAGTCATAAAAACCCCCAATTTATAGCCAAATGGTCAGAAGTACAGGTCATAACCTGGGGACTGTGACAGGCATCTGAAGTGAGGAAAGTCTTGTGGTCTGGGCCCTTAACTTGTGGGATCTGATGCTATTTCCAGGGAGGAATGTCACATATGAATTGAATTATAAAACACCCAGTTGGTGTCTGATGGAAAACTCCCTGGTAGATGGGGAAAAATCACTTCCAGAGGTGAAATGTTCTGTGTTGTGTTGACTGTGTAAGAGAAGAAAAAGTGTTTATCTCTTACAGGAGGGTAAAAGTGGGAAGCACTTTAGCTTTGTAACGTGAAAGGAAAATAAAAAACTCGGGACCCCAAATCACTGTGCCAAGAGGAAAAAATAAAACTGAAAGCTGAGTTGTGCAAGAAGCTGCCTTTCCTTTTGTTCCTACACAGGCTACAGATAAAAGGTTAAATATCTCCACACGTAGCTACTCCGTGTTCACCTTATCCTATGAAAAGTGCAAATTTACTCAACACACAATTGACTATCCCCCTACCTGCTCCTTTTCTCTTCCAACATGGGAGTTAACATACTCTCCCTATTTCCTTTCCAGTCCACTTTTCCCATTTAAATACTGAAGCCCTCAAAATCATCTCTGGAGAAAGGTACAGACCACAGATTGTTTCTGTGATTCCATGTTTCTTTCTCCCAGGCATGTCCTTCCTTAACCTTGGAAAAATAAACTTCTAAATTGATTAAGGCCTATCTCAGATACTTTTTGCTTTATAGTAGCTAAGCCCAAAGGCTTACACTTGGGTATCCTGGGTTCAAACCCCAGCTCTGTCCTTTCCTGGCTGGGCAATCTTGAGCTTACCTTCTCCAGTTTTCTTATATATGGCAGAGAAATAATAATAGTATCTACTTCATTGGATTGCTGTGAGAACTAAATGAGATATTCATAAAAAGTGTGTAGTGATTATAATGCCTGGCACTCAGTAAGCTCTCAATTAATTCACAGCTACAGGGAATGCCACTGGAGGCACAGAAGTACTTACCATTTTCCAGCTCATTAAAACAGTTCACTAGTCCACTATTCAAGCAGGCTGTACAGTCCACATTGTCTAGTTTGTAAATTAAGTTATATGTTCTCCACTATAATTGCCCAACTCTTTCATACTGCATATAAGCAATCTGTTAGGCAGCTGAAATAGTGAATTCAATTCTCACAGCATCTCACCCCTTATTCTCTCCACCATAACCAGCTATTTCCAGGACTGAATTGGAAAGAACTAAAAAACTTTTCAAGAAAGACTCAAAACTCAAAGACTCCTTCTTTACCAGCTCCAAGGATTGATTTCCCCAAGTGGCACTATGTTCTAGATCACGGGTTTCCAGCATGGGGAAGGCAGGAGCACAGAGTTAATGAGGAAGTTCACAATTTAATATGGAATCAATTATTGTTTAAAAACTAAAGGTTAGGCCGGGCACGGTGGCTCAAGCCTGTAATCCCAGCACTTTGGGAGGCCGAGACGGGCGGATCACGAGGTCAGGAGATCGAGACCATCCTGGCTAACATGGTGAAACCCCGTCTCTACTAAAAAATACAAAAAACTAGCCGGGCGAGGTGGCGGGTGCCTGTAGTCCCAGCTACTCAGGAGGCTGAGGCAGGAGAATGGCGTGAACCCGGGAGGCGGAGCTTGCCGTGAGCTGAGATCCGGCCACTGCACTCCAGCCTGGATGACACAGCGAGACTCCGTCTCAAAAAAAAAAAAAAAAAAAAAAAAAAAAAAAAAAAAACTAAAGGTTACCTAGGATGTCTCGTGTGTATGCGTACCATGTTTTCAAATTGTTCTGATTAATGAATTACAAACTTATTGTCAAATATGACTGATTTGTAACCTTTTATCACTATATATTTTCTGAATACACAGATGACCACATACCGCTATTCCCATGTGAGGGTTTGTATTATCTTTTGACATTTTAGAGGAGTCTACTAAGTGTGGTCATCAAGAAAAAACACAGATGTGGCAAGAAGAAAATTATAGATCACTTGTCTTTAGGGAAAAAGGAGCTATGTGCCTATATCCTAGATAATAAATGACTTAAAAACAATACAGTGATAGAAGCTATTAAAATAAGCAGAAGGGTGTCAGATACGGTCTTGTCCTTTGACTCCAAGACCCTGGGAGAGATTTTCAATGGCAAGAAAAATTTGAAATATGAAAAGTTTGCATCCCTTTCCCTGCCTAAAAATAGACATCAGTAATAAAGGGATAGACTCTCTCTACATGCAAATCCCAGAATTTTTTTTTTTTTTTTTTGAGATGGACTTTCACTCTTGTTGCCCAGGCTGGGGTGCAATGGCACGATCTCGGCTCACCACAACCTCTGCCTCCCAGGCTCAAGCAATTCTCCTGCCTCAGTCTCCAAGTAGCTGGGATTACAGGCATGTGCCACCATGCCCAACTAATTTTGTATTTTTAGTAGAGACAGGGTTTCTCCATGTTGGTCAGGCTGGTCTTGAACTCCCGACATCAGGTGATCCGCCCACCTTTGCCTCCCAAAGTACTGGGATTATAGATGTGAGCCACCCCGCCTGTCTGAAAATCCCACAATTCTTATCCAGAGAGGAGTCAGCCAAGAAAAATGTGAGAATGCAAACATGATTAAACGTCCATAGTGCCTCCAAGTAGCTCTCACCTGTCCTGCCATTCAGGAGGATCGGCTTGCCTTCCAGCATTCCTCGCATGGGCACCACTGTGATCTTATATTCGGTCCCCGGGTGCAGACCTGGAAATAAGCAGGCAGTGCGGGACATGAGTGCAGGCTCCAGACCCCTCTCCCCAGCACGGCTCCTCCCCAGGATTTCTCCCATGAGGGAAGATGAGGGGTTATGCTTCCTCCTCCAAAGACGAATCTGTATCTGCAGGCGGCAAATAAAGCCCCGCAGGAGCAGTGGAACATGAGGAGTCACTGAGGGGGCTTACTGGCTGGGGACAGGAGTAGGGCATCAGAGCAAATGAGAAGACGCCAATTGAAATGCATTTCAAATGCTCTCTGGTTCTTCATTGGACCACCTCGCACTTATTTCCCAATTTTATTTATAGGTCCAAATGTGTTTCTGCTCCCAGCAACCCTTTTCCTTCCAAAGTATCTCTCCTTCTCAATGTAATATTTAGCCTAATTTTTTCCTATTTATTTATTAGAGACAGGGCCTCACTGTGTCACTCAGGCTAGAGTGCAGTGGTGCAAACACGGCTCATGGTAACCTCAACCTCCTAGGCTCAAAGGATCCTCCCACCTCAGCCTCTTAAGTAGCTGGGACCACAGGCGTGAGCCACTATGCTCAGCCCTTTAAAAAAAAAAAAAAAAAAAAATTATTTCTCTGTAGAAGCAACTAGAATTATTGTTCCTTGGGCACAAATATTCAGACTCTAATGGTAAAAGGCAGACAAACAGCAGCTTGTGTGAGGCACATACCCTCATTCTTCACTCCGCAAACACTAAGAACCCCAAAATGTCCTGTCAACACAGAACTCAAGGAGTGGACGGCAGAACAAGGCTCCAGGAGGGAATTCACTATGAAGCTAATAAACCCCACACTTTCGTGGGTCCATTCCAAGGCCTTGTACCTGATTGGGTATTCACGATTGTGTATTACTTTTCTTAAAAAAGAGCCCTGGAATTGTACAAACTTCAGGCACTGCCAAACTTGATCCATCCCTGCAGCCTTGTCTCCTTAGCAGCCATTTGAGCTCCAGCTCTTGGCAGCATTAGCTGAGAAATCTGAAACAGGGAGCCACCCCTGCTCACTGCACCCTGCCCTCCTCCACGCCTCCCAACACAACCCCTTCCGTGCATCATGCTCAACAAACCAATCTCAGTTTCTCTCTCTCTCTCTTTCTCTCCCCTCCTGCCCGCAACACCCAAATACACAAGATCCTCCAAAAGGAATATCTATACACCATCAAATCCATCCTGAGACACAGACAGGGTATTCAAGAGAGTTTGCTGACTTGGAGAACATCTCACAAATATAATCTGTTGACAAGGTGCTCTGGGATCGAGTTCTGGAATGCTGGGACAGAGTCTACAGGCCTCCCGGGTGGGCTTACATCTGGCAGATTCAAGGATCAGATTCAAGTGTGATTCCTAAGGCCCCTGGACTCTCTGTGCACACTTGAGCAGTGCAGATGCCAGTGCTCTCTGCACACACTATCCCCACCTCTGCATCTACAGCAAACACCCCACACTCCAGTGATGGCTCTTACCAGTGATGTCATATCGGCTCTTGGGGTCACTGCTCTTCGGCACAGTGACCTCAGTTACCTCCTGCCCTGTCATGGGGCCATATCGCAGCTTGTAGTAGTCCACCTCGGTCGAGGGGTTTTCCCACTCCACGTCGAGGGAGTGCTCAGTCTCCTCTGTCACCCACGCAGTGCCAAGCGCAGCAAGATCTAGGGCAGGGGTGAGGGAGGCAAGAGAAAGTGGTGAAGAGCAGAGGTTCTGAGATTCTGTGACAGGCTGTTGGTTATCAAGTCAGCTCCCTTTCTTGACATCTCAAGAGCTGGCTTCAGTCCCAGGACACAGTTCTTAACAGGTGTCTTCGAGCTACCAAGCTGCTCTTTTTCACATATTCCACAGGCAGACTGTCTTTTAGGAAAGCCTCCACTTCCCCATCCCACCAGAGGCCATGTGGTCTTCCCTGTCCACATTGACTTTGGTCAAGCCCAGACTGTACCTCTCAGGCTGGCCACCCAAATCACTCAGTCCAGAGCTCAGACAGCTCTAGCCCTGAACTAACGGCCCACTCTTCAGCTGCAGAGCCCCTGCCCTCTAAGAGGACCTCAGGATAAGAAGCTCAGGCACTTCCATGGAAAGTGGAGAGAATCCATTTCAAACTTTCTCGAGAACAACATTGATGATCCAACAAGCTCCTTCCTTCATCTCCCAAATTGCAGCCCTTGCCTCTCAGATTCTCCTCTAAGGATGAACCCTAGGCAAAACTATAAAGTAGGTGAATCTTAACTAGGTCCATCTGAGTGTCCTTCCTGCTCTTTCTACCAAATTTTAGCACTTCCATCAGGTACCTGGTATTCTCATGCTGCCCAATTGTCTGTCCTGTGAAGGAAGAGAGTTATTGCATATATTTATTTATAGTGAAGTATTAACGGCTAAATGTTTACTCTTCTATTCAGAAAAAAAAAAAACATGAAATTACAGTGATTAATACAAAGGAATGGCTCATTGCTATGGCTCTAAGGGGAGAGCTTTCCTAGGGGATGGGAGGACTGGGATCTTTGAGAAGCAGTTTGAATTCCAACAGCCATATCCCAGGCTGAGGGAGCCTGGCCTTCTAAGCTTGGAACAGAAAAGCCAAGGCCCCCCCAGTTCTCAGGCTTCCCCTCTTCATCAGTCACGCCCCCACCTTCACCTCCCTGGAGGTGTCTCCACCCAAGCCAACTGATGGATGATGCAGGACAGAGAATTAGTGCATCAGGCCAGGTGTGAACTCAGTGATCTCAAGGTCCCCGGGCTCTGAACATCCCCGATTCACTCAGTTATGGATAAATAGCCTCACAGAGCCTTTTCTCTGAAGCTTTTCCTCTCACCCACGGGCTTCCATCTGCCAGGTGCTGTTTTTAGACTTCCATTAAAGATGGAATTCCCTGAAGGACAGGTCAAGAGGCAAGTAATAAATGTGACTTGAGGCTTATAGAAGAGTTCCTACATGGTGTAAAAGAATTGGGAGGGAGTCACAAATGAAAAAGCAAGGACTTAATGAGAATGTTCCCGATTACGGTGGGGATGAATACCTCTTGTCTTAGGCTCCCCTGAGGAGCAAATAAGAATGTGTTTAAGCTGAATCAGACTAGAAGGAAAGAGAAACTTCACACTAGCAGAATTTTACAAATCCTGAGAGCAAGATGTCGCGACGAGTTGCTAGGACTTTCAGAACAGACATCTCTATGCTGCACTGGGAGGCTTTGGACACAGTGCTAGCTGTACCAGAGGTAGCCATAGACAAAATGGGGAAAAAGAGAAAAGCAGAGTCTGCCAGCCACAGCAGGCCTGGCTCTCACAGTGAGGACTTGGTGTCTCCTATTGAACATAAACCATTTCACAGGACATCACTGTCAGGTCACTCTTGACCATGTAGATCAAGACAAAAGCAAGACCCTTCCATGATCAACTCTGAACACAGACAAAAATATGACCATTGTCCCAACCACACAAATAGCTAAATACCCACTCTCCAGACTACTATGAGTAATGACCACTTCTGTTACAATCACCAACTTTAGCCTCTCAGAGGGGAGAGGTTCTCCCCACTTCTTGACAGCACTCAATCCCTGCTTCCTTACACCTTCCCCCAAATTACATAACACAGGCCCAAATTCTCTAACCAGTCCTTTCCAACACTGTCTACTGAGACACCCCTATGGTCTCCCATAGTGTGCAGTCATCCATGCTAGAACAATCAAGACACACAAGTTGTTTAACTACAGGGGTGCTCCTGGGGGTCTTTAGCTTGAGGGCACTGACAAAGGCAATCACATGTGGTGCCCTCATGATGACCAAGTCTCTCACAGTCCTTTCCAACATTGACCCATCCCCACCTTCACCCTAGTCCCACCGCCAAAAAGGACAGGCAGCTTGATGTCTCTGCAAACACAACTGCATGCCAAAGTTCCATCCATCTGTATCTTCCTAGATATTTCCCTAGAAGTTTAGGGCAGGATGGAGGCAGTACATTTTTATCAGTACCTAGAACAGTGCCTGACAAATGGTAAGTGTTCAATAAAAATGTACTGCGTGAAGGAATGATTCAGTCATTCAACCAACTACGTTTCTCCAAATCCTTGAAGATCTAAGCTGCTTTAAGAATGTTCACAAGGAAACAAGAATGTTTAAAGAGTAAGCTTATCCTTCTAAACATTCTGGTGGCATTTGCTGGTGCACAGGAGGTTCTGTTTCTCCATACTAAGCCTCCACCATCCTCCATCTTGTTCTGTACCCCAGGCTATGATCTCTGGGAAGTGAGTCAGCCATTTTCCCTGACCCTCTGGCTTCCAGGTTCAGCTAGCAGGAATCATCAGCAGATCAGAGGGCAGAAGACAGAATTCTGTGGAGACACGGTGGATTGCCTGCATCCCTCTACCAAAACCATCCCACCAGGCAGCTCTTTTCTACAGTTTTCTCTGGATCCAAGTACCAACGTCTATCCCTTGCCCCTTCAGGCAGGAGCGTATCCTTATTGATGCAGGTCTTCGTGTTTCACTATCCAACCCCCACCCACACCTTTGTGAACAACTTGTTAAACTTTGAAATTTAAATTACCCCATTGGTGTCATGTCTTTCCCACCGAGATGAATCTAACTGATACAGGTGGCTTCAGCAGCCTCTCATCCATATCGACTTGAACTTTCTGAATGGCTCTGGGGGTTCAGTGAGGGACTGGGGATGCAGGTCTACCCTTTGACTGCTTATGAGAAGGTGCAGACCCTACTAATCTCAGGGACAGAGAAGACCCCATGAGCCCCCATCTAGCAGGTCTTCATGGGCTTAGAGGACCCAGTAATCAGGGAGCAAGGAAAGAAGAGAGAGAACTGGGACTCTTCAGAACCTAGGATTGTGGCAGCTGTGTTTTTCAAACTTCAAGTCAAGGCAACTGCCTGACGGGTATTTGTGGGAATAATGAAAGAAAACATTTAGAATGGGGCCTCTCCTGGGAACCCTGGGGCATCAGGTGGCTTCCTCACCTGTGGTGGCAAGCAGATGCTGTGGGCTGCTAAAAATCTCTTTCTTGACGTTACGCAGGGTGACTATGTACTTGGTTCCAGGCAGCAAACCGAGAATCTCGTAGCTGTGCTGCTCCTTGGGCACTCGGATCTGCTTCCCAGAGAGCTCCTTCCCCAGGGGGTAGTAGTTGAGGAAATAGTGATCCACCTGGCTGGAGGGCTCCCAGCTCACGAGCAGAGAATCCTCCGTGCTCTTGAGCAGCTGCAGGCCCTGTGGGGTGACCACTGCAGGCAGAACAGGAACAGGGAAGACAGGGAAGAGAGGGTGAGCAAGGGAGGCAATCCAGACCCAGTCAGTATTCCCTGAGCACTATAAGGGTGGGTGTGCAGGAGGCAGACCTGTGTAAGGCGCCATTCCTGACCCGCAGAAGTTATTATCCGAACGACAGGTAATTAATACTAACCCCCTCACCGCACGCACACACTCACACACAGCCATTAGATCACAAGACCAGCGGTCCTCAAGGTTAGGGCCTCAAACCAGCAGCATCAGCATCACCTGGGAACTTGTTAGAAATGCAAATTCTTAGGCCCCATCGCAGAATCAGAAACTCTGGGATTGGGACTCAGTAATCTGGGTAGGCTAAAGGAAGACACTCCCAAAGGGAACAACGTGTAATTGACAGTTAAATGCTGCATTGGAAAGAAGAGTCCGGCGGCCCAAGGGCACATCTCCGCTCTCACCCTGGGCACAGTCCAGGCCTGTGAAGCCCTCCTCGCAGTAGCACTCGCCCGTGTCGCAGAAGCCGTGGCCGCTGCAGTCGCCTGGACAGCGTCGCTCGCTGCAGTCCTCAGACGTGAAGTCTTCGTGGCACTGGCACACGCCGCGCACACACTCGCCGTGCCCGCTGCAGTTCTCAGGGCAGGCCGGGTAGCCGCAGTCGGCACCCACGTAGGGCTCGTGGCACAGGCAGCGCCCGTCCACGCAACGCCCATGGCCGCTGCACGCCCCGGGGCAAGCCAGCTGCTCGCAGGCGGGGCCCTCCCTGCCCTCCTCGCAGTGGCAGCTGCAGGTTTCCAGGGAGAAGGTCCCGTGGCCGCTGCAGCGGCGGCTCAGATCTGGGAGGGAGAGGTAAAACAGTAGGCTGGGTTGAAGGGTTGTGTGAGGGGATCTCCTTCCTTTGAGATCAGCCACACAAGACCCAGAAATCACTAGCCCCACTCTTAAGGGTCTGGTGATTTCTGGGTCTTGCACGGCTCTTTTTTGGAGGATGGGGGAGCTCCACAAGGTAGAAAAGGTGTTGGCCCTTTCCAGCCTGGGCCAGGCTTTCTAATCTGTGACATCTGCAAACGTCTCCTCCTTTCTCTGCCTGCAAAGGCTGCAGGACCCACCCTTCTTTCCTTTTCCTTCCCATGTGAATTCCCCCTGTTCCTTCCTCTCTACATGGCGGTCATTATTTAGTGCCTTCCTATGGAGGGGCCTTAAATGCTCCACCCTGGCCAGCTGTCACTGTGGGGCAGGACTCCTGGGGGAAAGTGAGATCCAGGCAGGTTGGAGTTTGCTGGAACTAGCAAGGCTGGGACCTTGTGAAATGAGTCCAGATTGAAGCCTGGAAAAACGAAACTGCAGAAGCCACAAAATAGCCTACTCTTAACTATGGGTACTGTGGAGAAGGGAATTAACCAGGCTCCCCTCTCTGACCCTACACAGCAAGAGGCAGCTGGAGGGCGGACCGGTCAGTGCAATCTCCTCTGTGGCCCACCTTCTGCTTCTCAGAACACCTTCTCTCCTTCCTAAAAACGCTTCCAAAGTGGGGGCTCCTCAGAGGCAAGTCCATACTGGTTATTCATGGCAGTGTCCCTGGTGCCAAGTTCTGTATCTGGATCTGAAGGTTAAGGTGCTCTTAACCATAGCAATTCCTTCAGGCATGAAATCCTATGCCAAAGTACTGTTCATTATCATTGGATCAGCCTGGGCAGTTTATGTTTAAAAGTGATGGGGGATGGGTGGGGGGAGAACCTTCATTATTTGGAAAATTAAATTGTAATTATTTTACAATTGTAATTGTAATTATTTACTAATAAGATAATTATAATTTACTGATTTGTAAATTCCACTAAGGACCAGGAATCTTCTATGCATCATCTCTAGTTCTCAGAACTATACTAGTTGATAGAATTATCCTTGTTGGACAGTTGAGGAAACGTAAGGGATTTGCCCAAAGTCACACAGCTAAAAAGTGGTAGAACTGGGATTTGTAAACTGTCCTGTCTAGCTCCAAGGCCCTATCTTTCCTGTGTATCTCATCGCTTCCTCTTTGAATGGAGCTTTGATTCACAGGCATGACAGCCCCTAGAAGCATTCCCATCTGGAAGCAATAGGCCAGGAGTCTAGACTCTCTGCAAGAGATGCTGGTCCCTCCCTGCTCAGCTTCCAGATGCTCCCTGGAGCTAGTACCAGTGAATAAATGAATAAATAGCAGGGATGGGCCCCCTAGAGAAATCCTTGAATGAGAAGTAGGAGCATGCCAGAGTCACAAAGTGCTCATGAGGCTAGTGGAACCCCTGGCACATAATAGGTGCTCATCAAATGTTTGTTGAATGAATACCAGGTGGTGAGCTCACCAGTAGCTCCCTGGCAGCAGCGCTGGGCACTACACTGTTCCTTCATCTCCACCATCTCTTCCTCCAGCTTTTTCACCCGGGCCAGGAGGTCCTGGACACTGCCTGCCAACTCGCAGTCCTTCTGTGGCGTCTGAAGGCGGATGTTGTGCCTGAAGACGATGTTCTGTTCCTCCCCAGCCTCACCCAGGGCCAAGAGTGAAGACCCATCATCACTGAGGGGCTGAGGGTCAGCTTCCACCTGAACCAAGGCAGACTTGGGCACATCGATCTTGTAGGTGTGGCTGACAGTGACCTGTTGCTCCTTGTTGCTGCAGCTGGGAGGCTCCAGAGTTGCTGGGGCGGAAGCCACCAGGAGCACAGAGCCAAGCAGGAGCCCCAAGGGGAAGCAGAACATCTCCTGGAGACTCATCCTTGGAAAGACAGGGAGCAGACCCTCCAGGATGCCTGTATTTAGAAACATTGCAAAAGAAAGCCATGGAGATGTGCTGAGGGAAGCTGGCTTTTTTACCAGATTCTAAGAGCCCACAGGAAGCTGAGAAACCAGCAGAAAGAACTCATTCTATTTCTCCCAAGGATCCGAACCAAATTACTTTCTGTTCCTGCCTCACAGATTGCATATTCTTGCCTCCTGTCTTTGCTTATTGTTCACACTGCCCAGGATGCCCTTCTCTTCACCTCTCATTCTAGGCTCACCTGCACTTACTAATATGAAGAGCAGCTCTCTTATGTTGACAGCCTATTGTGTGTCACGCTTTGATCCCCCTAATTCTGGATCTTTACAGCAACCCTAATATTATCCTCCCTCTTAACAACATCAACAATAAGAGCTGCACATAGAGCACTTGCTGTGTGATAGGCACTATTCTAAATGTTCTAAGTGTTTCACATTTATTAACTCATTCCATTCTCACAATTGTTTGTGGAATATACTATGATTACCCCCATCTTATAGATATGGAAACGGAAGCACTACTACTTTAAATGACTTGCCAACCAGGATTTGAACCCAGGCAACCTGACCCCAGAGTCCACGCTCATCCCCACAATACCATGCTGCTTTGCACAGATGAGGAAGCTGAGCAAGTTGTCCTGAGTCCCACAGCCAGGAAGAGCAGAACCTGTACTCAGACTTAAGTCCACTGACTGCAGGGCCAGCGTCCTGCTCATGATACCCACTTGTGTACCAGTAAAATATAAGAATTTCTAATAAAATTACCTGCTCCACAAAGTCTTCTCTCCTGTCCCCCTGCCTCATCCAGCTAGAGACTAGCCTCGCTTCTGCTAAGCATTCAGAGAAATGGACCTGTCCCTCACTGCTGGTCTCTTGAGTGTTGACCTGGTATTACAGTTACTCTTGTATGCAGCTTGTCTCCCCACTAGGCTGTGAGCCTGTTAAGGACAGGACTGATTCATCTTGGGGCCCTCCTGGGGCAGGAGCACAGCCACACATGCTGAGAGGTTTGGTCACTGTTTCTCAAATCTATCTGTGCATGGGTGGCCCGGTTTGTCAGTCAAGCAGATGACCTGAGATGGGGCTGGCGGTTAGGTTTTGCCTCCTCCCTCACCAGGAGGTGGTGTCTTCACCACTGTCAATGAGCAGAATAACTCCTCTCTCCAGCCATTTCCCCTTGCGCCCCCAACCCCCATCTGGGATGTCCCATTCTTTGCACACTAACAAGTTGAGGCAGGACAGACCACAAGAGACCCTACTTTCACCTCGCATTTTGCTCACAGGAACCTCAGTCACATGACACATCCCAGTTGGCCTTGTGTAGCAGCAGTTATCTAGAAACTGATCTGCAGAGCTGTCTCTTGACAATGGGTTTCTGTAACCAACCTAAGACCTGCAATTATTTATGCCAAAGTTTGAAGTCAGGAAACACAGTCCTTTCCTGTGGTCTGTGTTTTGCTTGAGCCCAGGCTCTCTCTGCCTGTGGTGAGAGGCAGTTGGGATATGGTGGAAAGGCACCTCAGACAGGCTCTAGGATGTGCATCTCTAAAAGTGCTCCTCATCCTGAGCCTCCGCCTCCTCGTCTGTAACGTGGGAATGACAGCACATCACCCCTCTTGGATGTGGACAGCAGTGAGCACCATGTCTGGCACATGAGCAGGGCTCAGTCAATATTTTGAGATTTATTTTGTTTTCAATCAAGTACTGAATGTGACTTCCTTTTCTTCCTTATGTTTTTTACTATAAAGAATAATGCTGGCCAGGCACGGTGGCTCACGCCTGTAATCCCAACACTTTGGGAGGCCAAGGCGGGCAGATCGCTTGAGGCCAGGAGTTCAAGTCCAGCCTGGCCAACATGGTGAAACTCTTTCTCTGCTAAAAACACAAAAATTAGCCAGATGTGGCAGTGCACTCCTGTAATCCCAGCTTCTCAGGAGGCTGAGATACAGAATCGCTTAAACCCGGGAGGCAGAGGCTGCAGTGAGCCGAGATCGTGCCACTACACTCCAGCCTGGGCAACAGAGCAAGACTCAATCTCTAATAATAATAATAATAATAATGCCTAGGTTGAAAGGCATCTTTCAACTATATTGATCATAAAAGGAAGAAATATTTCTAGCCACTAAGCCAAATTCTGGTAATATGTAAAATGTTTTACTTTTAATAGTCATAATTCATTTAGTATCAGGAAGTTGAGGAAACAGGGGGCAAAGAGCCCTGGCAGAATAAAAGAAGAGGAAGAATCTCAATAGTATTAGATGCTAAATGTTATTTATTGAGTTGCTGCTACGTGCTAGGCATTGGCTAGGTGCATTAATCCGTGTAATTAATCCCCAGAGCTGCCATGTAAGCTCAGTGTTCCTCTCCTCACTTAAAAGGTAAGGAAACCAGATCTGAGAGGTAAAGTCATTTGCCAGCAGTTGCCCAACTAAAAGTGGCAGAGCCAGGATTCAAACGCAGACCCATCTGATTGTAAGCCTATGCTTGCTCTGCGTCAGTATGACGTTCTGATACAAATGACAAAAGAGAGCAGTTAGATACATGTCCCTATGCAATGCTTTCATCCGTTATACATGTTGTACCCAAGGGATGTGCCACCACTGTGAATTAAACAGAATAGTACCTATGAAGAGTTTTTCTTTGTATTACCCCTTTGCCCTCCCACTCCTTCGTGGTTCTTCCTATCACCAAAAGCATGTATTGTTGATAATAATAAGAGCTCACTTCTTCTGAGCACTGAGTGCATTTCAGGCACTGGACTCAACACCCAGCAGATGGAATGAAATAGTCAATGGGACACTTCTTGCTGTCTTGCAACTTGGACTATGGGTAATAAGTGCCTGCACATTTCTTTTCTCTTTTTTTTTTTTTTTTTTTTTTGAGACAGGGTCCCATTCTGTCACCCAAGCTGGAGTGCATTGGCGCAATTACGGCTCACTGCAACATCCACCTCCTGGGCTCCAGTGATCCTCCCACCTCAGTCTCCTGAGTAGCTGGGACTACAGGTATATGTCACTGTGCCTGGCTAATTTTTGTGGGTTTTTTGTAGAGATGGGGTTTCACCATGTTGCCCAACCTGGTCTCGAACTCCTGGGCTCAAGCAGTCTGTCCACCTCAGCTCCCCACCGTGAGCCACCGCACCTGGCGGTGCCCACACATTTCAAAGAGAGTGTGCTACTGGAGGTTTGGGGGTTGGGGGTGAGGTCGGGGTGAATTAGGTGGAGTGGCAGGCAAAGAGACCAGTGCCTGATTCTGGCCCAGAGGAATTCACAGAGGGAAGCTTGGCTGGAACAGGCTGCATGGCAGACAGAGGAAGGGGGCTGCAGTGTGAGAGGCCTGAAACTCAGACTTTGGCAAGGCCAAGTTGATGTCACAGAAATGAGGCATGTTAGAGCTGCCAAGAGGGCAGTTGAGGGCCCGAGCTGAGGTGCATGTCCACCGTTCAGCAGGAGTGTGCCACCCCAAGGGGGCGACTGCAGGAGGACATGCTCAGTGGGTGGGAAGGGGAATATCTAAAGATCCCACAGAAGCTCCCCACAAAGGAGGGGTGGCCCAGCACTGGGAGCATTCGCCATAACAAGGGCATCCAACGGAGGGAACCACAACAGCCCCAGTAAAGTAAAAATGCCCTCTTCTTCTTTTCTAATCCCCACCTTGCCCCAGGCAGCAGCAACCTGTTGAAGCCAGAAGCAGCCATGCATGTTAGGGAGAGAGAAATGGAGGGAGGAAAGCACCAAGCCCCTTCCCTCCAGCTTCTCTGCAGGTTCCAGCATCAGGTCTGAGCTGAGAAAGAAAAGATGTGACCTGGATGACAGACTGAGGCTCAATGCTGAAATGGACTTGCCTTCCTTCATAAAAGCAATTCTCTTCTAAGACCAAAAGCTACCAGAAAAGCTCTGGAAGCTGCTTGAGATTTGTGTCAGAGGATGGAGGGAGTGGGAAGCCAGGAGAATGAATTGGAAGGCAGGTGTAGGATAAAAATAATGATATTTCACAATGGCCATCCTTAAACGTTCATTGCAAAGATAAAAGCCACACACTTTTCTCCACTTGATCCCCAGGATAGGAACTGAGGCTCAGTGGCATCGAGCAACATGTCCTGATTATGCCATTGATGAGCACACGGCCACAGATGCAACCCCAGGTGCACAGTTTCCAGCAATGGAGCCATTAACCCCTGTGCACTTCTGCCGTTCCCTAGTAACAACTCATATTGATCTCTGAAGTACCTATGTGTTCATGGCAGCATATGAGTTTCCACTATCCAAAAATCTTCTTCCTGGGCAAAAATAGGGCTGAAAAAGCAGACTTCCCTGCCCATGCTTTCCATCCCACCCCCCACCCCCAGCCTGAGACACAAATGGAGTGCAGATGGTTTTCTGAAGAAGTTCTCAACGAACGCAACAACAAAAAAAAGGCCATGGACTCTTGCCATAAACCACAGCAAGGCTGCCCAGAGCCCAGGTCTACAGCATTTGTTTTTGTAGCCTGGAATATGAGAAACCCCAGAAGTCCCTGTTGGAGCCCTTGGTGTTGCCTGTCCTTCTGATTTGTAACAAGATGTCCTCATTAATTACTGCCTCTCAGATTCCAAAAGTTGCACTCAGATTTTCCTGGGTAGGTTGATTGTTCGAAAGAAGATGAGAGCAAGGGAAATCCTCAACCTAACACTCTGTCAAGTGTAATGAGAAAGAATAGAAGCCTGCTGGCTCTCACTTCAACACGTGGCAGGAGAGAGACTCCTTGTTTAACAGCAGAAGGGAAGGACGACTTCATCAACTCTTTCAGTATGCACAGCAAACCACAGGCTGAGCTCCGCGACGGTGGGGAGGGGGCAGAGAGGGCAGAAGATTTTTGTGAGCAAAATGCAGGATGATACATTTCCAAATAGGGAGGATTATTCTACTGAGGGGTATTTTCCCATGGAAAGTTGGGTAAATTCTTCAGGGATGCATGAAGCAAAGGGCATTTACATGCAGGAAATGTGTATGCAGGAACCACAGAAAACCAGTTGTCCCCAATAATCACTGTCTTACAGAGGCTAGTCATGCCTTTAATTCTAACTGCAGGAGAGGTGTTGGGTGGTGTGGGAAGCTGGGAGGGAGGGATACATTAGACTCAGGAACAAATGCTTCATTGTATTGCTTTTACCAGAACGGCTCTTTGAGGGGTACATGACTGACCACAGATGGTCCCCCTACTTCTGCCTTCAGATGTTGCAGGGCTCTATGCTTCAGCTGTGTTCTCTCTTGGTATCTGCATCTACCCCTGTGGCTTTAATTTCTAGCCAAATATTGACAGCCACCAAATCTGTATGCATGTTCCTAGCCCAGGCATCCTTGTGAGTTCAGAGATGACAGAGATGGCCATGACTGTGTTGATCCCCTCTGTATCACCAGCCTCATAGCACAGTCCTGTCAAAGTAATATTTTGTGAAGTAAATAGTAATAGCCACTGGATTTGTGTGTGTGTGTGTGTGTGTGGTGTGTGCGCGTGCGCTTATTAGATAATGGACATTGTGCCAAACGCTATAAAAATTATCCTCATTTAATCCTCAAAATCCTGAGAGTCAGTTGATATCATTCTTTGTGACAGGTCCTCAGAGAAGTTAAGTTATTTGCCAAAGGACACACAGCTAAAAAGCAGCAGAGCTGGGATCATACACCAGGTCTGTCCACTACCCACATCTGTGTTCTTTATCTCTCTGTTATATGTCCTATATATATAAAAAACAAAACAAACAAATAAACAAACAAAAAACACCAAATGTCCTCTGTTCTGCCACGTGTTTTTAAGAGAGGGTTTTTTTTTCCTGAAAATAAAAGAAACCCAAGGTATAAATTGGGTTTTCAGTTAAAAATTAATAAATCAATAACTAAATCCTGTGCCTGTACTTCCTCTGAGTGGTGCCAAGGATGATCCACTGGGAACATGAATTGTATTTCCCTCATATGGAGGTTAAGTCCCAGTCACTTCTCATGAAAAGCTGGAGGATTCCCTTCCTAGGAAACACCAAAGTGCACGGAGACTTCTGTCTGCAGGGGCAGATGGCATCTAAGCCTTGGCCAAGGAAGGAGGATGGCCCCTGAATCCTGATGGTCCTCTCGGACCCCAGGGGTGGATGGTCTCTGTGTCACCTCATTTTCCCCAAAGAAGGACACACACCCTGAGTCAGGAAAAAAATACTACTTACGCCAAAGAAGAGAGGTAGCCAATTTCTAGCCACTGTTACAGACCTTTATACTTAAATTCAGGGCTTTCTCTGGTTCCCTTATTATCTCATCCTGCCTTGACAGTTAACCACAAGAAAATGAAAGCACTGCTTTGGGTTTTAGAAAGAGTGTATCATCGTGGATTTCCAGCAGAGTCACTTAAGAAGATATTCTGTCCCCAAATGACAGGGTGGATATCATTAAACTATGAAGGAAAATGAGGGAGATGAGTGGCTAGGGATGCATCAATGTCACAAACACGGGCAAACTTGTCACTGCTTTCTTAACTCTCTTAGGCATATTTTGCTAATGATCTTCAGCTTGGGCCCTGGGTGACTCAGGGGTCTTCCTTGTACTTCCCAAGTAACCTGGTCCAGGACAGCAAGTTCTCAGCTGGCTGAGGAATCTACCCTGGTCCAACTCACCGTGAACTGGAGGCTTAGGCAACAGATTTCACCTCTGTATCTCTTTCTCCTTCAGATCCAAGAACATGGATATACAAGGGAGGTCTGTCTCTCCTAGGTTAAACTCCAGGGGAAGCAAGTACATACAAACGTTTTTATTTCTAGTCTCTGTGACGTTGAACTCTGTGCAAGCACTGCATATAGGATACAAGACAGCTAGGTGTGGACAAGAACGGAAATTTGGTTTTATGTGATAGGGCTTAGTACGGTCACATTCCGGGCATCACTCTGTCCCCCCATTCTCCTAGTTCTGTGGGACACCCAGAGAGTGCCCAGGAAGTCCTTGGAGATGACTCTCACACCAGCGTGCTAGAACCCTTTTCCTGGAGAGCCATCCAATCAAGTCTGCCCACCCACCTGAGGTTTGAAAAGATCAAGGATGGTGTCCTGACCCAGCCTCAGCGCTCAATCACTTTTTCAGGGGTGCCACAGGCTAATTTTGTTTTCTTTTGACAACTGACTCTTAATCTGCCTTGTAAAGGCTTAAATGGGTGATGATAATGGTAGCTACCATTTTCTATGCATTTATTACATGCCAGGCTCTGGGCAAAACACTTTAAAATCGCCTCTTAAACATCAGGCAAAGATGTTCACTTACCCCCAGAGGATGAATCACTTTTTCACAGCAAGAACTTCCTTTAGCTTTTGTGGGACCAACCTCGTGCACAATAACAAGATAAAATAGACCCAGGACCTAAATTCAGGAACCTTTCTCTCCCATATTCAACCAAACAGCCAGTTTCCAGAATGACTAAGTATTACTTTGTATACAATTAGCCCTAATATCCGTGGGTGTGAGAGGCATCAGATTAAAACAAAACAAAACAAAAACTCTGCAATTTCTTTCTTTATCTGTGTTTTTTTCCCCACATATTGAAGTAACTTTAAAGTTCCAGCCTTCTAGCAAGGAGGAGAGTGTTTGCTAATTTCCAAGCATTTGCACTGTTCCACTCACACGGGCTGAGTACAGATTCAAACGGTGGCTGGGCAGCATTAGCAGTGAGTCCACTGTGGCAGAAACAGCAAAGTCCCTGTCCATCCAGGGATCAGGCCTGAGATCTTAGCATCCTCAGCTCACAGACTGGTGGCTCCAGATGTTGCTACAGGACCTAAACCATGATCTCATGTCTGTATCCAGATCCTATAGGAGCCAAGGCTCTGGAATGAGCAGTGAATGGACAAAAGTTTCCACTGGGCCTGGGCACAATTTCTTCAGGCATCTTCTCAGAAACAGAGCTCTGCCCACCCTACATTTCAAACCACAGAGCAGCACTGGACTGGAAAACCAGAAGCCACAGGATGATTTGAAATTTGTTCTATTTTCCCTCCTTCGGGAGTCAGCCGCAGCCTACAAATTGGGGACAAAGCAGTACTTAGAGTTGTATGAAAGAATGCCAGGTGCCTTCTTTCCTTCTCTCCGGGAAAAATGATACCAGTATTGATACTCTATTTTTTCCTGTGTCTGACACTGTCACCTTGATTCTGAGTCTGCAACAAATGTCTGAATGTCAAGAGGCCAGCTATCAACATGTAGCCCTGACCGAGCAAGGTACCATCTGATGCCTTGGTGACACCTCAGCTTTTCCAAGAACCAGTGGATTTTAGGCACTATGGCTAATCTGTGTCCAGATGTGGGTAGTTTGTTACTTTTATGTTGGAACTTGTTCTTTTCTTTTAATGCTTATATAAGCAACACAGGTTTCATGCTTTTAAGTGAAACCCTGCCTGTTCTCATTCATTCTTTCTCCATCCTTCCCCCAGATCTCTCCCAAGCACAAAAATTAATAAATAAGTAAAAAGTAAGACCTCCAAAAACTAGTGTGGTTTTTTGTTTGTTTGTTTGTTTGTTTTGTTTTGTTTTGTTTTGTGACGGAGTTTTGCTCTTGTTGCCCAGGCTGGAGTGCAATGGTTCGATCTTGGCTCACCGCAACCTCCGCCTCCCGGGTTCAAGCAATTCTCCTGCCTCAGCCTCCCGAGTAGCTGGGATTACAGGCATGCGCCATCACGCCCGGCTAATATTTTGTATTTTTAGTAGAGATGGGGTTTCTCCATGTTTGTCAGGCTGGTCTCGAAATCTTAGCCTCAGGTGATCTGCCCACCTCAGCCTCCCAAAGTTCTGGGATTACAGGCGTGAGCCACCGTGCCTGGCCAAGTTTTTGAGATATCTTGAAATGTTTTCTTTGAGGTATTGTGAGGGTAATAGTATGGGGATTTGGAGAGAAGTTGTTGTCTAAACAAATAATAATTAAAACCTGTAAAATTAAACATCTGGATATACTTTAAAACTGTTCAAATGTGTTTGCAAACATCCCCTTAACTGATTCACACAAAATCCAGAAAACGGGAAAGTTATCCCAGCTTCCTAACCCTAACTAAAATAACCATTCTGTTTTAGGATTTAAAAGAATAATGAGATATAACAAATACTAAATTATCCACAAAGGGAGAGAGAGAGAAAGTTTTGACATTGTAAATAAGTTAAAAAGAAAAAAAGATGAGAAGGAACATCTTAAAGGAAATATTTTATACAAAAATGTTACTCCAGGTAGAAACTGATACAACACAGACTGCATCTGGCCAGGAAAGAAGATAACTATGCTTAGCCCTGACTGAGATTGGAGTATAATACTAAGGACGCAGCACATGGGTCCTGAGAGGTACCTCCCAATTCATTTTAACTCTTCGTGGAGTGGATAAGATACTAATTACACTGCCCAGATTTTCAGGCTCGGGAACGGAGGCACCTGAGCCACCACTTTTGAGCTCATCCACATTGGCCACCTTCCTCCCTCCAGTAAGTAAAGCTTGGGCAACTGGCACTCTTACCTGGGAGGCTGCTGGGTGCCTCTTCCAATGCTGCTGCTCCTGTGAGCTGGTCTCCTCCTGCCGCAGACCTTGGTACTTGCTGGTCGTCCCTCGTTCTCGTCTCTCCTTGGCTTCCCTCCCTGGGTTTAAATCCTGTCTAGGCCAGAGGAGGAGCAAACAGAGACTCCTGGTGTTTTCCTCCCTTCCCAGCAAGGGACTCTGCTAAAAGATAATGAGCAATTCCTTCTCTTATTCTAACTAGGAAAGAAAAATATATACATTTCCTTCTTCTTTTTCACTTTGATTACACAGCAGCTAAAAATACTGGAGGCTGTTTCCATTTAAGTGAATCCAGAAAAAGGATATTAAAAGAGTTTGCCGTCTCCTGGCCAGGAGCTGGGTCTTGGGGTTCAAAAGTGCATTTATAAAGTTTCTCTTTTTCTTGTTTCAGGCATTCTGGGACTTATTGCCTACTGCTTTCAAAATGGGAAAAAGTCTTTAGCACAGAAAGAAATGAGCGGAGACCCTCAGGGACAAAAGCTCTTCTGACTTCCCTCCTCCTTCATCCATCGTCTCACACTTGTGAGTGGCAGGGCTCTGAAGTGGGGGCAGGAGTAGCAGACTGGGGACATTCGGTCCCGCAAGTCCACTCTGACCCTCACCCCATCCCAAATGCCTCCCACATGACAACAGCACAAGAATTCCAAAACCAGGAAAGAATAGTCGTGCCCCTTTCTGGCTGCCCTTCCTCTTTTGCCCTCAGATGGACAGGCCTTCATCCTTCCAATGAGCCAGAATCATTTCAATAGGGCATGGGCTGACACCTGCTGCCCTTCCTTACACCCCATCCCTCTCCTGCTCTGTGGGAAGTAGATTCTGGAGTGCAGATCCACAACAAAATGAAGGAGACCATATGTTTCCAGTTCACCTATGTCAGCATCAAATGCTGCTGGAGGGAAAGGAGAAGGAGAGATGGGGGACCAAAAAGTGGCCCCCAGAAATTGGAGGGGGTGCCCCGAGTCAGCTTGCCTGTATCTGAAGCTTGTGTCTGCTACTTGCAAATGACCTTTGACAACTTCTTTGTGGCTCAGCTTACTCATCTGTAAAATAGGAAGAGTGTCTTATGGTTATTGTGAGGTTCAAATGAGTAGATGGGGTAAAGAACTTAGACTAGTCCCAAGACATAGTGAGGACTCGGTAAAGATTACCTGCTACCATGATTATTGTAATTTTTAAATTCTCCTTATGTATCCCACTAAATCATATTTGATCATCTCCACCTCAGTCCAGGTGGGTTCATAGTTCTCTGCCCTTCACTTACAACCATAAATAGTTCTGCTATCTGGCCCTGGAATCCAGGCCAGCCATACACAGAGGTGACCAGTGGGGTATGAACCAAGGTCACCAGAAAATTCCCCAACTCCCAAACATCTCTTTTCTCCCTTGGACTTTTTTCTCTGCTCCTTAAAAGGGAAAATCTCTTCTAGAGGATCCTAAGACTCTATTGCACCCTCAAGGTGCTCTCCTATTCTTAATTTCCTTTCACCAATTCTCCCCAAATGAGTGGTCTTCACCAACTCTCTCCATGACCCCATTTTCCATGCCTTCAATAGGAATAACTAAACCAGTGCACCACGCTCCTAAGAAGCCACCTTCTTCTAGCCTCTCCTTATTACAGTCGGTATTAGTTAGTTCCCTGTATTAGTTAGGACATGTAGCTGTAGCAAAGAGATGCTCCAATGCAGTGGCTTAACAACATAGATGATTTATCTCACATAACAGTAGAAGACAGTGGCCCAGGGCTGGTAGGGAAGTGCCGTCATCCACAGCACACACCCACTACGCTCTAGGGCCATCGTCTCTCAGCCAATAGGAAGGGCAAAGGGATGAGGGCAGATGGAAGTGCATGCTCATTCCTTACAAACACAAAAACAAAAACTTTTTATACTTACTTCAGACTTGCAGAAAAATTGCAAGAATATTAAAAGAATCCCTGTATAACCTTCACTCACATTCTCCAAGTGTTAGCATTTTATCATACTTACTTTATCATTCATTCTCTCTTAATAATTTTCCCCAAAAACATTTGAAAGCAAATTAAATACATGATTTATCTCTTTACCCCCTTATGTCTAAAAAACTGCAGTACAGGGTGTTTCCCACCAACAAGGGCATACTCTCCCATAACCTCAGTACAATGATCCAAGTCAGGAATTGATATTGACATAATACTATTGTCTAATTTCCAGACTATATTCAAATGACATTGATTGTTTCTCTAATGTCTTTTATAGCAAAAGAAGAATAATTTACTGGCCCAGGATTCAATTCAGGATAATTAATTGCATTTGGTTGTCCTGTCTTTAAAATTTCCTTAAATTGGAATAGTTCTTCAGTCTTTGTCTTACATGACCTTAACATTTTTTAAAGAGAAAACGTCAGTTATTTTGAAGAATGTCCTCAGTTTGCATTTGTGTGGTGTTTCTTCAGGCCTAGATTTAGGCTATGCATTTTTGGCAGGCAGCAGCAGAAGCGTGTCTTTTGATCCATCACACCAGGGGACACTTGATGGCAGTCTGTCCCCACGTTGGTGATGTTACCTTGGACCACTTGGTTAGGGTGATATCTGCCAGGTTTCTCCACAGTAAATATTTGCCCCCTTTTATTTAACAGGTATATTGTGGGATGATGTTTTTAAACCATGTAAATATTCTGCTTCTTTTCCTATTTTCACCCATTAGTTTTAACATCCATTGTTGATTCTTGCCTGGAATGATTACTACTACGGTGGCTGCCAAATGATGATTTTCCTAATTTCATCTTTCCTTTTATGTTTATTAGATAGAATTCTATTATAAAAAACAATTTTTCTTTCCCCACCTTTATTTTATCAATGACTTTATATTCAAAGTGACTCATATTCTTTTTTTTATTCTATGGGTTATATTCCTGTACTATCATTATTTTGTTGCTCAAATTGCCCCAGATTTGGCCAGGGGGAACCCTTCAAGCTGGTTCCTGTGTGCTTTTAACACACTTCCATCATTCTTTGAGTGTTTCTTTACTTTTGGCACAGCAAGATATTCCAGGCTTATCTTGCACTTCTCCTACCCAGTCCTTTAAAAGCAGCCATTTCTCCAAGAAGCTTTATTTATTTCCATTAGAGAATTATGCACTTTTTGGATAACCCTAGAAAAGGTACACATCACTTCTCCTGCATCCCATTGGCCAGAATTTAGCCAGTGTGCACATAGAGCTGCCAGAGAGGCTGGCACAGTGGTTGTGTTCCACTGAACTTCAGGAGCTCTGAGTAAAGAAAAGGAAGAAAGAATAGGGGTTGGTGGGCAGCTTGAAGTCTGCCACAGAGCCTACCCAATCACACTGGCAAAGTGTTCTCCCTGAATTCCCAAATCTAATCATATCATTTCCCTGCCCCAAAGAGTTCCCTGTCCAGAAACTCTCACTTACAGGATTAAGCTTCTAAAGTTCTCTGTAACTGCCCCATCATGCCCCTTCCTATGCACCTCCATATCCAAATTATTCCCCTGCTATTTACAAATACAAACCATCAGGTTTTTCATTTTTTAGTTATTTTGTGAGACAGAGTCTCACTCTGTTGCCCAGGCTGGAGTGCAGTGGTGAGATCTCAGCTCACTGCAACCTCCAACTCCAGGTTCAAGTGATTCTCCTGTCTTAGCCTCTCGAGTAGCTGGGATTACAGGCACCCACCACCACACCTGGCTAATTTTAATTTTTTTAGTAGAGGCGGGGTTTCTTCATGCTGCCCAGGCTGGCCTCGAACTCCTGACCTCAGGTGATCCACCTGCCTCGGCCTCTGAGAGTGCTAGGATTACAGGCGTGAGCCACCACACCTGGCCCAAACCATCAGTTTTAACCAACTCAGCCTCCTCTCAGTCCCTGGTAAACATGATGCTCCTCCCCTTTTCCAGACATTGGTCATGCAGCCCCGACTTCTTGAAGTCAATCCCATCTCCACATCCAAGAGATCTGCTCAGATTTCCCCACTATAATCGCCCAAATCAATGTGAAATGTTTACTTTTTTAACACCTGACTTCAGAGTTTTTCTTAGAGAGATAACTCTCTTTGTTCAGGAAAATACTTAGGATCCTTAGGACAAATTTGCAATGAAACAAACAAACAAACAAACCAAAAAAAAAAAAAAAATGCAAAACTGCTCTGCATGAAATAAATAGGAACTGGCAGTGGGAAAACAGAAAAGATTGTTGAGATTATGAAGGTCGTGAGGCTAAGGCCTGGGGAGGAGTGGGGCAGGTGAAATAGGAAAATCACCTTTAAGAACAAGAATGTCTACTCAATATTACATGGTTTGCTTTGCCTTTTTTTTTTTTTTTTTTTTTTTGAGACAGAGTCTCACTCTGTGGCCTAAGCTGGAGTGTAGTGACGCAATCTTGGCTCACTGCAACTTCTGCCTCCCAGGTTCAGTGATACTCCTGCCTCAGCCTCCCAAGTAACTGGGACCACAGATGCGAGCCACCATGCCTAATTTTTGTATTTTTAGTAGAGACAGGGTTTCACCATGTTGGCCAGGCTGGTCTCAAACTCCTGGCCTCAAGTGATCCACCTGCCTTGGCCTCGCAAAGTGCTGGGATTACAGGCCTGAGCCACCACCCCTGGCTTGCTTGCTTTGTTTTCTATAAATCCCTCTTCCTGGTTCCAAACCTTAAGTATTCCACCCACACAAATACTTTTTTAACTCATGTGATGGGGAAAGACAAACCAAAAGACAGGAGTTACATCACACATCTGGGTCAGCACTGCACAAGGAAATGTCCGTAAGATGTGAGGCATAGTGCAACAGACTTCAGAGAAAGCAGGAATTCAGGTCCAGGCATGACCCCTGGGATGTAAGCCCTTCACCCTGCCCAGGACAGAATCCAGAGGAGTTGGTGATGGATGTGGGAATGAGGAGATCTTGGATTTCTCACAAGTTGTAGGATTGAGATTGGAGCCAATTTTATTTAATTCCCTAAGAAAGCTGATCTTGGCTGACACCTGAGCTATAGGATTTCTTCTCAGAATTCTTCATTTAGAGACTTTCAGTAGTGGCTAGCTGTTAGTTGTGTCCACGCAGAGGCTCCTTAACTTCAGTATGAGCTCATGGAGAATGAGGACTTTTTTCTTTTATTGCCTTCACTACCTATGGTATTGTAAAGTAAATAACAAGCTACCCGAAATTCCATCATGACAGATTTATTCCTCAAGATGCCCAAGAACAAGGCAAATTCCCCAAACATATGGGTCCTACACCGTGGTAGCAGGTTCTATTTTGCCTGCCACCCTGACAGCCTTGCCCTCCTTCTTCTTCCCCAAGAACCCTAATTTTATTTTGATGTCTACTCACTGCCTCCTGATCTTGGTTGGGTTCAAGGAAGGGCTCTGACTGATCTAAGCCAATCAGGGTAATTTCATCACCCTTGCCAGTGACTAATTTAGGCAAGAACATGCAGTGAATTTGGGGGTTGGTGAGACAAAAAGGAGAGGACATCAATGGAGATTCAAGGAAAGGTTCCTTCACTCAAAAAAAAAAGAAAAAAAAAAAAGACCAGGCGTGGTGGCTTACACCTGCCATCCCGGCACTTTGGGAGGCCAAGGCAGGCAGATTGCTTGAGCCCATGATTTTGAGACCAGCTTGGGCAACATGATGAAGCCCCGTCTTAAAAAAAACAAACAACAACAACAACAACAAAACCCATGACAACAAACACAAAACACATACACAAAAATTAGCTGGGCATAGTGGTGTGAACCTGTAGTCCCAGCTACTCTCGAGGCTGAAGTAGGAGGATCACCTGAGCTCAGGAGGTCAAGGCTGCAGGGTGCTGTGAACATGACTCTGGACTCCAGCCTGGACAACAGAGTGAGATCCTGTATCAAAACAAAACAAAACAAAAAAATTCAAAAGAATTGGATATTGTCACATCTACAAAGAACACCTGGAACTGTGGCAGACACCTTATAACCAACCGTAAGGGGTGCTAGCCAAAGACAAAGAAAACACACCAAGGATGTCGGAACAGAAAATGGAGGAAATCCCATTTTTTTATGATGTTGCTATCCTGCTGAATTAACCACCTCTCAAGTTTTCCTACTTCAGAACCCTCTTGAATCAGGAATTTGTTTTTTAGAGCTGCTAGCATTCTAAGGGATTCAGATTTTTTTTTTTTTCTTAGTAACATGTAAACGGAAAAATGATACAACAGCCTATACTCAAACTAGGGGAATAGTTTAACATGAAACTAATTTCAACTCATTTTGTCCAAATAGTATATACCCCATTCCAGAACAACCCGGAAAAAAGTCACTGATTCTAATGATGGTTCAACCAACATGTTATTATGTTTTATTTTATTTGACAAACATGTAGGAGAAAGCATTCCAACTTCAGTCATCTGTGGTCATCTCTAATTGTATTCATCCTAAGAAATCATCAAAAACCCAATAGGCCAATGTGCTGGCTCTAACGGAACCTGAATCCGTTGTCTAGTTTGGAGACCTAGAGCTGCTCTCAGCTGGTTTTGATCTGTTTGAGCTGGCTGGAAGATATGTCTTCCTATCTTTAATTAGGATTCTGCTGAATCTAAAAGAACTGAAACCAAAGCTGAACAGACATCTAGGGTCAAGATCTTGTGTTGGCTCTGTCTCTCTCTGATTTTCTCTCTCTGTATGTGTGCGTGTGTGTGTGCGCACGTGCGCCATAAATTATATTTATTATGTACCCATAGGATCATTTTCTTCTTATTCATTCTTTGTAATGGATACTGAATTCAAATCTTTAATAGTGCTTACAGAGATGCGCCATCTTTGACTTTAGATGTGTGTGCCTGTAAAAACAGAGAAGAGAATGTGGGATTCAGCAAAGAAGGTTTATTACTCCCTTCAAGGCAATGGAAGACCTTATCAATATTTCCTTCTCTTGGGTCAATATATTTTGATATCCGTCTCAGTAGAAGTCAATATCTTCTCATTCCAAACCTCTTTTAGCAATAGCAGTTGCTATGAGCCAATGACCTGGTGTGTGAAATTAGAAATCTGCATTTGTAGCTAGGGACCCGGAACCTAGGGGATGACATTTCGATCCTTAGAAGGCTCTTCATGCATTACTTGCCCATATGTTGCTATTTTGTAAATATCATTATTTTCATGATAAAAGTAACTTATTATTGTAGACTAACCAGAAAATGCATAAAAATATAAAAAATTAACATTTTCTGTAATTTTCACAACCAGAAATAACCAGTAATTTTTTTCAACAAATGTTTTCATATAAGGAGGGACATATAATATCTGTGCACGTACATAAAAACATGATTAAACAATTAAGATTATATTATATAGGGAATTTTTTCTGCTGTTTGTTCTTTATATAGTAACTTTTTTCTCCATTTTCTTACATTTGTTTTAAAAGACATGCTTTTTAAAGTTGCTCAGCATTCTAGTATATACATCAAATGTATGGGGTAAGGGACTGGTTGCAGAGGGACACAAAGAAATTTAGGGGAGTACTGGAAATGTTGTATATCTTGATCGTGGTGGTTGTCATAGGACTTTATACTTTGCCAAAACTCATTGAACTGTACATTTTACAAGTATAAGTTTTAATATACATATAAATTATATCTCAATAAACCTGACTTAAGAAGAAACAAATGAAAAGACTTGCTGAAGGATCCCCACATAATCTGACTCAGTGTTGCCCAGGTCTTGGTCTACCCTATAATTCTCTCAGTCTTGGCAGCACACGGTAATCACTTGGGAAGTTTTAATAAAAGAAATTGGCAGTGTTGGGGTGGGGAAGAGAACCAGAGATTTAATTGACCACGGGTCAAACCCAAGAACTGTATTTTGTAAACGTTTCCCTCGTGGTTCTAAAATGCGCAAGTGCGTAGCCAGAGTTCAGAACTACTGATCTACACTATAAGTCATTTAGATCAGGGAGGCAGGAGGATAAAAAATGGAGAAAGTAAATTTCATAACCATAATATCATTTTATATAATAAATTTCATAAATTAAACATTTATTAGTTCACTGATTTTCTTTGTCTTATTTTCCCCAAAGCCCTGAGATAGTCATATATATATATGTTTGTTTGTTTTTTTCAGACAGTTTTGCTCTTGGCTCTTGTTGCCCAGGCTGAAGTGCTGTGGTTAAGATCTCGGCTCACTGCAACCTCCGCCTCCCGGGTTCAAGCGATTCTCCTGCCTCAGCCTCCCAAGTCGCTGGGGTTACAGGCACAGTCCACCACACCCGGCTAATTCTTTGTACTTTTAGTGGAAACAGGGTTTCACCATGTTAGCCAGGCTGGTCTCGAACTCCTGACCTCAAGTGATCCACCTGCCTTGGCCTCCCAAAGTGCTGGGATTACAGGCATGAGTCACTGTGCCAGCCATTATATATTTTTTGAGATTTACTTCATATACCATAAAATGTATGCTTTTAATATTTTGATCTAACAGTTCTTAGTGTGTTCACAAGGTTGAAGAGCCATCAGCATTATCTAATTTGGGAACATTTTTATCAACTCAAAAAGAAACTCCACACCTATTAGCAGTCACTTCCCACTTCCCCCTCCCCCAGGCCATGACAACCACTCATCTACTTTCTATCTCTATGGATTTGTCTGTTCTGGACATTTCATATAAATTGAATCATGCAATATGTGGCCTTTAGTGTCTGGCTTCTCTCACTGAGTGTAATGTTTTCAAGATATATCCATGTTGTAGCATATATAAGAATTTCATTCCTTTTCATGGCTAAATAATATTTTATCATATGGATATACCACATTTTGTTTACCTATTCATCAATTGATGAAGATTTGGGTTGTTTCAACTTTTTGGCTTTTATTAATAATGGTGCTAAGAACATTTGTGTTGAAGTTTTTATGCAGATAAATGATTTTATTTGTCTTTGATATTTGGATATTTAACTAGGAGTTTCTGGGGAATGTGGTCTCTCTATATTTAATTTTTTGAGAACTACCAAATGGTTTTCCAAAGTGGCTGCACCATTTTATATTCCCACCAACAATGCATAAAAATTCCAATTTTTCTGTGTCCCCACCAGCACTTATTATTATTTGTCTTTTTTTTATAGTGGGTCTGAAATGCTATGGTACAGTTTTTATTTTCCTTTCTCTAATGATTAATGATGCTGAACATCTATTCATGTGCTTATTGAACATTTGTATATCTTCTTTGGATAATTCTTTGCCCATTGTTTCATTTGGGTTTTGGTTTTTGTTTTTGTTTTTTGGTTTTTATTGTTGAGTTGTAAGAGTTCTTCATATATTCAGGATACTAGACTTTTAATAGATAGATGGTTTGCAAACATTTTCTCCCATTCCTAGATTATCTTTTCACTTTCTTTTTTTATTATTATACTTTATGTTCCAGGGTACATGTGCACAACGTGCAAGTTTGTTACATGTGTATACATGTGACATGTTGGTGTGCTGCACCCATTAACTCGTCATTTACATTAGGTATATCTCCTAATGCTACCCCTCCCCCCTATCCCCACCCCACAACAGGCCTTGGTGTGTGATATTCCCCTTCCTGTGTCCAAGTGTTCTCATTGTTCAATTCCCACCTATGAGTGAGAAAATGCGGTGTTTGGTTTTCTGTTCTTGTGATAGTTTGCTGAGAATGAAGGTTTCCAGCTTCACCCATGTCCCTACAAAGGACATGAACTCATCCTTTTTTATGGCTGCATGGTATTCCACGGTGTTTATGTGCCACATTGTCTTAATCCAGTCTGTCATTGATGGACATTTGGGTTGGTTCCAAGTCTTTGCTATTGTGAATAGTGCCGCAATAAACTTAAGTGTGCATGTGTCTTTATAGCAGCATGATTTATAATCCTTTGGGTATACCCAGTAATGGAATGGCTGGGTCAAATGGTATTCCTAGTTCTAGGTCCTTGAGGAATTGCTACACTGTCTTCCACAATGGTTGAACTAGTTTACAGTCCCACCAACAGTGTAAAAGTGTTCCTATTTCTCCACATCCTCTCCAGCACCTGTTGTTTCCTGACTTTTTAAAGATCACCATTCTAACTAGTGTGAGATGGTCTCTTGTTGTGGTTTTGATTTGCATTTCTCAGATGGCTAGTGATGATGAGCATTTTTTTATGTGTCTGTTGGCTGCATAAAAGTCTTCCTTAGAGAAGTGTCTGTTCATATCCTTCACCCACTTTTTGATGGGGTTGTTTCTTTCTTGTAAATTTGTTTGAGTTATTTGTAGGTTCCAGATACTAGCCCTTTGTCAGATGAGTAGATTGCAAAAATTTTCTCCCATTCTGTAGGTTGCCTGTTCACTCTGATGGTAGTTTTTTTTGCTATGCAGAAGCTCTCTAGTTTAGTTAGATCCCATTTGTCCATTTTGGCTTTTGTTGCCATTGCTTTTGGTGTTTTGGACATGAAGTCCTTGCCCATGCCTATATCCTGAATGGTATTGCCTAGGTTTTCTTCTAGGGTTTTTATGGCTTTAGGTCTAACATTTAAGTCTTTAACCCATCTTGAATTAATTTTTGTATAAGGTGTAAGGAAGGGATCCAGTTTCAGCTTTCTACATATGGCTAGCCAGTTTTCCCAGCACCATTTATTAAATAGGGAATCCTTTCCCCATTGCTTGTTTTTGTCAGGTTTGTCAAAGATCAAATGTGTGGTATTATTTCTGAGGGCTTTGTTCTGTTCCATTGATCTACATCTCTGTTTTGGTACCAGTACCATGCTGTTTTGGTTACTGTAGCCTTGTAGTATAGTTTGAAGTCAGGTAGTGTGATGCCTCCAGCTTTGTTCTTTTGGCTTAGGATTGTCTTGGCAATGTGGGCTCTTTTTTGGTTCCATATGAACTTTAAAGTAGTTTTTTCCAATTCTGTGAAGAAAGTCATTGGTAGCTTAATGGGGATGGCATTGAATCTATAAATTACCTTGGGCAGTATGGCCATTTTCATGATATTGATTCTTCCTATCCATGAGCATGGAATGTTCTTCCATTTGTTTGTGTCCTCTTTTATTTCACTGAGCAGTGGTTTGTAGTTCTCCTTGAAGAGGTCTTTTACATCCTTTGTAAGTTGGATTCCTAGGTATTTTATTCTCTTTGAAGCAATTGTGAATGGGAATTCACTGATGATTTGGCTCTCTGTTTGTCTGTTACTGGTGTATAAGAATGCTTGTGATTTTTGCACATTGATTTTGTATCCTGAGACTTTGCTGAAGTTGCTTAAAAGCTGAAGGAGATTTTGGGCTGAGACGATGGGATTTCCTAAATATACAATCATGTAATCTGCAAACAAGGACAATTTGATTTCCTCTTTTCCTAATTGAATACGCTTTATTTCTTTCCCTTGCCTGATTGCCTGGGCCAGAACTTCCAACACTATGTTTCATAGGAGTGGTGAGAGAGGGCATCCCTGTCCTGTGCCAGTTTTCAAAGGGCATGCTTCCAGTGTTTGCCCATTAGGTATGATATTGGCTGTGGGTTTGTCATAAATAGCTGTTATTGTTTTGAGATACGTCCCATCAATACCAAATTTATTGAGAGTTTTTAGCAAGAAGGGCTGTTGAATTTTGTCAAAGGCCTTTTCTGCATCTATTGAGATAATCATGTGGTTTTTTTTTTTTTTTTTTTTTTTTGAGACGGAGTCTTGCTCTGCCGCCCAGGCTGGAGTGCAGTGGCCGGCTCTGCAAGCTCCGCCTCCCGGGTTCACGCCATTCTCCTGTCTCAGCCTCCCGAGTAGCTGGGACTACAGGCGCCCGCCTCGTCGCCCGGCTAGTTTTTTGTATTTTTTAGTAGAGACGGGGTTTCGCCGTATTAGCCAGGATGGTCTCGATCTCCTGACCTCGTGATCCGCCCGTCTCGGCCTCCCAAAGTGCTGGGATTACAGGCTTGAGCCACTGCGCCCGGCCAATCATGTGGTTTTTGTCTTTGGTTCTGTTTATATGCTGGATTACGTTTATTGATTTGCGTATGTTGAACCAGCCTTGCATCCCAGGGATGAAGCCCACTTGATCACGGTGGATAAGCTTTTTGATGTGCCACTGGATTTGGTTTGCCAGTATTTTACTGAGGATTTTTGCATCGATGTTCATCAGGGATATTGGTCTAAAATTCTCTTTTTTTGTTGTGTCTCTGCCAGACTTTGGTATCAGGATGATGTTGGCCTCATAAAATGAGTTAGGGAGGATTCCCTCTTTTTCTATTGATTGGAATAGTTTCAAAAGGAATGGTACCAGCTCCTCCTTGTACCTCTGGTAGAATTTGGCTGTGAATCCATCTGGTCATGGACTATTTTTGGTTGGTAGGCTATTCATTATTGCCTCAATTCAGAGCCTGCTATTGGTCTATTAAGGGATTCAACTTCTTCATGGTTTAGTCTTGGCAAGGTGTATGTGTCCAGGAATTTATCCATTTCTTCTAGATTTTCTAGTTTATATGCATAGAGGTGTTTATAGTATTCTCTGATGGTAGTTTGTATTTCTGTGGGGTCGGTGGTGATATCCCCTTTATCATTTTTATTGCATCTATTGATTCTTCTCTCTTTTCTTCTTTATTAGTCTTGCTAGAGGTCTATCAATTTTGTTGATCTTTTCAAGAAATCAGCTCCTGGATTCATTGATTTTTTGAAGGTTTTTTTTGTGTCTCTATCTCCTTCAGTTCTGCTCTGATCTTAGTTATTCCTTGCCTTCTGCTAGCTTTTGAATGTGTTTGCTCTTACTTCTCTAGTTCTTTTAATTGTGATGTTAGGGTGTCAATTTTAGATTTTTCCTGCTTTCTCTTGTGGGCATTTAGTGCTATAAATTTCCCTCTACACACTGCTTTAAATGTGTCCCAGAGATTCTGGTATGTTTGTCTTTGTTCTCATTGGTTTCAAAGAACATCTTTATTTCTGCCTTCATTTGGTTATGTACCCACTAGTCATTCAGGAGCAGGTTGTACAGTTTCCATGTAGTTGAGTGGTTTTGAGTGAGTTTCTTAGTCCTGAGATCTAGTTTTATTGCATTGTGGTCTGAGAGACAGTTATAATTTCTGTTCTTTTACATTTGCTGAGGAGTGCTTTACTTCTAATATTGTGGTCAATTTTGGAATAAGTGTGATGTGGTGCTGAGAAGAATGTAGATTCTGTTGATTTGGGGTAGAGAGTTCTGTAGATGTCTATTAGGTTCACTGGGTGCAGAGCTGAGTTCAATTCCTGGATATCCTTGTTAACTTTCTGTCTCGTTGATCTGTCTAATGTTGATCTAATAATGGTGTTAAAGTCTCCCATTATTATTGTGTGGGAGTCTAAGTCTCTTTGTAAGTCTCTGAGGACTTGCTTTATGAATCTGGGTGCCAGTGTATTGGGTGCATATATATTTAGGATAGTTAGCTCTTCTTGTTGAATTGATCCCTTTACCATTATGTAATGACCTTCTTTGTCTCTTTTGATCTTTGTTGGTTTAAAGTCTGTTTTATCAGAAACTAGGATTGCAACCCCTGCCTTTTTTTGTTTTCCATTTGCTTGGTAGATCTTCCTCCATCCCTTTATTTTGAGCCTATGTGTGCCTCTGCAAGTGAGCTGGGTCTCCTGAACACAGCACACTGATGGGTCTTGACTCTTTATCCAATTTGCCAGTCTGTGTCTTTTCATTGGAGCATTTAGCCCATTTAAATTTAAGGTTAATATTGTTATGTGTGAACCTGATCCTGTCATTATGATGTTAGCTTGTTATTTTGCTCATTAGTTGATGCAGTTTCTTCCTAGCATTGATGGTCTTTACATTTTGGCATGTTTTTGCAACGGCTGGTACCGATTTTTCCTTTCCATGTTTAGTGCTTCCTTCAGGGTCTCTTGTAGGGCAGGCCTGGTGGTGATAAAATCTCTCAGCATTTGCTTGTCTGTAAAGGATTTTATTTCTCCTTCACTTATGAAACTTAGTTTGGCTGGATATGAAATTCTGGGTTGAAAATTCTTTCCTTTAAGAATGTTGAATATTGGCCCCCATTCTCTTCTGGCTTGTAGAGTTTCTGCTGAGAGATCCACTGTTAGTCTGATGGGCTTCCCTTTGTGGGTAACCCGAGCTTTATCTCTGGCTGCCCTTAACATTTTTTCCTTCATTTCAACTTTGGTGAATCTGACAATTATGTGTCTTGGAGTTGCTCTTCTTGAGGAGTATCTTTGTGGCATTCTCTGTATTTCCTGAATTTGAATGTTGGCCTGCCTTGCTAGGTTGAAGTTCTCCTGGATAGTATCCTGCAGAATGTTTTACAACTTGGTTCCATTCTCCCCGTCACTTTCAGGTACACCAATCAGACGTAGATTTGGTCTTTTCACATAGTACCATATTTCTTGGAGGCTTTGTTCATTTCTTTTTACTCTTTTTTCTCTAAACTTCTCACTTCATTTCATTCATTTGATCTTCAATCACTGATACCTTTTCTTTGAGTTGATTGAGCCAGTTACTGAAGCTTGTGCATTTGTCACATAGTTCTCATGTCATGGTTTTCATCTCTATCAGGTCGTTTAAGGGCTTCTCCACATTAATTATTCTAGTTAGTCATTCATCAAATCTTTTTTCAAGGATTTTAGTTTTTTTGTGCTGGGTTCATACTTCTTCCTTTAGCTGGGAGAATTTTGATCCTCTGAAGCCTTCTCTCAACTTGTCAAAGTCACTCTCCATCGAGCTTTGTTCCGTTGCTGGTGAGGAGCTGCATTCCTTTGGAGGGGGAGAGGCGCTCTGATTTTTATAATTTTTCACTTTTCTGCACTGCTTTTTCCCCATCTTTGTGGTTTTATCTACCTTTGGTCTTTGATGATGGTGATGTACAGATTGGGTTTTGGTGTGGATGTCCTTTCTATTTATTTTTCCTTCTAACAGTCAGGACCCTTAGCTGCAGGTCTGTTGGAGTTTGCTCAAGGTCCACTCCAGACGCTGTTTGCCTGGGTATCAGCAGCAGAGGCTGCAGAAGAGTGAATATTGCTGAACAGCAAGTGTTGCTGTCTGATTGTTCCTCTGGAAGCTTCGTGTCAGAGGTGCACCCAGCCGTGTGAGATGTGAGGTGTCAGTCTGCCCCTAGTGGGGGATGTCTCCCAGTTAGGCTACTTGTGGGTCAGGGACCCACTTGAGTCTGTCCATTCTCAGATCTTAAACTCCATGCTGGGAGAACCACTACTCTCTTCAAAGCTGTCAGACAGGGTCATTTACATCTGTAGAGGTTTCTGCTGCTTTTTGTTTGGCTATGCCCTGTCCCCAGAGGTGGAGTCTACAGAGGCAGGCAGGCCTCCCTGAGCTGCAGTGGGCTCCCCACAGTTCTAACTTCCAGTCCACTTTGTTTACCTACTTAAGCCTTCCCAATGGTGGGCGCCCCTCCCCCAGCCTCGCTCCTGCCTTGAAGTTCAATCTCAGGCTGCTGTACTAGCAAAGAGGGAGGCTCCATGGGCGTGGGACCCTCTGAGCCAGGCATGTGATATAATCTCCTGGTGTGCCCTTTGCTAACACCCTTAGTAAAGCGCAGTATGAGGGTGGGAGTGATCCGATTTTCCAAGGGTTGTGTGTCACGGTTTCCCTTGGCTAGGAAAGGGAATTCCCTTCCCCATTGTGCTTCCTGGATGAGGTGATGCCTCACCCTGCTTCGGCTCTCACTCATTGGGCTGCACCCACTGTCCTGCACCCACTCTCCGACATGCCCCAGTGAGATGAACCCAGTACCTCAGTTGGAAAATGCAGAAATAACCTGTCTTCTGTGTCTCTCACACTGGGAGCTGGAGGCTGGAGCTTTTCCTATTCGGCCATCTTGGCACCAAGTCTCACTTTCTTGATAACATCTTTTAAAGCACAATAATTTTTAATTTAATAAGGTAAAATTTTTTTTTCTTTTGTTTGCTGTGGTTTAGGTGTCATATATAACAAACCATTGACTAATCCAGGGTCATGAAATTTACAAGTTTGTTATAGTTTTAGCTTTAACACTTAAGCCAGTGATCCACTTTGAGTTAATTTTTGTGTATGACATGGGAAAAGAGTCCAACTCTATCCTTTTGTATGTGGATATCCAATTGTCCCAGGAGCATTTTTGGGAAGGACTCTTCTTTCCACATCAAATTGTCCTGGCGTTCTTTCCTGTTGAAAATCATAGTCACACGCATATTTTTAAGTATTTAATTTACACTCCCATCACAACAGTGTAAAAGGGTTCCTATTTCTCCACATCCTCTCCAGCATCTGTTGTTTCCTGACTTTTTAATGATCACCATTCTAACTGGCGTGAGATGGTATCTCACTGTGGTTTTGATTTGCATTTCTCTAATGACCAGTGATGATAAGCTTTTTTTCATATGTTCGTTGGCCACATAAATGTCTTCATTTGAGATGTGCCTGTTCATATCCTTCACCTACTTTTTGATGGGGTTGTTTGTTTTTTCTTGTAAATTTGTTTAAGTTCCTTGTAGATTGTGGATATTAGTCCTTTGTCAGATGGATAGATTGCAAAAATTTTCTCCCATTCTGTAGGTTGCCTGTTCGTTATGATGCTAGTTTCTTTTGCTCTGCAGAAGCTCTTTACTTTAATAACATCCCATTTGTCAATTTTGGCTTTTGTTGCAATTGCTTTTGGTATTTTAGTCATGAAGTCTTTGCCCATGCCTATGTCCTGAATGGTATTGCCTAGGTTTTCTTGTAGTGTTTTCATGGTTTTAGGTCTTACGTTTAAGTCTTCAATCCATCTTGAGTTAATTTTTGTATAAGGTGTAAGGAAGAGATTCAGTTTCAGTTTTCTGCATATAGCTAGCCAGTTTTCCCAACACCATTTATTAAATAGGGAATCCTTTCCCCATTGCTTGTTTTTGTCAGGTTTGTCAAAGATCAAATGGGTGTAGATGTGTGGTGTTATTTCTGAGTTCTATGTTCTGTTCCATTGGTCTATATATCTGCTTGGGTACCAGTACCATGCTGTTTTGGTTACTGTGGCCTTGTAGTATAGTTTGAAGTCAGGTAGCATGATGCCTCCAGCTTTGTTCTTTTTACTAAGATAGTGTGGTGATTCCTCAAGGATCTAGAACCAGAAATACCATTTGACCCAGCAATCCCATTACTGGGTATATACCCAAAGGATTATAAATCATTCTACTATAAAGACACATGTACATGTGTGTTTACTGCAGCACTATTCACAATAGCAAAGACTTGGAACCAACCCAAATGTCCATCAATAATAGACAGGATAAAGAAAATGTGGCACATATATACCATGGAATACTATACAGTCATAAAAAAGAATGCGTTCATGTCCTTTGCATGTATATGGATGAAGCTGGAAACCATCATTCTCAGCAAACTAACACAAGAAGAGAAAACCAAACACTACATGTTCTCATTCATAAGTGGGAGTTTAACAATGAGAACATATGGACACAGGGAAGGGAACATCACACACCAGGGCCTGTCGGCAGGTCGGGGGGCAAGGGGAGGGATAGTATTAGAATAAATACCTAATGTCGATGACGGGTTGATGGGTGCAGCAAACCACCATGGCATATGTATACTTATGTAACAAACCTGCATGTTCTGCACATGTATCCCAGAACTTAAAGTATAAAAAAAAAATAAAAATTAAAAAATTAAAGTATTTACCTCTGCTCACCTGAAAGAAATGTTAAGTATTCTATCTGTTGGTTAGAGGTCTAAGTCCAATTATTTATGTCTATATACCAGTGGGCCTGCTGCCTACTAGTCGTGGCTTCTACGTGTCAAGTTCCCATAGCTCCTAAATAAGTACTTTTTAAATAAATTGATCTTGAGGTCAATGAATTTAGTAAACATAGCATAATTTATTTTTGATCAAGTTGATTATTCTGATTCAAGTGGATCTCTATAATCAGCCAAAAGGACCAAACCAACTTGTCAAGTTGACAGCCTTAGAATTGAAATAGTGGAAGAATTCTTGGGAGGACAGTTGCTTACCAAGCAGGACCACAATTTTGTATGGTTGTTTACGCCTCTTCCATGTGACTCGTATTAAATCCTGATTTATTCTAAGCCAATCATAGTAATTCTAGCCTCCCTGACATTGTTTGATGTAGAAAAGAATGTTTGACCCAATTCTGTCAAATGAGGCTTCTGGAACAGTTTTCCAGTATAGGAAAAGTTGGTCCTTCTCCTTCCATTGGTGGTTGTCATCCTTGCCTGGAATATGGCAGCCATTTTACAACTATGAGGGGGGCTACACATGACAAAGGATGACAGAGAAGAAACATGGGAGGAATCTGGGTCCTCAATGACATACTTAATCCTCTAAGTTAATCAATCTTGGTGCTTTCTTACCTTGGGAGTTTTCATTCCCTGAGTATTTATTTCTTCATCATTTAAGCAAATTGGGTAAGAGTGCTGTCTTACTTGTACTCAAATCATTCTAACCAACTTGGACCCCCTAAGTTTTCACAGAAAATGCCCTTCAGACTGCAAAACTTCAAGAGGATGGTAAACTGGACACAGTGACATGGAAATTTGAAATTCTCCAAGAGTAGAGTTTCCAAACTTAGCCCTAGATGAAGCTTCCCTGAGATTTGCAAACAGTCCTGCCCTCTAGACTGAGGATGATGGGAGAAGTATCATACATAGGTTGAATTTTTTGCACTGAGAAGGAGCTGAGAGTGGCCACAGATATAGGGGTCTCCTCCCTGACAGTGGCCATCCTCCCTGCTGAGACCTCTTGCTGGGGAGCTCAGCATCCTGCAATGAAGGAAGCTCCAGCAGTATGTTGCAGCCAGCATGTATGGCTTTCCAAAGATGATTATGCTCCGTGATGTCACACCGGTAGCTTAAAAATCTGCCATTGTGGGAGTATTCATACCGTGGAAATCAGCAAATGCATTCTCCCCCTGGAAAGCTAACTGTTAAATATTACCAACACACCACTGGAAATTCCCTCTACATCACTTCTGGGGATCAGAGGTTTCCTTACACGACCAAGGCATCCTAACATCTCCCAAATTTCATGGGTGTAAATCAAAAAGATGAAAGACCCCACTGTCCCTTCCTGAAGATGAGTAACTGCTTAAAAATGATGGGAAAATCCACTTACTTTCCTTTCCTACTGAGTGGTAGTGGTAGTGTCCTGTCTCAAATTTTCCTCCTAAGGCCATGCTGTTCAGGCTTTAAAAAACAAAACAAAACAAAACACAAGTTTGATTCACCCTAATAGCCTAACTGCCAATGTTTGGGCTTTATTTTTCAGTTTTCTTAATTGTTTTCTCAGCGGATGGTATTACAGCAAGTCTACTGTGTGGGCAACTGTTCCATTCCATGCAAGGGCAAAGCCATGCGTAATGACAAGGTCCTCTTGTGGAAGTGCTGAGGTCACCCATTTCAGGCCATCTGTGGTCCCTGAGAAATGAGTATATAGGCAGCTTAGAGTGACTGGGGAACAGGATTCCCACAGGCACCTCTGCAGACCACCATCCCTCTGCCTCCTGCCTTCCCATCTCCCTCCAGCTCTACTCTCCTGTGGCCATTCCTAGCTTGACCTCACAGGTTCTTCTTCTGCCCACACTCTTGCCAAGTACAGGTCTGGAAAATGTTGGGAAGGGGGCAAAATTCGTTGTCAACACAGCGTCATCCCCACTGGAGCCTAAAGCTCGAGAAAGATTTTTTTTAAATTATGGAATATTTCAGGCAAACAAAAAGATATACAAAAGGGTGTTATAAACCCTCTTGTATCTTGTAAGCTGGGTAGGGTCCTAGCTTAGGAAAGAAAACACATTACAAACACTTCCTGTGTATGCTTCTCTGATACTTCCCTCTCTCCAAGAAAGAAACAGTTTCCTGAAATTGGGATTATCATTCCAGTACATATCTTTATATTTTTATTGCGTATGTCTGTAGGTAGATTTAAACAGCATATAGAATTGGTCTGAGTGCTTTTAAGCTTTATGTAAATAGTATCATCATATGTCTCTTGATGCAACTTGCTTTATTTCTGTCAATATTATGGAATTTTTTGTTTTGGTTTGGTTTTTGGTTTTGTGTTTTTGTTTTTTGTTGTTGTCTGTTTGTTTGTTTGTTTGAGACAAAGTCTCACTTTGTTGCTCAGGTTGGAGTGCAGTGTTGTGATCAGGTCTACTGCATCCTCAACCTCCCTTGCTCAAGCGATTCTCTCGCCTCAGCCTCCTGAGTAACTGAGACCACAGGTGTGCACCACCATACCCAGCTAATTTTTTTTTTAAAAAATTAGACGGGGTCTCCCCATGTTACCTAGGCTGGTCTCGAACTCTTGGCCTCAAGTGATCCTCCGGCTTTGGCCTCCCAAAGTGTTGGGATTACAGGCATAAGCCATTGCACCTGGCTTATGTTTTTATCCATGTTTGTGTTTATTTCTTATTGCTACATAACAAACTGCTACAAATGTGGTGGCTTAAAACAACACACATTTATTGTCTCACAGTTTGTGTGGCTCAGAAGCCCAGGTGTGGCTTAGCTTGGTCCCCTGCTCAGGATCTCACAGCTGCAGTCAAGGTGCTGCCTGGGCTCCATTCTCATCTGGAGAAGGTGGCTGGGGAAGAATTCACTTCCAAGACATTCAGGGTTTTGGCATAACTCATTTCCTTGAATCTGTGTGGCTCAGGGTCTCAGCTTCTAGAAGTTGCTCACAGTTCCTTGCCACGTGGCCCTCTTTCTAGGCAGTTCATGTCACAGCAGCGTGCTTTTTCAAGGCCATAAGAAGTCTCTCTTGGCCGGGCGCGGTGGCTCAAGCCTGTAATCCCAGCACTTTGGGAGGCCGAGACGGGCGGATCACAAGGTCGGGAGATCGAGACCATCCTGGCTAACATGGTGAAACCCCGTCTCTACTAAAAAAATACAAAAAAACTAGGCGGGAGAGGTGGCGGGCGCTTGTAGTCCCAGCTACTCGGGAGGCTGAGGCAGGAGAATGGCGTAAACCCGGGAGGCGGAGCTTGCAGTGAGCTGAGATCCGGCCACTGCACTCCAGCCCGGAGACAGAGCGAGACTCTGTCTCAAAAAAAAAAAAAAAAAAAAGAAGTCTCTCACTCTAGTCTGCTACAACGGAGTCTTATATAATATAAAGACCTATCCCATCACTTTTGTCATATTCTACGGATGAGCATCAGCTTACAGATTCTGCCCATGCTCAAAGGGAGGGGATTACAAAAAGTATGGACACCAGCAGGTAGGAGTCATTGGGATCTGTCTATCTGCCTGGATCTGTCTGTCAGCCTAAGATCTGTCTGCCACACTGTTGATACATGTGACTCTAGTCAATTTATTCCTGTTGCTATGTTCTCAGCATGGAGCAAAGACCAGGTGAGGACAAAGAAAGTAGCTGGCCATCTACATGCCAAGGAGAGGCTTCCAAAGGAATCAACCCCACTGACACCTTTATCTCAGACTTCCAGCCTCCAGAAGTGCAAGAAAATAAATTTGTGATGTTTAAGTCACACAACCTGTGGTACTTTGTCATGGCCTCTCGTACAAACGAATACGGGGAACACTGGGGTATCAGTCAGAACACTGAGTTTTCTTATCTGCAAATGTGGGCTATCTCTCCTTTTATTCTTTATTATATCTCCATTTAATATTATTGTTTGTTATTTTCTACTGGCAAGGTTCTATAATTTTCTCCATAAGCATCTTAATATATCTTTTGTTAGATTTATTCTAAGTTATCTTATATTTTTGTTACCTTATATTTTTATCTTACTAATTCTAATAACTTTTTAATAGATTTTCACAAGTTTCTCTAAAAAATAATAACATGTGAAAATGACAGTTTGATTCCCTTCTTTTCTATTCTTACATTTTTGCACAAAATTGAATAGGAGTACTGAAAGCTGCTATCCTTATTTTGATCTTGATCTTCAAGGGTATGCTTCTAAAGTTTCAAGGTCATATGTTTTTCTGAAGGGACTTTTGCCCCCTAATATTCTGCAGCAGATGCTGAGTAAATCCACCCCTATTGCCCCCTTTCTCTGACCCCTTCTCTCTCCTCGACCTCCATTACAATCTATCTGTTCCGAGCTACACATCTTGAAAATAAAGTTAATTGATGTGGCAATTGACACTGAGATGCTTTTGGCTGATCAATGATCAAATGACACATACACATTTAGAGGGGGAAGTCTAGATCCAGGAGATAACTGACTGCTGGGGCCTGAGTATAAACATCTCAGATCATAGCAGTCATGGAAAATACCCACAGGCCCACTTTACAACTACCTCTTAAAGTTATCATTTCTTTGACACTTACTCTCTGGGTAGCCAGATCAGACTAGCTCAGATGGAACCAGGAGAAATTCCAGAAGATGGAAACTTAATTTCTCCCTTAATTTTGATCAGACTACCCAGATTCACACTCCAGTCCCACCATTTATTGATGTGGCCTTGGACAAGGTTCTTCTCTCCTGCCCCAGTAGCCTGACCTGTCAAGTGGGGATCATAGTAGTACCTTTCTACCCACAGGTGTTGTGAGGATGAAAAGAATATTAATACAACTCACTTGGAACAGTGCTGGGCACACAGTAAACCCTCAGTAAATGTTAGCTAAACCCATGGGATGGCCACCTCTGCACCTCTTCAGTTACTTAGTAGATTTTATTTTTCTTTCCTTTTTCCTGAAAATCTCAAAATATAGTATTTAAATGTTATTCTATCCCCTATATGTTCCACCCTGCAGCCTGGCATAGACTACTCTAGTCTTTCTGTAAAATTCATCCAACCCCACCTTTCAACAGTCACATTACCACTCTCCGTGCCTTCTTTTTTTCCTTTTTCTAATACATTTAAGGTTGGATGCCATGAGCTTTTAGGCCAGCTTTCTGCAGTAAATGAAGTGCCGGAGCAAGAAGAAAGCAATCCTGAAAGGACCATGCTAACCTTGACAATAGTCACGGAGGCTACAGACGCTGGCATGCTGGAGGGAACCCCAGACAGGGGCTGGTTCACAGCCCTGTCTTCTAGAAACTCTAGGGGGCTCAGTAGACATGGTGACTTCAATGCTATCTGGGCCAGGGTCACAGAGAGTAACGGTGGAATGGGGAATGTCCAGCCTTACTTCTTTTCAGTAAGACCCATCAGATATTGAACTTGCTAGACTGTAACCTCTTGGTGGGCAGAGAGCTGCCATGCTCATTCACCACATTATCTCAACATCTAGCACCATGCCTGGTACTTAATAGGCACTTAGCAGTTGGACACAAGTTTATAGTAATTTCCCCTGGCATCCAACCCCATCAAAGCCTAATGCAGTTCTAGCTACACAATAGATGGTTAATAAGTATCGGTGAGTTCTTCAAGTGGTGGTTGATTGTGCCGCAAAATTAGTGCTATTACTTTGGTGAGCTGAGTTACTGGCAGGTATTCACCTGTCTTGCAACACTCTTCTGTTATATCGCACAAGTGCACACATCCTCAGTAAGCCACTGTAGAGAAGAAAGTTAAGTCACTAGAAAGATGCAGCTCTGTCCACTAAGACAGGCATTTTGCTGCCAGTAATGAAGTATTGGACGTTACTGTCTTTCTCAGCAGCAGCAGATATGTATTGAGGAACAAAGCCAGGCAAAGCACTGTGCCAAATAAGTAGATAAAAAGAGGGATAGGACACAGCCCTAGCCCATAAGGGAGTTCAGATGAGGCATCAAGAGAAAGAAGCACTAACACAGAATGAGATAGAAAGGAACAAAGGCACAATGGTCAGACCTCAGGTTTGCCTCTTTTAGAAAATCCAGAGTTTCTAGAACTGCAGAAAGCCACCACTGATGATTCCAGCTGTCGACAACAGCAAAGCAGAAAAATTTCAGAGGAAACCCCTGCCACACACGTGCCTCCTCAACCAGAAGAGAGATAAAATGCTTCTGCTGCCTTTCTCACTTCAAATCTCAGGTGAATGCCTCTCATTGGTGGAATCTAACTGGGAACACTGCCAGCAAAGTATTCAGGGACATGTGGTTCTCCAGCTTTCAACCCCTGAGATAAGGGTGGAGTGCAAAAGGAACGGCATGATGTTGTCCACAGACAATTATGCACAAAAGACTTCTAAGTGTAACTATAGAAAAAAAAAAATCTAAGGCAGCTACCCTTTGCTGAGGATCTGAGGAGCAATACAATCTGTGCTTAAAGATAGGTGTTGTCATGAGAGTTGGGGCCTTTGAAAAAGGCTTTGGGTAGAGTCAGGACCTAAGACAAGGCTTTGTTAAGCAGGGAAGGAAAAAGAAGAAGAGTGCATGGAGATGAATACTCAAGCATTTATTCTGTGGCTCACTCATGCAATTAGCCTGACATTCAGCAAACATTTACTGCTAAGCATTAGACTAGGTAACTGGAATCCTAGACAGTGAGAACTCACTGAGGCTTTTTAAGAAAGGAAATAATTTGATGAGATTTTGAGTGTAGAAAGATCATTTTAAAAATGTATATGAGCTTAGAAAAAGCTGAAAGGACGTGCACCACGATGTTACAATGCTTGTCTCTGAATGGGAAAATTGTGAGTAAATGTTACTTTCTTTCCTGTATGTCTCATATTTTTTAAATATCATACAGTGAGTGTGCATTACTTTCTAACAGAAGAAAAAATCTTTTTCAAGTAAGAAGATAGAAAGATCAAACTTTTCACAGTGTGGAGGAGGCTCATCACACATTTTGTCATCTGATGGTTCCACAGACTTGGATACCCTACCCTTCTCCTCACCTTCTCCTTCTCCTAATTGCCTCTTACTCATTCCTCAGTTTTCAACGGAAACTTTGCTTCACTGAAAAGCTTTGCTTGACCCCTAAGGCTAAGTTAGCTCTCCAAGTTTTTGCATTTTTGGTCCCTGGGGTTCTCGCACCATTTGTGATACTTACAAGTATGGATTGTCTGTCTTTCCCACCAGAACATAAGCCCCATGAGGGCGAGATCACAGATGTTTCCGAAGCACAGTAGTCCCTCCATTAAATATCATTGGAATGAATCAATATGGCTTTACAGGGTATAAGACTGGAGACAGACAGACCAATAGGAAGGTAGTTATGGTCATCTTAACAAGGGATGGAGAGTATCTATACTGAATAAAGGGCAGAGCAATGGAGGGGAGGAAGAGCTGTGGAGAGGTCACAGAAAAGAATTGCAGAACTGTGGGGTGCGGTGGCTCACGCCTGTAATCCCAGCACTTTGGGAGGTCAAGGCGGGCGGATCACTAGATCAGGAGATCGAGATTACAGTGAAACCCCGTCTCTACTAAAACCACAAAAAATTAGCCGGGCGCTGTGGCGGGCGCCTGTAGTCCCAGCTACTCGGGAGCTGAGGCAGGAGAATGGCGTGAACCCAGGAGGCGGAGCTTGCAGTAAGCCTAGATCGCCTACTGCACTCCAGCCTGGGAGACAGAGGGAGACTCCGTCTCAAAAAAAAAAAAAAAAAAAATACTTGGATTCATTCAACAAGAAACAGAGGTTTGGGGAAAATTTTGGAGATAGAACTGATAGGGCTTGCTGATGGATTAGATGCTAGAATGACGGCAAAAGAGAGAGATAAGGAGACTTCAAGAGTTTTGTCTTGAGCAGCTGGATGTACGGTGATAAAATTTTCTGAGATAGAGATGGTAATTGTTAGAGGGAGGGATAAGAGTTGCAATTTCAGATGAGAAATAAGGAGTGGGAAGAAATGCAGGGTGAATCCCAGATTTTGACTTATGGGTCATTCTTTTAGGCTAAAAATACAGAAAGTGAACTAAGCTCAAGGAAAAAAACTGAATTCAGGTTTGGACAAGTTGAGTTCGAAGTGTCCACTGAGACATCAAAAATATATGCAATTATCCAGGTCTAGAATTCAGTAGAGATTTCTAGATGTAGATAAAGATATGGACTTGGTGATTATAGTAAAGTCATCCAGATAAATAAGAACATACATAAGATGAGAAGGGCAGAAAAAGACCAACATCAAAACTTTTGGGAAACTGATATTTATGAGGCAGAGGTGCCCTAAAAGGAAATTGAGAAGGAATTGTCAGAAAGGTAAGAATATTGGGAAATTATATGAAACAAGAAGCATCATTTTAATCAAAGCAAGAGTTATAAGAAGTGAGCAATATATTGAGTGACAAGTAGGAGCCAGATGCTGGAGGTCCTTAAATGCCAGGGAACAATCATCCACTGAAAATAAAGGGATGAAAAAAGATACATGTCAATGGAAACAAAAAAAGAGCAGGAGTTGCTATACTTCTATCAGACAAAATAGATTTCAAGAAAAAAACAACTATAAGAAGAGACAAAGGTCACTATACAATGATAAAGAGGTCTCAGGAGGTGGAGGTTGCAATGAGCTGAGATTGCACCACTGCAATCCAACCTGGGTAACAGAATGAGACTCTGTCTCAAAAAAAAAATGATAAATAATCAATTCAGCAAGAGGAGATAACAATTTTGAATATATATGCACCCCACACTGGAGCACCCAGATATATAAAGTAAATATTATTAGAGCTAAAGAGAGAGATAGACCCAGATACAATAATAGCTGAAAACTTCAACACCTCACTTTCAGCATTGGACAGATCTTCCAGGCAGAAAATAAACAAAGAAACAGCAGACTTAATTGGCACTATAGACCAAATGGATCTCATAGATATTTACAGAATATTTCATCCAATGGCTGTAGAATACACATCCTCCTCAGCACGTGGATCATTCTCAAGGATAGATCACATGTTAGGTCACAAAACAAGTCTTAAAACATCTAAAAAATTGAAATAATATCAAGCATCTTCTCTGACCACAATGGAATGAAACTAGAAATCAATAACAAGAAGAATTTTGGAAACTATACAAACACATGCAAATTAAACAATACATTCCTGAATGACCAGTGGGTCAATGAAGAAATTAAGAATGAATTCGAAAATTTCTTGAAACAAATGATAATGAAAACACAGCATACCAAAACTATGGGATATAGTAAAAGCACTACTAAGAGGAAATTTTATAGCTAAAAGTGCCTACATCGAAAAAGAAGTAAAACTTCAAATAAACAACCTAACAATGCATCTTAAAGAACTAGAAAAGCAAGAGCAAAACAAACCCAAAATTAGTAGCAGAAATGAAATAATAAATATCAGAGAAGAAATAAAATTAAAATGAAGAAAACAATACAAAAGACAAATGAAACAAAAAGTTGGTTTTTTGAAAAGTTAAACAAAATAGAGGCTGGGTGTGGTGGCTCATGCCTGTAATCCCAGCACTTTGGGAACCCAAGGCAGGAGGATCACTTGAGGTCAGGAGTTTGAGGCAAGCTTGGGCAACATGGTGAAACCCTGTCTCCATAAAATATACAAAAATAAGCTGGGTGGGGTGGTCCATGCCTGTAATCCCAGCTACTTGGGAGGCTAAGGCAAGAAATTCACTTGAACCTGGGAGGCAGAGGTTGCAGCAAGCCAAGATCACGCCACTGCACTTCAGCCTGGGTGACAGAACAAGACTCTGTTAAAAAAAAAAAAAAAAGGCAAACTTTTAGCCAGATTAAGAAAAAGAGAGAAGATATCCTAACAAATAAAATCAGAAATGAAAAAGGAGGTATTACAACTGATACCACAGAAATTCAAAAGATTATTAGTGGCTATTATGAACAACTATATGCCAATAAATTGGAAAATCTAGAAGAAATGGACAAATTCCTAGACACATACAACCTCCCTAGGTTGAACCATGAAGAAATTCAAAACCTGAACAGACCAATAACAAGCAACAAGATCAAAACCATAATAAAAAGTCTCCCAGTAAAGAAAAGCCCAGGAGTTGATGGTTTCACTGTTGAATTCTATCAAACATTTAAAGAAGAAATAATACCAATCCTATTCAAACTATTCCAAAAATAGAGGAGGAGAGAATACTTACAAACTCATTCTGAGGTTAGTATGATACCAAAACCAAACAAAGACACATTAGAAAAAGAAAACTACATGCCAATATCTGATTAATATTGGTGCAATAGTCCTCAACAAACTACTAGCATACCAAATTCAACAATACATTAAAAAGATCATTCATTGGCTGGGTGTGGTGGCTCACACCTTTAATTCCAACACTTTGGGAGGCTGAGGTGGGCAGATCACGAGGTCAGGAGATCAAGACCATCCTGGCTAACATGGTGAAACCCCATCTCTACCAATAATACAAAAAATTAGCCGGGCATGGTGGTGGGCACCTGTAGTCCCAGCCACTTGGGAGGGTGAGGCAGGAGAATGGCATGAACCCAGGAGGCAGAGCTTACAGTGAGCCGAGATCGCACCACTGCACTCCAGCCTGGACAACAGAAAGAGACTCCTTCTAAAAAAAAAAAAAAAAAAAATCATTTACCATGACCAAGTGGAATTTATCCCTGGGATGCAAGGATAGTTCAACATACACAAATGAATCAATGTGATACATCATATTAACAGAATGAAGAACAAAAATGATATGATCATTTTAATTGATGCTGAAAAAGCATTTGATAAAATTCAACATCCCTTCATGATAAAAACCCTCAGAAAACTAGATATAGAAAGAACATACCTCAACATAATAAAAGCCATGGACAACAGACCCACAACTAGTATCATACTGAATGGGGAAAAACCAAAAGCCTTTCCTGCAAGACCTGGAGAATGACGTGGATGCCCACTGTCATCGTTGTTATTGCACATAGTACTGGAAGTCCTATCTAGAGCAATTAGACAAGAGAAAGAAACAAAAGACATCCAAATTGGAAAGGAAGAAGTCAAATTACCTTTACTTGCAGATGATGTGATCTTACATTTGGAAAAACCTGAAGACTTCACCAAAAAACTATTAGAACTGATAAATTCAGTAAAGCTACAGCACAGAAAATCAATATACAAAAATTTGCATTTTAGTAGCATTTCTATACACCAACAGTGAACAATCTGAGAAAGAAATTTAAAAAGTAATCCCACCTAATGGTAGCTACAAATAATATCAAATACCTAAGAATTAACCAAAGAAGTGAAAGATATCTATAATAAAAACTATAAAACACTGATTAAAGAAATTGAAGAAGACACCAAAAAATGGGAAGATAGCCTATGTTCATGAATGGGAAAAATCAACATTGTTAAAATGTGCATACCACCCAAAGCAACCTACAGATTCAATACAATCCCTATCAAAATACCAAAGACAGGTGCAGTTCCAAGATGGCCGAATAGGAACAGCTCCAATCTACAGCTCCCAGCATGAGTGACACAGAAGACGGGTGATTTCTGCATTTCCAACTGAGGTACCGGGTTCATCTCACTGGGGCTTGTCGGACAGTGGGTGCAGGACAGTGGGTGCAGCCCACTGAGCGAGAGCCAAAGCAGGGCGAGGCATTGCCTCACCCGGGAAGTGCAAGGGGTCAGGGAATTCCCTTTCCTAGCCAAGGGAAGCTGTGACAGACAGCACCTGGAAAATCGGGTCACTCCCACCCTAATACTGCGCTTTTCCAAGGGTCTTAGCAAACGGCACACCAGGAGATTATATCCCACGCCTGGCTTAGAGGGTCCCACACCCAGGGAGCCTCGCTCATTGCTACCCAGCAGTCTGAGATCCAACTTCAAGGCGGCAGTGAGGCTGGGGGAGGGGCGCTCACCATTGCTGAGGCTTGAGTAGGTAAACAAAGCGGCCTGGAAGCTCGAACTGGGTGGAGGCCACCACAGCTCAAGGAGGCCTGCCTGCTTCTGTAGACTACACCTCTGGGGGCAGGGCATAGCCGAACAAAAGGCAGTAGAAACCTCTGCAGACTTAAATGTCCCTGTCTGACAGCTTTGAAGAGAGTAGTGGTTCTCCCAGCACAGAGTTTGAGATCTGAGAACGGACAGACTGCCTGCTCAAGTGGGTTCCTGACTCCTGAGTAGCCTAACTGGGAGGCACCACCCAGTAGGGGCAGACTGACACCTCGCACGGCTGGATACCCCTCTGAGACGAAACTTCCAGAGGAATGATCAGGCAGCAACATTTGCTGTTCAGCAATATTCGCTGTTCTGCAGCGTCCGCTGCTGATACCCAGGCAAAGAGGGTCTGGAGTGGACCTCCAGCAAAATCCAACAGACCTGAAGTTGAGGGTCCTGACTGTTAGAAGGAAAACTAACAAACAGAAAGGACATCCACACCAAAACCCCATCTGTACGTCACCATCACCAAAGACCAAAGGTAGATAAAACCACAAAGATGGAGGAAAAACAGAGCAGAAAAGCTGAAAATTCTAAAAATTGGAGCACCTCTCCCCCTCCAAAGGAACGCAGCTTCTCACCAGCAATGGACCAAAGCTGGATGGAGAATGACTTTGACGAGTTGAGAAAAGAAGGCTTCAGATGATCAAACTTCTCCTAGTTAAAGGAGGAAGTTCGAACCCATCGCAAAGAAGCTAAAAACCTTGAAAAAAGATTAGATGAATGGCTAACTAGAATAACCAGTGTAGAGAAGTCCTTAAATGACCTGATGGAGCTGAAAACCATGGTATTAGAACTACATCATGCATGCACAAGCTTCAGTAGCCAATTCGATCAACTGGAAGAAAGGGTATCAGTGATTGAAGATCAAATGAATGAAATGAAGTGAGAAGAGAAGTTTAGAGAAAAAAGAGTAAAAAGAAATGAACAAAGCCTCCAAGAAATATGGGACTATGTGAAAATTCCAAATCTATGCCCGATTGGTGTACCTGAAAGTGATGGGGAGAATGGAACCAAGTTGGAAAACACTCTGCAGGATATTATCCAGGAGAACTTCCCCAACCTCGCAAGGCAGGCCAAATTCAGGAAATACAGAGAATGCCACAAAGATACTCCTCGAGAAGAGCAGCTCCAAGACACATAATTGTCAGATTCACCAAAGTTGAAATGAAGGAAAAAATGTTAAGGGCAGTCAGAGAGAAAGGTTGGGTTACCCACAAAGGGAAGCCCATCAGACTAACAGTGGATCTCTCAGCAGAAACTCTACAAGCCAGAAGGTGGGGGAGGGTGAGGCAGGGGCAATATTCAACATTCTTAAAGAAAAGAATTTTCAACCCAGAATTTCATATCCAGCCAAACTAAGTTTCATAAGTGAAGGAGAAATAAAATCCTTTACAGACAAGCAAATGCTGAGAGATTGTGCCACCACCAGGCCTGCCCTACAAGAGCTCCTGAAGGAAGCACTAAACATGGAAAAGAACAACCGGTATCAGCCACTGCAAAAACATGCCAAAATGTAAAGACCATCGATGCTAGGAAGAAACTGCATCAACTAATGAGCAAAATAACCAGCTAACATCACAATGACAGGATCAAATTCACACATAATAATATTTATTAACCTTAAATGTAAATGGGCCTAATGCTCCAATTAAAAGACACAGACTGGCAAATTGGATACAGAGTCAAGACCCATCAGTGTGCTGTATTCAGGAGACCCATCTCACATGCAGAGATACACATAAGCTCAAAATAAAGGGATGGAGGAAGATCTAACAAGCAAACGGAAAACAAAAAAAGGCAGGGGTTGCAATCCTAGTTTCTGATAAAACAGACTTTAAACCAACAAAGATCAAAAGAGACAAAGGCCATTACATAATGATAAAGGGATCAATTCAACAAGAAGAGCTAACTATCCTAAATATATATGCACCCAATACACTGGCACCCAGATTCATAAAGCAAGTCCTCAGAGACTTACAAAGAGACTTAGACTCCCACACAATAATAATGGGAGACTTTAACACCCATTATTAGATCAACATTAGACAGATCAACGAGACAGAAAGTTAACAAGGATATCCAGGAATTGAACTCAGCTCTGCACCCAGTGAACCTAATAGACATCTACAGAACTCTCTACCCCAAATCAACAGAATCTACATTCTTCTCAGCACCACATCACACTTATTCCAAAATTGACCACAATATTAGAAGTAAAGCACTCCTCAGCAAATGTAAAAGAACAGAAATTATAACTGTCTCTCAGACCACAATGCAATAAAACTAGATCTCAGGACTAAGAAACTCACTCAAAACCACTCAACTACATGGAAACTGTACAACCTGCTCCTGAATGACTAGTGGGTACATAACCAAATGAAGGCAGAAATAAAGATGTTCTTTGAAACCAATGAGAACAAAGACAAACATACCAGAATCTCTGGGACACATTTAAAGCAGTGTGTAGAGGGAAATTTATAGCACTAAATGCCCACAAGAGAAAGCAGAAAAATCTAAAATTGACACCCTAACATCACAATTAAAAGAACTAGAGAAGTAAGAGCAAACACATTCAAAAGCTAGCAGAAGGCAAGGAATAACTAAGATCAGAGCAGAACTGAAGGAGATAGAGACACAAAAAAAACCTTCAAAAAATCAATGAATCCAGGAGCTGATTTCTTGAAAAGATCAACAAAATTGATAGACCTCTAGCAAGACTAATAAAGAAGAAAAGAGAGAAGAATCAAATAGATGCAATAAAAAATGATAAAGGGGATATCACCACCGACCCCACAGAAATACAAACTACCATCAGAGAATACTATAAACACCTCTATGCATATAAACTAGAAAATCTAGAAGAAATGGATAAATTCCTGGACACATACACCTTGCCAAGACTAAACCATGAAGAAGTTGAATCCCTTAATAGACCAATAGCAGGCTCTGAATTGAGGCAATAATGAATAGCCTACCAACCAAAAATAGTCCATGACCAGATGGATTCACAGCCAAATTCTACCAGAGGTACAAGGAGGAGCTGGTACCATTCCTTTTGAAACTATTCCAATCAATAGAAAAAGAGGGAATCCTCCCTAACTCATTTTATGAGGCCAACATCATCCTGATACCAAAGTCTGGCAGAGACACAACAAAAAAAGAGAATTTTAGACCAATATCCCTGATGAACATCGATGCAAAAATCCTCAGTAAAATACTGGCAAACCAAATCCAGTGGCACATCAAAAAGCTTATCCACCGTGATCAAGTGGGCTTCATCCCTGGGATGCAAGGCTGGTTCAACATACGCAAATCAATAAACGTAATCCAGCATATAAACAGAACCAAAGACAAAAACCACATGATTATCTCAATAGATGCAGAAAAGGCCTTTGACAAAATTCAACAGCCCTTCTTGCTAAAAACTCTCAATAAATTTGGTATTGATGGGACGTATCTCAAAACAATAACAGCTATTTATGACAAACCCACAGCCAATATCATACCTAATGGGCAAACACTGGAAGCATGCCCTTTGAAAACTGGCACAGGACAGGGATGCCCTCTCTCACCACTCCTATGAAACATAGTGTTGGAAGTTCTGGCCCAGGCAATCAGGCAAGGGAAAGAAATAAAGCGTATTCAATTAGGAAAAGAGGAAATCAAATTGTCCTTGTTTGCAGATTACATGATTGTATATTTAGGAAATCCCATCGTCTCAGCCCAAAATCTCCTTCAGCTTTTAAGCAACTTCAGCAAAGTCTCAGGATACAAAATCAATGTGCAAAAATCACAAGCATTCTTATACACCAGTAACAGACAAACAGAGAGCCAAATCATCAGTGAATTCCCATTCACAATTGCTTCAAAGAGAATAAAATACCTAGGAATCCAACTTACAAAGGATGTAAAAGACCTCTTCAAGGAGAACTACAAACCACTGCTCAGTGAAATAAAAGAGGACACAAACAAATGGAAGAACATTCCATGCTCATGGATAGGAAGAATCAATATCATGAAAATGGCCATACTGCCCAAGGTAATTTATAGATTCAATGCCATCCCCATTAAGCTACCAATGACTTTCTTCACAGAATTGGAAAAAACTTTAAAGTTCATATGGAACCAAAAAAGAGCCCGCATTGCCAAGACAATCCTAAGCCAAAAGAACAAAGCTGGAGGCATCACGCTACCTAACTTCAAACTTAACTACAAGGCTACCACAATTAAAACAGCATGGTACTACTACCAAAACAGAGATATAGACCTATGGAGCAGAACAGAGACCTCAGAAATAATACCACACATCTACAACCATCTGATCTTTGATAAACCTGACAAAAACAAGCAATGGGGAAAGGATTCCCTATTTAATAAATGGTGCTGGGAAAACTGGCTAGCCATATGTAGAAAGCTGAAACTGGATCCCTTCCTTACACCTTATACAAAAATTAATTCAAGGTGGAATAGAGATTTAAATGTTAGACCTAAAGCCATAAAAACCCTAGAAGAAAACCTAGGCAATACCATTCAGGACATAGGCATGGGCAAGGACTTCATGTCTAAAACACCAAAAGCAATGCAACAAAAGCCAAAATGGACAAATGGGATCTAATTAAACCAAAGAGCTTCTGCACAGCAAAAGAACTACCATCAGAGTGAACAGGCAGCCTACAGAATGGAAGAATATTTTTGCAATCTACTCATCTGACAAAGGACTAACATCCAGAATCTACAAAGAACTCAAACAAATTTACAAGAAAAAACAACCCTATCAAAAAGTGGGTGAAGGATGCGAACAGACACTTCTCTAAAGAAGACATTTACGCAGCCAACAGACACATGAAAAAATGCTCATCATCATTGATCATCAGAGAAATGCAAATCAAAACCACAGTGAGATACCATCTCACACCAGTTGGAACGGCAATCTTTAAAAAGTCAGGAAACAATAGGTGCTGGAGAGGATGTGGAGAAATAGGAACACTTTTACACTGTTGGTGGGACTGTAAACTAGTTCAACCATTGTGGAAGACAGTGTGGTGATTCCTCAAGGATCTAGAACTAGAAATACCATTTGACCCAGCCATCCCCTTACTGGGTATATACCCAAAGGATTATAAATCATGCCGCTATAAAGACACATGCACACATATGTTTATTGTAGCACTATTCATATAGCAGACTTGGAACCAACCCAAATGTCCATCAATGACAGACTGGATTAAGAAAATGTGGCACATATACACCATAGAATACTATGCAGCCATAAAAAAGGATGGGTTCATGTCCTTTGTAGGGACATGGATGAAGCTGGAAACCATCATTCTCAGCAAACTATCACAAGGACAAAAAACCAAATACCGCATGTTCTCACTCATAGGTGGGAATTGAACATTGAGAACACTTGAACACAGGAAGGGGAACATCACATACCAGGGCCTGTCATGGGATGGGGGGAAGGGGAAGGGATAGCATTAGGAGACATACCTAATGTAAACGACAAGTTAATGGGTGCAGCACACCAACATGGCACATGTATACATACATGTTGTACACATGTACCCTAGAACTTAAAGTATAATAAAAAAATAAAAGATTTTAAAATAAACATTGAGTTGAAAAAGACCAAGAAAGAAAGCAAAAAAAAAATCCTTATGTGGAGAACTGCAGTCAAGAGCATGTAGGAAAATGCAAAAGAAATGAAGATACAGCTTGATTTAAGGGATAAGACCTAGTGTTTGATAGTAATAAGACCTAGTGCTTGAAAGATCAGTAGGGTGACTATAGTTTACAATAATCTATTTTATATTTTAAAATAGCTAAAAGAGAATAATTCAGGTGTTATAAGGAAAAGATAATATTTAAGGTGATAGATATTCCAATTATACCTATTTGATCTCTAAAAATTATATGAATGAATTAAATGATTACATGTATCCCCAAGTATGTACAACTATTATGTATAAATAAAAAATAAACTTACTTCAAAAATCAGAAAAAAAACCAAAAACATTCTTCACAGAAACAGAAAAAACAATCATACGCTTTATAAGTAACCACAAAAGACCCAGAATAGCTGAACTATCCAAAATAAAAGGAACAAATCTGGAGGAATCACATTACCTGCCTAAAAATTATACTACAAAGCTAAAGTAACAAAAACTGCACGGTATTGGCATAAAACCAGACACATAGATGAATGGAACAGAATAGAGAACCCAGAAACAAACTGACACACCCACAGTAAACTCATTTTTTACAAAAGTACAAAGAACATACTGGGGAAAAGACAGCCTCTTCAATAAATGGTGCTGGGAGAACTGGATATCCACATACAGAAGAATGAAACTAGACCCCTATCTCTTGCCGTACACAAAACTCAATTCAAAATAGTTTAAAGACTTAAATCTAAGACCTCAAGCTATGAAACTACTACTACAAAAATAAGTTAATTAATTAATTAAATAAAATAAAACACTAGGGAAAATGTCCAGGACATTGGATTGGGAAAAGACTTCTTAAATAATATCCCACAAGCACAGATAATCAAAGCAAACATGGACAAATGGGATCACATCAAGTTAAAAAGCTTCTGTGCAGCAAAGGAAGCAATCAATAAAGTAAAGAGACAACCCAAAGAATGGGAGAAAACATTTGCAAACAACCCATCTGACAAGGGATTAATACTTGGAATATATAAGGAGCTCAGACAAGTCTATAGGAAAAGATCTAATAATCCAATTTTAAAAAGGGCAAAAGAGCTGAATAGACATTTCTCAGAAGAAGACATATAAATGGCAAACTGGCATATGAAAAGGTGCTCGACATCACTGATCATCAGAGAAATGCGAATCAAAACTATAACGAAACATCATCTCACCTCAGTTAAAATGGCTTATATCCAAAAGACAGGCAATAACAAATGCTGACAAGGATATGGAAGGAAGAGACCCTTGTACATGGTTGGTGGGAATGTAATTTAGTACAACCACTATGGATAACAGTTTGGAGTTTCCTCAAAAAACTAAAAATAGAGCTTACCACTGCTGGCTAGATGCCCTAAAGAAAGGAAATCAGTATTTCAAAAAGGCATCTGCACTCCTATGTTTACTACAGCACTGTTGACAATACCTAAGACTTGGAAGCAACCTAAGTGTCCATCCAACAGAATGAATAAAGGAAATATGGTACATATATGGAGTACTTCAGCCATAATAAAAAAATGAAATTCTGTTATTTGCAACAACGTGGTTGGAACTGGAGGTCATTAAATTAAGTGAAATAAGCCAGGCGCAGAAAAACAGACATTGCAAGTTCTCACTTATTTGTGGGATCTAAAAATCAGAGGATGATTAATGGGTACAAAAAAGTTAGAAAGAATGAATAAAGTTGAGTGCAGTGGCTCACACCTGTAATTCCAGCACTTTGGGAGGCCGAGGTGGGCAGATCACTTGAGGCCAGGAGTTTGAGACCAGCCTAGCCAACATGGCGAAACCCCGTCTCTACTAAAAATACAAAAATTAGCCAAATGTGGTGGTAAACACCTGTAATCCCAACTACTGTGGAGGCTGAAACACGAGAATCACTTGAACTCAGGAGGCAGAGGTTGCAGTGAGCCAAAATCACACCACTGCACTCCAGCCTGGGCAACAGAGAAAAAAAAAAGGATAAGACCTAGTTTTCGATAGCACAACAGGATGACTACAGTCAATAACAATTTAATTGTACATTTTAATATAACTGAAAGAGTATAATTGGATTGTTTGTAACACAAAGGATAAACACGTGAGGGGATGGATACCCCATTTTTCATGATGTGACTATTATGTATCATATGCCTGTATCAAAACATCTTATGTACCCTATAAATATATATGCCTACTAAAACCCACAAAAAATAAAATAAAAATATTTTTAAATAAAAAAATAAAATAAAATAAATGCCAGGGAAGAGGCTGACTCTTTACCCAGCTCCTCCATGATGAGTAGTGATGATGGATGTATTGGATGTGCTGGCTATTGCCAGCTGAGCCTCCCAGCCCAGCAGGGGAATTAAAAAACAATGTGGACCAAGGGTCCAGAATCTGAGATTTGGAGGAAGGAAGTAGAGAATGACCTTTTAAGAATATATTTCTCATCAAAAAATATGTCATATAAACCAAATCACCACTGACTTGGATAAGCTGAAGAGTAAAACCCAGAATTTCAAGATCTGTCATTATTTTGCTTGGTTCTTCTAATCAGACCTTCAGCAATGACAGAGGACAAAAAACATCCCCCAGGAATCCTGCTGGTCTAGCCAAGTCCAAAACCAACCGCAGTTCATCCAATAGCCTCTACCATGAGCCCCTGTCATAGAGCTTTGGCACCACATGGACCATGGAGCTTTTCGTTTTTGTTCCAGAAGGAGCCGTCAGGCCAAGTGCGGAAAAAGATCCATCCACCTTTCCATTACAATGTTCCACAAGAAGAAGATGGCCTGAGGCAAGGGGAAAGCAGACATCATGACTCTCTTAAACTTTGGCAGCCTTTACCTTCTACCATGCCACTGTGGTTTTGGGAGAGGTTTAAAGCTAAGTTTCAAAAACAATTACAAAGGAAGGATCTGGCTAAACATAACCACAGAGGGAGACAGAGATGAGGCAGGTCTGTGCAGAAGACATTGGGGTGCATGGCGAGTGTGTGAACATGAACGTGGGGGAAAGCACCTCGGCTGACGTCTTAGTGGATAACGTGTATTAGGGAGTCTGCATGTCACCAGAGTATGTGCCTCTCAGTTTGAACTGGAAAAGCAAATAGCAATTCAGACTGACAGAAAGATGGTTGGTAACTGGCAGCGTGTTTATGAACATCTGCATGAAACTGTGCTTGGCATAAACACGTAGCAGACACACAATGTGTGGTTGCTTTCAAACAGTTCTAAAGTTCCAACCACTGACAGAAGCCAGAAGCTGCAGAGACTCAACCGAGGGAATGACTGGATCCATCTGCTGCCCCAGGAATGATGGCCTGAGAAGTCTGTGCTTGAGAACCTGGCTGGGGAGACAGGGAAGAAGGAGCAAGGTAAACACAGCTGATGGTGAAGTTCTTTGATCAAAGCTTTGGCCAACTTTCCCCCATAGCCCCCAGTTTCACTCCATACTGGGTTCCTCTTCCCAGTGGAAAGTGAGTGAATAGGCAGAGAAATCTTAAAGAGAGAGACCACCTCCAGGGATGCAAAAGCCAGAACTTGCACAGCCTTGATGTCCTGAAGCTCAAGAAGCTGTGGGTGAGCTGAGCCCTCTACACTTCCTTCCCAGTGGGAGAACACAGACCCCTTATTTCTCTTGGCTTGGCGGTGAGGCTTAGTGTCTCCAGTGGGATCAAAGAGGCAAAGAAAGAAGGTCACAGGTGAAGAGGAATCAAGAAGGGTTCAAGGATAACAATTAGTCCTAAAAGTAAGGTAGGTCTAAGGCTAAAGGTGTGGCACCAAAACCAATGGAAGAAGAGGAAGATCCACACCAGAGACAACCTCTGCTAGTTCTGTCCAGTCCTGCCGTGTCCAGCGAACTATTGCTGGGTGCTACAAAAACTAAGAAGTCATGATTCATAAGCTCGTGAAGCTCACTGGTTTCTAGACAGCGGGTGATTACAAAGCCTAATAACATATGAGTGCCAGAGGTGAGTGCAGGGTGCTAGGAGCAAACAGAGGAGCAATCCTAACCTTGCCTGGAGTCCCGAGAAAGGCTTCCTGGAGAAGACGGGTATAGGTTCTTTGAGGGCAGGAACAATATTGTGTACTTGCATGCACACGCATGTACACGTGTGTGATATGCACCCTTCACATCCCTGCACAATATTTTGCATATGGCAGATACTTAATAAAGGCAAATCCTAATTCTTGAGTGAATTCAAGAATTAATTATTTTTTCTACTATGTCTGTGAACACTCCTCTGCTTTCTTCTTAAGTCTTGTTCCTCTTCTTTTCCTTTGCTGGAAATATCCAAAGAGCTTCATTTGGGGGTAAAATCCAGCAATCTGAATGTCAAAAAGTTATAGAAATGGCCATTTTATGACATGAGACAAAATGAGAGAAAGGTATACTTGTTGCCCCCAGTTAGAATGGGAAATCACAATCGTTATGCTCATCATAGAGCATTTGTTGAATACGCACTGTGTGCCAGTTACTATTCTAAGTGCTTTAAGTATGAATTGTGCTAAGTCCTTTAATCCCCACAGCAGCCCAGTGAGGTGGGGAGTATTGCAGATTTAGACTCTTACACACAGAGGGGTCGTGTAACTTGCTCAAGGTCCCAGGGCAAGCATATGGTGGAGCCAACATAGTCTGGCTCCAGAGTCTGTAACTTGTACTACATCCCACTCTCATGACTGAAAACTTGAAAATTCAAGCATCTGGAATTTACACTCTTATGTATAGACCAGAGATCGCTCATTATTTAAAAACCTTTTGAGGTCGCATAATCTCCACCAGTTCATTTTTCTCTAACACCCTCTGTTTCCCTGTAGGGACTGACAAGTCCTAAATTCAAAGAGCTTTATAGTTGGTCTCCTTTGCCTAGGCTTTTATTCCAGTGATAATAAATGTACAGCAAAAAAAAAAAAAAAATACTGTCAGAACCATGGGACTCATCCTTTTCTGCGTCAGATAGTAGGGACAAGTCAAAATCCTACTGCATTCTGGCAATAAGAGGTCAAGAAGGCCAGGGTACCAGGATAAAAGATCGTAATAGCAGAATAGGCTGTCTTGGCCCTAGGCAAGTGTTTGTGCTTTGGTCTCACCATCTGAAAAATAGAGCTGATGATCTTTCAGCCTCAGTGTACTGCAAGGTTAACAAACCCATGTTTATATCTGAGAGGTCTATATGTTCTCAGAGGAAACGAAGATGACTAAGATGTAGTAACCCAAAAAAACATCATTAACAGTGACTAGTGTCAATCTTCTTTGATTCTTTCTAAGTATCAAAATCAACATGGGCCAGGCACAGTGACTCACACCTGCAATCCCAGCACTTTGGGAGGCTGAAGTAGACAGATGACTTGAGCCCAGGGGTTCGAGACCAGCCTGGGCAACATGTAGAAACCCTGTCTCTACAAAAAAAATATACAAAAGTTAGCCAGGCATGTCCCATCTACTTGGGAGACTGAGGTGGGAGGATCACCTGAGCCTAGGGAGATTGAAGCTGCAGTGAGCCGTGATCATGCCGTTGCACTTCAGCCTGGGTGACACAGTGAGACTCTGTCAATAAATAAAATCAACATGAATCAAAACTCAAATTATTACTATAGAGGGGTAAAGAATAACTAAGTGAGGCAAAGGGGAGAAAGAGGATACTGTGAAAGGCCTCTGTGGTAGCTATGGACATCCACATACACAAATGTATTCAGTAGGGAAGTATCCACGTGTGGGTCTGTTCCCTCATCTCCATTACATCAACTTTTCCTATGGGTCACCATTTCCCTTCATTACTGAAACACTTCTTCTCTTCCAGAAGCAGACCCTGTGGTTACCTAAAGCATGGGGCTGAGGTTTTGTACAGAATCCCAGCTCAAACCCAAGTGGGAGTCACAGTCTGATGTCAAATGCCAAGGACAGATTTCAGACATATGAGATGAGTCTAATTTCTACTTTGCTGATTATCATAATCTGTAAGATTATACCACACACAACATAAATCCTATTCAGTCTTTCCACAAATATTTATTGAGTGTGCATACCATGTGCTAGGGATTGTTCTATGAACTGTGGATACAGAACTGAACAAAATAGCATAGACTTTTCATCATCATCCCTGCCCTTATGGAGTTTACATTTCTAGAGGGAGAGACAAATTAGCACTCCCTGTAATAGAAGGTAATATGGTCTGGCTGTGTCTGCATCCAAATCTTATCTTGAATTGTAGTTCCCATAATCCCCATGTGTCACGAGAGTGACCCGGTGGGAGGTAACTGAATCACAGGGGTGGTTACCCTCATGTTGTTTTCGTGATAGTGAGTGAGTTCTCATGAGATCTGATGATTTTATAAGGGGCTTTTCCCCCTTTTGCTCGGCACTTCTCCTTCTTGCCATCATGTGAAGAAGGACGTATTTGCTTCCCCTTCTACCATGATTGTAAGTTTCCTGAGGCCTCCCCAGCCCTGCAGTACTATGAGTCAATTAAAGCTCTTTCCTTTATAATTACCCAGTCTTGGGCAGTCCTTTATAGCAGCATGAGAATGGACTAATACAGAAGGAAGTCAATATTAACAAAGTATTGATCTGTAGTTCCATGAGAGGAGTAAATGCATTCACGATAGTTTGTCTTCTTCATGTATCAACACTAGATTTCTCAGTGCTGTACAGGATTCTAATGAACATTAAAACATGACCCTGCGGCTTGTGTCATATGGAAATTGAGTGATATAGGTAGTTACCATCATATTTTTATCCTCTCTTCTCCTTCTCATGTAGAACAAAGACACCAAGGGTATCAGTTCACTGTGAATTATATCCAAGGGAGGGGGAAAAAAAAAGAAACCCAAATGGAATACTGAAAGCAGAGGTCCCAGCAAGTAGAACTCAATCCTGTAACTTAATCATTTGATCAAAAAGGGGTTTAATGAATGCTGAATGCCTACCGTGTGCCTAAGGCTTGTGCTGTGTGCTGTGAGAAACCCCAGAAAGTGTTACGGTATGAATTCCACTCTCAGACAAAACAGGAAACAATTAGTGAATAACACAGAAAAATTATTTGAGCTCTTTATGACAGCACAAAGCAAAGGATACAAAAATGCATCTAGAGAGAGTTTTCATTTCCTTTTCTAAAGTAAATCGGGACAAAATGCTAATTCACCTGGTTTGACTGATAACTGATACTCCCAGCAGACCAGCCACATTCAGGGACATTTTTCTTACTCTAACAGCAGTTAGCCTGAAGGCAAGGGATGGGTGGAACTTAAGGATCTCTGGGTTTTCTAGATCAGGCCCTGGGAGAAAGCTGTGGAGAGGGTCTTTTTGGCAAATGTGGAATATAAATGGAGCATGCTGTCCCTGGCCCTTCCCAGGCCCCAGCATAGACTACAGACATAATAACACGGTACACACTTCTACTGCTCTAAGGCTGCCAGGTGACCTGCAGGCTCGCCTGCACTCTGTATCCTCTGCAGAAAAGGGACATCAGCTTTGTGCTGGTACTATCAGGATGTGCCCTGTAGCTTTGCAGAAGTTTTCTACCCTTGAATCCTATTAACTTATGGCTCTTTGATATTTTTGTCCCCATGGCTACTAAAAGCAATGCATTTAAGCTAAATTGCTATTAGTAAGAGTTTCCCTTTTCATTAGATGGGGTTGGAATTTAGAAAAACCAGGAAGAGGAAAAAGAAAAGAGAATAAGGAGAAATGATGTGAAAGAAAAGGCTGTTTTCCTAACAACTCTTTATTTTCCCCAAATGAAAATCTGTTAAGGATATTGCAAAGAAAATGGGTGTGACCTCATCCCTGAAACCACATGAAACATTGTGTTTCGGCCTGGGCCACAGGCAGCTGGGAGGGAGAGCCTTGAAGGTCACTGAGTCAGATTCAAAACCTCAGAGTAAGTGTAGGCTTACCTCAGGCAAGGGATGAGAGAGGCATCCACACAATGGGAGAGGCAGAAGTGAGCAACAGAATCAGCTGGACACTCAGACCATTGTCTTGAGCACCGAGGCAGCAGGAAAAGAGAGCGCTGCTGGGGCTCTCCTGGAGCTCAGCTGATACAGGAGGTCTGGAATCCACAAAGGCCAGGCAGCCCTGGAGGTCCTCATCTACTCTGGTAGCAGGCAAGGGCTCTCTTGGGCCTTTCAGAGGACTGAGAGTGAGCATGTCTGCTTGGCTTTCAGCCCGCTGTTGAAGATGTTGGTGAACATCACCTTACAGACATCATCCAAAGTTTGCCGGGTGTTGGTCCTGGGCAGGGCAGCATCCTTGATGTTAGAAACACAGAAGCTGGGCTTCACCTCTGGCCTCTGGACTTGCCTTTCTTACTAGAGGGACAAGACATATGCTTTACAACTGTGCTTTATTTATTTTTATTTATTTATTTATTTTTTTGAGACAAAGTCTCATTCTGTCACCCAGGCTGGAGTATAGTGGCGCAATCTCAGCTCACTGCAACCTCTGCCTCCCTAGTTCAAGTGATTCTCCTGCCTCAGCCTCTCAAGTAGCTGGGACTACAGGTATGTGTAATTTTTGTACAATGCTAATTTTTTTTTTTTTTTGTATTTTTAGTAGAGACAGGGTTTCACCATGTTGGCCAGGCTGGTCTTGAACTCCTGACCGACCTCAAGTGATCCACCCACCTCAGCCTCCCATAGTGCTGGGATTACAGGCGTGAGCCACCATGCCCGGCCACAGCTGTGTTTTAGAGAGGCTCATGAAAGCCCTTCACGCCCCCTATTGTCTTCTTGAGAATGCTCTTGCTCCTCTCCTCTGGAAGACAGAAAAAGTTATCCCCATCATCACTGTAAGTGTGGTCTTTGCCATTCCTGAGAAAAGTGAGATCAAAGTGCATTTTCTCCTACAATGCTAGACTAGCAGGTTGTATCCATAGAGGCTGGACTTGAGGCGCAAGTCCATGAGCAATGAAGAGAGAATTTTGTGCCAGTCCAGTCCTTTCCCATTTATTTGGCAATGTTTGGTTAGGACACAGTTAAAGGTAAGAAGCTGACTCATCTCATTCTAATTTATGAGCACCTACTACATACCAGACACACTGCTAGGAACTTGCATATTAAGTTGAAAACCACACATTTCCTTAGGGAACTTTCAAATGGGTAGAGGAAATTAATACAAATATAATACTAAAATAATTGTATATGACTAGATCAGTCCCTCCTTTCCTGACTTTGACTTCCCTCTAATTCTATATGAAATTCTAATAAATATGTGCTTACCTTTGTACATCTCTTTGGAAATGCAGAATAGTCAAATCTTGTGCACACAAATTATAAGTCATTCTTAAAGGGGTAAATGAGGAAAAGAGGAACAGGGAGTTGAAAATAGGAAAAGGAGGTAAAACTGGGGGTGTAAGAAGTAGACGTGCTTGCATCGAAGTCTTGATAAAGTTAAAGTAGATGAGTGTGGTGGGGTGAATGGCATCGACTCCAAAGTCATGTCACTCACAGCCTCAGAATGTGACCTTATTTGAAAATCAGGTCATCAAAACATGATGAAGGTAAAGATTGAAATATGATCATGCTGGATTAGGATGGGCCCTAAATGAGAAAGTTCTATTCAGAGACAGGAAAGAACACAGAGTCACACACAAGAAAGCAGGCTAGGTGAGGACAGAAGCACAGATTGGATGCTGCTGCCACAAGTGAAGGAACATCAACTGTCACCAGAGGCTGGAGGAGGAAGAGGCAAGACAGGGTTCTCTGCCAGAGCCATTGGAGGGACTGCAGCCCTGCTGATAACCTGGCTTTGGACTTCTGACCTCCAGAAATGTGAGAGGAGACGTTTCGTGACAATTTGTTACTGTAGCTGCAGGAATCACAAGGAGGAAGGGTAACCAGGTCCTTAGCACTGGGAATTGGTCTGAGAGGAAGGAGGTTGCTAAGATGGGAAAGAAGAGTTGACAGGTTTGTTTCTGCACACAGATACCAGGGCCATGCCTGAGGCGATAAACCCTGGGAGATGGGTAGAAGGGCTGACAATTACCCGTTGAGCTGGGCCTCATTGGTTAAATAAGATTATCCTAAACCTTTCTATCTCAAGCACCAACTTACTTAACATCTCTGAATCACGACAGAATTACAAAAATGTAATGCAGCCACAAGCCAGGGAGTCCAACCTGGCAGACCTCATGGGCGGAGAGTCAGAACCATGTGCCCCCTTGGCCAGTCACAGTCCTATGATCCCAACCTGCACACTGTAGCCAGTGGCCCAGCAGGCAGAACTAGAGGGGTGGAAAATCAACAATCCTAAGTCTCCAAGCCAAGAAGACACTGAATATGTGGATGGAAAATGAGACTCAGAAAAGGAAGACCTCTCTGCATGCATATTATCTGCAACAAATCAAAACAAATAAGCAAGCATCTCCTTGAATCTGCTGGGAAGAAAATTTAACACTTCTTTTTTTGAAGCAGGAATGGTAAGTGAAAATTGAGTGCTTTATCCACTACTAGTAATTTAAAATGTGCAAAATCTCAATCACATTGTCTTTATTTACACATCAGCTTTGATGATTAATATAAAGATGACTTTCCATAAATTTACCCCCCCTTAGGATCTTATTTTTCCACACGATCTCAAGTTCTGCAAAAGAAAAATGTCCTTTCTCCTTACCAAAACCCCTGCAGTGATTCTAGCCTGATGCAAAAGTATATTCAGGTCCCTAAACTGGGGCAAACTAACTAAAACATTTACATGGGACTGTGTTGACATGTGACATATTCTGCAACACTACCTTTCCCTATCTTGTCACCTGCTCCTCACCTCCTCGGGTGACAGGAACTGGTATGTGCCTACATTCAATTAAGCATTTGATAAACTAAAGGGGACTGAATGGAAAGGCTGGCAGAAAGAAAGGCTTCGAGAGGAAGAACCACTGAAGGGGAAATGACAGATGAACAATCCAAGGTGGTCAGAGGTGTTTCTGGGGAGAGACGGAAAATCACGATGCTGCAGGCATTGACAGCGATCATAACATCATGTTAAGGGATTTAAACTTTAGTTTGTAGGTGATAAGGAGGTACCAGACATGAGTAGTTGTAGTGTCTTAGAAACTTCACTCTGGTAGCAGAAAAGGATGAATGCTTTTGTGGGAGAGATGATGGGTTAAGTTTAAAAAAAAAAAAGTGGGGGGTGGGGGAGAGGCAAAAGAGTAGGTAGGAGTCCAGTTGGTCCTAGTACAGAGAAGAGATGAAGAGGGTCTGAAGGGGAGTAGGAGCAGGAAAGGGAAAAATTAAAGAAACAATTTGAAGTAGAATCAACAAGATCTGGATGATCAGTGGGAAGGGATATTTTTTATCTGAGCCTGATTTATTCCCACCACCCACAAAAGGAGAATCCAGGACAGAGGTGTATGTGCAATTTATTTATTTGGGAGCAAGAGTGAGGGATCAGGGCAGTGGAACAAGAACGAATGAAAAAGAGAAACAAGGACGCCACTGAGTGACTACTAAGTTAGCCACTGCTGCGGTTGACTGGAGCTTGATGTCTCGCTAAGGCCTTCCGAGGAGCCTTATGGAATGTGTTATCCCTAGGCTTCCATCTCCATGGGTTCAGGGTGTCCCCACAGGCATCACTCCCCCTGCACTTGAAGCTATGCATACATGAGAGCTGAACAGGCTCCTGGCTCCTCAGGTGTCCACACTAACACCAGAGAAGCTCCAGGGCAAGACATGAGAGGTTCCTGGTGTGAACCCAAGGTACGTGTCACTGCAGCTGGACTAAGCTGGTAGCACCCTGCCCGGAAGTGGTCAGCCAGGCAGTAGCTGGAGCAAGAAGTCGGGCTAAAGACATGAGAGAAAAGGAGCCAAAGGTGACTCCCATTCCCAGTGAGGCCATTCATCAAGACATAAGGCCTTTAGAAGAGAGGAGGCAATCTAGCAGAGACAGTTTTTACTGAATCTTATGTGGGAATGCAAGGCCTTACATGGGCTCCCCCTGTGCCCCCACTGTTTTGACCTCACCTACCTTCTTCCTCTCACTCACTTGGCTCCAGCTGCTGCCTCCCTGTTCCCCCTCAGACACACCATGCACACCCCACTCACAGCCTTCATAGCTGCCATTCCTTTTGCCTGGAGGTCCTTCCCCCAGAACCTCCTAGCTCACTCCCTCACACCCTTAACGTCTCTGTTCAAATGCCGGCTCATCAGAGAGCCCTTCTCTGACCACATTAGTTAACAATATCTGCTACCATAATGCTCTTTTGACTCTGCTTTTCTCTTCATAGCATGTCTCCATTTGACACATATTTATTGATTTGCGAATGGTTCTTCCCCTTTCTCCACTACAGTGTAAGCTCCATGAGGGCAGGGACTGTGTACCCTGCTGCAACCCCAGCTCCTAGAAGAGTATCTGACATGTAACAGGAATGCTCAATAAATGTTTGCTGAAGGAATGGATGCTCACTAGCTCAGACTGGTACATGTGGGGCTGAAGGAGCTCTGGCCCCTGGTGAAAACATTCACTGGAGATATAAGTGTGGACTGGGAAAATGCAAGTGGCTGAGATCATGAGAGCCTGTGACCTGGGCTGGCTTTGCAGGCATGTCACTCGTGTGTCACACAGCCCCTGCTGTTCTTACTTGTGTGTTTGTGTGTGTCTGTGCATGTATCCCCGTGCATTCAGGAGAGCCCTGTGCTTGGTTTAATGCTCTACTGTCACTATCTTGAAATTCTGAATCACTAAGTTTTTGAATTTGTGTCTGTAAGTGAGGTCCAATGGGAAAATGGAACATCCGCATGAGCAGAGGGGACACATGCACCCATCGTTCCTTGCTGCTCCCTTTGCATGATGCCCCATCCACATGGAATTCTGGTGGCCCCATGATATATGGGGGATGAATGGGACTCAAAGTGAGTCCAAGGTAAGAGTACTATGTTGATGACTGAGTCAGCTGGGGCACTGGCAGTCCCAAGAGGCCACTAGCACTTGCTTCCTATACATGAAGGCATTGACATTCTAAAGGGACAATAGTTCCTTTTCCTTTCAGTCCTCTCTTACTCATGAGTAAGCCAAAGGCAGAAGGTGCTGGTAGAATGTGCATGGATCAAGAAGTAAAATAAAAGCAACTGAGTTAGTTTTATGCAATATTTTCACTGTTCGGGTAAGAACAAAACACATAGGCATACAGAAGCAACAAAATACAAATTGTATAACTTCACTGATTCTGCCTATGAGTTAAATGCTCTTACATTTGCACTGTGAACTGGCATTCCTCAATATGATGGTGAGTGGTAAAATTGATGCTAATGATTTAAAAGTACATTTAATGATTTTGTTTTTCTTGACTTAGAACATTAATAGCAAATAAAAAATCCTATAACAAGTCAAGAGTCCAGGAAAGAAAGGAAAAGGCTTTATATTTTACTACCTTTAACAGCACTTTTTCCCCTGCTTTTTGAACAAGAGGTCCTACATTTTCCTTTTGCACTGGGCCCTACAAATCACATAGCCTGTCCTGCCTTTGACCCCCACGAAGGAGGCAAATTCAGTCTCAAACACAGGTCTCACTTGATGACAGGCAAAGTGTCACTATTTTATTTGTGGGACAGCTCTGTGTGTGTGTGTCCAGTTTGCATCAGGCCCTGTGTGTGGGAACCAAGGATGGTTGGGTGTAGGAACGCAGATGTAGTAATACTGCCATCTTGTGTTCAGCATGGTGCACAGCACATAGCTCCATGGGAGGCTCACAGGCATGGGACCTGTGGCTGCTTCGAGAAGTGCTGAGGCCATCCACATTCTATGACCAAACTGGTAAACCAAAAGGATTGCCATTCCGCTGGTGGCCTTTAATGAAGGCAGATGTGTAATGAGAACAGACGTTTCACCCACTATCCATCACACAATTTCACAGCCAGGGTTGAAATGCATATTTGTAGGCCGGGTGCGGTGGCTCAAGCCTGTAATCCCAGCACTTTGGGAGGCCGAGACGGGCGGATCACGAGGTCAGGAGATCGAGACCATCCTGGCTAACACGGTGAAACCCCGTCTCTACTAAAAAAAAATACAAAAAACTAGCCGGGCGAGGTGGCGGGCGCCTGTAGTCCCAGCTACTCGGGAGGCTGAGGCAGGAGAATGGCGTAAACCCGAGAGGCGGAGCTTGCAGTGAGCCGAGATCCGGTCACTACACTCCAGCCTGGGAGACAGCGAGACTCCGCCTCAAAAAAAAAAAAGAAAAAAAAGAAATGCATATTTGTGTGTGTGTGTGTGTTGTGTGTATGTGTGCATGTCGTGCGTGTGTCCCCGTGTGTGTGTGTGTGCGTGTGGCGCATGTGTCCCCGTGCCTTTCGCTCTCCTTCCACAGGTTCTTTTCCTTTATTCTCACTTTCTTCCTCTTTGTAGTTCCCTCTCATAGCCCAAGAAGTCTGGTTCTTTTGAGCCATATCCAAGTCTCACGTGGAAGGCCCATGATGAGGCACCAGGGGAGTGCATTGGGGTAGGTGTTCAGGCCCAAGGATGCCGGTGACTCAGCCTAGGCCAGCTCAGAACAAGCACACACCAAGTAAACATTCTTACTGTGTGGCACCAGGGGCTGCAGTCAAGTTAGTTCTGTAACTTACCAGTTATAAAATAATGAAAAGGAATAATTAATTAGTCATCTCAGAAAACACAGAAGTTAAGGAAATAATCATTCCTGTATTAGGTACAGATTAGACACCAAAAGGACAGTTTACGTGATGGCATACACAGAAGCCAGAGAGATGAAGACAAAGGGAAGAGTGAATGGCTTGGTATAAATATGAATGAAGCAAGCATCCCTGAATTCTTAATTTCTTGCTGCTTTGGTCAGGGTTCGGCCTGTGCCTGTCCCCAAGGATAAGCAAAAGATACTGATGGGGACCAGGAATGAACCCTTCCTATATGCCCCTTGAAAAACAGATTTTTCAAATAGTTTGGGTGAAATAATATAAATATAAAAAGACGAGAGCAGGTTACTATTTTTAAATCAACGTCAACACATATGTGAATCTAATAATATAAATTATAGAGAAATTGGAAAATTTTAGAGACCATAAGAAAAACTAGTAATCTGCTCGCTCATCTCCACTCTTAATATTTGACGGTATTCCCTTCTAGTCCTTTTTAATCTATCTATCTATCTATCTATCTATCTATCTAATCTATATCTACACCTGTATCTGTAAATACATATACATTTTAAAATGAGAAACCCATCAGATTTTTAAATTTAGGATTATAACTTGATTTCTTAATTCATTGAACTCTCCCCTCTCTGTTATTTATTTGTTGTTATAGATAAGCCAATGATAAATGACCTTTTATATAAATTTTAGAGTTTCTCAGTATTTCCTTGGAGTAGATTCCTCAAAGTGGCATAACTGGGTCAATAGTTACAAACTTTGAAAAGACTTGCCAAATTGCTTTGCAGACAAGTTATGCCAATTTATATTCTTATCACTCGACTATGAAATTACCTACTTCCTCATACCTCCGACAATGCTGAGTTTTTTTTAACCTTTGCTAATTTTCTAGCTTAAACAGATCTCATTATTTTAATTTGCATTTTCTTGGAAACTAGTGAAGTTGAACACATCTAATGTAGTTGGACAGTCTGAAAATTGTCTACTAAGATTTAAAAGTGTAAAAAATAGATTCAGCTAGGCATGGTGACTCACATCTGTAATCCCAGCACTTTGGGAGGCCAAGGCAGGCAAAATGCTTGAGCTCAGGAGTTCAAGACCAGCCTGGGCAACATGGTGAAATCCCGTCTCTACAAAAAATACAAAAATTACCAGGGTGTGGTAGCCCACACCTGTAGTCCCAGCTACTTAGAAGGCTGAGGTAGAATCACCTTATGAGGCTGAGGTAGAATCACCCGGAGCCCAGGAGGCAGAGACTGTGGTGAGCCGAGATCGCACCACTGCACTCTACCATGGGTGACAGAGCCCATCTCAAAAAATAAAAATAAAATAAAACAATAAAAATTAAAAATATATTCATTTTTATTTTCTTCTGTTTTTTAAGCCTTTGCTAGTATTTAACTCTTCATTTAAAATTTGGTATGTGGTAAGAGATGAAGACATAATTTTTAGTTTTCCCAAATCTTTACCCAGTTGTTCCATTACCACTTGTTCAACAATTTTTATGCTTCCTTTAATACACAACCAAATTCTAACTGCACTGGAGTTTCTATCTGGCCGATTATTCTATTTCACGTACCTGTCTGTTGATTTTGGTGCCAGTACCACATAAGCTCAATCACTATGGCTCTATAATGTGTGAAATATTACGATCCGGTAGGGTAAGACCATTCGGTATTTTTTTGTTTTCAAAAATTTCATGGGGTGTGGTAGCTCACACCTGTAATCCCAGCAATTTGGGAGGCTGAGGTTTAAGACCAGGCTGAGCAATATGGCAAGATGAGACTCCATCTCTACAAAAAATACAAAAAAATTAGCCAGGTGTGGTGGCGCCAGCCTACAGTCCCAGCTACTCCAGAGGATGAGATAGGAGGATTGCTTGCACCTGGGAGGTTGAGGGTTCGGTGAGCTGTGATCCAGCCATTAAATCCAGCTTGGGTGATAGAGCCAGACTCTGTCTCAAAAAATAAAATAAAATTCATGGTTTTCTATGAGGGAGTTTCTACCTCTCTTCCATCCACTCATCCTTATATATATTAATAAATATACAAATATTTAATATAAATATATATTTATTAAATATATAATAATATATATAGATTAAAATATATATTTATCTATTTCAGTATTTCCTTGGAAAAATTCCTCAAAGTGGCACAATTGGGTAAATATATATCCTTATTAAATATAGAAAGGATATGTATTTAATATATATTTATAAATATAATATATATATTTATATAGACTATATATTAATAGATTATATAGTACATATATTTAATATATAATATTTATTTTGAGTAATATACTATATACTATATATTTATAAAATGTTTATTCATATATATTAAATATGTATTTCTATATTACAGTATATATTATGTATTAATAAATATATTTATAAATATATATTTATATTTAACCTATATATAACTTAAATATATATTTATATATTTATTACAAATACATATTTATATAATATATAGAAATATTATTATATATTGAAGTATTCATTAGAATGGCATGAAATCCATACATTAATCAATTGATATATTTTATAAGTAAGAATTCTGTGACAACAGTCAGGTCTTTATCCTGAGCCATCACTCCTCCATAGGACAACATGGAGAGAGGATTAAGAGCATCTGCCTTAATGTAGGCCGAGGCGGGCGGATCACAAGGTCAGGAGATCAAGAACATCCTGGCTAACACGGTGAAACCCTGTCTCTACCAAAAAATTCAAAAAAACTAGCCTGGCAAGGTGGTGGGCACCTGTAGTCCTAGCTACTCAGGAGGCTGAGGCAGGAGAATGGCGAGAACCCAGGAGGCGGAGCTTGCAGTGAGCCGAGATTGCGCCACTGCACTCCAGCCTGGGTGACAAAGCAAGACTCCACCTCAAAAAAAAAAAAAAAAAAAAAAAAGAGCACTGCCTTAATGTTCTTAGCTCAGCTGGCTTGGCAAGTTACCTAACCTCTCTATGCCTCAATTTCATTATCCATGCAATCATTTTTATAATTTAATTAGGCCTAGAAAATAGCAACTATAAACATCTCTCACAATCACACTTAAAAATAATTAACTCTTAAATTTTATTTTATCCACCCAAAAAGTACTTTTAAGCCTCCAAAGGAAAGAATATAAGGAAAAAGCAAAGGTAATATAACCGTCCTTGGTAGATAGCTCCACTCGTGTCTCAATCTGTAATCCCCAGTGGAATTACAAGTATCAGAAGGGCTGGGATGTTTTTTCAGTCTCAGACCTGACACATACTTACACACTCATACATAATAGGCATTTAGTAAATATTTTCTGAATGATTAAGTGAATTATGATGGTTCTCCTGATTCTAATATTCCAGGACAGTAAAGACAACAGCCTTTTCCACATTCTGTTAAGTGGCCAGAGAGAATCAGAGACTCCTTGGGAAAATTCAAGGTAAACCGAGACTTCTTTAGGCCCTGCCAAGTGGCCCACACACTAAGGGAGGAGTGCACACTGTGGGATCTGGGGGGAAATCTTAGGCTGTTTTAAAACACCAATTCAATTAGTTAAAGAAGACCCTGGAGTCTTGTCTCAGCATCTCAGAGTTTCCTGCCTCACTCGCACCATTAGGTTGTTTTAATCTCTTCTTAAAGCGAAAAATGGCCTAACAAGATCCGAATGCTGTTTAAGATATTTTTTCATAGCATTATTCACAACAGTTAAAAGGTGTAGGAAAAGCAAGTGTTAATGACAGAGAAACAAAATGTAGTGTAGCCAAACAATGGAATATTACTGAGCCATAAAAAGGAATGAAGTACTGAGACGTGCTGCAGCATGGATAAACCCTGAAGATGTTATAAGTGAAAGAAGCCAGTCACAAAAAGACAAAACACTGCATGATTCCACTTATATGAGCTATGTAGAGTAGTTGAATTTATAGGGACAAAAAGTAGAATGGTGGCTGCCAGGAGCTGAAGGGAAGGGGGAATGGGGAGTTATTGTTTAATGGTACAGTGTTTTAGTTTTGGAAGATACAAAGTTTTGGAGATGGGTGGTGATGACGGTTGCTCAGCAGTGTGAAGGTACTTAATGCCACTGAATTGTACACTTAAAATGGTGAAGATGGGAAAATTTATGTTATGTATATTGTATCACAATTTTTAGAAAAAAGTTAGTAATGCTGTTTAAAGATGTTTTCAGAAGTTGTAGATAGCTGAATATGTGGAGGGTGGCCCCACCAGGAAAGGGCATTGAAGCTCCAAGTCCCATCCCCTGTACCTTCTCCTACACATCTCTTCCAACTGACTGTTCATCTGTATTCTTTTTAGTACTTTTTTTTTTTTTTTGGTCTTGCTGTGTTGCCAAGGCTGGAGTGTAGTGATGCAATCTCCGCTCACTGCAACCTCTGCCTCCTGGGTTCAAGAGATTCTCCTGCCTCAGTCTCCCAAGTTGGTGGGATTACAGGCACCTGCCACTGCACCTGGCTAATTTTTGTATTTTTAGTAGAGACTGGGTTTCACCCATGTTGGCCAGGCTGGGCTTGAACTCCTGACCTCAAGTGATCCACTTTCCTCAGCCTCCCAAAGTGGTGGAATTACAGGTGTGAGCCACCATGCTCAGCCCATTTTTAATATCTGTCATAAAACCAGTAAAAAGCCAGCAGGGGTGCACCAGCAGCTTCCAGGGCATGAACATCTCCACCAACCAGAAGAGTTCTGGATCCTGGGCTACCTCTTCATCCAACGGTATTTTGCCATCTTTGAAAGGGCAAACCATCAGATTGGCCTAACTCCCGTGGCTTAAGTCTAAGTCTTTCTGACCACTTTCCAGGAAAATCTGGCCTAAGTCCTGTGCCCACTGTAGATGTCTATAATTCTCCTGGGCCGGGCGCGGTGGCTCAAGCCTGTAATCCCAGCACTTTGGGAGGCCGAGACGGGCGGATCACGAGGTCAGGAGATCGAGACCATCCTGGCTAATACGGTGAAACCCCGTCTCTACTAAAAAATACAAAAAACTAGCCGGGCGACGAGGCGGGCGCCTGTAGTCCCAGCTACTCGGGAGGCTGAGACAGGAGAATGGCGTGAACCCGGGAGGCGGAGCTTGCAGTGAGCTGAGAGCCGGCCACTGCACTCCAGCCTGGGTGGCAGAGCAAGACTCCGTCTCAAAAAAAAAAAAAAAAATAATTCTCCTGACTGTTCTTCCTATGAGATTGTACAGGTGGACTCTTGCCCCTGTTCCTGGTCACACCAAAAAGGTAGAATTAAATCATAACCTACAACAGCAACAAAAAAGATGCTTTCAGAACTAGTTTTCCAGAAAGGAAGAAAAGTCCAGAGTGCACAGAGCTAGCTCACCTATTTCATGACCTAATTATAGAAGATGAGCCCAGCTGTGGGGAGGGAGAGACGGGTATTACACCTGCTTGAATTATGAACAGATGCCTGCCTGAGGCCAGTCTAGTTTTCTGATTCTATCACAACAGGGACTCATGTTATGTTTACCCACCAGCTGGCCTGTCAGACCCTCCCCATCCATTAGATATGGTCCAATACATTTGAACCTCTAAAGTAGAGTATACATTCAGCTCTCCTTCCTCCCAGAAGGCTCCTGGGTAGCAATGAAGATGTAATTAGCACATAGGCATCGCTCCACTTCATCCACCAACACATCGAAGACACGGGTACTTGCCAAGCTAATATATGCTCCTCCACACTCTTCTATCAGAACGGTAGGTGCGTGGTACTTGCCTTACATCCACACAAAGGAAAGTGGCCCCTCTAAGGGTTCATCCTAGAGGAAGGACAGCGGCTCTAAAGATGATCTGAAGGTTAGTTTCCTGCACAACAAAGTGAAAACAGCAGTTTTTAAATGGCAATGCCTCTACCAAGGACAAACATAATGTTTACGTCCTTTTAACCTAAAATCCCAATACAGATAATATATACACCCAGATATACAAATGAACTATCTTTATCATTGCCATCGTCAACATCACCACCACACCACCATTATAGTGGAGAAAAGGGACAGATTTGCAGGATCTATAGGAGAGATGGCAGAGGAGGAGGAGGTGGCAATAATTTCTAGGCTTCTACCCTAAACCGAGTGAAGTATATAGGAGGTGCATGTTGAGCGGAACCGAGAATGCAGTGGAAGAGAAATTGGTGACAGCCGACTAGGTAAAGGCGGAAGGAAAGGAGGAGGGCAGAGACATAGGTAGTTTAAGAGGGTGTGTAAAACGGAAGGAAGGGCTGCAACACAAGAGGAACGTCGGCTGCGCCATCACCATCAACGCGACGCCTTCGGATTTGTCATTTGCCCAAGTACCATGAAATATCGCGAGAGCTCAGATCCCAAAACTAACTCCACTTTCCTGTCGGCCGCATTCCCACCCGCCTCCTCTCCTCGCCCCGCCCTGCCCCGCCGCGCCCCGCCCCGCCCCGCCCCAGGCGACCCAGGCCCCGCCCCTCGTGTCCTAGGCTATTCTGTAGTGTCAATAAAGTTGCAGCGCTTTGTAGTTTGCGGCGGACAACATGGCGGCCTTCATGCTGGGTTCGCTGCTTCGGACGTTGAAGCAGGTAAGGCTCCTACCTTTATCCACACCGCTACCCCTCACCCCTGAATCTCGTAACCCTCGGGTCCCCCACGACTCTGCCACCTGTAGTGCTCAGTGAGGACCAGTCCAGGGGTTCTCCCTCCGCCCTCTTCCCCGCTTGGGCTTGGTTCAGGGGAGGTCCGAGCTGCAGATGTCAGTTTGGTTTTCGTAAGCATATAACTAACTGGTATTAAAAGATGTGAGCTTGACTCCGATTTAGAAGAGAGTGAGTAGATGGGAGACGAGGTACGAGGATTGAGCTTTCAGAGACTTCTAACGTTAAGAGATGAGACCCGTGCAAAGGAGATTGAAAGGGGCTGTCAGCTAGGGAGGTGGAAAACTAGGGGAGTGGGATAGCCGGGAAGCAAAGGATGACAGAATTTCAAAGTGTAAGGAGTGGGCAACTCTGCTCAAAGTTGATAAATCAATTAAAAAGAAGTGCTGAGAATTGGCTGACGAGTTTAGCAGTGTTGGAACCTTAATCACAGGTGGGACGAGTTTAGTTGTTGGAACCTTAATCACAGGTGTTCTGAAGATGTTATGGGGACGAAACCCTTATAGAGAATAGGAGGAAAGAAATTGGAGTATAGATAAGCCTTTAAAGGAGGTTTGCTGTAAAGGAGAGCAAAAAAACTGGGTCAATAACTGGGGCGGCGGGGGTGTTGTTTTAACATGGCAGGGAAAACAGCATGTTTGTGTATGAAAGGGAAAGATCCTGTAGTATTAAAAATTGATGATATAGAAGAGGGAAGAATTGCTAGAGCTGTACCTTTATGTAGGCAAGAGGCAATGGAGGCTGGTTCGACTGCAGTGGTGTTTAAAACTAATTGATCACAACCAGATACAGATTTATTTGTTCCTTCTCCACTCCCACTGCTTCACTTGACTAGCCCTAAAAATACCAAAAACATTAAAAAAAAAAGAAAAAAAACAAAGGCGATGGGGTCTTGTGCATGAAGTCATGAAGTTTGGTCTTAGGAACCTGGACAGTTCATCTGTAGCAGTTTTGTCCATAGAAATATAATGTGAACCACATGTGTAATTTAAAATTTTTCTAATAGCCACATTTAAAAAGTAAGAAGTAGATGAAATTAAGTTTAATATAATATTTAACCAGGTATATCTAAAATATTGTGGTTCTAACATGGAATCAATATAACAATGACATATGAAATAGTTACTTTTTTTTTATACTAGATTTTCAAACACTAAAGCATATCTCAGTTTGGATGATAAATTTCCCATAATTAAAATGGAAAATATACTTCTACCAAAATAATAAAGTTGTTTAATGTTTACAATGCTTTGGTTTTTAATTTTAAATTAATTAAAATAATTACATTCCCCAGTTGTACTAGTTATATTACAAGTGTTTAATACCCCTATGTGGTTAGCGGCTACTCTATTGGACAGAGTGGATCTCTGATAACAGAAGGGAATGTAGAACATATGGTACAGATGCTAGTGAGTCACTGTGATGGTGAGCATTTATAGAAATCTTTTGATTTCTTCTAATTTTATAATTAAGGAGAAGGTGAAGTCATCAGCTGAGTGTGAGGATGTGGGAGCAAGTGTCAGAGATTTAAGGGGAAAGAGACCATGTAAAAGAGTTGGAAATGGACAGAAGGAATGGTCAGGAGAATTGGAGTAAGTACAGAGAAGTGAGAGAGGGGCCAGAGAGTTGATGGTGTATTCAAGAGAACATTGTATTTATAGAACAAAGGAATTCAGGCTGGGTGAGAGAGGACGAAAGGAAATCAAAAGCTGAGTGAAAAAAGTGAAAAATGGTAGGATCAATGGATTGAAAGTCCCAGAAGCATTGTTATTGGGGTGTTAGAAGGAGCAAGCTAGAAAGAAGTGATAGAGAATGAGATATACAAAGTGAGATAATAGAGAACTTGCACTTATTAATAACAAAATACCCACGACATGGGCATGGAATTGAATAGTTAAACAAGAGTGACCAAAATCATTGAAGGAGAGGTGTTAAGACAGAGTGATTAGGGTATAATTTCATGTATATTGAAATCACCAGGAATTAAGATAGCAAGAATATTGGAGAGAGTGACAGTAAGCCAGGATCCAAAATCGTGGAAAAATGAAAGGGAGTAGCAGGGGCTTTGGTAGATGACTGTAATGATGAGAGGTAATGGAAGGTAGTAAGCCCAATGGCATGAGTCAAAGCCAGGAGCTTTCAAGAAGGAAGGAGAACTGGAAGTTGCAATGAAGAGCAAGGAAGACACTTACCTATCCCATCTCTAGGCCCAGTTATGGAAGAAAAAGGAGCTACAGGAAAAGCTGTGAGGAGGGATTTAAAATTTGGCCAGAGCGAAAGGTGAAGGAGATGTTAAGAGAAGTTGAGAATTTAAAAGATTTTGATGGTAGACCATGGATTTAGAGGGCCCAGTGGAAAGGTTTTAGGAGCTCAAGAGGGGTAAGAGATTGGGGCAGGATAAGATGTGTACAGAGCAGAATAGATGCAGCCTTAATCTATAAAGCACCATTATAAGCTGGTAAGGAAATACACCACAGTAGAAATGCAAAGGACATAAAAGCATTCACAGAAGAAATAATGTAATAGGCCAATAAATATTTTATTTTAAAAGTGTATTACTTCCCGATTTCAAGACCAGCCTGACCAACATGGAGAAACCACATCTCTACTAAAAATACAAAATTAGCCAAACATGGTGGTGGGCGCCTATAATCCCACCTACTCGGGAGGCTGAGGCTGGAGAATCGGTTGAACCTGGGAGGCAGAGGTTGCAGTGAGCTGAGGTCATGCCATTGCACTCCAGCCTGGGCAACAAGAACAAAACTCCATCTCAAAAAAAAAAAGTGTTATTACTTTTCTAGTAAGAAAACAAGGTATGCAAAATAGAATGAAAGACTGTTTTTAAAAACTAATAGAAGTGTTCTAGGAGAATTTGATTAGGAATACTTTGAAAAAGAATTCAAAGACGAAATGCTTAATCTTGTTTTCTAAATCCCCTTTACCCTCAATTTCATAGGTAAAAGCAAACCTCACATTGCCCCTCAATGTGAATGGTTTCTTTCAGCCAGAATGATTTCTCCTTGATCTTATGAATATATCTTGTTCTTTTCTGTTTTGTTTGGACAAACTAGCTTTTCTCCCCTCCCCTGTCCCCACTTTAGTAAAAATTCTATCAACATTTCAAAGCCCGTCTTTCTGGGACAAGCGTTTCCAGCCATGGTTACCAAGGCATTCACTGGACTCAGTCATATGCCACATCAATATTCACATTCTATTCCTGCTTATCTTTTTTCCAAAAGGTGATTGCAGAATTGTTATATTTCCCCATGGAACTTTTGTTTAGTAATGTGAGCACTGAAGATGTTCAGTTTATCTTTTGTTAATAGACTGAAAAAATGTTGGCTTTCTATTTATAGTATTCTTATTTTCAGTTTTATATTTTGCTATACATATAATTTTACAAACATCACTTATCAGAAGCCATCATTTTTCTATAGGGGCAATTTAATTAACATGTAATATTTCCTCTGGTTTCAGAGAGACTTACGTTTCTTGTGATCTATACTCCCTTTGCCTGTACTGTCAGTCAAAACTGTAAATTATCACCATGAAAATATGAGACTACAAGGAATATACTGTCTTATTACTGGACAACTAGTGCTGAGAAGTATTAGGTCAGTGATAGTTTTAAAGTACCCTTTGACCTAGCAGTTTTGCTCCCAATAATTTATCCTCGTTGGGTACAGTGGCTCATTCCTGTAATCTCAGCACTTTGGGAGGCCGAGATGGATGGACCACTTGAGGTCAGGAGTTCAAGACCAGCCTGGCCAACATGGTGAAACCCCATCTGTACTAAAAATACAAAAAACAAAAAACAGCCAGATGTGGTGGCGGGCACCTGTAGTCTGAGCTACTTAGGAGGCTGAGGCATGAGAATTGCTTGAACCCAGGAGGCGTATGTTGCAGTGAGCCGAGATTGCACCACTGCACTCCAGCTTGGGTGAAAGAGCTAGATTCCATCTCAAAAAAGTAAAATAAATAAATAATAATATATCTTTAAGATATATAGGAATACATATGAAGTGATTTCTAAGACATTATTCACTGCAGCATTGTTTATAATGATAGTGAGGTCTGTCCAGCAATATGTGGCAGGTTAAATTATGATGCTTCTATATAGTGGATTATGCAATATGAAGAAAATGGGGAAGCTTTTTACATTCAGATATTGAAAGATCTCTAACGTATATTGTTAACTGAAAAGAGGGAATGAAAAATGGGAGGGGAGTGTATATAGACAAGAATCTCTGAAAGATATAAAAGAAACTGGAAACAGTGGATACCTGTGGGGCATAGGAGTCACTGGGCAGGTGAGGAATGAGGTGTGGGGAGACTTTTCACTGTGTGTCTTTTTATACCTTTTTGATTTTTGAACCATGTGACTATTGGCCTAAGTACAGGTCGAACAGAATAATAAAAATTTCTGAAAATCTGTCTTTCACCTTCCAATACATATGTTATTGCATTATATTATGATTTTGACTTAATATACATCCATAAAACTTATTTATTCTGAATTAGGAAGTCTATTATCTTAAATTATTAAACTGATCTAAAACAACTCTTAAAAGAATACTAGATCATAAATAGTGGCAGAAAGAGAATTACAGGATTGAGGAACACTCAGAATATGGGCCTGGCTATCCTTCACTGGTCCCTTGTCTCTGTCTTTCAGATGGTTCCTTCATCAGCTTCAGGCCAAGTTCGAAGTCACTACGTAGACTGGAGAATGTGGCGCGATGTGAAGAGACGAAGAATGGCCTATGAATACGCAGATGAGAGGCTACGTATTAATTCACTCAGGAAGAATACCATTTTGCCAAAAACTCTTCAGGTTAGCTAATTAAGATGAGTCCCTTTGTACCACAAGATCCTTAACTCACATCAGATCGCTTTTGATACTGTTTGTTGTGACTTGGTGTCAATATAATTTCTGGAGAATAAGAACCACATCAATGTAAACAAATAGCCTTGAAACTGATTTTGGTGAGTTTCAAATTAAAGACTATTCACTCCTAACTAGCCTTTCAACTGTTTCATTATGCCAGCCTTAGAAAGTACTGGTAAACTGGGTATTATTTTCACCTAAGGTCTCTCCCTGACTTCATCCCAATCTTTTTTTTTTTTTTTTTTTTTTTTTTTTTGAGATGGTGTCTTGCTCTGTCCCCTGGGCTGGAGTGCAATGGTGCAATCTCGGCTCACCGCAACCTCTGCCTCCCAGGTTAAAGCAATTCTCCTGCCTCAGTCTCCTGAGTAACTGGGATTACAGGTGCATGCCACCATGCCCAGCTAATTTTTGTATTTTTAGTAGAGACGGGGCTTCACCATGTTGGCCAGGCTGGTCTCGAACTCCTGACCTCGTGATCCACCCATCTGGGCCTCCCAAAGTGCTAGGATTACAGGCATGAGCCACTGTGCCCAGCCTTATCACAATCTTTTAACTGGCAAGGCATTGGGAGGCATTGCTGATGTTGATACTGTTCCTTACCCAGTACCATTCTGAGCCTGTCTCCCTGAACTCCCTTGCCCACCTCTGTGTGCTGAAGTGCCTTTCCATTAAGGCTTACTTTCTTGTCACACTGCTTGGGTTGAATAAGAGGATGTCCACCTTGCTTGGCTTTCTGAAGCATAAAGCCCTGCACCTAAGTGGTGATGTAGCATATCTGCGTTAAACAGGCTTATTAGGGAGCTATAAATTAAACTCAAGGCCACTCAACTTATTGAGACCTCAGATTTTTAAAAAACTACATTTAGAGAAGTTGACAGAATGATATACATCCTATTTATTACTATGGTTTCTTTTTAGTCTTGTCTAGATTAAGCCAGATGAGCAGAAAACTGAGGGCCTTGGACCACTGGGTTATGGCTTACACTAAAGTGGCATTAAGCTACTTTCCTACATTTAGGGAGTAATAAGAAGTGGCAGGCCAGGCACAGTGGCTCACGCCTGTTATCCCAACACTTTGGGAAGCCGAGGCGGACAGATCACCTGAGGTCAGGAGTTCAAGACCAACCTGGCCAAACCCTGTCTCTACTGAAAATACAAAACTTAAATGAGTGCAAATGGCACATACCTGTAATCCCAGCTATTCGGGAGGCTGAGGCAGGAGAATTGCTTGAACCGGGGGGCAGAGGTTTCAGTGAACCGAGATCATGCCACTACACTCCAGCCTGGGTGACAGAGCAAGACTGTGTCTCGAAAAAAAAAAAAAAAAATTGTGGGGCCCGGGAGAAACTGAGCTCAAGACGTTGTTCATAGAGGCAGGGAAGCAGGATGGTGGCTGCTTGGAGCTAGGAGGACTAGGGTGTATGGGGGGTATGGGGGGCAGGGGGAAATCAGGAGATACTGGTCAAAGGGTGTACTTTGTTGTAAGATGAATCAATTCTGTGGAGCTAATGCACAGCACCGTGACTATAGTCAATAGTACTGTATTGTGTACTTGAAATTGCTATGAGAGTAGATCTGAAGTGTTCTTAACACACACACACACACAAAAGGTAATCTTGTGAGGTGAAGGATGCATTCATTAGCTTCATTGTGGTAATCATTTCACAATGTATATGTTCAACAAATCATGACATCGTATGCCTTAAATATATGCAATTTTTATTTGTCTATTATACCTTAATACAGCTGGGGGTGTGTTGTTTGAGTACCTTTATGAAGACACCCAGAAGAAGTGTCTCTGGTATGACTAGCAGCAATAACTGTGCAGAGTCTGAATCATGTAAACTGATCATGGTTCTCTGCTGCCTGCTAAGTTTCTTACAAGTCAAATTTATGTCCCAGTTCTAACAAACTCAGGCTTTCACAGCATGCACTTTTGTGTTCCTGAGGCTTTTATCCTTTCTACTGTCATTTCTTTTTGCCCCAGTTTCCTCATTTGTAAACTGCCTTAAATCTTTCGGGGAACAAGGAGGGGTATGTATCAACCAATCAATCAATCAGTAATTTCTAGCCATTCTTTAAAGTCCACCTCCATGAAACCTGGCTTCAATCTTCCTGCCCAGTCATTTCTTCTCTCCAGTTCCTTCTATAACATTTATTTTTTACTACTCAATGGCTCAGTCATGTTGTTTTTTCATTTTGTTTTGTTTTTGAGATGGGGTTTTGCTCTTGTTGCCCAGGCTGGAGTGCAGTGGCACGATCTCAGCTCACCACATCTGCCTCCTGGGTTCAAGCAATTCTCTTGCCTTAGCCTCCCAGCCAGCTGGGATTACAGGCATGCACCACCACACCCAGCTAATTTTGTCTTTTTAGTAGAAACGGGGTTTCTCTATGTTGGTCAGGCCGGTCGCAAACTACCGACCTCAGGTGATCCGCCCACCTCAGCCTCCCAAAGTGCTGGGATTACAGGCATGAGCCACTGCACCTGGCAATCATATTGTTTTATATAATTCTGTTAGTTCATAATAGTAACACATGCAATAAGCTTTTGTGTTAATTTTTGGTTTGTATATACTTTCATTTAATTTGTGTTCTCTTAATGTGTTATTTTGCTTGCACGACAGTCTAGCACAGGGTCCATCATACTTGTCAGCACACTTATCAGATTAAAGTGAATATTATGAACACTCACACTCTTGAACACATACATAGGAAGAAATCTCTACTGACAAAACCTGAGCCCTAGCTACTGCTGTAATCCCTCCTTTTCTCCCCTCAACCACTTTGCCCTTACCTGATTCATCCTCTACCTTGCAAATGATTTTTTAAAAATATAAACCTCATCTGATCTCTCCCCTTTACTTCTCCAGTTGTCAGAATCTTTACCATAGACATCAGGGCTCCATGTGATACTCTCCTTCCTCCTTCTCTAGTCTTATCTCAAGCCACATTCCTTCCTATTTGATCATCAGCCCAGAGGTTTCAAACTTCTGTGATTCAAAAAACGTGAGGAGGCAACAGAAATACATTCACATACTTTACCAATGACTTAAACAAAAGTATGTAGCTGTACTATTCATATTCGCTCAAATCGGAAGATGACCCAGATGACCATCAAAGGTAGGATGGATAAATGAATTATGGTACTCATGCAATGAAAATTACCTGCTAGTGGCCGGGTGCTGTGGCTCACACCTGTAATCCTAGCACTTTGGGAGGCCGAGACAGGCGGATTGCCGGAGCTCAGGAGTTAGAGACCAGCCTGGGCAATGTGGCGAAACCCTGTCTCTACTAAAAATACAAAAAATTAGCTGAGTGTGGTAGTGCACACCTGTAATCTCAGCTACTTGGGAGGCTGAGGCAGGAGAATCACTTGAACCCAGGAGGCAGAGGTTGCAGTGAGCCGAGATTGTGTCATTGCACAATCTGTCACCCATAGCCTGGGTGACAGAGCAAGACTCTGTCTCAAAAAAAAAAAAATAAATAAGTTACCTGCCAGTGAGAAGGAGCAAAATACATGTGCAACAATGTAATTCAATCTGTGTAATAATGTGATTTCCCTTAGGACATGGCCGATGAAGAAATCGCTGCCCTCCCCCGGGATAGCTGTCCTGTTAGAATCAGAAATCGGTGTGTTATGACGTCCCGTCCGCGTGGTGTGAAGCGGCGCTGGAGGCTTAGTCGTATAGTCTTCCGTCACTTAGCTGACCACGGGCAACTTTCTGGGATCCAGCGAGCAATCTGGTAAATGAGCTCCAGAACCTATTGAGCTTGTAGGGAAGCCAGTTCCAGCAAGAAAAGATTTTTTTAATAGACCAAACCCTAATCTCTACAGGGGCCCAGTGCAGTTGTTTGGCCTACCTGATGCTATCTCTAAACTACTTTTAAAATGAAGAAATTTGGGTGTTTCATGTCAGTGAATTATCTTTTCTCTTGGACTTAATAAACATACTGTTCCATACATAGTGCAAAGAGTAGTATAATAAATATTTTCTGTGAATATGTTTTTTATACCCTCCTTTTAAGTTTAATCTTTAGTAACATATAAGGGTTTTTGTTTTTAAGAGCATTATTTCATAAAATGTTATACATAATCCAACTAATTGACATGTAGCTCATTTATGGCAGTTTGTAATCCTGGGCTAGCTTTCCCGACCTGCAGAGCTCCCCTTCCTATTATTGTTGGATAAACAGTAGATTGGATAGCAAGGCTGCTATTCTGGATTATCTAATGCTCCACTTCTTTGTGTGATGGCTGAACAAAAGAACCACTAAATGTTTTCTTGTCCATCCTTAAGGGACTTTAAAACAAATTATGCCTCTTTAAGTCCTTGAAGGTTTCCATCCAAAGAGGAAAAGTTTTGTTGGAACAGTATATATTCCCTATTTTTATGTTTATTTAATTCATAACAGAAGTAAGGGTAGCACAAAGTTCTCATTCAGTAACTCAACAGTGTGATCAGCCCAGTGATAAAAATACACATATTGAAGTACCTACTTAGCATCAGGAAAATATTCCTGGAGAACTTACTAATAGGAGGTGAGGGGTGAGATTTTTTTCTGCACACAGAGGGAACAAAAGCACAAAGAAGCAAAGGCACTCTAGCATCAGAGAACCACAGTCACTTCAGTGGATCAGATATATGAAGCACAAGACAAGGCTCATATAGTGGAGGATCTCACAAATCATGTGAAGGAATTAAGACTGACATACCAGGTATTAGATAGTTTTAAGCACAGGAATGACATCATCAGTTTGTAACACAGGTAAGTGACGGCTGTGTGGCAGATGGCCATGAGAGGAAGAGGCTACAGGCAAGACAACCAGTTAGGAGGATGTCTTAATTGCTGAGGAAGATGAAGGCCTGAACTAACATTGTGGTATTTGCTACAGAAGACAGGACAGATTTTTAAAGTTTTAGGAAAGAAAATTGGGCAAGACTTACAAGACTGATTATATCTAAGAGGTAAAGATGGCTCTCTGAGTTCCTGATAAAAGTGTCTAGATAGATGGTAGAGGGCAACTCCAAGATAGAAAATTTGAAAAAAGAACAGATTTAGGGGAAACAGAAGCGAGTTCAAGTTCCAGTCATGCAGTGTTGGAGACGCCTGTGTCATCTGATGAAGACTAGTATGCAGCTGGATAGCAGAGCCCGAAACTCAGGTAGAGGTGAAGTTATGAGGGAATTATCACAATCTAGTTTGGATTCATATTTCTTAAATATGTATGACAACTTACCAACTGGAATGTTCTAGCTAATAACTAGTAACTAGTGTTAATCAAATCATAACTAGAACAATCAGATTTACTGATTTCTGGCATATCATTGAAAGGACATCCCACATCTTTTTGGTTTGTTTGAATGAGTCCAAGTATGATCCATGTATTTCATTTGGTTGCTACATCTCTTAAATCCCTTTTGTTCTATAAACCTCTTCACTCCTTTATGTCATTCATTTGTGGGAGGAACCGGGCCATTTTTCCTGTAGAATGTCCAACATTTAGCCGTTTGCTTCTTTCGTGTGTTTTTAAATTTATTCCTGTCACACAAATTCCCTATTGGTAGTTACATTGAGACTGGCCTAGATTCAGGCTCCGTGTTTTGGAGATGAATTTTCATCAGTGGTGCTGTGTACTGTTAAACCAGAAGGCACGTTATCTGTCTGTCCAACTTTGAATGCTGCTTGACCAGTGGGTGCAGGTGGGATCAGCCTGGTCCCTGCATTTGAAGTTAACTTCATTAACCTGCCACTCAATGGTTTTTGCTTTTTTTTGTTTTACAGCATTTTAATATGCTTCACAGATTTGCATGTCATCCTTGCACAGGGGCCATGCTAATCTCTGTATCATTCAATTTTAATATATGTGCTGCTGAAGCAAGCGAAGTTTTTGCTTTTCATTGGTGATTGTTACTCTGATCTGTTGTTTTATTAAGGTTTGCAATTGTAGTTTTCTAATTCCATAATTTTTCTGTATTGGCTAGAATTTTTCTGTCAAGACCTTTTCCTTATCAGTAATTTATTTTCCTGAAATATATTTCTTCAAGATAAATGCATGATTCTTTAACAATTTTTAGAGTAAATGAGTTGGTGCTCTAGCCAATGAAAATGGTAACAAATCATTTATTTTTCTGTAGTGAACTTGCAAATTTTGTGTATATTGTTTCAATCTATTCCATTCATTATTTCTTGATGCTCAAATTGCCCCATTACCAGTGGGAGCCCCTTAAGTTGTTTCCTGTATCCTACTGAATTGGTACAGAATTACTCAGTATTTCCTTGCTTTCTGACATAAGCTAACCCAGGTCTACTTTGTGCATTTCCTGCCTCAGACATTTTTTCCAAGGGTTCGTGGACCTTTTTGTAGGAAATAGTGTTTAGTTTAGAGACCACACTGAGCACTAGGCAGTGCTGATGGCTATTATCATCATTGCATTTAGGTCCTTTCAGCGGGTCTGCCTAGGCAAGTCTTTTTTTAAAAGGTAAAAATAGACCGGGTGCGGTGGCTCACGCCTGTAATCCCAGCACCTTGGGAGGTTGAGGTGGGTGGATCATTTGAGGTCAGGAGTTCGAGACCCAGCCTGGCCAACATGGTGAAACCGTCTCTACCAAAAAATACAAAAATTAGCTGGGCGTGGTGGCACACACCTATAGTCCCAGCTCCTCGGGAGGCTGAGGCTGGAGAATCCCCTTGAACCTGGAGGCAGAGGTTGCAGTGAGCCAATACTGCACCACTGCGACCCAGCCTGGGCAACAGAGCAAGACCCCGTCTCAAAAAAAAAAAATGGCAAGTTTTTATTGATTTTAGAATGTATTTAATACAAAAATCTTAGCTCCTAATGACATCAGCCTGTTTACCTTTATCATAAATTATATTGAAAGTTTCAATATAATTTTACTAACACTAGTGATTATAGTTTTAGATTCACTTGTGGTTTCGTACTTAGAATCCATCTCACTACCAATGGGCAAACACTTGTGTTCTAAAATTATTTGAAAGTAGTTTATACTACCAACTTGATGTATATATATGCTGTAGTTTGAACATTTTGTGTACTTCTGAAATTCACATTGTGATCTAATCCACAATGCGTTGACATTATTAAGAGGTGGGGCCCTTAGGGGGTGATTAGGCCAGGATGGCTCCACACTCATGGATGGGATCAGTGCCTTTCTAAGAGGGCTTGAGGGAGAGTTTATCCCTTTTACCCTTCCGATACTACAAGAAGGCACCATACTGGAAGCAGAAAGCAAGCCCTTACTAGACACCAATCTACTGGTGCCAAATCTTAGACTTCCCCAGCCTCCAGAAGTGCAAAAAATAAATATTATTTATAAATTCTTAGTCTGTAGCATTTTGTTACAGCAGCAGGAATAGACTGAGACAATGTGTTGGTCGGTTTAGGGTCATTTTTTACTTTTTCAATCATGTTAAATTTTAGATAGTTCTAACGTCAAAACTCTAGAAAAAAGTTACATTCACAGAGTAGCTTCCATCCTCATCTCCTTTCTTCCCCTGCTAACAATTTTTATTAGCTTTGGGTTTACTCGAGTTTCTTTTTGAAACATAAGCAAATACACCTATGTGCATACATTCGCATTTTTCACCCTTCTTACACAAACCCAGTAGGTATACCATAAATGTTCTGCACTTTGCTTTTCCCCTTACTCTATCCTGGTGACCATTTTACATTATACAGAAATCTTCATTGTTTTGTGACTCCCTCATGTGGATGAACCGTAATACATTCCTGTTTAATACACTTGGGTATTCCTGATCTTTTGCATATAGCATTCCAAATTTTGGTAAATCACCTTTCAGAGCCCAGAAAGAAGTTAAAATTCTGAGTCAGAGGATAAATGCATATGTAATTCTGATGGTTATTACCAAATACTCTTTTTGAGACAAGAGTCTTACTCTGTCCCAGGCTGGAGTGCAGTGGCACAGTCTCAGCTCACTGCAAACTGTGCCTCCTGGGTCCAAGTGATTCTTGTCCCTCAGCCTCCCAGGTTCAGGTGATTCTTGTCCCTTGGCCTCCCAGGTTCAAGTGATTCTTGTCCCTCAGCTTCCTGAATAGCTGGAATTACAGGCATCTGCCACCATGCCCAGATAGTTTTTTTTATTTTCAGTAGACAGGATTTCGCCATATTGGCCAGGATGGTCTCAAAGTCCTGACCTCAAGTGATCTGCCCGCCTTGGCCTCCCAAATGTTGGCATTACAGGTGTGAGCCACTGCACCCACCCAAATACTCTTGAGTGTTAACCAGAGTTTTACTTTTTCATTCCATTCCCAGGTATGTGTCCTTATTTCTCCACAGCCTCAACACTCAATACATTTGTTTTTAAACTTTTTCCAGTGAAAGGTAAAAAGAAACTGTGGTTTATTCTCTTCTGAACAAGGTGAGCATCTTTACAGGTTAAAGATCATTTACATTTCTTTTTGTATGAAGTATTCTTAATTATTGGAATCCTCTCAATACATTGTTTGCTTTGGGTTGTGGTGGGGTTTTTCTTGTCCTATAAACATTTTTATGTAGTTAAAACTGATCAAGTTTTGTTTCTTCTAGGTTTTAAGTCACATATAATGATGTAGTTTTGCCCCATTTTCTTCTAGTATTTGTATGCTTTCATTTTTTTGTTTTTTGAGATGGAGTCTGGCTGTATTGGCCAGGCTGGAGTGCAGTGACCTGATCTCAGCTCACTGCAAGCTCCACCTCCCGGGCTTATGCCATTCTCCTGCCTCAGCCTCCCGAGTAGCTGGGATTACAGACGCCCACAACCTCTCCTGGCTAGTTTTTTGTATTTTTTAGTAGAGACACGGTTTCACCGTGTTAGCCAGTATGGTCTCGATCTCCTGATCTCGTGATCCGCCCGTCTCGGCCTCCCAAAGTGCTGGGATTACAGGCTTGAGCCACCGCACCCGGCCCATATGCTTTCATTTTTACAATTAGATCTTCAGTCTGCTTGGAATGTATCTATATGCCTATTTTCAGTTATCTTACTATCATTAAAAACCCATCTTTATCCCACTTTTACCATATTCTGTAACTTTCATATGCATTGTGTCTGCTATTCTGTTCATGTATCAGCACCAATTACAGAGGCATAATGTGTTTCAGTAATTACTTACAGCTATCCTATACATAAGCTGTTTCTGCATTGTAAGTCCTACCACTTTTTCCAAATTCCCATATTAATTGTAGCTTTAGTTTACCCTTCTGGATTTTTCCTGTGTGTCTAATGGCTTTTTTTTTTTTTTAAATGAGACAGGCTCTCAATCTGTTACCCAAGCTGGAGTACAGTGGCATGATCATAGCTCACTGCAGCCTTAAACTCCTGGGTTCAAGTGATCCTCCAGCCTTAGCTTCCTGAGTAGCTGGGATTATGGGCACCAGCCTCCATGCCTGGCTTCAATTGCTTTCTCTGATCTAACTGTGTTGGTTAATACCTCCAGTAAAATATAGTAATGGAGATCACAGGCACCGGTCCTTCAGGGGCAATAGGAATAATTCCTACTAGAAGCCTGATTTTTCTGACATACTCCTAGACAAATAAATCATAAAACTGTTCTAATGAAGAAAAACTTCACTTTATTGAGCATAGGAATAGACGGGCTTTCAGATTATTTTTTGCTTTATGGTTATTACTTTCATAAACCATCTGATCCACAGCAAAACTAATTGGTACCATACAAAGATGCGTGTCTATTACTGTCATGTTTAGATTTAGTTTCTATTCTATATTCATTGACAAACATATTTCAATCTAGATAGAAACACCTGTGATTGAATTAATGCATGGTAATGCATGGCACACACATTGCTTAAGGTGGTAATAAGGGGTCAGATGCTCTACAGCAACCTTCAAGCACAGGTACCGATCTGCATTTTATGCAAAACTTCAGGTTTTACTCAATTTTTACACTGGTGGAAGCTGATGTCAGTAACTTAAAGGCAAGCAAATACTTCTCCAATTCTTAGCTGAACAAAAAATACACACAATGTAGCGTTTTTATTGGGCAAGACTTGCTTTTTATATTTCACATGAGAATGCAATTATAACCCTTCCTTGAACAAAATGACCAGGGTACTAATAAAACCATCTTTGCAGGAGTGTTTAATAAGCATATTTTATTTAAATAAATCCTCCAGTAGGAAATGGAGAATTCACTGCCTTTACTTAGAAGGCTATGTAAATAGCTATCTGTCAAATTTATATATGCAGCTCACCAATAGTCCCTTACTGGAAACATCAGTATTTCCACATCACATCACAGTTCCCAAAAGGACCTTAAAGTCTCAAAATTCCATGTCTCCTTTGGCTTGCTTCTCTCTTGATTCCACCCATGCTTTATTAATTGTTCTCTTCATATCATCATCTCCATCTTCATAAATTTTCTTTAGAACATTCATCAATCCCTCACTAGGATCTGTTTCAGTGTCATAGGAGGGCTTCCTTTAAAAAGAAAACATATACAACAATGGAGAAATGAAGGCACGGGGGAAGATACTATAATTCAGGTTGTTAACACTGGCAGGAAGTAGAGGGATAAGAGGGAAGGCAGTGTATCCAAAGAGATTCACAATCAAAACGGCACGCCTAAGTTCATCTTAATGAAAACAACACCTACCAAGCATGTACACACTTGGTGCATGAAAGAGGTCATCAAAATAGTAAGGGGCCATTTTTAGGCACAGGGATTTCCCATGATTTTTTTTTTTTTTTTAGACAGTCTTGCTCTGTCACCCAGGCTGGAGTGCAGTGGTGCAATCTTGGCTCACTGCAACCTCCGCCTCCCAGATTCAAGCAATTCTGTCTGCCTCAGCATCCCAAGTAGCTGGGATTACAGGCACGTGCCACCATGCTCAGCTAATTTTTGTATTTTTAGTAGAGATGGAGTTTCACCATGTCAGCCAAGCTGGTTTCAAACTCCTGACCTCAGGTGATCCACCACCTCGGCCTCCCAAAATGCTAGGATTACAGGCATGAGCCACCCCGCCTGGCCTCATTTTTAACAGGTAAAATAAGTAAGGATTTGATTTTCTAACTTTTCATTTTTTAAAAGCATGTTTCCTCATAATTTGGAAAAAAAAAATTGATGGAAAATCACAAACATTACACATGGATATACCCTGAAGCTCATGTATTTTATAATTAGAAAAGCTCTCCTCTTAAGCCTGAGATACACAGATCGGGACCTGAGTCTTGAATTAGTACCTCTAGAAGATGAACTGACCTAGAATGCAAGTATCATTGAATAAACATTTTTAAAAGGTCATTATTAAGAAGGATAAAAATATTTTATCTTTTTCACGTTAAACCAGTGACAATGAAAACAACTACGTATCACAAACATCTGAGAAATTTAAAACATACAGGGGTATCTGAGCCTCTCTCGAACTACTGAAACAGAGTATCTGGGAATGGGCACAGTATTTGTATAGAAGTGCCTAGGGTTAAGAACCACACTAAAGAGCCAACTGTTAACTACAAGACCTTAAAAAGCAACTGGCTGGACGTGCCCTCTTCAGGTAGTTTCTGACGGTTGAAAGCAGAAATATATTATCCATAAAGACAAACTTAAAAATCCATGATCTCAAACAATACACTAGAATTCTTTAAAAAATGAAAGTAGACTCACTCTTTTTCTTTGCACTCTTTTTCAACCTGGGTCAGGTAATCCCACCTTGTGTTTTCCACTTTCTTTCTACACAGTATAAGAACTGTATCAGTCTTGACCTGGAAGAAAAGCGGGAAAACAAATACAGCTTAGAAGACATGAAGATAAGCATGAATATTTAGAAAACAATTATTTAATTAATCAAGTTCCTAGTATGTATAGACTTATTTGGGGTGCTAGAAATACTTGTATGAATAGGCCAAAATCTGAACATTCATGGCGTGAAAAGAACATAAATAAGTAAAACTTGAATACCGTCATATCCTAGAAAGTGCTGGCAAGACAAAGCAGGTGTTAATGGGGGTGGGAGCAGGAACTTCATTAGGAAGGCCTCCCTGAGGCAAAATCTGAGCTGAAGCCTAAGGTCAGGAGAAGGCAGTTGGCAGAGCCATGTAGACTGGCTCCAAGGTGGGATGATCTTGGTGTGTTTGAGGAGCAGGAGGAGTGGCTGGATTTTAGTGACAAAGAGATAGTAATATAATAAGAGGGGTCGAGGATAGGCAAGAAACCAAGTCACATAAGGCAGTATGGAGCAAGGTGAGGCATTTGGAAAGTGTGAAAGAAGGGCAACGTACAGGTCTTTAAACAATGATCAATACGACTTCTAGGGATCTTTTGGTACTCTATGTACGGGACTAGTGGATGCAGAAGGGTGCAGGAAGACAGTGAATCCAACTATACTTGAGTATCACCTGTAAGCTGTTAATTATGTATTATAAAAACAGATGGCAGAATGGCATGTCTATATACCTAATGCATTAAACTTCATTTATTCAAATTAGGCAGAAAAGAGGGACTATCTGATTTAGTAAAAATTATAAAGGGTAGTTTTTAAAAGACAGTTTCCTTATTTTTATAGCTGCTTCTAACTCCAAGGAGGCTAAGTGCTTAAGACCTCCTTTTATGTATAGGAGTATTATGCACAATGCTAACACTACCATTAATTTAAGCACTTTACATATGGTATTGCACTTCAGTGTATCATTTCAACTTTGCGAAATAAATTATTATGATTGCATAAATGCAGAAACTGAGGCACAGAGTGATTAAGCTGCCAAAAGTCACAAATAATAAGCAGTAAACCTGGCATAAAACTCAAGTCTCACTCTTAACTACCTTCAAACGTTTTACTTCCTTCCTGATCTTAATGGAATCTTCTTACAATAGCCTATTCTTCTACAAAAGGAGTTGGCAAATGTTCTCTGTCAAGGACCACACAGTAAATATTTAGGTTTCATTTAGGGCCTTATGTGGTCTGCTGCAGCCACTTAATTCTGCCATTGTAGCACAAAAGCAGCCACAAACAACACACAAACAAAGAAGCCTGGCTATGTCCCAATAAAACATTCACAAAACAGGCAGTGGTCCCTGTTACAGGACAAATTCATTCCAGTTCATCTCAATTCTAAATCAGCTAGGTTCAATCTGGTAAGGTTTCAGAATATTACGACCAAAAAAAGCACACTCACTTTTTTTGAACTGCCTTCCACAGAGATGGGTTTCAAGAGATTGTTCACAATCATGGAGTAACTCTTCCCATTTAGATTTTTTACCAAAAGATCAAACGACCTGCAACACAATGGTGAAGACATCATCTTTCTAGTTCTATCTTACTCCGTAAGAGTGGAAAAAAAGCTGCTGGCTTTATTTCAGGGTGTGCATTTGGCCAGTTAATGCTCACCTCTTGAAAGTAATTGTAAAGGATAATTAATTCTAAGTTTAAGAAGAATTTTAAAAACTGCTAAGAAAAAGTCTCAAGATAAGGCAATGTTGACTGTTAATGATCACCGTCTTTCCCAACATAATGAGAACTCACCTCTCTGTGAAATGCACCTGCACATTCTCAGTGGGAACTTGATGCACTCCACTTAAGGTAATGTAGATTTTCACAAACTTATCTGACTGATCCCATCCTGGCAACGACAACAAAAGATGGGACATAGGTAAGTCTCTGAAACTATCTCTAGAACAGCAAACGCACATGGCTCATAACTCAGGAAAGTAAAATTATGAAAATCCAGTCATACAAAAATTTGAAACCCAAGAAATTTTCTAGGTTGAGAAATGGAGCCTCAAAGCAGTTAAGTACTCTACCCAAAGTTAGGCATCTAACAAGTGATAGAATTCAGATTCAAATCCAGGTTTCTGAATACAAAGCCTATGCTCTTTTTGTCCCTCAGAATAAAAATATGATCACTAAATACATTCTTTAAGATTAGTTCATTTACTGCTTTTATGGAAACAGTTTTGTCCTACATCTAAATATCAGTAGCTCTCCACTAAGCTGGATGGCTAAGTATCAATACTGTCTAATTCCATAACCATTTCTACTTCTCTAAGTAGTATAACAAACGGAATCCTAGCGCTCTTAATTCCTTTCCAGGGCAAAGCAGAATGTAAATGACTCCAATTCTTCATCCAAATCTGACAAACCTACTGGTATCTATTAAATGCCATTTCAGTATGTATTATCAAACTACCAGCAAGTCTCTAACCTAGAAGAACTCTGTCAACATACAAGACATATACACTTCACAAAATACCATCATATTTGTAGAAAATAAAAAACAAAAAAGCATCTTCTGTTTATCAAGAATATATACATACATATCCCTGACTCTTCCTCACTTAGTCCTATGGAATAGAAACATGCCCCATCCTCCATGACGTGTTTTCACACTGCATGCCTGTATCAAAACATCTCATGTACCCCATAAATACATACACCTACTATATACCCACGAAAATTAAAAAGAAACATAGTGTTGATCAAAAAAATGCCCTAGAGGGTTCCAGAGAACTTCATTTATTAATAGTTTCTTCCCAGTCAGTACATCCTCCGGATTGACAAGTTTCTCCCTCAGCACAAATCTATGTTCCTGGTTAAAATGCCATAATCCTAAACATCTTCAGACCAGTTTCCCATACTCAACTGAGTACACGGTGCAATTTCATATAGTACTATATAGTACATCTCTTAAGCACGACATACACATGCTTTTCACTATAACAATACTCAAAATAGATCATGCCTTCCAAGTCTCTATTCATGTCCTCTGCTCATGCTGTTCCCTTTTTGACTTGCTGAACATACAACTCACCCTTCACACTCAAATCTCTCTAATTCTCCCTGTTCTTCACCTCCAGAATTATTTCCTCAGCTATGTTACCTATTATGTGCTAGACATTATTAGCACAAAGAAAAACCAGACTGTCCTTGCTCCAGTGAGAGCTCATCACTCTCATTGAAGTTGCACTGCCGCTAAAACAAAAAAACTATATACACCATTGAAGGAAAACAGTTTTTGCTCATACTGTTTTGCTAATACATTGTTATGTTAGGAGTTATACGTCTATGTCCCAACCACACCATGAGAAAGGATTGGGTCTTTGTCACTGTTGTGTATCCGTAAGTCTAAGCACAATAGTGATATACATTAGGTGCTCAAAAATATTTCCTGAATTTAACTGGATTCCTCTCCTCAGTTAATTGTAGTGGTTGGCAGAGTGAAACATAAAACATGATTAAATACCACCACCACCACCAAAGCAGTACCTCATATATACTGAATAATTTCAGAATAAATTCCTTCCTTGTTGCTACTCCTCATCTTTGTAGTAAATCACCTTACTCTTGTTAACAGCTTCTAGAATGTATCCTTTCCTATTTAAAGAAAGTTTTATTAAATAAAAATTGATGGGTCTTCCTCCAAGCCACCAAAAACACAGACTCAAAACTCATTTAAAGATGAATTTGTTAGATCACTATGAGGAATAGGTTGCTCGGAGGCAAAACTGGCTATAGGGAAGCATGTCATACCATAATTACTGATTTTCACTGTATAGCCTGTTGTAATGGGAGCAACCACAGCAGCTGGTTTTTCATTATCAAGAAGTTCTGCTTTCTTCTGTGATTTCTGTTGCATCTTGTTCTTGATTTCTGTCTCAATCTTGGACTTTTCAGCTGTAAGGGCATCACGTACTCTTTTCCTGGTAGCCTTTTCCAGCAATACCTTTACCTCTTCTAGATCTTTCTGTAGCTGTGTTAAGACAAAAAATAAGTTAGCTATGATCAATAAGGAAATGGCTTGATATTGTGCTTATCACTCTTTTCAACTTGCTGAAATAAGCACTAAGAATTAAGAGGTTCATCTAAATTTTCTAGGATTGAGTTGCAACTTCAGTTCTTCCCTCTGGCTTATTAACTGTAATTAACTCAAGCTTCCTTTTTTTTCCAAAAGGAAAACTTTGAACAATCTTGAACAAACAATAAATAGGTAATCAAACCCAAATTTTCCAGTTTATATTTGCTTTAAAATATTTACAAGAAACATCTGCGACTTAAAAAGTAAAACAAAGACTTTTTTTTTTTGACAAGGGATTCATAGATTTCCTTTAACATCTAATCCGAGTGTCATTAGATGTTAGACACTTTTAAAATATTTAAGAGATGAGAGAACACGCAGTGACCATGGCAAAATGCTATATGGCAAACTTTACTGAGGTAATGAATGCTCCATTTTCTGTCACTGATTGCTCTTCACTGATCTTCCCACCTCAAATACCTCAAATTTAAAAAGTCTGAATTTTTAAGACAAAAATTTTTTTTTTTTTTTTGAGACGGAGTCTCGCTCTGTCGCCCAGGCTGGAGTGCAGTGGCCGGATCTCAGCTCACTGCCAGCTCTGCCTCCTGGGTTTATGCCATTCTCCTGCCTCAGCCTCCCGAAGACAAAATATTTTAAAAAAAACAAACAAACAAAACCAAATTTCTGCTTTTGAGGAAAAGTCTTGCTCTGAAGCTGGGTCAGTCTTACAGTCAGAAGTGTAGGAGTTGGTTGCATAGAAGGTGACAAAAGACCCAAAATGCAACATACTCTTGGAAATTATCTTTTGAAAAAGCCACCACGTTCTCATTTTCTTCTCATGCCAATCCATCATCTAGTAAAGTCTACTTTTTACTTTCTAGAGATAGAGGCAACATTTTATGAAATTCAAGAAGACAATGTTAGAAAATTATTGAGCCTAAGTTTTTTTCCCCCAATTACCCTCTGGCATACTGCAAATACACAAGATCTTTCCAAACAGCTGTTTCACTTCTTACAGTAACTTTACACTCTAGCTTGATACTGGCAACTTGACCAAAAAAATCTTGTGTCACAGCTTGATTATATCAAAAGCTCAATTTAAAAGTCTTTTGGTGCTTTATAACTCAGAATATCAGACGCACAACAGAGTCTGAAAGCCTTTGTTTCTCAATAGCCTTATGAAATGCAATAAGAGAACTAATTCTTTTCTTTTACTACAAGTCTTTTATTATCTCATTTAACTCAGATGCCCTAGTTTTGCCTATCTGTAACAGATGACATGGTATAAAAAGTTCAACTCTGGCCCCATGCAGTGGCTCACACCTGTAGTCCCGGCACTTTGGGAGGCCAAACGGGTGGATCACTTGAGGTTAGGGGTTCGAGACCAACCTGACCAACATGGCAAAAGCCTGTCTCTACTTAAAATTCAAAAATTAGGCAGCCATGGTGCCATGTGCCTGTAATCCCAGCTACTCAGGAAGCTGAGGCAGGAGAATTGCTTGAACCCGGGAGGCAGAGGTTGCAGTGACCCAAGATCGCGCCATTGCACTCCAGCCTGGGCAACAAGAGCAAAACTCAGTATCAAAAAACAAAAAAGTTCAACTCTGCCCAACCCTCTTGTCCACACTCTCCCCTTCCAAGAACAGCTCATATTACTATGACAAAAACTCTTGCAAACTCGTCTTTTGAGCATAGAACCAAGATGTTTCAGTTCAAAATAATACTTTTATTTTAATGGTTTCAAAAAAAAACGCTGATTCTACAACTCCTAATTCATAAAATACTGAAATATAAAATGAAATAAGTCTAAGCACGAGGTTTTGCTTTTTGACTGAAATAGGAATGCTTTAGCAGAAAAAGAAAAGTAATTCAAATTAGGCAAGGGATTCCCCCAATGGCTGAATTCCCAAGCCCTCTTTTATTGCCAGTTTTGGCTCTAAATTACTCTTTTCATTATAAAGTATCCACTGAAAAAACTTAAAACTGAGACATTTCCTCAGTTCTGTTGTCGGCAGACTTGAAACCAGCAAAGATCTGCTTTTTCTGCACAAATACTTTAAGATGTCCTAGATAGTTTCTATTTTTTTTACATGATAATTAAATTATCATGTAATTTTCCTCGCCTTCTTGGCATGTATTTGTTTTAAGTATACAAAAATTTTATTTCCCTTTTATCCCTACCCATAACGCATTCAAGCTCTATCTTCCTATTTCCTAATTTTTCACTAGGAGGCATTAACACCAATGTGCCTCAAAAATGGGCAAAGGAATTCAACACACGTTTCTCCAAAGATACAGAAATGGACACCAAGAACATTAAAGATGCTCAACATCTTCATCATTGGGTAAACGCATATCAAATTCCCAAGATACCACTTCACACCCAGCAGGATGGTGTTATAAACCAAAAAAGAAAAATAGAACTCAAATGTTGATAAGGATGTGGAGAAACTGGAAGCTTCAAACACTTCTTGTGGGAATATGATGCAACCACTCTGGAAATAGTTATCTAACAGTTTCTCAAAAAGTTACCATATGAACCAGTAATTCCACTCCTAGATATATACCCCAGAGAACTGAAAACACATCCACACAAAAAACTTGTACACAGCACTCGCAGCAGTATTATTTTTATGTTAGTCAGGAAGTGGAAATAAGCCAGGGCGCCATGGCTCACACCTGTAATTCCAGCACTTTCAGAGGCCGAGGCGGGCGGGCAGATCACTTGAGATCAGGAGTTCGAGACCAGCCTGGCCAGCGTGGTGAAACCCCGTCGCTACTAAAAACACAAAAATTAGCCGGGCATGGTGGCGCGCGCCTGTAATCCCAGCTACTCAGGAGGCTGAGGCAGGAGAATCCTTTGAACCCGGGAGACGAAGATTGCAGTGAGCCGAGACTGCGCCACTGCACTTCAGCCTGGGCGACAGAGCGAGACTCCATCTCAAAAAAAGAAGTGGAAATAAATGTCCATAAACGGATGAAAGGATACACACAATGTACCATACGCATATAATAGAATATTATTTAGCCATAAAGAGCATGTGTACTAATACACACTACACCATGGATGAACCTGAAAATGTTAGTGCTAAGTTGAAGGAGCCAAAAAACAAAAGGCCACATACAGCGTGACTCCACTGATATGAAATGCCTAGAATAGGCAAATTCACAGAAAGTATAAGATGAATAGTTGTCAGGGGCTGAGGGGGGAATGGGAAGCAATTGTTTAAAAGACACTAAATGGTTTCTTTTTGGAGTGATGAAAATGTTCTGAAACTAGACAGTGGTGATGGCTGCGCTACACTGAATATACTTAAAACAAAATACCTGAATTATACACTTTAAAATGGTTAAAAACTTGAATTTTATCTCAAACAAAACAAAAATGAAGTGCCCTTAAATGTCTACTTCTAAGTACCTAAACTGAGAACATTCTCTACTCTCAAGAGGACTAATACTGAGCTATCCACCTGCATGACTGTGAAGTTCTCTCCTAGGGGCACATGTACCCAAGACCTACCTTAAAAGACTTGTCACAAGATACCTAGATTAAGACTAGAACACACAAATCTCATAGTTTTTCCTCATTTAAAGAAAAGATTTTGAGTTAAAAAAAAAAAAAAAAAAGGCTTGGGATTTCCCACTACTTGTTTTCATAAAGCAAATCTAGTTAATGCACACCCAACACTTAACTGTGAATAACTGTCCCGTCTTCACCTCCCACTTAGGCCAGGAAATGAGCAATACAAGTACTATCATTCCCATTTTCTAACTGAGCAAACTAAGTCTCCATAAAATTTAATTCTCCAACGTTCAGAGTTTACGGAGCTTTAACACAGGCCATTGGGTTTCTTACTATTAATTACAACTAACTTTCCAAGTTATTTATTTTAAAAATCACATACAGCAGATTGCTATTTGCCAATCACTGGCTGATACACCTAGAAATCATACTTTTCAACAACCCTATGAAATGGATGCTATTGCGACACCGAAAAGCTAAATAACTTGCCCAGAGTAACACAGCTCCTCGTGTGTAGAGAAAACATGACTAAGAGAATTCAAGTGCTAGCACCGAAAACTTCTCATCCTCCAACCGCCCTCTACCATAAACGACACTCATGTTTGCACCCAGCTTTGCTTGAATGAAGCTTCCTGTCTTCTGTCTGGAAAACCAGCGCAGAAAGGGCCTGAGGAACACGCGCAGGGGGCCGCTCGCTCAGACCCACTCCCCGCATCGCCTGCACGGAGAATCGCCGCACACCCCTGCTCCGGCCCGGCAGGCGGGTGGGGTGCGAGGCCGAGGTGAAGAGCGGGGAGCCGACCGCGCAGGAAGGGGCGAGTGAGGCGTCCCAGGGAAGGCGGCGAGCCGACTGCCGCGGCACCGGGTCGCCGCAGGGCGGCTCAGCCCACGGAAACAGCGGTGGGGCGGGAGGCTGGCGCTGCAGCTCCAGCCGGGGAGCATGAGGAAGATGGGGACAAACCACTTACCTCTTCTGAAGCCATGGGAGGCTGGATCAGGCCGAAGGCCCGAGCTGCAGCCGCGCAGAGGAGGGAACAGGAAACGTCACGCCAAGCCCTCAAACCGAGCGCAGACGCCCACTCGCACGAGTCGCGGCGCCGCAGCCCGCGCGCACACCGACCCTGCGCGAGATCGCGGCCCGCCTCCCGCACGCGACGGATCTGGAACCTTCGCGAGGCCGCCGCCGCCACCGCCCACCGCGAGCACGCTCCACCCGCCAAGCCTGGCCCCACCCCTCCCCGCCTCGCAGAGTCTGGCCCCGCCCCTCCCCACCCCGCCCCGCCGAGTCTGGCTCCGCCCGCCTGGCGAATCTCCTAGCAACGCTCAAGTCTCGCGAGCGAACCGGCAGTCCGAGAAGAGTAATGTCTTCCTCTCCGCCCCGACAACTTTATGTATTGTAATTTGACCGCGCTAGGCCAGGCTGCGCAGTCGCAGCTTGGAACGGCTGCCTTAACTCACCCCGGAAATAACATACCAATTTTCGGAGTCCAAGTCGGAAGTTGAGTAGAGAGTCACCTGCTTCCGTCCGCTCTAGGACACCAGACACACCAGGCAGCCATGTTGTGTAAGGCTAGTCTCTCAGCCTCCGCGAGAAGGCAAAAAATGGGGAGAAGGAGCAGCCTGATTATGTTCAAACGAGAAAGAATGGATATGTTAAGCGTGGAGGACTCCTAATGGTAGCGGTTTGATTTTCAGTGAGTCGGCCGCAGTGGAGACGTCACCGCGGTCTATCCGCTCCGACCTGGTGACGTCATCACTGGCCGCGGTAGGAGGTGGAGCTGCGTTGGCCAGGTGACCCGGCCCCGTGGCGGAAGCCCAGGTCAAGGCCCTAATCAAAGGGCCGGTGTTTGGCCCCATTTTCAGACCCTCCCTTCTGTTCTGTCGTGGACTGTTGAAGCATAATTTCCTGGTGCTTTCGCCCCTTTCACCTACCATTTCAAGAGTCCGTAGCTCTCGCCTGGGTTTGGATTCGGTATAAGTGAGCCTGTTTACCATCAAAGAAAATGGTGAAATGTCTTCTGGGAACAATGTTCTCTTCTGGTTCTAACGCTGCCCCTCGGCGAGACCCCAGAGAAGCCTAGTTTTCAGGTTATTCTAGTCCTTGGCAGGCTCAAGATGTCAACAACACGGTTGGAAACAACCCCTGAGAGATCACATAGCCCGCGCTCGGCTTTATTGATCGTCCAAGGCGGCGACCCCTGAGAGGTCACTTAGCGAGCACTCAGCTTTATAGATCGCCCAAGGCAGCGATTAGAATCAGCAACTAGGAGAGGAAAAAAAAGCTCTTAGCAAAATGGAGGCTGACCATTATCTGTAATAAAGAATCGGAAGTCCAGTAAAAAAATAAATTACCCAAGCGCAACATGCGTGGATTTCACACAAAAAATGACATTAAGGGAAAGAAGCCAGACACAGAAGAGTTCATATTGTGTGGTTCCATTTAAATGAAGTCTGAAAACTAGCCCATGGTGTTAATGAGCATAGTGGGAAGGACAATGACATGGAAGAGCCACCAGGGGGCTTTTGAGGTTCCGGTGATGTTACTTGATTTAGACACTGATTATAGATAGGTGGGTTCACTTTAGAAATTAAGTTGTAAACGTATTTTTATGTACGTAGTTTCTTCTATAGATTATACTTGAGGCCCGCGCGGGGTGGGGGGGGAATTTGCCAAGGTAATAGAAATATTACACCCATACATACAATTGTCAAAGTTCATGGGATGAACTCCTAAGAGCTGTGTATTTTATCGTATTTTTTTAAAGTGGCCAACCAATAGCCTGGAATTATTAAGTACATAATTAAATAAAAACAAATATCGCACTGTACCGTGTGAAAGCTTGACCTAATGCAGTGAACAGTCACCTCATTCTCTTAATTGCTCAGGCTAAGGAGTCACAGGTGAGTTTTCTATCTCAGGCCTTAACATCTTATCATATAGCAAGCCTTACTGGCTTAATCTTCAAAATATGTAGCGAATTAAACGACTTCTCACAACCTCTGCTTCTACCACCTGACGAGGTTTGGGGCATGCTACCCACAAATATGGCACCTAGATGTATTGAATACTTTAAACTGAAGGAATTTGAGAAAGAACATATGCAGGAATGTCTCTAACTTTCTTGCACCCTTCTGCCCTGAAGCAGGACGTAATACCCTCATGTGAGAGTTGCCCTGTCTATACCTAGAATAAAAGTAATATCTTTATCTCTGACAACACAGGAACGTAGAGATGAACCTGAACATCAGGCCTTGCTAAGTTTCCCCCAGTTTATTACCCTTAGATCACAGTCTTTTAGCCTAGCCCCATCACATTTTCCCACAATTCTTCATTCTTCTTCAAACCTACTCTAAAGAACACTAAGGTTAACTATTTATTTGGGTCTTCATTTCTTTATGAAGTTTCCATGTTATGTAAAACTAACAATATTTATGCTTTTCTATTGTTAATTTGTCTTTTGTTACAGCATCCCAAGCCAATGAGCCTAAAATGGGTAGAAGGAAAAGATACTTCTTACCCTACACACCCAGGTCCAAGCCATCATTATTTTGTCTGAAATTTTAGCTTCCTAACTGGTTTCTCTGCTTCCCCATTGTGCCTTTAGAGTTAGTTTTCCACAGAGCAGCTTGCAATATATTTTCAGATCATTATATCCCTTTGCTTAAAAACCTCTAACAGCTTCCTATTAGGCTTAGAATAAAGTACAAACTCCTTACTGTGAACTTGAGTGTTTTACGTATCTTATCTCACCTTTATGAGCTTGACGTCAGAACCCATCTCTCACCACTCTTCCTTCCCCCTTCCCTAATTTAAACAGTCTGGCATTTTTCTTATTCATTGAACCCACTGGGTTTGCTCTTGCCTCCAAGTGTGTACCCAGCTTTCTCTCCACTTGTAATCATCTTCCTCCAGTTCATCACACAGATCATTTCTTCACTCTATTTAGGTCTTTCAGAAGTAACACTAAGGGAGGCTTTTCCAGACAATATTATGCAAATATAAATGGACATGTGATAAATACTTTATTCAACTCATTGGTTGAGAGTGTATTTGAGTAGCCAGGTTTTTTTTTTTTTTTGAGACGGAGTCTCGCTCTGTCGCCCAAGCTGGAGTGCAGTGGCCGGATCTCAGCTCACTGCAATCTCCGCCTCCCGGGTTCACGCCATTCTCCTGCCTCAGCCTCCTGAGTAGCTGGGACTACAGGCGCCCGCCACCTCGCCCGGCTAGTTTTTTGTACTTTTTAGTAGAGACGGGGTTTCACCGTGTTAGCCAGGATGGTCTCGATCTCCTGACCTTGTGATCCGCCCGTCTCGGCCTCCCAAAGTGCTGGGATTACAGGCTTGAGCCACCGCGCCCGGCCGTAGCCAGGTATTTCTAGGCAATTTAACAATGTAATGTTAGTATAAGGTGGGAAGGTTAGATACAAACCTGTTAATGTGTCACAGGGTAATAAACTATAACTTTTGGTGTTATCTGTTCCACTGGAAAGGAAGTAGGGATTTGCATTCTTATTGGGCAGAAATCTAGAAGTTACTGTATAGATTCAGTATAGGACTTTTAAATCAATAGTAAACAATGAACAAAGTACAATCCCCTAATCCTTGGTTTGACACTGAAAGGACATGCCACTCACCTTTTTGCCTTGTTTCCAAAGTTTGGAATAATTTTCTTTTCAAAATGAAATTATTTCTCATTCAGTTGTCCTATTGCAGGCAGCCTTTCTGCTTCCCCCAGTTATTGTACCTGTCAAGCTTACTCCTGATTTCCTAACTGCCAAATTCAATGGATATTTTTAATTTTTAATTTTTTTTGCTATGACTTATACTGTTTTCTTGGGGCTTGTCAGCAGATAAAGAAATGACCTTCTGGGGACTGTGCAAAATATGGAATGCTTAATTAACTTGTGTGTCATTCTTGAGCAGGGGACATGCCAATCTTCTCTGTCGATTACAGTTTTAGTGTATATGCTGTTGAAGTGAGCACTTCTGAGTAATTTTTATGTAAAATTTCACATTGTTTAAAATACCAGAGGGGGCCAGACATGGTGGCTGATGCCTGTAATCCCAGCACTTTGGGAGGCTGAGGCAAGTGGATTGCTTGAACTCAGGAGTTTGAGACCAGCCTGGCCACATGGCAAAACCTTGTCTCTGTAAAAAATAGAAATATTAGCCAGGCTTGGTGGTGCTTGCCTGTAGTCCCAGCTACTTGGGAGGCTGAAGTGGGAGGCACTTGAGCCTGGGAGGTGGAGATTGCAGTGAACTGAGATCATGCCACTGCATTCCAGCCTGGGTGACAGAGCAAGACCATCTCAGAAAACAAACAGAAAACACCACATGGCCAAACGAAAGATGTCTGTGGTCTGATTTTGGACCAAAATCTGTAATCTTACAGTCTTTTATTATTTTTTAATACATGCCGAATTCCAAGAGGAGCTGACCAATCTCTTGGTATTTCACTTGGGTTCCGTGGATTCCCAGAACAAAATGCAAGTGCAAATGAGATATGATTGGGATTCTCTGCACACAATCTCCACTTTCATAAGTGCCTCTGAAGTTTAGTTTGAATTATATATCTCCTACCTTGCTGTACCTTAAAGGACTAACAGCAGCTACCTGACCCAGGATTAGCCAATCATATTTTCTTCCAGAATTTGTGATTGGAACAATTGAGATGGCAGTCTTCTGCTGGTTGAAGAGAGGATATGTAAACTTGGTAGCTGTGTACTTAGAAGCGGAGAAAGCCTGTTTTCAGAGAGAAGAATGAAGCAGGTAAGTGTCATCTGGAAGGACAAGCAGAAGCACAATTATGGGAACAATTGCTTTCAGGGTCCTGATAGCATTCCAGCCCCTTGTCCTAATGCCAGTTCAGGCCCAAGTGTTTGGCCTTTGGTATGATACAGATATCCTATTTCCTTTTGGTTAATTGCCTCTTAAAATTACTATTATTAAGCTAGCTTGCAAGGATTTCTGTTACTTGGAATCAAGGAACCTCAGTAGAGAGGAAAATAAGGCACTTTGTGGTGGTGCTGCACAGGATATCATTTTTGCAGGGTATAGTTTTCTAAGTTGACTGGAGTCTAGTGTCAGGTGTAAGAAGTGTTACATAAACATTGGGTTCAAATGAGTCAGAATAAAGTCAACTAAAAAAATTAAAAAGACATACATGGACTTCAGAACAAATGTTTATTACTGCTTAATGGGGCCAAAGGGGCAACACAAAGCATTGAAAACATCACTGGCTCACAAAAACAGTCACCTTGTTACCTTCTCAGTTGCATTTGTTTATTTCACAAGGCTTCATTCACACATAAAAACAAAATACTAATCCAATTCAAGTTCATAACAATTATAAAAGTAAACATTTGTTGGGACAATGTACAATAAATTGCACTTTTTAGACAAGCATTACATTTACATTTATAGAGTGTACTATACATAATACATGGAATTATGGAAACATCTAATTGGTCATCGTTTATAGAGGAAGAGGCTGATCACTAACTTTTTTGTAGTTAATTAGTACTGTTCAGACTAATCAACTCCTTTATTCTAGAACCTGTTTTCATTAGAGATGCCATGGACAAAATAATAGAATTCATAAAAATAGATAATTCAGAATCTCTACTACCTCCTCTGCAAGGGAAAGGTAGGAGTTGGAAAGAAAGAAGTGGGGCTGACTGAGAAACTTGTGTCCCTCATTTGAACTAAGGATCCATGCATTATGCAAAATACCAAAAATAGAGAAACTGATACAAAAGGCTTTTAGGACATCTTGGATCTGGGACCATCTCCAGCCTTATTCTTGTGCTTTCATGACACCAGAGTCTCTCGATGCATTTATATTCTCACAATTCAGTCCATATATTTTATCCCATATATAATATATAGTTATTAAAAGTTATACAGTTTAATGGAAAAGATTTTACATGTTAACCAATTGCCAGTGAAAAAGGAAAATAACTTAAAATGTTCACTTTCTACTCAATGATTCTTTTTTCTTAAGCTTTTCAGAATACCACTAATGACAAACCAGAGATGGAGATAGGAAGAATGGGATATATTAATGAAATGTTTTTATAGCAGGCAGCAAATTCAGGTGGAGATAAGCTTGACATATTGTAGTCTTCTAGATGCAAACTGAGAAAGGAATGCCAGAGAGCTGATTGCACTCACTAAAATCTATATGTCCACTGTTCTCATTACAACTCAAGATCAGCATCTCTATTGAGGAGCAACCAAGGTTGAAGTCCTCATTTTGGTCACTTTTGAAAGATAAAGAATTTGCTAAGGTAAAGGGCTTTGCCTGTGTTAAATGGAAGCCACTATGAGAGAGGAAGTATGTGTTGGGACAGTTCTAGTTCAGTGTGACTATCAGCATGGTAACGAGAAAGAGTTTCATATCTGGTGGTAGGAAACAGGCTGCAGAGCTGTGGTCTGGCCTTCTGGCTTTCATCATTATTTCTTGAAATCTCAATGTGTATTTGGTTGTGTGGTACCCAGGGAAAAAAAAGAAGCAGAGATACTCTATATAAAATTCTTCCAATTAAACACACATACAAACCTAATAGTGTTTAAATTATACAACAGAATTTCTTCACTCTCTCACTTGTAATTGGAGCAAAGAAGTCAGTATTTTGGAGTGTTTTCAAGGGCAAGTTATATAATATAATCATCTTGCTAATCAAGTAAAAGTATTCTTTCCCAGAAGATGAAACAAAACCAAGACATTTAATTTTTAAAAAGTTTTTTTTCCCCCTTCAAGGGGCCCCCTACTAATCAGGCAGCTACCTAAGTGTTTGATGCAAAGGGTTGGTGGAAGAGTTAGTAGACTGATTTCAGCGAAAGTAAAAGAAGGCTTAAACCCCTACATCAGTTACACATGTGATTCTCCTTCTGGGTGACTGGCTGACTCCTTTAAGGATCTAACTCTATCTCCTCTGCCCAAATCTGTGTTGTTTTCTCTTGGTTTTCTCACTTCAGCTGGGAAATACAGCAACTAACTATTAACTGGAAAAAATTTTAAGAAAATGGAGCAGGCATTGGAGAAAAATAAATATTAATACACCCTAGAAAAAAATGAAACAAGATACATAGTATTAAATATCCCCACATCCATACAAAGGTCGCTTTTCTACTTTACTCAGGACATTTCAGAAAGCCAATGAAGAAGAAAGTACTAATTTAACAGCTGGGAGAGGGGCAGGAGAAGACACCGGTTGAATGGCATTCCTATTAATGTTCCTGATAGGCACTCATAAACAGAACATTAAGTAACTGAGAATTTCTTTGCATTAAATTATATGTAACTATATAACCAAATTTTGACATGGTTCAGGATGTGGGAAGCTAGCAAACATATGCACTGCAAAATCCAGCTTGGTTTCTTTCAGATTTAAAGAATGTGTTAAGATTCTCAAGATATAAAAGCTGATGAACTGAATTATGAAGTTGAATTTCATTCATTCATTTTTTTCTACAGAATTTAATGAAAATAGAAATGATCAATTCTTAGATATTACAAATACTAGATTTTCAGAGGAATGTTTTATACAGAGCACATCCTAGGAAAGGATGAAAAACACTAGAATATTTTGAAACTTTCCTGGATATTTGGCTGGTTCATCTCTTCTACATGAAATTCAATAGAAGAGATGCAATTCTCAAATATATCTCAAAATAAGTGAAATTAAAACTAGTAGTTAACTTCATGCTGGGATGCATGAGTTTTCAAACAATAGACAGTGAAGGACATATTGTCTGGAATATTGCTATTATAACATATTGTATGAACAATCATATCACATACCAAATTCTGAATTTTCTTTGTTTCTAGTCTTTACTATTGCTGCTGACTCAAAGGCATGGCAGTGAGGGAGAGTTTAGGCTTATGGTACCAACAGGCATATCCAAGTATGATATGGGGCTGGAGAATAAAAAAAAAACAACTATGTATTGCCCTTACAATCTTTTGAAAGAGCTAAAAGAAAACTCAAAAGATGGACTTATCAAACTTGAGAGGTATGTACCTTGTGATTTTTCTTTTTTGAGACAGAATTTTGCTCTTGTTGCCCAGCCTGGAGTGCAATGGCGTAATCTTGGCCCACTACAACCTCTGCCTCCTGGATTCAAGCAATTCTCCTGCCTCCACCTCCCAAATAAGCTGGGATTACAGGTGCCCGCCACCACACCCGGCTAATTTTTGTATTTTTAGTAGAGACAGGGTTTCACCATGTTGGCCAGGCTGGCCTCAAACTCGTGACCTTAGGTGATCCACTCACCTTGGCCTCCCAAAGTGCTGGGATTACAGACGTGAGCCACCATGCTTGGCTGGGGGAGGATTTTTCTCTTCAAAAGGAAAGGGACTATGAAGTTGAACAAGGTCTCCAGATAAGGGATTAACCTAGAGCCATTATGTTTCTCCCTCACCTACTATTATTTAAAGAAAATTATGCACTTTAGGCATTCTGTGGAATGTACTTATTTTTGTAAGTTGAAACAAGCTCTGTACAGAACTATGAAATTCACAACACAAAAGAGCATCTTTAATTTAGCTGGCCATTTGATAAGGCAACTGCACAGGGCTTCTTGGAATCAAAGCGTAAAGTACCAGTAAAGCTAACAGCCTATACTAAATGATTTACAAAAACAAGTGCCAAGATAACATTTTCTAGCTACTATATTTTACAAAAAAAAAAAAAAAATTAGCTTCTCCAGACCACCATGTAGAGAATATTAAAGTCAACATAGACCCCTGGAATGCTGGGTTATGTTCCTTTTTGGTAAGAAAATAAATTTTGTAATGAAAGATGTCAGAACAACAAAAGATTTATGTAAGAAAAGTATTATCTGATGAGTATAACATAATAATCACATCAGTTTTATGGGCTGTAGATAATATAAACATAGAAAAAGGGGATTTCACTTTTTAGAACATAAAAGATCATTTTAGAGGAAAAGATCCACCGTGAGCAACTTGGTGTATCCTCCTGGGGTGGAGATGGCTCTTATTTGATTTTTCTAAGGGTGTGTTACTTTTAATTGCAACATATGGCACAGATGAAAATCATTCTGGCACTACAGAGTTTAAGATTCTTTGCAAATAATATGTTCAACAACGAGGCCAATGATGTATATCAACAAATGTTATTGTACATATCTAATAGTAGTTTGGTTAGTGTGAAAGGAACAGAGGCCTCCAAAATAGTTTATAAAATAAAAATAGTTTTGCTCTTATCAAATAATTTCCTGCAAGGACTATTTTTATAGGCATGTTAAATATAATTGAAAAAATATTTCCACTAATTTTTAAACAATAGCTTTACCTTTCCATGAGATAAGTATTTCTGTAAAGGTTTTATATTCAATCAAAAATGTTACAAATGCATTTGTATCTCTTTATGGGTAGGAAGGACACATTTTCAAGGAACTACAGAAATCGGAAAAAGTTGCCCAACATTAAGCTAAGATGATGTGAGCCTGACCTCTATTTCCCATTTCAATACTATGTCCTTTAACAAAGTTACAGTCTTGTTAGTGTTTCCTTAGCAAGTATATATCAACGTCAAATGAAATACCCTGTCCCTGGCTCTGTTTTCCACTCTATTCAGCACAATGGCTGAACCTGGGACTTTTTAGGCGTCTCTGGTAAAGGCTCCCTAAGTCTGCAAGGCTCAATATCCACCTTTTACTTTATAAGTGCCAGAAGTCACATCTGTGTCCATACTTAGGCATACTTAGGAACTCATAAGTCCCATGTGGAGTTCTTAAAAGGATGTGTTAGAATATCACAGCCCAAATGATCCTAACTTACACTTATTAAAATCTCAGTTCCTTTTACCTAATGTATAATCTGAATAGCCCATCTATTCCTGGCACTTCATTTCCAGATAATGAAAGTAAACCAATGATTGCTGATTGGTTCTTTCCTTTGGACAGGATTATCACTCCCCTGGGAATCAGGCTCAGGAGGAAACCTGAGAGTGGTCATGCCTGGCCCCACAGTGTGCTTTATCTGAATAAATCCTGAAAAGCTAAGAGGTTTAGGTTTCAATATTTTTTTTCCTGTGACAAAGATCTTCCTATCACTTCACTTCAACCTTGGAATAACAGATGTCTCCATTTTTACGTAAGATAAAAATAATTATGAATAATTAGTTCTAAATAAAAGAACATTAGTTCTGAATTACTTATTTCCAACTAAACATCAGGCAAACAAAATAATGTGTTAATACTATGATGGATCTGAACATGGCCTTCCATGAAGAAGCTGGAAAATAGGTATTCAACATAGAACAGGTCAGTTTAAATAACATCCCTTTGAAAAATGTCATACAAGAAAGAGAGCTACTGAAAGATTCTGGCTTGTTTTCTGGCCTCCTTGACTTTCCTTCAAAGGGACACCAGGAAGAATCCTCCCAGATTTCCACTGTTTTGAACATTGTGCTCTTGTGCTTGGGTAAGGCTGGAACTATGTGCTTTCCTTGGGTGGCTGGGTGACCGGCGCTGGCTGCAATGGCTGGGTGCCCGTGGCCGTTTTGATAGAGTTCAGGGTTTTGCTAAACCAAGAGTTTTTTGCAGCTTGGATTTCATTCATAAGGGCTCCTCTCTGATGTTCAAGTTCCTAATTAAAGCAAGAAAATAATCTGAGTTAAATAAATGTTTTCTTCTTGCCAATAAATAAATACATTCATTAATTAATTTTTAAAAATGTGCAGCTTTTTGGAGTCTCAAGGTATGTGCTACCAATTTTCCTCCCACAAAACCCAGGAGAGATTGAATTGGTTAGTACAAGGATAAAGTTAAGAGCTAAAAGATTTATCAAAAAACTGGAATCTGTACTTTCTCTCAACAGAGAAAGAAAACCTCATTTTATTCTTTTTTTCCCTGCAAGTTAGGTCCAAATTTAGGTTTAGGTTGCAACCCAAGATAACAGGTTTAAAAACCACAAATAAATGTAAACATATGGATGAATTTTTACTGATAGTATAAGCATGAATGAATTCCAGTTCCAAAGACATAGGCTTTGCCCTAAGAATGTCCAGGTTCAGAGCACACACATGGTGGAAGCTGGCTGGTGTAGTGGAGGCTGGCGACATGGCAGCCATGGTGCTGGTAGGGATCACTGGGAAAATGAAATGAAGAAGAGTCTATCAGAAGCCAGGACTATTTCTAATTATATTATGCTCCAATATGGAGAAAGATAATGGGGAAAGGGGTTTGACAAAATGAGCTAAAGATAAAAAGAAGCTCCAAAGAAAAGAACAGGTGTCAGCCAATGTGTGGCTCTCAGGGTAGACACAGCAGAGGGGGTTTGGTTTTTCATTTTCAGGATCAGCCACTGAAGTGACCACATTCTGTGAGAAAGGATGTAAGCAAAAAATCTCAGAGTAAAAAAAAAAAAGCATACGCTTAATTAAGTTCTCATAAGATATACTTTTAATTATTAAAATTTCATTTAAAATTATGTATTTGTTTATATCAGTGTTAAGAATACATGATATAAAATGTGATTATGCAGGACACATTAGCAGACAGAAAACGTATTCGTCATGCAATTCTGACCTAGATAGGTATATTCTGAAGTACCAGAGTATCTTGGACCATTAATTGTTTATTCTTTCTTCCTGTTCTTTTATCAAATCACCAACCTGAATTTTACATTTGGCCTCCACCAACTGCAGTTTGGTTTGTGCCAGTTCCAGTTCCATCTCTCTCAGCTGCTTCTTAAGTGAGTCTTTCTCATCGTCCGTTTCAATTCCCTGGTCCTCTCTGCTTGTGGCTGCTAGTTTCAAAGCACCCTCCTTGCTGAAAATGTCACTGCAGTGTTTGCATGCCATCATCTTACCCTAAAGTATCCAAAAGAGATAACCAACATCAAACTGTATTCCATAAGCTAAATCACTTTCTGAAACAATATATAACTTTTTTAGATGCTGTTTATTGTCATGAATGCAGGCCCATTTCTGAAGGTTATTTTTCTTGTGCTGCAATCAAAATCATTAGTCAGCCCGAACCCAACTATCCAAGACGGGTGCTCCTTTTTCCTGAAGTATCTCTAGAAATACCCTAGAAATAGAAAGTATTGTAGCATCTCTTTGAAATCTGTTCTAGAAATTTTATGCTATCATTATTCTTACTAGATGCCAAGCACCACACCAAATGCTTTACTTGTAGTATTTCACTAATCCTAGAGCAACTGTATAAGTAAGCACTATCATCATCCTCATTTCATAAAGAAAGAAACTCAGAGTTTAAAGAACTTGCCTATAGTAGACTGAGGACAGTCATCATGACTAACCTAAATCTACCCTTGCAACAAAGCACATGTTCTGTTGTTGAGTTTTAAGCAAAGAGGACCCCTATTGTTTAAAGTAATAAAAGTAACTCTGGCCTGGCACAGTGGCTCATGCCTGTAATCCCAGCACTTTGAGAGGCTGAGGCGGGCGGATCACAAAGTCAGGAGATTGAGACCAGCCTGGCTAACATGGTGAAACCCCATCTCTACTAAAAATACAAAAAATTAGCCAGGTGTGGTAGCATGCGCCTATAGTCCCAGCTACTCGGGAAGCTGAGGCAGGAGAATCACTTGAACCCGGGAGGTGGAGGTTGCAGTGAGCTGAGATTGCACTACTGCACTCCAGCCTGGGCGACAGAATGAGACTCCATCTAAAAAAAAAAAAAAAAAAAGTAACTACCACATGCCCAGATTGCCAGTTGGGCACATAGCACTGAACAACAGCAACTGTTTTCTAGACAATAGTGCTGTTGTTTTCTTCAAGTATTTTAAAAAATAATTCAGTAGAGGTAAAAGATACTACACGCTATTTCTACTTTGATGCCCTACTGCTACAACAAGCTCCATGTGTCCATCACCATGCCCATCCTCCTCTCTTCACACACAAAAAGCAACTCTCCACAACACTTCTGTGCCACTGGGCACGTCTCCACCATTTGGGCCTGAAGACTTTGGATCATCTTTTCATTAGCTTCTCTTTCATCCCATGTCCAGCTGACCATTAATTTCTTCCTCTTGGGCTGGGTGCGGTGGCTCACGCCTCTAATACCAGAACTTTGGGAGGCCGAGGTGAGTGGATCACAAGGTCGAGATCCAGACCATCCTGGACAACATGGTGAAACCCCGGCTCTACTAAAACTACAAAAATTAGCTGGGCATGATGGTGCACACCTATAGTCCCAACTACTTGGGAGGCTGAGGCAGGAGAATCGTGTAAACCCAGGAGGCGAGAATTGCAGTGAGCCGAGATTGCGCCACTGCACACAACCTGGCGACAGAGCAAGACTCCGTCTCAAAAAGAAAAAAAAAAAAAAAATTTTCTCCTCTGACATGTCTGAGCTCTTGCCATTCCAGGCCGAATCCCTAAGGGTCACCTTCTCAGTACTCACTGGCTTCCTTCTCATCCCATCCATAATCCACTCTTCGTATTCCTGTTCATTAATATTCATTAGACATGAAAAAACAAAACTTGTCATTCTCTTAAGAACCTCTGAGAATAATTAGCCCAGTATAGGCATATTGTAAATATTTGTTGTGTGTTTACTGTTGACTAAAAATGTTAAATAGCTTTTGATCTGAGTCTTAAATGATTAAAAGTTTACTGAGCTGGCTAAGTAATTTTATTAGGTTGAACCACATGAAGAAACAGATTGATCACATAAGAGGGAGGATGACATTTCAGCAAAGAGAACACCTCTATGTGCAAAGACATAGCACCTTCAGATAACTTCAAAGAATTCAAAATGGCTTAAGCAGAAAGTGATACAACAATGAGCGAGATGAGAGATCTCTGTGCCCGGGTCATAAAGGTCCTTAAATACCATGTTGCTGAATTCTGATTTTATCCTACAGAAAATGCATTCATTTACTCTACCAAGCCCAGTGCTACATGTCAAAGATAGAGCAATAAGTTTGACAGAGCTGCAGTTTGGCAGACCTGCTAAAATGTGGTGGATACTGCTGATTCTCACCCAATATCCATTTATCCTTCTTCCTAACAGACCCTGAGTTTATTTGAGCTGGCAGTGTGTCTAGATAAAAGGTGACACTCCCTAAATTCCCTCAAAGCTGCTATGTAAGCAGAAGTTTAGAGGGGAGCTTCTAAGAAGGCTGCTTAGAAAGAGCTCACCCAGGGGAATGAGGCCTTTATATCCTGCATCTCCTTTTGGACTAAAATTCTGCCCTAGAGTATGGGTGTGATGGTGGGAGCTCTAGTTGAAAGGATTGGTTTTGGGCCGGGCGTGGTAGCTCACGCCTGTAATCCCAGCACTTTGGGAGGCCGAGGTGGGTGGGACACGAGGTCAGGAGTTCAAGATCAGCTTGGCCAACATGGTGAACCATGTATTTTGTATTTTTCTACTAAAAATAAAAAAATTAGCTGGGTGTGGAAGTGCGTGCCTGTAATCCCAGCTACTCGGGAGGCTGAGGCAGGAGAATCTCTTGAACCCGGGAGGCAGAGGTTGCAGTGAGCTGAGATTGTGCCATTGTACTCCAGACTGGGTGACAGGGCAAGACTCTGTCTCAAAAAAAAAAAAAAAGAGAAAGGATTGGTTTCTAGGTGACCTTGAGGATAGAAGTCCACATGAAGATGTGGGTCACTAATGACTGATTAGCTTGGGTTACTAATGACACCAAGGGTATACCTTTCTAGTTCTAGGCTGCTTTTATGTAAAATAATCAACACCTTTTATGGTTAAGCCAATGCTGTTCTGGGTTCCCTATATGTGGCCAATCTAATTCTGCATTGATACACAGAATGATAGTCAAATATCACTTTATATTTGGGAACACTCATTCTGATTATAGTGTAAAGGATGAACTGGGGTGTGATCATGACAAAAGAAGGTTATTATAGGAAACTGAAAAAACCAAAAGCTATTTATCATACCAAATGAGATAGGAAGAAGCACTAGAGAAAGGGGAGGTGGTATAGTCTAACAGCTAATGTTACTGACTTTAGAATCTGACTTCCAGGCTTAAATCCTGGTTCTACTAGCTGTGTACCCTTGATCAAATGAATTACCTGTTTGTGGCTTTATCATCAATAAAAAAGAAAATATACTGTCTTTTTTATTTTTTTTAATCGTGTACCAGGGTCTTACTGTCACCCAGGCTGGAATGCCATGGCATGCTCACAGTTCACTGCAGCTTCAGCCTCCTGGGCTCAAGCAATCCTCCCACCTCAGCCTCCTGAGGAGCTAGGACTACAGGTGCATGCCATCACATCCAGCTAATTTTTGTATTTTTTGTAGAGATGGGGTTTCACCAAGTTGCCCAGGCTGGTCTTGAACTCCTGGACTCAAGTGATCCGCCCACCTAGGCCTCCCCAAAGTGTTGGAATGACAGGTGTGAGCCTAGTTGTTCTTTATTCTGGCTAAGACAAGTTTATATTCCTCTTCTTGAATGTCATGGACTTTCATTAGGCAGTCTCACCTACTTAGCCAATATTTTCCTCTGTTCCTTAATACATATTCTAACCACATCAGTCTCTGTAATGAGACACTGAAACACTCATTCCTAAAATGAGTATTAATACTCATTTATAATTAAATGATTAATGATAATCATTTATCATTAATATAATTTTAAAAAAAAGACAGTATATCTTCTTTTTTATTGATGATAAAGCCACACTCATTCCTATGTTTGGGTCTTCACTCACATCATTTCTTCTATAATGTTCTTTTTAAACACTTCTCTCTAACTAATTTCTATCCACCCTGCTTTTTTGGTCTATAGTTCTCATGATTTTGTTTTCTCTACGACGCTGATTGTCAGTGTGATCCAGCTTAGCACTTTTTTTTGTTTTTTGTTTTTTTGAGATGGAATCTCACTCTGCTGCTCAGGCTGGAGTACAGTGGCACAATCTTGGCTCACTGCAACCTCCGCCTCCTGGGTTCAAGTGATTCTCGTGCCTCAGCCTCCCGAGTAGCTGAGATTATAGATGTGAGCCACTATGCCTGGCTAATATTTGTTATTTTTAGTAGAGACAGGGTTTCACCATGATGGGCAGGCTGGTCTTGAACTCCTGACCTCAGGTGATCTGCCCATCTCAGCTTCCCAAAGTGCTGGGATTACCGGTGTGAGCCACTGCACCTGGCCCAGCTGAGCTCCCTTGAACTGCTTCCTAAATTCTTAATCTGCATGTGTAACTTGTCCTACAGGAAAATTTTAAGCTCCTTTTCATGTGTAATTTCTATAACAAAATGGTAGTCTAATAGCTATGCGCATAGTATATGCTCAATAAAACCTTCAGTGAGTAATCAATATAAATTCTCATTTTGTTATTTCCATAAAGATTTCAGTTCAACATTGGGAACACATGGGCACAGACGAGGGGAACAACACTCACCAGCGCCTGTTGTTGGGGATGAGGACTGAAGGGAGGGAACTTAGAGGACGGGTTAACAGGCACAGCAAACCACCATGGCACACGTATACCTATGTAACAAACCTGCACCTTCTGCACATGTATCCCCCTTTGCTTTTTTTTTTTTAAGAAGAAATAAAGAAAAAAAAAATTCACTTCAGGATAGTTAACCCCTTTACACCACGACACTTCATCAACTGAATCTTGGTCAGTATGCCTATAATGTACAAAGAGTGATAAGTGCTAACTAGAAAGAAGTGCAAAGGTAGACCAGAAAGGGAAGATACAAACATCAAATTTTATCTCATCAGAGAGGGAGACCACCAAACCCTATACTCACTAAATCTCTGATTGATATTTTGTAACATGAGGAAGAAGAAAATACTTTTGGAATACAAGGTCTTGTATGTCAGGTACTAATCTAAGCACTTTATATACACCATATACTTTATAGTCATTATCTTATTTAACATTCAGAATGATTTTATGAGGCAGGTAATGTTATCTCCATTTTATAGAACACAAAATGAAGCTTAGAAAGGTTAAATCACTTTTCAAGATTGTTAAATTATATGCTAAATTACTTAATACACATTTATTTACTAGTATGAAACCTGAACATATTCAAATAAGATGATGTCAGGTTTCTGTAACACTGGTCCCAAAAGTTGACTGTGACAACACTGCCTCTTAAGAAAACCAATTCAGGCCGAGCGCGGTGGCTCAAGCCTGTAATCCCAGCACTTTGGGAGGCCGAGATGGGTGGATCACGAGGTCAGGAGATCGAGACCCTCCTGGCTAACACGGTGAAACCCCGTCTCTACTAAAAATACAAACAATTAGCCGGGCGAGGTGGCGGCGCCTGTAGTCCCAGCTACTCGGGAGGCTGAGGCAGGAGAATGGTGGGAACCCGGGAGGCGGAGCTTGCAGTGAGCTGAGATCCGGCCACTGCACTCCAGCCTGGGCGACAGAGCAAGACTCCGTCTAAAAAAAAAAAAAAAAAAAAAAAAAAAAAAGAAAACCAATTCATTGGTTTACTGTAGTTTCTATGGAATAAGCAATGTTTTTTTCAAATAGAGCAGCTACACAATGCTTTTTACCACCGGGGGCAGCAAGTAAACAAATGCCACAGGTTTTCTTCAAAAATAAACCTCTAAAACTTAGTGCAAGAATCAGTTACCCAACACATGTTTTTCCAGCTAAGTTCTACATTGCCCATGGTGTTTACTTATAAAGAGAGTGACGGGATGATCCTACTGAGTCCCATACTGAAGCCACATCAATGCAGGCTCAGTCAGATGTGGGCTGCTGAGGGTTCTCAGGTTCACACCACCAAAGAAATCTGCATGGCTCATCTCAAGCTCTGGGGCTTCTTGTGACAATGTCAAATTCCACCTCCTTTCATGTTAGCTGCCTCTGACAGTCCACATGATTTATAGCAGCATCATAACCTTTCAGCTGGCAGAGAAGACAATCACACCCAGTCAGAAGAGAGGTATCCTAGTCTCCATAATTCCTATTAATAAATCCTTTAATACAAAATGGTGGTGTTGGGGATTCTTTCGGGTACTTACAAGCCTGTGGGACTTTGAAATAAATGTTATCACAGGACGATTTCACTCCTTACCTTTACCACTTCCAGCTCCTCCTTGCTGGCTGCTTGCTGTTTCTCCAGCCTGGTACTCAACTGTGAACAGATCTGAGGATGAGAAAAGAGTCTTTTACTAGAACACAGAACTCTTGCAGCATGTACACATAACTACTTATCAATTCATATGTTACTCTAGCACATCTGATCCTAGAAGGAATTTTGCAAATGAATAGCACTGTAAATGCCAGTCATTTTGGAAATGAGCAGCAGAAAGCTGGAACGTTCCATATGTAAAGCATATTCTACCTTAATTAGTAGAAACATACAGTGGGTAGATTTGGTTTCTTTCTGTCACTAGCCTTCTATGACTGGTTCAAGTGAATTCCTGGCTTCACTTTTGGAATTAACCTATAGAATCTTTGCTGAGTATTCACTTTCTACAAGTTAGTATGCTGAGAAAATCTTGATGAAAAGAATTCTAGACAGAAATATCTCCTGTCTACTGTCACAGAAAGAACCCGTTTTCAATCACAAAAGTTTCCTTAAGAAGTGGCAGAGTGGGCCGGGCGCGGTGGCTCAAGCCTGTAATCCCAGCACTTTGGGAGGCCGAGATGGGCGGATCACGAGGTCAGGAGATCGAGACCATCCTGGCTAATACGGTGAAACCCCGTCTCTACTAAAAATACAAAAACTAGCCGGGCGACGAGGCGGGCGCCTGTAGTCCCAGCTACTCGGGAGGCTGAGACAGGAGAATGGGGTGAACCCGGGAGGCGGAGCTTGCAGTGAGCTGAGAGCTGGCCACTGCACTCCAGCCTGGGTGGCAGAGCAAGACTCCGTCTCAAAAAAAAAAAAAAAAAAAAAAAAAAAAAAAAAAGAAGTGGCAGAGTGATGTTCTCACTCATAAGTGGGAGTTGAACAATGAGAACACATAGACATAGGGAGGGGAACTCGCACACTGGGGCCTGGTGGAGGGGTAGGGGACTAGGGGAGGCATAACATTAGGAAAAATACCTTAATACAGACTAAAACTCTTATTAAGTAGGTTTGGCAACACAGCATAGAAATTAAAAGCTTAGCTGTTGGAGTGAAATGTGAGTTTAAGGCAAACTCCATTTCTTTATAGCTTTGTGAGCTTGGGCAAAGTCATTAATCTTTCCAAGACTCAGTTTTCTCATGAATAAAAAGTGCTGTGCTATAGTAATCAAGTGGAAAAAAAGTATGCAAAGGGGTTAGCATAGCACCTGGCCAATAGTAAGCGTATATTAAATAAAATCTACTATTATTAGTTTCGATTCTGAAATAAGGTGCTAACAAGTATTAGAAATGGTAGAAAAAAAACGAAATGGTAGAAATAGGTGCTTTTAAAGGAAAAAATCTAGATAAATAAGTATTGGATGTTCAAATCCATTGCCTGAAATAAGAATCTTTTATTTTAGAAAAGTGGATGAAAGGTGGGAGGATAGCTTGAGCCCAGGAGGTCAAGGCTGCAGTGAGCTGTGTTCAGGCCACTGCATCACTGCATTCCAGCCTGGGTGACAGAGCAAGACCTTGTCTCACAAAAAACAAAACAAAACAAAACAAAACAAAAAAACACGATGGAAAAACAGGGGATGTGAAATTTTAAAGTACAATTTTGGCTAAAAACGTATATGGTTTACCTCTATTATCAAAACATACATTAAAAAAAAATCCCAATTTACTCAAAAATAGCTCTGGAGATGAGGGCTTGCTTGCTGAGTTTAGTTTGTTGAGTTTCATTCCAATTCTCCAGATCCAAGCCTGAGGAACCATTAGTGGGACTGTACTGACTGATGTTAAAAAGAAGAGATTACCATGGTAGATTCTGCAAACCTTAAACCCTTTTAAATAAACCAAAACATTATGCACAGAGCCAGTAATAGCTATATTCCAACTACAGAATGCATTTAGATTGTGTCTTATATCCTAATTATCTTCAAACAGATGGGTCTGTTGCCTTTTGCATTATTTCAAGGGCTTGCCAGATAATATTCAAGAATAGTCCCCAGGATTACTTTTGGAGAGGGTTGCATTTGGTGGCCATCCATGGCATAATCTAGCAATGAAAAACATGCAGCATTTGTAGTGATGGGAAATTCCACAACACATGGTCTTTAATGTTCCTTATATTGGTCAGTGTCTACCACGTCTTCTCCTAGATGCCCCACATTCAACATCTCAGATCACCTTCAAGGTTTTCTCTTGTCTAGCAAAACAAAAAACAAAAAAAAAACAAAAAAAAAACCCACTGTCTTTTGTGATTTCAGGGACCTGGTTTTCTTACTTGGACTCTGGTATTTGTGGTCTCTCCCCTTGGTTCCACATTTCTTACTGGGACAGATTAGTGCCAATAATACGTCTTTGATTATGCCACTTTACTGCTCAAAAATGTCCTACCACAAACATAATAAAATCCAAGGTCCCAAGCCTAGCCCCGGACCTTTCCTTGATCTGGACCCTAACGTCCCTTTGCTTCTCTTTTGTACTGGAATCTCTTACCAAATGAATTATTTTTCTCTTCACTAATCTACTTCCATGCCTTTGCACATCCTGCTCCCTCTTTTCTACCATTTCCATCCTCTTCTTTGTCTTCTTTATCTCTACAGATCCAAGTCTCACCTAGCCTTTGAAGCGCAGCTCAAAAGGATTCATTTCCCACATGTCATAAGTTTCCTTTCCTCTTATTTCTACATAGGTATTATCTCCACATTATATGATAAGCTTCTAGAGAGAAAAACTTGAATTCATTCATCTTTTTGTCTGTCAAAGTATTAAGCCTCACAGAGAACAGGCATTAAATAAACATATGTTGATCATCACAGAAGAGTAAAATAGCTCTAAAGTTTTATTTGTCAGTCTTCCGCGAATATGCAGATTCATTATGGAAAGATGTTCATAATGTATTAAGTGAACTAAAGCTAGTTACAAAAAAATAGGATAAACAATACAATTCATCCTGTTTATATATATTATAAATTTATTTATAAAGCATTTGTATAGCAACAATGCATATTCAATATATTACAATGATTATCTCTAGCTAGAAAGATTGAGGGAGATTTGTTTTCTTTGTGCTTCTCTGCACTATTCTAATTTTCCACAAGAACACAAATTTAATTTATAAGCAAAAAACCACATTTTAAAAAAAAAGTATCAGACTTTCGAGTCCCATGTGAAGTAGAAGACCCCAGGGAAATCCTTAGATGAGAAGATGGCATATGGTACTTTAATTAATTCTAGAAACCTGGAATTTGAACAGATCACTCAGAGTCTCATCAATGAGAGGAGTCCTTGCCATGTCCAGCCAACAGGAAGGACAGGAAGGTACCAGTAGATACCAGGAAAGGGGGCTTTCTGACACCATTCTGGTGATGGGGCCAGAAACATCCTCCAGAAGATGAGCCCTTTGTTAAAAGCATTTTAAGGTTCACAATAGAAACCTTCCTGCTAGCACTGGCCTGCAGAAGGGAAGGCCACATAGCCATGTGGGAAAAAGAGTGCCCACTACATTCTGTACTGTGGTAGCAAAGGATACACTGATCCCCCAGCTACTGCCATTTAATACAATAACTAAACTTTGCAAAGAGGCAGATGTTCCGAGTGTCATCTACTGGAAATTAGCATCTGAGTGAGGCAGAAACAGGATCTCAGTAGTCATCAAAAGGTTTTCTATTCCTCTAAATCTACCCAACATTGTAAACAACCAACAGATTGTTTTGGTCAGTGAGACCTCCCAAGTTATCAGTTATAAGTAATAAGCTACAAGTAATAAGTATGTCCAACCACTGCTTCAAAGGAGAGAGTGAGTCACTAAATTTAATAAATCTGGAAAACTATTCTGGAAACTTTAAAAACAAAAATATTTCTTCCCCAAAGAAAAACAACAATATTTATTTATTTATTTATTTATTTATTTATTTTAGAGATAGGGTCTTGCTCTGTTGCCCAGGCTGTAGCGCAGTGGTGCAGTCATAGTTCACTGCACCCTCAAACTCCTAGGTACAAGTGATCCTCCTGCCTCAGCCTCCCAGGTAGCTGGGACTATGGGCACATGCCACTATGCCTGGCTAATTAAAAAATTTTTTTCTTTGTAGAGATGGGATCGTGCTATGCTGCTCAGGCTAGTCTCAAACTCCTGGCCTCAAGCAAAAAAAAAAAAAAAAATTACTTTTATAGCAGCAAACTATAACTAGCTCTACGTGCCACAGAGGTACATTACCTGTTTATACTCAGCAATGATAGCTGTAGTCTTCTTTATTTCATATTCTGCCTTCTCTAGCTGTTTCCTGAAGACTTCTTTTAGCTAGAAAGAACAGAATGAGAAATATCAGGATTCAGCCAAAATCTTAATAAATTTTCATAAACATCTATATTCAAGTCTGTCTGATTCATAGTAACAATGGTAACAATGTTAACTATGTAAATTATCATCAAGCTGCATCTTGATAATCTGAAAAAGTCAATCATCTCCAGAGATGCAGAAACCTTACTTTCTTTTCTGTAAAATATGAGACATATGAGCAACACCATTATAAAATTGCTTATGCTACTTCTAAACATATTGCCAAATAAGTGTCCATTCTGAAGCTATCTTTATCCTTATAAGAGTCTAAAACAAAACATCAAGGCAATACTGCATGCTAAATTTGTTACTCTTGACGTTATAAATTACTGAAAAAAATCATTGTAGGCCTCCTTATTTATAGTCTACCTTTACTGCCGTTACCTCTCTGGAGACAGAAACAAGAGGCTTTGGGGACTAGAGTTAGAAAAGACAGAAGAAGATAAGAGCTTTTAAGAAGGACAGGAGATTCAGGGACTAAAGAAACTGACTTTAGAAGGAGCTAAAGTGACACATAATGGAAGGTACTTGTTACAGTCACTGAAATGTTAAATTATGAATGCTATAGTTATAAACACAGTTATTTTTGTGGCCCAGAAGCTCTAGAATTCTAGGCATAGAGGAAAATGAAGGTGATGGAAAAGCTCAGGTGCTACCAGATACAAAGGAAAGAATTAAATTCTGCAAGTTGTTGAACAAACAACTAATGAAACAAACAAAAAACAACTCTGCTTAAACTTTAAGTACATAATCAGAATAAAGAGATGCATTCTGCAGTACAGCATCTCAAATTATTTATGGCGTATACTCTGTAATTGCTAGTTCATAAATTATTGCAATTTATGACTGCACTCCTCATTAGACTTCTGAATTTCTTCATATCTGTTAGATTCTAAAATTCTAAAAGCAATTGGTAAGTTACACTGATCTAAACTCCGTTGTTTATATTGATCTTTATTCTCTATCTGACCCAATTTAAGGACATAAACAATAACCTTCTTGCCTCCCACAATAAGGCCCCATTGATGTTAGGACAGACTTGGCTGGCTGAGAGTCTCTGAGCAAGGGTCACTACATTTATCTAAGCCATAGTTTCCTCCTCTGAAAATGAGAATAATCCCTATTTTACAAGGGTACCATAATGATTAAAACAGTTACACACACACAGACAGACACACACACATACAGACACACACATGGAGGGGAGGGAGGGTGCAAAGCATCTTACATTGTTCTTGCCACATACTAGGTGAGTATTCAAATGTCACATTCCTTCCCATTTTAGGTATCAATTGCCTACAGGCTAGTATATGTCTATGGAACCATGGAGCAGGTAGAACCTGGGTTAAGTTCATTTGCCAAGAGCTTTACTCCTCATCTAGAGTGGCTTAAGTGGTCCAAAGATGGCAGGAAGTAAAGAAAAAACAAAACTCATTAAAGAATCTAAATAATCTAAAACTGGGTAATCAGCCCCTGAAAATTTTTGAGTAGGTAAAAAATATATATCTTGGACCGCTATAAATGCCAAAGACTCACTAAATCAGATTCCAAGGAAAAAGAAACCATGGAACACTTTTTACAAAGTCTGGAAGGTGCTAAATGACACATTCCTCCACATGTAACTTTAGTGGAACTTTTTTTCTGGTTGCTTGGATGTAGATCTTTGAAATGTTTTATGCTGTGCTTTAAATTTAGTATTACTGATGTCTCAGAATGAAACTCATTAAAATAAGCTAATCACGATTTGAGATGCTTCCTTACTTTATAAGTTAGCTACATTAGTAAAATTCAAACACACTCTTGGCAGAAGACTTCAGTTGTTTGTGATGAAACTGACTCATAATCTAATCTGTGTCAGGTCCCTGGCTGGGACTGACAGGGGTAGAAAACATTGATGAAGGAGCATGTTCTTCCTTGGGGAAGCGGAAAGCTCCAATTCCTTGGGCCGATAGGCCTCTCTGCCCCTGTGCTACACTGCTTTGCACTGGTGGCATTTTCTGGCTAATTAGCCTTACAGCTCCCATGAAGAGTGTAGGGTGCTAACTTCAAGGCTGCTTCTCAAAACATTTCTTTATATTCCCCCAGGAAATAGGTTTGAAAGCTTTGCCAGGAATACTGATGCTCCTTAAGGTGTGAATCAGGAAAATGAAGTGTGACTGATCGAGGCAGGGGCTGTGTGGCAACTCCCAGCAGAGGTCTCTGTAGGCTTTCGGTTTAACAATGCTCATAAACTACTTCAGAGAAGTCTTTGTCTTGGAGATACAACACAAAATTTGCAGATTCGTCAAAGCTCTTGGATCATAATTCCACGTTACTAAACTTAGAGAAAACTCAACACTCTTGCTAAATATCTCAGTAAAGGCAAATTCCTAAAAGCTGTTCAAGGGTGGAAATACTGCCTCCTCTTTTAACACCTTTCAAAAAAAAAGAGATGTCAGAAATGTTGAACAAAAATGTTGAGTAAGTACACTCAATTACTTACATTACTGCTTTAACATCACCTTTGATTTAGAAGAAATTTAATTTTCCTGATTTTTTTTATAGTATTAATCAATTCCCTACCAACATACCTTTGCAAAGAAAAGCCTACATATTCCTTTTACCTGGGCAGTCTCTTCCTCTTGCTTCCTCTTCTCCTCTTCAGTCTCCACCAGCCTCTGTTTGGTCAAGAGGAGTTCCTTATTCAACACATCTGCCTTGTCTTCTGCCTGCAAATCATGGTACATCACAGTCATACATAGGGCAAAGAAAGTGTGTGGAAATTTTCTCCAAACCTAATCTTCAGTTGCTGTTCCAAAATTATTGCAAGTCATTCTTTTCCCTCCTAGCTCGACCAAGGGATGACTGCTTTCACTGAATACCAACTATGTGCCAACTAGTTGGCACACATTATTTCTAATCCACACACCAACAATAATTTTACAGATAATGACAGTCAGGTTTGGAAAGATCCAACAAACTGTCTGGGGTCACACATTTAATAGAGTCATGATCTGAATTCAGATTTGAATAACATCAAAGTCCATCCTCTTTCTAAATGCTTCTTACAGCGTTTTAGATGTTACAACAGCACTCACTCTGTGCAGATGGATCTGATGAAGGGGTAGAGCCTCACACAGAAACCTTCAACTGGTGGAGAATAAGGGTTGACTCAGAGAGGAGGAGCAGACAGGCTGGTCTGAGGACAACAATTAGGTGATAAATTCAAGGACTAGTTGAGGTAAACCTGCCCACATGGCCACTCACACAGGGCAGTGAGTCTAGTAAGGAGAAATTAAGACCAAAAATCCATAATAGAGAGAGCCATGAAGAAAATGGAAATATGGACCAGGAATCCAGGAAGAAAAGATCGTATTTCTAGAATGATGATGTCTATTTAACATGCCGGGCTCTCACCTTTTAGGCCACGACTTCAAGTTCACATGGCAATGAAGCATGCCCTCAGCCCTGGCTCACTCACACCCATCTAAGTTAGCTCCCCTATCTAAATCTCTCATATTTCCCTTGATAGGACTGTAATGACAACTTACGCATGGGATTTATTTGTCTTGCTCACTAGGCGTTAAGCTCCAGGAGGCAAGAACCATATCTCTTTTGCTCATCACTCTATCCCAAGCACCAAGCCCAATGCCAAGTACAGAATAGGTGCTCCCTAAGTACTTGTTGAATGAAGAGATGTGGCTAAATCGTTGCAGATGTAGACTGCATGTGGTGGAGATGGCAGAAGACCACAGGATGAGTTCAGCAGAGAGAACCCAGACACAGAGGAGAGGCAATTATGTGAAGAAGCTATCCCTGGCTGACAGCAGCAAAATGTTATCCAAGTAATGGTGAAAACTGGCTGGGTGGCCTTCTGTCTTCTGCCATATCTCCCATATGTCCAGATGGGCCAGGCCAGCCCAGTCTGCTGAGGACTGGCCAAGCGGCCTTCTGTCTGTTTTCTGCCATATCTCCTGCACGTCCACATGGCCAGGCCAGCACAGTCTGCTGGTGACTGTAGAGAAACTGCATTCCAGCTGCTTTGCTTGCCCTGTCTTCTGGCTCCTGATGGCTCATAGCCCAGTGGTTAGAGCTCTGTTTGCAGGTAATTTGAAACCGTTGGGTAGTTAAGGCGAAAAAGTCCCTTAAAAGTCTTTAAGACACTAAAAATTGCTCTGATGCATTAGATTTTAGGGGGGAAAATCTAACAGCAAATTAACATACTAAAATGAGAGGTAGACCTCAAGAATGCAATAAGAACACTGCAAGTTAAGTTTTCAGTTAAGTTGTAAGACACCTGATGTACATCATGGAAGCATCTGGCATAAAGTATGGCATTTTAAAAGAAAACAAAAAGAGAAAAATAAATAAATAAACCATGGAAGCACAAAACTTCCATTTTAGAGCCCCAAGCCAGATGACTGACTGAGGTTACTCACAAAGCAGGGAGACCCTCCCCAAAGTCTCTGACAGATGGGCACAGAGTGGCACTTTAAGAGCAGCTGTACTGCTCATTTCAGTGTTCTTAAAAACTGAACCGGCCGGGCGCTGTGGCTCAAGCCTGTAATCCCAGCACTTTGGGAGGCCGAGACGGGCGGATCACGAGGTCAGGAGATCGAGACCATCCTGGCTAACACAGTGAAACCCCGTCTCTACTAAAAATACAAAAAAAAACTAGCCGGGCGAGGTGGCGGGCGCCTGTAGTCCCAGCTACTCGGGAGGCTGAGGCAGGAGAATGGCGTAAAACCCGGGAGGCGGAGCTTGCAGTGAGCCGAGATCTGGCCACTGCACTCCAGCCTGGGCGATAGAGCAAGACTCCGCCTCAAAAAAAAAAAACAAAAAAAAACTGAACCAACTCTTTCCCTGTAACTGCAGCCCACTGGTTCAGGTTCTACCCCAGAATGTTTGAGCCCTGCTAATAAAGAAGACTACAACTAAGCCTTCCTCTTAACAGGACGCAGAGCAATTTCTACTTTGTGAAGAGACTGATCCTTTCATAATGTTCATCATGATACTAAAATAAATGCTTTTTTTTTTTTTTTTTTCAGTTTGGTCTCTTGGAGAGCCATCTAAAATTTTAACATTTTGCAAAAATGTTATAAAGTAAACACTGGCCAGGCCTGGTGGCTCATGCCTATAATCCAGTACTGTGGGAGGCCGAGACGGGTGGGTCACCTGAAGCCAGGAGTTCGGGATCAGCCTGGCCAACATGGTGAAACCCCGTCTCTATTAAAAATACAAAAATCAGCCAGGCATGGTTGTGGGCACCTGTAATTCCAGCTACTCGGGAGACAGAGGCAGGATAATTGCCTGAAACCAGGAGGTGGAGGTTGCAGTGAGCCAAGATCGTGCTATTGCACTCCAGCCTGGGCTACAGAGGTAGACTCTGTCTCAAAAAAAAAAAAAAAAAAAAAAAGAAAGAAAGAAAGAAAGAGAAAGAAAAGAGGGAAAAGCACTTCCCTGAGGAACTTTTTTCAAAAACACCTAAATGTTTATGCTAAGAAGACTTATTATTTTCATTTGCACATTTTCTGCCAAACTGTCTTCATTAGGTCAAGATTAAGGCAACTTCACTTATTTCTACTGTTACCACATACAATATCTAGAGCAAAAGGCAAATAAACCCCAATGAGGAGGAAACTGCAATAGAGACTCGGTTTTACCGGGTTCCCCAGGCTGGTCTCGAACTCCTAAGCTCAGGCAATTCACCTACCTCGGCTTCCCAAAGTGCTGGGATTACCGGCATGAACCACGGCGCCCGACAGCCTTCACCATAATTTGACAAGATTGAGAGAGACATTGTCATTATCAACTCTAAACACTTACCAACATCTTATAATGTCTCATTGATATTGAAAGTTCTAATTGCAATCAAGGCTTCTGCTACACATATATGAGAGAAACGAGCATTGCAATGTGTGATTTAATCATGAATCAACAATAACCTCAGCAAAGACTCAGCCCTAATATCAGGTCCTATAGGGAAGAGTCCAGTTTTCCAGGAAGCTTAATCGACAGTTTCTCCTCTTATGTTAAACAGAAAAGTAGGAGCAATTGTTCTGTTCATCAAATTATGGCCAGATCTGAAATAACTTGAGTATCCCTCTAACAGTGGTCTTTTGAATCTTTGTACAGTCAACCACTATACCTCACTTAAGTAGGAATTAGCTTTAATGTTAATGAATGAAATGCTAAACACATGGATACTCAAATTCTACCTTTGAGCCCAAATGATAAAGCCTTTCAAATTCTACCTTTGAGCCCAAATTATAAAGTCTTTACCATAATTTTTTTTTTTTTTTTGAGACAGAGTCTCGGTCTGTCACCCAGGCTGGAGTGCAATGGTGTGATCTCAGCTCACGACAACCTCCACTTCCCAGGTTCAAGAGATTCTCCTGTCCCAGCCTCCCCAGTAGCTGGGATTACGGGTGTGTGCCGCCATGTCTGGCTAATTTCTTGTATTTTTTTTTTTGAGATAGAGTCTCGCTCTGTCGCCCAGGCTGGAGTGCAGTGGCGTGATCTCAGCTCACTGCAAGCTCTGCCTCCCGGATTCAGGCCATTCTCCTGTCTCAGCCTCCCGAGTAGCTGCGACTACAGATGCCTGTCACCATGCCCAGCTAATTTTTTGTATTTTTAGTAGAGACGGGGTTTCACCATGTTAGCCAGGATGGTCTCGATCTCTTGACCTCGTGATCCACCCACCTTGGCCTCCTAAAAAGTGCTGGGATTACAGGAGTGAGCTACCGTGCCTGGCAATTTTTTGTATTTTTAACAGAGACTCGGTTTCACTGTGTTCCCCAGGCTGGTGTCGAACTCCTAAGCTCAGGCAATTCACCTACCTCGGCTTCCCAAAGTGCTAGGATTACAGGCATGAGCCACCACGCCTGACAGCCTTCACCATAATTTGACAAGATTGAGATAAATCTTGTCATTATCAACTCTAAACACTTACCAACATCTTATAATGTCTCACTGATATTGAAAGTTCTAATTGCAATCAAGGCTTCTGCTACACATATATGAGAGAAACGAGCATTGCAATGTGTGATTTAATCATGAATCAACAATAACCTCAGCAAAGACTCAGCCCTAATATCAGAAATGAGGATCTTTGAGAAATGATTTCTGAAAGAACTAACCAGGCCAGTCGTTCAACTTAAAACAAAACAAAATAACTTTCCATTTAGTCCATGTAGCTTCTGGTCTAAGAGAACTTGCTATGGTGAGAGGGAACCTAGACCCCTGGTCCTCAGCAGGACAGTACTAATCATGTCTCTTCTCTTTTGTTCCTTGCAAATAGGGAAGGACAGGGAAGGCTTGAAAGCAGATAGCAAACAGAAACTGAAATGGAGATGTTGTACGTTTTTTCACTTCTAATCACTGAGAAATCTTTATTTAAGGAATCTGAAAGAGGGCAAGTTCTCAGAGAGGAAGGCTCTGTCAGAGGCAAGAGCTGAAGAGCCTTTGGTGTCCAGGAAGCCCAAAATCAGCACTAAAATGGTCAGAGTAAGGAATGATTTATTTTTGCGAAGTAGCTAATTTCCTAATTCGTGTTTGTTTGCTTACATACGTCTTAAATACAATCTGCTTTCATATTTGTTTAAAGTTTGCCAGTGTTTTGCTATTTTAATTAAAAGATCTGATTTTCACAAACTGGGAATGGGAAAGTACTGGGCAAACTGAGTGAAGGCCTGCAAAGCCACTCTCAGGCTAGGGCCTTTCCTAGAAGACTGGTGGGACAGGTCACTTCAACTGTAGGGATAGCTTTTTGGTAGGCAAATAAACCCCAATGAGGAGGAAACTGCAAAATCAGAAGTTAGGAGGAACTATGCATGAAATAGCAGTTTTTATTCTTTCATCTAGATTCTTTCATTTAGATAAAAAGCTCCAAAAGGGAGGGCCCAGGTCATATTTACTTTTCTTAAAAGAGAGGGAGAGTCAAGGAGGGAAGAGGGGAGAGGAAGAATGAAGGTCTGATGGAACCTTTTCTTCAGGGGCTGTTCTAGCACTCACATCATGAGCTACCCCGGTACTCAATAACCAATTACTTCAGGAATACCTAATAATGGCAGTCACTCCAGACTGACTCACATAAAGGATTCTCTGGTGAAGAAATGATTTTTAAGATAATTTTTTTGGATTAAAGTTATACATATTATTTAGTAGTATATTCATATATAATATGCATATTATAATGTTCATTATTTTTCTGATTTTTAAAAGTTCTAATCCTCATTTTTACTTAACCTATGGTGGTTAGGTAATTTAAGGCCTTTGTATAAATTTTAAATGGGAAAAAAATGATAAAGATGAATATAAAAATCAGATTTAATCTTATCACCCAGAGATACCTGGCAGTAACATTTTGATGTACTTCCTTCTGGGCTTCTTCCCTATCTAGGTATACTATGGTCCCCTTCCCAATAGGATGACCCAGTGCCAGCCAGTAATCCTTGAAATTTAGATGCAAACATTATAAATGTTTATTGTTTACAGAAAAAAAGTATTTTTAAAAAACTACTTTATCATTATTTTCCCATTAAAAAAAATTATTCCAGAAAGACATTTTACAGTCAAACTATCATTCTCCCCTACTAGTGAACATAGATATTATAATATTTCTTTTTCATTCTTATAAGTAACACTGTAGTAAACAACCTTGTATATACATTTTTTACCAAATCTTTTTTTTTACCTTTACAAGTCAGAGGATCTCTAGTTTCCTCATCTATATAGTTTTCTCATTTAAGAAATGGAAGATTAAAATAATAACTGCTTCCTGGAGTCATTAGGGAGATTAAATGAGATGATGTTTATACACTGCTTTATTTAGTGCTTGTCACATAGTGGGTACATAGTAAAATTTAATTTTATTATTGCTTAAACCTTTTAAAGTCTTAACACATATTACCAACTACATTTCCCAAACAACTTTGAAATTCTCCTTAGCTCATTTCACTGCATCCTCACTGAATCCAACTGTTTAAAAATTGTTTCATTTAGTCAGCCATTATAAGAAAATTATTAATGGATAAAAGATTCAAAATGGCAGAATCAAGCCCATTTGGAAAGTTAACATAGAACCAAGACTTTCATTATAGCACTGACTTATCTCAACAGTCTCGAATACAAAAATACGACTGCTGAGGTAAGGCTGAGTTTACCCTGACTGAATGGAAATTCTGCTACCGTCTTTGGTTCTGACTCTCCTAGTCACATATTTCTTATATCACTTCTCACAGCTTCCAAATGGGCGGGCTAAAGGAGGTTTGTAGTTAACAGCGCCACAACTTTTTAAAAAAACATTCTCTGGGCTGCTTTTTCTACCTTCCATATTGTGTCCCAAGCAACACAGTTCTTGTTTTTGTTTTTGAACTCCTTTAATGCCAGTTCTCTCAGTGTCCTCCTCTCCCAGATACAGCACTGTTTTCCTGAACATAGGTCTTACCTCCAACTTTACTATGGTTAGAACTTTTGAGCCACAAAATTGGCTATCTATATGGGAAAAAAGGAATTGTGGCAGGGGCCATTTTCAGCTGTCCTTTAATTTTAAACATTTAAGCAGATTTATGTTATGAATGAATTTGTATTTTTTAATATTGTCAATGCAAACTTACACCACAGGTAATGTACTCTTTTACAGACTCAACAGTCTGAGAGTCAGTTTTTCTGACCCTCCACTATCTGTTGGGAATATTTACTTTGTAGAAGTCAGAAAATAGAGTGGTAATTTTAAATATGCACAAGACTACTTCCATATTGCCAATTATTTCTGAAAATGCTAGCAAGAAAAAACAGGAGGTCCTAAGACTGTCAGCTTAGTTGGAAAGAACAAGGGAATGCTAAATAGTTTAAGGTCTTCCTAGCAACAGCTAACATTTAATGAACACATACTATTGAAGTGCTTTACTTATTTGTTATATCATCTCTATGAGATAGATACCTTTTTATATCTATAGACAGCTTAAGAACTGCCCGGGGTCATATGGTTCACAAGTGGTGGTGCCAGCATTCGCAACAGGGCAGTCTGGCTCTCAGCCACTCAGATGCCTATCAATCTAACAATCCAACTCTTAATGTAGGTACTTCATGTAAAAGTTCACATTTATTCTGGAGAAGAATTCTTACTGGAACAAAGAGTAAGGTGCCTACTGTTAGAGTGGCATTAGTACAGGTATATTCTTGGTGACTGATGTTCTCAGATAATTATGCTGACAGCCATTGGTTCAGGAAAGGTATCAACAAAGACATAACAGAGTTTAGAGGTATAAAGAAAGTTATGTCACACATGCTATTTAGAAATGACCCAAACCTTTCTCAAAGGCTTGTGTTTTCCACTCTCTCCAATTAACACAAACTGTCCCTGCCACTCCTCCATTCATCAAGCACAAAGTCAAGAACAAAGCAAGCTTGTGAGGGCAGCGGTGAGGGCAAATTGGTCTTTGCCCTGAGGAAGTCATCACAGTCTCATTTCTAAAGTTTACCTGATCCAAGTCATTCCGTAGAGCAATTTTGCTTGTTACTAGTTCGTGGGCGAGGTCATCATTCTCTTGTTCCAACCTCATGCTGGCCTCCTGTAATCTTCGGTTCTCCCTCTGCAGAAAAAGAACAACAGCCGGAGGTGGGCATTAGTGTCTGGACATACAGAAATGAATAGAACTAGTGAGGAAAAACAAGCAACAAAGTGAACTTTCAAAGGTGTAAAAAGGAGAAGGCGCAAGTGGCACAGGAAGGCAGGATTGCTGTATGGGAAACAACAGTGAGTTTAGCTAGCAATGCAGATGCGGTTCTCTACCCGGTGAAACTTGTCCCTTAAACTCTCAAGATGGAACTTCATTATAAAACATGTGCCACAAAGAGCAAACTTTCTGAATATACCCCCCTAATCCTGTGAGGTTTTTACATAGATCTAGAACACAGACACAAGCAATTCTTTATTTGAAACATGCACGGTAGTCTCACCCTTGACCTCAAGGGAAACCACAAGACACAGTAGGAATGAAACAGGGGAAAACCACTAGACATTTCTTCAAATTGTTTTTCTAAGACAGGGTTCATATTGAGTATATTTAAGAGCATTAAATCAAGAACATGGGTTCATGACTTTGCTAACAGTCGACATTTTTATTCTTTGAGTAAGAATATATTTACTTTTCTGAACACCTATTTCTCGGTGACAGCAATAGTCATATCTAGTTTTGTTGTTTTTTTAAAAAAACTTCAGATTAAAACATTCCAGGTAAAATAAATTACTGAGGATTTCTGCCGCCCACCTTGAAAAATCTGAAACAAAGTTACATGATAAAAAAACAAAAACAAACAAACAAACGAAAGAAAAAAAAAAAAAAAACCAAGTCACTAATTCTTATGAAGTAAGGTCTTTCCTTAACTAAACACTGTGAACTTGGTATGTTCACAACTATTTTCAGAATAGTTATTTCATGTCTTCCATTCCAAAGTATCAAAATTACTTTCTTTGCTACTGTTAACAGTTATAGGAGATTCAAAAGACAGCTGACAGGAAAGACTAATGTCACGAGACCTTCCTGTTTTTCAGATTTATTCTCCTAACAGTGTTTTCTGCAAAGGTGGCAAAAACCCTTTTTTTTTTTTTTTTTGTCAAAAACCTTTGACAAAGCAGTGATACAAAACTAGAAGACAAATATATGTTTTGGAAGATAGTTTATCATAGCATACCAGGCAATGTGAAGTTAATTTTATCTTCTATATAACAACCTGGTGTTTGCTATATTGAAAGAGAAGACAATTTCTTTCTTTTTCCTGTTTTTTAAAAGAAGGGCTGAGAAACATTGCACCTTGATTAACCAGCCACCAGGGCCCATTTCTGTCTCTTTTTTTTTTTGGAAAAAAATTAGAAAAGTTGGAGAATGTTAAAACATTATTGAAAAACATATCAGCCGGGCGCGGTGGCTCACGCCTGTAATCCCAGCACTTTGGGAGGCCGAGGGGGACGGATCACGAGGTCAGGAGATGGAGAGCATCCTGGCTAACATGGTGAAACCCGTCTCTACTAAAAATACAAAAAAATTAGCTGGCCGTGGTGGCGGGTGCCTGTAGTCCCAGCTACTCGGGAGGCTGAGGCAGGAGAATGGCATGAACCCAGGAGGCGGAGCTTGCAGTGAGCCCAGCTCGCGCCACCGCACTCCAGCCTGGGGGAGAGAGCGAGACTCCGTCTCAGAAAAAAAAAAAAAAAAAAGAAAAAAGAAAAACATATCTACCAAAAAAGATAAAAACAATCCCAAATCTCTTTCATACTTTAAATAAATTCACAATAGAATTCGACTCAGTGTTAAAATACTGGAGAAGGCTGGATGCAGTGGCTCGTGCCTGTAATCCCAACACTTTGGGAGCCTGAGACTGGAGGATTGCTCGAGCTCAGGAGTTCAAGACCAGCCTTGGCAACATGGCAATACCGCATCTCTACAAAAAAATTTTTTTTAATTAGCTGGGTACAGCTGGGCGCAGTGGCTCATGCCTGTAATCCCAGCACTTTGGGTGGCTGAGGTGGGCGGACCACTTAAGGTCAGTTCAAGACCAGCCTTGCCAACACGGTGAAATCTCATCTCTACTAAAACAAAATAAAAAATTAGGCGGGTGTGGTGATACACACCTGTAATCCCAGCTACTCGGGAGGCTGAGGCAGGAGAATTGCTTGAACCTGAAAGACAGAGCTCGCAGTGAGCCAAAATTGCACCACTGCACTTCAGCCTGGACAACAGAGTGAGTGAGACTCCATCTAAAAAAAAAAAAAAAAAAAAAAATTAGCTGGGTGGTGTGGTGTGCACACATGATCCCAGCTACTGGGGAGGCTGAGGTTGGAGGATCACTTGAACCCAGGAAGTCAAGGCTGCAGTGAACTGTGATCATGCCACTGCATTCAGGCCTGGGTGACAGAGTGAGAACCTGTTTTAAAAAAAAAAAAGAAAGAAAGAAATACATAATAACAGGAAATGCTTACACTGCCTTGTAGGGGGAAAAAAAACCCCAATAAATAACTGGAGAATCTCATTATAACAATATAAACAATAAATATTGACTGTAGGTAGTGAATTTTCTTTACTGTTGTCCTTTTCCTTTTAAAAATGTTTTCAAGTTTTCTACAATGAATATATATTTGTAATAGGATTTAAAAAATAGTTTTATTAAGGAAAAAAAATTCAGAATTTTAATTCCATTGGAAGGGATAAGATGCCAAAATGAGAAAAAAAAATTTTAAGTCCACTTCTGTTAGAAGGTCATATTCTACACAAAACCATATTGGATCCTCCTTTTTGACCAAGATATAATGTAACCCCTCAGAAGTGGTGCCTTGCTAGGAACTCTTCCCCAGATGTTCCTGAGAAGACTGTGTATGCTCTTGTAGAGGCAATTTGTACTCATCAGATTCTGTCTGTTCCCCCAATCTACAGAAGTTCCACCCTCCCACAGAAACTTAATAAATGTAGAGACTGAAAAACAGATTTCTAAAAAGCCAGAGCTTCTACAATGAAATCTTTCAATCTTTGCCTAAGTAACACAATTTCTAGCAGGGGCTGAAGAGTTAAGCCTTTATTTCTGATATATCTATTACTCTTTTTCATGGAAAAAAAAAAAACTTAAATACTTATAGGAAACTTAGATTAAAAAAAAAAAGATTTGAGAAGCTTTTTCAATAAATTTCCTACTAGCCAGGAAAGAGTAACAATACCAGCACAATTTCAACATGACATATTTCACAATGCAGCTGCTTAGCGAGGGAAGAGATTTTTCTCATTTCTTGATAAATCTCTTCAAGAAACTAAGATAAGACTACTTCAATAGCTATTCCCGAGTTAAGTGTCCTATTGCTATTGAAATTGTACTTGTATAACCCCAAAGTACAAAAACCTCCCTCGACTATTATGTACATTACATCCATTTGGCACAAGTGAAAATGTTGCCACTACCAGTTTTTCAGGTTACAATTATATGCTTAGAATTGAGTTAAAGTAACCTCCAGGTAAAGTCATAGGATGTTTGTGGAAAAATACTTTGTTCAAGTATTTAGAAATCATACCAGGTAGCTACTTCACTGTTGATTAGAGATAAATGTCTGATGGATTGTCTGTTATATAAGAAAGAGGTGTGAGTTCAGCTGAAATTCTGACTAGTAACTTCTCATTACAATGACTGTTGCAACTGAAACCCTTCCTTACAGACACACAGTTAAAGGTGCAAGGGCAAGGGTGGGAAAAGATTTGGGAGAAACTGAGAGTCTCGGTCCCTGCAAAGCAAAATAGCCTAGAGGGCACGCCTACTGGCTTTTGCTTTAGCAAGAAGCTTCAATTTAGTGTCTGCAAAGCAAGCAGCACAGTGGGAAGTGTCAGACTCCTGCTCTGCACTCACAGACAAGTGGGAAAGCAAGCTACGGGGCCAAAAATGCAGTATCATCCTCCAAAGTATGAACCCAGGGTGAGTGCTACTGAGCACTACAGTGAGACCCTGCTACTGAGATGGAGATTTTCTACAAAGAACTTGCCCACACTTACCTACTGAGGGCTAAACAGAGCTTATATTACTTGGCTGTCTTTTACAGTTCTTCTCAAGGAGCCTAAACTGTTTTCAATACTGACCCATTCCAGAAAAAGTTTGCCTGTATTCTAGAATGGAGAAGAGAGTTTGGTTTTGATGGTCTTGGGAAAGGTAGTAACCCTGCTTGGTTCATTTTGAAATGTTAACAAGGGTTGCCCATGGGAGACAGACTTAAAGTCAGCCCCAATAACCTTAGTCAGCCCAGAGAAATTCATATGCTCTAAGTTTGCACAAGCAGATGTGCTGACTGCTCAAAGCCTGAAAACAAAACAGGCAAACTGGTTCCCTCTTGCCTTTCAGAAAAGATTATAGGAGACACTGCTTACATAACTCTTAACACTCACATCACACTGTCTGAAACATATACTCCCCATCTCACACAACTGACACCATTTGAATAAAAAGCAGATAACAACTGTCCTCATAGTTTCACCCCTCATGGATACGAGATGTACAGCTGGGAAAGTTTGGTTAGTAACTTTTGGGAGGAGGATACTGCATTTTTCAAAGAGACAGACACTGATGTTACAGACATACATAGATTAAAAAAAGCAACTTACCTCCTCAAAAGTCATAGACCAACTACCGTTTTCAATCATAGGTACAAAGACAATTAAAAAAAAAAAGAATATCCAATGAAATTGAACACCTACTAAAATATTTATGAAATGGCAATAACAAAAACAGACACTTCTTAATGCTCTTTTGCTTTTCCTTCGAGTGTCATATAACTCTAAGTTCTCTCTGGGACTGCAAACATTCAATGGAACAAAGTATACTTGAGGCAGCTAGTGGGCAAGTCTCAACTTAGGAAGACTCATATCCTCAAACTCCTCCCTCTCCACACTGCTGTTTACAGTTTGCATGAACGACTAAAATGTTGTACGTGGAACTATTAAGGAACTACGGTGTGAGGTGTTGATACTGTGTTGTTAAAGCTGGGTGGAAGGAACTTCCTTATATGACAAGGTCAGAAATCTTGCAAAACAGTTCATCTTCAGACAAAAGAATGAAATTGCTGGGCAGAGTAATGCCAAAAAAAAAAAAAAATGGATCCTGGATCTCACGTGTACCTGGGGGCTGAAGTCTGGGTGAAGCAGTTCAAGGGATTGTGAATGTCATTTATTCCAAGATGAGAAACCAGAGAAATGTGAACTTGTAATTAAAAGTAAAGAAACTAAGTTTTAAAGGAAAAAATGACGAGGAGGGAGGTGGCTTTATAAACCCTAGCTCAATATTTTGGGTGTTGTCTGCTGCTATGATGAATTCTTGGCACATGGTTTTAAAGCCTTTTAAGGGTCAGGAGAAAATGTTTTCCTAAAAGACTCAGTGCAAATTTATTAGCAACACCACACTCAACGCTCACATATTTTCTTTTGGATACCTCTTTTAAAAGAGTTGACAGCTATCATATTCAAGTTTTCAAATGCCTACAGATAGAATGTTTAAATATCTATGTTGTCCTTAAATGAAGATCTGAGAAAGAAAATATGGATATTTGAAGCTTTTTACTTTACTCATCACATCCAATTTTATCTTTGTAGTGGAAAATTTCAAATTTTTAAATGTCAAACTAAAAACAAAATCTTGTCAGTAATAAATGACAGCTGGCCAAACAGACTGCATTTCTTTTAGCACTTAAAAAACTATCTCAGATTATACTCTTGCATAGAGGTCAGCAAACTTCTAGTGTAAATTGCCAGACAGTAAATATATTAGACTTTGCAGGTCGCATGGTCTATGTTGAAATTTCTCAACTCTACCAGTGTCATACAAAACCAGCCATACATAATAAATAAATAAATAGGTGTGGCTGTATTCCAATAAAACTTGGTTTACAAAAACTGGTAGTGAGCCAGATTTGGCCTATAAACCACAGTTTGCAGATCCCTGCTCTACTCTAGCACACAAATCAAATTTTCAAAAAGCAAATGCATTCTAGATGATATAGAAACATATTAGTGTCAGGTAATTTTCTCAGTAATACTTAAACGGAAAAGAAAACTTTCTAAAAATTAATGAAAGTTTCTTGAAAACTCTGACGATCATCAATAAACATACTAGAAATTCTTAGTGTGCCGAATGCATATTCTTCCCCCAAGGGTTAAGTATAAGGGACTAAAAGACCAGCATTGTTAGAAATCGCCCACTCCTGATTAGCTATATTGCTTGAGAAGCCAAAAGGATTTAGTTTCGCATCTTCACCATCCTACAACAATGAACTCTCTGGGTTATCCAAGCTCAAAGAGAAAGTGGAAGCCTTCTGAAGTTTATCATTAAGTTACCATAGGCATATAGAAAACAACCTCATGTCTATTACTATTCCTTAAAAGCACATTATTTCATAGCATAATATTTCCAAAAGCCAACACAGTCTCTGTGATGTGAAAAAATAATAAAATGTAAGTTTATTTGCTCTGGCAGAAAAACGTGGTTTTTTTTTTTTTTCTGTTTGTTTTTTTTTAGATGGAGTCTTGCTCTGTCACCCAGGCTGGAGTGCAGTGGTGCCATCTCAGCTCACTGCAACCTCCGCCTCCCAGGTTCAAGAGATTATCCCGCCTCAGCCTACTGAATAGCTAAGACTACAGGTGTGTGCCACCACACCCAGCTAATTTTTGTATTTTAAGTAGAGAAAGGGTTTTTACCACGTTGGCCAGGATGGTCTCGAACTCCTGACCTCAAGTGATCCACTCGCCTCAGCCTCCCAAACTGTTCGGATTACAGGTGTAAGCCAACGTGTCTAGCCAGAAAAATAATTTTCAAAGATGGATTCACTTATCTTGACTCCCCTGAGTAATAAAGGGTCCAACACCAAAAAGGGCCCAACAACTTTTAAAAAAATCTACTCCCTCATTTTTATAGGTTAGAAATGTACCCTAATTTAAACTTTTCTTCATTTGTCAAGTTTACAAGAAATGTGGTAATTGCTCTAAATTATTGCATTAGATATGTAAGGATGGCAAAAAAGTACAATTAAGCTTTATTTCAAATATTTCATTTGTATTATTTTTACTATGCACAATAGCTAAATTTGAAATTACATGTAGGAGCAACTGCTCTACAAAAACTAGTATGTGCAAGAAAAAAACTGTGGAAACATAGAAGAATCATTTCCTTTGTTTAAATTACATTTTGATTTTAAAAATTACTGTTTAATCTGAAGAACGAGGTTAAACATTCTAAATTTAATTGTACTGAACATGGATAAGACACTTCAATTAGAAATTATGTATTCATAATACTATCTGTGTCCCAAACCCAAGACAGTGTAAGCATTCCAGATTCTTTTTTTTTTTTTGAGGAGGAGTCTCGCTCTGTCGCCCGGACTGGAGTGCAGTGGCCGGATCTCAGCTCACTGCAAGCTCCGCCTCCTGGGTTTATGCCATTCTCCTGCCTCAGCCTCCCTAGTAGCTGGGACTACAGGCACCTGCCACCTCGCCCGGCTAGTTTTTGTATTTTTAGTAGAGACGGGGTTTCACCGTGTTAGCCAGGATGGTCTCGATCTCCTGACCTCGTGATCCGCCCGTCTCGGCCTCCCAAAGTGCTGGGATTACAGGCTTGAGCCACCGCGCCCGGCGCATTCCAGATTCTTTTAGTATTTTCCCATCTAGAACAGGTAACCTTTATTATGCTTTGGGAGATTCACTGAATTTAATTAATTAGGGGTGTGTGTGTGTGTGGTGTGTGTGTGTGTGTGTGTGTGTGTGTGTATTTATTTATTTATTTTTGAGATGGAGTCTCGCTCTGTCACCCAGGCTGGAGTGCAGTGGTGTGATCTCGGCTCAATGTAAGCTCCGCCTCTCGGGTTCGTGCCATTCTCCTGCCTCAGCCTCCCAAGTAGCTGGGACTACAGGTGCCAGCCACCACACCCAGCTAATTTTTTTTTTTTTTAGTAGAAATGGGGTTTCACCGTGTTAGCCAGGATGGTCTCGATCTCCTGACCTCGTGATCTGCCTGCCTCCGCCTCCCAAAGTGCTGGGATTACAGGCATGAGCCACCGCACCCGGCCTTTTTTTTTTTTTTTTTTTTTTCCTTGAGACAGAGTCTGGCTCTGTTGCCCAGGCTGGAGTGCAGTGGCATGATCTTGGCTCACTGCAACTCCCCCTCCCAGGCTCAAGCGATTCTCATGCCTCAGCCTCTCGAGTAGCTGGGACTACTGGTGCTTGCCAGCACACTCAGCTAATTTTTGTATTTTTTAGTAGAAGCAGGGTTTCACTGTATTGGCCAGGCTGGTCTGGAACTCCTGACCTCAAGTGATCCACCCGCCTCAGCCTCCCAAAGTGCTGGCATTACAAGCGAGAGCCACCATGCCCGGTCAATTAGCTGTGTTTTTTAAGGCTTAGTTCACATTTGTGCAAATAGTTCTTTAATTAAACCAGAAAAGCATATCATTCTCCAAAGGTAGATGAAGGCTAAAGATCTCCAAAAAGTACCATCAACTGACACCATCACTAGAAAACTTTCCTCACAATAGAAACAATTCATCTCTTTAAGATAGAAAATATTTTAATTTCTGAAATTGGTAACTTTGCTTATTAAGGGCTTAGTTACTAGTTTCTAAAATACACTAAAAACAGCTATACACATGTTGATGAATGTGTGTTTTCTGGGGAACCTGTATAAAAATGAAAACATGCTTACTTCTACAGCCAAATCTTTATCCTAATTTCAGCTTACTAGAAATCAATCACTAAATTTACAAACCAAAATATTAGAGTAGACAAATAATTTTACACAAATCTGGTCAGGTCCAAGTTAAGAAGGAAGATAAAAGAGATTTGAAATAAATATTCTACATTGTTCTTCCAAAAAAGTTTCCTTTCTGTCTCTTGGAATCTAGTCATGAAGAGAAACAGAAAGAATAAAGGCTATAAAGCAGTCATTATGGTGTTCACTGAGTTTAAAATATAAACTGATGCCAAGCCCAGGTAGCACAGGCAGTGCATGTATATGTGTGTATGACCTACGTATATATGTTTATATCTGTGTGTATACATACAATGTACAACATATGTTCTATCTGGAAATTAATGGGCTTCACTAAAAACTAATGTACCACCCACTGTGTTGGCTTTTATTCTACAAATATGAACACATATAAGATCAATAGTCACTAATTAGCTCTAATTTCAACAGGAAGCTCTCCCTCCTGCAAGGCTTCTAAACAGGTACCTCTGGTGTGACTTAGGGTTCATGAAAGGAAAAGGGTAGCCTAAATGACAATCCTCCTGGAACATTCGGCTTTTTTTTTTGGAGATGTAATTAACACATACTATATAAGTCATGTTTTTAAAATGTGCAATGTAATGATTTTAGTATATTCACAAAGTTGTGCAATCATCACTACTTCCTAATTCCAGAAGATTTTCATATGTCAAGTTTTAAAATTTAAATTTATACTAACATTATTTCATTTCTTTCTTTGTGGTTGAGATTTAAGTGTTGAATAAAGGTGACTATAGTGATATAACCTGAGCATGAAGATATTTACATATGTCATAAAAATAGACATCAAACACATGTTTACATAGATATAGCAAGAAATATGACTGTTGAGAGCTACATCTACATTGTTGGATCTTTAATCCCACCTCCAGGTTCCCTGTGATAGCCCTTTTACATATGCCACCATGTCTAAGAGAAATAGTATTGAACTGAAATATCTCTTAAAATATCTTATTATATAACATATGTGGGCTTTAAAAAATAAATTTCCAGGCCGGGCGCGATGGCTCAAGCAAATCCCAGCACTTTGGGAGGCCGAGACGGGCGGATCACAAGGTCAGGAGATCGAGACCATCCTGGCTAATATGGTGAAACCCCGTCTCTACTAAAGAATACAAAAAACTAGCCGGGCGACAAGGCGGGCGCCTGTAGTCCCAGCTACTTGGGAGGCGGAGGCAGGAGAATGGCGTAAACCTGGGAGGTGGAGCTTGCAGTGAGCTGAGATGCTGCCACCGCACTCCAGCCTGGGCGACAGAGCCAGACTCCGTCTCAAAAAAATAAATAAATAAACAAATAAATAAATAAATTTCCCACAACCTTGCTAACTCTCTTGTCATATGGCAAGCTAGGGTGTGGAAATGACTTTTCAAGCAATATAGATTATAATGTTGAGGAGGGGCTGTCACTGAACTGGTGCAAGTTCTCACTCAATGCCCTTCAAGATGTTCCCAAGTCAGTCTTTAAGAGTTTACATTAACTGGGTTCCCAGTCCAAGATCTATGAATTATAAAGTGCTCATTCCCAGGACAGAGATCTTATTCTTCACAGGATTAAATTTAGAAGATGTAAAAGGTATTTTCTAACTTTGCTACTTTAATTAAGATAATTATAATATGGCTTCTTAAACTACATATTGATCATCTTAAAAACCAAATATGTTGATGGTTAGAAACTTATGTTGTTGACTGCCACCTTGAAGGTGTAATTATAATCTAAGAACTATAAATTTGCCAAGTGTATTACCAGGACAAATGCCTAGACATTATTAAAAGAGTGTAGAGACATTAGATGAATGTACTGACAAGTTACCACAATAATCTAAAAGAAATAGCGATAGAGGGTATCAGATAAGTGCAAATAAGAAGCAACAATAGTTGAACTTAAAAAGTAATGCCTGCTTTCAAAACAAAAAGTTTACTCCTACTTTAATCTCTCAATAAAAACTATACACATTGATAATCTTACATGCTATAAGTAATTTAAAAATAATGTACATCTTACTATTAATGTATACATACCTGCTTTGGCACAAAAAACGATGTAAGACACAATAACAAGTTCAATTCCAGCCTAATTTTAAATGTACAAGTTTGGTCTTCCATTTCTCTCTTACTTTAAAGCATTCTTCACAGAATTTATTCACAACAATGGTAGTAATAAGAAAATCAGAATGATGTTAGCAAAAGGAGAGCTTCATTCTGGATGCTTAATAATAGTTTATAATTACCACCTTCCAGCCTTTCTAAAGCAGCATGCCATGTGATTTACATTAAAAGTTGGTTTTATTGAGGGGATGTTGGTGGTGAAAATTAGCTTCAAATGTTATCTGTAAACATCTTATCTGTTAATAATTACCTGCTATAGAAGTATGTGGGATTTTATCATCAGATCTTGAACCACTTCTATAAGCAAGGGGAGATTATTAGTTGGCAATACTTGAGAAAAATGGGAACAATCAATAAGGGACTAGAGGGGAAGACCCACATAAGTTGGCATTATTCTAGTAATAATTGCATAATTTGTAGTAGTAGGCTTCATCAAATAACAGCCATTTATTGAATGCAACTATAAGCTGAGTCCTTAACATACAGCATCCCTCATCCTTGTAATAATCCACCAAGGAAGCAGATACACTGTATCTTTTACAGATAAGGAAGAGGTTCAATAACTAGTCCAAGACGCTGAATGGTGGCAGAGGGATTAAAACCCTCAATATAGAGTCCAAATCCTGTGCTCTAAAAAAATGAGCAAGATTTGAGTTCAGATCTGTCTGACTACAAAATCTACATACTCCTACCATGTTCCTCTGTACACATCCTGTGTTATTCAATTCAGCAACAGAGATAAGATATTCTGTGTGACTATGCTGCCTATGTCCAGCTCTGACCACATAAAGATAACTCTAGTTACAAAAGTGGAAGTCATCCCAATGTGGGTGATTTAATTAATAATGTCACACAGTCCATTTATTGGCAGGACATTTCGGCACTGCTGCTTAGTGCTGAAAATACAGTATTCTTTTATCTTAGTATACTGATGTGGAGGGAGAAGGAGCTATTATGTATCTGTATGAGCCTGAAAAATTAAAGCATGTTGAAGAGAGACAATATTTTACTTGGAAAAAAATAAGTTGGAAATAAGTGTTTCCCAACATTGCATCCTGGGAACAGTGTTGCTAATTACCACTGAAGAGATTCACAATTAATGAACATATTAAAATGAAATTCTTTTGATTCTGAAACTTCATACTATAAGTCAAATATCACTGTTGTTCAAAAATTCATCTGTGGAAATAAATGTTGCAACAAACACCATTACTGTGCTCAATATACCTTTGTGATTTTTATTTTTCCTTCCAAGTGAGTTGGTATTTTTAACATTTGCTACAGATAGAGGCAAGTTTGAAACATCCTTGTGTCAGTCTTGGAACAGTTCACCTGCTACAAGTCTTTGTGGATATGACCATGCACAGCTAAAACAGTACTTTGCCATTTTTCCTTTTTGTTTCATTTTTGAAAGTAGAAAGCCACTTTCTTTTTCCCCTCTTTCTCTCAGCTTCTTATGAAGATTCCCAGTATAAATGCAACAGCTGGAGTTACCTACAAATATACAAACTGAAAGAAAAGAAATATTATGGTTGGCTATTTGGGAATCTCCTGAAATGAAAACATACCTGGACAGTTAGCATGATCAGAGAGTGTCTAAATCAATCGAGGAGGAACAGAGGGAATTGAACTTGCCACAACTGCTGCTTTAAGTAAAAAAAAAAAGAAAAAAAAAAAGGTACTTTACTGGGATTGGTGGCTCGTGCTTGTAATCCCAGTTACTTGGGAGACTGAAGTGGGAGGATTGCTTGAGGCCAGGTGTTCAAGATCAGCCTGGGCAACACAGCAAGACTCAGTCTCATTTAAAATAAAAAAGAAGGTACGTTGATAGGTGCAACATATTTCTCATACCTTGTATCTGTCCATTGGGTCTTCCTGTTGCAGCTGACTCTCTCGCATCGTCTGATATTCTTTCTCATATTTCTTCAGCTTCTTGGTTGGTACCTGCAGGGATTTGAGGAAAACCATGTTAGACAAGGGCGCCATTTATGAAAAAACATTCAGATGTGTTTGCTAAATTTCTGGCATTCTAAGGGAACATGCCCACCTCAAAGTTAGGAGAAAAATACAGACTCCAGAGTAGGGGTTGGCAAACTTTTCCTGTAAAGGTCCATGCAGTATATATTTTAGGCCTTGTGGGTCATATAGTCTAGGTTGCGAAGATTCAACTCTGTCATTATTCCACAAAACCTGCCATGAGTGATACCTAAACAAATGAGTCTGGCTGTGTTCCAAGAAAACTTAATTTACAGAAACAGGCTACAGTTTGTCCACTTCTAAAATTGCTGATGTCACAAACTTCTCTTGTTAATGTATTTAATAGTGCTATTAATTTTAACTTTCTTAAGTATAATTCACTCATATCCTTCTATTATGTTTAAAATGAAAATTATTATGTTATACAAGTAAAAAATTTAGCTACAAGAAATGTTCTAAAATGGCCTGGGCATGGTGGCTCATGTCTGTAATCCCAGCACTTTGGGAGGCTGAGGCAGGCGGATCACTCGAGGTCAGGAGTTTGAGACCAGACTGGCCAACATGGTAAAACCCCATCTCTACTAAAATTAAAAAAATTAGTCGGGCATGGTAGTGGGCATCTGTAATCCCAGCTACTCTGGAGGCTGAGGCATGAGAATTGCTTGAACCTGGGAGGCTGAAGTTGTGATGAACCAAGATTGCACCACTGCACTCCAGCCTGGGTGATAGAGCGAGACTCAGTCTCAAAAAAAAAAAAAGAAAAATATTCTAAAACGGAGTTAGTATACTGAAAGGTTTTAGTGTTTGACAATGAAAACTCAAATATAGAATCATTGTGCTGTATGAGATAATAGAAAGTCATCTAAACAACTCATTTATTTCTTGTGAAAATTATGTCATCCACAAAAGACAGTAGTTTACTCTTTTCTGAAAAAAGACTAGAATCCTATGGACTCTTCAAATTTTAAAAATAGACAAATAAGCACAGCATAGTATAAAAGCCCTCAATAAATAGATATTTAACCTGTCTTAGGGGACAGTGGTGCACATCTACAGTCCCAGCTACTTGGGAGGTTGAGATGGAAGAATTGCTTGAGTGGACAAGTTCCAGGCTGCAGTGCACTATGACGGCCACTTACTCTAGCCTGGGCAACAGAATGAGACTCAGTCTTTTAAAACAAACAAACAAAAAAACTCTCCTAGCCTCAGTTTCTTCATCTATAAAATAGCAGGTAAACAAAATTTCTACCTCATAATGGTGTCGGGAGAATTAAATGAGTTAACAGAGAGGTATCTAAAACAATGCCTGGTTCATGGACATTTTTAAATTTTTTTAAAAACAAGTATTCAATCAAAATTAAGGTATTAGAACTTATTCTGTTCCATAATACATATTAAATATACTTGTAGTCTTTCTTTGGACAAAGTTATAGAATTCCTTTACTTATTTATTTTATTTTAACTTTTGTAGAGGTGGGTCTGGCTATGTTGCTGAGACTGGTCTCAAACACCTGGGCTGAAGTGATCCTCCTTCCTCAGCCTCCCAAAGCACTGGGATTACAGGCATGAGCCACTGTGCCTAGCCCATGATTCCTTCAAACATCAAAACCTTTCCTTAATGTTTTTGTTTGGTTTAAGATTACAAACATGCTATGTTGCAAACTTCTTGCAGATTCTGAGAAGGAAAGGATGACGTGTTGCCCTCGGTACCTGCCATAATACCTAGTGGTATTTGGCTCATACTAGGCCCTCAACAGATTGTTTCTTGTTGAGTTTAAAATATGGTATTTAGAAAACATATACATATGAGTGAGAGAGCAAAAGAGAATGGAAAACACCTAGCATGAATATAAAATTATCTCACAATTTCCTTATTTTCATTAAAATGAGGACAGTATTAATTCTCTGGCATCTGGCCAAATAATTTGTTACATAAAAACAAAGACACCAGGTGTCATTCCCATCTTATTCTAATTACTTTGTTTTTCCTATCCAGGAACACTATGAAGTACTATAATTATCAGCTTCCGACCACAATTGGGAAGTTTCACAAACTCAGTTCAAACCTGATAGATGACACAAACCAGTCAACAACCACATTATGAAAATATTCATCTGGCTGATGAGGGAATGTCTCCCCAGCCAAACAATGAGTGAGGACATTTCCCAGGGTGAAACTGAATTGCAAAACCACTGCTGAATACTGTTATAAGAAACACGAATCCTTTATTACTCCATCTCCAGAGACCTCTAACAAGTATACTGTGACCAACTAGAGTGCAATAGAAAGGAAAGCACCAGCTGCCAACTGTGTAGCCTCACAGATCATTAGATAAACAAGGGAAATATACACGATCATATGTTAACAAAACAACAATGACATTATTTTTCTTGGCTTTGATAGTCTCAACTTCTTTCAGTTTTATTTTCTCTATATACTTTAATCATACACTGAGAAAAACCAAAAATAGACTCTGAAGATGAAGTTGTAAATCACTAGCACTAAAATAGTCCTGGAGTGATAGAAAGAGGGGAAGCTTCAAGGTTTTCAGGAGTGACAAGGTGTCTCCAATGTTTCCCTAGGACCAGATGCAAGGGCAAGGGCCAAAGGTATTGTTAGGAGAGAGCCTACTCCTGGAGCCATTTTCCCACCAGATCAGAAGTATTTCAGTATTTTTACTGCAGGAATACCATACCACTGGACACCAGGCTGAGTATTAGTTCCATGTGGAAGTATTTTCTACATGGTTCTAAAATGGATCCAGTCACCAGTGACTGAATTACATACTGGAAGCTTGTGCTTAGAGAATTCTGAAACCATATTTTTAAACTTCAAACTATTACATATTTTTTTTACATGTAAGAGAAAAAAATATTCTTTTAAAAAGATATTTTTACGTGTCCTTTTAAAAGTCATTTTTACTACTTATATTAAGAGGTTCATTTCAAAGTGAAATATTAAAAAAAAAAAAAGGCAATAACACTCTCAATAAGCTAATCCTTTCCCATCTGGCTGAGATTCTGGGATATTTGGCTTCATCTTGTTCAGGGAAACAGAGCAGGTTCCCAGAACAATATGTTGCTAGGAAACCTTCCAAGCTTATTTATCTTGTGCTGTGGGGTGATACTGAGCATCCACCTGTGTGACTGGCACAACATGAAAGAGAGGAAAAGGGTGGAGAAGGAAGAGACAGGAGAGCTGATATGAAACACTTGTTATTTATGAGGTAATCAAAGAAAATAGATTTTCAGTTTTTAAAACCGTATTTCAGGACAAACTTGATTTTATTTTAGGGAATACTGAATGGGATACAGAAGTTTGAAATTTTTCTTACTGGAGAAAGAAATTTAAAAACATCTTCAGGGCTGGGCGCAATGGCTCACGCCTGTAATCCCAGCATTTTGGGAGGCCGAGGCAGGCGGATCACCAGGACAGGAGATTGAGACCATCCTGGCTAACACGGTGAAACCCCGTCTCTACTAAAAATACAATAACAAAAAAAAATTAGCTGGATGTGGTGGCGGGTGCCTGTAGGCCCAGCTACTCAGGAGGCTGAGGCAGGAGAATGGTGTGAACCCAGGAGGCAGAGCTTGCAGTAAGCCAAGATCGCGCCACTGCACTCTAGCTTGGGTGACAGAGTAAGACTCTGTCTCAAAAAAAAAAAAAAAAAAAAAGAACCACCAGTCCTTTTAAATGTCTACCTAATGTTGAGGTCCTGTTCCACCAACTGTCCATGCTCTGTCCTTCCAGTATTTCCTAAGTTCAAGAAATGTTCTCAAAGAATATGTAACTGTTTTATGTGCGCAACTAATGATGAGCATTCACTACTTTGAAATGGTATTAGTAACGGGCAAACATACAAATAGAAAAAGAAAAAAAGAAAGGATATCCATTCATGGCAAGACAACCCCTAACAAGTATGATAGCAGTCATTTAAATAATCAACCAAGGCTTGACACTGCAGGCTTGGCACTACATTTGGCAGCATTTACAGACAGAACCAGTGTTTTCACCTTTTAAATAGTTTATAATGTTTATATTTCACACTGTGCTTGGCCCTGACATTGAAATTCCTAACATAAATATCCATTTACAGAGAAAGAGTAAATTGAAGCTGGAGGAACCTTTGGAGACTACTTGTCTGGTACAATCCCTTCTTTGGGATGAAGAAACTGAATAAATGTGGCTAGAGTCTTGGACAGAGCCACCTGATTGCAGCAGAGCAAATGGGAGTCTGGGTGGATCCACTGCCTCTATGGCCTGCACTCTACTCCTTCTGGGTACTGGGCCACCTCTCAGATGCAGGGTTTCCCAAACTTTAGTCATTCGGATACCACTTTCATTATTTTTGCCATAACCATACACATTGTACTATGTTTTTTCTTTTTTATTTTTATTTATTTATTTTTATTTTTTGAGATGGAGTCTCACTCTCTTGCCCAGGTTGGAGTGCAGTGGTGCGATCTTGGCTCACTGCAACCTCTGACTCCCAGGTTCAAGTGATTTTCCTGCCTCAGCCTTCCGAGGAGCTGGGACTATAGGCATGCACCACCACGTCTGGCTAATTTTTGTATTTTTAGTGGAGACAGAGTTTCACCATGTTGGTCAGGCTGGCCTTGAATTCCTGACCTCGGGTGATCCACCTGTCTCGGTCTCCCAAAGTGCTGGGATTACAGGCGTAAGCCACCATGTCCGGTTGTAGCCTATTTTTTCTTTAAGTCAGGGGTCTCACTATGTTGCCCAGGCTGGTCTCGACCTTCTACCCTCAAGTGATCTGCCTGCCTCAGCCTCCCAAAGTGCTGGGATTACAGGTGTGAGCCACCATACCCAACCAAAATCAACTAATTTTTTTATATACATTTATTTTCCAAGAAAACATTCCATTTGGAATCAACACAGACAACGGTGGTAGGCAGAAAATGGTCTCCCAGAGATGGCTGAATTCTAATCCCTAGAACTTGTGAATGTGTTACCTTACATGGTCAAATGAATTTTGCAGATGTGATTCAGGTTAAGGACCTTAAGATGGGAAGGTTACTTTAGATTATCTGAGTGGGCCTAGTGAAATCACGTGAGTCATTAAAAGAAGAGAACCTTTCGGGACTTCATTCAGATATCACTACTGCAGAAGGATCAAAGAAATTCTGTGTGGCTTTGAGGACACGGGGGGAGATCCATGAGTAAGGCAATGTAGGCAGCCTCTAGAAGCTTGGAAAAGGCAAGGAAATGGATTCTCCCAAAGAACCTCCAGAAGGGAAGGCAGCCTGGCCAACACCCTCATTCCCAGCCCAGTGACACTCTTATCAGACTTGTACAAAACTATATACTAAAAGATTTATCTTCGTAGTTATTTGTCATGGAAACAATAGGAAACTAAAACAACATATTATAAATAACTACAATTAATTGAGCTACTAAATGTTTACAAACAAAACTCAGTTGAAAGTCTTAACACTTTTGCTTAAGGCAATATAAGAACTCCCCTGCTCTTTATTTTACAACCAACTGCAAATTATGTCAATATAAAGTCAACTATAAACTATTAATCTTATGTTATAAATACCAGAATACTGGGGCTAGGCATGGTGACTCACGCCTGTAATCCCAGCACTTTGGGAGGCTGAGGTGGGTAGATCACAAGGTCAGGAGATCGAGACCACGCTGGCTAGCATGGTGAAACCCCGTCTCTACTAAAAATATAAAAAATTAGCTGGGCGTGGTGGTGGGCACCTGTAGTCCCAGCTGCTTGGGAGGCTGAGGCAGGAGAATGGCATGAACCCAGGAGGTAGAGCTTGCCGTGAGCCAAGATCACTCCACTGCACTCCAGCCTGGGCAACAGAGTGAGACTCCATTTCAAAAAAAAAATACATACATACATACATACATACATACATACCAGAACACCAAACTAGACAGCAAGCAAAAAAATAAAAACAACTCCACCCCAGCCCATGCATAGATTCACTCGGTGCCTTTCTGCTTTCTCCCTCAGATCACTAATGGCAACTGGTTGCACCAGTTGTACCCAGTTCCTGCCAAGGATCTGTGTGTCTGCTGGGTCTGTCCCACAGACCCTGGCCGATGGATGAAATGAGTACTTGGACACAGGTATGCAGTGTAAGAGCAGCTAGGTGACTGCCTGGCTCTAGTCACCAGAAAGCAGCCCCGAGAAGCCGGAGCTACTTGCTTTTATTCGGTGCAGGCACAAATGCCAAAAGCCTGGAGCAAAAACAACCTGTAGGTAATTAACATTTATTGTTCCCCTTTCAGGGAGAATGTCCCCATGGATGATCAAAGGTCAGTTCTTGGTCAACATAAGTAAAAAAGCTTAAGATAAATTCCCCTACACTCTCTTGTACCTACTCCTTGCCCAATGCCTCAGGGTTATAGAAGAGCTGCCTTCAGCTATTCTCCCCTGGGGCTCTGCAGAATCTTCTGACCTTTCAGAAGGTTTGCGTCCTTTCCCTATAGTTTTTCCCCACCACTCTGACTGATCACCCAGTGTCCACTGATATTTTCTATTATGTTTCATTGTAATTCCACAATTATTTCTCAGACACTCTAAAATGATTTCATAATCAGCAGTCTGAAGGACACTGCACAAAATGAAATGGGCTTTTTCATCTATTCCCCCCATGATAATACTCAGAGGGTTATAGTTCTACATCACTGGAGAAGCTTTATTAACTCTACTTATCACCAATACCCTCACCTGTCATTACAGATGAGAGGGGGTCCTTGTCAGCTGTTATCAGGAAATACAAAGAAAAGAGCTTAATGAGTTTGAGGCAAAGGGGAGTGGTAGGGGAATGGCGAGGGAGTACTAAACAGTGACCTTCAATAACAGTAAAAGAGCACAATAATTACTCATTTGCCTTACTCTTTCTCAGTATTAGTCATGCTGGCCTCAGTTGGAGATATGGGAGGGGAAGACTGAAAAGAATACACCCAACTTTCTTCATTCTCCATGTTTTCTCTCTTCTTCTCATTTAAGGTGTTTATTTCATATTTGCATATATGACTCTTCTCGATTGAATATATATTAATCGTGTTGTATATCAATAATTATTAGATGAATTTACCATAATAATCTTCATCTCACTAATCATATCAACCAGTGATATCACCCTATTTTGCATTTTTACTTTCATATCTGATTTTGAATACTTACTAATATTTGAATTTCACATGCATTAGTTATTTCTTTTTTTAATTTTTTTTTGCACGCCACCACGCCTAGCTAATTTTTGTATTTTTATTTGAGATGGAGTTTCTCCATGTTGTCCAGGCTGCTCTTGAATTCCTAACCTCAAGTGATCTGCCCTCCTCAGCCTCCCAAAGTGAGTTATTTCTAATAAAACTTATTTTGGCCAGGTGCGGTGGCTCACGCTTATAATCCCAGCCCTGTGGGAAGTCAAGACGGGTGGATCACTTGAGTTCAGGAGTTTGAGACCAGCCTGGACAACATGGTGAAACCCTGTGTTTATAAAAAATGCAAAAATTAGCTGAGCATTGTGGTACATGCCTGTAGTCTCAGCTACTTGGGAGGCTGAGGTGGGAAGATCACCTGAGCCTGGGAGGCTGGGTTGCAGTGAGGTAAAATCATGACACTGCACTCCAGCCTAGGTGACAGAGTGAGACCCTGTCTCAAAACAAAACAAATAAAAACATTTATTTGCTTACATATAAGATTTGGTTAAGTTTCCTGATTATCAAACTCAATCTTTTTTTTTTTTTTTTAAGAGACAGGGTCTTGTTCTGCTGCTCAGGCTGGAGTGCAGTGGCGCAATCACAGCATACTGCAGCCTCGAATTCCTGGACTCAGGTGATCCTCCCACCTTAGCTTCCTGAGTAGCTGGGACTATAGGGGCACACCACCATGCCTAGTGTTCTTTTTTTTTTTTTTTTTTTTTGTGGTAGAGCCAGGGTCTCACTATGTTGCCTAGGATGGCCTCAAAATCCAAGGCTCAAGCAATCTTCCCACCTCAGCCTCCCAAAGTGCTGGGATTACAGGTGTGAGCCACCATGTCTGGCCCAAACAAGATCTTTGTACATTTAGGAGTTCAAGGGTTTTGTATATTTAGGAGCTGCAGTGCTTTTCAACACCACAGATCTTAAACTTCGGATCATAATTAACGGAATAATAGAACTCTTAAATAACAAATTTGAAACTCACTATAGTAACTTGAAAAGAACTTATACACAGAAAAGACAGAAATAACAGAATACACATGTAAAGATTTTCCAAGTTGGTCTATGCTCTGTAATATATACGGAATGATCTTTGGCATATCCTGACTTTATGAAACAGTATATTAGTTTTGTGAAAAGTTGTTTTTGCATTTAAGTAGAGAAAAGAACCTGGGCACTACCAGTGCTTCTCAAGGTAAGATATTATTGGCATTTTGGGTGGAATAATTTTTGATGTAGACTATGCTCTCCATTTATGAGCCCATGGCATCCCTGGGCCCATTTATGATTTCACCTATTAAATGTCAGTAGCAGCTGTCTGTCACTGTGACAAACAGGATGCCTACACACCTTTCTAAACCAGGTGTGGATGTTGGGGGCTAGTAGATTTGAGGGGTACATGTTTGAGAAGATATGGGATTCATACTAAAAACCACTGAGCTAAACTATCAATAAAGACAAGAGGAGAGGCCTGGAACAGTGTGCAAGGTTTTTAGCACTGCAATGATATATTCAGACATCCACTTCCCTCTGCTTTGTTCTTGGTTAGCAGTAATTGGCACTAAGTATGGAATTCCTTCATATCAAAAAATTTCCTAACAGTTTTCAGCCTATAATTTAGAAAAATCTGTATTTAATCCTGCCAGCAACTCCATGAGGGAAGTATTATTTGGATTTTACAAATAAGTTGAGGATAGGTAACTTGCCTAAGATCAGAAATAAAATAGTCAGAAATAAATAGTCAGAAATGAAATCTAGTTGGCCTCCAGAACCTGCCCTCTTTAACTACATTGCTCTACTGCCTAGCACCAGATGATTAAAGTAAACCTGCTCAAGAAGCTGACAGTCTAGATACAGTGCCAAATATGTGTTTAGTTATCACCTAGTTTCATAAGTGCAATAACAGATATTTATAAAAGGTACAAAGATGATCAAGGAGAAATTTGTGGGACAGAGGGTTAGAGAGGGAGAAGCACCTCAGTGAGGAGGATTTTCATGACGACTGGTTTATGCAAGCTTCCTTGCCCAGTTAAAACACAGAGCATTTCCCCTGTACTCAGTTTTAACATTGGGTCAGTCACTTGTAAGAGCTATCTTTCAGGGTTTGATGAATCTCCTTCTGTAATTCAGAAGTGAAAGATACAAAAATATTAATTTATGGATGCAAATGCTGGTAAAGTACATCACTGTGTTGTTCTTTTTTAAATGCTGATATGACCCAAGTTAACATTTTCTGAAGTGAAGATTACTGGTGTTCAGTTCAGGTGCCTAGAAAATTAATAGGCCAAAGGTACTAGCCATTATGTGCTGCTCCTGCTCACTTCAGACAATTTCTTAGGATGAATATAAATGATCTCATTTAATATATTAATCAATGGATAAAGAAAAAATAGATATGTAATATAGTATCACTTTCCTTGGAAATTTGGGGGTTGCTGAGAGTTTCTAAGTCAGAGTCACCGTTATTTCTGAAAGGACTTATCAAGATCTGGACATAAAGTGGATCAGTGGCAACCAAAATTCTAACAGTCAGTATGTAGTAGTATAAAGGACTCAGGAAGAAACAGATGAAAAGGAATCAGGAGACGGCATCCAACAAGAGGAGGGACACATCCTATAGGCTTCACTTAATCCTCTTCATAGTGGTCAGCAAAAGAAGTCACTTTGACTTCTTTTAAGCTTTTAGCACTAGGAGGAGAGAGAACATATTAAATAACAATATTTTGCCCCATGTGTCTTGGGTGTCGGGGGGAACCTTCAGATAATCTAAGAGCCTGTAAATGATTATTAGCTGTATTCTAATACTTAAGGAGCATAATGGTTTAAGCGGGTGGGGACAAAGGACATAGTTATCTCTTGCAACTCTAACATAATTTCCAAGGCTTATTATAGACATCAAATTCCTAGGCATTCTCCTCCTGAATTCATACTAACATACAATCTATGGTGCTGTACTTGCTTTAATCTCATCTGACATGTCTAGCTTTCCCAATTACTCAAGCCTAGTGGTGTGCAGACTTGTGACAGGTTCCTGGACCTTTATTCATGAATAATTACATGACATGAGCCACTTTCCAGTGTTTGTGGCTTACTCCAGAATGTAACATGCTCATTAAAGTATCTTTGAGAGCTTCTGAAATACTGATTTGTACTTTATTTGCCACATTCTCGTATAAGCTGTGGTCCCAATGCTGTAGCAATTTTGGGAGACTTGCATTTTACAGAATCTGCTTACCTGTTCATTTTTAATTCCTCATCTTCAGGCCTGTAAATCTAATCTTGTATAATATTTTTGTGGAACTCCTTGGCACTTCTGCTTTAGAGATTTCCTATCAATAAATAATATCTGGAGGTAGAGGAATTTCTGTACTATGTGCTGACAACTCCTAAATTTACAGTTTTCAGCCCAGAACTTCTAAGCTTAGCCTACATATCCAGTTGTGAACTTCCTATCATCATTTGGATGATTCACATTCAAGACATTTAAACCTGGACTGATACCCCACCTTCTACCCACAATTTGTTCTTCTCCCACTGTTCATCTTACATCCAGAAGCTCAAGCCAGAAACCCACAAGTCACCATTGTCTTCTACCCCAGCCAATGCTCAGGCAATCCATCACTAGATTCTATACTGTATGCCTCCAAAATATCTATCTTGCTTTTCTTTGGAACTTCACTGGCAATGCCCAATTCAAGCCATAATCACCTTTCATCACAACTAGTGCCATAAATTCCGAAGTGGACTCCCCATGTTCATAGTTGCTGTACTAAATCTTTTTGCCATTGGGCAGCCAAAGTAATTTTTTTCCAGGATGCAAATCTAACATCATTTTCCTTCCTAACATTTTCCAATTGCTTCCTATTGCACTTAGGATAGAGGAATACTTGGCTCTGCTAGTCCTATAGAATCTAGTCTCTATCTACCTCCCCTTCATTCTCTATGCTTATATTTTGCAAAAGTGTGGTTTGTCCATCTCAGAAAGTACATAAAACTATCCAAATAGGTACAGAAAGCAAAAGGTGATTATGAGAATTTCATGTTGTTTTTAGAACATGAAAACAGTCAGGAAGGACTATTTTTATTTCATCTTTTAAAAAATATTCATGCTTATTTTATTGTAGCACAGGTAGCTACTTTATTTAAAAAGGAATGTACTTTTGTATTGGTGGTATGTATTGGTGGTATGGGCTCACATGGCTTTCATTCACAAGGATCACAATCAAGATTTAAAGACAATCAGTCTCTGCTCCAGCCACACAGGAGTTCTTTTAGTACCTTTACTGCATCATGCCCTCCCCTGCCTCAGGCTTCTGCTGGGATGGATCTAGCACATTCACCCTAAAATTCTGATTCAGAAGGTCTGAGGTGTGATCAGGCACCTCTATCTTTTTAAAAAATCTTAATGTTAATATTTGTGGATACATAGTAATTTTATATATATATGGGGTACATATATATATGGGGTGTGTGTATATATATATATATATGTGGGGTATGTATACACATATATGGGGTACAGGAGATAGTTTGAAACTGGCATGTAATGTGTAATAATCACATCAGGTAAAATGGGGTAGCCATCCCCTCAAGCATTTATCCTTTGTGTTACAAAGAATCCAGTTACACTCTTATTACTATTATTTTTTTGGAGGCAGGGTCTTGCTCTGTGGCCTCAACTGAAGTGCTGTGGCGCAGTCACCGCTCACTGTAGCCTCAACCTCCTGGGCTTAAGTGATCTTCCCACCTCTTAGCCTGTAGCTGGGACTACGGGCACCTGCCACCATACCTGGCCAATTTTTTGTATTTTTTGTAAAGACAGGGTCTCGCTATGTTGCCCAGGCTGGTCTTGAAACCCTGGGCTCAAGTGGTCTGACTTCCTCAGCCTCCCAAAGTGCTGGGATTACAGACGTGAGCCACTGCACCCAGCCCAATTATATTCTTTTAGTTATCTTTAAATGTACAATTAATTATTATTGACTACAGTCATCCTGCTGTGCTATCAAACTCGAGGTCTTATTCATTCTAATTTTATTTTGTTCAAGTACCTTTATATTTACAAAGCTACTCAGGCAATTTTGATGTACTGCCCATCTGAAAAACCACCGAACTAAACCATTAAGTACTAGAAAGGAAGAAGAGACAGGCGACAGAAGCTTTTATGAATTGGTCTGAGAACACAACCACCACTTCCTAGGGGAATATCTATTCTGAGTTTCAAACAACCAATTTATAAATAAATTTTAGGAGAGAAGAAATTTGTAAGATCAGGAAGGACTATTTTAGTGTCCCAAAATATTTCAAGAATCTATTTACATCAGCAGCTTGGATATAAGAATAAAATTAAGTTTTAAAGAAGACAAAAACCATATTCTTCACGCACAATTATTTGAGCAGCAGTTTCTCTTTGATACTCTATTTGGGGTGGTTTAGAAATTAAACAGGCTGGTTGGGCACGGTGGCTTATGCCTGTAATCCCAGCACTTTGGGAGGCCAAGGCGAGCGGATCATCTGAGCTTGGGAGGTTGAGACCAGCCTGGCCAACATGGTGGAACCCCATCTCTACTAAAAATACAAAAAAATTAGCCAGGTGTAGTGGCTCATGCCTATAATCCCAGCTACTCGGGAGGCTGAGGCAGGAGAATCCCTTGAACCCAGGAGGCAGAGGGTGCAGTGAGCCGAGATTGTGCCATTGCACTCCAGCCTGGGTGACAAGAGCAAAACTCCGTCTCAACAACAACAAAAAAAAACAAAAGAAAGAAAGAAATTTGGCCGGGCGCGGTGGCTCAAGCCTGTAATCCCAGCACTTAGGGAGGCCGAGACGGGTCGATCACAAGGTCAGGAGATCAAGACCATCCTGGCTAACACGGTGAAACCCCGTCTCTACTAAAATATACAAAAAACTAGCCGGGCGAGGTGGTGGGCGCCTGTAGTCCCAGCTACTCGGGAGGCTGAGGCAGGAGAATGGCATAAACCTGGGAGGCAGAGCTTGCAGTGGGCTGAGATCCGGCCACTGCACTCCAGCCTGGGCGACAGAGCAAGACTCCGTCTCAAAAAAAAAAAAAAAGAAAGAAAGAAAGAAAGAAAGAAATTAAACAGCCTTGGCTGAGCATGGTAACTCATGCTGGTAATCCCATAATCTCAGCACTTTCGGAGGCTGAGGCAGGTGGATCAACTGTGGTCACGAGTTTGACACCAGCCTGACCAACATGGCGAAACTCACCCCCTCCACCACCTGTCTCCACTAAAAATACAAAATTAGCTGAGTGAAACTCTGTCAAGAAAGAAAGAAAGAAGGAAGGAAGGAAGGAAGGAAAGAAGGAAGGAAGGAAGGAAGGAAGGAAGGAAGGAAGGAAAGAAAAATTAAACAGGCTTGCATTTGAAAACTTTCTCTGTCAAATACTAGCTATATAATTTTATAAGCAATTTACTTAAATCTCTTACTCAGAATTTCAATTGTTTATGTTTTGTAATAGGGTAACACAAACCACTACCATGACCATTTCCTTTAACTGAGCACACAATGCATGCTGCTGCACTGGCCTAAGCACTTAGCACATATATATATATATATTTTTTTTTTGAGATGGAGTCTCGCTCTTTCACCCAGGCTGGAGTGAAGCGGCGTGATCTCAGCTCACTACAACCTCTGCCCCCTGGGTTCGAGTGATTCTCCTGCCTCAGCCTCCCGAGTAGCTGGAATTACAGGCATCCGCCACCACACCTGGCTAATTTTTGTATTTTTAGTAGAGACGGGGTTTCATCATGTTGGCTGGGCTGCTCTCAAACTCCTGACCTCAGATGATCCACCTGCCTCGGTCTCCCAATGTGCCAGGATTACACACATGACCCACAGCGCCCAGCCACCATTTAGCATTTTTTATATTTCTTAAGCCTCACAAAGAAACTGGGCGTTACTATATCCATTTTATAAATTGAGTAAACCAAGAAAGACTAAGTAACACTCATAGACCCCATAATAATGACAGACTCTACAGGCTTTTGTTTTGACAGACTGGGTCTCACTATGTTGCCAGGCTGGCTATGAACTCCTGGGCTCAAGGAGTCCTCCTGCCTCAACCTCCCGAGTAGCTGGGACTACAGGTACATGCCTCTGCACCCAGCGACCCAAAAGGTCTTTTTGACACCAAAGTTAAAGCCTTAATCATACAGTGTTACGTGACTATCATCTACATTGCCTGTCATCTAGCCAACATGCATAGGACCTTTGATAAGCCTCATCAGTAGCCTGCAGCAGTTAACTGAGCTAATCAACTCAATGATGGAGATGCCGTTACCACACAAATGAGAGATAATGAACCTAAGATACTTGCCACATTACCAGCCATAAGTTAGGAGATTTAAAAAAAAAAAGAGAGAGAGAGAGAGATGGCCAAATAGACTCTGGGGTGGTTGAATCAGGAATTTAACTCTGGGAGAAGCCTGCTTAAAATTCCATAAAGTCTTAACTGGGGGCAAACTGAAAATAATATATTTTTCCTCCTCTCACCGCCTTCTGAAAAAAAAAAGCATTGAGAGCATAAACCACTCAGAAGATTTACAGCTTACAGCAGATCACCTTAAGGTACTGGAATCAGTCAGTGCTTAGATGGAACATTTTTTGAGGCCTACATCTTCACTGAGAGTGCCCTTATTTTCTATTTCCTATTCTTCCTTGTTTCTTTCTGTGCTCACTGCATCCCATACGGATTTGTACAAATGATGCTGGGTTCTTTTCTTCACCCACATGTAACAGTTGCTGCTGGATCATAACCATTCCTTCTATTGGTTTTAAAATCTGTTTTTCTCAGATTCTTTACACTTGAAGGAAAGAAAAAAGGACATTTAGCCTGTTTTTCTTTTAAGCAATAAAAATTCTTCTCTCACTGTATTGATTATTCTCCATGTGGGGCTAAATTATGGAAATTCTGATTCTTTTCCTCTTTGAAAAAATTAAGAAGCAATAATACCAAGTTAGTATACCATGCTGGATGTTTTTTATTACTTTTGGGGGAGGTGCTCAAAATCCATTGTAAATCTCAAGTAGAAATCCATTTCTAAATGAGTTTTTGGTTAGAAATTTATCACTTACACATTTTAGTACAGTATTTGGAGAGGAATGGAATGACTACCAAGCACTAAAAATTAAGACAGTAAGATGGCATGCATTAAATCTGGTTCCATGTTGAATTGTATTGGTCTGATTTCAGGGAGTAGAATAACTAGATATAGTTCCAAAACTGGACCACAGAAAGCTGGTACAGCTATGCATTCAGAGTGAGTTAATTAAGCTTATTTAAACACAGACAATAAGAGAAGAGAGAAAGAATGATGGGAAAACCAAGTAGGTCACTATTCTCTATTATTATCAAGTGCTAACTTCATTATAATAGTACTGGCCTTTCCACCATAAAATGCTAAGAAACCTGAAACACTACTTTTATGTCAGTTGTCGCTGGCAATTAGGTCAAAAATAAATACATATCGGCCGGGCGCGGTGGCTCAAGCCTGTAATCCCAGCACTTTGGGAGGCCGAGACGGGCGGATCACGAGGTCAGGAGATCGAGACCATCCTGGCTAACACGGTGAAACCTCGTCTCTACTAAAAATACAAAAAACTAGCCGGGAGAGGTGGCGGGTGCTTGTAGTCCCAGCTACTCCGGAGGCTGAGGCAGGAGAATGGTGTAAACCCGGGAGGCAGAGCTTGCAGTGAGCTGAGATCCGGCCACTGCACTCCAGCCTGGGAGACAGAGCCAGACTCCGTCTCAAAAAAAAAAATAAATAAATAAAATAAATACATATCGCTTGCTAAAAATACAAGAGGCAGAAGGCTATAGACATTTATGCTCTAAGAAATTTAATTTGAAACTAATGTATAAGACAACCTGAGTAAATATGACTTTAGAGAGATTCAACTTTACTATACCAGACTATATAAAGGACAGTGGAAAAGAAAAATGGGGAATTTTACTGTATTCATCTACCTATAAAGACAGTAAGTAAAACTGGTTAAAAGTCACCACCAGTAATATTAAATTGCATGAAGATTGTCCTGACTTTATTTTTTTTTTAATTTTTTGAGGCAGGGTTTTGCTCTGTTGCTCGGGCTGGAGTGCAGTGGTGCAATCACAGCTCACTTCAGCCTTGACTTCCCAGGTTCAAGCGATCCTCTCACCTCAGCCTCCCGAGTAGCTGGGATTACAGGTGTAAGTCACCACACCTAGCTAATTTTTTGGTAGAGGTGGGGTTTCACTGTGTTGCCCCAGCTGGTCTTGAACTCCTGGGCTCAAGTGATCTGTACACTTTGGCCTTCCAAAGTGCTAGGACTACAGGTGTAAGCCACTACACCTGGCCTTGCATTGCCATTTTTATACATCAAACTTTTTAGCTTGGGAAGAAAAGCTTATCCATACAACTTTGCTTTCTTTCTTTCTTTTTTTTTTTTTTTGAGACAGAATCTTGTTCTGTTGCCCAGGCTGGAGTGCAGTGGCGTGATCTTGGCTCACTGCAAGCTCCACCTCCTGGGTTCAAGAGATTCTCTTGCCTCAGCCTCCTGAGTAGCTGGGATTATAGGCCCACACCACCATGCCTGGCTAATTTTTTTATACTTTTAGTAGAGACAGGGTTTTGCCATGTTGGCCAGGCTGGTCTTGAACTCTTGACCCCAAGTGATCCGCCCACTTAAGCTTTCCATAGTGTTGGAATTACAGGCGTGAGCCACTGCATCTGGCCACAACTTGGCATTTCTAAAAATGATTTATTCACTCACTCTTTCAACAAGTATTTATTTACTATTTACTATGTAGCAGGCAAAGCCATCCTGGAACAAAGGCACAGTCTATCCCCTGGAGGAGTTTACAGTCCGGTGGGGAGAAAGTCTTCTTTTTTTTTTTTTGAGATGGGAGTCTTGCACTGTTGCCTGGGCTGGAGTGCAGTGGCATGATCTTGGCTCACTGCTACCTCCACATCCTGGGTTCAAGGGATCCGCCTGCCTTAGCCTCCTAAATAGCTGGGATTACAGGTGCCTGCCACCACATACAGCTAATTTTTGTATTTTTAGTAGAGACCAGGTTTCACCATGTTGGCCAGGCTGGTCTCGAACTCCTGACCTCATGATCCGCCCACCTCAGCCTCCCAAAGTGCTGGGATTACAGGCATGAGCCACCACACCCAGCCTGGGAGAAAGTCTTAAAAGAAATAATCACAATTTAAATAAATACTGTATTTACAAAGTAAGTTAAGTACTCTGAGGGAGAAGAAAAGATGGAGGGATACTAATACATGGCTCTAATTTTTATTGCTTCTCTGAGGAATGACAATGAAGCTGAGCCTTGAAGAGTAGGGTAGCCAGTGAGGATTCGGGAGAAAGGGTGTTCCAGGCACAGGGAACAATGAGCACAGGATGAAGAAAAGCAAGACTGGCTACACAATTTGCAGGCTCAGTGCAAGATAAAAATTGAACACAAAAACTAAGAATTTCAAGCTAGTGATAGAGCATTCAACCAAGTATGGGGACCTATGTGACTGCACAGGTCACACACACATTAAGCCAGTTTTGGAAAAAGATGCATGTTTAAGGGACGTAAGGCCAGTTGCTGGAGCACAGTGAGGGGAAGGAATGCTAGCTGAAGAGTATGAGAGGTACACAGGAACCAGTCCAAGGTGCAGGGCCTCCAGGGACCAACCTCACAGAGGTTCATAGTTTCCTGAAATAGTTAGCAAAGAGCTATTGTGTAAGCAAGGCTGTTATGTAATCATTCTGCTGGGTGCTGAGAGGAAGACAAAGAATAGAGTTTCTGCTTTTAAGGAGCTTACAAATAATTATTTAATTTAGGGTAGAATGTGACAGGTTCCACAAGAAAGGTGTAAGCACCAATATGTGGGGGCTTCAAGGGATGAAGATGACTCAGTTGGAAGTGGAGAACTGCAAAGCACACAGACAGAAGAACTGCACACTGACTGAAATTAGCATACTTCTGCCGTTGGAGCTATGATTTAACCATATCACTGCAGAAATAGCAAGCACATCCAGCACTTCCCATGTGCCAGGCACTGAGTGCTATACGCTTTACATGTATTAATTCATTTTAGCCTCACATCTCTGCAGTAGGTGCTATTCTATCATTTTCATTTTACAGAAGAAGAACAAAGGCACAGAAACGTTAAATAGCTTGTCCAAGGCCACATAGCTAGTAAAGTGGGGATTAATTTGAATCCAGGCAGTCTGGGTTTAACATCCTTGCTTTGAACTATTATACTATACTATCATTTTACTAACATTAAGTGTTTTATTTGGCTTTGTTTTTTAAATCTATGTGCTATAATTGCACCTCCTTCACTTTTCTCCTGGTGTACTTGGTTAGTTATATATACACTGCTTAAAATTGGCTGGGAAATACAGAATAAGAGAAATAATTGTCCTAAATATTTGTACTTCTTTATTATCTAGAGCCAGAGTTGGCCGAACAGCAGTATGAAATACATTTAGGTGTGAGTTTCTGAAAGAAGACAACATAGACAGCACTACTTTCCTCTGCTGCTGGCGTCAGTCCCAGTGTGTCTTTGCACCGATGGCTAACTAGAGCCATGCAGTTATGGACAATTACTACTGACTCCCTTAGAACTATGAACAGTGAATTAATGGAACTCTAAGAACTCACACATTGGCTCCCAGTGTCCCTATGACCCAAAGCTGGATCTGTTCCTTACAGAATTGGTAAGTACATGTATGTGCTCATTATAACAAATATCTACTGTGTACAAGGCACTGTGCCACACGCTATGTGGGATACAAAGAAAGTTATGACACAGTCCTTTCATCAAGAAACTTACAATAAATTTTAAAATTTTGTTAATGCCATAATAGAAATATAAGCCTCATTCTATGATGGTGCAGAGGAGAATGAGTTCACAAATCCATCAGGAAATTTAGGATAGACCTTAAGGAAGAGATAGCATGTAAGCATTGTCCCGGAGGGAGGTTTTGTTATTGACCATTCCGAAATGTCAGGGGATTTTTTGTTTTGTTTTGTTTTGGTTGGGGAGAAGGAGGGTATATATCAGTGCCTCCAAAGACCGAAGACAGGCGTGGCCATAGGTCTCCTCACTACCTTTCTACCAGGTAGAAAGCATCTTCTGTTAGGTGATAGTCAACAGGCCCAAACAGTCCTCTGCCTCGGGTGCAGGCATTAGGCTGTCTGGCTTGCTAGAATCTTATGTGCAATTCATGCAGGGCCAGAGGAACTGTATGGTATTTCTAACCAGTCCAATGTGAAATTATTTCTGGCATCCTTTATGATAACTAGAAAACCCTCTGGTGTAGATTTAAAGATAAGCAGGTTAAATTTACAGTAGTTATCTCCTGATTAGGGTCTTTCCAATGCCAAACAACTACCCTTACACTATGTATTCCCGTATCAGTGTGTTTGAAATGTTAATCAATCATGTCCAAGGTGTAGACTAACTAACACGTTGTGTAGACTGGGGTGTTTTAATGTAAATTACAGACAGTGTTACAGTAGAGTAGGGCTATGAGAGGGGTATAGGGAGGGACAAGATGTTTCAGATGGAAGCAACAACTCATTATTGCTTCTATCTTTCCTCATTCCTAAAGGAAACTTCTGTAAGCAAAGGCATGGAGCTACAAAATGTGGGCCTACTAAATGTGCTAAGCAGTTCTGTTTGTTTGGGTGAGGAGCTACATGACCTGGCACAAGGTACCTGCAGAGTAGGCCGGAAAGAATACACTGAAGCCAGATTGAAGACTGTCTAGGTTGCTGCCAATCGCTGAAAGCATGAACCTATTTTGGTAGTTGCTAGCTCAGTGACCATATTTTCTGAAATAAAAACCAGGCAGATGGTCTTAACAGATGTTTGCATCCATTCTGGATATGAGAAGCAATTTGGAATATGAAAGAACCTAAAATACTAAAAGTTTTTGGATTGTTTTGGTAGCAGGCTTATGAGGCAGAATATTTGACGTTAGAACTGTCTTTTAAAAGAAAAGTCTTGTCACAATGATGTGAAGAGATCACTGAGGTTTTAAAATAGTAAAAGGATCAAGATTGTGTTTTTACAAATATGAATCTGGAAATCATGTATATGCTAAAGCAGAAGGGAAAATAAAGCAAAGAAGAAAGCGTTAGGTGCGGTGGCTCATGCTTGTCATTCTAGTATTTGGGAGGGTGAGGTGAAAGGATCACTTGAGCTTAAGAGTTCAAGACCAGCCTGGGCAACAAAGTGAGACCGCATCTCTACAAAAAATTTTTTTAAAAAATGAGCTGGGCATGGTCAGTGGTGTATGCCTGTAGTCCCAGCTACTCCAGAGGCTGAGGCAGAAGAATCCCTTAAGCCCAGAAGTTTGAGGTTGCAGTGAGCAATGATCGTGCAACCACATTCCAGCCTGGGTGACAGAGTGAGATCCTGTCTTAAAAAAAAAAAAAAAGAAAGAAAGAAAGAAAGAAAAGGAGAAAGGTAGCAATTGAAAGGACATTTAGGAAGTCAGGAAAATAAATCAGGAAAAAGGAACTTTGTGAAGAAGGTGACAGTAGAAAGGGAAAAGAAAGAAGTTTTCCTAGTCTTGGGAATCAGTCTATGTCACTCATGTAATAATCACATATGGCTGTCATGAGCTATCCCTGGGGTATGAATTTTCCAAACTCCATTGGGATGCCTTAAGGCAAAAAATCCTGCCTTACTTACAGTTGGTATCTACTGCAACCTAACACAAAAAGCCGAATACTTAGTAGATGCCTAAAGCAGATTTATTCAGTTAAGCATATTCTTACTGTCTCACGATTCAAATGGAATTTGTTAATTAGTTAACTGTTAGAATAAAAGAAACAGATGAAGACGATGCCCATACATTTTCCTCAAGTATGGGTGTTATAGGAGATAGGTGATGACACAGAGCTGATAAGTGGAAAAACATAGAAATGAACTTAACATAGGATATTCTTGTTACCTAAATGAGAAAACTGATAACCAATTAAATTTGGCAGTTTTCTCTGATATGTTTAACAGAGCCAATAATTACCTCTGTTCTGTGGGACAATTTCTAAAATAATGCATAAGAATAAGACTATTTGAGAAGACTTTTTATACTATACAATTGCAGCATTCCCTAAATCAAAACTCATTTTTTTTTTTTTTGTGAGACAGAGTCTCGCTCTATCGCCCAGGCTGGAGTGCAGTGGCACAATCTCAGCTCACTGAAACTTCTGCCTCTTGGGTTCCAGCAATTCTTCTGCCTCAGCCTCTCAAGTAGATGGGATAACAGGCACGCGCCACCACACTCAGCTAATTTTTGTACTTTTTTAGTAGCGATGGGGTTTCGCCATGTTGGCCAGGCTGGTCTCAAACTCCTCACTTGAAGTGATTTGCCCGCCTCAGTCTCCCAAAGTGCTGGGATTACAGGTGTGAACCACCACGCCTGACGCAAAATTCATTTCTTTAATCTTGGATAGAACAAACATGAGAGGAAAGTTAGAACACCATGCTTGCTAGATTTTTAACACATAAACAACAGATCTATACCTACCAATCAATCAAAGTACGTTCAAGAGAATTCTCATTTCAGAAAAAAAGGTAATATCAAACTTTCTAAAAACTGGTTATAAAATATCTAATCATTTTTTATGTACAGAGTAAATCAAATGAGAATCTATCTGAAATTAGGCTTGGTCAAACACAAGTAAAGGAAAGACCCTAAGATTAGCTTATTTTGTGTGCCTCTTTAAGGTCCACCTACTGCAGTTTACACATAAACAATCGCTCTTCAAAGTTTGGGCTGGGGTGTTATTTATGTTCCCATTTCTATGGAAACTGTGGGGAGGCATGAAAAATACGGTATAGGAAAATGTGTATTTCAACCCTTCCCTTCTACCCGTCCAGCCCAGTCCTCCTCAATTCCAGGGGAACAGGATTTGAAAGACCTCTGGCAGCTAAAGGTAAAAGCTCACTAACGGATTGCAGCTGTTGGACTGTCAGCTGAGAACTGCAAATGACAGCTTATCACAGCCATCAAAATTTTTAAATGATGTTTTCCCTAATAAATCCCCCACTGTAATAATTTACAAGGGGGATCTGACTATATAGCTAGTGCAAGGAAAAACACTCAATGGGATCTTCTGAAGCTGAGTCCGTTGCTGTCTTTCATAATTCCACTGTCATTGATCATTTTTCAGAGAACAACTGCAATAGGAAATACAGTGAAATCAAAAGTACCCTCATCAACTCACTGTATCACAAACTTCCTCCAAATGGGGCATGTGGAAAAAGTACTGGGTAACTAATTAAACTAAGGATGGATGGAGAAAAGGAAAGAGAGGGAGGAAGAATCTAATTTAACATTTAAACACTATTTAATTATATTTTATTACAAGAAACTATGTGAAGATTGTCAGCTACCCACAGAGGGGGAACACTGAGCCTGGTGAATGTAGTAAAATCTAGACATAAGCCTTAGCAGAGAAATCTATAGACATACAGTATTGCTATCCAAATCACCTGAGTTCAAGTAGTGAGGTATACCTGTATTTCTTTAGTAATTGAAAAGGACAGCCCAGAACTTGCTAAAAATTATCCATTTCCCTTCTACATCCAAGGGCTTTGGAATACATATGTAAAATTATTTATAGATAGAAATCTGTGTTATATGCTTTTAGTTCAAGGGAAATATCCTCATTAATAACCTGAAATGTGACGGGGCGCTGTGGCTCACTACTGTAATCCTAGCACTTTGGGAGGCTGAGGTGGGCAGATCACGAGGTCAGGAGTTTGAGACCAGTCTGGCCAACATGGTGAAACCCCATCTCTACTAAAATACAAAAAAAATTAGCTGGCCTTGGTGGCGGGCGCCTGTAATCCCAGCTACTTGGGAGGCTGAGGCAGGAGAATCACTTGAACCCAGGAGGTGGAGGTTGCAGGGAGCTGAGATTGCGCCACTGCACTCCAGCCTGGGCAACAATGTGAGACTCCATCTCAAAAAAAAATAATAATAATAACCTGAAATGAATGCCCTCATATAAAACACATGCAAAGTTTGAAAAAGAAAAAATATGTAATTCTTTTTGTTTTACATTTACATAGGTCAACTGTGTCTCTGAGCTACCTTTTCATTGTTTTTGGGGAGGTTGCTATCTCAAATTTTTCACTCTAAGTTGGCTTCTACTCACACATGCCTCAGGCAAATACAAAACCTGAACATTTTCTTTTTTTTCTTATTGTTTTTTTGAGACAGAGTCTCGTTCTGTCACCCAGGCTGGAGTGCAGTGGCCGATCTCAGCTCACTGCAATCTCTGCCTTCCCAATTCAAACAATTCTCCTGCCTCAGCCTCCAGAGTAGCTGGGCCTACAGGTGCGTGCCACCATGCCCGGCTAATTTTTGTATTTTTAGTAGAGCTAGAGTTTCACCATATTGGCCAGGCTGGTCTCAAACTCCTGACCTCATGATCTGCCCTCCTTGGCCTCCCAAAGTGTTGGGATTACAGGCGTGAGCCACTGCGCCTGGCCAAAACCTGAACATTTTCTAATGTGATTCAACAAAATGGTGCCAAGAGTATTAACTAACAGGTTAAGGGGAAAGTATTCTAACAGACTTTTGGGGCCATTCTTCTTATTCTTACCAAAATCTCTAAGGTGATATTTCCAAGATAAGAACAAACTGGAGAACAAATGGAGGAGCTCCAAATTAGGACCTCTGGTTTTTCACTGTTGATTTTAGTCTGATTCTGTTTACTTCAAGAAGCACATGTTGAAAACCTACTTATCAACCAGCACCAGGCTGGGCACTGTGGCTCATGCCTGTAATCTCAGCACTTTGGGAGGCTGAGGCAGGTGGATCATTTGAGGTCAGGAGTTTGAGACCAGACTGACCAACATGGTGAAACCCCATCTCTATTAAAAATACGAAAAAAAATTAGCTGGGCCTGGTGGCATATGCCTGTAATCTCAGCTACTCAGGAGGCTGAGGCAGGAGAATTGCTTGAACCTGGGAGGTGGAGGTTGCAGTGAGCCGAGACTGTATCATTGTACTCCAGCCTGGGTGACAAAGCAAGACTCCATCTCAAACAAACAAACAAACAACAAAACAAAACAAACCAGCACCAGGCACTGTAATACATCTATGACAGTTTCTAACTGCAAGATATATATTTTTTTAATGAAGTACTGCTATTAAAAATTAATCTTGGGCTGGATGCGGTGGCTCATGCCTGTAATCCCAGCACTTTGGGAAACCGAGGCAGGTAGATCACCTGAGGTTAGGAGTTTGAGACCAGCCTGGCCAACATGGTGAAACCCCGTCTCTACTAAAAGTGAAAAAAATTAGCAGGGCCTGGTGGTGGGCACCTGTTATTCCAGCTACTTGTGAGGCTGAGGCAGGAGAACTGCCTGAATCAGGGAAACAGAGGTTGCAGTGAGTTGAGATCACATCATTGCACTCCAGCCTGAGCAACAAGAGTAAAACTCTGTCTCAAAAAGAAAAAAAATTAATCTTGGCCAGGCTTGGTGGCTCATGCCTGTAATCCCAGCAATTTGGGAAGCCGAAGCAGGTAGATCACCTGAGGTCAGGAGTTTGAGGCCAGCCTGGCCAACCCGGTGAAACCCTATCTCTACTAAAAGTACAAAAATTACCTGGGCGTGGTGGCAGAAGCCCGTAGTCACAGCTACTCGGGAGGCTGAGGCAGAAGAATCGCTTGAACCCAGGAGGTGGAGGTTGCAGTGAGCAGAGATCGTACCACTGCACTCCAGCCTGGGCAACCAGAGCAAAGCTCCATCTCAAAAAAAAAAAAATTAATTAATCTTATAAAAATTATGGTCCTTCCTCATTATCACTACAGACCTTGATGTATATGAAGGTTGTCCTAAGACAATCTTTTCAAATGTCACTTATAGTGTAACATATAGTTATATAATTGAAGCGATAAAATGCAGATTACTAACTGAAAAAAATTAAAGTGACTTATATAAACATGGGATCAAAGTAATAAGCTTTGGTACTCTTTTGTTTTTGAGGTGGAGTCTCGCTTTGTGGCCCAGGCTGGAGTACAGTGGCGAGATCTCGGTTCACTACAAGCTTCGCCTCCTGGGATCACGCCACTCTCCTGCCTCAGCCTCCCCAGTAGCTGGGACTACAGGCGGCTGCCACCGCACCCGATTAATTTTTGTTGTATTTTTTAGTGGAGACAGGGTTTCATCATGTCAGCCAGGATGGCCGAGATCTCCTAACCTCGTGATCCCTCCACCTTGGCCTTCCAAAGTGCTGGGATTACAGGCGTGAGCCACCGCACCCGGCCAAGCTCTGGTACTTTCTAATTCTTAGTGAAGTTTCATCTTTTCATAAGCAAATATTTACTAGCTAACATCATGATTAGGTTAGTGTTAGGGAGCACTTTGTTGTCTCTATAAGGTGTACAGTAATTTAGGTTCATAATATAAATCTGCCAATTTAAAGAATGCTTCAGTTTATCTATTTTTTGAGACAGCGGCTTGCTCTGTTGCCCAGGCTAGAGTGGTACAGTGACATGCTCATGGCTCACTGCAGCCTTGACCTCCCAAGTTCAAGTGATCCTCCCACCTCAGGAGCTGGGACTACACACATGTGCCACCATACCAAGATAATTTTTATATTTTTTGTGGAGTCAGGGTTTTGCCATGTTGCCCACGCTGGTCTTGAATTCCTGGGCTCAAGCAATCTGCCTGCCTCATCTTCTGTATAGCTGGCACCAGAGGTATATGCCAGCACTCCCAGCTAATTTTCTTATTTTTAGTAGAGACCAGGTCTTGCCACATTGCCCAGGCTGGTCTCAAACTCCTGGACTCAAGTGATTCTCTTATCTCAACCTCCCAAAGTTGTGAGATTACCAGCGTGAGCTACTACACCCAGCAGAAGCTGCTCTTTCCTTGCTAAATATCATCACGTCCTTGGACTTTGTGTTCTCATCAATTCTAATATCAGCACTAGTGGTTGTCTTTTTTTCTGGATACATTTTCTACCCAGAAAAAAAGTTAAATTCAAAACTACATACTGAAAAAACAGCTGTGCTTATCAAGACTTACTCTTTTTTTTTGTTGTTGTTGAGAGGATTACTCTTGTTGCCTGGGCAGGAGTGCAATGGCGTGATGTCGGCTTACGGCACGGCATCCTCTGCCTCCCGGGTTCAAGCGATTCTCCTGCCTCAGCCTTCCGAGTAGCTGGGATTACAGGCATGTGCCACCATGCCCAGCTAATTTTATATTTTTAGTAGAGACGACGTTTCACCGTTTGCCCAGGCTGATCTCGAACTCCTGAATTCAGGTGATCCGCCCGCCTCGGCCTCTCAAAGTGCTGGGATTACAGGCGTGAGCTACTGCGCCCAGCCAAGACTTACTCTTTTCGAACCCTCATTGGGCATATATTGACAATCAGGACTTTTACAAAATTACAAAGTATTACAGTATTACAGTAATCTTAAGGTAATCTCACAAAAATGTTGAAATCACAAATGATAATGAATTAAAAAGTCTACTATGTTATAATTTTCAGAATTCTAAGTCTTTCATATTTCCTTTTTCAGTGTTAATGATTTTCTGAGACACATTTTCAAAGGATTATTTATAAGAACCAGACAAAATTAAGCCGAAGTCCATATTATGTGAAACTTCATCTCCTAGGCTTTGTAAATGTGAGTGGGTATATGTTTACGTATCTTGTTTCTTGTCTAGAAAAAGTCAAAAGTACTCTATCTAGATATTCTCCAAATCTTAATCACATAAACTCAGAAAAACAGAACCCAAAGATATACACAAAAATTTTGCAGTAAGACAATAAAAATCTCCTTGAGAATAAAGAAAATGAAAAATCATAATTATATCAATCACCTTTAAGAAGGGAATCAGCTGTAATTCAAGGGAATCTTTAAACTATTTTAAAATTCAGATTCTGTGTCCTAATTATACCTTTTTGCTGACAGAAAAGCTACCAGATACAGGACATATCTGACCCAGGAATCTAAGCAAATAACATACTACCTGGCTAATCCAGTGGAGGCGAAGGTCACAATACTGAATTTGAATATGCTGTGTTCTCTACTGTAAATAAAGTTTTTTATCTTTTCATGCCACTCAAGAAAAAGAGATAAAACTTTCTTATTCTCAAATTGCTTTATACAGAGCCTATCTTATTTACCTGAAATGTAAACCTCCATGTCTATATATAAGTAAAATTTGTGAAGCATATATATTCATATATGTATATATATAAATAAATAAATGAGATAGGGTATCACTCTGGTGCCTAGGCTGGAGTGTAGTGTCAGTTCACGGAAGGCATGACCTCCTGGGATCAAGCCAGTCTACCGTCTTACCCTCCTGAGCAGTTGGGACCACAGGTGCATGCTACCACTAGCAGCTAATTTTTGTATTTTTTTGTGGAGAGGAGGTTTTGCCATGCTGCCCAGCTGGTCTTGAACTCCTGGGCTCAAGCAGTTGATCCACCTGCCTCGGCCCCCTAAAGTGCTGGGATTACAGGCGCGAGCCACCGTGCCTGGCCTTGAAGCATATTTTTGATACTGTAGAAAAAACGGCCAGATTGGAGAGTAATAGTTCATTAATTGTACATTCTTATATCAGATGTGAGCTTAAAATAAGTAAAAACTGTCCAACTTTTGGCCAGGCGTGGTGGCTCACGCCTGTAATCCCAGCACTTTGTGAGGCCAAGGCAGGTGGATCACCTGAGGTCGGAAGTTCGAGACCAGCCGGACCCATATGGTGAAACCCCGTCTCTACTAAAAATACAAAATTAGCTGGACATGGTGGTGCATGCCTGTAACCCCAACTACGTGGGAGGCTAAGGCAGGGGAATTGCTTGAACCCAGGAGGTGGAGGTTGCAGTGAGCTGAGATCGTGCCATTGTATTTCAGCCTGGGCAACAGAGCGAGACTCCATCTCGAAACAACAACAACAAACAAAAATGAAAACTGCAAAACTTTTATTTCTTTGATATTAATTTCTGGTCCTTCCTTTAACTATTTATTAACTGTAAGACTTTAATTAAAACGTTTCTATACCAAAAAGACAAAGCACAGTTTAATTCTCGTATAATTCCTTGATTTTCCCTAGAGGATTGGGTTTTCCACGGATGGTGGGTTGAACTGGATAGTTATTCCAGTCTTGATCCATATGGGAGGACTTCATTTCTAGGATGGCTCCAAAGCCCTAAAAAATGGTACCAAGACCTTGACAACCAGGGAGTCTTCATTATGCCAGAGATAACCTAGATGCAGGATAGAATACTAAGTTGAGAATTTATTTCTACTTTGGATAGTGGGTCTCAAACACTAGCATGTGCCAGAATTCCCTAGAAAGCCTGTTAAAGCACAAATTGCTGGGTCCCATACCCAGAGTTTCTGATTCAGATCTGAGATGGAGCCTAAGAATCTGTACTTCCAAGAAGTTCCCAGGGGATGCTGATGTTCTGAGTTTAGAGATCACATGTGGAGAACCTCTGCTCTCGTTTCCTCCCTTTAAGGTAAACTCTTGAGTACTTTTCAGTCATTCAATTTTCTTTGGTATCCAAACCCATGAAAACAGTGCAGTTTTTCATGTGCTTGGGGAGACTTGGCCCAAGCAAGGTAACGAGGGCATTTATGAAAAGTGGCAGCCTGACATGGATGTGTTGGAGCCCAAGCAGAATGTCAGAAAGGCATCCATGGAAGAGTGCAATCTGGCATGTAGCATTTGAACAGGGTGAAGGTGGCAATCACACAATTAAAGAGATGGCTACTTGGCAAACACTGGGGGATTTATCAATACGTTCAGGATCCAGAAACATAAAAAACTAGGATGAGCTCTGTGGGGTTGTAGAAATACAGGTGCAAATGCATATAAGTGTATGTATGTATGTATGTATGTATGTATATATATGTTTACTTCCTAGTTCTGTCTACTGAGAAAATCCAGAAGCAACAATACATATCCAAAAGCAATGAGCAAATCTACTGCACAGATCTTGGTTGCTATATATCAGTGTCTGTTAAAAAGAACCAGGGCTACTTGGAGAAAAACCTAATTCTAGGGCTAGTGCCAGGAATGTACAAAAAGAGCCTGGAATATCTTGCTTTTCCAAAAGCAAGTTATGTTTGAAGAATAATGGGAACATGTCAAAAGGAGACAAAAGCCATCCTGAAGGAGTTCCCAGTGGCCAAGTAGGGGATAATTTCAGCATTAAAATAAATGGTAGTATAAGATATAATACTGAATAAATAGGAAATCATGATTCTATATATAAATGAAATAAACTGAAAGTTTAATTAGCAATTGGATATTTACATAATTTCAAAGTACTTCTCCACAAAATTCTTATTAGTCATGAAGGGGAATAGAGCAACTTTACATAAAGAACCTTGCAGAAATCACTTTGGTCAAATGATCAGAGTGAGCATCACCAGCCAACGAGACAAATTAAAAACATATTCCATCTGATAGAATGAATGGGATGAGAAAAACAGCATCATTTCTATAATATTCTTGCGCATGATACATACCCTAAATCTAATCTAAAGGAACCATCAGACAAACTCAAATGGAGAAACATTCTACTAAATAACTAGCTTGTCATCTTCAAAAGTATCAACATTATAAAATTCAAAGACTGAGAAACTATTCCAGGCTGAGGGTGACTAAAGAGAGAGTTAAACACAGCATCAGGCTCAGAATTCTTCTTAAAAAAAAAAAGTATTAAATACATGAATAAACATCCCTCTTTGAAAACTTTAAAGAAAAGGATCACTTCCTGGAGTGGTTTCCTTCATCCTACATGAAGGAAAAGTACCAGATGATTCCTCTGGGTCCTTTCTAATTTACCAATGCTACCCTGTTTACTATCTAACTGCTTATCTATTATTCAGAGCTCAAGGTATAGTCAGAGTTTTGAGCAGGTATAGCTCAAAACTTCCCTTGGACAGGCAAAAACAAACAAACAAACAAACAAAAAAACCCCAAAAAAACCACATACCAAAAAAGCAGTCTAAGGAAATTTTATACTTTAAACATTATTTTAATGGTAAGCAGGCAAGGCTCAAAAATCTACCCCTAGGTACAAAATGGAAGGCAAACAATGTCTTCTACCAGAGAAGCCAACATGTACAATCTTTCACATGGTATTTCTCCACTTGACTGTAGGTTCAAACAGGAAGTAATAAAAGGCAATATATTTAATTTTTTTAGGTGAAATATTAACAAAGACTTCTGGTATAAAATAGAAGTCATCTTTTGCTTCCTTTAGTGCACAGGAGACCGACGGCAAGTGGTAAATGCACATCTAAAGTACCATCAGTTTATCTTATAACTGAACTTGAGATGGCTACAGCTTACAAATTAATTAAAATTTTTAATACCTTTAGGCAAAGAGCAGAATAGAACTATGTGGCTGAGATGACTAATTCTGGTTTAGTATATAGCCTAGTAAAACATATGACAATAACTGTTTCTTCCCTAGTCTCTTTTTTAAAAAACATGCAAGTCTTTCCAGGGCTGAAGTAAGGTTTAATTTGGCTCAGAAGTACTGGCTTCTATTTAGCTTGAAAAGCCGCACAAAGAAAATCCCTGAAAGAGGATCAGTGAAACAAAGCATTATCTGTTGGCAGTCATAAGGAATGACTTCCCTTATTCAAAGCATTCAAAGCTAGGCTTAGAACTAGGGTATTAGAATATCAGTCTCACCATTAGCAGCAGGGATTCTGATTTTTATTTTCAGAATATAATGCAAAGGATATCCCATCAACTTTGGCTTTTAAATAAAATGGCAAATATTCATCATATAAGAAAATACCAAGTTTTGCTGGACACATATTCATTCCCATCACCCACAGTATATTGTAAAATACCCTGAGAATAAAATTATAAATTAAGAGCATTCACTCTGCTTACTTTGTTACTGTGTTTTAAAAGAAGGGACAGGGGAGGGGGGAGGGATTGCATTGGGAGTTATACCTGATATAAATGATGAATTGATGGGTGCTGACGAGTTGATGGGTGCAGCACACCAACATGGCACAAGTATACATATGTAACAAACCTGCACGTTATGCACATGTACCCTAGAACTTAAAGTATAATTAAAAAAAAAATAAAAAAATAAAAAATAAATAAAAGAAGGGACAATGATGGGATGATTTTTAAATGTTTCTGGCTAAAAAAAAAAAACAAAACACCCCACTAAATCTGGTGTTAAAAGCCAAACTATCCCCTACTTGGTAAATTAGAACACGCTAAATTCCTTTACTTGGACTCTGGTTGTTTCATATTCATTTGAATTTTAAAAATGTACCTACTATTACATTATTAATTTCAGTGGGTATGATATCACTGTTATGGCTATGATTTTAAGTCCTATGTGTTAAGATATATACTTAAGTATTTATGAGTAAAATTATATGTCTGAAATTTTTACTTAATACGCCTGCAGAAACAGTTGGGGGAGAGATAAAACAAGAAAGGCATGAGGCTGAAGGTTACTGAAGCTGGGTGATGAATACATGGATGTTCACGGTGCTTTTCTCTCTACTTTTGTGTATGTTTGACAACTTAAAAATGGGTTTGTAGGCTGGGTGCAGTGGCTCATGCCTATAATCCCAGCACTTTGAAAGCCAAGGTGGGAGGATTGCTGGAGCCCAGGAGTTTAATACCAGCCTGGAGAACACAGTAAAACCCCATCTATACAAAAAATAAAAACAAATTAGCCAGGCATAGTGGCATGTGACTGCAGGCACAGCTACCAGAGAGGCTGAGGTGGGAGGACTACTTGAGCCCAGGAAGCCAAGATCCTGCCAAATGCCACTGTACTCCAGCCTGGGTGACAGAGCAAGATCCTGTCTCAAAAAAAAAAAAAAAATAGTTTGATCTGGGTGTGGTGGTGTACACTTGTAATCCCAGCTACTTGAGAGGCTGAGGCAGAAGGATTGCTAGAAGTCAAGAGCTCGAGGCCAGTCTGGTCAACCAAGTGAGTTCCTATCTCATAAGTAAATACATAAAATAAAAATTTTTAAAGGATTTAAAGAAATTATTTTTAGCAGCCAGCCATGGTAGCTCACACCTGTAAACCCAGCACTTTGGGAGCACAAGGTGAGTCAGCACTTTGCATGAGCCCAGGAGTTTGAGACCAGCCAGAGAGCAACATGGCAAAATTCTGTCTTTACAAAAAAAAAAAAAAATCTGGCATGGTGGCACATGTCTGTAGTCCCAGGTACTCAGGAGGCTGAGGTGGGAGGATCACTTGAGCCCAGGGGGTTGAGGCTGCAGTGAGCTGAGATTGCATCACTGCACTCCAGTCTGGGAGACAGAGCAACACCCTGTCTCAAAAAAAAAAAAAAAAAAGAAAAAAAAAAATTTATTAAATTTTGCTTTAAAATCACTAGAGATGAACATACTTCCTAAATTTCTAATTTTTTGAGTTTTTTTTTTTTTTTTTATAGAGACAGTGTCTCCCTCTGTCACCCAGGCTGGAGTATAGTATAGTGGTGTGATCATAGCTCACGGTAGCCTCGACCTCTTGGACTCAAGCGATACTCCTGCCTCAGCTGCCTAGTAGCTGGGACTACAGGCGCATGCCAATATACCTGGCTGATTTTTAAAATTTCTTTGTGGAGATAGGATCTTGTTATGTTGCCCAGGCTGGTCTCAAACTCTGGCCTCAAGTGATCCTCTCAGTTTGGCCTCCCAAAGTGCTGGGATTACAGTCATGAGCCACTGTGTCTGGCCCCTAAATTTTGAATTTGTAACTAATTAAAGCACATAAACCAGTCATATTTTTTTTTTTTTTTTTTTTTTTTTTTGAGACGGAGTCTCGCTCTGTCACCCAGGCTGGAGTACAGTGGCCGGATCTCAGCTCACTGCAAGCTCCGCCTCCCGGGTTTACGCCATTCTCCTGCCTCAGCCTCCCGAGTAGCTGGGACTACAGGCGCCCGCCATCTCGCCCGGCTAGATTTTTGTAGATTTTTTTAGTAGAGATGGGGTTTCACCGTGTTAGCCAGGATGGTCTCGATCTCCTGACCTCGTGATCCGCCCGTCTCGGCCTCCCAAAGTGCTGGGATTACAGGCTTGAGCCACCGCGCCCGGCAACCAGTCATATTTTTTACCTAACTGAGGAATACAATCCTTCGATACTGACAGTTGAAAGTGAGGAATAGAGTAGTAAATAAACCAGGAGAGAAGCATCTCAGACAATTTCCTTCCAGCATCCTATCCTCAATTACTTGCAGTTATTCTTTTGTTTACCAAATACAACGGTTAAAACCCCAATAAATAGCCAATCTTCTTCACAAGGTGGGGTTCACAGTGGAAAAACATGACAAGAGAATTAGGATATTTAAAAATCACTGCTGTATTTGTTTGTTTACATGTTTGTACCCCAGCCAGCCAGAGAGATCCTCCAGGGTAGAGACAGGCTCTAACTAGTTCCCAGCACTAACACTGAGCCTGGTATATAGCAGGTAATCAATAAATATTAACTGACTGAATGAATTCAAAAGAAAGAAAACCCCCAAAGAGAGGAAAATAGAAAAAGCTTCTTCATAAAGAGAGAAAAAAAGGCAACAAATTTGTAAAATATTACAGGTCAGGGAATCTGTTTCCCTCAATCAGTAGACGATCATTGGAATCATTTCTGGAGTTCCCTAATGCTCCACCCAGGACTCAATGTAGATAATGAAATTAACAGTTAACAAGGCTTTTGTTTTCATTATTTTCCTTTTGGAATAATCCCTTTCTCTTTTATCTCAATCACTGCCTGTCTGCTTGTTCTTTTGTTTATTCATCTATCCCTCATATGTAAACTGAATACCTTCACTGTGTCAGGAATACAATGGTGAATAAAATAACTAGTTACAACCTTCAAGATACTAGATACAAGTCTAGTAGATGAAATAAATACATAAATGAATAAAGACCATACAATTTCAAAAGATTAACTAGGTTTGTATGGCATAGGAGGGTGTACAAAGATTCAACGGTCTATTCTAACTGGAAGTTAGGACATATATTATAGAGGTAGATAAGGCTTGGCTGGGCCTGGAAAAATGAGTAACTGCTGGACAGCTAGACAAAGAGACGCATGCTAAATAAAGGCCCCAAGGAATGACTGATTTGCTGGCGAATCAGTGGGAAGTAGAGTGCAACAAGAAGGGCCTGCAAGGCTGGAGAAGGAAGAGCCAGATCTTGAAGGGCCTTACAGGGCACAGTAAGAAGTTCAAATTTGTGAAGGCTACAGATTAGGGAATCACTGAAGGATTTTAATCAAAGGAATTTCCTGCTCTGGCAGGTATATGGAGAATAATTAGGCAACAAAGAAAGAATAGCGAGGCAAGGACAATATTGAAAATGACAGGATCTGGTCACTGAGCAGTTGTGAGCAATGCCTAGACTAGCTCCTGAGATTTTAGGCTGAATGGTACCATTCTTTGAAACAGGGAAATGAGATGAAAGAGTAGCTTTAGAGGTTCAATTTTACATTTCAGATTTTTTCTTTGTTTTTTTGTTTTCTGAGTCAGAGTCTTGCTCTGTCACCCAGGCTGGAGTGCAGTGGCGTGATCTCGGAACACTGCAAGCTCCACCTCCCCAGTTCACGCCATTCTCCTGCCTCAGGGACTACAGGTGCCCGCCACCATGCCCGGCTAATTTTTTGTATTTTTAGTACAGACGGGGTTTCACCATGTTAGCAAGGATGGTCTCGATCTCCTGACCTTGTGATCCACCCGCCTCAGCCTCCCAAAGTGCCGGGATTATAGGTGTGAGCCACGGCGCCCAGTCACATTTCAGATTTTTTAACAGCTTCATTTTACTATTTAAAATACTATTTTAAAAGAAGAAACATTATCCAGCTGTGGTGGTATGCACCTATAGTCCTAGCTACTCGGGATGCCAAGGCAGGAGAATCGCTTGAACCTAGGATTCAGTGCTATAGTGTACTATGATCACGCCTGTGACTAGCCATTGCACTCCAGCCTGATCAACATAGCAAAACCATGTCTCTAAAACGTCTTTAAAAAAAGAGGAAATATGGCCTGGTGTGATGTCTCATTCCTGTAATCACAGCACTTTGGGAGACCAAGCAGGAGGACTGCATGAGCTCAGGAGTTTGAGACCAGCCTGGGCAACACAGTGAAACCCTATCTCTAATTTAAAAAAAGAGGAAGAAATATTACTATAATTCACACATTAAAGGAGAAAAATCACAAATTCATCAACAGATACATAAAAAACTTGACAAAATTAAATATCTATTAATATTAGGTTGGTGTAAAAGTAATTGCAGTTTTAGTAATTAAAAACTTGGCAAATTAGTAGAATTTGAATAGAATAGAATAGAATAGAACAGAATAGACTATTAACTATTAACCCAATTAACTATTAACCCAACATAAATTATCAGTCTGAACCTTGAGCACACATAATCTTCAACAGTGAAATCTTAAAAATGTTCCCTTTAAAGTCAGTAACAACATAAGGATGCTTATTGTCATGGCCTTTTTTTTTTGAGACGGAGTCTTACTCTGTCACCCAGGCTGGAGTGCAGTGGTGAGATCTTGGCTCACTGCAACTTCTGCCTCCTGGGTTCAAGCGATTCTTCTGCCTCAGCCTCTGGAGTAAATGGAACTACAGGCGCGTGCCACCACACCTAATTTTTGTATTTTTAGTAGAGACAGGCTTTCACCATATTGGCCGGGCTGGTCTCAAACTCCTGACCTTGTGATCCACCTGCCTAGGCCTCCCAAAGTGCTGGGATTACAGGTGTAAGGCACCGTGCCCGGCCGTCATGGCCCTTTTAACAGAGAAGTTCTTGTTGATGCAGTAAGATGATGTAATAAATATAAAGTTAAAAATTAGAAAAGGCAAAAATCTTCATTTTTTTTACAGATGATTGTAGTCATTTAATTAAAAACAATCTAAAACAATACATTGATAAAACAAGAAAACCATTTAGAAAGACACTAACAAGTTTGTTAGATACAAGATTAATTTACAAAGTTAATAGTATGTCTACACACTAGCAACAACCAATTTAAAATGTAATAAAAACAGAGCCCATTCATTCTTGCTACAAAAACTTAAGGTCTTTGGAAATAAATCTAATGATAAAACCTCTATGTGGAATTTTCTAAAAACTTCCGTTAACATAAAAGAGGGCTTAAATAAAATGGATGGGAAGACTGAACAATATTAAGGTATCAATTATTCAAAAATTAATCCATAAATTTAACACACCTCTATTCAATATCTCAAAGGATTTTTAAAATATGAGCCTTGACAAAGTGGTCAAAAAATTTCTTACTGAAGAGCAAAGGACCAAGAATAGTGAAACAATAATAAAGGAAAGGGCATCTGCTCTACGAGACATCAAAGATTTATAGTGTTACTAATTGAAACTGTGATATACTAGCTCAGGAACAGATCAACAAATTGGAATTAAAGAGCCTAGACACAAAACTAAGGTGGTATTATTACAAATTGGTGGGGAAAAGATAAGTTATTTAATAAATGTTGGTCAGACAACTGGCGATCAAAATGTGAATAACAGGCAGTGTGTAGTGGTGCACACCTGTAGTCCCAGCTACTTGGGAGGCTGAGGCATGAGAATCACTTGAATCTGGGAGCAGAGGTTGCAGTCAGCCAAGATCACATCACTGCAGCCTTCATAGAACAAGAGTCTGTCTCAAAAACAAAAAAAAACAAAAACAAAAAAAACCCCCAAAAGCCCAAATAACAAAATGAGAAAAATTAGGTTTTCTATCTCACATTATATTTTTTTAATTGCACAAAAAACTAAAAACTGAAAAAAGAAAAACAAATATTCAAAAAATTTACATATAGAACATTTTCATCTTTATGAAAATCTATAAATTCGGTTTTTAGAAAGAGGATAATTAACAATTCTTCTCCTCCTCCTGTAAGTCCTCATCATCTATGATTCATGAGTAAGTAAGAAATTTAAAATAAGAGACCAAAAGCACAAATCATAAAAGAATTACAGACCAAATGCCTTCCTATGGTCTACAAGGGCCCACCCCTACCTGACTCACTTTCTTCCCCTGCTATTCTCCACCTGGTCTCCTCCACTCTCCTCTTGCCTCACCATGCTCCAGCCTCCTTGCGGTTCCTCCGGTAAACCAGACATGCTCCTGCCGAGGTTTTTTCACCAGCTGTCTTTTTTTACTTTTTTGTGAGGCGAAGTCTCACTCTGTGGTCCAGGCTGGTGTGCAGTAGCACGATCTTGGCTCACTGCAAGCTCCACCTCCTGGGTTCACGCCATTCTCCTGCCTCAGCCTCCCGAGTAGCTGGGACTACAGGCGCCCCCCACCATGCCCGGCTAATTTTTTGTATTTTTAGTAGAGATGGGATTTTTAGTAGACAGCCAGGATGGTCTCAATCTCCTGACCTTGTGCTCCGCCCGCCTCAGCCTCCCAAAGTGCTAGGATTACAGGTATGAGCCACCGCACCCAGCCCACCCGCTGTCTTTTCTCCTTTGAACATTCTTCCCTCCATCTAGCCATGTGGATAGATCACTCCCTTGTTTCAGTCAAGTCCTTGCACAAAAGTACCTTTTCAGTGAAATCTACCCTTACCACCCTATTTAACATTGCATTCTTCCAGCACTACTGATCTTCCTGACCTTGTCCTATTTTTTTCCCTATTAGTTATTTTCTAATATACAGTACTATATATTTTTACTTAGGTATTGTGTTTATTGCCTGTCTCCACTTAAGCTCTACTAGGTAGGGAATTCTCAGGGTCTGTAATGTGACTGGTTTTTCTTTTTTTTTTTTTTTTGAGGCGGAGTCTCGCTCTGTCGCCCGGACTGGAGTGCAGTGGCCGGATCTCAGCTCACTGCAAGCTCCGCCTCCCGGGTTTACGCCATTCTCCTGCCTCAGCCTCCTGAGTAGCTGGGACTACAGGCGCCCGCCACCTCGCCGGCGACTGGTTTTTCTTAATGAGAGAGTTAACATGTTCCAGGCTTAAGGAAAGTCATCATAAGTTGACACCATCGTGCCAGTTGAGATTATCCTTTGATGCAAGGCCCTGGGGAAGATGGGAAGGACCAGATCTAAAGCAAGGTTGAATAGATTAGTGTAGAAGAGCAGGGGGACAAATCTTTTCTGAGCCTGGAGAAAAGGAACGCATCTGAGCAGAATCCAATTACCCTATATGCTCTGGGAAGTAGGAAGCAAAGTCATCCTTTAGAGTTCTCCATAAATGCCATTTATTTCATGAAGTCCTCCCTTATGATTCTGCAGTGAGAGATGCTCATTCCCCTTTTCTAGATTTCCATAGTACTTTGTTTTTTTTTTTTTTTTTTTTTTTTTGACAGAGTCTCGCTCTGTCACCACGTTGGAGTGCAGTGGCGCAATCTTGGCTCACTTCAACCTCTGCCTCCTGGGTTCAAGAGATTCTCCTACCTCAGCCACCCCAGTAGCTGGGACTACAGGCACATACCACCATATCTGACTGATTTTTGTATTTTTAGTAAAGATGGGTTTTCACCATGTTAGCCAGGATAGTCTCAACTTCTGGACCTCGTGATCCATCCACCTCAGCCTCCCAAAGTGCTGGGATTACAGGCATGAGCCACCATGCCCAGCCAGTACTTTGTATCTTTCTTATGAAGCTTACCAGACTGTCCAGTAGTTTGAAAGTGAAAGTGTACAAGCCCTGAACCAGGTGTAATAGCTTAGTCATATTTGCATCTCCTAATGAAACTACTCAGCAGTGTAAGTTTTGACTACTTTCCTGATTAAATCTTAGAGGCAACAAAAGCTCTAATTAAACAAACTGACTTTTTCTTTTCTTTTTTTTTTGAGACAGTCTCGCTCTGTTGCCCAGGCTGGAATGCAGTGGCATGATCGCAGCTCACTGCAACCTCTGCCTCCCAGGTTGAAGCGATTCTCCTGCCTCAGCCTCCCGAGTAGCTGGGACTACATGTGTGTGCCACCACACCCAGCTAATTTTTGTATTTTTAGCAGAGATGGGGTTTTGACATGTTGGCCAGGCTGTCTCAAACTCCTGACCGCAAGTGATCCACCCGCCTGGGCTCCCAAAGTGCTGGGATTACAGGCATAAGCCACTGTACTTGGTCAGCAAACTGACTTCTAAATGTTCCTTTATATACAATATCCTCAAATAATTAACATTATTATATAATTTGGCTATATGTCACTTATCCAGACAGGGCACTAGGGTAAGGCTTTGAGCTCCAGTTCATTGAGGAGGTGCTGAAATAAACTATTTAAAACCTTTCACTGTTTTTGAGAAATAGTAATCTATTCAATAAAGCCTCCATATACACTTTATATGTCTTTATTACCCAATAAACATTCACTGAATACCGGCTGTGCTTTACACAAATCAGTCTTAAGGATGATTTCAGTTTTCTCCAATATCTAGATAGCGAATAAATAATGGTAATAATAATGACTAACATTTACTGAACATTTCCTATGTCCCATGTGCTGTTATAAGCATATAACACACGCTACCTTATTTAATTCTCACAACTCTATAGATATGCTTTACTTTTTTTTTTCTGAGATAGGGCCTTGTTCTGTTACCCGAGCTGGAGTACAGTGATGTGATCATATTTCTGCAGCCTCAATCTCCTTGACCCCCCAAGTAGCTAGGACCACAGGCATGTGCCACCATACTTGGCTGTTTGATATTTTCATAGAGACAAGGTCTCCCTATGTTGCCCAGGCTACTCTCAAACTCCTGGGCTCAAGTGATCCTTCTACCTTGGCCTCCCAAAGTGCTGGGATTCTAGGCATAAGCCACTGTGCCCAGTCTATCCTCTATAATTGGCCACGTTTTATAGAACAGGAAATCAAGGTACAACAAGATTAAGCTGATTTGCCTAAAATCACACGGCTGGTAGTTGGCACAGAAGGGATTCGAACCAAGACAGAGCCCACATTTTTAACCACTACACTGAATTTCTTCACCAGAAAATGAAAAGTTTTAGTATACTTGAGATGTGAATATGCATGAGTTTCAGTTTTAGAAATGTTATCATTGCTCTTTCAGATAGAGGAGACCATGAATATCTCACAAAATGATCAAATGCCTGGTCCTTATTCAGAAACATTTATCTTCCAATACATTAATAGGTTATGTTCTTAAACCCCAGGGTGAGAAAACAGTGCTGGGAGAGAGAGCCACTGTCTAAAGAACATGTCAGGAAAGAAGACTGTGGTTTTAAAAATTGAAAGTCAGCTCTTGGGTCCTTGCTTCCAAGATGACAAATAAAGAAGGAACAATGGTCATGCCAAAAAGAGCTGCAGCCATGTGCTGTCTATTTGCTGCATAAACTGCGCCTGATGCGTGCCCAAGGACAAGGCCATTTTAAGAGCTCATCATTTGAAACATTGAAACATGTAGAGGCTACAGCTGTCAGGGATTATTTCTGGAGTGTCTTTGATGTCTGTGTGCTTCCCAAGATGTATGTGAAACTTTGTTACCGTGTGAGTGGTGCCACCTATAGCAAAGTAGACAGGAATTGTTCTTGTGAAGCTGGGCATGACTAAACACCCATTTTTAGGCCTCTGGGTGCTGCCCTACAATCCCTACCAAGCCTGTGTAAGAAGCTGAGTTTTAAGGACTGAAGAAAAGCATCTTCTGGAGAAAAATAAAATGGAAATTATACTTTAAAAAATTGAAGAGCAGAGTCAATGTATGAAAACAGCATCCCCCATATTGATTTCAATAGTGTTTCAAAAGTGGAGTTTAGAGGGAAACTGTACACAAAATACCTAAATCTGAAAATCACAATTCAGTTTAATAGCATTTAGTGCTCACCTGCAAATGCATTCATTACATTTTACTGACTAAAGAGGATTCAAAAATACGCATCTTTAGGAAGCTCATTAGGGAGGCAAGATTTATATATATAACACAAGACAAAAAATTCAAACATGACAGACCATAATAAATAAATACATGGTTCAGAAGGTAAGTGCTATGTGATAAAGTTCAATTTTCAGCATATTTAGGCGGTTCATTAGCAGCCAATAACTAGCTTTATAAAACCAGAGATTTCCACATTGATTTCCGGATTACTTTGAAACAATCGTAATTCATCTTGATCTTTGCAAACATAATCTCCTTAGGAGCTATTAATTGATACTTGCATCTCAAAAGAGGGAAGAACTCTAATTTTATCCTATAGGAAAGAGTATGCCTATGTGGAGGTATTTTTACCTTGAAGAATTGTACACCTTTATTATATGTCTCAGCATGTGATAATGGTAAGAAAGTTTGTAGATCTATTAAAAAAAATGTATCTGTCCACAATATCTTTGTAAGAGAGAGGGCAATCAGAAGGACAGCACTAAAGTAGGCTGATTAAAACAGATTTAAAAAAAAAAAAAAAAACCCAGGTATGCACATTAGTAATGTGACATTATTAGTTTGCTAGGGCTGCCATAACAAAGTTAACATAGACTAGGCCAGATACAGTGGCTCACGCCTGTAATCCCAGCACACTGGGAGGCTGAGGCAGGCAGATCACAAGGTCAGGAGTTTGAGACCAGCCTGGCCAACATGGCGCAACCCTGTTTCTATTAAAAAAATACAAAAATTAGCTGGGCATGGTGGCATGCGCCTGTAATCCCAGCCACTCAGGAGGCTCAGGCAGGAGAATCGCCTGAACCCGGGAGGCGGAGTTTGCAGTGAGCCGATATTGCTCCACTGCACTCCAGCCTGAGCAACAGAGCAAGACTCTATCTCAAACAACAACAACAAAAAACAAAGTGTCACAGACTGGAGGGTTTAACCAACAGAAATTTGTTTCCTAACAGTTTTGGAGGCTAGAAATCCAAGACAAAGGTTGTTGGCAATGCTGTGTCTTCTGAGGCCTAATTCGTGGCTTATAAATGGCCATCTTCTCTCCCTGTGTCCTCACATGATCTTTCCTTTTTGTGTGTCTGTGTCCAAATTTCCTCTTCTTACAAGAACACTAATCATATTGGATTAGAACCTTCCCCAATGACCTCCTTTTACCTTAATTACCACTTTAAAGATCCTACCTCTAAATATAGTCATATTCTGAGATGCTGACTATACTCCAAATATAGTCATATTCAACATATGAATTAGGGATGGGATAAAGACAATTCAACTCATAACAGTAGTTGATATGGTTTGGCTGCATCCCCATCCAAGTCTCATCTTGAATTGTAACTCCCACTTGAACTGTAATTCCCATGTGTTGTGGGAGGAACCTGGTCAGAGGTGACTGAATTATGGAGGTGAGTCTTTCCTGTGCTGTTCTCCTGATAGTGAATGAGTCTTACAAGTTCTGATGGTTTTAAAAACAGGAGTTTCCCTACACCAGCTCTCTCTTTGCCTGTTGCCATCCATGTAAAACGTGACTTGCTCCTTCCTGCCTTCTGCCATGATTGTGAGGCTACCCCTGCGAGGTGGAACTGTGAGTTCTCCATTAAACCTCTTTCCTTTGCAAACTGCCCAGTCTCAGGTATGTCTGTATCAGCATGTGAAAATGGACTAATAGAGTAGTTAAGTCACTAATATTGGAGTTAGATCTGTTTTGAGTCACAGTTCAGCCACTTAGTATTATGACCTGGACAAGTTGCTTAACTTCCCTAAGCCTTGGTTTCTGTATAAGGCTGTTGTGAAGAATAAATCACATTATAATCCAAAAAAGTGCTTAAGTATATACTTACGCCAAGCATACAGTATACACCCAATAAATGCCAGTTTTAAGTTCCTGGTGACCCCAAATAAACTTTTATAACTTACTTACCTGATACTTAATACTTTTCATCACTTTGGTTTTAATAATTCTTTTTTTTTTTTTTTTTTTTTGAGACAAGGTCTATGTTGTCTAGGCTGGAGTGCAGTGGCATGATCATAGCTCACTGTAGCCTGAAACTCCTAGGCTCAAGTGATCCTCCTGCCTCAGCCTCCCAGGTAACTGGAACTACAGGCATACACCACTGTGCCCAGATAATTTAAATTTTCTTTTTTTGTAGAAACACTGTGTTGCTTTGTTTCTCAGGCTGGTCTTGAATTCCTGGTCCTCCCACCTTGGCCTCCCAAAGTACTGAGATTACAGGAGTGAGCCACCATGCCTGGTTTAAAAATAATTCTTAATTTTTTTATTACACTAAAATATTTTTAATTATTTTATAAGATAAAAACATTCTCTTGGAGCACACTAGTTCTGAGAACCCTGAGCTGCCATGTAAGACACTCAGGGCACGATGCTGTGAAGAAGCTCAAGACATATGGAGAAGCTGAAGTAGGTGGTTCAGTTAATGGTCCCAGCTGAGCTTCATCTTTGAATCATCCCACTTCCGGTGCCTGACACAAGAGTAAAGAACCTTAGATTGTCTGGGCGCGATGGCTCACGCCTGTAATCCCAGCACTTTGGGAGGCCAAGGCAGGCGGATCACCTGAGGTGGGGAATTCGAGACCAGCCTGACCAACATGGAAAAACCCTGTCTCTACTAAAAATACAAAATCAGCCAGGCATGGTGGCGCATGTCTGTAATCCCAGCTACTCGGAAGGCTGAAGCAGGAGAATCACTTGGACCCGGGAAGCAGAGGTTGCAGTGAGCCGAGATCGTGCCATTGTACCCCAGCCTGGGTGACAGAGCGAGATTCTGTCTCAAAAAACAAAAGGAAAGAAAAGAAAAGAAAAAAGACAAGGTCTTGCTCTGTCACTTAGGCAGATGCAGTGGCATGATGAGAGCTTACCACAGCCTCTAACTCCTAGGATCAAGCAATCCTCCCACCTAAAGCCTCCTGAATAGCCGGGACTACAGGCACATGCTACTGTGCCAGACAAATTTTTAAATTTTAATTTTGTGTAGAGATGGGGGCGGGGGTCTCACTTTGTTGCCCAGGCTCTGAATTCTTGTCTTCTTTTTTGAAACAAGATCTTGCTCTGTCTCCCAGGATGGAGTGCAGTGGCACAATTTTGGCTCACTATAGCCTTGACCTCCTGGGCTCAAGCAACCTCAGCCTCCCAAGTAGCTGGGACTACAGGTGCACAGCAGTCTGCCTGGCTAGTTTTAAAATTTTTTTCTAGAGACAAGGTTTCACTATGTTGCCCAGGCTGATCTCTAACTCCTGAGCTCAAGCAATCCTCCTACCTTGGCCACCCAAAGTGCTGGAATTGCAGTCGTGAGCCACCATGCCTGGCCCTGTGTGAATTCGTGCTCCGTGGATTCTGTGAGTATAACTGCCATTGTTTTATGACACTGTTTTGAGGTGGTTTGCGATAAATACTCGAGGACTACAGATTAAAAATAACTGGAGCTATGGAATCATAGAAATGTATAGATTATAGATAATAAAGTATATTTCACATAAATATACACATTATAGATAACTAGGGCTACAGAATCATAGAAACAAAGGAGACTGTAGAAACGAAAACATATAATAAACTCCTTCATTTTAAACGTGAGGAAACTAACGTCAACCCACAGTTGCCTGATGAGTGACAGAACTGGAACATACACTTAAGTCTCTTCACATCCAGTCCTGGGATTTTTCCAAAACATAATTACTTCATAATAAGTTCTAAATTATAAAGGTCTCTTATATTATTATTCAAACTGCAATATTTCAGGATGAGAAGACTCTGCTTTCTGTTCAAGGCCAAACATAATCGTATTTCTGGTTACAGACAACTTACCCCTGTATCCCTGACCCATGACAGACACTCAATACATGCATACATGTTTTTTGGGCTTTTTTTTTTGAGACGGAGTCTCACTCTGTCGCCCAAGCTGGAGTGCAGTGGCATGATCTCAGCACACTGCAAGCTCCACCTCCCAGGTTTCAGTGATTCTCCCACCTCCGTCTCCTGAGTAGCTGGGATCACAGGTGCTCGCCACCATGCCCGGCTAATTTTTGTATTTTTAGTAGAGATGGGGTTTTGTCATGTTGGCCAGGCTGGTCTCAAACTCCTGACCTCAGGTGATGCACACACCTCAGCCTCCCAAAGTGCTGGGATTACAGGCGTGAGCCACCACGCCCAGCCTCAATAAATATTTTTTGAAGTAAAGAATTACTATATCAAAGTAGCTACAAAACTGTAAATAGTGCAGCTTAGATCTGCAGTGTTTGTGTTTGGAAAATTAAAATGGCATTTTCAGTTTAGAAATAACATTTATAAAGTCATAACACTATAACTGCCTCCCCTCCCACCAGTTGTTAAATTCACTAAAGGCAGTCTTTGCAATCACCACAACAGTGTCTCCAATATAAGTCCTCAATGTTTGTCTTCTGATGTATACATAATATCAACACATACATACATTATATATTCTGATGTATACATAAACACATATTTATAAGTCTCTAATACTGATGTAATTGGAAGCATAACCTGCCAATTTCCTCTAAGTATGCATTTTCCCTGATATGAACTGAATGTTTATGTCCTCCCCAACCCACTCCCACACTGAGATACTGAAGCCCTAATAGCCAACATGATGGTATTTGGAGGTGTGGCCTTTGGGAGGTAACTAGGTTTTGATAAAGTCATGAGGGTGGAGCCTCCATGATTATTAGTGTCCTTACAAGAAGAGGAAGAGAAACCAAAACTCTCCCTCTCTGCCATGTGAGACTGTAACAAAAAGGTGGCTATCTGTAAGCCAGGAAAAGAGTTCTCACCAGGAACCAAATCTGCTGGAACACTGATCTTGTATTTCCCAGCCTCCAAAACTGTAGACATAAATATTTATTGTTTAAGCAATATTGTATATGGTGTTTGGTTATGGCAGTCTGAGTTGACTAAGACACCTGCTTGTTATTTAGTAACGTAAGTCTTAGTCGGGCACACGTCCTTCACACATCCTTCAGCTAAAGATTATGCTTCCAAGTGCTGTTTGCATCTAGGTATGGCCAGTGACAAGTTTTCACCAATGGAATGAATGAAATTAGTATGTGAAACTTATTTCAAAGGAAGAGATATGCTCTCCTTTGAGATGGTAGAGAGCGTTTGATTTCCTGATTTCAACGCAGCCACCGTATCAAATTTGGATTGTGTACACTCAAACTGATACTCAAAGACAAAAATGAAGATCTTTCTTGTTTAAGCGACTGTTTGGTTAGATCTCTTTGTTAACTTGTTTCTTAATACAATAAAAACTTCATATTTGTGACTATCATATTTTCCCACCAGTTTTGGCCCTTTTCCCCTCTGGGTTGACATGCTTCTTATCTTCTATTTATTTATCTGGCTTATGAATATAAAACTCTGTTCAGCTTCTGGATCACTCTTTACAGTGATGTTTAAGTGTTGTGAGGTCATTTCAGGTCCCATCATTGACAAGATTGCATGTAAAAGCAAGGTAAATTCAGAAACATTATTGTGAAAGTCTTAAAAATCTAGCCAGGTAAAGAGAGACATATAGATTAACAGAACTGAACTGAGAGTTCAGACATAAACCCTTACATTTATGGTCAACTGACTTTCAACAAAGTTGCCAGGGAAATTCAATAGGGGAAAGAATAGTATTTTCAACAAATGGTGCTGGGATAATTGGATAGCCCTATACAACAACAACAAAAAATGTATGTAGACCCTTATCATACACCATACCAAAAAAAAAAAAAAAAAAAAAAACTAAACTAAAGCAAAATTTATTAATAGACTTAAATATAACAGCTAAAACTATAAAAAGTTTAGAAGAAAACATAAAAGTAAGTCTTTGCAATCTTGGATTAGGCAAAGATTTATTAGATGACACCAAAAGCATAATCCATAAAAGAAAAAAACTGTTAAGTCATTAAAACCTTTGCTCTTCAAAACACACCATTAATTTTTAAAAAACCACAGACTGGGAGAAAATATTTATAAACCATATATGTGATAAAGGACTTATTTCTATAATATATAAAGAACTCTCATGACTCAATAGGAAGATAAGTAACACAATTTAAAAATGGGCAAAGGCTGGGCATGGTGGCTCACACCTGTAATCCCAGCACTTTGGGAGGCCGAGGTGGTCGGATCATGAGGTCAAGAGATTGAGATGATCCTGGCCAACATGGTGAAACCCCGTCTCTACTAAAAATACAAAAATTAGCTGGGTGTGGTGGCGTGTGCCTGTAGTTCTAGCGACTTGGGAGGCTGAGGCAGGAGAATTGATTGAACCTGGGAGGCAAAGGTTGCAGTGAACCGAGATCGTGCCACTGCACCCCAGCCTGGCGACAGAGCAAGAATCTGTCTCAAGAAAACAAACAAACAAAACAAAACAAAACAAAAAACAAGGGCAAAAACTCTGAACAAACATTTTACCAAAGAAAATATACAAAGGGCATGAAAAGAGGCTCAACACCATTAGAAAAATATAAATAAAAACCTCAAATGAGATACTACTATACACCCACTAGAATGGTTATAGAAAAGGATTGACATCAAGTGTTTTGAGGATATGGAGAAACTGGAACCCTTACACATAGCTGGTGGGAATGTAAAATGTTATAGCCGCTTTGGAAAATAGTATGGCAATTTCTTAAAAGTTAAACATAAACTTACTACACTCAGCAATTTCACTCCTAGGCATCAAACCAAGAGAAATGAAAACATATGCTCACAGAAAAACTTGTGGGTGAACGTTCATAGGAGCATTATTCATAGTAGCCAAAAACTAGAAACAAGCAAAAAGTCCATCAACTGGTAAATGGATAAACAAAATGTGGGCTATTCATACAATGCACTATGCAACAAAAAGGAACAAGCCACTATTATGCAACAAAAAGGAAGAAATAACTCATTTACTATAGCAGAGATTAACCTCAAAATCATTATGCCAAGTAAAAGAAGCCAAGTACAGAAGACTAAGTATTGTATGGTTCCATTTGTACATACATGCCATTTATATAAAAGCAGATGAGGGTGATTGGGTCTTGGGGGTAGGATGAAGGCTGACTGCAAATGAGCATGAAGGAATTTTAGGGAAGTGTTAGAAAAACTCTAAAACTGGATGTGATGATTGATGCATCATTCTATGAACTCTCTACTAAATTGAACAAACAGGTGAATTTTATACTATATAACTTATACCTTTATAAGGCTGCTGAAAAAGTAAAAAAAAAATCTAGCCAGAATCTTTCTGCAGACAGTAAAGAAAGGGAAACCACCACTGTATATTAATGTAAAGCTTCACCAGTCCTTTGTAGGACCGTGCCTGCAGACTTATATGTATGCATTCAGAGTGCATTGTGGCAGAGACTACTGAAGTTGTACCTCAGCATCCACTCTGCTTCTTCCTTTAGTAATAATCCTTTCTGTCAATTGGGCTTGTGGTTATCCATCTAAAGATGATCTTTCCCAGCCATCCCTGCAGCTTGGTATGGCCATATGATTAGGTCTGGTTGGTAAATAAAAGTGATAGATGTCATTTGATACTTGTGCCCCTAAAGAGGGAAGGGATGTGTTCTCTCTTCCTTTCCCCTGTTGGCAGGGAGATGGTAAAAGCTCTAACAAATCCCTCAACCCATCGATGGAAGCAGAGGCACCCTAATGGCCTTGGACCTCTCAATCCTAGACCGTGTGTGAGAAAAACCACTGGATTTTAGGATAATGCAATCACAGTTCAGAAAATAAAGAATGGAGTTCATCCTTCAACATTTGTCAACTGTTAAGTATGATAGGCAGCAACTATCTTTATGGACTGTTTGCAGACCAGCCATAAGAATGTTCTTATCTAATTGCAGAAAAATTTATGCAACAACTTCTGTTAGTTTTCAATATTTAAGATCTGTTGTAGATAAATATGCTGGGAAATCTATCCTGGACAATAGTACGTATCTAAAGTCTATTTATTTAAAGAGTGTTCCTCAAAGTTATTAAAGTTTTAGAATTTGTTTCTTTTGAGTGTTAAGATCTATTTTCTGAAACAATGAGTGGCCAGTCATTTTCATTGCATACAAACACTGGCATTAACACAGCACTAAGTAAAAATCTGTTCTTTTTCTTATCCTATAGTTACTCCATTGAAACTTTAAGACAGTCATATAGTACAAATAAACCCTTTGCAGACAGCTCACTTATAGAGAGAAGTTAAGTATTTACTTACTTGCTACTCAATTTAAAATACAACCATGGCAGGCAACCAACCAGGAGAAGAGCTAAAAGTCTGAAAGCACTGCCCTTTTCTCTACTATAGAAGTTACGGGGTTGAACCTTGGAAAATTTCCACAAAATAAGGCTTTGCTAAACACATTTACCTTATCAGAAAGATTGTATCTCAAAAAAGGTATGTTGTTCTTCAGGCAAGACAAGAAAAACTGCCTGTCCTAATCAACAGTACACAAGGACAGACTTCTATCTCTAGAAACACAAGGTTTAGTGCTGCTACCCTTCTCACACAGCAATGATATGCAAGGCAAAGACTCTGGAGGAAACAACCAAAATCTGTACAGTTATATTGTTTTATTATATAGCTCTTAGAAATAAGCATGTAGAGGTCAGGTGCAGTGGCTCACACCTGTAATCCTAGCACTTTGGGAGGCCAAGGTGGGCAGATCACTTGAGGTCAGGAGTTCGAGATCAGTCTGGCCCATGTGGTAAAACCCCGTCTCTACTAAAAATACAAAAATTAGCCAGGTGTGGTGGCACGCACGCGTAATCTCAGCTACTTGGGAGGCTGAGGGGGGAGAATTGCTTGAACCTGGGAGGCGGAGGCTGCAGTGATCTGAGATTGTGCCATTGCACTCTAACCTGGGCGACAGAGTGGGGCTTTGTCTCAAAAAAAAAAAAAAAAGAACGAAAGAAATAAGCACATAGTAAACTATGCTGGATACCCCTACTTACACCCAAGGGTACTGTCTGTGCCATCTATAATAAAGAGACAAAAGCTTTCACACAGTGCTATACAATAATTAAACTCTGATTACTGGTGCTGCTTAATGAGGAGTATATCACATGATGATGGAATAAAAGCAATCAGAAGCTGATACTATTAAAATGGCACATATTTCAATAATTTTCAAGGTTTAAAAAGTCTAAAAACATATGACTACATATATCTGGATTAAATTTTACTGTTAAAAGAATCCCTTTCTGACAATCTAGAAGAGACCAGAATTCAGTTATTTTCAACAAATTAGCCTCATCTAAGATTGACAGTTTTCCATATGAAATAAACTTATCAGATTAGACCCAGCTGACACTCTATCAGATTGTTTGTGCCCTATTAATATGCACTTGGTTATACTTTGCTTTTTAAGTCATCAGACATTTCTAGATATGATTATGTTCTTTTCTGAGAATGTTGAAACTTCCTCAAATTGGCTGAGTGCGGTGGCTCATCAGGCCTGCAATCCCAGCAGGTTGGGAGGCCAAGATGAGAAGATCACATGAGGCCAGGAGTACAAGAACAGCCTGAGCAACAAAGTGAGGCCCCATTTCTACATGCCGGGCATGGTGGCATGCACCGGTAGTCTCAGCTACTCAGGGGGCTGAGGCAGGAGGATTGCTTCAGCCAAGAGTTCAAGGCTACAGTGTGATATGTTAGCACCACCACTGTACTCCAGCCTGAGTGACAGAGAGAGACCCTGTGTCCAAAAATAAAAAAATAAATAAAAGAAGGAAAAGAAACATAATGAAATTGAAGACTATATATTTGTTTTTTTCTGATATTTCTTGTGATAAGGCATGATACATCCTAACCACTTATAGACAGTTCCAGCTTATCCAATGATGAAACAAGTATCCAACTCTTTAGGCATATCTTTGAGTTACTTTAACAGGGCAATAGATGTAAGCTGATCTGTCCAGATTCTCTTGCTTGGTTCCTATTGTGTGACAAATTTGAGAGGCTACTGGCAGAAAACAGTAGTAAAATCTACAGAACAGAACACAGTCATCTGTTTCATTTGGATATGGAACATATCCAAAACTCTGAGAGGAGTTTAAAAATCACTGTTTCCACAGTCATCTTTAATCTACGCCATCAAGGCAAGCATAGTGCAACTCTGGAAGCAGTAAGCACCTCCTACTGCTCAGCCATGTGTCTCTATGTTCAGAAGCTTAGAAGAATCACAGGATCAGCAAGCGAGCTTTAACTTCTATAACAATAATAATTAAATTTCATATACGAGTATTTGAATGGGGTATATTTAACACCTTGAAATTTAATAAGATGGTGTCATTACTAACTAGACAATAGGATCACAAAATTTATCTCATCTTCTAAGCACATTCTCAGATTTTATAAGTTTTAGTGAAAAATCCCAAAATATCCTTTATAGGTGAATGAGACCCTATTTCATAGAAAGATAAAGCTTTGAAAATGTAACAAAGTTATTCAACTCACACAAATTTGCATTAAATTGAGCTATTATTTCCGTAAGTGTCAACAAAGCCGATTGCACTCAGTATTACATAAAGGTTTGCTTTCTTTAAAAAAAAGCAAAAATAGACTTCAAGAAAGTTTTAAACTTTTTAACAAAAACACTTTCTTGAAAGTGAAAAGACAACTTGCAAAATGGAAGAAAATACCTGTGTCATATAGCCGATAAGGATTTGCTGTCCACAATATATAAAACAGCTTACTTGACAAAAATTAAAAAAATTAAAAAATAGGTAAAAAATCTGAATAGACATTTCTCCAAAGTAGATACACAAATGGCTAATAAGCACAAGAAAAGGTACTCAACATAATTAGTCATTAAGGAAATGCAATCAGAATCACAGTGAGATACCACTTCACACAAACTAGGATGGCTAGAATCAAAAAATGGAAAATAACATATGTTAGGGAAGAGTGGAGAAATTAGAATCTTCTATATTTCTGGTGAAAATGTAAAATGGCTGAGCTGCTGTGAAAACAGTTTGGTGGTTCCTTTTTTTTTTTTTTTTTTTTGAGACGGAGTCTGGCTCTGTCGCCCAGGCTGGAGTGCAGTGGCCGGATCTCAGCTCACTGCAAGCTCCGCCTCCTGGGTTTACGCCATTCTCCTGCCTCAGCCTCCCGAGTAGCTGGGACTACAGGTGCCCGCCACCTCGCCCAGCTAATTTTTTGTATTTTTTAGTAGAGACGGGATTTCACCATGTTAGCCAGGATGGTCTCGATCTGCTGACCTCGTGATCCGCCCGTCTCGGCCTCCCAAATTGCTGGGATTACAGACTTGAGCCACTGCGCCCAGCCTGGTGGTTCCTTAATAGTTAAATATAGAATTATGATTTAAGCAAGCAATTCCACTCCTAGGTATATACCCCAAATAACTGAAAACTGGGGCTCAAACAGATACTTGTACAGATCATCTGTGACTTACAATTACGATTTTTGAATATGTTGATTTTGTATTCTGCAACTTTACTGAATTTGTTTATCAGTTCTATCAGATTTGTGGTGGTGTCTTTAGGTTTTTCTATGTGTAAGATCATGTCATCTGCAAACAAGGCTAATTTGACTTCTTCCTTTCCAATCTGGACGTCCTTTCTTTCTTTCTTTTGCCTAATTGCTGTGGCCAGCACTTCCACTGTTATGTTGGAAAAAAGTGGTATAAGTGGGCATCCTTGTCTTGTTCTGGCCCTAGGAGGAAAGGCTTCAACTTTTCCCCAGTCAGTACAATGTTAGCTGTGGGTTTGTCATTTACAGTCTTTATTATTGAGGCATAATAATTCCATTATTATTGAGGTATATAATCATTCCTTCTACTTCCATTTTGATGAGGAGTTTTATCATAAAGAGATGCTGAATTTTACTAAATGCTTTTTTGGCATCTATTGAAATAATCAAATGGTTCTTGTTATTGGTTCTGTCCATGTGATGTACCATGCTTACATTTATTTGCATATATTGAACCCTCCTTGCATCTCCATCTCCTTGATGGGAGACTTTAAACTACAGCTTTGATCTCACTACTTGTTATTGGTTTGTTGAAGTTTTCTATTTCTCATGGTTCAGTCTTGGTAGGTTGTATGTATCCAGGAATTCCTCCATTTCTAGGTTTTCCAGGTGGTTCATAACAGTCTCTAATGATGCTTTGTATTTCTCAGGTTTCAGTTGTTATATTTCTTGTTTCTGATTTTATTTACTTGGGTCTTCTCTTTTTCTCAGTCTAGCTGAAGTTTTGATTTTATCTTTCCAAAAAAACCACTTTCATTTTATTGATCTTTTCTATTGTTCTTTTAGTTTTAATTTATTTTATCCCAGTTTCATTTGTTTCCAAAAATTTTTAGGATGGGCACAGTGACTCATGCCCATAATCCTAGCATTTTGGGAAGCCAAGGTGAGAGGATAGCTTGAGCTCAAGAGTTCAAGACCAGCCTGAGCAACACAGTGATACTTCATTTCCACAAATATTTTAAAAAATCACTCAGGTATATGGTGGCACACACCTATAGTCCCAGCGACTTGGGAGGCTGAAGTGGAAGGATCACTTGAGCCCGGGAGGTAGAGCTTGCAGTGAGCTGAGATCATGACACATGACCCAGCATCACGCCACTGCACTCCAGCCTGGGCGACAGAGTAAGACCTTCTCTCAAAAAACAAAACAAAACAAAACAAAATCTTTTTTTTTAAATTTCCTTTTTAGTCCTTTTATTATTATTATTTTTTGAGATGGAGTCTCACTCTGTCGCCCAGGCTGGAGTGCAGTGGCGTGATCTTGGGTCACTGCAACTTCCTTCTGCCTCTGCCTCCTGGATTCAAGCAATTCTCCTGCTTAGCCTCCCAATTAGCTGGGACTACAGGCACGTGCCACTACACCTGATTTTTTTTGTTTGTTTGTATTTTTAGTAGAGATAGGGTTTCATCATATTAGCCAGGATGGTCTTGATCTCCTGACCTCATGATCTGCCCACCTTGGCCTCCCAAAGTGCTGGGATTACAGGTGTGAGCCACCGTACCCGGCCCCTTTTTAGTACTTTCATTGACCCACTGGTTGTTCAAGAATACGTTGTGGCCGAGCGTAGTGGCTCGCGTCTGTAATCCCAGCACTTGGGGAGGCAGAGGTGGGTGGATCACCTGAGGTTCGCTGAGGATCACTGAGGTTCACGAGTTCGAGACCAGCATGACCAACATGGTGAAACCCCACCTCTACAAAAAATACAAAAATTAGCCGGGTGTAGTGGTGGGTGCCTGTAATCCCAGCTACTCAGGAGGCTGAGGCAGGAGAATTGCTTGAACCTAGGAGGCAGAGGCTGCAGTGAGCCGAGATCGCACCATTGTACCCCAGCCTGGGCAATAAAGTGAGACTCTGTCTCAAAAAAAAAAAAGAAAAAAAAAAAGAATACGTTGTTTAATGTATTTATTTAATGTATTTGTGTCTTTTTGATGTTCCTCTTGTTACAGATTTCTAAGTTTTATTCCATTGTGGTTGGAAAAGATACTTGATATGATTTCTTTATTAAAAAAATATGTTCAGACTCGTTTTGTGGTCTAAGACATGGTCTATTCTGGGGAATATTCCATGTGCTGATGAAAAGAATGTGTATTCTGCAGCAATTGGGTGAAATGTTCTGTAAATGTCAGATAGGTCTGTTAGATTTAGTGTGTAGTTTAATTCTACTGTTCCTTTGCTAATTTTCTGTCTGGATCATCTGTTACTGAGAGTCGGGCTTAAAATCCCCTACTATTACTGTATTGCAGTTTACCTCTCCTTTTAGATTTAATATCTGCTTTATATACTTGGGAACTCTGGTGCTGAGTGCAAAAATAAATAATTGTTATATCCTCTTGCTGAACTGATCCCTTTATCATTATATCGTGACATTGTTTGTCTCTTTTTACATCCTTTGATTAGTGTACTATTTTATCTGATACAACTGTAGCTATTCCTGCTCATTTTGGTTTCCAGCTGCATAGAATATATTTTTCCAACCCCTTCACATTCAGTCTATGTGTGCCTTGATAGGTGAAATGGGTTTCTTGAAGGCAGCATATAGCTGGGTCTTGTTTCTTTATCCATTCAGCCACTGTATGGCTTTTAATTGGAGAACTGAGACCATTTATATTCAGTGTTATTATTGATAAGTAAGGATTTACTAATGCCACTTGTTGCCTGTTTTGTGGTTGTTTTGAGAGTCCTTTCTTTCTTCCTACCTAATAGGTAGTAAATTTGTTGCTTTTATTTCTAGTGAATCTATCATAGGTTTTTTGCATTGGGCTTATCATGAGAAAAAAAATCTTATAGATATAACAAATTATTTTAAAAAGATGACAATGTAGGGGCCAGTTGTTATGGCTCATGTCTGTAATCCCAGCACTTTGGGAGGCTGAGGTGGGTGGATCACTTGAGTCCAGGAGTTTGTGACCAACCTGGGCAACATGGCAAAACCATGTCTCTACAAAAAAATACAAAAAAAATGAGCCAGGCGTGGTGGCACACACCTGTAGTCCCAGCTACTGGGGAGGCTGAGGTGGGAGGATAACCTCAGCCCAGAAGGTCAAGGCTGCAGTGAACCATAATCATGCCACTGCAGTCCAGTCTGGGTGACAGATGAGACCCAATCTTAAAAAATAAAATAGACAACTTATCTTGGATCACAAATAAAAGAACAGAACCAGGCAAAGTAAAACAACATGACAAAATTCTACTCTGCCTATCCCTTTTGACTTTCAGTTGCCTCATTTTATATATTTTTCATTATCTATCTCTTAACAGACTGCTGTAGCTATTGTTACATTACAGTAACAGAGTATTTTGGGTTTATCTGTATACTTAATTTTACAAGTGGGTTTTATATCTTGAAACCTTTTTTTTTTTTTTAACCCATTAGTGCTTTCTTCTTTCAAATGGGAGAGCTCCCTTTATTTCTTGTAAGACAAGCCTGGTGGTGGTGAATGACTCAGTTTTTACTTGTCTGGGAAAGATTTTACATCTCCTTCATATGTGAAGGATAATTTTGCTGTGTACAGCATTCTTGAATGTAAGTTATTTTTCTTTGAGCACTTTGAAAATGTCATTTCATCCCCTCATGGCCTGTGTGTTTTCCATTGAGAAGTCTATTGCCAGCCAAACTGGAGATTCTTTATATGTTATTTACTTCTTTTCTCTTGCTGCTTTTCGAATCCTCTCCTAATCTTTGATCTTTGAGAGTTTACTGTATCCCTTGGGATATCTTATTTGGGTTGAATTTGTTTAGTGATCTCAGGCTTTCTTGTACTTGGAAAGTTTTCTATTATTATTATTATATTAATTTTTATTTTTTGAGATGGAATCTCACTCTGTCACCTAGGCTAGAGTGCAGTGGCACCATCTCAGCTCACTGCAACCTCTGCCTCCTAGATTCCAGCAATTCTCTTGCCTCACCCTCCCCAATAGTTGGGATTATAGGCATCTGCCACCACACCCAGCTAATTTTTGTATTTTTAGTAGAGACAGGGTTTCACCCTGTTGGTCAGGCTAGTCTCGAACTCCTGACTTCATGTGATCCACCTGCCTTGGTCTCCCAAAGTGCTGGGATTACAGGCATGAGCCAATGCACCCAGTCTATTATTATTTTTTGAATAAGCTTTCTAGGCTAGGCGTGGTGGCACACACCTATAATCCCAGCACTTTGGGAGGCTGAATTGGGCAGATCACTTGAGGTCAGGAGTTTGAGACAGCCTGGCTAACATGGTGAAACCCCATCTCTACCAAAAAATAAAAAAATTAGCCAGGAGAGTTGGCACACGCCTTTGGTCCTAGCTACTCAGGAGGGTGAGGTGGGAGAATGGCTCATATCTGGGAGGCAGAGGTTGCAGTGAGTGGAGATGGTGCCACTGCACTCCGGCCTGGGTGACAGAGTGAGATCCTGTCTCAAAGGAAATGAATAAGCTTTCTACCTCTTTCTTATTCTTGCTCAGCTCCCTCTTGAACACTAGTAATTCTAAGGTTTGGTCTTTTGAGGCAATTTTCTATATATTATAGGCCATCTTTATTCCTTTTCATTCTTTTTCTTTATTCTCCTCCATGTATTTTCTTTTTTTTTTTTTTTAGACAGAGTCTCACTCTGTTACCCAGGCTGGATTACAGTGGCGCGATCTCAGCTCACTGCAACCTCTGCCTTGTGGGGTCAAGTGATTCTCCTGCCTCAGCCTCCTGAGTAGCTGGGATTTCAGGCACCTGGCACCGTGTCCAGCTAATTTTGGTATTTTTAGTAGAGATGAGGTTTCACCATGTTGGCCACGCTGGTCTCGAACTCCTGACCTCAAGTTATCCATCTGCCTCGGCCTCCCTAAAATGCTAGGATTACAGGCATGAGCCACCACACCCAGCCTCCTCTGTGTATTTTCATACAGTCTTCAAACTCACTGATTTTTTTTTCCCTCTGTTTAGTCCTTTCTACTGTTGAGAGCCTTTACTGAAGTCTCCTGCTCAGGAAATGTATTCTTTAGTTCCAAGAGGTCCATTTTATTTTTTATTATTTCAATCTTTGCTAAACTTCTCTGATAAATTTCTGAATTGCTTTTCTTTGTTATGATGGTGATCACTGAGTTTCCTTAAAACTGCCATTTTTAATGCTAGGCCGTAGATCTTACAAATCATCACTTAAGGCCAGTGACAGAATTTTTGCTCTGTCTCTTTGGAAAGGTCATGGTTTTTGCACCGAAGGATTAGTTATTTATTCTAGTATTTGCATTGAAGGATTAGTTATTTATTTCAGTATTTTCTGTCTGGCTTGTTTTGGTTTTCATTAGATATAGTTCCTTAGCAAATCTTTACTACTAGGTCACTTCCTCCTTTTTGGCTCTCGTGGCACCTTAAAGCCCGGGTTCACCTTGGCTCTAGTGCACGATTGGAGTGCTGATTGTCCCAAACTAGGGAGTTCCCAAAGAGATTATCCCAGCGGTGTGGGAAGGCTGGCTAGAGGTTCCTGTTCAAGGAATCTGTGAAATATACCTCTCTCTTCTCATGCCTGTCATCCCAGCACGTTGAGAGGCTGAGGTGGGAGGATCCCATGTGCCCAGGAGTTTGAGAACAGCCTTGGCAACATGGTGAGACCCTGTCTCTACAAAAAAATTTTAAAAATTAGCTGGGCATGGTGGCACCCACCAATACTCAGGAGGCTGAGGTAGGAGGATTGCTTGAACCCAGGGGGTTGAGGCTGCAGTGAGCTGTGTTCACGCCACTGCATTTCAGCCTGGGTGACAGAGAAAAACCCCCCTCCCCCCAAAAAAAAGAAAAGAAAAGAAAGAAACGTACCTCCTATAGAATAGTGCTACTGAATAGCCACTTTTATGTGGCATCTCCTTTGGCCTAGTTACAAAGTAGAGTTTTCAGAACTAGGGATGATAGTCCCATTTCTCCCCTTTGTCTGCCTGTCGTTGGGGGAATATTTCTCCCTTTAGGCAGTTATGATGCTTCCTGTGGGTTAAGGCAAGAACAGGTATCCTGCCAGGTAATCCAGTATGGTGGAAAAAGATGGTTGATCACCTCAATCTCTCTTTTTGTTTTAGAGACATGGTCTTGTTCAGTCACCTAGGCTGGAGTGCAGTGGTACAACCATAGCTCACTGGAACCTTGAACTCCCAGGCTCAAGTGATCTTCTCACCTTAGCCACCAAAGCACAGGGATTACAGGCATGAGCCACTACATCTGGCCTCAATCTCACTTTTTCTAGTGTAGAAACCATAAGTTAGGGAAAGATTTTCCTCAAGCTTAAGCCAGGCAGAACGGGGGAGAGAGTAACATTGTGGATATGGAAGTTCAGTTCTCCTACTGACTGCTCAGAGTTGTTGCTAGCAAAAATCTTGGCGCTATGTATTTGTTTTTGGTTTTCTGTCCGGGTAGGGGAGAGTGAAGGCACCTTGCTTCCACTGCACCATTTTAAAATCAGAAATCTCCCTAGGAATTTTTTTTTTTTTTTTTGAGACATAGTTTCGCTCTTGTTGCCCAGGCTGGAGTGCAATGGCACGATCTCAGTTCACCAAAACCTCCACCTCCCGGGTTCATGCGATTCTCCTGCCTCAGCCTCCCAAGTAGCTGAGATTACAGGCATGCACCACCATGTCCAGCTAATTTTGTATTTTTAGTAGAGATGGTGTTTCTCCATGTTGGTCAGACTGGTCTCGAACTCCCGACCTCAGGTGATCCACCCACCTCAGCCTCCCAAAGTGCTGGGATTACAGGCATTAGCTACCACACCTGGCCAGGAAATTTTTTTATCCACTTCTTATCCACCTATATCCAGTGCTATATGGCTTTATATGGTTTTATATTCAAACCCTAATGCTATGCTGCTTTATATTCTAATTCCAACTCATTTGCTCAGAATTCTCTTTCCCCATCCCCCACATGAACATTGTATTTTCCCATATGCAGTGTCATACATTACAAAGTCCATCGTCAAATACCCAGATAGAACAGCAGAATATGCGGAAGGTCTGTGATAAAGAAAAATGCATTATCTGTATTAAAAGAAGTTTCTCTTTATATTATACTCAGACACACATTCTACTCACAGCCGGAAGACAAAAGCTCATGTATTTCACCAGATGCACATTTCATAAACCCAGAGTTTTAATGGGACAACTCCAACTACAGAATGATCTGTATTTCTATGGCATATCTGGGCCTTGAAGCTTTAGGCACCCAGGTGAAGGCAAATGCCTTTGGAAGGATATTTACACTTATGGTACTTGTGTGTCTTGGAATTCTAGGAAGTCTCCCAAACTCTCCAGCAAACAAGAATTTTTCTGTTGCCTCTATAACTCTAATACACAGGAGAATTTTAGAAGATGCAGACAACGGAAAAAAATTTACAGCTGTTGGAATCAGAGACTGGAATTTGGAATATAAATCCCAGCTTTGTCACCGAGTCCTGATGTCTTAGCCAGTCCTGATGTCTTAGCCATGTCTTAACTTCCCATAACCTTAGTTTCTTCACCTTTAAATTAGTTTCAGGAGGCTGGACGCAGTGGCTCACGCCTGTAATCCCAGCACTTTGGGAGGCCGAGGCAGGTGGATCACGAGGTCAGGAGATCGAGACCATCCTGGCTAATACGGTGAAACCTTGTCTCTACTAAAAATACAAAATATTAGCTGGGCGTGGTGGCGGGCGCCTATAGGCCCAGCTACTCAGGAGGCTGACGCAGAAGAATGGCGTGAACCTGGGAGGCGGAGCTTGCAGTGAGCTAAGATTGCGCCACTGCACTCCGGCCTGGGTGACAGAGTGAGACTCCGTCTCAAAAAAAAACAAACCACAAATTAGTTTCAGAGATCAATCCAAGATGGCCGATTAGACGCAGCTCTGGTCCATTACACTCATGGAGAGGAATGAAAAGGGACGCATGAATTCAGCACTGAAATATCCAGGTGGTTACACTGGGACTAACTAGGCAAACAACCTGACCCAGAGAGAACAAAGAAAAGCAGCGTTGGGCAGGCAGGGCAGCGACGGCCCACCCAGAAGTGGCATGGAGCCAAAAGAACCTCCACCCCCAGCCAAGGGAAACAGTGATTGTGCAACCTCACCTAGGAAACCACACTTCTCCCACAGATCTTTATAACTCACCAATCAGGAGTCCCCTCATGAGACCATGCCACCAGGGCCTTGGGTTTGATACACAGAGCTGTGTGGAGTCACGGCACAGTAGCCACTCAGGTATATGCAGAGACCCAAGAATTTTAAACACTCCAGCCCCAGGATTCCCAGACAGGTGAAAAATCCATCTGTATATATCCCTAGGAAGGGAGCTGAATCCAGGGAGTCAGGCAGCGACATTCTGTGGGCCCCAGTTCCACAGCACCTCACAAGTTAAGACCAACTGGCCTGGAATCCCAGCCAGCCAATGGCAGTGGGTTAGAGTCCATCAGAGACAGCTCTGAATTCCTGGGGGGAGGGGCAGCCACCATCTCTACAGTTCAGTCAAGTCAGTTGCTCTAGTCCATTAGCTGTGGAGAATATAGGTGGTCCAAACAAGGAAGGGACCTCCTCCAACACAGCATACCTGCTCTACCAAAAAGCAGCCAGACTGCTTCTTTGGGTGGGTCCCTGATACTGTTCCTCCTGACTGGGTGACAATTCCCAATGTGGGTCTTCAGACACCTCCTACAGGTATGTGTGGGCTGGCCAAAGGTCAGTTTCCCCTAGGATGGAGCTTCCAGAGGAAGGAGCTGGCTGCCACCTTTGCTTTTTTGCAGCCTACACTGGTGATACCTCCAGGTACAGGAAAAACTGAGGCAACTGGGGTCTGGATTGGATCCCAGCAAACCACAGCAGTCCAACGATAGAGTGGCCTGATTGTTAAAAGAAAAACCGAAAACTACAACCCCACAAAAACCTCACTCAAAGGTCAGCAACCTCAAAGATCAAAGGTAGATAAGATGAGAAAGAATCAATGCAAAAATCCTAAAACCTCAAAAAGCCAGAGTGTCTGTTCTCTTCCAAATGACTGTTAACACTTCTCCAGCAAGAACACAGAACTAGTCTGAGGCTTAGATGGCTGAAATGACAGAATTAGGCTTCAAAAGGTGGGTAGTAATGAACTTCACTAAGCTAAAGGAGCATGTTGTAACCTGATATGGTTTGGCTGTGTCCCCACCCAAATCTCATCTTGAATTATAGTTCCCATAATCCCCAGGTGTCATGGGAGGCATCAGGTGGAGATAACTGAATCATGGGGGCAGTTTCCCTATTCCTGTTGTCATGATAGACAGTTCTCATGATATCTGATGGTTTTATAAGGGGGGCTTCCCCCTTTACTGGGCATTCATTCTCTCCCCTACCATCATGTGAAGAAGAAGGTGTCTGCTTCCCCTTCTGCCATGATTCTAAGTTTCCTGAGGCCTCCCCAGCCATTCTGAACTGTGAGTCCATTAAACTTCTTTCCTTTATCAATTATCCAGTCTCGAGTATGTCTTTATTAGCAGTGTGAGAACGAATTAATACATAACCCAATGCAACAAAGCTAAGAATCATGATAAAACAATACAGGAGCTGATAGCCAGAATAGCCCGGTTAGAGAGGAACATAACTAACTAACGGAGCTGTAAAACACAACACGAGAACTTCACAATGCAATCACAAGTATCAATAGCAGAATAGACCAAGGGGAGGAAAGAATTGAAGAGCTTAACGACTATCTTTCGGAAATAAGACAGGCAAATAAGAATAGAGAAAAAAGAATAAAAAGGAATGAACAAAACCTCCAAGAAATATGGGATTATGTAAAGAGAACAAACCTATGACTGACTGGGGTACCTGCAAGAGATGGGGAGAAAATAACCAAATTGGAAAACGTACTTCAGGATATCACCCAGGAGAACTTTGCCAACCTAGCAAGACAGGTCAACATTCAAATTCAGGCTGGCCACAGTGGCTTACACCTGTAACACCAGCGCTTTGGGAGGCCGAGGCAGGTGGATCACTTGAGGCCAGGAGTACAAGACTAGCCTGGCCAACATGGTGAAACCTTGTCTCTACTAAAAACAGAAAAATTAGCCAGGTGTAGTGGCTCACACCTGTAATCCCAGCTACTCAGGAGGCTGAGGCAGGAAAATAGGGCCTGGAGGTAGGGAACATAGGCCAATCCACACTGATCTCCTACAACTAAATCAAGTGAAAGCACTTGAGCAATGATAGGAATGTGAATGGCTTTGTAACTTCACTTCATCCTCTCCACACATTTACACTTTGTAACTTCACATCCATCCTCTCCATTTACATAGACCACACACACCAAGTAACATCCTCTCCATTTACACTTCGTGGCTTCGCATCCATCCTTTCCATTTACCTGGATCACACACACCAAGTAACATCGTCTCCATTCAAAATAGGGTGCAGTCTGAGTAAATGACTCTGTGACTCTGTTCTCTTCATTTACATAGAATATACGCCAAGTAACCAATGAGAAACCTCTGGAGTATTGAAACTCCAGAAAATTCTGTAAGCAGGACTCTTATGCTCAGGCCCACTCCCACACTGTGGAGTGTATTTTTGTTCTCAGTAAATCCATGCTTTCGCTTTCCTCATGTTGTGTGTGCATTTTGTCTAATTCTTTGTATGAGATGCCAAGAACCTGAACACCTTCTACCGGCAACCTTCGAGTACATGTAGTAATTTGCTGGAATACCTATGGGCATTCAGAGGAATTCACTAATTTTCTGGTGGACAGTTCTAATTGCTAGTTTTGTTTTTCCAAAATTGAGTTAAAATCCGTATCTCTAGTAGCTTCTACTCAGCAACCACAATTCTGTCTTCTATTCCAACTTCTGCACTATAGTCCTTCAGGAATCTGAAGATTATTCTACCCCCCAAACATTCCTCTCTCCCAGTAAGTGCTCTCTGCTCTCATGGGATTTGCTTTACCAGCCTGACTTCCATTCTAGCTATATCCCAAGGGTTTCAGTATCATGACATCCATGATTATGACTGTTTTCTTGTTCATTTCCTATGCTTAAACATTTTTTCTATATTGCCTTTATAATGACAAAATGAATTTTATTTCAAAAAAACATACATAGGAGTCATTAGAATACCTTCTCCAAAATACTGACTAAAATATGCCTCATGACAAAATTGATACTGAAATCTGAAAGGAAAAGGAAAAGAATAGAGAGCAGGATGGATGAGGACACTCTGTTACTTCTTTCTAGACATGATACTCTCAGGGTGCATAAACTCACATTAGGGATCTTTGATCTGAAAGGGCTAATCCAAGTCCCCTACCCTAAAAATGAGAAAATTTAGAACTGGGAAGATCAAATGAATTGCCCAAGTTTAAATAATTGGCCTAATGTTTTTGATAGAGCCACAAAATTAATGAAGGCCCTGCTAAAAATCTTTTGAACAGTTTTCCACTGCCCTTTGCATAAAGCCCAATTCCTTATCATAAATAGCAGGGTTCTTCGTAATTTAGTTCCTAACGTCTTCTCCAGCCTAATTTCAAGCCCCTCCTGAGCTCTTGTACTCTATGATCCATTTATTTAATTTCTTTAAGAGTTTTTTGTGTGTGTGTTTGGTTTTTGTTTGTTTGTTTGTTTTCTCCCCAAAGTCTCTGCAGTTTAAGTTCTTTGATGCACATTTCTGAGGCTGAATGTATTTCTCTTCTTCCTAGAACACTCTTCCCCCTAGCTTCATTCTCTTCAGCTGATTAAATCCTACTCATTCTTCACTTCTCTGACCCCTAACTTGGATTAGTTCTTGCTATATGTTCCCCAAGAACCTAGGGCTTCAAATTTAGATGAGATCAGAGGATGTTCCCAGAGGATTCAGCACTCCCTCTCTACAAAACTCATACCCTTTTATTGAGTACGTGTTTAATATCGATCTTGCCTGCTAGACTGTAAGTGCTGTGAAGGCAGGGATGGCATTTGCTTTGTTCTTTTATTTAGTCTTAGCAGTAACACATTACTAGGCACAAAGTAAATAATAAATAGTCCATTTTAAAAAGGCTTAAATTGGCTCATAATTGCTAAAAATATTTATTAACACATTGTTAACATGCTATACTATACAGTCACTGTTTAGTATCCTTGCAATAGACCAAGGCTCCCTTTCCACGTATAAAGCACAAAGCCCAACAGAGAACTGCTGTTATTCAGGCAACCATGATTACTTTATTATCCAAACATCTAAAAGAAAGTAAATAAAAATCTGATAACAATGTCAATCACTGTTAATCATTCACCTTCAAAATCCATGCTCCAATAATAAAAGAAACTCTAATTATAGATTTGACGTCTAAATTATCACCTTCCTAAGAAACTGCAAAAGTTTAGAAAAGTTCAGATTCTGATCATCAAAGGGATATATAATCAAAGGAATATTGTCTGGAACATCTAATGAGGGAGTACAAAGAACAAATGCCATGCATTTGGAATAATAATTAAGAGCACAGCCCTAGAACCAAAAGCCTGTGCTCAAATCCTGACTTTACCATTTTCCAGCACTGTGACCTTGAACAAGTAACTTAATCTGTGCTTCAGATTTAACACCTATAAGGCCTGAAAAACTGTGCTTACATCATCAAACTGTCTTTTTATTTTGTGTCTGTATTAGTGCTATTAAGATGAAACCTAGGCTATCATACCGCAAGATTTATGGACTCTGCCTTTTATGTTCTTATGTCAGTTCTGTTTCATCTCAACTTGTTCGTACACTAATTTTCTTTTCCTATTCCAAGTCTCCTCATTGAAGTCAGTGAGAACCAAGAAATGAAATTAGTTATTTCTCTCTTTTTTTTTTTTTTTTGAGATGGGGTCTCACTCTGTCATCCAGGCTGGAGTCCAGTGATACGATCTCAGCTCACTGCAACCTCTGCTTCTTGGGTTCAAGAGATTCTCCTGCCTCAGCCTCCCGAGTAACTGGGATTACAGGTGCCTGCAACCAAACTGGCTAATTTTTACTAGAGATGGGGTTTCACTATGTTGGCCAGGATGGTCTTAAATTTCTTACCTCAGGTGATCTGCCTGCCTCAGCCTCCCAAAGTGTTGGGATTACAGGTGTGAGCCACCACGCCAGGCCAATTCTCTCCCTTTGAAGAGTATCAAACACACTAACAGGCAAGTACATTTTAGCATTTATGGGAAAGTCTCTAAAAGCAGAGTAAGACTGAATCTGCAGAAGCAGATGTGCCATGGAGACATTTAGAGCAATGTGGTCAGTACAATGTCAGCAACACTGTTGCCACAGTCATCATGGCTTTTATCTTAGCATAGGTGGGCCCAGGCTCCTGAGGTCAGAAACAGGCTGAAATCTACTGGCTTGGCTTAAATAGATCAGAGGCAAGTGAACATTTCAGTATGAATTAATAACGATTTCATATAGTTTTTGTACATGTTTAATATATAAGCAACTACAACATAGATTAAAGAATTAGAGTAGGCTGAATGCCATTTCACCCTGGGTGGAATTATTACTTTTGTCTTACACTGTTTTTCTTTGTTTGTCCCTTCTAGATTATTTAGGGGAATGTAACAAGTGGCAATTAATAGTGGGATACTAATAGCACTTCAAATTTTTATAGCCTATACATATTTTAAACACTTTATTCTCAAGTTTAACGGTTTCCATTATTTTCTCTAAACAAACTTGAAAGAATGAATAATTTTCATTCACTTATTCCATTTACTTATTTGACCAATTTTAGTAGAATATCTACCACGTTTTGATCCGATAAGGGTTCAGCGGAAGTCCTTGTCTTTTGGCAGGTGTCTGTTAACAAACAACTTGGGGCCAGGCGCAGTGGTTCACGCCTGTAATCCCAGCACTCTAAGAGGCCGAGGTGGGCAGATCACTTGAGGTCAGGAGTTTGAGAACAGCGTGGCCAATATGGTGAAATCTTGTCTCTACTAAAAACACAAAAATTATCTGGGCATGGTGGTAAGCACCTGTAATCTCAGCTACTCAGGAGGCTGAGGCAAGAGAATGGCTTGAACCTGGGAGGCGGAGGTGGCAGTGAGTCTAGATCATGTCACTGCACTACAGCCTGGGCAACAAGCAAGACTCTGTCTCAAACACACACACACACAAAACAAAACAAAACAAACAAAAACAACAAAAAACCCAACTTGAACAGTCCTCTCCTGCACCACAAGTAGCGCTCCAAGCTCCATTTTGATCCACAACAGGAAATGTGAGCACACATTCTAACATAATAGGTGAAAGTCATTCCTGGCCGGGCGCGGTGGCTCAAGCCTGTAATCCCAGCATTTTGGGAGGCCGAGATGGGCGGATCACGAGGTCAGGAGATCGAGACCATCCTGGCTAACACGGTGAAACCCCGTCTCTACTAAAAATACAAAAAACTAGCCGGGCGAGGTGGCGGGCGCCTGTAGTCCCAGCTACTCTGGAGGCTGAGGCAGGAGAATGGTGTAAACCCGGGAGGCGGAGCTTGCAGTGAGTTGAGATCCGGCCACTGCACTCCAGCCTGGGAGACAGCGCCAGTCTCCGTCTCAAAAAAAAAAAAAAGAAAGTCATTCCTAAGAGAAAAATGAAATTGAGAGCTTAGCCAACTCAGTCATGCCCTCTTAGATAAAATATATTCATTTTCCAGCCTTCTCTTTCCTTTTTGCACCCTTCCCAACACCACAAAAGGAAGTCATTGAAAACATTTAATTCTTGTGTAACAATCTTGAGTGCTAAAGTTAAACCTTGTTTCTCAGATCTTTGGAGTTCAAGTCAATAACAAATTGGACTACACATTTACAGATGCCATTAACACTTTAAATGGAAGATATTTCCTGCCTCTTTAGTAAGAAGGAAGTTGAGCAGCCTACACCCAAGCAATTTGTACCTTTCAGGCAGCAGCAATAAAAATGATCCTTTTACATGAAGGAATAAATTAATGTGTTAGGTTGGAGAGCACTGTAGAGCTTCCGGTTGAATGTTAACTATTTAGAGGAATTATCCTGATTCTATCATTTATCACATATTGTGTAGTTTTAACACTGCCTTGCAGATATGGAATCCCAAATCATCAAAATTGTGGTCACAATCTATTAGCTTGGTGGACTTTGATAGATAGCTCAGTAAATGCACCTTCCCTCCACCCTGGCCCTCCCTCCAGTGTAATTTTAGTATGTAATTACGGAGGAAAAAAGTTTTGAAGGTACCTTAATGCATTTCCCTAGCAGCAGGATGCATGTGCTCAGAGTAGCAGTGACTTGGAGATATTAACTCGTATACTCAAAGAACAGTCTGGGAAGGATTTGTCACAAACTGTTCCTACAAGTGGAAGACTTGCTATTAATAATATTAGGATTCTTCCAGAAAAGGGCTTTTGAGTATGAAAAGTTACCCTCCAAGTATTCTATATGGCTGATAGTTGTTGAGATCCTGATTAAGAAGTACCTGCTAGTGAAGTGTTACAAAGAGGGAAAGTAGCACATGTGATTTGAATCTATCTAAAAGGCTTGTAGTGAGGCCCTTAAAGAAAATAAAACAGTTCTTTCTGTCTTTAAAAGACATTCATCTATTTAAGAGAAGATCTTTGTTGTATAGCTCTACGTTAACAATTATGCTGTAATTTATGCAGGTATATGCATCACTTTTGTTTTTTTCTTTCTTCCTAGAAGGAATCACAAGAATTTCTTAACAAGTGATTGTCTTTGGAGACCACTTTGTATTTCCTATTTTATTTTAAAGGCATAGAAGTCCAAAGAGAAAATAATATTCACCCCACATAATTAAACATTCAGCTTGCCAATCCACACAGAGCCAGCCATTTGCTAAGCCTGTGATTTCAGGAGCCGAGAGAATGGAAGCAGTTTTTAAAACATTTATAATTATTTATATTGTGATTCCAAATGGGTGATCTGGAGAGATGTTTTGATACATCTGATTCTTGAAGAAATTATGCCAAATTAGAATTCACTAATATCAGTTATAAAGTAGTATGCACACAGGGCCACATAATGATGTATTATAAAAAATTTGTCACCAATCACGTTCCAATACAAAATGATAATGGACAAATCAGAAATGAGGTAGCCTGGCTGGGTGTGGTGGCTCATGCCTGTAATCCCAGCACTTTGGGAGGCCAAGGCGGGCAGATCACTTGAGGTCAGGAGTTCAGGACCAGCCAGGCCAACGTGGTGAAACCCCATCTCTAATAAAAATACAAAAAAAAAAAAAAAAAATAGCTGGGTGAGGTGGCAGGCGCCTGTAATCCAAGCTACTGGAGAGGCTGAGACAGAAGAATCGCTTGAACCTGGGAGGCGGAGGTTGCAGTGAGTCATGATGGCACCCTTGCACTCCAGCCTGGGTGACAAGAGCAAAACTCCATCACCAAAAAAAAAAAAAAAAAAAAGAAAAGAATAAAAGAAATGAGGTAGCCTGAAGCAATAGCAATATTCACTTTTGCAAGTGATGGACCATCCCCAAAGTGGATCAGCTTTAGTAGCCTCATCAAATAATAAAATGTACAGGCCAAGAACACCAACCACCAAAGAACGGCATGTAAATACTACCCTTGAGTTCCATCCAATCTTCTTTTCAAAGCTGAGACTATTGAAACTTGGAGAAACTTTTGTGAAAACCAGTAACTTACAAAGTAGAAAAGAAGCTGAAAGGTAGAAAAGAAGCTGGCACAAATAACGCTGATGAACAATCTCATGTTGATATTCGTATTTCTTCAAAGAGGGGTTACAGTGGTAGAGCTGGAAATAGAAACTAATTTCTCCCTCTGAGTCTCCACCTGGTTCCTTCCCTCTAGACTTTTCAGCACTCGTGGCTAAAAATGGGACCCACTTGAGAAGTGTGCTGTGTCCCGGGGTGAGTCGCCCGCAGGTGGCGGCTGAGCCCAGGCGGAAGAGGGCAGTGGGTAGCTAAAGGCTTCTGGTCATCCGGCCCGACCGAGTACTGGAGCCAGCCAGAGCCACCATGCGAGATGCTTGCGGGATCCAGAGAAGCCGCGGGATCCAGGGAAGCCGCGGGCTCCGGGCCGGTTGGAGATGTAGTCGCAGAGGCTACCGCCGCGGCCACCGTGCCCACCCGGACTGTGGGCGACTTTGTATTTTCTAACCCACCTAATACATATATTGGTTTTCTTTTATTGTTTTATAGACAATAGGAATTATTTGGATAGGGAGATTACCTCAGAGTAGTAAACTTATGAGTAACTTCTTTATTTTCTTTCTGTTTCAGTTTTTATTTATATGTGTTTTCAAAATCTTCTACAGTCAACATATTATTTGAATCATTAGTAAAAAGAAAAGCTCATTTAAATCCAAGAAAAGGCTGAGCGTGGTGGCTCACATCTATAATCCCAGTACTTTGGGAGTCTGAAGCTGGAGGACTGCTTGAAGCCAGGAGTTCAAGACCAGCCTGAACAACATAGCAAGACCCTGTCTCTACAAAAAATGTTTTAAAAATTAGCCAGGCATGGTGGCATGTGCCTGTAGTACCAGCTACTTGGGAGGGTGAGGTGGGAGGATCACTTGAACCTGGAATTTCGAGGCTGCAGTAAGCTATGATCTGATCACCACTGCACACAAGCCTGAACAACAGAGACCCTGTCTCCAAATAAACAAACAAAAAAGGCAAGAAAAATCTTTAGGGACTACACCTTTTTGGCAAATGTCAATTTAAATAAATACACACAAATAGCTATTCGTTTAATAAAATTCATTAATCAACCTTATTATATGATTTCCCCACTCAAAACCTTCATTTATAGAATTTAAAATATCAGTTATTCAGCATTACATAAAAAACCTATCATGATCAACTTCCACTCTCTATTTCCTGGCCTACCCCCCACATTTTAGCCAGATGGAACAAGTTAAAGTTCCTCTTGTACCACCTTTCTATCCTGTGCCTCTTAAAGTGCTATTCCTTCTGCCTGGAACATCTTTCCCGTCCCCTGACAACCTGATAAATTCCTGTTTTTTCTTAGAATCCTGTTCAGAAGTTTCCACCTTTAAATAGGCACAGGTATACACTGCTGGTGGGTATATTAACTAATATAACATTTAAGGAAAACAATTTGCCCTTATCTATCAAAATTACAAATGAATGTATCCTTCAACCCAGCAGTTCCACTCCTAGGAATTTAATCTACAGATATACTCACACACTTTTGCGAAATGTTATGTAAGATTATTCACCACAGTATTGTAGGAGCAAAACATTGAAAACAACCTACACACTCACAGAGTGGGAGGGAGTTGGTTACACATATTATAGAAATCTATACAGTGAAATACTATGCAGCTTTCACATGAACAAGGACACCCTTTGTGAACTGACACTGAAAAATCAACACATACTGTTAAGTGAGAAAAGCAAAGTACAGAACATAAAAGGGACACCAAAAGTTCTGTAAAAAGAGAACACATATAAATTTGCTTGCATGTATAAAAATATTTATAGAAGGATACTTCTAAAAAAAGCTACTAAAACTGCTAGGAAAACAGGAATAGGTAGGTAGCTTCACTGGATATCATTTCATATTTGTTGAAATTTTGATACTGTGTGCATGTATTATTGATAAAGTAAAATTGTAAGAGTTTAAAAATCAAAACCTGTACTTTAAAACATCTTTATGAAAATATCTCTAATTATCTCCACCATTCCTTTATTCAATAATTAGAACCTTACTGGCTGCTAACACTATGTGCCAGGTACTATGGTAGGGAGAGAGAGAAGAAATAAAACAACCCACAAGGAAAATGAACTTCAGTGTACAACTCAGAAAAACAGATAGAATATCCCCTTTTAGTGAGTGCGCAGGGTGCAAGGTATGACAGGAGCATATAGGAGACACAGCACCTACACATTTCTAACAGTGCTCACATCACTGACTCATGCATGGCTGTTTACATGGCTGTCTCTCAAACTGGACTGTTATCTCTTTGACGATGTCTCAAAGCTTAACATAGTGCTATGCACATAGGAGGTATACATGGTTAAGTGAACCACTAAATAAAGGTATAATAGAAATAATCACTGCATTGTTTTTTGTTTTTTGAAACAGTTAAGAGCTAATTAAGGGTGGGAGTGGTGGCTCACACCTGTAATCCCAGCACTTTGGGAAATCAAGGCAGGAGGATCACTTGAGCCCAGCAGTTTAAAATCAGCCAAAACAACATAGTGAGGCTCCCTCTTTACAAAAAGAAAAAGAAAAAGAAAAGGAAAAAAATAGCTGGGCATGGTGGTGTATGCCTGCAATTCTAGCTACTTGGGAGGCTGAAGAGGGAGAATCACTTGGGCTCAAGCATTTGAGGCCGCAGTGAGCCATGATTGCACCACTGTACTCCAGCCTGGGTGACAGGGTAAGAGAGACTATCTCAAAAAAGAATAGAAAGGCTGGTCACAGTGGTTCATGCCTGTAACCCCAGCATTATGGGAGGCTGAGGTGGGAGGATTGCTTGAAGCCAGAAGTTCAAGACCAACCTAAGCAACAATGTGAGGCTCCCCCCATCTCCACAAAACACACACACAAAAATTAGCCAGGTGTGGTGGCATGCACCTGTAATCCCAACTACTTGGGAGGCTGAGGCAGGAGGATCATTTGAGCCCAGGAGTTTGAGGCTGCAGTGAGCCATTATCATGCCACTGTACTCCAGACTGGGTAACAGAGAGACCCTGTCTCAAATAAAAATAAAACAGGGTTGGATGTGGTGGCTCACGCCTGTAATCCCAGAACTTTGGGAGGCTGAGGCGGGAGGATCACAAGGTCAAGAGTTCGAGACCAGTCTGGCCAATATGGTGAAACCTTGTCTCTACTAAAAATACAAAAATTAGCCAGGCGTGGTGGTGGGCATCTGTAATCCCAACTACCCAGGAGGCTGAGGCAGGAGAATGGCTTGAACCTGGGAGGCGGAGCTTGCAGTGAGCCGAGATCATGCCACTGCACTCCAGCCTGGGTGACAGAGCGAGACTCTGTCTCAAAAAAATTAAAATTAAAATTAAAAAATAAAACAAAAATTTCAAAAAAGAAAACAAAAGAGCTAATTAAGTACTCAGCTACATCATCATAAGAACTTAGTATACGGATCTAAGGATAAAAAGATTTAAAAATAAATTCCATATCATATGCATACACACACATGAATGTATTTAATTGTCACAAACATACTGAAGGTTATGCTTATAACTATGTGGGATTTCATCTTCCCTCAATATATTAAATATGTACAGAGTGTGTATAATTCCCGTAGGCACAATGCTGGGCTTGAAATACAACGGTAAAAACAGAAATAGCTGGCCGGGCATGCTGGCTCACGCCTATAATCCCAGCACTTTGGGAGGCCAGGTGGGTGGATCACTTGAGGTCAGGAGTTTGAGACCAGTCTGGCCAACATAGGGAAACCTCATCTCTATTAAAAAAAATACAAAAATTAGCTGGGCATGGTGGTGCGCACTTGTAATCCCAGTTACTTGGGAGGCTGAGGCATGAGAATCACTTGAACTCCAGCCTGGGTGACAGAGTGAGATTCTGTTTCCAAAATAAAAAAAAACAGACATAGGGAAGTTATAGGTTACTGAGAGATTCACTAAATAATCACAAAAGTAATTTTCTATACCATTAAGAAGAAGAGAGAAAGTGGAAGGCACAATCAAGATTTCTCCTAGCCTGCAGTAAGGAAAGAAAAGATTTGTAAAAATCTTTGTGTCTCAGACAGTATCAGATAAAGGTTATATCAGGGGTATGTGGAGGGAATTCATTGATTTGAACTTAGATGGAAAAAAACCCTTTATTTTCCTGAACCGCTAACTGAAATTTATTAGTTCCTTCTATTATAAATGTAGCCAATAATCCACTGTGTTATTTGTGATTCTACCACCGATAGATATCACAGATATTTTCATTCACATTATATGTATTACATATATCTCAAAATTATTTTGCAATTATATTAGCCTCACTACCATTTCTTGCTATTTAATGTGTTTAATAAAGAAGTTCTTATTACTGTATCATAAATCTGATTTCTATCTGTTTTTGTAATTGTATTTTTTTCTTTTGAGATGAAATCTCGCTCTGTCCCCCAGGGCTGGAGTGCAGTGGCGTGATCTCAGCTCGCTGCAACCTCTGCCTCCCAGGTTCAAGCAATTCTCTTGCCTCAGCCTCCCAAGTAGCTGGAATTACAGGTGCATGCCATCACGCCCAGCTAATTTTTGTATTTTTTTGGTAGAGGCAGGGTTTCACTAGGCTGGCAGGCTAGTCTCGAACTCCTGACCTCAAGTGATCTGCCCACCTCAGCCTCTCAAAGTGCTGGGATTACAGCGTAAGCCTCCGCACCTGGCCTATTTTAGTGTATTTCAATACAATTGATTTCCTTTGTAATCTTATCTTATTTTATGCATTTAAAAAATTTTTTTCTGATAAGGGGTCCATGGACTTAACCAGACTGCCAAAGGAACCCATGATTCCCCCCAGATTTCTGCAAATCCCTGGGCTATAAATATGGATCAGGTTGAGATAACAATGTTGGCATACCCTAGAAACATTGGCAAGAGATTTCTGTTTCTATTTACCTTTGGAAGGGATGGGGAAAAAAAGAGTGCCAATTCACTGTAAAGTTCCAAGTAAAATGAATAATGGTAAAAGACTGTTTGGTAAGTCTGTATTTTCAATTTTACTGCATTTTTCAATGAGTATATGTCATATTTTGATGATGCATCTGTGGATGTACAATTTTTGTGAATATTATGTAAGTGTGCTATTGAGAAACACAGTGCTTATATATTTTACACAGCTACCCTAACCATGGTGATCATATGAAGGGTCAGTTAGGTCAATTCTATATGAGGTAGATTATTGTTCAGCAAATACTCACTTTCCCCTCCCACAACCCCTATTGTGGAGTACACTTTCCTTCTCCAGTATGTTGGAAGCGGCCTTTTGATTTGTTTGGTCAATGGAACATGGACAAAAACCAAAGTGTGAGGCCAGGCATGGTGGCTCATGCCTGTAATCCCAGCACTTTGGGAGGCCAAGGTGGGCAGATCACTTGAGGTCAGGAGTTTCAAACCAGCTTGGCAAATACGGTGAAATCCCATCTCTACCAAAAATACAAAAATTAGCTGGACATGGTGGCACATGCCTGAAATCCCAGCTGATCAGGAGGCTGAGGCAAGAGGATTGCTTGAACCTGGGAGGCAAAGGTTACAGTAAGCCAAGATTGCACCATTGCACTCTAGACAGAGTGAGATCTTGTTTCCAAAAAAAAAAAAGAATTAAATGGTGGCAATGCTGCCATAAAAAATGTAAAAGTTATGAAAATATCTATCAAATTTGCCCTTAGACTGCTTCACACATTTATTAACTTACTGCCCCTCTTAAGGAAACTGAAACTAGAAGGCATATGGATTTCAGAATTCTGATGCAGACCAAGAGCATTAAAGGCCTTAAAATTGATAATGGAAGTTTTAAGTAAAAATAACTGTTTAGGTTAGTATTTAGCATTTTTTATCCTTCTTCTCCTGAACCAACTTTTTCTATTAACCAACTACAGTCCTGACTGTGTCGGATAAGAGGGCTTCTATATTTCAGCCTACTAGAAATCCTATTGTGGGCATTACAATTATAGGGCTATACTGTTTTATTTTGTTTGCTGTAAATCCTGTTTGTAAATAAGCTTGAAGTCCTTGCAATGAGTTTGAGTACTACAATTTGATTTCATGTTGAGCTTGCGCACTGTGGTGAGTTTTGATGTAATACTGGTTTATCGCTGGGCGCGGTGGCTCACTCCTGTAATCCCAGTACTTTAGGAGGCCGAGGCGGAAGACCACAGGATATCGGGAGGTTGAGACCAGCCTGACCAACATGGAGAAAACCCGTCTCTACTAAAATTTCAAAATTAGCCAGGTGTGGCGCATGCCTGCAATCCCAGCTACTTGGGAGGCTGAGGCAGGAGAATTGCTTGAACCTGGGAGGAAGAGGTTACCGTGAGCAGAGGTCATGCCATTGCACTCCGGCATAGACAACAAGAGCAAAAACTCTGTCTCAAAGAAAAAAAAAATTGGTTTCTCTAATAATTTAATCATCATTTTATTTTTATTGTTTCTGAGATGGAATCTCACTCTGTCAGCCAGGCTGGAGTGCAGTGGTGCAATCTTGGCTCACTGCAAGCTCTGCCTCCCAAGTTCATGCCATTCTCCTGCCTCAGCCTCCTGAGTAGTGGGGACTACAGGCACCCACCACCATGCCCAGCTAATTTTTCGTATTTTTAGTGGAGATGGGGGTTTCACTGTGTTAGCCAAGATGGTCTTGATCTCCTGACCTCGTGATCCACCCACCTCAGCCTCCCAAAGTGCTGGGATTACAGGTATGAGCCACCACACCTGGCCTTACTCATCATTTTAAATTTCTGTTAACCAGGCCAGGTGTGGTAGCTCACCCTTGTAATCCCAGCACTTTGGGAGGCTGAGGTGGGAGGGTCACTTGAGCTCAGGAGTTCCAGATCAGCCTGGGCAACATAGTGAAACCCCATCTCTACAAAAATTAAAAATTAGCCAGGCATGGTGACATGCACCTGTACACCTAGCTACTTGGAAGGCTAAGGAGACAGGATCACCTGATCCCAGGAGGTTGAGGCAGCAGTGAGCAGCAGACCTTGTCTCATCCGTTCATAAATAATAAAAGAATCAATTTGGAATAATAACATACACATGCTACTTTCTATGTGCTAGGTATCCAGTGCTTTACCTATATTGACTGAATTAATTTTCTTAAGTGCTTTATATAAATTACTGATTTAATTTAAATTTAAACTTAATTTTGATATAATATTACAGGTACTACTAACATGGTTCCTGTAAGAGTTACAGAAAGAGGAAAGAAACATGAAACACAGCTTGGCAGTTACAGATAGGTTTACTTTAGATAAAACATGAGAGGGGCTTCTGGCCGATTTTTTTGGTCAGGAGCACTTTCTCTTACAGACTCCATTTTACAGATAAGAAAAATGAAGTTTGAGACTAAGTAATCTGCCCAAAGTCATAGAGCTAATTGCGGGTGAGGCAGGATTGGACCCAGGCAGTTTAGTTTGAGTGTGTGCTCAGGGGCTCTGCTCTATACTATCACAAAACTCACCTAACACTATTCAGTTAGATTCTCACCAAAGAAATTTGGAGTTGTGATTCAGATGGTAGAACTATAAATGTGGATGCTGTGTAGCAGCAATATTCTGCCATAGAAATAAAGAAGCCGAGAACTTGGAGACAGAGAAATAAAGTAGATGTCAAGAGAGAAGTTTTAATTAGATGGCAAGAGATAGGGAGAATGGTGGCCAGCGTCAGTCCAGTACCAGCTCTGTTGCCTAGACGAACTGCCCTTGTATTTAAAGGAACACACCTTGTTGTCCACGTGATAAAATTCCTTTCTTGTTTAAGATAGCACAAGATTTTATTACTTGTAACTATAAGAACCTTAACTCATCAGAACTGATCAACCAAATGATTGGTTGGATGCTTGAACTGAACTGAAATTGATAAAGTAGTGCCAAAATATGTACTTGCTATGTAACAACAAGAATAAAAAATATTCAGATAACATTTTTAAAAAAATGGATGAATCTTAATTGTTACGTTTATTCTAATCAAATAATAGTATTAATTTTATTGTTTTCCCCATCTCTGACATATGGAATTGCTCTGAATTTTGTTTTTTAATTTGGCATGCTTGATGAAATCTGTGCCAATCCGATAAGGAGGAAGTAATTACAGAATGCTTACCCTCATCTCCCATTTATAGAACAGAGAAACTGTAGCTCCAAGAAAGAGCTCCCTTCCTTTGCTGGCACAGTGCTGCTATTTTTGTTTCTGTCAGTTAAGAATATCTATCCAGTGCCAATATAGTATAGCCATGTGTTATTCTGGTTAAATGGCTTTTGTTAAAGGACAGTGTGCTAACCATTGGACAATCAACTATCTTACCATGATACTGTGACCTTGAATTTCTAGACATGGAACATGGTAAAGCCAGAATATGTGGGGAAAAGAACGAGAGATCAGTTGGTTACCATGTCTATATAGAAGGAAGTAGACATAAAAAACTCCATTTAGTTCTGTATTTGAGATGCTGTTAATCTGTGACCTTACCTTCAACTTTGTCCTTGCAAGAGACATGTGCAAAGGTGACTTAGGTTAAAAGGATTTTGGGCGGTGCAGAATGTGCCTTGTTAAACAAGTGCCTAAAGGCTGCTTATGGTTAAAGGTCATCAACATTCTCTTAAATCTCAAGAAAAAGAAAAACATTTGTCTCCTGCCCCTCCCTGGGCAATGGAACATCTCCGGGTAACACCCATTGTGCGTTCTGTTTACTGAGCAAGGAGAAAACCACCTTTAGGAATAAGGTGGGGCTTGCTGGAGCAATACTGCTAAAAGGTTTATGGAGATGTTCGCATATGCATCTCTAGGCACAGCATTTTCCTTTAAACTTATTCATGTCACACGGATTTTTGTTCATATGTCTTACTGCTGATTTCCTCCCTACCATAGTCCTATTGTCCAGTCACTCCCTTATCTTTTTGATGGTAAAGATAATTGTCAATAAATACTAAGGGAACTCAGAGACCGGTGCCGGCGTGGGTCCTCTGTAAGCTGAGCGCCGGTCCCCTGGGCCCCGCTTTTCTTTCTCTACACTTTGTCTCTGTGTTTTATTCCTTTTCTCAAGTCTTTCGTTTCCACCTAACGAGAAACACCCACAAGTGTGGAGGGGCAGGCCACCCCTTCAAGAATAGGTCATTTTTCCTCCATTCTATTCTTGATAACTTAACTTTCCCATTCCCAACGACTGTTGACACTACAACAATCTCCACTTTTGTATGGCTGGAGGCTTAATTTTCAACTTATCTCAATCATTTACTCTTCTCATAATATCAGTTGCTGCTTCTTCCTAAATAATATTAATGTATATACCCTTTGTGAGAAATAACCAACATGTGTAGACTAATTTCTTTCTTTACACTGCCACTGTCAAGTGTCTAAGTCCAGACACTTGTCATCTCTTTTCACTTGCGTTGCTCTAATGTCCGTTACATTTTTTCCTTTGTCAGTGTGGGCCCTGCCAGTCCATTACTGCAAGATTCCTGCTGCAGTAATTGATCTCATCTACTCATCGTAAGGTTTGGCCTATATATATTCCCTTCTATTGGTTCTACATTGCCTTCCCACCGTCCTGAGCTCAAACCTAAGATCTTCAGCACCATCTTCAGGGCAGAAGGCTTCAAGTTTCCTGTAGGACTGATACCCTGATAGTGATTCCCTCATCAAGCAAAGTAATTCTCCAGGGTAACCCAACTAGTCCATTTTCTTCTTTTGTCCTCCCCATTCCTTCTCCTGCGTCTCCAGGGTGCCTTATCTATTCATCCCACTTCTTCCTTTAGACCTTCTCCAAACAGTCTGAGTAGCTCCTCCCTTATTAGAAAAGGAGACAACTAGTGACAGCTTTCACTGTGCTAAATATTTTACAAGTGCTCTCAAATAACCTCATGGTAATCCAATGAGGTAGTACTATTATGTCTCTCAGTTTTCAGATGAGAAAACTAAGGCTGAGAGAAATAAGTAGCTCACTGGTAAGTAGTGAATCGAAAACTTGAACTGAGAACTGTGTAACTTTAAAAGCTGGTGTGGTGGCCCACGCCTGTAATCCCAACACTCTGGGAGGCCGAGGCAGGTGGATCACCTGAGGTTAGGAGTTCGAGACCAGCTTGGCCAACGTGGTGAAACTCCGTCTCTACTAAAGACACAAAAATTAGCTGGGCATGGTGGTGTGCACCTGTAGTCCCAGTTACTCAGAAGGCCAAGGCAGGAGAACTGTTTGAACCTGAGAGGTGGAGGTTGCAGTGAGGAGAGACTGAGCCACTGTACTCCAGCCTGGGTGGCAAAGCCATACTCTGTCTCCAAAAAAAAAAAAAAAAAAGTTCTTACATTCTGCTAGTAGTGACTAGGCTTTTGTTTAGTTTATCATAGTAAACAATATTGGTCCAGGTAATTTCTTATTTTGCTTGTGTATGATATGGAAGACCTAAGAAGTTATGCTTGGCTTCCTTATTGTTTTTTCTTACCTGTAATTTGTGTAAAGGGATCTGTGATTTTCTTGCATCATCATTCATTTTAAGGACTCAATAGGATATAATCATATTTTCCAAAGTGTGAATAGAGAGATTTCTGAGTTCAATTTAGTGGGTCATAAACAATTAAAGCCTTTAAACATTGAATAGAACAGAAAAATCCCTTTCATATGTAATATATGGCAACAGTAGGTATTGTTTAGTCAAATTTTCTTTCGGTTTTGTGTGTGTAACAGCTTGCAATGTATATTTTACTACAGATTCCTATCAAAAACATAAAAAAGACACGGGGTTACTTATGAATAAGAAAAAAATGCAGTATCCACACCTGAGAACCACTGTATTTAATGGGATTTTTACCATTCAAGGAATCAAAACACCTCCCATTATGAAACAAAGTCGAATTACAGAAAGATATTTAATTAAGCCTGTACTAAGAAAGTTTCTAAATACCTTTAATAATAGTGAACCCAAACCTAAGGAGGATTTTATAAGTTAGCAAGAGTGTAATTTGCTTCACAGTGCAGTTATCAGATTGAGAAGCAATTTTATACAATAGAAAATCTGAGAATTTCTTTTATTTGATTTAAAATGTTCATCTTGGCCAGGTGTGGTGGCTCACACCTGTAATCCCAGCACTCTGGGAGGCCGAGGTGGGCAGATCACCTGAGGTCAAGAGGTCAAGACCAGCCTGACCAATGTGGAGAAACTCGTCTCTACTAAAAATACAAAATTAGCCGGGCATGGTGGCACATGCCTATAATCCCAGATACTAAGGAGGCTGAGGCAGGAGAATCTCTTGAACCTGGGAGGCAGAGATAGCCATGAGCCGAGATCGTGCCCCATTGCACTCCAGCCTGGGCAACAAGTGCGAAACTCCATCTCAAAACAAAAAAAACAAAATGTTTGTTTGATGAAAAAATGTTCATCTCAGAGCAAAAAATCCAATATGGAATTAAAAGCAAATGAGGTCGGATATGGTGGCCCACACCTGTAATCCCAGTACTCTGGGAGGCTGAGGTGGGTGGATCACTTGAGGTCAGGAGTTCAAGACCAGTCCGGCCAACATGGTGAAACCCTGTCTCTACTAAAAATACAAAAATTAGCTAGGCATGGTGGCGTGCACCCGTAGTCCCAGCTACTCGGGAAGCTGAAACAGGAGAATCACTTGAACACAGGAGGCGGAGGTTGCAGTGAGCTGAGATCATGCCATTGCACTCCAGCCTGGGTGACAGAGTGAGACTCTATCCTAAAAAAAAACAAAACAAACAAAAAAAAAAAACAAAAAAAATTAGCCAGGCATGTTGGCAGGTGCCTGTAATCCCAGCTACTCGGGAGGCTGAGGCAGGAGAATCGCTTGAACCCAGGTAGGCAGAGGTTACAGTGAGCTGAGATCGCATCACTGCACTCCAGCTTGGGCAACAAGAGTCAGACTCTGTCTCAAAAAAAAAAAAAAGTCATAATATTAATGCACAAAAAAATTACATAATTCTCTTAATATCATTATTAAATACCTAATGAGTGGTCAAATTTTTCCAAATTATCTTATAGATATTTTTATACTTTGTTCAAATTATCATTTAAACAAGGTTGATTTATTGCATCTGCTTGACATAACCCTTAAGTCTTTTAAAATCAATCTACAGCTTTCTCCTTTATTTTTTTAATTTTATTTTTTGTAATTTGTTGTTTCAAGAAATAGCCATGTTTTTAAGGTTCCTGTGCCTTAAAAATAGAGAAGTAGAGCTTCATACTAGTTAGGTTTAAGTGTTATGATACACTCTTTCGTTCTGTTGTTTGTGATGAGTCCTATTAAACATAATAAACAAGAAGTTACTACAATTGTAGTTAAAAAGTTGATTCTGGGGACTGGGCGTGGTGGCTCACGCCTGTAATCCCAGTACTTTGGGAGGCCAAGGCAGGTGGATCACCTGAGGTCAGGAGTTTGAGACCTGCCTGACCAACATGGAGAAACCTCGTCTCTATTAAAAATACAAAATTAGCCGGGCATGGTGGTGCATGCCTGTAATCCCAGCTACTAGGGAGGCTGAGGCAGGTGAGTCGCTTGAATCCAGGAGGCAGTGGTTGCAGTGAGCCAAGATTGTGCCATTGCACTCCAGCCTGGGCAATAGGAGTGAAACTCCATCTCAAAAAAAAAAAAAAAAAGTTGGTTTCGGAGGTATAAATCGTTGACATCTTAAACTCAATAGCCATTATAATGATGACATCTAAGAGAAAAAAAAATAAACACTTGCAAGAACTTCATTTTTTGATTATGCCAGGACATGCACACACACTAAGATCCTTAGAGAACAGTAAATTTTCTTTTTACAAATAGTAAAGGCAAACTAAAATTGTACTGTTATTTTCCCAATAGTTCTTCTTAGTAATAATTTAAGACCCTGAAAGTTACCTGATTTTTAGGCAGCTCAATTCTCAGTTGATGTTATGACTCACTGGTAGAAGTCTTCCACTTCTATGAGCCCCAATTGTATGCTATGTAAATATAAGTAGCCCCTACCTGATAATTATATACATATTTACAAGGCAGAAACTTAAGACAAAATGATATTTGGCACTATAAAATTCCTCTCAACCTCATTATATATGAAAGCAGCAGCCTAACATTTTAAGTGTGTTACTGTTATATGAGTGTTTAATTATGTAAATAAATCTTTGAAAACCTGCAGAAACAACACAAAGCCTACAGCAAGTTTGCCTCAGTTGCTACAGGAGTATAGATACCAAGTTAGAAAAGAAAACAGTCCCAGAGTAGTGTGCAAGGCACTACCTACCATAGACCTGGGCTTGCTGATGGCCACCAGACTAGTGAGGAAGTCTTCATCGTGCAGCTGGCTGAAAACATGGGCGTCATAGGCTACCATAATGGAGATTTCTTCCATCATCTTGCCAGCTGGCCTTTCCACAGCAGCAGCTGCTGTCCCAGCTCCAGACCAGACTATCCAAGGAAAAATCCTACTGCAGCTCAGTGCCAGTGTACACACCCACCTGAGTTCGAGGGGGTGGAGTGTCAAAAATCCAGAAAGAAAGAGAGAGAAAGAAAAAAAAAAAGCAGCTGCTATCACAGGCTTGGCTAGCAATTCACCCCCAGTAGGAAACTGAAGGAGGTTTCTTATCTGTGCAGGAAGTATACACTATAAACACCTTCTGCATTCATAACAGAGAAGCTGGAAATTTTAATTTTTGGAAACCTTTAAACTTCAAAAAAGAAAAAAAGTTTCCTAACTAGAAATATCCTATAGCAATAACAACAACAAAAAAACTGATTTGTGTTATGTTCTTGGTAATTAAAAATTTTCACAATAGCTCATCTTCTTACTGCAGTATTATTACATGAAGATTGTTCTTGGAGGAGAAGTAAATTTTCTTAGTGTTCTTACTGCTTATTTTTTCGTAATCTTAGAAAATAAACAGATGAAAACCATTTTAATTTCTCAGAATTTAAAGAAGTCATAGTACAGTTTCAAATGATCTCCTGAAGTATGAAAAAAAAAATGGTTTTCCCCTCGGAGTATTTCTGTTAAAGAAAAAAAATGCCAAACCATAAAAATGAAACAGGGACAGCAATATCAAGTAATAATCATTACTTCCTTTCCTACTTAAAAAAAATAGGTATTTTAAGCATAATTTAGTTTTGTGTTGTTACTCAGAAAGCAATACAAGGGTCTCATTTATAAACTGGTTGTTTTGCTCCCATAGATGAAAGTCCTCTTTAAGGTTAGAGGTTTCTTTTAATTATTCAAATCAGTAGATAGCATTAACTGTTGGTATCTTAACCACCAGTAGTAATTTTTAAAATTACAGCTGGAGACCATAAATGAACTGCCATATTTCCAGATGAAAAGTTTGAAAGCTGCCCATAATCACCATTACAAAGTTGCTTGATCAGGAAATATAATGTATACTAATTTCATGGAAAAAGAATTAAGCAAATAAAAATAAGGGGAAGACAGATAAGGCTTCTCTGAAGTTGTTTTTCAATATTCCTAATTAAGCTAATCTCTTCCCTGCCTTTTCTAGATCATGACACTGCAGTACTATGAGAAATATTATTTGTTAGAACTAGAAATCAATTTGGCAATGTTTGTCTAAAAATCAAAAGAAATAAGCTACTGGTTGAAATGTTTAGTCTTCATTACCAATAACAGGATTATGTTGTCTAAATTTGTTTGCTTTTCAGAAAACAAAACTCAGAATGAGATCGATAGTGTCTATTTTCCCATGTTTTCCTAAAGTAATTTTTCATCTACAGTAACATGATTACTTATATAACACTTGTCCCATTTAAATGTAATTAGTAGAGTTTTACAACTGCTATAGCATTCTAGCTTATAAGAGCGAGCACAAGGAAGGAGGGAAAAGCACCTTATTGCTAGGAAACAAGCAAATCTAATAAGCTTATTTAAACAAAAAAATGAAATATTTTAAATAAATCCGCAAGATTAAAACAGCTCCAAACTGTGTTTGACCCTTGCTGGAGTCAGTAAAGCATTTTTACTTCATTTTTGTTCGACAGTGCTGCTTTGTCTGTTAAGCATTATTTTCATTAACATTTTTTTCCTGCACACTTATCCTGATGCTGACTAACCAGGTAAAAATTAAACAATAATCAGGAGACAAGGCATTATAAGGTGTCCAGGCAGTTCATACCTTTTAAACTCCTTATCTTTTCAGAAGTACTTTAAAAGATACTGTGAACCTCTTCATGCATTCACTAGCACCAGAAGATTTCAGATTATCTTGCAACATTTTCTAGATGTGAAAGCAGTTCCTCTTGCTTTCATATTTTTCTTTGCTACACAGTGACTCAGTGCTTCCACACACGGATATCTGAATAAGGTGTACTGACAAAGACACCTGTTGTGGAAGGTAAAGAAAGTACTTTCCACAATGCCTTACTCCCTGCTGGCAACCATCCAGGGGCAAACAAGAGTTATAACCGCAGTTGAGCAGCTGCCTATGCACCCTGGGAGAGTGCATTCAGCCTAACTATAGGTAATCTTCTTGGTTACAAAGAACCCATATAACCCAAAAGAAAAGGACCAGAAAAAACAGTTTTAAATAGCACCTAGAGGTGCTGTACATTAAACTCTTAAAACATTTACGGCATCAGGCTATAAGTGTGCAAAACCGTTTTTAGAAAAATAATCAAAGGCGTAAAAATAGTTTAAGTTTACGTACACAGAGACTAATAACTTCAAATAATTCAGTCCTTTTAGAATTCTACACAGGTTCTTAGATAAATGTTTTTAAAAACTTCTATAATTTATAACTTTCAACAGATTGTTCTAATTAGCCACAGTGACTAGAATTATTAATAACATGTAATTTCTAAACCCAAGTGGTCCTCTATTAGAGCTGCAGTGCACAGATTTTCTTGAGCAAGCACACTCTAAGTTTGATTTGCAATCTTCACCTTTTGTCATCCTTAAAATGTTCCTTAAAGTTTACTTTTCAGAGTCTGGGAAGGAAAAATTCAAGGTTTCGTTTCCCCTTATTAAGCGTACTATATTTGTGGTTCCAACGAAAAGCATGCTCTTTGAAAACTGATGATTAGAGAAACTGTCGCTCTACTGTCATTTTCTCCACTCTCAGAAATAACAGCTACACCAATACCCTCCGAAATTTCAGAAGCTATTGTACACAGTCATGTCTACAAACTCTTGTTTTACCATCCCCCCAGCCCATTGATTCCCCGGGTTATTTACACCTGAGTTTCTGAGTTATCGCCTTCACACCACGCAACTGCATTGGAAAAAAAAAAAAAAAAGAAGGCAGTGGTGTGGAGAATTACCTGAGATCAAGGGCTGTGGTGTGGACAACACCATTTGCAGCTAAAACTTTCCAGAACAGTATCAAACAGGCAACAGAAACCAACCGCACTCCTGGTAATCAAATAGATGGTCCCCAGTTCAAGCAGGAACTAGCTAGCTGTCTGTCCCCGGGCAAGTCATTTAACTTCACTAGGTTTCAGTTTCCTCATGGTCATGTAAATTGAGAGGGAGAGAATAGATCCCTGGTTTCCACATGGGTGCAGAAAGTCAAAAGCAATGTGTCTTATTCCTATTTCCTTCCATCAAATAGGTTTATTTGATAGAAGATAGAAATAGGTTTATTTGATAGAAGCTATCAAATAGGTTTATTAGGTTTATAAACCCTTTCTGGATCTTATGAAGAAAATGTTTACGAATAAAATATCTACAATGATTTTTAAATGTTGTTCTGAGATTTTACACTGAGAGAGTATTCCATACTAGTAGCCAATTTTGCCCCAACAGTCATCCTTCTAGAACTGTTCTTTTTAACAAAAGCATACCTGGGTCATACTATGAGTCAAATAAACCATCTATTCTCAAGTGTCAAATTTAGAAACAGCCGAAACAAAAATCAAGAAAAGCTTGAATAAGATGTGGCTATTTTTCTATTGTTGTATTCTCTGCAATGCAGCAAAGCAGTTTCATTATGGGAGTAGCATTTTTTCATTCGTCAGTCAAAGCAGCAAGTATAAAAATTATCTCACCTCACTGGGCACAGTGGCTCACACCTGTAATCCCAGCACTTTACGAGGCTGAGGTGGGTGGATCACGAGGTCAGGAGTTTGAGACCAGACTGGCCAATACGGTGAAACCCGGTCTCTACTAAAAATACAAAAATTAGCCACGTGTGGTGGCGCATGCCTGTAGACACAGCTACTTGGGAGGGTGAAGCAGAAGAATCTCTTGAACCCGGGAGGCAGGGGTTGCAGTGAGCCAAGATTACGCCACTGCACTCCAGCCTGGGCGACAGAGCGAGATTCCATCTCGGGGAAAAAAAAAAAATTATCTCAACTCAGGAGAGTAGCAGTCAAGACCCTTTTCCTATATCTCATATTCTACTTGTTGAATATTCTCATCACGTTAGCCATAAAATCAGGATCAGATGGAAAGAAGGACAAAACAACTATAAGAGAAATATGGTTTAGGCCAGGCACGGTGGCTCACGCCTGCAATCCCAGCACTTTTGGAGGCCGAGGTGGGTGGATCACGAGGTCAAGAGTTGGAGACCAGCCTGTCCAACATGGTGAAACCCCGTCTCTACTAAAAATACAAAAAAATTAGCTGGGCGTGGTGGTGTGTGCCTGTAGTCCCAGCTACTCTGGAGGCTGAGGCAGAAGAATTGCTTGAATCCAGGAGGCGGAGGTTGCAGTGAGCCAAGATCGCACCACTGCACTCCAGCCTGGGCGACAGAGCGAAACTCCATCTCAAAAAAAAAAAAAAAAAAAAAGAAATATGGTTTAGAGGGCAGAAGGTCTTTTGCAACCCCCACATAGATGAGTGGCGCCCTGAAGAAACTCTGCTCCTCCTGCATGACTGGCCCTCCTCTAATCTTTCATGAACATTCTTCCAGATGTTCCTAAATCATGCTATGTAAACATTCACAAAGTATATATGACTCAGTTAAGCATCTTCAAAATGACAAAATGTTCACAGTGTTCACAGAGAGACAAAGAACTATGAGAAAGGCTGGTTGTGGCGGCTCACACCCATAATCTCAGAATTTTGGGAGGTCAAGGCAGGAGGACGGCTTGAGCCCAGATCGCTACAAAAAATTTAAAAATCAGCCAGGCCTGGTAGCAAGTTCCTGTAGCCTCAGCTATTTGCGGGGAACCCAGGAGGTTCAGGCTACAGTGAACTACAATTGTGCCACTACACTCCAGCCTGGGTGACAGAATAAGACGCTGTCTCTTAAAAAAAAAAAAAAAAAAATAGAACTATAAGAAAGACAAAATTCTATAAATACATTCTTAATTACAGAAAATCAATATTCCAAGCAGGTTTCTATCTACTCTTAGCAGTGTGCATTACAAAACCCATGTGCTCTAAGTGAGGTAACAAAAGAGAAAATATGAATGAGAAACCATAGAAATATCAGTAGAAGAAAGCTTTTCAGAATTTGTATTTCAGAATAGTCTAGTAATACCTACTGAGTTTTTACAATGGGAAAAGAACAAGTAAAAGTTAAGTAAACTTGTTCTCTTTAAAATTATGCAAAGGTAAATAAAGAACACCATTATTCTTGTATTGAATACCAGCCATTCAGCTCATTATCTTTCCTATCTCTCCTAGCAGTTGCTAGGAAAATTCAAAACCTCAGAAAACAGATTGTTCAAAAAAAAAACCTAGCATTAAACTAAAAAAAGAAAAACCTGTGGGACATAAATACTTGCTTAACAGGTATGCTGGGTATCTTGCTGCCTCATTTGCAACTCACCACAAAGAATGAGGGTGAGGTAGATTCCAGACTATGAAAGAATAGATGCAACTCTTTAACAATTCAGCTTTTTACCTCATTTGAAACTAAAATCCACCGCCAACACATTCATATTAAATTTTACCTAACCAAAAGTAAATGTTTCAAGTGCTTGTAAGCATTCACTGATATTTGTTATCACCCAAAATGAAGAGAGTTTCATACATACCTGAAAACATAAGTAATGCTTCACTTTGCCTCATTTTAAGCAGAGTGCACAACTGAATTCTAATTACAAATAACAATACAATAATTTCTAAAGCATTCAAATAATTATTTAAAAAATTTCACTAACAACCAAATGAAACAATTTCACATGATATTCATTTTTTCATAAGATCAGAGGGTAGGTTTAGGGAACAGCAATAGGATTTCATGCAAGTGCCCATTTCTCTCAAGTTTTTCTCCTAGCCTGGATAACTCCCATTCCAATGGGACCTCACATGCCTTCATTATGTTTTTTTTTTTTTTGAGACGGAGTCTCGCTCTGCCGCCCAGGCTGGAGTGCAGTGGCCGGGTCTCAGCTCACTGCAAGCTCCGCCTCCTGGGTTCACGCCATTCTCCTGCCTCAGCCTCCCAAGCAGCTGGGACTACAGGCGCCCGCCATGTCGCCCGGCTAGTTTTTTGTATTTTTTAGTAGAGACGGGGTTTCACCATGTTAGCCAGGATGGTCTCGATCTCCTGACCTTGTGATCCGCCCGTCTCGGCCTCCCAAAGTGCTGGGATTACAGGCTTGAGCCACCGCGCCCGGCCGCCTTCCTTATGTTATACACCGGCAGCTTGCAGCAGGGCACTTGGCTAAAATCCTGCAGTTAAAACTTGACAAGTTTGATGGTATGTGAATTAAATCTTAATTTATTTTAAAAAAGCAACTCAGGCCAGGCACAGTGGCTCGCGCTTGCAATCTCAGCACTTTGGGAGGCCAAGGCAGGCAGATCACACGGTCAGGAGTTCAAGACCAGCTTGGCCAACATGGTAAAACCCCATCCCTACTAAAAGTACAAAAATTAGCTGGGCATGGTGACACATGCCTGTAATCCCAGCTACTCAGGAGCCTGAGGCAGGAGAATCACTGGAACCCAGGAGTTGAGATCGTGCCACTGCACTCCAGCCTGGGCGACAGAGCAAGACTCTGTTTCAAAACAAAAAACAAAGAAACAAACAAAAAAAACTCAACATTTACTAAATGCTTATAATGTGTAAAAGGGTGATTACAGATTTTGTAATATAGTAATACAAATAATCTATAACAATGAATATTTACTGAAAATGTTATAATTGTGGCCACTAATAAGTATTCACTATGTCCTAGACACAGAATCTCATTTAATCTTCACTGTGAATCAATAAACTAGATACCATAATTTTCCTTTTTTGTAGATAATTAAAATATGGAGAAGTTTTGTAATTTGACTCAATACTTACAGCTAGAAATAGAGGTGCTAGGATTAAAAAACAAGTGTGTCTGTTTCTAGTGTGCACGCTAAAGGATAAGGAAAGTAGGCAAACGTATACCAGAATCAGTCATGTGCCAAACACTGCTGCTTCTCAAACACTGATGTCTCCTTGACACACATACGTAGGTTATAGACTATAAAAAAAGCTATGTCTGTCATGTAATACAATAATTAGTGATATAGGACTGTGATAGAATGAAGTCCCTCTGCAGATGGGGAAGACTTCATGGAAAAGATGGATTGAATTTAGACAGGCAAAGTGAAATAATTTTTTACAGGGAAAAATGAATTTAGAATGACCAGAGTGGGTAAACTGATAATGGACACAGTAGAAGTTTCAAAGGCAGATTTAAATTAGCCTATGGTAGTTTGCAAATATCAGGTCAACAAATAGGCCAAAGCCAGTCATCAAAGATTATTAAATTTCTGCCTTTCTAGCTTCCATTTATGCCATTAGAGAAAGGAAGTGTGGGCTCCAGAATTTAGAATAACCTGGTTTGATACTTGGCTCTACCACTCACTGGCTATGTGACTATCTTAGTCTGTGGGGCTGCTACTGGAATAAAACACCATAGACTGGATAATTTACAAACAACAGAAATGTATTTATCACATTTCTGGAGGGTGGAAGATTAAGGTGCTGGCAGATTTGGTGTCTGGTGGGAGCGTGTTTTCTAGTCACAGGCAGAGGTCTTCTCTCTGTGTCCTCACATGGTAGAATGAGGAAGGGGTCTCCTTAGAGTCTTTTTTATAAGGGTACTAATCTCATTCAAGAGAACTTAACCCTCATAATCTAATCACCAAAGGTCCCATCTCTTAATATCATCACATTTGGGTATTTCAACATGTGAATTTTGGGGCAATACAAACATTCAGTCTACAGCAGTGACCATGAGCAAATTACATAATTTGTCTCACTTCTTGGTTTTCTCATCTGTATTAGTCCGTTTTCACACTGCTATGAAGAAAAACCCCGAGACTGGGTAATTTATAAAGGAAAGAGTTTTAATTGACTCACAGTTCTACATGGCTGGAGACGCCTTTGGAAACTTACAGTCATGGTGGAAGGTGAAGGGGAAGCAAGGACCTTCCTCACATGGCAGCAGGAGAGAGAAGGGAAAGCAGGAGAAATGACAGACACTTATGAAACCATCAGATCTTGTGAGAACTCACTTAACGATCACAAGAACAGCATGGCAGATGCTGTTCCACTGACTTCCCATAATCCACTCCCCCACGATCCACTCACCTCCTTCCCTGGACATGTGGGGATTCCAATTTGAGATGATATTTGGGCAGGGACACAGAGCCAAACCATATCATTATCCAGAAAATGAGAAAATAGTAACAGTGCAGTGAAGTACCTGACTCTGGAAAGCATTTGATTGATGTCGGTTGTTATTATCAATATTAATAAAAATGATGTACAGAGGGGCAAAATTATTTGAAAAAAACTAAAGAGAAGATGGAATTGTAACCTTTAGAAATGGGACAGGGAGTGAGGTTCTCAGTATATAAGAACATAACCAATGCCTCCATTTTTTTTTCCCCGTATTTCCTTGTCCAGGAGGGACGAATAACAGTGTCACACAATTTCACTCTTCTATCAGTTTTCCATAAACAACTAAATATTTCTGGATGCTGATTTATTTGGGAGTAATTTGGTAATTTACATGAGTCCTCTGTCAGAAATGATTGAGACAGGTTAGTGGAGGTGAAGTCTTTTTTTTTTTTTGCAACGGAATCTCACTCTGTCGCCCAGGCTGGAGTGCAGTGGCCGGATCTCAGCTCACTGCAAGCTCCGCCTCCCGGGTTTACGCCATTCTCCTGCCTCAGCCTCCTGAGTCGCTGGGACTACAGGTGCCCGCCACCTCGCCCGGCTAGTTTTTTGTATTTTTTAGTAGAGACGGGGTTTCACCATGTTAGCCAGGATAGTCTCGATCTCCTGAACTCGTGATCCGCCCGTCTCGGCCTCCCAAAGTGCTGGGATTACAGGCTTGAGCCACCGCGCCCGGCCGGTGAAGTCTTGATAGGTAGGCCTGGGTAGGGCGGTGGGGCAAAATCTCCTATAGTTTGCTGCCCTCTCCAGTTTCCTGACTACAATGCAAACAGAATTTAATCAATTACCTCTTATTAAATTGAGCAACTATGAGAACAGGGAAAAAAGAACATTTGTTTTATAATGATATTAATCTATTGTAATCTGATCAACAAAACACCATTACTATGGGCTATCATGTGAAAATAAATAATCCTTCTTCATAACTGTATTATAATAAGATTTTCCACAGTTCATTTTTATCTTGAGTCAAAAGAAATACCCTGTGCAGTGGTTTAGAGTAGCAGTTAACTCAGAAACTAAGAACTGACTAACCACTTCACTTCAAAGATGTCACCCCGTCTCTACTAAAAAAATACAAAAAACTAGCCGGGCGCGGTGGCGGGCGCCTGTAGTCCCAGCTATTCGGAGGCTGAGGCGGGAGAATGGCGGGAACCCGGGAGGCGGAGCTTGCAGTGAGCCGAGATCGCGCCACTGCACTCCAGCCTGGGCGACACAGCGAGACTCCGTCACAAAAAAAAAAAAAAAAAGTCAAACAAGTTTCTATCAGAGGTAAATGTGGAAGGGGAGAGAAATAACACCTATTTAAAACCTAGTGTGCTAGGGAGGAGCCATAATTTCATTATCTCTTTTAGTTCTAACACAATACGTCATAGCAGGTTTTATTATCCCAATTTTACAGAAGAGATACTTGCCCTAAGAATTTAAGCAATTTAGGCTGGGCAGCGTGGAAATCATGCCTGTAATCCCAGCACTTTAGGAGGCCAAGGTGGGTGAATCACCTGAGGCCAGGAACTCGAGACCAGTCTGGCCAACATGGTGAAACCTAATCTCTACTAAAAAGACAAAAAAAATTAGCTGGTCGTGGTAGGGTGCCTACAATCCCAGCTACTCAGGAGGCTGAGGCTTGAACCCAGGTGGTGGAGGCTTAGGTGAGCCGAGATTGTGCCACTGCACTCCAGCCTGGGCGACAGAGCAAGCGAGACTCCATCAAAAACAACTACAACAACAAAAGAGTTGGAGCAATTTAAAGTCACACTACTTTGGCCAGGCTCAATGACTCATGCCTGTAATCCCAGTACTTTGGGAGGCTGAGACGAGAGGATTACCTGAGATCAGGAGTTCGAGACCAGCCTGGACAACATGGTGAAACCTCGTCTCTACTAAAAATACAAAAATTAGTGAGCCTGGTGGCATGCACCTGTAATCCCAGCTACTTGGGAGGCTAAGGGAGGAGAATCACTTGAACCCAGGAGGTGGAGGTTGCAGTGAGCTGAGACAACGTCACTGCACTCCAGCCTGGGCAACAGAGCAAGACTCTGTCATAAATAAATAAATAAATAAGTCACACTACTACTAAAGGAGAGTTATGATTAAACCCAAACATGTGATTACAAAGGCTCAGGTTTTTTTCCCACCTACATTAGGTTTGTCACAAATGAAAGCAAGAGAAAAGACAGGAGATTCAATTCACTTTTGAATAGCCCATTTGGAAACCCTGAAATAGAAGTTTTAAAATTTCTAATGGTAGACTATATTTCTCTTCTCTTAGTATTTTGCTCTTAATATTGTATCCTTATATAATGAAAATATGGGCTGAAAACTTCTATTGCATCCAATAGTATATATCTATCTATCTTATCTATCTATCTATCTATCTATCTTTTTTTTTTTGGTGTGATCTCAGCCCACTGCAACCTCCACCTCCCGGGTTCAAGCATTTCTCCTGCCTCAGCCTCCCAAGCAGCAGGGATTACGGGTGCACGCCACCACACCCAGCTAATTTTTGTACTTTTAATAGAGACAAGGTTTCGCCATGTTGGCCAGGCTGGTCTTGAACTCCTGACCTCATGATCCAGCCGCATCGGCCTCCCAACATGCTGGGATTACAGGCATGATCCACCGTGGCCAGCTATCTATCATTTTTGAGACAGGGTTTCTCCCTTGTCGTCCAGGCTGGAGTGCAGTGATGCATTCACAGCTCACAGCAGCCTCAACCTCCTGGGCTCAAGTGATCCTCCCACCTCAGCCTCCAGAGGAACAGGGACTACAAGTACCACCACTCCCAGCTAATTTTTAAATTAAAACTGTTTTTTTTCTTTCTTTTAGATACAGGGTCTAATTATTTTCCAGGATGGAATGCAGTGGCACGATCATAGCTCACTGCGGCCTCAACCTTCCAGGCTCAGGTAATCCTCCTCCCTCAGTCTCCCAAGTAGCTGGAACTACAGGCATGTACTACCAAGCCTGGCTAATTTTTTGTATTTTTAGTAGAGAAGGGGTTTCACCATGTTGCCCAGACTGGTCTCGAACTCATGAACTCAAGCCATCCACCCATCTCAGCTTCCCAAATTGCTGGGATTACAAGTGTGAGCCACCATGCCTGGCCTGTAGTAGTACTTATTATATAAGACATTTGCAAATATGAAGAGAAAGAAGACTGAAGGCAATTTATCAATTTCTTCTCAAGTTACTGATGAATGCAATATACATATCAACAGACTGCTGTAATGGAAAATATCATGTGAATTGAGGCAGCATTCTTGTCAGTGATGACTTCCATGATGTTAAAAGTTGGCTTTATGCATGCTTTTAGAGCAACAATAAATTGCTTAATGGTCTAAAATAAAATAATAAAAAGATTTTCATAATTTTAAAACAGTTGTCATAGTGGTGGCAGTGGCAATGCTCAGAACATTCTAATTTCATTCATTTAAATGACAGTTTATTTTTTATGCTAAATCTAAAATATGTTTTTATATTTCTATAGATAGAGAGGGAAAGATGAGAGAAGGAGAAAAAATAAATGTTATGGTTGAAGTTTAAACTCTTTGAATATTGGCAGGCTGGCGTCTCTCTCTCTCTTTCTCTCTCTCTCTCTCCCTCCCTCCCTCTCCCCTCCTCTCCTTCACTCTCTCTCAAACTTACATATCTCTTAAAAATTATTTTTGTCCTAAACTATTTGGCAGATATTGTCTTTGTATCAGATAACTTACTAAGTATGAATCTTTAAACTTCACTCTAGTTATCCTACATTGTTCTCTTTGTACAGTGGTTGACAATGCAAATGAGATATGAACACAGTTGAGATGTGATCATGATACATACAGTCTTATAGATTGCAGTTTATAAATAAGCTCTACATTAGTCAATTGTAGATGAAATGTTCTATTGTTTATAGTTACTATAGCTACTAATAATCTAATATTGCCTTTTTAAAAAAGTTACAGGTTCTTGCTATGTTGCCCAGGCCAGACTTGAATTCCCAGGCTAAGCAATCTTCTCACTGCAGCCTCCCGAGTGGGTGGGACCACAGGCACAAGTTACTGTGCCTGGCAATATTGCTTTAAAAACACTTTATTTTATGATAGGGTAATGTCTTCCTGAAGATACTCCATTAAAACAAAAAATGTCTGATATGTATAGAGGGTAATTAATCATTATACAAAATGATATCTTAGGAGTTCTTGCCTGTGAAAGAAAACATGCTATAAATTTGCCCAAAGCCTCTCTGCAAGATAGAATTCTAAAGCAGCCATTTTGTAAAGCAGTTTCATTCTGAGACAAAAGTAACTCTTTGAAAGCACAGTTTCTCTTTAATGTAGATTTGCTTAACACTATTAATATAAGTTGCCTGTGTTCTTTTTTGAGACGAAGTCTTGTTCTGTCACCCACGCTGGAATGCAGTGGCACCATCTGGGCTCACTGCAACCTCCACCTCCTGGGTTCAAATAATCCCCCGCCTCAGCCTCCCAAGTAGCTGGGATTACAGGCGTGTGCCATCATGCCCAACTATGTGTTCTTTTTACTGCTAATATTTTTGTGCAAGTGGCAAGTGGTCTTCTTTTTTTTTTTTTTTGAGACAGGGTCTCACTCTGTCACCCAGGCTGGAGTGCAGTGGCACGATCTCTTGGCTTACTGCAGCCTCAAACTTTCCAGGCTCAGGTGATCCTCCCACCTCAGCCTCCCAAGCAGCTGGGACCACAGGTGTGTGCCACCACATCCAGCTAATTTTTCGATATTTTGTAGAGACATGGTTTGGCAATGTTGTCCGGGCTGTTTTCAAACCCTCGAGCTGTGGTGATCCTCTCCCCAGGCTTCCCAAAGTGCTGAGATTACAGGAGTGAGTCTCCACACTAGCCTGGTGCAAATGGTCTTTAATGTCTCAGAACCACAGAATGCAAAGGGTGCAGTAAGCAAATTTGCTGGTATTTTGTTTTTACTTCAGGGCAGCTGAACAGAATCACAGTTGATATGGTTTGGCTGTGCCTCCACCCAAAGTCTCATATTGAATTGTAATCCAAATTGTAATTCCCATGTGTTGGGGGACGGACCTCATGGGAGGTGATCAGATCATGGGGGTGGTTTTCCTATGCTGTTCTTGTGATAGTTAGTGAATTTTCATGAGATCTGATGGTTTTAGACGGGGTTTTTCCCCATTTTGCTCCCATTCTTCTTCCTGCCACCACGTGAAGAACATGTTTCCTTCCCCTTCTGCCATAATTGTAAGTTTCCTGAGGCCTCCCCAGCCATGCTGAACGGTGAGTCAATTAAACATCTTTCCTTTATAAATTAACCAGTCTCTGGTATGTCTTTATTAGCAGCATGAGAATGAACTAATACAAGAGTGAAGAAAATAGGTCTGAGATTTGGATAATAATACAACTTTATATGTCATAGTGGGGAGACTTAACCTCAGACAAGTAGACACACCAAGGCTAAATTAAGTATGACAGGACATTGCAAAATGACAGCACTACTCACACCCTCAAACCTAGAACACCCTTAGCTCAGATGACGCTTCTGAGGTACTTCTGGGTCAAACAACCAAAAGTAAAACTATCATATGTAAGTAATAGCAACTACTTCAATTTAATTTCTAAATTCCTTCTCCTAAAACCTTAATATATTTCCTCTAAAAGAATCAGCTTAGCATTAAAAAGAAATATTACAGAATTCTGTATCCAGTGAATTAGAAAACATTTTCTTTTCTTTTCCTTTTTTTTTTTTTTCTGAGACGGAGTCTTGCTCTGTTGCTAAGGTTGGAGTGCAGTGGCGCGATCTTGGCTCACGGCAACCTCTGCCTCCTGGGTTCAAGCAATTCTCCTGCTTCAGCCTCCCGAGTAGCTGGAATTATAGGCACGCATTACCACTCCCGGCTAATTTTTGTATTCTTAGTAGAGACAGGGTTTTGCCATGTTGGCCAGGCTGGTCTCGAACTCCTGACCTCGTGATCTGCCACCTCAGCCTCCTAAAGTGCTGGGATTACAGGTGTGAGCCACCGTGCCTGGCCAGAAAACACTTCTACTCAGCAAATATCATTGATAGGGTATTCTGTTAGAAAAGATTAACTAAAGTAAATGACAAATACAGCAATGCTACTATGAGGCTGAAGGGAGAAAAAAGAAGTACCCATAAAACATACTTTTTTTTTTTCTACAAACAACTCATGTACAAATTAATTATAAAAATGCAGGCCAGGCACAGTGGCTCACCCCTGTAATCCCAGCACTTTGGGACGCCCGAGGTGGGTGGATCATTTGAGGTCAGGAGTTCGAGATCCTGACCTGGCCAGGATGGTAAAACCCTGTCTCTACTAAAAATACAAAAATTTGCCAGGCATGGTAGGTGTGCCTATAGTCCCAGCTACTTGGGAGGCTGAGGAAGGAGAGTCACTTGAACCCGGGTGGCAGAGGTTGCAGTGAGCAGAGACCAAGCTACTGCACTCCAACCTGGGCGACAGAGCAAGACCCCATCTCAAAAAACAAAAAAAACAATTAATCATAAAAATGCAGAAATCAGAAGAAATATCAAAGCGAAACAACTTCCTCTTGGATTTGATGGTTAATACACAAATATATAACTTTAAAATAAGTAAATCCTTCAAGCCTTTACTAGATACCTAGGTCTATTAGTTATTTAGGCAGTTGCTAAGCAACATCCTCTTCCGTAGGGTTAAAGTGCATGAAATTAGCAGGTTTTCGGGAAAACATAAATTGAATGAAAAATTAGGGAACAGCCAAAAGGAAAAAGCATTAACTTGCTAATTAGGCTGTAAGAGAGGTTTAGTGACTTTTAGCAACAGTTTTTATGTATTTCATTTTCTACTAGTACCAAATGAGATGGTACTTTAACACATTAATATTTTAATTTTATTGAAACAGTGATCATTATACCCACTTCTACACTTAAAAACTTAATTATATAATTAAGGTATCAGATCAGGATACTGGGGTATCCTGCCCAGTAATGCCCCAATTACTACTACTAACAATGATCTCCATAAGATCCCTTTCTCTAACAGTACTGCTTTTCAAATCACCAGTTTCAGGGTATGTCACACCCCTGGTTTTGTGCTTAAAAATTTTTTGTTGTAACATGAAATCAGTAAAGCTACAGCTTCATGATGCTGCTTAGAAACTACTAGATCTCGCTTTGACAAGGGCGCCGAGGAGAATACACAATGGGGAAAGGATAGTCTTTCCAATAAATGGTGCTGGAAAAACTGGATCTCCACATGCAAGAGAATGAAACTGGACCCTTATTTTATACCATAACAAACATTAACATGAAATATTTAAAGACTTAAATTTAAGACCTGAAATCACGAAACTCCTAGAAGAAAACTTAAGGGAAAAACTCCTTTACACTGGTTTTGGCAATGATTTTTTGACACAAGCACGGGCAATAAAAGGAAAAATAAACATGTGGGACTACATCAAACTAAAAAGCTCTGCACAGCCAAGGAAGCAGTCAACAAAATGAAAATGCAACCTAGAAAATGGAAGAAAATATTTCCAAACTATATATCTCATGAGGGGTTAATATCCAAAATATTTAAGGAATTTATATAACTCAACAGCAAAATACCAAATAACCCAATTAAAAAATGGCCAAAGGACCTGAATAGATATTTCCCCAAAGAAGTCATAAATATAGCCAGCAAGTAAATGAAAAGGTGCTCAACATCAGTAATCATTAGGGAAATACAAATCAAAACCATGAAATATTACCTCATAGCTGTTAGGATGGCCATTATTTAAAAAAAAAAAAAAAGAGAGATAAGTGTTAGTGAGGATATGGAGAAAAGAGAACCTTTATACACTTTTGGTGGAAATGTAAATTGGCCTAGCTACTATGAAGAATAGTACAGAGGGTCTTCAAATATAAAAAATGGAACTACTGCAGCAATCCCACTTCTGGGTATGTAACCAAAGGAAATGAAATCAGCATAGTATCTTGAAGAGATATTTGCACTCCTACATTCACTGCAGAATTATTCATAATGACCAAGATATAGAAATAACCTAAGCATGTGTTGATGGATGAATGGATACAAAAAAGGTGGTATATATATTTATATTTATACATATGCATAATAGAATATTATGTCATAAAAAAGAAGGAAATCCTGCCATTCATGACACATGGATGAACCTGGAAGACATTACGTTAAGTGAAATAAGCCAGACACAGAAAAACAAATATTATATAACTTCAGTTACAGAAAGAATCTAAAAAGGTCAAACTCACAGAAGCAGAGAGTAGAATGGTGATTGCTCCTTGTTGGGGGATAAGATAGATGGAGAGATGTTGCTCAAAGGGCCCAGATTTCAGTTATAAGATGATAAAGTTCTGGGTATCTAATGTACGGTATGGTGACTACAAGTTAATGATACTCTACGGTATACTGAAGTTTGGTAAGGGAGATTTAGATTTGCTAGATCATAAGTGTTCTCACCACACACATACACACACGTTAACTATATGAGTATTGGATGTGTTAATTAGCTTGACTGTGGTAATTATTTTACAATGTATGCATATATTAAATCATCATGTTATATACCTTAAATATAAATAATTTTTATTTGTCAATTAAATCTCAATAAAGCTAGGAAGGAAAGAAACTATTAGATCCCTAAAAACTTTGTTCTTTACTGTTAGCATTTTGGAATAACTTTTTTTTTTTTTTCAGATCTTACTATATCAATTCAATAAGTAAAGAAGAATGTTGTTTAATCTACTGGGTATAACAATGGAAACTCATTAAAAAGGAAATAGGCAAATAACTGAATGGAAAATTACTGTGGAATTTCAAATGTTGTGAAGGAAGGAGAAAGTGGAATATAGACTTTTATTATTTTGAGGATTCAAGGGAAAATTCCCCACCCTACCTCTCTACTTGTCCTCTTCTTCATTTTTAAAAAAATCATTTTATTTTTATTTTTTTCTGAGACAGGGTCTTGCTGTGTTACCCAGATTGGAGTGTAGTGGCGTGATCACAGCTCACTGCAACCTCAACTTCCTGGGCTCAAGCAATCCTGCCTCAGCCTCCCAAGTAGCTAGGACAGTAGGTGTGCACCACTGGGTGTGGTTAAGATATATATACATAAAATATCCTTCCACCTCCACCTCCCTAGTCATTTTTTAATATTGTTTTGCAAGTTGTGTAAATGGTGCCAGGATGCAATTTCTAATCCCTTTATTCACTAAATCATTTCCTCCCTGATTTTCGTAAAGTTCACATTGAGCAAACCTTGATGCAAAAGCTAGTGAGGGCCATAAAAGAACCACATAAAGAACCTACATTTGTGATGAATTTTGTCATGAAGGAGGTGCCTTGTGTCTGGATTGTGATCATGTAATCATGCCTCCTTATATTAATCCTGCAACCAATATACCATGTGGGCTTAGATAGTGAGGCTCTTACTTTATTTGAAAAAAAAAAAAAAGCACTGGACTAAATGATTGGTCAAGTCTACTAAAGTTTAACAGTCCATGATATCATTTTAAAGCATACTGTCTTATAAAAATTGTTATTTTTAATTTTCTTTTTTCTTTTTTTTAAGTTCAGGGGTACATATACAGGATGTGCAGGTTTGTTACATAGGCGAACATGTGTCATGGGTTTTTCTTGTACAGATTATTTCATCACCCAGGTATTAAGCTTAGTATCCATTAGTTATTTTTCCTGATCCTCTCCCTCCTACCCTCTGCCCTCTGGTAGTCCCCAGTGTGTGTTGTTCTTCTCTATGTGACCATCATTTAGCACCCACTTGTAAGTGAGAACACGCAGTATTCAGCATTAGTTTGCTAAGGATAATAGCCTCCAGCTCCATCCATGTCCTTGCAAAGGACACGATCTCGTTCTTTTTTATGGCTGTATAGTATTCCATGGTACACATATGTACCACATTTTCTTTCTTTTTTTTTTTTTGAGATGGAGTCTCACTCTGTCGCCCAGACTGTGGCACAATCTCGGCTCACTGAAACCTCTGCCTCCTGGGTTCACGCCATTCTCCTGCCTCAGCCTCCCAAGTAGCTGGGACTACAGGTGCCCGCCAACAAGCCCGGCTAACTTTTTTTTGTACTTTTAGTAGAGACGGGGTTTCACCGTGTTAGGCAGGATGGTCTTGATCTCGCGACCTCATGATCCGCCTGCCTCAGCCTTCCAAAGTGCTGGGATTACAGGCGTGAGCCACTGTACCCGGCCTCACATTTTCTTTAAACAGTCTATCACTGATGGGTGTTTAAGTTGATTCCATGTCTTTGCTATTGTGAATAGTGTTGCAATGAATATACGCACGCATGTGTCTTTATAACAGAATGATTTACATTCCTTTTTGTATATACCCAGTAAAGGGATTGCTGGGTCAAATGGTATTTCTGTCATTAAGTCTTTGAAGAATTGCCACACTGTCTTCTACAATGGTGGAACTAATTTACACTCCCATCAACAGGCTAAAAGTATTCTTTTTTCTCAACAACCTCACCAGCATCTGTTATTTTTTGACTTTAATAATAGCCAGAATTGTTATTTTTCAAAGACTATTTGATCTTTAAACCTGCTCAGATGAGATATTTATTACCAGATAGTAGGATCTTTTGCTTTCTTTTTTGTTTTCCTGTAGTAATAACAAGTGTCTCAGGCCAGACTTAAGAATCCATTGTGAGGCTGGGCACGATGGCTCAAGCCTGTAATCCCAGCACTTTGGGAGGCCGAGATGGGCGGATCACGAGGTCAGGAGATCGAGACCATCCTGGCTAACCTGGTGAAATCCCGTCTCTATTAAAAAATACAAAAAACTAGCCGGGCGAGGTGGTGGGTGCCTATAGTCCCAGCTACTCAGGAGGCTGAGGCAGGAGAATGGCGTGAACCCAGGAGGCGGAGCTTGCAGTGAGCTGAGATCCGGCCACTGCACTCCAGCCTGGGCGACAGAGCTAGACTCCGTCTCCAAAAAAAAAAAAAGAATCCATTGTGAAGGTCTAATAGTCTAGGTAAGGATAAAAGGCCAAGAGTCAGCAAGCAGTTGGTAATGGTACACATGGCTAAACTATAACATTATAATGACCTTCATTTTATTTTCACAACCTCTAGAATTAAATATGAGAAGACTCTCCAAATCATAGAACTCTTATGTTGAGTCACAGAGTCACATATGGAAGTGTTTTTCAATCTTGGCACTATTAGTGTTTTGGAATGGGTGATTCTTTGTTGTGGGGAGACTATCCTGTGCATTTAAAGATGCTTTGCATAATCATTGGCCTCTGCACACCAGACACCAGTAGCATCTCACACCCCAAGGTTATGGCAACCAAAATATTTTCCAGACATTGCTAAATGTCCCCTCAGGGCAAAGCAACTCCCTGTTGAGGACCATGGATATACAGTGTGTGGCTTATGCCTATAATTCTAATACTTTGAGAGGCCAAGGGCAAGGGGATCACTTGAGCCCAGGAGTTCAAGACCAGCATACGTAACATAGTGAGACCCCCATCTCTACAAAAAAAATTTTTTTTTTTTTTTTTGAGACGGAGTCTCGCTCTGTCACCCGGGCTGGAGTGCAGTGGCCGGATCTCAGCTCACTGCAAGCTCCGTCTCCCGGGTTTACACCATTCTCCTGCCTCAGCCTCCCGAGTAGCTGGGACTACAGGCACCTGCCACCTCGCCCGGCTAGTTTTTTGTATTTTTTTAGTAGAGACGGGGTTTCACCGTGTTAGCCAGGATGGTCTCGATCTCCTGACCTCGTGATCCGCCTGTCTAGGCCTCCCAAAGTGCTGGGATTACAGGCTTGAGCCACTGCGCCCGGCTTAAAAAAATTTTTAAAAATTAGCCAGGCATGGTGGCATATGCCTGTAATCCCAATTACTCAGGAGGCTGAGGTAGGAGGATCATTTGAGACTGGGAGGTCGAGGCTGCAATGAGTGCCACTACACCCAGCCTGGGTGACAAAGTGAGACCCTGTCTCAAAATAAACAGTAAAATAATTAAACAATTTAACAATAAAACAATAAAATTAAAACAGTAAAATAAAATACAATTATAGACAGGAGTTATTTTTCACCACAAATTAACTTTTAACTATTAGACCCTTAAAAATATTTTTTGTTGTTTTTTGAGACCGAGTCTCGCTCTATTGCCCAGGCTGGAGTGCAGTGGCCGGATCTCAGCTCACTGCAAGCTCCACCTCCCGGGTTTACACCATTCTCCTGACTCAGCCTCCCGAGTAGCTGGGACTACAGGTGTCCGCCACCATGCCTGGCTAGTTTTTTGTATTTTTTTAGTAGAGACGGGGTTTCACCGTGTTAGCCAGGATGGTCTCGATCTCCTGACCTCAGGTGATCCACCCGTCTCAGCCTCCCAAAGTGCTGGGATTACAGGCGTGAGCCACCACGTCCGGCCATTAGAAATATTTTTTATGGGCTGGGCGCGGTGGCTCACGCCTATAATCCCAGCACTTTGGGAGGCCAAGGTGGGGGATCACCTGAGATCAGGAGTTTGAGACCAGCCTGGGCAACATGGTGAAACCTTGTCTCTACTAAAAATACAGAAAAATTAGCTGAGCCTGGTGGCAGTCGCCTCTAATCCCAGCTACTTGGGAGGCTGAGGCAGGAGAATCGTTTGAACCCAGGAGGCGGAGGTTGCAGTAAGCCGAGATCGTGCCACTGCACTCCAGCCTGGGGGACAAGAGTGAGACTTCTCCCCCCAACCAAAAAAAAAAATTATGATTTCAGACTGATCTGATATTGTTTCTGACCTTACTAAAAATTGTCAGTAAATGAGTCAGTGAATTAGTATCCGTGAAAAACTCTTTCATTTTGAGAAGGTTCTTGTTCTTGTAGATTACAACAAGAATACACACACTCTTAAAATTAGGAAATCACAAATCAGTTACTGACAAGTCATCTGTGGGTGTCTCATTGTTATCAATATTATCAATACATATCATTATTAATTATATGTTGGTATAGATAACTATTGAAATTCATTAATCAGTTCCATATAGCAGTATCTGTGAATTTCAGAGATAGGAGGGTTATAAAGGGTTTTCAGATTCTTATGTTTCCAATCCATGGTTTATTGATGAATCTATCATCAAAAAGATAACTATATTTACTCATAAATATAAGATACCATGACTTCACAGGGTACTGGAATTGGCTTCAGAGATTATTATCTAGTGCCTGATTTACAGATGGGGAAATGAAAGCCTAAGTCTTAGACAAATGAAAAAGCAAAAATAAATTTCATTTTTAAAAATGAGGAAAATAGGAAATGGAGAGGGTAGCAACAGAAGGAAGCAGATACAAAGCCGAGAGAGGAAAATAATGTCTCTAATGGTGTATGCAGGGTGTGACAAACCAAAGTGTCATAAATGGCAGCTCTCAGGCCCTAGGACTCATACAGAAGAAGACAACGGAGATGCTGGGTATAATTTTACAGCTCTGAACAAAGTCAGTACTTCCTATCAAGGGAAGTTGTTTCTGGTGTAGACCTGTAAAAGCAGGTGACAGTGGGCAGACAGAACTTCCCTGGGGCAGTGGTAGAATTCTAGGTTGTTACTTTATACCACTTGATTTAACTTAAGATGTTGTTGTTTGGTTGGGTGGGAAGAAGGGTGTACTGAGCACATTTTAAACTTTTAAATTTTGAAAATTTTTTTCATGTGTTTATCCTGGGGCTTTTAAACCCAAAGGTCTAACTCTTTTTTTTTTTTTGAGACAGAGTCTTGCTCTGTCTTCCAGGCTGGAATGCAGTGGGGTGATCTCAGCTCAAGTGATCAAGGAGATCAAGTGATTCTCCTGCCTCAGCCTTCTGAGTAGCTGGGATTACAGACTCGTGCCAGCAGACCCAGCTAATTTTTTTATTTTTAGTACAGATGGGGTTTCTCCATGTTGGCCAGGCTGATTTCAAACTCCTGACCTCAGGTGATCCGCCCACCTCAGCCTCCCAAAGTGCTTGGATTACAGGTGTGAGCCACTGCACCTGGCCTCAAAGGTCTAGCTTTTAACGTAAAATACATAAAATAGAAAAGTAAAAGGTATGTCCAGTTAAACAGTGTTTGACCTTTGGATGCTTCTGTTCAAGTTTAAGTTGTATTTTAAAACTGTCCAGGTAATCCAATGTGTAATTGGTTAGTCTAATCTGAAAGCATTTGTATGGGGCTAGAAGTATATAATATTTTAAAAATAAGAGCACAAGTTGTCTTTTTTTTTTTTTTTGAGGTGGAGTCTTGCTCTGTCACCTAGGTTGGAGTGCAGTGGCATGATATTGGCTCACTGCAACCTCTGCCTCCTGGGTTCAAGCAATTCTCTGCCTCAGCCTCCCGAGTAGCTGGGATTACAGGTGCCTACCACGACGCCAGGCTAATTTTTTGTATTTTTAGTAGAGATGGGGTTTCACCATCTTGGCGAGGCTGGGCTTGAACTCCTGACCTTGTGATCCATCCGCCTTGGCCTCCCAAAGTGCTGGGATTACAGGCATGAGTCACCGTGCCCAGCTTGTCATTCCATTTTAACTGGCCAACTGAAAAAGCTATGCTCTGCCAGTACAAACAAAAATAAGTCATTGCATGAACACCAAGCCCTCATTAAAAATAGGCTTAAAGAAACTTCAAATACTAAAAAGTAGTTTATATAACTTTACCTTTTTAAGTGGTACTTCAGTGAAATTCAAGAGAACACACAAATTGCTAAGTGCTTCCTATGTACAAAGCAGAGTGCTACACATCTGGGGTAGCAGAATGAAAAACTCAAGAACTCATATTTCTATAAATAGTCTATAGTAACAAACTGAAATTTCTATATGTAATGAAAATAAATTAGTTAATCCTACATTCTCCACACACACAAAAATACCTTTTAATCTCAAACTGTTTCAAAATTTATTTGACTTGAACCTTTTTTTTTTTTCAAAAACCTGCTTTTAACAGGCTCTCAAGAGCCATATCTTTGTTTAATAGGGGCAGAAAACGAGGCCCATAGAAGTGGAATGCTAACTTAAGGATCCTATGAAATCACAGCTGGAATTTAGACTTACGTGATGTAAGAGCTAGACAGGCCCTCTGGAGTCCTCTAACTTAACTGCTTATTGTCAAAGGCCTGGTATTACATAGCTATTCAGTGGCAAAATTAAGATGTGTAGCAGCCCTTCTTACTCTTAAGCAAAGGCCCTCATGGAAGCTAAAACCATGTCTTGCCCTTGGTTTATGTCTAGGATACAGTTATTCCTAGTGTTCCAAAGAGCACAACTGAACTCTTGGAGCTAAATAAGGTGAGAAGAAGCTTCCTCCAGTGTCTTTCAGACTGGAGAAGCTCTAAGCTTGAATGCGGTCATCAGAGTGGTCTACCTGGCTGCCTGGTTCAGACTTGCTATGACCCTCCAGAACAAGGCAGCAAATAGATTGGTCTCTGCTACTACAATATATGACCTAGGCTCAATGGTAATTTGACTTCCTACACTTAATATGAAATCAGGATTCCTGATTTTATGTAATTTGTTCCTTATTGAGAATATCACAGGGAAAATATAACTTGAAAAGGGTTTACATAGGAAAGGAAGATGGAGCATTAAAAAAGGCATTTATGGGCTGGGTGTGGTGGCTCACTCCTGTAATCCCAGCACTTTGGGAGCTGAGGCGGTGGATCACTTGAGGTCAGGAGCTGGAGACCAGCCTGACCAACATGGCGAACCCCCATCTCTACCAAAAATACAAAAATTAGCCAGGTGTGGTGGTATGCGCCTATAATCCCAGCTACTCAGGAGGCTGAAGAAAGAGAATCACTTGAATCCTGGAGGCAGAAGTTACAGTGTGCCAAGATCATGCCACTGCACTCCAGCCTGGGTGACAGAGTGAGACTTTGCTTCAAAAATAAATAAATAAATAAAATAATTTTTTAAAAAGCACTTACATTGAGTCTACTGCAGTTATAATTTAAAAGGCAAAAGATTTTTTTCAAATTCACTGGTGGAATCTATAAATCTATTACTCATTTCCTGCTTGCTTAGGCCCTTAAGGGTCTAACTGATTTCCTGAGCTGAAACTAGGTAATAGAAAAATATTTAGAATAATAATCATCCAGAGAGATGGGCATTTGGCATCTATGAACCCAAAATATATTCTTGCTCATAATTCCCTTCAGTAATTTATATGGTTTCTAAAGAAATAATCTCACTTTTACAGTGAAAGGTCTTCACTTAATAAAACATAGTAAGGCGTTTCCCCTAGTGTTTTATGAATAAGGGCATGCCTCTGTGACATTCTCTAGCCTCAACACCTATGTAATATAAGGTCTGGAAGTGTATTACCTGCTTTCCTGCCATACAATTCATTCATGAAGTCAATGAACAAAAAACATAAACAAAAACATGAGGTCAATATTATTACTGTGACAAATCTGAGATTTTTATATTTAAGTGATGGAAATCTGTTATTTAAGCTTATTATACTATCTATTTGCAATACTGTCCCAAAGCTGCAGAGGCCCAAATTAGTTAAAGCAAACTACAGTGTACTGATGCTGGATGTACTATGGGCAGCCTGCAATCTGACATTCATTATACTTCTCAAAGTCTCATTCCCACCAATTTCTTTATCTCTGTGGACTGTACATCGTCATTGATCATAACCATTCCTCTGTCACATCTGTTATAAGATGGAGGGTTCAAACTCTATTTAGCCTAGGAGGAGCATTATTCAGAAGATAAACACGCCAGAGGAAAACCCCAAGTGCAGAGAGAGCCAAACAGGACTTTGAGATGATCTGTACCATACCTCCGCTTCCTTTAGCAAAACTCGTCAAGAGTTATCTTAGAAAATAGTCTACCAGAGCCAGGTTTGGGCTTTGAAACAAAGCTGGCCTTTTTTTTTTTTTTTTGAGACAAAGTGGAGTCTCGCTCTGTCATCCAAGCTGGAGTGCAGTGGTGCCATCTCGACTCACTGCAACCTCTGCCTCCCAGGTTCAATCAATTCTCCTGTCTCAGCCTCCCAAGTAGCTGGGACTACAGGCGTGCACCACCATGCCCGGCTAATATTTGTATTTTTGATAGAGACAGGGTTTCACCATGTTAGCCACGATAGTCTCCATCTCTGGACCTCATGATCCACCTGCTGCGGCCTCCCAAAATGCTGGGATTCCAGGCATGACCCAATGCAACCGGCCCAAATTTATGAAATGAGACCTAGGTGTATGGCTTTCAAGGAACTCACCTCACATGGCTCACTTGTGAGTTATGTATAACTCTGAAACCTAAGCCCAGAAGATTTAAATTTCTTTTAAAATAATATCTGGAAAATATGGTTTATACAGAAAACAAAGCTCAGTATAATATATAATTTGACTAGATGATGTCAATCATGTTTTACTGGATGTAAAAAAAAACAAAAGAATAAAAAAAAACTCAGCCTCCTTTCTTTCAAGTGGCATTCTTATCATATTATGCAAATTATTATATTTTTATAATTGAGACACCAGTGATAAAGTCATTTTATGTGTTTTGGCACAGAGCATTAATATAATTTTTGCTACTCTCAATGCCTCAATCCACAACAGAATCAGCAATAATACAGTTTCATTCCTTTTAGAAACATTAAAAACAAAACAAAGTAAAACATTTAATTTCATTTCCTAAAGATAAATAACAAACTTCTGCTAAAAATGATCAATATTATCTTTAAAGAAACTTGATTACACTAACAATATAGAAATATTTTTCTACTAGTGACACTCCTTTACAGTCATTAAAATCAGTTGTTTAAATTTTTCTTCATGGGTTCTACTTTTATTTTTATTTTTTTGAGACCAAATCTTGCTCTGTCACCCAGGCTGGAGTGCAGTGGCATGATCTCAGCTCACTGCAGCTTCTGTCTCCTGGGTTCAAGTGATTCTCTTGCCTCAGCCTCCCGAGTAGCTGGGATTACAGGCCCATGCCAACACACCCGGCTAATTTTTTTGTATTTGTAGTAATGATGGGGTTTCACCATGTTGGCCAGTCTGATCTCCAACTCCTGGCCTCAAGTGATCTGCCTGCCTCAGTCTCCCAAAGTGCTGCGATTACAGGTGTGAGCCACCACACCCAGCTGGGTTCCACTTTTATTATAGATACATCTTTGTATAATACACTGTACATGAGGCAGAAGCATTCCCTGACCTTAGCAGGCTTACAACAAGTCCCTGAAGTCATCTAAGAAAGAAAAAATCTGGACCATGTAACTTACTGGCAAAAACAAAAGGCAGCACAACTCAGTAACAGAAAGTCATAGCCTTATTGCACTTAATGATGGATGCTATGGTCTCCTGATGCTGACTTGCAGCATTTCTGTTTTGTGCTTTTCCACTCAGAATGTGAAGTGATGGGAATCAAAGAAGCATTCTTGAATCCTCTGACACTCTTCAGACACCTTAACCAGTATGTTTCTTCATACATGTGGGCTTTCAGAGGCTTTAGAGATAGGAGCCTCTGACACTCTTCAGAGACCTTAACCAATATGTTTCTACTTTGTGGTTCTCAAAGTTACTTTCTCCAGGTAAAAGTTTACAAAAGTACAATCAATTAAATAAAAAGTAAATAACAGCTTCCCACACTGCTAAATTAAAAGAATTAATTGAAAGGTAAGTTCTCGTGTATAGCAACTTAAAAGGTAAACTACCTTTATTCAGTCTTGGATAAAACTGCCAATGAAACAAAATTGGGTTAATTTAAGTAAAACTCTAGAAAAACTAAAGTAGTCAAAGAATTCCAGTGTTACTTGATTGCACTATCATATCAGAAATTTCTCTCATGACCATTTAAATCCAGGTCACATAAACCCAGGAATTTTTAGAAAGGTAGGAGTTAATTTCCTAAGACATCCAAAGAAAAGGCCAGGTGTGGTGGCACACATCTGTAATCCCAACACTTTGGGAGGCTGAGGGGGGAGGATTGCTAGAGCCCAGGAGTTTGAAACCAGCCTGGGCAACCACAGACTCTGTCTCCATCAAAAAAAAAAAAAAAAAAAAAAAGCTGTGCATGGTGGTGCACATCTGTAGTCCAAGCTACTCAGGAGACTGACATGGGAAGATTGCTTGAGCCTGGAAGGTCAAGGTTGTAGTAAGTGGTGATTGCACTCCAGCATGGGTGACAGAGCAAGGTGCTGTCTCAAAAAAAAGAAAAGAAATGGCAACCTCTTTATTGAAAATGCAAGATTATTTAAAACAGAAATGCCAAAAAATTGCTTCTAAGGCTATAATCTGAAAGAGGGAAAGACTGAGACAGGTATACAAAATTCATTCTCTACACAATCGGAGAAAGTAATGAAAAGACAGCAGAGCATATTCTACTTATGGCACCAATGGAAACGACGTAGCCTCTGGCTGTCAATGACACTGTTCCACGGGTTCTGCAGCTGCTTTGGCACTACTCATCACACCCAGACTGGAGGGAATATGGCTCCCATCTCTAAAGTCTCTGAAAGCCCACATGTATGAAAGTTTTAGAATGTAATTTTGCTCTATTAGTTTCTATTCCTATATAACAAATTTAGCAGCTGAAAACAATATCCATTTATTATCTCACATCTCTGCAGGTCAGGAGTCCCAAGTGGGCTCTGCTCACGGTATCATAAAGCTGAAATCAAGATGCCTGTTGGGCTGGACTCTTATCTGGAGACCGGGGAAAATCCACTCTCAAACTCTTTCAGGTTTTTGACAGAGTTAGCTCCTTGAGGTTGCAGGGATTTGGCCAGTTCCCTTGCTAGCTGTCAGCCGGGAGCTGCCCTCAGCTCCTCAAAGCTACTTGCCTTCTTTCTCAAGTGATCTCCTCCACTTTCAAAGCAGCTATTGCACACTGAGTCCTTCTCATACTTTCAATCTCTTTGACTTTCCCTCCTGCCATTAGCCAAAGAAAGCTCTCTGCTTTCAAGGCTCATATGATTCAATTAGGCCCACTCAGATAATCTAGGCTTGAATCTCCCTATTTTAAGGTCAACTGCGCCACATGGCAAAACATAATCACAGAATCAGTAATACAGCATCACATTCATCATGATTCCAGGAATTACGGTGGGACATCTTTGGGGAAGGGAGATATTTAAGAAATTACGCCTACTATATTTATTGAAAACTTAAGGTAAACATAATAACAACAGCCAAATAGTGTTGTCAACTTGTTCAAATGTAAAACAAAGATGTTCTAAATTCCTCATACTTGGATAAGTATCATATGCAAATGGCACAAAATACAAAAGTTATAACAGATACACAGGAAAAAACAAGACTTCTTTCTAACAATGTCCCTCAGCCCCAGTTCTGTTCCCTGTTAATAATAACCGTTTACTAGTTTCTCATGTCCTTCCAGAGATATCCACATATATTAAAGCATACGTATTTGGGAGGACTGGATTGATTTATTCCTGAAAGGTTTGGTAGAATTCCCCTGTTAAATCAAGGCCTCAGTAGAAGAAACTTATTCTAGGGTACCCCGAAGGTTTCCTGCACCAGTGTTCCCACGTGTGGCGTGAACCTGAGGGCATCATGTTATGAGGAGATGGGGGCTGTGGTGACTCGTGGGATCAGGAATTTCAACCTAGAGAACCTAGAGAACTTTCAACCTAGAGAACAACCTAGAGAATTTCAACCTAGAGCAGAACAGAAAATCAACAAGATGAAGCCCTCTCCTGCTCCCAGGCACCACACTACCAACAGCCTCCTGTGAGAGCATATTAGTCTCTATCCAGAAATTAAGGGAGAGATTGCTCGTAAAGATGACAAGCTGCTGTCATTTCTAAAAGATGTGTATGTTGATTCCAAAGATCCTGTGTCTTCCGTGCAGGTAAAAGCTGCTGAAACATGTGAAGAGCCGAAAGAATTCAGATTGCCTTTCGGCCATCACTTTAACATGATAAATATTAAGACCATTCCCAAAGGCAAAATTTCCATTGTAGAAGCATTGACACTTCTCAATAATCATAAACTTTATCCAGAAACATGAACTGCTGAGAAAATAGCCCAAGAATACCATTTAGAACAGAAAGATGTGAATTCTGAAATCAAAATCTTCCCTCCTGAAGATAAGAAAGCAATATGATCAAAATGAAGAAAAATCACAAGTTTCCTATGTGTACTTCCCATCCTGTATATTTTCTCATTTTTCACATATTAAATTATGCTAACTACCAAGTGTTTAATGCTAATTGTGAGAGCATATTCTTTAATATTTATTGAGCTCCCTGACTTTTCAGGATTGCCATAGAATGTATTTTGTTTCCTTTTAATTTGGCATAGGCATATTTTATATGTACATGTCAGCATGACTAATCAGTACATCTGTACCTTTATTATAAGTAAAAGAGTGAGCGTGTTATTTTAGGCACATCACACCAACTTTTAAATTGGTCATATGACCCCTTGGGAAATATCCTGAATCCCTCATTTAAGTTTTATTTTCCAGTTTAGGTGTTTAGTTCATTTTTCATATGTGATAGTGAAAGTAAAAGCTTTCCTGATTCTTAAGACTGTGATATTTTCTTGTTAGGGAAAGAGACTTGATAGTGAGGCAGACTAACAGTATTTCCCAAATAAAGGCACACAGGAAAAAATTACAAATCACTAGAATCTAATTAAAATTACTACTCCAGGGAATAAGAAGTAGCGAGGATCTATTTTATTTTGAATTGGTTTTAAGTATGAAATAATTGTTTTTACAGTTATAAAAAGTAATTAGTGGTGTTTACAAAATGTTGAGAATTTTTGCTTTGACAAACAAATAGGTAAGTCTCATGGCCTTCAGACAGACAGGCAGCAGTAGAAACTTTTGAAAAAGTAACATTTCTCTGGATTTAACATGGAAATAGAAAACTTTAAAGAATAATTAAATAAAACCATGGTAAATGAAATTTGGTGATTATATATAGTTTTGGATGTTAACGTTAGTTGAGAGAAGAGAGAAAAAACAGCAAGTAGAAGCAGAGAACAGGATCATTGGAAGGGACCTTAGAAATTGCTGCTTCATCCATTTTAGCAAACTATGAGTACACCATGTACCAGTACTAGGATCTCAAGTGAGATTGTGTGAGTTTAGCTCTCCCTAAGATATTATTATTGTGGGATCTTTGGGAGACTGTGTATCCTCTTTGAGAATGAATTTCTTCTATAAAATGAGCATACTGCTACCTTACTTAAATTTAAGGGTTATCATGAAGATAAATGAAACAGTAAAGGACTACAAAGGACCAAGCAAATATGAATCATATTTTGCAGTGGAGAAACAGGCACCTGGGGAGAATATATGATCTATGGTTCTATAGTTTATGACCCAACCAGGCCCAGAATTTAGGTTTTCAAATCCTAATAGTGTGTTTTTTCTGTCATGCCAAAAACTAGCACGCCTCAGGAGAGGGAAAAGATGTGAACTGTGGGTATATTGGTGTTATCAGTGCTTCTCAGGGAAGACAGGCATCACTACTTCCCAGAGATGCCTCTGGAAATGATATGGAAGATGCTGAAGAATTCAACATGATGACGGAAAGAGGCATTTGTAGTAATGCTAAGAACAGAAAAATAGACTAAGTGGAAAATTTGTAAGCATGTCTTTGAATGTAGATTTGTTATGTGAACAAACTATACCTAGTTTATTTTTGGTTTAACATAATAATTCTTTTGAGAAACCATGAAGTAACTACTCAATATAAAATGCATTTTAAAACTCCTGTAAATCAGTCAAAACTTTATTCATTTTATCATAATGGTCACTATTTGAGTCACTAGTGCTATTTCTGAGCCATCTTCTGTTGATATCTACACATTGTGGTTAGGCGGTTAGGCAGCTGTTATATGGTTTCACATGACAAAATAAAGGACTTACCATATATATATATATATATATATACACATATATATATAGATGTGTATATATATAGATGTATATATAGATGTGTATATATATAGATGTGTGTATATATATAGATGTGTGTGTGTATATATATATAAAAGACAGTTATTCCGTGGTAATAGTTTAGATTTTCTAGTTATCTAAGGTTAGTATTGATCTTTTCAACTTTCCTAGAAAATCATCCATTTCTTCTACGTTCTCAAATTAATTTGCACAGGATTGAGCAAAATATTTTCTTAGGATTCTTTTCTTTTCTATTTTTATAATTTCCCCATTATTTCTTGGTTTATGCTCTTTCCTGTCTACTTTTTGTTTTTAAAAACTTAATATCCTATTTAAAAACATAATCAGCTCTTTTATTTAGCTGATCAATTTTTGTCTAATTTATTAATTCTTATTCCCTTATTTTGCTGTTTTATGTTTATTGATAATTTTTCTAACTTTGAGTTAGATATTTAATGGAGTTATTTTCTTTCTTCCTTAAGATAAGTGCTTCTGAAATCTATTTTAGCTCCATCCCACAAGTTCTGATATGTAATGTTTTCATTATGCTTTTGTCTTAGATTTTCTATAACTTGTTTGGTTTCCTCTGATCTAAGAATTGTTTTAGTAGAAATTTTAAAATGTCCAGGTGATGATATTCTTTTTCCTAAGTTCTAGTTTTATTGCAATGAGATCAGAGAATGCTGTATATATTTACTTTGCCTTTTGAAATTCTCTGAAATTTTCTTTATGGTCTGTTTTTGTGAACATTTTATTTGACATTCTTAGTTTTCAGGATACAAAGCTTGACAAATATCAAATATCTCCTTCATTCATTATTTTGTTTGGGTTTTCTTTCTCTTAGTTGCTGTCCACTTGATCTCTTATGAACTGACAGAAGTGAATAAACATTCTTATCACTACTATGTAACTATTACTCTTTATATTTTCTGTAGTTTTTGCTTTATGGATGCTTAATGCTATACTGCTGCCTTGAATTATTCCTCATTGCCTTACTTAAAGCTTTTCCACTAAATTCAATCTTGTCTAATAGTAAAGATATAATCTCTACTTTTTTCTTTTTGTTTTTCCATGTTTTCCATCTTGTCTGTGTGATTCCTCATTGAGTCTGTTCTTCTTCTTCTTCTCCTCCTCCTCCTCCTCCTCCTTCTTCTCCTTCTCCTTCTTCCTCTTTTTTTTTGATACAGGTTCTCAGTCCATCACCCAGGCTGGAGTGCAATGTCTCAACCTCAGTTCATTGCAACCTCCACCTCCCGGGTTCAAGCAGTTCTCCTGCCTCAGCTTCCCAAGTAGCTGGGATTACAGGTGCCTGCCACCACGCCGAGCTAATTTTTATTTTTATTTTTTTGTATTTTTAGTAGAGACAGGGTTTCGAGCTCCTGACCTCAGGTGATCCGCCCGCCGTGGCCTCCCAAAGTGCTGGGATTACAGGTGTGAGTCACCGTGCCTGGCCCCCTGCTTCTTCTTTATACCCTAGGAAGGCCAAGAAAGCTCCTGCTGCCAGTTCACAAATCCTATCCCATAGTCTAAACTGGGCATTACTGGTTTTGCCCCCTAGAAAGTTCTGCCAGCTTTGTGTGAGATCTGCAGCCATGGGCACTTTTAACTGCATTATCATTCTTCATCACATTTTGTAGTCTGGAGTTGCACATGTATCTTTTTTTGAAGATGGGGTTCATGTTTCTACCATTTTGCTCTCCTAGTGCAGTTGGATAATTTGTAAGGGAGAAGGAAAATAATACTGTAATCTTTGTTCTGTCATTTTAAAAATCAGAATCTAGAATTTATTTTTTGCCAATTCTCCTCCTCTATCCCATACTCTATGTCATGCTTTCTGGCCAAAAGCTATGCTGTTCTGTGCTCTGCAGATGTTCTAGATAACAGTATGTTCTGGTCCTTAGTCCCCTAAATGTGAATGGCCTATCTAGTATAGTATAATAGTTAAGCTTTCGTCAGTTCTGATGACCAACCTTATGCATATATTATCTGGTTCCTTGAAATTCCTCCCACGGTTTCTTGGCTGTTCTACACTGTCTATATCTATCTCTTCCAGAAATTTCTGGATCTCCGACTCTTGTCTCTAACTTGTGTCTCTCTCTTCAGTTCAGTTTAGTCTGCCTGAAAAAATATTTTTACCAGGCAGTTCAAAGCTGCTGCTAAACCTTAAGACAGAACCATAGCTGGGCCACATGATGTATCAGTTGTGTTTTACCTATTATATACAGAGCCCTCTCCTGGGAATTGGTGAGGCATAGGTAGATGAGTGCTTCAGGAACTCATAATCTAATAGGCGAGAAAGAAAACATATTGTTCTGAAGCTATTTTGCTAAATGCACATTTCCATGTAGTCTCCTCAATGCCAATGTGTGCTATTAGTGTTAGCCATCTTTCTCTGAGCCCTCCCTGTAATGCATCACTTCTCTTAAACAATTAGGATTATATACACTGCTTTTTCCTATTCAAGGTCAATATATTCTTGGGTGGCCACAAAACTGCTATTGTTCATCAGTCCTTGCCTTGGTTACAGAGCCAAAATAATAAACATTGAACTCATAGAGTAGTTGTATAAATTAGGATCCTTTGACCACAAAGAATAGAGACTCACTAAAGTTGTCTCAAGTATCTGTGTGTGGATGTGTATGTGAGAGGGGTAACTGGGAACAGTTATTATAAGGTTTCACATGAAAACAAGGAACAAAGGTATGTTTTGTGGCTAGGCCTTATGCGAACTCATGGAAAGTATTTTAACCAGGTCTCATGAAAAGTATAGGAACATAGATGGAGAATTTTAAGTTGTAATTTCAAGTTGTTCAGAATCCAGTAGATAAGTAATGATGTAATTAGTTCTTTATCCCCTTGGCAGCAATAATTTGTTGACCATCGTCTTCCCTCCCAGATACAATTTAAGTATGTGTATCTACCCTCACCCCCACCAACACACACACACACACACACACACACACTTGTAAAACATTTCATGACTTAGCTCCTACTTACTTGTCACTCTTGCTTACTCATGGCTTCTACTGACTCATGTCATTTTTGTCTGCCTCTTTTTCTGGTTAGAGCAATTGGTGTTTGCTCTTATCAAATAATACTCTCTATTTCAAATTAAAAATTTCTTAAGAAAGAACATCTAATCAGTCCACTATGTCACTATCATCAGTTAGATAAAACACTTGTACTAGGTTGTTAAATCTGTCAGCCTTCAAGCTACCTAAATACTTCAGGTCAAATGTTCTGTCATGCAATATAGAACATAGCCACCTATATATATCTGGCTAGAGTTGGTATCCTTAGCAAGAGGCTACAGGTAGGACCCCTAGGAAAGGACTCCGGGTATACAGATACTCCTAGATTTGGCCTATCCAATATAGTATAATTGTCAAGCTTTCCTCAGTTCCGATGACCAACATTATGCATTTTATCCTAGGTTCTCTATGATTAGCAAGAAACATTAGTCTTGTGAAACAGATAGATAGGCTCATTTTATTGCATTTTAAGTATTTCTTTTATACTTACACATAATCACTGCCAAGATAAATGTCCATATGCTATACTACCAAAAGCATGAAAACTTAGTCTGGCCAGCTAGAAACTTTTTGGAAAGAGCTACTACTGCTGGTTTTCAAGGGGTTAAAAGGATTAATATATCTACTTCTATAAAGAGACTATCCGTTCACTGAGGTCAAGCACTAGTATATCTAGAAGAAATTAGGGCTTACTTATAATTACATTTCTGCCACCTAAGACCACACAGACAGAAGTTTTTTTATTTCACTTTTGACAAATCAGAACTGAATTTAGGTCTGCTCATAACAATCCCTATGAGAATAGGTTTTATTATCATTCTATAAAATGGGAAAGAAAATAATTCTAGATGCTAACAATGCCATCATTCTACATTAGGGGGTACACTAGATTAAGAGAATAAACTCCTATTGTTTTAGAATTTCAACCAGGACACAGCTGTAAACTTCAGTCTGGCCTGGTATCTGAACTGAGGCAATAAATGCCATATTTGGCATAGCATCTGTTTGCCCAAATCTAACCATATGCTATTGGAATTGAAGAGGAGGCAATTCTCCACAGGGCCAGAATGTATTCCTTTAAGGCTCCCGTGGGGGCACGTTCTTCCACCTGTCCCTGTGTGTGAGAAGTGCACAATTCTTGCAAAACTATAAACTCTACCAATCATAAAAATAATCTGATAATTTTTTAGAGTACACAAGTTGAAGATATATTCATCAAACAAAGGTTATATAAACTTAAGATCCTTATACAATAAACATCATAATGAGAAGTTTCTCATAAAAATATTTTCAATTTCCAGGTAATGACCTATATCTTATGGACATATTACTGATGTGGTTAAAAAGAAATTCTTTATAGTGAATAATACAGAAAATTCATTCTATACAGAGCTTTTCTTTCTTTCTTTCTTTCTTTTTTTTTTTGAGATCGAGTTTCGCTCTTGTTGCCCGGGCTGGAGTGCAATGGCATGATCTCGGCTCACTGCAACCTCTGCCTCCCGGGTTCAAGTGATTTTCCTACCTCAGCCCCCCAAGTAGCTGTAATTACAGGCATGTGCCACCACACCCAGCTAATTTTTGTATTTTCAGTAGAGATGCGGTTTCACCATGTTGGCCAGGCTGGTCTCAAACTCCTGACCTCAGGTGATCTGCCCACCTTGGCCTCCCAAAGTGCTGGGATTACTTACAGGCATGAGCCACTGCGTCCGGCCTGGAACATTATTTTTATTAGTCAGATATATACCACACTATTTTCAGCATTCATTTGGTTTTCATCCAAGGAGTTACAGAGCACTTGTAATATCATTTTGCCAGGAATCATGCTGGGTATTCAGCATATGGAACTGAATTTACCTCATGCTTTCCCTCAAGAGATGGAGCCATGAAGCCAATAATGCAAAAAGACTGATAAGTAAATATAACAGAGAACAATGTCAGAGTATGTCTAACTGGCTAATCCACTGGCCAAAGATACAGAGGGCACGTTCTGGCTTCAGCATGTCCTATCAGAGATATGTCACACTTTGCATGCTCTCAAAAGTGTTTACCTCAAGAGATATATGAAATCTACTATCAGATGTACAAAGGAAGAAAACATATTTCTCAACTTTGATTTATGATTATTTTGTATTCCAGTGTAAAAACTTGATTATTAAACTGGGCAAGAAGAGAGAGATCAAGATTGTCATCAAGTCTTGATGACAATGAGGGTGCTATTAAGCAGGTGGAAATAAATAGCTATAGAAGAATACATCTTTGAAATGAATTACTGGGTCAGACAGAGGGAGAGAGAAAAGCAGGGTTATCTTATATGGAGCACAGAAAGAAATTATATCCTTCAACTTCTCCTTCATACCTCAAGCATCTTAGCTTCCCTCACTCCCTGAACAAACATGCTAACATCCTAATCTACTCAAATTGCCTGGTCATGTATGACAGAAAATACATATTAAAAAAACAGAGAGAGAAAAGAAATGAATGGGAATAAAATTATGTTCTTGATACCACCTTGAAAGAAAATTAACATCTTTTAATGTATGTTAGCTGCTGAAGCAGTTGAATTACAGAATCCGAATGATTTAAAATAATAGTTTTTTTTTGTTCATGCAAAGTTTAGATGGCAGAAAAGTATACATGGGGATTCTGAACCATGCAGTCATTTTAGGAATTTCAACTGAAGGTGGTTCTGTCACCCTCAATGTGTGGCTTCCAAGGTTACTTCGGGGGCCAATATCCAGCTGACACAAGGGATAGACAGCGTGAAAGCTGCATAAGGAATTTTTTTTTACATAACCAGACCAAAGGAAGAAATGGTTATCGCTTTTATTCCCATTCCTTGGCCCAGTCTCAGTCACATGCCAATACTAATAAAAACAAATTTTTTATTTCACTTTTGACAATTCAGAACTGATTTTAGGTTTGCTCATCACAATCCCTACAAGAAGAGGCTTTATTATCATCTTATAAAATAGAAAAGAAAATAATTTTAGAAGCCAGAGGAGGCTGGGAAATATAGTCCAGCTGTGTCAGCAGAAAGAAAAGAAAATAGATTTGGTGAACACTTAGCCAATCTCTGCCACAGTGTCTCTCTCTGAATATTTTACTTTATCTGCAAATTTATCCAGCTCTTGTGTCCTAGGAATGTGAATTTAAATAAATGGTGTATTTATTGCAATGAAATTCTACTACTTAAAAAATATGCCGTTCAGTGAAATTTACTGTAAATTGAATTGCCTGCAAAAGGTAAATTTGCATTATCATTACATCATGACTTGTTCGATTATGAGTTCAACTAAATAAGAATATTTTAAAAACATCTTTAGTTCTATTATATCAAACAGTGGTACTATATCCATTAGCATTCTTTACTTATCAAACTTAATATTTCTAAAACTGAACTCTTGATCATTCCTCTCTCCAAATTTCCTCCTGACTTCCTCAGCTCAGAAAAAAAGACTACTGGACAAGCAGTTTTTTAAGTCGGGTGCTTAGGAACAACCCTTCATATTTTACTCACTCTCAAGTCTTTCATCTAATTTATCAGCAGTTAGATATATTTTACCTTCAAAATGTATCTTTATTCATTTCTTCCAGTTTCCTCTAATCCAAGTCAGATCTCCCTCTCACCTGGATTACTGCTAGTTTCCTCTCTCCTTCCATCTTTAGAGAGGAACCCTTCAAAAGATTTGCACTATACTTAGCATACAATTCAAACTCTTAACCAAGGCCTTCGAGAACCCGCATGAATCTGGTGCCTGGCTTCATCTCCAACCTCATTTTCCAGCCCTTATTTTGTTCTATGTGTACCAGCCTTTTATTATTTTGAAAAAGGCTAAATACCTTTCTTACTGAGGGCCTTGCAATATAGTATTGCTTGTCTAGAGAGTTTTATGTTTTTCTCTTTATGATGAAATGTATTTGCATATATAAAATATAATTGAGATATATATATATATATGATTCCCACCCATTCAAGCACTAAGGCCAAGACATGCAATTATCCCAACAGCATGTCTGTGGGAAGAACAGGTTTATGGAGGGGAATGGGCTTCTTTCTCCTAGTTCACCTATTGACAGAGAAGTCTTTTAGAGTCCTGGCTTTGCCTTTTGTCTCCTGCACAAGGTCTATTAAAGCCCATGGTTTTGGCCACCAAGGACTGGCAAATGCCCAGAGAAAAAAACACAGGTTTAGAATTTACTTCTCTTTTTTTGAGACGGAGTTTTGCTCTTGTTGCCCAGGCTGGAGTGCAACCGCGCCATCTTGGCTCACTGCAACCTCCACCTCCCAGGTTCAAGCGATTCTCCTGCCTCAGCCTCCCGAGTATCTGGGATTACAGGCATGCACCACCACACTCCACTAATTTTGTATTTTCAGTAGAGACAGGGTTTCTCCATGTTGGTCAGGCTGGTCTCGAACTGCCAACCTCAGGTGATCCGCCTGCTTTGGCCTCCCAAAGGGCTGGGATTATAGGCGTGGACCACCGCACCCAGCTTAGAATTTACTTCTATATCAGGATTCAGACTTTTTCATAATTTCTTGCTTCTAAAAACTCTCCTTATTTTCTTACTAAGCCATACATTAAAAATTTTTAATTATTTTAGGCAGAACTTATACTGACATCTAGTCTACTATTTTTCCAGAAATAAAAGCTCCTCTAAAAGCATACTTAACTATTCCTCTTCAGCTGGTTAGCTCCTATTGCTCTGCTAGGGCCTCAACTTAAAATGTCACTTCCTCAGAAAAGTTCGTGATCATCATTCCTCAATCTAAGTTAGCTTCCTACTATTTTCTATCTTATGACAACTTTTTGTTTTCTTTTGTAACATTTATCACAACTTGCAATTATATATTATTTTTGTGTTACCTCTCCTTTCCATTATCCCAAAAGCTTCAGGAGGATAGGAATATTTTCTGTTGTGATCATTACGGAATGGAATGCCTACTGCAGTACTAGGACCTAGTGGGTACACAATAAGTGGTAATGATTAAGTGAAAGAATGAGTGGATGCCATGTAAATGATCATACTGCATTAGTTTTAAATTCTGTTACTGGGCTGGGCGCGATGGCTCACGCCTGTAATCCTAGCACTTTGGGAGGCTGAGGCAGGTGGATCCCTTGAGACCAGGAGTTTGAGAACAGCCTGGGCAACATGACAGAACCCTGTCTCTATGTATGTATACACACACACACACCCACACACCACATACACAAATTAGCTGGTTGTGGTGGCACACGCCTGTAGTCCCAGCTACTCCAGTAGCTGTGGTGAGAGGATCTCTTGAACCTAGGAGATTGAGGCTGCAGTGAGCTGTGATCACACCACTACACTCTAGCCTAGGTGATGGAGTGCCACCCTGTCTCAAAAAATAAATATAAATACATTCTGCGACTGATAAACACCGGCAATAAGAATCCACTTTTAAATTTTGGTTGCCTTCAAAAACTATGTAGTAAAGTGTAAGACTAGTACAAAAATAGTGAGTAAAAGAGAGGTAGTAAAGCAAAGACTCTGAAACCACATTGCCTGGATTCAAAATTTGGCTTTGTCTTTTATTAGCCAAGTAGCCTTCATTAGGGACTTACACATTCTAGACCTGCTTTCTGATCTATAAAATTGGGTCAATAAGAATATTTACTTCATGGTGTTGTGACGATTAAATGATAAACATGCCAGGCATACAAGGAAGCAGGATATAATTGCTATGGTGGTTGCTATCATTACAAAGTTATTGTTAACCAATACACAGATTTCAAACAAAAATGGCAAACAGCGTAGAATCATAAGGGAAAAATACGTTGGAGTGGCAAGCTGGAGAAAGGGACCTAGGGCTACAGATGTGCCAGCAAGAGTCATGAACACACAGAGACAGCCAGGAGGAAGGCAGCTGCTAGTGGCTGTGCAGGTGCCTACCATCAGTACATGCATGTAACTGACATAGAGGTCAGGGGAGAAGGGGCTGCTGGAGGGAGCCTGAACTGGGTCTGTGATCTCCTTTTGCAACATGCTCATAGCACTTAGTTCCTAAGATTCATCACCAACTCTCTGTGGGGAAGGATATCTTTGGATCTGTTTTTGGGCCCAGTTCATCTAGAATAGTGGGGAACATCAGCCAAAGAGGCAAAATTAAGTTGTGCACCTTTTGACAACAGCAAGTATCTCTGGGCATTAAAGGCAAGTTTTGTCTAATGTAGTATTTTTCCTAACAAATGCAGTACTCTACTCATGGATCTCTTTTTTCTTTCTTTCTTTCTTTTTTTTTTTTCTGTTTTGAGATGGAGTCTCGCTCTGTCACCCAGGCTGGAGTGCAGTGGCATGATCTTGGCTCACTGCAACCTCCACCTCCCGGGTTCAAGCGATTCTCCTGCCTCAGCCCCCTGAGTAGCTGGGATTACAGGTGCCTGCCACCACACCTGGCTAATTTTTGCATTTTTTGTAGAGACAGGGTTTCACCATAAAGGCCAGGCTGGTCTCGAACTCCTGGCCTCAGAAGATCCATCCGTCTTGGCCTCCCAAAGTGCTGTGCTAGGATTATAGGCATGAGCCCCTGCCCCTGGCCTGGATCTTATTTTTCAAAAGACAAAATACTAGATCTTTTGAATTTTCTTTTGTATTCTTTCTTGTTTCCACTGCATTTTTCTCCAAATATTGAGAATGTATTACATAATACCCTCTCCTGTGCTTACCCCCAACTCCACTCTCCTACCTTAGGTCTTAGATCAATCTAAAGTTAAGTCACTAGAATTTGGATCTTGTGATATTTCACTGACTATATAGGTCTGATTATTTATAAGGAACAAAGTTGTACCCTTTTATCTAGATATAAAGCTAGTTCTTTTTTAGTCACCTTGAGACCATCTACCCATGAACCTCCATAAAAAATTTACGTTAAGATGAGTCTAACTATATTATCCATAGAAATAATCTAAGGTTATATCTGTTGGGATAAAATGACTAATGCTGAACCTTGAGATGAATTAAAACAAGAACAGATTAACTAGGTCCAATCAAAGAGTCTGTCTATAGCAAAACACTGAATAGTTAGGTTGATATTATATGGAAAGCTTTTATTTGGTTCTCTCATATTTTCAATTGGTCAGTGTCAGAGAAAGAATTTCCGGTTGTCCTTTCTTTAAGACAAGGTGGACTTATCCTCAGGAAAAAAGGGACAACATTTATTCTGAAAAACCAATTGCAATATTCGACTTTAACTTCCTATTTAAATTGGAATATGTGAATTTAAAGGTCAGCTGCTGCTCTATCTTGGCTAAGAATGTAGGTACTTTGGGAGATTCAGAGTACTCTCTTAGTCTTTGATTGCAATATTCGCATGTGCTATTTTCTTAAGAAAGTGTTCATGTTCATTTTGGCAAATGTATTCTCTTCCTCCATTGATTTATGCTGTCTAAAACATTCTTTTTAGAGTCAACATTGTTTGATAGAACAATGAACCAGCACAACCAAAAGATACCAAAGTTTTGTCAAATTAAAATAAAATTAAATAAACAAAATTTCCCTCAAATCTCCTACAAATTATTAACAACCATGAGGTAGACAACTTAAACAATTTTGAGCCTCCTCTGAACTCTGGAAACCCACCTTTCTGATGTATGATAGAATCAGTATCATAGGTTAGATGTTCCTTATAATCAGAGTATTTCTACTCAAATGTTTTTACCAATTCGTAAGCATCTACTGTTTCTGCTACCAGAGACCCTAAACTGATGCCAGGTTCACTCATTCATTGGTTTTGTGAAGTATTTTTGTTTTGTTTGAAAAATAACGGCTCGCCAGATGCGGTAGCTCATGATTGTAATCCCAGCAATTTGGGATGCTGAGGTGGGCAGATCACCTGAGGTCAGGAGTTCGAGACCAGCCTGGCCAACATGATGAAACCCTGTCTCTACTAAAAATACAAAAATTGACGAGGCATGGTGGCACACGCCTGTAGTCTCAGCTAGTTGGGAGGCTGAGGAAGGAGAATCACTTGAACCTGGGAAGCGGAGGCCGCAGTAAGCCGAGATCATGCCACCGCACTCTAGCCTGGGAGATAGAGTGAGACTCTGTCTCAAAAGAAAAAAAAGAAAAATAACAGCTCATGGCAAAAAAAAAAAAAAAAAAATTCAAATTATATAAAAGGAAATTATTAAATCACATTATAAATAAAAATAGATTAAATAAATAAAAATTATTAACGAATAAAAGTAAATTTTATTGAATGGCAAGGAAGTCTCCCTTCCACACAAGATTTTCAGCTCTCTCCTCAGAAATTAAGTTAATTTTTTTTTTTTGTATTCAAACACAAATTTTCCATGCATGAATGTGACAGATTGTTAAAGGAATGGCTTCTAATCATTCATGACTCCTGGTATCCCTTTCCCTTGTGGTGTGTTTGAAACAGCTTGATAAGTGTTTGTGCACTGGGTCTTGCCTTCTTGAGAACATAGATCACAGTATTGTGAAAATGCTGAGCATGAATAAGCATGTGGAAAGAGAGGCCCCGTTCTAAGCTGTTCCAACAGTTGAATGCTACCACATGAGTGAATCCAGGAGATACCAACAGAAGAACCACCTAGCCAACTCACAGAATTATGAAAAATATTAACTGTTGTTTTAAACCTGTAAGTTTTGGGATGGTTTGTTATACAGTAATAGATAATTGACACAATGTGCTACCATAAATACACAGATATACTCATGACAGTCTTTGAATTTGTAAAGAATAAAATAAATGGATAATTATGAAATGCATAAAAGAAACTGTACATCAAAATATAAAATGTGATTATAACTTCATACATAAAGATGGAACTAACTAGTCTGTCATTTGTGATCTATTAGTAATTATATTAGTAATCTTCTGATTATAAATTCTTTTAATCTGACATTCTACTCTGTTTTAAAGTCTGTGGCATACACATCTTAGCCTCAATTCTTTCAACACAGATATTTTGATCACACACGACTAAGAAACTTATGCAAATGAAACTTGAAAAAACTTTTAGTATCCTAAAATCACTGCATAATAATCGAAAAAAATCTAATAGGAATGAGGGAGGGCATCTGGTTATCCACAACATCAAGGAAGAATAATGACCTTCTATGTAAGTCTTAATGGTCTGGAAAGGTGGAAAATTCACAAATTTATATCGCATGATCCCTCTAAGCTACATAGTATGATAAACATCACTCTTAAAAGCAAAATTCAGACAGATTTCACTTTTTATTTCATTTTTCTATAGGAATAAACCTGGAATACCACTCAGTGTAACACTTGAGGATTTTCCTGTTTATTACCAGAAGTATTTTCAGGGAAAATACAAAGCCCAATATTCTTTATCTTTTAAAAACAGGGTTTATTATCTCAATAAATATAAATAAATAGTAGATGGACTTCTTTGATTCATCTACTCTGCTAGGTGTTGGTTCAGGCATCTAGGGAGGGGCAAGGAAGAGTCACAGCTTTGCAGACCTCACAATGAGAGAAACTAGAGTCATAATGACTAACTTGGTTATACACTAATTATGGGCTGCATTGTGCTAAGTTTCTTATTTATATATCCTATTTATAATCTTGATAGCAATCCTATTTCATAGATAATATTATCACCATTTTACAGAAGAGATAACTGAGGTACAATAAATAACTTGCCAGAGATCAAACAGCTATTAATTAAGTGGAAAAGCCTAAATTTAAACTCCAACAACGTGGCTTCAGAAAACCATGTTCTTGGCCGGGCACGGTGGCTCACGCCTGTAATCCCAGCACTTTGGGAGGCCGAGACAGGCGGATCACGAGGTCAGGAGATCAAGACCATCTTGGCTAACACGGTGAAACCCCGTCTCTACTAAAAATACAAAAATCAGCTGGGCGCGGTGGCAGGCGCCTGTAGTCCCAGCTACATGGGAGGCTGAGGCAGAAGAATGGCGTGAACCTGGGAGGTGGAGCTTGCAGTGAGCTGAGATCCGGCCACTGCGCTCCAGCCTGGGCAATAGGGCGAGACTCCGTCTCAAAAAAAAAAAAAAAAAAGAAAGAAAGAAAACCACGTTCTTAACACCAGCAGTGGTGCTCTAATGTAGGAATTGCCAGACTCAGAATAAATAACAGCCTAGGTTTCCAGAGCGGTGATGTTTGACCTGTATCCTAAAGGGTAAACAGGAGTTTGCTTGACTGCATGGCTACAACAAGGAATTAATTTAGTCAATGCTTCACACGTGTGTTTAATTTAATTCTTACAACTATCTCTGTGCAGTAGGTAGTAGCCTTGTTTCACGATGAGGAAACCCATACTCAAGGAGATCAAGCAACTTTCTCAGGATCACTCAGTCAGTAAGAACTGGAGCCAGAATTCAAACCTAGCCTTGTCTACCGGCAAAGCCTCTGCCTTCTCCAGACACTCCCAGACGGAAAGCAACCTAGGCAGAAGAAACAGGATGTGACAAGGCCATGGCATACTGGTATGAGTGAAAGGGAAGTGTGCCAACCTGAGGTGTGTGGGATTGTCTTGCAGGTAACAGGGAGCTGCAGTGTCCTCTGAGGAGTGATAAAATGAGGTTGGTTTTCCAGACAGATAACTCAAATGGTAGTGTGCAGAGGAAACTAGAGGGGACAGAAACTAAAGCTGGAGAGACCAGTTATGAGACAGTTATAGCACTCCAGACAAGCAATGTCAGGAACCTGAAACTACAAATTCTGATGGCTCTAAGAAGATCCTACTATGTCAGACAATCTTCAAAATGTTTCCTTCACAGAAGCGATGTCTGCCATCTGACTTCTTAAACAATGGCCATCCTGAAATTTGGTCAAAATTTAGGGATAAAAGTTTTTATGTAAATAATTCTAGAAAGTAAACTAAGTCTCTGTGTCCTATATAGTATTCAATATATGTTGTTGCTTAAAATATTCTATTATAATACAGTATAGACTTCCTTCTACCACTGGACATTGTACAAAGATATAACTTACTTGCACAATTCACTGCCTCACTTTTAGGAAAAGAGAGGAATGAGGGAGGTTGTGGTCTGCATAAGATAGGATACAATATAAAGGCAGGATTATAATAAAGTTAATGCAACAAGACCATACTAGAACAGGGTATATAAGGTAAATTAGAACTTCTAACAAGCTATCATGTATGCCAGAGAAAATTCCTTGCCAACCAAGTGGGCTGATAGAAGTGGGGGGTGGAGCTGTAAAAAAAAAAAGGTTTTAGATCATCTGAGAGTTTAAGAGAAAATGGGCGATGTTGGGTATGCTGACAAAAATAGGAAACTGTCATGTGTTATAAGATATTGGAGGTATAGCTCAGAGCTGCCAAGCAAGATTCACGTTCAGAAGAGAATGTTTTCAGAGAAATTGAGAAGAAATGTGCACTCAGTTACTATGAGAACAACACTGTTGTGGGCTGAATTGTGTGCCCCCCAAATTAATATGTTGAAATCCTAACTCCCAGTACCTCCAGTATCTGTATTTGGAGATAAGTCCTTTAAAGAGACAATTAAGTTAAAATGGGTCCTTAGGGTGGGCTCTAATCCAATATGACTGGTGTCCTTATAAAAAGAGATTAGGCCGGGCGCGGTGGCTCAGGCCTGTAATCCCAGCACTTTGGGAGGCCGAGACGGGCGGATCACGAGGTCAGGAGATCGAGACCATCCTGGCTAACACTGTGAAACCCCGTCTCTACTAAAAAATACAAAAAACTAGCCGGGCGAGGTGGCGGGTGCCTGTAGTCCCAGCTACTCGGGAGGCTGAGGCAGGAGAATGGTGTGAACCCGGGAGGCGGAGCTTGCAGTGAGCTAAGATGCTGCCACTGCACTCCAGCCCCGGCGACAGAGTGAGACTCTGTCTCAAAAAAAAAAAAAAAAAAAAAAGAGATTAGAGCTGGGCAGAGTGGCACATGCCTATAGTCCTAGCTATGCAGTAGGGCTAAGCCATGAGGATCGTTTGAGTGCAGCAGTTCGAGATTGCAGTGAGCTATGATCACACCTGTGACTAGCCACTGCACTCCTTGGCAACATGGTGAGACCCCATCTCTTAAAAAAAAAAAAAAAAAGAGATATTAGGACACAGATAATATAGACAGAGGAATAATCATGTGAGGATACAATGAGATGGTGACCAACCCATGTGGAAGCCAAGAAGAGAGGCCTCAAAAGAAATCAATCCTGCCAACATCTTGATCTTGGACTTCTAACCTTCAGAACCGTGAAAAAGCAAATCCCTGTTGCTTAAGCCTCCCAGTCTATGCATCCAACCAGCCTCAACACATATGAAGAAATGCTCATCATCACTAATCATCAGAGAAATGCAAATCAAAACCACAATGAGATACCATGTCACACCAATCAGAATGGCTTTTGTTAAAATGTCAAAAAATAACATGTTGGTGAGGCCACAGAGGAAAGGGAATGCTTATACATTGTTGGTGGGAATGTAAATTACTCTAGCCACTGTAGTGAACAGTTTAGAGATTTCTCAAAGAAGTAAATGTTGAATCACCATTTGAACCAGCAATCCTATTACTGGGTATACACCTAAAGGAAAATAAATTGTTCTATCAAAAAGACACACGTACCTGTATGTTCACCACATAGCTATTCATAACAGCAAAGACTTAGAATCAAGCAGGTAATTATCAACGGTGGACTAGATAAAGAAAATGTGGTGGCCGGGTGTGGTGGCTCACGCCTGTAATCTTAGCACTTTGAGAGACCGAGGCAGGTGAATTACCTGAGGTCAGGAGTTCGAGACCAGCCTGGCCAACATGGTGAAACCTCGTCTCTACTAATAACATAAAAATTAGCTGAGCATGATGGCACACACCTGTAATCCCAGCTACTCGGGAGGCTGAGGCAGAAGAATCACTTGAACCCAAGAGGCATGAGCCAAGATTGCACCATTGCACTCCAGCCTGGGCAATGAGAGTGAAACTCTGTCTCCAAAAAAAGAAAAATGAAAACGGAAATCACGTTTTCTGCAGCAACGTGGATGCAGCTGGAGGCCATTATCCTAAGCAAACTAATGCACAAACAAAAAACCAAATATTACATGTTTTACTTACAAGTGGGAGCTAAACATTGAGTATACACGGACATTGAGATGGGAACAACAGATACGCAGGACTACTTGAGGGAGGCGGGAAGTAGGCAAGAGCTGAAAAACTACCTATTGGGCACTACACTCACTATCTGGGTGAGAGATTCATTTGTACTCCAAACCTCAGCATCCTGCAATATACTCACGTGACAAATCTGCACCTGTACCCTTGATTCTTTTTTTTCTTTTATTTTTTTGAGATAGAGTTTTGCTCTATTGCCCAGGCTGGAGAGCAGTGGCACCATCTCTAGTCACTGTAACCTCATCATTGTCCTGCCTCAGCCTCCCGAGTTCGAGATTACAGCTGGGATTACAGGCATGCGCCACCACACCTGGCTAATTTTGTATCTTTAGTAGAGAAGGGGTTTTGCTATTTTGGCCAGGCTGGTCTCAAACTCCTGGTCTCCAGTGATCTACCACCTTGGCCCCCCAAAGTGCTGGGATTATAGGTGTGAGCCACCGTGCCTGGCCATACCCTCAATTCTAAAATAAAAGTTGAGTAAAAAAATCCTTCCAGTGTGTATTTATTTTGTTAGGGCATCCCTAGAAAATGAATGCAGATGTGAAACAGCAGACAGGAGAAACAGAAACGAAAGTATGACCTCTTCAGGAACCAACTTTGTAAGAAACTTCAGCTAAAACTTTTCAGGATAAAAGTAGCAAGAGTTAGTAGGAAGTACAGTGACCCTACGGGTTAGGGATAACAGGGAATAAGGCAGTGCCTGGAAAGGCTAACACACTGATAAATCTGTTGAACCTGTGCCACAATGAATACGTGACGCTTCTCCTAGCCGAAACTACTATCCAAACACTATGTTTTACCATCTCTTCATATCGTTTGTACTCCAAGATTCCCTCACATTATAAAAATCAAAAAAGCAAAACCAATAATGAGTATTTAAAAGAGACTATATTAACCACATATACAGTAATGATTTGGGTAGGAAGTGCCTCAGGCTGAGAAAAAAGGCAAAAGGCAGATGTTCTAGATGAAAGAAATAGCTCTCTTCCTCTCACAGGTTGAAGAAACAAAATCCCCAAGCCAGAGGGTTTGGCAATGAGAAAAGATTGCCCATTTAATCACAACTATTAACTACAGCAAGGAATATAATTTCCTCCTTAGTAGTTTGTTTGTCTTTAAGTGGAACTTCAGAAGGCTTGACAAACAACAGTTGGAGATATGTGAACAACATTTAAAATATTTCGCTTTTTTTGGTTGCTATGGTCATTTACATGTTGCTTCCACCATTTCAAAAAAAAAATTTTTTTTAGGAACAGTAGGGGAGAGAGGAGAGAAAAAGGCCTAAGAGTAAAATAAGCAATTTCTCCGGAATATTAATTTGATTTAGATATTTGCAAGGTAAATGGATCTGACTTGGAGAAATGAAAATATGAATAATTACTCAGTAAATCTAATATAATTCTATTTTATATTCCCCAGAGTAGAAGCATTGGTATCTGAAACAGTTGTGTTTTAAGTGTTTAGAATACTAAACCCTCAGGATCCAATGGCCCAGCCTTTCTAATGTAACCTATTTGAAACACCTAAGACATTCATTTCTTATTTATTTATTTATTTAGAGACGGAGTCTTGCTCTGTAGCCCAGGCTGGAGTGCAGTGGCATGATCTCAGCTCACTGTAAACTCCTCTTCCTGGGTTCAAGTGACTCTTCTGCCTCAGCCTCCCAAGTAGCTGGGATTATAGGCGTGTGCCACCATGCCCAGCTAATTTTTGTACACACACACACACACACACACACATATATATATATATATATTTTTTTTTTTTTGAGACAGAGTTTCACTCTTTTGCCTAGGCTGGAACAAAGTGGAGCGACCTTGGCACACTGCAACCCCTGCCTTCCGGGTTCAAGAGATTCTCCTGCCTCAGCCTCCCTAGTAGCTGAGATTACAAGCACGTGCCACCACACCCAGCTAATTTTTGTATTTTTAGTACAGACAGGGTTTCACCATGTTGGCCAGGCTGGGCTCGAACTCCTGACCTCAGGTGATCCACCCACCTCGGCTTCCCAAAGTGCTACGATTACAGGCGTGAGCCACTGCGTCTGGCCTAAATTTTGTATTTTTAGTAGACACAGGGTTTCACCATGTTGGTAAGTTTGGTTTCAAATTCCCGACCTCAAGTGATCAGCAAAGTATCCCAAAGTATTGGGAGGTCAAGGCAAGTATTACAGGCATGAGACACTGTGCCCAGCCAATTCATAATTTATTTTTATGGATACATAATAATTGTACATATTTATGGGGTATATGTGATATTTTGCTCTATGAATGCAATGTATAACGATTACATCAGAGTACTTAGGATACTGATCACCTCAAACATGTATCAGTTCTTTTTGTTGGGAACCTTCTGAATCTTCTATTTTGAAGTACACAATAAATTACTGTTAACTGTAGTCACCCTGATGTGCTATTAAATACTATCACTTATTCCTTCTATCAAAGTATATGTTTGTGTGCCCATTAACCAATCTCTCTTCATTTATTTTTATTGCTGCCTAAAAGAATGAAATTAAATTATTTCCAGTGAGAAGCAACAAGGGTACAGAGGAATGTTTTATTTTCTTCTGTAAATCAGATCCCCAAACACAAACTATGAAGCACACTTTAAATATAATCTTAATATGAATTCAAGTGATATTAAATAAATAATTCAAAGAAATGTGGAATCATGGTAAATGGTTGTGGGAAAATTATTGATTACTGCTGTTCCCAATCCCAACTCTGATAAATATAAATCACAACTACCGGATAAAAGGCAAAACACTTCAGAAAGGTAAACAAAATATGGAAACTCCTATTTAAGAGCATAATCATTAGGTTTTGATCCATTAGAAGACTGCTGGGAGTGAATTAGGTACAGGGAAAAAAGAATACTTAAATGTTTTGAAGAAAAAGAAACGACTAGGTGAGATAGCAATTCTGATGTTCTTTTTGTTGTTAATCATGCATGGAATGCACATAGTTCCAATTTTGGAACATCTATAAAGGCATAATGCTCTATTAATATGGTTTACTATTTCTTTTTCTAAGAAAAGAGTTGACCAAATATAAATCAATGTTTATATCCATTAGTTTACCCATCAAGTTAATTTTAAAATGTATGCATGGCTTTCTTTTTAATGAACTGCCAGAAAATGATTGGCAGAAGTAGGTATAGGGTAGAAATAAAATGGCAGAAGCAAATAAACAAGACAGATGTGTTCTAGCTCAGGGGCCCCTACTACCAGGCAGCAGACCAGTACTGGTCATTAGGAACCAGGCCACACAGAAAGAGGTGCCTGGTGGGAGAGCAAGCATTACCGCCTGAGCGCTGCCTCCTGTCTGATCAACTCCTATGAGAATAGGAGCATGAACCCTATTGTGAACTGCACATGCAAGGGATCTAGGCTGCTCTCTTTAGGAGAATCTAATGCCTTCCCCCTCCACTATGGAAAAATTGTCTTCCATGAAAATGATCCCTGGTGCCAAAACGGTTGGAGACCACTGTTCTAGCTGATTAGGAAGGGCCACAAAAGCTGAGTTTTTTAAATGTGAAAGGTGCCTGATGCCTAAGCATCTGGAACTCTGACCTGTTTCCTCTGCCTGTTATCAACTGTTTCAGAACATGTCCAACATTAACATGTTCCCTGCTCATTGGGAATAAAACAAAACAATAACCCAATCTAAGGTGCACTGAGGACTATGAGTGTTAATAGAAGTCTCAAAGGCAAACAGTGGCAAATGCTTTGATATAGAAACTACTTAAATACCAATTTGTGTTTTTTGAGACACAGTCTCGTTGTGTTGCCCAGGCTGGAGTGTAGCAGTGTAATCTCCACTCACCACAACTTCCGCCTCCTGGGTTCAAGCGATTCTCCTCCTCAGCCTCTCGAGTAGCTGGGACTACAGGCGTGCACCACCATGCCTGGCTAATTTTTGTATTTTTAGTAGAGACAGGGTTTCACTATGTTGGCCAGGCTGGTCTCCAACTCCTGACCTCGTGATCCACCCGCCTTGGACTCCCAAAGTGCTGGGATTATAGGCGTGAGCCACTGCACCCGGCTTCATTATCAATTTGTTAATTATCACATCTCTGTATCCTATAACATGGTAACATTTCTCCAGCAGAAGATTATGACACTTTAAACCAAACAACTCAAATGTGTTTGTCAATATATAGAGGTTTTTATAGAAAAGGAACACAAAATGTGTTTTAATCAAAAATGAACCCTTTCAATGGTGTACATAAAAGCACACATTTTAGATCCAGGAAGTTGACAAAAACTTCTGTAGGACCTCAATGCTAATTCAAAGAAAGCCTCTATTTCAGAGAGTACATTCTTGTTCACATACAGCAACAACAGCCAGCAATAAATAGCAAACGGCACGAAGAAATTAGAGGTAAATTGCTTTTAATGCAATTGTTCTTTACAGTTTTGCTCTACTATGAAAGTTATTTTCAAAAACATTCAAATCCAGTTATGAATATGGAGGTCTTCGAAGAAAAAATATTAAATTCTAGATAAAGGAATCTACCACTGTCTCATTAAAAACATGATTTGTGAGGGGTACGATCAAATTGTATTTGCAACTTTGGGAGAGTAGAAAATAGTCCAGCACAATATATAGGTAATTGGGCTGGAGCAGAACTTAGAATTTTCTGAGGCAAGTAGGTGATAAGTAACATCTTATCATTGGTAGCCACTTCTCTAGCATGGGGTAGGAAGACAATTTTGGTGTGTGAGAAGACGCCAGGTTAGGATTCTGTTTTTAACCATGAGTGCCCTTCCTCATTCCCTCATTCCCTCATTCCCCCTACCTGCATTGCTTCTGCCATCTTTGTCTACTCCTCCTAAAATGCATTTCCAACCCTTAAATCTTGTGATCAGAGTAAAATGGTAGTGATGGTGGCAGAATTATTAGGACAAAGAGAAGCAAATCATAGGAGGTGGCTATGAATGCCAAAATAGTAATTGGCATGTTTTTGCTGCCACTAATTAATCTGAGCTGATCACTGGAAATTATGAGCACAGGGCATTTTTTTTTTTTGAGATGGAGTCTCACTCTGTGGCCCAGGCTGGAGTGCAGTGGTGCAATGTCAGTTCACTGCAACCTCCACCTTCCAGCCTCCAGCAATTCCCATGCCTCAGCCTCCTGAGTAGCTGGGATTATAGGCACGTGCCACCATGCCTGGCAAATTTTTTGTATTTTAGTAGATATGGGGTTTCACCACGTTGGCCAGGCTGGTCTTGAACTCCTGAGCTCAGGTGATCTGCCCGCCTCGGCCTCCCAAAGTGCTAAGATTACAGGCGCGAGTCACCATTCAAGGCCCAGGGCAGTATTACTTTCTAATATCAGAAAGCTCTCTTTAAAATACAAGACTTTTTGAGAAAAAGATGCTTTTTATCTTGGGTAACCACCAATAAGTGAATTAATCTCCTCTTCCACCATTTTTCCTGAGTCCAGTAATTCTTTGCTCCCTTCTCCCAGGGCCTTTTCTTGCAGTCTTTCAGTCCCATCTATCTTCACTCTCTTTTCTATTAATTAGACTCCATTTCCCATCATGTCAACCACTCTCCTGCTACTAGTCTCATCTCCTCAACCCTGTGGTGTACCAGTGTCAGCAACTACCAGCTCAAAAGTGACTCTTAAGATTCAGAAATTGAGTGGGGCAGTTAAGTCATTGGTAGCTTGAAATTTGGCCATGGTGGGAGTATTCATACCATGGAAATGGGCAAACGCTACAAATCAGGCATACTTCTTTCTCTACTCCCTCTTACTTCCCAACCCAAGAAACAGTTTACTAGCACAGCACTGCCCTGGCCCCATGTCCTTCCTTTGCCTCATGTTGGCAAACCTCAACTGTGGTTAAAATAATTGTCTGTCTTCTTCATATATACATTTGGACTACTGAATGTTTCTAGAGAAAATTACAAAACACTGCAGATTTTTGCCACTATGAACTCATAGTCTACAACAATATAGACTAGCTGTTCTTTTGAGTTTTTCCAGTCTAAAAGCTCTTCCATATTTCTCAAAGCTGTCACTTTACTGCATTCCCTTCATTCTAGATCCTGTTTAACAGAAATAATAGAAAACTTCAAATGAAATATCCTCAGTTTCTTCCTCACCAAACTACACATTCACCATTTTTCCCATCTTTCCCTTGCCTATTCCCTCCAGCTCGTAATGAAAGAAAGGTCCATTCTTTTGAGGTTAATCCCTTACCTCTTCAGAGTCCTTTTTCTGTTAACATATTTCCCTTTCTTTATTTAATCTTTAACTTTGCTCTTTCTGTGGGCTTTTCCTTCTTATTGGCAGATGAAGTGATTTGGTCCCTGGATATCAACCGTCATCATTCTCTGAACTACAGCCACATTGGCCTTCTCCTAGTTTCTACAACTTACTATATTCTCTCCCTCTTCACAGGATTTGCATATGCTGCTTTTCCGTCTGGAATACCTTATAATCTCAGTTTAAGAATGCATTCCCTAGATCATTGAGTCAAAGTCAGGTTCCTTTGCTCTTTGCTCTCATATATCTTTATATATCTCTTCTGAACATTTATCTCACTCTGTAAGTATACATTTATTAAGGTGATTAAATTAACACTGTGAATTTCATGAGCTCTGAGAGCATATGTGTCTTTGCTCAATCTCATATTCCTGGGGTCTATCTGGTACAATGCCTGGCATATAGTAGGTGCTCAAAGAAGAAATTAAGATTCATTGGACATTTTTTAGCATTAAAGACTCATCTTTCCCATCCTCCAAAAATCCATCTTGGTCTCAATATCCTCTTATCTCTCTCTCCTGTACTTACACATCTCTCTCTCTCTCTCTCTCTCTCTTTCTCTCTCTCTCTCTCTCTCATACTTACTCTCAGGCTTGCTGGCTATGTCTCTCTCTCTTTTTTTTTAGAGATAGGCAGGGTCTTGCTTTGTCACCTGGGCTGGAGTGCAATGACACAGTCATAGCTCACCGCTGCCTCCCACTCTTGGGCTCAAGCCATCCTTCCACCTCAGCCACTCGAGTTGCTAGGACTCCAGGCATGTGCCACCATGCCCAGATAATTTTTTGGGGTATTTTTGAGACAGGGTCTCACGCTGTCACCCAGGCTGGAGTGCAGTGGCATGATCTTAGCTCATTGCAACCCATGCCTCCCAAGCTCAAAAAATCCTCCCATCTCAGCCTCCTAAGTAGCTGAAACTACAGAGGCATGTCACCATGCCTGGCTAATTTTTCTTTCTTTTTTTCTGGTAGAGATGGGGTTTCTCCATGTTGCCCAGGCTGGTCTTAAACTCCTGGGCTCAAGTGATCCACCTGTCTCAGCCTCCCAAAGTGCTGGGATTACAAGTGTGAACCACCGTGCCCAGCCTTTTAAAATATTTTATAGAGATAGGGTCTCACTTTGTTGCCCAGGCTGCTCTCAAACTCCTGACTTCAAGTGATCCTCCTACCTCGGCCTACCAAAGTGTTGGGATTACAGGTGTGAGCCACTATGCCCAGTCCAATTACTGGTTATCTCTTCCATTTTCCATCCTCTCCCCATACTAACCTTCTTAGAAAAACAGTCTCATCTTCATTTCTCCATTTACTAACCTGCTATTTATTCCTTGAATCATTGGCTTTTATTTGTCATAACTTCACTGAAACTACTTCCATTAAGACCACTGAGGATCTCTTTTCATTAAATATTGCACAATAGCCACTTTCCACTTCTCAGTACCTTATACATGACCTCTAGGTACCACTGGCACTCGTTCAACTCCTTCCTTCTTGAAAACAAACACCTTTTCCCTTAGTGTTCACATTCGTACTCTTCTGGGTTTCTTCCTGCCTTCTTAGTCTCACCAGCTTCTATTCCTTTGTCTGTATTTTACATGTGAATGCATCTATCCTCCAACCTTCTCTCTGCTCATTGTATATACTCCTCTATGAGAATTCACCCACTCCCATGGTTTCAATGCTGATGACTCCCAAATGTCTACTTTTAGCTCAGATCTCACTTCAGTATCCACCTGCCTATTGGATATTTATATCTACTTGGATATGAGTTGTGGATATGTACCACAAACTTAACATATTCAAAACTTAACTCATTATCTTTAGTGTTTATAATTTGTTCTCTTGTTTGTTTCCTTTCTCAGTGTGATTTCCACCAAGTTGCTTAAGTAAGAATCCTAAGTACTATCACTGGCTCTCTTTATCTGCCCTGATGCTCACATCTAATCACTAAAATCTGTTAATTTTATGTCTTGAATATCTCTGGAATTCATCCATAATTTCTTCAGCCCATTGCAAAAACTCTGGTCTCTTCTCACCTAGATGACTGCAACAGCTCCTGAAATGGTCTGTCACCTATACCGAATCTTAACCCTTTCAATCCATTCCCACACAGCAACCAGAATGACCTTCCTAACAATAACCTGATAATTTATGTCTCCTATTTTAAATCCTTCAGTGCTTGTCACTCCCCTCAGGATAAATTCCAAATTGTTTACCATGGTTTAGAAGGCTCTGCACAAGCTGGCTGGCTCCTACCTACTTCTCTAGTTTTTTCTCTATCTACTCCCCTAACTCCCTCTCCCTCCTCGCATTCTACTTTCCAGTCATGACCTACATTCAGGTCTTGGGCAACTCCATATTTTTTTACCTATGGGCTTCTGCATATTCTCTGCATGAAACATCCTTCTCCCTGCCTTGGTACACTCCTTAACTCCTAATAATCTTTCAGGTTTCATTTTAACTATTACTTCCTCTGAAAAGTCCTCTTGGCATAGTTCCTGGGACATAACAGGCACTCAATAAATAACTTTTCTTTCCTAATTTTCTTCCTTTAGGTTAATGTCAGATTTTGCATTTTAATTTTGCTCAAATTATTTTACTAATAAAATACAAGTGAAATAAGCTAACACATTTTAAAATGCTCTATTATAAAGCTCTACCAACAGAAAATTTGGGATGATTGTGCTTATGAACTTTGCTACTACTGAAGTCCATTGTAAATATGGTACTTGGAACATTATTCTAAATAAAAATCAACTTTAAAAAAAAAAAACAACTAACTGAGTGCAGTGGCTCACGCCTGTAATCCCAGCACTTTGGGAGGCCAAGGTGGGTGGATCACGAGGTCAGGAGGTCGAGACTATCCTGGCCAACATGGTGAAACCCCATCTCTACTAAAACACAAAAAGTTAGCCAGGCATGATGGCATGCACCTGTAGTCCCAGCTACTCGGGAGACTGGGCAGGGGAATAGCTTGAACTGGGGAGGTGAAGGTTGCAGTGAGCAGAGATTGTGCCATTGCACTCCAGCCTGGTGACAGAGCAAGACTCCATCTCAAGAAAAAAAAAAAAGACTTGTTTCTTAACTTTTGGAGAATAATTCTCAGGAAAAGTTTGCATGGCCATAGAGCTAAGCTACATATGCACCTATCTGAGCTGTAAGGAGGCATAAAATACTGAATCATAAACAACCATCAAATACCTGACAGTTTCTGACCAACAGGAATGGTAATTTCATCAATTCAACCTGATACAATATAAATGGTATTGAATAAAAATATGTAGAAAACAGGTAATCAGATCAAGACTTATGAAGATTATGTGTACATGCACTTAATAAAGCTATGTGTTATGAGGCCTGGTGTGGTGGTTCACGCCTGTAATCCCAACACTTTGGGAGGCCAATGAGGGTGGATCACCAGAGGTCGGGAGTATGAGACCAGCCTGACCAACATGGAAAAACCCCATCTCTACTAAAAATACAACATTATCCGGGCATGGTGGTGCATGCCTGTAATCCCAGCTACTCAGGAGGCTGAAGCAGGAGAATCACTTGAACCCAGGAGGCAGAGGTGGCAGTGAGCCAAGATGGCACCATTGCACTCCAGCCTGGGCAACAAGAGCTAAACTCCATTTCAAAAAAAAAAAAAAAAAAAGGCTATATATTATGTTACCAAGAAAAACAAAATGCTCATACGTTCATACAAAGAAATTCAAATTTCTGGTAATTCAGAGTCTCTGAAGCCAAAACCCAAATTTAAGAAGCTCTGCAATGACAGAATTTTCAACTATAAGGCAAAAATCAAAATATGATATTTAATACAAACTGACTCCCTGGGAAAGTACAGGATATTCATATTAGGCACTTTAAGTATCTTTTATTTAGGTCTTGCTTTCAATAATGAAAGTAACCAAATGACTATTCAAAGTAAAGCCTGATGGGTCAATATGTTTTCTGATTTTAGCCTAGTTGAAACCATAGGAACAGAAGGGTATTAGAATAACCTGGAATCACATTAGTTAAATTACCAGTTTAGAAGCTATTGAAAATGTTCCTGATATTTAATGTCATACAAGTTTTAGAAAAATAAAATTATTTATCCAATCTAATGTGCTTTATTAACAAATCTTGTTGGTACACTCACAGAAATAAACCACATACAGAGCTAACAAGTTATTTTTTGCTTGCAACTGCTGCACTATTTTAAAGCCAGTTTCAGTTTCACTGAAATCACTGGTTACAGTTCCTTAAAATTAAAGGAAAGTGATTATTTTGGGGAGGTAATTCAATGGGAACATGTCCAATTCAAAAAAGATACAACTATATACAACACCAACTTTGAAAATAATTTTAAAATTTTAAAAACTTGATTACTTTTGGCAGAAATTCTATCTTTAATCTTAAACAGGCTATGGATACAGAGTTTCTGGCCTATTCCATGCCTGCAGTCACCTTTGTCCATGAATGCTTTGTCTAACACATAAGTCTCAGTCTATAAGTCCATCATCTCCTAAAAGTTCCAACTGCCAGCACAAGCTGCTGTAATGATGGCATAATGACTCACATCCTTATCCACACATGCACTTCCATCATTTATTGTAACACCTCGTCGTCTACAGCCTCTCATGGGTTGTGGTAGATCAGAGTGGGGAATGGGGAGGTGGTAGGAACAGTGGGATAGGTCTTGGTGTTTTTTCAAAACTACAAGCTATTGTAAAATGGATTTAGTGGGTTGTGGTCAGCCTTTTGGTTTGGGGATTTTCTTGGGATCTGGGGAGAAGTTTAAAATAGAATAGAATAGAATACAATAGGCTGGGCAATGGTGGCTCACACCTGTAATCCCAGCACTTTGGGAGGCTGAGGTGATGGATTACTTGGGGTCAGGAGTTCGAGACCAGCTTGGCCGACATGGTGAAACCCTATCTCTACTAAAAATACAAATATAGCCAGGTGTGGTGGCGCATGCCTGTAGTCCCAGCTACTTGGGAGGCTGAGGCAGGAGAATTGCTTGAACCTGGGAGGTTGCAGTGAGCATAGATTGTGCCACTGCACTCCAGCCTGGGCAACAGAATGAGACTCTATCTCAAAAAAAAAAAGGAAATACAATAGAAAAAAAGCATCAGAGTGCCTCAGTGTAAGGGTAAGTATCTCTTCAGTTATGTTTGTATATAAGTATGTACATATAGTCACAGTCTTGACATAAAAGCAACCAAAATATAGGTCTTGGTTTAAAGACAATTTTAGACCTTTGGATTGGAGACCTACATTCTAGTCCCAGCACAATCCCAGCCCAATACTGGACTACTTGTGTCTTCCTTCTTTCAGTTTCACCTCATATCTGCCTCACAATAATTCACTCTACAATTGTATGTTATAAATGAAATGGGTGTCCTGTGGATACCATCTTAAATACCCAAGAAAAAGGCATTCTCCTTAGATAATGCAAAGAAAACCCTACAAAAAAACTATTAAAATTTTACAAATTATTAAATTATTAAACATTTTACATTATTGAAACCATATTAAAAGCTTTAAAAATATTCATATTTACCTATTCATGTCCAAAAAATTTATTCTGGTTGTACCCAGCACTTCCCTTCCAGGAACAGTCCATTTGGATTGTATTTTGAACTGTTTTCTAACATTTTATGCTTCTCCATCTCTCAGATCCCATGTTTCTGGACTGATAATAACTAGCCACCTCCAGGAACTTCATAAATTATATTGGAGAAAAAATTTTTCCCTATACATTACATGTTTTTCAATTGTTTTCCTTTTTTTTTTTTTTTTTTGTCCTCAGTGACTTGTCAATGCTCTGAGATTTCCCTTAAAAACCTTTAACTTTCCACCTTACCTGTACCTCTTATTTCTCCACTCTTATATTCTTAGAAATAAATATTTTATTTTAAAGGATGCCTACAGCATTGACCCAATTTACAGTACTTCTCTCTGGCATCTCTGAAACAATCAGTTGGCTGAAGCCTACCTTTCAAATTCACCACCCACAAAATTCAGTCAAAGGCATCATGCCCACTAGAATATACTTTCTTTTTTTAAATTTTTTTTTGAGACAGAGTCTCACTCTGTTGCCCAGGCTGGAGTGCAGTGGCCGGATCTCAGCTCACTGCAAGCTCCGCCTCCCGGGTTTACGCCATTCTCCTGCCTCAGCCTCCTGAGTAGCTGGGACTACAGGCGCCCGCCACCTCGCCCGGCTAGTTTTTTGTACTTTTTTTAGTAGAGACGGGGTTTCACCGTGTTAGCCAGGATAGTCTCGATCTCCTGACCTCGTGATTCACCTGTCTCGGCCTCCCAAAGTGCTGGGATTACAGGCTTGAGCCACCACGCCCAGCCTAGAATATACTTTCGAAGTTACAAATTGATGTGGCTTAGACTTTGGCCAAATAAAACAACCAGTCATGAAAGCTTTAAAGAGTTTTCATTTCAGAATGAAAACTTCAGAAATCCATCTTTCTTATGATAGCTTTGGAAAATGATCTCTTTGAATATAAAGCTCACTTGAAAGACAAAATAATTTTTTTCTGCCCAGTTACTTACTTTCAGTGTTGAACTGTACTTTTTAACATTTATAATTTGCTTTAAATTCAAAATAATTGTGTTACACAAAAAAAATGTTACAGTGGCTCTGGTGCCTAAAAGAAGTCTGGTCAAAGTACCTTTTAAGTAATATGCTTAATACACTGATGGTGACTCTTATCTCCTAGTTGCATAGTTCAAAATTTGTGCAATCGTTTTAACTCTTCTTTTCTTCTCACACTCACATTTAATATATCATGAAATCTTATTGGTTCTCTTTCAAAAATACCCAGGTTCCAAGCATCTCCATCTCCACTCCATCTCCATTTCTATCTCCACTGTTAACATCCTGGTTCAGTCTATCATCTCTCAAGAGGATTACTCCAAAATCTCCTGTCTGATGTCCCTACTTCTCTTACCTTCCTATGGTTGTTTTTAACAAAACAGCCATTGTGATCCTTTAAAAACCTCAGACAGATCATATCACTGCTCCACTAAAAACCCTGCAAGAGCTCCCTGCTTCACTCAAAGTAAAGCCTAAATGCTTACAATGGCCTACATTTTCTGGGTCTTTGTGAGCATTCCTACTACTCCCATTTCATTGACTTCACTCCAGCTGCACTGACCATGCTGTTCCTCAAGCCCATCCAGGCATGAGACAGTCTCTGGGCCTTTCAACTGGCTGTTGCCTCTGCCTAGAAAGCTTTTCCCCGGGACATCTCCATGACTAATCTCTCATCTCCTTCCATCTCCTTCATTGAGTCAGTGAGGTCCACACTGACTATCTAATAACAATCATAACCTTTGCTCCCCCACCAATCCAATCTCCCTTTATCTTCCCCTACTCTTTTTTTTTTCATAGCTGTTTATCACCTTCTAACATGTTAAATAAATAATATATTTATTATGCTGCTTATTTTCTGTTTCCTTCTGCAAGAAAGTAAAGTCCCTAAGACCAGGATCTCTGTTTGTTTAGGAAAACAATTTATATTTATGTTATGGTTGGGTAAAAAGATACCCCGGCATATTGTAGAGGTATAAGAATTAACATCAGTAAATTGGTTCCAAATATTTTTTTTTTTTTTTTTGAGGCGGAGTCTCGCTCTGTCGCCCGGACTGGAGTGCAGTGGCCAGATCTCAGCTCACTGCAAGCTCCGCCTCCCGGGTTCCCGCCATTCTCCTGCCTCAGCCTCCTGAGTAGCTGGGACTACAGGCGCCCGCCACCTCGCCCGGCTAGTTTTTTTGTATTTTTAGTAGAGACGGGGTTTCACCGTGTTAGCCAGGATGGTCTCGATCTCCTGACCTCGTGATCCGCCCGTCTCGGCCTCCCAAAGTGCTGGGATTACAGGCTTGAGCCACCGCGCCCGGCCCGGTTCCAAATATTTTAAGAATGCTCTCTCACTCATGGAAAGAGTTTTCAATTTCAAATTGATTTATAAAATGTGTTTAGTTTTATCAGACATGTGACAATGTATCCAGAGATATTTGGCAGTTGTGGGATGGGAATGGGCAGATCAAGACTCAAACTTTCCATGTCTCTTAGAGAAATGAAAGCATTGCCTAAGAAATCTTTTCTTGCTTTGTCCTAAATAATCTTAAAACAGATGGCAAAAGCTAAATACTAAGTCTGCTTCCATGGAAACCACTATCACAGCAGCCCACTCTAGAGCCCCACCTATGAGATAAATGTTTGTCTTCCTATTGTTATAATCTGAGCCTGCCAACTTTCACTCTAAGTCCTACTAGAAAGTACAGCTACTATACACATATTAGCCTGGCAAACACATCTGGGAGAAACCAGTTCATACACAATCTAACCTTAAACATAATCAAACCTTGCAACATATAAAAATTTTTTTACATAATTTGCTGTATTATTCTGCACTCATATTTTACCTTTATTATATAAAAACTCAGGTGTCTTACTTTAATATTGCAAGCCTGCTCCATCAGTCTTCTTGCATTTTCCTCTGCCCTGTATCTCTTTGGAAGCTGAACTCTAAAGAACTTTAAAGCACCTTCAAAATCAGCCTGCAGAAGGTCTTCCTTTGAAGTCTGTAAAATAATAATCAAGAATCATCATTACATTTCATCCTGCTTTGAGGACAAATATATTTCACAAAGAATTTATATTTTCTTGAATATACTTTTATAGCTAAGATCTAAGTTAATTCAAACATTTTAAGAAGATATTTCTAACATTTCAATATTTAGATGATACTGCTATAAGCTGAAATAAATCACCATAAATCATAGAAGCAATCTAAGAGTTAATCAACAAACTAACATACTGAATTTATATTACCTGAAAATTAGAATGATGGTTCCTGGCAAAGCTTACCAAGTTATAGTTCTGAGAAAAGAATAAATCTAAAAAAGGAAAAGAAACTGAACTCAAGGACTAATCTGTGACTTCAGCTCAATGAACATTTTAAGGATATTATTAAAAAGCTGGCTGAAGACATAGAAAGTGTAATCAAAATACATCAGAATTACACAATAAACACCTAATGGGAAGATGGCTTTTCAACTAATGACAGCAGCAGTTCAAGTGAAAAGAATAGGAAACTGATCCCATACCTTGAAGAAGGCTATGAAAAAGTAAATGAAACAAAACCCCTAACTACTGAACTCTTATGAAAACTATTGTTTACCAAATTTACTTCTTCAAAAAATAAAAAACCACTTGGAAATAAATATATCTGTGTGCAGAAAAAAGACTAAAAAGAAAACAAAATGTTTATCTGTATAGTGGAATCATGGGTTACCATTTATCTTTACTTTTTTTGAGATAGGGGCTCCTTCTGTTGCCCGGGTGGGAATGCATAGTGCAATCATGGCTCCCTGCAACCTCAACCTCCCAGGCTCAAGTGTTCCTCCCGCCTCAGCCTGCTGAGTAGATGGAACTACAGGCACACACCACCACACCCAGCTACTTGTAATTTTTTTTTTTTTTAATAGAGATGGTCTCACTCTGTTTCCCAAGCTGATAACTCCTGGCCTCAGGGTATCTTCCCACCTCAGCCTCCCAAAGTGCTGGGATTACAGGCGTGGGTCACTGCACCCTGCAGGTTATTTTTTTCATTATATTTTGTTATACTTTCTGTATAATGCTTTTATAATAAGAAAAACAATAAATATTTTAATAAACAGCTATAAACAACTTTCACAAACACTGTGATACATATAGATTTAGGAAGATGAGTATACAGAAGTAAGCCAAAAACAAATTAGATGTTTTACAGTCAGTAATTAATAGTCAAAAACTTCAACAATTAAAAAAAGCACCCAGAAATCACATAACTATATGCTATGTCAAAATATTACTTTATTTAAATTTAAATGTAAAGCTGATTAAAGACTGCACTGAAAAAGTAGGCAGCAGGCCAGAGAAATTCCTGCTTGTAACAGGGTCTCAGTTTTCGTCATCACCACCCTGGTCCAAGTCATTATCATGACTAGCAAGACATGTAGTCCAATCTTAGCAACATCTTGTAATCTACATTCTGGCTCAAATATAAGATCTGAGTGAGACCTTCTCTGAGCACTTAAATTCTTCCTCCCAGCCCATTCCCCACTAATTCACTTTCCAGTTTTACATCTGTTCGCCTTCTTCCCCTCTGTGTCTGTCTTTTTCACTGCTATATCCACAGCAACAAGAACAATGACCAGAATATAGGAGGCACTCAATTAAAATCTGTAACAGGCCGGGCGCGGTGGCTCAAGCCTGTAATCCCAGCACTTTGGGAGGCCGAGACGGGCGGATCACGAGGTCAGGAGATCGAGACCATCCTGGCTAACACGGTGAAACCCCGTCTCTACTAAAAATACAAAAAACTAGCTGGGCGAGGTGGCGGGCGCCTGTAGTCCCAGCTGCTCGGGAGGCTGAGGCAGGAGAATGGCGTGAACCCGGGAGGCGGAGCTTGCAGTGAGCTGAGATCCGGCCACTGCACTCCAGTCCGGGCGACAGAGCGAGACACCGCCTCAAAAAAAAAAAAAAAATTAAATCTGTAACAGAATAAATGAATGAAATCTACTTTTTTTTTTTTTTTTTTTTTGAGACGGAGTCTCGCTCTGTCGCCCAGGCTGGAGTGTAGTGGCGGGATCGCAGCTCACTGCAAGCTCCGCCTCCCGGGTTTTTTACGCCATTCTCCTGCCTCAGCCTCCCGAGTAGCTGGGACTACAGGCGGCTGCCACCTCGCCCGGCTAGTTTTTTTTTTTTTTTTTTTTTTTTTTGAGACGGAGTCTCCCTCTGTCGCCCAGGCTAGAGTGCAGTGGCCGGATCTCAGCTCACGGCAAGCTCCGCCTCCCGGGTTTACGCCATTCTCCTGCCTCAGCCTCCTGAGTAGCTGGGACTACAGGCGCCCGCCACCTTGCCCGGCTAGTTTTTTGTATTTTTTAGTAGAGACGGGGTTTCACAGTGTTAGCCAGGATGGTCTCGATCTCCTGACCTCGTGATCCGCCCGTCTCGGCCTCCCAAAGTGCTGGGATTACAGGCTTGAGCCACCGCGCCCGGCCTGAAATCTACTTTCATCTCTCTTTTGCTAGTTTGCTTCCCTTTTCCCCTGCCCTTTAAACTGAAATGTGAAAGAAAAGAACATATTCATACTAGACAGTTTCACAAAGGTCCACAAATTAGTAATTAAACAATGGAGCTAGGCTAACAGTAGTAATGAAAAAACAAAAAACTCCAGTATATCTCAGGTTTCTCTTTCCTCATAAATGTACAGATGCGATAGCAACAAGTGGTGGAAAATGCTTAGCATGCTCTCAACTCACCTTAACTTAGTTGGAAAGGCAGTTACTGGAAACAACTTCAGTCTGAAAGACAGCCTTTCTAACTAAAATACCAACTGCTGAATTATGGGGGAAAGCATCCAGCTACCAATTCCACCAGACATACCACACATCCCTAGCCTTCCTTTTTCATATGTAATACCAGTGCTGATGATTAGTTCTCTGGTAATGGTTTGGACAACTCCAGACAAACTGCTTCCAGGGTTTGTAGAGAAGCAGGATTAACCCTTTCTTCACTACTGAAAGTCCTCTGAAGGCACCTCTTTTATTTTTAGTAGACAGTAGCACAGTTATCTAATTTTCTAATATTGCCAAGGCCTAATTTCAAATCCAGCCTTTTAGCACACACAAAGGCAGATAGATTGGGATCAAGAATGAGGAATCCTATGTTCTCACACACTGGACCTCTGGTCAAGCAGGGATGGCCATGTAGGCAGAGATGCTGCTTGGGAGAGGCTAATAGTCTCAGGGAGGGTACAGCAATGGGGTTTCCACCAGGATGGGGCTGAAGCCCAACTCAGTTTAAGTCTCTGGATACAAGAAGCCAGAGTTCCCTGTGGCTGTCCTTTCCTAGACATTGTTGGTGTTGATATTCCTGCATATCACATAGATCGCCCAGCTCAGTTAAGCTCAAGAAGAGAGATCTGGCAACCATGGGGCAGGGAGGCTCAAATATACAAAGGTGTGAAAACTTCATCTTATTCAATTTGCTAACCTCGGCCTCTGGAGTACTTGACACATTAAAGGTACTCAAGGCTGGCCGGGCGCGGTGGCTCAAGCCTGTAATCCCAGCACTTTGGGAGGCCGAGACGGGCGGATCACGAGGTCAGGAGATCGAGACCATCCTGGCTAACAGGGTGAAACCCCGTCTCTACTAAAAATACAAAAAACTAGCCGGGCGAGGTGGCGGGCGCCTGTAGTCCCAGCTACTCCGGAGGCTGAGGCAGGAGAATGGTGTAAACCCGGGAGGCGGAGCTTGCAGTGAGCTGAGATCCGGCCACTGCACTCCAGCCAGGGCGACAGAGCAAGACTCCGTCTCAAAAAAAAAAAAAAGGTACTCAAGGTTGCAAAGAATGTAATAAATTCATTTTAATTTCAATTTTGGCAAACTTGTAGTGCTATGTAAGTTTTCCTATTTTAAAAATGGGAATATCTTTAATCACAAGTATTTGAGAATGAGGCCGTGCTTGGTGGCTCACACTCATAATCCCAGCACTTTGGGAGGCTGAAGCAGGTGGATCACTTGAGGTCAGGGGTTTGAGACCAGCCTGACCAACACGGTGAAACTCCATCTCTACTAAAAATATAAAACAAAATTAGCCAGGCATGGTGGCTCATGCCTGTAATCCCAGCTACCTGGGAGGCTGAGGCAGGAGAATCACTTGAACCCAGGAGGTGGAGGTTGCAGAGAGCCGAGATTGCGCCACTGCATTCCAGCCTGGGCAACAAGAGTGAAACTCTGTCTCAAACACACACACACACACACACACACACACGCACAAACACACACACACACAAGTACTTGAGAATGAAATAATTTAAGGCATAAGAATGCATCTTTTGAGCTCCAAAAGAAATATAAGGGGTGATAGTATCTGTGTTGCTCAAATATGCTCAAAAATAGATAGCTTAGTGACTAAAAGCAGTACCTTGCCCTCACTGATTTTTTGTTTGTTTGTTTGTTTATTTTTTTGGTTTTTGAGACAGGGCCTCGATTTGTTGCCCAGGCTGGAGTACAATGGTGCAATATAGCTCACTACAGCCTCAAACTCCTGAGCTCAAGAGACCTCCCGCCTTAGGCTCCTGAGTAGCTAGGACTACATGCGTGGGCCACCATGCCAGCTATGTATTAATATTTCTTTTTGGCTGGGCGCAGTGGCTCACGCCTGTAATCCCAGCACTTTGGGAGGCTGAGATGGGCGGATCACGATGTCAGGAGATCAAGACCATCCTGGCTAACACAGTGAAACCCCATCTCTACTAAAAATACAAAAAAAAAAAATTAGTCAAGTATGGTGGTGGGCGCCTGTAGTCCCAGCTACTCGGGAGGCTGAGACAGGAGAATGGCGTGAACCCAGGAGGTGGAGCGTGCAGTGAGCTGAGATCACACCATGGCACTCCAGCCTGGGCGATAGAACGAGACTCCATCTCAAAAAAAAAAAAAAAGAATTTTTTTTTGGTTGTTGTTTTGTTTTGTTTTTGGTAGAGATGGGGGTCTCGCTATGTTGCACAGGCTGATCTCAAACTCCTGGCCTTAAGCAGTCCTCCCACCCAGGCCTCCCAAAGTGTTGGGATTACAGATGTGAACCACTGTGCCTGGCCTCACTGATATTTTTAATTCCATAAAGTGGGCAGTCTAAATTGCAAGAACTTATGTTCTTCTTATGGGCTGCAATACAGCTAATTTCATTGTGAATGAAAACAAAAATGCCAGTAAGCAAAAACCACATAAAACAAAAACCTTGCTTGCCAGTATTCTAGAAGACAACCTGTGGTTAGTCCTACTTTGATTCTAATGGGTTTTTTCCTCCAATTTTCTATCTTTGAGAGACTTCCATAATCATTAAGTATCACCTCAAATGTCTTTGTAATGCCATAAGCAGATTATAAGCTTACAGAGATAACTCTCCATTTGCTGACAACTGTATCTAAAAGGTTTTTCCCTCTACAATCCAGGGATAGACACTTCTTGTTCTGAAAAGATTTGGATGTTTCACTAAGAACTTATCAAAAGTCGTTTGGCTTTTTTTTTTAAAGAATACTTTTTCAATCATAAATTGTACATATGTATGTGTACTGTCCACATGGTGGGGTCATGTACTTTTTCTTGATTACATATTCATGGCCCAAAATAAAAATTTTTTAAAAAGCCTAACATAAGGTCTGACTACAGAGATAAACATAATTAATATTTTATTACATTATTTATAGTCCTTTCCCCCATCATTACATACATATCTTACACATATTTAACAAAATTTGAATCATCCTGTACATATTATTTTGTTAAATATATGTGCTTTACAGACCGGGCACAGTGGCTCACACCTGTAATCCCAGCATTTTGGGAGGCCAAGGCGGGTGGATCACTTTGAGGTCAGGAGTTCGAGACCAGCCTGGTCAACATGGTGAAGCCCTGTATCTAAGAAAAATACAAAAATTAGCTGGGCGTGACGGCACGCACCTGTAATCCCAGCTACTCTGGAGGCTGAGGCAGGAGGATTGCTTGAACCTGGGACATGGAGGCTGCAGTGAGCTGATATTGCACCACTGCACTCCAGCCTAGGTGACAGAGTGAGACCCTGTCTCAGAATAAATAAATAAGTAAGCTTTATGAATGTCAAGCATTAATGTAATGTTGTTAGTCTAAAATATAAGTAGCAGTGCTGTTTATGAAAATAAAACATGGCTTCAACCAGGGTTCCAGAACCAGTTCTCACCATCCTAGTACTACTATCTCACCATCCTAGTACTACTTATTGTTATTATTGTTATTACTCTTTTAGAGACAGGGTCTTGCTCTGTCATCCAGTCTGGAGTGCAGTAGCACAATCAGAGCTCACTAGAGCCTCAAATTCCTGGGCTTAAGCAATCCTCCTGCCTCAGCCTTCCTAGTAGCTTGGACAGCAGGCATGCGCCACCACACCTGGCAAATTTGTTTTTTTGTTTGTCTGTTTTACAGATGGGGTCTTGCTATGTTGCCCAGACTGGTTTTTAACTCCTGGCCTCAAGCCATTCTCCTGCCTCAGCCTTCCTAGTAGCTATGATTACAGGAGTGAGTTACCATGCCTGCACACATACTAATTATTAATGAGCTGGCTATGCAGATAATTAGTGCTTATAATTGAGTTTATAACTGTAGGAATACTAAGCCCTTACCCTGACAATGAAGAGGCTTAACGCATGATCTTGTGATCACAAGATCTATGTTTTAAAAATGTACCCCTAAAGGGCAAACTAACACTTTGAAAGCCAAACCAAGTACTTAAAATAGGTTGTGCTGGCTTCTGGTTTACAATTATACATCTGTGCTCACTGTACAAAATCCTTTCAGGCTAGAAAAACTCGGCCGGGCGCGGTGGCTCAAGCCTGTAATCCCAGCACTTTGGGAGGCCGAGGCGGGCGGATCACGAGGTCAGGAGATCGAGACCATCCTGGCTAACACGGTGAAACCCCGTCTCTACTAAAAAAAAAAAAATACAAAAAATTAGCCGGGCGAGATGGCGGGCGCCTGTAGTCCCCAGCTCCTCGGGAGGCTGAGGCGAGAGAATGGCGTAAACCCGGGAGGCGGAGCTTGCAGTGAGCTGAGATCCGGCCACTGCACTCCAGCCTGGGCGACAGAGCGAGACTCCGTCTCAAAAAAAAAAAAAAAGAAAAGAAAAACTGATTTAAACTGGAAAGGCTGTTCTAACTGAAATTCTTAGAGCTTTTCTATATTGCTTTCAGAACAATGGCGAGGGAAGAGTAAAATAATGAAAATGCAACTCCTTTCCCAACATTAGTTAAGTAATGTTAGCCAGAAGATTATATGAATAGGATTTAGACAATTTGAATAAGCAAAGGCATGTTTTCTTCCCTTGGAAATAAAGAAAATAACTCTACCAGCTTTTACATAAGAACTAACAGGCCGGGCACGGTGGCTCACACCTATAATCCCAGCACTTTGGGAATCCGAGGAGAGTGAATCACTTGAGGTCAGGTGTTTGAAACCAGCCTGACCAACATGGCAAAAACCCCATCTCTACTGATAATATAAAAATTAGCTGGGTGTGGTGGCACATGCCTGTAGTTCCAGCTACTTGGGAGGCTGAGGCAGGAGAATTGCATGAACCCAGGAGGTGGAGGCTGCAGTAAGCCGATACCATACCACTGCACTTCAGCCTGAGCAATAGAGTGAGACTTTGGCTCCTAAAATAAAATAAAATAAGAACTAATAAAGGATAACTTTTTGAAATTAGTGGCTCTACTAACAACCATCTTTTTGCTCCCTGAGCTTTCTGACAAATCCTTTTAAATAATATGAACCATGTTTACCAATTACATTTCAAAGGTGACATTACTTCTTTCTTCATTTGAATAGAACTATATAAAAAGATAAAAGTAAAGTCATTTAAACAAGTCCTACTTCTTTTTCCTTTCAAGTAGGTAGGAAGATATATCCAGAGGGAAAGGTAAGTAGAATGTTAATGTAAGTATCCTTTGCACTTACCCCAGTAATATGAATTAAGCAAATTGCCTGGCACACAATAGATATCGACATAAATTTGTACCATGAATTTATTAAGGCTCCACTTAAAGCATATCCAGTATTCAAAAGTCAAGATGTATAAAATGGAAATTATGGAGTATATTTAGGACTTATTTTTATATAAAAATTGATTTTCAGATTTTTTGGGGGGTATCAGAAGTATACATGGCAACTTCTGCATTTGGGTTTTTAACTTCTGTTATAAGTTGTAATCTCTCGGCCGGGCGCGGTGGCTCAAGCCTGTGTTCCCAGCACTTTGGGAGGCCGAGGCGGGCGGATCACGAGGTCAGGAGATCGAGACCCTCCTGGCTAACACGGTGAAACCCCGTCTCTACTAAAAATACAAAAAACTAGCCGGGCGCGGTGGCGGGCGCCTGTAGTCCCAGCTACTCGGAGGCTGAGGCAGGAGAATGGCGGGAACCCGGGAGGCGGAGCTTGCAGTGAGCCGAGATCGCGCCACCGCACTCCAGCCTGGGCGACACAGCGAGACTCCGTCTCAAAAAAAAAAAAAAAAAAGTTGTAATCTCTCTTTCAAGAGCAATCCTTGCAGTTGTTAACAACAGAGGTAAAAGGGGAAGACATAATTCTCCTCTGCTCTTTCATCCTTCCTTAAAATTAATGTTTTAAGAAAGTCCACAAAGTTAAAAACAAACAAGATTGTGATGCAATTTATCAGCATAAGAAATCTGATCAAAACAAAACCTTAAAATGGCTACTGAAAGGAACAGCTAGATCATTTGCATATGTATAATCAACCCTCCTTCGATTCACTGTGGAAAATGAGTAGCTGTATTCAAACTCTAGCTAACACTAATTTTAACGTATAATGGTCTGATAACTTCTTATGGCATATAAGTAGCAAAAATTAAAAATCCAGAGGGAGGCCAGGCATCGTGGCTCACACCTATAATCCCAACACTTTGGAAGGCCAAGCGGGAGAGACTGCTTGAGCTCAGGAGTTTTAGAGCAGCCTTGGCAAGAATTTCCCAGGTGAAGAACAGCCTTTCAAATTTTGTAGAGATGAGATGAAACCTCATCTCTACAAAAAATACAAAAATTAGCCAGGCATGGTGGTGGACACCTGTAGTCCCAGCTACTCAGGAGGCTGAGGTGGGAGAATTGTCTGAGACTGGGAGGTGGGGCTTGCAGTGAGCCAAAAATCACACCACTGCACTCCAGCCTGGGTGACTGAGACTCTATCTCAAAAAAAAGAAAAAGAAAAAAAAAATCCAAAGGGAAAAGGGGAGATTTTGAACATGAGCAAAGTCAAAGTTTCTCCTCCTCCAAATATCACACACTTACAGAGTACGGACTCTGGCCACATGCCACTGCTGATATCATTTTCAATGTGTTTTTCCCACTGAAAAATTCGTGCAAGAGTATCACATTTTAAGGTGATATTTATTTATTTATTTATTTATTTATTTTGAGACGGAATCTCATTCTGTCATCCAGATTGGAGTGCAGTGGTGCAATCTCGGCTTACTGCAACTTCGGCCTTCTGGGTTCAAGTGATTCTCTTGCCTCAGCCTCCCAGAGTAGCTGTGATTACAGGCGCCCACCCCCACATCTGACTAATTTTTGTATTTTTAGGAGATGGGGTTTTGTCATGTTGGCCAGGCTGGTCTTGAACTCCTGACCTCAGGTGATCTGCCCATCTCAGCCTCCCAAAAAGTGCTGGGATTACCGGAGTGAGGCATTGCACCTGGCCTGATTTTTTTTTGAAAGAGGTAGGGTGGGTGGAAATAGTTCCACTGTGAGTATTAGCTCCAGATGCTTCTATTCTAAACTTCTCTGTATTCTTGAATAAATCTTTCTTTAAGGGCCTCTAATAAGCAGCAGATTCTAGGTTTGATTCTTTTAGGGGACTATTTGAAAAAAAAAATTATAACTGTGATTCTATTTCTTATCTTCACTATCTTTACCCTAAATGGCTTGTTTTTCCTTTAGTTATGGTATCTAACAGAATTTTTATTTAGGTAAAAATTTTTGGAGCTCTGAGAATCATCTGAAAGTACAGGCTTTAGAAAAGGGAAATACCACTTAGCTGATGTCTAGGATATTTGCATCTCCTGTTTCAGTATTTTAATTTCACACACAAAAAAACATGTTTGGTGAATCTACACATAGAATTTAGGCCTTGTGGTAATATCTAAAATGAGATGCTTGTACCTGATTAATTAAAGGAAAATTGTCCTTTACTGGGTGTACCTTTGAAGGCTAACAAGCAAAAATTCCAAATGTGCATCCTCTATTATATCAGTAACCTTCTTACAGCTGAAGGTTATAGAAGCCTAGAGTTCTAGTAGTTTGATGATCCCTCTGTGAATCAGGGAACAATAAGTAATAAGGCTCAGAGCCCAAATCCACAACACTGTCTTGGAAAATCTTCATTTATTTGATTTTTTAAAAAATGACTTGTTTTATAATGAAAAAAAAAATACTGGGGTCTTAAAAGTAAAATAAAATACTTGTATGTGCTTAATCCACAAGCATTCATGTTTAAAACATGACTAAAAAGGTAAAGAGATGTTTTAACTTTAGTACTTTCTCTTGACTAGAAATGAAAAGATTGCAAAACCGCATGTAGCAGGATTCCTCTTAGGACTGCCCTGTGCAGATTAGCCATTGATCCCACATCATTAGCCAGTTCAATAACACAAGACTGAACAACTTCCCCCAGTACACATGTTAAACTCTGAGCAGTAACTTACTGAACAAGCAGATCCTAACTCACAGCCATATTGCTAATTAAAGAACTTGTAATTTCCCAAAATGTAGAGTACCCTGGTATTACCAATAATTTTTCAAGTGCAACTGTGTAAAACAAAGCCAGAGATTTTCAAGTAGCCCCAAAGATAAATCAGCATATGCTTTTCTTTTTCTTTTTCTGTTTGCGATGGAATTTAGCTCTTGTTGCCCAGGCTGGAGTGCAATGGTGCGATCTTGGCTCACCACAACCTCTGCCTCCCAGATTCAAGCAATTCTTCTGTCTCAGCCTCCCGAGTAGCTGGGACTACAGGCGTGCACCACCACGCCCAGTTAATTTTGTATTTTTAGTAGAGACGGGGTTTCTCCATGTTAGTCAGGCTGGTCTCAAACTCCCAACCTCAGGTGATCTGCCTGCCTTGGCCTCCCAAAGTGCTGGGAATACAGGCATGAGCCACTGCGTCTGGCCTAGCATATGCTTTTCACACATAATGCAAGTGGCATTATTACTTAGGCTCTAACTGATAGAGCCTAAGTAATGTCTCAAGACCACCTGAGAGATGCGCTACTTCAGATGCCTAATTTGGCAACCAAACAGAGTTGGTACAATTGCCACACACAGATATACATCACCTCCGAAGATCTCAAGCTTGAGAGCCCAACTCCCTGTGGATTTTATTGCTAATTAATTTTTTCAAACTAGAGGCAGTTTAAATTCATCCCTAATGCAGAGTTGAATACCCAAAATATTCTTAATTACCAATTTATGTTTTCCTTCAAAACACTGAAAATGTAAATGCCAAAGATAGTTGGTACCAAATTACTGGAAAGTTAGCACTGAAAGCCTTTGAGTCACAAAGTTGAGTGGTCTTTAGGATGCAGAAATATATTAGACCAATCCTGATTCCTCTGAGATGTAGAGAATTTGTTGAAATATGGTTTAGCATTTCACAATATCAAAACTCCTGAAATAAAATGCTTATTTCACTTACAAAAAGAAATAATAATTAAAAAAAACCCTTTCTAATAGAATCATGAATCCTTAGTTTTCTCCTTTATTAAGAAAAACATGGGTTCAGGGAAATAATGACCTCACCTGGACATTAAAACACATTTCTTCAGCTCTTTTTATTTCTTATTTAAATGACAAAGGAATTATATTTCTCAAAAACACCCCCCCATAATTGTATGCCAGTCATTGCATCAAACTTTGCTTTGCAATGACAAATGGACTTTCCTTAGGATGGGAAATCTTTTATTTACATGACTACCTAACATGTCTGTTATGACTGTACAGAAGAAATTATATTTGCATGTAAATACATACATAAAGACTGAACTAGTAATTGTAAAGATAAGTATAAATAGAGATGAACTATAGTGAAGGGAGATATGTGAGAGAAAAGAGTTAAATTCAGTCATGTAAATACTGTACTGAAAAGACTTTAATATGAGAGAACCATAATGAGGAAATAATCTAAAATGGTATTAAACTCCATTCTATAAAACAGACAAGGCTAAATTATTCTTATTCCATTACCACATAATGGTATAGGACTACTGTAAACCAATTACCTTATGGAATAGTTGCTAGGTATAGTTCTCAAGCCTGCAACAGCGATTGTGGGTATTTAATTTTAACCCTTGGTAGGAAATGAGGAAAGGTGATTTTTCTCTTATTCAGGAAGCCAAATAACAAGCAAGTCAGACTTCCCAGATTCACAGCACAGAAGCCAGCAGCTTTAAGCTGTTTCACAGATAAACAGTTCAATCATTCTAGGAGAGAAACCTACAATTTCCTACCAAAGTATTTTTAGGTGGTAAAATTCTCTATCAGAAAACAAAACAAAACAACAATCAAATTGGCAATCAAATGGGGAGGTTAGAAAGCAAACCACAAGCAGTCTAGATAAGTTGCTATGTCTGTTGTAAAATTTAACCCTTTGGAGATATAAATAACAGAATAACTACATCAAGCACTTGGGTATTCTGCTTTATTGCTGAGCCTAGCCAGGAAGAAAACCATTTTTTTGCTGCCACAGAGATAATGCCACTAATGTGACCCTGGGCTCTGAGAAAAGAGCCATGATCTCCTCTAACCAATTAAGGGGTGGTGTGGACCAGGCTCCAAATGAGCTGCATAGCAGTGGTCACTCAGTACTTCCTTCTCGGCAGAATGGAGAGAAGGAGAAGAAAACCAGAGACCACAAGCCTCTTTCAGAGATACAAGGAATTTTCACAGAGGAAAGCAGATTCCCTACAAATGAAGTTCAATGAAAAACAATCTCACCGCCAGAAGCCGAGGCACAAATAGACGATGCCCCATCCCCAGAAGTTCCAGCACTCGACACGCATACTCATTCACCAGCTTGCTCCTCTCGTCGTGCATGTCCTGGGACTTTTTGACAGGAGGTGTGAGCTTAGCAGCTGGGGCTGGGCAGGGCACCCCTTCTTCCATGAGCACTAAGTAGGTATCCAGAATGAGAAAGATGGATCTCTCATCCACAATTTTAAGAACTGCGGTGGGAGGGGAGCCAGGTTTAGGTCTCCCTGGGAGGACGTACAAGCCAGTCTGTGGTGGGAATTGTCAGCTAATGTCTCCACAAGAAAAACATTTTGGCTAAATTATCCACTGTGAGAACCCCAAAGTAGACTGGAAAATGAAAATGAAATCAAGTACTGATCTAAATAAAAAACGGCAAAAGCAATCGAATGCAAGAAAATGGCCAAGAGTGATGCAGGAGAGTTCAGATACATGTGTAAAAACGGACAAGCTGCTTAGAAGGGTCTAGCATGTGAGAATGTGTGAGTGTGTGTATGTGTGTGCGAGAAAGGGTGTGTGTGTGTCTATGTGTGAGAAGACAGCAGCAGCAGTAGCCAGGAAGCCAGGGCAGTTGTGAAGCTGCAAGGAGAAAAGGATGAGCTCATTGCAATCCTCGATTCGTGACAAGCAGCGCTGTTGTTGCTGCTGCTGCTGCTACTGCTGCTGCTGCTGCTGCCTCTCGCTGTGAATCAGTAATGAAGGGGTAGGAAAGGAAGGGGAGGGAAGAGGAGGAGGTAGGTGAATGAGCATGCAGAGTGTGTCTCAGGGGAGAATGCTGTAATAAGAAGCCAATGGCGAGCCATTGGACAGATGCGCTTCCCCCTCTCAGTCTACCTTCAATCAGTGTTAGTCTGACAGCTTATGCTGTTGAATCCTAAGCCACAGAGAGATGAACTAGCTTTTTCTAACATGTGATGCCCACAGAAAAAGATCAGACAGCCAGTCATCTGAACGGCTGACCTTTATTCACTCTTGCTTTCTAACAACAAGAACAGATCTTGTATTTAAAGTGGGATGTTTCAATCCTTATTAGATGACTGAAACTGCTACAGAAGAGAGGTATTGGGGTGAACTGATAGAGTATGGACAGAAGAGCCAAAGACCAAGCATCCAAGAAATGACACACCCTCAAGTTGAAGTGTTTATGCAATAATAATGACTTTTTGCAATGCAAATACAAGAAGCATCTCAGGATTCTGGGAAGGCTGACCTTAATTAAAAGGAAGATTTTTGTAAACAAGCAATATGATAAATAATAAAAACCTACCACATATTAAGAGTATACATTTAAAGAACTATTAAAATTGAAATTCTTTTTTTTTTTTTTTTGAGACGGAGTCTCACTCTGTCGCCCAGGCTGGATTGCAGTGGCTGGATCTCAGCTCACTGCACGCTCTGCCTCCCGGGTTTACGCCATTCTCCTGCCTCAGCCTCCCGAGTAGCTGGGACTACAGGCGCCGGCCACCTCACCCAGCTGGTTTTTTGTATTTTTTTTTAGTAGAGACGGGGTTTCACCGTGTTAGTCAGGATGGTCTCGATCTCCTGACCTCGTGATCCACCCATCTCAGCCAAAATTGAAATTCTTAAAGCAAAAATAACTTCTGTATGCCATAGACCTTGACAAACACTCAGCTAATAGTTGAAAACATGTTATGGCTGGGCGCGGTGGCTCAAGCCTGTAATCCCAGCACTTTGGGAGGCCGAGACGGGCGGATCAAGAGGTCAGGAGATCGAGACCATCCTGTCTAACACGGGGAAACCCCGTCTCTACTAAAAAACCACAAAAAACTAGCCGGGCGAGGTGGCGGGCGCCTGTAGTCCCAGCTACTCAGGAGGCTGAGGCAGGAGAATGGCGTGAACCCGGGAGGCGGAGCTTGCAGTGAGCTGAGATGCTGCCACTGCACTCCAGCCCAGGTGACAGAGTGAGACTCCGTCTCAAAAAAAAAAAAAAACATGTTCTGATAATCTCTGATCAAATTAATCCTTCCTCAGTAATAATATAAAAATTATCCATAGTTCAAAATTTTACAGTCTTAGTGCTAATGTGTTATATTAACTTACTTGTTGTGAATAAATAATCGGTTGTAGCCAAATGAAGGCAAAATGACAAAATCACCGTAGGGACAGTCTCTTAATTTTATCCTAACAATTAACTAATCCATATTCAGCATCTTGATTCTGTGGTTCTGTAGTTGCTCTCTTAAGTACCAAGTTGGTTTCTCCATACAAATTATAGCATGGTACAAAGAGAAACAAGGCTAAAAGAGCCAGAGCATGTATTTTGTGAGTCTTAGTTTTCTACTCTGACAAATAAGAGTTACATATCCACAAATAACCAAATAGACACATATTTGTTGACGTATGTCTGTAGGCCTAAAGAAATAGATTAATTATGAAAATGAGCTTAAAGAAATAGGAAGGGAGATTCTGCCTCCCTTAACAATATATTATTTGGTTTCGTTTTTCCAAAATCTCAGAAAAACAAAAATTTTAAGAAATTTAACATTTAAAGTATTACTTAGCAAGTCATTTTAAATGAAATATTTATATGTTGCTGTCAAGCCTTTTATTTCTTCCAAAAATGATTTCCTTTTTTTTTTTTAATTTATTTGTTTGAAACGGGGTGTCGCTCTGTTGCCCACACTGGAGTGCAGTGGCAGCATCTCAGCTCACTGCAAGCTCCGCCTCCCGGGTTCACGCCATTCTCCTGCCTTAGCCTCCTGAGTAGCTGGGACTACAGGCCACACTTGGCTAAAATTTTTTTTTTTTTTTGTATTTTTAGTAGAGATGGGGTTTCACCGTGTGAGCTAGGATGGTCTCGATCACCTGACCTCGTGATCCGCCCGTCTTGGCCTCCCAAAGTGCCAAAAATGATTTCTTAACAAACTATATAAAGTAGAGCTAGGCACAGTAGTGTGTGCCTGTATTCCCAGCTACTCCAGAGGCTGAGGTGGGAGGATCCTTTGAGCTCAGGAGTTCCAGGCTGTAATGTGCTACGGTCCTGCCTGTGAACAGCCATTACACTCCAGCCTGGGCAACATAGTGGAACCCCATCTCTAAAAACAAAAACAAAAAACTATGCAAAGTAAAGATCTTAATGTAAAATGATCATAAGCATAGAATATTACATATATACAAGTAAATTTCAGGTCCCTAAAGTTTTGGAGTAAATGTTTGATGTACTGCCTAGGATGAGGATAGGTTCAGCTGGAAGAGGAAGACCATAAGAGGGAAGAGGTTCTGGGCCTTTCACACTCTATCCCTAAACACACACGCACACCCATACACACACAACACACACAACCCCCACACACACACATCCCTCCACACCTCCCCCACATCCCACACACACCACACACACACTCCCCACACCCCACACACCCACACTCCCACTCTACACTATACACACCCCCCTACACACACCACATACACCCTACACATCACACCCCCCACACCCTCCTACACATACCCGCAGACACAACATACATACACCCCCTACACACACATCCCACACACCACACACACACACACCCCCAACATCACATACACGTACACACACACGCACACTAGACACACACACACACCCCTCAGCTCCATTTTTACCTTGTATACATACTGGTGTTCTGCATTAAATTTTGTTTGATAGGACTATGCTACATAGCAGTGCTACTACTATGAACAGCACTGCCATGGACATTTCACATTTAAGAACAAGGGAACATCCTGAATTGCTCTTAAATGTGAATGAAGAATTCAGTCACTTCTTAGATTATAGGATTTTTTTCTAGTTGACTTTTTAAAGGGTAGGAAAGATGTTTCCACTCAACTAACTGGGTCTCGAAAAGTACTAGCAGAAGCATTTTTTCTGATATAAACCAGAAATAGGACTTGCCCAAAAAGAATCCAGTAAAAATAAGTAAAAATTAATCAAATGATTTTGGAACTGTATGGTTTGGCTCTGATGCACACAAAAAGAAGTTAAAATCATACATACTATGTATTAAATGTAGTAATTAAAATATGACTTTTTATTATTTTTTTTGATAGAGAGTCTCACTCTGTCGCCCAGGCTGGAGTGCAGTGGTGCAATCTCAGCTCACCGCAACCTCCACCTCCCAGGTTCAAGCCATTCTCCTGCCTCAGCCTCGCAAGTAGCTGGGATTACAGGCACGTGCCACCACGCCCGGCTAATTTTTGTACTTTGAGTAGAGACAGGGTTTCACCATGTTTGCCAGGCTGGTCTTCAACTCCTGACCTCATAATCTACCCGCCTCGGCTTCCCAAAGTGCTGGGATTACAGGCGTGAGCCACTGTGTCCAGCAAAATATGATATCTTAATGAGCAAACCAAATTTCACTTAAAACATTTAGGTACATTTAACAAAATGCTGTGTACAAGGCACAACCACAAGTGGTCATGTATTTCAGTTTCCCCATCAAAAATCCCTCATGCTTCCTTTATGCTTCCCCTCAAAAATCCTTGCATTCAAAATTTCCATCATTTCTGCCCTGGTCCTTTTTTCAGGATATTCTTTCAGAATAGGATGTCCATCAATATCAAGTAAAATGATTTTTCTAGAACAGTACTTGGTGAAATGAAAAAAGAGATTCTAGGGATTTTTGAAGCCCTAAAAGCATCATTCATTTCAGTGAGCTTTTCAAAACTCCTCTTCCTCCCCAAATCCCAAATACTTTTTTTATTGTTGTTGAGATTCAGTAATAAATCACAGAACACTCTTCTTTTCAAATGGGGTCTTGCTATGTTGCCCAGGCTGATCTTGAACACCTGGGCTCAAGGGATCTCCTACCTCAGCCTACCGAGTATCTGGGATTATTGGCATGCACCCAATAGAACACTTTACAGAAGACATTTTTGAGTTATAAAGTAGTCCATAAAATGGAATAACAGAAAAGAAACTCTTCTGATTTAACTAATTAATAATGTATGTTTCTCACATTTCTTTTGGATGAATCACCTATAGAGGAGAAAAACTTATTCCCTCTATTCTCCTAGGTTCTCTGCCTGGGGCCCTGCAAATAAGTCTGAGAAAATACAGGTTAGCAAAAAAAACATAAACAGAACTCTATTAATACATGCAGTATGCACATACATGGGAGAAACTCAGTAATGACTAACTCAAAGGAGTGGTTAGAACTGGGGGCTGAGGCCACGCACAACAGCTCACACCTATAATCCCAGGACTTTGGGAGGCCAAGGCAGGCAGATGGCTTGAGCCCAGGAGTTCAAGACCAGCCTGAGCAACGTGGCAAAACCTTGTCTCTACAAATAATAATAATTAACACACACCTGTAGTCTGAGCTAACCAGGAGGCTGAAGTGGGAGGATCACTTGAGTCTGGAAAGCTGAGGCTGCAATGAGTCACTATTGTGCCACTACACTCCAGCCTAGGAGACAGAGTGAGACCGTCTCTGAAAAACAAAAACTTGTGACTTGGGGTTTATCAGCATATTAAGAAGGAACAATACTTTCGTAGAGAAGTGATAAAACAAAGGAAAAGGACTTTGAGCTTCTAGGGTGACAAATTATAGGAAGGCAAATATACGGGGAAACTAATGACAGATAAAGACTAGTTAATCAGGTTTGTTTGTATAGACTCTTTCTTGGTGCCATCTCATTTCCAGTTATAAGGTTGCTATCTCTTTCCTGGTATGGAAAGTGAGTGGGGAGGTACCTTCACAAGAGGAATTTATGTTTGACTTTCAGGCACATGGGGGATGGCAGAGAGCTCATCCTGTGTCTGCTTTTTCTCAATTGCCTTTACCTCAAAATAATCCTTATGCCAAAGTGATATATTGGGGGATGACATACTCTGAATCCTTTCACACCCAATGAGAGAAAGTAAGGGAAAAAAACCAGGTGATGGTCCCAAAGCCATGGTTTAATGACTGGAAGTGTCATTCTCTGGAGTGCTGGAAGCAGGTGGTCAGTGCTGCTATCCCAGTTAGAGCCTTGCACTTGAGAATGCTCTTCCTGAACCACTCCACTGTGTCATGGTTATCAGACATGTTGAGGACACACATAGATTTCCATTGTAAAATGAAAAGCACATTTGACTTAATTCATGGACCTATAATTAAGAAAACTGAATGTAACAAAACATGCTAGTTGGTTATTTCAGTAGTTACAAAAATGAAAAAGGGAACACTTTCTGACCTGCAGGAATTAAAATCAGGGAGGTATCCAAATACAAAGATAAAGCAGGGTGTGATGGACACTATAAAAGGAATGACACACTGTGTGCTATGAGGTAGGCATGTCTTTGTTGTCCACAGTAGATGCAGACAGAAGTGGGTTTATACTACTGGGATGGGCCTAGACACAAATCCTAGAGTAATGAGAATTAAATATATCTCTAAGACCAAAACAGGACATTGCTTATTACATCATCTTTCAGTCACATTTACTAGCTGTAGGACATGAATAAATTACTTAGCCCTCTGAGATTCTGTATGGCAACATCACCTAGCTGGCAAAGCTGCTCTGAAAATTTAATAAATTAATGCATACGGCCGGGCACGGTGGCTCAAGCCTGTAATCCCAGCACTTTGGGAGGCCGAGACGGGCGGATCACGAGGTCAGGAGATCGAGACCATCCTGGCTAACACGGTGAAACCCCGTCTCTACTAAAAATACAAAAAAAAAACTAGCCGGGCGAGATGGCGGGCGCCTGTAGTCCCAGCTACTGGGGAGGCTGAGGCAGGAGAATGGCGTAAACCCGGGAGGCGGAGCTTGCAGTGAGCTGAGATCCAGCCACTGCACTCCAGCCTGGGCGACAGAGCGAGACTCCGCCTCAAAAAAAAAAAAAAAAAAAAAATGCATACAAAGGAATCTCTCATAGTGCCTAGCACATGGTAGGTGCTCAATAACTAGCAGTTTTTTTCATTCTTTTCAGGAAGTCATGTAGAAGAAAAGAAAATGTGTAAAAATACATTGTGTTTATCTGGGTTAGGGTTTAGAAAGACAAAAAGAACTTTGGATATATTCACAATAGAAAGAGAATTAGTCAAACACTGAAAAGACATTCCTGTCAGATCACTTGCCTCTTTGGTTCACTAAGTCACAGACACATCAATAAGTAGCAAAGGATCCATGCCCTTCTTGACTAGGAGAGTGAAACCTAATTCTCTAGCTATTCTTTGCCTGATTGACTATTTTTAAACACATGAACCTTCAATAATTTTGCAAGTTCCTAAGATCCAGCAAACAGGTCAAAATACAGGTGACACAGTGAGTAGTAGTGCCATTGTGGTACTATACAATCCTACACAAATCACACTCTTTCTTTCATTCCAGTCTTGATTCTGGGCTGGGCGCGGTGGCTCACACCTGTAATCGCAGCACTTTGGGAGGCTGAGGTGGGTGGATCGCTTGAGGTCAGGAGTTCAAGACCAACCTGGCTAACATAGCATAAACCTGTCTCTACTAAAAATACAAAAATTAGCTGGGTGTGGTGGTGTGTACCTGTAATCCCAGCTATTGGAGAGGCTGAAGCAGGATAATCGCTTGAACCTGGGAGGCAGAGGTTGCAGCGAGCCAAGATCATGACACTGCACTCCAGCCTGGGTGATGGAGTGAAAATCCATGTCAAAAAAAAGAGTCTTGATTTTGCTCAACACTGTACTATATGCTTCTGGATATAGAAAGACAGATCAGATGCTGCCTTCTAACTTTATGGATTATTCAAGCTACTTAAAGAAAAGCTAAAATGAAATGTAATGAGACTGAGCTTACAAGTCATATCACAGGGAAATGAGTCTCATTATTTTATAGTTGGAACTCAAACATCGAAGAATTAGAGTACAATATAAAAGATACTGTGCAGTTACCTGACATTTTGGTGGGTGGTTGAGGTCACATGTTTATAGCATCTCTGTAAAATATTGTAGACTTACCTAGTTTATAAGGAATGCTCTAACCTTGTAAAATTTAAGGCACCACACCCGGCTAATTTTGTATTTTTAGTAGAGATGGGGTTTCACCATGTTAATCAGGCTGGTCTTGAACTCCTGACCTCAGATGATCCACCCGCCTTGGCCTCCCAAAGTGCAAGGATTACAGGCGTGAGCCACTGCACTGGCCTGTTTCTACTTCTATGTCATTATTGACATGTAGCTCAATAGGCTGCGTATTTTATTACTGGATATTTAGGAAAGGACTATACTGTACATACTAAGCCAGACATCTGAAACTTCTAGTAACTAGGCTCAGTTATATAAAAATAGTTTTAATTGCTTTATTGAATATGGCTGACATACAGAAAGCTGTATACTTTATGTGTACAATTTGATGTACTTTGCCACAAGTATACACTTGTGAAACCATTATCACTATCAGTGCCATAAACTTATTCATCATCTTTAAAAATTTCCTCCTATTCCCTTTTTTTTTTCCTTTTGTGGTTAGAGCACTTACTATAAGAGTCACCTCAATTAAATATTTTATAGCAACATAGACTGTCTTTTTTTTTATGTGACATTAATTAAAATATTCAAAGAGAATCTTAACTTTCTTTTCTCTAAGCTAATCATCCCTGCTGCTAACTGGGTCTCCTATGAGCTGGTTTCTGAACCATTCTAGACTATCCACAATCATGCTTGCTGCTTCAAGAACACGCTTTGGACAGTATCTCTCATAGGGCTGCCCACACTGAAACAGATACTCTAGATATAACAGAATAATAAAGTAATGAAACCTTGTTAGACCCTAGAAAACACCAAGGTCTAACATATTTATCCTATTGAAAAGACTGAGGCAGTAGATAAGTGACTGCTCATGATCATAAAACTTGTCAGAGAGAGAGCCAGGAAGCCAAGATCTTCAGAGCACAGATGCACGGCAGGGAACCTAGCATTTCCTGCACTGTAATTTGGTCTTTCAATTAATGTAGCCCATAAAGAACCTATCGTATTAGAAAGATTATGCTTCACCACTTTATTCCACATGGAATTGATCCGGAGCCTGAGCCTGCCATCTGGTATGAAAGCATCTAAGATTCTTAGGTTGAGTTGAGAAGGGGTATCCACAAGTCTGCCTTGAGAACTGCCACTTCTAAACACACACTTGTTATAATAAAGCACATCTGCCTTCTCAATTTTTAACTGATAAGCACTCTCTTTTCCAAATGAACAGTTCAAGGAGCTACATCCTTGGCAGCTCAGCCACAGCGTCTCTGTAAGAGCTGCTTTCTTGAAGCCATGTTACTGGCACACAGACTTGAAAATGGAATACTATCTCAGTTCGTTCATCCCCTTTTCTGGGCAGTATGGATAAAGCTCATATTTATTTTCAAGCTTAAGCAGAATGTATAAACATATGTTAGCAGAAGCCTGTTTTTAAATTGTGAATTGATCAGATTAAAATCATCGTGTATAGAATCTAGACTATTCCCTGATCCTCTCAAGCTAGACCAGCATTTTTTTATCTTTATGTGTGTGTATTGTCATTGTTCAAAAATAATGAGGTGTTGTATTCATCCTAGTAAGTTGTGAATTGTCTCTACCTTCTTCCTATGGTCCATCTCCAATTTCATATTAAATTTGCAATCTCTAACATCTTCATCATCATGTTACATAGAATGCTAAGTATAGTTTAATAGCTGTCACTGTAAAAAATAATATTTTCAATGGAGGAGTTATATGGGCCAACCCATGTATTAGCAAGTAAATTTATTTCCACAAAATTAGTATGTCAAGATCGGGACATTCATTTTTTTCTTTCTTTCTTTTATTTTTTGAGACGGAGTCTCTCTTCTTCACCCAGGCTGGAGTGCAGTGGCACGATCTTGGCTCACTGCAACCTCTGCCTCCTGTGTTCAAGCAATTCTCCTGCCTTAGCCTCCCAAGTAGCTGGGATTACAGGCACGTGCCAGCAGGTCAGGCTAATTTTTATACTTTTAGTAGAGATAGGGTTTCACCATGTTGGCCGGGCTGGTCTCAAACTCCTGACCTCAAGTGATCCACCCGCCTCAGCCTCCCAAAGTGTTGGGATTACAGGTGTGAGCCACTGTGCCTGGCCTCAGTTTTTTTTCTTGAAATGGACAAGTCCATGTTGTGAAACAAAGGTGGTAATAGATTGCACAACCTCCTCCCATTCTAGCTCTCCCCACATACATAAACACTTACGCCCCGCCCCCCCCGCCCCCGCCCACAGACACACACTCATGGCCTCAAATAGATTCAGCAGAATTTCGGAAGGGCTCTGCACTGTTTTTGCTGCAGATCTTCATACGGCTAGCTCTACTGCAACACTGGATTCCAATGTCATTTTGCTCACGAGGCTTTCTCTCTCTCTCTCTCTCTCTCTTTTTTTTTTTCTTTTTGCTCTTGTCACCCAGGCTAGAGTACAATGGCACAATCTCAGCTCACTGCAACCTCTGCCTCCTAGGTTCAAGCAATCCTCCTGCCTCAGCCTACTGAGTAGCTGGGATTACTGGTGCAAGCCACCACACTAGGCTAATTTTGTATTTTTAGTAGAGACGGGGTTTCGCCATGTTGGCCAGGATGGTCTCAAACTCCTGACCTCAGGTGATCCACCACCTTGGCCTCTCAAAGTGCTGGGATTACAGGCATTAGCCACCAGGCCCAGCCCAGAGGCCTTCTCTCTTACCATCTTTATCTAATGAAGGGCAGCAAAAAGTTTGTATTATTTCTTTTATGACATTTATCACTACTTGAAATTGTTTTCTTACTTCTTTGTTATGTATTACGCTCTCCTTGTCTCCTTTTTTTTGTTTGTCTGTTTTGAGACAAAGTCTTGCTCTGTCTCCCTGACTAGAGTACAGTGGTATGATCTCGGCTCACTGCAATCTCCGCCTCCCAGGTTTCAGTGATCCTCGTGTCTCAGCCTCTCATGTAGCTGAAACCACAGGCACGAGCCACCACACCCAGCTAATCTTTTTGTATTTTTAGTAGAGATGGGGTTTCACTATGTTGGTCAGGCTGGTCTCGAACTCCTGGCCTCCAGTGATCTGCCCACATCAGCCTCCCAAAGTGCTGAGATTACTGGTATGAGTCACCACTCCTGGCCAGTTATGTATTATCTCTGTACCCAATTAGAAAATATCAGGGCAGGCTTCCAGTGGAGAAAAGCAAGAGATTCAAAAAATCTTAATTGACAAGGGTATGAGAGGAAAACAAACATAAAATAAGATCCCTGTCTCAGCATCTTCTATTCATTCATTTTCACTTTGAAAAATTATAATTTTACAGGACCTTTGAACCTCTGTTTCCTTTAGCAACCAAGAGTCAACTAAAGTGACCCCTTGACATTTATAGATTTAATATTTATCGTTTCTGTTCTCCCCAGGAGACCCCACAGAGACACAACACAGTAACTTGTGGGTTTGCTGAGCAATGAACTGAGTCACTCCCATGTAGCAGATGGTGAGTAAAATTAGCTTATAGTCTTTGCCCTTCTCAGTTATTATACATTCTTATGACAAGGCAGTTATTTTATATCAATTTCATAAGTAAAGAAACTGTTAAAAAACCATAGCAGTATTGAAAAATCAGGGAATGTAAGAGCATCTGAAAATACATTCTTCATGAATGTAGAGTTGTTTTCATCCCCTGAACCCATGTTTTTACATACTAAAAAAAAAAAGACCACAGTCCAACTAAATTGGTCTACCTGGTTAACAGTCCAACTAAATTGGTCTACCTGGTTAACTGCAGTGATTCCTTAAGATTGTCATGATTAATACCTAATATTATGCTTCCAAAAAGGCTGTTACTGATCTATAACCATCATAAAGACTAGCCACAGAAAAATGCAGAGACCATTTTAGACATGCAAGTAGCTGAGTCACTGTGGTTTTTGGTAAAGAAGAGAAAGGTTTCTATATTTAAAAATAAAGATATCATAATATTGGTATTTAGAGTGTACTATGAACTTTGGATAATACATGTTATATAACAGTCAACTACTTTAGGAAGGAGAAGGAAATTAAAAGCACAAAACAGGCTGACTGCAGTGGCTCACACCTGAACCCCCAGCACTTTGGGTGGCTGAAGAGGGAGGATGGCCTAAGCTCAGGAGTTCGAGACCAGCATGGGCAACATGGTGAAACCCCACCTCTACTAAAAATACAAAAAAAATAGCCAGTTGTGGTGGTGCATGCCTGTGGTTCCAGCTACACAGGAGGCTGAGGCACTAGGATCACTGGAACCTGGGAGGTGGAGGGTGCAGTAAGCCGAGATCACACCACTGCACTCCAGCCTGGGCAACAGAGTAAGAATTCATCTCAATGTGTCCAACAGGTACATTTGAGGCCAGTAGGTACATCTGAGGCCAAATTACGATGAAAATGGAATGCCAAAAGGATGGGCACTGGACAACAAGCAGGTGAGGAATGCTATGAAGATAATCTTTTAGAAAGATTAATCTAGTAGCAGAGGGCAGGACAGCTTAAGAGAGGAAGAGACTAAAGGTAGACAAGTCAGAAAGCTCTTGTAGTCAATCGAATGTGAGAAAATGAGAGCCTGGACTGGTGTGCTATGGAAATAGAGCTAAGCTTGCATCTGAGAAGTACCACAAAGAAGAAATACCTCTTCGGTGTTTCTGTGTTAACTTTCTAAAGTACAGGTGGTTTGCTATGACCTCCTTCGTATAACTCACTGATACAAAACTGCCAGAGAGACAATACTCTTTACCCAGTAAGGGAATGGCACACCACAGAGGAAGCAGAATGCCTCCTGATAAATGAACACAGTCGCTCTCTCAAAGTTCCGGATGCTGAGGCACAAAGTTGATTATAAGATCACTTGAACTGGTTATTTTCATTGCAAGTCTAATTATTAATGAAGCTCAAACAATAACACATTAAAGCTGCACCATGCAGAAGCTGGTCTGGTATCACTACTCAATTGCTTAGGGACACCCTGGTTATCACTAAATGAGCCATAAGTGAGAACATATAAGGTCTAGTAAGCTTCTTTCTCTATAAAGCACACATTTTAGCAGCTCTTTTCCTTAAAATTAAAGAGAAACCAGGACAGGGAAGTTTTTAAAAGGAAGATAAAAGAAAAGCAGAGAATAATAATGACTCACTATTCATTGTCTCACATATCCACTGTACTCAAGTTCCCTACAGTACCTGGGAAATGCTGCTCAGTTTGCCCCTCTACATCCCTATTGTTGCAGCCTTGGTTAAAGAAGTCTTCATTATTTCTCCCCCAGACTATTCTAGTAGTATCCTAACTATTCTCCATATGTATTACCACTACCTTCACATTTCAGTCTTTTTGCCTCCAAATTATCTTCCTAAAACAAAATATTTCATCATGCAATTGTTTGAAAGTATCCATATCCTTTGGTCCACAGGTTCAAAGCACAAGACATCCTTCAGACAAGCTAGATCTATCCTACCTTTCCAATTACATCTATCACATTGATCCTTCATGCCCAATGTCCTCATGAAATTTCTCATTATTTCCCAAATATGCTTTTTAAAAATGATGCTTCTCTTATCTACATATATTGCTCTTGTTGCCTAAAACATCATTCCTTGTTTTCTCTTGCTAATCTTTCAAGAGTCAAATGTCACTTTCTCTTTATTTTATTTTATTTTATTTTACTTTACTTTATTTTTTGAGACAGAGTCTCACTCCGTCACCCAGGCCACAGTGCAATGGTGCGATGTCAGCTCACTGCAACCTCCGCCTCCCAGGTTCAAGCGATTCTCCTGCGTCAGCCTCCCAAATAGCTGGGATTACAGATACGCATCACCATGCCTGGTTCATTTTTGTATTTTTAGTAGAGGCAGGGTTTCACCATGTTGGCCAGGTTGGTCTGGAACTCCTGTCCTCGGGTGATCCACCCACCTCAGCCTCCCAAAGTGCTAGGATTACAAGTGTGAGCCACCACGCCCAGCCTCACTTTCTCTTTCAAGTCAGCCCTGTCATTACCTCCCTCCTCTGCCTTTGCATCCTGTCCCATTTATGACCCTACAATAACAACTCTTCTATGGCAATTATTTGTATGCATGTTTGTCTTCCCTACTTCCCAGTGAACCTCTAAGATTAACCACACAACATATTCATTTTTGCCCCTCTAGTATGCAACAGTTTTTAGTCACTGTGGTCATAGATCATTTAAATAAATATTGAGTAAATAAACAAATGAATAAATGATGCTCACATGAAGAAATAAAATTAAAGTATGAGCTTAACTTTTAAAAATATATATATTAAACTTGGGGATAATAAGCATATATATCTCTTTCATTTAATGTCTAAATTAGTAAGAAGAAAGTTCAAAATGAAAGTAAGTGCAATGTTTATGGATTTCTAAAATAAGGGAGGGATACTGACACATAGTAAAACAGGATAAAATCCATAAGAAAATAAATAAAACTCAATGTTATTTAGCAAAGTGCTCACTACCATCTGGTGTTCCTTCGGAAACATGTAAATTTGACTTGAGGAATGTGGGGGTTCTCATGATGATGGTCTAGTTCTCTGGAAATGAATCAGTGAACAAACCCATATGCTTTGCAGGATGGACACAATTAGAGTTCAGAAGTTACTGGCTTCCGTTTGGATTTTACTGTGTACAATATAATGAGGAGGGGAGTGTCAAATAAAACAATATTTTTCATTTCACGTAGAAACAGAGTATACGTATTGATGAAAGTAGCAGCATACTTGGCTATAACTAATAAAGTATTATAAAATTTAATCATTAAAGTTCTCAAAGATTTTTAAACAATGTCCACATGAACCTAAACTAATATTAACAAAAAATATTCCTTTTAGAAAATATCTGATTGACAAATTTATTTGCTCAAAAGGGCAGATACTTAGAATTTGTCAGTCACAAGACTGAAATCAAACTCAAAAAAATGACATAGAAATCACTTTGGTAAATGGAAGACTCTTCCACATGCTTCCACCACAAGTTATTATATTTAGAGAAGATAAAAACTACAAGTAAATGCATAAGATGTTTGAAATGGAGTCAGCCAGACGGTATACATGCATTAGTCAAATAATTGAGTTCAAATTTCCATTTATTTTTACATTTACATATTTACATATGGTATTTTACTATTTCTTTCCTATCAATGATACTCCAGGTTATAATGTTCTGATCACGTGATGCTACAACATTTAAATGAAAGTTGAAATGTCTAGCCAAGATTCAAGAAATAAAAGTCTAATATATAGGCATTCTGCTGTATTTAAGGCAAAGGGGCCTAAAAGCAGTTGTCACCACTATAGGGCTTATGGTCTGCACATAATGATGGAGAAGCAGCGCGGGTTATAGACATGAGAGTGAACAGTTGAATACACATGCTCAAAAGCTCCTACAGGGCTCAAATGGTCCTGTTCTTAGAAATATCACTCATTTAGCTCACCAAATACCAGAGTCAGCTTTGCTGTCTTTGCTCTGAAATGAGAGCGCATTATTTTCCAACAAGAATGCTTAACCAGCACGTGTGCTAGGCAAGAGCTTTTGATTTCTTCTCTTTACGCTAAAATTGCCTAAACATTGCATAATATACCAAGTCAAGATAACTATAATTATTGTTCCTTTACTGGAATTATTTATTTTACTGAAATGGTAGCTGAACAATAAGCTAACCCTAATCCCAGAACAAGACAATTCTCTAATTTTAAAATCACTCAGGGCAGGTGCGGTGGCTCACACCTGTAATCCCAGCCCTTTGGGAGGCCAAAGTGGGTGGATCACCTGAGATCAGGAGTTTGAGACCAGCCTGGCCAACACAGTGAAATCTCATCTCTACTAAAAACAGAAAACTAGTTGGGATTGGTGATGCATGCCTGTAATCCTAGGTACTGGGGAGGCTAAGGCAGGAGAATTGCTTGAACCCAGGAGGCAGAGGTTGCAGTGAGCCGAGATTGTGTCATTGCACTCCAGCCTGAGCAACAAGAGTGAAATTCTGTCTCAAAAACAAAAACAAAAACAAAAATAAATAAAAATAAAATAAAATCACTTATATGGAAATATTTTATTGTGAAATGCTGTAGTATATTCTCTCCCCCAAAACATACCTTTTCATTTAAATGCTACTGAAAATACAATGGGTCCTATTTAAAATATGCCATCTTTCATTATTTTTTAATTAAGGAGGAATTGCTTATGATTTAATAATCAATAAGAAACTGACTGGTGGCTTCTGCTCCAATACTGATTCTTCAAAATGGAGCTTCCTCAACCATGCAAGGGCTTGTAGAACATGCAAAAGCCTAGTACCAGGTAAACACCCACGTTGCTCTCCACACAACCCCATTTCTAGGCTGCCTTCCTTTACACTCATTTTGATTTTGCTTTCCAGCAGTTCGGTCTATTTTTGGCTTGGTACTCTGATTCCTGACATGTCCCTCAGGCAAGCCTTGCTGGATGGCCCATGCTTGTCTCAGTTACCTCCTTCAGTTCATCTACTCAACTCAACCTTTACAAAATAAAATATTACCATGTCTAGGTAGAAGATGTTCCCACTACCAGTCCCAGGCCTGCTCTCCCACCTCCCACCACAATATAGGAGGGACTGCAGACTGGTCATATAAAAGAAAGAAAAGAAATATGAGATAAGATAAATATAATAAATTGACAACAGAGCACTAAAGAGAAGGAAGAATAGAGAATAAGTAGGTAAATCTATAGTTATCCAAATAAAATCTACAGTTATCCAAATAAAAGAAGAAAACTTGGCCGGGCGCGGTGGCTCAAGCCTGTAATCCCAGCACTTTGGGTGGCTGAGGTGGGCAGATCACGCGGTCAGGAGATCCAGACCATCCTGGCTAACATGGTGAAACCCCATCTCTACTAAAAATGCAAAAAAGTAGCCAGGCGCTGTGGCAGGTGCCTGTAGTCCCAGCTACTCGGGACACTGGGGCAGAAGAATGGCGTGAACCCAGGAGGCAGAGCTTGTAGTGAGCTGAGATCGCACCACTGCACTTCAGCCTGGGTGACAGAGTGAGACTCAGTCAAAAAAAAAGAAGAAAAAAGGAAGAAGAAAAAGAAGAAAGAAGAAAGAAGAAAGAAGAAGAAGAAAGAAGAAAGAAGAATAAGAAGAAGGAGGAGGAGGAGGAGGAGGAGGAGGAGGAAGAAGAAGAAGAAGAAGAAGAACTCAAAGCCTGTAATCTCAGCACTTTAGGAGACCAAGGCAGGCGGATCATGAGGTCATGAGATCGAGATCATCCTGGCCAATATGGTGAAACCCCGTCTCTAGTAAAGATTAAAAAATTAGCTGGGCATGATGGTGTGCACCTGTAGTCCCAGCTACTAGGGAGGCTGAGGCAGGAGAACCGCTTGAACTCAGGAGGTGGAGGTTGCAGTGACCTGAGATTGCACCACTGCACTCCAGCCTGGTGACAGAGTGAGAGACTCCCTCTCAAAAAAAAAAAAAAAAAAAAAAAGAAGAAGAAAAAATACCAAAGATGCAAAGATGTTCAGTAACCTCTCAATTATCAACAGAGAATGGCAGTACTAATTTCAAATTGAGGATGAACACAGATTTGAATAAGTTGTAGCAATTCTATTTGAATATCTCTTATGTATTAGGCATTATCTTGAATAATAAAGTCATTTCAAATAGAACTGGCTCAGGAAGAGCTAGGAATGTATTTAGATTTCTTATCTGGTACTCTCTCATACTGTTAAGTGGGGTGTGTCTTTGTTCTTAGAGCTCTCAAGATGGTGGCGGGCCGCTCCCAAGATGGCAGCAAGCCTCTTGTTCTCTGACTTGGGGTTCTTGGCCTCACGGATCCCAAGGAATGGAACCGTGGGCCATGCGGTGAGTGTTATAGCGCTATTAGAAGCCGTGGGTCACGGAAGAGAACCGTTGAGCCCAGCCACTAGTGTTTGGCTTGATTAGGACGAACCTGGGCACTTAGCCATGCAGGAACAATGGCGAGCCTTTAGCCCCATTGGGAGAGGCAATGGGCACCTCACTGGATCAGGAGTGCAGGGGACACCCTGCCGGATCCAGAGGGGTGGAAGTCAGTGGCGGGTCTGCGATGGCAGCATTCGGCAGTGATGGACCCTGAGCCAAAGCTCAGCTCGAGCCGGAACAAACACAGACCAGAAGAGTGTGCAGCTGCAAGATTTAATACGTTGAAAACAGAGCTCCCATACAATGGGAGGGGACCCGAAGGGGGTTGCCCGATCCCAGTTCAAATGCCTGGGATTTGTATACCAATCATTGTCCCTCCCCCTGTGCTCTCAGATGATAGATGATTTGACTATTTCTTTACCTCCTGTTTTTACTCTAATTTGTATTTTAGTGAGCCCTCTTTACTACCTGATTGGTTGGGTGTGAGCTGAGTTACAAGCCTTGTGTTTAAAGGTGGGTATGGTCACCATCTACAGCTAGGCTTAAGAATTCTTAGTTGGCCTCGGAAATCCAGCTAGTCCTGTCTCTCAATATCGCTACCTCAATCCACTGTACCTATGAAATGTCCATTCTCTCCTATGATGCAAAGTGCCACCACATGTGGAAATGCAGAGGTGCTCCAGAGAAGAGTAACAAATGAAGAAAAATTTCAGAGCTTTCACCAAGTTCTTTAAATAACATTTAAGTAAAGCATGTATTAAAATTCATGTACTTTAGCAAGTAAACTATAATACAACAGTATTCCCTGTTAGTTATCTCTATTTAGGATGATGTAAAAACAGAGGAAGGTAACTGATGATCAGGGATTCGATACCAGCTAGACTTGAAAAACATGAGATTTAGGAGGGCTGGAGGAAGGCTATTCCCAGACAGAAAGGAGGCAAGCCTAAGGTATGTGTGGCTAATCTTGAGTCCACTTCCAGTTTAGGTAGAGCAGAGATCCATGATGAGCTTGGAATCATCCATCTGAGCAGAGTATGGAGGGAATATTTTGAGGAATAACTATGTATTTGAACTCCATTTTCAATATTTAGGAGTCAGTGAGGGCCTATTAAGTATGGGAAAAGCAGGATGGAAACAATGTGAGGTCATACCCAACACTGGTAATATTGAGGGAAATTTTAATTAGGGCATAATTATGTATTTATGTATTTATTTATTTATTTTGAGATGGAGTTTCACTCTTGTTTCCCAGGCTGGAGTGCAGTGGCACTATCTCGGCTCACTGCAACCTCCCCGTCCTGGGATCAAGCAATTCTCCTGCCTCAGCTTCCCGAGTAGCTGGTTTTACAGGTGCCTCCCACCACACCCAGCTAATTTTTGTATTTTTAGTAGAGACGGGGTTTCACCATGTTGGCCAGGCTGGTCTCAAACTCCTGACCTCAGGTGATCCAGGACATGATTATTTAAATAAAAACTAAATTTGGGAAATATGGGACTTTTGTATTCAAAAGAAAGGAGTTCAGTATACATAATCTATGTGAAGAGATCTGTATTTACCATAGAAACAATTAACAAATATTAACCAAATGAAGTAAGGGTTAGTGTGATTTCTTTCTAATACAGAACTTCAAAACCAAGCAGAAATCAAATCTTTAGAGAAAAGTCCAAACTACTTCAAACCTTACTTTAGATGGGGTGTAGTTTGCTTAAATAGAACAACTGAAAAAAAGCGTAAGGTTAATAATCCTTTGGCCTTTTGCTACTTTATGCATCAATTCTGGAATTAGGGATGCTTGCTGAACATGCACAACTTCAATTGCTCTCCTAGGAGATAAACAGCCTCACACTGTCTTTTTTTTTTTTTTTTTTTTTTTTTTGAGACGGAGTCTCGCTCTGTTGCCCAGGCTGGAGTGCAGTGGCCGGATCTCAGCTCACTGCAAGCTCCGCCTCCCGGGTTTCCGCCATTCTCCTGCCTCAGCCTCCCGAGTAGCTGGGACTACAGGCGCCCGCCACCTCGCCCGGCTAGTTTTTTGTATTTTTTAGTAGAGACGGGGTTTCACCGTGTTAGCCAGGATGGTCTCGATCTCCTGACCTCGTGATCCGCCCGTCTCGGCCTCCCAAAGTGCTGGGATTACAGGCTTGAGCCACCGCGCCCGGCCCCACACTGTCTTTAAAAAATAAACAGTTTAATTGAAGAATTCAAGACAAGACACACACATATGAAACATCGAAATAACAACAAGACAGTATTTTGGTGTCATAATGAATGACACATGGTATAATCATAGTAGATGTTCATTTTGGGCAGAAAGAATTTAGAACCATCCTTTAAAAAAGGTGGGGCTTAAGCCACAACATAAGGGCTAGGAAGACTCAGTATTATACAAAGAAAAGGGGAGATGATATAAGAGATAAAGATGTTTTTAAGAAACAGTGCTCGAGTTCAACTCAAATACTTTTGATGGGACAGTGAAAAGGTGAATGCAGTGTTATAATCAGAAACATGATATACAGATGTACAATCATAGTCTATGGGAATGGTATCCCTGAAGTTGTGCTGTACACAAGTTGCCTGGTCCACTGAAGATTTTATATAGAGTCACTAAAGTTATTAAATTGGAACTTGAGTTAGGACAAAAATTAGAAATTACTTTTTTTTGAAAAGTGTATTTATGACTTCTCCAAAGGCAAGAATGCAATATAAAAATGCAGAAGGTGGCAGAGTGCAGTGGCTCATGCTGTAATCCCAGCACTTTGGGAGGCCGAGGTGGGTGGATCACAAGGTCAGGAGTTTGAGACCAGCCTGGCCAACATAGTGAAACTCTGTCTCTACTAAAAATACAAAAAATTAGCCGGGCAAGGTGGCAGGCGCCTATAACCCCAGCTACTCGGGAGGCTAAGGCAGGACAATCGCTTGAACCCAGGAGGCGGAGGTTGCAGTGAGCTGAGATCGCGCCATTGCACTCCAGCCCAGGCGACAGTGTAAGACTCTGACTAAAAAAAAAAAAAAAAAAAAAAAGCAGAAGGTTCGAGGACTTATTGTTGAAAACTACAGAGGAAGAGAAACCCACCAAAGTGATAAGCAAAGAAAGGACCTGAAGAATACAGAATTATATTCTTATTATATTTTTACCCACATACGTACCATTTGCCATGCTCCCTAATTCCTTTGAATAGAGTAGATTCATATTTCTGTGAAGTATTATTTTTCTTCTTCCTTAGGATTTCCTTTAACATTATCAGTAATCCAGATCTCCTAGTGATGAATTATTTTAGCTTTTGTATGTCTATAAAAGCATTTCATCTTAGTTTTTGAGGGACATTTTTGCTTTTTGTTCTGTTTAGTATTTTTAACATGTGGTCCCACTGTCTTATTGCTGGCACTGTTTCTAAGGAGAAATCTGCTATCATACTTTTCTTTGTTTCTTTACACATATTATCTTTTTTCCTTTGGATACTTTTTAAGATTTTATCTTTATCAATGGTTTTGAGCAATTTCATCATAACATGCCTTGATGTAGTTTTCTTTTTCTTTTCTTTTTTTTTTTTTTTGAGACGGAGTCTCTCTCTGCTGCCCAGGCTGGAGTACAGTGGCCAGATCTCAGCTCACTGCAAGCTCCGCCTCCCGGGTTCACGCCATTCTCCTGCCTCAGCCTCCCGAGTAGCTGGGACTACAGGCGCCCGCCATCTCGCCCGGCTAGTTTTTGTATTTTTTAGTAGAGACGGGGTTTCACCGTGTTTGCCAGGATGGTCTCGATCTCCTGACCTCGTGATCCGCCCGTCTCGGCCTCCCAAAGTGCTGGGATTACAGGCTTGAGCCACCGCGCCCGGCCTTGATGTAGTTTTCTTCGTGTTTCTTTTGCTTGGAATTCACAAAACTTCTTGGGTCCGTAATTTTCATCAAATTTGGAAAAACATAAGCCATTATTTCTTCAAATGCTTTTTGCCCACCGTTCACTCCCATCCTTTCCTTCAGGTCTTCCAATTACACATTCATTAGGCCTTTTGAAGGATTTCACAGCTCACTGATGTTCCTTTCTCTCTTTTTTTAAATCTGCTTTTTCTTTGTATTTAATTTTGAATAGTTTCAACTGCTATGTTTTCAAGTTCACTAATCTTTTCTTCTGCAATGTCCCATCTGCCCTTCATCCTATTCAATATATTTCTTAGTTCTATCAGACATTGTAATTTTTACCTCTTAAAGTTTAATTTGGTTCCTTTTAAATATCTTGCATTTCTGTACTTATTTTTTTGAACATATGGAATAAAGTTACAATATTAATGTCTTTGTCTGCCAATTATAAAATCTGGGGTGATTTCGAATGATTTATTTTACTCTTCATTATGGATCAAAATCTGCTTTGATCATGCAGATGAAGATGAGATCCTAGGCAACTATACAGCAATGATTCTCAACCAGGGGTGATTTTGCTCCCTGGGGAACATTGGACAGTGTCTGCAGATGTTGTTTGTCTCAAATGAGCATGTCCTATGGGCATCCTGCAGAGATGAGGAATACTGTTGAACATCCTGTAATGCACATGACAGCCACCTATAACAAAGAATTAACTGCCCCAAATGCCAATAGTCCTGAGTTTGAGCAATACTGCTGCAGAACACTAGGATGAAAAGAATACAAGTCTGTGAATGATCTCATGGAGCTGAGATGCATAAAGTTCTAGACCATGTGCTATCTCCACATACTATCACATAAAAAGAAAAAAATTTCTTATTTAAGGTACTGTGTTTTGGGATAAGTAACCAGAATTGATATACTGCCAAGATAAAAACTTTAAATGTCAAATATGTTTCTTGGCTTTGTGGCTGAGTAAAGGTCAAGGTGAAAAAATAAATATTGCAGGCTGGAAAACTAATGATCCTTTTTATGTCATGTCACAATATTTAGTAAAACTACTGCCTTTGATAACTTGGAAGGTAGACTGTGTGCCTATGATAGCTGTCACTTCAGAAAAAGTGCTCTATAATCTAAACTGATTAAGTACAGTAATTTAAGGATATAGGATTAGAAAATCGAACTACTTGTACCCAAACAGAAGGGTTTAAAAGGATCTACATTTTTCATAAGTATCTCTCACTAAGACTTCTCAGCCAAAACATACAGCCAGCTAAGAGGCAAAGATCAAATTAATGGTATTGCCTTCTCACTCAAGTTTGTGGTTTTAGCTAGCCTCAGGGTAACCACCATTAAAATGGAGGGAAAAAGGATGGGCCATTAAATGCAAACAGGTACACAAATGAAACAAGAAGACTTAGGAACTATGTTTAGAAAAAATCTTTAGATCTGTTTACTCAGAAGGAACTGAATGGAAGCAAAAAGACCACAAGTCAACAAAAGTATTCAGAGAATTATTTCCCAAAAGAAATCAAAATTGGTCTAAAAAAGAGTCATTTGTTTGCTAAAACAGCTCTTGGGCTTCCAAATCTCCACAAGTAGCAAGTTTTTGAAAGTGTGCAGCTCCCTAGGAGGATGTACTATTCTCTAACAACAACTTTATTATTATTATTTTTTATTTTTTAAGATGAAGTCTCACTGTTTTGCCTAGGCTGGAGTGCAGTGGTGTAATCTCAGCCCACTGCAACCTCCACCCTCCGGGGTTCAAGTGATTCTCCTGCCTCAGTCTCCGGAGTAGCTGGGATTACAGGCGCCTGCCACCACAACCAGCTAATTTTTAAAATACTTTCAGTAGAGATGGGGTTTCACTGTGTTGGCCAGGCTGATCTTGAACTCCTGATCTCAAGTTATCTGCCCGCCTTGGCCTCCCAAAGTGCTGGGATTACAGGTGTGAGCCACTGTGCCTGGCCTCTAACATCAACTTTAGATATGGCCATGGAGGACAATGGAAAATGGTGTAGTTCCTAGAAATTAGAACCAGGACATAGCTACACAGGCTAATCAAGAAATCTCTTCTACTGAAATAGCAAGAATCTTGGAAGTTCCTATGGACTGACTGTGACATGCTCCCCATTCTTCCATCCTCTGAATGACAGCTTTTACTGCAGTATACTGGATGTGAGATGAACAGAAAACATGTTAGTGAACTGTGAGGGACCATCACAGACCTGAGAGTCAGGAATGTGCATCATTCAGGTATCCTTGACTTTGAGCAGATGAAGTAATCCAAGGGAGCCTTGGAATGTCCCCCTTGGGACAGAGGGAGTATCTATGTGTGAGAATAAAGGTAATCACAGACACTGAAAGGTCAGTAGTGTAGACTATGATAGACTGCTGATTGTTTTCTTAAAAAGTTTTCTCCTGGCCAGGCACAGTGGCTCACGTCTGTAATCCCAGCAATTTGGGAGGTCAAGGCGGGCGGATCTCCTAAGGTCGGGAGTTCGAGACCAGCCTGACCAATATGGTGAAACCCCGTCTCTACTAAAAATACAAAATTAGCCAGGTGTGGTGGTGCATGCCTGTAATCCCAGCTACTCGGGAGGCTGAGGCAGGAGAATCTCTTGAACCTGGGGGGTGGAGGCTGCAGTGAGCCGAGATCACGCCATTGCGCCATTGCATTCCAGCCTAGGCAACAAGAGCGAAACTCAGTCTCCAAAAAAAAAAAAAAAAAAAAAAACAAGTTTTCTCCTGGTTCCATAGATACAATAATTTTAACAGGGCACATGGCTGCTGAGTTGCAAACAATTATTTCCTAGTTCCCTTGCAGCTAAGTGTGGCCATGGACAACATTTTTGTCAATGGAATGTGAATAAAAGTGATGTATGCAACTTCCTCACTATTTGCTTAAAAGGAAATTGCCTTCTCTCCACTTTTGCTTGAAATTTCCCTCTTCTTCTGAATTGAAACATGTCCCTGACTTTAACTATGTACATGAGGACAACATCCTAAGAGATAATTGAACAAATTCATTATAGAACCTGAGTCCTTGAGTGATCTTATGTAATTGAGCTATCTGCCTTTTGGGGCCAGTCCTTTTCTCTCTAGACTAATATGTGTGGGAGAAATACACCATCTTTTTTTTTTTTTTTTTTTTTTTTGAGACGGAGTCTTGCTTTGCCACCCAGGCTGGAGTGCAGTGGCCGGATCTCAGCTCACTGCAAGCTCCGCCTCCCGGGTTTACACCATTCTCCTGCCTCAGCCTCCTGAGTAGCTGGGACTACAGGCGCCCGCCACCTCGCCCGGCTAGTTTTTTGTATTTTTTTAAGTAGAGACAGGGTTTCACCGTATTAGCCAGGATGGTCTCGATCTCCTGACCTCGTGATCCGCCCGTCTCGGCCTCCCAAAGTGCTGGGATTACAGGCTTGAGCCACCGCGCCCGGCCGAAATACACCATCTTTTTAAAGCCACTATATTTTTTATGGTTTCTTTCTTTTTTTGAGACAGGGTCTTGCTCTGTTGCCCAGACTGGAGTGCAGTGCACAATCATGGCTCACTGCAGCCTCAATCCCCCAGGCCCAAGTGATCCTCTCATCTCAACCTCCCAAATAACTGAGACTACAGGTACGTGCCATTGTGCTTGGCTAATTTTTCTATTTTTTGGAGAGATGAGGTCTCTCTATGTTGCCCAGGCTTCTCTCAAACTCCTAGGCTCAAGCGATCCTCCTGCCTTGCCCTCCCAAAGTGCTAATATTACAGGCATGAGGTACTGTCCCTGGCCTATGCTTTCTCTTTTATGCACTCTCTTTCTAAAAAGAAATAAAAATCTTCCTTTGTTTTTTTGAGACAGGATCTCACTTTGTCACCCAGGGCTGGAGTGCAATGGCGCGATCACTGGAGTGCAATGGTATGCCACTATGCCTTGCTATTTATTTTTATTTCTTGTGGAGACAAGACCTCACGATGTTGCCCAGGCTGGTTTTGAACTCCAAGACTCATGTGATCCTCCTGTCTCAGCTTCTCAAAGTGCTGGGATTACAGGCATGAGCCATAGCTCTTGGCCATAAAAACCTTCTTAATCAAGCTTATGTATGACACAAATAAATGACTTTATTCTAAATTCATTTAGCTTTGCCAAAACCAAATTCTCTTAGTCAAGGAAAAGCAATAAAAGATAAAAAAGATCAAGGCTATGGGGGTTTTAGTTATTATATTTCCAGCAAAAGGAGAATATTTCAGCCTTTTCTCAACCTGCATAAACAATATATCAAATAAATCTGTATATGCTTCAGTTACATTTCCTCTACTGGTTATATTATTCTGATAAGATCAATTGATTACCACAGTGAGTTATCAAACTATCAACACTGTAATGGACAAAATTAGTCTATTTCATTCTAAAAAGCAATACCAGCAACTCTTACAGATAAAAAAGGTCACAAAAACATATTGGGCAGTGACATCCTCTGACAAGTCTCTCGATAATATCTCCTTATGATCAGCTCACATACTCTGATTGGTCAGAGTGAAATGGAGTTTAACCAGAGCATTAAACAGTATTCAGGGATGACTTCATATATCTCAAAGATTATGGCAGAATAAGTGGAAAGGCAGAACTCAGGAATCAAATATTATTCCAGCCAGTCAAGAGCAGAGAATATTTTAATTTCATGATCATTTTTGACAGTGAGTTCATTTTCATTAGCCTAAATTCGATTATTTGTTGATACAGCAATGGCTCTTGGTTGCTCTGGCTCTGCTTCTGTCCTATTCAAACAAGGACATTTTTAAATTGGGACAACTATCTTTGAACATACAACAGAATATGTTTAATTCAAACAAATTGAATTAAAAAACCTCTTTTCACTCATAGTATGATGTCAACATGGAATGGAGACTGATTTCACTATAATTTAAGGGTCTCCTACTGTATAATGTAAAAAGGCATGGAATTTTTAGTGAGAGCCACCTGGCTTTTATTTATTTATTTGTTTATTACTTTTTAGATAACAGGTCTCACTACATTGTTCAGGCTAGTCTTGCACTCATGGGCTCAAGTGATCTTCCCACCTTAGCCTTCCAAGTAGCTAGGATTACAGGCATGTGTCGCCATGTCTGGGCTTTGAGTACCAAGTGGGATATAATCTCTTCTTCACAGAGCAATTGTAAGGTTTAAAATAAACACACACACACACACACACACACACACACACCCACAGCTTAGAAATTAAGAACACTGCCTCTGTAGTAAGATAGGCTCAGTTGTGATTGTGGTATGTCATTTGCCTGACTGAATGACTTGAACCAAATTTTTTAACTTTTTATAAGTCTTAGTTTCCTAATCTGTAAAATGAGCATATTGATTCATACCAACAGTCAATACAGTATTAATAGTAATTGAATCACTGATAAAACAGTAATACAGTATTAACAGTAATAGAATTATTCTTAAAATTAGGATTTCTTTTGATTAATGTCTGTAAAAAAAATTAAGGGTCATACGTTATGCTAAGTGAAATATGCCAGAGATAAGACAAATACGATATAATTCCACTTACATGAGGTACCTAGAGTAGTCAAATTCATAGAGACAGAAAGCAGAATGGTGACTGCCAGGGGCTAAGGGGAGAAAGGAATGGGGAGTTACTGTTTAACAGGTGCAGAGTTTCAGTTTTGCAAGATGAAAAAAAGATCTGGAGATGGATGGTAGTGATAGTTGCACAATAATGTCAATTTACCTAATGTCACTGAATTGTGTACTTAGGAATGGTTAAAATTGTACTTTTTTTTTTTTTTTGAGATGGAGTCTCGCTCTGTTGCCCAGGCTGGAGTGCAGTGGTGTGATCTCGGCTCACCACAACCTCCACCTCCTGGGTTCAAGCAATTCTCCCATCTCAGCCTCCTGAGCAGCTGGGATCAGAGGTGCGTGCCACGACACCCGGCTAATTTTGTATTTTTAGTAGAAATGAGGTTTCTCCATGTTGGCCAGGGTGATCTCAAACTCCTGATCTCAGGTGACCTGCCCACCTCGACCTCCCAAAATGCTGGGATGAGCCACTGTGCCTGGCCAAAATTGTACATTTTATGTTATGTATATTATACTACAATAAACAAAAGTAAAGGTAGTGAAGATTAGTTGGTTTTTTGTTGTTGTTGTGTTTTGAATCAGAGTCTCACTGTCGCCCAGGCTGTAATGCAGTGGCGTGATCTCAGCTCACTGCAACCTCCGCCTCCCGGCTTCAAGCAATTCTCTGCCTCAGCCTCCCGAATAGCTGGGATTACAGGCACCCACCACCATGCCCGGCTAATTTTTTGTATTTTTAGTAGAGATGGGGTTTCACCATCTTGGCCAGGCTGGTCTTGAACTCCTGACCTCGTGATCCACCTGCCTCGGCCTTTCAAAGTGCTAAGATTACAGGCGTGAGCCAACATGCCCTGCCGTGAAGATTAGTTTTAAAGTGCTTAGCACAGCATCAGATACATTTTAAGTGCTCAATAAATGATAGGTGTATTACTATTAATTTTACTTATTAAACATTTAAAAAATGATTTGAGAGCTCATTACAAACTGTTTAAATGCTACACAATTATATTGTTATTGATGGTAGCTGTCAAATTTTTTTTACATAGATCCAACACATTGCTTAGATATCTGGAAATACCTGATAGAATGATCACAGTGCAGAGGTGTGAGTGCTAGACACATACCCCTACACACACACAAATACACAAACTAACATTTCACTCATGCAGAACAAATGAGTTGTTTATATTCAAGCATGGTTATAAAGAGATTTTTAGTTGAAATGAAAACATTTTGGTGGTATTCATCTTGAAGTATAACAAATAAAATATTCCTTTGCTCCTAATTTTATTATATTGTTCTGTAAACACTTTTTTGTGTGTGTGAAAGAGACAACAAGAAATTTAGCCAAGCACTTAAACAACAAACATGCAAATTATACAAAGATTTTTATCTATTCATTAAAGGACTGAAATGAAAGACATACACACATATACACACACCTATAGCATAGATTGACACAGCTGGCATGACAAATTTAGAGCATGTTTCCCTGTCTCTTTATTTTATAAGTTAGGAAATTAAGTGTTAAAAGGTTAGATGATTTGATTAAAATCCCACAGTAAATTGATGGCAGAAATGTAATTAAAGCCCCTCAGAATTGTATCCTGCGCATCCCCCTCAAATGTGCCATGGCAAAAGACTTGCCTCAGCCATTCTTCCTCATTCCTCTTCTACATGCTGTTCATTCTCATGCCCTATTCTCAGATTAGATGCCACCTTTGGAAAATATTTCCTAGTTTTCCCAGAATGAATCTGGCATCCTGCCTTTAGGCTCCCAAAGTTCCCCTTTAAACCCCAGGATCAATTACACTGAACTCTAACTGTCTGTGTGCCTCCTCTATTAGACGTGACAACTTCAGGACACAGAATGTCATCTCTGTATCCCCTGACACCTAACCCAGGGACTGTCAATAGTGAATATCTGTTGAATAAGTGAACTAACAAACCCATCACAGGCTTCTCCAAAGAGAGGCAGGAAGGATGGGATCAAGGACATAGTGAGGAAATTAGCCTTGGAATGGGGGCAGAATAGACCTTCATCAAAGATTAAGAGCAAAGCAGAGGAGGATGAAGACGGAGAGAGATTTTTAAGTAAAAGGGATGGAAGCTTGAATGAGTACTTATTTTGCTCACAAAAATAGAACAAGGAGGAAACTGGATTTTATCGTTCTGTTTGTTCTCTGTCAAGTGAGCTCCTATTTCTTAGGGTACATTAAGTTCAATTTAATCACTGACTACTTGGAAATGGTGTGATTTATTCAACTGTCTTCCCTTCCTGATATTCTGGATTGTTTCATGAGAAATAAGTAATGAGAAATTGCTTCAACAAATATAAGGTATTATATAATACATGCATAGTACTGTGATATTTTCCTGATACAGATCCCTATTTCATAAAATGTATTATTTCTGAAACTTTAAAACTTTAAAATTCCTTGAGTATCTTAATTAGAAGCCCAGTATTTGTGTTTGTTGGTTTGTTTTAGCATTTACTAGATAGCATCTTGAATCTAACCTATCATCAACCTGAAGATGTACCAGAGAAAGTTAAAAACAAACAAATTAAATATTCAAGTAACAAAAAATGTTGGTAGAGGAAACTGAAATAAAGGAATGTCAATGTCACAGAATTCAAAGTGCTGCATCATTATAGTCCATTTCCATATCCAGGAGTGGTGTTTTACTGCCACCAACAGGACAATAGGCATTACTTCATGAACATTACAAAACTAATGGAATATACAAAAATCATTGCAAATGCAAAAAAAAAAAAAAGTTTATGAGTTGTTTCATTTCTTTTCAGGTGTTTAGACTTCTATTTTTGTAACACAAATATTAACTACAGAAACTACATTCCCAACTTCAGTTCTTCCTTAAGTCACTATCTTCAAACACAGAAACAAGAACTTTTAACCCAAATTGGTACATCAAAGACTAGGCAGAACTGAAATCCATTTTCCAGTTTCAAGGTCTTTTGCTTTTCAGTTCTCTTCCTTTAACCCTACATGGCATTCCAATAAGGCCCTGTAGGGAGAGTAGCAGGTTGAGCCTCTTGAGCATGAATTGATCCTTTTTTCCAATGCCAGCAGAAAGGGAAGGGGGAATTAAAATTTTATTTTAATTTAATTATGAATGTTTGATCATAATATACTAGATGTTGAGTTGTACGTTGGGATTACCTGGGGATTTTAAAAATAATGGCCCGGTGCGGTGGCTGACACCTGTAATCCCAGCACTTTGGGGAGGCCAAGGCAGCTGGATCAGTTGAGGTCAGAAGTTTGAGACCAAACTGGCCAACATGGTAAAACCCTGTCTCTACTAAAATTACAAAATAATTAGCCGAGTGTGGTGGTGTGCGCCTGTAATTTCAGCTACTTGGGAGGCTGAGGCAGGAGAATTGCTTGAACCTGGGAGGTGGAGGTTGCAGTTGAGCTGAGATCACGCCACTGCACTCCAGCCTGGGTGACGGAGGAAGACTCCATCTCAAAAATAAAAATAAAAAATGAGTAATAACAATAAAAATAATACTTCAGTCCCACCTACATATTCAAAAGAAATTAGTCTGGAGTACAACTCAGGAATCAGAAAAATTAAAAAACTGATTATAATACACAAATAATTCTAATATATAGTTAAGGCTGACAATTCCTGCTCTAACCAGTACATGAATATTCCTACTCTTTTTGTTCTGCAACTGTCAGCTTTAGAATATGGGGGTGGTGGTTGGAGTCGGGGAGAATGAGGCATTTAGGAATTTTAATTTTAAACAAACTCCTTGGGATTTAGATGATTATTAAGTATACCAATGGTTAAGAATCACTTTCAGTTCTACTGCTCTAGGGACTTACTATGACGTAACTAAAATAAGTTGGGACACTCTCTTTTTGTAGACTGGTGGGCAGATTTTTTTTGGATTAAGAAGTAAGAGGAAGATGTCTTATTTGCTATTATGTATTACAAGGACTGCCAGATAGTACCTTTTTTTTTTTTTTTTTTTTTTGAGACAGTCTCACTCTGTTGCCCAGGCTGGAGTACAGTGGTGCCATCTCAGTTTACTACAGCCTCCACCTCCCAAGTTCAAGCAATTCTCCTGCCTCAGCCTCTGCAGTAGCTGGGATCACAGGCGCAGGCCACCACATCCAGCTAATTTTTGACTTTTTAGTAGAGATGGGGTATTGTTGTGTGGGGTTTTGTTGTGTTGGCCAGGCTGGTCTCGAACTCCTGGCCTCAAGTGATCGGCCCACCTCAGCCTCCCAAAGCGCTGGGATTATAGGAGTGAGCCACTGTGCCCAGCCAGATACTACTTTAAACAACTCAAGGAAAGGGACTATATTTCTTCCTGTATCTCCCTATCATGAAACATACTGCCTGGCTCATAACTGGTCCTCAAAAGTCATTGCTAAATGAATAAAATAAATGAATGTTAATATATAATGCATTTCATGGGTCCTAGGAGAGTTTTGAGTAGGAAATGGCAGATGAGTTGCTGGAGAGCAAGTGAAAGATTATGAAATGAGAAGGTTATTAAAGGTACTAAAAGGAAATAGCGGGAGGTTATTTTAGCTGTGGAAGGGACACTTAACTAATAAGCAGAGCAGGATGGGACACACGGAGTGTGGCTTAGGAGAGAGCTTCCAGCCCAGTGACAGTAAGCTGGAAGGCTTTTGACAGGGGCCAAAATGATGAATATGAAAGGCTATTTATCCTAGGAAATTCCAGATAGATTCTGAGACATGGAAACCAGGCCTGTAGTAGCAAGCTACTGACATGAGGAAAGTTCAGATCAAGAAAGTTTAACTGTAAGTTTGGTTACAGTTAAGCATTTAGATTCTACTTGAAATACAAATCAGAGCCACACAAACATTACTTCTAAGCCCCTCGGCTAAGATCAACTGTAGTACCAGACAAGCAACATGGAAAAAAGATAAACAAATTAGTACTGTAATATAAATATATTTCTTGTTTTTTATGTAGAGATCCTTTCTTTCTAATAGCTGAATACTAAAGTAAGTGAAATAGGCAGAGACAAATGAATAATATCTGATAGAAAAATTTCAAAATTAAGCAAGTAGATAAGGAGGTGGTGGTGATGAAATCGCCTTTGCAAAAATTATAACAGTGAGAAAATTATGGCAGTGCGGAAGATATGATCTAGCAAACTCCCCTCTCACCTTTAGCCTTCAAGCTGCCATTCATTAAGCCAAGCTAACTTTGGGAAACATTTTGTTTATAGTTTAAATGATAAAAGCCTTTCCCCAAAACTCAACCAACGTTGTAAAGCTAATGAGAGACCATCAGGCTAGAGAGAGAGAGGAGCTTGAATTCTGCTATGGTGTGGACATGACTGTCAGCCATTATTCTGGAGGTCACAAGATAGGCAACTTCCCCAATTACTCCTGTAGATAACATCACTATTATAGAACCTAAGATTGGCCTTTTGGGATATCTTTTCAGGTTTTTTGCATGACACCAATGGCTCCACCTAGACCCACCAACTGCTCCTGTGGCTCCACCCAGAAGTAACTCAGCACACAAGATGACCGTTTTCCACACGCCTATGATTGCACCTCCAACCAATCAGCAGCAAGTATCCATTGTCTAGCCACCTCCACCCCTTCTTCCAAACTACCTTTGGAAAATCCCTAACCCTCAATGAGATTGATTTGAGTAATAACTTCATCACCTGCATACTGTGGCTGTCTTCATATCAATTAATCTTTCTTTACTGCAATGCTCCATGAATTGATTTTGTTTGTGCAGTGGGCAGGAAGCACCTGTCAGGTGGTTACAGTGATAATGGTGATAGCAGTAATCCAGAAATGAAGTTCTAAGGAAAACAAATTTTTTCTGAAAGACAGTAAAAGAGATCAGGAACAAGACACTTGTTCTTGCCACTTCCATTCAACTTACTGTTAGCAGTGAATCTTTACAGGTCTGCAGCAACTTGATTCTTGCCTCCTCGATAAGAAGAATTTGTCCAAGAGGGCATAAGGCAGAATGAGAGATCAAGGCAAGTTTCTGAGTAGGAGTGAGAATTGATTAAAAACTTTCAGAGCAGGAATGAAAGGAAGTAAAGTATTCTTGGAAGAGAGCCACGCGGGCAACTTGAGAGATCCAAGTGTACTGTCTGACCCCTGACTTAGGGTTTTATACATTGGCATAATTCCAGGGTTTGTGTTTCTTCTCCCCAGATTCTTCCCTTGGGGTGGGCTGTCCACATGCACAGTGGCCTGCCAGCCCTTGGGCGGGGCCACGTGTACAGTGTGTTTACCGAAGTTGTGCGCATGCTCATTTGAGATATTTTTTCCCTTACCAGTCAAGTGTTCCCAGAGGAGGGTCATATACCAGTGAAACTCCACCATTTTGCCCCCTAGTGGGCATGCTTGAGCCTACTCACCCAAATCCTGAGATCTTATTAAGAAGCTGCTGATCACCAGCTTCAGGTGTTTTCTATCTATTGGGAGACAGCCTTTCCCTGGCAGAAGCTAGAACCAACTATTATCTTAGGTAGTTTAACAACTGCCTGACCATTACCTGATGGTGACCTGACATTCCAGGGGAGGAGGGCCCTCTCCTGTCCTGTTCATGTCTGCCTAGTTACCTATTCTAACAGTACTGCAGGTTTTAGTCTGAGGAATTAGGCAAGAAAAAGAAAGAAAAGGCATCCAAATCAGAAAGGAAGAAGTAAAAATATCTCTACAAGATGACTGATACAATTTGGCTTTGTGTCCCCACCCAAATCTCATCTTGAATTGTACTCGCATAATTCCCACGTGTTGTGGGAGGGAGCCGGTGGGAGATAATCCATCATGGGGGTGGTTTCCCCCAAACTGTTCTCAGGGTAGTGAGTAAGTCTCATGAAATCTGATGGTTTGGTAAGGGGAAACTTGACTCACTTTGCCCTCATTCTCTCTCTTGCCACAGTCGCGTGAGACGTGCCTTTCACCTTCAGTCATGATTGTGAGGCCTCCCCAGCCACGTGGAACTGTAAGTCCAATAAATCCCTTTCTTCCGTAAATTGCCCAGTCTCAGGTATGTCTTTATCAGCCGCATGAAAATGCACTAATACAATGACATCTTGTATTTCAAAAATCTTGGGAAACACACAATACACATGCATGAATATTAAAGCTGAAAATGAGTTCAGCAAGGTTGCAGGTTATAAGATCAATATAGAAAAGTCAGTTGTATTTAACCTAGGAGGCGGAGCTTGCAGTGAGCTGAGATTGCGCCACTGCACTCCAGTCTGGGTGACAGAGTGAGACTCTGTCTCAAAAAAAGTCAGTTGTATTTTTGGATACCAGTAATGACGCAGTGAAAATGAAATTAACAAACAATTCAATTCACAATAGCATCAAGCAGAATAAAAGTCAGAATTAAATTTTAAAAAGTGCTTTAAGACTTTTGTATGCTAAAAACCATAAAGTATCATCAAAAGAAATTAAATAAGACCTAAATAAATGTGAAAACACCTCATGTTCATGGATCAAAAATCTCAATATTTTTAATGTTGATGAAGAGTCAAGCTCTGTAAAATATTTGAAAAGGTTTATTCTGAGCCAAATAGAAATGACCAATGGCTCACGACACAGACCTCAGATTATGAAAACATGTGCCCAAGGTGGTCGGAGAACAGCTTAGTTTTATACATTTTAGGAAGACATGAGACATCAATCAAATACATGGAAGATGTACACTGGTTCGGTCCAGAAAGGTGAAACAACCGAAAGTGAGGGCTTCCAAGTCACACGTAGATTCAAAGATTTTCTTATTGGGACTTGGTTAAAAGAGTTAAGTTGTTTTCTAAAGACTTAGGAATGTCTGGGTTAAGATAACGGGTTGTGGATACCATGGTTTTATCATGCAGGTGAAGCCTCCAGATAGCAGGGTTGGAGAGAATGGATTGTAAATGTTTAACAGACTTGACAAGTCTTTCCTATTGGTAATTCCAAAAAGGAAGATGGCATAATGGGGCATGTCTGACTCCCACCTTCCCCCATCATGGGCTGAATTTGATTTTTCAGGTTACCTCTGAGATGCCCTTCTCAAGGGGCTGAGGTAAGAGGATGGTCAGGGGGCTTAGGATTTTATTTTTGGTTTACATTCAGATGGCATTACTCCTCAATGGATAGATTCAAAGCAATCCCTATTAAAATCCTATTGCCTTTTTTACAGAAACTGACAAACTGATCCTAAAATTCATATGAAAATGCAAGGGACCTGGAAGAGCCAAAACAATCTTGAAAGGGAAGAACAAAGCTGAAGAACGCACACTTCCTTATCTCAAAACTTATTACAAAGCTACAGTAATCAAGACTGTGGCACTGGTGTAAGAACAGACACGCAGATAAGGGAACAGAGAGTCCAGAAATAAAACTGTGTCTATGGTCAACTGATTTTTGACAAGGATGCCAAGACCATCCAAAGGAGAAAGAAGAGTCTTTTCAACAAATGGTATGGGGACAAGTAGACAGCCATGTGCTAAAGGATGAAGGTGTACCCCTAGTGTATTGGTATGCTACAGTCGCCATAAAAAGGAATCACAGACTGGGTTGCTTAACAACAATGATTTATTTTCTCACAGTTCTGGAGGCTAGAAGTCCAAGATCAAGGTGTCAGCAGGGTTTGTTTCTTCTGAGGCTACTCACACTTTGGCTTGCAGATGGCCGTCTTCTCCCTGTGACTTCACATGGTCTTCTCTCCATACATGCCTGCGTTCCAATCTCCTCTTAAGGATATCAGTTATATTGGACTAGGGCCCACCCTAATGAGCTCATTTTAACTTAATTACCTCTTTAAAGACCCTATTTCCAAATACTGTTACAGTCTGAGTAACTAGGGGTTATGACTTCAACATATGAATTTTGGGGGTGGGGGGAAACACAATTCAGCCATAATGCCCTGCCTTACATCATATACAAAAATTAACTCAAAATGCATCAAAGACCTAAATGTAAAAGCTACAATTATAAAACCCTTAAAGAAGAAATTTTCATGACCTTAGATATGACACCAAATGCACAAACAACAAAAGAAAAAATAAATTGGACTTCATTAAAATTAAAAATGTTTGTATTTCAAAGGACATTATCTAGAAAATGAAAAGGCAGTCCACAGAATGGGAGGCAATACCCAGCACATATAAAGAACTGTTACAACTCAGCCTGGGCAACTTAGTAAGATCCTGTCTCTAAAAAAAAAAAAAAAAATTTGCTGGATGTGGTGGCACATACATAGTCACAGCTACCTGGGAGCCTGACGTGGGAGGATCCTTTGAGCTCAGGAGTCTGAAACTGCAGTGAGCCATGATTATGCCACTGCATTACAGCCTGGGCAACAGAAAGAGACCCTGACTCAAAATATATATATATCTGTTAAAACTCAACAATAAAAGTGCAGTAAACCCAATTAGAAAGTGGGCAAAGTATCTGAACAGCCATTTCTCCAAAAAAGATATACAAATGGCCAATAAGCACATGAAAATATGTTCAGATGAGGTTGCGTGCATTTGGGGTGGTATGGCTGTAGACTTGAAAAGATGTTCAACATCAGGAGAATGCAAATCAAAACACAACAAGATGTCACTTCATGCTCACTAAGGTGGTTATAATAAAAAAATAAGGTAGACAATAACAAGTGTTAGCAAGGATGTGGAAGAATCAGAACCCTCATTGTTTCGATTGTCTCCTATTCACCCTGCTAATACGGGAGGAATTCCTGCCCTACGGTTGCAAACATGGTCAAACACACCTGATATAGACAGATAAGATTGACAGGAGTTTATTAGTAACATGTATTCACATCCCCAAGGGAGGAAAACATCATGTAAGGCCTGGATTAAAACACAGTGAACAGTCAGGGGTGTGGGAGGCAGCCTTTATGGTATCAAGAGAGTGCAGTGCCCCCAGCTCCCCTGGGAGGATGTAATTGGCTTGCTTCAGTAATGACACAGGCTAGCAAGGAACTGAAGCTTGCTACTCAGGGATAAGAAAGAACAGTGCCACTGGGTATAGTGGCTAATGCCTCTAGTCTCAGCTGCTTTAGAGGCTGAGGCAGGAGGATTGAGTCCAGGAATTGGAGGTTACAATGAGCTATGATTATGCCACTGCACTCCAACCTGGGCAACAGAGTGAGATCTCAGCCCTAAAAAAAATCAAAGAAAAGAACAGTGTCTCATCCTTTGGTTAAGGAGGGTTGTTTGACTAGGAAACCTTATCCACAGGAGCACAATAAGGAGGAGACCTTGCACTTAGGTGATTGGAGACCTTCCTGGTTTCTGCCAGATGTTGAGGCAGCACATAATATTGGGCTTTAATTTTAGGCCTTACAACATACTTACACGTTGCCTCGGGGGATGTAATGGTGCAGCTACTTTGGAAAAGAGTCTGGCAGCTCCTCAAAAAGCTAAACACAGAATTACCATATGATCCGGGAATTCTGTTCCTAGGCATATACCCAAGAGAACTGAAAGCATATATTCACAAAACCTTGTATACAAATGTTCACAGCGGTTAACAGTCAAAATGGAAACAACTGAAATGTTTATTAACTGATTAATGGATAAATAAAATGTGGTACATCTGAATAATGGAATATTATCCAACAATAAAAAGGAATTAAGAACTGATACCGCCACTGCACTCCAGCCTGGGCGACACAGCCAGACTCCGTCTCAAAAAAAAAAAAAGAACTGATACATGCTACGACACGGATAAACCTTGAAAACATTATGCTAAGGAAAAAAAGCCAGTCACAAAAGACCACTTATATGATCTCATTTATATGAAATGTTCAGAAGAAGTAAATCCACAGAGATAGAAAACAGATTAGAAGTTATCAGGTGGTGACAGGATGGGGAAATGAGAAGTGGCTACTATGCTCATGGAGTGATAAGAATGTTCTAGAATTAGATAAAGGTGATGGGTGCACAAGTTTGTGACAGTCTGAGAAACCACTAATTGTACCTTTTTAAAGGGCATTTTATGACACACAAATTATATCTCAATAATGAAAATGAGAGAAGCTAAATACTGGGGACAAGAGCAATTAATTTCAAAGCTTTGAAAAGCAAAGGAGGCCAGGCACGGTGGCTCATGCCTGTAATCCTAGTACTTTGGCAGGCCAAGGCAGGTAGACCACTTTAGGCCAGGAGTTTGAGACCGGCTTGGCCAACATGGTGAAAGCTTGCCTCTACTAAAAATACAAAAATTAGCCAGGTGTGGCAGCGTATGCCTGTAGTCCCAGCTATTCCGGAGGCTGAGGCACAAGAGTCGCTTAAACCTGGGAGGTGGAGGTTCCAGTGAGCCGAGATAGAGTCACTGCACTTCAGCCTGAGCAACACAGCTGCAATCTATCTTAAAAAAAAAAAAAAAAAAAAAAAGCAAAGGAGACCTAGGTTGAAAAAAGCTGCTACCTGGCAGAATTCTTATTCATATACACATAGGAGGAATTGAGGGAAAAGAAAACCTATGCTTTCTCAAGTTGACTCTAAGTCAGTTAGTCAATAAATATTTATTAAGTGCCTACTATGTGCCAGCAACTCCAATACAAAGGCAAACTAGTGGGCAGACCCCATATAGAGATTAACTACAAGGAGGAACACAACCAACCAACCATTTAATCAGGTATCAGTCCCAGGTGTGCAAAGGACTGCCAAATAGATGTTCTAGAGCCTGTGTTTTCACTGTCTAACCTAAGTTTGCAGAAAGCACAGAAAGTCCCTAATGTAGTGAAGCTAAATGGAAATTAGCTTATTGAAGAGAGGGAAAAAGAGCATTCCTGGCAGAGGAAACCAGTACATGTGATGGCTCTTAAGTGAAAGACAGATTGTTCTATTGGGAAGACCTGAAAGAAGTACATTATGTCTTGATTGAGAGAGTGCAAATAAGAGAGAAGGAAGGGGCAGTTGAGGATGGAGAGGTAGGTTGTGCCAGATCATAAAAACTATGTGGACTGTGTCAAAATTGTGAACTTTATCCTAAGAGCAATGGAGGCCTTTGAAGGACTTTAAGCAAGAAAGAAGTTACTTCTCTGACCTCATCTCCTACCGCCCTTCCCTCACTCCCTTGTTGTAGTCTCGTTGGCTTCCTTCTGTCCCTCAACACTCAGTCAACACTCCCAGCACAGAGCATCTCCTCACTACCTTCAGTCTTTGTCCAAATCTCACCCTCTAGTTGGGGCCTATCCTGACTACCCTATTTAACATTGCAGCCTACCCATAACTTCCCCTACCCTGCAGTACTTTTCCTTTTCCCCATAACACTAGAACTTCTAATATACTGCATTCATATATTTATTATGTTTATTGTTGATATGGTTTGGCTGTGTCCCCACCCAAACCTCATCTTGAATTCTAACTCCCACAATTCCCATGTATCGTGGGAGGAACTCGGTGGAAGGTAATTAAATCCTGGGGGCGGGTCTTTCCCATGCTGTTCTCCTGGTAGTGAATAAGTCTCATGAGATCTGATGGTTTTTAAAACGGGAGTTTCCACCATCTGGGAAGTGAGGAGCGCCTCTGCCCAGCCCCCGCACCGTCTGGGAAGTGAGGATTGCCTCTGTCTGGCCACCCAACAGTCTGGGAAGTGAGGAGCGCCTCTGCCTGGCCGCCCCACCAACTGGGAAGTTCTGGGAAGTGAGGAGCACCCCTGCCTGGCCGCCCCACCAACTGGGAAGTGAGGAGCGCCTCTCCCTGGCGCCCGCAGTGTCTGGGAAATGAGGAGCGCCCCTGCCTGGCCGCCCCACCATCTGGGAAGTGAGGAGCGCCTCTCCCTGGCCCCCGCACTGTCTGGGAAGTGAGGAGCGCCCCTGCCTGGCCGCCCCACCATCTGGGAAGTGAGGAGCGCTTCTCCCTGGCCCCCGCACTGTCTGGGAAGTGAGGAGCGCCTTTGCCTGGCTGCTGTGCAACCATACAAGTATGAAGTGGCAGCCTTGTGTGTGATCTTTCTGCCCTCCTCAGGTTTGCATTTTCGACATTAAAGTTTACTTTTAAGTTAAAATAAATAAATAAATACAAACGGGAGTTTCCCTACACAAGCCCTCTCTCTTTGTCTGCTGCCATCCATGTTGGATGTGACTTGCTCCTCCTTGCCTTCCTTCATAATTGTGAGGCCTAGCCCAGCCACGTGGAACTGTACGTCCATTAAACCTCTTTCTTTTGTAAATTGCCCAATCTTGTGTATGTCTTTATAAGCAGTGTGAAAACGAACTAATACAATTATCAACTGTCTCTTGCTAGAACATAATTTCCACAGAGACAAGTAGCTTTGTTACTCTAGTTCACTGATCTATTCAAGTACATAGAACAGCATCTGTCTCTAAATAGGTGTTTAGTAAATATTGTTGAATAATAACTAAAATCTGCTTTAATAGTATTAAAAAATCGAAAAACAACAGACCCTGGGTGAGGTTGCAGAGTAAAGAGAATGCTTATACACTGTTGGTGAGAATATAAATTAGTTCAGTCACCATGGAAAGCAATTTGGCAATTTCTAAAGAACTTAAAACAGAACTACCATTTGACCCAGCAATCCCATTACTGTGTGTATGTCCAAAGGAATATAAATTGTTCTACCATAAAGACACATGCACATGTATCTTCATCGCAGCACTGTTCACAACAGCAAAGACATGGAATCAACCTAGATGCCCATCAACAGTACACTGGTTAAATAAAATGTGGTACATAAACACCATAGAATACTATGCATCCATAAGGAGAATGAGATCATGTCCTTTGCAGCAGCATGGATGCAGCTGGAGCCATCATCCTAAGCAAACACACACAGAACAGAAAACCAAATACCACATGCTCTCACTTATAAGTGGGAGCTAAACATTGAGTACACATGGACACAAAGAAGGGAACAATAGACATGGGGCCTACTTGAGGGTGGAGGAGGGTAAGGATCCAAAAACTACCTATTGGGTACTATGCTTATCACCGGAGTGAATAAATAATCTGTATACCAAACCCCCATGACACACAATTTATCTATATAACAAACCTACACAAGTACCCCTGAAATTCAAAGTAAAAAAAAAAAAAAAATCTGCTTTAAAAAGACTACTCTACTGGCAGTGTGGCAATGGACTGAACAACGGTCAAGAGTATATGGGGAAAGTGCGGTCACCCACTTCTGTCAGTTCCACTGCTAACACTCAAATTCAAGCCACCATCTTCTCAAACTTACCTCTTTCATAAACCTCAGCATGATCTAAACTAATCATATTGATATGGTTTGGATGTTTGTCCCCTCCAAATCTCATGTTGAAGTGTAATCCCCAATATTGGAGGTAGGGCCTAGTGGGAGGCATTTGGGTCACAGGGGTAGATCCCTCATGAATGGCTTATTGCCATCCCCTTTCTGATGAGCTAGTTCTCACTGAGTGGGTTCACATGAGATCTGGCTGTTGTAAAAGAGTCTGGGACCTCCCCGTTCTGTCTCTTGCTTCTCCTCTTGTCATGTGATATATAGCTCCCCTTGCTTTCTGCCATGATTGTAAGCTTCCTGAGGCCCTCACCAGAAGCAGATACCAGTACTGTTTTGTGTATAGCCTGTTAAACTGTAGGCCAAAATAAAACTACTTTTCTTATCTTTCTTTCTTTTTTTTTTTTGGAGACAGAGTCTCACTCTGTTGCCCAGGCTGGAGCACAGTGGTGCAATTTCAGCTCACCACAACCTCCGCCTCCCAGGTTCAAGCGATTCTCCCGCCTCAGCCTCCTGAGTAGCTGGGACTACAGGTGCACACCACCATGCCTGGCTAGTTTTTTTAGTAGAGACAGGTTTCACCATGTTGGCCAGGCTGGTCTCGAACTCCTGACCTCCAGCAGTCCGCCCACCTTGGCCTCCCAAAGTGCTGGGATTACAGGCGTGAGCCAATGTGCCTGGCTCAAACTTCTTCTTCTTTTTTTTTTTTAATAAATTACCATCCTCAAATGTTTCTTTATAGCAATGCAAGAAAGAACTAACATATATATTCATTTATTTGTTTAATTACTATCTTTCTTTCATTGGAGTGCAAGTTCCATGAAAGCAGGGTCTTTCCTGGTTACTACTTTTATCTCCAATGCCTAGAACAGTGCCTGGCACTTCATAGGTATCCAATTTTTGTTACTACAGGAGGTCCTGCAATAATCCAGGAGGCCATCATTTTCCTGGAAAATTTGGTGGCCTCAAACCTACCAAAGTAAGAACAGGAGGAAAGTGGGAAGATTCTAAAAATTTTCAAGAAGTAGAATCCACAGGACTTGGTGATTGAACGGATATGGGGTATTAAGAAGAGAGTTAAGGATAACTTCTAGGTTTCTGGTTTGAGCAGCTGGGTGGAGTCCTTACTGAAGTGGAGGATACTAGAGGAAAATTACATTTGGGAGGGCACATTATTTCAGTTTTCACTTTTGATGTGCCTGTGAAACACCCAAGTCGACATGTTCAGTTCACAGCCAAATATGTAGGTTTGGATTAAATATAAATGAGAGTAAACATCAACCTAAGTACCCATCAACTGAGGAGTAGATGAGAACATGTGATATATTAATATATACACCATGGAATACTACTCAGCCTTAAAAAAGAACGAAATAATGTCTTTTGTAGCAACTTGAAAGAGGAGGCCATTATGCTAAGTGAATTAACTCAGGAATGGAAAATCAAATATCGCATGTTCTCACTTAGAAGTGAGAGCTAAGTTATGGGTACGCAAAAGCATATAAAGTAGAAAGTGGACACTGGAGACTCAGAAGAGGAAAGAGTGGGAGCAGAGTGAGGGATTAAAAAAATAAAAATAAATGAGAGTAAACATTTATAGACGAAACCAGGGGAATGAACAGGATCAACAAAGGAGAAACAAGAAGTGAATTCCTAGAGGCTGGAGATATGTAGAACTCCAAGTTAATGGCTAGGGAAAAAAAGGAAATGAGTGAAAAAAAAGAGAGAAGTAGCAGAGGGGGAGATAAAAGAAAGGAGAGAAGCCGAGGGAAGATGTTTCTGAAACATAAAAAAAGAAGGAGAAAAAAAAGGAAGCGTTATGTCTGTCATTATGCTTTTTGACAACTGTTGAAGGATCAAGTAAGATATCAAAAAAGCTTCAATGGAATGGTAAGGAAAAACTATACTGGAAAGGGCTGAAAAGCCAAAAACATCAAAGATATACTTCAGAACTTTTTTTTTTTTTTTTTTTTTTTTGAGATGGAGTCTCACTCTGTTGCCTAGGCTGGAATACAATGGTGCGATCTTGGCTCACTGCAACCTCTGCCTCCTGGGTTCAAGTGATTCTCATGCCTCAGCCTTCCAAGTAGCTGGGATTACAGGTGCCCACCACCATGCCTGGCTGTTTTTTGTATTTTTAGTAGAGATGGGGTTTCATCATGCTGGCCAGGCTGGTCTCGAACCCTTGACCTCAGGTAATTCACCCACCTCGGCCCCCCAAAGTGTCAGAACTTTTATATATGCCCTTCCAAACTAAGAGAAGGTCCAGGCTTCTAGAATTTAGCCATGATTCACTGCTTCCCTAAAGAAACTGGATATTCTCCCAAAAAAAGAAAATAATAGTGGACTCTTCGAAGCTGACTGAAGAGCTTTATTTATATGATTTAGTAATAAAAAGATTACTAAATCATTACTTTTAAACTGCTTTGCTTTATATTTATATTTATTACATTTACATATTTATGTATAAATATATAAATGTATATATTTGTTTATATATTACATTTATACTGATATTGATAACTTGCTTTCAATTTCCTTAAAGGTGCTTGTTTAGCAATTCTGGTTTTTTTGAAGAGTATAGGAAAATGCATTCTCACGTTGCTGGCAGAGAAGAATTTTGTAATATGTATCCAAAATCAAAATTTGGTTACAGTCTGACCTAGCAATTCCATTTCTAGAAATTTACCCCAGAGATATCAGATAAGTACGCAAAGATGAAAGTTTAAGGATATTTGTTACGGTTTTGTTTAACAGAAAATTCTGGAAACAAATGTCCATAAAAAGTAAATATAAAATTGGTTAAATAAATTATGGTATAGGGGAAAGTTCTAGTGGCTTGAGCGGACGGGTGGCAGGAGGAACCATTATGAGAACTGAAGCTGACGATTAAACCTGAACAAGATCAAGATTACAACCTCTCAAAAGCACTGAGACTTTGTGGCAGAGTCCGTAGGGGAAAAGCCAGGAGGAAGCCTGGATGGGATTGGTGAAGTTATGGACAAGAAGCTGCAGGAAAGGGGCTTTGACAAGGCCTATGTTGTCATTGGCCAGTTTCTGGTGCTAAAGATGAAGACCTCCTCCAAGTATGGCTGAAGGACACTGGTGGTGCCAATGCCAAGCAATACCAAGACTGCTTCAGATGCCTTCGAGAGTGGTGTGACATCTTCTTGTGGTGCTTTCTGGGAAGCCCTCAATCCCCAGCCCTCAACCAGAGTTTGCAACCGAGTAGGGACTCCTCCCCTGTCCTCAACAAAGGAAAAGACTACTATTGTCCTACTCACCTACAATGTACTCCAGGGTCTTTGGGGAGTTTTCTCTCCTAACCATTTTAACTTTTTTGGATTCTCGCTCTTGCATGCCTCCTGTCTTCCTTTTTCCCCTGCCAGTTCCCTGGGGACAGTCACCAGCTTTCCTGAATGGATTCCTGGCCCCGTCCCTTACCCCCACCCTCACTTTCAGTCCATTTGATACCATTTGGCTCCTTTTTTGGCAGAAAAGTCACTGTCCTTGTAAAGTTTTTTAGATCAATGAAGTAAGTGGCTTTCAAAAAAAAAAAAAACTATGGTACAGGGCAGGGCGCGGTGGCTCACGCCTGTAATCCCAACACTTGGGGAGGCCAAAGTGGGTGGATCACCTGAGGTCAGGAGTTCAAGACCAGCCTGGCCAACATGGTGACACCCCATCTCTAGTAAAAATACAAAATTTAGCAGGACTTGGTGGCTTGCACTTGTAATCCCAGATACAAGGGAGGTTGAGACAGGAGAATCACTTGCAACCCGGGAGGCGGAGGTTGCAGTGAATCAAGATCGTGCCACTGCTCTGCAGCCTGGGCAACAGAACCAGACTCCGCCTCAAAATAAATTATGGCATATACAATAGGATAAAAACAGTCAAAAGAAAATTCTGTCTCTAACAGAATTTAGAGATAGAGGTGCTAAATAGCACCTCAGTATACTGTAGTACTGAGTGCTAGGCATCAATCATAATATTAACTCATTAAACTCTGACAACAATCTTATGAGACTGGTATTACTAATATTCCCCCATTTAAAAAATGGAGAAACTGTAATTTACCTAAGACCATTGGATAAATTGTTTTTAATGAATCTGAACTTAAGTAGTCTGGCTCCAATGTCCACATGCTTTTAACCATTACATATGTTTAGTGAGATGGAAAGATATTCATGATATACTAAATGAAAAAGAGTATTGTTCAACAGCATTTTTTGAAAGAAAATAAATTTATGTGCATCCTTTCACACTGTTCTTCTGGATTTTCTCCCACTTTCTCATCTTATCTCAAACCCAGATTAAAAATATACATCCATACATACATATGTGTATAGGTAGGTAATGCATACTTATATAATCATAGACCAAAGCATGGGATAAAGGCTTTATACCAAGTTTTTATTATGGTTATCCCTGGGAATGGGATTATGATTGGGCCTTATTTATCTCTGTAGTGTTTGCATATACACGTAGGACACGAAAAGAGCATATAATACTTTGGGAAGGCCAGAGAAAAACACTCTATCATTTGCTTTTAACCACGGTCAGCAAACAAAAAACCTATTCTGACTGAAAAATTTCTGTGCCCAACATGAAGTGGCTAAGATCAATTCTGACTCATCATCTCTAGTCTATTAAATCTATTGAATGTATTCTATGACTACCTAATGTTTCATATAAGTAAATAAATTACATTTGGAGGAATATATCTGAACTACCTACTGGACACAAAATGATTTCATGATGCTGCCTAGTATTGTGAATCATTCTTTTAGCTCAGTAGCTTTCTAGGTACCTGATAGGCTATTACTAACCAAAAAGAAGCTGATCCCGTTCAGAAAGTAGGTGTCTTTAAAACCAAACTGAGCAACAGAGAATTCATCCTGTATCTATCCCATTCAAAAACATTATAAATCCAATTTTCCCACTACTGAGACAAAAGTCTTTAGGTGGTCTTGGGCTTTGATCTCTCAATCATCAATTAGGGGCTGGGGGAAGAATTAGATGTTTTTCTCTGGCTAATACCATTAGTCTTCCACAAATATAACACCTAGACATTTAATATATGTTAATGAGATAATCTGTTAGTACTTAACACAGAGTATAAATGTTCAAGAAATGTTAGGTCTGTCCCCTCATCACAAGAAATGCTTATAATACAGAGATATCTGAAGTCTCTCTGTAGCTATACTGAAAATTCGTTAGGCTCAATTCATAAGCACTTTGAAGGCCAGGCTCATTGGCTCACACCTATAATCCCAGTGCTTTGGGAGGCCAAGGCAGGAGGACTGCTTGAGTCCAGGAATTTGAGACCAGCCTGGGCAACATAGTGAGACCCCCGTCTCTACAAAATTTTAAAAATTAGTTGGGCATGGTGGCATCTACCTGTAATTCTAGCTCCTCAAGAGGCTGAGGTGGGAGGATCACTTGAGCCCAGGAATTTGAGGCTGCAGTAAGCTATCACCACGCCACTGTATTCTAGCCTAGGCAACAGAGTGAGCAGAATGAGACCCTGTCTCAAAAAGCAAAAAACAAAACAAAACAACAACAACAAAAACCCCCAGCAATTTGAAGTTCTCCAAAGTTTTAAATTTTGATATAAACAAATACATATAATTTTTCTGGTATACTATACTAGTTTGGGTATTCTTTTTTCCAAGTGGTGGCAATAGATGATTAAAGTACACTTCAGTTTAGTCCCATATATACTTTGTCTATGGGGGGGTCAGCTTCAGGATTCATATAAGGAAGTTACATAAATACAGGGCACTAGTGATGAGAAGGCTCTTTTTATCTTCTCTAACTAGTAAAATTCTCTAAGATGATGCTAGAAGAGTGCCCATGTATTGCTAAAGAAGACAGAAAAAGCCTTCCTGCCCAGTGGCCAGAGAATGTCCTCTGTAGAGGTCTTGTCTGGGTTAACATGGACAAAATAAATGAAAATAATATGAACAAGTCAACATGTCAATCAAGAAGATAACTTACTAATGTATATAGTATTAAGTTGACACAGGGTATAGGTCTGATATCCAGAGAGGTAGTCCTGGGTTACTCAAAACACAGATTAAACATGCAGTGAAAGCACTGGTAAAGATGAGTCACCAAAAAAATGAGGGAAGGCATTTTGGGAAAGACATAATATCTGAGAGTTTAAAAATTAGATATAATATGAGAAATCAGAACTTTCTTGGACCTCCTTATACTTACTTTATGTTTTAATATTGTTTTTAGTCTGAATTACATACACTTTCAATGCTTAGGCATTCTAAAAGTCTTATTCCAGCCCTGTTGAGAGGACATGTTGGAAAGTTTCGGCTTGGATTTGTTTTAATAAAAGAAAAAAAATTAGAGGTCAAAACCCATGACTTCGTTAAAGGACACAGCAAATATGTTTGTGTTATTTTATTTAAAATATTTTTCTATTTTCTAAATAGCTTTGGCATAAAAAATATATAAACACAAATGATTTAATTTTTAAAAGTGCATGTTACAGACTTCACAAAGAGCAAATGTGTAATGGAATAAGAGATTAGGAACAGAAACCCACTGACTGAGTTGCAGAGGGCCTGTACTATTTCATGCCTTTGTTTAGAATCAAGGCTATAGGTATAGTTAAGGCTCTCCTAACATATCAAGAGGTCCTCCTATGATACCACGTCACTATCTTTTGAGGGATTCAGAAGAATGATAAGAGATCTAGGAACATATTCTGAGTCACCTTGTAAAGAACAATAATAATGACAGCTAACATTTACTAGGCAGTAAAATGTTCTAGATACTACATTAAGGACTTCTTTGATCATCTCAATTCTTTTAACAATCTCATATATTAATTTCTATTATCTCAAAACTCAGACTCTGCGCACTTAGAATAATTTGCTTAAGGTCATGTGGTAGGGCTGAAATTAGAAGCAAATCTGTCTGAGTCCAAGTCTGCCATTTTAACCACCATGTTATACTGAGGAAAGGGTAAGCCTGTGCCTTTGAGGCAATTATCACCTTTAATATCAGAATGTCTTCTTTGACTGAAGGACAAAAACCAGCTGGGTTATTTTCACCAACTCTGCAGCAAATGTCTTGCAGTTACCACATTATTAAAGCTGTATGATATGTTGACATAACCAAGAAGGTAATTACAATAGAATTCTAAAGTGTTTTATAAATTTCTAACTATCATAGAAAGAACTGCAAATTGAAATGTAGTAGTTCCTGTTTTAGTCAGCATATTATGGAAACTTTAATAATTCAATTACATATTTAGGTACCTCCAGAGATGTTACAGTAAAAAGTGTTTTAAGAAAAAAGAAGGCATCATTCTGACAGAAAACAATTTTTAACTTTTTCTCTTACATCATCCAACTCATGATAAAAAGATATTTTATGTTACTGGAAAAAACACTATAATAGTACCATTAAATACATAGATTATAAGAAAAAAAAAAAGACTCCAAATAAACAACAACAGAAAAGAATGAGAGGAGGGAAGAGGATCAGAGTTTCTCAGAGAAGTCATCTTTTCTTGTGTGTCTGAGAAACTAAAATGAGTCAAAGACTGTAAATTGAATTATTCCAGTCCCAAGGGCAAAGAGGTAAGAGAATTTGGTAACTTAAGATTAAAAAAAAAGACTTACCTTTAGGAGAGCCAAAGCTACATGAAAGATTATGTTCAAACCCTGAAATAGAAAAAGAAAGTGAAAATTAGTAGTGCCACATATACCACGATTTTATTATTTCCCCAAGACTTCCATATATCTTTAATAAAATTCCTAATTGCTTTCATCTTCACAAACAATAACTAAACTATGAGTTTTTTTTTTAAGGCGTTTTCTTTCCCTGAGTGGCTTGTTGTAAATTTTAGGTGCTATTTAATCAATGTTCACATAAAATTGTTTTTACAATAAGTTATTTCCCTTCCATCAATTTCTGGATTATTTGCATGTGCCTAAGTCTTGTGAAAGTCAATTCCTTGCTCAAGCTGGCATAATGATGCAGAAATCTAAAATTATTAATTGAAATTCCTAACCCTAATCCGGACATCTCGGTGTTACAGTTAAACTACAAGTAGCAGAGAGAATAAAATAAAACAAAACAAGGCAATGTTGCCGATAAGTGGGACAGATTGTGTACTGGAGGCTTTAAGTATCACACTGCATTTCCACTACTGTTCTTACTGTTTTCTTATTTGTTTTAGTGATTGCTTTCAAGTATTATTCGTATAACTAGAAGTGGTCATTAGGGGCTATCTGCCAGACTTCCTTTTCTTTCTGAAAACCATAGCAATATTTCTTTAGAAATAAACAAATTAAATTGTTCCTGAAGAAGCCATTCTAGAACTGAATTTTGACCTCTGGGTTCTGCCCAATTGCTCTGAAGAGATGCTGAGTTATTAAATTCAAAAGATAGAGAATCTTATATGATAAAGATAACAATCAGAAATAAGTTTGCTACAAAATGTGCTGTTTCCTTGCCACGCAATTCATCATACATAAGAAGAAAGATATTTCAAGTATGAGTTGGCATAAGACCCGTAAGTCCAGGGTCTATTTCACGTGCCCTCTTCATCATAGTCACTGATACACTCTGGCTGGCTTTTGGATATGGAGCTGTACCAAATGTACTACCCAAAAAGCTTACAATAAACCATGCTTTTTCTGTTTCTGAAATAACTCCAGAAGCAAGGATTAGGCCCAGATATTTAGAGTGTATTCCTGTTATGATTTGCTAACATAACCTTTCACATTCAGCTACCAGAAATATGACATAATGATGGAAGGAATGAATGATAAACACAAATATTCAGTTGGTTAAAATATAAACCAAATATTTTTAGTTTTGGGTTTACTCAGTTAATTCTTTAAGAAACCAAAAGAAGTACGAAATAAGTATAATCAGGCCAGGAGATAAAAACAAATGAACGCAGTTCATAACCATACTAAGAAATTATCCTAGACTGGTTTTGATCATAATTTGCCAACTAGAGAAAAGAAAGACTATTACAGATTTTAAAATGTGGGTTACAATTAAGCAAAATTTGCTTTCTGAATCAAAATTTGACTTCTTACCCACTAGCTGCTGCCCACCTGCCAAAACTTAAAGGCCAATATAAAAAAGACCTACTGCCCTATTCTCCAACTCTGTCCACCACCACCACATCACAACTGCTAGGCAACAGTGAATTCTCACAACCTGAGTGCTTATCAGCTTGCCATCAGAACCTGATCCACTATTTCTCTGGTTCTTGTTTTTCCAGGCACTGCTCAAAATGTAAACCCCTCTCATCTTTGTTTTCTCATCTTCATAATGCTCTGGTCCTTTATCCTAAGCCAGTTTCCTACTCCTCCTGTCCTTCCCAAATCCCTTCACGGTAGCCTTTGGAAACTCCACTCCATGTTCAGCTATCTTGGCTGTATTCTTAACCTCCCTGTCAAACATTCCCCCCAAATTCCTAATATTCACAGGAATAGTGAAATTTCATTGATTCTTATAACAACCTATAAAATGATTCTCATTTTTTAGAGTATGAATGTGACTAGCCCAATATTATACATGTAAAAACCAAAAAGAAAATTCTAAGCCCTCCAACTGACTAAATGGAGGACCAAAGGGACCCAACTAAACCTGAAAAAATTGTTCAGAACATGACAGCAAGGCGGAATCAGGCATGCCTCATTATACCCACCTCCCTTTGGAGTTCAGGCACACAACTGACCAGCATTAACATTAAAAGAGAGATCCTAAGACAGACAGAAAAGACCCTGTAGCAATAAGATACCAAATTCCAACCTGACGCTAAGTATAGCATCACGTGGCAGATAGCAGGGCCCTGAAAGAAACCAAACTGTTTTATCCCAAAATAGATTCTTTAACATATTTTGAAATGGTTCTAAAAAGCTATCTCTTGTGGGGAAAATTTACATTCTATAGAGGATTCCCTTCTCTTTCCAGGTCATTTTATGATCCTGAAGACAGATTGGCTGAGAGTCTAGAACCTTTTAAGGATCTCTAAAGGAAACATTTGCCATTTATTGCCTCTGGGAGTGGTTACTTAGGAGACTATAAGAACCCCAGTCTTTACAACCCCTTATCTTAACCAGACACTCCTTTCTATTGATTCCAGGTTTTTAGATAATAACAACTCTTTCAACCAATTGCCAATCAGGAAATCTTTGCCAACCTGGGCAACAAAGTGAGACCCCCTCTCTACAAGAAAGTAAAAAAAAAATTAGCCAGGTGTGATGGTGCACACCTGTGGTCCCAGCTTCATGGGAGGCTGGGGCAGGAGGAATGCTTGAACTGAGGAGGTTGAGCTGCAGTGAGTCAAGATCACACCATTGCACACCAGCCTAGATGACAGAGCAAGATCCTGTCTCAAAAAACAAACAAACAAACAAAGAAAAAGAAAAGATAACATTTTTTAATCCACCTGTGATCTGGAAGCCCCAGCTTTGAGTTGTCCTGCCTTACTGCACTGAATGAATGTATGCTTCACATCACATGTATTGACTGATGTCGTTTTTGTTTTTTGAGACAGAGTATTGCTCTGTCACCCAGGCTGGAGTGCAGTGGTGCAATCTTGGCTCACTGCAACCTCCACTTCCCAGGTTCAGGCGATTCTTATGCCTCAGCCTCCAGTGTAGCTGGGGCTACAGGCTCTGCCACCACACCTGGCTAACTTTTGTATTTTTAGTAGAGCCGGGGTTTCACCATTTTGGCCAGGCTAGTCTCAAACTCCTGACCTCAAGTGATCCACGGGTCTTGGCCTCCCAAAGTGCCGGGATTACATGTGTGAGCCACAGCACCCGGCCTGATGTCTTTTTTTATTTTTATTTTTAGAAGAATCTCGTTCTGTCACCCAGGCTGGAGTACAGTGGCACAATCAGAGCTCACTGCACCCTTGATGTTTTGAACTCAAGTAATCTTTGCACATCAGCTTCCCAAGTAGCTGGAACTACAGGCATGTGCCACCACACCCACATAATTTTTTTTTTTTTTTTGGTAGAGAGGGTTTCACTATATTGCCAAGCTATTCTTGAACTCCTGGTCTCGAGCAACCCTCTGCCTCAGCCTCCCAAAGTGCTAGGATTAAGGGCTCGGCAATGGATTAATATCTTATGTTTCCCTAAAACATATAAAACCAATCTGAAACCCAATCACCTTGTGCACATGTTCTCAGGACCTCCTGAGGCTGTGTCATGGATCATAGTCTATAACTTGGCAAAATAAACCTCTAAATTGAATGAAACCCGTCTCAGATGCTTTTTAGTTTACATATATGTTTAGTCAGGCTAGAATCACCCCCTCAAGCCACCTGATGTCTAGTCTAGTGAGATTTTCTCACACAGTGCTGGTATAATGTGCATAGTAAATGCTTATTTGAAGACTGAATGATTAAACTACAGTAGATTTCCCAAATTTTCTGGGGTTGATTTATTTCCCTGTGGACCCAACTAGACCAATTTACAGAATTATCATCAAATTACAGTAAGAACCCCTTTCTTCAATTATCTCAAAATCAAACAATTAGACAACCAAGCTGTGCAAAACACAAAGAACTTACAAGCAAAAATTAAATAAAGATCTCTAAATAGCCAAAACGGCTCTCACAAACACCAAGAGAAATCTTTGCTCAACTTTTTATTCTATACATACTTCCAGTTAGTTTGGTGATATGATTTTGAAGTTTGTAGATATTAGAAGTAGCAAACCACAAGATAAAGTATGTGCCAGATGGGATCAGGGATAGATAGCCTATAGTGACAGTTGTCAGAATTAAAATATCAGATCTCACAGAAATAGAAGATTAAAAAAAAAAAAAAAGATAAAATGCATAGCTCTCCGGGTCCACTTGGGGGAGCCAATAATCTTCAATAGTAACTACTGTTAATTATCACTATTAGTAATGACAATCCAGCAGGATTAATGAATGCTTATATCATGTTATAATACTGTGCTTAAGAAGGGAGGTGAGTGTGTGTTTTAAATAAAAAGTAGATAATGATGTTTTGAAGTTTGGGAAGCTAAAGAGGAAACTTTCAGTTACCAGAAAAATTTATATATGTAAATTATTTAAACAAGTTCAGAAGAATAAGGTATTATATATCTGCTTATATGAAGCTCTAGACATTAACCTATAAAAATAAAGACTTCATAAGCCTTGAACTAAAGTAAAACAGAGTGGCTTGACAATGCAAACAAATACACTTTAAGACATTTGAGTTGACAGAATTCAGAAAAGAACTTTTTATTCTATCAGGTTTTTTTTTTTTTTTTTAAGAGATAGAGTTTTACTCTGTCACACAGGCTGGAGTGCAGGGGTGTGATCACCACTCGCTGCAGCCTCAACCTCCCAGGCTCAAGCAATTCTCTCAACTCAGCTTCCAAGTAGCTGGGACTACATGTGTGTACCACCATACCTGGCTAATTTTTAACTTTTTTTGTAGAGATGAGGTATCCCTATGTTGCCCAAGCTGGTCTCCAATTCCTGGGCTCAAGTGATCCTTCTGCCTTGGCCTCATAAAATGCTGGGATTATAGGCATGAGACACCACACTTAGCCTTGAAATGTATTTTTAAAAGCAAAAGATGTCATACATTTTCAAGATGCCTCCCATTTTTAGGACTATGTAATCCCCAGCAATTTGTTTGTTCTTAAGGGGAAAACATGTACCTAGTAGAAGTCAAAGGGCTAAAAGTTTGGAGAATTATTAAGAGTAAAAAATAAGTAAACATGTTATGGCCACATCATTTATAGTACAAGGTCTAACTCCAAATGCAAAATAATAACCAACATCTACTGAGTATTTTGTATGTGCCAAGATATGAATGAATTACATTAAAGGCATGTCCTTATTTCATCCCACAACCACCTAAAATTCCATTTTATATACAAGGAAATCAAGATTTAAAGAAATCAAAGTAACTTTCCTAAGTCCAACACCTAATAAGTGCAGATCTAGGATTTTAACCTAAGCAGCCTAATTCCAAAAGTGATACTCTAAACAATTAAGTTAGAGAAGATGATTCAATGAATATATGAATGAATGAATACATCTCTTATTTGGATATTATTTAATGTGTCCTCTACTTCCTAAAGGATTAAAGCAATTCTTTCAATTTAAAGGCAGGTAAATTTTGAGAGCAGAGAGTAAAAAGATAACAAACAGGTGACTTCTACCAGAACTAAATTCTATTATTTGTTTCCACATTGAAAACACTTACAAAAAGTAGCTGACTGCTTGCAGTATATGAGGCAACAAAAACCCAGCTTGTTGTGGGAAGAAAGGGTCACCACCTTCCTCTAATGACAACTGATTGAGATCAGCCTTGTATGCATGAAGAAGTAGCTTTTTAACTGATTTGGATACTGCTATTTCAAAATTCAATGACATTCTGGCAACATCTTTGCTTTAAAGAACACCTACAAGTAATTGCCCCAAATTGAATAATTGCTCCAAAGTGCAGATCGTGGTGTTCTCGGGTAGGCCAAGGATTAAGCACCCACAGTCTTGCATAAAATAACGGCTGACAGTAGAGCACCCACTGAAACAAAGACATCGAACATTTTGGCTCTGATAAGCAGGCAATCGTGGGTTCAGAGGGAGCTGACAGATTGCGTGAGAAGCTGTCAAAAACTTAAGTTGACAGCACTGAGAACAAATGCTGAAAAGGTAGTGTCAAAAAGTACCAAGTATGCATCAGCACCTGGGTTCTTAGGAATGAAAATAAAAGGGAAATATGGAAATCCTAACAACAAGTCAGTAACCCAAATTACCAAATTATCAAACCAAAAATGGCCAAAGTAAATGGAGCAGGTTCACAGACAAAGCTAGAAGAAATGGGGTTCTGTCCTTTCTGACCCATCCAGAAGAAAACATACCACCCTAGGAAGAGATAATGACTAAATGAGATAGCATACATCAAATAAACTGAGTATTTGGTAAATATTCAATAAACATTAGCAATTATTATTAGGTTCATGTATTCGTTGCCTAATATATCCAGTATTTTATATTTTTCACTTAATTCTCTCAGTAACTCTATGGCATATGTGTTATTGCCACCATTTTAGAGATGACTAAACTGAAGCTCAGAGACAGAACCCTGTTAGTAAATGGTAAAGCCAGGCTATAACTCAGGTCTTTCAGACTAAAGCAAATCCATGCTTTTTCCCACTAATTCCATATTGAGTGCTAACTCAGTGAGGCTTTGGTTAGATATCTGTGGTGGATTCAAGAATCCCAATTCTTTGATGCTTCTCCCATTGAGAGTTAAGGTCTCTGTTCTCTCATTTCAACCTGGGCAGACTATGGTACTGCTTTTGCCAGTAGAATATGGTGGAAGTGGTGCCATGCTAGTTTATGTGCCCAGTCCTTGAGATATTGACAGCTTTCATGTCCAGTCTCTTGGAACACTCACTCTTAGAAGCCAGCTACCATATAAGAAGTGCAATTATACTTACACCCCCTTGCTCTCTAAGTAACCAAGCAATCACAAGAAGGCCTGGAGGACCAGATATCATCAGTAAAGAAGAAAGACCAAGAATCACCAAAGTGGTAGATATGTGAGTAAAGAAGTCATCTGGAAGTGAATCAGGTGGTCCAGCCAATGCCAAGTGGATCAGAGATGAACCACATAGCTGAATTCCAACATTTCTGACTCATGAGATTGTAAGAAAATAAATGATTGCTTTTAATTATTTTTTTCACTTGGAAATAATTTCAGATTTAGAAAAAATTTGCAAAAACAGTACCAAGAAGTTCTACATATCCTTTACTCAGTTTCACCCAAACATTAACATCTTACATAACCACAGTATAATGATCAAAACCAAGAAACTATTATTTTTATCAAATGCCCCACTAATGCCCTTTTTCTGGTCCAGGATGCAATTCTGGATTATATATTGAATTTGGTTGTCATGTCTCCTTAGTTTCCTTTCATATGGGACCGTTTTCAGCCTTTATTTTTCATGACCTTGATGCTTTGGAAGAGTATCGGCCAGTTATTTTATAAAATGTCTCTCAATTCGCTATGTCTGCTGGTTCCTTATGATTAAAGTCAGAATATGTATTTTTGGCACAAATACCACAGAAGTGATGATGGGCCCTTCTCAGTGCATCCTTTTATTATTATTATTATACTTTATGTTCTAGGGAACATGTGCACAACATGCAGGTTTGCTACATATGTATACATGTGCCATGTTGATGTGCTGCACCCATTAACTCATCATTTACATTAGGTATATCTCCTAATGCTATCCCTTCCCCCTCCCCCGACCCCACAGCAGGCCCCGGTGTGTGATGTTCCTGTTCCTGTGTCTAAGTGATCTCATTGTTCAATTCCCACCTAGGAGTGAGAACATGTGGTGTTTGGTTTTCTGTCTTGCGATAGTTTGCTGCTTCTCAGTGCATTCTATCAGGAGGTTACATAACATCACTATATGTCTCGCTATAAAAATCATTGTCTTTTTAAAGTCACTCGGTTTTCATGTAGCTTGTTATATATTACAGGTAATCAAAAGAAAATCCCTTTGACTTCTCTTTGATAAATTTCTTGCTGCTATGATCTATAAAGCAATGCATTGTTTCAAAGAAAGTAGTGAAAGTGACAGATAATTAACAGGCAAAAAGAAATAAGTTAATACTAGCTGCTCTTAAATATAGGTTCTACAGCAAGAATATTTAGAATATTAGCCAAAAATTCTTTTACTTTATTCTGCTTCTCATGTTTTAAGCTGTTTATTTTAGGATGGCTAATGGTGCTTGACGGGGTAACGAAATAAAACAATGTGAAGTTTGGGTTTTTGTTCTGAATGTCCACTAGAGGTCAGGATTACAGCACTGAAAATCAATCGCTTTTTTTTTTTTTTTTTTTTAAGGATTTCACAGACCAACATAGTAGCCTTGTATACAAATTAAGACATGCTGTTTTACCTAGGTAATACCATTCAGGACATAGGCATGGGCAAGGACTTCATGTCTAAAACACCAAAAGCAACGGCAACAAAAGCCAAAATTGACAAATGGGATCTAATTAAACTAAAGAGCTTCTGCACAGCAAAAGAAACTACCATCAGAGTGAACAGGCAACCTACAGAATGGGAGAAAGTTTTTGCAATCTACTCATCTGACAAAGGGCTAATATCCAGAACCTACAAAGAACTCAAACAAATTTACAAGAAAAAAACAAACAACCCCATCAAAAAGTGGGCAAGGGATATGAACAGACACTTCTCAAAAGAAGACATGCATACAGCCAACAGACACATGAAAAAATGCTCGTCATCACTGGCCATCAGAGAAATGCAAATCATAACCACAATGAGATAACATATCACACCAGTTAGAATGGCAATCATTGAAAAGTCAGGAAACAACAGGTGCTGGAGAGGTTGTGGAGAAATAGGAACACTTTTACACTGTTGGTGGGATTGTAAACTAGTTCAACCATTATGGAAAACAGTATGGCGATTCCTCAAGGATCTAGAACTAGAAGTACCATATGAGCCAGCCATCCCATTACTGGGTATATACCCAAAGGATTATAAATCATGCTGCTATAAAGACACATGCACACGTATGTTTATTGTGGCACTATTCACAATAGCAAAGACTTGGAATCAACCCAAATGTCCATCTGTGACAGACTGGATTAAGAAAATGTGGCACATATACACCATGGAATACTATGCAGCCATAAAAAAGGATGAGTTTGCGTCCTTTGTAGGGACATGGATGCAGCTGGAAACCATCATTCTCAGCAAACTATCGCAAGAACAGAAAACCAAACACCGCATGTTCTCACTCATAGGTGGGAACTGAACAATGAGATCACTTGGACTCGGGAAGGGGAATATCACACACCGGAGCCTATTATGGGGAGGGGGGAGGGGGGAGGGATTGCATTGGGAGTTATACCTGATGTAAAGGACGAGTTGATGGGTGCTGACGAGTTGATGGCTACAGTACACCAACATGGCACAAGTATACATATGTAACAAACCTGCACGTTATGCACATGTACCCTAGAACTTAAAGTATAAAAAAAAAAAACCAGACATGCTGTTTTAAAACCCTCCTGGCTAAGTCCTCCCTTATTTTTACTATTAACTTACTAACATATACCAAAAAAAGGATGATTCCCACCCTTCCTTTCCTCCAACTTAATTATATATTTTCCATTTTATTATAGAGTTATTTGTTACACTTTTTCTTCATAAATGACTAGTGAATGAGAAAGAGTTCAAGAATGGGTAGGGATGAGAAATAAGTTTAACATGAATGCATCTGTTTAGTCATAAGTAATTTTAAAATATTTTCTTGTTACTTGTTTGTACAGATTCAGTAGTAAAATATCTACAAAGTCTAAAAGTCTTTATCATAGGTAACTCTGAGATTTTTTTAAAAAAACATAGTTTTGCTATTACTTATTTATTCATTTATTTTAAACTGTTATTTTAGGTTCAAAGGTATATGTTCAGCTTTGTTATGCAGGTAAACTTGTGTCATGGGGGTTTGTTGAACAGGGAAAGAATATTTAGAGGTTTGTGACATCTGAATTAGATAAAACTTTCAGAAACAAGGCAGGTAAAATGAGATAATGAAATCAAATTAGAGGTTTTAACATGTGTTTCAAACTGACCCAACAGTCCAATAGATAGTTTTTTGGATGAACATAGAAATTGACCTTTTTGGTCTTGAAGCTTGAATCTTAACATTTGTTTTATCTGATTCCTTACTCAACAAAGAACTTTCAGGTCTCTCAAAAAAAAAGTAGGGAAGAACTGAAACTCACCAGATCACCATATCCAGACAATGAGATAACGGCCCCTCATTCATCTTAATTGCTTCCTTGCCCCTCCCTAGTTCCTGTTTCTTACACATTGTTATATCTCTTCCCTGCTATATAAATCCCTAGTTTTAGTTTGTCAGGGAGACGGATTTGAGACTGAGCTCCCACCTCATCTCGTCTGCTGCAGCCCCCAGTTAAAGCCTTCTTCCTTGGCAATAATCGTCATCTTAATCATTGGCTTTCCGTGCTGTGAGCAGCAGGACCTAGACTGAACCCCTGGTGTTGTGGTATATTCATCAAATCTGTATGTCAAGCATTTTGAGGACATTTACAAAGATGCATAAGTCATCCCTACACTCAAAGGACTCCCAGATTAGGATAGCAGATAAAAATATAAACAGAAAACACACCACCCAGGGAATGATGGGGAGGTATGACCTGAACATTAGAGCACTGAAGTATTGCTATAAAGTCCCTATACACATGTTCCATTGGCCACTGAACATTGGCATTCACCTTTCTGTTCTCCTCAAATTCTCTTAAGTCATGATATACATCGGATTATATTGTTTTCCAGTTACAGTTATCAGTCAACCATCCCAGGCTGCAGGGATGCTTTTGATACTCTTGATAATGACAAAGGACTTCTTATAAATTACCATTGGCTGATCTTGACCTTCTCCTTCCACCAGGCTTCTGCCAGTTTTCCATTAACCCAATCCATCCAGAAATCATTTGCTAGAGTTCTTGTGCTCATACCCCTTTTCTTTCTTTGTTTTTCTTTTTTTGAGATGAAGTCTTGCTCTGTTGCTCAGGCTGGAGTGCAGTGGTGCAATCTCAGCTCACTGCAACCTCCGCCTCCTGGGCTTAAGCTAATCTCCTGCCTCAGCCTCTCGAGTAGCTGGGATTACAGGTGTGCACCACTATGCTCAGCTAATTTTTGTACTTTTAGTAGAGATGGGTTTCACCACATTAGTCAGGCTGGTCTTGAACTCCTGACCTCAAGTGATCCACTCGCCTCGGCCTCCTAAAGTGCTGGGATTACAGGCTGAGCCACCGTACTGGGTCCCCTTTTCTTTCTTTTTTTCTTCTTCTTTCTTCTTTCTTCTTCTTCTTATTTTGAAACACGGTCTTGCTCTGTCACTCAGGCTGGAGTGTAGTGGTGCTATCATGGCTCACCACAGCCTCAACCTTCCAGGCTCAAGCAATCCTCCCACCTCAGCCTCCCAAGTAGCTGGGTCTACAGGTGCACGCCACTATGCCTAGTTAATTTTTCTATATATATATATTTTAATAGAGACAGGCTTTTGCCATGTTGCCCAGGCTGGTCTCAAACTCCCCACTTAAAAAAAAATCTATAAAAATGCCACAACATGGTATAAAAGTAGGCACATAGACCAGTAGAACAGAACAGAGAACTCAGAAATAAAGCTACATAGTTACAGCCAACTGATCTTGAACAAAGCCAACAAGAACTTACACTGGGGGTCAGGTACAGTGGCTCACACCTGTAATCCTAACGCTTTGGAAGGCTGAGGCAGGAGGACTGCTTGAACCCAGGAGTTCAAAACCAGCCTGGGCAACAGAGCGAGACCCCATCTCTACAAAAAATAAAAAAACTAGTCAGGTGTGGCAGCGAATGCCTGTAGTCCGAGCTACTTGGCTGGGTGAGGCGGGGGATCGTCTGGGCCCATAAGGTTGAGGCTGCAGTGAGCTGTGATCATGCCCCTGCACTCCAGCCTAGGTGACAAGGCAAGACTCTGTCTCAAAACAAAAACAAAAACAAAAACAAACAACAAAATCTTACACTGGGGAAAGGATAACTTCTTCAATAAACGGTGCTAGGAAAATTGTATAGCCACACGCAGAAGAATGAAACTGAAACTGGACCATTATCTCACCATATACAAAAATCAATTCAAAGTAGATTAAAGACTTAAAAGTAAAACCTGAAACTAAAGAAATATTAGAAGAAAAAATCTAAAGAACCTTCTCCTGGTTGTTGGTTTAGGTAAAGAATTTGTGACAAAGGCCTCAAAAGATCAGGCAACAAAACCAAAAATAAGTGATAGGGACTTTATTAAACTAAAAAGCTCCCACACAGAAAAACAAAACAAAACAAAACAAAACTCAACAGAGTGAAGAGATAACCTGTAGAGTGGGATAAAATATTGGCAAATTATTTATCCAACAGGGACTAATATCTAGAACAGATAAGGAACTCAACTCAACAGGAAAAAGACAAATAATCCCATTCATATTTGGGCAAAGGATATGAATAGACATTTCTCAAAAGAAGAAATACAAACAGCCAACAGGTATATGAAAAAATGCTTAACCTCATGAATCATCACAGAAATGCAAATCAAAACCACAATGAGATAGCAGACCTCAGCCAGAATCTCTATTATTAAAAAAGACAAAAAGTAACCAGATGTCGACAAGGAAGTGAAGAAAAGGGAACTCATATACACTGTCGGTGGGAATGTAAACTAGTACAGCCACTATGGAAAACGGTATGGAGATTTCTTAAAAAACTAAAAGTATAATTACCATTTGACCCAGCAATGCCACTACAGGGAATCTACTCAAAGAAAAAGAAGTCAATATATCAAAGAACTCACAGTCAAATATACAGTTAGGAGGCTTTAAAACACTCAAGAAATGGTATGTAATTTTGCCTGGAAACAGTTGATGAATTGAGCAAGAGGCTGTACAGACACTGACACACCAGGAAATGCTATGCATAGTAAACTCTCATCCCTCCAAGGGGTGAAGTCCTAGGTTTATATCATGCTTGGAAACCAGTAATCAGTGTATTCATTTTCCGGGACCCTTTCTCTTCTGTCCTCATCCATTTATGTATAGGTAAATGTTAGTGAAGTTTAAACACTAGGGAAAGCAGAGACAGAAGTGATTTAAGAGAAAAACATTGAAAAACAGTACACAAGAGAGGGTTTGTAAAGTTAAATCATATAAACAACTCCACTGCTACCAACCATGTCTCTGTGAAGATGTAAGAAGGATGTTACTAATTATATGAACTCACAATTTAAAAAAATCACCAGCAGGGGCAACTCCACCCTTTCCTCTACCTTTTTCCCCCTGCCACCTAAAGACACTAGCAGCCTGGTACACATAAAAACACAGAGTGAACTTTAAGAATCATAATGATATACCCTGAGGATCACTAAGGAGCCTAAGTTTCTCTCTGCCTTTCAGGGGATCTAGCATCTTTCTGCCAAGAAGTACAAAAGACTAAACATACCACTTCACAGTAGCTATTGCGTGGTAAATCTTAATTGCTATGCTACCATCTGTATAACACTTTACTGCACAGAACTTTTGAGTATACAGTTTCATTCAACTGTAAAAATATTAATCAGGCATATAGGCCATTATTAATTACCTCCATTTTACAATGCAAGCTTAAATATGTTAGATGATTTACCTCAGTTCACAGAATTAAGACTGGAATGACAAGTTTCCTGATTATAATTCAGTTCTCTTTCCATTAGACCATTGGCTCTTAACCATGGCTGCTTATTAAAATCACCTGGGGAGCTTTTATAACACACAGAGGCAGGAGATCCATCTTAGGTCAAATAAATAGAAATTTCTCAGGAGTAGAATGCAGTCACTTGTATTTTTAAGAACTTCCCGGGAGTTTCTAGTATGAAACCAGACTGAGAACTGAGCATTACCAAGTTTTCAAGCCAATTATTCATTAGAATCACCCAGGAAGCTTTAATAATATCCCAAAGTTTAATTTAACTGATCTGGGGGAGGGCCCAGACTCTCCAGGTGATTCTAATACCCAGCTAAGTGTAGCAATCACAGCATAACACCTCTAACAAGCACATCTAAAAATTCTTTAACTTAAAATCTCCTTACAGTTTTAGTATTTAAAATGTTTCTAAAGGTCGGCCGGGCGCGGTGGCTCAAGCCTGTAATCCCAGCACTTTGGGAGGCCGAGACGGGCGGATCACGAGGTCAGGAGATCGAGACCATCCTGGCTAACACGGTGAAACACCGTCTCTACTAAAAATACAAAAAACTAGCCAGGCAAGGTGGCGGGCGCCTGTAGTCCCAGCTACTCCGGAGGCTGAGGCAGGAGAATGGCGTAAACCCGGGAGGCGGCGCTTGCAGTGAGCTGAGATCCGGCCACTGCACTCCAGCCCGGGCGACAGAGCAAGACTCCGTCTCAAAAAAAAAAAAAAAAAAAATGTTTCTAAAGGTCACTTGTATAATTACTAAAAATAATGTGAATTTTAGATTAATTCATTAAGGGGTATATAATTTAGCAGAAAATGATAACAGCAGAAGGAACTAATATATTTTTAAAAATAAGACTGATATTCATCTGTACTTAGAGGAGTGTATGGCTTCTTTTAATTGAGGTGGGGCAAATGAAGATATTACACCTCTCTGGAACCTGTTAACGCAGATCATGGAACATTATCAAAATGTAACATACTAAATTCCCTAATAAATAGTTAGGAAATAGCTTTCAGGTAATATTCATGTAGGTAATAATACAGTAAGAAAAGGTAATTGATGTTTCCCACAGTGAGTAAACTAGTACATTAGATCTTATTTGAATCACGCAAAAAATCTCCTAAAGTATCTAATTTATTAAGGTAATATTACATGGTATATATTTGAAAATGAATATATATCACAAAAATGAATATTAAAGTTGGGATACACTGTAAGCTAGTCTTTATATTCTCCAATCATTTGCCAGCAGCAAAAAATGATGAGTGACCACTTTGAAAGTTGTTGAAAATAGGTTATTTGTATCAAATTTCAAAAGTGTCTTCATTGATTTATGCCTGTGTGCATGTAGGTACACATGTGCATACAGGTGGTATTTCATTTTAATAGGGAGTTACACAACACATTACTTGAAAAGCTACAGGAAGTGTAATGAGTTAAGCTTAATAAATATGTGATAAAAGTTTGAAAGATTAATGGTGGAAAAAACCCCAGCATATGATGAAAGCTAAACAACAAAAAAATTCAACTCAGCAGATTAATTTTATGAAACTGGTGACAGAAGAGATTTCAGAGAAAACAAGCTATCAATATTGTTTAGTTAAAAAATTCCATTGTCCTACTACTGGGTATGTAGCCAAAGGAAAAGAAATCAGTGTATCAACAAGATACCTGCACTCACATGTTTATTGCAGCACTATTCATGATAGTAAAGATATGAAATCAATCTAAGTGTCCATTAACGGATGGATGTGTAAAGCAAATGTAGTATATACACACAATGGAATACTATTCAGCAATAAAAAAAGAATAAAATGTCATTTGCAGCAACACAGATGAAACTGGAGGTCATTATGTTAACTAAAATAAGCCAGGCACAGAAACACAATTATGTTCTCACCTATATGTAGGAGGTTAAAAAGTTGATCTCATGGAGATAGACAACGGAATGACAGGGCTGGATGTGGTGGCTCTCACCTGTAATCCCAGGACTTTGGGAGGGCAAGGTGGAAGCATTGCTTGATTTCAGGAGTTCAAGACCAGCCTGGGCAACACATTATTAAAAATAAATTTTTTGTTTTGTTTTGTGTTTTGAGACAGTCTCACTCTGTCGCCCAGGCTGGGGTGTGGTGGCATGATCTCAGCTCACTGAAGCCTCCACCTCCCAGATTCAAGCAATTCTCCTGCCTTAGCCTCCCAAGTAGCTGGGATTACAGGCGCCCATCACCACGCTGGCTAATTTTCGTATTTTTAGTGGAGACAGGGTTTTGTCACGTTGGCCAGACTGGTCTTGAACTCCTGACCTCAGGTGATCTGTCCGTTTTGGCCTCCCAAAGTGCTAGGATTACAGGTGTGAGCCACTGTGCCTGGCCAAATTTTTTAAAAAATTAGCTGGGCATAGTGGTGTACACCTGCAGTCCTGGCCATTCAGGAAACTGAGGTAGGAGATCGCTTAAACCCAGGAGGTTGGGACTGAAGTGAGTTATGATCATGCCACTGTACTCCAGCCTAGGTGACAGAGTGAGATCCGGTCTCGAAAAGAAAAAAGAGAGAGAGAGAGAGAATAGAATGATAGATACCAGCGGCTAGGAAGGGTAGTGGGTAGGGGAATGGAGAGAGCTTGGCTAATAGGTACAAACATACAGTTAGATAGAAGATAAAAGTTTTAATGTTCGATAGCAGAGTAGTATGACTATAAGTAGCTAGAAGAAAGGACTTGAAATGTCCCCAGACACAGAAAAGATACATACTCAAGGTGATGGATACCCCAAATACCCTAACTTGATCATTACACATTCTATGCATGTAACAAATACTCATATGTACTCCATATATAGGCAAAATATTATATGTCAATAAAAAGGTTCCATTGAAAATCAATGTTTGCTCATAAATTATAAGTTATGTCCACAAATTTGAACATAAATATATATTACTTGGTTCCCTAGAAACTACATTCCTTACTAGAAGAGCCAAAAATACATGCTTTTGTAACTACTATTAATTTCTTACTATAATCTGAAAATGTAAAATGTTTATAAAACACAACACAAATGATATAAACTCTTTTTTTTTTTTTTTTTTTGAGACGGAGTCTTGCTCTGTCACCTGGGCTGGAGTGCAGTGGCCGGATCTCAGCTCACTGCAAGCTCCACCTCCCAGGTTTACGCCATTCTCCTGCCTCAGCCTCCGGAGTAGCTGGGACTACAGGTGCCCGCCACCTCGCCCGGCTAGTTTGTTGTATTTTTAGTAGAGACGGGGTTTCACCGTGGTAGCCAGGATGGTCTCGATCTCCTGACCTTGTGATCCGCCCGTCTCGGCCTCCCAAAGTGCTGGGATTACAGGCTGGAGCCACCGTGCCTGGCCATAAACTCTTAAATATAACAAAATATTCCAATTATTCTGATGAGCAATTGATTTTTCTTGAATATTAACTATATATAAGTTGGTTAAGGTCTTATTTCTATAGCTTTATGACATCCCTATTTAGGCAAAAAGCACAGTAATCATAATTTAAGAGCATAGTTTTCCTATTTGTACTTATCCATCTATACATTAGGGATATGTAAAATCTACAACTTCTAACCAGTGAATTATAATTATCCACTTTTTTAGAAAGCATAAATAAACTTCTAGTATATTTTCAGTTAAGTAATTTATCTAGCAAACCATTTTCTATTAGTAATTAGCTTTTATGGAACAAAATATCCACAACTTTGGGTACCATAAAGTATATCTAGTCATATTTAACCGTAAAATTTATTTAAACCATAAAATGGATGAGAGTGCTTGTTCCTTTATCAGGAGCCAAGCAAGAGAAAGGTACTTATCAAATGGAGGCAGATAATTAAATCACTCATGCTGAAACTTCTTTCCCAAGTAACCCTGTCCTTATATCAAGAAATTTACTGGAAATCACAGATTTCCATAGTGAGGAGGAGATGTCTCCATTTAAAAAAAGACGGAAGAATTAGTTTAGTTAATTGCTCTGAGATCTACTAAATGACAAAACAAAAACAATTTAAAAGTGAGAGCTACAAGGCAAAGAGACCTAATTAGCAAAGAACAATGTAGCAACAGTAATACAGCGGTGGCTGCAAAAATTTTATAATTATAGGGAAAGGCTCTATAAGCCCTGTGAAATTCATTCCCATTTAAACATATTATATTAAGCCTAATATTAAGCAGTCTGCAAGTTCACAGTAGAAGTTCATTAATACTATGCTATAAATCAAAAGCTTTAGAGTAGGAGTTAGAAGATCCATATCACAGTTCCATTTCTGCCACCAACTAGCTTAGTTAAGTGTCTCAACCTCTCCCATGTGTAAGATTGCTAAACAATAAATTGAGGAGTATCGGTTAAGAATAACAAAAGAGATTTGTTAAAACTTCAGATTCCTGGATCCCACCCTGGATAATTCTGATTCAGTAAGTCCAAGATGGGTATTAACATCTACTGTATTTCAGCGCCTCTCACCTCAGTCTGCAGACCCTAGAAATCACTGATTTCTATGTCATTTACAAGGTAAGAGAAGTCAAATAAGAAAAATGTAGAAATACTGGTATAGGTCAACCGAGGAGGGCCTTATACAACAAGAAGGCTTGAATTCCAATTCCTCATTTCACCATTCCTGCTACTGCCCCTGAAATTCATCGCAGTGAAACTGCTGGGGTGAAAAATCACTAGTGAAGTGTCTTTCTGATTACTTCCTGAGTGTCTTCCTATTTCTCTAACTGGGATTTAATTTCCCAGGCTCCTTGTGGCAGGGACCCCATTTCTTTCTCTCAGGTGGCCAACTGACCAGGACAGAAGCTCAGTTCAAGGTAATCACCTCCTTGAAACATCTCCTAACTTCCAGCCCCATTAAAGAGATGTATTAATGTCAGCCTATGATACCACCTAAAATGCTTGGGATGTTTGTCCCTTCCAGATCTTATGTCGAAATGTAATCCCCAACACTGAAGGTGGGACCTGGTGGGAGGTGTTTGGATCATGGAGGTGGTTCCCTCATGAAAGCCTTAGCACCTTCCCTTTGGTGATGGGTGAATTCTGGCTCTGGTAGTTCATGCAAGATCTCGTTGTTTAAAAGTGTGTGGCACATCCCCCATCTCTCTCTTTGTCCCTCTCTTGCCATGTGATATGCTGGTTCTCCTTCACCTTCTGCCATGATAGTAAGCTTCCTGAGGTTCTCACCAGGAGCTGAACACTTCTGAGTTCCCTGTGGTCATACCTGGTCCTCAGCTAGCTTCTTAGGTGACCTCATCAAGTCTTGTGGCTTTAAATACATAACATACACTAATAACTCCCAAATTAACATTTTAGCCTCAATGTCTCCTCTGAACTCCAGAATCATATATTCAACTATCTTAAGATCTCTACTTGGATGTCCTAATAGGAATCAAAAACATGTCAAAGTATGAATTCCTTATTTTCCCCATAAACCTGTTCTTCCTTCAATCTCTTCTACCTCAGTTAATGGTAAGTGCACTCCTCTAGTTGCATAAGCAAAAAATCATAGAATTATCCTTTCTTTCTCTCACAACTCACAGTTAACCTATCAGCAAATCTTTTCGGATCTACTTGCTAAACATATCCCAAATTCAACCACTTCTTACCATTCCCACTCCTCCCACCCTTACCTAAGCCATCATCACCTCCTGATCTGGATTAATACAACAGTTGCTTGGTCTCCTCACGCCTACTCTTGACCCTCCACCGCCTATTCTCCAGAGTGACTCCTTTTCTCTAGAGTGACAGTAGCCGCAGTGATCCCTTTAAGAGAGACATCAGATCCTATCATTTCTCTTCCAAATCTTGCTTTTCTTCCCCACTTAGATATTATGTTTTACCAGGTCAGAAATTTGGACTGACTGATTTCCTCAGTGTCCAGAATAGTGCTTGGCACATAGTAGTGCTAAATAAATAGTTGTCAAATGAGTGATCAAAGTACAAAAATAGGAGGGACATAAAGGGCACAGGGGGAGCCCAAAGGTAGAAAGATCAGTACTTCTTGGGTAGACTTGGAAATGTTTCACAATGCAGTAGATGCTTACAAAGCAGTTTTGCCTGAATGAGGTAGAGAAATAAATACAAATCGGTCACATTAAAGTATTGGGAGGAAAGCAGTGCAAACCAACAGCACAGCATCTGTAAAGGCAGAGAGAAACAAAGCAGCCAGAACTGCTGGTGATCTGGGAGGGATGAGACCAAGAAAGTGCATGTGAGGGATGAAGCTGGAGAGGGAGGCAGGTGTTTCACTGCTTGCTGGCTCTCCTTGACCCCTGCAACCTGCTGTATCTTGGTCCCAGCTGTTATCAGATCTAGGGATAGCTGGGCAACATAAAAGAAATTTTATTTCCCTTGAAGTCTGACCTGTTCCTCCTTTTATTCTTTTTTGGAGAGGCAATAAAGCATGGTGGTTATGAGACAGACTCAGAGCCAGCCTTCTTAGGTCTGAATCCACTTTGCATCTCCTCCTAACTATATGACTTACAGTTATTTTAACTCTCTCTACCTCAGTTTCCTTATAGACACCTCAGAGGGTGTTTTTAAAAGAATTAAACGACTTATTATATGAAAAACACTTAGAAAAGTGTCTGACACATAGTTAAGCACTATATGTCTGGACACATTATCATGTTAAAGTCCCCCAAACAGTTTATCAGATAGACCATGAAATATCACTAAACAGGACAGAGTCTGGGGAAGTGCATCCATTCATGCCTTTGGATGCCAAATCCCAACCACTGTAAACAGATATTGATAATAAGCAGAGAATTTGAGGAAAATAACCAGGAAGGCAAATATCCCTCCTGTTGTAGTGTTTACCAGCTTCACTGTGTGAATATGCCTCACACCTAACTGCTACTATTCTTTTTACTATAGTATGCCTTTACTTCCTTTTGTATTATCCTAAAAAAAAAAATAGAGTAGATAACACTTGGCTGAATTTTTCATGTTACTGAAGATGCCTTTGAAGGTATCCTTTTCAGGGAAATATTCGTAATTCCTTTGATCTGTTCTCATGCGAACTAATTTTAAATTCATTTGTTCACCTATAAATTATCTTCAAGACTCTTATAAATCATCTAAAAAATAACACTAGACAGAATTCTGTAGCATAGGTCCAAATACCACAGTCTATTATTAAAGAATTACCTAATCTACTTAGAGTATTAACTTTAAGCCCTAATGCTAAGCTAAACTATCTACTCTGGCTTTCAGCTTGAGATCAGTCATGGTTCTTTCAACCTTTACTGTCATACTTAAGTCCTCTTCTTTTAAACCAGGGTATTGGCTTAAACTACCTGTAGGGTTCCTTTCAAGTCTAACAATCCGTGATTTTTTTTTTTTTTTTTTTTGAGATGGAGTCTCGCTCTGTCTCCAGGCTGGAGTGCAGTGGTGTGATCTTGGCTCACTGCAACTTCCACCTTCTGAGTCCAAGCGATTTTCCTGCCTCAGCCTCCCAAGCTGGGACTACAAGTGTGCGCCACCACACCCAGCTAATTTTTTGTACTTTTAGTAGAGACGGGGTTTTACCATGTTGGCCAGGATGGTCTCAATCTCTTGACCTTGTGATCCTCACGCCTTGGCCTCCCAAAGTGCTGAGATTACAGGTGTGAACCACCGTACCCAGCCCATGATTCTTTATGATTCGAATATAGTAGAAAGATAGTCCCTTGTTTTTTCTGATTTTAAAAGAACAGATTGAATAGGCGTACAGAGCCATGGAAGTCTTTAAGTTCTAGTTCTCAGAAGATGTAGCAAGGAAGGCAACAACATTACCATGAAACAGTCTGAAAACCAAGATGCATTTACAGAACATGCCTATAGAATCTAGCCTTTTAAGACTGCAATAATTTCCAGAGATCTTTCACAGTTAAAAAGAGGGTGAGTCTACGAATGACAGTGAAGATGGAAGCCAGGAATGGCAAAGAAAAGAAAATTCTCAAGTTAGGAGTTCCAGGGTATAACAGGGTTTTTTGTTTGTTTTGTTGGTTGATTTTGCATTCAGATTATCCATTAGAAAAAAATACCTCAAAAGTATTATAATAATCTATTTTTCACAGTTGTAAAAGCAAGAGAATTAAAAATCATGAAAAAGTTATCAAAGTACACTGGGTAAGTTCCTTTTCTAGATATCTTAAACATGACAAGTATCCAGATAGGATGACAATGCAAGCAGTCCATACAAATCCTAGCAGCTCTCATGACATTTGTCTAGTCTCACAGCAATGCTTGTGAATGCACTGGGCTACACTAGATAAAATCAAGACACTGGTTGGGCGTAGTGGCTCATGCCTGTATTCCCAGCACTTTGGGAGGTCGAGGCAAGTGGATCTCTTGAGGTCAGGAGTTCAAGACCAGCCTGGCCAACATGGTGAAACCCCTTCTTTACTCAAAATACAAAATAGCTGGGCATGGTGGTGCGTACCTGTAATCCCAACTATTGGGGAAGCTGAGGCAGAAGAATTGCTTGAACCCAGGAGGTGGAGGTTGCAGTGAGCAGAGATTGCACCACTGCCCTCCAGCCTGGACAACAGAGCGAGATGCTGTTTCAAAAAATAAAAATAAAATAGCAAGATACTCAGCATCACTTCAGGGGAGGTAGGAAGAAAGGGTAATATTATCCTTATATATAAGAGTTCATTTGGAAAAACTTTCTACTCATTAAGTTTTTTTCTAGGCCACAATTTTTACTTTTTAGTCAATCTATACATTTCTGAGAAGTCATTTTATGCCTCTTTTAATTTCCTTTAGGACCCTGAACTTGTGTAACTAGGCTGGATGACCCCTCAGGTGTGAACAACTAACTCTATGACTCTCTGGCTAAAACTAAAGGATTCCTTCTCAGAGAAAACTGTGGATAGACACTTTATCCTGTTGAACCCACACTGGTGCACTGGACACAAGAGTATTCAGTTTTAAATATAATCAACCAGTGTTGGGGAAAATCCAAACATCAAGAGAATAGCATTCTCACCCAAAAAAAAGGTCTTATTGGAGTCAAGTAATTACTCTAGAATTTACAGAGAGTCATTGGGGCTAATTTGTTTGGGGTTTTTTTCTGACTTTTATTTTAGATTCACGGGATACATGTGCAGGTCTGTTACCTGGCTATATCGCATAATGCTGAGGTTTGGGGTGTGAATGATCCCATCACCCAGGTACTGAGCATAGTATCCAGCAGTTAGCTTATCAACCCTTGCCCCTACCCTTTTCCTCCCCTCCTCTATTAGTCTAGAGTTGTTCCAATGTCTATTGTTGCTATCTTTATGTCCCTGAGTAGTCAATGTTTAGCTCCTATTTACAAGTGCAAATATGAGGCATTTGGTTTTCTGTTCTCGTATCAATTCACTTAGGATAATGGCCTCCAGCTGAATCCATGTTGCTTTAAGCGACATGATTTTGTTCTTTTCTTGACTGCAAAGTATCCCGTGGTATATGTGTACCACATTTTCTTTATCCAATTCACCGACTGGTACCTAGATTGATGCCATTTTTTGGTACTATGAATAGTGCTGCAATTAACATGTGAGTGTATGTGTCTTTTTGGATAGAAAGATTTGTTTTCTTTTGAATATATATCCAGTAATGGGATTGCTGGGTCAAATGGTAGTTCTGTTTTAAGTTATTTGAGAAATCACCAAGCTCTTTCCATAGTGGCTGAACTGAATTTACATTCCCACCAACAATGCATAAGTGTTTCCTTTTCTCCACAGCATCATCAGCATCTGTTATTTATTTTCACTTTTTAATAATAGCTATGTTGACTGGTGTGAGATGGTCTCATTGTGGTTTTGATTTGAATTTCTCTGATGATTAGTGATATGGAGCATTTTTTCATGTTTTTTTTTTTTTTGGCTGCTTGTATGTCTTCTTTTGAGAAGTGTCTCTTCATGTCTTTTGTCCATTTTTTAAATGAGGTTGTTTTTTGCTTGTTCAACTGTTTACATTCCTTATAGATTCTATGTATTAGACTTTTGTCAGATGCATGGTTTGCAAATATCTTCTCCTATTCTGTAGGTTGTCAGTTTGTTCTGTTGATAATTTCTTTTGCTATGCAGAGGCTCTTTAATTTAATTAGGTTCCACTTGTCAATTTTTTGTTTTTGTTGCAATTGCTTTTGAGGATTTAGTTTCTTTCCCAAGGCTGATGTCCAGAATAGTGTTTCCTAGGTTTTCTTCTAGGATTCATATAGTTTGTGATGTCACATTTAAATCTTTAATCCTTCTTGAGTTAATTTTTGTATATGGTGACAGGTAGGGGTCCAGTTACATTCTTCTGCATATGGCTGGCCAACTATTCCAGCACCATTTATTGAATAGGGAGTCCTTTCTCCATTGCTGATTTTCGTTGACTTTGTCAAAGATCAGATATTTGTAGGTCTGCATCTCTATTCCTGGGTTCTCTATTCTGTTCCTTCGGTCTAGGTGTCTATTTTTGTGCCAGTACCATGCTGTTTTGGTTACTATAGCCTTATAGTATAGTCTGAAGTCAGGTAATGTGATGTCTCCAGCTTTATTCTTTTTGCTTTGGATTGCTTTGGCTATTTGGGCTCTTTTGGTTCCATACGAATTTTAGAATAGTTTTATTTAGTTCTGTCAAAAATGACATTGGTGGCCGGGTGTGGTGGTTCACTCCTGTAATCCCAGCATTTTGGGAGGCTGAGCCGGGTGGATTACTTGAGGTCAGGAGTTCAAGACCAACCTGGCCAACATGGTGAAACCCCATCTCTACTAAAAATAAAAAATTAGCTGGGCGTGGTGGCATGCGCCTGTAGTCCCAGCTACTCGGGAAGCTGAGGCAGGAGAATCTCTTGAACCTGTGAGGCAGAGGTTGCAGTAAGCCAAGATTGTGCCACTGCACTCCAGCCTGGGAGGTTGCAGTGAGCTGAGATCGTGCCATCACACTCCAGCCTGGGCGACAGAGTGATGAGACTCAGTCTCAGAGAAAAAAAAAAAAAAAGACATTGGCAGTTTGATAGGAGTAGCATTGTATCTGTAGGTTACTTTGAACAGTATGGCCATATTAATGATACTGATTCTTCCAATCCATGAACAAGAAATGTTTTTTCATTTGTTTGTGTCATCTATGATTTCTTTTAGCAGCATTTTGTGGTTCTCCTTGTAGAGATCTTTCACTTCCTTGGTTAGATGTATTCTTAGGCATTTTGTGTGTGTGGCTCTTGTAAAGGGGATTGCATTCTTTATTTGGCTCTGAGCTTGAACATTATTAGTGTATACAAATGCTACTGATTTTTATACATTGATTTTGTAACCTCAAACGTTACTGAAGTTGCTAATTTTAGCTTTTCATATTTTAATGCTGTAAAAATTTAAAGACAGTTTGAAGAGGAAAGAACTAGGTAACAAGTTACAAATAGAAATGAAAGTTGTAGTTGAATTTTAAATGGATCCCAATTAAATATTTGTAGGTCATAATGCTTGGACAATAAATAACTGGGTTTTGAATATAATTCTCTTTAATAATTTCTCTCAGCAATGTTACTGCTGTTTAACATTGGTACAAATAACAAAATGTAACTGCTGACTAATAAAATTTAGTGCTGAGAGTAAAGAGTAAGAAATTAGTCTGGAATATCTTCTGCAGACAGACTCTGGATTCCTTTCCTCTTCTACAAAGAAATACAGTTATAATGATTGGCACATGAGATTACCCAAAAAAGAAAATCAGATTTTGGTGGATTATTTTTCTTTCTTTTTTTAAAAAAAATTATTTTAAGTGACACATAATAATTGTACATATTATTGGTTACAATGTGATGTTTCAAAACATATACATTGTGTAATGTTAAAATCAGGCTAATCAGCATATCCACCACCTGAAACATTTATCACTTTTTTGGGGGTGTGAAGACACAGAACCTTTTATTCTGGTCATTTTAAGATATACAATAACTTGTTGTTGACTATAGTCACCCTACCATGCAATAGAATACCAGAACTTGTTCTTTCTTTCTAATTGTAATTTTATGCCTTTCAGTCATCCTCTTCCCATCCATCTCTTTCTTTACTAGTTTGTTTTTCTGTTTGTTGTTTTCCAAAGCTTTGCTAGAGAAAAGGCATTCTGTGGGGGCAGTATCAGCATTGCTTAAGTGTAAGTTACATGTGCAGACTATCAGGTTCTATATCCTATAACCACCAACAAAATCTGAATCAGCATTTAAATAGGGTCACCATGTGATTCAAATGCGTACTAACATTTTGAGGCCCACTTACTATAGTTCCTCTGGCTCAAAGAGTTTATGATCCTATAGCAATGAAATCTGATTCTTAACAAAGGTGTCTTTGAAATAAGGTAAAAGGGAAACTCACTGGACCTGGAAATAACATTTTAGTGAAAGGAAAGGATTGTGCTATGCATATGACAAGTGTTATTTAATCCTCACAACAATTGGTGTTATTATCTTCTTCTTACAGAGAAGAAAACAGAAGTGCTACAGAGCTGAAATTATTTGCCTAAGGTTGCATATACTGTAAGCAGCAGCTTACAGGAAAGGTGGCTGAGTAGTCACAAAACACAAACCAAATGAGTCAACCAACAAATGTTTACCGATTACTTCTATTTTCAGCAAAAACAAAATTAAGACAGAATATGATAAGTACAAAATCTTGTGATTCATGTAAGTACAAAAATAATCAGATATAAAAATAATTTTGCATAAAAAAGAAACAAATAAGCCACAGGTCACAAAGTTTCAAATGGGCCACACTTCTGCTTTTTTCATTTCATCTATTTTGGCATTTTTCTTTTAGACACTGTATTTCTATTACGTATAGTGTTTCAAAATATAAAATACTTCCTACAAACAGCAGATGGCACCATGCATCAGTGAAGGAATGACAAAAAGTCAAAAATCAAGCTGTCATATTTCTATCTTTCAGAAAATGACTCAGATTTTCTAACTAGCCTTATAATAGTAACAGATAATTTAAAATACCTCATTTTGATAATTCACTAATGATGAAGTTATTTTTTCCCTCTCTTTATCCTAGCAATTAGACCACCAGGAAAGAAAGTTACTTTTGATTCAGACTTGCTGGTAACAGCACAAAATTATGTGAAAAAATAAAAGAAGAAAGAGGTATGCTAATATATAAAAAGTCTGCCAAGGCTGGGCGTGGTGGCATACACCTGTAATCCCAATGAGTTACTTGGGAGGCTGTGGAGAGAGGATCACATAAACCCAGGATTTTGAGACTGGTCTGGGCAATATGGAAAAAAAAAAGAATCTGCTGAAAATTAACTAATAAGAAGAGCTACAGAGATGTTAGCCCAAAAGTCACAATATGAAAACTCCAACCCTGCAAAGATTTCTGGAAAAATAAAAATTCAAAGGGAAAATTCAAAGTGTTAAATTATTAAGCAAACACAAATCTAATGCAAAAGAACCATAAAATAATTATTATACTCTCAGAATTTATTTCACTCAATAAAGATAATTTATTGTGTTGAATTATCATGGGAATTTTATTTTTGTGTCACTCAAACTCATCGCAATTCTTTTCTTTAACTCCCAACGTTCATAAGTACTGTCCCAGAACACAGTAAAAACCTCAGAGGCATGTTAAATCAAAACACTGTTACAGTATAAATAAGCCTTTCCTTTTATTTGACTCAGCAAGCTATCAAGCAAATAGATAGTACTTCAGAGACTCTTTCATTCTTGGACACATAAGGCACCTACACTCTTTTTTTCAAAGACAGGAAAGTTATAGAAGTAAAAAAATGAAAGACTAAAAATGAAAACAAAAAGTAAAGTGAGGCAAAAGTTATACATTAATTCTTTCAGTTTATAATTCCACTAAATCTCTTATCCCAAATAGAAAACTTGTGGGGGAGAAAAATGGAAACCATATTTTGGAAGTAAACAACAACAACAAATAAATCTCACCAAAAATTTCCCTGCAATATATTCCTCTTTCTCAACCTTCACACTGTGTATTTAGTCTTTTGGGGATGATGATTCCTATTTTCCTAGACAGGTATTTTTCTTGGGATACATACCACCAATAATATTCTTAAGAGTTTAATTTATAGTTAGCTTTGACTTCAATTGCAAGTTCATTGCTGAAACATTCAACTAACCACCATCAACTCTTACCCGAGCAGTAGCTCCTAACTGGTTTCCCTGGTCTCCTTATCCCCTTCAATGCATTCACAACAGCCATAGTCATTTCTGAAACACTTAAGTCAGTCCATCCAATTCTATGCTTAAAGATCTTCCGTGGCTTTTTCCTGCAGTTAGAATGAAATCTCATGTCCTCCTCAATATGGCCACCAAGCTCTGGTATAATTTGGGTCCTACCTACCTCTTGGCCAACTGCTCTTATGTTCTAGAAAGTCTGGCTTTCTTTTAGATCCTCCCACCCAAGAACCTTGAGCATGCACTTCCCCTACTCATCACCACAATTTCTCCTACTCATCTCTTAGATCTCAGCTTTAAATGTCACTTACTCAGAGAGACCATTCTTGAAACCCTAATCTAAAATAGATTTCCTTGTTACCAAATCTTGAGGTAACTTGTAGTTTCCCTTTATAACATTTATTATAATATATAGTCATATACATTTTTTGTATTTATCTGTCTGCCCATTAGTGTATTAGCACTATAGATGCAAAAACAATGTCTGTTTGTTAACCACGGTATGTTAGGATTACCTCAGTGTCAACACATTAAAGTGTGTTCAATACTTAATAAATGAAAGAATAATTGAATGAATAAAAAATATTCCTTTCAGTGAATATTCTCTGATCCTCTAGATGTTAAATTGATAAGATATTAGCTATTTTTCTAGAGACAAGACAAAACCTCACTTCAAAACAATTTGGAAGCATATGCTGCTCCCTTTTTGGCTTCCCTGGCATCTTCCTAACTGCTATAAGTACTAGTCTGTCTCATATTCATATTCTCATATCTGGAATTAGATAGTCACCCACTTTTTCACTCCTTTCAATGCCTTTAAAAGTAATTACTCATGAGTCTTTTTAGATTTCCATGTAAGCCTCTAACTTAACCTTTAGAAATCTAGTTATCTGCTGACATCATGTAACACATTAATGTATTCTATGAATTCTTTTTTCCTCCAAATATAAAAAGTCACATCATGTAAATGGCTATAAAAGAAAATCTAATACAAAATTTTAAATATATACGATCCCTCCCTCAAAATTCCACAAAAATGTAGCACTGTTAGACAACTTGGTGGTATACCATGTACTCTTAAAACGCATACTTAATACAAAAGATAAAAAGCACAAGTGCTAGAGGACAGATGTACAAAACAACAAATAATCCACAATGTCAGCATTTATCCTTAATGTTCAGTTTTTAATGCACATATGCCAGCTGCTGTCACAACACAAATTATTTTGACTCTCTCAGAATTACTTTTCTCAAACATCAATTTCACCATGGCATTATCTTGAAAAACTTTCAGCGGCCTCCTATTTATATAACTATGCATCCCAAACTGTGGTATGACAAACCCCTGAGGTACAAAGAGCTGTGTGTTTAAGAAAAGGGAAAAACAAGGCAAATATGCTATATCTCTTTGGACAAGTTTTACTTAAACATGTGAAAAAAATATTTGTACTAAGACAACTATGACTCTATTGTGCAGCAAAATGCAAAATTTACATGTATTTTAAATATATGATATGCAACTTCAAAGAAGCTTTGAGATTGGGAGACTACTAGACACATAATACACACTGAATATATGTGTCAAAAAGACATCACAGAAGACTTCACTCATTTATTATATAAACAGTGACTACTATGGCCCAATAGTGGGATTGAACAGTAGTTATTCTCCCACTTTAGATTAGTTATTACCTGTTCTTATGACCTTATGTCCAAAATATCACTACTCTCAGTATAATATTAGGATGCACCATAGGAAACTGCCAATATTCAAAAATTTTTGACTTACAAAAACAGCAAATTCTGGACAGGCATGGTGGCTCATGCCTGTAATCCCAGCACTTTGGGAGGCTCAGGTGGGTGGATCACCTGAGGTCAGGAGTTCGAGACCAGCCTGGCCAACATGGTGAAACTCGTTTCTTTTTCTTTTGAGACGGAGTCTTGCTCTGTTGCCCAGGCTGGAGTGCAGTGGCATGGTCTCGGCTCACTGCAAGCTCCACCTCCCGGGTTCACACCATTCTCCTGCCTCAGCCTCCCAAGTAGCTGGGACTACAGGCGCCCACCACCACGCCCGGCTAATTTTTTGTATTTTTAGTAGAGACAGGGTTTCACTGTGTTAGCCAGGATGGTCTTGATCTCCTGACCTTGTGATCTGCCCACCTCGGCCTCCCAAAGTGCTGGGATTACAGGCGTGAGCCACCGCGCCTGGCCGGTGAAACTCGTTTCTACTAAAAATAGAAAAATGAGCCGAGCATGGTGGCAGACACCTGTAATCCCAGCTACTCGGGAGGCTGAGGCAGGAGAATTGCTGGAACCCAGGAGGTGGAGGTTGCAGTGGGCTGAGATTGCACTATTGCACTCCAGCCTGGGCAACAAGAGTGAAAACTCCATCTCAAAAACAAAACAAAACAAAACAAAACAAAAAAAGAGCAAATTCCTATGGGTCAACATAATGCAAGAGTCTGTCTATCTTACTTATATTGAATCACCCCAACATGCCTCCTTTTGAAAATGTTTATCAGTTCTGTGTCTCCATCAAGTACTGTGACTTGCCTAAGATAGAGTACAATATATTGGCTGAGGCCAAAATAGAGCCAAAATATTGGCCAAGGGTGCAGCCTCGGGCAAATATCTGAAGTTCCATATTTTGGAAGAAAGAAGATTGGTAATGGAACCCATCTCCTTCAGGTTAAGGCATAGAAGATTCCTGCTAGCCATTTATCACTACTGGTAGAAGCTTGAGATAAAGGCCGAGTGCAGTGGCTCACACCTGTAATCCCAATACTTTGGGAGGCTGAGGCAGGTGGATCACCTGAGGTCAGGAGCTCATGATCAGCCTGGACAACATGGTGAAACCTCATCTCTAGTAAAAATACAAAAAATTAGCCAGACGTGGTGGTGGGCACCTGTAATCCCAGCCACTTGGGAGGCTGAGGTGGAAGAATCGCTTGAACCCAGGAGGCGGAGGCTGCAGTGAGCCGAGATCGCGCCATTACACTCCAGCCTAGGCAACAAGAGCGAAACTCCATCTCAAAAAAAAAAAATGAAGAAGAAGCTTGCGATAAAAAAGCAAAAATGGGAAAGGCTAGTCGTGATATTCATATCCCTAGACCCTAATGAAGCAAAGTACTTGTCCTACAGCTTACATATAACAAAACAATATACCATTCATATAAGTGTAGAATCTTTTAAGCTTGATCATCTATTTCTATTGTGAAAGAAATAGGATTAGCCAAAGTAAGTAACTGGCATCAACCATAAAAAAATTGAGTATTGGCCAGGCGCGGTGGCTCATGACTATAATCACAGCACTTTGTGGGTGGGGAGGGTGGATCACAAGGTCATGAGACGGAGACCATTCTGGCCAACATGGTGAAACCCTGTCTCTACTAAAAATACAAAAATTAGCTGGGCATAGTGGCGCTTGCCTGTAATCCCAGCTACCAGGGAGGCCGTGGCAGGAGAATCGCATGAACCAGGGAGTCAGAGGATGCAGTGAACCGAGATGGCGCCACTGCACTCCAGCCTGGCAACAGAGCAAGACTCCATCTCAACAACAACAACAAAATTGAGTATCAAATCCTACTTTCTCTTTAAATAAAAAGGGTATTTATGAATTTGATGTTTTAAAACCTTTGATAATTTAGAAAAAGGAGTAATTTTAGATTTTCAAGAGACTTAGAGTTTAATATTTATAGAATACTATTGATGATCATATACCATTTATCAATTCAGTGCAAGTAAAAATCTGAATAAGCCCCCAAATACTTTGTATTGGGAAATTGCAGATCTACCTACATTCCCCTATTTGGTAACTGCTAACTCTAAAAAGTTCCATCTTGTTCTTCCCCTAAATCTTCACGAAATAAAATACTTGCCTATTTTTAATTATAATTTATCCTGCTACAACACTGCTGTGAAACAAATCTGACCCACATACTATTGCTGAGGAAGTTTAGTTATTAAAATATGTATCTGTTCTCTGTCAACCTGGCTTTGTTGAAGGGCCCACAGTAACATCTGACCAAGAAAGCCTTGAGAAAAATCAACACACCAAGGTTTTCATCCCCAAAATAAACACTAAAAACACAGCAACCACAGAACATTGCTGGATATTTCCCTTAAGTTTTGTGCTTCTCTGAATTCATTACCTTGAACTATTATCTTTCTTCCCAGAATTTGCCAAAGTAACAAATTCAAAGAAATGAAAAAGTATACATTTCATGCTTCTGTATGGCTGTCTTCTTGTTCCTCCAGAGAAAGCAACATACCTATATCATTTGATAACTCTCATATGGAACAGAAAGTAATACCACACAACTCTTTGCAGCTGATGATTAAAATGATCAAAAAGCACATGTCCTTTAGCCTAAACACATTTCAGTGTACAAGTATACACAACTGTTAAATCAGTATTTCTTAGTTTAGTCATTAGGAAATAAACTTGAGTATATTTGTTAAACCTGTAGATTTCTAGAGCCATATCCTCAAAGAAGCTTGAGTCTAAGATGAGCTCTAGAATTTTTATGTTTAATGAGCAATCTCTCCTGCTTCAAGTTATTTTGTTAAATTGAGATGTAATTCAAACAGCATAAAATTTGTTCTTCAAAAATGTACAGTTCAGTTGTTTTTAGTATATTTGCAAGGCTGTACAACCATCATCACTATCTACTTCCTGAACATTGCATCATCTCCAAAAGAAAACTTTTTCCTATAAGCACTCACTCTTCAATCTCTCCTCTCTTCAACTCTTGGAAACTAATTTACTTTCTATCTCTATGGATTTGTCATAGAGGTAGGGGTACAACTTCATTCTTTTATAAGTCAATATCCAGTTACCAGCTGGGACCGGTGGCTCAAGCCCGTAATCCTAGTACTCTGGGAGGCTGAGGCAAGCAGATCACTTGAGCTCAGGAGTTTGAGACCAGCTGGGCAACATGGGAAAACTCTGTCTCTACAAAAAATTAAAAAATTAGCCAGGCCCATGCTGGCATGCACCTGTAGTCCCAGCTACTCAGGAAGCTGAGGTGGGAGGAGCACTTGAGCTCTGGAGGCACAGGTAGGCAGAGGTTGCAGTGAGCTGCGAACATGACATTGCACTCCAGCCTTGGCAACAAAGCCAGACCCTGTTTCAAAAAAAAAAAAAAGAAAACAAAAAGAAAAAACTCTCTCTCTCTCCCTCACCGCCCCCCCCCCCCCCCCCCCCAGTTATCTCAGCAACATTTGTTGAAAAGGCTATTCTTTCCTTACTGAATTGTCTTGGCATCCTTGTTGAAAATCAATTGCCCACAAATAGGTGAGTGTACTTCCATTCTGTTAATCTATAGATGTACACCTATGCCATTACTATGCAGTTTTCATCACTATAGCTTTGTAGTAAGTTTTGAAATAGTCCCTCTCCCACCCCTCCCAAATTATTCTGGTGAAAGTTGCTATGAACTACACTTGGAGATATACTATGTTATGCTTCTAGGCATAATTATACTCCTTCATCAATATATTTTATAGCCATCATAAATACAACTCTTGCAATATGGGCTTCTAAAGTACAAATATATTAATTATGATTTGGAGTCACTCCTACCACCTCCAAAAATCCCAACCAAAGAATAATATTTCATCTTGCTATCTAAATCAGAGGTCACAAACGGCAGCCTTTGGCTGAGTTTGTACTGATGATACATTCTATTTGGCCTCATAGTATTTTTGTAAAAGTTGAATTTGAGTTCCTTTACATGAATATGTACTCTGCAGTTCATCCCAGTCCTCAATACTTCACATTGTGTTACACCTAGCACATTTCACTCATTTTTGTGCATTTGAGTTGGCCATATCTGACCAAAATAAGCCTTAAGTAGCTTAAGTAGCCCCATGAAGGAAAGTAGAAAAAGTGTAACCAACACCCAGTTTTTTCAAAGGTTTTATCCAAATGCTAGATTAAATTAAAGGATCTTTTCTTGAACTTAGAAAGATTTAATAGACGCTTATTGACTGAGAGTAAGTAGTTCTACACTTGAAAGATTAGGAAAAGGTTGTGAAACTCCACAGGGTTCAAAATACTATTTAATATCAAGTCTATTATAGATTTGAAGGTTGAAGATAGGAAGACAGTTAATATGTTAGGTAACATGTAATTCAGGTTTATCGATACATTTCAAATAAAATCCAAATTTATCTTTAATTATTAAAGATATTTTTTAAAGCAGCTAATAATTCTTGGAGAAAAATAGATTTAAAAAATCTTAATTCTGGCATAATTTTAAAAATTCATTTTTAAAACTGGTATAAAGAAGGCCTCAGAAAACTTACCACACTATAGGCTGGGTACAGTGGCTCACGCCTGTAATCCCAGCATTTTGGGAGGCCAAGGCAGGAGAATAACCTGAGGTCAGAAAATCAAGACCAGCCTAACCAACATAGAGAAACCCTGTCTCTACTAAAAATACAAAAATAGCCAGGTGTGGTGGCACATGCCTGTAATCCCAGCTATTTGGGAGGCTGAGGAAGGAGAATAGCTTGAACCTGGGAGGCAGAGGTTGCGGTGAGCCGAGATGGCACCATTGGACTCCAGCCTGGGCAACAAGAGTGAGACTCTGTCTCAAAAAAAAAAAAAAGAAAAAAGAAAAGAAAAGAAAACCTACCACACTATAAAGGCATTCTCCCATCTGAGGGAACACTGGTACTTCAGTCCACCATTCTGCCTGTGGCTGTAGTTTCATCCTGACTTTCTCTCCTCTCCTTCCCATGGAGGGTTTCATATAAACTGCTTTGGGTCTCCACCATCCCCCAACTCAGCCTGATATAGCTGGAGAAATGTTTTATTGTCATTAAAATAGTACACGATGACAAATGATGCCAAGGGTCTCAAAAATAAATGGGCTTATTAAACATTAAGAACTGGGTAATATCCAACCAAGACATCAGATGAGCCAAGACAGGATTTTTCTTCCTCTATCATCCTTTCTTGGGGCACAGCACATCCCTTCTTTTCCTTTTGAGCTTGGGGACTTATTGACCCAGGATACAAATACTATTTGATATCAACCCAGGATAATAGAAAGGGGTCTTTTATAAAACAACTCTAAGCAGGGAAGTGAGGTAGAGATTCTTAGGAACAAAGTTCTGCAAACAGGTAAGTATTCTGGCAGAGGAGAATGTCTGTTTGGCTTATATACGGTAGATCCTGAGGGACTAGTGCAAGTGGTTTTCTTTCCCTTTCTTCTTCAACCTGATTGGATCTCAAACATTTTCCCAGGTGAAATTAGGTGGGATTGAATAACCGAAACCCAAACCAAAACCTAAAAGGAAGGAAGACCACAGGGCAAAGGAATAAAAGAAGAAGACAACAGATGGAGAGTCTGGAGGGATAACTAAAGAGAAAGAAAGCTTCACAGAGGTTTCCTGAGGTACTGAGAAAGGTGGCTAAGAAGACTCAGGTGTTACTGTTGAGGAGCAACTGGGACAGGAAGCAGCGGACAGACGAAGCCCACGCCATCTGCCTCCCTACCCAAGATTAGTTCTGTGTGAACTATAAGTTTGAAGTTTGGAGAAAATAATTACTTGATATGTTCTTCAAGATTCACTGGTATAATCAACTAATGTACTTCCTTTTTCTTTCAGTGTTGGACTGTTTCCTCATGCTCTTCTGATTGATAGCAAGAAAAAGACTCTTATAGAAACTGCAGTACTTGTAAAGTTATCATGCGGTTCACTACCAGACATAAACAGAAAGCAACTATACCGATTTTGGGGGAAAAAAATATAAGGTCTAAGACAAGAATTAGATCATACATCTAGATTGGTGAATAGGCAAAGTAATACCTGGCACCTAAAGGCGACCTGTTTTTTGTAAAAATTTGGAATGTTTTAAGGTTGACTCATATTAGCTTCAACCTTAGTCACTTATTTTAAACTGTTTTTCAAGTTGAAAGCTTATATATTATTAGATAAAATGTGCTTTGATTTTATTTAATGGGAAAAAAACAGGGCACTTAAATGAGAGGTTTAATCAGTACTATTGAATATTTATCTTTCATTCTTTTACAGTCATACGTTTGTTTGTTTTTGAGACAGGATCTCATTCTGTTGCCCGGGCTGGAGTACAGTGGCACTATCATAGTTCACTGCAGCCTCAAACTCCTGGGCTCAAGCGATCCTCCGCTTCAGCCTCCTGAGTAGCTGGGAGAACAGTTGTACCCACCATGCCTAGCTAAATTTTTTAACTTTTGGTAGAAACAGGGTCTCACCACGTTGATCAGGCTGGTCTCAGCTTTCTGACTTCAAATGATCATCCCACCTCAGCCTCCCAAAATGCTGGGATTACAGGCCTGAGCCACTGCACCTGGCCTAAAATTCACATGTTAATATTAATGACGGATCTTTTACGTATATTTGCAAGGTAACAGAGATGGTAAACACTCCGAATGCACTAATTCTTCTCTGTATTAAGGATTCTTTTTTTTTTTTTTTTTTTTTTTGAGACGGAGTCTCGCTGTGTCGCCCAGGCTAGAGTGCTGTGGCCGGATCTCAGCTCACTGCAAGCTCCGCCTCCCGGGTTCACGCCATTCTCCTGCCTCAGCCTCCCGAGTAGCTGGGACTACAGGCGCCCGCCACCTTGCCCGGCTAATTTTTTATATTTTTTAGTAGAGATGGGGTTTCACCGTGTTAGCCAGGATGGTCTCGATCTCCTGACCTCGTGATCCGCCCGTCTTGGCCTCCCAAAGTGCTGGGATTACAGGCTTGAGCCACCGCGCTCGGCCTGTATTAAGGATTCTTATGGACAAAATGGATTCTTGCCTGTCAATGAGTATAACTAAGAATCTTTAGAGTCTACAAAGTAGGATGTACCTACTTCATTGGGATATTAGGAGAACAACTAGACAAAGTAAGTAAACAAACTACCAGGTGCTTTAAATGCCTTAAGAAATAATTTCCAGACATGATGTGGTCCAAGCTGAAATCCAATAGGTCAATGAGCCAGTGGACCAGCAGGAAATTGTTCTCTTCAATTATGAAAAACTTTCTGGCATATTCCTAAGAAGAGCAAAATGGGCTATACTACTAGGATGAGGATAAGAAGCAAAATGTCAAGTGGACTTCTAAAAAATAACAGTTTTCATACCAAAGGTATTGAAAGAAAAAAATAAAAATAAAAAATAAGAGCCTCTGAAAGCCCTGGTGAGACAACCCAAAAAGTGGGAGACCAGAAAGTCCTATTATGCCTCTTTTTAAACAAATGCAATCAGCAGTCCTAGTACTGGAAGCTAAGTATTTTATGTCTAGATATGGTTAAGAAGCCCTAGATAAATAAGGAAAAGGTAAAACTACTGTTTGGTTAAAAATGCCAAACAGCTGGGCACAGTGTCACATACCTGCAGTCCCAGCTACTTGGGAGACTGAGGTAGGAGGCTCACCTGAGCCCAGGAGTTCAAGGCTGTAGTGCGCTGTGATGATAGGGTCTGTGAATAGCCACTGCACTCCACTCTCGGCAACACTACAAGACCCTGTCTCTAATGATAATAATAATACTAAATGCCAAACAATGGATGCAGACAATTAAGTTCAGTTGCCCTCCCTATCCATGGATTCTGCATATGTGGATTCAAACAACAGAATTAAAACTGCAGATGGAAAATATCTTTAAAATGAAAATAATAACAATAAAAATAACGTAAACTTAAAAATTATATAACAACTATTCACATACCATTTACATTGTATTAGGTATTATAAGTTATCTAGAGATGATATAAAGCATATGGGAGGATGTGTGTAGGTTATATGCAAATATTATGCCACAGGGAACTTTAGCATCCTCAGATTTTGGTATCTGTGGGGAATAAGGGGGTCTTTAAACCCTGTGGATACCAACGGAAAACTGGGCCTGAAAAGTGAAGCTGGAAAAGAATACCAGGAGCATCAGGTGAAGGAATTTAACATGGAGAAGTCTTGCCAGACCATAGAAATACCTGGGATACAAGATCAACAGAGTAGAGTTTTGGACTGAAAGACCCAAAATGATACTGGGAATTGATTACGACTTCTGTCTTAAAATGACAGTAGGTAAAGAGGATGTCTTAAAAGAGACAAAGACCATCTGTTATTTGCTAAGGGACATGAAGGACAAGGATAATCACAGTGTCTGCCCATGTGAATTGAAAAAAGTTGAAAAACCTATTTCTAAATTGAGCAACTATATGAGGGGTGTGAAGGGCTGCAGTCTGTTTGGAGAAGGTAAGAATAGTGTGACAAGGTATGTAAATCTTTTAGTACAGTGTGTGGCCCAGAAATACTCTCCAATAAAGCCTGCCAGTATTCTGTCCTCAAATATTTGAGACTTAAACAGTAAGCCTGAAAGTGTACCAGCTAAAATTGGGTATTTATAAAACAAGATGATAAAGGGAAATAAATGCAAGGTCTCTTCAATGCAAGGTCTCATTTTTAATCCACTTTCAGCTGATACTGTTTGAGTTCCTTCTCTTTGGACAATCTAGATAATTTATAAATTGAAAGAACGTTGTTACTAATAATTGCAATGGAAGTCTCTCAACATTTATTACTTAGAATATGATTTCCCAATACAGTTTCTAGACAATGGGAAGCATTCAAATCTTTCACATACTTTTGCCAGTAATCATTAAAATAATTTATATGGGTCAAAATTGCACACTGCTTTTACTTATAACCTCACCTGCAAATGTATACTATGAAAATGATTTGGATCCAGCTACCACTTCAACCCTGAGGACTAAATTATAATTTTAAAGATTATGCCCTATATTAAAACTATGCTATGCTGCACTCTAATTAAAAAATAAATTCCTATGCCAAGCTAATTCCTATGCCACTCTAATTAAAAAATAAATTCCTATGTCAAGCTAATATATAGCTTGTCTTGAGATGCATTAGAATTTTACTTAATATTACATTTATCAAATGTCTACTTTCAATACAGTCAACATTAAGAATTTTAGTCTTAAATTACATGCACACTAGAAATATATTATTGTATAAGATCCATCAGTGGCCCTTCTCAGAAATCTGCCTCCATGTACAATTTCTGTTGAATGGATTATAGGTCATGTAACTCACCCAATCCTATTCCTTGACACAGCACAATGGATGAGAGATTGACAACTGGCCTAAGGTGACCTATGACTATGCAGACTTATTTTAAAGCATGTGCAAAACCAATCAGGCTCTCCCTCAGTAATTTTATCTAAAAGACACACAGGGAGATTATCAAGAGCTATTGGTATCAGAGTTAAAAGGTCATGTAGACTTTTCTGAGATCTTTTAGGCCCTGTAAAAAAACAAAGCTACAGGCCAGGCGCGGTGGCTCATGCCTGTAATCCCAGCACTTTGGGAGGCCAAGGTGGGCAGATCACGAGGTCAGGAGATCGAGACCATTCTGGTAAACATGGTGAAACCCCATCTCTACTAAAAATACAAAAAATTAGCTGGGCATGGTGGTGGGTGCCTGTAGTACCAGCTACTCGGGAGGCTGAGGCAGGAGAATAGCATGAACCCGGGAGGTGGAGCTTGCAGTGAGCTGAGACTGAACTCCAGTCTGGGTGACAGAGCAAGACTCCATCTCAAAAAAATAAAAAATAAAAAAAAAAAAAACAAAAGCAAAGCTACAAAGAAGTAAGTCAGGAAAGAGGGGAATCTGATTCATAGAGATTGACAAAGAATTACAAACGAGTGTCTAGGTTAACTTTGGTGCCTGTCCTCCCTGAAGTCTGCTTGCTCAACTTTTCCCGGATTTCCCCTATCTTTACAATAAACCCCCACTGTACTGGAGCTACTATGTCTAGGTTTCTGTTTCTTAAAATATCTAAACTAAAACAACTTATTTTTTCCTCTTAAAACTCAAGAGCAAAGTTATTTTTCAGCCTGTAGAATTTAAATGAAGATGATAAAAATAATTACGTCCATTACTTCTTCATTCCTATTTTCCTTCAACAGATACTTTGAGTATGTCTACCATATGTGAAGTTAGATACTAGGTATTCAGCTGCACACAAAAATGACAGAGCTCTTCCTTTCAGAAATTTATAATCTAGTGGGGGAAATAGGCATTTTAAAAGTAATACAAAGTAAGTCAATAAATAAACACCAACCACAGGGTGCTAACAGAGAAAGAAAAAGGATGTACCCATTTAAGAACCGGTGATCAGGGAAAATTTCTTAGACGAAGTAGCTAGCAAGGTAGAGTGAATAGTTCATTCCAAGCAAAAGGAGGAAAAATGTTTTTCTTTTTTTAAAATTAACATTCCTGCTGTTCTAAAAAATATACAAATGTTTTCAATCTGAAAAGATCTTAAGTGTTCCAGAAACTAAAAGACCAGTGTTCCAGTACAAAGAGCAGGAGAAAGGCTGACCTTTGGATACCACTGGGGAGGAAGGAAGGGAATAACTGCAGGCCAGTTGAAACAATGTGAGTTTTATTTAGTGGGAAACCACAGAAGGGTTTTCAGTAGAGGATTGTAATCTGTTATGTGTTTTATAAAATCCTGTCTGGATGCTATGGAGAATAATGGGAAAACAAATGACAGGAGGACAAGTGGGAAGAACAGTTAGGAAGTTACTGAATAAGAGACAATGCTGACTTGGAGAAAGAATAAAGGTTCAAGACCTATTTTGGAGGTAAACTTGATAAACTGGTGAGTACGTGAGTATGTGTTAGTCTGTTCATGCATTGCTATAAAGGAACACCTGAAGCTGGGTAGTTTATAAAGAAAAGAGGTTTTATTTTGGCTTACCGTTCTTCAGGCTGTACATAAAGCATAGTGCTAGCATTTGCTTCTGGTGAGGGCCTCAGGAAGCTTACTATCACAGTGGAAGGAGAAGGCGGAGCCGGCACATCATATAGTGAGAGAGGGAGCAAGAGCAGGGTTTGGGGGAAAGGTGCCACAGTCTTCTAAACAACCATATCTCCCATGAACTCAGAATAAGAACTCACTCATTACCAAGGGGATGGTGCTAAAACCATTCATGAAATATCTGCCCCCATCATCCAATACCTCCCACAAGGCCTCACCTCCAGCAATGGAGATTACACTGCAACACAAGACTTGGAGGGGACAAATATCAAAACCACATCAGACTGAAATAATATTTTTCAAATATTTTCCATTATAAATTGTCCAGAGATACATACATATGTAGTAAAAATACAGACATGCATGGGAATGATTTAACACTGAAATCTTTATGGTTCCAAGGAAGGCCAAAGAAGGTGTAGTCAGGAAGAGGTATATATAAAGCTGCTAATCTCATTGACATTGTTTTACTTCTAGAGGTGAGATACAGAGCACTTCAATGTATATTTTAATGACACAGGATGGGGGCAAGGAAGTGCTGGGAGGACAAGGGTGGGGTTCCTGGCAAGGGCTCCATCCCTGGGCCTGTGCCATTGGACCTAAATGAGGACAGGCATTTCTGTTTTTGTCCCCAAATATTGCATTTCCCAAGACCACCCTGGCCCGCCATGCCCCCATCCTGTGCCTATAAAATCCCTAAGACACTGGCGGCACAGACACAAGCGGCTGGACATTGGGAGGAACACACCAGCAGAAGAGCACACCAACAGGCACCGGCAGACACCAGCAGGCCATCGACTGATGGAATGACGCAAAGTTTGGCTGGGGAGGTTGGAGGAGAGCCCAGCTGCTGGGCAGCCTGACTTCAGGGGAAAACCACCACCTTCGCCTTCTGGTCTCCCCATCCACCTCATTGAGAGCCTTGTACCCATCCTCCCAAGTCCATGTGTGATCAGATTTTTCCAGTACACCAAGGCAAGAACCCCAGGATACAGAAAGCCCTCTGTCCTTGCAATAAGGCAGAGGGTCTAATTGAGCTGATTAATACAAGCCGCCTGCAGACAGCTAAACTGAAAGAGCACACTGTAACACACCCACCGGGGTTTCAGGAGCTGTAAGAATTCATCCCTATATGCTGCTGTAGGGTCACATCCCCATGACCTGCCTGTCCGCATGTACGCCCTAGAGGTTTCAGCAGCGGGGCACCGAAAAAGTGAGCCACACTCCCATCACATGCTCTGCGAGGGGGATAAGGGAACTTTTCCCATTTTAACAATGCTTTCTTGTATGTTTTAAATATTTAATCATAAATTTTTTAAAAAATTGTCTAGTCATTTTATTCAATCAATGTACACAGTTTAACTGCTATGGGTTTTTCTGCACCAAAAAAATACTATGAAGTAACTTTAACGAGATTGCTGGGTCAAATCGTATTTCTAGTTTTAGATTCTTCAGGAATTGCCACACTCTCTTCCACAATGGTTGAACTAATTTACATTCCCACCAAAAGTGTAAAAGCGTTCCTATTTCTCCATATTCTCTCTAGCATCTGTTGTTTCCTGACTTTTAATGATTGCCATTCTAACTGGCGTGAAATGTTCTCATTGTGGTTTATTGAGTTATTCCAACTCATAAGGAAATGGACAATTTTTATTAGGAAAAAAATCTTATAACTTGAAGTCAGTGATCCTTGTTCTGATCATGAGAACGAAACACACAACAACTGAATACAGTGAAGGTTGTTTAACAGGTCTAAGTCTTTGTGAATCTTCAAAGTAATATGGATCTGGTTTTATTAGAGCAAAATATCACTTCTATTTTTAGAAATATACCCTTATTTAAAAGCATTAGTTTTGACATGCTTACTCTCCTGTTGTTCATCTTCCATAATTATTCCACTCTCTATTTTTTATTTAGAGATGCAAATATTGACCTTAAATATTCCCACGTATCCAAACCTGCTTCTAGAATAAACACTGCAGAGCTATTGCAATCTGAGCATTGCCAGAATAAAGCAGATAACAATAATATTCTCCAGTCACTTCACAAAATCATCTGTTTACAAGATGCTCCTGGAAGGGTAGAAACCACAAAACCAGCCACCCTGCTCTCTCACTACCACATTAAATGAGAACATGTAATTAATAAAACGTACCCCAGCTGATCCATCAATCCTGTTGTGGCTACCTTTGAAACTTGTCCAGAATCCAACCACTGTCACTACCTTGGTCCAAGCAACCATCTCCCACCCGATTACTGCAATTGCCTCCTACCTTGTCTCCAACTTCTCTCCTTTAACTCCCCACAATCTTTGTTCAACAATGAAACTGCAGTGATCAGAATAAAATTGTATCAGTGTATGATACTCCTATGCTCAAATCCCGCCAATGGTTTCCTATCTCAGATCAGTAAAACCTAGTCTTTACAATGGTCAAAAAAGGTCCTGTTATGGTTGGGTGTGGTAGCTCATGCCCGGTAATCACAGGATTTTGAAAGCTTAGTCAGGAGAATCGTTTAAGCTCAGGATAAATTAAGGACAACCTGGGTAATATAGGGAGCCCTTGTCATTTTAAAAATAAAAATAAATTAGCTGGGCATGGTGGCGTACCCCTGTGGTCCCAGCTGCTTGGGAGGTTGAGGTGTAAGAATCACTTGAGCCTGCAGTGAACCATGATCATGCCACCGCACTCCAGCCTGGACAACAAAGTGAAACCCCCATCTCAAAAATAATAATAATAAAAATTTAAAAAGGACCTACTAATATTTACTGTATCTTTTCCTTCCATTATTTTTCTCTATAGCACTTTTTATTTCTGGTTATATATTCTACTTAGTCATTTGCTTATTATCTGTCTCGTCCACAAGGTCAAAATTATTATGAGGGCAAGAATTTTACCTGAATTTTACAAAAGAATTTTACAAAAAGTAAAAAACTTTTTGTTTATCCCTCAACTGCAACGGTGCTAGGGACTTGGTTAGATTTAAGTTTATGTAAATTTATTTATTTCAACAAATGTTAAATGAATGAATGGATGTTCCTCTAAAAGTCATAAGAAGCACAGACGATGGTTCTGCCATTTTGAGATTTCTCCCTTTCTCTGTAATATCAAAATTAATAAAAGCACAAGACAGAATTATAAGTCAACTGATGTAAGAACCATAAGGATTCTTGTAGGTGGGAAAGAGCTGGGGTCCAGAAATGAGATTTTAGAGAGACTTTTGCTGGCACTGAAATTTCTGTTGATAAGTATAACTTTATAATAGCCTATATGGTTTTTAATGGTTTAGTCAATGCATATTTTTCTCTACATTTGTGGCCAACTACAACTGCTAAAGTTTTCAGAAACATTTATATTTATGTCAGAGACTTTAAAAAATTTTTTTTTTTTTTTTGAGACGGAGTCTTGCTCTGTCGCCCGGGCTGGAGTGCAGTGGCCGGATCTCAGCTCACTGCAAGCTCCGCCTCCCGGGTTCACACCATTCTCCTGCCTCAGCCTCCCGAGTAGCTGGGACTACAGGCGCCCGCCACCTCGCCCGGCTAGCTTTTTGTATTTTTTTTTAGTAGAGACGGGGTTTCACCGTGTTAGCCAGGATGGTCTCAAACTCCTGACCTCGTGATCCGCCCGTCTCGGCCTCCCAAAGTGCTGGGATTACAGGCTTGAGCCACCGCGCCCGGCCAAAAAAATTTTTTAATTTAATTGATTTTTATTATACTTTTACTTTAAGTTCTGGGACACATGTGCAGAATGTACAGGTTTGTTACATAGGTATACATGTGCTATGGTGGTTTGCTGCACCCATCAACTCATCATCTACATTAGGTATTACTCCTAATGTTATCTCTCCTCTTGCCCCACACCACCTGACAGGCCCCGGTGTGTGATGATCCCCTCCCTGTGTCCATGTGTTCTCACTGTTCAACTCCCACTTATGAGTGAGAACATGCGGTGTTTGGTTTTCATGTGTTAGTTTGTTGAGAATGATGGTTTCCAGTTTCATCCATGTCACTGCAAAGGACATGAACTCATTCTTTTTCATGGCTGCATAGTATTTCATGGTGTGTATGTGCCACATTTTCTTTATCCAGTCTATCACTGATGAGTATTTGGGTTGGTTCCAAGTCTTTGCTATTGTGAATAGTGCTGCAATAAACATATGTGTGCATGTGTCTTTATAGTAGAATGATATTTAATCCTTTGGGTATATACCCAGTAATGGGATTGGTGGGTCAAATGGTATTTCTGGTTCTATTTCCTTGAGGAATCACCACACTGTCTTCCACAATGGTTGAACTAATTTACACTCCCACCAACAAAGTAAAAGCATTCCTATTTCTCCACATCCTCCCCAGAATCTGTTGTTTCCTGACTTTTTAATGACTACCATTCTAACTGGCGTGAAATGTTATCCCATTGTGGTTTTGATTTGCATTTCTCTAATGACCAGTGATGATGATCTTTTTTTCTTATGTTCGTTGGATGCATAAATGTCTTCTTTTCAGAATTGTCTGTTCATATCCTTCACTCACTTTTTTGTTTGTTTGTTTGTTTTTTTTTGAGACGGAGTCTCGCTCTGTCACCCAGGCTGGAGTGCAGTGGCTGGATCTCAGCTCACTGCAAGCTCCGCCTCCTGGGTTTACGCCATTCTCTTGCCTCAGCCTCCCGAGTAGTTGGGACTACAGGTGCCCACCACCTCGCCCGGCTAGTTTTTTGTATTTTTTTAGTAGAGACGGGGTTTCACCGTGTTAGCCAGGATGGTCTTGATCTCCTGACCTCGTGATCCGCCCGTCTCGGCCTCCCAAAGTGCTGGGATTACAGGCTTGAGCCACTGCGCCTGGCCTCTTCGCTCACTTTTTGATGGGGTTGTTTTTATCTTGTAAATTTGTTTAAGTTCCTTGTAGATTCTGGATATTAACCCTTTGTCAGATGAATAGACTGTAAATTCTCTCCCATTCTGTAGGTTGCCTATTCACTCTGATGACAGTTTCTTTTGCTGTGCAGAAGCTCTTTAGTTTCATTAGATCCCATTTGTCAATTTTGGCTTTTGTTGACATTGCTTTTGATATTTTAGTCATGAAGTCTTTGTCCATGCCTATGTCCTTAATGGTATTGCCTGAGTTGTCTTCTAGGGTTTTTATGGCTTTAGGTCTTACGTTTAAGTCTTTAATCCATCTTGAGATAATTTTTCTATAAGGTGTAAGGAAGGGGTCCAATTCCAGCTTTCTGCATATGGCTAGCCAGTTTTCCCAATAGCCTTTATTATATAGGGAATCCTTTCCCCGTTGCTCGCTTTGTCAGGTTTGCCAAAGATCCGACGGTTGTAGATGTGTGGTGTTATTTCTGAGGACTCTGTTCTGTTCCATTGGTCTATATCTCTGTTTTGGTACCAGCACCATGCTGTTTTGGTTACTGTAGCCTTGTCGTATAGTTTGAAGTCAGGTGCCATGATGCCTTCAGATTTGTTCTTCTTGCTTAGGACTGTCTTGCATATACAGACTCTTTTTTGGTTCCATATGAAATTTAAACTCGTTTTTTTCTAATTCTGTGAAGAAAGTCAATGGTAGCTTGATGGGAATAGCATTGAATCTTTATACTACCTTGGGCAGTATGGCCATTTTCATGATACTGATTTTTCCTATTCATGAGCATGGAATGTTTTTCCATTTGTTTGTGTCCTTTCTTATTTCCTTGAGCAGTGGTTTGTAGTTCTCCTTGAGGAGGTCCTTCACATCCCTTGTGAGTTGTATTCCTAGATATTTCATTCTCTTTGTAGCAATGGTGAATGGGAATTCACTCATGATTTGGCTCTCTGTTTGTCTGTTATTGGCCTATAGGAATGCTTGCAATTTTTGCACATTGATTATGTATTCTGAGACTTTGCTGAAGTTGCTTCTCAGTTTAAGGAGATTTTGGGCCTAGATGACGGGGTTTTCTAAATATACAATCACATCATCTGCAAATAGAGACATTTTGACTTTCACTCTTCTTATTTGAATACCCTTTATTTCTTTCTCTTGTCTGATTGCCTTGGCCAGAACTTCCAATAATATGTTGAATAGGAGTGGTGAGAGAGGGCATCCTTGTCTTGTGCCAGTTTTCAAAGGGAATGCTTCCAGCTTTTGCCCATTCAGTATGATATTCGCTGTGGGTTTGTCATAAATAGCTCTTATTAACATGTTCCACCAATACCGGATTTATTCAGAGTTTTTAGCATGGAGGGGTGTTGAATTTTATCAAAGGCCTTTTCTGAATCTATTGAGATAATCATGTGGATTTTGCCATTGGTTCTATTTATGCGATGGACTGCGTTTATTGATTTGCATATGTTGAACCAACCTTGCATCCCAGGGATGAAGCCAACTTGATCGTGGTGGATAAGCTTTTTGATGTGCTGCTGGATTCAGTTTGCCAGTATTTTATTGAGGATTTTCGCATTGATGTTAATCAGGGATATTGGCCTGAAATTTTCTTTTTTTGTTTTGACTCTGCCAGGTTTTGGTATCAGGATAATGTTGGCCTCATAAAATGAATTAGGGAGGAGTCCCTCTTTTTCTTTTGTTTGGAATAGTTTCAGAAGGAATGGGACCAGCTCCTCTTTGTACGTTTGGTAGAATTCAGCTGTGAATATGTCTGGTCCTGTTTTGGTTGGTAGGCTATTAATTACTGCCTCAACTTCAGAACTTGTTATTGGTCTATTCACGGATTCGACTTCTTCCTGGTTTAGTCTTGGGAGGGTGTATGTGTCCAGGAATTTATCCATTTCTTCTAGATTTTCTAGTTTATTTGTGCAGAGGTGTTTATAGTATTCTCTGATGGTAGTTTGTATTTCTGTGGGATCAGTGGTGATATCCCCTTTATCATTTTTGTGTCTATTTGATTCTTCTGTCTTTTCTTCTTTATTAGTCCAGCTAGCAGTCTATTTTGTTAATCTTTTCAAAAAACCAACACCTGGATTCAATGATTTTTTTTTTTTTTTTTTTTTTGAGATGGAGTCTCATTCTATCACCCATGCTGGCGTGCAGCGGTGTGACCTTGGCTCACTGCAACCTCTGCCTCCTGCGTTCAAGCAATTCTCCTGCCTCCGCCTCCCAAGTAGCTGGAACTACAGGTGCCCACCACCACGCCAGCTAACGTTTTTTGTATTTTTAGTAGAGATGGGGTTTCGCCATGTTGGCCAGGCTGCTCTCAAACTCCTGACCTCAGGTGATCTGCCCACCTCGGCATTCCAAAGTGCTAGGATTTCAGGGGTGAGCCACTGCACCTGGTCAGATTCACTGACTTTTTTGAAGGGTTTTTCATGTCTCTAACTCCTTCAGTTCTGCTCTGATGTTAGTTATTTCATGTCTTCTAGCTTTTGAATGTATTTGTTCTTGCTTTTCTAGTTCTTTTAATTGTGATTTAGGGTGTTGATTTTAGATCTTTCCTGCTTTCTACTGTGGGCATTTAGTGCTATAAATTTCCCTCTAAACACTGCTTTAGCTGTGTCCCAGAAATTCTGGTACATTGTGTTTTTGCTCTTATTGTTTGAAAGAACTTATTTATTTCTGCCTTAATGTCATTATTTACCCAGCAGTCATTCAGGAACAGGTTGTTCAGTTTCTACATAGTTGTGTGGTTTTGTGTGATTTTCTTAATCCTGAGTTCTAATTTGATTGATTGCAATGTGGTCTGAGAGACTGTTACTTATGATTTCCGTTCATTTGTATTTGCTGAGGAGTGTTTCACTTCCAATTTTGTGGTCAATTTTAGAATAAGTGTGATGTGGTACTGAGAAGAATGTTGATTTGGGGTGGAGAGTTCTATAGAAGTCTACTGGGTCAGCTTGGTCCAGAGGGGAGTTCAAGTCCTGCATATCATGGTTAATTTTCTGTCTCATTGATCTAATATTGACAGTGGGGGTGTTAAAATCGCCCACTATTATTGTGTGGGAGTCCAAGTCTCTTTGTAGGTCTCTAAAAACTTGCTTTAAAAATCTGGGTGCTCCTGTTTTGGGTGCATATGTATTTAGGATAGTTAGCTCTTCTTGTTGCATTGATCCCTTTACCATTATGTAATGCCCTTATCTTTTGTGATTTTTGTTGGTTTAGTCTGTTTTATCAGAGACTAGGATTGCAAACCCAGTTTTTTTTTCTTTTTTTTCTTTTTTTTTTTGCTTTCCATTTGCTTGGTAGGTATTCCTCCATCCCTTTATTTTGAGCCTATGTGTGTCTTTGCATGTGAGATTGTTCTCCTGAACAGAGCACACCAATGAGTCTTCACTCTTTATCCAATTTGCCAGTCTGTGTCTTTTAATTGGGGCATTTAGCCCATTTACATTTAAGGTTAATTTTGTTATATGTGAATTTGATCCTGTCATATGATGCTAGCTGGTTATTTTGTCCATTAGTTGATGCATTATCTTCATAGTGTTGATGGTCTTTACAATTTGGTATGTTTTTGCAGTGGCTGGTACTGCTTTTTCCTTTCCATATTTAGTGCTTCCTTCAAGAGCTCTTGTAAGGCAGCCCTGGTGGGGACAATATCTCTCAGCATTTGCTTGTCTGTAAAGGATTTTATTTCTCCTTCGCTTATGAAGCTTAGTTTGGCTGGATATGAAATTCTGGTTGAAAATTATTTTCTTTAAGGACGTTAAAGCCCCCACTCTCTTCTAGCTTGTAGGGTTTCTGCAGAGAGAACCTAATCTGATGGGCTTCCCTTTGTGGGTAACCTGACCTTTATCTCCAGCTGCACTTAACATTTTTTCCTTCATTTCAACATTGGTGAATCTGACAATTATGTGTCTTGTGGTTGCTCTTTGCGGGGTTCCACAGAGGAATAGTATCTCTGTGGAGTTCTCTGTATTTCCTGAATTTGAGTATTTGCCTGTCTTGCTAGGCTGGGGAAGTTCTCTTGGATAATATCCTGAAGTGTGTTTTCCAACTTGGTTCCATTCTCCCCGTTACTTTCAGATACACCAGTCAAACACAAGTTTGGTCTTTTCACAGTCCCATATTTCTTGGAGGCTTTGTTTGCTCCTCTTCATTCTTTGTTCTCTAATCTTGTCTTCTTGTTTTATTTCATTAAGTTGATCTTCAATCTCTGATATTCTTTCTTCCACCTGATCAATTTGGCTATTGATACCTGTGTATGCTTCACAAAGTTCTTGTGCTGTGTTTTTCAGCTCCATCAGATCACTTTTATTCTTCTCTAAACTAGTTATTCTAGTTAGCAGTTTCTGTAACCTTTTGTCAAGGTTCTTGGCTTCCTTGCACTGTGTTAGAACATGCTTCTTTAGCTCAGAGGAGTTTGTTATTACCCACCTTCTGAAGCCTACTTCTTTCAATTCGACAAACTCATTCTCTGTCCAGTTTTGTTCTCTTGCTGGCAAGGAGTTGTGATCCTTTGGAGAAGAGGCATTCTGGTTTTTGGAATTTTCAGCCTTTTTGCGCTGGTTTTTCCTCATCTTCATGGATTTATCTATCTTTGGTCTTTGATGTTGGTGACCTTTGGATGGGATTTTTACGTGGGTGTCCTTTTTGTTGATGTTGATGCTATTGCTTTCTGTTTGTTAGTTTTCCTCCTAACAGTCAGGCCTCTCTACTGCAGGTCTGCTGGAGTTTGCTGGAGGTCCACTCCAGAACCTGTTTTCCTGGCTATCACCATCAGAGGCTTCAGAACAGCAAAGATTGCTGTCTGCTCCTTCCTCTGGAAGCTTCGTCCCAGAGGGGCACCTGCCAGATGCCAGCCAGAGCTCTCCTGTATGAGGTATCTGTCACCCCTCCACAGAAGTGTCTCCCAGTCAGGTGGCATAGGTATCAGGGACCCACTTGAGGAGGCAGTCTGTCCCTTAGCAGAGCTCATGCGCTATGCTGGGAGATCCACTGTTCTCTCCAGAGCTGGCAGGCTGGAATGTTTAAGTCTGCTGAAGCTGCGCCCAGAGCTGCCCCTTCCTCCAGGTGCTCTGTCCCAGGGAGATGAGAGTTTTATCTATAAGCCTCTGACTAGGGCTGCTGCCTTTCTTTCAGAGATGCCCTGCCCAGAGAGCATGAATCTAGAGAGGTGGTATGGCTACAGCAGCTTTGCTGCACTGTGGTGGGTTCCACAACTAGTTCGAATTTCCTGGAGGCTTTGTTTACACTGTGAGGGGGAAAACCACCTACTTAAGCCTCAGTAATGGTGGACACCCCTCCCCGCACCAAGCTCAAGCATCCCAGCTGGACTTCAGACTGCTGTGCTGGCAGTGAGAATTTCAAGCCAGTGAGTCTTAGCTTGTTGGGCCCCAGGGGAGTGGGTTCTGCTGAGACAGATCACTCAGCTCCCTGGCTTCAGCCCCCTTTCCAGGGGAGTGAACAGTTCTGTCTCACTGGCATTCCACGCACCACTGGGGTAAAACAAAACAAAACAAAACAAACAAACAAACAAAAGAAACCTCCTGCAGCTAGCTTGGTGTCTGCCCAAGTACTGCCCAGTTTTGTGCTTGAAACTCAGGGCCCTGGTGGTGTAGGCACCCGAGGGAATCTCCCAGTCTGTAGGTTGCGAAGATCATGGGAAAAGCATAGTATCTGGGCTGGATAGCACTGTCCCTCATGGCAGAGTCCTTCACAGCTTCCCTCGGCTGAGTGAGGGGAGTTCCTCAACCCCTTGTGCTTCCCCGTTGAGGTGACGCCCCACCCTGCTTCTGCTCACCCTTCGTGGGCTGCACCCACTGTCTAACCAGTCCCAATAAGATGAACTGGGTACCTCAGTTGAAAATGCAGAAATCGGCCAGGTGTGGTGGCTCAAGCCTGTAATCCCAGCACTCTGGGAGGCCGAGACGGGCAGATCACGAGGTCAGGAGATCGAGACCATCCTGGCTAACACGGTGAAACCCCGTCTCTACAAAAAAATACAAAAAATTAGCCGGGCGAGGTGGCGGGCGCCTGTAGTCCCAGCTACTCGGGAGGCTGAGGCAGGAGAATGGCGTAAACCCGGGAGGCGGAGCTTGCAGTGAGCTGAGATCCGGCCACTGCACTCCAGCCTGGGCAACAGAGCGAGACTCCATCTCAAAAAAAAAAAAAAAGAAAATGCAGAAATCACCCGCCTTCTGCACTGGTCTCATTGGGAGCTGCAGATCACAGCTTTTCCTATTTGGCCATCTTGCCAGCACCCCTATGTCAGAGTCTTAATCTTGCTTGTATTAAGCTCATTCTGATGAGTTTTTTATGGGGGAGAATGGGGATAAAGAGGGAGAATGTTGTGTAATAAATAATGAATCTACTCTTCAGATAACAACTTCTGAAAACTGCTTTGAAAGAAGAATTATCCCTGGTGATATTTAATCAAATATCGTAGTACTGTCATTTTTTCATCATCCCGAGAGGAAAAGAGAAGCAGAATATACACTCTAATTTGAAGGGTCAATGATTTCCTTAAATTTCATGAAAATACCAAGTTACTATATAAAACTGAACATATTTGGTACTCTAAAAATTGAACTATCTGGGAAGAGTCAACTTCAAACACTGGCTGTAAGTTATTCTGTGAAGACTAAAAGAAATACCGGTATTTTCCTTATGTCTTTTGAAAGAACGCGGAGGAGAAGCAAAAAACACTTCTAGAGAAGTACTTGAATCACTACTGAAAAAGGAAATAGAATGAAGCTCCCATTAAGGTCACTCACTTAAAATTTTGCTTTCACCAAAGAAGCATCTCAACCACTGGGTGGTGGAGGGGAAGGTGATTAGAAACCTAGATAATTGAAGAAATTAAGAAGCAACTAAACAGGCTATACAGATGAATGGAGCAGACTGCAGGGCAATGTTATTATTAATTGAATATTTACTGTATAGTAGGCATAGTACTTAAGTACTTGATACCATAATCTCATCTAATTCTTACATTAAAGCTGAGAGACAGGTATTGTTAGTCTCATTATACAAATAAAAAAAATGAGATATACATAGGTCAAGTAACTTGAACAAGGCTGTCTAGGAAAGGTTGACTAAAAAGTCCAATATCCTAACCCAAATATCATACTGTCTCTACATTGCTCTTTGTAAGACTGAAAATACTTTGCTGGATTTTCCCCATCATAATAACTTCTCTCATAAAAGCACTAAAGGGACTCTGCTTTTAGGTCCAATTCTTAGTTTTCAATCTGTCTGTATGCAACTTCAAAGATGAGTTTCATTTTGTTGCATACTCACAGACTCTAATCTGACCCGTTATCTGTGATCTAAAAACAAAACAAAACAAAACAGAACAAAACCTTGCCCTTGATCACAAGAAAGATCTTTATTGAATAAAAACAACTCAAAGTTAATGCTCATGCTACCTTAGAAGACTGTTTGACAGTATCCATTAAAGCTGAATGTATGTACACCCTAACCCAACAATTCTGCTCCTTGGTGTGTACTCACAGAAGTGCACAGGTACATTAACTAAAAGACAAGTTCAAGAAAGTTCACAGGATTCACACGGAGCCCTATTCATAATGGCCTTCTGCAAACTAGAAACAACTCAAATAACCATCAACAATAGAATGGGAGAATGGAAAACCAAACTATGCCTAAATGCAATGATATGGTTGAATCTTACAAACATAATGATGAGTGAAAAAGGTTACACAGAAAATAGTTCGTATTGTACGATTCCATATACATAAAGTTTCAAAACAAGCAAAGCTAAAGTATGGCATTAAAAGTCAGGAAAGTGATTACTCTTCAGAGTGCAGTTACTGGAAAAGTGCAGTGAAAGGAAAGAGGGTTTCTGAAATGCAGATAATGTTCCTTTTTGTTCTTTTTTAAATCTGGGTGCTGGTTACTTTATTATGTTCATTTTTTGAAAAATCATTAAGTTCTACATTAATTTTTGCACATTTTCTTTTATCTGTTGTTATACTTCAATAAAAAGTTATTTAAAGCTGCAATGTTTTATTCTTGGTAGGTTAATAGCATAATATTTACACTATAAATGTTAATACTATTAGACTCTTATCTTGCTAACCAGATAAAGGCAGATAATAAGATATAGGTTTGTTTTTTAAAAAATGATTTTTATTTCAGTTACTGACTAAAAGACAATCAAAAGAGATTTCACTCATCTTAATATAAGAAAATGTTTTTAAACTCTAGTTTCAAATCCCATTGCCATCCATCATTCTGGAATTAACTAACCCATGTTATTGGAATTCAGGTTTAAGGAAATATTTTAAATAAAACTATTAATAATTAGCAGTTGTTCACTCAGGTTGCATTGTCAAGGTCTATAAAATTCTTCTCTTTTCTGCTAAATTAGCTTTATTGCTTAACCTCAGAATGAATGAAGAAAACTTTAAAATAATATAGCTTAGGAAAGCATGTCATGATACGTCTTCTAAGCATAAAGTTTCAAACTCAACGTCTTTCTTTTTCACTTTGCAATGGGATCTTTGAGTAAACATGTTGCCCATGTTAAAAATCAGAATGTAAAGCTCTGAGAAGTCAATACTTTTCTACCTGAGAGTTTCCTGTCCTTCCATTTATAACTAAACATTGAGTCGTAACCTCAAAATTTAAATTGTTTTCTTAAAAACAGAGAATATGGCAAAAACAAATACCTATGGATTATCTATTTAAGACTGTGTTACCAATTCTTAGAATATGTCATCACATATGAAATAATAGCTTTTGATATAAATATTTTATTAACTACAAGAAGGAAAGGGGCAAAAAGAAAACACAGACATGCAGGAAATAAAAGTTTATTCAAAAATTTCCTTTGTAAAATAATTCTTGACAAAGATGAGTTAGTGGAAAGAATAAATATCCTGAGGCACACTACAATATTGTTTCCAATAGGTTATTCTGAAAAGCAATTTTACTGTTAAAGGATGTTACCATTTACTTCCCTGAATATCATGATGCTATGATTACAATCTATGTTTTGAAAAGTTTTCCAACTTCCTTAAACAACTATAGAGTACAGGTTTAAGGGGAGAAAAAGTAATAACTATGATGTTCTTATTAACATTAATGAACGTTATGACCTTTCAAACACTGATTATAAGTCACAGTTGACAAGTGATGGGAAGGCTAATAAATTTACTTATCTTTTCTGCAGCATAAACGTTGCTAGTTTTCTTAACTGACATTAGAAATTCATGTATCTTCAAGATAAAATTTGAATATAGGTTCCAGAAAACCCATGGATAACGTTCCAATGCCATAGGTGCCACCATTCAGGTAGACAACTTTAGAAAGTCACCACCCCCGTGAACTGAAGGGCAGAGATACCACTCTATGAAAAGTGATTGAGAAATCACATTTAGTTGGTTATGATTAAGCACATTAATTTTATTCCCTTTTCTATAATGAACACTATAGAACCAATCTAGTATGAAATTAATCTCTTTCTGCAAAAATTGTGAAGCAATAACAAATATTTGCAAGCTCATACTATATATAATTCAAAAACAGTTAAAATGTCGTATCCCCACTTTCCTATTTTTATGAAATACCATGAAATACTAAACTCAGCTCAGTACATAAAAAGTCTATGAATATTTATCAAAACTTTTAGCATTAGCTTATTTTAATATTCTAGAACTCAAAGATGTGAATTTGGTTTATACTTTCAAAGAGTATTGCCCTATAAAATAGCGGAGTTGGAACTGTTCACTATACCAATTTTGATAATCAGGTAGAGCTTTTGGTACAAATGACCAAATATGCTTTGTGAATATTGTGATCACACCATGTTGACTTTGAATAAAGTTTTAGCTCCAAGTTCTGAATTCTTCCTTTAAGATACATTTAGAAATGCACTTTACAAATTTGTAAGTAAAACAAGTCGGAGAATTAACATATTATAAATCAGATTCTCTAACTGTTATGTATTCAGGATTTGGAAACCTATTCTGCGAGCATGGCAAGTCACTGAACCCTTCTTTATCAAAGTACAGTACAAATGATTAAAACTCTTACATGCTTACAAATGCCCTGTGACCTTCAGGTATTATGCAAGTACTAACTAAAGCCATTGAAGAGCAAAAGACCAGCCTTGCCTGCATATATAACTGTTACTGTTTTAGTAGGTTGAGAAATAACATTTTTATGCTTTATATAGCTTATACATTGCATCTTTTAAAATCTTATGTTTAAATTTAAACTTCCAGTTCCTAGTGTGAATAAACTCATTAGACTTTCCCTTTAAGAAAGAGGAATCTGGCAGGACTCAGTGGCTCATGCCTGTAATCTCAGCACTTTGGGAGGCCGAATTCGAGACCAGCCTGCTCAGCATGGTGAAACCCCATCTCTACTAAAAATACAAAAAATTAGCTGGGCATGGTAGTGTGTGCCACTGAGGCTGTGGCAGTGCTACGGCTGAGGCAGGAGAATTGCTTGAACCGGCAGGTGGAGGTTGCAGTGAGTCGAGATCGTGCCACTGCACTCCAGCCTAGGCGAGACAGTGAGACTCCATCTCAAAAAAAAGAAAAGAAAAGAAAAGAAAAGAGAAAGACCAGACCAGACCAGAACAGCAAAGAAAAAAGAAAAAGAAAGAGGAATCTTTAAACAACTCAATGACAACAGAAAAACCAGCTAGCCCCATTAAAAAGCGGGCAAAGGACATAAATAGACATTTTTCAAAAGAAGATGTACAAATGGCCAATAAGCATATGAAAAAATGCTCAACATCACTAATTATCAAATAAATGCAAATTAAAACCATAACATGATATTATCTTATGACAGTCAGAATGGCTATTATTAAAAAGCCAAAAAATAACAGATGTTAGTGAGGATGTAGAGAAAAGGGTCCACACTGCTGGTGGGAATGTAAATTAATACAACCTCTATGAAAAACAGCATGGAGATTTCTCAAAGAATTAAAAATAGAACTACCATTCCATCCAGCAATCCCACTATTGGGTATGTATCTGAAGGAAAAGAAATCATTGTATAAAAAAAGAGCACTTGTATGCTTATCACAGCACTATTTATAATAGCAAAGATACGAAATCAGCGTAAGTGTCCATCAGTGGATGATTAGATAAAGAAAATGTGGTATATACATACAATGTAGTACTATTCAGTCATAAAAAAGAGTAAAATTGGCCAGACGTGGTGGCTCAAGCTTGTAATCCCAGCACTTTGGGAGGCCGAGGCGGGCAGATCACGAGGTCAGGAGATCGAGATCGAGACCATCCTGGCTGACATAATGAAACCCCAACTCTACTAAAAAAATACAAAAAAATTAGCCGGGTATGGTGGTGGGTGTCTGTAGTCCCAGCTACTCGGGAAGCTGAGGCGGGAGAATGGCGTGAACCTGGGAGGTAGAGCTTGCAGTGAGCTGAGATCGCACCATTGCACTCCAGCCTGGGCGACAGAGCAAGACTCCGTTTCAAAAAAAAAGAGTAAAATCATGTCATTAGCAGCAACGTGGATGGAACTGGAGGCCATTATCTTAAGTAAAACAACTCAGAAAGTCAAATACTGCCAAATAATGTGTATACATGGACACAGAATTTGTAATAATAGGCATTGGAGACTCACAAGGGACAGTGAGAAGGGGATAGGCGATAACAAACTAGTCAACAGGTACAATGTGCATTATTCAGGTGATGGTTACACTAAAAGCCCAGACTTAACCACTACACAACATATCCATGTAGCAAAACATCACTTGTACCCCTTAAATTTATTAAAAAAAAAATTTTTTAAAGGAAGGATATTTACCTTAAGAAGCATAGCAGTACAAAACTGTCTAGAGTATATATATTAAGCTTATAATCACATAGATAAGCTTATATTTTTGATTAGTCCTGCTTTTTAAGATAGCTATATTTTATATACATTTATACTGTCATTGAAAATATACACTTCTTATCTGGCAAATTCCCTATTACTGCTAAGATTGTCAAACATTTTGATGAGCAATATAAGCTGTATACATGCATAATACTGTTTATTTCTTTAAAAGAGTAAAGTAAATAAATATAGCCACCTAAGGAACTAAACGCAATAAAATACACAAATATAAACACCTAAGAAATTCTGCAAACTAATTTTTGAAATATTCTACTGTATAAAAATATAATTATGTGACATAATAGCTTTAGTTTATCATTTGTCTCATCATTTGGCAGCAGTCCCAAACAGGATAAACAGAAAGATATCTGATGAATTGAGAAATTAGTTATTATAAAAATCTTATTTATATTCACTCTTGGAGTATAACTCATTAATATTAAAAAAAACACCCAATTCCAAATTCATTTATTTAATCTTAAAGGCACTGTATACTGGTAAAACATTATTATACAGATATAGAATTATTATGAATTTCATTATGCAAATTTAATCACCCATTTTACTTTGCAGGAATTATATATGCCTTAATATTTTCATTCCTCAGAAATAATAAAATTACAATTAAAATAGTTTTTACTGAAAATTCAAATACAACTTTTTGGTCAGTGAGTATTTATGGCTTAATGTCCCAGGCAAAAACAAAAGGAAGAAAATTGTAACCATCTTTAGTAGAAACTACTTTCTATTTTGGCTTAGTGAAAGATGGGAGTCACTCTACCTCACAAAGCAGTAAGTCAATGATGTGGAACACCATGCAGAGTGGGAACTTGGCAGTAAAAAGAGTGAGAAACCACTGGGATGCATACATATGAGCTTCCAGGTTCAGATCACAAAAATGGCTATGCAGGTCCGGTAGCTGTTCCTAAAAGTCAAAGTGGAAAATTTAGGAAGAGGAGCAATGAGAAGCTTGCAGCAGAACAACGAAGTTCCTGCCACAACTACAGCTTTCTGTGATCACTGTAACTGTATTCTAGTATTGGTTGTCTTTTATATAACTGCACAGAAGTGAAGATAGCAGATGAGAATTAGGGATATGACAGATAATTGAGGAAAATAAAAAGAGACTTAAGAAAGACTATCTCTTGCTCACTTGACTGTTCTTGTTTCTTGCAAAATGCTCATTCTACAAGAGCATCTGTAGTCTAATGAGTATCTTGACTCCAGGGTCAAGTCATAGCATCCCCACTCAGGGTTAAATTTTTTTTTTTTTTTTTTGAGATAAGAGTCTCGCTCTGTCATCCAGGTTGGAGTACAGTGGCACAATCCTGGTTCACTGCAACCTCTGCCTCCCAGGTTCAAGTCATTGTTCTGCCTCAGACTTCTGAGTAGCTGAGATTACAGGCACCCTCCACCAAGCCTGGTTATTTTTTGTATTTTTTACTAGATACAGGGTTTCACCAAATTAGCCTGGCTGGTCTCGAACTCCTGACCTCAAGTGATCTGCCTGCCTTGGCCTCCCAAAGTGCTGGGATTACAGGTGTGAGCCCCTGTGCCTGGCCCAGGGTTCAATTCTTAACTAGCTAGAAAAGAAATGTATCTTCTCTTTGGAAATCATCTAATGCCAACATTATCTGGGGTCTATGATGTTTCAGTATATTTTTTGAACACTTAGAAATTTCCAAAGCATGACAAACTATTTAGAAATCTGTCTTCAACATATTAAAAATGGCAAAGCAAAGAAAGTGTGCAAGGGTATAATACATAAAATTGGATATCTCCTAAAAATGTCTTTATGGTAACTTTATTTTTCCCCAGTTTAAACAAGCAAACGGTTTTCAAAAGCATGAACAGCAAGGTACAAACTATTAGCATAGTTATTACCATAACTGAAAGACAAAGGCAAAGTCATGTAATAGCTCACCTCCATTTTGTTTTCATAAATAGACCACAAAAAGAATAAAAAAATAAATAAATAAACCATTTGTTGAACTACATGCGCTCTTTGAAAAATAGCCAAATGTGCCCATTAGGTACTTCAAATGGAATGTCCAAATGCTCATTCAGTCAACTGAAAAAAAAAAGTGCTAATAGAAAACTGTGGTTGAGGTTCTTCATAGTACCACAAATTTGTTCTTTATTAGGTATATTTACTTGATTCTCAAAGCCCTTAGGAATACTGACCTTTGAAAATATATGAACTTTTTTGTAAATAAAAGGCAAAAAGTGAATAATCCCAAATATTTACTTGGTAAAATTAAATAGTTAAAAAGGAGCTTATTGCTTTTAATATCTATACTTACCAGATTCTTCTACACAGTCTTTTTCCTCCTTAATGCCCATTTGTCATTGTACTTATGGCTCGTTTTACATCCCTCCCTCCTTTTATTTCTTTTCAATTTTAAAGTCTTCTACCCTCCTACATTCCCTTCTCTGAATAAATTTTTCCTTTAACCTCACTGCAAATTCATCTTCTACTGCCCTGTTCTTCTAATCTTTCAGTCTCCTATTTGCTTCATTTCCCTCTTTAGACACCTACGGATCCCCTGGCAGTTCATATCAATGAGTTCCTACTAGCATCTTCTGCTCTCACATTCTACTAACCTCCTTCCTCAACCATTTTACCCTTCCCCAAGATGGAATCAATCCATCCATGTACTTCCTTCACATTTCTCTTGGATTCCCAACACCCCTTTTAGACAAAGTCACATAAACATGCCACACAGACCCATTATAAATTTAAGATTATCAACTTCAGGTGGAACTCCAAAGTTAGTTAAAAATTCCTTTTGTCAGCTCTGGTCAATCACTTTGCCTGTGGTCACAATCTTTTTTACTATGTAATATTTGGTATATATAAAAGGATGTATATTTCTCACACACATTTATAAATACGTATTATAAAGCACAACAACGAGATTAGGAATTATATTTTAAAACTTTTAAATATATCCCTACAGTATTTCAGATATGTTTTATTCTCTTATGAATATCTTTCCGGCTTTTCCAAGTGTTCTATGTAGACCCAAATAAGGAAGTGGTGCTAATCAATATGGAGAAAGCTCTTAGGTATTTCAATTTTTACTCTGTAAATATCTTCATTCCTCTACAAACAATACTTGGCAATCTCTTAATGATTAAACTCATTAGATTCACCCTTCAAAGTATGTTTAATTTGAACATGTAAAATGTGAGATATTTTTAAAATAGTAAAATGGCTAAATAAACATATTATGATAGACCAATGTAGATGCTGGTCTGAAACTAAATTCATTTACATTTTCTACAATATTCCATTAAAATTCTATAATTCATTATTGCTTACCAACTCTATTAGGCTTTTTCTATGATTCAACAAAACCCTGAGTGATAAAAGTTCCTAATTTTTATTTACCTGCATTAGTCTCTCCAACTGGTAGAATTTGCAATGAAGATCTTCAAAGTTGTTTTTGTAGAGGTCTCTCAAACCATAGTCGTACATGATTTTCACCAACACACAGAATGCTTGTTCCTCTGGCATCTACAGAAAAACATATACATATACAACATAAATAAGTGGCATTTTGCCAGAATGTCAGAAAAGTTCCCTCATGTTATTAGTCCTCTGCATAAGTAGCTGAAGTCCTGGAGCGAATGAAGTCCTTCAGAGCCAGTCTTTGGCAGAGTGACATGACCTCCTTACTTGAGATGAATTATCCTCTTTTGTTAATTTTAATCATGTTGTCATTCATTCATTAGGCCATCTTTAAAAAGAGGCAATACACTCATGATTAAAAAACCAAAGCACACTTTGGGAGGCCAAGGCAGGCGGATCACTTAAACTCAGGAGCTCCAAACCATCCTGACCAACGTGGCAAAACCCTGTCTTTATAAAAAATTAAAAAATCAGCCAGGTGTGGCAACATGAGCTTGTAGTCCCAGCTACTTGGGAGAATGAGGTGGGAGGATCGCTTGAGCCTGGGAGGTGGAGGTTGCAGTGAGTGAAATCACGTCACTGCATTACAGCATGGGCGACAGAGTGAGACCCTATCTCAAAAAAAAGAAAAAAAAAAAGAAAGAAAGAAATCAAAACAATGTAAAAGGATCTAAAGGTAAAAGTCTCACTCCTCCCTATTATTATACATACACTAATCCCTGGTACCTACATCCCCCAACCTCTTTTGCATAACCTCATATCTACTCTTAATAATTTCTCCTGTATTCTGCCACTGATTATCCATGCAAATAAAATCATTACATTTTTAATTTTATTTTGTCCCATCCTACATAAAAGATAATATTCTATATACACAGTTACACATCTTGATATTTCTTTAACAATGTAAGTTGGAAATCTATCTATCTCAGTATAAAACAAGTTGTCTCTTTATTTTCTTAAAAGCAATTACACAGTATTCCATTATATAGAATATACAGTACTATAGTTCATTTAACTAGTTTCCTATTGATACTTGAGATGTTCCTAATTTTTTAATCATAAAAAGCTTCAATAAACCTTGTATATGCATCATTTTGTACATATGCAAAAATGGGGTGGGGTAGAGCACATTCCCAAAAGGGGGAATGCTGGGTGAAAAAATAAATGCATTTTAAATTTTGGTAAATAGTGTGAAACTATCTTCCCTGAGTTTTCTTGATGCTGCTACTTTCTGTAAAATACAATTTCAGGGAAATGGTCAGTAAACTCTAACATATTAGTTTTCTAAGAGGTATTTTTATCTGAATAGGGAATAAAGTCTGAAGTCAAAGGAACAAACCTCTAAACAGTGGTATCAACAGGTGAAAGAATATGGAAAGGGACATACCTAATATTCTAGAAATTACACCAAACATACAGAAAAAGTTGTACTTACTCAACGTCCTAGGATGTAACTATTATATAAACATCTACTTTAAATATTACTTCCTTGAAAATTTACATTTGGTTGATTATAGTATTTCATACATTTGTCAGACTAACTTCATACTTCAATAACTGAATCAGGTAGAGTTCCATTTATCCACTTAGAAATGCAGTTGTTTATTTAAAAGTTTATACAAATCAGCCACTTCTATTTTCTAATTATAAACCATAAAACACCCAAATTTGTTAAACAACATCTCCTAAAATTAAATAAATACACTATAGTGTTTTCATTTTGATTCTTTAAACATTTGCTTATTTTCTTTTTATCTATGAGTTGTTTGAGACCTTTTCAAAATTTCTGGCCACTGACCTCAGCTATTCAAGTTAGCAACTATTTTTCAGCTTCCATTTGGTTATTTAGGATACAGTTACATTGTATTCTTTACTCCTTTGTCATCAAAACTTCAAGTGACACTAACTTGAACATATATGGCCAAGAATACTTCTCTTAACAAGTTGTAAGCCTCCTCATCTTCCTCTCAGATCTCTACTCAAATGTCTATACAAAATAGCTGCATGTAAAATAACTGTAGCCAGGTAGGGCGCAGTGGCTCACGCCTGTAATCCCAGAACTTTGGGAGGCCAAGGCAGGTGGATCACCTGAGGTCAGGAGTTCGAGACCAGCCTGGCCAACATGAGGAAGCCCCTCTCTACTAAAAATACAAAATAGCTGGGCATGGTGGTGCGTACGTGTAATCCCAGGTACTGGGGAAGCTAAGGCAGAAGAATTGCTTGAATCCGGGAGGTGGAGGTTGCAGTGAGCTGAGATCGCACCACTGTACTCCAGCCTGGAGTTTTGAGACTCTACTCAAAAGAGGAAAAAAAAAAAAAAAGATAACTATAGCCAGTCCTAGAGACACTAATTCACTTAAGTCTTTCTCTTTCTAAGTAAACAACAATTAGTTGAATGTCTTACCATCTGGTATCTTATAAAGGGAATATGTTTTTATTTCTTTGAATGTGGTAAAATCATTAGGGCAAATAAAAGGTTTATGTGCCTTTTGGCATTCATACATATACTCACTGAACAGATGAGGTGCAGGCACTGTTCTAGGCTTTAGGGATACAGAGATAAAGGTATAGTGCCTCCCTAGGGGAAGAGTAAACAGGCAACTCAGCTTGAGTTTCATAAGGATGCAGAAGTCCTGGACTAGGGAATGTTGAGTGTTGGAAGTAAACGTAAACACCAGAGACAATTTTGGAGGAGGCAGAGCTAGATGGCCAAACAGCAATCATCCTTCAGCAATCATCCTCCCTCAAGAACACCGAATTGAACAACTATCCACGCAAGAAACACCTTCATAAAAAACAAAAATTCAGGTGACTGATCACAGTACCTGGCTTTAACATGATATCAAGGAAAAAGGCACTGAAGAGGGTAGAAAAAACAGTCTTACATTGTCTACACCACACCTATCCTATCCTCCCAACATGTGTAGAGAAAGAATCCATGCACTTGGGAAAAGGAGAGTGCAGGGACTTTGCATTGGTACTCAGTGCTGCCCTGTCACAGCAGAACACAACACAGGGCAGAATTTAGCAGGCATCCAAGAAGGAAGGATTTAGACTGGCCCCAGTCAGAGGGGAAGCCCCCTGGCAGACTAAAGTGCCCTGGTGTCCTGAACAAATTGAAAAGCGGTCTAGGCCACAAGTATCACAATCTTTCGGCAAGTCCTGGTGCTGTGCTTGGCTTGAAGCCAGTGAACTTGGGGTACATACGATCCAGTGAAACACCAACTGGGATAGCCAAGGGATCAAATAGAAACAACAACAAAAAAGCAAGCGTGGCTACACATACACCCCTTCCCCAACTCCAGGCAGGGCAGCCTGGGAGATACCCCTTTTCTGCTTGTGGAAAAGAAAGGAAAGAGTAAAGAGGACTTTGTCTTGCAACTTGAGTACCAGTTCAGCCATAGTAACATGAAGCAGAGTCCTGAATCCCCTGAGTCCAGACGCTAGCTCCTGAACAGGATTTCTAGATCCATCCTGGGCCAGAAGGAAGCCTGCTACCCTGAATGTAAAGACCCTGGGGCCTTGAATAAATACCAGCAGTAACCAGGCAGTAGTCACCAGGTACCATGCTGGCTTCAGGTGTGACCAAGTACAGTCGCAGCCATAGTAGCCAGTCCTAGCTGTGGTGGCTAGTGCTTGTGTCACCTGCTCCTCAACTCCAGGAAGCCCAGCATGAGGAGAAAAAAACTCCATTTATTTGGGGGAAAGTGAGAGAAGAGAAAAAGAGATTCTAGGAATGATGGAATTCTCTCAGATCTTACCCAAGCCCACCAAGCCTCAATCTCTGCGAGTCTGCAAAAATTGCAGCATTATTTGGCTTGGCTCATCCCCTAATGCAGATATGACTTCAGTGACTGAAGATTTAGATCACAACACTTAACTCCCTTTAGAAAGCCTTCTCAAGAAGGATGGGTATAAATAAGTCCAGACTATGAAGATTAAATACCTAACCTTTCAATGCCCAAATATCGATGAACATTCACAAGCATTGAGAATACCCAGGAAAACATGACCTCATCAAATGAACTAAACAAGGTACCAGGGACCAATTCTGGAGTGAGAGATATGTGACATTTAAGAGAATTCAGAATAGCTACTTTGAGGAAGCTCAATGACTTCAAGACAATACAGGAAAAAAAAATCAGAATCCTATCAGATAAAGTTAACAAAGAGACCAAAATAATAAAAAATAATTAAGCAGATATTCTGAAGCTAAAAAATTCAACTGACAAACTTAAAAATATATCAGAGTCTCTGAACAGCAGATGATCAAGCAGAAGAATTAGTGAGCTTGAAGACAGGCTATCTGAAAATACATAGAGAAGAAACAACAACAAAAAGAATAAAAAGACATTAGGCATGCCTGCAAGATCTAGAAAATAGCTTCAAAAGGGCAATTTATGAATTACTGACCATAAAGAGGAGGTAGGGGAAGAGATCAGAGTAGAATACTAGAAAATAAATTGACTGGAGTTGAAAAGTGATGCATAACAGTAGAGTTGCAGCACACCATTATATACCATTTTTATCATACAGATAAAACAGACAATGTAAATAATTTCAAGAGCACAGACAACAATAAAAAGTGGTCACATAACTAAGAAGTGATGAATTTTCAGTACTTATTACTTCTGTTTTTAACATGAGTTATTTAACTGTAAGTTTTTATCATTTAATTTTTGACAACGGCTGTGCTTAACAACTGGTTCACAGAATTCCTGAAAATTTAACAGTTGGCCCTCAAAAGTTGGTATGATCTGGCTGTACATAGTACTGATATGACCATGATAAAGAGTTAGGAATGTATTCTAAGTGCAGTGGGAAATCAGTGAAGAGTTTACAGCAGCGGATCTGATTTTTATTTTTAGTAAGGTCACGCAGCTGCTACCAATTCCTCATTAGTTCTCAATACTGAGGGACAACTATATTTTGGTTTAGTGAGAATCTATCACTTTTCATTTGTATAAAGGTATAATCTACAAGAATCTATATTCAATCATTCCCCTCAAAGTTTTGCCCAGAAACAGATCATGAATATACAAAAGGCACTGCAGGGGAAAAACATGATTTTGGAATTATACCAATAGATGTTAATTTCAGGTAAGGTTTTAATTACTTGCTGGGTGATCTTGAGCAGGTAACCTCTTTTAATGCCTAAGATTTTTTTACTTCTAAAAAATTAGAAATAATAATACCTATGTCATAGGGATGCTACAAGTATTAAATGAAATATATTTCAGAGACATATGCATACTGTTGGCAATCACTAAATGTAAATTTCTCTTCTCTTTCCTTCCTTAAAGACAGAGACTCTGTCTTTTACATCGACAATTACCAAAGTGCTTTATACAAGGATACTCAAAAGAATAAACATGCATAGGTAAAATTTTTATTCTAAGATCTTTCTGTTAAAATGATTTGCTGGAATTTAAGTTCTTAACATGAAGTAGCAAAAATGTGCTGCTTTTCATATAAATGACAGCATTTCTTGTGTATCAGTAGGAAGAACGTCCCCTTCCTCCTCCCCATGCTTTTTATGACTTAAATAGTGACAAGCTGCACTTTCAAGGTTCTCCACATAGTTTTGCATACAAGCTCAGAGGGGATAACTGGGTTGGGGTATACTCTATAGCACAGCTCTGCCTTTAAAATATTACTGATCTTTTAAAACTGATCATAAGTGGCACTTTGTTATTTCCCTTTAACCTGAGGAGACTCTTGCTTTCTCTGAATCCCAAAACTTTGTTGTATACCATTATAGTTATTTGTGCGCTTCTAAACTCTAAACACTACTGTAATGTTGTACTCCCCGCTCCACAACTCTTAGCATAAAACCTTCAATAAATATCAAGTGTTAAATATTTCTTTAAGATAAACTAGCTAAACTCTGAATACATCTGCCTTTTTAATGAAATCATGCCACACAAGTAGGGCAATCTGTTGGTAACTGCCAACAAAAATGTAGAAGGAAAGTATTGGTGTGAAGGCTAGAAGCAAGCGGCAGCCAAATGCAACTATATTCAAATTTGATTTCTTATACTTCTATTCCAAATGCTAAATATGAAAAGCTTTTATATTATCTATATTTTGTATTGACTATTCAGCTTATCCCTCAATCGGCATAAAGAACATCAATCGAGACGTGAGATGCAATGCTAGGTTATACTATCAAACTTCACCTTAGTACATGCAGTTCCTCCACTAGGTAGTATGGTGGTACCTACCTACTTTAAAAAAAAAAGCACTAAAATGACTATTTAACTTATTACAATGATTGATGCTTCATAGAATAAGATAATCCAATTTATCCAATTTATGCAATTCGTCTAAAGTTACAATAAAAATAAATAACTGAACAACACATCTTTAAATAAAATATTAAGATGTTGGAATATGGTGGGTCTCTAAGACTGAATGTCCATTTTTGCTGTGTACAGAAACTTTATTTAACAGTGTTATTTCATTAAGGAAAAGAGAGGATAAACATTAACATATTATAATTTAAGATGTCAAAGTATCATCCATGGCTTTATGAAATACAAAACAAAATACCTGCCTCACATGCATAATTGAGAACTGAGTGATATAATCACTGTTAGGTAATAAATGTTGATAATGATCTGACACTTGTACTAATTGTGATGACCACTGAATGGAGACTATCTCCAAGCCCTCACTACTTCTCTCCACAATAAACTATAAAACAAAGCAGTGCTAAGTATTTCAAGTCTTTAAGATGCACCTGAAATCATTTACATCAAGGTATTTTTTGAAGTAAAATTGTACTTTGATAATTTAAAGGGATCCCCATAGTTAGTGTAAAACTAAATTTCCTACTTCACATGATGTGTTTCACATCTTTTTGGAATGATCTACCTTTCTCTATGAAGAAGATGAACACTCTACTGATATTCCAAATTTTCTTCAACAATAATGAATGGGTCCAGCATGGTGGCTCATGCCTGTAGTCCTAGCACTTTGGGAGGCTGTGTGTGATCACTTGAGGTCAGGAGTTTGAGACCAGACTGGCCCACATGGTGAAACATCATCTCTACTAAAAATACAAAAATTAGCCGGGCATGGTGGCATGTGCCTGTAATCCCAGCTACTTGAGAGGCTGAAGCAGGAGAATTCCTTGAACTCAGGAGAAGAGGCTACAGTGAGCCAGCATCTCACCACTGCACTCCTGCCTGGGTCATAGAGCAAGACTGTGTCTCAAAAAAAAAAGAAAGAAAGAAAAAAGAAAAAAAGATGAATGCTAGTGACTATTTTGAAACTCAAGGTTATTTATCATGTCTTCATTTTTTGTTTACATATTAAAAAGCAAACAGAATGAAAACTTCTAGCCATTTATCTATTTTTCCTTTAAATCAAATAGCTTAATACATTTAAACTGAATGTAAATTTATAAGCCATAAAACTCTATCATTGTATGATATATTAGATTCCTATGTGTAATTCATTCAAATTAGTTGGACCAGGGACCAAAAGAAAATTGGCTGGTCAAATAATTATTAATTTAAAAGCAAATAATTATTAATTTAAAAAAATAACAGCAAAAAATAAAAATTTTAAAAAATTAAAAATATAAAAATAAATAAATAACAGCAACAGTTAGCATTATTAGACATATTCATTCATGACCCCATTTGACCCTCACAAAAATCCTGCAAGGTAGGCATTATTTTTACATTGTAAGTATAATACTAGTGAAGTTCAAAGAAGTTAAATGACTTGCCAGTAACTAACTATAGGTCTATAAAGTAAAGCCTGGTTTTAATCTCATAACTGCACTATTTTTGTGCTAGGTACAAAATATGTAAGACTCTTTATGCTCATCATAAGGTACGCAATACTCATAATAAGCTTAGAAGCATGATAACAAGAAACTAAAGCTCAGTTGAAGAGACTTGCCCAAAGTCATGTAACTAACCACAATCCAAATTCACAGTTGTATTTTTCAGTATCCCTTGAAAGAGTTCAGCTTCAAAAGGCAGAGAGATGTAAGATAGTAGTTAAATATTTTTTAAATAGGTAAAATGTTTGTGTATATTAGGACACAGGGAGATGTTGGAAAATGGCTCAAAAGCATTTGATAAGAATTAACTCGGAATAGAAAAATGAATGCTTCTTTCTCTTGAACTAGAAAGAAAAGTGATTTGGAAGTATAGGACTCATTTTTCAAATACACTAAAAACCTTGTAGTAAGTGTATCACTCAAGATGATGTGATGCACCTGTTCAGCACCCTATTGTCCCATCATCTAATATCAAAACCCCTCTTCCTATAGGAAGATCATTCTGTTGTTTAGGATGGGGCTGATGGGGTTCACCAATCTGGACTAAAGACCTGGGCTGTGACAATTAGAATGCCCTACCCAACCAGGCCAAAGTCCAACAGGAAGAAAAACAGAGTGAGTTGTTGTTGTTGTTGTGTGCCATTTTAAATAAATGCAGGAGCTATAATAAGACAGTCCCTTTTAAACAAGGTAGCAAAAAATGTCCCTTTTAAATGAAGTTGTCCAGATCATATGAATCCAGGCGAGCCAACAGTCATTTTGCCCACTTTTTTGTCTACTAACATAATTCAGACAATAAAATTCAAGAAAAGCAGAGATACAAACAGATTATTGATGACAAAATGTAAACTCTGGAGTCAATCATGTGAAAAATCATCTCTAACTCTAGATTTCCCAGTTATATGAGTCAATTCTGTCACATGCAGCAGAAAGAGTCTTGAATAATATAATGCCACAAATGCTTAACTTTTTTTTTTTTTTTTTTTGAGACGGAGTCTCGCTTTGTCACCCAGGCTGGAGTGCAGTGGCCGGATCTCAGCTCACTGCACGCTCCGCCTCCGGGGTTCACGCCATTCTCCTGCCTCAGCCTCCCGAGTAGCTGGGACTATAGGCGCCCACCACCTCGCCCGGCTAGTTTTTTGTACTTTTTAGTAGGGACGGGGTTTCACTGTGTTAGCCAGGATGGTCTCGATCTCCTGACCTTGCGATCCGCCCGCCTCGGCCTCCCAAGTGCTGGGATTACAGGCTTGAGCAAATGCTTAACTTACATATATATATATACACACACACACATACATATGATAGAGACTTCAAAATGAAGCCTTTATCTTGTCACTTTGGACTCTGGAATCTGTAATTCTGCTTCTTATTTACGTCCATTGGTTAAATCTTATCCCAAACCTGTCTTTTTGGGGAGAAATATTTTTAAATTTATAATTTTTAAATTTATTTTACTCTGAAATACAACAAACAGAAAAATGCATAAAAGTTAAATGTACACTTTAAGGATGCATGTAACCACTATCTAGGTTAAGAAAGAGAACACTGTCAATAGCCCTGAAAATCCCTGTGTCTCTTTTCAGTCATGGTTCCCAGTTTCTCCCTGAAGAAATCACTTTCCTAACTTTAACAGTTATCACTTCATTGGTGTTCTTTATAGTTTTTTCCATCTATGTAGCATCCTAACAATAGAATTTAGTTTTGCCTGTTACTGAACTTTATGCAAAATGGAATCATACCAAATGTAATGTTGTACTTTGCTTTTTTAAAAACTATATCTTATGTTTATATGATTCATTTGTATGAACCAATGTAGTGTAAAATATTCATTTCCATTGCTGTATGGCATTCATACTCTAAGAATACCATAATTTAGCCATCTTACTGTCTAATTACAATTCTAATATTGGACATTTGAATTGCTTCAGTGTTTTGACTGTTATAAACACTATTAGGACAAAAGTAATACAAGTATTTTAATGTACAAGTGCATAAATTTGACTAAGGTATGTCTAGGAGTAAAACTTCTGGGTGTGTATATCTTTATTAGATAAAGCCAAACCAGTTTCCAAAGGAATTGTGCCTAGTCATAATTTTTTTTTAAAAAATTCAATAGTTTTAAACATGCTAGATTATTCAAACATAATCTTTCCTGAATTGGAAAGCTTCTATAAATGCCAATATTAGTATACATACAGTAATTTAACCTTAAAAAAGAACATAATCTTCTGAATGTCTAAAAAGGTACATGTTCAATTAAAAAATGTAAAACTACTAACAATAAATATGGTAGAAAATATATTGGGTTACAAATTATCTAAGGTATTTTCTATAATTTTTAGAGTAAGTGAAATATAATCAGATCATAATTTATTATGACTAAGAGATAAAGACTAATATTATTATTATGAAATTACAAATTATTATTGTATATTTGATTACAAATGCAGTTGAACATTGTAATGGTTGCAGGCAATCTGTACTATAACATTCTCCAACTGTAAATGACAAATCTCTTGTAATTTCATAAATGGATGTATAAGAGTCTACTGTGATAAACATTTAATTCTCACTGCCTAAACTACTACATGTTACAAAGCTATTGTCAAAGCATCTAGAAATTTCCAAGTACAAGAGGAGGCTAATTAATTCTTTAAACTACTTAGACATGAAAAAAATCCTAAAAATTCAAAACTGTTTTTGAACATACTTTCATTTTTGGTCTTACTTTCTTCTCAAGCAATGAATGTGAAATATAAATGACTATGGGTGAGGAAAGGACAGCAACCCAAAAAGAAGCAGGCTCTGACAGTGATTAATATGGAGCTTCCAAAGATGTCTGGCAGCAAAAAGAAGCAATAGCTTATGTAACTGATAACAAATTAGTCAGTAAGACCCTAATAATGTATCTCCCTGGAACCTGAGATAGTGTGTTTGATGAATTGTTTAAACCAGTCCGTATTCTTCCATTTGTTTAAACCAGGGAGACAAAAATATAGTAAAAAATAAATTACAGTTAACTTCTGTTATTCAAATTGGTTGAATGGATGGGTTGGTTAGTTAATGGAATATACTAATTAACAGAATCATCAAACATACTGCCAATTAAAAATTAGAATATGATATGTTTTTCATTAACAGAATGCTGAATATTAGTTCATCTTTCTCTTAAGGATTCTAAAAGGATTTCTATATTTCAAGTTACTTTTATAAAAGCCATGACAACACTGAATAATTCTATTAATGTAGAAAGTGTGAGATACTAGACCAAATTTCTGTCCCTCTTGTAACATATACTGGAAACTATCTTGTTGCATTTCACAAAGGCTGACTCATCACATGGCCCTTATAATAGTAGAGTACATAATGTAGAAAAAATTCTAGGTATTTGAGCTCTCTAGTTATTTGAATCTCTCTCTTTCTCTCTTTGGGGGCGGGGGTGGGGAGGGTGTTTCCAAATAATTATGAACTTACAATTAACCCAAACTCCTGTAAAATCCAAAACAGATTTCTCAGAGAGATATTCTTCTCACTGAACATTTATAAATATAATATGTTAAACAAGGCTAAAATGCTAAACTATGGTAGCATTTAATGCAATATGTTAAACAGGGCTAAAAATGCTAAACTACGGTATGTTCAAAGATTACTTTGTGGCCGGGTGTGGTGGCTTACGCCTGTAATCCCAGCACTTTGGGAGGCTGAGGTGGGAGGATCATGAGGTCAGAAGATCAAGACCAGCCTGGCTAACACGGTAAAACCCATCTCCACTGGAAAAAAAAAAAAAAACAACAACAACTAAAATTAGTTGGGCATGGTGATGCACGCGCCTGTAGTCCCAGCTACTCTGGAGGCTGAGGCAGGAGAATCACTTGAACCCAGGAGGCGAAGGTTTCAGTGAGCTGAGATCACACCACTGCACTCCAGCCTGGCGACACAGCGAGACTCCATCTCAAAAAAAAAAGATTACTTTGTTCAAACCAAAGCTTCATCACCCATGTCTTGAACTTCAGCTTCTCATCCAAGTAATTATAAAGGCTTCCTTTAGAAGAAAGATGGCTCTGAACCTTGAAGAAAACATCCATGTCACTGGGTATGGTCTCCAGCCTCTTAGGGTAGGGACCTGACTATTCTAGATTCTACTGGGTTTAGAAGGGGAACAAGGGCCCCTGAGAATTTGTGATTATAAAGTAACTGGTCATCACAGGAAGTCCCAAAAAGGTGAGATGTAGAGATATCAAAGAAAGAAGAATAACAAGAAGATAGAAACTGTCATAAACAGACAATAACGCAACAGAGGAAAAAAAATCAATCTCAAAGAGAGACAAAGTGAAAATCATAATAGAACTATTATAATTAAAATCAGGTTTTCAGAATTAGGACCATGAATCTATTATAATTGCTCTTCACTTCCAGAATGCTAAACAATGCTTTCCTTTTAAACTTGTTGGACCTCTCTGTTACATTTGACACAATTCATTGCTTCCTCCCTATTGAGAATCTGAACTTCTTTAAGGATTTTACTTCCTCATCATCCCTTCAAATGTTTGCTGTTCCTGGGATTTAATCTTTTTACTCTATTCATTCTTCTAGACAATCTGATGTAGTCTCATGACTTCAGCTTTCATTTCTCCTCCAGCATTAATCTCTAGTATGCAACTGGCTGCTGAACATCTATCTCCACACAGATGTCCCAGGAATAACCTCAACTCAGATAATTGGAAACAAAACTTATCACTGGACGGGTGCAGTGGCTCCTGCCTGCAATCCCAGCACTTTAGGAGGCCGAGGTAGACGGAACACTTGAGATCAGGGGTTCAAGACCAACCTGGCTAACATGATGAAACCCCATCTACTAAAAATACAAAAATTAGCCAGGTGTGGTGGCACATGCCTGTAATCTCAGCTACTTGGGAGGCTGAGGCAAGAGAATCACTTGAACCTGGGAGGTGGAGGTTGCAGTGAGCTAAGTTTGTGCCACTGCACTCCAGCCTGAATGACAGAGCAAGACTTCATCTCAAAAAAAAAGGCCGGGCACGGTGGCTCACGCCTGTAATCTCAGCACTTTGGGAGGCAGAGGCGGGCGGATCACGAGGTCAGGAGATCGAGACCATTCTGGCTAACATGGTGAAACCCAGTCTCTACTAAAAATACAAAAAAATTAGCCAGGTCTGGTGGCGGGTGCCTGTAGTCCCAGCTACTCGGGAAGCTGAGGCAGGAGAATGGCATGAATCCGGAGGCACAGTTTGCAGTGAGCCGAGATGGCACCACTGTACTCCAGCCTGGGCGACCAAGCGAGACTCCGTCTCAAAAAAAAAAAAAAAAAAAAAAAGAACTCATCAACTCCTAAACTTTTTCCTTCATTCAATCTCAAATACAACATTCATCCAGCCACCAAAGCCAGGAAACTAGATATGTCACCTCTGACTGCTCCTTTGCCAGTCCATCCACAAACCTAACAATTTTGCTCCCTGAATGTTTCTTAATTCTGCTTTTCTCTGGGCTCTCAACATCTCTCGTTTAAATTGACATTTACTTTTCCTTTTTATTATTATTATTTTTTTGAGACAGAGTCTCCTTCTGTTGCCCAAGTTGGACTGCAGTGATGCAATCAAGACTCACTGCAGCCTTGACCTCCCAGGCTCAAGTGATCTTCCCACTTCAGCCTCCCAGGTAGCTCAACACCACTACGGGTGCTCACCACGACTATGGGTGCTCACCACCATGCCCAGATACCTTTTGTGTGTGTGTAGTAGAGATGGTGTCTCATTATATTGCCTAGGCTGGTTTCAAATTCCTGGGCTCAGGTGATCCTCCTGCCTCAACCTCCCAAAGTTGTGAGATTACAGGTGTGAGCCACTATGCCTGGCCACATTGATATTTTCTACCTGGTCTCTCTGCTGCTGTCTGTTTCCTTTAATTCTGCCCTTTACACAGGTATGAAAATAATTTATCTAAAATGATCATATGACTGTATTATTCCCTTGCTCCCAAGTGATCAATGGTTCCTCATTAGCTCTAGAATAAAGTCTGCATTTTTGACATATTACAAAGTCTTCACAATTTCCCATCTTACTATTTTTACATCATACCACTCCCTGTGTACAATTGCTATAGTAAACTGTAATTTCATATTGTTTCCTTTGTATACTGTGCCCTATCATATTTCCATACATTTTCTCATATTGTGACTTTTGTCAATAATTCTTTTCCCTTCCCTTTCCCCTCTCACCTTCTCCAACCTCATTTATGTCTTGACAAAGCTGCCACCTCCTCCAGAAAGTCTTTTCTGAAAGTTCTGGCAGAGCTTGGTTGGGTAATTCTCTTCTCTATTCTCTTAACCTGTGTATCACTTTCCCTTAGCATACTGTAAGTTATTTAATGAGTATGTATTATTTTTGTCATCAGAAAAATAAAGACACATAAAAGAGAATAAAAATTATAAGTGCATGTCTACATTATCTGTACCCCATCTTGGACTATGAAGCCTTTGAGAACACAGATTATAAATGATTCATCTTTATAACCCTACTTCATAGCCCAGTACCTGACAATTGATGCTCAATAAATGATCTGTCAAATGAAGGTAACTGACAGGAAAGAAGATATATAAAAATACATCACAGAAATGATAAACGACTTCTTTGTCACAGTACAGTGGGTCTTAATGGTCCAGGTCCTGATATTTGGGCAGTTACACCGACTTTTTTAATTCCAGAGAATTCTAGTTAAAAATAACTCCAAATAAGCAATTTATCCTTTTCTAGCCAACAAAACTAATTCCATTATGTCCTATTTTTGACATAATATCTCTTATTTTATCACCTAATGTACATTTTTAAAAAGATATGCCATATGTAATCTCCATCAGGTAAATGGGAAATAAGAAGGAAGAACAAAGGCAGTAGAAAGTAAAATAAACTTGGCAGCACTGTGCTATTTATCACATAGACCGTTACTTACATGCAGCAGTAATACAGCAGCAAGAAAAGACTGCCCTTGACAGTAACCAATGTCTTCATCATACACAGAGTAAGCCTAGAGAAAAGATGAAAAGAAAGAAATATCATAAATAGTCACAGATTTTAACTTAAATGTTAGCTCATATCAGGCTCCTGCTTGTTCCTGTCCCTGGGCTGTCCACCACAATTCCACTAGTCTTTCAAACTTGAATGTGTGTATCACTAGCACAGTGAGATCCCGAAAGAGGCTGTGTATTTCCTAAAGCAGCTCTATGTCTCTTTATTCCAGGTTAATCTTTAAAATTTTGAAATAAAGAGATGCTCAGGGGACCTAAGTTAATTTTAAAAGATCCATTATGGTTTGAGGTCAGCTGTATGAGACCACAGGAGGCAGAGGCAAAGGGTGGGAGAGAGTAAGAAGATTCTAAGGTTGAAGTGTGAGTTCAAATGCACTAAAGGGGAAATTTTGATATTTCTGAGACTGTAGTGCAGATTTGCTATTCTGACAACCCCACGCCAAAAAAAAAAAAAAAAAAAAATCCCTTTAGAACTTCCAAAATTTCTCAAAGACCTTTTAAACTATCCTGCCATTTTTCATGAAGGCTGAAGAGTAAAAATGTTTCCTCCAATCTATACCACCGGGGCAAACCAGAAATATTTCGCATTGCCCCGTGCTTTTTGCAAAATGGCTAAGGGCCTCATGCTACATATATACCTGCTATTTCAGGTGCTTTGGCTATTCCACAGCTTTAACGTCATCTGGAATACAGCCAAAGAGGCCAATTTATAAGAAATACAGCATTCCTTGGGAAGTAGGTATCATATCATTCAACTTAACATTCTCTCTTAGTTTTCAGAGGAAACAAAATAAGGCTGTATGCTTAGTGTATACTAATTAGTACTACAAACATCTAGGATTCTCTAATGCAAAAAAAAAAAAGACATTAGTTTTTGAGAGGCTGAATCAGTTACAGTAGGTAGAGTGTGCAGATCAAAGGGCAAAGAATAGGCATTAGAAAGCTTTTTCTGCAAAAGTTCAGAAAGTAAATATTGTAGACTTTGAGGGAACACTTACAGTACTGGTTGCTTTTTTTTTCTTAAGGGATAGGACTTTTTTTTTTAAACAACTTTTTAAAATGTAAAACCATTCTTACATTGGGGCAGTACAAAAATAGGCTTCACGGTCTAGTCACTGAACCCTGAATTAGATTTTTAAAATTTAGATGTTGCGATATGTGTGTGTGCATGTATATATTTTATATATATATAAATATGTATATATATTTTATACACACACACATATATATATTTTTGAGACTGAGTTTTATCATTTTTACATTGTACATTGGAGTTGTACAGATTTGTACAGCAGGTTGGAGTGCAACGGCATGATCTCGGCTCACTGCAACCTCTGCCTCCCAAGTTCAAGCAATTTTCCTGCCTCAGTATATACACACACACACATATATATATATATATATATATTTTTTGAGACTGAGTTTTATCACCTAATGTACATTTTTACATTGTACATTGGAGTTGTACAGTTGTACAGTAGGTTGGAGTACAATGGCATGATCTCGGCTCACTGCAACCTCTGCCTCCCAGGTTCAAGCAATTTTCCTGCCTCAGCCTCCTGAGTAGCTGCAATTACAAGGGCCCACCACCACACCCAGCTAATTTTCATATTTTTAGTAGAGAATGGGTTTCACCATCTTGGCCAGGCTGGTCTTGAACTCCTGACCTCAGGTGTTCCTCTCACCTCAGCCTCCCAAAGTGCAGGGAATACAGGCATAATAATCCACCATGCCCAGCCTGCCAAATGTATTTTTAAAAGACTCTCAAAGAGTCCAGGATGTGTATCTCATCCCATGTATTCCATCTATGTGTTGTACTTCATTTTAGTGAGGAGATTTCCATTTAATTTGCCTTATAGAATGTATTTTTATTTTGTCAGTATAAAAATTGTCTCTGTCTAGGACAAGGCTTATCAAAGATAACTAGGAAGGCTTCACTTATGGAGGGTAAGTGTAGTATTCCCCATATGCCAAAGTTGTCAGAGCACAGAGTCTGGAACTCCCTTTTACTAAAAAATATAAACTGTATTGATGTATAGCTTATATTCAGTGAAAGGCACACATTTTAATTGTACAGTTTCTTGAGCTGGGGCATTTATGTAGCCCTGCCATTATAAATATTTCCATCACTCCAGAATGTTCCCCCATGCCTCTCTTTAATAAACACCTCCACTCCAGGCAACCACAGATCTGAATTTTATCATAATATATTAGTTTTGCATTTTTAAAATGCATTTTTAAAAATTTCATATAAATGGAATCCTACAATAATGTACTCATATGTATGCTTTTGTGTCTAGCTTCTTTTACTCAGCATAACATTCCTGAGATTGTTTCATGTTGTGTGCGTCGGCAGTTCACTCCTTTTCATTGGTGAGTAGCATGAATATATACTGTATGAATATACCACAATCTGTTTATTCATTCCTCTGTTTCCAGCTTTCGGCTAGTATGAATAGGGCTGTAAATATATACGTGGTATTTGTGGATACAGATTTTCATTTTCCTTGAATAAATACCTAGGAATGGAGGTTCCAACTTCAAATGTTAAGGGTAAGTTTATCTTTATAAGAAATTGCGAAATTGTTTCCCTAAGTGGTTATACAATTATTACACCCCTAGCAGCAACATATGAGAGTACCCCTTGCTTCACTTCCTTGTCAGTACTTGATACTGTCAGTCTTCTTCCTTTTAATTAATTCCTATAGTTTTGACTTTCATTTCCCTGGTAGCTAATGATATAGAAAATGTTTTCATGTACCTTTAGACAACTGATACATATTATTTTGTGATTGTTCAATTTCCTGCCCAATTATGTGTTGTTGGTTTTTGTTTTTTGGTTTTTTTGGAGGCAGGGTCTGACTCTGACACCCAGGCTGGAGTGCAGTGGCATGATCACCACAACCTCCACCTGCCAGGCTCAAGGGATCGACCTACCTCAGCCTCCTGAGTAGCTGGGACTACAGGCTGCCCCACCACACCCAGCTACATTTTTTTCTGTATTTAGTAGAGATGGGGTTTTGCCATGTTGCCCAGGTCTGGAGCTCCTGGGCTCAAGTGATCCACCCACCTCAGCCTTCTAAAGTGCTGGGATTACAGCCTGCCCAATCGTTTGAGTTGTTCATCTCATTATTGTTGATTCATAGTTCTTCATTCTGTATATGTTCTGTATACAACTCTGTCTGAGTTCATTCTGGATGCTATAACCAGAATACCACAGACTAGGTAGCTTATAAACAAAAGAAGTTTGTTTCTCATAGTTTTGGAGGCTACAAAATCCAAGATCAAGGCACCAACCAATCCAGTCTGATGAGGGTCAGTTTCCTGGTTCACAGAAATGGTACCTTTTCATTGTCTCCTCACATGGTGGAAGGGGCAAACAAGCTCCTTCCGGCCTCTTTTATTTATTTATTTTTTTATTTATTTATTTATTTTTTTTTGTTGAGACGGAGTCTCGCTCTGTCGCCCAGGCTGGAGTGCAGTGGCCGGATCTCAGCTCACTGCAAGCTCCGCCTCCCGGGTTTACGCCATTCTCCTGCCTCAGCCTCCCGAGAAGCTGGGACTACAGGCGCCCGCCACCTCGCCCGGCTAGTTTTTTTTTTTTTTGTATTTTTAGTAGAGACGGGGTTTCACTGTGTTCGCCAGGATGGTCTCGATCTCCTGACCTCGTGATCCGCCCGTCTCGGCCTCCCAAAGTGCTGGCCTCTTTTATTAAGGCATTAATCCCATTCCTGAGGGTTCTGCCATCATGATGCAATCACCTATCAAAGGCTCCATCTCTTTTTTTTTTTTTTTTTTTGAGAAGGAGTCTCACTCTGTCGCCAGGCTGGAGTGCAGTGGCATGATCTCGGCTCACTGCAACCTCCACCTCCCAGGTTCAAGTGATTCTTCTGCCTCAGCCTCCCAGGTAGCTGGGACTACAGGCATGTGCCACCACGCCCAGCTAATTTTTTGTATTTTTAGTAGAGACGGGGTTTCACCATGTTGGCCAGGATGGTCTCCATCTCTTGATGGCGTGATCCACCCACCTCCGCCTCCCAAAGCGCTGGGATTACAGGCGTGAGCCACCGTACCCGGCAGCTCCATCTCTTAATAGTATCACTTTGGCAGTTAGGATTTCAACATACGAATTTTGAGGGGACATAAACAATGGGACCATTGCCAAGTCCACTGTCAGATATACATATTACGAATATGTTTTCCCAGTCTATGGCTTGCATTTTCATTTTCTTAATGCTGTCTTTCAAAGAGCAGGTTTCAATTTTGACAAAGTTCAATTAATAGTTTTTGTCATTTATGGTTCATATTTGTGTTTGTACATGCCCTGTTTCTGTGTCATGAATATTTTTTCCTATGTTTTCTTTAGAGTTTTTTTTTTTTTTTTTTTTTTTGGTGTTTACATTTAGGTCTATAATCCACTTTGAAATAAGTTTTAAAAACTGGGTAAGTCTATGTTCTACAACTTACAACTTTTGCAAAGCAGTTTATTCTAGATTCCTTGCATTTCCATATACATATAGGAAATAATTTATTGTCTTCCTAGGAATGCCTACCATGATTTTGACTGGGATTGTGTTGAATCTATAAGTAAATTTGGAGAATGATATCTTCACAACATAGAGTCTAACAGTCATGAACCTGGTAAATCTATCTCCATTTATTATTTCTTAGGATTTTCTACATGCATAACCATGTTGTTTGTGAATGTTAGTTTTACTTCCTCTGGCCATATGCCTTCTTTTCTTGCCCCACTGCACGGACTCCAGTACTATATTACAGTGCATGCCAATACAATGATGAATATAAGTGCTGAAAGAGGAAGGACATCTTTGTCTTCTTCCAGATGCTAGGAGTCAAACATTGTCTTTCACCATGAAGTATAATGTTAGCTACAGATTTTCCATAGACATCCTTCATTAGGTTTAGAAGTTTCTCTCTATTCTTACTTTGCTGAGCATGTTTTATCTTCTGTGGGGACTGAATTTATAAAATGCCTTTCATGCATCTATTACAACTGAGAGACGGGACTAGCTGGATTTCCTAGGCCGACTAAGAATCCCAAAGTCTAGCTGGGAAGGTGACTGCATCCACCTTTAAACACGGGGCTTGCAACTGAGCTCACATCCGTACGCCAGACCAATCAGGTAGTAAAGAGAGCTCACTAAAATGCTACTTAGGCAAAAACAGGAGGTAAAGAAATAGCCAATCATCTATCGCCTGAGAGCACAGTGGGAGGGACAATGATCAGGATATAAACCCAGGCATTCCAGCAGGCAGTGGAAACCCCCTTGGGGTCCCCTCCCATTTTATGGGAGCTCTGTTTTCACTCTATTAAATCTTGGAACTGCACACTCTTCTGGTTCGTGTTTGTAATGGCTCAAGCTGAACTTTCGCTCACTGTCCACCACTGCAGTTTGCCACCGCTGCACACTGGCTGCTGACTTCCATCCCCCCGGATCAGGCAGGGTGTCTACTATGCTCCTGATCCAGTGAGGCTGTGTCCATTGCCACTCCCAGTTGGGCTACAGGCTCACCATTGTTCCTGCGCAGGCTAAGTGCCCAAGGTTCGTCCTAATCAAGCTGTATTTAATAGAGCTATAACACTCACCACATGGCCCAAGATTCCATTTCTTGGAATCTGTGAGGCCAAGAACCCCAGGTCAGAGAACCAGAGGCTTGCCGCCATCTTGGAAGCAGCCTGCCACCATCTTGGGAACTCTAAGAACAAAGACCCCCAGTAACACAATGATCATATTACTTTCTCCTTTATTCTGTTAATGTGGTAAAATACATTGATTTTCAAATGCTGGACCAACCTTGTCTAACTGGGTCAAGAGTTATTATCCTTTATATTACTGGATTAAGTTTGTTATTCTTTTTGTTTTGTTTTGTTTTGTGGGGTTTTTTGGAGACTATTTTATGAGGAATATTGGTCTGTAACTTTTTCGGTAATGCCTGACACATTTTGGTATAGGGTTATGCTGGCCTTATAAAACAAGTGTGTCAGTGTTCTCTCTCACTCTGCTTCTGAAAGAGTTTTGTGTAAGACTGGTATTAATTCTTCTTTAACCATCTGGGCCTAGAGTTTTCTCCTTGGAAAGGTTTTTATTATGAATTAAATTTCTTTAATGGAAATAGAGCTATCCATATTTTCATTTTCTTTTTGTTTCAATTTAAATAACTTGTGTTTTTCAAAAAATGTATCTAAATTGTTAAGGTTACTGACATAAATTTGTTCATAAAAGTCCCTAATTGACTTTTTAATATCCGTCTCAAAAAAGAAAAAAAAAAAGAAAAAGAAAATCAATGAAATGAGTTGTTCATTTGAAAACATAAAATAAACAGCTAGACTAAGAAAAAGTGAGAGAAGACTGAAAATCAGAGATAAAAAAGGAGACATTATAACTGATACTACAGAAATTAAAGAATCATAAGAAATTATTGTGAACAATTATATGCCAACGAATTAGATAACTTAGAATGGATAAATCTGTGTACATATAAAACTGATCAAGGATGAATTATAAAGAAATAGATGAGTAAGGAGACTGAATCAGTAATAAAAAGTCTCCTATCAACAAAAAGCCAGATAGTTAAAAAACTACCAAATATTTAAAAATATAGCTGAATTCTACCAAATATTTAAATTACTAACACCAATTTTCTCAAACTCTTCCAAATAATTGAAGAGGAGGAATAATTTCCAAACTCATTCTGCTAGACCAGCATTACTCTGATACCAAAACCAGACAAAGGTACAACAACAAAAAAAAGAAAACTACAGGCCAATATCTATGATAAACATACAAGCAAATATTCTCAACAAAATACTAATTAGCCAAATAGAATACCACATCAAAAAGATCACCCACCATGATCAAGTAATTAAACCCAGGGATGCAAGGATGATTCGCTATATGTAAATCAATAAATGTGATACATCACATAAGAAGAAGAAATGATAAAAGTCATTTCAATAAATGCAGAAAAATCATTTGACAAAATTCAGCATCACTCCATGATTTAAAACTCTCAAAATTAGATATAAAAGAAATGTACCTCAAAAAGGTAATGGCCATATATGACAACCCATAGCTAACATTATGCGGAATGAGGAAAAGCTGAACTGGAACAAGATATGGATGTCCATTCTCACTTCTATTCAACACAGTACTGGAAGTCTTAGCCAGAGAAATTTGGCAAAAGAAAGAAATAAAAGGCATCCAAATTGGAAAGGAAGAAACTGAATTGTCCCTGTCTGCAGATGACATGATTTTACATATAGAAAACCCTGAAGACTGTACCAAAAAACTTAGAACTAATAAATGAATTTGGTAAAGCTGCAGAATATAAAATCGACTTATAAAAGTGTCTTAGTAGCATTTCTGTGCACTAACAGTGAACTGTTGGAAAAAAGAATCAAGAAAACAATTCCATTTAAAATATCTACAGGTTTATATCTGAAAGACAGGCCATAACAAATGCTGGCAAAAATGTGGAGAAAAGGGTACCTTTATACACTGTTGATGGAAATGTAAATTAGTATAACCCCTATGGAGAACAGTTTGGAGGCTCCTCAAAACACTAAAAATGGAACTACCATATGATCCAGCAATCCCATTGCTAGGTATAATCAAAAGAAAGGAAATGAGTATACTGAAGAGATATCTCTTCATTCCCATGTTTATTATAGCACTGTTTATATTAGCCAAGACTTGGAAGCAATGTAGAGTCCATCATCAGATGAATGGATAAAGAATATGTGGTACATATAAACAACAGAGTGCTATTCAGCCTTAAAAAATAATATCCTACCAATTGCAACAACACGGATGGCACTGGAGATCTTTACGTTAAGTGAAATAAGCCAGGCACAGAAAAACAAACATCACATTTTCTCAATTATTTGTGATATCTAAAAATCAAAACAACTGAATTCACAGACATACAGAATAGAAGGATGGTTACCAGAGGCTGAGAAGGGTAGTTGTTGGGAGAATGCAGGGAAAAGGTGGGGATGATTAATCAGAAAAAAAGAAGAAAGAATGAGTAAGACCTACTATTTGATAGCATAACAGGGTGACTATAGTTAATAATAACGTTATTGTACATTTAAAAATAACTAAAAGGGTGTAATTGGATTGTTTATAACACAAAGTATAAATGCTTCTGAGCATGAATACTCCATTCTCCATGATGTGATTATTTCACATTGTGTGCCCATATCAAAACATCTCATGTATCCCATGAATATATATACCCACTATGTACCCACAAAATTTAAAAATAAAAAATTAAAAATGAAATAGCTATAAAAACATTTAGGAATAAATTTAACCAAGGAAGTGAAAGATATGTATACTAAAAACTGTAATATATTGATGAGATAAATTGAAGAAACAAATAAATGGAAAGATATCCCATGTTCATGGACTGGAAAAATTAATACTGTTAAAATGCCCATACAGTCCAAAGTGACCTATGTATTCAATAGAATCCCCATAAAAATGCCAATGACATTCTTTACAAAAACAGAAAAATAAAACTTTAAGATTTATATTGAACCACAAAAGACCTTGACTAGCCAAAACAATCTTGAGCAAAAAGAACAAAGCTGAAGGTATCACATGACTTGGCTTCAAACTATACAACAAAGCTATAGTAACCTAAACAGCATGGGACTGAGATAAAAACAGAAAGCTAGACCCAAGAAACAGAATAGAGAGCCTAGAAATAAATTCACACATTTACAGCCAACTGATTTTCAACAGAGGTACTAAGAACATACAATGTGGAAAAAACAGTCTCTTCCATATATGGTTCTGAGAAGACTGCATATGCAAAAGTAGAATAATAGAGTTAGACCCTTATCTCTCACCATTTGCAAAAATAAACTCTAAATCGATTAAAGATATTAAGACTTGAAACTATGAAACTACTAGAAGAAAATAAAGAGAAAACGCTCAAGGACAGTGGTCTGAGCAATGATTTTTTGGATATGACTTCAAAGGCATAGACAACAAAAGTAAAAATAGAAAAAAGGGATTGCATCAAACTAAAAAGCTTCTGCATAGCAAAGAAAACAACCAACAGAGTGAAGAGACAACCTACAGAATGGGAGAAATTATTTGCAAACTATACATCTGATATGATTTGGCTGTGTCCCCACCTAAAATCTCATTTTGAATTGCAATCCCCAAAATCCCCACGTGCCAAGGGAGAGACCAGGTGAAGGTAACTGAATCAGGGGAGTGGTTTCCTCCATGCTGTTCTCATGATAGTCAGTGAGTTCTCATGAGATCTGATAGTTTTATAAGTGTTTTGTAGTTCCTCCTGCATTCGTTCTCCTTCTTGCCACCCTGTGAAGAAGGAGCCTTGCTTGCCCTTTGCCTTCCACCATGACTGTAAATTTCCTGAGACCTCCCTCCCATGCTGCACTATGAGTCAATTAAACCTCTTTCCTTTATAAATTACCCAGTCTCAGGCAGTTCTTTTTAGCAGTGTGAAAACAAACTAATAAAACATCTGATGAGGGGTTAATAATGAAAATTATATGAGGAACTCAAACAACTGAATAGCAAGAAAACAAACAACCCAATTTAAAATAAGCAAAAGACGTGAATAGACATGCCTTAAAAGAAGACATACAAATGGCCAACAGGAATATGAAAAAATGCTCAGTATCACTAATTGTCCTGGAAATGCAAATCAAAACCGCAATGAGATATCACCTAACTCCTTTTAGAATGGCTATCAAAAGACAAAAGATAACTTTTGGCAAGGATGTGGAGAAAAAGAAACCCTTGCACATTGTTGGTGGGAACGTAAATTAGTAAAACCATTATTCAAAACAGTATGAATGTTCTTCAAAAAATTAAAATTCGAACTACCATATGATCCAACAATCTCACTACTGGGTATATATACAAAAGAAATTAAATCAATATATTAAAGAGAGATCTGCACTCCCATGTTTATTACAGCACTATTCACAATAGCCAAGATACAGAACCAACCTAAGAGTCTTATCAGCAGATCAATGGATAAAGAAAATGTGATATATATACACACACACAATGGAATACTAAGCCACAAAAAAGACAATCCTGTCATTTTCAACAACATGGATGAAACTAAAAGATACTACATTAAGTGAAGTATGCCAGGCACAGAAAAACAAATACCACATGATCTTACTCATATGCAGACTCTAAAAAAAGGCTGACCTCATTGAATTAGAAAGTAGAATGGCGGTCACCAGAGGCTGTGGTGGTCAGGAGGAAGGGGGTGTTGAGGAGATGTTGGTCAAAGGATACATAATTATAGTTAGATAGGTGGAGTAAGTTTAACAGGTCTACTGTACAGCATGATGCTTACAATTAATGGCAATATAGTATATTCTTACAAAATGCTAATTCTAGAATCTAGGTGGCAGGTTTTTGGATGTTTACCTTGTAATTCTTTCAATTTTTCTGTATATTGGAAATTTTTCATAATTACAGTTTTGGGGAAAAAAATTCTTTGGTTGTACCCAGTCCCTCTTCCTGCTCTGGACTGCAGACTACTTTTCTGGCTGTGCTCCCAAAAGTAATTTATACCTTCATTCAGCAAGTGAGTATTTACTGAGCACCTACTGTATATCAAAAACTGTGCTTAGTAAGGCATATACAAAGTTGAAAAGACACAGTCCATGCTCCTAGCATTTAGCCCTCTGGAGGAGGTCAACATGTACAATGAAATAGTGCACAGTGAGAGAAGTGCTGACAGTATATGGAAGCTCAGAGAGAGAGAGTAAATAACCAGGTCATAGCACAGGGAACAGAGTTAAAGGCAAGGAAAGCATCACAGACAAGGTGACGTTGTCTTAATTTCAAAGAAGATGGCATGACCAGAAGTGTTACAAACTTGACCCCATGTTTTTGAAGGAAGACTATAGAAATTATTCAGGCATGCTGCAGAAAAAAGGGCATGTACAAAGGCATGAAAGAGCTTGACATATTTGTTATGTGCCAGATGGAATGCTAAGTTATTTTCAATGTTTTCATTTAATCTCACAAGTCCTGTGAGATACAAATAGGTTTACGGAAGGTGCCTAACTTGGGCAAGGTCATATAGCTAGTAAATGGTAGAATCAGCATTTGAACCCAATTCTGTTCCAACACAAAGCCCATACCCTTATTACCTTCATTATATCACTTACATTCTCTCTGTGCTGAATTACGCTTCTTAGATATTTGTGTTCGTGTCCATGGAAGATGGGGGGTACCTATGTTCTGATTTGCCTTGGGTTTCAACAGAGATGGAGGATAGAATTACCTATCCTCAAAAGGAAAAAGTAACAAACTGATCAAGGGAGGCTTAATCCTGTCTTCTGGGCTTAGAAAGGAGGACTTTTAATTTCGTTATGTAACATATTAATTATCATGCTGACCACAGGATAAAACTTAGGAAACATAGAGAGTTGATAAGGCTTAATATTTCTGGTGCTAACATTTATACATAATGTAAGTGCTCCTTAATAAAATAAATATGGAAAATATTTGACTTTATTTTTTTTGCCTTGTAACTGTTATCCATTGATAAGAATGCTAACTTTGAAAATAAATTTTCGGCCGGGCGCGGTGGCTGAAGCCTGTAATCCCAGTACTTTGGGAGGTCGAGACGGGCAAATCACGAGGTCAGGAGATCGAGACCATCCTGGCTAAATGGTGAAAACCCGTCTCTACTAAAAAATACAAAAAACTAGCCGGGCGAGGTGGCGGGCGCCTGTAGTCCCAGCTACTCAGGAGGCTGAGGCAGGAGAATGGCCTAACCCGGAAGGCGGAGCTTGCAGTGAGCTGAGATCCGGCCACTGCACTCCAGCCTGGGCGAACAGAGTGAGACTCCATCTCAAAAAAAAAAAAAGAAAATAAATTTTCACAGGGCAGTAGGGCTTTCTTGGTTAACCCGAAACACACAATGACTACTACTGCTCTTGACTTACCTTAACATTATCATAGAAAGTTTTTAGTTTTCCAACTAGATTATACCTAAACATTTATCTACAAGTCTCTTTTCTCCAAAATGCTCCCTCACACACAAACCTTAACTGGGTTGCTACAAGAAATACAGAATGGTATTTCTCTTTTGTCCCAGGAATGGGCAACATGCAGTACTATTTGATAAGATAAGCACATTTATAGGTAAAAAAGAAAGCTCAGACTCACAGGAAGAATGAAAAGGGAAATCAAAAGATGTTCTCTAACAAGATAAAGAGGCTGCCATGTGAGAGTGCAAGAATGGGTCAAACTTCTAAAACATTCCCATTCAGCTTCTTGGTACTGCTAACATAAATGACGTATTTGCCAATTTACTTGCTATTGATAAACAGTGGCAAAGTTCATCAGTTTTAACTCTGACACCTATTTCTCCAATGTCTAATGTAAATACTGAACTGTCATGATTTTTTCAGTACAGATTGAATAGCAATGTTGAGAACAGACAATACTAACACAGACCTCCTTTTTTACTTTAACAGCAGCTTGATAAACCAATTTGCCATTTATTAGATAAACTGTTTCATCTATAACCTACAAAGAACTTCTGCCAACATGAGGCTAAAACACATAAATGAGCCTTTGGATTATCATTTTTGGCAGCAGTAGCCCTTAAATGAGTATGTCAGGGGAACAACCAAGTAAAAAATATGTGGAATAAATTTATTTACAAACTGAAAAGAAATCTGTTCTCACATAAGCTGGGAGACACAAAGAGATACCAAGGAAAGCCTAATTTTAAGTAATCCCACAATCAGCTGAATAAAAAGAGGTCATAGAGTGACAAAAGTCATAAGACACTAGTTGTTTAAACGAAATTACAGAAACATTTAAAGAAAGATTATGCAATATAGTATGTAAGAATTCAAGCAGCTTTCAAAGAATTCTTTGCATTAATTTCTCTACCTGTTAAATAACTAACATTTATTTATTAGTTACTACTACTCTACTGTTCCATTTATTTACATATATTAATTTATTTCATCATTGTAGCATCCCTCTGGGAGTAAGTACTCTTATTATCCTCAGTTTTATAGATAAAGAAGCTAAGGCCAGGCACAGTGGCTCACACCAGTAATCCCAGCACTTTGGGAGGCCAAGGTAGGCGGATCACCTGAGGTCAGGAGTTCACGACCAGCCTGGCCAAACTATGGCCAATATGGTAAAATTCCGTCTCCACTAAAAACACAAAAATTAGCTAGGCACAGTGGTGCATGCCTGTAATCCCAGCTACTCGGGAGGCTGAGGCAGGAGAATTGCTTGAACCCAGGAGGTGGAGGTTACGGTGAGCTGAGATCAGGCCACCCCACTCCAGCATGGGCAACAGAGCAAGAGGAAAGAGGCGAGGTGAGGCGGGGCGGGGCTGGGCAAGGTGAGGTGAGGTGAGGTGAGGTGAGGCAAGGCGGACAAGAAAGGAAAAGAAAAGAAAAGAAAGAAAGGAAAGCAAAAGAAAAGGAGGGAAGGGAAGGGAGGGGAGGGGAGGGAAGAGGAGGGGAGGGGAGGGGAGGGGAGGGGAGGGGAAGGGAAGGGAAGGGAAGGGAAGGGAAGGGAAGGGAAGGGAAGGGAAGGGAAGGGAAACTAAGGCACTAAAAAATTAAATAATTTATTCAAGGTAGGTTAAATAATTTGTTCCAGTTAGAATGCAGCAGAGCTAGAATTCAAACTCTGGCAGTCCAGCTCCAGAGCCCAGGTACTTAGCCACTGTCACTATTTGGTCTCTGGATCTCATGACATTCAAGTGAACGACCATAAAACCTAACTATAAAATGTCCATTTTTCTTTTTAATGTGTGTTTCATAACTATTCATAAACCAACCAGAAAAATGACTTTAGTTGAAGAATGTAGAGAAATAGGGCAGTGGCTCACGCCTGTAATCCCAGCACTTTGGGAGACCGAGGCGGGCGGATCACCTGAGGTCGGGAGTTCGAGACCAGCCTGACCAACATAGAGAAACTCCATCTCTACTAAAAATACAAAACTAGCCGGGTGTGGTGGTGCATCCCTGTAATCCCCGCTACTTGGGAGGCTGACGCAGGAGAAATGCTTGAACCTGGGACCCCGAGGTTGCAGTGAGCTGAGATCGCACCACTGCACTCCAACCTGGGCAACAAGAGTGAAACTCCATCTCAAAAAAACAGAAAAGAAAAGAAAAGAAATAACCATAATCACAAAATTCACTAGGGTGGTTTACTCTGGTAGGGAAAGACTGGATATAAGAGGAGCACCTCGAAGGTATTAAAAAATATTGGTGGCTGGGCACGGTGCCTCAAGCCTGTAATCCCAGCACTTTGGGAGGCCGAGGCGGGCGGATCACGAGGTCAGGAGATCAAGACTATCCTGGCTAACACGGTGAAACCCCGTCTCTACTAAAAATACAAGAAATTAGCTGGCCATGGTGGCGGGCGCCTGTAGTCCCAGCTACTTGGGAGGCTGAGGCAGGAGAATGGCGTGAACCCGGGGGACAGAGCTTGCAGTGAGCCGACATCACGCCACTGCACTCCAGCCTGGGGCACAGAGCAAGACTCCGTTTCAAAAAAAAAAAAAAAAAAAATTGGTAATATTTCCTAAGTTGTAAGTTCAAGGATGTTACTTCTGCTACTTTTTCAAATAATACATTATTTTTATTCATTTGAATGAATATTACACCATTTTAAAAATTACTCATTAGTAATTATCCATTCAATGGTTTGTGTTAAGATTTCAATTTGGGTGATTTTCTCCAGAATATAAATATATTGAAGACACATCTCAAGGCTTCACTGGAGGTTAATGTAAGATTCAAATAGTGAAGTAGATAATAAATGACAACTCTTCTTCTTGGGGATAATTGTACAAATTATACAAATTGTACAAACTGTATACAAATATATACAGTTAATTCTCATTGTTCTTAATAGTTATGTTCTATAAAGGTACCCCAACACTGATTATAAACAAATACTGAATTACTATCCCTAGGGGATAATAGAGGGTTGGGCTCCTGAGAACTTCTGGTCACAACATTTTCAGCAACCAATCAATACACAAAGTTGTTTTAAGGGTATATCTGTTTAAAGATACCTTATTTAATATATATTGTTGATTCATTAGCATTGAACTCATGGCCAACATTACTGTAATTCATGCCTCAATGAAGCTTATGCAATGTGTATTTTCTTTGCAAGGCACATCACAGCCTCTGAGTCCCTAGAAACAGGAGACAGCATTTCAGCACTGTACCTAGGGATCGTTTCAAACAGAAAAATCACCAAGAAGCAGAGAAATGCAAAAAACATGGCGATAAGTATATTGCAGGAGAATACTTGTTTACAGTATGAGAAATGAAATAAGAAGACAGAACTCTTATTCCACCTGAACTTGAAATGTGTATATCAGGTGACTCAAATTTTTTGACACTGCATATTCATGTATCAGTGAATAACCATAAAAGTATTGAGAGCATTGACTTTGTGGTTACAAATAAATTTAAGCAAGTAGGTGAATTGGCAAATGTGGAATCTGTAAATAATGAGGATCAACTACGTGTGTGTGTATGTGAGTACATATACATATATGCATGGGCATTCCCTTTCCTTAATGACAGGAATACATTCTGAGAAACGTGCCATTAGGCAATTTTGTTGTTGTGCGAACATCATAGAGAGTACTTACATAAATTTAGGTGATACAGCTTATTACACACGTAGGCTATATAGTATAGCCTATTGCTTCTGAGCTATAAATTTGTACAGCATGTTATGGTATATGCTATTTAGTCTTATGGACTGAATAGTAGGCAATTCTTTACTGGGTTGCTACAAGAAACCATGGATGTGCTATAGTTTTATACAACAGTATGATAATTATTTGAGTGTCTAAACATAGAAAAGGTACAGTAAAAATGTGGTATAAAAGATTTAAAATGGCACGCCTGTATAGGGCACTTACTGAGAACGTAGCTGGCAGGACTGGAAGTTGCTCTGGGTGAGTCAGTGAGTGAGAGATGGGTGAATGTGAAGGTCTAGAACATTACTGTACACTAATGTAGCCTTTATAAACACTGTACACTTAGGTTACAATAAATTTATTTTAAAAATATTTTTCTTCAATGACAAATTAATCTTAGCTTACTGTAACTTTATTTTATAACCTTTAATTTTTAAAACGTGTCAACTTTTGTACTTTGCTCAAAACTACATTGTACAGCTGTACAGAAATTCTTCACTATGTTCTTTATTTCCTTGTTTTATAATATTTTTCTACTTAAAATTTTTTCATTTATTTGTTTTTACTTTTTAAGCTGTTTTATTTAAAATGAAGACACAAACACCCACATTAGCCTAGGCCTATACAGGGTCAGAATCATCAATATCACCATCTTCCGCCTTCACATCTCGTCCCACTGAAGGTCTTCAGGGACAAAAATATGCAAGGAGATGTTATCTCCGGTGATAAAAATGCCTTCTTGGCTGGGCACAGTGGCTAATGACTGTAATACCAGCACTTTGGGAGCCGAGGCAGGCAGACCATTTGACATCAGGAGTTCGAGACCAGCCTGGCCAACATGGTGAAATCCCATCTCTACTAAAAATACGAAATAGCCAGGTGTGGTGGCAGGAGGCTGAGGCAAGAGAATCACTTGAGCCCGGGAGGTGGAGTTTTGCAGTGAGCTGAGATTGTGTCACTGCACTCCAGCCTGGGCGACGGAGCAAGACTCTGTCTCAAAAGAAAAAAAAAGAAAAAAAACCAGGCCAGGCGCGGTGGCTCACACCTGTAATCCGAGCATTTTGGGAGGCTAAGGCGGATGGATCACCTGAGGTTAGAAGTTCAAGACCAGCCTGACTAACATGGTGAAACCCCGTCTCTACTAGAAATACAAAAATTAGTTGGGCGTGGTGGTACACATCTATACTCCCAGCTACTTGGGAGGCTGAGGCAGGAGAATTGCATGAACCCAGGAGGCGGAGGTAGCAGTGAGCCAAGGTTGCGTCATTGCACACCAGCCTGTGCGACAGAGCCAGACTCCAACTCAAAAAAAAAAAAGCCTTCTTCTGGAAGCCTCCTGAAGGACCTACCTCAGGCTGTTTTATGGTTATCTTATAAGTAGAAGAAATACATCCTAAAATAACAATTAAAAAGCACAGTACAGTAAACACATAAACTAGTAATATAGTTGTTTACTGTCCATATCAAGTATTATTTACTGTACATAATTGTATATGCTATACTTTTATATACCTGGCAGCACAGTAGGTTTTATACCAGCATCAACATGAATAGGTGAGTAATGTGTTGTGCTATAATGTTATGATGCTATGATGTCACTGGGTGATAGGAGTTTGTCAGCTCCATTATAATCTTACGGGACCACCATTGTATATGCAGTCCATTGTTGACTGAAATGTTGTTAAGGGATGCATGATGGTATATCTTACTAGATATACACACACAGCCATATCCAGAACTAAATCAAAAGAGTTTATTGCTGCATTAGCCTACAAAAATCATAACAAAATATTTTTAATTAATAAAACCAAAATTGCTATTGATTATAATAATGAATTATTAGTTTTAGAAAGGCCCACAAGCACTGGAAAAATTAAGTCAGTAAAGTATTAACATAGGTATATTCCCAGACTACAATTTTACATTTAAAAATTTGGTTCTAAATAAATATTTTATTAAAACTTTTCAGTACCCAATATTCCTCATGTTCTTTTTTCCTCAAGCCTTTAGAATTATTATCAACTACACGTTTTCTTGCTCCTTTAGTGTTCAGTACAGGTAGTCCACAGTGATGAACAGATCATTTTCTAAAAGTTCTTTACCAGTTTTTCTTTGAAACTCAGCATGTATTTTCCCATAAAATCAATATGGTTATGAGGTTCTTAGATTAGTCTAGATCATAAAATTAGCCCCTAAATATACAGCCCAGAACAGTAACTAGTTGGCAGTACTTTAAAATCACTTTTTGTTAATAAATTTACGTAAAAGTTTTCTAACAGTAGCTCTGAATGCTAAACATCTCAAATTCCAGCGCTGCCACTTACTAGAATTACTTAACTTCCCTAAACTTTTATTTTTTTCTCTGAGGCAACACATATTTATTATCTATCATGTGGAAGGCTAGGGTAAACAATGAACAAAATGGACAAAAAATTGCTCTTATATAGCTTATTTTCTAGTGGAAGATGATAAACAATGGCCATAATAAACAAATAATGTATATAGTATCTTTGAAGGCAGTAAGTGCAATGGTGACAAAAGCAGAGAAAAGGGCTGAGGATTGCTGGGTTAAGAAGAGGTTCCAACTTAAAAGAGTGGTTAAAGCAGGCCATATTAAGAAAGTAACCCTTGAGCAAGGGATTTAGAGAGGTTAAAAAGCAAGCCATGTAGATCTCTTGGATAAGTGTTCTAGGCAGAGGGCACAGTCAGGGCAAGGGCTCTGAAGTGTGAGCAAGGCTGGCAGTGTGGCTGGGACAGAATGCATGATAGAGAGAATAGTCATACATGGAGTTTACAGCCTGGTAAATCACTGTAAGAATGCTGGCTTTTATACTAAACGAAAAAGAAACCCACTGGAAGCAAGGTGACCAGGTCGGAGATGTTAGTTTAGACCAGGGTAGTTACAGTGAAGTGGCGAGAAATAATCAGATTCTGGCTATATTTTGAAGGTGGAGTCGGTAAGATTTCCTAAAAAATTGGTTGTGTGGTGCTGGGCAAGGGAATCGTGTGCAACCTGTTGACCATTCCATGGTTGCAAATATGCCTTGGGCCTGGAATAGTTTCTTACATGAAGATCAGGAGCCCTCACAGCATACCTTTTTTAGGAATTTCTTTCCCTCTTCTGAGTTTGATTTACACTTCTTTGTTCTCCTTAAGTGTGTGTCATATGGCATTTGGCTTACCCCATTGCTATTTCTGTCCCTGGTGGACAGCGAACAAGGTCCTTCACTTGCAGCACAAGAGAGGTGTATACAGATCACTCCCTGCCACGGCTGTGAGACAAGATTCACTGACACTTACTACTGATGCTGTTGTTCTGTTTATTCTCTTTGTGAGTACAGTGTTGTTCCATCCGATGCCTCTGTGAGTCATGTTTTTCTTGGCAACCCTAACACCTGCAAACCGTGTTGTGGGTTAATATCCTGCGATTGCTCTTCTGGCGGTAGGCAACAGGTATGACCTAGTCAATATGTAGTGTAAGAGGAAGAAATTAGCATCAAGGATGATTCAATGTTTCTGGACCGAGCAATTCAAAGAATGGAGTTACTGTTAGCTGAGATGGAAAAAAAAAAGAACTACGGGTGAGCAGCTTTTGTGAGAAAGATCAAACATTCAGTTTTACATAGGCTGTATTTGAGATATCTGTTAGAGCTCTGGAGGAGAAATCAAATAGGCAACTGACTACATAAGTTTGAAGTACAAGGAATTGGTTGGGGTCAGATATATAAATTTGGAAGTTATCAATGAAGGCATGGTATTTAAAGCCATGGGACTGAATGAGGCTTCCAATGCAATAAGTGTAGATAGAAAAAAGATGTCTAAAGACTGAAATGAAGAAGCTGAGAAAAAGAGAAAGCAAGAGCAAAAGTGACTGCAAGACAAAAACAGAGTAGTAGAAGCCAAGTGAAGAAAGCACTTGAAGAACAAGGGAGTGATCCACAGTTCAGGATGGTACTGACAGGTCTGGAGGAAGAAGACTGATGTTTAATAATTAGAGTTATGATGTGGAATACATTTGTGTACTGACCACACCATTTTCAGAAAAGTGGTATAGGTGAAATCCTAACTGAAAAGGGTTTAATAAAAAGTAAGAAGAGAGGAATCAGTAACAGCAACTATAGATCAATCTTTTGAGGATTTTTTTTTTTTTTTTTTTTTGGTAAAGTAAAGCAGGTATCTTCATCTGTAACACACAGGTAAAAATAGAAACCACCATACAAACTTAAGGATTAAACACAATGCCTAGCACATAGGGATGTGCTGACTAAATGGCAATACTGACTGGCTGATGTCAAGGAAAATTACTATGTCTTTCTTTCAAATAACCCATTTGATTTATCATCAGGGATAAATATGGAGCTGCCTGGATAGGGTCTTAATCATTGTTAAAATTCTTATGGATTCTTAGATTCACTGCCTTCTTGAAAATAATCACTTTTTTTTTTTTTGTAGGTGCCTAAAACAAAAATCAATTTGTTTACCAGTTTCTTGTACCTTCCTTCCATTCTTGAAGCCAGACATACCAATTTAGGTCTAATACATCTTTGCAAACTCTCATAAGTAAAACTCATGAAGAAAGAACAGAAAGGGTAATACAATTCATCTTTAAAAAGTAATTAAGCTTCCTGTTCCCTTCCTGAAACCATTAGGCAGAGCAAGATAGAACATTCACACAGGAGTGGCCTAGTGTGGAGTGTCAGACCCTAAAAAGAATGACAAACCCACCCAGGTGGGGACGTGGGTGGCCAAAAATGGAGAATCAATGTATGACAAGATGAGGAGGAGTTCATGGAGGGTGACATCCTGGTACAGGGTGTTAGAGCTTACTATAGTAAGGAGAGCATTTGCATACCAGAGGACTGACAGCAGTAATGGGAGACTGGCTATATAGAGAGATATTGCTCAAAAAGATAAATATATTAAGGATAATGGGAGCTACGTTTCTCCCTGTCAGAGAAGTTAGTTACAAATATAGGAAGGGAGAACACTAGATTAATCTTCTGGTGTTGGATTGGAATTGGAAATACTGCTATGAATCCCTAGTTTTCAACACAAATGGTTATGTATGGAAACAGATATGGGCGGTGACATCAGCAAAAAGGCAGAGCAAGAATCGCCAAAAATTAGTTCCTCCACAATAGCAGCAAATATCACAAAAATAATCAGAATCAACTTTTTCAGAACTCTAGAAATTGATCAAAGACCTGCAGCTGCCTGGAGGGTAATTATTCCAGAAAAATAACTGAATCTTGGTAGGAACAGGGAACTTTGTGGCATTTTTAACTTGCTTTGGTGCCATCTCCCACCCTCCAGCTCCATGATAACCTTGAAAACTAACAGCTTGCATTTGCAATGACAAGCAGTCTGGCAGGCACCAGAGACAGTGAAATGCAAAGCCTTATTCCCAGAGAATTATCATTATTTGACCTGAATGATGGTTTCCTGGAACACTCCACTTGCAAGACTCACCCAGTATGAAAAGCTTTTTTCCTGGGGGCATTTGTCAAAAGCAATTACAGGCAACTGTTTAATCTTGTGGCTGTCTGAAGAGATAGATACAAATCGGGGCAAATGACTATGGAAGGAGTATTGAGTTTCCTTAAAAAACTACAAATAGAACTACCATATGATCCAGCAATCCCACTACTGGGAATTTATCCAAAGGAAAGGAAATCAAGATGTTGGAGGGATATCTGCACTCCTTTGTTCACTGTAGCATTTACAATAGCCAAGATATGAAATCAACCCAAGTGTCCAACAACAGATGAATGGATAAAGAAAATGTGGTACATATACCAAATGGAATACTTTAAGCCACAAAAAAGAATGAAATCCTGTCATCTGTGGCAACATGAAAAAGGAGGACATTATGTTAAAAAAAATAAGCCAGGAACAGAAAGTTAAACACTGCATGTTCTCATTCATATGCAGAAGCTAAAAAAGTTGATCTCATAGAAGAAAGAAGTAGAACAGAGGATACTAGAAGCTTGGAAGGGTAGGGAGAAGGGGGTGGAGAGAGAGATTTGTTAAAGGATACAAAATTACAGCTAAATAGGAGAAATAAGTTCTAGTGTTCTATAGCACTGTAGGATGACTATAGCTAACAATAATAAATAGTTTCAAATAGCTGGAAGGAGGATACTGAATGTTCTCAATGCAAAGAAATGATAAATATTTCAGATGGAAATGCTAATTACCTTGATCTGAGTACTTTACATTGTATGTACCAAAATACCACTATGTAACCCTAACTATACACAATAAAAAACTGTGGCAAATACACTAATCAAAAAGCCTAAAAGGAAATGTTGGGGAATGAGACATCCATAAAGGCTTTGGAAGACTCCGATATATTTCTGAGAACTTAGAGAGCAATGTTCATATGCAGGGCTATGTACATGCTCAAGGCTTTGTGCATTAGGAAAGTCCTGAGAACACTCTACACTCTTGCCTTTGGCTGACTTTGAAGTTCTATACAAGCAGGAGGTGAATGCAAAACAGAGTTTTCAATTGAATGGTTGACTAATGGAAACGCACGTTTGAACACACACAGAACTCCTTGACAAAGACTGGTAGACTTACTGGTTCCAGAAATTTAGGGAAATGTCTGTTCAATCATTAGCTGACCACTAAGCAGAGATTTCAAAGAATGACAAAGAATACAAACTCTACAGAATTAGTTCACAAAAGTCAGTAACCAATCAAACAACTGCCACAACAAACAATAATATCACCAGACAAATCCATAAAAGCAGAATGCAGGTTAATGATTGCCAAGGGCTGAGGGCAGGGGTGATAAAGGGTGAGTGACTTTTAATGGGTATAGGGTTTCTTTTTGGACTGATGGAAATGTTCTGAAATTAAACAGTGGTAATGGTTGCACAACCTTGTAAATTCTAAAACTCACTGAATTGTACATTTATTCTATTCTATTCTATTTTTTGAGATGGAGTCTCACTCTGTTGCCCAGGCTGGAGTGCAGTGGCATGACCTCGGCTCACTACAACCTCTGTCTCCCAGGTTCAAGTGATTCTCCTGCTTCAGTCTTCTGAGTAGCTGGGATTACAGGTGCCCACCACCATACCCGGCTGATTTTTATATTTTTAGTAGAGATGGGGTTTCACCATGTTGGAACAGGCTGGTCTCAAACTCCTGATCTCAGGTTATCCACCTGCCACGGCCTCCCAAAGTGCTGGGATTATAGGCGCAAACCACTGTGCCCAGCCTGAATTGTACATTTTAAAGGGGTGAATGTTATGTGAATTATATATTTAAAAAAAGAAAAAATATGGGCACAAATATATGTTTGTATGCACACACACACGCATATATGTATGTATATACATATAGATTACTTAGTTACGTACAATGAGATGACTTGTAAGTAATGACACCCTTATAACAATAAACATATTTACCATCCAGATCTTGGTTTCTTAATATTTTGACTAAAGGAAACAAGGCTCTTTGGAGAAAGATCTAATTCTAGAGCTGGGACACAGAAATAAGCCTGGAACATCTTTTTGAACCATAAAGAAAGGCAAGGCTCAAAGGATGATGGAATACATTGAAAGGACACAAAAACCAGCTTGAAGTCTTCCCACTGGACAACATGGGGAAAACTTCAACACCAAAACAAATAATGATAGCAAGGAAATATAATCCCTCGAATAAAATGAGAATTCATGAGTCCATATTGATATAGCATATAAATAAATGAATAAATTGAAAGTCTGATGAGAAATGGGGCAATTAAATAGTTACAAAGTATATCTACACAAAATACCTATTCATTACAATGGGTAAAAGAGTAATTTCATAGTGTAGTAGCCTGGTAGACACACCTTATTTATGTAATCAAACTAATCATCACCAATAACGGGAAAAAACGAAATTGCATACATATTACCTATAGGTAGAAATAAGAACAGATTATTCTTACTGTGTTGTTCCTGCCAAAGATGTATGACCCGAATCTAACCATGACAAAACATTAGACATGCACAAATTGAGGGATATTCAAAAAAATGACCTGTAATCTTCAAAAGCATCAAGGTCAAGAAAGTGAAGGAAAGAGTAAGAAATGGTTCCCGAGTGAAGGGAATTATAGACATGAACACTTAATGAAATGAGCAATTCTGAACTGGATACTTTTTCTATCCTATCAAGAACATTTGGATGATTAGTAAAAACGGAATGATGTCTATAGATTAGGTAGTACTGATTTGGATGTTGCATTATGATTATGTAGAAGAATATTCTTGTTTATAAGAAAAATATCCTAAAGTATTTGGGGGTGATGAGGCATTATGTTGGCAAATCACTCTCGAACAGTTTAGGAAAACAAAATTCTGTACTTGCAGCTTTTATGAGTTTGAGGTTGTTAAAAATATATAAAAATCTGGAAATATATGTATATATAAATTTGACAGTATCATTTTGTCTGTTGAATCTAGTAATAAAAAAATGAGTCTAAAAAGGTTATTACATTTGTCCTATATGCTGGGGAAAGAGGAGAGTATCAACATAAGCTCTAAAAATAGATTCACTGATGTGAAATAAACACTGGAGACGATAAATGTAGAAAACGAGATGTACTCACAAACATTCACTCACAAAGCAATTTTCTTATCTAACATAGTTGGCAAAATTCCTATATGTAAGCTTCCTTTTATGTAACATTGTAAAGAAAAAAAGGCCTTTGGCCACAATTTAAAAGTGAATTCACATACTTTTTTATTTAGAAACAGAAATGTAAAACAACTAGAACACCATATTCTTTTTTTAAAAATTATAACGTACCCATTACAAGTAAACTACTATCTGAATACGGTAAATTACTCAGAGCATTTAGTTTACATTCTTGGACTTTTGATTTTTAAATAGGGTCTAATACAGGGCACCACTCATGAACTATACAAAATGAAGAAAAGCTATAGCCCTGCCCTAAGGAATGTAGCCTGAAAAGTTATTGTGAATAAAAGTTCTTCACAGAAGAAGTAAGTGATACAAATAGAATGCTCTTTTAGGGTTTATATGCATTAAATTTTCATTTAAAATATCTGTATTCTGGCCATAATCTCCAACAGAAGAGACTGTAACTGAACGAGGGCCCAACTGACGGCTATGCCGTAAAATCTTTCCTGCCTTTGCACCAAGGCCATAGTTCCTATGAGGTTCCCAGGAGCTATGACTGAGCACAGCAGGAATATTAAGGTGGGCCAGCTTCTGAAGAAATGAGACCTCATTAGTAACTTTGGCTGACAACTCACTATTGGTCTTTTCAAATGTTCCTTAGAAATGAACTACAATCTACAATATTTGCATCTAACTTTCCTTTCTTCTTCCCTCGGAGTCAGACTTGCGTTGTGGTCCAATGGCTCTCTGGGCCTCTCCCAGCTCCTTCCCTATTTTTCTCTTACAGGCATTTCCCATAATACATTTCTTACACACTTAATCCTGTCTTGGTGACAGGCTTCTCAGAGGATCTGAACTAACATACTCATTTTCATCAAGTCAAGTTCACAGGGCTAATTATATTGACACAATGTAACTAGTACTACACTTGGCTCTCTAGGACAAAGAAAATGTCAGATACCTTCTTCCCTCAAATACTGAACACAATGCAGAGAAAACTTAAATGAAACTAATCAGATATTGTTCAAATTATGATACATAGGGCTGGGAAGATGGCCAAACAGGAAAAGCTCTGGTCTGCAGCTCCCAGCGAGATCAACACAGAAGGCGGGTGATTTTTTATTTCCAACACAGGTACCAGCTCATCTCATTGGGACTGGTTAGACAGTGGGTACAGAGGTCCAAGCCAAAGCAGGGTGGGGTGTCACCTCACAAGGGAAGTGAAGGGGTCAGGAACTCCCTCCCCTAGCCAAGGGAAGCTGTGAGGAACAGTGCATTCCGGTCCAGATACGACACGTTTCCCATGGTCTTCGCAACCCACAGACCAGGAGATTCCCTCGGATGCCTACACCACCAGGGCTCTGGGTTTCAAGCACAAAACTGGGTGGCCGTTTGAGCAGACACCCAGCTAGCTGCAGGAGTGTTTTTTAATACCCCAGTGGACCTGGAATGCCAGCAAGACAGAACCATTCACTCTGCTGGAAAGGAGGCTGAAGCCAGGGAACCAAGTGGTCTAGCTCAGCAGATCCCAGCCCCACGGAGCCCAGCAAGCTAAGATCCACTGTCTTGAAATTTCACTGCCAGCACAGCAGTCTGACGTTGGCCTGGGATGCACCAGCTTGGTTGGGGGAGGGCCATCCACCATTACTGAGGCTTGAGTAGGTGGCTTTCCCCTCATAGTGTAAACAAAGCCTTTGGGAAGTTCAAACTGGGCGGAGCCCACTACAGCTCAGCAAGGACACTGTAACCAGACTGCCTCTCTGGATTCCTCCTCTCTGGGCAGGGCATCTCTGAAAGAAAGGCAGCAGCAGCAGTCAGGAGCTTATAGATAAAACTCTCATCTCCCTGGAACTGAACACCTGGGGGAAGGGGCAGCTGTGGGCTCAGCTTCAGCAGACAAACATTCCTTCCTGCGGGCTCTGAAGAGAGCAGTGGATCTCTCAGCACAGCGCCTGAAGTCTGCTAAGGAACAGATTGCCTCCTCAAGTGGGTCCCTGATCCCTGTGCCTCCTAACTGGGAGACACCTCCCAGCAGGGGTCGACAGACATCTCATACAGGAGAGTTCCAGCTGGCATCTGGCAGGTGCCTCTTTAGGAAAAAGCCTCCAGAGGAAGGAACAGGCAGCAATCTTGCTGTTCTGAAGCCTCCCCTGGTGATACACAGGCAAACAAGGTCTGGAGTGGACCTCCAGCAAACTCCAAGAGACCTGTAGCAGAGGGGTCTGACTGTTAGAAGGAAAACTAACAAACAGAAAGGAATAGCCTCAACATCAACAAAAAGGACATCCACACAAAAACACCATCCGAAGGTCACCAGCATCAAAGACCGCAGGTAGATAAATCCATGAAGATTAGGAAAAACCAGCGCAAAAAGCCTGAATCCAAAAACCAGAACACCTCTTCTCCAAAGGATCACAACTCCTTACAAGCAAGGGAACAAAACTGGATGGAGAATGAGTTTGACAAATTGACAGAAGTAGGCTTCAGAAGGTGGGTAATAACAAACTCCTCCGAGCTAATGGAGCATGTTCTAACTCAATGCAAAGAAGCTAAGAACCTTAAAAAAAAAAGTTACAGGAACTGCTAACTAGAATAACTACTTTAGAGAACATAAATGACCTGATGGAGCTGAAAAACACAGCACGAGAACTTCGTGAAGCATACACAAGTATTAATAGCCGAATCGATCAAGCAGAAGAAAGAATATCAGAGATTGAAGACAAACTTAATGAAATAAATCATGAAGACAAGATTAGAGAAAAAAGAGTGAAAAGGAAAAACAAACCCTCCAAGAAATATGGGACTATGTGAAAAGAACAAACCTACACTTGATTGGTGTACCTGAAAGTGATGGGGAGAATGGAACAGAGTTGGAAAACACTCTTCAGGATATTATCCAGGAGAATGTCTCCAACCTAGCAAGACAGGCCAACATTCAAATTCAGGAAAAACAGAGAATAATACCACAAAGATACTCCTCAAGAAGAGCAACCCCAAGACACATAATTGTCAGATTCACCAAGGTTGAAAGGGAAAAAAAGTGTTAAGGGTAGCCAGAGAGAAAGGGCAGGTTACCCACAAAGGGAAGCCTAACAGACTAACAGTGGATCTCTCTGAGGAAACCCTACAATCCAGAAGAGAGTGGGGGCCAATATTCAACATTCTTAGAGAAAAGAATCTTCAACCAGAATTTCATATCCAGACAAACTAAGATTTATAAGCAAAGGAGAAATAAAATCCTTTACAGACAAGCAAATGCTGAGGGATTTTGTCACCACCAGGCCTGCCTTACAAGAGCTCCTGAAGGAAGCACTAAATATGGAAAGGAAAAACTGGTACCAGCCACTGCAAAAACATACCAAATTGTAAAGACCATCAACACTATGAAGATACTGCATTAACTAATGGGCAAAAGAACCAGTTAGCATCATAATGACAGGATCAGATTCACACATAACAATATTAACCTTAAATGTAACCAGGCTAAACGCCTGAATTAAAAGACACAGACTGGCAAATTGGATAAAGAGTCAAGACCCATTGGTGTGCTGTATTCAGAAGACCCATCTCATGTGCAAAGACATATATAGGCTCAAAATAAAGGGATGGAGGAATATTTACCAAGCAAATGGAAAGCAAAAAGAAGCAAGGGTGGCAATCCTAGTCTCTGATAAAACAGACTTTAAACCAACAAAGACCAAAAAAAGTCAAAGAAGGGCATTACATAATGGTAAAGGGATCAATTCAACAAGAAGAGCTAACTATCCTAAATATATATGCACCCAATATAGGAGCACCCAGATTCATAACACAAGTTCTTAGAAACCTACAAAGAGACTTAGACTCCCACACAATCATAGTGGGACACTTTAACACCCCATTGTCAATATTAGACAGATCAACAAAACAGAAAATTAACAAGGATATTCAGGACTTGAACTCAGCTCTAGACCAAGTGGACTAACAGACATTTACAGAACTCTCCACCCCAAATCAACAGAATATACATTTTTCTCAGCACCACGTCGCACTTATTCTAAAGTTGACCACAAAATTGGAAGTAAAACACTCTGCAGCAAATGCAAAATAACGGAAATCATAACAGTCTCTCAGACAACAGTGCCATCAAATTAGAACTCAGGATTAAGAAACTCACTCAAAACTGCACAACTACATGGAAATTGAATAACCTCATCGGAATGTTTACTGGGTAAATAACAAAATTATGGCAGAAGTAAATAAGTTCTTTGGAACCAATGAGAACAAAGACACAACGTACCAGAATCTCTGGGACACAGCTAAAGAAGTGTTTAGAGAAACATTTATAACACTAAATCCCCACATCAGAAAACAAGAAACATCAATAATTGACACCCTAACATCACAATGAAAAGAACTAGGGAAGCAAGAGCAAACACATTCAAAAACTAGCAGAAGACAAGAAATAACTAATATCAGAGCAGAAGTGAAGGAGACAGAGACATGAAAAACCCTTCAAAAGGCCGGGCACGGTGGCTCAAGCCTGTAATCCCAGCACTTTGGGAGGCCGAGACGGGCGGATCACGAGGTCAGGAGGTCGAGATCATCCTGGCTAACATGGTGAAACCCCGTCTCTATTAAAAAATACAAAAAACTAGCCGGGCGACATGGCGGGCGCCTGTAGTCCCAGCTGCTTGGGAGGCTGAGGCAGGAGAATGGCGTAAACCCAGGAGGCGGAGCTTGCAGTGAGCTGAGACCCAGCCACTGCACTCCAGCCTGGGCGACAGAGCGAGACTCCGTCTCAAAAAAAAAAAAAAAAGAAAAACCCTTCAAAAAAAAAAATTCAATGAATCCAGGAGGTGGTTTTTTGAAAAGATTTACAAAACAGATATACCATTAGCCTTAGCCAGACTAATAAAAAAGAAGAGAGAAAAGAATCAAATAGACACAATAAAAAATGATAAAGGGGATATCACCACTGATCCCACAGAAATACAAACTACTATCAGAGAATACTATAAACACCTTTACACAAATAAACTAGAAAATCTAGAAGAAATGGTAAATTCCTGAATACATACACCCTCCCAAGACTAAACTAGGAAGAAGTCGAATCCCTGAAAATTCCAATAACAAGTTCTGAAAGTAAGGCAGTAATTAAAAGCCTACCAACCAATAAAACCCAGGACCAGATGGAGTCACAGTTGAATTCTACAAGAGGTACAAAGAGGAGCTGGTACCATTCCTTCTGAAACTATTCTAACAATAGAAAAAGAGGGACTCCTCCCTAATTCATTTTAAGAGGCCAGTACCATCATGATACCAAAACCTGGCAGAGACACAACAAAAAAAGAAAATTTCAGGCCAATATCCCTGATGAACATCAATGTAAAAATCCTCAATAAAATACTGGAAAATTGAAGCGGCATATGGAAAAGCTTATTCACCATGATCAAGTCGGCTACATTTATTAAATGATTAAAGACTTAAACGTAAAACCTAAAACCATAAAAACCCTAGAAGAAAACTTAGGCAATACCACTCAGGACACAGACATGGGCAAAGACTTCATGACTAAAACACCAAAATCAATGGCAACAAAAGCTAAAATTGATGAATGGGATCTAATTAAATGAAAAAGCTTCAGCACAGCAGAAGAAACCATCATCAGTGAACAGGTAACCTACAGAATGGTAGAAAATGTTTGCAATCTATCCATATGACCAAGGGCTAATATCCAGAATCTACAATGAACTTAAATTTACAAGAAAAAAACAACCCCATCAAAAAGTGGGCAAAGGATATGAACAGACACTTCTGAAAAGAAGACATTTATGTGGCCAACAAACATATGAAAAAAAGCTCATTATCACTGGTCATTAGAGAAATGCAAATCAAAACCACAATGAGATATCGTCTCACACCAGTTAGAATGGCGATCATTAAAAGTCAGGAAACAACAGAGGCTGGAGAGGATGTGGAGAAATAGGAACGCTTTTACACTGTTGGTGAGAGTGTAAATTAGTTTGACCATTGTGGAAGACAGTGTGGCGATTCCTCAGGGATCTAGAACTAGAAATACCATTTGACCCAGCCATCCCATTATTGGTTATATACCCAAAGGATTATAAATCATTCTACTATAAAGACACATGCACACATACATTTATTGCAGCACTATTCATAATAATAAATACTTGGAACCAACCCAAATGCCTATCAGTAATAGACTGGATAAAGAAAATGTGGCACCATATACACCATGGAATACTATGCAGCCATAAAAAAGAATGAGTTTGTGTCCTTTGCAGGGACATGGATGAAGGTGGAAACCATCATTCTCAGCAAACCAAACACTGCATGTTCTCACTCATTAAGTGGGAGTTGAACAATAAGAACATATGGACATAGGGAGGGGAACATCACACGCCGAGGCCTGTCGGGGGGCGGGGGGCTGGGGAGGGAGAGCATTAGGAGAAATACCTAACATAGATGACAGGTTGATTGGGTGCAGCAAACCACCATGGCACATGTATATTTACATAACAAACCTGCATGCTCTGCACACGTATCCCAGAACTTAAAGTATAATTAAAAATATATATAATACATAGTCTAAATTTTATAAAATATTTTTAAAATACATTTCATTGTGTATACTTGTGGTTTACAACGTAATGTTATGGGATGTGTATTTATCGTAAAATGGTTACTACAGTGAAGCAGAGTAACACATCTATCATCTCACGTACTTTTTTTTTTGTTTGTGTAACAAGAGCATCTAAAATCTTCTCATTTAACAAAAATCGCTAATACAATACAATTTTATTAACTATAGTGCCCATGTTATACATTTGATCTCCAGATTTGTTTTACTCTATAAATCACTGTTGGTAGAGTGGGTATGACTACCTTTATAAGGGAGATGGGCAACTTAGATTTGGACAGATGGGAAGGAGGAGTAGGGCAATTTAGATTCACGTTATTTCTAGGAAGAAAGGACGAAGGGTTCTGGTTAAAGAAGAGGCTTTAAAGGTGAGGGAAGAGGAGTCTTCAGTTATAAAAATACTGTCAACTACACAACAATTAGTAACCAGCAGATACATCCCCATACTTTTGTAACATAAAATAATCCATTCAAGAATAACTACAAGTTTTTGTCTAGGACATTTAAGCCAGTTGAATCTAGTATAGAAATAGATCTCAAATATGAAAAAAAAAATCATAATTCAGGAGGTACCATAAACAGAATCTTATTTGAAGGTTCCCTGTGTTTTGTCTTCGCAGGTTAGTTTTTTTTCTTTTCTATTTTAGATAGTAATCTTACTTTCCTTTTCCTCCTCAAAGAGTAATGTTTTTTAAAAAGAGTGACTATAATCAAACCCTTAGGCTTCACATCAATCCCTTTATTCTAAGTTTATACATTTTTATCATCCTCATAATCCCACCCTTTCTCTTCTGTATCCTAGTAATAGTGTGATGGCTTCAATTAGCCTTTTAGTTGAAAGACTACAGGCTTCACAGAAACTACAAAGCTATTTCAAGGAAAGCTCTTATGGGACTAAGACCATGAAGAAATTTAAGCCTCTCTTCAGGCACTCTGAAGAGCATTATAAATCACTCATTCTCTTCCCAGGACTCTAGCTTCACAAATCCTGACCTTTTCATTGTTACAGTCTCTGAAGAAAAATCTATATTTTAAAATCACATTGTATCGTCTCAGATGAGCTGTGATTCATAAAGTCTATCCTACTAATACATAAATTAAAAGGACCAAAAAAAAAAACCCCAAATAATCCTTCTGTATAACTATAATGATATTAACAAATACAATAAATGATTTTGAAGTCTTGTGAGTAAAGGGTAAGTATGAAGTTAGCCCAAAACATACATACATACACACACACGCACACACACACACACCCCCGCCATATAAGTGAAACTTTTCAACTTTGGGTTGCTAAGATTTATTTATATGTGTGTGCATATATTTAGAGTTCTAAATAGATATAAACATAATTGTCCTTGGCAATGAAGCAGAATTGGACAATTCATCTAAAATAAATAATATGAAAAGATTTTTTTTTTTTTTTGAGACGGAGTCTCGCTCTGTCGCCCAGGCTGGACTGCAGTGGCCAGATCTCGGCTCACTGTAAGCTCTGCCTCCCGGGTTCACGCCATTCTCCTGCCTCAGCCTCCCGAGTAGCTGGGAGCACAGGCGCCTGCCACCTCGCCCAGCTAGTTTTTTGAATTTTTTAGTAGAGACGGTGTTTCACCGTGTTAGCCAGGATGGTCTCGATCTCCTGACCTCGTGATCCACCCGTCTCGGCCTCCCAAAGTGCTGGGATTACAGGCTTGAGCCACCGCGCCCGGCCCTGAAAAGATTTAAAGAGGAAAAAACCTAAATCAAACTCTGACTCTAAGAGATTAATATTTATCAGTATGCAAATTTGATACCTTCTTTATTCTAATCGAGTAACTGTGGGGATCAAATAACAACATGCAAATAAAAAATGCTTTCAAAACCACAGGGCTTTACAAATTTTTACTATTACTGTTATGATTATGTTGATCAACAGTAGGATGGTTCCCCAAGTCTTTCTTGTAAGACCTGAAAGAATTCATTGTTCCCTAAGGAAGTTAATTTGCTTTGAGAATATGCTGCTCTTCCTAAGTGTCCGTTAAAACCACTTAATTCACTGCTCATTAGAATGTGCTGGCAAAGCAGGTGGTCCCAGGGGTTCAAAGGATCCCTTGGCAGCCCATATTTGGATCTGCATTAGAAGGTTGCCATAATTCAAAGCGGCTTACTAGGAAATCAAGGGAGAGAGAGCAGATACACAGAGAATAGAAAAATCTGCTTGATTCTCCAAGGACTTCCTGATCCCTCAAAAGCTCTGCTCCAAACTAAATACTTGTGGATCCATCTGATCCAAGAGCACCTATCATCCCACAACAAAGAGCTCTTACTCTGGAGCCCATCCGATTCCAAAGACATGAGTGGAAGGAGCTCCACAGAAGTAGGAGGAGCACTCAGTCAGGGCTATGTAAAGAATAGGGGCTGGGCGGCTGGGCACAGTGGCTCACGCCTGTAATCCCAGCACTTTGGAAGACCGTGGCGGGCGAATTGCTCGAGTTCAGGGATTCAAGAGCAGCCTGGTTGACATAGTGAAACCCCGTCTCTACTAAAAAGACCAAAATTAGCCCAGAGTGGTGGTGCGTGCCTGTAATCCCAGCTACTTGGAAGGCTGAAGTGGGAGGATTGCTTGAGCCTGGGAGGCTGGAGTTGCAATTAGCCAAGATGGCACCACTGCACTCCAGCCTGGGCAACAGAGCAAGACTCTGTGGAAGGAAGGAAGGAAGGGAGGAAGGGAGGAAGGGAGGAAGGAAGGAAGGGAGGAAGGGAAGAAGGGAGGAAGGAAGGACGGACTATAATGTGTTCAGTAAATGCTGACATTCAAACTAGGGCTCATTCAGACACACCAAGAAAGAGTTGAATTAAAAGTAGTCAAATGGCTAGAAAATTGTATTGAAAATAATATCAACTAAGTGAAAAATAATTCATCCTCATAATCACAAATACCCCCTATGTCTAGAAAACAATATAAATCATGTATGATTACATGTCATTTTAAGAGTCAGTGATTGCATTCTTCGAAATTATGCAGCAGATAACTCATCATTAGTATCAAAACAATACTTTAAATGCTCTAGTTTTTATAATAAATCCAATCTTTTTTGATAAAAATATTTGGTAAAATAAGAGTTAAGTTTATTTTGTCCTCCTATAAACCATTATGCTATCAAATTATTAATCCAGATAAACAAAAGTATTGATCTCTCTATAACATATTCAATCTCTCCCATTAAGTTAATAGCAATATCCTCTTTTTTCAGAGAGCATTTACATCAAACAAAAAATGAGAAAAAGCAATATGCACAATTAAATTGTACACCAAATATCACTTCCAATTCTATTGTTGTGAATAATATTTTAGCTGATTACTATGATTAACTGGTCTTAGGTCTTACAAAGAGATGTATCTCTAAAAGTACACCACTAAATGCACTCCATTGACGTGACAAACCAAACACTGTAACAGAAGGCCAGGTAAAATCTTCAGGTTTAAGGAGAAGACCCTTTTATATCTTTAGTATTGAGAGTCAGAGCTAATAACTGACACAGGATTTAACTGCAAAATTCTGCATTTATGTGTTATATGTCAGGAAAAAAAAAATTTAAACAACACTGAGAATCATAGAAAATTGGAACCGGAACAATCTTATCAGACACCACACCCTTACAAGTTTCCCTTATTCTTAGATCTACTGAGTGAAAGAATCAAAACCAGAACCAGATTTCCTGATGCCCAGTGCTTTAAACTATACCAACCTGTCTCCCAGCTTACAGCAGATTTTTATATCACATGATAAATAATAAAAATGCAAAATATATGTGGGGTGGTAATATATTCTTCCCTGTCTTATGGACATTCTTTTAAAATATGTTATTGACCTAACCAATAGGAAAAACAGGGAGAGAAGGAAGAACCAAATTTGCAGAAACTTTCATTTGTAGGAATCTATTAATTTGCAAACCTTTTCATCTGCAGAAACCTATGAATTCTACTAATACTTTCAGCTCAACTTCCCCCATATAAGTTTATGACAACAGAAGAAGCTTTGAACCATTTCGATTTCTTCCTACTCTGAAAAAGATATTAAGAGGCAAAACTGGAATTGACAGGGCCATTAAAACATGACAGTGAATTTTTAACAGTCTTCCCTCTAACGTGACAGTTCAAATCATTTCTCCTTTCACCAGAGCCACAGAAAACTTCTCAACTACAAAGTCAGATTGTTGTATCCTTGAAAACAGAGTTGATTTCTAAACTTACTGTCATTGAAATTCTCTTAATTCCTGCTCAATTTAAGAGAACAGTATATTATATTCCTAGTGTAGGCTCTACTGATGAAGAACTGTCAAAAATAAATGAGGTAATATATGTGAAAGTACTCTGCAAATGTAAAATTATTTTAACATATAGAAAACACTGTATTTTTATTTAAAGGCCTATGATTGTGTTGCTGATGTGAAGAAGACGCAGCTTTCTTAGTGGTTAATCATTAGATGCATTTCCTTTAAAATCAGGAGAAAGAAAAGGTATCTGCTATGATAGCTTTATTTGAACGCTATACTAAAGGTGTGGTCAGTGCAATAAGACAAGAGACAAATAGAAAAAGAATAAGGATTGGTAAAGGAAAAGTAAAACTGTCCTTATTTACATATAGCAAAGCAGCTGAGATAAGATCAAGGTGTTATTAATGTTTATTGAATTCTGCACGGGGTGTCCAGAATAGAAACACAAAGGTGGATTGCTGAGTGTGAGGTTTAATGCTAGTTATTATTCTAGAACCAATGGTTCTGGAAACAATGTTGGAACAGTTAGACTACACAGTTAGACTACCTTTAAGTCTTAGACTACCTTTAAATGGTTAGACTACCTTTAAGCCTTAAAGGTTACACACAGGCAGCTTTTGGGAATATGGGATGGGGGTCATAAAATAAAAGACTGTGGTTCAAATTGGATACAAAAAACAAAGAAAAGTGGATGTGGAACCTTGAGAATAATGCTCCATTCTAAATTACTCATAAGTATGCTATGCTAAATTACTCATAAGTATGCTATCGTATTTGTGAGCTACCATCAAACTTAAGGTTTCCTGGCATGAGCACTGGATTACTAAATAATAGTAAATCAAGAGGGGAAGGAACCGGGTCAGTCACAAACCAAGTGGTCTACGGGGTAGGATGTATACATCTCTGCTCACATCCATTACCAAAGACTGTTGTGAAATTATTTTTATGTATATACAGCTCAGTACAGCACTAAAATCCTTAAAAACTTTTATTACTTTTATTTAATACTATGTCTAATGTAATTTTGTTTTCTACACCTTCACAAAATTTAGTGTGATTTAAGCTACTTGTCAATAATAAAGTATCTCAGACCTACATTTTACAATATTCTTCAATCAGAAAGAGCTTTAAAATGGTTTAGTCATGTTGTAAAACATATACTGATAATCTAAAATGGCCACATGAGCTCTGTGAATGTACTGATGAATATTTTCGAATGAATTCAAGGTCGCATTATTGTTTGCAACACCAAAGCAAAGTGTATCAACTATTGAAAAGTGCCCATTATTCACCTTTTATTTTTGTGTTTAGTAATGTTTCAGATTATTTCCCCTCTAAATATTACATAACAAGGCAAATACTATTTTTACTACAATGGAGCAAAATTTTAAGTCAGAAGTTGCAAGCACATTAGAGCCATCTGTTTTAGCTTTATGAAGAAAGTATCTAGTATCAATCACAGGAAAGCTGAGGGAAAAGTTATTGACTGGCTGAAAATATACTATATGCTGGGGAAAAAAATGTCCCATATGCCATAAACTTGGAAATGATATAAATTTTCCTAACCTCTTTACACAAGCTAGTGTTAATCAGTTTGCAGAATTTCAAATTAGTAGAAAAAATTTTTAAATAATTACTTTTGTCCTTCACAGGCATATAATGAACATATAACTTTTTTTTGTGGCATCCAATGGTCTTTGGTACTTTTCAAAGTAGATGCTACATCATTTTCCAAAGATCAGTATACTCTCAGATTATAAGTTACATATTTCTAGCTCTGAATGACACATTCATATAAAAATAGATTTCTGATCAGCATATATTTATAAGCCTCCGAAATGGTTAGATCAAAAAGTATGAGAGAGAGAAAAAGCAAGGAAAAAAGAGACAGGAGTGGGAAGAGGCCAAAACCACCAACATGCAAGGACTTTAATGAAAGCTGTGCCATTTGCAGAATTAAACATTAATCCTACTTGGTTAGAATATGTAGGCAAGTGCTTTTATAAGTGCTCTTTTTAAAAAACAATAAATATAAAATGAAATAGATTTGTGAATATACTTCTGACTACCTACTGGCTCATATTTGCTACTCATTACAAAGGCTAAATTGGATTATTCAGGAACTGATTACCTAACTTACAAATTAGCCATGATGTTTGCCTTTTTCTCCATACTATTACCAAATTTTTGTGCAGTTCATTATTCATTAATCATCTCTTTAGAATGGTAGATATGAACAATGTGAGTATACCCACCACACTTCATTCTGCATTTCTGATAAAATTAATAACTTGATGGCTATTCTATACTGATAGAGACAGAATCTTCTGTATCCAAGCAAAGGACATTTACTGAAAATCAGGAAACAGTTTTTTCCAGGCCTACTAATAATGAGGGAGAAAAAAGATTTCAAAATAGGATATAAAAACCACACAAAAATATATGATGTGATATAACTCAGAATATATCAACAACATCCAATAACTTGCCAGTATTCAACAATAAGCACACTGATTCTTACGCTTGCCTGTTGTCAGAAAAATGGAGACAATTGCTGCATGATCTTGTCAGAAGGACAGAATCATCTGGGACTCTTTTGAGCTTTTACAACACAGCCTGAGAGGACCTTTTGTTCCTTTCCTGTTAGCAGGAGAGCCAAACGGAGGCTATGCTGCGCCTCCTCCCTCATGAGGAGGCACGAAACATGCAACCAAAAAGTTACCTTCTAGGATCAGTACTGAGGATCTCATAGCGTGTGTGCAAAGCAGAAAACATGGCATAGTGCAAATAAGAAATGAAGACAGAGTAAAAAAATCCTTAAATGGGTTTCTAAAATACAGCTCTGTAAAATAATTTAGAAAAGTGGAGGGTCCTACCTTGCAGATCTTATAGAGCGATTCCTGACCATCTCCTCCAGTATCTTTAAAGTAATCATGTGCGGGAAATGTACGATGAATATCTCGAGTAATAACACTCTCCTGGGCTGAGTCCTAGAAAAGAAAAAAAAAACAGACCTGGTTATTAAATTTTTTTCCAGTTATGAAATATAATATATGCACATGGTAAAAAACTCAAACAGCAAACAAGTAAACAACAAAAAAACATAAAAACTTCCCTTCTATCCCAGACCCATAGTCCTATACCCAAGATAAGTGCTACCAACAGCTCCTTTGTATCTTTTCACCCATCCGCCTATATATATTTGTGTGTGTATGTATGTTTATATGGGGAGAAGGGGCAGGGATGGAAGGAACTTGTATACATACATCTCCATAGAAGCAAACTAGACTGTTTCTTTCACTTAATGGGATAACATAGAGTGTTCCTTATCAAGACATGTACATATAGTTTATTCTCTGTAGGAGCAGTTACTTTTGAAAAATAAGGTATATCTGGATATAGATATATCATAATTTAACATTTTCCTATTAGTGATCATATTCTTTGCTTTATTTATAGAACAAATAATATCATAAGGAATATTTTATACATATGTCTTATGCACATGTTCAAGGATAAATTCCTTGAGGTTTAATTGCAAAGTCGAAAGTTACATGCATTTCCAATTTTGATGAACGTACTCTCTCTATATAATTTTCATTCCAGTACATACTTCAAACAATAGTAGAGTATGCCTAATACCACAAATTATCTAATTTTTAAATCTGACAATCTGATAAGTAAAAATTCAGACCACGGTCATTTAAAAAGTAAAAATACTATCAATCTTTCCTAGGTTAATTACCCAACAAACTGATTCCACAAAACAGGAAGCTACAGGCTACTATATTAAGATGAGCCCTTTTTTTTTTCTTTTTCTTTTTGAAGTAGAGTCTCACACTGTTGTCCTGGCTGGAGTGCAACGGTGCGGTTTTGACTCACTGCAACCTCTTGCCTCCTGGGTTCAAGTGATTCTCCTGCCTCAGCTTCCAGAGTAGCTAGGATTACAGGTGCCCACCACCATGCCCAGCTATTTTTTTTTTTTTTTTGTATTTTTAGTAGAGATGGGGTTTCACCATGTTGGAACAGGCTGGTCTCGAACTCCTGACCTCATGATTTGCCCACCTCGGCCTCCCAAAGTGCTGGGATTACAGGTGTGAAGGATGATATCTTCTTTAAAGATAAGCCTAGATATTTGTTGAAGACAAATTTAGAAACCAAAATCCCAAATTGAGTCAAATTCTAAGCCTTATAAAAATAAATATTCTCTTGATTTTACTTTATTCCTGGAAATGTTTGTTTTATCTTTGTAACGTCAAGAAAATAGTATGAGACTACTTTTAGCCATGCTGATGGTGAAAGTATTTTGTACAGTTCACATCAGACTACTTATTGCAAATTAAAAGAATTGCTTAATGTCTTCTTTCCATAAAGATTTGAAGAAATCCTCTCTTCAGTCTCAAATCAAGAAAGAAAGAAAGTTTAATATATGTTATTTTAATGAATGCCATTTCTTTCTCTCTTTATAGCTGTGAAATATACAAGAAGGGGATGGTTGATTAGCTCTAAGGTAAGCCATTATCTTTTCTTGCTGCCTTCATTTCAGTTGCTATTTCATGCTGGGTGGTAATTAGATCTTATATACAGAAAGAGAGGAAGCAAACGAAAACTTCCAAATTTGCTAGCAAACAAATTTGCTTACAAATCGATCCAGAGGAAATTCTGATGGCTTACAGGAATGAAATGCTAAACGTGAATTAAAATAGAGCCTTAAAAAATCACCATAACTTAAGCAAAGGGATACAGAGACAATTTACATTTGTCAAGGTAAATGTAGTTTCTAATGATAAAGAAAACTGCAGGGAGGGGTGGGGGTATAGAACAAGGTAAGTATAAAGGTATTGTATAAAGGGATATATTATGAAACATTTGTTTTATCTTGTCTAGAGTCTTGAGTACAAAAATGTGGTAACCAGGCAGACCAAAGTTTTCACTGCCAGGTTTTATCCAACAGAAGAGCCCTCTTTCCATAAGTTAATAGTTTCCACTTATAAACTACCTGAAAGATGAGGAATGAAAATGTTACTACTGCCATTGCTGAACTATTTCAGTGTACTGGGAACCATATGTGCCCAGTGGCCTGCAGGATAACTCTTTTGTACTTTTCAGGACATTAAGAGAGATAAATCATTGGACTGTATTCCCTAGAAACTGATTATGCATTTAGCATTATGCTGTGTTTAAATGGTTCCAACAGTCTGATTCAGGGAAAGAAAAATTGGTAGAAAAAAAAATCTAGAGGGTAAATTTGCATAATACTGAGAATTTTTTTCTATGCACACTTGACCTGCCATATTTAAGAAATAAAGAACAAAATCAAATGAAAATAAAATCACCTTGTCCTTACTTAATAAAATTTCCCGGCCGGGTACGGTGGCTCACGCCTATAATCCCAGCACTTTGGTAGGCTGAGGCAGGCAGATTGCCTGAGCTCAGGACTTTGAGACCAGCTTGGCAACATGGTGAAACCCAGTCTCTACTAAAAAATACAAAAAATTATCCCAGCATGGCAGCACATGCCTGTAATCCCAGCTACTCAGGAGGCTGAGGCAGAAGAATCACTTGAACCTGAGAGGTGGAGGTTGCAGTGAGCCGAGATTGGATCACACGACACTGGGTGACAGAGTGAGACTCTGTCTGGGAAAAAAAAAATTAATTAATTAATTAAAATAAAGTTTCCCTTCCTAGGATTACTTTTAAATGTTTAATACATATGTGTTCCTAGAGTTTTCTTTCTGTATAGTGCTCTCATTTGGCTAAGGGAATAATTTCTAGAACTTCACTTTATAGACTAAATAAGGTATGTTGCTACATTATTCACTGATCAATCTCATATAAGTGAAGGTCAGTAGATTATAACAGAGTCTCATAAACAGCCTAATAGGAATGAAATTGTGTACTGAACTTGTGAAAATCAAAAGAAAATAATTATGTTTTTGAAGCAAAAGCTAATGTCAACCCACTTTCCAATTACCCATAACAGTTGAGAGTAGGAACAGTTTATATTTCAGGAATGCACATCTAATCATCCAAATTCACTCACTCATTCAACAAATATTTGAGTCAAGAAAGTTACAAAACCTAACATTTTTCAAAAGGAAAACAAAACAATTTTTCTCTTCAATATTAATTCCTTTCTTTTTAGACTTATTCTGATTGTAATGGTCAATTTTTACAAGAAATATAATGAAGAAAGAGGAAGGACAAAAAGAGGCTCAATAATTCATCATCTAAATATCTGGAACTAAGGGCTTTCTCGTGACATTTTCTTTTTATATGGCTAAAAACATTTTATAGCACAACCAAAACTGATATAAAGTCATTTTCTGAGAAGATTCCCATATCTGCAGGGGCTCCCTAAGTCCCGCCAGTTTTCTCCAGAATGAGAAGAGGGAACAAGTCATTCCTTTAGGGGCAGCCACTTCACCAATATCTAGATGCATAAACTGCTCCAGAACTTACTTCTCAGCAGGTGTATCTCCCATTTTGCACCTCAAATACAATATTTTAATGGCCGTGAAGCCAGATAAACTCATTGATTCTATTTCCACTTTTCTCATTTAATTCCTATAGGATCTCAGACAAGTTACTTAATCTTGCTAAACTTCAGTTTCCTCATCTGTAAAATGGGATGATATTATCAAATGCATAATGTTATTTAAAATAACATTATTTAGAATGTATGTGAAGTACTTAGCATATTGCCTAGTATAAACTGAGTACTTGTTAAATAAATAAAATTATTAATTAATAACAAGAAATATTTTCCCATTTTCATAAGAATCATTATTCAACTGTTTAAAATTTTTGGTGAATATACATTGTAGACATTCTTCTGTATTTGTACACCTAAATAAACAACTCTTTTCTGTTACATTATGATTATGAAACCAATTCCTTTAGAGATTTACAACACAATGGATTCATGCACACATACTCTGTTTAATTTCCAATCATGTATTTTATGTGTCCTAAATTACCCTTTTTTCTATGAATCTATTCATAAAAGCAACAATGAACAACTATTCAGATAAAGTACAGCTTTTATCAACTAATACACACTCTGGCCCCAGCTTTGCACATAACCCACACAATAAAGATGTACACAAATATGTCCAGAAGGATAGGGTACAGTAGAACCTAAATTTGCCAGAGCAATCACCAATTCCATCAATACTTTAGAATGTAGCTTCTAAAGATAACAAGCAGTTGAAGTCATGTATGGAAAGGACAAAAACAACTATCACAACTATATACCTCCCTTCTGGACCATCACCACCAAGAATGTAACTCACATGCAAAGTCCTTGAGAGTATCCTTTCTCCTGCCTTAGTCAGGATGGTCCATAAACAAAAGCTGACTCAGATCACAAAGTAGAAAGACATTTGTAATAAAGTCTGAAAAATTGAGTTTTATCTCCCATTCCCCACGCCCTTGACGTTATCATCACAGAGAAACCAAATCTGCCTTTCAAGGATTCTCTTTAATTTCCAAACCATTAGGTAGTAAGAATAAACTTATTCTCAAAAAAAGACATTGATCTCTACTGGATAAAATCATAGTCCAGCAGAGAATACAATTCAGCTTGCTGAAGATCAGCCTAAAACCAACTCTATGAGATGAAAGCAGCTTGCTTAACTTTTGATCAATTTAAAGTAGGTTCAATTTAGTGCCTGTTATCAAGAGTATTACATGAACTGTTCTCCCAGTATAACTTATATACACTGACAAGTTTGCAATTCTCTTAACTCTTATTCAAAGAGAATCATCACTTACTTGCTCATTGTGAGAAAGAAATGAATGCAGCATTGAAATGTCAACAAGCATTAGGAGGACAGCTTTGTATGACCACAGCCTATTATTTTTTATGAACCAATTTCTGGGCTGTCAACAACTAGAAAGGTATTTTAGTGAGGAAGACTGTTTTCAAACGAAACCTTAGCAGCGGCAGAAGTGTAAAAGTAATATTCTGTCAAATGAACACTTTGTACCTTGATTTGCCATTATTTTAAAAATTGTGACAGCATCTTTTTTATTAATCCCTATCATCAAATCCAAAGTGTAAGCTATATTTTCACTTTACATCTACCACAAAATCATTTCAACTTTATAAGTATTACACCATACCAATCTGTGAGTGCCATTAAACAGGACAATATAGACTGTCCCTAGCACAATCAGTAGGCAGATAAATAATTCAAAGCTGAAAAACTCTTTGACCTCAGACTTTGCCTTCTATTCTTACTCCACAGGGAGCCTCCTTTAGTTCTATGTTGGATGGTAAAACATCACAAACTGGTCTGCTAACATGTTCCTGAAAGCAGATGGGTTTGCAGTGGTCGGTCTGATTTATTCATCTTGATGTTTGCCAAAAATCCAAAGAGGCAGAGATGAAAAGAGAAAATATAAAAGTGTATTCTAGTTTCAAACATGCTACTAAAATCATGAACTGAAACAATAACACAAAAAGGCTGGGTCATTGCCAGCCTTTGTTCCTTGAATATGGGGTGGGGGGAGTCTTAAGTGTGGTAATACAGAAGAAAAGGAAAAAAACCTCAATAAAATCATATTGTGAACACACTGCTTCCCAGTCACTCAGAAACGCTGCCAAACACTTCAGAATCAAAGCCTGACACAAAGGTCAAAAATATAAGCCATATTCTAGCTTCAGGTTGAAATAAACCTCTCCAGGGAAAGAAGCTACAATGAGAACTAAAGGGAGGCGGGTAGAGAGGAGAGGAAGAAGCATATTTCGAGAGCAGTCAATATTCATGATGTGTACTTTGTTCTTGAAGGAAGTGCTGGGATTCCAGGGGAAAATATTTGAATACAACAAAGCATTCTTTCAAGAATATAAGACTAGGAAGAACTGAGACCTATGGGCATAGCCTGGATTTCCCATAGATCTTAAGTAATCTAGGTCAGAGTTCCAGATTACTTTCTGACAAACATGTGGGGTTACTTTTAGACTCCAGATACACCTACCCAATACTCCTGTGGTCATATTTGGATATGCCTTCGTTCTCAGGGTTGCTGACTGCTCATTGTTCCAACTGGGGAACTTGACATTCTTGGAATTCATATCAACAGGCAATAATGGAACCTGCAACTCCTTTTAGGATAAAGCACAATAGCTGAACTCCATGCTGTTATTTTCCAAAGTTATAAATATTTCTCATTTTGCATTATCTTTAAAATTGTGATTTTTATCAAAACAGCTCTTTGAACTCTTTTGAAATTCATACAAATTTTAAGAAAGAGCTCCATATTCATTATCCACTATATAAAAATCATATTCTTTTACTTCTCTGAAAAACTTTTAAGAAATGCCTCAATAAAACTAGGCTTTGATGAACAAACCTATTTTAACCTAATTATTACAGTTTATAATTTTATAACTTTGACCACGTGTGTACCCATATATGGTCAAAGTTAATAATTGTTTTTATAAGCTGAATAATTTTTAGTAACTTTAGAAAACATTCTACCACTTCCAGCTGGGTGCAGTGGCTCATGCCTGCAATCCCAGCACTTTGGGAGGCCAAGGTGGGCAGATCACAAGGTGAGGAAATCGAGACCATCCTGGCTAACATGGTGAATCCCCGTCTCTACTAAAAATACAAAAAAATAATAATAATAATTAGCTGGGCGTGGTGGCGGGCGCCCGTAGTCCCAGCTACTCAGGAGGCTGTGTCAGGAGAATGGCGTGAACCTGGGAGGTGGAGCTTGCAGTGAGCCAAGATCACGCCACTGCACTCCAGCCTGGGCAAGAGAGCAAGACTCTGTCTCAAAAAGAAAAAAATTCTACCACTTCCTCAATCACTTTAGATGCTTCTCTTTGAAATTCTTCAAGCTGAATTACATTTTCTTAAATTGAATAATACAAAAAGCAACTGTCAGGCCACATGCATTGGCTCAGGGCTGTAATCCCAGCACTTTGGTAGGCTGAGATGGGAGGATAACTTGAGCCCAGGTGGCTGAGGTTCCAGTGATCTGAGATCATGGCCTGGGCAACAGAGTAAGGCCCAGCCTCAAAACAAACAAACACACACACACACACACACACACACACCCATCCCACAAAAAGTGAACATATATAAAAATTAAGCTTTTTGTTTCCTGAATAGTACAAACTCATTCATGTATTCAACAAATACTTTTCTTAGCACTTACTAAGAATCAGACACTATTCTAGATGTAGAAGATGTAACTGTTAGCAAGAATAAGTCTCTGACCCTATGGAGCCTATAATCTGGTAGTAGGAAAGAAAGACATTAAGCATATAACGTTGATTGGTTAGTAAAAAGTAATATAAAAATAAAGCAAGATAGGCCGGGCATGGTGGCTCATGTCTATAATCTGAGCACTTTGGGAGGCCGAGGTGGGTGGATAACAAGGTCAGGAGCTGAAGACCAGCCTGGCCAAGATGGTGAAACCCTGTCTCTACTAAAAAAAAATACAAAAATTAGTCGGGTGTGGTGGCAGGTTCCTGTAATCCCAAATACTCTCGAGGCTGAGGCAGGAGAATTGCTTGAACTCAGCGGGGTGGAGGTTGTGAGCCAAGACTGCACCAGTGCACTCCAGCCTGGGTGACAGAGTAAGACTCCATCTCAAAAAAAAAAAAAAAAAAAAAAGGCAAGATAAAGAGATAGTGAAGAAAGGGCTGACATATTAGGTAGGGTGGTTTTGCCTCTCTTGAGTGAGATTATTTAGAGAAATATTTAGAGAAAGAATATTACAGTCAGAAGGGAAAGCAATGTGCAAGGCCTTGAAGTGGGAGTGGAATGGCAATACTTCTCTTGACATTTTCCAGCATTTTTCTGACCTGTATGTTGCCAGTGTCTTCAATGAATTGTCAAAAATGATTCCAATATTTTTCTGGATTAACTTACCTCAGAAATTTATAAGTATAATTCACATCATTTTTACAAGATGATTTAATTCATATATTTGAATAACATACTCCTATTTGCATGTCTATATGAAAACTTACCATTGAATATTAATTTAACATTTGTTATGTGCAAGACATTGTAATAGGATCTAGGGGCTCAAAAAAACCACAGGGCATAGTCCATTATTTCCTTAAACTGCAAAAGGTTTATGATCAACATGTAAAGACAAGATATAGGTATAAATACTGATGGAAAGAAATAAATGCTAACAGCCAAAAAAATTATACAGTCAATGTTAGCTATGGGAAATCTGTAGAGAATGTCTGCAAAAGTGGTCAAGTGGTGAAAGTGGCCTTCCACAGGAGATAGGGCCTGGGCTGGGCTCAACAAAACCTACAGATCATGAATGAATATATTAACAGCAAATGTTGTGTGAACAAACCCTCCAAAGCAGGAAAGCATTTGGCATGACCAGTAGATGTGACTCTAATTGACTGCAGAAGGGAATTCATAAAAGGATAAGTTGAGAGAGATCCAGAATATAGAAAGGTGATCTTCAATGAAAACACTTTAACTTAATCCTGTGGACAATATGGAGCCATTTCATCTGTCATGGTCTGTGTAGTCTCAGTTTTGTAAGCCGTTGGTTCCAGTTTGGTTTCATCTACTTTTACTATCTGAATAACATAGAGTGTAGTGAAAAATTAATCTTACTCAAAGAGAAGTTTGGCTTTTGCCATTGGTTAGTAATAGGTGACTACTAGTCCAAGCAACATCATGCCTGATGGGGGGGCGGGGGTCTTTGCTTGCATGGGGGCCTTGGCCACTGAATAGTCTAACAATGTTATTTATGACTAAGGTTTCGGACCATGCCATTCAAGTTTTACCTACAGAGAGGCTGGAGAATAAAGGTCAGCCACATAGGTAATATGTGATTGAGCCTCAATAAAAACTCTGGGCAACAAGGTTTGGGTGAGCTTCCCTAGCTGGCAATACTCCAGGTGTATTATCAAACACTGATGCCAGAAAAGTAACATCCACTACTCATGGGGAGAGGACAAAGGAAGCTCTGTATTTGGTACTTCTCCTGGACTCAGCCCTTTGTGTTTCTTCCCTTGGCTGGCTTTAATCTCTATTCTGTAGTTGTAACACACTGTAACTATGAGTATAACAGCTTTCTGTCAGCTCCCATGAGCATATCTAATGAATTATGAACTTAAGGATGGTTTTGATAACTCCCTGAATTTACAACTGGTGTCAGAAGTGAGGGCAGTGTGAATTGTGTTCTCTCTAACTTTCAGTTAGTTAGACTCTCACAAATTGGCCATCAACAAATTTGAATCTCACTATGGTATTCTCACCAGTAAATTTTCTCTATTTAGATATATGTATCATTGTTTGCCTTTTCCTCTGTCATTAACAAAATATTATTCATAATAAAATAGTTCCTCAAGACAGTGTTAATTTTGAAAACTTTTAAAAAATAACCTTTAATTTAGAACTTCCAAAGCTAAATATATTAGAACCACTGTTGACCATTTTACCGCTTGTTCATTGAGGCTGTGAAAAATCTGTATCTAATCAGTGAAAGGAAGAATACTAAGTGAAAAGTTGATCACATAACTATTAAAATGATCTTGGAATTCCTTTTCATAAAGTGTCACCTGAAACTTCAAAGAAGAGTGAGTGCATTCCAGTCTCTTATCCATTTCAAAAAAATTGACTAATAACTACATACCTACAAAAATTTCGGTAATGTATATATTTTAAAAATCCTCCAGGATCAACAGTTATTCTATTTTGGGATATAGATTTTTAAAAAGACAATTAATTTTTATACCAGTTCAGGTTATATAATTGCCATTTTGTTCCTTTTTATAACAGTACGTTTCCATTAACATAAGGCTTTAGTCACCTAAAAGTAGAAGATGCAAGGATCACAACAACATCAATACAAAATAGGAATGCCTAAGAACAGAAGGATTTGTTCCCAAGAGACTATAATAGTTCTAGTTCTCAATTATAAAGGTTACTTCAGTAAATTAAATATCCTCATTCCATCTAGTAACCGTATGATGGGGCATTTTTTGTCTTACAAAGCCTGGTTAATATTACAACTTTCTTTTCTGATACTCTACTTTCTTCATTTTTCTCTATTTGAGAGGGTCAGGTGCTGTTTCTGCTACAGATTTGGTGATTATACTTCCTCCAGAAGTAGGCAAAATATTTTGGAGATAGGGCAAAGTTGAAACTTGATTAATCCCTTTTAGAATAAAGCCAAATCATAAGTAGCAGTCTAGAGATTTTTCTTCTACATTTTTTCTCTATATATCGATTCAGAAATGAGGATTACCAATCTAAGAATTAAAAGACTCAGGTAAATATGCATCCTAGCTCCTGGACACAGTATATTCCTTTTTAGTTTCTTTGCTGGCTCCTTCTCTGCTTACTTCTTGTCTTCTGCTTTGCTTACTCTCCACACTTTCAAGGGAAATCTTATCCATTTCTGTGACTTCAACTATCATTTATTTTCTCTCTCCTGGATCTTTATTAAAGTAGGGGTCATATCTTATGGATTATTAGAATCACCTGAGATGCTTTTTCAGACCATAGTACCTCCAGGCAGTTTGTATTTCTAACAAGCATCTACGTAGCCACCAGCAAAAGGCCACAAACTGCTACTTGAGAACTACTGGTCTAATAGAACTTCATTCCACATTTAAAACTGAATTATAAAACTCAATTCAGAATTATCCACATAGTCAAGTATCCCTTTTATTCTCAACCACAATGGAGTGAACTTCCACTCCCATCTCTGAGCTGACATACAAAGAATTACTGTGGAAGTCTTCCCTCCTTTTTCCTCACTTAATCAGTTGGTCCTCTGGGCTTTCACTCTGCTATTTTAATTAACTAGTGTCCATGTATGAATACCCCCACTTGATTGCCACCTCTAGGTCGACCATGATCAATTCTTATTTGATTCCCTGGTGCCTGAGACTTTAGTAGGCACGAGGCAAATGAGTACTGAATAAATTAGAATTAGGGAAGCAGGTGGGGTAACCATCTATTCCCCAAGATGGAAACAGGCTCAAGTTTTTAAATTTTTGCTTTGAAATTTAAGTTCTCTCCCAACATCATTTTGTCAACAGGAGTAGCAAAAGGTAATAATTTGTGCCATAATCAAAGAAAATGACAAGGATTCATAGACTTCCAAACCAAAATTTCACAGCAAAATGCATACCAAAATGTCATTTCTAATATCAAAGATGATATACAAAAATAATTTTACATATTATATAACCTATGGACAAAACAAAATGGATCTCTATCTTAAAATAGAAATGTAAAATCCTACTATTTGATTCATCCAAAATAATTTTTAAAAAAACTGTTTGGGGTTTGCTCATTGAGTTTTACTTCATTTTATATGAAAAGAAGTAAAAAAGATAAAGATACATTCGATCCCTGCATTATTTTAAAATCGGTCTTATTAAAGTGACAGATGAATTACATAATGTGTATGAAACACTGTTAGAAGCAAATTATAATAGTTTTTTTCTTAAATCTCAGGTATCTGTCTTAGTTTATGTGTTAACTTTTTCACAGATAAATAGCTTGAAGCAGTAGATTGATAGCAAGGTTAGGTAAGGATCAGAAAATTCCCATTCAGTGTACCTCTGGATTATAGTGCGTAATAGGCTCAGGTTCTTTGCTGTTCTTAATACCATATGAGACAGAAACAGTTTATGGTTAAGGTCCTCGCTTTTAAAATTCCCTTCTACCACTTTAATCAATATACATATTTGCTTTTGATCCGTATGCCATGAGGAATAATTTTTATGTTACTTTTTCCTAAGTGACTCTCATGCAGCTAAGAGAACATTTTTAAAGTCTGAATTTGTAATAAAAAGAAAGAAAATGCAACTGCTGTTAAAACTAAGAAACTGTAAAAGTAACTTCACTTATTCCTTAAGTATTAAGTTGCCATTTGTGGAAGGTATTTTGACTTGATTCAGTGGCTATAGGGCTAAAAGAAGGTTTCTTTCCAGGAATTTGTCTGGCCTTGCCTTTTTATTTAGACCCAGTTCTACAAATAAAAACTCTTTCATTTTCCCAAAGTTTTAAGTGGTTGATAACAAATTACATATACAAGACTGTTCTTACTTTGCATAGTGATTAGTTATAAGTGTTAAGGTAATTAGGCATAAGTGTTAAGTAGCTCACAATAAGAAAATATTAGTGTTAAGGTAATTCAGTATGAGTGTTAATGTTAAGTAGTTCACAATATGAAAATATTATGAAAAAATAGATATTATTCAATATATTGGTCTAAGTACACAAACCAACCATTGTTTGGGCCAGCTAGACCTTGTGCGCTTTTTTGGCACTACCATCTATTAATAGGTCAGGATATTATCACTTTATGCCTAAACTATTTCAAATAATCAATTCCCTAAGCTTTCTGCCCTTCAATCAGTCTATACAGTACCTTTAAATTAATCTACCTGAAGCACTATTTTGTTCCCATATACCATTCAAATCCATCTATAATATTGACCTGTTACCCTCAAATGGAAAAAAAAAAAAAGAATTATTCCATTCTATCTGAATCACATTCCATTCTGCAAAGTTGTGCTTTTCTTTAAGCTTCAAGGCTTTGTGTAATTTCCTCTGCCTGAATGATCCTACATCCCATATGTTCCCCTACTGAAATCCTGCTCATCTATATAGGCTCGTCAGATTCCTTCCATAGTGCTTTCCTAATGATTCCAGGTAAAAACACCTTTTTCCCTTATGTTACTATAATACCAAATTGTATACACTTATATAACACGTACTCACATATTGCCTTGGGCTAAGACATATCTTACTTCCACTAACTGAAAGATAAGCTCCTGGCCACTATAGGCAGCACCTTATGGTAACACATCTAGTACCCTAAATGTAGTAGGGGCTGAACAAATATTTGTTGAATAATTATTATTATAAATGATCCATATGATAGAAAGAAGAAAATGGTGAACCAAGGCAGAAACGCAGAGGATGAAGAAAAAGGTTATATCGCTGCTTAAGTGGAAGGTGAGTCATGACTCACACCGAGGCACATATGAAAGCTAGGATAGGGCAAATTTTTCTTTGTTGGGCACTCACATCTGCCCTGTGAAATGCTTTGAGCTGTCTCCCTAGGAAGAGGGTTTATAAAATCCATTATAAGGCAGAATGCTATCCAATGGAACTACTGCCATAATCAATGCCATGATTCACGACATTTTTACCCACATGAAACAAATGATCTCATTGTTCAAAATCACACCTTCCTAAGGGTTGCTTGGAGGTAACTCTGGAGCAAGTCATCACATTGTAGTTCTCAATACTATCTTCCTGATGTGTAGGAAAGAAGAACCAAAGAAGTTTTTACATAGGTTTATAAAACACACATTTTGCTTAAATCTTTATTCAACTCAGCCTCGGCTAAAATGCTTTATGAAGAGGATGTTATGCTCCAATTATCCAAGTAGCCACTGGAAATAGCTCTCTTCCAAGTTAGTATTTCCTGCTAATCATGGCTGTGATATTGTATTCAAGATCATAATGTAAGTGATACAGCCCTGAAATAAAACTGGAATCATGTAAACCAGATAATTTTTCACAAATGAAGCAAATATGAGAGCCACAGAGAGCACAAAGGAGTGGTGGCTGATTTTGAGTCTTTAGACAACAAAGATGCAGCATTGTGATCCTGAGTATCAGCCCAGAGGAAACCTCTGCTTTTGCCACCAAAGGAATGTCTGTAACCCAACAGTTAGGGAGAGATGGAGAAGAGATTGGGCTAAGTGGGGCAAAAGAGTGGTCTGGCCCTACCCTCTAAGAGCAGGTGTTACAACACCACAGGACCACTGCCCATAGAGAATGAAGGAAACTTTGGCAAAGTGATGGGGGAAAAAGATGACATAAGTTGGGGGCATAATATTTCATAAAAAGAATTCTTAACTTGTTAGCTCTTTGTTTGTATTTTACTAAAGGATTTCAGTAGGGCAACTATAAGAATTAATGGCCCATGAGGAAAATTTAGGGGTGGCAGTTAAAATATAAAATGCCCATTTAAAACACATGGAATTTAATACTGCATTGAACATACTGATATTAAAAATTAGTCGTTAATTATTTGAAACCAAAATGTAAGTGGGTGTTCTGTATTTTTATTTGCTACATATGGCAGTCCTACCCAGATTACTAATATCATAGTGTTGGGAAAAGCAACTCCCCAGTATCTGTATAAATGGTTTTATTCTTGATTAAACACGTTTTAATATTTATGTATGAAAGTTACCATATTTGATATAAACTAGTCACATTTTACTTCACAAGCTAGCTATGTTACATTTATTTAATTAAGATGCAAAAATACTAGTTAAAAGCTACAGATACTGCTATGAATAGAATCAGAAAAATCTGATCTCAGCTATAAAAGACTGAGAGGAAATTGAGGAGTTTGAGATAACAACGGACAGACATCATCATTAATGAGAATACCAAGCCTGTGAGGCACAGAAAAACTGAATTTTGGCCTGGAAAACAAGATCAAATTAAGATATACCAGACTGGTCTGAGGTCTCCAAAGATAACGAAGGCAGAGAACAGATGAAGATTCCCACTAGTGAATAAACAACAAAGATGCTGAAAATGTCTGCTTTGTCAACATTGTCTCTCCTCTGATCAAATGCCAAATAAAGACCAACCAATTAACATCTGAAAAAATGTTCTGGTCACAGAAGAAAGTAGCTTTAAAATTGGCATAATGAAATAAACCCGTGGTATGCCTTATCAATGGACAATTTATTTCTCTAGTATTGTCATTGCAAGTATTGATGTGAAGTGGTATCAGGGCACAATCTGAAAGACAGTGGATGTGGCAGGCTGGGGACAAGCACCATTATATATGACTACGAATTCAGGAAAAATCAAAATTTATGAGTTGCATATTTTAAATGAATTATTTTTGAATTAAAAAATGTCTAAGATAATAATTTTTTGTTGTTGTTGTTTTGAGACAGAGTCTTGCTCTGCCACCCAGGCTGGAGTGCAGTGGCCGGATCTCAGCTCACTGCAAGCTCCGCCTCCCGGGTTTATGCCATTCTCCTGCCTCAGCCTCCCGCGTAGCTGGGACTACAGGTGCCCACCTCCTCGCCCGGCTAGTTTTTTTTTTGTATTTTTTAGTAGAGACGGGGTTTCACCGTATTAGCCAGGATGGTCTCGATCTCCTGACCTCGTGATCCGCCCATCTCGGCCTCCCAAAGTGCTGGGATTACAGGCTTGAGCCACCGCGCCCGGCCAAGATAATAAATATTAACATCTACACTTAGCTATTCGTAATTATTTTTCTGAAGGGTTTTAAATTTTTATTGAAATTTCATAAACTAGTAGGTACTATATGAAGGGTCTTCAAAATGTTGATGGAAAGTGTACATTATTAAATACAATGCATGAATTTCAAAAACATTTGCACCAAAACAAATTCTCCCTAACTTGTTATAACATGTCTGAATAGGATCTAGTTTGAGGCACTAAAAAGAATAAGACATAAATTTGAAAAGAGTCCCTTTCAGTGCAACATTAATTCCACCAAAATTGAAAGACAAACATCAAATTCAGGGTGAAGATTGAGTGGAAGAACGGTGAAATCAATGATGCTTTATGAAAAGTTTATGAGGACAATGCCCCCAAAGAAATAATCAATTTACAAATAGAAAATTCACTTTAAGAAGGAATGAGATGATGTTAAAGATGAAGCCTGCAGTGGCAGGCCATCCATATAAATCTGCAAGAATAAAATTACCTTGTTTGTGCTCTTATTGAAAGGGCCCAACAATTAGTTGCAGAAACAAAAGCCAACACCACAGACATCTCAATTGGTTCAGCTTATATAAATCTGACTAAAAATTAAAGTTGAGTAAATATTCCATGTGATGGGTGCCAAAACTTAGATCAGCTTCAGATAAGAACAGAGTTTTCAATTAAATTTTGAACAAGTGGGATCAAGATCTGAAGCATTTCTTCGAAGAACTGTAATAGGAAATTAAAAAGAAAAAAAAAGGCCTTTACAGTATAATCCTGAAGACAAAGCATAATCAAAGCAATGGCTACCAAGAGGAGAAAGTGGTCCAGTAAAAGCAAAAATAAACCAGTCAAGAGCAAAGGTCATGGCAACAGTTGTTTGAGATGCTCAAGCCATTTTGCTTGTTGACTTTCTGGGAGAGACAAAGAATAACATCTGCTTATGAGAGCGTTTTGAGACACTTAGTCAAAGATCTAGCAGAAAAATGCCTAGGAAAGCTTCATCAGAGGGTCCCTCCTCACCATGACAATGTTCCTGCTCATTCCTCCCATCAAACAAGGTCAGTTTTATAAGAGGAGTTTTATTTGTTTTGTTTTGAGACAGGGTCTCACTCTGTTGCCCATGCTGGAGTGCAGTGGTGTGATCTCAGTTCTCTGCATCCTCTGCTTCCCAGGTTCGAGCGATTCTCCTGCCTCAGCATCCTGAATAGCTGGGATTACAGGCATGTGCTACCACGCCCAGCAAATTTTTCTATTTTTAGTAGAGACAGGGTTTCCCATGTTGGCCAGGCTAGTGAAAGCCTGACCTCAAGTGATCTGCCTGCCTCAGCCTCCCAAGGTGCTAGGATTACAGGTGTGAGCCACTGAACTCACCCTAATTTTATAAGAGTTTTGATGAAACATTATTAAGCATCCACTTTACAGTCCTAGTGTGGCTACTTGTGACTTCTTTCTGTTTTCTACTCTTAAAGTAAAGAGCACCCATTTTTCTTAGGTAACAATCTTACAAAGATGGCATTGACATGGTAAATTCCCAGATTCCTCAGTTTTTCAGGGATGGACTAAATGACTATTATCATCACTTACAAAAGCGTCTGGAGAGAAGGCAGTGGAGCAAGATGGCTGAATAGCATCCTCCAATAATGATCCCCTCCACAGGAACACCAAATCGAACAACTATCCACACAATGAAGCACCTTCATGAGAATCAAAAATCAGGTACACAATCACAGTGTCTGGGTTTAACATCATATCAAGGAAAGAGGCACTGAAGAGGGCAGAAAAGATAGTCTTGAATTGCCAACACCATCACCTCTACCCCCTAGCATTAGCTGCATGGCACAGAGAGAGAATATGTGTGATAGGCAGAAGGAGAGGACAGTGATTGTGGGACTTTGCATTGGAACTCCATGCTATCTGTCACAGCAAAGAAACACACGGCAGAATTCAGCCAGTGCCAATGGAGGGAGCATTTAGACCAGCCACAGCCAGAGGGGAATCATCCTTCCCAGTGGTTGGAATCTGAGTTCCAGCTAGGCCGACTGTGGACTAAAGTGCTTTGGGGTCGTAAATAAACATGAAATGCAGTCTAGGCCACAAGGACTGCAATTCCTGGACAAGTCTTGGTGCTGTGCTGGACTCTGAGTCAGAGGACATGGGGTATACACAACCTATAAGACACCAGCTAGGCCAGCCCAGGAGTACTTGTGTCAGTCCTTCCCCAACACAAGGCAGCACAGCTCACAGCTCCAGAAGAAAATCCTTCCTTCTGCTTGAGGAGAGGAGAGGGGAAAGTAAAAAGGACTTTGTCTTGCAATTAGCACACTAGTTTAGCCACAGAAGAACAGGGCACCAAGCAGAATCCTGAGGCCCCCATCCCAGGATCTAGCTCCGGGATGACATTTCTAGACAAATTCTGGGCCAGAAGGGAACCTGCTGCCTTGTAGGGGAGAAACCAGTTCTGGCAGCATTCATCATCTGCATGGGCCTTGAATAAATATCAGTTGCAACCAGGCAGTAGTTGCTGTGGGCCTTGGGTGAGACCTAGTGCTGTGCTGGCTTCAGATGTGACCCAGCACAATACCAGCTGTGGTGGCCATTAGGACAGGCTCTTTTTACTTGAGGAAAGAAGAGAAAAGAGTGGGAAAGACTTTGTCTGGCGGTGGGGGTGCCAGTTTGGGTGGAGTAGAATAGAGCGGGAGGTAGAATCCTAAGGTTCCTGATTCCTGACCCTGGCTTCCACATGGCAATTCTGGCCTTGAATGAAGACTGGCAATTATCAGGCAGCAGTCGCCTCCGAATTTGGACAAGACCCAGTACTGTGCTGGCTTCGGGTCTGACTAACCACAGTACAAGTGATGGTGGCCACCAGGGTGCTTGTGTCACCCCTTTGCCAATACCAGGCAGCTCAGGATGGAGAGGAAGATTCTGTCTGCTTTGGAGAAAGTAAAGAAAGAGAACAAGAGCCTTTGCCTGTTGTTCCAGAAAATTCTCTTGAATCTTATCAAAGAACATCAAGGTGATCTTGACAAGTCTGCAAAAGTCACAGTGTTACTGGTTTGAGGTGCCCCCTAATGCAGATATAGCTGCAGTGATCAAAGGGTTAGACCACAATACTCAATTCCTTTAGAATACTTGGAAAGTCTTCCCCAAAAAGACAGGAACAAACAAGCCCAGGTTGCAAAAAATACAACAAATACCTAACTCTTCAATGTCCAGACACTAACAAACATCTGTAAGCATCAACACCATCCAGGAAAACATGATCTCAAAAAATGAACTAAATAAGGCACCAAGGACCAATCCTGGAGAAACAGAGATAGTGGCTTTTCAGACAAGAGAAGTTAAAAAGTGAGAGAGATGAATAAAAGTGTGACTTTTTATTAGTTTTCCTTCTGCTTTTTTATTTGTTTGGTTTTACAAGCAGTGTTAAGTTGACGTTAGTTTTAAATGATTGGTTACAAAATGTTATTTGCAAGCCTTGTGGTAACCCTGAAATACCTACAACACATACAAACACACAAAAAAAGGCAAGAAATTAAAACATACCATCAGAGAGGAGCACCTTCACAAAAACAACAGTAAGGGAAAAGGAAGGGATGGAGGGAGAGAGAGAAGGAGGGAGGGAAGGAAGGAGAGAGGGAGGGAGAAAGAAAGATCATAAGGCAACCAGAAAACAACAAAATAGCAGGAGCAGGTCCTTAGTTCATCAATAACAATATTGAATGTAAGTGAACTAACGTCTCCAATCAAAAGAAATGGAGTGGCTGAATGAATTAAAAAAAACAAGACCCAATGATCTGTTGGCTACGAGAAATATATTTCACCTATAAAGACACACATAGACTAAAAATAAAGGAATGGGAAAAGATATTCCATGCAAATGAAAAACAAAAAAGCAGGAGTAGCTATACTTATATCAGATAAAATAGAATTAAATATTAAGAACTATGAAAAGAGACCAAAAGGTCATTACATAATGATAAAGGGGTCAATTCAACAAAAAGATATAACAGTTATAAATTTATATGCATCAGCACCGAAGCACCCAGATATATAAAGCAAATATTATTATAGGTAAGAAAGAGATAGACCCCAATACAATAATAGTTGGAGATGTCAACATCCCACTTTCAGCATTGGACAGATCCTCCAGACTGAAAAATCAACAAAAAAACACTGGGCTTAGCACTATAAACCAAAGGGACCAAGCAGATATTTCATCCAGCAGCTGCAGAATACATATGCTTCTCCTCAGTGCATAGATCATTCTCAAAGACAGACCTGCTTTTTTTTTTTTGGCTTTTTTTTTTTTTTTTTTGAGACAGAGTCTTGCTCTGTTGCCAGGCTGGAGTGCAGTGGCACGATCTCAGCTCACTGCAACCTCCACCTCGCGGGTTCAAGGGATTCCCCTGCCTCAGCTTCCAGAGTAGCTGGGACTACAGATGAGTGCCACCACGCCCAGCTAATTTTTTTGTATTTTAGTAGAGATGGGGTTTTCCCACGTTGGCCAGGAAGGTCTTGACCTCCTGACCTTGTGATCCGCCCCCATCGGCCTACCAAAGTTCTGGGATTACAGCCGTGAGCCACCACATCTGGCCTAAAATGTTTTTAAAACCTGAAATCATCGCAGGTATCTTCTCAGACCACAATGGAATATAACTAGAAATCAACAACAAGAGGAATGTTGGAAACTATACAAACACATAGAAATTAAACACTATGCTCCTGGATGACCAGTGAGTCAATGAAGAAGAAGGAAATTTTAAAATTCCTTAAAACAAATTAAAATGGAAACCCAACACACCAATATCTCCAGAATACAGTGAAAGCAATACTGAGAGCAAAGTTTATACCAATAAGTGCCTACATTAAAAAGTAGAACAAAGAAATAACTAAGATGAAAGCAGAAATAAATGAAATTGGAAAGAGAAAAAGAACAATACACAAGATTCACAAAACAAAAGGTTAGTTTTTTGAAAACTTTTTTGAAAAGTTTGAAAAGTTTTTGAAAACAAAATCAACAAACCTGTAGGAAGATTAAGAAAAAAAGAGAAGACTTAAATAAATACAGATATTTAAAAAAAAATTACAGCTGATTCCACAGAAATTCAAAGGATATGCCAATAAATCAGAAAACCTAGAAGAAATGGACAAATTCCTAAACACATATAACCTACCAAGATTGAATCAGGAAGAAATCAAAAACTCGAACAGACCCATAACAAGTAATGAGACTGAGATGTAATAAAAAGTCTCCTATCAAAAGAAATCACAGAAAATGATGGCTTCACCGTGGAATTTTACAAAACATTTAAAGAGCTAATATCAATCCTATTCAAACTATTCCAAAAAAATAATGGGCGAGGGAATACTTTCAAACTCATTCTATGATGGCAGAATTACTCTGATACCAAAAACAGACAAAGACACATCAAAAAAAGAAAATTTCAGGCCAATATTTCTGATGAATATTGATACAAAAAATCCTCAACAAAATACTAGCAAACCAAATTCAGCAACACATTAAAGACATCATTCATCATGATCAAGTGAGATTTATCCCAGGGACGTAAGTATGGTTCAACATATGCAAATCAATCAATATAAACATAATATCAAAAGAATGAAGGACACAGACCATATGATCATTTCAATTGATACAAAAAAACCATTCAATAAAATTCACCATCTCTTCATGATTAAATTTTAAAAACCTCAAAAAACTGTATACAGAAGAAACATACTTCAACACAATAAAAGCCATAAAGAAAAGAACCACATCTACATATAGGTAAAACCTGAAAATCTTTCCTCCAAGATCTGGAACAAGACAAAGATGCCCACTTTCACCACCATTATCCAACATAGTCCTGGAAGTCCTAGCTAGAGTAATCAGATAAGATAAAGAAATAAAGGTCATCCAAATTGAAATGGAAGAAGTCAAATTATCTTTATTTGCAGATGATATAATCTTATATTTAGAAAAACCTAAAGACTTAATCAAGAAACTATTAGAACTGAGAAGTAAATTATATAAAATTATAGGATATAAAATCAATATACAGAAATCAATAGCATTTAAATATGCCAACGATGACCAATCTGAAAAAGGAATTTTAAAAATCCAATCTGCAACAGCTACAAATAAATTATCTAGGAATAACTTAACCAAAGAAGTGAAAGATCTGTACAGTAAGAATTACAAAACACTGATGAAACAAATTGAAGAGGTCACAAAAAAAATGGAAAGATATTCCATGTTCATGGATTAGAAGAATCAATATTGTTAAAATGTCCAAAGTAAAATGCAGATTCAGTGTAATCTGTATCAAAGTATCAAACTCATTCTTCACAGAAATAGAAATAAATAATCATAAATTTTGATGGAGCCCATGAAAGACCTGGAATAGCCCAAGCCATCCTGAACAAAAAGAACAAAACTGGAGAAATCACATTACCTGACTTCAAATTATACTACAGAGCTATTGCAACCAAAACAGCACAGGACTGGCATAAAAAGAAACACACAGACCAATGGAACAGAATAAAGAATCTAGAAGTAAATCCATACATCTACATTGAACTCATTTTTGACAAGGTGCCAAGAACATACATTGCTGAAAGGAGAGTCTCTTCAATAAATGGTGCTGGGAAAACTGAATAATCCACATGCAGAAGAATGAAACTAGACCCCTTTCTCTTGACATATATAAAAATCAAGTAAAAGTGGATTAAAGACTTAAATCTAAGTCCTCAAACTATGAAACTAACACAAGAAAACATTAAGGAAACTCTCAAGGACATCAATCTGGGCAAAGATTTCTTCAGTAATACCCCACAAGCACAGGCAACCAAAGAAAAAATGGACAAATGAGATCATTTCAAGTTAAAAAGCTTCTGCACAGCAAAGGAAATGATCAACTAAGTGAAGAGATAATCTACAGAATGGAAGACAATATTTACAAACTTCATCTGACAAATGATGAACAACTGGAATACATAAGGAGCTCAAACAACTCAATAGAAAAAAATCTAATGATCCAATTTAAAAATGGACAAAAGATCTGAATAGACATTTCTTAAAAGAAGAAATACAAGTATCAAACAGGTATATAAAAAAGTGTTCAACATCATCAATCATCAGAGAAATGGAAATTAAAACCACAATGAGATATCATCTCACCCAAGTTTTAATGGCTTTTATCCAAAAAATAGGCAATAACGAATGCTGACAAGGATGTGGAGAAAAGGGAACTCTTGTACACTGTTGGTGGGAATGTAAATTAGTGCAGCCACTATGAAGAACAGTATAGAGGTTCTGCAAAAAAAACCCTAAAAACAGAACCACCATATGATCCAGCAATCCCACTGCTGGGTATATTCACAAAAGAATGGAGGTCACTGTGTTGAAGAGATATCTGCACTCCCATGTTTACTGTGGTACTATCTGCAATAGCCAAGATTTGGAGGCAACCTAAGTGTTCATCAACAGATGAATGGATAAAGAAAATGTGGTATATGTACACAATGGAGTATCATTCAGCCACAAAAAAGAATGAGATTTTGTCATTTGCAACAACATAGATAGAACTAGAAGACATTGTGTTAAATGAAACAAAACAGGCAGAAAAAGACAATCTTCTCACTTGTGGGAACTAAAAAAAAACAAAACGGTTGAATTCATGGAGACGGACAGCATAATGATGGTTACCACAGGCTGAGAAGGGTAGCGGGAGTAGTGGGGGCAAAGTGGAGATGTTTAATGGGTACAAAAATATTGTTAGATACAATGAATAAGATCTAGTATTTGATAGGAAAACAAAGTGACTACAGTCAACAATAATTTACTGTACATTTGAAAATAATTAGGCCAGGCAGGGCTTGGTGGCTCATGCCTGTAATCCTAACATTTTGAGAGGCTGAGCCAAGCGGATCACCTGAGGTCAAGAGTTCGAGACCAGCCTGGCCAACATGATGAAACCTCCATCTCTACTAAAAATATAAAAATTAGCCAGGTATGGTGGCGAATACCTGTAATCTTGGCTACTCGGGAGGCTGAGGCAGGAGAATCGCTTGAACCTCGGAGGTAGAGCTGCAGTGAGCCGAGATCATGCCACTGCATTCCAGCCTGGGTGACAGAGCAAGACTGTCTCTAAATAAATAAACAAATAAATAGGCCAGGCGTGGTGGCTCATGCCTGTAATCCCAGCACCTTGGGAAGCCGAGGCAGGTGGATCACTTGAGGTCAGAAGTTCAAGACCAGCCAGGCCAACATTGCAAAAGCCTGTCTCTACCAAAAATACAAAAAACCTAGCCAAGCCTGGGGGTGCATGCCTGTAGTCCCAACTACTCGGGAGGCTGAGGCAGGAGAATTGCTTGAACCCAGGAGGTGGAGGTTTCAGTGAGCCGAGATTGTGCCACTGTACTCCAGTCTGGGTGACAGAGTGAGACTCTGTTTCAAAAAATAATAAATAAATCTAAAGAATATAATTGGAATGTTTATAACACAAAGAAATAAATGCTTAAGATGGCGAACACCTCCTTTCCCCTGATGTTATTGTCACGCACTGTATGCCTGTATCAAAATATCTCCAGTACCCCATAAATATATATACCTACTCTGTACTCATAACTTTTTATTTAGGAAGTGTCTTGACCTTGATGGAGCTTATGTTGGGAAGAAAAGTTCATATTTATTTTATTCTTTTAATTGCATTTTCCCCACAAACTTTTTGAATTCCTTTATAGTGTCTGATAATAATGGTACACAGTTGAACAAATTCTTGGTCTTTCTTTGAATACTTGTATATTATTTAATTGAAAGATGTGATTTTTCTTCTTCTCATATTGCACTTTTAAAAACAGATAATTTGTTATTGCGGCACTATTCACAATAGCAAGACTTGGAATCAACCCAAATGTCCATCTGTGACAGACTGGATTAAGAAAATGTGGCACATATACACCATGGAATACTATGCAGCCATAAAAAAGGATGAGTTTGCGTCCTTTGTAGGGACATAGATGCAGCTGGAAACCATCATTCTTAGCAAACTATCACAAGAAGAGAAAACCAAACACCGCATGTTCTCACTCATAGGTGGGAACTGAACAATGAGATCACTTGGACTCGGGAAGGGGAACATCACACACTGGGGCCTATCATGGGGAGGGGGGAGGAGGGAGGGATTGCATTGGGGAGTTATACATGATATAAATGATGAATTGATGGGTGCTGACGAGTTGATGGCATAAGTATACATATGTAACAAACCTGCACGTTATGCACATGTACCCTAGAACTTAAAGTATAATAAAAAAAAATAAATAAAATTAAATAAAATTAAATTAAATTAAAAAAAAAAAACAGATAATTTGGCCAGGCATGGTGGCTCACACCTATAATCCCAGCACTTTGGGAGGCCAAGGCAGATGGATCCCCTGAGGTCAAGAGTTCGAGACCAGACTGACCAACATGGTGAAACTCTGTCTGTACTAAAAATACAAAATTAGCTGGGTGTGGTGCGCATGCCTGTAATACCAGCTACTTGGGAGGCTGAAACAGGAGAATCGCTTGAACTCGGGAGGTGGAGGTTGCAGTGAGCAGAGATCGCGCCATTGCACTCCAGCCTGGGCAATGAGAGCAAAACTCTATCTCGATAAATAATAAATACATACATACATACACATAGAGAATTTTTAAAAATAATTTCATTTTTTTCTTAAGTTCTGGAGTACATGTGCAAGATGTGCAGGTTTGTTACATAAGTAAACATTTGTCATGGTCGTTTACTGCACTTAACAACCCATCACCTAGGTATTAAACTCAGCATGTGTTAGCTCTTTTCCCTAATGCTCTCCCCTACCCACCCTCCCCTGACAGTTCCCAGGTGTATTGTTGCCCTCCCTGTGTCCACGTGTTCTCATTGTTCAGGTCCCACTTATAAGTGAGAACACAGGTGTTTGGTTTTCTGTTCCTGTGTTAGTTTGTTGACGATAATGGCTTCCAGTTTCATCCATGTCCCTGCAAAGGACATGATCTCATTCCTTTTTATGGCTGCATAGTATTCCATGGTATATATGTACCACATTTTCTTTACCCAGTCTATCATTGATGGGCATTTGGGTTGATTCCACGTCTTTGTTATTGTGAATAGTGTTGCAATGAACATACGCATCCATATATCTTTTTAATAGAATGATGTATACTCCTTTGGGTATACACCCAGTAATGAGATTGCTGGGTTAAATGGAATTTCCATTTCTAAATCTTTGAGAAGTCACTACACTGTCTTCTACAATGGTTAGAAGAGAGAATTTTAAAGTGGAAATAATTTAAGCAGAATCTTCTTTAATAAATACACATACATAGACACGTACACATGATACACTACTTCCTTTGAAATAATTTTCATTGGCAATTTTTATCTTTTTGCCTGCAATCAGTCAACCAGCCACTGAAGGAGTATAGCTCAGGTATTGACAACCTGCCATGTCACCCCTCCAGGGTGGACTTATCAAGGGCTTGGTGGTCTCTGGAAGTATATCACACAGACTAAGCACATGCTTAGCACATCAGGAAAACAGTGCCTGAAAAGGAGCAAAACTGTCTTGGAAGAATTTGATATTTCAAACAAAAACAAAACCACTGAAGTACTCGTAATGGGAAAAATGTGAACTTTCCTATACTTTCTTCAAGTTGCTTCACAGAATATCCTCAGCAAATCTATTGGATCTGGGTCCTACCAGTCTGGTGTCCCACGCCATCCAAGACCATCTGTTCTCACTTCCAACTGGGGAAAACTCGATTTATTTTTATGTGCCTTACCTGTCCAGTAAAGCACTATATACTCTTTCAAGCTGAGGTAGGGAGTGGACAGGAAGAAAAGGCTGGGCAAAATTTAGCCCTCTTTGGGTGGGGGGGTCCTAAAATTAGATAATGAGCTGTATTTCAAAGCATGGCTGGGTAGGGTAGCTGCAGTATTGCCCTAGAATCCATACAGTCAAAAAGAAATATAATACAACCACAAATGCAAGCCAAATATGTGATTTAAAATTTTACTGTAGCCACATTTTAAAAAGTAAAAAGAAACAGGAGAAGTTTTAATGACATTTAATTCAATGAATGTGAAATATTATCTTAACATGTAATCTATATTAAAAACTATTGATATTTTACATTCCTCTTTTTCATAGTAAGTCTTTCAAATATAGTATGAAATATTTTACACTTACAACACTTGTTAATTCTAACTTTTCATATTTTAAGTGTTTGATAATACATGTGGCTAGTGGTTATTATATCAGGGCAGGACTGGATTTTAACGGAAAAGCTATATCCTATACCTGAGCTCCCTTTGCCACAAGGTTTTCTCTCTGTAAGAGGGATTTAAACACACACACACACACACACACACACACACACACACATCTTTTGAGTAGTGGAGTAAAAACAGAGAAGAAAATGATAGAAAAGAAGTTCTTAAAACCTGCCTCCGAGAGTGTAAAGTTTATTGGCCTCAAAACTAAACATTACAGAGAAAAATGCTCATGGTTTTGCTTCCTCTACCTATCATCTGAAATACCAAGGTTTCTTACAAAGCGGCCAAGCCCATCACCAAGAATTATATATATATATATATTTTTGACACAGGAGCTCACTCTGTCACCTAGCTAATTTTTAAATGTCATTATTGAGATGGAGTCTTGCTATGTTGCCCAGGCTAGTCTTAAACTCCTGGACTCAAGCAATCCTCCTGCCTTGGCCTCCCAAAGCACTAGGATTGCAGGCATGAGCCACTGTGCCTGACCTAAGAATGACGTTTCTTGGCCATGTTTCTCTATCAGTTATAATTAACAAGGATTGATCCTATCACTCCAGGCTAATAGAGAAACACCAGTAAAAAGCACAAACAGGGGCATGGTCCTAAACATTCTTTAGAGACTTTGGCTTAAATGAACTCCACATATGATTGTACAGATCTCAGAGGTAATTTTTACTCACAGATTGCCAAAAATTATGAAAGCAATTTTATTGAATCCTGTATTGAGATGGCAGTGACCTGGTTATGTTGACATTCCAGAGTTCTCCATTTAAGCAGTGAGAATGCGTAAATGCTAGGCTATCCAAGATGCGTTGGGGACTTCCCTGCCCCAGCCCATGTTTCTCAATCTCCTTTAGGCACAACAGGGACAAACACTGAGGCTGACCCTTCATAATGGAATGCCTTTTTCAGAAAGCTTATGGAAGTGAAAAAAAATTTGGGTTTTAAAGCCACCTACACACTGTTTATTCTTAGACAAGTTACTTAATGTCTCCAAGCTTTGTTTTCTTCATTTCCCCTACTAACCCACCAAAATTGTGATGCTAATTCTAATTTTCAAAATTGTTTTAAGATTAGATATTATCTATACCAGTCATAGCACCTGACACATAGTAAACATGTAAGGGTATTATTAAGCCTAAAATTCTTTTGCTCTTTCTCTACAGCACAAGGGCAATAAATCTAGTACCTGGAAATTGGGCAACTCTTAGAGCATTCTGATGTTACAAGGAAGTCAGATCACACCTAAAACTTCTAAGATGATGTCACAGTGAAGAAATTAGGGGTTAGCAAATATATGGCCATTCCTGGGACTCCTGTATGAGCTATGGGAACTTTTAAGTCTCCATTGGTGAATCATGATTATGACCTACCACTCAGCATGCTAGCTCATCACAGAATGAGAAGGAAAAAAGAGATAGTGAATACCATAGCATCTCATAGAATGATTACTGAAAACTTTTGCATCTGACTCACAGGCAAACATACATAAATGTACAGGGAGGGTAAAAAAAAGTTTGATCACCACCACCTCAGAACACACTAGAATTTCAAGGAAGCCCAAAACTTCTCACTTCCTAAGAGATGCAGATGAACAGGAAAGAAGAGAGCCTTTGACTCCCTTGAAATGGAATTTTTAGGGCAATCATGAGAGATCTGTAAAAGATGGGCTCTGAAATATGGACATAGAATAAGGATACAATCATCCTAATTTTGGTCAGTATGTCTGTGTTAAGTCCAACTACCTTTTTTTTTTTTTTTTGAGACGGAGTCTGGCTCTGTCGCCCAGGCTGGAGTGCAGTGGCCGGATCTCAGCTCACTGCAAGCTCCGCCTCCTGGGTTTACGCCATTCTCCTGCCTCAGCCTCCCAAGTAGCTGGGACTACAGGCACCCGCCACCACACCCGGCTAATTTTTTGTATTTTTTAGTAGAGACGGGGTTTCACCATGTTAGCCAGGATGGTCTCGATCTCCTGACCTCGTGATCCGCCCGTCTCGGCCTCCCAAAGTGCTGGGATTACAGGCTTGAGCCACCGTGCCCAGCCAAGTCCAACTACCTTAAAAGGACTCTAAGATAAAGTATAGTTTGCTAACTAGATGACATGAAATCTTCACTGAATAAAATACAGTCATTTTTTCCTTAATGATTATTTCTTTATAAAAGCACTTGGGAAATATAAGAGTTAAGGCTCTGGAAAAAGGAATTTTTCTGACTTCACAAATAGAATCTAATATAATCCTTTTTGTGTGTTAATGTAGAGATTTACATAATTTGAGATCCCTAATGAAGTGTATAATACATATGCCATAGTTTGCATTGCTATTTTTGGTTAAGAAAAGAAAAACCAACCTGAATTAAAGCACGTGTGATTTCTAAGCAATGAAGCACCATGGTTTGAAAATGCTTGTATTAAAGGATGCAGCTGGAAACCATCATTCTTAGCAAACTATCACAAGAAGAGAAAACCAAACACCGCATGTTCTCACTCATAGGTGGGAACTGAACAATGAGATCACTTGGACTCGGGAAGGGGAACATCACACACTGGGGCCTATCATGGGGAGGGGGGAGGAGGGAGGGATTGCATTGGGGAGTTATACATGATATAAACGTCATGCACATGTACCCTAGAACTTAAAGTATAATAAAAAAAAAAAAAAAGGAAAAAGTCAAGGCATAAAAGGATAAGGGAAAACAAGTTTGTCTTTTATAAACCTAACAATATCCTATCTTTAAAGAAATCCTACTTTGAACCCTTCTAGATTATACCCTCAACACTCCACTGAAACTGCTCATTAAGGTTACAGTGATCTCTGAATTGTCATGCACAAAGGATGTTTTTCAGTACTCATATTGTATGAAGTGGACAGTGGCTGACAAAGCCAACCATTCCATCTCTCTCTCTTTTTAAAGAGATGGGGTCTTGCTATGTTGCCGAGACTAGCCTCAAATTCCAGGGCTCAAGTAATTTCTCTCACCTCAGCCTCCCCAGTAGCTGGGACTACAGGCACATACCATTGCCAGGTTCCACTCCATTCTTCTTGAACCTCTTCCTTCATGGGCTCCTGAATACCTCTTGCCTGATTTTCATCTCATCTCTTTGCAGCTTCTCATACACAAAGTCTCAACTTCAAGCTGTTCACTAATGATTTTTTTCAAAGCATGTCTCTAGGCTTCAGACCTATATTTTTTTATTTTTATTTTTCTAAGACAAGGTCTTACTCTGCTGCCCAGGCTGGAGTGCAGCGTGCCACTACGCTCAGCTAATGTTTTGCATTTTTTTGTAGAGATGGGTTTTTTTTGCCATGTTGTCCAGACTGGTATCAAACTCCTGGGCTCAAACAATCCACCTGCCTCAGCTTCCCAAAGGGCTAGGATTACAGGCATGAGCTACCTCACCTAGTATCAGACCTACATTTTAAATTGCCTACTGAGCATCTCCACCTGGTTGTCCCACAGTTAACTCAAAGTCAGCCTACTAAAAACAACAACTCATCATCTTTTCCCCAAACCATTCTTTCCTTTCCATATTCCTACCCCACTGTGGTAATGGCACCATTCTCTATCCAGCCCTGCTAGCCAGAAATCTAGGAATTACCATATATTCATTCTCCTTCCTGACTGTTAAGTGTCAAAGCAATTTTAAAAATTTTACATGTTCTTTATTATTGACCCTCAAATCCATCATCATTGCTCCACTTCTATTGCTCCTACCTTATTTCAGGACCTGAGCTTCGTCACCCAGAAATATTATAAATAATCTTTTTGTTTAAAAAATAAACTTATTGAGGTAAAATTCACATACCAAAAAATTTACCCATTTAAAACGTACAATTCCATGACTTTTTGCATATTCAGAGTTGCACATTTGTCACAAGTTGAGGTTTAAAACATTTTCACACCTCCAAAATAAACATCATATCTTTTTGTCATCACCCTCCAATAATTCCGATTCTCCTACTGAAAGCAGAGGCCTTTGGTAGCCTCTACTTCCATTTTCTCTAACAAATTTGCCTATTCTCAACATCTCATATATACAGAATCGTATAGTATGTCGCGTTTGTGACTCATTTCATTCACTTAGTATGTTTCCAAGGTACATCCATGCTGTAGCATATATCAATACTTCATTCCTTTTATTGCTCAGTAATATTCCTTATGTGACTATAACATGTTTTGGATGTGCTATCAATGGATGAGTTATCTCTTCATCACTTTATGAACATTTTGGTTTTTTCCACTTTTTTGGCTATTATGAACAATGTTGCTATATAGATTTGTGTACAAGTTTTTGTGTGGCTTTGTTTTCAATTCTCTTGGCTATATACCTACAAATAGAATTGTTGGGTCATATGGTAACTATATGTCTAAACTTTTGAGGAAGTGTCAGCTGTTTTCTAAGGCAGCTGCAGCATTTTGACATCCCACCCAGCAGTGTATAAGGGTTCCAATTTCTCTACATCCTTGCCAACACTTGACTTTTTGATTATAGCCATATTAGTGGGTGTGAAGTGGTATCTCATCATGGTTTTCATTTGAATTTCCCTGATGACTAATGGTGGTAAGCATCATTTCATGTGCTAGCTGGGCATCTGTATATCTTCTTTGGAGAAATATTCTCTTTGGAGAAATATTGATTCTAATTTTTCAGTTGGGTTATACTTTTATTGAGTTATAAAAATTGCTGATATATTCTGAATACTCAATCTTTATCAGAGATATGATTTGCAAATTTCCTCTTCTCTCGATTGCCTTTTCATTTTCCTGATGATGTCCTTTAATACAAAAAGTCCTAAGTTTCAAGGAAATTCAGTTTATGTTTTTTATTTTGCTGCTCATAATTTTAGTTTCATATATAATAAACCACTATTAAATCCAAAGTCATGGCTGGCCACAGTGGCTCATGCCTGTAATCCCAGCACTTTCAGAGGCCGAACCAAGGCATATCACCTGAGGTCAGGAGTTCGAGACTAGCCTAGCCAACATGTTGAAACCCCGTCTCTACTAAAAATAGAAAAATTAGTTCAGCGTGGTGGCACACAACATAATCCCAGCTACTCAGGAGACTGAGACAGGAGAATTGCTTGAACCTGGGAGGCAGAGGTTGCAGTGAGCTGAGATAGTGCCATTGCACTCCAGCCTGGGCAACAGAGTGAGATTCCATCTCAAAAAAACAAAACAAAACAAAACAAATCCAAAGTGATAAAGATTTACCCCTTTGTGTTCTTCTAAGAACATCAGTCTTAGCACTTAAAGCTCATTTTTGTATATGATGTGAGATAGTGACCTGTGGTCTTGTAGCCAAAATGATCTTTCTTAAAAAGCAAACAACCAACAATTCTTACTCCATCATCACATAATTAGAATCTCTAATTGGATATGTCATATCTACTGCAGTGATTCTTAACTTTGTGGAATTACAGAATCTAATGAAAACGATGAACCCTTTCCACAGAACATGTGTTCAGTGGAGGCAGATGTACAAATGCATATGCATACTACCACATATACACATATGTAATTTAAAGAGATTCACAATGGACTAAAGCCCATTCGAGGACCCTCAGACAAAAGAATAAAATATAAACTCTTGTGGATTCCCCTTTGCCATTCAATGTCCAACAGGAACTGCCCTAACACACCATTTTAGGCTACTAGTCATCTGGTCTCCAACACCCTTCCCAAAGACTAGCATTAAAAACTCTCTGACCCTATCCAACATGCCAGGCTCATTATAATCAAATACTGTTGTACCTACATGCCATTCCTTCTGCTTGAAACACATATCTCTCATTTACAACATTGTATTCAACATTAAATATGATAACTGCAAATGTGTATGGCATATAGAAGGCATAATGTTTGCTAAATCTGAAAAAGGACTTAGCAAATATATTTGGGAAAGCAGGTCTCCATATTTTATTTCTAGAAATTTGAGTAACTTAAATGACTGTCTTCTATATGTATTTTTTTTCCATTCAATAGCTATTATTGGAAAGCCTCATACGTATGAAAACCATACAGTACAAATAAAACAATTTCAAAGTAATAATAAGCCTAAGGCACAGCTAACTGTTCACAAAACTATCTTACTTTTCTATGTTCTTATAAATTTAAGAAAATCACATTGACTGTAGTATCTATTTTAAGAAAGTAATAAAATTACATAGAAGAATTTATCTTAGAAAATATAATGTTCTATTTCTTCAAAAAATTCAATAGAAAGGTCACTAAATTTTCACCTATATTTTCATTCCACGACATAAACTATCTTTTCTAGGTAACACTTTACAATGGATCCGTTTATTTATATTTGGTTAAAATTAACCTCTTTACAAATGTGTTGCCTCTATTTGCAATGTTCTGTGCGGAAGTAAACAAAGTGATACTACAAAATCATATGGTAAGTAATGGCCATTCTAGACATGAAACATCCTATGTTTCTTATGCTTATTTTCCAGTTAAAAAAAAAGAAAAAAAGCTTCTGTCTAGGCTTGGTAACTCACACCTGTAATCCCAGCACTTTGAGAGGCTGAGGTGGGAAAATCGCTTGAGCCCATGATTTTGAAACCAGCCTGGGCATAGTGAGACCTCGTCTCTACAAAAATATCAAAAAATTAGCAGGGTGTAGTACTGCACACCTGTTGTCCCAGCGACTCAGGAAGCTGAGGCAAGAGGACTGCTTGAGCCTAGGAGGTCAAGGCTGCAGTGAGTCCTGATCGCACCACTGCACTCCAGCCTAGGTGTCAGAGTGAGACTATCTCAATAAAGAAAAAAGAAAAAATCCTAGTTTTACAATGAAATTTTTTTACAGTGTAATTTTTTAAAAGTATAGTGAACAAAAGAAAATATTCAAACGGGCACATATGCACTACTTTTCGAAATGTATTTCATTTTACCATTATACTTATTTCAACATATAAAAGAATGGTGTTCCCAGTACTTAAGCTATTTCCAATTAGACAATGTTTTATTCAACATTTAACCAAGTGTTGGCAATTGAAAAAAGAGAAGATCAGTGTGATTGGTTAATTAAGATTTCAAAGAAACTGCTGTTCCCTAGAGGGGTGGTTAATTTCTCATTTATAAGCCCATTTATAACTCTAGCTCTGACGAATGGTCCTAATAAAATTCACAGTTAAGTAGGCCTTCAAATACATACCAGCCATTAACATTTGGGCTGCCTGCTGCTAGCAAAATATTAATATTTGATGCCACAGCATTTTCATTTTATAAATCTCTTTCAGAGTCTTATGAAACAGCTTTCTTTATGTGTTAAACAGATTAAGCTCAGGTTTAATGGTTGGTTTTTAGAATGACTTCAAAATAGCCTATAGCTACTAGGAAACTATATATTTTAGATTATTGGCCACATTATTTCCAATAACTGCAAGAGGATATACTATTTTTAGGACAAAGACAACTTATCATAGAATCCTCTGCTGGATCCTTAGTGGTGCTGGTGGCAGTAACAGTAAACATTTAACCTAGCACTTACCAGGTTGCCAGGTACTGTTCTAAGCACTTTATATGTGTTTTTTAATATTTTTAATAACCCAGTGAAGCTGTATACTTAGGGACCAAAAATGTATGGAAATTCTTCCATTGACTATATATACATATTTATATTGACTATATATATATAAATATATTTATATTGACTAAATTCTTCCACTGTGTTTATGTGTATATATATGTATATATGTGTGTATATGTGTATGTGTGTGTGTATATATATACATGTATATATTTTCCCCCCTAACAGACAGGGTCTCACTCTGTCACCCAGGCTGGAATGTAATGGTACTATCATAGTTCACTGTAAGCTCTAACTCCTGGGCTTAAGGGGTCCTCCTTACCTCAGACTTCTAAAGTAGCTAGGACTATAGGTGCATGCCACAATGCCCAGCTAGTTTTTAAAATTTTTTATAAGATATGGTCTTGTTATGTTGCCCAAGCTAGTCTTGAACTCCTGGTCTCAGGCAATCCCCCCACCTCGGCCTCCTAAAACACTGGGATTACAGGCATGAGCCACTGCACCCAGCCAACAACATTCTTTACCAGTTTTCATTCCTGGAGATAGCTCTGTTATTTAGCAACTAGATTTTTCTACATAACCTTTACAGATCCATGAGAAGACATTTTCAACATCAATGGTTATAATTAATTGACATAGTCAATGAATCATAGGATGTTAAATCTGGAGAAAGCTTTAGAGATCTAGCTCAGTTTTAGCAGTGTGATCTATCAGGTGAGCTCTCAGGGGACCAAACTTAAACATAAACAGCATAAATAAATAGGGAAAAAGTTATAAATATAGTAAACCATTTATAATTACTTTGGTGCTCAAATAAAATGTCTTTTAAATATAGATGTCTCTATGCATCACAAACAAGGGAGCAATGCAATCGTTATCCTTAGTTGTCAACAACAAAAATACCAGTAATATCTCTCAGCTGCATTTTCTTTTTTCAACAGTTGTCCCATCTACAAAATTTATATACAGGACCCTGCTTAAAATTTCCACATTTCACAAATGATGATGGGTTTTTCAGATAAACAAATCTGGGGATGGAATGAGGTTCCTTCTGGCTTAGTTCCTGCCTTCCATGAATAGGCAAAACTCAAGACTTCCCCCTAGTAGTCTCCATGAATAGAGTTGTCAAATAATGAGAAGGGTCAAAACAACAACTGAAATGATATAAACACTTGGGAAACCGTATGCTTTTACCAAATACATTATCCAGGTAAAAAGTTATCCCATCTGGAAAAAACTATAAAAACTTTTAAAAGAGTCCGGGCATGATAGCTCATGCCTGTAATCCCAGCATTTTGGGAAGCTGAGGTGGGCGGATTACCTGAGGTCGGGAGTTCGAGACCAGCCTAACCAATATGGAGAAACCTCGTGTCTATTAAAAATACAAAATTAGCCAGGTGTGGTGGCGCATATCTGTAATCCCAGTTACTCGGAAGGCTGAGGCAGGAGAATCGCTTGAACCCGGGAGGCAGAGGTTGCGGTGAACCGAGATTGCGCCACTGCACTCCAGGCTGCACAACAAGAGTGAGACTCTGTCTCAAAAACAAACTAAGAAACAAATTTTTAAAAGAAAGAGGCAGACACATCTAAGAGAAAATCCAGTCTACTCTTCCTCCCACCTGATGAAAAGCTTCACTGATTTCTTAGGTACAATGAAGTCTGAGCCTTAGGCTATTTTCATCGCTGTTTGTGCCATTTAGGTATTAGGAAAGATAACACATGACCAAAAATTAAATGGCCAAACCATCAGTTGTTTGGTAATGATATCTAAGAAGAATATTCTAACAGTTGAGAAAAAGTGCCACATGAATGTGCATAATAATAACCATATAGTACTCTTTTTAAGTTAAAAAAATGCCATTTTAATATCTGATTGTTGTACTCATGGAAAAACAAAATTTGTACCATTTAAATATGGGCATATTCTTTGAAAAAATGGTACTGATATATCCTTTCTGTTAAAAGCTTCAATCTTTTCATCAATAGGAGAGACAAATTTCTATCTGTTCCATCGAAGAATAAAAAGACTAGACCTAAGACCTAAGAATACTATGTTCACTTTCCTTAAGAACAAGATCGATATCAGCCTTCAGATGTAAATCAATTTAAAAAAAAGTAAAAGGGATTTTAAAGTTTCTCATCAAAATGAGTGTGGAAAAACTAAAAAGGATGATGTTTTCTAATAGAGTCACCATCTTTCTTTTTCACATATCAGTATCTGTTTTGTATTATATATCAGGAAATGTGTGAATATTTGCTAAAAATCAATTGTTTAATAAGGGCAATTCCATGAGAAAATGACTTAAATTTGTGAAATTTCTAATTATAGAATAATTGTAAAGAAAAGCAAATTTATTACTTTCAAGTTCTGCTCAGTAACAGAAAGGTCCTGAGAGACCGGCTGTAATGACCCAATAAGGCTGCCTGTAATTAGCATGCCTCTTATGTGCATGTTAATCAGCATTCTCAACTACCGAAGGCTGGCCGCTCAGAGACATTTTGTTCTTTTAACCATTGAAAACATTCCCTTTCTAATCTTGTTCACAATATTATTTTGCACAGGCCATTAAATAGAATTCTGGATCCGAAACTAAATTTCAGTTCAAGTACTGTTCACAATCCTTCTTTAATAGAGTTTAAGTCAATGAGGTCTTTACTGGGTTTGGTTTTACTTTTTTCTAAATATTTCTCTATTAAGCACTTACTACTGTCAGCAACTTTTTTTTTTTTTTTTGCATTCAATAGTTTATTATGATAATAGAAGATAAAACAAGTTTGATACCAAGAATGGCCATTTCTTATGATTTCTACACATTATCTACCACATTTCAGAAGCAGAAAGAAAAAAAATCATAATCACTATAAGGCAAAAATATACCATAACATATTAATAGATAAAATCTCTCAAGGATAGGATTTTCAAAAGAAAAATCCCAGTGCCTTGAAAAATACCTAACATAAAAATTGGTAGGCAGTAATTATTAATATTTTTTAATCATAAAATACTTCTGTGTAAACCAAGGGCAAGGACCTTCTCTTATATAATCGCAATACAAGTATCAAAACCAGAAAACACTTAACTTTTGATGGTAACATTGTTTGAAGCCAGATTTAATTTCAAATGGTCTCCTGACACTGGAAAATAACATTAAAAGTTATATATATATATACACACACACTAGTTTTATATATATATACACACACACACACACACACATACATATAAGCATATATTGTGTGTGTATATATATATATACTATATTATGTGTGTGTGTATATACTAAAGTCAATGATTTTAAAAATACTGGCAAAGTGAAATAGCCACTAGCTTGGAATTCAAGAATTCAAGAGGTTCTGCCTTTTCTACAGTTAACTAGATAAATGACTTTGGCAAAGTCAATTAATGCCTGGATCTGAGTTCACTTAACCACAAAATAAAGGAATTGGCTTAATTAATCACCAACATCTCTCCCAAGAGAGATGAGATGATTCTGCTATGATTCTGGATACAGCTGCTAAATGAGAAAAATCAGTTTGTTTTTAAACTCAAAGGTATAAGATCTTTAACTTACTTTTCTGCCTTAAATGTGGCTGCCAAAGTAGTAGAGAACATTTCAACTTAGTGCATCCATTTTCTTGAGTTTCTAATATTTGACTTGAGAAATAAAGGCTTTTAAAACCATAAGCTCTAACTTTAACGTATTTAAAAACACAACCTTGGCCGGGGGCAGTGGCTCACGCCTGCAGTCCCAGCACTTTGAGAGGCAGAGGAAGGTGGATCACAAGGTCAGGAGTTCAAGACCAACCTGGCCAATATGGTGAAACCCTGTCTCTACTAAAAATACAAAAATTAGCTGGGCGTGGTGGTGCGTGCCTGTAGTCCCAGCTACTCGGGAGGCTGAGATAGAATTGCTTGAACCCAGAAGGCAGTGGTTGCAGTGAGCCAAGATTGTGCCACTGCACTCCAGCCTGGGGTGACTAGCAAGACTCTGTCAAAACAAACAAACAAACAAACAAAAACAACAACGTTTAGAAGCTTTAAAGAAAATTTCAAGATATAAGATGTTAACAAGAACACAGGTCAAGTGTAATAACGTTTAACATTTCTTCCTTAAGGAACTTTCATATTATTTCACTTAGTCTTCTCAACAAAATGGTGAGCTGTTATGTTTCCAATTTTACAAAAAAAGGTCAAGTTCCAAGATGGCAGAAGGACTGGTCTTACTCCATAATCCATGTGAGACTTCTTACTGGACAGTCCATGCTCTATTACACCATACTATTTCAAATGTCCACATAAATCCCCTGGATTTCAATTAGATTTAGCAGGGAATGTTTTTGAAAATGTTTCATTGTAAGCTGTTATTGTCCCATCAGATGAGGGAAGCAGAGCAAAACTTTGCCAAGAGTACAATATCAAAATTTCTTATATTTTATTTGTGAGGCATTCCTAAAGAAAGATTGAGGATAACTTAAGCATTTGGGACTAATCCTGAAAAAAATGATAAGAATTTCTGTTTGCAGCTAAAGTGGAGCCACCATGCTGAAGCAGTGTAAACATACTTGATAATTCATTTGGTTCCCAGCACTGAAACTACATAATTTGTAATGAATTTGGAGTTAATCACATTATTTCAAAATTTTATTGCTCTTTTGAGATTCTGCACAAATTTAGACTATACAAGAAGCTCTTGTCTGAAGAGCTTTGGCATAGTATTTGACTCAGAAAGACCACATGATCTTGAAATCCCCTAGGAACAAGCATTTATATTACATGCATACACCACTGATTACAAAATATAATTTCTTTTTAACATTTTTTTATTTTTAATTTTGTGAGTACACAGTAGGTGTATATATTTATGGGGTAATTGAGATATTTTGGTACAGGCATGCAATGCATAATAATTACATAATGGAAAACTGGGTCCCCATCCCCTCAAGCATTTATCCTTTCTGTTACAAACAATCCAATTATACTATTTTAGGTATTTTAAAGTATACAATTAAATTATTATTGACTACAGTCTCTGTTGTGCTCTCAAATACTAGGTCTTATTCATTCTTTCTAACTATTTTTTTTGCCCATTCCCCCTTCTCCCCAACCCTGCCTCCCAAAACTACCCTTCCCAGCCTCTGGTAACTATCCTTCTATTCCCTATCTCTATGAGTTCAACTGTTTTGATTTTTAGATCTCAAAAATAAGTGAGAACCTGTGATGTTTGTCTTTCTGTGTCTGGCTTATTTCACTTAACATAATGATCTCCAGCTCCATCCATGTTGTTTCAAATGACTGGATCTCATTCTTTTTATGTCTGACTCGTACTCCATTGTGAAAATGTACATTTTCTTTCTTCATTCATCTGTTCATACACATTTAGGTTGCTTCTAAATCTTAGCTATTGTAAACAGTACTGCAACAAACATAGAAGTGCAGGTATCTCTTCCATATATTCATTTCCTTCCTTTTGGGTATATACCCAGCAGTGGAATTGGTGGATCATATGGTAGTTAAATTTTTAGTTTTTCGAGGAATCTCTTTGTTCTGCATGGTAGTTGTACTAATTTTGTACACCAACAGTGTACAAGGGTTACCTTTTCTCCACATCCTTGCTAGCATTGGTTATTGCCTTTTTGATAAAAGCCATTTTAACTGGGATGAGATGATACCTCACTGTAGTTTTTTTGTCTTTTCATTTATTTTTTATAATTTCAACGTTTACTGTAGATTCAGAGGGTACATGTGTAGGTTTGCTACAATGGGTATATTGCACGATGCTGAGATTTGGGGTATGATGAATCCCATCACCTAGGTAGTAAGCATGGTACCTAACAGTTCATCTTCAATCTTTACTCATCTCCCCACTTCTCCTCTCCAGCAGTTCTCGGTGTCTATTGTTGCCATATTCACGTCCATGTGTACCCAATGTTTAGCTCCCACTTATAAGTGAAAATACACAGTAGTAGGTTTTCTGCTCCTGTGTTAATTCACTTAGGATAATGCAAAAACAATCTCTTTAAACACTAATAACTAAGATATGAAGCTCTGTGGTCACTCAGCTTGAGGCATAGAGGCAGAATAAAAACCTGTCTAGCATAGAGGCAAAATAAAAACCTAGTCTATCTGAAAACCTCCCTGCATTACCGTTATACCTCTATGCATAGTGATGATGACAGAATTGTTTGCTTTAGAAAGTACTTCAAGTTGAGAATATCTATGAATATATAATGCTGGTAACCTCTTATCAGTTCCAGCCAATACTTCAGGATTGCCCGTCAGCAACTGGTCAACTGGTATAATTTCAACATCTTTTTGTTATTGCTCAAAATAGAAATCATAGAATACCATGCAGCATCTAAAAGTGCATTTACCTTATATAAATGTTTTACAGAATTCACTTCTTTCCAATAATAACTACACAAAATCTTTTTTTTTTTTTTTTTGTGAGACGGAGTTTCGCTCTGTCGCCCAGGCTGGAGTGCAGTGGCCAGATCTCAGCTCATTGCAAGCTCCGCCTCCCAGGTTCACGCCATTCTCTTGCCTCAGCCTCCCGAGCAGCTGGGACTACAGACGCCCGCCACCTTGCCCGGCTAGTTTTTTGTATTTTTTAGTAGAGACGGGGTTTCACTGTATTAGCCAGGATGGTCTCGATCTCCTGACCTCGTGATCCGCCCACCTCGGCCTCCCAAAGTGCTGGGATTACAGGCTTGAGCCACCGTGCCTGGCCCACAAATTCTTAACTTAAAGTTAGATACCATTTTTTCCCAAAAGCCATTTATACATCATTGCTCTTGATAATTAAATAAACTACCCTTCAATTTCTTTCCTTATGTGCCAAGGTTACTTTTCTCAAAATTAGAGATACTTAGGCAAAGCAAAAAGAAATGCAAGCAATCTCATCTAGCAGAAGGTAGAAGAAGCAGAGCTTTCAAACTTCTCTACTTGGTTGATTTTTATTCAAGAAAGCTGAGAAAGCATACCACTGGATTCTTGAATCCATCTCTGGACATGTGCCTTACTTCAGTAAATTTGGCTGTCTGAGCTACAACACAAGAGTTAGATCTTTACAATTCCTTATAAAAACTGGTGGGTATCTGAGAGTAGCCAAGGTAAAGACACTGTGGATGAGAGTGCCCTCTGATCTTCATTAGTAAGGATTTGTGTTAGGTGAAAAAGTAAGAGGAAATCCCAGAGAGCAGCTTATTTTTCTTTCTGATGTAAATGCCCAAAGGTTGGCAGTACAGAATTGGTATGGATGTTCTGTTTTCCAAGTTCCATAGGCATCCAGCTTCCTCCCTGCTTTATGCTCTACCATTCTAGGGTGCAGCCCTGGCCTTCATGAAGTAAGATGAGCTATGACTGTCACAGGTCTGTAACAGGAGGAAGGCAGAATAAGAAAGGGAAGAAGGGTCAGAGGGTACAAGCCAGTTCTCAAAGTTCTCCAAAATTATTCACAACTCTTTTTCTGAGGGGTGGGTGGGGTGCACAACACAGTCATACTTCACTGCAAAGGAGATTAAGAAATGTGGTTTTTCACTTGGAGTCATCACGTGACCAGCCGAAAATGTTACCACTATGGGGAAAAGGTGAGAAAGGATTTTGGGGTACTAGCTGTCTCTACCACACTATCTGTGTGACCTTAACCACTTTATGTCCCTGATTTCTCATCTATAAAATGGAGACAATAATAGAATCGTCCATTATAAGGTTACTGTGAACATGAAATGGTAGTAATCAACATAGAGAGGTTAGCAAAGTGCCTAGCATACAATTAAATACCCAACACATGTAAACATTTTTCTTCAGATTTTTTTCTCTTACTAATTTCCTTCTAATTGTTAAAAATTGTATAAGCAATTTTGTTCCCTTTTGTTTATCTATTCTTTTCCAAAACCCAAATTATCTGCATAGTGTAAACAGATCTTTTCAAATCACTGCTTTCAGCAAGGCCCCTCTTCTTATTAATGTTCCTGCCAAAATACATGAACATGTACACACACACAAACACACAAATACACACACACACACACACACACTCATTCTTTCTCTCAAATAAAACGTTAGTGGCATCCCATTGCCTAAATTCAAGTGCACATTCCTATTTTAAAGGTGTGTCATAATCACTTACAACTTCTCTTTATTTCCCTAATACCTTTCCAAAGGTGTCACCCACTATGAGTCAATGTGGATAATGCTAATGGCAACAACGACAAAAAATGGTAACCACAAAAAGTATTAAATTAATAGAGCCTATCCCTGTTTGAAAGTTTTTTTCATTGCCAGGTAACATGCAAAGTGTCTTATTCCTTTTAATCCTCATAGTAATCCTTTGATGTTAACATCAGTATTATCCTGATATGGTTTATATGTTTGTTCCCTACAAATCTCATGTTAAAATATAATCTCCAATGTTGGGGTGGGGCCTAGTGGGAGGTATTGGATCATGGGGGCAGACCCTCATAAATGGCTTAGCACCATCTCTTTGGTGATGAGTGATTTCTCACTCATCTGAGTTCACAGATCTGGCTGTTTGAAAGAGTGTAGTGCCTCTCCACCCCGCTTGCTCTCTTTCATCATGTGATGCACTGGCTCCCCTTCACCTTCTGCCATGATTGAAAGCTTCCTGGCGTCCTCACCAGAAGCAGATGTCGGTGCTATGCTTCATATACAGCCTCCAGGATCATGTGACAAAATAAACGTATTTTCTTTATAAATTACCCAGTTTCAGGTATTCCTTTATAACAACGCAAGATGAATCAACACATATCCCCATGTTATAGATTACAATTAAAGCTTAGAAAGATTATATTCCAAGTCACACAGTAAATATATGGCGGTCCTGAGATTGGAGCACAGATCTATTGATCCCAAAAGCTATATGTTTAACCAGTGTGACATCTTTCTTATTGTAAAAACATACCATCTGCATTCTCTCTACATTTACCTTAAAATTCTTTTTCTAATCAAATCCTGCAGAGTTGCATTAAAGTTTGCCTCACTTGTGATCTCTACTATGAAGCTCTCATCAACTAATAATAATGATAGCAAACAGCAAAATAGCACTTATACTGTTATAATACTACATTGTTGTTAAGACACATATACTAACTCTTTAATCCTCAAAACAACCCCTATAAGTTAGACCATAATTATCCTCATTTTAAAACTGCTAAGCCATATTACTACTCATTCATCTTCCATAATTCATTTCCCCTCTAACAAAATATATTCTTCCTATATCCCTTATTTAGATATTAAATCACAGCCTTTTATTATGAAACCATTTTATAAATTAAAATATCAGGCACAAGATAAAAGCCTAACCCAAATGTGATCTATACATAAAACAGAATAATATTCAGTCATAAAAAGAAATTAAATTTTGATATATGCTACAACATGGATGGACCTGGAAAACATTATGCTTAGTGAAATAAGGCAGATATAGAAGGAAAATAATGTATAATTATACCTATATGAAGTACTTAGAATAGGCAAATTCATAAAGACAGAAAGTAGGGTAGGTTACCAGGGGCTGCGGGGAGAGGGGGGAGGGTGGGAGTTATTGTTTAATGGGCATAGTTTTTATTGGGGATAATGATAATGTTTTGTATATAGATAGTGGTAATAGTTATGCAACACTTAACATATTTAATGTCACTGAATTTATACTTATCAGTTACTAAAATGATAAATATTATGTTTTATCACAATAAAAAATATCAGGCACATTACATTATAGTCATACTTCATAGACTCTTGAAGGCTGATGAAGATCTTCTGGGACTGGGGGATGCTAGAAAATTTTCTACATAGTTGTTTCATACTCTTCTCAAACCTGTGGCCAATAGCAAATGAAAACTATCATAGCTGTAAAACACCTAAACAATAAATCCACTAACCATGCCTTGCTTTCCTAACACAATCAATAGTGCCTTCAGGAAAAAATCTTGCACATACATACAAAAGACTCTCAGTAAGGTCTTGTTTAATTAAAGTCTATGTTCAAGGCCTCGCAAAGACTCAAATACGTATGGAATTTTTGCAATTACTTCAATAGATATTCAAGGACAAGTCTATAATCTCCATTTTATAAATGAAGACTATAAGGCATAAAGAGAAGAAGTGATAACCGTCTGAGTCACTCTGTAAGTATACACTGAAAGCTGTGGTTCCTTGCTAGCAGGGAATTATAAGTTGCTGGATTATGCAGTCCTAAAAAATGCCACAAAATATCAACCATGACACTGATACTATCAAAGAGACTAAAGCAGAGCAGGGTGAATAACAATTACCAACAGCAGTTCTCCTCCACCTTTCCTCCCTATCGCATCCAATAAGCTCTCAAAATTAAAAGAAAAAACAAAATTAAAACAAACAAACAAACAAAACAAAACTCTTTGTAGGTGAAACTACAGTTCTCCAGCCAGATCCTTCTCCATCTCCCACCCCTCACTTCCTCTCCAGTTACTGAAAAATGGCAAATTGGAATTTCTTCACTTGCTGTCTGCTTAACTTCTATTGGTGATACAAACAGCTAACAACTATGAAATTACCAAAAGCTTGATACTAGAGAAAAAGGATGCAATAAAAAGTAAAGTATTAGCCTGGGCAACATGGTAAAACCTACTTTCTACAAAAATTAGCTGGGTGTGGTGGCATGTGCCTGTGGTCCCAGCTACTTGGGGACCTGAGGTGGGAATATCACTTGAGCCCGGGAGGTCAAGGCTTCAGTGAACAAGACATTGCCACTGCACTCCAGACAGGGCAACAGAGCCAGACCTTGTCTCAAAAAATATAAAAAATGAAAAAAAAAGGAAAGGATTCATCAACTGTAAGTATCACTGAGATATCTTTGTATTTTTTTTGGAATGAATTGTAAAGAAATTTATCCTAATCAGGAATGAGAAATTGTTAATATAATGTTATACCAGAAATCAACACTTACCTGTCTGAAAACACTTATTGCATTTTGCATTTATTCAACAACTAAAGAAAGTTCAATTTTTAGATACCCACGGAAAAGGATTCTACCAAAAGCAGCCAAATCTTCACCACATTTTTCGTGTAGTGAATGGATCTGATCAGCTTCCTGAAAGACACCATTCCCCCACATCTTTTTTTTTTTTTCAACTGTAGCACTTTACCTGCCTCAAAAATAATCTGTTCCCAGGTTCCCAACACAAAACAACCAAGACATGGGGAAATGAACCTTGGCATAATTTCTTCAATTGTGACTGGTGTTAAGCTATACAAAGCAGCACAACTTTGTTTGGTATTTAAAATTTAACTTCAGAGGTGCTAGGAAAATTCCAAACTGCGTCAAGTCCAGACAATGAAAACCTTATAAGTATTATGACAATCAGCTTAATATTAACATACATAAAGGGATTCAGGGGAGAACATAAGAGGAAGTGGAAGCCAAGAAACACTACAGACAGGGGAAGAAGAAGAAAGTAACTAGTTGAACAAAAAACAAGTGGGGAAATTAGCTGGAAACCAAGAAAGCAGAGAATACTGCAATGAACTTATTGATAATTAAAATTTAAGGAAGCAAAACCCCTCTATTGGGAATAGATGATATAGTATGTCAATGTACAGCTGTGCATATTCCTTAAGTGTAGTAAAAGTAGGGAGACATGGGGAAAGCCACATTTCATCACACAGGTGTCTTAAGAGTAGAAGATATCTGTTAGATTAGAAGAAAATTGATTCCAGCCCTAGCTCTTTTATGTTCTCATGCATAAAACACCTCATGACTTTAGAAAACTCACATATCCCACCAAACCCATCCCATCTAATAATCCACTCTTCTAATCTATTAAACCACAAATCCCCCACTAAATGTGACCTCTATCTTCAAAGCACACTGCCTACATACTCTATAACAAATGCTCTGTTCTTTTAAAAAGAATTATTAAAGTTATGGCAAATATTTGATATTCTAGGAGGAAATGATCACAATACTCATGAAGATACATAGCATGATACTATATAATAACTTTTTTTTTGTGAGGGGGAGTTGTATTGTATTTGGAAACTAGAAGACAGTTAATCCTTGGTATGTGTTTAGGGTGGCCCACCTTATTCAGGTATACTGCTTTTAAAACGATTTTCCTATCCACAGGATCTAGAGAATTCTAAAAATATTAAGTAAGTTCTTTTCTCCCCTAATTTTACACATATTTCACTTCTCTGAAGTTGACATCTCTAAGCCAGCAAAATGCTTTCTAAGGCACTTGAGCTGCCTGAAATCCAACCAGAGTCCCTGAATTACATCTATCTACTCTGCCCAGAGGATCTGAGGTGTTTCAAACAAGTAGGAAAAAGAGAACAAGAAGCAGAATAAGAGTTGTTGAAAATATTAGAATCAGACATGGTCAAGTAAAACCCTGGCAGGCTACTTTGCCAGATGTGTGATCTGAAAAAGTTACTTGTCTTCTCTGTGTTTCACCATATACAATTGTAAAATGGTGATAATAATAGTTGTATCTCATGGGTTGTTGCTGTGTGGATTAAACAAAGCAACACATGCAAAGCACCTGGTAGAGCAGCTGATATCCTAAATGGTTAATAAATATTAACTGCATACAAAGGAGTTCAGTAATTCATTGCAAGCTGATCAATCATAATATATGTGACGGATCTAACAGAACCAGTAAGTCTCAGGGAAAAAAAAGTGGGAATAAAAATTTTATCTTGAGATTTACCAATCTTCTGTTTTTGGTTTCCCAAAAAGAAAAATATGGAAATGATAACTGTTAGATATTATATGAGATTAAAAAGATTTGTAATCATCTTTGTGCTTTGGGAAAAATGATATACCATAAATAGAAAATTATACTAAAATGTGCATTTCTAAGAAGCAAGAGGAGGCTTGCTGGGGCACACAAACTCTGATGGATACCCCTCATTACTACAAGGCAGAGCTTTGCATGAGCTGGAGTAACCATCCCAGGGAAGACATTGAAAGTAATAAACATTTTGAAAAAGCCATAATGTTTTTAGAGGTCTTTTGTTTTCTACTAGTGGCAAGACCTGAGGTAACAACATTTTTTGGGGGGACTCTAATCTCTGGCTGGAGTTAAATGTGTAGCCTGGCTAGATGCCAATTCAACAGCTTTCCCCCCCATTCATTCATTTCTGTACAATTTTGCAGACCAGAACAGAAAAGGTATATTCTGTGCAATTGAAGATGCTAGCACTAGGGAAAGAAACAAATTAAGTGAAATTATTTTCCCCCATTTTACTCTGAAAACAACTATTACACATTTACACCTTTGTACTTCATTGCTATGTAATGAATTAAAGAGGCCAAAAATTGAGTTGATTTTGGAACCCTTAAGTTATCACAGTAATATTTACTGTTTATTACATGAAAAACATTGTTCTACATGCTTTGCATATGCTAATTTATTTAGCCCTTGCAAGTTTTAATATTATCCTCATTTCATGGTTAAGAGAACTGGGGCACAGAAAGGATAAGTTACTTGCCTTAGATGACAGAAAAGTAGAGCCAGGATTTGAACCAAAGCAGTCTGGCTCCACAGTTTCTCCTCTTTTAATCAATGTACTATATTGTATGTCCATATGGCAGCCAGCACAAATATATGCAATAACTGTTAATTTCATATCTAATTTACATACTTGTGCAAATTGAAATTTTTTTTCATCAAAGCTTTCACATAAAACCAAACATTAAGTTTAAGCACTCACTGCAGCTCACAGCTCAGTGCATAGCAAAGGAGGCTCTGACAAACTCTAAAACACTCTACTATGTTGAAAAACTTTTGTGGGAAAGAGTCAGAGAGTAAATATTTCAAGCTGGGTAGCCAGTACTTATGTTTATAGGAATTCCTCATCTCTGACTCTGTAGCACAAAAGCAACTATAGATGATATGTAAATGATAATATCAAACTTCATTTTTATTTCTTTTCTTTTTTTTTATTATACTTTAAGTTCTGGGGTACATGTGCAGAATGTGCAGTTTTGTTACATAGGTATACACATGCCATGGTGGTTTGCTGCACCCATCAACCCATCACCTACATTAGGTATTTCTCCTAATATTATCCCTCCCCTAGCCCCCCATCCCCTGACCCCAGTGTATGATGTTCTCCTCCCTGTGTCCATGTGTTCTCACTGTTCAATTCCCACTTATGAGTGAGAACATGTGGTGTTTGGTTTTCTGTTCTTGTGTTAGTCTGCTGAGAATGATGGTTTCCACCTTCATCCATGTCCCTGCAAATGACATGAACTCATCATTTTTATAGCTGCATAGTATTCCATGGTGTATATGTGCCACATTTCTTTATCCAGTCTATCACCAATGGACATATGGGTTGGTTCCAAGTCTTTGCTATTGTGAATAGTGCCACAATAAACATAAGTGAGCACGTGTCTTTATAGTAGCATGACTTATAATCTTTTGGGTATGTACCCAGTAATGGGATGGCTGGGTCAAATGATATTTCTAGTTCTAGATCCTTGAGGAATCACCACACTGTCTTCCACAATGGTTAAACTAGTTTACAGTCCCACCAACAGTGGAAAAGCATTCCTGTTTCTCCACATCTTCTCCAGCATCTGTTGTTTCCTGACTTTTTAATGATTGCCATTCTAAATGGTGTGAGATTGTTATCTCATTGTGGTTTTGATTTGCATTTCTCTAATGACCAGTGATGATGAAAATTTTTTCATATGTTTGTTGGCTGCCATAAATGTCTTCTTTTGAGAAGTGTCTGTTCATATCCTTTGCCCACTTTTTGATGGGGTTCTTTCTTTGTTTCTTGTAAATCTGTTGAATTTCTTTGTAGATTCTGAATATTAGCCCTTTGTCAGATGGGTACATTGCAAAACTTTTCTCCCATTCTGTAGGTTGCCTGTTCCTTCTGATGATAGTTTTTCTTTGCAGTAGTTCTTTAGTTTAATTAGATCCAATGTGTCAATTTTGGCTTTTGTTGCCATTGCTTTTGGTGTTTTGAACATGAAGTCTTTGCCCATCCCTATGTCCTGAATGGTATTTCCTAGGTTTTCTTCTAGGATTTTTATGGTTTTAGGTCTTACACTTAAGTCTTTAATCCACCTTGAGTTAATTTTTGCATAAGGTGTAAGGAAGCGGTTCAGTTTCAGTTTTCTGCTTATGGCTAGCCAGTTTTCCCAACACCATTTATTAAATAGGGAATCTTTTCTCCATTGCTTTTGTCAGGTTTGTCAAAGACCAGATGTTTGTAGATGTGTGGTGTTATTTCTGAGGCCTCTGTTCTGTTCCATTGGTCTATATATCTGTTTTGGTACCGGTACCATGCTGTTTTGGTTACTGTAGCCTTGTAGTACAGTTTGAAGTCAGGCAGCATGATGCCTCCAGCTTTGTTCTTTTTGCTTAGGATTGTCTTGGCTATGCGGGCTCTTTTTTTGTTCTATATGAAGTTTAAAGTAGTTTTTACCAATTCCGTGAAGAAAGTAAATGGTAGCTTGATGGGGATAACACTGAATCTATAAATAACTTTGGGCAGTATGGCCATTTTCATGATACTGATTCTTCCTATCCATGAACATGGAATGTCTTTCCATTTGTTTGTGTCCTCTCTTATTTCGTTGAGCAGTGGTTTGTAGTTCTCCTTGAAGAGGTCCTTCACATCCCTGTAAGTTGTATTCCTAGGTATTTTATTCTCTTTATAGCAATTGTGAATGGGAGTTCACTCATGATTTGGTGTTCTGTTTTTGGTGTATAGGAATGCTTACGACTTTTGCACAATGATTTTGTATACTGAGACTTTGCTGAAGTTGCTTATGAGATTAAGGAGATTTTGGGCTGAAACAATGAGTTTTTCTAAATATACAATCATGTCATCTGCAAACAGAGACAAACTTTACTACAAAACACGAGGCAGGCCAGATTTGACCTCAGGGCCTTGTTTGTTCACCCCAGCTCTAAATTTTATTTACACACATAAATGACTCCACTATGTCAAAATTAGACTAACTGCATTACAAGAAGTATGCTTCCTTAAATAATTTATGTGATTTAAAGCACAGGTTCTCTGAAACCATGTACTTTTGAAGCAACATGGATGCAGCTAGAGACATCATCCTCAGCAAATTAACATGGGAACAGAAAACTAAATACCACATGTTCTCACTTATAATCAGGAGCTAAACACTGAGTACACATGGCCATAAAGATGGGAACAATAGACACTGAGGACTACTATGGGAAGGGGAGGATGGTCTAAAATCCACTTATTGGGTACTCTATGTTCACTACCTGGGTGATGAGACCATTTGTACATCACACCTCAGCATCACACAATTTACTGATGTAACAATCTGCATATGTATCCCTTGAAGCTGAAATAAAAGCTGAAAAAGTAAATGAATAAAGCAGTGGTTCTCAATCAGCTGCAGTTTTGCCCCACAGAATCATCACAATTAACATATGACTTACAGAGTAGATTCCCCTGCCCCTATTCTCAGCTTACGCATTTACTGTGTCACCTACCAGTTCAAATATTCTTTTCTATTCACAGTTCTTAAATTCTTAACTCATAGGATGGGGCACCTACCAGTTGCATAACTTTGATATGGCTGAAAAAAGAACTGATATATGAGACTACTATGAATACTACACTTAAGTATATTTTGGGGGGGTGAAGGTGGAGATACAGTTTAGCACAGTCTGCAGGATAAGGAAACGTGGTAGAAAGCCTTCTTGACACAGAAACCCAAAAGGGAACTACAACTGTCAATCCTGAAATACAGCTTTCAAAAAAGGAAACCTTTTTTCTTCTTTTTTGAGACAGAGTCTCGCCCTGTTGCCCAGGCTGTAATGCAGTGGCATGGTCTCAGCTCACGGTAACCTCTGCCTCCCGGGTTGAAGCGACTGCCTGCCTCAGCCCCCCGAGTAGCTGGGATTACAGGCATGTGCCACCATGCCTGGCTAATTTTTTCTATTTTTAGTAGAGACGGGGTTTCACCATGTTGGCCAGGCTGGTCTCGAACTCCTGATCTCATGATCTGCACGCCTCGCCCTCCCAAAGTGCTGAGATTACAGGCGTGAGCCACTACACTCGGCCAAAAGGGAACTTTTCTGGATACATGTGCCTGCTCTATTCTCACAGTGCCAGGGCCACTGGTAGGTGGACTTCTGGTGGAATCAATAACCCATTATTGTTCCCAGGTCATGCTTTTGGCTTTACCAATCCTGTTTCTCATCATGATGACTTCAAAAGAACCAGAACCAAAAGAACTGACCATTTAGGAAAGACATGAGATAGAATGGCTCAAATGGAATTATTTCTTCCACTCAATTCTCTAGTCTTATCTTCAGTCTCACTCAATAGTAGAAGAAAATGGATTTCTACCATCTTTAAATTTAAAATATTTTAAAAAGGTAATATCTCCATGAGAAAATGTTTTAAGCATATTCTTAATATGTTACCAGTGCAGCACAGTTTGGTGTCAAGCACTGAAAAAGGTTATTTTAAGATACTCTATCCTAAATTATCAAAGATGTGGATAAGTCCCTTGAAAATACAGTGACCTGAAGCCCCTATGCACTCTTCTTTTTTTTTTAAATAAAGTAAATGTTCTGTGTGTGTGTGTGTGTGTACATATTTTTATGTGTGTGTCAATGCTTGGTTTTCTACAGTCTGGGCAGACCAAAGTTGAAATTTTTATTACCTTGAATACATAAAGTTCTAAGACTTATGATCATGATAATGTGAGCAATAGAATACACAGTACCTATTTCAAAAACATATTAATAAAATGATACTTTCAGAGTATAAAACATGATAAAACACATGGTATTTACATTTCAGTGAATACTTAAGTAACAAAAGCATAGCTTGTAAAGGATGACTGACTAGATGACCCATTTCTGGAAAGGATGCCTAGGTTACCCATTCTTGACATTTTGGCAGAATCATTCATTTTAACTTACTCTGACAATAAAACTATACTGAACAGATTACTTCCAGATAGCTAATTCTTTCTTTCTCTGTCATCAGAGAGCTAACTCTTGCTACCTTCAGGTTTCTTCCATCATTCACTCTGAGACAAATACATCTACATTTGTCTTGAATGAAAGACTCATAATGACTAAGAAAAAACTAAAGAAAGTATCTGCCTGAACCATAAGTCTATAGATTTGTCATGTCTTTGTTTTCTTCTAGCCTCATATAATGCCCACGGGAATGAACTTCCCACATGGTACTAGTAACTTTTCATTATCAGGAATGAGACATATAAGGTATTAATTAGCATGCTATGGGCAAGCAGCAGCATTTTTGTTTAAGAGACACAGTATGGTTAAAAAATATTCAAGAGTATCATCTCCAAATGTAACTTGAAAGCTTTTATTTGGAGTAGAGGTCCAGATACTTCTACCTTTAACCATTAATTGGTCTTCCTTTGTTCAGAAATATCAGACAAATCAACCATGAAGGTCAATAGAATGATAGATGACACAGAAAGAATATTAGTCTCTCTAGGGTAACTCTTGGCAAACCTTGAAAATGAGACAAAGTTAAACTGGGTAAAGCAGCAAACTTATTAAGCTATATATATTGATTCAATGGCAATTTTAACTTACTCTGGCAGTAAAGTTATAAAACAGCACAAAGAATTTCCTTAGGTTGAGAGAAAACATCATGGCCCTTACAAAAAGCACCAAGTTGGCTGGCATGCAGCCCCAAGGTGGACCTTTTGAATGAAAAAGGAGATCAGTACAACTGAACTGTGGGAAAATTAATACAGATTTTAATTGAGATATATCTGTGCCTCAAAAAGTAATAGGGATGAACTGTCTTTGCCTTTATCTGATGACTTAAAATTTTCTCTCTTCAATTTTAAACTCTTCAGGGAAAGAAGAATGTTTTCCTTATCCCACTCCCCTTCAGGGGATAAGGAAGTGGCTGCAAAAGGCTGCAATGTAACTCTTTAAACTGGGAATAGTTAAAATGCAAGGATTAAGCTGGAGTGCTTTCTTTTGCTGCTGAAGAAGAGTGCTCAGGTGGTAGCACTCAAACTGACTGCCCTCTGATAACCCCGACACCAAGTTGATGTGGTTCATGTGCTTTCCACAGCCACATCATCTTTCTCAATCAAAAAGCAGCAGCCCTCTTGGCAAAGCAATTGTTCTTTTCCAATGTATATCCTGAACGATGTAAAACACTAAGTCCTAAGAATAAGTCTGTACTCCTATAGGGATTTAGACACGCAGTTCAGTCTCCAGAGGCTTAGAATTCTTAGGCAACATCTCTAGCTCATTCAATCTTGGTATAAAGCTAAAGAAACCACTGGGATCCTAGCTCGGGCTGGCTGCTCCCATTATCTGGCCATGAGAACAACAGGATGATATAATTCAGGTAGTCTCTGATCTGATCTAAATGGGAATATTCAGTGGGGTGCTAGCACCTGCTCTTACATCAAGGTTATAGTGGAGCCACAGTTCCCCAAAGTAGTAGAAGTAGAATGACGGGGATGGGGTAGGGTCACAGAAGTGAGGAGAAGAATTTCTGGAGGATACTTTGGTGGTACATAGCTTATCACTGGTTCAGGCCAGAAATGCTACCTAAGCAAGGGATACACATGGCCATCAGAGTGACAGCAGTGATATTTGTATCCAGCAGATATACACTGGTATCACTCAGCCTCAATCAAGGCATCAGCAAGGCAGTTGGTAATTTCCAAATTGAAGATATTAGACGTGCCATAGTACTGAAGAGTTCATGGAGGATCTCAGGCTTGATCTTGAGTGGAACCTCCAAGCTACACTTAGGAAAATCATGGGCAATTCACAGCATTATCAAGCAAGGGCAATGGCAAAGGTTGCTGCACAAGCCAGTCGGGTCGACCTTTCCAGCCACAAAAATTTGCATGCAAATGCAAGTTAGTCCCTTTGCACTAGTCATAAATGTGCCAGTTCATGTCATTCAAGAGTATATATAGATAAGATCCTTTGCAGACATATGGCATTAAAGGATGTAACAACCTACAGCTTGCTGTTAGCCAGAAAGATTCCGTGACATGCTCAATTTTGGGATGGTTGAAGAATTCAGAGATGTGAATCTCCCTCTACAAAAATGCCACTAACTCTTTAGTATAAATCTCCAGATTCATCCTTCTCACCACCAATAATGTTCCCATAAGTCTGTACTTGGAGAAATGTACAGTTATCAAACTGCACAAAGCCATCACCCAAGTTGAACTTACTTCATCAAACTACAAATATTTCCAAATGTCTTGAGCCCTCACTAAAGAACTTCCTCAAGACCCAGGAAAGAAACGTAATGTGTAATGTCTATTATTTCAACTGTGTAACCTGATCCCAGAGTTACTATTCAGACTGCATCCTTCTTTTGGCTCTGACTCCTCAAATTTCAAGCTTCTGCCACGAGTACACCCATTTGATAAAAAAGAAGAGTACAGGATAGGGAAGAGGAAAAGAAGACCACCAAAACAGTCTCCTAACTGGCCTCCCACCTTCATTCATCCTTTTATTTCATCCATCCTGGATAACACCAAATGAGTATTTCTAAAAACTTTCATTTTGTGTTATTATTTTCTACTTTTTCTTCATCAATATATTCTAATCTTTCTAAAATGAACATATGTAATGAAATATTTTTTCAAAGTCAAAAAAGGCCGGGCACGGTGGCTCATGCCTGTAATCCCAGCACTTTATGGGGCTGAGGTGGGCAGATCACAAGGTCAGGAATTAGAGAACAGCCTGGCCAAGATGGTGAAACCCTGTTTCTACTAAAGATACAAAAATTAGCCAGGCATAGTGGCAGGCACCTTTAATCTCAGCTACTCAGGAGGCTGAGGCAAGAGAATAGCTTGAACCCGGGAGGCAGAGGTTGCAGTGAGCCAAGATTGCACCACTGCACTCTAGCCTGGGCGAAAGAGCAAGACTCCATCTTAAAAAAAAAAAAAAGGCAAAAGAACTCAGCTTTTATATTTCATTCCCACTATACGATCCAAACATAGTCCTACAATATCCAGTCCCTAATGCCTTTCCTTTCTAACCATTCATTCATCTTCTATAATGAACTTTGTACTCCAAACAAACTGACATAGTCACATTCCCTGAAAAAGAATAGGAGACATATTCTTTCCCGTTCCTATAATTTCTCTCTTGGTTCTCTACCATAATGTAGTCCCTAAATCCTTCCTTTATCAAAATCATCTTTACACAGAGATTCCATCACCTTTGAGACTATCAATATCCACTGCAAACCAAAAGTGATCTTTTTTTCTCTTCAAAACTCTTCCCCAAATTGAGAGTCAACACTGATAATTTACTGCCATGAATTATTAGTTGTCTTTCTATGCATATCTATATCTTCACTATTCACAGCAAACATTAAAGAAAGGGATCATACATTTTTCTTTTACATAATAAATGCTCAACAAATGTTTGCTGAATGAATCCTGAGACATACTTACAACACTACATATAATTACACCAGATGATCAATAAATATTTGGTGCTTACATGATTAAGGGAAACAAATGATTGCAAGGGTTTTTGCCATAAAGCTAATGATGGGTATTCTGTCTATATTAAAAACACATTAGAGAATGTTTTAAAGCTTCAAGAATATTGTTATTACTCAAGAGTAGGTTAAGCAGTGATGAGTAACAGCTGAAATTGAGTATGAAAGATAATTTGTACCTTGGCATACATGTAATCCTTTTCAAGTGGCTCTAAATTTATAGTCTATTCCATTTATTTAATTTGTGTTATTACTTTTCAATGTACTTCTCTAAAAATAAGAATTCTCATTTACACAGAAAATATAAAATTATGAAAGAATGCTCGCTGTTTTCTTTATTTGCTTTAACCACAACTAAGGGAACTCTATCAGGACACACTTCAATGTCATAGGTCAGGCATCCTTTTGCTCATTCTAACTGTTGGAAACCTAATTAAAGAGCAATTCCTTACATGTTGGCCTTGGAAACGCCAAGTGTAAACTTAATTACAACAGTGCAAAAAAGATTACAAAACTATCATCGTTTATTATTACCTCAAGAGTTATTAAGTATCAAAAAGTAAACATGCTTTCTGCTTATGTCACCAACTAAATTTAAAGATTATTTTCACTTTCTTCCTTTAAAACAAGTATGATCTGTGATATGTGATAAGCCTCACCCCCCACAAACATTTTATTTTCACAGAAAATTATCTCCCTAATTTAGACATTTAGAAAATGTTAATTTTAAACTTCTAGGAATGCGCTTTGCCTAAAACAGAGATATTATTTTAAAAATATGTATTTTCAAAGAAGGTAATATGACATGTAATTATACTGTACAAATAAAAAACAAACACTTCATCCTATAAAGCATATTATGGCATATTTTACTTTGAAATAAAAGTACTGATATTTTAAAATCTACCAATACAAAATTTCAAGGAACTCATTTACAAATGCCAAGGGGACGCAGACATAGTAAGATTATTTTCATTCACAGTGATTTCAGTTTTACAGCCACCAGGTTATCAAGAGGAAAACTTAACCTAATTATGAACACATTGCCAGAAACACTTCTAGATACTTCCTTTAAAAGGGAGGTAAACTTCAGATTAAGTAGGTTCAACATTCTGAAAAACAGAAAATCAAAGAGAAGGGAAATAGCCTTTCTCAAAATAGGCAAATGAGAGAAGGCCAAACTTTTTAAATTGCACCAAGAATTTGGTCCAATTTGCAAAAGTACTTATATTTGAAAAACACTGATGACAAATGAAACTGTAAAAACCTACTGCATTTGCCTTAAATCAATTCATTTTCAGACTAAAGGAGAAGTAACTAAAGCAGCACTGAATTGAGGTTGCCATTAAAGTGGCAGTCTTTATTAATCTTGAAGAGGAGGAATATTGATTGTAATTCCTTCTAATTCTATGCTTCTTTATTTTTTTGAGACAGGGTCTCACTCTGTCACCCTGGCTGCAGTGCAGTGGCATGATCTCAGCTCATTGCAGCTTCGACCTCCCTGGTCCAAATTCTATCACCTCAGCCCTGCCAAGCAGCTGAGACTACAGGTGTGTGCCACCACGTCTCGCTAATTTTTGTAGAGATGTAATTTCACCATATTGCCCAGGCTGGTTTCAAACTCCTGGGCTCAAGAAAGCCACCTGCCTCTGCCTTGCAAAGTGTTGGGATTACAGGCATCAGCCATTGCGCCTGACCCTTATTCTATGATTCTTGTTGAGGATTTCTGCATTATGATTCTTACTGAAAATGTTTACATCTACATTTGTGAGAAATAATGGTCTATAGTTTTATTTTTCTGTACTATCTGTCTGTTTTAGACGAATAATATTAGCTTCATAAAATCAGTCAGGAAGTGTTCCCTCTTCTTCTCTTTTCTGGAAGAGATTTTATAAACTTGAAGTTAATTTCTCCTAAAATGTGTGGTAAAATTCACCAGTGAAATATCTTGGCTGGGATAATTGGCTAGCCATATGCAGAAGATTGACACTGAATGCCTTCCTTACACCATATACAAAAATCAACTCAAGATGGATTAAAGACTTAAATGCAAAACATAAAACTACAAAAACCCTGGAAGATAACCTATGCAATACCATTTGGGGCATAGGCACAGGTAAAGATTTCATGACAAAGATGCCAAAAACAACTGCAACAAAAGCAAAAATCAACAAATGGGATCTAATTAAACTAAAGCGCTTCTGCCTGGTAAAACAAACCATCAGCAGATTAAATAGACAACCTATAGCATGGGAGAAAATTTGTGCAAACTTTGCATCTGACAAAGGTCTAATATCCAGCATCTATAAGGAACTTAAACAAATTTATAAGAAAAAAACAACCTCCTTAAAAAGTGGGCAAAGAACATGAAGAGATGCTTCCCAGAAGAAGACATATATGTGGCCAAAAAGAATATGGAAAAAAGCTAAACATCACTGATCATTAGAGGTATGCAAATTGAAACCACAATGAGATACCAACTCACACCAGTCAGAATGGCTGTTATTAAAAAGCCAAAAAATAACAGATGCTGTTGAGGTTGTGGAGACAAAGGAATGCTTATATCCTGTTGGTGGGAGTGTAAACTAGTTCAACCATTGTGGAATACAGTGTGACGAATCCTCAAAGACCTAAAGACAGAAATACCATTCGACTCAGCAATCCCATTACTGAGTATATACCCTAAGGAATATAAATCATTCTGTTATAAAGACACGTGCACACATATGTTCACTGCAGCACTATTCACAATAGCAAACACATGGAATGAACCTAAATGCCCATCAATGATAGACTGGATAAAGAGTATTGGTATTTCATGGTGTATAGGATCTCATTTTTTTTTAATCTCATTCTTTCCATGGTGTATATGTACACCATGGAATACTAGACAGTCATAAAAAAGAATGAGATCATGTCCTTTGCAGGGACATGGATGGAGCTGGAGGTCATTATCCTTAGCAAACCAACACAAGAACAGAAAACCAAATACCACATGTTCTCACTTACAAGTGGGAGCTAAATGATGAGAATACAAGGACACATAGACAGAAACAACATACTGGGACCTTTTGGAGGGTGGAGGGGGAGGGTGGAAGGAGGGAGATAATCAAGAAAGACAACTAATGAATACTAGGCTTAATATCTAGGTGATGAAATAATTTATACAAAAACCCCCAGCACACAAGTTTACCTACATAACAAACTTGCACTTGTACCCTTGAACTTAAATTAAAAAATCATTTATCACATAAAATATAAATCCAGATGAAGATCATGTGCCATGCCAAAATGGAAAGGATAAAATGAATGTTATTAAAGATGTATTAATATCTTTTTAAAAAAGGAAGAAATATCTTGACACGGTGATTTATTTTTCAGGAGCTTTAAATTACCTATTCAATTTCTTCAATGGTTAAATAGCTATTCAGATTGTCTAGTTCACCTTGGTTGAATTTTGGTAGTCTGTGGTTTTCAAAGAATTGATTCATTTCTTCTAAATTATGGGCATAAAGTTGTTTATAGTGTTTTCTTGAAATTTTTTAATGGCTGCAGGATCTGTACTGATGTCTCCTATTCCATTTCTGATATTGGTGACTCAGGCCTTCCCTTTTTAGATTTTTCAGTCTTGCCAAAGGTTTACCAATGTTATTAATGTTTTTTCCAAAAATAGCTTTTGTTTCATGGTTTTTCTCTGCTGTTTTTGTATTTTCAATTTCTTTGATTTCTGTTTTTGTCTTATTTATTTATTTATGCTTACTTCGGGTTTATTTTCTCTTCTTTTTCTAGTCTCTTATGGTAGAAACTTATTAGTTCCTCGAGAAAGAAACTTACAGTATTGATCTGAGGACCTTCCTCATTTCAAAAGTGAGCACTTACTGCTATAAACTTCCCTGTCAGCACTGGTTTAACTGCCTCCCACATATTTTGACATATATTATTTTCATTCAGTTGTATGTATTTTTAAATTTCCTTTGAGACTTCCTCTTTGATCCATTGATTATTTTTCCCCTGTTGTCTGTTATTGATTTCTACTTTGAATCTACTGTGGTCAGAGAACATACTCTACATGATTTCAGTTCTTTTAAATATGTTGAGGCTTGTTTAATGGCCCAGGATGGGATCTACCTGGGTGAATGTTTCACTCATATTCTACTCTTGTTGGGTAGAGTCGCTATTTGTTTTTGTTATTTTTTGAGATGGAGTCTCGCTCTGTCACCCAGGCTGGAGTGCAGTGGTGTGATCTTGGCTCACTGCAACCTCCGCCTTCTAGGTTCAAGCAATTCTCTGTCCTCAGCATCCCGAGTAGCTGGGACTACAGGCATGTGCCACCATGCAAGACTAATTTTTTGTATGTATATATATTTTTTGCAGAGATGGGGTTTCACCGTATTAGCCAAGATGATCTCGATCTCCAGACCTCATGATCCACCTGCCTTGGCCTCCCAAAGTGCTGGGATTACAGGGGTGAGCCACCATGCCCAGCTGGGTAGCGGGTTTTATAAATGCCAATTAGATTTTGTAGGGTGGTTGTGTTATTCAGATCTTTTATATCCTTGCTGACTTTCTGTCTAAAAGTTCTATCAGGTGCTAACTAGGGATCCTGGGTCCACTTAGATCCTGGCCTCTAAAGCAGCCACATCAGACATACTTTGTTCTTTTGTCCATTGAATTTTTAATGACAAATAATGAGTCAGTATGCAGAACACATAGGAGTAGTCGTTGGCTGACTTTCAGAAGCCTAGGACTATCACTGATTTGCAGCTATGCAGAAGATAGTTACTGGAGTGAGGCTGTTGATGACTGGATGATTTTCAGAAGCATGGTCACAGGAGTGAGGCTGTCACTGACTGGCTGATTTTCACATCATGTGTACTGATCAAAAGTGATTTCTAATTACTGGTGATTACTTATTCATGACTTGGGACTTTGTTCAAAGAAGTCTTTTCCTTTCTTGAATGTAAAAATTAACTACTTTTAATTACCAGTCCTCCTTTTGGTTTTTCCTCAGAAAAACCTGCTAGAGACAACATAATGGATTATCTAGATACATATTTGTGGAGGTATAATTCTCAACTAGTGTTACCATTTTAAGTGAGTGAGGTACCAATTACTGTACACAAAAATAATTCTAAATGTGAAATTTTAATAATTTATTTTAAAATGTTATTATTATTGTTAGAGATGGGGTTTCACTATGCTGCCCAGGCTGGAGTGTAGTAGCTATTTACAGGCATGATCACAGTGCACTGCAGCCTTGAACTTGTGGGCTCAAGCAATCCTCTCACCTCAGACTCCCAAGTAGCAGGGTCTACAGGGAATGCCACTGCACCTGGCTTACCCTCAGTTATCATAAGATTATTTCCAATACCTAAGTTGGGGGAGGCTCAAGGAAGGGATTATAAACTGTCTTGTCTTCTATAGCTTGTCTTCCAGCTAGTTTTAATCTCAAGGGTTTCAGACTGTTATAGTGCGCAACCCCTATTTAATGGCAATGTTAATTCTTCTGTACTAATTGTAGGAAAAAAATTAAGCTTCTGAAATTATTCTTGGTTTAGGGAATTCAGCAACAAGTTGGCTTGGCTTTTTAATAGTTTTACTTCTTCAGCTTGTTCCATTTCTTGAGATCTCAAGAGCTATTACTAAAAGTCTCAGATTTTTACTTCATCTCTACATACTTCTAAAATTTAGCCTGGAATGGTGGCCAACTTTGTACAGACTTGCAGTGGCTTTTCTCTTTACCAGAATACTATGTTAGAATATCTAAATAGGACTGCATTCCAATGTTTAAAATCCAGTCTCCTCCTATAATGCTTTCTTATGTTATCTTTCAAGTACCTACAGCCACCACTTTCCCATCCTCTGAAAGAAATTTTTGTTGAGTTTTACTTTCTGTAATTTACATTATGAAAAAATAGAAATAGTCAAAACAATACTCCACCCTGGGGAAAAAAACCCTGCTTCTTCTATCTCCTTTTGAGATCTACTAGTATAGTGAAAAAAATGTAATCTGTTTAAGAAGTATAGGGTACAGGATATCAATAAGTGTCAGCAGAAATTGCTAACATAGTAGCCTTTGGCTTTCCTGTCATTTTTGAGTAGGATATAACCTATCAGATGAATCTGATGGCATTAATCCAGTTTTCAGTATCCACTTTGCATTCACACAGGACCCAAGGACATGGCTTTAGATACACTGAAAATAACATATGCTGTATCCTATCTACCTATACTAGTTCAGGTATCAGCCACTAAATTTTTAAATCTTCATGGGATAAGCACAATAGTAAAACATTTTCATAGTTGAAAAAATCATTAAAAATTTTAGATCACTATTGTAGTTTTAAATTATTTTTTAAGTGCTTTTTGATACTTCTAACTAAGCTTATAAATATGCTACCTAGAAATTCAGGTATACTTTTAGTGTTACTTAAACCTATGCAGCTAAAATAACATCAAATAATTACTGAATGTTAAATTTAAAAATCAGAAAAGTGGTAAGTATATAGAATCTGAAGTTTCAGTAGTAAACTTTCCAACCAAAATGAATAATTAAGCAAAATGAGGGGAACCTAGCCAAATACTGAAATACTGGAAGCTGAGTGGTATGCAGAAGCCCTCTGCAAATTTCTGTGAGTATGAAAAAAGTACATGTCACAAAAAATGAAAAACAGTGATTTTACTGTTTTGAAAAACTTACAGAATAATTTCATTTGTACACTGCCATGAGAAAATCAGGTTATAAAACTTATCTCCAATCTTAAGCATATGATATATATCCATATATAAGCAAAAGCAAGTTAGAGTTTCTTCATTATTTCTATTCATAGTTTTAAATATATGGTAGACAGGACTTGTCATGTAAGGATTATAAAGCACTTTAACAATAAAAGCTATCATTTTACAAATGGATAAATTAAGAAGGTAAACAACTTAATTAATGTTATATAGCAAAGAGTTTAAAAACAGAATCTTAGATTACTTGGCTTCAATTCTGTAGCTCATGCTTTCTCTTAATTACCTTCACCCTGAGAGATTATGCACACAGGTTGTAAAATGAACATATGCAACATCAACCTGGGAAATGATCCATAAAGTTGTTTCTAAACTGCAACCTCCCATGCAAAGAAAGCACTCATGCTAAGCTGCCAAGAGCACTGATGCATTTAACAGGCATTAAGCCTCTTAATAAGTTGGTGTTTTAGGATATATTTGTACAGTTAAAGCTCAGGAAAAGAACTAAAACAAAAAGTGTAAGTAATCAGAACATCCAGTCTAATGTCAAATTGTAGCTGGTTACAAGGTATCATGGAGACCTTCACAGGCCCTTCATATTTAATTAGGTGAATAGTCTGTCTCGGTGTAAGACTAAATTTCATCTGTTGCTAAAGGACAAAATAAATATAATTATTTTCAAATACTATGTAATAGGTAATAAACTGATGCATCTAAGGTCAGTTTAAATACAAATACAATGACTCCATATCCAAACTTTGCAGAGAAATCCCCCATGTCTAAAAGAGCACAGAATTACTTTCAATTTACACACGTTTAAAGAAAGTTAAGCTCTATGGTATAAGATATATTTCTTTGCTTTCTTCTTTTCTTTTTAGACAACACAGTGTCTCACTCTGTTGCCCAGGATGAAGTACAGTGGCACAGTCACAGCTCACTGCATCCTCAACCTCCTGTGCTCAAGTGATTTTCCCACCTCAGCCACCTGAGTACCTGGGAGTATAGGCACGCACTATCACAACCAGCTAATTTTTTATTTTTTTGTAGAGATGAGGTCTCACTACACTGCTCAGGCTGGTCTCAAACTCGTAGGCTCAAGTGATCCTCCTGCCTCGGCCTTCCAAAGTACCAGGATTACAGGTGTGAGCCACTGCACCCAGGTTTACTTGCTCTTTTCATCATCTCTACCACCTTAAAAATAATCAATGCTTATATTCACCGAGAATTGGTCTGCTAAATGCCAGGTGGTAGCAGGAGAAGGCTACTGTCATTATACCCCTAACTTTTTACACACAAAGAAACGTCACTGCTAGCAAGATCAAGAATGAAGATTTGAATACAGATCTGTTTAATTTTAAATCTCTATGTCAAAACTCATTTTTAAAAAGTGAACTTAATAAAATCCCTATTGGTCTTGTCTTAATTTAACTGTTTTACCTTAGTGTAAAGGATGCAATTCACTAAAAACAAATAGCTAAACAAATCATTTCTATAATCCTTTTCCTCAATTTTTATAAAGCAATTCTAATGGTTCTAATTCCCTTACCTAACCAGGACTGAAAGAGGCATCTTTAAAAGCACCTCCTATGGAAAAGGATTCAGCGCAAAGTTCCTATTCCCCCTTATCACAAATGGCACATTACAGGAAAGCAAAGAGCTGATAATTTACAGAACTGAGTGTTATCTAAATTATATGAATGACAAATATCTAAACTTTATTTATACTAACACGTTGGCTTAATATAGCCATTCTCTAGAGCAGTGGTTGAATAGCATATTTTTAAAAAATAAAACTGAGTCACTATCTCAATATATTTATACCTAATAGGTTACCTACATGCACTACTATCAACCTGTACTTTATTTATTTATTTTTTTTTTTGAGACGGAGTCTCACTCTGTCGCCCATGCTGGAGTGCAGTGGCCGGATCTCAGCTCATTGCAAGCTCCGCCTCCCAGGTTCACGCCATTCTCCTCCCTCAGCCTCCGGAGTAGCTGGGACTACAGGCGCCGCCACCTCGCCCGGCTAGTTTTTTGTATTTTTTAGTAGAGACGGGGTTTCACCGTGTTAGCCAGGATGGTCTCGATCTCCTGACCTCGTGATCCGCCCGCCTCGGCCTCCCAAAGTGCTGGGATTACAGGCGTGAGCCACCGCGCCTGGCCTCAACCTGTACTTTAAATAATTTTAGATAAAATATATGTAAGTAGGTGGTCTAATATGTTCTCTCACCCACTTGGTTATATAGTATACTCTTCACTTTGGACATCATTGATCTAAAGATGTGAAATTTTTCCAGCTTCCACTTTTTTAAGGATTGCCTCCAGACCCAACTTTAGAGCAGCTTAAAGGACTTTTTTTCCTAATACTCAGAAGAGCTAGTGGAATATCAAATTCAAGAGTCTAAACGAGTTTACAGGCTAGGTCTAAAAAAGCCTTATTTTCTTTAAATTTCCACTTAGATTTATCTTCTTAAGATTCTTTTTTTCTTTATGACAGAACTCCCTTTCTACTTAAAACTTTCTACTTTAATGCTAAAATAAATGCCAAATAGATTGGAAGCAACATGTGTGAAAAAGAGAAATAACAGAACATTGCAAGTATAACCAAAGCTAATATTTATTAAATAATACCATGCACAAAGCAATACGTTGAGCATTCAAAATGTACTATGTCATTCAATTCTCAAAAAATCCAACAGAAGCTTGGAAGCAATTAGGTAACTCCTACAAAATTACCTAGGTAGCAACAGGAAGAGTGAGTATTAAAACCCAGGTTTATCTGATGCTAAGTTCTTTACCGCTAAGTTTAGCCTCCAACTAAGCCTCTGTATGATTTATCTATGAAAATATAATAAAAATAATAATGAATATGTATTTACTATGGGCCAGTATTAGATAATTTATTCTTGAAAACTATACTGTAAATAGGAACTCTTATTATTCTGATTGATAAATGAAAACCAAAGCATTAAGAAGTTAAATAACTCGCCCGGGGTCACACAAAAGACTAAAGAGTGATTTGAACGTAGGTAGTCTATCTCTAGTGCCTAGACTCTCAACACACTAAACTAATATGTTTTTCTGTAACAATTTTGTCCTCCTAAAAAATTAGAAGACAAATTTACCATAGCCTACTATCACATTACAAAATGAGGTTATAAACATGAAAGATTACTCATCCATACACATATATACCTATGTGGTATTACGGAACTTATAGCTCCAGATTACTTGGCATTTAAACAAAATTATCTCTAGGTTGTACCATATGTCAGAAGTCAAATTCTATAATGGTTTTCATATATTTGACCATTTTTCTCCCAGGGAATTCAAAGTAGTTCTTTGATAAATAACATAACAATTTGATAGTGCAGAGTGAAATATTATAACCACCTTGTGGGTTAAAAAAAATAAGAAATAGAAAAATTAAATGCCCGGATGCACTTCAAAGAGTACACGGTAGCACTGAAAGAGAATATAAATGTCCCTAGATTAGTGGTACATCTATACAGTTACACTTCAAAGTTTAAGTTCAATTCAGTAGACATTCACGGGGCACAAACTATCCAGGATACAGAGCAGACAATGTTGGGTTTGGGAATACGTAAAAGATTATTCTTTTTTTTTTTTTGAGACGGAGTCTCGCTCTGCCGCCCAGGCTGGAGTGCTGTGGCCGGATCTCAGCTCACTGCAAGCTCCGCCTCCCGGGTTCACGCCATTCTCCTGCCTCAGCCTCCGGAGTAGCTGGGACTACAGGAGCCCACCACCTCGCCCGGCTATTTTTTTTTTTTTTTTTTTGTATTTTTTTAGTAGAGACGGGGTTTCACCGTGTTAGCCAGGATAGTCTCGATCTCCTGACTTCGTGATCCGCCCGTCTCGGCCTCCCAAAGTGCTGGGATTACAGGCTTGAGCCACCGCGCCCGGCCAAAAGATTATTCTTATGTAGTTTATATTCTGGCAGAGAACAAAAAGATGTGTGAAGAACTGTAAGGGAAGGGTTAAATACTAATAAAATGTAGAAGAGATTTACAAAGAAACCAAAAAAGAGAAAAATTACTCCCAGGTGAAAAGCAAGAGAAAGCCTAAGAGGGACTAGGCATTTGATCCAGACTTTATAAATAGTTCAAATGTTCACAGCAAAGAGAAATGTGCATTCCAAATGGAAGTACCAACATAAGCGAAGAAATGGTTTTCCCAAAGTAGGGTTCAGACATTGTTGTACCACAGCACGCATGACGAGAGAAATGAGGTCTAAGATTGGAAAGGGAGGTTCAGGGCAGATTGTAGAGAGCATTTCCAGGCAAGCTAAGGACTTCAGAATTTGTTTCTAAGGAAAATAGGGAAAATTGCATAACGATGTGAGCTTCAAGGAGAGTCATCTGGCAGCATTTTTAAAAGGCTGACTAAGGAAGAGAGTAACTAACTGGATGAGTCCTTACTGAACAATACTGCTGTATAGAGGGTATGTGAAGCCACTAGATACTCTTGGAAGATCTTCCTTAAAAGTTAGTTTCACTGGAAGATTTTAGAGTTGAAAAAAATCATAACTTTTTTGTGTTCTTTAAAAGATCTTGATACATGCATCAGAATCACACTTTCCCACAATGACCACAAACAATGCAGAATAATATGGAAAATTCACACGATGGCAGATCATTAGCGTTATGCTCTAAGGTAGCACCACTCTACACCTCTCTCCATATAACTAGCTTCCTCTTCTTTGCTGGCTGTGGAGAGTTCTAAGGTGGATATATCTGAGAAGTACTGTATATGGTTGTAATAATCTAAGTAGGAATGTCTAAAACATGGCAATTACAGAAAAAAAAGGGAAAGGGAGGGATGAATGGGATAGATGTTAGGGGTAAAGCAAGGGTAGTCAGTCTTTCCTCATCCTTCTGCCAAGACTTGATAAGATGCCTATCCTATCAGCTCCCATAGAATATTATAAACTGTTAGCTCAGCACTTACCATATTATATCATAACTTCCTGGTTTCCTGTTCATGTATAACTCCCCTCAACTCATAGCATCTCAAGGATTGTCTTGGTTATAACTGTATCCCAAGTACTTAATACAGTTTCTGGCGTGTAGACAATATTCAGTACATATCTATTGACTAAATGATTCTAGCAGCAAATACATGAAATGACATCATAATTTTTCTATTTCTCATTAAGAGAAAGAACTAATCTGTCCATTCTACTTAAAGATCCCATTCTTTGATCAAGGATTTAATTAGGTGAAAAGAGTAAGAATGTGCTCAGAGCCATGGTAACAAGTGCTGTGGGCAGAGTAGGAGATACCCCAACCTTCAAAATTTCAAAAGAATGCTTAGCAGTAGCCTCTGGGTTGTCCTTCTGGTATCTCTAACTACTTCGGTGAACACTACTGAGTTGGGCCACCTGCATGCACTGATGTTGCGTACAAAGCAGTAGCATGTGCATGGAGATTGGTAGAGTTACCTTGTGTAAAGTAATGGAGGGACACCAAAGGCAACCCCTGCTGTGCTGATGAGACTGGCTCTGGATTCAGTGGGCCAAAGAGTTAATGTTGTTCTATCTGAATGTGAATATAAATTTCACATTTATATGTTTATGTTTATTTAGTCTAGAGGTACTGGTTTCAAAGTAACATTTCTTAATGAATGGTAAACCACTTAGAAACCTAATATATCAGTATCTCCAGATAAGATTATAATATTCAAAAGTCCTCCTTAGGGTCACATTAGTTATATAAAATTTTATTTTCAATAAAATCTTTATCAAAACATAAAAATACAGTTCAAAGGCTGTATCTTAATAATAAAGGTCATAAATATTTAAAAGAGAATTTTCAAGTTAAACAGGAATTTTTACAACCTAATTACATAATGTATAATTTAAAGTTATAAATAAGATTTAGAGAAAATGTGACTTTTCAAGTTAAATTTAATCATGATGGAGTTTGAAAATGAGGCACCTGTTAAGAAATAATCTTACTTCTTCTCTTCCTTCCCTACTTATTTCCTTTCTTGAATCATTAAAAACAAACTAAAAACAAAATCTTATCAAGCAGCTACTTTCTGCCTGTGAGGCATAACAGGGAGACCGGATCCAATCTTCCTAGAATCTAGGTGCTATGGTTTGGATATGGTTTGTTTGTCCCCACCAAATCTCAGGTTGAAATTTAATCTCCAGTGTGGTGGTAGTGAGAGATAGGGCCTAGTGGAAAGTGGATCCCTACTGAACGGCTTCATGCCCTCCTTGTGGCAGTGAGCTTCCACTCTGGAGAGACTGATTTTGTTCTCACAGGAATGGATTAGTTTCCCCTGAGAGTGGGTTGCTGTAAAAGCAAGATGCCTCTTGGATTTGGTCCTTCTTCATACACGCTCGCTTTCCCTTTGACATTCTTTCTTTACCATGTTTTGATGCAGTACAAAAGCCCTCACTAGAGGCCAATCCAGTGCTGGTGCCAGGCTGCTTGTGCAGCCTGTAGAACTCTGAGCTTTCTCTTTTCTTTATAAACTAACAAGCCCCAGGCATTCTTTTATAGCAACACAAAATGGACTAAGACACTAAGTAACGTTGTTAATAATGATGGTAGAGCAAATAATCAAAGTTAAAAGTAATCTGTAAAAATAAACAAAGGCTATGTATGAGTGGTCCATTAAGTCCTACTAGCCTTTATCAAGAACACAGTTTTTAGAAGTTTACCACCTCAGATACTTAAAGTGGGCTTCTGGAACTATTTCTTTCCTAGCATGCAGTAATTAAAAGAGAGAAGAACAAAAGCAAAAATGTTTTCTTTGTATGTCATTGTAAAAACTCAGCATATAGTATTTTAAAAAGTAAAAAATGATTGTAAACTTCATGGTAGAACATTAAAAATTATATCCAGAAGTAGTACTCAGTAATAGAAAAAATGTGAAATACATAATAGCCTTATGATAAAAAAATTATGCAATCATTATGTTATAGAAAATATCTGGAGGCATGGGAAAATGTTCACAAGGATGTGTTAAACGAAATTAAAATATAGGTTACAAGCAGAATATAGCATATATAAAATATACATGATTGATTAGAGGAATGGTAACCCTACTTCCTCAAGAAGAATCAAAAGCCTTTACTGTGATTAGGGAAAATAAACAGAGGTTTCTGTTTCCTCTGTGAAACCTGCAGTTGTTCAACTCTGGTTGTGCATATTTTCATTCTGAACAATCAACATTTTATTTTGAAAGCGTTTATTACAGACAGGAGAATGAAACCTGTCAATTTCTTCTACCCACAGCTCCTCCTAGAAATGAGAAAATAAACCCAATGCTTGTATACTTTCTCCAATATCTGAACTGTCATTATCCAAATAAATTTTATTAGCCATTTCCTAATAAAAATAGAGTTGCCAACTTTCCTCCTTTTAATTCTCCTTTTTCTATTTTTAGTTGCCAGAGTTCTGTAAATAGAAACCTTTTCTTAAAATAGAGGCCAGTGAAATGCTGTTTGCCTTCCTGCTCAATACCAAAGCTTAATGTCCAATGGCACATTAATAATAGACTATTAAAACTGCTTGGTCTGCGCACAGATACACTGCAACACTCCAAGCCTCTATTGAGAAATACAGTCCAGGGGTGGGCATGGTGGCTGACACCTGTAATCCCAGCACTCTGGGAGGCCGAGGTGGGTGGATCACCTGAGGTCGGGAGTTCGAGACCAGACTGACCAACATGGAGAAACCTCATCTCTACTAAAAATACAAAATTAGCCAGACATGGGTGGCATGCACCTGTATTCCCAGCTACTCGGGAGGCTGAGGCAGGAGTATCACTTGAACATAGGAGGCAGAGGTTGCAGTGGGCTGAGATAGCGTCACTGCACTCCAGCCTGGGAAACAAGAGTGAAACTCTGTCTCAAAAAAAAAAAAAATTAAAAAAAATTAAAAAAAGAGAAATACGGAGTCCAGAAAATGGCAGAATCAGATTAAGAAAATTCCATAAAGGAAGAAAAAAGTCTAAACTTTCAGGAATAGGAGGAGCAAGAATTGGATGATGGTGTATAGCATTTATTAAGCATCTCTTCTGAGATTACCTGTAGAGGATGGGAACATACGGACCAGACTTGATATTCCCAAGACCTTTGACCAATATCCACAAGTGGGAAAGAGGGGTGTTCCTTATGAAAATAGGTTCTTAGTAGCAGTAGGATAAGGGTTACAGGCTCCACTGATTCCTCCAGTAAAACTTTTGTACCCTGAGAGAAAGGCATGTTCCTTTCTACCTAGCATAGGTTAAAGAAGGGTAATCATTAGTACTGATATAGCTCTATGTTTCTCAAATTCTGTTAAGCTACTTTGCATTTGGTTCAACCTCATAATATGAACTGTCATAGCAACTCATTCAACTGCCACCCACATATAAGTTTATAGTCTATTTTTAATTGAAACTTCATCTAAGTCAGAAAAATTAGCAAAATACAAAAGCTCAACTAAAAAGAGGTTCATGAAATTATCTTTATAGTTTGGTGTGGGAGACAGAAAAGGCAACCAACTACTGCAAAGAAACCAATAAATGAGATTGTTGGCCTTTTAAGTCAAACAACCAACTTCAGATGTAGCAAGAAAGTATCTACTTATGCTCTACAACTTTAAAATTTTGTTGGTTTTACAATTTTCACCCTATTTTTTTCCCAAAGAAGACTGTTTTGAAGTATAAAATAAACATCCAATATCTAAATGTGTCATTTTCTCTATTAAAAGGAAAAAATTAATTATTTAAAAGGTCTAAGGTAAAAACATATTTGTCATTAATGCAGGTACTCTACTTTCTGCTGAAAATAATATTTCCCTTCCTAATGTTAGAAAATTTCCTTGAAGCGACTATGAAAAATTTTTATTTTAACATTATACACAAAAGATTATTTCCAAAAGATCTTTTCCAAAGATGGTTTTTCCCTTCTAATCAGTGACTTGGGCTATTATCTAAAAGCAGTTATCAGCTTGATCTAAAAATTACTATGTATTTGTTAAAGCTATCATTGCTTGTTTTCATAAAAACCAATTTTTTAAAAGGAAAAAAGCATAATTCTTCCCACATAAAATAAGAATGCTTATTTTTCTTTTTACTTAATTTATCATTCTCAGTTATCCTGGAAACGTGTCAAAATTTCACAGAAAGCACATTTCTCTACTCTCTTTCCCTCCCTCAATCTCCCAACCCTTCCTTCTTCTATCTTTCCCTTTTTCCATCTTTTTTTCACACACACATATACACAGTTGCAGAAAGTTAAAATTGTTCTTACTTTGGAATATTTCACTTTCAAACTGTTCTTTGGAAAAAAATATATATATACTTAAAAAAAGCCATACATTAAATTTCCAGGGTTTTTTCCCCCCGACACTGAAATTATTCATTTTGAATAAATGCTCCAAGTGCACACTTTATCAATAATTAAAAAACCAATCAAAAGATATTTGCAAAGAGAAAAAAAAAATGTTATGGTAAAAACCTGAGGTGAGATAAGGACAAGATTTTCTACAGAAAACACAAATCTACATTAATTCAGCAATGATGAATTCCAATAACATGATGCTATCACATTCATTTCACAAATCTTCACCAAGTGCCTACTAATGTGCAGGCACTGTCCTGTAACAGATTAAAACTGAAGAAAAAACATTTCAAGGTCAAACCTTTTTTGTTCTTATAAAATTATACATGTTTAACTTAATTTTAAAATATGCTCAATTTTTCTATAAAACTCATGGGACATTTTGAGTTTTCTATTTTAATGAAAAACTAAGAAGCAATTCTGAAAGCTGACAGCCTGTTGTCATTACATTTATCATAACTACAATTAATATATTTTCCTTTGGAATTATTAATCTTTTAGGAACTGAATGTTTTATAAAACTAATTATTTCCCCTAAACTATGAAAGTGTGACTTGCAGAAAGGAAAAAGGTTGAAGAAATTGGGAAATGAAAGGCTGTAAATCTGTAAATATAGAGGATCCAAGGTGTCTCCACTGAACTGAACACTTCAGTTCTTTCAAAAGTATTCTGAATACCTAGCAGGCAAAAAGTGCAGCTTCTAGGATCCTCTCTTAATAGTAACTACCAAGGCTGAAAATAGACTTCCCCTGGTAAATCATTCACCAACTAATTGGGCATCTTTGCTTGCTGGCTATTATGTAGCTCGTGCAGTTTATGCCACCAGCAATCATTGCTGATTGAGTACCTACAATATGCAGAGCATGCAGTTCTCAGAGATCCTCACAATCTAGACCTGCAGAGTTTCAGGCCTCCTAGACCATCATGAAATTCCAATATATGAAGAGATTTTCATTAAAAAAAAAAAAATACACACACAAATTCTTTATTTTTTTATTTCACACAGCTCAATTTTGACTCATGACATTTCAAAAGAGAAAATTTTACAGCTATACCTAAAAGATGCATGCAAATTGTCTTAACTGCAACAGATCAAGTGAAAGTTGAACAGTGGTATTCAAAAACTTGTATTTTTTCCTGAGAACAAGGAAATATAAACCATTCCACTTTCATCTTTTGACCATGATGTGAGCATAACCTCAATGAATCAAACCACGATGTATACACTAACCTTTAGGCACCCTCTGGGTTATTCTTCAACTGTCATCAGATCGACTGTCATCAGATCAATTATTACAGTATCACAGTGCTATGTTCAAGTAACCCTTATTTTCCCTAATAATTGCTCCAAAGTACAAAGCACAAGATTAGTGATGCTGGCATACTATTCTAATTATTCTTTTTTTTTTTTTTGGAGACAGAGTCTTGCTCTGTCATCCAGGCTGGAGTGCAGTGGCACGAACTCGGCTCACTACAACTTCCACTTCCCAGGTTCAAGCAATTATCCTGCCTCAGCCCCCAAGTGGTTGGGATTACAGGTGCACAACACCATGACCAGCTAATTTTTGTATTTAGTAGAGACGGGGCTTCACCATGTTGGCCAGGCTGGTCTCGAACTCCTGACCTCCGGTGATCCGCCCGCCTCGGCCTCCCAAAGTGCCAGGATTACAGGCATGAACCACCTCTCCCGGCCTGCTCTAGTTATTCTACTTTATTATTAGTTATTGTTGTTAATCTCCTATGCAAACATTATAAATTAAACCATCATAGGTACGTATGTACAGGAAAAAACGTAATATATACAGGATTTGATACTAATATAGTTTTAGACATCCATTGGGGGTCGTGGAATATAATCCCCACGAATAACGGCAGGGGGAGTTTAAAAACAGTCAACTTGCTAAATATTGATTAGGGATAGAAATACATACAAACACATAATTGACCCCTGAACAATGCAGGGGTTGGGGCACTGGCCCTATGGACAGTCAAAAATTCATGTATAACTTTTGACTCCCCAAAAACTCAACTACTAGTAGCCTACTGCTGGCCAGAAGCCTTGGGGATAACACAGTTGATTAACACATTTTGTAGGCCAGGCACGGTAGCTCACGCCTGTAATCCCAGCACTTTGGGGGGCCGAGGCAAGTGGATCACCAGAGGTCAGGGGTTCGAGACCAGCCTGGCCACCATAATGAAACCTCATCTCTAATAAAAATACAAAAAATCAGCTGGGCATGGTGTCATGCACCTGTAATCCCAGCTACTTGGGAGGTTGAGGCAGGAGAATCACTTGAACCCAGGAGGCGGACGTTGCAGTGAGCTGAGAACATACCATTGCACTCCAGCCTAGGCGACAAGAGCAAAACTCCATCTCAAAAACAAAAACAAAACAAAAACACATATTTTGTATGTTATATGTATTATATACTACATTGTCACATAAAGTAAGCTAGAGAAAAGAAACTCTAAGAAAATCATAAGGAAGAGAAAATATATTTACTATTTATTAAATAGAAGTGGATCATCATGAAAGTCTTCATCATCATCGTGTTCACACTGAGTAGGTTGAGGAGGAGGAGGAAGAGGAGGGACTGGTCTTGCTGTTTCAGGGGTGGCAGAGGTAAAAGGAAATCTGCATGTAAGCAGACCTGCGAGGTGCAAGCCCATGTTGTTAAAGAGTCAACTGTATGTAGTATAAAGACGTATGCAGGAATGTCAAGTATGAACTTTAAAACAGTGGTTACCTTCAGACAAAGATGAAGAGCAATGGTACCAGAGGGGAGCACATGGGAGGATTCCATTATGTTTGTTTGTTTGTTTATTTATTTTTGAGATGGAGTCTCACTCTGTAGCCTAGGCTGAAGTGCAGTGGTGGGATCTTGACTCACTGCAAACTCTATCTCCTGGGTTCAAACGATTCTCCTGCCTCAGCCTCTCGAGTAGGTGGGATTACAAGACTGCGCCACCATGCCTCACTAATTTTTTCTATTTTTTTTTTTTTTTTTGTATTTTTAGTAGAGACAGGGTTTCACCATGTTAGCCAGGATGGTTGATCTCCTGACCTTGTAATCCGCCCACCTCAGCCTCCCAAAGCTCTGGGATTACAGGCGTGAGCCACCGCACCTGGCCATAACGTTTATTTCTTAAGCTTAGTTGTGGATATATGGATATTTATCATGCTATATTCTATAGTTTTTTATGAATTTTTAGAAATATAACAAAACTTGTTATAAGTAGTATTAGTGGCAACTTGCTTTGCTTACTCCCCATTATGTTTTTTATATATCTGTGATTAACTCCTCTTTGCTGCTTTATAGTATTCACACTATCTGGATGAGATATTTCTATTAATAGAGTCATGTAGTTACAAAACCCATTCATAGCTGGATAATATACTATTGTCTTTCCATTCCATTTCTCACAGTTTCCTCCACAGTTCATACCTATCTTGTTTTTTTGTTTGCTGTTTTCTATGTACTAAAACTCTCCCCCAGTTTTATAAATCTTCTCTGAATGTGTTTAAATACTCTCAATATTTATCAATTTCATCTTCTTGAAAAACATCTGGCTGGGTGCGGTGGCTCATGCCTGTAATCCCAGCACTTTGGGAGGTCGAGGCGGGTGTATTATGAGGTCAGGAGTTCAAGGCCAGCCTGGCCAACGTGGCGAAACCCCATCTCTACTCAAAATACAAAACTTAGCCAGGTGCATGCCTTTAGTCCCAGCTACTCAGGAGGCTGAGGCAGGGGAATTTCTTGAACCCGGGAGGCAAAGGTTGCAGTGACCTGAGATAGCACCACTGCACTCCAGCCTGGGTGACAGATCAAGACTGTCTCAAAAAAAAAAAAAAAAAAAAAAAAAAACTCTTGCGATCCTTCTGACTTCTGATCTAAACTGCTTTCTCAATAGGCCCTCTATTTAGCTATCGAGTTGGAATTTTCCTTTCCCTCTTCCCAAGGGTTCCTTTCATCTCTCTCACTCATACTAGATTTTCTAATTCCTATATCTTATGTCTTCCTTTCTACTTGTTTTCTTATTTTTGGCAGTGAACATACTACAGTAGCTTCTTGAGAAAAGGTGAATGAAGATGTTCATAACTGGTAATTTTACTAGGTATAAAACTGTAGGTTGGAAATAATTTTTTCTCAGATATTGAAGGTGATGTTCCATTGTCTCCTTTCTTCCAGTATTTCTACTGAATAGCAAAATCTATTTTTTTCTCATCTGGAAGCTTGTAAGATCTTTTATTTGTTCCTAGGGTTTCACAATTACTCAATAATATGTTTTGGTATATCTTTTTTTTTCCCCCCCTGAAACAGTGTCTCACCATATTTCCTGCGCTGGAGTGCAGTGGCTAATCAGAGGTGTGATTAAAACACACTACAGCCTCAAATTCCTGGCCTAAAGCAATCCTTCCACCTTGGCTCCCCAAGTAGCTTGAACTACAGATGTGACCAGCTGCCCCTGGCTGGTATCTAAGCCACACAGTCATTTTTATCGAATTTTATCCACTATGCTGGATAACTAGTGTGCCCTTTCATTTTGAATACTTGTCCTCAATACCAGAAAACATCCTTGATATATTTCTGCTTTTTCTGCTCTCTATTTTTCCTATTTTTATCTAATTCCGAAATTCTTATTGTTGAAGTGTTGCGCATCTTAGACTGATTCTCTGATTTTTTCCTTCTCTATTATTTCAATTGTGTTTATAATACACAGTAAACAAAACTTAAGCATATAACACAAATAATTTTTCCATGTGTATACACTTGGGGAACCACAACTTATCTTCCTGTATTACACCACTCCTGATAGATGTATGAATCAACCCATCTTCCTGGGTTATAACCAACCTGTATTACAGCCATCTTTAATAAGTAGCCACTATGATGGCCATGACCATAGCGTTATCTATTCTTAAACTTCACATAAATGAAAGCATCTACTATATACTCCTTGTTTCTTTCACTCAATAATTGTGTATTCAGATTCACCCATGGGGTTATGTGTAGCAAGTCTCTTCTTTTTACTGCTATGAGTTCTCTAATTTTATTGTCTATCCTATTTCCTATCTCTCTGTACTGTTTTCTAGAGATACCCTCAACTTCATTTTCTTACCCTTTATTAGATTCAATTAAAAATTTTTTCTGATTAAAAAAAATTCCACAAGCTGATTTTAATACCCTGAATGTTCCTTATAGGAACACATGTATGTATGCACGTATGTATGTATGTATAAAAATCTTGGTTTTGATTGTCATACTTGCTTCCTCCACTAAGAAGAACCAAAATAGTGAGTGAATAATCATACTTCAAATAGATCATCCAATAGAGAACACTGGAATTTAACAGAAAGTGACAGGAAATACCTAAAGCAAGGAAAAAGGAAGGGAGACAGACTGCTTGGCTGGGATTAGCTGGGAGCGAAGAGCTACTCCCCAATGTGGGGAAAAAGTAATTGAAAGATCCTCGGTAGTCCACATGCCCACTGTGGACTCCTGCAATCCTAGCTTTGGGAGAACCCCTCAGTCCTTACAGACTCTGAAACTAACAGAGGGTGATGCCATGAGATTGTGCAACAGCACTGCGCCAAGGAGGGGAAGGAGCTCATGCTGGGTCCCAGACACTCCCTGAAACCTAAACAGCTACAGCAAGGTACCATTTTGAATGCTGCCTACAACAGACTATATACTGTCCTGGAATCCAACAGGGCCAGGGCTGAAGCTCAAGAGAAACATGGCAACTGCCTGTGTGGCTTAGAAATGCGCAAACATGGGCTACTGCACAGGAGGCTGAGGCACAAGCACCACTGGGGCTGAGGTGCAAGTAGTACATCCAGTGACTAGGCCATTGTGCTGCTGCCTTGCCACTGGAGAGGCCTAGGCTGCCTGCCACTGAAGGCAGTCCCGCCCTCCCCAGTCACAAGGCAGCAGCACAACTGCTTCCTCCCACCAGCTGGGCATTCTGCCAGTAGCACGGGCATTGACCCACTCCTGTGTAACATGGCTGGTACCTACACTCACTATCAGAGGGCCTAAGGACAAGCCTACCTGGCCAAGCTCTGCCTTCTCCGTGCCAGAGCAGAGTCTGGGGGTCAGGGGAGTACCCAGCCCAGTCTACCATTGTTGGCATCTGAACACTACCCCAAGAAGCCTGAAGGTGGGCCTTTCCATCCAACTAATATCACTACATCTAACATCTACAAGCATATGCTGCCTGCGGGCTTGGAGACTGGCTTGTTCATCCCATTGTAGCAACCCAATATGAAAGCATACTTCTCAGGAACCAGACGGTTGTCCCGCCATTGTCACTGTCATTGCCCATGCCACACTAGCTGCCCAGAGGCCTGAGAACCTGCCCACTTGCTGGAACCAAGGCTTCAACACCTGGCTAAGTCACCTGGAGGCCCAAGTACTGGCCCGCTTAGACGTGCCAACATCAGTGCTGGCGTATGCAACTCTGAGGCCCAGAAACAGGCACACCAGACCTACCACTGCCACCACTAGGGCCCAAATACTGAACTATTTGGTATCCAAATCCCCATAAAAACTCCAGCACAACCTCCACTAACAACTACACCCTAAGTCACTGGAAATCACAGATACCACTGATGTTGTTTACAGTTGAAGAAATCATACAAAGATTATACTACTAGCCTGCACCCAGAATCAAAGCCAAAGTGTCCTAACCAACCAACATCATAGATACACTTTCAGGAAAAGTCCTCCTCTATAAAGGCCAGAAATTCAAAAAACTGAAAGAAGCAACTGTTATATGAGATGTATAGATATTAATGTACTAACACAGGAAACACGGAAAAGCAAGGAAATATAATACCTCCAAAGAAACACAATAATTCCCCCAGAAACATCCCAATCAAAAAGAAATTCATGAAATCCCAGAAAATGAAAATTATCAATTCTAAAGAAGCTCAGTGCAATACAAGAGAATTCTGAAAACAAAAAACAAAAGATAATTCAGGACATTACGAGAAATATACCAAAGAGATAGATATCATTAAAAAAAAAAAGAACCAAACAGAAGTTCTGGAACTATAGTTTCAACAATAGAGTAGAACAAGCAGAAGAAAGGTCTTTTCAAATAACACAGACCAAAAATGAAGAGAAATGAACAAAAAAGAATGAGTGAAGTATTTGTGATATCTGAGACATCATAAAATTCCCAAATATCTGAATTACCAGGGTCCCAGATGGTGAAGGGAGAATGAAAGGGTTAGAAAACCAATTTAATGAAATAACAGACAAGTATGGCAAGATATTTAGACATCCAGACACAGGACACTCTCAGATCCCCAGACAAACACAACATGAAAAGGTCTTCATGGCACATTACAGTCAAATTGTCTAAAGTCAAAGACAAAGAAATACTTCTAAAAACAAAAAAAGTGTTTAGTCACCTATAATAAAAAAAAAAAAAAAAAAAAAAACCATCAGACTAACAATGAATTTCTCTGCAGAAACCTTACTGACCAGGAGAAAATGGGATGATGTATTCCAAGTGCTAAAAGAAAAAAAAATGGCCAGTCAAGGATACCACATTGAATAAAATTAACCTTAAAAAATGAAGAAAACATAGTCTTTCCCAGACAAACAAAAGCTGAGGGAATTTATCACCAACAGACCAGCCCTACAAGAAATGCTCAAGGGAGTCCTAAACCTAGAAGCAAACTGACAACCATCTACCATCATGAAAATATGCAAATGTATAAAACTTAAGCACAAATGAGGAGGAGAAAGGTACAACTACACAAAACCACCAAAACACAATGACAAACAAGAAAAGAGAAAGAAGCAAAAAATATACAAAAGAACCAAAAACAACTGACTACATGATGGAACAAAATGTTATATATTCATAACTACCTAGAATACAAATGAATTAAACTCTTCGCTTACTACACATAGACTCACTGAATGAATTTTTAAAAATGACCTAACTATATGCTGTCTACAAGAAATGTACTTTACGTGTAAAGACACATATAGAATGAAAGTAAAGGGAATGGAAAAAGTCTACTCAAATGGAAACTAAAAGCAAGCAAGAGTAGCTGTGCTTACATCAGATAAGACAGACCTTGAGTCAAAAAAAGTCAAAAAAAAAAAAAAAGACAATTACATAATGATAAAGTAATTATTCCAGGAAGAGAATAAGAGGATATAGTGGTTCTAAATACATTAACTTATGCACCTAACACTAGAGCACCCACATTCATTAATAAAATATTACTAGATATAAGGAGACAGAGACTCCAATACAACAGTGGGAGACTTCAACACCCCACTCTCAGCATTAGATAAATAATCTAGACAGAAAATCCGTAAAGAAACATTGGCTTTAAACTGGACTTTAGACCTAATGGAACTAACAGACATTTACAGAGATTGTTATCCAATAACTGCAGAATAGACATTATTTTCATCAGCACATGGAACATTATCCATCATGGGCCATAGGTTAGGGCACAAAACAAGTCTCGACTAATTTGTAAAAATAGAAATCATAGGCCGGGCGCTGTGCTCATGCCTGTAATCCCAGCACTTTGGGAGGCCAAGGCAGCGGATCATCTGAGGTCAGGAGTTCGAGACCAGCCTGCCTGGCCAAGATAGTGAAACCCAGTCCCTACTCAAAACACAAAAAGTAGCCAGACATGGTGGCAGGCGCCTGTAATCCCAGCTACTCGGGAGGCTGAGTAGAGAATCGCTTGAATCCGGGAGGCAAAGGTTGCAGTGAGCCGAGATCGCACTACCGCACTTCAGCCCGGGCGACAGAGTGAGACTGTCTCAAAAGAAAAAGAAAACAAAATAGAAATCATATGTTTTCTCAGACCACAGTGAAATACAACTAGAAGTTTTAACCAAGAGGAATGTTGAAAACCATAGATTCAGGGATGTTGAATAAAATACTCCTGAACAAACACTGGGTCAATAAAAACATTCAGATGGAAATAAAAATATTTCTTGAAAGAAATGAAAATGGAAAAACAACATACCAAGATGTGTGTGATACAGCAAAAGCAGTACTAAGAGGGATATATAAAACAATAAATGCCTACATTTAAAAAGTAAAAAGATTTTAAATAAACAATCTGACAATATACCTCAAGGAACTAGAAGAGCAAGAACAAACCAAATCATAAATTGGCAGAAAGGAAGAAATAATAAAGGTAAGAGCAGAGCTAAACAAAATAGAGACTAAAAGAGCAATGCAAATCATCAATGAAATGAAAAATTGGTTCTTTGAAAAGAAAAAATTGATAAACCACTAGCTAGACTAACCAGAAAAAGAAGAGATATGACCCAAATTTTTAAAAAACAAAAAAGAAGACATTATAATTGATACCACAAAACTACAAAAGATCATAATAGACTAATATAAATAACGAAATGCTAACAAACTGGAAAACTTAAGAGAAAATGAATAAATTCCTAGAAACATACAACCTACCAAGATTACATCAGGAAGAAACAGAAAACCTGAAAAGACCAGTAATGAGAACCTGAAGCAGTAATTAAAATGTCTCCCAACAAAGAAAAGCCAGACTGAAGAGATTCACTGCTGAGTTCTACCAAACACACAAAGAACTAATACCAATCCTCCTCAAACTATTCCAAGAAACTGAAGAGGAGTAAATTTTCCCTAACTCATCTCATGAAGCCAGCATTACCATGATATCAAAACCAGACAAGGATATAACAACAACAAAAAAACTATAGGCCAATATCTTTGAAAAACACAGATGTAAAATCCTCAACAAAATACTAGCAAACCATAATTCAACAGCACAACAGACAATATTTGCAAACTATTCATCCAACAAGGGACTAATATCCAGAATATGCAAGAAACTCAATCGACAATAGAAAAACAAATAATCCCATTAAAACATAGGCAAAGGACACGAATAGACAATTCTCAAAAGGACATACAAATGACCAGTGGGTATAGGAAAAAATGTTCAACATCACTAATCATCAGGAACATGAAAATCAAATAATACACCATGATCAAGTGGAGTTTATACCAGAGATCCAAAGATGATTTAATATATGCAAATCAGTGTGATACGTCATATCGACAGAATCATAGACAAAAACCATATGATTATTTCAATTGATGCAGAAAAAAAGTGACAAAATTCAACGTCCATTCATGATAAAAAACTGTCAACAAACTAGGCATAGAAGGAATATACCACCAAATAATAAAGACCATATATGACAAACCCATAGCTAACATCATACTGAACAGAAAAAAGTTGAGAGCCTTTCCTCTACAAAATGAAACAAGATAAGAATGTCCACTATTACCACTCCTATTCAGCATAGTACTGGAAGTTCCAGCCACAGCAATCAGTCAAGAGGTAAATAAAAGACATACAAATTGGAAGTGAGGAAGTCAAATTGTCCCTCTCTGCAGATGACATGATCTTATATTTAGAAAAACTAAAAGAATCCAACAAAAAATATCTTAGAGTTGATAAGCAAATTCAGTAAAGTTGTAGAATACAAAATCAAGAAACAGAAATTGGAAGCATTTCTAGACACCAATAATGAAATAGCCAAAAGAGAATCAAGGAAATCCAATTTACAATAGCTAAAAAGTAAAATAAAATACTTCGGAATACATTTGACCAAGGAGGTGAAAAATCTCTACCAAAAAAAGCTATAAAATACTGATGGAAAATATTGAAAAGGGTATAAACAAATGGAAAGACAACCCATGCTCATGGATCAGAAGAATTAGTATTGTTAAAATGACCACACTGCCCAAAGCAATCTAAAATTTAATTCGATCCTTATAAAAATACAATGTAATTTTTCACAGAGTTAGTAAAAACAATCCTAAAATGTGTATGGAACCAAAAAAGAGCCAGAATGACCAAAGCAATCCTGAGCAAAAAGAACAAAGCTGGAGGCAGCACACCAGCTGACATCACATTATATTACAAGACCATAGTAATAACCACAACAGCATGGGAATAGCATAACAGACAAAAAGATGAATGGAACAAAACAGAAAAGACAGAAATAAATCCACCTATTTACAACCAACTGATTTTTGACAAAGACACCAAGAACATACACTGGGAAAAGGACACACTCTTCAATAAATGATGCTGGGAAAATTGGATATCCATATGCCAAAGAATGAAACTGGACCATTATCTCTCATCACATACAAAAATCAATTCAAGATGGATTAAACGCTTAAAAGCAAGACCCGAAACTATGAAACTAATAGAAGACAATATAGGGAAATTACTTCAGAACACTGATCTAGGCAAAGATTTTATAGCAAAGACCTTGAAAGCACAAAAAACTAAAACAAAAATAAACAAAGGGGACTATATTAAACTAATAAGCTTCTGCACAGCAAAGGAAATAATCAACACAGTGAAGAGACAACTTGTTGAACAGGAGAAAATATATGCAAACTATTCATTCAATAAGGGATTAATATTTAGAATATCCAAGGAACTCAAGAATAAAAAAACAAACATCCCATTAAAAATGGGCAAATGACACAAATAGACAATTCTCAACAGAAGGCATACAAATGACGAACAGGTATATAAAAAAACGTCCAACATCACTAATCATTAGGGAAATGCAAATCAAAACCAGAAAGAATTATCATCTTACCCCAGGTAGAATGGCTATGATTAGAAAAACAAAAGATAACAGATGCTGCCGAAGATCTGGAGAAAAGGAAACTCTTATACGCTGTTGGTGGGAATGTAAATCAGTACAACCACTATGGAAAACAGTATAGAGATTTCTTCTAAAAAAAAAAAAAAAAGATAGAACTACCATATGATCCAGCAATTCAACTACTGGTTATCTGTCCAAAGGAAAAGATGTTAGTATATCAAAGGGATATCTGTGCTTGCAAGTTATCACAGAACTGTTCACAGTAGCAAAGATATGGAATCAACCTAACTGTCCATTGACAGATGAATGGATAAAGAAAATGTGGTACATATATGCAATGGAATACTACTCAGCCATAAGAAGAAGTCAATCTTGTCATTTGCAGCAATGTGATTGTAACAGGAGGTCATTATGGCATGTGAAATAACCCAGGTAGAGAAAGATAAATACCTTATGTTCTCACTCATATGTGAGAGCTATAAAACTTGATCTCACAGAAATTGAGAATAGAATGAGGTACCAGGGGCAGGGAAGACTGTGATGGTGGGAGGTGGAAATGAAGAGAGGTCAGTGAATGGGTACAAACCTACAGCTAGATAGAAGAAATAAGTTCTAACACTAGATGTTAGACTAGAGTGACTACAGTTAACAACAGTATTATATATTTCAAAACTGCTAGAAGAGAGGACTTAAAATGTTACCAACACATAGAAATGATAAATCATCAAGGTGATGATACCATAAATATCCTGACTTGATCATTACACATTTTATGCATGTAAAAATACTTACATGTACCCCATAAACACATAACATACTATGAATCAATAAAAGAAATGTTTTAAAATATTCATTTTGTTTCATTTTCTATCATCTCCCCAGATATTAATTTTAGTTTAGCTTATTTTTATGTTTTTCCCCCTTCCTTGAATAGTCTGTGTTATTCAAGTTGTTTTTATTTTTTTGTTGTGGTCTCTAAAAGAAAGTCAAATGCTGTCTTCCAATGCCTAATGTTATTTGGCTGTATGCTCATATTTAAGAATAGGGCACCAAAAAGCTAAGTGCTTAGCTTTTGGGGAAGTCTCAGGAAACCTACAATCATGGCTGAGGTGAAAGGGGAGCAAGCATGTCACATGGCCAGAGCAGGAACAAGAGAGAGAGAGGTGGGAAATGTGATACATTTTTAAAGGATCAGATCTCATGAGAACTCACTGTTGTGAGGATAGCATGAAGAGGATGGTGCTAAATCATTCATGAGAAATCTGCTCCTATGATTCCATCACCTCCCACGAGGCCCCATCTCTAACACTGAGGATTACTTTTCAACATGTGATTTGGGCCGGGACACACATCCAGATGATATTAGCTGTCTTTCAATGCCTAATGCTATTTGGCTGTATGCTCATATTTAAGAATCGGGCACCAAAAAGCTAAGTGGAAGGCCAGTAGAACGGATGGGGCTTGTTGACAGTTTTGTTCATTGAAGGATGATGTGACTGAGCTACATCCTTGGGAAACTCCCAGGGAATTTGTAAGTCTTTCTTTCTTAGATGTCTTAAATTTGGCATAGAAAACTCTTCTAGTCTCTTGCCTTGATTATATATACTTGATTACCAATATGCTGAGGGCTAACAGAAGACTGAAGTCTCAACACTCAACAGGCAAAAATTCCATATACTATCTCTGATTCAATCTAGTATTCACCAGCTAATATCATGCTTCCTGTTGAACAGCCTGCAGAACTGTAAGCCAATTAAAGCTCTTTTCTTTATAAATTACGCAGCCTCAGGTATTTTTCTTTTCTTTCTTTTCTTTTCTTTTCCTTTCTTTTCCCTTCCCTCCCATCCCTCCCCTCACCTCCTTTCCCCTCTTGTCTTGTCTTTTCTTTTTGCTTTTTTCTTTTCTTTTCAAGACAAGGTCTCAACCTTCTGTGCTCAAGAGATTCTCCCAGCTAAGCCTCCTGAGTAGCTGGGACTACAGGTGCATGCCACCATGCCCAGCTAATTTATTTTAGAGATGGGGTTTTACCATATAGCCTAGGCTAGTCCCCAACTCCTGGGCCCACATGATCACCTGCCTAGGCTTCCCAAAGTGTTGGGATTACAGGTTTGAGTCACTGTGTCTGGACTCAAGTATTTCTTTAGAGCAATGCAAGAATGGCCTAATACACCCGCCCTCTGCCTTCTGCTCTTCTGCAATATCCACGGTCCTGGCAACCACAGTTTACCCTCTACAGAATATATGCCTTTAGTCTTCTGCCAAACAGGAGGGGCATTACCGTATGATGGCCCAGCTGTGTGAGGAGGATGGGATCTTGAAAACCAACTACTACTTTTTTTTTTTTTTTTTTTTGAGACAGAGTCTCATTCTGTTGTCCAGGCTGGAGTGCAGTGGCACCATCTCGGCTCACTGTAACCTCCACCTCCCGGGTTCAAGCAATTCTCCTGCCTCAGCCTCATGAGTAGCTGAGATTCCAGGTGCGTGCGACCACATCTGGCTAATTTTTGTATTTTTAGTAGAGATGGGGTTTCCCTATGTTGGTCAGGCTGGTCTCGAACTCCTGACCTCGTGATCCGCCCGCCTCAGCCTCCCAAAGAGCTGGGATTACATGCGTGAGCCACTGCGCCCGGCCACCACTTTAACTCCTAGTTCCAAAAGTCCCTAGTGTTTCCAATTTCTGAGTTGTACAAGATGCTAGTATATAAATCAGATTTTTGTCAGTTTTCCCCCACTATAACCTTATAATTGAGATTCCTCAGGTCTAAATTAGTTAGCTCTCATCCACCTGCCTTCCAACTTCCAAATTTTATTACTTATCTCCTCACTAATTTTCTTTGCCCTTGCAAGTTTATTTAAAAACCTCTTTACTTTTGGAGAGTCATTGCGAAAGACCCGAGCTATATGCATATCTTTGTGTCTAACCAGAAGTCCTTTTTGCTTTTTTGCTATATTTTGAAAAGGAACATAAAATTCATGAAGCAAGAAATCTAATTCTAAATTTATATTGTAGCTGTACCTTTCCAAACCTAGTTTTCTATAAGGTTCTTCTATCAAAGTATAAGCCATTGAAAAAAGGAAAATTTCCAATCAACTAATCATTTCATCTAATAAAATCAATAAACTCACATGACAGATTCTACCATGATTTAAAATGAACAGATGCTTTGCAATAATTTAGATTACTAAATAATCTCCTAGATTCCAATAGATCCAATCAAAATATTTTTCTTTAATCACTATGATTGAATCAAATTAATTTCTTTAGCCTACAATTAAGGTTTTTATTTTCTGTGGAATATAAATTTTATTAGCCACTATCATAACTCCCTGCTATATTTCAGATTATATGAACTACCTGGGTTCTTCAATAGGGTGTATTAGTTATCAGCACAATGTTCTTGAGACTAAAACACTGTTTTTTTGAGACAGAGTCTCGCTATGTCGCCATGCTGGAGGGCAGTGGTGCAATCTCGGCTCACCGCAAACTCCGCCTCCTGGGTTCAAGTGATTCTCCTGTCTCAGCCTCTCAAGTAGCTGGGACTACAGGTTCACACTACCATGCCCAGCTAATTTTTATATTTTTAGTAGAGACGGGATTTCACCACGTTGGCCAGGATGGTCTCAATCTCTTGACCTCATGATCTCCCTGCCTCAGCCTCCCAAAGTGCTGAGATTACAGGCGTGAGCCATCGCGCCTAGCAGAGACTAAAACACTTTTTAAATCAGATGCCTAGAAGATAAGAAAGGCTAGATTATTCACATGCCATTTTAATTTTGAACACAATGTTTATCTCAACATACTAATTGATATTCTAAAATATTTACTGGAGTTTCAAACAATGAATTTTTTAAAACAATATAAAGAATCAAATGTGAAGTAATTTTATGCTGTCTCTATAGCAGTCAAGAAATGATTAGTGAGAAAGTAAAAACAATTCAGTTCATATATTTGATGTTGTTAATTAGTTTTTATCATAAGCCTATTTTGATCTTAACAATTAAAATTCACTCTGCATCAGTTGCTATGGCAGCACAACTTCACTGAACAATGAATTCCTCAAGTTCTGCTGTGAAGTCACTGCTGGCCTGAAGTCTTTACTTTGAGACTAAAGAGTTAAATATATAATTTTCTAGTTCATAGATGTCTACTCAGTACTTAGAACTGCTTTGCAATCTATAGTAAAAGTTTTGCTCTCAGAGTCCTGAGGACTGAGGCTTTTTATTTGGCTTTCATTTCCTATCCCTTTAATAAATGAAAACATTCTTGATAAGAACCATTTCAGCAGGACTCACCTCAGGCAGATTGGCTACAACTATAAATAGTAAAATCTGCCATCTGCCTTTCTATTCTTGTGCTGAATGCAGTGCTGGCATTGTGTTCATACTTTGCTGGTGCCAGGCCTGATGCTGTATAGCCAGCAGCAACAGAAAATAATAGTGCAAGACAGAGATAATGAAATGAAGAACAGAAATGGTACTACTATAATTAACTGCTGTTTTGATATTCACCACAATAAAGAATACACAATGGGGCTGAGAGACTAAAGCCACATTTTGCCTTAGCCTCATTAATGGGTTTGAAATCAAACTGTTGTTAAAGGCCAGTGATTTTTACATCACAGATAATTAATTAAAATGTAAAGAACCTACGCACAGTTAGCAATGTATGTTTGTCATGTTACCGAGAGACTCAACAGATGTACCATGTATTCTTTATTCTAATAGCATTTAATGAGGCATCTCTTTTTACAATCATGGATATTTTTCTGTTCTATTTTAGAAAGATAAATGTTATGGTTAATACTGAGTGTGAACGTGACTGGATTGAAGGATGCAAATTATTGATCCTGGGTGTGTCTGTGAGGGTGTTGCCAAAGGAGATTAACATTGGAGTCAGTGGGCTGGGGAAGGCAGACCCACCCTTAATCTGGTGGGCACAATCTAATCAGCTGCCAGTGAATATAAAGCAGGCAGAAAAACATAAAAAGGTGAGACTGGCCTAGCCTCCCAGCCTACATCTTTCTCCCATGCTGGATGTTTCCTGCCCTCAAACATCGGACTCCAAGTTATTCCGTTTTTAGACTTGGACTGGCTCTCCTTGCTCCTCAAGTTTGCAGACAGCCTATTGTGGGAACTTGTGATCATGTAAGTTAACACTTAATAAACTCATATATACATATATATGTGTGTGTGTACATATATATTTACACATGGGAGTTTATACAAAAATACAAACAAAAAGTACATACATATATATTATATATAACGTGTGTGTGTATGTGTACGTGTGTATATATATGCGTGTATATATATATATTAGTTCTCTCTCTCTAGGGAACCCTGCCTAATGTAATCAGCTTTCTATAACACTTCCGTAATCAGCAATGATGAAAAAGCTATATTGGACCATTTCCCGTGCTCTTGGTTCTGAAACCTCAAGCAAATTTTAATTTCATACACAGCTCCCATCATTCCTCTTGGGAACTTTGAAATCCTCAGCTACTGTAAAATACAGACTTTTTCTGGTCTTGCTGTTATATACATCTGACCAATTTTAAATAAAGAGTTACTGTCAAGGCAATCATTTGTACATTGGAACTGAAGAAGGCTATTGCCATAAGCATATTCCTCTAATAGCAATTACTGAAGCCATTAGCTTATTTTTACAACTAGCAGCCAACTCCAGAAGGCACCATTCATTCCTGAAGGAAGTGCCATTCACAGAGAACACAATGTGAATGGCATCTCCTTGAACTGTACAAGATGGCTGTACTAAATGTATATTTGACGCCCAAGAGGAGATGAATACAGAATACAATCTACCCTCCAATCCATAGGTTCTGCATCTGCAAATTCAATCAACCAAGTGATTGAAAATAATCAGGAAAAAGAAAACAATACAGCAATCAAAATACAAACAAAACTACAGTTAACAGCTATTTAAATAGCATTTACAATGTATTACGTATTATACGTAATCTAGAGATTATTTAAAGCATACAGGAGGATGTGTGTAGGTTACATGCTAATACTACACCATTTAATGTAAGAGACTTGAGCATCCTGGAGGTTGGTGTCCGTGGGGCATCCTGAAACCAATTCCCCCCAGATACTGAGGGAGGCTGTATATGGATAGTTCAATCCTGTGACTGTCAACCCTGGTCACATATCAGAAACACCTGGGCAGTAATTTAAACATACTCTTGCCTGGACCTTGTCCCAGACAAGTTAAATGAGAATCTCAGATGACCAGAATCTCAGATCCTGGCATGGTTTTCTGGTTTTCGTTTTTTAACTTACATTTGTTTGCTTTTAACTTCCCTTAGGCAATTTTAATGTACGACCATGGTTGAAAACCACTGATATAATGATATCAATTCTGATTTAAGTATTTCAAGACAAAGACAAATGATTTAATCTTCTGTATCCATTGACATCACAAAATATTTTACCTAAAACTCTTACCTAGCTTTAACATTAAAAAAATACTTAGTAATACGCTTAATTGCCAAATGTTAACATGCATATATATAAAGAACAGTGTCAATGCAAATATAAAGAACTATGTCAATGCAAAATAACATCCAAAACAATATCAACTGTGTAAAAGTATAAAATAAGAAGAAGGAATTTCAATGTGATACATTAAAGACAAACATTCTTCAGGAGTGGAACACATTGCTTCATGAAAGAAACAGATGCACTGGGTTGAATGGGGTATATCTGGAAGAGTCTACCATAATCAAATAGCATTTACATTCAATGGCTATAGTTGATTTTTTACCCCATAATAAGGAAGGGAGAAGTTTAACAGGCACAGCTCTGACTTCTACAATATATTTCTACAGAATCTACTTCTATGGATACAGGCATTTTTTAAACTGCCTTTTCTAGAAATTATATCAATAGCACCCCGAGAACTGCAGTGATATAATTTGTTCACTCCGGATCTACAACGTTTTATCACTGGTCTAATCACTTTCCAGGAGAGAACCTGTAGCCCTCTTAAAGATGGAGGCTTTTAACAAAAAATTTTCAGGGATATAAAAATATTGCAAAAGATGTATTTCTCTCAAATTATGTCCTCAAAATGATTTAACCAAATCCTTTGAAATTTCTCACTACAAAACATATGAAATAAATACTTCACATGAATGTATAACTCACCAATGTAATAAAAACACTTTTAATAACATATGGTTAAGTTACATTCCATCCCCATAATATCTCATTAATGATAATAATCTTATACCTTGGTGAAATATTATTCATGTCTGTATCTGCACTTTTCCCCTTAGTGAAATTTTAGGGACTTTACAACAAGTTTCTCTCTGGAATAATTGGTTAGCTCCATATTTTAAAAGAATTGTGTGCTAACACTTGAATACAGGACTATATTAACAACATACATTTCAAAGCACAATTATTTATTTATTTATTTATTTATTTATTTTTGAGGCGGAGTCTCACTCTGTTGCCCAGGCTGGAGTACAGTGGCACGATCTCGACTCACTGCAACCTGTGCCTCCCGGGTTCAAGCGATTCTCCTGCCTCAGCTTCCCAACATCAATAATTTCTTTTTTTTTTTTTTTTTTTTGAGACGGAGTCTTGCTCTGTCGCCCAGGCTGGAGTGCAGTGGCCAGATCTCAGCTCACTGCAAGCTCCGCCTCCCGGGTTTACGCCATTCTCCTGCCTCAGCCTCCCGAGTAGCTGGGACTACAGGCGCCAGCCACCTCGCCCGGCTAGCTTTTTGTATTTTTTTAGTAGAGACGGGGTTTCACCGTGTTAGCCAGGGTGGTCTCAAACTCCTGACCTCGTGATCCGCCCGTCTCGGCCTCCCAAAGTGCTGGGATTACAGGCTTGAGCCACCGCGCCTGGCCATCAATAATTTCTTTAAAATCACTGTTCAAATTCCTAGGTTCAAGTCTCAGCTCTGCCACTTAACTAGAACTAGTTATCAAACCTTGGTAAGCCACAGTTTCTCATCTATAAAGTGTGAGTAATTATAACACACTTGTTTTGAGGATTAAATGAGAAAATGCATAACAGTATGTATCACAGTGCTTGGCACACAGTGTGTACTCAGTAAATATTATCTACTGTAATTATCTATTGAGTCTTGATAAACTCTAAATTTGGCCTTTATATTTGAGTAATAGTCATTGATTCAAGGATGTTCTTCAAACTAATATTGAAAAATACAGGGCCAGGCATGGTGGCTCACACCTGTAATACCAGCATATTGGGAGGCCAAGGAGAGAGGATCACTTGAAGCCATGAGTTCAAGACCAGCCTAGACAACATAGGAAGACCCCCATCTCTATAAAAAAATTAAAAATTAGTTGTATTTTTGTAGTTTTTGGTGAGAATTGTAGTTTACTACAATTCCCTATAGGGATAACTCTGGGAATTACATGTATAGGCATATTTGGCATATGTCTGTAGTACCAGCTACTCAGGAAGCTGACGAAGGAGGATCACTTGAGCCCAGGAGGTCGAGGCCGCAGTGAGCTGTGATTGTGCCACTCTGCACTCTAGTCTGGGTGACAGACCGAGACCCTATCTCAAAGCATGCATGCGTGTGTGTGTGTGTGTGTGTGTGTGTGTGTGTGTAGAGCTTCAGTTTTCATCCCTTGACTTTCATAATAATCTACATTGTTAATAAAAGTTCTTAAGTTTATTTTGCATTTGAATATTTGCAAGTGATTTTCCAGAAACTATCATTATTACTGTTTTTAGACACTTCTATTAGAAGCTTGGTTCCTATTTTGATTAACAAATAATTAGCAGGTACCTAAGAAATGTCTCCAAGTGATCTAATTACAAATATCCACAGTAGGACCCAACTTAAGATAGGGTGCTCATTCTACAATTTTTATTTTAAAAATAAAAACAATTTCCAGAGTTATGCCTTTATCACCATTATCAGCAATAAGAAGGACTATTTCTATTTATAGTAACCCTTATCTACCAAGTACGCACAGAGCACTTCAATACAATATACCTAGTCATGGTGGGCTATTCCAGATTTTTAAAATACCATCGCTGTTATTAAGGAACTTGTAATTCAGTGAAACACGTAAGTATGGTTGCAGCAATAACAAACATTTAGAAAGTAACTAACACACGTAGGTGTATTAAGGTCTGCATGTGGAAACCAACCAATTTGCAAATGTAACAAATCAGTCTTCAAACTACAGTATAATACTTAAGATCTCTCAAAACTTATTAGACTTATTACCTCAAACTGCAGATAAGCTAGAAAATCAACACTCCTGCCAAGTGGGAACAAACCCTGTTTCCAAATAAATTATATTTGAGTGTGTGTGCATGTACGAACACAGAGACATACATTTTCAAAACTGTAATAACTCAAGTACCATCTAATCGATTTTAAGATTTTATCTAATCTTATTACAGGAGCAGATAATTTTAATTCCCAAAAGTGGTGGATATTTTGAATGAATTAGAGTTGTTCTTAATATTTGTCCATTTTCCTAGATTAGCTGTAATTATAGTAACTACTTCATAGGATACAAAATTTCAGTTGGGGTAAATTCAAGAGATCTGTTGTACAAAATGGTGACTATAGTAAATAACAACACATTGAAAATTGCTAAGAGAATTTTTTTAATCAGAAAAAATATACACTCTTCTCCCTCAATTATTTGATACTGGAAAATAGTTACTTTTTCAGAAAAATGTTATATTATAATGGGATTAATAATGTTATTTTAAATGTAGTAAAAACATTTTTTAAATTTCTTAGATTTGATTTCTAATATGGAAAATATCAAAAGACAAAACCTACAAAAACAAAAATTATCAGGGTCCTCAATAATTTTTAAGCATATAAAGCAATTCTGAGACTAAAATGTTTGAGAAGTACTGCCACAGATGTATGAATTAGATTCTCAAGGCCCAGCCTGAAAATTTGGATTCAATCAAACACCCATCAGAAAGAATTGTGATTAAAAAGAGTGTGGTGTGATTGAATATGTTGTGTGAAAACAAAGAAGGAAAATCATCTTGATCTAGAAACCAAGGTTAGCTAAGATAAAAGGACCAGGAAAAGCAAACATTTGCTGAGGGAAAAACTCCCCAGTGAAACTGAGGCTCCTGAGACTGTAAGTTTGGCCTCAGTGTTCTTATGCATCTACTTAGCAAATGGTAAATGACAGTGCAATGTTTAAACAAGTACATATATTTAATTCATGATAAAAATCAGCAAACTGTGTAAGTTACAACTTATAGCAAATTACCCTCCTCTATCTCATGGTGTTTAACTGATACTAACTCTTTCAGGTCAAGCTTCTGGAGGAACTGGTCTATGACTGCTGTTCCACTTCCTCTCCATTTCTTATCTACTTAAAGTCTGGCTTCTATCCCACTCTCCTTACCTAAATTTTTAAAGGTGGAAAATGAATCCTACCAACACAAAGATCCCTCCCCAGTTTTCTTTTGTCTTAAAATATAACACGCTTCATGATTTAAAAATCCAGTATCACAAAACAGTCCATGATTCCACTGTTGTCATGAATCCTCTTTTCAGAAGCAACTTTTTATCTAATAGTAATAATTATTCCTAAATAGCCATATGCTTATATTGCTATTTCTTGATTTATTAATTTCAGATTTTGCCCTTAGGTTCCTGCTTTGATAGCTGAACCTTCATCTTTAAAAGAACAGCAGCATTCAGTGCTATCATTTTTTAGTGTCCATGATACTCTCCTCTTGACTTTTGTGACATTGTGTCATCCCAAAATAATCATGATTTTGTTCGTTTGGCTTTACAATTTCTCATATGGAGTGTGCTTCAAACTTACTGCCTCTTAATTACAGATCTAACAAAGATGTTATTTGCACTATACATTTTAAAGAATTTTATCTAAATAAAACTATTTTAGTAATGTTACTATAACATTAAGAGAAACTCCATATCAAAATAAGCTGTGAAAAATGTTAAGTTGGAAAAGCGTTTGTTACATTAATCAAAACATGTCAGTAATATGGTATAGCCTATAATAATGATTTAGTCTAGAAAAGTGGCAAATGACAACAGCTACTAGGCTCAAATTTTATTTATTTTGGGGGAGATAGGATCTTGCTCTGTTGCCTAGGCTGTAGTGCAGTGGTGTGATCATGGCTCACTGCAGCCTCAACCTCTTGGGTTCAAGTGATCTTCCTACCTCAGCCTCTGAAGTAACTGGACTAGAGGCATGCATCACCAAGTCTGGCTATTTTTTTTTACTTTATTTTAATTTTTGTAGAGACAGGGTCTCACTATGTTGCCCCAGCTCGTCTCAAACTCCTAGCCTCAAGCGTTCCTCCTGCCTCAGTCTCCCAAAGTGCAAAAATTACAGGCATGAGCCACAGCATCTGGCCTCAAAGTTTATTTTTTCAGGTAGCAAATAATCCATGAATGGTAGACATTATATTCAAATCAAATAAAAGTAAATAATACTTAAAATTATATTGATAAATATTACTGAGTGATGCTATAGAATCAACATTCTAAAAGCACTTAATGGAAAAAATAAATGAAAGTACTTACTAGATGCTATATGTGCCTTTTATGAATGATTAAATTGGAACAAAAGCATCATGTGGCTATAATATTAGCAACTGTCATAAAGTATTTCCTTAAGGCATATGTAGGACCCTCTAGCATAATGGTACTATAACAGAAACTTATTCTCAGGGAGAACTGCGGTTACCAGAGAGGCTTAATTTCATTGCATTACAGCACTATAGATGAAGAATGTAAGCAAGGGCAAGAAAATTTGTATGTATATCTATTTAAAATATATATTGAATAGCATCTATAATTTTATATATGTACATGTGTAAATAATTTTTCTTCTCTGAGAAGAATAACTTAGGTTAAAGCAATGTATTCAGCATTTTGGGCTCCAGAAAAGTATACATTTAACATGTTTGTCATAGAGGCCTCCCCCAATGCACCAGGTGAGCCATACCAATCCAGATAATGAAAAATCTGATTTACCTGGCAACTCTATCTGAATGTCTGACCTGTTACCCATGTGCAAATTTAAAGAAGATTACAGAAACAGTGAAGGCTTACAGTATGGTCATTAAGCTTTGAAACATGTCTTCTTACACATGGCAAGATGACACATTTCAGCTGTCCCCTTTACTTCGAAGAAGGTGTTGTGCTAGAGTATAATATGTAAATTTTAGTATGGGCTTAAGCACTGACTTCTTATGTATATGTTTATCTTCCTTATGTTCCCATTTTAAAGTAAAACAGGTTAAAACACCTACCACCATACATTTCAGACATTATGTAAGGTGTTAATTGGAAAATATATAACAAGAACATGTTTGCTGGAAGCCAGTGACTAGAATAGGAGCTATAATAGTGGCAATATTACCACTACTGCTGTCCCTGAGAATAATGTCAGTTATTAGCTATCACCATGAATAGAATACTAGGGTAGAAATGTTTTGTCCCAGATAGTAAGTCTTATCTTCTTATAAGTACCCTTGTGTTGTGCATAAATGTAACGAAGAATTCTTTGTTTTTCCTAACTAGTTAGAAATAAGATCGGTTTATTATTCATTAAAAATCATCCAGTTTGAGAGAATGGATATATTGCCCTGATCAGTATACATTATGTGGATCAAAATATCACTATGTACCCCCAAGAATATGTACAATTATATCTGTCAAGCAAAATCTTAAATAAATAAAAGGTTGGAAAAAAATCATCTAAAACACTTCACAATATCTAAGAAAATCACATGCTACTGAAAAGCCCACCAGGAGAGAATTAGTTTTAACTATGGGATAGATTGACGGAGAGTCAAAATTACATCAAATGAAAGAAGCATGCTCAGTATACCTACAATTACTCCAGTAGTCATGAAAAAAAGCATGAACTTTTCATTTCTCTTAGGCAGAAATTATGGCTTAATTTATTTTAGTTTCTTGTGTTCTAAATTTGTGCTTCTTAGAGTAAGCTTACTTAATTGTCCGGAGCCATGAGGCCCAGAATTAGCCGACCTCTGTTGCTTGATCTCCGCAAAGCGGAGACAGGACGGCACATTCCCGGGTTCTTTATTTACAAACCCTTCCCGCACGCGCCTGTTTTTCCCGCGTGCGCCAAAACTGTTGCCGCGCGCGCCCAAAGCTTTTCCCGCGTGCCTAAGTTTTTCCCGGGCGCACCCAAACTGTTCCCGCGCGCGCCAACCTTTCCCGCGCGCGCGTAAACATTTTCCCGCCCAGGAAGATATGCAGCCTAGGGCGCAGGCGCGATCCCGCGCCCGGGAAAAGTACAAACCCACCGCGCATGCGTGATTGTAATTTGAGAAGACCCGGCCCCCCCGTCACCGCCCTGGCCCAACCTCTTCCTCTGCCAGCCTATATAAGGCATGACCCTGCATTCAATAAACGAGACTTGATCAGGCTATTTGTCTTGTCTCCATTTCTCGTGTTTTCTTGTCTCCTCCATTCCCACTCCCCCTTCCAGGGCCCGTTCGACTGGCCTGCGGGTTGGGACACCTGGCGCCCGAACAGGGACCTGGACACGGGGGAAAAAGTGAGGAAGAAGGCACTAAAGTCGGCCGAAAGTGAAAGTGGAAGAAATTCCTCCAGACGTCGCGGGAGCCTGCCGCATTGGAACCAGAGGTGAGTAATAGTGTCTGATTATGGGACAAGAATTAAGCCAGCATCAAATTTATGTAGGGCAATTAAAAGAGGCTTTAAAAACACGAGGAGTAAAGGTTAAAAGTAATGATTTGTTTAAATTTTTTGATTTTGTAAAAGAAACCTGCCCTTGGTTTCCACAAGAGGGGACCATTGATGTAAAGAGGTGGTGTAGAGTGGGAGATTGTTTTCAAGATTATCATAGTACTTTTGGACCAGAGAAGGTCCCGGTGACAGCCTTTTCCTATTGGAACTTAATCAAAGATATAATAGATAAAAAGGAAAAAGAAAAAGATCCTGAGGTAATGGCAGTGGTTACACAGACTGAGGAAATGTTAAGAGGCAGCTCCCAAACCGACCTCGAAAAATCCATACCTAATAAAGAAATAGACCTTATATCGCTACAAAGCGACGAGGAAGAGGCTGGGGTCCCCTCAATAACAAATATAGAAACATCAAATAAGGAAAAGGCCAAAAAATACCCAGTTTTACCCACAACTAATGAAAGCAAAAGTAAAAATAACCTTAACCCTTCAGAAGTAAACTGGGATAATTTAGAGGAAGAGGCAGCAAAATATCATAATTCTGACTGGCCACAAACTCTTACTTATCCCCCTCCCTATAATAAGGCTTCTGCCCCTGCAGTTATGGCAGTAATAGACCCAAAAGAGGAGCTTGGAGAAAAAATTGCACAACTTGAAGAGCAAATAAAGCTCGAAGAACTACATCAGTCTTTAATCACTAGATTGCAGAAATTAAGGACAGGAAGTGAGAGCGTTCAATACCCTAAAGGAATAGAGAAACACTCTCACCCTCAGAGACCTGGACAGCATGTCCCAAAAGGAAGGTCGCTTGGTAGTAGGGATAGGGAGGATTCCTCTCCTCGAGACGTTTTTCCGGTAACGGAAACTACAGATGCGCAGGGCCAAGCCTGGAGACACCACAATGGGTTTGAATTTACTGTAATAAAAGAACTAAAAACTGCTGTCTCGCAATGCGGAGCTACTGCCCCGTACACCCTGGCCATAGTCGAATCTGTGGCCGAAAATTGGCTCACTCCCATAGATTGGAATACCTTAGTTAGAGCAGTTCTTTCCGGAGGCGACCATCTGATTTGGAAGTCAGAATTTTATGAGAATTGTAGAGATATGGCCAAGAGAAACCAACAAGCCGGAAATGGTTGGGATTTTGATATGCTAACTGGCTCGGGTAATTACACAGAAACCGATGCTCAGATGCAGTATGATCCTGGACTGTTTTCTCAAATCCAAGCAGCAGCTACCAAAGCCTGGAGAAAACTTCCTGTTAAGGGGATCCAGGAGCCTCGCTCACGGGGGTCAAACAAGGACCTGATGAGCCATTTGCAGACTTTGTACATAGACTTTTAACCACGGCCAGCAGAATATTTGGAAATGCCGAGGCAGGGGTGGATTATGTAAAACAGCTAGCTTACGAAAACGCTAACCCGGCTTGTCAGGCAGCAATCAGACCTTATAGAAAGAAAACAGACTTAACAGGTTACATCTGCCTCTGTTCAGACATAGGGCCCTCATATCAACAGGGTTTGGCTATGGCTGCTGCCTTTAGTGGACAAACCGTAAAAGACTTCCTCGCCAGTAAAAATAAGAATAGCAAGGGGTGCTTCAAGTGTGGAAAAATGGGACACTTCGCTAGGGATTGTAAGGGAGAGCTAGCTAAGACCTTAGAGGCAAAAGCTCCAGGCCTCTGCCCTAGGTGTAAAAGAGGAAAACATTGGTCCAACGAATGTAAATCTAAAACTGACAATCAAGGAAATCCCCTAACACCTCAACAGGGAAACGGACTGAGGGGCCGGCCCCAGGCCCCGAAACAAGCTTATGGGGCGGTCAGTTTTGTACCAACCAACCACAATCCGTTTCACAGCTTAGTAGAGCAACCCCAGGAAGCGCAGGATTGGACCTCTGTTCCACCTCCCAGACAGTATTAACCCCTGAAATGGGACCCCAAGCCCTAAGTACGGGTATATATGGACCCCTACCCTCAAACATGTTTGGATTAATCCTAGGGAGAAGCAGTGTCACCATGAGAGGCCTACAGGTCTTTCCGGGAATAGTTGATAGTGATTATATAGGAGAAATCAAAATCATGGCCAAAGCTATTGACAACATCATTATCATTCCTCAAGGGGATAGAATAGCACAATTACTCCTGTTACCATTGCTAAAAACAGCTAATAAAGTCCAATCGCCCCTAAGGGGAAAGGAAGGATTTGGATCCTCAGACATCCACTGGGTACAGCCCATTACTAATCAAAAACCCTCTCTCACCTTGTGGCTAGACGGAAAGTTATTTACAGGACTGATAGACACAGGGGCCGACGTAACAATTATTAAACAACAAGATTGGCCCGCCAGTTGGCCCACTTCAGAGACCTTAACAAATTTACGAGGAATCGGGCAAAGTAATAACCCTAGACAAAGTTCCAAATATCTCACCTGGAGAGATCAAGAAAGTAATTCTGGTCTCATTAAGCCATTTGTTATCCCTGATTTGCCTGTTAACCTTTGGGGTAGAGATCTTCTCTCCCAGATGAGGGTCATGATGTGTAGCCCAAATGATATAGTCACTGCACAAATGTTGGCTCAGGGCTACCACCCTGGAAAAGGGTTAGGAAAAAGAGAAGATGGCATTTTACAGCCAATCCTAGCCATAGGAAAATTGGATAAAAGGGGGCTTGGAAATTTTTAACCGTGGCCATTGACATGCCTGCACCCCAAAAATTTGCTGATCCAATCACTTGGAAGTCAGATGAACCCATTTGGGTTGATCAATGGCCATTAACCAATGAGAAGCTTGCCGCTGCCCAACAGCTAGTGCAGGAACAATTAGAGGCAGGACACATTATAGAAAGCAACTCTCCTTGGAACACCCCCATATTTGTCATAAAAAAGAAATCCAGAAAGTGGAGACTCTTACAAGATTTAAGAGCAGTAAATGCTACTATGGTCCTTATGGGCGCCTTACAGCCAGGGCTACCTTCTCCAGTTGCAATCCCTCAAAGATATTTTAAAATCATTATAGATCTTAAAGACTGTTTCTTTACAATACCTTTACATCCTAGTGATCAAAAACGATTCGCCTTTAGCTTACCATCTATAAATTTCAAAGAACCAATGAAGCGATACCAATGGAAAGTGTTATCTCAAGGTATGGCCAACAGTCCCACCTTGTGTCAAAAATATGTGGCTACAGCCATACACTCAGTTAGAGAGACATGGAAACAAATGTATATTATACACTATATGGATGACATTCTTATAGCAGTACAAGTAGGAGAACAAGTCTTACAGTGTTTTGCCCAACTCAAACAGGAACTAACCACAGCAGGGTTACAAATAGCTCCAGAAAAAATACAACTACAAGACCCTTATACATATTTAGGTTTTCAAATAAATGGACCTAAAATTACAAATCAAAAAGCCGTTATCCATAAAGGTAAGTTACAAACCCTCAATGATTTCCAAAAGCTCCTTGGAGACATAAATTGGCTTCGACCCTACTTAAAACTCACCACAGGAGACTTAAAACCTTTATTCGACACCCTGAGAGGTGACCCCAACCCTAAGTCCCTTAGGTCGTTATCAAAAGAAGCTCTTTTATCACTTAATAGGGTAGAGACGGCCATTGCTGAACAATTTGTTACTAACATAGACTATTCACAGTCATTAACCTTTTTAATCTTTAACACAACACTAACACCCACTGGTTTATTCTGGCAAAATAACCCTATTATGTGGGTCCACTTGCCTTCATCACCCAAAAAGGTATTACTCCCCTATTATGATGCCATAGCAGATTTAATTATTCTAGGTAGAGACAATAGCAAAAAATATTTTGGAATTGAACCCTCTACGATCATACACCTTATTCTAAGCCACAAATCCATTGGCTAATGCAAAACACTGAAACGTGGCCAATTGCTTGCGCCTCTTATGCCGGTAACTTAGATAACCATTACCCGCCAAATAGCTTATCCAATTTTGTAAGCTACATGCTTTTGTCTTTCCTCATGTCATCAGTAAAACCTTTAGACAATGCCTTATTAGTATTCACTGATGGGTCATCCACAGGAACTGCTGCATATACCTTTGCTGACACCACTGTTAAATTCAAACCAGCCATACTTCGCTCAGCTAGTAGAATTGCAGGCCCTAATCGCGGTGCTGTTAGCCTTCCCTAATCAGGCTCTTAATATTTATACCAACAGTGCATACTTAGTTCACTCAATACCTCTACTTGAGACAGTAGCACAAATTAAGCATGTGTCACATATAGCCGAGTTATTTTTACAATGCCAACAATTAATGCGTAATAGAACAACACCCTTCTTTCTTGGACACATTAGAGCTCATTCAGGATTACCAGGACCTCTATCCCAGGGCAACCAACTGGCTGATATGGCAACCAAGACGGTAGCCATAGCTACAAATACAAACCTAGCCCAAGCACAGGCTACTCATGCCTTACACCATCTTAATGCTCAAACTTTGAGACTGATGTTTAAAATAACTAGAGAACAAGCAAGACAAATAGTTAAACAATGTCAGACCTGTATAACATACCTGCCAGTCCCTCACTTAGGAATTAACCCAAGAGGACTAGTTCCCAACATGATCTGGCAAATGGATGTCACCCATTATTCAGAATTCGGTAACTTAAAATACATCCATGTATGTATAGATACATTTAGTGGATTTATACTAGCCACCTTACAAACAGGAGAAGCTACCAAACATGTCATAGCTCATTTACTACACTGTTTTTCCATAGTTGGAAAGCCTAAACAACTAAAAACAGACAATGGTCCTGGCTATACATCCAAAGCCTTTCAAGACTTCTGTCTCAAATTACAAATAAAACACATTACTGGAATTCCATATAACCCTCAAGGACAAGGAATAGTTGAAAGAGCACACCTATCCTAAAAACCACCATTGACAAAATAAAAAAGGGAGAATGGTACCCTACTAAGGGCACCCCTAGAAATATCCTTAATCACACACTTTTTATTTTAAATTTTTTAAATTTGGATAACCTGAACAGATCAGCAGCCGATCGATTTTGGCATTCCGAGTCCAAAAAACAATTTGCCATGGTTAATGGAAAGACCCCTTAGACAACACATGGCATGGTCCAGACCCAGTGTTAATCTGGGGAAGAGGCTCAGTTTGTGTTTTTTCTCAAACTCATGATGCAGCCAGATGGCTACCAGAGCGACTGGTAAGACAGGTACCTAACAATAACCAATCCAGGGATAATTTTCTCCCTGAGAGTACTCTTTTCCTCTATTGCAGAGATGAACTTCAACTACAAGCCCCTCTGGACCATGGTGCTGATTTGCCAAGCACTCCAGGTATATGCCGGCTTTGGTAATCCCCATGAGGCCCGTAAATATATACGACAACGATAGTAAGCCCTGTGATTGTTTGGGGGGATATGTGACCTCCCTTCCAAATACGTACATCTCAGCTGTGTCCTGCTCCGCTTACACAGCATACCTGTCTAGTGACTCTCTTAAATGGAGGTGTGTGTCAACCCCAAGAATATTTAGTGGAGGGGATACCACAACCTGCCCTTGTGACACGTTTGAGACTGCTATGCATAGTTCCTGCTACACTACTTATCTAGAATGTACCTCTGGCGGTAAAACATACTATACTGCTATCTTAACAAGATCTAGAACCCCCACTATACGGGCCAGTAGTGTTCCTACAGTTGTAGGAAATACCAATAACATTATATCAGCTGGCTGTACTGGAATTATAGAACAGCCTGTCTGCTGGAATATTCACCTCCCCCCTTCATATCTCTGATGGAGGAGGACCACAAGACAAGGTCCGAGAAATTAGGGTACACAAAAAACTTGAAGAGTTGCAAAGGTCCCTGTACCCGGAAATTCACTACCACCCCTTGGCCTTGCCCAAAGCCCGAGGGAAAGAGAAAGTTGATGCCCAGACCTTTGCCCTCCTCATGGCTACTCATAACCTGCTTAACAATTCCAACTCTAGTCTGGCTAATGACTGCTGGCTGTGTCTGCAATCAGGAGATCCCGTTCCTCTTGCCATACCCAGCAATGACTTAAATTATACATCCAATGCCCCTTGCACCATAATTCCTCCCCTTAAAGTACAGCCTTTAGAATTTCCTAGTTCCTCTTGCATCTACTCCCCTCCCCTTAACAACACTTACGACCTTGATGTAGGATTCAACGAGTTCAATAATTGTTCCACCATAGTAAATATTTGCCAATCGCTGTGTGCCCCAAACAGCTCGGTTTTTATATGTGGCAATAATAGGGCTTATACCTATTTACCTACTAACTGGACAGGACACTGTGTCTTAGCCACACTATTGCCAGACATAGACATTATCCCTGGAGATGAACCTGTACCTATCCCAGCTATAGATCACTTTTTAGGAAGAAACAAAAGGGCAATACAATTTATCCCCTTACTTGCAGGATTAGGCATAACTACTGCCGTAGCAACTGGGGCTACAGGCCTAGGGGTTTCTGTTACTCAATACACCAAATTGTCTCGCCAGTTGATCTCAGATATGCAGGCCATTTCAAGTACTATACAAGATTTACAAGATCAGGTAGATTCTCTGGCAGAAGTAGTGCTCCAAAATAGAAGAGGCCTAGATTTACTAACTGCAGAACAGGGAGGCATCTGCTTGGCTTTACAGGAGAAGTGCTGTTTCTATGCCAACAAATCTGGGATCGTCAGGGATAAAATCAGGCGTCTACAAGAAGACCTAGAAAAACAACGAAAAGAAATAACCGATAACCCGTTTTGGACTGGGTTCCATGGACTCCTTCCCTATCTTATGCCATCCCTGGGCCCCCTGCTTTGCCTATTGCTCTTACTCTCTGTAGGACCTTTGGTCTTCAATAAGCTCATGACATTCATTAAGCAACAAGTCGAGGCTATCCAAGCGAAGCCTATACAGGTCCATTATAATCGCCTAGAACAAGAAGATCACGGTGGTTCATACTCACACCCATTATGACCACCTTCCCTATGCGCTGAACTGGACAGCCAATGACAGGTAAGAGAGCATCATCTCTCACTAACCTAAGACAGGAGGGCCGTCATAAGCTACTGCCTAATCCCATGACGGGTACCAGTGATGAGATGCATTACTCCAACCTAAGACAGGCGCAGTTCCCGAGGGACAATCTTCTAGCCGTAATTATATATAAAAAAGGGGGACCTGTCCGGAGCCATGAGGCCCGGAATTAGTCGACCTCTGTTGCTTGATCTCCGCAAAGCGGAGACAGGACAGCACATTCCCGGGTTCTTTATTTACAAACCCTTCCCGCGCGCGCCTAAGTTTTTTCCGCGCGCGCCAAAACTGTTGCCATGCGCGCCCAAAGCTTTTCCCGCGCCCGCCTAAGTTTTTCCCGGGCGCGCCCAAACTGTTCCCGCACGCGCCAACCTTTCCCGCGCGCGCATAAACATTTTCCCGCCCAGGAAGATATTCAGCCTAGGGCGCAGGCGCGATCCCGCGCCCGGGAAAAGTACAAACCCACGGCGCATGCGCGATTGTAATTTGAGAAGACCCCCCCCCCCGCCCCCGTCACCGCCCTGGCCCAACCTCTTCCTCTGCCAGCCTATATAAGGCATGACCCTGCATTCAATAAACGAGACTTGATCAGGCTATTTGTCTTGTTTCCATTTCTCATGTTTTCTTGTCTCCTCCATTCCCACTCCCCCTTCCAGGGCCCGTTCGACTGGCCTGCGGGTTGGGACACTTAATTATAAACATTCAGCATCTCCTGTAAGCCTCTTAGAATCTTTTATAACCAAAGAAAATTGCATATTTATCAGCACCTATGTTTCAGTGCCTCAGTTACCTTATGTACCTTAGAAACACATTTATTTCTTGACTTTGTTTTTAAAATCTAAGCTGTCCTTTATCTATCACAATCTTCCATTTAATTGAGGCTATGTAGTTGGCTTTTAAAGGTGTTTTAAACATCTATTCAAACCTGGAAATGCTTTATCAGGTTATGAATCTAGAGTCCCCCATCTCAGGTCTTGATTCCTTAAGAAACATAACTAGTCGTTAAAACTCCAAAGTTTTGACATCACATTTTCATCATGATTCTGATCTTGCTTCTTGCCTATAGTTTTGGTCATTTATTAAGAAAATGAATGTGGATACAAAATATTGGGGATAGTTTTATTGTGGCCTGACAAACAACCAAATTAGTTTGCCTTGAAAATCAACTAATTAGTATATAAATTAGTATCTTTGTATAAATATGTTTGTAATTAATACATGACTGTCTTATTAAATTTGTTACATGCAACCAAAAACACAGTATTATTGTTTCATTGAAAGCAGAATGTTTCTTCCTTCAGCACATATTTGGGTTGTGGGATATCTGATCTTTGAGTGGGGTTTTGTTCATTTATACTGTGTGAATGACAAAGCAAAGCTGAGAGAAACCTTTTCAAAATGAAACAGGTCTCTAAACCAAGTCCCTCTATCCAAGTTGCCTTTCTAACTTTTTTGCGCTGTCTCAGTAAAGTATCATTAGATTAGACGTAATATAATTCACTTAAGTTAGCACAAACAAAGAAAACTTACTGAGAAGATACAGGACTCTTGCTCAGAACCCAAAGTCAGAAAGGAATAGGTGAGTCTCATGAAATATATCTTCCAATTCCTTCTTCTATCCATTTACTAACCTATTCATTCAGCAAATATTTACTGAGTACCTGCTACGTGTGACATATGGGTTTTACTTGCTAGGGATAAAACAGTAAACAATACAGATTAAAAGAAAATCATTGCTCTCATGAAGGTTACATATTATGAAAAGACATATGGATGGAAAATAACGTATCTGAAGGGGAAAAAATCCATTCCATTTTTCTAGAATAGGGCATATGTGTAAAAGGAGGCTAAAGAGCTAAACTGGGACAGGCCTTGCAAATAAGGCTAAAAATTCTGGTCTTAGATTAAGAGGCAGTGAAGGTCAGTGGAAGTCTTTAAACAGAGTAATGGCATTACCAGTCCAGTTCTTAAGAAAGCACATCTATGAACTGTGGGTAGAACAGACTGGTGAAGCAGCACATGAAGATCAAGAGCAACTGCTATATTCCTGGCGAGAGGACATGTGGGCCTCAACCTAAGCAAGGGCAATGAGAACAGAATGAAGGAGATAAATTTGATGATGTTACATAAGTAGAATGGACATGACTTTAGTTGGATGTGTAAAATGCTGCAAGTTATCAAAAGTGACTGATGGTGTCATGAACTGAGATAGTGAAGGCTGTGTGAAGAGGAGGTGGGATGATTAGATGGAATACAGAATGACTCTTGACTTTGAAGTCATTTAGTTTAAGATGTCATTACATTTCAAATATAGAAATTCAGGCAACAGTTGGAAATATACTTTTGGAGTCCAGGAGACTTGACCAGGAATACATGTTCGGGAATCACTGCATAAAGTGTTGTGGTAGGAATAAAGGTTTACCGAGGCATGGACTATATAGGGGGAAAAATGGGACTGAGACAACTCACTGAAAGATGCCTACATTTAAGATATGGGGGGGAAAGGGGGCAAGAAATGATTTGTCAGAGAGTTAAGAAGAACACAAAAAAATCCATCAATCTCAATTTATGTTACTATAATGTATTATTGTATATTACCTGAGGAAGAAGGAAGAAAGAAGAGGAGGTAGGAGCTAGGAGATTATGTATATAAATATACATAAAGTTGATATAAGACAAAAGAGAAGAAAAATCAATGTTTTTAATTTATAAGCTGTTATGTTTTTAGATAACATGCGTTTCCCTTTTGCAAGGATATAGAATAGGTGTTACAATTTATCTCACTCAGTAGTACTTAACGGGCTAGTTTGATTACATAGAGATTTTATTTGAATGTATGGCATTGAACTTAAATGAAGAAAGGGTATCTGAGCAAAAGGTTTTCATCATTATTCTTCAGGACTTAATTACCTTACTCCAACACTGAGACCAGCTATTTTTACTCAGAGATATTCTAGCCAAAGATGCTCTAATTACCTTGCCTTGAACAGACTCTTCTCATTCCTATTTATATAGTGCACTGAACATTTAAAATTTGCCAGTAGTTTTTAAAAGATGGTATAATACTATACTAACACAAATTAATTAAATGCAAAATGCAGGGGTGCTGGGTTTTTTTCATTTCTAGCTAAATGAACACAACAGGACTTGCTTATTTTACAGAAATAATACAATAGGCATTGTTTGTATATTAGAGTCATAGATCACTAGTCACACAATGTTTTTAATATCATGATTTCCAGGATGAGAAGAAAATAAGTTTACAAATGAAAATATGTGGCACTTGTTCAGAAAGGACAATCATTTCCATGAGATATCCCTGGTCTAGATATGTCTCACAGATACATTACTATGAATAATTTTTCTAAGGAATTATGCTATAACAATTTCTCTAGCACTTCCATGAGAAAACATCTCTCTCAATTCTACCCAGGGAACTGGGCAGAATACACAATTGCAAATGACATACCAATTCATCAAATGTAATCAGATCTTAGCCACTTTTGCTCTGGCTCTGGTACCATTTAGCTAAAAGGCAAGAGTCTCCCAAAAAGAACATGGCAGAAATGATTGAAAAGTATATTGATAAATAAGAAAATAATCCTGACTTTTAATAACAACGGAAATTGCAAACTATATTGTTCAGAGAAAAAGCAGAAGACTGAAACAAAAGTACGTAACAGATTTACTAAACCCGTTATCTGAGACACATTGAAGGTTGGTTGTATAAAACCACATTAAAAAGATGTTCTCCCACAGGATGGTGGAAAATAGAAAAAATAACAAGGAATAGATAAGAGGTCTCAGGGCTTGTTTTACAGCAATAACAACCTGAAATTGTTTGTAAAGGAGATAAGTGTTTCTCTTCCAAGAGTGAAAAACAGAAGGGTCTTTATTATCACTTAGCACGAATCATACACATATGCGAAATCAGGGAAAAGAAATGCTTCCAGTTGTTCGAACATTCATAATACTCATATAATTTTTTATTCACTTACAAATTTAAGACTCTTTTGAAAATCAACTAGAACAAGCTACTCAGTAGTGAAAACCCATTCATATTAAAGCATGCCTTTACTGGGCACCTACTAAGTCCAAACACTACCCTGTAGAGGATACAAAACTAAATAAACCATGGTTTTTACATTTAAAAATTTTGCTTTACATGAAAAGATAACTCTATTTGGTGAATATAAAATACAGTACATTAGAGATACTTAATAGTAAATCAAAATTCAGCAACATTTTATTATCTACCATCAGGTTTTAGGGTTCATTGACCCCCAGAAGTACTCATCTGATTTACTTTGAGCCAATTCACTACTCTTTTAGTTTTTTCTTCTCTGGTTTATTACCATCACCAAAAGAGTGTGACAAGATAGTAAATCAATTTTCTTTGGTTTGATTTTTTTCTTTTTGCTTCTCATTAGCAGCTATGATAAAAAGAAGTTGCTACATGGAAGTTTTGAAACCACTAATAATACTAAAATAAGAGATGGAGGTTTTTTGCATCAATTACCTACTATACTTGTATCAGAAAGCAAATAATAAAAAATTGATACTATAGGGAATAGGGTGTTTGAAGGTACTGGTATTTTTTAACATATTTTTTTTCCATGGTATCTCTGATACTTTCTTTTTAAATAGAGTATTGGTGAATTATGCATCAGTATAACATTGCAAACCCTACATCAACAAGCCTGATTCTAATGGCTACCTTTTCTTAATTTTCTAAATTTAATTTTTAAAAATTTTATTAAAGCAATACATGTATATGGTTTTGAAACAGTACTGTACTATTAGGCTTAAATGAAAAGCTGCCATATTCTATCCCACTCCTCTGCACTGCAGACTCTTACTCACCTTAGGTGAACATTGTCAATTTTTTAAGCTCTTTCTTCTCATATTTTCAAACATAGCTCCTTAAATTCTTTTTAAATTGACAAGTAAAAATTAAAATTATGGTGTATACGGTAAGTTTCCACCTCCCAGGCTCAAGGGATCCTCCCGCCTCAGCCCCACAAGTAGCTGGGACCACAGGCACGTGCCTCCACATCCGGTTAATTTTTGTATTTTTTGTAGAGATGAGGTTTCGCCATGTTGCCCAGGGTGGACTCGAATTGCTGAGCTCAAGCAATTCAACCACACTGGCCTTTCAAAGTGCTAGGATTACAGGTGTGAGTTTTTTTGATTTTTTCTTTTTTAAAATTTCAATAGTGTTTGGGGAACACATGGTTTTTGGTTATATGAACAAGTTCTTTAGTGGTGATATCGGAGATTTTGGTGCACCTATAACCCAAGCAGTGTACACTGTACCCAATGTGTAGACAACATGATGTTTTGAAATATGCATACATTGTGAGGTAGATAAATCAAGCCATTTAAAACATGTATCACCTAATATACTTATCATTTTTTTGTTGTATAGAGATCTTTCACCTCCTTGGTTAAAATTATTCCTATTTTCTGTAGCTATTGTAAATGGAATCATTTTCTTAATTTCTTGTTCAAACAGTTCCTTGTTACTGTACAGAAACACAACTGGTTTTTTTTCTGTATTTACATATATATTTCTAAATGACATACTGCTATTTCCTGATTTTTTTTTTGTTTGTTTTAATTATTGTGTATCACAAGGATGTTTTCTGTAAAGGTCCAGATAGTAAATATCTTAGGCTTTGTGGGCCATATAGTCTCCTTCTTGACTATTCTTCTCTGCCATGGTAGCACCAGAGCGGCTGTACACAATATGTAAATATCAAATATACTCTTAGCAATGTTCAAGTATACAATATATTTTCATTAAGTATAATCACCATGATATACAATAGATCTCTTGAACTTGTTCCTTCTATATAAGGGAAATGGTCCCTTGACCAACATCTTCCCAATCCTCCAGCCTCTGGTAATCACCATTTTACTTTGTTCTATGAGTTCAACTTTTTTAGATTGCGCGTTAAGAGATCATGTGTTATTTGTTTTTCTGTACCTCGTTTATTTCACAGAATATAACATCTTCCAGGTTCATTCATGTTTTTGTATATGACAGAATTTCTAACTTTTTAAAGGCTAGGGAGTATTCCATTATGTATTCACATTTTCTTTTTCCATTCATCCACTGAGGGACTCAGGTTGATTCCATATCCTGGCTATTGTGATTAGTGCTGCAACGAACATAGGAGCGAAAATGTCTCTTTGACATACTGATTTCATTTCCTTTGGATATATACCCAGTACTGGGATTACTGGATCCTAAGGTGGTTCTATTTTAAATTTTTTTAGGAACATACATGCTGTTTTCCATAATGGCTCTACCAATTTATATTCCCACCAACAGTGTGCAAGGGTTCCCTTTTCCCTATATCCTCACTAACACTTATCTTTTGCCTTTTGCTAACAGCCATTCTAACAGGTGTGAAGTGATATTTTGGTTTTGATTTGCATTTCCCTGATGATTAGCGATGTTGAGCATTTTTTAGTATACCACTTCCTGTGTTTATTGCAAATAATTTTCAGTACAAGCAAAAATTCAGAACATATTTTGTACAAGACAAAAGGTCTTCACAAATGCCCATGTGTTTGCTAGATTTTAAAATATGTACCGATATAATGTTTTGGGAATAAAGTTTGGGCCAAAATTTGAAAAAGAACTGGCTAGAGTAAATGAAATATTCTTGACTACCCTGATTCTAGGAAAATAAAATAAAACCTGACACTGTCTGCTGTTTACCAAAAATCACAATCTAAGAGCAAATGCCAGATGGATTTTAAATCATATTATAGCTTTTCTCAATCTGAAAGGTAAGGTTCCTCAAGGAGTCAAAGGAGAATTCTGCTTGTTAAGCTTTCCCAGCCATCTGCTTTGATCACTGCTAAATCTGTAAAGGTATGCAAATTCCTCTTACAGCATTGAACTTTTTTTTAATATACCTGGTAGCCATTTTTACGTCTTCTTTTGAGAAGTGTCTATTCAGGTCTTTTGCCCATTTTTAAATCAGGTTGTTTTCTTACAATTGAATTGATTCCTTATATATTTTGGATATATCAGATGCATGGTTGGCAAATATTTTCACCCATTCTGTAGGATGTCTCCTCACTCTGTCAGTTCTTTTGCTGTGCAGAAGCTTTTCATCTGATTCAATTCTATTTGTCTACCTTTGCTCCTGTTGCCTGTGCTTATGGAGTTATATCCAAAAAATCACCCAGACCAATGTCATGGACCTTTTCCACTACATTGTCTTCTAGTAGTTTTACAGCTTCAGATTTTACATTTAAGTCTTCAATTCATTTTGACTTGAATTTTTGTATATGGTGTGAAATGAGGCTCTAATTTCATTATTCTACGCAAGGATATCTAGTTTTCCGAGGACCATTTATTGAAGAGACTGTCTTTTCCATCTTGTGTGTTCTTGGCATAGTTGTCAAAAATCAATTGACTATAAATGTATTTACTTCTGGACCCTCTCTTCTGTTTCATTGGTCTATGGTTCTCTTTTGTATTCTGAAGTCAGGTTGTGTGATGCTTCCAGTTTTGTTTTTATTTGTTTGGGTTTTCTTGTTTATTTGTTTTTTCTCAAGTTTGCTTTGGCTATTCAGGGTCTAAACAGGATTTAAACAAATAAGATTTAAACAATCCTAAAACAAGTTTTAAGGTTATTTTTTCTATTTCTGTGAAAAATTTTATTGGAATTTTGATAAAGGGTGTTGAATCTGGCCAGGCGTGGTGGCTCACCTCTATAATTCTAGCACTTTGGGAGGCCAAGGCAGGCACATCACTTGAGCTCACGAGTTGGAGACCAGCCTGGGCAACATGGTGAAACCCTATCTCTACAAAAAAACACAAAAATTAGCCAGGCATGGTGGTTGATACCTGTAGTCCCAGCTACTCAGGAGGCTAAGTTGAGAGGATGGCTTGAGCTCTGGAGGCAGAGTTTGTGGTGAGCCGAGATTACATCATTGCACTCCAGCATAAGTAACAGAGTTAGACCTTGACACACACACACATATACACACACACACAAGAGTCTACTGAATCTGTAGATTGTTTTAGGGTAGTATGGACATTTTAACAATATTAATTCTTCGAATCTATGAACACAGGATATATTCCCGTTTGTTGTGTCCTCTTCTATTTATTTCATCAATACTTTATAGTTTTCAGTGTAGAGGTTTTTCACCTCCTTGGTTAAATGTATTCCTAATTTTTTGTAGCTATGTAAATGGAATTGTTTTCTTCATTTCTTCTTTAAACAGTTCCTTATTATGGTATAGAACACAACTGATTTTTTTGTACTTTCTTTTTTTTTTTTTTTTGACAGAGTCTCGCTCTATCGCCCAGGCTGGAGTGCAGTGGCGCAATCTCAGCTCACAGCAACCTCCGCCTCCCGGGTTCAAGCGATTCTCCTGCCTCAGCCTCCCAAGTAGCCAGGACTACAGGTGACCACCAGCATGCCCAGCTAATTTTTTATATTTTTAGTAGAGATGGGGTTTCACCGTGTTAGCCAGGATGGTCTCGATCTCCTGACCTCGTGATCTGCCTGCCTCGGCCTCCCAAAGTGCTGGGATTATAGGCATGAGCCACTGCGCCCAGGCTTACATATATATTTCTAAATGATGTACTGCTATTTCCTGATTTTTAAAATTTAATAATTGTGTAGCCAGATAGTAAATATCTTAGGCTTTGTAGGCCATATGGATTCTTTCTTGACAATTCATCTCTGCCATGGTGGCACCAGAGCAACTGTAGACAATATGTAAATAAATAGGAGTAGCAGTGTTCCAATGAAAGTTTATTTTGAAGTAACAGTGGGCAGTTGGATTTGGACCCCAGGTCATAGTTTGCAAACCCCTTATCTACTGACTTCCCAATGTGGAAGATGAGAATATAGCACTTACCCATCCACCAACACATATGCCGATGGTCATGTCTGCACTCATGTATGTATGTATGCACAAGCACATGAATGAACACACATACACTCTCTCTCTCTTCTACTACACCTATTATCCTAATATCATTATATCTCCAATTTAGGTTAATCACTATTTATTGTCTTATGACCACATACCTATTATTCACAGGCCATGTAATGTTCTGTAATTATGTATTCTTGTTCAAGCTTGGTTCTTCCTAGAGTTAGTAACTGTGTCATTTTTGCATTTGAAAAGTTTCACTAATTCATCTCATACTCTCTGAAAGAACTGAAAAGCCTCCTCTGAATGCAGTACACTTTACATATTCATTAGTTCTATTTTCTTCTTGGGGACATATGTCCCGCGGCCCTCTGTTCTCCTATGACGATCTATAGTGGTCATTTCTGGATCTGGTATACAACTGTCATCCTGGGACGTCTCTTTACAAGTCTCCTGTGCTGGGCCCTCATTTTTAAAACCTCATAAAGAACACGCTTCAGCAGTTTCCTAAGAAAGGGTATATGAGAAATGATGGATTTTGAGACCCTGCAGGTTTGAAAATACATTTATTCTTCTATCCTCATATGTGATTGAGTGTAGAATTACAAGGCAGAAATAATTTTCCCTTAAAATTTGAAGTTAACGCTCCATTTTCTTCTGTCTAAAGTTATTGTTCAGAAGCCTGGTACCACTCTAATTCCTGAGCCTTTTTATTTGACTGTTTTCCTCTCTAGAAGCTTCTAGATCTTTTCTTAATTCTTACTATTTTTAAATTTCATGATGAGGTATCTTGATATGAGCTTTTTAAATTTTGGTGGTACTTAGTAGGATCTTTCAATATGAAAGTAATAACTTTTGTTTTTAGAAAAATTTGAATTCTTCAATAATTTCTTCCTTTGTACTCCTTTTATAAAATGTCAGTATTTTAGACTGATATTTTAATTATTTTTTCCAATTTTAATTATTTTTCTTCCATTGTATTTTTGCCCTACTTTCTGGGAAATTCCTCATTTTATCTCCTTTAAATAATTTTTTAAAAATTTCTGCTCTTACATCTTTAATTTCTAAGAGTTATTTGTTCTCTTTATCATTTCCTTCAGACACTATATATTCCGTCTATTTTCTTCTGCATTATCTCTGTTTCTCTTGAGTTGTTTCCTGGGTTTTCTTTTTCTCTGTTTTGTGTTATTTGGTTTTCATTCACAATGAAGGCATTCCTTGAAAATCTAGTAGTTCTAGACTATTTTATATATTAAATACTAAAGAACTAAAAGAACTAAAAATGTTTTTAGAAGCTTTGTGGGCTTCAGTGGGGTTTGTTCAAGGGTGCACCTCATTGTCAGTGGAGTAGTGACTTGGCCAGCTCTTCAGGATTCTTTTCTTTTGGAATAGTCAATTTCTCCAGAGAGGAATCTTTCAAATTATTGTCTATGTAATATAAATTTGGTTGCTAATATTCTGCCTGGAGTTCCAGCTGCTTATAATAATTAATGAACTTTTTGCATACTTGTTGCTTATAAAAAGTTCACTGTTAGCAAATTTATTTTTATATACATTTCAGTAACTATAAAGAGCACCAAGTTGTGATGCATATTTTAATTAATTTTCTTTTTATAATTTTCATGGTTTCTGCCTAATATTTTACATGTTTTTCTTTCTTTTAATTAAGAGTTTCCAAAGATAATAGTAGTTCTAGTAAAACAGCAGAATTTTAGAAATGAAATAAACCTATAAACCTAGGTCAGCTCTATTTATAAAACTGAAAGTTAAAAAAAATCACGGGTATCCAAAGAATCCCAGAAGGATATTTTCCCCCAGAAAGAGGGCATATATGCCATATCAAATATTCTCTAAATGGGTATTTTTTCCCCCACTGAAAACCTATTTGGAACCAACAGCAATCAAGTGTTTTAGAAACACTAACACCTACTAAGCTATGGATTTTTTAAAAATGTTAATAAAAAGATACCATCTCTTTTAAAAAAACAGAAAAGGAAAGTGTTATGCAATGGAAATGTTTAAAAAAAAAAAACTTAACTGTTAGTACATGGCAGCTCTTCCAAAAATTATTTTTTTAAACCAGTGATAAAAATGACAACTTACTATTATCACTGAACAACTAAATCCTCTTACAGTGCCTTAAATGCCCATCAGTGATGCAACTAAAAGATTTTACGAAGGCATAGCGGGAGAAAAGCAAGTAATAAAAGTAAACAAAGTGAGGCTGGGCACGGTGGCTCATGCCTGTAATTCCAGCACTTTGGGAGGCCGAGACACATGGATCACTTTAGGTCGGGAGTTCGACACCAGCCTGGCCAACCTGGTGAAACCCTGTCTCTGCTTAAGGGGGTCACCTGTGGTCCCAGCTACTCAGGAGGCTGAGGCAGCAGAATCGCTTGAAGCTGGGAGGCAGAGGTTGCAGTGAGCCATGATGGCCCCAGTGCACTCTAGCCTGGGTGATAGAGTGAGATTTCATCTCAAAAAAAAAAAAAGTAAACAAAAGTAAACAAAGTGAGAAAATCACGTTAAGTTTAGAAAATGTAGGGTCTCAGAGGGCATGGAAGATTCTGCGTCTTTCCCAAGCTTTTGGCCTTGCCCTAGATTTTTGACTCCAAAAATATTATGAAAACAGAGAGAAGTACATTTACTTTTTTTTTTTTTTTTTTTTGAGACGGAGTCTTGCTCTGCCGCCCAGGCTGGAGTGCAGTGGCCGGCTCTCAGCTCACTGCAAGCTCCGCCTCCCGGGTTCACGCCATTCTCCTGTCTCAGCCTCCTGAGTAGCTGGGACTACAGGCGCCCGCCTCGTCGCCCGGCTAGTTTTTTGTATTTTGTAGTAGAGACGGGGTTTCACCGTATTAGCCAGGATGGTCTCGATCTCCTGACCTCGTGATCCGCCCGTCTCGGCCTCCCAAAGTGCTGGGATTACAGGCTTGAGCCACCGCGCCCGGCCGAGAAGTACATTTACAACAGGAAATGCCTGTTCCTCAGTTTAGATCACTAAGGTTATTCTGTTAAGAAATTAGAAAATGTTTAGTTTCTCCTACTCAATTAAGGCAATGAATTTGTAAACAACAAATGACAAAAACGCAACTTGGTGTTTAATGTCAGCTGCAGGTAAAAAGACAGAGTCAATGATTCATCACTCACATTTAATTATCAACCAATATCTACCAAATATTTTATAGAAGGCCCATGTCCTCATGAGCACTGAATTTTTAACTGGAACTCAGGGATACTGTACCTACTACTTCCTTCCTTCTCAATTGGGGCTGAGCTTTGCCATGAAATAAGAAACTATGGATAATAACATCTATATCAGAAGGTTATTGCATTAAATGACAGTGTATGTGAGTTACTTGTCATATAGACACTTAATAAACCACGGTTCCTATCCCTTTGTTTCCTTTTAACTGTATTTACTATATCCTACTTCTATAATACTTCTCACACTTCTGTGATTGTCAATCAGTTCCTTTCACTGTGAATATCTGCAGGGTAAGAACTCTCTATTTCTCATTTCATGCATAGTACCCAGTGCATAACAGGGTCTCAAGTGAACCAATCGTATTAACAGAGCCTCACACTTTAAATGAATGATACATTGAGGGGGGCAGCATGTGGCACAATGAACAGTGTTTCACTTATAAGAAACCTGCCAGCTGAGCTCGGTGGCTCACGCCTGTAATCCCAGCACTTTGGGAGACCGAGAAGGGTGGATTACCTGAGGTCAGAAGTTCGGGACCACCCTGGCCAATGTGGTAAAACCCCATCTCTACTAAAAATACAAAAATTAGCCAGGGGTGGTGGCATGACCTGTATTCTCAGCTACCCTGGAAGCTGAGGCAGGAGAATCGCTTGAACCCGGGAGGTGGAGGTTGCAGTGAGCTGAGATCGCGCCATTGCACTCTAGCCTAGGCTACAAGAGCAAAACTCCATCTCAAAAAAGAAGGGACCCATTGACTTGAAAGGAAGTACCCAGTCATGGCAGATCCCATCACCTGTGGACTAAAGAACACTTTGGCCCTGAATAACCAATGAGATACCCATGGAGTATGTCATGGGTTTTGGGTGAGACTCGGAGACATATTGGCTTCAGGTGAGACACAGCACTTTCCCAGCTGTGGTAGCTATGATGAGAGACCCCATCTACTTGAGGAAAGCAGAGGAAAAGTAAAGAGGACTTTAAGGTCTTGCACCTTAGGTACCAGCTAGGCCACAGGGTGATAGACCATGAGGCAGGTTCTTGGGGTCCCTGATTCCAGGCCTTGGTTTTTAGATGGCATTTCTGAGTCTGCCATGGGCCAGAGGGGAGTCCACCACCCTGAAGAGTGAGTCTCAGGTCTGGCAACATTCACCATAAGCTGATTAAAGAGCCCTCGGACTTTAACTGAACATTGGTGGAAGCCTGGCAGTACTCCCCATGGGCCTGTGTTGGTGGTGGCTATGGGCTGAGGCTCCTACGCCTGTGGAAAGGAGAGGGAAGAAGGGGAAAAACTGTGACTCGTGGCTTCAGCTCAGCCACAGTACAATGGAACATCAGGTAGATTTCAAAGGTTTTTCACCCTAGTCCCTAGCACCTGGACAGCTTTTCTAGACCCATTTGGGCCTGAGGGACCTCACTACCCCGAAGGGAAAAACACAAGACTTTCTGGCATTGTCACTTGCTGACTGTAGAGTCCTAGGGCCTTCAGAAAACATAGGCGATAACCTGGTAGTGGTTATAGTGGGCCTTGGGTGAGATACAATGCTATGCTGGCTTCAGGTCTAACCCAGTGCAATCCCAATGGTGGTAACCACAGGGGCACCTGTGTCATCCCAAAGCTCCAGGCAGCTCAACATAGAGAGAATTCTGATGGTTTGGAAGAAAGTAAGGGAAGAGAACAAGTGTCTCTGCCTGGTAATCCAGAGAATTCTTCCAGATTTTATCTAAGACCACCAAGGCAGCATCTCTAGGAGTGTGTAAGAACCACAGTGTTACCGGGCTTGGGGTGCCCCTTTATGCAGGCAGTGCTTAGATCACAACACCCAAGTCCTTGAGAATTCCTGGAAAGCCTTCCCAAGAAAGACTGTTACAAAAAAGCCCAGAATGAGAAGACTACAATAAATACCTAACCGTTCAATGTCCAGACACCAAAGAATATCTACAACCATCAACACAATCCAGTAGAGGATGACCTCACCAAACAAACTAAATAGGGCACCTGGGACCACTCTTGGAGAAAGAGATACATAGTATCTTTCAGAGAGAGAATTCAAAATACCTGTTTTGAGAAAACACAAAGAAATTCAAGATAACTCGGAGAAGGAATTCAGAATTCTATCACATGAACTGAACAAAGAGATTGAAATAATTAAAAAGAATCAAGCAGAAATTCTGGATTTGAAAAATACAATTGACACACTGAAGAACATATCAATCTCTTTTAATAGTAGAATTGATCAAGCAGAAGAAAGAATTAGTGACCTTTAAGATAAACTATTTGCCGGTGAAACTCCGTCTCTACTAAAAAAATACAAAAATTTAGCCAGGCGAGGTGGCGGGCGCCTGTAGTCCCAGCTACTCGGGAGGCTGAGGCAGGAGAATGGCGTAAACCCGGGAGGCGGAGCTTGCAGTGAGCTGAGATCCTGCCACTGCACTGCACTCCAGCCTGGGTGACAGAGCGAGACTCCGTTTCAAAAAAAAAAAAAAAAGATAAACTATTTGCATAGTATTCCATGGTGTATATGTGCCACATTTTCTTAATCCAGTCTATCATTGATGGACATTTGGGTTGGTTCCAAGTCTTTGCTATTGTGAATAGTGCTGCAATAAACATAGTGTCTTTATAGCAGCATGATTTATAATCCTTTGGGTGTATACCCAGTAATGGGATGGCTGGGTCAAATGGTATTTCTAGATCTAGATCCTTGAGGAATCACCACACTGTCTTCCACAATGGTTGAACTAGTTTACAGTCCCACCAAAAGTGTAAAAGTGTTCCTATTTCTCCACATCTTCTCCAGCACCTGTTGCTTCCTGACTTTTTAATGATTGCCATTCTAAATGGCATGAGATGGTATCTCCTTGTGGGTCTGATTTGCATTTCTCTGATGACCAGTGATGATGAGCATTTTTTCATGTGTCTGTTGGCTGCATAAATGTCTTCTTTTGAGAAGTGTCCATTCATATCCTTCATCCACTTTTTGATGGGGTTGTTTGATTTTTTCTTGTAAATTTGTTTAAATTCTTTGTAGATTCTGGATATTGGCCCTTCGTCAGATGGGTAGATTGCAAAAATTTTCTCCCATTTTGTAGGCTGCCTGTTCACTCTGATGGTAGTTTCTTTAGTTGTGTAGAAGTTCTTTAGTTTAATCAGATCCATTTGTCTATTTTGGCTTTTGTTGCCATTGCTTTTGGTATTTTAGTCATGAAGTCCTTGCCCATGCCTATGTCCTGAATGGAATCATGTCCTTTGTAGGCACATGGATGAAGCTGGAAACCATCATTCTGAGCAAACTATCCCAAGGACAGAAAACAAAACACTGCACGTTCTCACTCATAGGTGGGAACTGAACAATGAGAACACTTGGACACAGGGTGGGGAACATCACACACTGGGACCTGTTGTAGGGTAGGGGAAGGGGTGAGGGATAACATTAGGAGAAATACCTAGTGTAAATGATGAGTTAATGGGTGCAGCACAGTAACATGACACATGTGTACATACGTAACAAACCTACACGTTGTGCACATGTACCCTAGAACTTAAAGTATAATAATAAAAAATAGACAAAAAAAGATAAACTATTTGAAAATACACACTCAAAGGACACAATAGAAAAAAATAACAATGAAGCACACCTAGAATATCTACAGAATAGCCTCAAAAAAGCAAAGCTATGAGTTACTGGCCTTAAAAAAAAAGTACAGAAAGAGATAAGTTTAGAAAGTTTATCCAAAGAGATAATAACAGAGAATTTCACAAACCTAGAGAAAGATATCAAAATCCAAGTACAAGAAGCTTATAGAACACCAAGCAGATTTAACCAAAAGAAGACTACCTCAAAACATTTAATAAACTCTCAAAGGTTAAGGATAAAGAAAGTACACTAAAAGCAGCAAGAGAAGAGAAAAAAATAACATACAATGGAGCTCTAATATGTCAGACAGTAAGCTCAGTGGAAACCTTATGGGCCAGGAGAGAGTGGCATGACATATGTAAACTGCTAAAGAAAAAAAAAAAAAAACAAAACTTTTATCCTGGAATAGCAAATCCAGTGAAAATATCCTTCAAACATGAGGGAGAAATACAGACATTCTCAGACAAACAAAAGCCGAAGGCCTTCATCAACACTAGACCTGTTACAAGAAGTGCTAAAGGGAGTACTTCAATCAGAAAGAAAAGGACATTAATAAGCAATAAGAAATAAACTGCAGATAACAACTCACTAGTAACAGTAAATACACAGAAAAAAAAACCCATAGAATATTACAAAACTGTAACTGTGGTGTATAAACTACTCCTATATTAAATTGAAAGATTAAAATACGAGCCAAAAGAAAATAGTAACTACTACAATTTTTGAGGACAGGCAGTATAATAAGATACAAATAGAAGCAACAAAACGTTAACTAGCTGGGGGATCAGTTGACATGTAGAGTTTTTAATCAGTTTTCTTTTAGCTTGCTTGTTTATACAAACAGTGTGAAGTTGTTAAGCTTAAAATAATGGGTTATAAGATATTGTTTGCAAGTCTCATGGTAACCTCAAATCAGAAAACATACAACAGATACACAAAAAATGAAAGCAAGACATTAAATCATACCAACAGAGAAAATCACCTTAACCAAAAGGAAGACAGGAAGGAAGGAAAGTGGGATAAGAAGACCACAAAACAACCAAAACCAAATAAGCAGTAGAAAGTCCTTAATTATCAATAATAACATTGAATGTAAATGAACTAAACTCTCCAATAACGAGACACAAAGTGGCTGAATGGACAAAGAAACAAGACCCAATGATCTGTTGCCTACAAGAAAAACACTTTACCTAAAAAGACATACAGAGACTAAAACCAAAGGAATGGAAAAAGATATTTCATCCCAATGGAAACCAAAAAAGAGTAGGAGTAGTTATAGCTCCAATAGACAAAATAGATTTCAAGACAAAACTATAAGAAGAGACAAAGAAGGTCACTATATAAGGGTCAGTTCTCCAAAAGAATATGACAATTGTAAGTATCTATGGACCCAACACTGGAAAACCCTGATATATAAAGCAAATATTATTAGAGTTAAAGAGAAAGATAAAACCCAATAGAATAATAGCTGGAGACTTCAACACCCCACTTTCAGCATTACACAGATCTTTCAGACAGAAAATCAACAAAGAAACATCAGTTTAATCTGCACTATAGAACAAATGGACCTACTAAATATTTACAGAACATTTCATCCAACAGGTGAAGAATACACATTCTTTTCCTCAGCACATGGATCATTTTCAAGAACAGACCATATATTAGGTCACAAAATAAGTCTTAAAACATTAAAAAGAACTGAAAAAATATCAAGTGTCTAACCACAATGGAATAAAACTAGAAATTAGTAACAAGGAATTTTGAATAGTATACAAGTACATGAAATTAAACAATAGGTTTCTGAATGATGAGTGGGTCAAATGAGGAAATTAAGAAGGAAATTGAAAAATATCTTATGAAAAAAGATAATAAAACTATAACATACCAAAACCTATGGGACACAGTACTAAGAGGAAAGTTTATAGACGTAAGTGCTTACATCAAAAAAGAAGAAAAACTTCATATAAACAACCTAACAATGTATCTTAAAGAACTAGAAAACCAAGAGTAAACCAAACTCAAAATTAGCAGAAAAGATGTAATAAAGATCAGAGCAGAGGCTAGACACGGGGGTTCATGCCTGTAATCCCAGCACTTTGGGAGGCCAAGGCGGGCTACAGGCCAATATCATTGATGAATATTGATGCAAAAATCCTCAGCAAAGTACTGGTAAACCAAATTCAATAACACATTAGAAAGATCATTCATCATGGCCAAGTAGGATTTATCCCTAGAATGCAAGGATGATTCAACACATGCAAATCAATCAATGTGATACATCATACCAACAGAGTAAAGGACACAAACCATATAATCATTTCCATTAATGCTGAAAAAGCATTTCACAAAATTCCACATCCCTTCATGGTAAAAACCTTCCAAAACCTGGGGATAGAGGGAACATACCTCAACATAATAAAAACCAACAGACCAACAGACCAACAACTAGTATTATACTGAATCGGGAAAAACTGAAAGCCTGTCCTCTAAGATCTAGAACATGACAAGAATGTCCACTGTCACCACAGTTATTCAACATAGTACTGGAAGTTCTAGCTAGAGCAGTCAGACAAGAGGAAGATATAAAGAGCATCAAATTGGAAAGGAAGCAGTCAAATTATCCTTGTTTACAAATGATATAATCTTACATTTGAAAAAACTAAAGACTCCACCAAAAAAACTATTAAAACTGATAAATTCAATAAAGTTGTAGACACAAAATCAACATACAAAAACCATTTTTATGGCCCGGCGCGGTGGCTCAAGCCTGTAATCCCAGCACTTTGGGAGGCTGAGACGGGCAGATTACGAGATCAGGAGATCGAGACCATCCAGGAGGTTAACATGGCGAAACCCCGTCTCTGCTACAAAATACAAAAATCTAGCCAGGCGAGGTGGCGGGCACCTGTAGTCCCAGCTACTTGGGAGGCTGAGACAGGAGAATGGCGTAAACCCAGGAGGTGGAGCTTGCAGTGAGCTGAGATCTGGCCACTGCACTCCAGCCTGGGCGACAGAGTGAGACTCCGTCTCAAAAAGAAAATGTGGCACATATACACCATGGAATACTATGCAGCCATAAAAAAGGATGAGTTTGCGTCCTTTGTAGGGACATGGATGCAGCTGGAAACCATCATTCTTAGCAAACTATCACAAGAAGAGAAAACCAAACACCGCATGTTCTCACTCATAGGTGGGAACTGAACAATGAGATCACTTGGACTCAGGAAGGGGAACATCACACACTGGGGCCTATCATGGGGAGAGGGGAGGAGGGAGGGATTGCATTGGGGAGTTATGCATGATATAAATGATGAATTGATGGGTGCTGACGAGTTGATGGGTGCAGCACACCAACATGGCATAAGTATACATATGTAACAAACCTGCACGTTATGCACATGTACCCTAGAACTTAAAGTATAATTAAAAAAAAAAAAAACCATTTTTATAACAGCAAACAATCTGAAAAAGGAATTTAAAAAGTAATCCTATTTACAATAGCTGCAAATAATACCTGCAAATTATCAAAGAAGTAAATGATCTCTACAATGAAAACTATGAAACACTTTTGAAAGAAATGAAAGAGCACACACACACAAATGGATAGATATTTCATGTCCATGCACTGGAAGAATCAATCTTTTAAAATGTCCATACTACACAAAGCAATCAACAGATTCAGTGCAATCCCTATCAAAATATCAAAGACATTCTTCACAGAAATAGGAAAACCAATCCTGAAATCTACATGACAGCACAGAAACGCAGAACACCAAAGTTACCCTAAGCAAAAAGAACAAAACTGGAGGAATCACATTATTGACTTCGAATTATATGACAGAGCTATAGTAACCAAAACGGCCAGTTACTGGCATAACAACAGACACACAGACCAGTGGAACAGAATAGAGAACCTAGAAATAAACCCACACATTTACAATGAATTTCTTTTTGACAAAGTTGCTCAGAAAATACACTGGGGAAAGGACAGTCTCTTCAATAAATGTTAGGAAACCTGATTATCCATATGCAAAAGAACCCTATCTCTCACCATACACAAATACCAAATCAAAATGGATTAAAGACTTAAATCTAAGATCCCAAATTATAAAACCACTACAAGAAAATAATGAGGAAACTTTTAAGGACATTAGCCTGGGCAAACATTTCTTGAGTAATACCATTCAAGCACAGGCAACCAAAGCAAACATGGACAAATGGGATCACATCAAGGTAAATATCTTCTGCATAGCAAAGGAAACAATGTAGAAAGTCAAGAGAAAACCCACAGAATGGGAGAAAATATTTGCAAACTACCCATCTGACAAGGGATTAATAATAAGAATCTATAAAGTTCCCAAACAACTCTAAAGGAGAAAAATCTAACAATCTTATTAAAAAATGGGAAAACATCTGAATAGACATTTCTCAAAAGATGACATACAGATAACAAACAGGTATATATAAAGGTAATCAATATCACTGATCGTCAGAGAAGTGCAAATCAAAATTATGAGGTATCTTTTCACCCCAGTTAAAAGAGCTTTTATCCAAGGCAGGCAATAACAGATGCTGGTGAGGATATGGAGAAAAGGGAACCTTCCTACACTATTGGTGGGAATATAAATTAGTACAACCACTATGGAGAATAGTTTCGAGGCTCCTCAAAAAACTAAACACTGAGCTACCATATGATCCAGCAATTCCACTATTGAGTATATACCCAAAAGAAAGGGTATCAGAATATCAAAGAGATATCTGCACTCCAATGTTTATTGCAGCACTATTTATAATAACCAAGATTTTTTTTTTCTTTTTGAGATGGAGTTGTCGCTCAGGCTGGTGTGCAGTGGTGCGATCGTGGCTCACTAGAACCTCCACCTTATGAATACAAGTGATTCTCCTGCCTCAGTCTCCTGACTAGCTGGGATTACAGGTACCTGACACAATGCCTGGCTAATTTTTGTATTTTTAGTAAAGACGAGGTTTCACCATGTTGGCCATGCTGTTCTCGAACTTCTGACCACCTCGGCCTCCCAAAATGCTGAGATTACAGGAGCACAATAGCCAAGATTTGAAAGCAACTTAAGTGTCTATCAACAGGTGAATGCATAAATAAAATGTGATACATATCCTCAATGAAGTACTATTCAGCCATAAAAAAGAATGAGATACTGTCATTTGCAACAACATGGCTGGAACGTGAAGTCACTATGTTAAGTGAAATAAGCCAGGCACAGAAAGACAAACATCACATGTTCTCACTTAACTGTGAGAGCTAAAAATTAAAACAATTGACTCAGGGAGATAGAGAGTAGAAGGATGGTTACCAGAGGTTGAGAGGGGAAGTTGTGGCAGGGGGTGGAAGAGAAGTGGGGATAGTTAATGGGTACAAAAATAGAAAGAATGAGTAAGACCTAGTATTTGCTATCATAACAGGGTAATTATAGTAAAACAAAACTAAATTCTACATTTTAAAATAACTAAAAAGGGTATAATTATATTGTTTGAAATATAAAGGATAAATGCTTGAGGTGATGGATACCTTCACTTTCCCTGATGTGATTATTATGCATTGCATGCTTATATCAAAACATCTCATGTAACCCATAAATATAGAACTACCATGTATCCACAAAAAATTAAAAATTTAAAAATGCTAAAAGGGTAATTTGCTTCTTAGAATGAATAAAAACATTTTCTCTTTATTCATCAATTTTATTTTTTCATTCATTCAATACTTATTGAGCTCCTACTATGTAGCAGCCCCATTGAACAATAGAGGTATCTTTTTCTTTTTCAAATTATGAAGCTCAAATAAAAAGAAATCAGAAAGCTGTGTATATGTACCAACCAATTTCTTCTTGTTTGAGAGCATGGTGACTCACGCCTGCAATCCTGGCACTTTGGGAGGTCAAGGAGGGAGGATAGCTTGAGCCCAGCAGTTTGAGACCTGGGCAACATGATGAAACCCCATCGATACAAAAATACAAAAATTAGGTCGCACACTTGTAATTCCCAGCTACTAGAGGCTAAGGTGGGAGTATCTCTTGAGCCGCAGTGAGGCTGCAGTGAGCCCAGATTGTGCCACTGCACTCCAGTCTGGGCAACAGAGCAAGACTCTGTTTTTTTTACGACATAAAAAGAAAGAAAGAGGCCGGGCGCGGTGGCTCAAGCCTGTAATCCCAGCACTTTGGGAGGCCGAGACGGGCGGATCACGAGGTCAGGAGATCGAGACCATCCTGGCTAACACAGTGAAACCCCGTCTCTACTAAAAAATACAAAAAAAAAAAAAACTAGCCGGGCATGGTGGCGGGCGCCTGTAGTCCCAGCTACTCGGGAGGCTGAGGCAGGAGAATGGCGTAAACCCGGGAGGCGGAGCTTGCAGTGAGCTGAGGTCCGGCCACTGCACTCCAGCCTGGGCGACACAGCGAGACTCCGTCTCAAAAAAAAAAAAAAAAAAAAAAGAAAGAAAGAAAAATAAATTAATATATCTTATCAGGGCTCCTTCTTCACTGAGATAACTACATTATATAGAATTCCTTTGTAAAACAACCAAAAAACAGTGTAATAATGAACAAATTACCTCTAAAGGGAATTAAGCAAGTCTTGGAATATTGAGTTTTATTTTCCTATTTTACTTATACCATTGTCTCTGAATTTTTAGTATGTATTTTACAATTTGGTAAGTCATAAGTCTGACATAGGTCTCACTAGACTAAAATCAACGTGTCAGCTGCATTCCTTTTGGAGGCTCTGGGGGGAAATCTATTTTCCTGCCTTTTATTTGCCTTTCCTAGTTTTTAAGGGCTTCCCAAATTCCTTGCTCATGGTTCTTTTCTTCCATCTTTAAACCAAGGGCTGAGATCTCACATGGTATCACTCTGACTCTCTCTTCTGCCTCCCTATTTTTAAAGATGTTTGTGATTACAATGGGCCCACTAGCATAATCCAGACTCATCTCCACATTTTAAGATCAACTGATTAACAGCTTTAATTCCAACTTAATTTGACTTTGCCATGTAACCTAACATATTCAGTGGTTTCAAATAACAAGACATGGGCATTTTGGAGTGTCATTATTCTGCCTACCACAGTATATTAAGGAAATCTTTAAATATTTCTGATAATGCACTGGTGAACGTACAGTGATGATCTCTCTCATCCTTTTTTATTTTTTTAACATCTGCTAGAGTAGATAAGAAATGTGTACAAAATCATATTATCAAGGAAACACTCATCCTAAAAGTGCTCCAAGTAAAAATTAGATTAAAAACTACAGAACTGAGGAAACATTTTAGCTGAAATATTTAAAGGGAAGATGGCCTATGAAACAGACCTTAGAGCATAGGTAGGATCTGTTAATAGGCAGAGACGAGTATAGAGGGTCGGGGCTTTGTGCAACTAAATGGAAGGAAAGTAGAAAAGGAAGACATTTAACAAGTACCATTGAGGTAGCATGAGAAGCACTCAACAGAAAGCAGTATGAGCGGAGAATTTCAAGCAAAAAGTGGTCAACGATTCAATTGTGGCAGAGATGAAGGAACGCAAAGCCAGAGAAGTCACTGGAGTTTTAATTAGTGTATCACTGATGATCTTCAAATAAGCATTCACAGTCAAGTGCTGGTGGCAGAAGCTAGATTGCAGCTATTTCGGAGTGGGCTGGCATCAAGTGTAAATGACTGTTTTGATAAATTTGTAGTTAAATAAAGTAAAATAGAAAGTTTGAGAGGACATACGGTTAAAGCTTTGGTAGAACACAAAGGTAACTGGACAGAAAAAGAAGGGTAAGAGTAAAAAATCAGGTCAAAGACACATGCAGTGCAAATTGTTTAGGTCTACTTTAAAAATTAGTAGAGTCTTTTCCCTCCCTAAGTACTTTGGTTTTGAGAAGTATGAATATTATGAACTATAAGACACGGTTCTTAAGTTATTAATAAACTAGAAACTTCACAACAGAAAGGCACCCCAAAAAGGTCATTTGGTCCAGTATCCTCACCCATGGAAGGGTTACATGTTAATTGCCCCTATGAAATGTTTCTCATCATCTCCCCTTTCCTTCAGACAGAACTAATCTCTCTGTGACCATAAAGCATTCTGTGTGACAGATATCCTTCTCACATAGCACTAACTACATTTGGTCATGATGATCTTCAAATCTATTTTTGATACAAAACTTTAAATCCCCATGGGCAAGAGAGACCTCACAGCGAAGGGGGTGGAACCAAACCATCCGGGGATAGCATAAAGAAGCTTGCTCTTAAAGGTGGAGGAGCAGAAAAGGAGTGATGTAATCACAGCTCACTAATCCCAGGTTTCTGTCCAGAGCTGGCCTTGATTGCATTGCAGTTTGCTTTAATTCAATGTATCCTGTAATCCATTTTTGGGTATACCACTGTTTGCTTAAAATTTCTGAATTGCAAAGTCATATGCAAATTAGTGAATAAATGAGATAATAAATTTAAGCAGATGATGGATTAATCCTAAATAAAGCTTTTAAATCACTTTGGCTGACATTAAACAGTTTGCTGAACCAAGTATTCTAAATGGCACTGTTTCTGACAAGATTATCTAATAACTATAACCTCTATATAACCCTTTTGTTTAAAATACTTTGTATAGAATCAATTAGGAATTATATAAATACCACCCACATCCTTAAAACAGAGACATGAATAGATGAAGAATCAATCTTAAAGTTATTAAAAGATATAATTTTTTAAAATTCACTTTGAGTGACATACTTTTAGAATTTAACTTCTGTCTTAAATGAAAATGACAAACAACTCACGAGTTATCTGAATTCCCTTTAACAAAAAACATGAGAACCAACTCTGTATTTTATATGTGGAACAGGCTATTCTTGTGACAGTAAATATAATAGCAAGTAATCTTAAAGATATAGATGTTTCTGAGAGATAGAGTAAATATCCTGGTCAGAATCCAAGAGACGAATCAATACTGACCATCCATTCAACATTTAATATACCTACTAATCTACTATTTCTAACCAATTATCCAATTAAGACTCCTCTAGGGTTAATTAGGGAGTGAATGAGCTATGGTCTTCACCACTGATATATTACAATAAATTATACACCTAGTAAATTATATTGCCTGAGGCAAGGGAATAGAAAAGAAAAGCATGCAAAATTATACTACTGCTTCCCCATTAACCAAATACTGCACTGGCATTCAAAGCAATCTCCTTTCAGATGGGCTTTTCACTGTATCCTTGCTTGGCTTTAACAAGCTGTCATTCCAGAAGGGACCATGAATTTCTATAGCAATTCCAAACTTTAAAGTATCAGTTTCTCAAATTGTGGTGTTAGTCCATATGCATCAAAATCTGAGGAGTTTTCAAAAGTGCAAATTCCTGGGTCCCAAAGTCCCACCAAAATAGACTCTGAGGAGTGGAGCCCAAGCATGTAAATTTAGAGCCAACATTCTCCCAAGTGATTCTCATGCATGCTAAAGTTTGCGAACCACTGCCTAAGAACAAGTTAGACCTGTAACACTTGGCAAATGCATTAGGAAGCACTAGACATATAGACGTAACCCATACTTTCTCCCTAAGGTATGGTACCTAGACCAGGAACAGTGGCATCACAAGGGAGCTTGTCAGAAATGCAGGATCTCAGGCCCATGCCAACCCTGCTTAATCAGAACTTACATTTTAGCAAGATCCCCAAGTGATTGCTATTTGCATTAAAGCCTTAAACACACTGATCGACAGCAGTTATTCTTGGATGCAGGTGTTTCTGGGGTATGATTTTACATCGGTCAAACAGCAAAGCATATTAAAGGATATTGTGGCAAACATGTGAAACACACTTTATAGTAAAATAAGCAATCGAAGCTAAGGCCCTGTTGAAATACAGACAGAAGATTCCAAATATCTTTTGGAAATTTAAAAACACTCAGGCTAATAACATGTCCATTCTACTCTTTCCAGTATTATATTAATGATAATGATGGAAGATGGAAGTTATTCAGAATACAATTGAGAAGAGACAAAAGTTCAAAAAGGTTTCATAGTAGCAATGGTTTGTGAGTTGTATTGGTCTCTAGGACCCACTTAAGATAAATAATAACCAAGAACTTATTCACTTATAAATTCAACACATTCAAAAAGTTACATTTTCCTCATGTATGAAAGCATTTGAGGTTGGGATATAGTTTTGTATTTAATAAAAAGACTTCCTGAAAAGAATTTAAAAACCAAGGCTGAATGTGGTGCCTGGTTTTTAAATAATCCCAGCACTCTGGGAGGTCAAGCCAGAGGATTAGTTGAGGTCAGGAGTTCAAGATTAGCCTGGGCAACACGGTGAGACACCATCTCTAAAAAATAAATAAATAAATAAATAAATAGCCAGGCATAGCAGTGTGCACCTATACTACTAGCTACTAAGGAGACTAAGGCAGGTAGATTGCTTGAGCCCAGGAGGTCAAGGTTACAGTGAGCTATGACTGCACCACTGCACTCTAATCTGGGCAACAGAGTGATATTCTGTCTCAACCACACCCCTCCGCTCAAAACAAATAACAACAACAACAAAAACGGGAAAAAAAGTTAAGAGACAGTTCCCTTGAATTTCTTTGAAACAAGGTGGGGTACAAATCAATCACAGAGGGGACTAAAGTTCAAAAAGATATACTTGAAAACTAGACAGGGAAAATAGAAGGTAATACGCATATCCAAGATAAATATTATTCTTTGGCAAAATATGCTGCCTCATAAATAATACTTTATGTACACATTACAAACTTATTTTTTAACCAGAGTCACATTAAAGTAATTATAAAACTTATTACTAGTTTATGACATTAGTACCACTCAGCTATGAGAACCCTATCTATATTAGCAGCCTATTTATAAAATATACTATGCAGGTTTTTATATATACTTGAAAAAATCTCTAAAGGACTGATCTCTAAAAACTCATTTAAACACTAACTGATCTCAAAGCACTTACTGGAGATCTTATTAATGTAGATACAGTAAAAACTTATTTTGTATAGAGTCAAATACAAAATAAATGTCAATATCCTCTTAAATATAATTGTACTATTTCACACATTATATAAGTGTTTCTATTGCACACTACAATGTTGCCTGATTACATTAGTTTTAAACATAAAATAGTTATCACAGCTTATGACAATGCTCTCAGAAAAGAAGATGTCCAGATGTCCAGTACTTCTCCCATCTGAGGACCTTGACTTTGAAAACAATGTTACAGAAAGCAAATACCAGAAAATTATGTGAAATAGCCATCACCTATTTGTTGACTTTGAATCAACACTAAACTGAAAATTTTCTCTACTTCCTTTCCTACTTTCTACACTAGAATAAGAAAAAAAATCAATGCTTACTTGATTGCTCAGAAGTCCTAAATGTTAAACATTGATGATTACTATATACGAACATCCTAACAGTAGCCACAACCAAGAAGAGAACAACTCCAAGATGCTAAGAAGCACAGTGGAGGTTATTTGCTTATGAAAAGCATACTGTTAGCTTGCAATGCTATCTGTTCACATACTTTAATTGTCTGGCTGCCATTTAAACATATAGATTAGCTAAGGAGCCTACCCAGTATTAACTTCCAGCATTTTATCTGATACCCAAATAATATTTAATTATAACAATCTGGCTGAGATTACATGCATAACTTTGATATCTCAGCACACTCAGTTCTGCTCCTGGGACTATGGTACACGAGCAGTACCACCCTTAGGTCTAAGAAAGAGGGGACCCTGCCACAAACCCTATGTTTCCGAGGGCCCTAGCTATCACAAATAACCCAAATTAAATTTGCTGAAGAACACACGAACGTCTTCTGTCACTGGGATCTGGCCCTCAGACCGACACTGTGTGATCTGTACCCTTGAACATCTACTCTCACAAATAACATCTTCAAGCCCCAAGGAAATGCTTCTGCATATCTCTTGCCCTACGTCCTCAAAATAAAAGGGGATCATGTGTCAGAATGCTCTCAAGGTTTGGTTTGTGCTGCTGCTGAAGACAGAGATAGATACTGCTTTGGAACTTCTGGAGGATTTGAGTGATGAAATCACTTAAGTAACAGAAAAGATTAATTAACTTGTCAAATCCTTCCTCTCAAATATCATGTATGCAATAAAGCACTGCTTAACCAAGTACCATTTCCCAATAGTGCCAAATGTCCATTTCTTTACTTTATGTTCCTTACTTTATGTGGTTGTGGAGGCACTCACAAATTAACATGGTATTTGAAAGAGTTACACATAGTGGCTGAAGAATATAATATTAAAGAATTCATAAATCTCTTGTGTTTTGTCTTTTACTTTAATAGATAATTTTGCATATATTAGAAAAAAACCTGAAATTATAGTTTAAAATTTTTTACAAATGCTTTACTTATATTTTTATAAAAATATATTCACATTTTAATGAAATATCTTAGATATTCAACTAGCCAGTAAATTGCTCCAATTTTTACTATTAAAATCTTATTAACAAAATTAATACAATTAAAATAAAAATACCATAGGCAACATTAATTTTTCAGAGCACTTGATAGTTTTACATTTAAACTTTGAATGCTAAAGGTCAGAAAATTATTATAGGTAAGATATTTTCTTACATAGAAGACTGAGAACTTTGTTGAAAAGTTATTTTTATAAAGTATCATGAATGCATGAAAAAGTGAGAATTAACTCTCACCTTTCCAAGGTCACTCTGCTAAGCTTTGTTGGAGCCAAACCCAGAATTTACATCTCCTGACTCCCACCCTAGTGTTCTTTCAACTTTTTTACAATCTTTCTAAATAATAAGTTATAATGTTATATACTGGTATAATGTTAATTATACATATAATGTTCTAATAAGTTATAATGTTCATCTAACATTGAGGATTTAGGTTTATACTTTTAATTATTGGCCTGTAGATAATTATACAGCAGAAGCAAATGGCCAAAGATCTGATCTTTTTTTTTTTTTAAAGACACGGGGTCTCAGTCTGTCACTCAGGCTGGAATGCAGTAGCACAATCATAACTCACTGCAGCCTCGAACTCCTGGGCTCAAGCATCTTCCCACCTCAGCCTCCCAAAGAGCTGGGATTAAATGTGTCAGCCACCATTCCTGGCTTGACCTGCCTTAACACGCCATAAATCCTTGCTTGGCATCCTTTCAAATTCAATAAATCTGTTTACCTACAAAAGTAGATAAGATCATCATGTTTGCCTTAATTGTTTGCCCCTAATATTAGGATATACAGCACTATAAAATATTTTCAAAAATATTGTGTACCTGGCATTGTAACAAAAAAGAAGTTTTCAAAACAAAGCACTGGATGAGTCCAAAATATTATTGTTAACTACCTTAAAAACAGTCACAATATCTGAGAAGATACAAAATAACTGCCAAAGACAGTCCAACCAATCATTCAACATATGTCAAAAGGAGAAAAACATAACACGGTAATCTTGAATACTCCAGTGCTTGCTACACCAAGTGTGGTCTGTAAACTACAGCATCAGCAGCACCTAGGAGTTTATCAGAAATGAAGAATTACAGGTCCTAACTCAGACCTACTAAATCTGAAACTGCAATTGAACAGGCTCCGAAGGTGATCTTTACTCATGTTAAAATTTAAACACCACTAGCAGGTTCATCACACCTGCTTGTATATGACATCAGCTATCACTTAAATATTTATTAATAAATGATATTTATTGACATTTAAATATTTATTGTAACATACATTACATTTAATATAATCACATATTAAAACATAATATGTTATTTCATTTACTTATCATAAGGCAGATACTACTTTCCCTGCTTTACAGATGACAGAAATAAGAATCAGAAGGCCAGGCGTAGTGGCTCACGCCTGTAATCCCAGCACTTTGGGACACAGAGGTGGGTGGATCACAGGGTTAAGAGATTGAGACCATCCTGGCCAACATGGTGAAACCCCGTCTCTACTAAAAATAAAAAAATCAGCTGGGTGTGGTGACGCACGCCTGTAGTCCCAGCTACTCGGGAGACTGAGGCAAGAGAATTGCTTGAACCCAGGAGGCGGAGGTTGCAGTGAGCTAAGATTGCGCCACTGTACTCCAGCCTGGCGACAGAGCAAGACTCCATCTCTCAAATAATAATAATAATCAGTGAGGTTCAATATTATGACCATGGTCAACAGGTAATAAGTGGTAGATCCTGGAGACAAACTGATGTCATTTCAGTTAGACACTGCTTCTTTACATACTGGCCTCATAAAAGAAAGAGCAGAGCACTGTTACTAGTCGACGTCAGGAATATTTTGAGAGGTACTGAGAAGGAAGTAAAGCTACAGTTATCATGCCATTTTCTATGGAATTCTCTTTGGTTAACCAAAATCCTCCTGTTATTTGGGTTTCATGCTGGGGAGTAGGCAATAAAGATTTTAAAAGAGCTGACAATGTAGTTGAAGAAATAAACAATCTCAGAAATTAACAAGAGAACCATTCGAAATTAAGACTTCAAGAATGCAAAATGATGCTACAAATTGAGTAATTTCCAAGGAAAGTATTGAATAAATTTATTCATTTTAATGCAGTATTTATTAACTACCTACTATATACTAGGATTACATTAAGCACTGAGGATCTAAAATTAATTTTTAAAAATAGACTGAGGTCAGGGACTCTGAGGGAGACAACGCAAACATTTATGTATAAAACAAAATGATAAGCACTATGTTTATATAAAATGTTACAGGAACAGCTACAGGAGAAAATGCGGTTAGTCAAAGAAGGTCTAGAAAAGGGTTTGTAAGGACTTGAAAGAACTAATTGATATAGATTAATTTCCTGATCACTCATTTTCTCATCTCTACTACAAGGGAGTTAGAGAGGAGAAGCAATCTCCAAGAGCTTGTAACATTCTCTGCAGGAGCTTTAGGCGTGAATGACTGCAGGACTCCTCAGCCTGCTTCAGCTCAACCTGCTCAGCAGCTCAGCTTTTACATGTTTTACATATGTGGATTCTAAACAAGATTTGGTTGGCATTAAAAGAAAGTTTGAAAACTTTTAAAATTTAACATAATGTAATTATATGCGCCAGATGATGCTTATCTCAAACCATAATTAGGAATTTGTGGTCTGCCCCAAAACTATCTTTCTATTAACCAGCAAGAGAAACCTCTAAGGTAACATCCTAAGGAAAGAAAGGACCATACGTGGTATAGGAGAGGAAAACACTGTCAGGGCATCCTGTTTTCTGGAAGCTCCTGAACCTATGCTATTTCTACTTCCCACTTCTAACTGAGACTCATCCAGTGCTCTGGGCAGTAGATGCTATACCAAAATCAAGAAAATAAGATGCTGCTTTGAAAATCTCTTTGCACCTGAAGTACAAAGTAGGAAAGCTTTGGGATTGTGCACCTGACATATGAGGAATTCTGCACACCAGCAAGGTTTACACAGATCCTATGTCATCAAGAGATGGTGCTTTCAGCAAAGACATCTTACCTCTTTGAGCTCTCAAGGTATTTATTACTAAAGATACTGTGTATATAACTCTTACTCTATAGGAGAATATAACCTAAAATTCTGTTCCACGGTTGACTTTAAAGGCATGGCAACATTTCATTGTATTCAGAGTTGTTTTTCTCTTCCTAACACTTCTCAAAAATATCCTTCTATGTGGCCAACTGAAGACAATAATTAGGGTTAAAATTTGTTTCCATTATGCATAAACTTCATTAAGAAAAACAGAGTGACATATATTTAATGTTCCTTTTCTAGTTTAAAACATTATTGTGCGAAAAACAGTTAACACTGCAGGTCTGAGACTGCTATTCTTAGAACGAAATGCTTGAAAGGTTGGCCTTTTGCTGGCATCTGGAAGCTTGAATTTCAGGAGAGTTGCCATTATTCCCTGATAAGTGTGGTTTATTGTACCTAAACTGTTGTACAAACAATGTGATTCATGCTAAACTCCTTCTGAAAGTCTGAAATTTTGGTACATTCTAGGCAAAGGGTGCCTATGTGATGGGCTCTTGATAAAAACCCTGAACTCCTAGGCTCAGGCAAGCTTCTCTGGCACATAACACTTTACCATACTTTCACAACTTGATACTGGAGTAATTAAGCTCATCCTGTGCAACTTAACTGGGAGAAGATTCGGAAGTGTGTGCCTGGTTTCCTCCAGACTTTGCTCCACGTGCCTTTTCCCTTTACTGATTTTGCTTCGTATCTTTTCACTGTAATAAATATAGCAGTGAGGACTATATGCTGAGTCCCGTTAGTCTTAGCAAATCGCCAAACCTGGGGACCTGGAAGGCAAAACTCTCAACAAAATTAGACCTAAAAAACTTTTCCCCACTTTAGGAAATACAGATAATACACGTCATCCTTTGTCTCCACATGCTGTCAGCCACTAGGTCCCATGGACTCTTCTCTTACACCACTTTCTTTCTTTTCCCACCATACCCGTCTCATTGCTGTCTTTCCTGATGCCACTCCCCTTACCACCTCAAGCGTAGATTATGACAGTGCTCTCTGTCTCAGTCTCAGTCTGCCCTAGCTGCAACGAAAACATACAGCTGGGTGTCTTAAACAACAGAAATGTATTTCTCCGTTTTGGAAGCTAGGAAGTCCAAGATCAAGGTGTTGGCTGATTCCGTTCCTGGTGAGGACTCTTCCTGGCTTGCAGACGGCTACTTTCTCTAGCATGGTGGCTTATACAGAGCATGCATTACACACTTCTCCATTGTCTCTTCACATTGCAGAGAAAGAGAGCTCTGAGGTCTCTTCCTCTTCGTATAATGGAATCAGCCCTATCCAATTAGGGCCCCACACTTATGACTCCATCTAACCTTTATCACCTCCTCACAGGCCCTGTTTTCAAATATAGTCACATTGGGGATTATGGGTTCAATATATGAACACCAGGAGAGGGGGACACACAAACATTCACCATAACAGTCTCCTATCTGGTCTGACACCTGTAATAAATTCTGTACTCTGCAGCCAGATTAAGTAAGATTCCTAAGAGAATGCAATCATTATGAGGTTCTACTGTTTCAAAGTCCACCAAGGAGGGGCCTCCAACACCTACAGTATACAGAACAACTACTTCAGAGCCAATAGCTAACATCTGAATGTGGTTTGCTTGAAGATGAAAAAATTAGAGCTATTTGTGACAGTATTTAGCTCCGATTTGGATACGTTCAATTCCTTTAAAAAACAATTTCCTAATATTAAATTCTGATAAATATTGACTTTTCTAAGATTTTGTTTAATGTGGCAAAATTTCTAATATATGAAGAGACCATTACCTTCCTAAATAAATTACTAACAGGTATACTGGGTATTCAAAAGCAAGTTGAATAGTTTTACTTTCCCTGTTGAAGGGGATGAACATTGTCTTAATACTATCACTGTATCACCAGCCTGAGTCACATCATAGGCTTGAATTAGAAAGAAATACTAATTCTTCAAAACAACTAATACACTATCAATGCAATAACCACATTCAATCAAATGGGAGCTTCAGCAAGAAAATGGGTAAGTGATAAGTATGACTGAACTCAAACACAAAAACATACAAGAATATATAAATAGAAATCATAGTAAATCCTTCCCAAAGAAATCCATGCAAAGTAGCTGAACTGCCCTTGTATTGAAACATAATCAATATCAATAAATCAAAGTTTTTTTTTTTTTTCTAAATACCTGCTATGTATAAGCCACCATGCTAGTTAGTTACCCCAGGGGGTACAAAAAAGCTTAATACATAATGTCAGTACTCTTAATTCTTGACTAATTAAATGAAACAAACACAGAGGCAAAATCCAACTTCTTAGGCTAATTTGGCTAGGGCAAAATGCCAGTCAGGCAATGGATTTAATTTATGTAAAAATTAATTGGTATGGTCTCTTCTCTAACTAAACACTGTATTTTGTTTTATTTTTGATTGTGATTTTTTTTTTCCCCCAGACAGCAAAGTCTTGCTCTGTCCACCCAGGCTGGAGTGCAATGCCTCCATCTTGGCTCGCTGTAACCTCTGTCTCCCAGGTTCAAGCTATTCTCCTGCCTCAGCCTCCCAAGTAGTTGGGACTACAGGCATCTACTACCACATCCAGCTAATTTTTGTACTTTTAGTAGAGATGGGGTTTCACCATATTGGCCAGGATGGTCTCAAACTCCTGACCTCAGCTGATCCACCCGTCTCGGCTTCCCAAAGTGCTGGGATTACAGGCCTGAGCCACTGTGCCAGGCCAAAACACTGCATTTTAGAATGCCTCTGAATTCAAGGAAGGCCAGAGATTACAACATGGATGCATGAATAAAAACTCATCATTACTTCTGGAAATTTAATTCAGTATCATCATCTTTGTATATAAAAGGTAGCATTACCACCTCTCTGATACAAACAAATTTACATAGAATGTACATATGTAAAATTACATTTTTTCTAAACTGGCTTTTGAGTGACTAGAAAGTAAGGGTTCCTGATTTAAACCCTGAAATTCAAAATCAGTTTATAGCTGATGATAGAGATGTGAGAAAAACATGGATCAATACACGGAATGATATCTATTCTGTGAGACGGGGAGATGCATTCGGTACCCTGCCAAATGCAGTAGCAGCCCTGTGCAAGCGGTAAAATATTCAAGACGGGTCATGGCTGTAGAGAGGATTTGATCATATAGTCAAGATCTCACATACAAAGAATTTTTAGGCTGAAATTCTCATAGTACCAGAGAAAGCTCTGCTCTTGTAGACCTGAAAAAAGTAGAACTTTTTTTTTTCCCCCTCCAGTCAGCTGAGTTCTGGAGTGCCTAGTTCCCCATTAGGCTTTAAAGGGGTAAAGCGTTTTTGGCAGTGACAATCACCAGTGAAGGCAGCTGAGACATTTCCTGGGATGTTGTCAGGAACTGGAACTGAGTGCAATTTTGTCTGCTTTCAGTATTGGTCTAGTGAGCAATTTTGATGTTCCTGTTTTGTTCCAGTCCAACAGCTTTTGGAAATAATGTACATTTGGTTGTAATTCAAACTGACACAATCAGTGTCTCAAGACTATTTTGGAACTTAAATGGGCAGAGAGCTTATAGTGAGGGATTCTTTCTGTAGAGTTTCCAGGATGGAACCCCTGCCAAGGGCAAAGACACTTCCAGGAAAGTTTCATACTATGATTCTCAAACTTCTGAGTGCACAGAAATCACCTGCAGAGCTTGTCACAAATTCAGAGACTCACATTCTAGATATTCTGATTTAGGGGAACTAAGGTAGTTGCTGAAAATCTGTAATTTTAATAAGCACTACCAGTGAATCTGATGTAAACTGTCCACAGTTTATACTTCCGAGAAATGTTGGATTAGTGGCTTAAAGGATTAATTCACATCAGAGAAAATACCTGATTTAATAGAAAGTAGTGACCTTGTTACCAGAAAGATACAGGCAATAATATGAAACTTTCTGATATTTGACAACCAAAATAATTTCCCTTATCAGCAATATATTCATATACAATGATATATAAGCACAAAGATTTAAACCTATTATCTGGGACTACAAATCAAAGCAAAACTTAACCCTTAGCAATTGATGACAGACAAAACACAGTAACAGCTGCATTTTTCTATTACTAGATAAAAAGACATGAACATAAATATACATAAGCATATACTTACCACAAATATAAACATTCTGTTCTTAACTTTTGTATAAAACATTCTGCTAATGGCATCTAGAAATTCAGAGGGGGAAAAAACATAAACCCTCAGAAATATTCAAGCAAAACTCTGAAATGATTACCAGTATAATCTACTCAAAAGCAAAAACATTTCCCTCATTTTTAGTATAACACTTATCTGCAAAGCCAACACAGTCTGCCCCCAAATATTTACTGAACATCTACCATGTTTGGCATCCTGCACTAGGTGGTAGAAACAGTGGGGAATGTGACAAAGTCCCTGCCCCGTGGAACTTACTGTTCTAAGCAGAAGAAACTGGAATGATTTTACAGAGAGACAGACAGACAGACAGAGACAGAGACAGAGACAGAGAGAGGTAGAGGTAGATATAGATGTAATGTCTTTGATTTCTTCTCTGGGTTTAAAATTTTTTGTCTTTAGGGATATTATGCTCAACACCAGTTTAAGAAATTAACTACTATTTGAAATTCACTGTTTCATATTACACAAAAATATCTGCCCACGGTGTCATGTGAAATGCTTAATTTTACCTCATCAATAACATTTAAATTTGAAGTGGAAAATAACTATAATTTATACTACAACACCAGCACAATCACAAAAACAAGGTAGAATGTGAATCCATTATTGAACAATGATCAGGATGAATTCTTATAATAAAGAAGAATTGTTTAATATGAAATCAGCCTATTTGTATACACGTTTTGCAAGCAAAACTCTCTTCTAGTATTTCAATATAAGCCATAACAATCCCTCCGTTATAAACTAGAGCACTAGGGCATCTCTTACATGTGGAATAATTCACATATATCATATTCACATATATCATATTTGTGTAACCATTAGACTATACAATATAAAAGAAACTTTTAAAATATAAAGTGTTATAAAGAAGTAAATAAAGTAAATAAATAAGTAAACAAAAGCAACAATTTATCTTAAATCTCAATCAAAATATTACAGATACAGCAATAATAAAATTAATTCTTTATAATATAATCCCACATATATAATTGCTATGTGGCCAGGAAACAAAACTCATAATCAGGAAGGTTTCTTCCAACCTTAAGATTTCATGATTTTATAATATTTCTAAAATGCTAACGTTTTCCTACTGAGGGAAATTTGCTGAGTTTACTCATGGATCCTCATCAATTCTCTGACTCTAGAAGTATCTTCTAGAGTCAAAAGAAAAAAATCCTTTATTAGCTTCTCTTTATTAGTTTCAGTTTAATACATGTCAGTATAATGTTAACGGCCAAATAGTAGGGGAGGCAGCATATATTAGGTAGAAAAGACATGGTTTGGTGTCAGACAAAACTGGATGCAAATTCTATAGATTCTGCCACTTAGTAAAAGTGTGATAACCAAGTTATTTAAATACTGATGCTCAATTTTCTCACCTATGAAAAGGAGTTGCTAAAAGGATTAAACATATTATATAATATGAATATATAATATATATTTATAGTACTTGTCATACAGTAGCTTTGTTATTTACTATTTATTAGTGATTACTTTTACATTTATTTAGTAGAAATGTTATTTCTCTTCCCTGGTATAGATAATTTTACTCTTTGTCTAACAAAGACTTGAGAATCATGGCTAACTGAAATACCCAGGCAATTCTCAACTTTATTTTCAGCCTCTCATGCCCATGTCTTATTTTTAACTAGGCTCAAACAAAGAAATATCAAAGAAGCTACTAGAAGATCTGGTAGTATTATTTATCTTTGAGAAATTGTAGACCCCTGAAAAGATGATAAATGACTAGAGAGAAGACAAATTTTAAGATTTCAATAAGAACATATGGATTTCAGAGATGGTAACATTGATGCTTCATCTGGTAAAACTCTAGACAGATGGCATATAAGACTTAAAAAATAAAGACGTTTTTACTGTGTCCATCCCTAAGAATAAATAGCAAAAAAACTAGCTGTGTATATATTTGTGTGTGTGCACATGCATTTAAAGAGTTTTTAGATCTAGAAAGTCCAAAATAGACTATATTTAATTTCTGTGAACCAGGAACAACAATGACTACAGCTGCTATTGCTGACATTTATTGGACTTTTCTATATGCCAGACACTGATGCGCAATTTATATATCATTATTTCACAAACCCCTAATAAAGCCAATACAATTACTAGGAAACCAATGGTCAGAGATGTTAGGTAACATGCCCAGTATTACACAGGTAACAAGTGACAGAATAAAAAATTTCAATTTGACTCTAGAGAGCAGGCTAAACCATTATGCTTCTCTCTCTCTTTCTCTTTCTTTTTTTTTTTTTTTTTTTGAGACAAAGTCTCACTCCCTCGCCCAGGCTAAAGTGCAGTGGTGCGATCTTGGCTCACTGCAGCCTCTGCCTTCCAAGTTAAAGCAATTCTCCTACCTCAGCCTCCTGAGTAGCTGGGATTACAAGGGTGTGCCACCACACCTGGCTAGTTTTTGTATTTTTAGTAGAGACGGGGTTTCACCATGTTGCCCAGGCTGGTCTCAAACTCCTGACCCTCAAGTGATCCACCTGCCTCGGCCTCCCAAAGTGCTGGGATTACAGGCGTGAGCCACCATGCCCGGCCTATGCTTCAGTCTCTTTAGCAAACATTTCATAAAATATTTTAAACAAAAGGGAAAAAATGGGAACTAGGTATTAACATGTTTAGGTAGAGTTTGAGGTAGACATATGGCCTTACTCAAAATGTGCTAATTAAATAAAGAAAAATCAATTTAGAAGAAAGCTTTTTACTAAGTTCTCCCTAGGCACTCTTCTGTTTATATCATTTTTGCTAACTTTAAAGACAACAGAGAACGTAAGCTTCCCAAATCTACTAAAAACATTAGAAAAGATCACTTTAAAGTAAAAGGAAGTGCTGAGTAAGTAAGGAATGACTGCAAAGCCCTGCAACTATGTTCAATAAACTGATTTTCCAAGTTCCAAACAGGTGAGATCTAGACCTAAAAAAGTTCACTACAAAGCTAGGGTGACCTGTTGTTGAAACAGCTGCACTAAGGGAAGTGGGGAGCTGCACTAAGGGAAGCACATTGTCCAAATATGGCAACTACTCATCCCACTGTAAGAAGAGCATACTGACAAAGAGAATACTGCGTCTAACAATAACTGCAAAAGGTCTACATTTTTGTGTCTCCTTCTTTAATAGTTCCCTCACTGATGTAGTTCAGACAGCTTCATTCATCTTCCACGTAACTAAGAAGCTCCATACTTTCCTATGTACATAGAGGACATTAGCAGATCAGAAGTCTTTCATCATAAGAATGTTAAAAGTGCTAAGTTCATTCATGTTGTGGTGGAAGGCAACCAAAATGATGAGATATTTGTAAATCAAGGTTCATGGACAAGCTGCCTCCCATCTCTATTACCTCTCTATCCTAATATCCTGTTCTATTCTTTTCATGGCATTCATCATAATCTGAAATTATCTTATTTTTTTTTACTTGCTGACATCTTAATCTAGAATACTTTTTATCTCTATTTGGATGAAGCTCTATGAGAAAAGAGTTTATCATTCCTGTTCACCATATTCCAAATACCTAAACAGTGACTTGCACATAAAACATGCTCAACAGGCTGGGCATGGTGGCTCATGCCTGTAATTCCTGCACTTTGGGAGGCCAAGGCAGGCGAATCGCCTGAGGTGAGGAGTTCGAGACCAGTCTGGCCAACATGTTGAAACTCAGAACCTACTAAAAGTACAAAAATTAGCCAGGCATGGTGGCGCACACTTGTATTCCCAGCTACCCTGGAGGCTGAGGCAGGAGAATTGCTCAAACCCGGGAGGCAGCGGTCACAGTGAGCTGAGATCACGTCATTGCAGTCCAGCCTGGGTGACAGAGCCAGACTCCGCCTCAAAAAAAAAATGCTCAATAAATATTTGCTGAATGAATTAGCAATGTGTTAAAGAAATAAAGATGCTTAAACTGAGAAGAGAAGGCAGATATAACAGTCGCTTTCATATGCCATAAGAGCTACATCATAAAGGGAGACTTATTTCTGTGTTTCCACAGAGATATGGTGGACATTTGATCCTATGTCAATAGGATCAAAAGGAAGATTTTGGGCTCATAATTAAGAAGTATCTTCTAAGTCACAGAACTTTATAATAATTGAAGAGGCTACCTTGATAGTTATGAAAGGAATTTTAGCCATGGTAGGAGGCTGTATTCCATAAGTTATCAGTTAACCAAAAGTTCCTATGATTCAAAGTACATAGAGAATATAATAAAACTACACATAAAGATTAAAAAAAATAAGGTAATCTTTCTATGGAAGAAGGGAAAAAAAGTGATCTGGTTACCCAGAGAAGGTATCTTAAAAGACAGTGAAGAACGAAGTGTACAAACTGGATTCTAAATGAAATAGTGATTAAGGTAGGAGAAAAAATCTGGATAGTCTTTTTTTTCAATTAACATTTATTAAACAGACAGGGCTATGAAGTGGAAATATAAGAAGGCAGTGGTACCAATGACATTAACAATAACAGCAACAACAAAAAGAGATGAGCAGTACAAGGAACAAGAAACGGTAATAATGCTTTCCTTTGAAATTGTTCAGGTTTCAATTTTTACGAAAAATCCAGAATAAGAAGGTTCATTGAAGGCAGCATAGTACATGTTCCTGAAAAAAAGGTACAAGGCCAGATTTGGAGAGTTCTACTTTGGAATACTTGGCAAAAGGATGATAGTTTAATCCCACAGAGTAGATGGGCTTTCTGTGAAAGTAATTAAAGAGAACAATTAATTAAGGATGGGGAGAGCATCACAAAATTATAACTCTGTGAGGATTATTTTGAAAAGTCATCCATTCATTCATTTGTCCTTGGGCAGAACTACATGAAACCCCAAAGGTTATTATCTTTCATTTTACAAATCTCCACTAAAAGGCATTCTTGAAAACCTTTCTGCAAAATATGTCCCAAATGCTAAAGGTATCTATATTAAAATCTTCCTGTATTTTAAGTGTAGTTATGGAATACAAATGGTAACATTTCTCATAGTAAATGCTATCAAATAATCATACATCAAATTATACTTTGGTTGCTTAACGGGTAAATGGAAGGACTTAAAAAAATTTATAATCCAATATGTAGTATAAGCTTAGGAAATAAATAATTCTCATCTGACAAATCCAAATATCTGGATTATATCAAATTAGATGTTATAAAATAAGCACTAACAATATATAAGTGTTCCCTTTTCTCTGCAACCTCACCAACATCTGTTATTATTACTATTTTTTTATTTTTTAGTAACAGACACTCTGACTGGTGTGAGACGGTATCTCATTGTGGTTTTGATTTGCGTTTCTCTAATGATAACTGATGTTGAGTATTTTTTCATATCTTTGCTGGCCACACATATGTCTTCTTTTGAGAAGCATCTGTTCACGTTCTCAGATGTAGGTAGAGGCCATTATCCTAAGCAAATTAACTCAGGAGCAGAAAATCAAACATCACATGCTTTCACTTACAACAGAGAACTAAACATAGGTATACATGAATATAAAGATTGGAACAACAGACACTGGGGACCACTAGAGGGAGGAGGGAAGGGGAGGAGGGTTGAAAAACTACCTATTGGGTACTATACTCACTACCTGGGTGATGGAATCATTCCTACCTCAAAGCTCAGTGTCTTGAAATTTCCCCAAGTAATAAACTTGCACATGTAGCCCCTTAACCTACAATAAAAGTTGAAAAAAAAAAAGTATATCACATTTGCAGAAGTCAAAAGTTTAATGACTATATTAGAAATGGAACAAAGGTTTCAGAAATGCTGGAAAAAGTGAGCCAACTCTAACAAGATGAAGTTGAAGGGAAATAACAATGTAAAATCAGTTTTAAAAAACAAAAACCATTGTACGTATATGGAGAAGGAATATAAATTAAGCAGGTGTAAAGGAGACATATGGATTTATTGAAAATAAACTCAATAAATTAAAGGACAAAATGTAACTACCAAAAATATGTAACTTATTTCTGGCCTGAGTAAATCGCAGAATAGTTATATAAACCAAGGGAAAACGATAGTCTCGCTCTGATCTGTTACTAGTCCCATCACACACGTAACATTTTATTCAGCTCTGAGCACCATTAAAAGCAGTATTATCAGAGCATATTCAGGGAAAAGTTGGTGATGAGTTTCAAAACCATATTTTACGAGAATGGTTCAAGACCAGGAAAAGCCTGGACAGAAACAACAGTTCTACTAAGGTATATAGAAGGTTCTTGGGTAAAACAAAAATTCTCATTCTTCCTATATAATCACAATGGGAAAAAGCCAAAAATACATTCATTTCAGCTGAATATAAATAAACATTATGGAACAAGCCTGAGCTACCCCAAAGTGCATTCACCCCCCTTTAAGACACATATTCAAGAACAGCCTATAAGTTCACTGAATGTCAATTTTGGAAGGAAAAATTCAATTAAAGTGGGAAGTTATATTAAAAGATAGGTATATTAAATCATCATTCAACTCTCCTAAAATATTCTTTTCCATAACTTCCCCAGTCGGTAACAGCAAAGCACTGGGGAAAAGAATCTTGAAGTAATCTTCAGTCCAACCACATCCTCAAGTGAGTTGGAGATGAAAGAACTACTGGAAGAGACCCAAGAAATACTGTTAACCCTAACAAATTCAATTCGGCTCAAGAAATAGATGACTTACTATATACAGAGCACTCTGTACTCAGCTCAGTAAATAATTCAGTAGCCACTATATACAAAGCACTCTGAGGAACCAGAGAGATGTAAAAGACATAATGAAGAGAAACAGTACGGACCTGCAAGCATGCTTGCTTGTTAGACAACCACACCAGGTGTGACTTTTCTAATGTGAAAGCTGATTTGCTTACCATGGTTCTACCACTATATGGGAATACATACTATTCCCATGGTTCTGCAGGTTAGGGAAATCCTAAGTATCAATACCAGGCCTGGGGTCAGCGCTTAACTACTGAAATCTTCATGTTCACAAACTCTCCAAGGACACTGGCCTCAAAATTTTCTGCTTAGGAAAATATCCTCCCCTACCTTGAAAGGCCGGTAGAGATATCACTGCAACAAAGGCAGAAGAATAGAAAAAAATTTTGAAGCCTTTCTCAAACCCATTATCTACATGGCTGTGTGGCACACACAAGATACAACGAAACAGATAATGCTGAAGATAGCAGTAATAATGGGAGAACAGTATTGACAGAATTCAGTGTTCTTAAAATAATGCATGGCCTTAAACAACAAAGCAGCAGCAGCACGAAGTAAATGGTGAGATAACAATAGTGAGAAGATTATCTGAGCTTAAAGACTTCTGGAATACATAATTTGAGACAATTTGGTTTAAAAGAGGCTCAGCAGATCCATCCTAGTTCATCCATCCGTCGATCCATCCATCCATCTACCTACCTACCCACCTACCTACCTACCTATATGTTTTAGTGTAGGGAAGAAAAAAAATTGCAAAGAAGTAAACAAATTCCCTATGGGGCTGGGAAGAAATAAGTAAAAAATCAAATTCCTTTAATTTATTTATTAATGTAGAATTGCTGCTAGCAATTTTGCAATGAATCATCATAGTTTGATACATTATTAGTGTGAAGATAAACTGGATCACTCCTTTGGGAAATCAATTTGGCAATATATATAAATAATCGTAAAATACCTTCATACTGTTTGCTTCAGTATTTCTCCCTTAAAAGTTGTAAGAAAATAATATTAAATGTGGAAAGGCCTAATTTATAAAAATGTTCATAAACAATATGCAATAATATGGAAAAATGTTTAAGTTATAAATACACACATTTAAAAATCCTTTAGAAAAAGCTCTAATCCGGCCGGGCGCGGTGGCTCAAGCCTGTAATCCCAGCACTTTGGGAGGCCAAGACGGGCGGATCACAAAGTCAGGAGATCGAGACCATCCTGGCTAACACAGTGAAACCCCGTCTCTACTAAAAAATACAAAAAACTAGCGGGGCGAGGTGGCGGGCGCCTGTAGTCCCAGCTACTCGGGAGGCTGAGGCAGGAGAATGGCGTAAACCCGGGAGGCGGAGCTTGCAGGGAGCTGAGATCCGGCCACCGCAGTCCAGCCTGGGAGACACAGCGAGACTCGGTCTCAAAAAAAAAAAAAAAAGAGGAGACACAGCGAGACTCCGTCTCAAAAAAAAAAAAAAAGAAAGAAAGAAAAAGCTCTAATCCATAGGGGGGAAATGGAAGAAAAGAAAACCAAAATCAACTGTCATTATCATCACACCTAATTATATCTGGGTAAGAGAACTATGTGTAATTTAGTCTCTTTTTATCATTTTAAACATTCCCTAAATTTCCTTTATGAGCAAATATTTCTTTGACAATTAAAAATAAAAATAACTAAAATGAATGAGGAAGAATAAAAGGAAGTTAATTATGTGGAAGGGATGAGAATTAGAAACATTTGAGATAACTTAATAGTGATTTGCTATAACTCATCCTTTTACAACATTGTCAGAAATTAAAAGGTGCCAATTATGGAAGGGCAAGCTGGTGGGTACATAAAAAAGTGGAAACAATACTTTGTCACTCAAATTATCTCTATAAGAAATCCCTGAGGTCTTCTCTTAAGACCCTTCAGTCCATTGATTGTTCTAAAAAAGGCAGAAGGACCTAATGATTCTCTGAATTCTTTCTCTCAAAATTAAACTAATGGAAACCTGACCATTTACAATCTTTTAATACACAATTTTACATAAAATTATTCTATTCATTTGTTTGGGAAAACATACAATAAACATTATTAGGGTATTCATTCTGACTGGGTTATAATGATGGCTCTACTATCTCAATGACTTTAAACAGTACTGAAAGCATAAAAGCATATACAGTCAGTCCTCCATATTCATAGGTTCAACTAACCACTGCTTGAAAATATTCAGGGGAAAAAAAATGCATGGTTGCAACTGTGTTCAACATATACAGACTTGTATATGTACTTGAAATGTATTTGTACATTTCTTGTCACTACTCCCTAAACAATACAACGAATTACATTGCATTTACATTGTATTAGATATTGTAAGTAATTCAGAGATAATTTAAAGTATACGGGAGGGTGTGTGTAGGTTATAGTATACGATTTCACAAAAAGGACTTGAGCATCTGTGGATTTTGGTATCCTTGGGATGTCCTGGAACCAATCCCACACAGACAATGACAGACAACTGTTTAAGTGTCTCCTTTATTCGAACAGACGTAGTGAACTGTATTTTCAAGAAAAACATCAAGATCGTTTATTCATTTTCTTACTGATTTACTAAACTTGAAGAAAACCAAAACTTCCCAATGGATTATTAATAGTTTAAAACAATAGTACTGCCAAGGCAAATATTATTAAATAATGTATCAAATACCTGTGATTAACTGAAACATCAAGATTTTTAAAACGGCTTAATTTTGTGTAAATATAAATCGTGGCTCATTTAAAATTGCTTTGTATTTTCATTCATTAGTTGACAATGACAAAAAACATAAAACTCCTAGCACTGCAATACATCTTAGCCAAGTGTAGGGGTATATCGATTTATCTTCTAACTTATATATTATCAAGAGCTTATTAAAAATGTCACACATTGGTGCTGAATTATAAATTCTCTTAAGTCGTATATGTTTTAGAGTTGCATGTAAATTTGGCTCTTATACAGCTAGATCTTCTGTTTTGTAGTTTTTTGTTTTACTGCCTATCAGAGTACTACAAAAAAGGCATGCTTGCTTATAAGTAAATTAACTCTTTTAGACTATGAGATTATCATTTATTGATGAGAAGTTTAACAAATGCTTCTGAAGTTTGAAGACTACATCCAATGTTAATAATTACTGACTCCATGCTTAAAGGTAAAATATGATTATGCTTTATTAGTAGTTAAGAAACTAGACACTAAGTTTGATATGCAAAGAACTTTACCTGAGACTAATTATATAATAGTAAGAACTAATTAGAAAAAGTAGATCTGTGTTTCATTTACAGACAGGTATACAATTGACAAACCACTGGAATCATAGAGGAGGAATCAATATCTAGGTTTTTACTCATATGCTAGAAATTTTCCTGATGCCTGACTGAATCAGGTTGAAATCACTCCTTCGTATGAGATCCTTTAGCAAACATAAAAGCACAACATTCTATTGCGAATAGCATACAAAAGGCATTATAATGTCTCATACCAGGGGGTCAGCAAATTTTTTTCTATAAAGGGCCAGACAGTAAATATTTAGGCTTTGTAGGACATAACATCTCCATCACAACTACTCTCTACCATTGTAGCACAAAAGCACCCATGGGTAATATATAAATGAATGAGTGCTGCTATGGTCCAGTAAATTCGTATCTACAACAGTCAGTGGACTATAATTTGTCAACTCCTATCTTGCCCTATAGTTATCCATATAAAGTCCATATAGCCCCTTGCAGTCTAAGTGCTCTTGGAGAACTGAAAATCTGTTTTACTTAGAAATTTCCTTATCTTACGTAGCATTAAGAATAGTCCCTGGCACACAGTAACAACCTGATAAATACTTAAATGAAAGAATGAGTGATTCTATTATTCAAAAAATATTAGGCCTACATCATATGATTAACTTGACTGACAGAGAAGTTAAAACCTGCCTGTCATAATAGCCTGCATATAGTGACATACACTTGTAATCACAAGACAAATATTAGGAAAACAACTCTAGAAAAAGTGGTCTAAGAAGATGCCTGAAGCCAGGCATGGTGGCTCACACCTGTAGTCCCATCACTTGAAGACCAGAGCAGCTGAATCACTTGAGTTCAGGAGTTTGAGATCAGCCTGGCCAACATGGTGAAACCCAGTCTCTACTACAAATACAAAAATCAGCTGGGTATGGTGGTGCACACCTGTAGTCCCAGCTACTTGGGAGGCTGAGGCAGGAGAATCACTTGAACCCGGGAGGTGGACACTGCAGTGAGCCAAGATCACTCCACTGCCTGGCTGACACTGGTGATCACTCTCTAGTCTGGGTGACAAAGCAAGACTCCATCTCAAAAAAAGAAAAAAAAAGATGATGCCTGAGTTGGTATAACATGTCCTATGTGTAATTCCTCAAGCTACTTCTACCCATGTTAATATTCCTGTCCTAATCTCACAGCTTATAATTTATACCTAAAGTGATGATTTTACTCTAATCAGATATAATCCACATAAAGGATATTTTCTTTTTCTTACACTGCATTCCAAAGTTATGGTGTATTTCTCCCCACAACACTTTTGTACTAATCTGAACACTGAACATTTCCTCTCCTTTCACTTTAGTAATTTCTGAAATATCCTGTGGTATCCTTTAGAACTATAACATCCAAACACATGGCTAAATACTGAAGCCAATTCATATTGTAAAATGCATTAATCCCTCTAATGCTACAATGTATTGCATAGTTCCTATGACTTTTCTGCAATCTCTCCCTCAAATTCTAGAAATTAATCTTCCTGCTTATTGGATTCACACAACTCAATGAGTTACTCTTAAGAATCCAAAACTACTATAGAACCACAATGTATGCCCTTAACATAGCATAATTGATAAATATTTACTGACCTAATTTGTTGATTTGAAATGCAAAAATATCTGGTTAATTCAGATTAAAATCCAAATTTGGACTTTGCAATGATTCATCCTGCAAACTCTTTAAATAAGTAGCATAAATTAAGTAGTTATAAAATTGTTATGGAAATTTTACATATTTAAGAAACAATGGAACTCATTTTTATTCAACTGATACACACACTAGAAACTACTTAAAGATTTCCTCTAAGGACATTTACAAGGCAATCGTGTGTTTGCCTAATTTGAGTCCCTTTAATTTTTCTGAAACTACATTTATTTCATTGAAATAAAACTGAATTATTTATTTAAAAGGTTTTATTTAATATATCACTAATTCAAACTAATCACTGATTCCATGACTGATATGTTAGATCACAAACATACAAAAGCACTATAGCCTGAAACATCAAAATCTTTTCCATCATAATGCTTGAGAAAAATCCAACCTATAGTGACTCAACAACATTGCAAATCTATTACAAAAAAAAATTCAAAACATAAAGTACATGACTATGAAATTAGTACTTTCCAAAAGTAAGTACATTAATATAATGTGATTTTGATGTCTTCATCTTTTATTATTATACTTTAAGTTCTAGGGTACATGATGTCTTCATCTTTAAGGTTATAGTTTTTAGAATACACAGCAAACACTGTTCAATTTATTCTACATATCTCAATATATTCAGTAGATGACTGCTGTGTTTTCAAAAGGAGAAGTAAATTTTTTGTTACCCTCTATAGATAAAAAACTGTTTTAAGAAATATTAAAACATCGATCAAGGCTGATAATACATCACATCAAAAATTTCTATGATATCAAAAATCACATCTCCAACATAAAGTTAATTTTAAAATAATTTTTCCTGTGTCACGAATTAAAAGAAAAAATTTCACATAGAATTTCTTCTATATCAAATAAGTAAGTCTTCATTTTCTTTTCAAGAAAGAAAGATCAGGTCATTCTATTACCAGTCATCTATAAATACATTATTCAAGAACTTTATCACAGGCAACATTATTGTCACACAAAACATGTGGTCAGTAGTATCTTTGTCAAACGACATGATCTTGTTAGGGTCACTTAAAATCTTATGTCAGATTTCCATATGTGAAATGAGATAGTGTTTACTCACAGAAACTTTTAGACTAGACCTCGTTTATAATGTCAAGAGCATTATATATTTTCAAAAGCATTATAAGCATTCCCAAATTTCAACTTGCAGTGTTTTCCAATAATTTCTTACCAATTTAGCATTCTTAATTATATAATTCCTGAAAAAGTAAATGAATAATTGTGAAGAGTTTATTTGTATAAAAATGTGCCATCCACTAATAATTATATTAAACTTCAAACTCTATCAATAACATAAGTAAACGTCTTAAAGCTATACTTTACAGAGTATGTACATAGTGTCATGTATAATCTCAGACAAAATTACTACACATATCTTGCTACAATCCACATTTTATTCAAAAATAAATTACAAAATTTTAAAGAACAGGTCGTACAACTCTGTACCTTGTTTGTGCCTTGCAATTAAAATAATTACATTTATAATATATATTTTGCCATTTTTTAACTGTCATCAACCTTATTTACAATTGCTTAAGTAGAAAATAAAATAAAACTGGGGTCAAATGTTTAAGTCAATGATAGGTATTTCTTTTGTATAAAGTATCATTTTTGGAAGTTTGCAAATTTTTACAAATTATTTTCATTTCATGAATTCTATTATTATGTACTATTTATCACTTTAAACCTTAGAATTTTAGAATCTCAAAAACTAATTTGGCTCCATTTACCATAATGAAGGTGGTGATATGTGCCTTTCGTGTTAAATATTTATCAAATATAACAGTCTCCTGCTAAATTTATTACTGTTATTTTCTTCACCTTTGTAGAAAGTCATACATAAAAGCAGAAAAAAAGTTACCCTTAAAAATTATAAATATGTTCTTTGGAGAATTCTGCCTATGTAGGAAATGCAGGTAACGTACCAGCTAGAGCCTATTTCCTAATGCAGGGCCATCTTTTTGTTGTTTAAAGATGGAAAAATGCAGACAGGTGCCATCAATGATGCATTTAAAAATCCTACTGTGGGCCTAGCGCAGTCGCTCATGCCTGCAATCCCAGCGCTTTGGGAGGCCGAGGCGGGCAGATCACGAGGTCAGGAGATCGAGACCATCCTGGCTAACAAGGTGGAACTCCATTTCTACTAAAAATACAAAACATTAGCTGGGAATGGTGGTGGGCGCCTGTAGTCCCAGCTACTCGGGAGACTGAGGCAGGAGAATGGCATGAACCCGGGAGGCAGAGCTCACAGGCAACAGAGATAGCGCCACTGCACTCCAGCCTGGGAAACAGAGCGAGAATCTTGTCTCAAAAAAAAAAAAAAGAAAATCCTAGAGTGATTGAGAACCATTTCAGATTCATCAAGTAACACCTCAAACTGTTTACATTAAAACAAAAATAAGTCAAGAACATCTCATATTGCAAGAAGAAAGTTGTCAAGTTTATTGGAAAAACCTACCTGAAATAACAAATATTACAGAACTCAGAAAAACTATATAGCCTATCTTTATAAGACAATATTGAGACATTATTGGATAGTGTTATTTGTAGGATCAACATAAGCTGTTTCGTGAAATGTTAAAATATTTTTAAAATATTCAGCATTCTTCTTCTTTTTTTCCCCTCTCCGAGAAGGAATCTCGCTCTGTCGCCAGGCTGGAGTGCAGTGGTGCAATCTCAGTTCACTGCAATCTCCACCTCCTGCGTTCAAGTGATTCTCCTGGCTCAACCTCCCAAGTATCTGGGACTACAGGTGCGCGTCACCACACCCAACTAATTTTTGTATTTTTAGCAGGGGCGGGATTTCACCATTTTGGCAGGGATGGTTTCAATCTCTTGACCTCGTGATCTGCCCACCTCGGCCTCCCAAAGTGCTGGGATTACAGGCGTGAGCCACCACGTCCAGCTTTCAGCATTCTTTTAAACCAAATATTAATTATCCTGATTATAAAAGAAATTTTACCAATGCTCATTGTAAAAATTAAAACAAAATAGTCATGAAGGAAAAACTTAATTACATCATGTTAATATTTTAAAAAACACTTTTACTACTAAAAAAAGTTATTAATATTTTAAAATACAGAGCAAGACTAACACTGAATCAAACTTCCATTTATGAGAAATAAAATGGGAACTGTTTTTTCTATTCTAGCCATTTTGTTTTCCTCAATATCTATATATTTGGTTATAGGATGTACCACTTTCTACATATCCCTCTTAATCTAAAATAAAGTTAAGTTCTGCTCAAGGAAAAGAGCATCTTTTGGAACCTACACATCAGAGTATAGCACTGACTCAGTAACACATACATGCTCCTATGCACCAAAATGGCCCTACCTGCACATACATGATACTATCCATGCTCAGAATGTTACACCAGCAGATTTCTCACATCTAAATCTTTTTTATCTACTTATTATATAACTGTATCTTTTTCACATCTAATGATTACCTTCTAGGGTGGGGAGGAAAAGAGGAAAGGTCCTTTAAGGCAACTTCATTTATCTTTAAATTCACATAATTCATGGTATCTATGGAGCAAATCAGCTTATTAATCATTGTTTCTCCCAAGAAATAGATACATGACAAAATACTTCAAATCCCATTTTAATAAATGAGGAAAATTAAAGTGCAAAGACAAATGACAAGACATCCCTGGATAATCCTTCCTATTATTACTTCCCTAATGAGAATAAAATGTTTAAGTGTATTTAGTGTAATAAAGTAAGAGGTAGGTTAACCTCTGAATCATGCCTGACTGTCTCATCTCAACATCCGCTTGCTGGATATCTTTAATCTCAAACGATGTGTTCATGGATAACCATTCCTGGGAAATGAGCTTTCAGAAATACACTTGAAATATCTGAGTTTAACCCAAAATTTGAGTTTAAATTGATTTACAAAAAGAAATGCTATCTTAGAAAACCCTAACGCTCAATGGATTATTTCTGTTTGAATTCGGATTAGTGACCTTTAAGTTGTGATGTTAATAAATATGGCACCCACAAAGATAATAAAACAGCAGCTACAGGCCAGGCACAGTGGCTCACGCCTGTAATCCCAGCACTTTGGGAGGCCGAGGTGGGCGGATCACGAGCTCAGGAAATCAAGACCATCCTGGCTAACACGGTGAAACTCCGTCTCTACTAAAAATACAAAAAATTAGCCGGGTGTAGTGGCGGGCGCCTGTAGTCCCAGCTACTCAGGAGGCTGAGGCAGGAGAATGGCGTGAACCCGGGAGGCAGAGCTTGCAGAGAGCTGAGATGGCACCACTGCCCTCCAGCCTGGGCGACAGAGCAAGACTCCGCCTCAAACAAACAAACAAAAAACAAACAAACAAAAACAGCAGCTACCATATTCTGAACATTTTTTTTGTGCCAGGTGCTGTTCTGGGCACACATACTACAAATTTCCATTTAATTCTCAAATTCAGCTGAACAGGGAGCTACAAGTCTCTGACTTAATATTTTTTAATCAATGCCAAAACTAAGGTTTTAGAGCATTTGGTATCTTACCTAAGGCCAAGCAGTTTATGAGGGCCTGGATCTCAGCCCAAGTTTCATATACTAATAGTGTAAATTATGAAGCTTTCCAACACTCTATAACTCTAGAACAGCTATGCAAATAACAGAACCCTTAGGAAAGAGAATACAGAATGCATTATTTTTGGGCTGTCTTTTACAACCAAGCCGGATAATTACCACAAAATACAATATAATGATGAGAAAAATGGTTATGCTTCCTATTCTTAAAACACATTACCTAAAAAGAGAGGTTTCAAAATAAGTATTATCTTATTATATAAACACATTAAATATGACAAAAGGAAGTTAAGTGGTTTGCCCTAGAGTTGTATATAAAAACTATAGTAAATTTAAAAACTAAACTTAGACCTTGCCTCATTCAGCCTCTTTCAGCCTATGATAAAGCTTTTCTTTTCTACGCTTCCTCTTCAAAACAATTTTTTTTCAAAAAGAAATGGATAGAGATTTCAAAAAGTTATTCAAGGGAAATAACAAAAGTAAATGAAAGTAATATTAAGAATTTCAGTTTGATTACAGACTAAATTGGTAAGTTTGAGCTTATCAGATTGCTGTTTTAATAAAAGAAACTTGTAAGACCAAAGAAAAAGATCACAAGACAAGAAAAGAACTCAAGCAAAAGACTTGTGATGAGAAAAAAAGAAATAAAAGTCAGAGAAATATTGTAGGGAAAAGGTATAGACAGAGGTACAAAAATTTAAAGGCTTTTGAAATGAAAGCAGTGTAGCCTACTGGTGAAGTAGGCAGGCTTTGGCCCAGGCCTACTGGATGGGCGGGAACCTCTGCCATTGACTAGTTAACTGATGAATAATCATTTTTCTTCGTTTCCTTATCTTTGGAGTGGGAATAATAACTATTATCTCAAAAGGCTGTAGTGAGGATTAAATGTATAACACATGTAAAACTGAACAGTAAGCCTGGCACATAATAAGGATAAAATGAAGTAAACATGGCCTCAGGCTTTCTGTACACAGAATCCACTGGGTCTTTTCTAACTATATTTATTCCTTAAAGAAATTAAGATACGATTACCAAATAATATGTACAATTTTGAAGATCTTATATGTGATATCTGAAATGTTAGCAGTACTATATTTCCTTGAACTTTATGTTTTCCTTGAACTGGTGTGAATTTAAAAGGCACATTTAAACCAAGATGCCACTGGCAAACAGGGGACAAGAATAAATATAAACCCAAGCTACAGAAGTACAAAACAATTATTTTTTGATTCCCAAAAAAGTAAACTCTTGTCCTAAGTGTTTTATTAAACTGAAGCAAAGTCTGATTTTGATATATAGAATATTGTTTTATTCTTTATTTTAAATTTTTCTTACATGTTTAAAAATATACAGGGGTTCAGAACAACCTCAATAAAATGACAACATTTCTACTAAAAGACCTTTGAAGCCAAACCACCAGGGTGCAAACATGGTTGGCTTCTAATTTGAAGAGTCATAGGCACATTTTATTAAATGCATTTCATAAAACAAAGAAATCAAAAATGCTGAGAAGAAAAATACTCAGTAGTTTGATATAAATTTTAAAATATCTTTCAGGCAAGAAACTTATGGTAAAAAAGTAATATTTAGATGTTTTACTGCTCATACCTGCTTCACTAATTCCCCAAAATGCTACTTTGCTGCATCTAAACCCCTGACAATTTATTACACAATCCCATGTACCACGCAAAAAAATAAGTTAATCTCTGCATTTGAAAACAGATCATTACAAAAGAAAATACTGTCAGCTCTTACCTGTATTTGATAATTAAGTATATTATATTCTCAGCAGCACTAAAAATGCAGCTTTGTCTAATATAAATATCTAAATAACAGTTACACAAAAGTATTTTTCTCTTAAAATAAGTTTTTGTATATACTTTTTCCAATGTTGACAACTTAAACAACATTGATCTATATATTTTGCTAAGAAAACATTAGGCACAGATAATATAATTTACATTTTCTTTGCTGTAAAAAATATAATATGTGCAAATGCATATCACACAAATGACTGACTAGTGGACACAACAGTAAGCTATCATAGACCTAACACAAAAAAGATTCATGTTTTATTTTATTTACTTATTTTTTAAAAAGGCATTCTAAGTACCCTTAAGAGTAATGCCTCACTGTTAGGTGAGTATCCTGCATCTGCATTAGAATTACTAGTGGGTTTTCTTAAAGAAAAACAAAGCTTTACTATAGCAAAAAAAGACATCACTTTTAAGCAGATGAACTAATTTAAAAGGAACCAGATAAAAATGTTTCAAAAAACCATTAAAAATATTTAATAAGCTACCAGATTGCTTTGCTGGAAGAAATACATTATTTAACACTATGGATGCTTTATACAGTAGATTCTTTCAATAGCTAAGACACTTCTAAAGTAAGGTAGCAATGGATGCAGATCAAGAAAAAGAGACCAAAAAAAAAAAAAAAAAAAAAACAGGAGACTGTTAGGAAAAGGGGGAAAAGCAAATGTCATTTCACCCAGAAGAAATAAAAATACTGTTTCTATTTGTTTGTAGCAGAAAAATTGTGCTGCAGAGAAGATTATAAAAACACAAGCAAAGGGGTTGTTTGGCAAGTAATAAAATGCAATGCTTACTGTGCATCCTCCATGAAGAGATCACTTATGGATTGTAGATTAGTGTGATTAAAGGTACACTTTGATGCAAAAGATTATACTTTGCCACATATATAATATGTAGCATTTTTCTATAAAGGGCAATTTATGTAAGTAATAACTTCCACAAAGAGTGAGAGAAACAGACAAAGTGAGAAAGACAGAGGCACGGTACAGTCAGACAGAAAGACAGAAACGCCAAGCCAAGGAGCTTGCTCATGTCCTGCAGAAGATTTGAGATATTATTTTTCATCTCAGTGCTTAATTTTTCCTATTACTGCACACAAATACTCACATGCTGTAATTATTTCATGAGATAACCCTCTATACATCCTTCCCTTTAGTTTCTTCCATGAAAAAGAAAAAAAAAGAGAAACCTTTAGTCTCATACTTCATTTTATAGTCAACTATTCAAGTAAATATTTCTCTGATGGCAAATTTCCAGATGAATCTAGAATATGATCCAAAACCACTGTCAGATTACATTTGATTTACTATGTAGCTCTCTTCAAATGGAGCAAGAATTAGCCCGTTTCCTAGGTTTGGGGTCTTGTGCTTCCTGATCCTTCACACACATACAGGATGTGCACATTGTCTCAGACAGTCTTCGGAGGCCTAGCCGGAAAACGCTGTTGGAGAGGCTGTATATTACACAGTTACAAAAACTATTACTTATTGCAAGCCAGGTTGTTAAGAAGGACAGAGTAGGATTGTCCAAGACCCGGGAGCTTTCTAGAAGAAAGTAAATTATATAGGGAAGCCACAGCATATAAAATACACTGGTTATCCTAAACAAAACCATGGCGTAGCGACGGTCAGGGCTGTGTCCAGTCTCTCTGGAAGAATCTACCTCATGGCTAGGGAATCGGGCTCTTCGGTCATTTATCTCTTTGGTGTGCTGACGGCAAATTTTGAAAATGTGGAAGTAAGTGAAGCAGACAACAAAGGCAGCAGGAGCATAAAGTAAACAAACAATAAAGCCAGTAAAATAGGCACTGGTGAGCCAAGAGGTGGCACACCATTCAAAAATGTCACCGTGGTAACCAGGTTTCCCCCAGCCAAAAAAGGAAGGCAAGAAAATTAGGCAGGAGTAGATCCAGATCAAAATAATGCAAATTCTCAGGCGACATGGGGTGACCAGTTGATTGTAGGAAAGAGGCTTGGTTATTGCAAGATAACGATCCACACTGATGCAAGCAAGACATGCCATAGAAACACTTTTTAGAACTGAGATGATATATCCAAAAACCTGGCAAGTCAATGACTCGTGGACACCTGTAGAGTAGTGGAGAAGTGAGAGAGTAGGAACCAAGCAGCTAACTCCAACGAAAAGATCAGCATATGCCATCGTCTGAATGAAATAGCTGGTAGTATAATGATGTAACAGTGGAGCACAATGAAAGACAAAGATAACTGTTAGATTCCCAGCAATGATCAGAAATGTCAGCAACACAATAACCACTGTCTCGAAGATGCAGACATCCACCACACTGTAGTGGCCAAATCCAAGTGGGCAGGAGTGATGCTCGGACACATTTACAATGCCACTGCTCATGTTCAGGATCCTCCATTCAGTCCACCTGGATTCATTCATGGCTTGGAAATTTAAAGATACCTGCAGACTTGCCCACCGCAAGCAGGTGCCCTGTCCAGCATCTGTTAAACACCGCACACGAGTGTTTCAGAACCTGCTTCAGTAGACAGTGTCAGTGCTTCTGTCACAGCTGAGAGTCCCAGAGAGTGCTCAAGTCTCTTCATCAGCCTCAGTTCAGCAGTGACACACCTCAGCTTTCGGGCGGGGGGGGGGGGGGGGGGGGGGGGTGGGGGGAAGAGAAGGGGGTAAGCTAGAAAGGAGGTGAAAAGAGGTCACTAATTAGTTTCCTTTGCCCTCAAAGAACTTTTTGCAGGCATAAGGCACTTCTAGAGAAAATAGACTTATTATCTTGCACTATGAAAAATTAAAACTGTAAAACGCAAAAAAAAAAAAATGAATTGCCAAAGGAAGAAAAGCTTCTGTGGGCTGTTCTCCAAGAGAGGCAGTTTCTTAGGGAGCAACTAGAAAGAATGAGAAAGGAAAACTCTTAAACCGTCTCAGGCTTCCTGCTTTATCTATGATGAAAAATGCATTCGTATTTTAGATTTTAAATAATTAAGACCTCAAATTTGGTTGAAAAGCTGAGAAGAAGTTCATTGTGGAAAAGAGTGTCTTTGGGCTTAGTTCAGGGATTGATGGTGGGGGGTCAAATTTATAATCTATTTCTCATTTTTCTAAAATCTAAGAAAAACAACTCTACCAAAGTTAATTTGAAGATTCATCTCTACACGGGCAGAATAGAGGTAACAGACGACAGATTGCCCTATAACTCTCACGAGAAAAAAGTATTTTCCAATAGAAAAGATAATATACAATGAATTAATGAATTAACACCTGACAAAATATAATAAACTTCTAAAGTTTTAATTCTGCATGCATTTTTAAAGCATTTAGATGAAAGCAGTTTTAGTTCATTACAGTGACTGGTGATACTAATAGCAATGTAACTTATACCTCTTCCTTTTCAAAATGAAATCATTTTTGATATTAATTTGGCATCTATAACTTAAAATAACATTTGTTATTTGATATACCACCTTCCTTATAATAGAGCATGAAAATAAAATATGTAACTCACAGCTACTTTTCACCTTTGCAACTGTACACTCATATCTCACATATATATGTAAATATAAAGTTAGACAATAATAAAACTTTCCAATACACTCTGAGCTTATTTGACCAGAAATGCTGCCATTATTTATTACTTAGGTATTTCTAATAGGCTTCATATTCTATTTTGCTATACCTTTTCTATTTTTGGTAGATGATTAACACATTAAATCATTACTTCAACTATATCTTCTGAAAGTGGAAAATTACCTTGTTTATTACATTTGCAGTTATGTAGCAGCCATATGTTAAAAAATGCCTCTTCTATTTCTGTATTCTATTTTGAGCAACTGCTCAATTAACACAGGGGCCATTAGGTAGGTTGCAAGTTAGTCTTATTTTAAAATACCTCTAAAGTATCAAGACGAGTTTAAATCCTAGAGTTTGAAATATTGCAAGGCTGGCAGGATAGAATCCATCCAAAATGCTTCCAAGGTCATTTTGATATCAGGTTAACATTTGCCAAAGTATTTTTTAAAAGTAAAGTCATTTCAGAGAGTCTCTTGTCATTCTTTGTTATCCTATCTTTTGAAGAAATAACATGCATTAGAAATAACGTTTCCTCCAGGAACAATGCAGCAGCTTAATAGAAAGCATTCTTCTGAAAGTTATTTTCTGGTGCACCACCAAGTCATTCAGGGAAGTCCTTCTTCTTTTATAATAGCCACAGGATATTTCTTCTTGTACATTCCTAGTTTCACTTATCACAAAACAGTTCTCTTGTTACAGGAATAAGGTAATGCTTCTCACCTACATTCACTCTTATCAGCTGCTAGGCTGGGCTGCTTGATTCAGAAGTCCGATTTACTGTGATGCAGTTACAAGGATGCTCTCAGTATATTCTTCACAATCTCTCAGCATCAATGCCTCCACCTGAGCCCAAGCCCTCCTCCTCCTCCTCATCCTGGGCTGATGCAGAAAAACTCACCATCAGAAAGGTGACTCGGCCCTCCTGCCCCAATCAACAGCACAGCCAATGGCTACTGCAGCTGAAACTGTCACTAGGTAACAGTTGCCAGGCACATGCAGGCTTATAGACTTACTCGGCAAGCTCCGATCAAGACTGACAAAAGAAGACAATGGAACTGACCGATCTTTATAATATATTAAGGTATTTATGAACTTCTCAAGGTATTCTCCTTAGAGCATTTGTAAAGATTATTTTGCATGGACAGGACAGAAAAAATAAACTGGCATACTCCTGTAAACGCTGTAAAGAAACTACCACAAGGTACTATGACACTAAAAAGTCAGCAGTAATCTAATGCTCATTGGCAGAAAAAACTTATTAATTATTAAAAATCTGCCAAGTCTTCATGAACTAAAGTGATTTGACTACTAATTTCTCTCTAAAATATATAGTTATATTTGAATTAACAGAAATTATAAATCATTTACTAATCTCTCCAATCCCTACCACATCCACAAAAAATTGCTGAGTTTGATGTATTTAACTGTACAAACAAATCAACAGAACTAGCACTACTGTACCAAAATCTATTCAGAGAAATAATGAAGGTCAGATATGATCTCGAAAGAGCACAGAAATTAGAATAAATAGAAACATTGCTTATCCACTTTTTATCCTAATATGAAAAAAAGGTCAAATGGTCAAAGAAATTTGTTCTAAGTGCTCGAGCTACACATACCTAAACTAGAACAATGCAAATTAAACTCAAATATTTGATGGACATTAAAAACATTTCTGATTATTTTGACTTACTACAGACAAACATTCACTATTTTAAACATACTTCTTATGGGATCAGCACTTTTCTTAAAAGTGACTTAGAACTAATTTACAAATTATTTCAGAATTAAAATACACCAGGAAAATTAAGATAAAAATGGAAGATAACTAACATTTGTTGAGTATTTTCTATATGTCAGGCATTGTGCTGTGTGCATTATATACTTCTCCTTTATAAAAATCTTAAAACTCTATGAAGTAGGTATCATCATAATCCTTTTCCAAACGAAGAAAGCAGATACTAGAGATAGTAAGTATAACTTGCCTATAATTACAGACTTGTGAAACTAGGACTGAAATAGGTTATTATTATTCTTAAGACTAAAAATTGCAAATCAAAACCACAATGAGATACCATCTCACACCAGTCAGAATGGTTATTAAAAAGTGAAAAAATTACAGATGTTTGCAAGGTGGTGGAATTAGTTCAGCCACTGTGAAATGCAGTTTGACGATTTCTCAAAAATGTAAAACAGAACTACCATTCAACCCAGAGGAATAGAAACCATTCTACCAAAAAGATACATGCAGTCATGTGTTCAATGCAGCACTATTCACAATAGCAAACATGGATCAATCTAGATGCCTATCAACAATGGACTGAATAAAGAAAACATGGTACATATACACCATGAAGTACTATGCAGCCATAAAAAGAACAAAATCATGTCCTTTGCAGAAAGACAGATGCAGCTAGAGGCCATTATCCTAAGTAAATCAACACAAAAACAGAAAACCAAATACTGCATATTCTCACTTATAAGTAGGAGCTAAACACTGAGTACATATGGACACAAAGAGGGGAATAATAGATGCAGGGCCTGACTCCACAGGAAAGGTGGAGGGAGAGAGGACTGAAAAACTACCTATTAGGTACTATGCTCACTATGCTCACTACCTGGGTGATGAAATCATTTGTATACCAAACCAGTGACACACAATTTATCCATGTAACAAACTTGTACGTGTACTCCCTGAACCATAAATAAGCAAAAATACAAGAATAAAACAAGTAAAAACCCCACTCTCTTCTTTCTTCTGATGGCTGCTGGTCAGAAAATGTCTTAGAATAATTTCAAATTTTATAAAAATGATTTCTATCATATCAAGTACCTTTTCTTACTGCAATGGAATAAAACTAAAAATCACAAGAGGAGCTTTGAAAACTGTGCAAATATATGGAAATTAAACAATATGCTCTTGAATGACCAATGGGTCAATGAAGAAATTAAGAGGAGAATTTTAAAAGTTCTTAAACAAATAAAAATGGAAACGCAGCATACCAACACCTATGAGATACAGCAAAAGCAATAATAACACAGAAACTTATAGAAATAAATGCCTAATCAAAGAAATAGAAAGACTTCAAATAAATAACCTAATGACACACCTCAAAAAACTATAAAAGTAAGAAGAAACCAACCCAATATTAGTAGAATGAAAGGAATAATAAAGAGCAGAGCAGAAGTAAATGAAATTGAGACCTAAAAAACATACAAAAGATCAAGAAAACAAAAACTTGATTTTTGAAAAAATAAACAAAATCAACAAACCCTTAGCTAGACTTAAGCAAAAAAAGAAGACCCAAATAAATAAAATCAAAGATGAAAAAAAGACATTACAATTGACTCCATGGAAATACAAAGGATCATTGGAGACTATTGTGAAAAATATATATGCCAACAAACTGGAAAACCTAGAAAAACTGGCTAAATTCCTGGACACATACATCTACCAAGATTGAACCATGAAGAAATAGAAAATCTGAACAGCCCAATAATGAGTAAAGATACTGAAGCAATAATAAAAAGTCTCCCATCAAAGACATGCCCAGAACTTGATGGCTTCACTGCTGAATTCTACCAAACACTTAAAGAAGAACTAATATCAACTCTACTCAAACTATTCTTAAAAAGTTAAGAGGAGAGAATACTTCCAAACTCATTCTATGAGGCCAGCATTATCTTGATACCAAAAGCATACATGGACACATACAACAAAGAAAATTATAGGAGACCAATATCCCTGAGGAACATAGATGCAAAAATCCTTAACAAAACACTAGCAAACCAAACAACACATTAAAAAGATATGCCATGTTCATGGATTGGAAGAATTAATATTGTTAAAAGGACAATACCACCCAAAGCAACATACAGATTTACTGCAATCCCTTTCAAAATACCAAAGACATTCAAATAAATAGAAAAAAAATAAAAAACTAAAATTTGTATGGAACTACAGAAGACCCTGAATAGCTAAAGCAATCCTGAGAAAAAAGAACAAAGCTAGAGGCATCACTCTACCTGACTCCAAATATACTACAAAGTTATAGTAACCAAAACAGCATGATATTAGCATAAAAACACACAGACCAATGGAACAGAACAGAGAACCCAGAAATAAATCTACACATTTATAGTCAACCTAAATTCAGTAAAGGCACCAAGAAACTACACTATTGAAAAGACAGTGTCTTCCATCAATGCTGCTGGAAAAACTGGATATCCACATGCAGAAAAATAAAACTAGACTCCTGTCTCTCACCATATACAAAAATCAAGTCAAAGTTGATTAAAAACTTAAAGATAAGACCTGAAACTATGCAGCTAATACAAGAAAACACTGGGGAAATGCTTCAGGACATTGGTTTTGGCAATGATTATTTGAGTAAGACCTCAAAAGCATAGGCAACAAAACAAAAATAGACAAACAGGATGATATTAAGCTAAAAAGCTTCTGCACAGCAAAGAAAATAATCAACACAGTGAACAGGCAACCTATAAAATGTGAAAATATTAGCAAACTATCCACCTGACAAGGGATTAATAATGAGAAAAAAAAACAATTAAAAAGTCCGCAAAAGATAGGAATAGATAATTTCTCACAGAAGGACAAACAAATTGCCAAGAGGTATATGAAAAATTACTCAATTTGCATCTGGCAAATGCAAATCAAAACTACAATGAGATATAGTCTCACCTAGTTAATATGGCTATTATCAAAAAGACAAAAAGTAACAAGCACTGGTGAGGATGCAGAGAAAACAGAACACTCATACACCATTGGGGGAATGTAAAACTAAAATAGTCATTATGGAAAACAATATGGAATTTCCTCAAAAATTTAAAAATAGAACTATCATATGATCCAGCAATCCCACTGCTGGGTATATATCCAAAAGAAAGGAAATCAGCAATATCAAACAGATATATGCACTACCATGTTATTATTATAACACTATTCACAATAGCCAACATATGGAAACAACCCAAGTATCCATCAAGATATGAATAGGTGGGGGGAAAAAGCAATATGTATATACAATAAAATATTATTCAACTATAAAAAATAATGAAATCCTTACATTTGCAGCAACATTATTGGAACTGGAGGACATTATGTTCAGTGAAATAAACCACGCACAGAAAGACAAACATTGAATACTCTCACTCATATGTGTGAGTTTAAAAAGTTGATCTTATCAAAGTAGTGAGTAATATGATAGTTGCCAGAGGCTGGGAAGGGTAGGGAAGAAGGAATGAAAAGAGGTTGGCTAATGGTTACAAAAATGCAGTCAAATAGAAGGAATAAGTTCTAGTGCTTGTAGTAAGGAGATTATAGTTAACAATTTACTATATACTTCAAAATAGCTGAAGAGAAGTTAGAATGTTACCAACACCGTAAGTCATAAATGTTTGAGATGATAGATGTCCCAGTTTCCCTGATTTGATCATTACACACTGTATGCACGTACCAAAATATCACATGTACCCCATATATAACTCTTATGTATCATTAATTGTAAAAATGATTTCTACTCCTTGATTCTAAAATAAAAGTTGGAAAAAAATTATTTCTAAAGAGTAGAAGGCCCTATTCTTTCCTCCATGTTGAATTGCCTTTCAGAGAAAACCATGTTACTGCCAAAATCTTTAGAGGTTTAGGTGAATATAGAATGGTAAGTGTATTTCTCATTACCAGAAATGAGATGTTTGTAAGACACATTAGAATAACAATTTTCACATGAATACTATGTTTAAGGATGAAAAGGCAATATTTAAATTTTATACAAAAGGCTAGAAAGTCCTATTTTATAGGGAAATATTTTGACTTTTAGAGATAAAAGTATTAAAATCAAATTCAGATCTAATATTCTCTAGTACAAGAAAAATAAATATTTAAAATGAAATTATATTTGATAAATATTCATGAATGTAGATAGGTCTCTCATTCCTTGTAAAGAAAAGTTAAATGCTAAGATTCACTACCAAACCACTGAAAAAGTATAGCCATTACACATATTTGAAACAGTTTTGAATCATAATATTTCTAAAATTAGGAAAATGGCAAAAAATACCATTCAGAAAATTTCACATACTAAATCCCTTTAGTTTGTTTCCAAAAAATAATCACTGGTAACTATTTGAATCTAGAAATACTGTAAATAATCCATAACTGCACAGGCTTCTAAAGGGAGATGAAAACATGAGATAAAGTTTCAGAAGCAGTGCCTTTGACCCACTAAGCCTCTCTCTTTCTTTCCACCAACTTAAAAAAAAAAAAAAAAGCTTCAGCAGCTCAAACAAAGTAGTTTTTTTCTTTTTAGCAACTGACTGTACTAGCTCCTTGTTTTTTTGTTTGTTTTTGTTTTTGTTTTTTTGAGACACAGTTTCAATCTTGTTGCCCAGGTAGGAGTACAATGGCATGATCTCGGCTCACTGCAACCTGTGCCTCCCAGGTTAAGCAATTCTCCTGCTTCAGCCTCCCAAGTAGCTGCGATTATAGGAACGCACCACCAAGACTGGCTAATTTTGTATTTTTAGTAGAGATGGGGTTTCACCATGTTGGTCAGGCTGGTCTCGAACTCCTGACCTCAAGTAATCCACCCGCCTTGGCCTCCCAAAGTGCCGGGATTACAGACATGAGACACTGCGCCCAGCTGACTAACTGTACTAGCTTCCTTACTTTTCTTCCTTTCCATACTTTTTTCCAATCGGATTATAGTATGAACACATTTATAACATGAAGCTTTACTGACAAAAGAGTACTAATATATATTTACACAGTTTCCTATATAAAGCATTCTTTGTTTTCAAATTAGGCATAATTCTTTTCATTTTCGGGGTCATTAGGTATCTTATTATTGCCATTTTTTCCCACAATCATCAACTGCCTCCTCCTGCTTTCAACTGATGAATGCTAATCAGAAAATATCTAGGCGGAATCATTATACGGAATTACTTGTAACAGCCCAAACTGTGTAGCTTTATTACATGATACTTCACAGGCATTTGATTTTTTATTTATACATTAGATATGTTTTATTCTTTTATATTTATCAATATTTCATTATTAAAACATCCAGTCAATTAAAACTACTCCTCAAAAGAACTTAAGTAGCAAAGCAAGAAAGGACCATTAGCCATCAATGGCAAATAGGATAAATAGTAGGCAATGCCTATCAAAGAGAACTATACAAGCAATATAGTACCAAAGAAAGTAAACAAATAGAGGCCGGTCAAGGTAGCTCACACCTGTAATCCCAGAACTTTGGAAGGCCAAGGTGGGCTGATCAACTTGAGGTCAGGAGTTCAAGACTAGCCTGGCCAATATGGTGAAGCCCTGTCTCTACTAAAAATACAAAAAATTAGCCAGGCATGGTGGTGCATGCCTATAATCCCAGCTACTCAGGAGGCTGAGGCATAAGAATTGCTTACAGTGAGCAGAGATAGTACCATTGTGCACTCCAGTCTGAGCAACAGAGTGAGACTGTCTCAAAAAAAAAAAGAAAAAAAAAGTATAAAGTAAACCTGTTATCCTTTAATAAATTTAAAAACGTACCAAAAGGCAAATGCATTCAAAATTTACCTATTTCCTCTACTATTTCTCCTACCTGGTAACTTTTCTCGATCTTCCCTATCATTACCCTAGCAAACCAGCATCATCTTGTGCTTAGACACCTGTAGTGTCTTCCAATGTGGCCTTTTTGAGTTGTTTGTAGTCTCTCTTCAATTCATTACTCACAAAAGAGACAAAGTATTTTTTTCCACAATGCAAACCAGATCACATTACTTCTGTTTTAAAATACTTCACTGGTTTTATATTGCCCTTATGATAAGATCCTAACAGGTGCTATAAAAACTGGTCTCCATGCATCCACCCAGTCTCATTTCTCTTCTATGTTGTTTAGGATTAACTAAACCACCTCTATCTCCCCACCAACTCATATTCCTCACCCAACAGTTGCAAATATACTTGCTATGTTTCCTACGGTCTCAGGATATTTATAACTGCTGCTTACTAAGCCATCACACTTCTTTTTATTTAATTCAGATGCAATCTTTAGGTCTCAGTTTTAATAACACTTCCTTTGGGAAATCTTCTTGAGTTCCCACAGGGAACCAGACCAGATTCAACACTTATTATGGTTTATAATTATTTACTTCATTCAGCTTTGTCTTCTTGACTAGACTACAGGTCTCATGAGGGGAGCAACATCTGCTTTGTTTGATGTTGCATCTCAAGTGCTTACACTGTGGTGCTAGACACAGAATAGGTGTTGAACAAATAAGTATTTAACAAAATTTTAATATAAAGCACATAAAATAGCTAAAAGAGTCTATCAAAGGACTGAAAAACACTAACATCCAGTCTATCTGAAGCTCAGAATGCACAAACTTCACAAGAAAAAGCTAGAAAATGTATTTCCCAATTGTGGGAGGGGGGAATTAACCTCCTAATATATTCAAATGAAGGGCAGTATTAGTCATCTATAAATCTCCCTACACTAAACTAAATATGAGTATTTCACTAGCGCTTTGAAAAGTCCTATCTAGCAAGACAATGATTAATTACTTATCATCTAAACAATGCCAAATGGTGCAAAATACAGTATCAATGCACTGTAAACGTACTATCAAATGTAGTATTAAAGCAACTTGATCTAAGTGCCAAGAATCAAACCTCTGAAGTGATACATATCACAATCTACTGATTTAGTTACCTCTCAAGGGCAGAAAACAATTTCATGTTGTCAATTTCATTTCATTATGAGACAAATTATTAGCAACTAAGAATATTTAAGAATAAGTTAATTTAGTGGCAAAAGAAAGAAAACTTCCTCAACCTGACAAAGACACTTTATGGGAAAACCTACATCTAGCATAATATTTAATGGTGAAATATTAAATCCTTTTTTCCCAAGACTAGGAAAAAGGGAAGGATATCTGCTCTTACACATCTATATACATTGTACTAGAGGTCCCAGCCAGTATAACAGGTGAGGAAAAAAAAAAAAAGCCATACAAGAAAAGGAAGATATAATTGTGCACATAAGAAATACTAAAACGTCTTTCCAAGAGCCCACTAGAATTAATGAGTAAATTTTGTCGGAACACAGGTCAATATATAAAAATCATTGCATTTCAATATACTTGCAAGAAACAGTAGGAAAAAAATTTTAAAAACAATAAATCATTTAAAAATAGCCTTGAAAAACAGAAAGGAGGTGAAAATGTAAAAAACCTCTACTCTGAAAACTATAAAATGTCATTTGAGAAAAATTAAAAGGTCCTATATAAATGGAGATATATATATACACTATGTTTTTTTTTTTTTTTTTTTTTTTTTTGACAGTCTTGTTGTGTCTCCCAGGCTGGAGAGCAGTGGCGTGATCTCGGCTCACTGCAAACTCCACCTCCTGGGTTCAAGCAATTCTCCTGCTTCAGACTGCCGAGTAGCTGGGATTATAGGTGGCCACCACCATGCCCAGCTAATTTTTGTATTTTTAGTAGAGACGAGGTTTCACCATGTTGGCCAGGCTGGTCTCAAACTCCTGAACTCAAAAGTGATCCACCTGCCTTGGCCTCCCAAAATGCTGGGATTACAGGCGTGAGCCACTGTGCCCGCCCTACTATCTTTATGGAATGGAAGAATCAATATTGTTAAGAACGTCAATTTTTCTCAAATTGATCTTTAGATTCAAGGCTATTGCAATTAAAATCCAGGCAGTTTTTTGTAGAACTGACAGGCTACTAATTCTAACACCTATATGTAAACATAAAGGATCTAGGATAGCTAAAACAATCTTGGGAAAGAGAAAAAAAAAAACAGAAAACAAAAAACAAAGTTGAAAGACAGGCACAATCTGATTTCAAGACATATTATAAAGCCTTAAGAGTTAAGATCTTGCATAAAGGATATACAAAATGATCAGTGAGAAGAAGAAAGTCTAAAAATAAACCCACACTTATATGGTCAACTGAATTTCAATTAAAAATTCTAAGACAAACCAAGGAAAAAGGAAAATTTTCTCAGTAAATGGTACTAGAAAAATTTGAATAATCTCCCGGGGAAAAATTAACTTAGACCAAGTCCTCACAACATATAGAAAAATTTAAATGAGATGGATCATAGATCTAAACAAACAAACAAAAAAACTGAAACTGCAAATATATAGCTTCTAAAGGAAAACATTCTAGAAGAAGAATATCTTCATAACTTAAGAATAGACAAAGATGAACAGGTGTAGTGGTTCACACTTACAATCCCAACACTTTGGGAGGCCTAACCAGGAGGATCACTTGAGTCCAGGAGTTCAAGACAAGCCTGGGCAACATAGCAAAACCTTGCTCATACCAAAAACAAAATTTAGCTGGGTGTGGTGGCGCACACCTGTAGTCTCAGCTACCTGCAAGCTGAGGCAAGAGGACTGCTTCAGTCCAGAGTGCTAAGCTACAGTGAGCTATGATCATGCCAACACACTCCAGCCTAGGTGACACAGCAAGACTGTGTCTCTTAAAAAATAGACAAAGACTTATGAGGATACTGGAAGCAATAACTATAAAAAAGTTTAATAAATTATACTTAAATGTTCTGCTTAGCAAAAGACATCATTAAGAAAATCAGCAAGCCGAAGACAGTATTAGCAAAACATATATCTAACAAAGCACTTGCATCCAAAATACATAACTGACACCTACAATTTGTTAATATGAATACAAATAATCCGATGAAAAATGGTGAAAAAACTGGAAGACACTTCACAAAAGAAGATATACAAATAACCATTAAGAAAATGAAAAAGTGCTCAGCATCCACAGTCATCAGGAAAAGGCAAAGTAGATGAGATACCAATATACACCCACAATGAGATACCAATATATACCCACTAGAATGGCTAAAACTAAAAGACTGACAGAACAATGTTGGTAGGGATATAGAACAACTGAAACCATACACTGTTGGTAGTAGTGTAAAATGGCTCAACTTTGAAAACTTTGACGAATAGTTTGGAATTTTCTTACAACATTTAAAAAAACTACCCTATCTCTCCCATCAATTCCATCCAATAGAAAGGAAAACACATTGTCCACAAAAGACTTGCATTAAAATGTTCACAGCAGTATGTATAAAAATGAAATAGCCAAAATCAGAAACAGCCCACACACATCCATCAACAGAGGAATGAATAAACAAACCATGATATTTCCATACAATGAAATACAGCAATGAAAATGAACAAAACTAAAGACACACATAACATGGATGAATCTTAAAACTAAAGGAAAGAAGCCATACATTGAAGAATACACATTGCATGATTTTATATGAGGTTCTGAAATGGGAAACACTAATTTTTGCTGAAAGAAATCAGAACCCTAGTTGCCTCAGCAGGGTGTGTGTGTGTGTGTGTGTGTGTGTGTGTATGCATGCACTCATGTGCACACATGTATCAGTCAAGACTGGCAAGAGGTATGAGGAAACTTTCAGGAATGAGGGAAGCATTCCGTATCTTGATACATGTGGTTACACACATGCATGCATGTCAAAGCTCATTAAAATGTAATATTTAAGACCTGTGTAAGTTATAGCTGAAGAGCCTGAAAAGGCTGTGATAGCATTTGCATGTAATCAAGTGTTCGACTTCTGTGTAAAGCCACGAAATGAGAGCCCTAAATAATTTGAGTGAATTTTGAAGCATTGCCAGGAAATTATATAGTATAATGATATTTAAAAAGAAACATACCAGAATCCTTTGTAGCAATGTGCCATAAAGAAGGAGAGCTACTAAAATGTCTAAAAGAACAGATACTGGTGGATGGAGTAAGTATATCCAGCCTGCGTGTACTTTCACACTCAATCAGCATATCTGACTCATGGCTCAGTGTTTGTACTCAAGACACAACAGCCCAGCTGCAAGTGAGACACTGAGAAAAGACATATTAAATGCCAGTTATACAACACTTTGAGACTGCCCTAGCTAGCTAAGATCTAAGACAATGGGCTAAGTAAGCAAAACCTTTGAGAGGTTCCATTATGTTTCATCAATCATAAAGAAAAATGGAGAAAAAAATACCAATTTACATGTATATTTACCACCTTCTTAGTGGCAGAAAGTCTCAAACACAAAATATGTGTTTAAAACTCAATTAATAGGTCAAAACAGTATGCAGAGCAATAAAATAAAACCATACACAGTATGATCTTTTTTCTCATATTTTCCCCTAGGTATGTTATTACCTTTAATAAACATTTATTAAGTTTGAAGACAAGGAGATACTATGACTTAGAGGAAAGAATGTAGGCTTTACAATCAGACAGACTTGGGTTGGCATGATGGCTGTACCAGTTAACTATGAGGCCTTGGGTATATCTTTCCATGTAGCTCAACTTCCATCTTTAAAATGGAGACAGTAAATACTTACCTTTAAAAGTTGGTTATGAAAACTAAAATCTTAAAAACAAAGCATGTAAAGCATACAGTGGCTATTCATTCAAAGCTCACTGATAGTAAGATAAGCATATTATTTTACCATCAGTAAGCTTTTCGTTCAATCGTTTTTCCTTCAGAAACTACATCCACAGGTAACATGCTGAGTTTTGGAAATTAATAATAACACTTTCTCTTTTCTATTGACTGCCAACTCCCTCATCATTCCTTTTTTTAAAGTACATTAAAGAAAAGAAATATCGGCCAGGCACAGTGGCTCACGCCTGTAATCCCAGCACTCTGGGAGGCCGAGGCGGGCAGATCATGAGGTCAAGAGATCGAGACCATCCTGGCCAACATGGTGAAACCCTGGCTCTACTAAAAATACAAAAATTATCTGGGCATGGAGGTGAACACCTGTAGTCTCAGCTACTTGGGAGGCTGAGGCAGGAGAATTGCTTGAACCTGGGAGACAGAGGTTGCAGTGAGCCGAGATCGCACCACTGCACTCAGCCTGGTGACAGTGAGAGACTCCTTCTCAAAAAAAAAAAAAGAAAAGAAAAGAAAGAAAAGAAAAATCATTGTCTGAACTTGACCATGCTTTTTAGGAAAACCCTGTGATTAGCAATAAAATAACACAAAAATTACCAAGCCTTAGTCTATGAAAATCTAAGGTACGTGGATCTTACATTTCCCAGATAAATGAGGGTTTTTTTAAAATTGTTTTTTAATATTATGTTTTATGCTAGTGGACTGGATAAAGAAAATGTGATACACAGACAACATGGGATAGTACATAGCCATAAAAAAATGAAATCACATCTTTTGCAGCAGAATGGATGCAACCAGAGGCTATTATCCTTAGCAAATTAATGCAAGAGTAGAAAACCAAAAACCCATGTTCTCGCTTGTAAGTAGGAACTAAACATTGGGTACTCATGGACATAAAGATAGCAACAATAGATGCTGGTAACTACTAGAGTTGGAAGGGAGGGAGGAAGGTAAGGCTTAAAAAACTATTGGTACAATGCTCACTACCTGGGTGAAGGGATCAACCATACCCCAAACCTCAGCATCATGCAGTATTCTGATATGGCAAACCTGCAGGTGTATCCCTGAATCGAAAATAAAAGTTGAAATTATTTCTTTAAAAAACAAAAAGAAAAATGATCCCAAGTTTTAAAAAAATTTTGTTTTACCTATTACATTAGGCATCTCAGTTCTTATAAGATGTATTATCTATTCCTCTGTCTTTTTAAACCAAGAATTCTGACATAATTTAATATTTGGTAGCCTAAGATCATCACTATTAACATCAATTTGAATACTGTCTTCTGATACAATCATTCCTTTGTAGCTGCTGGATTTGTTTGATTTCCATAAGAAGTAGGTACCTTAAAAATAATACTCAGCTCTCTATATTTTATGAATCTATTTGCATAGCAAACATAGCAGTAGCCCCTCCTTCCTGTTCTAATTTGCTGTGCTTATTTTCTAGAGGCTTCAGTATCAGAAACTAAGCTTATAACAACTTTTTCTCAAAGAGAGTAAATAAAGGTAACTGCTCTATGAGTAAAGTGCCATAGCTCAGGCCTAAGCTGTCAGTTATTTCTAGGTAAGTGAGGAGGTACTGTTTTAGTATGCAGCAGGTATGAAAATACACTTAAAAATAACATAGGAGAAAAGGAAATTTCAGCGTTTCTTACATCTCCCATGACTTACAACTATCCATCAATCATGATCTTTTCCTGCTTTATAAACTAACAAATCTGGAAGTTAAATTTTTTATATCATTTCATTTTTATATCAGTGAAATATGATAAAAATTAGAATTATCTCATAGAATTTGGTTCAAAACAGCTGTATCCCTTCAACTTTTGTACAGTAAAAACAGAGAGAGAAAAGTTGAACCTTAAGACATTTCCTACAAAAGTTTGTTAAAATTATATGAAAACAGAAGAGCACAAACCTATTTTAAATAATGGGTTCACATTATAGGAAAGAAATGTTGGTTCATATTCATTTTTAATTAAAATACAATTTTCTCTTATAAAAGAAAATTGCTATTTTTTAGGATATCTTATTGTTATGGCAACTGAAGTGCTAAAAATAATAAAGAAATATCAAAGTTGTTATAGCAACTAGAATTTTAAAAAGCCATGAAGTATAGAATGATCAAACCTTGGCTTGAAATGCAACATCTATGACTCAGTTTTCAAAAGAAAACTTGAAATACTCATGCTCTTGTCTTTATAAGTTGTCTCTGCAGTCCAAGTTAAAAAAAAAAAACAAAACCTTAATCATAAGAGTTGTTTTTTATATCACTTATATCTTTCATCATTCTACACATATTCAACAATGTGGCTTTGACAACCCTATATATTACTGACTTCCAAGAATAGTGGGAAATGTTGAGCACTCAATAAATGTCTGTTAAACTGAACTCTAACTATTTGGTTTGTGTGAAATTTGGATTTTCTGCTCTTCTAACTTGCTTCCATACCTCCAATCTTGAATGCTCTGCCCTAGAATACACTAAAAATGGAAAAGATTTACTTACTGCCAACATGTGGTGCCCAGATTCGTGCAATTAGAGTTCAATTAAAGTAAAATGTTAATGAAGGTCTATTGCATGCTAGGTATTGTTTGAGGTCTGGAACCCTACTCTCACAGAAAAATAAAATCAAGAAGGTGCTATAAGAAGTGGTAAGGCCTTTGAAATTTTTTTTTTTCTTTCAGACAGGGTCTGGCTCTGTCATCCAGGCAGGAGTGCAGTGGTGCGATCTTGCCTCCTCTGGGCTCGTGCAATCCTCCCACCTGAGCCTCTGGGACTACAGGCATGTACCACCTCACCCAGTTAATTTTTGTATTTTTTGTAGAGATGGAGTTTTGACATGTTGCCCAGGCTGGTCTCACCCTGAGCTCAAGCAATCTGCCTGCCTCGGCCTCCCAAGGTGCTGGAATTACAAGGGTGAGCCACTGCATGCAGCCCTTTGAAGGACTTAAGCTGAGAAGTAACACAAATTAATTTATTTTCCCCAAAGATGCCTTATTGGGAAATACAATTTTAAATTTACATGCTTTGTATCAAAAAATCAAGAAGCGTCTTTAGTTTCATATGTTCTTTGCTAATAACTAGTGACCAAAATTCAATAACAAATGTAATATATGTTGCTAACATAGCACATTTCCCCAGCATTTATAGACAAACCCGGCTGGAAATAGACCCCTATGTATGTCTCTCCATACCTTTCTGCTTTATTTATACCCTCTGTCTCCTTTGTTTCCCCCTAAATCCACTGGTGTATCCTTTTTTTTTTTTTTTTTTTTTTTTTGAGATGGAGTCTTTCTCTTGTAACCCAGGCTGGAGTGCAATGGCACCATCTCGGCTCACTGCAACCTCCGCCTCCCAGGTTGAGGCAATTCTCCTGCCTCAGCCTCCTGAGTAGCTGTGATTACAGGCTGGCTAATTTTTGTACTCTTAGTAGAGACAGGGTTTCACCATTTTGGCCAGGCTGGTCTCGAGCTCCTGACCTCGTGATCCGCCCGCCTCGGCCTCCAAAAGTGCTGGGATTACAGGCATCAGCCACCGTGCCCGGCCCTCCATTGGTTTATCTTATGAGCTAGTAAAGAAGACTTGAGAAGCTGGGCTTGGTGGGAAAGAGTGCCATGGATTTTCCTTAGACCTAGAAAGGGACTTGCTGGTTAGGGAAACCTGTTATATATATTATAGATCCTCATAACTCCGTAGAAATATAATGCCTTCAAAAAACACAAATGCCCTTCCTTTAACTATCTTATCCAGTAAAGAAGATGACTAGTGATGACCACTACTATTTTAAAGCTAGCCTAATATAACTATATTGCCTTTCATTAAAATAAATATTACTATCCTTTAGATTAATGATTTACAATACTTTGCTTTATTCTACTCCATGCTTACCTGCATCATAAAACAAAATCTTAACTGTCCTAGTTTTTAAAAAAGGAATTGCGAGCACTGAAAAAGCACCAGAAAAGGAACCTAATATAATTTTACATAGCTCTAATAGTGCTTTTTAAAAAAAAGCTCAAAAAAAAAATCTGTATTTAGCTCTCAGTATCATATTCACACTGTCAGCAGTAATTTATTTTCTGGAAGACAACCTAATTTATAACATTAGATTAATATGGAAAATAAACATTTTCATTGATTTTATAGTTTGCTTCTAATAGATTATGGTCATGAGAGTTAAGGGTATAGTTTGTATTTAATTGTATGTCTCCATATATTTAGATAACACTGAATAAAATACAGACACACAAACACACACACCCAACACTGGTGAAAAGAGGGTCTGTGAGGACTTTTTTTCTCCCATGAAATGGTTTGGCATGTTATTCAAAGTTGAAAACCCTGACACAAATAGTAAAAATGTTAAAAAAAAAATCTCTTAATAATGATTAATTACTCTGGCAATATAAGTGAAAGTGAAGGCAGCTAAGAACACTATTTAAATAAGTTGATAATAAACTAACTTAATTTTTTAGTTTACAGTGCCCATTAGGCTTTGGAAAATCTCCAACTACAAATCATTATTAACAGATAAAGAGTTACAGAGAATACAGTTAATAATAAGATTCTCATTTAAACATACATTTGCTCTTTACAAGAAAGCACTAAAGGAATGTCTTAACTGTTATGCCCTCCTCTATACTTCCCCCATTCCTCATTTCCATCCAATACACTGCACTGTCAGCTCCTAGACCTAGATAATTGCCTCACTTATCTCTGTATCACTCAGGGAGCCTAACACATAGTGCTTCAATCATAGGTACTCAGTGCATGTTTGTTGAAAGGATAATGTTTCTGTTGACTCTGCATTTCTGTCCCAAAGATCTCACAATATGTTGTAACAGACATTACTAACTTTATAAAAATGATGTATGATGAAAGATGAAATGCCAGCAGAAAGAAATGGTATGAAAACCTTCTAACTCTCAGACCAGGGATGTATTCACTAGAAGATCAATACGATCCTACTGCAGGGACCTGAAATAATTTACTAAGCAATCCAATTGACTAATCCACAAAGGTCTCAGTGTGCTTGATCATCTTCTTCACTAGGCAATGGAGCTCCTCTGATAAAATACTTCATTACTGTTATCCTCGGTGGCAAGCACAGTGCCTGGCACACAGTAGAAGGTAACAATATTTGCTAAATAAATCAGGTGGACTGATTAGTGTCCCTTTCCTGTTGAACATCAACATAAAATATTATTTTATATAGCAGGTGTCTTATCTAGAATAAACATCAGGATTCTTTTAAATTATCAGAAATTGGGGTGACTTAAAACCACCCAGAATATAAAGCTGTTTAAAAGAAAGCTAAAAATATTAAACTTTCTCATCATTCTATGTGGGGGAATAAGAAAAATGAGAAATCAAAGGAATTGACCTATATATGCCAGTACAACTTCCTTTTTCATCAGGCAGTTTCAAAGCTAAGTGGCTAAAGTGATTAGGTAGCATAGGGAGCAGCTCAGAACACTGAACCTTTGACAGAAATCCCTTTTTAAGAGACAGAAATTGGGAAAGTAAAGAATAAATATATTAGGCTGTTTCTAAGGCATGCTTAAGAGAGAAATGAATGCTGCTAAACTGGCAGAAACCCAGTAAGAAATATCTCTATTGAGAAGGAGTCAAAATCAAAACAAGAAAATTTGATTAAAAACTGAATTAAAAGATTGAAGTTGGGATCAGCAATCATCTTGGGTAATTTCTGGCCCACTAAGCAGCACAATGCAATAATGTTTATAAACTACAGACTTTAGAAGTAAAATCAATGTTCACACATACACACACACACACACAAACACAAACACATAGAGGTTTATGTTAAACAGAGGTTTCATAGAGGTTTATATTACAGAGGTTAAATGTTACTGTTAATCTAACATTAACATCTCTACCATGGCAGCTTCAAACCAGCAATGCTCTAGATTTTTTTAGTGATGACCATAACACAGGCTAAAGCTTTGATAAGTGTGGCTCTGCAACATAGACCCATATTACATATTGTTATGATTCACTGATCTTCCCATTCACTTTCTGTTACGTATCTGTACTTTCAGATGCTGACATAACTAAGTACACACACAGCATAAAATAGAAAATGACTCAAAGCAATACTTATTCAAATAGTAAAGCTTTTTTTGAATAAATATAATTTTTTTCAGAGAAAAATACGACGGGTTAAAAGTAGATTCTCATAGGATCAAAATGTACTAATAAAATGGTAAACTGGGTATTTAAAAATCAGAACACTAACACCAAGTAACTTGTAGTCAACATTTACTCCAGGAAAAAAGTGCTCATAAAATTTTATTCACTATCCAATATTCTGATGTTGCTTATAAGATAGATTGACTTCTAGTCCTTTTCTTCTTTCATTATATATAAAGTATTTCCAGTGCTATGCTTTTTGAATAATATCAAGATCTTGGGGTCTCAACTCCCCAGTATTTTATCAGTTTTCATAGCGCAAAGACATATATTAAGACGTATTTGTAACAGAAAAGTTTTGGAAAATTTTAGGAAACCATTTATTTAATATCTATATTATGTTTTTATACTTGTAGACTTGATAGCCTTAATAGTTTAAATGCTTACATATGCAAATATTATCAGGCTACCAAAAGACAGCTTCAGAAATGTGAGAGAATCTAGTTATAGTAATGAGTTGAAATGACATTTTCCTTAATAACTCCTTTTATAAATGTACCGCCCAAGCTGAATGTCATTATGGGACTATTTATAATTTAAATCTTTCTGTCAAGATAATTTTATGTCCTGACATGGTACTGAGTAGGCTGGAAACAGCTGTATGCCCTGAAGGGAAACAAAATTATTGGTGGTGTTCAAGTGTAAAGGTATTAAATAGGCAGTATTTCCTACAGAATTTTATGAGAACAATGATGATTGATTGTAACACAGCAAAATTATATCACTCAAGTAATTACAACGATGATATTCAACAAATAACTTTTCCCTCTAAATAGAAGAAACTTATTTATAAATATAGTTCAAATGCTTTGAACTTCCTAATAAATTAGATGTATGGTGGTTACAACTAACATTTGTTTATATGTGTACGAAATGGGTGTTTAAAAAGTTTTGGAAATTTTTGGAATAACCATTTACCCAAAATCGCTGGAATGTCTTTATATCTGTAAATTTTAACTTTACATAAAAAATGGTTTTAACCAACATAAACAGAGTTAAAAGAAACTTCAATTATTAAGTAACACAGGCATACACTGTATTCATGGAAAATACGTCTAAACTTCATCATTAATAAAAGATAACAGACAAGACAGTGAAACTAAGGTGTTTGTTTCTGTCTTGTTTTACTTATCCGGTTTTAGAAAACTCTGTTAGTATAAAGACCATTAAGTTATGTCTAATTTGTTCCTTACATTTTGGGGGATTTCATGAGAATCTAAGTTTGTGACAAATTCTAAATTCACTTGTTGCAAATATTCTTCATGTCTTAGCCAAACACTACTGGAAATAACAGAAGTAAGTTCTAATCCACTTATTCACTGGATGACAGGGAGAAACTCATGACTTCTCCCAGTCCTAAATGCCTATCTGTCTAATTTTTTAAAATGACACGCTTACCACCTGAAGCATGCAATAGCAGGATTAGATGTCTTTAAGTTCTTGAGAGCTCTGAAATGTTTACATTCAAAAGAGTGCCTGTTAAGATGTACAGATACCATAAATGTAGGCTGAGACACAAAGACTGTATACATAATAGTTACAGAAAACTACTGGTAAAGCATAACATCCTACACTATCTGTTGGTTATACAGGTCAAACCCACTTACAGTAAGTGCTACAACAAATTCCAATGAAAAACCTCGGCATGACCAAAAGATTCCCAATGCTGTAGTTTATGATCTACACATCTCAAATAGTATTTGTTATATAATGATGTTCTATACCAACCAAAACCAGCAACAAAATAAAATGTAGAAAATCCTATTATTTGGTTGTTCTGACCAATAACGACAGTTTAACCCATTCTGCTCTAAATGCTTAATGATAATCTTATTGTCGGCTTATTTTTAATTCCACAAAAATTTGGATCCAATTGTATATTACAATCTTGTAATAGTAATAATGCCAATAAAGTGTTAATCATGTGCACAAATAAAATATGAATTTGTGTCATGAATGATGTGATATACAAGTCAATTAAATGTGTTAAATTCAGCTTCAATCTTTCTCCGGAAAAAAAAGAATAAAGATGTTAACAACTAAAATTTATTCCTGTTTTTCATAGTAGCAATAAGACAATTCAGAAAGTGTGTGATTTCCAGGTGATTACTACATTGCATGTGGTTAAAATTACTCAGCACCTTCTTACAGCACCTTTTCAATTTCTATAAAGAAAACAAAAAGCCAACTGCTGCCCAACTTTGTTTTAAAATATGGTTATTGTTAGAGGTCCTAATTAAAGTTTGAAATATATATGACAAAAATGTTTCTAAAAACCAATGCAATGTGTATTTTTATCGTATTATCAAAAAGCATTTAATAACTACAGAAATACAGAAATGACTTACATTCGAGGGAAGAAATAAAAGTCTGCATTTCACTAATTTTGAACATCACACTGAGAACAGAAAAGTAGCAAGACTTAAAGCTATTAGCCAATATCTCTACTTAACCTAAAGGCACGAAGTCTGAGAATAAGGCACATAAAGGTTGATATTGTCATACCACAGTATGTCTTATTTTAGGTCAACACGACTGAAGACAGGAATTTTATAACTCTTCCTTGGCAGTGGGTCAGAAAAAAAGAAGATACATCCTATATTCTAGGTAGGCCATAAAAACCATAGACACATACTTTCCTTCATCATTCAGTAAACTTCTTTCTTGAAAGTCTAGTGTATGCTATGCTTTCTTTGTGATCTCCTTTGGTCTTGGTCAACTTCTTGGCCTTTATACCACTCTTACAAACTGTGGTAATTTTTCCTTTAGAAACAAGGGGCCTAACTTGTCAGATCATTTGCCTCTGGCCTACATATCCCAAAATAATTTTTTTCTCTGTTTCTAAAAACAGAGAAAATTTGGTTCCAAACAGATGTCATATATAAATCAAAAGTAAAATGAACATTAAATCTATCTTCTGTACTTAAATTACCTACAGAAGTTGTTGTTCCAAAATTAGATTTGAGGGTTTGGCAGAAGATAGAATATAGCTTTTACAGAATAGCATTCCCTATAAGAAAGGGAGGAAAGAAGGGAGGGAGAAAGGGAGCTAGGAAGGAGCAAAAAAGAAACCTTCAAAAGACCTCCAAAAGGGTTTATAAAAATTGGTTAAATATAAATATTTATAATGTGTTTTCATCCCAAGGCATATTACTTAGCATTTAAATAGCCCTTTTGGCCCAGAAGTCTTTTAATTTTTTTTATTAGTTGATTCATAATTCAAAATACAGGTATATGGCATTTTGGAAATATTATGCAGTTCATTTTGAGATTAGAGATAAGGCAGTTTTACTCATAGTACATTTTCCAGAAGAGAAAAAAGAAGCAAAAGTCCAAAGGACATCAGATATTGCCCAAAGATATTTTTTACATTCATTATTTGTTGATTCAACAAAGTGTTGAGTGCTTCCTACATCAGATGCAATCTAAAGACACAAAGTAAAAATATTGGTGAGCTGATAATAAATGTATATTGTATATTGTTGAATTCATCTCTAAACAACAAAAAATAGTGCAATATTAAAAAAATGGACACAGAATTTAGAGTTAGAGATTTGGGCTATAGCTTTAGATCTTACATTATTACTTAAGTAACCCATACAAATAGTATTTTGTACCTTGAGATTTTTTTCATTTCAAAAAAGGGAAATACACCGACGATATTGCTTATATCAGATGGCTACCTGAAAGGTTAAATGAGATTATATTTATGAAACATTTTGGGAAAAAAATTATAAAGTGTGCTAAAAAATGTCACTATTCACTATTTTTAGCTATAATGGTTCAAGAAAAAAAAATCTTTTTTTTTTTTTTAGACAGAATCTCACTCTATCACCCAAGCTAGAGCGCGGTGGCTTGATCTCGGCTCACTGCAACCTCCACCTCCCAGGTTCAAGCGATTCTCGTGCCTCAGTCTCCCAAGTAGCTGGGATTACAGATGTGTGCCATTACATCAGCTAATTTTTGTATTTTTAGTAGAGACAGGGTTTCACCATGTTGGCCAAGCTGGTCTCAAACTTCTGACCTCAGGTGATCTGCCCTCCTCGGTCTCCCAAAGTGCTGGGATTACAGGCATTAGCCACCACGTCCAGCCAGAGAAAAAAAAATCTTAAACTAGATTTTAATCAGAGAAGAATGGTTATCCGACTGATTTAAGATTAATTCATATAACTTCTCTTGGGCCTGTACCTGCATATCAATAAAAGGGGATAGAATTATTAATGGCCTAACTAATAAGGCTTTTATAAGGATAAAATCAGAAAGTATTTGGAAATAACCTTATAAACTATAAATGTCTGTGAAATATAAATGAGTATTCTTATTATTATAAATTGTATTTTCTATTCCTAAAAACTGTTTTTGGAAGTTGGTGGAATGTTTTAAAAAAACTACTTAAATCTTGATGATCCCTATTAATCAAGCACAGGCAGCCTAGATACAAGACAATTCTTACCCAATAAGCAGAGAAGAATTTCTGGATTGCTTCACATATAATATATATAAAATAGAAGAAACCACAGAATCAGTGCAAAATGAAAATACAGGGCCCTTGTTCAAAAGTCATTAAGCATATAAAGACAGCAATAGCAGAACATTTAATGAAACACAAGATCTTTCTAAGTACGGGTCCCTATGCAATCGCATAGGTCACATGCCTATGAAACAAATCCTGGAATGATAATAAACTTTCACCAGAGGCTGGGCGTGTTAGCTCACACCTGTAATCCCAGCACTCTGAGAAGCTGAGGCAGGCAGATCACCTGAGGTCAGGAGTGTGAGACAACCCTGGCCAACATAGCGAAACCCTGTCTCTACTAAAAATACAAAATTAGCCGGGCGTGGTGGCACACACCTGTAATCCCAGCTACTCAGGAGGTTGAGGCAGGAGAATTGCTTGAACCCGGGATGCAGAGTTTGCAGTGAGCCAAGATCGTGCCACCACACTCCAGCCTGGGCAACAGAGAGAGACTCCGTCTCAAAAACAAAAACAAACAAACAAAAATCACAAACTTGCATCAGAAAGTATGAAGGCCAGAGGGCAGCGGAACGTTTTCAAAATGCTGAACGCAAAAACTGTCAACCCAGTAGTCCAGTGAAAACACCCTGCAAGAATAAAGAATAAGGCAAAACAGAGACATGTTCAAATAAAGGAAAACTAAGAGAAGTTTTCACCAACAGACCTGAACCATAAGAAGTGCTAAAAAAATTATTTTAGGCTCAAGAGAAATGACAGCAGAGAGAAACTCAGATCTTTAGGAATGAATGAAGAACACTGAAAATAGTAAAAAATCTGGATTTTATTCTACATCCTGAATATGTCACTGAAACGTTTTAAAAAGGGTTCTTTGGCTGCACTGTAGAGAACAGGCTATAGGGAAGGAGTGTGTAAAAAAACAAAGATGGAAATGTGAATACCATTTTGAAAGCTGTTGTTGCCTAGTAAAAAGATGTACCTAAGACTCTAACAGTAGCAAAGAAGATGGAGAAAGCCCATGTTTGAATCCCAGTTGTAACATAAGCCTATGCTCTTTCCAAACACAGTGGAAAAAAAATACCAACATAAAAAAAAATATGAAGTATCATCTCAGTTTCTGATAGTAGCAGAAGATGAAGCTTAGCTTATCTTCATTCTGTCCTAGAAGGGTCCCTAGAAACACATTCACATCATTAAATACTTTTATAAAATTTGCACCCACACCCACAAAATGTTCTTGTCCTTAAAGAGCTGTTGCCTCCAAATTATATAAGTTTCACGTCCTATAAAACCTGAATCCACACTGGATACTCAAACAAAACTAAGCAGCATAAAAGGCATATTAGGAATGATGTTAAAGGCTAGTTTATAAACTCTCTTGATAATTTAGAATAATACTAGAGATGTCTTAAATGATGAATGTCATTTAAAAAGCACCCCAAATTAAATTAGTTAACATTCAACCTAATGTTCTCTAAGTCAACAATCTAGATTAGCAAATTGTATGTTCAAGATTCATATCATTATCTCAATGTCAGTAATCAACTATATCATGAATAACATCTTAACTCTCTTTCTTCTTGGGAATGATTTCTAAAAGATAGTGCAAATAAAGAGGCTGAGTTAAAGCTTTTAGTATGTGCCACTACATTTCCATAGCAAAAACACTGGCCAGTTTTCCCAGAGGGCTGTTTGTCACAATACCTTTCTAGGTTTCTGGCTACATCTCTATCCATTTAAAAAAAAAAAAAAAAAAAAAAAAAAGGAGGCTGGGCATCTAAGAACCTTAAACTCTGTGTTAAACTACTAGCTCCATGAGAGAACATTTTAAATTAATGTGGTTGGCTTTTTCATTAAAGCCCTCTTCTCTCAGTATAACCCGAGAGAAGGAATGGGAAACAAAACTTATCTTCCTAGGAAGTAAAATGTATTATGGTTTTAACTGTGTTGAATATTAATAGTATAAGAATGAAGATTCATGGAAGTAAAATCTAATTCTTGTTTCTTGGGCTCAAATGGAAAATCTAAATGCCTCTATACATGTGAAAAGTTAAAGAAGCCTGAATCAAAAATGAAAGTGGACAGCCAAAACCTGAGAGAAAAAAACATTCAGAAGAGTCATCTTCTACTTCTTTGATTCTCTGACTTTTCTTCCTACTTTCACATCACATAAAAGACAAATGTCAGATGATTTAGTTGTTACATAAAGCATAAATTAAGAAAAAATAACTTAAACCTTATAAGGCAAGTATCTTTAGCCCACTTTCATAGTTCATTTTATATTTATTTACATAAAATTCTTTTGATAGTGAACTGTAACTATTTTAAGTTTTAAATTATATTATCTGTCCCTCTTTTTACAGTACCAAATTATGCCATGAACTCTCTATTACGATGAAAGCAAACCATAGTTACAGAAAATTTTAAAACCTGTTTTATAGAAAATAGTAAGATATAGTGTAAATTTTTAGCCTATTTATTTTCTTAAAACTAAACTGAGCGAGAAATAATCTCATGAATTCACTGAGCTAATAATAATCCAAAAAATATTTCAGAAACATTCTAGAGTTTACAGTCTATGATCTAGACCCTTGGTTCAAAGTGAGATCCATAACTAGTAGTAGTGTTGACATCGCCTGATAACTTGTTCAAAATGAGAATCCCAAGTTCTATCCCAGACCTAGTGAATTTGCATTTTAACGAGATCCGTAGGTGGTTTTAATGCACATTGAATTTTGAGATCTGTCCTAGGTAATGTTCCTGACAAATAAAAGGTACCAGTAAAATTAAAACTGAATGTAAATAAACCAAGAATAGATTATCAAAAACTAAGTGCTCTAATCATTAAATCAAGACCTGAATGAAGGGAGATATGGAATTGGTACCTTAGATTGTATTCTTAATTAATTTATTTATTTAGAGAAGGAGTCTCACTCTGTTGTCCAGGCTGGAGTGCAGTGGCACAATCTCAGCTCACTGCAACCTCTGCCTCCCAGGTTCAAGCGATTCTCCTGCCTCAGCCTCCTAAGCAGCTGGGATTACAGGTGCATGCCACCACACCTGGCTAATTTTTGCATTTCAGTAGAGACAGGGTTTCAGCATGTTGGCCAGGCTGGTCTTGAACTTCTGATCTCAAATAATCCACCTGCCTCAGCCTCCCAAAGTGCTGGGATTACAGGCATGAGCCACCGCACCTGGCCTGTATTCTAAAATTTAGACACTAAACAGGATTAAAATGACAAAATGTTGGCATATCATTTTCCTGCCATATTTTCATGAGACTAAAGACTCATTAAAAACTGCTTGGAGTACCCCTGAAGCATCATAGAATCCTTAAAGAACCTTTAAGATTACCAAGGTAAGATATGTGTTTCCCTCAGATTTCAAGGACACTCCACTGCTGCAGGCATTCTTACAGAGTATCTCTATCCAGGATAAAAAGACATCATCATCATTTAATTGTAACCATTCTATCAAAGCATTAATGTGCCATCACAGGAACCTTACATTCAAGAATTATCCAGTGACTTAAGACACCACCGAACTGGTCCAAACTGGATAGAATTTAGCAACAAGATAATTTTTCCTCTTATACGGTAAAAAATCATTCTACATTGAGTTCCATAAACAATATCTGTGGAAATAATATCTACTACCACACTGAAACTGAACATGACATGTTACCTTAGGAAAGGAGGTAATTCAAGTATCAAACAGGAATCAGTGCAGCATCATTTTGGAGTGATGTACAGCTTTCATTCATTGCCTCATGTACACCAAGGAAGACAGGTACTAAGCATCAGTAAGCAGCACAACCAACAAGCAAAACAAGTTCTGCATATGTGCGGTCATGCCTCAGCATTCGAAATTTCACCTCTGGAGAGCCAATAAGTTGCCTCTTAGTGTTTAGTCTGTGGAAATACTATTAATGGAAACTTTGATAAGCTTGCAATTTTATCACAATATAAAAAAACTCTCTAAGATATTATGCTCCAAGTAATGTTCAGTGGAAAACATTAAAAAAAGAGTTAGAAATCACAGATAAACTATTAGTAACTCCCATTTGTATTTCCAGTTCTAAAACACATTTTCTATTTGACTTGGGCGGGGTAATTAAGCTTTTAGACTTCTATGTTAACTGTAACATTATTATTTGAAATCAATATAGTCCACTAATGAGTCACAAAAGTAAATTAATATGTGATTCTGAAAATGACTGTGTTAAATACACACATAACGACACTTCCAGTAAGGTGAGTATTTGAGTAATTAAGTTATAGCAATTAATACAAATCTATATACCCAAAGTTTAAAACAAACTATTAAAAAAGATATGCCCAGAGATATAAAACCTGAATAAAACCCATGGCTTTAACACTGTTCTGGTTCAAGATACTGTCTTGTTTCCGTTAGATGCATCACATATAAAATAAGTTGGGCATTTAATAACTTTCTTCCTTTGTTTAAACAAGCCAATAGAACTGCATCCACCTATTAAAAAGCAACTACCTCCAACATTCACAAGATTGTTTGCCCTAGCTAAGAGTGCCATGAAGTCTGTAAACATTAGACTGTATTGCAGCATCATTTGTACAAGATTTAGCACCTTAAACTATAACTGATTTGAAATATTACAATAGCACAGAATAAATCCCCAAAAGGCCACAATTCAGATTGGCTTCATAAAAATATGCTCAGAGTGTATGCATTATGTGTCGGTGGTTGGGGACAGAATGGTGGGAAGGATACAAGAAGAGTAAGTTACAATTCCAGTCTTCACTGAGAATAGCTTTCCAGTTCTTACTAGGTTGGTGCAAAAGTAATTGCGGTTTTTGCCATTGAAAGTAATGCCAGGCCGGGCGCGGTGGCTCAAGCCTGTAATCCCAGCACTTTGGGAGGCCGACACGGGCGGATCACGAGGTCAGGAGATCGAGACCATCCTGGCTAACATGGTGAAACCCCGTCTCTACTAAAAATACAAAAAACTAGCCGGGCAAGGTGGCGGGCGCCTGTAGTCCCAGCTACTCGGGAGGCTGAGGCAGGAGAATGGCGTGAACCCGGGAGGCGGAGCTTGCAGTGAGCCGAGATTGCGCCACTGCACTCCAGTCTGGGCAACAGAGCGAGACTCCGCTTCAAAAAAAAAAAAAGAAAGTAATGCCAAAAACCTTCCTAATTCATCCAACTACTTGCTTATTTTAGAAACTAATTAACTTGTGATAGTGTATATGTATTAGGATAAATATCAAAAAAGAAAAGGTAAAATTAACAAAAGCAACATCAAGAACAATTATAAAATTCTCATTAATAGTTTATAATCAATTCCCATTTGGTAAATTAAGAAACACCTCAAACCCTAGATACAATAATCATCTTAAAAACACAAACCAGCTTGGGAAATAACACATGTAACAGATCTGTAATGCACATACTCTTGTTAAGTTAAAATACTCTCTTATATAGTAATTCTCTAAGACTTTAGTTAAGTCAAATAAACTAGTAAGTTAACATAAATGTCAATATGATGCACTTAAAATAACTCACTAATAGTTACATTTTTAAATTTTCATCTTGCATGACAAACACGTTTGTTTATATATATTTACATACACACTCAAATGCTGTCTACTAGAATTCTATTTAAGCAGCATGACTTGTTCCAGGATTTAAAATGTGGTAAGATTAGAAGTTAAGAAGCCTTCCAGATTGACCAAAATATTGTAGCCCATTATTATTGTTTTTATGTTAATTTACACTCAACAAGTCCTTTAATATTAATTTAATATTACAGTTTATCACTACAAAATAAGGTCTGCTAAAAATCCTTAAATTACTTCTTTTAACTGGAACATAAGCAGTTAAACAATGATGCTACAAGATGGAGTCCAAGTAGCCAGGTCTACAGTTTGTTTCTATGGAATAGCCCAAGCAGGCAGCTGATGAGCAGTGTCCTTTTCAATAAGAGTTGTTTCCTGATTAATTAGTCCCAGAACACTTAATACAAGACTACAGTGTGCCACTGGGATGAACAATTATTCTCTTCATAGTAATAGTTAAGCATAATCTTTTTCCTAGTATTAAGCTCAAACTATTTTTTGTTCAAATGGGATACGGTCTGTCACAGCAGAAGTGAGTTGGAAAAACTGCAGCTCATAGCAAGAGACATATAATCAGGCCAAACAGGAAAAAAAAAAAGTGTGTAGATAGATGTATATGTAAATTATCTAGGGATATTCCTTAAGTACTTAATTTAAGGTTCTGGTATAGTTTATGCAGAAAATCTTGATTTTAAATAGTATAAAAATAAAGATCAATAAGCAGTTTGAATCCAAGGTCAAATTCATAGGACTGAATGAGTCAAAAATTGTGTGAACATACCCACATCACCCCTACAAATACTTGAGCTTTGAAAATAAGATCTGAGGTCCCTGGAAAGTAAAGAAAGCAAGCTACGGTAACATCGATTAAAGAATCCCTATGAAGAAATGGAGCCTTACTTAGAATATCTAAATACCAACTAGACAGATGGGTAGAAAAATTAAGATAAGCTTTCAATCCAAAATTGCCATGCTACTTCACACCAGAACTGAAGATATAAAGAGAAAAATGAAAACTGTTCCTTTTCACATCATTTTTGCAGGTATCAAGGTAGAAGCGTCATGATGCTGTCTTCAAAAAATCTGTCACCTATTAAAAGATTAAGCAGTTTTCATAAACATGTCAGAGAGATCAGCTTCTCAAAGTGCAAAAGTGACTGAATTATCCTGACTTCAGTAACAAAGCTCTTTCCTATGAAAAAAAGCATGCATATCCATGATATTCCAATCCAGCAACAAAAATATTCTTAGCAACTTTTACTGAGTCTATTTATCACTTATTAGGAATAAAAATGTTTGTAGAAAATTGAAGTCTATTATGTGTGCTTAATGGAAGTATTACTGATAAAATAAACTGTTAATCTAGAAAACGTAAAGATTTAATACAGGGAAAAAGGAACTGAATAAAGAATCCTAAAAAATGGTATAATTATTATTTTAACATTGCAACGTATTGAATTAATTGAAATAGTTTGAAATGATCTAATGAATAATGTTAAAAGAACAACATATTAATTACATCACAAGCCAGTTTATGGAATAAAGCTTTAAAGTCTAAAAAGATTTTAGAGTATCAATAATATCCCCAACATGGTATTTACACAGAATATTTTTAATGAAGCTCAAGAAATTTCACAGAAGAATTGAATTTTTCCAAGGCCAACAATAATCTTAAATTTACTCAGTGGCTTTCCATTAAATGGTTTTTCCTTTTTTTTTTTTTCTATTTGACAGAAAAAGGCAGTAAAAACTAGGAAACTAGTTTTCAATAGATGTATGATAGGTCATATTTTGAGGTGTGCATATTAGCAACTATGTTTCTATTTCATAAGTAATAAGTAAAATGAAGTAATTATAGTGAAAAAAAACTAGTTTGCATTTGGTCCCTAGTAACTACTCATTAAATGTGGTGGAAAAAAGTAAGACTTCAATTAATTAGCTATGGTATATAACTTAAAAGTTTTCTACCAAAATTCATATAACTTCAAATCAAAATCAAATTCTTCAATTACAGTGCCATAGAAAATTAACTTCTTTAAAAAAAAATCATGGAGCACTAAGTTTAATTCATATAGTCATTCAATGCTTATTTATTAAGGGCTAGTACCAGGCTCTGGGCATATAAAGTACAACGAAAGAACATAGTTTCTCTGTGACGACATAGCCTACTATACTGTCAATTTAAAAACCAACTAAAAGTCATACAACTGAAAAGCAGACTAATCTGAGAAATTGAAAGGGAAAGTAAAATCCAGCAAATAAAAAACAACACATAATGAATATCACTTTTCAGAACTACAGTTGACCCCTGAACAACATGGGTTTGAAATAAATGCATCCAATTACATGTGGATTTTTTTCAAAAACTATTATTGGAAAATTTTTTGAAGATCTGTGATAACATGAAAAACATGCAAACCATGTGGCCTAGAAATATCAAAAAAATTAAGAAAAAGTTATCTCACGAATGCATGAAATACATGTAGCTACTAGTCTGTTATAATTCACTGCCATAAAAATATACAAATCATTAAAAATTATAATTTATAAAAACTTACATATGCAAACACAGACCATACATGGTGCCATTCACAGTTGAGAGAAATTTAAGTGCCTGCCGTCAGGGGACGTTTGGGCAGATGTGCTGGTCTAGCTCTGCCCTTCATGGCATCTGTCCTATGGTAGCTAAGCAGGGAGCTCAGACCACTGTGGATTCAAAGAATCAGTACACTGCCTGACACAACAGAGAGCTTCTGAAAATAAACAAGAATCAAATATATACCCAACTGCATTGGCCGCCTAGCGCCATCTACTGGCTTGTACATTAAACTGCACAGCCCCATATAAAACCTGCCCAAAGAAGAGCATAGGGCTATAGAAGCAAAGCCAAAAGACCCTAACCAGAATTCTCTGCAGTCTCACCTATAGAGAAAGGGCGGGGGGTGGGGTGTACAGAAAAAATAAAATAACATTATAGGAAAATGAAGAAAGAAAAAAATCCTATCTGCGAGAAAATAATGACAAAAATTAGAAGTGCCAGTGTCTTCAGATGAGAAGGAACCAGTACAAGAATTCTGACACCATGAAAAATCTCAATGTAGTGACACCACCAAAGGATTGTCTTAGAGCTGTTAAGCAATGGTCTCCAACTAAAATGGAAACCCAGAAATGACAGAAAGAATTCAAAGCATGGATTGCAAGGAAGCTCAATGAGATCCAAGACAAGGTTGAAAATCGACACAAAGAAACGTCTAAAGCAAGCCAGGAAATAAGAGAAGAGAGAAATATCTTCAAAAATAAATCAATGAGCGCTTCAGTCATTAAAAAATTCACTTAAGGAATTTCAAAATACAATTGAAAGTATTAGCAACAGAAGAGACCAAGCTGAGGAAAGAATCTCAAAGCTTGAAGACCAGTGTTTTGAACTAATATAGTCAACAAAAATAAAGAAAACAGAATTTTTAAAAATGAACAAAGTCTTTGATAAAAATAGGATTATGTAAAATGACCACATCTATGAATTACTGGCATTCCTGAGAAAGGAGAAAAAGTAAACAACCTGAAAAACATATTTGAGTGAATAATTCAAGAAAACTTCCCTAATCTTGCTAGAGAAGTAGACATCCAGATACAAGAAATCTAGAGAACATCTGCGAGATACTACACAAAATGAACATCACCAGGTTATATAGTCACAAGACTGTCCAAGCTCAATGCTAAAGAAAAAAATTTTAAAGACAGCTAGAGAAAAAGGTCGGATCACGTACAAAGGGAATCCCATCGGGCTAACAGTGGACATCTCATCAGAAACATTACAAACCAGGAGAGATTGGGGCCTATTTTCAGCATTCTTAAAGAAAAAAGAAATCCAACTAAATATTTCATATTCTGCCAAACTAAGCTTCATAAGCAAAAGAGAAATAAAACCTTTTCCAGACAAGCAAGTGCTAAGGAATTCATTACCACTAAACCAGTCCTACAAGGGATCTTTAAGATATTTCTATACATGGAATTGAAGGAAAGATACCTCCTACTCAAAAACACACTTAAGTACATAGCCTGGCCGGGCGCGGTGGCTCAAGCCTGTAATCCCAGCACTTTGGGAGGCCGAGGTGGGCGGATCACGAGGTCAGGAGATCGAGACCATCCTGGCTAACACGGTGAAACCCCGTCTCTACTAAAAAATACAAAAAACTAGCCGGCGAGGTGGCGGGTGCCTGTAGTCCCAGCTACTCGGAGGCTGAGGCAGGAGAATGGCGTGAAACCGGGAGGCGGAGCTTGCAGTGAGCTGAGATCCGGCCACTGCACTCCAGCCTGGGTGACAGAGCGAGACTCCGTCTCAAAATAAAAAAAAAAAAAGTACATAGCCCACAGACTCTATCAGGAAACAACACAATAGAAACTACAAAGCAACCAGCTAACAACTTTATGATAGCATCAAAATCTCACATTATCAATATTAATGTTGAATGTAAATAGTCAACATACCCCACTTAAAAGGCACAGAGTCACAAGTTGGATAAAAAGATCCATACATCTGCTGTCTTCAAGAGACCCATCTCACACATAATAACACCCAAAGCCTCAACATAAAGGGATGGAGGATGATCTACCATGCAAATGGAAAACATAAATGGGCAAGGGTGGCTATTCTTGTATTAGATAAAACAGACTGTAGGCCAACAAAAGTAAAAGTGAACAAATAAAGGTATAACATAATGATAAAGAGTTCAATTCAACAAGAAGACTTAACTATCTTAAATATATACACGCCCAAGTTTGGGGTATAAACAAGTCTGTCTATTTCTACGAAAAGACTTAGCCACACAGTCAGAGTGGGGAACTTCAACACCCCACTGACAGCATTAGACACATCATCAAAGCAGAAAACTAACAAAGAAATCCTGAACTTAAACTTGACACCTGTCCAACTGGACCTAATAAACATCTACGGGATACTCTACCCATCAACCACAGAATATATATCTTTCTCATCTACACAGAGAACATACAACAAGATCAATCACATGCGCAGCAACAATACGAGTCTCAATACATTTTTTTAAAAGTCATGCAAACCATACTCTTGGACCAGAGTGGAATACAAATAGAAATCAGTATCAAAAAGCTCTCTCAAAATCACATAGTTACATAGAAATTAAATGACCTGCTCCTGAATGACTTTTGGGTAAACAATGAAATTAAGGCAGAAATTAAAAAATACTTTGAAATAAATAAAATCAGAGTCAGCATCAACCTGATACCAAAATCTGGCAAAGACACAACAGAAACAGAAAACTACAGCCCAATATCCCCAGTGAATACATATGGAAAAATCCCCAACAAAATACTAACAAACCAAATTCAACAGCATATCAAAAATTTAATAAATTTGATTGAACACATAAACAGAATCAAAAACAAAAACAAAAGCCATGTGGTCATCTCAATAGATGTGAAAAAAGCTTTTGATAAAAATCCAACACCCGTTCATGATAAAAATACAAGAAACTAGGAATCAAAGGAACATATCTCAAAATAACAGGAACTATTTATGACAAACCCACAGCAAACATCATACTAAACAGGTAAAAACTGAAAGCAATTCCCCTTGAGAATGAACGAGACAAGGATGCCCACTCTCATCATTCCTATTCAACACAGTAATGGAAGTCCTAGCCAGAGTAATCAGGTAAGAGAAAGAAAGGCATCCAAATTGGAAAAGAAGAAGTCAAATGATCTCTCTTCACTGATGATGTGATCCTATACTAGAAAACCCTGAAGACTCTGCCAGAAGGCTCCTGGAACTGATAAATGACTTCAGAAAAGTTTTAAGATACGAAATCAGCATACAAAAATCAGTAGCATTTCTATATAGCGATATCGTTGAAGCTGAGAGCCAAATCAAGAACACAATCCCACAATTGGCCACACACACACACAAAACATACCTAGGAATACATCTAAACAAGGAGGTGAAAGATTTCTACAAGGAGAACTACAAAACATTGCTCAAATAAATCTGAAATGACAAAAACAAATAAAAAAATTCCATGATCACGGATTGCAAGAATCAATTTCATTAAAGTGGCCATACTGCCCAAAGAAAGCAAGAGATTGAATGCTATTTCTATTCAACTACCAACATTAGTTTTCACAGAACTAGAAAAAAACTATTCTAAAATTCATATGGAACCAAAAAAGGGCCCAAATAGCCAAAGCATTCTAAGCAAAAAAATAAAGCTGGAGGCATCACATATATATATATGTGACTTCCTACTATATATAAGGCTACAGGAACCAAAACAATATGATAATTGGTACAAAAACAGATACATAAACCAACAAAATAAAGAACCCAGAAATAAAGCCACACACTTACAGCCATCTGATCCTCAACAAAGTCAACAAAAATAAGCAATAGGAAAAGGACTCCCTATTCAATAAATGGTGAAAAGACTTAGCCACACATTATCCCTGCTATTACAGGATAGCTGGCTAGCCATACGCTAAAGAAAGAAACTGGACCCTTATCTGTCACCCATATACAAAAATTAACTCAAGATGAATTAAAATTTTAAATGTAAGACCTCAGCCAGGTACGGTGGCTCGTGCCTGTAATCCCAGCACTTTGGGAGGCCGAGGCGGGTGGATCACGAGGTCAGGAGATCGAGACCATCCTGGCTAACATGGTGAAACCCTGTCTCTACTAAAAATACAAAAAAGTTAGCCAGGCATAGTGGCAGATGCCTGTAGTCCCAGCTAATCGGGAGGCTGAGGCAGGAGAATGATGTGAACCCAGGAGGCAGAGCTTGCAGTGAGCCGAGATTGCGCCACTGCACTCCAGCAGGGGCGACGAGTGAGACTCTGTCTCAAAAAAAAATTAATTAATTAAATGTAAGACCTCAAACAATAAAAATCTAGAAGAAAACCTAGGGAACACCATTCCAGATATCAGCCATGGGAAATAATTTATCAGGGGAACCCGCCCCTAATATTTCACCATAGGTTCTTTCTATTTTCCCTAAGTGTTGGCCAGTCTGAGAAATAAAGAGAAAGAGTACAAAGAGAGGAATTTTACAGCTGGCCCTCCAGGGGTGACATCACGTATCAGTGGGATCGTGATGCCCACCTGAGCCGCAAAACCAGCAGGTTTCTATTAAAGACTTCAAAGGGGGAGGGGGTGTACAAACAGGGAGTAGGTCACAAACATTGCATGCTTCAAAAGGCAAAAAGGAGAACAAAGATCACATGCTTCTGCAGCCAATACAGATCACAAGGCAAAGGGCAAAGCAAAGATCACAATGCAAAGGGCGAAATAAAAAACTCCTGATAAGGGTCTATGCTCAGTTGTGCATGTATTGTCTTGATAAACTTCTTAATCAACAGAAAACAGGGTTTGAGAGCAGAGAACCAGTCTGACCTCAAATTTACAAGGGTAGGGTTTCCCAATCCTAGTAAGCCTGAGGGTACCGCAGGAGACCAGGGCGTTATTTCAACTGCACAAGACAGACACTCCCAGAGCGGCCATTTATAGACCTTCCCCCCAGGAACGCATTCCTTTCCCAGGGTCTTAATTATTAATACTCCTTGCTAGGAAAAGAATTCAGTGATATCTTCCCTACTTGCACATCCATTTATAGGCTCTCTGCAAGAAGAAAAATATGGCTCTATTCTGCCTGATCCTGCAGGCAGTCAGACCTTATGGTTGTCTTCCCTTGTTTCCTGAAAATTGCTGTTATTCTGTTCTTTTTAAAGGTGCACTGATTTCATATTGTTCAAACACACATGTTTTACAATCAATTTGTACAGTTAGATACAATTATAGTGGTTCTGAGGTGACGTACATCCTCAGCTTACAAAGATAACAGGATTAAGACATTAAGACAGGCGTAAGAAATTACAAGAGTATCATTTGGGAACTAATAAATGTCCATGAAATCGTCACAATTTATGTTCAGAGACTGCAGTAAAGACAGGCATAAGAAATTATACAAGTATTAATTTGGGGAACTGATACATGTCCATATTAAAATGAAATCTTCACAATTTATGTTCCTCTGCCACAGCTCCAGCCAGTCCCTCCATTCAGGGTCCCTGACTTCCCGCAACAATAATTTATGACTAAGCCCTCAAAAACAATTGCAAGAAAACAGAAATTAACAAGTGAAACCTAATTAAACTGAAGAGCTTCTGCACAGGAAAAGAAACCATCAACAGAGTAAACAGAAAACCTACAGAATAAGAGAACATATTCAGAAACTATGCATCTGACAAAAGTCTAACATTCAGAATCCATAAGGAACTTAAAAAATTCAACAAGCACAAAACAAATAACACCATTAAAGAGCAGGCAAAAGATATGAAGAGACACTTCTCAAAAGAAGACAAACAAGCAGCCAACAAACATGGAAAAATGCTCAACATCACTAATTTGAGAAAGGCAAATCAAAACCACAATGAGAAACTATCTCATACTAGTCAAAATAGTTATTATTAAAAAGTCAGAAAAACAACAGATGCTGGCAAGGCTACAGATAAAGGGGAATTAACACATAGACGCTGTTGGTAGGAATGTAAATTATTACAGCCACTGTGGAATGTACTTTAGAGATTTCTCAAATAACTACCCTTCTACCCAGTTCAACCCAGCAATCCTATTACTGAGTATATATCCAAAAGAAAACAAGTATTTCTATCGAAAAGACACATGTTCACATGTTCACTGCAGCACTATTCACAGTAGCAAAGACATGGAGTCAACAAAAGTGCCCATCAACAGTGGATTGGAAAAAGAAAATGTGGTACATAATACACCATAGAATACTATGCAGTCACAGAAAAGAATGAAATCATGTCCTACGCAGCAACATGGATGCAGCTGGAGGCCATTATCCTAACCAAATTAACATAAAAACAGAAAACCAAGTACCACATGTTCTCACTTATGAGTGGGAGACAAACACTGGGTACTCATGGACATAAAGATGGCAACAACAGACAATGGAGACTAACAGAAGCAGGAAGGAGACAAGGGTTGAGAAACTAAGTACTGGGTACTATGCTCAGTACTCAAGTGACAGGATCATTCACACCCAAATTTCAGCATCATACAATACATTCAGGTAACAAACCTGCATATGTACCCCCTGAATCTAAAATAAAATTTGAAAAACACAAAACAAACATAAAGATGCAGTATTACATCAAAACTACATAAAGTTAAATGTAATACATACTATGCAACTGCAAAATTTTCAACCCCATCTCGGGTTGCTCTTGTGGCGACTGTATCTGCTTGAAATGGGTAATGCTAATCATCTCCATGTGAGCAGTTCATCTCTCCAGTACATTATATCGTTGTAAAAAGTGATCACATATTTCTCATTGTTTAGTGCAATACCATAAAACTTGAATAACACCACGGGACCCATAAGAAGTGCCACTAGTGAAGCTGAAAGTGCTTTCAAGAAGCACAGAAAAGTGACATTACAAGAAAAAGCTGAATTCTGAATAAGTATCACAGATTGAAGTCTGCAGCTGTGGAGGTCCACCACTTTGAGATAAACGAATCCAGCAAAAGAATCACAGTAAAAAATAATGATAATAATAATAATTAAAGAGGAAATTCAAGAAGCTGTCAATGAAGCTACATCAGCACATGCAGAATCTTTAGACTTTTTGCATAATACAAGATACATGTTAACTGTCTATGTTATTGGTAAGGCTTCCACTCAACAATAGGCTATTAGTAGTTAGGCTGGGGGGAGCAAAGGGTTATACACAATTTTTCAACTGCCCTGAAGTGGAAGCCAGCCGCTAACGCCTGCATTCTTCAAGAGTCAACTCTACATTTTGGACAATTAAGAAAGGGAGGCAGCTAAAAAAGAAAATTGAAGACATAATGGAGAGACAAAAAAAAAAAAAAAAACATAGACACAAAGATGAAAGAAGATAATGAGAAACAGATTCATGAAGCAATCAAATAAGAGGCTGCAAAATGGAACTGTTACCAAAACATGTGCAGAAATGTGTAACATGTTGGGGCAAGAGGTAGGAAGACAGACTTTTGATACCTGCCTCATGGGAATCAGCTGCCTATCCCTTTTTTCACCTCAGCCCTAATCAATAGTAAACACATCTAAACATAAACTTCATAAATTGAAATGGAAAAGTAAATAAAAGACAAAGCAAAATCCCTAGAGAAAACTCACCACATCATATTACCCAATGAAACATAAATTAAATATGTTCCAGAAATATGTGCTAACATCAATAAAGTTATTATGAAATTGGAATACAGGAGTGTAATCCCAGGCTCTTGAAAATATGAGATTAGGTTGGTGCAAAAGTAACTGTGGGTTTTGTCATTTAAAATGGCAAATGGCACAATCACAGCTCACTGCAACCTCCTGGGCTCAAGTGATCTTCCCACCTCAGCCTCCCGAGTATCTGTAACTATAGGCATGTGGCATCACACCCAGATAATTTTTGTATTTTTTGTAGAGACAGGGTCTTTAACTCCTGGACTCAAGAGATCTTCCTGCCTTGGCTTTTAAAAGTGTTGAGATTACAAGTGTGAGCCACCATGTCCAAGCAAGTACTGATTTTATTACTGATTAATGCCTACTAAACTACACAAGGTGATGACAAAGAACAGAGCAGTCCTATAATTAAGCAATCCTCTGACTCTCAGTGAAATCTAGTATTGAGTGTTATTTGACTAACATTGTCTTACATTTTTAAAAAGTAGAATTTCAGGGGTGGAGCAAGATGGCCGAATAGGAACAGCTCCAGTCTCCAGCTCCGAGCGCGAGCGACACAGAAGACAGGAATGCAGCTCATCGCAAGCAATGGATCAAAGCTGGACGGAAAATGACTTTGACGAGATGAGAGAAGAAGGCTTCAGTCCATCAAACTTCTCAGAGCTAAAGGAGGTACGTACCCTCGCAAAGAAACTAAAAATCTTGAAAAAAGAGTGGAAGAATTGATAACTAGAATTATTAGTGCAGAGAAGGCCATAAACGAAATGACAGAGATGAAAACCATGACATGAGAAATACGTGACAAATGCACAAGCTTCAGTAACCGACTCGATCAACTGGAAGAAAGAGTATCAGCGATTGAGGATCAAACGAATGAAATAAAGCGAGAAGAGAAACCTAAAGAAAAAAGAAGAAAAAGAAATGAACAAAGCCTGCAAGAAGTATGGGATTATGTAAAAAGACCAAATCTACGTCTGATTGGGGTGCCTGAAAGTGAGAGGGAAAATGGAACCAAGTTGGAAAACACTCCTCAGGATATCATCCAGGAGAACTTCCCCAACCTAGTAGGGCAGGCCAACATTCAAATTCAGGAAATACAGAGAACGCCACAAAGATACTCCTCCAGAAGAGCAACTCCAAGACACATAATTGCCAGATTCACCAAAGTTGAAATGAAGGAAGCAATCTTAAGGGCAGCCAGAGAGAAAGGTCGGGTTACCCACAAAGGGAAGCCCATCAGACTAACAGCAGATCTCTCAGCAGAAACTATACAAGCCAGAAGAGAATGGGGGCCAATATTTAACATTCTTAAAGAAAAGAACTTTCAACCCAGAATTTCATATCCAGCCAAACTAAGTTTCATAAGTGAAGGAGAAATAAAATCCTTTACAGATAAGCAAATGCTTAGAGATTTTGTCACCACCAGGCCTGCCTTACAAGAGACCCTGAAGGAAGCACTAAATATGGAAAGGAACAACCAGTGCCAGTCATTGCAAAAATATGCCAAAATGTAAAGACCATCGAGGCTAGGAAGAAACTGCATCATCAAACAAGCAAAGTAACCAGTTAATATCATAATGGCAGGATCAAGTTCACACATAACAATATTAACCTTAAATGTAAATGGACTAAATGCTCCAATTAAAAGACACAGACTGGCAAACTGGATAAAGATTCAAGACCCATCAGTCTGCGGTATTCAGGAGACCCATCTCACATGCAGAGACATACATAGGTTCAAAATAAAGGAATGGAGGAAGATCTACCAAGCAAATGGAAAACAAAAAAAAAGCAGGGGTTGCAATACTAGTCTCTGATAAAACAGACTTTAAACCATCAAAGATCAAAAGAGACAAAGAAGGCCATTACATAATGGTAAAGGGATCAATTCAACAGGAAGAGCTAACTCTCCTAAATATATATGCACCCAATACAGGAGCACCCAGATTCATAAAGCAAGTCCTTAGAGACTTACAAAGAGACTTAGACTCCCATACAATAATAATGGGAGACTTCAACACCCCACTGTCAACATTAGACAGATCAACGAGACAGAAAATTAACAAGGACATCCAGGAATTGAACTCATCTCTGCACCAAGCAGACCTAATAGACATCTACAGAACTCTCCACCCCAAATCAACAGAATATACATTCTTCTCAGCACCACATCACACTTATTCCAAAATTGACCACATAATTGGAAGTAAAGCACTCCTCAGCAAATGTACAAGAACAGAAATTATAACAAACTGTCTCTCAGACCACAGTGCAATCAAACTAGAACTCAGGACTAAGAAACTCAATCAAAACCGCTCAACTACATGGAAACTGAATAACCTGCTCCTGAATGACTACTGGGTACATAACGAAATGAAAGCAGAAATAAAGATGTTCTTTGAAACCAATGAGAACAAAGATACAACTTACCAGAATCTCTGGGACACATTTAAAGCAGTGTGTAGAGGGAAATTTATAGCACTAAATGCCCACAAGAGAAAGCAGGAAAGATCTAAAACTGACACTCTAATATCACAATTAAAAGAACTAGAGAAGCAAGAGCAAACACATTCAAAAGCTAGCAGAAGGCAAGAAATAACTAAGATCAGAGCAGAACTGAAGGAGATAGAGATACAAAAAACCCTCCAAAAAATCAATGAATCCAGGAGTTGGTTTTTTGAAAAGATCAACAAAATTGACAGACCATTAGCAAGACTAATAAAGAAGAAAAGAGAGAAGAATCAAATAGATGCAATAAAAAATGATAAAGGGGATATCACCACCGACCCCACAGAAATACAAACTACCATCAGAGAATACTATAAACACCTCTACGCAAATCAACTAGAAAATCTAGAAGAAATGGATAATTTCCTGGACACTTACACTCTCCCAAGACTAAACCAGGAAGAAGCTGAATCCCTGAATAGACCAATAGCAGGCTCTGAAATTGAGGCAATAATTAATAGCCTACCAACCAAAAAAAGTCCAGGACCAGATGGATTCACAGCTGAATTCTACCAGAGGTACAAGGAGGAGCTGGTACCACTCCTTCTGAAACTACTCCAATCAATAGAAAAAGAAGGAATCCTCCCTAACTCATTTTATGAGGCCAACATCATCCTGACACCAAAGCCTGGCAGAGACACAACAAAAAAAGAGAATTTTAGACCAATATCCCTGATGAACATTGATGCAAAAATCCTCAATAAAACACTGGCAAACCGGATCCAGCAGCACATCAAAAAGCTTATCCACCATGATCAAGTGGGCTTCATCCCTGGGATGGAAGGCTGGTTTAACATATGCAAATCAATAAATGTAATCCAGCATGTAAACAGAACCAAAGACAAAAACCACATGATTATCTCAATAGATGCAGTAAAGGCCTTTGACAAAATTCAACAGACCTTCATGCTAAAAACGCTCAATAAATTCGGTATTGATGGAACCTATCTCAAAATAATAAGAGCCATTTATGACAAACCCACAGCCAATATCATACTGAATGGGCAAAAACTGGAAAAATTCCCTTTGAAAACTGGCACAAGACAGGGATGCCCTCTCTCACCACTCCTATTCAACATAGTGTTGGAAGTTCTGGCCCAGGCAATCAGGCAAGAGAAAGAAATAAAGAGTATTCAATTAGGAAAAGAAGAAGTCAAATTGTCCCTGTTTGCAGATGACATGATTGTATATTTAGAAAACCCCATTGTCTCAGCCCAAAATCTCCTTAAGCTGATAAGCAACTTCAGCAAAGTCTCAGGATACAAAATTAATGTGCAAAAATCACAAGTATTCTTATACACCAGTAACAGCCAAACAGAGAGCCAAATCATGAGTGAACTTCCATTCACAATTGCTTCAAAGAGAATAAAATACCTAGGAATCCAACTTACAAGGGATGTAAAGGATCTCTTCAAGGAGAACTACAAACCACTGCTCAGTGAAATAAAAGAGGACACTAACAAATGGAAGAACATACCATGCTCATGGATAGGAAGAATCAATATCATGAAAATGGCCATACTGCCCAAGGTCATTTATAGATTCAATGCCATCCCCATCAAGCTACCAATGAATTTCTTCACATAATTGGGAAAAATTGCTTTAAAGTTCATATGGAACCAAAAAAGAGCCTGCATTACCAAGACAATCCTAAGTCAAAAGAACAAAGCTGGAGGCACCACGCTACCTGACTTCAAACTATACAACAAGGCTACAGTAACCAAAACAGCATGGTACTGGTACCACAACAGAGATATAGACCAATGGAACAGAACAGAGCCCTCAGAAATAACACCACACATCTACAGCCATCTGATCTTTGACAAATCTGAGAAAAACAAGAAATGGGGAAAGGATTCCCTATTTAATAAATGGTGCTGGGAAAATTGGCTAGCCATAAGTAGAAAGCTGAAACTGGATCCTTTCCTTACTCCTTATACGAAAATTAATTCAAGATGGATTAGAGACTTAAATGTTAGACCTAATACCACAAAAACCCTAGAAGAAAACCTAGGTAATACCATTCAGGACATAGGCATGGGCAAGGACTTCATGTCTAAAACACCAAAAGCAACGGCAACAAAAGCAAAACTTGACAAATGGGATCTACTTGAACTAAAGAGCTTCTGCACAGCAAAAGAAACTACCATCAGAGTGAACAGGTAACCCACAGAATGGGAGAAAATTTTTGCAATCTACCCATCTGACAAAGGGCTAATATCCAGAACCTACAAAGAACTCAAACAAATGTATAAGAAAAAAACAAACAACCCCATCAAAAAGTGGGCAAAGGATATGAACAGATATTTCTCAAAAGAAGACATTCATACAGCCAACAGACACATGAAAAAATGCTCATCATCACTGGCCATCAGAGAAATGCAAATCAAAACCACAATGAGATACCATCTCACACCAGTTAGAATGGCAATCATTAAAAAGTCAGGAAACAACAGGTGTTGGAGAGGATGTGGAGAAATAGGAACACTTTTACACTGTTGGTGAGATTGTAAACTGGTTCAACCATTATGGAAAACAGTATGGCGATTCCTCAAAGATCTAGAACTAGAAGTACCATATGACCTAGCCATCCCATTGCTGGGTATATACCCAAAGGATTATAAATCATGCTGCTATAAAGACACATGCACACGTATGTTTATTGCAGCACTATTCACAACAGCAAAGACTTGGAATCAACCCAAATGTCCATCAGTGACAGACTGGATTAAGAAAATGTGGCATATATACACCATGGAACACTATGCAGCCATAAAAAAGGATGAGTTCGTGTCCCTTGTAGGGACATGGATGCAGCTGGAAACCATCATTCTCAGCAAACTATCGCAAGAACAGAAAACCAAATACCGCATGTTCTCACTCATAGGTGGGAACTGAACAATGAGATCACTTGGACTCGGGAAGGGGAACATCACACACCAGTGCCTATCATGGGGAGGGCGGAGGGGGGAAGGATTGCATTGGGAGTTATACCTGATGTACGTGACGAGTTGATGGGTGCTGATGAGTTGATGGGTGCTGACAAGTTGATGGGTGCAGCATACCAACATGGCACAAGTATATATATGTAACAAACCTGCACGTTATGCACATGTACCCTAGAACTTAAAGTATAATAATAATAATAATAATAAAAGTAAACCACGTAAGCCATAAAATGATCTACGCTCAACAATAACCTCTAACTTCTTTCTTCAAAACAGTATAGTCCTACTCTAATTCCATAATACGAAAATGAAGGTAATATTAAAAAGTTATACCTTCCTTAATTTACCTGAAAACTATTAAACACATTTGAAGGATAACAAAAACATAGAATATATCATTTAAGTACATGAAAATACTTAAGAGTATATTTTTAAAATTTTACACAGTGTTGGAGAGTTGAGAAAAAAACTGTTCTCAAATTCACATATAATTATAGTTTTTATACATGTAGACATCACTATAGACAGACAGTAAATGAAAGATCTCAAAGGATGAGGATCAAGAAAATTTGATTTAAATCATTCTGTAAAAAAAAAACCACAAGCAAAGGTATAATTATGCGAGAAAATAAATTGTATATTTTCTTAAAGAATCTCTTTCATTAATTCTTAGTTTCTTTTTCTTTTTTTTTTTTTTTGACATAGGGTCTCGCTCTGTCACCCAGGCTAGGGTGCAGTGGCATGATCTTGGCTCACTGCAACCTCTGTCTCCCAGGCTCAAGTGATCCTCCCGCCCCAGCCTCCCAAGGAGCTGGGATTACAAGCATGTGCTGCCACGCCCAGCTAATTTTTGTATTTTTTGTAGAGACAGGGTTTTACCATGTGGCCCAGGCTGGTCTCAAACTCCCAGGCTCAAGCAATCAGCCCACCTCAGCCTCCCAAAGTGCTGGAATTATAGGTATGTGCCACTGCACCCAGCCAATTCTTAGTTTATTTTAATAAAGACCTTCCAGTACCTACATATTCAAGGCATTTACATTACAACACAATGAGTACTCTTTATTCTCCTTGCCTGTCTCATTGTTTTGGTTAGTAAATTTTTAGTAACTATAAATTTCTGATGAGATCTTTGTAAATTTTATATTTATATCAATAATGTGGTTTTTATACAACAGCCTGTGGTTTTTATAAATACCAATGGTACAGACACAGCTGGAATAACCTCATTCTATCAAAAAGCTCAATGCCTACACCTAGACAAGGTGATGACAGAGAACACAGCAGCCATATAATTAAGCAATGCTCTCTCAATGAAATCTAGTATTGTTATCTGACTAATAAACTGCCTTAATTTTTAAAAAGTAAACCATGTAAAGAAAAAGCAAATATTTACTTGGCTACATGACCTACAGGGTTTAATTTAGTTTTGAAACTTATCAAATAAAAAACGATGTAACAGATACCATAATTTGAGTTTTCAATTAAATATTCACTAAAGGTTATTCAATCAAAAGAAAAATATCAAATTAAACACCCCCTCTTGAGAATTTGCAATATTATCATTATAATACATTCCACCAACCCAGAGTAAAAATTCTTCTTTAGCTAAATGTTTTATTAAAAGCCATCTGCTACAATAATACACTGGAGAACAGAAAGAAGACAGGCTTTACTCTGAGCAGTACCAGTAATCAGATGTGAATAAAGGCAGGGAAAATTTATCTGTCCATATAATGATCAACAAAGCAGAGAATATTCAGAATCTTAAAATGAGCCACTCTTGCAGTTTTTTTTATTATTTCAAAAAGAATTTTTGACAGCAACTACCAAATTAATATTTGCAACTATTGCCCTTTTTGCTCTCTGGAGTTTATAAAACAGTGCTGCTTCTTTGCAAGTTTATAGTGTTCTACTTTAGTCAATCAATATTTTTTCAGTTAATTAATTTTAAAAATTAATATGTATTATCATCCTAGCACAGTACCTGGCACACAATAGGTACTTAAACATTAACTGAATAGATGCTTTAATAGGTTAAAATCTTATTACATCAACCTTAGATCACCAATTAAATATTCTTTTGTGATATCATTTTGACATGATATATTTCCCAAGGCTAATCATGATATGTATTTGTTCTAACAAGAATAAACTTATATTAAGTTTCTATTTAACAAGGAGACATGCATTGATGCATAAATAGATGACGCCAGCCAACTAGGATGAGAGTAGGTGAAGGAAGGAACACATTGATTTAACTCTCAAAGGCTTCCTGGATAACCTATCCAAGCTAACTCATTAAATGGAAGCTGAAAAACTACATAAGCCACTCCCTATACTACATGCCCTCTTCTATCCTGCTCAGAAATATTCTTCAAGTCCCACCTCAGATATTCTCTCCTCTGTGAAGTCTTCCCTGGCTCACTCAAGCAGAGCTGTCACTATCTCTTCTGCATTCTACATATTTGATTAAGACAGTTATTATAACTTGTATCATAAAAAAATTATCTATCAGTGCATAAGCCTGGTTTTCCTAGCTGGACTCCTCAAGGGTGTGAAGTCTTTTTATCTACATAATCCTAGAAATAATAGAGAGCCTAGCCCATAAAATTTGATCAATCAAGAGTTAGTGAATAAGTGAATGAATAAGTGAATAAGATTAATACCTGCCTTCCAGTCTTGATTACATCACATAGTATTTAGGAGTGATTTTTAGAGAGTATCATTTGACTTTACTATATAGGTGAATTCGCATAATCACTAAAATAATTCATATAGCCAATACAAAGTCAAATTTTAGAATGCAAATACTCCATGATATTCACCGACGAGAAAAAAAACCCCAAACCAGAAAAATACAAACCTGACACTTCGTATTTCAGTTTAACCAGCTGTTATACACATCATGTGCTCTTATAAAAACTGTGTAACTGGAAGTTATCTAACACAAGTATTAAATTAGAAACATACCCTGACACCAATATCCACTATTAGTATTAACATTACTATTACTGTTGTTCATGATGTAATATCATATTGATAAAGACAGCAGAAACTAATCATGAGTACTTACTATACGCCGAGTACTTACTATACGCCGAGTACTTGATCATTTTATGTAATTTACACAAAAATCCCGGTAGATACTACTATTAAGCCTGCTTTAAAAATGATGAAACTGAGGCTTAAAAAGTTGGGATAATGTTCTAAGATCACAAATTAATACATGGGAGAGGTGAATCTTAAATCCAGGTCTATCAACCTCTAGCACTTAAATATTTTTAAAAGAATAAACTGCAGTGTGCTATGATCACACCTGTGAAGAGCCAGCACTCCAGCTTGAGCAACATGGTGAGATCCTGTCTCTTAAAAAAAAAAAGAAAGAAAAAAAAGAAATGGTACACACACACACACACTCATATATAAACACACTTTTGAAAGAGAAGATTCATTTGGGAGAAAAACGAATTCAAGTGGTAGAGAGAAACAGCTCATGGCGTTATTATTTCTAAAAGCTTATCAATTAAAAGCTTATTTTGATTTTAACAAAGTATGTGGTACAAATGTTACATAAAGATCATTTTTAAAAGAGAGCACACAACTACAATCTAATATTTGCTATGTTATATAAACCAGCAAATGTGATGGGTAAACTATACCATATATGTCATATAATTACTGAAAGTACACACACAGTTCTGTTATGCTACATAAAATTTGAGTTGCCCTAAAACATACACAATCACCATTTCAAATGACTACGAATATGTGAAAATGTGATCATTGCTTAGTGGGTCCTCAAGCCAACAATTAAATACTCATTTCAGAAGCTCTAAATTCTGTTTGCTTGTTTCTACACAGGAACAAGGTCATGTTCTATTGTCCTTTCACATCACCTCAAAGGTTATGAAAAATGCAGCTTAATAGGAATAATAAAAACATCTCAGTGATAAACAATAAAGGACATAGGATTTCAGAAATATGTGGTAAAAGTCTTCCAGTGATTCATCTGCATCAGTAGTACCCTATGCCTCAGTGGCAGGACTCATATAACAAGAGACAATGGTTGAAGGCTCAAGACTCATTTTAAAAGAGATGACTTGAAGTTAGGTGCTTTAGAACTCTTTCTTACTCACTGACTTGTACGGTTTATACGTGTTTCCTAATAGAAACAGAACAGTTTCTAAATTATAAATTTTCATTTCCATACAATGAACAGTATATAGAAATGCGATAGCATTTTTATTTCTTCAACCTTTTCTTTGTGACTTTTTTTTTTTGGAGACGTAGTCTCCCTGCATTGGCGCGATCTCGGCTCACTGTAAGCTCCGCCTCCCGGGTTTACGCCATTCTCCTGCCTCAGCCTCCCGAGTAGCGAGGACTACAGGTGCCCGCCACTACCTGGCTAATTTTTTGTAATTTTAGTAGAGACGGGGTTTCACCGTGTTAGCCAGAATGGTCTTCATCTCCTGACCCCATGATCCGCCCGTCTCAGCCTCCCAAAGTGCTGGGATTACAGGCGTGAGCCACTGTGCCTGGCCTTCTTTATTACTCTTAATAATTGATGGTCAGAAAAATATAAAGAGTTTTTCCTTCTAAAGGATCTTTACAAGACCAAAAGTAGGGATGAGCTGTCCCTTTCATTCTAGTTTTGGGTTTTCGACTTTACGGATTCTACTATTTAGTAACTAGGTGACAGCTTTCTTCATGGTAAAAATGGGAATCACATCACAGAAGTTGTGAGGCTTATATGAAAAGGATATATGAAAGCACTAGACATAATGTCTCCCACATAACGCCATTAAATCTTTCAGGAAGCGTTTATCTAGCATCTACTGAAGGGCAGTCCTAGCGTTGAGTACTAAAGTTAGAGCAGTGAGCAAAACCCAGATACCGTCTTTGCTCACTTAGACGGTCGAGTCTAGAGTACCCCCATGGGTCATACCGAACTTCTCACTCTCTGACCATGGCAGGACCTTGCACAACTCTGTGTCTTTATGCATGGCACTGCCTCAGCCTAAACACATACTCCCATTCTGTGCCCTTAGGCAGAAATGGCTATATCCAGTCTCTGTCCTCACTTGTCACTTTGCTCACACCTGTGTCACAGTGCTTAAACATATTATCGCTGCTTCTTTGCCTTTTTGACTATCTTCCCCCATTGGGCTGTAAACTCCTCAAGGATAGGGTATAGGTGTTATTCTTCTTTACATGCCTAGTGCTTAGCATAGCCTGATACAGAAGAGATACTGTTTGATAAATAATGAATGAATTAGTAGTACAAGTAGATAACAGGGCGCTACACACTTCCTGTTTTCTCTCTCCCCGTTTCTCAGATGAATGTCCTGAAACCTGCACAGATCTCAAGAACCCACAGTAATCTCCATATTTCCTATAGCACTTTCTGATGATGTTATTTCTGAAAGCTTACTTCCAACTTCCTTTAGGCATATATTGCTTTATAATTTTCCTCATTCCCTATCACTGGTGAGTGCTTATGTATTAGGCATGCAACTGAGTGCTTTATATAAATTATCTTATTAGATTCTCACAACAATCCTGTAAGATACATATGATTATGCCTATTTTACAAAAGAAGGAATTGAGACTGAAGACAGTTAAGGAGCTTGCCCAAGGTCACAAACCAGTAAGTAGCAGAATTTGAGATTCAAACCCAGGGTCTTCCTGCATAGTAAGCACCAAAATCTCCTCCTAAAGCGAAGCTACCACTGTTACCAAGGCAAGGTGTGCCTGAAAGTTCCTTCTGAAGTGGAGAGTGACTCAACATAATTCTCCATGGATTTACATATAACAGCTCTTCTGACTGGTCCTGCTTGGTCCTTGGTTCCAGATTGAGGTTATCAGTTGGTCTACAGCTCTTAATCTGCTTCATTTTCACTTGAATCTCATCCAGAGATTTTTCACCCTTTTTTAAACTTTGGTCCCTACAGTCATTTCCTACCAGTCAAAATGATATGAAGAACTTTATTTTCTGTAGATTATAAAACCAACAAGACCATATAAAGTATAATTATTCCACACTGTAATCCCGGCCCTATTCTATGTTCAGTATTATTGTCTATCCTACCATGGTAGGCCAATCATTGACCTACCATGATTCAAGGTGACTCAATCTACATGACCCACTACCACTGCAAAATTCTCTAGGGTACTAATTCTTAAGGGCTGCCATCTCCTTCCTGGCAAAAACAGAAGAGGTTAGTTCACCAGGAACCACCACTCAAATTGACCCACTGCTTATAGCTCTCCCCAACGAGATGAATAGGTTTCCTGCAAAAAAGACATTGCTTCATACTTAAAAGCTTTATCCAGGACCTAACACAACATAAGGCTATAGTTCATGGAAAAGAACAAAAGAACAAAAGAATAAATAACTATACAAATAAGTCAACTATGACCTTATGCTCCCCTTAGGAGGGACAAAAATTTTATTTATCATCTAGAATGTGTCAGGCAGGCCCTATGCCAGGCATAGGATATCTCATAAAGAGTAATGCAGTTGTGGTCTTTGCTCCTCTGGATTTTAAAGTCTGCTGGGGAAGTAGACATTAATCAATTGCAAGTACACTGTGATAGCCCCCTCCTCTGAAGCAAGCAATGGCTGCTGACATAGTATAATAATAGAGTCACAAAATTGAATATATTTGAGGCCCAAACAGGTATTAAAATGTATAAAAGATAGATAGGAAGTAATAGAGTAATACGCCCATAGCAAAAAGAAAGTACAAATTTCATCCATAAGTGTATACCATTCTTTGATGTATTGATAGCTATACAAAGCATATTTGTAGGCTCTACCTAGCCTGCTGGTTGTATGTTTGCCACTCCTGAAAGAATGCTTCAGAATGTGCACTTCTACTATCGAATTAAATGGTAGACTACTTTTTCATGGAAGCCAAACCTTAAGTTTTCTGTAAATATGATATGGTTTGGCTGTTTCCCTACCCAGATCTCATTTGAATTGTACTTCCCATAATCCTCATGTGTCGTAGGAGGGACCAGGTGGAGATAATTGAATCACAGGGGTGGCTTACCCCATGGTGTTCTCCTGATAGTGAGTTCTCACAAGATCTGATGGTTTTATAAGCATCTGGCATTTCCCCTGCTCATTCTTCTCTTTCCTGCCACCATGAAAAGGATGTGTTAGCTTCCCTTTCTGCCAAGACCGTAAGTTTGCTGAGGCCTCCCAGCCCTGTGAAACTGTGAGTCAATTAAACCTCTTTCCTTTATAAATTGCCCAGTCTCAGGTAGGTCCTTATAGCAGTGTTAGAACAGACAAATACAAAATACTTTATATTCCTTCTTCGCTGTGTAATCTGAGGCCTCTGGTAGGGTTTTTATAAAGCAACTGTTTGTTCAAGCTGAACCATTTCATTAACTAACCTTGAAATCTTGCCATTCCCTTAATAAGACAGGAAAAATTAACTGGACCAAAAGAAGGACAAACAGCTGCTGAACCATGACCAACAAGTGTCAAATATGCAGGCACTTCTTACAGAAAATCCTCTGGGTGTTCATGCCCTTTGCACTTAGTGACTAGTAAGCTCAGATGTATTCACCACCAAAGTACCTACATACACTCTTGGCTACAGGCACTTGTTATCTCATTGCTACCCCAAGGACAGTAAAAGGAAAAAATCAGTTTTAGAAAAAATGACATTATTCATCTTACTATAAATGCAAGGAAAACAACAAAATTAAATATACCACTGTACTTTATGTCAAAGAAGTCTTATGATTTGACCCTGTTTATGATTTGAATAAACACACGATTAGAGTCACATACTTCTATGTTTGTATGAAAACGTTTTTGATAACTGTATTAACAATAGAAATAACATTAAAAACTTTAAGCTGTCATAGATTTATAAACTGAATGTGAAAATATTTATTATACTACCTGAATTATACATTGATAGTCAATCTCAAGTGGCAATTAGTAAATATTTACACTATATATAGTGTAAATATCTAAAATAAACCAAATTTACATATATTTTTAGAATAATTTATTCCATAATAGATCTCAACTAGTGCCACTATTAAGAGGCAGTTGGGGAACAGAAAGGTAGTTCTCTACTCAATACCTATTTTCTCTTTCCTCTTTACAAAAAGCCTAGATTTGGAGGGGGTGCAGGGGTGAATCAATGTGTCTATCTTTTTTAAAAAAAACATTTCTAGTTTTCCATGAAGATAGTAGCCATGTAACAGAATTCTGGTCAAGAATATACAGATGGAATTGTTGTTTGGTGCTTAAGAAAAATTCTTTAAAAGGGTGATAGACTTGGTTCAGAAATGCCAAAGAGAGGTCTAGCCTTTTTTCCAGCTCGTGGACGATAACCTTTAAACCCTTGAAATTTCCTGAATAACAGGATTGTTATTTGTGGTAGGCCCCTCTAACCACATCTGATAGTTTATGTTAATCAGATGATTCATGGTAAGCCCCCAGATAGTTTACACTAAGAAGAAGACTTATGATGTAGGCTACCCAAGCCACAGAGACCAACCATGGGATTAGAGCATTGGGGCTTTGAGCCATGCAACAGCCCCAATATGTTATGGTTTGGCTGTGTCCCTACCTTCTTTTCCTCTGGGGAGGAAAGAAGGGAAGCCTAAAGATTGAGTTCTACCAGGTAGGTGATGATCCAATCAATCATGCCTATGTAATAAAACTCCAATAAAAACTCTGGACACCAAAACTAGGTGAGCTTCCTGATTGGCAATACTCCAAATGCATATTGCTACATATTGATGCTAGGCAGGTACTGAGCCCTTGAGGATGATGCCAGGAGGGTAACATATCCTTGAGAATAATGGAAGCTTCACATTTGGAATTCTCCTAGTCCCACATTCTGCCCTATACATCTCTTCCTTTGGCTGGTTCAGATTTGTATATTTTTGCAAAAAAAGAAAAAAAGAAAAAACGCCACTAAACTACAATTGTAAGTACAGCACTTTACTGAGTTCTGTAGGTTATTCTTGCAAATTATCAAACCTGAGGAAGTCTGTGAGGATCTACAAGTTTGAAGCTAGTTGGTCTGAAGTTAGGGTGGCACTAAGAACCCACAAATTGTGGCTGATGTCAGAAGTCTTGAACAAAGTTGGCAGTCTGGAGGACTGGGCTCTTAGCCTCAAATCTGGCCACCTTGAATTGACTTTGTTTTTCTTTTCTTCTTTTCTAAATGTAATGCTGGATGTAGAAAAGCCATCTTGTGAAAACAAGGAGACAAATATATGCCAAGTCTATCAGACAGGGTTTAATCAGGTAAACTACTTCAAAAATGATGTAATGCAGGAATGAAGGTCCTTCATTCCTGAAAGAGCTGGAGGGCAAAAGCCTGAAGATCCTGCTGTAGCAGTCTTTTGCCCTTCCAGCTCTTTAGGTGTGTCACCACAGCTATTGTCCAGAGAATCAGGAGGTTGCTGTGGCCACTCAGGAAAGGAAACCACAAGAAACAGGAACCCCAGAGTGAAGGCAAGTGATTGAGAATGAAATGCTCAGAGGCAGATGCAAAAACCTCACAATTGGTGAAGCCAGGGTATCTGCCAACCACACTGCCAGAGAAAATATGGCTTTTGCCTCCCTGCAATCTTCACTGGCAGAAAATAAATCACAGCTAGAACTCCAGAGGGAAGAAATCTAAAAAATTTATTTTATCAGCCTCCAAGTATCTTCCATATATTTTATTCAATGAAAATGATTTTTGCCATTCTATTTTTTGTGGTTTGAGACTAGGTCTTACTCTGTCACCCCAGCTGAACTGAAGTCTGATGGTACAATCACAGCTCACTGCAGCCTCAATCTCCTGGGCTCAAGCAATCCTCCCATCTCAGCCTCTCAAACAGCTGGGACTACAGGTTTGTGCAACCACGCCCAGCACTTTTTTTTTTTTTGTAGAGACAGGGTCTCACTATGTAGCCCAGGCTGGTCTTGAAATCGTTGGCTCAAGCCATCCTCCCACCTCGACCTTTCAAACTGTTGGAATTACAGGCATGAGCCACTGAGCCGAGCCCTATCTCTTGATCTTAAAGTTTTTTTTCCAAGTTGTATAATTAAAACTACCATGGTGTTTGGTATAAATGATAAAAATTTTCTCACTATATGAACATACACTGTTTATCAAGAATTCATAAATAATATCATGGGATGGTATTCTTTACATTTTTCCCTTGAAATTTTTAAAGGTATGAATTATGAAAGCCTCTTAGTGAAAAAAAGGGGAATGGCAGTTACCTCTTACCCCATGGCAGCCAGTAAAAGTATATAATTTAGTTTATTATTTACTTGAAAAAGTAATCTGATGCCCAGAGTTATGATCTCTGAAAATTTCAATCAGATACTCCATCGATAAAAACTTCTAGGCATAAATATCTAACATACATATATTTATCATGTACAAGTGCTACTATACTAATACAGATATTATAAAGCACAGAAATTTAGATAGGATGTAAAAAAGACAATTAAAAATGCTATAAAATACTATTCAATATTGAATATGGATCATTATTTTTGTGTGTGAAATTTTTCTATTGTGTTAAACATAACATAAAATTCACCATTTAGAAGTGTACAATTCAGTTGGTTTTTAGTATATTCATAATCTTGAGCAACTGTCACCACCGTCTAATTCCAGAATATTTCCATCATCTAAAAACAAACCCCATATATCTGTTAGCAGTGACTGCCAATTCCCTTTTCCTCCAACCCCTGGCAACTATTAGTCTACTTTCTGTCTCTATAGGTTTGCCTATTCTAAACATTTTATATAAAAATAATCATAAAATATGGGTCACTATTTTTAATATGTTTGTTATAGCAGTTCACAAAACAACAATGAAAACTTGTTTCCACATCAGTTTTTTGATTCATGGTTCTGTTATCATATCCAAAAAAGACTTGCAAAGATCCACAGACCCAAGTAGACATACATCATTTTTTCAGTCCCACTCACCAATCATTTTGTTGAAATTTGACTAGGAAATATCTGCTTTCTCTAGGTTTTCTTTCTTTCTTTTTTTTTTTTTTTTTTAGAGACAGGGTCTTGCTATGTTGCCCGAGCCAGACTGTAGTGGCTAGTCACAGGTGCAAGTTCCTGGCTTCAGGCGGTCCTCCCACTTCAGTCTCTCAACAGCTGAGACTCCAGGCATATGCCACCACACCAGCTTCTAGATACTTATATGAATAAATCAGAAGGTGTTGTGTTTATATGCTTTTAACTATCAGTTCCAAATTCTCTGCAACTACTTGTATAAGTTTTAAACATATTTAAAATTTCTGATTCCAGGTTAAGTGTGAAGATGTGAAAGTTTTTATAGTGATGCATGTTTTTTCAAAGAAAAAAATCACAGAGGTGTTTAAATTGCCATATGTTTCAAAATGTCCATCTCTGTAACCTGAGTTTGTTTCCAAAAGTAGTTGCTTTTTCATTCATTATCATAATATTAATTCTTCACTGAAGGAACATATTAAATTTAAAAAAAATTTGACATGCAGCATCCTGTGATAACAATCTTTTTAAGCCGATCACACATTTTATGAGGATTAAGTTACACCTAGATAACCTGTAAATCCATTTAATCTAACACATGCAAAATGCAAGAAAACTGTAATATTTTGGAAGTTAATATACGAGTGTGAGCCCCACAATGATTCCTCCAAAGTGTGCAAGTTCCATTCTTCCCTAAGGTCACTCCTGAACCATGTGGGACCAGTGGCCACTGGATCCAAGGACCTCATAAACCCTCAGTACTATGGCACACCAAATATTAGTACAGCTTAGTATCCTTTGGTGTAATTATTTTTAAAAATATACAAATCGAACTTTGGACATTTTTTCCCACACACCAATGGATCATCCTGCATATTCCAATGTAGAGGCCATCAATCTTAAAAAAAAAAAAAAAAAAAAAGAGGTTAAAGTTTAAAAAAAAAACTGAATTCAGCAGTGATCATTATACTAGGCACTCAGAAAATATTTATGGAAGGAAAGGAGGCAAAGAGGAAAGAAAAGTAAAAAGAAATTATAGCAGATAAAATGTTCTAAAAGTTCATATAGTCTGAGGAATAAAGTCTTGATTGTAAAAATCTCATTTATGAAGAGAGGTTCTTTTAAATTAAAAAATAAAATTTTACTATTATTTAAAAATCCAGTATTTAGAGTAGACTAAGTAATTAGGTGGTGAGACCTAGGGTGGTGGGTCTAGGATCAAGGCCAACACTTACCTTTACTTACGCTCTAAAACCAGGTATTTAGACATAAGCAAAGGAATTTACAGTGGAACCAAGGACCCCTGACAGAAAAAGGGCAAGTATCTACATCATTTAAATGTTAGGTGACATAAGCACAGAAGAATTTTTTATTTCATTTTAATGTTATTATAAAACTATACTAGAGTAACTATGTATGATTATAACTATATAAATCTCATAGAATTTTAAAAGGTTGAGAAGTTAGAAAACACTTGAAATATAAATATATTCCAATTTGGTAAATAGCTATTATAAAATCACTTGAATGAAAAGATGAAAACCAAGGCATACAGTGTTCATAGATGACTAAGTGCATTGTTTACCACCACAAGTATTCAGAACAAAAGGTAGAAGTACTGACTTCACAACCTCAACATATTCATGAAGAAGTTCAACGCATTTATGGCTTATGGGAGCTATGAAAACTAGGATTTATTTAATAGGTCATCCAATGAAAATAATATGAAAATAACTTCCTACCTTTGTGATAAGAATTCGGTATCTATCCAGCATTGCCTGGTTGTCATGGCAGCCTGCCAATAACTGCCATACCTCTGCCCTCAATGCTTCGGGGACACCACTCTTCACCAGAGTAGATAGCCCTTTTGGTCGTGCACCAAGGTTATTGTGCCTGAGAAGACAAGAAAATAATCCATTCACACTCCCTTTACAACTCCTGAACTGCTGTTGCTATGAAAAGTATCCTAGTTTATATAAAAGTGTAAGCTTGGCTCAAGAGAAAATTGTTTGTGGTGGGGCATTAAACAATAGTACTGCTTAAGTTCAGTTATGTCTTCAACTTTTTTTCTTGATCTCATCTTCTTTATTGGTGAACCAGGTAATTCTACCTCCAGGAAAAGCTTTTTCTTCCTCTCATTTACTTTTAAAAATCATCCTATGGACTTACTCATAATAATGAACGTTTTAGTTATATATTGCTAGGCAACATTTCAAGGCATAAAATGAACCATCTGAATCCCCTGAAATGAACGTACAGCAAGCTGGACAATGATGTGTGGCAGGGAATAGGGTTCAGGAAATGATGTTGAAAATGGATCATAGGCCTATCACACCTTGACTATACCCACTTCTCTGAGGCCAAGATGAGCTGGGCCAAGTGCCAAAGGCAGGCTCCACAGTATAGGAGACATAAGGCATACATATTACAGTCAAGTTTTATGTGGTGGCCACATCCTGACTCCAAGGTCCTCCAGGAAGCCCTATCTCTTGATGACCTAACTTGGAATTCTTTGTTCTAGGATAAACTTAGATATCAATGAACTTCCAAGTTAAAACGACCTAAGATAGGTTTTCTAGTAAGAAGAGTTCATTATTGTTTACATGTCTGATTTGTCTCCCTGACTTGTTACAACAGCAAGTGCTCACTAAAGGAAGGACCTAGCCCTTTCCTACAATCACCAGAACCTACACAACAACTCCAACTTGCTGGGGAAGCAACATATATTTATCAGGCTTTACCAGATCCCAAAGTTGTGCGGCGTCAGAACAAAGGCAAAGATCTCTCCTCCTAAAATCAATGATCACAACATAGTAAATATGCTAATATGCACATCTGACCAAGAAACTGAATTGCATATATCAATATTGTGAATGTAATTTCATTTATCATCTTTTTCCGGGTGCCTAGCTTGAATATGGAACTATATTCTATGCCTTTTTGCTCAGACTTTACTTTTATTTGCTGCTCACTTTTTATCTCTTAGAGCTGACTCTGGTGCAACCACTGGGACTCCAAACCTTGACAATGTACTCTGGTTTGATCTAACACCCCAGGCTCTGGTTTCAAGTTTTGAGCCTCAAAAGTCATAAAAGCCACATGTCTATTTTCTAAAAGTGGCCTCCCAGCTACTTCACTAGATTATACACACTGTTCCACCTCTAGCTCAAACCTCAGTATTGGCATACCTTCCACGGAAAATACATTCCTTGCTTTCCCCATACTGTCATAATTGGGCTATCTCAGAAAACAACTGAAACTTTCACAACTGAAGCAAGTTCAAGTAAACTCATCCCATTAATAATGTTAGTAAACCATCAGATTTAATGGTTTATTTTAGCCTTTTCTAGCTAAGCTCTGGTATTGTTGGGTTAGAGAAACTAAGCTGATAATACTGATGGGCTTGAAGCAAAAATAAACTAGAGACAGGTAGAGCTGATATGATTTAACACCTTAAAATAACAGTTATGGTGCCAAGTGACAAAAGCAAGTTTCAAATTAGTAAATAGGTGTTAGTTTAAATACACCTACATGCCCACTATTTTGAAACCTGCTTTTAGACACGCCTAGAAAAATAATATGGAAGAACATACTCCAAAATATCTGTGTAATAGAATTAAGAGGGAAAGTAGCCCTTTTATTTTCCTATGCTATCTGAAATATTTATAATGATTTTAAATTCTTTTATAATCATTAAACACAAATAGTCATTTCAATTCTTTAAACTTCTCTCATGGCTTTAAATTAAAACATAATTTCAGTTAATTTGGAAAAACACTATAGATAATTATGCTACACAAAATATGTCAAGTAGAGGAAGAGTATTAATTATTCTTCAGAAGACTTCCACCTGAATAAACTATTTGACAAGGAATATTATGCCACAAGAGAGCCAGGATTAGTTATAAAAGGATCTTTTTGTAATTTAATGTTTGGCTCTGATTATACTTTTGAATAGGAAAAACATGTGGGTTAAGGGTATTAGTATAGAAAATTGGGTTAATTAAAAGCAATGATGTACAAAAAGCAAAGTTCATTCCCGCTAAAATTAAATGCAAAATACTTGAATTATGAGTCCAATAATTTATAACATCATGTAAGGGAAATCCAAAGTGGTTAAATATAGTATATGTTACATGTTATACAGAGATCAGCAAGACATCACTGTGTCTCTACAGCTATTAAAACTCCAATAAATTTAATTAATTAAAACTCCATGTCAAAGAATCCTTTCTTGGCTGGGCACAGTGGCTCACATTCATAATCCCAGCACTTTGGGAGGCTGAAGCAGGCAGGATCGTTTGAGCCCAGGAGTTCAGACCAGTTCCAGACCAGTTCCAGACTGGGCAACATGGCGAAACCCCATCTCTACAAAAAAAAAAAAAAAAATACACAAAAAACTTAGCTGGACATGGTGGCATGTGCTTGTAGTTCCAGCTACTTGGGAGGCTGAGGTGGCAGAATCACCTGAGCCTCAGAGGTTGAGACCAAATGAGCTAAGATCACACCAGCCAGGGCATCGGAGTGAGACCCTGTCTCAAAATTTAAAAATTAAGAACATTGAAAAAAATCATTTCTTCAATGGCATGCGTAATTCTCCATCATACTCTTACCCTGTGCAACAAATTTCAAGAATTGGTATAGAAGCACTATCTCTATTTCTTCCCCTCCAACTCCTTCCTCAATTCAGTTCAACATGGCTTCTGCATCTCTCCTTGAAAAGTTTTCACTTAAATGATCTATGACTTCTCTCCATGCTCCACTGGATTCAAGACATATTTTCAGTCCTTTCACTGTTGACCAATCTGTTTCCCTTGGCTTCAGTGACAAAGCACTACCTCTTTATCCACCTTCACAAACTCTACTGTTGATTGCTTCTCCTGTGTTAACCGCTTAAGTGCTTAAAGTTCTCTCTCTTTACTCTTGCCCTTTTCTTTCATTCTTTTGTCTGTAGGCATTATCACCTATAAACATGTATCCCAAGTTCCAGAAGCTCAAAGGCACCTCAAAATCAGTATGCCCAAGTCTGAACTCAGTTTCTTCTCCCTAAATCTAGTCATTTTCCAGGGTATTCCACCTCAGAAACTGTTACCACAATCCGTCCTAACTGGAAACCCAGGAGTTATTTTTGCCCCATCATCTATTACTAATCCATCACCAAGTCTAATACATCTTATTTTCTCAACTCTGCAAAGTTCATGCACTTCTATCTCAACTGCAACCAACTTTATCCTCCCTAAACCTCTGCAATAGCATCCTAACATTCACTGGACCTACTACAACATATTTCCAATATTGTAGGCAAAATGAAAATAACAAGTAGCTTGATTAAATATTCGGTTGGCCCAGATTGTTTTGTATAACAATTTAACTGTAATATTTTATATAATGATATATAATAATATAATGATTTAACTATAATATTTTAAAGTTTCAGTATCTCTTCCTACACATGCATACACACATACATACACATACTCCTTAAGATTAATAGTCAACAGTCCCCAATGAATACTTTATCATAATAAAATCCAAATCAATTGATTCAGTTTCTAGCTGACCCTCAGCCACTTGTTTGGCCAGTCACAATGAAAATGTCTTTTCTCCTCTCTTAACAATCGAAGCACTATTTATCTTTAGAGACTAACATTTAAAAAGAACTGGGTCACTCATAACACTGCTTAACAGCCTTATTTTACTGGTTATCCCAAGTAACAGTACAGCAATTATACTGCATGTAGCACCCTATCACTTGAGAGGCACTAATAAATATTAAGCCAGATGCTGCTAGTATATATCTATGACCAGAGAAGATCCAAATAAATAAAACAGAAATTTATAAAAATAATCACTGCTTTCAATATTTCTGATTAAAATGTAACTACACATTGCCATTGCTTTAATACATTAACTGTAGCTATCAGGAACTTGAAAATAGGCAACTAGTTATGATACCTGCTGAACTCTACCCTAGAAACAAGATGGATACCTAATACAATTATTTTTAAAGTCACACATAAATCAAATATCTATTAATCATACAGTAATTGGCTAAGTTTTAATGCATGAATAGAAACTCCACAAGGGCAAGAATCTTTGTCTTCTTTACTTATATATCTTAAGCACCTAGAAACAGTGCCCTGCATATAAAGGCATTTAATACATTTTTGGTAAGTGAATGAATATAATTATGAAATGAAATTAATATCTCAATTACAAAAGCTAAACAAAAAAGAATGCTTTTTTTAGAAGCAAACATTCTCACTGAATTTAATAGGATCAAAAAAAGCCATGGACTCATCTAGTGGATTTCCTTTGCTTTCAAAGAGGATTTTCTTGAAACTACTTAGGCATGTAAGAACTCTACTTTTAAAGGTGTCTACTGGGGGATAAAATTTCAAAGGGAAAGAGTTATTTCTAACAAAAACAGCAGAAAAAGCAAGAGATGAGGGGGATAAAAGTCACTGAATATGACCATTGAAAAGTCACCAATGGAATTAGAGAAATTTTGATAGGAGGTGGAAGTAGGTGGCTATTAGATATGAGAATATGACACCAGCAGCATGACCCATTTGAAAAAGTTCTCTCCAGAAAAGGAAAGAACTACAACCGAAATTAAAAGATGAGGTGGCATCAAGAAAGGTCGGAGATTTCTCCATCCCACAATAATGAGAAGAACTAGATACGGAGAAGTTATACGACCTACATTAAGAAATGTTTCAAGAAAAAGGATAGATTAAAGGTCATTATGAACATGAAAAGCATACAAATTCTGAATACATTTTCCCACTCTGATGATAAGTAATTAATAGCCATGAAAAATACAATTAAAATGCCTATTAAATAAGTATCAATTTTATCTTATTCAATAAAAGAAAATGACAGATTTGAAGGTGATTTTACTTGATGTAATAATTCAATACCCAATTTTTTTCCTCCAATGTTCACTTAGTCTTTCTGGTTAGAAAATCTTCTTGCATATTCTTCCTGAAAAAAGTTGACTTATGGCTAAGTATTCACAGTGAGCACTACCTTTTTTTTTTTTGTCTTTAAACTTTTTCAAGTTTTCCATGCATTTCAAAACCTGAAGCAGTTATCCAGATATTATTCCTTCTAATCCCTTAAATAATTTAAATAATAGTTAAATCATCATTACCATTCTGAATATATTCAACATATAAAAAAATATTGCTACCACTTTTAGTTTTGGTTTTACAAGTTCTCCCATCACAAATGATTTTTCTTTCTCTCTCTCTCTCTCAACCTTTCTTTCTTTAGCTCATGTGCTTTTTTCATGTAGCTATTTCTTCAATACACCTTTAACTCCAATCTGCTTTAAAGACCTCCAGTACTGAACTTTTTATACAGTCTGTTCTTAGTTTTCTTTTCTATATTATTTTTATTTTTTCTAATGATTTCAAATTAGTATTGAAATATTTTTCCTTTACATCTTTCTGATAGTGTATTTAATTATAAGAATTCTGACTTTATTCATGTTTTGCTTGTTTAATAGAATGATCTAGCTATTTAAGGGTAAGTTCAAAATATTTTCAAACACATTTAAAATTTCACTGAGTATATATACTGTCTCCTCACTTTAAAAAATATTTCCACAAAGCACAAAGTGTAGGACTCCACATTTCAGGTGCTTTACCTACATAAATCACAAAAAAAGTCTGTATGTAAATGCCTACCTATTTTTCCTGAGACTTAGGAAATCTCTAAATCGAATGTTTCAGAAAGAAATTCTGAGCACAATTAAAAATATTTGACAATCCTTGTACAAAAGACACAGTAGTTTAAACTTCTATAGTTTAAGCAAATGTTACCCTTTTCATATCATGACATAATTATAATGGCCCAAATAAAAAAAATTTTGAATTGTAAAAGATGCAACAAGTTTTCTAAAGGTCTAAGAATCAATTATCTTAGTTTTTTAAAACATTTCCCTCAGACCTTTAAATAATTTCCTCAAGTCCATTAATAAAACTATTATTAGAAATATTTTATTTCTGAAAAAAAATGTACACTGCATTTCGGCTGAGAAACTCTGTCAATTCTACCTCAAAAGTCTTTTCCCATTTGGAGCCTCCTCTCCTTACACAGGGTCTGAGAGTTTGGTAAAAATATCATCAACCCATGCAATTACCTCCCAATTTGTTTCCTGTTAATCAATGTTCTTCCTACTCCAATATTACCTTCCCCTCCCCCACCAAAAAAAAAAAAAACCTAATGGGATCGCAGCTTAAAGAAATTTGTTAGATATTGTCTTTATTGAAGTTGGGCAGTGGGCGCAGTGGGCGCAAGAAGCTTCATTGTATTATTTTATTTCTGTATACATTCAAAAATGTCCATTGGGTCTACAATGCTTTCAGAAGGATTTATTGATTATATCACAATTTTCTGTTTAAAGGTCTACATGCCTCTATAACATGGTAAACCTTGAGGGCAGAAACTATGTTTACTCATCTTTAAATCAGCAGTGTCTGTTAAAGTCCCTAAGAAAGAACAGATGATTAAGATTTAAAAGTTGAATGGGCCGGGTGCGGTGGCTCAAGCCTGTAATCCCAGCACTTTGGGAGGCCGAGACGGGCGGATCACGAGGTCAGGAGATCAAGACCATCCTGGCTAACACGGTGAAACCCCGTCTCTACTAAAAAAATACAAAAATCTAGCCGGGCGAGGTGGCGGGTGCCTGTAGACCCAGCTACTCCAGAGGCTGGGGCAGGAGAATGGCGTAAACCCGGGAGGCGGAGCTTGCAGTGAACTGAGATCCGGCCACTGCACTCCAGCCTGGGCGACAGAGCGAGACTCCGTCTCAAAAAAAAAAAAAAAAAAAAAAAAGTTGAATGAATGAATGAATGAATGAATGAAGTGACTTGTTTTACAGGAAAAAAAGTGGTCAAGAAATGTGAAAACAGTCTCAGTGTTTCAGTTACTTTGTTAAATAATCCCTTATGAGTATGCATTCCCACCCACATTGATTATAAACCTCAAAGGTAGAAACTACGTTGTTTTCTATGTATCTCTAAGAGCCTAAGATGATGCCTCATAAATTTTCATCGAAGCAAGTAATAAATCTTGCATTTTAGAAACTGAGTGGAGATCTCTATTTGGCTATTTATTTAGTCATCAAAAGATTTTGTTTTCTTACCCACCATACTGACATTCTCATAATCTCTCTTTAAAATCATGACCAGAAGCTTCAAGTACTACCTGGGCAAGGGTATCAATTTTCCTAGTTTATCCATTCACTCACTAGAACTTCTACATGCTCTTATAAAAACTAATCTAGGCCAGGCGCAGTGGCTCACACCTGTAATCCCAGGACTTCGGGAGGCCCAGGCAGGCAGATCACGAGGTCAGCAGTTCAAGACCAGCCCGGCCAACATGGTGATACCCCATCTCTACTAAAGACACAAAAAATTAGCCAGGTGTGGTAGCCCACACCTGTAATCCCAGCTACTCAAGAGGCTGAGGCAGGAGAATCGCTTGAACCTGGGAGGCAGAGGTTGCAGTGAGCCTAGATCGTGCCATTGCGCTCCAGCCTGGGTGACAGGGTGAGACTCTGTCTCAAAAAAAAAAAAAAACAACTATTCTAGCAAGGTACCTATATTTATAGAAATGGCAGCCTGCCCACCTGGTTAAAAACGTTCTGGCTCTAATGGCCAGGCACGGTGGCTCACACCTGTAATCCCAGCACTTTGGGAGGCCAAAGTGGGTGGATCACCTGAGGTCAGGAGTTCGAGACCATCCTGGCCAACATGGCAAAACCCCATCTCTACTAAAAATACAAAAATTAGCAGGGTGTGGTAGCACATGCCTGTAAATCCCAGCTACTCAGGAGGCTGAGGCAGGAGAATCACTTAAACCTAGGAGGTGGAGGTTGCAGTGAGCCGAGGTCACCATTGCACTCCAGCCCGGGCAACATAAGTGAAACTCCATCTCAAAGAAAAAAAAAAAAAACAGAAAACACACACACACACACACACACACACACCCTTCTGATTCTAAAACCAGAGTGGTTTAGATTCAAAAACTGGCTCTGTCATTTACTTGACAAGATCATGGGCAAATTACTTACTGGCTGTGAGATCTTGAGCAAGTTACTTACTTGCTGCCATTATGTTTTCTGTATTTTTACACTAGCTACCTAACATAGCTATGCCTCAGTTTTCTTATCTCTAAAATGAAGATATGATAATACCTACCTCAGAGAGCTGCTGCAACAATTAACATGGAGAGTGCTTAGAATAGAACCTGGCACATAGTAAGTACACTGAATTGTCAGTTATTACCTTTGTAGCCACGCCTGACCTTTCCTTCTGTTACAATGAGCTACCTCTGCTTCCAAATTCAACCCCTCCACTAGTCAACATATACATCTTTTCTTGCCTATTCATCAACTTATCCTATAATTATGTCCTCTTTCTCTAACACTATCAAGTTTTCTGTTACATCCTTTCTAACAACATACAAACATGCTATATTGCCCATTTAATAAAAAACTCTCAACCCACATCCACTTACTAATGTGTCCTCATTTCCTATTATTCCTTTATAGCAAAACTATTTTTAAGAGCTATCTATATCTGCTGATTTCCAATCCAGCTGGGCTTTCATTCCTGCCTCTCCATTGAAACTGTTCTTAGGATCACCAGTGACACCTAAATTGTTGAACCCAGTGGAATTCTAGGCTTCACTGGACTTCACCTATCAGCATTTGATTACTGTCTCCTTCCTGATAGACTTAGTTTACTTGATTTTTATCTTTATTCTCCTCCTACCTCACTGGTTGTGCTTTCTTGGGCTCCTTTGCATGATCCTCCTCATATTTCCAACTCCCAAACACTGGAGTGGTCGAGGGTGCAGTCTTTGGATGATGTCATCATCTAAACTCACTCCCTAAGTAATCTCACCCATTTCATTCTAACAGCTTTAAAAACCATCTATATACTGATGACTCCCAAACTCATATTTCCTTCCCTATCTTTTCCTTGAACTCAATGTTATATGAAAATGACTAATGGACATAGTCACTTGGATGTCTTAAATGCATCTCAACATCTCCAAAATCTTGATTTTATCCTCCAAATCTCTCTTCTTCTATATTTGAGTAAACAACAAGTCTTCTAGTAGCTCAAGCCAAAAACTCTGACATCAGTGGCCAGTTATTTATTTTTCTCAGGCCACACAGAAAACACAAGCAAATACTATCAGTAGTCTCTTAAAATACATCCAGAATCTGATCGCATGTCACCCTCTGCTACCAGCATGGTGCAAGACATAATTATCTCTCCCCTGGATTATTTACAATAGCATTCTACCTGTTCTGCTTGCTTCCATCTTTGTTCCCTTTTAATCCATTTTCACTGGGCAGTCAGAATGATCTTTTTAAAATGTTTAAATCAAAATATTTCACCACGACATGATCAAGACACAAATTATTCAAGTAACATTCCCAGGGTTCAAGATGCAGCCAGATATAAGATAAATGAATCTGTGCATAATCTAATGGAGAATATTACAACTTAGATTTCTTAAAACACTATATAAGATAAAAATAATTACCAAATATAGATCCAAATATAGATATATAAAATGTTCATAAAATTGGACAGAAATCTGTAATGGTGAGAGATATTTCATTCAAAAAATCAGTCAATAAACATGAATTGAGCACCTACTATACTCTAGGAACTGCAGGAGATGTCTCTAAAACAACAGTGACTTTAAGGAGGTCATGTGCATTTGTCATAACTTTGCAGGATAAGAAAAGTTAGTTAAGACAGAGTTACCTATAATAAATACTACAAAATAAAGACAGAAAAATGAGTATGCAAGGTATAATGAAGGAACTGTTGTGACAGGAGAAGAGAACACACTTCAAATAGCCATCTATGTATAAGACATAAATTTCCTTTTTTTCCTCTTTTTTCTTTTTTAGATTTAGTGATACTATTCTTGCTTCAGCACCTACTAGCAGTTAAGACTCTGGGCTTTCCTTCTTTTTTGCCATTTATTTAAGGCACAATTTATACAGAGTAAAATTCACGTTTTTAGTATACAATTCTGTGAGTTTTGACAAATGCATATAGGTGTGTGACCACCACTGTAACCAAGATATAGGATAGTTCCCTCATTCCCCCCATACCCAAATTCTCTGAACCCTCTTGTAGGCAATACCACCAGTCCTTAACAACTATTGACATGCTTCCTATGATGACAGTTTTGGCTTTTCCAGAATATCATACAAATGGAATAACATAGTATTAAGTCACTTGACTTTGGCATATGTCACTTAACATGATACACTTGACATCCATCAGTTGTGATGTACATCAGTTCATTCTTTTAATTGCTCAGCAGTATTCCATAGAATGAATATATCACAGTTGGTTGATACATTTACTTCTGAAGGACATTTGGATTGTTTGCAGTTTGGGGTAATTATGAACAAGGCCATCATAAACATTCCCATATAGGTTTTAATTTCACCTTGGTAAATACACAGCAGTGGGATTCGAATTGCTGGGTAGTATAAGAAGAGTCTTCAACTGTATAAGAAAATACCATGCTATTTTCCAAAATGGCTGCACCATTTTGCATTTCCACCAGCAACATATGAAAGTTGCAGTTGCTATGTGACGTTTTCAACGTCTCCACATCCTTGCCAACACTTGTTATTATCTGTCTTTGTGATTATTGACATCGTAGTGAGTATGAAGTGGTATCTCACTGTAGCTCTGATTGGCATTTCCCTGATGGTTAATGATATTGAGCATCTTTTTATGTGCTACTTGGCCATTTGTATGTCTTCTTTAGAAAATGTCTCTTTAGATTGTGTGGCTCTATTTCTGAACTCTCTTTTCTGTGCCACTAATCTCAATGTCTATCCTTGTACCAATACTCTTTTGATTACTGTAGTTCTATAGTAAACCTAGAAATCAGGTAGTATGTCTTTTCATTGTGCTCTTCACTTTCAACATTGTTTTGGCTATTCTAGTTACTCTGCCTTTCTATATAAATTTTAAAATCAGCTTGTTGGTTGCTACCAAAAAATCTGCTGAGAATTTTATTGAAATTGCACTACCTTTAAGATTAGTTTGGGAATAATTGAAAGCTTAACAATATCGAGACTTTCATTCCATGAACATAGTATATATCTTCATTTATTTCTGTCTTCTTTGATGTCTTTGATTATCGTTTTCTAGTATGTCAAAGTATATATCTAGCTCACAATTTGTTAGATTTCTGTCTATTTCATGGTTTTCTTTTACGGTGCTTTTTTGTTTCAACATTTCTATTTTCAATTTTTCATTGCCAGTATATAGAAATGAAACTGATGTGCACATATTGATCTTGTATCTTTTAACACTGTAAAACTCATTTATTAGATCTAGGAGTTTTTTGTTTGTTTTGTAGATTCCTTGGAGTTTTCCACACAGACAATCACATCTTTGCAAATAGAGACAGTGTTATATTTTCCTTTCCAATCTTGTTTGCCTTTTATTTCCCTTTCTAATCTTGTTTGCCTTTTATTTCTTTTTCTTGCCTATTACACTTGCTAAGACTTCTAGTACAACGTTGAGTAAGACTCATGAGAGTAGATATCTGTACCTTATTCCCAGTCGTGGGATGTGACATTCTTAAGTTAGATGTTAGCTGCAGGTCTTTCATGGGTACCTTTTATCAGGTTAAGAAAGCTCTCTTGTATTCCTAGCTTGCTGAGACATTTTTTTGTTTTTTGGTTTTTTAAAATCATGAATGAATGCTGAATTGGGTCAAATGCTTTTTCTGCATCTATTGAAATGATTATATGGTTTTTCTTCTTTAGCCTATTGATATAAGTGAATAACACTGATTTGTTTCCAAATGTCAAAGCAGTCTTGATTCCCAAAATATGTCCCACATAGCCATGCGACATTATCCTTTTTTAAGTTTACATATTATTGGATTTGATATACTAGGACTTGTTGAGGCCTTTTTAGTCTATATTCATGAGGGGCACTGGTCTGCAATTTTCATTTTTGTAATATTTTCATCTGGTTTTAAGAGCATGGTAAGCAAATGACATAAATTAGCTGGAGAGTATTGCCTTCTCTTTTGTTTTCTGGAAAGTTTATGTAAAATTTATATACTTTTTTCTTCCTTCCTTCTTTCCTTCTCTTTCTTTCTTTCCTTCCTTCCTTATCTTATCTTTCTTTCTTTTCTTTCTTTCTCTCTTTTTTCCTTTCTTTCCTTCCCTTTTTCTTTCTCTCTCTTTCCTTCCTTCTCTTTCTTTCTTTCTTTTCCTTCCTTCCTTTCTTTCTTCCTTCTTTCTTTCTTTCTTCCTGCCAGTCTGTCTCTCTCTCTCTCCTTCCTTCTTCCTTTCCTTTCCTTTCCTCTACTCTTACTCTACTCTACTCTACTTTACTTTACTTTCTGACAGAGTCTTGCTCTGTCAGTGGCTGGAGTGCAGTGGTGCAATCTTAGCTCACTGCAACCTCCACCTCCTAGGCTCAGGCAATTCTTGTGCCTCAGCCTCCCAAGTAGCTGAGATTACAGGTGCACACCACCACACCTGACTAATTTTTTCGGTATTTTTAGTAGAGACAGGGTTTCACTATGTTGGCTAGGCTGGTCTCAAACTCATGACCTCAAGTGATCGGCTTGCGTCGGCCTCCCAAAGTGCTGGGATTACAGGCATGAGCCACTGCGCGCAGTCTTATTATTTTTTTCTTAAATATTTGGTAGAATTTGTCAGTTTGGCCTCAAATTTTCTCTACTGAAAACTTTTTAACTATAAATTCAATTTTGTCAACTAATATAGGACTACTCAGGTTATTTCAAGTAAGCTTTGGCAATTTATGACTTTCAAGTGTTTGTCGATTTCACCTAAGCTTCTAAATTTATAGGCAGTGAGTTGCTTATAATATTCTTTTATATCCTTGTAATGTCTGTGATGATCTGTAATGATGTAGCCTCTTTGATTCTTGTATCTGTGTTTTCTCTCTCATTTTTCTTGATCAGTCTAGTTAGATGTTTATCATCATCAAATATATTAATCTTGATAAAAATTAGCTTCAGTTTGACTGATTTTCTGTAGTGTTCTTCTCAATTCCATTTATTTCTATTCTTATTTCCTCGCTTCTGCTTGCTTTGGGTTTTTCTCTTTTTTCCTAGTATCTAAAGATAGAAGCTTAGATCATTGACAGACTTGTTTTCTAGTATAATATGCCATGAATTTTAAATCTATTTTGAAATAAGAGCATGCAAAGGCAAAAAAGAAAAGCATAATTTTTTTCTATATTAAATTTTGTTTATCATTTTAGAATATTAACTACCATGTAGAAAATATTATGAATAAATAATTTAAAATCAAAAGAAACTTGATTGATAAAAAGCCAATGTCTGTCTCTACTTCCCTTCCCAACCATTCTCACCTTGCCATTTCTCCCAATAAGCATGTGGACTTTTAACTAAATTTCATCTAAGAACCAAGAAAGTGAGATGTTTGTACATATTCTCTTAAATGAAAGAGCCCAGAGTGTTATTGTAAATACCTCATGAATGGTGATATAATCCCAAACCATAAAAAGACAATAAAAATTAAGGTATTTTCTCAATCTAAGGGCTAGGAAAAAGAAAAACAAAACACACAAAAAAACTTTGCAAACATTATTCCATTTCTGAAAGACAAAGCATGCATATATGAGCAAGTTTATAAAAGCTTCACTGGAAAAATGGAACCCAAAACTGTTAAATAACTTGTGCAAGCTACCTATCAAGTTAGCACTACAACTGGAACTCTAATTCAGCTCTGAGTTTTAGCATAATGTATTTTTCCCATTAAACTATATTCCCCTTCCATAGATCTTATCAAGTTGAAATTATTTTGCCTTTTGGAGTAAATTATGGACAAGAAGAAACATCTTATCCAAAGAAAATTAGTTTCTACAATACCTATATATAGATCTCTAAGAGCTCTTTTGCTGATTAGTTTCAACTGGAGTATAAGGTATTAGTTTTAGGTGTCATGTATTTTGCTATACTAGAAAGAATGAATGTGTTGGGCCGGTAAAAAGTAAACACACAATTATCAGTAATGAGAGATCCAGTAAGAAAGGAGCCCTTGTTTTATGAAGTGACCACAATGGAAGACTATGCCTCTGTTCTTGACCAGAGAATCAGGGAAAAATAAATTCTGGCCAGAGAGTAGAGCTGCCGCAGGAGAGACGTTGCTTATTTCTATGGTGCATGGAGGTCCACGTAAATTCCTAAGCCTTCCCCCAGCAAATAACTTGAAGTGAGAAAGGAAAAACCATGTGATAGTAGAAGCCAAGCCGTGGTATCAATGCATATGCTACCATTCTATCCACTGCTGTCAATCACATCCATATGGTTGGACCATAAATGTACACTTTCAGACCAAAGATGAAGAAGATTAGGAAAAGTTGTTGGTGCTGTTTTTCTTTTTTTTTTTTCCTTATCAGTGTTCCTAATAAATAAATCTCTATCTAAAAACTTTGGATATTAAGAATGCCTAATTCAATTGGCCCAGATAAATGGGTAAATGAGAATTAGACCCAGCTTTTACCCTTTTGTAGTCATTTACCCACTGCCTATCAACTACAAGTCCACCCTTCCATATTCTGCTCAAAGATATAAGGGCCGAGAATCTGCAGACTACATATCCCAAACTCCCTTACCCACTGGCTTCCAGGTTAGATTCTGCCCATGAGTAATAGACATATACAGGTGGAAGGTAGAAGAATGGAAGAAGGAATTCCATTGCCAGCACCAGCTATACCATAACTCCTGAAAAATACTAATTCTAGCCAGGGCAACAAGTACCAGCACCAATGATGTGGTTCTCCCCACCTGCTCCGATACCCAAGATCTGGATATCTCTTCAGAAGTGTGGGACTAAACAGTTGTCCCCTGCCCTGACAGTTCCTTCTAAACACTAGCTGCTATGAGCATCCTCATAATTCTAAGCAACCAGGATGCAGCCCTCCTCAGAGATTCCTGCGTCAGCTCCTCAGACGTCCTCTGAGTTCCTAGATTCTGGTAACAATATTTCTTTCATTTTATTTCTCCAGTCCTATAGGCCATAGCTATTTCCTACTACTTGGGTCACTCCAGTCATAATGTCTCCTTTCTGCTCTCTCAAACTTCTAACACATTGTAAGCCAATTATCTGCATTAAAATGCTTCTGTTTTAAAAGTTTAGCATGTTTCCTGTTCCCCAGCCTGGACTGAGGCTGAGAAAGTCACCTGCCTCTAACTAGAACACACTCTCCCATCTCACTTCCTGCCGCTCTCCATCCCCCATTGAAATTGTCCTAACTCAGGACCATCTAAAAAGAGAACTGTTCATCTTAAAGTAAGAGAGTAACCCTAAATAAAACAGATAAAAACATACGAGATAAATTTAGATTTAGGTGGACAATGCTTGCAAATGAGTAAATTAGATCCTGGATATAGTGTGGGGTAAAATTGTGTAAGATTTTTGAAATGGACAAAAAGATTACTGAACATCATTTCAGTGGAAAGGCTGGAACATCTGGGAATTGTGTGACAACACAGAAGTGTGTGCCTTTGTCTTTCACTAGGCTAGTTTACAACTCTCAACATATATAACATAATGGCAATGCAAAGTTTACTGTCCATAGCTATGCAAAGGATTCCCATTCTTGGTAGTGCAAATGAATTGCCAGGTAAAGAAAATAAATCTCTAAATCAACTCCTTATTTTGACTGGCTCTAACACCTTACTGGTGCTCCATATGAAAATAAAACCTAAAAGCTATTGGAATGAAAAAAAAAAACAACAAAGAAAAAACCCTTTAAGTCTTGAGAGAGATGTGACTGCCCAGACTTTGTAGTCTCCCCTGGACTACCTGCATGCATGTAATCTGATATGCTTATTCAACAATAAATTGAATTTCTACGTCTATATTAGTATGGGGAAGTATTTTGTTGGCAGGATTTTTTCATTACACCGACATATGATGGTCCTTTTAAAAAACGTATTTAAAATAAATATAAAGAGTACTTAATATAATAAATATAAACAGAGTACTTTTTTGTAATTCCACATAAAATACATCAAAATTTAAAGTAATAGTTTTAGTCAGAAAGAATGAAACAAGCTGTGTCAGTGGTAAAATGAGAAATTCTAAACTATACAGCCTATTTTAGTGGTAATAGACTTGGTTTTAAAAAAAATGTAACCCTTTAACAGTAGACATTTAAATGCATTGGCAATATAACATAAAATTGACTCTGCTAAATGATGTGAAATAATAAGACAAATAATAAGGTCTGAGTGAAATAATAAGACAAAGACATCTTCTAAAAGCAAGTTAAATAAAACCATACTTGGGGGGAAGACCTAGCCAAATATAAAGAGTATCTATAAAATATATTTTGATTTTTAAGTTTTTAAACAACATTAAGATATTAAGATAGATTTTAATATTAATCCTTTAAAACCTATTTTAACACACAGATTTTAATACAACAAATTAACATCAACTATGTAAATATAAAATTTTCAGTATGAAAAATAAAATTTTACCATTTTCCTAGCAATTCTCCCCAAGAATATAGGATCTTCTCAGGACAATCCTTAGACACATCACCTGTTCCACTTGAGAGTTCATTATCACTGTCTGCAGAAGAAACACAAACACCAACAAACATGACTTTATATATTACAGTAGATACTTTAAATATCATAAAACAAGAAAAATGACTGTGTCTAATAAAACAATCTTCTTTTTACATTATTACATGCATTGCAAAAATAATGGCAAGAACTTCATTAATCTTCAGTGCCTAGATATTTTAAAAGAACAAACTTTTATGAAAATGTCATATACAGTTTACATAACATGAAATTGAAAATACCTACAAATAAATAGCTATATCCAAAGAGTAATGTTTAAAAGCTAGTGGTGGCACAAACTGGTAATTTCTATATGGTGTTCTACACGACAGATATTCTCAAATTTTATTAATGGGACCAACAAACATAAAAATTAAGGGTGAAACATATATACCTAAATATTACACTGAGAAACATATATATTATGACATGAACATACAAACAACCAGAAATGTTATTAAAAAAAAAAAAAGTTAGGTTTCTTAAGATGTATTCGTAAAAAAAAAAAAGATATTTTTAACTAGAGGAAAATTGAAACTGGCCTTTTTATATGGCAATTTTACAAAACACCTCAAAATGTAAAAGAATATGGGTTGATTTACAGTTTACAATCAGTGGTGAAAATGACCAATACTAAACTCTATAAACCTTTTAAGCAGTAGCAGAGGTAGTAGAGAAAAGAAAGAAAGAACAACAGATACAATTTACCTATTATAAAATATTCTTTGACACAGTACTACATAAGAAAAGGCTGGAGAAATACTATCGGAATAAAATAAGATAGCTGAAAACCTATCTGGCAGATAACAAGTACCAAACTTTTATCAACACTGTGACAGTACAATGGGGATTGGCATTTAGTGGCTCCCACAGGGATCTGTGTTAAGAACAGTATTACTTAGCAAACCACAAAATCCAATGATCCAGTATTAATTAGCATACCACAAAATCCAATGATCCGAGTATATGCAGCATCAGAAAACATTAATGTAATAAGTAATGGTTTATTTGGCCAGGTTAAAACATTAGGTCATAGCCATACAAAAAAGATTTGATGACATATTTAATAAAATATAACCAAAATATGTCCACATACAGAGACAAATGTTTCATCATCTTTAAAGCAATACTAGGTAAATAAGAATTATAAGTGACATTTAATGCAAAAAGTGAACATCATTCTGGTAATTAAAATGAAGGCAAAGAGAGTACACACTAGCATAACTGTTCTAGAAATACCTCACATAAGCAACTGTATGAAGCTTGTAATAAGTTCATCATGAAAAGAACAGATATTTTAAAAGTTAAAGCAAATGAAATATTACTACTATAGAAGTAATATAAACAGAAACAACTGAATGACATAAATGGAAACAACTAAAGCTTTAGTGTTACAATACCCTGAAGAACTATCCCATGTAAACAACTATCTTTTATAACATTTATAATTTTTTATTTAAACTGAGGCACTTTTTACAGTGAAAGGACACTATTAAAAATTATTCTTGGTCAAGTGTGGTGGCTCAGGCCTGTAATCCCAGCACTTTGGGAGGACAAGGAGGGCTTAAGCTCAGGTGTTTGAGACCAGCCTGGGCAACATGGTAAAACCCTGTCTCTATCAAAATTACAAAAAATTAGCTGGGCATGCTAGCATACTCCTGTAGTCCCAGCTACTCGGAAGGCTGAGATGGGAGGATCACTTGAGCCCAGGAGGCCACGACTGCAGTGAGCTGAGATTGTGCACTGCACTCCTGCCTGGGTGACAGAGTGAGACCCCATCTCGAAAAAAAATTATTCTGGAAGACAGGTTAAACTTAGACTATGTCATGCAAACAAGGACTGATAATTGGCCCACTTATAAACTATTACCAAGTATAGGTACTTATAAATTGGTATTCAATTAAGCAAGATCCAAGATCATCCCATCTAATACTTTATTCTGATCCACAGTAAATAATAATATGCCAAGGTTTCAGGCTATTTGATGATGTTGTACATGCCAAATTAGAGACTAGAATCTAGGAACACAATGAAAACAAAAAAAGGGAAATGGAAATAAACATTCCTGGATATCATAAATCTTGATTATAATAAAAATGAGAAGATAATACTGATGACAGAAAATCTTTCAAATTCGTAATACTCTTGCTGAGAAAGGAATTCCTAAGCATAAGAACAAAATCAAAGATACCATTAAAAAGATTTAAAAATCTGACTACCTATAAATTAAAAACATCTATGACAGTATAGAGTATGTATATTTTTTAAAAGCAAAAAAATTTCTAACATTTGACAAATGGCTATTTTCACTAATATATCACAATCTTACTAATCAACAGAATAAAGAAAAATCCAACAGAAAATTGAGCTAAGGATATCAAGACAGTACAGGTCACAATATGTAAAACATGACTAAAATAAAAATGTTACAGAAAACCCATTTCATTAATCTTTTAAATGCAAATTAAAACAATGAAACATATCTACCAATTACATTGACAGTATAAAAATTGATAGTACTTAAGTTTTCCTAAAAGCATAAGGAAACAGGCAAGAAGGTTGATGTTTAAATAAGAACAATCTTTTTGAATTTATTAAGATGCTAAGTTAATATATCATTTGATCAAATGTATCCTCCAGAAACACATACTCCAAAGACATACGTGTAACAGGATTTTTAGTGTATCACTGCTTGTAACAGTAAGAAACTGAACTATCAGTAATCCATCAATATGTTTTACTAGCTAAATTATGGTATATTCAAGAGTATTCCAGAGAACACTATCAAGTAATTTAAATGAATGGGATAAATTGGTCTATGCTGGCAACCACGGGTGGGAGGACAAGGATGCTGCCCGGTAGTCTGCTTGCGTGCATGCATGAGAGGTGGCAGGTCTCCAACTCTGGCCTTCCCCACTGACTGTTCTAGCACCACGTTTCAAGCTGTAAACCAGTTTGGTACCCAATTGGCAGAAGCCATGGTGACCTTGTCACAGCTGCTAAAAGCCCGCAGCAACACAAACCTTGACAAAATTGATATGTCTTTGGATGGTGTCATCAAACCGAATTGAAAGGAAGGAAAAAAGCAGACTTTTCCAAAACTAAACAGAAGACTCCAGCAATTTAGGATGAGAATACAATGGGTACTCCAACAGAATTCTGGTTTTGGTAAAACCAGTCTAAGCTGTAGAGGAAGAGTAATGCCTAGAAAGAGACATCCTCATGGATAATCATTGGCCTTGCAGTTAGGAAATCATCTGGAATTGGAAAAGGAATTAGTCCTATGAATTGTCCATGTCTAAGTGACAATAATACAAAACACTATTTTCCAGTGTTAAAAAGAAAGGCAAGCCTTCTGAAACAAAATGAAGTGTGTAGGAAACCAGTTGCAAGTCTCAAGAGACTTAACCAGCTAAACAGAAAAAATAACATTACGGCCAATTTTACCAGTAGAAGAAATAAATTAAGACATCAGAAAGACACTTCACAGGTAACTTTTCTTTCTGGAAGAGGCCTGAAGAAGGTTCAGGCCCAGTTGAACATGGAGCAACTGCTAGAGTAGTAGCAAAGAGAACTAGTGAATGCCAGACTTCTATCAGAAACGCAGGAATCTGACTATATCTACTGACAACCCTGGAGCAGTACAATGCCCAGCAACTGAGAAACCATGATTAATTCACACTGCTGTACCTTCATTCTTTAAAAAACAGCAGCAAAAAAATATAAAGAAAGTTCCCGTGGGTGTTTCCCTACAATCTGACATAAATAGTGTTGGAAAACAGACAGAGATAGTTTTGAATGAGCAGTTTGGGATCCTGAGAAAACAGAGCCACTCTCACATGTAACAAAGGGGGAAGTCACTTTTTCACTGTGGAATAAATCTCATGTTACAGGAACTATTGAGTAACGACTGTGTTTGAAAAAGTTAGAAGAGTTCTTCACAGAAATTCAGAAACTTTACTTCAAAATATTTATAAAGCTAAGTAACATTTATTTTTCAAGGTTTAAAAAAAAGGATAAAATAATGCCCTGAAAGAATAACAGGGAGTATACGTATCTGTTCTTAGACTTCACAAATGGCTCAGGCAGAACCCATTATCTGTTTGACTTCTTTTGTTCCTTGAGCAGAAGAAAATGACAGAAAGATATTGCTAGTGCTGACCTTTTTTTTTTTTGGAGACGCAGTCTGGCTCTATCACCCAGGCTGGAGTGCAGTGGCACCATCTTGGCTCACTGCAACCTTCTGGGTTCAAGCGATTCTCCTGTCTCAGCCTCCAAAGTAGCTGGGACCACAAGGGCCTGCCACCACACCTGGCTAATTTTTTTTATATTTTTAGTAGAGATGAGGTTTCACCATTTTGGCCAGGTGGGTCCCAAACTCCTGACCTCAAATGATCTGCCCACCTCGGCCTCCCAAAGTGCTGGGATTACAGGCGTGAGCCACCATGCCCGGCCTAGTGATGAACTTTTAACAAGGAATGTGGTTGCAGGAATTAGTCTCAGTTTAAAATGTTGGTGTTTAAAGGCTGTAAATGCATATTTACAAAGTTGTCCAATAGGGCCTTGGAGGAGAAGGTCCAATTTAAAAATCTGAAAATGTGTTTAGTAAATGAAAGTGTAAGAGGAAGTAGTAAGTTGAAGGACAGATAACTGAGATGAAAAACTCAAAACTGAGGTCCCAGGCATACTGTTTGGATTTAGTATAGTCTTGAGTCTAGTGTCCACAAATAATTCTTCAAATGATGTTTAGAAGAATTATAATTATTAAAATGAATTCACTACCCTGGATATTTTGATAGTAAAATTTATAGCCATAAAGTGCCAGACTTCTTACTTGAGAAGTTAAAATGTATAAGCTTTAGAGCTTGCTAAATTAAATAATTTATAGCTCCAAAGACAAAAATATACTGGTATTTGTCACCAAAAAAAATTCAAAATTTATAATAGAGTTACATTGTAACCTTGTTGTTTACCTTTCACTCTGATTTATTGTACGGTATAAATTAAAGTTCAGAGGGCAGAGTAAGATTGCAGAATAGAAGCCTACACGAATCACACTCCCACACCCCCTGGAATACCAAATTTAAACAACCATCTGCACACAGAAAAACACTGTCATAAGAACCAAACATCAGGTGAGCAATCACAGTACATGGTTTTAACTTTGTATTACCAAAAGAGGCAATGAGGAAGAATGGAGAGACAGTCCTGAGTTGCTGATACCACCCCACCCATATCCCTCAGCAGCCGCTTGTGGTGCAGAAAGGCAATTTGTGCGCTTTGGGGATACAGAACACAGCAACTGCGGGACGTCACATTGAATTCAGTGCTGCCCTGTCACAGTGGAGGATAGAGCCATCCTAGGTTCAGCTAGCACCCACCACAGAGGGAGCATTTGGACCAGCCCTAGCCAGCAGGGAAACACCCATCCCAACAGATGGAACTTGCTCAGCAAGCCTCAACACTGCAAACTGAAATGCTCTGGGATCCTAGGTAAACTTGAAAGGCATCTAGGACACAAAGACTGCAATTCCTAGGCAACTCCTAGCACTAGGCGTGGCTTAGAGCTATTGAAATAGGGTGGCATGTGACCCAGAGAGACACCAACTGGCATGGCAAAGGGAGTGCTTGTGTCATCACTCCCCCAACTCCAGGCAGTGAAGCTCTCAGCAAGAAAGTGTCTCCTACTTTCTGCTTAAGGAGAGGAGAGCAAAGAGTAAAGAGAACTCTGTCTTGCGTCTTGGACACCAGGTCACTCACAGTAGAATAAGGTAACAGGCAGAGTCATAAGGCCTCAATTCCAGTACCCAGCTCCTAGACAACATTTCTAGATACACCCTGGGCCATAAAGGATCCCACTGCCTTGAGGGAAGAACCCAGTCCTGGAAGGATTTATCATCTACAAACTAAAGAACCCTTGGGCCCTGAACAACCAACACTGATACCCACAAGTATACCATTGACCTTGGGCTCTGAGACATGCTGGTTTCAGGGGTGACCCAGCACAATCCAAAATAAATAAAATTGGAGATAAAAAAGACATTACAATGGATACTGCAGAAATGCAAAGTATCATTTGTGGCTACTATGAGCAACCATATGCCAATAAATGGTAAAATCTAGAAGAAATGAATAAATTCCTAGACACATACAACCTACCAAGATTGAACCATGAAGAAATCCAAAAGCTGAACAGAACAATAATATGTAACAAGATCGAAGTCCTAATAAAGTCTCTAAGTAAAGAATAACTTGAGACTTGATGGCTTCACTGCTGAACTCTACCAAATATTTAAAGAACTAATTCCAATTCTACTCAAACTGTTCTGAAAGATAGAGGAAGAGGGAATACTTCCAAACTTACTCTAGGAGGCCAGTATTACCCTGATACCAAAACCAAAGACATATCAAAAAAGGAAAACTATAGGCCAATATCAGTGATGTACACTGATCCAAAAATTGGCAACAAAATACAAGCAAACATGAGTTTGACAATACATTAAAAGGATCATTCATCATGACCAAGTGGGATTTATCCCTGGGATGTAAGAATGGTTCAACATATGCAAATAAATCAATGTGATCCATCATATCAACAGAATGAAGTACAAAAACCATATGATCATTTCAATTAATGCTGAAAAACCACTCTATAAATGTCATCATTCCTTCATTATAAAAACCCTCAAAAATGGGGATAGAAGAAACATACTTCCATATAATAAAGGTCAAATATGACAGACCCACAGTTAGTATCATACTGAATGGGGAAAAACTGAAAGTCTTTCCTCTAAGATCTAGAACAAGACAAGGATGCCCACTGTCACCACTGTTATCCAACAAAGTACTGAAAGTTCTAGCTAAAGCAGTCACACAAGAGAAAGAAATAAAGGACATTCAACCTAGGAATACAGCTAATTAGGGATGTGAAAGATCTCTTCAAGCAGAACTACAAACCACTGCTAAAAGAAATCAGAGATGAGCAAAAACAAATGAAAAACATTCCATGCTCATATACAGGAAGAAGTATTGTGAAAATGGCCAAACTGCCCAGTGCAATTTACACATTCAAGGCTATTTCCATTAAACTACCATTGACATTCTTCAGAGAACTAGAAAAAAAAATTTTAAATTCATATGGAACCCCAAAGAAGCTTGAATAGCCAAGGCAATCCTAAGCAAAAAGAAACAAAGCTGGAGACATCATGCTACATGACTTCAAACTATACTACAGGGCTATGGTAACCAAAACAGCATGGTACTGATATAAGAACAGACATATAGACCAATGGAACAGAATAGGGAACCCAGAAATTAGACCACACATCTACAACTATCTGCAACAAACCTGACAAAAACAAGCAATGGGGAAATGATTCCCTGTTCAACAAATGGCACTGGGATAACTGGCTAGCCATATGCAGAAGATTAAAACTGGACCCCTTCCTTATGCCATGCACAAAAATCAACTCAAGATAGATTAAAGAGTTAAATGTAAAATCCAAAACTATAAAAATCCTTAAAGACAACCTCAGCAATACCATTTGAGACATCGGCACAAAGATTTTATGATGAAGATGCCAAAAGCAACTGCAACAAAAGCAAAACTTGACAAATGGTATCTAATTTAACTAAAGAGCTTTTGGCACAGCAAAGAGAACAATAACAACAAAACACTATCAACAGAGTAAACAGACAACCTACAGAATGAGAGACCATTTTTGCAATTTATGCATCTGACAAAAGCCTAATATCCAACATCTATAAGGAACTTAAGCAAATTTACAAGAGAAAAACAACCCCATTAAAAAGTGGGCAAAGGACATGAACGAACATCTCCAAAAAAAGACATACATGGGGCCAACAATCAATGAAAAAACCTCAACAACACTGATCATTAGAGAAAAGCAAATCAAAACCACAATGAGATACCATTTCATACAGTCAGAATGGCTACTACTAAAAAGTCAAAAATAACACATGCTGGAGAGGCTGTGGAGAAAAAGAAATGCTTATACACTGTTGGTGGAGTATAAGTTAGTTCTGCCTTTGTGGAAGACAGTGTGGCGATTCCTCAAAGACCTGAAGACAGAAATACAATTTGGCCCAACAATCCCATTACTGGGTACACTCAACGAAATATAAATTGTTCTATTATAAAGACACATGCACACGTATGTTCACCGGAAAACTATTCGTAATAGTAAAGACATGAAATCAACCTAAATGTCCATCAATGATAGACCGGATAAAGAGAACGTGGCACATATACACAATGGAATACTACGTAGCCATAAAAAAAGTGAGATCACGTCCTTTGCAGGGACATGGATGGAGCTGGAAACCATCATCCTTAGCAAACTAACACAGGAACAGAAAACTGTATAGTGCACGTTCCCACTTATAAGTGGGAGCTGAATGATGAGAACACATGGGTACATAGAGGGGAGCAATACACACTGGGGCCTATCAGATGGCTGAGGGTGAGAGGAGGCAGAGGATCAGGAAAAGTAATTAATGGGTACTAGGCTTAATACTTGGATGATTAAATAATCTGTACAACAAACCCCATGACACACATTTATCTATGTAACAATCTGCATATGTACCACAGAACTTAAAAGTGTTTTTTAAAAGGTAGAAATAAAGGGCATCATACTGAAAAGGAAGAAGTCACATGAAACTTGCTTGCAGATGATACCATCTTATATTTGGAAACAACTTAATTCTCCACTATCAAAAAAAACCACTAGAACTGATAAATTCAATGAAGTTTCAGGATACAAAATATACATACAAAAATCACTAGCATTTCTATATGCCAACAGTGAACAATTCAAAAAGGAAATCAAAAAAGTAATCCCATTTACAGTAGCTACAAATAAAATTAAATACCTATAAATTAAACAAAGAAGTAAAAGATTTCTATAATAAAAACTATAATATGCTGATGAAAAAACTGAAGAGGACACCAAAAAAATGCAAAGATATTTCATATTCATGGATTGGAAGAATCAATATTATTTAAATGTCCAGACTACCCAAAGCAATCTACAGATTCAATGTAATCCCTATCAAAATACCAATGATATCATAGAAATAGAAAAAATATCCTAAAATTTCACAGAAATAGAAAAAACATCCTAAAATTTATATGAAATCACAATAGACTCAGAATAGTCAAAGTTATTCTGAGCAAAAATAACAAAACTGGAGCAATCACATTACTGACTTCAAACTATACCACAGAGCTACAGTAACCAAAACAGCATGGGACTGGCATGAAAAAAGACATAGAGACCAATGGAACAGAAGAGAAAACACAGAAACTAAGTCCATGCATCTACAGTGAACTCTCTTTTGACAAAGATGCCAAGAATATACATTTGAGAAAGGATAGTCTCTTCAATAAATGGTGCCAGGAAAACTGAATATCCATAGGCAGAGGGATGAAACTAGGTCCCTAACTCGTCATATACAAAAACCAAATCAAAATGGATTAAAGACTTAAATCTAAGACCTAAACCTAGAAAGATACTATAAGAAAACATTGGGGAAACTCTCGAGAACATCAATCTGGGCAAAAATTTCTTGAGTAATATTCCCACAAGCACAGGCAACCAAAGCAAACGTGAACAAATGAGATCATATCAAGTTAAAAAGTTTCTGCACAGCAAAGGATACAATCAACACGGTGAAAAGACAACCCACAGAATGGGAGAAAGTATTTGCAAACTACCCATCTGACAATGGATTAATAACCAGAATATACAAAGAGCTAAAACAACTCTATAGAAAAGAATTTTAAAATCCAATTTAAAAATGGACAAAAGATTTGAATAGACAGTTCTCAAAAGACATACAGATGGCAAAGAGGCATAGAAAAAGGTGCTCAACATCATTGATCATCAGGAAAATGCAAATCAAAACTACAATGAGCTATCATCTCACCCCAGTTAAAATAGCTTATATCCAAAAGTCATGCAATAGCAAATATTGGTGAGGATGTGCAGAAAGGGGAATTTTTGTACACTGTTGGTGGGAATGTAAATTAGTACAGCCACTACGGAGAACAGTTTGGAATTTCCTCAAAAAACCAAAAATAGAGCTACCATATGATCCATCAATCCCACTGCTGGGTATACACCCATAAGAAAGGAAATGAGTATATTAAAGAGATATCTGCACTCCCATGTTTATTGCAGCATCACTCACAACAGCGAAGATTTGGAAGCAACCTAAGTTGCTTTATCCATTCATCAACAGATGAATGGATAAAGAAAATGTGGTACATGTACACAACGGAATACTATTCAGTCACAGAAAAGAATGAGAGTCTATCATTTGCAACAACATGTTTGGAACTGGAGGTCATTTTGTTAAGCGAATAAGCCAGGAACAGAAAGACAAACATCAAATGTACTCACTTATGTGGAGGAGTTAAAAATTTAAACAACTGAACTCAGGGAGACAGAGAAATACCGAAAGATGGGAAAGATAGTAGGCGGACAGAGTGGAGGTAGGGATAATTAATGGGTTAAAAAAATAAAGTTAGAAATAATGAATAGAGGCCAGGCATGGTGGCTCACGCCTGTAATCCCAGCACTTTGGGAGGCCGAGGTGGGCAGATTACCTGAGGTCAGGAGTTCGAGAACAGCCTGACCAACATGGAGAAATCCTGTCTCTACTAAAAATACAAAATTAGCCAGGCGTGGTGGCGCATGCCTGTAATCCCAGCTACTCAAGAGGGTGAGGCAGGAGGATCACTTGAACCTGGGAGGCAGAGGTTGCAGTGAGCCGAGATCGCACCACTGCACTCCAGCCTGGGCAACAAGAACAAAACTCTGTGTCAAAAAGAAAGAAAGAAAGAAAGAATGAATGAATAAAATTAGTAGTTAATAATACAATAGGGAGACTATAATGAATAATAATTGTACATTTTAAAATAACTAAAAGAGTATACTAGGATTGTTTTAACACAAAGGATGTTTCAGAGGATAGATACACAATTTTCCATGATGTCATTATTATTCTATGCATGGCTGTACCAAAACAGGTCATGTATCACATAACTATATACAGCTACTATATATCCACGATCTTTTTTTTGAGACTGAATCTCCCTCTGTTGCCCAGGCTGGAGTGCGCTGGTGCGATCTCGGCTCACTGCAAGCTCCACCTCCCGGGTTCATGCCATTTTCCTGCCTCAGCCTCCCAAGTAGCTGGAACTACAGGCACCCACCACCACGCCCAGTTAATTTTTCGTATTTTTTTTTAGTAGAGACAGCATATTTCTGTGTTAGCCAGGATGGTCTCAATCTCCTGACTTTGTGATCTGCCTGCCTTGGCCTCCCAAAGTGCTGGGATTACAGGTGTGAGCCACCACGCCAGGTCATCCACAAAATTTTTTTAAAAAAATAAACAAAATGAATAAAAAAGGTAAATATCAAAGTCCAATATTAGGACAGGAGATGAAAACTAGAAAAACTAATTAATTAATTAATTAAATATCAAGAATTTATGGGGAGAAAAGAGTTCCTCTCTCTAACTCTGACAGGATGGGAGGAGTTAGTCTGTTGTGCCAAGATACTGCTAAAAGTCATCAGATGTTGTATACTGTAAATTACGGTATAATGCCAAATGCACCAAAATACCACAGCTACAAGTTGTATGTTTGGTCATTTTGAAGCTTGGCATATTAGTTTACTATAATGTTAAAAACATCTAAGCAAGCGTTAGTTTCTCTAGATCATATTATTAGTTTTGACTTTTCCTGCAAAACAAAACAAAACATTATCATTCTTATTTTCATAAATAATGTAACTTTTATGACTATACAGATCTTTTTGAAAAACTGTAAGAAATTATGCCAAACTATTACTAGCAATTATGTTTCAGTATCTCCAACAGTATCTTACCACATAGCAAGCACAAAATATTTAGGGAATACTTCTTTTATTTCTGAGTTTTATATTTCTGAAATATTCTAATCTCTTATAAGTATGCATAATGATAATAAGCATGGCAAAAAAAATTTTAACTTCTGAACAATCCCTATTGCTATATGAAACAAAAACCTATTATTATAAACCCCAACAATGAGCTATAAAATCTCACTGTTAACAACAATTGCTGTCTTCCTGACAAGCTCCCAAATTATTTTCCACTACAAAAGGATATTAGAACTATAAAAACCTAGATTATCAGAGGAGAACCACAAGAAAATAAAAGATAATGAGCACAATTTGACCAGATCCCTGATGAACAAGGGAGACGCAACAGCAAATCAGGGGCCAAACAGTTGGATGAAAAAACAGTTCTTGGCCAGGGAGGCTAGGAACTCCAGGCTCTTATTAAATGTCTTCCTTTTTTATCTATAGTCCATTCACTGTTCTAAATTTTAAAGGCATTAACCCATTTAATCCTCTAAAAACCTAATGAGGTAGTCACTATTAGTTTGCCCATTTTAAAAATGAGAAAATTGAGGCAGAGAGAGGTTAAGTAACTTGCCCAAGGTTATCCTGCTAATAAATGATAAAAGGTTAGAAATTCAACCTGTGTTTGAATCCAGAGTCAAACACTACCTTCCCTTATAATTTTTCCCACCACATTTTGTAGAGGAGTCTGTATCTGGCATTCAGCAGATACCAGTCAGTGTGCCAAGTGCCAATAGGCAGTAAATGTTGGGCACTCGTGCCAAAAACAGAAAAGCTAGGCATATTAAAGGAACATGCCCAAGAAACAGTAAATTGGGGCCAAGATTTAATTGAGAGACTTCAAGGGGTAAAATTCCCTTGATGCCCAGAAAGAACAAAAATGAAATGAATATCCCAGTCACATCAAGCATATGACCCAGATCTATCTTCCTCTCTGAAGAAACCACTAATCATGAGTGTTTTAAACACTTTGGCAGCCTGCCAGAGAGGAATAAAGGAGCTGAAGAAAAGTAAATTAAATTTCCTACTGTAGTAGATAAGACAAGTTTCTAGATAGGATGAATAAGCTAAAAAGGAAACAAGAATGAAAAAGACACTGGAGACCAAAGTACAGTAACAGACACACTGAGAAGGCTTGCAAGTAGAACATGACGAAGAAGAAAACAGAAGGAACAATGAAACAGTGCAGATATGTAAAGGGGTAACTGAAGGTTTTGAAAAAGCAACTGTATCCCATCACACATACAAAAAAATTGGGAGGACAAATAATAGAAAGAAGCTTAGCCAAATCCTACTTTTCCATCATAATTCAGGTTAGGGGTTACCCTCTTCTGGCTGGGTTAAATACTGACCCCTCTAGGCCTATACCATCATAACACTTAGCAGGTCATATAATTATCCATTTTCCTCCACATTTTCTCTCATACTATGAGTTTCGTGATAGTAGTGGCCACTTTTATTTCTATATTTGCAGTGCTAGATTAGTACTTGGCCATAAGAATATTCAAAATTTCCTCAATGAGTGAAGGGCGAGGACAAAGGAAAATCCATTAAAACTAGGAAAAATGTATGCCTTGGAAATAAATGAACTTTAGCATATAGGCATTTGTGTGCAGACATGGGTAAAAGGCAACTAGGTTCATTCAGTCTGTTAAAGTATACCCTATCCAACAGACAAAATGGACTTCCTGTGGCTAATTGAGATGCTCAAAGTTAAGACAGAACCAGGCGGCCATCCTGGGTGAGGGAGCAGTCATGTACTCTGTGTTCTCAGAAAGATGTAAAAGTGTCACAGGCCCTCTCTTTCTACAATCAAGCCAAACCAGTTCCTGATGTCTGTGCCAAGATAAGTAAACCAAAAACCCTACACCACCTGCCAGTCATTTGAAAGAAACATCTGACAGAGACCTCTGGTTTAGGGCTTGGAAACTAACCAATCAGGACTCACCTGCCCCAGCCAAGCAGGGCTCAGCCATATCAACGAATCAGAACTCCACTGTGCCAACTATTCGGAACTACATGAATTTAAATCTTTCACTTGCATAAAAGACCTGACTGGGAATTTGGGAAGTGTATTTTTCTATAAAATCCAAACCTTCTCTTTTTTCTCTGAAATGCATTCTTCATTTTACACTGACGGCTGTGTTTCCCTGGTTTACAAACTGTTTACTGGGAAAAAAAGTCTCTTTTCCCCAAATTCCTTTTTAGAGAATTTTGTTCACAAGTCATTCATAACCCGTAGGACCCAAAGTCAAATGGCCTAGATTTGAAGCCCAGTTCCAACATTTATTAGTTGTGATATGGATCAAGGTATTTAACTCTCTGTGCTTCAGCTGTCTATATCTAATAACAGTACTCATCTTAGAGAGTAGTTGTAAGAAATGCTTGCAAGTTACTCTATGTGAAACATGTTATTAGGGTGCCTGGCAAAGGGCAAGAGCTCTGTAAGTGTTAGCTATCACAAGCCATTACCATTTAACAAACATGAATGCCTACTGGCACAGGTTTGAGGAATATATGAGAGGAAAGTGGAGATATTAAATGTATACTCTTCTTTACCCAACTCAGGAAATAAAGAAAGATAAGAGACAGGTTAATATAGCTAAAGAGAACTGCACAGTCAGTTCGAGCCTTATGCTCCCTTTATCAACTCCCATTTCCTGGAAAACTGGCCAGTCCTTCCTTTTTGCTATGTAGACTTCTACTATAATACATATAAAACTTTCATGAAAACATGTTTGGTTTTATTTACTCGTGTGTTTAATATCTACAATATTCGTGTTTACATGTATTTTCTCTTTCCTAGAATCCAGGCTCTCTGAGTGCTGGGACTGTATCTTATTTGTCGTTATATAGTAGCTTTTAGCACATGACACTCCAATGTGAAATAAAGAATTTTTGTGTTAGTGCTTTATTTTTAGAATATGTTCACATGCTTAGGGTAAGGAAAAACAATAGAGAGACAAAGACGAGGAACTGTGTACATTCCTTAAAAATATGAAAGTGCCCAGATTTGGGGATGTGACTGATCAGGAGGGCACTTTATCTTTTGACTGGGACTTCGGGAAACTATGAAGATGTTAAGAAAGGAAATTAAGAAAATTCATACCTAGCAGTCCCAACTTCCTCTATAAATTTTAACATTAGAAGAGATCTCTGAGAGACTATGCTTAACTTAGGGAGTAGAATTTGGTGAAGTCTCCTTTAATATGCCTAACTTCAACTCCTTTTCATGAACATTTTCCTCATCTATTGCAGTTTACTGTTCTCCTTCAAAAAGCAGTACTACACAGAGTATACAAGATGTCATCAGACCCATACAGTAGGACTACCATTTTCTTCAATCTAAACATGTGTTGAACGGAAATAATAGTCTCAATCACATAGTGTTGTAAAAATTAAATGAAAATATATATGAAGTGCTAAACATAGTATCTGACACACAGTAGTGCCCAAGTGTTAGCTATCATTCTTTGAATTAATATTATTGTTATTGAGTCTTCTGTTTTATGTCTATCACTTCAAAGGTAACTAAAAACACATTCCCAGTTTGTTTTATCTCTTATTATCCACTGATTTTTAACATGTAGAGGTCAGTAGCTAACTGTGCAACACCAAAATAAGATACAATAGATGTAAATTTTTAGATCAAACAAAATAAATTTATGTATGATACTTCAATCAAAATAATTTCAGGGCTGTTTCTCTTAATTTTGGTCACTTCCTGCTTTGAAAAAAAAAAAAATTGTGTTTCTATTAGCAATGCTTTTCATCCTAATAATAAAAGGAAATTTTCAGAATCAGTATTAATTGACATTATAAAAGAAATATCTATACACACAATTCTTTTTTGTTTTCAAACAAAGTTAAAAATAAATCACAAAATTGGGGCAAAAATACACAAAATCTCTTTTCTTTGCTTTTTTTAACCAGAGAATTACTTTAAAAGCTACCAAGTAGAACACAAATAAAATGTGATTGAGGGTCTTCAGAGATTTTTCTCTTAATTTTACTGTTTTTAGTAAATAAATCCTTGCTTAAAATAATACAGACAACAATAGCTTCTATAAACTTTCCTCTAACCACAACAGGGGAAAAAATCCAAAATCTTATTAATCATGCAAGCCTGTAGGAAGAAGCACAGATCAGAAAAGGTAATAATCATACTTGTCTAACTAGAATAATATAAAAGTGATCTATTTTCATTACCTCCATGTAAATTAGGTCATTTTGGACTGTGAAAGACTAAAGCCACATGTGTATGATCTTAAATGCAATATAATCTCTTGTTTCTCAAATGACAGAATCAGAATACTATACCTGTTCTACAGAAAAGCTGACATACAAATGTAAACCATTAAAGCTAACACAAATCATCTTTAATTTCTTAAATATTATAACATTTCCCACTGTCAAAAGCAGGGTCATTTATTATAGAGAGAAGATTCAAGGTAGAAAAGACTACAACTCAAATGATTTCTTTCCCAACTTGAGCATCATCACTGTCATTCTGAATCTAATAACAAGTTTTTAATTAAAAATCCCTGCAGCTGCTAAGCATAAGTGATTAATAAAAACGTATCATTAATCATTGAAGCCCGTCAACTACTCAAGACCTAGGGCAGTCAATACATCTTATCTGAAGAACAGTTAACAATATTGGCCGGGCGCGGTGGCTCAAGCCTGTAATCCCAGCACTTTGGGAGGTCGAGACGGGCGGATCACGAGGTCAGGAGTTTAAGACCATCCTGGCTAACACGGTGAAACCCCGTCTCTACTAAAAATTACAAAAAGCTAGCCGGGCGAAGTGGCGGGTGCCTGTAGTCCCAGCTACTCGGGAGGCTGAGGCAGGAGAATGGCATAAACCCGGGAGGCAGAGCTTGCAGTGAGCTGAGATCCGGCCACTGCACTCCAGCCCGGGCGACAGAGCGAGACTCCGTCTCAAAAAAAAAAACAAAAAAACAACAAAAAAAACAATATTAAGGAAAATGCTTTCTTAATCATAGGGTGGCATGTGGTTATCATTCAATAACTGAGGAATGTCTACTTTATCATCTATGACTCTTTTTTCAAAGTAAATTGAGAGGTAGCAAAGGAGAAAAGCACTCTGCAGGTGATAGGAAAGGACATACATAAACAGCTACAGAAAGGATTAGTTTTAAACATACATTCAAAGAAAGGCTTTTTAAAAGGCAGCCAATCAATTACAATAAAAAAATTAAGCAAGTGTTGGAGGTAATAGAAGCAAAGCTTCCTTTGAGCTGGAGCTGCAAGGTAAAAATTAATTAATAAAAATTAAATTGAATTAAAAGAAAGAAGCAAAGTGGTGGAAGAAAAGAAAGAACCCATCAAGATAGCTCAAACTTAACTAATGAATGAAAAGGAAGCTTGCTAACATCTGTTAGATGTTAGATGTTAGAGCCCATCTCTAACTGGACAGATCACTGTCTTCAATCAAGCATGGAATTCTAAAAGGTAAAATACAAAGCAATAATAAAAGAGAAAAGCCCACAATACTAGCCAAAACAACAACATGAAATCAGATAGTCAAGGAAGTAACAGTGAGACCAGGTTCATATCTGCATTCAGATTTTTGTATAATCCCCTCCTTAAGTCTATTTGTACCACTGAAAAGAACCAAACTGAGTCACTGAGCAAATTCGAATACCAGACATGGTAAAGACAGAGTAGCTATCAAGGAAAAAGGCACTGGAGTGAGGAAAAAAGACAGCCTTGAATTGCCTACACCATCACTCCCTCATCCCTGGATGGTGCCTGTGTGTAATCCATGTACTTGGGGGACAGAGCACAGTGATTGTGAAACTTTGCATTGGAACTCACTGCTGCCCTATCACAGCGGAAAGTAACACAGGACAAAATTCAGCCCATGTCAAAGGAGGGAGCATTTAGACCAGCCCTAGCAGGAGGGAATCCCAGCAGTCAGTGAGTTCCAGATAGCTGCACCACCACAGGCTAAAGCACTCTGGGGTCCTAAATAAACCTGAAAAACAGTCTAGGCCACAAGGACTGTAATTCCTGGGAAGTCTTGATGCCGTGCTGGGCTTGGAGCAAGGGGACATGAGGTGCATGTGACGTAGATAGACACTAGGTAGGGCAGCCAAGGGAGTGCTTATGTCACCATTCCTGTAATTCTAGGCAGTGTAGCTTGCAGCTTTGGTGGATACTCCTTCCAATTTGAGGAAATAAGAGGAGAGAGTAAAGAGGACTTTGTCCTGGAACTTAAATACCAGCTGAGCAATAGTAAAATAAAGCACCAAGCAGAGTCCTGAAGCCCCCATTCCTGGCCCTCACTCTCAGATAACATTTCGCAACACACTCTAGGTCAAAAGGGAAAAGGGAATCCACTCTTGGTAGGATTCATCACCTGCTAAATGAAGAGCACTTGGGCCTAAAATAAACATCAGTAGTAGCCAGGCAATAGAGCCACACGCCATGGACAAGACCCTGTACTATGCTGGCTTCAGGTCTGACAAATGACAGTCCCAAAGGTGGTGGCCACAGAAATGGTTGTGTCACCCCTCCCCAAACACAGGTAGCTCAGCACACAGAGAGAGACTCTCTGTGGAGAAGAGTAAGGGAAGAGAACAAGAGTCTCTCTGCCTGCTAAAGCAGAGAATTTTCCTGGATCTTACCCAAGACCACCAAAGAGGTACCTCTAAAATGCTGCAAGAATCATTAGATGGCTTGGGGTGCCCTCTTATGCAGATATACCTGCAGTGACCAAAGACTTAACTCACAACACTCAATTCATTGAATACATGGAAAGCCTTCCCAGGAAGAACTGGTACAAATAAATCCAAACTTGAAGACTACAATAAATACCTAACGCTTCAATGCTCAGACACCCAACAAACATCCATAAGCATTAAGATCATACAGGAAATCATCAACTCCCAAATGAACTAAATGAAGCACTAGTGATCAATCCAAAAGTAACAGAGATATGTGACCTTTGAAACAGAGAATTCAAAATAGCTGCTCTGAGAAAGTTCAAAGAAATTCAAGATAACACAGAGAAGGAATTCAAAAGTTATCATATAAATTTAACAGAGAGTGAAATAATTTTTTTAAAATCAAGCAAAAATTCTGGAGCTGAAAAATTCAACTGACATACTGAAGAATGAAGCATAGTCTTTCAACACCAGAACTGATCAAGCAGAATAAAGAATTAGTCACCTTGAAGACAGGCTATTTGAAAACACACAATTAGAAGAGATAAAAGAAAGAAAGAATAAAAAAGAATGCACCATAACTACAAGGTCTAGAAAATAGCTTCAAAAGGGCAAATTTAAGAATAATTAAAGAGGAGGCAGAGAGAGAGAGAGATAGTTGCAGAATGTGTATTCAAAGGGATAATAACACAGAACTTTCCAGCCAGGCGTGGTGGCTCATGCCTGTAATTCCAGCACTTTGGGAGGCCGAGGCGGGCGAATCACGAGGTCAGGAGATCGAGAGCATCCTGGATAACACGGTGAAACCCCATATCTACTGAAAAAACAAAAACAAAAAAATTAGCCGGGCATGGTGGCGGGCACCTGTAGTCCCAGCTACTCAGGAGGCTGAGGCAGGAGAATGGCATGAACCCAGGAGGCGGAGCTTGCAGTGAGCCGAGATCGTGCCACTGCACTTCAGCCTGGGCTACAGAGCAAGGCTCCATCTCAAAAACAAAAAAACAACAACAACAACAAACCAAGAACTTCCCAAACCTAGAGAAAGATAATAATATTCAAGTACAAAAAGGTTACAGAACACCAAGCAGATTTAACCCAAAGAAGACAACATTAAGGTTGTTTTGTAACACCCAAAGGTCAAGACTGTATAACACCCAGAGGTCAATCTAATACCCAAAGGTCAAGAATAAAGAAAAGATCCTAAATGCAGCAGAAGTAAAGAAACAAATACAATGGAGCTGCAATATGTCTGGCAGCAGACTTCTCAGTGGAAACCTTACAGGCCAGGAGAGAGTGCCATGACATTTTAAGGTGCTGAAGGAAAAAAAAAAAAAAACCTTAGAATAGTATATTCAGTGAAAATAGCCTTCCAACATGAAGCAGAAATAAAGTCTTGCACAAATCAACAAAAACTGAGAGATTTTGTCAACACCAGACCTGTCCTACAAGAAATGCTAAAGGGAGTTCTTCAATCTGAAGGAAAAGGACATTAATGAACAACAAGAAATTATCGGAGGATACAAAACTCACTGGTAATAGTAAGTACACAAACACAGAAAATGACAACACTATAATTGTGCTTTTTAAACTAGTGAACCACTCATATTTTGGGCAGAAAGATGAAAAGAACCTGTTAAAAAATAACTACAACTTTTCAAGACTTAGACCTAAGATAATAAGATATAAATAGAAACAACAAAAAATTTAAAAGTGGGGCAAATGAAGGTAAAGTGTGGATTTTTTATTAGTTTTCTTTTTGCTTGTTTGTTACTAGGTTAGTGCAAAAGTAATTGCAGTTTTTGCTATTGAAAGTAATGGCAAAAACTGTGATTACTTTTGCACCAATCTAATAGTATGTTTGTTGTTGCAATCGGTGTTAAGCTGTCATCAGTTTAAAATAGTGGGTTATAAGATGTTATTTACAAGCTTCAGGGTAACTTCAAGTCAAAAAACATACAAAAGATCACAAAAAATAAAAAGCAAAAAATCAAAGCACATCACCAAAAAAAAAAAAAAAAAAAACCCTTCACAGAAAGGAAGATAGGAAGAAAGAGAATATAACAAAACAACAAGAAAACAAATAACAAAATGGCAAGAGTAAGTCCTTATTTATCAATAATAATACAGAATGTAAATGGACTAAACTCTCCAATAAAAACACACAGAGTGGCTAAATGGATTTAAAAAATAAGACCCAACAATCTGTTGCCTATGAGAAACAAACGTCACCTGTAAAGACACACAACAGACTGAAAATAAAGGGATGGAAAAGATATTCCATGCAAATGGAAGCTGCAAAGAACAGGAGAAGCTATAATTAGACAAAACAGATTTCAAGAGAAAAATTGTATGGCTCACACCTGTAATCCCAGCACTTTGGGAGGCCAAGGTGGGCAGATCACAAGGTCAGGAGATCAAGAACATTCTGGCTAATACGGTGAAACCCCGTCCCTACTAAAAAATACAAAAAAGTCAGCTGGGCATGGAGGCAGGAGTCTGTAGTCCCAGCTACTCAGGAGGCAGAGACAGGACAAGAGCATGAACCCGGAAGGTGGAGCTTGCAGTGAGCCAAGATCACACCACTGAACTCCAGCCTGGGCAACAGAGCAAGACTCCGTCTCAAAGAAAAACACACACACACACACACACACACACAAAGAAGGGTCACTATGTAATGATAAAGCGGTCAATTCAGCAACGGAATATAATGATTGTAAATATATATGCACTCAATATTGGAGCACCCAGATATATAAAGCAAATATTAGACCTAAAGAAAATGATCAGCCCCAATATAATAGCTAGAGACTTCAACAGTCCACTTTCAGCAATGAACAGATCATCCACGCAGAAAGTAACAAGGAAACATGGAACTTAATCTGCACCATAGTCCAAATAGACCTAACAGACATTTGTAGAACATTTAATCCAATGGCTACAGGATATACAAATTCTTCTCCTCAGCTCATGGATCATTCACAAGGATAGGTCATCAGTTAGGCCAAAAAAAAGTATTAAATTTTTTTTAAAAAACTGAAATTATATCAAGTGTCTTCTCTGACCACAACTGAATAAAACTAGAAATCAATAACAAGAGGAACTTGGGGAACTATACAAACACATGGAAATTAGACAACATGCTCCTGAATGACCAGTGAGTCAATGAAGAAATTAAGAAGGAAATTTTAAAATTTCTTGGAACAAATAAAAGTGAAAACACAACATACTAAAACCTATGGGATACAGCAAATGCAGTACTAAAAGGAAAGTTTATAGCTATAAGCACCTACATCAAAAAAGTAGAAAAACATCAAACAACATAACAATACAACTTAAAGAACTAGAAAAGCAAGAACAAACCAAACCTAAAATTAGCAGAAAAAAAGAAATAATAAATATCACACTAGAAATAAATGAAAAAAAATACAAAAGATCAACAAAATGACAAGTTATTTTTTAAAAGATAAACAAAATGGACAATACTTTATCCAGACTAAGAAAAAGGAGAGAAGATCCAAATAAATGAAATCAGAGATAAAAAGAAGACATTATATCAATACTGCAGATATTTGAAGGATTATTGAAGACTTCTATGAGCAGCTACGTGCCAATACATTGTAAAACTTAAAGGGATAAATTCCCAGATACAGACAACCTACCAAGATAGAACTATGAAGAAATCCAAAACCTGAATAGACCAATAAGAAGTAATAAGATCAAAGTCGTAATAAAAAATCTCTCAGCAAAGAAAAGTCCAGGATCTGATGGCTTTATCACTGAACTTTACCCAACATTTAAAGAAGAACTAATATCAATCCTATTAAAAGTATTCCAAAAAAAGGAGGAGAAGGGAATACTTTCAAGCTCATTCTACAAGGCCAGTATTGCCCTGATGCCAAAACCAAAAACACATTTAAAAAAGAAAATTATAGGCCAATATCCCTGTTGAACAATTATGCAAAAACCCTCAACAAAATGCTAGGCAAACCAAACTTGATAACACATTAAAAAGATCATTCATCATGACCAATTGAGATTTATCCCCGAGATAAAAGGATAATTAAACATACACAAATCAATCAATGTGATACATCATTATCAACAGAATGAAGGACAAAGACCATATGAGCATTACAATTGATGTTTAAAAATTTTTGATAAACTTCAAAATCCCTTCATGATAAAACCCCTCAAAAAAAAAATTGGATACAGAAGCAACATATCTCAACACAATAAAATCCATATACAAAAGACCCACAGCTAGTATCATTGTGAATGGGTGAAAACTGAAAGTCTTTCCTCTAAGATAATGGAATACAACAAGGATGCCCAACTTCACCACAGTTATTCAACATAGTACTGAAAGTCCTAGCCAGAGCAATCAGACAAAAGAAGGGTATAAAGGGCACTCAAATTGAAAAGGAAGAAGCCAATTATCCTTCTTTGGAGATGATATGATCTTATATTTGGAAAAACTAAAGACTCTACCAAAAAACTATTTGAACTGATAAATCCAGTAAAATGCAGAATGCAAAATCAACATAAAAAATCAGTAGCATTTCTATAAGTCAAGAGCAAACAATCTAAAAAATAACTAAATACCTATGAATTAACTTAACCAAATAAGCAAAAGACCTCTATAATGAAAACTATAAAATACTGATGAAAGAAATCAAAGAGGACACCAAAAAATAAAAAGATATTCCATGTTCATGCACTGGAAGAATCAATATTGTTAAAATGTCCATACTACCCAAAGCACTCTACAGATTCAATGTAATCCCTTTCAAAATACCAATGACATACTTCACAGAAATAGAAAAAACAATCCTAAAATTTATATGGAATCACAAAAGACTCAGAGTAGCCATGACCATCCTGAGCAAAAAGAACAAAACTGGAAGAATCACATTACCTGACTTCAAATTATACTAAAGAGCTATAGTAACCAAAGTAGCATGGGGTTGGCATTAAATAAAAGACACATAGACCAATGGAACAGAAGAGAGGACACAGAAATAAATCCATACATCTACACTGAACTCTTTTTTGACAAAGGTGCCAAGAACATACATTGAAGAAAGGACAGTCTCTTCAATAAATGTGATTGCTAGGAAAATTGAATATCCATATGCAGAGGGATGAAACTAGGCCCCCTCACCATATACAAAAATCAAATCAAAATGGATTAAAGACTTAAATCAAAAACTAAAACCTATGAAGCTACTACAAGAAAACACTGGGGAAACTCTCCAGGACACTGGTCTGGGCAACAATGTATTGAGTAAGTCCCCCACAAGCACAGGCAACCAAAGCAAAAATGGATAAAACAGAGCACATCAAGTTAAAAAACTTCTGGTAGGTGGATAATTACCAAGTGTTTCATACATATTTTCCTTATTATTAACTAGAAAGTGGAATTAATTCCATTGTGAATCAGTCACTCAGTCTGTTTCCACAGTGGCCAGTGCACTCACAAGGTATTATGGGGATTCTGTTTCAGAAAAGGGGAAGCAGTAGATGACTCTAACTCTTCTAATTCAAAGATTCACTGAAAATATGCAGGTGTATCACTATCACCATGATGTGTGAATGATCACACCAAGGTAATCACTGAATCATTTTTTAGTCTGAATCCTAATCACTAAATAGGCAGCAAAAGAGGGTAAAATGGCTATGCAAGCACCACTAGACACAAGGTCCCTAAAGAAGTAGGCTTTGTGTAGCTGCAGACCTTCTACAACTACTCATGAGAGTAAAAGTCCAAAGGCCAGAAAGTATTTCCTCACACTATGGAGAACAGATGTAAAATGCTGACAGTAATCCCAGGCATGTGTAAATGCTCAATAAAAGCTAATGCTAATTGTTGTTACTATAATTACAGAAAGCATTCTCCAGAGATCACCACAAAAATAAGTTTCAAGTACTATATGCTTTTAGATACCCTTTATACCTTAACATTCCTGACAAACTGTAAGATCTCCAGCTCTCACCAGAGATCATCCTCCAGAACATTTAAATTTGTTAGGTCAGTTGAAACATGATTAAGATGTCTTACTCTAATGGCACTACATTTTGATTTGATTTATTGCCACCACACCAAGTAAAGCTGGTGTCAGTCAGGGATGAAACAGGACTAAATGGCCAGCAGCCATAGTGCTGGCAGAGAAGACATTCAATAAACATCTAAGAGAAAGGAGGAGACTTCTAGGGGAAGGCACAAATCCCCTCCCCTCGCACAGGATGGATTATTTCTGGTTTTCCTAGTAGTTTTGATCTGTAAATCTACAATGTACTGAGATCCCAAAAATACAGACTGCTTAACAGATAAAAATCCAAAAGGAGCACCCACCCCTTTTGAAGGGAAAGAAGGAATGATTTTTCATGGCTCTTCCCCTACTTTTCTGACTTTCCTTTAGAATAATATGGAGGCAGACTAATAAACCCAATCAGATTTTTAAAATTTGACTACAGGTATTGTCAATTAAATCTCTGACAGAAAGAGCAGTTCTTAGTGGGGTTTTACAGCATAGAGGCTACCTAAAAAATCAAATGTATTAGCCAAATAAACATATAAAACTTGCCAAGCCTCACTCGTAATCAGGGAAATGTAAACAAAATGAGATATTTATTGTGAACCAGAGTGGTAAAAATTGAAAAGACATAATATCTACTGTTGGTAAATTTATGAGACAAAGGGTACTCGGATACACAATAGGAAAGGCATATATCTGCAATCTTTCTGGACAGAAATTTGGTAGTACCTATAAAAAAAGAGATCTCCATACCACAACAATTTCAATTCCAGATATGTGTTTGTGTTTCAGAGTACATACTATTTGTATATTTGTAATAGCAGGAAATAAAAAGGGAAACTGATTATAGAATCCTCAAAAGAGAAATGGAAAAACAAAATTATGCTACATCCACACCACAGAATACCATGCAATTACAGAGTGAGAAATCATTTAATGTAGTGTTCATAACATTGTTTGAGGTCAAAAACAAATTGCTAAGCAGGATATAAAGAATATTACTCTTGGAAAACAATATATAAACTGTTAAAAAAATTTCTGGCTGGGCGCGGTTGCTCATGCCTATAATCCCAGCACTTTGGGAGGCCGAGGCAGGCGGATCACCTGAGGTCAAGAGATCAAGACCATCCTGGCCAACATGGTGAAACCCCCTCTCTATTAAAACTACAAAAATTAGCTGGGCATGATGGCGCATGCCTGTAGTCCCAGCTACTCAGGAGGCTGAGGCAGGAGAATCACTTGAACCCGGGAGGCGGAGGTTGCAGTGAGCCGAGAGAGCACCACTGCACTCCAGCCTGGGTGACAGAGCAAGACTCTATCTCAAAGAAAAAAAAAATATTTTGAGAATTAGAATTGGTGGGTAGGGAAGAGGAATGGTTCATTTTACATCTGTTGATTTAAATTTTTATCTACCCATCTGCACACTGATGTTGATTTAAATTTTAAAACAATAAAAAAGAAAAAGAACAGAAATTCTATATATTTTTACTTGTTTTCTAAGTAATACAAAGCTGCTTACTTTCCCAAATCATAAATCTGTGACTAGTTTTACAGAGATGATTTTTATAGTTTTGTTAATTTATTTAAATATCTCAAAGATTTGGTTAAGTACATGATATTCTCAGTCAAAAACTAAGATTAGTTCAGAGAATCACGTTAGCTAATTCATGTGCTTGGGAAAAATGAAATGACAAACATCAACAATACTTACCTGGGAAAAATAGAAAATGCTATTATATTATCAGTTTATCTCAGAGAAAATCCACTTGAGGATTTTATATTACATTTAGTTTATCATTACCCAACAGCAATAAGAACTCTATCCTGTTTCTGACCAATCCCCTCTCTTTATTAAGCTACCATTTAAAATGTTATTAATAACATATTAAACATATTAGACTGTAGCCATAATGAATAAACATTCTTACCTCCCTCTTTTAGAATGTTGTATCTAGACAGTCTTTTAAAACACACGCTTTACTGAACAACCTAAGAAAATATACTTACACATAAATTGAAAGATTTTAAAAATTAAGTCAGATTTGTATGAAAAACTGCATAACATTTAGCCAGCTCCACTGACCCTTCAAGGACAGAGTTCAGTTATTCATCATTTAAAGGCTGGCTGTACTTATCAACAAAGATACTTAAATTAAGCCTTCCAACCCTCAGATAAGTATCAGTGTATGATTTTTTTTAGAATACGACTATTTTGCATGTAGATATGTAAGATTTCTCTCCTTTTGAAACATATTTCATTAAGCAAAACAAATCTTCAGGTCATAAGATAATTATTTGCCTTGAAAAACAAAGAAGGAAATTTTGTATTAGCTTAAAACTTTAGAAATCAAATATTTTCACCCAATTCCCAATTATTCCATGAATTATATTAAGTAGAAAAAAGGGATTTTAATGGACATGAAAAATTCCATTTCAGTTCAAACTTCAGGGATTTTAAATAAAACATCTGTGTACAACATGTACTCTGAACAATGTCAATAAAATACATAAGTGGTCAAGTTTTCATCCAAGTTGTTAAATTGAACTTCCCTCCTACTTCTAATATTCTCTCCTATCCAATTTCATCCTATTCTACAACATTTACAGAAGTGTTGAAAAGAAATCATACAACCAGCATGGTGCCAATGTCTCTAAGGTAAGTTATAAATTAATTTTAATCTTCATCTTTCAAGCAACATTTTGTAACATGAAGCATGGTAAAGAAGCATCATATTAGTTGGCATTCAGAATTTGGGGAGTTGAGAAGTGAGGCACTTATCACACTGAAGTTAGAAAAATGATGGACAGCTGCATACACCTTATCATCACATGAAAATAACATGAATTAAGAAAGAACTATCTAACCATCTGACAACAATCTAATACCCAGAGTCCACCAGGAACTTAAAAGAAATTTACAAGAACAAAACCCCATTAAAAAGTGGCAAAGGACATGAACAGACACTTCTCAAAAGAAGACATTCATGCAGCCAACTAACATGAAAAAAAATCAACATCACTGATCATTAGAGGAATGCAAATCAAAACCACAATGAGATACCATCTCACGCCACTCCGAATGGTGATTATTTAAAGGTCAAGAAACAACAAATGCTGGCAAGGTCCTGAAGAAAAAGGAACGGTTTTACACTGTTGAGAAATTATTTCAACCATTGTGGAAGACAATGTGGCAATTCCTGAAAGATCTAGAAGCAGAAATACCATTGACCCAGCCATCCCATTACTGGGTATATACCCAAAGGAATATAAATTGTTCTATTATAAAGAGACATGCACTGTATGTTCATTGTACCACTATTCACAATAGCAAAGACATGAAATCAACCCAAATGCCCATCAAGATAGACTAAATAAATAAAATGTGGTATATATACACCATGGAATACTATGCAGCCATAAAAAGGAACGAGATCCCGTCCTTTGTAGGAACATGGATGGCGCTGGAAGCCATTATCCTCAGCAAAGTAATGCAGGAACAGAAAAGCGAACACTGCATATTCTCATAAGTGGAAGCTGAACGATGAGAATACATGGAGACATGGAACAACATACATTGGGGCCTGTCTGGGGAGTGGGGAAGGGGGAGCATCAGGAAGAATAGCTAATGGATACTGGGCTTAATATCCAGGTGATAGACTGATCTTTTCAGCAAACCATGTGCACAGGTACCCCAGAACTTAAAATTTGAAGAAAAAAAGAAAAGGACAAAGTAAGGATAACATTCTGTGGGGTACTGGCTAATTCAGAACTAATTTCTTAACTTCTGAAAGAAAGAGTTTTAAACTAATCAGAAATAAAGCGAAACATGTTCACTTAATTCGTGGCAATGTCTCTTTACATTAATATTGTTTCGTATCATGTACATGGTATATCTACAGAGTACTAAATGAACTAAATTTGACATTAGTGTGCAAACACCAAAAGAAAAGGGAATAAAAGATCACGAAGAAAAACTAAACCTATAAAAATTTAATAACCAAATAGAAGCATTTAAAAATAAACCTTATTAACTCTTTTCTAAAAGCATACGATACAAAAAGTCATAGTCACAACTCATATTTACTATAAAGTTAAAACTTAAACTTCATATGATATTTTTACATTCAAGGGCGCGGTGGCTCACACCTATAATCCCAGCACTTTGGGAGGCCGAGGTGGGTGGATCACTTGAGGTCAGGAGTACGAGATCAGCATAGCCAACATGGCAAAACCCCATCTCTACTAAAAATACAAAAATTAGCCAGGCATGGTGGTGCACGTCCGTAATCCCAACTACTCGGGAGGCTGAGGCAGGAGAATCAATTGAACCTGGGAGGCAGACGTTGCAGTGAGCTGAGATCACACCACTGCACTCCAGCCTGGGCAACAGAGTGAGACTCCATCTCCAAAAAAAAAAAAAATTAGCTAAAATTGCCTTCAAAGGTATTAACAACACCGAAGACTAATTCTTCCTCAACTAACTTATAAGCAATATAAAAAAAATTCTTATTATCTTAAGATGTATTTTATTAGATTGTCCTCTTATGATAGCCTGAATTACACATTTGGGGCTTGCCAAAATACCCAACTGTACAGTTATAGCCTTGAATACTGACAACTTGTTTAGGCTCACTTAAATGACCAAATGAGAAAACTCGGTGCCTGCCGTCACATCTATATAACAAAATACTAGCTTCACCATGCTTTTCTTTTTCTCTTGTTACTTCACAAATTTCCCTTCATACAGATTTTCTGTTAAGAACAAACTCAATCTATGAAATTTGAGTTTTGCACTAAGACTATTTCAAAATGCAAAAAAAAACTTTAATTTTTTAAAGATATTTTCTATTAGAAATACACTAAAACTTTATTATACTATCCATGTAAAAAGTTTTATAAGAACCATTTATTTTGAAGCACTAATCCAAAGAAAATGTATTATATAATAAAATGTACCAAAGTAACATGATATGTACACAAGAAAAGTATAGTAATACAGTACATTCCATAGACTTTCAGGAATTACATAAAACATACTTAAATCTATTCACAAATATGCTGTGCCTACTGGGGTCAGCCAACTTTCCTGTAAAGAACCAAGTAGTAAATATTTTCAGCTCTGTAGCACACTTTTCTTCTTTATTACAACCATTCATAGCTCAGGAGTTCTAATTTGACAACCCGAGGCTCCTTTCAGAGTACCAATTCATATTTTATTTGCTTCAAAAATGTTAAAGATGAAATAATTTTTTAAATGTCCAATACTACACTTTTCCAAAGCAACAATTTCATTAAAAGTGAGAATATATTTATAGCAATAAATAAATATTATTATAATAAAATACCAGACTATATACCTTACAATTTACATAAAATAAAAATCACTTCCCACATACACTAAATAAATAGGTTAAAATCAGATTTCAATCCATCAAATTCAAGAATAGTACCACTTAAAAAAATAAAACACTACGTTTCAGTAAATTTTCCACTAGTTAAAAACAGGATAATAAACTCTCCAGTGACAAAAACATTGCTACAGGAGTTGATTAAAATATATTCTTTGTCAAACTGAAAGGCCAATTACTCCTTAAAACTGCATGAGGATTTTTACCGGTAAAAGACATACAACCCAGAAACCTGAAAATTTAAGATACTTTCATTGAATGCTGTCGATTGTCACTCTTGAGAAGCTGTTGTATTTTTAAAATACATAATGATTATATGTGATTGAGGCTAGAATAAGATTAAACCTTAACAGACTATAATCATAAATTTAACATTGCTATTTTGCATTTCAGAGCTTTAAATCAAATACAAATCACAGGGGAGAAAATTCACATTAAATGCCTGAATCCAGTTGATATGAGACCCTATCACACTCAAGCATACAATGGTTAAATTGTTTTTTGAAATACCACTGGTTAACTGTAGAGAAAAAGGTCAAGAGTCAAATAATACTTTTAATTAGTCCCATAGCACTAAGGATCTAAGCCACGCACTTGGCACTTACTATATTTGAGTCAAATGCAACTCAAACTGCAATGTTTCACAGTATTCCTTAACTTCTATAATGATTTAAATTGTTTATTCCTATTTAAAATGTAAGCAACCTTAAAGGAACTTTTTGTCATCTCAGAATCAAATGTAGGGCTAAAAATATAGCAGGTACACAAATATTTTTTTAAATGAATAAAATTGATTAATACACAAACATGGCCTCTTCCAGGGCAAGCTAACCCAGAACTGAGTCCTTGAATATGGCAATTAAAGAGAGGTCTGACTCAGTCACCCCTTCCTGTCAACAATTTTCTTAAAATCAGTAATTTTCTATTTCTAGGGCCAGTACCCTAGTTCAGGCTTTTATCCCCTGAAATGCGACTTACATGTCATAGGTTCTTCTCTGTTAACTACATTTTACAAAGCTTACTTCCAGCTTTATCTTCCTCACGACAATCTTTGCTGGTGCTATGTCCTAGCTCAAATCCCTCCAATGATTTTCCATTGCTTTACACAATTCAAGTCCATAATGTTCAACATTTCTGTGGAGGCTCTTCATGGCCTGCTTTCAGTCTGCCTCTCCAACCTCATACACTGCCTCATAACCATACTTCATATTCTGCTTGCACCTGTAATTCTTGTTTTCACAAATGTCAAAATGTTATCCTTTCTACTTTCTACTTTTCCCTGAGATTTTCTGCTGACCTTAAATATGCAAGTTACCATGGGTTCTAAAGCTGCAAGGCAATGAATTCGACCAAAATCATGTAAGCTTTGAAGAGCATCCCAAGCCTCAAAGAGACTACAGCCCTAAATAAAACTGATTACAGCCATCTGAACTCTGAACAGAGGACTCAACTAAGACATGTCCAGACTCCTGACCCATGGAAACTGTGATTTAGTAAATGTGTGATGATTTAAGATGCTAAATTTGTTTTTGGTAATTGGTTATGTAGCAATAGAAAACACTTTTTCTCAAATACTCTTCCTTATCAGATATATTTTTAATCATTTTAATTTGTCAGAATACATAATGTAAAAATGCAAGAATAAAACAATACTTTAAAGTCCTTCCTCCTCCATTCTTTCTCTCTCTCTCTCTGTCACACACACACACATATTCACACACATACACACACACATTTATAAACACTGAAATTATCTGATTGGTAAAGAAACAGCATCTATCATGCCAAGATTATTTTATGGAAACATATTTCCTCATCTGTAAAATGGATATAATAATTGTACCTACCATATAGGGTTGATAAGAGGATCAAATGAGCTAATAGAGGTAAGCAATTTAAACTTTCTCAAAGCATGGTGTAACCAAGAGCAGTGGCATCCAGAGATTTTTTTAGAAAAGCAGACCAGGCCCTATCCCGACCTATAAAATAAGGCTTCATTTTACCAAGATCTCCAGGTAATGCATATACACATTTAAAGTTTAAAAAGCATTTCTTTAACCAGTGCTTGCCACACATAAGCACTATATGATTATCTTTTCTTTAAAAGTTAATTTCTTTTCCATATCCTCTAGTTCCTTTTCATCCAAGTATAAATAATTTTCAGTCAGGGATGGTGGCTCATGCCTGTAATCCCAGCACATTGGAAAGCCAAGGTGGGAGGACCACTGGAGCCCAGACCAGCTCGGGCAACACAGGAAGATCTCGACTACACAAAAAACTTAAAAATTAGCCCGGTATAGCGGCACATGCCTGTGGTCCTAGCTACACAGGAGGCTGAAGCAGAAGGTTCAATGAGAGGTTCACTTGAGCCCAGGAGTTCAAGGCTACAGTGAGCAATGATCACACCACTGTATTCCAGCCTAGGCAACAGAGTAAGAAAGACCCTGTCTCAAAAAAGAATCTTCATTTGCAAACTTGTTTCTATAGTAAAAGCTATGACAACTCAGGAGGAAAATTTTTTTAAGATAGCATTTTAGCCAATCCAAACACAAAAACAACAAAAAAAAATGCAGATTTTACTAAACCTAAAAGGTACAACAAAGTGTTAAGCTTACCTAATGTTACCATGAACCTGGACACTTAAAATTACTTGGGCATATGTCGTTTAAGCAATAGAAATAGAATTATTCTGTCATCTCTCAGAATCAAGCATAGTGCTAAAAATACAGCAGGTACACAAATATTTGTTACATGAATCAAATTACTACACAAATATGCCCTCTTCCAATGCACACTAACCCAAAACTGAGCCTTTAGGATAGCACACTGTATTAGCCATTTGTTCTTTTCAAATAGCTTCTTCCTGTAGCTTACTATCCATGTTACAAGTAACTAAATGCAAATATGAGGCCAACAAACAGAAAGCCAGTTTAAAATTCACATGAAGCAAAACCAAGTGTCCCTCAAACTTCAACAGAGGCAATCCAGAACATGTGGAAGTAAATACAGGTGACAAAGTAATTTTAAAATAATCCTTATAAAGCAGTATTGGTGGACTTAACTTTCTGCTAAGATTACTGGCATTCATACCCTTTAACACATTTCATTTTTCGAACAGGATGTGAAAGATAGGTAAAGATACCTTAATTCATTTTACTTTAGATCTCTCCCAGAAAATTAAAAGCAATTTTAGTCATTTTAAATCTGTATCTCTTTTTAGTTAAATTACAGGCTAAGGCAAGACAATTTAGAATGACTTGAACTTCCACTTTTGCTTTGACAGGCAAATTGTTGAAAATAATTAAATAAAAGAATACTCTAATTCCCCACAGGAGGAAAGCATTTTTATGCCACCTCCAGCTCTAACTTTTGATGTTTGCGTTGACAAAATGTCAATTACAGAACTAATAATAAAGTATATTGAAAATGTATGAAACACCTGATCTATAAAAGAAAAGAAACTATTACTTCCTACTCTGTAATTTTTGTAGCTTTTTTTTACATAGGTGATGGCTAATACATATTTCAAAAGACAAGGTGACATCTCAAATAGTGAAAAACTGTTAAGAACAGAAGTGAAAAAATTTTAAGAGAAAAACAGAAATTCAATGACTTGCTCCTGTTTGGACCATATATAAGAATAAGTAACTGAAAATTTTATTTTATGTTTTTCATGTTTTCAAGTGCAATTCCAGAAATGTTATCTCTGCTTTTCTAGCCTTTCTCATTACTGAATAATTTTAAGGCATTTTAAAAGAAAAACATTCATTCACATTACTATCCATTTATTGCTATTCATTCATTCATTTATTATTATTCATACTATTTACTGAGCTGACAAGATTTCACTGAGAAGATAGCATTCAAAGAAAGACTGGAAAAAGAGGAGGGAAAGAACCATATGCCTATCTGGTGGAAAAAAAGAGCTCCAGGTAGAGAGGGAGGAGCAAGTGCAGTAGCCCAGAGGCAGCAATTCATCTGGTTTGTTTGTTGGAAGAACAGCAAAAGGACAAGTGTATAATTTATGAGGCTAAGAGTGGTAGAAAATTAGATCAGAAAAGTAAAACTCGGACAGCAAGATTATGTATGGTTTTGTGAATCATGATAAAAAGAACTTTAGCTAAGTAAAATGAGAAGCCAACAAAGGATTTTCAGAAAAGGAATAATGTCATCTGACACATTTCAAAAGGATGACTATGGCTGGTGTGTGGAACACAGACTGCAGGGGAGGGGACAGGGCTGGAAGTCAGGAAGACCAGTTTGAGGTATTACAATAATCCAGTACAGAAAAGATAGGGTCAGACAGAGGTTGGATTATAAATTCCTATACTTGGAGCCTAAGAGCCGCCACTTACTGACAAGACTGTAGATTTTGTGTGAGAATCAGGTGCCAGTCATTTCTGGGAGCACAGATTCTCTTCACACAACAGAAAAGAAAGAAGCAAAACTATTTAGGAGACAGAATTCTGGAAACATGTCTCCATCGTACACGTGCAAGGTCTCAACATGCACATATGACCAGTTAGACGGGCCCTCTTTTGTTTCTCCTGGGTGTGTCCAGAGCCTTGCACATATAGAGAGCCTTCCAGATGACCAGTGATAATTGTAGGAGCTCCACTAATTCCTCAGATCTCCATGTTAAAATCCTGGCCCATCTGTAGCTTTCCCCAACCAGGATTATAATCTCATGCTACTTGCAACACCAAGCTTCCCATTCTTTTGCCACAAAAATCACTACTGTTTCTAACAATACTGTGGAAACATAGGGTTGTTCCATGCTCTGCTCCAAATCAAGTAAGTCTTCCCTAGCATCAACAGCAAAGCTACTGGTTTCTACAGGTTGCCCTACCCTAATAAAAACTAACATGATAGTAAGTCAACGGTGAAAATGAGCAGAGTGGGAGCAGTCTCAGGGGCTAAAACACCATAGACGTAAGGTTTAGTAGTTTTTCTTGAATAATTGCTTCTCAATCTGGTGTATAATTTTAGTTGCTTTCCAAAGTTCTGAAAAGGCTGTTTTTGACAGTTTAATCCACTTTAATCGTCACTTGGGAATAAGTGGACTTGCTGAGCTCTTCACTCAGCCACTCTGCATTAAATGCATTTTTTATTTTACTTATTTTTGTTGATATGTAATAATTATACATATTTATGGAGTATAATGTGATGCTCTGATGTATGTATACATTGTGTAATGATCATATTATGGTAATTAGCATATGATCACCTTAAACATTTATCATTTCTTTGTTGGGAAAGCACTGAAAATCCTCTGTTCTAGCTATCTGAAATATCCAATGCATTACAGGTAGCTGCAGTCACACCACTGTAAAACTGGAGTAGCAGAATTTATTCCTCTTACCTAAATGTAATATTGTACCCACTGACCAGCCTCTCCCCATCTATCCTCTCCCCATTCTCCCCAACCTCTGGTAACCGCTATTGCACTCGCAACTTCTAAGAGGTCAATTTTTTGGATTCCACATACGAGTGAGATCATGCAGTATTTGTGTCTCTCTGTCTGGCTTATTACACTTTGCATAATGCCCTCCAGGCTCATCCATATTGTCCCAAATAACAGGATTTCATCCTTTTTATGACTGAATACCATTTTATTGTGTATGTATACCACATTTTCTTTATCCATTCATCCACTGATGGGCATTTAGGTGGATTCCATATCTTGGCTATTATAAATAAACATGGAAGTCCAGCTGTCTCTCTGACACACTGATTTCATTTCCTCTGGATAAATACTCCAGTAGTGAGACTGCTGGATCAGTTTTTTGTTTTTTGTTTTTTTTTAGCTTTTATAATTTTCTGAGGAACCTCCACACTGTTTTCCACAATAGCTGTACTAACTTACCTTCTCACCAATAACATGTAAGAGTTCCTGTTTCCCAGCTGGGCGCAGTGGCTCATGCCTGTAATCCCAACACTTTGGGAGGTCAAAGAGGGTGAATCACTTGAGGTCAGGAGTATGAGACCAGCCTGGCCAAAATGGGAAAACCCATCTCTACTAAAAATACAAAAATTAGCCAAGCATGGTGGTGCACATCTGTAATCCCAGCTACTCAAGAGGCTGAGGCAGGGGAATCGCTTGAACCCAGAGGCAGAGGTTGCAGTCAGCCAAGATCATGCCGCTGTACTCCAGCCTGGGCAACAGAGTGAGACTCCGTCTCAAAAAAAAAAAATAGATAAAATTGCCTTCAAAGAGTATAAACAACACTGAAGACCAATTCTTCCTCAACTAACTAATAAGCAATATAAAAATATTCTTATGATCTTAAGATGAACTTTATTAGACTGTTCACTCATGATAGCATGAATTACACATTTGGGACTTGTCAAAATATCCAACTGTACAGATATAGCCTTGAACACTGACAACTTGTTTAGGCTCACTTAAATAACCAAATGAGAAAACTGGGTGTCAGCTGTCACACCTATATAATGAAATACTAACTTTACCATGCTTTTCTTTTTCTCTTGCTACTTCACAAATTTCCTTTCAAATAGATTTTCTACTAAGAACAAAGTCAATCTATGAAATTTGAGTTTTAGGTACCACTGCACTCCAGCCTGAGCGACAGAGCGAGACTCCATCTCAAAAAAAAGAATTCCTCTGTCTCCATATCCTCACCAACATTTTTTTGTGTGTTTTTGATAATAGCCATTTTAACCACAGTAAGGCAATACTTCATTATGGTTTTGATTTGCATTTCCCTGATAATGATGTTGAGCGTTTTATCATAAACCTGTTGACTATTTGTATGTCATCTTTAGAGAAATATCTATTCAGATCTTTTGCCCATTTTAAAATCAGATTATTTGGGGTTTTTTTGCTATTGAATGAATAATGTGCAAATATTTTCTCAATATCGTAGGCTGTCTCTTCATTGTTGATTTTTTCCTTACTGTGCAGGAGCTTTTTAGTTTGATGTAGATCCATTTATGTTTGCTTTTGTTGCTCTTATCTTTGAGGTCTTGTCTAAAAAAAATATTTGCCCAGAACAATCACATATAGTGTTTCTCCTATGTGTTCTTCTAGCAATTTCATAGTTTCAAGTCTCACATTTAAGTATTTAATCCATTTTGAATTGACTTATATAAAGACAGAGAGGGGGGCCTAGTTTCATTCCTTTGTATGTAGCTATCCAGTTTTCCCAGTTCCATTTACTGCAAAAAATCTTTCCCCATTGTGTGTTCTTGGCACCTTCCATAAATATCAGCTGGCTGCATGAATTTATTTCTGGACTCTCTATTTTGTTCCACAGGTCTATGTCTGTTTTTTATGCCAATGTCATACTGTTTCAGCTACTATACCTTTGTAGTAGATTTTGAATCAGGTAGCATGATGTCTCCAGCTTTGTTCTTTTTGCTCAAGATTGCTTGGCCTATTCGGGGTCTTTTGTGGCTTCGCATGAATTAAAAAATTTTTTTTCTATTTCTGTAAAGAATGTCATTGGAACTTTGATAGAAATTGCACTGAATCTGTAGATTGCTTTGGGTAGTACAGACATTTTAAAAACATTAATTCTTACCATCTACGAACATGATATATCTTTCAATTCATTTATGTTGTCTTCAATTTCTTTCATCAATGTTTTATAATTTTCAATAATTTTCTTTCACTTCCTTAAATTTATTCCTAGGTAGGTGTTTTTTTTGTTTGTTTGTTTGTTTGTTTGTTTGTTTTTAAGACAGAGTCTCACTCTGTCACTCAGGGTGGAGTGCAGTGGCACAGTAACAACTCACTCCAGTGCCAAACTCCTGGGCCCAAGCAATCCTCTTCCCTCAATCTCCTGAGTAGCTGGGACAACAGGTGGGTGCCACTGTGCCCCATTAATTTTTTTATTTTTATTTTGGTAGAGAAAAGGTCTCCTTATGTTGCCCAGTCTGGTCTCAAACTCTTGCCTTCAAGAGATCCTCCTGAAGCCTCCCAAAGTGTTCGAATTACAGGCATGAGCCACTGCATCTGACTTGTAAACAGGATTTCTTTCTTGATTTTTCCAATAGTTTCCCATTGGTGTATAGAAATGCTACTGATTTTTGTATGTTGCTTTTTGCATTCTGCAATTTTACGGAATTTGTTTATTAGTTCTAAGAGTTTTTGGTGGAGTATTTAGGGTTTTCTATATAGGTAATCATATTGTCTGCAAACAGGGAGAACTTGATTTCTTCCTTGTTAATTTGGGTGTCTTTTATTTCCTTCTCTTGCTTAACCGCTCTGACTAGAATTTCCAGTACTATATCAAATAGTAGTGGTAAAAGTGAGCATCCACATCTTGTTCCAGAAATTAAAGAAAAAGTTTTCAACTTTTTTTTTTTTTTGCAGGAGACCAAAGTTTTATTATTATTCAAATCAGTCTTTTTTTTAAAACAAAATATTATTATGAAATTTTCCTTGTTTAATATGATGTTAGCTGTGGTTTTATCATATCTAGCCTTGTTTATGTTGAGGTATATTCCTTCTAAACATAATTTGCTGGAAACTTTATCACAAAAAGATGAAGTCTGTCACATGCTCGCTCTGTGTCAATTGAAATGACCACATAGTTTTATCCTTCAATCTGTTAATGTGATGTATCACATTTACTGATTTGCCTATGTTAAACCATCTTTACATTCCTTGGCTGACTCCTTCAAGATAATGGTGAATTACCTTTCTAATGTGCTTTTGAATCCTTATTGCTAGTTTGTTTTTTGTTTGTTTGTTTGTTTTTTACATCTATACTCATCAGGAAAACTGGCCTGTAGTTTTCTCTTTTGTTGTGTCTTTGCTTAGTTTTCAAATTAAGGAAATGCTGGTCTCATAAAATGGGTTTGAAAGAGTTCCTTCATTTTCAGTTTCTTAGAATATTTTGTGAATAATTTGTATTAGTTCTTCTTCAAATGTTTTGTAGAATTCAGCAGGGAAACCATCAGGTCCTTGAATTTTCTTTGATGGGAGACATTATTACTGCTTCAATCTTGCTACTCAATATCAGTCTGTTCAGATTTTCTATTTCTTCTTGAGTCAAGCTTGGTAGGTTGTATGCATTCAAAAATTTATCCATATCTTCTAGGTTACCCAACTTGTTGGCACATAATTGTTCATAGTAGTTTCTTATGATCCACTGTACTTCTAGGTTATCAGTTGTAATGATTCCTTTTTCATTTTTAAGTTTACTTAGTCTCTTTTATTTTCTTAGTCTACATAAAGGTTTGTCAATTTTATCTTTTCAAAACCAAATTTTTGTTTCCTAGGGGTTTTTTTGTATTTTTAAGTCTTTGTTTCACTTATATTTGCTCTGGTCCTTATTATTTCTTTCCTTCTCTCAATTTGTATTCCTAGTTCCTTGAGATGCATTCTTGTTCTCCCAGTTCCTTGAGATGGATAGTTAGGTTGTTTATGTGAGATCTTTCTTCTTTTTTAATGATGGCATTTATTACTATAGACTTCCCTCTAAGGACTGTTTTTGCTCTTTCAGTATATTGCATTTCCATTATCATTTGCCTTAAGAAACTTTTATTTATTTATTTATTTATTTATTTGGAGATGGAGTCTTGCTCTGTCACCCAGGCTGGAGTGTAGTGGCACAATCTCAGCTCACTGCAACTTCCTCCTCCTCAATTCAAGTGATTCTCCTGCCTCAAGTAGCTGGGACTACAGGTGCTTGCCACCACACCCAGCTAATTTTTATACTTTTAGTAGAGATTGGATTTCACCATGTTGGCCAGGCTGGTCTTGAACTCCTGACCTCAAATGATTCACCCGCCTCGGCCTCCCAAAGTGCTAGGATTACAGGCATGAGCCACTGTGCTCAGCCAAGAAATTTTTAAAATTCCCTTTTTTCATTGGCTCATTGGTTGTTCAGGAATATATTGTTTAATTTCCATGCATTTGTACAGTTTCTAAACTTCCTCCTGTTGTTGATTTCAACTTTTATTCTATTATAGTCAGAAAAAACACTTGATATAATTTCACTTTTTTTGAATTTGTTAAGCCTTGTTTTTTAGCCTAAGATATGATCTATTCTGGAGAATGTTTCATATGCAGTTGATAAGAATGTGAATTCTGAAGCTGGACAGAATGTTCTGTAAATGTCTGTTAGGTCCATTGGGTATAGAGCACAGTTTAAATCCAGTTTTTCTATGTTAATTTTCTGTCTGGATGACCTGTCCACTGTTAAAAGTGAGATGAAGTTCCCTACTATTACTGTATTCCAATATATTCCATTAGATCTATTAATATTTGCTTTATATATTTAAGTGCTCTGATGTTGGGTGTATATATATATTTACAACTGTTATCCTTTTGCTCTACTGTCCCCTTTAACACTACAAAATGGCCCTGTTGGTCTCTTTTTCTAATTTTTTACTTGCATTCCATTTATCAGATAGAAATATAGGAATTTCTGCTTTCTTTTGGTTTATATTTGCTTGGAATACCTTTCCCCACTCATAATTTTCAGTCTATACATGTTCTTAAGGGTGAAGTGAGTCTCTTTGGGCAGCATATAGTTAGGTCTTATTTTTCTATCCATTAGCCACTCTGTGTCTTTTCAAAGAAGAATTTAACCAATTTACACTCAAGTTAATTATTAATAGGTAAAGACTTGGTGCTGCCATATTACCAACTTGTTTTCTGCTTGTTTCACAGAACCTTTGTTCCTTTCTTCTTACTATCTTCCTTTCCAGGTAGGAGGTTTTCTCTATCAGTATGTTTTGATTTCTTACTTTTTATTTATATTGTATCGCAGGTGTTGTAGTTACCATGAGACTTACAAAAAACATCTTATAGTTATAATATATTATTTTAAGCTGATAATTTTGTTCAAAAAAAGAAAACACTAACTCCATTGCTCTCCCACATTTTATCTTTTGATATCATAATTTACATCTTTTTATACTGCTTATACCTTAGCAAATTATTGTAGCTGCTATTATTTTTGTCTGGTCTTTTAACCCTTCTTAACAAGGAAGGTTAAACCCTAAGTAGTTTATGTCCCACAATCACTGCATTAGAGTATGCTGAATTTGCCTGGACACTTAACTTTTTCCTATGGGTTTTATATCTTCAGATTTTTTTCATGTTACACAGTAGCGTCTTTTTCTTTTTTCTTTTTTTTTTTTTTTTTTGAGGTGGAGTCTCACTCTGTCGCCCGGGCTGGAGTGCAGTGGCCGGATCTCAGCTCACTGCAAGCTCCGCCTCCCGGGTTCACGCCATTCTCCTGCCTCAGCCTCCCGAGTAGCTGGGACTATAGGCGCCCGCCATCTCGCCCGGCTGTGTTTTTTTTTTTTTTTTTTTTTTTTTGTATTTTTTAGTAGAGACGGGGTTTCACCGTGTTAGCCAGGATGGTCTCGATCTGCTGACCTCGTGATCCGCCCGTCTCAGCCTCCCAAAGTGCTGGGATTACAGGCTTGAGCCACCGCGCCCGGCCAGTAGCATCTTTTTCTTTCAGTTTGACAAACTCTCTTTACCTTTCTTGCAAGGCAGATCTGATTACAGGGAATTCCCTCAGATTTTGTTTGAGAATGCCTTCAGATCTCCTTCATTTAAAAAAAAAATAGCTTTGCTATGTACAGTATTCTTGGTTGACAGGTTTTTTGTTTGTCTGATTGTTTCCCTTCAGCACTCTGAATATATCATTCCACTCATTCTCATCTGTCAGGTTTCTGCTGAGAAGCCTGCTTCCAGGAGGATTGGAATTCCCTTTTTTGTTATTTGCTTTTCTCTTTCTGCTTTCAATATCCACTCTTTGTCTTTGATCTTTGGCAGTTTGTTTTTAATATGTCTTATAGTTGTTTTATTTGGGTTAAACCTGATTGGTAAATCTAGTCTTCTTACACCCGGATATTTGTATATTTTTCCAGTTTTCAAAAATTTTATTTTATTGTTTCTTTGAAAAAGCTTTCTATCCCCTTTCCCTACTCTAGTCCCTCTCGAACATCAATGATACACACATTTGCTCTTCTGATGGTGCCCCATAAATCCTATCAGATATTTCATACCTTCTAATTCCATTTTCCATTTTCCTCCTCCAACCATATAGTTTTGAAGAGCCTGTCTTCGAGTTGATTTTTCTTCTTCTTGATCAATTCTGCTGGTGATGCCCTCTATTGCATTTCTGATTTTGTTTATTGTATCATTCAACTCCAGGATTTCCATTTGATTTTTTTATATGATTCTCAATTTCTCTGATAAATTTCTGAATTATTTCTCTGTTTTCTAGAAGTTCACTGAGTTTTACTCAAAGAGCTATTTTGAATTCTTTGTCCACCAGCTCATTCATCTACATGTTTTAGGATCAGTTGTTAGGACTTTGTTTTGTCCTTTTGGTGAGGCCATTTTTCCTAGGATATTCCTATTATTTGTAGACATGCATCTCTGTTTACTCATTGACAAATTAGATATTTATTCTAGTCTTTGTAGTCTAGGTTTGTGATCAGTCTGTTTTAGTGGGCTTGATTAGGAATCTGAACTGACTACTGTATTCTATTTCAGTGCTAGAAGGCATCCTAAGCCCAGGTTAGACACGAGTCTCACAATGGCTCTACCACTGATGCAAAGGATGGACCCACGGAAGGTCCATGAAGGACCCCTAGGCCATGTGGGAGAGCCAGTCAGGTTCTCAAGTCCAGAGAACCTGTGGAATGTGCTTCTTGCAGCATGATGCCCATAAACAGCCTCTTTAGTGCAGCTCCTATGGCAGGTATGATGAGCCACCTCCAAGTTCCACACACCAGCTGCTGCTAGTCCCACATCTTCTGTTTGTTCCTAGCTGGCCTCAGATAGTTGAGCTCCATCAGGACTTGTGTTGCTCCCATGGGCCAGTGCAGAAGAGAGTCTCCTGCAAAAGGACACGGGATTGTGGGGAAGCCAAATGTGCAGCTCCACCTCATTTTTTCCAGTGTAGAAACCATGAGTCCAGGAGAAACTTCCACATGTGGCACTGTAATGGCTTGTAGAAAGAGGCATCTTGGTCACAGAGAACCAATACTCTTATCCTCCAACTACAGTTTATTCATGTTTGCAGTTCATGGGGGCTTTACAGCCTTGATTGCATGTTCAAGTTTCCTTAGCTTTTATGAAGGTATTTTCATATGTGGATAGTTGTGCAAATTGATGTTTCTGTAGGGGTACTATCAATGGAGAGATAAATTCTGCCATCTTGCTCCACCCACAATGCATTTTAAATAAAATTTGCCAGAGTAACCTACTAAAAAGGTCATAGAAAATATTTTGAAAGATGTCTAAGAAACTGCCACTATGCTAAAATTACTTTCTTTCCCCCACTATTAACATGCCTTTGTTGAAAAAAAATCTAAGCAGAGTAAATAGCAGTTGCTAAGACACAGAAGCATGTCAGGAAACTGTACGGTTAAGTGCAGGGTGGGTGAACTTCTCTCTACTTTTAGTTCTTCCTTTCTAACCACAAAGAAGCTCAAGTCTTTTACACCCTAAAATTGTCCTTTCTTGGACAGAAATAATTCAGTATTTTCCATCTAATCTCTTTCCTCTTCTTGTATTTCTTAAAAGAGTTATTCAAACACTGTTCTCTCCTTCCTCATCTTTAGTCAATCCTCAATGCACTACAATGAGGCTTCTTTCCCATTTTTATTAAAATTGCCTTATAGAGGTTCCATAACCCCGCCCCCAACTAACCAACTCCAAAGAACAGATTTTGGTCTTTATCTTACTAAACCTCCCTGTTTCTTTGACAACACTGAAGATCACTTCTTCTTTGACAATCTCCATCCCTTAGTCTATCCCTGTCTTGGCTCTCATATTGTCATCATTTTTCTGCAGATCCTTCAGCTAAGGCTTTCTCTTCCTGAGCCTACCCCTTAAATGTTAGTGATGTCTTAACATCTACTTTTAACCCACCTCTCCCACATTTTCCTCGAAGGTAATTTCAGCCATTCTCATTGTTTCATACTGATGACTCTCAAGACTTTATATCTCTAGTTGTAAAGTTTCTCTCACAGTTTAAGACTATTTCTAATAACTGAAAAATAGTTCCACTTCAGTGTTCCACAGTGAACTCAAACTCATCAACATTTAAAACTGAATATATTTTCCTCCCACCTCCAAACCCACTCTTCCTCCCCCTGTGTTTCCTATCTCATTTGCTGGCACCAAGATCATCCAGTTACCTAAACCAAAAATTGGAATATAACCTTTGATACTGTCTCCTCCCTTTTCTTCTGCCACCTATAGCATCCAATTCATTTATGAGCCTCACTAGTTTTATCTCCAGAATATCTCGAATCTCTCTCTTCTGTCCCTCATTTCTTATATTTTGAAGTAGTCATTTCAGTGCAACTGTTTCAAGAAAACTGTCAAAATGGCCATGAGAAGAAATGAATATTGATCTAATTTAGCTTTTTGCTAAGATTAAAAAAAAAATGACTTTCCAATGATTCACCTACATGATTTTAAGATCCTAGTTGATGTTTCTGGATAATTTGCAGGTTAATAACATGCCAAAATTGTGGGGTCATTTGGCTTGCCATTTACTTCTAAGTTTATCAGTTTTCTAGTAATGTTGTTTTTCATAAGTAAACGACTCTTCCATTATAGAGCATATCTGCACAACTTTCAAATTTCTTCACCACTAAAGTAATTAACACTGGATCATAAAATACCTTTTCAAACTTTTAATAACATTGAGTAATTTATCTTACAAAATGCATGGTAAATACACTAAAGGTGTATTTGTTGTCTAAAAGACATTTTGAAGAGAATATTTTGGTTTCCAGTCGTAGATTTTTCTACAACTGGTCCTTTAAAGAAGTATATGTGGCTTCTGGGTGACATAATTTAAAATATTCTATACCTAGAGTTCCTTGATAACATACTAGTTTATTTGCATGCTTGAAACCACTTTGCAAAAATGCTTCCAAATATGATGAAAGCTCCCTAAACAATAGTGTTTAGAAGATACGGTTTCGGCCGGGCGCGGTGGCTCAAGCCTGTAATCCCAGCACTTTGGGAGGCCGAGGCGGGCGGATCACGAGGTCAGGAGATCGAGACCCTCCTGGCTAACACGGTGAAACCCCGTCTCTACTAAAAAATACAGAAAAAAACTAGCCGGGCGCAGTGGCGGGCGCCTGTAGTCCCAGCTACTCGGAGGCTGAGGCAGGAGAATGGCGGGAACCCGGGAGGCGGAGCTTGCAGTGAGCCGAGATCGCGCCACTGCACTCCAGCCTGGGCGACACAGCGAGACTCCGTCTCAAAAAAAAAAAAAAAAAAAAAAAAAAAAAAAAAAAAAAAAGAAGATACGGTTTCATGTTCTATTTTCGCATTATATTCAATTATATCTTTCTATCACAAGTCTGCAATTTCAGACAGATCCAGAATATTAAGAATATATAAGATCTAGAATGACTCATCTGGAAAGGGAACACTAAAAATACTATCTTTTAAGCAATTAAGAGTGAAGTTATATAGATTCAGTGATTTAAAGGAGAGTATCTTTATTTTGTTTATCATGAAAAATCATGGGCTTTCCAGCTGAGATTCACTTAGATTTGAATTCTGTATCTTATCCCTATGATCTCAAACTATTTACTTACATTTTTTGAATCTTATTCCTTATATGTAATATGCAGATGATAATAGTTATTTCTCAGGGCTAAAATGAGTAAAATATAAATCTAGGTATATTAAGTATCTAATATATATGCCACAAAACAGATACTTAAACCATGTCAGTTATCTTCTTCAAACATAGTAGGACAGAAGTGATAACTGTTTTTCATTAAATTAGAGCAAAAGGCCGAATTATATGATACTGAAGTGTATAATATATTCTTATTCAGTAGCACCTGTCATTTTATTAATTTTATTCTCTCTCAATTCTAGTTCCATGTATTTTTCATTTCCAAAGAAAATGGCATTTTTGTATGACATTACCTGAAATCTTGTTTTCAAATAACTTTCTGGTAGATGCTTCTCACACCTATTTATTCTTCTCCTTGAGCACACAGTTCAATTACATTTCCGAATTGCTCCTGTGGTTCTTGCTTAGCAGAAAATAATGTGCACAGCTTCTAGATCTGCCCCAAAAAATCTCCTGCATGTGATCTCTTCTCTTTACCCATTCATGTCAGCTGAGATAGAAATGACCCATCAGTGTTCCTGGAAGTCTTCCATAGAATACAGTAGAATTGCACAATGTAAATAAGGGCTTAACTCTGTGATCTACAGAATACTATGTAAGTAATACTGTATGACTCCAAGGCTAGGAAATATAAGGCACTGAAACTTTCGCCTTGGTCTCCTGGGTTGCTCTCTCTGGCAGAAGCTAGACATTATATCATAAGGACAACCAAGCAGCCTCTCTGAAGAAACTTATGTAAAGAGAAACTGATGTTACTTTCCAACAACCAGCATCATTTTGACTGCTATATGGGTGAGTCCTTTTGGAGATTCTTGCCCCACCCAGTGAAGAGTTCAGGTGACCACATGCCCAGACAGTATCTGATTCTTCATGAGAAACTCTTAGCCAGAATTGCCCAGACAAGCCACTCCTTAATTCCTCACCTGCAGAAACCATAAAATAAATGTTTTCTGTTTTTTAAGCCAAAAAACTACCTGCAATTACACATAAAAACAAATAGATAACAGATCTATATGTAAAACCTAAACTATAAAACATCTAAAGGAGCAAAGGAAAAAAATCTTTGTGACATTGAGTTAGGCAAGGGTTTATTAGAACACAAAAGATATAAATCATAAAGGAAAGAAATTGACAAATTAGACTTCATAAAATTAAACTTCCTCTTCAAAAGACATTTTTCAGAAAATGAAAACAAATAACAGAATGAAAGAAATATGTGCAAAACACATAGAAAAATTTTGTCTAATATATATAAAGAACTCTAATAAATCAGTAAGACAAGTAACAGAATCTACAAATGAGCAACATATTCTAATAGACACTTGACCAAGAAGATATACAAATGGTAAATAATCACATGAAAAGATACACAAAAACATGAGTCATTAGGGAAATGCAAATCTATACCACAATATACCACAACACACACACACTAGAATAGCTAAATTTTTTTAAACTAGTAAGGCCAAATGCTAACAAGGGTATAGAGTAACTGATTCATCTATTGCTGGTAGGGATGGAAAAGTAGCTTGGTAATTTCGACCCAGTGAACCTATTCGTAGGTATTTTTCCAAGTGAAATGGAAGCATATATTTGCCAAAAAAAAAAGTAATCAAATTCATTATTCATAGAAGCCAGTAGCCAGAAACAACTGAGATATCCATTAACTCACGACCAAACTGTAGCATATCTATACAATAGATTGCTACTCAGCAATAAAAGGGAACCAACTGCTAACACAATGTAGATAAATCTAAAAGGCATTATGCTATGTAAAGCCAGATACAAAAGACTATGTACTAAGTGATACCACTTATATAAAATTGAAGAAAAGGTAAAACTATAATGACAGAAAATAGATCACTGGTCGCCAGGAACCACAAGTGAGGGGAAAGGATGAGTTATAAAGGGCATAAGAGAAAGTTGTTGGGGTGATGAAAATGTTTCATATCATAATTCTGGTGGTGATTTTATGGATGTATAACACTTCTCAAACTTGGTGAACTACACACTCAAAATACGTTCATTCTATTGTATATAATTTATGCCTTCATATTGTTTATTTTCAATGGTGCTGTATCAAAACCCACATCAAAATTTTTAGACTAAAATCAGTCAAATGTCCTGTTTTTGAAGAGTGAGCAAGCTGAAGGCAGGAACTTCAACTGGTGGTTCATATATTAAAGATGCAAAAACATAGTGATCCAAGATTTTTATTTAGGGAACAGATGAAGCAAAATGGCAAGGCATGAGAAAGTAGAGAGTGCGAAATAAATAACCACAGAGGAGCACCCAAAAATCAATTAATTACTCTATCACATCAACAGCTAAAGAAGAAAAATCCTAAGATCATATCAATAAAAGCAATTAACAAAATCCAATACTTATTCATGATAAAAAAAAAAACTCTCAGCAGACTAAGAATAGAAAAGAACTTCCTCATCTTGATAAAGAACACCTACAAAGACCTACAACTAACATCTTAATGTTGATAGTAAGAAACTAGATGCTTTTCTGCTAAGATCAGGAAAAGAACAAGTAAGTTCCCCCTCACCATTCCTATTAAGCATTGTACAGGAAGTCCTAGTAAATGCAGTAAGACACTTAGAAAATAAAATGAAAGCTATGCAGATTGAGAAAGAGGAAATAAAACTGTCTCTATTTTCAGGTGACATAATGATGTATGCAGAAATTTCCAAAGATTTGATAAAACAAACAAAAGCTTCCTAGAATTAATAACCAAGAATAGTAAGGTTACCTGTATACAAAGTCAATATACAAGAAGTCAACTGCCTTTCTACATACTACAAATAAGCCATTGAAATTTTAAATTTAAAACTCAGTATCATTCATATTACTAACAAGAAGTACTTAAAATTAATGCAATAAAATATGTACATGATCTATGAGGAAAACTATAAAACTGATGAAAAAAAAATCAAAGAATATCATGTCACCAGATCTGTCTTACAAGAAATGCTAAAGAGAGTTCTTCAACCTGAAAGTAAAGAATGCTAATTAGTAAGAAAAACACTTGAAAGTGTAAAACATACTGATCTGAAAGTATAAAAATTTCTGATAAAAGTAAGTAAAAATATGCAAATATGTAAAATATATAAAATATGCAAATACTGTAATGGCAGTATGTAAATCACTTACATCTTCAGTATGAAGGTTAAAAGACAAAACTATTAAAAACAATAATAGCTGTAATAATTTTTTAAAGAATACACAGGCTAAAAAGATACAGATTGTAGTATCAAAAATTGTAAATATGGGAGGAGAGATGAAGTATAAAGTTTTTTTAATGCAGTTAGTTAAGCTGTTGTCAGGTTAAAATAGCCTTTATAAGATGTTTTTCATAAGCCTCATGGTAATCACAATGCAAAAGTATAGCAAATACATAAAAGATAAAAAGTAAGGAAACAAGGTGTGTCATTACAAAATATTATTAATCACAAAGGAAGACTGAAAGAGAGTAAGACAGGAACAAAAAGGAAGGAAGGCAGGCAGGCAGGAAGAAAGGGAGGGAGGGAGGGAGGGAGACAGACAGACAGGCAGGCAGGCAGGCAATCACCAAATGGCAGTAGAAAGTCTTTATCTAAAGATAAATATCTTGAATATAAATGGATTGAGTTTTTCAATCAAAAGACATAGAGTGGCTGAATGGAAGAAAAACAAAGCAAAACAAAAACACAACACCCCAATTATAGCTCCCTACAAGAGACTCACTTTACCCGTAAGGAGAAAAATTTACCTGAAACTCACCTAAGATTCACTTTACCTAAAAATGAAGTGAAGAAAAAAGTTATTCCATGCAAATAAAAACCAAAGCAGAGCAGGAGTAGCTAAATTTATATCAGACAACATAGACTTTAAGTTCAAAAGTGTAAAAAGAGACAAGGGGAGAGAGAGGCAGAGAAAGATAGGGAATAGAAAGCTCCACCAATTGTCCCCTATGCAAGAACATCAATTTAACAACTATCTACACAGAAAAAAAAAAAAAAAAAACCTTCGTAAGAACCAAAACTCAAGTGAGTACTCATAGCCCTGATTTTAACTTCTTATTGCTGAAAGAGGCACTGAAGAGATAGGAAAAAAAAACAGTCCTGAATTGCTAATATCACCCCTCTACAACCCCTGGCATCAGTGACACAGTGGGGTGAACATCTCTGGGCACAGGGGTAGGGAGAACTCAGCAATTGTGGGGCACTGAACTTAGTGCTGTCCTGTTAGAGGAGATAGCAAAACCTGACCAAACTCTTGCTGACAACCGCCCATGGAGGGAGCATTTAAACCAGCCCTGGCCAAAGGGAAATCCCTGATCCCAGTGGTGCAAATTTGAGTTCCTGCAAACCTTGCCACCAAGGGCTACAGTGCTATGTACAAGTAAATGTGAAAGGCAGTCTAGACCATAAGGACTGCAACTCTTAGGCAACTCCTAGTGATGAACTAGGCTCAGAGACAGTGGACTAGGGGGAAACATGACATACTGAGATATCATCTGGGGCAGCCAAGGGAGTGCTAGTATCACCCCTCCCCTAACTCCAATCTGCATAGCTCATGGCTCCAAAAGACACCCTTCCTTCCACTGGAGGAGAGGAGAGGAAGAGTAGGGAAGACTTCGTCTTACATCTTGGATACCAGCTCTGCCAAAGCAAGATAGGGCACCATAAGAATCATGAGGTCCCCATTTCAGGCCGTAGCTCCCAGACAACATTTCTAGACACACTCTAAGCCAAAAGGGAACCCACTGCCTTGAAGGAAAAAACCCAATCCCAGCACTGTTCATCACCTGCTATCTGAAGAGCCTTGGACGTGAAATAACCAGCAGTGATACCCAGGTACTACATCAAGGGCCTTGGCTGAGCCTCTGAGACTTGCTGGCTTCAGGTAAAACTCAGCACATTACTAGCTGTAGTGGCTACAGGGCAAAACTCCTTCTACTGGAGAAAAACAGAGGAAAAAGCAAAGGGGACTTTGTCTTGCACCTTAGGTTCTAGCATGGCCACAGGGAAGTAAAGCACTGAGTGAGCTCTTGCAGTCCCTGATTCCAGAACTTGACTCTTGGACAGCACTTCTGAACCTGCCCTGGCCAAATGGGGAGCCCAGAGCCCTGAAGGCTGAGTTGCAGGCCAGGAAGCATTCACCACAAGCTGACTTCAGAGCCCTTGGACCTTAAAGGAACATTATGGTTGTCTGGCAGTACTCCTCGTAGCCTGGGTGGGTGGTGGCTACAGGGTGAGTTTCCTCCTGCCTTTGGAAAGTGGAGAGAACAGTGGGAAGGACTGTGTCTTGTGGTTCGACTGCCAGGTCAGGGACAGTATGACAGAACAACAGGTAGAATTCTTAGGTCCCTGACTCCTGGATGGCACCGCTGAACCTCCAACCCCGGGGTCTGAGGGACTTCCTCACCCTAAAGGGAAGGACACGGGCATGGCTGGCTTTGCCACCTGCTGATGGTAGAGCTCCAGAGCCTCAGTGAACATAGGCAGCAGCCAGGGAGTGGTGACAGCAGACCTTGGGCAAGACCCAGTGCTGTGCTGGCTCCAGGTCTGACTCAGTGTAGTCATAGTTGTGATAGCCACAGGGGTAACTGTGTCATTCAATCTCCAGATTAAGGTGGCTCAGGACAAAGACAGAGAGACTGTTTGTTTGGGAGAAACTAAGAAAAGAGAACAAGAGTCTCTGCATGGTAATCCAGAGAATTCTCCCAGATCTTATCCAAGACCATCAAGGCAGTATCTCTATGTGTCTGCAACAACCACAGCATTACTGAGCTTGAGGAGCTAGCCCCTAAAGTAGATACAGCTTAGATCATAACACCCAAGTTCTTTCAAATATCTGAAAAGCCCAGACAGTGAAAACTACAATAAATACCTAACTCTTTGATGCTCAGACACTGAAAAACATCTACTAGCATCAACACCATCCAGGAAAACATGACCTCACCAAACGAACTCAGTAAGACACCAGGGACCATTCCTGAAGAAACAGAGATATGTGAAACTTCAGAAAGAGAATTCAAAATAGCTGTGTTGAGAAAAATCAAAGAAATTCAAGATAACACAAAGAAGGAATTCACAAATCTATCACAGAAATATAACACAGATTGAAATTTTTTTTTAAATTAAGCAAAAATGTTGGAGCTGAAAAATGCAATTGGAGCCAAGGAACAGATCAGAGTCCTTTAATAGCAAAACTGATGAGGCAGAAGAAAGAATTAGTGAGCCTAAAGGCAGGTTATATGAAAATACAGTCAGAGAAGCCAAAAAGAAAAAGAATTAAGAAACAATGAAGCATGGCTACAGGATCTAAAAAAAAGTCTCAAAGGTGCAAATCTAAGTGTTATTGGCCTTAAAGAGGAGGTAGAGAAAGAGACAGGGCTGAAAGTTTATTGAAATGGATTCCCAAACCTAGAGAAAGATACTAATATTCAAGTACAAGGAGGTTATAGAACACCAAGCACATTTAACCCAAAGAAGACTATGTCAAGGCATTTGACAATCAAACTCCCAATGGCTAAAGATAAAGAAAAGATCCTACAGCCTGGGCAACATGGCAAAACCATGTGTCAAAAAAAAAAAAAAAAAAAGGCAAGAAATGAAATCATAGCAACAGCGAAAATCATCTTCACTAAAGAAAGACAGGAAGGAAAGAAAAGGAAAGACCAGAAAACAAATTGCAATGGCAGATGTACATCCTCACTTAGAAATAATGACAATGAATGTAAATGGACTAAACTCTCCAATCAAAAGACACAGACTGGCTGAATGAATGAAAAAGCAAAACCCATTCATCTGTTGCCTACAAGAAACAAACTTCACCTACAAGGACACATACAGACCAAAAATAAAGAGAAGGAAAAAGACATTCCATGCCAACTGAAACAAACAAACAAACAAAAAAAAGAGCAGGAATAGCTATACTTATAGTGAAAAAATAGATTTTAAGACAGAAAACTATGGGAGACAAAGAAAGCTGCCATATAATGATAAAGGGATCAATTCAGCAAGGAAATACAACAATTTTAAATATATCTGCCCTCAACACTGGAACACCAACATAAATAAAGCAAATATCATTAGAGCTAAAGAGAAAGATAAACCCCAACACGGTAATACCTGAAGACTTCAATCCCCCACTGTGAGCACTGGACAGATCTTCTAGACAAAAAATCAACAAAGAAACATCAGACTTAATCTGCACCATAGACCTAATGGACTTCATAGGTATTTACAGAATATTTCATCCCATGGCTGCAGAATACATATTCTTTTCCTCAGAACACAGATGATTCTCAAGGACAGACCATGTTTTAAGTCACAAAACAAGTTTCAAAACATTCAAAAAAACTGAAATAATATCAAGCGTCTTCTCTGACCACAGTGGAATAAAACTAGAAACTGTTAAAAAGAGGAATTTTGGAAACTATATAAATACAGAGAAATTAAACAATATGCTCCTGAATGACCAGTGGGTCAATGAAGAAATTGAGAAGAAAATTGAAAAATTTCTTGAAATAAATGATTAAGGAAACACAACATACCAAAACCCAGCAAAAGCAGTACAAAGAGAGAACTTTATAGCTATAAATGTCTACATCCAAAAGAGGAAAAACTTCAAATAAACATTCTAATGATGCATCTTTAAAAATTAGAAAAGCAGGAGCAAACCAAACCCAAAATTAGTTGAAGGAAAGAGCTAATAAAGATCAGAGAAGAAATAAATTGAAACTTAAAAAAAATGAACAATCAATGAAACAAACCACTGGTTTCTTGAAAAGTTCAGCAAAATTGACAAACCTTTAGCCAGACTAAGAAAAAAAATCAAAAAGATACAGATAAATAAGATCAGAAATGAAAACAGAGACATTATCACTGAGATGGCAGAAATTCAAAGGGTCATTAATGATTACTATGAGCAACTATATGCCAATGAATTGGAAAATCTAGAAGAATATAACAAATTCCTAGACACATAAAACCTACCAAGATTGAACCATGAAGAAATCCAAGACCCAAATAGACTGATAACAAGTACTGAGATTGAAGCAATAATAATAAGTCTCCCACTAAAGAAAAACCCAGGAACCGATGACTTCACTGTTGAATTCTATCAAACATTTAAAGAACTAATACCAATCCAAATCAAACTACTGCAAAACAGAGGCAGAGGGAACTCTTCCAAATGTCCAGACTCGTTCTACAAGGCCAGTATTACCTTGATACCAAAACCAGACAAACATACATCAAAAAAAAAAAAAAGAAGAAGAAGAAGAAGAAAACTATAGGCCAATATCTCTGATAAATACTCATGCAAAAATCATCAGCAAACCAAATTTAACAATACATTAGAAAGATCATTCATCATGACCAATTGAGATTTATCCCTGCGATGCAAATCAATCAATGTGATACACCGTATCAACAGAATAAAGGAAAAAAACTATGGTCATTTGAATTGATACTGAAAAAGCATTTGATAAAATTCAACATCCTTTCATGATAAAAACCCTCAATAAAAGCTTGAGATAGAAGGAACATACCTCAACATAATAAAAGCCATATATGACAGACCAACAGCTAGTACCATACTGAATGGAGAAAAACTGAAAGCCTTTCCCCTAAGATCTGGAACACAACCAGGATGCCCACTATCACCGCTATTGTTCAACATAGTACCAGAAGTCCTAGGTAGAGCAATCAGCACTGTTACCACTGTTAATCAACACAGTACTGCAAGTCCTAGCTAGAGCAATCAGACAAGACAAAGATATAAAGGGCATCCAAATTGGAAAGAAAGAAGTCAAATTATCCTTGTTTGCAGATGATATAATCTTATATTTGGAAAAACCTAAAGGCTCCACCACAAAACTATTAAAACTCATGAACAAATTCAGTAAAGTTGCAGGATACCAAATTACAATACAAAAATTGGTAGTATTTACATATGCCAATTGTCAACAATGTGGAAAAGAATTTTTAAAAATAATCCCATTTATGGCCAGGTGCGGTGGCTCACGCCTGTAATCCCAGCACTTTGGGAGGCCAAGGTGGGCGGATCATGAGGTCGAGAGATCAAGACCATCCTGGCTAACACGGTGAAACCCCGTCTCTCCTAAAAATACAAAAAATTAGCCAGACATGGTGGCAGGCGCCTTGTAGTCCCAGCTACTCAGGAGGCTGAGGCAGGAGAATGGCGTGAACCTGGGAGACAGAGCTTGCAGTGAGCCGAGATCGCACCGCTGCACTCCAGTCTGGGTGGCAGTGTGAGACTCCATCTCAAAAAATAATAATAATAATGATAATCCCATTTATAATGGCCATAAATGAAACTAAATACCTAGGAATGAGCTTACCTGAAGAAGTAAAAGATCTGTGTAATGAACCTATAAAACACTGATGAAAGAAATTGAAGTGGACACCAAAAATATGGAAAAATATCCCATGGATTGGAAGAATCAATACTGCTGAAATCTCCATATTACCCAAAGCAACCTACATACACAATGCAATCCCTATCAAAAAACCAATGGTGTGCTTCGCAGAAACAGAAAAAACAGCCGGGCGCAGTGGCTCAAGCCTGTAATCCCAGCACTTTGGGAGGCCGAGACGGGCGGATCACGAGGTCAGGAGATCGAGTCCATCCTGGCTAACACTGTGAAACCCCGTCTCTACTAAAAAATACAAAAAACTAGCCGGGCGAGGTGGCGGACGCCTATAGTCCCAGCTACTCGGGAGGCTGAGGCAGGAGAATGGCGTGAACCCGGGAGGCGGAGCTTGCAGTGAGCTGAGATCCGGCCACTGCACTCCAGCCTGGGCGACAGAGCCAGACTCCGTCTCAAAAAAAAAAAAAAGAAAAAGAAAAAACAATCCTAAAATTTATATGGAACCACAAAAGGCCTAGAATAACCAAAGCTATCTTAAGCAAAAAGAAAAAAAAAAAATTGAAGAATCACAACTGACTTCAAATTATACAACAGAGCTATAGTAACCAAAACAGCATGGGACTGGCATAAAAACAGACACATAGACCAATGGAACTGAAGAGAGAACCCAGAAATAAATTAATACGTCTACAGTGAACTCATTTTTGACAAAGGTGCCAAAAACATACATTGGAGAAAGAACAGTCTCTTCAATAAATGGTGCTGGGAAAACTGAATATCCTTATGCAGAGGGATGAAACTAGTCCGCTCTCACCATATACAAAAATCAAAACAAAATGGATTAAAGACTCAAGTATAAGACTTCAAACTATAAAACTACTACAAAAAAACACTGGGGAAAATCTCCAGGACATTGGTCTAGGCAAAAATTTCATGAGTAATACCCCACAAACACAGGCACCCAAAGCAAACATGAACAAATGAGATCATATCAAGTTAGAAAACTTCTGCACAGCAAAGGATACGATTAACAAAGTGAAGAGATAACTCACAGAATGGGAGAAAATATTTGTAAACTACCTATCTGACAAGGGATTAATAACTAGAATATAAAAGGAACATCTCAAACAACTCTATAGGGAAAAAATCAAATAATCTGATTAAAACATGGGCAAAAGATCTGAATAGACATTTCTCAAGGCAAAAACACATAGAAATGGCGAACAGGTATGTGAAAAAGACGCTTAACATCTTTGATCATCAGAGAAATGCAAATCAAAACTGCAATGAGATATCATCTCACCCCAGTTAAAATAGCTTACATCCAAAAGGCAGGCAATCGCTAATGCTAGTGATGTAGAGAAAAAATAACCCTTGTACACTGTTGGTGGAAATGTAAATTAGCACAACCACTAAGGAAAACAGTTTGGAGGTTCCTCAAAAAAAATGAAAAATTAAGCTACCATATGATACAGCAATCCCACTGCTGGGTATATATACCAACAAGAAAGGAAATCAGTGTAGCAAAGGGATATGTGTACTCCTGTGTTTGTTGCAACACTGTTTACAATAGCTAAGATTTGGAAGCAACCTAAGTGTCCATCAACAGATGAATGCATAAAGAAAATGTGGTACTTATATACAACAAAGGACTATTCAACCATAAAAAAGAATAAGATCCAGTCATCTGTCAACAGGGCACGGTGGCTCATGCCTGTAGTCCCAGCACTTTGGGAGGCCGAGGCGGGTGGATCACCTGAGGTCAGGAGTTCAAGACAAGCCTGGCCAACACGGCGAAACCCTGTCTCTACTAAAATACAAAAAATTAGCCAGGCATGGTGGTGGACACGTGTAATCCCAGCTACTCAGAAGGCTGAGGCAGGAGAATCACTAGATCCGGGAGGTGGAGGTTGCAGTGAGCTGAGATCGCACCATTGCACTCCAGCCTGGGCAACAAGAGTGAAACTCCATCTCAAAAACATAAAAATAAAAAAAAGATCCAGTCATTTGCAACAACATGGATTGGACTGGAGATCATTATGTTAAGTGAGATAAGCCAGGCGCAGAAAGACAAACATTGTATGCTATCACTTATTTGTTGGATCTAAAAATCAAAACAATTGAAGTCATGGACACAGAGAGTAGACAGATGATGATATGGTTAGGCTCTGCATCCCCCACCCACATCTCATCTTGAATTGTAATCCCCAGTTGCTGAGGGACAGACCTCGTGGGAGGTGACTGAATCATCCCCTATATTATTCTCATGATAGTGAGTGAATTATCATGAGATCTGATGGTTTTATAAGAGGGCTCTTCCCTTTTCTCTCTCTCTCTCTCCTGTCGCCTTGTGAAGAAAGTACCTGCTTCCCCTTCTGCCATGATTGTAAATTTTCTGAGGCCTCCCCAGTCATGCAAAACTGTGAATCAATTAAACTTTCTTTGTTTATAAATTACCCAATTTTGGGTAGTACCCTTACAGTAGTGCGAGAACAGACTAATACAGATGGCTACCAGAGGCTGGGAATAGTAGCGATGGGTTGAGAGGGGGAGGTGGGGATGGTTAATAGGTACAAAAAAAATTGAAAGAATGAGTAAGACCTAGTATTTGACAGCACAACAGGATGACTATAGTCAATAACAACTTAATTGTACAATTTAAAATAACTTTAAAAGTATAACTGGATTGTGTATAACTCAAAGGATAAATGCTTGAGAGAACAAACACTCCATTCTCCATGACGTGCTTATTTCACACTGCATGCCTTTACCAAAACACCTCATGTACCCCATAAATACATACACCTACTATCTGTCCACAAAAATTAAAATTAAAAAAAATTTAGGCCGGGCGCGGTGGCTCAAGCCTGTAATCCCAGCACTTTGGGAGGCCGAGACGGGCAGATCACGAGGTCAGGAGATCAAGACCATCCTGGCTAACACGGTGAAACTTTGTCTCTACTAAAAATACAAAAAACTAGCCGGGCGAGGTGGCGGGCACCTGTAGTCCCAGCTACTCGGGAGGCTGAGGCAGGAGAATGGCGTGAACCCGGAAGGCAGAGCTTGCAGTGAGCTGAGATCCGGCCACTGCACTCCAGTCCGGGCCACAGAGCGAGACTCCACCTCAAAAAAAAAAAAAAAAAAAAAAAAAAAATTTAAAGAAACAAAGAAGGTGATTATATAATAAAAGGTCAATTCAGCAAGAAACTATAATAATTGTAAATATATGCACTCAACATCAAAGTACCTATATATAAAGCAGATATTAATAGATCTGAAGTGACATACATTCTGCAATACAAAAATAGTAAGAGATTTCAACAACCCACTTTCAGCAGTGGACAGATCATCCAGACAGAATATCAATAAAGGAACATCAGACTTAAAGTACACTCTAGGCTAAATAATATATGAGACATTCCATCTAACAACCGCACAATATACATTCTCCTCAACTGTATATGAAACATTCTCTAGAACAGATCATATGTTAGGCCACAAAACAAGTCTTAACAAATTTAAGAAGACTGAAACAGAATCAAGTATCTTTTTCAACCACAATAGTATAAAACTACAAATTAATAACAGAAAAAACTTTGGAAAATTCACAAATAATGGAAAATAACATGCTCCTGAACACCAAGGAGACGTGTCAACTGATACAACAGAAACACAAAGAATCATAAAATACTGTTATAGTTCATTATATTCAGTTAAACAACCTAAAAGACATGAATAATTCCTTGACACATACAACATACCAAGATTATCAAGAAATAGAAAATCTGAACCAACCAATAATGAGTAATAACACTGAATCAATAATAAACAGTCTCTCAACAAAAAAAGAAAGCCCAGGACCTGATGGCTCCATTGCTGAATTTTACCAAAGACTGAAAGATGAATTAATACCAACTGTTCTCAAACTTTTCCAAAAAATTCAAGAGAACAGAGTAATTCCAATCTCATTTTGTGAGGCCAGCATTACACTAATACCAAAGCCAGACACAGACAAGGACACTACAAAAATGGAAAACTACAGGCCAATATTTCTGAAGAACACAGATGCAAAAAACCTCAGCAGAACACTAGAAAACCAAACTCAACAGCACATTAAAAAGATTATTCATCGTGATCAAGTGGGATTCATCCAGGAGATGCAAGAATGAGTTAACATATGCAAATCTGTAAATGTAATGCATCTCATGAACAGAATGAAGGACAAAAACCATACGATAATTTCAACTGATACAGAAGAAGCATTTGACATAATTCAACATCCTTTCATGGGAAAAACTCTCAATACATTAACTATAGAATGGATATACCTCAATAAAATAAGGCCACATATGACAAACCCACAGTTAACATTACACTCAGTGACGAAAGGTTAAAACTTTTCCTCTAAGATTCAGAACAAGACAAGGATGCCTACTCTTGCCGCTACTATTCAAAATGAGAAGAGAAAGAAATAAAAGGCATACAAACTGGAGAAGAAATCAAATTGTCCTGGTTTGCAGATGACATGATCTTATTTATAGCAAACCCTAAAGACTCCATAAAAAAAACTGTTAGCGGCCGGGCGCGGTGGCTCAAGTCTGTAATCCCAGCACTTTGGGAGGCCGAGACGGGTGGATCACGAGGTCAGGAGATCGAGACCATCCTGGCTAACACAGTGAAACCCCGTCTCTACTAAGAAATACAAAAAACTAGCCAGACGAGGTGGCGGGCGCCTGTAGTCCCAGCTACTCAGGAGGCTGAGGCAGGAGCATGGCATGGACCCGGGAGGCGGAGTTTGCAGTGAGCCGAGATCCGGCCACTGCACTCCAGCCTGGGCGACAGAGCGAGACTCCGCCTCAAAAAAAAAAAAAAAAAAAAAAAACTGTTAGCATTAATACATAAATTCAGTAAAGTTGTAGGATACAAAAATCAGTAGCATTCCTACAGAGTAACAGCAAACTATCTAAAAACTAACTTTTTAAATCCCATTTACAATAGCTACAAAAGATAAATACTTAGAAATAAATTTAACCCATGAGGTGAAAGGTCTCTCCACTGAAAACTATAAAACATCGATGACAGAAATTTAAGATACAAGTAAATGGATTGATATACTGTGTACATGGATTGGAAGAATTAATATGTTTAAAATGTCTATACTACTCAAAGCAATCTACAGATCACAACGCAATCCCTAACAAAATTCCAAAGACATTCTTCATAGTAACAGAAAAAAAAAAATCCTACATTTCATACAGAGCCAAAAGGATCCCAAATAGGTGAAGCAATCTTGAACAAAAAGAACAAAGCTGGAAGCATTACACTATCTGACTTCAAAATCTACTGCAATGCTAAAGTAACCAAAACAACATGAGATCAGCATGAAAAATAGGCATATAGACCAATGGGATAAAGAGAACAGAAATAATTCCATGTGTTTAGAGCCAACTGACATTCAACAAAGGTGCCAAGAACATACAATGGGGAAAGAACAGTCTCTTCAAATAAATGGTTTTGAAAAAACTGGATATCCACAACATGCAGAAGAATGAAATTAGAGATTAGACTTTTATCTCACACCACCATACATAAAAACAAACTAAAAATGGATTAAAGACTTAAACTACTAGAAAAAAACAAAGGGGACCAGCTCCATGACACTGGTTTGGGCAATGATTTTTTGGATACAACCCCAAAAGCATAAGCAACAAAAGCAAAAATAGATAAATGGGATTTCGTCAAACTAAAAAACATGTGCAAAACAAAAGAAACAATCAACAGTATGGAAGGGCAACCTACAGAACGGGAGAAAATATTTACAAATCACATATCTCATAACAGATACGCAATATATGTATATGTGTATATATGTTTAGGTACGTATATTGCCTGTATACATATATACATACATACATATATACACATATATATGTGAAATTCGCATAACTCAATAGCAAAAAAAAAAAAAAATTTCTTTAAAGGGACAGGGGACCTAAAAGACATTTCTCAAAAGAAGACATGCAAATGACTAACAGGTGTTCACGTATCAATGTAGATGAAACAAAATGCTCAAAAAACATTATGCTAAGTGAAAGAAGCCAGACACAAAAAGTCACATTTTGCATGATTCCATTTATATGAATTATGCAAAATAAGTAAAGCCACAGAGATAGAAAGCAGATTAGTGGCTGCCAGGGGGAAGGGAAAGGGGAGAACAGGGAGTGACTGCTTAATGGGTATAATATTTCCTCTTGGATGACGAAAATGTTTAAGAACTAGATAGAGGTGATGATTGCCCAAAATTGTGAATGTACTAAAATGCCACTGAATTGTCCATGTTTAAATAGTTAATTTCATGTTATGTGAATTTTACCTTAGTTTTAAAAGTGAATTGTTTTTATGTTTTAATCAACTGGCTAACTTGACAGAATAATGTCACAGTTACAAGTACAAATTTTAAAGTCAGATAGCCTGGACTCAGATCTCAGCTTTGACACTTTGAACTGAGTAAGCTTAGCAAGTGATTATGCTCTCTCTGTCTCAGTTTCTCATCCTTAAAACCAAGTTAATAAGAGTATTCACAGGATTGTAAGACTCAAATAAGGTAACATATTTGCAATACTTGGAATGTTCTTAGAATATAGTAATCACTAAATAAATAAGAGCTAAAAATAATTATGTTTATGGTAATCAAAGAAAAAAATAGTTTCATACAGAAGAAAGACTGAGAATTCTAAGATGCTTTTTTCGACGATAATAAAAATCAAGAAATTTACTATTAATAAACCATACCCTAGAAGCACATGATACAAAGTCTTAAAGTAAACATCTGTCATTTAGTTCTAGTTTCTATAAAAAGAGTATTGAGCACAGAGCCAAACGATGTGTGCCTTTTGTGAGGTCAGTTATCTCTCAGCAGCAACCAAGTAGCAAATAGAGTAGATACCGCACTATTTCAAAAAAAAGTAGTGGTAAGGGGTGCAGCAACAGCAAAAAACAAGAACTGAATAATGTCAAATGAGAAATAGGACATGACATAACAAACATAAAAATTCTAAAATCACATGAGATCATTTGAAACTTCTCATTAGACACTTCAAAAATAATTGAGACCAGGTGCAGTGGCTCACGCCTGTAATTCCAGAACTTTGGGAGGCTGAGGTGGGCAGAGTACTTGAGGTCAGGAGTTCGAGACAAGCCTGGCCAACACGGCGAAACCCTGTCTCTACTAAAAATACAAAAAAATTAGCCAAGCGTGGTGGCACACACCTGTATCCAGCTACTCAGGAGGCTGAGGCAGGAGAATTGTTTGAACCCGGGAGGCAGAGGTTGCAGTGAGCCGAGGTTTTCCACTGCACTCCAACCTGGGTGACAGGGGAGACTTCATCTCAAAAAAATAAAAAATAAAAATAATTGAAATAAAATAGAAAACAACAATAGCCAAGTGATGCTGTCAAATTTAAATAGTTGCATAAGTGGCACTGGGGACTATGCAACTTAGGAACCAAATGAACCAAATTCTTTTCTGCATCTTGTAGAATCTAGCCTAAGGGTAAGAGAGGTTAGGAATAACCTCCACTTCTCCCCACAACACACACACCTCCTTAGAAGATTGTAAGTAAAGCAGCTATATAGCCAGAAGAAACTGAGTAAGTCCAACTTCTTACCCTCTTCTGCTTCATCATCCTGGGGTGACATTGGACCCCCTCCACTAGTAGGAGTGACTGGTTCCTCCTTGTCAGACTCTCGCTGTAGACTCACCACCTCATATATTGCATCTCCAGCATTGGTATGGCCTTTTCCCTCAGACTGAGAAAAATATAACAGCATATCTAAGTATTAGAAATTTGAAGGAAACATTGGCAGATAGTATTGAAAGATATTATTTTAAATAGTTCATTCAAAAGAGCTGCAATGAAGAATGGCATGTTGTGTTTGATCTCCAGCATGTCTGAGATTCTGAAAACTTTTAAGGTGCATTGTCCTTCACAGGATATTCTAAATTTATGTTCCTCTAGTATTATTTTTAACTAATACAATGAAACCTACTCATTATTTTTGGAGAGCTCAATTTCTTTTCATCAGAAAAACCTGAGACACCACAGGTTCTAGGACAGACAGATAAGCAAGTGATGCTAGACTCTTAACTGGCTACGTTACACAAAACTAAAGTATATAGCTCAAAGAATTTTTACAACTGTATACAGTTGGGCAACCACACCCATACCAATATGCCTTCCTGTACTATACCCATCCATGACAGGTAGCCACAGATATAGCTGTTATATTTTTTGTTAAAGATATATTTGTTATAGCCAGGCGCGGTGGCTCAAGCCTGTAATCCCAGCACTTTGGGAGGCCGAGACAGGCGGATCACGAGGTCAGGAGATCGAGACCATCCTGGCTAACATGGTGAAACCCCGTCTCTACTAAAAATACAAAAAACTAGCCGGGCGAGGTGGCGGGCGCCTGTAGTCCCAGCTACTAGGGAGCCTGAGGCAGGAGAATGGCGTAAACCCGGGAGGCGGAGCTTGCAGTGAGCTGAGATCCGGCCACTGCACTCCAGCCTGGGCGACAGAGCGAGACTCCGTCTCAAAAAAATAAATAAATAAATAAATAAAAAGATATATTTGTTATATGTATAAAAATATATGCGTGGGTTACATATAAAAGTATGGATTTAATTTGCTAATCAAATTATAAATTATATATATTAGCAAATCAAATCCAGTTTTATACATATACATAAAACAATTTCAAATAAATATTTATTCAAATATATTTCAAATCAAATATATATAAACCAAATTACAAATTTTATACATACACACATACAAAATACATCACAACCAATAGGATTTAGTTGGGGAATGCCAAGCTGGTTCAACACTGGAAAAAATCAATCAGCATAATCCACTATATTAATAGACTAAAGAAGAAAGACCATATGTTCATATCAATTAATGTCATATCAAAATAAAGTGCATTTGAGAAAATTCAGCATTCATTCATGTCAAAAATGTTCACTAAACAAGTAATACAAGGATGCTTCCTCAACCTAATAAAGAGTATCTAAGAAAAATCTACAAGTAATACTACGTTTAAAGGTGAAAGGCTGAATAATTTCCCCCTGAGATGGAGGAAAAAGGAAGAATGTCCACTGCCACCATTCTCATTCAACAGCCCATGGAAGTCCTGTCCAGTGCATTACAGCAAGAAAAAGTATACAGATTAGAAATAAAACTGTTCTTATTTACAAGCAATATAACTGTCTTTCTCAGAAGTTGACAAACATTTTGTATAAACAATTCAACTCTGCTGTTGTAGTACAAAATTCTACAATAGTGGTAAAATATTTCATCTGCACTTAAGTTTCCTATACAAGCAGAATCTGAACTACTCTGATCTCATATAGAATCTAAATATTGCACCTAAAAACTGAGTTTCAAATAAAGTATATTTTTATTTAAAAACACTATTTGTTCCCAATATTCACATATTTTAGATAACTAAAAAATCAATCTGTATTTGTAAAGAAAATTGCCTGGTTCATATTAGCATTCATTACAGCTTAGCAACATGTAAAGAGGAGCTCAATAAATGTGGGTTGGCTAAGTCACATTACAAAGATTCATCACATTTATGCAAATAAACTCTAAAACCTTTTTCAATATGGCATGCCATCATCAACTATTAAATACAAAGTACAATATGCTGATAGCTCTAAAAATTCTCTAAAGTTACAAGTCTCAACAGTGGCTATAAATGAGGAAACCAGATCTGAGGCTTTTTATATTTTAAACACTAATGCTTAATCCTTAGGGCAGGATTTAGGAATCTGGATTTTTTTTTTTTAAGGGTCACAAGTTATTCTGATGCAAAGCTGAACTGAGAACTATTGCCTACACGACCTGTTATTTTCAAAAAGAATGTCTATATAAAACACATAACAGAATCAAATATTCTCAGTAAGCTACAGATACATAAAATCACATGAAAAAAATACATTTCCAAGCAGCTTCTATTTACCTCTGCAGAGGTGACAGTAAAGACGCCAAAGGTAATCAGAAGCACTAAGTTAAAAAAAAAAAAAAAAAAAGTCCCCAACAGATTATTTTCTCACAACTTTAGAAGTACTCCACAATCTTGTTAATTTTCACCTTTCTGCAATTAGAATAGTTATTCTTATTATTCAGTTACTTTTGGTTATTTACTGACTGATCATACTTCGATTTAAATAAGTTTAAACCAATATGCATCTTCAAATAGGAATTTTCTTTCATGCTTTTTTAACTCTGATAGTTGATTAAAAGTTTTGTCTCCAACTAAAAGGAATGTCAAGGCACTCAAAAGTAAAGAAGAGATTTGGAGGAGAGGGCAAGAAAACATTTGATATTTTAATATCAAACCCACACTTAGCACAGATCAAAAAAGTAGCTTACTTCCCTGTATTGAAAGTCAAGTCACAGAAACTTCTGAGAACAGCTAAACTCCTGTCCTGACCTGGAGCCTATCCTTTTCTTATAGGTAAGCCTCTTCCCTCCAAACTATCTCTTGTCTGAAAACAAAAAACAGTAAGTTGGCATGCAGAAAACAGATTTGTCAAGAGAAAAGTTTCTGTTCCCCCTTAACTCTTCACCCGAAGTACTATTTCATGTATTTTTACCATTATAGCTCCTCTCAATTCATTCTAACTTTCCTTCCTCTCTTGTTTCTTGAGACCTCTCTCTTTTCTGAATCCAAATTGTGTCCCAAGCCACACAAAAAGCAAGTAAAGTATTTAGAAAAATGCTCAGCACACAGGAAGTGCTACACAAGTGTTATTTCTTGTTATCGTTTTGTGCTGTTGATGTAACACTACGAAGCATGAGAGAGTCTAACCTATAGTACGATACACAAGTAATGCTCAGGAATAATGAAGCAGCAAAAGTAGCTTCTGTGTCCTAGTCTAGCACTACTCTGGAAATTCTGCAAAAATAATTACTATGGTAATAACAATAAGGATAGCAAGAATTCAATCCTAACAACAATCCAAGCTTGTCCATATCTTAGAACTTTTTCATTAGTTGTTCCTTTGAAAGGTCTTTCCCGGGATCTTTATATTGACAGTGGCAGGAGGCAGACAAATTCTAGGCAGACAGGGGCAGGTCCCCAGTGAAACCCCACCTTCAAGCCAAAAGACAGTTTAAAGCCTGAAAGCCAAGCTACAAGTCAAATCCGCAAACTGGACTGAGAATGTCTTCCCATTTGGCACATTTTCCTCTGATTGATCCCCAGCCTTCACCTATTTTAGATATACCTACCCTTCCCTAATTGACTTTTTACACTGTCATGCCCAACTTTGAGTAGTGCTTTTGTTTTAATCTTTTTGCATACTCACAAATCAATCAGCATACACTCCCCAATCTGAGCCCATAAAAGCCCCAGACCCAGCCACAATGGGATAGAAGCCACATGACTTTGGGTAGGGGACCACCCTTGCGTCCCCTCTCTGCTGAGATCTGTTTCGTTCCTAAATTAAATTCTCCACCTTCCTCACTCTTCGATTCTCAGCGTCATCCTATTCTTCTTGGACATGGCACAAGAACTCAGGACCCACTGAAAGTGGGTACACAGAAGGCTGTAACATTGTGGCCCTCTGCCCTCTGCTGGCAGAGGGCAGCTGCCCCACACAACAGAAAGCAGCAGTGGGGCTGAGCCAGGCTGCAGCCATAGGCCAAAGTGGGGCAAGGGTCTGAAAGAGCTGTTAACACATCACCATCCGTTCCAGATGGCAGCGTGTTAACAGCTCTTTCAGCCCCTTGAGCCAATTAACATGCTGTAACACCCCCTCAGGGGCTTCGGAGTCATGGTACCCCTGCCTGGGTGCCACCACATTCCTCCATCTGGACATCAGAGACCATCACAGGAGTGGTTTGAGACACACCTAGTCCAGCAACAAGCACTGCACAAAGCCTGCTTCTGTGTCGGCACTTGGAACAACTGGTCAGACCACATACTTGCTCGCTCACACCCCACCTCCAACCAGGGGTTGAACACACAGTTGCAATGGCCACGGGATTCGTGACAAATTGCAGGCCAGGCATGAACTGGCAGGCCAAGTGGATGGGGCATCTCCTGTGGTGAAACCAGGCCCAGCAAGGCCCAGACAGGGGCATTACCAGCCAGAGGTCTCTGACTGGCAAAGTGACCAAGAAAAATCCTGCATCACTATGGTGAGTTCCTTCTTGTCATTCAGTTCTCAGACCATTCATTCATTCATTCATTTGAGATGGAGTTTCGCTCTGTCGCCCAGGCTGGAGTGCAGTGGCACCATCTTGGCTCACTGCAACCTCTTCCTCCCAGGTTCAATCAATTCTCTGTCTCAACCTCCTGAGTAGCTGGGATTACAGGTGCCCAGCACCATGCCCAGCTAATTTTTGTATTTTTAGTAGAGGGGTTTCACCCACTTGGCCTCCCAAAGTGCTAGGAATACAGGCATAAGCCACCAGGCCTGGCTTCAAGTGTTTTAAAGCTTGAACATTTCACAGCCTTCCCAAAATCAAACTTCAGTTTCAAAACCGTGTTCCTTGGCACCTTGCTTTTTTTTTTTTTTTTTTTTTTTTGAGGCAGTTTTGCTCTTGTTGCCCGGGCTGGAGTACAATGGTGCAATCTTGGCTCACCGCAACCTCTGCCCACCGACTTCAAGGGATTCTCCTGCCTCAGCCTCCCAAGTAGCTGGGATTACAGGCATGCGCCACCACAACCTGCTAATTTTGTATTTTTAGTAGAGATGGGGTTTCTCCAGGTTGGCCAGGCTGGTCTCGAACTCCCGACCTCAGGCAATCCACCGGCCTTGGCCTCCCAAAGTGCTGGGATTACAGGCATGAGCCACTATTCCCAGCCACCACTTGGCTTTTCAAATACTTCAGGGGGCCCTGAAGTGTCCAGCAAATGAGAGGTAAACAGGATTATTTGACATGTTTAGGTACACGAGATTGCCAAAATGATGTTCAATCTTCTTTAGGTCGTATTTTTGTGAATAATGCTAATATAAGTTCAAAAATCATATGGGATTTCTAAAATTCTAATGTCTAAGTATATGCTGTCAACCATAATTAATGTTAAGTTATCATAAACCACAGAAATAACCACACTTCTTTGTTAATTGTGTTTGTAACTGTAACTACCCTGGATATTTTGCTATTCACAGACAATTGTTGTCTTATTTTAATCCTTTTCAAAAGATGGTTTATAATAAGCCATAGAAACTTTAACAGTTGCTCTCAAACACAGACTTCTAATAACTTTGGAGACTGTAACATTTTAATAAATGAAAATGTACAGGACTCACGAAGAGCTGAAATTTCATGAATATCAAGCAAATCAAGAGTTAACTAAATGCACTGAACTCATAAAGCTGAAGAAACCTTTTTGACTTTTGCTTGGAATACTGTTAATCCAAGCTTTGTTTCTCAGAGTCAAGGAAACTTATTTTGAACTATTTATGGCCTTCAATAATTGAGTAAGGTATATTCCTATGATCAAGATTTGGAGCATGTTTGTTTCTCTCTGTCTGGTTCCGCCAGAATTTGGAAACCATCTGTGAGTCTTCTTATGGCAATATAGTTGTTTGCATCAGTGTGGTAAGAATTCATTTTTCTTTCACAACTGAACACAATTGGAGAAAGTGGTTACTTTACTGAGACTGAGTCAATCTCAACTTGCAGAGTCCATAAAAGCCCAGTGGGAAACTGGCCTCCTACCCTTGTCTACACAGTTCCTGTACAGAGTTTATGACTTGTGGTCAGTAAAGAATGTCACTTTCTAATAGGTCCAGAAGCTCCAAGTTTATCTTGGGACCCTAAGAGGAGAGAATCACCCAACTCACAGGTGTTTGAAGATACAAACCCATGATTGGGCTCAGCTTTAAAAGGTCTTATCTGAAATTCCTTGTGGAACAAACTTCCATCAAAGTCAATCCAAAAGGCCTATGTAGAAATAATTATTCTTGATGTACTTTATGTAAATAATCAGGCCAAGTATAAAAGTAAAGTCTATTTTGCAAACCACTCAGTCCTATGATGATTGGTTTTTTAACAACATGAGGACTAGACAGAGAGAAATCATGTTTCAAAACTTATATTTGCCATTAAATTCTAAACTCACTAGTTGTTTTTAAGTTTTTTGCCTACATTTTAGACTAACCCTGCTTGTTCCCGTAAACCACCCAGCAATTTCCGGCTGCAGCTCAGAAACAACAAAAGGTATGGGTAATGTAAAAGTCTGGATCAGGTCGGGCGCGGTGGCTTCCGCCTGTAATCCCAGCACTTTGGGAGGCCGAGGTGGGCGGATCACGAGGTCAGGAGATTAAGACCACCCTGGCTAACACGGTGAAACCGCGTCTCTACTAAAAATACAAAAAATTAGCCAGGCATGGTGGCGGGCACCTGTAGTCCCAGCTACTCAGGAGGCTGAGGGCAGGAACCCGGGAGGCGGAGCTTGCAATGAGCCAAGATTGCACCACTGCACTCCAGCCTGGGCCACAGAGCCAGACTCTGCCTCAAAAAAAAAAAAAAAAAAAAAAAAAAAAAAAAGTCTGGATCAATATTCTAGTTCAACAAAGTAATAAAAACCATTTTTAAAATCCAGCTAGGCACAGTGGCTTATGCCTATAATCCTACCACTTTGGGAGGCCAAGGCGAGAAGATCTCTTGACACTAGGAATTCAAGACAAGCCTAAGCAAAATACCAAGACCCTGTCCCTACAAAAATAATTTTTAAAAAATTAGGTGGCTGTGGTAGCTCATGCCTGTTGTCCTAGCTATTTGGGAGGCTAAGGTGGGATCATCACTTGTGCCCTGGAGTTTGAAGTTACAGTGAATTATGATTGTGCCACTGCATTCCAGGCTGGGTGACACAGTGAGACCCTGCACTCTCTTAAAAAAAATCATAAAGCTGAAGAATACAATCACTGAATTTAAAAATTTTTTAACAGCATGCTTCAACAGCAGACTTGGCCAAGCAGAAGAATAAAAAAATCAGTGAATTCAAAGATGAGTCATTTAAAAGTAGCCAGTTAGAGAAGCAAAAACAAATAAACAAAAAAAGAGTGAAGGAAGTCTACAGGATATCTGGAACACCATCAAGCAAAACAACATAAGCATTCCAGAAATATGCGAAGGAAAAGAGACAGATAAAGAGACTGAAAAATCTATATAAAGAAATAATGGCTGACAAGATCCCAAATTTAAGAAAAGAAGAGGACAGCCAAATTTATGAGACCCAAAGATTTCCAAACAGGTTGAAAAGTCTACACCAGGACATAGTATAATTAAATTGTCAAAAGTCAAAGACAGAGAATTATGAAAACGGCAGGAGAAAAGCACCTTGTCACATACAAAAGAGCCCTTGTAAGACTGTAAGTGGATTCCTCAGCAGATACCTTGCAGGGCAGGAAAGAGTGGAATAATACAGTCAATATATTGGAAAAAAAAAAAAACCCTCAACCAAGAATACTATACCTGGCAAAGCTGTACAGTAGAAATGAAAGAGAGAGACTTTCCTCAACAAACAAAAACTAAAGGAGTTCATCATCACTAAGATCTGCCTTATAAGAAATGCCAAAGATCTTCAAGTTGAAATGAAAGGATACTAATTAACAATGTAAAACATATGAATGTATAAAACTCACTGGTAAAAACAAATAGATAGTCAAAATCAGAATTCTCTAATATTCTTGTGGTGGTATGTATCTCACTTTCAACTTTAGTATAAAAGTTAAAAACAAACATATTAAAAATGATTATAGGTAAAATAATTTTAATGGGCACACAATATTAAAAGCTGTAACATCAATAACCTAAAATATGAGAGATGGGGGAGTAAAAGTGTAGAATTTCTGTATGCAACCACAGTTGAGTTGTTACTGGCTTAAAATAAGATGTAATAATTATATTTTATGTAAGCCTCATGGTAATTACAAAGCAAAATCATGTAGTAGATACATAAAAGATTAATAGAAAGAAATAAAAGCCTACCATCACAAAAAGTCAACAAATATAAAGAAAGACAGCAAAAGAGAAAGAAAGGAATGAAGGAACTACAAACCATTTAAAAAATTAACAAGGCCGGGCGCGGTGGCTCAAGCCTGTAATCCCAGTACTTTGGGAGGCCGAGACGAGCAGATCATGAGGTCAGGAGATCGAGACCATCCTGGCTAACACGGTGAAACCCCGTCTTTACTAAAAAATACAAAAAAGTAGCCAGGCGTGGTGGCGGGTGCCTGTAGTCCCAGCTACTTGGGAGGCTGAGGCAGGAGAATGGCGTGAACCCGGGAGGCAGAGCTTGCAGTGAGCTGAGATCCGGCTACTGCACTCCAGCCTGGGCGACAGAGCAAGACTCCGTCTCAAAAAAAAAAAAAAAAAAATTAACAAAATGACAATAAGTCCTTACCTACCAATAATTAAAGGTAAAAGGATTATTCGATCAAAAGATATAGAGTAGGCTGGGTGCTATGGCTCACACCCATAAGCGCAGCACTTTGAGAGGCTGAGGCAGGCAGATTACTTGAGGTCAGGAGTTCAAGACCAGTCTGGCCAATACAGTGAAACCCTGTCTATAATCAAAATGCAAAAATTTGCTAGGTGTGGTGGTGTGCACCTGTAATCCCAGCTACTCGTGGGGCTAACGTAGGAGAATCACTTGAATCCAGGAGATGGAGACTACAATGAGCCAAGGTCACGTCACCAGTGCACTCCAACCTGTGCAACAGAGTAAGACTCCTTCTCAAAACAAAAACAGAAAGGTATAGAGTGACTAAATGGATACAAAATTAAGATCCACGAATATGCTACCTACAAGAGACTCACTTTAGCTTTGAGAACACACAGGCTGAAAATGAAGAGATGGAAAAACATATTCCATGCAAATGGTAACCAGTAGAGAACAGGGTGGCTATATTTATATCAGACAAACTAGATTTTAAGTCAAAAATTGTCAGAAGAGACAAAGAAGATCATTATATAATGAAAGAGGGGTCAATTCATCAAGAAGATTTAACTATTATAAATAGTAATACAGCTAACATCAAGGCACCTCATTATAAAGCAAGCATTAAGAGAACTGTAAGGAGAAATAAATGACAATATAAAAATAGAGGGGACTTTATTATGCCACTTGTGACAGTAGATAGATCATGCAGGCAGAAAATCATAAGGAATCAACAGATTTGAACAACACTATAGAAAAAACGGACCTAACAGACATATAAAGAACATCCTATCCAACAGCAGCAAAATACACATTCTTGTCACACACACACATATTTAGAATAAATGTCAAGACACACAAAAAAAAGTCTTAAATTCAAGAAAATTAAAATCATATCATGTATCTTTGATCACAAACATATAAAACGAGAAATGAAAACAGAGGGAAAAATGGAAAATTCAGATATATAGAAAGTAAAGAACACACTTCTAAGCAATCAGTGGGTCAAAAGAAAATTTAAAATATATCTAAGAAAAAACAAAATGGAAATACAACATATCAAAACTTATGGGATAAAGCAAAAGAAGTTCTAAGTGGGAAAGTTTATATTGATAAATGTCTACATTATGAGGAAAAAAAAAAAAGACCTCAAACAACTTAACTTTACATCTCAGCAAACTAGGGGAAAAAGCTGGACCCAAATTAGCATACGGAAAAAACAGTAAAGACTAGAGTAAAAATAAATGAAATAGAGAATAGTAAAACAACAGAAAAATGGACAAAACTAAAAGCTGGTTTTTTGGAAAGATAAAACTTGACAAAACTTTAGCTAGAATAACCCAGAAAAAAAGAAAGAAGACTCAAATAAATAAAATTACAAATGAAAGAAGAGGCATTATTACTGATACCACAGAAATACAACAGATCATAAGAGACTATTATGAACACCTATATGCCAACAAAATGGATAACCTGGAATAATAAATAAATTCCTGGAAACATACGACCTACCAAGATGAAATAATGAAGAAACAGAAAATCTGAACAGACCAATAAAGAATAAGAAGACTGAATCAGCAATAAAAAGTCTCCCAGCAAAGGAAAGTCCAGGACCTGATGGTTTTACTACTGAATTTCACCAAACATTTAATGCCAATCCTTCACAAACTCCTCCAAAAAAAACTGGGGAGGAGGAAATACTTGCAAATTCATTTCATGGGGCCAGCATTACCCTGATACCAAAGCCAGACAAAGACATCACAAGAAAACTATAAGCCAATAATCCAAATGAACACAGGTGCAAAAGTTCCCAGCAAAACACTAGCAAGCTGAAATCAACAGCACAGTAAAAAGATCATACAACATGATCAAATGGTATTCATCCCTGGGATGCAAGATGATTCACCATACACAAATCAATAAATGTGATAAGCCACATTAATAAAACATAAAAATCATATGACCTTCTCAATAGATTCAGAAAAAAGACAAAATTCAACAACCTTTCATGATAAAAATGCCCAATAAATTGGGTATAGAAGGAAAGTACCCCCAAAAATAAGAAAGGCCATATATGACAAACCCACAGCTAACATCATTCTCACAGGTGAACAGTAACAAGGGTGCCCACTCTCACCACTTCTATTCAACACAGTACTGAAAGTCCTAGCAGGAGCAACTGGGCAAGATAAGGCATCTAAATTGGAAATGAAAAAGTTAAATTGTTTGTTGATGACATGATCCTATTACATGGAAAATTCTGATGACTCCACCAAAAAAAACTGTTAGAACAAACAAATTTAGTAAAGTTACAGGGTACAAACTCAACATTCAAAATTTGCTTGTATTTCTATATAAAATCAACAAACTATCTGAAAAATAAATGTAAAAAAAAATCCCATTTACAGTAGCATACCAACAAAAAATCCCTTAGACATAAATTTAACCAAGGCAGTGAAAGATCCATACACTGAAAACTATAAGACATCGGCTGGGCATGGTGGCTCATGCCTATAATCCTAGCACTTTGGGAGGCCAAGGCAGGCAGATCACCTGAGGTCAGGACTTCAAGACAAGTCTGGCCAACATAAAAAACCTGTCTCTACTGAAAGTACAAAATTAGCCAGGCATGGTGGCTGGCACCTATAATCCCAGCTACTCAGGAGACTAAAGCAGGAGAATAGCTTGAACCTGGGAGGTGAAGGTTGCAGTGAGTCGAGATCACAGCACTCTACTCCAGCCTGGGCGAAAAGAGCAAGACTCCGTCACAAAACAAAACAAAACAACAAAAAACAAAACTGTAAGACACTGATGAAGGAAACTGAAAATGACACAAATAGATGGAAAGATATCTCATGTTCATGAATTGAAAAAATATTGTTGAAATGTCCATACTATCCAAAGAAATCTATAGATTCAATGTGATCCTATCAAAATCCCAATGGCATTTTTCACAATCCTAAAATTCATATAGAACCCAAATATCCATAGCAATCTTGGAAAATAAAACAAAACAAAGCTGGAGGCATCACACTTCCTTATTTCTATATATTACAAAGCTTTAATAATCAAAACAATAGTATATTGGCATAAAAACACACAGACCAATGAGACAAAACTGAGAGCCCAGAAGTAAGCCTACACATATGTAGTTCTGTAATAAATGATTTTGGGAAAACTAGATATTCATCTGCAAAAGAATTAAAATTGGACTCCAATCTTTTATCTTTCACAAATATTAACTCAAAATAGACAAAAAGACTTAAATTTAAGACCTGATACCATAAAACTCCTAGGATAAAATACAGTGGAAAAATTCCTTTACACTGGTCTTGGTAATTATTTTTTGAATATGACCCCAAAAGCATAGGCCAAAAAAAGCATAAACAAGTACAACTACAGGAAACTAAAAGGCTTCTATATAGCAAAGGAAATATTCAACAAGATGAAAAGGCAACTTATGGAAGGGGGAAAATATGTGCAAACATATATCTGATAAGGGGTGTGTGTGTGGGGGTGTGTGTGTGTGTGTGTCATACAGTTCAATGGCAAAAAAAAGAAAAAAATCAAATACTCTAATTAGAAAATGGACAAAAAACTGGAATAGACAGTTTTCCAAGGAAGACATACAAATCACCAACAGATACATGATATGGTGCTCAATATCACTAATCTTCAAAGAAATAAATGCAAGTCAAAACCACAATGAGATATTACCTCACACCCATTAGAATGGTTATTGTTAAAAAGACAAGAAATATGGCCAGGCACAGTGGCTCATGCCTATAATCTCAACACTTTGGGAGGCCAAGATAGGAGGATCAGCTGAGCCCAGAAGTTTGAAACCAGCCTGGGCAACATAATGAGACCCCATCAGAGAAAAAAAAAAAAAGACAAGAAATAACAAATGTTGGTGAGAACAGAACCCTTGCACACTGACACTAGGAATGTAAACTGGTACAGCCAGTATGAAAAACAGTACAAAGATTCCTCAAAAAATATAAAATAGAGCTACCACATAATCTAGCTATCACACTGCTGGGTATATATCTGAAGGAAACAAAGTCAGTATCTTGAGATATCTGCACTCCATGTTCATTGCAACATTATTCACTAGACATGGAAATGTGTCTGTCAATGAATGAATGAAAATATATACACATACATGCACATAATGGAATATGACTCAGCCATAAAGAAGAAGAAAATTCTATCATTTGCAGTAACATGGGTAAAGGTGGAAAGCATTATGCTAAGTAAAAAAAAGCTAGACTAGGAAGACTACTGTATGATCTCATTTTTAACTAGTCTAAAAAAGTTAAACTCATAGAAAGAGAGTAGAATGGTGGTTGCCAGGAGAAGGGTTTGGGGGAAAAAGTGAGATGCTGATCAAAGGGTAAAAACTTTCAGTTATAAGATGAATATGGTCCATGGTGGCTATAGTTAACAATATTGTATTGTGTACTTGAAATCTGCTAACACAGTAGTAGATCTTAAGTGTTCTCCACACACACACAAAAAGGTAACTTACATGAGGTGACAGATGTGTTAACTAGATTTTGGTAATCATTTCACTATATATATGTATCAAATCATTGCATTGTACACCTTAAGTCTATTCCACTTTGTCAATTATACCCTGAGATGAAAAATTCATGAACTAGGTAGAGATAAATTAAAGTATGTGTAAAACCTTTATACTAAAAGTGACATAACTGCTGAGATAAATTAAAGAAGAGCTAAATAAAAGAAATGATATTCCATGAGATAGGCCATGTTTATTGAAGACTCACTCTTTTTAAGACAGCAACTCTTAGAGGACAGGTGCAGTTGCTCACTCCTGTAATCCCAACACTTTGGGAGACCGAGGAGAGAGGAACACTTGAAGTCAGGAATTCGAGACCAGCTTGGCCAACATGGCAAAACCCTGTCTCTACTAAAAACACAAAAATTAGCCAGGCATGGTGGTGGGTATCTGTAAGTCCAGCTACTTGGGAGGCTGAGGCAGAAGAATCACTGGAACCTGGGAGGCAGAGGTTGCAGTTAGCTGGGATGGTGCCCTGCACTCCAGCCTGGGCGACAGGTTGAGACTTCATGTCAAAAAAAAAAAGCAACTCTTCCCAAAATCATATACATATTCCAAGCATTCTCAGTCAAAATCTGGGAATGCATTTTTCTTTTTTTTATTATTATTTTTTAGAGATGGGGTGTCACTCTGTGGCCCAGGCTGGAGTGCAAGTGACATGATCACGGCTGACTGAAGCCTCAAACTCCTGGGCTCAAGCAATCCTCCCACCTCAGCCTCCTGAGTAGCTGGGACTACAGGTGTGCACCACCACACTTGGATAATTTTATTTTACTTTTTTTACAAAGTGAGTCTTGCTATGTTGCCAACGCTGGTCTCAAACTCCTAGCCTCAAGTGATTCTCCTGCCTCAACTTCCCAAAGTCCTGGGATTACCAGTGAGAGCCACTGCATCCAGCCTGGGCATGCATTTTTCTACAAACTGACAAACTCATCCTAAAATTCAGATGGAAATGCAAAGAACCTGCAACAAATAAAACAACTTTAAGAATGAGAAAGGTTGGGAAGCTTACAACACAGACTTTATTACATAATATAAAGTTGTAATGATCAAGACTGTGTGGTACTCACAGAGAAATCAATGGAAGAGAAATAGTGTCCCAGAAACAGACTTATACATCTACAGTCAATTAATTTTAGACAAACTAATTCTATGGATAACAGAGTCTTTCCAACAAATGATGCTGAAACAACTGTATACCCATATGAGACAGGTGTGGGAAGATGACCTCAAGCCTTCATGCCATACATAAAAATTAACAGAAAATGGATAATAGGCCGAAACTATAAAGTCTCTACAGGAAAATATAAAGAACATCTTCACAACCTTGGGGTAGGTAAAAGTTCCTTACATAGGACACAAAAAAAACCAAAATAATAAAATAAAATATTAATATGACTTCATCAAAAGGTAAAATTTCAGTTCTTCAAAAGACATTAAGAAAATAAAAAGGCAAGCCACTGTCAGGAAGAAACTATTTGAAATATGCGTATCTGACAAAAGAAAATATATTCAGAAAATATAAAGAACTCCTGCAACTCAGTAAGACAAACAAAAAGTGGACAAAAATTTTAGATAGACATTTTATAAAGAAGAAATATGAATGATTAATAAGCACAAGAAAAAAATGCTCAAAATCATTACTCAATGTGAAATACAAATTGACATTGCAATGAGATACATCTACACACCCCTACGAATAGCTACAATTTAAAAGACAATACTAAACACAATTTAAAAGGCTGGCAAGGATTAGGAGAAATTGGGAAACACATATACTGCTGGAGGGAAAATAAAGTGGTCAAGCACTGTGGAACACAGTTTGGCAGTTTCTACTTACTATACCACACAGCAATTCCAAAAGAAATGTTATCAGCCCAAAAGAAATGAAAATCTATGTACACAGAAAGACATAGGAGCTTTAACTACACTAACCAAAAACAGAAGCAACTCAAATTTACAACAGATGATCTAATAAATTATGGCACATCCATACAAAGGAATAACATTCAGCAATAAAAAGATTAACAACTGACATACAACATGGATGGATTTCAAAAGCATTGTTACACAAACAAAGCTTTTACATAAAAGAAGCGTATGATTCCAGTTACTGTATATCTAATCTACAATGACAGAAAGCACATCAGTGGTTGCCTGAGGCTGAGGGTGGGAAAGATTAGCTGCAAGGACACGATGGAACTTTTAAGAGTGAGGGATCTTAATTTTGGTGGTGGTTATTCATATGTATAAATTTGTCATCAAAATGTACTGTTAAATGGGTGCATTTTACTGTATGCTAACCACCTCAATAAAGTTGATTTAGAAAAGAACTCTGAAGTAGACTGCAAAGTTTCATATGCCCAGGGGCCTACTTGCCTTTCATCACCAACTATTGTGCTTCCCAGTCTTTCTGGTTGTCTGGGCATTTATACTTGGTGTTTCCTACTTACACCTAATTAATGTCTACTCCCATTAGACCTCGGGTCAAGGTGAGAGGTGAAGCCGGCTGGGTTTCTGGGTCCAGTGGGAACTTGGAGAACTTTTCTGTCTAGCTAAAGGAGTGTAAATGCACCAGTCAGCAATCTGTGTCTAGCTAAAGGTTTGTGAACGCACCAATCAGCACTCTGTAGAAACGCACCAATCAGTGCTCTGTCTAGCTAAAGGTTTGTAAACACACCAATCAGCACTCTGTAAAAATATACCAATCAGTGCTCTGTATCTAGCTAAAGGCTTGTAAACGCACCAATCAGCACTCTGTAAAAACGGACCAATCGGCACTCTGTAAAATGGACCAATCAGCAGGATGTGGGCGGGGACAATTAAGAGAATAAAAGCTGGCCACTTAAGCCAGCAGCGGCAACCCGGGTCCCCTTGCACACTGTGGGAGCTTTGTTCTTTCGCTCTTCGCAATAAGTCTTGCTGCTGCTCACTCTTTGGGTCCACACTACCTTCATGAACTGTAACACTCACTGTGAAGGTCTGCAGCTTCACTCCTGAAGCCAGCGAGACCACAAACCCACAAGGCAGTACAAACAACTCCAGCCGCGCCACTTTTAAGAGCTGTAACACTCACTGCAAAGCTCTGCGGCTTCACTCCTGAAGTAAGTGATACCACGAACCCACCGGAAGGAAGAAACTCCGGACACATCTGAATATCTGAAGGAACAAACTCCGGACACACCATCTTTAAGAACTGTAACACTCACCACAAGGGTCCGCAGCTTCATTCTTGAAGTCAGCGAGACCAAGAACTCACCAGATGGAACAAATTCCGGGCACAAAAGGACTTTCTCTAGTTTACTTTCCCAGCCTCTAGTTTCTGTCCTCTTGTTAAGTGCTCTCCTTGCTCCCAGTAAATGGACAATGAATGAAATGAAATGCCATTTGGCCCTGAGTGGACACTAAACAGGAACAAAGCAGATTTTCATACATCCCCACTGCCCACACATAAAATCCTGCTATATTTAAGAGAAGAAAGCTGCCAAGAAAAAACAGTTGGGGAACAGGGCATCTCATCTACTTTGGTGTTGCCCCCAGGAGTCTGGTCTAATCCTGTCTGGGTAGAGGACAAGTTCTGGTTTCATTCAATAAGTCCAACACTCTCAGAATGAAAGAAAAAGTTCTAGGTGTCTAAATCACTTAGAACTGAAATCAGTGCATTCTCTCTATTTCTTTAAAGTAGTAATGGCCTAGACCCAGATTTTCAAAGGTTACTTTGAATTGCATTAGGTAATCACCTAATTCATTCTCTCTACTAATGTTGTATAGTGTAGACCAACATCTCCAGATTACCATCAACCACCTCAAACCAACCCACTCTCTGGAGTTGTAGAAAGAAGCTAGTATGGCCTTACAGCAGCATACTCTGGTTTAAGGTAAGGAGTTGTAGTCTCAGGTCTTGCAATAATTACTCACATGAATTTTAACAACTAGTTTAACTTCTCTCTCTCTCTCTCTGGAGACAGACAGTCAAAAGTACTAGAACTGGGAAAACCTAACTTCTTCTCAGATCTCTAGGAAGTATAATTTACATTATAATGTATAATGTATCATCATTAGAAGAATGACAACTTTCTATACAGTTCCAGCTCCTTTATTCACGATTATGCAACTATGAATAATTATTTTGCTCAAAATGAAGAATTATTGGATAGTCATAACAACTAAGCTATTTTTTTGCAAAAGGAAGGACAGAAGGATGGGGAGGAAGGAAGACAGAGAAAAAAAATCTCATAATAAAATATTAAAAGATGCTCAGGAGACTGAAGTTTGAATATTGCTCATATAACCTTCATTACAATATGCTATAAAAGCAGTTCACACAGTAATAAAAACTGAGTCAAATAACAGCCATAATAATTTTATGAAAGATTTTTTTAAAACCACAAGAATTTCCAAGTACATAGTATACGAAGCCAAAATGATCCATGGCAAGTTTTTATAATATGAAAATGGGTAAGAGGCTTCTATATTTGTTCCCTGTGCTGGTGCCTTCTTTTATCACACAGCAGTTCACACATTATAGTATATGAAGCAGCAAGCATTTTAAAACTTGGGAGAACAGAAGTTACTAACAAAAACAGCATATAAAAGATGTTCAGTATTGTATAGAGCATTTTTATCCTGATTTTTTAAAAACTCACATGATTAGTATTCAAGTTATTTTTCATTATTATCTGCTTCCTTTGCTATAATACAAAAATTACATATTTTATCTACTAACACTGCCTAATTTGAGGATATCATAGAAACCATAATTTTGTTCATTTAATATTAAAATAATTTTATAACCTCACTGATGAGTCAAACAAGATGTTCAGGTAATATTGTCTATCTAATATTACAGGTAGAAATAACTATAGAAATTAGGTATTTCTTGGAAACATTTTCATTAAAATTTTATAAGCATATGATATTTCTGTGCACTGCCTTTCTGGCATTAAGTAATTGTTTATAAAGGGTAGAAAAGTTGTTTTATATACAGAGTCAATATTTCTGTTAAGAAGGTTCATACATTACAGGTTGCTAGGGGAAAGTATATAATTAAAGTAGCTGGGGTTTTTTAGCTAATATTACCTAGATGTGAATTTTTCAAACACTCTATTGGTTGACTTCAAATATCATTTGATTTATTTGAGGAATTGTATTGTTTTGCAACTTCAGGAATTATCTTGGCATTAAAAAAGTGTGGAAAGAAAAACGTATGTTACTATATGAAGAGAACAAAAAGGTCCTACCTGTTTCAATCTCATGAAGAAAGTCTCTGTGAAAGTCTTTCTGCTGAAATACCAAAATGCTCATTTGCAGGGTACACACGGACTACTGTCTCCAGGAGAAAGCGAACAGGCTCCACCACCTCTGTGACTACCATATCCACTGCCACAGTCATGTATACTCGCTTATCTGTAGTAGAAAGTTTCTGGGTTTTATGCTAGCTCTATTATTCCTTGACTATTTTAAACAAAGTTTCCTCACTTATGAAAGAATTAATGTTCTTTACAATTGTAATACCTTCTACGTTTATTTTTAAATGTTCTATTAACATTTTGATTAAATAAGTATGCAAGTATTCCAAGCATGTTTCTTAGGAACTAATAATCCTAAGTGTCTATTAATAAATTACCTGACAATTTTTCTTTTTTCATTCCCCAAATTAGGTCTTTAATATAAAAATAAATAGAATACAATAATAAAGCGTATCTTTTACTCTAAAACTATCTGATTTCCCAGAGAACCTCTAGAAAATCACAGAGATTTGTCCCTTCATCTTATAAAAAAAGATAACAGAAATTACTAGGTTTGTTTAATGAGTTGCACTGGAAGGACTGTCAAATCAAGAGAGACACTCAGCCTTCTCTATGTTAAACTTGCATACATAAAATGTGACTGAAAGCTGGGCGCAATGGTTTACAACTGTAAAAAACTTTGGGAAGCCAAAGCAGGAAGATTACTTGAGTCCAGGAGTTCGAGACCAGCCTGGGCAACATGGCGAAACCCCATCTCTACTAAAAATACAAAAAATTAGCTGGGCATGTTTGTGCACGTCTGTAGTCCCAGCTACTCAGGAAGCTGACGTGGGAGAATCACCTGAGCTCAGGAGGATGAGGCTATAGTGAGCCGTGATCGTACCACTGCACTCCAGTCTGGGCAACCAGAGTGAGACTCTTGTCTCAAAAAACACATGTCACTGATATAAATACTTCCATGCTGTATGCTTCAAGAAAAGTCTCCAGAGATTTTTCAGTACCCTCATTGTTGTAATACATATTAACCCTCAGGAAAATCATTAATCAAAGTTCCAAAGAAATAGTCCTGTGTAGTTTTCTCATATATATATATATATATTCATATGTGTGTATCAATATATATACACATATATCAGAGTCCTGACAAGTGCTTTTAGACAACGATATGTGTTATCAGCCAAAATTCTAGTTATGATTTGAAATGTTTACTAGGCCACAGCCTTCCTTTAATTTGAATCTAGAATCATCTAGGCCAGTGTCTGTAGGTTTTCTTCAGTTTCACTATGAGGGGTTGAAACATGAATTTCATTTTATTTTATTTTATTTACTCTGCTTGATATTCATTGAGGTTTTTGTTGTTTGTTTTGAGAGGAGTCTCACTCTGTTACCCAGGCTGGAGTACAATGGAGCGATCTTGGCTCACTGCAATCTCTGCCTCCAGGGCTCACGCAATTCTCCTGCCTCACTCAGCCTCTCAAGTAGCTGGGATTACAGGCGCCTGCCACAAGGCCCAGCTAATTTTCAAAATATTTTTGGTACAAACGGGGTTTCACCATGTTGGCCAGGCTGGTCTCAAACTCCTGACCTCAGGTGATCCACCCCCTCAGCCTCCCAAAGTGCTGAAATTACAAGCGTGAGCCACCACGCCTGGCCTCATTGAGGTTTTTGAATCTATGGCCTGGTCATTCCATACTATTTTGTAATTTCCTCATTCCTTTTTAAATATTTTTTAAAATTTATTTTCGCTACAATTTTTAGTTTTCTGTTAAAGGAAAGTCCAAATAACCAAGGCCACCATCAGAGGAAACCCTCAATAGTGTTTTTAAATATTATATAACATTCAGATTCATCAGCTACTTCTCTATTAATATTAAATTCAATAACAATTTTATTACATTCTTACTAATTACAGTCTTACTAAATACACCTCCCAGTTCAAGAGAAACTAAAATTTGTTAGACATTGTACTTGACATGGAGGACCTTAGAGAAAAGAGTAAGAATAACACAAGACAGAATATAACACTCAACTGAATCTTAGTGCAGTGGAAAGATCCAAGACTTTTCATCTCTCAGGGCCTAAACGTCTTCCATAAATATCTAACTTTATTTGATCACAAATTTTCTGAGTAATGTGTAATTTTAAGGACATCATTTAGAAATTTTAAAAATCTGGGCAACATTTTTGTGTGGCATATGAGATAATTTTAAATTTAAAACGTATACTTTGGACCAGAATATTATTATAATATACTATTATATAGTTTATTTTAATAGGATAAATTATAAATTTTATTTGTGGACCAAATGTATATTTTATTGCAAAATGAAACTAGGTGTTACATTAAAAACATAAAAACTATTTTTATAACTTGATATGCAAAATTCTTCTATTTTGTTCTTCAAAACTGTCAACTGGCTTATTTTTATCATTTTCGTGGCTTCCTTCTGAACAGGTATAAGAAAGAAGGTTAAAGGTAGGTGCAAGCCTATCTCCAGAAATAACAAGTTGTGGAACTAAAAATTATTTACTGCTAATAAATGAAAAGTTAAATTTTATATAATCTTTTTTTTCTTTTTAGCCCTCGTTTTTAGACAGCTTAATATGTGATCAAATGCATGTGATTTATATAAATGGTGAATACTCTCTTTAAGGAAATGAAAGAATAATTATCATTTTAATGCCCTTCATAAACATATTATATTTTCATATCAGTATTCACGAATGCTTCCTGTCATTAAGCAAAAGTCTACTGTGGGTATAAACTAAATAATACAAAATTAATGATAAAACAAACTGATCCATTATATTGTAAATATGAATTAACGGTTTAATGACAGTAAAGCATTTAGGGTAGGAATGTAACTTACCAGGTAAAACTTTAAATTTAGTTTAAAAGTAGATGATGAAGGGGCAAAAAACATAGGCAATTAACAGCTATCTGGATGAAGTAGGAACGAAAAAACACAATGGAAAAATGAAAAATGTGACTAACATTTATACATTCTGTTCAATACTAGACATGATAAATAATATGAAAATGTAAAAAACTAAGAAGAAACTATTTGCTACAACTCAAATATTTCATATATATTCTAGCATCCCAAAGGCCAAAAGACTGGAGCCAATAATTAATAAATGGAAAACTATAAGTAAACTATAATGCAAAAATAGTTAATAATTTTAAAATATTCAAAATTCCAAAATATTTCCTTTTCATCATTTTCTTTAATATTTCTCTATCACTAATCTCCACAAATGAAACAACTCTATAGTGGTATATGAAAACCAAAGCCCAAATGCTTTCTCTATAATCTAATAAAATTAATTTAGGCCAGGTGCGGCGGCTCACATCTATAATCCCAGTGCTTTGGGAGGCAAGAAGATCAGTTGAGGCCAAAGGTTCCAGACAAGCCTGGGCAACAAAGCATGACAAAAAAAAAATTGAAAAATTAGCCATGCTTGGCAGCACACACCTGTAGTTCTATTTAATAGCTACTAAGGAGGCTGAGGTGGGAGAATTGCTTGAGCATGAGAGTTTGAGGTTACAGTGAGCTATAATGCCCCTATACTCTACCCGGGGCAACAGAGTGAGATCCTGTCTCTTAAAATAATAACAATAATAATCATTCACATATCTTTTGGGAAGGATTTTTTTAAATAGTGGAGATTTCCCCCATAAAAGCATAAAGAATAAAAATGAACCTCAAATTCTCAATAGAAAGAATATGTCCACTTTAAGTGAGTTCCACATTTTTTTAAAAACATGACAAAACAACATTGATCATAATATAAAATGTAAAGCAAACAAAAGGGATCTTTTAAGAAAAGTCACCTTTTGGGGTTTCCTCATTAAGTGCCAGAAATATTGGTGCATTGGGGTTCCACATGCCAGTGATGACATAAGCTCTCCCATCATAGCTCTTTCCCATGGATTCCTATAAAAATTCAAACAGTAATTACTGATAAAAGATATCAAAAAAATCACTACTTTAAATTGTATCTTACTTTAAGCAATACAATGTATTAAAATTTGGATTTACAGTCAAGCAGGAGCTTTATATCCACTGTAAATTCTTTTCATCCTACAAAAGCATTTATTTAAATATTAAATTCTTCTACAGCTTTCTTCAAGCATGGTTTCTACTTAAAGACATGTACCCTGTACCCTTGGGTAAAAGGTGGCATACACTTACATGCTGAATCACAAAAACATAATATTGTTACAAAGTTATATTTAACTTGATCTTGATGCCAACTGTCCAAATCTCATATACACATAGGATATATATGGCTTCTATTAAAACAATAATATAGAATTAGCTGAAGACAGTTAAACTGAACTAGTAGCTAATCACAGTAGGGAAAGTTATTTTTCTTCTAATATTCTAATTTTTAATGAATTCTTAAAATATTAGCTTTGTTTATAGCCATTAATACCTTTAAAATTAACACTTTTCTATTTTCTGTATGTCAGATATTTGTATACTTTCTTACAATCATAAATTAGTATTAGGAGACTAATTTTGGTTTGTAAGCAACATCCAAGTGTATTAACTCTCTCCCTCTACTGTTACACTTACTCCCTCTTTCTTCCCTCTCTCCTTCCTCTTCTCCTCCATTCTTTAAGACTTTACTAAGCCAGCTCTTGACTCTCACTAAAAAAGCCAGCAACTCCTATAAGCAAGGCTACTTATAGCTTGTGGATATGTGTGTGGAGAGAGGAGGGGTAGAGGTTGTTCCATGAAAGAACAAGACACAGCATACAAGTATTTCCAAATGCAAATGAACAGTATCTACAATACTTCAATTTTTGTAGCAATTTCCTCACATTATGAATAGAGACTGTTAAAAGGGTCAGACTAAAACAAAGAGAAAAACTTTCCTTTTTTCATTATTACCCATTCACAGATGTTTCTCTGAACCCCCTATAAAATTGTGTCAGTCATGTGGTAATTACTATGTATATTTTTCTAGTGTATTAGTAATACTTCACTAATCAGATTGTGTAGCTTGAGTGCAGGGACCATGCATTCCAGAGATGAAATACACTCAAGGTCATTTGTAAATGAAACCCACTCACCAACACACTCATATGTTTACAGTCTCTTTCTCCACCTCTACACACACACACACACACACACACACACACACACACACACAGAGGCATGTACACAGGCCCCTATCCTCCATCTCTACTCCCTAATTAAGGCTCCGTTTGGAACAGAAATGGGTTTCTAACCCAAAAAGAATTCAATCCATTTCAAGATCAGAACTTGTGCTGTGCCTGAGTGCTCAAAATCTCTCAATCAACAAATACCAAAGAAAGTGGGCAGTCACCAGTGGAAGCTAAAAGGTTTTCATGAGGAGTCAGGCTATGATAGGCCACATATAAGACAAAGTTATAACAATTATGAAGTAGGGAAAAAATATATAAAGTACAACATATTAGAAAACTGTTAAGTGGTAAGAGAAATGGAGAAAACAAACATAAAAAAAACCCTTAAAAATTATAAATTATACAGACAAAAAACAAAAGCAGATACTGGGAGGCAGTAAGTGGGAGAGGGAGCAAGTGGAAGAGAAAATAGCAGAAATCATTGTACATGTAAAACTGTTTCATGAAACTTTTACTTTTGCTTTTTTGGACATACAACACACATTATGAGTATGCTAGATTACAACATAACATGTATTTTTAACTGTGGGTACAGCTACTGGTCTAGTGTTAGTATATGGTTAATTGTAAAGATTCACAAACTTTCTGAGGAATCTCTAGGACTTTAATTTAAAATTTTAAATTATGTTCCAGTTCCAAGAAACCTAGTTCTACCGAGTTTTCTGCTTTTCTTGGTACCTTACTGTTAGGCTTTTCCCAGGAATCCAGGACTATGAATCAAAAATTCTCATTTTTGGCTAGGTGCAGTGGCTCACACATGTAATTCCAGCACTTTGGGAGGCCGAGGCAGGCGGATCACCTGAGGTCAGGAGTTCGAGATCAGCCTGGCCAACATGGCGAAACCCTGTCTATACTAAAAATATAAAAATTAGCTGGATGTGGTGGCACGCACCTGTAATCCCAGCTACTAGGGAGGATCAGGCAGGAGAATCACTTGAACCCAGGAGACAGAGGTTGCAGTGAGCCAAGATTGTGCCACTGCACTCCAACCTGGGTGACAGAGCAAGACTATCTCAAAAAAATAAAAAATAAAAAATAAAATTCTAATTTCTTTATTCCTACAAGTATCTTGACCAAAAATATTCTCATTATTGGAAGAAAATGGAGTCTCTACTACTTGTACTCTCCCAAAAAAACTGTGTGTGTACACACACACACACACACACACACACACACACAGTCACCTGTTGCTTAATGATAGGGATACATTCTGAGGTATGTGTCATTAAGTGATTTCTTTGTGCAAACAGAATATACTGTACTTATAAAAACCTAGATGGTATAGGGGCTACACACCTAGCCTGTTGCTCCGAGGCTACACACTTGTACAGCACGTTACTGTACCGAATACTATAGCAATTATAACAATACTATTTGTGTACCTAAACACAGAAAAGGTACAGTAAAAATAATTATAATCTTACAGGACGACCTTCAAAGTATGGTACATCATTCACGGAAATTTTCTTACTCTGCATGTGACTGTTATATGTAAGTAATCTGGCTATTTCACTGAAAAATATATCTTCATTTATAGGTAGGACTTTCCTTTCATGAGGATCACATGGTATTTGCCAAGTGTCATAGAAGGAGTAAAAGTACTAATATCCTGTTCTAGAGGGCAGAATTAAGACTAATTAGGCAAAGTTACAAGAACTATGATTTCAGGTGATTATAAAAAGTAACTTGGTAATAACCAGAACTGTCCCTTAGACTTTAACATAAGGTAGTGAGTTTCTTTTCATTAGAAGTAGTCTAGCTGAGGTTTAATGTCCACTATGAAGATTAACAACACTGGGTAATAACAAATCACAACTGCTAACCATTGCAAATACAAGCCTCTCATTTGCCCAACTATTTGTTGCAAGTAAGCCCCTTCTCTGTCTGAGAGCATGAATGCTCACAACTCTTTTGATTTAGATATGGACTCGAAGGTGGGGAGGACTGTTCTGAAAGTTAGAGAGACATAGTGAAGGGGCCTCAGAAGTTTATACCAGTTCTGTAATTCTGTAACCAGAATTTAGATTTTATGAACAAATCTCCGCAGTAATTCATCTTAGTCCTTTAAACTCTGAAAGACCATGATTAATTAGGACCTAGGATCTTAAAAGGTTTTAATACCTCAATCCTCCTAATCTACTTCCTCATGGAATTTTCAGGGCTCCAAAATGCTAATGACTTGCCTTAGGTAAAACCACTTTCATTACTGATATGTGGTTTTAAAAAAAAAAGATGTAAGAGACATAGATCAGTATCTAATTTATGTTTTCATACTCAATTTAACTGGTTGTCCTTACCTGACCTATTCAGGCAGTGCTTCCTCTATATTTCTGTGGCTCGTTGTACCACCAGATACTGAAAAGGTTTGTTTCCCACAAGACCATGAACCCACAGATGGTAAGAGCTATATTTTACTCATATGCATAACCTCAGCACTTCACACAACACTGAGCAGACAAACAGGTACCCAAAAGCCTGAATAAACCATTCCTGTACTGCTATAAAATCAATATTGATATTACCATGAAATTACTCAAAAAAAGTTGACCTAATTAGTAATGTTTAACTGATATTTGCAAAACACAGCTGAAAAGAAGAAAGCATATAGTGCTTATTATCACTAAATATAAGAATCTCAGTTCACTAAGAAACTTCACACTTACTCTAAGATGATTATTTTCCTATAACATTTCTAAATCACAAATTAAATGTTTTCACTAATTGCAATATTAGAAGGTATTTCTATTTGAAAGTTAAAATAGCTTGCTACTTTTACACTAAATATCAACTGTTGAATATATATTAACCTTTTAGGACATTCCTTAAATAAATATTACTCCTAGAATAAATGTACTTTGCTAAAGACAGGTAATCAAGAAGAAATTCAGAAAGGGAAACACTTTAAAGAAAACAAAAGTGTCCATCACAAACTCAAATTAATAGCAGGGCATTAAAATAAATGAAAGGCACCATATTCACTCTGGAGATGCTTGTTATAATCATGTACTTGTTACTACAGGTTCAAAGAAAAGACATCATTCTAAGAAGCCAAAAAAATAAATGGACATTGTCATAACACAATCCTTTTATTTGCTTTCAACTTGCATATGACTGTTTTGGTGGAAACTGTCCTGAATTCCTCTTTCACAATTTTAAGACTGTGTTTCCAAATTTAATTATTACTATCACACAGCTGCAAGAAATAATTTTGACAATATGACAAAATTTGTAAACAGAAAATACTTGTAAAATATAAAATAACTATCATCTATACTTGGTTAAGGTGCTTAACATTATCATTACCATATCCAGTAAATGCATGTCACTGTTCTTCACGTTTCGACCTGGGCTTAATAACATTCCAAAACATCTGAAAATATTGGGGAAAAAAAGGAGAAATAAGGTATCAAGAATATATAGAAGCCCAGTGAGCAAAAAGCCTTTTTACAATAACTATACAATCTGAGCTCTGTATTTATAATAAGCTTTAGTTTTTTCCTAAGAACACTAGAAATAAGTATTTATGAAGTTACACAATAAAATCACACACAAATAAGTCATACAAATTTCCAGATCTTTATTTGCATGTAAAAGATTACCAATGATAAGAAACTGCCATAAAAGTGGCCATAAATTGTTCATTGAAAGAAAATATGGTACAGAGATACAAATTAGTTTCTAGGGAGATAAGAGATTTTATTTGCCTTAGACTTATTCCAAACATATAGGTCAAAACCCATTAACCCAGTTAAACCAAAAAGGAGGTTTTTAAAAATAAGAAGATGACACTATGCTCTCTTTGCATCAAACCAGATTTAAAAGAAAGCAAACTATTACCCTGACCCTCCACAGTCATGTTAACTAAGTAGCATGTTAATATTATATCCTCTGTTTTAAAAAAAAGTTATACAAATTTTATTACTAAATGTGCTATTAGTGAAGATATTATATCCAACATATTATTAATACACTGTTAACTATTTAATATTGTTCTGTGCTTCTTAATGCCAGAGAAGCTTTAGGAATCCCATCAACACTACCACTTTATTTGTAAAGGATTTGCATAAGCTCAAAAATTCAGCTAAATTGAAGATTTTTATGTTTGTTAGGCTACTATTGACTCCACTTTACATGTAAGCAAAGTGAAGTCCAGAGAAGTTAAGCAATTTACTCAAATTCATATTGCTATATTATTATAGGTCCCATAACGTGAGAAGCAATGTAATCTGTCCACAGGGTCCCTCTGCCAACAACGCATACCCACACACAAGAATGTTTTTATTGTAGCTTCCCAGAATTTCAAGATATGCTGTGTAATAATTTATAGAAAGGGTAAAAAATATAGCTACATTAAACATAAGATTTTTTCAGTTTCAAAGTAGTGGCAGCTAACCACTCAACCGTGATTCTGATCCTTGTTGTTTTTCAAAGGTTTACTCTCCTAGTATCATGGCTAATGCTTACGTGAGCAAGATCATTGGTCCTGTCCAAATGTAAGCTTAGTAAGGAGTAAATATATACTTCCTATAAGTGCTTGAGGATGACTTGCTCAAGGCTTCCTTCCGGCCCCCAAAAATGATCAGGTACATAGCAAAGCTAAAGTTGGTAAGCTCTGAGGATAACTTTTCAAATACAGTGAACAAAAAATATAATCTACAAGAGAAATAATTATACTCTAGTACTCATAATTTCAACTATATACTGCTAAGATCTCTCTCCTATGAATTCTTGTAATAAACACTGTCTACACAAATTAAATGACAATTAATCATGCAATTCACTGTACTATTTCTTATACTACTGCCCTAAATTCTTGCTAAGGAAGAATAAAAGATTTAATTCTTTTTTAGAAATAAAATTTGGTCTCTCTAAAAAGTCAGGTCAATGAGAACAGATTTATCTCACACATCCTTACATACTTTGCTTCAGCTTGCATCTCTAATTTTTTTTGTTTTAAGAACAATGCTCTATATTATAGGGTTTAAATTACAAACCCATTATAATAAGTTAACAATTACCAAAGTATGTAAAAAAAAAAAGTTCTCCCTTCTCTCAGCCTCCTTAGGAAACAATGCTAACAGTTTGGAATGTATACTCTCTTTCTTTCTGTTCTTTGTGAAAATTTAAAGGATTTTTTGTTTTTTAAGGCAGAAAAATATTTTTTTTATTTTTATTTTTATAGGCATACAGATTACAAGTGCAGATTTCTTACATGTATACATTATGTAGTGTTAAAGTCTGTCTGGGCTTTTAGAGTACCCATCACCCAAAGACTGAACATTGTAACCAAGAGGTAATCTTTCAAACTTCACCCCCCTCTCCCACCCTCCTACCTTTTGTAATCTCTAATGGCTATAATAAAAGTTAAAGTTTAATGCCATTTTTTTCTCAAGCACTTCCAGGTGAATGATAAAACAGATGAAATCTCACATTTTCTTAGCATAATATTTCTATTTTACACTGTACTGCAAAAGGAGCCTTAGAGGTTTGGATTTTTCTTAAGTAGCAATACTCATCACCTTATTTTGATAATCTTAATGCACTAATCTTTTCCTGGCTTGTATTAAAAAAAAAAAAGGCCTGCCACCAACCAGCATGACCTTAGAGAAAGCACCTAACCCCCTGGGACTCAGCTCCCTCTTCTAGCAAACAGGAAAGGTATAACACATGAACTTTAAGCACTTAAATTACATAATTATTTTCTGTCAAGCTGTATTAGTCATTTTCAAAATTACACTTCATTAAAGCACATCAGGATTCCTATGGAGGCCAGCAAGATCTATCAGGAATAATGTGTCAGAAATTAGATAGATATTATTAGTAACACTAACACCTAATGGGAGTATTAAGTGTTTCACTGGGGAGTTCAAAGCATTCAACGGTCTCTTATTAACTCATAAGGTAAAAAGCAAACTGCTATCCCACCTATTTTCTAGAGGAGTTTACAGTATAGTGGGGGGAAAGTAAGTAAACAGGCAATTAGAATCTGATATTGTTAGTTCTAAAATACCTGTAAGTACACAATATTAACAAAGTATAGAAGAGACATCCCACATAATTTATAATATACTGAATAGGTAGCTGATTTCACTCAAAAATTGAAATCAACCTCCTAAGAATGAGCTGATGATGATGCTATTATATCAATTATTATCGTAATAGTGGATATTATTTATTGAATGTCTTAACTTTAAGCCAGGCTCTACTATACTGTTGCATTTAAATTTCAAAGCAACCTTCATATAACAAATGATAAAACTGATTTTCAAAAGAATGGCTTTGCCCAAAGCCACATAGCTACTAAGTTACAGGACTGTGATTCATGCCCATGTCTATCACTACAAAACTATATGGTCTTTTACATTACAGCCTGCCAAGGGCTATCAGTAAAAGACTGTAAACTCCTTGAGTGACCGTGGGCAAATCACAAACCTCAAAGTCTCACTTTCCACATTTCTGAAGTACAAATACTTGCTTTCATGTTCATTACGTCAATGTAAACTTGACATGAAAAAACTCATGGTAAAAGTGCACTGTAAGCTATAAAGTAGTTGATAATTATAAATCATTATTATAATTACCATTATCATCAAGAAGAGAAAGCTCTGCCTTTCATAGTAGTACTTAGTGTTTACTCAAAATAGAACTTTAAGCAGCTTTTAACACCAAGTTAACCACCAGAACAAATACCAAAAACTCCATATCACTAATACACTTTAGACTTAATTGCAGGAGAAAGTGAGAAAAACAGATGTATTAATGTCCTGCAATATGAAACTAATTTTTTAAAAATTTTTACCTTTAGTTTATCAAATCATTAGGAATTATATATATCTCCATGAAGATAAAAATGGAAGGTAGGGAAGGAGAGAGAGAGGACAAGAACACTGTCTCTTGCTGTACCAAACTTTTATTATTAAAAATGAAAAAGTGACAGTGCCTGCACGTTGTGCACATGTACCCTAGAACTTAAAGTATAATTAAAAAAATATATATTAAAACCTAGATCATTACCCAACTAGTATAAATACACTTGTATAAATCAAGGAGCAAAAATTGTATCTCACAAGAACTGAGAAACACTATTCTAGGAAGCATTGTTGCGAAGTAAGCAAGCAATAAACAGTTACTGTCCAAAAAAAAAGAAAATTAAGGGGAAAATAGAACTGCAAATAAGAAAATCTATAATGCAATCATAGTTTTTCAAAACTTTATGCAAAACACTAAAACTAAATAATTTCATAAAAGTTGGAATCTCAGTCAGTCTCCCCAAAGGGGCTAAAGCAGAAAGATAATTGGGCAAATCTTCTATTGTGTCAATGAGACTGTTATTTCCCTTACTAAAAAGACTGAAGTAGAGAAAGATACACATGCATTTGTCACTATGTACGGTGGTGTGGAACCATAAAAATCAACATGTAAGCTATAACTGTATATAAAATGATCATATTTTCAAAGGGAAAAATTATGATTCTCCAGTAACCTTCAAAAATTTTTGTCCAAACTTCAAAAACTCTCTTATTTTCACTTATAAATGTACAGGACAATTGTTAAAAAGTAAAACTATTATCTATTTAGCACTTCGTTGTTTGAAGCACAAAAATTAAAGTATTTTAATTATTTGAAAAAAACTTATCAAGAATATATTGAAGAGTGCTTGCTGCCTTCTCATACAATTTACAATACGAAGTATCTTTTCTATCTTGGCAAGTTGTCATATTCCTTTCTAAGTTTGGATTAGCTTCCAAACTTTATCCTTTGCATGTTCAATGTTGTGAAATAACTCCAAGAGTTCCTTTAATGTGAAAAATTCACCAGAGTCATTTCCCCTGGAAATTACAACCACGTTCCTTATTTACGTTGATAAGTTCATCTTCACAAAGCTCCTCTGGCTGCATATCTAGAGTCCACTGAATAGCAACAGTGTCAACACTCCCACAGACAGCTATTTCTTCTACATCTCCATACATGTCCTATTCAGATCCTGCAAATGTACTTCTATAGCGAAGTAAAAGTTTTGCTATACTACAGACATAATATTCATTGTTGCTCCCTGAAATGATGCCTTCAACTGCATGCTTTATGTCATATTTCTCCCAAAATTGAGATAAAGAAATTGCATAATTTCCAGTCTCTTTATAATTACTATTTCCTTTTGACGTGGAATCTAACTTCAATATTTTGACTGACATGCTAGCAAAACTGATTGGAATTTTTGTTTATTACAGTCTTCAATCCAAAGCAGACGTATACGCTCCAGTTAAACCATAAGCAACTTTCTGTTCCTTGTGAAACTTAAACTAAAGGATGTTGGAGTGATTTTATCATTTTTTTAAATTCATCATACTTTTTCAATATGGTTCATATCACAGCTTTAAACAGGCCTAGGTGTCAACCTGTCTTCATTTTGCTGTTGTCATTTTCAAATCTTCTAAGACTGTGCATCTTCCAAAATTACATGCAATTTCACTTTCAGCATTATGACTTTTCATTTCTTTGTAGCACTGTTATCTTTGTTGGCCAATTTCCTCTTTGGATTATCCATTTTTGTAAAATGTCAAATGGATTTATTACCAGAGACAAAGAAGCAACACAATCACATACTTTGCTATCTGTAAGTAAAGTGAATAACAGATACACAGTGACCAATCACCAACAGACTTTGGAAGAAGTGACATGATTGGTCACTAATCATGTATGTATATCGTGACTTGTTGACTGAACAGATATGCAATTACTCTGTTAATATACTATGGTAACAGAAATTTGAACCATGTGGTTGGGACACTAGTGTTATAACTGAACCACGGTAAGAGAAAATAATGTATACCATAACTACAAAGCAAGGACTGCCTGTACATACACACAGGTTCTAAAGAACTCTAGCCAAGATTTTGCCTTCTGACGGTGGCAGTCTACTCTGATTTTGCAGGTTACTTACTCCTGATTATCACTCACAAAAGACCAATAGTCTTAAAATTTTAACTGTGGTTGTTGTAATAGGACCACTAATAGTAATAATAGCATGCATTTATTAAGCATTATTGTGAACACTTACTAGCTGATCTTCTCCCCACAATCTTAAGAGGTAAGTTTCATTCGCAATTTACAAATTGGAAACTGAAGCACAGAGAAGTTAAATAACTTGACCAAGATCACTGTAAAACCAAGATTCAAACCCAGATGAGGGTACTCCATAGCTATTTATCCTAAAAATTTCACTCTAGTAACTTCAGTGATATCAGTAATAGGAAGAAGTCTCTGCAGTAGGATTTATACTTATCAGCAAGAGAGATTTAAAAATTGGTTACTCTTTTCATTCATCAGGTAGGAAATAGTTTTATCTATCTATGTATCTATGTATCTAACTAACTAACTAACTATCTTAGATTTTCTAGAACACTAGGAAAAACCACCAGGAAAAAAAAATAACCTAAAATAGATCTTAGGACTGCCATAGAGCTGCTACCAGTATAGAGAATTTAACATACAGACAGGTTATAAAAGAAAAATATTTTAGGTCAATTTTTTAAAATTTTCAACCAATAAATTTCAAAAAAAAATACCAGTACAGAGAAAATAACATACAGAAAGAAGAGTATTTTTAGGTCAATGTTTTTAAAACTTTTCATTGAATACATTTCAAAAACAAAAAAACCCTCCTTAGCAATAATGTTCCCATTAATTCTCACATTAATAAAGGGTCGAAATTTAAAATGCAGAATAACTCAAATATGAGTGTTTTCTTTCTTCACTTTTTTTCCTTTTTTTTTTTTTTTGAAATAGGCTCCGGCTCTGTCACCCAGGCTGGAGTGCAGTGGCACAAGCTCAGCTCACTGCAACCTCCACCTCCTGATTCAAGCCATCCTCCCACCAAATATGAGTACTTTTCCTTCAAACACAAAATGAGAACTTAGCTACAGTCAGATTTTAAAATATATTAAAAATGATTATAACAAGAAAACCAATAAATTTCAAAGTCTGACGTGGTTTAATCCCCGCTTAAAACATTTAAAATCCATTATTTTGCTTCTCCATTCAGTAAGACCAATGCAGGACATTCAGATAGTGATACATTATTTGGACTTTTGCAGATATTAGGTATATGCATCAAAATAAACGGGTGCTAATTTACAAGTATTTTTTCAATTGAATATATTTGTAAACACAATTCAAAAACATCTAAAAGCATAAAGAAAAGAAATATCTTCCCCTGTATAGCTACAGCTAATTAACAAAAGTCCATTTTTCTCCTTTACAAAGGCTGATTTTGCAGGCTACTGATTCCTGATTATCACTCATAAAACACATGTAGATAGGGTTGAACCAAACATGGGCAAAAAATGATTAATTCAATTTAATGAGAAAATTTACAGCAAAAGCGCCTACATTAACTTTTGATAAAATAAGAATCCTAGTGATTCGACTTGGAGTTCCTGTTTCTTTTTCTCTCGATTGTCATTTCTTTTGTTTTTCTTCTAATTTTTTTCTTTTATCTACAGTCTACATTTTTTCCCAATTCTATTTGTATTTTTTATTTAATCCCTTTCCTCTATAGTTTTATCTTTCTTCACATAGTTGGAAGCAGAACTAATATGATTTAATGAAGAATTAGATGTAGAGTGAGAGAAAAATGAGTTGAAAATGCCAAGTTTTTCATCCACAGTAATTGGAAAGATCAAGTTAAAAATTAATAAGACTGTGAGAAATTACAGGAGGAACAAGTTTGGGATGGTGTCAAACTTGATTTTTTAGTTTGATTTTTGAACATATTAACTTTGAGATATCAGATGAAGATCTGAAGTTGTTGAATATATAAGTTTGGAGACATCAGGTCAGAGATAAACATTTGGAATCATCCACTTATAGATATATTTAAAGTCATGAGACTGGATGGGCTAATCTAACAAGCAAGTATAGTAGAAGAAAGACTGCTCAAACAATGCCTTTGAGATGGCAAAACGGAATAAAATATAGTATGCAAGTAGAAAATTAGCCTTAAAAGCACAGACATTTCATATTATAAAAGAATTAAGTTTCCTGTAGTACAGTGGAATAATAAGATACTTCACCTAAATATATAAAATTTTAAAAAGGAAATAAAAATTTTAAAAATAACAGGGAAATAAAAAGAATGAGTAAACTTATTAAAATATACTGAAAATTTAAAAAATCAAATATTTAAAGTACAAACACAAAATTTCACCTATAAGACATATTTCACTTTTAATTAATTGCCTAAAGTCCTACTAAAAAAATAACATTTTTAAGTCCCTCTTCCCTTCAAATGATCCACAGATCTTTAAAGGGGAATAACACAACTATGCTACTATTACAAATACGGATAAAATATTAGTAACTAAACAATATTTACTAAAGAAATAAAATAAAATAATCATATCTTATTTATAGGTACTTAACACTGACCCCTGTAAACATCCCCCAGTCCCCAAAAAAGAAAGAAAAAATCATACAGAAGAGTCAAATGAAAAAGCTTTAGAAAGAATAACAAGATGGTCTTGATTCAAATACTTGTGTTGCCAATTATAAGCTAGATTTCATAGCAAGGCAAAAAAAACATGCTTTAGCTCCCTATTCCCTGTAAAAAAAAAAAAAAAAAAAAAAGTAAATAAAAGATAATCTACTTTGCAGGGTTCCTTGCTTTAGTATGAAAGAGGCTCTGCGTGGAATGGAAATAAACATATTGTAGAAAAAAACCGTTGTTTTTTCCTTGCCGTTATTGTGACAGTAAAAAGATTATCTAAACCACTTTTTGTTTTGTTTTTCCTGGAAAAATATCAGAAACTTTATGGATGGCTTAATATCACTAGATATTAATTCAATTAGATACTGTAAGTCAGAATTCTATTAGGACAGAAAAAACAGTAATCTAAACAGGGGAAAATTACTATAAAGAATTGTTAATTGTCATAATAGAGTAACTATAAAGAGAATTACAACCCTAAAGCTAAGGGAGAGTACCATAAAGAAGAACTAACTTGGAAGTTGGGTCCTTTCGCCAAAGCTGGTATTCAGACCTCACTGGAGAAGGTAGGATTACAGCCCAATGAATAGCAAAGAAGTTTGCTGGACTGCCTAGGCAAAGTTGGACCACAGGCAAGCAGGAAACAACCCTCTGGGCTGCAGCCAGCAAAGGCTGGCAGGTAGGTGGGCAAAGGATATCAGGGCTTCCAGAGCCAGCTCACTGGCAGTGTGGTATGAGGCCTGGGGCACACAATGTCTATGTCAGGAGGGCGGTAGGAGGGCCTCACTGAGACAGAACCAAAGCTATGAGCTCATGGAGGGACTGCATGCACTGGGTGCACAGCTAGGTTGAACCAAAGATCAGCAAAAGCACTGGATCTTGTAGCAAGAGCAAGAAAACAATAAATGTAACACATCAGAAACAAAAGAAACCCCATCTTCCTGCAGTGTCCCTGCAACACCCTCTACTGGCATAATTTAATATTGTGCTTGCTGCAAAGAAGAAATGTTTAAAGCTCCATTAATGCAGATCAGGTAAGAAGACAGATTTGGAGCCAAGGGGTAATAACCTGATAACTGGACAGGATTGGGTTAAAATACCCAATCTCTTTCAATTACTTAGCAGCCAGGCTACATATCCAAATTTCTTAAACCAACAAATTAAATTTTTATATTATAGAGTATACTGTGATTTATAAAAGGATTCAAAAAGAGCTGCAATAGAAGTCTGCAAATTGTACCAATGCCAATTTCCTAGTGGTGATACTGTACTATGGTTATGTAAGATGTTACCACAGGGGGAAATGGGGAAGCATACATGGAGCATCTCTATACTATTATTGCAATTTCCTGTGCATCTACAATTACTTCAAACTGGAATTTTTTTAATGAGCTCCAAAACATCTAGAATCAATCAACTTATGAGAACACATTACAGACAACAATATATGTTTTCATTGCTCATATTTTTAAAGTATTTCTTAAAATACAATGCTTAAAAGGTAATAGTATTACATCCACATTTAATACTTAAACCATGATGCCACCTCTCCCGACTGGGTGCCAACAGAAGCCAGCAATGAAAAGATGCTGAAAATTCTGTACTGATTACAAGTTTCACTTCAAAGGCTGAGAGTCAGATAGAAGCTTCCAATTATTCACTCCCCAAATTATTCACCTGAAAATGCCAATAGCTTTCTATCAATTGTCACATGAAATCATTAACAGAGAACAATGAAAGTACTTTTGTATAAGTAAGTAATGCCTGCTTTCCTAAGGAAAAAGACAGTTATCTTTCTACTGCCTTAAAAGAAAACATAAGCAGGACAAGTGAATAAGCTCACAGGGCAGCTTTTCAAACATTATGCAGAGGATGGGTCATCCCACTCATCTATTCCCATTTTCAGGAAGGGGAAGAATGACATCCTCTAAGAGAAATTATTAGAACATCCATAATTCTTTATTTTGCTGTAAAAGTTTATAAACATACTAATTTACACAAGAGAATAAAACATCCAAATCAAACTAACATCTAGGCAATTTCAAGGCAGTAACTTGAGTTTTTTCCTAAATAAAACGGTAACAACTTGCTAAGGCGAAAGTAAAAATAAGTACCAAGTAAATTCAGCAAAAGACCCTCAGAATGGTGTTTTGTAACATGAAGTTACAACAGTCAAAAAATAAGAAACAATTCAAATTCTACTGTCCATCAAATTTCATGATGGCAAATCACACTAAAAAACTGTTTCGCAAGAAGAAAAGAGTCCCTGGGTGAGTTTTTCAGTACTCCTTGTCTAAGAAATCTTTTCCTCAAGAATAACATACGGAAAGGTACTATCAATCACCCATGCTACAGGGTATGGTTCTTATCACTTCAGTTTCTCATTATAAAGTTTGTGCTGCAAGCCAGCAAGCACAAACTGAAAACTGAAACAAAATTGCTACAGAAAGAGGCACATCACTGAACTCTCCAAATGATCAAACTACATGATCTGATATGATCACTGCCTTTTAGAAATGATGTGTTCTTTTTTCTAATGTATATATAATGATTCTATCCCCCCAAATCAATGTGAGATAGAAGTAGCTCATGGAAATCCTTCTTTTCCAAAAGTATTGGCCCATGTTACTCACTGCAAATTGAGTTGTGTGCTTATAACAATTCTAATCATTATATTCTGCTTGCTGTATCACTACTTCATTCTGGTTAGCACAAGTATTAATATGAGGGCAGACCCCTGAGAACACAGTGATAGGACAGACATAAAACCCTGGTGCCAAAAATTGCCTCCCGATTACTCTTCCCCAAGGCCTGAAATTACCATTATTGGAATCTCTTCATGTTAAAGAATAATAAAGAGGCTCATTTTCTAAATGTGCATGGTATTATTTGTCTTGAATCATTTTATCATGAAATAAGAAGTATTACTTGGCAAAAAAATCAACTAGACAGAGCACTAACACGGCAAAGACTGAAAAATTTTCCCTTTCTCTTTTCTGACCTTTGGAATATTGAGTATAGCAAACTATTCAAAGCATCCAAGTGGGTGCTAAGTAATAGTGCTAGTAATACTGCATTTAGGTAACAGTGCTAGTAATAATGTATTTTAAACACTATCAAGGCTTTAAAAATATATATCAATGTAATAGTATGCAAGAAATCTTTTGTAATATTTATGTATGTGGTGATACCAAAACCCATAATAATGGCAGCTAGTCAGTGAGAGAAATGATCACCATTTCTGTTTTGGGAACACCAGAAGACCCTGACCTCATGTGCACAAACTTTAACATCTCAGTTGGAGGCCCTCCATAAGTAAGCTTCGGACTACCACTCCTCACACATTTCATATACAATGATCTTGCTTTCTCCTCTTAGTTGTTAATGTTGGCTTTCTCTTCTACAAAGGCACTGAGGGTTTGAAATTCCTGAGCAATCACTTGCATGCCCTAACATCTAAGTTCGCACTTTTAAATTCTGCTGAAAAGATACCAAAGAATACCAATTCATTTATCTTCAAATTGGCTTAATTTTAAACCTAGTATATAATCAAGATTTAACTGGGTTTAGCCTTTAAGAGTACACACTCAGAAAACAGATGATCCTGGTTTAAATCCTGGCTCTACCAGTTTCTGGCCATGTAACCAAAGTTACTTAACCTGATTAAACCTCTGTTTCGTCATCTGTAAAAACAGAGTAATAGGCCAGGCACGGTGGCTCACCCCTGTAATTCCAGCACTTTGGAAGGCTGAGGTGGGCAGATCACGAGGTCAGGAGTTCAAGACCAGCCTGACCAATATGGTGAAACCCTGTCTCTACTAAAAATACAAAAAGTAGCCGGGTGTGTTGGTGCATGCCTGTAGTCCCAGCTACTTGGGAGGCTGAGACAGAAGAATTGCTTGAACCCAAGAGGCAGAGGTTGCAGGGAGCCAAGATCACACCACTGTACTCCAGCCTGGGCGACAGAGCAAGACTCTATCTCAAAAAAAAAATAGAGTAATTATAATAGTACCTTCCTCACATGTTTAGATAAGTTGTTCAATGGCCATCAAACAGTAAGTGTTCATTAAATGTTGGCCATTATTATTGCTTTTTTATATCCAGTTATTAAATAAAACTTAATATGTGATATCCAACATAGGTAATCAAGAAAAGGAAAAGAATATTGGAAGTTTTCATGACTTGAGAACAGTTTTCATACATTCTCTAAAAAATACAGGATTTTATTGGTGCAATATTCAGTTATTAATTCCATATTATAACAAATTTAGCCAATGCTCTATCTTTATAAAATTTTATATACTTTTTATTCATTTATGCAAGTATTTAAAAAGAAGCAGTAAAGAGTAAGAACATGTATTCTAGTACCAGATGTACTAAAATAATAATAAAATTATAAAATTTTATTATTTTTATAATAATAAAATTAATTTTATAGCCTCCATCAAGTTACGTAACTTTTGTACCTCAGTTTCCTCAACTGCAAAATGAAGATAATAGTACCTAAACCTCATAAATACCACCTAGAACAGTGCCTGGCACTGAGAAAGTGCTAAGCAGGAGTTAAGTAGCTAAGTATAAAGCTCTGTGTTCCAAGCACTATACTAGATGCTGGGGATTCTGGGATAAACAACACAGTACTTGTTATCAACCGGGTCAAGACAGACAACTGCAGTATAATTTGCAAAATATCTAGATATAAACAACCGTTAAGCCCTTGGATGTACACAGAAATGGCTTCTTTCATAATATATTTTTCAAAAAAAAAAAAAAAAAAAAACAGAATATTGGCCAGGCATGGTGGCTCACACTTGTAATCCCAGCACTTTGGGAGGCTGAGGCAGGAGGATTACTTGAAGCCAGGAGTTTGGGACCAGCCCAGACAACTAAGCGAGACCCCGTCTCTATGAAAAATAAATAAGACAAGATAAAATTAGCCCAGAATAGTGGTGGGCACCTGTAGTCCCAGCTACTTGGGAGGCTGAGGCAAGAAGACAGCTTGACCCCAGGAGTTGAAGGCTGCAGTGAGCTATGATTACAGCACTGCACTCCAGTCTGGCCAACACAGCAAGGTCCTGTCACCAAAAACAAACAACAGCAACAACAACAACAAAAAACTGAATGTTGAAAATTTTACATAATTTAAAAAATGATTTAAAAAAAATTTTAATGATACATTTTATTTTCTCCTTCAGAAGATAAGCAAAAATTATATAATTTGAAGGATTTTCTTTCACACCAGTGTTTTGATAGTACAAATTAACTTGTCAGCAGCAGTTATTAAAGATTTCGGTCAGGCACAGTGGCTCACACCTACAATCCCAGCACTTTAGGAAACCAAGTCAAGATCACTTGAACTCAGGAGTTCAAGACCAGCCTGGGCAGCAGAGGGAGACCCCCATCTCTCCAAAAAATTTTTTTAAGTAGCCATAAACGATGGCATGTGCCTGTAGTCTCAGCTCCTCAGGAGGCTAACATGGGAGGATCGCTTGAAACTAGGCAATGGAAGATGTAGTGAGCCAGGATCACACCACTGCACTCCAGTCTGGGTGACAGAGTTGAGACCCTGCCTAACAGAAAAGATTCGAAGGTGTTAAGAATTTTCTTGGTAAGGCTGCCACCTGCTGGACAATCTTAAATTCCACTGTTTACAGTCTGATTTAAACATATTAAATACCACATTTAACCCAATGAAATGCAAACCAACATAGAAAATCCAAGAATTTACAAAATCTTGTGTATCACAGGTAATTTGATCTGTTATGCTGAACAAAGTATTGTTTAGGGAAGAGTCATTCACCTGAAGAAATTTTTAGTCAATTAACATTTGGATGTTTACAGAGATTATCTGACAAAATCAGTGGAAAAGGAAGCAACGCAATTTAACATGGATTCAGTAATTACTGTTGGATATATGAGTCCATGGTTGCAAGTGTCAGGTATTAGCATCAGCAAAATAGTTATGTTAAAATAAAAGCAATGTAATTTAGCCATTCCACAAGTACACATCTCTCAAAACATGTATACAATAATACAACTCTTCTGTGTCAATTAAAAAAGAAATAAAACCAATATAGTATTTATATATTCAAAGTAATTTTAAAAACAATTGTCCTAATGTGTACAAATGTATACTCATGTTTTTGGTAAAATATCTAATGATAGTAGCATATACTGATTCAAAAGGCATTTTCTCTCAACTCAGGCAGAAGTTGACATAATGTGCTCTGGAAAAAATACCTTAAAATTATTCAAAAAGTAGCTTTAATGATGATGAAGACACTGATATTAAAGATTATGAGAGTCTGATAAAATTGTTTTATGAATATAAGAGTGGGCAAAAAGTAACATTTCTACGTTATTGTTTTGTGTAATATATTTAAATGTGTGTGCAAATGTTTTACCCAGTTAGCAAAGAACATATATAGAATTAGGCATTCAACTATTTCACCTATGTTTGTCTAGGTTTCTATATTCAAGTTGCTCAAACTTGGAACTTACTGAGAAAAGGAAGGATTGCCTATCTTCACATTTAGGCACAGTTTAGGCATAATATACCACTTAATCATAAAAGTCCAAGATTTTAAAATAACACTTATTCAAAGTTAATTAATTCAATACCTAGTACTTCTTTGTCTGTGTTGCTACAGACTTGTTAAATTGAAAGATGCTTGTTAGGCTAAAAAGGATGATGATGCTTTAAAAAATGATGGAGGCATGTCATAAAGATAGGGTTTGAAGGGGCTCCAACTGGTTGATTCTGGGGCAATCTGAACACCAAAATAATTAGGTACTTCAATCAATTATGTAGTACTGGGGGGAGGAGGGGGGTTAATTTAGGAATCTGTACCAATAACAAGTAGTTAAATGGAAGAAAAGGGAAAGATCTGGTTTACATCCGAATGCCATGGACTGAATGCAAAATGTAGAGAGAAGGCAAGAGTTGAGAAATTAATCATTTTGCAATCATCATAGTACAGACTAGATCCAACAAGAATCATAAAAGAATGTTAAATTAAGGAGGAAATTTGATGAGGAGCAGGATATATTTTCGTGGTTGGTTTTTTTGTTTTGTTTTGTTGAGATGAAGTCTCACTCTGTCACCAGGCAGGAGTGCAATTGGCTCACTGTGACCACCACTTCCTGGGTTCAAGAGATTCTCCTGTCTCAGCCTCCTGAGTAGCTGGGACTACTGGCGCCTGCCACCATGCCCAGCTAATTTTTGTATTTTTAGTAGAGACTGGGTTTCACCATGTTAGCCAGGATGGTCTCGATCTGTTGACCTCCTGATCTGCCCGCCTCGGCCTCCCAAACTGCTGGAATCACAGGCGTGAGCCACCGCGCCCGGCATATTTTCACGATCTTAATGTGTTTCTTCACAGACTGCTTACCAGTTGCAAGGGAGAAAAAAAGTAAACATAGAGGGAAGAAATCAGACATCTTAACTATGTAATCAAAATTATCATCATCATCAAGGGACAGATGGCTATCAAGCGCCTCCAGATGTGATACTCTGTGAAGGACGCATAACTTATGCAGCAATATATAATCTGAATTTAATCACAAGGAAATATTAAACAAAGCCCAAAAAATGGGCAATGTTATATTAAAAAGAGGAAAAATGGATATATTCTCCAAAAACGTCCACGTCTTAAGAGACAGAGGAAGGCTGTGGAAATGTTCCAGGTTAAAGAAAGCTAAAGACATATGGCAACTAAATGCAATATCTAATCCTAGAATGAATCCTGAACTGGAGGAGGGAAAAGGATATTATTAGGTTAACTGGCAAAATAGGAAGGTAAATGGAAGGTAGATTAAAAGTAGTGTATGAATGCTAAATTCACGTAGGTTGATAAGTATACTGTGGTGACGTAAGCGATATCCCTATTCTTGTAAAATATACACTAAAGCATGTAGGGGAAAAGGGCCATGATGCATTTAACTCACTCTTAAAAGTGTTCAGGAAAACAATTGTATGTGTATAGGGAGTAGCAGGGAGAAGAGAAAGAGAATGCAAGCTGGGCGCAGTGGTTCATGCCTGTAATCCCAGCACTTTCGGAGGCTGAGGCAGGTAGATCATTTGAGGTCAGGAGTTCGAGACCAGCCTGACCAACATGGTGAAACCCCATCACTACTAAAAATATACAAAATTAGCCAGGTATAGTAGAGCACACCTGTAATCTCAGCTACACAGGAGGCTGAGGCAGGAGAATAGCTGGAACCCGGGTGGTGGAGGTTGCAATGAGCCAAGATCAGGCCACGGCACTCCAGGAGGGCTGACAGAGCGAGACTTTGTCTCAAAAAAAAAAAAAAAAAAGAAAGAGAATGCAAAGCAAATTAGGTAAAATGTCTCCAATATATGAGATTTTAGTAACATTGGTAACACTGAGATATTGGTAACAATCTTGGTAAAGAGTATACAGATCTTCTCTCTACTAGTTTGATTGTTTTTAACTCTTCTGTAAGTTTGAAATTACTTCCAAATAAAAAGTTTAAAACATTGCTACATATAATGCTTACCCCTAAAAATTAAAAGGTTCCTATATGTAAAATGTAACCGTATTATTTTGGAACCGTAATATTCAACATCAAAAATACCTTATCTTCAACTCTTTTTCATCGATTTTAAGAAAATCATCAATTTTAAGACTCACCATTATTTTTTATATCTCATTAAAAAAGTGACAACTATAATCATAAGATGCCTCTCAAAAGAAGACATTTATGCAGCCAACAAACATATGAAAAAAAGCTCATCACCACTGGCCATTAGAGAAATGCAAATCCAAACCACAATAAGATACCATCTCACGCCAGTTAGAATGGCGATCATTAAAAAGTCAAGAAACAACAGATGCTGAAGAGGATGTGGAGAAATAGGAACGCTTTTACACTGCTGGCAGGAGTGTAAATCAGTTCAACCATTGTGGAAGACAGGGTGGCGATTCCTCAAAAATCTGGAACCAGAAATACCATGTGACCCAGCAATCCCATTACCAAAGGATTATAGATCATTCTACTATAAAGACACATGTACATGTATGTTTATTGCAGCACTATTCACAAGAGCAAAGACTTGGAATCAACCCAAATGCCCATCAATGACAGACTGGATAAAGAAAATGTGGCACATATACACCATGGAATACTATGCAGCCATAAAAAAGATTGAGTTCATGTCCTTTGCAGGGACACAGATGAACCTGGAAACCATCATTCTCAGCAAACTAACACAGGAACAGAAAACCAAATACCACATGTTCTCACTCATAAGTGGGAGTTGAACAATGAGAACACATGGATCCAGGGAGGGGAACATCACACACCAGTGCCTGACAGGGTTTGGGGGCAAGGGAAGGGACAGCATTAGGACAAATAGGCAATGTATGTGGGGCTTAAAATCTAGATGACAGGTTGATGGGTGTAGTAAACCACCATGGCACAGATTTACCTATGTAACAAACCTGCATGTTCTGCACATGTATCCCAGAACTTAAAAAGTATTTTTTTAAAATGCCATCAATTATAAGACAAACTACAATTTCAGAGATGTTCAATATGAAAACACATGCATCTTAAAATTGATAAAAGATGGTTTTTACATATGGCCAAACTTTGCAAGCAATTAAAAACACATGCATGCATCACTGTACCAAGATGCTGAATAAAATTTTTCCTGTTGCCTGGCAGGATTCAAAGTTGAGAACAAAGTGGAGCTAGACAGCCTACCTTCTAAAAAAAACTGCAGATAATTGGGGGCCAGATACTTTCTCCCAGATTTAAGAAGAACAGAAGTGGCCATGATGCCATCAGCCAGCGACTAAATTGCCTCCCACTCTCATCCCAGTCTAGAGACTATGGAGGGAAGAGGGAAGTGTCATAGTATACAGCAGTCTTGATGAAGAGGCTTTTATTTCTCTTCAGCATCACCAACTTCCCTGGAAATACAGAAATATCTGTATTTCCAGTTTCTGCCACTACAAATAATACTTCAAAGTTAAATAAACATCTTTTGTTGTTTGACTGAAGTACAGATTGACTTCAGTACTTGCCGATAATTGACTGAAGTACCTAATTATTTTACTGTTCAGATTGCCCGAGAAGTAACCAATTGGAGCCCCTTCAAATCCTATCTTTATGATATGCCCCCATCATTTTTTTTTTAGCACTTCCTTTTTGGCATAATAAAGCAACTTTCAATTTAACAAATATGTAGCAACAAAGACAAAGAAGTAGTAGGTATTGAATTAACTTTGAATTAGGTTTATTAATAAACATCCTTACAGATATGTCCTTAAATAGTGATACTTCTATTTCCAATAGCACAGATTTCCTAAAATAAGACTTATGTGCCCAATTATAGGTATTTTTAAAATCTTTATATATGTTGCCTGATTTTCAAAAAGGACATACATATATTTTACATTTCCATTAACAGTATGAGAATTCCTTTTCCCCATACCCCCACCATCACTACGTATTTTTGCAATCTGGTATCTTAAGGTTACTATACTTCACATTTCCCTATATTTTTGTGAATGAGGACCTCTTTACATATGTTTGTTAGCCATCCAATAGCTTTCCTCTCATCTATTTATACTCTGACCTGTTCTTCTCCTCTGCTTTCTGCCAATTGTTAAGAAATTTATGTATATTGTAGACATTAACTTTTCCTATATCATTTATATTTCAAATTTTTTTCCAGAACTATCATTTCTTATTGACTTTATTTATATCTTTTGTTCTACTGTTCCTTTGTTTTCTGAATGGCTTTCCTGTGAATTGACACACAAGTATATGTATATGTATTTATATATTTTAAAAATATGTATCTTTTAAAGTTTCTGAAATTCCAGCAGCTAAGTGGCAGAGTAATCGAAAGTAACTGAGAAAGTATTTATGCTGTAGGTAAATAAGGAACAACAAAAAGGGATGTGAACAAACCCAGTTGTAGCAGTTATGACTGAAAAACTAAAGCCATTTCATGTTTACTTACCCCAACAATTGAGATTTTCAATGAACCAGTTACATCTAACTTAAAGTAGAGAAAGTATTATTAATTATTCTCATTTTTAATTGGAGAAAATGAAGCACAGTGAAAAGCCACACTGAGCAATGCATCTGAGACAGTAACAATGTCAATACAAGTTTTTGGTAGCATTTAGGAGCAAGCTGCTTACCTTTCAATAGCTAATTCCTTGTTAGAAAGTTGCTGCACTGTAATCACAACCTTCTTCTCTATTCCTTGCTTTAATTTGAAATAAAATTTATCTCTATCCTTAGGCACAGGGCTGAAATATTCAAAAGGAATAGGAATTACCAATAATCTAATAAAATGATAAAATACCTATTCCACGGTTAGAACAAAACAACGAAGTATTTAAGCAACAACAATCTTATTCTTAAGATATACTAAACTCTCACCTTGCCACAGGCAGCAAACTATAAATTTTATAGTCAGCAACACAGCCATTATTATTTTTTAAATTGAGTTTACAAGAGCCTTATATTTTGTCTGCTAACCAAGGTTAAAAGCAAGATCTTAAAAATCACAACATGGCCAAGCGCGGTGGCTTACACCTGCAATCCCAGCACTTTGGGAGGCCAAGGCAGGTGGATCACTTGAGATCAAGAGTTTGAGCCAACATGGTGAAACCCCATTTCTACTAAAAATACAAAAACTAGCTGAGTGGTGGTGCACGCTTGTAGTCCCAGCTACTCGGGAGGCTGAGGCAGGAGAATTGGTTGAACCCAAGAGGCAGAGGTTGCAGTAAGCCAAGATCGCACCGCTACACTCCTGCCTGGGCGACAGAGCAAGACTCTATCTCAAAACAAAAAAAAAAAGAGAGAGAGAACATGATAAATTTCAGTTTTAAAACAAATTTAGGAATAATGTTTACTTAAAACTGTTAAGACTGTCACATGTCTGGTTTAGCTGGTTGGGTGATCATAAGTGCCTGTAAAACAGTAAAATCCAAAGCAAAGGAAGTGAGAAAAGCATACTTTTAGACACATAGAATTTGAGATGACTGTGATGTATCCATGAATATATAAATAAAAGATGGCAAAGAGATACATAACAGGGACAAGTTAATCAAATTCTAGCCTAGGCTAGACCATTCTTACAAATTAATTCATTAAAATAATCAATGTATAAAATATGGGTTGTGTTATCTAAAAAGAAAAAATATCTTGAGCAACTTTGACATGACCTCAACTTCTATGTCTGTAAAGCTACAGATAAAATACCTAGCTAGCAACTACTCTTAGAATTAAAGGCTCAGCTAAGGAAAAAAGTTGAGCATTAAATAATATAACTGTTTCCTATTAACTGTCTATATCTGAACTGGAGGAAAACATTCTAAATATACAAAAGAAAGAAATGGTTAATTAAGTGGTGATCAAACCATATATTATCAGTTACTGTTAAAAACAATTTTGATTAGCACACTTAACATAAAGAAAAAAAGGTAAATATATACAATTGTGCAAAAATTCCCCTAGAAATAAACAAAGGGAACAGACCAAAGTTAAAAGTGACTGTGGCTGACAAGATTATAGTTTTTATTCTACTTTTATTATTTTACTAAATTTTCTCAAGTATTAGTATCTTTTAAATCTTTAAGAAAATAAGTATCTGACCTGGCGCGGTGGATCACACCTATAATCCCAGCACTTTGGGAGGCCAAGGCAGGCAGATCACCTGAGGTCAGGAGTTCGAGACAAGCCTGGCCAATATGGTGAAATCCCGTCTCTCCTAAAAATACAAAAATTAGCCAGGCATGGTGGCGGGTGCCTGTAATCCCAGCTACTTGGGAGGCCGAGGCAGGAGAATCACTGGAACCCAGGAGGCGGAGGTGGCAGTGAGTCGAGATTGTGCCATTGCATACTCCTGCCTGGGTGACAAGAGCAAAACTCCATCTCAAAAAAAAAAAAAAGAAAAGAAAAGAAAAGAAAAAAAAAGGAAAGAAATATCTGACAAGCATGAGAATAAAAATATTCATTTGCCAGTCAAATATTTATCAGTTTGAGGCTTTTTGCCAACATTGTATAGTTTCTTGAAACTTTGTGTGAGCCTATATTATACTCCAGACACAATGCTAATTTTTAATCTTTCCAAATGCCTCACCTAAAGTTTCCTTTTCCATCATCTTCTTTTACCTCCAAAGAGACACTGAAGGTAAACACATCACTGTCGGGGGTAGGAATAACTGAGTCTTTAACATCAGACACTTGTCTGGAAGAACGTTTGAATGCTGTACAGAAACTATACAAAATTCTGCTTACCTAAAAGAATAAAAAAGGAAATACCATTAGGCAAAGGTTTTAATTACATTCTGATAGTCTTCTCTCCGAACTCTTGAATCTATAATTTTCCATGACCACAATTTTCTTTAGCAGAATATATATGTTTATATATATAGTCCAAGTATTTATCAGATGTTTAGAATTACATGACATTTTCATCACTTATGCATTTAAAAAAAGAGGGTGTGAACAACTTTTGGTGGTAAATGTAGACCATCTAAACTCTAAATTATTACAACCTAAAAACTATCCTCAATGTGAAGTCCAAGAAGGGAAATATTGCAGAAATATCACTTAAAAAGTAAATTAACAGAATTTTTTACTTTTAAATTAATAATGGGGTATCATTTCACTTCACGGAAACTTAAGTTCAAATCTGAGGAGGGCTTTCAAATGTACACAAAGTTCAACAGTAAGCACCACCAGCTTACATACTGAAGACCAGAAGAGAACTATGATTTAGGAGCTTAAACTAGAATCCAAGCATCCTGAGAATGAAGAAAGACAAGAGGGCCGGGCACAGTGGCTCCACGCCTGCAATCCCAGCACTTTGGGAGGCCGAGGTGGGCAGATCACGAGGTCAGGAGTTCAAGACCAGCCTGGCCAGCATGGTGAAACCTCATCTCTAATAAAAATAGAAAAAATTAGCAGTGCATGGTGGTGCACACCTGTAATCTTAGCTACTTGGGAGGCTGAAGCAGGAGAATTGCCAGAACCTGGCAGGTGGAGGTTGCAGTGAGCCATTGCGTGACTGCTCTAGCCTGGGTGATGTACGACTCTGTCTCAACAAAACAAAAAGAAAGAAAGAAAAGAAAGAGAAAAGAAAAGAAGGAAGGGAGGGAGGGAGGGAGGGAGGGAGGGAAAGAGGGAGGAAGGTCCTTTCACTTAAAAAAAATTATCTTTCAAATATTTGCTTGCTTCTCTCAACTCTGACATTTAAACATGGTGATAAAGATATTGAACTAATTTAAGTTCACAAAATAAACTATATTTATAGATATTTCTAGGCTTCAAAATATACTATGAAATTGAATGTATCTTAAGATGATTTACTAAAACGATGTTGGTATCTGAATCTTCCCAACACTCTCTCACAAACAAGGTTTTAGCCAAGTCTCCAAGTTCTCTTTTCACTTCCCTCAGTCTCTGGGGGCTAGATACAGAACCACAGAATAAAGTAGATACTGGCTTTATTGCTAAAGCCAGTAACATAAAGAGCTACCGGCATTTTTACTCAATGTTGTGCTATAAAAGTGTTGGGTTCCCAGAATGAATGCTGAAATGGTCTTATTCTTATCTATTCTATTGGTATTAGGCCACTCTACTGACTACTTTTATACATACATACATATATATGGATACACATATGTGTGTGTATTTGTGTGTATAGCTCATCTTCTTTCCTTAAAGTGAAGAAGTACTCTAAATCCAACACTTCTCCAACAGTTATTCTCCTTCTTGGTTCCAAAAGATGCATCAGATCATCACAAACTTGTGAGCTTGAAGCACCAAAGATTCTCCAAATCTCTCAGCCCACCCATAGGTTGTCAATGAAAACAAGGTGAAATATGATGGGTTAAAAAAATATTTTCAATATGTCACACTGGAAATTATAGATAAGAAGAATGCTGTGAACATTAATAAATCCCTCACTCTAGATAAAGTGAATTCAAAGTACTTGTTGAACTGTATTAGTCTAGGAATATATTTGTAACTTGCTTGAAACAGGAATACTCCCTATAACAGAAGAGTATGTTAACATATGAGGTCTTTCGTTTTCCTTTGTTTCATTCACATATTCTGCCACTTTTTCTTGTACAAGCACACACTGTCTAACACATTCAAAAACTTCCGATTGCCACATTTATACCCATTAATCAATGATTACCCTAAAGTGCCTTCCCAATGCCAAATAGTTTAACTTTTAACAACTCTACAGAAATCCTACCTGCCAGTCTAAAGTTCAACTTCTGCAGTAGCACCATATTTATATCATAATGTTCCTAAAATTTATTCAGTATTTTACCGTGCTATCCCCATTTTAATCTTGTATAAGTAAAAATAACAAAAGCAGCAAAGGATTGATGCTAATAAGAACTATAGGCCTCAAATCTTATACAATTAAGACAATGATAAACTCATTCCTTCAACAAATACTATTTGAGCACCTTCTGTATACCAAGTATTAGTCTAGGTGCCAAAAAATACAAGAGAGAACATACAGCCTATACTTCAGCAGATGTAAGCTGAATGTGCTTGGGGATGGATGAGAGGGAATCATTAGGTAAGCTAAAAGCAGAAAGGTTCAGCCTCAGCTGGATACTTACTGGATTTAGCCCAATAATTCAAGTGTTTATAGAGGAAAACAGAACCAAAGAATATGCTAGAAACATGTCATTGAAGACTATGCCTACAAGGTCAACTATAAACAAAGACTTTAAACTACTTTTAGTTCTCTGGGTATTCTCCACTTGCTACTCCTAAATGAAATATAAAGTCTACTGTCTGCTTTTTATACATTTAACTTCAGCACATTTTTTGTTTTGTTTTGTTTTGTTTTAAGGAGTGGGGAGTTTAACAGCAAAGAAAGAAGGGCAAAGAAAAAAAGCAGCAGCTCCCCTATACAGAGACAGAGGGAGAGGGGCTCCAAAGCCAAGAGACAGAACACCACCTGCCACAGATACTAACCAGGTATATATGCAGAGGCTGGAGGAGGCAATGCCTGATTTGCATAGGGCTCAGGGGGTGGGTTTGACTAGGCATGTCATTCAAGTAGCAGGCGGAAAAAGCTGGCCCGCCCACCCTAGCTTTTAATATGCAAATACAGGGTGCCATGATGCTCTCCACATGCAAGGATATGTGTGGGCAGCCATGTTGCCAGGAACATGTGGGACAAGGGCAAGAAGGCCGTGGGAATTGCCATGTCGGGTGGACCCAGTTTCTAACGGCTAGCATTTACATATTATAGGTTGCTGGCCTGGCTCTAAGAGCCAGGGCTTTACAAGAAACTTTTCCAGAGATGCTTTAAAAAATGAAAATTTCCCAAGGACCCCTTTTCCTCTCTATATGCCTAAAATAATATCTTAATAACTCCGACAACATTCCCCACTGTAGAGATGCCACAATAACTGCTCTTAGGCGGTTTTGGGCCAAGACTCTTTCTGGCTACTTCCAGACAAGTGTATTTTTAAGAAAGCACTGCATGTGAAAACAGGGGAACACCTGTATGTAATTTTGTATACACTGGTAGAGTTAAACCCCAGCCATATTTAATCTTTTTTCCCAACTCTTCTTTTTCACATTCTTTATGTCAGATCAGCCAGCTTGTCACATTAGAAGGCCATATCAAAAAAAGTCAAAGAACTTGGCAAATTCTAAAACAGACGGCAAGCCTTCAAGAAATTCTTTATAGAAAGGTTAAGTATACGGAACTGAGCCAGAGTGACAGAGAATGATGGAGAAAAAAAAAAATCAGACTCCATCTTTCTCTCTTTTGGAGAAAGAATCTGACAGTACATTGATTACATTAACAGCAATCAAATTGCATTTAATACTACATCTTACAAGTTGCCATTTCTACCAAGAGTTAAAATAAATTGTGAATTCTAGAGTCTGTGAATAAGCTGAAACAGTAATCCAAGAATTAACAAGATAAACTTCAGAAACAATGACTATCAGTATCTTAGGACAAACTGGATAACCAATTACAGTTGTCCCTTGGTATCCATGGGGGATTGTTTCCAGGACCCCCCAAAACTCCCAGATACCAAAATCCATAGATGTTTAAGTCCCTTATACAAAATTGTATAGTATTACATATAGCCTACACACATCTTTCCATATACTTTAATCTCTAGATTACTTATAATACCTAATAGAATATAAATGTTATGTGAATGGTTTTTATACTGTATCATTTAGGGACTAATGACAAGGAAAAAAGGCTATACATATTCAGTACAGATGAAACCATACATTTTTATCAAATATTTAAAGTCGTGGTTAGTTGACTCCATTCATGTAGAACCCACAAATATAGAGAGCTGACTGTACAACAAGAAAATTAAAAACACATTCCATGGCAAACACTTCAATATATGTCACACTATTAAAACACATACACAAATAGTCTTGAACAGGCATTTTCTTTGCAAAAGGAAAAGGTTTATTGATAAATAATACAATCTTACTCCAGAAAACAGTATCTATAGAAAATACTAAACACAAAACTGTGTATCTGTTTGAGTTTGTTGTTGTTATTTTTGAAGAGGTAGGGAGGACAGCACATGTAGATATCTGGAATGGAGATACACCAAAATCTTAACTGTGGTGGAATTTTATTTTATAATTATTTTTATTTCAGTATTTTCCAAATTGTCAAATATGTATTTACATCTTAAAAGTCCAAAACACTGTTATTAAGTAACAAAGGTATTTATTTAAAATAAATAACATAGCTAGTTTCTCCAAGATGAAGTCTTTTCATTAATATTGGTGAAAGATAACCCACTCGTTTAGAAACACCATATATCAAGAAAATGTTCACCCAAGGCCAGGCATGGTGGCTCACGCCTGTAATCCCAGCATTTTGGGAGGCTGAGGCAGGTGGATCATTTGAGGTCAGGAGTTCAAGACCAGCCTGGCCAACAAGGTGAAACCCCATCTCTACTAAAAACGTAAAAATTAGCCAGGCATGGTGGCATGCGCCTGTAATCCCAGCTACTCAGGAGGCTGAGGCAGAAGAATCGTTTGAACCCAGGAGGCGGAGATCGTAGTGGGCTGAGATCTTGCCACTGCACTCCAGCCTAGGAGACTTCGCTTAAAAAAAAAAAAAAAAAAGTTCACCCAAGAAATAAATGTGAAAAATACATACCTTGAAAGGTATGTATTAAAATTTTTAAAACAACTAGCTCAAATACATTATTCATGGGAAGGAGCTAAAATAAGAGGCACATTACCAGGAAACTTTTTAAAAATCATAAAAAGCAATTGATTTAAGGAAAACATGGACAAGATAACTTCCGATTTATGTTCCAAAATGAGGCATTTAGCTAACATACCAATTAAATATTTGTTTAGAAATGATATTTTCCACTGGGTGCGGTGGCTAACACCTGTAATGGCAACACTTTGGGAAGCCCAGGCAGGTGGATCACCTGAGGTCAGGAGTTTGAGAGCAGCCTGACCAACATGGTGAAACCCTGTCTCTACTAAAAATACAAAATTATCCAGGTATGGCGGTGCGTGCTTGTAATCCCAGCTACTTGGGAGGCTGAGGTTGGAGAATCACTTGATCCCGAGAGGTGGAGGTTGCAATAAGCCAAGATTGTGCCGTTGCACTCTAGCCTGGGCAACAAGAGTGAAACTCCATCTCGAAGAAAAAGAAAAAGAAATTTTCCCATGCAAGGAACAGGTTTTCTTTTATACAGTGTCATATCTGCAACCCCAATGCAATAAGAATAAATATCTTCCCAATGATGCCCTTGATATTTATCAAGAAATATCTCTGAATGCCTTTAACACCAGATGATAAAAAACATGCTGCTATAATGTAACACTCAAGAGTTTCTAATACTGAATAGTATCCTAAAACATACAAATATCATCAAAATCTGCTTTGAATAGAATGGTTACACTAGCTAGTAGAAACAAAATCTTAAGACTCAACCCTTTAAAAGTATCTTTTAAAAGTTTTATATAATACATCCACAAAGATGCAACAAGAACAGGTGCCTCCTTGTATTTTTTTCACTACACTTTCTGATACCTTGCCTAGTCTGCAATTCTTCAGCAGAAGCCTAGCATATCATTCTCCTTATACAGAGATCATTGACCTCAGGATACTTCTGGTTGGATTGTCCAACTATTTTGCCATAGATTACTGAAATCTACTCCAGCAGGGTCCTGTAGAAGCACAGCAAAGTGTTTGTTGCAAGTCAAATGTGTCCTAACCCTTCTGTGGGACCTCCTAATCCTTGTGTCACAGGTGTCCAAGAGAGTCATCACCCTCACTGGGATTCCCTTCTACCACTGTTGGTGCCTGGAGTTTGGGGGTTTTATAGTGAAATAAGCATCACAGTGACAGTAGTGGCAGCCATGCTGCTACTCCTGCTTCAGAAATCTTCCTTTAACGACAAACCTCTTCAGCGCTCATCCATGAGCTCTGTGAAAAAAAAAATAATAATAAATAAATAAATGCGTGGCATTGCTGCACAGTACATAATTAAGCAGTAAGAATGTTTGTCACCTGGTTCCTGAACTATCTGCCAACAGTTTGCGCCCATCAAGAGGGACTGAAATACTAACGACTAAAGGTGCTCATCACAGAACAGAAAACTTCTGGGAACTAGACAATCAGATGGCCAGTAAATGTAACTAAAATACTTCAGATTAATTAAAAGCATAATTATTTTTTAGGGCAGAGAGGAAGATGTTGGACAGCTTCTGTAAAAGGGTCAGATAAAATACAAAACGTAACTGGAATGCAAGCTATGTTATCAATAAATCCCTTTATAAAACATAACTAAAATACAAAAATCCATATTTGTGTTTTAGAATATGTAAGCAACAGGAAAGTTGTTACTGAAAACTGAATGGCTCTTCAAAGTCAAAGACTTCAATTTAAAACCCAGCTCTCTCACCCAGTCTCTTAGACACAGGATAAACAAAGGGTAATCATACAATTTATCATCCAAACCACAAGACTTTTGAGAATAAAAATGAGGGTATTAGTAATAACCTGGACAATAAGCATAAAGTAGAACTGCTCCAGGCAAAGAGAAACATAAAGTCACTTGTCTAATAAGACCAACCTGGTCATGGGCTGTTATGAGTATCAAATGAATGCTTAGCACAGTGCCTGGCATAAGCTCTCTATTTATACCGGGTTATTCCTCATTTAGAACTGATGTCTCACTCATTACCTGGAGGAGGATTTTTAAATTTTTTTAAAAAGAAATAATGTTTCATAATAAGGTTTAATGACCACTGTCATGTATTTCTCCTTCAAACAATATATTTTACCACTAATGCCCCCATAATGTAACACTTTCTAAAATGCACTCTAAAAAATTTATAATAGATGGAGATAACTTTCTTACAACGTGCAATGGAACAAATATGCTCTCTAGAAATAGAGAGCATTTATTTAATACTATATCCAAAATGGTCTGGCCAAGAATTTCCTACAGTTTTTTCCACTGCTTACCTACAATGATAAGCTCTCAAAAATAACAAACATTTCCCCTACTCTGAACTCAAGTGAATGCTATAATCCAAAAGAAGACAGTTTCATACCATTAGTTATGGAAACCTCTTGCAGCAATTCAGTTTCCTTCTGCAGCAGTACTTCCCTCTCCAAGCAGCAGGTTCTCCAGGTCTTCAAAGCTCATTTCCTTGCTGTTGAGTTCCAGTGATTCAGAAATCACACAGGTGTGTTAAATGATGGCTGCCAACATGAAATGCCAGGATTCTACCATCTGCTTCCCCACCTCTGTAGTGGAGTTCGTAAGGATCAGAAATAGCCCCCCTCATTCACAAAAACATACATATTCCTTCAGCATATTTATATTCACTACTATATGCCAGGCACACTAGCAGCAAACTTACACTCATTCACTCTCTTATCTATCAGACCATTTTGAATAAGAAGTCAGTATACACATAGATATATAAGTGCAGGGGAAAAAATAGATAAAGCCCCATCTAAAAAACAAAACACAAAACTTCAACTTCTTTCATAAGGCATGCGTTCCGACAGATAATTTCTACAGTTACAATCTAAATTTTATGTGCCTGTGCATGTTCAGTTTAGTGTAAAGCAAACTGATTACCAGGGCACAAGAACTGAAATACCCATCATGCTTTGTATCAAACTCACAGAAATCTACATTTCCATGAATTCCCATTTTGTGGCCAGAAATAAACTCAAAATTCCTGTTAATAGAATGATTTATTCATGTTTCATGATAGAGGCTAGAATAACTTGCTTTCAGCACTTTCTGCTGATAATTTATTTTTTTGCAAGCAAACATACCTGAGACATTGCCATCCACACCTATTTATGAATGCCTCTGAAATGGCTGCAAGTACTAAGAGTTTAATAGTGCAACATTTTAAAATCGGGGATAATTCAATAGATGTAGAAAAGAAGATTTCCCTATGCATTTAACAGCATTTAATCTAAACCATTTCTCCTAACAATAATCTACCAATTAATAATTGCTAGAAAAAAAACTTACTGGCATTTTCAAAGGACTACAAGTTGTTATACCCGCTCTATGTGAGCATTTGTATTTTTAATTAAGCCAGTTCTCTGCAGCAAAATATAGCCTCTGAGCAAGAAAGCACAAAACAAATAATCACCAGTGAAAACCACAGAGATCAATAAAATAATCTTAATGCAATATCTAAATGAAAGCAATATGCAACTATCAAGCCCATCAGAGAAACAGGTATCGTTATAGGCACTTTTTTAAATCACATGGAACAATCTACTAGGGCAAAGTAATAAGACAACTGCAAAAATAGTCTCCCTTCTGAGCATAAGCAATTCACTACCATGGTTTGGTAGAAAGGCAACTTATACAGTTGTATTTTTCTATGACAAGAAAAATAAGCTGTGAGAGTGCCCTACCTACGCAGATATACCGGAATTGATTTTCTACATTCAGTTCTATGTCATTACAAATACTAATTTTGTCTTTAGAAATATGCTCCAAATTTTTGTAATGTATTTATACAACAGTGAAATTAGAGCTCAAAAAGGTTACCCAAATTGCTACACTATAGTATACTTACTGCCTCTTTAATTTCACAGGAGAAAACATGTATCTGAAACTCTTCTGAACCATGGGAACTCTCTGTAAATGCAAAGCAATTGCTCTCTGTTGTTCCGTCATGTCCACGTGCACAGAATAAAACCTTATAGATTGGAAAAGATGCTATCTCCACATTGCTGGATTGGTCTATAATTCTGTAGAACAGTAATGAAAAGTTAGATAAAATATTAACTATCAAAGAACAAAGACATATTTCCAGTTAGGTTTAAAAAAAAGAAAAAAAAAGAACAAATAGTTAAATAGTTTTACTATGACAATATATGATATATAAACATAACTATCTTTTTTCCCCTTTCTTTTTTTTTTTCTTTTTTTTTTTTGAAACACAGTTTCGCTCTTTCCCCCAGGCTGGAGTGAAGTGGCCCAATCTTGGCTCATTGCAACCTCCACCTCCCGAGTTTGAGCGATTCTCCCGCTTCAGCCTCCCAAGTACCGGGATTACAGGTGCCCGCCATCACACTGGGCTAATTTTTGTATTTTTTGTAGAGATGGAGTTTTGCCATGTTGGCCAGGCTGGTCTTGAACTTCCGACCACAGGTGATCCACCTTGCCTTGGCCTCCCAAAGTGCTAGGATTATAGGCATGAGCTACTGCACCCAGCCAAACAAAAGTATCTTAAAAATCACAAAAATAAACTGGAACTAACAATGCAAGAGAGAACAAATCATCTTCATTTTCATAACACACACACACACACACACATGCAAACACACAAACACATACACACAAATTCTTTATTATCTTCTGACAATTTCTTCATTCTTGTGTTTCCTATGATCCAACTCATTTACTCCAAAGCTAAGTATACATGCCTGGTAACAACTGTATCACCCATCCCTAAAATCTAGTCTTTTTCGGTTATGACAAAATGAATGCCAGTCTAGAACAGTATAGACTATCCCTGAAGAGCCCACTTCTATTCAGAGAAGCACCTATTAGTTTATCTAAGCCCCAGTTCATTGTTCAACTGAGGCCCTTTCTACCACAGAAAAGGTCAGGTGGTTCCAAAGATGAATTCAACAACAGAATACAACAGCTGAAAGGAGTCTGTGGGATTTGGAAGCAAATAATTATCTGACTTTCCCTACACAAATCCTAAGTCCTGGCTGGGCACAGTGGCTCATGCCTGTAATCCCAGCACTTTAGGAGGTCGAGATGGGTGGATCACTTGAGGTCTGGAGGTCGAGACCAGTCTGACCAACATGGCGAAATCCCATCTCTACTAATAAATACAAAAATCAGCCGGGCATGGTGACAGGCACCTGTATTCCCAGCTATTCAGGAGGCTGAGGCATGAGAATCACTTGAACCCACGAGGCATAGGTTTCAGTGTGCCGAGATCATGCCACTGTACTCCAGTCTGGGGCGACAGAGAGAAACTGTGTCTCAAAAACAAAAACAAAACAAAAAACAATCCTAAGTCCTGGATTGATCTACACATTGAAGACCCCTTGAAGATCTCAAATTAAGAAACTGAGGGGTAAGGGGACAACCCCAGGAATAAAGAGGCAAGTCAAAACATTAAATCTCTGTCAAGGTGTGTCTGGCAAATTGAAGCTAAACAGATAACATAGAAGACATTTTGAAAACAATTTTTCTTTAAAAAGACATCTTGACATTTTTAGATGCCAACATATAAACAATATACATGCAAAACCCCTTCCTGAAAAATTCAAAGCATTTTTACCAAAATTTTCTAAATTTATATTGCTATTATTTTGGTACTCGGAACTTACCTAAGTTTTCCCACATTTTAAACTTTAGAGAATGAGGCAAATCAGACAGGGTTTTAAAAAGATTAAAGCAACTTTCAGAGAATATTTCAGGCTCAAGGCAAATTCAACCTCATCTCTTTGACCTGGTCTGCTTATTTGTTCATTCAACAAATATTTGCTAAAATCTTGCAATGAATCACTTACTTCCCTAGCCACTGAAGCTACAGCAGGGAAAAATACAAAGAAGCTATTCTCACAAGCTTATAATCTAGTGAGGAAGATACCCAATAAACTAATAAGCAAATAAATATAATATTTATTCAAAGAAAAGTGCTATTAAAAAAAAACAGCCCAGTATGAAGAAAGAGAGTTACATGATACAACAAGGAAGTCTTCTTACGATAAAATGTTTACTAAGATGAAACAAAAAACATTGGAAAATCAGGGAAAGATTTACTTAGGGAGAATAAAGATAATATGCCAAGGTCCTGGGGTGGGAAGTGCGACTGATAAGTCCTGTGAGAATGAATACAGAGGCTAGGATAACCGGAATGTAATGAATGAAGAGAGAGAAAGGGAGAGGAAAGTGGTACTAATATTGGAAGTAAACAAATTATCTTCATATTCTTGCATATCTTACACACACACACACACACACACAAATCTGCATCTTCTTTTGATAAATGAAGAGAGAGAAGGGAGGAGGGAGATAGAAGGACAGAGAGAGAGAAGAGAGTCCTCTTGAATAAGATTAGTATCCTTATAAAAGAAACCCCTCTTACACTCTCTTCTACCATGAGAGAACACATGAACCAGGAAGCAGGCCCTCACCAGACACCAAACATGCTGGAGCTTTGATCTAGGAACTCCCAACCACAAGAACTATGAAAAATAATTATCTGTTGTATGTAAACCACCAGTCTATGGCAGTTTGTTACAGCAGCACAAACAGGCTAAGAAGAAAGGAAGGAAGGAGGAGGAAGGGAAGAACAAGTTGGAGCAATAGGTCAACAGTGGCTAACCATGATAAGGATTTCAAATATAACCACAAGTGTGACTGAGGCAAAGACTGAATGTAGGAGAATAACATTATCTGACTTACTTTTTTTTTTTTTAATTGAGATGGGATCTCTGTCACCCAGGCTGGAGTGCAGTGGCGTGATCTCCACTCACTGCAACCTCCATCTCCGGGGTTTGAGCGAATTCTCCTGCCTCAGCCTCCTAAGTAGCTGGGATTACAGGCATGTGCCACCACACCTGGTGAATTTTTGTATTATTTTGCCCAGGCTGGTCTCGAACTCCTGACCTCAAGTGATTCATCCGCCTCAGCCTCCCAAAGTGCTGGGATTACAGGTATGAGCCACCACACTCGGCCCTGAGTTACATTTAAAGAAACTAAAGGTTCAGCTGATGTAATGTATGATTCCTAATTAAGCATAAGAGGAAAAAGTCATTTTGCTTCTTTCCAGTCTAATGTAAGTAACTTAAAATCTATGGCTCACTCCTGTTTCTTTCAACCATTATTACTTGACAAGCTGAAGGCAGATTTTTATGCTTATTCAGGATAGAGAAATGCACATTACAAGAATTTTTACAGTTTTATTTCTATTTATAATATTCTAAGCGTAATTGTTGATATGGGTTTGGATCTGCAGCCCCATCCAAATCTCATGTCAAATTGTAATCTCCAATGTTGGAGGTGGTGCCTGGTGAAAGGTGATTGGATCATGGGGGCAGTTTCTTATGAATGGTTTAGCACCATTCCCTCAGTGCTGTTCTCATGATAGTTGAGTTCTCATGAAACCTGGTTGTTTAAAAGTGTGTGGCACCTCCCCCTTCTCTCTCTTGCTCCTGCTCCTGCCAAGTAAAACGATTCTGCTTCGCCTTGACTACTGCCATGATTGTAAGTTTCCTGAGGCCTCCCCTCCTGAAACCTCCCCCTGAGAAGCTGAGCAGATGGCCAGCATCATGTTTCCTATACAGTCTGCAGAACCAGAGCCAGTTAAACCTCTTCTCTTTATCAATTATCCAATCTCAGATATTTCTTTATTGCAGTGCAAGAATAGACATTAATACAATTGTTCAAATGCCCCCTTTCAAACAGTGAACACAGTCTAAGCCTAAACATGTTTACTTTGCATGTCTACAGTGAGTTCACAGCAAGTCCTACACCTGATGATGCTATAACATCTTTGCCACCACCTAAAAGACTTAATACGTGTCTACAGAAAAAAAAAAAATTAGAGCTTACCTCACAGAACCTTCTGGAACATTTGGTACATACAGGGTAACAGGAAAGGGGTACTGACTGGAAGATTTCATGGTTGCCATTGCCCGTAAAGCCTCTACTTCATTACGTGGGGAAGAAACCTTCATACATCCTAAGTAGGTCAGTTTATTAAATAAAACACTATCTTCTTCAGGTAGTCCACCTGGAGAAGATGGTCTGGGTGTACAAATTTCTGAAGAAACAAAAAGAGAAACACTCAAAAGTCAATGCAAAACTCCACCATCATTATAATCTTGCCAATGCCCAAAAAGAAATGAAATATTTCAAATAAAACCTAGGTCTCTGTATTTTCATTTCTTTTATATTTTAACATTTTAGGATTTAAAATCTAGGATTCTAGGATTTTATAATCCTAAATCTTATGTCAGAGTTCCAGAGTCAGCCATTTCATACTTTCAAATCTCTCAAAATATTATCTTACTTAGCTGTAAGTTCTTCAGATGAGAGAAAAAATTTAAGCTTTATATTTAAAAAAATCAAAAATATAGACTACAAGTATGTAAAAGAAAACAGAACCTCTGGTCTCCAAACTCACTATGCCAAAGCAAAAGACAAGCTTGGGAACCGAGTCACGCAATACTGCCTTCTTTTTGTTCCCAGATAGCTGTAAATTCACAACCCTGTGTCACAGCCTCATCCATATGCCAGGTTTCCACAACGATAGAAGGGCACATCTCTCCCCAGATGGCTTCCCTCACAGATGACTCACAAGGAAATTCCTTGTGAGCCCCTAAATCTTTTAAGATGTGTATCCTCCCTATAAACTAGCTCTAAAGCTGAGTTCTGTCAAATCTCATCCTGACAATATCAATTATCAGCTTATCTTTACAGACACAGGACAAGACCAGAAATCATCCCTTCACCTACACTAAGATGAATGCATAATTGGCTTTTTCCTCTACTTCTTTTCACATGTAAATTGTAGATTTATTGAGGCTAGTCAAAGCCTCACAAGAAAGCAACCATTTGCCTTACCGCCTACCTTTCCCTCTTTTTTAACTTGTTCTTGCACTTTCCCCTCTAAACGCTGAAGTTCCCAAAACCCCTCTAGAAAAGCACAGGTCACAGTTACTCCTGTGGCCTATGTTTTTCCCAGGCACATACTAAACCCTTGACTAAGTAAACCTCTACGGATTGAGACCTGCCACTTTTTGGTTAACAAGTGATATAGAACAATAAGGAGAAAAAAACTACACTAAAGATAGTGTGAATCAGCCCCAAAATAATGAGGACTAAACAAAAGTAAATCAGTTAAAAGTTTCTCTTGACTGTAAAGATCCTTCACTGCACCACATTTATTAAGCAGCCTAACTTCCTAAGCAAAAAAAAAGCAACGTTAAAATGTTACATCTCATACCAACAACAAATGTCAAGCTCCTTACTTCCCTCACTCCTGGTTTGCTGGCTTCTATGAACTATGTAAGTGTTCCAGTGGAATTATTTTTCTCAAAATAATTATTTTTGGAGAATGAATCTATGATTGCTTCAACCAATTCCATCCCCATCATAATGAAATTCTTTTTAAAAAAAACTGTTCATTTTATTCTAAGAACAGCAGGCAGCCAAGGTCCAATTGTGGTTAGAGAGCATCCATCTGCGTGTACCAGGTAGTATAACATTCTCCCTTCATGCCCCTATCCAAAATCCACATTCTGCTTGGCTTCCCCTTTGTTACCTACATTCATGCTGCACAAAATTAAGCATACATGTATCACTTGAACCAGGTCCTTGCAGAATTTTCAGACTGCCATTACCAGGATTCCTCTTGTAGGATAGGAATTTAATAAATAATTCACAGAAGCCATTTCAAATTCCCCCACTGCAGCTCCTAAATATTATACTAAAATATGCAACTTCACCACTGACTTTTTTGTTAAGAAACTAAAGCCATTCAAAATGAACTACTTCATCTACCAAGTTCTTCAACCACTGAAACATGTTTTTCTCCCTGTTTCAGTCAGTTCAATATAATGTATTTCAAAAGGGATAAATAAAAACCTACAAATACATTTTAATATGTTTAAATTATTTTGTATTAGATTATTATATACATGTATGTTATTACATGCTTTTCTTAATGTAACAAGCACTTATGCAGCAACAATAAGACTAATGAGCCCGGGTGATTAAGTAGTTCAGGTGGTCTAACATAGTGTAACTAGAGTCTTAAAAAAATAAAAAACATAAGATGAATGGGAACTAGGGAGAAACAATAAAAATAATATTAAAAAAAGAGAAAAGAGGAGGCCAAAAAGAAGTTGTTTGAAGAGGTATTTTACAAATCTGTGTAAACCAAGATTCATGACTCTATAAATCCCAAATATAAAACAGTACAGAAACTGAACCAAAAATAACAAATGATAGAATTGGCAGATAAGGCCTATAAAACGACTATTATAAATATGATCAAGGATTTAAAGATAAACATCTAACAAAAGAAGAAAAATGAAAGACATAAAAAAGAACCAAAAGAAATTCTAGAGCTGAAAAAATATAAGATCTGAAGTAAAATATTCCCCAGGTGGATATAACAGCAGTTTCTAAATTGCAGAAGAAGAATGTTAAAGGAAGTTCCTTGGGCTACAGGAAAATGATACAGAGAAAACTGAAGAGCACAAGAAGTTAAATATGAGAAAAAGACCTATTCCTTGCTCTTTAATTTCTTCAAAATATAACAGACTATTTAAAGCCAAAATGAAAAACACTGAGGAGGTGGAGGTTGCAGTGAGCTGAGATCCTGCCATTGTACTCCAACCTATGCAAGTATTTTGTAGAATTTGTAACATATGTATTAGTGAAATGAATGAGAGCAGAAGCATAAAATCTTACAGTGTACATGAAGTGTTATGATAGTATTAGAATGTACATGAGTTAAAGAGTTGGGTTATAAACTCCAGAGCAACTACTAAAATAATAAAACAAAATTATATAGCTAATGTGCCAATGATGGAGATAAAATAGAACATTAAAAATAATCTAGAAGGCAGGAAAGGAGGGGGAAAAACAAAAACAGAAGAGACAAAGAGAAAACAAACAGCAAGACAGTAAGTACACTTAGATCCAAATATATTAAAAATTACATCAAAAGTAAATGGTCAGCTGAGAAAGAGATTCGTGTAGAAACAAAACAATTACCAACAAATAATGGGTGAAAACTTCCCAAATTTGGTTAAAGATATAAAGTTACAGATTCAAGAATCTCAGTGATCCAAAAAAAAAAAAGATAAACTCAAAGAAAACCACACACAGATAATCAAACTGCTGAAAAGAAAACGATGAAATAAAAGTACTGAAAGCAAAGAAAAATAATACATTACAAATAGGAAAACACTGATTAAAATCACTTCAGATTCCTTGTCAGAAACAATGGAGATGAGAAGACACTGGAAAAGCATTTTTAAAGTGCTCAAAGAAATATATGTATGGCTGTTGAAAGCAAAATATATTAGACTGGTAGGTTTTTCAATGTATGTAAATGTAATACATATGTCAATATCAGGAACGAGAGGATATTAACACATATCCTGCAGACATTAAAAGGATAATAAGAAAATATTACTCTGTAACAGAGAAACAACTCTTTCCCCATACTTAGGTGAAATTGACCAATTCCTTGAAAGATGAAAACACCAAAGTACACTCAAGAAGAAACAGATAACCTGAATGGTCTTTTGCAGTTAGATTTAAATTTTTTTTTTTTGAGATGGAGTCTCACTCTCTTGCCCAGGCTGGAGTGCAATGGTGTGATCTCAGCTCACTGCAACCTCCGCCTCCTGGATTCAAACGATTATCCTGCCTCAGCCTCCCGAGTAGCTGGGATTACAGGCATGCAGGCACCACCGTGCCTGGCTAATTTTTGTATTTTAGTAGATACGGGGGTCTCACCATGTTGGCCAGGCTGGTCTTGAACTCCTGACCTCAAGTAATCCACCCACCTTGGCCTCCCAAAGTGCTGGTGTTACAGGTGTGAGCCACCACACCCAGTACAAACTTAAATTTTTCTATAATGATATGCATCTATCTTTTCCTTTTCTGATTTGGCTTTTCCTACCCTGACAATCACAAAAATATACTCCATTTTTCCTTCTTACAGGCTTATTTTTCACATTTAAATATTTGATTCACTAAAAATAATTTTTATGTACAACTAAGGAAATTAATTTTATTTTATTCCACTCAAAGATGCAATTGTCCCAACACCATTTACTGCATAGTTACCATTTCCTCCAGTGATATGTGAAGCGGATACTGTCATGTACTGAAATCCTTTATATACATAGGTTTGTTTCTGGTACCCTGTTCTAGTGATTTACTTCTATAACAAGCCAATACCACATTGGTTTAATCACTGTAACTCTGTAGTCTATCTTAATACATAACATTCTTTTTAAACATTTTCTTCCTGTGTACCTCTACTTGTCCAGATATATTTCAGAATTAGTTTATAAAAATAACTGAAAATTTGAAATTCCCACCCAAGTTACAGGCTAATTTAGAGATAACTTACATCTTTTCAAGGTTGACTCCTAGCAATCAATATGGCATCTCTCCCCATTCATTCAGGTGTTCATTTCCTTCAATAATATTTTATAATTTTCTTTATTAAAATTTTACATAAATTTTAGTTTCTTCCTTGATACCTGTTATTTTTGTTGATATTATGAATGGCATTTTTATTTTCTACTGTTGCTGCTAACCTTCCTAAAAGTCGTTAAATCTTTTTTTTTTTTTGAGATGGAGTCTCACTCCGTTGCCCAGGTTGGAGTGCAGTGGCATGATCTCAGTTCACTGCAACCTGCACTTGTTGGGTTCAAGTGATTTTCCTGTCTTAGCCTCCTGAGCAGCTGGGATTTCAGGCGTTCACCACCACGCCCTGCTAATTTTTTTTTTTTTTTTTTTAAGACAGAGTATCACTGTCACCCAGGCTGGAGTGCAATGGTGCAGTCTCTGCTCACTGCAACCTCCACCTCCCAGGTTCAAGAGATTCTTCCACCTCAGCTTCCCCAGTAGCTGGGACTACAGGCACATGCCACCACACCCAGTTAATTTTTGTATTTTTAGTAGAGACGGGGTTTCACTATATTGGTCAGACTGGTCTTTAACTCCTGATCTCATGATCTGCCCACCTTGGCCTCCCAAAGTGCTGGGATTACAGGCCTGAGCCACCCCGCCCAGCCATTTTTGTATTTTGAACAGAGACGGGGTTTTGCCATGTTGACCAGACTGGTCTCAAACTCCTGACCTCAAGTGATCTGCCCACCTTACCCTCCCAAAGTGCTGGGATTACAGGCGTGAGCCACCATGCCTGGCAAAAAGTCTTTAAATCTAACAGCTGATCCATTCCCTTTCTTAAATACTTTACCAACCATGAGAATTTTTTCACTTTTTTTCTAATGACACTTCATTTCTTTTTCCTGTCATCTTGCATTGGCTAGATTCCTTAGTACAATGTCAAAGAGCTATGGTGATAACAATCATGCCCTAACTGTTCCTGTTTCAATATATCTTGATGGTAATGGATTTTAAATTTCAGCATAAAACAGAAGACTTTGATAGATATTTGGTTAAGCAAGTTTCCTTCTAAGTTTTCCAAGAACTTTACATGTGCATATACATAAAATGGATTTTAAATTGTATCCATTGCTTGTTCTTTATCTATTGATACTTTTTCGCTCTTCACCACTTTATGTGGTAAACCACAGTGAAAGATTTTTCTAATGCTTTATCATCCTTGCCATGGAAAGCATTGTGATTACATTCCCTACACAAATGCATCATAGCCCTATTGTGTAACAGTTTGGCTACACCTATACTTACCCTGTACCAAGGTTCATTTGGTTCAGAAATGAATCACGAGTTCCCTAAGCCAATTAGGATAATCCCATCCCCTCTGTCACAGTGACTTATTTAGAGGTTTGAATGTAACCCAGGCCTACGGCTACCAATTCATGTCATTTCCCTCACCGCTAGAAAATGGTTTCACTGGTCCAATCAGAGTGAAACTCAGAACTTTTATCTAATCAGTAAAATAGGCCAGGGATGGGTACAGTGGCTTGCACCGATAATCCCAACACTTTGGGAGGCTGAGGTGGGCAGATCGCCTGAAGCCAGGAGTTCAAGAACAGCCTGGTCAACATGGCAAAACCCCACCACTGCAAAAAAAAAAAAAAAAAAAAATTAGCTAGGCATGGTGGTACATGCCTGCCATCCCAGCTACTTAGGAGGCTGAACGGCATCACAGCACTTCAGCTAGGATGACAGAATGAGACCCTGACACCAAAGAAATTTTAAAAATCAGTAAAAGAATGAAGACTTTCTGTTTGCCACCAGGCATAAACAGGCCACCTTACCTACTAGTTTCCCTTACCTACCAGTTCCTGCTGGTAGCTACTTTGTAACCAGCTAAGGAGAAAGGTAACATAGAGATCACAGCTGAGGAGTTTACCAAAAAACACCATCAGAGCCTAGATCAAACCATACCTGTGGTGTTTAAGCCAGCTGAAGTTGGAGCTGGTTTTGGTTTTATTTATTTTTGCACCCAAAAGCATCTTGACTTATAAGCTAGTATTCAAAGTACAAGTCCTAATTATTCATAGATATATGTATTATTTAATTGATATATTTTACTTAGAGTTTTACTAAATATAACTTTAAATAAGTCTAGTGAAACTGAGTAAGAAGGCACATCATATGAAAGACTATCTCCATTACACTATTCTGTGATGCCCAAGTGTTTACTCACTTGTTCAATAAGTATCTTGTTAATGACCTACCATGCATGAAGTACTGAGTGTAAAATGAGGACCCAGACATAGTCTTTATTCCCAAAGAACATTAAGACCTGGTTTTTATAGGCAGAGATATAGGTAAAAACATAAGACCACCGAAGTGGAAACTCTCAACGAGAACTCAAAGCTTGAAAAAAGCTAATAATTTTTTCTGATTTTCACCTTAAAATTTTCACCACTACTTCATCCCATTTCTTCAATAGTTTCTAAGAATACAATACAGTACCTGTGTTAGACGGATCCAAAATTAACTGAAGAGATGGCTTATTTGTTTGGCTGGCTGGAATATCTCCAAATGAATGGTCTGAAATCTCACTGGAACTTTGACAATCAACAAGAAGACCGCTTTGCCTTTTCTCGGAATCTCTCAAAATCTCTTCCATGGCTTTTTCCAATTGTTCATCACCATTAGAAACTATCTACAGACAGAGCAAGATAATTCTATTTCAATTCTATTACAGTTTTGAAGCTACATTTTATGAAAATATTTCATTTCTAGAAGAAATTAAAACAATCTAAATATTTAAATACGGTTACTAAAACACTAAGAAGTTGTTTCACATATATAATACATTAAAATCCGGATTATAAAACTAAATTAGAGGAAGATTATTAGTTTCACAAAAGGATTCTTTATAAAACACTTAAGGCAGTTTCCAACTACATTTTATATAAGATCCTATTTACAGAGATATATTTATTTTTTTTCCCCTTTCTTTTTAAAGACAGAGTCTCGCTCTGTCACCCAGGCTGGAATGCAGTGGTGCAATCTCAGTTCACTGCAAACTTCACCTCCTGGGTTCCAGCGATTCTCATGCATCAGCCTCTCAAGTAGATGGGACTACAGGTGTGCAGGACCACACTCAACTAATTTTTGTATTTTTTGTAGAGACGGGATTTCACCACATTGGCCAGGCTGGTCTTGAACTCCTTACCTCAAGCAATCCGCCCACCTTGGCCTCCCAAAGTGCTGGGAGTACAGGCTATGAGCCACTATGCCTGGCCCTTCTTTTTCTTTTTCTTTTTTAGGAACACATCCTAAAAATCAGATAACCTTACATTTACATGTCTAAAGGAAAAAATAGGTAAATTTAAACAGGGTCTATTAGGAATATCATTTAAAAGGTTGTATTTCTTGTAAGCATAGCATAACCATATTTCTATTTCTTTACCAATTGTTTGCTAGCCCCCAAGATGAATACTGCTAATTTCCTTACACTTAAGTTGACTGACAGTTTTCTCAAAGGCAGGTGAGACCCAAAGCCTAAGCAAATAAACGATGTCTCAAACACAATGCTAAAATACAGGTACCTAAAAATAAAGTCATTGATTAGTTAAATAAAATTATAAAACAATATATTCTCAACATAAGCATTTAGTAATCTCATTTTCAGAATATATTTTATTAGACTGATATACTAATACACCTTTGATGCCATAGTTAACACGAAATAAAAGTCATAAATAATACACAGCACTTTTAACTACTTTTCCTATTCCTGTTTCTAGAGGATAGTTATACCATTTTCAAGCCTATATAACTGAGTTTGCTTGCTTCCTTTTCTTTGACTTAGAAAGTGTAATAACACAAAAGTGAAAAAGAAAAGGGACCATATCTAAATAAAAACTGCTAAAAATATGAGATACGCTTTAAAAACACTCAGACAAGTCGACTGTTAAATCACACAATGGAACATAACCAGCTGATTTAAAACATAAAAATCATAAAGAAAAAAAAGTCTCTCAAATGAAAGCAAAACATTTCATTAACTTCTGAAACCCAGCAGAAAGAGAACCAAAAACATCCAGATAAAGTAACGTAAATTTTAACCATTATGTCTAATTCAGCAAAAAATCCTTTCTCTTCTTTTTCCTCTTTTATTCTTCCCCCTAAAATTCCAAATTAAAAGGTAAATAACCAAAAGCAAGAATTTTTTAAAATATACAAACCAAATAATTAGGGTCTGGATAAATCAAACGATTTTATTCTGAAAGCCAGCACTTGAGAAAAACTTTCGGATTTCACACATCTCCTGAGATAAGTTTCAAATATATATATACTTTTTTAGTTAAAAATTATACCATATGTAGAAAAGAAAAAAATACCTTCAGTTGAGGTTTTTCTTCATGTTTTGTAGAATTATCATCTGCATACTGAGGAACCAAAACAAATTCTTCACTGTTCATTGTAGCCACAGAATCAGATGATCCACTAACCTTCTGTAATGAAGCTCTGACTTCCATTTCAGTTCTGCAAACTTATCTTCCCACATCCACCTGGAAAAACGAAAGGGATTTAAAAAAAAAAAAAAAAAAACCTACTGATTATAAACATGAACTAACTAAAAACATGAACTAATAAAGCTTTAAAAATGGTTCATGTGACGAATCCTACTGGCTAGATAATTATCTCAAAGTTAGGAAAGCTACCTTCTTGGACTGATCCACTTAATGGAAATGTACTTGCTCTTCATCCTAAGTTTCCAGACTAATAGAGTCATATTGTTACCTAAAAATTTACACAACCAGTTCATATCTCAACCAGATTTATCACTGTTTACTTGACACACACTCTCTCATTTCTCTCAGAAATACTGTTTTCTTTTTAATAGAGGAAATAATTAAACGATACTAGAAATACCTACAAATGCACACACAGACACAAAACCATATTCACTGACACTGCTATATTAACTAAATCTAAATGCTTAAAAAAAAAAACTTATCTCCTCAAGACCAAATATTGTACCTGCAAATATTTTTTCTGAGTAACTAAAGTTGACTAATACAGAATTCAACATCCTAAGACATATAGCTTCTCTTTTCTGACACATTATCACTTATTAACACCAAAAAGAAAAAGAAAAAGCTTCTATATTGCATTCACATAGGAAATAATGTTTCAGTAATCAAAGACAGTGTATAATTCTGTTTTCTCGATAGATCTCTACAGCATAGAAAGAACACTATCATATCCAGAAGTTCATGTACTCACACAACTAAGTTCAACTGAAGACATATACTATATAACAGACACAAGTCAGCCCTGAGGTAACAAAGCGAATAAGGAAGACAAGTAGCCTGCACTGCTGGGGCTTGCATACTAGTGAGAAAACAAGAAACTGAGCAAATGGTGATTCCAAGTCACTCTAAAGGCTATGCAAAAAATAAACATGTTAATGTGACAAACAGTAGCTGTGGGAAGTATAGGGACAAACTAAGGTGGTAGGAAAAAGCTCTTTGAGAGGAAAATATCTGAGCTTAAAACTGAAAGACAAAAAAGAACCTTACTATTACACAATCTGTTCAGTGACCAAATGAGTAATGTGATAGAGGGGCAAAACAAGCGGCTAGGGCTAAAGAACACAGGACCTTGTAAACCATAGTAAGTCTACTGATCCATGCCTAAAATCCTCCCAGAAATGTTATTTTTCTTTCTAATTAGGTTACCTTTTTCATTATAGCCTATAAATATAGCTGCAATATTCCATTTGGCCATTTGGTGACACTAACACCATTACTCTTGGCAATAAAAAGACTGATTCCAGCTTCAAGTTATATGTGTATCTTTTAAAAAGTAATTACGTTCCAACGTTATAAAAAATCAAAAATTTCAAGAATATCAAAATAATAACCATACTTCTGGACCGGTGTAATTCGCTAGGCATCATTTATTTCTGTTATGCATGTTAACACCCTTTCTTTTTAAAATCCTTCCAGCAACATTCACCTGTCCTCTAAAGGTTTTTTCTCACTTTGTATATTATGTTTCTAAAACTGCGGAATGTGTTACAAGCCATGTCTTTACTCTTTCAGACTGCACGATGAATCCTTAACTGCCAAAACACCACATATTCCAGATGTCTTTCTTTGGTCAATCCTTCAAGTCCTTCTCAGGTTGCTGCTCCTCTACCTGATTTCTAAATGTTGGCAATTCCCTGAGTTCAGATCCTGACCTTTTCCCTTCTCACACACTCTAAGTAATGTCTCTCATTGTCATGGATGAAAATACCATCTACAGGCTAACAGTCTTTCAAATTTCTACCCCAACTCAAATGTCTTCTTTAAATTCCTGCTCTGAAATCCACCTCTCTACTTGATATTTCCATGTGGGAGTCTTACCAGTATCTTAAATGAAACATGACCAAAATGGAATTCCTAATGTCTCCTCCAAAATCGTTTCGGGTCCCGATTTACCATTCAGTAAATAACACCACCATCTTCTACAAAGTTACTTGAACAAGAAACCTGGATATCATCTTCACCTCCACTTCTTTACTCCTCACATCAGCAAGTCATGTCAGACCCACTTCCAAAATAAGCCTCACATCTATCCAATTTTCTGTCTACCACTACTACCACTCTAGTCCAAACAATGCTCTTATCTAATATAAAAGCCTCCTAACCCATCTTCTATTTCCAGTCTTCTTCCCTCAATCTATGTCATTGTTCACAAAGCCGCCTATTTATTTATTTATTTATTTATTGGAAAATAAATTAGATTATATGAAAACTTCAGACCAAAACTTTTTCACTAAAATTTAAATAAAATTCAAACTTCTTCCCAAAACTTACAAGGCCTAATACACCCTTGCCCCATCATTTTCTCATTATAATTCCTTAATCACAGCAAGTTCCAACACAAGCAAAAACCAAGAAAAATCACTGCCAGCACATCTGACTTGAAAGAAAGATTAAAAGTGGTTCTTCAAACACAAAGAAAATTATATAGGTCAAAAATGTGGATCTAGTGATAAAAGGAAGGATTAACAATGTATTGGATGATTATACCACACGGATAAAAAAAATGACAGAAATGGCAAAAACAAACAAACAAAACAAAACAAAAAGGGAGGGAGAGAGAGGAATTGGAAATATCCTGTTATAAGGTAATGGCGCTACTTGTACATGGGTTATATGCAGTATAAAATTATTTTAAAATCGATTTCTTTTACTCCTTTATTTTTAATTTTTGTGGGTACATGTGTATATACCAATATGCTATATGAGATACTTTTATACAGGCATGAAATGCGTAATAATCACATCAGGGTAAATGGCGTATCCATCACCTCAAGCATTTATCCTTTGTGTTAGAAACAATTCAATTATTCTCTTATTTTTAAATGTCCAATTAAATTAATTTTGACCACATTCACCCTGTTGTGCTAGCAAATACTAGTTTTATTCATTCTTTCTAATTATTTTTTCATACCTATTAACCATCCCCATGTCCCTTACCCATCCCACCTTCCCACTACCCTTCTCATCTTCTGGTAATCATTGTTCTGTTCTCTATCTACATGAGTTCAATTATTCCACTTTTTGGCAATCAGAAATAAGTGAGAACGTATGAACTTTGTCTTTCTGTGCCTGGCTTATTTCACTTAACAGTGACATCTGCTTTCATCCATGTTGCTGCAAAATGACAGGATCTCCTTCCTTATGGCTGAATAGTACACAACATTTTCTTTCTTTATCTGTTCATGGACACTTATGTTGCTTCCAAATCTTGGCTGCTGTGAGTAGTGCTGCAATAAACAAGGGAGTGCAGATATCTCTTCTTCGGAGTATATACCTAGCAGTGGGATTGCTGAATCATGTGACAGCTCAATTTTTAGTTTTTAAAGGAATATCCAAACTGTTCTCCATAGTGCCTGTACTAATTCATATTCCCACCAACAGTGTACCAGGGTTTCCTTTTCTCCACATCCTCACTAGCATTTGTTAATGCCTGACTTTTGAATAAAAACCAATTTACCTGGGATGAGATGGTATCTCATTGTAGTTTTCATTTGCATTTCTCTGATGATCAATGTTGCTAAGCACCTTTTCATATGACTTTCTGCCATTTGTATATCTTCTTTTGAGAAATGTCTATTCAAAGCTATTGTCCATTTTTAAATTATATTTGATTACTATTTTTTTTTTTTTTGGAGATGGAGTTTCGCTCTTGTCACCCAGGTTGGAGTACAATGGTGCAATGTCAGCTCACTGCAACCTCCACCTCCCCAGTTCAAGCAATTCTCCTGCCTCAGCCTCCCGAGTAGCTGGGATTACAGGTGTGTGCCACCACACCAGCTAATTTTTGTATTATTAATAGAGACAGGGTTTCATTATGTTGGCCAGGCTGGTCTCGAACTCCTGACCCCAGGTGATCTACCCACCTTGGCCTCCCAAAGTGCTAGGAGTACACGCATGAGCCACTGTTCCCAATCTAAATTAGATTTTTAATTAGATTAGACTTTTTCCCTATAGAGTTGTTTGAGCTCCTTATATATTCTGGTTATTAATCCCTTGTCAGATGGGTAGTTTGAAAATATTTTCTCCCATTCTGTAGGTTGTCTCTTCACTTTGTTGAGTATTTTCTTTGTTGTGCAGATATCTTTTTAACTTGATGTGATACCATTTGTCCATTTTTGCTTTTTTTGCCTATGCTTTTAGGGTATCATTCAACAAATCTCTGCCCAGTCTAACGTCCTGGAGAGTTTCCCAATAATTTCTCTTAGTAGCTTCACAGTCTGAGGTCTTATATTGGAGTCTTCAATGTATTTTAATTTCGTTTTTGTATATGATGAAATACAGGGGTCCGGTTTCATCCTTCTGTATATGGATATTCATTTTTCCCAGCACCATTTATTGAACAGACTGTGCTTTCCCCAGTGTATGTTCTTAGCAGCTCAGTCAAAACTGAGTTCACCATAGATGTACAGATATATCTCTGGGTTCCCTATTCTGTTCCACTGGTCTATGTGTTTCTTGCTAGTACTGTTTTTTGCTCTTTTGGTTATTATAGCTATGTAGCATAATTTAAAAGCAAATAATGTGACAGATGCAGTTTTGTTCTTTTTGCTTAGGCTAGCTTTGGCTATTCTGGGTCTTTTGTAGTTTCATATAAGTTTCAGGACTGTTTTTTTTATTTCTGTGAAGAATGTCATTGGTATTTTGATATGGATTACATTTAATCTGTAGATTGCTTTGGGTAAGTATGGGCATTTTAACAATATTGGTTCTTCCAACCATGAACATGAAATATCTTTCCAATTTTGTGTCTTCTCTGATATCTTACATCCATGTTTTACGGTTTTCATTGTGGAGGTCTTTCACTTTTTTGGTTTATTCCCAGGTATTTTATCTTATTTGTAGCTACTGTAAATGGGATTACTTTCTTGGTTTCGATTTCATATTTTTCACTGTTGGCATATAGAAATGCTACTGATTTTTGTATGTTGATTTTTTATCCTGCAATTTTAATAAATCTGTTTATCATTTCTAACAGTTTTTTGGTGGAGTCTTTAGGTTTTTACAAATATAAGACCATATCATCTGCAAACAAGGATAATCTGACATTTTCCATTCCAATTTGTATGCCCTTTATTGCTTTCTCTTGTCTGATTGCTCTAGCTAGGACTTCCAATATATGCTGAAAACAAAAGCAGTGAAAGCATCCTTATTGTGTTATCAATCTCAGAGAAAAGGTTTTCAGCTTTTCCTCCTTCAGTATGATATTAGCGATGGGTCTGTCATATATGGCTTTTATTATGTTGAAGTATATTTCTTCTTTACCCAGTTTTTAAGGGTTTTTATCAAGAAGGGATGTTGAATGTTTTCAAATGCTTTTTTATCATCAACTGAAATCATCATATGGTTTTCATCCTTCATTCTGTTGATATGATGTATCACACCGACTGATACATGTCTGTTGAAGCATACTTGCATTCCTGGGATAAATCCCGCTGATTGTGATCAATTTGATCTTTCTATTGTGTTACTGTGTTTTGTTTGGAAACATTTTTTTGAGGATTTTTGCAACAATATTCATCAAAGATATTAGCCTACAGTTGTTTGTTTGTTTGTTTTTGATGTGTCTTTGGTTGGGTATGAGGGTAATACTAGCCTCTTAGAATGACTTTGAAAATATTCTCTTCTCCTCTATTTTTTAGAATAGTTTGAATAAGTCTCACTCTGTCACTCAGGCTGGAGTGCAGTGGCACAATCTCGGCTCACTGCAACCTCCACCTCCCAGGTTCAAGTGATTATCCTGCCTCAGCCTACAGAGTAGCTGGGACTACAGGCATGCACCACCATGTCTGGTTAATTTTTGTATTTTTAGTAGAAACAGGGTTTCACCATGTTGGCCAAGCTGGTCTTGAACTCCTGACCTCAGGTCATCCACCCACCTCAGCCTCCCAAAGTGCTGGGATTACAGGTGTGAGCCACCATGCCCGGCTGGAATAGTTTGAATATATTTGATTAGTTCTCTAAACATTTGGGAAAGTTCACCAGTGAAGTCATCAGGTTCCAGGCTTTTTTTGCTAGGACACTTTTCATTACAGCTTCAATCTCATTACTTATTGGTCTGTTGAGGTTTTGGATTTCTTCATGGTTCAATCTTAATACATTGTATGTGTCTAGGCATTTAGCCATTTCTTCTAGGTTCTCCCATTTATTGGCATAGAGTTGCTCATAGTAACCACTAATGATCCTTTGAATTTCTGCAATATCAACTGTAATGCCTCCTTTTTCATCTCTGATTTTATTTATTTGGATCTCTCTTTTTCTCTTAGTCTGGCTAAGGGTTTGTCAATTTTGATTAACTTTTCAAACCACCAGCTTTTAGTTTTGTTGATCTATTATATTGCTTTCTTCATGTCAAATTCATTTATTTCTGCCCTGATCTTTATTATTTCTTTTCTTCTACTAATTTTGGGTTTGGTTTGCTCTTGCTTTTCTAGTTCTTTAAGATGTACTGTTACGCTGCTTACTTGAAGTTTTTCTTCTTTTTTGATGTAGGCACTTATAGTAATAAATTTCCCTCTTAGTACTGCTTTAGCTGTATTGTATATGTTTTGCTATCTTCTGTTTCCATTATCATTTGTTCCAATTAATTTTTCAATTTCCTCCTTAATTTCTTCATTGACGCACTAGTCATTCAGGAGCATGTTGTTTAATTTCCATGTGTTTGTATAGTTTCTAAAATTCCTCTTGTTACTGATTTCTATTAGGTTGATGCAAAAGTAATTGCCTTTTTAACGACAAAGACTGCAATTCCTTTTGCATCAGCCTAATAGTTTCATTCTATTGTCGTCAGAGACAATGCTTGATATTATCTCTTTTTTTTAATGTTTTAAAACTTGTTTTGTGACCTAAGATATGGTCTATCCTTGAGAATAATCCATGTACTAAGGAAAAATATATATATTCGTCAGCCATGGGATTAAATGTTCTATAAACATCTATGAGGTCCATTTGGTCTATAAGACATATTAAGTCTGATTACTCTTTATTGATTTTTTGACAGGAAGATCTGTTCAATGGTGAAAGTGACGTGTTAAAGTTTTCAGCTGTTATTGTATTTGGGTCTATCCCTCTCTTTAGCTCTAATAATATCTGCTTTATATATCTGGGTGCTCCAGGGTTAGGTGCATATATATGTACAATCATTATATCCTCTTGCTGAACTGACCTTTCAATCATTATACAGTGATCTTCTTTGTCTCTTCTAATAGTTTTTGTCTTAAAATCTATTTTGTCTGATAGAAGTATAGCTATTCCTGCTCCTTTTTGCTTTCCATTGGCATGGAATATCTTTTTCTATCCTTTTATTTTCAGTCTATGTGTCTTTACAGGTAAAATATGTTTCATATAGGCAACACATCAGTGGGTCTTGGGTTTTTTTGTACGTTCGGTCACTACTCTGTATCTTTTCATTGGAGAGTTTAGTCCATTTACATTCACTGTTAGTGCTAATAAGGACTTACTCCTGCAACTTTGTTACTTGTTTTCTGGTTGTTTTATGGTATTTGCTTCGTTCTTTCCTTTCTGTCATCCTTTTAGTCAAGGTGATTTTCCATGATGGTATGATTTAATTTCTTGCTTTTCATTTTTTTTGTGCTTCTTGTATGTTTTTAGATTTAAAGTTACAATGAGGCTTGCAAATACTATCTTGTAACCCATTATTTTAAGCTGATAACAATACTTTGCATAAGCAAGCAAACAAGAAAGAAGAAAACTAAGAAAGACAATACACCCTAACTTCATCCCCTGCTTAATCTTTTCTTGTCTCTATTTATCTTTTTCGATTATCTATGTCTTGAAAAGTTGTTCTTTCGACTTAGGATAAGAGTAGTTTACACACCACAGTTACTCTTATCATACTCTGTCTTTTTCTGTGAATTGACTATTACCAGTGAGTTTTGTACCTTCAGGTAATTTCTTATTGCTCATTAATGTTCTTTTCTTTCTGGTTGAAGTACTCCCTTTAGCATTTCTTATAGGACAGGTCTGGTGTTCATGAAATCCCTCAGCTTTTCTTTGTCTGAGAAAGTCTTTATTTCTCCTTCATGTTTAAAGGATATTTTCACCAAACATACTATTCTAGAGGAAAAGTTTTTCCTTCAGCACTTTAAACATGTCCTGCTGCTCTCTTCTGGTATATACGGTTTCCAGTGAAAAGTCTGCTGCCAGACACAATGGAACTCTCTTGCTGCTTTTAGGATCCTTTCTTTATCCTTGACGTTTGGAAGTCTGATTATTAAACGTCTTGAGGCAGATGTCATCTTCCTTTAAATCTGCTTGGTGTTCTATAACCTTCTTGTACTTGGATATTGATATCTTTCTGTAGATTTGGTAAGTTCTCTGTTATTACCCCTTTGAATAAACTTTCTACACGTATCTTTCTCTATCTCCTCTTTAAGGCCAAGAACTCTTAAATTTGCCCTTCTGAGGCTATGTTCTAGATCCAGTAGGCATGCTTCATTGTTTTTGTTTTGTTTTGTTTTTCTTTTGTCTCCTCTGCGTATTTTTTTCTTTTTTGAGATGGAGTCTCACTCTTGTCACCCAGGCAGGAGTGCAGTGGCACGATCTCAGCTCACTACAACGTCTGCCTCATGGGTTCAAGTGATTCTCGTTACTCAGCCTCCCAAGTAGCTGGGATTACAGGCACCCGCGACCAAGGCCAACTGATATTTGTATTTTTAGTAGAGATGGGGTTTCCCCAGGTTGGCCAGGCTGGTCTCGAACACCGTACCTCAGGTGATCCACCCGCCTCAGCCTCCCAAAGTGCTGGGATTACAGGTGTGAGCCAACACGCCCGGCCTCCTCGGTGTATTTTCAAATGGCCTGTCTTGAAGTTCACAAATTCTTCCTTTGGCTTGATCAATTCTGCTATTAAAAGCCTCCAACACATTCTTCAGTGTGTCAACAGTATTTTTCAATTCCAAAATTTCTGCTTGATTCTTTTTAATTATTTAAATCTGTGTTCAATATATCTGATAGAATTCTGAATTCCTTCTCTGTGTTTTCTTGAATTTCTTTGAACTTCCTCAAAACAGCTATTTTGAATTATCTGTCTGAAAGATTATGTATCTCAGTTTCTCCAGAATTAGTCCCGGGTGCCTTATTTAGTTCCTTTGGTCAGGTCATGTTTTCCTGGATTGTATTGATGCTTATGGATGTTCATCTGTGTCTGGGCACTGAAGATTTAGGTATCTATTGTAGTCTTCTCAGTCTGGGCTTGTTTGTACCCATCCTTCTTGGGAAGGCTTTCCTAGCATTCAAAAGGACTTGGGTGTTGTGATCTAAGCCGTATCTGCATCGGGGGCACTCCATCCAAACCCAGTAACACTGTAGCTCTTGCAGACTCACAAAGGTATAGCCTTGATGGTCTTGGATAAGAGATCTGGGAGAATTCTCTTGATTACCAGGCAGAGACTCTTGTTCTCTTTACTTACTTTCTCCCAAACCAATGGAATCTCTCTCTCTGTTCTGTGCCACCTGGGGCTGAGGACAGAGTGATACAAGACCCCTATTTCACCGCCACTGAGACTGCACTGAGTCAAACCTAAAGTCAGTACAGCACGGTGTCTCACCAAAGGCCTGCTTATGTACGCATGACCTGGCTACCCCCTACAGCAGCTCAAGGCCCTGATGCTCTATAAGCAACAGGTAGCAAAGCCAGCCAGGTTTGTGTCCTTCCCCTCAGGGCAGCAAGTTCCCCTAGGCCCCAGGTGGGTCCAGAGGTGTCATGTGGGAGCCAAGGACTGGAGTTTCAAAACCTAGAGGTCTACCTAGTGTTCTACTATGGTACAGCTGGGCTGGCACTCAAACCACAAGACACAGTTCTTCCCACTCATCTCTACCGTTTCCACAGGCAGAGGAGCCTTATCCTGTGGCCACCCACAACACAGGCCCATTGGGTGTACTTCCAGGCTACTGCCAATGTTCCCTTAAGGCCTAAGGGCTCTTCAGTCAGTTTCTGGTGAATGATGGCTGACCTGGAACGCATTCCTCAGGGCAGAGGGCTCACCTCTGGTCCAGGGCAGGTCCAGAAATATCATCTAAGAGCCAAGGCCTGTAAATGGGGACCCAAAGACTCCACTTTGTGCTCTACCTCATCCCCAAGCCTCAGGCCACAGACTGATACTGGTCCCAAGCCTGCTGGAACCGGGCCACACAGCAGGAGGTAAGCAGTGCGTGAGTGAGTATTATTATTGGCTGAGCTCCACCTCACGTCCAATCAGCAGTGGCATTAGATTCTCATAGGAGTGTGAACCCTACTGTGAACTGCGCATGTGAGGGATCCAAGTTGAGTGCTCCTTATAAGAATCTAACTAATGCCTGATAATTTGAGGTACAACACTTTCATCCTGAAACCATCTCATCTCCCGCCCCCATTCGATGGACAACCATCTTCCACAAAACTGGTCCCTTGTGCCAAAAAGGTTGCGGACTGCTGTTCTACCCTACTATGGCCAAGCTGGTAAACTGAATAGCCCTATATTTTTAAAGGAAACACCAAAGATGACTTCACTGGTAAACTCCACCAAACATTTAAAGAAGAAATAACATCAATTTTTCACAATATCCTCCAGAATATAGAAGCAGAGGTAACACTTTCTAACTCATTTTGTGAGACCAGCATTGCTCTAATACCAAAACCAGATTACAAGAAAAAAAAAACTATACATCAATATCTATAATAACATTAACACAAAAATTCTTAACAAAATATTAGAAAACCATATCCAACAACGTATTAAAAGAATTATATACCAGGTACAAAAGACTGGCTCAACATTCAAAAACCAATCAATGTCATCATACATATCAATAGGCTAAAGAAAAATCATAATCATGTCAAATGAAATGCATTTGACAAAATCCAACATGCACTCATAATTAAAAAAAAAAAAAAAACTCTCAGTAAACTAGCAATTGAGGGTAATTTCCTCTGATAAAGAAATTTACAAAACATCACACTTAATAATCATGAACCAGACACTTTCCCCCTAAGATTGGAAGAAATAAAACATATACAGATTGGAGAGGAAGAAATCAAACTGTCTTTATTTACAGATTACATGATTGTCAATGTGGAAAACCTCTAAAGATTCAAAAAGAGAAAAAAGAAACCCTCAGAACTAATAAGCAAGTATAGTAAGGTTGGAGGATACAAGGTCAATATACAAAAGTCACTATTCTCCCTACATACAATGGACAACAGGAATTTGCAAGTTAGAAAAGCAGTATCATTTACAATAGCAAGGGAAAAAATGAAATACTTAGGTATAAATCTAACAAAATATGTATAGGGTCTGTAAGGAGAAATCTAAAAAACACTGAGGAAGGAAATTAAAGCAGATCTAATAAATGTAGAGATATTCAGTGTTCATGGATTAAAAAATTCAAAGTTGTTAAATTGTCGATTCTTCCCAACTTGAGTGCTTTGATTCAAAAAATAACTTGCTGAGACTGATTGAGCACTGGACACTCAACTACAAGTTAGCCTCTTTGTCCACAAATTTGGCCACTGAGATGAAGGTGACAAGTTCCTTAAAAGACACAAAGTACCAAAATTCACACCAGGAAACCCAGATAACTTGAATACCCCTATATTTTGAAAGAAATTGAATCAACAATAATTAATAGCCTTCTAAAAAAGACCTATCTGCACATGGGCAGGGACCAAGTCTATTTTTATTTTAGCCAACACATCCCCAGGACAGTGTCTACACACACTATGGGCTCAATAAATACTTCTTTAATAACCAAATGAATTATTTGGGATAGCAAGATGGACTCCAGCATCAGGTAGGAAGTTGGATTGCATGAATTCTAAAGTCAAGTACTGACTTGACTCAAGATTCTCATGCTATGTGATTTCTAGAAGAATCCAATCAGTTCCTGACCTACATTCCAAAACGTCCTTTCAAAATATAATTTACTAAGTCTACTATTATGCAGAAGTGTGCTATAACAAAATGTTAACTTTGTCTTTATGTATGGCAAACTGCTATTATTTCAAATCAAAAGAAATAACAGCTGGAATATTCTCAGAGGTCTTTTAAATAATATGAAGCTCACTGTTTTAGTGAATTTCAGATTAATACATCCATTTCAATGCAGTATGTACTACAGAGCACTGTACAAACACAAAACTGCTTTAAAATGCACTTAGTTAAAAGACTGTCCTGTTGCAATCTAAAAATCAGTAAATAAAATCTGACAAAAGATTTTTATGTTTCTTCAGATGCAAAAAATAATGGAAATATAAGCATAAATATTTTCATTTTCAGGGCATTTTAAAGATATATGGAAATAAGGAACAGAAGCTTATCAGCATTATAGAAAATCTGGTATGTATGTGTGTTTTGTTTCTTTCGTCCATCCCCTTCTAAAGTCAAAGGAGCTCAATAAATATTTAGATTAAATTAAATCACTTAAAGACACACTTCTCCTCCACAACTACAAAAATTCTACCACGTGAAATAGCTTCTAATTCTTACTTTGATGCCACATCATTTTTGCTAAACGAGAAATAATGATATCTAAATTAACACCTCGCTTGGACGCCTAAAACTACAATTTTCACACATACACGAAATAGTACAACAATATTCAGCAATGTCTAATTGAAAGCTATTTTCTTCCCAAAATAACTGAACATATTCGACACTATGCAATCATAGTGCACGTGATCTAATTTCCTTCAGTGCCAAATGTGGTTAGCCTCCTTCTTGCTTTCAGATCACGTGTTTGTGCCTACTCATTTTCAAGTGGCTCCTGAGCTAAAATAGAAACCTAAAAATACAAGGGAGAGTCAAAATTGGATAGGCTGCAAAGACTATTAGGCATAAGAATTAGAATAACTGTAGGAGATCCATTACAAAAATAGAAAGGGAACTATTCTTAACTTACACTAAGAAAATGGACAAATACTTTATAGCACAACATTTGCCAACCAAAATTCTTCTGTGCTTTGAAAAACTGAGCCAATCCAGGAAAAAACTACCATGACTTTTGTTTACTAAACAGTCTATCCACTACTCTAGTTCCCAAGCAAGAACCAAACCAATATGTATGCATGTACACAAGTATGTCTCTAGCCCTGAAAACAGCACAAAAGAACTTTATTAATTCACATGACTTTAATGGATACCTATTTTTATCCACCCAACAATAATTCTCAAACATCTTATTCTGCGAATAAGCCGTCTCTCTACTTAAACCACATAGCTTTTATAAAAGTATCAACCCACAGCCAAATAAATGAATCAAAGCTGGATCAATTAATCCAACTTCTAAGATTTTTGGACTAGTGACCAGCCATGTTTTTCCTCAATGAAGAATGACAGTATGCAGTGAGAGAGAAAAGTAAAACCTAGATAGAGACAAGAAAAAGAGTCTTAACCAAGTCACGTCCCTCTGAGTCATTCCTGAGGCCTAGCTCCAACTGTCCCCATCCTCAGTCTTTTTTTTTTTTTTTTTTTTTTTGAGACGGAGTCTCGCTCTGTCACCCAGGCTGGAGTGCAGTGGCGCAATCTCGGCTCACTGCAAGCTCCGCCTCCCGGGTTTACGCCATTCTCCTGCCTCAGCCTCCCGAGTAGCTGGGACTACAGGCGCCCGCCATCTCGCCCGGCTAATTTTTTGTATTTTTTTTAGTAGAGACGGGGTTTCACCGTGTTAGCCAGGATGGTCTCGATCTCCTGACCTCGTGATCCACCCGTCTCGGCCTCCCAAAGTGCTGGGATTACAGGCTTGAGCCACCGCGCCCGGCCCCCATCCTCAGTCTTAATAAATATTTCCATAAAATATTCTTTTCAACAAATTATTTTTGCATAAATTAATTTAAATTGGTTTTCCAGAATTAGAGAAGCAAGAAGAAATCAACCCCAAAGCTACCAGAAGACAAGAAGTATTCAAAATCAGAGCTGAACTGAAGTAAATGGAGACAAGAAAAAACAAATAAAAGACCAATGAATCCAGGAGTTGGTTTTTTGAAAAAATTAATAGATAGATAGGCCACTAGCTAGACTAATAAAGAAGAAGAGAACCCAATTAGAAATAACAAAGGAAATGTTACCACTGACCCCACAGAAATAAAAAATAACCATCAGAAACTACTACAAACACCTCTATGCACACAAACTAGAAAACCTACAAGAGACAGATAAATTCCTAGACACCTATGTCCTCCCAAGACTGAACCAGGAAGAAATTGATTCCCCAGAGAGACCAATAACAACCTCCAAAATTGAATCAGTAATAAAACATCTACCAACCAAAAAAATCCCACGACCTGATGGATTCACAGCTGAATTCTACCAGATCTACAGAGAAGAGCTGGTACCATTCCTACAAAAACTATTCCAAAAAACTGAGGAAGAGGGATTCCTCCCCAACTCATTCTATGAGGCCAGCATCATCCTGACAGACACAACAATAAAAGAAAACTGCAGGCTAGCCGGGCGCGGTGGCTCACGCCTGTAATCCCAGCACTTTGGGAGGCCGAGGCGGGCGGATCACAAGGTCAGGAGATCGAGACCACGGTGAAACTCCGTCTCTACTAAAAATACAAAAAATTAGCCGGGCGCAGTGGCGGGCGCCTGTAGTCCCAGCTACTCGGGAGGCTGAGGCAGGAGAATGGCGTGAACCCGGGAGGCGGAGCTTGCAGTGAGCCCAGATCGCGCCACTGCACTCCAGCCTGGGCGACAGAGCGAGACTCCGCCTCAAAAAAAAAAAAAAAAAAAAAAGAAAACTGCAGGCCCATATCCTTGATGAACATCAATGCAAAAATTCTCAACAAAATACTTGCAAACCAAATCCAGCAACACATCAAAAAGCTAATCCACCACAATCAAGCAGGCTTCATCCCCAGGATGCAAAGTTGTTGAACATACACAAATCAATAAATGTGACTCATCACATAAACAGAACTAAAGACAAAAACCACGTGATTATCTCAACAGATGCAGAAAAGGCCTTTATTAGTCCATTCTCACATTGCTATAAAGAGCTACCTAAGACTGGGTAATTTATGAAGAAAGGAGGTTTCACTGACTCACAGTTCCACAGGCTGTACAAAAAACATGGCTGGGAGGCCTCAGAAAATTTACAATCATGGCAGAAGGTGAAGGGGAAGCAAGCACATCTTACCATGGAGGACCAGGAAAGAGAGAGAGAGTGAAGGGGGAAGTGCTATACTCCAGATCTCGTGAGAACACCCACATCTTGTGAGAACTTACTCACTATCATGAGAACAGCAAGGGAGACATCCACCCCCATGATCCAATCACCTCCCACCAGGTCCCTCCACCAACACTGGGGATTACAATTCAATATGAGATGTGGTTGGGGACACAGAGCTAAACCATATCAAGGCCACTGGTAAAATTCAACACCCCTTCATGTTAAAAACTCTCAATAAACTATGTACTGAAGGAATATACCTCAAAATAATAAGCCATCTATGACAAATCCACAGCCAACATTATACTGAATGGTCAAAAGCTAGAAGCATTCCCTGTAAAAACCAGCACAAGACAAGGATGTCCTCTCTCACCACTCCTATTAAAAATAGTATTGGAAGTCCTAGCCAGAGCAATTAGGCAAGAGAAAGAAATAAAGAGCATTCAAACAGGAAGAGTAGAAATCAAACTATCTCTGTTTGCAGACAACATGATTCTATACCTAGAAAGCCCCAGTCTCAGCCCAAAAGCTCCTTCAGCTGACAAACAACTTCAGCAAAGTTTCAGGATACAAAATCAATGTACAGGCCAGGCGCAGTGGCTCCCGCCTATAATCCCAGCACTTTGGGAGGGCAGATGACTTGAGGTCAGGAGTTTGAGACTAGCCTGGACAACATGGTGAAATCCTGTCTCCAAAAGTACAAAAATTAGCTGGGCATGATGGCACATGCCCGAAATCCCAGCTATTCAGGAGGCTGACACACAAGAACCACTTGAACCTGGGAAGTGGAAGTTGCAGTTAGCCGAGATCATGCCACTGCACTCCTGTCTGGGCAACAGAGAAATATTCTGTCTTAAAAAAAAAAAAATCAATGTACAAAAATCACTAGCATTCCTATACACCAACAACAGCTAAGACAAGAGCCAAATCAGAAAGGCAATCCCATTCTAAATTGCCACAAAAAAACAAAATACCTAGGAATACAGCTAACCAGGAGGTAGAACACCTCTACACTGAGAATTACAAAACACTGCTCAAGGAAATCAGAAACAACACAAATAAATAGAAAAACATCCATGCTCATGGATAGAATGTCATTAAAATGGCCATACTGCCTAAAGCAATTTACAAATTCAATGCTATTCCTATCAAACAACAAACAACATTCTTCACAGAACTAGGAAAAACCTATTTTAAAATTCACATGGAACCAAAAAAAGAACCTGAACAGCCAGAGAAATGCTAAGCAAAAATAACAAAGCTGGAGGCACCACGTTACCTAACTTCAAACTATACTACAGGGCTACAGTAACCAAAACAGCATGGTACTGGTACAAAAACAGGCATATAGAACAATGGAACAAAATAGAGAGCCGAGAAATAAGGCCACACACCTATGACCATCTGATCTTTGACAAAGCTGACAAAAACAAGCAATGGGGAAAAGACTCCCTATTCAATAAATGGTGATAGAATAACTGGCTAGCCATATGCAGCACACAGAAGGTGGGCCATTTCCTTACATCATATACAAAAATTAACTCAAGATGGACTAAAGATTTAAATGTAAAACCCGAAATTATAAAAATCCTGTAAGACAACCTAAAAAATACCATCCTGGAACAAGCAAAGATTTCATGACAAAGACATCAAAGCAATCACAATAAAGCAAAAAAAGGACAAGTGGGATCTAACTAAATTCTACTTCTGCACAACAAAAGAAACTGTCAATAACCTACAGAGTGGGAGAAAATATTTTCAAAGTATGCATATGACAAAGGCTACTGTCCAGCATCTATAAGGAACTTAACAAATTTACAACAGAAAAAAAAAACAACCCCATTAAAAAGTGGGCAAAGGACATGAACAGTTTTCAAAAGAAGACATACCCATGGCCAACAACCACATGAAAAAAAGCTCAATATCACTGATCATTAGAGAAATACAAATCAAAACCACGAGATACCATCTCATACCAGTCAGAAGGCTATTATTAAAAAGCCAAAGAGTAACAGATACTGGCAAGGTTGCAGAGAAAACACTTATATACTGCTGGTGGAAGTGTAAATTAGTTCAACCATTGCAGAAAGCAGTGTGGAGAGATTCCTCAAGAGCTAAAAACAGAACTACCACTCAACCCAGCAATCTTATTACTGGATATATACTCAGAGGAATATAAATCATTCTACCATAAAGAGAAATGCATGTGAATGTTCACTGCAACACTATTCATATCAGCAAAGACATGGAATCAACCTAAATGCCCATCAATGACAGACTGAATAAAGAAAATGTGGTACATATACACCATGGAATACTATGCAGCCACAAAGAAGAATGAGGTCATGTCTTTCCAGAACATGAATGGAGCTGGAGGCCATTATCCTTAACAAACTAACACAGAAACAGAAAACCAAATACCACATGTTCTCACTTATAAGAGAAAGCTAAATGATGAGAACTCACGGACACAAAGAGGGGAACAACAGGCACTAGGGCCTACTTGAGGGTGGAGGGTGGGAAGAGGAAGAGGAGCAGGAAAAATAACCGTTGGGTACTAGGCTTAGTATCTGTGTGAAGAAATAATCTGTACAACAAACCCCTGTGACACGAGTCTACCTATATAATAATCCTGCACATGTACCCCTGAACCTAAAAGTTTTTTTTAAAAAAACTTCATTTCTTTCCAGCCCAATGTGTCCATGGAAAACGCATCTCATGTCTACGAACCCACTTTCTTTATCAGAAAAATAAGGAGTTGGGCTAGTTTATATCCAAGATCTTTGAGCTCTAAAAATTCTACACATCCATTATTTATTTTCAGAATATATCTGTATATGAAGAAATATAATATGGATAAAGACGCTGAGGTCAGGTATGGTGACTCACACCTGTAATCCCAATACTTTGGGAGGCCGAGGTGAGAGGATGACTTAAGCCTAGGAGTTCAAGACTAGCCTTGAACATTCAACTGGATAGTCAACATTCCAGTTGACTATCTCTTCTGCCATCACATAATGCACTCTGTAAAAGTATACCAAAGTACAACAGCAAGCAGAAATAAGAAGGAAAGAAAGTGAATTAATATTTACTGTGCATATCCAACATAACTGGCATTAAGTTAACAGAAAAACCATTATCCAATTTGTTGGGTCTGGCACAGAAAGATTCAAGGTAGAAAGTAAGAATTCATGAACTTGGCAAGCAAACATGGTTTCTGAAGCTAAGAAAAACACTAAGAGATTTCCCTGTTATTCTCTTCAACTAACGGATCCAAATAAGATCAGCAGTCAGGGGAGCCTCAGTCACTGCCCACAAAGATATAGTACCAACACAACCAAGGAAGAGAAGTCAAATTATTTTTTTAATTATCTATTTTTCCTTTCCCATTAAAGCCTAAAAGCAAGGATCCAATTTCTGTCTTTGAAGCACAGAGCCTTCTGGGTTTACTAGAACACTGAGGATTTCTGAGCTATGCCTGAGTTAATACCTTCTAAGCCATTAGAAAAATTTGAAATACACAGTACTCAAAGGCTTCTTGGCATATAGTGTATATCTGTGTGCATGTTTTTATGTGTATGCATTTATATCTGCCTAGTTTTACAGAATTAGTAAAAATTTGAAAAAAGAGATCCATGTAAGAATTAGAATTCATAAAAACCTCTCAAATTAACTAGATTCCAAGAAAAGGCATTTTCCTTTGATTTGATAACAATTTATAAGAAAGAAGAGTTTACATTTGAGACTACTTCCTAATATTGTCAGTAAAATGATTCAGCAGGATACTTATGAGGAAACTTATGAAATGTCAGGGGAAAAGTTTTCAAACCTTTAAAAAAGGATTTTCAACCTCTGATGCAGAAGTCACAATTGGCTTGGACAAGATAATCAATGACCAATTAGAACAAACCAAAAATACAAACACACAGAAGAATGGTCTGAAGAAGCTAATATTTAGGAAATACTATGACATGCCTAAAATTTCTTAAGTATTTTCTATGAAATAATATAATGCCATGTGTTCAGAAAAGCAAGAGAGAGCAGTTCCTGTTGAGGTGAAACTATTAATACAAAAACTGAGTCACTGTTACTTTGGAAAATAAAGTGAAAAATTGTTCTAGTACTGAATTGTTCTACTTGGTTTTACAATTTTTCACTCTCACAAGGCAAACAAAATCCAAAGGTATTTTACATAATTGGAAATGAAAATTATTCATGCTTTCAACAGAATCAACTAGCCTCATAACCATTTCTATTGAATAGTCTACCTAACGAATATTTTTCAATGCTTTCAGATGTTTTAAACAGGAAAGCATTATAAAATACCATCATCTATCAAATCTTCAATACTCAGGCTGCTAAATCTGCATCCTGATGTCCATCTTGACATCTGTCATGCCTTTAAATCCTGGGTCACAAGCCACAAGAGACCTGCTGCCTTACTGAGGGCAGAAAGTGAAATATTACAGCCATGGGGTCTCTACTGCTGTTCACACAGAATCCAGTTAATTCATTTTTTTAACAAGAGTTTGTTGGTGATGGTGGTGGTGTCGAAAATGTATTATTTAACAGACATAGTTATAAGGTAGTCTTCTCAAATTAGACATCTAAAAGACATTTCAAACTCAACACACTCAAAAATCTAACTTCTCTTTCTACCTCCAACCTACCCCTAACCTGACACCAACCTCCTGCAGGCTTTCTCATCTCAATTTATGGCAATTCCATCCCTGCAGCTACTCTGGCCAAAAAACTTAAGAGTCATGCTACTCCTCTCTTTCTGTCCTTCCTTAAACACACACATACACCCTTTACATCTATAGTCAGCAAATTCTTTTGGCTCTACCTTCAAATTATATCCAGAAATCATCTATTTCTCACTATCTCCACTGCCACTACCCAGTCCCAGTCACTGTCTCTTACTTGGATTATTTTAAAAGCATCCTTAACTAGCCTTCTTGTTTCTTTACTTGCTCTCCTGTGGCCTATTTTCCAAAAAGTAGTCAGAGTGATCTTTTTAATTTAGTTCCTGTCATTGCTCTGATCAAAACCATCCAATGACTCTCCCATTTCACTCAGAATAAAAGCCAAATGACCTTCAAAAGCATTACACACCTGGTACTACAAACTACCCCACCTCACTACTCTCCTGACTCCACTTTACCTCACCTCTGTAACCTATCTTCTACAATTATCCCCCTTGTTTACTCAACTCCACTTAAAGGATCTCCTTGCTTTCCCTCAAACAACCCTGGTGTACTTGCTCTGGCTGTTCCATCACAACCAACACTTCTCCCAGATAACTAACTGCCTGACTACTAACCTTAGTTTCCTATTCATACCTTTGCTCAAATCTCATCCTCTTGAGAGACCTATCATGCTCACCTTATTTAATACTGCTTCCCACCACCACCAAATTCCAATTTCCCCCTTTATTCTGTTCTACTTACACTTTCTTGCCAGAGCACTTATTTACTAACATATAATTTATTTTTGTAGTATATTAACTGTTTACTGTCTGTCACTAGAATACAACATTGTCAAAGGCAAAGATTTTTGTTTTATTCATTGATGTAACCCAAGCACCTAGAAGTACACCTGGCATAGAGCAGACAGTTGAATATTTGCTGCACAAATAAATTCCAAGATGAGTAAATTAAAAGTTTCTGAAACTCCAGGAGCCACCCAGTACTCCACAGTCCGATCAGGACTGTGCCATTGAGGGAACACTATAAGTAGACTGATGGGTTTCTTTCAACTGAGTAACTCACCAGTACACACTTGAACTTCTGAAGGTTTATGATATGAGACACCAAAAGATAATTTTTAAAAGAAGGAAGAGTAGGCCGGGCGCGGTGGCTCAAGCCTGTAATCCCAAAACTTTGGGAGGCCAAGACGGGCGGATCACAAGGTCAGGAGATCGAGACCATCCTGGCTAACACGGTGAAACCCCGTCTCTATTAAAAAAAAAATACAAAAAACTAGCCGGGCGAGGTGGTGGGCGCCTGTAGTCCCAGCTACTTGGGAGGCTGAGGCAGGAGAATGGCGTAAACCCGGGAGGCGGACCTTGCAGTGAGCTGAGATCCGGCCACTGCACTCCAGCCTGGGTGACAGAGCGAGACTCCGTCTCCAAAAAAAAAAAAAAGAAGGAAGAGTAAATTAAAATGTTGAGATTTCCTCTCCAAATTTCCCATCTATGCAAGAAAAACAAAGAACACAGACTAGATAATGATTTTAAGAAATTACTGCTGACATTTTTAAGAGTGTGAGGATGGTGATATGGTTATGAAGGTGTCCTTGCAGCAGTACACATTGAAATATTTACATATTAAATGATGTGACTGTCTGGGATTTGCTTCATATAATCTAAGGTAGAACTGGGAGGCACAGAGGCATAGAGGAAATAAGATTGCTCCTTATTTGGTAATTGCTAAAGTTGGCAAAAGGTGACAGGAATATTTATATTAGTCTCGCTGGTTTTGTATATGCTTCAAATTTGCCAAAATAAAAAGAATAAAAAAGCCAAGTAAGGCCGGACACGGTGGTTCACGTCTGTAATCCCATCACTTTGGGACACTGAGGCAGGAGGATCACTTGAGGTCAAGAGTTCAAGACTAGCCTGGCCAACATGGTAAAACCCCGTCTCTACTAAAAATACAAAAATTAGCCAGGCGTGGTGGCAGGCGCCTGTAATCTCAGCTACTCGGGAGGCTGAGGTGAGAGAACTGCTTGAACCCAAGAGGCGGAGGTTGCAGTGAGCAGAGATTGCGCCATCACACTCCAGCCTGGGTGACAAGAGTGAAACCCTGTCTCAAAAAAAAAAAAAAAAAATCCAATAAAAGCACGAGAAAAAGTTAGTTTAACAAAAAAAAAGAAAAATACAAGCATACATTCCCTTTAGAATCTAGCACAGTGTGTGGCATCTAAATAAATTAAATGATGATAGAATAAAGTACATATCACAGCTAAAGAATAGTTTCTAGGCCGGGTGCGGTGGCTCACGCCTGTAATCCCAGCCCCTTGGGAGGTCAAGGTCAGCGGATTACCTGGGCTCAGGAGTTCAAGACTAGCCTAGCCAACATGGTGAAACTCCATCTCGACTAAAACAAACAAAAAGTAGCCGGGTGTGGTGGTGGGTGCCTGTAATCCCAGCTACTCAGGAGGCTGCGGCAGGAGACCGTCAAAAAAAAAAAAAAGCCATTTCTACGCTGGGTGTGGTGGCTCACACCTGTAATTTCAACACTTTGGGAGCCTGCAGCAGGAATACTGCTTGAGGCCAAGAGTTCAAGACCAGCCTGAGCAACAGAGTGAGACTCTGTCTCTACAAAAAAAGAAAAAATAAAACTAAAATTAAAAAATAGTTTCTATAAACTACCATAATGATAGGAGCAGACTAAAAAATTAATGACCAAAGTGAGCACCTCTTTCTGAATGAAAGAAATTGACATGTAAAACGATGGCCCTGGTGGTTGTTACTGCAGGGACAAGAAAAAAACTTGTTTAAACAGGCGAAGCCACAGTGACTTCAAATGTGGATAACTGGAACCAAATGGGGACACATTGGAAGTTTTTCACCGTTTTTCAAGACAAAAGATACTGTACTTTATCCTATAAAGGTTATTTATATAAATGCAAAATATCAACAGGGACAAGAGAACATAGCTAAAATTGTATGTATCAAATAATATTGCAGCATAATTATTAGAAAAACAAGGTTCAGTGCTCGCTTCGGCAGCACATATACTAAAATTGGAACGATACAGAGAAGATTAGCATGGCCCCTGCGCAAGGATGACACGCAAATTCATGAAGCGTTCCATATTTTTGCAGCACACCAACATGGCATAAGTATACATATGTAACAAACCTGCACGTTATGCACATGTACCCTAGAACTTAAAGTATAATAAAAAAAAAAAAAAAAGAAAAACAAGGTTCAACGTGACTAGAAAACAAATATAGCAGGAAACAAACACAATCTCAATCCCAGAAATGTCAAGTAAACAAAAAAGCACAGAAAATTTAAACCTTAGAAGTATTAAAGTGGCATAAACTAAAGATAACAAAATTTGTTTTTTTTTTTTTTTTTTTTTTTTTTTTTTTTTTTGAGGCGGAGTCTTGCTCTGTCGCCCGGACTGGAGTGCAGTGGCCGGATCTCAGCTCACTGCAATCTCCGCCTCCCGGGTTTCCGCCATTCTCCTGCCTCAGCCTCCCGAGTAGCTGGGACTACAGGCGCCCGCCACCTCGCCCGGCTAGTTTTTGTATTTTTTTTAGTAGAGACGGGGTTTCACCGTATTAGCCAGGATGGTCTCGATCTCCTGACCTCGTGATCCGCCCGTCTCGGCCTCCCAAAGTGCTGGGATTACAGGCTTGAGCCACCGCGCCTGGCCCAAAGATAACAAAATTTGTAACCTTCAAAATACAACTTGTGCCACCTCTGGAAGCAGTTTCAACAATGTCCCGAAGTGATTAAATCTACTCTAGTAAAATATGATTATTCTATAGGTTTATGGCAAAAACATCTATACATACATGTTTTCTGGGAGCCATCCATCTACCTCATATATAGATTTCTTTAAAATTTTTAATTCACATTCAGGTAACTGTAGATAATAATCTAATGGAATAATCAAGTACAAAAAGGTATAAAATTTTCCTGTCAGGAATAGAAGCTGTTATGCCAGCTTACTTTGCTAATTTGCCAAAGAGTAAGATATATGCTTTTCACATTTTAGGAACACCAGATTGTTAGTTAACACCTACATAAGAACTTATATAGATCCTTTTGTAGTTCATAAGCGTGATAAATGGGTTTTCACACACATATGAGATGTGCCTCCCTCAAACCTTGCTACAGCATTGGTACATTATCTGTCTAACATGGGAAAAAAAGACATCTCAGGTACTTATTTTAGCTTATTTGATTTTTACTTCCCTTTTACTCTAACTTGTTACAAAAATCTCAAATCTTAATGAAAACAATGGAATACGACTTCTTTAACATTTATTTTCTCTTTAAAGAAATACCTGGATTTAAAACCATAAACCTCATATTTGTTTCCTATGAGTAATCATGACTAAAGAGAACCTAAGAAAGTATTTTTTCAGAGCCAATAATTCTAAGAATAGCTATTACTTCCTTCATGGATTTTTCAATTTTCCCTCAATCACCCTCACTGTTATTTCCCTGAAGCATTGTGCCAAACCACATTAAGAGGGAGGGGAGACAAGAACCATCAACACTGATTTGTGAGTCATGGAAACCCAGAATAAATTTGCCCTATTTAAGATTTTCAAAAGACCATTAGAGATATTGAATTGGCTCTCATAATCATGAAGGAATACACTATTAAGGAAATAATGAACAAAACAACTGATCTTTTAAAACAGAATGTTTTAGAACTGAAAAACAATGTATGGGCCGGGTGTGGTAGCTCACACCTGTAATCCCAGCACTTTGGGAGGCCAAAGTGGGCGGATAACTTGCGGTCAGGAGTTTGAGACCAGCCTGGCCAACACAGTGAAACCCCGTCTCTACTAAGTAGCCGAGTGTGGTAGTGTACGCCTGTAATCCTAGCTGCTCGGGAGGCTCAGGCAGGAGAATTGCTTGAATCCAGCAGGCAGAGGTTGCAGTGAGCTGAGACCGCACCACTGCACTTCAGCCTGGGCAACAGAGCGTGAGCCTGTCTTAAAAAATAAAAAAAAAATACACGAATAAAACTGCCTCCACTAAAACATATGAAAAATTTACCCTCCCGGTCAAGTGGGTAAAATAACATAAAATTCAGGTCTGATATGTCCATAATTCTCATATCTCATAATTTTAAGTGTTTATATTGAAGGCACTGAATTTTTTAATTTTCTTTGGTAATAAGAACTTTTTCTTTTTTTGAGACGGAGTTTCGCTTTTGTTGCGCAGGCTGGAGTGCAATGGCGCAATATTGGCTCACTGCAACCTCCACCTCCCAGGTTCAAGCAATTCTCCTGCCTCAGCCTCCCAAGTAGCTGGGATTACAGGTATGCGCCACCACACCCGGCTAATTTTGTATTTTCAGTAGAGACAAGGTTTCTCCATGTTGGTCAGGCTGGTTTCGAACTCCCCACCTCAGGTGATCCACCTGCCTTGGTCTCCCAAAGTGTTGGGACTACAGGAGTGAGCCACTGTGCCCGGCCCTGGCCCTCATCTCTTTTCCCATTAATGCTGGCAGGGGCACCTCACAAGCCAAGACACCTAATAGTTATTGGACTCACTCACTCTTGATGACCAAGGTGCCTGGCCAGTAATATAAACTTTTAAGTATTACTTTACATCAATTCCCCAGTACAGGTGCAATCCATGCTGCTGTGGATCAGAAAATCTCATTTCCAATGCACCCTGTTGCTGATCAGAAAATCCTCATTTGATTACTAAAAATATTTTCATTTTGGAAAGACTTATTTTCATGTAACCTCAACAATCATCTTAAATCAAATAAATCAAAATACTAACCCAGAATCCAAAGAGCTTAAAAATTCAGCTATTCTTAACTTACTCTTATTAAGTCAACTCCCTGAATTTAGGGATTATTTACTGTGTGTCCTTCTCTCTCTAAAAGCCGAGAGCAATAACACAAATCTGCAAATTCATTGTAAGGCTGGTTTAGTACAGTAAATAACTCCAAAATGAACTAGACAATAATGTATTCATTACCTCAAGAAACTCCTGACAGCCTTTCTCTGTATATTATAAACTAGATCTAAACCATATACGCTATGAATTTGGACATTTTGATCATTACAGCATGAATATTTAAAAATCAAGAAAAGTAGCAATTATTGACCAAAAACTATTCAATTACTTTTACAGTCTCCAAATATAATCAACTTAGAACAGTGTTTCTAAGTCATAATAAACATCTGTATTTTGAAAAAGATTTCCAGCTGATCATGATACATACACCCAACTACTTTAAATATGCCCATTTTAGAGGAGTATGATATGTAATCTCCTTATCTAATTTATACAACATTCACACAACCAATAATTAATGGGCTTATCTTCTGTAATAGGAACTATGGTTGACTCTGAAAACACATTCATGTAAAATGGGTTTTTCTGCACTTCGTGAAAAGGTGTCAGCTACATGCCCAGAACTCCAAGAATATCTACATAACACAGACCATAACAGATTTTTTTTTTAAATTGAGATGAAGTTTCGCTCTCGTTACCCAGGCTGGAGTGCAATGGCGCAATCTCAGCTCACTGCAACCTCCGCCTCTCCGGTTCAAGCAATTCTCCTGCCTCAGCCTCCCGAGTGGCTGAGATTACAGGCGCCCGCAACCACACCCGGCTAACTTTTGTATTTTTAGTAGACACAGGGTTTCATCATGTTGGCCAGGCAGAAGAGACTTTTTAAAAACAAGAGATTAGATGTATTGTGCAATGCTTAAGAAACAGAGAAGAATCAAGCAGTGTGACAGAGGGGTTGTGAATGAGCAAAATTAAGGAAACAAATTCTGTGGTTTTCCAAGTATATTACATGGAAACTCGGGGGCTCCTTTCACCAAGAGGGATCTAAACACATCTTCTACTGACCATCATGATTAAGATTGGGCAGTGTATCATTTTGGAACTAAACCTACTTACAAGAGTTCAAGCCCTTTGGGATACTGACAAGAGGCCATTAAAACCTAACTATTTTGACAGTCAACTGCCTGAGTCAGACACACGTAGGTTTAATCCTGACCTTAAATGAGTAAATCTCTAAACTTCAACTTCGTTAAGTTTACAGGAAAAACAGTATCTACCACAGAGTTGTTGAGAAAGAGTAAAGGATATAATTCATATGTAAAGCACTGGGCACAGTACCTGGCACATTTTAAAAAGCTAAATAAATATTAATGTTTATCACTTATTGTTCTCTTTTGTGATATTATGAATCCCAGATCAGTCATTCCTGGGGCTTCCAGAAATATTGCCATCTTTCATTTTTCTTAAATCAAAGATTTAATATGATCTACATCTATCTTTCTTATAAAACATCTCAAATTCTACCTTATGCTAAGACTAATACCAAGCTAGCAGAGACCTTCCACTATAAAAATGAGCAGAAGACAAAACTGATGTCCAAAAAAATACCATTTATTCAAATTATGGATACTAGCCTAAACAATGAATGCAAATTTCTTCAGAAACAGATTTACTATGAGATACAGGAAAACATGTTTATAAAATTTCCAACTGATATTCTCAGGACAATCCAAGAGAAGATTACAAACAAGAAACTAGAGCAGGAAGTTATGATGGGGAACAACCTAAGATTTGGAGAAACTGCAGATAAAAAATAGTATGACAACAACAGCAGAACTGGCCAGCAGATTAGATATTTCAGTAAATAGAAAAAAAAAAAAGAAAAAAGATTAAAAACTCAAAAAATTTTCCCAGAAAGAATAAAAGGATTAAGAAATATAAATGCTGAGGAAAGAAAAATACGGAGATCATATCCAAAAGAGGCAATCTAAATAAAATAATTCCACAATCAGAAAATAAAAAGAACTACAGGCCAGGCGCAGTGGCTCACACCTGTAATCCCAGCACTTCAGGAGGCCGAGGCGGGCGGATCACGAGGTCAGGAGATCAAGATCATCCTGGCTAACATGGTGAAACCTCGTCTCTACTAAAACCACAAAAAAATTAGCCAGGCATGGTGGTGTGCACCTATAATCCCAGCTACTCAGGAGACTGAGGCAGGAGAATCACTCGATCCCAGGAGGAGGAGGTTGCAGTGAGCTAAGAAGACGCCACTGCACTCCAGGCTGTACAATAGAGCGGGACTGTCTCAAAAGAAAAAAAAAAGAAAGAAAATTTAAGAACCCTACTAGTGACCCAAAGTCACTAGTATCATAACAGGAATTGGAAATCAAGCAATCTGGCTCCTCAGTCTGTGGTCTTAAACATATTACACTCTCAAAAACAATACTAGAAGGAATTTTTTTCTAAACTGAAGAAAAATCTGAATCAGAACATGTACAGAGTTTGAGTATATAGGGAAAAATTAATTAAAACATGCCAATATCTATATATAGCCTAGTAAAAACATGTTTTAATCCTACCAAAAAACAAGAAATCAAAAAAGATTATCTACAAAGAGGAAAAAAGGAGAAATGGAGGGAAGGGCCAAGGGGAATCAAGTTAATGTCAGACTTAGCCCTTTCCTCTGGAAAACTAAAAGCCAGATTATAACAACCCTTAAACTTTCCCAGGGAGAAACATAAAGATCAAAATCTGAGAATCCCACACCTGCGCAGGTACATAATCAAGTCCTTCTCAACTGGACAAGAACTCAGAAAAGAGATCACTCATATTACATACTCTTCCTGAAAATAATTATCCAAATATATATTCCAGGTGACCAAGAAAGAGCCAAAATTTTAAAACAAATACTCAAGGAGGGGGAAATTAGTCTATAAAGAACTAACAGTGAACAATAAAATAAATTACACCGTACTAGGGTGAAATCACTCGTGATTCAACGTAAAGACTTCCTGAAAAACCTGATTTTATACACTGGAAAATAATAATTTGTGTCAATCTAATTTCAAAGCAAACCTTGTGCCCACCATCAGTCACTACCCATTCCCCCCTTATCCCGGCTCCTGGCAACCACATATCTGTCATCTGTTTCTTCCTGTTGCTTTTTCTTCTTACAACTGTTTAGACATTCCTGACTATTCAAGAGATTGTGGCTAAGGCATGCCGACCCACCAGGTGTCAGGTAACTGATAACAATCTTAGCACTTTTCCTGGGGGCAATACAGAGCTAACAGCCACTTTCTCAGAACTGGTCTCTAAGATTTAAAATCCTACTGACAGTCCCAGGCTTTAGAATTAACTGAAGCCAGCTGGGCGCAGTGGCTCATGCCTGTAATCCCGGCACTTGGGGAGGCCAAGGTGGGCAGATCATGAGGTCAGGAGTTTGAAACCAGCATGGCCAACATGGTGAAACCCCATATCTACTAAAGATACAAAAAATTAGCTGGGTGTGGTGGCTCACACCTGTAATCCCAGCTACTTGGGAGGCTGGGGCAGGAGAATCGCTTGAACCCAGGAGACGGAGGTTTCAGTGACCTGAGATCATGCCATTGCACTCTAGCCTGGGTGACAGGGCGAGACTCCATCTCCAAAAAAGAAAAGAAAAGAATTAACTGAAGCCTAATCCTGTAGATTCTCTACCACCACCACCATTAATTACCACAAGGGAGAAGAAAATGGTTACTACTGACTGAGTGCTTAGTACAAATGCAAGTAAAGAGGTACCAAAGCCAAGCAGGTCAGTGTTGACCCCAAGCTGGGCACTAAGAATGCCTGGTTTTGAATCATGGCTTCTACATGGATCAGTTTAATGACCCTGAACACATAACTTGATCTCTGTATGCCTTAATTTTTTTCAGATGGAAGATAAATATTCCCATCTCATAGGATTGTTGTTAACATAAAATGAGTTGCCATAAGTGCTTAGAACAGCATGCATAAGTACTCAATAAATGCTAATTATTACTGATATCTATACTGCCTATTAAGAGATTCTCACATGTGGTCAAAATGATGACTAGAAAAAAATGATGACTATCCATAGGTTGAACCATATGAAATTGCCAGTATATGAAATTTTCTGACCTACAGAAATGGATAAACGTTTGAGATGATGGATATGCTAATTACCTGATCTGATCACTATATATTATATGTAGCATACATCACTACATACCCCATAAATATGTACAATTATAAGTCATTAAAGAATAAAATGTTTAAATGGCAATTTCACGTGGTTCAACCCAATATACACTGCTCCTAAGAGTCATACCTAAAACAAACGTACACGCCAAGTTTTTTTAAAGTATAAATCACTATCGGGCAAATTAAACAAAAAAGATACTGAAATTGGCAGATTCAGTATCAGAGGGTGATTCTGGCCAAAAGCATTAAATAGAACAAACAGGTCTTTTTATATTGATAAGTAATACAAGCCAAACTGAAACTCTCTTAGTCAAAAGCCTTTATATACCAAATAGCATAATATCAAACACATACAGCAAAAAGTGTTCAAAAACAATAAAAAATTGACAGATAACACAATTTAAGCAGAAGAAAAATTAGTCATTAACAAATCAAATGCATAAGAAATGAGGATATATGAAGTGCCATTTAATTTTTATGGTTAACTGGTATATACCTAAATATTGAGCTATTGCTTTAACCAAACACAAAGGTTCATTTTCAAAAGAGATCATACCCTCAGCCACAAAAAAATAATAGCAACAACAAAAAAAAACTTTTAATAATTTTCATAGAGATTGCTTAGGATATATTCCCTCACTAAAATATAATAAAACTAAGTATCAATTACAGTTTATATCAAGTAGAGGGGATTCTAATTGCTCACTTATTGTTCAACATTCCCCAGCTTTGAGTAGAACATAAGATATGTTTCATGCACTGCTGCATCCTCAGCACCTAAACAAGTGCCTGACACACATTAAAATAAATATGTGTTGAATGAAATTAAAAAGCACTATACACTTGGTGACAATAAAGACATCAAAAGTATAATCACAAGCTGCTTAAATTATAAAAAGAAAATACTATATATCAAAACATTGCTGGTTTTGTACCATTATAGTACTATTAATGTGCAAATTGCCACTAGAATCTGAAAGTATCAACTGAAAAACAATTAAAACTGATAAGCGATTTCAGAAAAATAACAGAACTCTTAGGATATATTAAGTACACAAAATAGTGCTAGTCATTTAATTATGTTTTTATAATAAATATATTTACAAATATTTTTAATTATAATAAAAAACATTTCATAGTTTCATGTTTTATAAATACGTAACTCTCTTAACTTGCCTTTCTTATACCACATGCAATTATTTATACTCACGGGACAAATATTATTTCCTATTTTTTTATAGTGACATTATCTGCCCAGAGGAAAAAGGCAAGGTCTCCTCTGCAGTCATGACCATTAAGTAAAATCCCTATCTTCACCACTACCAGGACAGATTATGTGGTCCCATCCGAAGACTTTCAGGCTAGCAAGACAATAAGAAAGTGGCTGGAATTCCTCCCCAGGGCCCCTGAAACTGTAGAAATAATCTCAACCAGCTACATCATTAACCTTCGCCTAAAAACAGTATCTGTTTTCTAGGAATTTCATACTTTACTTAGCTACCTATGAATAGAATACAGAACCCCCCACCCTGCAATGTAAATCAATCATCTTACTTTCAGACATTTCTAAAAATTTTTTAAAATACATTTCTTATGAAGATGGGAGATAATCAGTATTCTCTCCTATTTTATTAATAAATTAATCAATTTATAATAAATCAATTAATAATATCAATTTTATTAAGCAAGCCTGCCAGATAGAAAACATACTAATTCAGTAATTTTCTTTTAGATCAGCTGTATCTCATTACCCTCCTCCAAACGACAGAAACCTATTTATGATAAAATATCAATAAAACAGGTATGTAACAATAAAATTATGATATATACAGAACATACAAAGAATACTAGTAAATTTTACTGAAGCGCATAAAAACTCCAACAGAGACATATAATTTTCCAGGAGAGCAGAACTCAGAAAACAAACCATATAAATGGCTAGTCACATCAGCCTAACTTTAAGAAAATGGAGCAACTATGATGTATCATAATTTCTAAAGATGACCCAAAAATAGAAGAAAAATAATTAAATACTTACCCAAAAGATGCCAAATATTTTTTTAATGTGCCTACCATGAATTAATTCATTCAAACACTAACTGGAAGTCTACTATGTACTTAACACTACAAGCTGAGAATTTAGAGATGAATTGAAGTTGTGGCTTCCTCAGGCCCCTAATACCTACAACAATGGAGTGTCCCTGCAGCTTCTCAAATCACCACATATACCTTGCGGATTATCTGACCTCTTTAAACATAAAGGAAAACAAAAATTTCAGCACTTCCAAACAATTCTTCCCAACTCCCCATAAATAAAGTTTAGTCTCTTAAAGCAAATCAGTTGTCTTATAGGTTCCTGATCTTGAATACAAAATAAAAATGAGAATATCCCAAAACATAAGAATTAAAGGAACAGCACTAGTCACATGTGTTAAGTCCACAAATGAAAGTATCAATCTGACCGGGCATGGTGGCTCACACCTATAATCCCAGAACTTTGGAAGGCCAAGGCAGGCAGTTAACTTAAGCCCAGGAGTTCAAGACCAGCAACATAGCAAAACTCTGCCTCTACAAAAAATACAAAATATTAGCCATACATAGTGGCATGCACCTAGAGTCCCAGCTACTTGGGAAGATGAGGTGGAAGGATCACCTGAGCCCACGAGGTCAAGTCTGCAGTGAGTTATGATCGTACCACTGCACTCCTAACTGGGTGACAGTGAGATCCTGTCTCAAAAAAAAAAAAAGGTACCCATCTGAAGGAGGTTGGACAGAATCCTTATTTTGGGTTCCTTAAGTTGCACTGCAAGTCACAAAGCATGCAGCTTTTATATAAACAAAACAAACAAAAAAGAAAATAAAGTCAACAAATGAGAACTCATTATTTTATTTGAGAAGTTTATTTTTAATTTTCACCTACCAATTTAATCAATAATAATGACAGTCAAAGTCTCAGGGAAGAGCCCTCATAGTCTGACACTGTTAAGAAGAAAAAAAGAAAATATCTACCACTAAAATCAGTCTTAACTGAACTCAAATACTCAAGGCTTTTACAACTTCAGTCAGCAAAATAACAATTTTCAACTCTGTACTTTATTGATTTTTACAAACATAGGATAAAAGACAGACATATTAAAAAAAAAAAAAAAGCTCCAGATAGTTATACTGAGCTATATTTTTATCCTGAAACCAAATCCCACTAAGAATTACAAATTTTTTGAGTAAAGTGATCTACTTGGATCCCAAATCTAACTATTATTACATTTTAAAGACACAGTCAAAACTTGAAATTAAAAAAAGAAAAAAATCCCAACAGTCTAAAAGCTCCAAGCAGTACAAATATATAAAATGGTCAGTCTAACTCTATCAGTAAGTTTAAGACTGGTAAAGAGCCTCTTACATCATAGCCTCATTTATCTAGGTGGCTGGGAAGATGAATTCTGGTTTTCCGAAGCCGTTTTTATATTACTGTATTGCTGGAAGATTTGAAGTTTAGTTTAACCAGAGGCATTTTCTTTTAATCTAGTTAAGTTATACTGAGATAATTGTGAAATAAACAATTATTTCTACCATAAAAAAAATAGAATAGGCCAGACACAATGGCTCACACCTCATCTCAGCACTTTGGGAGGCTGAGGCAGGAGGATCACATGAGCTCAAGAGTTTGAGACCGGCCTGGGTAACATAGCAAGGCCTCGTCTTTACAAAAAAATAAAATAAAAATAAATTAGCCAGGTATGGTGGTGCACACCTGTTGTCCCACCTATTTGGGAGGCTGAGGTGGGAGAATCAGGAAATTGAGGCTGCAGTGAGCCATGAATGTGCCAATGCACTCCAGCCTGGGAGACAGAATGAGACCCTATCTCAAAAAGGTTATAAATACAAAATAAAAATTGACTGTTCCTAATAGCTATGAATAGGGCCGGATGGTAAGTATACAGGTATAAACATAGTAATGCTCCCTTATATAAACAATCCCTTCTTGATTCACAAAGTTTACACTAGGGAATTTTACAATAGTAAACCAATACCCAAGAACAATGTAAAAAGTCAAAGGATCCCCCCCCAACTAAATTCCCCAGTTACCTTTTTAACTCACAACTAAATGTTATTTGTTTCTCCTAAACGCAAAAAAATAAGACATGGATCCTCTCCTGCTTCTGCAAAGAAATTCAGATTAAAAACAATATTTTATAAGAAAATTTTATAAGAAAATTACCACTTTTGAACTGTTTTGCATATGAGATTTTTTTTCCTTTTTTAAGAGACAGGGTCTTGCCCTGTTGCCCAGGCTGGAGTGCAGTGGTGCCATCATAGCTCATGGCAGCCTGTAACTCCTGGGCTCAAGTGATCCTCCCATCTCAGCCAACACAAGTGCATGCCACCATCCTCCAGTACTCAGCTATTTTTTGGGGGGCGGGGGGAGTTAAAGACAGGGTCTCATTGTGTTGCCCATGCTGGTCCCAAACTCCTGGCCTCAAGCAATCTTCCCTTCTCAGCCTCCCAAAGTGCAGAGATTACAGGATTTTCCCACACCCGGCAGGAAAATTTTTTTAATGGCCTTAGCAAGTGAACAAATGGGAAATTGTTAGCAAGATAATCAACACAGAAACCAGAGTAGTTAACTCTACATCTGAACTTCACATTTAAAAAAAAAACCACCAAGTAACTTTCCTCCCAATAGTCAAAACCTCCCTCAGTACCTTAAAATTATTATTTATTTATTCATTTACAGGGTTATTTAAGCAATTTGTACATAATATGCTAAATATTATCAGCCTTTCATAAAAGCCCTAGCACACAACTTCAGCAACACCTGATGCTATGGCAAATCAGTATAAGATAAACGTTTTTTAAAAAATAAAAGGATAAGATCTTTCAAACTTGCCATAATCTTGTCAAAATATATCAAACTTCTATAAGCCAAAAACATTTCAATTTGCTCTATCAAGAGAATGGTTAAACAGCTGGAGGCTTGATGCAGACAACTTAGGACACAGCACATACTTAAATGACTTTCTTCATATACATTTTTAAAACTAAATCAGTAAATAGTAACTGGTCCAAGAAAAGCTCCAGAATTCTCTCCCAAAGAACAATATTATTTAGTACCAGAAATCCCAGCCCCTTATTACAACTTCTAGCATCAAACAGGCTGAACACAACTAAATGTATGTTTTAGCCTTACTTTATTCTATCGATAAAGGAGTATCCTGTTACACATATTCAAATTTTAATGAAGTACCTTAGGATCTTCATTAATGTATCTGACTAAATGAATATACAGCAAGAGGCCAGTCAACAAATATTTACTAAACAATAATTATGTGCAAGTTATCCCAAAGAAAGTTTAAGTCAGGTCAGTATATTCTGTATGTTTTCCTGTGCCCTAAAATAACACTTTTTCCACAATATCAACACATTGGCTCAAATTGAAAGTATTGCTCCTATTACTGTAGTAATCATTTAACTATGTATATGTATATCAAAACATCATGTTTTACACCTTAAATATATACAATTTTAAAAGCTCCTATTTCAAATGACAGGTATTCACTAATGTACAGCTGACCCATATAATACTACCTTCTCCAAAACACATGCAGAGTATTTCTGACATTTTATTTTGACAAGAAAATCAAAACCTATACCCGGCATTCTGTGTAATGTTCCTATATATGGTCAAGTCTTCAATATAAGGACATTATCAGCATAAAGGCTATTGTAGCCTTTTGTTTCCTGAAATGAGTAGGTTAGAGAAACAATATTAGTTTAAGGAGACAGGTTTTCAATTTTTGGGAGTTTTTTTGAGACAGAGTCTTGCTCTGTCACCCAGGCTGGAGTGCAGTGGCATGATCTCGGCTCACTGCAACCTCCACCTCCCAGGTTCAAGCAATTCTCATGCCTCAGTCTCCCGAGTAGCTGGGATTACAGGCGTGTGCCACCACGTCCAGCTAATTTTTGTATTTTTAGTAGAGACAGGGTTTTGTCATGTTGGCAAGATCGGTCTTGAACTCCTGACCTCAGATGATCTGCCCGCCTGGGCCTCCCAAAGTGCTGGGATTACAGGTGTGAGCCACTGCACCCAGCCAAGTTTTCTACTTTTAACAGCACAATTTAAGAATGTAACAAATGTGGCAGTTATAATTTTTAAAGATGCAAACATTTTCAAGGTTTGATTTGTTAAGAATAACTGTTAACAGTTATCCTTTTATTACTATTTACTAAATCAGAAACTACTACTATAAACCAGAAAGTACTGGGCATTTTAGTCATGTTTATGTTTGCAATCATCACTCAAATAACTGCAATCCCACCTTACAAATGAAGGAATACCTTTAAAAGGGTTAATTTGTTTTATTTAATATAGCTAATTAAAATACAATATTCAGTCCAGATCTGAAGCAACCAAATCAATCTCACTTTGTGGTGGTCTGTCTCCTAAAGTAACGACAGCATTGTTAGGTGCCCATCTGAAGCCCAATGGTGATATGCCTGCCTAGTTTCCTGCCCAAAGTGTTTATCTGAAGGGACTCTGGCAATGCCAGATCTCATTACACTGAAAAGAAAAAACTATTCCTCTGTTCTCCTATTTTCATATGGGGGCTTTCACTTTTCGCTAGGAGTGCAATACTGTAATATTCACCACATTTTCCAACTCACCTTTACCAGTAATGAAGCTCAATACTTTATTTTGATCCATGTTAGACTTACTGTTTCTCTTCTCTGTTAAGAACTCCAAGGCTGGGTGCAGTGGCTCACGCGTGTAATCCCAACACTTTGGGAGGCCAAGGCAGGTGGATCACCTGAGGTTGGAAGTTCGAGACCAGTCTGGCCAACATGGTGAAACCCTGTCTCCAGGCCGGGCGCGGTGGCTCAAGCCTGTAATCCCAGCACTTTGGGAGGCTGAGACGGGCGGATCACGAGGTCAGGAGATCGAGACCATCCTGGCTAACACGGTGAAACCCCGTCTCTACTAAAAATACAAAAAAACTAGCCGGGCGAGGCGGCGGGCGCCTGTAGTCCCAGCTACTCGGGAGGCTGAGGCAGGAGAATGGCGTAAACCCGGGAGGCGGAGCTTGCAGTGAGCTGAGATCCGGCCACTGCACACCAGTCCGGGCGACAGAGCGAGACTCCGCCTCAAAAAAAAAAAAAGAAAGAAACCCTGTCTCCATTAAAAACACAAAATTTATCTGGGCATGGTGGCATGTGCCTATAATCCCAGCTACTCAGGAAGCTGAGGCACGAGAATCACTTGAACTTGGTAGGTGAAGGTTGCAGTGAGCCAAGATCGCACCACTTCTCAAAAAAAAACAACAACAACAACAACAAAAACCTGAGAGGTGGATAAGTGACTTTTGTGCAGTGAGAGAAATAATCAAGGTTTGAGATCAAGCAGATACAGTTAATGAAACACACTGACAACATAAAGAGAACTACAGGGATTAGTATTATCATTTACAGAATAAAACCACTAACATAAATGTTCTATGTTCAATTGTAACATTTCAGAGATAGTCTATTCTTGAACATACTTTTACTTCAATCTATGAAATTTTTAGACCATTCAGTCTAATACTCTAACCACTTTGAAAAAACCTAAGTCAATATCACCTGCTTTTACTGCGGGACAGAAAGCAGACTCTATGTATAAATGTATTCAGTCCTACATTCTAATTCCAATTTTTAGTCTGGTCCCTGTTTCCACTGATTAATGTAGATGTCTTTCTAGACTTTTGCTTATTCTGATGAGCTAAATTTAAACATTTCCCTGTGCACTGACTGCTCCTGAGTCAGTGTGTCTCTATCATTCCAGGAATGTCTCAGCTTATGCCCCAAGCATCTTCTCAAATTATGCTCTACGCAGTGGCTAATAAAAACCAGCAGGGCAGTAAGCAAGCTGATTAAAGCATACCACGCAGTTATAAGACCTGGGTTAAAGCCAAGAAGAAAGCAACAGGAATGTAGGAGGAAAAGGAGGAAGCAGCTAATAAATGTTTAATCAGTAGTTACTATATGATCCCCTCCAAAAAAAAAGTATGGGTACACATTATTGGCCCAATTTAAGAGGGCAGAAGACTCAAATTAAGTAATTTTCCCCAAGACTATACTACATATAAGATGGAGAAAAAGAATGCAATGTTTCATGATCTGACTGACCAATCTTTTTTTCTCAAACTGGTGACGTACATCTTCAGGTACAAACTGAAACATACCAGGGATATACTAAGAAAAAGAAAGTAAGTGCTAAACTTGGTATGTAGTGTCAGCTCTCTTCATTCACCCCAGTTTTCACAAATTAATAGACAAACAGGAAATGATTTTTGTTTTTCTTTTTCTGACAGTAATTCAAATATTTGTATATTTATATTAACAGTATGCAATGAAATGCAAAATTCACACACATTCCTGAGATAAAACACAGAATTTAAGAAATTTTCAAGCCATTATAAGGTACAGGCATACCTCATTTTATTGTGCTTTACTTTATCATGCTTTTTCATTATTTTTCTATCTGTTCTGGTGATCTGTGATCAGTGATCTTTACTACTGCAATAGTTGACAGGCGCCACAACTGCACCTATCTAAGACAGCGAACTTCACAGTTTAAAGGCTGTGTGTGTTCTGCCTGCTCAACCAACAGCCATTCTTCCATCTCCTTCCCTCTCCTTGGGCTTCCCTATTCCTGAAACACAACAATATTTAAAATAGGCCAATTAATAATGCTACGATAACTTCTAAGTGTTCAAATGAAAGGAAGAGTTGCAAGTCTCTCACTTTAAATCAAAAGCTAGAAATGATTAAGCTTACTGAGGAAGGCAACATGTTGAATGCAGAGACAGACCAAAAGCTGGGCCTCTTGTACCAGTCAGTGAAGTTTGAATGCAAAGGTAAAGTGCTTTTAAAAAATTTAAAGTGCTAGTCCACTGAACACACAAATGGTAAGAAAGTGAAACAGCCTTATTGCTGCTGAGTGGAAAGTGTTAGTACTTTGGAGAGAACATCAAACCAACCATTGTCTTAAGCCAAATCCCATTCCAGAGTTAGGCTCTAACTCTTCAATTTTAAGCAAGATGAACCGCAGAAGAAAAGTCTGAAAGTAGCAGACGCTGGTTCACATCATTTATCTTAGTCTGTTTTCTATTGCTTATAAAAAATACCTGAGACTTGGTAATTTATAAAGAAAATGATTTCTTACAGTTATGGATGCTGAGAAGCCCAAGGTAAATGGGCAGCATCTGGTGAGGGTCTTCTTTCTTTTTTATTTTTATTTTTTTTCTGAGACGGAGTCTCACTCTGTCGCCAGGGTGGAGTGCAGTAGTGTACTCTCGGGTCACTGCAACCTCCACTTCCTGGGTTCAAGCGATTCTCCTGCCTCAGCCTCGTGAGTAGCTGGGACTACAGGCGCATGCCACCATGCCCAGCTAATTTTTGTATTTTTAGTAGAGACGGGGTTTCACCATGTTGGCCAGGATGGTCTTGATCTCCTGACCTCATGATCCACCCACTTCGGCCTCCCAAAGTGCTGGGATTATAGGCGTTAGCCACTGCGCCCGGCTGAGGGCCTTCTTTCAGGTGGGGACTGTCTGCAGAGTCCGAGCAGAACAGCAGAACAGGGAACCACATGGCAAAGAGGCTGAATATGCTAACTCAGGTCTCTCTTCCTTTTTTTTTTTTTTTGGAGACAGAGTCTCATTCTGTCACCTAGCCCGGGACTACAGCTGGCACTACAGGCACACACAACCACATCCAGCTAGTTATTTTTTTATTTTTTGTAGAGGCAGAGTCTCACTATGTTGCCCAGGCTGGTCTCAAACTCCTGGGATCAAGCAATCCTCCTGCCTTGGCTTCCCAAAGTACGGGGATTACAGGCGTGAGCTACTGCATCCAGCCCCTTTCTCTTCTTGAAGAGTCAGTCTCACTCCCATGATAATCCATTAACACATTAATCCATGAATGAATTCATGAAAGCAGAGCCCTCATGACCCAATCACCTCTGAAAACCACACTTCTCAATATTGCCACAATGGAAATTAAATATCAACAGAAGTTTTAGAGGGGACAAATATTCAAACAATAAGCAAGGTTTAAAAAAAAAGCCATCTCCATAACACGCAACTATAAAGTGAAGCAGTAAGTACTAATACAGTAATAGAAGCTGCAGTAAGTTATCCACAAGATCTGGCTAAGATAACTGATAAATGTGGCTTCATTAAACAACAGATTTTCAATGTAAACAAACAATCTTCTACTGAAAGAAATGCTCTCTGCCGGGTATGGTGGCTCACGCCTGTAATCCTAGCACTTTCGGAGGCAGAGGCAGGCGGATTACTAAGTCAGGAGATCGAGACCATCCTGGCTAACACAGTGAAACCCCGTCTCTACCAAAAACATAAAAAATCAGCCAGGCGTGGTGGTGGTCGCCTGTAGTCCCAGCTACTCGGGAGGTTGAGGTGGGAGAATGGTGTGAACCTGGGAGGCGGAGCTTGCAGTGAGCCAAGATCAGGCCACTGCACTCCAGCATGGGAGAGAGAGAGAGGCTCCTAGATAGATAGATACATAGATAGATAGACAGATAGATAGATAGATAGATAGATAGATAGATAGATAGATAAATGCTATCTAAGACTTTCATTGCTAGAGAGAAGTCAATGCCTGGCTTTAAATCTTCGAAGGACATGCTGACTCTCTTGTTAGAGGCTAATGCAGCTGGTGACTTTAAGTTGAATCCAACGCTCACATCCCATTGCAAAAATCATAGGACCCTTAAAAATTATGCAATATCTACTCTGCCTGTGCTGTAAAAATGGAACAACAAAGCCTAGATGACAGCACATCTGTTTAGAGCACTGTTTACTGAGTATTTTAAGCCCATTGTTGAGACCCACTGCTCAGGAAAAAAGATTTATTTCAAAATATTATTGCTCATTTAGAATGCACCTGGTCACTCAACAGTTCTAATGGCAAGGTACAAAGCTAAACAGGAAAAAGAGAAGACACAAAAGTGTTAAAAATCCTAATAATTAGACATGTCTGGATTAACAAATCTGTAAACTTTCTCCAACTCTCCCAAAGAGTCAATCACTCCCTCTACAGTGCTTATACAACACTTTACATAATTTATATTCCTACTCTAGCATTTATCGTATCATATTATTTATATGTATCTCATCAATTACAATTATTTCCTCTAAGACAACAACCATGCCTTATTCATTTTTGTATTCCCAGAAAAGTATAAGAAACATACCAGCTGATAACACTTGTTTTATGAATAGATTAAATTTATACACTTCAAAGACCAAAATAATTTCTATTAGAGAAATTTTGATCTTTCTAAGATCATTTCAGCACAGAGAATTTCAAAAGATTTGAATTAAATTAGCCAACTAATACAAATACCAAATCCAAATTCACTTTACAGAGAATGGAATTTGAAAGGCTAATTTCCTCACCCATAATCAAGAAACCACACTCCACAGACCTAATATAAAGACAAACACTAAACACTTACCACCCATAGTCTTTATATAAAGTATACCCTGCCATATCAGAGAATTTCTGGTCATGCAAAAACAAAAGTGGGATTAAAGGAGAAAACCTTTACAAATGATGCCTTCCTTTTTGTTTATCCCAGCACACCTTATTAAGGCCAACAGATCTTAAGATATAACAATCAGAATTATAGTATATTAGTTTAGTTTTAATTACCTAGGCTCCAGTTCTGGTTCTATACTTCAAGCTCATTTGGCTCTCCAGAGAGCAAGTATCACTACATTATGCAGGGTCACAAAGAAAACTCTAATTTAGGGGAAAACAATTCTATAATTATTAATAATAGTTCCTATGACCTTCCCAGTTTTTCTAAGTTTCCTACAAGATGATCAGAATTCTCAAGGTAGTGAATGAAAAATAAATGACTATTTTTAAAAAGAGAAGCAACATTGCCCCCATGTTTTAAAAAGGGTCCTAATTATTTTAGTAAATTTGCATTATTCTCTCCAGTATTAGCATCTGAGAACTTTTTAAATGTCCCATATTTCATTAAATGTACACTTGGATGTACATAGTTTCATTTTAAAATGCACTATAGGCTATCAATGAGGTGACTAAGTGGCATTTTACTAAGTAATGCCCCCACAGTACCTGACACATTATATACAAATAATAAACATTTGATTAAGTCTACAAATATTTAAGCTTCTTATTATACAGCAGACACTACTCTAAGCAAAGGCTATTACACTATGGTAAACCCAACATATACGGCCCTTGCCTTCACAAGTCTTCAGTCTTGGAAAAAGAAAATCACCCTGTTCACTTCCTTCACTCTACTTGCCACACTTGGCAGGTACAGTGAAGGAAGAGAAAAGGGTGATATTAGTGGGCTTGTGGGGAGGTTGGGGTTATCCTACTTTATACTAGAATATTATCTAATATTTACGAAGCCTTTCTGAGGGCATTTGAGATGAGACCTCAAAAGATCTGGGCCAGCCAATGATTTAAAGAAATTATCATTCCAGGTTATGGGAACATTATGTGGAAAGGCCCTGAGGCAAGTTTAAGAAACTGAAAAGCCAGTAAAACTTATCACAGAAAACCTGAGGATAAGTAGATTTCAAAGGAACTGGCAAAGAGCCATATAATGTACGGTCTTGTACCACATTTAAGGATTTAAAGTTTTAAATACACTGAAAAATCTACAATGAAGCATAGGGGAAGTGCATGAAAGAAAGACCAAGATATAGAATGCCAGAAGGCCTTGGCCCAACATCAAAATCTTGGTAAATAAATGTATACATCGATTTCAAGTTCAAGTAAAATGTTTAAAGTGTATGTATATTATGTTTTTATGATTCCTGACTTTAAACAACTTTTTCAATTAACCCATCATTTACTAGATATGATCACATTCTCTCCCTTTCCTTTTACATGTCCATACTAGTTGATGTAGAACTGAGTAGTAAAAGGTGAAATATGGAGAATAAAAGTACACAGATAATAACAAACTGGTAAATCAGCCTCTGAATCACTGAGCTGACTAGTTTTTCTACAGGTTGGTGTGGAAGGGTACCGTAGATAGATAACATTCTGAACTGTTTAAATTTTAACCACATGCATTCTTTTTAAATCAAAGCATTGACTTTATATTTCTTACTAGAAAGCAGTTTAAAATAACATAACTACTTGCCCAAACATTGCCAAATCACTCAGAATTAGTGATTATTAGCTATAACTTTGTGAGATTATCCTTGCATCTTTACCATCTACCTGTAATTAAGCTACGTAGAGAATTTCCTTGGGAGTTTCTATGTTCAATATTCTATTTGGTAAACATCTTTCATCTTTATCAAAATAAGTTTGAGCATCAGCGCCCAAAAAGCACTAAAAGTCAACATAAAACTCTGTTAGAATTAAAAGAAAACTTTTAAGCAAATTTTCTCTTTTTTTTGAGACGGAGTTTCGCTCTTATTGCCAGGGTTGGAGTGCAATGGCGGGATCTTGGCTCACCGCAACCTCCGCCTCCTGGGTTCAAGCGATTGTCCTGCCTCACCCTTCCCAAGTAGCCGGGAACACAGGCATGTGCCACCACACCTGGCTAATTTTGTATTTTTAGTAGAGACAGGGTTTCTCCATGTTGGTCTCAAACACCCGACCTTAGGTGATCTGCCCACCTCGGGCTCCCAAAGTGCTGGGATTACAGGCGTGAGCCACCGCACCTGGCCTTTAAGCAAATTTTAAAGTAAATGTACACAATGATCCAGGATCCATCTGCAAAATTCTGTCCCAGGAAACTACTTGCCAATATATGAAAGTACAATTACAAGGACACACATGTCAGTATTTCTTTCAAAGGGGGTGCGGGGAGGAGGGATTCTAAACATTTAACAATAAGGAGACAGTTAATTATGTGGTATTATGCTGCCACAGAAAAATATCCAAAATATACTCAGTCCATTATAAACTCATTTTTTAAAAGACATATGCTTATTAAACAATGTATAGGGAGAAGTAGAATTGCACTTTTTGCTTGCATTCTTCTTTAAATGTGCTATAACTATCACATACTAACCAGCACTTTAAAATAAAGGAGAAAATTTCAAGAAATAAATTTCTTGAATTATTTGAATGTATAATTTTATATTTATTTAAATAAAACTAAAAAATCATTTTAAATATAAATAAAACCTTGTAAAAGAAATAAAATTTAAAATTACCCTTCACTGTACTTTAGCTCTAAAATTCTCAAAGCAAGCTGCCTACACTTTTCTCCATCTCAGCTGGTATATTTACTTGCTTACTGAATGATCCCTAACTAGTAGATTTTGAAGTTATTAACCGCAATCACTTTTGCACCAACCTAATAGATTTAAATGATTATAAGGCTTCTTAAGGTCTCCCCATATTTCGCAGATACTGTCACTAGAAACAAAAGGATAGCAGAGAGCACTGACAGATCCCTCCCAGGCTCCTCCTATCCCTAGAAACACTTCATTGAAATCTATAACCCAAAGAGGTTAAGAATCATTGCCCTACAGAGCAAATAGGAAGTTAAGCAGGGAAGGGTTGCCACCACAACTGTACCCCAACCTTGAGTGACCTTTAGGAACACCTCCCACACCACTTAGAGGTTGGGCATCTTCTTAAAGTAGACATTGCTAGCACACACCTGCCAAAAGTAAAATCTAATTACCTTTGGCTACTATGAATTGAAGAAATAAATAAAGAGACTAGGTATTAGTCTGGGAATATGAGTTTCTAAATCCATAGTGTTTACAAGGGATTAACACCGTAGAGTTTCATGAAACTTCTCTATTAGCAGAGACTCTAGGCAAGAACAGCTACCATAAGACTTCATTTTTTAGTTTTATATGGAAGATCCCAGGCAAAGATCAACCTGCAAAGATCAATCTGCGAAGCCCCAGTTCGTCTGGGATATTCTGAAAGTACTCTGGAGGTTAATTTCCTGAGCTTAAAAGTGTTTTCTTTCTGTTTTAATTTATAAAAAAAAAAAAAAATGCTGACAGATTTCATTTTGGACATTTTAAGTTTAAGTGAATTTAAATTTATGATGTTATTTCATTCACTGCTAGTGGAGATACAAAGTAATACAGCTACTTTGGAAGACAGTCTGACGGTTTCTAAACACACACAGTCTTATCATATGACCCCACAATTGCACTCCTTGGTATTTACTCAAATGAGTTGAAAACATATTCATACAAAAACCTGCACATTGATATTTACAGCAGCTTTATTCATAACTGTCAAACCTTGGAAGCAGCCAAGATGTCCTTCAGTAGATGAATAGATAAGACCATGGTACATCCAGACAAAATGCAATACTATTCCATGCTAAGAAGAAACGAGCTACAAAGCCATGAAAACGCACAAAGGAACAGTAACTTCATTTTACTAGGTGAAAGAAGCCAATCTGAAATGGCTGTATACTCTATGACTCCAACTATATGACATTCTGGAAAAGGCAAAAGTATTGAGGCAAGACAAATTTGGGTCCAGGGAGGGAGGAATAGGCTGAACACAGGATTTTCAGAGCATGAAACTATTCCATATGATACTAATAATGGTGGACACATGTAATTATACATTTGCCAAAACCCACAGAATGTATAACATCAATAGTGAAACCTAATGTAAACTGCAGACTTAAGGTGAAGAAATGATGTGTCAAGTAGGTTCATCAGTTGTAATAAATTTACTAGCCTGATGTATGAATGCCAATAGTGGGGAAGGTTGTGCATGTTGTGTAGGGGCAGGGGATATGCAGGAACTCTCTGTACTTTCTGCGCAGTTTTGCTGTGGGCCTAAAACTGCTTTAAAAAATAAAGTATATCTTTAGGCCGGTTACGGTGGCTCACACGGTGGCTCACACCTGTAATCCCAAGACTTTGGGAGGCCAAGGCAGGCGTATCAATTAAGCCCAGAAGTTCGAGACCAGCCTAGGAAACAAAGCAACACCCGCTGAGCCGTGATCTTCACCACTGCAGGGCCTGGGCAACAGAGTGAGTTGAATAATTTATCTGTTTTTATTGGCATCCATTTTAATAAAATATGGAAGAAAATGCTAATGATAGATCAAGAAAATATACAAATTGTTATCTACAACTCTCACCTCATCTTTATGTGAGGTACATCGATTTTTCAAGGTATATAAAGATGAACACAATAATATATGCCTTAAAGGGGCTCACAGTCTAATAGGAAAGAGGTAATAAGGGAACTATTATAACTCAGTGTTATTATGCACGCTGTTATGAAACTACAGAGTCACACAACTCTGAAACACATGCATATAAAGAAAAAGCTTTAGAAAAATATTATAACATGCTCACAGAAGTTATTTCTGGTTTTCTATAATAAACATAAATAACTTCGTGGGAAAAAAATGTCTTAAGAAACTTTAGCCATACTGAGAAAGGCAACATGAAAAAAATCAAAATAGTTGATGTATTTCTTAGGGCAACACATATTTGCAGTTCTAATTTTTTAAATTCTACACTGTTGTAGAACTGTTTACACGGGGGAAGTAAAAGTCTTAAACGCGGCCGGGCGCGGTCGCTCAAGCCTGTAATCCCAGCACTTTGGGAGGCCGAGACAGGCGGATCACGAGGTCAGGAGATCGTGACCTTCCTGGCTAACACGGTGAAACCCCGTCTCTACTAAAAATACAAAATATTAGCCGGGCGTGGTGGCGGCGCCTGTAGTCCCAGCTACTCGGGAGGCTGAGGCAGGAGAATGGGGGGAACCCGGGAGGCGGAGCTTGCAGTGAGCCGAGATCCCGCCACTGCACTCCAGCCTGGGCCACCGAGCGAGACTCCATCTCAAAAAAAGAAAAAAGAAAAAAAAAAAAGTCTTAAACGCTAACAAAGATTCATTCAAGTGGGGAGAGAGGATAGGATAGGAGGCAGGACCTTCAGGAGCTTGACTGTGGAAATATTCAGACTTAGAATTATGTCCCGACAGCTTCAAAAATGGCTTAAACTGTAATTTCACTGCTTAAACTATAATTTACGATTTATGGGTCTTGCTGTTTCACTTCATCTTTTGACTGAAACCTACAGCTGGCCCTCTTCCCCTAAGATCTAGTGTTTAATAACCTCTACAGTTGGAAAGCTGTTCTTTACCTCTAACCAAAGTATTTTATTATAATCTCAATTTCCTCTTCTAGGAATTAGAAGGGGTGGGAGAGACAGGAACCATTTCAACTTCGAAATTTTACAAGCTTGAAAACTATTAAAGTCACTTATTTTCTCTCTACCAACATACAGAGAAATTCCACTAATTCTGGTAATTAGCTTAGAAAGCCTACGCTTCATCTCCTTAATACATATTTCATTTTCTTTCCCTGAATCTCCTCAGTTTCTTCCCATAGTCCTGAAACTACACAGCTAAACCAAATTATTTAACACGAAGCGAATTAGGGTTAAGTAAAGCAAGTGGTTACTCATCAGTCCACCGAGGACACAGTTATATTAATTCATCCCAAAGTTGCTTTTTAACATGATCTGTATTACTTACCCATCTGCATCAGAACTTAGACTACCTAACCACTGTAACTGTCAAATCTCCATAGGATTTCTTCTATCCTGAAATTTATTACCATTTATATTTCTCCCTCATTTATGCTTTTTATTTTAAAATATCTTCTTAAATTAGGGAGGGAGTACAGTATAGTAGTGGTTAAAAGACACAAAGTGGCAGCCACCCTTTGTTACCTATGTAAATAATCATTCCTACCCACCTCCCTTCTTTCTATTGGCAAAGCCCTTAATTTGTTTGTCTCCCTTACTGGCATATGCTCAGTAATAGTGACCTTACACACACATACTCTCTCTTCACAGCCCTACTAGTAATGGTGGTTACAGTCCGTTGGTATCTGTGGGGGCTTGTTCCAGGATCCCCATGGATACCAAAATCCACAGATGATGCTCAAGACCCTTGTACAGGCTGGGCACGGTGGCTCATGCCTGTAACCCCAGCACTTTGGGAGGCCAAGGCGGGCGGATCATGAGGTCAGGAGATCGAGACCATCCTGGCTAACACGGTGAAACCCTGTCTCTACTAAAAATACAAAAAATTAGCCAGGCATGGTGGCAGGCGCCTGTAGTCCTAGCTACTCAGGAGGCTGAGGCAGGAGAATGGCGTGAACCTGGGAGGCGGAGCTTGCAGTGGGCCAAGATTGTGCCACTGCACTCCAGCCTGGGTGACACAGGGGTACTCCGTCTCAAAAAAAAAAAAAAAAACCCTTATATAAAATGATTAGTAACTGTACACAGTGGCACATGCACATAATTCCAGCTACTCGGGAGGCCAAAGTGAGACAATCACTTGAGCATAGGAATTCAAGACCAACTTGGACAATACAGCAAGACTTCATCTCTTAAAAAAAAATCAAAATAAAATAATATGGCTTAGTACTGGCGTATAATCTATGTACATCCTAAGTTTAAACTACTTTTCTGGTGTTAACTGAAGCAAAAAAGAACCTAATAGAAAAGTTTACATCTCAGTTCTGCCACTTATAAACCATATCATATAGGACAAGTTACTCAGTCTCCCTGTATCCTCTCTTTTCTCATGTGAAGTAAATGTAAGAAAAGTACCCACTTCACATATTGATCTTAAATGAAATAATGCAGGTAAAGCATGAAACAAGCACCAGGCACAGAGTAAGTGTTTTAAGAAATATTAAATTATCAAGACTGAATACATGAACACAAATAAGCCAAATTTTAAAACACAGCAAGAAATATATATTATTCAGAGGCTACCGGGTACTATTTTCACAAAATAAAAGTAAAACTTGGCCAGGTGCGGTGGTTCATGACTATAATCCTAGTACTTTGGGAGGCCAAGGCAGGAGGATAACTGAAGCCCAGGAGTTCGATACCAGCTTGGGCAACAAAGCAAGATCCTGTCTCTACAAAAAATATAAAAAATTAGCCAGGCATGGTAGCATGTGCCTTCAGTCCCAGCTACTTGGGAGGCTAAGGCAGGAAGATCCTTTGAGCCTAGGACTTCAAGGTTGCAGTGAGCTATGATCACACTGTTGCACTCCAAGGTAGGTGACAGAGTGAGACCTCATCTCAAAAAAACGTACAACTGAAGCAAAGTTTATCAATTATGGTTTTCAAATTTTAGTTAATGGAGGAAATAGCAAGTTTCCACTTGTCATAATTACAGGCATCACTATCATTGTATCATTATTCTAGTACTAATGAAAGACCTCAAGAACATATAAAGCAGCAGTAAAGGGTGCTAAGAAATGACAGTGTAGTCACATCAACTTGCCCAAGGTTAAAACAATAGAGTCAGGGTTCAAACCAGGTCTGTCTGGCTCTAGAACAACTGTTCTCTGCTACCTCCAAATCCTGTGTGTGTGTTTTCACTAAACTATTTTGTTGTTTATAGATCTGAATTGGAATCTATTCTTATACAGGATCAGTACCCTGAACTTAGCAACTGATATAAAGGTATCCCTTATGGAAATCTCAACTAATTCTTTACTCCTTTTAGGAAGAAGAGTCTTAAGAATATGCATTATAAAACATGTTTCAATAAAGTTATTTTTAAAATGTTTGCTCCAGCATACTCTTGCTATCTCCAAGGAATGTATTCTGAGACTTTAACAAATATCCAAATTATTGAATAATACTAACGTATTATTTTCTACATTAAATGCATACATAAGATGAAAAAGTAACACTGAACAACAAATTGCTGGGCTTATACAGGGCTTGCTCTATTCCAGCTATTTCCAAAGTGTGGTCCATGGACCCCAGAAGTCCCCTAAGACCCTTTCAGAGAGTTCATAAGGTCAAAACAATTTTCCTAATAATACTAAGACATTATTTGCTTTTTTCACTGTGCTAATGTGATGGTGCAAAAGCAATGGTGGGTAAGACTGTTAGTGTCTTAACACAAATGAAACAGCAGCACCAAAGTAAACTGGTAGTCACTGTACAACCATATATGCTCAGTTAAAAAGTGTGTGTGTGTGTGCTGCTTAAGACTGTTTTCAATGAAACAGCAAGAATTATTGTCTCCAACCTTTTGAGCACACATCTTTCTAACATTCTATGTGACAAAGTAGGAAATACACAAAGTATTTGTGCTGCACACCGAAGTATAATAGTTTTCAGAAGAAAATGCACTTGTGCAATTGTTTGAGTAGCAAGTTAAAGTAACCACTTTCTTCATAGAATACCATTTTTACTTTAAAGAAGAACGAACTGACAAGCTATAGTTGCAAGGACTCAGGTATCTGGAAGACATTTTCTCCAAATGGAACAAGGTAAGACAGCCACTTCGAAGAAAACAACTGATAGTGTTTGTTGCCAATGACAAAATTTTAGCTTCAAGCAAAAATCAGCTTAGGCTGAGGCAAGAGAATCACTTGAGCCCAGGAGTTTGAGTACAGGCCGGGCAACACAGCAAGACCCTGTCTCTTTAAAAAAAAAAAAAAAAAAAAAAATTAGCTTAGCTTCACACTACTTAAAAGACTTTTCTGGGATTTGTTTTGTTTTGTTCTGTTGTTTGTTTGTTTTACTTTTGGGATACATGTGCAGAATGTGCAGGTTTGTTACATAGGTATAAATGTGCCATGGTGGTTTGCAGCACCTATCAACCCATCACCTAGGTTTTAAGCCCTGCATGCATTACTTATTTGTCCTAATGCTCTCCCTTCCCTTGCCCCCCAGCCCCCAACAAGCCCCAGTATGTGATGTTCCCCTCCCTGGGTCCATGTGTTCTCATTGTTCAACTCCCACTTATGAGTGAGAACATGTGGTGTCTGGTTTTCTGTTCCTGTGTTAGTTTGCTGAGAATGATGACTTCCAGCTTCATCCACGTCCCTGCAAAGGGCATGAACTCATTCTTTTTTATGGCTGCATAGTATTCCACAGTGTATATGTACCACATTTTCTTTATCCAGTCTATCACTGATGGGCATTTCGGTTCATTCCAAGTCTTTGCTATTGTGAATAGTGCTGCAATAAACATACGTGTGCATTTGTCTTTATGGCATAATGATTTATAATCCTTTGGGTATATACCCAGTAATGGGACTGCTGGGTCAAATTGTATTTCTGGTTCCAGATCCTTCAGGAATTGCTACACTGTCTTCCACAATGGCTGAACTAATTTATACTGCCACCAACCATCTCAACCCAAAAACTCCTTAAGCTGATAAGCAATTTCAGCAAAGTCTCAGGACACAAAATCAATGTACAAAAACCACAGGCATTCCTAGACACCAACAATAGACAAGCAGAGAGCCAAATTAGGCCATTCACAATTGCTACAAAGAGAATAAAATAACTAGAAATACAACTTATAAGAAACATGAAGAACTTCTTCAAGGAGAACTACAAACCACTGCTCAAGGAAATAAGGGAGGACACAAACAAATGGAAAAATAGTCCATACTTATGGATAGGAAGAATCAATATTGTGAAAATGGCCATATGCCCAAAGTAATTTATAGATTCAATACTATTCCCATCAAGATACCATTGACTTTTTTTGCAGTATTAGAAAAAACTACTTTAAATTTCATATGGAACCAAAAAAGAATCCATATAGCCAAGACAACCCTAAGCAAAAAGAACAAAGCTGGAGGCATCATGCTACCTGACTATACTACAAGGCTACAGTAATCAAAACAGCATGGTATTGGTACCAAAACAGATATACACATCAATGGAACAGAACAGAGACCTCAGAAAAATAACACCATACATCTACAACCATCTGATCTTTGACAAACCTGACAAAAACAAGCAATGGGGAAAGAATTCCCTACTTAATAAATGGCGTTGGGAAAACTGGCTAGCCATATGCAGAAAACTGAAACTGGACCCCTTCCTTACACCATATACAAAAATAAAATGTAAAACCCAAAATCATAAAAACCCTAGGAGAAAACCTAGGCAATGCCATTCAGGACACAGGCATGGGCAAAGACTTCATGACTAAAACACCAAAAGCAACTGTAACAAAACCCAAAACTGACAAATGGAATCTAATTAAAGAGCTTCTGCACAGCAAAAGAAACTATCATCAGAGTGAGCAGGCAACCTACAGAATGGGAGATAATTTTTGCAATCTCCCCATCTGACTATGGTCTAATATCCAGAATCTACAAAGAGCTTAAGCAAATTTACAAGAAAAAAACAACCCCATCAAAAGTAGGCAAAGGATATGAACAGACACTTCTCAAAAGAAGACATTTATGCAGCCAACAAACATAAGAAAAAAAGCTCATCATCACTGGTCATTACAGAAATGCAAATCACAACGACAATGAGATACCATCTCATGCCAGTCAGAATGGTGATTATTAAAAAGTCAGGAACCAACAGATGCTGGCAAGGCTGTGGAGAAATAGCAATGCTTTTACACTGTTGATTTTGTTTTGTTCTGAGAGAAGGTCTCACTCTGTCGACCAGGCTGGAGTGAAGTGGTGTTATCTCAGCTCACTGCAACCTCCACCTCCTGGGTTCAAGCAATTCTCCTCCTTCAGTTTCCCAAGTAGCTGGAATTACAGGTGCCCATTGCTGTGACCAGCTAATTTTTTTGTATTTTTAGTAAAGGTTTTCACCATGTTGGTCATACTGGTCCCAAACTTCTGACTCAAATGATCTGCCTGCCTCAGCGTCTCAAAGTGTTGGGATTACACAATGCCCGGCCCTTAGAAGACTTTTCTGATGACATTGATGGCGGTATTAACAAATACCGACTTTTTTTTTTTTTTTTCCCCTGAAAAAGGGTCTCCCTCTGTTGCCCATGCTGGAGTACAGTGGTGCCATGTCAGCTCACTGCAACCTCCGTCTCCTAGGCTCAAATGATACTCCCATCTTAGCCTCCCAAGTAGTTGGGACTACAGGCATGTGCAACTATGCCCGGCAAAGTTTTTTGTATTTTTGGTAGAGAAAGCATTTCACCATGTTGCCCAGGCTCATCTCAAACTCCTGAGCTCCAGCAATTCACCTCGGCCTCCCAAAGTGCTAGGATTACAGGCGTGAGCCACCATGCCCAACTTGACTTCTTTATATTGTATAATAAGATGTGCCAATATTGTAAAGATCTGCATAAATCAGTGAACCAATGCCTTACAAATGACCGGTTACAAAATTATGCATAGAAAAAAGATCCATTCAAACTGCAAGACAGATCAGTGTATTTTAAATGTAACAGGTTACAAAAGGTTCATTAATGTGATATAATATTTCACATGGCAACTAACTACCAACTGTATAATATAATATAATATAGTTTTAATATAAAACTACCAACTACAGAATTGTGGTATGATATAAAAGAAAAATATTGACATTATCTTAAAAGACTATTAAAATACTCCTCCCTTTACAAGCTACATATGAGGTCAGCTTTTCTTTGGATACTTCAACCCAAACAGCATACTGCAATAGGGTGAATGCAGTAACAAATATGAGAATTTGTATGTCTTCTATGAAGCCAGACATTATAGAGGTTTGCAAAATCTAAAACAATGCTGTCTTCTCGCTAAACTGTTAGTAATACAGGACTATTATAAGAATTAAGCAATCCTGGCTGGGCATGATGGCTCATGTGTCTAATCCCAGCACTCTGAGAGGACAAGGCAGGCAGATCATTTGAGGTCAAGAGTTCAAGACCAGCCTGGCCAACATGGTGAAACTCCCTTTCTACAAAAATACAAAATGTAGCCAGGCTGATGGCGGGTGCCTGTAATGCCAGCTACTCGCAAGGCTGAGGTGGGAGAATCACTTGATCCCGGCAGGCAGAGGTTGCAGTGAGCTGAGATCGCACCACTGCACTCCAGCCTAGGCAACTGACCAACACTCTGTTTCAAAAAAAAAAAAAAGAAAGAAAAAAAAATAGCGGGGCATGGTGGCAAGTGCCTGTAGTCCCTACTCAGGAGGGTGAGGTAGGAGAATTGCTTGAGCCGGGCAGGCGGAGGTTACAGTGAGCCAAGATCGTGAGACCTTGTCCCAAAAAAAAAAGCCAAAAAGCCTGTAGTCTAATGCAGAAACAGGCAAGCTGCAATACAATGTGATTAGCATGACAACAAAGAGGAAAATAGGAATGCTTTAAAAGCACAAATGAGAGGTTTCTAACAGAGACCACAGTCTCAAGAAAGGCTTTTTAAGATGATATCTATGCTTAGACCCCAACTTCATGACATCCGGAACAAAAAGATGACATGGTTCATGCTCTCTAAAAATTCTTGGTACCCAAGTGGTTAAGAACCATAACTCCGGTATCTTATATAAGTAATTACTAGCTACAGTTACATAATATTGTACTGAACAATGTCTAGTATTCCATAATCTGCAGGTCTATGTCATATACATATAAGAAAATTAAATCTATGGTTATTCAAAGCCTTTTAGAAATCAATCATGCTGAAAAAAACAATTTGATAACTGTACTAAGTTTACCCCCTGGTTTTCATCCTAGTTCATATTTTTAAAATCTTAATAATACAAATACTTTAATACCTTCATAAATTTACTGTGATAGCTAGTTTTAGTTGTCAACTTGACTAAACGAGGGGATACCCAGATAGCTAGCAAAAGCATCATTTCCACGTATGCCTATGAGGGTGTTTCCTAAAGAGACTGCCATTTGAATCAATAGACTGAGTAAGAAAGATCCACCCCTACCCAGATGGGCAGGCACCATCCAATCTGCTGGGGGATAAGATAAAACAAAAAGGCAGAGGAAGGGCAAATTCACTCTCTTGCTCCCTGTTCTGGAGCTCAGACATTTGTCTCTCTTGCCCTCCGACCTCAGAACTCCAAGTTCTCCAGCCTTTGGACTCCAGGACTTGCATCAGCAGCCCCCTCGTTTTTCAGCCTTCAGTCTCAAATTGAGAGTTATTTTGCAAAAACCTCAATCGCTTTTGCACCAACCTAATACAATGTTGGCTCTGCTGGTTCTTAGGCCTTTGGACTTGAATTGAGCTACTGGTTTCCCTGGTTCCATAGTTTGCAGACGGCCTATCACGGGATTTCTCAGCCTCCATAATTGTGTAAGCCAATTCCAACACATCTGTATCTAAACCTAGCTATCCTATTGGTTCTGTTTCTCTGAAGAATCCTGAGTAATATATATACTATACAGAACATACATTTCATATTTTCTTGGTAAGAGAGAGCACAGCAAACTTTTATTATTATTCTATAGTATTATAAATACATTTGATATCCTTAAAGCGAATTTAGTTGTCCAAAGATGTTTTCCTTGTATTATCTATGACTTATTTGGTTGTGTATATGTGTGTGTGTATATATATTTTTTTTTTCCAATTTCTTCACTGCTACCATGTTGTCAGAAATCTGTCTCGTTATCAGTATGCTCATGGCAGCACCTTGCTGCTTGTAAATTATTCCTCCTTAATCTACTACAACCTTAGAAACCCTAAGTATCACATATAAAGTAAAAATGAACTCTCAGTGACAGCCTAAAGAGCTTTATTTATAGAGAATTTCTTATTAAATTGACAACTATTTGGAGGCTTTTGTAATATTTCAGAGAGATGAGGTACTGACACTGGGTCGAGATAGGTAAAGATTTACTATTTCAAAGTTTCATACTATATCTAAAATATCCCTCTTGCTTTCTATCAACTCAGATATTCCAGACAGCCTTACTTGACACCCAGACCAGCTTACATATCCTTCTGAAGACACATCTTGTGGTGCCCCTTCTTTGCTACTCTCTACTCTATTTATGTTTCCCCAATAAGACTGTCAGCTCTTCAACAATCTCTCATCTCTGCTTCTCCAGCAAAAAGCCCATATACTACCTGATAAATGCTTGTTGAAAAAAACAATGACAGAGAATGAAACCAACTGTATAAAAAGCCATAAACTTATAACACTACATAAAATTAAAATGATCTTTCATATACATAATGACATTAAGTTTCCTCTCAAAATGCACACTCAGGAAATCCAAATTTAAGAGGAAGCCATAAGAAACACATTAAGAACCAAGTACGTAATAATGTAATAGGAAGCCATTTCACCCACCCCATCCTCTGAAAAATCTTTTTAACGGCCAGGTGCAGTGGCTCACGCCTGTAATCCCAGCACTTTGGGACACTGAGGCGGGCAGATCACCTGAGGTCGGTAGTTCGAGACCAGTCTGACCAACATGGAGAAACCCCAATCCACTAAAAATACAAAATTAGCCGGGCGTGGTGGCGCACACCTGTAATCCCAGTCTACTAGGGAGACTGAGGCAGGAGAATCACTAGAACCCAGGAGGCAGAGGCTGTGGTGAACTGAGACCATGCCATTGCACTCCAGCCTGGGCAACAACAACAACAACAACAAAAAGATCTTTTTAACTTGGGGGGGAAAGCAAAACACCATAGCTGCATCTTACTCAGATAATTATATATTTGTATTCAATCTAAGTGCAACTGACATTTAAAGACTGATGTTTGCTAAAATAGTTTCAAGAAGTAAACATTAATATCTATAATAAAACCTTTAAACCCCTAGAAGAAAACACAGGGGGAAAGCTCCCTGATATTGTTTGACCTTGGCAATGACATTGGTGGACACAACACCAAAAGCTCAAACAACGAAAGCAAAAATAAATAAATAGGACTACATCAAACTAAAAAGCTCCTCCAAAACAAACAACAAAATGAAAAGGCAGTCTATGGGCTGGGAGAAATTATTTGCAAACTATATATCTGGTAAAAGGTTAATATCCAAAATACATAAGGAACTCTCACAACTCAACAGCAAAAAAACAAAACAAAACAACCCAATTAAAAAATGGGCAAAGAACCTGAAGAGACATTTTTCCAAAGAAGACATACAAAGGGCCAACAGGTATATGAAAAAGCACTGAAAACATCACTAATTATCAGGGAAAAGCAAATCAAAACCACAATGAGCTATCACCTCACACCTGTTTGGATGGCTATTATCAAAAAGACAAGAGACGAAAAGTGCTGGCCAAAGTGTTGGGAAAAGGAAACTCTTGTACACTATTGTTGAAAATGTAAATTGCTACACAAATATTATGGAAAATGGTATAGAAGTTCCTCAAAACATTAAAAATAGAACTGTCTATGATCCAGAAATCCCTCTGCTGGGTATACACTCAAAGAAACTGAAATCAGCACCTCACAGAGATATATGCCTGCACATATTCATTGCAGCATTATTCACAATAGCCTAGATTATGGAAACAATCTAAGAGTCTCTCCTAAGATGAACAGATAAAGAATTTGTGGCATATATATATATACACACACACACAAGGGAATATTATTCAGCCTTAAAAAAAAAAAAGGAGATACTGTCATTTGAAACAACATAGATGCACCTGGAGGACATTATGTTAAATGAAATAAGCCAGACACAAAAAGAAAAATACAACATGATCTCACTTATATATGAAATCCTTTTTTTATTTTTTTATTCTTTTATTTATTTATTTATTTATTTATTTTTCTTTTTTGAGATGGAGTCTGGCTCTGTCACCCAGGCTGGAGTGCAGTGGCCAGATCTCAGCTCACTGCAAGCTCCGCCTCCTGGGTTTACATCATTCTCCTGCCTCAGCCTCCCGAGTAGCTGGGACTACAAGTCGCCCGCCACCTCACCCGGCTCGTTTTTTGTATTTTTTAGTAGAGATGGGGTTTCACCGGGTTAGCCAGGATGGTCTTGATCTCCTGACCTCGTGATCCGCCGGCCTTGGCCTCCCAAAGTGTTACTTATTTATTTTTGAGATGGAGTTTCACTCTGTCGCCTAGGCTGGAGTGCAGTTGCATGATCTCAGCTCACTGCAACCTCCACCTCCTGGGTTCAAGCGATTCTCCTGCCTCAGCCTCCCAAGTAGCTGGGATTACAGGCACACACCACCATGCCTGGCTAATTTTTGTACTTTTAGTAGAGACGGGTTTTCATCATGTTGGTCAGGCTGGTCTCGAACTCCTGACCTCGTGATCTGCCTGCCTCGGCCTCCCAAAGTGCTGGGATTACAGGCGTGGGCCACCACACCCAGAGAAATCTTTTTTTGTTTTTTAAAGCTGGATACATAGAAACAAGAGTAAATGGGAATAAGTAGGTCAAAGGGTACAAACTCACAGTTACGTAGGATGAGTAAGTCTGGAGAGCTAATGTACAGCCTGTCTATAATTATTAATATTGTATAGTATATATAAAATGTGCTAAGACAGATTAGATGCTCACACCACAGACAATTTTAAAAATTGTGGAAGGAGACGGATAGGTTAATTTGTTTAACTGTGGTAATCATTTCATGATTTTGTATCTGTACATTAAAACATACAAATCATTTCATGATTTTGTACCTATATATGTTTTGTATATGTATAGCAAAAATCATGTGGTATACCTTAAATATCTACAATTCTAGAAAAGGACAAAGAATGGTGATTATTGATGATCTAAGCTAAAATAAAATTAAAAAGCTCTTTTGGGCACATCTAGCTCATTTGAGGATATTCTAACAGAAAAAAGTAACCCATAACAAAGACTCATAGATTATTGATGTTGGAGGGATCTTATAGGTCACCTGTTACATATACTCCTCATTGCAGAAAGAATTCAGGCTGCTAGAGATCATATGATCCACTTTTTATTCAATACATCCCTACATTTCTGCCTTCCTCTACCTTTCACTCACAGATCCCTGGAATGCACACCAAATATGTCTTTACTCTATAGATAACTTTTCAAATATTCATCTGTTAAACTTATTTTATAGCATTACTGATTACAAACTAATATATGTATACAAGATCTCAAAGATTTCTTTGGTGTCTCAAATATTATCCAATAAAATGAATATACCAGAGACATCTGTGTGTTCTTTTGTACATCTTATCCTTCTTGATTCTCATAACCACCCTATGAAATGTGTAAAGCAAGTATCATCCCATTTAAAGATTGTCAATACAGAGTAGTAGTAGAGAGGCATTGTGAGACAGATTTAGAAGCAAGAAATAACTGCCTCTCACAAGCTACGTGATTTTTTCTTTTTTTTGAAATGGAGTCTCGCTCTGTCACCAGGCTGGAGTGCAGTGCCGCAACCTCAGCCTCCCTGGTTCAAGCGATTCTCCTGCCTCGGCCTCCTGAGTAGCTGGGATTACAGGCACATGCCACCATGCCTGGTTAATTTTTGTACTTTTAGTAGAGCTGGGGTTTCACCATGTTGGCCAGGATGGTCTCTATCTCCTGACCTCATGATCCACCCACTTCGGCCTCCCAAAGTGCTAGGATTACAGGCGTGAGCCACTGTGCCCAGCCAAGCTATGTGATCTTAAGTAAGTTACTGAAGTTCTCTAATCCTGCTTCCTCATCTGCAAACTGGAGATGATATTATAATCATTCCTACCTCATATGGTTACTGTGAAGGTTAGCTAGATAATGTACATTTTCTTATGTAATAAATACCCCATGTAAACACTCAGTGTTAGCTCACGGTTAGTGTGCAAAGAGGAGAAAAAAGTTGTGTCTAAATCACTTATTCTCTCTGAATCTCACTGAATTAAGGTCCTATGTTCTACCTACACTGTCTCCCACAAAACCAAAAATGTTTATAGTTACTTGCATCTTAACTACTTTTTCCACCCTTGGACAACTGATAAAAATGTCTAAAAGCTACTATGATCCTCCTCTAAGTGAAATTCTCAAAAGGTGAAAAACTGCGCAGGGTTTAGTGGCTCACATCTGTAATCCCAATGCTTTGGAAGGGCTGAGGCAGGAGGATTGCTTGAACCCAGGAGTCTGAGACCAGCCTGGGCAACATAGGAAGACTCCCATTTAAAAAATTAGCAGAGTGTGGTGGTGCAGTTCTATAGTCCCACTTTGAGCCCAGGAGTTCCAGGCTGCAATGAGCTATGACCGTGCTACTGCACTTCAGCTGGGGCAACAGAGAGATACCTGTCTCCAAAACACGATAAAAAAAGAAAAATTGTTAAAGCTCTGTCTTTAGAAAAGTAAATACTCGGTAGAACATAATGAAGTTAGCATGCAACACAATGAAATTTATATTCAAAATGGGAAGTAGTAGATTAACTGATAAAGTGGCTTCTCTTTCCTACTATTACTAGACTATCTTTTAAAAAAAAACTTTATCTGGGCCAGGCACGGTCACTCACGCCTGTAATCCCAGCACTTTGGGAGGCCAAGGCTGGTGGATCATGAGTTCAAGAGTTCAAGACCAGCCTGGCCAACACAGTGAAAATACTTCTAAAAATACAATTAGCCAGGCATGATGGCACATGCCTGTGGTCCTAGCTACTCAGAAGGCTGAGGCAGGAGAATTGCTTGAACCCGGGAGGCATAGGTCAGAGGTTGCAGTGAGCTGAGATCACGTCACTGCACTCCAGCCTGGGAGACAGAGCGAGACTCTGTGTCAAAAAAAAACCTTTATCTTATATTTTCAAATGGTAGGGATAGCTCATTTATTGTTTGTGATACCAACTGCAACAGAAGAAACCTGTCTCATCTAGCAAAGCTATTGATAACATTGAAAAGAACTATAAAATGCATGTCAGAATGGTTTTTACCTTAACAGGCCTACATTATCATATGTAAAATAACTCAGAAACAAAAAGTCAAATGCCGCATGTTCTCATTTGTATATGAGAGCTAAACAATGGGTGCACATGGACATACAGAATGGTGGATATTCAGGTAATAGGTACATTAAAAGTCTAGACTTCACCACATCCTTACATGTAAGAGTCTATACATGTAAGAAATCTGCACTTGTACCCCATAAATTTTTTTTAATTTTTAATTTTTTAAACTTAAGAGGCCTAGCCTCAGTGAAAATTTAAGCTGTGTAATTCATGCTGAAGAATTTCGTATGTTCATTAGTGTTGGCAAAAAGGTCATCCTAGGATTTGAATAACAGTAATATTTAATTTCATTTTCCCATTAACTTTGCCAGGAATCTAACACTAGTGGTAGGGTAACTTCTAGAATACGGAAGGAAAAAAGGAATGGAGAGAAGAGGACATTAACTGAATTACCATTCAATACCAACTTGATAATGCAACTTGGTAATAGATCTTTGCACAGGCAATGGCAAATCAAAACATTAGTCCAAATATGACCACTGACCGCAGGGCAAATATGAGAGATTTAAAATGAAAGAATACAGTTCACGAGATTAAAAAGAAATGGAAAAAAGCAGTAATAAATGAATGAGGTCTAGGGATAAACAGCTGCTGAATAACAAAATTACTCTAAAACAACATCAGAAACCCTACTGTCTGCCAATATATATATATACAACCTCCCTTCAATGGTTGATTTTTCAGTGAAGTAGTACACTCTATTCATTTTTTTTTTTTTGAGACCGAGTCTTACTCTGCAGCTCAGGCTGGAGTGCAATGGCACGATCTCGGCTCACTGCAACTTCCATCTTCCAGGTTCAAGAGATTCTTGTGCCTCAGCCTCCCAAGTAGCTTGGACTATGGGTACGCACCACATTAATTTTTTTATTTTTATCAGAGACGGGGTTTCACCATCTTGGCCAGGCTAGGCTTAAACTCCTAGCCTCAAGCAATCTGCCTGCCTTGGCCTCCTAAAGTGCTGGGATTACAGGTGTGGGCCACCATGCCCGGCCATCAATGTATGCAAGATAAATTGACTACAGAAAAATAAACTATTCAAAGAACACCTAATAACCATTTTAACAACTATGCCTTTATACAATGCTCTCAGCAAAAGGTCTCACAATGACAATTAAAACATCTTGAAGCACAGAAAACACTCCACGTAGTTTATTAAAAAAACTAGTGATATGTGTCTCTTAAACCTTCATAACTCAAAACCACAAGTTTGTATTTTTTCTAAAAATAATATTTATTTGCATCGCTTGTAGTAGAAGTCTGATTCAAAGTTCCATAATTTTGCTTACTGCTAATAATGAGGACGGTAAATGGGTGTATGTGTGGGGTAAAGGAGAAGTTGAGAAATTCTTCACTGGTATATGAATGAATTCCATACTTGCCTCTTAAAATGTGCTCCTTTCTTGAAATCAGGCATACAAAAACTCCCTTTGGGTTTGCATTACTTTCATATTTGTGAACACTTCACATGGTAGTCTTCAAAGAGCCAGAACACTTGTTTTCAGTCATTTGCCATGGGTGGGTGTATTTTCACCACAAATTCCAACAACTAATGATATGTAAATATATATGTATGTAGGTCTACACATACATATACACACACTATGTGTATGTGTGTATATCTTTACAAATGTTTACATAGTTTAAGGACACCATCATCATACTTTTTACTACACACACAAAAAAATTGGTGGTAGAAAATCTGGAAAGATTCTAATAACCTCAATTTGTGAAAACTAACATGCCTCAAAAAAGAGGGGGAAAAAACTTTTAAAAAACACTGTGCTGACATGATTAACTTTATCATTTAACTGGTGTGAGGCATCTGGGCCATGCGTATTTGAACTCTTATCGTGGTGTTCGGGGTGTGCTATGTTGTGGAACAGTTCATATGAAACTGCTGAAACCTTCTAAAATGATAGGACAACAACATTTACATATTAGGAGCTTATTTAACTGAAGAAAATAGTATGGCAATGACACAATTCATATTTATTTTAGAACCAAGGCTCATCTCAAAAACTCTTTATCAACTATGCAGAAGTAGCCCAGCTTTTTACCAACCAGTTATTTACTATAGCAACTTCTTTACCAACATTTCCAAAATTTTCCACACTCTTTCGTGACAAGCTACTAAACAGTCTCTGTATGTGTTGTTACCTGGGCAACACTCTGAGAAGGCTTTTACCTTTACAGAACTGGTGGGTCAAAGAGAACCAAGGCTTCTTCAAATCGACTATACACCATGTAATTAGAAGCAGTAAGTGTGAAATCATCAGCAGACAGAAAATCTTGAGAACTGCTACCAGTACTTCAATTTGATTAACAGACACAACTTACTGGCATTTGCCTTCGTTTCTAGCCACCCAATTCCCCTGTGAAATAAGGCAAGTTCCATCCAAGACTTCAAAACATCTTCAGTCATACAGGCTGTTAAAGACATAAATACTGAAATCTAAGAAAATTCTTGGAGTAAAGAAGCCATCAATCCCTTACAAATGAATTTTGTGTAAAATACCCTGCTTTGCTGCCCTAAATTCTAAAAGCTACTCAGCTCAGCTGCGGATCTGTATAAACTATCCTTCTGCCTGAACTAAACCTGCCTCCAAAAATTAAGATCCAGTCATTCAGAAATCACATTTTAGAAGGCCTTGTAAACAAAACTGCTTCCTGTTCTACTCCAGCCAATGTGATGCTATTTGGTGAACTAAAAAAAAACAAAAAACAAAAAAAACACTGTATCTCCTTACAAATAAAATATTTTTTACTTTCCAACACTTTTAGGATTGGTAAACTCAAGGTTGCTTCTCTAAAACTAATAATTTTTCCCTTCAGCTTCTACTCTAAGAATACTTAGGTGCTCTCTGGATCATATTTTAACCACAATAAATAAATCCTGAAATGTTAAGAAGTACCAGATTACTCCAGAGTCAAAAATGAAAGATAAACCAAAAAGCAGAAAAGAAAACTGGCATTCTAGGCTCTGAACCACCTGGTGCTAACTGACTCTTTCTTGCCTAGCTCTTTCACTACTCACTTTCCCCTGTCCATGCTTGTATGCCTTTGATCACCCTGGCCCTTGGCCCAGGGTGATACGAGTTGTCCTATTTCCACACATCCAAATCCTACCCATTCTTCAAAACATAGTTCAGGGGCCAGGCATGGTGCCTCACAACTATAATCCCAGCACTTTGGGAGGCCGAGGCAGGAGGATAGCTTCAGTCCAGGAGTTCAAGAACAGCCTGGGCAACATCATGAGACCCCATCTCTACAAACAATCAAAAATGAGCCAAGCATGTTGGTGTGTGCCTATGGTCCCAGCCACTTGGGGGCTGAGGCAGAAGAACTGCTAGAGGCCAGGAAATCAAGGCTGCAGTGAGCTGTGATGGCACCACAGCACTCAGTTTGAGTCACAGAGTGAGATGCTATCTCAAAAAAAAAAAAAAAAAAACATAGTTCAAATGTCACCTCTTCTCTTATCCTTAAAACTAGAAGCAGGCCAGGCACGGTGGCTCACGCCTGTAATCCCAGCACTTTGGGAGGCTGAGGCGGGTGGATCACCTGAGGTCAGAAATTCAAAACCAGCTGGGCCAACATGGCAAAACCCCATCTGTACTAAAAATACAAAAAGTAGCCGGGCGTGGCAGCGGGCGCCTGTAATCCCAGCTACTCAGGGAGGCAGAGGCAGGAGAATTGCTTGAAACCGGGAAGCAGAGGTTGCAGTGAGCCGAAATTGTACCACTGCACTCCAGCCTGGGTCAAAAAACAACAATAACTAAAAGTAATCTCTCCCTCCTCTCCAAACTCTTATAGTTCCTTATCTTTTTACCACTCATTACTTTAACTAAAAGTAATCTCTCCCTCTTCTCTAAACTCTTACAGTTCCTTATATTTATCTTTTTACCACCCATTACTTTCTGCCTTTCATTATCGTTGCTGTTTCCATATTTAATCCCCCACCTAAGCATAAAGTCCTCAGGGTCAAGGTCCATCTTTATTCAAACTGATTAACACAATCCCTTACACATACTAAGCGAGGTTAGGAAAGAAGCCCACCAAAAACAACTCCAGATTGAGTCCAGAGCCCTGGCTTTGCTAATAACTCACTCACTATCTAACCTTGGACTTGAGGCTTTTAGTATGTTCCTTCACTTACAAAGTTAAGAGGGTAGGCTAAACTAGTTGTATTTGTTGTTAACTGTAGGCTATAATCCATTAGCTGGGTGTAAAATTAATTTGGAAGTCAAAACACAGCATTTTAAAAATGAAATGAAATAACAGAATGTATCTATGTGTGTTATAAACAATGGGGTGCTATAAATGTTTAACAACTACCTATGAAGAGGGAAGCCCTGAGAATACCATTTGCTGAATTTCCTGGTGTAAATATTCCCACCATGACCAATTTTGAGCTACCAACATGATGTCACTGGACACAGAGCTAGATAGGAAGAGATATGCATAACTGGTCTTGCAAGCCATTATAGCCAACTCAACAGGGCCCTGAAAAGACAAATATTATTTCACCAAACTGTCAACTTTGTTTGTGTGTGCACTTGCTGAATCAAGAAGTAAAATGTATTTGTTATTGTAGGTCACAGTCAAAAGAGTTTAATAAATGTTCAGATAACCTCCTGATGTCTTTCATGTATACTACCTAATTTGATAAATCTTACTCTTGGTTACAGATGTCTCTTCACCACAATTCATATTTTTCTTCAAAAATGGGAGTAACAAATATCTACTGATATTACCAGAAGGCAAATTACACAGAGCAGGAATTTGGTTTATGGAGTATCAGCCAAGTGCCAAGGTTCCTAGCATCTGTTCAGCCCTACATACCTAAAGGATATAACACACTCCTACTATCAATGGCTCACTTAGCAATGGGTTGCAGGGCAGGTAGGGGGTAAGAGGAGGAAATCCATAGTATAAAAAAAAAAAATCCAGATAATTCTAGTATTTGTGTTCATGTTCCCATCCCACTGAATAGCCAGGTACAGAGAAAATTAGAGCAGTAAAAAGGAAATGTTCCATGCCTGATGTTTCCCAATCAAAATCCCTTGCATCCCTCAATGAGACCTCCGTTACTAAGAATCCTCTACTACAACTAAGCTTTTACCATGGACTAGGGGTGCATAGTTCTTGCTGAATTTAGAATAGGCAAGAGGGAAAACAACACAGCAAACAGTAGTTAGGCTTCATATTCTGGGAAAATCAGGCTTTTATTTTTTTAAAAAAGTCTTATTTTCTTCTTATTTAAGCTTACTAAACTGGATGAGAATTTTCTTAAATATATTTTTGGCTGTACTATGTCTATCACAACACAGCCTGTAACCTGATTTTTCATGAGTATTTATAAAGAATTGTGTTGCTGTTGGGTTTTGTTTTTTTGAAGCCCAACAGCAATGGCAAAATGTTTTCTATTTTGAAAGCTATTTAGAAAATAAGAATGCTCAGAATTTCAAGTATACTAATAATGTTAGCCCAAATCTAACTCTAAATCAACTGAATATATGCCTAGAACTTTCCCAGGAAAATCCCCAAAAGTACACCAAAAAACACCAAAAGATAACAAAAAAGACTTAGCACGCGCATAAACTTGCTATACTCAATTATGCCATCCTATCTGTTGAATAAGAGCAATATGGGAAGCAAATGAAGTAGAAAAAGGAGATGTTCAGAGATGAAAGCTCTGCTTAATTCATTAACTCTTCCTTATTAGGGTCCACTGAAATTCACAAACTTATACCCAATTCAAATACTGACTATAAAGTCAAAATTATTTCCCATTCTGAAAGTCTAGGAGTCAAACAACGTATTTCTCTATAATATCAACATTAAAACTCTCCTTTAAAAACGAGTATCTTTTACCATACCTCAGGCTCAAGTCCATACTTTCTCAGCCTCCACTGTTTGTAACGGCAAAACGCTCATCAGATCATCTCCACAAGAAATCCCTGAGCCATCTTTGAAATACCAGCACCTGGAATAGCCTTGGGCTGCTGGTCATCCTCAGACTCAATGGCTGACCCATTTCTATAAGTCAAGAGTTACAAAAATGTAGAACTCATTAAAAGTAAGACATAGGCAAGCTCTGTGCCTGGGAATCCCATAGCATTACAGCATCAACCTCATTCTCCAAATCCCCTCTAACCAGTCATAACGATCCATACCCCAGTTGAAGACAATGGTAGGCTGGAATACAGCCCCAGTTCTACACCCTCAATACAGAAAATTTTTGCTACTTCACTACTACTCTCTTCAAAGTCAATCTCTTGAAGCCTAGCTATCTCCTACACATATTTTTACTTGGCACAACAGAATTCCTTCTTTTGATTACTCCAAAAGAATGGATAAAAGGACTTTCCGCTTCAATGCTGTATCATCTGAGAGTTCAAATAAATATACAGCGGCTGAGCAAATTCAAGCTTGGGTTAAGGCAAAGAAAAAAATTCAAGATTTTTAAAAGTCACAAATTTAGAACTGGTGAGCTGATCACATAAAAACTACTGTTTCACATGCCTAATAAAATTATTTCATTCAAAGGAAAAAAATCATAACTACCAGGATAAAAAGAAAATATCTAAATCATGAAACAATTATCAAAGAAACAAAAATTCTCAGAACATCACAACTGTAATATATAGAAATTCCCATCAAAGAACTCAGGTGAAAAAAAAAAAGGGGGCCAAGCATGGTTGGCTCAGGCCTGTAATCTCAGCACTTCGGGAGGCCGAGGCAGAAGAACTGCCTGAGGTCAGGAGTTGGAGACTAGCCTGGACAACATGGTGAGACCCCTGACTCTACAAAACTAAAACAAAAAATTAGCCAGGTGCGGTGGCATGTGCCTGTACTCCCAGCTACTCAGGAGGCTGAGGTGGGGGGATCTCTTGTGAGGAGAACTTCGTGGCTGCAGTGAGCTAGGATTGAGCCATTGTACTCCAGCCTGGGAGCCAGAGCGAGATCTTGTCTCTTTAAAACAAACAAACAAATAAACTTCGTACATTTACAGTCACACTTTTTAAAGTTGGTTTGTATATTCACCATATGCCCCAATAGTACTGAGACTTACTAACTTGTTTCCAGCTTTCTAGAGGACAATGTGGATTATATAATATGTTCACATATAAGCTCTGCCCTACTTCATCTACTTCTCCCCAGATGACTTAATAATACACATCAGAGGCCGGGTACGGGGCTCACGCCTGTAATCCCAGTACTTTGGGAGGCTGAGGTGGGCAGATCACCTGAGGTCAGGAGTTTGACCAGCCTGACCAACGTGGAGAAACCCCGTCTCCACTAAAAATACAAAATTAGCCAGGCGTGGCGGAGCATGCCTGTAGTCCCAACTACACATAAGGCTGAGGCAAGAAAATCGCTTGAACCCGGGAGGCGGCGGTTGCGGTGAGCCAAGATCGCGCTATCGCACTCCAGCCTGGACATCAAGAGCGAAACTCCGTCCCAAATAATAATAATAATAATAGTAATAATACACATCAGAGCAAATGCAGGCTATATAATATGCTAATATATAAACTCTGCCCTGCTTTATCTACTTCTCTCCAAATGAACAATACATAATATCAGCGCATTTATTGAACTGATTTAGTATAGACACCAGTGTAACTCAAAGTCTAGAGCTAACCCCTTAAGCAGGTGTACATTTAATACAATTTGATGATAATGTATACATAAAGTTCAACCAGTCTTTCTTCTTGGAAATCTCACTGTCAATTTCATAAGGGACGCTACACTGAATGAATGAATCACAGGCCAGTTTTCTAGTACTAGGAGCTTGTGAACCAGTATTTTCCATGAACAAAATCAACTTCCAATGTGACCACAAGCAAACTTCACATCCGTATCTTCTGACATCATAACTAACGGATATTCTACGGAAGATGTCAAATATAAACACTACTGTAAGAAAAGTCAGAAGGTTTTCATGAAACTGTGTTTTCAGAATTTTAACAAGCAACTACTTACCTCCCACTATGCACAAGGAAATTTAAATGTATTAAAAGTCCCTAAATCCCTCCAGTGTCAAAAATAAAGACCTTAAAATCATTTTCCAAACTGCGCTGAAATCTGTCCGGCAAGCAAAAGTTCTCCTTACCATTAAAGTAATAAGGCTGACATTTCAGTTTACTTGCATGAAACCAATTTTGCAAGTGACCACCCAAGTTTTGGCACATATTCTAACATAACCCTATCTGAGAGATCCAAGGACCTGCACACACTGCCTAGTATCTGAAACCCGTCAGTTCAGCTCCCATGCACCCGGCCATATCCCGCTAGCCGGTGGCCCCTTTCCACATGCTGACGCACTGCCCAGCCCTGTACCGTTGGCGATCAGTGCAAAGTACCAGCCCAGTCTCAGAAACTTTGACTCAGTTATCAGGACACTGAGCACCCACAAACTGGGTGGGGGCTGGGGGAAGTGTTTGTTATGGCTCAGGAGGTCAACTCTGAAGCGGGGCATTCCCAGCAGGTAGGGATCTGCCCGGAACGCAGCCCATCCCAAACTACAAAACCACAAGCATCAACAGCAGGAGCCGAGCAAAGTGCTCGGCGGAGGAAGAGGAAGGGCGAGGGAGAGAAACGGTAGAGTACAGAAGCCTGCGTGTGGGTGAGAAAATACTCTAACCACTCGCCCACCGGACGCAGGGCTGCCGGGACTGCGAATCCAGCAGCAGCCACAGCGTAGCAGCGGGCGGCAGCCGCCCAGGCAGCAATGTCAGGAGGGCACAGCTGGGGGCGGCGGCCGCAGAAGCCACTACCCCGCCCCCAGGTAAGGGCGCAGACCCCGCCCGCCCTAGCTGCGAGGGGCGGCCACCTGGGAGAATCGCGGCGTCCGGGAGGCGGCCGACACCCCTGAACCCGCCCGCTGCCCTCCTTCCCACGGTCCTCCCGCATCCCCGTCCCGGGCCGGGGCCCCATCTCGACCCTCCCCAGGCTCAGCCCGACGCCAACACACCCAGGCAGCCTCGGCCCGTAGATCCGGGACGCCGGGCCGCCCTCGTGTCCCGAGGAGGCCGCCCTCGCCTCACCTCTTCACGTCTCCGCGGGCGCTGCCGAAACAACAACTCCTTCAGGCGTCCGCGTCCCACCCGCCACCTCGCGCTCTGAGGCCGGGCCGGTGCCGTTCACTCCGCCGCCGCCGGAGCCCGAGGAGGGCGGAGGGAACCGAGAGGGGAGGGGAGAAGGACGGCCTGGCAGGAAGAGGCGAGGGAGGGGGCGGGCCGAGTAGGAGGGGGAGGAGGAGGAGGCGGTGCGTCGGGAGCGCGCTCGTCCAGGCCCCTCTGCATGGCGTGCGCGCTCCTGATGTCGGAGGCGCCCACTCTGCCGGGCGGCGGCGGCGCACACGCGGGTGCACGTCGCTGCATGGCCGCGGTTGCGCTGGGGGCGGAGGAGTGAGGTCCTGACAGAACCGGAGCTGTTAAAGCAGGGACGCGCCACGGGCGGCGCTGGAGAACCTCCGCGGGGGAGGGGCCTGTGGGTGGGACCGCGCCCGCGAGCCCGCTCTGATGGGGGTGAGTTCTGCTGACGGTTGCTGAGTTCGAAGATTAACTCTAAATGAGAAGAGTTTGTTTTCTTGCTCGTAAACCTGGTTTACATATTTTCATTCTTTATGCCCAGTAATCTTAAGGAAAGTCACCTGACACAATACTAACTTTTTCACCAAGTACTCTTTTCTGCGCCTCTTTAAAGGTGTTTGTGCTTGTGAAGCGCTCCCTTAACAGTTCCTTCTGTGAGACTCGGGGGAGAGTGAAGAGGGAAATCACTGCGGGGAATGAACAGGAAAGCATTAAATAAGCACCATTACGTATTCTATGAAGAAAATGTGCCCTTATTTGCGCCTTTTTATCCTTTGGGGTCAAAGATGTTGAGGCATAAACTAGGTAGAGGTAGAATAAACCAACCCTTTTTCGCTACGAAGATTGTACTGATCTTTGAACTGTGGGCATCCTTCTTCCTAGATCCTGCATCCAGAAATGACCTGTAAATTTTCCGAATCTCCTTAGCACTTTGTTTCTGTAGCTTTGTGGCACCTAACATGTCAGGCTTATCCAGGTTGCCCTGTGCAGCATTTTATCCCCCTAGACAACCGCTGTGGACCTGCTTCATTCATTTGTATCCTACACAGTGCACCCTGCCTAACTCAGGAAACACTCAATGAATGTGATTGCATGGATAAATGAATATAGTGTAGGAAGAATTACCTGTGTCCAGTGATTGGAGCCCTAGGATGACGTTAGTTTAAATATCTCCCTTCTATCCCACTTCAATTGCCCTGCCCTCATTTTCCCACCCATATCTAAAAGCTACTCTGAGAAACGTGACGTTTGTCCAAAGGGCCCTCCCTCACAAATTCCTTCCCCCCACCCCTCAGCTTTTCCTGATGTTAATGTCTATAGATGCTGAGACATAGCAAGAGTGTTGTAACTATTTTTTTGTTTCCCCTACCTTCTGAGCTCCTTCCCTTATGAACTTCTCTATCTCAGGAGCCTACCTAGCCCTGGGCCTGACAATAAATGCTGAAAGTTTTTATTATATTAAATAAAGTTAGGGTTAGAATAACCTAAATCATCTGTTAATTTGCTGAGATGTACAGGAACTATTAGTAAATCTGCCAACAAGTAAGTACTAAGAATCTACTCAATAAAGTAGTAGTATATTTACACTGCACACCATGAGGAAGTCAACAGTTGACAAAGCCATAGTTTCTGCCTTCAGGTATCTTCTAACTGGAGTGAAGCTTTTTGACAAAAAAGGACAATAGATGTGGTAATTATGGGCATTCAATAGGTAACTTAGCCAAAAAAAGAATTAAAAAAAAAAATGACAACTCCAAAACAAGTTCAGTGTTCCCCAAATTCAGTTCCATATGTCTCTGAAAGCAATAGTGGCCACCACTGGCGAGGTAATTCTTCTATTTAAGTGGAGCATGATATCTTCATGTGCCAGCTTGCTACAAGGAAAAAAAAATCCTGTCCCATGGCCACATGTAACACCTCTCATCAACGGGTCATTCTGTAAAACTGAACTTTTCCTCACAGTACAACATAGATAAGAGACAAGTCACGAGAGAACCTAGATAAAAGACAATTAAGATGATCTGGTGCAAACTCATCCCTACCACCAGAAAAACAATTGTAAGCACATGCCAAAAAAATTATTAACAAGTCTTCAATCTTTTACTCGAGAAACTAAAAGAAAGCATTCTTCATGTGGTATGTACTGCTCACTTCTCTTCCCACTGTGGCTTCATTTGCATTAAGCGTATCCTAGCAGCCCTGGTCCATGAAAGGACTGAAACTCTCACTTTGAGAGACAGTGTTATAAAATACTCCAGCATGATTCATAACATGACAAACTGGTGGTCCAGGTACAAATCAAACCCACAAACATGTTTTTTTTGGCATACATGGTACTTTAAAAAATCTATATCCAAAGTTATAAACCAGAAAATTATACATGCATTTTGGGCTTCTCTTTAAAAAGTGGAAGATTTGGTAAGAGTGAGCTTACTATTCTTACATGACAACAATCAGCTGCAGGACATGCATTCTCTCTTTTGCCAAAGTCTCTACATTCTCTATTGTATCTTACAGAGTGATGTTTCTCTCATTTATGTCTGCAACTCCTAGTTTAAAATGTAATGTCAAAAATTGGAAACAGACCAGCTGCCGTGGTTCATGCCTGTAATCCCAGCACTTTGAGAGGCCAAGGCAGAATTGCTTGAGCCCAGGAGTTCGAGATTAGCCTGGGCAACATAACAATACCCTGTCTCCACAAAAAAAGAAAAAAAAAATAGAAACAAGTTAAACATTGAACAATAATGTAAGAGTTTAAACTGGTATCTAATGGTACAGAATATCATATTGATTTTATAGTGGGCATTATAATTATATTGATTGATTCCCTAGAATATATTTCCACCCCTCTGCAATTGCAAGACAACCAAGGATCTGATTAGGCCCATCTCCTGCTCCAGGTGTGGATAGTGATTGTGATAATCGGCCTAATCCCATCCTCACTTGACCTGTCAGTATTCACTGATAGGCACTGATATGAGTCTAAATTGGTCCCAATCATATGGAAAGCCATATCGTGTGTTTGTTGGGAAATGAAAAGTGCTCTTTTTCTCACTCTGGCTGGTGTGATGGGTAGATGTGAGTCCAATGGTTACTGCAGCCACTTTGCTACCATGAGGAAGCCAGCCTGAGGATGAAGCTGACACATGATGGAAGCACTCAAACCCAGCTTGAAGCCTACCCCTTCCTCTGAGACAATATATTTTCACAGCTTTTTTTTTTTTTTTTTTTAAGACAAGAGTCTCGGCCGGGCGCGGTGGCTCAAGCCTGTAATCCCAGCACTTTGGGAGGCCGAGACGGGCGGATCACGAGGTCATGAGTTTGAGACCATCCTGGCTAACACGGTGAAACCCCGTCTCTACTAAAAAATACAAAAAAAGCTAGCCGGGCGAGGTGGCTGGCGCCTGTAGTCCCAGCTACTCGGGAGGCTGAGGCAGGAGAATGGCGTAAACCCGGGAGGCGGAGCTTGCCTTGAGCTGAGATCCGGCCGCTGCACTCCAGCCTGGGCGACAGAGCGAGACTCCGTCTCAAAAAAAAAAAAAAAAAAGACAGTCTCACTCTGTTGCCCAGGCTGGAGTGCAGTGGCACCATCTCAGTTCACTACAACCTCTGCCTCCTGGGTTCAAGCGCTTCTCCTGTCTCAGCCGCCCGAGAAGCTGGGATTACAGGCGCCTACCACCACGCCCAGCTAATTTTTGTATTTTTTAGTAGAGATGGGGTTTTACCATATTGGCCAGGGTGGTCTCAAACTCCTGACCTCAAGTGATCCACTCGCCTTGTCCTCCCAAAGTGCTGGGATTACAGTGAGCCACTGTGCCCAGCCTGATTTTGACAGCTTTTTAAGAAGGTTTGAGTTTGGCTTTGCATTTCTTACAGATAAAGCTAAATATTTCCATGCATACTATGGGACAAAGAACTTTAGTTGCATTATATGACTCTTCCAAGGATACATTTCCAATGATAGAAAGATAACCTATCTGGCAAGATTTTACTGGGTCTTGAAAGGAATTTGACCACACGGAAAAATCCTTCCCTGACTGGGCTACCTGATGCCTGAAAGCCCATCATTACACTTTCTTTTTTCACTTTGACTTAAATCCTGTGCCTTATTTAAATCAACTTTGTCCAAGAAGAGCACTTCATGACTCGAATCACTAATCTTGTATAAATGAGTTTATCACATGATTTTTGAGTCTTTTTTTATTATTATTATTAACGGGAAGATTTGAAAAAGAGGCACTGGCTACTTGAGGAAGGGGGAAATCACAGAGAGAGCGAAAGATATAACAGGTAAAACTGGAGATACAGAAGAAACCCTTTTTTATTTCACGGTTTTATGTAGGGCTGAAATTCAGAGTAATCTGGACAAATCATACTGAGCCTATATGATAAACCAAACCTGTGTTGCAATCACCCATTTAAGACTAAGAACGCAATAAAACAATATGTATATAGGCAGCAGAAAATTTCCTCAGCAGTAGAAGAGGCAGGCAGAGATCTAAATGCCTGTTTTATTTTATTTTATTTTTTGAGACGGAGTTTCACTCTTGCTGCCCAGGCTGGAGTGCAGTGGCGCAATCTCAGCTCACAGCAACCTCCGCCTCCTGGGTTCAAGCAATTCCCCTGCCTTAGCCTCCCGAGTAGCTGGGATTACAGGCACATGCCACCACGCCCAGCTAATTTTTGTATTTTTTTAGTAGAGATGGGGTTTCACCACGTTGGCCAATCTGGTCTTGAACTCCTGACCTCAGGTGATCTGCCCGCCTCAGCCTCCCAAAGTGCTGGGATTACAGGCGTGAGCCACCGCACCTGGCCCTAAATGTCTCTTGAGGAAGAATAGCTAACCTACTACTTTTACTTATTTTATTTTTTATATTTTTTTATTTTTTGAGACAGGGTCTCACTCTGTCACCCAGGCTGGAGTGCAGTGGTGCGATCTTGGCTCACTGCAACCTCCACCTCCCGGGTTTAAGCGACTCTCCTGCCTCAGCCTCCCAAGTAGCTGGGATTATAGGCGCCCACCACACCACCTGGATAATTGTTGTATTTTTAGTGCAGACGGGGTTTCACTGTGTTGGCCAGGCTGGTCTCAAACTCCTGACTTCAAGTGATCTGCCCACCTTGGCCTCCCAAAGTGCTGAGATTACAGGCATGAGCCACCATGCCCAGCCCCTACTACTTTTAGAATTTGATACTGAATGTAAAGGACGCCTACCAAAAATGGTTTTTCCCATACCTTGTGGTAGGTGTCTGAAATTCACCTCATCATAGGAGTCCTTTTCTTTTATGTGGGGCAGTGATCCTCTGTAGTGTATAGCTAAATCTTGTTATACTTGGGAGTTTATAAAAATGCATACCTCTGTGCTCAACCCCCAAGAAATTCAGTACCTCTAAGATAGGCCCCAGGACTTGTTTCAACTTTTTCTTATAAAAAATGTTTCAGCACATAAAAAGTAGAGAGAAGAGTATAATGAGCCTTCATGAGTCAGTCATTCAACTTGAACAATTATCAACATATGGCCAATCTCTTTCCCCACCCCTCACATGGATATCACCCATAAATACTTCATCGTATAAAGCTCTAAAAGACAAGAATTCTTGACCAGGCATGGTGGCTCAGGCCTGTAATCCCAGTACTTTGGGAGGCCAAGGCAGGAGGATTGCTTGAGCCCAGGAGTTTGAGACCAGCCAGGGGTGATGGCATGCACCTATGGTCCCAGCTACTTGGGAGGTTGAGGTAGGAAGACCGCTTGAGTCTGGGAGGTCAAGGCTGCAATGAGCCATGATGGTGCCAGTTGCACTTCAGCCTGGGTGACAAAACAATACCCTGTCTCAAAAAAAAAAAAAAAGATAAGGATTGCTTTTTGCAATCAATAAAATCCAGAATGCGAGAAACTCTATAGGACATACCAGCAAGTTTCTTCAGCAAATAAATTGCTCACATATAAGTGAGAAGAAGGATCTATTGAACTTGCTTGGATGTTGATTTTATTTGTCCTTTTTAACATCTTCATGAGATATAACTGACATACAATAAGCTATTCATATTTAAAGTGTACAATTTGACAAGTTTTGACGTATGTACACAACTGTGAAACCATCACCACAATCAAGAGAGTAAACATATCCATCATGCCCCTTTGTAATCTCTGGCTCTTACTCTGACTCATCCCCCTCCATGTCCTGAGGCTGTCACTGATCTGATGTTGCTAGAGATTTGTTTGCATTTTCTAGAATTTTCTATAAATGAAATCATATAGTGTGTATTCTTCTTTTGTGTTCTTTTTTTCACTCAGTATAAACATTTCAGGATTCATTCATATTTTTGTACTTGTCAGTAGTCTATTCCTTCTAAGTCTTTGAGTCTCACAGCATGTATCAAGTTCCAGTACTCAGGTGAGCCATTGGGCTTCAGTATATACTTGCCTTCAGCTTCCTGTAATGCTCTGGTTTTTTGTTTTCCTTTTTCTAAAAGCTAGTGATTTCCTGTTGTTGTTGTTGTTGTTGTTGTTGTTGTTGTTGCTGTTGTCGCATTTCGATGGCTCAAAAAAAATTTCTTTGAGACAGAGTTTTACTGTGTCACCCAGGCCAGAGTGGAAGTGGCATGATCACAGCTCACTGCAGCCTCAATCCCCTGGGCTCAAGTGATCCTTTTCACCTCAGCCTCCCGAGTAGCTGGGACCTCAGGTTCACGCCACCATGCCTGCATTATTTTTTAATGTTTGGTAGAAATGGGACATCTCTATGTTGCCCAGGCTGATCTTAAAATCCTGGGGCCAAGTGATCCTCCTGCCTCAGCCTCCCAAAGTGCTAGGATTACAGCTACCATACCTAGCTGATTTCCCTTTCTTGCTTTCAAGCTTGGCAAAATATATTTTTTCAATTTTTAAAGTTATTATCCAGCATTTGTATATTTTTGTAAAGGTAGGGAGTCTTCCCTTGTCAGTCTAGCTAGCCATATTAGTCTGAATTATATTAATTTTTTAACAATGTAAAGAAACTATACAAAAAGGGAGCCTGCCTTTCTATAGATGTGGTATCTTCCTTCCTGATGCTTTCCCTGCACAAGCTTTTCCAAACAGAGCTTTGGCAGTAAACTCCAAGTTCCCTTGAAGTACTTACTACAGACCAAATAAATTGCAGGTTTTGAAGATATAAGAAATATTCCTTAAATACATGTGTTTTGTAGAAAAAGTTACTTTAAAAATTACAAATACTTTAATGGTAAAGGGAGGAAAATTACCACTTTCCTCTTCTGAGTCAAGGGAAGTTCACGCCCTCTCCACCACACCTTAACCCTCTCTCCAAGACACTTTTTCAATCCTTTTCCCTTTGCCGCATAAAAAATAAGCTGCAAATTTGTAAAAAGATTATGTCTAATTCTAAAAGACTCTCTAATACAAGAGTAAATGGGAATTATAGAATGAAAATGCCATTGCTTTAGAATATATTAAAATATTCCTAACACTTTGTCTGACACTCTCAATTTCAGGAAAATTCTTACTATTTAATTCTCTGATTTGGTGATGGTGACAATAACCTCTTCGTGGAAGATTTTTAGTTTTTGACATACCTACATACATCGTTACTAATAATTTCAAACTGCTAATAATTTTAAACTGCAGGTGAAAATCAGAATTGTATCTTGTAATTTTATTCAAAATATCTCGTTTCATATTGATAGCCATTGTCTTATTCTCTGTACCTTTTGATGTATTTTAAATTATGTAATCATTTTTAATTGAATTCCACCATCAATGTATGCCTTACTTTGGATGCATACCCTTTAATCTCATTTTTGTAGAATTGATATCTCACTCTACTATACCCCACAACACCAGATACATACATTTTTACTGCACCTATAAGACTTTTATACATTTAAAATTTTTATCACTGTCTTTTTCTACTAGACTGTGAACACTTTGAAGAAAAAATTATGGTTTTTTCCTAGTACCTAGGCATTCAGTATGTTTATTGTATGAATAATTGAATGAATGTATTTACAAATTTGTGTTAGAATTTGCTGAGATGCTTCTCTTAGTGAAACAGAGAGCTTAAATAATAGAACAAATCCCTGATTACTGACCATGAATTAATCTTTCTTTGGTTGCAAGTGACAGAAATGTTCTCTACATAGAGAAAGCAAGCATTTAAAGAACACTGAATCTACAGTACAATTAAAGATCTTTACCAATAATTCTAACTTGTTAGTAATTAATGTCAGACCTAACCATCTTATTAAAAGAAATATATTTAAGTCTGTAGGCCACAGACTCCTAGCTGCTTGCCTCAACATCCATTTTTCTCCTTCCATCTTAGTAAAAGAACCCCAAATTTATTCAATATTAAAGTATTCACAGATAAAAGACTATAATTCCTGGCTTCCTTTGCAGCCACATATTCTGGCAAATAAGAAAAATAACTGTGGAATTGTCTTCCAAAAAAAAAGACTGGGCTCTTCTTTTCCCTTTCTTCCCTCCTACTACCTGGAACATAAATGTGATGGTTGAATCTAGCAACCATCTTCAGCCGGAGGATGAGGACCACCCTAGGTATGGTGGCGTGACGAACCAGAAGGAGTTTATGTCCGTGATGACTTTGTGGAACCTCTATCCCACCTGAAATCCCACCTGAAATGCCAATGTCCAGACTTAGAGAGAATGAAACCTTGTGTGTTTAATCCATTATTTATTATTTTTAGCTTTACTCACTTGCAACTGAACTTAATTCTAACTACTATTTTTACTCTTAAACCTTATCTTAGGGTCATATTCCTTTTTAATTGATTCACGTGATTTCTGAATAGATTATAATTTATAATTTATGGAATTATTAAAATAATTTCAGAAAAATATAATTCTGGCACTCTGGGAGGTTGAGGCGGGTGGATCACTAGAGCTCAGGAGTTCAAGACCAGCCTGGGCAACATGGTGAAATCCTATCTCTACAAAAAATACAAAAATTATCTGAGTGTGGTGGCGCCTGCTAGTAGTCCCAGCTGCTTGGGGGGCTGAAGTGGAAGGATTGCTTGGGTCAGAGAGGTGGAGGCTGCAGTGAGCAGAGATCCTGCCACTGTACCCCAGCCTGGGCAACAGAGTGAGACCCTATCTCAAAAAACAAATAAAAATTCCTAGCCAGGCATGGTGACTTGCGCCTTGAATCCCAGCACTTTGGGAGGCCAAAGCAAGAGGATCACTTCAAGCCAGGAGTTTGAGAAGAGCCTGGGCAACATAGCAAGACCCCATCTCTAAAAAAAAAAAAATTTTTTTTTACCAGACATGGTGGCACACGCCTGTAGTCCCAGCTACTATGAAGGCTAGAGCAGGAGGATCACTTGAGCCCAAGAGTTTGAGGTTACAGTAAGCTATGATAGCACCACTGTGGTCCAGCCTGGGTGATAAGGGAAGACCATGTCTCTAAATATAATAATAACAATAGTAATAATTCCTTTAAAATTGAAATTCTTCACTTAGATACCTCATATCTAGAAGGATAGCTGATATAGGAAATTTAGATAAGAATTTCAGTAATTATTTCATCTTAATAACCATGACTAAAGGGTTGTTGTTTTTTAAGTCATTTGTGGTTTGAAAATCATTCTGCTGAAAGTACACTGCATATTTCCCTGTCTTAGACTGAATTTTTTTTTTTTTTTTTTTTTAAGATTGGAGTCTCACTCTGTCACCCAGGGTGGAATGCAGAGTGGCGTGATCTTTGCTCACTGCAACCTCTGCCTCCTGGGTTCAAGCAAGTCTCCAGCCTCAGCCTCCAGAGTAGCTGGGATTACAGGCGTGCGTCACCATGCCCAGCTAATTTTTGTATTTTTAGTAGAGATGGGGTTTCACAATGTTGGCCAGGCTGGTCTCAAACTCCTGACCTCAAGTGATCCGCCTGCCTTGGCCTCCGAAAGTTCTGGGATTATAGGCCTGAGTTACCACACCTGGCTAGAAGACTGAATTTTTTTGTCATTCAAATTTTTTTTTTTTTGAGACAGAGTCTCGCTCTGCCACCCAGACTGGAGTACAGTGGCGCGATCTCGGCAACCTCCGCCTCCCGGGTTCACACCATTCTCTTGCCTCAGCCTCCCGAGTAGCTGTGACTATAGGCGCTCGCCACCACGCCTAGCTAATTTTTTGTATTCTTTAGTAGAGACCGGGTTGCACCCAGTTAGCCAGGATGGTCTCGATCTCCTGACCTCGTAATCCGCCCGCCTCGGCTTCCCAAAGTGCTGGGATTACAGACGTGAGCCACCGCACCCGGCCCATTCAAATTTTTTATTTATTTCTTTCATAAATTTTGAATACATACATTTTATTCACTTCGGGAGTTAGTGTAGTGATTGGTAAATGAACCTAAGATAGGAATTGTCAAATTTTTTATTTTATAAATTTGAGCTTGCAATGCTCTTTTCCTCTTAAGACGTGTACCTGCAGGTTCTGAAAGGTTTCCACCAACTGTGTAGCAGAAAATCTGTATATTCATTGCATTGAGCTAGTGTGACTTGTAAAATATAATCAAAACATAACTATTCTCTTAAAACTAACTCAGTGGGGTTAGTTTTTTCCCCTGCCACAAAGATGAAAATTCCAGCAAGTCTCATGACTTTCCTGCCCACTTTTAGAAATCATAAGGTCTTAAATTTTTTACATCACAGAATTCAGCCTCATTTGAAAGGGAGGCTTCTGAGAAAAGAAACGTGTTCGGCTCTTCTGTCTTTCCTGTTCGTGTTCTCACCTACTCAATGGCTGTGGTCAGTGACACTCTGGGTTTAAGTGCAGGGAGAGAATAAGGGAAAAGGGACCAGAAAGGTGTTCATTGACTGGAGCTGTAGTGAGGTGGCTTTGTACTCTCTCATATGTTAGCTTTAAATGAACAGATATTTAAAGCTAACTCTTTGTCTTAAAGGCACTTTTGTGAGTTCCTCAGAGACTCACATGCTTGGTCAGTCAAGCTACAACTCCTCCACCTTCTGTGATACAGGCCATGTATTCTATTCCTCTTGCTGCCACTTCTCCCTAGCCTCAGATATTTTGTAGAACTCTACACCATGTTCTTGTTTTCTGTTAGACCCCAACTGACATTTCAGGCAGTTGCCTTGTGCAGTAGTCCAAAGAGCTCCAGCCTGGCTCTTTATCCCTTGTGTGGCCCACATCTTGTCCATGGGAAGCGTTATGCATCATTTGCGTTGCGAAAGTCTGAGTGAGTTGGTTGGTCCTAATGCAACTGGATATATCCTCTCCAATAATGAAGAACCTGCCAGGCATTCTCTTTCTGGCCCTCTAGATTTTTCTGGGAGGAAGGAGTCAGACATCATCCCAATCTTCCCATTACAGTTCTTTGAACAGTTCTGTAAGAAGCCCTGATCACTAGGCCTGAGGTGGAGAAGCAGGCACCCTCCTCTCCTTCACCCTAGTGAGAGGGACATAGGATGTAAAGCATGGCTTTCTCTAAAGAACACCTCTGACGAAAAGCAGTTTCAATTCTACTGTCTGACATTTGCGGTTTTTCAAAACCTTTTAACTAGTGGAAACGTTTTGAAATTGCTGCTTATTAGTCTGATACTTCACTGAGAAATGTCACATCTATTGCATTGGAATGCTTAGGCCAAAATTTTCTATGCAATATTTTGTTATATTTGTTACATCTTCAGGATTCGAATAGCCAGACTTCTCAAATATGTTTTGCCGAGAGATTAGCACAATTTCCCAATATATTATGCTTTTAAAATTAGCCTCCTTTATTAAAACAACAGGAATATAAACTGATCATAATAATCACAAACTAGTCAATAACATGAAAAGTAAAATTGTTATTTTTCTCTCTCATTGGTAAATATCATCCCTAGTTTCTTTTAATTTCTATATCCTCTTCCCCACTCCACCATGAATTCCTTCAGACCTAAGAAACTCTCTCCTAACAAACCCTCAATTCTCCTCAGAGTACAAAAATCTTTCAGAATAGATATTAAACTGCTCTCTTTAAAAATCAAACACCACTTTAAAAATCAAATGCCCTTCTAGATGTATGTAGAGCTGCACCAGTTTGTGGAATAATTCCAATAACTGACTACTTTACACTGACTATTTTACTCAGTATTTTGCTACTGAGTTATACTTCTACATTTTAGCTTTCTCTTCTCCAAAGATTTTCCTTGGCTTCTAACTGGATAAGCAGAAAGAAGAAAAGGGAAATGTAGACATATAAGACTTTTGTCCCTGGCGTGATTCCCGTCTTACTCCCTCCCACCCCCCCACCACCAGAATAAGAAAAACAATCTTTTTTTTTTTTTTTTTTTTTTGAGACGGAGTCTCGCTCTGTCGCCCAGGCTGGAGTGCAGTGGCCGGATCTCAGCTCACTGCAAGCTCCGCCTCCCGGGTGTTTTACGCCATTCTCTCGCCTCAGCCTCCCGAGTAGCTGGGACTACAGGCGCCCGCCATCTCGCCCGGCTAATTTTTTGTATATTTTTAGTAGAGACGGGGTTTCACCGTGTTAGCCAGGATGGTCTCGATCTCCTGACCTCGTGATCCGCCCGTCTCGGCCTCCCAAAATGCTGGGATTACAGGCTTGAGCCACCGCGCCGGGCCAGAAAAACAATATTTACTTACCCCCCAAAATTCTTTCTTGCTGGGTACAGGGGCTCACACGTATAAATCCCAGCACTTTGGGAGGCCGAGACGGGCAGATCACTTGAGGTCAGGAGTTCAAGACCAGCCTGGCCAACATGGTGAAACCCCGTCTCTACCAAAAATACAAAAATTAGCTGGGCATGCTGGCACGTGCCTGTAATCCCAGCTACTTGGGAGGCTGAGGCAGGAGAATCATTTGAACCCAGGAGGAGGAGGTTGCTGTGAGCCAAGATCACACCACTGTACTCCAGCATGGGCAAGAACAACAAAAACAAAACAAAACAAAAAAAGCAAATCATTCTTTTAAATGATATTACTTCAAAGTCCTCCCCCTTCTCTTTTGATCAGAGCTTACCACATAATTTTCATTTGTTCGTAGTACTGTAATATTAACCATTTCCATTGATTCATTCATTCATTGAACAAATATTTATTGAGTACTTCTGAGGTAAAAGGTACTGTTTTAGGTATTGAGGATACAACAGTAAACACGATAGAAAAAGTCCAAGCCCTCATGGGTACTCATGGAAAACAGCAGCAGTAAACAGATAGATAAATAAATAGATGTTATAATGTCAGGTGGTAATAAATGCAATGAAGAAAAATAAAACAGTATAGAGAAACAAAGTGCCATTTTAGATAGGGTAGTCCGGAAAGGCCTCTCTGGGGAAGTATGTCTGGATAGAAATTCTAATGAGGTAATGGTTAATTAGTACAAATGGGCTAAGATGACAGACTCCTTGCATTCTAAGAACAGCAGGGAAACCAGTCTGATTGGGGCCAGTGATTAAAAAGTAGTAGGAGATGAGTTTGGGGTAATAACTGGTGGCTAAGATGATAGAGGGCCTCACAGACTACAGATTTTGTTCTAAACTGATGGAGGGATCAGTTTAGAGATCAGTTCCATGGTTTAAAAAGATCAATCTGTCTCCATTGTTGAGAATTAACAACAGGGAAGCAAGAGTAGAAACAAGCAGACCAGTTAGAAATCTAGCTTCAAAGACCAGATAAACGATGATGGTAACTTGAAATAGAGTGGTAGTGGGATAAATGGAAAAAAGTAATTGAATTCTGGATGTATTTTGAAGACAGATCCAACAGGATTTGCTGAGGACCCCAGAATTAAAGAAGAGTTGAAGATTTTAAGAGTTTTGGCCTAATCAACTAGCTGAATGGTGGAAACATTGGGAAGGAGTAAGCGGAGTTAGGTAACAGATACATAATCTAAAGTTCAGTTTTACATTTTTAAAATTATACTTTAAGCTCTGGGATACATGTGCAGAACTGCAGGTTTGTTACATGGGTATACAGGTGCCGTGGTGGTTTGCTGCACCCATCAACCTGTCGTCTACATTAGGTATTTCTCCTAATGCTATTCCTCCCCTATGCCCCATCCCCCAACAGGTCCCAGTGTATGATGTTCCCCTCCCTGTGTCCATGTGTTCTCATTGTTCAACTCCCACTTATGAGTGAAAACATGCAGTGTTTTGTTTTCTGTTCTTGTGTTAGTCTGCTGAGAATGATGGTTCCCAGCTTCATCCATGTCCCTGCAAAGGACATGAATTCATCATTTTTTATGGGTGCATAGTATTCCATGATGTATACGTGCCACATTTTCTTTATCCAGTCTATCATTGATGGGCATTTGGGTTGGTTTCAAGTCTTTGCTATTGTGAATAGTGCTGCAATAAACATACGTGTGCATATGTCTTTATAGTAGAATGATTTACAACTCTTTGGGTATATACCCAGTAATGGGATTGTTGGGTTAAATGTTATTTCTGTTTCTAGATCCTTGAGGAATTGCCACACTGTCTTCCACAATGGTTGAACTAATGTACACTCCCACCAACAGTGTAAACACATTCCTATTTCTCCACATCCTCTCCAGCATCTGTTGTTTCCTGACTTTTTAATGATCACCATTCTAACTGCCATGAGTTGATATCTCATTATGGTTTTGATTTGCATTTCTCTAATGACCAGTGATGATGAGCTTTTTTGTGTGTGTTTATTGGCTGCATAAATGTCTTCTTTTGAGAAGTGTCTGTTCATATCCTTTGCCCACGTTTTGATGAGGTTGTTTGTTTTTTTCTTGTAAATTTGTTTAAGTTCCTTGTAGATTCTGGATATTAGCCCTTTATCAGATGGATAGATTGCAAAAATTTCTCCCATTCTATAGGTTGCCTGTTCACTCTGATGATAGTTTCTTTTGCTGCGCAGAAGCTCTTTAGTTTAATTAGACCCCATTTGTCAATTTTGGCTTTTGTTGCCATTGCTTTTGGTGTTTTAGTCATGAAGTCTTTGCCCATGCCTATATCCTGAACGGTATTGCCTAGGTTTTCTTTTAGGGTTTTTATGGTTTTAGGTCTTAAGTTTAAGCCTTCAATCCATCTTGAGTTAATTTTTGTATAAGGTGTGAGGAAGGGGTCCAGTTTCAGTTTTTTTGCATATGGCTAGCCAGTTCTTCCAATGCCATCTATTAAATAGGGAATCCTTTCCACATTGCTTGTTTTTGTCAGATTTGTCAAAAATCAGATGGTTGTAGATTTGTGGTGTTAATTCTGAGGCCTCTGTTCTGTTCCATTGGTCTATATCTCTGTTTTGATACCAATACCATGCTGCTTTGGTTACTGTAGCCTTGTAGTATAGTTTGAAGTCAGGTAGCGTGATGCTTCCAGCTTTGTTCTTTTTGCTTAGGATTGTCTTGGCTATACAGGCTCTTTTTTGGTTCCATATGAAATTTAAAGTTTTTTTTTTTTAATGCTGTGAAGAAAGTCAGTGGTAGCTCGATGGAAATAGCATTGAATCTATAATTTACTTTGGGCGATATGGCCATTTTCACTATATTAATTCTTTCTATTCATGAGCGTGGAATGTTTTTCCATTTGTTTGTGTCCTCTTTTATTTCCTTGAGCAGTGGTTTGTAGTTCTCCTTGAAGATGTCCTTCACATCCCTTGTAATTTGTATTCCTAGGTATTTTATTATCTTTGTAGCAATTGTGAATGGGAGTGCACTCATGATTTGGCTCTCTGTTTGTCTATTGTTGATGTATAGGAATGCTTGTGATTTTTGCACATTGATTTTGTATCCTGAAACTTTGCTGAAGTTGCTTATCAGCTTAAGGAGATTTTGGGCTGAGACGATGGGGTGTTCTAAATATAAAATGATGTCATCTGTAAACAGAGGCAATTTGACTTCCTCTCTTCCTATTTGAATACCCTTTATTTCTTTCTCTTGCCTGATTGCCCTGACCAAAACTTCCAGTACTATGTTAAATAGGAGTGCTGAAAGAGGGCATCCTTGTCTTGTGCCAGTTGTCAAAGGGAATGCTTCCAGCTTTTGCCCATTCAGTTAGTATGATATTGGCTGTGGGTTTGTCATAAATAGCTCTTATTATTTTGACATATGTTCCATCAATACCTAGTTTATTGAGAGTTTTTAGCATGAATGGGGTGTTGAATTTTATTGAAGGCCTTTTCTGCATCTATTGAGATAATCATGTGGTTTTTGTCATTGGTTCTGTTTATGTTATGGATTACGTTTATTGATTTGTGTATGTTGAACCAGACTTGCATCGCAGGAATGAAGCCGACTTGACTGTGGTGGATGAGCTTTTTGATGTGCTGCTGGATTCGGCTTGCCAGTAATTTATTGAGGATTTTCGCATCCATGTTCATCAGGGATATTGGCCTGAAATTTTCTTTTTTTGTTGTGTCTCTGCCAGGTTTTGGTATCAGAATAATGCTGGCCTCATAATATGAGTTAAGGAGGAGTCCCTCTTTTTCTATTTTTTGGAATAGTTTCAGAAGGAATGATACCAGCTCCTCTTTGTACCTCTGGTAGAATTCGGCTGTGAATCCATCTGGTCCTGGGCTTTTTTGTTTGGTAGGCTATTAATTACAGCTCAATTTCAGAACCTGTTATTAGTCTATTCAGGGATTCCACTTCTTCCTTGTGTAGTTCTGGGTGGGTGTATGTGTCCAGGAATTTATCCATTTCTTCTAGACTTTCCAGTTTATTTGCCTAGAGGTATTTATAGTATTCTCTGATGGCAGTTTGTATTTTTGTGCGGTCAGTGGTGATATCCCCTTTATCATTTTTTTATTGTGTCTATTTGATTCTTCTCTCTTTCTGCTTTATTAGTCTGGCAGTGGTCTATATATTTTGTTAATCTTTTCAAAAAACCACCTCCTGAATTCATTGATTTTTTGAAGGATTTTTTTGTCCCTCTATCTCCTTCAGTTCTGCTCTGATCTTAGTTATTTCTTGTCTTCTGCTAGCTTTTGAATTTGTTTGCTCTTGCTTCTCTAGTTCTTTTAAATGTGATGTTAGGGTGTTAATTTTAGACCTTTCCCACTTTCTCCTGTGGGATTTTAGTGCTATAAATTTCCCTCTAAACACTGCTTTAGCTGTAGCCCAGAGATTCTGGTACATTGTGTCTTTGTTCTCATTGGTTTCAAATAACTTATTTATTTCTGCCTTAATTTTGGTAATTTTCCTCCATCCCTTTATTTTGAGCCTATGTGTGTCTTTGCACGTGAGATGGGTTTCCTGAATACAGCACACCGATAGGTCTTCACTTTTTATCCAATTTACCAGTCTGTGTCTTTTAATTGGGGCATTTAGCCCGTTTACATTTAAGGTTAATATTGTTATGTGTGAATTTGATCCTGTCATTGTGATGCTAGCTGGTTATTTTGCCTGTTAGTTGATGCCGTTCCTTTATAGCGTTGATGGTCTTTACAATTTGGCATGTTTTTGCAGTGGCTGGCACTAGTTTTTCCTTTCCATATTTAGTGCTTCCTTCAGGAGCTCTTCTAAGGCAGGCCTGATGGTGACAAAATCCCTCAGTATTTGCTTGTCTGTAAAGGATTTTATTTCTCCTTCGCTTATGAAGCTTAGTTTCGTTGGATATGAAATTCTGGGTTGAAAATTATTTTCTTTAAGAATGTTGAATATTGGCCCCTACTGTCTTCCGGCTTGTAGGGTTTCTGTAGAGAGATCTGCTGTTAGTCTGATGGACTTCCCTTTGTGGGTAACCCAACCTTTCTCTCTGGCTGCCCTTAACATTTTTTCCTTTATTTCAACCTTGGTGAATCTGACAATTATATGTCTTGGGGTTACTCTTCTCGAGGAGTGTGTTGGTGGTGTTCTCTGTATTTCCTGAATTTGAATGTTGGCCTGCCTTGCTAGGTTGGGGAAGTTCTCCTGGATAATATCCTGAAGAGTGTTTTCCAAGTTGGTTCCATTCTCCCCGTCACTTTCAGGTACACCAATCAAACGTAGGTTTGGTCTTCTCACACAGTCCCATATTTCTTGGAGGATTTGTTCATTTCTTTTCATTCTTTTTTCTTGTCTTCTTGCTTTGTTTCATTAAGTTTGTCTTCAATCTCTGATATCCTTTCTTCCACTTGATGGATTTGGCTATTGTTACTTGTGTATCCTTCACGAAGTTCTCATGCTGTGTTTTTCAGCTCCATCAGGTAATTTATGTTCTTCTCTAAACTGGTTATTCTAGTCAGCAATTCCTCTAACCTTTTATCAAGGTTCTTAGCTTCCTTGCATCGGGTTAGAACATGCTCCTTTAGCTCAGAGGAGTTTGTTACTACCCACTTTCTTAAGCCTACTTCTGTCAGTTTATCAAACTCATTCTCCATCCAGTTTTGTTCCCTTTCTGGTGAGGAGTTGTGATCCTTTGGAGGAGAAGAGGCATTCTGGTTTTTGGAATGTTCAGCCTTTGTGCACTGGTTTTTTTCTCATCTTCATGGATTTATCTACCTTTGGTATTTGATGTTGGTGACCTTCAGATGGGGTTTCTATGTGGATGTCCTTTTTGTTGATGTTGATACTATTCCTCTCTGTTAGTTTTCCTTCTAAGGGTCAGGTCCCTGTGCTGCAGGTCTGCTGGAATTTGCTGGAGGTCTAATCCAAACCCTGTTTGCCTGGGTATCACCAGCGGAGGCTGCAGAACAGCAAAGATTGCTGCCTGTTTCTTCCTCTGGAAGCTTCGTCCCAGAGGGACACCAGCCAGATGCCAGCCAGAACTCTCCTATATGAGGTGTTGACCCCTGCTGGGAAGTATCTCCTAGTCAGGAGGCACGGGGGTCAGGGACCCACTTGAGGAGGCAGTCTGTCCCTTAGCAGAGCTCGAGTGCTGTGCTGGGAGACCTACTGCTCTCTTCAGAGCTGGCTGGCAGGAATGTTTAAGTCTACTGAAGCTGTGCCCCAAAGCAGCCCCTTCTTCCAGGTGCTCTGTCCCAGGGAAATGGGAGTTTTATCTGGGTCTGCTGCCTTTCTTTCAGAGATACCCTGCCCAGAGAGGAGGAATCTAGATAGGCAGTCTGGCTACAGGGGCTTTGCTGCCCTGCGGTGGGCTCCACCCAGTTCGAACTTCCCAGCAGCTTTGTTTACACTGTGAGGGGAAACCGCCTACTTAAGCCTCAGTAATGACAGATGCCTCTCCTGCACCAAATTCGAAGTCCCAGGTCAACTTCAGACTGCTGTGCTGGCAGCAATAATTTCAAGCCAGTGGATCTTAGCTTGCTGGGCTTTGTGGCAGTGGGATCTGCTGAGCTAGACCACTTGGCTCCCTGGCTTCAGCCCCCTTTCCAGGGGAGTGAACGGTTCCGTCTCACTGGCAGTCCAGGTGCCACTGAGGTAAGAAAAAACAAAAAACAAAAAACTCCTGCAGCTAGCTCAGTGTCTGCCCAAATGGCCGCCTAGTTTCTGCTTCAAACCCAGGGCCCTGGTGGTATAGGCACCTGAGGGAATCTCTTGGTTTGTGGGTTGCAAAGACCGTGGGAAAAGCCTGGTATCCAGGCCAGAATGCATCATTCCTGACAGCTTCCCTTGGCTAGGGAAGGGAGTTCCCCAACCCCTTGTGCTTCCCAGCTGAGGTGACACTCCACCCTGCTTCGGCTTGCCCTCCGTGGGCTGCACCCACTGTCTAACCAGTCCCAGTGAGATGAGCCAGGTAACTCAGTTGGAAATGCAGAAATCACCCACCTTGTGCATTGATCTCGCTGGGAGCTGCAGACCGGAGCTGTTCCTGTTCATTCATCTTGCCAGCCACCCTCAGTTTTACATTTTAAGTTTGACAATGATTAGACATCCAAGTGAAGACTTTTTATTTTATTTTTTGAGACACAGTCTTGCTCTGTCACCCAGGCTGTAGTGCAGCAGCATGATCTCAGTTCACTGCAACCTCCGGAGGGCCTCCCAGGTTGAAATGATTCTCCTGCCTCAGCCTCTGGAGTAGCTGGGATTAGAGGCACCTGCCACCACACCTGGCTATTTTTTATATTTTTAGTAGAGATGGGTTTTCACCATGTTGGCCAGGCTGGTCTCAAACTCCTGACCTTAGGTGATCCTTCCACCTCAGCCTCCCAAAGTGCTGGGATTACAGACATGAGCCACCATGCCCAGCCTATTTTATTTTTTGAGACAGGGCCTCCCTCTGTTGCCCAGGCTGGAATGCAGTGGTGCATGTTAGCTCACTGCAACCTCAAAATCCTGGGCTCAAGTGATTCTCCTGCCTCAACTTCCCAAGTAGCTGAGACTACAGGTGTATGCCACCATGCCTGGTTAATTTTATTCTGTAGAGATGGGGTCTTGCTATGTTGCCCAGTTTGGTGCAAGTGGCAATTTTGACTAGAAAATTAAATATATGATCTTGGGTTCAGATTCATGCCGGAGAGAGAAATTTGAAACTCATTAACATGTAGTCTTCTTTCTTTTTAAAAAACGGTGTCAAAAATTACAAGAAAGATGTAAGGATAGCACAAACAATGGTTTTCCTCAGTCATTTGAGAATAACAACAAAAACTGACCCAGTAATGACACAATGAGAATGCTGACTCCATTACCCATTACCCCCTGATACTTCAGTGTGTTCTTCCTATAAATAAGGACGTTTTCCTGTATAAACACAATAAACCCATCAAAATCTAGAAATTAAGACTGCTATACTTACCTAACCCTCAGACCTTATCCAAATCATAATGTCCTTTATAATAAAAGGATTCAGTTCAGAATTTACCTATTATGTCTCTTTAGTCTCCTTCACTCAGGAACATTTCCTTAGTCTTTCGTTGATTTTCATGACCTTGCTACTTTTGAAGATTAACAGGCCAGTTATTTTGAAGTATATTCCTCAAGTTTGAATTTATTTTATATTTCATCATGATTAGATTCAGATTATGCATCTCTTTATTAAGAATATAGATAAGCAATCCTATATTCTTATTGCATCCTATCAGGTGTTAGGGACACAATTTCAATTTGTCTCATTATTGATGATGTTCATTTGAATCACTTGATTAAAGTAATATAAGCTGCTCCATTTTAAAGCTTTTTTTTTCCCTTTTGTTCTTAATAAGCATTTTGTAGAAAAGTACTTTGAAGCTATGTAAATATCCTGTTCTTTTTTGTTTTTGTTTTTGTTTTGAGACAGGGTATTGCTCTGTCTCCCAGGCTGGAGTGCAGTGCCAGGATCATAGCTCACTGCAGCCTCAACCTCCCAGGCTCAGGCGATGTTCCCACCTGAGCCTCCTGGGTAGCTGGGACTAGAGAAGCATGCCAGTTTTTTGTTTCTTTGTTTGTTTGTTTTTTGGTATAAACAGGGTTTTGCCATGTTGCCCAGGCTGGTCTTGAACTTCTGGGCTCAAGCAATCCACCTGACTTGGCCTCTCAAAGTACTGGGATTACAAGTGTGAGCCACCATGCCTGGCAAATATCCTATTCTTCATCAAACTTTATTTATTTACTTATTTATTTTTTATGGAGTCTTGCTCTGTCGCCCAGGCTGGAGTGCAAATGGCATGATCTCAGCTCACTGCCACCTCTGCCTCCTGGGTTCAAACAGTTCTCCTGCCTCAGCTTCTTGAGTAGCTGGGATTATAGGCATACACCACCATGCCCAGCTAATTTTTATATTTTTAGTAGAGATGGGGTTTCACCATGTTGGCCAGGCTGGCCTCAAACTCCTGACCTCAGGTGAAACACCCGCCTCAGCCTCCCATAGTGCTGGGATTACAGGCATGAGCCACTATGCCCGGCCTTCAAACTTTCCATGTATTAAATTTATTAATTTATGTTTGTGTTGACTCATTGTTTGTTTTTTAAATGAGTATAATCTGTTTCCACCATTAATTCTCAAATCATCTCATCCCATGATTTGAGGAAGTCTAAATAAATAAATAAATAAATATCCAATTGTCCCAGATTTGGTCAGTAGAAAGCCCCTCAGGCTGGCTTCTCTGTCTTTTTGACGTACCCCCATCATTCCTAGAGTACTTTTTTTCCTGGTTCAGCAGATGTTCCAGGGTTAATGTGTACTTTTGCTGCCCCAGTACTGGAATCAACCATTACTCAAAGAACCCTGGTTATTTTTGTGGAGAACGATACTTAGAAATCAAAACCTGGTAGTAGATGTGCTCAGTTGCTATTGGGGTGTAGCTACTCCCAGGCTCTGTCAGTGGTCAGAAATGAGGAATATAGAATTTTTTTAAAATATAGAGATATATTAGGAAGCCCTACAAATAGTCAGTGAGGGTGTGGTACCAGCTTGTAGCAGGGGTAAGAGACAAGATACGCAATAGTATCAGTAATAATAAAATCAGGAGATATTAGTATTAGAAGTAGGATATTAATAGAATTAGATGAGGAAGTGGATACGAAAGTAATTTTGAAACTTTTTGCGATATGAACCATCCTATGCAGATTCATTTCTCTTTTGGGTAATTCTTCAGATGCTGAATAAATCTATGAAAAAGGGAGAAAATGACACTTCATTCAAGAATATCCTTCTGGAACCCTGGAAGGGTTCAAGGGTATTCAAGAATAGCCTTCTGGAACCCAGGAGCAGAAAAATAATTGGGCTCCTTGCATATGAAAGTCTTCTGAAGGAAAGAAGACATAAAAATGTTAAAATAGTACTTTTGAAACAGAATTAACCTCTTGGGAGAAGACAAATTCGTTTGTGAGAAGCACAGTAGATGGCCAAGTATGATATTAACTGGCATAAAGAGATTAACTTGCCTAACACTGTATTCTCCAGCAGTCATGCTATGATGGCCAGTGTTTACTGTTTTGAATTTTGAAATACCGAAGGTTTCTGTTTTATATATATATAAAGGTTTCTGTTTTTTATATATATAACAAATATATAATAAAACAGAAAGTTATATATACATATAAAACAGAAACCTTCATATAAAAATATAAAACAGAAAGTTATATATATAACAGAAAGTTATAAATACATATATAAAAGAGAAAGTTATATATATAAAACAAAGTTATATATATAACAGAAAGTTTTAAATTTTATGTATATATATACACACACACACACACACACATATAATTTTGGAATAATTCATCAAGGAAATGAATGGAGCTTGCTATAAAATGCCAGCACAGGAACCCACTAGTAGAGAGGGAGCTTTTAAGGGCACAAAGCTTGTTGAAAAAGTATCATCTTAAAAGTAATTAATTTATCATGTATTTTTACCTAGAATGATGAGAAGAAAAAGCAATATAAGACAGGAGAACTTTGCTGAAGAGGCAGGGGACCATGAATGGTCTCAAACTGGCATTGACAACATCTATCATTGATATACTGTGACAATCTCCTACCCTTCACTCCTGGTTGCTATGTGTAATATGAGGCAGAATAATGGGCAATACTTTAGGAGAATTGCTCCCTAAATATTAGGTTCTTCTAGCAGTGCATGGAACTAGAAAGAGGAATTGTCATATACTGAGATAGGGAAAATTTTAGGAGGAACAACCTCAAGGTGGAAGAAGGGCAGACTCTGGAGTTAAACTTTAGATGCATAAAGGTTTAGATGCCTATTAAGTATCCCAAATAGAGATGTCAAATCAGCAGTTAGATTTATGAAGTTGGATTTATAAGACTGGAGTTCAGGAGAGAGGTCTGAGCTAGAGACAAAAATTTGAGATTGCCAGTAATAGGAAAGTTATTTAAAGCCATGAAACTGAATGACATCACTAAGGGAAAGAATGGAAATGAAGAGAAAAGGGCAAAGGGCTGAGCCCTAGATCACTTCAACATTTACAGGCTGAGGAGAGGAGGATGAACTCTCAAAAGAAACTGTGGCTGATGATGCAGACAGGAAATCAGCGAAGTATGCTATATAGGAGCCAAATAAGGATAGTGTTTCAAGGAGAAAGGAATGATCAGCTGGTATTGAATGGTTAAGAAGAAAAGAAGTGAGAATTCCAGTATCAGTCCTGGATTTCAAGGAAATGAAGATAACAAAGATTTTTTTGTTTATTTGCTAGCTTGCTTTTAAAAATCACAGCTAGGCCAGGCGCAGTGGCTCACACCTGTAGTCCCAGCACTTTGGGAGGCCGAGGCGGGCGGATCACGAGGTCAGGAGATCGAGACCATCCTGACTAACACGGTGAAACCCCGTCTCTACTAAAAATACAAAAAATTAGCCAGGCATGGTGGCAGGTGCCTGTAGTCCCAGCTGCTCAGGAGGCTGAGGCAGGAGAATGGCATGAACCCGGGAGGCAGAACTTGCAGTGAGCCTAGATTGCACCACTGCACTCCAGCCTGGGTGACAGAGCAAGACTCCATCTCAAAATAAATAAATAAATAAAATAAAATAAAATAAAATCGCAGCTAGAGAGGTAATGATTCTTACTGCCTTTAAGATAGACATATCTTTATGAAGATACGAACTATCGTTATAAAATTATAATCAGATTATTCATTGAGATTACTACACTTCCAAAATAGTTACATTTACTTATTGAGTTTCTTTCATGAAGAAGACTCTGTGCTAGTTGCAGGAGAAAAAAAGACAAGTAAAATATGGGCCCTATCTCAAAAAATAATTATTGCTACCATATTCTGTTACCTATTATATTTGGCGTTGTGCTAGGCACTTTACAAATATTACCTCAAATATATAAACAATATATAATTACCTCAATATATAATTATATATAACAAATATATAATCACCTCAATTATATATAACTATATATAATTATATAACATATAATTACCTCAAATATATAAGCAAATATAGGTATTTTTATAATCATTTTAAAGATGAGAAAACTGAAGTACTGACAGGTTAAATAACGAGACCAAGTCATTTGGGTACTAGTAATAAGAGGAGGAACCATGTGTGTATGTGTGCATGGAAGAGACCGTTTATTTAACTCAGCAATTTTATGGTTCAGTAATTTGGGCTGGACTTGGATGGGCAGCTTTTCTGGTCTCAGTTGAACTGGTTTATGCATCTGCAGTCAATTTCCAGGAACCTAGGAGGTTCTGCTTTTAGAGTTTAGCAAAAAGCAGCTAGGAGATGGTGATGACTGCATTATATATCTGTCATCCTGCATCAGGCTAGCACCAGCTTATTCACATGGACTAGCAGATTTCCAAGCAGATGTCTCATAAGGCTTAGACTCAGAACTGACACACAGTATTACTTCTTCCACATTGTATTGGTCAAAGCAAGTTACAAGGACCCCATACAAGGTGTGGGGAAACTGCCCAATAAATATGCCCACAACATCTTGTGCTTAGTAGATGCTCAGTAAGTGCTTATTGAACAAATGATGACTTCAGTCTTTTTTTTTTTTTTTCTTTTTGAGACGGAGTCTTGCTCTGTTGCCCAGGCTGGAGTGCAGTGGCACGATCTCAGCTCACTGCAAACTCCGCCTCCCGGGTTCAAGCAATTCTCATGCCTCAGCCTCCTGAGTAGCTGGGATTACAGGTGCACCACCAAACCCGGATGATGTTTCGTATTTTTAGTAGAGATGGGGTTTCACCATGTTGTCCAGGGTGGTCTCGAACTCCTGATCTCAGGTGATCCGCCTGCCTCAGCCTCTCAAAGTGCTGTGATTACAGACATGAGCCACCATACCCAGCCCACTCCTATTTTTCATTTCAGAATAGCAAATGATAAGCACAAGAAATGGGAGCAAGAGGTGGCCCCAATGAGGATCACAGTGAACAAGCTTAGCTGACCCCAAAAAAAAACTCCTCTAAAGAGATCCAGGGCATCCTCAGAAACCTAATATCTGGCCCAAGCCTGGCCACCTGAAGTAGAAGCTACATGCCCTTTGTTATGGGTAGAGAAAAACTTCTAGACTTTTGTCAGGGCATGGAGACAGTCTCCTTTGACTCCCCCACCCCCCAGATTTAACAAGTATATTAAGACATAAATGATGTAGAAAAAATTGCACAAATTTAAAATGTGCAAACAATTTTTTGAGGCAGAGTCTCATTCTGTCATCCAAGCTGTAGTGCAGTGGCATGATCATGGCTCACTACAGCCTCGATTTCCCAAGCGCAAGCCCTCTTCTGCCTCAGCCTCCCAAGTTCCCAAGTAGCTGGAACTACAGGTGCGAGCCACCATGCCCAGCTGATTTTTTAAAAAGTTTTTGTAGAGACGAGATCTCACTGTGTTGCCCAAGCTGGCCTCAAACTCCCGAGCTCAAGTGATCTACCTGCCTTGGCCTGCCAAAATGCTGGAATTACAGGCATGAGCCACCGTGCCTGGCCTAAAGTGTGTAATTTGATACCTCTTCACATATATAAACACCTGTGAAACTATCACCACAACCAAGATAATGATATCTATCATGCCAAATTTTCTCATGCCCCTTTCCCTCCTGCCTCTCTCTGTCTATTCCTTCCCCAGGAAACCACTAATTTGCTTTCTGTCACTATACGTTAGTTTGCATTTTCTAGAATTTTATTTAAGTAAAATCACACACACTTTTTTGTCTAGCTTCTTTCATTCAGCATAATTATTTTGAGATTCACCCATGTTGTTGTGTGTATCAATACTTCTTCCTCTTTATTGCTGAGGAATATTTCTCTGTATAGGTACTCTTCAATTACAGTCATCCCTCAGTATACTTTGGGGACAGATTTCAGGATTCCCACGTTTACCAAAATCTGCACAAGTTCATGTCCCACAGTCAGCCCTGCAGAACCCTTGTATAAGAAAAGTTGCCCTATTTTATACATGGGTTTTGCATCTCTTGAATACTGTATTTTCAATCTGCATTTGGTTGAAAAGAATTCATATATAAGTTCACCTGCATAGTTCAAATCCATGTTGTTCAAGAGTCAAATGTTTTTATCTGTGTACTTGCTGGTGTACTTTTTGGGCTGTGGTAGCCAATTTTTTGTTGTTGTTCAATTAACTTATTATTTTTTTGAAGGAGTGTATCAGTTCATTCTCACTCTGCTATGAATAAATACCTGAGACTGAGTAATTTATAAAGAAAAGAGGTTTATTTGGCTCACAGTCCTGCAGGCTGTACAGGAAGCATAGCAGCTGGCATCTGCTGAATTTCTGGAGAGGCCTCAGAAAACTTACAATCATGGCAGAAGGCAAAGGAGGAGTAAGCGCCTCACATGGCCAGAGCAGGAGGAAGTCGGGGAGGTGCTACACACTTTCAAACAACCAGATCTTGTGAGAACCAAATCACTATACAGTACAAAGAGGGGATGGTGCTAAACCATTAGAAACTGCCCCCATCGGGGCCAAGATGGCTGACTAGAAGCAGCGGTGATTGGAGGCTCCCATCAAAAAGGACCATAATAAGCATGTGAATCCTTCACCAGCAACCAAGGTATCCAAGTTCTCATCAGAACGGACTAGGGGACTGGCGTGACCCACGGAGAGGAAACAAGAGCAGTGTGGTGCGGTGGCCCACCTGAGAGCCACATAGGGCAGAGGAGCCCCCACCCCACAGCCAAGGGAGGTAGTGAGTGAGCATGGTACCCAGCCAGGGAAATTGTGCTTTTTCCACAGAACTGTGCGGCCCACAGATCAGTAGATCTCACTCACAAACCCATGCCACTGGGGCCTAGCGTCCCAACCCCAGAGCCGCACATATTCTCAATAGCCTCTCAACTGGAATCTGCTTAAGCCTACCAAGCTCCTGAGGGAAAGGGGCGACCAGCACCACGGCTGCAGCTGCCTGCTGTCTAAGCCATTTGAGCTCCTTGTGGGAGGGGCAGCAGCCAGCACTGGGACTCACAACTGCCTGACACACTGAGCTCCCCGGGCAGGGGAAGGATGGCAGCCATCTCTATGGCTCCAGGCCACACTTTTCCCCTGCTGGGGCGAGGAAGGCTGGACGGCTTGGTCCCAAGATGTGTCCCCCACAGCCCAACATACTGGCTGTGACAGACTGTATCGAGTACCTCTTCAGGCCTGACCCTGACTCATCCTTCCTCACTGGGCAGGGCTTCCCTGCAGGGACTCCAATAACTCCAGCCAGAGGCTCAAGGACATTACCCGGATCTCCCTGGGCCTGACCCCCTAGGGGGAGGAGTGGCCACAGTCTCTGGACCAGCAGACTTCAGCAGACTTAGCCTTTCCTCCTGGTAGTTCTGAGGAATCCGGGCAGCCCAGAGGAGTGGGTTTCCCCCTAGCAAAGCACACCCCTCCACCAAGGGACAAAGTGCTTCATTAAACAGATCCTGTTCCCCATGCCACCCAACTGGGTGAGACCCTCCAGCAGGGGTTGTCAGACACCCTATACAGGAGTGCTCCTACTGGCATCAGGTTGGTGCCCCTTGAGGTCAGAGGTCCCAGAAGAAGGAGCAGGCACCCATCTTTGCTGTTCTCCTCCTTGAGTGACATCTCCAGGCACAAGAACAAACCAGAAGAATAGGGCCTGAAGTGGACCCCCCCAGCAAATCACAGTATCCCTACAGAAGAGGGACCTGACCGTTGAAAGAAAAACAAACAGTAACAACAGCAAAAAACTCCCACAAAAAACCCATCCAAGGATCAGCAGCCTCAAAGATTGAAACTAGACAAACTCATGAAGATGAGAAAGAATCGACAAAAAAAAAAAACACTGAAAACCCAAAAGGCCAGAGTGCCTCTTCCTCTCCAAATGATTGCATTGTCTCTCCAGAAAGAGAGCAGAACTGGACAGAGGATGAGATGGATAAATTGACAGAAGTAGGCTTCAGAAGATGGGTAATAAAAAACTATGCTGAGCTAAAGGAGCATGTTCTAATTCAATATGAAGAAGCTAAGGAAAACTGCTACCATCCATTGCAAAAAACACATCAAAATATAAAGACTCATGACACTATGAAGAAACTACATCAACTAGTGTGCAAAATAACCAGATAGCATCACGATGACAGAATCAGATTTACACATAATAAAACTAACTTTAAATGTAAACGGGCTAAATGCCCCAATTAAAAGACACAGGCTGGCAAATTGGATAAAGAGTCAAGACCCATCAGTGTGCTGTATTCAGGAGACCCATCTCATGTGCAAAGACATACATAGGCTCAAAATAAAGGGATGGAAGAAAATTCAACAAGCAAATGTAAGGCAAAAAATAAAAAATAAAAAGCAAGAGTTGTAATCCTAGTCTTTGACAAAACAGACTTTAAATCAACAAAGATAAAAAAAAAAAAAAAAAAGACAAACAAGGGCATTACCTAATGGTAAAGGGAATGATTCAACAAGAAGAGCTAACTATTCTAAATATATATGCGACCAATACAGGAGCACCCAGATTCATAGAGCAAGTTCTTAGAGACCTACAAGGAGACTTAGACTCCCACACAATAATAGTGGGAGACTGTAACACCCCACTGTCAATATTAGACAGATCAATGAGACAGAAAATTAACAAAGATATTCAGGACTTGAACTCAGCTCCGGATCAAGTGGAACTAACAGACATCTACAGAACTCCTCACCCCAAATCAACAGAATATACACTCTTCTCAGTGCTACATGGCACTTATTCTAAAATCAACCACATAATTGGAATTAAAGCACTCCTCAGCAAATGCAAAAGAACTGAAATCATAACAAACAGTTTCTCAGACCACAGTGCAATCAAATTAGAACTTAGGATAAAGAAACTCACTCAAAACCACACAATTACATGGAAATTGGACAACCTGCTCCTGAATGACTACTGGGTAAATACTGAAATTAAGGCAAAAATCAAAAAGTTATTTGAAACCAATGAGAACAAAGAGATAATGTACCAGAATCTCTGGGCTACAGCTAAAGCAGTGTTAAGAGGGAAATTTATAGCACTAAATACCCACATGAGAAAACTTGAAAGATCTCAAATTGACACCCTAACATCACAATTAAAAGAGCTAGAGAGGGCCAGGCACAGTGGCTCACACCTGTAATCCCAGCACTTTGGGAGGCCGAGGTGGGCAGATCACGAGGTCAGGAGATCAAGACCATCCTGGCTAACATGGTGAAACCCCATCTCTACTAAAAATACAAAAACTTAGCTGGGTGTGGTGGCAGGTGCCTGTAGTCCCAGCTACTTGGGGGGCTGAGGCAGGAGAATGGCGTGAACCTGGGAGGCAGAGCTTGCAGTGAGCCGAGATCGTGCCACTGCACTCCGGCCTGGGTGACACAGCGAGACTCTGTCTCAAAAAAAAAAAAAAAAAAAACAGCTAGAGAGGCAAGAGCAAACTAATCCAAAAGCTAGCAGAAGGCAAGAAATAACTAAAATCAAAGCAGAATTAAAGGGATAGAGACATGAAAAACCCTCCAAAAAATCAATGAATCCAGGAGCTGATTTTTTGGAAAAATTAACAAAATAGACTGCTAGCTCAATTAATAAAGAAGAAAAGAGAGAAGCATCAAATAGACACAATAAAAAATGATAAAAGGGATATCACCACTGACCCCATGGAAATACAAACTACCATCAGAGAATACCATGAACACCTCTATACAAATAAACTAGAAAATCTAGAAGAAATGGATAAATTCCTGGACACATACACCCTCCCAAGACTAAACTAGGAGAAGTTCAATCCCTGAGTAGACCAATAACAAGTTCTGAAATTGAGGCAGTAATTAACAGCCTCCCAACCAAAAAAAAAAAAAAACCCAGGACCAGACAGATTCACAGCCAAATTCTACCAGAGGTACAAAGATGAGCTGGTACCATTCCTTCTGAAATTATTCCAAATAATTGAAAAGTAGGGACTCCTCCCTAACTCATTTTATGAAGCCAGCATCATCCTGATACCAAAACCAGGAAGAGACACAAGAAAAGAAAGAAAACTTTAGGCCAATATCCCCGATGAACACCGATGTGAAAATCCTCAATAAAATACTGGCAAACCAAATCCAGCAGCACATCAAAAAGCTTATCCACCATGATCAAGTTGGCTTCATTCCTGGGATGCAAGGCTGGTTCAACATGTGCAAATCAATAAACATAATCCATCATATAAACAGAACCAATGACAAAAACCACGTGATCATCTCAGTAGATGCAGAAAAGGCCTTCAATAAAAGTCAACATCCCTTCATGTTAAAAGCTCTCAATAAACTAGGTATTGATGGAACATATGCCAAAATAATAAGAGCTATTTTTGGCAAACCCACAGCCAATATCATATTGAATGGACAAAAGCTGGAAGCATTCCCTTTGAAAACCAGTACAAGACAAGAATGCCTGCTCTCACAACTATTCAACGTAGTATTGAAAGTTATGGCCAGGGCAATCAGGAAAGAGAAAGAAATAAAGTGTATTCAAATAGGAAGAGAGGAAGTCAAATTGTTTCTGTTTGGAGATGACATGATTGTATATTTAGAAAACCCCATCATCTCGGCCCAAAACTTCCTTAAACTGATAAGCAAATTCAGCAAAGCCTCAAGATACAAAATCAACGTGCAAAAATCACAAGCATTCCTTTACACCAATAACAGACAAGCAGAGAGCCAAATCATGAATGAATTCCTATTCACAATCGCTACAAAGAGGATAAAATACTTAGGAATACAGCTAACAAGGGATGTGAAGGACCTTTTCAAGGAGAACTACAAATCACTGCTCAAGGAAATAAGAGAGGACACAAACAATTGGAAAAACATTCCAACCTCATGGATAGGAAGAGTCCATATCTTGAAAATGGCCATACTGCCCAAAGTAATTTATAGATTCAATGCTATCCCTATCAAATTACCATTGACATTCTTCACAGAATTAGATAAAACTACTGTAAATTTCATATGGAATCAATGAAGTCCCTGTATAGACAAGACAATCCTAAGCCAAAAGAACAAAGCTGGAGGCATCATGCTACCTGACTTCAAACTATACTACAAGGCTACAGTAACCAAAACAGCATGGTACTGGCACCAAAACAGACATATAGACCAATGGAACAGAACAGAGACTTCAGAAATAACATCATACATCTACAGCCATCTGCTCTTCAACAAACCTGACAAAAACAAGCAATGGGGAAAGGATCTCCTATTCAATAAATGGTGCTGGGAAAACTGGCTACCCATATGCAGAAAATTCAAACTGGACCCCTTCCTTTCACCTTATACAAAAATTAACTCAAGATGGATTAAAGACTTAAATGTAAAACCCAAAACCATAAAAACCCTTGAAGGAAACGTAGGTAATACCACTTAGGACATAGGCATGGGCAAAACTTCATGACAAAAATGCCAAAAGCATTTGCAACAAAAGCCACAATTGACAAATGGGATCTAATTAAACTAAAGAGCTTCTGCACAGCAAAATAAACTATCATCAGAGTGAACAGGCAACCTACAGAATGGGAGAAAAATTTTGCAATTTACCCATCTGACAAAGGTCTAATATCCAGAATTTACAAGGAATTTAAACAAATTTACAAGAAAAAAACAACCCTATCAAAAAGTGGGCAAGGGTTATGAACAGACACTTCTCAAAAGAAGATTTTTATGCATCCAACAAACATATGAAAAAAAGCTCAACATCAATGATCGTTAGAGAAATGCAAAACAAAACCACATGCCAGTCAGAATGGTGTTTATTAAAAAGGCAAGAAACAATAGTGGTTGGCAAAGTTGTGGAGAAATAGGAATGCTTTTATGCTGTTGATGGGAATGTAAATGAGTTGAACCATCGTGAAGACAGTATGGCGATTCCTCAAGGATCTAGAACGAGAAATACCATTTGACCCAGCAATTCCATTACTGGGTCAATACCCAAAGGAATATAAATCATTCTGCTATAAAAACATATGCACACATATGTTTATTGCAGCACTATTTACCATAGCAAAGTCATGGAACCAACGCAAATGCCCATCAATGATAGACTGGATAAAGAAAATGTGGTACATATATACTATGGAATACTAAGCAGCCATTAAAAGGAATAAGATCATGCCCTTTGAGGGGACATAGATGAAGCTGGAAGCCATCTTCCTCAGCAAACTAACACAGGAATAGAAAACGAAACACCGCATGTTCTTACTCATAAGTGGGAGTTGGTCAATGAGACAACATGGACACATGGACACAGGGAAAGGAACGACACACACCAGGGTCTTTTGGGGGTATGGGGCAAGGTGAGGGAACTTGAAGGATGGGTCAATAGGTGCAGCAAACCACCATGGCACATCTATACCTATGTAACAAACCTGCATATATTCTGATACTTGTATCCTGGAACTTAATGTAAAAGAAAAAGTTTTTTAAAAAGAAAAAGAAACTGCCCCCATGAGCCAGTCACCTAGGTGTATCTTTTCTTGAAGAGAAGGGCCACAGTTTATATCATATTTTCATTTATTAGGGAGAAATTAGGGTCAGTAATTGGCCCATTTTTAAATTTTCAGTTGGCCTGGACTTTCCTATTTAAAAGCAAAAGAAGGCCGGGCATGATGGCTCATGCCTGTAAGCCCAGCACTTTGGGAGGGTGAAGTGGGCGGATCACTTGAGGTCAGGAGTTCGAGACAAACCTGGCCAACATGGCAAAGCCCCATCTTTACTAAAAATACAAAAAGTAGCTGGGCATGGTAGTGCAACACCTGTAATCCCAGCTACTAGGGAGGCTGAGGCAGGAGAATTTCTTGAACCCAGGGGGCGGAGGTTGCAGTGAGCCGAGATCACACCACCGCACTCCAGCCTGGGTGACAGATGGGGACTCTGTCTCAAAAAACTAAATTAAATAAATAAAAATATAATATAAAAGCAAAAGAGGGGGGGAAATGAATTAAAGGCCTAATGCTGTTCACATTATAAGGTAAAGCTCTAACTTCATTGCATACCAGGGCTGTGTTATATAGAATAGTTAGGAAAATGTTTGTTTTCCTCCTTATCGATTCTGCTCTGAAAATTGATGTCTGTCCTTAGGAGATCAATGTGTATATATGTGCCTGATCCAATAATTGTCTCCCAGATCCTTAGACTGCCAAAAGTCTTCCCTAGGCTCTAAACTATGCAACTGGACTTACAGTGTAAAGCCCACCAGGAGCTCTATCCCTTCCCTGTGGTATTATTCTAGACTAAAGTGTGCAAGGTGAGGCAATGTGCTCCTGAAGATACTCAGATCCATAGACGACTAGGAGACGGGAGGAAGATGTAGACTACAATCTATGGCTCAAACCATTTGCAGCAGAAAAGTGAAGCGTATCCTCTAACTGGGCAGAGAAGCCATCCTGAGCAGCAGAGTACAGGTGGGTAAACCCATAACAGATGTGGAACAACCCCTTTCACCTTCACTTTTCCCAACCCCACCAAGGAAGGAAATCCTAATCGGTGAGAGTATCATCTCGGGGAGGAGGACTGTGAAGGAAGGTTTCCCAAGGGAAAAGACATCTGAGCTACGTTTTGAGCTAATAAAAAGTTTTCGTAAACTATTATGTAAAACTAATAAAAATCTTCATGAGCAGAGTTCAAGGAACTGAAGCATAAGTAGGTGAATATATTTCCCCAAAGAAAATATGAAGCATATGGCTTGGCAGCTGATTTGGCAACAAGACAGAATATCTGAAATTGAGACTCTCCAGAAAGTAAAGAGCATATGGTCACTCACAGCATAGGGTGTAGCCTGGGAAAAGGTTCTAAGGTGTGAGAGGAATGAGCCAAGGAAAGGGTACACTGAGATTAAGCAAATGTCTAATGTCATCAACGTTGATTGCAGGGAGTTAAAAATAGAGCTAAGATATGGAAGCCAACAAGAACCCCTGAAGAGTTTCTCTCCTTACTCTGGTGTGATTGATATTAACAGCCTCCAGCAATGCCCAGTGGGTAGGCTTTAGAAGAGGGTGATGATGGATTTTGAGGTAATATTGGACATGAAGGTCAGCAAAAAACAGCAAAGCAGTTAGGAAACAGGCAGCAAATACTGCTGCAGAGATACTGATTGCACTTCCTCTAAACTCCCACCTTGTGACAAATGCCAGCATCGTAAATATTTTTATTTAATAGTTTACATATTCTTTAAATAGAAGAAAAGCTGAGCACAGTGGCTCATGCCTGTAGCCCCAGCACTTTGTCAGACTGAGGCAGGAGGATCATTTGAGCCCAGGAGTTTGAGACCAGTCTGGGCAACAAAGTGAGACCCCCCATCTCTAAGTAAATAAAATAAATAAATAAACAAATAAATAAAAAGACAAAAGATGTAATTTTTTTCTTTTTGAAAAGGAGAAAATATATTTAACCTAAAGAAAAAACAGATTGATTAGATAAATTGCATTTTGGTACCACCTACTTAATTCCTTCCTATTCAAGGTATGCATTCCAAGCATCCATATTTAAAATAAATAATTCACTCTGAGTATGGTACTTTTAGGAGTAAAAGAAAATAAATTTTGAAAATCTAAACACTTCTTGAGAATGAAGTAAAAGAGTGAAAATCAACTAGAAAGCTATTTCAAGGAGGAAATAATTTGTAAAAACCAAATGGCTAGATGATGATGACAAACCAAATAATGTCAATTCATGAAGAGGATGATAATTACTTTCAGAATTTGGGTTTGCTTCTCTGCATATCAAGATGGAATTAAGTGGTTAATCTCATATATCTACAATGAAGAAAAACGAACACTTGATAGGAGCAGATAATTCACAAAAGAGGAAATACAAGACCAAAAGATACATTAAAATGTTATCCTCACTTGTAATCAATAAAACAATGAGATATCTCTTTGTTTATCCAATTAACGATGATTAAAAAGAATAATAGTGTTGTTGAGGGTGGAAGTAGTCTCATAGCTCATTAGTAAGAGCATAAAAAAGGCACAACTTTTCTGGGAGGCAATTTGTCAAGATATAAGAAAACCCTCAAAACTGGGCATATCTCTGGTGTAAAAATTCGATTTCTAATATTTATTTTTGAGAAATAATCAGAAAAGTGTTGAAGGATAAATACACAATTTTGGCAGTATTATTTATAAAAACTAACAATGTTTAACAAAATTCAATGATAGCCTGGAAGTGGTGGCTCACTCATGTAACCCCAGCACTTTGGGAAGCCAAGGCAGGAGGATTGTTTGAGTTCAGGAGTTCAAGACCATCCTGGGCAACACAACAAGACTTCCTTTTTACTAAAAATCACAAACATTAGCCGAACCTGGTGGTGTGTGCCTGTAGTCCCAGCTACTCAGGAGGCTGAGACTGGAGGATCGCTTGAGTCCAGGAGATTGCGGCTGCAGTGAGCTATGACTACACCACTACACTCCAGCCTAAAAAACTCAATGATGGTCCAGGCTCACGCCTGTAATCCCAGCACTTTGGGAGGCCAAGGCGGGCAGATCATGAGGTCAGGAGTTCGAGACCAGCCTGACCAATATGGTGAAACCTCATCTCTACTAAAAATACAAAAAAATTAGCTGGGCATGGTGGCACACGCCTGTAATCCCAGCTACTCAGGAGGCTGAGGAAGGAGAATTGCTTGAACCCAGGAGGCTTAGGTTGTGGTGAGCAGAGATCCTGCCATTGCACTCCAGCCTAGGTGACAGAGCAAGAATCCATCTAAAAAAAAGAAAAAAGAAAAAAGAAAACTCAATGATGACATGTTATGATACTTCTATATGTTGTAAAAGTGTACAATCATTTGCAATCTAGAAAGAAATCCACAATTCTACCAATAAAGCAGGTTCTGAAATAGTATGCATCATTTGACCCCCAAATTTTTTAACAATTATATAAAGACATGAGAGTTTATGTCAAAAGAATATTGAAATGTTAGTAGTGGCAGAATTATGGATGCTTATTTCTATTTGTCTTCCAGTATTTTTATTTTATTTAACAAAGAGGTATTGATGATGCAATAACATTGTAATAACCACTTTAATGAGCAGGAGTATCTTTATGGAAGGTTTCCTCTCCAAAGGATGGAAAATCAAAGTGCAGGAATATGAGGATGTTAGGAAGGTGAAGCTGGTGAGAGGTAGGTGTGTTCAGGAGAGATGCTTGTCAGGAAAAACAACAAAGAACTTTTATATATGGTCCAAAGATGAATAGTTAAACGGGTTTTTTAGGTTACCACTTTCTTCTATTCCCTTGACCTTAATCTTGATAATTAAACATTCATAAATTTGGAGATTATGCAATGGGATGGAGAAAATCTAAGATTTTCTGTCAGCAACTTTATTTTTAAGTAATTTTACATTCTATCAATGTTTGTTTGTCTCATCGCCAGAGAAAAAAATGGCTCATGGTAGTCTCAACCATCAGAAATATCTGAGGATTCCAAGAATACAATAAGAACTCATTACTGATGCTTTTTCAGAACATTTCAACATGCTAAAAAGTTCACTAACATCAAAGAGGGTCTGTAATAACTATACAAGCTGAATTAAGCCAATATGACTCACACGGTCATTGTGAAATGTAGAAGGTTACCAAACTGCTTATACACAAAGGTGTCTGTTTCAGTCAAGGTTCTTGGTAAGAATAATTGAGACCGATTCTCTTTGATTTAAGCAGGGCAGTAATTGATTAAAAGGGTGTTGTCTTGGTTATTTGGGTTTCTATTACAAAATACCATTGACTGAGTACCTTACAAACAACAAAAATTTATTTTTTACAGTTCTGGAGGCTGAGAAGTCCAAAATCAAGGGACTAGCATATTTGGTGTCTGATGGCTGATGAAGGCCCTTGCTTCAATCGAGGATGGCACCTTCTTGTTGTGTCCTCACATGGTGTAAGAGATAAGGCAGCTTTCTGGGGCCTGTTTTATAAGGGGACTAATTTCATTCATAGTGGCTCTGTTCTTATGACCTGGTCACCTCCTAACGGCCCCACCTCCTAACACCATCACATTGGTGATTAGGTTTCAATGTAAGAATGTGGGAGAATACAGACATTCAGACCATAGCAGATACTGAGTTATACTTCCATTAACTTTTTTTTTTTTTTGCCAGATGCAGTGACTCATGCCTATAATCCCAGTACTTTGGAAGGTTAAGGCGGAAGGATCCATTGAGGCCAGGAGTCCAAGACCAGCCTGCACAACATAGCAAGACTCCTTCTCTACAAAAAATTAAAAATTAGCCAGGCATGGTCGTGCACGCCTGTAGTTCCAGCTACTCAAGAGGCTGAGATAGAGGATCGCTTGACCCCGGAGGTCAAGGCTGCAGTGAGCTGTGATCATGGCACTGCACTCCAGCCTGGGTGACAGAGCAAGATCTTATCTCGAAAAATAAAAATTTAAAAAGATATCGGGTAGCTCACAGAATTGTTGAGAGGGCTTTAAAACCAGGCTTGCACTTAAACAGCAATGATAAACCACCCACAAAACTGACACGATGAAGAAGTTGGCTAGTGTTACCAACTGTCCTGGGCTTTTTTAGTGACTCTGTAGTTTCCAAGGATTCTGATCCTTCCATGCCAAAATCTGAAAAGTGCTGGGCAAAGTATGACTGACAATGTGGTAATCTTACAGCTAGCGCCAGAGACATCAAGCACTAGACAACACAATTTGCCCTTTGGCCACTTGTACAATGGGAACTCACGCTTGCAATAACCTCTACTGCCACTGAGTGGGGAAGGAGGAAGGGAGAAGGGAGAGAGGAAAAAAACTGTTGCTTGTCTCCTCAGCTCTAAGTCAATGGTCTAACACAGATGTCTGGCTGAAAAGCCTAGGTCACATGCCTGCACTGCAGAGAAAGTATGTGACATCTTCTGCTTCCATTATGGGAGACAGTCTTTGCTTGTCATGAAGATTTACATGGTGAGACATATCCCAAACAGGGAAGCTGTTGAAGTGGCACAAATAATGGCCAATTTCTACTAATTTGTAATAATATCCAAATTACTTTTAATTCTCTAATATTACTTAAACACAGTGAGGCAACCTTTCATTGGATATATAATGGTTTCTTTGATTTCAAAATTTTTTTTTATGTAATAGATGTCTGAAGACCATCAAAATTAATTCTTAAAGTCAGATTAATAGCATGTTACTTATAATATTATTGTAATTATTTTGCCACATAATAGTTTATACCTGTTATATACTATGCAATTGTATGATGGAAACAATACTGTACTTTGTTTGTAAAAGTTTAATTGTCCTGACCTTTGTTCATCATAAAGAATTGCTCCATTTCTATTATTTATCCAGGAAAAAAGTTTTTCTCTTTTTGTTTTTAATATGTCATGAGGAGAAGAGTAGTTACACATAGGCTAGAGTGTTTGCCAAGAAGAAATGGATTTTAATGGGAACCTTTTATCTAGGACAAACTTTAAGAAGAGCAGTAATGGACAATGTGTTCTGTGCAACTCTTCAGCCTTCACTCTCACATTCATTGTGGTCAAGTATTTTCAGCAAAGAATAACAAGTCAGAGTTTGTGTATATTTTTCATAGCTGTTCATTCTCTTACAGAGTAACCTTGAACAAGCCTCTTAAGATTTTCGTTTTATCTTCATATACTGAAATACAAAATGGGGATGCCTATAATTAATCAAAGATATAATTTTTACCGATAGATAGTAAAGAACAAAACACTGGAACAAGAATTCCGGTCCTGCCTTTCACAATGTGGTTTTGAGACCTTGGCCATGTCACTTAAATTCTCATATCTGTTTCCTCAATCTATAAATTATCATAATACCTGCACTATCTGTCTCAAATTACATATGTGAAAGCATTTTAAAGGTATAAAACAATAAATGCAAAACATTATTATTAAATTATTATACTTTCCAATATTTAATGCTAAAAATGTTGAGTCCTTTGGTTAAATATATAGGAAATATGTCTTGGAAAATCCATTTAAAATGATAGAAGCTAACAGATAAGTCATTTTAAGTGTGTGGTTATCTTCTGCATGGCAGATTTTTAAATGGTAATTATTAATGCAGTTTTCTTGTACTTACTGTTTCCAAGACTCCATTCTTTCCAAGGTTTTCTGAATTATACTTACCGTCCCTTAAGTCTTAGGGATGCTCTTCTGAGCTTTTGGGATTTGTTTAATTGATATATCATAGTTGTACATATTGGGGGTACTTGTGATATTTTGATACGTGTATATAGTGAGTAATGATGAAATCAGAGTAATTGTGATATCCATCACTTCAAACATTTATCTTTGTGTTGGGAACATTAAAATTCTTCTCTTCTAGTATTTTGACATATGCAGTGAATTATTGTTAACTATAATTTCCCTACAGAACTGTCAGATACTAAGACTTATTTCTTCCATCTAGTTGTGTTTTTGTACCCATTAACCAACCTCTCTTCCTTCCCTCCCCAGTCTCTGTTAATCACTATTCTACTCTCTACTGAGGTTTTTTCAACCTAAGGTATCAAAAGTAAGCTTCCATATAGGAGACAACAATTAATACAGCAAATAGAAAGTAGAATTGTCCTATGTAAAATAATTACACCCTTTTAGAGGCATAGAATATGGCTATTTATAATGAGAGGGAACAAACAAAGAGAATGTGTTGAAAGAGATTTTCTTGACAAATACATCGTATCTACTTTGTGAAATTACCAAGTGCCTAAGGACTAGTAAAGTACTCAAATAGCCCCTATACAGAGGCTCCTTTGTTTCTTTGATCTCTGGCCCTTTAAATAGTGTCTGGGTAATCTTAACTCTCGAGAGCTGTGAATTTATAGATTTAAAACTGCTGATGCAGGACAGCTATGCAATTAATCGAGACACCAAAAATACAAGCAGGCAGACAAGATGCTTATTCTGGCAGCTCCACAATTTGGACTCTTCACTAGGAAAAAGTATCTCAAGCCTACTCCTTTAAAAAAGCTCTGTTTCTCAACTTTCACTGTCTAAACCTAAATAGAATTCCTTTCTATTTTTAATCCCCTTTCAACAAACTGAAAGCTGAATTTACACACCAGTTTTTGTCTTTTATCCATCGACACTTTAGTCGAAGACAAACTACACTGCTGGTTAATCTGAAGTGGGATAAACCCTTCTGACTTTTTCCTCACACCTACTCAGTGTTTTTTTTTTTCACAAAAGTTTAGTTTAGGGTAAATAATCTGAAGAGGTGGTATGCCTGATTCTCTGGGTGACCTTTGCAATCTCTCAGATTCTTTTCCTGGAGAATGTAATATAGTTAATAAACATAGTAATCCAGTTATTAAAGAACTATATGTACTACCGGATGCAGTGGTTCATTCCTGCAATCCCAGTATTTTGGGAGGCCAAGGCAGGTGGATCACTTGAGCTCAGGAGTTCGAGATCAGCCTGGGCAACCTGGTGAAACCCTGTCTCTACAAAAAAATACAAAAATTAGCCAGGCATTGTGGTGTGCTCCTGTAATCCCAGCTACTCGGTGGGCTGAGGCTGGAGGATTGCTTGAACCTGGGAAGCAGAGGTTGCAATGAGCTGAGATTGTGTCACCACTCCAGCCTAGATGACAGAGTGAGACCCTGTCTCGAAAAAAACAAAAACAACTATTAGGTACTATAATTGATTTTTAAAATTATGTTATCTGTCTTGTCCAAGATAAGTACTCCAAAAAAACTGTTGATTTATCTTCATCCATTTATGCTACTGTTACAGATAGCACAGACTAGGTTATTTATTTATTTATATTTATTTATTTATTTGTTTATTTTTAAGATAGAGTCTTGCTCTGTTGCTCAGGCTGGAGTGCAGTGGCACCATATTGGCTCACTGCAACCTCCGCCTCCTGAGTACAAGTGATTCTCCTGACTTAGCCTCCCAACTAGCTGGGATTACAAGTGCAAGCCACCATGCCCAGCTGCTTTTTGTATTTTTAGTAGAGAGGGGGTTTCACCATGTTGGCCAGGCTGGTCTCAAACTCCTGACCTCAGGTGATCCATCTGCCCCGGCCTCTCAAATTGCTGGGATTACAGGCACGAGCCACCACGCCTGGCCAGACTAGGTAATTTATAAACAATAGAAAATTATTTCTCACAGTTCTGGAGGTAGGGAAATCTAAGATCAAGGCAATGGCAGATTCGTTGTCTGGTGAGGGTCCAGTCTCTACTTACAAGATGGTGCCTTGTTGCTGCATCCTCTGGAGGGGAGGAACACTGTGTCCTCACATGGTGGAAAGCAGAAGGGCAAAGGGACCAATTGCCTCCATCAAGCCTTTTTACAAGAGCATCCAATCCCACTCACAAGACAGAAGCCCTCATGGCCCATTCACTTCTTAAAGGCCCTCAGCTCCCAACACCACCGCGTTGACAATACCTGAATTTTGGAGGGCATATATTCAAACAACTGCATTGTTGATTTCTTGATTGGGAGGTAATGTTTCGATTCATAGCACGGGAAAAAGCAGATCTCATTTGTAAAGTGAAATATTCCACTCAGGATTGTTCATACATTAACTGAGACTAAAAATGAATTTGATTTGGTTCTTCTTGAGTCTTATACACACAATATCCTGCACATTAATAAAAATACAATGCAAATAATGCCACACTGTGTCCTGAAGTATAAGAAAGAAGTATAAGAAGTAATCCCTGATCTCAATTTTACAGACTAGTAATGGCTTATATAACTTCTGACACATTTAAAAGGATTCCATTCAAAAAACAATTAGGTGTCTTTACCATGTACAAGGCAGGGTAAACAAAATAACTATTTCGGTGTCCTAAGTAATGCCTCTGAAATATTGTGATTATAAATTAACTTTTTGTCTTTATTTTTTAAAGTCAACAAATTTTATGAGATATATTAAAATAAAGAACAGCTCTCAATTGTTCTTCCACCCATCATTTCCGTGTCCAAAGACATTACATTTACCTCTAAATGATTCTCTTCGTATGTACCTCCATACTCTAGAGAACATGTTTGTGTTGCTATGTCATATTCTTTTAGTTGTAGGCATTCCCTGTGGTCTTTCCTCTCCACACCACAATTAAACACAGACATACAAAGCAGTTATCATTTTTATCACAATATAATGATATAATTTTGGTTAGATAAATATATATATAGTGTTGATATTATTGTGACTATATGTGCTTTCAGAATGGAGCAATATAGTCAACTATGATCATTTTCCTTTCCTACAAAATATTTTGCTTTCCCTAGAGTTAATAATTTGTGTGCATGTGTTTAACTTCCTAATTTCTAATTCAACCAAACTCTCTTACAGTTGTTTATAAATTCACATATTCTATCGATTTCATCTTCCTAAATATTTCTGTCTCAGGGCCTCTGACATACCTTAACTTTGACTTGTCACATAGGTGTCATCCTAAGGTCTCCCTTCATAAACATCTTGGAAAATCCTTTCACTTCTCTCCTAGGATAGATCTGTTTCAACATTGCACACCTTTGATAACTTCCTCAGAGACAATGTATGGGAAATAAATTATTTGCATACTTGCATGTCTGAAAATGTCTCCTCCCTTCTTTTAAAAAACATATGTACTGGGCGTAGAATTCAAAGTTGGAAATAATTCTGCTTCAGAATTTTGAGGCCATTTCTCCTTGCCTTAGTCTGGTGTATAAGCTATACCACAGACTGGATAACTTACAAACAACAGAAGTTGATTTCTTACAGTTCTGGAGGCTGGAAAGTCCAAGATCAAGATGCCAGCAGATTCCAAGTCTGGTGAGGTCTGCTTTCTGTTTCGTAGGTGGTGCCTTTTTGCTGTGTCCTCACCTGGTAAAAGGGGCAACACAGCTCTCTAGCATCTCTTTTACAAGGGCACTAATCTCAATCATGAAGGCTCTGCCCTCATGACTTAATCACCACCTAAAGGCCCCACATCTTAGTACTATCACACTGGTGATTAGGTTTCAGCATATGAATTTTTGGGAGGACACAAACATTGAGACCAGAGCAATATGTTATCTCTCAGTTTCGCTGTGAGATGATGTATTAGTCTGTTTTCACACTGCTGATAAAGACATACCTGAGACCTGGCAATTTACCAAAGAAAGAGGTTTAATTGGACTTACAGTTCCACGTGGCTGGGGATGCCTCAGAATAATGGCGGAAGGCAAGGAGGAGCAAGTCACATTTTATGTGGAATACCAGCAGGCAAAGACAGAGAGCTTGTTCAGGGGAACTCCTCTTTTTAAAACCATCAGATCTCATGAGACTTATTCGCTATCACAAGAACAGCAGGGGAAAGACTTGCACCCATGATCCAATTACCTCCCACCAGGTCCCTACCACAACATGTGGGAATTCAAGATGACATTTCTGGGGGGACACAGCCAAACCATATCAGATGATATGCCTGGATCATTTGCTAAGGAATCCCTGAAGTGATATCTATAACTTTCCTTTTGGATGGTTCTGATCCCCAGAAAAGTTTCTTCCTGCCTAACAGGTCGAGGCTTGGCTGCCAGTGTCTTGGAGCTCTCTTTTCTACTGACTCTGTGTTCTCTCTGCCTTTAGCCATCTATTTCTTATCTAGTGTGTTACTGTCTTTCATTCCTGAAAAATTTGTACCTTTGGTGATCCTGCCCGTATAGGTTGTTGTAGTCTTCCATTGCCTTTTACCTCTGAATATGCCAATAACAGAAGAAGCTCCCAATAGCCACCTGGAGTTCATCTATACTACTCCTTCTCCTATCTTTTTTTTTTTTTTTTTTTTTTTTGAGACGGAGTCTGGCTCTGTCGCCCAGGCTGGAGTGCAGTGGCCGGATCTCAGCTCACTGCAAGCTCTGCCTCCCGGGTTCCCACCATTCTCCTGCCTCAGCCTCCGGAGTAGCTGGGACTACAGGCGCCCACTACTTCGCCCGGCTAGTTTTTTGTATTTTTTAGTAGAGACGGGGTTTCACCGTGTTAGCCAGGATGGTCTACGATCTCCTGACCTCGTCATCTGCCCGTCTCGGCCTCCCAAAGTGCTGGGATTACAGGCTTGAGCCACCGCGCCCGGCCTCCTTCCCCTATCTTATAGCAGCAGTCCTATTTCCCCTGATATCTGAAATCTATTACCACAAACAATCCCATAATCCTCTTTCTTACCAGTTGTATTGGTGGTAAGAAGAACCTGAAATGACCACTGAATTTCAACTTCAGTGGAATTGCTGTTGTATTCCCTGGTAGAAGTACTCTTCTCTTGCATTCCCAGACCACCAAATAATGAGAGCTCAGAGCTGCAGGGACAGGAAGCAAAACCATTTGAGGAAATCATTATGTATTAGTTTATAAAATATTTATTGACAAATAGCATGTACCCTTAAAACTATCAGTGTTATAAAATAAACACAAAGAAGCTGGGGCACTGTTGTAAATTTCAGAACCTTAAGAGACATGGCATTTAAGTGAAATGCATAATTCCTGATTGAGTCCTTCATTAATTTTTTAAAAACAGCTATAAAGTACATTATTGGAACAACTGAGGAAATTTGAATAAAGTCTGTGTGTGTGTATATATATATGTGCGTGTGTGTATATATAATTGTCAATTATCCTGAATGGTAATTGCATTGTGGTTATGTATGTTTTATATCATAGCTAATGCAGGCTAAATTATTTGGGAGTGAAGGGTCATGATGTCTAAAACTTACTTTCAAATGAAGTCAGCAAAAAAAGTGTGTGTATGTGTGTGTGTGTGTATGTAGTGCAACCGAAAGAAATAAAACAAATGTGACAGAATGTTAACAATGAGTGAATCTAGGTGAAGGGGATATGGATATCCATTGTGTTTGCTGTTAATTTTTCTGTAGGTTTTTTGTTATTTATTTATTTATTTATTTATTTTATTATACTCTAAGTTCTAGGGTACATGTGCATAACGTGCAGGTTTGTTACATATGTATACTTGTGCCATGTTGGTGTGCTGCACCTGTTTGTTTTTTGAGACAGGGTCTCACTCTGTCACCCAGGGTGGAGTGCAATGGTGAGATCATAGCTCCCTGCAACCTCCAACTCCTGGGTTTATATGATCCTCCCACCTCAGCCTCCCAAGTAGCTGAAATTACAGGTGTGTGCCACCACACCTGGCTAATTTTTAAATTTTTTTTGTAGAGATGGAGCCTCCCTATTTGCCCAGGCTGGTCTCAAACTCCTGGGCTCAAGCAGTCCTCCCTCCTTGGCTTCCCAAAGTGCTGCGATTGTAGGTATGAGCCACCATGCCTGGCCTCTTTAGGTCTGAAAATTTTCAAAACAAAAAAGTTGGAAGAGGTTGGGCACAGTGGCTCCTGCCTGTAATCCCCGCACTTTGGGTGGCCAAGATGGATGTATCACTTGAGATCAAGAGTTCAAGACCAGCCTGGCCAACATGGCAAAACCCTGTCTCTACTAAAAACACAAAAATTAGCTCAGCATAGTGATGCATACCTGTAATCCCAGCTACGTGGAAGGCTGAGGCATGTGAATCACTTGAACCCGGGATGCGGAGATTGCAGTGAGCCGAGATTGCACCACTGCACTCCAGCCTGGGTGACAGAGCGAGACTCTGTCTAAAAAAAAAGAAAGATATTGGAGGATAGGGAGAAAGAAAAATATCTATTGAGTATTTAATGTGTTTTAGGCACCACATTAAATAGACAACAAATGGCTGCTTTCTTGGTAGGAGAGGGAACAGACAATAAACAAAATAAAACATATAGTACGATCATAAGTGTCATGAAGAAAAACAGGGAAAGTAAATAAGAAATGCAGAGGGAATGATGGTTGCAGTTTTAAATAGGGTTTTGGGGTAAGCCCTCACTTAGAAAGTGACATCTGTACAAAGATTTCAAGCAAATAAAATAACCAAATATAGTGATATTTGGAGGTACGGTTGGGATGAGGGGAAATGTTCCAAGTTCAGGGAATAGGATGTGCAAATATCCTTCTGTGGGGACAAGCTTGGCACATGCTAGGAACCCTAAGGAGACCAATGGGGCTGAAACAGAGTGAAGACTGTGGCTTTTACTTTGAATGAGACGAAACTCATTGGAAAGTTTTAAGTACAGAGTGACTTGACCTGAGTATAGAGAACAGATTATTGGGGAGCAAGAGCCAAAGCAGGAAAATCCGCTAAGAGGCTATTGCAGTAATCCAGGAGACTATGGTGTTTTGATCCAAGGGGGCAGTAGTGGCAGTGGTAAGTGATCAAATTTGGGATTAATTTTGAAGCTTGCGTCAAAAGGATTTGCTGGTGGATTAGATGTGTGGTTTGAAAGAAGAGAGTCAGGCCAGGCACATGGCTCACACCTGTAATCCCAGCACTTTGGAAGGCTAAGGCAGGTGGATCACTTGAGGTCAGGAGTTTGAGACTAGCCCAGCCAAAATGGTGAAACCCCAGGCGTGGCAGCACATGCCTGTAATCCCAGCTACTCAAGAGGGTGAGGCAGGAGAATCACTTGAACTCAGGAGGTGGAGGTTGCAGTGAGTCGAGATCGCGCCACTGCATTCCAGCCTGGGCGTCAGAGTAAGACTTTGTCTCAAAAAACAAAAAACAAAGAGAGTCAATACTGGCTCCAAAATTTTTGGTCTAAACAATTGGAAAGTTGAAGTTGCAATCAAATCAGAAAGGGAAGACTGCAGGAAGAACAGCCTTAGGGGACAGATCTGAGGCTTTTTGATCAATTGAATGTAAAATGCACATGCAGGTGGAAATACATTCCACTGGATGCTTGGGCCTAGATTTTAGAACCAGGCTGAAGATGTAAATGTGACTTGTTAGCAAATTTATCTTACTTAAAGACACAAGACTTGAAGGGATCACCTAGGAAAGGAAAGCACGTAGAGAAGAAAAGAAGTCTAAAGATTGAGCTTTGGCTGGGCGCAGTGGCTCACGCCTGTAATCCCAGCACTTTGGGAGGCCGAGGAGGATGGATCACCTGAGGTCAGGAGTTTGAGACCAGCCTGACCAACATGACAAAACTCCGTCTCTACTAAAAATACAAAAATTAGCCAGGTGTGGTGGTGGGCACCTGTAATCCCAACTACTTGGGAGGTTGAAGCAGAAGAATCGCTTGAACCCAGGAGGTGGAGGTTGTAGTGAGTCAAGATCACACCATTGCACTCCAGCCTGGGCAACAGAGTGAGACTCCATCTCAAAAAAAAAAAAAAAAAAACAGAACTCTGGGACACCCCAATATAAGAGGTCAGGGAATTGAGAAGGAACTAGCAAAGATATTCTAAGAAGAAATGATTAAAAACGGAAAATTAAGGAGGAGTGGCACTTGACCTCCAAGGTATCTGCTTGGCTCTCTTCCAAGTGTACTTTACTTTCTTTCCTGCTCTAAAGTTTTTTTTTTTTTTTTCTTTTGAAACAGAGTTTCACTCTGTCGCCCAGGCTGGAGTGCAATGGCACAATCTTGGCTCACTGCAACCTCCGTCTCCTGGGCTTAAGCAATTCTCCTGCCTCATCCTCCTGAGTAGCTGGGTTTACAGGCGTGTGCCACCATGCCTGGATAATTTTTGTATTTTTAGTAGAGACAGGGTTTCACCATGTTGGCCAGGCTGGTCTTGAACTCCTGACCTCAGGTAATCCGCCTGCCTCAGCCTCCCAAAGTGCTGGGATCACAGGTGTGAGCCACCACACCTGGCCTCTAAAGCTTTTTTAATCAACCTCAACTCCTGCTCTGAAACTTGCCTCAGTCTCTTTTTCTGCCTTATGCCCCTCAGCTGAATTCTTCCTTCTGAGGAGGCAAGAATTGAGATTGCTGCAGATCCATACAGATTCACCACTAGCAACTCATATTCACCACTGCAAACATATTTTAGTGCCATGTGACTCAGACACATTCCCTAGTGATAAGAGATCTATTTGCCTCGCCCTCTTCGGCTGCAGGCATTTGACCCCTGTGCACGATTTTCTTCTCCCCTTTCTCTCTCCTGCTTACTAACAAACCCCCAGAACAATTCCTCTTGGCCATAAGTGACTCTACTCCCCACGGCTGATTTCTCAGCTCACCCTGACAGGTGGCTCATGGGGGTGGAAAGGACCTTAGGGTCTGCACCGAGTAGATCTAAGGCACTAATAGTTCTCCCGGACAGGAGACTCGCAAGAGTGTAGGGCCAAAGCCTAAACCATGCAATGTCTGGAGTTTCCTCCACTTTTTCAACTGAAAAAAAAGAGGGGTGCCTTAGAAGTCACTGAAGAATGTGTTTCAAGGAGGAAAGAGAGATGAACTGTGTCAAATGCTCTTGATAAGTCAAATAAGATGCGCATTGAGATTTTTTTTCATGCAGTAACACATCAGGGGCTTAGGGCTTGTTGCTGCTGCTAGAAAATGGGGCACTCAGCAGAGGCAGCCGCCATAGTGGCCTTAGTGAGAGGACATCCATGTTGTTGACCCAACTCATAACCATCACCTGCTGCAATGGCCACTTTATGAGCTCACTGAGCAAGCACTTAGATGCAGAAAGAGGTTGAGTGACATCTATAGTATGTCATTTTATCACTTCATTATTGAGATTGTCCTTTAAAGTAGGCATCTTTTGTGGTCATTCTCATGGGACTCAAATATTCTAACATTCTGGACCCATTCTGAGAGATCTAGCCTCATACCTCCTTTCTAAAACTCCTTGTCAGCAGCTCTTCAGTCCATTTACTCCCAAGTCCCTGACCATTCAGTGAAACCTTTTGTTATTTTCCAGGAATCATTGTACTAATTTATCTAATGTCAACCCTCCTTTTAGATAAAATGGATAATGAGAAGTCTTCATTAAAATGTCATTAACTGGGGGATTTCTTTTTTCCATTACTTTTCAGGATCGCATCTGAATTAAACTGTCATCAAGTCCTCCTCCTTGAAATTCGCATTCATATATCCAGCTAAAGAATCTCCGCTTGGGCCGGGCGCGGTGGCTCACGCCTGTAATCCCAGCACTTTGGGAGGCCGAGGCGGGCGGATCATGAGGTCAGGAGATCGAGACCATCCTGGCTAACACGGTGAAACCCTGTCTCTACTAAAAATACAAAAAATTAGCCGCGTGTGGTAGTGGGCGCCTGTAGTCCCAGCTATACGGGAGGCTGAGGCAGGAGAATGACATGAACCCGGGAGGCGGAGCTTGCAGTGAGCCGAGATGGCGCCACTGCACTCCAGCCTGGGTGACAAAGCGAGACTCCGTCTCAAAAGAAAAAAAAGGTATCCACTTGGATTAATGATACATATCTTAAACTTCATTCAAATATTAAGCCCCTGATCTGCTTTTCCAGCTGAATGAAACGGTAAGCTTTTCAGTTGTCACCAATAAAACCTAAATCTCTGTAACCAAGCTGGATTTTTTTTCCTCCCCATAATCATAGAGAATTCTACACAAAGCCCTTAGGTATGAGCTGAGGAAGAAGCAACAGAAAAAATGCTGTAAATATGAGACACCTTCACATGACACTTACTTGTACCTTGCTTGTGTCTGGCCGTATGTATACACCACTTTCACTTGATGGAATGCTGCTGGCAACATCAGACTATATGGCTAGGTAGGTCATACAATACTTGTTTCATGGAAGGTTCCTCAAAATCCATGGTTCCTTGGTACCTTACAGGCAGGTGCTCAGTTTCTACCAGAAACCAGTATCAGAACAAGAGTTGCTTATCAAAAATAGAATAGTCACTTACCAAAAAGGGCATAGTTTCCTCCCAAACTATCAGGTACCTCCATTTTGACTCCTTTACTAGAACTTGCCATCATCTCCATGCAGTTCCCTGATCCACCTTTATCAGCTAGAGAAACTTTTTTGCTCTGGGGCCCTCTCAAAGCTGAGATCTTTTGTGTTAACCTGAAAATGGATTACAGCAACATATTCAATACAGTGTATGCTGCCTCCAAAATCCAAGGAAGCTCACAAACCATTGTGTCTCTTCCTGAGTGGTAGGGAGAGTAGAAAAACATGATCATCATTTTAGAGGGAATATCCTAACTCATCCAGGCTGAAGTACAAGTGGTGCTCAAGACTGATCAATTATGCCTTACAGAGAATGTGCCAAGTTTTCTTAGGAGAATAACAGCAAGGATTTGAAGCACTTAGGGGCACTTGAACACTTAGAGGCCATTGTAGGGTTATTAACTGACCTAATTTCAATATTGTTGTATCTTAGGGAATAGAAGAATATGAAGAAAAGAAAAAAGACGAGAGAACGAGTTGTCTATGAAGTACTCAGAACACACATTTTTTACATGAAGCTCACCATCTTTTTTTTTTTTTGAGATGGAGTTTCACTCTTGTTGCCCAGGCTGGAGTGCAGTGGCACGATCTCGGCTCACTGCAAGCTCTGCCTCCCGGGTTCACGCCATTCTCCTGCCTCAGCCTCCCGTATAGCACCTGATCAAGAGCAGTGCTTCTCCATTTGTTTTGCAGAGAAACGTTTTCATTTCCCGTGTGTTCCATTTCCCTCTGAAATTCTGATTTTATCCATTTTTTAAGGCTCTTCTTTATCCCCTTTCTTAAGGCACTGTTGCTATGGCACTTTTCTATAACCTTTTCATTCCTGTGTACAGTAGCTTAAAATTGCAGTGATTAAGCATAACCTACTTGTTTGTATAAATTATTGAAATCCATTTGCACCCCGTAAGAATGGACTTAAAAGTACTGCTGGACAGGCATGTGTGCTTAAAGTACATTGATTGCTCAAATATAAAGAAATGGCCCAATGAACATGGTTGTGGGAGGGGAAAGAGGAAACAGAGCTAGTCAGATGTGAATTGTATCTGTTGTAATAAACATGTTAAAACAAAAAACAAAAAAAGAAAAAAAGAAAAGAAGCCATTTCCATAACATAAAAGTACAAAGAGAAACCGCAAGTGGTGATATAAAAGCTGCAGCAAGTTAGCCAGAAGATTTAGCTAAGATAATTAATGAATGTGGCTATACTAAACAACATATTTTCAGTGTAGATGAAATAGCTGTCTCTTGGAAGAAGAAGCCATCTGGGACTTTCATAGCTAGAAAGAATACATCAGTGCCTGGTTTCAAAACTTCTAAGGACAGGCAGACTCTCTTGTTAGGGGCTAAGGCAGCTGTTGACTTTAAGTTGAAACCAATGTTCATTTCCCGTCCCCAAATTTCTAGGGCCCTGAAGAATTATGCTAAATGTACTCTACCTGTGCTCTACAAATGGCACAACAAAGCCTGAATGACAGCACATCTGTTTACAGCATGGTTTACTGGATATTTTAAGCCCACTATTGAGACCTCCTGCTCAGGAAAAAAAAAAATCCTTCAAAATGTTACTGCTCATTGACAATGGACCTAGTCAATCAAGAGCTCTGATGGAGATGTACAAGGAGATTAATGTTTTTTCATGCCTGCTAACACAACATCCATCTATTCTGTAGCCCACGGATTAAGGAGTAATTTCAACTTTCAAGTCTTATTACTTAAGAAGCACATTTCGTATGGCTGTAGCTGCCATAGATAGTGATTCTTCTGATGGATCTGGGCAAAGTCAATGGAAAACCTTATGGAAAAGATTCACCATTCTAATGCCATTAAAAACATTTGTGATTAATGTAGCCTGAAGATTAATTGTAATGCTGCAATCTCATAATAAAACTTGAACAGATGAAAAGTTGCTTTTTATGGATGAACAAAGAAAGTAGTTTCTTGAGATGGAATCTACTTCTGGTGAAGATGCTGTGAACACTGTTGAAACGGCAACAAAGGATCAAAAAATATTACATAAGCTTAGTTAATAAAGCAATGGTGGGAGGTTTTGAGATGATTATCTCCAATTTTGAAAGAAGTTCTACTATGGGTAAAATGTTATCAAACAGCATTACATGCTACAGAGAAATCTTTCATGAAAGGAAGAGTCAGTCAATGTGCCAAACTTCATTGTTGTCTTATTTTAAGAAATTGCTACATCCATTCCATCTTTCAGCAACCACCACCCTGATCAGTCAGCAGCCATCAACACGGAAACAAGACTCTCTTCCAGCAAAAAGATTATGACTTGCTGAAGGCTCAGATGATTGTTAGCAATTTTTAGTCATAAAGCATTTTTAATTTAGGTATGTACGTGTTCTTTTTAACATAATGCTATTGCACTCTAGCAGTGGACTACAGCATAGTGTAAATAATAACTTTTATATGGATTGGGAAACCAAAAAAATTGTGTAACTTGGTTTATTGCCATATCCACTTTATTGTAGTGGTCTAGAACGAAAACCACGTTATATCTGAGGATGGTATCCACCATCATCAAGTGGAAACTATGTAAATAGGACTAGACCCAACAGGTCCAAAGTCACAAGAAAGTTGCATGTGCAGATGGCTCACACTGCAACATGCCTTTTCTGATTTCACTGCCACACTTTCCATATCCCACTCCTGTGGAATCACGGATACTTCCTTATGATCACTTGCCTGGGGAGGGAAAAAAAAAAAAAACTTAACCAAGTTTATAGAAATCTCTGTATGGTATGATAGCTCTTGCCCTAAATGGGTTTCTGTAACATTCAGTTCCATCTAGGTAGACCCTGAAGGATGGTGGGAAAGGGATACCCTCGCTGTGGGAGAAACTTCAAGAACTGTAACTCATTGGGCAGTCTGCTCCTTGCAAATGAAAACATCCTATGTGATATGAATTTTCCATGCAACATTGCTTCAACAAATGAACTCTGTGAGTCAATATTCTGATACCCATTAGATTTACAGGTCTTATCTAACACCCCATTAGCCAGAAGCATTTGATGTTGATCTTAGAGAATAGTGACATGGCTACTGAAAACCCAGTTACATTGCCAGCTATCAGGCCACGCTATTTTGGGGTGTGAAGCTGGGATGTGGTCCTGCAGGATGAGGTAAATGCTCAGAACCTTTGAATAATACATAGTGCAGTTTCTCTTCTCCAGGAACCAAAGGAGTATGAATGGGATTGTGCCTCCAAAAGTTTTATCAGTAGCTCTTGCACAAAATGTTTGTTTCCGGTCTTCATGACTTTGGTCTTTGATAATTTAGCAGTTTTAATAATTAAGGTAAGAGTACGCACACCAGGGATACAGTAATTTTGTGGGATAGACAAGTAGAAATGTCTTTTAGTCAGAAAATACAGGGTCACAATTTAAATGAGAAGACAAGACTAGAGATAACAGTTTGAGAGTCTTCACGTGTCCGATGTGAAGGTGTAAGAGTAAATTAGTCCTCTCAAGGAGAGTGCAGACTGAGCAGCCAGCCAAAGACTGCACCCTGGGAAATCCTACAGTCAGAGACTGAAGAAATGAACACAGGCTGAAGCAATCTACAATAAAAATCAGTGAGGCATTTCTAGCTTTAAACAGTATTTGGCTAGCAGCCCTGCCTCAGCATCTCTCAACTGCTGCCTAAAACACATAAAAAGGTAAAGAAAAATGACAAAATTAATCCTAACACAGAGCATAAAGAATGACAAGCTGCTCGCTCATTACCAGGAGGAATTGCCCTAATTTATGAGGCTAATGGAGTTGGATACAGAAAAACAATTGCTGGCTTATCCATACTCTACTTCATGGCATAGAACAGATCCACCCATCTGAAAGAAAGTTTGGCATCTGAGCACCCCTTTCCCAGTCTGCTCACTGAATTAGAGAGCCGGTATCCATCAGAGCTGCAAACTAAGCAGCTGGCCCTCTCTGGCCTCTGTATTAGTCTATTCTTGAATTGCTGTTAAAAAAAAAAAAAAATTGCCTGACACTGCATAATTTATAAAGAAAAGAGGTTTAATTGGCTCATGGTTCTGAAGGCTATACAGGAAGCATAGTGGCTTCTGCTTTTGGGGAGGCCTCAAGAAACTCCCAATCATGGCAAAAAGCAAAGGGGGAGCAGGCATCTTACATGGCAGGAGCAGGAGCAAGAGAGAAAGCAAGGGAGGAGGTGATACACACTTTTAAACAACCAGCTCTCATGAGAACTCACTATCATGAGGCATAGTGTGAAGGGGTGGTGGGAACCATTCCTGAGAAATCCACCCCCGTGTTTCAGTCACCTCCTACCTGGCCCCACCTCCAACATTGAGGATTATAATTCGACATGAGATTTGGGCAGAGACACAGATCCAAACAATATCAGCCTCTCAAATCTAAAATCCTGCTTTGAGAGGTGGTTATAGTACTGTTAGAGACTATCATCTTCATGCGTGTAACTGGGGACTGCAACTTCCAGAATTCAGCGGGGAAAGATGGGGTGGATGGAGAGACAGGTAGTTGTCCATTTACCCTGTCACATTTATCCCTGTGAATACAGTGTATGGGGAGAGTGCTGGTCACAGTGCTTGCTGAAATGATAGTTGATCATGGATTCCATTGGTTTAAAACAATGGAAAAAGAAAAGACCCTGGAAATTACTCTTACATGGGCATATCAATCTGGACTCTACTTAGAGATCGGAGAGTGGAGCCAAAGGAAATTCACATTTCCTGTCTGAATATATGATTGATATACTGGATGTAGATGAGAAAATAAAGAAGGGGAAAACCTGTCCAAACTGACCTAAGATCTTAATTCTCTCCACATCTAGCACTATGAAAAGCTATCACATCCTTGTGTGTTTTATTTCCTCAAGTTAACATTCCTGGCTGTCTCCAGATTCTACTAGCTAAGGTCAATCTTGCCTGACAACGCTTGAAAAAGATCCAGTTCTTGAGTTCATCTTCCCTCACAGATTTCAAGTTTCAGACTATTGTTTGCTTCTCAATGCTGCTTGGCAAGGCTCTTAGACTTTGACTCCCCTTTATTTCCTATCCACAGCTGGTAGTCAGCTCTGCTTACTGGCACATGACCTGTCCCAAGTCCTTGGAACCTTGGTCCATATCAGACTCCCAAGCCCTCTTCTTGTCCCAAGAGAAACATAAAAAATAATATATAAAAGGGGAAAGGATCATAATACAGAAGATTCAGAAGATTCGCTTATCTCTGAAAGTGATTGTCTAAGGAAATAGATACCTCTTTTAGAAAATTTACATTCTCAAGAAGAAAGCAAGAAGATGAGACCTGTATGAAACAGAAGCAGAAAAAGAGATGAGATAAAACCCAATCTGAAAATTACAAGTATGTTTGAGGAGCAATCTAGACTAACTTAAGCAGAAGTAATAGTAACTCAAAGGCAAATTGAATAAAAATATCTAGACTTAAAAGAAGACCTAAAAGTAAAGAAAAAGGTGACATGAGATTCATAGTCAAAGATCCATATCTAGACATATCCTAGGGAGCAGGGAAGATAACAAGGAGTTTACAAGCATTCCGGTAGACTAAAACAGATTACTTAAAAATTGGCTCAAGCCTGTAATCCCAGCACTTTGGGAGGCCGAGACGGGCGGATCACGAGGTCAGGAGATCGAGACCATCCTGGCTAACACGGTGAAACCTCGTCTCTACTAAAAATACAAAAACTAGCCAGGCGAGGTGGCGGGCGCCTGTAGTCCCAGCTACTCGGGAGGCTGAGGCAGGAGAATGGCATAAATCCGGGAGGCGGAGCGTGCAGTGAGCTGAGATCCGGCCACTGCACTCCAGCCTGGGCGACAGAGCGAGACTCCGCCTCAAAAACAAAAAAAAATTGAAAAAAAAATAACTAAAAATCAGATAACCCTCATTTAGAGCTTCCATTATAACAAAGTTTGTAACAAAATTTGGATGGATAAAATTTTAAATTTAAGCTACTGTTTAAGTGCAAACTAATGTGTGTATGTATGATGGCAAGAGAAAACATGAGAAGTTTCAGAATAAAAATAATACTCATATTTTCTTCTTTAAAAAAGTCTTGAGCATAGCCAGGCACGGTGGCTTTTACCTGTAGTCCCAACTACTCAGGATTCTGGAGGCTGAGGTGGGAGGATTGCTTGAGCCCAGGAGTTCGAGGTCAGTCTTGGCAACATTGTGAAATCCATGTCTAAAAACTTTTTTTTAATAAAAAATAAATCACATTACAGCTCTTTTAAAATTTGTCTAGCAGGTTTTCTGGTCTTTACCAGAAAGCCCCCCACAACGGAAAAAATTTTTTTTTAAGAAAAGTAAGTTTTAAGAAATAAATCTTGGCTAGGAGCAGTGGCTCATACCTGTAATCCCAGCACTTTGGAAGGCCAAGGTGGGAGGATCACTTGAGCTCCGAGTTCAAGACCAGCCTAGGCAACATGGTGAAACCTCGTCTCTACTAAAAGTACAAAAAAAAAAAAAAAAACTAACCGTGCATGGTGGCCCACACCTGTAATCCCAGCTACTCAGGGTGCTGAGGCAGAAGGATCGTTTGGGGCAGGAAGGTCAAGGATGCAGTGAGCCAAGATCATGCCACTGCACTCCAGCCCAGGCAACTGGAGTGAGACCCCATCTCTAAATAAATAAATAAATACATAAATCTTGAGTATCTTCAACTAACTAAGAAATCAGAATGAGAATTCCAAATGAAGGCCAGGTGCAGTGCTGATGTCTGTAAACCCAGCACTTTGGGAGGCCAAGGCAGGCGGATCACCTGAGGTCACGAGTTCAGGACCAGCCTGGCCAATTTGGTAAAACTCCATCTGTACTAAAAATCCAAAAATTAGCCAGGCATGGTGGCAGGCGCCTGTAGTCCCAGCTACTCAGGAGACTGAAGTAGGAGAATTGCCTGAACCTGGGAGGCAGAGGATGCAGTAAGCTGAGATCACACCATTGCACTCCAACCTGGGAGACAGAACAAGACTCTGTTTCAAAAAAATAAAGAAGATAAAAAGGAATTCCAAATGAGGAAGTTGTGCTATAAAATATGAACAATGGACATTAAAGCCTATTAAGTATTGTTTATTCAATTAACATATTTATTAAGTATTTTTACTATGTACTAAGCAAGGGAAATGCAACAGTGAACGAGACTGTTTATTCCACTTGAGGGAGATAAAGACAATTCAATAAGTAATTATGGGTTGGGCGCGGTGGCTCACGCCTATAATTCCAGTACTTCGGGAGGCTGAGGTGAGTGGATCACCTGAGGTCAGGAGTTCGAGATCAACCTGGCCAGCATGGTGAAACGCCATCTCTACTAAAAATACAAAAATTAGCCAGGCATGGTGGCGAGTGCCTGTAATCCCAGCTACTCGGAAAGCTGAGGCAGGAAAGTCACTTGAACCTGGGAGGTGAATGTTGCAGTGAGCCGAGATGGCGCCACTGCACTCCAGCCTGGGTGACACAATAAGACTCTGACTCAAAAAAAAAAAAAAAAGTAATTATGATCAAGTGTGTGCTATGAAGCACATAGTGGAGGTCGAGGGCCACCCAGAGGAAGTGCAATGTTAAAACGATGCTAGAAATTAGTCAGGCAAACAAGAGCAGGAAAGAGAAGATTATAGACAAAGTGAAGAGCCTCAAGCAAGAGAGAACATTTGAAAAATGGAAATGTGTTCAGTGGGCCTGGAGCTTTGAGATCAGGCTACCAAGGTAATCAGGGGCTGGATCAGGACTGAAAGCCATGCTAAGGGCTTTGGTTTTTATCATAAAGGTAAGGCAAGGGATAGTTATTATGGAAGAGCTGATCAGGAACAAGATGATCCGATCTGAGCTTCAGAAAATCTGTTTTAGCCGGGCGCGGTGGCTCAAGCCTGTAATCTCAGCACTTTGGGAGGCCGAGACGGGCGGATCACGAGGTCAGGAGATCGAGACCATCCTGGCTAACACGGTGAAACACCCTCTTTACTAACTCTACTCTCTACTAAAAAAACACAAAAAACTAGCCGGGAGAGGTGGCGGGTGCCTGTAGTCCCAGCTACTCGGGAGGCTGAGGCAGGAGAATGGCATAAACCCGGGAGGCGGAGCTTGCAATGAGCTGAGATCCGGCCACTGCACTCCAGCCTGGGCGACACAGCGAGACTCCGTCTCAAAAAAAAAAAAGAATTTTTTTTTGAGACAGGGTCTCCTTTTGGTCGCCCAGGCTGGAGTACAGTGGCACCATCATGGCTCACTGTAGCCTCCAACCCCCTAAGCTCAAGCAATCCTCCCACCTCAGCCTCCTGAGTATCTGGGACCACAGACTTGCACCATCATGCCCGGCTTGTTTTTCGTGTTTTGTTTTGTTTTGTTTTGCTTTGTTTTGTTTTGTTTTGTAGAGACAGAGTTTCACCATGTTGCCTAGGCGACTGCCTGGGCCTCCGAATGTGCTGGGAAAGTGCTGGGATTATAAGCATGATCCACCATGCCCAACCATATTTTTTCTATGTAGGAAATGGATTAGACTGTAGTAGATAATGGGTGGATTCATAAGATGTTTGAAAAAAAAGATAGGAAATCAAATCAACAGGATATGGTGAGTGACTGGAAACAGCAGGTGAGGGAGAGGAAAAGTTAAGAGCAACTTCTACGTTTCTAGCAGGGGCCGTGAGGTGGATAATGGTGCTGTTACTGAGAAGGGAGATCTTGGAGGCGGACCAGGTTTAAGGGAAGGACTCAGTTTGGAATATTTTGAGTTTGAGGAACCTGGGAATCATTCAAGTAGACAACTAGGTATATGAATCTGAAGCTAAGGGACAATATCTTTCTCAATGTACAGGTCTTGGAGTTAAAAACAATTGTCAAAAAGATTAGCCTAAGAATGTTCACAGTAGCTTTATTCACAAAAACCAAACACTGGAAACAATCCAAATGTTCAGTGGGAGAATGACTATACATACTGTGGTACATTTGTATTGTGGAATACTACTCTGTAATAAAATAATAAACTATTGATATAATAATACTATAGGTGACTTCAAAACATCATATTAAGGAAAAAAGCCAGAAAACACTACAGATTTTATTATTCTATTTGTGTGAAAATTAAGACTGGTAAAACTAATCTATAGTAATAAAAATCAAATTAGTTGTTGCCTGGGGCTGCTGGGCAATAGGAGGGGGCGTTGATGGCAAGGAGGAGGATGAGGGGATTAACTGGAAAGAGGCTGGAGGGAACTTGCTGTGTTGACAGAAATGTTCTGGGTCTGTCTTGACTGGGGTGTTTTTTACACAGAAGGGTACATTTATCTTAACTCATAAGATTATATACAAAAGATCTGTGCATGTTACTGTATGCAAATTATATATCAGTAAAATTAATTAGTGAAAAATAAATATAAAGCACCCAGGGGAGAATTTCCACAGATTGCTACCATCAGCACATCTACCCATCCTACATCTGTGCCCAGGTACTACCTTTCCTCCTGTTTATAAAAATGAACTGTCTTTTCTCCTAAAGCCACTCTTCCATTGCAGCACTAGATCCCATTCCTTCTCATCTCACCTCACTGAGGACATTACTCTGGTAATTCTCCTCTCATCCTCCTGCATCAGTTTTTCTGTCTCTACTGGATCATTCACATGAGCACAGAAACATGCTGAAAATCCCCCATTCTAAAAAGAGAGAGATGTCCTCCTTTGACCTGACATCCTCCTCCAGCTTACATTCCATTTCTCTGCTTTTGTTACAACAAAATTCTTCATAAGTGTTGCCTGTATTTTCTGTTTACAAGTTCCTTCCACATCTTCTCTCAAACTTGCTCCAGTTAGGGTTTTACCTTCAACACAACTCAAACTGCTTGCCAAGGTCACCAATAACCTTTATGTGGCCAAATCAAATGGTCAATTATCGGACCATTGATAATTTTTTCTCTGCTAAACACATTCTACACTTGCTTCAGGATTTGTTTTCCTCTTACCTTATTGGCCATTCTTCCTTTGCTGATCCATTTCCCTCAGCCTGATCCCTAAATATTAGGTTTGGCCCTTGCAACTCTTTTCTTTCTTATCTATGCTGTCTTGATGGTCACATCCAATCTTGTAGCTTAAACACAATCTATATTCTGACCATATCCAATTTTTTAAAAAAAACTCTCTCCTGAAGACCTGCATCGACTCCAAACTCACAATAGTTAATTCCCAGCATAGCTCAGAGGGAAAATAGCAAGGTCTGCTGAGTGAGAGAAAATACTATAAACACAGAAAATGCAGCAGTTGAAGGATAACTCGTATTGTCAGAAATTTGGGGAGCATGTTGACAGTATATTCTAAAGGTATTAGTCCACAGAGAAAAAAAAATGTAAGGTTGGATCTGGCTAAATTTATTAATATAAATATGGAGATTTAATATGTTTAACTGCCTAGGTATAACTAACAATTTGTTTGGTTGGTTAGCAGGACTGACTTCAATAGTGGCCTATAGTGAATGAAATTGAGATGCCATCCCAGCACTTTGGGACGCCAAGGCAAGTGGATCACGAGGTAAGGAATTCAAGATCGGCTTGGCCAAGATGATGAAACCCTGTCTCTACCAAAAATACAAAAATTAGCTCAGTGTGGTGGTGCACACCTGTAGTCCCAGCTACTCAGGAGGCTGAAGCAGAAGAATGGCTTGAACCTGGGAGGTGGAGCTTGCAGTGAGCTGAGATCATGCCACTGCACTCCAGCCTGGGTGACAGAGTGAGACTCGGTCTCAAAAAAAAAAGAAATTGAGATGCCATTACTTCTTTGGTATGCTCTAGGAATTAAGCCGCAGGCTTAGGGAAATCAGTATGTTAGAGCAGATGTGATCACCCACATATCAACCATACCTCCTGGAGGCCTAGAAGGTATTCCCTTCACCAAACCATTAACAAATTAATAAATATAAAAAATCAATCATTTAATAAATACTTGGGTTGGAAGCCTCAGTATTCTTTTAAAGCTCAGTGTTGGCTGATTCTGTAGGTCAGTGATGATGGTCGGAAATGTTGCCATGAAATTAGGAATCCCTGATTTCAATGGAATAATAGAATCCTGGTGTGTAGAAGGCCAGGTGGCAGCATTTAATCATCAGAGACAGGATAGATGCAATTACCACATTAAGCTGCAGAGAGGAAATGTTAATCAAGAGCTTTAACCCAAGAGATCTGTGGCAATAATTAACAATTACAAGGTGCCTGGGGATGAAATAGGTGGGCAGCCCATCAAAGTTTTGCTTTAGAAAAATTCTAGGTCTTCCCTTCTTGCCTCCCAGTTATCTTGGCAGCTGCTTTCGTTTGGGGGCCATCCCACACCTAATACAGGAAGATGGTGGCTGCAAAGAAGATTAAAAAGTCAGTGGAATGGATCAACTCTAGGCTCCTACTTGTTATAAAAAGTGGAAAGTACATACTGGGGTACAAGCAGACTCTAAAGATGATCAGGCAAGGCAAAGCAAAATTGGCTATCCTCACTGAAAACTGCCCGGCTTTGAGGAAATTCAAAATAGAGTGCTATACTGTGTTGACCAAAACTGGTGTGCATCACTACAGTGACAATACTTTTGAACTGGGCATAGCATGTGGGAAATACTGCAGAGTATGCACGCTGTCCATCATTGATCCAGGCGATTCTGATATCATTAGAAGCATGCCAGAACAGACAGGCCGCCACCTTGGCCATTCAGGTTTCTCAGCCAGTTCATCCTGTGGGCCTTGGAGAGTCCAAATCGATCAGGGGCTGAAAAGTTCCCCAACACAGTACAGCTGCTCTACCAAAAAGCAACCAAACTGCTTCTTCAAGTAGGTCTGTGATCCCGTTCCTCCTGACTGGGTAAGACCTTCCAACCAGGGTCTCCAGCCACTTCCTACAGGTACATTCAGGTTGACAATAGATCAGTAACCCCCTGGGATGGAGCTTCCAGAGGAAGAGGCGGGCTGCCATTTTTGCTGTTTCACAGCCTTCACCGATGACACCTTCAGGCACAGGAAAAACAAAGGTGACTAGGGTCTGGAGCAGACCCCCAGAAAACCACAGCAGCCCTATGGAAAAGTGGCCAGATGGTTAAAAGAAAAACAAACAAACAGGAAACAACAACAACAAAGAAAACAACACAAAAATCCCACCCAAAGGTCAGCAACCTTGAATATTGAAGATGGATAAGCCCACAAAGAAAAGAAAGAATCAATGCAAAAACAATAAAAACTCAAAAAGAAAGGAAGATGACACAAAAACAAATGGAAAAACATTCCATGCTCATGGATAGTACGAATCAATATCATGAAAATGGCCACAATGTCCAAAGCAATTTATAGCTTTAATGCTATTCCCAATAAACTATCACTGACATTTGTCACAGAATTTAAAAAGAACTATTTTAAAATTCATATGGAACCAAAAAAGAGCCCAAATAGCCAAGACAATCCTAAGCAAAAAGAACAAAGCTGGAGACATCATGCTATCTGACTTCAAACTATACTTCAAGGCTACAGCAACCAAAAGAGCATGGTACTGGTACAAGAACAGACACATAGACAAATGGAGCAGAATAGACAACCCAGAAATAAGACCACACACCTACAACCATTTGATCTTCAACAAGCCTGACAAAAACAAGCAATGGGGAAAGGATTCCCTATTTAACAAATGGTGCTGGGAGAACTGGCTAGTCATATGCAGAAAATTGAAACTGGACTCCTTCCTTATATAAAAAAAAATTAACTTAAGGTGGATTAAAGACTTAAATGTAGGCCGGGTGAGGTGGCTCAAGCCTGTAATCCTAGCACTTTGGGAGGCCGAGACAGGTGGATCACGAGGTCAGGAGATCGAGACCATCCTGGCTAACACGGTGAAACCGCATCTCTACTAAAAATACAAAAAAAATTAGCCGGGTGAGGTGGCGGGCGCCTGTAATTCCAGCTACTCGGGAGGCTGAGGCAGGAGAATGGCATGAACCCGGGAGGTGGAGCTTGCAGTGAGCTGAGATCCAGCCACTGTACTCCAGCCTAGGCGACAGAGAGAGACTCCATCTCAAAAAAAAAAAAAAAAAAAAAAAAAGACTTAAATGTAAAACCCAAAACCATAAAAACCCAAGAAGAAAATCTAGGCAATACCATTCAGGGCATAGGCGCAGGCAAAGATTTTATGATGAAGATGCCAAAAGCAATTCCAACAAAATAAAAAATTGACAAATAAGATCTAATTAAACTAAAGCACTTCTGCACAGCAAAAGAAAAGATCATCAGAATGAACAGACAACCTACAGAATGAGGGAGAAAATTTTTATAAACTAGTCATCTGACAAAGGTCTAATATCCAGCATTTACAAGGAAGAACAAAAACTTAAACTTACAAGAAAAGAAAACAATCCCGTTAAAAAGTGGAAAAAGGACATGAAAGACACTTCTCAAAAGAATACGTACATGTGGCCAACAAACATATAAAAAAAGGTTCAACATTACTGATCATTAGAGAAATGCAAAACAAAACCACAATGAGATACCATCTCACATCAGTCAGAATGGCTATTGTTAAAGTAAAAAAATAACTGATACTGGCAAGGTTATGGAGAAAAAGGAACACTTTTACACTGTTGGTGGAAGTGTAAATTAGTTCAACCATTGTGGCAGACAATGTGGCAATTCCTCAAAGACCTAGAGGCAGATATACCATTTGACCCAGCAATCCAATTACTGGGTATATACCCAAAGGAATATAAATCATTTTTTTTTTTTTTTTTTTTTTTTTGAGATGGAGTCTCACTCTGTCACCCAGGCTGGAGTGCAGTGATGTGAATTCGGCTTACTGCAACCTCCATCTCCCAGGTTCAACCAATTCTTACACCTCAGCCTCCCGAGTAGCTAGGAATACAGGTGCATGCCACCATGCCTGGCTAATTTTTATATTTTTAGTAGAGACGGGGTTTCACTATGCCAGCCAGGCTGGTCTCAAACTCCTGACCTCAGATGATCCACCTGCCTCGGCCTCCTAAAGTACTGGGATTACAGGCATGAGCCACTGTGCCCAGCCCTCATTCTATTTTAGATACATGCATGCGTATGTTCATTGCACCACTATTTATAATAGCAAAGACATAGAATCAACCTAAATGCCCAGCAATGATAGACTAGATAAAGAAAATGTGGTACACATACACCATGGAATACTATGCAGCCATTAAAAAGAATGAGATCATGTCCTTTGCAGGGACATGGATGGAGCTGGAGGCCGTTATCCTCAACAAACTAATGCAGGAACAGAAAATCAAGTACCGCATTTTCTCACTTATAAGTGGGAGCTGAATAATGAGAAAACATGGACACATGGTGGGGAACAACACACACTGAGGTCTGTTGAGGGTAGGAGGAGAAGGGAGGAAGGAGAGCATCAGAATAGCTGATGGATGCTGGGCTTAATACCTAGGTGATGGGATGATCTGTGCAGCAAATCATCATGGCACATTTTAACCTATGTAACAGACTTGTTCATTTTGCACATGTACCCCTGAACTTAAAAAAAAAAAAAAAAGACGTAAAAAAACAGAGAAATGCAAAACATAAAAGAAAAAAAAATTACATTAAATGTAGGCGAGGCATGGTGGCTCACTCCTCTAATCCCAACACTGTGGGAGGCCAAGGCAGGAGGACTGCTTGAGTCCAAGAGTTTAAGACTGCAATGAGCAATGATAGCACCACTATACTCTAGTCTGGGTGAAAGTGAAAGACTCTATCTCTAATAATAATAATAATAATGATAATGATAATTATATTAAATATAAATGGTCTAAACATACCCCATTAAAAGGCAAAGAGTAAGATTTTAATTATATCCTACCTGCAGGAAACCCACGTTAAATATAAAAATACAAATACATTAAAAGTAAAAGAATAGAATAATATATACTATGCTTACACTAATCAAAAGAAAACTGCAGTAGTTGTAGACAAATATTTCAGTACTTAAAAAGTACTACCAGAGATAAAGAAGATGATTTATAATGATACAGTAGTCAATTCATGAAGAGGAAATAATAATCCTAAATTATGGACCTAATAATGCATTTTCACAATACAAGGAGCAAAACTGATAGAACTCTGAGAATAAATAGATGCAATCCTTAATTATAGTCAGAGATTTTTATGTCCATCTCTCAATATGTGATAGAACAAGTGAACAGAAAATTAGCAAAGATACAGTGTTGAACAACACTATCAAGTAATTTGACAAAATTGAAATTTATAAAACACTCCACTCAATGACAACAGAATATACTTTTTAAAATTGCACATGGAATGTTTACTAAAACAGATGATATTGTGAGCCCCCCAAAAATCTCAATAAATTTAAAGGATTCAAATCGTATAAAGTATGTTTTCTGACCAATGTGGAATAAAATTAAAAATCAAAAGTAGAAATATCTGAAAAAACCCTCAAAATAGTTGTAAATGAAATAACACACTTCTAAACAACCCATAGGGTCAAAGAAGAAATCAGAAAGGGAAATCAGAAAAACAACTTGAGTTGAGTTAAAACAAAATGACAACATATTGAAATTTGTAAAATGTAGCTAAAGCAGCACTCAGAGGGAAATTTATTGCACTAAGTGCCTATATTAGTAAAAAAGAACCAAATCAGTGACATCAGCTTCCTCCTTAATAAACTAGAAATGAAAAGAGTAATGAAATCCAAAGTAAGCAAAAATAAATAAATAAATAAGAAGAATAAAGAGCATAATTAAACAGAAAGCAGAAAATTAACAGAGGAAATCAATGAGACCAAAAGCTGTTACTTTGTGATCAATTAAATTGATAATCTCCTAGCCAGGCTGATCAGTAAAAGGAAGAAAGGAACTGCAGTGTGTATTCTGGATGTAAAAGGAGGAGGAAGAGGAGGAGGGAGAGAAGGAAAAAGGAAAGGAAAAAAGGAAGGAAGGAAGGAATTAAAAGAAAAATAGAGAGGATACAAATTGCCCATGTCAGGAGTAAGACATGATATCAATGCAGAATCCACAGGTATTAAAAGCAAAACAAAGGAAATTAGGAACAATGTCATGCCAATAAATTCAACAATTTAGATGAAATGGACAAATTCATTGAGAGATACAAGCTACCTAAGCACACACAAAAGAAACAGAATCCCAAATGGCACCTTTTCTATTAAAGAACTTGCACCTATAGTTAAAATCTTCCTATTAAAATAAAACTACTCCGGGCTCATATAAATTCTTTGGTGAGACCTAAAAACAGAAATACCATTTGATTTAGTAATTCCATTACTGGGTATATGCCCAGAGGAATATAAATTGTTCTGTTATAAATATACATAGATGCATATGTTTGTTGCAGCACTATTCACAATAGCAAAGACATAGAATCAATCTAAATGCCCAGCAATGAGAGACTGGATAAAGAAAAATATGGTACACATACACCATGGAATACTATGCAGCCATAAAAAAGAATGAGATCATGTCCTATGCGATGGAGGAACATGAATGGAGCTGGAGGTCATTATCCTTAGCAAACTAGCAAAGGAACAGAAAACCAAATACTGCATGTTCTCACTTATAAGTGGGAGCTAAATGATAACACATGGACACATACAGGGGAACCAAACACTGGGGTCTATCAGAGGGTGAAGGTTGGAAGGAGGGAGAGGATCGGGAATAATAACTAATGGGTACCAGGCCTAATACCTGGGTAATGAAATAATCTGTACAACAAACCCACATGACATAAGTTTACCTATATAACAAACCTGCACATATAACCCTGAACTTAAAGTTAAAACATAAACATTAAACAAATTTTCAAAATTAAATTATTTGGCAAATTCTACCAAACGTTTAGGAAATAAATAACACCAATGCTATGCAAATTCTTCCAAAAATTTGAGAAGAATAAAATACTAACTCATCCTATGAGACTAGAGGCTAGCATTACTATGACACCAAAATACAACAATTACAAGACTCAAACAAACAAAAGCTAAGGACCCATATACCTCATGAACATAAATGCAAAAGGAGCCTTAACAAAATTTTACCGAGTTGAATCAAACAATGTCCAAAAATGGTAATACATTATGCCCAACTGGAATTTCCCCTCAGAAATGCAAGTTTGGTTTAACATTTGAAAATCAATGGAATTTACCACATAAAAAAACCAAAACCAAACCAAACAAAAAACAAACATACTGTATGTTCATCTCAGTAGATTCAGAAAAAATATTTCACAAAAATCCAGTATCTGTTCCCGATTTTTTTTTTAATCTGCCAGGGCCAGGTGTGGTGTCTTACACCTGTAATCTCAGCACTTTGGGAGGCACAAGCAGGTGGATCACCTGAGGTCAGGAGTTTGAAACCAGCCTGGCCAACATGGTGAAGCCCCATCTCTACTAAAAATTCAAAATTAGCCACAAGTGATGGTGTATGCCTGTAATCCCAGCTACTTGAGAAGCTGAGGCGGGAGAATCACCTGAACCTGGGATGGGGAGGTTGCAGGGAGACAAGATCGTGCCATTGCACTCCAACCTGGGCAACAAGAACAAAACTCCATCTCAAAAAATAAATGAATAAATAAAAATAAATAAAAAATCTACCAGGTGTGGTGGCTCATGCCTATAATCCCAGCATTTGGGAGGTCAGGGCGGGATGATCACTTGAGCCCAGGAGTTCAAAACCATCCTAGGCAACATGGCAAAACCCCATCTCTACAAAAAATTCCCAAATTAGCAGGGCATGGTGGCATGTGTCTGTAGTCCCAGCTACTCAGAAGGCTGAGGTGAGAGGATTGTGTGAGCCTGGGAAGATGAGGCGGAAGTGAGCCATGATTGCATCACTGTATTCCAGCCTGGATAACAGAGCAAGACTGCCTCAAATAAGTAAACAAACAACCAACCAAACAAATAAATAAAATGTTACCTAAGAGTAGAAGGAATAAAAGGAATAAAATTTCCTCAACTTTATAAAGTTAGCCCTCAAAATCTAAAGCTAATATGATACTTAATGATGAAAGACTGAATGTTTCTCTCTAACATTAGGAGTAAGGCAGGCATGTAAGTTCTCACCACTTGTATTCAACATTGTACTAAAGAAAGCCAGTATATTAAGGCAAGAAAAATAAATAAAATATATCCAGATTGGAAAGGGAGACATTAAATTGCCTTTACTTGCAGATGACATACTTTTAAGTAGAAAATTCTACAGAATGTACAAAAAAGCTGCTGGAACTAATAAATGAGTTCAGTACAGTTGAATGGTACAAGATCAATTTCAAAAATTAATTGTATTTCTAAATACTAGGAACAAAAAATCAGAATTGAAAATTTTAAGGCCCAACATTCACAATAGCATTAAAAGACATGAAAGCCTGGTTGGGTGCGGTGGCTCATGCCTGTAATCCCAGCATTTTGGGAGGCTGAGGCAGATGGATCACCTGAGGTCAAGAGTTCAAGACCAGCCTGACCAACATGGTGAAATCCCGTCTCTACTAAAAATACAAAAATTAGCCAGGCATGGTGGCATGTGCCTATAGTCCCAGCTACTCGGGAGGCTGAGACAGAATTGCTTGAGCCCAGGAGGCAGAGGTTGCGATGAGCCCACATCATGCCACTGCACTCCAGTAGGTGGGACTACAGACACATGCCACCATGCCCTGCTAATTTTGGAATTTTTTGTAGAGATAGAGTTTTGCCATGTTACAGCCTAGGATGGTCTCAAACTCCTGGGCTCAAGTGATCTTCCCTCCTTGACCTCCCAAATGCTGGGATTATAGGCATGGGCCACCACACCTGGCAGATTTTTTTTTTTTTTTTTTGAGACAGAGTCTTGCTCAGTTGCCCAGTCTGGAGTGTAGTCATGCGATCTCCCCTCACTGCAAGCTCCGCCTCCCGGGTTCCCGCCATTCTCCTGCCTCAGCCTCCCAAGTAGCTGGGACTACAGGCGCCTGCCGCCATGCCCGGCTAATTTTTTGCATTTTTAGTAGAGACGGGGTTTCACTGTGTTAGCCAGGATGGTCTCGATCTCCTGACCTCGTGATCCGCCCGTCTCGGCCTCCCAAAGTGCTGGGATTACAGGCGTGAGCCACTGCGCCTGGCCAGATTTTTTATTTACTTTTATTTATTTATTTTTTGAGACAGTGTTTTGCTCCAGTTTCATTCTTCCGTATGTGGCTTGCCAATTATCCCAGCATCCTTTGTTAAATAGGGTGTCCTTTCCCCACTTTATGTTTTTGTTTGCTTTGTTGAAGATCAGTTGGCTATAAGTATCTGGCTTTATTTCTGGATTCTCTATTTTGTTCCATCAGTCTGTGTGCCTATTTTTGTGTCAGTACTATGACGTTTTGGTGACTATGGCCTTGCAGTATAGTTTGAAGTCAGGTAATGTGATGCCTCCAGATTGTTCTTTTTTTTTTTTTTTTTTTTTTGAGATGGAGTTTTGCTCTTGTTGCCCAGGCTGGAGGTGCAGTGGTGCAATTACTGCAACCTCTACCTCCTGGGTTCCAGCAATTCTCCTGTCTCAGCCTCCCAAGTAGCTGGGATTACAGCCATGCGCAACCACACCTGGCTAATTTTTTGTATTTTAATAGAGATGAAGTTTCACCATGTTGGCCAGAATGGTCTCGAACTCATGCCCTCAGGTGATCCACCCACCTTGGCCTCCTGAAGTGCTGGGATTACAGGTGTGAGCCACCGTGCCCAGCCAGATTTGTGGTTTTTTGGTTGTTGTTTTTTGTTTTTCTTAGTATTGTTTTGGCTATGTGGGCTCTTTTTTTTTTTGTTCCATATGAATTTTAGGATTGCTTTTTCTAGTTCTGTGAAGAATGATAGTGGTATTTTGATGGGAATTGCATTGAATTTATAGATGAATATAATGTATATTCTGCAGTTGGGTAGAATGTTCTGTAAGTATCTGTTAAGTCCATTTGTTCAAGGGTATAGTTTAAGTCCGTTGTTCCTTTTTTGGCTTTCTGTCTTGATGACCTGTCTAGTGCTGTCAGTGGAGTATTGAGGTCCCCCACTATTATTGTGTTGCTGTCTATCTCTTTTCTTAGGTCTAGTAATAATGGTTTTGTGAATTTGGGAGCTCTAGAGTTAGATGCATATACGTTTAGGATTGTGATATTTTCCTGTTGGACTACTCCTTTTGTCATTACATAATGTCCTTCTTTGTCTTTTTTACCTGTTGCTATTTTAAGGTCTTTTTTTTTTTTTGTCTGATATAAAAATAAATATTCCTGCATGCTTTTGATGTTCATTTGCATGAAATATCTTTTTCCACCCCTTTACCTTAAATTTATGTGGGTCCTTATGTGTTAGCTGAGTTTCTTGAAGACTGCAGACACTTGATTGGGTGAATTCTTATCCATTCTGCCATTCTGTGTCTTTTAAGTGGATCATTTTACATTCAACATTAATATTGAGATGTGAGATACTATTCTGTTCATCCTGCTAGTTGTTGCCTGAATACCTTATTTTTGTTGTTGCTATTGTTGTTGTTATTGTCTTAGATGCCCTGTGGGATATATTCTTTAAAATGGCTCTACTTTGGTGTATTTTGAGGTTTTGTTTCAAGAGTTAGAATTCCTTTTAGCATTTCTTGTAGTGCTGGCTTAGTAGTGGCGAATTCTCTCAGCATTTGTTTGCCTGAAAAAGACTTTATCTTTCCTCCACTTATGAAGTTTAGGTTTGCTGGATACAAGATTCTTGGCTGATAATTGTTTTAAGGAGGCTAAAGATAAGACCCCAATCCCTTCTAGCTTATAGGGTTTCTATTGAGAAATCTACTGTTATTCTGATAGGTTTTCCTTTATAGGTTACCAGATGCTTTTGCCTCACTGTCCTTAAGATGCTTTCTTTTGCCTTGACTTTAGATAACCTGATGACCATGTGTCTAGGTGATGATCTTTTTGTGATGAATTTCCTGGGTGTTCTTTGAGCTTCTTGTGTTTGGATGTCTAGATCTCTAGGAAGGCCAGAGAAGTTTTCCTTGATTATTCCCTCAAATAAGTTTTCCAGACTTTCAGATTTATCTTCTTCCTCGGGAACACCTGATGGCAGTGACACGTCTCATCCAGCTTCCATGCAACCAGCAAAGCCAGTCTCACCACCATGCCCCACCAACAGCATGGAGTTTATATCCAGGTGAGCAAGACTGAGATCTTGCCCCAGGCTACAAGCTTCCCTGCTCAGAAAGCAAGCAGGGCTTTCAGGCCCCGCCTCTCCCTGCCTGCTGTGGTTTCCATGCTCTTATCTGCACTTCCTGTTCACCCCCCTCTCCATTTTGCCCAGGAAAATTCACGCTCAGTCAAAATTATTACAAAGTTCAACTTGAAGTTTCTTTCCCCCTATGGTCCTTCCCCAGTTCCATTGGCAGCCCCGCAACAAAGATCCCTGTGAGAAAAAGTCAGAAACTACCTTCCTGGCCTTCCCTGGGGACCAGGAGTGCCCATAGGGCTTTCCCCACTGCTTCTTCTACCTTTATATTTCGCTCAGCTCTCTAAAGTTGTTTCAGCTATAGGTTAGGTTAAATCTTTCTCCTGTGATCTGGATTTTCAGGTTCCCCAGTGAGGATGTGTGTTCAGAGGCAGACTTTCCCTTCTCACACATTGGCCATTCACAGTTTTTTTACTGTCTCATGGAGTTTACAGCAGCAAATTGCTTCTTTCTAAGGGTCTGTGAATTTTTTGGGTTTGTTTTTGTTTTTTTTCTTTTCTTTTCTTTTCTTTTAAACTCTACAGAGAAGTACCCTTACATCTGTTGGTGGACACTTAGGTTGTTTACAGTCTTGGCTATTGTGAATACTGCTGCAGTAGACATGAGAGTGCAGATATCTCTTTGATACATTGATTTCCTTTCTTTTGGATGTATACCCAGCAGTGGAATTGCTAGATCATATGGAAGATCTATTTTTAGTTTTTGAGGAATCTCCATACTGTTTTCCTTTATGTAGTGTAATAGTGTACAGCCACTGTAATAGTAGCTGTATTAATTTACATTTCCACCAATAGTATGTGAGCATTCCCCTTTTTCCGCATTCTTGCCAGCAAATGGTCTTTCTGACAATACCTATTTTAAGTGGAGTGAATGATATCTCATTGTGGTTTTGATTTGCATTTCTCTGATGGCTAGTGATGTTGAGCACTTTTCCATTTACCTGTTGGCCATTTGTATGTCTTCTTTTGTGAAATGTCTATTCAGCTTATTTGCCCATTTTTAAATCAGATATTTGGTTTCGTCGTTGTTGTTGTTGTTTTTGCTATCAAGTTGTTTGAGTTCCTTATATATTCTGGTTATTAATCTGTCATCAGATAGATAGTTTGCAAATTTTCTCCCATTCTGTAGGTTGTCTCTTCACTCTGTTATTTCCTTTGCTGTTTAGAAGGGTTTTTTGTTCATTTGTTTTTTAGCTTGATGTAATCCCGTTTGTGTATTTTTGCTTTGGTTGCCTGTGTTTTTTAAATCTTACTCAAAAAATCTTTGCCCAGACCAATGACCTGGAGTATTTCCCCAATGTTCTCTTCTAGTAGTTTCAAAGTTTCAGGTCTTACATTGAAGTCTTTGATTCATTTTGATTAGATTTTTGTATACGGTCAGAAGAGATAGGTTTCACTATTCTGCATATGGTTATCTAGTTTTCCCAGTACTATTTATTGAAGAGGCTGTCTTTTCCCCAGTGTGTGTTTCTGGTGCCTTTGTTGAAAATGAATTGGCTGTAAATGTATGGATTTATTTCTGAGTTCTCTGTTCTCTTCCATTGGTCTATGTGTCAGGCCTCTGAGCCCAAGGCAAGCCATCGCATCCCCTGTGACTTGCACGTATTCGCCCAGATGGCCTGAAGTAACTGAAGAATCACAAAAGAAGTGAAAAGGCCCTGCCCCACCTTAACTGATGACATTCCACCACAAAAGAAGTGAAAATGGCCTGTCCTTGTCTTAAGTGATGACATTACCTTGTGAAAGTCCTTTTCCTGGTTCATCCTGGTTCAAAAAGCTCCCCCAATGAGCACCTTGTAACCCCCACTCCTGCCTGCCAGAGAACAAACCCCTTTGAGTGTAATTTTCCTTTACCTACCCAAATCCTATAAAATGGCCCCACCCTTATCTCCCTTCCCTGACTCTCTTTTCGAACTCAGCCTGCCTGCACCCAGGTGATTAAAAAGCTTTATTGCTCACACAAAGCCTATTTGGTGGTCTCTTCGCATGGACACGCATGACACTATGTGTCTGTTTTTATGCCACTACCATGCTGTTTTGCTTACTATAGCTTTGTAGTAGGTTTTAAAGTCAGATAATGTCGGGTGTGGTGGCTCACGCATGAAATTCCAGCACTTTAGGAGGCCGATGCGGGCAGATCACGAGGTCAGGAGCCCGAGACCATTCTGGCTAACACAGTGAAACCCTGTCTCTACTAAAAATACAAAAAATTAGCCAGGCCTGGTGGTGGGCGCCTGTAGTCCCAGCTACTTGGGAGGCTGAGGCAGGAGAATGGCGTGAACCCGGGAGGCAGAGCTTGCAGTGAGCTAAGATCCGGCCACTGCACTCCAGCCTGGGCGACAGAACAAGACTCCATCTCAAAAAATATATAAATAAATAAAATCAGATAATGTGATGCCCCCAGTGAGGACCAATATCACTTTGGATAAAAAATATTTATTTTTAATTCAGTCATTTTTAGTTTTAAAATTTTCCTTTTAAATAAATTTTAACACATAATATAATCACATGTAAAAATAAATAGTCTTTCTTTTTTTTTTTTTTTTTTGAGATGTAGTCTCACTCTGTCACCAGGCTGGAATAATGCAGTGGCGCAATCTTGGCTCACTGCAACCTCCGCCTCACAGGTTCAAGTGATTCTCCTGCCTCAGCCTCCTGAGTAGCTGAGACTACAGGTGCACTACCACGCTCAGCTAATTTTTGTATTTTTAGTAGAGACAGTATTTCACCCTGTTGGCCAGGATGGTCTTGATCTCTTGACCTCTTGATCCGCCTGCCTTGGCCTCCCAAAGTGCTGGAATTGCCAGCGTGAGCCACTGCGCTTGGCCTTCTATTTTTTATATGTATATATTCAAGGAAAGATGTTTACCTAATGTCAATGATGATTATTTCTGAATGGTGAAATTTGAAGGTAACTATTAGTTTCTCCTTTATAGCTTCCTGCATTGACTTCCTATAAAACACGACAGTTTGAAGCAAGTGTTCATTTCGTTGCTTACACCAAAATGTCAGAATTTTTTCTTAAAAAAAGGCATAAGCTCAAAAGTACTAAAAGCCCAGGAGAGGAGATTATAGTGGTTAAGATGTGTCAGGAAAATTTTGGAAGCTGAAAAGTGGATGGACTAGAGAGAACTGACTTCAGAGAACTGAAAAAGCCAAAATATAAGCCTAAAGTTGTGTGTGTGCGTACGTTGGAGGTTGGGGTGTGAATCCAGAGAGAAGTAAGCTTAATTTTGTGGCAACATCCTGGAATCATTCTTAAATTGAAGGCACAGGTATCTCCAGAGGAGGGGTAAGTATGGTATTGAAAATAGAAGAACTGGTTGAATTATAAGGAGGGAAGGTCATTTGTAGATTCCTTCTTTCAACCCAAATAGGCTGTCAACCAGTAGTCTCAAAGTGAGGTCGTTGGACCGGCAGCAATAGAAAATTACAAATACAAATTACCAGGCTTCACCCCTGACTTCCTGAATGAGAAACTCTAGAGATGGTGTCACCGGTAGAGAGTCATGACTGCAAGTTGTCCAGGTTCTTGGCGTTTTGAACAAAGAATTGGAAGAAACACCCAGCAAAGCAAAGAAAGAATGAAGCAACAAAAGAACGAAAGCAGGGATTTATTGAAAAAGAAAGTACACTCCAGTGTGGAAGCAGACCCAAGCAGTGGCTCAAGGGCCCAGATACAGAATTTTCTTGGGTCCAAATACCCCCTAGAAGATTCCCCTTGGGTACTTCATGCTCACCTCATGTAAATGAAGTGGTATCCCCCACTCAGTCTGATTGGTTGCAGAAAGCAACCATTCAGAGGTTGGAGTGAAGTCACAAAGTTGCAAACAAAGACTCCACCCGCACTCAGCATGATTTGTTGTGGACAGCAAATTTCCCATCTGCCACGCAGAAAAGGTCCAAGGGAGTAGCCTCTGCTCCTTTTGTTACCGAGGCGTGGAAAGTTAGGGTTTTCCTTTCAATTTAGTTCTAGGAAGTTAGAGTGAAACAGCCGTAGGTTCCCTGCCTCCAGACCCTATTCTCCTGCTCAATGGGACCCAGCAACCTGTGTTTTACCAAGCCCTCCATGGGACTCTGGTACATGTTAGAATTTGAGAATCACACCATTAGATTGGAGGTTTATTATCTGGAAAGTTTGAAGCAGAGAAAAGGTAGACTCAGAGACACCAGGAATAGCTGAAGATATGAGTAATTTACTGAAATTCGTAAATGTGCGGCAGGTGAAAATCTACTTATTCCAAGTAATATATTTAACCCCCAACTGAGCTCCAGGATGTTGGCATCCAGGGTTTCATTCCTTAGAGAGCGATTAACACATTGCTACCCAATATTTGGTTCACAAACTGGTATTCATTATTGGTCTACAACAAGATACGGAATTTGTGCAACAATGGAAATCTACTATGTCACTAAGTGCACTGTGTGGTTTGGCTTACTTTTTTTAATTAGAGAACTTCTCTCTGAGGAAATTAACTAGCAATCTGAACTGTGTCTGATATCCCTACAGCAGAAAAAAAAAATTACAGTTAAAAAAAAAGCCCCCATACTTTAACATCTTCAAAGAGATAAAAGAGCTAGCTAGCATCCTTATGCTAGATGATAAACCTATTTTTATTTTTATGTTTTTTTATGTTAATTTTAATTTATTTATTTATTTATTTTTTGGAGATGGAGTCTTGCTCTGTTGTCTAGGCTGAAGTGCAGTGGCACAATCTCTGCTTGCTGCAACCTCCACCTCCCAGGTTCCAGCAATTCTCCTACCTCAGCCTCCCAACTAGCTGGGACTACAGGCGTGCACTACCACGCCCGGTTAAGTTTTGTATTTTTAGTAGAGATGGGGCTTTGCCATCATGGCCAGGTTGGTCTCAAGCTCCTGACCTCAGGAGATCCACCTGTCTCAACCTCCCAGAGTGCTGGGATTACAAGCATGAGCCACCGCACCCAGCCAATTTTTTTTTTTTTTTTTTGAGATAGGGCCTCCCTCTTTCGCTCAGGCTGGAATGCAGTGGCATGATTTTGGCTCACTGCAGCCTCGACCTCCCGGGTTCATGCGATTCTTCTGCCCCTGCCTCCCAAGTAGCTGAGACTACAGGCACGCACAGCCACGCCCAACTAATTTCTGTATTTTTAGTAGAGACAAGGTCTCACCACGTTGGCCAGGCTGGTCTCAAACTCCTGAGCTCAAGTGATCCACCCGCCTCAGCCTCCCAAGGTGTTGGGATTACCGGCGTGAGCCACTGCACCCAGTCGATGTAACTATTTTTCAAAAGACCGTTATGGCCAAGAATATATAGATAATATCGATTATCTATCTATGATAGATAATACGTGCATATCATATCTTATATATATTATATAAGATAAATATATATATAATATATATATTCTGTTTCTCAGGATAACTCTAATACACCAGCTAAAAGACTTGAAACAGTTATTGCTGGGGAATGGAGGGAGGGGGCCATTTTGGGGCAGGGATGGGACCAGGAACTGCATTTTTTACTACAAGTCTTATCATCCTTTTTGGCTTTTAAAACTATGTACATGCATTAAGGTGTGATAAAAATTTAAAGTAAATTTAGAAAACACAACAAACCCAAGATGTTTCCTTTGTTAAAGTAAAATTTAAATTTAAATTTAAATTAACTGTGACTGACTCCTTTAAACTAGTATACTGAAATAAACAACAAAAACTTGTTTATTCCTGTCTTGTTCCATTTCAGCGATTCTCAAGTTTTTTCTCTGTGTTCCAGGTTCCTCACGTTGAATTAAAGGAAGACCATTTTACCATCTTCACAACGAAGGAGGAAGAACTAATAAAAAATGGTTGATAAGTGTAAAGAGGCCTGAAAGGAAAAGGAGTCTAGGGAAGTCTTTTTGGCTGAAACTTGTTACAATGTGAGATATGAAAAAGAATTGTAGATAAAAGCTAGCAATTACTGACCAGTTGCTAAGTGGCATATGTTGTGCTGGGCCCTTTCTTTGCATTCCATCATTTAAATCCTCACAATGATCCTATGAGTTAGGCTAGACTATTTTCCCCATTCTACAGTTAGAAACGCTTTTAAAGGATGAGTAATTTGTCAAAGAAAGTGGCAGAGCCTGGATTTAAACCCAGATCTGTCTTACTCAAAAGTCTGGGCTCTTGGAAACTTCCAGTGTATTTTGAGCAAAGCCAAAATAACAATCGGGGGGGGGCGGTGAGGGGGCATGGGGAGATACCAGGAATCACTATGACTGTCAAGTCTCAACACGGGGCTATAGGAGTACAAGAGAAAATTACTCAAGACTAATTGAAGCTGTAAAAGAATGATCCTACTTCACAAAGGAATGCCACAGTAGATTGTCACATGAGCACCACTAGAATAAACTGAAGTATATGTACATGAATTCACCAAATATTTATTAAATGTCCTATGACTTGGCCACTGAGTTAGGGACTAGTAATATAAATTCTTCATTTATATAATCTAATACACTTAGATATGAGGAGTTTCTTGAAGAATTACTATAAAATTAGGGGGTTTTTACTATCCTGAGACATAATATCAATATTCAGTTTCTTAGAAGAAATTCATTCCTCTATCATTAATTTGTTATACTATGACTGTTTCAGCAGAGGGCACTAGGTAACCAAGATAGTTTTAAACTTCCTGTGGCCAAATTAGTTAATAAAAGTATCTTTCTGAACTGTATCTAAAAACAGAGCCATGATTTTTAAAAGCATATCAAATGTTTCAAAACTGGAATAAACCATGACCCAAAGAAAGGAGGCTTGAAATATGAATATTGGCAAGATCACTCAGGTCAATATTCGAGATGCTTACACAATTATAGATTTTTTTAGTGTTTCTGTTTATAAAATGATTTCCATTATTTATCTGCAAGCCTCTATTAGTGCTACCAGGAAATGTCAGTTTATCACTTAGCACTTATGAGAGAGATGGCTTAGGGTAGTGGAATAAACCCTGGGCCAGAAGCAAAAAATCTAGAGTTTGAGAGCACCTTTCTCCACTCACATTGCCTTTCACTAATTCTGTGACCTGGAGCAAAATACTTAATACTTTAGAGGTGTTGTTTCCACCCCTCTAAAATAGTGATAATGTCTCCCTTGCTTATGAATGTGAAAATGTGTTGCAAAATGTTGTAAATGCATAAGATATTATTAACATATAAAATGTCAAGCTGTTAGAAAAAGAATTCTAGAAACAAAATGCAATCCTACATAAGATCCTTTTGATTCTAGGCCTGTAACAATTGGCTTTGGAATCTTCTGGTAGTAGTATATATCTTATTAGTCCAAACAGAGATAAAAAGCAGCAACGTATAGTCACGATTTTAAGATTATTTTCTCCAGCCCCTTAAGATTTTACACGTCCATTTTTTCCTTTTTTGATACAAGGTCTCACTTTGTCACCCAGGCTGTAGTGCAGTGGAGCAATCTCACCTCACTACAGTCTTGACCCCCCAGGTTCAAGCAATCCTCCTGCCTCAGCCCTCCAAGGAGCTGGGACTACAGCCTTTGCCACCATGCCCAGCTAATTTTTGTATTTTTAGTAGAGACGGGCTTTCACCGTGTTGAGCACAAGTGATCCGCCTGCCTAGCGCTTCCAAAGTGCTGGGATTACAGGCTTCAACCACCCGGCCCCGACTACTAGTCCCTTTTCCACATCAAAGAAGAAAGCAAATTAATTCATAAAGATTTGCTAAAAGATCTTTTCATCATGTGATCATGCACTGTCCTCAGACAAACTGCCACTGGTTTGCATAAAGAGATTTCTCAGTTTTCAGGGAGAAGGTGCAACCGGCTGTATGCTTTTCATTTTCTTAAATGTACTCAAACACACACACTGTTTGCATGCCTGACTAGAAGTATGGCCACTCATCATCACTTCCAAATTGCCTTTATGAGTAATGTTTCCATAAACCAATTAATAGGGTATGATTATATGTTACTTATGTGTGGGAAACTAAAGAACAAAAGGATCAAATGTATAAGTGGGAGCTAAACATTTAGTACATATGGACACAAAGAAGGGAACAAAAGATACCGGGACCCACTGGAGAGTGAAAGAGGGAGAAGGGAGATTATGCCTTCTGACAATCACAGAACCACTGGAAACCACTGGAACCACTTAGAGCTACTAGAAAATTAGCATCCTGCCAGCCAGGTGACTCATGCCTATAATCCCAACATTTTGGGAAGTCGAGGCAGGTGGATCACTTGAGCTCAGGAGTTTGAGACCAGCCTGGCCAACACCGTGAAACTCCGTCTCTACTAAAAATACAAAAATTAGCTGGGTGTGGTGGCACACACCTGTAGTCCCAGCTACTAGGGAAGCTGAGGCAGGAGGATTGCTTGAACCTGGGAGGCGGAGGTTACAGTGAGCTGAGATCATGCCGCTGCACTCCAGCCTAGGTGACAGAGTGAGACTGTCTCAAAGAAAGGAAAAACAAAATTAGCATTCTATCTTATTACTCTTTTGTTTACATAATCAAATATGTTTTGAATAGTTACTACATGTGAGGCACTGTGGGAGATGCTAGAGATACATTAGGGATAAAACAAAAATACAAAACCAGCTCAGTCCCTGCATATTTGTGGAGCTTATGTGAGGGGGAGGGGCAGACAAAAAAATGAGGAGAGAAGTAAAATAGTTGTGAGTTGTGAATATTTTGTAGAGAAAGTAAACATGAGGGTGAAATAATAAAGAACAGAGGAAAACGATCGAAGACAGGCTGTTCAAGAAGTCAGGTCAAGAAAAGATGCTGACACTTCAGCTGAAACCTGAGGAGAGACAGCCTTTCAGGGGTTGCAGCTCTCTCAACAGAGGCAATAAATAGCATGCGCAAAAGCCCTGAGAAGAGAAAGAGCCTGATGTGCCTGACGAGCTGAAAACAAAACAGAACTGAACAAAAACCAGACGCTCACAGCATAGCAAGCAAGGGGAAGAGTGCTTTTTAAAAACGAGGTTGAAGAGTTAAGTTGGGGTCAGATACCAGGTTTTGTGGGCTATGGTAGGAGTCTGGATTTCATTCTAAGGAAAATATAAAGTCACTGAAGGATTTTAAACAGAGAAATAACATCACTGAATTTGTATTTTAAGAAAGTTCTTGCTACTTTGAGAAGAATGGGTTGGAAAGAAACAAATAGCAACAGGGAGATAAAATAAAAGTCTAATGCGATTTTCCCTGAGATAGAGGACAAGGAACTCAATAAATGCGTTGATGAGATGTAAAGTTGTTCATAAATTTGAAAGGTATTTTAAGAGATACTGATAGTTCTACCGGTTATCAGTAAAGTGTTTCTATGCAAAATATATATTGGAAAATAACTCAAAATACAATAATTTCATTTGACAGAATGAGTTCTGTTCACTTTTTCTTTTTTTTCTTTTTTTTTTGGTTTTGTTTTGTTTCTGAGATGGAGCCTCGCTCTGTCGCCCAGGCTGGAGTGCGGTGACGCAATCTCGGCTCACTGCAAGCTCCGCCTTCCAGGTTCACGCCATTCTCCTGCCTCAGCCTCCCGAGTAGCTGGGACTACAGGCGCCCGCCACCACGCCTGGCTAATTTTTGTGTTTTTAATAGAGACGTGGTTTCACCTTGTTAGCCAGGATGCTCTTGATCTCCTGAGTTCGTGATCTGCCCACCTCTGCCTCCCAAAGCTCTAGGATTACAGGCGTGAGCCACCATGGCCTGCCAAGTTCTGTTAACTTTTAATGAACTCAAAGCTGTTATCAAGCACTTTAATCACTTCATTATATTAATTGAATATCTTTGGAGTGTATAGAAATGAAATTTGAGGCCAGGCATGGTGGCTCATGCCTATAATCCCAGCACTTTGGGAGGCCAAGGTGGGTGGATCACCTGAGGTCAGGAATTCGAGACCACCCTTGCCAGTATGCCAAAAACCTGTCTCCACAAAAAATGCAAAAATTAGCCAGTTGTGGTGTCAGGAACCTGTAATCCCAGCTACTTGGGAGGCTAAGGCAAGAAAATCGCTTGAACCTCGGAGACAGAGGTTGCAGTGAGCCGAGATTATGCCACTACACTGCAGCCTGGGCGACAGAGAGAAAAAAAAAAGAAATGAAGTTTAAGAGTGATCCTTCTTCCTTAAAATGCTTATCAGTTTGGAAATCAAAAGCTTCCGGAATAAACCAATTGGAAAATGACCTATTGTTTAACATAAAACTAAATTGTACAGGGCAGAAAATAAGCATTCAAAAAGGATAGAGATTAAAACATAATTTGGACTGTCAAGGAATTTTTATGGTCCCCAAATTGGAGAGTCTTCCTGGCCTTTTTAAGGAGGGATAAAGTTTAGATAAACCAACAAGTTCAGGCAGGGAAAGGATTTGAGCAAGATCATTGTGGTAGATACTTCTAGGGTTTCTGCTCATCTCAGAATAATTTCTCCTTTTTCTCTCAGAACTGGTCCTCCCTCCACAGGAATGGGCACCTGGTAGACATCCAGAGCAGTCTAATCAATCTTGCCACAAGAGAAGTAATTGCACTGGATGCTTGACCCAAACCAAGTCAAGTCAATCAAATTCTATCTCAGAAATTCTGAACTGTGGTTCAAAATAAGGAGGTAATTCCCTAAGCATGACTGGAACTGCACCACATAAAATCAGGAGCCACAGATGGGCAGAGAAGTGGGGAAAGCTAATCCGCAGAGATAAAAAGTAAGAGAGAGAGAGAAAAAAATCCTGATTTCTTGGTTCTAGAACCTACTAGATGCTTCCAGAGTCTCTTACTGCATTCTTATCCTTGAGTTCTGTGAGAAAACACCATATCCTTAAAATAATTTCCCTTTTTGCTTAAATCACTTTGTGCTAGTTGCTGTTATTCAGAACCAATGTACCTTATCCAAGCCCAGTAGTCATAAAAATAAGAATAAGCATGATGAACAGACAGGACTAACTGCAACAGAATATCATTCTATACACAAAATATTGAGGAAAAATATAAGGCTAGGCACCATCTTTAACAAACATACATTTAGTGGAGTATGATAAACAGCATACCAGAATTACAATGACACCTTATGGATACTGATATCAAAGATTCTTCAGGCAAAGAATGTAAATGACATTATCGGAAAGGAAAAGTAGTCATGAATTAGGGACACATACTTTCAGGTGAAAGTGTTAATTCTGAAGATTAATTTGGCAATATCTATTAAGATTACTTAAATGGATATAGTACTTCTTTCAACAAACAAGGATTTCTCAAGTCCTTAGAGTATATCACGTGGATGTCTAGGTAGTGGAAATACAGTACTAAACAAGAAAGGTAAATTCTCTGCCCTGTGGAACTTACAGGGAGAGGGAGAAGAAATAATAAATTAATTACAAGATTGCCCACAATATCTAGGAATTTGACAAGGTAAACAATCAGATAAATATACACAGATGTAGGCACAAACATGTTGACACATTATAATGTTACTTATTATTTTTAAAAATTGGAGACGGGGCGCAGTGGCTTACGCCTATAATCCCAGCACTTTAGGAGGCTGAGGCAGGTGGATCACCTGAGGTCAGGAGTTCAACACCAGCCTGGCCAACATGGTGAAACTCCGTCTCTACTAAAAATACAAAAACTAGCTGGGCACGGTGGCTCTCGCCTGTAATCCCAGCACTTTGGGAGGCCAAGGTGGGCGGATGACCTGAGGTCAGGAGTTCAAAACCAGCCCGGACAACATGGGGAAACCCTGTCTCTACAAAAATACAAAAATTAGCCAGGCATGGTGGTGGGAGCCTGTAATCCCAGCTACTTGGGAGGATGAGGCAGGAGAATCCCTTGAAACCTGGGAGGCGGAGGCTGCAATGAGCAGAGGTTGAGCCATTGCACTCCAGCCTGGGCGACACTCCGTCTCAAAACAACAACAAAAAAATTGGAAACAATCTAAGTGTCCGATAATAAGGAATCAATTACATAAATCATAGTATATCCAAATAATGGTGTGCTATGTTATAACTTAAAATATTTTAAAATATTAATGGCTAATGTCCATTAAGTGCTTACTATGTGCAAGGTATTGTTGTGTTTTATATCCAGTAACTCATATAATTACTCATTTAATAAACGCAAAAATCCTGAAGTATGTATTTCATTATCATCTCCGTTGTATAAATAAGGAATCTACTGCATGGAGAGGCTAAGTAATTCACCCATAATCGTATAGATAATAAGTAGAAGTGAGATTTTAGTCCAGAAAAGAGTTTAACTTTAGAAACCATGCTTTTAACTCCACCATTCCCTGAGAAACATTCCAATATGGAAAAATATCCGTAATATAGTTTTAGTCAAAAAATGCAATATATTAGTATAATTTCATATAAACATTTTTTAAATAAATTATTTATATACTTTTACCCAGAAAAAAGGAAGCGATTCCAAAATATTAGCAAATCAATTTCCCTGAATAGTAGGATTACAAATTTCAATCTTCTTCTTGTTCTGTTTTATACTTCCAAAACTTTTTGTACTTAACATGGATTATTTAGTAAAGAGGGTCTAATTTGTGCTGAGGCTTAAAGGATGAAGAGAAATTAAGTGAGAATTATGAGAAAAGTAAATAGGACGAGGTTTAAGATTAGTTACCATAATCCCGATGGTGAATCAGAAAGCAGGAGAAAATTTAGCTTCTAGAAGTTGCATCTTCCAAGATGTTTTTTAAAAAAAAGTTGATGACTGACATTTAGGGCATTTTATTTGCCATTTTTACAAAATGAAACTGATACCATGAGAAAAAAAGTAACATGTCCACCAGAATTAATATGGAGCTAGAAAGAGAAAAAAATTATTCTGATAATCCAGCCACTTGCCTACATTGTTAATATTGAGAAAATGGCTTTTCCAGGTTTTTGAGAGTCTCTTTGTTGAAGAAAAGCATTAGGATGCTCGGGAATTGCAGAATAAGTAAACAATTATATACAATTCAAGGCAGGCATAATAAAGCGTTATGGTGATATAAAACATATTTTAAACAATTACAAAGGTGGGAAGGATGACTTCTAGGCAGGTCAATAGAAGTTAACTATGAAGAATGGTAGAAATTCAACAGACAAAAAAGAGAAGCAGAAAGTGCATTCTAAGTACTCTAGCAGGTGTGGAGGCAGAAAACACAGGATGTATTAACGTCGATGCCACACAGAGGATTGTGAATTCCAGGCACACTGCCAGGAATATACGCCCTAAGTTTTTATCTTCTACTCAGCTCTAAGAAGCTGAGAAATAGGCCAACAACCTCTAGGCAGAAGATGTGAAAGGCTTTAGGATGTCTTTTCAGGACTATCTGAGTTGTTCAAGAGGAAAGACTTGAAGATAACAGCATTGGGAGTTCCTTAGCATAGTGGCCAAAGCAGCTTACTCTACAGTAAATTTCACAGTTGACAAACTGTACTCATGGGCACAGAGCTTCCTACCGGTCTTTTAGTGGTTTGGAACAGATGAGCAAAGATCGCAGTTATCTAAGGAAAGCCTCTAACAAATACATAAAAGTAACTTGGAGGAAATGAAGACTATGTGGAGAGAAGAATACTCCCTAAAGAAAACCCTCATTAAATATCCTCAGATGATGGGTATGGTGGCTCATGCCTGTAATCCCAACACTTTGGGAGGCCAAGGCGGGTGGATCACCTGAGGTTGGGAATTTGAGACCAGCCTGGACAAATGGTGAAACCTTTTCTCTACCAAAAATACAAAAATTAGCCAGGTGTGGTGACACTCGCCTGTAATCCCAGCTACTCAGGAGGCTGAGGAAGGAGAATCGCTTGAACCTGAGACAGAAGTTGCAGTGAGCTGAGATCACGCCACTGCACTCCAGTCTGGGTGACAGAGCAAAACTCTGTCTCAAAAGAAAGTAAATAAATAAATAAATGTCCTCAGAGAAATAAGAGAAAATGTTGCATCCAGTAAACAGACCATGATGCCGTACAATAGGAACATTTATGATACAAATAAACAAAATAAAACCAAAAAAAATCAGCTCTTGTAAATTAAAACGTTGAGAACCTACATGAAAAAATAAATATCTGGAAGATAATGTTGAGAAAAAATAAGTACAGTTAGAAATGAAGGACAAAAAAGCCAGTGAAGATGAGAGGATTAATCCAGACAGACCAACATGCAAATAATTACAGTTCCAGAAACAAGAACAGAAAAATGAAAGGGAGAAAATAGTTAATGAAAATAATCAAATTAAATTGAAGAATGTGAGTCTCCATGCTGAAGTGGTTTATATAGTGCACAGCACAATAGATAAAAATAAGTTCATACAAAGGCATATCATGAAATTTCAGAAACCTGAGGACAATGGGAAATTTTGTAAGCATCCAGAGGTAAAAATAGAACATATAATATAAATCACAAATTAGAATAATTTTAGACTTCTGTGGTAGGCAGAATTCTAAGATGGCCTGTAAGAGTCCCCACCCCCTGTGGACATGTCTCTGGTACCAGAAATGTCATGGATTTAATGACCATAACTAGGTTGTTATTATGGAACAGTTGGCTTTGAGAAAGGCATGACCTAATTAGCCTTATGAGGGGCTGAAAGGACTCTTCCTGGCAAAGGAAATTCTCCATAGCCAGCTCTGAAGATGTGCAGTCCACAGTGCAAAGAATGCAGAGGCCTGCAGGAGCTGAGAGTGGTCCCTGGCTGATAGCCCTCAAGAAAACGCTTATCATGGTCTTACAACCACAAAGCACAGAATTCTGCCAACAACCTGAGTGAACCTGGATGCACATTTTCCCCCAGAGTTTCCACACAAGCATTCAATCCAGCTAACACCTTAATTTCAGCCTTAGGATACCCTGAACAGAGAATCCAGTCATGCTCTGCTCAGATTTCTGACCTATGGAACTGTAAACTAATACATGGGTATTTTTTTAAGCTGCTAAATTTGTGGTGATTTATTAACAGCAGTAGAAAACTAATACAGCTTCTCAACAGCAACAGCAGAAGCCGGACGACAACCATGACACTCAAAATTCTGAAGAAAAGTTATGCATTCTTAAATAAAATTTTTACTTTTAATTTTTGTGGGTACATAGTAGTGTATATATTTATGGGGTACATGAGATATTTTGATAATATGATGCATATGATGCATAATAATCAAATCAAGGTAAATGGAGTATCCATCACCTGAAGCATTTATCCTTTCTTTGTATTATAAATGATCGAATTCCACTCTTTTAATTACCTTAAAATGTACAATCAGTTATTGTTAACTATAGTCACCTTGTTGCACTATCAAATACTAGATCTTATTTATTCTATTTTTTGTCCCATTAACCATCCGCCCGCCCCCCTGGCCCCAACTACCCTTCCTCTGGTAACCATCATTCTCCTATCTCCGTGAGTTTAATTGTTTTAACTTTTATCTCCCACAAATAAGAACGTGCAGTTTGTCTTTCTGTGCCTGGCTTATTTCACTTAACATAATGACCCCCAGTTCCATTCATGTTGTTGCAAATGATAGGATCTCATTATTTTTTATGGCTGCATAGCACTCTATTGTGTACACGTAACACACTTTCTTTATCCATTCACCTGTTGATGGACACTTAGGTGGCTTCCAAATCTTGGCTACCGTGAATAGTGCTGCAACAAACATAGGAGTGCAGATATCTCTTTGATATACTGATTTCCTTTCTTTGGAGTACATACCTAGTGGTAGGATTGCTGAATCATATGGTAGCTCAATTTTTAGTTTTTTGAGGAACCTCCAAACTATTCTCCATAGCAACTGTACTAATCTACATTCCCAGCAACAGTGTACCAGGATTCCTTTTTTCCACATCCTTGCCAGCATTTATTATTTCCCATCTTTTAGATATAAGTCATTTTAACTGTGCTGAGATGATATCTCATCGGAATTTTGATTTACGTTTCTCTAATGATCAATGATGTTGAACACCTTTTCTAATACCTCTTTGCCATTTGTATGTCTTCTTCTTCTTCTTCTTTTTTAAATAATGGTGTTGTATACCTGATACTCCCTAACATCTGACAGCATATAATGTCTGGATTTCTCACTCGTTTTTTTGTTTTGTTTTGAGACAGAATCTCACTCTGTCACCCAGCCTGGAGTGCAGTGGCACGATGATGGCTCACAGCAGCCTCCACCTCCCAGGTTCAAGCAATTCTCATGCCTCAGCTTCCTGAGTGGCTAGGATTACAGGTGGGTGCCACCATGCCCTCTAATGTTTGTATTTTTAGTAGAGACAGGGTTTCACCTTGTTGGCCAGGGTGGTCTGAAACTTCTGACCTCAGGTGATCTGCCCACCTTAGCCTTCCAAAGTGCTGAGATTACAGGTGTGAGGCACTACACCTAGCCTATTTGTATGTCTTCTTTTGAGAAATGTCTATTCAAATCTTTTGCTCATTTTTATCAGATTATTAGATTTTTTCCTACTGAGTTGTTAGAGCTCCTTATATATTCTCGTTATTAATGCCTTGTCAGACGGGTAGTTTTCTCCCATTCCGTGGGTTGTCTCTTTACTTTGTTGATTGTTCTCTTTGCTGCGCAGAAGCTTTTTAACTTAATGTGATCCCATTTGTCCAAATTTGCTTTGGTTGCCTGTGCTTTGAGGGTATTACTCAAGAAATCTTTGCCCAGTCCAATGTCTTAGAGCGTTTTCCCAATGTTTTCTTTTAGAAAAGTTATTTCTAACCTAGAATTATATATCTGATCAAACTACCAATTAGCTGTGAGAGTAAATTAAGGAAATTTTCAGACATACAGGGTCTCAAAAAATTTACCTCTCATGTACTCTTTTTTAGGAAGCTACTGGTGTGTGTTTCGCCCAAATTAGGTGGAAACACAAAACAAGAAAGAGGAATATGCTGTACAGAAGTTTGAGGAGGCCGGTGTAGTGGCTCACACCTGTAATCCTAGCACTTTGGGAGAACAGGGCGGGCGGATCACCTGAGCTCAGGAGTTCGAGACCAACCTGGGCAATATGGTGAAACCCTGTCTCTACTAAAAATACAAAAATTAGCCAGCCGTGATGGTGGGTGCCTGTAATCCCAGTCACTCGGGAAGCTGAGGATGGATAATTGCTTGAACCTGGGAGGCGGAGGTTGCAGTGATCCAAATTGTGCCACTGCACTCCAGCCTGGGCAACAAAGGGAGACTCCATTTAAAAAAATATAAATAAATAAATAAAGATGGAGATAGTGAAAGGGACCGCTACAATTTAATCAGATGCAAATAGCTTTCTTGGGAGGAAAACAGACAACCCTCTGATCATAATGAAGTGTTTTCATGTTAGCATCCATTTTAAAAGCCAAAGAAGTTTAGTTTATGTGTCAAACAATGGAGCATTGTTGTAATTTATTATTTTTATTATTTTTTAATGAGACAGAGTCTTACTCTGTTGCCAAGACTAGCACAATCACAGCTTACTGCAGCCTCGACCTCCTGGGCTCAAGCTATCTTCACACTTCAGCCTCCATAGCAGCTGGGTCTACAGGGGCATGCCATCATGCCTGGCTAATTTTTTATAGAGATGAAGTCTCACTATGTTGCCCAGGCTGGCCTTAAGCTCTGGGGCTCAAGCGATCCTCTTACTTCAGCCTCCTATAATGCTGGTGTTGCAGGCATAAGCCATTGCACCCAGCCTGTTATAAATTTCTGAGCAGAAGAGATTCATTCATTATGGCAAGTGGGGATGGAAAGAAGTAGATTAAAAATATTTTTTTGAAAAATCAGACTCAATAGTACCTGGTGATTGATTGCTAGATGGATGGAAGGAGTGATAACCTGGGTGTGAGGAAGGAGGGAAGAGTCAAGGATGGTTCCCAGGCTTCTGCCTTGGAATACTTGGGTGGGTGGTGGTACCCTTTTCTGAAATAAGATAAATAGAATTGGAAAGACAGGAAAGAATGCAAGTTGGATTTGAGATATCATCAAATAAAGTAGCTATGCGACATTCAGGCAGAGAAGACAGGTGACAACTAGATATGAAAAAGTTCATAAGGGATTTGGCCTGGAAAAAGAGAATCAGGAATGTAACAAAATGAATAAGACCATAAGGGGAGAAGAAGCAGGAGAATCCTTCCCTAGGGACAGACCTGCCTTGATTAAACCCATTTAGAGAGACTAGGCTTCAAAATCATGGAAAGGTTGACAATGATAGAGAAATCAAAAAGTGCTAAATTACTCTAAGAGAGGGTGTATGAAGGATTAGGCGAGAGCGAGAAACTGGCTGGTAGCATTTTGGGGAGAGGACAAAAAATGTTCAACTGGAACTTTAAGTCATTTGTGTGTGGTGTGCCTTGTAAATTCTTTGCCTTTTTCTTTCCATAAAATCTTTAGTAAAAACTGGCTCTTCTTCTCAGTGTTTTGTGGAGCAGAGTTATGGGTGGAAGGTAGGAGAAATGTGATAAAAAGATAAATTGTGTCTTCAGGTTTTTACAGGGAGAAGTCGGACATGATCCAGGGAAGGATGGCTACATGACTATAGGTATAGCCAGCATAGTGTTAGGGAAACATTTGCAAATACCTCTGGCAAAGACCAAAACAGAACAGCACCCAAAGAGGTCACTGTGGTAGGAGCCGATCATAACCCTGAAAGACACAATCCTGAACACCATAATCCTGAATGTTGAAATCTCGAAAGAACAAAATTATGAAAATATTATTCTGGAAACATAATTTTAAAAAATTTTAAAGATATTTATTTACATTTTTAAAGGGGACTTATTAGAGAAACATAAAAACACAACAGAAGTAGGCCAGGCATGGTGGCTCGCCCCAGTCATCCCAGCATTTACAGCTGAGGTGGGTGAATCGCTTGAGCCCAGAAGTTCTAGACCAGCCTCAGCAAATCAGCAACATAGCAAAACCCCGTCTCTACTAAAAATATGAAAAGTTAGCCAGGTGTGGTAGCACCTATAGTCCCAGCTACCTGGGAGGCTGAAGTGGGACGCCTGACCCTGGGAGGTGGAGTTGTAGTGAGCTATGATCACGCCACAGCACTCCAACCTGGGTGACAGAGTGAGGCCCTGACTCAAACAACAAAAACAACAACAACACAAACAGAATACTTTATAGACCACTTTACACAATAGAATAGGCATCAAGATACATATTTTTGGAAGCATAAACACTCAGATATTCTAAAAACAGTCACATGGGTGTAACATTTATGAGCAGATGAAGCATATTTATAAAGAACTATGGCCAGGTGCAGTGGCGCATGCCTGTAATCCCAACACTTTGGGAGGCTGAGGCAGGAGCACCATCTGAGGTCAGGAGTTTGAGACCAGACTGGCCAACATGGAGAAACCCTGTCTCTACTAAAAATAAAAAAATCAGCTGAGCTAATTTTAGGTGCATGAGCTAAAATTAGGTGCATGCCTGTAGTCCCAGCTACTCAGGAGGCTGAGGCAGGAGAATTGCTTGAGCCCAGGAGGCAGAGGTTGCAGTGAGCGGAGATTACACTGCTGCACTCCAGCCTGGGTGATGGAGCAAGAACCTGTCTCAAAAGAAGAAAAGAAGAAAGAAGGAAAGAAAGGAAAGAAAGGAAAGAAAGGAAAGGAAGGAAAGGAAGGAAAGGAAGGAAGGAAGAAAGAAGAAAGAAAGAAAGAAAGAAAGAAAGAAAGAAAGAAAGAGAGAGAGAGAGAGAGAGAGAGAGAAAGAAAGAAAGAAAGAAAGAAAGAAAGAAGAGAAGAGAAGAGAAGAGAAGAGAAGAGAAGAGAAGAGAAGAGAAGAGAAGAGAAGAGAAAAGAAAGAAAAAGACGGAAGAGGCCGGGCGCGGTGGCTCAAGCCTATAATCCCAGCACTTTGGGAGGCCGAGACGGGCGGATCACAAGGTCAGGAGATCAAGACCATCCTGGCTAACACGGTGAAACCCCGTCTCTACTAAAAAAATACAAAAAACTAGCCGGGCATGGTGGCGGGCGCCTGTAGTCCCAGCTACTCGGGAGGCTGAGGCAGGAGAATGGCGTAAACCCGGGAGGCAGAGCTTGCAGTGAGCTGAGATCCGGCCACTGCACTCCAGCCCGGGCGAGAGCGAGACTCCGTCTCAAAAAAAAAAAAAAAAAAAAAAAAAAAAAGAGACAGAAGAGAGAGGGCGGGAGGGAGGGAAGGAAGAAAAAGAAGAAAGAAAGAGAAAGATAAAGAGAGTTTATATAACTTCAATAATCTGACATCTGGTGATGGAGCAAGAATCTGTCTCAAAAGAAGAAAGAAAGAAAGAAAGAAAGAGAGAGAGAGAGAAAGACAGAAAGAGAGAGTGAGAAAGAGAGAGAGAAAGAAAGAAAAAAGAGAGAAAGAAAAAAGGAAAGAAAGAAAAAGAAAGACAAAAGAAAAGAAAGAAAAAGAAAGACAAAAGAAAAGAAAGAAAAAGAAGAAAGAAAGAAAGAAAGAAAGAAAAAGGAAGGAAGGAAGGAAGGAAGGAAGGAAGAAAAAGAAAGAAAGAAAGAAGAAGGAGCTTATGTAACTTCAATAATCTGACATCTCGTGACGGGCAACCCAAGTCTTTTGATGAGGCTGATCAAAAACCATGATGGTTCACCACTGCATATGCAGTCATCCAAAGAGCTGAACTATCGAGAAATTTTATCTTTCACTAACACAAATGCACAAAAAGGACATCTCTTAATTTTTTGAGGACATTTCCATGTTTTTATATACATGCACAATGCTTATACACAAATGCACCTTTGTGGAGACAAATTTGCAAAAAATGCATGAAAAACTCAGGAAGCTGAGGCAGGAGAATTGCTTGAACCTGGGAGGTAGAGATTGCAGTGAGCGGAGAGTGGACATTGCACTCTACTTGGATGACAGAACAAGACTCGGACAAAAAAAAAAAAGATTTAGAACTCTGAAAGTCTTTACACAATTAATACCTCCAGTATTGGAAGTGATGCAAAGATGAGATACATACCATAGAGACTTCTAAAAAATAATGCCAGTAATTTAAAGTAGCAGGAAAAAAACTAAACTAAACTAAACTAAACCAAAAGCTGAAAAGAAAATCTGACATACAAAAAAGTGCATTACAGAGATAGACTATGGGTAATTGCACAGAGGTAATCCATAAGAGCTGAACAACTGTAACAATCATTGACCATGATTGTAACACCAACTGTAACATCAAGACCATGAGTCTTACACCTCAATAAATACCTGCTTTTTTTTCTTTTAGGGCATGAGTCTCCTTGAAAAATATGTTCACATTCATTTTCTATGTGACACTGCTCTTTTTGAAATTTTTCTGTGATCCTCTGTACATAGATATCAGCATTCCCTATTAATTTTCCCATGCCATGCGTCTATGTTGTTTTGGCCATATGGAAACCCATTTCACATGTACTCATATACAGACCACAGATTTAGTGGAAACAATACTGGTGATCAAACAGCAATATCAGGCCAGCGCCATGGCTCACACCTGTAATCCCAGCATTTTGGGAGGCCGAGGTGAGTGGATCACTTGAGGTCAGGAGTTCAAGACCAGCCTGGCCAACATGGTAAAACCCCATCTCTACTAAAACTACAAAAATTAGCCAGGCGTGGTGGCACGCACCTGTAATTCCAGCTATTCGAGAGGCTGAGACACTAAAATCACTTGAACCCAGGAGCCAAAGACTACAGTGAGCTGAGATCGCTCACTGTGCTCCAGCCTGAGCAACAGAGCAAGACTCTGTCTCAAAACAAAAAATTTTTAAAAAACCAGCAACACCGCTGAGTGCCTCCTCATCCTACCATGTACATAATTATTTTTTAACTAGTCAGTAACTTCACTAGCTTCTTCAGGCAAATATGGCTTTAATTTATCAAAAACTCCTGGAATGTCATCATCTGGAAGGAATGTCAATGCAGGCAAATGACATATTTTTTTAACTGAAGTTTTCATTGTTCCCTTATTGCCTGGCTAATCCCCTCATCTAATTTTCCACCAAATGCATTGGGCTGAATGGAAAAAACAAATTTTATTAGTAATACCTTGAAATTCACTTTTAGAAGGCTTTGATTAGTCCTGATTCCACACCTGTCATTACAGTTTGAGGATTCAGTTGAAATCCATTTTCTTCTACAAAGTCCACCAAATCCACAAATACGGTTTTACAACGTGCCTCACTTTTTTCAGTCATTAATACATAAATAAGCAAATAAATTCTAGAGATTTCGGATTTAACAGGGTCATAAATTGTATATAATTCATTAAAAAAGAGAAAACAGTGTGGACAGTTCTGAAAGTGCCATCCATTAGCCAAAGATAAGCATGTGCTGATTTTTCTGTTAGATTTACTGGAAGATACAAGAAGTCTATCTTCTTCAACAGTCAAATCCCTAATTCAGGATAGTTTGCCATTCAATATCAGCAAATAACTTTGATTCAGAAGGTTGCTGAGCTTGTTGAATTATTTTCATTCTCTGACAAAGGGCATTCTTTAAAGGCAAGAATGGTGCTATGTGTGAAGGGGCAAAAGTCATACATGATTGAACAATTTAGCAGGGGAGACTTGTTGGATTTTTTGCCTGTGTTTTCACTTCCTCTGTAATTTCAAAATACTCACTGCACTTGTATTTAAAGAGTGGTTGTAGTCAAGGTTTTTTGTTTTTTGTTTTTTTTTGAGACATAGTCTTGCTCTGTTACCCAGGCTGGAGTGCAGTGGCGCCACCTCCGGCTCACTGCAACCTCCGCCTCCCGAGTTGAAGTGATTCGCCTGCCTCAACCTTCTGAGTAGCTGGGACTACAGGCATGCACCACCATGCCTGGCTAAATTTTTTGTATTTTTGGTAGAGACAGGGTTTTGCCATATTGGTCAGGCTGGTCTTGAACTCCTGACCTCAAATGATCGGCCTGCCTCAGCCTCCCAAAGTGCTGGGATTACAGGCGTGAGCCACTGCACCCAGCCTACAAATTTCTAAAGTATATGCTGTCCATTTGAAACTCTGGTTATTGCTCAGCCATCGCAATTAAGCAATTTTCTGCTTTCACAGCATCAATAATAATTAGCTTTTAGACTTATATTTCATCATTAAGCAAACTCACACAATGATCACAGCCTTTTTGTGAGGAAACAATTTCACAGATCTCTTCCATTATGTTGTGAGAAAGTCAGTAAGGGGGAATGATTTTCAGCTTCCTTAATACTGAGTCTGTATTAGTCAGGGTTTTCCAGAGAGACAGAACCAACAGGATATGTGTATACAAATAGGAGAGAGTATTAGGGGAATTGACTTATGCAGTTATGGAGGCTGAGAAGTCCCACAACATCTGCTGGAGACCCAGGGATGCCACTAGCATGGCTCAGACCAAGTCTGAAGGTCTCAGAACCAGAGAAGCCGAGGGTGTAACTCTCAATTTGAGGTCAAAGGCCTTAGGACTCGGGGGCCTGCTGGTGTAAATCTGGAGCCCAAAGACTGGTGAGCCAGGAGGTCTGATGTTTAAGGCAGCAGGAAAAAAAAAAGCCTATCCCAGTTCTCAGAGAGAAACCAATTCGCCTTCTGTGTTTGTTCTCTCCAGGCCGTCAGTGGATTGGACAGTGCCCACGAACACTGAAGGCATATCTTTCCCACCTAATCCACTCTGACTCACACTACAGTCTTCTCTGGAAACACCCTTCCAGACACACCCAAAATAATGCATTACCAAGTTTCTAGGCATTCTTTAATCTAGACAAGTTGGCACCTAAAATTAAGTCCAAAAGTTCGCCCCTTGTCAACTTGGAACCCCTACAAATCTCCTTAAATATATTTAATTTCCAAATAAAGACAATAACAGGTGGAGCGCAGTGGCTCATGCCTGTAATTCCAGCACTTTGGGAGGCTGAGGTGGGCACATTACTTGAGCTCAGGAGTTCGAACCAGCCTGGGCAATATGGTGAAACCCCGTGTCTACAGAAAATACAAAAATTAGCCAGGCTTGGTGGCATGTGCCTGTACTGCCAGCTACTCAGGAGACTGGTGGTGGGATGATTGCTTGAGCTGAGGAAGCTGAAGTTGCAGTGAGCTGAGATTGCACCATGACACTCCAGCTTGGGCGACAGAGTGAGACCTTGTTTTGAAACAAACAAACAAATGCAATTCCTATCAAAATACCAATGACATTCTTCACAGAAATAGAAAAAAAAAAATCTTAAAATTTATGTGGAACCACAAAAGACCCTGAATAGCCAAAGCAATTCTGAGCAAAAAGAACAAAGGTGGAGGCACCATATTATCTTGATTTCAAAATTTGCTACAAAGCAATAGCAGTCAAATAAGCATTGGAGTGGCGTAAAAACAGATACATGGACCAATGGAATGTATAGAGAACCCAGATACAAATCCATGTATTTACGGGCAACTCTTTGACAAAAGTGCCAAGAATATACACTGGGGGAAGGACAGTCTCTTCAACGAATGCTGCTGGGAAAACTAGATAACCACATGCAGAAGACTGAAACTAGATCCCTGCCTCGCACCATACACAAAATCAAATCAAAATGAATCAAAGACCTAAATGTAGGACCTGAAACTATGAAGCTACTAGAAGGAAACATTGGGGAAAAACTCCAGGACATTGGTCTGGGCAAAGCTTTTTTTTTTTGAGATGGAGTCTCACTCCGTCGCTTAAGCTGTAGTGCCGTGGTGCAATCTTGGCTCACTGCAACCTCCACCTCCAGGGTTCAAGCAATTCTTCCTGCCTCAGCCTCTCAAGTAGCTGGGATTACAGGCGCCTGCCACCATGCCCAGCTAATTTTTGTATTTGTAGTAGAGACAGGGTTTCCCCTTGTTGGCCAGGCTGGTCTCAAACTCCTGACCTCAGGTGATCCGCCTGCCTCAGCCTCCCAAAGTGCTGGGATTATAGGCATGAGCCACTGCACCCGGCAAGGGCGAAGATTTTTTGGATAAGACCTCAAAGGCACAGGCAACCAAAGCAAAAATAGATAAATGGGATTGCATCAAGTTTAAAAGCTTCTGCACAGCAAAGGAAACAACCAAGAAAGTGGAAAGATAACCTACAGAATGGGAAAAAATATTTGCAAACTACCCATCTGACAATGGTCTAATAACCAGAATATAAAAGGAGCTTTATCAAAGTTAAAGTTTAAAAAGTTAAACTTTAAAAAGTGGTTAAGGTAGTTGCTCGGACAGTTGCGCCATGTGTGCTGCTCGGCTAGCGGCGGCAGCTGCCCAGTCGGTGTACGCCTTCTAGGCGCGCCGCTGGACGGCAGGGAGCCTGTGAGCCTGGGCTCCCTGCGGGGCAAGGTGCTACTTACCGAGAATGTGGCGTCCCTCTGAGGCACCAGGGTCCGGGACTACACCCAGATGAACGAGCTGCAGCGGCGCCTTGGGCCCCGGGGCCTGGTGGTGCTCGGCTTCCCGTGCAACCAGTTTGGGCATCAGGAGAACACCAAGAACGAAGAGATTCTGAATTCCCTCAAGTACGTTCGACCTGGTGGTGGGTTCGAGCCCAACTTCATGCTCTTCGAGAAGTGCGAGGTGAACGGTGCGGGGCGCACCCTCTCTTCGCCTTCCTGCGGGAGGCCCTGCCAGCCCCCAGCGACGATGCCACTGCGCTCATGACCGACCCCAAGTTCATCACCTGGTCTCCGGTGTGCCGCAACGATGTTGCCTGGAACTTCGAGAAGTTCCTGGTGGGCCCTGACAGTGTGCCCGTACGCAGGTACAGCCGCCGCTTCCAGACCATTGACATCGAGCCTGACATCGAAGCCCTGCTGTCTCAAGGTCCCAGCAGTGCCTAGGGCCCCCTTCCTACTCCGGCTGCTTGGCAGTTGCAGCGCTGCTCTCTGGAGGGTTTTCATCTATGAGGGTGTTTCCTCTAAACCTACAAGGAGGAACACCTGATAATACAGAAAATACTCCCTCAAGATGGGCGCTCGTCCTGTCCATCCCAGTCTCTGCCAGACCAAGGCGAGTTTCCCCACTAATAAAGTGCCTGTTGTCAGCAAAAAATAAAAATAAAAATAAAAAGTGGTTAAAAGACCTGAATAGGTTGGTGGGGCTCGGTGGCTCACGCCTGTAATTCTAGCACTTTGGGATGCTGAGGCAAGCAGATTACCTGAGGTCAGGAGGTGGAGACCAGCCCTGACCAACATGGAGAAATCCCATCTCTACTAAAAATACAAAATTAGCCAGGAGTGTTGGCACATGCCTGTAATCCCAGCTACTTTGGAGGCTGAGGCAGGAGAATCGCTTGAACCCAGAAGACAGAGGTTACAATGAGCCGAGATCCACCATTGCACTCCAGCCTGGGCAACAAGATCAAAACTCCATCTCAAAACAAACAAACAAAAAATCTGAATGGGTCGGATGCGGTGACTTACACCTGTAATCCCAGCACTTTGGGAAAACAAGGTGGGTGCATTGCTTGAGGTTAAGAGTTCAAGACCAGCCTGACCAATGATAAAACCCTGTCTCTACCAAAAAATACAAAAATTAGCCGGGCGTAGTGGTGCACCTGCAGTCCCAGCTTCTCAGGAGGCTGAGGTGGGAAAATCATTTGAACCCAGGAGGTGGAGGTTGCAGTAAGCTGAGATCGTGCCACTGCACTCCAGCCTGGGCAATAGAATGAGACCTTGCCTCAATAGAAAAAAAAAAAAAAAGATCTAAATAGACATTTCTCAAAAGAGGACATACAAACAGCTAACAGGTATATGAAAAAATGCTCAATGTCACTAATCATCAGAGAAATGCAAATCAAAACTTCAATGAGATATCATCTCACTCCAGTTGAAATGGTTTCTATAAAAAAGGCAGCTGGGCGTGATAGCTCACGCCTGTAATCTCAGCACTTTGGGAGGCTGAGGTGGGTGGATCACCTGAGGTCAGGAGTTTGAGATCAGTCTGACCAACATAGTGAAACTCCATCTCTACTAAAAATACAAAAATTAGCCAGATGTAGTGGCAGGTGCCTGTAATCCCAGCTACTCAGGAGGCTGAGGCAGGAGAATCGCTAGAACTTGGGAGGTGGAGGTTGCAGCGAGCTGAGATTGCACCATTGCATCCCAGCCTGGGGGACAGAGCGAGACTCAGTCTCAAAAAAAAAAGACAGACAATAACAGATGCTGGTGAGGATGTGGAGATAAGGAAACCATCGTACATTGTTGGTGGGAATATAAATTAGTATAGTCACTATGGAGAATAGCATGGAGTTTCCTCAAAAAAAATTAAATTAGAACGACCACAAGCTCCAGCAATTCCACTACTAGGTATGTCTATCCAAAAGAAAGGAAATCAACATATGGAAAAGATATCTCTACTCTCATGTTTATTGCGGCACTATTTACAATAGCCGTAGTATGAAAGCAACCTAAGTGCCATCAATAGATGAATAAAGAAAATGTGATATATATATACACACACACACACACACACAATGGAATATTATTCAGCCATAAAAAAAATGAAATCTTGTCATTTGCAGCAACATGGTTGGACCTAGAGGCCATTATGTTAAGTGAAATAAGCCAGGCGCAGGAAGACAAATATCACATGTTCTCACATATATATGAGAGCTAAAGAAGTGTCCCGAACAGCGGGATTATTAACACAGACCTTGAAGGAGGGGGTGGGAATTATGAGAGACAAGAGACACAAGAAATGGAGACAAGACAGTATTCTGATCAAGTCTCGTTTAACGGCAGCGGTGTAATGCCTTATATAGGCTGCCAGGTAAGAGGAAGGGCTCAGAGCAGGCGGGGAGGGGAATAATGAGAGACGTCACCGGATGCATGCTCGGTAGACTTTGTCATATCCGGAGGCGCGAGGTAATCTACCCGCGGGCAGGAAAAGTTCGCGCGCGTGCGGGAAGGGTTGATGATGAAGAACCAGGAAGTGCGCCATCTTGTCTTACAATGTGGAGTTTAAGCAACAGAGGCTGCAGCAATCTCCAAACCTCACAGCTCCAGACAGGTCCTCCTTTTTTATATTATTAGTAACTAGAAGATAGTCCCTCGGGAACTGCGCCTGTCTTAGGTTGGAGTGACACATCTCTTCACTGGTACCCGTCATGGGATTAGGCAGTAGCTATGACGGCCCTCCTGTCTTAGGTTAGTGAGAGATGACACTCTCTTACCCGTCATTGGCTGTCCAGTTCAGCACACAGGGAAGGTGGTTTATAGCAAGCGTAAGTGTGAACCACCGTAATCTTCCTGTTCTAAGCGATGATAATGGACCTGGATGGGTTTGGCTTGGATAGCCTCGATCTGTTGCTTAATAAATGTCATGAGCTTATTGAAGATTATGGGTCCCAAAGAAAGTAAGAGTAATAAACAAATCAGGGGGCCCAATAATGGTAAGATATAAGGGAGGAGTCCATGGAAACCAGTCCAGAGTGGGTTATCAATCATCTCTTTTCGTCGTTTTTCTAAGTCTTCTTGTAGATGTTTGATTTTGTCTCTGACGATCCCGGACTTGTTGGCGTAAAAACAGCACTTTTCCTGTAGAGCTAAGAAGATACCTCCCTGTTCAGCAGTTAATAAATCTAGGCCTCTCCTATTTTGGAGCACTACTTCTGCCAGGGAATCTACTTGATCTTGTAGATCCTGTATAGTACTTGAGATGGCCTGCATATCTGAGATCAATTGGCGAGACAATTTGGTGTATTGAGTAACAGAGACCCCTATGCTTGAAACCCCAGTTGTTACAGCAGTAGTTATGCCTAATCCTACAAGTAGGGGGATAAATTGTATTGCCCTCTTGTTTCTTCCTAAAAAATGATCTATGGCCGGAATAGGTACAGGCTCATTTCCAGGAATAATGTCTATATCTGGCAGAAGGGTGGCTAGGATACAAAGTCCTGTCCAATTTGTGGGCAAATATGTATATGCTCTATTGTTGCCACATATGAAAACTGAACTGTTTGGGGCACACAGCGAATGGAAAACATTAGTGATAATAGAGCAATTAGTGAACTCAGCTATGCCTACGTCAATGTCGTAGGAATTATTGAGAAACGGAGAGTAGATGCACGAGGAATTAGAGAATTCGAGGGGCTGTACTCGAAGGGGGGGAATGATTGTACAGGAAGTATTGGATGTATATTTTGAGTCATTACTGGGTATGGCAAGAGGAACAGGATCCCCTAATGGTAAGCATAGCCGGCAATCACTGGCTAGACCAGAGTTGGAATTATTGAGCAGACTATGTGTAACAGTGAGGAGGTCAAAGGTCTGGGCATCAATTTTTTCTTTCCTACGAGTTTTGGACAGGGCCAAGGGGTGGTAGTGAATTTCCGGGTACAGATACCTTTGTAACTCCTCAAGTTTTTTGTGTACCGTAATTTCTCGGGCCTTGTCTTGTGGTCCTCCTCCATCAGAGATATGAAGAGGAGGGTGAACATTCCAACAGACAGGCTGTCCTACAGTTCCAGTACAGCCAGCCGATATAAGGTTATTGGTATTTCCTAAAACTGTAGGGACATTGCTGGCCCCTATAGCAGGGGTTCTAGTTCTGGTTAAGATAGCCGTATAGTATGTTTTACCGCCAGAGGTACATTTTTGATAAGCGGTGAAACAGGAGCTGTGTATAGAATCTATAAATGTAGTGCAAGGGCAGGTTATGTTGCCCCCTCCACTAGATATTCTTGGGGTAGATACACACCTCCACTTAAGGGAGTTAAGCGGCAGGTATGCTGTGTAAGAGGAGCAAGATACAGTTGTTATATAAGAATTAGGTGGGCTGGCAAAATATCCTCCAGCGCAATCACAAGGCTTACCATGCCGTTGTCGTATTATTGTGAGAGCTTCACGTGGATCGCCGAAGCCGGCATGAACCTGGAATGCCTTGTAAGTCAGCACTAGGGTCCAGAGGAATTTGTAGTTGGAGTTCATCTCTGTAATAGAGGAAAAGAGTATTCTCAGGGAGAAAATTACTCCCTGGATTGACTATTGTTAGGTACCTGTCTTACCAGTCGTTCCGGTAGCCATCTGGCTGCATCATGAGCTTGGGAAAAAACACAAACTGAGCCTCTGCCCCAGATTAACACTGGGTCAGGACCATGCCATGTGTTGTCTAATGGGTCTCTCCACTTGACCATGGCAAATTGTTTTTTGGAGTCAGAATGCCAAAATCGATCAGCTGCTGATTTGTTTAAATCGTCTAGATTTAAAAAATTCAAAATAAAGAGTGTGTGATTAAGAATATTTCTAGGGGTGCCCTTAGTAGGGTACCATTCCCCTTTTTTTATCTTATCAATGGTAGTTTTTAAGGATAGGTGAGCTCTTTCAACTATTCCTTGTCCTTGAGGATTATACAGGATACCAGTAGTATGTTTTATTAGTAATTTAAGACAAAAGTCTTGGAAGGCTTTGGATGTATATAGCCAGGACCGTTGTCTGTTTTTAGTTGTTTAGTCTTTCCAATTATAGAGAAACAGTGTAGTAGATGAGCTATGACATGTTTGGTAGCTTCACCTGTCTGTAGGGTGGCTAGTATAAATCCACTAAATGTATCTATACATACATGAATATATTTTAAATTACCAAATTCTGAATAATGGGTGACATCCATTTGCCAGATCATATTAGGAACTAGTCCTCTGGGGTTTACTCCTAAGTGAGGGACTGGTAGGTAGGTTATACATGTCTGGCATTGCTTAACTATTTGTCTAGCTTGTTCTCTAGTTATTTTAAACATTAATCTTAGAGTTCGAGCATTAAGATGGTGTAGGGCGTGAGCAGTCAGTGCCTGATCTAGGTTTGTATTTGTAGTTACAGCTACTGTTTTGGTTGCCAAGTCAGCCATTTGGTTGCCTTGGGATAGGGGTCCTGGCAATCCAGAGTGAGCTCTAATATGTCCAAGAAAGAAAGGGGTTGATCTGCTACATATTAATTGTTGGCATTGTAAAAATAAATTGGCTGTGTCTGACACATGTTTGATTTGTGCTACAGTCTCAAGCAAAGGTATTGAGTGAGCTAAGTAGGCACTGTCGGTGTAAATTTTTTTTTTTTTTTTTTTGAGGCGGAGTCTCGCTCTGTCGCCCGGACTGGAGTGCAGTGGCCAGATCTCAGTTCACTGCAAGCTCCGCCTCCCGGGTTTACGCCATTCTCCTGCCTCAGCCTCCGAGTAGCTGGGACTACAGGCGCCCGCCACCTCGCCCGGCTAGTTTTTGTATTTTTAGTAGAGACGGGGTTTCACCGTGTTAGCCAGGATGGTCTCGATCTCCTGACCTCGTGATCCGCCCGTCTCGGCCTCCCAAAGTGCTGGGATTACAGGCTTGAGCCACTGCGCCCGGCCGGTGTAAATATTAAGAGCCTGATTGGGGAAGTTTGACAGTATTGCAATTAGAGCTTGTAATTCTACTAGCTGAGCTGAAGTATGGCTGGTATTGAATTTAACGGTGGTATCGGCAAAGGTATATGCAGCTGTTCCTGTGGATGACCCATCAGTGAATATTAATAAGGCATTATTTAAAGGTGTTTTACTAATAACACGAGGAAAGATAAAAGCATGTAGTTTACGAAATTGAATAAGCTTATTTGGCGGGTAATGGTTATCTAAATTACCAGCATAAGAGGCACAAGCAATCGGCCACGTTTCCGTATTTTGCATTAACCAACGGATTTGTGGCTTAGAATAGGGTTGTATAATTGTAAAAGGTTCAATTCCAAAATATTTTTTGCTATTGTCTCTACCTAAGATAATTAAATCAGCTATGGCATCATAATAGGGTAGCAATACCTTTTTGGGAGATGAAGGCAAGTGGACCCACATAATAGGGTCATTTTGCCAAAACAAGCCAGTAGGTGTTAGTGTTGTGTTAAATATTAAAAAGGTTAGGCCGGGCGCGGTGGCTCAAGCCTGTAATCCCAGCACTTTGGGAGGCCGAGACGGGCGGATCATGAGGTCAGGAGATCGAGACCCTCCTGGCTAATACAGTGAAACCCCGTCTCTACTAAAAATACAAAAACTAGCCGGGCGAGGTGGCGGGCGCCTGTAGTCCCAGCTACTCGGGAGGCTGAGGCAGGAGAATGGCGTAAACCCGGGAGGCGGAGCTTGCAGTGAGCTGAGATCCGGCCACTGCACTCCAGCCTGGGCGACAGAGCGAGACTCCGCCTCAAAAAAAAAAAAAAAAAAAAAAAGGTTAATGGCTGTGAATAGTCTATGCAAGTAACAATTGTTCTGCAATGGCTGTCTCTACCTTATTAAGTGATAAAAGAGCTTCTTTTGATAAAAACCTAAGAGAATTAGGGTTTGGGTCTCCCCTTAGGGTGTCAAATAAAGGTTTTAAGTCTCCCGTGGTAAGTTTTAAGTATGGTCTAAGCCAATTTATGTCCCCGAGGAGTTTTTGAAAATCATTAAGAGTTTGCAATTTATCTTTACGGATAACTGCCCTTTGATTATTAATTCTTGGCCCGTACATTTGGAAACCCAAATATGTATAGGGGTCTTGTAGTTGTATCTTTTCTGGAGCTATTTGTAACCCTGCCGTATTTAGTTCTTGTTTGAGTTGAGCAAAACACTGTAATACTTGCTCTCCTATCTTTCCTGCTATGAGGATGTCATCCATATAATGTATAATATATATTTGTTTCCATGTCTTTCTGACTAAGTGTAGGGCTGTAGCTACATATTTTTGGCACAAGGTGGGACTGTTGGCCATGCCTTGAGGTAGCACCTTCCATTGATATCGCTTCATTGGTTCTTTAAAATTTATAGATGGCAAGCTAAAGGCAAATCGTTTTTGGCCGGCAGGATGAAGGGGAATTGTAAAAAAGCAATCTTTAAGATCTATGATAATTTTAAAATATCCTTGAGGGATTGCTACCGGGGAGGGTAGTCCGGGCTGTAAAGCTCCCATAAGGACCATAGTAGCATTTACTGCTCTTAAATCTTGTAAGAGTCTCCATTTTCCGGACTTCTTTTTTATGACAAATATGGGTGTGTTCCAGGGAGAGTTACTTTCTGTAATGTGCCCTGCCTCTAATTGTTCCTGCACTAACTGCTGGGCGGCAGCAAGTTTCTCATGGGTTAATGGCCACTGATCAACCCAAATGGGCTCATCTGACTTCCATGTTATGGGGTCAGCGCACCTTTGGGGTGCAGGCATGTCAGTGGCCAACACTAAAAATTTCCAAACCCCTTTGTGTCAGATTGTCCTAGAGTTGGAATAGGCTGTAGAATACCATTTTCTCTTTTTCCTAGTCCTTTTCCGGGGTTATACCCTTGGGTTAGCATTTGTGCAGCAACTATATCGTTAGGGCTGCACATTATGATTTTCATCTGGGAGAGTAGGTCTCGGCCCCAAAGGTTAACAGGTAATTTGGGAATAACAAACAGTTTAATGAGGCCTGAATTATTTTCTTTGTCTTTCCAAGTAAGGTACTTAGAGCTTTGTCTGGGATTATTGCTTTGTCCAATTCCTCTCAAGTTAGTTAAAGTCTCTGGTAGGCCAGTGAGAGGGCCAGTCTTCTTGTGTGATGATGGTTCCAGATCAGCCCCGTATCTATTAAACCTGTAAACGGCTTACCAGCTAGCCACAAGGTCAGGGAGGGCTTTTGATTGGTGATTGGCTGTACCCAATATATGTTCGAAGATCCAAAACCCCCCTTTCCTCTGTTAGAATGCTGGACTATATATTAGTTGTTCTAATTAGAGGTAGTAGGACTAACTGAGCTATTCTATCCCCTTGAAGGACAGTAATAATATTATCAACAGCCCTGGCCATTATTTTAATTTCTCCAGTATAGTCGTTATCGATTATTCCTGGAAAAACTTGTAGACCCTTCATAGTGACACTACTCCTTCCCAATATTAATCCAAAGGTATCAGGAGGCAAAGGCCCATATATCCCAGTGCTTAAAGCTTGTGCCCCCATCTCAGGCGTTAATACTGTGTGGGAGGTGGAACAGAGGTCCAGTCCCGCACTTCCTGGGGTTGCTCTACTAAGTCTTGAAATGGATTGTTGTTGCTGGCTGGAACAAAACTGACCGCCCCATAAGCTTGTTTCGGGGCCTGGGGCTGGCCCCTCATTCCGTTTCCCTGTTGGGGCGTTAAAGGATTTCCCTGACTGTCAGTTTTAGATTTGCACTCATTAGCCCAGTGTTTTCCTCTTTTGCACCTTGGGCAAAGGCCTGGAACCTTTACTTCGGGGTATTTATTCGAATCTCCGCGGCAATCTTTTGCGAAATGTCCCCTTCTGCCACACTTAAAACACCCCCCTTTTTCTTTGTTCTTATTGTTAAGGAAGTCTTTTACAGTTTGTCCACTGAAAGCTGCGGCCATTGCTAAACCCTGTTGATAAGAGGGCCCAATGTCTGAGCATAGACGGATATATCCAGTTAAGTCTGTTTTCTTTCTATAAGGTCGGATTGCCGCTTGACAAGCTGGATTGGCATTTTCATAAGCCAATTGTTTAACATAATCTACACCCGCCTCAGCATTACCAAAAATCCTTCTTGCGGTTGTTATGAGCCTGTGTACAAAATCTGCAAACGGCTCATCAGGTCCCTGCTTGACTCCAGTGAGCGAAGCTCCTGGGTCTCCCTTAACAGGGAGTTTCCTCCAGGCTTTTGTAGCGGCCGCCTGGATTTGTGAAAATAATCCGGGGTCGTGTTGCATCTGAGCGTCAGTGTCGGTATAATTACCCGAGCCAGTTAACATATCAAAATCCCAACCATTCCCTGCTTGTTGATTTCTTTTGGCTGTATCTCTGCAATTTTCAAAAAACTCCGATTTCCATATCAAGTGATCTCCTCCTGAGAGGACGGCTCTGACTAGTGTGTTCTAATCTGTTGGAGTGAGCCAATTATCGGCCACAGATTCTACTATAGCAAGAGTATATGGAGCAGTAGCTCCAGATTGAGAAACAGCAGTTTTTAATTCTTTTATGACAGTGAAATCAAATCCATTATGATGTCTCCAGACCTGGCCCTGTCCATCTATTGTTTCAGTTCCCGGGAAGATATCTTTAGGGGAGGATTCTTCTCTATCTCGGCTAGTAGAAAATCTTCCTTTTGGGGCATGTTGTCCGGGCCGCTGAAGTGGGTGAGGGAAACCTCCCATATTCTCTGTATTGGTTACACTCTCATTTCCTGTTTTTAATTTTTGTAGCCTAGTAATTAATGACTGATGTAACTCTTCTAGCTTAATTTGTTCTTCTAGCTGAGCGATTTTTTCTTTGAGTTCCTCTTTTGGATTAACTACTGCCATTACGTTGGGCGCAGAAGCGCCACGTGTCCCATTATAGGGAGGTGGGCGCGAGAAAAAGGGAGGCCAGTTAGGATTATGATATTTAGCTGCCTCTTCCTCTAATTCGTCCCAATTTACATCTGAAATGTCAGGATTGTCGTTACTTTTGTCTTTTTGTACGGTTTGCAAAATTGGGTATTTTTTTGGTCCTTTCTTGCCTAGCATCACTTTGTCTTTTACAGAAGGAGCCTTGGCCCCCTCGTTATCACTTTCAAGGGAAATAAGATCTACTTCTTTGTCTGGTGGGGAGCTCCCAAGGTCAGTCTGAGAGCTAACTTTTAAAATCTCCTCAGTCTGGGTGACTGCAGCCATTACTTGTGGATCGGCCCCCTTTATGTCTATAAGATCTTTGATTAAATTCCAATAAGAAAAGGCGGTTACAGGAACTTTTTCCGGCCCAAAGGTATTATAATAATCTTGAAAAGCGTCTCCCACCTTCCGCCATCTTTTTATATCAATTGTTCCTTCTTGTGAGAACCAAGGGCAGGTATCTTTCACAAAATCAAAAAATCTAAATAAATCACCACTTTTAACCTTTACTCCCCGTGTCTTTAAAGCCTCTTTTAATTGTCCTACGTAGATTTGATGTTGGCTTAATTCTTGTCCCATTTCGGGCGCGTAACTTACCCTCTATCCCGATGCAGCAGGCTCCCACGACGGTCAGAGGAACTTTTCTTTCACTTTAGTTGCCGGCCTTTCTATGCGCCCTCTTCCTCACGCAGTTCCCTAGTATCCAAGCCCCGCGTTTGGGCACCACATGTCCCGACCAGCGGGATCATTAACACAGACCTTGAAGGAGGGAGTGGGAATTATGAGAGACAAGAGACACAAGAAATGGAGACAAGACAGTATTCTGATCAAGTCTCGTTTAATGGCGGAGGTGTAATGCCTTATATAGGCTGCCAGGTAAGAGGAAGGGCTCAGAGCAGGCGGGGAGGGGAATAATGAGAGACGTCACCGGACGCATGCTCGGTAGACTTAGTCATATCCGTACGCGCGAGGTAATCTACCCGCGGGCAGGAAAAGTTCACGCGCGGGGAAGGGTTGATGATGAAGAACCAGGAAGTGCGCCATCTTGTCTTACAATGTGGAGTTTAAGCAACAGAGGCTGCAGCAATCTCCAAACCTCACAGCTCTGGACAAAGAAGTGGATGTCACAAAGACAGAGAGTAAATTCATGTTTACTAGTGGCTGGGAAGGATAATGAGAAAAGGGAATGAAGAGAAAGAAGTTGATAATAATGAGTACAAATAAACATTCAGATAGAAGAAATAAGACCTATTGTTATATAGATTAGTATGGTGACTATAACATATTTCAAAATAACCAGAAGAATTGGAATGGTTCTAGCATAAAGAAGAGACAAATATTTAAGGTGATACAAAAACATTTTTTAATGATCTTCAAGTTAAAATAAGTAGGAAAAAGCTAGTTATCAGGGAATTCAAGTCCAAGGAGTATGGTATTATACAAGGTTTTCTAAGTAATAATCATTGCTCTCATTTATTGAGTTACCAAGTAGGTATCAGGTACTGTGTGAAGCACTTAACCTGACTTACCTAATGTAACATTTGAAACAACTATTATTAATACCTATTTTGTTAAAAAAAAAATAAAAAAAAGAAGAAGCTAAGTTCCCAAAAAGTTGGAGAACTTGCCCAATCTGGCCAATGTCTAACCTAAAGTTCAAATTCAGGTCTCAGAACTCAGGGCCTGTGTCCTTAAGCACTCTGTGATTTGACCTCATAATTTATTTATGTATTTATTTATTTTGAGACAGAGTCTTGCTCTGCCACCCAGGCTGAAGTGTGGTGGCTCAATCACAGCTCATTGCAGCCTTGACCTCCCAGGCTCAAGTGATCCTCCTGCCTCAGCCTCCTGAGTAGCTGAACTACAGGTACACAACACCATGCCTGGCTGATTTTTTTTTTTTTTTTTTTTTGGTAGAGACAGGGTCTCACTGTGTTACCCAGCCTGGTCTTGAACTCCTGGGCTCAAGCAATCCTCCTGTCTTGGCCTACCAAAGTGCTGGGATTACATGTGTGAGCTACCCTGTCTGACCACCTTATGAAATTAAAACAATATTTCCACACTACATTTAAATCTCTTGGGACCAAACCAAATTATCTACCAGATCCTGAAATTATTAAAGTGATCTCTGTAATTTTTTTAAAATTAGGAAAAATGGGCTAGGTAGTAGAAGGCTGGTGATAGATACACATATTTGTGATTTTTAAGAAGAATGAACTGTGTAATAAGGGGCCATACAACTATGTAGTTTAGTTGTACCATGTCTATAACAATCTCGGTGTTTGAAATACCTTTAGATAGGAACTTCAGTTTGTACGTGACCCACCACTTCCAGTTATCTTCTCCCAGACATTTTATGTTTCAGTTTTCTGCCTGGCCTTCAGAGAAACTGCAATGTGTCAGCCCTAAAAACTACAGAATTCTGTCCCAGGAGAAATTTGAGGACACACACATTGTTTAGAATCACTTTAAAAAGAAGTAGTAATCAATTGTTAAGCACCAGCACAGGTTTATTATAAGCTCATGAGACTAAATTCATTTTCTAAAACAAAGCTATTATATTTATATTGATACTTAGGAGGTGGTGGCAGCAAAAATATAAAGTGTATATTTTAAAAACCTACACGTTAGAATATTTCAGAGGCAAATAAATACTCCAGAAACTGGAAAAAAGATTTGCCTTTGGGAAAGGAACGGGAAAGTTGGAGGACAGAGGAGGGCTTATTTTTCATCGCCTGTCCGAAAGCACCTTTTGAATTTTATCGGTCCAAGATTTCACAGTTGATGGAGCTCTCTTTGACACAAAGACAGGAACAACTGAGCATACGGAACAGAATTCAATTGAATGAGCCTAATCTCCAGGAAAAGTTTTCTGAAGATTCTCTGAGATGATGCTAAAGCCACTCCCCTCTCCGCACCATTTTGGAGCCTTTATTATGACACAGAGAAACCAGCTGCCTTTGTTCTCAATTCCCACATGACACTAAATCCAGCTGCCTGTTGGAAGTGAAGCTCAGTTGTTCCAATACATGACTCAGCCACTGCTTGACTTCACAATGCGTCTTGTCATACTGAACCCAGTTAAGTCACCACCAAACGAAAACTTGCTCCCTCCCTCTTTAAAAGTCTTGGGTTATTTGATTAATGTTCTTCAGTTTCCCGAAAACAAGGGAAAATTGATTCTCAGACTGTGAAGCTCCTCTCTCTTCTTTTGCCTTCTGTTTTCCACAGATTTGAAGCTTAAGAGAGCAGAATTAAAGTTTCAAATCATTGTTTCCCTTAGCTTTTTGTCTTGAACGACTTTTATATATCTTTGCTTAGAAATATTAAATTGCTGACTTTTCAGCAACAACAAAAGATGTTACTACAGGGCGCAGTGGCTCAAGCCTGTAATCCCAACACTTTGCGGGGCCGAAGCTGGCTGATAACCTGAGGTCAGGAGTTCAAGACCAGCCTGGCCAACATGGTGAAACCCTGTCTCTACTAAAAATTAAAAAAATTAAAAAAAAAAATTAGCTGGTGTGGTGGCACATGCCTCTAATCCCAGCTACTTGGGAAGATAAGGCAGGAGAATCGTTTGAACCTGGGAGGTGGAGGTTGTAGTGAGCTGAGATTGTGCCACTACACTCCAGCCTGGGCAACAGAGCAAGACACCCTATCTCAAAAAAAAAAAAAAAAGAAAGATGTTACTAAATTTCCCTACCTTTTCCAAGAAATACAATGTAATTTTTTAGAGATAAAATAACATACAGAAACCCTAAGTTGGAGAGAGGGGGAGAATAACAGACAGAGAGAGAGAGAAAACAATAACAACAACAGCAACTGTGGGTCAGGTTGAAGGTGGAAACACTTTAATGTACTAAAGAAAGTTTTGTTCTTCCACGTTTATTTATGTATTTATTTTTGAGATAGGGTCTCACTGTCTCTCAGGCTGGAGTGCAGTGGCACGATCTTGGCTCACTGCAGCCTCAACCTCCTAGGCTCAAGTGATCCTCCCACCTCACCCTCTTGAACAGCTGGGACTACAGGTGTGTGCCACCATGCCTAGCTAATTTTTTTTTTTTTTTTTTTTTTTTTTTTTTAGAAATAGGAGTTTCATTATGTTACCCAGGTTGGTCTTGAACTCCTGAGACTCAAGCAATCCTTCCAAAGTTCCGGGATTACAGGAAGTTCATGCCCGAACTTCTCTATATCTTTAAAGGCTTAACTATTTTAGTATACTTGTCTCTATTTTTCTCTTTCTCCCTAAATACAAAGCAAAAAATTAGAATTTTTGACTATTACTTTTCCATACCTGTTAACTGAAGTTAAAATACATGCCAAGTGTTTCTTTCTCCTGTAAGTATTGTCTTTGAACTTCCCCCAACTTAGTACTATAAACCTAAACATAATGACTTTGGCTTCATATTTAAAACTTAAGAATGATTGCTAAACAAAGGAAGTATGCCCAAAATGCAAAAACAGCATGAAATAAAATAGTTAAACTCTTCAAAAGTTTATTCCATTCATTCTGTTTCTTGGATGCTAATTATCTAGTTACAGACTAAACAGATCCTTTGTTCCTCCTCAGTTCAAACATAGTTTGTTTTCTCCTCCTGTAGGTATCTAGAAGAAATGAAAGAAAAATATAGTATTTCAGCTCATGAACTTTCAAGAGATCAAGTACTACTTTATGTAGTCAGTGCTGCAGTCCCCAACCTTTCTGGCACCAGGGACCAATTTCATGAAGACAATCTTTCCATGAACCAGCAGCAGCAGGGATGACTCAAGCACATTACATTAATTGTGCACCTTATTTCTATTAGTATTACATTACAATATATAATGAAATGATTATACAACTCACCATAATGTAGAATCAGTGGGAGCCCTGAGCCTGTTTTCCCATCTGAGGGTGATGGGAGAAGTCCCATCTGGGGGTGGTCCCATCTGGGGTTGATGGTCCCATCTGGGGGTGATGGTCAGTGGTCAGTGACAGATCATCAGGCATTAGATTCTCATAAGCAGTGCACAACCTAGATCCCTCACATGTGCGGTTCACAGTAGTGTTCATGCTCCTAAGATAATCTAATGCTGCCACTGATCTGACAGGAGGCAGAGCTTAGGCAGCCATTGGAGTGATGGGAAGTGGCTATAAATACAGATGAAGCTTTGCTCACTTGCCCACCACTCACCTCCTGCTGTGCGGCCCAGTGCCTAACAGGCCATGGACTGGTACCAGTCTGTGGCCTAGGGGTTGGGGACCCCTGGTCTAGTGGATGCTGTGGTCTGGCACCCCAGCTGCCAGATGTATTGATTGCTGGATCACAGCTGCAAAACTCTGGAGACTGCTGTCAGCTGAAGAGAGGCACTTCACTGAAGTCCTGACCCCAGAAGGTCATGTCCTTTCTTGGGGATAGCGCTTATCCAACAACTGGTCAATGTGAGGTTAGAAAGTTCTGGCCTCTTGCCTCAAAGTGAGACAACTCGGAAGGAATTCCCAGTTCCAGAGCTTCTTGTGGGATCAGCTGAGGCCTCTGTTGTGATTGTATCACAGTTCAACTTCTCCCCCTGCCCTTACTCCTTTGTGGGTGTTGTCTCTCAGAGCACTCCCCAATAAACCTTTCTCTTACAAGCCGGGTGTGGTGACTCATGCCTATAATCCAAGTACTTTGGGAGGCCGAGGAGGGCAGATCACTTGAGGCCAGGAGTTCGAGACCAACCTGGCCAACATGGTGAAATCTGTCTCTACTAAAAATACAAAAATTAGCCTGGTGTGGTGGCATGCAACTGTAGGCCCAGCTACCGGGGAGGCTGAGGCAGAGAATTACTTGAACCTGGGAGGTGGAGGTTGCAGTGAGCCAAGATCATGCCACTGCACTCCAGCCTGGTCAACAGAGTGAGACTGTCTGAAAACAACGTCAACGAAAAAACTTTCTCTTACCAATCTCCATCTAAAAACCACGTTCTGGGGAAATGACCTAAGTAAGACAAATGGGCTGATTTTCTCCCCCAGCAGAAGTAAATTGATGTATAGTGATATGTCTGTACTCTTTTTCTCTCTATTTTCCTTTAATTTGCCAGTATTTTTTGTTCCTTTTATGCTCCTGTAGTAACATGTTATAGTATTTCATTAGGACATGGAGTCCTAACAGCAGCAATAAAATGAAAGCTGGATTATTTCTTGCCTATAAAATTGACAAGAGGCCGGGCGCGGTGGCTCAAGCCTGTAATCCCAGCACTTTGGGAGGCCGAGACGGGCAGATCACGAGGTCAGGAGATCGAGACCATCCTGGCTAACACTGTGAAACCCTGTCTCTACTAAAAAATACAAAAACTAGCGGGGCAAGGTGGCGGGCGCCTGTAGTCCCAGCTACTCGGAGGCTGAGGCAGGAGAATGGCGGTAAACCTGGGAGGCGGAGCTTGCAGTGAGCTGAGATCTGGCCACTGCACTCCAGCCCGGGTGACAGAGCAAGACTCCGTCTCAAAAAAAAATAAAATAATAAAATAAAATAAAATAAAATAAAATAAAATTGACAAGAAACAATCCAGCTTTCATTTTACAGCTGCTGATAGCTACCCAAAATAACATTTATAGCTTTGCAGAATAACATTCTTGACCTTCTCTCTGTGAGTTAGGGGAGAAGATGGAGTTCATGAAATTAAGTAAGTTTAATTAAACTCCATGGAGAGTAAACTCATAACCTTGACATTATTTTGCCATCCTCTGTACAACTGGGCTAATAGGCTCAGATAGAAAGCTTATTAAAAAGTGAAATTTAAAGACTGTTTCTATAAATCTCGCTACTCCTACTAACGACGATCATCAAGAGGAATCTAAAGATTGTATGTGTGAAAGCCTATTTATCTCGTAGATTCTGTTTGAAGATGGCAGATTGATCACATGAAATTATTTCCTCTCCCACCTACGACCCCACTAAAATTAGATGATAACTTATTCCATAGAGCAAAAACCGAACAGTCCCTGAAAAAAGATGGCCCTCAAGTGAAATGGCTGGTTCCCACCTAATCATCCTAAACTAAATAAACAGAACAAAAGGACCCAGGGAAGACAGTGGTAATGTAGAAAGAAGAAACTCTTTTTAAAACTCTAAAATTTCCTGAGAAAGTAAGAGATTTTAAAACAAAAACAGAATACTGTTTAAAAATAAGCAGAGAACACAAAAGATATCTTAGAAATTAAAAATGTGATCCCTTAAAGTAGCGGTCACCAGGGACTGGTTTTGTGGAAGAGTTTTTCCATGGATGGCAGTTGTGGGAGTTGGGGGGATGATTTGGGGAGGAAACTGTTCCACCTCAGATTATCAGGCATTAGATTCTCATAAGGAGCACATAACCTAGATCTCTCACAAGTGCAGTTCACAATAGGGTTTGCGCTTCTACGAGAATCGAATGCTGCCACTGATCTGAGCTCGGGCGGTGATGCTTCCTTGCCAGCCACTCACCTCCTGCTGTGCAGCCTGGTTCCCAACAGACCACAGACCAGTACCAGTCCATGGCCTGGGGTTTGGGGACCCTTGTAAAGAATAATATGATTAGAAGGGTTAAAAGAAAAAGTGAAATCTCTCAGAAAACAAACAGTAGAAAATAAAAGAGATGTAAAGGATCAATCTAGAAAGGCCAACATCCAAGTTGTAAATTTCTGAAAAAGAGTCAGTAGAGAGGAACTATCAAAGAAATAATACTAGAAATTGCCTTGACCCACAAGACAGTAGTCTACAAATGGAAAGAAACCCAAATACCTTGAGCAATGACTGAAAAAAAGTAATTCACACAAGGATTTGTCATTGTGAAATTTTGAAACTCCATAGATAAAGAGAAGATTCTAAAGCTTCCAGAGAGGAAAAATAGATCCTATTCAAAAGAGCAAGAGAGAGAACAATATCAGAATTCTGTCGTCAGTACTGAATGCTAGAAGATAATTGAAGCAATGCTTTCAGAATTCTGAGGGAAAAAAAATACCTTTCAAACTGGAAGATAGATTAAAGATGTTTTCATGTATTCGAGGACCCAGAAAATTTATTTCTATCTTTCTCTGACTTTCATTAAGAATATACTTCAATAAAAAGGGGATATAGATCAAGACAGAGAAAAACATGAAATCTAGGAAATAGTACAATGCAATAGCAAAGAAGCAGGCCTAGAGAGCAATCAATACAGACGGAAACAAAACAGCAGTTTCCACATATGAGGCTCTAGGAAAATAAGAAAACTGACTGCAGCCAGGTGTGGTGGCATGTGCCTATAATCCTAGCAATTAAGGAGGTGGAGGCAGAAGGATAGGAGTAGTTAGAGGCTGCAGTGAGCTATGAACGCTCCTATAAATAGCCAGTGCACTCCAGCCTAGGCAACACAGCAAAAACCCATCTCGAAAAAAGAAAAAAAAAGATTACTTTTCTGACATGTATGAACATTTGGGGGTAAACTAGGGAAAAAATGGATTGGGATTCTAATTAGGTTGTTAACAACCTGCTATAGTCTGAATGTGTTGCCCAAAATTCATGTTGAAATTTAATTTCCAACGCAATAATATTAAGAGGCGGTGCCTTTGGGAGGTAATTAGGTCTTGAAGGCACCTCCTTTGTGAATGGAATTAGGGTCTTTATAAAAAAGAAGTTTCACACAGAGTTCAGCTCTTTTTGCCCTCTGCCTTCCTTCTGCCAAGTGAGGATGCAGCAAGAAGGCCCTCACAAGATGCTGAATGCCTTGATCTTGATCTTCCAGCCTCCAGAATTGTGAAAGAGAAATATCTACTGTTCATAAATTACTCAGGCTGTGGTATTTTGTTATAGCAGTACAAATGGTCTAAGGTATTCAAGAGTTGCAGAAAGAAGAAACACAATTATAGTGCAGTTTAGATCACTACAGTGAACAATAGCTACATAGACAAACACAGATGATTAATTTAACAAAAATTATTATATGATTATAACAGAACTATGGGAAATGGGTGGAAGGATTGTAAAAGGGTCTAATCCACTTGATTGCAGGTTCCACAAAATCAAGGCGTTGTCTGTTTTGTGCCTCTGGTACCCCAGCACGTAGAGCAGAATTTGTCATATAGTAGCTGTTCAATTAATATTTGTTGAACAGGTAAACTCTTTTTACTATGCCAGGAAGTCAACTGATGATTTCTAAAAGTGATGAATCAAGAGGCAGTTTTATAAAGATATTATCAAGAATATGGGCATAAGTCATAAAGAAACAGGTAAAATGGAAAAAAAAAAAGAGGGGATGTTGTTTCTAGGACAAATATTGGGACGTACTTTGGAGGAATAGGTCAACAAATTATTGTTTGTTGGCCAGGTGGGGTGGCTCACACCAGTAATCTCAGCACTTTGGGAAGTTGAGGCAGGTGGATCACTTGAGGTCAGGAATTCAAGACCAGCCTGGCCTACACGGTAAAACCCCATCTCTACTAAAAATACAAAAATTAGCAGGTGTGGTGGTGCCCACCTGTAATCGCAGCTACTCAGGTGGCTGAGGCACAAGAATCACTTGAACCCCTGAGGCAGAGGTTGCAGTGAGTTGAGATTGCACCACTGCACACCAGCCTGGGTGACAGAGCAAGACTCTGTCTCAAAAAATAATAATAATAAATAAAAATAAAAATAAAATTTAGCTTTCAGGATTCTATGTGACCCTTTGAGATAACTGTGCTGTTGTTGTCAAACCAAGAGACTGAGAATTTCTGCAGTGTACATTACATGACAATGTTTGAGTAAGAGGAGCTGAGATAACTGCTAGAGGTGAGTGGTGGGTACCTGAGGTTTTTATTAATTCTTTTTTTTTTTTCTCTTGAGACAGAGTCTTAGTCTATCCCCCAGGTAGAGTACAGTGATGCAAAATCAGCTCACTGCAACCTCTGCCTCTCGGGTTCAAGCAATTCTCGTGCCTCAGCCTCCTGAGTAGCTGGGATTGCAGGCATGCGCCACCACACCTGGCTAATTTTTTTTTATTTAGTAGAGATGGGGTTTCTCCATGTTGACCAGGTTGGTCTTGAACTCCTGACTTCAGGTGATCTGCCCTTTTCGGCCTCCCAAAGTGCTGGGATTACAGGCGTGAGCCACTGTGTCCGGCTCTGAGGTTTTTATTATATCATTCTATCTACTTTAAGTATACTTGAAAATTTATAAATAAAAAGCTAGAATAAAGATGAGCTCCCAGTAAAAGAAAAGGTGTTAAATCAGTTTCCCTGAGCAAAGCATTTGTTGGTACATATACTTGAAGTTTCAGTAAGTCAACTCAGAAAAGAAGGAAGCCATTTTCTTGTAAATATTTTCCTTTATAAGTTATATTTCTGATTTTATTTTTGTTAAAGAGAGTGGCCTAAAACACAATAATGATTTAATGTCTTTTCTGCTAAATAGGCCTTAGCCTGCTACACACCTGAGTGAGAGAAACTCAGGGGAATCTAGGTAGGAAGCAGAGTGTTGATGAGTCAGCCTGTGGCACACTTTCTTTGACTGATACTAAATCAAAGCTGCAGTTAATGACTAGGCCTGCTTCCTTCTTGCCCAAGTACTTCTTTTGGGAGTGACAATAAGATTGAAGGTGTAGCTATTAATAGACTCTAACGCCTCCTTCTTTTTCTGATAGTGTTTGTTTCAAAAGTCCAAGTTCTGCTTGTGGACATTTAGGTAAGTCATTATTTGGATACTCATTTTCTTATTGAAACTCCATTGGTGGTTTTAGTTCAATGAAAAATGATGTCTTCTTTCCTGACCTAAACCATTTGAATAGGTTGTTTATACGTTCAGTTGTGCCAAGCCTAGTCTTCCTTCACAAAGGCTGTGTTTTGCTGGTCTTTGGGTGATTCATTTACTATATGCACATAAAAATTATAGTTCACAAAGTTGTTGTAAGAATTAATTAATGTTTGCTGTGCACTTTATGATCCTCAGATGAAAGGCACTAAGGAAGTGCAGTGTGTCTACATAAAATAATAAGACCAATACACATTATAGAGAATATTGGGATCTTTCTGAAAGGTAGAGCATTAACTCTAAGTAACTCTAGATAATTCTAAAGTTATCTTTGTTAGTGTTTGGAGAAGAATCAAACAATATTTGGAGGAATACAATGAAACTCAAGAGATTTTCAGGTGTATAGGGAACTAGCAAAAAAAAAAAAAAAAGAAGGTAGTATCCACAGTGGCTCATGCCTGTAACCCCAGCACTTTGGGAGGCTAAGGCTGGAAGATTGCTTAAGGCCAGAGGTTCAAAACCAGCCTGGTCAACACAGTGAGACCCTGTTTCTACAAATAAAAAATATATATATATATATTTGTGTGTATATATGTTTATATTTGTATAAACATATATATATATATGAACATATATGTTTTTTCTTTTGTGACAGAGTCTTGCTCTATTGCCCAGGCTGGAGTGCAGTGACGCAATCTCGGCTCACTGCAAGCTCCGCCTCCCAGGTTCACACCATTCTCCTGCCTCAGCCTCCCGAGTACCTGGGACTACAGGTGCCTGCCACCACACCCAGCTAATTGCTTTGTATTTTTAGTAGAGACTGGGTTTCACCGTGTTAGCCAGGATGGTCTTGATCTCCTGACCTCGTGATCTGCCTGCCTCGGCTCCCAAAGTGCTGCAATTACAGGCATGAGCCACTGCACCTGGCCAAGAAAAAAAATTTTTTTTAATTAGCCGGGTGTAGTGGTGTGCACCTGTAGTGTCAGCTACTTGAGAAGCTGAGGTGGGAGGATTGTTTGAGCCCAGGAGTTCAAGAGGTCAAGGCTGCAGTGAACTATGATTGTGCTACTGGACTCCAGCACCAGCCTGGGCAACAGAGCAAGAGGAGGTCTCCGAAAAAAAAAAAAGGTAGTATCCAATAATTCTCTTGTAGACTAATAAAATACATCCTTTTTGCTTTCGGACATCTAAATATCAAAAACAAAAAAAGAAAGAAGTGAACAACAAAAGTATACGCTCAATGTTCAAAGAATGCAGCCTAAAAACCATAATGAAGATTCTTGATTCTTGAGATTTTTTCCTATTGAGATATGCATTTATTAACTAGTCAAAAAGAGTTTATAGGAAGTATTTGAGCCAGGCACAGTGGCTAATGTCTATAATCCCAGTGCTTTGAAGGCTGAGGTAGGAGGATCGTTTGAGGCCAAGAGTTCAAGACTAGCCTGGGCAACATAGCAAGACCCCTCTCTACAAATAATAATAAATTAACACTGGGCACAGTGGCTCACTCCTGTAATCCCAGCACTTTGGGAGGCCAAGGGGGGCGGATTACCTGAGGTCAGGAATTCAAGACCAGCCTGACCAACATGGAGAAACTCTGTCTCTACTAAAATTACAAAATTAGCTAGGCATGGTGGTGCATGCCTGTAATACCAGCTACTCGGGAGGCTGAGGCAGGAGAATCACTTGAATCCGGGAGGTGGAGGTTGTGGTGAGCCAAAATCGCGCCATTGTACTCCAGCCTGCCAACAAGAGCAAAACTCCGTTTCAAAAAACCAGGCCGGGCGCGGTGGCTCAAGCCTGTAATCCCAGCACTTTGGGAGGCCGAGACGGGCGGATCACGAGATCAGGTGATCGAGACCATCCTGGCTAACACGGTGAAACCCCGTCTCTACTAAAAATACAAAAAACTAGCCGGGCGAGGTGGCGGCGCCTGTAGTCCCAGCTACTCCGGAGGCTGAGGCAGGAGAATGGCGTAAACCCGGGAGGCGGAGCTTGCAGTGAGCTGAGATCCGGCCACTGCACTCCAGCCCGGGCGACAGAGCAAGACTCCGTCTCAAAAAAAAAAAACAAACAAAAAAAAAAAAAACAAAAACAAAAACTTAGCTAGGCATGGTGGCACGCGACAGTAGTCCTAGCTATTTGGGCATCTTAGGTAGGAGGATCATTTGAGCCCAGGAGCCCAGGAGGCTGCTGTGAGCCATGATCATGTCACTGTACTCCAGCCTGGGTGACAGAGTGAGGCCTTGCCTAAAAAAAAAAAAAAAAAGGAAAGAAATATTTGATCTGATTTCACTCCTCAAAGTTTTACATGCGAGTTGGGGGAAGACAGTTCAATAAGAGGGTAGGAAGATAGAATGGGATCAACATGGCCAGCACGGTGGCTCATGCCTATGTAATCTCACCACTTCAGAGACGGAGGGGAGTGGATCACTTGAGGTCAGGAGTTCCAGACTAGCCTGGCCAACATGGTGAAACTCCGTCTCTACTAAAAATACAAAAAAAATTAGCTAGGCATGGTGGCACATGCCTGTAATCCCAGCTACTCGGGAGGCTGAGACAGGAGAATCGCTTGAACCCAGGAGGCGGAGGTTGCAGTGAACTGAGATTGTACCACTTGCACTCCAGCCTGGGCGACAGAGTGAGACTCCCTCTCAAAAACAAACAAACAAAAAACTGGAGACGAAAATGCTTGGGATTAGATTTTGGATTTTTCTGGATTTTAAAATATTTGGGCCAGGCGCAGTGGCTCGCGCCTTTAATCCCAACACTTTGGGAGGCCAAGACAGGCAGATCACCTGAGGTCAGGAGTTCGAGATCAGCCTTACCAATATGGTGAAACCCCGTCTCTACTAAAAATACAAAAACTTAAGGTCCAGCGCGGTGGCTCACACTTGTAATCCCAGCACTTTGGGAGGCTGATGCGAGTGGGTCATGAGGTCAGGAGTTCAAGACCAACCTGGCCAAGATGGTGAAATCACATCTCTACTAAAAATACAAAAAGTTAGCCAAGCATGGTGGTGGGTGCCTATAATCTCAGCTACTCAGGAGACTAAGGCAGAGAACTGCTTGAACCTGGGAGGCAGAAGTTGTAGTAAGCTGAGATCATGCCACTGCACTCCCGCCTGGGCGACAGAGTGAGACTGTCTTTAAAAAAAAAAAAAAATTGTGTATGCATAATGAGATGTTTCAGGGATGAAACCTAAAACTAAATATGAAATTCATTTATGTTCCTTTTCTTTCTTCTTCTTCTTCTTCTTTTTTTCACTAGAGGAAAAAAAAAAAAATCCTGTCAACCAGGCTGGAATGCAATGGCATGATCATAGCTCACTGCAGCCTTAAATTATTAGGCTCTTGGGCTCAAATGATCCTTCTGCCTTAGCCTCCCAGTAGCTAGGACTACAAGTACAAGCTGCCACGCCTAGCTAATTTAAAAATTTTTTACAGATGAGGTCTTGCTACATTACCCAGACTGACCTTGAACTCCTGGCCTCAAGCGGATTTTCCAGTCTCTGCCTCCTGAGTAACTGGGATTACAGGAGCTAGCCATGGTGCTCAGCTCATTTGTGTTTCATACATACTTTATACACAGAGCCTGAAGGTAATTCTATACAACATTTTAAATAATTTTGTGCATGAAACAAAGTTTGTGTACAATGAACTGTCAGAAAGCAAAGGTGTCACTGTCTTGGCTACCCATGTGGACAACATGTGTTTGTTTGGCATCACTATCATTCCTGACTCAAAATTTATGTGCTACTGACAAACAATAATTTTCTGACACTTATTTACACAAAAGTAAATTCACACACAAGTGGGAGGGTCTTGTTTCCTTTGAGGATGCTGAATAAACTGTGTTGTGCGTCTGCATTTTGACCCATTACACGAGATCAGGTGTAGGATTGTTCACTTGTGGCATCATGTCAGTACAGAAAATATTTCAGATTTTGGAGTATTTTTGATTTTGGACTTTCAGATTAGGGATGTTCAACCTGTATTACCTCTCAAATTTTCTACTTCACTTGCTACAATTCCACTCTCACTAGTAAACTCTCTGGTTTTCCAGGGCCCCTGATGGCAGGAAGAGGGAGCCCCAGAGAGCAGTAAGAGTTTCCAGACGCTGGAAAGAGAAATGCCTTATGACATTATGGCCAGTTCATAAGTGTCCCGAGTTTGGTCAGTGTGAATTGCCTTTAAGACACTATTCATATCTGGGTAATGGAGAAAATCCAGTTTACGAATCTCCAAAGCTGAGGAGCAGTCACCAGGCAGTGGTGATCTTGCCAAGTACTCTGCTAAGGAGAGCCTGCCAGAACCCTTAAGCCATACTTCCACTCAGTGCCCCAAATTGTTACACACTTCCACTTGACAACCATCTGTCCTGATTTGACCACACCAGAAAAGCCATATAGTGCAGTAGTCAAGAGAGTAGACTTCAGAGCTAGGCAGCTGCAGTTTGAATCATGACTCTGTTATTATTCATTGTCACCTTGGGCAAGTAGCCAACCCTTCTGTGCCTGTTTCCTCATATGAAATAGGATGCTAAACTGTGCCTGTTTCCTTATATGAAATAGGATGCCTACTGCACAAGGATGTTATGAGAAGCTAGGATAAGTAAAATGATTCAGACAGTGCCCAGCATATAAGTGCTCAAAAAATAACAATTACGCAAAAAGCAAGTTCCGGGTAGGACTATGATAAAACTAGTTTAGCCCCAGTCTCCTGACTCATGTTGGTAAAATATTAGGAAAAAATTGTAGAACTTGTTTACATTTTGTGATTATTTGTTGCTTTCCCCATTTTCGTCTATTTCTTTTGCCTACAAATTTGTTTCCCCATAGCAATTAGCAGTGATTCCTTAAAAAGGAAAAGGGCCTCTGGGCTTTGTTTCTAAGGTAATTGAGGATGGTTAGAGAAGGCTGAAGAGATGGTTTCCTAGACAGCCTTGTGAGGAGAAACATAGATGGTGTGGTGGCAACTGTGTAGGACAAAGGAATGCAGGACAAATTACATAAATCCCTGAGGGAAGAAATAAGGTGTCCAAAGGTGTTTCTGGATCTCAAGATTTGCTTTTTTGTTTTTTTTTTTTAGAGACAGTATCTCGCCACATTGCCCAGGCTGGTCTTGAACTCCTGGGCTCCAGTGATCCTCCCACCTTGGTCTCTCAAAGTGTTGGGATTACAGGTGTGAGCTGGGATTACAGGTGTGAGCCAGCATCACGCCCAGCCTTCATGATCTCCTTATGAACAAGAGCTGCTGATTTAAGCTTGGCCCAATGCTTACTCTCAACCTGCAGAGACAGCCTCCAATTGTTCAGTAGATAAAGTTGTTTGTAATACAAGTAAACTCTTGGTTAATATCCAAGGATGTGCTTTTTTATGTGGCTATTTTCCTAGGGTATCAAAATACATTGTATCCCATATATTCTTTGGGTGATTTAGAACACTGATGAATTTTTTAATTCTCTCTGACCTTCAATAAATTTCTGTATTTTATTTAGTTTTTAGAGACAGAGTCTTACTCTGTCACTTAGGCTGCAGTGCAGTGGCATGATCATAGCTCACTGAAGCCTCAGTTCCTGGGTTCAAGTGATCATCCTACCTTGGCCTCCCAAGAAGCTAGGATTACAGGTATACACCCCCATGCCTGGCTAATTTTTTTTTTAATTTTTTTGTAGAGACAGGGATCTCACTGTATTGTCCAAGCTGGTCTCAAACTCCTGGCCTCAAGCAATCCTCTGGCCACAGCCTCTCAAAGTGCTGGGATTATAGGCATGAGCTACTGCACCCAGCCCAATAAATATTTCTGAGTCTTCAACCTCTTGTGAAGGTCAAAACCAAACTGATCTCTTGGATTGATTCCAAAATCTCCACTGAGTATACCTGAAAATATGTTTTTGCATTTTCAACAATATTGGGTAATTTTTCCTCCTACTCTTTCGCAGGACGACTTCACAGTCCAGATCCTGCAGCAGATTGCCACGCTCAATTTCCAGCTCTCCCACAGTTTTGATTAGTGACTGCTGGGCGGTAACTTAACCATTCTCTTTCCTACATTTCCTCATTTGTAAAATGGTGACAATGGTAATAATACCAATTTATAAAACTGTTGTAAGAATTTAAATGAATTAGTACATTTAGAACAATGTCTGACACATCCTCAGCACTCAATTAAGATTAGCTGCTAGCTGGGCATAGTGGCTCATGCCAGTAATCCTAGCACTTTGGGAGGCTCAGGTGGGTGGATCACTTGAGGTCAGGAGTTCGAGACCAGCCTGGCCAACATGACAAAACCCCATCTCTACTAAACATTAGTGGGTCGTGGCTAGGCACAGTGGCTCATGCCTTTAATCCCAGCACTGTGGGAGGCCGAGGCAGGTGGATCACGAGGTCAGGAGTTCAAGACCAGCCCGACCAACATGGAGAAACCCCATCTCTACTAAAAATCAACAATTAGCAGCATGTGGTGGCATTTGCCTGTAATCACAGCTACTCAGGAGGCTGAGGCAGGAGAATCACTAGGACCCAGGAGGTGGAGTTTGCAGTGAGCTGAGATCACGCCACTGCGCTCTAGCCTGGGTGACAGAGCAAGACTCTGTCTCAAAAAAAAAAAAGAAAAAAATGGAAAAAACCTAAAGATGCCTTAAAAACTGTTTTAGGTTTTTATATCAGTTGCAGGACACATAAGTATACTCAGATTATATCAAGTAGTAGATGGTTTACTAAAAAGATATTCAGGGAATTTTTTTTTATAGAACTGTAATTTATGAAAGTATTTTATCAATAACACATTTATAATTTTAAAAATTGTATCAATATTGGATGGCAAAGAATACTACCTCCTTCTATTTTTCTTTTTTTTTTTAATTATACTTTAAGTTCTAGGGTACATGTGCACAATGTGCAGGTTTGTTATATATGTATACTTGTGCCATATTGGTGTGCTGCACCCATCAACTCGTCAGCACCCATCAACTCATCATTTGCATCAGGTATAACTCCCAATGCCATCCCTCTCCCCTCCCCCTTCCCATAATAGGCCCCAGTGTGTGATGTTAAAAAGATATTCAGGGAAATTTTAAAAAGAAAATAAAGACGAATCTTAGCCACAAATCTCAGTCAACCAGGAAAATAGGAAATGGCAAGATCATGGGATTATACAGGAATAATGTGAATCTGAATACAGCTGAAATGGACAGAGTCAGTACTGTGGTTTCTGAACTAAAAACTTCTTCAGGATTCAGCACAAATACAGCATCCTCTCTGCTGCAAGAACTTGCCAACATTTCCTGAGTGCTCAGCTATTAACATCATATCTTTTCTCTATGATTCTGTTTCTCTCAGGGTGACTTTCTGCCCTTGTTTCTAATACCAACTAATTGACCCCCTAAATCTATAGATCAAACACCAGATAGATTGTTACTAAGGACCTGACGACAAAGCTCTCACTCCAAGTTCTTTCATAGGAAGCCAGCCAGTCAATAGCTTGCCGTTCTTGGGCCAATGGCACTCATCTGGTCCAGTCAAGAGGAACAAACACATCCACTTATTCTGATACCCAAGGATATTGTATTGTTAAAGATTTCCCTAGAAAGAGGCTGTGGGTACAATTAGCCCTTCTAGTGAAATAGACTATTCTTTGAATATATATACATAGATATATGCATATGTATATATATCAAAACAGGGTATCACTTGATCACCCAAGCTGGAGTGTAGCGGCGCCATCTTGGCTAACTGCAACCTTGACCTCCCAGATTTCAAGCAATCCTCCTGCCTCAGCCCCATAAGTAGCTGGTACTACAGGCAAGCGCCAACATGCCTGGCTAATTTTTGTGTTTTTTTGTAGAGATGGGGTTCACCATGTTGCTCAGACTGGTTTTGAACTCCTGAGCTCAAGCAATCCACCCTCTTCAGCTTCCCAAGGAGCTAGGATTACAGGCATGAGCTACCATGCCCAGCCCTTTTCTTCGATTATAGTTGAAGTATGTAAAAATGTTTGGTGGTATTATCAATGACAGAATTCAAAGCTTTAAGCTAAAAATAATAATAATAGTAATAGTATTTTTAGTCTCTCGCCAGTAAGATTAGGTATTATCAGAATGAAAAGAGAGGTCCTTCAGTCCAAACTAGCAATATCCTATCCATGACACTGGTCAAGACAATGTCCATACCAACAGGGTCCTATCAGGCTTGTGGAAGATACTCTAAACACTTAAAACAGACAAAGTTTGATGCATGGAATTAGTTACATAGTTTTAGAAGGGGCAATCCAGAGATTAGCCACCAGCAACACTAGTTTAAAGGGACAAAGAGGAAAATGTTTTACAGGGGCCCAGGGACTAGGGTTACCTGATGGAAGCCTGCTCAGCCTCAGCTGGGGCCGTGAAGGAAATAGCTGTTGCCCAGGATTCCACCTGAAGCAGGAGGAAGAGAATCAGCAAGAAGTAACTTGGCTTCTTTTTCCTCCTGCTTAGCCAAGCACACCAGGAAGGCAGTTGACACAGGAAGGCCAGTCCTTACTGTGATTCAGAGATCAAGTAAAGCAAGAAATGGATCTGGAGGTAAACAGGCTCAGGACCAGCCCTGTATCTTATCATTAACTGAGTCAAATGGGTTATTACCATCATTTAAAAAAGAAAGCCATTCAAGCTTTAGATTAGCTAAATTTACTTGAGATAGCCAAGAGAGTCAGCACTGTTATAATATAGAATGAGTACACTGGAATGAGTAGAACTGGCTTTGAATCCCAGTTCTGCTATTTACTGTTTTATTTGGAGTGAATTATATATAACCATCCCAAACCTCAGTTCCTTATTCTGTAAAATGGCAATAAAAATATCCATCTTCCAGGATTGTAAAGATTCAATATAATGAATATAAAGCTTCTAGACGTGGGGGATGCTTTCTTTTTATGATGGTGGTCTCAAACACCTGGGCTCAAGTGATCTGCCCTCCTCAGCCTCCCAAAGTCCTGGGATTACAGGCATGAGCCACTGCGCCTGGCTAACAAGGAAATCTTGCCATGTCCCTCTTTAGCCTTTCAGACTTTGCTCTTAAAATAGAGAATAGCCCGGTGAGGTGGAGCTTGCCTGTATCCTAGCTACTAAAGAGGTTGAGACAAGAGGATCACTTAAGCCCAAGAGTTTGAGGTTACAGTGAGCTATGATCGTGCCACTGCACTCCAGCCTGGAGTGAGACAGAGTGAGACCCTGTATCTCCTAAATAAATAAATAAATAAGGAGTAGGGTTGCCAGATTTAGCAAAGTACAATATGGGATGCTCAGTTAAATTAGTTTTTTATTTTTTATTTATTTTATTTATTTTTTGAGACAGAGTTTCACTCTTGTTGCCCAGGCTAGAGTGCAGTGGTGTGATCTTGGCTCATGGCAACCTCCACCTTGGAGAATCGTCCAAGCAATTCTCCTGCCCCAGTCTCCCAAGTAGCTGGGATTACAGGTGCAAGCCACCATGCCCAGCTAATTTTTATATTTTTAGTAAAGATGAGGTTTCACCATGTTGGTCAAGTTGGTCTCAAATTCCTGCCCTCAGGTGATCTGCCTGCCTCAGCCTCCCAAAGTTCTGGGATTACAGGCATGAGCCACTGCTCTTGGCCTAAATTTTAATTGCACATAAATAATGGATAATTTTTTCAATTTATGTCCCATGTAATATTTGGGACATATACTAAAATACTACTGTTTAATTAAAATATAAATTAATTTGACATCCTGTACACTATCTGGCAAACTTAAAATAAAGCTCAATTAAATGATTTGAAGATATTGAAAAAATAAATTAAATAAACCTCAAAATCTCTACTTTGACTTCCAAGGTCTACCTGCCGGACTCTGCGGCATCTTCTTTGTTTGCTAGGCTCCCTCTGAATCTCTATACTTTCTTTAGCCAAACTGGATTTCTGTTAGTTCCTTGAATATACCACACTTCTTCCTACCTCAGAGATATTGCACATGCTATCCTCTGCCTGAAACATTTTACTCCTCATTTGCCTAGCTAATTCCTACTCATCCTTTCGCTTCAGCTTAAACACCACTTTCTTGAGGAACCTTCTCCGTTCATCAGACTAGGTCAATTCTTACTGCTAAACATCCCATGTACTTTGGCCTTCAGGACACTCAACATACTTGTGGTTATTTAATTATAAGTCTTCTATCTTCCACACTAAACTATAAGCCTCTGAGGGACAGATCCTGTCTATTTTGTTTACTGTTATATCAACATAGCACGACTGGACACAGTGGCTCATGCCTATAATCCCAGCATTTCGGGAGGTTGAGGCAGGCAAATCACCTAAGGTCAGGAGTTTAAGGCCAGTCTGGCCAAAATGGTGAAACCCTGTATCTGATAAAAATACAAACATTAGCCGGGTGTGGTGGCAGGCGCCTGTAATCCCAGCTACTCAGGAGGCTGAGGCATGAGGATCATTTGAACCTGGGAGACAGAGGCTGCAGTGAGCTGAGATGGTGCCACTGCACTCCAGCCTGGGTGACAGAAAAACAAACAAACAAACAAACAAAATAGCACGATGTCTATGGTGTTATGTGGCACATAGCAGGTTACCAAATATTTGTTGTGATTGTGATAAAGTGAATGCAAATTAATTTTGCTCTGTGACTTTTGTATCATCACTTGAGAATATTTGTGACTCAATTAGATGTTGCAGAAACAAGGTTAAGTTTCTTTGCAGAAAAAAAAAAAAACATAAATGAACATTTCTATTTTGGTAGTTACAATATTTTTGCAAAAATGTGGAAAATAATTATTTTCCCATGTAATTTTAGTAAGGAAGGCTTTGATTGCTTGATTGCCCCAGATGAAATGCTTGATTAGAAAAATTCTTATTAAGAATTCAAGAAAAAAAATTATTTTTTATAATAGTTTTTAGCCAAGAAAGAGATTATTTCATTCTTCTTTTTCTCCCCTAGGATATAAATCCTGACTAAGAGAGAAATTGATATGGAGACTTTCCCCTTGAGAAATTAGTGCAATATTAGTTTTAAAGTAGACACTGAACATTCTTGGCAGATGGGTAAAAAGTTCAAATCAAAAGCTTGAACGGACGGCTTATTTGGTAATAATAAATGAACTGAGTTAACAGAAGGAAATATGTCGTTTAGGATACCTTCACTTCGATTTAAGTGAAATGGATATAGATGTACCTTGAAGTTTTGAGACTCTGACAACTGCAATCATAAAAATCAGGGCACGGAAAAAGAAAAAACATGGAGAATTCCTTTAAACTGAGTAAAAAGTGTCTCTATGAGAAATAGAAAAATAGATTATTTCTGCAGTCCCTTGTTTTCTACACTCTTTTTCTTATAGGTCAAACTATCTCAGTGGCTAACTTAAGCAGAATAGGAATTTACTAGGAGCAAACTGAGTAGCTCAAAGTTTCTTTGTTTCTTTTGTTTTTTTGAGATGGGGTCTCACTCTGTCACCCAGGTTGGAGTGCAATAGCATGATCTTGGCTCACTGCAGCCACAGCCTCCCAGGCTGAAGTGATCCTCCCACCTCAGCCTCCTGAGTAGCTGGGACCACAGGCACACACCACCATGCCTAGCTTTTTTTTTTTTTTTTTTTTTGTATTTTTGGTAGAGAAGGGGTTTCGTCATGTTGCCCAGACTCGTCTTGAACTCCTGAGTTCAAGCCTCCTAAAGTGTTGGGATTACAGGCCTGAGCCACCGCACCTAGGCAGTTCACAGTTTTGAAGAACAGGAATTGGGAGAACCTAGATAGCCAGAATCACAGCTAATGTCAGCCTTCAAATGCCCTGGTAAGGGTACCATTCCCACTGCCAGTGGATGCTGGCCATCACCTCAGGGATTGCTGCCATCAGACTCTGATGTCCCACCAGACTCTTGGTACTAGTGCTGCTAGTGGGATGAATTCTGCTTAATTCTCTGTAACTCATGGAGATTCACAGTCCCAACTAACAACATTTATAGTCAACCAAGCTTAGATCACTTTCCTTCACCCTAGTTGGTTGTGTATTTTGTGTTTGGCAGATTAGGGGAGGGCATTTAGGCAAGTATCTGAACTTTCCCAGTCCTTATAATGGGAGAAGAGACCCTGCCATCCACTAAAACTCCCAAATGGAGAATTCCCAAAGAGAGGGAGGAGGAGAGAGTCAGATGTTGGTCAGCCAAAATTACTAAGTTCACAACACTTGCCCATCCCTTAGGGCTATATAAGAACCTTGCCCTATCCAACAGCTACTACTGGATCCTCTCCACCATTGTAGGCAGTAGGTTACTAAATTACCAACAACTTTATTTAAACATACCTATACACACATGCGCACACATCCACATAGACGGATCCACTGGCTTTTCCCTGAAGTTTACTATTCCTATTGAGACAGAAGATATTTTTCTTTGTTCCAGGTTAAAGGTAATGAGCACTGCTATCATTAAACTCAATCGTAGTATAGCCCCTAAACTCAGGATAAATCAGACAGTAATGTATTTTGATGAAGAAATCAGTGTTGAGAGAAGGTAAATTCAGCCACGTGGAAAGCCATGAAGTACTATTTAAAGGATCCCTTTTTAAAAGATGCTCCCTTACAGCCTCTTGCTGAAAAAAGGGAGCTACACTGGGGCATCATTCTCTTCTTTACATTGGTTCCTGAATGAGTCCTTATGTTCCTTTTATTTTATCTGATATTTGTAAATGGAAGCGTTAGGAGAATCTGGCCATTCCTGAACTCAGTTTCACATGTAGTCTTGTATAGTCATTTGTTTATGTGATAATTACTCATGCAGGATTACTTATAAATATTATGTCTGTGTTGTTGTTGCTTTGAATGACTAATTCTTTGGAAGGCAGGAGCATTGTCTGTTTAATTAACTGTGTATTGCACCCAACACTGTAAGGCTTTTAATGCCGCCATTGAATATAATAATAATATACTTTCCCTGGCTATAACAAATAAAATCTCCCTCCATATAAGAAAGCGTTGGCAAGTAATTGTCTGGGGACCAAATCTGGTCTGCCACTTCCTTTTGTCTGTTTTTATAAATAAAGCTGTATTAGAAACACTCATTCTTATTTGTTTACATATTGTCTATAGCTGCTCTAAAACTACAATGACAGAGTCAAATAGCTGTGACAGAGACCATATGCCATGTAAAGCCTAAAATATTTACTATCTGACCATTTACCAAAAAAGTTTGCTGACCATTGCCCTATGTCAGTGGTTCTCACCTGAGAAGATAGGATAAAATCACCTGTAAAATCCAAAAAACATAAAGACGCCTGGCCCCACACCAACACTCCAAATCAGAATCTCTAGGGTCAGAGCTGGAGATACATAGTTTTTGTTGTTGTTGTTGTTTTGTTTTTGTGACAGGGTCTCACTTTGTGTCCCAGGCTGGAGTGCAGTGGTGCAAACACAGCTCACTGCAGCCTCGACTTCCCCGGGCTCAAGTAAACCTCCCACCTCAGCCCACCAAATAGTTGGGACTACAGGTGTGTGCCACCACATCTAGCGAATTTTTGTATTTTTTTGTAGAAACGAGGTTTTGCCCTGTTGCCCAAGCTGGTCTTGAACTCCTGAGCTCAAGTGATCCACCTGCTTCAGCCTCCCAAAGTGCTGGATCACAGGCATGAGCCACCATGCCTGGACTATAGTTTTTAAAAGTTCACAGCAAAATTGAGAACCACCAGCCCAATGCTATGCACAGTACCTAGTATAATTTTAATAACTCTCATTCATCAAGTGCCTAATAGATGTCAGGCATTGTACTAGATGTTCTACATATATTTTCTCAGTTTAATCTCCATAAAATAAATTTCACAATCCTTGTATTTTACATCAGATACTTTTGATAAATCTTGTACTCAAGGAAAGTGAACATTTCTAAGGTTAACTTGTACAAGATCACACAACTAGTAAGTAGTGGAACAAGGGCTTGAACTAGATCTTTCTGCCTGTCCCAGTTTGACAGCTGAGAAAAAATATCAAGATGGAGAAGGACTCTGACTCTTGACCCCCAGGGATTTGCTTTTCCTCTGATGGAGCTCCAGGTATTTCCCATCACTGGTGCTATACTGGCCCAAGTATGGTTGCAGAACTCTCCCATTAATAGAAGATTAGCACTGAGAAAAGACTACAGCTCTCAAACACTTTATTCAAACTTAGAGGACAGCAAAAAGAAAATAAACTCATGGAGTAACATGAAGCTGAATATTCATCTTCAATGAGGAGCCTGCTATATAGACATTCTACTGCACAGTTCATGAACTGCCTCCAAGTGATAGGGATAATCTTTGGTCCCTAACCTCTTAGAAAAACAAAAAACTCTACAAAGACTCCCCCAAGTCCAGATCATACAGAGTAAAGTATGCAGCAAGAGGAAGTTTCTTCTCCATATTGCTTAAAGCATTATGTTTCAAATTCTAGTTTCCTGAATGATTTACATACGAATGTTCAACTTAACTGAAGTTCATTCTTAACTGGTACTCATGATCAGATAAACCCAATATGGCCCAATAGATATTGAACATACATTTGTGCTAGAAGACATCATTTGGTTACAAAGTATATTGAACTCAGTATATCTAGAATTGTATATTTAGACAGAGCCCCACATGAAGTTCCAATCATTAGTTATATAAACAAATGTTCATCTTTCCCTTCACTTTCAGTCTACAAGAGTCCTTTAAGGCAATGATCCTCAACCTTTTTTGCACCAGGGACCAGTTTCTTGAAAGACAATTTTTCCATGGACAAGACAGGGGTGGGGGATGGCTTCAGGACGAAACTGTTCCACCTCAGATCATCAGGCATTAGATTCTTGCATGTGAAGTTCACAATAGAGTTTGTTGCTATGAGAATCTAATGCTGCCACTGATCTAACAGGAGGCAGAGCTCAGGCGGTGATGGTCTCTTGTTAGCTGCTCATCTGCCGTGTGGCCAGGTTCCTAACAGATCACAGACCGGTACTGGTCCATGGCCCAGAGGCTGGGGACCCCTGCTTTAAGGTGAAGTGAGTCTTATGTAGGCAGCATATAATTTGGTCTTGTTTTTTGTTTGTTTTTAGAGATAGGGTCTCATTCTATTGCCCAGGCTGGAGTATGGCAGCAGTCATAGCTCACTGCAGCCTCCAACTCTTGGCTCAAGCAATCCTCCCACCTCAGCCTCCTGAGTCACTGGGATTACAGGGTTGAGCCACTGTTTCAGCTCCAAGGGTCTTTTTTTCTTTTTTTGTTTTTTGTTGTTGTTGTTGTTGTTTTTTTTTTTTGTTTGTTTGTTTGTTTTCGAGATGAAGTTTCACTCTTGTCACCCAGGCTGAAATGCAATGACACGATCTTGGCTCACTACAACCTCTTCCTCCTGGGTTCAAGCCATTCTCCTGCCTCAGCCTCCTGAGTAGTGGGATTATAGGTGCCCACCACCATGCCTGGCTAATTTTTTTTTTTTTTTTTTTTTTTGAGACGGAGTCTCGCTCTGTTGCCCAGGCTGGAGTACAGTGGCTGGATCTCAGCTCACTGCAAGCTCTGCCTCCCGGGTTTACGCCATTCTCCTACCTCAGCCTCCCAAGTAGCTGGGACCACAGGCGCCCGCCACCTCGCCCAGCTAGTTTTTTGTATTTTTTTAGTAGAGACGGGGTTTCACTGTGTTAGCCAGGATGGTCTCGATCTCCTGACCTCGTGATCCGCCCGTCTCGGCCTCCCAAAGTGCTGGGATTACAGGCTTGAGCCACCGCGCCCGGCCTAATTTTTGTTTTTGTTTTTTTTTTTGAGATGGAGTTTTGCTCTTGTTGCCCAGGCTAGAGTGCAATAGCACCATCTCGGCTCACTGCAACCTCTGCCTCCCTGGTTCAAGCGATTCTCCTGTCTCAGCCTCCTACGTAGCTAGGATTACAGGCACCTGCCACCATGCCTGGCTAATTTTTGTATTTTTAGTACAGACAGGGTTTCGCCAAGTTGGCCAGGCTGGTCTGTAACTCCTGACCTTAGGTCATCTGCCCGCCTTGGCCTCCCAAAGTGCTAGGATTACACGCCTGGCCTCTAAGGGTCTTGTTTTTTGTTTTTGTTTTTAATCTATTCAGCCACTCTATGCCTTTTGATTACATAATTTAATCCATTTACATTCAAAGTAATTATGTATAGGTAAGGACTTATAAGTGCCATTTGAAAAATTGTTTTCTGTTTTTTTTCTTTTTAGTTATTGTTCTGTTATTCTGGTTGATTTGTGTGTGTGTATGTGTGTGTGTGTGTGTGTGTGTGTGTGTGTATATATATATATATATTTTTTTTTGAGATGAAATCTCGCTCTGTTGCCCAGGCTGGAGTGCAGTGGCACGATCTCAGCTCACCACAACCTCCACATCCCAGATTCAAGTGATTTTCCTTCCTCAGCTTCCCAAGTAGCTGGCACTACAGGCATGTGCCACCATGTGGGGCTAATTTTTGTATTTTTAGTAGAGACAGGGTTTCACTATGTTGACCAAGCTAGTCTTGAACTCCTGACCTCATGATCCACCAACCTCGGCTGCCCAAAGTGCTAGGATTACAGGCATGAGCCACTGTGCCTGGCCTGCACATCTATTATGGGCTTTTGCTTTGTGTTTACCCTGACGCTTACATAAAACATCTTATACTTATCTCAGCTGGGCGTGGTGGTTCACGCCTATAATCCCGGCTACCCAGCGGCCTGAGGTAGGAGAATTGCTTGAACCAGGGAGGCAGACGTTGCAGTGAGCTGAGATCATGCCACTGCACTCCAGCCTGGGTAACAGAGCAAGACTCCATCTCAAAAACAAAACAAAAATCTTATACTTATCTATTTTACACTAGTAATAACTTAATATGCTGCCATGTGGGATTAGGTTTAAAAAACAAAAAGCCACCCAGACTGTGGCATTTGGTGTGATAGCCCTAGCAAATTAATAGTGAAAACAATAATATTCCAGTGAGTTTTGCCATTGGACAAGTGGAGTTGCTTTCTCTTAACCCAACTGCCTAGAATGGACCACTTTGCTGAAAGTTGTTTGACGTCTCTTTTGTAAAGGTGTTCTGTTTATCATTGGCTTCACATAAGTCTCTGGGGGTCAAAGTTCAGACAGCTCAATGTTGGGCTGGAGGCCTTTATGGAAGGCAGGCCAATTTAGAAGCAATTTCACGTAAGACTCAGAAACATCATTTTACTTAGCTCTTTTGGAATCAAGTCTACAGGAACCTAGCTCTCGAAATTTCAGAACTAAATTAGGCTATATTTGCCATTTGATTGTCACCCTGAATCTACAGCAATCCCTTAGGTCTAATTTGCAGATGATGATTTGGGTCTGATTTTGGACTTGACTCTAAAGGTGTAGGGTAGGTCAGACACCATTGGTTTCCTCATATTTCTATAGAATATTGCATGGGACACCTTCCTCTGCTTATGTTTTGAGTTTTATTTTTAATGAAATTTTAATATGAGGGGTACAATATTGTGGACTGGGGAGAAAGTAGGAGGTCATGGAGAATCTTTGTATAAGAGTAAGACAGGATAGTGAGGATGGAGAAGACAATTAACTTCCCACTCTTACTTTACCTAAAGCAGTTCAGAAAACCGAAGTGACTCAGCTCCAGTACTCCCTATTTCGTGTGTCCGTGTTTGAGGGTGTCATTCCCTCCCCTTACATAAATTATTTACACTGGAGAGGTCTCAGGTCCCAGCTGTGCTTTAAACTAGGTTTTTTAGTTAGTCCAAACTCTACTCTCATACCTTTCAATTTCTCATTCATTATCCTCCTTCATCCCCCTGGTGTCCCAAATTGAGAGCTAAGTGGATTTCTATGCCCTGGGTACACATCTGATACCACAGAATTGCCACCTGTCAGAAGGTAGGTTCCATGACATTAGAATGATTTTAACTTTCAGAGGACTTTGTACTTTCTTTCTTTTTTTGAGATAGAGTTTCACTCTTATTGCCTAGGCTGGAATGCAATGGCACAATCTTGGCTCACTGCAACCTCTACCTCTTGGGTTCAGGTGATTCTCCTGCCTCAGCCTCCTGAGTAGCTGGGATTATAGACACCAGCCACCATGCCCGGCTAATTTTTGTATTTTTAGTAGAGACAGGGTTTCATCATGTTGGCCAGGCCGGTCTCGAATTCCTGATCCACCCGCCTGGGCCTCCCAAAGTGCTGGGATTATTGGCATGAGCCACCGCACCCGGACTGACTGTACTTTCTATGCACTAATCACTAAGGTACTTTATACTCTAGTTTACATGAATATCTTATTGTATTGTTCCTACTAGGTTATTCAATATCTCTAAGGCAGGGATACATACCTCATTCATCTTTTCTCCTCTTTTCCTAGCCCTCTTTGCTCCCTAACCCCTTCCTCAATTACATGGTGTTTATCTATAAAGAAGTAGTTGTGTAAGTAAGTGATCTATCCAGTCTTTCTTACTCTCAGCGTCAACTGCTGAAATAAATGAGTATCTAAGGTCATTTCTAGCCTTAATATGACAAACAGTGTGTTAGGCTGACATTAACACATTCTAGAACAATTTTTTTTTTTTTTTTTTGAGACGGAGTCTCGCTCTGTCGTCCAGGCTGGAGTGCAGTGGCCGGATCTCAGCTCACTGCAAGCTCCGCCTCCGGGGTCTACGCCATTCTCCTGCCTCAGCCTCCCGAGTAGCTGGGACTACAGGCGCCCGCCACCTCGCCTGGCTAGTTTTTTGTATTTTTTAGTAGAGACGGGGTTTCACCATGTTAGCCAGGATGGTCTCGATCTTCTGACCTCGTGATCCGCCCGTCTCGGCCTCCCAAAGTGCTGGGATTACAGGCTTGAGCCACCGGGCCCGGCAAGAACAATTTTAAAGCATGTAATAGGTTAAAAAGTCATGCAGCCTAACCTACAAAGCATTAAGTTATTCTAAAAAAAAAAAAAATATATCAGAGGAGGCCAGGCGCGGTGGCTCATGCTTGTGATCACAGCACTTTGAGAGGCTGAGGTGGAAGGATCACGAGGTCGGGAGATTGAGACCATCCTGGCCAACATGGTGAATCTCCGTCTCTACTAAAATACAAAAAATTAGCTGGGTGTGGTGGCGCGTGCCTGTAGTCCCAGCTACTCGGATGGCTGAGGCAAGGGAATCTCTTGAACCCGGGAGACGGAGGTTGCAGTGAGCTGAGACTGTGCCACCGCACTTCAGCCTGGTGACAGAGAGAGTCTGTCTCAAAAAAAAAAAAAAAAAAATCAGAGGAACAAACAATATAGTACAGGCATATCAGAAAATATAGTACAGGCATATTAGAATACATATTGAAAACATAAGGCATTATTTTAACTGATTTGTGTATGATCTGAAAAGTTGCATTAATCTTTTTTTAGGGTTCATGCAAAGAGCAAAAATGTATTTGATGACTTGTCATTCTTATCTGACTGATTAAGAAACAAAAGACTATAATAACATATGCACAAAATGAATTTGAAAAAAATTGAGTGCTTACTATATGCCATGCACTGATATTTTATATGAAATGACTCATTTGATTTTCATAGTATATCAGTAGAGGAAGTCAGAGCAAAGTCTAAATTTCTGGGTATTCCACATCAGAATTATTATTATTTTTGGTTACGTAAATTAACCCATTTATTGTAGGCCAGTGATGTCTCAAAGAGCAGAGGAGTGTCTACTGGTCTTTCAACTCCTTCAGTCTTCTGATGGCGGACTTTACCTTGACAGCAGAAGTGGTATTGTACGTCCAGGCACTGCCAGCCACTGTCTTCATACAGGAACCACAGAGCCAGATCCCCAAGAGCTCGTCTCTTTATCTTGGTTTTGCCACAGAAAGAGCAAGTGTACTTGGCGTGCTGGCTGATTTCAATTTTCTTCACCATTTTTCAGAGGGAGGCCCCATAGCGGGTCCCTTATTTACCTACGATCCCTACTTTCTTGGTGCGTTTGACCATATCACCGCGAACTAGGTCGGAGCCCAGAGAGGGTCAGAATTATTAACAAAATATGAGATAAAACCAATTTGTTTAAGTTGTCTTGAAGCTACAAAATAGTGATTTTTTTTTTTTTTTTGAGACAGAGTCTTGCTCTGTCGCCCAGGCTGGAGTGCAGTGGCATGATCTCGGCTCACTGCAACCTCTGTCTCCTGGGTTTAAGCAATTCTCCTGTCTCAGCCTCTTGAGTAGCTGGGATGACAGGCATGTGTCACCATATCTAGCCACCTTTTGTATTTGTAGTAGAGATGGGGCTTTGCCAGGTTAGCCAGGCTGGTCTCAAACTCCTGGCCTCAGGTGATCCACCTGCCTCAGCCTGCCAAAGTTCTGGGATTACAGGCGTGAGCCACCTCACCTGGCGTCATTAATCTTTTATAAATTAAAAAAAAAAAATTAGAGACAGGGTCTCACTATGTTGGCCAGGTGGTCTTGAACTCTTGGCCTCAAGCAATCCTCCTGCCTCAGCCTCCTAAAATGCTAGGATTACAGTCATGAGCCACCATGCTCAGCCTCATTTAATCTTATTTGTATTAATTCACAACAAATCTCAATACTCTAACAAGAGTAAAAACATTTGAAATAAACTTTTTAAAAAGAGCTTATTTCACTAAATTTTCAAATAATTGTTAATTTGGGAATAAAACCCAGAATATCTTTTTTCCCCCTTGCTGAATATCCCTATTATCTTTCTTCTAAATAGACTCAGTTTCAAGAGACAAATTATCCTCTGTATCTTTTTTTTTTTTTTTTTTTTTTTGAGATGGAGTCTTGCCTATCACCAGGCTGGAGTGCAGTGGCATGATCTCGGCTCACTGTAACCTCCACCTCCTGGGTTCAAGCGATTCTCCTGCCTCAGCCTCCCTAGTAGATGGGATTACAGGTGCCCGCCACCTCGCTCAGCTAATTTTTTTGTATTTTTAGTAGAGACGGGGTTTCACTATGTTGGCCAGGCTGGTCTCGAACTCCTGACCTCAGGCTATCCATCCACCCTCCTCAGTCTCCCAAAGTGCTGGGATTACAGGCGTGGGCCACAATGCCTGGCCAAGATGGAGTCTCGCTGTCATCCAGGATGGAGTGCAGTGGTACGATCTTGGCTCACTGCAGCCTCCGCCTCCCGGGTTCAAGTGATTCTCCTGCCTCAGCCTCCGGAGTAGCTGGGACTATAGGCGCGCACCACCACCCCTGGCTAAATTTTGTATTTTTAGTAGAGATGGGGTCTCACCATGTTGGCCAGGATAGTCGTCATCTCCTGACCTCGTGATCTGCCCACTCTGTCTCCCAAAGTGCTGGGATTACAGGCTTGAGCCACCGCTCCTGGCCTTATCTTCTGTATCTTATACTTCTAGTCTGACTGGGGAGTTCAAAACATATGACTTCTCACAGATTAGGTTTTTTATTTTTTATTTTAAACATAAGTGTTTTCTTCAAAGCTGCTCTTCTTTTTCTGTCAAATGCGTCTTTGTATCACTAAAATGAATTTGGGTTTAGGGAAGCGCCTCCATTTTTAACTCTTTTTTTTTTTTTTTTAGCTCTTGTTGCCCGACTGGAGTGCAATGGCGCGAACTCGGCTCACTACAACCTCTGCCTCCCAGGTTCAAGTGATTCTCCGGCCTCAGCCTCCTGAGTAGCTGGGACTGTAGGTGCACACCACCACGTCTGGCTAATGTTTGTATTTTTAGTAGAGACGGGGGTTTCTCCACGTTGGTCAGGCTGGTCTTGAACTCCTGACCTCAGGTGATCCGCCCCCCTCAGCCTCCTAAAATGTTGGGATTACAGGCGTGAGCCACTGTATCTGACCTTTAACGTATTTTTAATTGAAACATTGACAAGATAAAAATAAACAACTTAAAAATCATATTGCTTAAGGGAACCTTTTAAGGAGCCTTACCAACTGAGGTACAACTATTAATAGTTCAAAGAAATTGGCCGGGCACGGTGGCTCACGCCTGTAATCCCAGCACTTTGGGAGACCGAGGCGGGTGGATCACGAGGTCAGGAGATCGAGACCATCCTGGCTAACACGGTGAAACCCCGTGTCTACTAAAAATACAAAAAAGTAGCTGGGCGTGGTGGTGGGCGCCTGTAGTTCCAGCTACTCAGGAGGCTGAGGCAGGAGAATGGTATGAACCTGGGAGGTGGAGCCGGGATCACCCCACTGCACTCCAGCCTGGGCTACAAAGCAAGACTCCGTCGGGGGGGGGGTTGGCCGGGGGGGGGGGGGGGGGGGGAAGAAATTACATTATCTAGGTTGCTTGTAATGGAAGTTAAGTTACTTGCTTCACCTAAACAAGGAAGTTGGCATGTTTGCCTAGCAACAGTCGCTAAAACCTTCTGTTGTGGAAGGTTCCCTAGGAGTGAGAAGAAGGGAGGAGGAGGAAAAGCAGGAGGAGCAGATTAATCTGTTTTTCCTAGCAGGGTACAGAGGCCTGGTTTGAGGAGGGAAAGGCTTTAAGAGATCCCTTTAGATTGGCACATGCTAACCTAAATCCCCCTGTGGTAGCTAGAAATTCACTCTCTGTAGGACTAGGGTTACTATTTAGTAGGCTGAAAAGACGATTACAGATTAAACCCAGTTCAAAGGCAGCAAATTCCAATCAATAGAAAGACATCAATAGTTGTTCTAAACAGAGGCTGAGATTTCAGGAGCAGGAGGGTATTAACAACTAAAAAGAATTCTTCTCTGCCAAGAGTTTAGGAAGGTGTGTGATATTTCTTAAAAATAATACAAAAATACTATCTGTGATAGCGATTCCAATGTATCAAGTTAAAGGCAGAAGTGCTTCTCTTGGGGTACTGTGATGTAAACAGTGAAGAAATGACAGAAAAACATAATCTCTGCTCTCTTGGTCAAGTTCTGAAGCAAAAAAGGTGATACTGCCAAGTAGAGAGTATTAAATGGTTGTTTATTTGGGGACTTTCTTTCTCTCTTCTCTTCTAGATGATTTATTTTGAAATCAGTACTGTATGGTGTTACAATAATCCCATTTCTTCCCCCTCTCAAAAGCTAAAGAGGGTTTGGCTAAAATGAATTGTCTGAAGGGACCTCTCATTCCCCAAAACCAAACGGCACCTTTTCCACAAGGGACAAGAAACTTTTAAAGAGTAGCAAGGTTAGATTTCAGGAGCTCTTCGACGAGCCACATCTTTTCCTGTCGTCCCCAAATGGTTCTTAGTGTTCACACAGCCCAGGAGAGACGTTTTGGAGTAGCGTGTCCGGGCCTTCGGGCTGTTTCACAGCCTTAGGAGGCTGAACTCCAAGAGGGGTGACGAGGACAAAGCTGATGAGATCCAGAACCTGGATAATACGGAAGAAGACAAATGGGGTGGGGAACAAGACGTGAAAAAGAAACCAGAGTTGGGGGACAACGGCTGAGAAAGCCAAAAGAGTAGACGTATTGCGGGGTTCGATGGAAACGACAGAAATCCCTCCAATTTACTCTCGCCATCTGGCCACTGGCCCGCTGAGCCCAAAGGCGCCGGTGCGGGAGGGCAGGCCGGACGGAGGGACCGGTTCCTCTGCTCAGGGAGTGTGAGACTTTGGGTCGTCGCGGAGAGCGTCGCCGGCCTCCCTTCCGGGCGTTGGTGGCCGGTGACTCAGAGCTTTGCTCCCGCGCCCGCCCCGCCCCTCCGCCTGCCCCGCCTTCTGAGGGAGGATCCTCGCCCTCGTCTCCGCCCCAGTCTCCGGGGCGGGCCGGAGCCTGAGGAAGAGGAAGGGGACGAGGACAACGAGCGACTGGGCGGCGGAGGACTAGGAGGAGGAAGAGGAGGCAGACCAACAAGATGGCCCCTGCTGCAGGAGCAGCCTCAGCAGCAGCAGGTGGGAGGCCGGAGGCGGTGCTGGCGGTGGCGGCGGCAGCCGTGGCCCGGCGGCCTGGGACAGAATCAGAGTCAACGGTGGCAGCGGCGGCGGCGGCGACGGCCGCGGCGGTGGCGACGGCCGCGGGGACTCGGAGCTGAGAGGAGCTGCTGCTCGGACCAGCGCGGTGAGCGAGCGGCGGGCGGCGGCTTGGGGAGCGGGGCTGCCGCGGCCGGGGCCTCAGTCGGGAACAATAGGCAGCTGTGGTCGGGAAGGATTTGTCCTCGCCCGCCCTCTGCTCCTCCGCCGCAGCGGCCGCCCGGCCGGCCCCAGGCTCCACAGGGCCCCCGCCGGCTGCTCTGGGGCTTGTCAGTGGGCGGCGTCCTTTAGGCCTCAGGCCTCTGCATGCCGCCTGGAGGGCCTGTAGGGGTAGGTGGGCCGAGAGGAGGGCGAAGGGAGGCTCGGACTAGAGGGAGGGGGCGAAAGGGCTGCCTGGCTCCTCTGGTACTGCCAGGGCCTAGGCCAGTCGGGGAGTGCGCACGGGAACTGCTTTTTGGACCCCTCCTCTGTGAGGGTGGGGGAGGGCGAAGGCGTCTGTAAACAGGCGCCGCCTCTGACACCCAGCACCTTAGGGCTGCTCCCTCCCCCAGCCCCTGAAGCGCTCCCCCTCTTTGGCCAAGCGGGGTTCACGGTGTCTGTTTCCCTGAAGCCCATGGAGACCTAGCCTGTGGTCTTCTCCCTGCTGGCGGTGGCAGGTGTCTTAAAAAAAAAAAACTTAAATGCAACAAAAACATACAAAATGTGGTTATCGATAAAGGATGGAGTGGTAAGGGATGCGCCTCTCTAAACATCTCTAACCATGAGTTCTGTAAACATCAGTTATGCCCGCGTCCCAGGTGAAAGTGAATGAAACAAGGGCTCTTTTGGAACAGTAATAATACTACTCTTGACATATCAGAATAGCCCATGAAACTGGAGACAAATACTTACTGGCAACGCGGAGACAAATTGTAATGTTTAAAGAGAACTTTTATTCCAGCTAGGCGTTTTAAATTACTAACATGCAGTATAAGAAGCAACATTAACTAGCATAAAGTGGACCTCAGGAAGCACTTCTAAAGGAGACACAGAGGTGGCTCATCTCCAGCCATAGAGCTTCTTGTGCCTTGTCTCCTGTTTCAGTAACTTGTCCCTAAATTGTTCAAGACCAGTCTTTTCTCTGAGTTAGAAATTTGATTTCTTTTTTGTTTGTTCTGGTTTTGTTTTGTTTTGTTTTTGAGACGGAGTCTTGCCTTGTCACCCAGGCTGGAGTGTGTGGCGCAATCTCGGCTCACTGCAGCCTCCATCTCCCGGATTCAAGCGATTCCCCTGCCTCACCCTCCGGAGTAGGTAGGATTACAGGCGCCCGCCACCATGCCTGGCTGATTTTTGTATTTTTAGTAGAGACGGGGTTTCACCATGTTGGCCAGGCTGGTTTGGAACTCCTGACCTCAAGTTATCTGCCCGCCTCAGCCTCCTAAATTGCTGGGATTACAGGCCTGAGCCACCTCGCTCAGCCTTAAACTTAATTTTTCAAGGCTTCTACCACATTTTCTTATAAGTGAGGGAAAAGGTAGATTTAAGTTATTTCGAAAGTACTTTCTACCTAGGTATGCCGAAATTTATATTAAAATTGCTTGGATACATCCAAGGAGATTGTTTTTCACTTGTTAACATTCAACTGCAAGGCCTAAGGGTTATAGGTTGTGTTCTTAAGGAAGACTGACCTGTGCTGAAAAGATGCCAGTTAATGTCTTTCACCTCTTTTAAGGGTACATTTCTAAGTAGAATTGGTCCAAGTTTGTTATAATTAAAAACATTTTCAGGTTACATGAAGTCTAGTAAGCAGCGCTAGTCTACTTCTTAGTTTTTCCACAACAATTGATACTGAATAGACTAGCAATTGAATAAACATAGAGGTTGAATTATCTTGGTTAGGATTTGAAGTATAGTGAGTGAGTATCAATATTGACTTTCATTTTATGCCTAGCATAAGTAATGTTGGAGATGTTTTGATTTTTTGAATGATGGAGAAAGAACAACTTTCTGTGGCTCCTGATGTTGTGACTTTTTTGCAAACATTTCAGAAAAGACACCGTTTTTCAGGTGCTCAGATCTGTGATTTTTTTTTTTCTGTGCTAAATTTTGTTAGGTCAGCACAGATTCCAAGTAAAGTCCGTGTTGTAATGATAATTAACTTTATGTTTGGCCCTAAACCTATTAGAACAATTGTAGTAATTGATAGCTTGTAAGTTTTAAGTGGTTCATGTACTGTGTTATGAAAAAAAAATCTCACTGTGTTATGTCAAGGGCAGATTTACCTCATATTTACTATCATTTTCCTGAAAATAAGTATTTTTAAGTGGTAAGGTTTTGTACTTGAGATTGGTTATTGACCCAGCAATTTATGGGCTTAGTCTGGGTCCATATTTATTTAATAGGAAAAAATTTAGGGAATTGTTTTTATTCATTTTGTGTCAAAACAGTTTTAAGATGTGATCCCTTAATTGTCCCATCTTCAGTATCAATACTTATTACTTAAGTTCAGATTTTCTCAAGTAATAAAAATTTACTTCTAAGAAGTGTTGGGACCAGAGCTTAAGAATTAGATTTATATTTTCTTGGTAGTATTAAAAATTAATATATGCTTGATTTATTTGAAGAAATTAAAAAGGGTAATTTTGTACACAATAATAAAAATTTAGTATTTGTTAAATGAATAAAAATATTTAATCTTCCTCATTATGCTGCAGTATTAGTTCTGTTGTCCGCATTTTTTCATATGAAGAATCTGAAGCTAGGAGTAGCTACATAATGAGCAAAAAGATCACATAATTAATAGGTAAAAGAGCTTACTCAGACCCAGGTCTTGTTACACAAATTAGATTCTTTGCCACTACCACATGTGTCACAGTTAAACTTTGCAGCATCTTCTGTGTGGACAGATTCCTTTTTTTGCCTGTGAACTTACCCTGTTATCATTATTTGTATCCTGTCAGATATCTACTTGTAAGAACAAGAAAGTATTTGTTCATGTGAATCACAAAAGAAACACTTAACTTTTTGTTTTTAGCATATCTGAATGCTATAAAATATAAAAACTCATACTGTTTACATAGGACAGATTTATCATACTGCTATAATTGTTTTCATGGTTAATTTGTTATATAGGCAATTACTAAATTGTGCCTTTTAAATACTTTATAAATTTTAAAAAATAACTAAAGATATTCAGTGATGTTAAAGTTGAGTCAGCTAATATTTGAAGTTCTTAATTTACAAATTTTTTTTCTTTAAGCCATAGATAATTTAGAATTCTGCAGTATTTTTCATCTCCAGATCTTAGGACTTGAAATGGATTTTGATGGGTCTAATCAGTCCACTCTTGTGTATATCTTGAAAGTGGTCAGCATCCAACAAAGTGAGGAATAAACTGATAAATGATCCCTGTTCGGTGAACACCTCGGATCAGGATGTTCCTTGGCAGGGTATTCTGACCTGGTTTAGCTTTGGCCCTATCTGTGCTCAGGGTTCAGGTATTCTTCAGGATTGGGTTCAGAGGGATTAAAACTCTCGGATTGGCCTGTATCAAAACAGTCACAGATTTCAGTCAGCCTTTTCCCAGAACCTTCTCCAAGATTTTTTCTTTTGTGTAATCCTGGAATCTAGGCTGGATTTGGACTAGCTTTAGAGGTTATGATAAAATATTAATTTTGTCAGGCATTTATACAAAGGAGTTTTTCTTAGTACAGAGTTTCTTAAGGTAGATTCCTTCTATTTTTGAAGTGTGACGTTTACCAATCTGAAGTAATGTTGCCCTATATCCCCAAGACAATTAACTTTAGCATATTTATTTCTGTCCATTTTTGGTCAGGATTGTGCCTGTTTACTTCTTATGTAATACTCTTGGTTGCTTTTTGTTTGTTAGATACTTCTTATTAGTTTATAATGTTTTCCTGATTAAGGTTTGGGGAAGTAATTTTCCTCAAATTTAAAGTCAGCTATTTACAGATGTATGTCAGAGCAATATTATTTTGACAGTTATCAAGCATTTTAGCAATGCTGTATGTGTATATGTATGAATCGAATGACAGAGTCACTCACGGTCTGTCACCCAGGGTGGAGTGCAGTGGCACTGTCATAGCTCACTTAAGCCTCAAACTCCTTTGTTTAAGTGATATTCCCGCCTTACCTGGCTAATTTTTTAAATTTTTATTATTTTTATAGAGATAGCATTTTGCTGTGTTGCCCACAGTGGTCTCAAACTCCTGGGCACAAGTGATCCTCTCACCTCCGCCTCCCAAAGTGCTGAGATTACAGGCATAGCAGTGTTTTAAACTGACGTTGGTATACCTTCATGGATTATTACTGTGCACATGTGGTAATAATTTAACTTATAATTGCATTTTATCTAAAAAATTTCCAATATCTAAATAGCATTTGAATATGATAGCAGTTTTTTTTTTTTTTTTTTTGAGGAAGGAAAGAGTTCTAAAGGAGTCAGTTTTATCTACAGATTAACATAATTTTTATTGAGGTTAAGTCCCATAACATAAAATTAACCATTTTAAAGTAAACAGTTTCGGTGGCACTTTGTACATTCATTCACAATGTTGTTCCAAAACATGTTCATTACTCCAAAAGGAAACAGTGTACCCGTTAAGCAGTTACTCTGTATTCCTCTCTTCCCTAATCCCTAGCAAACGCCATTCTGCTTTCTGTCTCTAATTTGAGCCAACATTGAGGAAGAGTGCTCTGTACAATTGAAATTGCAGAAAAAACTTTGGGATGTGATTGTTAGGAATAAAAAACCACCTAATTCTTTGCATGCTTCTGTAAGTACAGTAGGCATGCTGCCAGGGACTCTATGGAAGAAAAGTTGAGAATCATAGAAGTTTGCAGTTTTGTTTTGATCACCCCAGAGGGTTTTGCTCAAACTCTTAGACTCATTTGTATTTCTTCACTGGGTTGTGAGAACTAAAATTTAATGTTCTATACAAATGTGAACAACTTAATACTTACTTAGTCTCCTATTTAGAACTTGTTTGCCTTTTAGGTTTTCCTAATGTGTAGAAGAAACTAGAAACATTCACAAAGGATTTATTTGAAGTTACACTGGGAAACGATTTTTAGAATTAGGTTGAAACACTTTGATCCTTGTGAATCTAACTTTATGACTATTTTATTCAGCTAATCTTTGAGAATATTTAGTTTTGACTTGCCTGACACTCTGCTTTTAATCCCTTGTTAAATAAGTGTTAGAAACCTTGATCTTGGCCCCATACCTGACACTCTGCTTTTAATCCCTTGTTAATAAGTGTTAGAAACCTTGATCTTGGCCCTATACCTGATCACTTCTGAAAACATGAATACTGTTACAAAGGCAATTGTTTAGTAAGCTTTTTTGGATTGTTTTAATTGGCTGACTGAGGGAGACAAAATTAGTTTTGTTTTGTTTTTTTCTTTCTAGAATAAAGAATAATAAACTTGGACTTTTGGAGTTACTGCTAAGATTGACATTTCCATTTGGAGCTTTGGAAATATATTGTTATCTTAAATTCAGAAATGGTACTTTATCTAATTGAATTGAAATCTTGAAATTTATAAGAAACAAAAGTCACTTTATCTTCTTAGTAAAGATTTCTAATGGGGTTACAGGGAGCTCTAAGTAGAAAAAAATAATTTAAAATTTTGGTACTAATCTCCCCTCCTTAGGGAAAATTTTATTAATATACATAATTATAATTTAGTTACAAGAACAACTTAAGTTGAGTGCAGTGGCTCAAGCCTGTAATCCTAGCACTTTGGGAGGCCAAGGCAGGAGGATCTCTTGAAGCCAGGAATTCCAGACCAGCCTAGGCAATAGAGTGAAACCCCACCTCAAAAAAAAAAAAAAAAAGTGATAAGGAAAAGGATTATATCAGAATATTTAGAGCTCTGCAGTAAAATTTCTGTTTTTCTGTAATAATTTTTTTCAGGAAAATGTCAACTTTTTGTAAATACATGTTTCTATGTTTTTATATATACCTCCTTAATTTTTTAGAGTAACATTTAGTAGAAAGCTAATGTACTCAGTTAATACATTAAAATTATAAAAATACTTTTTTTTTTTTTTTGGGGGGGTGGACAGAGTCTCACTCTGTCATCCAGCCTAGAGTGCCAATGGCACTATCTCGGCTCACTGCAACCTCTGCCTTCTGGGTTCAAGCAATTCTTGTGTCTCTAGCCTCCCAAGTAGCTGGGATTACAGGCTCCTGCCACCATGCCCAGCCAAATTTTGTATTTTCAGTAGAGACAGGGTTTCACCATGTTGGCCAGGCTGGTCTTGAACTCCTGACCTCAGGTGATCCCCCGCCACGGCCTTCCAGAGTGCTGAGATTACAGGCATGAGCTATTGTACCTGGCTGAACTTTTATCTTGAAGCAGACAGTGTTAACAAATACAAAAATAAAAATAATGTCTTTAAATGAGGTGATGTTTAGAGCTATATCCATGAAAAATATGGGATAGGCTAGGAGGTGGGTGACTCATACCTATAATCCCACCACTTTGGAAGGCCAAGGTGGCAGGGTCACTTGCCAAGAGTTCCAGACCAGCCTGGCCAACATAGTGAGACCCCATCTGTATTAAAACATATATATAGGAAAAATATGAGGCCAGGCGTAGTGGCTCACGCCTGTAATCCCAGAACTTTGGGAGGCTGAGGTGGGTAGATCACAAGGTCAGGAGTTGAAGACCAGCCTGGCTAAGATGGTGAAATCCCGTCTCTACTAAAAATATAAAAAAATTAGCCGGGCGTGGTGGCGGGTGCCTGTAATCCCAGCCACTCAGGAGGCTGTGGCAGAGAACTGCTTGAACCCGGGAGGTGGAGGTTGCAGTGAGCTGAGATCACACCACTGCGCTCCAGCCTGGGCGACACAGCGAGACTTTTCTCAAAAAAAAAAAACAAAAAAACCGAAAAAGGTGTAGTCAAAAACTTTTGAATGAAACAGAATCACTAAATTCTTAGCTTTATTATAGAACAGTATTTAATTTATCCAGGTCTCAGCTTAGATTAAGAAGTAGGCCAAAAAAAAAAAAAAGGCCTGTAATTGTCAGAAAAATTAATGAACTAAATCATCTGCACTTACACATTGGTTTAGAAGTTCTCTTGCTTTGTACATAATTCAAGGAATTTGATTGTCTATTTTCTCATCCCACAGCAGATTAAAAGGTGCAAATTAGATGTTGGAGTAGAGCCATATATGTAGGATGGAGGGCCAGCTGGGTGGCAGGAAAAAAAGTCACATTAGCCTGAGGCTGTTTAAAATAGGCACAGCAGTTACCTATACAACACCTCATTAGACTCTGAGTGTATCATTAACTGTTATGTTGTGTTATATATAAAGTATTGCTCCTTGACGGAAAATTCATTGTGGGAAAATTATGTTTGTAATTTTGGGAATCATAAACATATATACAGTAGAGTGGTGTATATTAGAATATAGACTTTGGTTAAAAAAAAAAAAAAGAGCATAGACTTTGGAGGCCAGTATATCTAGATTCTCATCTTTTATGACTTAAGCTTTATAATTCCTCATCTCTAAAAACAGAAATGGTAATACCTTTCTCTAAAGGTTGTACGGAAATATAAATGATAATATCTTTAGTATAGTACCTGACACCTTTAATAAATGTTATTTTCCTCCTTAAATTCTGTTTAACAAAAATAATTTTAGAAAGATACTCATCCAGAATATTTTTGATCAAGTTCTACTGTAAAATGTTAATATAGAAGCTACATATAAAACCTTATATAGTTTAGGGTTAACTATATGTGTACTTTTGGGAATGGTAGTCAGAAATGAAGTAATTCTTCATATACCATTCTCATTTTCTTCCCACATCAGTCTATTTATATGGGCCTCTGCTGTTCAATACCAGCCACTAACTACGTGTGGCTATGTAAATTTGAGTTTTTTGAAAGATTTTATTTTTTTAGAACAGTTTTGGATTTGCACAAAAAAATACGCAGTGCCCATCTATACTCTCCTGCACAGTTTCCTCTGTTAATATCTTGCATTAGTATGATGTGTTGATTATCATTGATGAACCAGTGTTGATACATTATTAACTAAAGTCCATAGTTCACATTAGGATTCACCCTTTGTGTCAGACAGTTCTATGGGTTTTGCCAAATGCATAACATTATATATCCACTATTCTAGAATTGTGCAGAATGGTTTCACTGACCTAAAAATGTCCCGTGTCATAGTTTTACCTTTTCAGAATGTCATGTGGTTGGAATCATAGTATATAGTCCTTTCAGACTGGCATAGTTCACTTAACAATGTGCATTTAGGTCCCTTCGTGAGTATCTTCTTTTGTTTTTGTTTTTGTTTAAAATAGGAATTGATCTTGAACTCCTGGGCTCAGGCAGTGCTCCTGCCTTGGCCTCCCAAAAGTGCTGGGATTATAGGCGTGAGCCACCGTGCCTAGCCCTCTTCATGTCTTTTCATGGCTTCACAGTTTATTTCTTTTTACTGCTTAATAATATTCCATTGTGGCTGGGCACGATGGCTCATGCCTGTAATCCTAGCCCTTTGAGAGGCCAAGGATCATGAGGTCAGGAGATCAAGACCATCCTGGCCAACATGGTGAAACCCTGTCTCTACTAAAAATACAAAAATTAGCCAGGCATGGTGACGTGAACCTGTAGTCCCAGCTGCTTGGGAGGCTGAGGCAGGAGAATCGTTTGAACCCGGGAGGCAGAGGTTGCAGTGAGCCGAGATCGCGCCACCGCACTCCAGCCTGGTGACAGAGTGAGACTGTGTCTCAAAAACAAAACAAAAACAAACAAACAAAAATATATATATATAAAATAATAATAATATTCCATTGTATGGATACATTTAAATTTTATTTAAAATTTAATTCCTCTGTCTCACCAGCGTATTTCAAGGGCCCAATGGCCACATGTACCAATGGCTACCATATTGGAAAGCAGCGATATATATGATTCCCCCAAGGTTCAATTCTCCACTTCCATTCACTCTCTTACAGAACTTTCCTGTTTACATGATCTCAATTTTTCCTCAAGCCTACATTTTCAATGCATTATCTATTTTGTTTTGTTGCTTGTACTATCAGCAACCCTCAACTGGATATTTAAAATCCTTTACTCCCCCTAAGAACCATCCTTTTCAAGTGTTGTCCATTATAGCATTGTTTCCTAGGTTTTCCATCACAGCATCATCTCTTTTTAGTCTGCTCTTCTTTTTTTTTAATTTATTTTTTATATTTTTATTTTGTTTTTGATCCTTCATTTTTTTTTAAATTTATTTTATGTGGCAGCATTCTATAATAGTCTGATCTTTTTTGTCCTTAAAATCTGGAGTCATCTTTTTGTTTTTTATTTTCCTCTAAACCTTTTGAATGTTTAGGAGAGGTGTGCAGATCTCAGCACTAATAAATGGCAGAGTTGGTATTAGAATCTAGATCTCCTTATTCTAGTTCTTTTTTTTTTTTTGAGACAGAGTCTCACTCTGTCGCCCAGGCTGGAGTGCAGTGGCGTGATCTCGGCTCACTGCAAGCTCCACCTCCTGGGTCCATGCCATTCTCCTGCCTCAGCCTCCCAAGTAGCTGGGACTACGGGCGCCTGCCACCACACCCAGCTAATTTTGTGTGTGTGTGTGTGTGTGTGTGTATGTGTGTGTTTTCGTAGAGACGGGATTTCACCATGTTAGCCAGCATGGTCTTGATCTCCTGACCTCGTGATCTGCCTGCCTTGGCCTCCCAAAGTGCTGGTATTACAGGTGTGAGCCACCGTGCCCAGCTCTCGTTCTTTCTCGGGAACACCACTAGTTGGGGCTACTTTTAGAAGTTATTTTGAAGAGGGTATTGGAGACTGATTATGTATTATGTGATTTTAAATATCTTTATAAGTTAAGTCTATAGAAGCTATAGCTGTAGATTTCATAAACATATTATTTATAATTCTTTAAACAATTAGAAACGAAAATGAGGAAATTTATCCTAATCAGCTAAATAGCTGATTCTCTCGATGCAAAAAATATCTGTCCCTTCATATGTTACCTATTTTATTTTTTGAGACAGAGTCTCACTGTGTTGCCCAGGCTAGAGTGTAGTAGAGGGATCAGGGCGCACTGCAGCCTTGACCTCCCAGACTCACCTCAGACTACCCCTGCCACCTCATCCCCACCTTGTAGCTGGGGCTACAGGTGCATGCCAGCACACCCCACTAATTTTTGTATTTTTTGTAGAGACGGAGTCTCGTGGTGTTGCCCAGGCTGGTCTCGAACTTCTGGGCTCAAGCTATCTGTCTGCCTCAGTCTCCCAAACTGCTGGGATTAGTCATGAGCCACTGTAGCTGGCTGTGGCCCATTTTAGGTGACAAAAACTAATTTTCTTTTTTTTTTTTTTGAGACGGAGTCTGGCTCTGTCGCCCAGGCTGGAGTGCAGTGGCCGGATCTTGGCTCACTGCAAGCTCCGCCTCCCGGGTTTACGCCATTCTCCTGCCTCAGCCTCCCGAGTAGCTGGGACTACAGGCGCCCGCCACCTCGCCTGGCTAGTTTTTTGTATTTTTTTGGTAGAGACAGGGTTTCACCTGGTTAGCCAGGATGGTCTCTGTCTCCTGATCTTGTAATTCGCCTGACCTCGTGATTCGCCCGTCTCGGCCTCCCAAAGTGCTGGGATTACAGGCTTGAGCCACCGCGCCCGGCCTAAAAACTAATTTTCAATGTTAATACGAATTGGTTGTTGAAGGTGAATAGAATTAAACTGAACATTATTGGCATCCTAAATCCTTTATTGACTGTAATTTACCTTTGGATTCTATTCAAACTACACTTTGATCTGTAGAACCCAGATTGGTTACTATATGAACTTGTATCTTCCTAAACTCATCACGTTAAGAATTTTCACAGCTTGAAAAATGGAGGTCCTCATATCAGTCTCTTGATTTTCTTTTGAGGTAAGCTGTCCCTCTGTGCTTAGTCCTTGGCTAAAAATAATCATACTGCTTATGGTCTTGATTTAACTTTTCTGTATGCTGGTTACACTGCTCAAAAGTCCATTTTTGTGGAGACATTCTTTTAAAGAGTAGTAGTCTTCCACATTCAAGTACTGTACTTGAAATAAAAAAAAAAAAAAAAACTGGATTTCAGCCTTCATTTAGAAATGCTTTCCCTGGGGTGCTGATGAGTTGATGGGTGCAGCACACCAACATGGCACAAATATACATATGTAACAAACCTGCACGTTATGCACATGTACCCTAGAACTTAAAGTATAATAATAATAAAATAAAATAAAAAATGCTTTCCCTGTAATTACTACTTTTAAATCCCGTGTTTTATATGTCAATTTTTACATTAATTATCCCATTCATAGCAGTTTTTGAATGGTTTTTGTTAAAACTGTCAATCTTCTTTGCTTGAATCTAGCTTCTCATTAAGTTTATCAAAAACTTTAAAAAGTAAATGTAAGACTCTTCGTATAGTGTTTTTTAAATTAAGTTGTGGATTATTTGGATTTATCTGAGTTAGTTTTTTCAGAAATGTCTTATTTTGTAGGTCTGTGGTTGATGAAAACCTGTTCATGAGGGCACAAAAGACTCTTTCAGTTTATTATTTCTATCACTATTAAATAGAAATTGATGGGATTTTGAAGTAGTAAAATTCTTAGAATAGAAAATAGGATGGTAAAACTCTTTAAATACATATGAGTAATTAGAATATCATAAGGCTAGTACAGATAATATTCTTACAAAGGCATCCATAAATAATGAAGTAGCAGCACCTATTCCCCTGATGATTGACATTCATTAATTAATCCATTGTACCCAGAGTTTTAAGATGAAAAGCTTTAAGTACCTTCTTCCCCTCATGAGTAATCGCTCCTCAGTGAACATATTATATGCTTATTGCCATTTGAATATCCTTTTCTGTTCAAGTATATCATCCTTTTTAAAAATTGAGTTGTTATAGAAGAATTTGATGTACGTAAGTGACTGTCAGCTGTGAGGAAGGTAAAGGAAGGCAAGAACTATCCTGAGGACAGAGATCAGTTAAACGGTTGCTGTGTGGCCAGGTGTGATGGCTCACAATACCAGCACTTTGGGAGGCCAAGGCAGGAGGATCGCTTGAGTCTAGGAGTTTGCAACCAGCCTGGGCAACATTGTGAGACCCCGTCTATAAAAAAAATTAAAAAAACAGCCAGGCATGGTGGTGCATACCGGTGGTCCAGCTATTGGGGAGACTGAGGTGGGAGGATTGCTTGAGCCTGGGAGGTCGAGGCTGCAGTGAGCTCTGATCATGCTACTGCATTCTAGCCTGGATGACAGAGTGAGACCCTGTCTCAAAAATTTAGAAAAGAAAAAAAGGTTGCTGTGTGATCTAGGTGATGAGACTGTGTTCTGTATGAGAGCAAGGACTTTATTTCATTCAGGACTGTATCAGTTTCTGGGACACTGTCTGGCACATAGTAGATGCTCAATAAGTAGTTTTTGAATGAATGACTAAGGGTCTCAAGAAAGCGAAGATGAAAAGGAATTACAGATATAAGAGGTAATTTATTGTCATTTTATTTCTTTTTAATTTTTGTGGGTACACAGTAGGTATGTATATTTGTGGATTATTATTTTTTAATGGAAGGAAAAAGTGAGGAAATCTGGCAGGATTACCAGAAATGTACATTGTCTAGTGGTGCCACTAAAGAAAGATTACAGAAGGAATCACCCGCTCAAAAATAAGAATAAATTTAGTTGCCACATGACCAGCATATTACCTAACATCTCTGTTACAGTGTTCTTGGCTTTAAAATTAATAATGAGACCAGATAGGCTCATTGCTAGGATGAAGTGTATGCATGTGATCCACATAAAAGACTTCCTGGCACATAGAGTGTACTCAAAAATAGTTAAAGATAGAAACAAGCATCTGTTTGTTTGTTTTTGAGACTGAGTCTTGCTCTGTGGCCAAGGCTATAGTGCAGTGGCATGATCTCGGCTCACTGCAACCTCCACCTCCCGGGTTCAAGTGATTCTCGTGCTCAGCCTCCCAAGTAGCTGGGACTACTGATGCGTGCCACCATACCCAGCTAATTTTTTGTGTTTTTAGTAGAGATGGGTTCACCATGTTGGCCAGGCTGATCTTGAACTCCTAACTTCAAGTGGTCTGCCTGCCTTGGCCTCCCAAAGTGCCAGGATTACAGACAGGAGCCACCATGCCTGGCCCACTTAAGGAGCTAATATTTCAGTAGCAATGGGCATACACTGTAACAAAATAAATATAAAACATAGATGTTGGATGATGAGAAGTATTGTCGAGAAAAATTAATCAGGAAAGAGATGGGAAGCATGCAGTTTAACATGTGGTTTAATAGCAGAGGGCTGGGCAGGGATTGGGATTGGGGTATCTATTTGAAATAAGGTGATTAGGAAGGCCTTCTCTGAAGGAATTCATATATTAATGCCTGTAGAGAAATGGGGAAAAGGTTCAGGGTTGGAGGAAGAGTAGGACAAACTATATTCTTAACCAGGGTCCCTGTTTTTACCAAGCGATAAATAGACTTAACTGTTTATTGTGCAATCCACAGTAGTTAGACTTATCTAAACCTTTCATTTCCTCTTCCCTATAACATACACACTATACAAACCTAAGCATGAATTTAATCTCTGAAAGATCATCATTACATATTTTGGAGGAAGTGTCTTATATTTGATTCTGATACAGCAGCAGGCAGTCAGTCAGTAGGTTCTCTAACATTCGCAACTACTTGGGAATCAGCAAAACATCTTTTTTTTTTTTTTTTTTTTGAGACAAAGTCTCACTCTGTTGCCCAGGCTGGAGTGCAGTGGTGCAATCTTGGCTCACTGCAACCTCCGCCTCCTGGGTTCGAGTGATTCTCCTGCCTCAGCTTCCCAAGTAGCTGGGATTACAGGTGCCCGCCACCACGCCTGACTAGTTTTTGTATTTTTATTAGAGATGGGGTTTTGCCATGTTGGCCAGGCTGGTCTCAAACTCCTGACTTCAGGTGATCTGCCAGCCTTGGCCTCCCAAAGTGCTGGGATTACAGGTGTGAGCCACCGCACCCGGCCAAAACATCCCCTTTTACAATTATTTCCTGTTTCAAGCCACTTTATATAAAGATAAAATAATAACACAGTATAAACAAGATACATTGTAGCTATAGGATTCTGTGTTGGGAGTTCATGTAGCAATTTTTTCATTCTTTTAAACTCTTCAAAGTGGAATTTTGCTTGCAATAATAGTTGAGAAATAATTCTAAAATGGAAAATGAATCAGCTCCTCCTCTTCCTCTTTCTCTTCTTCCTCCTCCTCCCCTCCCCTCTTCTTCTGCTTCTTCCTCTGCTGCTGCTTCTGCTTCCTTCTTCTTTCTTCTTTTCCAAGCACTATTTTTCAAGTATCTGCAATTAAAAGTCTCCGTGACATTGTTTTCTGAAAATAGTTTGAATTCTAGGAGGCATATTTCAAAACAAAACAAAGTAATGAAATGTCCTTAAGACCTAAGAGATTATTGGGAAAATACATTTTTAAAATATTGGTATTATTGCTATTATTATTAAATATACTAGGTTTTTAATGCAAATAAAATTTCTAGGTATAATTAGGTATCTACCTATTGTGAATACATCTGCATGTTTCTAGAATCAGTCAGAACATGATGGCAGCCACCACATGCCACAAGGAAGTCTAAAGCACAGGATCCTTGGGAAAAAGAAATAGAAGCAAGTAATAGGAGCAAGAAGCAAGTAATAAGAGACTATTAGTGTGTGACACATACTCTGTGTGATGCATACACTGTTACGTTTTCTTGAGTAAAGAGGAGATTTTTGTTGTCTACTTTTGTTATTGACACCCATTTTTATTCCTTCCATTTCAGCATGAGAAAGCTGCTGCATTCAAAATCTACAAGTCATCACTGCTCCAAAAAATAAGTGCATAAAGTGTAGCTTCCTAACTGTTATCATTTTAACTGGAATGCTTTGTAACAGTTTAACATGTAGTAAATGCTGGGAAAAACAAAATCTAACAAAAATAATATTGTGTGGGCTGGATGCAGTGGCTCACACCTGACATCCTACTGAACTGGGAGGCTGAGGTAGGAGGATCACTTGAGGTCAGGAGTTTGAGATCAGCCTGGGCAATATAGCCCATGTCTACAAAAAGTGTAAAAAGTAGCCAGGCATGGTGGCCCATGCTCATAGTCCCAGCTCCTCAGGAGGCTGAGGTGGGAGGGTCGTTTGAACCCATGAGTTCGAGGCTGCAGTGAACCATGATCATGCCACTGCACACCAGCCTCAGTGATAAAGCAAGACCCTGACTCAAATAATAGCAACAACAACAACATTGTGTGAAAGAAGCCAAGTACAAAAGAATGCATACTGATAATTCCGTTATATAGAATTTTAAACCAGGCAAAACTAACCTATTGTGTTAGGAGTTAGGATAGTAGTGATATTTGGGGAAGAATAAAGGAGTAATCATTGGGAGGGATGATGAGGGGGCCTTCTGAGATGCTGATAATGTTGTATGTCTTAAGTATGCAGGTCTGCTCACTTTGTGATAATGCATTGAACTGAGCACTCTTGATCTGTATGTGTGTTATATTTCATCTTAAAATATCAGTAAGATGTCTTAAGATATATAAATCATTTTGTTTTAGTTCCCTTCTCATTTCTCAGTGAAATATTTTAATAAAATATTCAAAACAAAGTTATCCTTGTGGTTCTCTTCAAAAGAAATACAGTAGTTGCTGCTACAACCTGATTTTTTCTTTTTAATAAACAAGTAGGTTTAAACAGTTCCAGAGTTCCTACTTAAAACCAGTCATGCTCAGATTAAACCCAAAATAGGCATCATTTAATTTATATCTTTAATTGTGGCTGACTAATAAAATAATTATTAAAAAGTATAATAAAAAGTTACAAGCGCTCAAAGTTGGAAGACATGGTGTTATGGTAGAAGAGGTACAGGTTTTGGAGTCAGATAGATGTGAGTTCAAATTATGACTAAATCACTAAGTTAGTTGAGTAACTGAGTTTTCTTTCCTTCTTTCATCAGTAAAGTAGAGGTAATAATATCTATGTCAGAAGGTTATTGGAAAGATTAAATGAGTTAGTGATTGGCAAGCAAACGCACAGTTTTGAGATAGAGAAAATATTTGGGGAGTATATGAAGATAGTTGTAGGTGGGTAAAAAGTATAACTTGCTGAAAATGACTAACCTTAGCTAGTGATGGTAAAGAACAGTATTTATTTATTTATTTATTTATTCATTCATTCATTTATTTATGAGATGGAGTTTTGCTCTTGTTCCCCAGGCTGGAGTGCAGTAGCATGGTCTCAGGTCACTGCGGCCTCTACCTCCTGGGTTCAAGCAGTTCTCCTGCCTCAGCCTCCCAAGTAGCAGGGATTACAGGCACCCACCACTACGTCTGGCTAACTTACTGTATTTTTAGTAGAGACGGGGTTTTGTCATGTTGGCCAGGCTGGTCTCTATCTCCTGACCTCAGGTAATCCACCTGCCTCGGCCTTCCGAAATGCTGGGATTACAGACATGAGCCACCGCGCCCGGCCAGGAATGGTCTTTAGATTGTCACCAGCAAGGACTGACAACATCTAACTTGGAAACACATGAAACTTTATCAGTATTAAGAGTTAATAATGCTGCTTTGGCCGGGTGCAGTGGCTCAAGCCTGTAATCCCAGCACTTTGGGAGGCTGAAACGGTTGGATCACGAGGTCAGGAGATCGAGACCATCCTGGCTAACACGGTGAAACCCCGTCTCTACTAAAAAAATACAAAAAAAAACTAGCTGGGCGATGTGGTGGGCGCCTGTAGTCCCAGTTACTCGGGAGGCTGAGGCAGGAGAATGGCATGAACCCAGGAGGCAGAGCTTGCAGTGAGCTGAGATCCAGCCACTGCACTCCAGCCTGGGTGACAGAGCGAGACTCCGTCTCGAAAAAAAAAAAAAAAATACTGCTTTGGCACATCAACGTAGAGGACTGTTGCATGGATCACAACTTAAGTATGTTGAGTGGGATTATGATAAATTTTAAATAGGTTTAAATTAAGCACAAATGGTACATATTTTTAAGTCAAAAGAGGTTCATTGCCCATATTGTGCTTTGAAAATGTATCATTTTGCTTTTTTGTTACTGATAATTTATGATGCAGGATTGAGGAGCCAAATGTTGTGTTTGTGAAGGTGTGTCAGTATCTTAATGATTTTTAGAGCCTAAAAAAAGATAAATATGCTCTGTCAAAAAGGTTATAATTCAATTGATAGAACCTTTCAAATTCCTACGTCAATATTACATGTTTTCTCAAAAGACTATGAAATGTATATATGTAAAACTATCTTAATTATATAATCAACAGATAATCTATTATTAAATAACAAACCACTCTAAAATTTAGCTGCTTAAAGCAACCATTTTATTCGCTTACAATTCTGTGAGTCAGCAATTTGGACTGAGTTTAGTTTGGTAGTTCTGCTGGTCTCCCCTGAGGCCACTTGTGTAGCTGCAATCATCTGACAGCTCAAATTAGGACTGGTTTTAGGGATCTGAGATATTATAAAACAGCTCTTCTTTGTTTTATGTACTCTTGTCCTCAGACAAGCTAGTTCAAGCTTCCTGCAAAGTCTCTTGAGACCTAGGCTCTGAAACTCTCCCAGTATCATCACTTCTGTTGCATGCGACTGTTGAAAATAAGTCAGGGCCACCCACGTTGAAGGATGGGGGAAGTAGACCCAATGTCACTATTTTCTCTATGGTTTTTAATACTTAGGAAGCTGTCCTGTATATGTTAGCAAATCTATCAAGCTGGAGTATTTACGTGTTCTCTAATAAAAAGTCAACTGACTCTTGTCCCCCTGCCCACCCCCCTCTAAAAAAAAGATTTTGGGCTTGTGGGAAACTGTTGGGGAAGAAACCTAGGGCCTTTGCATGTTACTCTGAATGGTAAGACCCTAGGTTTCTTCCCTGGCAGTTTCCCATTAGCCCGATAGACTTTTTTCTTTTCATTCTTCTTTTTTTAGACAGGAGCCAAGTGACTTTCATTTTTTTTTCTTTTTTTTTTTTTGTTTGAGACGGAGTCTTGCTCTGTCGCCTAGGCTGAAATTCAATGATGCGATCTCGGTTCACTGCAACCTGTGCCTCCTGGGTTCAAGCAATTCTCCTGCCTCAGCCTCCCAAGTAGCTGGGATTACAGGCACCTGCCACCATAATACTTGACTAATTTTTTGTATTTTTTAGTAGAGATGGGGTTCCACCATGTTGGTCAGGCTGGTCTCGAACCCCTGACCTCAGGTGATCCACCCACCTCGGCCTCCCAGAATGCCTGGATTACAGGCGTGAGCCACCGCACCTAGCCCTGCCAAGTGACTTTCTCTTAGAGAACACATAAATACTCCAGCTTGATTGATTTGCTCACCTATATAGGATAACATACGTATTTGTGTATTAAAACCATAGAGAAAATAGGGCCAGGCACAGTGGTTCACGCCTGTAACTTCAATTCTGGAGGCCGAGATGGGAGAATACTTGAGCCCAGGAGTTTGAGACTAGCCTGGGCAACATTGTGAGATTCCATTTCTATGAAAAATTTTTAAAACACTAACCAGGTGTGTTGGTGCATACCTGTAGTCCTAGCTACTTGGGAGGCTGAGGTAGGAGGATCACTTAAGCCCAGAAGGGCAAGACTTGAGGCTGCAGTGAGCAGTGATTGTGCTACTGACTCCAGTCTGGATGACAGAGCGAGACCCTGTCTCAAAAAATAATAAAAATAAAAATAAATAATATATATGATATATAATAAATAATGCATATAAAATAATTTTAAAAGGAAGATTGAAAAAACTTCAGTGAGTGACATACCAATTACTGTGATAAAAGCATGGGGAATTGCCAGGTGCGGTGGCTTATGCCAGCACTTTGGGAGGCTGAGGTGGGCGGATCACGAAGTCAGGAGATCAAGACCATCCTGGCTAACACGGTGAAACCCCGTCTCTACTAAAAATACAAAAAATTAGCCGGGCGTGGTGGTGGGTGCCTGTAGTTCCAGCTACTCAGGAGGCTGGGGCAGAAGAATGGCATGGAACCTGGAAGGTGTAGCTTGCAGTGAACCGAGATTGCACCACTGCACTCCAGCCTAGGGAACAAAGACAGACTGTGTCTCAAAAAAAAAAAAAAAAAACAAAATATTTTGTGATTTTCAGGAATGTACAGTCTAGTTATAGCCTAGCTTTGCTGAATTAGGGATGTTTGTTACCTGTGATACCAGTTAAGAAATTGTCACAGTGATCCAGGTCAGAGATACTGGTATTGGGAATGGATTAGAAGGTTTCAAGAAACATTAAAGAAATAATATGTACATGGTGATCGATGAGTTGGTGGGTAGAGCTGTGAGAAAAGAGAGTAGTCAAGGATGATTCCCCATACTTTTTTTTTTTTTTTTTTGAGATGGGAGTCTTGCTCTTGTTGCCCAGGCTGGAGTGCAATGGTTCAGTCTCGGCTCACTGTGCCCTCCGCCTCCTGGGTTCAAGCAGTTCTCCTGCCTCAGCCTCCCTAGTACCTGGGATTACAAGTGTTCTCCACCGTGTCTGGCTAATTTTTGTATTTTTAGTAGAGACGGGGTTTCACCACGTTGGCCAGGCTGGTCTCGATCTCCTGACCTCAGGTAATCTGTCACTTCAGCCTCCCAAAGTGTTGGGATTACAGGCATAAGCCACTGCGCCTGGCAATTCCCCATGCTTTTATCACAGTAATTGGTATGTCATTCAGTCACTGACAAAGAGAACAAAAGGTTTGGTGGGGAGGAGATGAGCTTGGATGACTTAGTAGTCAACTGGTTATATGGCCCTGGCACTCAGAAGAGAAGTCTGAACTTGAGAGAGAGATTTGGAGGTCAGCAGGATCTAGTTGGTAGTTGAAAACATAAAAACAGATTAAATTACTCAGGGAAACTCTCTAGGGAAGAGAATTGAGGAAGGAATTCTAAGAACCACCGCTATTCCAAGTATGAATAGAGACGAAGAAGCCCTCAATAGATATGGGCAAGGAGTGGCCTGCCAATTATTGGACAGTACGTTATATAGAAGCCAGAAAAGGGCAACTTTTGTAGGAGTAACTTTAATATTATTAAATGCTGTATAGAAAGAAGTAAAATAAGAATTGAGATATGACTCGAATTTCATAAAGTTCTTAATGTGCCTGTTAAGAGTTATTTCAAAATAGTGGTGGATAGAAACAGGGACAAGGATTGAATGACTCTTTTAGATAAGACAAGTTGGAGACAAATTTCTTTCAGCTCCTGAACAAACACTGAAGCATGCCAGTGGGAAAAGAACTAATAATGAAGGACAAGTTGAAGAAACAGAATATTAGTGCTACCCTCTAAAATGTCTTAATTTCATCATATTCCTTAGGATTCTGTAGGATAGTATTTAACAACCTGAAACATACATTTATTAGGCACAGGTTAGATTTTGTTTTTATTGTGATTATTTGTCCCTGCATTCCAAATTATTATTTGCCAGTCAGATTTGTGTGTCTCAAAATAACTTATGGAGACAAGAGGAGTAAACTTCCTTTGTAAAAATGAACCATTATTGCAGGAAGAGGACTGATTTCAAAAGATAACCTGGAGAACTATTTAGTCTTATTAAAGTATTTGGCCTCATCTTCAAAATTTATTCATGAATCTTTCATTTTGGGACTGAAATATCTTTCTGATTTAGAAAAGAAGCTTAATTAAGAAGGAGATAACAACTTCTACCTCCCCCGCCCCCAACAGCAACAAAAAAACAGTTTCATAAATTTGTGATTAATTTAAAAGCAGTTAAGATAATGAATAAACTATTTTGTAAAATGTTTTAACGGTAATGAGTAAACTGAAATGCTCAATGTATACTAAAAATACTCCTCATCTTAGTAATCAGTTTTATTACATCCTTAGTGTTTGTACTAACACTAAATTGGTGATTATATATTTATTTACTTGACAGTATAGTATATGTAATATTTAACAGAGTGTTAATGCAAAAACTGAAAAAATTAAAACATTTTGCTTTTTTGCTTAACTGGTAAATTTTCCTTGCTACTACCTTTAAAGTTGATGCTTTTGGCTGGGTCTGGTGGCTCACGCCTATATAATCCCTGCACTTTGAGAGGCTGCGGCTGATCATTTGAAGGTAGGAGTTTGAGACCTGGCCAAGGTGGCGAAACCCCATCTCTACTAAAAATACAAAAATTAGCCGGGCATGGTGGTGCACACCTGTAATCCCAGCTACTCTGCACAAGAATGGCTTGAACCTAGGAGGTGGAGGTTGCAGTGAGCCAAGATCGTACCACTGCACTCCAGCCTGGGCAACAGAATGAGAATCTGTCTCGAAAACACAACAACAGAAAAAGATGATGCCTTTGAGTCTGGTCACATCATTCTGCCACCTCTTTGATAACTACTGGGGGCTAATGCCCTCTTTAGTGTAGCACATTTATATGCAATGCATAACTTGAACCTGGAGATTCAAACTACATACATAAAGTTAAAGACTGTCTTATTTTCTCAGGCACTCTGTTTCAAACTCAGGTCAGGCGGCTTCTCCATGAATGATTTTGTCCTTTCTTACTACTTCTCCTAAATCTGGCAGTAGGTTGGAGATAGAAATTTTTCTTTTTGCCTCTGAATGCTGAAAAAGTAAGCAACCTGAACTAACCCCTTGAACTTTCCTCAGCCTTTCTTTATCAACTTCTATTTTTCTTTCTTTCTTTTTTTTTTTTGAGATGGAGTCTTGCTCTGTCGCCCAGGCTGGAGTGCAGTGGCCAGATCTCAGCTCACTGCAACCTCTGTCTCCCAGGTTTACACCATTCTCCTGCCTCAGCCTCCCAAGTAGCTGGGACTACAGGTGCCTGCTACCTTGCCCGGCTAGTTTTTTGTATTTTTTAGTAGAGACGGGGTTTCACTGGGTTAGCCAGGATGGTCTTGATCTCCTGACCTCGTGATCCACCCATCTCGGCCTCCCAAAGTGCTGGGATTACAGGCTTGAGCCACCGCGCCCGGCCCAACTTCTATTTTTCAAGCTATTTTTCCCTCTAACTCAGAAGCCCTTCTCTTTATGCCTGTCCCAAGTATTTACCATTTGTACTAACATAGTCATATTAAATTATTTATATCCAGGATGTTGTATATATAGGGTTACAATTCAGTCCATACATTTTGGGAAGAGGTATTTTTACAATCAAAACTGGGTCTTTCTTCACAATATATTATTGCTGGAAAAACCTTGAGCCTCCACAAATTTTAGAGACTATTTCCACTGTAAATTAGTTGATGCTCTGCTGAGGATTAAAAAATTAAGTGTTATAATAGGCCTTCATTAGTTTTCTTCTTTGTGTTTTTGTCTCCTGCTTCCAGCTTCATTTTTCAAGACAGTGAAACATTTTCTCTTCTCTGATGTGGCCCTACATGCTGGTTGCTATGGAAATGTTCCAGAGCAATGAAAAATTAAGTTAAGGTCAAGAATAATGAGTTAAAATCTCATCTCATGGGACATGGTGGGAAGAGAGCCAAGATTTTCTTCTTACAGTGTGGTTTTGTTTGATAAAACATTTTTCACAGGCCAGCTTATACTTCAAATATGTAAGACCTGGTGTTAATCCCAGCTCAACAGTTTATTGATTTGGGGCCATTACTTAATGCTGCCAAACCTCGAGTTATCATCTGTAAAATGGGCATAGTAATGCCTCAGAGGAGTGCCTGGCTCAGAGTAGATACTTGAATTTTAATTTCCGTTTTTCTCTCTCTGAATCAGGAACATATAAAATGAACCTATAATAGAGGAGATGGTAATAAATGTGTGATACATTTAAATGAAATCTTCACAGCAATGTAATTCAGCTATTTAATAGGGCTATTGCTGTGCTCATAGAACAGATTTGAATAGTTTCTATGTTTCTACATTATTACTTAACATTTTTGAAAACTAAGACTATTAAAAAGCCCTTAATGACTATTTTAACAGCTTTATTGAAGTGTAATTTACATACCAAAAATTCACTTATTTTAAATATACAAATGATTTTTAGTAAATTTACAGTTGTGCAACCATTACTACAATCCAGTTTTAAGGCATTTCTGTCACTCCCAAGAGCTCCCTTGCCATAATTACTATAAACTTTTATTCATGAGGTGGCACAAATTAAAGAGTTTAAAAGTACCAGCTTGGGAGTTTGGCTGGCCTGAGTTTGAGTCTTAATACTGCCATTTTCTAGCTTTGTGACTTGGGTACTTTGGTTTCCTTATCTTTAAAGTGGGAATAATAACTACATTACAGTGTTACTGTGAACATTAATTAGATACTGTATATAGCGCACTGAAAGTTTAGTGTCCTAGTTTTTGCTTCACAAATGTTGGTTATTGGTGGTAGAGTTCACATTGTGGACATTTAAATAAGAGAAATATCTGAAAACGCCTAGCACAGTGACTGACACATGATTGATTTTTAGAAAACAAAGCTGTTTTACATCTTTCCAGATGCATCGTGTCATCACAATTTTGTCTGTAGTAGCTCATTGGCAATGTTTTAATCATACTTAAACATCAGTGCTCACAATATGTAGTTATTTGTTATTTTGCAGAGGCATGCATTTGAATTTAATAGCTAAGGGAGCTGTAAGACTTGGAGTTTGGTATCTACAAAGTAGTCACTTAGCTGGTGGACCCAGGCAGTAGTCTTGTTGTTTATAATTCGTATCTTTCTTTCTCTCTTCTTTTTTTTTTTTGAGACTGAGTTTTGCTCTTATTGCCCAGGCTGGAGTGCAATGGCATGATCTCGGCTCACCGCAACCTCTGCCTCCCAGGTTCAAGCGATTCTCCTCCCTCGGCCTCCCGAGTAGCGGGGATTACAGGCATGCGCCACCACGCCCTGCTAATTTTTTTATTTTTAGTAGAGACAGGATTTCTCCATGTTGGTCAGGCTGGTCTCAAACTCCCCACCTCAGGTGATCTGCCAGCCTCAGCCTTCCAAAGTGCTGGGTTTACAGGCGTGAGCCACAGCGCCCAGCATTTTTTTTTTTTTTTTTTTTAGAGATGGGGTTTCACTCTGTTGCCCAGGCTGGAGTGCAGTGGTGCAGTCATAGCTTACTGAAACCTTGAACTCCTGGGATCAAGCGTACCTCCCACCTCAGCCTCCTGAGTAGCTGGGACTACAAGTACTTACCACCACACTCTGCTCATTTTTTATTTTGCTTATAGAGACAAGGTCTTGCCGTGTTGGCCAGGTTGATCTCAAACTCCTGGTCTCAAGTGATCCTCCCACCTCAGCCACCCAAAAGTGCTGTGATTGCAGGCGTGAACCACAGCACCCAGCCAAAATAATTTTTTTATTTTGATGATAAGATCTTTATTTCTTTCTTAAGAAAAAAAAAAATGAGTAAAGTCAAATGGTAATATTATTGATAAAAGTTTAGAGATTTAAGAAAGTGATGGCTCTTAACCAGAATTTAGACATTGGGATAAATTAATAGTGAAATGTCAAATGTGATATTCTGTACTGTAGCTTCTTCAGTCAATGCCATGAACAAGGCATATAACCAAATAAAGCAGTCTTTTCAGTGTTTTCTATGAGCACTCTTTAGTGGTGTAAAAATGTGTATATATAATTGGGGAAATTATATGGTATTTTTGAACTTGGATCTTAGGTCATACCCTTGAACTGATTGCTATTTAATTATCATGTATATTCTGTATTATCAATTATTAACAGTAAAATCTCTGATTGTCATTTTTGTAGGAGAGGAGTCCTTATTTAAACTGCTGGAGAAACTAATCATTGCTTTCATACTTGAGCAGCAGTGTCACTCTTTTGGATCTTTTTGGAAATAAAGAGGGTTCATCATTTGTCTTCTGTTTCAGTTAGGAAGGTTCCAATAGAAATACTCCTAATGAATTAGATTTGACCTGGCCCCCAACAGTTTATCTGCAGGCTTTGAATGCATGTGCTTTGATTAGTAGAATTATTTACAGCTGTTTTTATTTTGTGGCCTTTTTTAGTTTGCTGACATACCTTGTCCTGAGGAAGTTCAAAAAATCTGGATGTTAGTATATTAATAATTTTATTTCATATGTTTACTTTTGACTGAAAGAATACTTATTATATTTACTAAATCATGTCTTTTGTGGCTTAGATACGTGTTGTGGTTGAAGAGTATATAAACTGTCTTTAAGAAGCTTGGAGAATGTTTGGAAGAATGAGTTTAGAAACAGATACTGAAAGAATGAGGAAATGGAAATTCTTCTTAGATCTACTGCCTACAATTAACTGACACTTTGAGTCTCTAAAAAATCTTTGCCTTGTGATTTTTTAAGTCCTGAAATAGGGTCATCTAAGAGTGACTTTTTGTTATTAATCATCAAATTTCCCAAAGTCAAGCTTTAAGAATATTATTTTCCCCTTGGTCTCTCAAACCTGTGTTTATGGTCAAAATAATGCTTTTATTTTTAATGAAGAACTGATTGCTGATATTTCTATTTTTATTATATCAAGTTGTTTATAGTTGTGTCAAAGAACTATTTTACTAGAAAATTTAAGAGATTAACAACTACATACCTTACTTTACAAAGTTAATACAGGTAGAAGTGATAAACAAAATTAATAAAGGAATGCTAATTCTTTGAAGGGATAAGTTACAAACTGTTTTAAGGTTCTTAAATTTCGAAAAGAACTAATAAGTTTTCATGATTTGGCTGTCTAAATGTGTAAAAGAAGATTAATAAGGACAAATGTTTTGAATTGTTTTAGAGTGATTATCTTAAGAAGCTTAAATTGTACTTTAAGTATACTCTAGCTTTGTGTTACTCTTTCAATTTATTTGTACTTATATAAGTAATTCATGATTACATACATTTTGTAAGTTGCCCAACTGTGTAACTACCATTAAGATTTTTGTTTTGTTTTGTTTTAGGCAGGATCTTGCTCCGTTGCCCAGGCTGGAGTGCAGTGGAGCAAATTTGACTCGCTACAGCTCTGACCTCCTGGGCTCAGGCAATCCTCTTTCTTCAGCCTCCATATAGCTCAGACTAAAGGTGCCCATGTCCAGCTAAATTTTTTATTTTTCTGTAGAGACAGGGCCTCACTTTATTGCCCAGGCTGGTCTGGGCTCAAGAGATCCACCTGTCTCCACCTCCCAGAGTGCTGGGATTAGAGGCATGAACCACCATGCCTGGCAGTGCTGTTAAGTTTTGTTACCCAAAAAAATCCAGAGTTCCTTTGCCTATCAAGTAACAAATGACTCCACAAGAACACAGATTTTGATCAATAGACGTTTTATTACTTGTCACAAGTAAGGAGAGCACTGGGCATATTCTCCAAAGCAGTGGCTCTCTCAGGGAAAGTGAGAGGATTTTATGGGGCGATGGAGAGGGAAGAGTGGGTATGTCACTGCATATAGAGGAGGGGTCCCAGTAGTGCACATACAGTGAGTCTTTATGCCTGGATGTAGGTCACATGCTATGGTAGTGAAGCTATAGCTTCTCCCAGGATGGAGACTTTAGCATGGTAATGAGGAAAGTTCACCCAGGTTTATCTGTGAGTTGCCAGGGTCTGTGAGGAACTGATTCCAGCCATCTAGGTGATGCATTCTACACAGGGTTTAGGCAAAAATAGGCTGCAAGGCAGGAGGCTATAAAACAGGCTGATTGTTCAAGTTGATTAATTCCTATAGTCCATGAAGACCTTGCTGTCTGCTTACAGCTTGTTGAGTGTCTTTTCAGACCTTTTTCTTACATCCATTTACATACATTAATACATAGACTAATATGTAAGGGTTCTTTTCCCTCAGTACAAATGATGTAATATGTATTGGTCTGCAAGGCTTGTTTTTTGTTTTGTTTTTGTTTTTTTACTTAATGTATTTTGAGTCTCTTTCCATACATTTTCATAGCACTGGTATGTCTCTGTTTATCTAGAGTGCAGTGGCGTGATTTCGGCTCACTGCAGCCTCCCCCTCCCGGGTTCAAGCAGTCCAATTGCCTCAGCCTCCTGAGTAGCTAGGATTACAGGTGCGCATCACCACGCCAGGCTAATTTTTGTATTTTTAATAGAGATAGGGTTTCACCATGTTGACCAGGCTGGTCTCAAACTTCTGACTTCAGGTGATCCACCCGCCTCGACCTCCCAAAGTGCTGGGATTACAGGCGTGAGCCGCCACACCCAGCCCAATTTTTTCAATTACATCGATTTCTAGTCTTTTAAATCTTATTATAAATACCTTGTAAAGTTTATTATCTTTCTGTAATATGGACAATCACTGTAATCAATCTGTTTTCCATACTAGAGTTTTTACATATCAGGTTTTCTTAAAGTAAGCATCATGCTGGTGTATCAGCATATGAGTGCTTTAGGGCCCAAGAGTGAGAATAGGCATATAGTTGTTACTCTTCCTGGTTGAGCGTTGAAGGAGATCATAGTGGACTGTGTGTGACTGGTGAGAATAATATCACAGGAGAACTTTCAAAACAATAAAGTGAGTCACCTCCTGCCCCTTCAATGGCTTTACACTACTCTTCACATAGTAACCAAATACCATCATATAAGTTAGAAGATCCTGTGTTCTTTAGTCCTTGATGATTCTTTTTATTTGAGACTGAGTCTCGCTCTGTCACCCAGGCTGGAGTGCAGTGACGCTGTCTCGGCTCACTTCAAGCTCTGCCTCCCAGGTTCACGCCATTCTCCTGCCTCAGCCTCCCGAGTAGCTGGGACTACAGGTGCCTGCCACTATGTCTGGCTAATTTTTTTGTATTTTTAGTAGAGATGGGGTTTCACCGTGTTAGCCAGGATGGTCTCGATTTCCTGACTTCATGATTTGCACACCTTGGCCTCCCAAAGTACTGGGATTACAGGTGTGAGCCACCGCGCCCAGTTGGTCCTTGCTAATTCTTTAGTCTCATCTCATACCTCTTGCTGTCTATTCTGTGTTTTGTTTGGTTTTGGTTTCACTGTTGTTTTTCTTTTTTTTTTTTAGCTCCCCATTTGTACTATATTATTATTACTTTTTTTTTTTTTTTGAAAAGGAGTTTCGCTCTTGTTTACCAGGCTGGAGTGCAGTGGTGCCCTCTTGGCTCACCGCAGCCTTCGTCTGCCGTGTTCAAGTGATTCTCCTGCCTCAGCCTCCCAAGTAGGTGAGATTACAGGCATTGTGCCACTATGCCTGGCCAGTTTTGTATTTTTAGTAGAGACGGGATTTCTCCATGTTGGTCAGTCTGGTCTCAAACTCCTGACCTCAGGTGATCAGCCTGTCTCCGCCTCCCAAAGTACTGGAGATTACAGGTGTGGGCCACTGTGCCCAGCCTCATCTGTACTATATTCTTTCTAGTCTCAGAATCTATGGTTATGCTGTTTCTTTACCTAGAATCTATGTCACACATATTAAACATTATTCTTCCCTTAACTTTCATTCAGCAGTCATCTTCAAAATCTTTCCATAAATATCACTTAACTGTACATCAGCTCTACCCTAATTTGGTCAGGTTGGCTCTGTTATATATGCTTGTATCTCCCTATACTTTACCTACATATCACTTACCATAACTTGCAATCATATATTTAGTTGTGTGATTGCTGTTAATATGTTTAGTGAAAGAAACAATGCAGCTCCATGTGGACTTAGAATGACTTATAATTTTTTATCCCTAGTACTGAACACATAGTAAAGACCAGTAAAACATTTTTTTGTCATCTAACTAAATTTAATTTTTCCTGGGAATGGAATAAGATTTCTTTTTGTTCTTTTTTCTTTTTTCTTTTTTGAGATGGGGTCTTGCTCTGTCACCCAGGCTGGAGTGCAGTCGTGTGTTCGTGGCTCAAGGCAGCCTCAAACTTCTGGGCTCAAGTGATCCTCCTACCTTAGCCCTTAGCTTCCTGGGTCGCTGGGACCACAGGTGCATGCCACCATGCCTGGCTAATTTTTGTAGAGACAGCGTCTCCCTGTGTTACCTAGGCTGGTCTCAAACTCCTGGGCTCAAGCAATCCTCCCTTCTCAGCCTCTCAAAGTGCTGGAATTATAGGCATGAGCCATCACACCCAGCCTGAAAAATTTGTGTGAGTCTGTTGAGATTGTGGTATAAATACAGAGGAAACATATGTTTATGTAAATTGTTTCTACTTTTAAAATATTCTTATGTTGTCAAAAGTTTTTTTTGTTTGTTTTGAGATGGAGTCTCACTGTGTCACCCAGGTAGGAGTGCAGTGGTGGATCTCGGCTCACCACAACCTCTACCTCCTGGGTTCAAGCAGTTCTCCTCACTCAGCTTCCTGAATAGCTGGGATTACAGCCACGCACCACCACGCCTGGCTAATTTTTTACATTTTTGGTAGAGATGGGGTTTCACCATGTTGGCCAGTCTGGTCTCAAACTCCTGACCTCAAGTGACCCACCCGCCTCAGCCTCCCAAAGTGCTGGGATTACAAACCTGAGACACTGCACCTGGCCATCAAAGGTTATTTATGTCTTGGTCGTTAATTCTTCCCTCCCTCTACCCCCTTCCCCAGCAAAGCTTTTTTTTTTTTTTTTTTTTCTTCTGAGACTGAGTTTTGCTCTTGTTCCCCAGACTCGAGTGCAATGGCGGATCTCGGCTCACTGCAACCTCTGCCTCCTGGGTTCAAGTGATTCTCCCACCTTAGCCTCCTGAGTAGCTGGGATTACAGGTGCCTGCCACCACGCCTGGCTAATTTTTGTATTTTTAGTGGACATGGGGGTTTCACCAGGTTGGCCAGGCTTGTCTCGAACTCCTGACCTCAAGGAATCTGCCCACCTTGGCCTCCCAAATTGCTGGGATTACAGGTGTGAGCCACTGTACCCAGCCAAGATTAATTTTTAGATATATATTTTTTTTTAATTAGAGATTTAGCCAGGCATGGTGGCTCACACCTGTAATCCCAGCACTTTGGGATGCCAAGTGGAGGGGGAGGATCACCTGAGGTCAGGAGTTCAAGACCAGCCTGACCAACATGGAGAAACCCTGTCTCCACTAAAAATACAAAATTAGTCAGACGTGGTGGCGCGTGCCTGTAATCCCAGCTACTTGAGAGGCTGAGGCAGGACAATTGCTTGAACCCAGGAGATGGAGGTTGCACCATTGCACTCCAGCCTGGGCAACAAGAGTGAAATTCCATCTCAAAAAAAAAAAAAAAAAAATGCAAGGACTTAGATAAATTTAAGAGACTGGGGTCCTGGATGGAACTTTATTACTAACTTCAAATCTCCTCTCAGGCAGGGGACTACTTCCCATCTCTAAAATGAGGGAATGGAACTAGATGTTTTATCATGGCTGTAATTCTGTAAAAGTGTAAAAAGATGGATTACAGTAATACAAATGTGGTATAAAAAGTTGTGAAATAAGACTGGACTTGTGATTCTTTTTCAACAGTTTAATTGAAAAGACAGACACTCAATTTTTTTCCTTTTTCTTTGTTTTCCAGGTTATATTTCACACTATGTGCTGACTGTATCTACAGAAGATATTTAAAAAAAAAAAAAGATAAACTTTTTTTCAAAGATTTTGATTCCAGTGGAATCTTTGCTTTAGATTTGCGTGTGTGTTTGTGTTCGTGAATTGTAACTCCAGAAGCAATGCCTGTACAAGCTCCACAATGGACGGATTTCCTCTCCTGCCCAATTTGCACTCAGACTTTCGACGAAACAATTCGAAAGCCCATCAGTTTGGGTTGTGGCCATACTGTCTGCAAGATGTGCCTGAATAAACTCCACCGCAAGGCTTGCCCATTTGACCAGACCACTATCAATACAGACATTGAGCTCCTCCCTGTGAACTCAGCATTGCTGCAGCTCGTGGGTGCTCAGGTAAGATGGGTGACTTAATACTTTTAAATTTCTCTCTTTCTCTCTCTCTCTGTCTCTCTCTCTCTCTCTCTGTCTGTGTGTGTGTGTGTGTGTGTTGTGCGTGTTTTTCTCCTGAGAGAAACCTGTTGAATTAAAATTGGGTAACATTGCCTTCTATTTAAATAGGTATAATTCTGTTTGGTACTGTAAATCCTTTATTTCAGCATGTTAGATTTATTGTGGTAGTCCAGTGCTTTTTAGTCATAGTACAGTAGCATCCATTTAATCTTGTCAGATATTCAATAAACCTAGTTATGCAGATCACTAGAGAAACCTAAGGCCGGGTGTGATGGCTCATGTCTGTAATCCCAGCACTTTGGGAGGCCAAGGCAGATGGATCATTTGAGGTCAGGAGTTCGAGACCAGCCTGGCCAACATGGTGAAACCCTGTCCCTACCGCAAATACAAAAAAAATGAGCTGGGTGCGATGGTATGTGCCTGTAATCCCAGCTGCTTGGGAGGCCAAGGTATGAGAATCACTTTCACCCAGGAGGCAGAGGTTGCAGTGAGCCAAGATTTGCACCACTGCACTCCAGCCTGGGTGACAGAGTGAGACCTTGTCTCAAAAAAAGAGAAGAAACCTAAGAGGTAAGTCATAAGGACCTTTTTTAACATTGAGAAAACTATTGTTCATAAAACCACTGCACTTTACTCAGTAGTGAAGGTGCAGCTGCTTCAGGCAGTTTTACTCAGTAGATACTAACTGAAATGAAAGACGAGAAAGGTGAAAAAAGCTATAGCACAACGTTTGGGAACCATTAGAACACACTTAATGCTTTATAGACTGAAAAATGGTTAAGATAGTAAATTTTGTGTTATGTATATATTATCACAATAAAAAAATTTCCTAAATTTTCCTTTCATCTAAAAGGAAAAAGAAAAAATAAATTAGACTTTAAAATATATCATCACCAGTTTGTCCTAGGAATGTAAGGTTGATTTAACATCTGCAAACCAATTAATGTAATTCACTATATCAGTAAAAGTTGCAAAATTGCACACATATGATCATCTCAATAGACACAGAAAAAGCATTTGGCAAAATCCAATACCTTTTCATAATAAAAGCACTGAAACAACTAGGAAAAAATTTCTTCAACCCAAAGGACATGGATGAAAAACCCACAGCTAGCCGGGCGCGGTGGCTCAAGCCTGTAATCCCAGCACTTTGGGAGGCCGAGACGGGCGGATCACGAGGTCAGGAGATCGAGACCATCCTGGCTAACACGGTGAAACCCCATCTCTACTAAAAAAATCTACAAAAATCTAGCCGGGCGAGGTGGCGGGCGCCTGTAGTCCCAGCTACTCGGGAGGCTGAGGCAGGAGAATGGCGTAAACCCGGGAGGCGGAGCTTGCAGTGAGCTGAGATCCGGCCACTGTACTCCAGCCTGGGTGACAGAGCGAGACTCCGTCTCAAAAAAAAAAAAAAAAAAAAAAAAACCCACAGCTAACATACTGAATGGCGAAAGACTAGAAGCTTTTTCTTTAAGATCAGAAACGAGTTAAGGATCTCTACTCTTAACTATTTCTGTTGAACATCATACAGGACCTTCTAGCCAGGGCAATTAGGCAAGTAAATTAAACCAATGACATTCAGAGAACAGGTAAAAAATAAAAACAATCTCATTCACAGATGGCATGGTCTTATATATAGAAAATGTTAAGGAATCTACAAAGGAAAAGCTATTAGAAACAAAAAACTAGGCAAAGTTGCAGGATATAGGATGAGTATATAAATATCAGTTGTCTGAAAAAGCAAAAGTGTTTCTAAGGTGTAAAAATGTGTTTACAGTGTTTCATAATTTCTTTCTTTCTTTTTTTCTTTACTCTGTCATCCAGGCTGGAGTACAGTGGCATATCTTGGCTCACTGCAATCTCTGCCTCTCAGGTTCAAGTGATTCTCGTGCTTTAACCTCCCAAGTAGCTGGGATTACAGGTGTGTACCACCATGCCCAGCTAATTTTTGTATTTTTAGTAGAGGCAGGGTTTCGTCACATTGACTATGCTGGTCTCAAACTCCTGGCCTCAAGTGATACACCTGTCTCGACCTCCCAGAGTACTGGGAATACAGGCATGAGCCACCATATCCAGCTAGTGTTGCATACTTTCTTTTTTTTTTTTTTGAGGTGGAGTCTCGCTCTGTCCCCCAGGCTGGAGTGCAGTGGTGCGATCTCTGGCTCACTGCAAGCTCCACCTTTTGGGTTCACGCCATTCTCCTGCCTCAGCCTCCTGAGTAGCTGGGACTACAGGCGCCCGCCACCGCACCCGGCTAATTTTTTGTATTTTTAGTAGAGACGGGGTTTCACTGTGGTCTCGATCTCCTGACCTCATGATCCGCCCGCCTCGGCCTCCCAAAGTGCTAGGATTACAAGCATGAGCCACCGCGCCCAGCTGTGTTGCATACTTTCATCCATAATATGTTAATAATAGTTTTCTTACACATGTAAGAAAGACTTTCTGGCACATAGTAGGCCCTTAATGAAGATTTGTTAAATAAATAATATATATGTTGTATTTCTATACACTAGCAATGGACAATCTGAAAATAGAAATCAATTTCATCTACAAGAGCATTAAAAAAATATTAATATATTTAACAAAAGAAATGTAAAATTAGGCCAGGTGCAGTGGCTCATGTCTGTAATCCCAATAGTTTGGGAGGCCGAGGCTAGCAGATCTCTTGAGGCCAGGAGTTCCAAGACCAGCCTGGCCAACAAGGTGAAACCCTATCTCTACCCAAAAAAATACAAAAATTAGCCAGGCGTGAAGGTGCCCACCTGTAATCCTAGCTACTTAGGTGGCTGAGGCATGAGACTCGCTTGAACCCAGTAGGCGGAGGTTGCAGTGAGCTAAAATCACGCTACTGCCCTCCAACCTGGGTAACAGAGTGACTTTGTCAAAAAAAAAAAAAAAAGAAATGTAAAACTATATTTTGAAGACTACAGATCATTGTTTAAAAGAAACTTAAAACTTGAATAAACATTTACTCATATTAACTCAAAATGGATCAAAGGCTAAATATAAGAACTAAAACTACTAAACTCTTAGAAGAAAATATAGACGTAAGTCTTCATGACCATGGAGTAGGCAGTGGGTTTTTTTGAGATATGACACCAAAAAGCACAAGGAACAAAAGAAAAAGATTAGTTGAACTTCATCAAAATTAAAAACTGTGTTTCAAAGATATGAACAATTGGCCGGGCACAGTGGCTCACGTCTGTAATCCCAGCACTGTGGGAGGTCAAGATGGATGGATCGTTTGAGACCAGCCTAGGCAACATGGCAAAACCCCATCTCTACAGAAAATACAAAAAAAAAAAAAAATTGCTGGGTGTGGTGGCACATACCTGTAGTCCCACTTGTCTGTGAGGCTGAGGTGGGAGCATCACCTGAGCCTGATGACCCGATCGAGGCTGCAGTGAGCCTCCATCGCAGCACTACGCTCTAGCTTGGGCGACAGAGTGAGACCCTATCTCAAAAACAACAGCGACAACAAAAAACAAAGATACCAACAAGAAAGCAAAACGAACAACCCACAGAATGTGAGAAAACACTTGTAAAATCCTATTTCTGATAAAGATTTATGTGTAAAATATGTGAGGAACTGTTACAACTCAGTGATAAAAAGACAACCCAATTTTTAAAATGGACAAAGAGCTGAGCAATCACCTCGTCAAATAGATTATACAAATGGCAAATCAGCAAAATGAAAAGTAGCTGAGCAGTTTGTCTTAAGTAATTGCAAATTAAAGCAAGTGAGAAACCACTACACACAAATTAGAATGACGAAAATCCGGTCGGGCGCGGTGGCTCAAGCCTGTAATCCCAGCACTTTGGGAGGCCGAGACGGGCGGATCACGAGGTCAGGAGATCGAGACCATCCTGGCTAACATGGTGAAACCCCGTCTCTACTAAAAAATACAAAAAACTAGCCGGGCGACATGGCAGGCGCCTGTAGTCCCAGCTGCTTGGGAGGCTGAGGCAGGAGAATGGCGTAAAACCCAGGAGGCGGAGCTTGCAGTGAGCTGAGACCCGGCCACTGCACTCCAGCCTGGGCGGCAGAGCGAGACTCCGTCTCAAAAAAAAAAAAAAAAAAAAAAGAATGACGAAAATCCAAAACATTAGCAACACCAAATGCTGGTGAGGATATGGAGCAACAAAACCTCTCATCCTTTTGGAAATGAAAAATGGTATAGCCACTTTGCAAGACAGTTTGGCAGTTTCTTTATAAGCTTAACATAATAGGTATTTACCCAGTTAACTTGAAAATTTTATGTCTACACAGAAACCCACCCATGACTATTTATAACAACTTTATTCATGATTGCCAAAAAATGAGAGCACTTGAGATATCCTTTAATAGGTGAATGGATAAACAGTGGTATATCCATACAATGGAACATTGTATAAAATGAAGTAATAAAAAGACATAGCTGTCAAGTCACAAAAAGACATAGATACATCTCAATGTATATAACTGCTAAGTGAAAGATAGCAGTGTGAAAAGGCCACATACTGTATGATTCCAATTATGTGATATCTGTAAAAGGTAAAACCATAGCAACAATAGAAGTATCAGTAGTTGCCATGGATTTAGGAGTAGGGAGGGAGGATTGAATTGGTAAAACAGTATTTCTTAGGGCAGTAAAGCTGTTCTTTATGATTCTATAATTGTGGCTATATGACACTGAATTTGCAAAAACTGTAGAACTTTACAAAGATTATGGCAAACAATCTGAAGTATATGAAACAATTTCACTAAAGGGGTGGAAGAGAAAGAGGATTATGTAAGATTAAAGATGGAGGAAGATATTATCTATAAGCAGTGTACTCTAGTCTTTTCCCACAGGGGTACAAATTCTGATACTGCTGTATATATAATACATATTAGAATTGAACAGTTAAGTAAATGAATGGCAAATGGTTGGAGCCAGTTTACAGATAAGCAAGGAGGAAGAGGTTAGAATGATTCATGTGGTAATGGATTAGAGTTGGAGGCATCAATATGAACTCATTTTTAGCTTGATATGGATACAGATGGTTGCATACAGAAATAGATACGTGTATATCTCGGGTTATTACACTGACATATTTCCTTGCTCTGTCATCTAAGATGGCCTAGAAAGAACAGCACCCCAATAGCAATGTGCAAACATAGCATTCATATCTTGGTTTCTAATACCATTCTCCAATAAAGGGAACCAGAGTTCCTTGGAGAAATGGCTAATTCTAAGACTGAGACAGGAAATACACAAAATGAGTCTGGAGTAGCTTGTAGCACTGGAAAGTGTAGAGAAGTATTCAAAACACACACAGACACATACACAGAGTAATGGGGGCTATATCAAAGGCACACAGGAGCCAACTGAAAGAGCTCTCAGTGGCCAAAGCTAAAACAGTTTGAACAACAAAATAAATGGAATTGGATTATAACCCAGGTATAAGATAAATATCCTTGAGTCTACATGATAAAATTAAATGATTGAATAAATAAATGGAAGAAAGAAACAAATCTCCCATGCAGAATTCCAAATTAATTACATAAATATTCTGCTCTCAAGGATGGAGAGTGTGTGTGGGCTATGCGTAGTGACTCCTTTCAAAAAGTACAATTTGGAAGGTAGGAGATTATGGAACTTTATAGTGGAGAAACCTGGTAAACACTGACTAAACCAGCTGATCAAATTTAACATCAGCAGTAATAAGTCATGTTGGTGGTGTGTAGCTTTGATGTGCTGTGATAAAAATGGTAATTTTCCCCTATGATCTTCCAAAAATCCATAACCACAGTATACTCATGAGAAAAATGACAGATCCTAGATCCCAGTTTAGGGGCATTCTGCAACATACCAGACCAGTACTCCTCAAAACTGTCAAGGTCATTAAAACAAGGAAAGTCTGAGAAAGCTGTCCAAGCCAAGAGGAACTTAAAGAGACATGGAAGGGCCAGCGCAGTGGCTCACACCTGTAATCCCAGCGCTTTGGGAGGCTGAGTTGGGCAGATCACTTGAGGCCGGGAGTTGGAGACCAGCCTGGCCAACACAGTGAAATCCCGTCCTACTAAAAATACACAAAATTAGCTGGGCATGGTGGCGCATGCCTATAATCCCAGCTACTCGGGAGGCTGAGGCATGAGAATTTCTTGAACCTGGTAGGTGGAGGTTGCAGTGAGCCGAGATTATGCCACTGTACTCCAACCTGGGCGACAGAGTGAGACTTTGTCTCAACTTTAAAAAAAAAAAAAAAGGGAGAGACATGGAGGGAGAGAGGGAGGCCAAGGTGGGTGGAGGCCAGGAGTTTTGAGGCCAGTCTGGGCGATGTAGTGGGACCTCCATCTCTACAAAACAATACAAAATTAGCTGGGTGTGGTGGCATGTGCCTACAGTCCCAGCTACTCAGGAGTCTGAGGTGGGGGATCACTTGAACCTGGGAGGCAGAGGTTGCAGTGAGCCCAGATGCTGCCACTGCCCTCCAGCCTGAGTGACAGAGCAAGACTCTGTCTCTGAAGACTAACTGTAATACGGTATCCTGAATGGGATCCTGGAACTGAGAAAGAACATTAGTTGAAAACTAAGGATATCTGATTAACATATGGATTTTAATTGTTAATTATGAATATGTTTATATTGGCTCATTAATTTTAACAAATGTACCATACCAATGTAAGATGTTAATAATAGGGGAAACTGTTAGCCGGGCGTGGTTGCTTGCTCCTGTAGTCCCAGCTACTCAGGAGGCTGAGGCAGAAGAATCACTTGAACCCGGGAGGTGGAGGTTGCAGTGAGCCAAGATGGTGCCACTGCAGTCCAGCCTGGGTGACAGAGGGAGACTCCATCTCAAAAATAATAGTAGTAATAATAAGAGGGGAAACTGAATACAGGATAATGAGAATTCTGTGTACTATCTTTGTCACTTTTCTGTAAATCTAAAACTGTTCTACAAAATAAAGTTTACTAGGCAAAATGGGCAAAAGATCTGAATAGACATTCCTCCAGAGAAGATATACAAGTGGATAATAAGCATATGAAAGGATGGTCAACATCATTAGCTATCAGGGAAATACAAATCAAAACCGCAATGAAGTCGGAGGAAGATAGATGGGAAGAAGAGATAATTATCAAAGAATACCAAGCTTCAGTTAGACCAGATGAATACCTTTAGTGATCTGTTGCACAGAATAGTGACTGTAAATAGGAATACATTGTATGTTTCAAAATTGCTAAAAGAGTAGATTTTATTTAAAATCTACAAAAAAAATGTGAGGTGATGAATTTGTTAATTAACCTGCTTCAGTCATCTCATGTTGTAAACGTATCAATTAAAACGTCACGTTGTACCCCATAAATATATGCAATTATTATTAATTTAAAATAAAATTTAGAAAAACCACAATGAATTACTACTTTCCACCCAACAGGATAGCTATAATAAAAAAGATAATAATAAGTAGAAGAATTATCTTTCTACATTAAATGTAGAAGAATTGGAACCCGTATACACTCCTGGTAGGCATATAAAATGCTACTCTGCTTTTGGAAAATAGTTTGGCAGTTTTTCAAAAGGTTAAATACAGATTCCTAGGTATATACCAAAGAGAAACAAAAACTTTTGTCCACAAAAACTTGTACACAGATGTTCATAGCAGCATTATTCATAGTAGTCAAAAATAGAAACAACTCATATGTCTGTCAATTGATGATTGTATAAATAAAGTGTGGTATATTTATACAATGGAATGTTATTCAGTGATGAAAATGAAGTACTGATACAACCTGGAAGACCTTTGAAAACATTGTTAAGTGAAAGAAGCAAGTCAGAAAAGACTATATATTGTGTTGATTTTGCTTGTATGAAATGTCCAGAATAGGCAAATCCATAGAAAATAGATTATCTTTCCAAAGGTTGGTGGATGGTTGGGAAAAAATAAGGGGTAATTGTTAAAAGGGTACTGTGTTTCTTTTTGGGCTAATGAAAAGGTTCTAAAGTTCATTGTGGTTATGTTTGCACAACTGTGAATATACTGAAAACCATGGAATTGTATATACTTTAAACCAATCAGTTGTATGGTATGTGGATTATATCTTAATTAGGCTGTTAGAGAAACAAAACAAAGGAATGCAAAGATACGTGTTAATAGGAAAGCTCTTTTGAAAGAATTCAGTAAATTTAGTGGGTGTTTTGATGTTGCCAGTGTTAGCATTATGAGTCCATAAACTATACTAAATAAAACATTTAATTAATGAATCGAGCACTCATACAGATCTTTTCTTTTGGCCTCCAGGTCCCTGAGCAGCAACCTATTACTTTGTGTAGTGGGGTTGAAGACACAAAGCATTATGAGGAAGCTAAGAAATGTGTAGAAGAATTAGCATTGTACTTAAAACCGCTCAGCAGTGCTAGAGGTAAGTTTGTTTTTGTTTCTTACTTAGAGTAAAATTGCTTTTTTAAATACTCAGTACATAATCTATATAAGTCCTGAGGAATTCCCAAAAAACCTACTAGAGGTAAATTTGATGCAATTATCCGTACTAAGTAAATGTCTACTAAAGAAACTTGTTACCATAAAAAGTGTGAGCTATTAAGTGAATATTAATGAAATTTACCGATTGTAAACGAAACTCATTTTGTGCTAAATATCATTACACAAACCACAGCAAATAAAATAGTGAATTTTGAGTTTATGTGATGATGGAAACATTATTTGAATGATCATAAAAGCAAATGTAACTACTTACCTCAGAAGTGCTTTCCATCATTTGACAACTCTGAATGGTTTGCCTTCTATCCAGTTTTATATGCTATGCTATAGGCGGTATAATAAATATGGAAGTTACCATTACTGCACAGAAAGGGCTTGCAAATATTTAATTAGGAAAGTAAAATTAACCACTATGAAATAATATACCAGAACTCTTAGGACCTCAAGATTTAGATTTTAAACTAATTATCAATGTTGTCTAGTCCTTTTTTCTTTCTTCCTCTATGATTAAAATGAGTAATGGTATATTTAATGTCATAATGAATGTTAAATGCACATGAGATAACTCATGTATACATTTGTATACTTTAAAAATATATACATAAGTAAGCTTTACGTGTGTGGTTTTATTTGTTGTTTATTTTAAATACTGTAGTCTCTTCACTTACTCACAAGTTAACCCAACAGAAGAATTGCTCCTGGACTTTAAAATTGCATTTTGAACCTAGGAATAACTTCTTTCCTCTTTAAAGGAGTGGGTCTGAACAGCACTACTCAGAGTGTTCTGAGTCGCCCAATGCAGAGGAAGCTTGTGACTCTAGTCCACTGTCAACTAGTAGAAGAAGAAGGCAGGATTCGTGCCATGAGGGCAGCTCGATCTTTAGGTGAACGAACAGTTACAGAGCTCATTCTCCAGCACCAGAATCCTCAGCAACTTTCTTCCAATCTTTGGGCAGCAGTAAGGGCTAGAGGATGCCAGTTCCTTGGACCAGGTACATAATTAAGTTTTGGTATTTATTCTGCTGGTAGTTCTGAAATTATGATGTAGGAATTATAAGTGATGTACAAAGCCTAGTTCTTTGCAGTATTTTATTGTTACCAAGTAATGTCTTGTTTGATGTTCATGGCTTGGGCAATTCCACATAACTTAGTGGACTTACTAAGTGAACTTAAAACTTTTCTCTTAATGCCAAAAGTTGTTTCTTTTTTTAAGTTTTTAAATTTTTCCTTTTTTTCACACCTGTCGCAGGAAGTTCATTCATTTTGATAGAAGTTTTTCTTAAATATATTAATCACTTAATCCGTTTTCTTTATAAAATATATAGAAAATGTAGTACAAAATTGCCCACAAAAATGGTGTAAAAGTGTGTTGATGGTTAATCTTATTGTATTGCCAGTTAATTGAGTGCACAGCTGCAGAAATGATTAAATATTCCCCTTCTAATAAATGGATTTATCTTATCTATGTACTTGATAAATTTTGGTTTTGCCCAACTTTCCCTAGCAATGCAGGAGGAAGCTTTAAAGCTGGTTCTGTTGGCCTTAGAAGATGGTTCTGCTTTGTCAAGAAAAGTATTGGTTCTCTTTGTGGTGCAAAGGTTGGAGCCACGGTTTCCTCAAGCCTCTAAAACTAGCATTGGGCATGTTGTTCAGCTCCTTTATAGAGCCTCCTGTTTCAAGGTATGAACCTACATTAAAGCTCAGCTTGAAAGGAAGCATTGTTATTTCCCCAAACTTAAGTAGTAAAACTTTGAGTTTAATAAAGTTGCCTGTGTCTTTTCAGAAAATTTCAGCAATTTTTCTGTATTCTTTTAAAGAATGTAGATGGTGTCTTATTATAGTTAAATCCTATTATATTGAATTTTTGTATGTTCGATATTGAACAACATAGATCAAATCAAGGTTTATAGATTTTTGTATTCGAAGAGACTAAGAAACTTTGTCAATTTCTTACCAAGACTGTGCAGAATTGGTTTGAAGACAGAGTTATTGAAGCACAAATAAATTTTATTTATTTATTTTTATTTTTTTGAGACAAAGTCTTGCTGTTGCCCAGGCTGGAGTGTAGTGCACGATCTCTGCTTACTGCAGCCTCCACCTCCTGGGTTCAAGCGATTCTCCTGTCTCAGCCTCCCGAGTAGCTGGGATTACAGGTGCCCATCACCATGCCCGGCTAATTTTTGTATTTTTAGTAGAGACGGAGTTTCACCATGTTGGCCAGGCTGGTCTCGAACTCCTGACCTCAGGTGATCTGCACGCCTCAGCCTCCCAAAATGCTGGGATTACAAGCGTGAGCCAGCGTGCCCAGCCAAATAAATTTTATTCAGAGATTTTCTCCTAGTATAATTCCACATATACAATGAAGTTCCATTTGCCATTTCAGTTTATATGGTAATGCTGGACATAGTCTCTTATCCCAAATTGAATAAGCACTGCCTCAAACATTGCTGCTCACCATGTATCATTTATTGTTCTTCCAGTATTATTTTTCTGACTTTTTTTTTGAGATGCAGTCTTGCTGTCACCCAGTCTGCAGGGCAGTGGTGCAGTCTTGGCTAACTGCATCCTCTGCCTTCTGGGTAAAGCAGTTCTCCTGCTTCCAGCTTTCTAAGTAGCTGGGATTACAGGTGCCTGCCACCATACCTGGCTAAATTTTTTTTTTTAACTTTTAGTAAAGACAGGGTTTCACCATGTTGGCCAGGCTGGTCTTGAACTCCTGACCTCAGATGATCTGCCCACCTCGGTCTCCCAAAGTGCTGGGATTACAGGCATGACCCACCATACGCAGCCTATTTTCCTGACTTTTAAAAATCAAACTGTCTTGATTCTGACACAGCTTATAACCAGTACTTGAAAACCGTGTCTAAAAAAATTGTTAATTCATTCATGCTAGCTGTAAGGAAATCCATTCTCAGATCACCACATTCTTGTCATCTGACACTCATAAACTAAAAAAATGCCACATTAGCTATCCTACTAAATTCTGTTCTCTCATCCTTTGAGAAGGAGGAAATGGCTTACAAAATTAGCAGGAGAGCATATAGATTTCATTTAAACAAAATTTTTAAAGCTCTAGCTAAATGTTGGTCTTATTCTGTGTCTTTGTGGAGTCAGACTATATGTTGAAAATGGGCCTCTATTTTCTATAGGTACCTCTGAAGCTGTAAGAACCTCTAGCTAAAATTACTTTAACTGGTCCAGATTGTCTCTGAATAACTCACTCTTGTTGTAGCGGTTAGAGTAACATGATTTTACAGTGTAGTTCAGAATACATTCTGGAACGTCTGTCTGCTTCCATTGTTAATTGTTATCCATTAACAGCACCAGACAGATACAATATAGGAAGCTTTGGAAAGAAAACATTCAACCTTCCCCTGTAAAGAAGAATATGTGACTCAAGAAAACCCAGAATACCCATGAAGTGAACCTCTCTGAACTCTAAAGCATTAACAGGAATATGGCCAGGCGCAGTAGCTCACACCTGTATTTCCAGTTTGGGAGGCTGAGGTGGGCAGATCATTTGAGTTCGAGACCAACCTGGCCAACTTAGTGAAAAAACCTGTGTCTACTAAAAATAAAAAATAAAAAAAAATTAGCCAGTTGTGGTGGCACACACCTGTAATCCCAGCTACTGGGGAGGGTGAGGCAGGAGAATTGCTTGAACCCGGGAGACAGAGGTTACAGTGAGCCAAGATCGTGCCACTGCACTCTAGCCTGAGTGACAGAGCAAGACTCCACCTAAAAAAAAAAAATAGGAATAAAGAAAATTAGAAATTTGTAAAAATCTGCTTTTTCACTCAGGTCATGATTATTTTCCTTGCAGGAATATGTATCCATACAGCTATATTCTGGCTGTGTCCTTTTAGTGTCTCCTGTATTTCCATTGGAAAAGCCTTTTGAGCTGCAAGATAATTTGTTCTTAGTAGAATAAAGTTCTGAGACTTAGACATTTCATCTCTTGGAAATCCTTGATTGTTTTTAGTTAAAGATTGAGTGGTGAGAGCCAAGTTCAAGGAACCATTGTTACATATAGAAAGCATACTTTACATTTTAATGAGGTTCAGCATATATTGAGGGAGTGCTAAACATATGCATTTGGTCTTTTGACTTGCCTTTTAATAATGGCACAATATATTCAGTTTTTGTGACTATAGTTCTTGATTTTTTCTTCTTCTTCTTTTTTTTTTTGAGACGGAGTCTTGCTCTGTTGCCCGGACTGGAGTGCAGTGGCCGGATCTCAGCTCACTGCAAGCTCCGCCTTCCGGGTTTACGCCATTCTCCTGCCTCAGCCTCCGGAGTAGCTGGGACTACAGGCGCCCGCCACCTCGCCCGGCTAGTTTTTTTGTATTTTTAGTAGAGACGGGGTTTCACCGTGTTAGCCAGGATGGTCTCGATCTCCTGACCTCGTGATCCGCCCGTCTCGGCCTCCCAAAGTGCTGGGATGACAGGCTTGAGCCACCACGCCCGGCCAGTTCTTGATTTTTATCAATTTGGTCTTATATAGATGTTTCTAACGAAAAGTAAGTTAGACTTTCTTCCTTGTAATAAGAATAGAATACATTTATTTATTTACTTGTTTTTTGAGTGATAGAGTCTTGTCGTGTTGCCCAGGCTGGCCTTCAACTCTTGGGCTTAAGTAATCCTTCCGCTCAGCCTCAGTAGCTGGACTACAGGCACATGCCACCACTCACATTAATTTTATATCAGTGTGACTTAGAAGTCCTGATTACAATATTTTGTAGTTTCTTTGGTGAGAGGGAAAAAAACGGGAATTACATACAAGAAGAATATGAGTCCTTATGGCAATAAAAGGTTAACAAGGCAAAATGTGTTCTGAAATATATTAGGGTAGAGGTTATCTTAAGCTAGACTTAATTATTTTGCTTTGATTTGTTAAGCATTTGGCCTAAATCCAACTTGACTCAGAATGTAAGTTATTGGGGTGATACCAGTACACCTACCTCAACAAGAGAAGTCAATGACTTAATCCAGTGCTATAATGGTTAATAATATAATTTAATATATTGGCTGGCACATGCCAGGTGCTCAAAACGTGGTAGCTATTTTTATTACTAAATGATATTATTTAATCATAATCATTATGATTATTCTAGTCTAGCATCTCACACTTTACACTTTCTGGTAGTAGCCCATCCCACAAAACTCCATGGAGAATTAAGCCAAGTACAAATTAAATCATTTTTAGAATTAAACCAGCATCTGAAGCTCTGCAGTCATCAATCCCAGCTAGCTCATTGTCAGGCAAGCCCAAGAGTCATAATCCACATTTATGGAGAAGAAACATTGTTTTTCAGAATATGTAATCGTATTAGTGTTTTTTTCTTTTCAAAAATGCATATACACACATACACACCTTAAACTGCATGTGTATGTTGAAGTCTGTCAAATCATTGGATTTCATTCCAGCACATACAGATTGACTATACAAAAATCCAAAATCCAAAACTTTTTGAACACCAGCATGATGCTCACATGCTCATTGGAGCGTTTCGGATTTTCAGAGTAAGGATACTCAAGTGGTTTAATGCAGATATTCCAAAATTTGAAAAAATCTGAAATCTGATAACACTTCTGGCCCAGGCATTTTGGATAAGAGATTTTCAGCCTGTATTTATTCTTTCTGAAAGACCTATCGAGAAAATGTTGGCCTAAATCCAGCTTGACTCAGAATGGGATGTTAACAATATACCTACCTCAACAAGTTGAGGAGAAAATATTTTGCAGGCAAATGGTATATTCATTTAATCTTGTTGTTGCTGCTAAAATTGTTACGTTAAAAATTATGTGTTCCTATAAAGCATAAACTAATTTTTTTGACTTCATTATGAGATTATTTGTGTCTTATTAGGTCACCAAACGTGATGAAGACTCTTCTTTGATGCAGCTGAAAGAAGAATTTAGAACCTATGAAGCTCTGCGGCGAGAACATGACTCCCAGATAGTGCAGATTGCTATGGAAGCAGGCTTACGAATTGCACCAGACCAATGGTCCTCTTTACTTTATGGAGACCAGTCTCACAAATCTCATATGCAGTCCATTATTGACAAGGTAGAACCTTTTTTGTTCCTTACTTCTTAGACTAATCTTGGCCTTTTGGTAATTCATTTAACAAATGTATATTAAAGTGAATACTGTATAGCTTTTGTAAATTCTAGTTATAGCCAGTGTCATGTTATAACCAATCACATTATAATACCACTTTGTTCATATAAAGAGATGATTAGTTTATATTTTTAATTTTATTTATTTTGTATTTTATTTTATTTTTACTAGAATCACAGAGATGATTACCCACTCTAGAGACCACTCTACATTTAATTTAGAGAAATAGAGTCAAATAGTAAGAGTAACCTAAAAAAAAATAATGAACATTTACTAAAATCTTAGTATGTATCTAGTGGTTTTAAATAATTCATTTAATCCTCTCAACAGCCCTGTATTATCCATTTTAGATAAAGACAAAGGGAAGTTAATATGTTTTTCCAGCATCTCATAGATAGTAAATGACAGAAGTAGATTTGAACTTGGGCATTCTCACTGTAGAATACACTAACCTTTTACCAAGCTATTCCCCCCCGCCTTTTTTTTTCTATTTCTAAAGATAGAATCCCTTGAATGGGTAATACAGTGAGAATTGGGAAATATGTGTTTTAAACGCCTGGTGTAGGGTGGGCACAGTGGCTTATGCCTGTAATCTCAGCACTTTGAGAGGCCAAGGTAGGAGGATTGCTTGAGGCCAGAAGTTTGGGCACAACCTGGGAAACATTGGGACACTCATTGCTACCAAAAAAAAAAAAACCATAGCCAGGTGTGGTGGTAGGCACCTGTAGTCCCACCTAGTTGGGAGGCTGTGGTGGGAGAATCCTCGAGCTCAGGAGTTTGAGGGTGCAGTGAGCTATGTGAGACCCTGTCTCTTTAGGGGGGAGAAAAGGTGGTACATAATTTTTAGTTACAATGTAGGTTGTTTGCTCTGCCCTGTAAGTCTTCCCTGGATACCTTTAACCAGACTTTACCTGCAACTCTTAGGTTTGGACAGGAGCTTATATCTGAAGTTTTGCAACTGATTTATAATTTACAGAAATGCTTAGTAATGATCTATTAAAGGAGTACCTTTCTACCCCTGAAGAGAAACTTGGTTTGCTTTTTTCTTTTTTTTTTTTTGAGACGGAGTCTTGCTCTGTCACCCAGACTGGAGTGCAATGGCACTACCTCAGCTCATTGCAATCTCTGTCTCCCAGGTTCAAGCGATTCTCCTGCCTCAGCTTCCCAGGTAGCTGGGATTACAGGCACGTGCTACCACACCCAGCGGATTTTTTGTGTCTTTAGTGAAGATGGGGTTTCACCATGTTGGCCAGGCTGATCTCGAACTCCTGACCTCGTGATCTGCCCACCACAGCCTCCCAAAGTGCTAGGATTACAGGCGTGAGCCACTGTGCCTGGCCTGGCTTGCCTTTTATAAAGATTCTACAAGGTGGTTAATCTTCCTGTCTGAACTGAACTGTGTAACTAGGTGTATATCCTACAATAATTTTCTCACATCACCCGCAGTGCTTTAAATTTAATATCCAGAGACCTTTGTACAACAAACTGGTAAACTTTGCGGTGTATGTGATATTTCATAGAGCAACAGAACTTTCTGTAATCATGAAAATGTTCTGTGTATGCACTGTCCAATATGGTGATCACTAGTCACACATGGCTATTAAGCACTTGAAATGTGACTTTTGCAACTGATGAACTGAAATTTTTATTTTATTTAATTAACTTAAATTTAAATAACCACATATTGCTAAGGTTACCATATTGGATAATACAAAAGAGAATTTATTAAAAGTGATGAGAAAAGCACTAATTCTAGTAAATTAATGGAGAGAGAAACAGGAATTAACAATTCACAAAGATGACTCATCAATATATCTAACTGATGGGAGGCTGAATTGAGAGAGGTCTCACATTTGAAGAATGTGACAGCAGAGGCAATACAGTACACAGTGTGCCAAGCTCTGGATGCAGAGAAGTAAAGAATTTATTTAGGTAGCAAGTAATCTAATCTGCCCAAAGTGTAGGGTGTATGGGAAGATAAAAATTAAATTTAATAAATTGTAAAAATGATTGTAATAGGCCAGGCGCGGTGGCTCAAGCCTGTAATCCCAGCACTTTGGGAGGCCGAGACGGGCGGATCACGAGGTCAGGAGATCGAGACCATCCTGGCTAACACGGTGAAACCCCGTCTCTACTAAAAAAATACAAAAAATTAGCCGGGCGAGATGGCGGGCGCCTGTAGTCCCAGCTACTCGGGAGGCGGAGCTTGCAGTGAGCTGAGATCCGGCCACTGCACTCCAGCCTGGGCGACAGAGCCAGACTCCGTCTCAAAAAAAAAAAAAAAAAAAAAAAAAAATGATTGTAATATAAATAATCTTTATATTTATAAGATTATCCGACCTTTGGGAAAGTTAACATTTATCTTTTTTAAGTTGCAGACCCCAGCCTCTTTTGCACAGAGTGTTCAGGAACTAACAATTGCTCTCCAGCGGACTGGAGACCCAGCAAACTTGAACCGACTAAGACCCCATTTGGAGCTGTTAGCAAACATTGACCCTAGTCCAGGTAAACCCATGGGAAATTAATGGACCGTCTTATATGTGCCTTTCGTGCTGCTCAATGATTCTTTCATTATCTTTTGTTCTTCCTCTAGGGTTTCCCAAAGTAGTTACTCCAGATCTTTTTTTACAGTATTTTAAGTTTCCATTTTAAATATTTTCCCTCTTTATCTCAGGTTAGTTCACTTTAATATTTATTTAATACTTTTTACACTGTTGCTCATTTCATCAGGAAAATAGATCTCTCTGGGCTTCTTTATGTTTCTTCTTTCTCCCATCACAAAATTGTGTTGTATTTTACCATTCTTACCTCTTCCAAATCTCATTTTTCTCATTTTTTTCTGTATTATGTATCCTTAGTTGCATTTCCTTGATCCTGTTTTTGCCCTCTCCATGATATCTTGTTCCTTCAAGTATCCTCTCTTGTATATCTTTACTTAGGCTTTTTCTGCTCCTTCTTCTTAAGCTGAAAATGTATCCAACCTTCATTTTTTACCTTATACTTACATCTAAGATATTTTAACTTCTCTGTGTTTATTCCTACTACTGATCTGAAGCTCTCTTAATATTCGCTAGTAGGTTCCCAGTCTCTGATTCCAAAAACTTTGTCTTAGTCTTTAAATCACTCCCATTTGTTTTCAGCATTTGGATAATGTTGTTGAGCACTTTTTTGATATCTTTCTGTGATCTCATAGTTCTCTTCTGACCTGAGTGCTACTCCTGTCATATTTGTACCATGCTTTCCCCTCCTGCCCACTAAAGAGTAGGCAGGTTATGCTCTTGGGATTTTGTTTTCTCTACATGCTCTGATGGTGGTTATTCATTCTTAGCATCAGGTATTACTTTCGTGTAGAATACAGACTCCCAAGTATCTGTCACTATTATCTCTGCATCCATTCCAGATACATCTCCCAGTGCTTGCTGAGATTCTCCATCATCTCCTCTGAGTGCTTCAAAGCAAGCTCATCATTACTTGATACTTGCTCTTCCTCTAATGTTTCCTCTTTCTGATAATGACCTCATTCTCTGAGGTATGTAAGTTTAAAACCTTAATGTTTTGTCTTGCCTCATCTTTTCCTTTCACTCGTTCTACATACCATTTCATACAATAGGATTTATCTGTTCTTTCACAGTGTCCCTATATCCCCTGCTTATGATTACTTCCTTTGAGAGCCTCCTTTTCCCTGAGACTGAATGTCTTACAAGTTCCTCTACTACGAGTTCCTCCAATCCAGTCTACTTACTGCTATAAAAGAAATCACATCCCTGATCTTGCTTCCACACTCATAAATTTTCATTGTTTGTAGAATTGCTCGTGGAATAAGGTTTGACACTCATGACTATGGCATTCAGAGCCCTCTTAGTTTTTTATCAGCCTGCTTTTATAGATTTGCTCCCAAAATTGCTTAGTAAACCAGATCAGTGTTACTAGAATATATCGTGATTTTTTCCCCCCACTGCTGTGCTTTGATCATCCTGAGCAGTCAAAAGAGAACTTCCACAAGTTCCTAATCCATTTTTGACCCTGTCTCTCATCTACCTACCTCTTCATTTCTTGTTTTGGCACTCTCTTGAACTCAACTCCAGTCAGACATATATCTCCACTGCTCTATCCAAACTTATTTTGTCAAGGTCGTAAACTACTTCCATGTAGCTAATTCCAAAGGTTAGCTCTCAGTTCTTACTCTACTTGATTTAACAACATTTAACATTTTATTTATTTATTTATTTATTTATTTTTGGAGACACAGTTTCACTCTGTCCCCCAGGCTGGAGTGCAATGGCAAGATCTCGCTTCACTGCAACCTCTGCCTCCCAGGTTCAAGCAATTCTTGTCCCGTGTAGCTAGGATTACAGGCATGCACCACCACATCCAGCTAATTTGTTATCATTATTTATTTTTATTTGTAGTATCTTTAATAGAAACAGGGTTTCACCGTGTTGGCCAGGCTATTCTCAAACTCCTGACCTCAGGTGACCCGCCTGCCTCGGCCTCCCAAAGTGCTAGGATTACAGGCATGAGCCACCATGCCTGGCCATTGTTCTGTACTCTCTCTTCCTTGAAATGCTTTTTTCTTGGCTTCTAGGCTACTAATTCTCTTCTTACTTTATTGGACTCTCCTCAGCATCCTCTGCTTTCTCATCTCCATATCCTGTACTCTTTGGAGTGTTCTCCGTTTAATCCTATACCTGTTTCCTAGATAATCTTATCTATCTCATAGCTTCAAATATAATTTATATAACTCATAAATTTACTGTATTTTTATCAGTTTTGAGGTTCATAATTATTTCAGATCTTAGCGTTTCTGAAATTGGAATGCATTTGTGTGAAAACGTATTATAATTAACAATCTTTTTTCTTCTTTGGTGGCACGTAAAGTAATATGCATTACAATTGATAGTCTTTTAGAGTTTGAAATATATATCCAGCCCATGCCTTTTTCCTGAACTTGTATATAAAACTGCTTTCTCGGCCAGGTGCAGTGGCTCACGCCTGTAATCCCAGCACTTTGGGAGGCTGAGATGGGCAGATCACAAGGTCAAGAGATTGAGACCATCCTGGCCAACATGGTGAAACCCCATCTCTACTAAAAATACAAAAACTAGCTGGGCATGGTGGCGGCCCCCTGTAGTCCCAGCTGCTTGGGAGGCTGAGACAGGAGAATTGCTTGAACCCAGAAGGTGGAGGTTGCAGTGAGCCGAGATCATGCCACTGCACTCTAGCCTGATGACAGAGCAAGACTCCGTCAAAAAAAAAAAAAAAAAAAATGCTTTCTCAGCATCCATCATCTTATATCTGATAAGCATTTCAAACTGAATCTATCTAAAAATGAGCTCTTCCCTGCCATCCTGTTTGTGGCAACTCTATCCTTCCAGTTGCTTAGTCCAAAAATCTCAACTCTTCTTTCTCTCATAATGTATATCTGATCCGTTAGCAAATTCTGTAAGCCCTACCTTTAAAATCCATCCAGAATCCATCTACCTTCACTGCTACCATCACCATCTCTCAGGGGATTATGGAATAGCCTCCTGTTGTCTAACTGATTTTAGCAAAAGAGCCAGAGTGACCCTGTCACCCTCTGCTCATAAATTCTCCTGTGGCTTTCTGTCACTCAGAGTAAAAGCCAAAATCTTTCCCATGATCTATAGGGCCTCATGTGGTCTGGTCTTCCATTACCTCTCTCAAACCTCGTTTCCTACCCTTTTTTTCACTTAATTTCCTCTTCTCTGGTTCTGTCTCCATGCAACATGCAGGGCACACTTCTCACATTAAGGACTTTGCACTTATTCTTCCCTCTAACTTGGATGTTTTTACCCTAATATCTCCAGTAGGCACACTTAAGCCCTTCTTTCGGGTCTTTAATCAAATGTAACCTTCTCAAGGAGGACTTTTCTGGCCTCTGTCTAAATTTTTTTTTTTTCTTTTGAGACAGAGTCTCCCTCTATTGACCAGGCTGGAGTGCAGTGGTGCGATCTCAGCTCACTGCAACTTCCGCCTCCCAGGTTGAAGTGATTCTCCTGCCTCAGCTTCCCGAGTAGCTGGAACTACAGGCATGTGCCACCATGCCCAGCTAATTTTTTTTGTATTTTTAGTAGAGTGCAGTGGCTCACGCCTGTAATCGTAAGCACTTTGGGAGGCCAAGACGAGTGGATTGCCTCTGTCTAAATTTTACACATTGGCCCCACTTTTCTTAGTTCTATTTTTTTCAATTCAACATTATCTAAATACTACTGTATATTTTGCTTATTTGTCTTGATTATTATCTGGCTCTTCTCCTTGAATATAATGGGGATTTTTTTTTTTTTTTTTTTTTTTTGAGACAGAGTCTCGCTCTATTGCCCAGGCTGGAGTGCTGGAGTGCAGTGGCGCGATCTCGGCTCACTGCAAGCTCCGCCTCCCGGGTTTACGCCATTCTCCTGCCTCAGCCTCCCGAGTAGCTGGGACTACAGGCGCCCGCCACCTCGCCCAGCTAGTTTTTTGTATTTTTTTTTAGTAGAGACGGGGTTTCACCGTGTTAGCCAGGATGGTCTCGATCTCCTGACCTCATGATCCGCCCGTCTCGGCCTCCCAAAGTGCTGGGATTACAGGCTTGAGCCACCGCGCCCGGCCGGGGATTTTTGTTTTAATCACTATTGGTTACCCAACACTAGAGCAATAACTCAGATTTAGCAAGTGTTCCAAAAACTACTTTTTTGAATACTTGTTCTCTTTACCTTTTTTCCTTTTCAGATTCCATGTGTCCTTCAAAGCCCAGTTCAAATACCATCCCCTAGAATTCTTTCAGGATGTCTGAGCAGGAAGTTATCTCTACATCTCTCTTCTTGTTTCATTTTATGTATTTCTTTTAAAGAATATTTTATATTTAGCCTTATAGTTAATTTTTCTTTTATAAATCAAAGTGCTGGCACAGGGCAAATACCTACTAAATGAAGAAGACATGTAGCAGAGTTACTTTATATAATAGCTCTTCTATTAAAATTTTTTTTTCTTTTTTTTGAGACGGAGTTTCGCTCTGTCACCAGGATAGAGTGCAGTGGTGTCATCTCGGCTCACTGCAACCTCCACCTCCCAGGTTCAAGCAATTCTCCTGCCTCAGCCTCCCAAGTAACTGGGACTATAGGCCCATGCCACCACGCCTGGGTAATTTTTGTATTTTTAGTAGAGACGGGGTTTTCTTCACGTTGGACAGGATGGTCTCGGTCTCTTGATCTTGTGATCCTCCCACCTCGGCCTCCTAAAGTGCTGAGATTACAAGCCTGAGCCACTGTGCCCAGCTTATTAAACTTTTTAAGCATTTTGTTTACCAAAACTTGATTTATATAAAAGTTCAAAATAAACATGCAAATTGACTAACTACAGGCACTCCTCAGTTTTGTTTAGTCCACACAGTGTTGGTCTGAGCAATGGTCTAAATTTCTTAGATGCCAACATTTTAAAACTGAAAAATTTTTACTTAAAAATCTTAAGTTTCAGGTTTCCCTGGGAAACAGTGAATGTATTTGATCAGTGCCAGCCTTGCATTGTCACATAACTACAATCATCTAAAGCTGAGTTATAACCGTACTCTTAGATGAGGGACACGCTCTCCAGTTCAGCAGTCCCTGTCACTCGCTGTTGTCTCCTCAACCCTAAGAGTCTAATGACAGTTACCACTATTGTGTGGCCTATTTACCTCTTTCTTGTTCCTGTGGTTATTTCATTTTGCAACCCCAGCTTTGAAAGAATATGTCCGTTCCTTTAAAATGATGGCTAGGTGAATAAGCTATTATCTAAAAAGTTAAGGTGTGAAACTTGATTTCACTGAAATGTTGTCAACTAACTCTTTTATTAATTTGATATTAGGGAAAATATTGAGTAACATTAGAGTTTAAAACATTATTATTGGTTGTATAGATGCTCCTCCTCCTACTTGGGAACAGCTGGAAAATGGGCTGGTTGCTGTGCGTACAGTGGTACATGGGCTGGTTGATTATATCCAGAACCACAGCAAAAAAGGAGCAGATCAGCAGCAGGTAAGGAAGCTGTTTGAGTTAATGCACTGTGGATATGCCTTAAAACTATAGGTAAACCACTGTGGGTATACCTACAGATGCAAAGCCAAAAAGATGACATGAATATTTTGAGACTCTGACTATAGAAACTATAAATTACCTTGGCATGGTTAACAGTTTACTGCATTAGGCTGGTAATTTTATCGGACAATATTGACATTAAATAATCCTTATTGATCTGATATCATGCTGGGGTCAGTCTTCACATTGGATATGGCAGCATTTGATGGAGAAAATAGATTCAGTGCTGAAGTTTATTCCATTTATATAAGATTATTATTCTCTTTAGTTTGTATTACATTTTGGTTTGACAATAAGTATTACTTTTTAGTGCTAATACTGTATCTTTTCAATACTATTCAAATTTCTATAGATTTTCTTATTAAAATTAAAAATTTTTTTCATTCATAATGTCTGTTATGCCAGTGGGTCAACTTTCCGTCACAGTTTTTAGATGAAATACAATGGTAGAGTATAATAACTTCTTATAGCTAGATTTTTAAATTTTATTCCCAGTAATTTTATTTTGCTCTGAGGATTTATATTAGGTTCATTAGATCTTTTATTTTGCAGTAGTAAGCCTGTGAACTTAAAACTCTTAATTTACCGGGTTCAGGTAAACATCAATAAGTTATTCAGTATTCCTTTTTGCTTAAGAGGCAAGAAATATAAAAAGTATCCTGCTAAGTAAAATAATCTGGATATGATTTTCCTAACCTATCTAACACAGGTCAAAGCTTTTATTTATGAATAGGCATAAAAGAAAGGAGAACCTACAATTTTTAACTCTCTGTTTCATTAGACATCTTGAAGAAAATAACAAACGTAATGAGACTAACCTTTAAAGTCTGCCATATGGTGATAAAATACACTAAATTTTGTCCAGTTCAGTGTTGTGTCTCATATTTCATTAACTTTCAAATCCATACTCCTGCCTTATCCTTGAGTTGTAGATAATATGTGTCATTTGTACTTCTGAAGATATTTTAAGTCGTTGGTATATTATTCTGCGTGTCAAGAAGAATTAGTTACAGAATATTCTTTGATTATAGGGCCTTTTGTAGTTTTTGTGGTGTGTTGTAAGGAAGCATACATATAGCTGTATTGAACATTGTACAAAACAAATATTAGAAGATAATTTATATATTTGAAAGTCTTAAACTGCAGTGATTTGTTTTTTCATTGTAAAATGTGGAAATGGGTTGGGCACAGTAGCTCACGCCTGTAATCCCAAGCACTTTGGGAGGCCGAGGCAGGGGGATCACCTGAGGTGAGGAGTTCGAGACCAGCCTGGCCAACATGGTGAAACCCTGTCTCTACTGAAAATACAAAAATTAGCCAGGTGCGGTGTTGGACGCCTATAATCCCAGCTACTCGGGAGACTGAAGCAGGAGAATTGCTTTAGCTGGCAAGGTGGAAGTTGCAATGAGCCAAGATTGCACCACTGCACTCCAGCCTGGGCAACAGAGTAAGACTCCATCTCAAAAAAAAAAGTGGAAATGAGATCATAGTGCCCCCATGAGATTTTTCTTTTTCCATATAAAAGAAGTGTAAGAATGCCCATAAAATTTATTCAAGAATTTATGTGATGCTACTTGTTTGAGAATTAATATCAACATATCAGAAAAATTAGGACTACCTTCTTTTTGCTTTGTTTATATTTGGACTTTGAAACTTCAGACAGAATGACTTTCCAGCACTTTTGCTCTTGGTAATCTAAATAAATATGTGAATTACTTATCTAGATTATCAAAATCCAAAAATGACAACACAAAATTTATATTTTTTTGTGAAGGGTTGTTACGCATCTAATATTTTGATTTTGGTTTTAGCCTCCACAGCATAGCAAATACAAAACATACATGTGTCGAGATATGAAGCAGAGAGGAGGATGCCCTCGTGGGGCCAGCTGTACGTTTGCACACTCACAGGAGGAACTGGAAAAGTAAGTGTGGAAGTCAGGAGACTTTGGAATAAGGTATAAGTGGAATAATTTGCTGACATACAGAAATACAGAAAGAGTAATTGCTTTATCTTAAATAAATAGGACATTTTTAGAATGCAACATAGCTTGAACATTCCTATTCTGAAAATCTGAAATGCTTCAATATCCAAAAATGCGTGAAAGCCAATTTGACACCACAAGTTGAAAATTCCACACCTGACCTTGTGACGGATGGCAGTCAAAACTTCATGCACAAAATTATTTAAAATAATGTATAAAATTACTTTCAGACTATGTGTAAAAGATGTATATGAAACATAAATGAATTTTGTGTTATATATTTGGGCCTTATCCCCAAGACATCTCCTTATGTATATGCAAATATTCCAAAATCCGAGACAAATCCAGTGTTTGAAACACTTCTGGTCCCAAGCATTTCAGATAAGAGATATTCAACCTGTACATAATTTTTAAAAATGAAAACCAGTTTCTTCAGCTTTTATTGCATCATGCCTATAGATAGGAAACTATTTTATGATTAGCTAAATCTAAAAGTGGGTCATTTTCACGACAAAAAAAATTAAAATTCTAATAATTTTAATCAATTTTAACTTAACTAATTGCATATTGTATTTCCAATGGAAAAATTTGCCCTTGGCTCAGTTTAACAAGTTCTTTTAAACTTCAAGGACAAGATAATTTCAGGGATGTTAAATTTTTCAGCTCATTGAAGAAAAAAAGGAGAAGCCTCTTAATTTTTTTTATTTTATTTTATTTTATTTTTTAAAAATAGAGACAGTGTCTCCCTATGTTGCCCAGGCTGGGCTCAAAACTCCTGGTCTTAAGGGATTCTCCTGCCTTGGCCTCCCAAAGTGCTAGGATTACAGGCAGGAGCCACCACACCCATTGACTCTTAATTTGTTTATAAATCCAATGTAACACTTTTATTAAATTTGACAAAGATAACACAATTAAAGAAAACTGTAAATCTATCGCATGTATTAATATTAAAAATCTCAAAAATTTAAATATAATTAAATAATACATTACAATAGATGCCATGTCTATGGGCATAATACCCTGAATCCACCTGAGCTCATCTGATCTCGGAAGCTAAGCATGGTCAGGTCCAGTTAGTACTTGGATAGGAGACTGCCTGGGAATATTGGGTGCTGTAGGTGTTTTTTTTTTAATATAAATAATATAATTTCTTTTAAAGAAAAGAAAATAGATGCCATGACTCTGCAAAATTAGTACAACATAATTATCACAACTTAGAAAATAACATGATCATATGCAAAAAATGCCAAAGGCTTTTGAATAAAATTGAATGTCAATTAAAAATCAAAATTCCAGCCAGGCACCAGTGGCTCATGCCTGTAACCCCAGCACTTTGGGAGGCCGAGACGGGCGGATCACAAGGTCAAGAGATTGAGACCATTCTGGCCAACATTGAGAAACCCTGTCTCTACTAAAAATACAAAAATTAGCTGGGTGTGGTGGCACGCGCCTGTAGACCCAGCTACTCGGGAAGCTGAGGCAGGAGAATCTCTTGAACCCAGGAGGCGGAAGTTGCAGTGAACCGAGATTGCGCCATTGCACTCCAGCCTGAATGACAGTGCGAGACTCTGTCTCCAAAAAAAAAAAAAAAAAAAAAAAATCATACTTTCTCAGCATGGTAATAAATCATATTGTAAATCAGAAGCCAACATAATAGTATGATGCTTAATTAGTAAATTATTCAATTCACTCTCATTAAAGTCAAGGATAAGGCAAAATTTTCTGCTAGTAATTAGTAGTAAAATTTTCTGCTAGTATTATTTATCATTGTGGAAGTAGTAGCTAATGTATGTAAGAAAGAATAAAATAGCCATAAAATTATTGGGAAAAAAAGTTAAAATTCAGGATCTCTTCTACTTTAGCAATAACAAAAAAAAGATAAATACCAAATAATAGATTTGTAAAGAATAATCAGGGTGTATATAAATTGAACCAATAAATTACCTAGGAACATAAGAGGAATACTGAGTAAACATACTGTGTTCTTGGATAAGGTTTGACACTATAAAAGTTCTATTTTCCCATAGACAATAAATTCCAAGAAATCCAAATTTAAATCTCACCATGATGATGTTAAGATCCTATCAAAAATTCACTTGTAAAGAAAAAAATATGTACAAATAGCCAGGAAAATTCTGAAAAAGAAGTTTTTGACAGGAACTAGACTAATAACTATTAACCTATATTATGGACTACAGTGAATAAAAGACTGTAGTCTTTTGCATAGGAATAGATAGATTAATGAAATGCAATAGAGAATCTAGGAGGAGTCTGAGATGCATGTAGGAGCTTAGCATATGTGCTTAAGGTGGCATTTCACATCAGTGACCAAAAGAATGATGGAAAATAACTGTCACCTATTTGAAAAATAGAGCTGAATTCTTACCACAATCTTTATACTACAGTGAACTCTAGATGTGTAAGAGATTTAAATATTTAGGAAGAAAGAAACCACAGAGTAGTAAGAGGGTTTTTGTTTGTTTTTAGTTGTTTAGGAAAGAAGGAAAATATTTTTTTAATAACTGCAACCCAGCATCCATAAAGGGAAAGATTGATACATTTGATTACATAAAAATTATAAAACTAAGATATGGTACAAATACAGTTTTTTATAAAGAGCTTGGTGAGGAAATGACATACAGAGGGCTGATATGCTAACATAAAATGAGCTCTTACAAATCTGTAAGGAGGAGAGGAACCAATAGATTTATGGATCATAAACATAGTTTACAGAAGAAGTACTAATGACCAATTATTCTGTGAAACTATGTTCAATCTCACTAGTTGTTAAAGAAATGCAAATTTTTTTTTTTTTTTTTTTTTTTTTTTTTTGAGACGGAGTCTTGCTCTGCCGCCCAGGCTGGAGTGCAGTGGCCGGCTCTCAGCTCACTGCAAGCTCCGCCTCCCGGGTTCACGCCATTCTCCTGTCTCAGCCTCCCGAGTAGCTGGGACTACAGGCGCCCGCCTCGTCGCCCGGCTAGTTTTTTGTATTTTTTTTTTTAGTAGAGACGGGGTTTCACCATATTAGCCAGGATGGTCTCGATCTCCTGACCTCGTGATCCGCCCGTCTCGGCCTCCCAAAGTGCTGGGATTACAGGCTTGAGCCACCGCGCCCGGCCAAGAAATGCAAATTAAAGCAACTTAGTATTTTTGGACTACCAAGTTAACAAAGACCAGTACTACCCAGTATTTGAGGTTTTGAAAGACATTTTCCTTCATGATCAGTAGGACTTAAAATAGTTTTAGAGAGCAGTATGATATAAAAATTTATAATTTGCATGCTCTTTGACCTCATTCTGCCTTTGCTTATTTGGTTATTCACACAAGGTGTAAGTACATGTTCATAATTATCTGTTACCTTTTTTATTGTTTATTTATTTTTTTTTTTTTGAGACAGGGTCACACTGTCTTCCAGGCTGGAGTGTAGTGATGTGATCATGGCCCACTGCAGCCTCGACTTCCAGGCTCCAGTGATCCTCTCACCTCAGCCTCCCAAGAAACTGGGACCACAGGTGCATGTCACCATGCCCAGCTAATTTTTGTATTTTTGGTAGAGACAGAGTTTTCCTATGTTTCCCAGGCTGTTCCTGAACTCCTGAGCTCAAGTGATCCACCCACCTCAGCCTCCCAAAGTGCTGGGATTACAGGTGTGAGCCACTGTGCCCAGCCGAGGTTTTATTTTTGAAAATGAAAATGCATTAGCAGTTGTAAATGGGCTTGCTTTCATTGTTGAGGAACAAGGATCCTGGAGTCTGATGGCTTATATTTTTTCCTGTGGTTAGATTTCAGAATAGATGTGCTTGTTGTACCACAGCATCTGTTTAAACTTAGGCAATTATTTTGTTTTGGTTCCGTTAACCTACTTTTAAAATAACTTTAATTTTGTATTGGCAGGCATAACATCAGCATCTCTGCAGCAGTTCTAATAAAAGTCACTATCCTTAATTGCTTAAATTTTTTTTTTTTGAAACAGGGTCTTACTGTGTTGCCCAGACTAGAGTACAGTGGTGCAGTCTTGGTTCACTGCAACCTCCGCCTCATAGGCTCAAGTGATCCTCCTGCCTCAGCCTCCTGAGTAGCTGGGACCACAGGCATGCACCACCATACCCGGTTAAGTTTTTATATTTTTGGTAAAGACAGGGTTTCACCATGTTGCTCAGGCTGGTCTCAAACTCCTGAGCTCAAGTGATTCGCCCACTTCAGCCTCTCAGAGTGCTGGGATTACTGGTGTGAGCCATAGTGCCTGGCTGCTTAAATTTTTTAATGGAGTAAATGATAAATGTTTCACAGTGCATACTGGCTTTGTTTTTCTTTATTCCTAGTTTTTAACATTGGCTTATTGTATCCCAAGGCATTTGAGGGACAGCTGAAGTAAAATATTTCAGAAACTATCTTCTGAAGATTTTTCTACTAGCTTCTCCAATAAGTTTTAGAAATACAAATGTCCACAGAAATATATTATAGCAAAAATATTAATAGCATTTTTTTTTTTTTTTTTTGAGACGGAGTCTCGCTCTGCCGCCCAGGCTGGAGTGCAGTGGCCGGATCTCGGCTCACTGCAAGCTCCGCCTCCCGGGTTCACGCCATTCTCCTGCCTCAGCCTCCCGAGTAGCTGGGACTACAGGCGCCCGCCACGTCGCCCGGCTAGTTTTTTGTATTTTTAGTAGAGACGGGGTTTCACCATGTTAGCCAGGATGGTCTCGATCTCCTGACCTCGTGATCCGCCCGTCTCGGCCTCCCAAAGTGCTGGGATTACAGGCTTGAGCCACCGCGCCCGGCCAATAGCATATTTTATAATATGACAAATGTAACTCTTTTTTTTTTTTTTTTGAGACGGAATCTCACTCTTTCGCCAGGCTGGAGTTCAGTCGTACGATCTCGGCTCACTGCAACCTCTGCCTCCCAGGTTCAAGCGATTCTCCTGCCTTAGCCTCCCGAGTGGTTGGGACCACAGGCACATGCCACCACACCCAGCTAATTTTTGTATTTTTAATAGAGACGGGGCTTCACCGTGTTGGCCAGGCTGGTCTCTATCTTTTGACATCGTGATCCACCCGCCTCAGCCTCCCAAAGTGCTGGGATTACAGGCGTGAGCCACAGCACCCGGTCTATGTTACACATTTTTATGAGGAATTTTATACTTAATCTATATGTCTTTGCTGCTTGGGATTTTATGGAAAATATACACACTGATAGAGTTAATGTTTCAAGAGAGAATATTTCTAGAAAATAATGTTAAGTACATTTTAGTTCTTGGTTTTGCTTTTATATTTGCTTTTTGATATGTGCCTATGCTTTTTATATAGATTTCGTAAAATGAACAAGCGCCTGGTTCCAAGAAGACCCTTGAGTGCCTCTTTGGGTCAACTTAATGAGGTGGGCCTGCCTTCAGCAGCTATCCTTCCAGATGAAGGTGCAGTGGATCTCCCAAGCAGAAAACCTCCTGCTCTGCCAAATGGAATTGTATCAACAGGGAATACAGTAACACAGCTTATTCCACGAGGGACAGACCCCAACTATGATTCTAGTCTGAAACCAGGAAAAATAGATCATCTGAGCAGTAGTGCTCCTGGATCCCCTCCTGACCTGTACGTCATTTTTCCTAACTCTTTTTTTCAAAATTTCTTCTTCATAAAGTCGAAGGAAGAAAGAACAATTAATGTTTGGGATTTAAAAAAAAAAAAAAAAAAACTGATTTTTTTTTTTTTTGGCCTTTATTTTGTTGTTTTTTTATTCCCCATGCTAGTGTTTTTTAAGAAACTATTAGCATAGCCAGGCATGGTGGCTCATGCCTATAATCCCAGCACTTTGGGAGGCTGAGGTGGACAGATCACTTGAGGCCAGGAGTTCGAAACCAGCCTGGCCAACATGGTGAAACCCATTTCTGCTAAAAATACAAAACTTAGCCAGGCATGGTAGCACATGCCTGTAATCCCAGCTACTTTGGGAGGCTGAGGCATGAGAATCGCTTGAACCCAGGAGGCAGAGGTTGCAGTGAGCCAAAATCATACCACTGCACTCCAGCCTGGGTGACAGAGCGAGACTCTGTCTCAAAAAAAAAAAAAAAGAAAAGAAAAGAAAAGAAACAACATGGGGAAATAAGATAAAAAATTGCAAATTTTGTAGAAGGGATGACTATTAGAATAAGTGAGTTTCCCAAATTGTAGCAGTCTTTTTTACTTGTAACAATTTATACACATGAGTATTTTAAAGACCTTAAACAAATTCCATAATACTATTCCCTTAGGCTAGAATCTGTTCCTAAGAGTATTTCTGCCTTACCTGTGAATCCACATCCTATACCTCCAAGGGGGCCAACAGATCTGCCTCCAATGCCTGTCACCAAACCACTTCAGATGGTACCTCGAGGTTCTCAGTTATATCCAGCACAACAGACAGATGTTTATTATCAGGATCCGCGAGGAGCGGCTCCACCATTTGAACCAGCACCTTATCAGCAGGGTAACGATTTTTCATTTATATTGCTTGCTTTTCTTAGGAGTTACCAGAACTGCTCAGGTCAGAGTGATCATTTACACAGTAGCCTCTTTAAGATAAGTAAATGTATAAATGCACTTTTTAATACTTTGGAAAAATTGGATTTTATGATCAACTAAATACTATGAAATAAATGAAACAAAGTAATAAAAATCAAGCCGCCTTATCTACTAAAAGCAGTTGCATAATATATGTGTTCATATATAATGTTTATGGAAATAAGTCACACAAGTAGGCATTGGAAATTTGCTGAGTAAGGCAGTATATATTCTCCTGACCAAAATTTTCTTCAAGCATGAAAAAAGAATTAATATTATAGTGTGTGTAAATTAAACATCCACAGTACATTTTTCTTCCTTTCAATTATTATTATTCTGGGCCCTGTAATATATATGAAAAAATGCAGCATATATACCTTTAGAGAGTTTACAGAATAGAATAAATAATGGTAAAGAATAGAAAACTATATGCATGAGTAGTAGATGCGTGTGTGTGGTGTTTATGTATGTATTAAAAATTAAGTGATCTGCTGTGGTGGTTAATATGAGTTTGATAGAAATTGACAGAAGGACTCAAGGGAGATCATTGAGAAGAACTTGAGGAATCAAAAAGACTTAATGGAAGAAATGCCCCAAATGGAGGTATTTGGAATAGGAAAAAAAAAAAAAGTATGAATGGATTGGAAAGATGAGAGTTGAGTTAGGAGGCTGTTAATCCTGGTGTGAATATTGAGGAATTAGTGTGGTGGGAAAGGAGAAGGGATTTCAAAAATAGACAAATTTGAAAATTAGCCAGCTTTAATGATAATACCAGGTATGGAGAATGAAGGAAAGAAAATAAACTAATGTTTTACATATACAATTTATATGTAAAATAAACACTGAATGATTTTAAGTGTTGGATCTCTCTGTCAGAAGCAGTATAGTACTATAATTTTTAAAACGGGAATAGATTAAAAGTGCTCTCTTCTTTTTCCAAGTCTGTCATTTAATTTTGAATCATGTTGTCTTCTCTACATTCATGAGAATGTTTTTTAATTGATATGGCATTACTAATTCATGCAAAATATGATAAAATGTGATTTGTATCTTCCTTTTGACCATCCATTATAGGAAAAATGCAACTATTTTTGTAGCCTGGTTTCAATTTTAGATAAATTATTTTAGCTATATTAAGCAGAAAGAGATTTAGTGCAGGAGTTAGGTGCCTGCCATATTGGTGGAGGTACTAAAGAAGCAAGCAATGCTCCAGAGCTAGCTGCCAAGATAACTTGTTGCAATGAGGAAGCAGTAGAAGTAAAAACTTCTGTCCTAACTACTTAATTCCAAGATCACATCATTTGAGGCAAAAGTCTGAAAATTGAGAAACTATTGCCACAACTGGTGTCTCGAGAACTGCAGGGCCAAGCAGTAGCTACTAATCTGCACCAGCAAAATTGGCCTTTTGTGTTCCATGTCTCCCCCTAGTTATTTCAGTTTCAAATTCAAAACTCATACAAGTGATTAATTTGTGTAGCCTGACTTCAAGGATATATGGGAACTGTGGTTTTTTTGTTTTGCAATGTCTTCATTTCATTAAGACACACCAAGAAAGAGGGTCAAACAATGAGAGCCAATCTAGTATTATAGGTTATAAGTAGGGTAGTTTTTTCAATGACTTTTACAGACAATTTTTGCTTGTTATTTTTTAAAAAGCTAACCTGATTATATAAGCAGATGGAAAACTTCTAAAGAAATAAGTAGATTATCAATACTTTAGTGTTTCAGTATTTTAAAAGGTAAACTCTTATATAGAAAACTAAATTGGCTCATTATTGCCTTTGGTTCCTCTTTTGTATTGTACAGGTATGTATTATACTCCGCCACCACAATGTGTGTCCCGCTTTGTCCGACCTCCACCATCCGCTCCTGAACCTGCTCCTCCCTACTTGGATCATTATCCACCCTACCTCCAAGATCGTGTTGTAAACTCTCAGTATGGCACACAGCCACAGCAGTACCCACCTATATACCCATCTCACTATGATAGCCGTCGAGTGTACCCTGCTCAGTCTTACACAAGAGAAGAGATATTCCGAGAAAGCCCTATACCCATTGAGATTCCACCTGCAGCAGTACCATCGTATGTACCAGAATCCAGAGAAAGATACCAACAGATCGAGAGTTACTATCCAGTGGCTCCTCATCCAACTCAGATCAGACCTTCGTACCTCAGAGTATGCTGTATTTTTTTTATTACATAGACTTAATTTGACTATTGATTGCAGTGATTCCTTACTTTTTATACAATGACAATAACCCTTTGATGACTTCTTTTTTATGAGAGCTTCTTTTTTTTTTTAATCTTTTCATAATTTGGGTAGGTTTTTTTTTTTTTAACTATTAATGAGAAAAAATTCTGCCTCCTCCCCGCAATTGACCATTCTTAGTTTCTGAACTTTAGATGGTTTAATTAACAATTCTAGATCTACTTGGAAATTATGACCAAATAAAAAAAACCTAAATTTAGCTATTTGGAAGATCTTGAGAGTTTGGGGGATTTTGTTTTACTTTGTTCTATTAAGTGTTGGTGTTTTCAAATGTTAAGGGTATACAAGCTGCTTCATAACTTAAAATATACGCTGAGTATATTAAATGAATTAATCTGTTCTGAAATTCTCTTTCAATTTTAACTAATCTTTCTATTTTTAGGAACCTCCTTATAGCCGGCTTCCTCCTCCTCCCCAGCCTCATCCTAGTCTAGATGAACTACATCGCCGACGAAAGGAAATAATGGCCCAGCTAGAGGAAAGAAAGGTTATCTCTCCACCTCCTTTTGCACCTTCACCAACCTTGCCTCCTACCTTTCATCCAGAAGAAGTAAGCAAATCATTTTTAGTCTCATTTATCAGTGTTTTTGTGTGTGTGTCCAGTTAAGGTCATCTTTGCCTATTCCCAATGCGTATGAAGATTTTTTTTTCTGTTTTCTGCTAAAAGGTTTATTATCATTTAACTCTGCAATCCATCTAGAACTGATTTTTGTATGTATGTAATGTAATGTATTCGGAGTCAAGATCCGTGTTTTTTTTTTCCTGTAAGGCATTGACTCAGCACAATTTAATGAAATCGGCATGCTTTCCCTGGTGCCCTGCTTTATCATAATCAGATGACCACATACATGTTTCCTGACCCTTATCTTTTCCATCAATCTATTTCTATCATTGAACCAATGCCACATTCTCTTCGTGTAGTTCTATAATAAGTCTCAATATGTGGTGGTTATATTTTCTAGTATTGTTATTTTTCAAGAATCAGTATGTTGATTTCCACAAAACCATCTGCTCCAGTTTTGATTAGGATTACATCGGATCTCTAAGTCTGTGCTGTCCAATATGGTAGCCACTAGCCACATGTGGCTGTTGAACATGTAATATGTGGCCAGTTTAAGTTCAGATGTACTATAGTGATAAAATACACGCTGAATTCAAGAATTTTATACCAAAAATGTAAAATTCATTAAAATTTTTGATATATTAGATTACATAAAATTATTAAAATTAATTTCACCTGTTTTTGCTTTTAATGTGGCCACTAAAAATGTTTTAATTGTATGTGTGGATCACATTATATTTCTATTAGTGTTGCTTTATTTTTATTTATTTGTTTTTTTGAAACAGTCTCACTCTGTTGCCCAGGCTGGAGTGCAGTGGTGCAATTTTCATTCACTGCTGCCTCTGCCTCCCAGGTTCAAGCAATTCTCATGCCTCAGCCTCCCAAGTAGCTGGGACTGCAGGTGCACACCACCACTCCTAGCTAATTTTCGTATCTTTTTTTTTTGAGTCGGAGTCTCACTCTGTCACCCAGGCCGGAGTACAGTGGTGCAATCTCAATTCATTGCAACCTCCACCTCCTGGGTTCAAGTGATTCTCCTGCCCCAGCCTCCTGAGTAACTGAGATTACAGGCGTGCACCACCACACCTGACTATAATTTTTGTATTTTTAGTGGAGACAGGGCTTCACCATGTTGGCCTTGCTGGTCTCCAACTGCTGACCTCAGGTGATCCTCCCACCTCAGCTTTCCAAAGTGCTGGGATTACAGGCGTGAGACACCACGCCAGGCCTAGACAGTGTTGCCTTAGATCAATATGATGAGAAGTGACATTTTTCTTTTGAGACAGAGTCTTGCTTTTTCGCCAGGCTGGAGTGCAATGGTGCCATCTCAGCTCACTGCAACCACTGCCTCCTGGGTTCAAGTGATTCTTCTGCCTCAGCCTCCCAAGTAGCTGGGACTACAGGCATGAGCCACCATGCCCGGCTAGTTTTTTGTATTTTAGTAGCGCTGGGGTTTCACCATGTTGGCCAAGATGGTCTCGATCTCTTGACCTCAGGTGATCTGCCCGCCTCAGCCTCCCAAAGTGCTGGGATTACAAGCATAAGCCACCGTGCCCAGCTGAGAAGTGACATCTTTCTAATATCAAGTCTCTATGATCATATACCCCTTCATTTATTTGAATTTTCTTTATACTTCATACTTCAGTGTCTTGCACATCTTACATTGAATTTATTCCTAGATAATCAATGTTTTTTGAAACTATTTTAAATAGAATTGTTTGGAAATTTTTATTTTCTATTATTAATATAGAGAAATAGATTTTTTGTATTGACCCTTCTATTCAGCAGGCTTGCTAAATTTCTTTATTAATTATAATACTGTTAGTAGATTCTTTTGAATATTCTATGCACACAATTATGTCCTCTGAATAATCTTTTTTCCCCTTTTTAATCCTTTTGTCTTGTCTTTGTCTTATTATTTTGGACTCCAGCATAGTGCTGAATAGAAGTGATTGTAACACATATTCTTGACTCCTTTCTAATCTTTGAGTAAATAGAGCTTTTAATAATAATTTACCATTATGTTATAGGCTTTTTGGTAGAAAATCTTTATCGTATTTACGAAACTTTTCTCTAATCCTAGTTTCAGAATTGTTTTAAATAAGTAAGACATATCAAAGATTTATTTAACTCAGTAATGAGGAAACCAGCCAGAAAAGTTGGTTTAATGAATAGGAAAGACACATAAATACAGATAGTGAAAATCAGAGAAAAACAACAGTCAAATAAGATTGCTTTTAAAAAAGTTGGTTAATGTATCACAGGGCAATAACCATAATTTGGGGAGTCAACTTCTTTGTAATTATGTATGACAGTGCTACTAGTTATAGTAAGTGTTGTCTTATTATCTTAATGTCTATATGGTCTACAGTGATGTTCGTTTTTCTAGTTCTATATTGGTAATTTTTTTTGTCAGTCCTGCTAGGGATTTATCAATTTTGTTCGTCTTTTCAAAAAGCCAACTTTTTTTTTTTTTTTTTTTCTGACGGAGTCTCGCCCTGTTGCCCAGGCTGGAGTGCAGTGGTGCAGTCGTGGTTCCCTGCAACCTCTGCCTCCTGGGTTCAAGCGATTCTCCTGCCTCAGCCTCCCCTAGTAGCTGGGATTATAGGCATGTGCCACCACACGCAGCTAATTTTTTTGTATTTTTAGTAGAGATGGGGTTTTACCATGTTGGCCAGGCTGGTCTCAAACTGACCTCAAATGATCTACCCGCCTTGGCCTCCTAAAGTGCTGGGATTACAGGCGTGAGCTACTGCGCCCAGCCCAAAAATATCCAACTTTAAAGTAATCGTATTTGTTTTGTTGGTTGTACATACTGCTTTAGCTTATAGTTTATATATTTTTTTAAATAATCAAGTAAGTTTTCTCAGGATTACAGTTGATACTATGTAAGGAACTTGTCTTTCATCCTTTATGTATAGAATTACGATTCTAAACGTTACTAACTGACAAATCATGAATAATAAATGAAAATGGAGAAGTACATCACACATAGTAAATAGTATCTTGTTGGGTGTATGAAGGAAGTCTACTAAATAGAAGTTGTTCACAATATCTAGTTTTCCCATCTAAACATTTTGGATGAGTTTTCCACAAAAATGTAGGTTATTAGTAAAGTCACAACGACTTCTATTAATGTAGTTTTATTTGTAAAGTAAAAACAGCCAGGTGTGCAGCAGTTTACAACTGTAATCCCACACTTTGGGAGGCTGAGGTGGGAAGATGACTTGAGCCCAGGAGTTCAAGACCAGTCAGAGCAACATAGACCCTATTCCTACAAATTTAAAAATAAAGATTAGGCCGGGCGCGGTGGCTCAAGCCTGTAATCCCAGCACTTTGGGAGGCCGAGACGGGCGGATCACAAGGTCAGGAGATTGAGACCATCCTGGCTAATACGGTGAAGCCCCGTCTCTACTAAAAAAAAAACAAAAAACTAGCCGGGCGAGGTGGCGGGCGCCTGTAGTCCCAGCTACTCGGGAGGCTGAGGCAGGAGAATGGCGTAAACCCGGGGGGCGGAGCTTGCAGTGAGCTGAGATCTGGCCACTGCACTCCATCCTGGGCGACAGAGCGAGACTCCGTCTCAAAAAAAATAAAGATTAGCCAGGTGTGGTGGGATGCGCCTGCGGTCCCAGCTTCTTGGGAGGCTGAGGTGGGAGGATTGCTTGAACCTGGGAGGTCCATGCTGCAGTGAGCTATGATTATGCTACTGCACTCCAGCCTGAGTAACAAAGACCTTGTCTCAAAAAAGTTAGAGGGGAAAAAAACCAGGTGTGATATTTTTTCAAAAATTATTTATTTAGAGTACACCCTGGAACTTTGTTATGCTATATTGTTTTATAAGAAATGTGGAAAACAATATGACATTGTGAAAAGTGAGCAGTTTTTGGTATCAAACATAGGAAACTTTGAGGTTCAGTTGTGTCCTTTACTGTGTGATCTTTTTAAAATTACTTAGCATCGCTGAACCCTGAGGTGCAAGTTTCTTCATTTATAAATCAAACATAAGAAAGCCTACCTCATAGTGGTATGGTGAAGATGAAACATAAGGCATCTGGTATGTAGCAGGCATTCAGTAAACAATTCATATTTATTATTGTTATTTTTACTCCTAATAAAAATTATAATAATGCCTGGCTATTAAGGAACATTATCTAGTATTATTTTAGTTACTGAGATACAAAGATATATATTTAAACCTCAGTTCTGATTATAAACAACCTGAATACAAAAATTAACCAGGCATGATGGTGGGCGCCTGTAATCCCAGCTACTTGGGAGACTGAGGCAGGAGAATTGCTTGAACCCAGGAGGCAGAGGTTGCAGCGAGCTGAGATCACACCACTGCGCTCCGGCCTGGGCGACAGAGCGAGACTCCTTCTCAACAAAAATTTAAAAATAAGTAAATTAAACAACTTGTGTATGGTTGTACTAAATTCATACATTATGGAAATACATGATATAGAAAGAGAAGTTTCTCCAAAATCTCATTTTCTATAACCACTGTTTATTATATATTTAAACTTTTTATATATATTTCACCTTCTTTCTGTGCATGAACTAACATCTCTTTAGTAGACACATTATAATTGTACAAGTTTATGGGATACAGAGTGATATTTATTTTTATTTTTATTTTTTGAGATGGAGTTTCGCTCTTGTTGCCCAGGCTAGAGTGCAATGGCGCAATCTCGGCTGACCGCAACCTCTGCCACCCGGGTTCAAGTGATTCTTCTGCCTCAGCCACCCGAGGAGCTGGGATTACAGGCATGCGCCACCACGCCTAGCTAATTTTGTATTTTTAGTAGAGACAGGGTTTCTCTATCTTGGTCAGGCTGGTCTCAAACTCCTGACCTCAGGTGGTCCACCTGCCTCGGCCTCCCAAAGTGATATGTCAATACACATATACAATATGCAATGATCAAAGCAGGGTAATTAGCATATCATCTCAAACATTTACCTTTTATTTATATTGGGAACATTCAAAATCCTCTCTTCCTTGGACAGTTGTGTATGTGATACTTGCTGCTGCAAGGTCAAGGCTACAGAAATGCAGGATGCTTCCAGAGAGTTTCAGTCACCCTTTGACTGGTAGGCAGGTAGCTTTTAAGTCATTCAGAACAGTCATCCCACTTTCCTTTTCTTTTCTTTTTTTTTTTTTTTTTGAGACAGACTCTTGCTCTGTTGCCCAGGCTAGAGTGCAGTGGCACCATCTCGGCTCACTGCAACCTCCACCTCCCTGGTTCAAGCGATTCTCCTGCCTCAGCCTCCTTGAGTAACTGGGATTATGGGCATGCACCACCATGCCAGGCTGATTTTTGTATTTTTAGTAGAGGCGGGGTTTCACCATGTTGGCCAGGCTGGTCTCAAACTCCTAACCTCAGATGATCTAGCCACCTCAGCCTCCCAAAGTGCTGTGATTACAGGCATGAGCCACTGTGCCCGGCCAGTCATCCAACTTTTCTTTGAAGAAGAGAGCAGTGTTATATTTAATTGTAAATTTTTGCGTTATATAACATTGTATAAATAACATTCTTCTTGTGGGCTAAATAAATATCTTCAGATTTTATTTCAAGGAAAAATGCTGGGCAGATCTGCTGTTGTCCTTGCTTTTCATATCTACAACATTGTTGACAGTGTTTATCTCAAGCTTCCTTTATAAATCGGCCCAGCACGGTGGCTCACGCCTGTAGAAAAAAAAAAAGCCACATCTCTTACTGCAAACCTGATGATGTTGTTGTTGTTGTATGAAGATTGTGGTTTCTTTCTTTTTTTTCTTTTTTTTTTTTTTGAGATAGAATGTCACGCTGTCACCTGGGCTGGAGTGCAATGCCGTGATCTTGGCTCACTGCAACCTCCACCTCCCAGGTTCAAGCAATTCTCTCACTTCAGCCTCCTGAGTAGCTGAGATTACAGGCGCCCGCCACCATGCTCGCTCGCTAATTTTTTGTATTTTTAGTAGGAACGGGGTTTCACTATGTTGGCCAGGCTGGTCTTGAACTCCTGACCTCGTGATCTGCCCACTTTGGCCTCCCAAAGTACTGGATTATAGGTGCAAGCCACCATGCCCAGCCTAAGATTGTGGTTTCTTTCTTCATCAAATTGAAAATCATTTTGTTGATATTTGTTTCTTTTGTCAATCTGTCCTAGATACTTTCCATTTTATTTTGACTTCCAAGATCCTAAGTGGAAAATTTTTTTAAAAATGTTTCTATTTTCTTAAAAAGGAGACAGGGTCTTGCTGTGTTGTCCAGGCTGGTGGTCTCACACTCATGGGCTCAAGCAATCCACCCACCATGCCCAGCCCACATTTTTTATGTCATTTGTAAATAAGTAAATAAACCTGAATTGAATTGGTCTATAGAAATAGTGAATAAAATTGTATATAAAGATCAGTTTATGATGTTAAAAGTTTTCTTCAAAAAAAAAACCGTAATTTTTTCAAATCAGGAAAAACAATCCTCTCTTCTAGCTTTTAGAAAATATATAGTAAATTATTAACTGTATTCACCCTGCAGGGCTATAGAATGCTAGAAGTAATTCCTCCTATGTAGCTATAATTTTGTATCTATTAACCAAGCTCTGTCTCCCCTTGCCTCCCTCCATTCCCTTTCTAGTCTCTCATAACCACAGTTCCACTCCCTACTTCTGTGACTCAACTTTTTAGCTCCCACATATGAGTGAGAACCTGAAATATTTATCTTTCTGTGCCTAACCAATTTCACTTAATGTGTTGTCCTCCAGGCTCATCTATGTTGCTGCAAATGACATGATTTATTCTTTTTTATGTCTGAATAGTATTTCATTGTATATATACCACATTTTCTTTATCAATTCATCTGTTGCTGTACACCTAGGTTGATTCCGTATCTTGGCTATCAGGAATAAAACATGAGGGTATAAATATCCCTTCATATACTGATTTCTTTTCCTTTGGATGAATGCCCAGTAGTGAGATTGTTGGATCTCTTTATTATTATTGTTACTACTTTTTTTTTTTTTTCTTTTTGAGATGGAATCTCACTCTGTTGCCCAGGCTGGAGTGCAGTGGCACAAACTTGGCTCCCTGCAACTCTGCCTCCCAGATTCAAGCAATTTTCCTGCCTCAACCTCTTGAGTAGCTGGGACTACAGGCATGCACCACCACACCCAACTAATTTTTGTATTTTTAGTAGAGACAGGGTTTCACCACCTTAGCCAGGCTGGTCTTGAACTCCCGACCTTAGGTGATCTGCCTGCCTCGACCTCCCAAAGTGCTGGGATTACAGGTGTCAGCCACCTTGCCCAGCCTCATTATTATTTTTTAATAGGATCATTTAGGAAATACATCTTGGTTTTATGTCTGTTTTGCCTTTGTTTTTACCTAATCCATTTTCCTGGCTGTCTTTGTATGTCAGTATATAAATTTATCTCGTTCATTTAAATAGCTGCATATAATACACTACAGTCAGAGATTTAAAAAAGGAGCACTCTTGGCTAGGCATGGTAGCTCATGCCCGTAATCCCAGCACTTTGGGAGACTGAGGTGGGTGGATCACCTGAGGTCAGGTGTTCCAGACGAGCCTGGCCAACATGGTGAAACGCTGTCACTACTATGCACCTGTAATCTCAGCTACTTGGGAGGCTGAGTCAGGAGAATGGCTTGAACCTGGGAGGCAGAGGTTGCAGAGAGCGGAGATCATGTCACTGCACTTCATCCTGGGTGACAGAGCGATACACCGTCTCAAAAAAAAGGAGCACTGTAACTGGTAGGTCATGTGTTTTGAAAGTTAGCTGTTCTATCTAAAGTTTAATAAGTAGAAGAAAAATAAAAAAAGGATAAAAAATTTTTAAATAATAGGACAAAGAAAAGGGAAAAGGTTATGAATAATAGAAACAGAAGAGTGGTTGGCAATGAGTGATATTAGTGATCAGCAGACCCTGTGTCGGTGCAGAAGGCCAATAATGATGACTCAGAAAAGAGATGTTTTTAGTATAGTGGGAGGCATAGATCCACTTAAATGAACCAATACCAATGAAGAGTGGTTGACAGTGAGTGATATTAGTGAGGAGCACACCCTATGTCAGTGCAGAAGGCCAACAATGATAACTCAGCAAAGAGATGTTTTTAGTATGAACACTGATACCCCTAGATATCAGTGTATATATGTCTTGTGATAAAATGAAAGAAACATTAAAGTTACAGTCCTAGCATTGCCCTATACTGGTATAGCCTTGGTCATATCACCTGTGTTGTCTATTATGGATTTAGGAGCTTATTAGGTAGTATACGTGAAAACATTTTGAAAATGTAAAACATTTTATAAATGTGAATGTTGCAATTTTAGTGAAAATATATTAGCCTTAGAATAGCTATTCTGTTTTTAGACTGGAGAACTTATCTTGAAAAGATAAAAATTAGACATCCTTTTCATCTCATTGAATCAACCTAAGAAGCAGAATTTATTCAAGATATAAATTATTGCTATTAAAGAGATTTCAGTAAAAAATTACTACATCATCATGTACTATAAAAATCAAAATTTTTAATATTCTTGTTTACCTTGATTTTATTGAAAGAAACATTGAGGAGGGTCTAGCAAAACTATGGCTTGGTACATATATGCTTAAATGTTTACTGATCTAATGAAGAAAAGGATGAGCAAACCCATAAAATCCTAGCTTGATTCCTGGAAGGATATTGAATTACCTTTTTTTTTTTTTTTTTTTAACCTTCTGCTAAGGTAAAAAAAACAAAAAACAAAAACTGAAAGCTAAAAATCACTCTTCACTTATTTTATATTTTTCATAGTTTACAAAAATCTTCTATTGTGGCACTTAAAAATTGAATAATCATCATTATGTTGCTTCAGCACAATGTTCTAAGAAATTCTCTGCTTTCTCTGTCTTGTTACTCATAGACCCATTTCCTGTTTTATTTCATTTTCTGTTTTTTTTTTTTTTCTTTCTCCATCTGTAGTTTTTGGATGAAGACTTGAAGGTAGCTGGGAAATACAAAGGAAATGATTATAGCCAATACTCTCCCTGGTCATGTGACACCATCGGCTCCTACATTGGAACCAAAGATGCAAAACCCAAAGATGTTGTGGCAGCAGGGAGTGTGGAAATGATGGTATGTGTAACAGCTAAGCAATAATTAATATAAATCAAGATAAACCAAATAAATTTTCACCCATTACCGTTTAGGCACAAATAATTCAGCTTTGCTTAAGAGTTTCAGACCATATTCTATACTCTGCAATTGAGTTATCTTTAAACAGTGCAGGTTTTTGATTCATTTAGATGTAAATAAAAATATTTTAATACTTACCGAGACAGAGCATTTATTATATTTCTGTGCAAATAGCAATTTCTCAACAATTGTTTAGTACCCAGATTAAATTATTTTACATAATTAATTAGGATCTTGGACTTCTTCACCAAATAAATTAAAATTCTTCTTCACGGAGAATGGCATGAACCCGGGAGGCAGAGCATGCAGCGAGCCAAGATTGTGCCACTGCACTCCAGCCTGGGCGACAAAGTGACACTCCGTCTCAAAACAAACATTCTCAAAAAAAAAATTATTTTTCACAACTCTGAAGTTTAAATAACAAAGTTGAATCTAGTGAACAAGAGTAGTATTTGTGTCAGAATTACAGCTGCTCAGCTTCAAGTGAACTCTAAGATGCTGAAATTTAATACTTGGGTTATTTTATTCTTTAGTGAAAAATCATGTAACACCAGTGTTTCTAATAACCAAGTTAAAATATTATCAAAATCTTATCTCCTTTTTTTTGTTTTTTGAGACGGAGTTTTACTCTTGTTGCCCAGACTAGAGTGCAATGGTCTCAGCTCACCACAACCTCCGCCTCCCAGGTTCAAGTGATACTCCTGCCTCAGCCGCCGGAGTAGCTGGGATTACAGGCATGCGCCACCACACCGGCTAATTGTGTATTTTTTAGTAGAGACGGAGTTTCTCCATGTTGGTCAGACTGGTCTCGAACTCCCGACCTCAAGTGATCCACCCGCCTCGGCCTCCCAAAGTGCTGGGATTATAGGTGTGAGCTACCATGCCCAGCTTCATCTTATCTCTTTTTATAGAGATAGGATTGGTCTTTGTCACCCAGGGTGGAGTGCAGTGACGTGATTATGGCTCACTGTAACCTCAAACTCCTGAACTCAGAAGATCCTCCTGAGTACCTAGGACTACAGGTGCATGCCACCACACCCAGCTATATTTTTTAGTAGAGACAGGGTTTCTCCATGTTGGTCAGGCTGGTCTCAAACTCCCGACCTCAAGTGATCCACCTGTCTCGGCCTCCCAAAGTGCTGGGATTACAGGCGTGAGCCACCATGCCCAGCTTCAGCTTATCTCTTTTTATAGTGATAGGATCAATCTTCATCACGCAGGGTGGAGTGTAGTGACATGATTATGGCTCACTGTAACTTCAAACTCCTGAACTTAGGTGATCCTCCTGAGTAGCTAGGACTACAGGTGCATGCCACCACACCCAGCTAATTTAAAAAATTTTGTAGTGATGGGGTCTTGCTATGTTTCCCAGACCGATCTTAAACTCCTGGCCTCAAGTGATCCTCCCGCCTCTGCCTCCCAAAGTGCTGGGATTACAGGCATGAGCTACCCTACTTGGATATTATCTTCATTGCCTTTTTATTTTTTAAAGAAATACAATTTTCAAGAAGTATATCCCCCTGTATATATTTCCCAAGTCTCGTTTTTCTCCCTCTTTCATTCCCTGTCAGTAATCTCTATCCTGAGTTTAGTATTTATCATTTTCATGGATAATTTTATTTCCCCTTAAGACAGGATCTTCCTCATGCTGGAGTGCAGTGTCACAATCACAGCTCACTGCAGCCTCACACTCCTGGACTCAAGTGATCCTCCCACCTCACCCTCCCAAGTAGCTGGGACACAGATGTGTGATACTATGCTCAGCTAATTTTTTTTTTTTTTTTTTTTTTGGTAGAGATGAGGTCTTGCTATGTCGCCTAGGCAGAACAGGCTGGTCCTGAGCTCCTGGGCTCAAGGGATTCTCCTGCTTCTGAAAGTGCTGTAGTTACAAGTGTGTGCCAGTGCGCCTGGCCATGGATAATTTTATACTATTCCTAAACAATGTTGTTTTATATGTTTATAGACCTTATGTAAATTATACACTTCAGCTTGTATTTTCATGTTTTCACTCAGCATTGCTTTTAAGTTGTGTCTTTTTTGTTGTTGTTTTTTTTTTTTTTTGGTTTTTTTTGAGACGGAGTTCCACTCTGTCACCCAGGCTGGAGTGCAGTGGTGTGATCTCAGCTCACTACAACCTCCGCCTCCTGGATTCAAGCGATTCTCCTGCCTCAGCCTCCCGAGGAGCTGGGACTACAAGCACATACCACCATGCCCAGCTAATTTTTTTGTATTTTTAGTAGAGACAGAGTTTCACCATGTTGGTCAGGCTCATCTGGAACTCCTGACTTCAGGTGATCTGCCCTCCTCGGCCTCCCAAAATGCTGGGATTACAGGTGTGAGCCACTATGCCCAGCCCATATTTATATCTGTAGCTCAGGATTATTGATTTTAGCTACTTTTGCGAGATATTCTGTATAAATGATACCATACAATGATTTCTTTTTGTATTAGTGGACATTTAGGCTGTTTTTGATCTTTCACTATTATGTATGGTACTCCAACAAACATTCTTATGTATATATGTCTTCATGTGCATGAAAGTTACACTTAGAAATGGTCTTGCTGGCTGGGCACCGTGGCTCATGCTTGTAATCCCAGCACTTTCAGAGGCCAAGGCAGGTGGATCACTTGAGGTCAGGAGTTTGAGACCAGCCTGGCCAACATGGCGAAACCTCATCTCTACTAAATACACAAAAATTAGCTGGGCATGGTAGCAGGAGCCTGTAATCCCAGGTACTTGGGAGATTGAGACAGGAGAATGGCATGAACCCAGGAGGCAGAGGTTGCAGTGAGCCGAGATTGTGCCACTGCACTCCAGCCTAGATGACAGAGTGAGACTCCATGTCAAAAAAAAAAAAAAAAAAAAAAGGAATGGTATTGCTGAACGGTATGGTATACCTTGACTATTCTTAACCCATTTGTCCTTATTACTCTTAACAGAGTTAGTAAGATATTATATAGGTTTTTCCTAGGTTATATAGATTTTCATGGATAAATACTTTTCCAGGTGGTTAAGAAAAGACCAATATTTGCCATAAAAAAAAGATTTGGATGCTGATAACCACTGTAAATGAGTGAAGTGATATCTAATAGCATAAATATGATTATATGCCAGCCCCGCCCCCCCCAAAAAAATAGAGTTTTAGAGGGAGAAAAAACAAAATAAATCATTTTTTTCTTTTTTTTTTTTTTTTTGCAGTAGGATTACAGAAGCATTGTTTTTAGGCTGTAGTAAGGCTCTTATTGGAAAGAAATGAGGGAAATTAGGCGGGAATGTTTGCCTTGTACTTGGCTTCCAAAAAGGGTTATTATATTAAAGTAACACGAGTATTAGCAAAATAAAACTCATTTTCTTAAATCAGTAAAGAATTAAAAAGTTTGGGTCAGGCATGGTGACTCACACCTGTAACCCCAGCACTTTGGGAGACCAAGGTGGGAGGATTGTTTGAACCCAGGAGTTCAAGACCAGCCTGGGCAACATAGCAAGACCCCATCTCTTCAAAAATGTTTTTAATTAGCCAGGTGTGGTGGTGCACGCCCGTGGGCCCAGCTACTTGAGAAGCTGCGGCAGGAGGATTGCTTGAGCCCAGGAGGTTGAGGCTCACATACCACTGCACTCCAACCTGGTGACAGAGCAAAACCCTGTCTCAAAAACAAACAAAAAGTTGCAGTCCAATATAGAGGACTTGAAGTTTGGGAGGTAATTGAAAACCTCCCAAATAGGTAAAAGAAGTCTAATCTAGTATTTCTCAAATGTTAATGTACATACAAATTATATATTTGTGTGTCTATATATGTGTGTAACGTTATACAGGGATAAATATATATTTGTATGCATATATATATATATATATACTAGATCATTATATATATGTATTTCTTAAAGATTGAATTGGCTTTTATTAGTGATTGATTAATCAGGAAGCATTTCATCTATGAAATAGAAAGATGCTCTAATGAGCTAAACAGAGAAAAGAAAGCAGAACTCAGATTAGCTGTTTCAAAGTTATTTTCCTTATAGGACTAAAGCAGAAGGGACTTACCAGTTCTAATTGAGTGATCCTCTTATGATTGATTGCTATGAATCTCCTGTTTTTTGGAAAACTGACGCATTTTCAAGTTCAGTTTGATTTTGTGGCATCTAGCACAAGTGATTACATTCTGCTTTGATCTGGTGTCTTGGGGCTTAGTGCAGGAGCTTAGTCCAAAACAATGGCCTCCCATAAATTTAAAAAATATATTTCTTAGGTCAGGTGCAGTAGCTCATACCTGTAATCCCAGCACTTTGGGAAGTTGAACTTGAGGCAGGAGGATTGCTTGAGCCCAGGAGTTTGAGACCAGCCTGGTCAACATAGGGAGACCTCATCTCTATAAATAATAAAAAAAAAATTAGCTGGATATAGTGGTACATGCCTATAGTCCCAGCTACCTGGGAGGCTGAGGTGTGAGGATCACTGGAGCCCAGGAGGTTGAGGATGCAGTGAGCCATGATAGTGCCCCTACATTCCAGCCTGGGCAACAGAGTGGGACCCTGTCGCCCCTCACCTCAGAGGTTTAAAAACCAGTGTTACATAAAAACAACCAAAGGTAACTAATGATTTTAGTCTTACCAGTAAGAGTGTTATACTCATCTTTAACCTTATTACAGATCTAGAAAAAATTAGGTTACAGAGCCATCTGAGTGTGGGGTAGATTTCTCATATTGGTTTTTTATCAGAATGTGGAGAGTAAAGGAATGAGGGACCAGCGATTAGATCTTCAGAGAAGAGCAGCAGAAACCAGTGATGATGACCTCATCCCATTTGGAGACCGACCAACAGTGTCTCGGTTTGGTGCCATCTCGCGAACTTCCAAAACTATATATCAGGGTGCTGGTCCAATGCAGGCTATGGCACCTCAGGGAGCTCCTACAAAATCTATTAACATTTCAGGTAAGAATCTCAAAGGTAAGCTGACCTAAAGGGTTCATAATCTTGACTTTCAGCATTACCCCTGCTCCCCATTTACAATCAGTGTTTTTAGTAATCTTGCAAGGCAGTAATTTTCAAACTTTCCATGGAATCATCCCTGTAAGAAAGGTAATATAACCCAGAGAATTTTAGGTACATAAACTGAAATTAAATGTCTATATGTGACGCTTTCCTAATGTTTCTTCCCCATCCCACCCCCACCCCAAATAGCTTCATTGCTATTTGGGGGGATAACATTCTCATTATACAGTAATTTGGAAGAAAAACTACAAAGACTGAAAGTTCATTGGGGAAGAAACAAACATGCATCAGTACCCAGCATCATGCTGCCTGACATTTAGAAAAACAAAGTTAAAGAATTTTAAAAATCTGGCCATTTAAGGTAGATACCAGATATCTGTGTATGCAATACCCTAATGTCTTTTAGATTATGAGTACCTTAAAAGAAGAATCAAATCTGTGAATTATATCATACCATAATAAATCATTCTCTTACAGATTATAGTCCATATGGAACCCACGGTGGCTGGGGAGGTTCTCCATATTCACCTCATCAAAACATACCTTCTCAGGGACACTTCAGTGAGAGGTATGAGTCATTCTTTTTACTTGAATAAACATGTAGAAACCTTTAAAATTATGCAACTTCTTTTTGTTTTTCTGGTCAGTAATATGTTAACAAAATGAAACGTTAAAATTTACTTCACACTTTCTTTCTAACCAAAGGGAGAGAATATCTATGTCAGAAGTGGCCAGTCATGGAAAACCCCTTCCATCTGCTGAGAGAGAACAGCTACGACTAGAATTGCAACAATTGAACCATCAGATTAGCCAGCAGACCCAGCTACGTGGACTAGAGGTACCAGCCTAGAGAGCCATTTTTATTCCAATTTTTGAAGGGTTCTCAGAGATTTTAAACAGGAACTTTTGAGGCACTATGAACAAAAAACTTTAGGGTCTATTTCTTAGGAGTTAGTGTAGGTTTCCATTCTTCAAAGAATTCAGTACTGGGTTTAGTACTGGGACAATAGAAAACGTAAAATTTCTACTACCTAAGAATAGAAAACAGATTACCTAAAATTTCCCAACAGGAGCTTGTATTCCCTGATGGCACATTTAAGTTTTGTTTGTTTGTTTGTTTTTGTTTTTTGTTTTTTGTTTTTTGAGACAGAGTATTGCTCTATTGCCCAGGCTGGAGTGAGGGGGCGTGATCTCGACTCACTGCAGCCTCCACCTCCTGGGTTCATGTGATTCTCCCGCCTCAGCCTCCTGAGTATTTGGAATTATAGATGTACACCACCATACTCAGCTAATTTTTGTATTTTTAGTAGAGACGGGATTTCACCCCTGTAATCCCAGCACTTTGGGAGGCCGAGGCAAGCGGATCATGAGGTCAGGAGTTAAGACTAGTCTGGCCAACATAGTGAAACCCCATGTCTACTAAAAATACAAAAAATTAGCTGGGCATGCTGGTGATCGCCTGTAATCACAGCTACTCAGGAGGCTGAGGCAGGAGAATCGTGTGAACCCAGGAGGCAGAGGTTGCAGTGAGCCGAGATCGCGCCATTGGACTCCAGCCCAGGCTACAGTGTGAGACTCAGTCTCAAAAAAAAAGAACTTTGACTTAAAAAATAAAACATAGTTCCAGTGTAATAAGAATAATAACACTTTTCATTTATGTAGTTCTGTACCATTTAAAAATCACTACCACGTATCTTATTTGACCCTTACAATATCCCTGATAGGTAGGTTAGGCAGGTGGTATTGTCCTCCTTTTTTGATTGAAGTATATGAGTTTCTCAGAAGTTGAAACATGAACCCAAGTCTTCATATTTCGGATTCAGTGTTCTTTCCATCATGCTGCCTGACACTTAGAAAAACAAAACTAAAGAATTTTTTAAATCTGGCTGGATGTGGTGGTTCGTGCTTGTAATCCCAGCACTTTGTGAGGCCAAAGCAGATGGATTGCTTGAGCTCAGGAGTTTGAGACCAGCCTGGGCAACATGGCAAAATCCCTTCACTATAAAAAGTGCAAAAATTCACCAGGCATGGTAGTGCATGCCTGTAGTCTCAGCTACTCAGGATGCTGAAGGCAGAAGGATCACCTGAGCCCAGGGAGGTCAAGGCTGCAGTGATCCCGGATGGTGCCACTGCACTCCAGCCTGAGCGACAGAGTGAGACTCTGTCTCAAAAAAAAAAAAAAACAAGAATTTTAAAAATCTTTTAAGTGTCACATAAGGAAGACTAGGTTTTGTTTATATATCATCCTTTACATTGGAACATATTCTTTGAATATGGAAAACTGAAGATACTCTAATGATAAATACATTGTCCTTTCTGGAGGAAAAAATGGTACTGTTAGAACATTAGTCTGTCTTTTCTACCATAATCTTTAATAATAAGTAAGCCATCACTTTGGAGGGAAAAAAGTTATAAGACATTTTCTTAGTAGACTTCCTTTTTAGGAAGACCAGTAGGAGATTGTTTTCGGAACATTTAGCTGACTTGTGCCCCTACGTACGCAATTAGATTTAGGAATTTTAAAAAATCTATGTAATATTTAGATTTTGTCTGCTTTTGCCATTGCTTATTTATATTGATTCAAAACGTCTTACTGATTCCTATCACAGAAAGAGAATGCTATGTTTGCTTATGGCAATCTTTCGTTCATTATCTTTTTAAAGATTCAGACCTTCCACCCAATAAGGCATCACTGCATATCCTCAAATGCATGGTTTTTTGTTTTAAAGTTTTCAGGCACATTTTCTGTCCAAAAAGACTATCAGTATTATTTAGAAACTTACCACATATTTAACTCAGTACAGTTAAAAGTCCTTGCCATTACTGAGGTTTCAATGAAATAAGTTATAGGATTTACTTCAGAGAAAATTACCATTAAAAACAGAGGGGGAAAGATGCACATCTGTAGTTGACTTGTTTTTCTTCCATTTCCTTTTTTTTTTTTTTTTTTTGAGAGACAAGGTCTCGCTCTGTTGCCCAGGCTGGAGTGCATGGAGTGCAGTGGCATGATCATAGCTCACTGTAATCTTAAACTCCTGGGCTCAAGTGATCCTCCCTAGTAGCTAGGACTATAGGCCCACACCACCATCCTAGGCTAATTTATTTATTTATTTATTTATTTATTTATTTATTTTTTGTAGAGGCAAGGTCTTGATGTATTGCCCAGGTGGGTCTCAAATTCCTGGCCTCAAGTGATCCTCCCACCTCAGCCTCCCAAAGTGCTAGAATTAAAGGCATGAGCCACCATGCACAGCCAACTTCTCTTTCAAATCAGAAAATACAAGGAGCAATTTATACTTAAGATGAAATTACTGTTTACTAAATTTAAATGTCCCTGTTTTGTTCTTTTTTTGTTCAAATGGTACTCAAAGAGAACAGTGCCTTACAGTTGCATTATTTTTGTTGCAAATAGCTGGGTGATAAGCTACTTAAGGCTGTGGTGTGGAATTGAGCCTGGTTATTCTGTGCATGGTGTGAAGTGTGTTGAGTTTTCTCTGTGCTTGGCTTTATGCACTAGGCTGTTAGTAACAGGCTGGTGTTGCAGAGGGAGGCAAACACCCTGGCAGGCCAGTCACAGCCCCCACCACCGCCACCTCCAAAATGGCCTGGAATGATCTCAAGTGAGCAGTTGAGCTTGGAACTGCACCAGGTGGAAAGGGAAATCGGGAAGAGAACACGGGAACTGAGTATGGTGAGTGTTACGGTGGGAAGAGAGGGGGAAGGTGAAATGAAATCTTTCATGTGGCTCTAGAATTATCTAGAGCTACAGAATCATCACTTCAAGGCACTCTGATGAGTGGTTAATATTTAAAATAATTATGCGGGTGGACTACCTTACGATTTTGTCATTCCCTTCCTCTCTTTTGGTTTGGGTGTGTTCTTTGTCTTAGAATTCTTCATTAACTTTTAGGGAAAACAAGGTTTTAATGCTTCTCTAATTTAAGAACTTAATGGAAGTTCTTAAATCTCTGTTTAGCATACTGATTAGGGAAGCAAATAGGATGGTGTTTACTATTTTGCAGTGACAACATGTTATATAAAGATGTATTCACCAAATAATATTCCAGCTTCGTAGCCTTTATGATGATGACCTTTTTTTGCTATGAGTGATATACAATCGGCACATTCTTTCCTTGGAACCATATCCATTAATATGCTTAGGATTTGCTTCAGAGTGCACAGACACTCATTTTAGTAAATTTTGAATCTTAGGGGGTTCCTCAGGTTGCATGATAGGATTTTTTTGTTGCGTAGTTTTCATAATCTTTCAAAGCAAATAAATTGAGTGTGCAGGTTTTTTTGCTTTCAGTAAGTATGTTAAAGATATTTATTGGGGCCGGGCGCGGTGGCTCACGCCTGTAATCCCAGCACTTTGTGAGGCCGAGACGGGTGGATCATGAGGTCGGGAGATCGAGACCATCCTGGCTAACGCGGTGAAACCCCGTCTCTACTAAAAAATACAAAAAACTAGCCAGGCGAGGTGGCGAGTGCCTGTAGTCCCAGCTACTCGGGAGGCTGAGGCAGGAGAATGGCGTGAACCCGGGAGGCGGAGCTTGCAGTGAGCTGAGATCCGGCCACTGCACTCCAGCCTGGGCGACAGAGTGAGACTCTGTCTCAAAAAAAAAAAAAAAAAAAGAAAGATATTTATTGTACTTTGGTTTGCTTTTTTTGTTTTTTTGAGACTGAGTCTCTGTCACCCAGGCTGGAGGGCAGTGACGCAATCTCAGCTCACTGCAACCTCCGCCTCCCGTGTTCCAGTGATTCACCTGCCTCGGTCTCCCGAGTAGCTGGGATTACAGGTGCCTGCTACTACACTAGTGTAGTTTTTTTTTTTTTTTTTTAGTTTTTTTTTTTTTTAGTTTTTTTTTTGAGACGGAGTCTCGCACTGTCGCCCAGGCTGGTGTGCAGTGGCACGATCTCAGCTCACTGCAACCTCAACCTCCTGGGTTCAAGTGATTCTTCTGCCTCAGCCTCCCAAGTAGCTAGGATTATAGGCACCCGCCACCATGCCCAACTAATTTTTTAATATTTTTAGTAGAGATGGGGTTTCGCCATGTTGGCCAGGCTGATCTCGAACTCCTGACCTCAGGTGATATGCCCACCTCAGCCTCCCAAAGTGTTGGGATTACTGGTGTGAGCCACCACACCCAGCCTTTTTTTTTTTTTTTTCCTTTTTTTGAGAGGGAGTCTCACTCTGTCACCCAGTGGGGGAGTGCAGTGGTACAATCTCAGCTCACTGCAACCTCCATCTTCTGGATTCAAATGATTCTCCTGCCTCAAGCTTCTGAGTAGCTGGGATTACAGGCGTGCACCACCACACCTGGCTGATTTTTGTATTTTTACTAGAGATGGGGTTTTGCCATGTTGGCCAATCTGGTCTCGAACTGACCTCAGGCAGTCCACCTGCCTCAGCCTCCAAACTGCTGGTACTACAGGGGTGAGCCACCATGCCTGGCCGCCTTTCTAGGTTATCGTTTTTTTCTGTGAAATTTTTTTTCACGTTAGCTTGAGGCATTGTCTCTCTTTTTGTCCAGCTTGGTTAGTGAGCAAGTGGGTTGTATTGTTATGTTTTTATGTATGTCACTCTTTTAGTCTACCAGTTTCTTTGGTTATTTTACAAAATTAAGTATGATTTCTGGATCATCACTTTGTATTATCTGTAATTTGGTCTCTCCCATTAACACCATTAAATAGACGATAACTGATTTTATTTCCTCTTTCAAAGGAAAACCAGTGTTCTGTGGACATGAAAAGCAAACTGAATACAAGTAAACAAGCTGAAAATGGACAACCAGAACCACAAAACAAGGTTCCGGCTGAGGACCTTACATTGACATTCAGGTAAAGAAAAGGAGATTTTCGTAGCTATATTAAATTACACACAAAAGAGAAATTATTATATTATCCAGTCATATCAGAAGTACCCTCATAAACATAATTTGATTCTTAAAATATCATTATTCTGTGTACATTAAGAATATTTTTGCGGCCAGGCGCAGTGGCTCACGCCTGTAATCCCAGCACTTTGGGAGGCTGAGGCGGGCGAATCACGAGGTCAAGAGATCGAGACCATCCTGGCCAGCATGGTGAAACCCCGTCTCTACTAAAAATGCAAAGATTAGCTCGGCATGGGGGCCTGTGCCTGTAGTCCCAGTTACTCGGGATGCTGAGGCAGGAGGATCACTTGAACCTGGGAGGGGGAGGTTGCAGTGAGCCAAGATTGTGCCACTGTACTCCAGCCTGGCGACAGAGTGAGACTCAGTCTCAAAAAAAAAAAAAAAAAAAATATTTTTGCATAAATCTGGAGTTACAAAACTTAGATCCAAGGTTGAATTATCTATTAATACCTAACAAAGGAAAATTTCTGGTTATGTTTCCATCTTCCCCTTGTTTTTAAATCTGTTTCGAAGATAGCCTAGTATCTTTACATTATAAAAGTACGATATGCTTAATGTAAAAAAAATAAAGTCACCCCCCCATCTTAAATATGTTATAAAAAAATTAGCTTTAGGAAATCGAAAATGTTAGAAAAGGGCAAATTTTTAAATTGCCTGTAATTCCAATATTCAGAGATGACTCTTGTTAACATTTTGGGGTATTATATTATCTTTCCAGTCTTTTTTTTTTTCTTTTTTTGAGATGGAGCTTTGCTCTTGTTGCCTAGACTGGAGTGCAATGGCAGGATCTCGGCTCACCACAACCTCTGCCTCCCGGGTTCAAGCAATTCTCCTGCCTCAGCCTCCCAAGTAGCTGAGATTACAGGCATGCACCACTACGCCTGGCTAATTTTGTATTTTTAGTAGAGACAGGGTTTCTCCACGTTGGTCAGGCTGGTCTTGAACTCCTGACCTCAGGTGATCCACCTGCCTTGGCCTCCCAAAGTGCTGGGATTACAGGTATGAGCCACCGCACCCGGGTCTTTCCAGTCTTTTTAAAGTGTGTGGGCATTTAGCCTCTTGCTAGTTTTACAAACCCAGCACTCCACCTCCTTGGTTTTTAATTCAGTCTGTCCTATATCATCCAATATTCTGCAGATATGAAAAGATACATATCACCTACCACGAACATCCCTACAATAAACAGTATTACAATTAATGCTTTGTTTGCATATCTTAAATTATTTTCTGAGGATATTTTGAGGCTTTTGAATACATAGTCCTAAGTTGCCCCCCTGACGATATATAACAAAAATTTCTAATGCTTTCAGGCCTGGATTTTGACTTTTTAATTCATGCATTATCTTGGATTCAATTTTTTTTTTTTTTTTTTTTTTCTTGAGACAGAGTCTTACTGTGTCACCCAGGCTAGAGTGCAATGGCATGGTCTCGGCTCACTGCAACTTCCGCCTCCTGGGTTTAAGCAAGTCTCCTGCCTCAGCCACCTGAGTAGCTGGGACTACAGGCGCGTGCCACCACACCTGGCTAGTTTTTGCATTTTTAATAGAGACAGGGTTTCACTGTCTTAGCCAGGCTGGTCTCAAACTCCTGACCTTGTGATCCACCTGCCTCAGCCTCCCAAAGTGCTAGGATTACAGGCATGAGCCACTGCACCTGGCTTTTTTTTTTTTTTTTTTTGACAAAATCTCATTCTATCACTAAGGCTAGAGTGTAGTGGTGCGATCTTGGCTCATTGAAACCTCTGCCTCTCAGGTTCAAGCAATTCTTGTGCCTCTGCCTCCCAAGTAGGTTTTTACAGGCACGCACCACCAGGCCAATTTTTGTGTTTTTAGTAGAGACAGGGTTTCACCGTGTTGGCCAGGCTGGTCTCCAACTCCTGAACTCAAGTGATCTGCCTGCTTTGGCCTCCGAAAGTGCTAAGATTATAGACATGAGCTCAAAATTATTTTTTATAGTAGCAAACCTGCTAAATCAGGGATAAGTACTTTTCTTAAAGGCCAGGTAGTATTTTAAGATATGGGCCTTACAGTTTTTGTCACAATGCTCAACTCTTCTCTATGGTTTGAAAGCAGTGGATAATATGCTAAACAAATGAGCAGGCTGTATTCCAATAAAACTTTAGTTACAAAAATACACATCTGAAAAAAAATACGCACCTGGCTAGCTTTAGTTTGCCAACCCTGTGCTAAAACATGGATAAGGGGCTGTAGATTAAAATTTGGAAGCCATTTATATATTTTTTATCATGCTAAATGATAGCCCCTGTTGATATTTTTGTACTAATCATTTTTCTCTCTCTTCTTTTTCAAAATTTTAAAATGTCAGCAGTGATGTACCAAATGGATCAGCCTTGACACAAGAGAGTATCAGCCTCCTATCAAACAAGACCAGCTCTCTGAACCTATCAGAGGACCCTGAGGGAGGAGGGGATAACAATGACTCCCAGAGATCAGGAGTTACTCCCAGTTCTGCTCCTTAAAATATGAGGAGTCCTACTTTTATCTTCTGCTCCTAATCAGTTTGTCGGGCATAGGGGTAGGAGAACGCATAACTTCTAAACTGTTTCTCTTAAGAGCGGTCAGAGAAATCCAGGAAATTCACCAGAGGCAATGTGCACAAACACCACTACTAAAAACAAACCCTGCACATAGTTCACATTAATGCATTTTTTTAATTTAAAGAAAAAGAAAATTAGCAGTATCTGCAAGCAATTCAGATTAAATTTGTTTTTGTTCTGTGAATGAACTTTATTTTAATAACTTTGGACGCCTTGGATCCAGGGCTTTAAAAGAAAAAAAGATATTATATATACACTCTGTTTGATTAATTGTATGATCTTAATGAAGTAGGTTTTCTTGTATTTTGGTATTACATACCCAGTGTATAATTTGTATAATTCCTTACCCCCAATCCTTATCAGTTCTCACCACCCCGTAAACTTAAAACAGACCAAAAACATCAGCTTTCAGAGAATTCTGTGGTGCTTGAGAAACAGACAGTACTAGACTGAGTTATTAGAAAATGTGCAGCAAACCAACTTTTCCCAGAGCTGTTATTTGGAATTCTTTATCCCTTTCTAGATCACTAGCTTCACTGGATAGGTATGTTTTTCTTGACATTGAAATTTTTTGTTTGTTTTGGAGGGTTTTATTTCGTTTTTATTTTCAGTTTTTCAAAGAGAATTACCAACTTTTGAAGTCCTCATTTTCATATTAAGGATCATTTGCATTTTCTGAATATAATGAGAAAGCTGAGTCAGTATTTAATTAGATTTAAATGTTGATTAAGAATTAACTATAACTTGTTAGCACTGAAAATACATGTTTGGTGATTCACCTGCATTCAACTCATGGTTGGAAATTTGAAGCAGTGCTTTTCAAATTAAACTTTTGCTGAAATCATAGGATGCTCAAAAACCAGGACAATCAACCACATTTTAAAACTGCAACATTTGATTTGAACTTAAAATGAATAGAACCACATTATTTCAATGGATGTTTTTGTTTTACTTGTAAACTGATTGAGTCTTAAGGATAGTTTTTGAATTGATCACTTGTTACTCAGAATCATTAGTATAAGTAGGTAGGAAATAGTTTGAAGTCATTTTTCATAGACTTAGCTGTCCAATGTTGAAAATGTTTCTTCATGAAAATGCTGAAAAGAGTAAGGAACTTTTTTTACTATTATTCTGCTGCACATATTCTGATGCCATGTGTCTGTGCTTAACTAAGACCCTGTAAAACATGTTTAGTGGGGACTGTTTGATATAGTCGCCCTCTCCATTCATCTATTTGCCTGATTTTTTGTTTCCCTTTCTGGATTTTACTACTAAATTAGAAAGCACTGGTTATGTAATAAGTTACTACATTGCTTTGGTTGGGTAAAAACGAGAGTTTATATTTTTCTTATTTCTTATTTTCTTAACCCTTAACTCCTGCTGAGGTCATAACAACCTCAGTCTAAACTCTGTGTCCATCATACTGTTAACTTAAACAAATGGGTGGTGGGGGTGGGAAGGGTAATACAGTCCTCCATTGCCTACCAGTAGGAGAGTCCAAACAGAACACTCTTTTGAGTAGCAATTATTTAATTTGCCCAGTCAAGGCACCGTGTTTATATACTATTTCACATTGAATTTGATTATGCCCTACAGACCTGGCTGGTCAAGGATTTGATATACACATATTGGCTTGGGATTCGAGCTTTCTTTTTTATTTAAATAAAAATTTATATATATTATATATATACATATATACATAGTTATATCTGTATATATATTGGGTATGTTTTAAGGATTTTTTCGCATGAGCGCAGCTGTTGCGATAAATTGACCGATTGGGAGGTGGTAGAAGCACTGAATGAAGGTGAGGCTTTTTTTTTTTTTCAATTTTCTTATACATTTTTCTTCCTTAAAAAAAAACAAATATATATATATATATGCTTTTGCTTTTTTTTTTTTTTTTTGGCTTCTGTTTGCTTTTTGACTTTTACTTAAAACCCTTTTACATTTCCACTTTAAATGCCTGTTGTTCATTGGGAGAAGGAAAGAAACTTTTGTATGTCTGACAGAGACCCAAGATTTTTGAAAGGCAATATTATTGGCCTCCAACCTTTTTTTTTTTTGAGAGGGAGTCTCCTTCTGTCACCAGGCTGGAGTGCAGTGGGTCGATCTCGGCTCACTGCAACCTCCGCCTCCCGGGTTCAAGCGATTCTCTTACCTCAGCCTCCCTAGTAGCTGGCACTACAGGCGTGCGCCACCATGTCCAGCTAATTTTTGTACTACAACCTTCTTATAGGCAGATTTGGACCGATCTCCTTTGGATATGTCAGATCATCCTAAATTTTAGAAGCAGTTGATTCACTTTGGAATTCAGAATGATTCTTGTATTAGAAGATCATTTGGAGGTATTAACTTTCGTTGAAGTTTAGAGTAAAAGTAAAGATTCCTTTTGGATATTATTTGAAACCTCTTAGTAACTCAATTTCTGTTGTTCTTATTTCCTTTAAATACACTCGTTCTTGGCTTTCACCTTTTTGATTCTGTGAAGTACGCAGGAGCAGGGATTAATTTATTCAGTATTCCTGTTCTGAAGAAAACCAGAAAAGTCACTGTATAAACTTGACTTAAAATAATATCTTTCTCTTTTCATGTATTTTCATTTGGGGGAAAAAAATCTAATTGTAACCTGAATTCGAGCTGTACCCCTCCATAGTCCTACACTCTAGAGCTAATCTGGTTGGGTAGAAAGGCAGAAGAATGGTATATTGTCCCATTGTGCCTATAATGTATTTTAAATTGGTCATTCCACCTTACTTAATGGAAAATCTTGCAGTTTTCCTAGTGCTCATCAGCGGTTTTAGAATTCACTAACACCCCCAAATTTTTTTTTTTTTTCCTTTTCCTTTTCTCTGTGATATCATGAGCCTGTACGGACAAATGGCATATTTGGGCATAACTGCTTGACTCTGTAACTACTTTTTAAAAATCAAAATCTAAAAGGTATTAATTTTTTTTAATTTTGTTTTTTCAGAGACAAAGATGAAACCAGATAGGAAATACAGTTTCTATGTTTTCTACTTACTACAATATTAGTTTCTTCTAAATATTACTTTATTTGTATTTCACTAAATTCAAAAGCAAAAATTGGATATCTGAGATGAACAATTTTGAATGGGTTAAGGTAGGAGTAATAAGCATTGTGTTCACTCATATATAGGTAAGGGAATTTTATTTATAGTGAGAAATATAAAAGTACTTTGACATACTGTTTTTTCAAGGAGTCTCTAGAAAAGGGTAGAACTGAGAATGAGACATCTAGATTCCATTTCTGGTTTATATGTAGCTCTTTTGCCTAATTTATATATAATTTTGTCACAAGGTAAGTCCAGTAACTGTCCTGTCTTAGGTAATTTACAGAGGCTGAAGTGACCAAAGATCCATTCCTTATTACTTTTCTAATTAAAAGAAGAGATAGCTAGATTTCTAGTAATATTATTCTAGATATTGGTAAGACACTGTTCCTAATGCCAACTACAAATATTCAACTACTCAGAATGTATTTAAAAAATTGTTTGGTACAGCATTAATGTTGGTGATTCCTTTCTCCCATCTTATTTCCCTTCCCTTCTATTCTTTCCCATGTATTTATTTTGCCTAAAAGAACATTGGTATGATTCTCATTTGCTACTTTGAGTATATAACTCCATCAGACTTTCCAGAGTTCTTCAGGATGGAGCTCAAAGTTCACATTTTTCCATAAATGTCTTTTTTTTTCTTGACCTTTTTCCACCCTGTAATTTCCCCTTGACTTACCCACTGCCCTCCCCAATCTGCAAAAGTGACAGTTTGCTGCCTCAAAACAGAGCATTCAAATGAATTCGCTTAGCCAATAACTTCTGTGAAGTTGCCTTTTCTAATGGTGTTATTACTCAGTGATGCACAAATGTGGTATTTGCCCTACTGGTAGGCAAACAAAGGTCTGGTTAAGAATGGTAACCTGCTGTTTTCTTTAAAGGAGAGCCAAAGACTTGTGCTTTACTCTGTTTTGGTTTTGGGGGAAGTAGTAGCCATTTTGATCATGAAACCTTTTAGTATTTGTGAGTTGGTTGTACTGTGTAAGTAGATTTATCTAAAGTTAACTGTTAAAGTTAGCTAGCCTTATAAGACGTAAAAGTAATGAAAATTCATCAGCTTCTCTAAGCCAGTGAATGTCATCTTTTATAATGTTGTGTATAAGCATTTGTGCCCACCCCAGCTTCTGCTATCACTGTGGTCAAGTCATGGGTCTGGTGGGTAAAGGAATTCTAGAGTATGTGACTGGTGAGAAAAAACTATAGTCAGTACATATACAGATTGTTAAAATTCAAGAAAAAATATTTTCACTAAAAAAAAGGATCCGTCTCAGTAAAGAAGTATTCAGTTGCTGTCACTTATATGCAAATCGTGGTGGGTAGCAGTCTCACCGTTTTTCTACTCTCTTTTTGCTCGTTTTAAGTAATTGAGTAACGGTTTTATTTGTAAAATCTATCTGTAAAAAGCACCTGTAACGATTTATATGTCATTGAAAGGAATGGCCCAGTTACTTTTTAGGAGAGATTAATAATCTACCTGGAAATTAACTACAGTGTTTACTTAGATTTTTCCCCCTAAAAAGAGTCTAAATGTGTTAAATTTTTAATTGGTGATATGGTTACAGTGTTGCAAGGTGATCTCTTCCCCTGAAAAATCTGCCTATCCTTTAGAGCTACTAAACTAAAGCAAATTTTACTTTCATCATTAGCACCTGAACAAGCAAGCAATCTACTACTGTCATCATTTTACCTGAGTGCCCATTTTGCTGATCCACGTTCATACCTTTCTACCTGGGACAGCTATGATTTTTATATTTATTTGTTGCTTCAGCTCAGGTTTATGAAATTTTCCTGCTGAAATGACTTATTGGGAGTTGTAGGTTGATTATAGTTACTATTAAACATTTTCTCAATTTAGCTTTTCTGAGCCACTTCAAAAAGAAAGCTGTTTTTGTCAAAAGGTACTATTAATTGTAGCAAGTAAATCTTAAGATTTGAATTTTTAAGATTTTATTTCTGTGTTCACTAAAGATCTTTTCACAAGTAATAGATTATAATTGATAAGTAATACTAGCTATAGTGTTAATAAAGAATAAGACTGTCACCACCAGGAATAAGTAACACCATTTAATAATCTATTCCTAATAGGTATGTTTTCAATACTGCACTGAACAAAGTGGGTAAAGAGCCCTTTGAAATCCTTTTGTAATAAAGGGATTTACCTCACCACTGGAATCCTTGTTTTCAGAGCCTCTGGATTTTCAGGCAAACACTGAACTCTCCTAAACTTTATCCCTGAACAAAACATCCCTAGAGAACAAAGTTTATTTTCACAAGAAAATAAGGCACAATAAGGGGGAAGAACTTAAACCTCAAGATAATATTGTGTCCAAAAATGTGTATTTAGAAAAATAAAATCCTGTGGAGTTTGTTATCCTAATGTTTATTTTATACTAGATAAGGTGACTTGTTTTCTTGTATTGAGGTCTTACTGTTTCAGATTTGTTTTTGTTTCTGTCCTAACTCTAAGCAGACAGAGCTCACAAGTCTTTGGCATCCATTTTAGGTTGTACACGCAGAGTCATCTTATAACTGGAAACTGTCAGGTGGTCCCCCACCCCAGTGAATGTATGAAAGGGTCAAGAAAAAGATTGGAAACAAACTATTGGGTGAATAATTGGTTGCTTTATTATTATTTTTTTTTTTGCCTGTTTTTTTTTTTTTTTTTTTTGTAATCACCATTTATTTGTGTAATCTTTCTCCAGTGACTGGCTGTCATTCTCATAATATCTGAACTACCCCATAAAATAGTTCTCTGATTTAAAAGCATTTAGCTTTTGCTTATTGTTTTTACATACTCTATTCAACTAAGACACTGTCCTGAGAATTATTTTTTCCAGATGGATCGTTGGCCTAAATTTTCACACTTCTCTCCTGTTCATCCTTTTTCCTCTTCCTGCTTCCTGGGAATAAAAGGAACTTTTTTTTTTTTGTAATTAATTAGTCCACGAGGCTCATTATCTTTCTTTATGATTAATCTATGACTTTTGGGTACAAGAAAAATGGAAAAAGTGAATTAAGGTAATGAACAAAACCTTTCACCCACTTAAACATTTTCCAGTTTTGAGATTCCTCTTTGTGTGTGTGGTCTCTTCCCCTTGTCACCCCTTCTGCCCTTTTTCTCTGACTATGGTAATTTGGTCTTTAGGCTCATACCAGTCTCCCCGAGACATTCTGCAGTCATTATCACCTTTTTGGGTGGATTTTATTTTGTTTTATTTTGTTTTTTTAAAAAAAAAAATAACTTTTTAACATTGGTGCATATTTGCTTGGGATAGAGCTTGTGTAATTTACCAATCGTATTGATTGTAAGTGATTGTGCCCTGCAGAGGTATATTTAACAAGACAAAAATAATCTTGGTTAATAAAGGAGCCCATGAGATTTGAGTCAGGTTATAAGTGACTTTATGAAATCACTTACAGTTTTGGATAGAATTTAAATCTCCTTATAAATTAGTGGTAGACATACCATTTTTTAAAGTTTTCTTGCATTTTTTGTTTTTTTATTGCCGCAGCTCCCTATTCTTTCTTGCCTGCCTCCACCCACCTGTTTGGGGGAAAAAATAAAAATTGAGCCTTAAAGTGACAGCTAATTTTATAATTGCTGGATTTTGTGAAATTTTACTTTTTCCAAGTGTTTCCAGCTTACAGAAGTGAAGACAAATAGGTTGGAATGGTGAAGACGAATGGATTGGAATTTCACAAGCTGTGAATAATTCCTTAGAATCTGGCAAACTGTGAAGTCTTATTTGAAGACCTTATCTCCTGAGAGTTCTTTTGGAGTAGGAAAAAGAACCCTATTTGAAATAGACCGTTTTTCTCTTGTTTTTAATCTGCTTAATATTTCTGCTTTTTAAGCAGCTTTCAAAACAAGTGTGGTGGAAAAAAAGAAATAGTAGGAAGATGTTTAGGGCAGCAGAACTCTGGGTCTAAATAAGTACATGTTCCCACTTGTTGCTGATTTTTGAGAGTACTAGGGCCATTTTTTTTCAATTTTGTATTATTTGTTTGCATGTTTATATCAAAGATGCCCATTTTGTTAAAATGCTATTTCCTTTCTTTATTACCTTGGAAACTGACTCAGCCTCATGTTGCTCCTAATTAGTGTTTAAGGCTCCCATGAGTTGCAGATAAAAGGATTTATTTTAACAAGTAGAAGGAGGTGATTCACCTTTTGGATTGTACATATATGAAAGTGTCTACAAGGTCTTTATCTGCTTTCTGTCAGCATTTATATTAAATGATAAATTAATGAGGAATGTGTGTACTCTTTTTTGTGAATGAGTCTGAGCCGTCTTACTCTAATCTTGAGATTACTTTCTTACACCTCTTTAATGGAGGGGTTTTTTTTAGGTGAAAAATAAAGAAATGGCTAATCTGCATGAGCAAACACATACTTGGAGTAGCCAGTTTGTGGAGAAGCACTGCTCTTGATCAGGTGCTATACGGGAGGCTGAGGCAGGAGAATGGCGTGAGCCCGGGAGGCGGAGCTTGCAGTGAGCCGAGATCGCGCCCCTGCACTCTAGCCTGGGCGACAGTGAGACTCCGTCTCAAAAAAAAAAAAAAAAGAAAAATTCTGAAAAAGTTCCAAAGATATAATTTTGGGGAAAAAAATTTAAATTATTTAAAAGACTCTTTTTTTTTTTTTTTTCTTTTCTTCAAGACGGAGTCTGGCTCCATCGCCCAGGCTGGAGTGCAGTATTGTGATCTCAGCTCACTACAACCTCCGCCTCCCGGGTTCAAGCAATTCTGCCTCAGCCTCCCCGGGTGCGCGCCACCACCCCTGGCTAATTTTTGTATTTTTCGTAGAGACGGGGTTTCACCATGTTAGCCCGGATGGTCTCAGTCTCTTGTCCTTGTGATCCGCCCGCCTCGGCCTCCCAAGGTGCTGGGATTACAGGCGTGAGCCACCGCGCCCGGCCCTATTTAAATTTTTAAAAGGAGATTTAGGGCCAGTAGCCGTGGCTCACGCCTGTAATCCCAGCACGCTGGAAGGCGGAGGCGGGCGGATCACCTGAGGTCGGGAGTTTGAGACCAGCCTGGCCAACTTGGTGAAACCCCGCCTCTACTAAAAATACAAAATTAGCCGGACATAGTGGCACATTCCTGTAGTCCCAGCTACTCAGGAGGCTGAGGTAGGAGAATCGCTTGACTCGGGAGGCGGAGGTCACAGTGAGCCGAGATCTTGCCACTGCACTCCAGCCTGGCGACAGAGCGAGACTCCGTCTCAAAAAAAAAAAACAGGAGAAACAGGAAAACACGACAGCCTGGGCAACAGTAAGACCTGCCTCTACTAAGTGTGGTGTATCCCTGTAGTCCCAGCCACTCGAGTGTCTGAGGCCAGAGGATCGCTGAGCCCAGGAGATGGAAGCTGCAGTGAGCTATGATCACATCATCACACCAGTGCACACCAGCCTGAGCGATAGACTGAGACCCCGTCTCAAAAAGAAAAAAAAAAGACAATACTTCATAGGTCAATTTACATAATAAAATAAGCAATGATATATTTTTATTTAACAAAGACGGATATAATAACAGTCTCATGGATGTAACAGTTAAGAGCAGACAAAGCATGTTTATAAGTAGGTCAAAAAGCAAAATGTATAAATGCATATCACTGTGGTTGGTTATGCACCCAGCATTATAATCGCCGTCATATGAAATATAGTGGCAGACAACTCTAAGAGTTGACAAAATCAATCAAAAACTACAATGAGCTGGGTGCAGTCGCTCACATCAGTAATCCCAGCACTTTGGGAGGTTGAGGCAGCTGGATCACTTGAACCCAGGAATTAGATACCAGTGTGGGCAACATAAGGAGAACTCGTCTCCATAAAAAATAGAAAAATTAGCCGGTCGTGATGATTTGCACTTATAGTCCCAGCTACTGGGGAGGCTGATGCAGGAGGATTGCTTGAGCCCAGGAGGCCGAGGCTACAGTGAGCCGTGATTGTGCCACTGCACTCCAGTATGGGTGACAGAGTGAGACCCTGCTTCAAACACACACACAATGGGTCACCACTGCATATACAGCTGCCCCAGAAGCTGAGATCTTGAGAAATTTCACCTTTCATAAATACAGATGTACAAGAAAACCTCTTCATTTATCAAAGAAGTTTCAACATATTTTTACATTGAGAACCAGGGAAGTGAGAGCCTCAAGACCTGGAGAGTCTCTCGTTTAAGTCCTGGTGTCCAAAGGCCTGTGAGCTTGAAGTTTGTTTTTTGTTTTTTGGTTTTTTTTTTGAGACGGAGTCTCGCTCTGTCGCCAGGCTGGAGTGCAGTGGTGCCATCTTGGCTCACTGCAAACTCCACCTCCCAGGTTCAAGCAATTCTCCTGCCTCAGCCTCCTGAGTAGCTGGGACTAGAGGCGCCCACCACCACGCCCAGCTAATTTTTGTATTTTTTTTTTTTAGCAGAGACAGGGTTTCAGCATGTTGGCCAGGATAGTCTCAATATCTTGATATCGTGATCCGCCCCCTCGGCCTCCCAAAGTGCTGGGACTACAGGCGTGAGCCACCGCGCCCGGCCGAGCTTGAAGTTCTAATGTCCAAGGAAGCAGAAGAAAAGTCTGTCACGGCTCTCAGAGACTTCTCCACCTAGTCCACTCAGACTCACACACAAATGTCCTTGGAAAACACCCTCCCAGACACACCCAAAATAATGCTTTATTTAGGTTTGTAGGTGTTCCTTTATCCAGTCAAGGTGATACTAAATTAAGTCCACAAGTCTACCTATTTGTCAGCCTGGCACCCATGATGCATCTCCTTAAACCATACTTAATTTCCTGCAGCCTCAACCTCCCAGGCTCAAGTAATCCTCCTACCTCAGCCTCCTGAGGTAGCTGGGACTACAGGCATGCGCCACCAAGCCTGGCTACTTTTTTGTTTGTAGTGACGGGGTTTGGCCATGTTAGCCAGGCTGGTCTTGAACTCCTGAGCTCAAGTGATCCGGCTGCCTCGGCCTCCCAAAGCACTGGGATTACAGGTGTGAGCCACCGCATCCAGCCTCCCTTTGCTATTTCTCTTTCACCACCTACAACTTCCCAAACTAATATAAAGGCAACAAGCTTTGACCCCACACAACTCTCTCTTGCTCAACCTCCAAAGAATACCCTTGCCCAATGTTTCTGTTCATACGAGGTGTCAATTCTTCTGGATGAGTAAGCATTTTTTACCTTACTTGATAATCTAAACTTTCTATTTGGGAGGAATTTAAAGTGCTATATTTCCTGTTATTAAGTTAGCAGAACTACTCTGGACCTGGATTTTTTTCAAACATGAATGTTTATCAAGTACCTGGTACATCCAGGGCTCCGTGCCGTGTGCACAGGACATGTTCAATAAATATTTGCTGTTTTGATTTGGTTTCCCTGCAGCCGAAACTGAACTTCCTAACAGGAGGATTTGGGCAAATTCCAATGAGATGCCTTGAGAGCCTCAGCTAAATGCTGCCAAATGATAATGTAGGATTTATTTTGGTAAGTTTAATTTCACCTTAATTAAAATGTCATGTTCACCTAGTAAACTGGGAACCCAAGGGAGTTGGAGACTGCTGTTTGTACTAAATGTTTTGCCAAATTTCCATGGAAGAGTTAAGCTTCGAGTTATTCAGTAATCACGCAGGAGCTGGGTCCTATCTCTTTCCTGCCAAGTTCTTACTCTTGAGCCCAACGGAAAGAACAGAACAGCCCAGGGTATGAGGCAATGGACATGGACTTGCTGAGTTACCTGCTCATAGAAGTTACAACCGAACTGGAAGCAGGGCTAGAGAAAGAGGAATTTTGTCACTGATCTTGAAGGAAGTACTAAAAAAAGAGAGGGTAATAAAATGCTATGTTCTCTCCTCTTCATGGTTCCTCGAACCTACTCCTAACACAGCAAAGCACAAGCCTTCCAATCTTGTTTTCACTCAGAATTGAGAAAAACAATGCCGCACAGAAGTAGGGAGTCCTTTTCAAAAACTAACTTTTTGTGTGATAAAAGTTCTTAAGATATCTATCTCTTTCTAATATTTTCTGTTCTAGAAATATTAGAAATTTCCATGAAAATATTAATTTAAAGAAATATAAATCATTTTTCTTTCTTTTTTAGAGACAGGGCCTTGCTCTATTGTCCAGGCTGGAGTGCAGTAGTGCGATCATAGCTCACTGCAGCCTCAAAATCCTGGACTTAAGAAGTAGTTATGGCTACAGGTGCACACCACCACACCTGGCTAATTTTTTAATTGTTTGTAAAGATAGGATCTCGCTATGCTGCCCAGGCTAGTCTTGAACTCCTGGCCTCAAGCCATCTTCTAGCCTCAGCCTCCCAAATCATTACAAGCTTGAGCCACCATGTCCAACCTAAAATATCTTTATTATATTTAAGTATACACAAAAGTACTTTTCAGAATACCTATGTGTGTGTAAACACACACACAGTCACAAATTAGTTTGCCCAGCATACAAGCTCTTTTTTTTTTTTCCCAGTCTAACCGGTCTAAGATGAACCAAGAGGAAAGGGATCTGGGATCATCCAAACCTTGACAGTATAATAAAAGCCAAGGAGAGCTGTGTGCAGTGAGTACCAGAGACTAGGCTGGTGGTAAAGACTCCCAGAGACCAATGAGAACTCTTGGGAGACCTGCCGGAGCAGAGTAGTGGAGAGGGCAAGGCAGCCTGGGATCCGGCAGATGATCGCTGCACCCATTGCCCCTTGACTGTTTCCTGACTGTGTCTTCTTCCAAACCACTGATGGCAATGTTGGATAGGACAGAGTGAGACACATTGCTTCTTGGTTGGGAAACATGATTATAGGTCTGTTTCTTTCATTCCAGGGCATGGGATCTCAGTTTCCCAAATGTGCTGGGTCCAAGGCAGGGAATAACTGGGCTGATAACTTTCAGGGCTTAGGATCAGCCTCATCTTCATCACGTGGCTTACAGACTGACCTATGGAAAAATAAAGAGCGAGTGTGCCGAATGCCCAGGCTGAGCTGTGAGTATGCTCATTTGGGATGTGCATCAAATAAAATATGGATAGACCGGCCAACTGTGGTGGCTCATACCTTTAATCCCAGCACTTGAGGAGGCAAAGGCAGGAAGATCACTTGACACCAGGAGTTCGAGTGCAGCCTGGGCAACATAGTGATTTTGATTCTACAAAAAACAAATTAGCCATGTGTGGTGAAGCATACTGTAGTCCCAGCTGTGGAGGCTGTATATGTATTTTATGTATAGATAGATTAGATAGATAGATAGATAGATAGATAGATAGATAGATAGATAGATACAAAGGAAAAGGTGGTAGTCCCTGGGTTCATTTCTGGGCACTGGTTTTGGAGGGAATTGTGAACAAGTTTGACAGAGACTACCCAGAGGAGAAACAGATGAAAAGCAATTGGACACTGGGTTGTAACATGGAAAGTCCTGGATATTTCTTTCATATCTATCATGCTGGGACACAAGAGCTCTGAGAAAAGCAGAAGGAGGTTTGAATCTCAGCTCTGCTAGCTTTGCGAATTGGGGCAAATAACCCTTGTGAATAGTAGTGTTCTCATCTGTAAACTGGGCATAATTAGTATCTTTCTGGTAGAGTTGATGAGAGAATTATATAAGCTAATGCCTGGGAAGCATTTAGTATAGACCCTGGTATCTAGTGTTTTTAAATAGCACCTATTAAGATGGCACCTATATGATCATAAATCATGTTCAAAGATTTAAAGAGTCTGACCTAAGTTAATGTCTAACTCTAAAGTAATGGTTAAGTTATAGACTATTAAATATTATACAGCCATTAGAAATTACTTTCCCAGGTAGGGCACACCTAAACACCTCTTTCCACCTGCAGACCCATTCTCCTTTTCTCCCCTGTCACCAGCCAGGCGCTCAGCCTGCCTCAGGTTCTTCTTTGGTACTGCCACTGCCCTCATCCTGCCCTGCTCCTCTTCTCTCCCCAAGCCTCTGTGTAAATCCAACACTGACATCCTTGTGTCATAAAGTCAAGACGTATTGAATAGGTGATACATTGACATGTTCAAAATTAGAAAACTAAATGAGATGGTACATATTGATAAGTCTACTCCCACCTGTGTCTCTAGCCACCCCTCACCCCATCATCCTCACTTTGTGTTACAAAAGGCGTAGCATACTATAAACACTTTCTGCAGCTTGCTTTTTCCCCACATAATTATCTTAAGGACGCTTCCACATCAGTACATCCATATAGAGCATCCTCATTCTTTTACACAATGGCACAGTCTTCCATTGTGGGGATGTGCCTTGGTTTATTTAATCCTACAGATGGAAGTGCTGTCCAACTTTTCACTATTCTGAATCAGGTTGTGACAGCTAACCTTGTTGAAACCCATGCAGGTGTATCTACAGGATGAATTTCCTGAAGTGGAATGTCCGATTCACAGGGTACATGCATGTGTAATTCTGGTGTTTCCACATTTCCCTACAAAGAGTTATGGCACTTTGTACCCCGAAGAGCAATGGATGAAACAGCTTGTTTCCTCACAGCCTAGTGTATTGTCTAACTTAATCTCTTTTAATTCTAATGGTTTTTGTGATAATCCTTTTTAGAGAAACATGGAAATCACAGGGAGGGAGGAGTGCTTTGAAAGTCTTACAGGGTCTGGATGTGGTGGCTCACACCTGTAATCCCAACAGTTTGGGAGGCCAAGGCAGGCAGATTACTTGAGCTCAGGAGTTAGAGACCAGCCTGGGCAACATGGCGAAAAGTTTTTAAAATAAAACCTTTTTATTGTACAAAAAGTTTTTTAAAATAAATAAATAAGGCTGGGCGTGGTGGCTCATGCCTATAATCTCAGCACTTTGGGAGGCTGAGGCAGGCAGGTCATCTGAGGCCAGGAATTCAAAACCAGCCTGGCCAACATGATGAAATCCCGTCTTTACTAAAAATACAAAAATTAGCTGGGCATGGTGGCGCATGCCTGTAATCCCAGCTACTTGGGAGCCTGAGGCAGGAGAATCTCTTAAACCCAGGAGGTGGAGGTTGCAGTGAGCCGAGACTACATCATTGTACTCTAGCCTGGGTAACAAGAGTGAAAATGCCTCTCAAAATAAATAAATAAATAGCCAGACACAGTAGCACATACCTGTAGTCCCAGCTACTCGGGAGACTAAGGTGGGAGGATTGTTTGAGCCCAGGTTGTTCAGGACGTCAGGGAGCTGTGATGGTGCCACTGTACTCCAGACGGGGCAACAGTGAGATCCTGTCTCAAAATAAAAGATGAATTTAAAACAAATGTTTAAGTCTTGCAAAAGGATCATTGAGGCATACTTAAATTAGCAGGTGAAAATTTGATGGAAAACAATATATTTGCATACTCTCAAGTATGTGAAGTATTCCCACAAGACATTTAACAAAAGGGGGAATATTGTAGTTTTGCAGCAGAGAAACTTGGCAGACACAATCCTGTAATCCAAGTTAATCACCAGCGGTAGGACAAATTAGTGTACCTCCTGATGCAATACACTGAGAAAGACACAGTATTACCTCTGTTGTATTCCCGCCCCCAAAAGGATAACTTGAATCTAATCCTGAAGAAATTTTAGATATACCAAATTGAGAGACATTCATCAAAATTAACTGGCCTATATGCTTCAAACAAGCCAAAATCATGAAAGAAAAAGAGAGAAACTATTCCCATCCAAGTACTAACCGACCCTGCTTAGCTTCCAAGATCGGACGACATCAGGCACATTCAGGGTGGTATGGCCATAGATGAGTGGAACTGTTCCACGCCTCAGAAGACTACAGAGACATGACAACTAAATGCAATGTGCACTCCTGCCCCAGAGAAAGGAGGAAAAAAAATACTTTTCTTTCTTTCTTTTTTTTTGTTATAAATTAGTGCTTCCCAAAGCGTGGTCCAGGGACCCTAGGAGATTCAGAAAACCTGTCAGTAGGTATATGAAGTCAAAACGATTTCATTTTATTTATTTATGTTTTGAGACAGGATCTTACTCCATCACCCAGGCTGGAGTGTGGTGGTGCCATCACGGCTCACTGCAGCCTCAACCTTCCAGGCTCAAGTGATTCTCCCACCTCAGCCTCCTGGGTAGCTGAGATTACCGGCACATACCTCCATGCCCAGCTAAGTTTTTGTATTTTTTTTATAGAGATGGAGTTTAGCCATGTTGCCCAGGCTGGTCTTGAACTCCTGGGCTCAAGCAGTCCTCTTGCCTCAGCCTCCCAAAATGCTGGGATTACTAGTGTGAGCCACTGAGGCTGGCCAAAACTATTTTAGTACGTAACTATTTTAATAATAATATTTAGATGTTCTTTGGCAAGACTATAAAAGGATTCTGAAACAAAGAAGGTGAAAACCACTGCTTTGATAACCAGGTGTGGTGGCTCCTGCCTGTAATTCCAGCTAGTGGAGAGGCTGAGGCGGGAGGATTGCTTGAGGCCAGGAGTTTGAGACCAGCATGGGCAGCAGAGCAAGACCTCCGTCTCTAATGGCAACAGAGTGACAACCTGTCTCTAAAAACATTAACTGGATGATTGACAAAATTAGAATAAAGTTTAGAGATTTTAAAATAGTACTATATTTGAAAATAATGCTGGGCGCAGTGGCTCACGCCTGTAATCCCAGCACTTTGGAAGGCCAAGGCTTATGGATCACTTGAGGTCAGGAGCTTGAGACCAGCCTGGCCAACGTGGTGAAACCCCATCTCTACTAAAAATACAAAAAAGTTTGCAAGGCATGGTGGCGGGGGCCAGTAATCCCAGCTACTTGGGAGGTTGAGTCATGAGAATCGCTAGAACCTGGGAGGCAGAGGTTGGAGTGGGCTAAGATAAGGTCACCGCACTCCAGCCTGGGTGACAGAGTGAGACTCCATCTCAAAAAAAAAAGAAGAAGAAGAAGAAGAAAAGAATATGGGCCAGGCACAGTGGCTTACACCTGTAGAGTCTCACTCTGTCATCCAGGCTGGAGTGCAGTGGCGTGATCTCGGCTCACTGAAACCTCCACCTCCCGGGTTCAAGTGATTCTCTTGCCTCAGCCGCCCAAGTAGATGAGATTACAGGTGCATGCCACCATGCCCAGCTAATTTTTTTGTATTTTTAGTAGAGACAGGGTTCCACCGTGTTGGCCAGGCTGGTCTCAAACCCCCGGCCTCAAGTGATCTGCCTACCTCAGCCTCCCAAACTGCTGGGATTACAGGTGTGAGCCGCCATACCTGGCAGAACACTTTTAAAAAAATACATATAATTTAATTTTTAACATTTGAGACAGGGTCTCACTCTGTCACCAAGGCTGGAGTGCAGTGGCATGATCACAGCTCACTGCAGCCTGAATTTCTAAACACAAGCGATCCTCCCACCTCAGCCTCCTGAGTAGCTGGGACTACAGAATCAGGCCACCATGCCCAGCTTATTATTATTATTTTCTGGAGATAGGGGTCTCACTGTGTGGGGTCTCACAGTTGGTTTTGAACTCCTGGCCTCAAGCTTCGGCCTCCCAAAGTGCTGGGATTACAGATGTGAGCCACTGCATCCAGCCTGGATGAACAAATTAAACCCAAACCCTGATGTTATAGTTCTTAACTCCTTGACCTGGTAGTATCTGCATCCTAATCTTTTCCAGCAGATGTTCACCAAATCACCTATATTTCTGCAGGGCCCTTCATCTGCCCTCCTCCAAGGACCTTCTTGGCAAGACACAAACCTCACAAATCCTATAAGCTGGAACAATAGGTCTCAACAGCATAGTCCTGAAACCTCAAGGTCTTTGTATTTCTGATTTCTTCTATGGACAACTCTTCCTAAAGATATTCATATGGCCCCCTCCATCATTTCATTCTGGTTTCCTAACAACGATTCCTAAGGGAGGCCTTTTCTACCACATGTTCTCAGATGGTTCCCTACCCATTTCCTCCCACTGCTTCCTATATACCCTTGCCCTGCTATAGTTTCCTCTATGGACCTTATTAACATCTGACTGGCACGTTACATATTTATTTTTTAAATACTGATTTTTTTTTTTTTTTTTTGAGGTTCTATCACCCAGGTTGGAGTGCAATGGTGCGATCTCGGCTCACTGCAACCTGTGCCTCCTGGGGTCAAGTGATTCTCCTGCCTCAGCCTCCTGAGTAGCTGGGAATACAGGTGCCCGCCACCATGCCCAGCTAATTTTTGTATTTTTAGTAGAGACGGGGTTTCACCAGGTTGGCCAGGCTGGTCTCGAACTCCTGACTTCAGGTGATCTGCCCACCTTAGCCTCCCAAAGTGCTGGGATTACATGTGTGAGCCACCACCCTTGGCCCAAAATACTGATTTTTAATGTGATTGCTGCATGTCTCCCCTGGATGGAATCCCAGCTCCAAGAACAGTGTCTGCTGGCACAGATAGCACTCATGTGTTTGTTGAACTCCAGTGGTTGACCAGGAGCCTTTTCAATAGTCTTTAAACTAGGGTGACAGATGAGCCTCTGGGCATTCTGGGGCCCTTTGGGACATTTCTTGGCAACTGTTCACACTGCATATGGAGGGCTTCAAAGGATCCAGGGTCTGAATCAGCCAAGAACTTAGACACAGCTTCAGCCCAGGAGAGATGTCCTCTCTCATGAACGAAGAACTCTCTAAAATGCCTATGACTGCAACAACAATGACAAGGAATCCTTGATCACACAGCAGGAGGCACACGCGCCCTGTGAACTTGGTAGCTGCAGTCCTTGTGATGGTGCTTTTGGCTATTTCAGAAGAGGGAAATGTAAACAAACTTGCCCTTTATTTCTGTTAGTTTGAATTTACCCAATCTCCCTCATAACTAATAAAAATAACAATACACATAAATATAATTTAGTTTGTTTTTATTTCAGCAGTTGTATGTGGGTTTTTTACCTGCCCTACATTCTGTCTCCTGATCCCCCAATAGAGTTTTGCTAAGTATTTCTCAGCTGCTCACACCCCTTAGAAACACACTTGGCATGCACCCTGAGGCCCTGCTCTTCTGTCCCTGTCCCACCACTTCAGGGCTCTGGGGAATGGGTCTCTCTGTGGGCCACAGGTGTAACCACTGTATTTTCCTTGTCTGCATCAGGGACACCTTGGCGCTCAGATGCCTGAAGGTAGCAGCTTGTCCCTCGTCGCCTCCTCTAATTAGATATTTCTCTCTCTCTCTGTCCATAAAGAAAACTATGAGAGAGGGAATTACAGGTAGAGGGCTAGAAGTTTTTGGACATTAGCTATTTCTATCTTCTGATATGGTTAACCAAAAAGAAAAAATCCTGCAGACAAATTTCTCCTCAGTCAGGTATTTCCTAACCAAGTTTGAGGGTACGAACATGCTCTCCTTTTCCTTTTCCATAAAGCTGAGGAGGAGACTGAGGGAGTGTGGGCAAGAGAGGTGGCTCAGGCTTTCCCTGGGCCTGATTGAACTTTGAAACTTCTCTACTAATTAAACAACACTGGGCTCTACACTTTGCTTAACCCTGGGAACTGGTCATCAGCCTTTGACCTCAGTTCTCCCTCCTGACCAGCTCCCTGCTGCACCCTGGCCTCTGGAACCTCGGTGAGATTGAGAGGAAAGAACCAGTTTTCAGACAGATTGCCTCAGACCACACCATCTCCACTTGCCCAGCCCTGTGGAAGATCAGCGACCATGTATTCCAATGTGATAGGAACCGCAGCCTCTGGAAAAAGGTAAGAGGGGTGAACTTTCCCCTTGGCTACCCTCACTGGGTTTTCTGACCTCCAAAGGACTCACAGGAATGACCTCTAACACCTTTGAGAAGACCAGGCCCTCTCCCTGGTAGTTACAGTCAAAGACCAGTTTGGAAGACGTCATTTCAAGCGCCCTCCCTCCCACCTCCCCTCTTGGGGTAAGGCCTTTCCTAAGCCACACCTTGGGTCCCTAGCCTAAGAAACAAGGGGGATGTCATCCCTGGTGTAAAGATGCTGTGCAGGACACCAGCACTCACAGAATCCAGGGGATGCTCCAAGGCGAATCCCCAGGGCCTGCCATACATCCGAGAAGAGAGCAAATGTTACCCACGAGGACCTCCTCACTCCGTTTGCTCCTTCTTCCACTCAGATCCACTCCACTCTGCCCCCACCGAAGATCCCAGCGACCTTTGACTAAAGGGCCGAAACTGCTTCCTTTTCTCACAGTGAGAGCTGTCCCTCCCTCAATGCCACACACATTCCTTTCTTCATCTGAGTTGTCACAGGAGGCTAGAAATGGGGCGGTGGCACAACTGTCTTGGTTTTAATTTGTGCTTCATAGCCCTCCCAGGGTCCACTCAGCCTCGAATTGCATTTCCAAATGTAGCTGAAGGACAGAGTGGGCAACCGAAGGCAGTGGAGATGGGAAGATGAATGGCAGGGTCCTCTCCTCTCTCTCTCTCTCTCTCTCTCTCTCTGCTACTTCAGCCTGCCTTCCACATCTCCCTTGGTGCCTCTGCTTCTTTCCCGCTTTGCACCTCTGTTCTTGAAAGGGCTGCAGAACTGGACTCAGACCACGCAAGAAGGCAAGTCCCTCTCAGCTGCCCCAGCTTCCAGCCAGCCCCACGCTTGCCCAGCAGACCATGTCTGTGAATCTGCACTGGGCGCCTCTCTTTCTCTCCCAGGAGAAGATGGAAAGATCCAGTACCCACAGACGGATTCCCTTCTGTACACCCAGGGACCCTAAACCAGTTGGAGGCAGCCCACCCTTGTCTTATCTACAAAAAATATTACAAGAGACTTCATCTCTTGATTTGCTTCATCCAGTGTCCCAACTACCTCATTTTTTTAAAATGTGAAATTAACTTAGTTTACCTTCATTGAATCCATGTTGGAGACTATTAAAAATTCCAGGCAATAAAAAAGGATGAGAGCCTGAACTAAAGCAGTGGCAATAACTGGTGAAAGAGTAAAAAAACAGAACTGATTGACTCTGGGGTTTGACTAAATGAGGAGGAGAGAGAGAGGAATCCAGGGTGATTTTCGGGTTTCTGTACTGAATTCACTGATCCCATTCACTGAGCTGGAGGACACGAGGAGCAGGCACCTCGGGGAGAATTAATTACCAGGTCACTTTGTCCCTGTTTCCCTAAAGAACTTGTAGGAGTTTCTGGTGGAATTGTCCAGCAAATAGTCAGTCTGGAGCTCAGTGGAAGGGTTAGGGCTGGAGCTAGATATGTGGGAATCTTCAGCACACAGATGTTGCCATTGTTTTGTTGTTGCTGTTGTTGTTTTGAGACAGAGTCTCACTTTGTCCACCAGGTTGGAGTGCAGTGGTGCAATCTCAGCTCACTGCAACCTTCGCTTCCTGGGTTCAAGCAAGTCTCCTGCGTCAGTCTCCCCAGTAGGTTGGGACTAGAGGTGTGCACCACCACACCCAGCTAAGTTTTGTATTTTTAGTAGAGATGGGGTTTCACCATGCTGTTCAGGCTGATCCTGAACACCCAACCTCAAGTGATCTGCCCGCCTCAGCCTCCCAAAGTGCTAGGATTACAGGCGTGAGCCACCGCGCCTGGCCAGATATCGCCTTTGCTCCATCCATTTCCTCTTACCTCTCTTGTGTTGCTGAAATCTCTCTGTTGCACCTGTCAGAGTCCTTCCCCAAACAGTTTCTGTAGGTGGCTCCCCCTACCGTCCTGACTCTTCACTGGGCACTAAAGTTCCCAGCCGATTTTTTAGGCACGCATGTTCCATGTCACAAACAGGAAGCTTCGCATTCTTTTTTCTCCCAGCATGGGGAAATTGAGCACATAATACTTCAAATAGCCATCAGTTGATTCTAATTCCAACATGACCATGTCCAGGCAACTGAACTATCCCCTGGCAAGAAGTTTAGGACTGAACCTGTTCTAGGTTCAGCCTGGGCCCTTGTACTTGGTTCAAAGACTTTAGCCCTTCTCTTGGCCACACCAGGTGGGCTGGAATCCTCTGCTTTACTGAGGCAACCCTGTGGTGGGCAGTGGGGCTAGGGGTTGCAGCCTAGCTTAACTTGGCATTTTGCCCCCTTGCAGGAAGGTTTATCTTCTGTCCTTGCTGCTCATTGGCCTCTGGGACTGTGTGACCTGTCACGGGAGCCCTGTGGACATCTGCACAGCCAAGCCACGGGACGTTCCCATGAATCCCATGTGCATTTACCGCTCCCCGGAGAAGAAGGCAACTGAGGATGAGGGCCCAGAACAGAAGATCCCCGAGGCCACCAACCGGCGCGTCTGGGAACTGTCCAAGGCCAATTCCCGCTTTGCTACCACTTTCTATCAGCACCTGGCAGATTCCAAGAATGACAAGGATAACATTTTCCTGTCACCCCTGAGTGTCTCCACAGCTTTTGCTATGACCAAGCTGGGTGCCTGTAATGACACCCTCAAGCAACTGATGGAGGTACGACCCAAAGGTCTTCTGCCCAGCCACCTTGCTAGGAGCACCTTTGGGGCTTGCATAGGTCCAAGTCCAGTGACTCCTCAACCAACACTGCAGGCCACTAAGAGCTCTCTTTATGCATTACGATTCCCTTTGAATCACTACTTCATGTGTTATAATTCCCTTTGAAAACCATTTTTTAAAAAATTAGCCAAGGAATTACCACCTGGATATCTGCTTTTTAAATCCTGGTTTCCTCTTTTGAGCGACCTTGCAATGGGGGAGGGCTTCTATCTCTTTCAACTTCTCTCTTTAGTAATTTTTTCATCTATATGTTTACTCATTAATTTGATCATTATTTACTTATCATTCAGCACTTCCTCTGTGCCAGGCAATGTGTTGTGCCAGTCCCTCCTCTGGCAGAAGAACAGGAGCTTTTCCATCTGGTGACATCAGGCATATGGGCTCTTTTGGAAAAAAATTCTAGGATATTTTTATGAGTATTATTATTTTTTTGAGATGGAGTCTCACTCTATTGCCCAGGCTGGAGTGCAGTGGTGCAGTCTCGACTCACTGCAATCTCCGCCTCCCGGGTTCAAGCAATTCTCCCACCTCAGCCTCCTGAGTAGCTGGGATTACAGGCACACGCCACCACGCCCAGCTAATTTTTGTATTTTTAGTAGAGATGGGGTTTCACCATGTTGGCCAGGCTGGTCTCAAACTCTTTTTTTTTTTTTTTTTTTTTGAGACGGAGTCTCGCTTTGTCACCTAGGCTGGGGTGCAGTGGCACAATCTCGGCTCACTGCAACCTCCACCTCCCGGGTTCAAGCAATTCTCTGCCTCAGCCTCCTGAGTAGCTGAGATTATAGGCACCTGGCACCATTTTGTATTTTTAGTACAGACAGGGTTTCACCATGTTGGCCAGGCTGGTCTTGAACTTCTGACCTCGTGATTCATCTGCCTCGGCCTCCCATAGTGCTGCGATTATAGGCATGAGCCACTGCGCCCGGCCTCAAACTCTTGACTTCAAGTGATCTGCCCGCCTTGGCCTCCCAAAGTGCTGGGGTTACAGGTGGGAGCCACCACACCCAGCCTAGGATGGTATATTGAGACCAGGGGCCCAGGAAAGTCAAGAGAAGCCTCAAGGACGTGAGAGTGTTTTCTGGCTCTGGGAAGTATGGATCATTTCAGCTCAGTGACTTAGTTCCCACCCCCTTTTTCCCACTGCCTTTTCTGGGAGGGAAGTAGGGCATGATAAGATGAAGCGTCATGGATTGATTGATCACTATCGGCCTCTGGGGCTATGATAAGTCATGGATGGAAACCCTAGATCTTTAATCTGTCCTTGGCTTGGCTGCCTGACAGTCTTTCTTCAGGTTGGATCACACTTTGGAGGCAGAGTTCATCAATAGGGAGGCATGAGTCCCTTCAAGATGGTATAGAGTGCTTATTTGGACCTTGGACACTGAAGTCTGTGGGTTTTAGAAGGGTTCCTTCTATTCTAGTGGTCAGTTTCCATGGAACTTCATCACCTTTGCTCAGGGCTCTGGGATGAGTTAACCCAAGTCTTCACTCCCCGAAAGAAACTGTAGGTTTAAAAACCCTTAAGACACTTAGTACTGCCTTCTCTGGGCCCTTCAGTCATTTTTGTATATATTGGTACTGGTCTCAAAGCACTTCCATATCCCTCATGTCTCTGTCCCCAAGTAAGATCTTAAATGTAACCCTTCCTACAAGAAGAACAGAACACTGCTTCCAAACCACGCATGTTCCTTGGGTCCTCCCCTCTACACAAACGCCATGTGTTCGAAAGCAGGCTGAGACTGAATCTCTCTGGAGAAAAGAGAAATTCAGCACCAAGCTTTTGATCAAAAGCATAATCCCCCCCACAAAAAAAAGTGCCTGTTGGAACAAAATCAGGAAAACCAAAGGCAGAGAACAGATAAAACCAAAAGGCCTTTTGTAGCCTGAGGAGAGAGCACGGGAAGGGCAGGAGGGGAACAGCCTCACCCATTTGCCTTGCGGATGGTGAAGGTGGGCACTGGGGGATTCCATCTTCAAAGCATGGATGACTTCTAAGTCGTTTTCAACCCTGAGACTCTTGGATTCTGGGCCTGTTTAATCCCTTGCTGGTAGATTCACTCTTCCTTTTTCACCCCTACCACCAGTATCCCAGAGCCTCCATGAGCAGCTGGCCCCAGGAGATGCCACAAAAGTGTTTGCTACAAGAAAGGACACTGTCCTGATTCATTCTCTGTCCAGAATCACCAAGAAGACTTTTCCCATTCCAGCAAGAAAACATCTGTGTGTTGATCTAGAGCGCTTTAGAGACTTTAGTGGTGACCTAGTCTCTCTTTTTCCCTTTATCCTTCCTACCCTTCATTCTTCTTTTATCCCTTTATTCATCAGAACACAAGAGTTGAGCATTTATGCTGTCCCAGGTACTGTGCTTGAAGGAGTTCACAACTGAGGTGGCTATTAGTCAGAGACTGACCAGCCTGTGCTCACCACCCATGTTAGCCAGGCTGCCAACCAAACTCACCACCATTTTTTTTGACTTCTGTAGGTATTTAAGTTTGACACCATATCTGAGAAAACATCTGATCAGATCCACTTCTTCTTTGCCAAACTGAACTGCCGACTCTATCGAAAAGCCAACAAATCCTCCAAGTTAGTATCAGCCAATCGCCTTTTTGGAGACAAATCCCTTACCTTCAATGAGACCTACCAGGACATCAGTGAGTTGGTATATGGAGCCAAGCTCCAGCCCCTGGACTTCAAGGTGAGTTGCAGATGTTACCCCTGACCTCCGAGTTCTTCCTCTCCACTCAGAGATTGAGGAGGTGGAGAAACAGCATCCAAATTCACACTGCTTTGCTGCTGAAGACTGTTGGAGGGATGACTACAAGTCAGAACCCCTGGAATAGTTATTCTTACTTGAAACCTGAGAAATCAATGGTATCCATGCTTAGCTTGTAGTGACTGCCCAGGAAAACGTGAATAAATAATCAATTCTTCATTCCATCCACCAACTTCAAATATATACCAGAGGGTGTTTTGAAGGTGCCAGTCCTACAAGATATCTTACTTAATTTGAACAGTTATCATGGTCAAATAAAGTTGGTACATGATGCATGTTATATTCTCCTCTTGGAGATTCATGAAGAACATGGGCCTATGAAGGTTCTGAGAAACTCCTCAACAAAGAAATCTGTTGGCTTTATTCAATCAGCATTCCTCAAATGTATTTGACTGCACGGGCATTTCTCTCCTCCATATAACCTGCCAACCCCATATAACCTGCAATCATTCATTGCTTTCCCTGGAACATGCCTTGGAAACTCTACTTTTGTGAGTTCAGGTTTTCCAAAGTCAGAGAAAATAATATTTTATCTTATTTTTCCCAGACTGTTTTCGTCTTCCTTCTTTTCCTTGATTTCTTCCTATTTCTTTTTGTTCTTTTTCTTCTGATAATATTTATTAACTACAGGAAAGATTCATGGAACTACATTAGATATGTGAGGTTTCCCCAATTTGGATTCGAGCCATGGCTTCTTAATCAAATGGTGGGAAAGGGCAGAGGGATGGTGAGAAAAATAAAACGCTGCCTGGGAAAATGGGGAAGCCAATTGAATAGCACAGGTGAGTAGGTTTATTTTCTGTTCTCCTCAGGAAAATGCAGAGCAATCCAGAGCGGCCATCAACAAATGGGTGTCCAATAAGACCGAAGGCCGAATCACCGATGTCATTCCCCCGGAAGCCATCAACGAGCTCACTGTTCTGGTGCTGGTTAACACCATTTACTTCAAGGTACTCAGAATGACCCTGGAGAGACCCTGGGGACTTCCTCTTGCTCTTCAGCTTACCCCCAGCTTTTTTTTTTTTTTTTTTGAGACGGAGTCTCACTCTGTCGCCCGGGCTGGAGTGCAGTGGACGGATCTCAGCTCACTGCAAGCTCCGCCTCCCGAGTAGCTGGGACTACAGGCGCCCGCCACCTCGCCCGGCTAGTTTTTTGTATTTTTAGTAGAGACGGGGTTTCACAGTGTTAGCCAGGATGGTCTCCATCTCCTGACCTCGTGATCCGCCCATCTCGGCCTCCCAAAGTGCTGGGGTTACAGGCTTGAGCCACCGCGCCCGGCCCTTTTTTTTTTTTTTTTGAAACGCGCATCTTGGCTCACTGCAAGCTCCGCCTCCCAGGTTCCCACCATTCTCCTGGCTCAGCCTCCCAAGCAGCTGGGACTACAGGCGCCCGCCACCGCGCCTGGCTATTTTTTTGTATTTTTTTTTTAGTAGAGAAGGGGTTTCTCCGTGTTAGCCAGGATGGTCTCGATCTTCTGACCTTGTGATCTGCCCTCCTCGGCCTCCCAAAGTGCTGGGATTACAGACGTGAGCCACCGCGCCTGCCCCCGCTCCCGCCCTTTTGTTTTTTAAATGGTGAGAGCGAAGCCCTGAGAGGGCAAATGGACTGCCTAAAGCTACACAGGTCAGCAGGGCAGGTCAATCCAAATGGGCAAAAAAAGCCTAAGGACTACATGAACAGATTCCGACAGTAGAAGGCAGAGAGCTGAACCAACTTCTCCAAAGCGCCTGCTTCTGCCTCCTTGTCCCTGACTTATTTCCTCCTCGCCTCCATTTAATTTTATTTTATTTTATTTATTGTTTAAATACGGAATCCCACTCTGTCACCCAGGCTGGAGTGCAGTGGCACAATCACAGCTCACTGCAGCCTTGACCTCCCAGTGATCCCAGCCATCCCAATGATCCTCCCACCTTGGCCTCCCGACAGGTGCATGCCACCATGGGAGGTGAAGTTTTTGATTTTTTTGTATGCCACAGCCCAGGTTGGTCTTGAACTCGTGGGCTCAAGCAATCCTTCTGCCGTGGCCTCCCAAAGTGCTGGGATTACAGGCATGAACCACCACACGCGGCCAGCTTACCCTCTTTAACACTACTGGGCATGTGTAGGTAGATCCTTTCTGAGAAATGGTCCATGCATGGTCTGGGCAGACATAAACATTTGCTGAGAGCCCAGAACCGTTTGAACCATGGCTGCTGGACTGCCGTCCAGGGACGTGTGGTAGTGTCCCCAGGCTGACGGCAGAGTGGGCACGCAAACAAACCCATCATGTCCCACTGCAAGGTGTGTGCAGTGACAAACTCTCATATATATGTGATTCTGCTGTCCAGTTAACTCCATTTTGAAAACTGGAATGAAATGACAGAGTCAATGTGTTCACGATCTTCAGCGCTGCAATTTTTTTCCCATCACCTGGAGCAGCTTCTATAATGAGTCAAAGTTCCCTTTGCCTAAATTTTAGTTTTTAAAATTTATTTTTATATATTTTATCTTTTGTTTTTTGTTTTGAGACGGAGTCTTGCTCTTGCCGCCCAGGCTAGAGTGCAATGGTGCAATCGGCTCACTGCAACCTCCGCCTCCCAAGTTCAAGCAATTCTCCTGCCTCAGCCTCCCAAGTAGCTGGGATTACAGGCGCACACCGCCATGCCCAGCTAATTTTTGTATTTTTAGTAGAGATGGGGTTTCACCATGTTGGCCAGGCTGGTCTCGAACTTCTGACCTCAGATGATCGGCCTGCCTTGGCCTCCCAAAGTGCTGGGATTACAGGCGTGAGCCACTGCGCCTGGCCTATTTTATCTTTTTAAAAAATGTTTTCTTGCCTGTAGTCCCAGCTACTCGGGAGGCTGAGGCAGGAGAATGGCGTGAACCTGGGAGGCGGAGCTTGCAGTGAGCTGAGATCGGGCCACTGCACTCCAGCCTGGGCGACAGAGTGAGACTCCGTCTCAAAAAAAAAAAAAAAAAAAAAAATGTTTTCCTGTAAAATCCAGGTTTAGCTTAAATCTTCTGAGCTTCTAGGTGACAGGCTCACCTCAGACTTAGGGGAGGTGCTATTATTTACCGATGCAGGCCTTGTTTTCCTCAGAGTAGTGTTCTGAAGACTGTGTCAACTTGATTACATTTGGGAAGGAAAAGGAAGAGGGGAGTGGGAATAAGCAGACCGCTGACACTCAGGAGGCCACCAGTTTAAGGCGGGTAGAATTGTGGCATACTTTGCCCATCCTGGGATGTGCCTCCCGGTACATTATTCCCTCCCACAGGGCCCAGAGGATTAGCCAGTTGCTGCTGCTGTCAGTCGCTCTGTTTCTTACGGTTTTCCCCTCTCCAAGGATAGAGCAGACTGTATTTCCACCATGTGAATTTGCCCGTTACAGTTTGCAGAAGAATTTGACATTTATTAGCCCTCCTGATTCTCACATCACAAATGAAACCTGGGCCACTCGGACAGATTACTTAATTTTAAATACTGACTCTTCCATTTCTGACCATGTGAACTTGGGTGAGTTACCCGAGATCTTTCTATGCTCCAATTTCTGCATCTATAATGTGGTAATAATGATACATCTACCACATAGGGATACTGAGGTAGTTACTGCATGTAAATAAGGTGTAAGTTAAATGCTTAGAAAAGTGCCTGGCAGGCAGTAAGCATATTCTATAAATATTAGCTATCACCAGCTCCTAGTTTTACAGACAAGAAACCACTACTCAGAAGAGTTAAATGGGCCAGGCATGATGACTCACACTTGTGATCCCAGCACTTTGGGAAACTGAAGCAGGAGGATCACTCAAACACAGAAGCTCAAGATCAGCGTGGGCAGCACGGGGAGATCCCGTCTTTACAAAAACTAAAAAAGTTAGCTGGGCATGGTTACACACACCTGTAGTCCTAGCCACCTGGGAGGCTGAGGTGGAAGGATAGCTTGAGCCTGGGAGGTTGAGGCTGCAGTGAGCCATGAGCTTGCCATTGCATCACTCCAACATGGGGCACAGATTGAGACCCTGTCCCCCCACCCAAAAAAGAAGAAGAGTTAAATGGCTTGTCCCCAAATTGCAGAGCTAGAAAGTGATAAAGAATGGTAATTTTCAAAAGTCTGTCTTCTATCTCAGGGTCCTTCCCAGTTTGAAAGGAAGTCAGTCAGGGCTTATCCTCTGTTACCTGTGTCTGTGTCTGGCAGAGCCCAGGACTTTGGAGGTTGGCCTTTAGAAAAGAGGTGGGTGGGGCCAGGCGCAGTGGTTCAGGCCTGTAATCCCAGCACTTTGGGGGTGCCAAGGAGGGTGGATCACCTGAGGTCAGGAGTTTGAGACCAGCCTGACCAACATGGCGAAATCCTATTTCTACTAAAAATACAAAAAGTTAGCCGGGCGTGATGGCAGATGCCTGTAATCCCAGCAACTTGGGAGGCTGAGGCAGGAGAATTGCTTGAACCCTGAGGCGGAGGTTGCAGTGAGCCGAGATTGTGCCATTGCACTCCAGCCTGGGCGACTAGAGCAAAACTCCGTCTCAAAAAAAAAAAAGAAAAGAAAAGAGGATGGTGGAAGGCAGACAGCACAAGGCAATTAGATTTAAACTCAAGAAGAGACCTGCAGAGAGGCCTGTAGATTGTTCTTGGTTTTGGTTTTATTTTTCTGATTATAAAAGCAAACACTCACTGCTGAAAATCTGGGGAAATACAGAAAAGTACACAGAGAAAAACCTACTCATAATTCCATCATTCTGATACAGTCATTATTAACCTTTTTGTGCATATTCCTCCAGTCTTGTTTCCAAATAATTATATATTAATGTAACACTATAATATGAATATGTCTTGTGTCAATAAATATCCTCCTATGAAGGTTTTTGTTCTCACTTTGTGATTCTCTTCCAGGGCCTGTGGAAGTCAAAGTTTAGCCCTGAAAACACAAGGATGGAACCGTTCTACAAGGCTGATGGAGAGTCGTGTTCAGCGTCTATGATGTACCAGGAAGCCAAGTTCCGTTATCGGCGCGTGGCTGAAGGCACCCAGGTGCTTGAGTTGCCCTTCAAGGGTGATGACATCACCATGGTGCTCATCCTGCCCAAGCCTGAGAAGAGCCTGACCAAGGTGGAGCAGGAACTCACCCCAGAGGTGCTGCAGGAGTGGTTGGATGAGTTGGAGGAGGTGATGCTGGTGGTCCACATGCCCCGCTTCCGCATTGAGGACGGCTTCAGTTTGAAAGAGCAGCTGCAAGACATGGGCCTTGTCGATCTGTTCAGCCCTGAAAAGTCCAAACTCCCAGGTTTGTCTAGGAAGGAGTTTCTTCCCTGCTCTACCCACAAGGTAGTCTGACCAAGGTGGAAGAGTTGGAGAAAGAATAGAAAGGAGCAACAAGTCAGGACTCCTGGATTCTGATCCTAGTTTCTACTGCTAACTTGTGGACATCTCTTTTCCTTTTGAGGTCTCCGTTTCCTCTTCTGTAAAAGGGAAGTTCGTTCTTGGATCTCCATGGGCCCAGCCATCACTGGTGCCCTGTGAGTCTGTATCAGGTACAGGAGACGGGACCAGGTGGAGAGGAATTTGAAAGGGCATTGGAATTCAGAGCAAAGACACAGATATTAAGAGCTGGGGAAATTTGGTTCCCATTACACAGGCCTCACTGACGATTATTATTATTATTATTATTATTATTATTATTATTATTTGAGACAGAGTCTCACTCTGTTGCCCAGGCTGGAGTGCAGCAGTGTGATCTCGGCTCACTACAACCTGTGCCTCCCGGGTTCAAGCAATTCTCATGCCTCAGCCTCCTGAGTAGCTGGGATTACAGGCATGTGCCACCATGCCTGGCTAATTTCTGTGTTCTTAGTAGAGACGGGGTTTCACCATGTTGGCTAGGATGGTCTTGAACTCTTGACCTTGTGATCCACCTGCCTCGGCTTCCCAAAGTGCTGGGATTACAGGCGTTAGCCACTGCGCCCTGCGCATTAAAGTATCTTTTAAAGAAGTTGGCTGGCCACGGTGGCTCACACCTGTAATCCCAGCACTTTGGGAGGCCGAGGTGGGAGGATTGTCTAAGCCCACGAGTTTGAGACCAGCCTGGACAACATAGTGAGGATGGTCTCCACAAAAAATAAAAAAAATTATCCAGGCATGGTGGTGCACACCTGCAGTCCTAGCTTCTTGGGAGGTGGAGCTGGGAGGATTGCCTGAGCCTGGGAGGTCAACGCTGTAGTCACCACTGCTTTCCAGCCTGAGCAACAGAGTGAGGCCCTATCGCTAAGTAAATAAATAATATAATATAATAAGCTTCTGATGTTAAGTAATTAGATTTATCTTTATAGGGCTTTTTTTTTTTTTTTTTTTTTTGAGATGAAGCCTCCCTCTTGTCCCCCAGGCTGGAGTGCAGTGGTGTAATCTCAGCTCACTGCAACCTCCGCCTCCTGGGTTCAAGTGATTCTCCTGCCTCAGCCTCCCAAGGAGCTGGGATTACAGGCGCCTGCCACCATGCCCGGCTAATTTTTGTATTTTTAGTAGAGATGGGGTTTCACCATGATGGCCAGGCTGGTCTTGAACTCCTAACCTCAGGTGATCTACCCGCCTCGGCCTCCCAAAGTGCTATGATTACAGCTGTGAGTCACTACGCTATTGGGCTCTCTTTAAGCTAGTTTAGAAAACTAAAAATGTTGCCAGACTGGAAAGAAAGATGTTCTGTCTGGATGGAGTGAGTTTTTTTCTGTAAGAACAGAGTCTTGCCCTTTCTCTCTCCCACAAAGAGCTGAAGCCTGAGAATGAATTATCAGGAGCCACGCTGAACAAGCCCAAAGTAATTTATTATTATTATTATTATTATTGTTTTTTGAGATGGAGTTTTGCTCTTGTTGTCCAGGCTGGAGTGCAGTGGCGCGATCTTGGCTCACTGCAACCTCCGCCTCCCAAATTCAAGCGATTCTCCTGCCTCAGTCTCCCAAGTAGCTGGGATTACAGGTATTCGCCACCACACCTGGCTAATTTTTGTATTTTCATGGTAGAGACAGGTTTCACCATACTAGTCAGAGTGTCTCAAACTCTTGACCGCAGGTGATCTGTACACCTTGGCCTCCCAAAGTAATGGGATTACAGGTGTGAGCCACTGCACTCGGCCCCCAAAGTACTTTATTATTTTTAACACATATTCATTGTGAGAGTATGATTAGGTGAAGATTTAGGATTTCTTCTTATGTTTCAAAAAGCCCCAAAGGATCTCTTAATTCAAACTGAATTCCCATCTGTGAGTTGAAGCCAACTTTCTCCCATCTCACAAAGCCTTCTCCGGTCTTCCTTCCAGGTATTGTTGCAGAAGGCCGGGATGACCTCTATGTCTCAGATGCATTCCATAAGGCATTTCTTGAGGTGAGTACACCTCCCAACTCTCTCTTCCTATGCTACTTTTCTGCCACTTTATTATTCAGTATTTCATGTGATTTCTAACTCTGGAGTTCTTGCTCCACTAGCTCTTAGGGTACAGACAGGAGATGCATGAACAACAGAACACACATGTGGAAAAGGCCTGTTTCCAGTGTTAAGGCCTGCAAAAGTCCTCCACAAGGCCTGCTATAATACAGCCCTCCCCGAAACCCTCATGGTGAGATTGTTCTGCCTTCCCTCCCACTACCTCTTCTGCAGCAGGTCAAGCGGGAACACAAATATTTAGGAGGGTGATATAGGAAAAGAAGCCAGCAAAGGCCATCAAGAAGGAATTTACAGGATGAGGAGAACCAGAAGAGTATGGGGTCGCAGAAACCCAGGGAGAAGGTTTTTTTTTTTTTGAGACGGAGCTTCGTTCGCTCTTTGCCCAGGCTAGAGTGCAATGGCGCGAGAGCTCACTGCAACTTCTGCCTCCCGGTTCAAGCGATTCTCCTGCCTCAGCCTCCTGAGTAGCTGGGATGACAGGCACGCATCACCATGCCCGGCTAATTTTTGTATTTTTAGTAGAGACAGGGTTTCTCCATGTTGGTCAGGCAGGTCTTGAACTCCCGACCTCAGGTGATCCACCTCCTTGGCACCCCCAAAGTGCTGGGATTACAAGCATGAACCACTGCACCCAGCCAACCCAGGGAGAAGTTTTAAGAAAATGGATAGCATCTAGTAAGAAGACTCCAGGACTGGGCATGGTGGTTCACACCTGTAACCCCAGTACCTTGGGAGGGTGAGATGGAAGGATCACTTGAGCCCAGGAGTTCGCAACCAATCTGGACAACATAGTAGACCTTGTCTCTACCAAAAAGTCTTAAAAAAAAAAAAAAAGTTTGGAGACTGCCCATAGTTTACCTTTCCCTGATGACAAAATAGTGTGGCCACATGCCGAATGGTAATGGATGAAGAGCAAACGGAAGGTAAGAAAGGGAAGCTGGTGAGTGTGCATCAGTGTCTTAAAGTGTGCTCCAGACAACTAGAGCACTAGACTACACTGGAGGAAATGAAAAGGTGGTCAAATAAATGTATATCCTCTCGTGAGAGATGAACAGTACACACTGGCATGCTGAGGTCTGAGAAGTTCCACAGTAAAGAAAACGGTTGAATATCACTTAACCTAGTGTTCCCCAGCTGAGGTGTGCGTGGAACCCTGTGTTAGAGTAATAGCTGTGTACAGCCTGTGGAACTTCTGGTTCTAGTTGTTCTCAAGCAAACACTAAACTATGGACCAACAGCAGCAGTCATCTGGGGAGCTTTATCTTTGGAGATTCTGGGATGGGCCCTGAGAATCCGTGTACGTACTAAACTCCTCAGGGGATTCTTATGCACAATGAGATTTGGGAACCACTGGTATAGACTATTCTTTGTGGGAGCCAGGCTGTGAGGGAAAGGAGATGGGACGATGGTAGAGAAGTTCCTAGAATTGAAGAAATCGAAAAGAATGAAGGTTGTAGTCGAAAAGAAAGGTTTCAGAGGATGGTGCTAGCAAATATAGATCCAGGGATCAAGCTCAGTAGGAAATGCCTGGTTCAGAGGAAAGTGGAATTTTAATGGGAGTGAGGAAATGTGATAACTTGAAAGAACACAAGGTTATAGTCTGAGAAAAGGATGCTATTAATATAATTTCAAAGGTAGAGCAGTTCTGAGATGGCAAGTCCAGGGTGTAGCCATGGACAGGTTTGCTTACGTGGTAATGCTCATTAGGTGTGAGGAGATGAAAGAAATGGGAGGCTACGGTGTTGAATGGGTCTCCTACTGAGATTTTTTTTTTTCTTTTTTTTCATTGAGATGGAGTCTTGCTCTGTCGCCCAGGCTGGAGTGCAGTGGCATGATCTCAGTTCACTGCAACCTCCGCCTCCTGGGTTCAATGGTCTCAAACTCCTGACCTCAAGTGATCCACCTGACTCGGCCTCCCAAAGTGCTGGGATTACAGGCATGGGCCACCGTGCCCAGCCTACTGAGATAATTTAATTGTCTCAAATAATAGCAGGAGTTGGGGTGAACAGAAAGTCTACGTGCAAAAATCCTCATTGTGGGGATATAATCTATAAGACAATGAATGTCAACGACCTTTAAGACAATAGCAAGAGTAGAGGTATTGAGATCAGAACAAGGGATTTTACCAGTGCTGCATTAATGGTTTTGGAAGTTAAGATGACACTGCTCACACCCTCTTTCATATGGATTTTTGGAAGAAAGAAAGGAAGACTGCAAGGGAAATTGAGTCCTCAGGGTTTTAACTCTCATTGAATATCCCCTTGTAAGGACTCCAATTAGAAGTGGTCAACTCAGACCTCGAGGGGTTTGAGTTACTATTAGGAAGAAGCAGAGGTCTGGATTCATTTTATCCACCTGAGCCCAGTACACAATGATGTAAGATTTTTCTGTGGTTCTTACAACAAAGCCGTTTTCTTTGAAAACCTTGGGAACCCTTAATAAACAGGACCCCAACTAATTGTAGATCTGAGAAGCCATTAAAAACCAGACCCGAGTTGAATAAAAGGATCCTGGTCATGCAAACACTCTAGTCTGCTAATAAACTTAGTCCTGGAATGAGCATGAAATAGATACTATTGGGAGAGAGAAGGTAAGGAAGGGAGGAACAAAGGAAGGGGAAGGAAGAGTGAGAGGGAAGGAGAAGACATCATTATAACTAGCTCCAGAAAACCCAGGCAGCTGGTTAATCATGTGCTTTCATTAAGAGCAGAAACAGGCCGGGCGCGGTGGCTCAAGCCTGTAATCCCAGCACTTTGGGAGGCTGAGACGGGCGGATCACGAGGTCAGGAGATCGAGACCATCCTGGCTAACACGGTGAAACCCTGTCTCTACTAAAAAATACAAAAAACTAGCCGGGCGACGTGGCGGGCGCCTGTAGTCCCAGCTACTCGGGAGGCTGAGGCAGGAGAATGGCGTAAACCCGGGAGGTGGAGCTTGCAATGAGCTGAGATCTGGCCACTGCACTCCAGCCTGGGTGGCAGAGCGAGACTCCATCTCAAAAAAAAAAAAAAAAAAAAAAAAAAAAGAGCAGAAACAGAGTTCTAGTGATATTCTGGGTCCTGAGGCAAAATTTTCTGAAGGTGTTTCCCTCTAGACCTGGTACAAAAAAATCTGCTGTAAAACCATTTACAATGGTACCAGCCAGAAATGTGATAACCTGTGTACATTCAGATTTCTGGGTTACCTTAATGGAACTCTTACACTTATTACCTAGCACAAGGCTTGGACAAACACAAGTACCTTACATTATCTGCATGAAAGAATGAGTCGAAGTAGGATTCTGGAGGGAATCCAACCTGACCCAAATGTACTTTTTTACTGGAAAACAAAAGCATTTGAGGAAATGCTGTGTCTGTGGATGATTTACCTGCCAATAATGAACGGCAGAGTAGATAATGTAGTTTTATTTCCCATGTGACCTGCAGGTAAATGAAGAAGGCAGTGAAGCAGCTGCAAGTACCGCCATTGGGATTGCTGGCCGTTCGCTAAACCCCAACAGGGTGACCTTCAAGGCCAACAGGCCTTTCCTGGTTTTTATAAGAGAAGTTCCTCTGAACACTATTATCTTCATGGGCAGAGTAGCCAACCCTTGTGTGAGCTAAACTGTTCTTATTCTTTGTACCTCTTCCTATTTTGGTTTGTGAATAGAAGTAAAAATAAATACAACTACTCCCATCTCACATTATAAATGGACTCTGCATCTGAAATGAAGACAAGGAAAGGGGAAACATGCTATTGGGGCATTTGGTAAAATGATGCCTTCAAGTTGTTCTTTGCCCAGTAACCACATCTGGATCAAGAAAATGAGGGAGACAGCGATGAAAGATGGTAGACAGCCAGAAAGGGATGGGAGAGTGAATTCTCAGGATTTCCACGACACTAAAAAATATCAATAAAAACAAATGTAAACAAACTGTTTCTATATATGGAAAAGACAGATTCAAATCTGAGTATTAAACCATTTAATTCTCAAACCACTCACATGCATAATGTTCTTTTACACAGTGTTAAAATAAAGAGGAAAATGCATTTTTATACAAACAGAATTTCAAGTATACATTAATAGACTTTTCAGATTACTAACCAAGTTGCTAAGATTTCATTCACATTGTTCTTAAAGCTGTTCAACGAGAAAGCTTTTGCTAAACTGCTTTAAATATGTTTATATAAACCCATATTTTCACTCTTTCTTTGAATCTCCCTCCCCCAACCCGAGTCTCTGCCCACCCTCCTGCCCTCCCCCCTTCCCCGACACGACAGGGGTCCTGGGGCTCTAGGAGACATGCAACCCCACCAAGAACTATTGGCTTGTCATCAGGGGAAGGACAGAATCTTACAGGAGGAGAGACTGAGAACATCTGTCAAATGAAGGGAGAACAAATCTGATACTTAGAAATGACACAAATCAGGACATTTTAGATCTTTGTGTTTTCACTTGATTTTTAATTTAAAAAATCTCAGCCTCCCACAAAACACCAACAAAGTTTCTGACAAATTGGTAGCTGTGAAAATAATCTTAGGTAGTTTTTCCTCAGTGAAACTTCCAAAATCAGGACAGGTACTTAGAAATCTTTTTCGATTTGGTGGTTCTTTTCCCCTTTGGCATGGAGTGGGGGCCACTTAAAAGTGGATGCTATTACTTGTGTGTTTACATTAAGAAATGTGATTAATTTCACAGGGTCTGGCAAGAGTTCTCCCTCCTTAACTCTCCTCCTGAAGTAATCTGGCTTCAGGGCCAGGAACAGCCACTCTCCTTAGGAATTAAAGTGCATTTTTTTTCAGTAAAGGAAAAGAGGGGGAGGTGGTGGTTTACACTTAAGTGATAATGATTAAAGTAGGGTTCGGTGAGAGAAAATCCTACTCCTATATATAGGTATTTATAATTAAGGTCATAATAAAAACTGATTTTCTTAGGAAATAAGATGCACAAAGCCAGTCTAGCACCCTCAGTGGTGCAACAGCACTATCCTGGTTCACTGACTTTTCAGAGGCATCTTTACTATTAATGGAGTAACTGCTTCAGATGAAAGACACAAATTTCAAACATTAGTTTTTTCAAAAGGAAAAAACAGACTGGTAGGTTCTTATAGCTAAAAATACTCTATTCCATTCCCTTTCAGGGATAACATTTTAGAAACTGATTGTCTGTTTTAATATGAATCCTCCTTGATTAGCAAGTTGTAAAAAATGTTAGATAAATTTGTTGCTTACAAATATTACGGTAGCCTTTAAAAACTTAGGGAGAGGTGGGCGTAGTTGATCCTTGCTATCAATCAATATCAACTGAGAGGAAGTGAAATTTTCCTATCATCTCTTTATTTGATCGCTACCATCAGAATCTTATTTTCTGACTAGTTTAAATGCTTTACAATTTCTTCTTGGGTTAAAAACCCAAGAGTTTCCCATAGAGAAGTAAATGCTACATTAACAGCTATACAAAGACATGATGGGCTCAAGATAAGAAGGGGGATTTTGTCCTGGATTCTGGCCTCTGAGTCCAGTGTGATCTGCTTTTCACAGTGACCAGTGGGAAGGCACAGTGCCAGGGACAGGTAGATGGGGACGGCTGTCACCCATCATGTAAGCACCATAGAGAACAGCTGGATAGATTTCTTTCAGACTATGTCCATCTGAAGGAAATCAAATTTCTGCTACATTGACTTTTCTATCTTTGAACCTTCAGCCTTTTCTTCTCCTTTCAGAGGCAGAGCAGAACGGGTCCTGTTCAGAAATTATGAGGAGCCTGGAAACCTAAATGTTCTTCCAATGTACTCATTTAGAAAGAAATGCCAAAAATAGAGTTCTAGGCCAAGCACAGTGGCTCACGCCTGTAACTCTGGGAGTCCTAGGTGGGAGGATCACTTGAGCCCAGGAGTTTGAGCCAGCCTGGGCAACATAGTGAGACTCTGTCTCTAAAAGAAAATAGAAAATTTAGCTGGGTGTGGTGGCACGTGCCTGTATTCCAGCTACTTGAGAGGCTGAGGCAGGAGGATAGAGTCTGGTAGGTGGAGGCTGCAGTGAGTTATAAGTGTGCCACTGTACTCCACCCTGGGTGACAGATCAAGACCCTGTCTCAAAAAAAAAAAAAAAAAAAGTTCTAACTTTAAGGTTTCTTAAAGGGAAGGAAGCCATTAGTTCCTGATGTTCTGCTATCAGATCACAAAATAATGCAATGTGCTAAAACTGTGAACACAGATTATAGCAGATGAAAAATTAATGGACTGAGATAGAATACATTTCTTTTGCCTATAGTTTGGGAATGCTTTTCTTTTGTTGAGAGTAGGGGGATGGAGCAGGGTGGTGAAACAGTACTCAAACTAACGTTTGTTTTGCGGTTTTAGAAAGGATTTCCTAGAGGTTTAAGAGGAATCAGCAAGCCAACCCATTAGGCCGAACTTGACCAAACTTCACAGTGCTGACAGGGAATTCCTGCGAGGGAATTTGTTTCATTCCTTGCTTAAAATATAGTACAAGTTTACGTATTTATCTTTTATCATTACTTCCCCACTCTCCTCTACTCTATCCCCCATAAAATCTTAAAATCCAGTGCAGTATAATTTGCATAAAGTTCAACAATGTTTCACAGTACTCCACAAGGTTCTTCAGTATGAAAACCCTAAGGGGGCTACTCTCTTTGGAGTCTCAAAGGCTACTGCTTTTCTATTCCACCATTAACAGGGAGCCTTCAGCAAATTTTCTAAGGCATAAGAGGCATTTTCTCTGACATTGCAGCATTTACATGCTAAGCAAACACCCAGGCCTTAGTGCTACTTTAATGAAATTTCAGACTGATGCTAATTCAGTCCTCTGCACTAACCAACTTTCTCCTTGACCTACTTTTTCTCTTTGCACATATTACCTACTGAAGTTCAAATTACCAATTACTTGTGGGCAATATATAAGTGAAAGTTTCCGTGGTATCCAGAATACTCTCAGAAGAGAGACTACTACATTTGAACTTGCTCTTAAATACAAATTTTCTTCATGAGTTAGAAGTCTCTTGGTAGCTAGTTTGAACAGTGGTTCTCACTTTTTTAGGGTAATAAAACAATTCTCCCCTCTCTATTACCATGTGTGAGGTTGCCATGGGCAAGTAACAAACCCATTGAAACACCTTTACTACCCTGGGTGAGAAGAATGAATCTGGAACCTCATTTGGGAGGTACTTGGTTAGGTCTTTGACATTCCAGAACAAAGATCTTAAAATGACTCATTTCATATTTCATATATTATTCAGAAATACTTAAACCTTAGCTAGTTCATTTCATTCACAAAAAAACAAGCCAAGAAAAGTGAAGTGAACTGACACTGAAATCCCACTTAGAAGACAGGCTAAGAGACAAATAATCAAACATATTACCATCACCCCAAGCAGGATCCTTCCTTTTCTCCGTTAACAATGCTGCCTGTTTATTTTACAAATAGAAACTGCTGTAAGCAGTTTGGGATCTTTTAATAAATTCAAGTTCTCCATTTCAGCTAGTTGAGAAATCTCCACTGAAATTACATATGCAAAGGAACGAGGATTCTAGAGAAGGATCTTTGAAAATTTGTTTTGCTTACTTATGTGTACTTTGTATTTGGTATAGAGAGGAAACTGGACGGATGACAGTATCTCCCTCCAGAATTACTCTAAGGACAAATGGATGATCCATTTTACTACCTAAGCCTTGGCCCAATGTACACTTTGAATTGAGAGCCTTGCATGGAATACCAATAAAGATATTTTCAGGTCAAAGAGAACTGCATTGATGTTATCCTGCTAAAGACCATTAGGGATTTCACAGGGAGTGATTCTCAACCTTGGCTGCATATTAGAATCATCTAAAGCCCAGGATGCACAACAGACCAATAAAATGTAAATGTCTAGAGGGGATCCTATACAATTCTAATGTGCAACCAATATGACTGGGTCAACTAGTCCTGTAATAGAAAGCATAAGGCCGTTGTTCATCCAAGCCAGACACAGAAAAGGTAAGACTCCATGGCTTCCGTCCAGATTTATGGATTTAGTATGCTGCAATCAAACTACCTAGGCATTTTTTCACTTTCTTTCTAAATAAATAACTGGCAGCAACACCAATAGTAAAGTATTGATTTAGGAAAGAAGACTGCACCTTAAGTATGTGTTATAGCAAAAGATCAGGGGACAGGCCTACGACAAAAACTCTGGGCACAAACAAAAGCCAGAGGAAAAAATTTTCTTAAGCTGGAATTAATTCCTGCGTCTAGGATATTCGCATGGCTTATAGGCAGAGAACTATGCTACAGTTAGGGGAAAAAAATAAATAGTCATGGTAAAAAGATTCATGTAATTTTACCACTTTATCTCCCTACAAGATTCTTACTGCATTTGGGCAGAAATCACTGCATCAGTCGTCATTTGTGAGTAATGCTGGTCTTATTATTTGGAATTTCACATTCTCTATATTTCCACTTGCCCTATCCAAAGTCACCAGGAAACTAAATACTTATCAGCTAGTACCTAAAATACGGGAGCCAACCTCTAAAAATCTGAAAATGGATCACTCTCTCATTTCACTTCTAACCAGAGAATCCCTGTTTAGACATTTAGACAATATAATCCGTGTATTAAGGTGAAAAGCATTTCCACAAGGTAGAAAGCATTCTAGGATATCAAAGGACCAACAGTTCCTCCTTAGCTGTAAGAAATATTAGAAAGGTGGGCAAGTTGACTTGGCTCAGTGCACTAGTGCCCCAAACAGAAAGTAAATTGAGTGCTACAACTGGATTTAAAGATTAGGTGGTCTGCCTAGTGGTATATTACTACTGAAACAACTTCTGACACCTACAACATTCAGGTGAGGCCATCTTGACTATTATAACAATATTGACATTAAAAACAAGAATCTCTCTCTTTGGAGAGACTAAAAGCAAAAGAGGTCATCTGAAAATCCATCATGGGCCAGGTGTGGTGACTGGCACCTGTAATCCCAGCACTTTGGGAGGCTGAAGTGGTAGGACTGCTTCAGTCCAGACTTTTATTTTTTTTTGAGACGGAGTCTCACTCTTGTTGATCAGGCTGGAGTGCAATGGTGCGATCTTGGCTCACAACCTCCACCTTCCGAGTTCAAGTGATTCTCCTGCCTTAGTTTCCCTAGTAGCTGGGATTACAGGTGCCGCCACCACACCCAGCTAATTTTTTGTATTTTTAGTAGAGACAGGGTTTCACAATGTTGTCCAGGTTGGTCTCAAACTCCTGACATCAGGTGATCCCTCTGCCTCGGCCTCCCAAAGTGCTGGGATTACAGGTGTGAGCCATTGCACCCAGCCAAGCCCAAACGTTTAAGACAAGATTGGGCAACACAGGAAGACTCCATCTCTACAAAAAAAAAAAAAAAAAAGAAAGAAAAAAAAAGAAGTTGGGGATTCAAACAAATGTTACATATTATTAAAAGGAATCAGGTGTTTTAGTCTTTAAAAACAGACTTGACCTCCACTGGCTACTCCTGCCAAACAGAAGCCAGTGGATAAAAGCACTAAACTAGAAGTTTGTGGGAGAGAAAAAAAAAAAAAAAAAAGCACTAGGCCAGGTGCAGTGGCTCACGCCTGTAATCCCAGCACGTTGGGAGGCCAAGGTGGGCGGATCACGAGGTCAGGAGATCCAGACCATCCTGGCTAACACAGGTGAAACCCCGTCTCTACTAAAAATACAAAAAAAATCAGTCGGGCGTGGTGGCGGGCGCCGGTAGTCCCAGCCACTCAGGGAGGCTGAGGCAGGAGAATGGCGTGAACCCCGGAGGTGGAGCTTGCAGTGAGCCGAGACTGCGCCACTGCACTCCAGCCTGGGCGACAGAGCAAGACTCCGTCTCAAAAAAAAAAAAAAAAAAAAAGCACTAAACCCAAGTGTTCTGATATTGTTTGATTTGGGCAACAAAATCAAATATTAATATCTGAATATGATAAGAATTTCAGATACTGCAGCCTCTATATTTTGGGTCTGGCTTTCCTTTGCTTGCTACAGAAAGCTATACTCTTTCTTCAGCCAAGTGCTCAGAGGTAGAGGAGCTGAAGTGAGTATAGAGAAGAAGGGGGTAGACAGTGGCTGAGGAATCCAGCTTCCTGCCCAAGGGACTACACAGCAATCTTGAGTATGCTGTCTCTAGTGGGAGGTAGGATATTCTACACTGACTTTTATGCCTTCATGAAATACCTTTTTCTTACATACACACATAAACTTACAGACACATAGCTGGCAACTCACAGCAATATTGCGATTCACAGCAACAGTATACCTATCCCAACAGCTACTTTCAACCTAAGTTTTATATTAATCCCCAACCCTACTCAGGTAGATGGCAAGCCAAATTTATTTTTTTGAGGTCACTCCTTTTGCCAGGTTTTAAAACATACATTTCACTTTTACACCTACATCTTTTTTCTCTAAAGAAAAGCTGCACTAAGTGGGTGCATTGTGTTATAACATCTTTATAAATAGAAAGTGCAAGAAATAATTTTCTTAGCCAAAATACAAAGTAACAAAAAGCTCTCATAGCCTACTATGCCAAGAATTTGATTTTTAGAATTAATGATACAGCTAACAAAATGCTTCTGTGCTACCAAGGTCACACTGGATGACTAAATATATTTATAAACATATATTTATGAAAAAATAGCCAAACTTCCCATAAGTTATTTGCATGAACTATCTTTAGTATACCCACTCTGGGTTCAATGCACATGCATATACAATTGAATTATATTAGTGTTTTTTTTTGGTGCCAGTTTTCCAAAAAGAAAACAGACTTAAAAAAAAAATTCAAGGTACATGATTTAAAATTATTTTTGTAAAAATATTAGAAATGCCATATACATTCTAAATACTTCTGCTATCTAACTGATAGCCATTCTAGAGGTGGACTTCAGTCACACTTTTAGTGACCCCTTTTTTAGCATCTTGGCTTCCAGAGGAAACACATTTTAAGCTTTGTTCCCTGCACTGCAATTCTGTTTTTTTCTGTGGTTCTTAAAGAACCACTATAGCTAGGATTCTATTACTTTATAGGAAACTCAGTGGATCATCTTCAAATAAGTCATAAACATCTGCTTCAAGATGTGACTAAAAGCAGAAATCTAAACCTTAAGGAATTTCTACTCACTCAGGTTGTTGTTATTAGCTTGAAACGGTTTAGATTTGTGATGCTGAAAATAAAGAACAAATATTTGGTCAATCTACAAGGTTCCCTTTTTTCTAGCTTTGTTCTCTCTTGCAATTTAAGACCACATTTAAGAATTATTTAAATGAATAGTAAGAATTATTTTTCATGCAAACACCAAATGATTTCAAACTTCGATTCACAGAGAATCTGCAGGAGGGCCCAAGGGCTATAATAAAGAATGAGAGACATTTCCATAGATTAAGATTTTTCATTCCCTGGGACAATATTTTCAAAGGCTTTCTCTGTCATAAAAGGCAGACTACACCAGAGTGGATTATACCAGAGTGGAAATGTGAATCCAAAAGAAAGTTTTAAGGCCTTTAAATTTTTATTCATTAAAATTTGTCCCTTAACATGTTAAGAATGAACTAGAAAAAAATAAATTAATTTGCCCTAATCTTTATATGATAAAATCTAATTAATCTTTATGCCTAAAATCCTCAAACATTCCATCTCTGGTTATTCAACTACAAATGCCAAGGTCTTCTTTTTCCCTTCCCAGGATTTTGTAGGTACCCTAAATTAAGTCTTCAGCATTGAGTACCCCTTTATTTCCTGTATTTGCAATTGCTGAGGCCTGACCTAGGAACAGAGATCTCTTTACTGTGATAACTGCAGATGATCAGTAGGAAGCCCATACAGCCAATGCTCCAAGAATTCACTGTACATGGATTGGATAATCTCAAACCTTTCTTAAGAAGTGTATTGATTTGGGGTTCATCAGTATGGACAGTGAGATTCATTCTCTGTCCATATTTCTTCTCAGAGCAGGAACAGTTTAGTAAGTCAGCATGAGTTTAAATCAGGCATCCTAAATCTGACACATCTAATCAAATATCAAAAAACTTCAATGATCTGTTACTTTAAATGAGAGAGGCTGGTAACTGCCAATTTTAAAAGATTAACAACATACAAAATTGGGCAATGCATTTTCCTGTATGAAAGGTAACAAGAATGAAAGGAACTGATTCATCTTCTAGCACAAAATTATACTGAAGGAGGTATGGCAGAGGTAGAGATGGGATTAAGATAAGTAGGTAAAACTTTTCACTATCTCAAGAATATGATCCACGTAGCCACCAAATAGAAACTCCTGTTGAAAGAGATTCAGTAGCCATGTAATGTTCCCATACCACAAGAGTATTTACCTATTTGTACACTTAAAATACAACTGACATCTCTAATAAATCAAATTAACAGTAAGCTTTTGGGGCCAGGCACGTTGGCTCATGCCTGTAACCCCAGCACTTTGGGAGGTTGAGGAAGGTGGATCTCTTGAGTCCAGGAGTTCAAGACCAGCCCAGGCAACATGGTGAGATCCTGTCTCTAAAAGTATACAAACATTAGCCAGGTATAGTGGCACATGTCTGAAGTCCCAGCTACTTGGGAGGCTGAGGTGGGAGGATTACTTGAGTCCAGGAGGTTGAGGCTGCAGTGAGCTGTGATTGCACCACTGCACTCCAGCCTGGGTGACAGAGTGAAACTCTGTCCTTAAAAAAAAAAAAAAAAAAGGTTAGCTTTTTACTCCCTCTAGAGTATTTCTGGCTCCGCATGTAGTTACGGTGGCTTCAGAGCAAAAACAGGCAAATGTTCACAACTTGGAACACACTACAAAATGAAAATTTTGCTGTAAGATAAATAAAACTTGAGAGGGCAGGTAATGAAATATGCTCCAGGTATTTGTCTCATTCTCCTTCTAGCTCCTTTAGTGACCCATGGTAGACATAATAAATGGTTTCTACAGCACAAACAACTGATGAATAAACACCAGTCAAGACAAAAAATAAAATAAAATAAATAAAAAATAAAATAAAATAAAAAAACATTAACACATTAAAAATAGCCCCAAGTCCTGGACATGCCTTCCATAAAGTTGCAGGGTATTTCTTCTCTCCTTAAATTTGGGCTGACCACTGAGTTCTTTTTTACCCCCTCATTCTTGCTGTCATCTTACCATTAAGTTCTTTGACCAAAAGTACAGTGGTGACTATATGATAGTTCTAGGCCTGGCCGTTAAGTTGACTAGCATCTTCTGCCCAGCCTTTCAGAGGCCTTAGTTATCCTTGTAATAAGTCTGACTACCTTGACGAAGAGAACACATGGAGAGTCCCCTGTTGAGCCCATCCTTTTAGTCTCCCCACCAAAGTGTCAGGTATGTAAGTAAGATCATCTTGGACACTCCTTCCAGACTTGTCTAACCACCTGCTGAATACCATTAGGTGACCTGACTCATTGCCACAGGGAGCAGAATTGCCCAGACAAGCCCTTCCTGAATTTTCTGATTCACAAAATCATGGGATACAGGAAATAGTTGATTTTAAGTAATTAAAATTACTTAATTTTAATTAAGTTTGTTACACAGCAATAGGTAACTGGGACTCTATCTTCAATTTTTGCCTTGATAGTATCTCACTCACTATTAGACCTAACCACACGGGTGACTCCTCTGAATCAGTGGGCAACATCCACTGAAAATATTCACTATTCAGCTCTGCTCAGAGATCAACTGCATCAGCTTTTGAAGAATCTTCTAATCACTTTCTCTTCAATTATACATTCACTAAAAGCAGTACTGCTCCTGGCTACTGTATATTCCAGTCAACCTCAACTCTTGATAAGCAAATTGAGTCAATATGATATCATGCAGATAGTCTGGGCTTTGGAATCAGATTGGTAAATACTGGCTCTGTAATTTACCAGTTATGTAACCTGGGGTTCATCAGTTTCCTCATCTATAAAATGTGACATAATTACACCTACTAGAAGCAACTCTAGTATTAGACTGCCTGAGTCATCTGTGTCTGTTTCTTTCCCTCTAAAATGAGGATAATATGTTATCCACCCTCATGGGATTGTCATAAGGATTAGATGAGTTAATCAATGTGAAGCACATAGAACTGTGCCTGGCACATAGTAAGCATTCAAAAAACGTTATTTTTAACATTACTGTTATTACCTCATAGTATTATTATATTAACTGCAGTTATGACAATAAAGCACTTAATACAGCTAATTCTGTCCCCTTTTTGATCTTTTATCTCTACAGTAAAAAGTGAAGGCTTTTCAAAAGCAATACATCCCAGACGCCAACCATGTGGGCTTAGGACTCTCAAGTATAGGAAGACACATTATATCTAAACTATGTCTAAAGCCAGTTTTATTATACAAATTCCAGGCATGTTGTCTGGTATCAAAAAGTACTTAATATTTACTTAATGAAACAGATTCTCCTATACATTACCTATCACTGCAGACAGGTGATTTCATAGAAGAGGAAACATGTTCCCATGAAATACTTTAACTCTTGGCATTATGGATTAACTGAAATCCTAAGATTCGCAGTATATTAAATCATGGTGTAGGCCATATGAGATGCTGAACATAAATCTCTCTTAACTGAGGCTGGGTGCAGTGGTTCATGCCTGTTAAGTCCAGTACTTTGGGAGGCTGAGGTGGGAGGATCAATTGAGGCCAGGAGTTCAAGACCAGCCTGGCCAACATGGTGAAATCCCATCTCTACTAAAAATACAAAAATTAGCTGGGCATGGTGGCACACGCCTATAATCCCCGCTACTCGGGAGGCTGAGGCACGAGAATTGCTTGAACCAAGGAGGTGGAGACTGCAGTGAGCCAAGATTGAGCCACTGCACTCTAGCCTGGATGACAGACCAAGACTCTGTCTCAAACAAAACAAAACAACAACCCCTTTCTTAACTGGATGGTGTATTCTAGCCTCCTCAACAGGACCTACTGAGTAGACATGAAAGAAGCAGGCAATAGACGAAGTTTTTTTCATTAACTGCTTTGCTTTTGTAACTTACTTTGTTGTTTGAAGCTTCCAGTATTTGAGCTAATGGGCTTCTTCTATGTTAAGATGTGAGCTACTGATATATTGATAATAGGAAAAATGTCAGGTAGGAAATTTATTTATATACGTACCCTCTATAAAGATAATGTGGGTTTCAAGTAATATTTGCCTTCTCAAGTCACTGCTGTGTGTCACAACTGAGGAGAAAGATAGTCTGCCTACACAACCAAACTGAATAATCTGTACCACTATCTTTCAGGTTTTGATAATACTATCGTTATCAGTAATTACATACTTTGGAATGTAACATATTCAGATGTTTCAAAGTATTCATAGTATCTAACTCTGGCTTATCCTGAACAAAAAAGCCTGCTTGCTTAGAAACTAAAAAGACTGGCCCTGGAAAAAGCACCATGTAAGAGGAAGAAGACTAAAGACAGGGAAAGAGACTAGAAAATAAGAAAAAAGATAAGACTGAAACTTATCAAGGACGTCATAATGCTTGGAAAACTCCATTGCTTTCAATAGATTCATATTTAAATTGACATCTATTATCAAGACCTCAAATAGAGTGGGATGCAGATGATTCATGAGGCTAACAAAATCCAGTTCTTTCATAAGTCCTACATTCCAGCTTAATCAGAATCCTAGGTTAATCAGAAAAGTAATACTCCAAAATCTCAAAAACCTACTGTTACTATAGGTATAACTGCTCTAAGCCAGGGCAGATCTAACCTAGGCAAATATTCTGAATTTTATAGATGAGGATTATCTATTACTCAGAGGGTATATCATATAAAACTTACTAATATCCAATTAAAAAGAGGCAACTTTAAAATACCTAGTGAAGAGAGTCCCTATTATAGAAAGCTAGTTACTCACCTGAACTTTGTCTATGTTGACAGAGCTCACAACAAAGGATCAAACTCCCTATACTGTTATCAGCACGGCCTAGACGACTTTGTCAAGATAGATCAAATTCAAAAGTCCCTTTATCACTTCCAAATGGGAAGCAATTATTCTCTCCTCTTGCAAGGATTTGTTTTTTTGTCTTAGACGACATTGTCAAGATAGATCGAATTCAGAAGTCCCTATATCACTTCCAAATGGGAAGCAATTATTCTCTCCTCTTGCAAGGATTTGTTTTTTTTGTCTTAGAGACGAGGTCTATGTTGCCAGGCTGGTCCTTCAACTCCTGGCCTCAAGTGGGACTCTCAACTTAGTCTCCCAAATAGCTGGGATTATAGGTGCCTGCTGTCACACCTGGCTTCCTGCAACGATTTCTGTTTATTAAACCCCTAACATTTCCCATTTTCCCCACATTGAGTATAAGTAGGCTATTTGAACACGGAGTGAACATTCACAAAGCAAACATGTAATGTTCCAATACATATTTGGAAGAATTATACACAATAACAGAAATGGGAAGATAGGTCTAAAAAGAATTTGAAATCCTCAGATGTTTCATTATGTTGCAAAACATCCAGGAAAAAAGGGAGAAAAACTTGGCTTTTTACTGCTCTACATGGAACAGAGTGAGTTTAAAGTAGTTAAAATTAAGAGGGAAAAGGCAGGGATTCTAATCTAGAAAAACAGTACTTTGGATATGAATCAAAATACTTCTTCATAATGAAATTAGTTTTTAATCCACTTGGGAAAAAATTTATTCTTGTCACCATTATGCAAACCAGTTCAAGTTCACTCAGAGGAATGGCAACACTTACGTATAACTAAACTTTAAAATACCTGCACCATTAAGGCAAGGACAAACCATAAGGCCAATTCTAAATGCTTTCAAAGCAATGGGAATCATGAAGGGCACAAAAAGAGTTATAAGAGGATGTAGAAAAAGTTGGCAAACTCTTTCAAGAAACATGCATATGTGCCAACATGAATTTAAAACTTCAACTAAACTATTGTAAAGGCAAAATGTGAGGAGTAACAACTTTAGGAGGTAATTCTTTCTTGGAGCTGGCAAATTTTTTCTAACAGATACCAGACAGTAAATATTTTCAAGCTTTGCAGCCACGTAATCTTTGTCACAAGTACTCAATTTTGCCAGTATAGTAGAAAGAAGCTATAAACAATAAGTAAGTGCGGCCCTATTCCATTATAATTTTCTTTACACAAGCAAGTAGCCTCAGCATTTGGCCTGGAAACTACTGTTTGCTGAACCCTGATCTAATTCAGTAAGTCCTAGGGGCATATTTTGCTGAGGGCATCTTCTCAAACCTAGGGATTTGCCTGACAATTGCTTGTTCCTTTTCTAAATCTGCTTAGCAACCAAAGTATTTCAATAAACTCTTTCACATATAGCCTAAATAAAGGGCTCAATTTCCAAAGACTAAGTTCAACTAAGACTCATTTGTTATTCTTTGAACTAATAAGTACACAGATAAGGGGAAGAACATTTTAGGAAGAGAAAAAAAATCATGCCTGTTGTACCTCAAAAAAGAAAAACTTCCAGGATTCCAACTTCTTCCTGATTAAATGCCTTTCCACTATGATGAACAAGACTTTTGTCTTTGTTCAATTTCCTTTCCATTATCCACTGCTTTCATTTACATTAATTAGATCATCTAGTCAAACAAAATATAGTTTTCACCAGTTAAAAGAAACACAATTAATGTCAAGTAATAGCTAAAACTCTGGAAAAGTTACTTCTTGACCAAAGATTATTCAGCTATTAAGAATGACATTTACAGCCAGGTGTGGTCACGCGCCGTCCCAGCTCCTTGGGAGGCTGAGGAAAGAGGACCACTTGAGCCCAGTAGTTTGAGACCAGCCTGGGCAACATAGTGAGACCCTGTCTTCAGGAAAAAAAAAAAAAAGAAGTTCCCTATTTCACTCTGCCACCAGACCAATTTCAACCAATGCCAGATGTCAACTATGAAGCTGGGGGGGAAGAGTTTTTTTCTATCTTCAAACCATCTTTGGAAAACCGTTTCACTGACGTAGAGGGAACTGGAAACATTTTAAAAATGACAAAAAATAAAATTTTCCTTAACTGCTCTCTTCTTTCCCAATTTTTATCCTTTATGAACTAATTTACCTTTATGTATTTGAGGTTAGATTTAACTCTTTAGTATAATAAAAATGGCATGGGGTAGTTTGCAACTAGAATAAAATAAAATTCAACTTCATTCAGAGGTAAATACGGTTCTGAGTAAAGAGAGAACAAGTCATTATAAAGAGCCTTTCTGCCTAAGTACAGTGTTAACTGTTCATGCCAATGCTATATTTTATACTGGTATTAGAGTTCAGAGAGAATAAAGGAACATCTTAGAATGAAAACAGATTAATATACTTCCGTCTCTCTTCTTTGCTGAGAATACAGGATAGCTCCTTTGCTACTAAGTGCCACTCAATAAATGAAAACAGTCCCAGTGTTTGCAATTTCATGGCATTAAAGTACTTCATGATGATTTAGCTCTCATTGCTAATGCAGTTCCCTTCACAAGGTAACACGTGCAAGTTAAGATTTGGTAATGAATTTTCAGCATCAGCCAAAGTCCATTTAGTACATCCTTAAGAGGTATCCTCTGTGCACACACCAATAGGCGTTCATTAATGTAGATAGAACATCAGTAACTCCTATGACCAACACATCAGTGTTGTTAGCTAAGAACTAGGACAATGTCACAGTGTACCTGGGTAAGAATCTTGGACAGTTTTTTAGAATAATGATATCTCTTCTAACTAAAAGGCTGAAATTGTTTTCAGAAGTTTTAATTTGTTTAAAAGCTAGCCTGCCTTAAATTTTCATGAATTTCATGGCTCTGGCTAAGCCAATTGAGAGAACCAGCAAACATGATTGTGCTAAAGTGGTCCTAGATGACCAGGAAGCACCCTATTCACAGTATCAATATAGGAAAAAGCTATATAAGTGAAAGAAAAGAAAAGGGAGGGGAAACCCACCAAACATTCATAGCATTTCCACATGAATGAGATAGTCCCTACCTCATTTGTTTGTTGCTAACCCTGGATGGAGAACTGACAAATGCTGTAAAGTCTCTCTTTACAGAAATTACTGCACTTCACCTTTAAAATTTGGTAATAGTTTAAAAAGCTCCATTTTCTCACATATAATCTAAGAAACTAACAAAGCAACAAAGAATTTTCCAGGCCACGTTCACTGGCTTATGCCTGTAATCCTAGCACTTTGGGAGGTCAAGGTGGGAGGATTACTTGAAGCCATGAGTTCAAGACCAGCCTAGGCAAATTTTGTAGAGACACTGTCTCTACAAAACAATTTAAAAATTAGCTAGACATAGTGGTGCATGCCTATAGTCCTAGCTACCTGGAGGCTGAGGCAGGTGAATCGCTTGAGCCCAGGAGTTCAAGATTACAGTGAGCTATGATTGCACCACTGCACTCTGGTTTGGGTGACAAGAGCTAGACACCGTCTCTAAAAAATACAAAAAAGAAGAAAAAGGAACAACTTTCTAGCATACTATTTTCAAAAGTAGGATGGACTTAACGTTTTTTGGTAGGCTTAAAAGCTCCATCCAAAGCAGCATAATCTGTACTTCTCACCTCACTGCCTGTTTAGTAATGGCAAAATCTGTCCACTGAAAACCTTATTACCAGTTGTTTGCCTAAGGATTTTAGTGTAATTCAACTTTACCTTTTCTATGCCACAGACCATAGCCAGTCCCTAAAGACGGCTTTAGAAGACAGTTTTTTTCCCTATCATGCTGTTGCCCAACTAAAAAGGAGGGGGATGTACCAGTCTATGTCTTCTAAAGACAAAATAGTTTCAATGCTGCCTTTAAGGGTAGGCTCTTATCAAATGGTAGCAACGTTATCTTCCCATAAAAGATGCATTTCTATGCTTTTTCAGAAGAGAAAATAACCTTTCTCTTGTGAGAGGGTGCAACTTTATGCACATGTACAATTCTCAGATTGCTTAAGATCTACCCTTTGCATTCTAATTTCTTATCTCAAAGAAATTTCATTCTTTTCTACCCACCTTTTCACATACCACAAAGCAATCTCAGGAAAGGAGCACATGACTAACATTCTCACAAATGGTTCACCAGTACAGGTACAACCTGCCCCTCTCCCAAATCTCTTTTACAATCATCTATGCCTCTGCATTGAAACAATTTCTTAAACCATTACATACTTAAATACTTAAAAGAATCCCAACAACTAGTGCTCCATCAAGAGAAGCTAGGGATTTTTCAACTTGCACTGTAAGTTATAAGCATCTATTTGCCCACAACCCTTAATATTCCTCCTCCTCTCATTGCATGAAAGACAGGGTATCTAAATCTCTACATGTTTGGTAAGTTCTTTCTCTCAGTGCTGGATTAAGAGTCTTAGAAATACCCAGAACTACTAAAAGGGTCCCTTGAAGTTTTAAAAATCTTAGGAATGACTAAGTAACCAAACCTGATCAAAACTGATCCTTTGATCATTTATTGCAACATGATTCTGCATGATGTTTTCTGATAAGTGCCCTGTAGTATATTATTAAAAAGCAAAGCTCTTGGAGTCACCAGCTAGTTGCTGATGGTTGGTTTATGAATTACCAGGTTTGCAGACCCGAGACATAGGTTTAAGTGAGGTTCTTCTATATGCCTGAAAATATAAACTATTACATATGTATAAGGAAATGAAATTGTGGTTGCAGTAAGAATCATAGTGTTGAATTTCTTCAACCACAATACTGCAGAAAAAACATGTTTAAAACTTCATATAAAAGTTATCAAATATGACCTGTGGATTTAAAAATACAATCCAGGCTCATTTCACTGGAAAGTGACATTTCTGATGTACAATATTGCTGAATGTGAAAACAGGAGCCAAAGAGACTGGATGAAACTTTGGTAGTCAGCCTAACACATTAATTCATCTGAACTAGAGCCATTACCCAAGGATGTGTAGCACTACGGTTTACAAATACCAGTCAGGAAGTTGCAGTACGGCTCTGTGCTGTTCGATATTTGCAAAACATAAAAACACTTCCCTCCCTGCTCTTCTTTTCCTCAACACAACACTCAAGCCCCCAAATGTAGCAGTACCTATTGCATACACTTTGCTGCTCATTTCACTTCCAGTTGCCAAGTGCTTCAGGTGATGCTGTCCACTAGAATACTGCTTCAAGATGGCTGATTATATGAAATAACCAGGCAAAGTATTAGATGCCTAGCCAGGGGAAAGATAAAGTCTAACCTTTCAAAGTAAGAACCACCAGTATTCATTTGTTTTTTCTTGAAACACAAAAATGCATGTTATGGCAGGGAAGGAAGAGGAGAAATTTCTCCTTCTCATCACCATTATGACTACCTCCTTCTCTCTTGTGGCTGGCTGCTTCGGATGGTCGAGGCTCCTGCTGCATTTTTTAGATCTGGGCAATTATAGCCACCAAGATGATATGGACCGAAGTACAGTGTTCAAACATGACTGGTAGATAAATGACCACGTATCATCATTTTGTTAAAAAACCTTTTTTCTTATAAAGTTAACAAACCAAGGCTGTTGATCCCTGAATTAGAAAGTTGATTTGCTTGATTATTTTCCAAAGTGTGAGGCGGGCAATAAGAAGAGAAGAGCCTTTAGTGCTTTTGTGTATGTTGCTGATCCTCCAGTTTGGCAACATCTTGGGAGTGTCTTCTGGCCTAGTGATGTGGCATTTTGTGAATCTAAATATCAGCCCATGGCTCTGATGCTGGCTGCTTATGGCTCAAAGGGGAAGAGGGTCAGCCCCCTCCCCCTGGATGTTTCAATCTGGCCCAGTGGTGGACACAGAGCCCTGGGCAGCTTCCCCAGAAGCAAGTGTCTCTTCCTGTGAAGGTGACTCTTCCTCAGCTTGTCCTCGAGATGTGACAGTTGTTTCAGGGGAGATGCTGTGAGGCCCCTCCAGGGGTATACAGCCAGGGTGGTTTTTGCGAAAGTGCTGATTCAAGATGGCCTGGAAGGGGAAACTTTTGCCACAAACATGACAGTGAAAGGGCTTGTTGCCTGTGTGCTTGCGGATATGATACTCCAGCTGATCTTTCCGGGTATACTTCTTGCCACACATGCGGCAGACGAATGGTGTGATCCCCATGTGTAGGCGCATGTGGCGGTCCAGGCTTCCCTTCTGGTTGAAAGATTTGGCGCAATAGATGCAGGTGAGACGAGGGTTGTACCGGAACCACCGCTCAGATACTTCCTGCTCTCTGAGATACTCCACATAGCCACTTACTCCCATCATTGCTGACTCTTCTACCTGTACCAGGTAAGGAAAATAACCAAGAAAGAACAAATATTATTAAGCATACATATTAAAAGCAATCAAATCTATTTTTACTTGTTACTAAGATATATGTACATTTTCAGTGGAGAACCAAACAAAATTATTACCAAAAAGTAAAGATATTACCATAATAATTTTTTCAAAATTGAGAATACTCTACTCCATTACTATAAAAGAACAACACAGTACAGTTAATGTCTGGCTAACAAACTGGATGCTTATTAAACCCCTGCTGAATGTACTATTTTACAGTAATCTGAGGAGAAACTGAGCCCACTTATACCACACCCTGGATCCTAATCTTACAATTATATTCCAGACAATCAAGTACTTAGGCAGTGCTGGTCTAAAAGAACTATGTTTTTGTTTTGTTTTGAGACAGGGTCTCTCACTCAGGCTGGAGTGCAGTGGTGTGATCACGGCTCACTACAGCCTAGACCTCTCCAGGCTGAGATGATCCTCCCATCTCAGCCTCCTGAGTAGCTGGGACCACAGGCATGCACCACCACTCCCAGATAATTTTTGTACTTTTTGCAGAGACGGGGCTCTGCCATGTTGCCCAGGTTGGTTCTGAATTACTGGAATCAAGCAATCTACCCACCTCAGTCTCCCAAAGTGCCGAGATTACAGGTGTAAGCCATGACGCCCAGCCAGAACTATCTATGATGATGAAAATGCTCTATAACCTACCCCATTCATTACAGTAGCCACTAGCCACCTGTGGCTATTGAGTATTTGTAATATGGCTAATACAACTGAGTAATTTTTACAATTTTAAGTGCTTTCAATTAATTACAATTTACATTTAAATAGCCACATGTGACAAGTGGCTAATGGCTACCATTTATTATATCAGATAGTATAGAATATATAATGGCAACATATTATAAATTATGACATTATCATTAATACCACATTTTAATCTAGCAGTAGCTAGCTTTATAAAAATGTATACAATTTGTAGGTGACAGTATTCCTTTTTATGTAAAATATTTCAGTATCATATGAACATATTATTTTCACTCTGAAGACTACTGAAAGTTTAACTGACTTTAGAGTAAACTGTTTGAGGGCATGGGTGTTTTTTATCTGAAAACTGGGAGGCAGTACGAACATATTCCTTTCAATAAATTACTTAAAAATCTTGGATTTAAGGCCAGGTGTGGTGGCTCATGCATATAATCCCAGCACTTTGGGAGGCTGAGGTGGGAGAATAACCTGAGCCTAGGAGTTTGAGACCAGCCTGGGCAATATAGCAAGACTCCATCTGTACAAAAAATAAAAATAAAAAAATTAGCTGGGTGTGATGGTGCGCACCTGTAGTCCCAGATCCTTGGGAACCTGTAGTCCCAGATCCTTGGGAAGGCTGAGGTGTGAGGATCACCTGAGCCTGGGAAGTCATGGCTGCAGTGAGTTGTAATCATGCCACTACACTCTAGGCTGGGTGACAAAGCAAGACCCCATCTCAAAAAAACAAAAAAAAAATTCTTTGGATTTAGAAATGCTTTTTGTTCAAAATTCTATATTTTAAAAAATCAATCGGAAATTGTTTTTTTACCCTGACTCAATAATGACTGACTTCTGAAGTCATTATATTAGGGGGATAAAAACCTTTTTAAATATGTAGGAGGGAATTATACGTTTAACAGAAGATAAAATACCAAAGAGAAGAAAATGTCAAAGTTGACTCTGGAGTAACTGGAGCAAGATTCATCTAGTTAGCAATTAATCTTGTGCCTGTGCTTTTTCCCCTAAGATAGACACTATAGAAGATCTTTTGCTCTTTCAATTTCTAAAGATGTGTTTTGTCCCCTCCTATGCTGATGGTGCTATTCAGCATTTCCAATACAGGCAGTTCTCAACAGGTTTGGGAAGCAGTATGTAAAGTCAAGTGCTGAATACTGAGACTGAGGTTTTAAGATTATTTTATTTGTTTTATATTAATATTTCTTTCTGCTTCATTTCCCTGGATAATAAAAACTGAATTCAAATAAAGAATGAGGAATCATCCCACTAAAGGTCTTGGGTGACCAAGGACAAAATATCTAAGGCTGTCTTCTCATCCATAAGGTACAAAGGTTATCATATGATTTGCCAGTTTTAGAGGATTCTCATGAGAAATGAACATGATAACAGTACTCTTTTTTCTAAACACAATGGTAACTTTTAGGACCTTCAATGGTCCTAAAATATTATGCAATGAATGCATAATATTACATAGCAATTAAGGATGCTGGAACCCGTGTTCAAATGTGAGTTCCATTTATTGTGTGACTTGGAGCAAGTTAGTTAACACTTCTATTCCTCAGTTTCCTCACCTGTAAAGTGAATATAGTAACAGAATGTCCCTCACTAGTTGCTCTGAGCATTGAATGAGTTAATACACTAAAGTGCTGAATAAATGTTAGCTATTATTAAACATTACAAACTCATATTATTTATAACCTTGAGGATAAAAATACCCTAATAAATCTCCCCAACTCTGAAAGGATTGCCTATTTAATAAATTGGGCTGGGAAAACTGGCTAGCCATATGTAGAAAGCTGAAACTGGATCCCTTCCTTACACCTTATACAAAAATTAATTCAAGATGGATTAAAGACTTAAATATTAGACCTAAAACCATAAAAACCCTAGAAGAAAACCTAGGCAATACCATTCAGGACATAGGCATGGGCAAGGACTTCATGACCAAAACACCAAAAGCAATGGCAACAAAAGCCAAAATAGACAAATGGGATCTAATTAAACTAAAGAGCTTCTGCACAGCAAAAGAAACTACCATCAGAGTAAACAGGCAACCTACAGAATGGGAAAACTTTTTACAATCTACCCATCTGACAAAGGGCTAATATCCAGAACCTACAAAGAACTTAAACAAATTTACAAGAAAAAATCAAACAACCCCATCAATAAGTGGATGAAGGATATGAACAGACACTTCTCAAAAGAAGACATTTATGCAGCCAAAAGACACATGAAAAAAATGCTCATCATCACTAGTCATCAGAGAAATGCAAATCAAAACCACAATGAGATACCATCTCACACCAGTTAGAATGGCAATCATTAAAAAGTCAGGAACAACAGGTGCTGGAGAGGATGTGGAGAAATAGGAAGGCTTTTACACTGTTGGTGGGACTGTAAACTGGTTCAACCATTGTGGAAGACAGTGTGGCGATTCCTCAAGGATCTGTAACTAGAAATACCATTTGACCCAGCCATTCCATTACTGGGTATATATCCAAAAGATTATAAATCATGCTGCTATAAAGACACATGCACATCTATGTTTACTGCAGCACTATTCACAATAGCAAAGACTTGGAACCAACCCAAATGTCCATCAATGATAGACTGGATTAAGAAAATGTGGCACATATACACCATGGGATACTATGCAGCCATAAAAAATGATGAGTTCACGTCCTTTGTAGAGACATAGATGAAGCTGAAAACCATCATTCTGACCAAACTATCTCAAGGACAGAAAACCAAACACTGCATGTTCTCACTCATAGGTGGGAATTGAACAATGAGAACACTTGGACACAGGGTGGGGAACATCACACACCGGGGCCTGTCATGGGGTAGGAGGATGGGGGAGGAATAGCATTAGGAGATATACCTAATGCAAATGACGAGTTAACAGGTGCAGCACACCAACATGGCACATGTATACATATGCAACAAACCTGTACGTTGTACACATGTACCCTAGAACTTAAAGTATAATAAAAAAAAAACAGAAAAAGAAAAAGAAAAAAAATCTCCCCAACTCTAAGGAAGGTAATGTATCAGTATTGTCCACATGCAGAAAGTAAATGCATTTTAGTAATCAGTGATAAACTGTAAGCACAAACATCACATATTATGATCAGCCTCATCCAAAAAATTATTGCAGTGAAGTTCCAATAGAAGAACGAACACCACAAAATGTAGATTGGGTCCTTGTCAATGGCAGCAATATACTTTTTGTAGTTTTATTGTTTTAAACTTTAAAAAGAAGCAAAGGCAAAAATCGCTTCCTCCTGGTTCTCTCTGTTGCCAAGAGGTGGATTATTTCATTCCTCTCACTTGGCAATTACCTATTTGATTGTAAACTCTGCTGTAAGCACAGGGACATTCTGCACTGCCAAACATCTAGGAATTTGATCAGTGCCTGGCTCAATAGCTATTTCTTAATGAATTATTCCATATAATTTATATGAAACCTCCATATAAATGGAAGGTTTCCAAATTTTCTAAAACAAACATCAGTCTAGATTCCTTACGTGGACTTCGAAGCCTTCTACCATTCTAATTTTTCAGTTACTAACCACAGACCCAAAGTTAACTGAAGGGCCTTAAAAAGTCATCTGATTTGGTGTATTAATATTTTTGAAGGATCTCCAAAATTAAGGATTTTACAAGTAACTAAATAACTCCCTATTTAGTAGGTGCCTATTTATTGGGCAACTACTAAGTAAACTTAGTTACTTAGAATTACTTAGAGATAAAACTCCTATTAATCAGGCACCTAAGAAGATAATGTCAGAGATACAAAGAAAGTAAGAAAACATGGTCTCTCAAATGCAATAAAACTCACTTGGGTAGTGTGTGTCTGATCCCGTGTTCTTGTTTCCCCTAAATGCTTTCCCCCACATCCTGTTAGTCATTGTATTTGTCTGGGCTTTGGAGGACTTCACCGAGTTGGTCACTGCTAGGTGGCCTAGCTTGTGTAAATATAACGTGCTGGTCTTTCTTCATGTTCTTTTTTGGGACAGTCTCGCTTTGTTGCCCAGGCTGGAGTACAGTGGCATGATCGCGGCTCACTGCAACCTCTGCCTCCCAGGTTCAAGTGATTCTCCTGCTGCAGCCTCCCGAGTAGCTGAGATTACAGGTGCCCACCACCATGGCCGGCTAATGTTTTACTTTTAGTAGAGATGGGGTTTCACCATGTTTGCCAGGTTGGTCTCGAACTCCTGACCTCAGGTGATCCACCTACCTGGGCCTCCCAAAGTGCTGGGATTACAAGTGTGAGCCACCTCACCCAGCCGATTGTTGCAAATTATTTCTCCATGTTCTTTTGGGGTTTACAAACTTCTTCTTGTATTGAGAGAAAAACTGGCAAAGCATCTTTGACAGAAGGTTCTGTACCTGGTAAAAAATCTGAAACATTAGATTGGGGAGCTCTCTTCTTAAAAGTGGGGATCTTGAACCATCCTTTCTCTTGTGTTCTCCTTTCCCTATTACCTATTGGGGCAGATCTTCTGTCCTAAAAACTTGTCCCCTACCCTTCTCCCTCTATTCCATTGACCCCCAAAAGAAAACCTACACACCCATGCATATACACATTTAATTTTTAGGGCATCTCCACAACTCTGAAATGATTTATGCAAAAATCCTGAAGAAGCTAGGAACTCTCCATCCCTTGTTTGCAATCTCCTGAGTCAAGACCATTTTTCTTGATGTGATTCATGCTAAACCCTTAAGACACTGCTGGATTTTGGATGGATTAAACCTACTTAACCTTTAATCTTAAAGTACAGAGAAGCAATGGGGGGGCTTTTCATGTAGACAGTGGGGTCAGGAAGTCAAGAAAAAGAACAAGTGCTGAATTTTTTTTTTGAGATGAAGTTTTGCTCTTCCTGACCAGGCTGGAGGGCAATGGCACGATCTTGGCTCACAGAAACCTCCGCCTCCCAGGTTCAAGCGATTCTCCTGTCTCAGCTCCCAAGCATCTGGGATTACAGGCACCTGCCACCATGCCTGGCTAATGTTTTTGTATTTTTACTAGAGAAGGGGTTTCACCATGTCGGCCAGGCTGGTCTTGAACTCCTGATGTCAAGCAATCCGTCTGTCTCAGCCTCCCAAAGTGTTGGGATTACAGTTGTGAGCCACTGCACCCGGCCTAAATGGTGAATTGATATCCAAGTAACTCAAGAACTTTTATACAGGTGTAAGAAATTTATGTCAAAGTGGCCACAAGACTGCTTAATAGGAGATGAACAAATGTAACTTCATGTTTACCACTAGAAACGAAAGCTTTATGTGAAATCTTGAATTTATGAGAGGGAGGGAAGGTAGGAAAGTCTGTACCTGTCTGTTCTTTTCCTGGTCCCTTCCCCTCATTCCTGAACTGCAGGAGACAGAGCCTCTTTGAGCATTGGTGACCCCATCGCTGGGGTGTGTTTATTTGATGGTTGATTTTGCTGTACTGGGTACTTCCTTGCCCATTTTCTAATCATTCTTTAACACATGCTGACTCTTTCCCCTTCCCTTCTCCTTTCCCTGGGAAAATACAACGAATAAACACTTACTGGTACTAAAACTGTCAAAAGACAAAAACAAAAAGAGGAAAGAAAATGTGGTCTTTGCTCTCAAGGAGATTTCAGTTTAATAGGCGACACAAAACTAACGCAAATAGAAAAGGAACAATATATATGAATCTAGAGAATCAGGAAAAATTGTACTGTACCATGCTATAATAGTATCATAAAAAGGAAAAATCAAAGAGGACTGGAGCAGTTAGGACAGATAAAACTAAGAGTTGGGCCTTGGCTGAACCCAGACACCTGAAAAGAAGGAGGCATTCAGACTTTAGATGCAGAGAGAGAAATAAGTTTAATGTGGTTCTGACACAGGGAGAGTCTGGTTGTTTGAGATAGTGAATGCTGATGAGTGGTGGGAAAAGTTGGGTTAAAAAGACTGTAAGTCACTTGGAAAATTAAGCCAAGTATATTAACCTTCATGTCACAGAAAAAGTTACAGAATGTTTTTAAGTAAAGGAGTAACTTTATTAGTGTGTTCCAGTTTAATCAACCCCATAATCAGGAAGTTCTTTAAGTCTATCAATATTCATTCTTACTGTAAGTCCTCGCCCTGTTTTAGTTCCCTGTAGTAGGGCAAAAAAACTGGTAAGTAGACTTACCATATTAAACTTTCATATCCATTAAGGCATATATATCACCCTTAATATCATCTCCACCCAATCTTACTTATCTCCTATTTCATTATAGCCTGTCTGTACCTTTTGCTTCAAGAAGGTAAATATTCTTACAGAATTCTAATTATTATCCCTATCCTATCCATAAATGGAATAAATTATCCCTTCCTAACTTACTTAAAAACTGCATTTAAAATATCCTTGAGGCTGGACGTGGTGGCTCACATCCGTGAGGACTGCACCTTGGTCTTCTAAGTGGTAGGATTACAGGTGTGAGCCACCATTGGAACTCAGGAATTTGAGATCAGCCTGGGCAATACAGTGAAACCCTGCGTCTATAAAAAACAAAAAAATTAACTGGGTGTGGTGGCACATGCCTGTGGTCCCCGCTACTCAGGAGCTGAGGTGAGAGGACTGTTTGAGCCAGGGAGGGCAAGGCTGCAGTTAGCCATGATCGTACCACTGCACTCCAGCCTGGGGGACAAAGCAAGATCCCGTCTCCAAAAAAAAAAAAAAAGAAAGAAAATCTTGATAACACTCTCCTTAAGTGGACACTGATTCCATTGCCTTTTAAGCAATCCTAGTCCCACAACACTGTCACTGAAGTTTATACTGTATAGTCTTACATTTGTTTTTGTGTATTTGTTAGTCTGTCTTATGCCCCCATTAAGTTGTAATGTCTGTCTCATTACTGAATTTACAGTTATGTACCACATAACATCATTCTGGTCAATGATGGACCACACATGTAACTGTGCTTCCATAAGATTATAATACAATATTTTTACACTATCGTTTCTATGTTTAGATACACAAATATTTTACTATAACTTTATAACTGCCTACAGAATTCAGTACAGTAACATGCTATACAGGTTTGTAGCCTAAGAGGCACAGGATATATCATATAACCTAGGTGTGTAGTAGGTTATATCATCTAGATTTGTGTAAGTATACTCTATGTTTGCACAATGACAAAATGGTCTAGCATTTCTCAGAACATACTGTCAATTAGTGACACATGTCTGTATCTGCATAACAGCCTCCTCTGCATTGTTATCATACCACATTTGAGAGATGAGGAGAAAAAGGGCCCTAATAATATGAGTGAAATTACTTTTCCTCCAAGCTCCTAATATTTTCTCTAACAGCTTATCAAAACTAAAAAACATAATTTGTAACAATGTCTTACTGCTATGACTACACCATGCACACAATAAATATTCAGTGGTTTAGGCTAGGTGTGGTGGCTCATGACTGTAATCTCAGCACTTTGGGAGGCCGAGGCAGTTGGATTACCTGAGGTCAGGAGTTCGAGACCAGCCTGACCAATATGGCGAAACCCTGCCTCTACCAAAAACATAAAAATTAGCTGGGCGTGGTGACATGCGCCAGTAGTCCCAGCTGCTTGGGAAATGGACACAAGAAAATTGCTTGAACCAGGGAGGTGGAGGTTGCAGTAAGCCAAGATTATGCCATTGCACTCCAGCCTGGGGGACAGAGCGAGACTCTTGTCTAGAAAAAAAAAAAAAATCAGTGGTTTAGTTAAAAATTAGACAAGATACTATCAGTGTAATGCAGAGGCTAAAAACATGAGCTATGTAGTCTTAATTCAACAGTGTTTATTTTTTAAAGACAAAAATTTTCACAATTGATTGTCTTCTACTTTGTGAGTTCACGAGCTTTAAAAAAAATCATTCAATCAGACCTGTGAGAAAAAAACAAAAATATCAACCAACTACTCATACTAGCTGCTAAGGAGAGTTGTAAAGAAAATATTCGGCCGGGCGCGGTGGCTCAAGCCTGTAATCCCAGCACTTTGGGAGGCCGAGACGGGCGGATCACGAGGTCAGGAGATCGAGACCATCCTGGCTAACCCAGTGAAACTCCGTCTCTACTAAAAAATACAAAAAAACTAGCCGGGCGAGGTGGCGGGTGCCTGCAGTCCCAGCTACTCGGGAGGCTGAGGCAGGAGAATGGCATAAACCCGGGAGGCAGAGCTTGCAGTGAGCTGAGATCCGGCCACTGCACTCCAGCCTGTGCGGCAGAGTGAGACTCCGTCTCAAAAAAAAAAAAAAAAAAAAAAGAAAATATTCATCATTCCTATCCTTTCTAGAATGTGCTAGTCTAACAAAATATTCAGGAAGAAAATAAATGACAAGGTACAGTACATGAAATAGCAAACACACATAAAAATGTGTAAGCAAGTGCGCACAGTGGCTCACGCCTGTAATCCCAGCAAATTGGGAGGCTGAGGCGGGCAGATTGCTTGAGTCCACGAGTTTGAGACCAGCCTGGACAAACTGGTGAAATGCCATTTCCACTAAAAATACAAAAAAAAAAATTAGCTGGGCATGGTAGTGTGCACCTGTAGCTCCAGCTACTCAGAAGGCTGAGGTGGGAGAATCACCTGAACCTAGGAGGTTGAGGCTAAAGTGAGCTAAGATTGCACCAGTGCAATGCAGCCTGGTCAACCAGAGTGAGACCCTGTCTCAAAATAGAAAAAAAAAAAAAAAAAAGCATAAGCAATAAGCAATTTGTTTACAAATATACAATGCAGGCTGGGCGCGATGGCTCACATCTGTAATCCCAGCACTTTGGGAGGCCGAGGCGGGCAGATCGCAAGGTTAGGCATTCAAAACCAGCTTGGCCCACGTGGTGAAACCCTGTCTCTACTAAAAATACAAAAATTAGCTAGGAGTGGTGGCGGGCGCCTGTAATCCCAGCTACTCAGGAGGCTGAGGCAGGAGAATCGTTTGAACCCAGGAGGCAGAGGTTGCAGTGAGCCGAGATCGCACCACTGCACTACAGCCTGGGTGACAGAGTAAGACTCTGTCTCCAAAAAAAAAAAAAACAAAAGAATACATATATATATACATATACACACACACACACAAATAAAATGCTATAAATTAGTAACTTAGCAAAAGTGTGTGTGTATACTATAGTATATGTAGTGTGTACTATAGTATACATAGTGTGTGTATACTACATATATATAGTACACATGCGCGTGCACACACACACGTATAAAATCAGACTTTCCATTCCAGGTCCTAAATTACCTGCAAATTACCTGCATGTAGTTTTCTGGGGTTATTTTTTATTACTATCAGTTGTACAGTGTGGTTATTATAATCAGGAAAGGGTTCCACAATCTTATTTTTTTATACTTCCCAAACTCTGCTGACACCAAAAGTGTATTTTCCTGCATGCCCATAAGCAAGAATAAAAAGAAATCAAATACAGTATTTCACTTTGCATTTTTTACATAACAAGTCAGGCTGTCTACTAACAACAAAAGTTCTATTTCTTTCTTTGCTTTCCTTATGCTATAAATTTGTATTTCTTGCTTTATTCCACTGATTAGGACTACAAATAAAAAGCCGGGTAGAAGTGGTGGTAGCAGACATTCTGTCTCATTCCCAATCACACAAGGGAAGCTTTCAATAACTTACTATTAAAATATTTTCTATAGATTTTTTAGACAGATACTTTCAATCAGATTAGGAAAGTTCCCTTGTATTTCTTTTTTTTTTTTTTTTTTTTTTGCCACGGAGTTTCGCTCGTGCTGCCCAGGCTGGAGTGCAATGGCGCGATCTCGGGTCACAGCAACCTCCGCCTCCCGGGTTCAAGCCATTCTCCTGCCTCAGCCTCCGGAGTAGCTGGGATTACAGGCGTGTGCCACCACGCTCGGCTAATTTTGTATTTTTAGTAGAGACGGAGCTTCTCCATGTTGGTCAGGCTGGTCTCGCACTCCGGACCTCAGGTGATCCTCCTGCCTTGGCCTCCCAAAGTGCTGGGATTACAGGCGTGAGCCACCGTGCCCGGGCAGTTCCCTTGTATTTCTTGTTTGCTAAGAGTTTCAGCCAATTGCTCTTTTCTGTATCTATCAAAATTGCCATATGTAATTTATCACTTTCTCCTTATTAATGAAACAGATTACAATGATTAATTTTAAAATGTTAAACCAGTTATCACTGTTGATTTGTTAATGTTCTTTTCAAGATATTTGCATCTACGCTTGGGAGAAATACCAGTCTGCAATTTTCCTTTCTGGTGATGTCTCTGTATAATTTTAATATTAAACTTCTGCTACCCTCAGGGAAAAAAAAAGACAGTATTTCTTTAACAGGGCCACTGTTACCTCTCCTACATCTTTCCTTTTTCATTATTTTCTATTCATACACAGTAGCAATTCCTCCAACACCACATCAATTCTAAATCCACAACTCCATACCTGGGAGCTGGGTTGCTTAGGCTCATCCATTCTCCCAGGAGACTCACTTCTGGCTCTGTGTCTCTCTGTCAAGGGAACAACACTGCCGGAGGGGCTAAATCTGTTGGAAGAGGAACATAAAGGGGACTAATAGAAAAGCAGCATCAAAGAACCTGAAAAATGGTGATGTCGCCCCTCTTTACTCTATGGCTAAAGAAGGGGGAACAAACCATGCAACAAATAACTGAGAAATACTTTCAGGGAGTTAATACATAATCTGATTTGAAATAATAGGTTAGCCCTAGTAAATTTAATAAACACAAAATGACGTAACAGACCATATGAGCTGGTGAAGCTAAAGCTAAATATAAGCTTTCTTCCTTAAATAAATACTGGGAGACCATAAAGGAATAAATTAAAACAGGGCCTATAATTTTGTTTCTTCTATGTAATTGCCAGGTTTTTGGCTGTTTCTTCCCCAAGGTCCCATAATAACCTGTATTTTAGACCACAGATACAGATCATGGAGATTAAAAAATCTTTGCATTTAAGTTGATATTACCTTTTTTTTTTGAGACAGAGTCTTGCTCTGTTGCCCAGGCTGGAGTACAGTGGCGTGATCTCAGCTAACTGCAATCTCCACCTCCTGGGTTCAAGCGATTCTCCTGCCTCAGCTGCCCGAATAGCTGAGATTACAGGCGCGACGCCACCACGCTCAGCTAATTTTTGTATTTTTAGTAGAGATGGAGTTTCACCATGTTGGCCAGGATGGTCTCAAACTCCTGGCCTCAAGTAATCCACCCGCCTCAGCCTCCCAAAGTGCTGGGATCACAGGTGTGAGCCACCACACCTGGCTCTGATATTACTTCTGATAGTTTTGTTTTTTAAATTTTTTTTATTTCTGTAAGTTATCAGGGAACAGGTGGTATCTTGTTACATAAGTAAGTTCTTCAGTGATTTGTGAGATTTTGGTGCACCCATCACCCAAGAACTTCTGATACAGTTCTAACATAGGAGGGCAAGTTCTATGCTCAAGATTATTTTAATAAGGACACAGGAAGACAATACTCAAATCAAGATCACCTGAGGCCAGGCACAGTGGCAGGAGAATCACCTGAACCCTGGAGGTAGAGGCTGCAGTGAGCCGATATCTCACTACTGTGCTCCAACCTGGGCAACAGAGTGAGACTTACTCTCAAAAATAATATAACATAACATAAAAAGACCACCTGAAGTGGATACAGTATACACTGACTGAATCTCTGTGATACATTTGTTTCTCAAGACCAAACCAAAATAACAGTTCTTTAGTTTTCTTTGCTCATATAGTCAATTTAAATTTATTTTTAAGAGGAGAAAAGAACAAATATTACCAATCTAAATTAGTAATATTTCTTTCTTTCAATTGAGACTTTCTCTCAATTGACTGAAACTCATGGTATTGCTATCAAAAACAAATGTTCTAATAAATACAACGTATTAAAAGAGAAAAGGGAGGTGAAAAAAAGGAGATTGTCAGGCCTGTGGTAGCAGCAGTCATCCATGAAAGAAAACAGGGAAGATACCATCACATGACAAGGGAAAAAAAGAGATGAGAAAGATCAGTAATGCTTTTCTTCAGAATTACTATTTTACTAACTTGAAAAGAACAATTACTGCTGGTACCATACTTCCTCTAATTTGGTAGTTGGGGGCAAAGAAAAGGAAGCAGTGCCACAAAGGAAAGTGAGGCTTCCGGAGGCCACCTACCTGTGTGATAACACACCAAGGAAGGGCAATGCTGCCAGGCTCCCAGCTGATGATCGGCTCCCTGCCTGGAATCCCGAGGAAGCCCTGGCAATTACTGATCCTATCCTAGTGTGGCTGCAGATGCTATTCTGATTCATGGAAGTGTCTAACTTTACCACAGTTCTCACAACACTGTGAATACTTCAGGAATGGAGCTTTCTGCTTTAAAAAAATAAGAATGCAAGTCTTTTGGCATACCTCCAGTTTCCCCAACATCAACTTATTTTGACCAAGAAAATCAGGTAAGGAAAATGCTCTTTGTACTACAGAGGACCCATTTTAGTGATGTCTACACAATAGCCGTTACATGGGAAAACAAAATCAAACCAAACCTACCTGTCAACTTCACTGCTTGTTGGCCGAGCCACCTTGGCTCCCGAAGATCCTAAAGTGTAATTTTCCTGTCCTACAGAACCATGGCCTGTGGTATCAATTACCATGGCTGTTACTTCCTCTGCACTACTCCCATCTTCTCCAGAAGGCTGATTCTCAGGCCCAAGCCACTCCTCCAGATTTTCAGTTTTGATGTGTACTGCTCCAAGAACTCTAACTTCATCATCACTCCGACCCCCACGGTCTGCCACTCCTGTCTCCACATACCACTGTCCTGCTCGGTTGATCCGAAGAATGGGCTCCCGGCTCTCTACATCCGAACTTGGTTCAATGATCTGAGGGCTGGTGGACTCCTCAGGAGGACTTAGCTCTCTGATATCCAGCACAGCACTAACCTGACCTCGCCGGTTTCCCTTTGGGGTGTTATGTCGTGGGCTAAGGGAGCGGTTGAGATTTGGTGTAACCCTGTGAGACTCTGGAGGTCTCTCTTGATGCTTTGTCCTTGTTTGACTTAATTCTGCTTCAACCTCAGATACATTAATTTTGAAATGAATGCCCTCCAGGATCTGTGTACATTTGTCTATAATATGCTGCATCTGCAGAAAACTGGCAGCTGTTAGGTAGCTGATGATATCTGCCAGTTGCAGGCATATCCGCCCTGTGTAACAGAAAGAAAGGAGCTGTTCAAAAACAGTAGGGTTCTTGATGACTGAAATGGAGACTGTACTCATCTCATTCAAGGACATGTGATCCCGGAAATAGGGGGAGCTGGCAGCCAGCACCACTTTGTGAGCCCGAAAAGCTTGTCCTTGCACATTGACCACAATATCACAGAGACGGCCCTGCATGCGCAACTGGTTTAGATGGCTCAGGACAGAGTTGCTGAAGTCAGGAATCTCCAATTGTATGTTCCCACCTTTCTCCATGATCGTGCCTGAGGGTACATTCAACCCTGCTGAAAAAAACCATATTCTCATTAATAATTACAATTTTACTTTCCGGATGTTTTCCATTTCAAAAGTATTTAAACATAGTTATCTGGTAAAATTTCAAAATTTTCAGGTAAAAGAAATACCTTCCTTATGTTTAGATGTGGAAACAGAACTACCAACAGGTTTTTAGTTTAAGTTTCACAGGATTATACAGTTAAAACTAAAAAGTGATCTACAGACTCCTAAAAATTCATGTTATGACCATGCTTTCCTTACTAATAAGGTATATAACATCAAAATAAAGTTCAACAGAAGGTAGTGGGAAGGACTTTTAAGTGTTAACTATAAGGTACTTGCAGACTGAACATAAAATCTCATAACAACTTTACAACTTTTCTCTGGAGGAGGAAAGCTTTCTGAATAAATGCAATTCTACACAGATGGCTTGATATCCCTCTTAGTATTCTACTACCTGCTGCAAAAATTATTGTTTTATAAAGGGACTAATACTACACATGAATGTAGGCTAATATTTCTAAGCTTAAGAGTCAGAGCCCCCCACAAAAAGACTTTGGTTATAGGGCTGTGAGGCAAACTCTAGGTTAGGAAAAATCCCCCAGTTGTGCCAGGATTCAACCACGATGCAGAGAATGTGAAGTTGTCAAAATTAGCAAAGCTGGGTATCTGCCAAATTCGAAGTTGGCAATTTCAAGGTGGTGATGATACTTCCATCCTGAAACTTAGTTCTCCAGATCCGACGAAAAAATACAGCATTTACCAAGTACGCCCAACATTTTTCCATTAAAATATTTTTTAAGAATGGTTGAAACACTAAACCTGAAGCTGTATACAAGGTAGTTGAAAGTACAGTTTCAACTACTGAAAGTAGTTTGTATAAATCCGAACAGGAAGACATTTACTTGAGCCCAATGTGCATCCACTTATCTATATATTACATAGTTACACCACACCTGAAACTTCAGGAACTTATTCTGCCAAGTTCACAGTACTGCCCCGCATGAACAACACACTTATTAAATAGGGAACTGTATACACTGTTTTCAACAATCAACTTTAGCCAATCTGACCTTTTTCCAAAGCCTTATTGTTTGTTTTGAAACTTTTAATCCAATACGAGCCTCTGTCGATGCCATCATGAATTCAGATGTGCTTATTTTGGAGCCTACACCAGCGCCTTTTTGTTTGCTCTTTCCGGCAATTCCCCAGTGAGGAAGCCCCTGGAGTAAAGTCTTTCGCTACCGTCGGCACTGGAGGGGTGAGAGCTGTAAGAGGGAGAATTGGGAACGGCATGGGGTTGGCCACTCCAGCACTTGAGCAGCTTTCTTCTGCGTTAGGAAGCATGGGGAGAGGGGAACTAACTAAAGGGCAAAATGTCACTAAGTAACTTTGGAGAAGAGGGGGACAAGACGTCGGGCGGGGCAGCCAGCGCTCAGGTGAGAACTAAGAAGGGGGCGGCGCCCGGGGACCGGCTCCAGGCGGCGGCGGGCGGGGAGCCGCCGGGAGGTGGGTGTGCGTATCTGGGTGTGTCCCGTTTGCGGTGGGGGAGGGGGCCGCCCATCCCGGGGTCCTGAGGGAGGGGCCCCGCGAGGGGGCGGGTCCGGCAAATCAGCCCGGCCGGGGGCCAAGGGGGTGGAAGGTCGCCCGGTGCCTGGAGGCGGGATGAAGGAAAGTAGCTGAGCGCCCCAGGAGCGCGCTGCGGCGGAGTGCAGGCGAGGTGACCCCGGTGCAGGGAAGTGGCACTGGGGTGTGGGGCCCGAGTCCAGTCAAGGAGCAGCACCTACCTCCGGGGGTGGAAATGGGCCGGAATGGGCCGGAACACCGTCCCGGAAGTGAAACCCCCCACCCCCTCCCACGGAGCGGGCGACGTGCCGGAAGGAAATCACTCAGCCTTACACCGCCCCCCTTCCCCCACCCCCAGAGCTTTCCTTGCCTCGCGCCCCCTCCCCTCTCTGCTCTTCCTCCTCAGTCGGGAGGAGGACGGGAGCACGGCGTCACGTGGGCGGTCATGTCTCCGCCCAAAATGGCGAGGAAGGGCGGGGAAAAGGGGCGGGCTTAGGGGGCGGGAAGAAGGTGGTCCTGGAGGAGGGAAAGATTGAGGGGGGTTAGAGGGAGGAGCCGAAGCGGACGCTGCTGGGAGCGTGCGTCGTGACGTCATCACAAGACCTCTTATATGCAGGAGCCTAGGCTCCATATTGTCTTTTCGAGGTAGGAGCCGAGTGTTGTGAGGTATGTTTTGTCTTTGCGAATGTTGTGGGTTTTGGGGCCCTCCAGCCTTTGTCAGCTAAGGTCACCCTGAACTGACTGGGACTTCTAAGCCAGTCGCGCGCCTTTGCAGGGCGTACAAGTTGAGGATGGTGGGGGATTGCACGTTTGGTGCTTCCGTGACCTAAGCTGCGACTGTGTTGTTCGGGTAGAACTGCGGAGAAGCCTCGGCTCTCGTGCCCTGCCTGTGATGAAGCCTGTGTTGGTAGGGACATCTGAGAGTGATGATGAATGCCAACCGCTCTGATGGTGGCACATGCCGAGTCTCCCGAGTAAGCGATTAAGGGCCGTGACCCGAGCCTCCATCAGCCGCCGGCTCTCAGGAAAGGCTGGCGGTGGTAGTCCACGTGCTTCTCCAAGTGCCCGCATTCCGCGGTGCCACCAATATTTCCATTAGTGTTTCTTTTTCCTTTTTTTTTTTTTTTTTGAGACCGAGCCTCATTCTGTCACCCAGGCGGGAATGCAGTGGCGCCACCTCCGCGTCCTAGTTCAAGCAGATCTGCCTCAGCCTCCCAAGTAACTGGGACTACAGGCGCGCGCCCCCAGGCTAGGCTTTTGTAGTTTTAGTAGGTCTCATCATGTTGACCAGACTGGTCTTGAACTCCTGACTTGAAGTGATCCACCAGCCGTGGTCTCCCAAAGTGTTGGAATTACTAGGTGTAAGCCACTGCGCCCGGCCGTTAGTGGTTCTCAACTGCGGGTGCAGTGCTCCTTTGTAACATTAAGTGTATTCTTTACCTGTCGCTCGATAATGGTGTGTTTACCTGCATCATTGATTTAAAAACACGACATAAAGAACCGTGGAACAATGAATTAAAATCTGTACCTGATCTCTTTAGGTGTGGTGCTGGGTGCAGATGCGATGTGGCTCTCGATAGCACCTTATGGACAGGTAAGAATCGGGGAAAGTATGGTGGGAAGAATGAAATCTAAGAGGTGGTCTTAGCCTGTGATGCTTTAAGAGTAGTGGACAGAAGGGATTTCTGAAATTCTATTCTGAGGCTTTAATATTAACAGCATTGATATTTAGCGTGACTGCAGTGAGGTTCTTTCTCACTGTTCTGCTTGCATCTTTTTGTTTTCTAGTTGTGTCCCAAAGGAGGGATGACAATAGCTACTGAAGTAAGTTGAAAATTCCCTCAAAAAGATTTAAAGTCACTGGATGTGCCACAATGATGACAGTTTATTTGCTACTCTTGACTGCTAGAATGATGAGGAGCTTAACCACCATTATCTTAACTGAGGCACCCAAAATGGTGATTTGGGGAACAGAGAGAGTACACCTGAGTTTACATGAAGTTGTTTCTTCCCAGGTCCTAAAGAGCAAGCCTAACTCAAGCCATTGGCATACAGGTGAGAAACCTCTATATTGTACTTCTCACTTTTTGAGGGATTAGAAAATAGCCAAATGAATGATTTTATTTATACTAGTGTTTCTCTCCCCACTTTTCAAATGAGAGTTGTGCTCTCATATTGATACTAAATTTAATACTGAAGAAAATGTGAAAACAGATACTATGATGGTTGCATAGTTCAGCAGATTGAATCATGAAGAAATGTACTACGTATCTGATGTATCTGGAGTGGTTGCAGTTTGCTGTTAGTAGTTAAGCAGGGTACCACCAATCTACCATTAAAATATTCTTTACTGACAATTTTGTATTAAAATTACAGGCATTAGACAGAAAACTGGAAGTTGAAACGGTAAGTAAAATTATATCCAAGTAAACAGGTAACTGGGCAAACTGCCTATGGCACAAATGACTTTTTAGAGTTACCTCCTACCAGTGCTAAATGCATTAAATAAATGGCGGGTTCTTGTCCTGTTATGATTAATAAGTTTGTAAATGCAGCCTGGATGATGATAAGCAAATACTGACTGAACATGAAGGTCTTAATTAGCTCTAACTGATTAAAGGCATTTGTTAGTTTTGGCAGGGCGGGGGGAAACTCAACTGTGGCTATTCTAAGACCACTCTTAATATCTAGGTGGAGTCCAACTTGTCTGGACCAGCTTTATGTTTCTGGTAAGTATTAATGAAAATGCTGATAGTGATATTATGCTTACTGCTGAGCTAATGGTTTAAGGCTTGGCTGATGAATACTAACTGTTTTCCTTGAACATGTTTGGAACAGTGTGTATTTTCCTTGAGCATGTTTGGAACGGGGTTTATGTAATGATGTTGATCAAATGTCTGACCTGAAATGAGCGTGTAGACCAAAGGTAACACTGAAGAACCCTGTGACAGACAACTTTGAAAAGAGTTTAATGATGTTTAGCATTTTAATAGGCCTTATTTGTATTCCACCTCCTGGTAACGTTTTTATCAGTGGATGGCTTGCTTGGGTGAGGACATGAAGATGGTTCCTGTCATATCTCTAGCTTGTTTCTGAAATGTGGTCTTACTAATGGATGACTGTTACAGAGTCGTTTTGTTAGAAAATTTTGAAAAGTAGGCAGTATGAAAGTACTGTATTAAAGCAGTTATTTAAAAGCATTAGATAAGATATTTGAAAGTAAATATTTGAATATTGTTTACTTTGAAAAGTAAGTGATATTCAGTGTAGGAAATGGTGTGAAACTTTTTCAGGTGCCGATGTTTGGAGACCTTTTAAAGGTATGTTTTATTGATGTTAACATGTTTATTGAGTGAGCTACTGTTAGTGATGATTTTAAAATTAAAGCAGATGGGAATCTCTCTGAAAGAAAATGGAGATTAATCTTAAACTGAAACAGTAGTTGGGAAATCTTTTAGAAATCCACCTATTACTACTACCTATTGGTAAAGAAAATTAAATTTCTGCAGGTATGGAGAGTCGACTTGACTACACCGTGTGGAGCAAGTTTTAAAGAAGCAAAGGTATAGCAGTCCCAAGTCTTGTTTTTTTTTTTTTTTTTAATTGAGGCCAGTCTAGCTCTTGCCCGGAATGGAGTGCAGTGGCACTATCAGCTCACTGCAACCTCTGCCTCCCGGGTTCTAGGGATTCTCCTGCCTCAGCCTCCTGAGTAGCTGGGATTACAGCCATGTGCCACCACGCCTGGCTAATTTTGTACTGCCGTGTTGTTCAGGCTGGTCTCCAACTCCTGACCTCAAGTGATATGTGCGCATTGACCTCCCAAATTGCTGGGATTACAGGCATGAGCCACTGGGTCCCACCTCAAGTCTGGTGTTGTAAAGCCGATACAATGATGATAACATAGTTCAGCAGACTAACGCTGATGAGCAATATTAAGTCTTTCGCTCCTATCTGATGTATCTGGCTGTAACACTCTAGTTTATGCCCTGAAAAGGGGAATATAGTCATTCTACAGTGTTTGGAGATTTTGGGTTACCCTTAATTGTATGCAAGTTGTCTTACTGTGTATTGTCCCTTAATTTCAGGACTCAGACTTCATGCTTGAAGAAATGCAGGTTAGTTTAAACTTTTAAGGAAATTTTTAAGGTGGCAAAAGGTTTTAGTGGCATATACACCTTAATCTGTAGATGGGAGTGATTAGCTGCTTGAAAGTTGAAATGTGACTGAAAAGGAAATAATGAGTAGGGCAAATATTAAGTGGGATTATTTTTCATCTTCAAACAGGCAGACCTGTTATCCTAAACTAGGTGAGTCAGCTTTTGGTACATGTGATAATTTTCAACGTAACCAATGATGTAATGATTCTGCCAAATGAGATATAATGATATCACTATAAAACCGTTCCATTTTGATTCTGAGGTTACGCTACTAATAAGCATCACACGTTTGTTTTTTTGCCATGATTAATACATTGTCTTTGCTTTCAGGGTTAATGACCACAGCAAGCAAGCATGCAGCTTACCGCTTGAAAGGTGAGGATTGGAAATAATCGGGACTATTACAATTGCAGAATACATGATGATCTCAGTCCAGCTTGAACTCTCTCACTGATTACCTGATGACAATAAAAGATCTGATATTCTGCATTCCCATGTAGCATTTTAATTGAAGTCTGGAAATGTGGCTAAAAGTCTGTCTTATTTTTTGAGACAGGGTCTTGCCTCACCCACGCTGGAGTGCAGTGGCCCTTTGAGGCTTACTACAGCGTCAGACTTCTGGGCTCAAGTGATCCTCAGCCTCCCAATGGTCTTTGTAGACAGCCTGTTGGAGTCTCATGGCACAAGAAGATTAAAACAGTGTCTCCAATTTTAATAAATTTTTGCAATCCTTTTGGAGTGTATAGTATTTACTTTAAAAAGCACAGTGCTTTTCATCTGTTCATTCGTTGTAAGCATAAATCACATTCAAAGGCTATTATAACTCCATGGTATTTAACACTGCAGCCAGTTAAAATTTTATGGGTGTGGGGAAAAGAGATCAGACTGTTACTGTGTCTATGTAGAAAGAAGTAGACATAAGAGACTCCATTTAGTTTCATTCTAAGAAAAATTCTTCTGCCTTGAGATGCTGTTAATCTGTAACCCTACCCCCAACCCTGTCCTTGCGGAGACTTGCTGTGTCAACTCAAGGTTTAATGGATTTGGGGCTGTGCAGGATGTGCTTTGTGAAACAAGTGCGTGAAGGCAGTATGCTTGCTACAGTCATCACCATACTCTAATCTCAAGTACCCAGGGACACAAACTGCAGAAGGCCGCAGGGACCTCTGCCTAGGAAAGCTAGGTATTGTGCAAGGTTTCTCCGCATGTGATAGTCTGAAATATGGCCTCGTAGGAAGGGAAAGACCTGATCATCCCACATCCTGACACCCATAAAGGGTCTGTGCCTATGCTGAGGAGGATTAGTGCAAGGAAGGCAGGCCTCTGTCTCCTGCCCGTCCCTGGGCAATGGAATGTAAAACCCAATCCTGTGTTCTATTTACTGAGATAGGAGAAAACTGCCTTAGGGCTGGAGGTGGTACGTGCCAGCAGCAGTGCTGCTTTTTATGCACTGAAAATGTTTATGGAGAGGTTTGTATATATGCACATCAAAGCACAGCACTTTTCCTTAAACTTATGACACAGATCTTTATTCATATGTCTTGCTGATCTCCCTACTATGACCCTATTGTCCTGCCACTTCCCGCTCTCTGAGATGGTAAAGATAATGATCAATAAATACTGAGGGGTGCCCGCGGGTCCTCCATATGCTGAGCGCTGGTCCCATAGGCCCACTTTTCTTTATACTTTGTCTCTGTGCCTCTCTTAAGTCTTGTTCCACCTGATGAGAAACGCCCATGGGTGTGGAGGGGCAGGCCACCCCTTCATATGGGTATTTTACAAGGTGTTTTATGGGTTAAAGTGCAGTATTTCCTAATTCCCCATATGAGCAAATTGTCAGGTTTCATAGGCCTCTGTGCTAATTGGTTTTGAGCTTAAAGTATTGACGGGAGCTACTTTTGAGAAAGTCATGGTGAGTCTGAGGCTGGGAAAATAAGCTATAGAAATGCCCAGCTAGTGACAGGAATTAATGGAATTGGGAAAATCTACAATCTATAGCCATGGTGATAGGTTTTTGGCAAGCAAGTGTTTAGGGATGCCAAAAGTGGGTCTAAGGGGCACAACTGGTTACTTTAAAGCAATCTGCCCCAGGGAAATGTAGGACCAAGGGGCCAAAATTCCAAGGTGGGTGGATTTTTGAGTGTCAGTACAGCTGTGGTTATAATGATGTCAGCAGTAATGGTTTTACAGATCTGAGTTTCTGGGCTAAAGTGCTTTAGTCCCATTAATGATAAGAAAAACTTGTTTGTTTCCACTTACCCTCTGAATTCCTTTTATTGAGACTGAATCCCTGTTGTCCAGGCTGGAGTGCAGTGGCGTGATCTCAACCACTGCTCACTGCAACCTCCACCTCCTGGGTTCAAGCAATTCTCCTCAGCCTCTGCCATCGCAACAGGCTCATTTTGGTATTTTTAGTAGAGATGAAACCCCGTCCTCCCAAAGTGCTGGGATTGCAGGCTTGAGCCAGTGTGCCTGGCCTCTTCAGGCTTTTTATACTTGATGTTTTCTTCAGGACTCTTCCCCATTGTGGTCGTTTCACAATCTCATTGAAATGTCAGCTTATGCACTAAACGCATACAATTTTTGTAGATGGGGAATACATATAAATTTTGTCTAAGAAAAAAGGCCTCCTCCTTCCCCAAATAAACATTGTTTCATTTCCTGGGGCCCACCCAAATGTTTCACACAGGCTGTAAAAAACTAACACCTGGCCGGGTGCTGAGGTGGGCGGATCACCTGAGGTCAGGATTTCAGGACCAACCTGGCCAACATGGTGAAACCCATCTCTACTAAAAAAAAATTACAAAAATCTAGCTGGGTATAGTGGTGGCCTCCTGTAATCCCAGCTACTCGGGAGGCTGAGGTTGCAGTGACTGAGATTGTGTCACTGCACTCCAGCCTGGGTGACAGGGTGAGACTCCGTCTCAAGAAAAGAAAAAGGCTGGGCGTGGTGGCTTATGCCTGTAATCCCAGCACTTTGGGAGGCCGAGGCGGGTGGATCACATGGTCAGGAGTTTGAGACCAGCCTGACCAACATGGTGAAAGCCCCATCTCTACTAAAAATACAAAAATTAGCCAGGTGTGGTGGTGTGCACCTGTGATCCCAGCTACTCGGGAGGCTGAGGCAGGAGAATCGCTTGAACCTGGGAGGTGGAAGTTGCAGTCAGCTGAGATCATGCCACTGCTCCAGCCTAGGTGACAGAGCAAGACTGTCTCAAAAAAAAAAACTAGCACCACCTACTGCAAATGGTTACCCTTTCATGCGACCACCATCTGTGTTTTTTTCTTAATTCCCCCACGAGAATGTAAGCGCTTCAAGTTTATTCCTTAATATTGAAAAAAATGAATGAAATTGCAAATGTGGTAGATCAGTTTTGGGGGAGGTACCAAAGACTGAAATTGGTAAAATACCTTGATTTAGAAGTGAAAAACGATATTACATTTCAAAATATCTTTTCACCAGGTGTGATGGCTCAGGCTTCGATACCAGCCTGGCCAACATGGCAAAACCCGGTCTCTACTGGAAAAAAACGAAAATTAGCCGGGTGTGGTTGTGTGGGCCTGTAGTCTCAGCTACTCTGAACCCTGGAGGTGGAGGTTGCAGTGAACCAAGATTGTGCCACCTCACTCCAGCCTGGGCCTCCTAGGCTCAAGTGATTCTTGTGCCTCAGCTACCTGAATAGCTGGGATGACAGGTGTGTGCCACCACACCTAGCTTTTTTTTTTTGTATTTTTAGTAGAGATGGGGTTTCACCACGTCAGCTAGGCTTGTCTTGAACTCCTGGCCTTAAGTGATCCAACCACCCCACCATCCCAAAGTGCTGGGGTTACAGGTAGGAGCCATTGCGTCCAGCCAAGTTCTATTTTTGTTCCCTCTTTTTTTTTTTGAGACAGAGTTTTGCTCTTGTTGCCCAGGCTGGAATGTAGTGGCACAATCTTAGCTCACTGCAACCTCTGCCACCCAGGTTCAAGCGATTCTCCTGCCTCAGCCCCCCGAGTAGCTGGGGATTACAGGCGTGCGCCACCATGCCTGGTTATTTTTGTATTTTTAGTAGAGAGGGGGTTTCACCATGTTGGCCAGGCTGGTCTTGAACTCCTGACCTTGTGATCTGCCCACCTAGCCTCCCAAAGTGCTGGGATTACAGGCGTGAGCCACCACATCCAGCCTCTTGTTCTCCCTTTTATATATGTGTGATTTTCTGAATCAGAAAACTTTGACGGGCATATTAAAAGATTTAAGTTGTATGTAGTGGCTCACGCCTGTAATCCCAGCGCTTTGGGAAACCAAGGCGGGGGGGATTGCTTAAGTCCAGGAGTTCAAGACCGGCCTGGGCAACATAATGAGACCCTGTCTCTACAATTAAAAAAAAAAAAAAGCCAGGCATGACGGTGCATGCCTGTAGTCCCAGCCACTCATGAGACAGGTGGGACGATTGCTTGAGCCCAGGAAGTTGAGGCTGCAGTGAGCTGTGTTCACACCACTGGACTTCAGCCTGGGTGACAGGGTGAGATGTTGTCTCAAATAAAATAAAATATTAAAAAATTGGATTACCTTATTCAGCATTCTGTTGTTTAGCAGTTTTGGAATTTTAGTTGTTAGTAAATCTTGAGTACGCGTTATTTTGATATGCTGTGTGACAAAATGGGAAGTATGCATGAAGCACGTCTGCCACAAAGTATGGATTTCTAGATATTTTTTTCCCCTAGAAAAAGTAGTTACAATTGTTTGAGATACAAGCTGAATTAGCTTTTTTCACAGAACATTTTTAGTTGAAACAAATCTGACAAATTACTCATATTTTAGGAGTAATTTTGGCAGAGATTTACTCAAAAAAGAACAAGTAAGCTTGGAAAAAACTGATGGTATTTGTTGCCAATGATAAAACTCAAGCTTCCAAATGAAACTTAAAATTTTGGAAGGCTTGTATACACCTCTGTGCCTTATAGCTTCCTCAGACTTTAAAGACTTTTGTAATGAGATTGGTGGTAATATTAATTAATGGTATTTTATTTTAGACATTGTATATCAAAACGTGTCAACATTTGGAAGATTTGCATAACTCAGTGAACCAATATTTTCCAAATGATCAATGACTGGACTGGTGTTACAAATATCACACATAGGTAAAAGTTCTATTTAAATATAAGGTACACCAATGGACTTTAGAAAAGCTCATCAATATGATTTCAGAATCCACACTGCAACTAACCTTTAAGGAACTCTACTACTTGTCATATTTTGGTGTGGTATCAAAGAGAATATCCATAATTATCAGAGAAAGCTATTAAAATACTCCCTTTTCCAACTTTATATTTGAGTGGGGCGAGATTTTCTTCATATACTTCAACCAAAACAGCATATAACAACAGATGGGATACAGAAGCAGATATCAGAATCTCGTGTCTTCTATTAAGCCAGAAATAAAAAATATTTGCAGAAATACAAAACAATGTTACTCTTCTATTTTTTTTTTTTTTTTGAAAATACTTATTTTTAAAACAGAAACATGGCTGAATATGGCTCACGCCTTTGTAATCCCAGCACTTTGGGAGGCTGAGGCAGGCAGATCACCTGAGGCCAGGAGCTTGAGACCAGCCTGGCCAACATGGCAAAACCCCATCTCTACTAAAAATACAAAAATTAGCCAGGCGTGGTGGCGGCCACCTGTGGTCCCAACTATTCAGGAGGCTGAGGCAGGAAAACTGCCTGAACCTTGGAGGTGGAGGTTGAAGTGAGCTGAGATCGCACCACTGCACTCCAGCCTGGCGAACAGAGTGAGACTGTCTAAAATAAAATAAAAACTTGCTATTTGTGTTAACATGTAACGGGTTATTTTAAAATGAATTAAACTTTTTAAAATCATTAAATCAATAATTAATTAATTAAATAGGCTGAGGCAGGAGAATCACTTGAACCCAGGAGGCAGGGGTTGCAGTGAGCCAAGATGGCGCCACTGCACTCTAACCTGGGCAACAGAGTGAGACTCCGTCTCAAAAAAAAAAAAGAAAAAAGTTACAAATCAAAAGAATTTCAAGGCAGAAGTGAAGACTGAGTAGAAGAAAACAATTTCAAAATCACTGATCAAGACCTTGTTCTCATTTTATATATTTTTTTGAAATGGAGTCTTGTTCTGTTGCCAGCCTGGAGTGCAGTGGCGTGACCTCGGCTCACTGCAACCTCTGCCTCCTGGGTTCAAATGAGTCTCCTGCCTCAGCCTCCTGAGTAGCTGGGACTACAGGCATGCGCTACCATGCCTGGCTAATTTTTGTATTTTTAGTAGAGATGGGTTTCACCATGTTGGCCAGGATAGTCTCGATCTCTTGACCTTGTGATCCATGTGCCTCAGTCTCCCAAAGTGCTGGGATTACAGGCATGAGCCACTGCACCCAGCCTCATTTTATAATTATTATTAAAACTTTTATGTGTATGATTAGAACTTAAAATCACAATGAGTTTTGGTGTTCACTTTTTTGCACATTTGAGGTTAATCTAAGGTGGATTAGAATTTTCAATTACTTATAATTGAGAGAAAATAGTGTTCAGTGATTAATAACATCTTTGTTACCTTTTTTTTTGAGATGGAGTCTTGCTCTGTCACCCAGGCTGAAGTGCAGTGGCACCATCTTGGCTCACTGCAACCTCCATCTCCCAGGTTCAAACAAACCTCACACCTCAGCCTCCCGAGTAGCTGGGATTACAGGCATGCGCCACCATGCCCAGCTAATTTTTGTGTTTTTAGTAGACACAGGGTTTCACTATGTTGGCCAGGCTGGTGTTGAACTCCTGACCTCAAGTGATCCACCCACCTCGGTCTCCCAAAGTGCTGGGATTACAGGTGTGAGCCACCACTCCCGGCCAATAATATCTTTAAAACTAAAAATGTAAACAGAAAATTGATAAGTAAAATGACTTTTACTATTGATGTCAGTTTTGTTTAATCTGAAGCTAAATATATAGAGCTATATCTACCTACTTATGGATGTATAAGATAATCTCACATTTCTGGAATGCTTTATAGTTTTTCAGAGTACTTTTATTCACTTTATCTTCCATATATGTTATCTCCTCTGATTCCAGCAATAAAAGCCCTGTGAGGTAGCCAGGGCAAGTATGTATTTTACACATTAGCAGGAAGGGAGGCTAAGAGAGGTTTACGTAACTTGCTCAGGCTGAAAAAAAATTTGTGACTCTCATTTCAGTGATGTTTTCTGCATTATTATAAAATATTATGCTACTCCTCATTATGTTGATGGTTGAAATGTCATTATAAAGCTTAATTTATATGATTCTCTTGATAAGGATGATGAAGCAAACGCTCTTATCAACTCACTAGTTTACAGGGGCAAGCATTTTCCCACATTTCACACATGGTCTCATTACCTCTGTCGTAAGTGAATAATCTACTATCTGGGTATGAAAAACATGATTTGAAAACACTAAACCACTATATTATTCCAGCAAAGAACCATCTTTCACACCTACGTAAAAAGGAACTTCAAAAAAAAGTCCTAACCAAAAAAAATCCGAATGATGCATGAGATCGAGTCAAAATTGGGTATCTTCTGTTTCTTCATTGTGGCGAAGAATGTTGCCTGGATTCCTTCCATCTAAAGACTTGATTGTCAGACTTGTGGCAGAACTCTAGATCTGATTTTAGCCTTGGGGAAGCAAAGAGGACAAAACCTAAAAGCTTAACTTCCTGCATAGTATACAAAACCTAAAAGCTCAACTTTTTGGATGGTATGCATGACTCAATGAGCTCTTTCTGCTTTGGAGTCTGTTGGCCAGGAGACTTGGATATGATAGGGCTTCAGTTCCTCAGGAGGGATAGAATCTGGGGCATTGCTCATGAGGTCATGTCCCTGAAAGGACTTTGGGAAGGCTATGACATCTCTGATGCTTGGAGATCCAGTGACAAGGCATATCAGTCTGTCTAACCCTGTAAGTAAAATACAAAGATAACATGAGAAATGTAATCTAATGTTGGAAATAACTTAGTTTTCTGTAAAACTTGTAGAGAACTTTTAAATAAGAATATTTAACAAACTAGTCAACCATAGTTCCCTACCTTTTTAGAGACCTTTTGCTTGTTTGAGAGGTTCTTTTCTATCTCATTCTGGAAAAGTATTCAGGACTAATGTTCACATGCGACTTGGATTGTCACAGTGATTAGCGTTCCTAGCAAAGGCTTACTAAGGGCCCTAAAACAGATTCAACAACATATTTGGTGCTTGGCAGGGAACTCCATAAACACAGAAGGAAGTCTCTATGATTGGGGCCTACAATCTAGGTGAGCTTTCTAGAATTTCTTACTCTTCCTTGCTTTGACAAAACAAGCAAAGTGAGTAACTGTGGCAATCAGAAGGACACTGGCATATTCCTGTTTTCATACAAGCTGAACATTATGGAGCAATGCTTTCCAGACTCCAATGAGTGCATCTGTGAGGCCATGGGATTTGAACAATATTGACTTAAGATCTGCAGTTTTAAGCTATTAATGATCTTTCAAATGCAAATTATCAGTTAAATTATATCTTTATAACTGTTAAGATATATTTAAAAAATATATTACTGAAATTTCAACAGAAACTTACATACTCATAGAACTCTTGGACTCATCCCTCCACCTCTACCAACACAAACTGAGAACCTGAATTTGAGACAGTGCAATGGAATTCAGTTTAGCTTATAAAAGGAAAAGTTGTTTACCTAAGGCAATTCCTCCATGAGGGGGTGCCCCGTAATCTAAAGCCTGGAGCAGATGGGAGAGCATTTTCACATCCTCCTGAAAGTCAGAAGATAATTCAGTGTAAATATATTTTGAAGGTCCACTAAGTGTCACCATCTAGGCTTAGATGATAAAGGGGAAACAAAGTTGAGTTTTAAAACACCTAAACCTGACTTAACCAGTAATAAAAACTTACTGGAAAAGTGTCAAGAAAAAAATTACCTTAAGTGATTTACAGGTTAGCAAGGGAAAAAGACAAGTCATAGATGATTATAACATGTACAAAAATGCCTGGTGTTCAGTAAATGCAGCTTTTACTGTATTCACAATGCAAACAGAGTGAGACCAAAAGAGGACGTGGAGATGAAAAGCAGGAAACTCTCCTGTCACTGAGACCAAGGGAAGAGAGCATTACTAAGTGGGCAACATTGTCAGATGCTGCTGGGAGGAAGGAGAGCTTAAGGGCCAAGAACAGGACACTGGATTTGGTGATTTTGTGAGTAACTTTTGTGGGGCAGTATGTGTAGAAATGTTGAAAGTGTGTTTGGAAATGGTTCTCCAGCCAGGCTACAAATCAGGATCAAGTGGGAAGCTTCAAATAAACAGAGGCCAAAGCCTCATGCTTAGAACTTTTTTTGTTCAGTTGGTCTGATGTGTAGCCAAGGCATCAGTGTTTTTTTTTAATGCTTTCCAGGTGATTTGATTGTAAGGTGCAGCAGGGCTGAGAACCACTGTTTAGGGAAGCAACAGAAGTAATGTATTCTAGGCCAAGTGCAGTGGCTCACACTTGTAATCTCAGCACTTTGGGAGGCCGATGCAGGCAGATCACCTGAGATTGGGGGTTCAAGACTAGCCTGGCCAACATGCAAAACCCTGTCTCTACTAAAAATACCAAAAAAAAAAAAAAAAAAAAAGCTGGGCGTGATGGTGTGTGCCTGTAGTCCCAGCCACTCAGGAGGCTAAGGCAAGAGAATCACTTGAACCTGGGAGGCGGAGGTTGCAGTGAATCAAGATCACGCCACTGCACTCCAGTCTGGGTGACAGAGTGAGACTGTCTCAAAAAAAAAAAAAAGTAATCTTACTGACTCTTGAAAAGTTTGACAATGAGAGGAATGAAAAAGGCTGAAAACTGCTGACTGGAAGCTGGGCTGGGCAGGAGGATCTCTTGATCCCAGGAGTTTGAGGCTACACTGAGTTATGATCATGCCATTGCACTCTAGCCTAGGTGACAGAGTGAGACTCGATATCTTTTTAAAAACAAACAAACACACAAAACCCAACGGGTGATTGGAGGCTTTGACTTGGCAGAAGAAAAGTTAACAGATTCCGGCTGGGTGAGGTGGCTCACACCTGTAATCCCAGCACTTTGGGAGGCTGAGGCGGGGCGGATCACGAGGTCAGGAGATCGAGACCCTCCTGGCTAACACGGTGAAACCCCGTCTCTACTAAAAATACAAAAAACTAGCCGGGCGCGGTGGCAGGCGCCTGTAGTTCCAGCTACTCGGAGGCTGAGGCAGGAGAATGGCGGGAACCCGGGAGGCGGAGCTTGCAGTGAGCCGAGATCGGGCCACTGCACTCCAGCCTGGGCTACACAGCGAGACTCCGTCTCAAAAAAAAAAAAAAATCCTGATTACTCCATTATCACTAAAATATATCCCTGCCTTAAATATAGCTAAAGTAGTATCTAATTAAGTGATATAAAATCTTTTCAAACGTCTCTTTAACATTATCAACATTTTTAGTTACTTCAGACTGCATGGTTTTCATTTGATTTGATTTTTATTTTTTTCAAGCTGCATGGTTTTTTAAAGCAGGGTAGTGGTTAGGAGCATGGGCTTAAGAGCCACCCTACCTGGATTCAAATCCTGACTCTGCTTACTTTTGTACTGTCGCTTTGGCAAGTTAAGTAAGTTGCCTCAGTAAATCTCATCTTTAGAGTGGGCAGAAGAAGGATATTTATCTGCTCTATTATAATAAGGGTATTTAATATGCACTATTAATTAGTATACTTAAATAGTGCTGTTTAATAGTGCTATGTATCACATACTATTTAAGCATTTAATATTATTATTTACTTTTAATATTATTTACTTTTCCAAGTCCTACATTTAAGGTAGAGATAGCTGATGCTATTTGGTATCTTGTGAATCCTCCATTCATAACAAATGTTTAATAAAATAGGCCGATTTAAGTCAGATGCAGTGGTTCATGCCTGTAATCCCAGCACTTTGGGAGGCTGAGCTAGGACTGCTTGAGGGCAGGAGTTTGAGAGCAGTGTGAGCAACATAGGGAAAACTTCTCTCTTCAAAAAATTTAAAAAATCAGCCAGGCATGGTGGCATGTGCCTGTAGTCACAGCTACTTGGGAGGCTGAGGTGGGAGGATGTCTTAAGCGCAGGAGATTGAGACTGCAGTGAGCTATGAATGTACCAGTGGACACCTGCCTGGGTGACAGAATGTCTCAAAAACAAAACAAGCAAACAACAACAACAACTCAAAACTGAAAAATATTCTGGTAAAAAAATAAGCCCAGGACAGCAGATGATGTTTGTTACCTTTAGTAAAGTTGCCAGGATATAACGCTGTAGCTCTGCATTGTGAATTCGAATCGAACCACCTCCTATTTCATTGCCATTTAAAACCAAGTCATAGTGTTGGCTACGGGCCTAGAAGATTCACAGAGACTTTATGTTAGAGAAAATGTCTGGTTTTTTGTTGTACAGGTTAAAGACCCTGTAGATTCTTAAAGACAATGTATTAACTACTAACTCAACTCCACAATTTCTTCTGGAGCTTCCAGAACTGGGTCCTATCTTTCATCAGACCTTGAAGACTGAAGATCTTTGCCTTTATATACACATTTCCTTTTAATTTGGAAGTATAGATATACCTTTTTGGGCTCAGTGTACAGGAGGTGTATGTCACTGGGGTGGGGAGCAGTAAATGGGTGGTGGGCTGATTCCAGCTCTCTGGGATTTTCCTCCTTGGGGAGGAAGAGTGGGAAATCTACCACCCAAAGAAAAGAGAACAGAGTGGGGTCACGGAGCACCATTCCTCTTGTTTCTAGAAGGTCAGCACATTCCAGTCGTAATTTTCCCAACAAAGAGCACTGCAAACAGAAGACATAAACATTGAGTTAACTTCTTTACAGAGCAGGCAGGAAAAGACACAGCCTGGATTCCGAAGCCAGGCCATTCTCTAGGAAAGGATTAGCCAATTAACAGGATGCCCTTTGCCTCTCAGGACACAATGATCTGAGGAGGAGTCTGATTGCAACAAGGTTGAGAACAATCATCAGACGCAACTAATTGGGTGAGTACCGAATAACTCGGTGATTAAGAGCGCAGGGAACAGCACTTCATAGACCTGGGTCTGAATCTCAGTGTGGCTGATTACGAACTTCTCTGTACCCTTTTTCATTGTAAAATGGAGATAAAAATATCAACTCCAAAAGACTGCTATGAAGCTTAAGTGAGATAATGGACATAAGGTGCAGGACCTGAAAAGGTATGTGAGTGGTAGTTGTTCTGATTATTCCTCACTTCTCTTGAAGGAGTTGGTAAGTGTCTGGCACACTGTTAATGTTCAGTGAAGGCTGGCTATCACTACAGGTAATGCGGATTAGAGGTCCATTTAAGAGTGTGGCCGGGTGCAGTGGCTGACACCTGTAGTCCCAGCACTTTGGGAGGCCGAGGTGGGCGGATCACAAGGTCAGGAGTCCGAGATCAGCCAGACCAACATGGTGAAACCCCGTCTCTACTAAAAATACAAAAATTAGCCAGGCGTGGTGGCGTGCATCTGTAATCCCAGCTACTCAGGAGGCTGAGGCAGGAAAATCGCTTGAACCTGGGAGGAGGCGGAGGTTACAGTGAGCCCAGATTGTGCCACTGTATTCATGGGTTAGAAATCCAGCTCCTCCACTTCCTAGCTATGTGACTGTGAGCAAAATTTTAAGCTGTGTGCCTCACTTCTCTTATTTTTAAAATAGCAACAGTATCAGAACTTCTTTCATAGGGTTGGCATGAGGATTAAATGAGTTAATATATACAAAGTGCTTAGAACAGGGCTTGGCAAATACTAAGTGCTTAATAAGTGCTACCTATGAGGTGCAGGACTTCCCTGAGAAAGGACAGCTGGTTAGAACAGTGACATATACCTAGAGACATGATAGGGTGTTATCTTGCAGCCCATTCTATCTTACATTTATGTCTACATAAGGGACCCTCATTGTGACATTTTCAGAACGTTCATGTTATTCCTCAAAAGTCTGGTTTCTAGCTCTCTTTCAAGGAGGGCCTTGTGGGAATCAGACCTATAACTTCCTGAGAATGAAACACCAGCTTGTTTAGTTCATACCAAGAGAATGTTTAATAATCAAATCAGTTTAGAACAAAATCCCATGTTCTTTTTTAAGAAATGCATTCATAATAAAATTTGGAAATAAATAGCTTTCTTCAGTTTACTATTGTAGGGGAATGGGAGACGGGGATTACATTTAGCTTTGAAGATGAACTCTGAAACTTTTTCTTTGTAAGAAACAATGAAATAAAAATACAGATTCGAAGAAAGAACTTGATGAAGTACTAGTTAGACACACTATCATTTGGAAAAAACTATATACTAAAGTGAAAAATAAATTTATATCATGCTTGATCTTTACAGTACTTTTTAAATATTCACGTTTGACTTTGTGCTATACTTTTCTATATTTTACAAAGATTCCTAAAGCTAATTCAGTCTTCCATATCCCCTGAAGACTCATGACTCAGCCAGTGCATGATGGCACTCACCACCTACAGCTGCTATTCTTGAGGAAAAAGGGGCCCACTTTGACCAAGTTGGTCCAGGGGTGTCTGCCAGCCCACCAGCTCTCCAGTGGTGGGATCTGTCCTTCCACAATTTAGGAATGTATTATGTACAAAAGTTTGAGACTCCTAATTTTCTTCATTTGTGAAATCTTGACTCTGAAAATATTTTTTCATGATTATATGACTAATTTCACTACCCCTTAATCTAAGTGGCTTTTCTAATTAGAGTCAGGTCTAATCTATTTAAAAAAGTAATGCCAATGGAGGCTGGTAGCTAATGAAAAAAATCCTTAGTTTTTTTTTTTTGTTGTTGTTGTTGTTGTTTTTTTGAGACAGAGTTTGGCTCTGTTGGCCAGGCTGGAGTGCAGTGGCACCATCTCGGCTCACTGCAACCTCCGCCTCCCAGGTTCAGGTCATTCTCCTGCCTCAGTCTCCCGAGTAGCTGGGACTACAAAATACAAAAATTAGCCCGCCACCATGCCCGGCTAATTTTTGTATTTTTAGTAGAGATGAGGTTTCACCACGTTGACCAGGCTGGTCTCGAACTCCTGACTTCAGGTGATCAGCCCACCTCGGTCTCCCAAAGTGCTGGGATCATAGGTGTGAGCCACCATGCCCAGTCAACCCTTAGTTTTTATACAGCGCATTATAAAGTACTATAAGATTTATGCAGGCTGGGCGCGGTGGCTCATGCCTGTAATCCTAGCACTTTGGGAGGCTAAGGCGGGTGGATTGCTTAAGCTGAGGAGTTCGAGACCAGTCTGGGCAACACAGTGAAACCCCGTCTCTACCAAAATACAAAAAATTAGGTGTGGCAGTGTGCGCCTGTAATCCCAGCTACTCAGGAGGCTGAAGCAGGAGAATCTCTAGAATCGGGGAGGTGGAGGTTGCAGTAAGCCAAGATCCGCACCACTGCACTCCAGCCTGGACAACAGAGCAAACCTCTGTCTCTTAAAAAAAAAAAAAAAAAAAAAAAGATTTATGCAGAGCAGCTTCATTTTATAAATTAACAGTCTATAGTTCAAACATATACTATATACATAGGAGAGTAAGGCATTGTTCAGCATCAACAGCACTGATGGTTGCAAGTAATTTTTCTTACTGCTTTATTGTGCTCTCCAGCAGTTAGTAGGACCACATCTTCCTCTTGGGTGTCCATTAGTCTTATTAATTCCAGTCTTTGCGATTCCATTATGAAGTTAGCAACTGGAGAATTCCAGTTTCTATTGGCGTTAAGGAATACAGGTAAGATTTCCTGTGTAAAAGAAAAAGACATATTCATGTTTTTTTGTTTGTTTGTTTTGAGACGGAGTCTCGCTCAGTCCACCAGGCTGGAGTGCAGTGGCGCTATCTCGGCTCACTGCAAGCTCCGCCTCCCGGGTTCCCGCCATTCTCCTGCCTCAGCCTCCCGAGTAGCTGGGACTACAGGCGCCCGCCGCGGCGCCGGCTAACTTTTTTTTGTATTTTTAGTAGAGACGGGGTTTCACCGTGGTCTCGATCTCCTGACCTTGTGATCCGCCCGCCTCGGCCTGCCAAAGTGCTGGGATTACAGGCGTGAGCCACCGCATCCGGCCCTGTTTGTTTGTTTTTTAAACAGTGGGATTAATTTATCTTCTTATAGTACAAAGATATCTGGTTCCCAATAGAAGAGAATTTAAAAGAGATTATCTCCCTGAACCCATTCAAAATGATACTAAGGGAATTTTATAAAGTGCACAGTCGCTCATGCCTGCAGTCTCAGCACTTTGGGAGGCTGAGGTGGGTGGATTACTTGAGGCCAGGAGTTCAACACCAGCCTGGCCAACATGGTGAAACCCTGTCTCTACTAAAAATACAAAAATTAGCTGTGCCAGTTGTATGCGTCTGTAATCCTAGCTACTCAGGAAGCTGGGGCATGAGAATCACTTGAGCCTGGAAGGTAGAGGCTGCAGTGAGCTGAGATTGGGCCATTGCACTCCAGCCTGGGTGACAGAGTGAGACTCAAAAAAAAAAAAAAAAAAAAATCATTTCAACATAATGAAAAAAAGGGAGAGGGGATGAAGAATGGAGAATAATAGCAGATGACGGATTTCTGTGAATTTTTGGCAGATTGCAAGTGAACTGAGTAGGAATAATTAAAGAAGCAAGGTGCAGGAAGGTCTGGCATAAAGAACAATGGAGGCGGCCTCAGCACAAGAAGGAACTGATTTTACCCTGCAGAATTCTGGAGAGGCTCAGGACTCTTAAGCCTTGAGTGCCTAGGATAACAGACAGTGGCCTTGCTGCTCATGCTAAACTAAACCTAACCATTTACAAAGCCTCTTTAAGGATCTCGCACTTCCAACCAGCTTTTTTTCTTTTTGAGATGGAGTCTCGCTCTGTCACCCATGCTGGAGTGCAGTGGCCTGATCTTGGCTCACTGCAGTCTGCCTCCCAGGTTCAACCAATTCTCCTGCCTCAGCCTCCCTAGTTGCTAGGATTACAGATGTGTGCCACCATGCCCGGCTAATTTTTGCATTTTTAGTAGAGACAGGGTTTCACTATGTTGGCTAGGCTGGTCTCAAACTCCTGACTTCAAGCGATCTGCCTGCCTTGGCCTCCCAAAGTGCTGGGATTACAGGCGTGAGTCACTGCACCTGGCCCCAACCAGCTTTTAAAATGCCCCATTCTTGAATATGTACAGATAACCAACAATCACTGCACACTGAAGAAACACTGCAGCATTTAAAAAAAAAAAAAAAAAAAAGACCAAGATAAACCCAAAAAATTAGTCCCAGAGAAAACATAAGTTAGGGACCAAAAGAGAACTTGAATCCTCAAAGGTACTCAAAAAGATATTTTATGAATAAAACCAGAATAAGATGCAGTGAAAAAAGCTACTGGGAAATTTAAAAAAAAAAAAAAATTCAACAAAAGACTTGAAGAAATCTCCAGGAAAATAGAACAAGACAAAGAAAATGGTGAAAAATGACATGCCAAAGAAAAGAGGTTAAATTGGTTCAACATACAACTAGTAGAAATTCCAAAAAGAGGCTAGAAAAAATGATGAGGTCAAAATAGTTAGATAATAAAAGAATTTTCTACACATAAAAAGACATAAACCTTCATACTGAAAGGGCTCTTCAAGTGTGTAACACATTGAATGAAAAATGATAAAAAGGCAAACAAACTCTGAAATTTCCGAACATAAAGAATCAGAAGGCAAAAAGCTTCCAAAGAGAAAAAATCAGGTCTGCTATAATGGAGTAAATTCACACAAGCATCAGAGCATCAGACTTCTCATCAGTAGCAATACATGGGAGAAGAAAGTAAAGCAATGCCTTAAATGTTCTAAAGCTGTGCTGTCTAGTGATGCACTGTGGCTATGTACATTTAAATTAATTAAGGCCGGGCGCGGTGGCTCAAGCCTGTAATCCCAGCACTTTGGGAGGCCGAGGTGGGCGGATCACGAGGTCAGGAGATCGAGACCCTCCTGGCTAACACGGTGAAACCCCGTCTCTACTAAAAATACAAAAAACTAGCCGGGCGCGGTGGCGGGCGCCTGTAGTCCCAGCTACTCGGAGGCTGAGGCGGGAGAATGGCGTGAACCCGGGAGGCAGAGCTTGTAGTGAGCTGAGATCCGGCCACTGCACTCCAGCCTGGGCGACAGAGCGAGACTCCGTCTCAAAAAAAAAAAAAAAAAAATTAATTAAAATGAAATAAAGTAAAAAGTTCAGCCCTTTAGTTGTACTATCCTGTTTCAAGTGCTCACTAGCTGCATTGGCTAGCAACAACTATACTGAACAATGCAGACATAAAACGTTTCCATCATTACAGAAAGTTTTATTGGACAGCACTCTTCTAAGATGATATGGCTGTCAATTCAAAATTTTGTACTAAGCCAAATTATTATTAATCAAGTATGAGGTTTTAAATATAAAGACATTTTGTAAGAACTCAGTAAGTTGATCTCTCACATGCTTTCTTAGGAAGTTACTTGACTACATACTCCAACACAAAAAAGAAAGAGGAAAACCTGGGATCCAGGATGAGTTACTTCAACTCAAAAGAATGAAGAAAAGGTTCAGAAAGACAGCTGAGCAGAAGGTACAGAGTAACTAGGTGAGGTCTGTTTATGTGAGCCTTATCTCTCATCACAGGAAGTTAACAAGGTTTAAATGAATTAAGTAAAAAGAAAAAAGTATGTAGAGATATTTCCAAAAACACAGATACTCTGGCAGAATACTAGGATGGATGCAGCAGGCTAGAGCAAATGATTATTGCATTTCATCATTAATGCTTCTTTATTTTTTGAACCATGTCTATGCCAAATGTTGCTAAAAACATGTAAGATCTTCTAAAAGCAATTAGAAGCCAAATCAAGTTAAAAACATTAATAAAAATAGTAGTAGTAGTACCCATTTCTTACATAAAAGTTCAGGAAATTAGGAAGGAAAAAGAAGAAGAAAGAGAACAATGAAAGAAGAAAATGTAATAATAGTCCCATCAACTGAAGGCTGCCAAAGTTAACCTTCAGGCTTATTTCCTGGTCCTATGGTTCTTAGATGCAGATTTTATACACTAATAAAATAAAAATAAACAAAATTGGAAGATACAGGGTTGCCAATTTTTAATTTTATAAAGAAAAGGCATATTTCATCCCCCTGCTCCCCCCACCACCAACAGAGAAATAAAGGATAGTTCTTTAAATTTGTTTAACTTTATGAAAAGCTTGTTATATTGCCCTGACTTTTCTGATTTTGTCTCAATCCATTTTGGAAACCACTATCCTAATCTTTTTTTCTTATATAAAAATCTACTTATTGTTCTTTGTGCTTGAAGTATGAGGCTTGGGAAATGGTGGTAGAGGTAGGTAGTCCATTTTCAAGATACAAATATAATGTTTTTACATGGTTATAACCAGTATAAATATAATTCTATAGCCTCCTTTTCTTACATATCATTATAAGAGCATTATTCGTCTATTAAGTCTTAGAAAACAAGATTTTAAAAAGGAACTTTAATATTAATTCCTTTGATTATATCATACTTTATTTAATTACTCCCATATGGTTTCATTTTATTCCTGTTATCATACCTAAGATTCTTTCCGTTTTTTTTGAGACAGGGTCTCACTGTGTCACCCAGGCTGGAGTGCAGTGGCGTGAACACAGCTTACTGTAGCCTCCATCTCCTGGGCTCAAGTGATCCTCCCACCTCAGCCTCTCAAGTAGTTGGGATGCCACCATGCCCAGCTAATTTCTTTTCTGCTTTTTGTAGACGAGGTCTCACTATGTTGTCCAGGCTGGTCTCAGACTTCTGGGCTCCAGTGATACTCCCACCTTGGGCTCCCAAAGTGCTAGATTACAGGTATGTGCTCCCGTGCCTGGATCCTTTCTTTTTTTTTTGAGATAGGGTCTCACTCTGTCACCCAGGCTAGAATGCAGTGGCATGATCATAGCTCACTGCAACCTTGAACTCCTGGGCTTATGAGTCTCCTGCCTAGTCTCCCAAGTAGCTGGGACTACAGACAGACATGTGCTACTATGCCCAGTTAATATTTGTTTATTTATTTAGAGACTGTGGCCCAGGCTGGAGTACAGTGGTGTGATCTCAGCTCACTGCAACCTCCACCTCCTGTGTTCAAGTGATTCTCCTGCATCAGCTTCTCAAAGTAGCTGGGATTACAAGTGTGCACCACCACACCTGGCTAAGTTTTTGCTTTTTTTTTTGAGATAGAGTCTTGCTCTGTCGCCCAGGCTGGAGTGCAGTGGCCCAATCTCAGCTCACTGTAAACTCTGCCTCCCAGGTTCATGCCGTTCTCCTGCCTCAGCCTCCTAAGTATCTGGGACTATAGGCCCCTGCCACCATGCCCGGCTAATTTTTTTGTATTTTTGGTAGAGACGGGGTTTCACCGTGTTAGCCAGGATGGTCTTGATCTCCTGACCTTCTGATCCGTCTGCTTCGGCCTCCCAAAGTGCTGGGATTACAGGCATGAGCCACTGTGCTTGGCCAATTTTTTTTTTCCAAGATGGAATCTTGCTCTGATGCCCAGGTTAGAGTGCAGTGGCACAATCTTAGCTCACTGTAGCCTCAAACACCAGGCTCAGGTGATTCTCCCACCTCAGCCTCCTAAGTAGCTGGGACTAGGGGTGCAACAGGGCAGCATGGTGGCCTGAGCCTGTAGTCCTAGCTACTTGAGAGAGAGGCAGGAGCATTGCTTGAGCCTAAGAAATCAAGGCAGCAGTGAGCTATTATGGCACCACCACTCCAGCCTGGGCGACAGAATAAGACCACATCTCCAAAATAAATATATAAATAAAATAAAAAATAAATAAAGGCAGAAGAATGATCTGAAATAACAAGATGCTTAAAACTAATGATAATGATAGTTTAGTTAATAATAGTTAAAAATACTGAATCTCTATAAGGAAAAAAACCACTCTAATTAACTCCTTACCTGATTAAAATGGTCAGCTGCAAATTTTCTGATGGATTCAATGTCTTTCCTTTTTAAGTATTTCTGATGAAAGAAAGATCAAAGTAAACTTGTCATTATGACACTTAGCTTCATAAACATGGTTATGTGATCAAATGACAAACAAATATATTTTGTGTCTTCCTATTACGATAGTTAAGATTTAATAAAAATTCAATATCTGGGCTGGGCACGGTGGCTCATGCCTGTAATCCCAGCACTTTGGGAGGCCGAGATGGGTGGATTGCTTGAAAGTTGGGAGTTCAAAACCAGCCTGACCAACATGGTGAAACCCCGTCTCTACTAAAAATACAAAAATTAGTTGGGTGTGATGGCAGATGCCTGTAATCCCAGCTACTCGGGAGGTTGAGGCAGGAGAATCACTTGAATGCAGGAGGCAGAGGCTGCAGTGAGCCGAGACTGTGCCACTGCACTCCAGCCTGGGTAACAAAGTGAGATTCTGCCTCAAAAAAAAAAAAAAAAATCAATTTCTGCTACCAAATGACACATTTTTAAAGCTTGTTACAGTGCTTATTTTTTCCAGTTATGCAACTTAAAAAAATTTTTTTTTGCGATGGAGTCTAGCTCTGTCACCCAGGCTGGAGTACAGTGGCGTGATCTCAGCTCACTGAAAACTTCACCTCCCAGGTTCAAGCGATTCTTCTGCCTCAGCCTCCCAAGTAGCTGGGATTACAGGTGCCCGCCACCACACCCAGCTAATTTTTGTATTTTTAGTAGAGATGGGGTTTCACTATGTTGACCAGGCTGGTCTTGAACTCCTGATGTCATGTGATCTGCCCGCCTTGGCCTCCCAAAGTGCTGGGATTACAGGTGTGAGCCACCGCCCTGGGCATGCAGCTCTTATTGCAAATAGCTGTGAATGTATTCCACAGAAGACCCTTTATATCTAATATGCAGGATAAATGTTCAACATGAATGTCTACAACTGAATTGTGAAAGAAAACTTTCAGATCAATAAAAGGATTCAGAATTTGATTATTTGAGGTTTCTTAAAATTCTATCTTTTTTGAAATTATCTCAATGTCTTTCTTTTTTTTTTTTTTTTTTTTTTTGAGACGGAGTCTCGCTCTGCCGCCCAGGCTGGAGTGCAGTGGCCGGATCTCAGCTCACTGCAAGCCCCGCCTCCTGGGTTTACGCCATTCTCCTGCCTCAGCCTCCCAAGTAGCTGGGACTACAGGAGCCCGCCACGTCGCCCGGCTAGTTTTTTGTATTTTTTAGTAGAGACGGGGTTTCACCGTGTTAGCCAGGATGGTCTCGATCTCCTGACCTCGTGATCCGCCCGTCTCGGCCTCCCAAAGTGCTGGGATTACAGGCTTGAGCCACCGCGCCCGGCCTCAATGTCTTTCAAATGAGACATTATGGTTATCATGTTACATAACTTGGAAGTGATCCAAACACTTACACAGTTTGATGTTTTGGGGTGTATTCCCCCTGCCTTTGAGAGCATGATGTCTTATCAGATTCCCTATGTGAGAACTTGGAGTCAACTCCCTCTTCCCCCCAGGAATGTTACCTCAAACCTTATCATAATACCCATGTGTGAATTACTGACCTCAACTACTGGACTTCAAAAATACAGATAAACTTAAGAGTTCCGCAGATACTTTGATAGCACATGCTGTGACGGGATATACTCTGTCAACTGCTTCTCCTACAGCCAAGAGATGGGTGACACCGTTAGCCTTGGAGCTAATCTCCGAAGCCTTGCCCACCCACACTGGCACTGCCCTCTAGCATCGAGGGACCTTAGGTGTAGTCTGTACTGTGGTGGTCAAACCAGCTTCTCCCAAGAACTGCTCATATAAGAGTACACCTCAGGCCGGGCGCGGTGGCTCAAGCCTGTAATCCTAGCACTTTGGGAGGCCGAGACGGGCGGATCACGAGGTCAGGAGATCGAGACCATCCGGGCTAACACGGTGAAACCCTGTCTCTACTAAAAATTACAAAAAACTAGCCAGGCGAGGTGGCGGGCGCCTGTAGTCCCAGCTACTCGGGAGGCTGAGGCAGGAGAATGGCGTGAACCCGGGAGGCGGAGCTTGCAGTGAGCTGAGATCCGGCCACTGCACTCCAGCCTGGACAACAGAGCGAGACTCCGTCGCAAAAAAAAAAAAAAAAAAAGAGTACACCTCAAACTTTAATTAGACTTTACTTTCCCCAGAGGACTACTTCCATCCTAATAGAGCAAGTGGACTTTAATAATTTTGGAACTCACTCGCTATGTCATTAATACACCTCAGCTACTGTTTTCCCTGTGAGGATTATTCATGTTATTCTCTCTTTTTTTTTTTTTTTTTTTGAGACGGAGTCTCACTCTGTTGCCCAGGCTGGAGTGCAGTGATGTGATCTCGGATCCCTGCAACCTCTGCCTCCAGGGGTCAAGCGATTCTCCTGCCTCAGCCTCCTGAGTAGCTGGAACTACAGGTGCCTGCCACCACACCTGGCTAAATTTTTATATTTTTAGTACAGACGTACCAAAATTTTTAGTACAGATCGTATTGGCCAGGCTGCTCTTGATCTCCTGACCTCGTGATCCGCCTGTCTCAGCTTCCCAAAGTGCTAGGATTACAGGTGTGAGCCACCGCGCCTGGCTCTTATTCTCTCTCTTTTAAGCATCGTGAACCTAAGAAAAAATTTTCTTTGTATGGCAATAAACCATGTGATTTGTGAAATCATATTTTAATCATCTTATTTCTACCATAAGCCATGCATCATTAACTATATTCATGCGGCATTTAACTAGGTATGGGAGGTATAAAAAGATGAAAACATGATCCACACTCCTGCAGTTCTTATATGTACTTGAGAAAGAACAGACAAACTTGAAATGGTGTACATAATAATAGGCAAAATATCATACTGAGCTTACGTGAACATATTTCTTATGCCTGGACTATAGTATGCACAATAAATTACTTTTTTTTTTTAAGATGGAGTGTTGCTCTGTCATGCAGGCTGGAGTGCAGTGGTGTGATCTCGTGCTCACTGCAGCCTCTGCCTATTGGGCTCAAGTGATTCTACTGCCTCAGCCCCCCAGGTAGCTGAGATTACAGGCACCCACCACAATGCCCAGCTAATTTTTTTATTTTTAGTAGAGACAGGGTTTTGCCTTGGCCTCCCAAAGTGCTGGGATTACAGGCGTGGGCCACCGTGCCCAGCATGAGAATAAATTACATTTTACTGGATATATGAAGTAAATAAAAAGTAATGAGAGGCCAGGCATGGTGGCTCACACCTGTAATCCCAGCACTTTGGGAGGCTGAGGTGGGTGGATTACCTCAGGTCAGGAGTTTGAGACCATCCTGGCTAACATGGTGAAACTCTATCTCTACTAAAAATACAAAGAAAACTTAGCCAGGCGTGGTGGCATGTGCCTGTAGTCCCAGCTACTCAGGAGGCTAAGGCAGGAGAATCGCTTGAACCCGGGAGGCGGAGGTTGCAGTGAGCCAAGATTGCAGCGCTGCACTCCAGCCTGGGCGACAGAGCAAGACTCCGTCTAAAAAAAAAAAAAAAGAAAGTAATGAGACTGAGTTCTTACTCCATTCTGAATATACTGCTTACGTATCCAAATGAGTATAGACTTTCAAAATCACAATCTTATTTAAAATATAACTGGAATGCTTCTTATGAAATTACTTTTAAAGCAGATGTACTACCTACAGAAAAGAAGTGTGTACCATTGCTTTAGTCAATGCTTGCTCAGCCCAACCATTCTCTCTCTCTCTTCTACCCCCTCTTCCCCTTCCTTTTTGCTTTTTTAGCTCCATCTCCTTTTATTTCCCTGTTATTAATGCAATTTAGATGAGAACTCTCAGAAGATCAAGAATCAACATGCAATGGCCATGCTGGCGCTGATACAGGGCTAAGAGATAGACAACTGAGGCTGCAGGCAGAATACTACCTATTATTTTATGCTCACACAGTATCTACAATGAAGTACAGGAGTACTACATAGCATCGTTTATTACTTATTTTATTTTATTTTTTTTGAGACAGAGTCTCTCTCTGTCGCCCAGGCTGGAGTGCAGTGGCGTGATCTCCACTCACTGCAAGCTCCGCCTCCTGGGTTCACGCCATTCTCCTGCCTCAGCCTCCCGAATAGCTGGGACTACAGGTGCCCGCCACCGCGCCTGGCTATTTTTTGTACTTTTAGTAGAGCCGGGGTTTCACCGTGTTAGCCAGGGTGGTCTCCATCTCCCGACCTCGTGATCTGCCCGTCTCGGCCTCCCAAAGTGCTGGGATTACAGGCGTGAGCCACCGCACCCGGCCTATTACTTATTTTTGAGACAGAGTCTTGCTCTATTATCCAGGTTAGAATGCAGTGGCACAATCATGGCTCACTGCAGCCTTGAACTCTTTGCCTCAAGTGATCCTTCGACCTCAGCCTCCCGAATAGCTGGGACTACAGGTGTGAGCCACCACGCCAGGTAATTTTTGTAGAGACGAGGTCTGTGTTCCCCAGGCTGGTCTTGAACTCCTGAGCTTAAGCAATTCTCCTGCCTTGGCCTCCCACAGTGTTGGCATTATAGCCATGAGCTACTATGCCTGGCTGATAGCACCGTTTAAAAGGGGGGGAGGAGAAAAACACCCTGGATCTGGAATGTAAACTCACATTCATAAGATTTTATTGTTCTCTACTTTTAGAAACACTTTTAGACTCTGTATAAAAATACCTATTTTTTTTTTTTTTTAGAGTTTTGCTCTTGTTGCCCAGGCTGGAGTGCAATGGTGTGATCTCAGCTCACTGCAACCTCCGCCTCCCAGGTTCAAGTAATTCTCCTGCCTCAGCCTCCCAAGTAGCTGGGATTACAGGCACCTGCCACCACGCCTGACTAATTTTTTAGTAGAGATGGGGTTTCACCATGTTGGCCAGACTGGTCTTGAACTCCTGACCTCAAGTGATCCACCCACCTTGGCCTCCCAAAGTGCTAGGATTACAGGCGTGAGTCACCACGCCCAGCAAAAATACCTATTTTTATTTAAAAAGACTTGTTCTTTCTGAAGTTTAAATATGACAGTATTGAACAAAGTTACTTCCAAAGCATACATTCTAGAGAAACACAGAACTATACTTCACTTACTGCTCCTTCAGGGATACATATGGCTTTCACAGTTCCATGGGGCTTACTAAGTGCATCTTGAAGAAATCCAATCTCTGTGTTTCTGAACACATCACTGATATCTATAATCTGGAAAATGGGTAACAAAAAGAGATAACTAAATATGAAGTAATTTTTATCTGAAAACATTTTACAAACAAGATTTTAAAGAAGAGAATAGATCTTGATAATTTAACATTTATAGACTACATTCAAAGAGTGTTTACCATGGGTTAAGCAATATGACCAGTGTTTTACATATACTCATTCATTTAATCTGCATGAAACTATGAGGTTAGCACTCTTTATTATCCCTATTTCATAGATGAAACCAAGACACAGAAATAAGGAACTTGCCCAAGATGGCATAGCTAGTAAGTGGCAGAGCCAGAATTTAACCTAAGCAGCCTGATTTAAGAACCAGATTAAGATTCCAGGCTTGGTACAGAGGCTCACGCTATAATCTCAGCACTTTGGGAGGCTGAGGTGGGCAGATCACCTGAGGTCAGGAGGTCAGTCTGGCCAACATGGCAAAACCCCATCTCTACTAAAAATACAAAAATTAGCCAGTGTGGTGGTACACACCTGTAGTCCCAGCTACTCGAGAGGCTGAGGCAGGAGAATCACTTGAACCCAGGAGGTGGAAGTTGCAGTGAGCCAAGATCTCACCACTGCACTCCAGCCTGGGCAACAGCGCAAGACTCCGTCTCAAAAAAAATAAAAAAAGAACCACTATTCCATATTACAAACGAAGAAACAAGAAGTAGTTGAGTTGGCAGCTATAAGTTGGTAGTTATGACTTTTTGTGTATTGTATTTTTTTCATTCTAAGAATTGAGCACTGACTATTCACAGACCAGGCAGGACTCAATTTCTAAAGAACATGCACTGAGAAGTGAGATATAGAAATGTCACCAGCATTATGGGGATCAAGGGATATTGCTGTTTAAGATCAAACAAGTAGAGGTCTGGTAATGAAACTGTTCTATATAAATTCTACCCCTGCCTTAAATACTTACAGATATTAATAATTTGAATAAACATTGTATTCAAATACAACTTAGTAACTCCTTGGCTTTAAAAAAAACTGAAAAGGAAAGAATAGCTATTTTTTTCTTTCAAGTTACCATTCATATCCATATAATCAATAACTTGCAAGTAATAAAAACTTCATAGCAAGAATGTTGCTCTTGGAAATGGATCTTGGAACATGATAGATAGAAAGCACTGTATTGCTAACATGCTATTATTCTCTCTTGCTCTAGCTCTGTAACAACAAAGGTAACAAGGTCACAAAAATATCCTCTAACAGTGTGTAACACTTGTCAATTTCAAAGTGGTTTAAAAAGACTGCAGGATTATTTGGGGACAGAGTCCTAGAAAAGTGAAGATAAGTACCTTCATGCCAAAGCGAGTGTCAGGTTTATCAGTTCCATAGGTGGCCAGCGCCTCAGTAAAAGTCACAGTGGGAAAAGGAACAACCACAGGATCTTTGTCATTGGGCCAGGAATATTGGAGCAAACCCTCAATTAAACTCTGGATCCCAGTCTGGTCTACAAAAGACATCTCTATGTCAATCTGAAACCAAAGTAACATATGGAAACTAATTTAGCCACAGTATATACACGTTTATATATTTTTCTGCTTTCAAGTTACTATAGAATTTTGCACACAAATAATACATGCGGAGAGTATAAATATTATTGTACATCTCTTTTATGTCAGACACTGTGCTAATGGCCTTACATACATTAACTTGTTTAGTTCTCACAACTATTGCATGGCTGAAGGCTCAGAGAACTAAGTTACTTATTTGCGTATGTGCAATTAGTAAGCAGCAAAGCTACATCTGATCCCAGGTCTGTCCAACTCCAAAGCTCATAATTTTTTCACTTCAACACGATTAAAATGCTTTTGGCCAGGTATGGTGGCTCACGCCTGTAAACCCAGCACTTTGGGAGGCCGAGGCAGGCAGATCACGAGGTCAGGAGATCGAGACCATCCTGGCCAACATGGTGAAACCCCGTCTCTAATAAAAACACAAAAAATTAGCCAGACATGGTGGCACGCACCTGTAGTCCCAGCTACTTGGGAGGCTGAGGCAGTTGAATTGCTTGAACCCGGGAGGTAAAGGCTGAAGTGAGCCAAGATTGTGCCACTGCACTCCAGCCTGGGAGACAGAGCAAGACTCTGTCTCAAAAAAAATAAAAATAAAAATAAAAATAAAATAAAATGCTATTATACAGAAAGCAAATCATAATAGCTTTGGTAAGTCCACATATTAGATTAAAATATCAATATATAAAATTATTCGTTCTTAATATATAAGAGATTTGTTTTAAGGGTTTTATCATGAACATTAGAACATGACTTAAGGACTTTATCATGAACATTAGAACACTTTAGGAATTTCTGGCATTCCTTAGTTGCTGACCACATTCTTTATGAAAAGGACACATGCTCGCTTTGGCAGCACATATACTAAAATTGGAATGACAGTGTGGCCCCTGTGCTATCCAAGGAAAGAAAAAAATTCAAAAAAGGACACATGCAATGGATTAAAAAACTGAATAGTTTCTCAACTGCAGGTGAGTTTAATTAACTATCTGATGGATAAAATGTAATGAGAAGTAAAGTATTAATACTGCACTGGTCTTGAAAATACTATTTTAGGCTGTGCGCAGTGGCTTATGCCTGTAATCGCCAGCACTTTGGGAGGCCGAGGCGGGTGGATCACAAGGTCAGGAGATAGACACCATCCTGGTGAACACGGTGAAACCCTGTCTCTACTAAAAATACAAAAAATTAGCCAGGCGTGGCAGTGTGTGCCTGTAATCCCAGCTACTCAGGAGGCTGAGGCAGGAGGATGGTGTGAACCCGGGAGGCAGAGCTTGCAGTGGGCTGAGATCACGCAACTGCACTCCAGCCTAGGTGACAGAGCAAGACTCTGTCTCAAAACAAACAAACAAACAAACAAAAAACAAAAAAAAAAACTATTTTCAAAATTGTAAGCCTGAATTTTAAGAAACAAGTGAATATAACTTTGTACCTGAGTAAATTCAGGCTGTCTGTCTGGTCTTGAACCTTCATCTCGATAACATCGGGCAACCTGAAAATATCTACAATTGAGAAATAGCATTAATAGAGTCATGATTCTAGGAAGACATACACACTTTTTCCCAAAAGTTTAAGGCAATGCAAGTTATAAAACAATGATACTTAAAAAATGTAAGAAGGGCCAGCCATGGTGGCTCATGCCTGTAATCCCAGCACTTTGGGAGGCCGAGGCGGGCAGATTGCAAGGTCAGGCATTCACAACCAGCCTGGCCAACATGGTGAAACCCTGTCTCTACTAAAAATACAAAAATTAGCCGGGCGCGGTGGTGTGCACCTGTAATCTTAGATACTCGGGAGGCGAAGGCAGGAGAATCACTTCAACCTGGGAGGCAGAGGTTGCAGTGAGCCGAGATCACGCCATTGCACTCCAGCTTGGGTGACAGAGCAAGACTCTGTCTCAAAAAAAAAAAAAAGTAAGAAATACTTTTATTTTTTATGACACTTTAATAGAATTAGATATACAGCTGACCTATGAGAAGTTGTTCTAATATTGTTTTCAAAATAAACACTGGCATCTCTGGATGTTTGTACATTAGACTGGCATGCAAATCAGTCCATGCCAGTTCTTTTTATTAAAACATTTTTTTAGTCCATGCTTCTTCATATATATTCTTTTGCTTTGACCAAAGTGAAATACTTACTGTACCATGGATACACATGAGACTTTCTGTGCTATGCCATTCCAACTCTCATCTTCAACTGCTGAAATGTAGCTCTGTCCTCAAAGGTCAAGCTCACAAAGTTTTCTAAATTTCCTCAAACAATGTAATTTTAAAGCTCTTAATACCTAATTTGCAAATCTCAATACATTTACATTTGGTTTATATCACAGTTGGTTTTATACATTATCCTGTTCTGGCTTACTAGCCTTAACACCTTGAGAGCAGAACCTGTTCTTTTTGTTGTTGTTGTTTAAATCCCTTCTCACATCTACTAGCACAGAGCTTTGTACGTGGTGGCCACCCAATAAACCTTTAATAAAGGATTATTACGAATTATGAGGGTATTTTATAAGTATTCTCCAAACTCTCAAAAATTTTCTATCCTTCTCTTGAGAACAGAGAGGATTTTGTGTTTCCTTTTTTCCCTTTGTTTTTCTCTTTTCCTTCTCTGACAACTGCTACCATAAAAAAAAGCTCACCTGTCGAAACCACCAACCATCAAAAGTTGCTTAAACTGTTGAGGACTCTGAGGGAGAGAATAAAACTTTCCAGGTTCCCTGGATGGTACTAAAAATTCTTTGGCACCCTTTCAAAGAGAGAGAGAAGACAGATTATTAAAAAACAAAAATAAACCCAAGATATAACTGACTAGTAGAAGCTGTTACTTCAGTTTATCAATGAATGACTAAAGAACAAAGTTCCTACAATGACAGAGATAATTTCCCACTTATCTTTGAGTCCCTAAAAAGACTTGCACATAATAGGCTTTAAACACCATTATATGTGATAGGTGTTAAGTTTATACTTGTGGAATTGAATTTCCAATTCTGTTACTAGATGAATGAATTTTGTGTATCATTTCCTATCCAAGTAATTCCTAATTGCATTTCCAAATTAAACTGTAGTTTTATAATTTCATAGACTGTATAAATAGAGTTAATATTAATGTTTAGAAATGTCTTTTTTTTTTGAGACAGAGTCTTGCTCTTGTCACCCAGGCTGGAGTGCAATGGCACAATCTTGGCACGCTGCGATCTCCGCCTCCCGGGTTGAAGTGATTCTCCTGCCTCAGCCTCCCAAGTAGCTGTGATTACAGGTGTCTGCCACCACCACACCCTGCTAATTTTTGTATTTTAGTAGAGATGGGGTTTCGCCATGTTGGCCAGACTGGTCTTGAACTCCTGACCTCGTGATCTGACCGCCTTGGCCTCCCAAAGTGCTGGGATTACAGGTGTGATCCACTGCCCCTGGCCAGAAATGTCCATTTTTATTTATTAAAAAGAATTTCTTTTTGAGAGAGAGTCTTGGTCTGTCACCCAGGTTGGAGTGCAGTGGTACAATCTGGGCTCACTGCAAACTCTGCCTTCTGGATTCAAGTGATTCTCCTGCCTTAGCCTCTTGAGCAGCTGGGATTACAGGTTCCTGCCACTGCACCTGGCTTTTTTTTTTTTTTTTTGAGTTGTTGTCTCGCTCTGTCTCCCGGGCTGGAGTGCAATGGCATGATCTTGGCTCATTGCAACCTCCACTTCCTGGGTTCAAGCGATTCTCCTATCTCGGCCTCCTGAGTATTTGGGACTACAGGTGCCTGCCAACACGCCTGGCTAAATTTTTTTTTGTACTTTCAGTAGAGACGGGGTTTCACCATGTTGGTCAGGTGGGTCTTGAACTCCTGATCTCAGGTGATCCACCCACTTCGGCCTCCCAAAGTATTGGGATTACAAGCATGAGCCACAGTGCCCGGCCTAATTTTTGTTCTTTTAGTAGAGACGAGGTTTCACCATGTTGGCCATGGTTGGCCAGGCTGGTCTCTAACTCCTGACCTCAAGATCTGCCCGCCTCGGCCTCCCAGAGTGCTGAGATTATAGGTGTGAGCCACTGCGCCTGGCCGAAAAATGTCAATTTTTAATATATGAGAGATTTATTCTTTAATTTTTTTTCCTCTTCCATTTTTTTTTTTTTTTTTTTTTTTTTTCTTTTTGAGATGGAGTCTTGCTCTGTCACCGGGGCTGGAGTGCAGTGGCCGGATCTCAGCTCACTGCAAGCTCCGCCTCCCGGGTTTACGCCATTCTCCTGCCTCAGCCTCCCGAGTAGCTGGGACTACAGGCGCCCGCCACCTCGCCCGGCTAGTTTTTTGTATTTTTTTTTAGTAGAGACGGGGTTTCACCGTGTTAGCCAGGATGGTCTCGATCTCCTGACCTCGTGATCCGCCCGTCTCGGCCTCCCAAAGTGCTGGGATTACAGGCTTGAGCCACCGCGCCCGACCCATTTTTTTTTTCTTTAAAGAGATAGGGTCTTGTTGCCCAAGCTGGTCTTGGACTCCTGGAATCAAGTCATCCTCCTTGCTTCAGCCTCCCAAAGTACTAAGACTACATGTATGAGCCACCGCGTCTGGCCAAGATATTTGTTCTTAAAGAACCAGTTCATTGACTGGGTGTGGTGGCACACACCTGTAATCCCAGCACTTTGGGAGGCTGAGGCAGGTGGATCATCTGAGGTCAGGATTTTGAGACCAGCCTGGCCAACGTGGCGAAACTCCATCTCTACTAAAAAAATACAAAAATTGGCCGGGCGCGATGGCTCATGCCTGTAATCTCAGCATTTTGGGAGGCCGAGGCGGATGGATCACGAGGTCAGGAGATCGAGACCATCCTGGCTAACACAGTGAAACCCCATCTCTACTAAAAAATACAAAAAATTAGCCAGGCATGGTGGCGGGCACCTGTAGTCCCAGCTACACAGGAGGCTGAGGCAGGAGAATGGCGTGAACCTGGGAGGCACAGCTTGCAGTGAGCCGAGATCACACCACTGCACTCCAGCCTGGGTAACAGTGAGACTCTATCTTAAAAAAAAAAAAAAGAAAAAGAAAAAATACAAAAATTAACAGGGCATGGTGGCACACACCTGTAGTCCCAGCTACTTGGGAGGCTGAGGCGGGAGAATCGCTTGAATCTAGTAGGTGGATTCAAGTGACAGAATGCTGACAGAACAAGACTCTGTCTTAAAACAAATAAACAAACAATTTATTAATGATTTACATCTTCAAACCTCAAACAAGACCAGGCAAGGTGGCTCACACCTGTAATCCCAGCACTTTGGGAGGCCGAGGTGGGTGGATCATTTCAGGTCAGGTGCTCGAGACCAGCCTGGCCAACATGGTGAAACTCTGTCTCTACTAAAAACACAAAAGTTAGCCGGGCATGGTGGTGCATGCCTGTAATCCCAGCTACTCAGGAGGCTGAGCCATGAGAATCGCTTGAATCCAGTAGGCAGAGGTTGCAGTGAGCTGAGATCAAGCTACTGCACTCCAGCCTGGATGATGGAGTGAGACGCTGTCTCAAAAAAAAAAAAAAAAAAACCAAAACAAACAAAAAAACTCAAAGGAAAGAATACTTATGTGGAATAAAATGGTTCTGACTCAAAATACCCAAATAATTTTCTCAATTCTTCAGAAAAACCTAGTTAATATGACCGTCCTGAGGCAGTAAATAAAATAAAAGTGGACCAAGTGACTATAAAGGCAAAGTGGTCTAGCTTTATAACTAATAGGACATATTTAATAGACTGATTGAAGGAATATACATACCCCTGGGGTCCTCTTAAACAATGTGGGGGTTTCTATATCCACAAACCCTAAAAAGAGAGAAACATTATCACTTAGTAGATAGGAATGTGAAATTTGTCATATATGATGTCCACAATATAGTACAACAAATCTGAGGCTTCCCTTTAATTAAGAATTTTAGCTGAAATAAGCTGCCAAGCCTACTGGTGCTGGTTTCTTTTTTTTTTTTTGAGACGGAGTCTTGCTCTGCCGCCCAGGCTGGAGTGCAGTGGCCGGATCTCAGCTCACTGCAAGCTTCGCCTCCCGGGTTTACGCCATTCTCCTGCCTCAGCCTCCCGAGTAGCTGGGACTACAGGCGCCCACCTCGTCGCCCGGCTAGTTTTTTGTATTTTTAAGTAGAGACAGGGTTTCACCATATTAGCCAGGATGGTCTCGATCTCCTGACCTCGTGATCCGCCCGTCTCGGCCTCCCAAAGTACTGGGATTACAGGCTTGAGCCACCGCGCCCGGCCACTGGTGCTGGTTTCTACAAATCTAAGAAGGAAGCTGAAGATTTTCATAAATACTATTCTGTTCATAAAGCATACTGTCCACATAAAATAATTCTAAATATTTAATGGATTCTTGTCTACTGAACTATTCTGATTTTTAAAATGTTCTATTAGTGTAGAAATAATACAAATGTAGCAGAAAAAGTCCAGGACTGAATGAGATGTCTAGTTTAATTCACATGACATTTTGAGCTCCCAATAAATGATATATGCACATGATAAAGAATTAAGAAAACTGGCTGGGTATCGTGGTTCATGCCTGTAATCCCAGCACTTTGGGATGGCTAGTGGGAGGATTGCTTAAACCCAGAAGTTTGAGACCAGCCTGGGCAACATAATGAGACCCTGTCTCTACAAAAAATTTTTAAAAATTGGCTGCAGGCTGGGTGTGGTGGCTCAAGCCTGTAATCCCAGCACTTTGGGAGGTGGATCACGAGGTCAGGAGATAGAGACCATCCTGGCTAACACAGTGAAATCCCATCTCTACTAAAAATATAAAAAATTAGCCAGGCGTAGTGGCAGGTGCCTGTAGTCCCAGTTACTTGGGAGGCTGAGGCAGGAGAATGGTGTGAACCTGGGAGGCGGAGCTTGCAGTGAGCCGAGACCACGCCACTGCACTCCAGCCTGAGTGACAGACCGAGACTCCGTCTCAAAAAAAAAAAAAAAAAAAAAAATTGGCTGGGTATGGTGACGCTTGTCTGTGGTCCTAGCTACTTGGGAAGGTGTGGCGGGAGGATCACTTGAGCCTAAAAGGAGGTTGAGGCTGCAGTGAGTTGTGGTCATGCCACTGCCCTTTAGACAGAGCAAAACTCCATCTCAAAAGAAAAAAAGAAAAGAAATCTTATAGAAAAAGCCAAAGGGCTGTCCTGCCTTTGATAATGATGGAAAATACTATCATACATTAATCAATGTAATAGCCACTATCATCTTTAAAATAATGTTAACTTTTCTTCAAAAACTATATTACACATTGAGTGAATTCCAGACTTCTGGCAACATCTGACCTGATGCTAAGGAAAATATACAATAAAACTGCTGAATAAAATAGAAGAAATGCTAAAAATCTCCAAAGAGCATCCACGCATTTCTCTTACCATGCAGATTACAGAGATACTCCCGCATCTTCATGACCATCTGGGACCTCAGTCGCAGATTATATTGCATTTGGAAACTACGCAAGTCTAAGTAGCGATACTGCAACCGAAGAGCCTCTGTTTTCTAAAGAAATTGAAAGATTTTTCTAATTAAATATTTTTCAATATTAGAAAGGTATTATCTTTAGAAATAGAGTTTGAATTTTCAAAAACTTTAGCTCTGTCTTTAGTTTCTATCGTCAAGTAGCCCACTGTATGCTGTTAATTCCTATAACTTCTAAGTTTGTCAGTAGTGCAGATTTTACATTTTTTTACTATTCATTATTATTAATATCACTCTTCACTGACTGAAATTTGCCTACTTGACTAAAAAGTAGCTCCATCAACCCCTTAAACTTTGGCAAAGAACATTCTAAATTATAGTAATCCTACTTATATTTATATGCTTGGGAAGTCAAGAGTTGCTCTAAGCACACATTTTGTCACTTAATAGGTATAGGATCCCCTGTCCCATTTGGCCATTTCTAAGCTAGACATAATTTCCTTTCAAATGTTAAACAATAGCAACAAAAAACCTGAATAATATAACACCTCAAGTTTTAAAGAGAGAGTCACATTTTAATCTGTTGGAAAAACCAGTCTAGGTATTTAGGGACTGCAACAGTTTATTGAACTGTCACTATTTCAGAACAGTTTGTCAAGAGGTTGTACAACTAAGTGAACACTTCATGATGTGTCTACAATAAAATGTTTAATTTTGTAGAAGTTCAAGTTTTCTTTAAAAAAACTCTGAAAATACTTGACTAGTTATCAACATTTTCTAGGTACTCTATTTTATTAATAACAGAGGATGGTACCTTCATGAAGTCCTTAATTTCAAAGGGCAGCTTCTTGCAGGCATTCAGAAGTTCAGCTGTTTTAACTTTGATTTCAATCTCACCTGTTGGCATTTTCTTGGAGAGTGAGAAAGGAAGTGTTTTAAAAATTACTCATCAGGATATACACAAAATACACATTTGTAGAACATATGCATTTATTTACATATGGAAAATGTGCAAAGTCCTTCTAGTGTATAGTGTATAGTATAAAGCATACGTGTCTGTGCATGCTTTGACATTCTTATGCATATCTGTGGCCGATGTGTTCAGACATCAACAAATGTCATGGCATATCCTTGCAGTTTGATACTTGGGAGGCTGAGACAGGAGGATCACTTAAGCCCAGGAGTTCAAGAGCAGCCTGGGCAATACTGCAAGACCCCTGTCTCCAAACAAAAAAAGGGTGGGGTACGGTGGCTCACGCCTGTAATCCTGGCACTTTGGGAGGCTGAGATGGGCAGATCATGAGGTCAAGAGATGGAGACCATCCTGGCCAACATGGTGAAAGCCTCTCTTTGCTAAAAATACAAAAATTAGCTGGGCGTGGTGGCATGCGCCTGTAGTCCCAGCTACTTGGGAGGATGAGGCAGGAGAATCGCTTAAACCCAGGAGGCAGAGGTTGCAGTGAGCCGAGATTGTGCCACTGTACTCCAGTCTGGTGACAGAGCAAGACTTAGAATGCATATTTACATAGATGTGTGTGTTTATAGTCAAGATTTTGAAATCTGTCAGTTCATTTGTAGAATTTATTCAACTTTAGTGCCTAATGTCCAGTCATGTGTTGCCAGAATGTGTACACAGAGAGTACAAATGCATACAACAAAAATTACACAGTTATCTTCGAAACTACTTACTGGATTCTCCTGTCCTGCAGGACGGGAAATGACTGTACCAGACACTCGCACCACAGATTCCACAGGGGCTTCACATAAAATCTTCTTCACAGAGGCTGCCGACTACAGAACAAGGGGGAAAAGAGTTCTGAGAAACAAATGAACTTACAGGAATCTTCAGTAATTGTTAAGTCTATGGTTTTAAAAACGTTAATAGTCACAGCTTAATTACCATAAAGGCTAGGACTGCTCCTTAATGACTTTATGACCAAATTTAGTAAAAATTGCATCCCCATTTTGACTCTATATAATACAGCAAGTAAAGCTACTAGTTAGGAGCTTTAAAAAAACTTTCCTTACAGGAAAATAAGGATAAGAGTGACTATTATTAGTGTAAACAAGTCCCACATACTTGAAAAGCAATTGTCTCCAGGGTTAGTCTTAGGGACAGTTAAATCCAATAGCAATAATGAGTCAAAGTCAAAGGAGTTCTCCAGGGTTAGCTATACTCATCTCTGGATGTTGATCCCTAAAAGACAATTCACTGCTTTTTATTTATTTCAAAACTTAAGAGCTGAATAATTAATATTTTTCTTAGGCATACAAGCATTAGTAAAAATTACAATAGAAACCAACCTTGCCCAGTAAGTATGATAGAAGTTCTTTATTTTATCTAATTCTTTAATTTTAATTTTTTTTTTTTTTGACACAGGGTATCACTCTGGTTGCTGAGGCTGGAGTGCAGTGGTGTGATTTTGGCTCATTTCAGCCTCAACCTCCTGGGCTCAGAAGATTCTTCCAATTCAGCCTCCCAAGTAGCTGGGATTATAGGCACACGCCACCATGCCCAGCTAATTTTTTGTATTATTATTATTGTTTTTGAGATGGAGTCTTGCTTTGTCGCCCAGGCTGGTGTACAGTGGCGCAATCTCAGCCTACTGCAACCTCTGCCTCCTCGGTTCAAGTAAGTCTCCTGCCTCAGCCTCCTGAGTAGCTGGGGTTACAGGCGTCCACGACCACACTTGGCTAAATTTTTGTATTTTTAGTAGAGACAGGGTTTCACCATGTTGGTCAGGCTGGTCTTGAACTCCTGACTTCGACATCCACCCGCCTCAGCCTCCCAAAAGTGCTGGGATTACAGGCGTGAGCCACCACGCCTGGCCAATTTTTTGTATTTTTAGTAGAGATGAGGTTTCACTCTGTTGCCCAGGCTGGTCTCAACTCCTATACTCAATCTGCTGGCCTCGGCCTCCTAGAGCGCTGAGATTATAGGTGTGAGCCACCACCCCTGGCCTTGAATTTTTTAACTAAAAAAATTGTTTTTTCATAATATCACTCTGTCATATTGTATCTAATTTCAATGGTAATTAAATTAAATACTTTTTGAGCAGTTAGTACCTTCACATGGCTTCAAATTCAAAGGGTACAAAAAGATACAGTGAAAAGTTTCCCCCCATCCTTGTTTTCAAGGCCCTCAGTTCCTTCCCCCAGTAGCACCCAATGTTACCAGATACTTACGTATCCTTCCAGAGACATTTCATAACATATATACAAGCAAATCCACACACACACACACACACACACACACTGAATATATATCACTGAATATATATTCTGCCTCCTTCCCCTAGTTTTTATACAGAAGACAGCACTAGAGTGCTGGAGTTTAATAGCTGCTCTTCTGTATACTCAAGAATACCAGTTCTTCACTTAACAGTATTCCTTGGATTTTTTTTTTGCTATTAGAATATAACTTCTTCATTCTTTTTTGTATGGCGGAGCAGAGTATCTTATTGTAAGAATATACATTATTTTTAAAGCCAGTCTCTTATTGGAGGACATCTGGGTGGTTCCCAATTTTTTCTATTAAAAAGAATCCTGAAATGAATATCCTTGTACATATGTCATTTTGTATCTGTATAAATGAAATTAATGGCTCAAAGGATATATGCATTTATAGTTTTGATATTGCCAAATTGCTCTCCCTTCAGCTAGTGCCAATTTGTATTCCCTCCAGGAATTGAGCACCTGCTTTCCCAAACACAGTGTATTGTCAATCTAATGTGTTAAAAATGACAATTACATGCAGTTTTAATTCACATTTCCCTACCTATGAGTGAGGCTGGGCATACTTTCATTATGTCTACAAGCCATTTATATATTTTTTCCTCTAAAGTTTTTGTTCATATCCTAGGTTCATAATTCTACTGGGTCACTGGTCTTTTTGCCATGTCTTAACATTGCTTATGATATTTTTCAGTTTTCATTAACAATAAACTTCTGAATTTAAAACCTCTAACATGTTCATCTAACTACTTAGCTTACCCTAGCCACAGCATCAAAGAGGCTTTTAGATAATAACAGGAAATTTTCTATTACCTCATCCTGGGGAATGACAACTTGAACAAGCCCATGGAAATCTCTTAGGACCAAGAATGTGTTTTGCCTGATTAAGGGGAGGGGGAAAAAAAAGGAACATTTTAAGATAAAATCTCTAAGTCCAAAGTTTAAGCAGACAAAATAAAAAACAAAAATCCATGCAATTTTTCATGTTTCTTTTTTATGATAATTATGTATTTTCTTTACATTCATGCAGTTGTTATTTATGTAGCTCATTGATGAAAAAACATTGTTTTTTATTTCAGTTTCAATTTTTGTCTACTTATCTGATATATTAATCTTATACAGATGGCTTATTAATGAAAAATTATTATAGATGAACAATTAAAAAAATCTTTATTGGCTTAAGTCCTTATTAGAAAATTCTATTAAATTTGGAAACTTTGCACATAGTAAAATCCAAAGATAATATTTTAGCATAATGGAAACATCTGATGGATCATTTTTGAAATACGGCAATATAAAGTCTTTTTCTAAAAAAAGATACAATCTAAAATTTTCTGGAAGAGTTCCAACTACTAATTTAATACCTCTATGAATCATCAAAAGGTCCCAGAAATGCCAACCTCTATTTCTCATAGTGTCCTCAGCACCAGGAACAGGTACAGAAACACTCTTCAGATTTGGGTTCAGGAAACAAAGTCACTACACTTATGGGAAAACTATCTACCTACTTGGGACAAATTCCTTTTTTTTTCTTTTTTTTTTTTTTTCTGAGACGGAGTCTTGTTCTGTGGCCCAGGCTGGAGTGCAGTGGCACGATCTCAGCTCACTGCAACCTCTGCCTCCTGGGTTCAAGCAATTCTCCTGCCTCAGCCTCCTGAGTAGCTAGGATTACAGACGTGCGCCACCCCGCCTGGCTAATTTTTTTGTGTTTTTAGTAGAGATGGGGTTTCATCATGTTGGCCGGGCTGGTCTCGAACTCCTAACCTCGTGATCCGCCCGCCTCGGCCTCCCAAAGTGCTGGGATTACAGGCTTGAGCCACCGTGCCCGACCAATGACCTTTTTAAAGAATATGACCTTTTTAAAGAATATGTCCCAGCCTGGCGCCTAAGCCTGTAATCGAGACCATCCTGGCTGACACGGTGAAACCCCGAAACCTCGTCTCTACTAAAAAATACAAAAAACTAGCCGGGCGAGGTGGCGGGCGCCTGTAGTCCCAGCTATTCCGGAGGCTGAGGCAGGAGAATGGCGTAAACCCGGGAGGCGGAGATTGCAGTGAGCTGAGATCGCGCCACTGCACTCCAGCCTGGGCGACAGAGCTAGACTCCCTCTCAAAAAAAAAAAAAAAGAAAAAAAGAAAAAAGAAGGTCATATAACCTATGTATTTTGGATCTCTTCCATGTGAATTAACGTACTATTCAGGGATGTTCTGGAATAGAGAGATGAACAACAACAAAAATTGGGCTCTGATCTTAAAGAATCACTGTTTCTGGGCTTGTTCTCTACCTAAATGGACTAAAACGAGCTTTCTCCCCCATGCTATTGGAGTTTAACAGCTGGTTTATAGGAGACTGGCCCATTTTTAATTACTGGTCATAGGAACTCTTCAGTCTTGGTAAGCCCAGTGTCATTTCAGTCCATTTGGTGGATCAAGCTTCATTGTTATACCCTTGAACAGATGTTACTGGTACCTACTGAGAATGACATTTGGGCCTTTCAAAACTAAAACAAAGTTGAAAATTCAGTAAATTCTTAAACCTGCAGGAGTTGCAAAACGTTTTATTCTTCGGACTGGTTGTAAATTAGTAAAGGTTTAGAATTGCCCTAGGAAAACCACCACCATACATTCTTAGACTGTCTTCCTCAATTTACCTGCGGTACTGAATCCATCCACACAAGGTGACTTCTTGGCCTAAGTGAGACGAACGCAACTCTCCACATGTGTTGGTCCGGACAGCAAAGCTATTGAATTCTTTTTTTTTTTTTTTAAAAAGAGAAGAAACTTTAAAAGGCAAGATTAAAAATACATCACTTGCAGGATTGCTTAAAAATAAAAATCCTCAAAATATATCTTACGTATGTCAGGGAAACAGGTCATTCACTATTAAATTTACCTGCAAATGTGTCAAAAGCCAAGTGAATAACCGTAAATTTCTGTCTTGTGTTAGGAAATCAAAATTTTTTTGATCTTCTAGTATTTGCATTTACCTAAAATCCTAATTACCCAATTCTTAATATTGCACGTTTCTTCCCCAAATGAAATAGGATTTTAGAAACTGTAGAAATGGATGGTGCAGGAACTATTTAGTTTTAATATGAATCTACTGTTTAACAGCCACTTGTACACTAGAAAACACTATTATATTCTGTGAAAAATGATTTTTTCTTTTTTTTTGAGGCGGAGTCTCGCATTGTCGCCCAGGCTGGAGTGCAGTGGAGTGATCTCAGTTCACTGCAAGCTTCGCCTCCCGGGTTCACGCCATTCTCCTGCCTCTGCCTCCCTAGTAGCTGGGACTACAGGTGCCTGCCACCACGCCCGGCTAATTTTTGTTTTTTGGTATTATTAGTAGAGACGGGGTTTCACTTTGTTAGCCAGGATGGTCTCGATCTCCTGACCTCATGATCCGCTCGCCTCGGCCTCCCAAAGTGCTGGGATTACAAGCGTGAGCCACCGCGCCCGGCCGAAAAAGGATTTTTTAAGGTATCAACCAAAAGCAGAGTATTCTATATATTAACGTGGTTACCTTTTTGTGGTCTTTCTAAAAACTCAGGGAAAAAAACTGCCTTATAATGAATGAAAAGAGTGAATGATCTGCTTCTACACATAAGGCTATCCAGTTAAGAATGGGGGAAAATATGGAATAAAAGCTCTCCAGTCGTAGATAACAGGTTGAAGTACTGCTCATAGGACAGATCTCTTCGCTATTTTCACCTGGATTTCTCCTCTGTGAACTCTGCACCAGCCTTCTGTAGAGAGAACCCCAGATCGGTTGGGTGGTCTTTCGGATGGGTCTGGATAAACCCTTGTACAGCTGACTTAACCAAGAAGGGAAGTACATGTTGGAACCACACGATGGCGAAAAACAATCACGAATCCCACGCTGCCGGTTGTTAAAAGTCAGCTTTGGAAATACACAGAAATCCCTTAAAATTCCAGGAGTTCCCACTCTCTTCTCGAATATTTAAGTCCTCCGCACAACATTCGAGTACACGTGTCTAGAAACAAGACAAATCTCCAACGTCTCTGGGGTGCTTGATGGGGTGGAGATAAGGGAAAGATCTTTCCCCGAGTCTTAAAGCATCAGTCTGCACTTCTACTCAACAAGTCTGCAACCAAAAGTGACGAAGAGAGAGCGACTCCACGTAGCGGCGCCAGGCGCGAGCCCGACAACCAGAGGCGGTCACTAGGCATACGCCCTACCCTTCTTTCCACGCTTCCCGAGAGGCTCCCGCGGCCAGAACCGGAAAACAAGGAGTAACAGTCGCGTTTCAAATCTCGCAGACCTGCTGGCCGATCTCCAGTCTTCTGAAAGAGGAAGGCGAGCAAAGCCAAAATCCTCCCAGAGTCCGAACCCAAACACAGATCGCCGTGGGGGTCCAAGCGCCCTTCAACTCCGCCCACTAGTGCCCAAGATTACGGGAAAGGAATTCAACGAATCAGTGGTGAGGTGCCGCCGCCATGCTTACTACGGGCGGAAATTTGAGAGAAAGCTTCGCACCGGTAGGAAAACGGACGAGCAACCGAGGACGGTTGGAAAGGTTGACGATAATGGTTAAGTGGCTCGGCCTTGCCCTCAGTTAAAATGGCAATTTTAGTTGCCTCACTGAGACGGAATCGGTGAGGCGCTAAGGAGGCTTCCTGCGTGGAGCCGCAGAGCGAGTCGGGAAACGATTTTAAACTGAAGAGGCGGCGGAGGACCGAATTGCCTTTTCACAACGGCGTGATTTCAGAGCTGGGCTGGTCTCTGACAGGCTCAGCTGAAGAGGGACGGGTTGGGACGCACTGTCCTTTTGCCCTTCCCCCTTCGCCAGCAGAAGCTGACTCCGCAGAGCTGGGTGAGCGGAAATGTCCCTCCCAGAGTGAAGTCGCAGGGCCCGCCCCGCGTCTGAGGGAGTGGAGGTCTTCCTGGGTGCGTTTGTGTCTCTTGTGAACCCACTTGTGGTGGAGCGAGAGGGAATTTGGAAGGGCCAGGGGTTAGTCTGGCCTCTCTCTTAGCTGTCATTTTGGCCGGTTTTTTTCTTTCTTTCTTTCTTTCTTCAGGGGATTTCAGTCTCGACATAGTTTTGGAGCCGGACTTCTGAAGAATGATTGATGAATCCGGAATGGGTGACAGCGTCATCACGGCATTTTATTGGTAAAAATGCTTTGTATTGGTTCCGGACCTGCTTTAACTTTGTATTTGCCCTGCTGTGTGGTCATTATCTTCACAATACTTGTGTGTTAAGGTGTGTTTAAGCACTACGTGCATAATACCCGGCTAAGTATTGGCATTAGGGCGGCTGGATTTAGGTATTGGTGGCAGTGTAGAAAAGTGATCAAGTCAGAGCCCCTTCACGGACTAACCACAAGAGAAACAACAAAGCTTTACTTGTGTGCTGTGAACTACAACCGCAAGTGGAATTGTCAAGAGAACTAGCCCTGCCAAGCTCTGGAAAACTTGTGAGGAGATGGCACATGGAAAATGGATAAGATTTGCTCAGACAAACGGGAGTAGGAAGTATTTTTGATTGTCGATAAGGTGAATAAAAAGGCAGGGAGAATAGTAGAGTGATCATCTGTCTAGAGTAGGGGGTGCATGTTTGGATATAGGGCTGTGATTTAACCTTTTAAAGAATTGACTACTGGAACTTTCTTCACTCCCACCTCCCCTTATCCCCCAATGTTGTATACAAAACCTTAGAGGAAGTGTATGCAGAATGTTGGATTTTGGAAAGGCTACTTGGGGTAAGAACTGAAGCAGTAGAAAGTGAACCTGGATAGGATCAGATAATAAGATCAAATACAGTAGTGCCTTGAAAACCAGACAGGAATTCTGATTCTACTTCATATAGATGTATGGGAACTGTTATGGGATCTCAAGCAAGGTAATGGTAAAAGTGGTGACAATGAAAGACTGATGATGGATTAGGGAAAGGGGCTAAGATTGGGAAAAAGATAAGTAGCTATAATTGAGAATGAGAGTGAAGCCCACATCTAAGAGGACAAGTGTATATCTTTTTAAGAAATATGTCAGAGGCCAGATGTGGTGGCTCATGCCTGTAATCCCAGCACTTTGGGAGGCCAAGGCAGGCGGATCATCTGAGGTCAGGAGTTCAAGACCAGCCTGGCCAACATGGTGAAACCCCATCTCTACCAAAAAATACAAAAATTAACCAGGCATGGTGGTGCACGCCTGTAGTCCCAGCTACTTGGAGGCTGAGGCAGGAGAATCACTTGAACCTGGGAGGTGGAGGTTGCAGTGAGCCAAGATCGCACCACTGCACTGCAGCCTGGGAGACAGAGTGAGACTCTGTCTTAAAAAAAAAAAGAAATATGTCAGAATTTGATGATAAAGTTAACAAAGTAACAAAGTTAACTTTTTAGATGTAAAGGTGATGTTGAAGGAAGAGTAAAAGATGATGAAAGTATTTTTTTAGTAGGGAAAGAAAACGGAAAAATGGAATTATTACTGAGCAAAACAGAGTACAGTAGTTGGCAAAGAAAGATTGAATGAGATGTGATGATTAGTTTTGAACTTAATGAGTCTGACAACATGAAAGTTTAACATCTTATAGGAAGTTGGAAATGCAGGACTGGGTTGTAGCTGTAATGGTCTGAAGATAGAGATTTAGGAGTCATATAGAATGATTATTTTCCTATGTAGAATGAATGATTTTCAGAGTCTGGGGCCACCTATTATTGGAACATGAGGGAAAAAAAGAATCAGTAAAGAAATTGGAACTATAAAAAGTAAGGAGGAGAAAAGCCCCTAAAAAATGGAGTGTCAGGAAACAAGGCCCCAGAAAGTTTAGAGGAGGAAGGATGAACAAACTTGATGAACAAAGTATTTGGCCATGGTTTTGGCAAAAATAATGATCTTCAAAAGTGCAGTTTCTTTATAGTGATAGATGGAAAAAAGAGATTGCTGAAGAGTTCTAGTAAAATACTTATTAGTAACTGGAGGCAGTAGGTGTAGACCACATTTCCAGGAGATTGGTCTCAGAAGGAATGAGATGAATTGGATTTAAACACAAATTTTTAATGTTAGAAATACTAGAATATGCTTGGCAGTGAAAGAAAAGGATGCTGTATAGGAGTGATTAAAGATAATAGAGAGGTGAAGTACAGCCTGGTGTGGCAGTGCATGCCTGTAGTCCCAGCTACTCAAGAGGCTGAGGTGGGAGGATCGCTTGAGCCCAGGAGGTCGAGGCTGCAGTGGTATCGGGCTACTGCGCTCCAGCCTGGACAACAGAGTGAGACCCTGTCTCAAAAAAAAAAAAGTTGAAGTACACAAAGGAGATGGTGTCCAGAGGAGATAAAAGTAAGAGGACCTTTTTGCTTCTGATTGGAAGGAAGAGTATTGGGACAGTAATATATTGATTCAAGGTATATTTATAACATCTTGATTATTGTGCTGGGCAAAATTACACGTTCTTGAGTGTGATATGAGAAGGTAAAGTAAATACAACTCATTTGCTAATCTTTAATTCATGGATTGGGCTATTTTATTTTACTTTAACATTAAATACTCAACGGACATGTTTTTTCAAAACCATCCCTCTTAGTGCCGGTAGTGTTTTTCTCATCTCATTTATTGCTGGAATTTTTAAAGTCACCTAGACTTTAAAATCTTTTTGGAATTCATAGCATTTCTCTTTTAAGGAGTCAAATTCAGCAGGGCTTATGTTGCCTCATAATTGATCCCTGTTTAAAAGGCAGCGTGAAAGAAGTAGCTAAGTGCACTCATTGCAGAGTTAGACTGTCTGGATTCAAATCCTAACTCTTCCACTCTAACTGCTTGACTTTGGTAAGTTAACGTTACTTGTCTGATTTCCTGTTTGTCAGCTGGGAGCATGATCTACTTCATGGGGTTGTTTGAAGATTAAATGAGAAAATATAAAGGTCTTAGAAGAGTACTTGAAACATGATGAATGCTCAATAAGTGCTAGCAATTATTGCACCAAGTAACAAATTTGAAGGAAACATTATGTGTAAGTAGTACTGATTAAAATTCCCTTTGAAATAGGTAATTCAATGTGCATTTAAAGTTAGGATGCTTTAGAGTAGCTGCTATTTAAATTGTGTGGTGTGTGGTGTAGAGTCCTGTATTCACCACAATGAAGATACAGTTCTATCACCACAAGGAATTCTTGTGTTGCCTTTTTATAGTCACATTTATGTCCCTCCCACCCTCTTACCTTTTCCTAATCTCTGTCAGCCATTCATCTGTTCTTCATTCCTTTAATTTGTCATTTAAAAAATGTTAAATGTATGAAATTTTATATGTGACCTTTTTGGATTGGCTTTAACATCCAAGTTGTTGCATGTATCAATAATTTGTTTCTTTTCATTGCAGAGTACTATTACATGGTGTGGATGTACCACAGTTTATTTAATCATTCACCCACTGAGTCATTTTCAATTTTTGGCTATTATGAATAAAGCTAATATGAATATTTGTAAAAATAAATAAATAAATTGTGTGGTATATGAACTTGCTCTGGACATTATTTGAGCTTTAAGGACAAATAATGCTACATGTTTAGTTTATGTATTTATTAATTAGAGAGGATCTCACTCTGTTGCCCAGGCTAAAGTGCAGTGGTGTGATCATCGCTCATTATAGCCTTAAACTCCTGGGCTCAAGCAGTCCTCCTGCCTCAGCCTCTCAAGTGGCTAGGACTACCACCATGCCAGGCTAATTATGTTTAATTTATGGAGTTTTGTGCAAAATATAAATGGTGTCCTAGTCTAACATATTGAAATTGAAGATACAGGTTGAGCATCCCTAATTAGAAAATCTGAGGTCTGAAATGCCCCATAATGTGAATCTTTTTGAGCACTGACATGATGTTGAAAGGAAGTGTTCACTGGAGCATTTTGGATTTCAGATTTTTTGGATTAAGGATGCTTGACCAGTGTGATACAAATATTCCCAAATTTGACAAAATCTGAAATCCAAAAACACTTTTGGTCCTAAGCATTTCGGATAAGGGATGCTCAACCTGTACTATTTTAAATATAATACCATTTAAATATGGACCGGGTGCAGTGGCTAACGCCTGTAATCCCAACACTTTGGGAGGCTGGTGGATCACCTGAGGTCAGGAGTTCAAGACCAGCCTGGCCAACGTGGTGAAACCCTATCTCTATTAAAAATACAAAAACAAACAAACAAACAAACAAAAAATGAGCGAGGCATGGTGGTGGGCGCCTGTAATCTCAGCTGCTTGGGAGGCTGAGGCAAGAGAATTGCTGGAGCCTGGGAGGCAGAGGTTGCAGTGAGCCGGGATCGTGCAGTTGCACTCCAGCCCAGACAACAGTTAGACTCCATCTCAAAAAATAAAATAAAATGAGTAAATATAGTAATACAACTTTTTATTCGTAAAAAACTTTTCAAAAGGGTAATTGTGTAGTAGTTGAGACTTATCATAACTTTGTTGTTGTTGTTGTTGCTGAGATGGAGTCTTGCTGTGTCTCACCCAGGCTGGAGTACAGTGGCGTGATCTCGGCTCATTGAAGCCTCCACCTCCCAAGTTCAAGAGATTCTCCTGTCTCAGCCTCCTGAGTAGCTGGGACTACAGGTGTGTGCCACCATACCCAGCTAATTTTTGTATTTTTAGTAGAGACGGGGTTTCACCATGTTGGCCAGGCTTGTCTCAAACTTCTGACCGCAGGTGATCAACTTTTCCTTGGCCTCCCAAAGTGTTGGAATTACAGGCATGAGCCACTACGCCCAGCCGAGACTAATCATAACTTTGAAATGATAATTCCTTTTAATGAAAATTGTATTTTAATTTTGTGTGTCTTTTTTTTCTTGAGAGGGTCTTGCTCTGTCACCCAGGCTGGAATTCAGTGGCATGATCACATCTCAACTGCAGCCTTGACCTCCTGGGCTCATGCAGTCCTACTTCAGCCTCCTGATTAACTGGGACCACAGGCATGTACCACCACACCTAGCTAGTTATTTTTTATTTTTTGTAGAGATGGAGTCTCACAGTGTTGCCCAGGCTTGTCTCAGACAGCTGGGCTCAAGTGATCCACCTGCTTCAGCCTCCCAAAATATTGGGATTATAGTCATGAGCTACCATGCCTGGCCCTAATTTGGAAGTTCTATGAAATACTTCCATTTAATCGAACCAATACTTGTTTAACAATTAAAGGACACTCAGCATTGTATTTGGGTAATTATACATACATTGGGAAATATAAAGCATGGTTTCAGTGACAGTAGCTTAGTATTACTGGGAATACAAGAAATCCACACTAAAAAATGGTACAAGGAAGTATATGAACAGGGGCTAAAATGAGTGGTACAGACTGGGTGATTGAATCTCCAAGGATGTTGTAGAACATTCTTGAGGGATTTTTTTCAGACTTTGAGATGAGAACTCATACAGCACACACACACATGCATACTCTGCTTCCAGGAATGAGCCACTGATAACAGATAACAGATAAAAGTCTATGTCATAGGTATTTCAGGACCAAAAGGTTAAAAACACCCTACTTTGAAAGGAGATCAAATTTCTAGCATGGTCTTAAAGGAGGTGAGATGGGAAAAGGACGCTTAAGATAGGGAATATAGTTGAGAAGCAACCACATGAAGATAAGAATATGTTTATGTCCCAGGTTGGAGAGGAGAATTAGGAAGATAAGGAGAAGCTGAATTAGAAAGACCTTAAACCCAGCAGAAGAGTTTAGGATTTGTCTTGTTACTGTAAAGGTTGTTGCACAGATAAAAAGTCTATTTCTGGAAGAATGGATTACTCTTAGATACGGAGAACTCTTAGTTGTGGCTAAGGAATTAGCTTTGTGAAGGGATGACAGATTCTGTTTTTTGTTTTTTTTTTAACATTTTTTAAAAATTTATTTTTTTGTTGTTATACTTTAAGTTCTAGGGTACATGTGCACAACATGCAGGTTTGTTACATAGGTATACATGTGCCATGTTGGTTTGCTGCAGCCATCAACCTGTCATTTACATCAGGTATATCTCCTAATGCTATCCCTCCCCCAGCCCCCAACCCCCTGACAGGCCCTGATGTGTGATGTTCCCTGCCCTGTGTCCAAGTGTTTGCATTGATCAGTTCCCACCTGTGAGTGAGAACATGCAGTGTTTGGTTGTCTGTCCTTGTGATAGTTTACTGAGAATGGTGGTTTCCAGCTTCATCCATGTCCCTGCAAAGGACATGAACTCACCCTTTTTTATGGCTGCATAGCTTTCCATGGTGTATATATGCCACATTTTCTTAATCTAGTCTATTATTGATGGACATTTGGGTTGGTTCCAAGTCTTTGCTATTGTGAATAGTGCCGCAGTAAACATACGTGTGCATGTGTCTTTATAATAACATGATTTATAATCCTTTGGGTATATACCAAGTAACAGGATTGCTGGATCAAATGGTATTTCTAGTCTTGAGGAATCGCCACACTGTTTTCCACAAAAGAACTAATTTACACTCCCACCAACAGTGTAAAAACATTCCTATTTCTCTACATCCTCTTCAGCATCTGTTGTTTCCTATTGTTTTAATGATCGCCATTCTAACTGGCATAAGATGATATCTCATTGTGGTTTTGATTTGCATTTCTCTGATGGCCAGTGATGAGGAGCATTTTTTCATGTGTCTTTTGGCTTCATAAATGTCTTCTTTTGAGAAGTGTCTGTTCATATCCTTTGCCCACTTTTTGATGGGGTTGTTTTTTTCTTGTAAATTTGTTTAAGTTCTTTGCACATTCTGGATATTAGCCCTTTGTCAGATGAGTAGATTGCAAAAATTTTCTCCCATTCTGTAGGTTGCCTGTTCACTCTGATGGTAGTTTCTTTTGCTGTGCAGAAGGTCTTTAGTTTTTTTTTTTTTCCAAGATGGAGTCTCGCTCTGTCACCCAGGCTGGAGTGCAGTGGCACAATTTCGGCTCACTGCAACCTCCGCCTCCCCGGGTTCAGTGATTCTCTTGCCTCAGCCTCCCAAGTGGCTGGGATTACAGGCACATGTCACCATGCCTGGCTAATTTTTATATTTTTAGTAGAAACAGGGTTTCACCATATTGTCAAGATTGGTCTTGAGCTCCAGACCTTGTGATCTGCCCGCCAGAATGCTGGGATTACAGGCATGAGCCACAGCACCCGGCCTGGTCTTTAGTTTAATTAGATCCCATTTGTCTATTTTGGCTTTTGTTGCCATTGATTTTGGTGTTTTAGTCATGAAGTCCTTGCCCATGCCTGTGTCCTGATTGGTATTGCCTCGGTTTTCTTCTAGGGTTTTTATGGTTTTAGGTCTAACAATTACATCTTTAATCCATCTTGAATTAATTTTTGTTGTAAGATGTAAGGAAGGGATCCAGTTTCAGCTTTCTACATATAGCTAGCCAGTTTTCCCAGCACCATTTATTTTTATTTTATTTTATTTTATTTTATTTTATTTTATTTTATTTTTTTGAGACGGAGTCTCGCAGTCGCCCAGGGTGGAGTGCAGTGGCCGGATCTCAGCTCACTGCAAGCTCCGCCTCCCGGGTTTATGCCATTCTCCTGCCTCAGCCTCCCGAGTAGCTGGGACTACAGGCGCCCGCCAACTCGCCCAGCTAGTTTTTTGTATTTTTTAGTAGAGACGGGGTTTCGCCGTGTTAGCCAGGATGGTCTCGATCTCCTGACCTCGTGATCCACCCGTCTCGGCCTCCCAAAGTGCTGGGATTACAGGCTTGAGCCACCGCGCCCGGCCCCCAGCACCATTTATTAAACAGGGAATCTTTTTCCCATCTCTTGTTTTTGTCAGTTTTGTCAAAGACTGTCAAAACAGCATGGTACTGGTACCAAAACAGATATACAGATGGTTCTAGATGTGTGGTGTTATTTCTGAGGCCTCTGTTCTTTTCCCTTGGTCTATATATCTGTTTTGGTACCAGTACTGTGCTGTTTTGGTTACTGTGGCCTTGTAGTATAGTTTGAAGTGAGGTGGCATGATGCCTCCAGCTTTGTTCTTTTTGCTTAGGATTATCTTGGCAATGTGGGATCTTTTTTGATTCCATGTGAACTATAAAGTTTTTTCCAATTCTGTGAAGAAAGTCATTGGTAACTTGATGGGGATGGCATTGGAACTATAAATTACCTTGGGCGGTATGGCCATTTCACAATATTGATTCTTCCTGTCCATGAGCATGGAATGTTCTTCCATTTGTTTGTGTCCTCTTTTATTTTGTTGAGCAGTGGTTTGTAGTTCTCCTTGAAGAGGTCCTTCACATCTCTTGTAAGTTGGATTCCTCAGTATTTTATTCTCTTCGTAACAATTGTGAATGGGAGTACACTCATGATTTTGCTCTGTTTCTCTATTTGGTGTATAAGAATGCTTGTGATTTTTGCATATTGATTTTGTATCCTGAGACTTTGCTGAAGTTGCTTATCAGCTCAAGGAGATTTTGGGCTGAGATGATGGGATTTTCTAAATATACAATCATGTCATTTGACTTCCTCTTTTCCTAATTGGATGCCCTTTATTTCTCTCTCTTGCCTGATTGCCCTGTCCAGAACTTCCAACACTATGTTGAATAGGAGTGGTGAGAGAGGGAATCCTTGTCTTGTGCCGGTTTTCAAAGGGAATGCTTCCAGTTTTTGCCCATTCTGTATGATATTGGTTGTGGGTTTGTCATAAATAGCTGTTATTATCTTGAGATACGTTCTATCAATATCTAGTTTTTTGAGAGTTTTTAGCATGAAGGGCTGTTGAATTTTGTCAAATGCCTTTTCTGCATCTATTGAGATAATCATGTGGTTTTTGTTGTTTCTGTTAATGTGATGAATTACATTTATTGATTCGCATATGTTGAATCAGCCTTGCATCCCAGGGATGAAGCTGACTTGATCATGGTGGATAAGCTTTTTGATGTGCTGCTGGATTCAGTTTGCCAGTATTTTATTGATTTTCGCATTGATGTTCTTCAGGGATATTGGTCTAAAATTCTCTTTTTTTGTTGTGTCTGTGCCAGGTTTTGGTATCAGGATGATGTTGGCCTCATAAAATGAGTTAGGGAGGATTCCCTCTTTTTCTGTTGATTGGGATAGTTTCAGAAGGAATGGTACCAGCTCCCCTTTGTACATCTGGTAGAATTCGGCTGTGAATCCATTTGGTCCTAGACTTTTTTGGTTGGTAGGCTATTAATTATTGCCTCAATTTCAGAGCCTGTTATTGGTCTATTCAGAGTTTTGACTTCTCCCTGGTTTAGTCTTGGGAGGGTGTATGTGTCCAGGAATTTATCCATTTCTTCTAGATTTTCTAGTTTATTTACGTAGAAGTATTTATAGTATTCTCTGATGGTAGTTTGTATTTCTGTGGCATTGGTAGTGATATCCCTTTATCATTTTTTATTGCATCTTTTTGAGTCTTCTCTCTTTTCTTCTTTATTAGTCTTGCTAGCAGTCTATCAATTTTGTTGATCTTTTCAAAAACCAACTCCTGGATTCACTGATTTTTTGAAGGGTGTTTTTGTGTGTCTATCTCCTTCGGTTTTGCTCTGTTCTTAGTCATTTCTTGCCTTCTGCTAGCTTTTGAATGTGTTTGCTCTTGCTTCTCTAGTTCTTTTAATTGTGATGTTAGGGTGTTGATTTTAGATCTTTCCTGCTTTCTGTTGTGGGCATTTAGTGCTATAAATTTCCTTCTACACTCTGCTTTAAATGTGTCCCAGAGATTCTGGTACATTGCGTCTTTGTTCTCATTGGTTTCAAAGAACATCTTTATTTCTGCCTTCATTTTGTTATTTAACCAGTAGTCATTCAGGAGCAGGTTGTTCAGTTTCCATGTAGTTGTGTGGTTTTGAATGAATTTTTTAATCCTGAGTTCTAATTTTGATTGCACTGTGGTCTGAGAGACAGTTTGTTGTGATTTCTGTTCTTTTACATTTGCTGAGGAGTGCTTTACTTCCAATTATGTGGTCAGTTTTAGAATAAGTGCAATGTGGTGATGAGAAGAATGTATATTCTGTTGATTTGAGGTGGAGAGTTCTGTAGATGTCTATTAGGTCCGCTTGGTGCAGAGCTGAGTTCAAGTCCTGGATATCCTTTTTAACCTTCTGTCTCATTGATCTAATACTGATGTTGGGGTATTAAAGTCTCCCAGTATTATTGTGTGGGATTCTAAGTCTCTTTGTAGGTCTCTAAGGACTTGCTTTATGAATCTGGGTACTCCTGTATTGGGTGCATATATATTTAAGGTTAGTTAGCTCTTCTTGTTAAATTGATCCCTTTACCATTATGTAATGACCTTCCTTGTCTCTTTTGATCTTTGTTGGTTTAAAGTATGTTTTATCAGAGACTAGGATTGCAACCCCTCCCTTTTTTTTGCTTTCCATTTGCTTGGTGGGTCTTCCTCTATCTCTTTATTTTGAGCCTGTGTGTGTCTTTGCATTTGAGATGGGTCTCCTAAATACAGCACACTGATGGGTCTTAGCTCTTTATCCAATTTGCCAGGCTGTGTCTTTTAATTGGGGCATTTAGCCCCGTTACATTTCAAGTTAATATTGTTATGTGTGAATTTGATCCTGACATTATGATGTTAGCTGGTTATTTTGCCCGTTAGTTGGTGCAGTTTCTTCTTAGCATCGATGGTCTTTACAATTTGGCATGTTTTTGCAGTGGCTGATACTGATTGTTCCTTTCCATGTTTAGCGCTTCCTTCAGGAGCTCTTGTAAGGCACGCCTCGTGGTGACAAAATCTCTCAGCATTTGCTTGTCTCTAAAGGATTTTATTTCTGCTTCACTTATGAAGCTTAGTTTGGCTGGATATGAAATTCTGGGTTGAAATTCCTTTCTTTAAGCATGTTGAATATTGGCCCCCACTCTCTTCTGGCTTGTAGAGTTTCTGCCAGGAGATCTGCTGTTAGCCTGATGGGCTTCCCTTTGTGGGTAACCCGACCTTTCTCTCTGGCTGCGTTTAACATTTTTTCCTTCATTTCAACCTTGGTGAATCTGACAATTATGTGTCTTGGGGTTGCTCTTCTCGAGGAGTATCTTTGTGGTGTTCTGAATTTGAATGTTGGCCTGCCTTGCTAGGTTGGGGAAGTTCTCCTGGATAATATCGTGGAGAGTGTTTTCCAATTTGGTTCCATTCTCACCGTCACTTTCAGGTACACCAATCAAACGTAGATTTGGTCTTTTCACATAGTCCCTTATTTCTTGGAGGCTTTTTTCATTTATTTTTACTCTTTTTTCTCTAATTTTGTCTTCTCGCTTTATTTCATTAATTTGATCTTCAGTAACTGATATCCTTTCTTCCACTTGTTTGAATTGGCTATTGAAGCTTGTGCATGCATCATGAAGTTCTTATGCCATGGTTTTCAGTTCCATTAGGTCATTTAAGGTCTTCTCTACACTGTTTATTCTAGTTAGCCACTCGTCTAATCTTTTTTCAAGGTTTTTAGCTTCCTTGCGATGGGTTAGAACATGCTCCTTTAGCTCAGAGAAGTTTGTTATTACCGACCTTCTGAAGCCTACTTCTGTCAACTTGTCAAAGCCATTCTCCGTCCAGCTTTGTTCCGTTGCTGGTGAGGGTCTGTGATCCTTTGGAGAAGGGGTGCTCTGGTGTTTAGAATTATCAGCTTTTGTACTCTGGTTTCTCCCCATCTTTGTGGTTTATCTACCTTTGGTGTTTGATGTTGGTGACCTACAGATGGGGTTTTGGTGTGGATGTCCTTTTTGTTGATGTACATGCTATTCCTTTCTTTTTGTTAGTTTTTCTTTTACCAGTCAGGTCCCTCAGCTGCAGTCTGTTGGAGTTTGCTGGAGGTCCACTCCAGACCCTGTTTGCCTGGATATCACCAGTGGAGGCTGCAGAACAGCATTTTGCAGAACAGCAAATATTGTTGCCTGATCCTTCCTCTGGAAGCTTCATCCCAGAGAGGCACTTGCCTGTATGAGGTGTCATGCGGCCCCTACTGAGAGGTGTCTCCCAGTTAGACTACATGGGGGTCAGGGACCCACTTGAAGAGGCAGTCTGTCTGTTCTCAGCGCTCAAACGCCATACTGGGAGAATACTGTCTTCAGAGCTGTCAGACAGGGACATTTAAGTCTGCAGACGTTTCTGCTGCCTTTTGTTCAGCTATGCCCTGCCCACAGAGGTGAAATCTATAGAGGCAGTGGGCATTGCTGAGCTGCGGTGGGCTCCACCCAGTTTGAATTGCCTGGCCACTTTGTTTACCTACTCAAGCCTCAGCAATGGTGTATGCACCTCCCTGCCGCCAGGCTACTGCCTGGCAGGTCAATCTCAGACTGCTGGGCTAGCAGTGAGCAAGGCTCCGTGGGCGTGGGACCTGCCGAGCCAGGCATGGGAGAGAATCTCCTAGTCTGCTGGTTGTCAGGACCGTAGGAAAAGCGCAATATTTGGGTGGGAGTGTCCCAGTTTTCCAGGTAGTCTGTTACGCCTTCCCTTGGCTAGGAAAGGGAAATCCCTGGACCCCTTGCACTTCCTGAGTGGGGCAACACCCCGCCCTGCTTCGGCTCACCCTCCATGGGCTGCACCCACTGTCCAACCAGTCCCAGTGAGATGAATCGGGTACCTCAGTTGGAAATGCAGAAATCACCCGTCTTCTGTGTTGATCACGCTGGGAGCTGCAGACCAGAGCTGTTCCTATTCAGCCATCTTGGAACCAGATTCGACAGATTCTTGAAAGAAAAACTCAGTAGAATGTGCTTAATGACTGTATGTTAAAGAATGAAGGTGGGAGACTACATGAATTTAAGTTAACTTAGCAAATTGACGAATTTGAAAATGGATCAGTTAGCTTTTTGAAGGAGGAAAAGAAGTTGAATTTAGTTTTGAACATACACTATGTTTGAGGTGTCTGTAAGATATACATAAAAGTGGGCTGTAGCCAATAAGGAATATAGGACTTGGTTTAAAACTGGGAATAGGGAGGGGAAAAGAAAGAAAGAGAAAGGATTATTCCTTTAGAGTGAGGAGAGGAATCAGTGAAACTGAGCATCAGTTAACTTTTTAGTGCTTAGAATTCTGGCTTTATTTCTTCTTATGTAGACAGACCATGGATTCTTATGATATACCAGAATCAACTCCTAGTGCATCCTCAAGACCTGAAGATTACTTTGTAGGTGCCACTCCTCTGCAAAAACGATTAGAATCAATCAGGAAGCAGACTTCATTTATCCCGACTCCACCTCGGAGGAAAATTCCCCAGTGTTCACAGTTGCAGGTATGCTTTTTGTATCCCTTTGTGTTAGTCAATAATCGAGAATATCTGTGAACAAAACATTTCAATTTTTGTAACTATAGTATTCTTAGTATCTTCTTAACCCATCAACTAATAAAATAAATGAGAAACAAAGAAACAATTTCATAATGACCAGTGCTACCTCTTTTATGTCTTTTATTTGTTTTTTATATTTGTATTTATTCATTTATTTAGAGACAGAGTCTCGCTCTGTCGCCCAGGCTGGAGTGCAGTGGCACAATCTCTGCTCACTGCAAGCTCTGCCTCCTGGGTTCATGCCATTCTTCTGTCTCAGTCTCCCCAGTAGCTGGGACTATAGGCGCCCGCCACCATGCCTGGCTAATGTTTTGTATTTTTTAGTAGAGACGGGGTTTCACCGTGTTAGCCAGGATGGCCTCGATCTCCTGACCTTGTGATCTGCCTGCCTCAGCCTCCCAAAGTGCTGGGATTACAGGCGTGAGCCACCGCGCCTGTTTATTTATTTTTAAAGTAGTTTTCAAACATACAACCCATATATATACCAGGAATTTTTATGTATTTTAACCTCCTTTAATCTGAATCATGTCCACGGTATTTTTTTTAACTTTTATTTTAAGTTTAGGGGTATATGTGCAGGATGTGCAGGTTTGTTATATAGGTAAACGTGCGTCATGGGGGTTGGTTATACAGATTATTTCATCACCCAGGTGTTAAGCCTAATACCCATTAGTTATTTTTCCTGCTTCTCTCCCTCCTCCCACCCTCCACTCCCTGATAGGCCTCATTGTGTGTTGTTCCCCTCTATGCGTCCATGTGTTCTCATCGTTTAGCTCCCACTTATAAGTGAGAACATGTGGTATTTGGTTTTCTGTTCCTTTGCTAGTTGGCTAAGGATAATGGCCTCCAGCTCCATCCGTGTTTCTGCAAAGGATATGATCTCATTCATTTTTATAGCTGCATAGTGTTCCATGGTGTGTATGTACCACATTTTCTTTATCCAGTCTGTTATTGATGGGCATTTAGGTTGAGTCCATGTCTTTGCTATTGTGAATAGTGCTGCAGTGAGTATAGCATGCATGTGTCTTTATGGTAGACTGATTTATATTCCTTTGGGTATATACCCCAGCAAGGGGATTGGTGGGTCAAATAATATTTCTGTCTCTAGGTCTTTGAGGAATTACCACACAGTCTTCCACAGTGGTTGAACTAATTCACACTCCCACCAACAATGTATAAGCATTCCTTTTTCTCCACAACCTCACCAGCATCTGTTATTTTTGACTTTTTATTTTTCTCCACAACCTCGCCAGCATCTGTTGTTTTTTGACCTTTTAATAATAGCCATTCTGACTGATACGAAATAGTATCTCATTGTGGTTTTGATTTGCATTTCTCTAATGATCAGTGATGTTGAACTTTACTTCATATGATTGTTGGCCTCATGTATGTCTTTTGAGAAGTATCTGCTTGTGTCCTTTGCTGACTTTTTAATGGGGTTGTTTTTTCCTTTTTTTTTTTTTTTTTGGGAGAGAGTCTCGCTCTGTCACCCAGGCTGGAGTGCAGTGGCATGATCTTGGCTGACTCCGCCTCCCAGATTGAAGTGATTCTTCTGCCTCAGCCTCCCGAGTAACTGGGATTACAGGCATCCACCACCATGCCCGGCTAATTTTTTTGTACTTTTAGTAGAGACGGGGGTTCACCATGTTGTCCAGGCTGGTCTGGAACTCTTGACCTCAGGTGATCCACCCTCCCCGACCTCTCAAAGTGCTGGGAGTCTTACTGTGTCAGCCAGGCTGGAGTGCAATGGTATGATCTTGGCTGCAACCTCCGCCTCCTGGGTTCAAGCGATTCTCCTGCCTCAGCCTCCCAAGTAGCTGGCATTACAGGTGCCCACCACCACACCCAGCTACTTTTTTTGTATTGTTAGTAGAGACAGGGTTTCACCATTTTGGCCAGGATGGTCTTGAACTCCTAACCTTGTGATCCGCCCGCCTCGGCCTCCCAAAGTGCTGAGATTACAGGCATGAGCCACCACGCCTGGCCTGGCCCATTTTTTTCTTGTAAATTTGTTTAAGTTCCTTATTGGTACTGGATAGTAGACCTTTGTCAGATGCGTGGTTTGCAAAATTTTTCTCCCATTCTGTGGGTTTTCTGTTTACTCTGTTGATAGTTTCTTTTGCTATACAGAAGCCCTTTAGTTTAGTTAGATCCCATTTGTCAAGTTTTGCTTTCATTGTTATTGCTTTTGGCGTCATTGTCATGAAATCTTTGCCTGTACCTATGTCCTGAATGGTATTGCCTAGGTTGTCTTCCAGGGTTTTTATAGTTTTGCGTTTTACATTTAAGTCTTTAATCCACATTGAGTTAATTTTTGTATATGGTATAAGGAAGGGGTCCAGTTTCAGTTTTCTGCATATGGCTAGCCAGTTATCCCAGTACCATTTATTGAATAGGGAGTCCTTTCCCCATTGCTTTTTTTGTCAGGTTTGTCCATAGTATTTATCTTTAATGACATTGACATTTTTAAAGAATACAGTACAGCCTTCTTTTCCTCTTTAAAGTAGAATATTCCTCATTTTGCATCTGTCTGGCATTTTTTCATAATTAGATTGAAATTAGTATTTTTGGCTAGAATATTGCATAGGTGCTGTTGTGTCCTTGTGAATCACATCTTGAGGCACACAGGCGACATTAATTTTGATCATCCTGTCAAGGAGTTCTCCAATTTCTTTACTTTGTTTATGTACTGTTTTTTCCCTCTCTGCAACTAGTAAGCAGTTTGTGGAAAGACAACTTTAAGGCAGATATTCTGTTAATTGTCAAAATTTCTTCTTAGACTTGGTTTACACTGATAATTTTTTCCTGTTCCCATCTTTATGGTTTTTCCTGTTCCCATCTTAATGGTTTTTTTTCTGTTACCATCTTTTGATTTTTTCCTGTTCCCATCTTAATGGTTTTCCAACTCCAGCACTCCCTTCATGTTTACCAACTGGCCTTTGATATTCTGTTGTAACCCTTCTCCTTTTTTCTTCATTTATTTATCTATTTATTATTGGTATAGGCTCATAAATTCCTTTTTTTAAGGATTTTTAATTTATTACTAAATTATTTTGGTATTTAAATTGTCCCAGATTTGTCTGGTGGCAACATGCTCTGTTTTGATCATTTACAAACAACCCTGAAGGTATATAGCATTAATAATTTCTAATTTTACTGAAGCAGGAAATAAAATCCTATTCAATAAAAGTTTGGTGTGTGGTTTTGAATCACTTAGCTAGGGGCCTGGCTGATCAGTCACTCTCATTGTAGCTTTTTCTCTGGTCAGTAGTCTCATATCCCAAGATACGGTTGTATATGTAGTACCGGGGATATGAAACAAGTTTTATTTCTTTGTGACAATTTTCTTTTTTAAAAAATTTCTTCTTAGAGACAGGGTCTTGCTTAGTACAGGGCCTCACTCTGTCACCAAGGCTGGAGTGCAGTGGCACAATCATAGCTCACAGCAGCTTCTAACTCCTGGGCTTAAGTGATCCTCCAAAGTATAGCTGGGAATAACAGGCACATGCCACCATGCCTGGTTAAGTTTTTAAAGGTTTTTTTTTTTTTTTTAATAGAGATGAGGGTCTCACTATGTTGACCAGGCTATTCTTGAACTCCTGGGCTCAAGCAATCCTCCTGCCTCTGCCTCCCAAAGTGGTGGGATTACAGGTGTCAGCCACCATGCCTGGCTTTCTTTGTGACAATTTTCTTAAAGAAAAATTTCAATTGCTGGTAATGAAAGTGTTGATTCTTAACCAGAAAACATAAATTTTATATAAATTGAATATTGGAATGTTCACGTCATTGCTTCCTCATCTCTATGTATTTTAGTCATAATAAAACAACTTATAACATTTCAATGAATGCTTTAGTCAGAACAAACATTTTTGTCAAGTAGACAACTGTAGTGAAAGTTCTAAAAGATTGTTGGAGCTGTGAGACTATGTCAGGAAGTATGGACTCTATAAAAAAATTCAGTTTGGAAGGAAACTAGGAGCCTACATGGCGGCATATATGAAGGCCCTGAACAATGCCATGGGGCCAATACAAATGAAGTGTTTTTGTTTTTAATGGTACCTGTGGTTCTAATAGAGCATAGCAAAAAATATTCCCAAATATCTTTTTTTTTTTTTTTTTTCAGGCTAGTCTAGCGCAGTAGTGAGAAGGGGGAAGTGGGGGAAGAGTAGAACAAGGAGTTGGAAACAAGGAGTTTGATCTATAACTGATTGTGTACAATCAACTGAGATAACTCATTACCTTTGGACAAGCCCCCAAGTATCTTTTTATTTAATCTGTTGAATTGGGCATGGTGTCATAGAGTAGATTTGCTGCCAAACAATTTTTTTTTTTTTTTTTTTTTTAAAGAGAGAGTCTTGCTCTGCCACCCAGGCTGGAGTGCAGTGGCATGATCTCAGCTCACTACAACCTTTGCCCTCCAGATTCAAGGAATTCTCCTGCCTCAGCCTCCCAAGTAGCTGGAATCACAGGTCCACACCACCATGCCCGGCTTATTTATTTTTGTATTTTTAGTAGAGACGGTGTTTTACCGAGTTGGCTAGGCTGGTCTCGAACTCCTGACCTTGTGATCCACCTGCCTCAGCCTCCCAAAGTGCTGGGATTACAGGCGTGAGCCACCGCACCTGGCCCAAACAATTTTTTAAAATTAAGGCTAATCAAATTAGACACTTTAGGAATGGTTACTATTTTTGAAATCTATTAATTTGAATTTTCTAAAAGTGAAACGTAAATTTTATGTTAAATATATTTATTGGACACTTGGTCTAGATAGCTTTGTTCTAGAGAGAACTAAATAGACAAAATCACTGCTGTCATCAAGCTTATACACCAGTAGACAGATAATAAAAATACAGAAAAATTGCAGACAAGAATATAATGTTGGGTAGTAATAAGTGCTGTGAAGAAAAATAAATCTGGGTGAGGTGATACAAAGTTGGAGTGCGTGCAGGTGCCACTTTAGATTGAGTGGCCTCTTGGATTACATCTGGGTAGAGAACTGAATGAAGTGAAGGAGCTTGCCATGTGAACACTTGGGAGAAGAGCATTCTAAAGAGAAGTTACAGCAAAGGTAAAAGTCTGTTCAAGGATCTGCAAAAAGTCCTGCAAACTCATTTGGTTGGAGTGCAAAAATCAGGTACCCTATAATATATTTGTATTAGATGTTTTAAATGCTGTGATTAAATTCTTATTAATGTTTCCTCATTCTTAAACTTCTTTTGTCTTGATTTTTTTTTTTTGTAGGAAGATGTTGACCCTCAAAAGGTTGCATTCCTTCTGCATAAACAGTGGACTTTATATAGTTTAACTCCCTTATATAAATTCTCCTATAGTAATCTCAAAGAGTATTCTAGACTTCTGAATGCTTTTATTGTTGCTGAAAAGCAAAAAGGACTTGCTGTGGAAGTGGGAGAAGACTTCAACATCAAAGTGATTTTTTCTACTCTCCTAGGAATGAAAGGAACACAAAGGGATCCAGAAGCATTTCTTGTCCAGGTATAGTACATAAACAATACTTGCTTCCTCGGGGAAAAGAATCTGCATTTTCTTAGTTTGGAAATTGTTGTGATATTTTCTTAACTGTTTTAAAAATTTCTAAGTTTGTGATTTATAATGTATTTTATGTCTTGTTTGACTAAACTATAATAATTAGATATAATCAACTTAAAAAATTTTTTCCTGCATATGTAGGTAGTTTGTGTACAAAATCATGTTTATTTTTGAAAACTGAGGAAATACATGAAAGTACAAAAAAGTTAAAAATTATAGTTTTAACATTTTGGTATATATGTTTGGTTATCTGTGTCTATATAGTCTTGAAATTGGGATCATATTGCCCATATTTGTACATTATATTTTTACTAATATTGTAGACAATTACTCATGTCATTAGGAATTCCATATTTTTGTGGGTTTTTCTGGGATTAAATTTCTATAAGTAGAATTTTAGTATAAAAATATATATCATTAAATATTGTGATACTTCATGCCAGGTTACTCTCAGAAATGTAACATTTTAAGGCCAGGTGCAGTGGCTCACGCCTGTAATCCCAGCACTTTGGGAGGCTACAGCGGGCAGATCACCTGAGCCTAGGAGTTCGAGACCATCCTGGGCAACATGACAAGATGCCATCTCTACAAAAAATACAATAAATAAATAAATAAATCTGGTTTCTTAATCAATCAAGATAGTTCTATTGCTCTTATATACTACTTACAGGAAGGAATATAAAATGTTGCATTTCTTTTTTTTTTTTTTTTTTTTGAGATAGGGTCTCATTTTGTCACCCAGGCTAAAGTGCAGTGGCACGATCTTGGCGTACTGCAACCTCTACCTCCTGGGCTCAAGTGATCCTTCCACCTTAGCCTTCAAAGTAGCTGGGACTCAGGTGCATGCCACCACACTTGGGTAAATTTTGTATTTTTTGTAGACAGGGTCTTGCCATGTTGCCCAGGTTGGTCTCGAACTCCTGGGCTCAAGTGATCCACCCACCTTGGCTTCCCAAAGTGCTGGGATTACAGGCATGAACCACCACACTCAACCTCAGATTTATTTTGTTTATTATTCATCCCTGTTGCTTCTGTTTTTTTTTGAGCTAACTAATCTTAATAATGGATAAGGAAATTAAGTTCTCAAGCAGTTGAAAAGGACTGACTTTTTGTTTGTATGGATTAGGGGTCAGTAAATCATGGCCCATAGGCCAAATCTGACCTGCTGCTTGTTTTTGTAAATAAGGTTTTATTGGAACATAGCCCCTTTTATTTGCTTATATATTGTCTGTTGCTGCTTTTGTGCTGCAACAGCAGAGTTGAGAAGTTGCAACAGAGACTATATTGCCAGTAAAGTCTGAAATGCTTACTAACCGGCCCTTTACAGAAAAAAATTGGTGACCCCAGATATAGGTCATGGTATTGGCAAAGATCTCAAGATGTTCTAGGATTAGGGTTAGCCTAAAGAATAGTGAATTAAACAAGATAGTGGTATACTGTCTTTTTTTTTTAAAGTGCATGGATGTAAGCTGTCCAAGGCTGGTATGATGCTTGATGAAATAATTAATAATCTAGGCTCTTTCTTCTACTTAGTGCATGACTTTCATCCTAAAAGTTACCTTATGGTCTAACATAAGATGTCTCCAGCAGCTCTAAACCTTATATTTAAATTCCAGAGGAAGTAGGAAGAAGATGGGAAGGACAAACAGAACCTGATGCAGAGTAAATCTTGCTGAGACCCAATAACTTCTGTTTACATCTTAGTTGGAAGGGAGACTAGAAAAGAATGTTTTTTCAGTGGGTACTCTGCCAGCTTAACTAAAGAGACTTTTTTTTTTTTTGAGACAGGTTCTCACTCTGTCACCGAGGTGGGAGTGCAGTGCCACCGTCTCTGCTCACTGCAACCTCTACCTTCTGGGCTTAAGTAGTCCTCCCACCTCAGCCCCCCAAGTAGCTGGGACTATAGGCATGTGCCGCCATGCCAGGCTAATTTTATATTTTTGTAGAGACAGGGTTTCACCATGTTGCCCAGGCTGGTCTCAAACTCCTGAGCTCAAGTGATCCACCCGCCTCGGCCTCCCTAAGTTCTGGGATTGCAGGCATGAGCCATCTTGCCCGGCCATAAAGGGACTATTTTATTGTGGAAGGAAAAATGGATACTCAAGAGACAACTAGCAGTTTTTGTCAAGTGAAGCACCTGATACACAGAGAAGTTCTGTGACTTGCATATTATGATGCAAGCATCTACCCTTGTGAGGATTAGAAATGACCTCTTGAATTCCTGGTATAGTGTTCTAATAGTTTTCAAATTAAATCTCATTTCTTGATAGGATTACAGGACTCTTAGGTCATGAAAGTGTAATAAACTTAATATATCTAAGCTTCCAGGTATTTGAGAGTCTTTCAAAATTTCTTGAATAAGAAGGAGAAATATGTTAAAAGGACTGTGTAAATGATCATTTCTGAAGGAGTATGATACAAAACTGTGATCTTAACCTTGGTCTGCTTAATGCTTTAACAGAGTTCTTTGAGTATCTGGAAGGCATGTTTGTCATGTACTTAAAATTTAAAGTTTGAGGGGTTAGGCAATCAGCTAAAAATATAATAAAAGATCCTCAATTATCTGAATGGATTGTCCAATGAGCCAAATCAGAAGAGATTAAAATTTTAGTAGGAATAAATTTACAGCCTCAGTATAAGTTGGGAGAGATTTACCTATAAAGCAAACATGAATATACAGGGCTAGTTTATATAAAGCTGTCAACTAAAAACCAGAAAACTGCAATGTGAGATTACATTAATAGTATAATCTAGGTTAAAGGTGATGGTTAGTCTTGCAATCAGATCTTTTTCCCCCCTCCTTCCCTGAATCAGACCTTTTCAAAGTAATTATGTTCAGTTACTTTAAAATAAAGTAATGATTCCTATGCAGAATAATTTCAGGGAAGAGTGACTAGCATAGTGAGAGAATGTGAATGTATGTCTTAGGTGAATGGCTGAAGAAACTGGAAATGTTGAACTTAGTACTATGTATGATGGGGACCATCAAATATCTGAAGGACTTGTCCTGTAGAAGAGAGATTAGATGTGATTATATTCTACATGCCCAAAAGGAAGAAAGCAGGACTAGTGGGTAGAAAATGTAGGGTCTAACATATAAAAGAACATTTTTTTTTTTTTGAGACGGAGTCTCTCTCTGTCGCCCAGGCTGGAGTGCAGTGGCGCGATCTCGACTCACTGCAAGCTCCGCCTCCCGGGTTCATGCCATTTTCCTGCCTCAGCCTCCCGTGTAGCTGGGACTACAGGCGCCCGCCACCGCGCCCGGCTAATTTTTTGTATTTTTAGTAGAGACGGGGTTTCACTGTGTTAGCCAGGATGGTCTCGATCTCCTGACCTCGTGATCTGCCCGTCTTGGCCTCCCAAAGTGCTGGGATTACAGGCGTAAGCCACCGTGCCCGGCCATAAAAGAACGTTTTAAGTTGATAGTGCTGCCTTAGGAAATATTGAAGTCTTCCTTAATGAAAGAATTCAAACATGTTGGATTTTTTGATCTTTCACAGTTCTTTCTAAAGTTGAGGGTTTTTGTTTGTTTGTTTGTTTGTTTGTTTCAGGGTACTACACCTGGTTATGCCATATTGGTAGCTCTTGTTTTGCATTTTGGTTACACCAAGGTCTTGCCATATATCATGTTTCCACTGTATAAGAATATTGGGGGCCGGGCATGGTAGCTCACGCCTATAATCCTAGTACTTTGGGAGGCCAAGATGGGCAGATCACCTGAGGTCAGAGGTACGAGACCAGCCTAGCCAATATGGTGAAACCCCATCCCTACTGAAAATACAAAAATTAGCCGGGCATGGTGGTGCATGCCTATAATCCCAGCTACTTGGGAGGCTGAGGCTGGAGAATCACTTGAACCCAGGAGGTGGAGGTTGCAGTGAGCTGAGATCGCGCCACTGCACTCCAGCCTGGGCAACGGAGTGAGACTCCGTCTCAAAAAAAAAAAAAAAAGGCCAATTATTTTGATACGTCCTGTTAATCATTAGGGAGACTATTCCCTCTATGTTTTTTTGCAGGTATTACATTGGCTCGTCTTATTTTTAATGAACTAATTTTGAGAAGATGGAATTTAGAAGTAAATGTACTTTTGAATTTAAGGGACCTATTTACTTTCTTTGTAGATTCTGTCAAAATCTCAATTGCCATCTGAGAATAGAGAAGGTAAAGTGTTGTGGACTGGCTGGTTCTGCTGTATTTTTGGAGACAGTCTTCTGGAGACTGTTTCAGAAGATTTCACCTGTCTGCCCTTATTCCTTGCAAATGGAGCAGAGTCTAACACAGCCATAATTGGAACTTGGTTTCAGAAAACCTTTGACTGTTATTTCAGTCCTTTAGCAATCAATGCATTTAATCTTTCCTGGATGGCTGCCATGTGGACTGCATGCAAAGTGGACCATTATGTGGCTACTACTGAATTTCTTTGGTCTGTACCCTGTAGCCCTCAAAGTCTGGACATTTCTTATGCAATACATCCAGAGGATGCAAAAGCTCTATGGGACAGCATCCACAAAACACCTGGGGAGGTTACCCAGGAAGAAGTTGACCTATTCATGGACTGCCTTTATTCACATTTCCATAGACATTTCAAGATTCATTTGTCAGCCACAAGATTGGTTCGTGTTTCAACATCTGTAGCTTCAGCACATACTGATGGAAAAATAAAGGTTAGTTTGAACAATCTAGTTAAGTAATTTTTCCTCATTTTATGGTTTTAAAAATGTATGATGATTGTATTGTCCACATTGAAGAAACATACTTGAATGTATTCAAGACAACAGAGAGCTTTTATTTTATGGTTTATGGTTTACTAAAGTCTTTAGCCTTCTAGATATAGCCTTATAATAGAAGGACACTATATGCTGTGTGCTTCAGCCTTTGGTAATAATATGAATTATTATTTTATAGTAACTTTGAAACTTTCAAAATTGTTTCTTGTGAAATTTTGAATTAATTATCAGAGTAATAGAGAATTTTGTATGTTAGACAAAATTATACCCAGAAACACCGAACTAAGATGTCATCTTTATATTCTAGGCTTTTCTATCCTTATTGGGAAAGAAATAATACAGACATTGTTTTATTCTCTGCAGAGTGATTTCTGATAAGAAGTATCAGAAATAGGCCAGGCGCAGTGGCTCATGCCTGTAATCCCAGCACTTTGGGAGACTGAGGCGGGCGGATCACGAGGTCAGGAGATCGAGACCATCCTGGCTAACACAGTGAAACCCCGTCTCTACTAAAAATACAAAAAATTAGGTGTGGTGGCAGGCGCCTGTAGTCCCAGCTACGCGGGAGGCCGAGGCAAGAGAATGGTGTGAACCCGGAAGATGGAGCTTGCAGTGAGCCGAGATTGCGCCACCGCACTCCAGCCTGGGCAACAGAGTAAGACTCTGTCTCAAAAAAAAAAAAAAAAAAAAAGTATCAGAAATAAACTGAGAATTGGCTCCTAAAATATGTTAAAATATACAGCCACAATATACATTCGGTAAATGTTTCCTGTGATCTTGTTACTGTGCCAAGAGTTTAACAGACCTTAAATTCTAATCTTTAGAGCAACCCTGTAGTTAGGTGTTTTTTGTGTGTTTGCTTTTTGTTTTTTTTGAGACAGAATCTTACTCCATCACCCAGGCTAGAGTGCAGTGGTGCGATCTCGGCTAACTACAACCTCTGCCTCCTGGGCTCAAACGATTCTTGTGCCTCAGCCTCCTGAGTAGCTGGGACTACAAGCATAACCCACTACACCTGGCTAGTTTTTGTAATTTCACTTTTTTTACTATTTTTACCTTTATTTATTTATTTATTTTGAGACGGAGTCTTGCTCTGTTGCCCGGGCTGGAGTGCAGTGGTGTGATCTCAACTCACTGCAACTTCTGTTTCCTGGGTTGAAGTGATTCTCGTACCTCAGCCTCCTGAGTAGCTGAGACTACATGTGCCTGCCACCATGCCCAGCTAATTTTTGTATTTTTAGTAGAGTTGGGGTTTCACCATGTTGGCCAGGCTGGTCTTGAACTCCTGACCTCAAATGATCCACTTGCCTTGGTCTCCTAAAGTGTTGGGATTACAGGCATGAGCCACTGTGCCCGGCTAGTTAGGTTTTATTATTATTATTATTATTTTTCCTTTGAGATGGAATCTTGCTCTGTCTCCTAGGCTGGTGTACAGTGGTGTGATCTTGGCTTACTGCAGTCTCCACTTCCTCGGTTCAAGCAATTGTCCTGCCTCAGCCTCCCGAGTAGCTGGGATTACAGGCGCCCACCACCATGCCCGGCTAATTTTTGTGTTTTTAGTAGAGATGGGGTTTCGCCATGTTGGCCAGGCTGACCTCGTGATCCAACCGCCTCAGCCTCCCAAAGTGCTGGGATTATAGGCGTGAGCCACCGTGCCTGGACAGTTAGGTGTTTTTATCCATGTTTTATTTTAAAACAAGGAAACTGAGACCAAGACAGGTTTAAATGACAAGCAAGATAGCTTATCAAGAGGAAGAATCAAGATTTGAACTCTTATCTCGTAGATCCAAGAAGTCAATACTCTGTAAGCACTATATTCATGCTTTTCAAACTGGAGGTCACAGTGCAACAGGTTGGGAAATAATTTTGATGAGAAGAGACTAGCATTAAGAAACAAAAAAGGAAAGAAATAGAAAATATAAAAATGAGAGGTTTGTTTTTTGTTTTAGAGATGGAGTCTCACTTTTTCACCCAGGCTGGAATGCAGTAGCATGATTATAGCTCACTATAAACTTTAACTCCTGGGCTCAAGTGATCCTCCTCCCTCAGCCTTGTGAGCAGTTGGGACTACAGGTGTATACCACTAAACCTGGCTGTTTTTTACATTTTACAGTTTTCTGTAGCGATGAGGTCTCCCTTTGTTGCCCAGGCTGGTCTTGAACTCCTAGGCTCAAGTGATCCTCCTGCCTCAGCCTTTCAAAGTGCTGGGATTATAGGGATAAACCACTGTGCCTGGCCAAAAATGAGTGTATTGCATTTGTTAAACTTCATGAATTAAATCCAGAAGTTAGACCAATATAACATTGATTACTCAAATATCAATCTGCTTTGTTATAATTAATACTATTCTAATTATAAATGTCTTCTTTTTCTTTTTGCAGATTCTGTGTCATAAATATCTTATCGGAGTGTTAGCATATTTGACAGAACTGGCAGTTTTTCAAATTGAGTGAAGCCTTATGTGGACTATAAGTTATAGATTATATACTCTTTTTCTTATTGATGACTTGCCTAATTGCTATGCTGAAAGAGACTGCAGGAGAAATAGGCATCTATCTCTGCATCTGTTTTCCCCACCATGCCTTTGGAGTTGCCAAGATGGAAGCCAAGAAGCATCTAGAAGTACAAAGAATATGGTAGTAGATGAGCTACAGCCAGGTGCCCATGTACTAATCATGATAACCTGGCATGCCATTCTCAAAATGCTGAGTTGTTAATTTCTTGTCATCTTTAAATATATATATATATATATAGGCTGGGCTTGGTGACTCACACCTGTAATTCTAACACTTTTGGAGGCTGAGGTCGGTGGATCATTTGAGGCCAGGAATTCTAGACCAGCCTGGCCAACATGGTGAAACCCCTTCTCTACTGAAAATACAAAAATTAGCTGGGTGTGGTGGCGCATGCCTATAATCCCAGTTACTGGGGAGGCTGAGGCAGGAGAATCGTTTGAACCCAGAAGACAGGCTGCAGTGAGCCAAGATTGCACCACTGCACTCCAGCCTGGGCAACAAAGTGAGACTCTGCCTCAAAAAATAAAAAAAAATAAAGTAAATAAATATAGTGTTTATTGTGTTTAAACTCTTAGGATTCAAATGAGATATATCTAATGGATATTTCTGATTTGAGTCTTTAAAACCTTTAATCTCTTTTAAGCATTTTAGACTTGCATTCAGAAAGAATTCTGTCTTCTAAAGACATTTTCCTAGAATTTCACTGCAGAGAACTGGCAATCAAAATCCCCTCAAAAGGGAACTAAGGATTAATGTACACATTTTTTTTAGTCACTAATATGCTTCTGTTTTAAATGCAGTTCAACTCCTGTTGCAATGTTGAATTAAATGTTCGTTTTAAAGTGAATCAATTTGTGTATCAATGTCTTGACATCTTTTAATTAACATCTCAGTAGTGGAAATTGGTAGGCTTTTTCTATTAACACAGAGGGTACGGACTAACAATTATATAGAATCATACAAATTATAGAGTTGAAAGGCACCTGTGAGCCCTTTTTGAGGTCAGAAATTATCTTATTTAACCTTCATGTCCCAGTTTAGCATAATGCTTGATAAATATCTGTAGATTAAATCAATTTTTATCAACCCTTTCTTTTTACAGATGAAAACTGAGATCGAGCAACTTAAGAGTCTTGCCCACAATATTTTATCCAAATCTCTTCTTTTTACTTACTAAGCGTAAGATTTTCTTTTACTTTAAGAATAATTTCTTAAAAATCTTGATTGAAAGAAAATTAATAGGCTGTCATTCTCAAAAAAACAAAGATTAGCTACTGGAATGGGATATTATTTCAGATATACTAGGAGCAGCAGATGTAATGGGAAAAGCATGGGCTTTGGAGTGAGACATTCATCCATTCAACTAATATTAAACTCCTACCATGTGGTTAGAATTGTATTGTGTAATAGGAATATAGCAGTGAAGAAGTGAAAAAAAGGTCTTTGTTCTGAGGAAATTATATTCTAGTGAAATAAAGCAAAAAGTAAATAATTTCAGATAGAGACAAATGCTATGAAGAAAATAAGGCAGTGCAATATGAGAAAGGGTGACTGGGGTGGGGCCTACCTTTCATACAGTAGTCAAAGATCTGTCTGAGGAAGTGACCTTTTGAACTGAGTCCTGAATGATGAGATGGAACAAGCCATGTGAAGATCTGAGGAAGGGTGTGCTAGGCAGGAGAAACCTTGAGATAGTTAAGAGTTTGGCAGCTTTGAAGAACAAAGGAAGTTTTTTGGCTAGAGCATAGTGAATAAGGGTGTATGGCCTATTATGAGCTGAAACTGAACAGGCTGTGCAGCAGAGCCTTCTTCCATGGCATAATATCTCCCAGTTTTTGGCTGGGGCACCTGGCTGCCCAGAATAAAGATGATATTTTCCATCCTTCCTCGTAGGTAGGTATAGTCATATAAATATGTTCTGATTTGAGATACAAACTGAAGTGTCATGTAGAGCTTCCAGGAATCTTACCTATAATAAAAAACAGCTGGCATCCCCCTTTTCTTACTTTTCCCTTCTTCCCACTTTGCTGCCTGGAACATTGAAATTATGACTAGTACTATAGCTATTCTCTTAGGTCATGGGGATGAGGAACAAGTCCTAGGGATGACAGAGCGTGGCCTGGGAGGAGCTTGTGCCCTGAGGTTTTCTTTGAAGGTGAACTCCAGTGCCGGCCTTGGGCAGTCTTCCTCTAGATTTTCTTGTCAGAGAAGTAAACTTCTGTCTTGTTTTAGCTGTTGTCATTTTGGGTCTTTCTTGTTCATAGTCAGACCTAATTCTAACTTGATACAGAGGGAGGAGCTATATCACCTAAGTTTTTATAGTGTAAAGAGATTGGATTTTATTATAAATGCAATGGGAAGCCACTGAAAGATTTTAAGTAAGAGAGTAATATGATTGAATTAGTATTTTATAAGATAGTAGGGAGAATGGGTGTAGGTAGACAAGAGTGGAAGAAGGGAACCAGTTAAAAGGTTATTGCAAATGATATAACCCTAATGGAGAAGAAGTTAGCAATATTGAACAAAACTGTGTGTGCAGTCACCCTTTGATTAGCAATTCCACTTCTAGGATTCTGTCCCAAATATTCACTGGCAAAAAATTATGAAATGAAGCATGTACACGGTTACTTATTACAATAGTATTTGTAATAGCAGGACTAAAAACAACTCAGATGCTCATCAGGCCTGGTATAGCTGCAAAATGAATTACTACTATGCAACTATAAAAAGGATTGGGGAAGCTATCTCTTTACTCCCATGGAGTGAGCTCCAGGATATATTGTTATGTGAAAGAGCAATGTATGTGGACAGAATGTAGAGTATTGTACTTTTTATGTAAGGAATGAGGGAGATATGAGTGTGTATTTCCTTTTGCTTTCAAAAAACAATGGAAGGATAAACCACAAACTTATAAATGTATTTACTTACAGGGAGAAGGAAGGAACAGAGTAGAGGGGACAGGAATGAGAGTTAAGATTTACCTGAATGTTCCTTTTTTATAGTTTAGAACCATGTAAATGTTTTGTATAATTAGGAGACAAAATTAGAATCAAAGGAAAAAACAAAGCAATCCTTAGCAATTAAAAATAAATGAGCCTGGGCCAGGCGCGGTGGCTCAAGCCTGTAATCCCAGCACTTTGGGAGGCCGAGATGGGCGGATCACGAGGTCAGGAGATCGAGACCATCCTGGCTAATACGGTGAAACCCCATCTCTACTAAAAAATACAAAAAACTAGCCGGGCGATGAGGCTGGCGCCTGTAGTCCCAGCTACTCGGGAGGCTGAGACAGGAGAATGGCGTGAACCTGGGAGGCGGAGCTTGCAGTGAGCTGAGAGCCGGCCACTGCACTCCAGCCTGGGTGACAGAGCAAGACTCCGTCTCAAAAAAAAAAAAAAAAAAAAAAAAAAAAAATAAATGAGCCTAACTATATTAAGTTCATGGCATAGTCACACAAGTTTTTTTGTTCTTTTTTGAGACACGGTCTTGCTCTGTTGCCCAGGCTGGAGTGCAGTGGCACAATCACAGTTCACTGCAGCCTTGACCTCCCTGGCCCAAGTAATCCTCCAACCTCAGCCTTCCAAGTAGCTGAGACCACAGTCATACTGCCACCATGCCTGGCTAATTTTTCAATTTTTGTAGAGATGGGGTCTCCCTATGTTGTTCAAGCAGGTCTTAAACTCCTGGGCTCAAGCGATCCTCCTGCAATGGCCTCCCAAAGTGCTGGTATTACAGGCAAGAGCCACTCTGTGCCCAGCCCACACAAATTTTTTTCAGTATCTATTTTATTTTATTTATTTCATTTCATTTCATTTTACTTTACTTTATTTTATTTTATTTTTTATTTTAGAGACAGGGTCTGGCTCTGTTGCCCAGGCTGGAGTGCAGTGTCACGATCTCAGCTCACTGCAGCCTCTGCCTCCTGCGCTCAAACCATCTTCCCTCCTCAGCCTCCCAAGTAGCTTGGACTACAGGTGCATGCAATAATGCCCAGCTAATTTTTTGTATTTTTGCTAGGGATGGGGTTTCACTATATTGCCCAGGCTGGTCCTGAACACTTCCCACCTCAGCCGAGGCTCAAACAATCCTCCTGCCTTGGCCTCCCCAAATGCTAGGATTATGGGCATGAGCCACCATACCTGTTCTTTATATTTTTATTTTATAGATGGGGTCTTGCTATATTGCTCAAGCTGGGCTCAAACTGTTGGGCTCAAGTGATCCTCTTGCCTCAGCTTCCTGAGTAGCTGGGGACTACAGGTGTGTGCCACCGTGTCTGGCCTTTTTTCTTTTTTTTTTTTTGATAATTTTTTTTTTTTTTTTAGAGTTGGGGTCTTGCTGTGTTGCCCAGGCTAGTCTTGAACTCCTGGGCTCAAGTGATCCTCCCCTCTTGGCCTCCCAAAGTGCTGGGATTGCAGGCATGAGCCACTGCACCCGGTCTGGAGTATCATTAAATTTGTGTATCTTTAAAGTTTTAGTATCTTTAAATTTGTGGTATTCTGGTTGTATATTCTAGCAGGCTCCATCCTAGAAAAAGAAGAGCAGCAAATAAATTTTAAATCACATTCAGTTGTCTTGTTATTAATAATATGGCTATTATTATTTTGGCACTATTTATAATATGGTAATATGTATGTAATTATTCAGATTTTCAGTGTAGGCTGGGCATGATGGCTCATGCCTGTAATTCCAGCACTTTGGGAGGCCAAGGTGGGTGGATCATCTGAGGTCGGAAGTTCAAGACGAGCCTGGGCGACATGGCAAAACCACCGTCTCTACAAAAAACACAAAAAATTATCCAGGCACGGTGGCACATGTCTGTAGTACCAGCTACTCAGGAGGCTGGGTTGGGAGGATCACTTGAGCCTGGGAGGTGGAGATTGCAGTGAACCAAGATTGTGCCACTGCAATCCAGCCTGGGTGACATTAAAAAAAAAAAAAAAAATTATCAGTGTAAAATATACACAATTATAAAATCAAGTAAAAAATCATATTACATTTAATTGGGAATATCAGAATTAATTCTTATTTTTAAAGTGCAAAAGTTTTTAATTTTCATGAAGTCTAATTGATCAATTTTTGTTCTTTTATTGCTTGTACTTTGGTGTTGAATCTAATAAATCATCGATTAACCTCAGGTCCTAAAGGTTTGCTTTTGTTTTCTTCTCAGGATTTTCTAAATAGAAAATTAGGTCTGTCATTTTGAGTTAAATTTTGTGTATGGTGTGAGGTAGGGTTCCAGATTCATCCTTTTGCATGTGGATATTCACTTGCTTCAGCACCATTTGTTGAAAATACTTTTTTTCTTATTGAATTATCTTGTCACTTTTTTCAAAAATCAGTATTTCATGGATGTTTGGGTTTATTTCTGGACTTTCTATTTCATTGTACTTGTCACTTCCTATGCCAGTATGACACTGTCTCAATTACTATAGCTTTGTAGTGAATTTTGAAATCAGGAAGTGTGAGCTTTTTTTTTTTTTTTTTTTTTTTTTTTAGACGGAGTCTCGCTCTGTCACCCAGGCTGGAGTGCAGTGGCCGGATCTCAGCTCACTGCAAGCTCCGCCTCCCAGGTTTATGCCATTCTCCTGCCTCAGCCTCCCGAGTAGCTGGGACTACAGGGACCTGCCACCTCACCCGGCTCATTTTTTTTTTTTTTTTTTGTATTTTTAGTAGAGACAGGGTTTCACCGTGTTAGCCAGGATGGTCTCGATCTCCTGACCTCGTGATCCGCCTGTCTCGGCCTCCCAAAGTGCTGGGATTACAGGCTTGAGCCACCGTGCCCGGCCAGTGTGAGAACTTCAACTTTGTTTTTTCCCAAGGTTATTTGGCTGAGTCTTTTGCATTTCCATAAGAATTTTAGGATCAACTTGTCAATCGTTGCAAAAAAAAAAAAAATTTGCTGGGATTTTGATAATGATTGTGTTGAATCTATAGAGCAGTTTGGGGAGTGTTGCCATAATGATAGTAAATCTTCTAATCTATGAGCAGGATGTTTTTCCATTTAATCTTCTTCAAATATTTTATTCTTTTAGATCTATTGAGAATGGAATTGTCTTAATTTCATTTTCAAATTGTTTGTTGCTAGCATATAGAAATACAAGTGATTTTGTATATTGCTCTTGTATCCTGTGACTTTGCTGAACTTAGCAGTTTTTTTTCACTGAATTCTTTAGGAGTTTCTACATATAAGATTCATATCATCTGTGAATAAAGACAATTTTATTTCTTAATTTTTAATCTTTTGTTTCTTTTTCTTGCTGAATTGCCTTGGCTAGAATCTCCAGTACAGTGGTGAATAGAACTGGTAAGAATGTACATTTTAGTCTTGTTTTTAGTAGGAAAGCATCATGTCTTTTACAATTAAATATGATGTTGGCTGTAGGTTTTTTCATAGATGTCTTTTATCAAGAATGATCCTTTCTATTCCTAGTTTGTTGAGGGGTTTTATTATGAATAGGTGTTGCACTTTGTCACCCTTTTTTTCCTACATCTATTGAGGTTATTCTTGATTGGGTTTTCTTTTGCCAAAAAACACATAGCTTTGTTTACTGGAGAGGCCTGGAAGCAGTAAAAAGCCATTAACAATGAACATTACTAAGACACAGATTATGTTCTGTAAGTATTTCCCACTAAAAGGAGCTAGAACTTCTTGAGGAAGGGCTGATTTCAGGTTTGGGACAAGAAATGTATAAAAATATTTTTCATGTATCAGAAAAGCAAGATAGCTATCAAAAGTTGTGTCAAAAGGATAGGAGCCAAAATGAAGGGGGACCCTACTTGCCAAAGGTGAGACAATTCAAATATCAAATGGAAAAATTGCAACTGACTGAATATATAAAAATTTATTTACATCAGAATATTAAAGTAAAAAATAATTTATGAGCTCGTACTAATACTAAACAAAATTTTAGAAATTGGTGAGTTACTTTTGGAGGTTGCTGCAGAATCAAGTTCTGAAAATTGGTAAAGGGGAGAAGCAAACATTTTCTACTTTCTAGTATAAATTGTATTTCAAGATAATCAAATAGCTGATCAAGGCAAGTTTTTCAGATATATTTGAGCTGATAAATCCAAAGGAATGATAAGGTATCATTTATAACTCTCGGTGAAATAATAGATGTAAGCATTGATTAGTAGTATCTGCTTAACCCCTTAGGTAAAAGATTGATGACGTATTTTATAATGGAGCTAGCTGATAACACCCGAAGCCACTGCCCACTCTCATATCTCTAAATATGGGCTAAGTATCACGTATGTTATGACTGATGCTTTAGAGCACCTATGAAGTATTTCTAACAGCCTCTTTTTTTTTTTGATTTTTTGAGACGGAGTCTCCCTGTCTTGCCCAGGCTGGAGTGCAGTGGGACTACAGGCACCCGCCACTCTGCCCAGCTAATTTTTTTTTTTTTTTGTATTTTTAGTAGAGACGGGATTTCACCATGTTAGCCAGGATGGATAACAGCCTCTTAATGTGAGTATCTTCGTAGAGAAATATGTTTAAATATATCTGTTGTAGTGCAGATACACATACACAAATAGAATAGAAACTATAGAAGAATTTCTAAAATTAAAGGGCAAAGGAACAAAATAGAAATTTGACCAAGTGAGTGAAAGAAGGGATAGGGAAAAAAGAAAACTTCAAAGTGTAATAGTAAACAAATTAAGTGGTAACTAGGGGAATTTTAACATTGACTGGGTATTAGATGATATTAAGGAATGTTAATTTTATCAAGTGTGATAATGTTATAGACTTTATCTGTTAAATATTCAAATGTGGGTGAAATACAGTCATGCTTCACTTAACAACAGGGGTATGTTCTGAGAAATATGTCCTTAGGTGATTTCATCTTTGCATAAACATCACGGAGTGTACTTACATAAATCTAGATGGTATAGCCTACTACATTACCTAGGCTATGTGGGATAGCCTGTTGCTCCTAGCCTACAAACTTGTACAGCATATTACTTACTGTACTGAATACTGTAGGCAACACAATGGTAAGGATTTGTGTATCTAAACATATCTACACGTCGAAAAGGCACTGTAAAAACAGTATTATAATCTTATGAGACCACTGTCATATATGTGGTCAATGGCCAAAATGTTGTTATGCATGAAGTGCATGACTTTAAGGTGATGCCTGGGATCTGCTTTAAAATACTTCATTGGTGATGGAGAGGAGAAATAAGAATGAGAGGAGATAGATAAAACAAAATTTGCAAAATCTGTTAATATTTGAAGCTGGGTGGTGGGTATATGGAGGTTCATGGGTTTCTTATTTTTTTTATGTATTTGCATTTCCCAGAGTGTGAAAGATGAGAGAAAAACACCCAAGACAAAAAGCTAGAGTCTTTTTAAGCCTAATTTTGGAAGTGACATACCATCCCCCTACACTTTTTTTAATAGAGTTTATTTTTTAGAGTAGTTTTAGGTTCAAAACAAAATTCAGTGGATGTTTACAGAGATTTCCCATGTATCCTTTTTCTCTACTGATGCATAGCCTCACCCATTATTAACATTCCCCACCAGAGCTCCTAGCATCGCTATTAGGCACACAGACCAGACCAACCCTGGTGCATTTTGGGAGAGGATTACACAAGCATGTGAATACCAGAATGCAGGGATCACTGGGGCCTCTTAGGGCCTGACCACACCCTCACAGAACTTACTAGAATTAAGCATCAGAAAAGAAAGCTGAAGAGAGAAAACTACTGGGATATGAGGCCCTTATGATGATACCTGGTTCTCCTGTCTTATTTCTGGACATAGGCTTTTTGTACTTTATTCTCCTGAAAGCAGACTGCTTTGATTTCCCTGAACAACCCATACTGTCTCACTGCCTTCCTTCTGTATATCTTACATATGCTGCTCTGCCTGGACTGTCCTTTCGACTCTTGTCCACTTAGCAAAACTATTACTGTCTTTCAAACCTTTCTCAGGCATAACTTCTTTTCTAATCATTCTTACAGTCCACATCAGGGCAGACTATTGAATCGCTTCTGCTGGGCTATGTAAATAATTCAATCATTGCATGTTTTATACTGAGATGCATTATGTAAAACATTACCAGCCTTATTACTTGAAGTTTGGTGGTTTGGTTTGTTTGCTTTTAAAGAAAGGCAGACTGCCACATGCAGCAACTCATTCAGATGTGTCTGGAGTCTTGGAAGCTTGACTACCCTACTAGGTTCTTTTACAAATGGATCTTGAGAGCTTGTTTGGAGGTTCTAGCAGGGGAGTGCAGCTACTTGTATACCCTTGACTGAAGACTGGCCTTCCTCTACTGGGGATGGCATCCTCTTTCACTGAGTGCACAGCTTCGACAGGGAAGCACATGGAGTGGTGAGGGAGGAAGGGGACTCCTGCCTAGCTAGACAGATCAGCCGAATCAACCCTGGCGATCAATAGAGTGACAGATGTCACAGTCAGATCGCCCTCATATCTATCTGGTTGACGTTTTTTGAGACAGTGTCTTGCTCTGTCAACGAGGCTGTAGTGCAGTGCTGTGATCATGGCTCACTGCAGCCTAGACCTCCCTGGCCCAAGTAATCCTCCCACCTCAATCTCCCAAGTATCTGGCATGTACCAACATGTACCAACAGAGGCATGTACCTGGCAGAGGCATGTACCAACACACAGCTAATATATATATATATAATTATATATAATATATAAAATTATATATAATATATAAAAATTATATATAATATATAAATTATATATAATACATAAAATTATATATATTATATAAATTACATATATTATATACAAAAATTATACATATATGGTTTTTTTGTAAAGACGGTTTCTCTTATTTGCCTAAATTGGTCTTGAATTCCTGGGTTAAATCGATTCTCCCACCTTGCCCTCAAAGTGCTGGGGGATTTTATTAATAGGTATGAACCACCGCTCTAGACTGATGATATGAGTCTTAAATTCCTTTTACTCTGTCAGTTTCTCCCTCTCCACTTTCTTTTCTTGCAGTTCAATTTTTGGAGAAGCGAAGTTATTTGTCTTGTAAAGTTTCACACTTTTGAACTTTGCTCATTGAATTGCTATGAAGTTAACACATTCCTCTGTTCCTTTGTATTTCCTGTAAACTGGAAGATTTAGAGCAGCAGTTCTCAAACATTTTTGCCTTGAGATCCCTTTAAAGCCTCAAAAACTTGAGGACACAAAGAGCTTCTGTTTACATGCATTATATCTAGTGATTTACCATATTAGAAATTAAAATAGAGAAATTAAAAAAAAACTGCATCAAAAATAAACCTATTTACATGCTTTTTTTTTTTTTTTTTGAGATGGAGTCTTACTCTGTCACCCAGGTTGCAGTGCAGTGGCATGATTTCGGCTCACTGCAGCCTCTGTCTCAGGTTTGAGGGATTCTCCTGCCTCAGCCTCCCAAGGAGCTGAGATTACAGGCATGCACCACCATGTGCAGCTAATTTTTGTATATTTAGTAGAGACAGGGTTTTGCAATATTTGCCTGGCTGGTCTCAAACTCCTGATCTCAGGTGTATCTGCCACCTGGGCCTCCAAAGGTGCTGGGATTACAGTCATCAGCCACCATGCCTGGCCCAGGTTATCATTTTTAAAACAATTTTTTTTCATTTCAAAAGCAAAAAAATTAGTGATGTTTTCTTTTACATTTTTGTATGACTTCAATTTCTGGCTTATTATAACTCAATTGAGTTCTTACCTGCTTCTGCATTCAATCTTTTGCAATGTTATTTTGGTTGAAGTATGTCAAGAAAATATGGCTTACACAAATATGAAATTGGAAGGGGGAGGAGGATTTTAATAGCTTTTCTGATAATTATGGATACTCCTGATATTACATTAAAACTTGACAAGTGACTGCTGAAATCTAAAACCGTATCAATAGACCTTTCATATTGTTCCCATAAGATCTGTTGGTCTGTCTTGTGCTTTGGATACATCTTAACCTGTGCATTAATCATTTAGAAAAACTGATTCCATGAGTTATACAGATCTTCCACATGTTGACACACTTCACTATACAATTAAAAAGGCATTCATCAATGTCATCACCAGTTTCATCAGAAAAGTTCTTAAGTAGCTGTCAAGTTCATAGTTGCACAGCCTTCTCAAAATTGTAATTTTTCTCTTGAATATGGTTGACAATAAGTACTGTCGGTTGTGTTCCTTGAAATGATAGCCTCACTTTGTTCATTTGAGAGAAAATGCCTGCTCAACACCCAAGTCTGAATGACCTCAATTTGTGTGTCATTCTTTCAAAAAGTAGGTATTTCAGCTTGCATCTTAAAACAATCTCAAAAGATTTTCTTGGGACGACCACTGTATTTTGGTTTGCAGCAGTGTTTTATGCATACTTCCCATTTTGTCATAAAATATTGAAAAAAGACGTATGTCCACAAGTTGAGATTTAGTAAATTAATAATTTTTGTTGCTTCATCAAGGACATTTTTAAGCAAATTAAAAAATATCCAGGCCAGGCACAGAGGCTCATGCCTGTAATCCCAGCACTTTGAGAGGCTGAGGTGGGCGGATCACTTGAGGTTAGGAGTTTGAGACCAGCATGGCCAGCATGGCGAAACCTCGTCTCTACGAAAAATAAATTAAAAAATTAGCGGGGGGTGCTAGTGGGCGCCTGTATTCCCAGCTACTTGGGAGGCTGAGGTTGGAGAATTGCCTGAACCCAGGAGGTGGAGGCTGCAGTGAGCAGAGATCTTACCACTACACTCCAGCCTGGATGACAGAGCGTGACTCTGTCTCAAACAAAAACATGTTTTTTTAAAAAAAAAAGTCCTACAAGTCTATGGTGGTGAATACTATGTCTAGTTGTACAGTTTGATTTATGCTTTGATTTATGCTAAGACACCAGCAGTTTTACCCACCATAGCTTTTGCACCATTAACACAAATGCCACTACAGTAAAAAAGGCAGAAAACTTAGTTTTACTAAGAAAATAGTTTCAGCTGGGTGCAGTGGCTTATTCCTGTAATCCCAGCACTTTGAGAGGCTGAGGTGGGCAGATCATGAGGTCAGGAGATCGAACCCATCCTGGCTAACACGGTGAAACCCCGTCTCTACTAAAAATATAAAAAAGTTAGTCTGGCATGGTGGCGGGCGCCAGCTGCTCGGGAGGCTGAGGCAGGAGAATGGCATGAACCTGGGAGGCAGAGCTTGCAGTGAGCCGAGATTGAGCCACTGCACTCCAGCCTGGGTGACAGAGCGAGACTCCCTCTCAAAAAAAAAAAAGTTTCGACTCATGGATACTTTGAAAGATACTGGGGACTTGGTTGGGTGCAGCAGCTCACGACTGTAATCCCAGCACTTTGGTAGGCCAACGCGGGCGGATCACCAGAGGTTGGGAGTTTGAGACCAGCCTGACCAACATGGCAAAACCCCGACTCTACTAAAAATACAAAAAAATTAGTTGGGCCTGGTGGCACATGCCTGTAATCCCAGCTACTCAGGAGGCTGAGGCAGGAGAATCGCTTGAATCTGGGAGGCGGAGGTTGCAGTGAGCCGAGATTGCAACATTGCACTCCAGCCCGGGCAACAAGAGGAAGAAAAAGAAAGATACTGGAGACCTCAGGGGTCCACAGACCATACTTTGAGAACCACTGATCGAGAGGCTTGATGAAACCAAGGCTTGAAACTAAGCTTTTTGAAAGCAGGGGCTGTTCCTGTTTAGGAGAAGTCCAAGGGTTCACTGATCTAAATTAACACTGAAGATATGTGTACTCTTTTCCTAGGAATTCAGGCTTAAACAGTCTTTCTAGGATAGGGGTATTAATAGGTTACTGTGACTGGAATAACGCCAAATATTTTATGATAGTTCAGTGAATAATCATCCTTTCTTTTTTACATTTAAAATAATCTAAGTTCCTAACCTTACACAGCTAAATAACTGAAAGATCAGTATAAAGGACATGTAAGACAACTTAGTTGAAGAGTTTTGTCATTTCTTGGGACCATTCTTTTCAGTCACTTCCAGCAGGGCCCTCAAAGCAATTTACAGAGCCATTTCTCACAATTGGGCAGACATACTCAGGTTTAGTGGGTCATTTTTGCCTCCTGCTGCTTCTTTCTCTCCTCTTCTATATTTCTTTCCTTCTTGCATTTTTTCTTTGCCCATCTGTTTCCTCGGTTAACATAAAATTTGAAAGGTTCGTCCCCTACTCCCTCACATCTTGTACAGGAAAGACCCCTTTACACAGTAGTCAAGAAGTATTATCTGCAGAGTGAGTGTCTGGAGGTAAAACATTATGGAACAGAACTGGGAAGCAATCAAAAACAGGAATGTGGGAATGTGTATAGAGCACAAAGGATTTACAATCAGGGGCTACAGATTTAAGGTTCAGCTCCTACCATGTCATTTCAGCTTTTCTAAGCTTCAGTAGACTTACTTACGAAATGAAAATGACTGCCAACTCAACCCCTATTCCAAACTTGAGTTGTGGAAAAAACTATGCACAAAAATTAATAAAGATTCTATTTTACAGCAACACCTTTAACAGAATACATTTCAATCAATAATAAAAGTGGAGTGCCTTCACTGGAGGGGGAAAGACAAACCCCTAACAGTCTCCAATGAAGACTCTGGCCAGTGCTGTTAATTCCTGGGTCTCTACTCTTGAATCAGTGCCGTATGAATTGCTCCCACTGGGGACTTCCTGACTAATGGAGAGTCTAATCCCTAGTTTTGTTCTTGCTATTATCACTCTCTTTTGCCTCAGATGTATGAAATAGTAGAGTCTTGGGAAATACATGGTTTTGCCTTGAAGATTGATTGTTAATGATGTACTACAGTAAGGATCTCATAAAAGTTTTTATACTTTTTACATGTTCATACCAGACTTAGCTAAAATACCTAAGGTCTTTTATTATATTCAGTTTCAGGTAAACCTGCAGTGGCAGTGTGGCATAGAAGGAGGAATGGACTGGGAATTGAGGAAACTGATTTCTAATGTTAGTTCTGTCATTAACTATTTATTCTTAGGCAGACTTCTGTGGTTTTCAGACTTGGATCAGTGTAATAAATGGGTTTGGACTAGATGATTGTTGAAGAGTCCTTCTAGATCAAAACTGTATGATTCTAAGTTCTACCTAGAAAATAAGTTTATAGGTTAGGTAATATAACATATGAAAATATATAATGAAAATTCCTATTAATTCTAGCTGGCAATCCTTTTATTCCTTCAAGTTGAAAGCACTTGTAAGTTTACATACAGGTAAAATAAATTATATAGAAACAGAAATTCCAAATTAAATAACAAAAGTACAAGGATAAAAAGCATTAGCTAAAATTTTTTAAATGGTAAATACTACCTTTATTTAAAAAAGTTATACGTGCTAGAAAAAAGCATAAATGATACATGTAAACAATTGTTTACTCAATACTTTTTTTTTCCTTGAAAAAGGTGCAAATGATCTTTAAATGTAAACACAAAGTTGCCAAACATCTTTGTAATTGGGGAAAGGGAGAAGGAGGTTATTCCTTTTAAATGCAGTTAGTCTTATTCAAAGATTTTTCTTGCAAAATATATTGAAAAAAATTTGTCTATGAATACAATGAGGAAAAAAAACTTTAACCACTGAAATTATGTTTTTTCCTAAAAATTTTTAACTTTTTACCAGAAAGTGCAATTTGAGAGAAGTAGTAACAATGGTCTTATAGAATGAAGATAATGATACATTGTTTGTATAAAAGAACCAAGATATTAATAAAATGCCTCAATTGATTTTATACTCTTTAATGTGTGCTATTACATGAACTGAATAATTCATTCCCTTGGAGGCTGTTATTAAAGGTAAGCCTCAGCTTAACTAGGCCTGAGCATCAAGAATAAATTGCATAACAGAATTCACTGCTGGGAGAAGATATTTCTCCCTGCTGGTCCTTGGTAGCAATAAGGAAACAGGAAGGATAGTTGCTTTAGTTGGTAACATTTTTGAGCAAAAACTGTTGCAGAAGCTGCATGTGATTCTCTTGGATTCTCAAGACAGCATATGAGACTTATATATTGTTTTTATAAGAGGCACTGAGCAGAGCTCTAGATCTAGCAGAAACTCTATGAGAATATTATGAAAAAAGGACTAAATAAACAAATTCATACAGAAACAAGACATAAAATTACACTGATGAAAACTGTAGTGTCTGAGTCCTGGTTTTTACTGATTTAGTATCCCTTCTGAATTGTACTATTTAAAATGAGATGTTGCCTTTTCTTGTTTTTTTTTTTTTTTCTTTAGATTTTCAAGTGTTCTGGTGGTTAGTGCAAGAATAATGGCTAGCTAATACATTTTGCATACCTACCGTAATTCCTGGTAATCCTTGTTAGTGGAATCACGTGGATGGAGTGTCTAGCAATAACAGCCAAATCATATATAGCCCTTATGCCCTTATTAAATAGTATTTTCAAACCTAAATCAATACCTTATAAACAAAGTAAGTTTTGCTGCTTGGAATTTTTTTCTTCTTTTCTTTTTTTGTGGGAGGAAGGATAAGTTCAAAACGAAAACAACAAAAAACCATGATAAATTAAAACCAAAAATAAATATTCTTCTGCACAGAGTTGACAATTGTTGTGCATCTTGCAGGTGAAGTACTTTCATTTGTATTTCCATATGTTGAGGCACCGGCAAATAATAAAATTTGTTCTAATGTTTTCTCAAGCTGTACAAAGCTCCAAGGTCAAAGCTCCCCAGAATACAGAGGAATATGTACAAGACTCTGTCTTCTCTATGTTCACCAAATATGGGATTCACAATGTGTCATTTTAATAACTCCTACACCACCCCCTAGCCGACGGTAATTCATCCCGCCATATAACCTGCAAAGAGAGAAACATAATTATATTTTCTAACTGGAAAAAAAAGCACCATTTCTTCCACAACTAAGATGTTATTAACACATTTCTATGTTTTATATTATAACTAATATTTTCAGCTTCACACTAATATTGTCTTCATTCTAAAAATTAGAAGCTGCAGTTGAGCACTGTTGAGTAGCAGGACTGTTTCAGAGATTGACATGCTCTCACTCATAGGAGGCTGTGTGAAGAATGAGAGAGCATCATATTCACTTTTTGCATCAGAACTTTACAACTTTATACCTCACTGACTTCTAACAATTACACAGAATTATATATTCTACAGTTTTGTAATTTTGCCCCAGCTATATTATTGTCCCACCTATGTTTTCCCTGTGCCTAAAATTCTTCAAATATTTATTTTTATCCCTTTGTCTTATATATACTCTGTAAGCCTCCTCAAGTCTTTTATAGAACAAAACTGGATTTGAGTAAAGTCGCACCTAGTTTGTGACAAGATCATCTTCAAAATTAAGGACCTTCCACGGAGAAGAATACTAGACCCTTATCAGCTAGAGGTAGAGTTGGTTTTTAAGTCTGGGATATGTAACTGCAAATATTTAGTTATTAATCTTTCAACAGATGATCCTCAAGAATTTCATGACTATTACTTTGTCATCTATTACTAATTCTATTTAGTGACAGTTACTAAGAAACAAGTCCTCAGATAAGATTATAGTGATTAAGTGACAGTAAATTTGGCTGTCTTCAGAAATTATGCTTACTCAAAATTCCTAGTAAAAATACAAAAGCTGTATATGGAAGAAAATATCCTGCAAGTGAGAGGCCCAAAGCTGCCATTACCTATCCTTTACCATTATTAGGTTTTGCTAAAATGTTACCTTTCCAATGAGGCCTTCCCTGACCACCTTTAAAAACAGATTCCCCTCCCTGTACTCCCTAGCCTCCTCCCCTGCTTTGATATTTGCCATAGCACTTCCATCTACTGGTATGGTACTATTTGTCTCCCTCAATACAATTGGTTAGCTCCAGCAGGGCAAGAAATTTTTTTTTTAGACGGAGTCTTGCTCTGCCACTCAGACTAGAGTACAGTGGTGTGATCTCAGCTCACTGCAACCTCCACCTCCTGGGTTCAAGAGATTCTTGTGCCTCAGCCTCCTTAGTAGCTGGGATTACAGGCAAGCGCTCAGCAGGAATTTTTTGTTGTTGTTGTTTAGTTTTGTATCCCCAGGGCTCAGAGCACTTAGTAAATCCTTTTTTTTTTTTTTTTTGAGATGGAGTCTCGCTCTGTCACCCAGGCTGCAGTGCAATGGCCCAATCTCCGCTCACTGCAACCTCTGCCCCCCAGGTTCAAGCGATTCTCCTGCCTCAGCCTCCCAAGTAGCTGGGATTACAGGTGCCCACCACCCATGCCTGGCTAATTTTTGTATTTTTAGTAGAGACAAGGTTTCACCATGTTGGTCAGGCTGGTCTCGAACTCCTGACCTCAGGTGATCTGCCCACCTTGGTCTCCCAAAGTGCTGAGATTACAGGCATGAGCCACTGTGCCTGGCCATTAGTAAATCTTTACTTAATGAACAGGACTGTAAAAATGTGATGTAGGAGCAAAAAGTACTATGCTGTTATTAGCCTGACTTTAGTTTGTGACCACTGAGTCATATGGAGCTGTGAGACATATGGAGGATCCAAAGCATGTCACTTAAATCTCTGTGAAGGTTGTGGCTTTCCTAGAGATAGACTATAGTTGAATCTAATAGGGTGATGAAAAAACCCAGGTGGATAGTTGCAGGCTTAAAATTAGGAAATGTATTAGAACACAGTAAAGAATGGACTATAAGACTGCCTCTTTTAGAACAGTAACAGTAAAACAGAGCTCAGCTTATCCTTCATGGTCATAAGAAAAATTTCCCAGAATGTCTGCTCCTCAGCTCACATGTCCAGCCTGATATTTCTGGTTGATGTGCAACCTTAACCACTGAGATGGTAACCCTAAACTTGCTTAGGCAAGTAAGCCCATTTTATTGAGAAGGAAACCCCAAATTGCTTAGAAGGCAAAACTGTTTTCTTAGAAGACTAGTATTTAGAATTAAGTACAGATATGCCATACATCAAACCCATAGTACTGTTATTTTTAAAGTTTGAGAATTAACTATATGTTTGGCATTTTAAGTTCTTATAGTGTTTAAGAGAATTTGGCTTTTTAGAGCATCTATAAGATTACTCTTGTGATTCCAGTATAAAATATGATTGAGTAAAGATTTAGACTTAATTATTTTAAGTTTAAAGGTTTAAGATAATTTTGCTAAGTTTGTAAAGGTTTTGAATATTTAAAATAAATGCAAAAGTCACCTAATTTATGTGAAATTGTAAAACTACTTAACTACTTAGGAAAGCTTTATTAGACAATTGAGGATTTAAAAGCAAAGTAAAATTAAACCTAGAAATGAAGTTTAAGTTAAGCTCTCTAAAATAAGATGTAGCCTCCTCCCTAAAAGTTAAAATGGGTTTAAAAATGAAATATTCTTTTTTTAAACATTAATTTTTCAAAAGTAATTGCAATTTGTTTTTCCTAAGCATAGGTTTCCCACAAGAACACCAAAAAATGGCATGGACAGATTTGGAGCCAGACCTAGGTTCTAATTCTAACTCTGTCACTAAATCACTTAGGTAAGTCATTTTATTTCTCAGTGCTTTTGTTTCCTCAGCTGAACATGATCGGACCAGGAAGGAGATTTTTTCCCCTATTTTACTCATCTCTAATTATAAAACTGGACAGTTACTGAAAAGGTGAATTTTGTAATATATCAGCCACTTTAGAGCAATCAAGTCAAAATGAGCCATAAATATGTGTAACTTCAGCCCTCTTCAAAGTACTCCAATGTACTGACCATCCCAGTTCTGATGGTCATGGGCTGTCTCAAGCCCATGATTTCCAAGTCAGTAGTAAGGTGATTTGCCACACAGCTTAAAAGTTACCTCCATGTATTGGCATCAGGATCAAAAACTTCTATGGTCTTCAAGTATGTTGTGCCATCAAAACCTCCTACTGCCATGAGCTGTCCATTGACCACTGCCAGGCCAACCTACAAAACCAAAATATAGTAAGCTGCTGAAGAAACTAGACAATCATTAAGGAAATTCTAGACTGGTTTCTAGATAAATCTGTTTACAAAAGATAATTCTTTATGGCCTTATATTCTGGTTTACTGAAACACAGGGGGAAGATGTAACAACAAAAGTCTATCAAATTATGGGAACTATAAAATTATATATTCAATTAGAATATTCACACAGAATCGAAAACATGTGTTTCTTAAATTTAAAAAAAACTGCTCACTAGGAGTGAGCAAACAACCTTCAAACTGCTCTCACTTCTTTTGGTATTTGCCTGCTCTAATCTTTCTAAATTGCTACTAAAATTCTCTTTAAAAATACAAATCTAGGCCAAGCATGGTACCTCATGCCTGTAATCCCAGCACTTTTGGAAGGCCCAGGTGGGAGCATCACTTGAAGCCTAGAGTTCAAGACCAGCTTGGGCAACACAGTGAGACCTCTATCTCTACAAAACTAAAGTAAAACAGAAAAATAGAAATCTAATCATATTGTCTTTCCTCTTTTAAAAACTTTCTTACTTTGGGAGGCTGAGGTGGGTGGATCGCTTGAGCCCAGGAGTTCGAGACCAGCCTGGGCAACATAGTGAGACTGTCTTTACAAAAAATACAAAAATTAGTTGGGTGTAGTGGGGGCACACCTGTAGTCCCAGCTACCTGGAGGCTGAGGATGGCTTGAGCCTGAAAGGTCGAAGTTGCAGTGAGCTGAGATTGTTCCACTGCACTCCAGTCTGGGCAGCCGAGTGGGACCCTCTCAAAAAAATCTCCTAAAACCAAAACAACTTTCTAAGCCTCCTGACTACTTAAGGATAAGTTTAAAGTCCTTATTATGTTACTCAGGCCCTCCAGAAATCTATCTTAGCCCACTATTTGAGCCTCACCTCCTATAGTTTCCCTTTACTCCTACTAATGAATCCTATGCTGCAGTAAAACTGGATTAACTGCTAGTCCCTGAAGATAATATACATTTTTCATACCTCCACACTTTTGCACATGTTCTCTGGCTGGTGTTTTCTCCCCGCCCCCCCGACCTCTTTCTCCCTCTCTCTCTTTCCCTCTCTGTCTTACTCACAGGGTCTCACTCTGTCACTCAAGCTGCAGTGCAGTGGCAGGATCACAGATCACCATAGTGAAACCGTCTTTACTAAAAATACAAAGAAATAGCCGGGCATGGTGGCACGCACCTGTAGTCCTGTAGTCCTAGCTACTCAGGAGGCTGAGGCAGGAGAATCACTTGAGCCTGGGAGGTGGAGGTTGCAGTGAGCCAAGATCGCACCACTGCACTACAGCCTGGGTGACAGGCTCAAAAAAGAAAACAAAAAAACAGTTCACGATAGCGTCCACCTCCTAGGCTTAAGTGATCCTCCCACCTCAGCTTCTTAAGTTGCTGGGACTACAGGGATGCACCACTACATCTGGCTAATTTTTTTTTTTTTTTTTTTTTGAGGAGGAGGAGTCTCGCTCTGTCGCCCAGGCTGGAGTGCAGTGGCGTGATCTCGGCTCACTGCAAGCTTCGCCTCCCGGGTTCCCGCCATTCTCCCGCCTCAGCCTCCGAGTAGCTGGGACTACAGGCGCCCGCCACCTCGCCCGGCTAGTTTTTTTGTATTTTTAGTAGAGACGGGGTTTCACCGTGTTAGCCAGGAGGGTCTCGATCTCCTGACCTCGTGATCCACCCGCCTCGGCCTCCCAAAGTGCTGGGATTACAGGCTTGAGCCACTGCGCCCGGCCTATCTGGCTAATTTTTAAATTTTTTGTATAGATGGGGTCTCACATGTTGCCCAGACCGGTCTCAAATTCCTGGGCTCAAGTAATCCTGTCTCTGCCTTTCAAAGTGCTGGGATTACAGGCATGAGCCACCGCACCTGGCCCTGGCTACTGTTTTCTGTCTTTTAGAAAAGCTTATTCTTCCTTCATGAGCTAGCTTACATGTGACGGTCTTTGGTAGTGTCTTCACTGACCCAACTCATTCTTACTTCCCCAAAGCAGTAAGCACATTCTCCTATGTTCTTCCATAAAATACGTTAACACCACTGTAGGGTTTATTTATTATAGTTAGCTGTAAACATTTCAATTTCCTTCACTAAATTGGGAGCTACTAAAGGAGAGGAATCATGTCATACTCATTTTTGCTTTCCCAACACATAGCAAACACTTAACAGGAATGTGACTAAGATGCTGTTAGTTGTCAGTAATAAAAAGCCATAGATACGTGAAGGCTTTGACTTGCTGACACCTTCCAGTGGTGTTCCTTGATTTATGCCAACCAGAATTCACTCTCTTTTATCCTCAGATTGTGGAGTGCTTAGCTACTGCTTGCTTCTCCTTCATGTTATGGATGCCTCGATAAACTCCTGACATGATCAGTGGTTAATGGGTTACATTTCGCTCTGAGCAAACATCCCAAGATGGATGAATTCTATACTTCACCCAGAAGTCTCTTATAGTCACAGGCCATCCATGGTCTAGAACATGTCATAGGGGAATCTGATCTGGTCTATACTATACATAGGATAGACTCAAACTAGTTTGTGGAGACTGGGGGTGGGGCCAGATGTATTTTTGCCTAAACATTTGTATTAGTATGCCAACTACTTAGACTATTAGCTAGAAACATTAGGTTGCAATACATAGATCTAATATTAATTTAGATAAGGTAGTAGATAATTTGGGGAGATTGTTTTAGAAAAGCAATGGATACAGGATAAATCATAAAAGCCAGGCACAGTGGCTTATGCCTGTAATCCCAGCACTTTGGGAGGCTGAGGGGGCTGGATCACCTGAGGTCAGGAGTTCGAGACCAGCCTGGCTAACATGGTGAAACCCCATCTCTACTAAAAATACAAAAGTTAGCTGGACATGGTGGCATGTGCCTGTAGTCCCAGCTACTTGGGAGGCTGAGGCAGGAGAACTGCTTGAACCTGGGAGGTGGAAGCTGCAGTGAGCTGAGATTGTGCCACTGCACTCCAGCCTGGGCGACAGAGTGAGACTCCTTCTCAAAAAAAAAAAAAAGAGAAATCCTAAAAAATTATTCTCTAATTAAAGATATGACTGGACATAAAATTTTTAAACTACATGAGATAAAAATAATCAAAAGAAATTCATTATTTTCTAGTGTCAAATTAGCAGGGCTTGATTTACCTAAAAGCATCCTGAATGACCAGTGGGTCAATGAAGAAATGAAGAAATTAAAAATTTCTTGAAACAAATGAAAATGGAAAAACAACATACCAAAACCTATAAAGTGGTTTTAGAAATAAAGTGAAAGTAAAAGGAAAGTTTATAGCAATAAGAGCCTACGTCAAAAAAGTACAAAAACTTCAAATAACCTAACAATGCATCTTAAAGAACTAGAAAAGAACCAAATCCAAAATGAGTAGAAGAAACAATAAAGATCAGAGCAGAAATTAATGAAATTCAAGTGAAAAAACACAAAAGATCAATGAAATGAAAAGTTGACTTTTGAAAGGATAAACAAAATCAACAAACCTTTAGGCAGACTAAGAAAAAAGAGAGAAGGCCCAAATAAATAAAATCAGAGAATAAAAAGGAGACATTACAACTGATACCACAGAAATTCAAAGGATAATTAGAGGCTATTATGAACAAATATATGCCAATAAATTGGAAAATCTAGAAGAAACAGATAAATTCCTAGACACATACAACCTACCAAGATTGACCCATGAAGAAATCCAAAACTGGAACAGACCAATAATAAGTAATGAGGCTGAGTGTGGTGGCTCATGCCTGTAATCTCAGCACTTTGGGAGGCTGAGGTGAATAGATCGCTTGAGCCAAGGAGTTTGAGACCAGCCTGGGCAACATGGCGAAACCCCAACTCTACCAAAAAACAAAAAAACAAAAAACAAAAATTAGCTGGGCATGGTGGTGTGCACCTGTAGTCCCAGCTAATGGGGAGACTAAGGTGGAAGGATGGTTTGAGCCTGGGAGGCGGAGGATGCAGTGAGCCAACACTGTATCACTGCACTCCAACCTTGGTGACAGACCCAGACCCTATCTCAAAACAAAACAAAAAAGTAATGAGATCAAAGCTGTAATAAAATATCTCCCAGCAGAATTGAACAATGATATCACTTAGACACAGGGTGGGGGACATCACATACCAAGGTCTGTAGGGGAGTGGGGGGCTGGGGGAGTGATAGCATTAAGAAAAATACCTAATGTAAATGACGAGTTGATGGGTGCAGCAAACCAACATGGCACATGTAGACCTATGTATCAAACCTGCACATTGTGCACATGTACCCTAGAACTTAAAGTATAATGAAAGAAAAGAAAAGAAAAAAAAAAAATCTCCCAACAAAGAAAAGCCCAGGACCCAATGGCCTCACTGCTGAATCTTATCAAATATTTAAAGAAGAACTAATACCAATCCTATCAAACTACTCCAAACATAGAGGAAGAGGGAACACTTCCAAACTCACTTTAGGAGGCCAGTATTATCCTGATACCCAAACCAGACAAAGACACATCAAAAAAAGAAAACTACAGTCCAATATCCTCCATGAACAATGATGCAAAAATCTTCAACAAAATCCCAGCAAACTGAATTCAGTGACACATTAGAAAGATCATTCATCATGACCAGGTAGAAATTATCCCAGGGATGCAAGAATGGTTCAACATATGCAAATCAATCAGTGTGGTACATCATATCAACAGAATGAAGGACAAAAACCAAATAATCATTTCAATTGATGCTGAAAAAGCATTTGATAAAAGTAAGCATCCCTTCATGATAAAAACCTTTAAAAAACTGGGTATAGAGGGAACATACCTCAACACAATAAAAACCATATATGACAGACCCACAGTAGCGTAATTTACAATGGAGAAAAATGGAAAGCCTTTCCTCTAAGATCTGGAACAAGACAGGCATGCGCACTTTCACCACTGTTATTCAGTATAGTACTGGAAGTCCTAGCTAGAGCAACAGGACAAAAGAAAGAAATAAAGGGCATTCAAATTGGAAAGGAAGAAGTCAAGTTATTCTTCTTTGCAGACAATATGTTCTTATATTTGGAAAAACCTAAAGACTCCACCAAAAAACTATTAAAACTGATAAATTCAGCAAAGCTGCAGGATACAAAATCAAGATACAAAAATCAGTAGCATTTCTATATGCCAACAGCAAACAATCTGAAAAAGAAATCAAGAAAGTAATCCTATTTACAATAACTATAAATAAAATAAAATACACCTAGGAATAAACTGAACCAAAGAAGTGAAAAATATGATGAAAACTAGAAAACACTGATGCAAGAAATTGAAGAGGACACACAAAAATGAAAAGACATTCCATGTTCATGGATTGGAAGAATCAATATTGTTAAACTGTCCATACTATCCAAAACAATCTACAGATTCAATGCAATCCCTACCAAAATACCAATGAGTCTTCACAGAAATAGAAAAAAAAATCCTAAAATGTATATGCAACCACAAAGACCCAGAATAGCCAAAGCTATCTTGAGCAACAAGACCAAAACTGGAGGAATCACATTATCTGACTTCAAATTATACTAAAGAGCTACAGTAACCAAAACAGTATGAGACTAGCATAAAAACAGACACACAGACCAATGGAAAAGAATGGAGAACCCAGAAATAAACCTATACATTTACAGCAAACTGTTTTTTTGACAAAGGTGCCAGGAACGTACATTGGGGAAAGGACAATCTCTTCAATTAATGGTGCTGGGAAAACTGGGTATCTATATGCAGAATCAAACTAGACTCCATTTTTTGCCATACACAAAAATCAAATAAAAATGAAGTAAAGCCTTAAATCTAAGGCCTCAGACAATGACACTGCTAAAAGAAAACACTGGGGAAACTTTCCAGGACATTGGTCTGGGCAAAGATTTTTTTCAGTAATACTCCACAAGCACAGGCAACCAAAGAAAAAATAGACAAATGGGATCACATTAAGTCAAAAAGCTTCTGCACAGCAAAGGAAACAACCAACAAAATGAAGAGACAACCCACTGAATGGGAGAAAACTACCCCTCTGACAAGGGATTAATAACTAGAATATATAAGGGCTCAAACAACTCAATAGAAAAAAATCAAATAATCCAATTAAAAAGTGGGCAAAAGATCTGAATAGACCTTTCTCCAAAGAAGGCATAAAAATAGCAGACAGGTATATGAAAAGGTGCTCAACATCTGATCACTAGAGAAATGGAAATGAAAATTACAATGAGATGTCATCTCACCCCAGTTAAAATGGTTTTTATCCAAAAGTCAGGCCATAATGATTGCTGATAAAGATGCAGAGAAAAGGGAACCCTCCTACACTGCTGGTGGAAATGTAAATTAGTACAACAGTTTGGAGGTTCCTCAAAAAACTAAGAATAGAAATATCATATGATCCAGCAATCTAATTGCTAGGTATATACCCCAAAGAAAGGAAATCAGTATATTGAAGAGATATCTGCACTCCCATGTTTATTGCAGCACTATTAATAGCCAAGATTTGGAAGCAACCTAAGTGTCCATAACTCCACTTACTCCACTACGGCGTGATGTCATGGCCACCACTGGAGACCACTGGTTGGTTCTGGGGTTGTATCTCTCAGCACTGCTCAGCTCTGTAGTGTCATCTCTACCTCCTACAGCATAGATCATGTCCTGATACACTGCACAGCCTAGGTGTTTCCTCCGGGTCCCCATAGGGGCTATAGTGTGCCATCTGTTTTCCTGAGGATTGTAACGTTCCACTGTAGGGAAAAGAAAAACCAGTAAGTGAGCATTCAACTATTTCCTCTCACCTCCAGTTTTCTTTATAGCCACTGATACTTTGTGATAACATATTTTCAACACATGATCTGATTTTTGCTTCTGAGAAGGATTTGTATACCTTTGGACAATACCACATATACTCTCATCAGGGGCTGGTTTCTTCTAGGTATGGTACAGTGGAAAGGGCATGTGTTGGGATCCAGATACTCTGGTTCTAGTTTTATCTAAATGACTAATTAGCTACATGACTCTCAGCCTCACTCTCCTTATCATTCAATGGGGAGCCTGACTACATGATCAATAAGCACCATTCAGTACTAATAATTTATCATCATAATCAGACAACTTCTGTACTCCTGTATTCCTTCCCTATAGCATAGTGCATTTTAAGCTTCTGAAGAGAAGACATGTGATAATGAATCTGGTGTGACTGTCATATTGACAATATCCTTAGGCAAAAATACCCATAATATCTAAATAGAAAGGAATAACAAACCAGGCCAGGTGCAGTGGCTCACGCTTATAATTCCAGCACTTTAGGAGGCTGAGGTGGGTGGATCACTTGAGCTCAGGAGTTTGAGACCAGCCTGGGCAACACGGCGAAACTCCATCTCTACTAAAAACACAAAAATCAGCCAGGCCTGGTGGCACACACCTATAATCCCAGCTACTCAGGAGGCTGAAGTGGGAGGACTGCTTGAGCCCTGGAGGTTGCAGTGAGCCAAGATCATGCCACTGGATTCCAGCCTGGGTGACAGAGCGAGACCCTATCATAAAAATAAAAACAAAAACAAAAACAAAAACAAAACCCAAACAAATGAATTTGTAGTTCTAAGCTTTTATTTATTCTTAGATTATAATATAGAGTACGTTGTGGGTTTTTTTGAGGAGAAGTTGTGATGGAGGAAAAGGAACTACTTATATAAGAAAGTAGTTTTTAAAATTCATTATACATTTCCAGCAGCTTGTAAAGCAGGGGAAGAAACAAATATTTGGGGAATGTACTCAGAATATTGACTACAGTAGGAGCTGAGGAAGAGCTGAGAGCTGCACTCTGCTGGAGGGATAATCAAGCATTTTCCTAATAAATTGTAGGATAACCTGGAGTTTCTACACTTTTTGTAGGAGGACTCTCCAGGAAAACGTTCTGCTTTTGGGTAACATGATTGCCTTTGGGAGGGACTAACCTGTGTTGAGTGGAGATGTCCCGTCAGAGCCACCTACAGCATATAAGAACCCTCCTAACACAGCCACAGCCACACCTAGTCTTCTGGTACTCATAGAAGCTACCCGAGTCCACTTGTTCTCCTTCGGATCATACCTGTAGTGAGGGAAACCAGACTGTATGCTTGTTCTTATTAAGTGAAGCCTTTTTCATAAGCTCTGAAATCACACTAAAGATATACTGAGTACACAGACTTGCTATAGTCAAATGTGCAATGAAAATCTAACATTTTACTTAGTCATTAGAAAAACATCTTAGAATTTATATCTGTGCCAGCTATTAAGCTATTTTTATTAAGCTATTTTCTACACTCAGACTTGGAAAATGTCCCAAGGAAAGAAGAAAACAACCTATGACCTCAGCTCACATAACACAGGCTCTTTTTTTTTTTTTTTTTTTTTTTGAGACGGAGTCTTGCTCTGTCGCCCAGGCTGGAGTGCAGTGGCACAATCTCAGTTCACTGCAAACTCCACCTCCCGGGTTCACGCCATTCTCCTGCCTCAGCCTCCTGAGCAGTGGGGACTACAGGTGCCTGCCACCTCGCCTGGCTAATTTTTTGTATTTTTAGTAGAGACGGGGTTTCACCGTGTTAGCTAGAATGCTCTCGATCTCCTGACCTCGTGATCCGCCCGCCTGGGCCTCCCAAAGTGTTGGGGTTACAGGCATGAGCCACCGCGCCCGGCCGGCAATACAGGCTCTTTCTTCAATGGAATTTTAGTTCATCTGGTCATTACTTTGAAATGCCTCTGATGTATTTTAAAATGATTTTTGTAATTTGTCTTTTTTTCCTAGTTGTTGTAGTGGGGGTGATGGCTGTTACTCTCTACTATATCCTATTTGGAAGTAGAAGTCTTTTGCATAGTTCTTTGAAACAATCTTTTTATTATAAAATAAAACTCAAATACAGAGAGCCACACAAAATAAATGTATAGTTTAAGAGTTATTATCAGGAAAGCCCCCTTGTAAACACCACCCAAGCCAAGAAAAAGAACTTTGCATGCCACTCTGGAAGCCCTGCAATGTGTCCTTTTCCAGTCTATCTTCTCCTCTCCACAAATCACCATTATCCTGACTTTTAACAGTTATCACTTCCTTGTGTTTATCGTTTTATCACTCAAGTGTCATCCCTAGACACTTCAGTCTTACTTAACATTACATTTAGAAAAATTTTCATTAATATTTATTTAAAAATAGGGGTCTTGCTGTGTTGACCAGGCTAGTCTCAAACTCCTGGCCTCAAGCAATCCTCTCACCTCAGCCCCCCAAAGCACTGGGATTACAGGTGAGTCACTGTGCCTGGCTGAGACTTAAATAAATAAATAAATAAAAATAAAATTTAAAAAGGCTGAGTGTGGTGGTTCATACCTGTAATCCCAGCACTTTGGAAGGCTAAGGCTGGAGGACTGCTTGAGGCCACAAGTTTGAGTTCAAGACCTGCCTGGTCAACACAGAGAGACCTTATCTCTATTAAAAAATTGGAAAAAAAAATTAGCCAGTCATGGTGGTGTTCACTTGCAGTCCCAGTTGCTTGGGAGGCTGAGGCAGGGATTGCTTGAGACAGTTGTGAGCTATTATTGCACCACTGCACTCCAGCCTGGGTGACAGAGTGAGACACTGTCTCTAAAAAAATTAAAGAGTCTCTTATTATCTACAGGTTTTCCCTCCATTCCTTTTCCTCCCTGCAATTCATCTTAGAACCTAGAGTGTATGACAATTTTCCCCATAATATGGATTTGGTTGACTGTACATTCATAGTGCAGTTCAATCTGTTGCTCTGTCCTTTTTATGTTGGGCAAACTGGTAGTTGGATCTAGAACTTTGATCAGACTATGTTTGGTTCCTTTAACAAGACTACAGAAGGTGGTATGTTAGCAGCTGTTTATCAATGTCTAGATACACTAATTTACTGAGTGTTTCAAAATGATAATATTCTATCACTTATTTTATTTTATTGGGATAATTTTATAAAGAAACAATCCTTTTATCTACTATTTGGTTACTCAATTGATATAATAATACAGTTCATATAAGAAAGGCAGGATATATGCTCTCTTCTTTCACTTTATTTACATGTTTTGAGATAATAAATTTGTTCCCTATGATCTTCCAAAGGCAATAATTAGCCTTAAAAAATTTAACATTAAGAACTCATAGATTTAAGTGTATTTATTGGATTTCAATCTATTGCAATTATCCCTTTTAAAGCTGAAATTATCTTATCTTTGGTCAGTGGGAACATCTTCAAGTTGGCTGAGTCTTTTTGACTCTTAGCAGTCTCTGACAGCTTGCTTGCTATTTGGTATGACAAGAGGGTACAGACTCATCTGCACATTTCCTGTTCTAAACCTAGAATCAGACATTTTTCCAAAGCTCTGGTTTAAGTGGGAAATAAAATTTCAAGATACAATCTGGAAGCAGAGATGTTCACTGACACTTTATTTCTAGGCTTTCTCAGTTGACAAGCTAGAATATATAGAAATTTTTTCAAAAGAAGAATTTAGTTCAAATTCATACTCAGGACTACAAGATACTTTATTTAACTTCTATTTTACAACCTTTTCTTCTTCTACCTCCACACTCTGGTTTTCAAGGACAAAGGAGAGAACAGAATTAGAATAATCCACACTCATTTCCTTTATTCTACATTTATACACGTAGCAGAATAGCAATATTATCACTAATATCCCTTAGAACAATTAAAATTCCTTTTTGCATACCTCTTCTTTGTACTACATTTACAAGGATTGAGTACATAGCTAGAGCATACTACACTCTCTCCCTTTTATGTTTTTATTTTTTATTTTTTTTTGAGATGGAGTCTGGCTCTGTCGCCCAGGCTGGAGTGCAGTGGCCGGATCTCAGCTCACTGCAAGCTCTGCCTTCCAGGTTCACACCATTCTCCTGCCTCAGCCTCCCGAGTAGCTGGGACTACAGGCGCCACCACCTCGCCCGGCTAGTTTTTTGTATTTTTTAGTAGAGACGGGGTTTCACCATGTTAGCCAGGATGGTCTCGATCTCCTGACCTTGTGATCCACCTGTCTCAGCCTCCCAAAGTGCTGGGATTACAGGTGTGAACCATGTGGTCCAGCCCTTCTGTCAATGTCTTTCTAGTAATTCTGTCTGAAGTTTGTTCTCCTACAGGGCTCAAGAGAACAAGATTCCCTAATCTCTTACATGTTGATAACAGCTGTCTGTGTCCTTTGTACTTCAAAGTTGGCTTCTCAAGGTATAAAATGCTTGGCTCACATTTTTCTTGAATGTCTAAAACATGCCATTCTATTTTCTTCTGGCATGAAGTACTACTTTTAAAAAGCCAGATGATAATCTAAGTTTCTTTTCCTTATAAGTAACATGTACTTTTTTGTAGATACCTAAGTAATTTTTTCTTTAAGGTACAGTCATGTTATTGCATATGTCTTGGTGTTCTGGGTCAATATTTGAAGGATATAATGTATTCTTTCAAAAAAGTTTCAATTTTTTTTAATTACAGGAAAGTAATTTTGAATTACAGTTCTTAATATTCGTTCTGTTTCGTTGCTTTGGTTTTCTTCTTTAAGGACTGCTATGACCTGTATAATAGATTTTTACCTATTTTCAATATTTGTTGCTATCTCTCAAATGCTCTCTTGATTTTTTTCTATTTATTTATTTATTTTTTTGAGAGAGAGTTCTGCTCTTGATGACCAGGGTGGAGCTCAATGGCGCGATCTCGGCTCACTGCAACCTCCACCTCCTGGGTTCAAGCCTCCCAAGCAGCTGGGATTACAGGTGCCTGCCACCACATCTGGCTAATTCTGTATTATTCATAGAGACGGGGTTTCACCATGTTAGTCAGGCTGGTCTTGAACTCCTGACCTCAGGTGCTCCACCCCCCCCTTCAGCCTCCCAAAGTGCTGGAATTACAGGCATGAGCCACTGTGCCCGCCCTTGATTTCTTTTTGACCTTAAAATATTTGCTCTTTTCGGCCGGGCGCGGTGGCTCAAGCCTGTAATCCCAGCACTTTGGGAGGCCGAGACGGGCGGATCACGAGGTCAGGAGATTGAGACCATCCTGGCTAACACGGTGAAACCCCGTCTCTACTAAAAAATACAAAAAACTAGCCGGGCGAGGTGGCGGGCGCCTGTAGTCCCAGCTACTCGGGAGGTTGAGGCAGGAGAATGGCGTAAACCCAGAAGGTGGAGCTTGCAGTGAGCTGAGATCTGGCCACTGCACTCCAGCCCGGGCGACAGAGCGAGACTCCGTCTCAAACAAACAAAAAAAAATTTGCTCTTTTCGACTTCTATTTGTCTTACGGCATTATCTGTTTTGCTTATTCTCCTTTAATCTTCATTCTGAAATGATTTTTCCTTTCATTTCTAATACTTTTCTGAGTTCTGTCACTTCACTTCTGAATTTTTCTACTTCTGATTTATGTAGTTTCATATCTTGTATCATTTCCTTAATGTCTTTTATCACATTTTGAAACAGTTAAGGTTTTGATGTGTAGGTGTGTCTTTCTAGTGTGCTTTTATTGTCTGTAGAGATGTTATTCTGCTGCTTATTCTCTCTTCTTATATTAACTTTGTATGGAATCTAATCTCAATACTTTGCTATTTCATTTTTACATGAAGTGAGTTTTCCTGAACTTTTAGAAATGGGGTGAGTGGTTTGGTTTGTAATAGTTTTTCTAACTTTGTGGAGCTCCTTCTTTTTTTAAAGTAGTAGTAAAAAATATAGTGCCTTGCCTTCAGAGATTATTACTTAAATTTTTTTATTTTTAATTTTTGTGTATATATTTATGGGGTATATGAGACGTTTTGATACATGTATGCAATGTGAAATAATCACATCATAAAGAATGGGGTATCCTTAAATTTTTTTTTTTTTTTTTTTCTGAGACAGGGTCTCACTCTATTACCCTCGCTGGGGTGCAGTGGAGCGATCATGGCTCACTGTAGCCTTGACCTCCCAGCAATCCTCTCACTTCAGCCTCCTGAGTAACTGGGACCACAGGCATGTGCCACTACACCTGGCTAATTTTTTTATTTTTTGGAGAGACAAGGTCTCACTGTGTTGCGCATGCTAGTTTTGAAATCCTGGACTCGGCCGGGCGCGGTGGCTCAAGCCTGTAATCCCAGCACTTTGGGAGGCCGAGACGGGTGGATCACAAGGTCAGGAGATCGAGACCATCCTGGTCTACACGGTGAAACCCGGTCTCTACTAAAAAATACAAAAAACTAGCCGGGCGAGATGGCGGGCGCCTGTAGTCCCAGCTACTCGGGAGGCTGAGGCAGGAGAATGGCGTAAACCCGGGAGGCGGAGCTTGCAGTGAGCCGAGATCGCGCCACTGCACTCCAGCCTGGGCGACAGAGCGAGACTCTGTCTCAAAAAAAAAAAAAAAAAAGAAATCCTGGACTCAAGCAACCCTCCCACCTAGGCCTCCCAAAGTGTTGGGATTATGGGTGTGAGCCACAGCGCCTAGCCCAGTGATTTACTATTCACTGCCTTACTTTTGTCTTGGCTTTCTCTTTTCAAGGAAAACAAAGGCATCTGTTACCCTCATCCTGCTTAATTTTGATTCTACTCCCAGAAGTTTCTCCTCAGTGTAGAGTCCTGACCTGGAAGGTTATCCTGGCTGATCAGTTTTGAGAGTTCCCAGGGACTAGATGGCTCTAACCCAGCTGGTTCCCAACCAGGTGTTATTTTTTTCCCCTTCATCCCCCCTTTCTCATCCCCTAGGTAACATCTGGCAATGTTTGGAGACATTTTTGGTTATCACAACCAGGCATGTGCTTCTGGTACTTAGTTGGTAGAGGCTATGGATGCTGTTAAACATCCTACAATGCACAGGACAGTCCCCTACAACAAAGAATTGTCTGACCCAAAACGCCAGTAGTGCTGAGGTTGAGAAACCTTCTTCTAAATCCTTCAGGTCTTATTGAGGTCTTGCACTTAAACTCTCTGGCAGTGGACAAAACTGGTCCTAATTTCAGTTGCTGATAAATTTTCCCCTTGTGATTTCTTGTGACTATGTATTAGCTAGTTTGAGGTTCTTTTGTTCTTAGATGTGTCAGACATCCAATTGCTTCTTTCTGATTTCTCCTGAAGATACTAATACCATGCAGGTCTTGTGGCTAATGGTAGTTTGTCTTTGCCCATTTGTGTTTTGGAGTTTGTGAGGATATCCTTTCCTTTAGTTTTGTCTTTAATTTTGTTCACAGGTTCTGATTTTTAAATTGTGGTAAAATACACATAATATAACATAAAATTTACCATCTTAACCATGTTTTAACTGTTTAGTAGTGTTAAGTATATTCACATTGTTGTGTAACTCCAATCTCCAGAACTAGTACATAGGTTTTTAGCCTTGCTATCTATTACTCTATCTGTTTTTACGTGGGTATTTGGAGATATTAAAAAACTATGCCATCACTGCTGCTAACCTCCTGTACTGAGTTTTGAAAGTGAAAAAATCTTGACAGAGAGATAAAAGGGAACTGGCATAGCTTTCAAGAGTTATCTTCTATTTTATCTGTACTGACAACAGTTAAACTTTTCAACATATACATGGTAAACTAGTAAATGCTACCTCAAAAATTTTAGAGTCATGACTCATTTCTTTTTAAGAAGGATGAAATATATGTTCTCATCAGTAATCATAGCACATGAGACTCTAAAATCTGACAGAAGAAATTAAGAACAAAATCTGTTCCACCAAAATTAACTATTTGTACACTAGTATAAAGTGACTATGGCAGCCCACCTAGATTTCCCTAAGCATATTTCAATGATTAATGAGAGTCTATATACAAAATACTTTAAGCTTTTTATCAGATGTCCTATACAAAGTTTTATTACTTAATGATTTCTCTGAGGGAAGTCTGAGTAGAGTCATGCATTAAGTATACTCCAGGTAGATTCGGGAAAAAAATCAGAACAGATTTCACAAGTGGTATGCTTGATATATATAGAATGTAATCTGAAATACATTTCTAACATTTCAATGTTAGGTACAATCAACATGGCAGTTGAAAAACTCAGGTTATGTGCCCCAAAGCATAGGCAACAAAAGCAAAAAAAGTACGATTATGTCAAACTAAAAGGCTTCTGCATGGCAAAGGAAACAATCAACAGAGTGAAGAGACAATCTACAGAGTGGGAGAATATATTTGCAAACCATACATCTCATAAAAGGTTAATACTGAAAATATATAAGGAACTTAAACAACTCAACAGCAAGAAAACAAACAATCTGATTTAAAAATGGACAAAGGACCTGAACAGATATTTTTCAAAAGAACACATACAAATGGCTAAGTATATGAGAAAATGCTCAATTATCACTGATCATCAGGGAAATGCAAATTACAATCACAAAGAAATATCATGTCACACTTGTTAGAATGGCTACTATATAAAAAAAAGAAAGATAATAAATATTGGCAAGAATATGGAGAAAAGGAAACCCTTGCACTCTATTGATGAGAATGTAAACTAGTATAGCCATTACAGAAAACAGTATAGAGGTTCCTCGAAAAATTAAAAATACAACTATCATATGATCCAGTAATCCCACTACTAAGTATATATTCAATGGAAATAAGTATGTTGAAGATACCTGTACTTTCATATTCATTGCAGCATTATTTACAATAGATATGAAGTTAAGCTAAATGTACCTCAACAGATGAATGGATACAGAAAATATGGCATATATGAATAGAATACTATTCAGTCTTAAAAAAGAAAGAAATCCTGGCATTTGTGATGGCATGGATAAACCTGGAGGACATTAAGTGAAACAAGCTACACATAGACAAATATTGCATGATCTCACTTATATAAGGAATCTAAAAAAGTTGAACTCATGGAGGTAGAGAGTAGAATGGTGGTTACCAGGGGCTGGCAAGGTGAGGGGCAGTGAGGAAATCTTGGTAAATGAATACAAAATTTCAGTTAGAGAGAAGGAATAAATTCAAGGACTCTAATGTACAACATAGTAACTATAGTTAATAACAATGTATTATACACTTGAGAGTAGATTTTAAGTGTTCTCACCACAAATAAATCATAAGTATGTGAGGTAATAAATATGTTAATTAGCTTGATTTAGCCATTCCACCAGCTATACATATTTCAAAACATCATGCTGTGCACTATGAATATATACAATTTTTGTTAATTAAAAAAAAACTTTTTTTAGATCTTTCATTTTCCTAGACTTTAAGATCAACTAAAGACTTTTTCCTGAAAGCCTATGGGAAAGCCACTGAATAGTGGATCCTCCAATGTCCTAAATTCAGCTGCACTTGTTTCTTTTCTTTTTTTTTTTCCTGGATACAGGGTCTCACTTTGTACCCAGGCTGGAGTGCAGTGGCATTATCTCAGCTCACTGCAGCCTCAACTTCCTGGGCTCAAGTGATCCTCTCGCCTCAGCCCCACAAGTAGCTGGGACTACAGGCATGCACCGCCATGCCCGCTAATTTTTTTTTTTTTTTTTTTTTAATCTCACCATGTTGCCTAGGCTGATCTTGAACTCCTGAGCTCAAGCAATCCACCTGCCTTGGCGTTCCAAAGTGCTAGGATTACAGGTGTGAGCCACCATGCCCGGCCTGTACTTGTTTCTTTTAAAGAGCTCTATGTTCTTTAAAATAAAAATACAGAAAATGACTTAAAAAAAAATCACCTCTCAACAATGTTGAGGCAAGACACGCCATCCTGGCCACCCACAGCATAGAGAAAGCCTCCAAGTACTGCTACACCAACACTTGTCCTGCAGGTGCTTGTAGGGGCCACATCACTGCTCCACTGGTTTGTTTTGGGGTCATACCTGAAAAGAACATACCAAGAGGAGAGTTTGTATTACACAAAGGATGCTTGGCTATGTTTACATATTCTAAATCCATGGATTTATACGATATATATTCTTTCCCCTAAGTATGGGCTGATTAATAACAACTAAAACATTTGAAAATCTGGTTTGTGTTTTTATTTTTTATGTATGAATATATTTTCTTTTAAAAAATCAGAATATTATTGATAAAGCTAAATCCCTCCTTGAGTTCCACCTGAATTCTGGTCTCTTCACATTTTGATTTGGCATATATCCTTCAAGACTTTTCAGTAAAATATATATAGGTATATATGCATCCACATATATGTATTTCTTTATATGCAAGCATGTTTTCTTCACATAAATAATACCACACAGTAGGCACTGCTTTTTCCCTCAACATTTTTTGAAATCTATTTATGCTAATATAGCTCCAGATTTTTCTTTTTAATTATTTTACTATTATATGTGTTATACATTATTTAATTATATTCCTACTGATACACCCCTTAGGCTGTTTCTGATATTTTACAATTAAAAATAATGTTCATCCTTGTACATTTCTCTTTGTGTGAATGGGTGATAGGTAGAATTACTGTAGCAAATAGTATGCTTAATTGTTTTTTTTGTGTGTGTGTGAGATGGAGTCTGGCTCTGTTGCACGGGCTGGGGTACAGTGGCGCAATCTTGGCTCACTGCACACTCCGCCTCCTGGGTTCACGCCATTCTCCTGCCTCAGCCTCCTGAGTAGCTGGGACTACAGGCGCCTGCCACAACACCTGGCTCATTTTTTTGTATTTTTAGTAGAGACGGGGTTTCACCGTGTTAGCCAGGATTGTCTTGATCTCCTCACCTCGTGATCCACCCACCTTGGCCTCCCAAAGAGCTGGGATTACAAGTGTAAGCCACCGTGCCCAGCCGAGTATGCTGAATTTTTTAAAATACTATCAAATTGCTCTTTTTGTAGTTATATCTTCTTTTTTCAATTTCATTTCTTTTGTTTGTTGGGTTTTATTGCTTTTTTAGTAATGATTTAAAAGCATGATTCATTTATTTTGTATCTTTCTTATTTCCAAATGCATATAAGTTATATTAATGTATCTAAGCTAAAATTCATGTAAATTTCCCTCTGGGTACCACCTTAGTTGCATTCTATCCATTTTGATATACATAGGCTAAATTGTTAAAGTATAAACATTTAGCTATTTCTACTCTTATTTCTTTAACCCATCGATTTTTTTTTAACTGTGATGTGTTTTTTTTCCCCCCCATAAGTTATTGGGGTATCGGGGTACACGTGGTATTTAGTTACATGAGTAAGTTCTTTAGTGGTGATTTATGAGATTTTAGTGCATGCACCAGTATACATGGCACCATATTTGTAATCTTTTATCCCTCAACCCCCTCCCACTCTTCCCCCCAAGTCCCCAAAGTACACTGTATCATTCTTATGCCTTTGAGTCCTCATAGCTTAGCTCCCACATATCAGTGAGAACATACGATGTTTGGTTTTCCATTCTGAGTTGCGTCGCTTAGAATAATAGTCTCTAATCTCATCCAGGTCACTGCAAATGCTGTTAATTCATTCCTTTTTATGGCTGCATAGTATTCCATCATCTATATACACCACAGTTTCTTTATCCACTCATTGATTGATGGGCATTTGGTTTGCTTCCATGATTTTGCAATTGTGAATTGGGCTGCTAGAAACGTGCGTGTACAAGTATCATTTTTGATTAATGACTTCTTTTCCTCTGGGTAGATACCCAGTAGTGGGATTACTGGATCAAATGGTAGTTCTACTTTTAGTTCTTTAAGGAATCTCTGCACTGTTTTCCATAGTGGCTGTACTAGTTTACATTGCCACCAGCAGTGTAGAAGTGTTCCCTGTTCACAGCATCCACGCCAACATCTACTGGTTTTTGATTTTTTTATTATGGCCATCCTTGCAGGAGTAAGGTGGTATCACATTGTGGTTCTCATTTGCATTTCCCTGATCATTGTGATGTTGAGCATTTTTTCATGTTTGTTGGCAATTTGTATATCTTCTTTTGAGAATTGTTTATTCATGTCCTGAGCCCACTTTTTGATAGGATTTTTTTTCTCACTGACTTGAGTTCGTTGTAGATTCCAGATATTAGTTGTTTTTCAGATGTATAGATTGCGAAGATTTTCTCACACTCTGTGGGTTGTCTGTTTACTCTGCTGACTGTTCCTTTTGCCATGCAACAGCTCTTCAGTTTAATTAGGTCCCAGCTATTTATCTTTTGTTTTTATTGCATTTGCTTTTGGGTTTCTGGTCATGAAATCCTTGCCTAAGCCAATATCAAGAAGGGTTTTTCCAATGTTATCTTCTAGAATTTTTACAGTTTCAGGTCTTAGGGTTTAAGTCCTTAATCCATCTTGAGTTGATTTTTGTATAATATGAGAGATGAGGATCCAGTTTCGTTTCCTTATATGTGGCTAGCTAATTATCCCAGCACCATTTGTTGAAAAGAGTGTTCTTGCCCCTCTTTATGTTTTTCTTTTTTTTTTTTTTGAGACAGAGTCTTGCTCTGTCGCCCAGGCTGGAGTGCAGTGGCCGGATCTCAGCTCACTGCAAGCTCCGCCTCCTGGGTTTACGCCATTCTCCTGCCTCAGCCTCCCAGGTAGCTGGGACTACAGGCGCCTGCCACCTCGCCTGGCTAGTTTTTTGTATTTTTTTTTTAGTAGAGACGGGGTTTCACCATGTTAGCCAGGATGGTCTTGATCTCCTGACCTCGTGATCCGCCCGTCTCAGCCTCCCAAAGTGCTGGGATTACAGGCTTGAGCCACCGCGCCTGGCCTTTTATGTTTTTCTTTGCTTTGTTGAAGATCAGTTGGCTGTAAGTATTTGGGTTTATTTCTGGGTTCTCTATTCTGTTCCATTGGTCTATGTGCCTATTTTTATACCAGTACCACACTGTTTTGGTGACTATGACTCTATAGTATAGTTTGAAATTAGGTAGTGTGATGTCTCCAGATTTGTTCTTTTTGTTTAGTATTGCTTTGGCTATGCGGGCTCTTTTTTGGTTCCATATGATCTTTATAATTGTTTTTTTTTTTTTTTTTTTAATTCTGTGAAGAATGATGGTGGTATTCTGATGGTGATTGCATTGAATTTGTAGATTGCTTTGGCAATATTTTCACAATATTGATTCTACCCATCCATGAGCATGGGATGTGTTTCCATTTGTTTGTGGCATCTATGATTTCTTTCTGCACTGTTTTGTAGTTTTTCTTGTAGAAGTCTTTCGACTCCTTTATTAGGTATATTCCTGAGTATTTTATTTACTTTTTTGCAGCTATTGTAAAAAAAGGTTAAGTTCTTGATTTCATTCTCTGCTTGGTTGCTATTGGTGTATAGAAGAGTTACTGATTTTTGTACATTAATCTTATATCCGGAAACTTCGCTGAATTATTTTATCAGTTATAGGAGCTTTCCAGAGGAGTCCTTAGGATTTTCATGGTAAACGATCGTATCATCAGCAAACAGTGACAATATGACTTCCTCTTTACTGATCTGGATGCCTTTTATTTCTTTCTCTTGTCTGATTGCTCTGGCCAGGACTTCCAGTACTATGTTGAAGAGGAGTGGTGAGAGTGGGCATCCTTGTCTTTTCCCCATGCTCACAGGAAATGCTTTCAACTTTTCCCCACTCAGTATGTTGTCTGTGGGTTTGTTATAGATGGCTTTTATTGCATTAAAGTATGTCCCTTGTATGCCAATTTTGTTGAGAGTTTTAATCATAAAGGGATGCTGAGTTTTGTCAAATGCTTTTTTTGCATCTATTGACATGATCATGTGACTTTTGTTTTTAATTCTGTTTATGTGGTGTATCACATTTATTGACTTGGATATGTTAAACCATCCCTGCATCCCTGGCATGAAACACACTTGATCATGGTGGATTATCTTTTTGATATGATGTTGGATTCGGTTAGCTAGTATTCTGTTAAGGATTTTAGCATCTATGCTCATCAAGGATATCAGTCTTTAGTTTTCTTTTTTGGTTATGTCCTTTCCTGGTTTTGGTATTAGGGTGATGCTAGCTTCACAGAATGAATTATGAATTATTAGGGAGGGTTCCTTCTTTCTCTATCTTGTGGAATAGTGTCAAAAGGATTGGTACCCATTCTTCTTTGAATGTCTGGTAGAATTCTGCTGTGAATCCGTCTGGTCCTGGACCTTTTTTTGTTGTAATTTTTAAATTACCACTTCAATCTTGCTGCTTATTATTGGTGTGTTCAGGGTATCTAATTCTTCCTGATTTAAGATAGGAGGGTTGCATTTTTCCAGGAATTTATTCATCTCTTCTAGGTTTTCTAGTTTATATGTGTAAACTTGTTTATAGTAGCCTTGAATGATCTCTGGTATTTCAGTCATGTCAGTTGTAATAGCTCCTGTTTTGTTTTCTAGTAAGGTTATTTAGATTTTCTCTTCTTTTCTTGGTTAATCTTGCCAATGGTCTATCAATTTTATTTATCTTTTCAAATAACTAGCTTTTTGCTTCATTTATCTTTTGTATTTTTTTGTTTGTTTGTTTCAGTTTCATGTAGTTCTGCTCTGATCTCGGTTATTTCCTTTGGATTTGGTTTATTCTTGTTTCCCTAGTTCCTTGAGGTGTGACCTTAGATTGTCTTTGCTCTTTCAGACTTCTTGATAATGTAGGCATTTAGGGCTATGAACTTTCCTCTTAGCACCGCCTTTGTTGTGTATCCCAGAGGTTTTGATAGGTTGTGTCATTATTGTCATTAAGTTCGAAGAATTTTTAAATTTCCATCTTGATTTCATTTTTGACCCAATGCTCATTCAGGAGTAGGTTATTTAATTTCCATGTATTTGCATGGTTTTGAAGGTTCCTTTTGGAGTTGACTTCCAGTTTTATTCCACTGTGGTCTGAGTGCTTGATATAATTTCAATTTTCTTAGTTTATTGAGGCTCATTTTATGGCCTATCTTATGGTCTATCTTGGAGAAAGTTCCATGAGCTGTTGAACAGAATGGGTATCCTGTGGTTTTTGGATGAAATGTTCTGTATATATCTGTTAAATCCATTTTTTCCAAGGTATAGTTTAAATTCATTGTTTCTGAAGTTGAATTTCTGTCTTGATGACCTGTCTAGTGCTGTCAGTGGAGTACTGAAGTCTCCCACTGTTCTTGTGTTGCTGTCTATCTCATTTCTCGGGTCTATTAGTAATTGTTTTATAAGTTTAGGAGCTCGTTAGGTGCATATATGTTTAGAACTATGATATTTTCCTGTTTGACAAGGCCTTTTACCATTATATACTGTCCCTCTTTGTCTCTTTTAACCACTGTTGCTTTAAAGTTTGTTTTGTCTGATATAAGAACAGCTACCCCTGCTCGCTTTTGGTGTCTATTTGAATGAAATGCCTTTTTCCACTGTTTTAAGTTTATGTGCGTTCTTATGTGTTAGGTGAGTCTCCTGAAGGCAGCAGATAGTTGGTTGGTGAGTTCTTATCCATTCTGCGGTTCTGTACCTTTTAAGTGGAGCATTTAGGTCATTTGCATTCAATGTTAGGATTGAAATGTGAGGTACCGTTACTTTCATTGTGCTCTTTGTTGCCTGTGTACTTTGGTTTTGTTTTTTGTTTTTGCTTTTTAACTTGTATTTTTGCATTATAGGTTCTGTGTGATTTATGTTTTAAAGAGGTTCTGTTTTGATGTGTTTCTAGGATTTGTTTCAAGATTTAGAGCTCCTTTTAGAAGTTCTTGTAGTGGTGATTTGGTAATGGCAAATTATCTCAGCATTTGTTTGTCTGAAAATGGCTTATCTTTCCTTCATATATAATGCTTAGTTTTACTGGATACAAAATTCTTGGCTGATAATTGTTTTGTTTGAGGAGGATGAAGATAAGTCCCCAATCCCTTCTAGCTTGCAGAGTTTCTGCTGAGAAATCTGCTGTTAATGATAGGTTTTCCTTTATAAGTTACCCAGTGTTTCTGTCTCACAGCTCTTGATTCTTTCCTTCATCTTGAGTTTGGATAACCTGGTGACAATGTGCCTAAAGAAAGATCTTTTTGTGATGAATTTCACGGGTGTCTTTGTGCTTCCTATATTTGGATGTTTAGGTCTCTCACAAGGCTGGGAAAATTTTCCTTGATTACTCCCCCAAGTATGTTTTCCAGGCTTTTAGAATTCTCTTCTTCCTTGGGTATACTGGTTATTCTTATTTTGGTTGTCTAATAAAATCCCAGACTTTTTGGAGGCTTGTTCATATTTTCTTATTCTTTTTTCTTTGTCTTTGTACGATTGGGTTAATTCAAAGACCTTGTCTTTGAGCTCTGAATTTCTTTCTTCTACTTGTTCAATTCTATTACTGAGACTTTCCAGAGCATTTCGCATTTCTAAAAGTGTGTCCAAAGTTTCCTGAATTTTTGTTTTCTCATTAAGCTATCTATTTCCTTGAGTGTTTCTCCCTTCACTTCTTGGATCATTTTTGGATTTCCTTGCATTGGGCTTCACCTTTCTCTGGTCCCTCCCTGATTAGCTTAATAACTGACCTCCTGAATTCTTTTTCAGGTAAATCAGGGAATCTTCTTGATTTGGATCCATTGCTGGTGAATTAGTATGATTTTTTTGGGGATGTTGAAGAGCCTTGTTTTGTCATGTTACCAGGGTTGGTTTTCTGGTGCCTTCTCATTTGGGTAGGCTCTGTCAGAGGGAGGGTCTAGGGATGAAGGCTGTTGTTCAGATTCTTTTGTTCCACAAAGTGTTCCCCTGATATAGTATTCTCCCCCTTTTCCTATGGATGTGGCTTCCTGTGAGCCAAACTGCAGTGATTGTTGTCTCTCTTCTGGGTCTAGCCACCCAGTGAGTCTACTCGGCTCTGGGCTGGTAGTAGGGGATGTCTGCAGAGTCCTGTGATGTGAACCATCTATGGGTCTCTCAGCTGTGGATACCAGTGCCTGTTCTGGTGGAGGGTGCAGTGGACTCTGTGAGGATCCTTAGTTTTGGTGGTTTAATGCTTTATTTTTGTGTTGGTTGGCCTCCTGTCAGGAGATGGTGCTTTCCAGAAAGCATCAGCTGTAGTAACATGGAGAGGAACTGGTGGTAGGTGGGGTCCTAGAACTCCCAAGATTATATGCCCTTTGTCTTCCACTACCAGGGTGGACAGGGAAGGACCATCAGGTGGGGGCGGGATTAGGCATGTCTGAGCTCAGACTCTTCTTGGGCAGGTCTTGCTGTGACTGCTGTTGGGGATGGGGGAAGAGATTCCCAGGTCACTTGAGTTGTGTAGCTAGGAAGATTATGACTGCCTCTGCTGAGTCATGCAGGTTGTCAGGAAAGTGGGGGAAAGCCGGTAGTCACAGGCCTCACTCAGCTCCCACACAAACTGAAGGGCCGGTCTCACTCCCACCGTACCTGCCTCACAACTCTGAGTCTGTTTCCAGGCCACGGGCGACAGGCTTGAAAACTTGCCCGAGGCTATCCACCTCCCAGCTGCAAGAGAAAAGGGATTTAGTTCTCTCCCTGCCAGTGAAGTCTGCACGCAGGATTTGCATCCTCCCTTGCATTCTGGTCAGGAGGCTTCTCCCCCTGTTCAAATTGTTACAAAGGTCAGCTAGAGAATTCCTTCTCCCTGGGGAGTTTTATCCCCTGCTCCTCTGGCCACCCTCCCGATGGATCCCAGTGGTGCCAGGCCTGCTTGGCCATCATTTGGACCCAGCGAACTCCCAGGGCCTTTCTGCTGCTTCCTCTACCCCTGTATTTCGCTTGGCTCTCTAACTTGACTCAGCTCCAGGTAAAGTTGGAAATTTCTCCTGTGAACAGACCTTCAGCTTCTCCAGTGGGGGTGTGTGTTTGGAAGAGGAGGGTCTCCCTTTCCCACTTCTGCAGTTGGGGCACTCACAGTATGTGGGGTTTCTCCCAGGTCCTGAAGGAGCAGTCTGCTTTCTTCAGAGGGTCTGTGGGTCCTCTTGATATTGCTGATTTTTTCTTGCAGTCAATCTGGAGCTAAAATTTACAGTCAAGCCTCTGCATGCTGCCCGGTCCGGAGCTTCAATCTAGTCCTGCCTCCCGTCTGCCATGATCCCTTCTGCAATGCCATCAATTTATTTTTCCCTTCTGTGATGTCATCAATTTATTTTTAAGTGTGTGTGTTTTATTTTATTTTATTTTTTGAGAGAGTCTTGCTTTGTCACCCAGACTAGAGTGCAATGGCACAATCTCATCTCATGGCAACCTTTACTTCCCAGGCTCAAGCGGGCCCCATGCCTCAGTCTCCTGAGTAGCTGGGACTACAGGTGTGCACCACTACAACTGGTAATTTTTTTGTATTTTTTGTAGAGATGAGGTTTCTCCATGTTGCAGTTGTTTTACTTCTATGGGACTGATCCCTCTACTTTTTAAGATTTTTTTCCCCAGCTGCACAATCTATACCTTTAAAACTGCAGCGTTTCATAGATGTGTTATGGAAATTAAGAGTCACTGTTAATCAACACAACTTCTTGAGAGCAAAAAGCTATGGAAACATCAGTTACTATAGATTCCCAATGTGCCTAGTAACTACGATAGATATTATAGTGAAATACATTTCAACACATACAGTACAATGTGATGGATATGTACAAACATGTTCAAAATACTTATGGAAGGCAAAGGAACAAGTAGTAACTAACTCATCTATATGGTATCATAGAAAGTTGTATGTAATAAGTAACATTTGTGTCTTGAAGGAAATGTTAAGTCTTTTTTTTTTTGAGAAGGAGTCTTGCTCTTTTGCCCAGGCTGGAATGCAGTGGCGCGATCTCAGCTCACTGCAAGCTCTGCCTCCCGGGTTCTGGCCATTCTCCTGCCTCAGCCTCCTGAGTAGCTGGGATTACAGGCGTGAGCCACCGCGCCCAGCCAAAGGCAATGTAAGTCTTAAAATGGCAAAAGTATCCCAGGGAAAAAAGAACAGCATGCATATATGCAAGGAGAGAGGTATGAAGGAAGACAGCATGTCCAAGGAACTGCAGGCAATTTGATGTGTCTGCAGTAGCATGCTTAGGGAGGGGTAGTATGTCATGGGAGACAGACTAGAGAAACAGGTGGAGACGAAATCATAAAGAATTTGTGTATCATACTAACTTGTTTAGGTTGCCAACTAGTGCCACAGATGCAATACTAAAGCATTAAGTCACATTTGATTCCTAATTAACATCTCAAATAAAACTATATGAATAGTAGAGAGAAAATTACAGATTGACCTTACTCACCTTTCAACACTGTTGAGATAAGAGGATCCATCATGGCCTCCTACTGCATATAACAGATCATCAAGAACACTGACCCCAACTCCGCATCTCCTTTTGCTCATTGAAGCCACCATTCTCCATTCATTGGTCTGTGGATCATATCGTTCAACACTGGAAATGGCATCTCCACTGCACCAACCACCAACTGGGGAAGTAACAGAAATGGTCAAGAGAATCCTATCCTGAAGCATAGAATGTAACACTCACTACGAACTTCACTGTGACCTAATGCTTAGACTCACCAAATGTCTCTAGCAGTAGGCCAAAATGCAAGTTATGACTTTAACTCATTCCCCTGGGATTGTTATAATCTTTAATTAATTCTGTAAATAAGTTAGTATTATATCTATTTTACAAAGGAGGGCAATGATACCAATTCAAATAGGATTATGACATAATATGTATATATAGATAGAATGGAGAAATTATAGATGGATATGCATAGAATGGAGAAATAAATTATAATTGTTTAATATGTTTTTCACAATTCCATGTAATTATGAGATGACTGCACATTGATATATAAATTAATGCATGTGACTCATTTCAACAAAACATCTACTGCATGACATTTTTATTTTTTATTTTTTGAGACAGGATCTTGTTCTGTTCCCCAGGGTGGAGTACAATGGTACAATCACAGCTCACTGCAGCCTTGACCTCCTAGGCTCAAGCCATCCTCCTGTCTCAGCCTCCCAAGTAGCTGGGACTACCCAAGTAGCTGGTAGGCGTGTACTACCACATTCAGCTAATTGTTTTTCTTATTTTTTTGTAAAGATGGGGCCTCCCTATATTGCCCAGGCTGGTCTCAAACGCCTGGCCTCCCAAAATGCTGGGATTATAGGCATGAGTCACTGTGCCCAGCCAACATTTTTGGATTTATATAAAAATAGATATTACAGGTGTTGAATGAGAAAAAAAATAGAGCACTCTTTTGGAGTGTATCAGTGTTGAATCATGGGTTAAGAGTCAAGCTACATGCTGACTTGTTATTTGTTTCTTATGACAGTAAATATCACAATTGTCCAAAGGATTATTCAAATGACAATTTCTCACACGGGAAAATATTCAATTTACTAACAGTATAAGATCCAAACCTGCAAAGAGTACTTCCCCACATCGGATAGGTTTCCGTGGTCTCGTCCTTGGTCCTTGCATTAGTGGTCGTTCTTGCGGCAACAGGAGGTAGTTTTTAGCCTCATCTACCAAGTCTCTGTAGAAAAAATTCTCCCTTTATTCCAAATATCTAAATTACATTGTTACTTAAGTCCCAATGTAGTTTAGGAATATATAGGTTGGCAAAGGGAAGCAAGCATAAATCAAACCAAATCATGAATGCCAGCCAATATTAAAATTGGCACAAACATGAAAGCAATAATGCCAGTCAAACTGAGTTGTGAATTGTTATTTCCATCATGACTCATATCTCACTGCAAATTTAGCCTAAAGCTCAACATGCTTACAGCCAACGATAACTTATAGAAAAGTAAAAATCACAATTTGATTACCACACTGCAGAGTTACTACTTTTTAATAAATTTTATTAGATTCTGCAAGATATTAGCAAGGTAGCACATCGGCCAGGGCAAGAGTTATTTGCTAAATTAGTTAAAGTAATAAAATTGGGTCAAAAATCAGATTGCTAAAAAGAAACACTGTACTGTCACAAATTCGCATCTGGTAACATATGAATGGTTTACTCTCAACAAGTCTACTGAGACAAATTTCCTGTCTTGTTAAGATACTTTAAGAGAAGAATCTAGTAATTACACTTGTAATTACTTTGCCATGGCTCACGCCTGTAATCCCAACACTTTGGGAGGCTGAGGGGCAGGTGGATCACGAGGTCAAGAGATTGAGACCATCCTGGCCAATATGGTGAAACCCTGTCTCTACTAAAAATACAAAAAGTAGCCAGGCATGGTAGTGCACACCTGCAGTCCCAGCTACTCGGGAGGCTGAGGCAGGAGAATAGCTTGATCTTGGGAGGCAGAGGTTGCAGTGAGCCGAGATTGTGCCACTGCACTCCAGCCTGGCAACGGAGCGAGACTCCGTCTCAAAAAAAAATAAAAAAGACAAAGACTTTGACCTCCTAATAGTTTGTTAGGTCATTTGAGGGTTCCTAGAAATAATATTATAGAGTTATAATATTGAGCAAACCAACACAAAATTAATGGTAGTAACAACACTTACAGCTATATGCTAGTCCCGGTTTTAAGTGCTTAATATATATAAACTCATTTAATCTTCACAACAGCCTCATGGAATAGGCACTATTATCATCCTCACTTTATAGAGGAAGAAACTGCAGCACAAAGAAGTTAGGATATCAGGAAGGGTCTTCTTTTAAATGTGACTTCATAAGTACCTTTACTTTCTGCATCAGAATCAGTACAATCTAATTTACGTGTAATGGAAGAGGGCATCTATGTATTATTTCTTCAGATTTCAGCATGTATAATGTATATGGTTTTCCTTTTTGCTACTGCAAATATTTAGGGAGAATTAATTACCATTTGTCTGTGTTTTAAATATAAAAGACAAATATCTAGTTTAACTCTAGTCCACGGTAAAGGGAAAAACAATGATTAATATAAAAAAGATACAATAAAATAAAATAGAAACATCTAAAATCCCCTCCAGCCTCTCCTGTTAAAAGAACAGGTTTTAGTTTATAGAAGAAATGCAAGTGAATCTACATGTCCTACCACCATTCTAAAATCAGGGATCATTCTAAATGTCTTTAATCACCAAGGGAGGTCCAAAGGTCAGTGTAGTTTAAAAAGTTCTGAGTATGGATTTTCTCTTTCACTTTTATATTTGGGACATGCTGGGAAAAATGGTTAAAAATCGCAGAAGATTTCAGATTTGAACCTAAATCTTAAAATCTGTCAAATTGGGAATGTAATTTATTATATTTTGTATATACTTTAGAGACAGCCTAGTAAAACAGGTTGCTTTTTTTTTGCCCCCTTTGTAAAAGTAGTTGGAGTTTCTTTTGTCAAAAAAATTCTGGAAACTGCTTCACCTAGTTCTAGTGAAAATCTTTCTACAGCTATTTTAGAAGGTGGCAGATCTTTAACTCTGTCCACAATTTAGAAAGCAAGGCTGATTCTATTCCCCAACCAGACATATGTGATGGAAGGAAAAAATGTTCACTGACAGAGTCAACAGCATTATTCAATTATCTTAAGGAAAAAAAAAAATATTAGCAGAGAACTGACTCTTCAAATTCAAGCCTGCATTAGAATCTTGGAAATCTACCTCTTTATTGCCACTTCTACACTAATAAGCACCACACATAAAAAACTAATGGAATGGAACACTGGAAGTTTACTTCTCTCTTCTTCCTTTTCCTCCTCTTGACCCTAGCCCAGAAGAAAATCTTGTTAAATTAATGCCCTGGTTTCAGCTCTACAAAATACAACATTTAGGAAGCAATATAAATAAAGAAATTAGGAAGAAATAGGAATGCTTAGTTGTTGATTTTTCCCATCCAAGGTCACTCATACCTGCATTCTTCATCACTTTTGATGAGGGGATCAGAGCCTACTGTGCCCACGAGGAACTTGGGACTAAGCAAAGGCAAACGAACATGCTGCAGCACCTATGAGAAAATAAACACCATTATTTTAATTAATTAATTTTGAGATAGGTCTTACTTTGTTGCCCAGGCTGGAGTGCAGTGGCGTGATCATGGGTCACTGCAGCCTCACCCTCCTGGACTCAAGTGATCTGCCTACCTCAGCCTCCAGAGTAGCTGCAACTACAGGTACATGCCACCATGCCCAGTGAATGTTTGTTTTTTTTTTTTTTTGTAGAAACGGGGAATCACCATGCTGCCCAGGCTGGTCTCAAACACCTGAGCTCAAGCAATCTGCCTGCCTTATCCTCCCAGTGCTGCGATTATGGGCTTGGACCACTGCACCCAACCAATAAACACTATTAAAGGCATGAGCTCTCATCTATAAGATATTTAAGAGAATACATGACCCACGGTACCCTACTGTGCTTCCAATTGTTTTGGGATCTCACTGAATACCATAAATAAGGAAGGCGGGAAGGCGTAACTACTAAAAATGTTCAGCAATACATTATAAGCTGGACTCAAATTAATTCACAATCCAGAAGAATATCTTGTTGAATTGCTAAAGACTATAATCACAGTAACGAGAATGGGTCTAAAGTGAACTACTGATCGCTCAGTGATGACTGATGCATCATCTCTTTACTCTTGAAAGTGTGGTAGTATTTCCAAGTTATATTGAAGGAAAACTGTGGTAAGATTTCCAAGCTATAGAAAAGAAGCATCCTTGCTTTCTTTTGTTCATTTTATACAATTTAAGTTTTGAATTGTGCTATCATTCAAAAGTAGAATTGATCCAAAATATGGGGAAAGCAAAGGAGCAAAAAGCCCACATTAATAAGCAACCAAAATGCTTCTAAATACTTATTTCCTTGATTATTTGGAAACAGATGGACTTTCTTACAGACAAATGTGGAGTGATAACTGTTTTATGTTTGCATGACAAATACATATTATCTCATCTAGTACTAAGCAGTATCTTTTTTTTTTTTTTTTGAGACAGAGTCTCGCTCTGTCGCCAGGCTGGAGTGCAGTGGTGCAATCTCGGCTCACTGCAATCTCCGCCTCCTGGGTTCAAGCGATTCTCCTGCCTCAGGCTCCCAAGTAGCTGGGACTACAGGTGCCCACCACCACGCCCAGCTAATTTTTGTATTTTTAGTACAGACGGGGTTTCACCATGTTGGCCAGGATGGTCTCGATCTCTTGACCTTGTGATCCACCCGCCTCGGCCTCCCAAAGTGATGGGATTACAGGCATAAGCCACCACGCCTGGCCAGTAGTTTCTTAGAGAAGCATTTTTATCATTACCTGGGGTAACTGAGGACGTCTTTCCTGAATACTGTATTTGACCCAGGCCATCACTGCATTGAACACTTGTTCTTCACTGCGAACGTTTAGTTCATCACTGGATATTATATCAATGAGTTGATTGGCTGGAAGCAACATGAACTCTTCACTCTCCATTACCTGTTCAAAGTTAGGTAAGAAGAAAAAAAAATCCTGTGATCACATTTATTGTCTCAATGTTTTTCTTCAGGGTTATGGGACAAAGCTGTATTCCACAATGCACTGAAGTTTAAAACGATACCAGAGGAAAAGAAAAACTTATAAAGAGAACAAAGGAAGGTACAGAAGACACCATTAAAGTTTAGTAAAAATAATAATTTGTGATTCAAGCAAATTAGGAAAAATGACTTAAAAAATAAATGATCGAAATAAAAATTTATATTCAAAATAAGCCAAATTAACTATACCAAACTATAACTCCAGATATATGAGGCATACAAAAAAGTCAGGAAAAGCTTTCAGAAGATTAGTTGCTGAATAGGCAGTGTCTAGGGCAGAAAAACCAAGGGGTCAGTTTAAAAAAAGAATAAGAATGTTAGCAGTTCTCTAAACAAGAATGAATATAATGAGCAGAGTATTAGACAAGTGAAAAAACTCTGAGGACCAAACTCTCTAATATATATGCTAGTGAGAATCTACAAACACCAATAATTTGTCTTTACCTAAGGCTAGGCAACTGTCAGAATGGAGGCAAAACGGCAACAAGGATATTACCTTGTTGAGAAGGCCAGCCACCTATTCCAAGGCCTTGTAATTCCATTCATCAGAACGTAGAGTAAAAGGGACAGGGTGCAACGCAGAGGAAAGAAACAGTCACTGCTACCCTTCATACCCTTCACGTGGTTTGTTATATTATTACTCAGGAGACTATACTACATGTGATGTCTATTAGTGCAGGCAGTACCTCTAATGAAGTTGATGGATTCTCTTGGGACAGGGTTATATTCACACCATCAAAAAGTCAGAATATTTAGCAGAATATGCAATAGGCCACAAAAATACTTTAAATATTTTATTAAGAATGTTTTGCTTAGCCAAGTGTGGTGGTTCATGCCTGCAATCCAAACAATTTGGGAGGCTGAGGCAGGAGAACTATTTGAGCTCAGGAATTCGAGACCAGCCTGGGCAACATAGTGAGACCTCATTTCTACAAAAATAAAAAATAAAAAAATTAGCTAAGGCTCGGTGTGGTGGCTCATCCCTGTAACCCCAGCACTTTGGGAGGCTGAGGCGGGTGGATCACTTGAGGTCAGGAGTTTGAGACCAGCCTGGCCAACACGGTGAAACCCTGAGGCAGGAGAATCACTTGAACGCAGGAGAGGGAGGTTGCAGTAAGCCAAGATTGTGCCATTTCACTCCAGCCTGGGCAACAGAGTGAGGCTCCGTTTCAAAAAAAACAAAAAAGAAAGAAAAATTGGCCAGACATGGTGGTGCGTGCCTGTAGTCCCTTCTATTCCAGGGGCTGAAGTGAATGGATCACTTGGGCCCAGGAGGTCAAGGCTGCAGTAAGCTGTAGTTGTACCAGCATCACAGCATTCCAGCCTGAGAGACAGGCGAGGCCCTATCACCAAAAAAAAAAAAAAAAAAAAAAATATTGAGTGCATTAGGGAAAAAAATGCAAATCTTAAAATAAAACAGTAAAGGGCCATAAGGCCCGTTATATTTATAGCAGAAATAATAACAAGCACTTCAATTTTTATGGCATAAGTCTTCAAACGATCTGAGTGAGACTTTCTTTTTTTTTTTTTTTTTTTTTTTTTGAGAGGACCATGAAGAGTTCATTTAAGGGCAAGGAGTTCCAGAATGTCATACAAAATCAAAACAAAAGAATCAGGTCATTTTTGTCTGTAACAACTGAGCCTGAGTGAGACTTTCTGAGGTTCAGGAAATTAAATAGTTAACCTTTAAATTTTAGCTGAGGTTGCTTATGTAATTTAGTAATTAAAATAGTTGCATTTTTTTATCTGTGGTAGGGCTGCTTAGTGTGGCGAACAAAAATACAAGACATACTTATACTATAAATTACTTGTTTATCTGGAATTTAAATTTAATTGGGTGCCCTGTATTTTATCTGTTAACCTTGTGTTGAGGGACTACAAACTCCAGGGCCAAATTTAGGGCCTAGCTCTAGTAAGTGTGTTGGTCTTCACAGCATGCAAAACTTTAGTCATGGCTGCATCTTGCTTTCCTCTTCCTTTTCTCTCTAATTTCTTCACTTAAGCATGGTATTGTGTATCTTTGTGAAGTGCCTAAACATTTCTTTTTATATTTCATCAGAGTATAAACCAAATGTTACAAAAATATCAATGATCACCAAGTTTGAAGTTTATGAATAATCTACTAAGGTGTTAACTCATTTTTTTTTTTTTTGAGAGGGAGTCTCCCTCTGTCGCCCAGGCTGGAGTGCAGTGGCCGGATCTCAGCTCACTGCAAGCTCCGCCTCCCGGGTTCACGCCATTCTCCTGCCTCAGCCTCCCGAGTAGCTGGAACTACAGGCACCCCCCCCACCACGCCCGGCTAGCTCTTTTGTATTTTTTAGTAGAGACGGGGTTTCACCATGTTAGCCAGGATGGTCTCGATCTCCTGACCTCGTGATCCGCCTGTCTCGGCCTCCCAAAGTGCCGGGATTACAGTCGTGAGCCACCGCGCCCGGCTGGTGTTAACTCATTTAATGGAAACGCAAGATGACAGGAAGATTTGAAAATTTGTGTGAAAAAATATTTGGCACTAAGAGTAGAGAGTAAACATAATACTTTTGATAGACATGCCTGGCTAAAATGTCACCTCTCTTTTTCCCACAACCAGTAAAAGGATATTAATGATCTAGTACTAAAGTCTATCCTTGAATCAAATAACCAAGTTAAGAAAATAATGCTTCACAATATCTACTCTTAAATAAGAATTTAGAGGAGATCTGAACTGTAAGCTCCACACTGTTATGGTAATCAGCTTACTTTTAGTTTCTTCAGATGAATGTAGATGCTATTTGAAGAATGAATAAAGCTGAAAACAAGCATGAATGAATAAGCAAAGTCATCTGGAATTGTTCTAACAAACATATGGTGAACTTAGTTGTTGAGTTTAAAGACAATTTAAAAATGTATTATGAGCAGAGTAACACTATATGAATTAAGCTAGGTCTAATGAAGTAGGAGAAAATTAAATACAGATTTGATTAAGTTCAAAAATAATTTAAATGAGTCACAAATGTGAAGCTCCAAATGACTTTTTTTGCACTTACATGGAGCCATGCTAGTCCAATAAACAAGGGTAAGATTTCCTCACTGGGATTTCAATATGGTATGTATCAGGTTCACTTTAGAGGTAGGATTAGAACTAAAAGGGATTTCAGAACTTTCTCTACTCTCAAGAATATTCTTCAGATATTTGTGAATACCTTAGGTCTAAAACACAACTTAGAGCAAGACATTAAAAAAAAAAAACTTTAAGTGTACAGCTCGATGAGTTCTGATAAATTATATACTCATGTAAACAAGACCACAATCAAGATACAGAACATTACCATAACCTAAAAACGTTCTGAAGCAGAGAATTCTTAATGTGGGGTCCAAAGCCTTTAGCATATTGTTTTGGAGCTCCTCAGTGATGGCAAATCTTTATTTTTGGAAAGTGGATTTGTATTTGAAAACAGTGGGAAGAAATGAAGAGACAAGTCTATTATGAAGGCATCTAAAGAAGTTAGATTATTTTCAATGAAAAATTAAATGTGACTATAAAATAATGATTCTATCAACACTAATTAATAATATAAACCCCATTTAAGTCATAGAATTTCCCCTTTTATACTTTCCTGGAACTAATTTGCTAATAGTTTGTTAAGAATTTTTGTATCTAAGATGATGAGAGATACTGATCTGTAGTTTTAGTGTCTGTGGTTTCAATCAGGGCAATTCTGGCCTTATAAAATGAGTTGGTAACTTCATTCTCCTTTTCTGAAAGACTTTGCATAGGATTAGTGTTATTTCTTCTTTACATGTTTGATAAATTCACCATCTGGGACCGGCATTTTCTTTGTGAGAAGGTTTTTAAATTATTAATTCAATTTATTTCATAGATATAGGGTTATTCTGTTTTTCTGTTTCTTCTTAAGTTAGTTTTTGTAATTTGTGTTTTCTTCAGAGAATTTGCCTATTTCATCTCAGTGAATTTATAGGTAAAATGTTGTTCATAATATTTCCTTATCATCCTTCTTATGTATAAACGATTTGTAGTGATATCTTCTCTTTCATTCCTATTACTGGTAACTTGTGTCTTCTTTCCTTCTTTTCTTGATCAGTATGGAGATGGAGGTTCATCATTTTTTTTTAAAGAGCTCTTGGTTTTTATTCTAATTTTTATTATTTTCTTCCTTCTACTGTGGGTTTAATTTGCTCTTCTTTTTCTAGTTTGTAAAAGTAACCAGTGCAACAAAAATACAAACTTTCCTATATACCAAAAGAAATTAAAATAAAAAGCAAAGAAGATTCCACATAGAAAAAGAAATACAGTAAATATAACTGAATCAGCTATTATTGATAAAAATATGACAGAGTTGAAAACAAATATATCAGTCAGAGCAATCAATGCAAATGGGTTTAAACTGCCTATTTAAAGAAATAGATTTCAAATCCGCTCATAAAGCAAAACTCAGTTCCACACTAATTCAAGAAAAATACTTAAAACATCTTAATTTGAACAGGCTAAAAGTAATGGGAAGGACAAATACCAGTCAAATGGAAACAATAAGAAAATGAGTTGAAATCCAGATTATCAGACAAACTAGAACTCAGACAACAAATGAATTAAATCTGACAAGGGAAACACTTTACAAAGCTCAAAGTCACAATTTATAATCAAGACATAAAGTTATGATTATGCATAAGGCAACACAGTAACTACCTATAGATGATATAAATAGACACACTAATAATAAGAGACTTTAACACACAGGTCCAAGGACAAAAAAGGAATACAGAAGAGCTAAGCAACATAATCAATATGGTAGATCTTATGCATACACATCCAATACTATATTATGAGAATAGAAACTAGAAAATACACATTTTTCTCAAGCACACATGAAATAGAAAAATTGATCATATATTAGGTTACCAAGAAAGCAAATTTCATAGAGTAGAATTATTACACTTATCAAAGTGCACTAAAACTAGCAATTAAAAATGAAATTAAAAAAAACACAAAAAACCTTTCCATCTAGAAATTGGAAAAATTTATTAATAGTTTTTGAGTTAAAGAGAAATATAAACAGAATTTCTATAAAACAATGATAATGAAGCACTAAAGACCAGAATCAATTAAATATATTCAAAACAGTGATCCGAGAAGAATAGCTTTAAATACTTACAGTAGTTACTATGAAAGAATGAAAATAAATTAATTCTCAACTCAAAGAGCTAGAAAAAGAATAAGTGAAAATAAGGTACAAGAAAGAAGATAATAAAGGTAAAACCAGAATGAAATAATCAAGCAAAAAGGTAGTAGATCTAATTAATAAGTAAAAAATCCTCTGAAAAAAAGTTAAAACGGATTACTAGTTAACTTGTACAAGGAAAGAAACATTGAAAACACACATACAAAATCAAAGTATTAAGGGTAAATAACCACTGATACAGAAATTTAAAAATTAAAGAGATTACTTTGTATACCTCTATACAGATAAATTTGAAAACCTAGATGAAATTGGTAATTTTCTAGGGAAATACAGTTTACCCAAACTGATCTCTGTAAAGAAAGAAAATTTCGTAGAAGAAATAGAAAAACTTATCAATAAATTACTTTACAGAAAAGCACGAAACCTAGATGATTTCAGAGGGAAATTCTATCAAACTTTTACAGACCATAGTCTCCATAGTATATTTATTGTTTCAGAGCACAGAACATGAAGAAAACTTCCAACTCATTTTCATGAAGTATAACATTTATACTTAACTTGACAAAGACAGTACAAGAAAATTAAAGATTAATATCATTTATGAATACTGATGTAAAAATACTAAATATTAGTCAGTAGATTCTAACACCACCATAATAAAGAGGTGTATGCTAATAATTCAAAGATGTTTCACTTGTAGGATTCCATTAATGTAGGTTACATTAATGGGTTTAAGGAGAAAGTTCATATGATTATCTCCATAAGAACTGAAAAAGGGGCCGGGCGCGGTGGCTCAAGCCTGTAATCCCAGCACTTTGGGAGGCCGAGACGGGCGGATCACGAGGTCAGGAGATCGAGTCCATCCTGGCTAACATGGTGAAACCCTGTCTCTACTAAAAAATATGAAAAACTAGCCGGGCGATGTGGCGGGCACCTGTAGTCCCAGCTACCTGGGAGGCTGAGGCAGGAGAATGGCGTGAACCCAGGAGGCGGAGCTTGCAGTGAGCTGAGATCCGGCCACTGCACTCCAGCCTGGGCGACAGAGCAAGACTCCGTCTCAAAAAAAAAAAAAAGAACTGAAAAAGTCTTTGACAAAATTCAACACTGCTCCTAATAAAAAGTATTCAGGAGAATAGGAATTGTTGGACATGAATACTCTTTTTTTTTTTTTTGGAGACAAAGTCTCGCTCTGTTGCCCAAGCTGGGCATGGCTAAAGACCATGGTGATTTTATAGCATCCTGGGCATTTTACATCCATGAAGTAGGAACTGGGGCTCTGCACCAGGCGTTTCTTCTTGTGTTTCCTCTTCTCCTCTTCCGGAGAGGGATGAAAGAGAACCTTTGCAAGAGGCATGTTCTCGTGGGAAGGTCATCACCACCAGAAAGGACGATTTACAAATATTTTTCCCCAGCTTGCCTTTGACTTTCGTCTTATAATTGTTTTGCTTTGTTTTACCATGAAGAACATTTTGAATTTTATGTAGTCAAATCTATCAATTTTCTCTTCTGTCTTTTCTGGGTTAGTCAATTAGAAAGACCTTTTTCACTTCAAGATTGTAAAGAAATTGCTCCATGTCATCTTGTAATATTTTCATGGTTTTATTTTGTATGTTTAAATGTTTGATCCATTGGAGGTTATCCTGGTGGACAGAGGGTGGTATTAAAGCATAAAATAGAAAATATGTAAAAAATGGCAGATAGGAGGCAGGACTAACTTGCACCTTCCAATTGGACAGACAGAACAGTGTGTGGAGATTCACATTGTGAACTTTTACTCCAAGAACCACCAGAGGAACACACCAGGAAAACTGAAAAGAATTCACAGATCCTTTGGTAGAAGTGGCTTGCAGCTGCAAAATCTGAGCCAAAAAACTGAGTGCCCAAAGTATGAGAGGGGCAAAGCCCACCTCCGAACACACATCCTCACTGGAGAACCTGAAAATTCAGATTATGGGAGAAGGATTTACTCTTACCTAGAACTGAAATTAATTTAGTGACATATGAAAGTAAAAGCAGCAGTAGGAAGAGTCCTGTAGGCAGTCCTGGTCCCCAGGGAAGCCATTTCTGACTTTATCTCACAAGGGTCCTTGGGGAGAACAGCCAGTGGAACTGGGGAAGGGGCACAGAAAGAAGGAGACTTCCAGGTAGATTGTGTAACAATTTTGACTGAGTGTAAATTTTCCTGGGCAGAATCTGGGGGGAGCAAATGAGAAGTGCAGATACAACATGGAAGCTGAAGCCATGGCAGGCAGGGAGGGGCAAGGCCTGAAAGCCCTGCCTGCCTTCTCAGCGGGGAGAAATCAACTCCAGAAGGAATCTCAAAACCATGTAAATACATGGAAATTACATAATCTGCTCCTGATTGATCTGTGGGTCAACAATGAAATCAAGATGAAAATTTAAAAATTCTTTAAACTGACAATAATAGTGATACAACTTAGCAAAACCTGTGGGATACAGCAAAAGTGGTGCTAAGAGGAAAGTTCATAGCATTAAATGCCTACATCAAAATTCTGAGAGAGTACAAATAGACAATCTGGCCGGGCGCGGTGGCTCAAGCCTGTAATCCCAGCACTTTGGGAGGCTGAGATGGGCGGATCACGAGGTCAGGAGATCGAGACCATCCTGGCTAACACGGTGAAACCCCTCTACTAAAAAATACAAAAAAACTAGCCGGGCGAGGTGGCAGGTGCCTGTAGTCCCAGCTACTGGGGAGGCTGAGGCAGGAGAATGGCATTAACCCGGGATACGGAGCTTGCAGTGAGCCAAGATCCGGCCACTGCACTCCAGCCTGGGCGACAGAGCGAGACTCCGTCTCAAAAAAAAACAAAAAACAAAAAACAAAAACAAATAGACAATCTAAGGTCAAACCTCAAGGAACTAGATAAACAAGAACAAACTCAAACCCAGCAGAAGAAAAGAAATGATAAAGATCAAAGCAGAACTAAATGAAATTGAAAGAGAAAAAACAGTACAAAAGAGAAATGGAAGAGCCGGTTCTTTGAAAAGATATACAAAATGGATAGACCATTATCAAGATTAACCGAGAAAAGAGAGAAGATCCAAATAAGCTCAATTAGAAACAAAATGGCGCTGGGTGTGGTGGCTCACACCTGTAATCCTAACACTTTGGGAGGCCAAGGTGGGCAGATCACCTAAGGTCAGGAGTTCGAGACCAGCCTGCCCAACATGGCAAAACCCTGTCTCTACTAAAAATAAAAAAATTAGCTGGGCGTGGTGGCAGGTGCTTGTAATCCCAGCTACTCAGGAGGCTGAGGCAGAAGAATTGTTTGAACCCGGGAGGTGGAGGTTGCTGTGAGCTGAGACTGTGCCACTGCACTCCAGCCTGGGCGATAAGTGTGAAACCCCATCTCAAAAAGAGAGAAAAAAACAGGGAGATATTACAACCGATGTGTGCACAAACTAGAAAACCTAGAGGAGATTAGTAAGTTCCTGAAAATGTACAACCCTCCTAAATTAAACCAGGAAGAAACAGAAACCCTGAACAGAGCAATAACAACAGTGAGATTGAAATGACAATTTTAAAAATTGCCAACAAAAAAAGTCCAGGACCAGATGGATTCACAGTTGAATTCTATCAGACATTTAAAGAAGAATTGGGCCAGGCGCGACGGTTCATGCCTGTAATTCCAGCACTTTTGGAGGCCGAGGTGGCAGATTGCCTGAGCTCAGGAGTTTGAGACCAGTATGGGCAAAATGGTGAAACCCTGTCTCCACTAAAATACAAAAAATTAGCTGGGCGTGGTGGTGGGTGCCTGTAGTTCCGGATACTCAGGAGACTAAGGCAGGAGAATCGCTTGAACCCGGGAGACGGAGGTTGCAATGAGCTGAGATCGTGTTACTGTACTCCAGCCTGGGCGACAGAGCAAGACTCTGTCTCCAAAAAAAAAGAATTGGTACCAATCCTACGGACACTATTCCAAAAGACAAAGAAAGAGGGAATTCTCCCTAAATCATTCTATGAAGCCAGTATCACCCTAATACTGAAACCAGGAAAGAACATAACAAAGAAACAAAACTACAGACCAATATCCCTGATGAACATAGATGCAAAAATCCTCAACAAAATAATAGCTAACTGAATCCAACAGCATATCAAAAAGATAATCCACCATCATCAAGTGGGTTTCATACCAGGGATGAAGGGATAGTTTAACATATGCAAGTCAATAACTGTGATATACCACATAAACGGAATTAAAAACAAAAATCATATGATCATCTCAATAGATACAGAAAAAGCATTTGACAAAATCTAGCATCCATTTATGATTAAAACCCTCAGGAAAATCGGCATAGAAGGGACATACCTTAAGGTAATAAAAACCATGTATGACAAACCTGCAGCCAATATTATACTGAACAGGAAAAGTTGAAAGCATCCCCCTGAGAACTGGAACAAAACAAAGATGCACACTTTCACCACTTCTATTCAACATAGTACTTTAAGTCCTAGCCAAAGCGATCACACAAGAGAAAGAAATAAAGGGCATCCAGGACTGGGTGCAGCAGCTCACGCCTGTACTCCCAACACTTTGGGACGCCGAAGCAGGTGGATTGCCTGAGCTCAGGAGTTTGGGACCAGCCTGGGCAACATGGCAAAACCCTGTCTCTACAAAAAAATACAAAAATTAGCCGGGCATGATGGTGTTCACCTGTAGTCCCAACTATGTAGGTGAGGCAGGAGGATCACTTGTGCCTAGGAAGTCAAAGCTGCAGTGAGCTGTGTTTGCACCAAAACACTCCAGCCTGGGGGACAGAGCAAGACCCCATCTCTTAGAACAAACAAACAAATGAAATAAAGGGCATCCAGATCATTAAAGAGAAAGTCAAACTGTCGCTGTTTGCCGACGACATGATTGAAAACCCTAAGGACTCATCCAAAAAGCTCCTATAACTGGTAAATGAATTCAGTAAAGTTTCAGGGTACAAAATTAATGTACACAAACCAGTAGCACTGCTATACACGAAGAGCGACCAAGCTGAGAATCAAATCAAGAACCCAACCCCTTTTATAATAACTGCAAAAAAAAAAAAAAAAAAGAAACACTGCTGAAAGAAATCATAGGTGACACAAACAAATGGAAACACATAGCATGCTCACGAATGGGTAGAATCAATATTGTAAAAATGACTATACTGCCAAGAGAATCTATAAATTCAATGCAATTCCCATCAAAATACCACCATCATTCTTCACAGAAATAGAAAAAACAATCCTAAAATTCATATGGAACCAAAAATGAGCCCACATACCCAAAGGAAGGCTAAGCAAATCTGGAGGTATCACATTACCTGACTTCAAACTATTTCACAAGGCTATAGTCACCAAAACAGCATGGTACTCATATAAAAATAGGTACACAGACCAATGGAAAGAATAGAGGACCCAGAAATAAAGCCAAATAGTTAAAGCCAACTGATCTTTGACAAAGCAAACAAAAACATAATGTGGGGAAAGGACATCCTATTCAGCAAATGGTGCTGGGATAATTGGCAAGCCATGTGTAGAAGAATGAAACTGAATCTTCATCTCTCACCTTATACATAAATCAACTCAAGGTGGATCAAAGACTGAAATCTAAGACATGAAACCATAAAAATTCTAGAAGATAACATTGGAAAAAACCCTTCTAGACATTGGTGTAGGCAATGAGTTCATGATCAAGAACCAAAAGCAAATGCGACAAAAACAAAGATAAATAGATGGAACTTAAACTAAAAAGCTTCTGCACAGCAAAAGAAATAATCAGCAGAGTAAACAGATAACCCACGGAGTGGGAGAGAATGTTTGCAAACTACGGATCCAACAACAGACTAATATACAGAATCTACAAGGAATTCAAACAAATCACCAAGAAAAAAAAAACAATTCCATCAAAAAGTGGGCTAAAGACTAACAGACAATTCTCAAAAGAAGATATACAAATGGTCAACAAACGTATGAAAAACTGCTCAACATCACTAATGATCAGCAAATCAAAGCCACAATGTGATACCACTTTACTCCTGCAAGAATGGCCATAATTTAAAAAAATTAAAAATTGGCCGGGCGCGGTGGCTCAAGCCTGTAATCCCAGCACTTTGGGAGGCCGAGACGGGCGGATCACGAGGTCAGGAGATCGAGACCATCCTGGCTAACACGGTGAAACCTCATCTCTACTAAAAATACAAAAAATTAGCCGGGCGAGGTGGCGGGCACCTGTAGTCCCAGCTACTCAGGAGGCTGAGACAGGAGAAAGGCGTAAACCCAGGAGGCGGAGCTTGCAGTGAGCCGAGATCGCACCACTGCACTCCAGCCTGGGTGACAGAGCAAGACTCCGTCTCAAAAAAATAAATAAATAAAATAAAAAATAAAAAATAGGCCAGGTGCGGTGGCTCACGCCTGTAATCCCAGCACTTTGGGAGGCCAAGGTGGGCGGATCACCTGAGGTCAGGAGTTTGAGACCAGCCTGGCCAACATTTTGAAACCCCATCTCTACTAAAAATACGAAAATTAGCTTGGTGTGGTGGCAAATGCCTGTAATCCCAGCTACTCAGGAGGCTGAAGTGGGAGAATCGCTTGAACCTGGGAGGTGGAGGTTGCAGTAAGCCGAGATCATGCCACTGCACTCCAGCCTGGGCAACACAGTGAGACTCTGTCTCAAAATTTAAAAAAAAAAAAAAAAAAAAAAAAGATGTTGGCATGGATGTGGTGAAAAGGGAACACTTTTACATTGTTGGTTGGAATGTGAACTAGTACAACCACTATGGAAAACAGTATGGAGATTCCTTAAAGAACTAAAAGTGTATCTACCATTTCATCCAGCAATCCCACTACTGGTTACCTGCCCAGAGGAAAAGAAGTCATTATATGAAAAAGACACTTGTATACGCATGTTTATACCAGCACAATTCGCAACTGCAAAAATATGGAACCAGCCCAAATGCCCATCAATCAATGAGTAGATAAAGAAAATGTGGTATGTACATATACCACAGAATACTACTCAGCCATAAAAAGGAACGATATATTGGTCAGGAACAGTGACTCATACCTGTAATCCCAGTACTTTGGGAAGCTGAGGCAAGCAGATCATTTGAGGCCAGGAATTTGAGACCAGCTTGGCCAACATGGTGAAACTCCATCTCTAATAAAAATACAAAAATTAGCTGGACATGGTGGCATGTACGTATAGTCCCAGCTACTTGGGAGGCTGAGGCAGGAGAATCACTTGAACCCAGGAGGCAGAAGTTGCAGGGAGCTGAGACTGAGCCCTGCTGCACTCCATCCTGGGCAACAGTGAGACTCTGTCTCAAAAAAAAAAAAAAGAAAAAGAAAAAGAAAAAACAAAGATATAATGGCATTTGCAGCAATCTGGATGGAGTTGGCTAGAGACCATTATTCTAAGTGATGAAACTCAGGAATGGAAAACTAAAAATCCTATGTTCTCCCTTATAAGTGGGAGCTAAGCTATGAGGATGCAAAGTCATAAGAATGACACAATGGACTTTGGGGATTCAGGGGGAAGTGTGGGAGGTGTGTGAGGGATAAAAGACTACACACTGGGTACAGTGTACACTGCTCGGGTGGGGGGTGCACCAAAATCTCAGAAATCACTAATGAAGAACTTATTCATATAATCAAACACCACCTGTTCTCCAAAAAACAATTGGGGGAGAAAAAGTATGGTCCTGAGCTGCAAAATAAATAAAAATATGATTTTTTAAAAAGTTATAAAACAGACAATGTTTTTCCTTTGCATAAAACCCTTTAATGGTTTTCTACCACTCTTAGGATCAATCTCAAATTCTTTTTTTTTTTTTTTTTTTGAGATAGGGTCTGGCTCTCTCACCCAGGCTGGAGTGCAGTGGCACGATCTTGGCTCACTGCAACCTCTACCTCCTGGGCTTAAGCCATCCTCCCACCCCAGCCTCCTAAGTAGCTGGGACTAGGGGCGCACGCCACCATGCCCGACTAATTTTTGTATTTTTTGTAGAGATAGGGTTTTGCCATGTTGCCCAGGCTAGTCTTGAACTCCTGAGCTCATGCAATCTGCCCGCCTCAGCCTCCCAAAGTGCTGGGATTACAGGCATGTGCTATTGTGCCAGGCCAATCTCAAATTCTTAATGTAGTCTATCAACCTCAGTGTTATTTAGCCCTCCTCTTTCTGTGTAATCACTATGTCACATCCTCTAACCACCTTGGTCTCTGGGTCTCACTGGTTTTTTTTTTAGGTCTTCAAACTAGTGATGCTTTTTAATGTCTCAGGATTTTGCACAAGTTGTTCCAGAACCAAAGTTAAATTTCTCTGTAATACACTCTTAAATCATCCAGGACTGCTGCTTTGTAACACCCACTAACTGTAGTTAATTATTTGTATAATTAAGCGTTTAATGATTATCTTCCCTGCTAGATTATAAACTCCACGAATACAGAGACTCTAGATTTCTAGTTCACTATTGTACCCTATGTTCCCAAGCACAGTGGCTGAAACATAGTAGCCTTACATATATTTGTTAAATAAATAAGGGAAAGATAGCAGGTTTAATGAAAAGTCTTTTGATAACATCTAAACTCATCTTTTCAGATTATTAGTTTACCAAATAAGCTATAATCTATAATTTATTCTGAATAATCCACATAATCAGGAAGGAAATATCTTATATAAATGATGATACCAGGTATCCTATCAGGCATAGGAATTAAACTCTATTTTGGCTTATAAATTAACCTTTTTTTTTTTAGTTTTCTTTTTTTTCCTTATACTTTTATGAATACAGTTATGGAGAATCAATCCCTAAATCTTAACTTTTGCTGGCAGAACACACAATTGGCCTCTAAAATAAAAGCCAGGTTTAGGATTTATAATAACTTATTTCTTTGCTATTATGAGTTAGAATCAGCAGGAAATACCCAGGCAATTTAACAGAATGTGAACCTATATTGCTCTCTGACAAATAGGTCATAAGTGCATTGGAACACCAAGTGCAACTCACCTCTTGAAAGTTATGTTGGGTGAACTTGTCTGCTATCCTTAGCAACTCACGACATGAATGTGTGTCAGCAAAAGCCCGAATGCCCAGGCAGTTAGAAGGATCTAATTGTCTCTTTAAGAATTCACAGCAGGCTTCCTGTATTTCTGCTAGCTGGAGGAGGCAAGCAGCTGGCAGAAGAGTCTGAACATTGCCCTCTTCTACTGTTATCTGGGAGGTATATGCAAAGTCAATCAGTAATTCCATAGCCCTCTCGTCGATGTCTCGGATCACTACTTCTGTCTGACGGCTCTCTGCCAATTCTCCTGTAAACATAGCTCGGAAGTAGGGACTACAGGCTGACAAAATGACTCGATGGGCATATATCTTCTTGGCGCCCACAACTAGCACTACATCACATAGCTCCCGGTGCTTTCTCAGAAGGTTAATCACTTCCAAGGTTTGTCGAGGGTGCTTGTCTGAGATATAGGGCATGCGGGCAGGTTGGGGAACCCCTTCTGGCAGTTTGTTGGGGTCTCCAAGGGTGCAGCGGCTTGTTACATCCATTCCAGTCTCTCCTGGTCGAATGTTGGTACACCTATAGGAATGATGGGGAGAGAGAGAAGATGGCAGTATTATTATAAACTCTTTTCTCCCCTTAAATGTTTGTAATCCAAGCGATAAGAAAATGTAATTAGCTTGGCGATTTTTTTTTTTTTTAATTTTTTTGTAGAGATGATGTCTCACTGTGTTGCCCAGATTGGTCTCAAACTCCTGGGCTCAAGTGATCCTGTTGCCTCCACCTCCCATAAGCCAACATGCCTGGTCTACATAAACCATTTAAATTCCAACTACTATGGTAATAAAACTTTTAGATAAGGTGGTTATGCTTATCCATTTTAAAAATTAAGCCCAAATTAACATGCTTCAATTAATAGTTAAATTTTGAATTAAAGACAATCTAAAAAGTTTGGATTGACGGCCAGTTGTGGTGGCTCATGTCTGTAAGCCCTGGGAGACCAAGGTAAGCTGATCACTTGAGGCCAGGACTTCGAAACCAGCCTGGTGAATGTGGCAAAACCCTGTCTCTACTAAAATTACAGAAAAATTAGCCATGTGTGGTGGCACATGCCTGTAATCCCAGCTGCCTGGGTGCCTGAAGCACAAGAATCACTTGAACCCTGGAGGCAGAGGCTGCAGTAAGCCGAGATTGCATCACCGCACTCCAGTCTGGGTGACAGAGAGAGACCCTGTCTCAAGAAAAAAAAGTCTGGATTGAAATTTATCTTTACATAGAATCTTTTCCTCAAAGTTTACTGAGATTAAAATAGTAAAGAAGATGGCAAGCTAAATGATGATTTAGCAGGACTCCAAAGAGCCTCCAGGTCGATTTTGTTAGACTAATTTGGGTCTAATTTCCTATCTAGAGTTATTAAATATGATAAGCCTCAATTAAAAGTACTACATATGTCAAACTGCTGTCAAATTGGTCTGAATCACTGAGGTTTTGGTATGATTATAAAATAAATGAATAATTTCATAAACAGACATTCTTCAGTTTATAAATAAGTAGTATTTAAAAGTTGATTCTAAAAGTTTATTTATTTGGAGGTTTGTATTTTTCTATGGTAAGAGTGCTGTAAATGGGGACTAGGTTTAGTTGTAAAGTTCAGTGCATCATAAGAAGCATTAAAAAATGAAATAAAAAGTAACAGCATACATTTCATTAAGTATGTTCAATTGCATGTATGTACACACACAAATTCGTATAGATATGCATCACTGGTTCCCTTTGTAAACTGCAGGTTATATCAAAAAAGTTTAAATGCCACTGCCCTGAGTTTTGAAGTCCCAAGACGCAAGGAACAATAGGTACAAGAAGGGAGAAGGAAAAGAATCTCTCTCTTTTTCAGATTATTCTACAATTTATTGTTGCTGGGTTTTTATATTTATTAATTTTTTTTAAAATTTTGAGATGAGGGTCTCACTATGTTGCCCATGCTGGTCTTGAATTCCCAGGCTCAAGCAATCCTCCTGAGTAGCTGGGATTAAAGGAACATGCCACCATGCTGGGTTGGTTTTTTTTTTTTTGGAGACAGAGTCTGGCTCTGTCACGAAGGCTGGAGTGCAGTGGCACAATCTCGGCTCATTGCAACTTCCGCCTCCCAGGTTCAAGCGATTCTCCCGCCTCAGCCTCCCAAGTAGCTGGGACTACAGGTACGTGCCACCATGCCTGGCTAATTTTTTGTATTTTTAGTAGATACGGGGTTTCACCATGTTAGCCAGGATGGTCTTGATTTCCTGACTTCGTGATCCACCTGCCTCAGCCTCCCAAACTGCTGGGATTACAGGCATGAGCCACTGCGCCTGGACGTTTTTGGTTTTTAAACAAAAGCTTTAGAGAAACATGAGGGCTCGAGCTAGTATACATAAACTGTAGAAGTCTATAAGTTGGGCATTTCCTGTACATTTAGGTACATGTTATCTAAACTTGTGTTAAAGGACATATTTTTTAGAAGCTGCAATAATTATTTTCCTTTAAAATGGGTTCTGGACAAAAAGGTGGTGGAGTATCTGTAAATTGCTCAAATTTGATGAACACTGCCTTACAGGGTCAGAGTATATATGTATGTGTCTATAAATCTTACAAGTTGGTGTTCTTCACAAGTCTTCAAATATGAAAACTGCCCCTTCTTGCTTATGTGGAGATCTAGATATGGAATGGAATGGATCATCGGATCATCTAGCATAATGCCCTCCTTTTACAGATGAAGAAACTAATTTGGTTACGTGACTTACTCAAAATCATGAAGCTTTCAGTCTCTGGATGCTTTAGGGTAAACCACGCATCTCCTGAGGTACTGTGAATATTTAATAACTGTAATTCATGTGAGTACTGGGAGGTGAGGAGAGGGAAGAGTTTCTAGGATGATTTAGCAATTCAAAATAAGGTTTTGTTTTGTTTTTTCTTATGGATTATCCAAATTTCTGTACAACTGTTTTTAAAAGCCCAAGAAACTACACCAAATACAGATTTTTTTTTTTTTTTTAAGATTCGGTCATCACGAAAAACTTCATCAGTGAAATATCAAGAAGAGTCAAATAATTTGGTAAAAGAGGCCTATAAAATGCATTTCATATTTAAGAGAATAAGCCAAACAAAGTGAACTTATGTCATCCCTTTTCTAACTAAAATTAACTGGATGGTCTAAGAAATTTTCAGAATTACCTTTAAGTATTGATAAAATACTTAAAATACTTTTATTATCTTTAAAGTCATTCCAGATAATACATAATATACAAATTTGTATCTTTTCTTTGCAACAGGGTCTTGCTTTATCACCCAGGCTGGAATACAGTGGTTTGATCATGGCTCACTGCCACCTCGACCTCCCAGGCTCAAGTGATCCTCCCACCTCAGCCCCCCAAGTAGCTGCGACTACAGATGTGAGCCACCATGCCTGGCTTGAAAATTTGTATCTTCTATTTATATTTCATATGCGGAAATTCAGGTGCGAAATTACTAGGTAAAAGTCACAAATTACTGACCAATAATTAGAAATAAGATATTTGGATTTTTATATCATCACATTATATAAACATGCAGAGAAAAGACAATCTGTGACTCTTAAATAAAATAATTATTCTTTTAACAAATACTCACTAATTGCTTTTAATGTACAAAGCATTTTGCTATAGACTGTGGGAAATTCAAAGTAATATAAAGAAGCAATCTCTAGAGGAAGAGATACATGAATAACCAGTAAGAGGGCAACCAGGACAAAAGATGTGGTTCAAATGTAAGAATTTTTGGAGCTAGGCTGAGCCTAGTGGCTCATGCCTGTAATCCCAGCATTTTGGGAGGTTGAGGTGGGGGGATCCCTTAAACCCAGGAGTTTGAGACATGCCTGGGCAACATAGTGAGGCCCCATCTCTAGAAAGAAAAAAAAAATACCCAAAAACATATATATAATGTATGTGTATGTTTATATATATATAAAAAAAGAATTTTTGGAGGTGATACATATGTTTAGGACCTCGATTGTGGTGATATCATGGGTGTACACGTATGTCCAAACTCATCAAAATGCATACATAAAATATGTACAATTTTTTGTATATCAATTATACCTAAATAAAGCTTAAAAGTCATTCAGAAAGGCAAAATCTATGAAGTATTTGTTTAACATCATTCAGAAAGATTCTGGATCTGACAGATGTCATCTATCAGGTTACCACAAGGGTGTGTGTTTTGTTGTAAAATAGAATATTACACTGGGTTTTCCCAGAGCTTAAGGGAAGTGTCTCACATCCATGCTCCAGATCGGTACATTTCTGTTTCTGATTCTTATTAAGCAGTCCTCTGATGGAAAATTCTTCCAAAAGTACCATGCTACTTAAAAGGGGCATGACTCAAGCATTGTGATCACTGAGTTCTAGGTCAGCCTCATGTGAGTCTCTCTCAGATACTAGTCATCTACCACTACTGAGAGAGTCTAATATCTAGCCTGCAAAGGACAGCATCCCTATCAGTCTTCTACTTCCAAAGCTGTAGCACTGACAGGAACTACAGTATAATAAAACACAAAGGTTTAAAAGGAGTCTCCTGAGAAGGACAGAAAAATCTGTAAGGACGTTCTAGGAAGAAGAAATTGCATGTGCATTGCAAAGATATAACACGAAAACAAAAAACATGGTTCTTTTCTCCAATAAGAACCAATTTTTCCAAAATACTTATACATCTGGTAAAAACATCACTGTTTGTGCTTGGCAATTTTAAAGACTAAAACATAAAGCTGAGCCGTTAAAGAATAATTTTTATCATCCACATAAACAATCAAGAATGCTTTTAACCACAAAGCTAAAATGGTGCCTTGTACATAGTAGCTGCTGAAAGAATAAATCACATGATTAACAGTGCTAAAATCAAGCTTCTTTTTTAAAAAAGTAACAAAGACAAAAGACCAACTCAAAAATTCCTGGAATACTGATACTGAATGCTGAAAGTAAAGTGTTATTGTCATAACCGTAGTTATGTACATAAAGATGCTACTGTTGAACTGAGATATGAACAATTTTTTATTTCACCTAAGTACAATGTGGGTAAACTAACCTAATGTCTCCGTTTTTCCTTTAAATATACCATAGTGCCAGGCGCGGTGGCTCACACCTGTAATCCCAGCACTTTGGGAGGCAGTGGTGTCTGGATCATCTGAGGTCAGAAGTTCAAGACCAGCCTGGCCAACCTGGTGAGGCCCCATCTCTGCTAAAAATACAAAAATTAGCTGGACATGGTGGTGCATGCTTGTAATCCCAGCTACTTGGGAGGCTGAGGCAAGAGAATCGTGTGAACCCTGGAGGCAGAGGTTGCAGTGAACCCAGATTGCGCCACTGCACTACTCCAGCCTGGGCAACAAAAGCAAAACTCCGTGTCAAAAAAAAAAAAGAAAGAAAAAAGCTCTTATTACTGCATTAGTATAGTAGAATCTTTTTTTCTTTTCGGTTTTTTTAGAAATAAGGTGTTGCTCTGTCACTGATGATGAAGTGCAGTGGTATGATCATAGCTCACTGCAGCCTCAAGCTCCTGGCTGAAGCGATCCTCTCAACTCAGCCTCCTGAGTAGTTAGGCCCTCAGGTGCATAATACCACACCTGGCTAAATTTTAATTTTTTTGTAGAGACAAAGTGTCTCTCTCTGTTTCCCAGGCTGGTCTAGAACTCCTGGCCTCAAGTGATCCTTCTGCCTCAGCCTCCCAAAGTGCTGGGATCACAGGTGTAGGCCACCATGCCCCCAGCCATTGGTGTCCATCCATATAATTTTCACTTCAGGAAATATCATTCATCTTTTGTCTTTTTTTCTCAACCATTTAACAATGTAAAAACTAGCTGGGCATGGTGGCTCACAGCTGTAATCCAAGCACTTTGGGAGGTTGAGGCAGGAGGATCGTTTGAGCTTAGGAGTTTGAGACCAGCCTGGGCAATAAAATGAGATTCCATCTCTACAAAAAAATTTAAAAATTAGCCAGGTGTGGTGACATGTGTGACAGGTGCTTCTTGTATAGCTTGCAGAACCATAAGCCAAGATAAACCTCTTTTTTTTTTTTTTAATAAATTACCCAGTCTCAGGTACTTCTTTATTGCAATGCAAAATGGACTAATACACTATCTAAATGAACATTTCACCTTTCCTACTTCAAAAATTTTGTTTTACTTTGAAAGTTAACAACTTAACCTTAAAAAAGATTCAGTTGCACTGACCCTCATTTATAGTCCTAAATAAACTTGAATAGAGAGAGCTAGAGATTTGGGTATATAAACCCTCAAAACAGAAATAATATCTCAAAGTGCCAGTACTGCTTACTAGAAGGGGTCCCAATAGGCACTATATTCTATACCTGATTCCACACCAGAAAGCCAAGCTATTAACCTCTTTATTTGAAAATTGGTTGTGAATGTTTTAGTCCCAAGGCATCTCAGCACTGCTTATTTGATAAAATGAGCATAAGCCTTGGGTGCCTTGGTCCAGTGATCGAGACCAAGATGGAGCAGGAAGGGTAAATCCTCATGCAAGCATGCTAGTTTCCCTTCATATCAGGATAGCAAAAGCCTTCCTAGAATACCCCTCAACAACTACTGCTGACATCTCATTGGTAGCACGGTGTCACACAGCCCTTCCCATATGCAGAGACAACTAAGAAATCAAGGAGAGTATTTAATTTTCTAGTGTCTATAGTAGGTGGAAGAAAGGAAGAGATGTGCAAGCTAACCTACAGTGCATGCCACACTAGGGAATAGTCAAATCAAGCAAGTATATGTTTTACCACTATTTTTAAGCATACACTTTAGACTGACTAGAACAAATTGAAAATTTCAAAGATATGAGATTGGAAATTTTGTCTTCTGAAATTAAACTCAAGGAGTAGCTCAGCTATCCTTCAATGTGAGTAAAAAACTATCAATAAAAACTCTAGATACTGTTAAATAAAATAAGACTCAAAGCATGTAAAGCTTCTTACTCATTTTAGAGACTTTATGGGGTCTTCCTGCTAGGCCCCACCGTAAACACCCCTGGTACTCACTACAGTTCTGTCCTCAGCATTCTCCTTTTCTGTTCTACCATCACTTATGCCTACAGCTTGAAGAACCTTCTTAGTACTGATGACTCACATTTTAAAAAAATTTCTAGCCCAAATCTCTCTTCTGCCCCAGACTCATATTCCAATCACATGCTGGATATCTCCACCTGGCTGTTTCCCAAACACAATAATATTAAAAGTATATGAAACAGAATCTATTCTTGGCTTACTGAAACCTGTTCCTCTTCCTGTATTTTTCTTTTTAATCTTATCATGGCAGCACCTAGTTTCCTAAGTTTGGAGTCATTTATAACACTACCTTTTTCTCACTCCATGTTCACCAAATCCTTTTGATTTTACTATTATACAAGCTCTCAATTCCACCCTCTTCTCTCAACCCTAACTGCCATAGATCTACTTCAGGTTCTCATCTTCTTTTATCTAAACTACCACAACTACTTTAAATTCATTACCTTGCCATAATTTCTTCCCTCTTTCCAGTCCATCCCCCATGTGCCTAGAAATCAGCTCAAATAATAAATGATCTATATAATAATGTCCATTGGCTCTTAAATAGCTAAAGGATAAAGTTCGAATTCTTTCCCATGGTTGTAGCCTCAATTTCCATATTTTCTACTTCCCCTTCTTCCCCAAAATAGCCTATACTCCACATATACTCACTGTTCCATGCATGTCAGACAATTCTGGGTCTTGGTGCTCTTTTCTTTCCTTTTTTTTTTGCACAAGCTGTTCCTTCCTTTTATGGTGTCCTTAATTAACTCCCTTCTTTAGAAGTAAATTCTTTTTTTTTTTTTTTTTTTTTTGAGACGGAGTCTTGCTCTGTCGCCCAGGCTGGAGTGCAGTGGCCGGATCTCAGCTCACTGCAAGCTCCGCCTCCTGGGTTTACGCCATTCTCCTGCCTCAGCCTCCCGAGTAGCTGGGACTACAGGCGCCCGCCACCTCGCCCGGCTAGTTTTTTTTTTTTTTTTTTGTATTTTTAGTAGAGACGGGGTTTCACTGTGTTCGCCAGGATGGTCTCGATCTCCTGACCTCGTGATCCGCCCGTCTCGGCCTCCCAAAGTGCTGGGATTACAGGCTTGAGCCACCGCGCCCGGCCTAGAAGTAAATTCTTATTCTTCCTAGAAGATCCAGCTCAAATGTTGCCATCTCTGTGACGCTTCCTCATCTCCACAGAGCAGTTCCCTCCTCTAAGTTTACATCTCTATTAAAATTCTGTTAATGTTTGTTAGTTAATTAACTAATTACATTCTAGAGATGAAGTCTCACCCTGTCATCTGGGCTGGAGTGCAGTGGTGCAATCACAGCTCACTACAGCCTCGAACACCTAGGCTCAAGTGATCTTCCTGCCTCCTCCATCTCCCAAAGTGCTGGGATTACAGGTATGAGTCACTGCACCAGGCCAATATTGTATCATGGTATCTGTTTTCATCACTTGATCTGTATCACACAATATACAGGAATAGAGTGGTATTATATAAAGGTTTGACATATGAATAAACCAATTTCTACAATCAGGCTCAGTTTTCTACTAACATATTCAAGGAAACTTGGAAGAATTGCATTACAAAATATTTGGTATCTCTAAATAAATGAATGATTAAAAAATAATATCTTGGGAAACAAACACATTGTTGGTAAAGACTACGGATTGGTGTAACTCTAAGGGCAAAAATTTGTCAATGTCCACCAAAATTTAAAAATGTACATACCCTTTAGACAATTCTAAACCTAAGAACTTATTCTTTTTTTTGAGACGGAGTCTTATGCTTTCATCAGGCTGGAGTGCAGTGGTGTGATTTTGGCTCACTGCAACTTCCCCCTGCCGGGTTCAAGTGATTCTCCTGCCTCAGCCTCCCAACTGGGACTGTAGCTGGGACTACAGGCACACGCCACCACACCCAGCTAATTTTTGTATTTTTAGTAGAGAAGGGGTTTCACCACGTTGGCCAGGATGATCTTGATCTCTTGACTTTGTGATTCGCGCCCACCTCGGCCTCCCAAAGTGCTTCGATTACAGGCATGAGCCACCGCGCCCAGCCAGAACTTATTCTATACTTACACACTTGGGCAAAAACCACCCACAAGGATATTCATTGCAGACAGAACTGGTTGTAAGAGCAAAACAGTTGAAATAAATCTCTGTCAAATGGGACTGGTTAACAAAGGTGCCTATAGACAATGGAATACTACATAACTATTAAAAGGAAGAAGGTAAGTCTATATGCATTTGTTACAATTTACAATTTTTCAAGTGAATAAAGATACAGAAGAACGTGCATGATATGCTGACATTAGTGTCTTTTCAAATGCATTTTATTTTCTTATTTTTATTTATTTATTTATTTATTTATTTATTTATGAGATGGGGTCTCTCTCTGTTACCCGGGCAGGAGTGCAGTGGCGTGATCACCATAGCCTCGTAACTCCTGGGCTCAAGTAATCCTCCTGCTTCAGCCTCCTATGTAGCTGGGATTACAAGTATGAACCACTATGCCCTGCAACATTTGTGTCTTTTTTTTTTTTTTTTTTGAGACAGTGTCTTGCTCTGTTGCCCAGGTTGGGGTTCAATGGTGTGATCACGGCTTACTGCAGCCTCTGCCTCCCAGACTCAAGTGATCCTCTCAGCCTCCTGAGTAGCTAGAACTTCAGGAATCTGCCACAACACTTGGCTAAATTTTTTTTGTTTCCTTTTTGTAGAGATGGGGTTTTGTCATGTTGCCCAGACTGGTCTTGAAGTCTTGGGCTCAAGGGATCTGCCTGCCTCAGCCTCCCAAAGTGCTGGGATTATAGGTGTGAGCCACTGTGCCCAGCCCTCTTCTCTTTTTAAAAGCTACTAATGTTGGGCAGGTGTGGTGGCTCACGCCTGTAATCCCAACACTTTGGGAGGAGTAGGCAGGCAGATTCCTTGAGCCCAGGAAGTTGAGACCAGTCTGGGCAACATGGCAAAACCCTGTCTCTACAAAATAAAAATTAAAAAAAGAAAAGATAAGACATCTTATATATATTTGTGTATGAACTATAATGCCTCTAAAAGAATGCATAAGAAACTGCTTACAGTGGTTGCCTCTGGAGAGAAGAACTGGGAACTAGGGTCAGCAATGGGAGAGTTAACTTTTCACTGAATATCCTATTGTATCTTTTAAATTTTGCACTGTGTATGCAAATGATGGTACATAAATAAATGATGCAATGAAACTTTAATAATAAAATGCCAATTGATTTCATAAAACTTTATAATCAAAAATTAGAATACCTTTAACAATAATTTTCAGTCTTTTCTTGTTCATAGATTTTTTTTTTGTTTTTTGGAGGGGCAAAGTCTGCAGAAACTGTTCAGTCCTATTTAAACAATTATTCAGTAATCATTAGGTGCTAGTGATGCTAATATACGAAGACATGAGACTAAAAGAGCTCTCAATCTAGTAGGCAGAATGAATATGTATTCAAACAGTCTCAATAAAAAAAGTTACTTCTCAAAGTTTCTTTAATAGCAGCTGAGTATAAACCCAGCATTACAGAGACTGCCTTCTGGGTTAAATCAGCAAAAATGACAGCCCAACAAGAAAAGGATAGGGAAGTGTGACCATGATTGAATGTAGGAAGCAGGTGGAAGTAAGACCAAAGACCAATGTGAGTAGGCTAGGCTCTGGCCAAGTGACAGTGATGAAGAAGGAGCTGTAACTTAACAATTAACGGCACTAGAATTATCCAACATGATTTTGAATAGCTGACAGTATTATGTAATAAAGCAAGAAAAAAGGAGCAGGTATGAGTGATTAAGCAAATATTTTATATAGACTACTGATAAACCAAAAACATTCCCACACTCTGCTATTCTTTTAAAAAATAATAAGCTCTTATTTTAGCAATTACATAAGACATGACATTTTATGGTAGCTGGAGATGAGACACAATCAGTGGGTTTTGCAATAAAGTTAGAATGAAGTGATGAAGCATTTAATATATGTTGTTAATTTTTTTCATGTACGTTGTGGTAAAATATTATTCCTGCCACAGAATAAAATATAAATAAGATAATGATATTTTTCACCTTGATAACATCTTTTCATCTGGAAAAAAAGGAGTAGGCATGAGTGATTAAGTATTTTATATAGACTACTGATAAACCAAAAACATTCCCACATTTAAAGCATTTGCAAATATCCATTAATCCCCAATATCCTGACTAGATACATTAAAGAAGTAATAAGCTGGGGTAAAGAGAAGGTGAACAGCTCAAGGTCAACTGATAAATCAATAACAGATTTGGAAAAAGATATACATTCTTGTTCTTGCTCCAAGTTCTGAGTTATAAGTCATATTCCCATTATAAAATGTTTCTTCTCTTAAAAGAACTGCAAAAGTTGTTTACCTTTGATGTTAAATAACAAATGATTAAATAGAGTTCAATAAATAGAAAACAAATGTAAAAACCAAAGAAATAGAACTGGGCTGATTTTGTATCAATAAAGATTCTAGTCTCATTTGTTAGAACAGAGTGAGAAAAAGCATTATTAAATTCTAGGGTTGAGAGGGCCTATTTAATTGTCTATATTTTCCCAGACATTGTTCTATTTTTCTATGGACTAAGTTATTATGTCTAATACCTATTTTAGTCCTTATACAATCTTCCCTGCAATGCAGCTATTTTAATTAACAGAACAAATGTATTATTGAACATAAAGGAAATAACCAAAACCATAATTAGGCATGCAGTACAGTGTATTATAAATAATTATGATTCTTACATGGGAACAGAATCCTCTACATTTTATAGGGAATTGAAGATCATAAATCCATATAGTATCATAATGAAATTAATGATTATTTACCTTAAAAAAAAACCATGAAAAAAGGAAAATTAAGTGTTTACATACAATCCACGGCACTTTTCAGATATTTAACTTCTGTATTTTATTCGATTAAAAAGCGATTAATTCTTAATATTACTTTTGATTTATTGTAGAACAAGATTCATTAGTTCCAAGCAGAATTTAGTAAGATTGGAACTCTTTTTTAAAAATTTAAATTATTACATGCTGAATTTTAATCAGTGAAACCAAAGGTTTTCTTCCTAAATGCCTACCTGCGCATTGGCTTTCCTTCCATGCACCATGAAAAGTACCCTTCACCACACTCTAAAGCCGAACCTAAGACAACAGAAAAGCAGGAACTTAATAAAAGCTATTTCTGATCTTTACACTAACAATCTTTATCTAATCATTTCACTCATTTCGTCAGTTATCAAGAGTTTCATATCCTATTATATCACAGGCCTTTTGCAGATGCACAATAACTTAATCTAGCACATTTAAGATTACTATCCTTACTCTGCATGCTAAAACGATTAAAGTAAAGGGGAGGTAAAGTATGCTAAATAGTCCTGACTGTTAGGTCAGTCTTGTTCCTCTTCAAAAAGTGCTTGGAGATATTTAACTGTGATCTCGCCAACAAGTATATTTACAGAGCAATCACCAGATACCGACAGCAATACTAACCTGATAGATCACATAGGGAACACGCTGCTTTAACAACGAATCTGAAGGTTGTTAACTTGTCCCGAAGTGACAGGAGGAGGAGGCGTCGGCATTTGCCTTTACAAACAACTCCGCTTCCGACAGCCCAGGGAGCTTGAACAGGGCAGGGAAAGTATGGCTCCAGACTAACACTCTTTACATGCATTTCCTTCAGTTCCCGAAACAATGTTCACTACCCACGTAGCAGGATTTCTCCAGGTCCCGAGGGTTAAATGGGGGCGCACAGTACTTTCTTCCTTCCCTGAATTCCAAACATTGTCTGGGGAAGCTGTCCAGGGTGCGGAACCCCAGCACTACCAAGCAGGACACAGCCCAGGGCCTCCTCTGGCTTCCGAGATAGGCTGTCAGCCAGCAAGAGCGCACTCTGGCGCTCCGCGAGGCCCGGCCCCAGCGCCCCAACAGTCTCTTCTCGGCGCCGACAGGCGACCGACGAAGCACACCCCTGACCCCATGGGGCAGCTCAGCAACTTGGGACCACATATTTGCGAAGCGAGCCCTGGGGCGCTGTCCGCTGTCCCCTGCTCTAAGGCGGCTGGCTCACTTACCGGCTCTGACACTTTCTTCTCTGCCGCAGCCTCCTCCGTCTACTCCGCCCTCCACTCCTCTCTGCCTCCTCCTCCACCGCTGCTAGCTCAGGCAGGATGCCGCTCTTAGAGCTATTTCCTTTCCCTTCACCCGCCCATGTCCAGAAGCAGGAAGTAGTCCTATTCTTAAACCGTCCCCGCAGGAAGCCACATACTCCGCCAAGGGGTTCCGGTGCGGCTCCGGAAGTAGTCGTGCCCTTTGCTGGGGCATTCGGGTAACCTCGAAGGCTGTTTATCTTCGTGAGGGTTCTTTGTATCCCAAGAGTAACCATTTTTAGAGTTCACTACGGAACTGGCAGTGTTTGAATACTGAAGCCTCCTCTTTTCTTCTTTGTTTTTGTCAGCAAAGGCAGTAGTCAAAGGGTAGTCACAGAAAGCTAAGAATTTTTATTTCTTTTTAGTTGGTGGGTCTCCTTTTGGCACAATGTTCCTAATTGTGGATTGGATTATTGCCTGCACACATGGGTTGGCGTGTATCTGTCAGGCCTCTACTATGTGCAAGGTGCAGAAGTTACGTAGATCAGAGGTAGTCCTTACCCTCCAGATTTCCCACAGTCGAACTTTCAAGACACCAGGATTTTATCCAGGCTCTAAGGCTGTGTTAGTTTGCCCTTTTTACTTAGTATTCACCACCAGACACTTCACCAAACGCATCTTCTGTGGATTCACTTTAATGTTAGGGAGGGAAGAGTATATTTTCTTAAAAAAATTTTTTTTCAGTAGCAAGCAGAGCCAAAAAAGTATATTTTTCAAGTTATCTTTTCCTCCAGATTTTCCCATAGCACACAGTCACCTGAATTTTACTGTATATTAATATTTAGAAAACAAGTGATACAAGTGTAAGGTGGGGATTACAATTTCAGGAATGTCAGAGAAAGACTGTTGATGATTTTCTGATAAGTATACTTGGCTAAGTATTAACCAGATTTTCTTTAACTGTTCTTTATGTAGAACCTACACAGGTTTGTCTAGTTGTTTCTGAGGGGAAAGGATACCTCTTGTTAATTAGCTTGTAGTGGAAAATGCATGGCCTTTAGATCCAGATGTAGTGGCCTAGTGGATTCTTCTTGCCTGCTGCCCGGATACAGATGATTTATCAAGGTATAGGGATTGCAACAGAGAAAGAGTTTTACACAACGTTGAGTGGAAAAATGGAAGAAGTTTTATTGTTACTCAAATCAGTTATATTATTACTCAAATCAACCTCCTGGAACATTTGGGGGCTAGGGTTTTTTTCGAAGGTGGTTTGGGGAACAGGGTAGGGATAGCTAGGCAATGGGTGCTTGCTGCTGACTGGTTGGGGGTGCAGTCATAGGGGTATGGGAGATGGTCCTTCTGCCTACTGAGTCGTTGCTGGGTGGAGCCACAGGAACAGTTGGTGGGTCCAGGTGGAGCCATCAGTAGTCAAACATGCAAAAAACTTAAAAATATACCCCAAAAGGCCAATCCTAGATTCTACAATAGTGATGTTTTCTGCAGGAGTAATTGGGGAAGTTGCATATCTTGTGACCTCTGGAATAATGCCTGGCAATCACTTATGTCTACACTTAACAGAATTCAGGCTCATCTATCCCCCTAGTCTGGTGATTTCTCATTAGCTTTACAAAGACAGTTGAGTTTTGGGGAAGGACTATAATTATTTAAACAAACTAAATGTCTCCCAAAGTTATCTTGGCTTAAGCCCAGGAATAATTAAGGACAGGCTGAAAGCTAAAGGCAAGATGGGGTTTGGCTAGATCAGATCTCCTCCACTGCTATAATTTTCTCACTGATAGAATTTTTGCAAAGGGGGTTTCAGTTTGCAAAGGCAATTTCACGATACACGTAGGTATAAATCCTAGACCTGTAACTGACTAGCTTTGTGATCTTATTAGAAATTTTTACTGCATGTGTATATGTGATATATATACAGATGCAGCAAAATGATTTCTTTTCCACATTTTAAAACTTTAAATAAATTGTATCAAAGCATATGTATTCTTTCGCAACTTCCATTTTCCACTCAACATTCTGTTTGTAAGCTTTGTCCATGTTGATCAATGAAGGTCCAATTCAGTGATTCTCAAAGGGCAGTCCTGGACCAGCAGCATCAACATCGTTTGGAAAATGTCAACCCTTCAGTCCCATTACAGACCTATTGAATCAAAAACTGAAGGTGGGCCCCAGTAATTTGTGTTGTAACAAGTTCTCCAGGTGATTATAGTGCATAGTAAAGTTTGAGAACTACTGCACTATTTATTTTCACTGCTATATAGTATTATATGAATATACCATATATTTTAAAAAATGTTTTTTTCTGCAGATTTTTACTATTTCCAGTTTTCTCTATTACAAACAGTGCTACAATGTAAATTCTTGCATATACCGCCTTGTGTAAACCTGTAAGTGTTTCTTTGGGGTGTGCACACAGAAGCAAAATTGCTGGGTTGTTTGCTATGCACAGTTTCAACTGTATTAGCACTAGTCAAATTGCTCTCTAAAGTCATTATTCTATTTCAAGAATAATAATACTAGCAAATACTTATGTAGCATGTTATAGTAACTCATCATTACTCACACTAGTCCTCTCGAGGTAGGATCTATTATCATTCCTGTTTCACAGATGGCACCAAGATATTATGTAAGTTGCCCAAAGTCACACAGCTAGTTATGAAGTAGAGCAAGAACTTAAAACAATACACAATGGCTCTAGGGTCTGTGCTTTCAGTTACAGTGCTGTGTTGTCTCTCCATTACAAGTGTTTGAGGGTTTTTGTTGGTCTATATTATCATCACAGTTGGTGTTTTCTAAATTTAAATTTGTTTTTGCCAATTGGATGGGTGTAAAATGGTAATTCACTGTGGTTTAGATGTTTATTTCTCTCATTACTGTTCAAACATCTTTCATATGTGAAAATGGTATTCAGATTTCCCTTCTATGAATTGCTTATTGTAAAAGATACCTTCAAAGTGACTTTTATTTTTTCTGTAATATGAATTATATTTATAATTCATAGTATAGGTATGAAAATGTTACTATATATGATATAAAAATGTTACTAAAAATGCTGCTAACCAAAGACTGATTTTAAAACTCGTGTCCAGCATAAGAGCAGTCCCTCCTATTTCTGTAAATCTGTGGCTCACTCCCCAACCCACTGCAATCTGGTTTGTGCTTCTGCTACTCTGCTTCTTTTTAAAGTGGGGAAGTTCAGTGTGAGTCGACCCTTTTTATTTGTCAAGACCTAGAGAACTCCATTTAGAAATATGTATATGGTAAACCTGGTATTTGCAGTCATTACAGTTTTTCTGCCACCTGAGTAAGACTATGCCCTACGGGAGCCTGAATTTCTACTTGAAAATATACATAAAATAGATTTTACTTAGATTGGGTGTGTGAAAGAAAAATATCTTGGGCCCCCCCAAATCACTAAGCTAAAGGGAAAAGTCAAGCTGGGAACTGCTTAGGGCAAACCTGCCTCCCATTCTTTTCAAAGTCACCCCTCTGCTTGCTGAGATAAATGCATATCTGATTGCCTCCTGTGGAGAGACTAATCAGAAACTTAAAAGAATGCAACAATTTGTCTCTTATCTACCTATGACCTGGAAGCCCTCTCCCTGCTTCGAGTTATCCTGCCTTTCCAGACCGAACCTATGTTCATCTTACATATGTTGTTTGATCTTTCATGTCTCCCTAAAATGTGTAAAACCAAACTGTGGTCTGATCACCTTGGGCACATGTGATCAGGATCTCTCCTGAGGCTGTGTCACAGGTGCATCCTCAACCTTGGCAAAATAAACTTTCTAAATTAACTGAGACCTGTTTCAGATTTTTGGGTTTCACAGGTGTGAGGTAGTGACAACAGCCAAATAATTCTTTTAAGGGGTTGCTGAGTTTACCTTATAGTTTTTCAATCAAAAATTATATCTTGTTTCCAATGTATAAAATACAGTGGTTGAACCTAAGGTTTAGTTGTAGGTGAGATCCACAGGGCCCATTGTTTGTGGAATTTTCATTCTTCTTCTTCTTTCTTCTTTCTTCTTTCTTCCTTCTTCTTTCTTCCTCTTCCTCCTCCTCCTCCTCCCCCCCTCCTCCTCCTCCCCCTCCTCCTCCTCTTCTTCCTCTTCTTCCTCTTCTTCCTCTTCTTCCTCTTCTTCTTCTTCTTCTTCTTCTTCTTCTTCTTTTCTTTTTTTTTGAAGCAGGGTCTCAATCTGTTACCCAGGCTGGAGTACAGTAGTGCAATCACAGCTCACTGTTGCCTCCGCCTCCTGGGCTCAAGTGATCCTCTCATCTTGTTACAGTAGGTGGCTAGCCAGGCATGTGCAAGACAGGAAAGGGCTTCCCCCACACCTCACCAAGAATGTCAGGCCAGGCAGTTGTCACACTGCCTCTCTAATACAATAATTGGTTGCAAACAGCACCAGGGAGAGGCAGTTTCCCAATAGACAAAAACACCTGAAACTGGTGGCAGCTTCTCAATAAGATCTCAGGAATTGGGTGAGTGGGCTCCAGCATGTGCATTAGAGGGCAAAATGGCAGAGTTTAGCTGGTATATGACCTTCTGGGGGCATTCCACCAGAATGGGAAGAATGCCTCAATTGAGCATGTGTACAGCTCAAGTAAACATACTCTGCATGCTCCCCTCCCAGGCACTAGCAGGCCATTGCACATGCATACAACCCACCCCAAGGGAAGAATCAGGGCAGAAGGGATGCAAGACCCCAGATGTATGCCAGCATATAAAACCCTAAGTCAAAAGGTCAAAGTTCACACTTGTTTTCAAGTTGCCTGCTTGGACCTCTTCCAGGTGTACTTTCCTTCCTTTCACTCCTGCTCTAAAACTTGCCTCCGTCTTTTTTGTCTCATGGCCCTCAGCCAAATTCTTTCTTCTGAGGAGGCAAGAATTGAGGTTGCTGCAGACCCACATGGATTCACCACTGGTAACAACTTCAGCCTCTTCAGTAGCTGGGACCACAGGCATGTTCCACCATGCCCAGCTAAATTTTCTTTTTTTTTTTTGTAGAGACGAGGTCTCACTACGTAGCCCAGGCTGGTCTTGGAATCTTGGGCTCAAGTGATCCTCCCACCTTGGCCTCCCAAAGTGCTAGGATTAGAGACATTAACCACCGCACCCAGTGACTTTTTATTCTTGAGGAGACAGACAGTATAAAATTGAACCATGAATTACACAATTAGTTGTTCAATTATGATTGAGGTAATTGAAAGTGATCTACTGGGTGCTAAGAAAACATCTAGTAGGGTGGCTCATGTCTGTAATCCCAGCTCTTTGGGAAACTAAGGCAGAAGTATTGCTTGAGCCCAGGAGTTTGAAACCAGCTGGGGCAACATAGGGAGACTTTGTCTCTACAAAAAAATTAAAAATTAGCTGGTCATGGTGTCACACACCTCTAGTCCCAGCTACTCAGAAGGCTGAGGTGGGAGGATCTCTTGAGCCCAGGAGGTTGAAGCTGCAGTGAGCTGTGATTGTGCCATTATGCTTTATTCTGGGCAACAGAGTAAGGCCCTGTCTAAAAGAAAAAAAGAAAAAAACATTTAGTAGAGTGCCCAGATATGGTCTAGAGGGTAACAGAAAGTATGGTGTGCAGCCTTTAAGATGGCTCTAAGTCTTCTCTGCCTCTTGGTTTTCATTCCCACATGTAATCCCCTCCTTTGGGTGTGTGTTGGCTGAACCTAGTGACTTACAAATGGAATATAGCGAAAACCATGAAATGGTACTTCTAAGATTAGGTTATAAAAGGACTGTGGCTTCTGTCTCAGATGTCATCTCTCTCTAGCTTTCTCTGAGGGAAATAAGCTACCATGTTGTGAGCTGCCCTGTGAGGAGCCTTGTATGGCAAGAAACTGAGAGAGACTTCTGGCCATCAGAGAGGAACTGAAGTCTCAGTTCAATAGCCCATGAAGAGCTGAATCCTGCCATTAGCAACATGAGTGAGCTTGGAAGTGAATCTTTTCCCAGTTGAGCCTCTAGATAAAACTGCAGACTTTGCTGACAACTTGACTAAAACCTCATGAGTTGGAAGGGAAGGAGGAATGTTATAGGGAAAGACACTAAAGCCAGAGAGGCAAGGACAGGTTGGCCGGGGTGCACTGGGGAGAGTAGCATGACACAAAGCTGGTGAAATTAGAAAGTATTTTGGAAAGTTTAGGAACAGAGCAGGAAGAACGTGCACAAGTAAGACAATGACGAAGCATTTTCCTAGTTTTCTTGATGCTGCTATAGAATTCTAGGGTGCTTATAGGATGGTACAACAGAGAGCACTATGATGGGAGCTAGAAGACCGGGGTCCCAGTGCTAATCCTGTGATCTCAAGCCATCACTTGGTTGTTCTTGTTCTCAGTTTTCTCATCTATAAGATGGAATCTAAATCCTTTATAATTTCTCAGTCAGGAGTTATTAGTTACATGAAACGTATATGGGGAAAACTATAAAACATTCCTGAAATAAAAAAAAGTAGATTTGAGCAGATAGAAAGTCATTCCATGTTATTGGATAAGTTGACTCAATTTCATAAAGATAACAGTGCCCCATAAAGTAATTTATAAATTTAATGCAATCCAATGTGTTTGTGCTTCTATAGCAAAATACCTTAGACTGGGTAATTTACAAAGAACAGAATTTATTTTCCCATAGTTCTGGAGGCTGGGAGGCCCCAGATCAAGGCATCACCATTGTCAGTGTCTGACAAGGGCTGCTGTTTGCTTCCAAGATGTTGTCCTGCTGCTACCTCCTCTGGAGGGGATGAATGCTGTTTCCACACATGGCAGAAAGGCAAGAGAATGTTCCTTCAAACCTGAGCCATAAGGGAGCTAATCCCATTCGTGAGTGTGGAGCCCTCATGGCTTAATCACCTTCCAAAAGCCATATGTCTTAATAATGTCACATTTAGGATTACGTTTCAACATTAAATTTGGAGAGGACACCATCCATTAGTCAAACCATAGCACCAAATAAAATCAACTTCAGAGTTTTTACAGAACTAGATAAGTTGATTATAAAGTTAATATGGAAGAAAAGATAAATGAAAATAACCAGAAATACTCTTACTCTAAAAATAGAAATAGCTGAGAGGAGGGTTAACCCTAAGAGATATTATTAAAACATGTTCTAAAACCTCAATAATTAAAACTGTGGTTTGGGCATATGAACAGATAAATACAACAGGGTAAGGAATCCAGAAATAGACCTTAGAACATATGGAAATTTAGTATGCGATCTCAAATCAGTGGGGCAATAGGGGTTCTTTATTAAATGATGCTTGCTGAGACCAGCTTGGTTGGGGACACTCTAACCCAGTGGTGCTAGAGGAATTAAAGACACACATAAGAAATATGGAGGTGTGAAGTGGGAAATCAGAGGTCTCATAGCCTTTAGAGCTGACAGCATCGAACAGAGATTTACCCACATTATTTATTAACAGCAAACCAGTCATTAGCATTGCTTCTATAGATATTAAATTAACTAAAAGTATCCCTTATGGGAAATGAAGGGATGGGCCGAATTAAAGGAATAGGTTGGGCTAGTTAACTGCAGCAGGAGCATGTCCTTAAGGCACAGATCACTCATGCTATTGTTTGTGGCTTAAGAATGCCTTTAAGTGGTTTTCTGCCCTGGGCTGGCCAGGTGTTCCTTGCCCTCATTCTGGTAAACCCACAACCTTTCAACATGGTAAACCCACAACCTTTCAACACGGGCATTAAGGCCGTTATGAACATATTACAGTGCTACAGAGGTTTTGTTTATGGCCAGTTTTGGGGCCAGTTTATGACCAGATTTTGGGGAGCTTGCTCCCAACAGATGCTGATACAACTATGGAAACATATGAAATTGGATTTATTTCCTTATACAATGAGTGAGACTTCACTACAGTCTAACAAAGTCCTCTGAAGACCCTATGGGAAGATCTGAGCCTGGGATGGTCCTTTATATTTGTCAAAAGTTGGAGTTAGAAGGCCAGTTCTTTATACCCCACATCAATCAAATGTATTTGAAATCTTAAGGTAATAATGAAGGTGTAAAAATAATATGAGAAAATATGGGTGAATTTCTTTATTAAGAGTGGAGAGGCTGGGCATGGTGGCTCATGCCTGTAATCCCAGCACTTTGGGAGGCCAAGGTGGGCTGATCACTTGAGGTCAGCAGTTCAAGACCAGCCTGGCCAACATGGTGAAACACTGTCTCTATTAAAAGTGCAAAAATTAGCTGGACGTGGTGGCAGGCACCCGTAATCCCAGGTACTTGGGAGGCTGAGGCAGGAGAATCACTTGAACCTGGGAGGCAGATGTTGTGGTGAGTTGAGATTGCGCCACTGCACTTCAGCCTGGGTGACAGAGCAAGTCTTTGTCTCGAATAAGAAAGAAAAAAAAAGGAGAAACACTTCCCTGAATATGACTCAAAATCTAGAAGCAAAAAGATTGATCAATTTGACCACATTAAAAAATGTCCATGGGACAAAGATAAATAAAGTAAAAAAAAATGACAATTAGGAAAAACATATTTGCAATATGTTAATATATCATAAAGGGTTCATAATGTAATATATAAATGGCTCCTAAAAATAGAGTAAAAGCAAATAACATAAATGGGCAAAATATATGAACAGCCAGTTTACAGAAAAAGAAAATGTCCTCAATCATTTAAATATATAATGAGCAATCTTGCTCATAATAAGATAAATGCAAATTGTTTCTATTGAGACCATTTACCACATATAAAGTAGGCAAAAATCTGAAATTGCACACCCTCTTTTTCTGACACAACTGTGGGGAAGAATGCACTCATTTGTGACGAGTGTGTGTACAAAATGATAAAACTTCTATGGAGGGGGATTTGGCAAGATCTAGCAAAATTACATTTGCATTGACCTTTTTCCATTATCCTGAGGAAACACTTGCAAAAATAAAATAAGTTATGTACAAGGTTACTCGCTGCAGGATACTTTGTAATAAAAAAAATTAGAAGGAATCTAAAAGATTCTTATTAGGGGGCTGATTACATAAACTATGGGTATCCACATAATGAGGACTATGCAATTATAACAAAAAAATGACAAAGGGCTGGGTGGGATGGCTCACACCTGTAATCCCAGCACTTTGGGAGGCTGAGGCGGGTGGATCACCTGAGGTCAGGAGTTCAAGACCAGCCTGGCCAATATGGTGAAACCTCATCTCTACTAAAAATACAAAAATTAGCCATGCGTGGTGGTGGGTGCCTGTAATCCCAGCTACTCGGGAGGCCGAGGCAGGAGAATTGCTTGAACCTGGGAAGCAGAGGTTGCAGTGAGCTGAGATCGCGCCACTGCTCTCCAGCCTGGGTGACAGAGTGAGATTTGGTCTCAAAAAAAAAATAATAAAAAAAAGGAGGAACTTTTTTTTTTTAAAGACAGAATCTTGCTCTGTTGCCCAGGCTGGAGTGCGGTAGCATGATCTCAGCTCATGGCAACCTCCACCACCCAGGTTCAAGCAATTCTCTTGCCTCAGCCTCCTGAGTAGCTGGGCTTGCAGGCTGGCTACTTTTTGTATTTTCAGTAGAGACGGGGTTTCACCATATTGGTCAGGCTGGTCTCGAACTCCTGACCTTGTGATCTGCCCGCCTCAGCCTCCCAAAGTGCTGGGATTACAGGCGTGAGCCACTGCACCTGGCTGGAAGATCTCTTTATGGCATGCTCTTCAAGCATATTGTTAAGTAATGAAAACCAAGTGAACAGTGTTTATAGCATGCTAACTTTGATTAAGAAATGGGCAGAAATATAGTGTGAGTGTATAAAAGTGTATATGTATTTATTTATAGTTTAAAATTTTACATATTATATATGTATATAATTGAAAGATAAGTGGAGAATTAATAAAAATGGTTACCTACAGGGGAAAGGAGAGACCAGGGTAGAAAGGTTAGGGATAGCAGCCAGATTTTGAAAGTATTGGCCTTTATATTTTTATTTATTAAATGTTCTTAATTAAAAAATTCACTTAAGCAAAATCTATTTTTATTTATTTAATTTTTTTAATACAGAGTCTCTCTTTGTCACCCAGGCTAAAGAGTAGTCATGCAAACATGGCTCACTGCAGCCTCAACCTCCTGGGCTCAAGGAATTCTCCTGCCTCAGCCCCACAAATAGCTGGGACTATAGGCACATGCCACCACACCTGGCTAATTTTTGTATTTTTTTTTTTCTGTAGAGACAGAGTTTCACCATGGTGCCCCAGCTGGTCCCGAACTCCTGAGCTCAAGCGATCTACCTACCTAGGCTCCCAAAGTGCTGGGATTAGAGGTGTGAGCCACCACGCCCAGCCCTCTATTTTTATTTAAATAAAAATTTATTATTTATTTAATATGTATTTTTATTCTAATAAAAGGCATTTATTTTAATATCTTTAAAATTTTTAAAGAAAATTTAATCAAAAGAGAAAAAAACCATCCTTAAATATTGAAGAATAAACAGCTCTAACTATGTCAAGTTGGTAGCATATATAGTTAATGCTGTAATGTACCACCCAGACATCCCTCAGGAATGAGGGACATAATCCACCAGATGCTAGACGTGCTGCTGACAGAGACAGCCCTGCTGTCAGCTCTTTTTGGGAGACACCTTGACTGAAAAAGAGTGGCCTGACCAAGATCTCACTCCCTTTCTGGGACAGCTTGCATTCAATCACTGGTCAATGCAGGGATATAAAGGCACAGCTCTGTTGCCCTTACTTGGGATAACTCTGAAGGATCATCCCAGTGTCAGAGCTTCCCAGAGGGGCTGCAGAGGCCTTTGTTGAAACTACAGTACAGCCCAACTCCCCCCTCTGCCCTGCTTCTGTCCTTTCTTTTCACAGGTATTGATCCCAAAAGCACTCTCTAATAAATTACCTGCATACTAAACTCCATCTCAGAATGTGCTTCTTGAGGAGTCCAACTGCAACAGTTAGTGTCAGGAGTGGTTCAAGAAAGCAGTCACTATAATGGGATTTTGGTGTTGGACCACCTGCTTCCAGGCTAGCAATGAGAATATCAACACTTGTGGTAGAAAGAAGCACAGACAGTCCTTGGCACAATTGAAGTGCAATTGTTCAAAACTTCACTGCTGCTGAACCGTATCTTCTGGTGGATGGAAACACTCTAGCAGGTTCAGTGGATCAGATGTTTGAGATATATGGGGGAAATATGAGTGGGCTGATGTTAAGCTTATTTGATATTTTGAAGAAATGTAATGAAAGGTTGACAGTGATTAATTTGACAATTAAAAACTAAGCATGAAAGCCAAAGGGCATCCTCATTAAGAAATAGGAGGCTCTCATCTGCAACTGGAAAGCAGGAAAAGCTGAGGGCTAGGTCCAGGACTTAATTGTAAGAGTTGCAGGGCCTCACGGAAGATTAAATTCTTACTACTGGCAAGTTGGCTCTGCCTAGAACAGGGTGCTAGCTGGGAAAAAGTGGGATCTTGACACATGGGATGGGGACATCTGTGTTCATGCACCCCCAAATCTTTAATTCCCAAAGTTCCCTGAACCCTCTAAACCTAGAGAAGTGGCCCTCTCCTCCCTAGGGCCAGTGCTCCTTCCTTGCTTGAAAATGATGAAAAGGCCTCCCTACTGCAGGACATCAGCCCTTTCAAGATCAGCCCCACTTTCCTGCCTTGCCACTAAGCCAATAACTAGATTAAGTTACAACATAACCCTGCTAGGAACATGCTTGGCCCACAATGGAGGAAAAGGACAGCATTAGTTTTTAGGGCAGCTGTGCTAAGTGGCTTTAACAACTGAAATCTATTTTCTTGCAGTTCTGGAGGCTAGAAGTCTGAGATCAAAGTGTCAGCATCATCAGACCATCACTGTTACATAAATACTTTTCCCTCTCTCACACCTGTGGTTGCATGGGCTTGCCTGTGACCAACTGAAGGAGTGGGAAAAAGCTTGAGCTTGGTTCGTGACTGGGTTGGATGAGGACACTGGTGCAAGCCATAAAATGGACAGTGGCTGCACTACAGAGGTGAGAGGAAATTCTCCAAATGGACAAGAACATTGGGAAACCTACCTCTGTGTGGAAAGAAAAGTGGTTCGAGGTTAGAATTTACACAGACACACAAACTGCAATGAATGGCTTGGCTGGAAGGTGAAATATTTGGGGACAGGGGAAAAGGAGACCTGAGGTAGAGGCATGTGAATGGACGTATAAGAATGGACGCAGAGATCGGGAGCGGTGATTCATGCCTGTAATCCCAGCATTTTGGGAGATTGAGGAGGGTGGATCACTTGAGTTCAGGAGTTCGAGACCAGCCTAGCCAACACGGTGAAACCCCGTCTCTACTAAAAATACAAAAATTAGCTGGGTGTGGTGATATGCACCTGTAATTCCAGCTACTTGGGAGCCTGAGGCACGAGAATCGCTTGAACCCAGGAGGCAGAGGTTGCAGGTAGCCGAGATCATGCTACTGTACTCTAGCCTGGACAACAGAATGAGACTTCATCTCAAAAAATAAAAATAAAAATAAAATAAAAAGAATGGACACAGAGGGGCGTGGTGTTTCATGCTTGTAATCCCAGTGCTTTGGGTGGCCAAGTTGGGAGGATCACTTGAGGCCAGGAATTCCAGATCAGCCTGGGCAACATAGCAAGATCCTGTCTCTAAAAGAAAGAAATAAATTAGTCAAGCACGGTGGTGGTGCGTGTCTATCATCCTAACGACTTCAGGAGGTTGAAGTGGGAGGATCACATGAGCCCAGAAGTTCAAGGTTATGGTGAGCTGTGATTGCACCACTTCATTTCAGCCTGGGCAAGAAAGTGAGACCCTATCCCCCCCCCAAAAAAAGAACACAGAATGACAGCCAGCAGACTGCCAGCAATAAAGATCAGTGCAGAGTCCCTGACATCATGGCACTTACCCCCTACCTTCCTCCTCTTATTCCTCCTCCTTCTTCCTTGGCTTCTGTGTTGCCAGATTCACCTAAAACTGTTTATTCTCTAATGATTTTTTCCCTATCTTCTTTTGCCTTCTTTCTAAATGTAGTTGTTCCCCAAGGCTCTGCCTTTAGCCTCTTTTCTTCTGCTTATAAACACTCACCTTGGATGGCTTTGGAGCCCATCCTCTTTGAAGGTTTTAGCTACCCCCTATGTGATGATGACTCTGAAATCTATATTTATATCCCTGTCTTACCTGCTGAGCTTTGAATTCAAATATATGTTGGCTGGAGGTACTTGATACTTCTACTCCTAGTTGTCTAAGCCTGCACTCATCATCCTGACTTTAACACTAACCTTCAAAATCTTTTTTTTTATTATTATACTTTAAGTTCTAGGGTACATGTGCATAACGTGCAGGTTTGTTACATATGTATACTTGTGCCATGTTGGTGTGCTGCACCCATCAACTCGTCAGCACCCATCAATTCATTATTTATATCATGTATAACTCCCAATGCAATCCCTTCCCCCTCCCCCCTCCCCATGATAGGCCCCAGTGTGTGATGTTCCCCTTCCCGAGTCCAAGTGATCTCATTGTTCAATTCCCACCTATGAGTGAGAACATGCGGTGTTTGGTTTTCAGTTCTTGTGACAGTTTGCTAAGAATGATGGTTTCCAGCTGCATCCATGTCCCTACAAAGGACGCAAACTCATCCTTTTTTATGGTTGCATAGTATTCCATGGTGTATGTGTGCCACATTTTCTTAATCCAGTCTGTCACAGATGGACATTTGGGTTGATTCCAAGTCTTTGCTATTGTGAATAGTGCCGCAATAAACATACGTGTGCATGTGTCTTTGTAGTAGAATAATTTATAATCCTTTGGGTATATACCCAGTAGTGGGATGGCTGGGTCATATGGTACATCTAGTTCTAGATTCTTGAGGAATCGCCATACTGTTTTCCATAATGGTTGAACTAGTTTACAATCCCACCAACAGTGTAAAAGTGTTCCTATTTCTCCACATCCTCTCCAACACCTGTTGTTTCCTGACTTTTTAATGATTGCCATTCTAACTGGTGTGAGATGGTATCTCATTGTGGTTTTGATTTGCATTTCTCTGATGGCGAGTGATGATGAGCATTTTTTCATGTGTCTGTTGGCTGTATGAATGTCTTCTTTTGAGAAATGTCTGTTCATATCCTTTGCCCACTTTTTGATGGGGTTGTTTTTTTTTTCTTGTATATTTGTTTGAGTTCTTTGTAAATTCTGGATATTAGCCCTTTGTCAGATGAGTAGATTGCAAAAATTTTCTCCCATTCTGTAGGTTGCCTGTTCACTCTGATGGTAGTTTCTTTTGCTGTGCAGAAGCTCTTTAGTTTAATTAGATCCCATTTGTCAATTTTGGCTTTTGCTGCCATTGCTTTTGGTGTTTTAGACATGAAGTCCTTGCCCATGCCTATTTCCTGAATGGTACTACCTAGATTTTCTTCTAGGATTTTTATGGTTTTAGGTCTAACATTTAAGTCTCTAATCCATCTTGAATTAATCTTCGTATGAGGAGTAAGGAAAGGATCCAGGTTCAGCTTTCTACTTATGGCTAGCCAATTTTCCCAGCACCATTTATTAAATAGGGAATCCTTTCCCCATTTCTTGTTTCTCTCAGGTTTGTCAAAGATCAGATGGCTGTAGATGTGTGGTATTATTTCTGAGGACTCTGTTCTGTTCCATTGGTCTATATCTCTGTTTTGGTACCAGTACCATGCTGTTTTGGTTACTGTAGCCTTGTAGTATAGTTTGAAGTCAGGTAGCGTGACACCTCCAGCTTTGTTCTTTTGACTTAGGATTGTCTTGGCAATGCGGGCTCTTTTTTGGTTCCATATGAACTTTAAAGCCGTTTTTTCCAATTCTGTGAAGAAACTTATTGGTAGCTTGATGGGGATGGCATTGAATCTATAAATTACCTTGGGCAGTATGGCCATTTTCACGATATTGATTCTTCCTATCCATGAGCATGGTATGTTCTTCCATTTGTTAGTGTCCTCTTTTATTTCACTGAGCAGTGGTTTGCAGTTCTCCTTGAAGAGGTCCTTTACATCCCTTGTAAGTTGGATTCCTAGGTATTTTATTCTCTTTGAAGCAATTGTGAATGGAAGTTCATTCATGATTTGGCTCTCTGTTTGTCTGTTACTGGTGTATAAGAATGCTTGTGATTTTTGCACATTAATTTTGTATCCTGAGACTTTGCTGAAGTTGCTTATCAGCTTAAGGAGATTTTGGGCTGAGACAATGGGGTTTTCTAACTATACACTCATGTCATCTGCAAACAGGGATAATTTGACTTCTCCTTTTCCTAATTGAATACCCTTTATTTCTTTCTCCTGCCTGATTGCCCTGGCCAGATCTTCCAACACTATGTTGGAGTGGTGAGAGAGGGCATCCTTGTCTTGTGTCAGTTTTCAAAGGGAATGCTTCCAGTTTTTGCTCATTCAGTATGATATTGGCTGTGGGTTTGTCATAAATAGCTCTTATTATTGTGAGACTGTTTACGTTTTTGAAATGAAGCAGCATCAGTTCTCAGAAACATAGCCTTCTGATCGTCACCATCATGTTCCCTGTATCAAAGTGTTAAAAGAAAAGATTTTAGGCTCTCAATATCACTAAGCTAAAGGGAAAAGTCAAGCTGGGAACTGCTTAGAGCAAATCTGCCTCCCATTCTATTCAAAGTCACCCCTCTGCCCACTGAGATAAATGCATGTCTAATTGCCTCCTTTGGAGAGACTAATCAGAAACTCAAAAGAATGCAAAAATTTGTCTCTTACCTACCTATGACCTGGAATCCCCCTCCCTACTTTGAGTTGTCCAACCTTTCCAGACGGAACCAATGTTCATCTTACATATGTTGATTAATGTCTCATGTCTCCCTAAAAATGTATGAAACCACACTGTGCTCTGACCTCTGTTAGATATGAATTCTAAATTTCTTTTCAAAGAACTAATATGTCAGTATGTTCAATCCTTTGCCTTCTACTTTTAAGCTTAACTTCCTTGTAAAGGAAACTTTTTTGATGACCTACTTCACCCTGACTCATTCCAATTGCCTACTCCACCCTAACTCATTCTGATCACCTGCTCCACCTTAACTCATTCTGATCACCTGCTCCACCCTAACTCATTCTGATCACCTGCTCCACCCTAACTCATTCTGATCACCTGCTCCACCCTAACTCATTCTGATCACCTGCTCCACCCTAACTCATTCTCATTACCTGCCACCTGCTCTGCCCTGACTTCCACCAAAGCACTCACCCCATCATTCTCTTTAAATTAGCCAATCAGAATTAGTTTAGCCCAGGTAGTCTAACCCTAGCCAATAGGGGAATGACAGAGCAGCAGGGGCCATGTGTGTTAGGGATAAGAACCCCTTCCCCTCTGTTGTCCAAATGTGTGCTCACCATTGCTCCATCTGTAAGGGTACACCCTTCTCTAGAAGTAACTGGCCTTGCTGAGAATTAAAAAGAAAATTTTACATTTGAGTGCTATTTCTTTTGTGGCACCAAAACTTTATATATAATAATTTGGGGGCTCACCCATGATTACATTCCCCTCTGGGCAGTCTCTGGTTCTCTCTAGTGAGGAGGTGTGCCCTGCCACCTTGTGGCAGCCTCAGGGGTGAGAAATCCAGACCCACCCCGTACGAGGAGTAACCTGAACTCTCAGCAATGCAGAAAAAAACAAAACGAAACAAAAACTAGCCAGCAACCTAGCTTAAAGGATCCTTACATACTGCAGTAACGACTCTGTGCACAGACCAAGGAAGGAGAAGCCGTGGGAAAGTATTTCCTTAGTGGTCAGGACCAAGGTAAGAAAGCTGTGGGGGGTGGGGCTATGAAGTACTCCTTGGTAGGGGTGGCTTAGAGGTTAAAAAGAAGTGAGACATCCCCCCTGGGGGGGGATTGAACCTCATACAAACCTCAAGTAGTGGAAAAGTCGAGAAATTTCCCATGGGGGAAATTGAGCTGCACCCCAAAAGGCAAGAAATTGCCAGTGGGGAAATTAAGCCTCACCCCAAATGGCAAGAAGCTTCCAGTGGGGAAATTGAGCCTCACCCTAAAAGTTGAGAAATTTCTGGTGGGGAAATTGAGCCTCACCCCAAAAGGCAAGAAATTTCCAGGAAGGGAAATTGAACCTTGAACCTTACCCCAAAACCATCAAGATGGGAAATATCCTAAGCAAGACAGGGAGTAAGAAGGATAAAGATGGTAACAAAGATATTCCTCCACAGTCTCCTAGGTCTCATGCTAAAACACTGGAAGGATAATGAGTGGACTAAACATAGGAAAAAACAACAAATGATAAAATATTGCTGTTTTATTTGGACTCAGGGACCCATCCTCAATCCCTCAATCTTCTGACCAAAGTTTGGGTCGAATGAGGATGTAATGTGTCAGTTTCTAATCCGATGTTAATGATAAAAGTCCAGTATCTAGAAGAACTAGGCTATGCCCTTTGTTGGAGTCAAGGACCTGCCCTCCTTTTCCCCTTAAATAGGGAAGAACCCAAACTGGCACCTCAAAATGAAAAATCAGAAGAGCCAACTCTCGTGCCTAAAGACTCCAGTGCATGGGATCCCCTAGACTATCTTCCCCAACTCAGTGTCCCCAGTCTTTCCCCTCAGACAGCCACTGCTGCCTCAGATCCCATTCCAAATTCCTCCTCTAGTCACGTTATCCCTCCTCCTCATAACCCTGACTCTTGGGAATTACCTCCCCACCAGCCTGTTGCCTCCCAACCTAAAGACCCCTCTCTAAAAGGACTCCAGCGTGAGGTATAACAATGTAAAAAATATATTCAGAATTTCCCAGTTCCCTCCGTACCTAAGGGGTCAGCCCAACCCTCTTCCCTTTGAAAGAGGTACCACAAGGGGTGGGGGGTGGGGGTGGGCATTGGCTTTGTAAATGCTCCCTTAACAAGTTCAGAAGTCCAAAATTTTAAAAAGGAGCTTAAACTGCTACTAGATGACCCTTACGGAGTGGCAGACCAAATTGACCAATTCTTAGGACCTCAGTTATACACTTGAGTCGAGTTAATGTCCATTTTGGACATCCTCTTTTCAGGGGAAGAAGGGAGTATGATTTGTAGGGCTGCTATGGTAGTTCAGGAACATGAGCACCCTCCTGGTGAAAATGTTCCTACCACGGACCAGAAATTCCCCACCTGAGACCCCTGGTGGGACAATAATAACGTAGATCACCAGGAAAATATGCAGAACCTAAGGGAGATAATAACAAAAGGAATTTGGGAATCAGTACCCTGAACCCGAAATCTTTCTAAAGCATTTTTATACAACAGGAGAAGGGTGAAGGGCCTATGAGATTCCTAGACTGAGGGAGCAAATGAGGCAATATGCAGGCCTCAATTTGGACGATCCCCTTGGGCAAGGAATGTTGAAACTCCGATTTGTCACTAAAAGTTGGCCAGACATTTTTAAAAAGTTACAAAAGATAGACAATTGGGAAGACCTTCCCCTAAGTGAGCTTCTCAGGGAAACTCAGAAAGTATACCTGAAAAGGGATGAAGAAAAAGAGAAACAAAAGACAAAACTTAAGTTTTCCACCTTCCAACAGATGGCTCCAAACCCAGGTACTTCTAGACAGAGCTTCCAGGGAGCCAGAAACTATAAAGGGTCTGAACCCTCTTTTAAAGGACCCCAGACTCCATCTGGAGGACCAAGGTCCTCATCTACCAGGCCTCCTAAAGAGTATGGGGGAGCAGGGTTAAAGAATCCCAGAACTAAGAGGGTCCTTTAGGAAGGACAAGATAGGAGCTATAGATGTGGAAAAATAGGCCACTTCAAGAGAGGATATCCTGAACTAAGAAAGGAGAAAGAAGCCCCTCCACTCATGACTTTTGAGGAAGAATAGGGGGTTCAGGGGCTCTGTCTCTTTTATCTTGATTCCCACCAGGAGCCCTTGATAAATTTGGAGATGGGATCTAAATATGAGTTTATCACCTTTTTAGTTGATTCAGGCGCTGCTTGCTCCTCTGTTTGTTTCCCCCTCATCTGATGTTGTCTCCTTCTCAGAGGAACTTTTAGTTTCCAGGGTAAAAGGGGAAGGAGAGGGGAGAACAGCATAAGTAGCTGGCAGAGGCAAGGAAAGACCAGCAGAAAGGAGAGAGAAAGAGAGGAAAGAGATGAGAGAGAGAAAGAGGCAGAGAGAGAGAGAGAGACAAAGAGAGACAAAGTCAGAGAGAGAGAGAGAGAGAGAGAGAGAGAGAGACATAGAAGTAGAAAAGACAAAACAGTGTACCCTATTCCTTTAAAAGCCAGGGCAAATTAAAAACCCATAATTGGTAATTGAAGATCTTCTCTGTGACCATATAACACTCCAATACTACCTTGTCAGTGTAAACAAGGGCATAGCCTGAAAGCACTGAGGACACTGACAACCCACACCCTTCCTAGCAATCCTTAACCCAGTAACCTGCAGATGGCCCAAATACATTCAATCTGTAGTGACAACTGCTTTGCTAACAGAAGAAAGTATGAGGCTAGTCTGTTAAAAACAAAAAAACAAAAAAAAAAAAGATGATTCAACATTAACCACTAAAAATTCCCTTAATCCAGCAGGTTTCCTAACAGGTGATCTAAGTCTTACTATACAAAGGTCCGACCAGACCTAGGAGGAACTCCCTTCAGGACAGGACTATATATAGATGGTTCCTCTTGGGTGATTGAGGGAAAAAGACACAACAGGTATTCAGTAAGTGATAAGGAAACTCTTGTAGATGAAGAGTTAGGAAAATTGCCTCATAATTGGTCCGCTCAAACGTGCGAGCTGTTTTCACTCAGCCAAGCCTTAAAATACAGATCCAGGAAGGAACCATCTATACAAATTCTAATTTGGACTAAACAAGGTCCTATTAATAGTAAAGAATAATTGAAATCCCAAAGTTACAAGGTTTTCAACAAAAGTAAAGTTTGCTAAAAGTTAACAGTGTAACATGTATTATCTTAACTTCTAATCTTGTGGCCTTAGACAGTCTAGTCCACAGACGTGAAGGAAGTTCGCTTTGGAAAAGAGTGGTTATCTTAGAAAAAAAAGAAGGGGGTGGTGTAGAGTTTATATAAAAAGGATGGTTATATGGTAAATTCTTGTCCTAAAATAAATTAACTGGTTGTTTAAATAAAAGGGATGTTTGTGACAAGTCAGAAAGTTGAGCCATGTTGAAGAATTGTCTGGGAAAGTCATGGAAAAAAAAGTTATAAAAGGGAATTTATGCAAGAAATGTTGTATAATTTAAAAGTAATTAGGCCTCCTGAATGTAAAACTATTGAAGAAACAGTTTATATGCAAGGTGTATAAGGAAAGTAAAATATACTTTTGGTAAAAGAATTATAATGAGGCATAAGAATGTGGATTTTTACCTACATTAAAAGGTTAAAAAATATATATTTTGTTTTAAAGGTTTAAGCAAGTTTTAAAACATTAAATGTAAAGGAAATACTGTGTGTAAACATACTGGCTAAAGTTAAGGGGGTGTCATCCAGTTTTTCTGTGAACTGGACATTAAAATAAAAGCACAACAGGTTTTTCTTAAAGCACTAACCTGCTCTGTAACAAAAATTATAAAAGGTTAAAAGAAGTCTATAAAAATCTTGCCTTATGGTCAGACATTAAAAATTGGATAAATATGTCTACAAGGTTTTATTAAAATTAAATTTAACATTGATAACACACTAATATAGAGGTGAAATTTAGCTTATCTGGTATAAAAATCATACAGGAAGCATTGTCAAATATAAAATGGTGTTTGGCTTTCTTTGGTCTAAAAACTAATGAAAATAGATGCTAAAGGAAATTTCTCAGTAAGAAGGCACCAAGGACTATAAAGTCCACTGCTGATGTCCCCACATTTAAAACAAAAGGTCAATTTCTCAGAAATTATATGCTTGGTTTATCCTCCACTTTCCTTTCCCTCAAAACTAAGTCTTTTAGCACAGATACTACCCCTAGATTTTTCAGTAAACCAACACCAACCTGAGGATCATGTTCTCATCAAAGGGTGGAAAGAAGGAAAACTCAAACCAGCCTAGGAATGACCCTAACTTGTGCTGCTAACCACTGAGACTGCTGTTCTTACAGCGGAAAGGGGATGGACTCATCACACCCGAGTCAAGAAAGTGCCATCCCCTCCAGAGTCGTGGGCCATAGTCCCAGGGGAAAACCCTACCAAACTAAAGCTAAGAAAAATTTAACTCACTTTCATCTATTCTATTACTCTTCCTTCTTTTCTCTTTCTTTTGCTGACCATCTAGTTATTAACATAACCAAGTCAATTTTGCCTCAAACTATTGCATTTAATGCTTGTCTTGTTATACCATGTGGGGACTTGTCAAGTCAAAGACAGCTCTCTACTTCAGAAAAGCACCTCTGTCCCTCCTGACTCTCCTCAGACTGAGCATTAGTGAATTGGGACCATTTAATCCAGGGAGATTTCAATAAAGACCCCAGTATCAATTAGGAGTCTTGCTCCCTGATGTAGAGCTTTTATGCCATAGTTGGTCCAATGTTCTGTGGACCACTAAAGAGCAAGAATGGACTGCCCCAACCGGTTTTTGTAATTTCTTAAAACCATACATTCATTTTACTAAAGGGACAGCCCTCCCCTCTAACCGTCAGCTAAACCAGTGTAATTCTATATAAGTTATCTCAAACCCTCAAAGTTCTTCCCCTTTTCTAAGCTGGTTCCCTTCTTTAAGCCGGTTTTATGGTATGGGGGCTGAGGTTTCAGGGACAAACCCTATTCGATTCTTTGAAATGCATTTCTTTGTTCCCCCACCCCCTGCAACTTCCTCTAAGCCTTCTTCCAAAACCTCTCACAATGGAACAATTGTTCCTCTTCCATCGAACAAGACCAAGATAGCTATAGCTATCACAGGAGTTAAAGACTTAAAACAAACTTTGGGGCCAGGCGCGGTGGCTCAAGCCTGTAATCCCAGCACTTTGGGAGGCCAAGGCGGGTGGATCACAAGGTCAGGAGATGGAGACCATCCTGGCTAACACCGTGAAACCCTGTCTCTACTAAAAGATACAAAAAACTAGCTCGGCGTGGTGGCGGGCACCTGTAGTCCCGGCTACTCAGGAGGCTGAGGCAGGAGAATGGCGTGAACCCGGGAGGCAGAGCTTGCAGTGAGCCGAGATCGCACCACTGCACTCCAGCCTGGGGCACAGAGCAAGACTCTGTCTCAAAAAACAAAACAAAACAAAAATGAAAAAACAAACAAACAACAACAACAACAAAAACTTTGGTAATTAAGACAGGATACCAAGATGCAAATGCCTCATTGGAATGGATCAAATATTCCCTCCACAGGTTAAACAAAAGCAATTGTTACGCTTGTGCACACAGCAGGCCAGAGGCCCAGATTGTTCCCTTTCCACTAAGGTGGTCCTTCAGTCGACTGGGTGTGGGCTGCATGGTAGCTCTTTTCCAAACTTCTACAGCCTGGAGTAATAAGTCATGCCAAGCTCTCTCTCTGCTATATCCTGAAGTCCGGCACCCTGCAGGTCAGCCCATGAGAGCCATTCAGCTTCCGTCTCCCAACATTAAGTTCACTTCGTATCTCTCATGACAGGGAGGAAACTTAGCGTTCCTTGGAGACCTGAAGGGATGCAGTGAGCTTAAGAATTTTCAAGAGCTTATCAGTCAGCCCTTGTTCGTCCCTGAGTGGATGTGTGGTGGTATTGTGGTGGACCTTTACTGGACACTCTCCCAAATAACTAGAGTGGCACTTGTGCTTTAGTCCAATTGGCTATCCCTTTCACTCTGGCATTTTATCAGCCAGAGGAAGGCAAAATAAAACATCACAAAGCAAGAGAAGCCCCTTATGGGTCTTTCGACTCTCACGTCTGTTTAGACACAATTAAAGTCCCACGGGGAATACCAGATCAATTTAAAGCCTAAACATCAAATAGCTGCAGGATTTAAGTCAATATTTTGGTAGGCGACAATTAATAAAAATGTAGATTGGATAAACTACATCTACTACAACCAACAGTGATTTATTAACTACACTAGAGATGCTGTTAAAGGAATAGCTGAACAATTAGGTGCTACTAGCCAGATAGCTTGGGAAAATAGGATACCCTTAAACATGATATTAGCAGAAAGTGGAGGAGTTTGCATCATGATTAAAACTCAACGTTGCATCTTCATCCCAAACACCACCACCTCTAATGGAAGTATAACAAAGGCATTGCAGGGTCTAACTGCTCTGTCCAATGAGTTAGCCAACAACTCAGGGGTAAATGATCCCTTTTACAGAATGGCTAGAAAAGTGGTTTGGTAAATGCAAAAGAATAATAGCCTCAATTCTTACTTCCCCCACAGCTGTAATGGGTGTACTTATTCTTGTCAGGTGCTATGTCACATCATGCATTCGTGGGTTGGTGCAGAGGTTCATACAAACAGCACTTACTAAAACCTCCCTTAACTATCCTCCACCTTACCCAGAGAAGCTTCTTCTTTTGGAAAATCAAGCAAAACAACTGAGCCAAGACATGTTAAAAAAAAAGTTTGGAAAGAAAGCTGTAAGGAAATACAAGGGGAGGGGTTGTTAGGTATGAGTTCTAAATTTCTTTTTGAAGATTTAATATGTCAGTATGTTCAATTCTTTGCCTTCTACTTTTAAATTTAACTTCTTCATAAAGCAAACTTTTTTGATTACCTAATCCACACTGACTCATTCCAATCACTTACTCCACCCTAACTCATTCCAATCACCTACTCCACTCTAATTCATTCTGATCACCTGCTCCACTCTAACTCATTCTGATTAACTGATAGCTGCTCTGCCCTGACTTCGGCCAAAGCACTCACCCCATTATTCTCTTTAAATTAGCCAGTCAGAATTAGTTTAACCCGTGGGGTCTAACCCTAGCCAATAGGGGAACGACAGAGCAGCAGGGGCCATGTGCGTCAGGGATAAGAACCCCTTCCCCTCCGTTGTCCAAGTGTGCGCTCGCCATTGCTCCATCTGTAAGGGTGCACTCTTCTATAGAAGTACCTGGCCTTGCTGACAATTAAAAATAAAATTTATATTTGAGTGCTATTTCTTTTGTGGCACTGAAACTTTGTGTATAACACCACCTTGGGCACATGTCATCAGGACCTCCTGAGGCTGTGTCACAGGGGAATCCTCAACCTTTTCAAAATAAACTTTCTAAATTAACTGAGACCTGTCTCAGATTTTTGGGGTTCACATTTTGGCAACCACAAAGGGATTCTGACTGGAGGTGCCGCTGACCTTTGACAAATCTTCTATCAATGCTTGGTACCAACTTGAGCTATCTTTATGGTTCAAATGAATAGGACAATTTGCTGAGGCCTGGAAACACCACCCCCTCCAGAGAATCCCTGATCTCAAATTTGTTCGAGATCTAAAGTTTATTTTGCTATATACACGCCTCTTTTTTTTTTTTTTTTTTTTTTTTTGTGGAGTTTTACTTGCTTTCAGCACAAGGAAGGCAAGTTTTTTTCTCCTTCCATGATGATGGAGGTAGGTAACTCCTTTATGGAGTTTGAGCTCACTTCCAACAGGGAAGATGAGTATTTTTTTTTCCTGCTGCTAGGATGGTAGAGAGCAGCCTTCAGCCTGAGACCCATCCTTAGGTAAGTAACTGTAAGTAACTTGGCTAAAGTTAAGATTAATAACCAGCTGGTCTTAATTTCGCCTTACCATTAGAGTGCTCAGTAATCATATAAGTTGTGTGATCACTTGTTTTGCTTAACTGTTTTTTGTTGTTTTGTTTGTTTTTATTGTTGTTTTGGTCTTTTTCCCATTGGGTTTGATCAACTCCATCCGACTTGATCAAATCCGAAGGAAAGTTCCAAATTATGGGGAACAAGGCCTCTGCAGTGGCTAAATTCCCACACACACAAAAAGGTGGTGTGGGGAGGGGAGAAAAGTGGCTCGAAAAAGAAAAACAAAGAGGTGAGATTTTTTATTTTGACTACTAAAAGGGCCTTATTTACATAACAAGCCTACCTTTTTGCTCGCCAGGCCAAACTGAAAGAGCAATGGATGTACTTCTGAAATAGCAGCAATTTGTCCTAGTTGAAATATGGTAATGAGATTTAAAAAGACTTTTTTTTTTAAAGGAGCTCAATGGTTAAAGTCAGCTTAATTAAAAACTAGCATCCAAGATGTGTGTGTGTGTGTGTGTGTGTGTGTTTAAAAGGCCTTCGTGGTTTTTTTTTTTTCTCTCCTACAAACTTGTCCTTTTTTAGCAAAAGCTTTTTTTCCTCAGTTGACTAAATTCTGTTTTCTTCATTTACTTCTGTTGCCTCTCCTTTCTCTTGCACCCTCTGCTGCATGAGAGACCTAAAATAGTTTATAATAGCCTGGGGTTCCTTAAAGAAAATAAAGGAGCCAGACTCCTTTTGGGGGAGAAACCTGTTTTTCCTTATGGGACTCCAAGAATGTAAACAGGCTAGTTGGTCTCAATTCTTGCTTTGGTATTGTGTTACCTGATTTGTTGACTTAAGTAGTTTTTGCAACAGAGTTTACTCTCAGGTTTTTAAAGAAGAATGTAATTTAGACATTTAGGAATGTCTTTGTTTAAAAAAAAATTTTTAAGTGCACTGTAAAAAGATCATGTGGTCTAGCCTCATAATAATTTTCCCTTTTTGGAAATGTAATGCCCAGACCCGCGATGACCCAAAAGCAACCACCAGAGTTCAGAGACAAAGCCAAGTGGCAGGGATCGCTTTATTTCGAGTTTGAACTCGGTTCCCTCCAGCTAGGTATCAGATCCTAGGGAGAGACCCCGAGCTCGGTGTTCATCCGTCTTTTATAGTCAGACACAAACAAGTTACAGCAAGTTACAGAGTCACTGGGGATTTTTACAGTTGTAGGTTTACAATTGGCTGACATTTAAAGTTAAACATTAGTCAGTTGTTCATTGGTTCCCGCCCTTTGACCAAACTACAAATGGCTGCTTCCCCTGCTAGGGACTTTCCAGATAACCTTGTTGTTTTAGCATTAAGGGGAGCTTCCTGACTTTTCTGACCTCTGATATTCAGTATTTTTCCAGTCCTCATTCCCCCCTCTCTCTAGTATCTTGAGAGCCAATCTTGGGTCTTATATGTCTGACTCGGAAGTCTCGGTGAGTACAGGTTGGTACTGGGCTCTCAGGACCATAAGCTGGACAGTGTTGAGTCTTTCTTTTACAAAGTTTGTTAATCTGTTTATTATACATGGTCCTATAGTGAGTAAGAGAAGTATACTTATGAATGGTCCTATGAGGGGCACTAGAAGGGAGTACATGGAGGAATTCCACCAGCTGTTGGCAACAGAGGTGAATTGTTTCTGCAATTCTAGGCTGAGTTTATGTAGTTGTTGAACTCGCGTTTCTACGAGTCCAGATTCATTTATGTAGAAACACAATCTTCTCTGAGGAAAAGACAGGTCCCTCCTTTTTCGGCCGTTAACAGGTCTAGTGCACGGCGGTTTTGTAAAGTAATTTGAGCAAGGGAAGTCAATTGTCTGTGTAATGAGGCAAGGGATTCAGCGGAAGCTTCCATAGCTATGGAGAATTGATGAGAGAGTTTTGCAGTGCTGATAAGGGAGTGACCTAAAGCTCCCCCGGCTAGTCCTGCAGCAACTAAGGACGTGGTGAGTGAGACTCCGGCTACTAGGGGGAGGAATATAGCTCGTTTTGGTCTAGGGAAAGGGGCGGAGTCCCACCTGGAAAATTCTGCAGGGGTGCGCAAGGTTAGTTGGGGGACTAGCATGACAGGGAGACACAGTAGGGTTATAGTGGCCTGAGTGGAAAGGTTCTTATATAGGGTCCCATTGCACCAGAAGAAAGAACCAGGAGGGGCAAAGAGGGTTGAGTTGGGAGTGGAAGTTGTATTACAGAGGGTAGTGCCGGCATTTGAATAACAAAAGGAAACTTGTGTCTGTCCAGGGTTTAGGAACAAGGGGACGTCAGGGATCGGGGGTGGTATGTGGCTATTGTTAGGGTTTAGGCTGAGAGAAGCGTTAGACGGGCCTGGAAGTGGAACTGCGGTTAACGGCGGTCGCCCTAGAGCCGCGCAGAAGAAGCATGCAGAGACATTGCCTAGGCCAGTGGCGTTTGCGATTTCTAACCCTCTCTTAATAGGGATAACCAGGAAAAGGGGCGGGTAGGAGTTAAAATTGAAAGCTGGACATTTAATTCCCTTTCCTGGTTCTGTATAGCCGCGTGTAGGGTGGTCTGGATCTGAACAAGGGAACGCCAGAGAAAGAGATGGCTACTAGGCCAGGTAGTTCCTGAAGTCAAGTACATAGCCCCTTTTGTTCTGTTTGAGCATAATTGGTCCAGTTCTCAGTCAGGAAGAAACGCCAAGTGAAAGGGGATGTTGCTGGGTTCGCCTGGGTCTCCCCACAAGGGATCCATAAGAGTAGAAGAGTTATAAAGGAGGTAGGTGTCATAGTTACAGTTTAGGTTGCTGATGGCGTAGAACAAGTTTTAGAGGGTTTTCTTTGGTCCGGTCAACTGTCCAGGTTGCTGCCTCTCCCGTCGAGGATGTAACAAGGTCCGAGAGCGGGTCTATAGGCTTGGCGTGGGTGTGATGAATCCAGGCGGCGATGCCTTCCACTTTGAGGGCTGTAGGCGTAGTCAGGATCACCTGGAATGGTCCTTTCCACCGGGGTTCTAGGGTTTCTTGTCGATGGCGCTTGACGAGGACCCAATCTCCCAGTTTGTATTGATGTGGAATGGGTGGAGGCCCAGCTTCATATAATTCTTTTAGCTTGCGCCAGACTTCCTCATGAACTCTCTGTAGGGCTTGTAAGGAGAACAAAAGTTCAAGACCATTATCTGTGTCAGCTTTGAGGAGATTGTCTTTAAGGTTAGGGAGGCTAGGGGGTGGTTTGCCATACATTATTTCATAAGGGGTAAGTCCTACTTTATAAGGAGAGTTACGTGCCCGGAACAGAGCATAGGGGAGGAGGACTACCCAGTTAGTGCCAGTCTGCATGGTCAATTTAGTTAGGGTCTCTTTTAATGTTCTATTCATTCTTTCTACCTGACCTGAGCTTTGGGGTCGATAAGCACAATGTAGTTTCCAATTAGCCCCAAGGATGGAAGCCAGTCCCTGACTTAACTTTGCGGTGAAGGCCGGCCCATTATCCGACCCTATCATGACTGGAAAGCCGTACCTGGGCAGGATTTCTTCTAGGATCTTTTTGGCCACAATCTGTGCAGTTTCTTTTTTTGTTGGAAAAGCTTCTGCCCATCCTGAGAATGTATCTATAAAAACTAGTAAATATTTGTATCCATATTTTCCTGGCTTTATTTCAGTAAAGTCAATTTCCCAATATATACCAGGTCTAGCTCCCCTGTGTCTTTTTCCCGTGGTCTGGGTCCCGTGACTGGCGTTATTGAGTTGACATACTACACAGTTTTTAACCGTGGCGTCTACTTTTTCAGGGGCGTTTTTAATTTTTAGTCCAGCGTGTTGAATCAAATCTAACATCCGTCGCAGGCCCAGATGAGTGCTTCAGTGGATTTGTGCTATTACTCGCTGCCCCAACCTGTCCGGGAGAATGGTATTGTTGTTAGAATCTTTCCACCACTGATTACTGACCTGTGTTCTGGGGAGTTTACTTATCCACTGGAGGTCTTCTTCTGAGTATTCTGGGTGAAGGGGCAATTTTCTGGGCCTGGGATCAGGCAGCTGGAGGGCCAGCAGCTGAGGAGTGGTTTTAGCCACGTCTTTTGCAGTCTGGTCAGCCAGGTTGTTTCCTCGAGTGACAGGGTTAGTAGCTTTTTGATGTCCCGAACAGTAGACGATAGCCAGCTTTTTGGGTTCCCAAAGGGCAGCCAGAAGATTTAAGATTTCTTCTTTATTTTTAATGTCTTTTCCTTCAGCTGTGAGAAGCCCCCTCTCTCTATATATAGCCCCATGTATGTGGGCAGTGGCAAATGCATACCGGCTGTCAGTATATACTGTCAGTTTACGGTCTTTGTCTAGTTTCAGGGCTTGTGCCAAGGCTATTAACTCAGCCTTTTGAGCCGATGTTCCTGGAGGTAAAGTCTCAGCCCAAACTATCTCAGTCTCTGAGGTCACCGCCGCCCCCGCATACCTCTGTCCTTGGTGAACGAAGCTGCTTCCGTCAGTGAACCAGGTGAGGTCTGCATCTGGTAGCGGTCGGTCCTGGAGGTCTTCTCTGACTCCATGTACCTGGGCTAGTATTTCAGCACAGTTGTGGAGCGGCTTACTTAAGTCTGGGTCTGGCAGCAATGATGCTGGGTTTAGGGTTGTCGGGGGCTTAAATGTTATTCTGAGGGGGGTTTAGTAACAACCCTTGATAATGGGTAAGCCGAGCATTGCTGAGCCATTGGTCAGGGGGTTGTTGGAGGATGCCTTCGACAGCATGAGGGGTGGTGACTTGTAATTCTTGGCCCATGGCCAGTTTGTTAGCGTCTTTGACCATCAGGGCTGTTGCAGCAATCATCCGGAGGCAAGGAGGCCATCCTGCAGCTACCGGGTCCAGTCTCTTTGAGAGATATGCAACCGGTCTGCGCTAGGGACCTAAATTTTGAGTTAATACTGCTTTTGCTATGCCCCGGCATTTGTCCACGTATAAGTGGAAAGGCTTAGAGACATCCGGAAGACCCAGCGCGGGGGCCGAGAGCAGAGCAGTTTTGATTTGCTGGAAAGCTTGCTCAGCCTCTTCAGTCCAATTGAAGGGCTGCTGCTCTTTGGTAGCCTGATAGAGGGGTTTTGCCAGTTCAGCGAAGCCAGGTATCCAGAGTCTGCAGAACCCTGCAGATCCCAGGAACTCTCTTACCTGTCGTGTTGACTGCGGTCTGGGGATCTGTAGGATAGTTTCTTTTCGAGCATTTGTTAGCCAGCGCTGTCCCCCTCTAAGTAGATACCCCAAGTAGGTTACCTCTGGCCTGCAGATCTGGGCCTTTTTAGCTGAGGCTCGATAACCCAGGTTTCCCAAGGTTTTCAGGAGGTCTTTGATTCCTTGGATGCAGGCCTCTGGGGACGTTGCCGCTATTAAGAGATCATCAACATACTGCAAGAGAGTTATACTGGGGTGTTGGCATCGGTACTCATCCAAGTCTTCGTGGAGGGCTTCATCAAACAGAGTTGGGGAGTTTTTGAATCCTTGTGGCAGTCTGGTCCACGTCAGTTGGCCACTTATGCCTCTCTCAGAGTCTGTCCACTCAAAGGCAAAAATTTCCTGGCTTTTAGGGGCTAAAGGCAGGCTAAAAAAAGCATCTTTTAGGTCTAGAACAGTATACCATTGATTTTCAGGACTCAAGGTACTCAGGAGGGTGTATGTCCATTACCCTTTTATTGACTTCTCTTAAGTCTTGTACCGGCCTATATTCTTTACTGTTGGGTTTTTGTATTGGTAGCAGCGGAGTGTTCCATGGTGAGTGGCAGGGGCGTAGGACTCCATGATGTAGGAGTCGGCGGATGTGTGGTATAATTCCCTCTTTGGCTTCCAGGGCCATTGGGTATTGGCACACGCGAACAGGGTCCATCCCGGGCTTAAGCTCAACAAAAATGGCGGGATGGTGCTTTGCTAGCCCTAGCCCTCCTGTTTCTGCCCAAGCCTCCGGGAAGTTCTGGAGCCAGGAGTCTATATTTTGGTTAGGAGGCGTTAACTCCTGGTGAAGCCGGTACTCATCCTCTAGAGTTACGGTAAGAACAGATAGTGGCCTGTTTTGGGAGTCAGTCACTTTGGGCCCTTCTGGTTGAAAATGGATTTGTGCCCCCATTTTTGTCAACAGATCTCTCCCCAACAGGGGACAAGGGCTGTCAGGGATGACCAGGAAGCTATGGGACACTTTCCCGTTCCCAAGTTTACTGCTCTCTGGGTTGTCCATGGATATTTCTTGGTTCCTGTGGCCCCTTGAACCCAGGAGGAGTTGGAAGATAACTTACCATAGGGCTTGACTAAGACCGAATGTTGTGCCCGGGTATCGACCAGGAACTGGACCGGGGACCCCTCCACTTGTAAAGTTACCCTAGGTTCGGGGAGGGGATCCAAACCCCGTCTCCCCTAGTCTGTATCTTGGGTAACTAGTATCGGCATAGATTTGGGCTGCCATTGTCCTTGGCCTGGCTGGCGCTGTTTCTTTTTGGGGCAGTCTTTTATCCAGTGACCAATTTCTTTACAGTATGCACATTGGTCTTTACTCAGATTGCGCCTAGGGGCATGCGTGGATTGGGTACTTCCTGGTGGTGGTTGTTCTTTTTGGACGACCGCTGCCAGGACTTTGGTCATTTTCTCAGTGGCCCTAATTTGTCTTTCCTCTGGAGCATCTCTGTTGTTGTAAACTCTCTGTGCTATGCGAAGGAGGTCCTGGACCTGTTTTCCCTCCAAATCTTCTAATTTTTGTAGCTTTTTCTTAATATCTGGGGCCGCCTGGTTGACAAAGGACATAACGACTGCTGCCTGATTTTCAGGTGCCTCTGGATCTATAGGTGTATACTGTCTAAAGGCTTCCATTAGTCTTTCTAGATAAACAGCGGGGCTTTCTGTCTTTCCCTGTAAAACAGAATATACCTTAGCCAAATTAGTGGGCTTGCGAGCTGCAGCCCGGAGACCCGCCATTAGAGTCTGGTGATAAACGAGTAGCTTTCCCCTACCTTCTGCTGTATTGTAGTCCCACGTTGGCCTGGTCAAGGGAAATGCTGCATTAATGAGGTTGGGGTTTGCAGTCGGTTGACTGTCATCTCCAGGAACCAACTTTCTAGCCTCTACCTGGATTCTCTCCCATTCCTCCGTTGTGAACAGAATGTGGAGGAGCTGTTGGCAGTCATCCCAGATGGGCTGATGAGTGAACATGACACTATCTAGAAGGGCTGTTAGGTCCTTGGGGTTATCAGAGAACCGGGCATTCTGAGTCTTCCAGTTGTACAGGTCACTGGTAGAGAATGGCCAATACTGGAGTCTAGGGTTACCTGTGTCATCGGGGGGTCCTATTTCCCTTAAGAGGAGTGCTACAGTGGAATCGGGAACTTGCGGAGTTGCCTCACGCTGGACACGCCCGCGCGTTCACCCTGCCGGCCCTCCCGAGCCATGTTCACTTTCAGTTTCTCCTGGCGCCACAGCCGCTTCTCGGCCCTCATGGCTTCCTGGGAGTGCGGCCGGTTGGGCTTGGGCATGGGGTCCGGGAGGGGGAGGATAAAGCGGGAGTTCCAAGGATGTGAGGTCATGGCTGTCAGGCAACACAGGGGGCAAGGGGGCAGTTGGAGTTTTTGGTCTTTTGGTCATCCCAGTTGGTTGCGTGACTAGGGTTTTACAGGGTTCAGAGGTCAGCAGAAAGGGAGCTAGCCACGGGGGCGGATTTTCCACCAGATCTTGCCAGACTAAAACGTAGGGGATCTGATCTGGGTGTCCTGAACGACCTGGCAGGAAAACCCTTGATTTTACCTGGAGGATAATGGGGAGGCAAAAAGTTCCCTCAGCTGGCCAGCCTACGCCGAAGGTGGGCCACTCAGAATGGCAGAGGGTTATTAATTTTCCCTTTTAAGTTCTATACCGAGATCATGTCCCCTTGCTCTCACATCTTTAAAATTATTGACAAGGAGAGAAAGTGGTGTGGTCTGGGAGTTGCCCATTCCGAGGAAGTCCTGTTGATAGAAGATGGGTGGTAAGGGATATTAGTGCCTGGTACAGGACTGGCTCCGAAGCTCCTGTAAATCAAGGTAAATTAGTAAGGGGCGTGCAACAGATAACTTCCAACAACCAAGATATATTGATCGCTAGCGCGTCTCGGGCTTAGGACCCGACCAGAAGCAGATGGGCCACAGAATACAGAGCCCCAGATGAGTACCGGAGGACGTCTCCCACCGGCCTCCACTGACTGTCCTATAGCGCATCCGCCAGGACTAGATCAGTCTCATATACAGACCCCACGGGATTATTCAGAGGCAGACAGACAACATATAAACAGAGCCGGCTTACTGACTTTTGCGATGACCCGTTGGCCTGGAGTCTGGTGGGCTTAGGGGCAATCCCGGACGAGCCCCCAAGATGTAATGCCCAGACCCGCGATGACCCGAAAGCAACCACCAGAGTCCAGAGACAAAGCCAAGTGGCAGGGATCGCTTTATTTCGAGTTCGAACTCGGTTCCCTCCAGCTAGGTATCAGATCCTAGGGAGAGACCCTAAGCTCGGTGTTCAGCCGTCTTTTATAGTCAAACACAAACAAGTTACAGCAAGTTACAGAGTCACTGGGGATTTTTACAGTTGTAGGTTTACAATTGGCTGACATTTAAAGTTAAACATTAGTCAGTTGTTCATTGGTTCCCGCCCTTTGACCAAACCACAAACGGCTGCTTGCCCTGCTAGGGACTTTCCAGACAACCTTGTTGTTTTAGCATTAAGGGGAGTTTCCTGACTTTTCTGACCTCTGATATTCAGCATTTTTCCACTCCTCAGAAACCCAGGATTCAGTGTAGGCTCAGCCCAGAACTCAGAGATGCAGTTAAAAGATAGGTAGTCCCTATTTAAATAAAACTGGTCTCCTTATATAATCCTATGATAGATTTTTATAATTTTATGTTTGATTTGACATCCATCTTTTTTTTTTTTTTTTTTTGTGACAGAGTCTCACTCTATTGCCAGGCTGGAGTGCAGTGGCGTGATCTTGGCTCACTGCAACCTCTGCCTTCTGGGTTCAAATGATTCTCCCTCAGCCTCCTAAGTAGCTGGGACTACAGGTATGTGCCACCATGCCCAGCTAATTTTTGTATTTTTAGTAGAGATGGGGTTTCACCATGTTGGCTAGGATGGTCTCGATCTCTTGACATTGTGATCCTCCTGCCTAGGCCTCCCAAAGTGCTGGGATTACAGGTATGAGCCACTGCACCTGGCCTTGACATTCATCTTTAATCTTCCATTAGCATACAAGACTTTTCCTCTCCTTACTTCTGAGGTAAATTTTTCTATTTGATTTTCACCTTTGTTATTTCCTTTAGTATGCAGATTTAAGGCTATTTAGTGGACAACTGCCCGGGATTGTGAAACAGGTTATCAGGAATCTGAGAAAGATAGGAAAAACAAAAGATTTTTATGACTCTATGAGATGTACTTCTATCCGCATGCCTAATACGTCTATGTATTTATGTGTTGTGTACACAATGTTTCACTACTGAAGATATACAAAAGAGCTCTATACAGCTTAAGAAAATAAAAGTGGTGAAATAAAATACTTTATCAAGGAAAAAGACTAGTCAAATGCTTTAAGTTACATAGGTTAAGTAAAATCTTCAATAAATAAGCTAGCTTTAACATTATTCATAAAGTAATATTAGAAATGTCTATCAAGTTGTCTAAAGGGAAATTATAATGGTTTTTCTAGAGATTGGGTTTGACATAAAAAACACATACACTAAAGAACTGATTACAACAGTAAAATTTTCTTAAGGAATTGATTTACTTTTAATACATTATAAGAGATTCTAATTTTTTTAAAATCCAAAGTTCAACTTTTATCACATCTCACCATTTTAAAAAAAATTATACTTTAACTTCTGGGGTACATGTGCAGAATGTGGAGGTTTTTTACATAGGTATACATGTGCCATGGTGGTTTGCTGTACCCATCAACCCATCATCTACATTAGGTATTTCTCCTAATGCTATTCCTCCCCTAGCCCCCCACCCCCCAACAGGCCCTAGTGTGTGTTTTTCCCCTCCCTGTGAGAACAATGTGCTCTCATTTTTTAACTCCCACTTATGAATGAGAACATAAGGTGTTTGGTTTTCTTTTCTTGTCTTAGTTTGCTTAGAATGATGGTTTCCAGCTTTATCCATGTCCCTGCAAAGAACGTGAACTCATCCTTTTTTATGGCTGCATAATGTTCCATGGTGTATATGTGCCACATTTTCTTTATCCAGTCTATTGGTAATGGGCATTTGGGTTGGTTCCAAGTCTTTGCTATTGTGAACAGTGCCACTATAAACATATGTGTGCATGTGTTTTTATAGTAGAATGATTTATAATCCTTTGGGTATATACCCAGTAATGGGATTGTTGGGTCAAATGATATTTCTAGTTCTAGATCCTTGAGGAATCACCACACTGTCTTCCACAGTGGTTGAACTAATTTACACTCCCACCAACAGTGTAAAAGCATTCTTATTTCTCCACATCCTCTCCAGCATCTGTTGTTTCCTGACTTTTTAATGATTGCCATTCTAACTGGTGTGAGACAGTATCTCACTGTGGTTTTGATTTGCATTTCTCTAATGACCAGTGATGATAAGCATTTTTTCATATGCTTGTTGGCTGCATAAATGTCTTCTTTTGAGAAGTGTCTGGTTCATATCCTTTGCCCACTTTTTGATGGGGTTGTTTTGTTTTCTTTTAAATTTAAGTTCTTTGTAGATTCTGGATATCAGCCCTTTGTCAGATGGATAGATTGCAAAAATGTTCTCCCATTCTATAGGTTGCCTGTTCACTCTGATGATAGTTTCTTTTGCTGTGCAGAAGCTCTTTAGTTTAATTAGATCCATTTGTCTATTTTGGCTTTCGTTGCCATTGCTTTTGGCATTTTAGACATGAAGTCCTTGCCCATGCCTATATCCTGAATGGTATTGCCTAGGTTTTCTTCTAGGGTTTTTATGGTTTTAGGTCTTACATTTACATCTTTAATGCACCTTGAATTAATTTTTGCATAAGGAGTAAGGAAGGGATCCAGTTTCAGCTTTCTGCATATGGCTAGCCAGTTTTCCCAGTATCGTTTATTAAATAGGGGATCCTTTCCCCATTGCTTGTTTTTGTCAGGTTTGTTAAAGATCAGATGGTTGTAGATGTGTGGTGTGATTTCTGAGGTCTCTGTTCTGTTTCATTGGTCTATATATCTGTTCTGGTGCCAGTACCATACCGTTTTTGTTACTGTAACCTTATAGTATAGTTTGAAGTCAGGTAGCATGATGCCTCCTGCTTTTTTCTTTTTTCTTAGAATTGTCTTGGCAATGTGGGCTCTTTTTTGGTTCCATATGAACTTTAAAGTAGATTTTTCCAATTCTATGAAGAAAGTCAATGGTAGCTTGATGGGGATAGCATTGAATCTCTAAATTACTTTGGGCAGTATGGCCATTTTCATGATACTGATTCTTTCTATCCATGAGCATGGAATGATTTTCCCATTTGTTTGTGTCCTCCCGTATTTCCTTGAGCAGTGGTTTGTAGTTCTTCTTGAAGAGGTCCTTTGCATCACTTGCAAGTTGGATTCCTAGGTATTTTATTTTCTTTATAGCAATAGTGAATGGGAGTTCAGTCATGATTTGGCTCTCTGTTTGTTATTGGTGTATAGAAATGCTTGTGATTTTTGCACATTGACTTTGTATCCTGAGACTTTGCTGAAGTTGCTTATCAGCTTAAAGAGATTTGGGGCTGATACAGTTGGGTTTTCTAAATATACAATCATGTCATCTGCAAACAGACAATTTGACTCCCTCCTTTTCTAATTGAATACCCTTTATTTCTTTCTCTTGCCTGATTAACCTGGCCAGAACTTCCAATACTATGTTGAATAGGAGTGTGCCAGTTTTGTCTTGTGTCAGTTTTCAAAGGGAATGCTTCCAGTTTTTGCCCATTCAGTATGATATTGGCTGTGGGTTTGCCTTAAATAGCTCTTATTATTTTGAGATACATTCCATCAATACCTAGTTTATTGAGAGTTTTTAGCATAAAGCGCTGTTGAATTTTATTGAATGCCGTTTCTATATCTATTGAGATAATCATGTGGTTTTTGTCATTGGTTCTGTTTATGTGATGGATTCTGTTTAATGATCTACATATGTGGATCCAACCCTTTATCCCAGGGATGAAGCTGAGCTGATTGTGGTAGATAAGCTTTTTGATGTGCTGCTTGATTCAGTTTGCCAGCATTTTATTGAGGATTTTTGCATTGAGGTTCATCAGGGATATTGGCCTAAAATTTTCTTTTTTTGTTTTGTCTCTGCCAGGTTTTGGTATCAAGATGATGTGGGCCTCATAAAATGAGTTAGGGAGGATTCTATTTTCTATTGTTTGGAATAATTTCAGAAGGAATGGTACCAGCTCCTCTTTGTACCTCTGGTAGTATTCAGCTGCGAATCTGTGTCCTGGACTTTTTATGATTTCACCATTTTTGTTTTTTTCTCTCCCTTTAAAAGGTGTGAAATAATAAAGCTCTCTTTCAACTCATTTTCAGCTCATTTAAGTTTTTTTTCCCCGAAGTTCTGTTTGTTGTGGCCTGGTGCTAACAATATTTTCTTAAAGGTCTAAAGGAAATGTTTTCTTCCAACATAATATCCTGTACACTCTTTTGCCTTTTGGTAACTGGCCTTACAGATTTTATGTCTTATTGAAATAATTCCTATGCCATTATTACTAAGTTTTTGTTTGCTTAGGAAAAAAACTGTTTTTTTTTTTTTTTAAATTAAGGTTATTACATCCGTGTATCTTTCTGTATGTGCTTTTAATGTACTTGTAACATTAAGTTACAGGGCTTTGACTCCTGGGTCTAAAATGTACACAAAGCCCTGCTAAATCTTAAACACTGACAGAATTTAAATCCTCATCTTCAGGCCCCATAGAGAATGCCAATCAAAATAAACTGCATTGCTGAGATACAGGGCCAGAAATTAACGCCATTCAACTCCTAGACGTCCAGGGACTATTGTGGAAGAGGTGGGTGTGAGATTGTAAGGGCCAATTTTAAGACATAAAATAAGTACAGTTTCTCTGTAAATTAACCATTAATACCAATGGCACACTGATGCAAGCCCTGCATATGAGCCCCTGTGTCAGATTAACATGGTTTTTTTTTAAGCATTAACCCAAACTTTAATAATGATTATAAAAGGCTTATGGAAGTTATAGGTTATGATCAAGATTAAAATTTTATATATTGTTTATAAAAATTTGAAAAACAAATTTAATTGACTTCATGTTGTTTTTATTATGGTTTATTGTTTGGAAAATTAAGTTTCCTCTCTCAAAAAATATGTTTTGCACTTTTTTTTAAAAAATCCTTCAGTTATTACTTTGGTTAAATGAATGACTTATTTTACAATGACCTGTGATCCTATTTAGTAATATCAAGTGTTTTAAAGCTTTGATATTTGACAAACTTTCCAAAATCAAATTATAAATTATGTCTTTTTCTGACCTAATTAATCCTTAAGATATTACTGGTTCCTTAAAGTCCAAAAATGACATATTTGGCTTATTTGGTATAAAAATTATATAGGAAGCATTGTCAAATATGCAGTGATGTTTGGTTTTCTTTGGGCTGTATTTGTATAAATATGTTATTAGCATGTGTTCAAAAATTATGGGAAACTCCTATAATTCTTTTTTTTTTTTTTTTTTGAGACAGAGTCTCACCCTGTCACCCAGGTGGGAAACTCCTATAATTCTAATATGAATTAGTGTATGTTATCAGTAATTATAATTTTTTTGGTAAATTATTGTGTGCCACAGAGGTAACAAATTTCCTTGTCAATTGAATCTTTATGGTTGCCCTAAAACTTTTAATCATCCATGGATGATTGTTGTCTTGTTTTGGTCCTCTTTAAAAGGTGGTTTTATAATCAGCTATGAACTCTAACAGGTGCTCTTGAATACAGGTTTCTGATTAGTTTGGAGATTGTAACATTTGAACAGAGGACAAACTTTCAGGACTCATGAAGAGCTGAAATGGTTATGAATATCAAGCAGAACAGGAATTAACTGCAGGGACTAAACTAATAGAAGTTTAAAGTAATCTTTTTAAGTTTTTGCTTAAAACGTTGCTCATCCTTTGTTCTGTTTTTCAGAGTCAAGAAAACTTTTAAGCTATTTACAGCTTTTAACAGTTAAGTATACTCCTATGAACAAAATTTGGAGCATATGTGTTTCTGTCTACCTGATTTCTACAGAATTTGGAAAATATTTGTGAGTATTCTTAACTTACGACAATACAATTATTTGCATAAGTGCAATAAGAATCTTTTTTCATTTTTAACAGGACACAGTTGGAGAAACTTGTTATTTTACCAAGGCTTTGACTGAAATGGTGTGCTTTCATTTAAGGAATCAAACTTTGCTTATGGAGCCAATAAAAGCCCCTTGGAAAAATTGGCCTCATACCTTTTTCTATACAGTCCCTTTACGGGGTTCCTGACCTGTGGTAAGTAAAGAATGTCACTTTCTGACAGGCCCAGGAGCCCCAGGTTGATATTAGAACATCAAGAGGAGAGGAATTCACCCACCTCATAGGTATTTGATGGTACAAATCCATGGCTGGGCTTGGCTTTTAAAAAGTCTTATCTAAAATTCCTTCTATGGACTAAAGTTCCATCAAAGCCAATTTAAATGCCTATGTAAAATAAAATTATTCTTGATACAGTATATAAAAATAATCAGGCAAAGGGTAACAAAGCAAATCAGTCCTACCATGATTTGTCTTTAATAAAAATGGGAGAGTGGGCCGGGCGCGGTGGCTCAAGCCTGTAATCCCAGCACTTTGGGAGGCCGAGACGGGCGGATCACGAGGTCAGGAGATCGAGACCATCCTGGCTAACACGGTGAAACCCCGTCTCTACTAAAAAAATACAAAAAACTAGCCGGGCGCGGTGGCGGGCGCCTGTAGTCCCAGCTACTCCGGAGGCTGAGGCAGGAGAACGGCGTGAACCCGGGAGGCGGAGCTTGCAGTGAGCTGAGATCCGGCCACTGCACTCCAGCCTGGGCGACAGAGCGAGACTCCGCCTCAAAAAAAAAAAAAAAAAAAAAAAAAACAAAAAAACTAGCCAGGCGAGGTGGCAGGCGCCTGTAGTCCCAGCTACTTGGGAGGCTGAGGCAGGAGAATGGCATAAACCCGGGAGGTGGAGCTTGCAGTGAGCTGAGATCCGGCCACTGCACTCCAGCCTGGGCGACAGAGCGAGACTCCGTCTCAAAAATAAAATAAAATAAAATAAAAATGGGAGAGTGGATAAAGAAAAATTATTTTTCGAAAACTATAGTATACCCGTTGTTAGATTCTAGTCTTGCCTATTGTTTTTCAATTTTTATTATTTTCTACAGTTTGGACTGAATTCTAATTCTAATCTTCTTTTTTTTTTGAGACAGAGTCTCCCTCTGTCCCCCAGGCTGGAGTGTAATCACGTGATCTCGGCTCACTGCAACCTCCACCTCCTGGGTTCAAGCAATTCTCCTGCCTCAGCCTCCTAAGTAGATGAGATTACAGGCACCTGCCACCATGCCTAGCTAGTTTTTTTGTATGTTTAGTAGAGATGGGGTTTTGCCATGTTGGCTAAGCTGGTCTCAAACTCCTGACCTCAGGTGATCCACCTGCCTTGGCCTCCCAAAGTGCTGGGATTACAGACACGAGCCACTGTGACTGGCCTGAATTCTAATTTTTCTTGGCTATAAGCCTGCAAAATAATGTTTTCAATTTTTTTCCTTCTTTTTTCTCCATTTTTCCTAATTTGGAGTCACTGAAAACTAAGCTATGCTTTGTTAAAAGCCCTGCAAACTGAAGCTAAACAACTTAAACTTCAGAGGAAAATAATAGCAACCTATTTACTTACATAAGCCACTTTCATACCTGCCTATTAATGTATGGACTTCAGAGCAGAATGGCCTATATTGATTTTCCAGGATTGTTCTTTTGTTTATTGTTTCTTTTCCTCCTTCTTCCCCCTATTTTCTCTTCATAGGACATAAGACTTCACAACTTTCTAAAAACGAGCTTTCCTAATAACTTGGGACCTACCAGTCTAGGAATAAACCATCCTAGTCATAAGATATCAGATAAAACCTGAGACCAGAGACTCATTTTCTTTTAATATGCTTTTTCCAAAAGATTTTTAAAAAGAAAAGGGGGAAATGTGAAAGGAAAATGTCTTGGGTCCCTATAATCACTAAGCTAAAGGAAAAAGTCAAGCTGGGAACTGCTTAGGGCAAATCTGCCTCCCATTCTATTCAAAGTCACCCCTCTGCTCACTGAGATAAATGCATATATGATTACCTCCTTTGGAGAGGCTAATCAGAATGCAACCATTTGTCTCTTATCTATCTGTGAACTGGAAGCACGCCCCACCTCCCACCCCCCTGCTTTGAGTTGTCCCACCTTTCCAGACTGAACCAATGTTCATCTCATGTATGTTGATTAATGTCCCATGTCTTCTTAAAATGTATAAAACCAAACTGCTCTAACCACCTTGGGCACATGTTATCAGCACCTCCTGAGGCGGTGTCATGGGCGTGCATCCTCAACTTTGGCAAAATAAACTTTCTAAATCAACAGACACCTGTCTCAGATTTTTTTTTTTTTTTTTTGAGACGGAGTCTGGCTCTGTCGCCCAGGCTGGAGTGCAATGGCCGGATCTCAGCTCACTGCAAGCTCCGCCTCCCGGGTTTATGCCATTCTCCTGCCTCAGCCTCCCGAGTAGCTGGGACTACAGGGGCCCACCACCTTGCCCGGCTAGTTTTTTGTATTTTTTAGTAGAGACGGGGTTTCACCGGGTTAGTCAGGATGGTCTCGATCCCCTGACCTCGTGATCCGCCCGTCTTGGCCTCCCAAAGTGCTGGGATTACAGGCTTGAGCCACCGCGCCTGGCTGTCTCGGATTTTTGAGGTTCACAAAAGCCTGGTGAATGTGGGAAAAAAGCCAAAAATATCCCCATCCCAAAAGAACCGTGAAGGTGGGCTGAGTGCAGTGGCTCCTGCCTGTAATCCCAGCACTTTGGGAGGCTGAGGCTGGAGGATCACTTAAGGCCAAGAGTTGGAAACCAGCCTGGGCAACATGGCAAAACCCTGTCTCTACAAAAGATACAAAAAAATTTTAGCGGCCGGGCGCGGTGGCTCAAGCCTGTAATCCCAGCACTTTGGGAGGCCGAGACGGGCGGATCACGAGGTCAGGAGATCGAGACCATCCTGGCTAATACGGTGAAACCCCGTCTCTACTAAAAATACAAAAACTAGCCGGGCGAGGTGGCGGGCGCCTGTAGTCCCAGCTACTTGGGAGGCTGAGGCAGGAGAATGGCGGAAACCCAGGAGGCGGAGCTTGCAGTGAGCTGAGATCTGGCCACTGCACTCCAGTCCGGGCGACAGAGCGAGACTCCGCCTCAAAAAAAAAAAAAAAAAAAAAAAAAAATTTTAGCTGGGCATGGTGGTGGGTGCCTGTAGTCCCAACTATTTGGGAGGCTGAGGTGGCAGGATCACCTAAGCCTGGGGAGAATGAGGCTGCAGTGAGCTGTGATCACACCACTGCACTCCAGCCTGGGTGACAGAGTAAGATGCTATATCCAGAAAAAGAAAAGAAAGGTTCCTTCATAGAAAATGGGAGTTCACTAACCAGAAAAGGAGGGACCAGCGGGTGAAAACCATGGGTGTTCACTATTTCATTCTCCTCAACTGTAGAGATTAGCTACATGGAGAAATAATTCTTTTGTTGTACACCAGGGGAGTAGTTTTAATATTATCTAATTATTGCCAGAAAGACTCAAAGTAAATTATTTTGAAATAGTTATTATTTTTGGTAGATTTTCTCTAATATTTAATTAGCATATAGCTAACAAGTTGCAGTCCTCTGGTGTTTTAAACCAGACTAACCTAGGTACAAATCCTGGTTTGGCCCTATTAGCTGTGTGGTCTTAGGTAGGTGACTCAACCTTCCTAAGTGTCAGTTTCAAGAATAATACAAAAAAAAAAAAAAAATAACTTTCACAGAGTTGCTATAAGGATTAGAGATAATTTATATGAATCACTTAACACAATACTCAGCATATAATAGGCTTTCAAACAACAAGACATGATTATTATAGCACATTAAGTTACCATGGAGTAACTTTCTCAACTTAGTTTATCCAGGTTTTTCATCAGAAATTGATATTGTACAAAGAACATGACTCTTAGTCTATGAAGTATAGAAATATGGCAGGGTGTGGTTGTTATGCCTGTAATCCTAGCACTTTGGGAGGCCAAGGCAGGTGGATCACCTGAGGTCATGAGTTCAAGACCAGCCTGCCCAACATGGTGTAACCCCATCTCTACTAAAAAATTACAAAAATTAGCAAGGCATGGTGACACGTGCTTGTAATTCCAGCTACTCGGGAGGCTGAGGCCAGAGAATTGCTTGAACCCAAGAGGTGGAGGTTGCAGTGAGCCAAGATGACACCACTGCACTCTGGCCTGGGTGACAGACCAAGATTCCATCTCAAAAAAAAGGCATAGAAATATAGTTTTTTATACCATAATTTCTATTCTGAGGGCCTATTCTCCTGTGTTGGAAAAAACTAATTTCAATCATTTTGGAAACCTCTCACCATAATTTTCTAGAGGGGATCTAATTTCTAGGGGGTTTGAATAGTGCTTAATCATTTGCTACTTAAGCTGTCTGTTCACCAGGCCTCCACTGTCTTATCTGGACCTCCATTAATACCCATAGGTTATTGCTGAGATGTCTCTTACACATGGGCACTCAGTCCCTTCAAATCCAGTGGTTCTTTCCAATACTCTCAGGTCAAGCTTGCAGGGGGTATGGCTAAGAGAGGGTGTCATGGGAGTCTTTCTGCTGCATCTAGGCCACACTCTTGCCATGAATCTTCTGTCTGTTTCTAACCTGGTCTGCCTAAATGCATCACGTAGCTGTTTCTGACGTGGAGTTCAAGGGGAGCTCAGGGCATGTTTGCTTTTAGGTCTCAAACCTATTGTGTCTTGCTACCTTTCTAATATTAGCATTCAGAGCACTAAAAAAAAAACTTTAAAAACTATTTAATTTTTAGTTATTTAATTCCACTTCAGACTTTCAAGAAACAGTTATATGTGAGAATTCTTCATATCCCCTGAAGATTAATGAAAAACAGAATCATGTACAGTTTTGTACAGTTATGCATCATAAGTCATCTTCCATCCAGATATTAAAAAACAAAGGCTATGAAAAAATGGCATGTTAAAACTGAAATACCTAAACTTAGCCTTGCTCTTCATCACCTTCAGTAAGAAATGATTGTTGAGTAGAACAAATGTGTTGTATAGTGACTGCAGGAGCAAGCTTGCAACTGACAGATTATCGTTCCTGTCTATAATGTCAAACTCCAAAATTTTGATTACCACAACTTATTTGAATATGAAAAATTTAATCACATCTGAAAAAATTCAAATTTATTCTTGTATTTCAGAAGTTCAGATTTATGATGGTGTTACTGGTGGTGAATCTGTATGGATCTGCAGCAGCCTCAATTCTCCGGTCCTCAGAAGAAAGAATCTGACTGAGGGGCATGAAGCATAAGAAGAGATGGAGGCAAGTTTTAGAGCAGGAGTGTAAGTTTATTAAAAAGCTTTTGAGCAGGAATGAAAGGAAGTAATGTACACTTGGAAAGGGCCAAGTGGGTGACTTTGAGAGATCAAGTGCAGTTTGACCTTTGACTTAGGGTTTCTTTTTTTTTTTTTTTGAGACCGAGTCTCGCTTTGTCGCCCATGCTGGAGTGCAGTGGTGCGATCTGGGCTCACTGCAAGCTCTGCCTCCCGGGTTTATGAGATTCTCCGGCTTCATCCTCCCAAGGAGCTGGGACTACAGGTGCGTGCCACCACACCTGGCTAATTTTTTTTTTTTTTGTATTTTTAGTAGAGACGGGGTTTCACAGTGTTTAGCCAGGATAGTCCCAATCTCCTGACCTCGTGATCGGCGCACCTCGGCCTCCCAAAGTGTTGGGATTACAGGCGTGTACCACTGTGCCCGGCCTTAGGGTTTTATATGTTGGCATACTTCTGGGGTTTTGCGTCCCTTCTCCCCGGTTCTTCTCTTGGGGTGGGCTGTCCACATGTGCAGTGACCTGCTAGCACTTTGGAGAGGAGCACATGCAGTGTGTTTACTGCAGTTCTATGCATGATCACTTGAGGCATTCTTCTCTCACCAGTTGAATGTACCCAAGAAGGTCATATACTAGTTAAACTCTGCCATTTTGACTCTTAATGTGTATCCTTGAGCCCACTCACCGGTAAGAAGTACTTTTTTTTTTCTTTTTTTTTTTTGGAGACGGAGTCTCGCTCTGTCGCCCAGGCTGGAGTGTAGTGGCACAATCTCAGCTCACTACAAGCTCCATCTCCCGGGTTCACGCCATTCTCCTGCCTCAGCCTCCCGAGTAGCCGGGACTACAGGCGCCTGCCAATACTCCCAGCTAATTATTATTATTATTATTTTTTTGTATTTTTAGTAGAGACGGGGTTTCACCATGTTAGCCAGGATGGTCCCTATCTCCTGACCTCGTGATCCGCCCGCCCTGGCCTCCCAAAGTGCTGGAATTACAAGCTTGGGCCACCGCGCCCGGCCCCAAGAAATACTTTTTAAGTGGTCCATTTTCAGAAAACAGGCCCCGGCAAATCCGGGCAGCTCCCTTGCAGACATGACAAGCCGTGTGCTACAGACATCTGGGAAGAGTGATAAGACTCACAGAAGTCAGAGGGGAGGGAGAAAAAGAATAGGGGATAGGGTGGCTAATCCATAAAAGGAAAGCAAGTTTTGTCATTGGTAAATCAAAACTTAAAGTGGGGAAGGAGACAAGATGTAACCTTGTAAGGGGATAATGAAACTTAGGCAATGGAAGATTGTAACCCCATAGTACTCAGCCTATGAGGAACCTGGGTAGGGACTTGCACACTAGGTGATAAATTCCTTGTCGAAACTGCACTGGGTGTGTCTGCTCACCAGACACTTGATCTTGCAAGACCGTTATTAAAAAGTCTCTCTTTTGCTGTTCTTCATGCCTCTAAGTCCATTCTTTGGGTTTGGACAGGTTAGTGTGTTTCTCACATCACCTAACTCCTGAGATCTTATGCGGAAGCTGCTGATAACCAGTTTCAGGTGTTTTCTGTCTATTGGGAGAGTGCCTTTTCCTGGCATTGGATGCAACCAATTATTATTTTAGAGAGACAGTTAACAACTGCCTATTACCTGATGGTCGCGTGACATTCCTGGTGGGGGATAGGGGAGCTTGCTCTGCTCATGCCTGACTCCCTACCTACTGTAACAATGGTGAAATTTTGCTTGGGCCTTAGGTCAAATATTCATTTCAAAACTAGGCTATTCGAACGTCAGCACAAATGTTCAGAGCCCCTCTAAAACATTCACCTACTCCTTAATGGATTCCTGGTAGAAGCACTAAAGAAATGAATATTTTCCTTCACACTTGCCTTCAGCACAAAAACTTCCCTGTTTTCACTGTGTGATTCAGGTGAACATTGATATAATTACTAGGTATGCCTGACCCTTCCCTGCTGTTTCTTTCGAACCCCTTGTCCCTCCACCTCCTTCGCTTCCCCCCTTTTAAAGTTGCGTTTTGCATCTTGAATTTCTGAATCAAGAGGGATATAGTCTCCAAGTTTCTTCTGCTCCTAAGGTAGCTGGCACTTGTGAGGTCGCCTGAAACGCTCCTTGCTGGTGACAATGACCATAAACCATGGGAGAAAGATATCCAATAACTGGAAAATTAAGGGGTTATTCGTACAATCTTTTGTAGTTTTTAGAATGCAATCTCGTATTTCCAGAAAATTCTTTCGTTTAAAAGTCAAAGATTAGACGGGCCAACAACCAATATGCACAGCTTATTTTTAAACTGTAAAACAAATACAGACAGTATTACAGAAAATTTACAAAACACAGAAAAAACCGACACGCCACCCAGAAACTGAAATTATCTAGATTAATTCCTGGCTGTTTTCCCCCTCTCGCTTCCTGCACCTTTGCCACCAAGCATAACCTTCCCGCGCTGCCGGAACCGCGGCGCAGGGGGAGGCGCTGCCTCGCGCGGTGCGCCGTTGCCATGGTAACCGAGGAGGCTGGGGCTCGGGTGTGGTGAGTCTAGAGGTCCTGGCGCCGTGAGCCGGGTGGGCACTCGGGGAAGGGTGCGAGGGGGTAGACGGACATCTTCCCTCCAGGTTGCTCGGGCAGGGCTGGAGGGGTGTGGGCTTCAGTCTCAGCGTCCTTAAACTGCTTCTGTCCAGAGCTTTGCGCACCGGTCCCCTACCCCGCGGGCAGGCGCGAGGGAATCACAGAAGGTCCCCAGGAAATTCAGGCCGAAGAGCAAACTCTGGTGCCCGGAAGAGTCCGTTGCCCCCTCACGGGACCTCCTGGATCACCTGGCGGCGCTGACACTTTCTGTATCCTGTTCCTCAGGCCCTCTCTTTGTTTAATCCTGTGTACCCAGGGCTGCCCTTGGGGGTCCTTTTCCTTGAGCTGGGACTTAAAATCCTTAAGGGACTACATTTTTTTTGAAGAAAAAAATCAGCTGGCTTAAAAGGCACGTAAGGATCTGCTCCTGTATCACAACTTCAGGCTGCGTCGCCTGCCTCCTTGCCCTTTGTTTATGTCCTTCCCATTACCTGGATTGTCCTTTTTTCCTCCTTTTAAAACTCCTACTCTTCAATATCAAGGTTTCACCTCTTCTGGGAAACCTTTCTGAGGCCGCCACCCGAAACTGAATGTACATGTCCACGTTTTTACTCTCAAAGCACTCTTTGCCTACCTCCATTGAATCCCTGATCTCACTCTGTCATTGCTGATTTACTTGTGTCTTCCCTACTAAAATGTGAGAGCCTTTGGGGTAGGGACTATGACCTATGTGATTTTCTATTGTGGGTGCCTCGAAAGCATTCACATTCTATAGTTAAAAAGACAGGTTTATAGATTTTTCTAGACTGATTTAGTGAGGCAGACCAGGTGCTATCCTCATTTCAGAAAAGTCACATAATTAGTAACAGAATCAAGACTGAAGCAATGCCATTCTGCCTTCATAGTTCCAGCCTTCCCTCTTCCCTCCCATGTTCATATTCTCTGTGAAACTTTAGTTATATGTAGCAGGGTTATAATTTTGATGTATGTTATTACTTCTTTGGGCAAAGACAATGTAATTTATTTTTGTATATGACTGATCTAGTTCCTTTCATGAGCATTTACTTATGATTATTAGGAAAGAATCTAACTGTCCAATTGGTTTTAAAGTTTAGCTCAATCTAGAATTGAATTCTTTGGGTAGTGCTTAATTTCTGTTATATACAAATGTTTAGGTTCTCAGGTATCTTCTTGGATTCTTTCCTTGAGATGGTCCCCCGGCTATGTGGATGCATGTGGATGGCTCATGGAATCAGTTATGGGGAGGTGTCAGGGTCCCTTTGCCTTCCCTTGGCTGTGTGTGGGGGGGTGATGTTCCTGGTATACCGGGTGCTCCCTAGGGCTTTCGTGGTTCTTGGTTAACCTTTGGCTTATATACCTTGTGAACATGTATCTCCTGGTTTGGTCAGGACTCAGTAGAGCTCCCTGGCTCACTCAGTTGTGCTGAGTTCCTGCTGTGACTTCCCTTCAGCCTTAACTGGAGTGGTTTGCACCACAGCCCTCCCTCCCTGCAAAGCCTCCTTGCCCTGCTATAGCAATTGAGTAGAGCAAGCATCCTGCAAGACTTCCCTATTTCTAGGTCTCATGTATATCCAAAGGCAGTGCCCTCAAACTTTGTTGTCTCAGCACTCCATTTTACTCTTAAAAAATAATCCCAAAGAGCTTTCCTTTATGTGAGTTGTATCTTTTAATACAGTCTTAGATATATTATAAGAATTAGAAATTAAACTGAGGATTTAAAAAATGTTTATTAATTCCTCAAAAAATAACAAATTCACATGTTAACATAAATTATGTATTTCTCATAAAAATAACTATTTTCCAGAACAAAAGAATTAGTGAGAAAGTGGTATTATTTTACATTTCTGCAAATGTCTTTAATTTCTGGCTTAATGGGAGACAGATTCTTAAGTCTGCTTCTGCAGTCAATCTGCTGCAATAAGTTGTTTTGAAATGTGTAAAGAAAATTCCTCCTTACATAGATATATAGTTGGAAAAGGGAAGAGTATTTTAATAGCTTTTTCAGATAATTGTGCACATTTTTTGTGACTGCACCAAAACTCTACAAGTGGTAGTTTCTTTTTTTGTTTTTTTGAGATGGAGTCTCTGTTGCCCCAGGCTGGAGTGCAGTAGGGCAATCTCAGCTCACTGCAACCTCTGCCTCCCGGGTTCAAGGACTCTCCTGCCTCAGCCCCCTGAGTAGCTGAGACTACAGGTGCCTGCTACCATGCCCGACTAATTTTTTTTTTTTTGTATTTTTAGTAGCCACGAGGTTTCACCATATTGGCCAGGCTGGTCTTGAACTCCTGACCTTGTGATCTGCCCACCTCAGCCTCCCTAATGCTGTGATTACAGGTGTGAGCCACTGCAGCCGGCCACAAGTGGTAGTTTCTTAAAAGCTACTTGCAGTGTGGAATCTGAAGCCATGTCAATGAACTTTTCATACTGTGTTACATTAAAATCTGTTGATCTGTCTTATACTTTGGATCTTTTACCCATGCTTGATATTGTAACATAATGGCAAATGGCAGGGGGAGTGAAGCTGATTGTGTAAAGGAGAAAAGCAGTCATTAGCAAAATGTTGCTTCATTTAGTTATATCAATTTTCCAAATGTTAACATGTTTCATGCTGTAATATTTTTAAAAGCCCACTTTCATTAATATCACCTCTGATCTCATCATGAAAGTATTGGGAAGTTGTTGGCCAACACATGGCCAATAGGAGTTTTCTAAAATGTGAATTGCAGCTGGGCACGGTGGCTCACACTTGTAATCTCAGCATTTTGGGAGGCTGAGGTGGGAGGATCGCTTGAGGTTGAGACCAGTATGGGCAATATAGCCAGACCCCCTGTCTCTACAGAAAAATTAAAAAATTAGCCTGGTGTGATGGCATGCAACTATAGTCGCAGCTACTTGGAAGACTGAGTTGGGAGGATTGCTTGAGCCCAGGAGTTCAGGCTGTAGTGAGACGTAATGGCATCATTGCACCTCAGCTTGGGTGACAGAGTGAAATCCTGCCTCAAAAAAAAAAAAAAAGAATAAATAAAATAAAAATAAAATGCTATTCATATTAGAGTTCTTCAGAGAAACAGAATCAATACAATATATATAATCCTCTGTATTTGTGGATTAAACCAGCCCTGGATCTAAAATATTTGGAAAAAACATGGATGGTTCTGTTTGTACTAAACATATACATACTTTTTTCTTGTCATTATTCCTTGAAAATAGGCAGAGAAAGTGAATTCTAAATATTTTTTTTTGTTAACAGGTAATGTGTTTAAGATGAATTAATATGTACTTTATTTTTTGTTGTTGTTGTTGTTGTTGTTGTTTGGAGACAGGATCTTGCTCTGTAATCCAGGCTGGAGTGCAGTGGCATGATCATGGCTCACTGCCACCTCTGCCTCCTGGGCTCAAACGATTCTCTCACCTCAACCTCCCAAGTAGCTGGGACCACAGGCATGTGCCCCCATGCGCAGCTATTTTTTTTTCTGTATTTTTTGTGGAGATGGGGTTTCAGCATGTTGCCCAAGCTGGTCTTGAACTCCTGAACTCAAGTGATGCACTCACCTCAGTCCCCCAAACTGCTGGGATTACAGGTGTGAGCCACTGTACCTGGCCTCAGTTTTAATTTCTTATATAAATATTAATTTAGATATAATCCACATAAACAAAAATTCCCTGGGGTTCTCAATTTTTAAGACTGTAAAGAGCCCTGAGATCAAAGAATTTGAGAACCACTGCCCTAATTATGTTGGTTCTAGGCTGATATAGAAGTTAAGCTCCATTCAAGAGTATAACAAGAGTAGCTGTGAGTATTCTGGCCCAAATCATAGTTCAAGATTTGATCTAGTTTGTCTGCATATCTCTGAATTAACCTGGGATCAGACTGATCTCTAGATGTGGAATGATATGTTGGTAATCAAGTGTCTGGTGGTGGTAGGGTAGAAAAGTATTTATTCATACCCTGCATAGGAATAAACTATGGAATATTCAAAAAAGAGAAAGAGCTGGGCCTGGTGGCATGGGCCCATAGCCCTAGCTACTTGGGAGGTGGAGGCAGGAAGATTGTGAGCCCAGCTACTTGGGTTCCAGGGCAGGAGGATAGCTTGAGCCAGGAATTCAAGACCAGTCTGTCCAATATAGCAAGAACTTGTTTGTTGTTGTTGTTGTTGTTATTGTTGTTTTCTTTTTTTAAAAAAGAAAGAAAATAAATAGTAGCATTACCATCTTTTCTTTTGCTTCATGGATGATTTTGCTGGAGGTTTGATGACGACCTAATAATGATAATGGTAGCTTGTATTTACTAAATGCGTCGCGGTATTCCGGATAAGCCAAGGAAGTGTTGTGGGAAGAAAGTTATATTTACACCTACAAATATGATAATAAAGTGGGCTTTGGCGCAGACCTGGTCCAGAGTATAGCCTGAGAACAGGGGGAATCAGTGAATAAAACCTCCTATAATAGCAAAGACAGCTCCTATTGATAGGACATAATGGAAGTGAGCTACTACATAATAGGTATCGTGTAATACGATATCTAGTGATGAGTTTGCTAGTACAATGCCAGTTAGACCCCCTACGGTGAAAAGGAAAATAAAACCTAGGGCTCAAAGTATTGCGGGAGATCATTTGATATTTCCTCCGTGTAGTGTAGCGAGCCAGCTAAAGACTTTGACGCCAGTGCTTGGCATGTACATCATTTAATTTATTTTAATTCTTAGAACAATCATAGTCTAGACTCTAGTGTTATTCCTACAAGACAGTAGGTAAATTGCCCAGTATTATGCAGCTAATAAATTGCAGGATTGGATTATGAACCCAAGTCTCTCTGACTCCAAAACCCGTTGCTCTTGGCTACGAAAAAAAGCACTGGGAATTGCAAGCTTGACTTTAAGAGTTATTGAATATATACAACTTGTTAAGAATTGTAGTAAGTGTGAAAGTAACACAAAGAAATGTAAAGCTTCATTCCTGCCCCCAGCAAGTTTACAACCTAATTGGATAGATGTCTTACATACTTGAAACAATTAAAAAATAATATAACATCATATTTGGTAGGTTGTATTGTGTAGACTATACACAATGGCCTTTGGAGTTCAGAATATTGAGAGGCCAGTGTGCACTCAAGAGAGGAATTAAGGAAAGTTTTAGGAAGAAAGTGGGTTTATAGCTTGGCCTAAATAGGATTTGGGTAGTTGGAATGTAGGCGATGTAAAGCTATTCTAGGTCTCATAACAGGAATACCTGTGAAACAAAAATAGGAATTTCTCAGTGTCTTCAAGGTCTCATGGCTGGGTCCCTGGTGTGCCAGTGAAAGCCATTCCTAACACATCCTGCCTCTATTCTCCAAGGTTTGAATATGGATATCTTTAGCAGAAATGTTTCAAAAGATTACAACTACTATTAATAGAGTGACAAAATTATTGTCTAATAATAATGGACACTTTTGAGAGTGAAAGTAGATGCTATTAAAAATTATACCAGGAAAACAGATAAAACGGGAAATGTCCTGCATACATCGGGACATATGTCACCCAAGCTATTAACCATAAACACAAGCTGTTTAACTTCTGTTAGAGTTCTTCTTGTTGATTTCCTGGTATAGTCTCCATAGTGCTTATTCGAGACTCATGTTTTTACACACTGTGGGTTGCATCCCATTTAGTGGGTGATGCAGTCAATTTAGTAGGTGGCACCCAGTTTTAAAAAAATAAAATGGGACAAAAAACAGTGATATGTTACCTGTAGTAAAGAGAAATATTGCTTTGTTTTAAAAAGAAATATATATGTAAAAATATAGCCATATATGCAATGTATCCATGATAAAATTGTCCATTGTTACTGATCAATAAATTATGTGGTCACTCTATTGATAGAAGTTACATATATTTACATATAACATTAAAATGAAATGTCATAAACTAATATATATTATGTATTATAACAGAAATAATTTATACAAGATATAAAATAATACATATGTATTTGAAGAGACCAACCATTATCCTTTCAAGCTCCAGCTATTATGCTTGAAATCCAGTGAGAAGGAATTAAGCATTCCTGGAATTTGCAGTCTATATATCTGCTTAGATCTTATCGCTTACTATTTGAGCATGTGGCAACACCAATATTACAAGAGAGACTGGAAAATAGTCTTATTCCACCGTAAAGATCAGTTTTAAAAAAGGCTTGTTAAAAGAAAGAGGGTGGGCTTCTATTCCAAAAGAAAAGAGGGTGGGGTTCTATTCCAAAACAAAAGGAGATTAGATTTTGGGGAAGACAACTAGTAATTACTGGGAGGCTGAAAATGAGGAAACCAAGGGAACTGCGGAGGATGAGACCACAAGAACCACAGCATCTTCATAGCAGGAAGTTTGATCAGCATGCTATTTCTGTCACTTGTGATGAATGCCCTTCAACTAGCCTCATTTTCTTGTGTCCCTTGTTCAAGAGTCAAGATCGTGGGATGGAGCCCCTGATTGGCTGAGCTTAAATAATGTACCTGCCCCCAGGCTTGTGCTGAGAGAGACAAAAGAAGAATCCTGCTTCTTCATCTTCTGGTGTGGGAAGTTAGCTATATCTTTTATTAGAATTATCTGAAACTGAGATAGGCGTGCTTTAAAGAAGGTGTGTGTGTGTGTGTGTGTGTGTGTGTGTGTTAGAAGGGTGGGGAGTTGGATGTCAGACACCGAAGAATTACAAGTTTCCACTATAATTCTTCTGTAAAATGGAAGAGTTGAACTAAACCATCTCAATACAAGACATGCACCGAATCTTATGGTTGAGTCATTGTTGATTGGGTAACTCAACTCCCATTTCCAATCCCTGTCTACCTTGCTTGCCTCTATCATAGAGGCTGGAAAATCAAGAAACATGCTTTTTTTTCCCCCCTCTCCTCTTAAAGATGGGGTAGCCACACCACATTGTACAGTCTGGCCTTTGAGATATTAACTGGAAGTTTGTTGGGACTCGTTAGGAAAGATTTTTGTTTTGCTTTCCCCTTAAGAGGGATTGGAGGGATTGAGAGCACTGGTATCCTCTAGGGGATTCCCCATTTTTCCTGTCATGAATTAAGATGAGATTCCAGGAGTTATAACATGAGGCAAGAGTTGTGAAGATGAAAGTCTTACACACTAACTATGATGGAGTGATAGAAAGAGATTGGATCTATATTTTTGAGCTGCTGAACCATCTCCATCTTTAAATTTCTCATTATGTGTGAAAAGAATCTCCTACTTTTAAATAGTCAATCTTATTTGGCTTTTCTATTATTTACAGCCAAGAATTCCTAATGGTTTATAAGCATTATACACATTTATAGAAGGAAGGGATTAATGTAGGGTAGTAATAGAGAAGATTGTAATATTCTACCAATTTAAAATGCATATCACAATGAGCTTTCAACTATTATCCTATTTATTTTCTTTACTTCACTGTAGAAGTAAATGACAGTTTTCTTTTCTTTCAGCACTCTTTAGGACTGTTATTTCTTAAGAGCATGGTCAGAAAACTATGGCCTGTGGAACACCACCTGTTTTGTAAATAATATTTTCTTCAAACACAGCCACACCCATTCATTTGTGTATTGTCTATAACTACTTTCAAGCAACAACTGCAGAGTTGAGTAGTTAGAATAGAGACAGAGGGCCCACAAGCCTAAAATATTTGCTCTCTGGCCTTTAACCCCTGCTTTGGATTTCTGTTCCATTTTCCTGTGGCCTTCATAGTCTTTGTCATTCTCTGCAGTCCTACTTCAATATCACCTTGATTTTTCTTTTTCAAGTTTTTTCTCTTCACTTCCCTGTTATTTCCTAGTGCTTCACCATGTTTATTTCCTTGGAAACACTTATAACAGTCTAAAATTATCATGTTTGTTTTATTTTTTATTGCCTGTGTACAATCAGAATATATGCTTCATGATAGGAGGGATCTTTCCTAACTTGTTGAATCCTCAGGATCTAGCATAGTGCCTGGCATAGAGGAAGGAATCCATTAAATACTGAATTATATGAGTGAATAATTAAAGCCCTAATTCACACTAATTTAGACTTCTCCAATAACTGTCTAATTGATTTTTCTTTTTTGCCTCTAGTCTCTTATTCCTCTAATCTGTGTCACTCAGGCTTGTCAGACCAATCTCCTTGAAACCTACTTAGTTCCTAGCACTAAAACCTTCAGCTAACTGTCCTTAATTGTTCCTTGCTCTACCAGTTGCCTACAGAATTAAGTTCAGACTTATTGATGCAATCCCAGGCTCTTTTTAAGAGGAAACTTTTTGCTTATTTTGAGTGGCTTATACTTAACCAAATTGGCCAACATGCTCATTACCAAAAATACCTGTGATCTTTGCTTTGGTGCTTTAACTTAGTTATTCCATCTGGAATTTCCTTCCTTCTGACTTCTGAATGACAGTCTTGCCCATTCCTGATGGCTCAGCTTAAATGTTAATATTCTTTACTAAACATATGATTCCCTTTATCACATTTCCGGCATCTCGTCTTCTCCCACTACCCTTCACCCTGGTAAACATGATCTTGAATCTGTGTTCAATCTTGCTTTTTGTCTTTTTTTTTCTGTGTAGTGTTACTGCATCTACTTGTATTCCTAAAAAGTCTGTTCAATTACTTTTCACTTGACAAAAAAAAAAAAAAAAATATATATATATATAAAATCTTTTGGATTTATATTTTTCATGTGATATCTTGATAAGATTCATTTATATTGTTCTGTGTCTTACTGCTGTGTGAAAAATTAGCCCCAAGCTTGTTAGGTTAAAAACAACACTCATTCATTATCTTACAGTTTCTGTGGGTCAGGAATCTAGGCACAGGTTAGTTGGATCCTCTACTTGAGGATTTCTCTTGAGGCTATAATCAAGGTGTTGCCTGAGACCATAGTCACCTCAAGGTTAACTGGGCCAGATCTACTTCCAAGCTCACTCAGTGGTTGCTGGCAGAATTAAGTTCCTTATGGAATTGGATTAAGAGCTTTGATTCTTACTGGCTGTTGAACAGAGATCACCCTCGTTCCTTGAAAGGTGGCCTTCTCCATCACAGCGCATGAGAAGAGCAAGGGAGAGAATATCAGCAAGACAAAATCACAGTCTATTATAACTGAATTACAGAATTTACATCCCCTCACTGTTGCTGTATTCTCTTCATTAGAAGCCAGTCACTAGGTCCAACCCACATTCAAGGTGAGGAAATTACACAAAGGTATGAATACCAGGAGGCAGGGGTGGGACATTGGGAGCCTTGTCAGAAGCTGCCTACCGTATGGTATACCACTGTAATTTATTTCTTTTAACAGTTATATACCATTTTGTGTGAATATACCAGTTTATGCTCCTCTTCTTGGACATTGGTTTTCCCTTCTGGGTTTTTTGCTGTTGTGAACAGTGATGCCACAAACATTCTTGTATGTATGAAGGGTCTCTGGTACTCTTCTCTGAATCTTTCCCAGTTTAATATTGTGTTCTGACAGACTGAAGCACTAGTAAGACATCCTTAGTTAGATCCTTTTGTAATTCATAGGTGTGATTATTGGGTTTTCATGCTCATGTTTGAGAGGTACCTCCTTCAAACCTTGTTACAACATGGGCACGTTTCCTGTCTGATGTGAAAAAAAAGAGACATCCTTGAATAATTTTATCTAGAATTAATCTTATCCCTTCTAAACTCTTATAGCATTTCTTTTGTTATGGTATTTACTACTTGTCACCTTTTATTACACTTATTTTGTGCATTTCATATTTTTTTCCTTGAAATAGTAACTTGTTGAGAGTAGGAAATAAATCTGATTCTGGTTTTCACAATTTATACAGTGCTTTCAGTATGTGTTACTGAGCGAATGAATTCTGTTTAGATGTCGGTGCCTAATTTTTAAAGTCTTTATAATCTGGCTCCAGAAACCCAATTATATTTCTCACTTCTCTCATACAGGGACCCTTATTTAGGCAGGTGGGTCTCTTAGACATTCTTTTTCAATCTCTTCCTAATGAATTTAGATCATACGATCTCTTTCTTCTGTTTCTATTGAATTTATTATTTATTTCACATATTTAACATTTTAGTATATACTTGAGCCGTGTTATATGTACTTAGTCGTAATAGGTACACAATAAACTTTATTGATGGAATTGCTGAAGTATTTTACTTTATAGTTGTTTTCAACTAGTTAAGTATTTTTATACCATCTATATTGTCAGTTGACTGAGCAAATAAATAAACAAATACTGATGTGTTTGAGTAGATTTTTATCACTTTTTAATTTTTTTGGTCACAGGTATTTTTGGAGTTAATGGAGTCAGAAGGACCTCCAGAGTCAGAGAGTTCAGAATTTTTCTCACAGCAAGAAGAGGAAGATGAAGAAGTCCAAGAACCAGAGGAAACAGGCCCCAGGAACCCCCTTTTACAACCTGCTCTCACAGGGGATGTAGAGGGTTTGCAGAAGATTTTTGAGGATCCTGAGAATCCTCATCATGAACAGGCCATGCAGCTTCTCTTAGAAGAAGACATCGTTGGGAGAAATTTGTTGTATGCAGCTTGCATGGCTGGGCAAAGTGATGTGATTAGAGCTTTGGCAAAATACGGTGTGAATCTGAATGAAAAAACCACCAGAGGTATTTTTTTCTTTTTTCTCTCATCAGTATTACTTATGATGACCTAAAGATGCCATGTAATATATTTCAGGTTAGATATATTTGATGTGCCTGTTTTATACTTTACATATATGTGTATATACATCTATATGGGTATATGCATGTGTATACATGTAAATGTCAATGTGTTTTTTTGTTTTTGTTTTTGTTTTTGTTTTTGTTTTTGAGATGGAGTCTCGCTCTGCCGCCCAGGCTGGAGTGCAGTGGCCGGATCTCAGCTCACTGCAAGTTCCACCTCCGGGGTTTACGCCCTTCTCCTGCCTCAGCCTCCCGAGTAGCTGGGACTACAGGCGTCTGCCACTTCGCCAGGCTAGTTTTTTTGTATTTTTTAAGTAGAGATGGGGTTTCACTGTGTTAGCCATGATGGTCTCGATCTCCTGACCTCGTGATCCATCCGTCTCGGCCTCCCAAAGTGCTGGGATTACAGGCTTGAGCCACCGCGCCGGCCGTAAATGTCAATGTTGATATTACATAGTATAGTATTTTAGAACATAGACTTCACTATTTATTAACTGTGTGACTTGGTGAGTTACCTGATCTTTTTGTGTTTCTGTTTTTCCATCTGCAAAATGGGGACAATAATTATATTTTCCTTACAGGGTATAATGAGGATTAAATAGGATAAAATAAATATTTTAGTGCTTGGCATATTGTAAATTGATATATAGTAAATGTGTAATAATTTACTGTTATCTCTTTCCCTTGAAGATTTATTGTTAGCAATCATCTAATTAGCTTTTTAAATTCAGTAATTACCTTTTCAGATTGCAAATATAATATGTGGTCATGGTAGAAAATAAAAAAAAGATCATCAGCATGATCTTCAGCAAAGAAAGGATATACACTCTCTTCATGCTCACATGGAACATTTAAAAAATATTAATCGTATGTTAAGCCATAAAGGAAGTCTTAACAACTGTCAGAGAATCTATAGCATATAGTCTTTGATCAGTGACTATGACAAAATAAAATTAAAAAGTAGTAACAAAAAGATAGCTGAAAACTGAAAGCAAGAACACACTTATTTATTTTTTATTTTCATTTTTATTTTTTGAGACAGGGTCTCACTCTGTTGCGCAGGCTGGAGTGCAATGGCATGATCTCAGCTCACTGCAACCTCCGCCTCCCAGGTTCAAGCAATTCTCACACCTTAGCTTCCCGAATAGCTGGGACTACAGGCATGGGTCACCGCGCCTGGCTAATTTTTGTATTTTTTGGTAGAGACAGGGTTTCACCATTTTGGCCAGGCTGGTCTCAATCTCCTGACGTCCAGTGATCCACCTACCTTGGTCTCCCAAAGTCCTGGGATTACAAGTGTGAGCCACTGCACCCAACCAAGAACACACTTTAAATCATCTATTGGTCACAGAAGACATAATGAAAATTATGAAATGTTCAAGTGACAACAGCATCACCATGTCTGAACCCATGGGATACAACTAAAATTAAAATTCTAGTGTAATACATATATTAGAATATACGAAACATAAAAAAATTAGTAAACAAAGCATTTGACTGAAGAAGTTAGAAAAAGAACAACTGAGTAACCAAAGAAAGTAAAAGAAAAATAATTGAATACATTAATGGCGTTGAAAATAAAGAAATAGGCCAGAGTCCAGGTGCAGAGGCTCATACCTATAATCTCAGCACTTTGGGAGGCCGAGGCAGGAGGATTGCTTGAGGTCAGGAGTTCAAGAACAGCCTGGGTGACATGATAAGACTCAGTTTCAAAAAAAAAAAAAAAAGAAAGAAAACAAAGAAAGAAAGAAAATAGAAAACAGAATAGATGGAAAGGAAAGGATTGACAATACCAAAATCAGGTTCAGTGAAAATGACAGTTGAAAAACATTTGATTTTATATATGTACACACACACACACACACACATACACACACACATATTTTTTGTCGTTCTCTTTTTTTTGAGACAGAGTCTTGTTCTGTCACCCAGGCTGGAGTACGGTGGCGCAATCTTGGCTCACTACTGCCTCTGCCTCCTGGGTTCAAGCAATTCTCCTGCCTCAGCCTCCTGAGTAGCTGGGATTACAGGCATGCAACAACATGCCTGGCTTATTTTTGTATTTTTTAGTACAGAGGGGGTTTTGCCATGTTGGCCAGGCTGGTCTCAAACTCCTGACCCCAGATGATCCACCTGCCTTGGCCTCCCAAAGTGCTGGAATTACAGGCATAAGCCACCGCACCCAGCTGACCTTTGATAATATTAATCAGAGAGAGACAGCATAAATAATATTTGGAACTGAAAACATAGAACATTAACACAGAAAAAAGTAAGATTTAAAAAAAAATCATTAGAGCCAGGTATGGTGGTTCACACCTGTAATCCCAGCACTATGGGAGGCCAAGGTGGGAGGATAGTTTGAGCCCAGGAGTTTGAGACAAGCCTCCCTACCTCCTGGACTCAAGCAGTGCTCTCACCTCGACCTCCCAAAGCTCTGGGATTACAGGCATGAGCCACTGCATCTGATCTGTGATGAAAGCTCTTAGGGAAATAGGAATAGAAGAAACTTTCCTTAAGGCTGTCTATCAAAAACCTGAAGCGAACTTACCCAACATTGAATTTTTCAGAAACATTCTTTGTAATCAGAAATAAGACTAAGATATTTGTTATTATGGCTTCCATTTATCATTATAATAGAGTTTCCAGCAAGAGCAGTAAGAAGGGTAGAGAAATAACACAGTATTGTGCTAGAGCCAGCTTTTATGAGCTCTGAAGAATGATTGTTAAAATTTCAGAGTTTTTGTGAATTGGTTGATGTCATGTTGATAGCTATTGAAATTGGCCATGTTGGGCCATACATCACAGTAATTGGCTAATGATACAAATCAGGGCTTTTCTCTCCAGGTAATTAGTTATACATTTACGAGCATACTACTGGATATAAAGATCAGAGTATAAGAAACAAAACTCTGATTATTCATAGGTACATAGACTTAAATTCAAGGGAATCTACTATTAGTACTAAGAGAGTTTAGGAGGAATATGAACATAAGACCAATATCCCAATCAGTAACTTTCTATATACCATCAACAACAAGGGAATGTGATAAAAATAAAGATCTTATTCATAACAAAATGATAAAGGAACTAGGAATAAATCTGACAAAATAATTGTAAGACATGAGTCCATTGCAAGATGGCCAAATAGGAACAGCTCCAGTCTGCAGCTCCCAGCATGATCGATGCAGAAGACGGGTGATTTCTGCATTTCCAACTGAGGTACGTGGTTCATCTCATTGGGACTGGTTGGACAGTGGGTGCAGCCCATGGAGGGTGAGCTGAAGCAGGGTGGGCATTGCCTCACCTGGGAAGCACAAGGGGTCAGGGGATTTCCCTTTCCTAGCCAAGGGAAGCCATGACACACAGTACCTGGAAAAATGGGACATTCCTGCCTTAATTCTGCGCTTTTCCAACAGTCTTAGCAAATGGAACACCAGGAGATTATATCCCGTGCCTGGCTCAGGGGGTCCCATGCTCATGGAACCTTGCTCACTGGTAGAGCAGCAGTCTGAGATTGACCTGCGAGGCAGCAGCGTGGCAGGCAGAGGGGCATCCACCATTGCTGAGGCTTGATTAGGTAGACAAAGCAGCCAGGGAAGCTCGAACTGGGTGGAGCCCACCATAGCTCAACAAGGCCTGCTGCCTCTGTTGATTCCACTTCTGTGGGCAGGGCATGACTGAACAAAAGGCAGCAGAAACTTCTGCAGACTTAAAGGTCCCTGTCTGACAGCTCTGAAGAGAGTAGTGGTTCTCCCAGCATGAGGTTTGAGCTCTGAGAATGGACACACTGCCTCCTGACACCCATGTAGCTTAACGGGGAGATACCTCCCAGTAGGGGCCAACTGACACCTCATACAGGCAGATGCTGCTCTGGGATGAAGCTTCCAGAGGATGGATCAGGCAGCAATATTTGCTGTTCTGCAGCCTCTGATGGTGATACCCAGGAAAACACGGTCTGGAGGGCACCTCCAGCAAACTACAACAGACCTGCAGCTGAGGGACCTGACTGTTAGAAGGAAAACTAACAAACAGAAAGGAATAGCATCAACATCAATAAGAAGGACGTCCATACCAAAACCCTATCTGTAGGTCAACAACATCAAACACCAAAGGTAGATAAAACCACAAAGATGGGGAGAAACCAGAGCAGAAAAGCTGAAAATTCTAAAAACCAGAGCACCTCTTCTCCTCCAGAGGATTGCAGCTCTTCGACAGCAACGGAACAAAGCTGGATAGAGAATGACTTTGATGAGCTGACAGAGTAGGCTTCAAAAGGTTGGTAATAACAAACTACTCCAAGCTAAACGAGGATGTTTGAACCTACCGTAAGGAAGCTAAAAACCTTGAAAAAAGATTAAACGAATGGCTAACTAGAATAAACAGTGTAGAGAAGACATTAAATGACCTGACGGAGATGAAAATCATGGCAGGAGAACTACGTGATGCATGCACAAGCTTCAGTAGCCAATTCGATCAAGTGGAAGAAAGGGTATCAGTGATTGATGATCAAATTAATGAAATAAAGCAAGAGAACAAAATTTGAGAGAAAAGAGTAAAAAGAAAAGAACAAAGCCTCCAAGAAATATGGGATTATGTGAAAAGACCAAATCTACATTTGATGGGTGTACCTGAAAGTGACTGGGAGAATGGAACCAAGTTGGAAAGCACTCTTTAGGATATTATCTAGGAGAACTTCCCCAACCTAGCAAGGCAGGCCAACATTCAAATTCAGGAAATACAGAGAACACCACATAGATATTCCTCAAGAAGGGCAACCCTGAGACATAATTGTCAGACTGACCCAGGTTGAAATGAAGGAAAAAATGTTAAGTGCAGCCAGAGAGAAAGGTTGGGTTACCCACAAAGGGAAGTCCATCAGACTAACAGCGAATCTCTTGGCAGAAACTCTATAAGCCAGAAGAGAGTGGGGACCAATATTCAACATTCTTAAAGAAAATAATTTTCAACCCAGAATTACATATCCAGTCAACTTAAGTTTCATAAGTAAAGGAGAAATAAAATCCTTTACAGATACGCAAATGCTGAGAGATTTTGTCACCACCAGGACTGCCTTGCAAGAGCTCCTGAAGGAAGCACTAAACATGGAAAGGAACAACCGGTACCAACCACTGCAAAAACATGCCAAATTATAGAGATCATTGATGCTAGGAAGAAACTGCATCAACTAACGGGCAAAATAACCAACTAACATCATAATATCAGGATCAGAGTCACACATAACAATATTAACCTTAAATGTAAATGGGCTAAATGCCCCAATTAAAAGAAACAGACTGACAAATTGGATAGAATCAAGACCCATCAGTGTGCTATATTCAGGAGACCCATCTCATGTGCAGAGACACACATAGGCTCCAAATAAAAGGGTGGAGGAAGATCTACCAAGCAAATGGAAAGCAAAAAAAAAAAAAAAAAAAAAAAAGGCAGGGTTGCAATCCTAGTCTCTGTTAAAACAGACTTTAAGCCAACAAAGATCAAAAGAGACAAAGAAGGCCGTTACATAATGGTAAAGGGATCAATTCAACAAGAAGAGCTAACTATCATAAATATATAGACACCCAATACAGGAGCACCCAGATTCATAAAGCAAGTCCTTAGAAACCTACAAAGAGACTTAGACTCCCACATAATAATAATAATGGGAGATTTTAACACCCCACTGTCAATATTAGACAGATCAACGAGACAGAAGGTTAACAAGGACATCAAGGACTTGAACTCAGCTCTGCATCAAGCAGACCTAATAGACATCTACAGAACTCTACACCCCGAATCAACAGAATATACATTCTTCTCAGCACCACATTGCACTTATTCTAAAATTGACCACATAGATGGAAATAAAGTGCTCCTCAGCAAATGTAAAAGAACTGAAATCACAGCAAACTGTCTCTCAGACCACGGTGCAATCAAATTAGAACTCAGGATTAAGACACTCAAAACCCCACAACTACATGGAAACTGAACAACCTGCTCCTGAATGACTACTGGGTACATAATGAAATGAAGGCAAAAATAAAGATGTTCTTTGAAACCAATGAGAACAAAGACATAACATACCAGGATCTCTGGGACACATTTAAAGCAGTGTGTAGAGGAAAATTTATAGCACTAAATGCCCATAAGAGAAAGCAGGAAAGATCTAAAATCAACATCCTAACATCACAATTAAAAGAAATAGAGAAGCAAGAGCAAACAAATTCAAAAGCTAGCAGAAGGCAAGAAATAACTAAGATCAGAGCAGAACTGAAGGAGATAGAGACATAAAAAACCCTTCAAAAAATCAGCAAATACAGGAGCTGTTGTTTTGAAAAGATCAGCAAAAGTGATAGACTGCTAGCAAGACTAATGAGAAAAGAGAGAAGACTCAAATAGATGCAATAAAAGTGATAAAGGGGATGTCACCACCAATCCAACAGAAATACAAACAATCATCAGGGAATACTATGATGCAAACAAACTAGAAAATCTAGAAGAAATGAATAAATTCCTGGACGCATACACCCTCCCAAGACTAAACCAGGAAGAAGTTGAATCACTGAATAGACCAATAACAGGCTCTGAAATTGAGGCAGTAATCAATAGCCTACCAACCAAAAAAAGTCTAGGACCAGATGGATTCACAACCATATTCTACCAGAGTTACAAAGAGGAGCTGGTGCTATTCCTTCTGAAACTATTCCAATCAACAGAAAAAGGGAATCCCCCCTAACTCATTTTATGAGGCCAGCATCATCCTGATACCAAAGCTTGGCAGAGACACAACAAGAGTTGTGTCTTTAAGTTCTAGGGTGCATGTGCACAACGTGCAGGTTTGTTACATATGTATACATGTGCCATGTTGGTGTGCTGTACTCATTAACTCGTCATTTACATTAGGTATATCTCCTAATGCTCTCCATCTCCCTCCCCACTCCCCACAATAGGCCCCGGTGTGTGATGTTCCCCTTCCTGTGTCCAAGTGATCTCATCGTTCAATTCCCACCTATGAGTGAGAACATGCGGTGTTTGGTTTTCTGTCCTTGTGATAGTTTGCTGAGAATGATGGTTTCCAGCCGCATCCATGTCCCTACAAAGAACATGAACTCATCCTTTTTTATGGCTTCATAGTATTCCATGGTGTATATGTGCCACATTTTCTTAATCCAGTCTGTCACTGATGGTCATTTGGGTTGATTCCAAGTCTTTGCTATTGTGAATAGTGCTACAACAAACGTACATGTGCCTGTGTCTTTATAGCAGCATGATTTATAATCCTTTGGGTATATACCCAGTAATGGGATGGCTGGGTCAAATGGTGTTTCTAGTTCTAGATCCTTGAGGAATCGCCACACTATTTTCCACAATGGTTGATATGTACCTACTTTTTACCACACATAAAAATTAATTACAGGTGATTGTAAGACATGAATGTGTAAAGCAAAATATTTTAAACTTTCTGAAAAATAGAGGAGTATTGCTATATTCTTGAGACATCACAGAGTATCTTGAGATATAAAGAACCCAACCACTAAGGGAAAATATCTCTCTGTCAGTCTATCTATCTATCTATCTATCTAAATTTTGAACTATGCCCAAAAGGTTTCATAAACAAAGTGACAAAATAAGCCACAAAGGATATATCTATGTAAAGACAGCCTACTAATTAATAGGCTTGGAATTCAACCCAATGGAAAAATAGGCAGAGGTTAGGAACATGCAATTTATGGGAGAGAAACTCTCCTGGCCAATAAATAAATGAAAATATGTTTAACTTCACTATAAAAGCAAATGTAAACAATGGGCTACCATGACTCATCAGATTCAGAAAAATTTAAATATTTGACAGTATTAAACATTACTGAAGATGTAGGAAATGGGAATTCCTTCACTCTGAGAAGGGAGCATAAATTGATATAATCACTTTTGAGAACATTTATATGAAGTTGTTAATGGACATACCTGATGATCCTAATTTCCATTTCTAGAGATATGTCTTTGGGAAACTCTCACACATGCTTACAAGAAGATGTAAGTATAAAAATGATTATTCAAGCCTTGCTTATAACAGTTAATCATTGGAAATAAATAATAGGAGGGTAGATAAATACATTGTGGTATTTTCATACAATGAAATATTACACAATAATTAAAATGAATGAATTAGCTCTTTGGGTATTAAAATGGATAACTCTGAAAAATATTGAGGCAAAAATCAAGTTACAAAAGGGTTCTGTAATAAATTGGTTAACAGCATGGATTTTACAGCCAGACTACCTGAGTTAAAACCCCAGCTTTCCATTAACTTGACTATGTGACTTGGGCAAATTATATAACCTTTCTGTGCTATGGTTTCTTCATCTATAAAAATGAGGATAATAGTAATATTTAAAAAAACAGTATATAAAGGAAAAGGAGAGACCCAAATCAGTATTTGGCAGTGTGTCCCTAACACTATTCAAGGAAGGTAGTATTGTGACAGGTTGACATGAATATTGCCATCTTTTTGGTAGGTATTTTCCAATGTGTGGGAATAGGTGTATACTCTATTAAGATTTGATGATACACTCTAAAATATTCTATTTCTTCATTCTGATTCTATGTCACCATGAAACCTTATTTAGAGAGGGGATTCCTAAGCTTGGTGTTGCAGGTGCTCCTGGTTTCTTCTTGCTGCTTATAGGAAAATACCAGAGGAAAAATAAATTGAGAAAACGATAATTTGGGAAATTCCAAGCCTGTCCATATGGCAAAGACATGAAAATTAAGATTCACTCTCAGAAAAGCATGCTTCAGAGAAAAAACTGAGTATATGACTCTACAACTTTCTGTTGACAAGTTGGATCAAAAAGTTCAGAGTGGCTGGTTGCGGTGGTTCATGCCTGTAATCCTAGCACTGTGGGAGGCCAGGGAAGGACTGCTTAAGCCCAGGAGTTCCAGACCAGCCTGGGCCATATACTGAGACTCTGTCTCTACAAAATGTTTAAAAAATTATCGGCTGGGTGCGGTGGCTTATGCCTATAATCCCAGCACTTTGGGAAGCTGAGGTGAGTGGATCATGAGATCAAGAGATCAAGATCATCCTGGCCAACATGAGGAAACCTCATCTCTACTAAAAATACAAAAATTAGCTGGATGTGATGGGGCATGCTTGTAGTCCCAACTACTCCAGAGGCTGAGGCAGAATAGCTTGAACCCGGGACACAGAGGTTGCAGTGAGCCGAGATCGTGCCACTGCATTCCAGCCTGGCAACAGAGAAAGACTGTCTAAAAAAAAAAAAAATGATCTGGGCATGCTGGCATGAGCCTATGGTCCCAGCTACTCAGGAAGCTGAGGTGGGAAGATTGCTTGAGCCCAGGAGTTCAAGGCTGCAGTGAGCTATTCATGCCACTGCACTCTAAACTGGGCAACAGAGAGAGACCCTGTCTGAAAAAATAGAGTATTTAGACACAAGAGATTAAGGGATTGACTGGGGTTATCCCTTTATCACACCAGGAAGCCTCTAGAAAGCTTAACAGTATTGTCCCTCTGTGCAATAAAGTGAATTGCAGTAAAAAGAAGTATCCTTGTGGGCAAGTTCAAACAATGATCTTTGATTTAATTTTTTAAAAATCAATCTGAAAAAATTTAAAGATGCCTTCCATATCCTTCTTGTTTACAATTATACCTCATGGCAGTCACTTGAGAAAGTCTAAGAAATGACTTTCTAATTTGATAGGCCATAATTTTAGCTTTAATTAAAAGAATTTCCAAACCTAAGGTATACACAGTTTTAGTAATTTGTATAATTGTGCTAACAATACTAGAGTGGTTAGAGTTTGATAAAAATTCTTTAAAATCACAGTCCAGTTGTGTTTAGAATAGATGACCATTAGGAAGATTGCCATCTTCCTCCCATGATGTTGAAGAGCTCAGGCTTCAGACAATCTATGTTGGCATCTTGCATCCGTCATTTACTGTTTGCCAGGGATGTTTCCTTGGGCAAGTTTCTTACCCCACCTGGACTTTAGTTTCTTTGTCTATAAAATGAGAACTGTAATAGTTCTGACATCATAGTGGTTTTATAAAACTAAATGAGTTTTCTATATGTAAGACAGAATAGTGCCTGGCCCATAGTAATTGTTCAATACTTGATCACCATTATGATCTTCCACTACGTAAATTAGCCTAAAACAGTGTTGTCTGTTTGATCTCACCATCTTCATTCCATTTGTTAGGGTATACACTCTTACACTGTGCTGCAGCCTGGGGTCGTTTGGAAACTTTGAAAGCACTGGTAGAACTGGATGTTGATATAGAAGCTTTGAACTTCCGGGAAGAAAGGGCTCGAGATGTTGCTGCTAGATATTCTCAGACTGAGTGTGTTGAATTCCTGGACTGGGCAGGTAAGGAAGCTCACAAGGGGTTAGCAAACTGACTGATGTGATGAGTTTTTCTCCTATGAGTTACAGGATATGTCACCTTTTTTCACAGTGTTTTATTTGTAGATACAACCACAGTCATAGTTGACAATAATACATGAAATTTCCCCCTCTTTCTTTATTTTGCTATTGGCCATAAACATTGTATTTATTAGTAACTGTACATATTGGAAGCTTGTTGATTTACCAACTTCTGTCTCACCAATAATTTTCTATGAGAAAATAATTTCTGTAAGAAGATTATTGTATATTCAATATATATGTTCAAGGCCATTTTTTGAGAGACTCAGGCAAAGTGGATTATTTCTTAAATGTCTTAAATGTTTAAAAAATAGCATATTTGAGTAATATATTTGATTCCTCAAATATAAAAGGTTGTAACAATAATTTTAGAAAGGTTTATTTAGGCTAAATTAATTTATAGTGCTAATAGTCAGAATAGTAGCTACCCTTATGGCATGGGGGAGCTTCTGGGATGTGATGTTCTTTTTCTTAATCTGGTTGCTGGTACATGGGTATGTTTCTTTGAAAATTCGTTGAGCTGTACACATAGGTTTTGTACTTTTCTGTTTATAAGTTATACTTCAACACAAAGTTCAAAAAACAGTACTATTTTGTCTTTTGCTAATATTTTGCATATATACTTCCACAACCCTGTAAAATATAGCTTAAAGAGATTTCAGGAAGATGTACTTTTGTAACTAAGCTAGTGCTTATGAAGTTCACAGCATTTGTTTTGCAAGGCTATCTGCATTTCTGTTTTTAGCAAGCATTTATTGAATTCCCATTGTGAGTATAGTATCGCTGTAGATACCATTGGTTGTTCCTGTACTCTGGATATTTGTTAGGTGGGAGATTATAAGTTATGGACACATTCAACAATTATTTAAAAATATCAGAAAGGCTGTGATTAAAGGTTAAAATTGGCGGAGCAGGTATTCCGTGCTACAGGGTGGTGGGAGAATAGGAAGTCAGAGCATGCTGGGCTTGAGCTGGGCCTTGAAGAATGGATGGGATTTGAATATGCAATATAAAGGGAAAGGTCATGAGGAAAATCTTAGAGCTGTGAGTGAAAGTGGCATGTTGGAGGACGGTGACAAGATTGCCTTATTGAGCAGTGGGTCATAGTTTCCACAGGTAGGCTATAACATAGGTAGAATAATAAAAGGGTTAAGTACATGTCCTCTTGAGATTGAGTTTAAATACTAGTGTCCCTGCTTGAAACCTATGTGACCTTGGACAAGGTGCTTAAATTCTCTATACTTCAGTTTCCTTCTCTGAAAAGGGGGCCAATAATATAGTTCCCATCTTTTGAGGATTACTGTGAAAATTAAATGAGATGATATAAAGCAGTTACCACAATACCTGGCATGTGGTCAGCACTTGAAAAATGCTGCTGCTTTTATTACACCGTACCCTTAAATGCTTGGCTAAGGTGTTTTTATTTTATTCTGGGAGCCACTGAAAATTTTTATGTAGAACAGGAAGAGGATAACTAGCCGGGCGAGGTGGCGGGCGCCTGTGGTCCCAGCTACTCGGGAGGCTGAGGCAGGAGAATGGCGTAAACCCGGGAGGCGGAGCTTGCAGTGAGCTGAGATCCGGCCACTGCACTCCAGACCGGGCGACAGAGCAGAGCAAGACTCCGTCTCAAAAAAAAAAAAAAAAGAACAGGAAGAGGATGAAAGTGATCTTGAGGAAGATTCAGCTGGTAGTGGTAAGGTGCATGTTCATCAATAGAATGAGGAAGGGACTAGAATAGTTAATATAAATAAGGAAATTAAAGGAAGGAAACACATTTGGGAAGAAAGAGATGAATTGTGCTTTGTAGAGTATAATTAACTGTCCACTTGAACTGTTTTCTATAAGCAATCTTATGTCAATATCTTTTATTTTTATGATTAGATCTGTAAGTAAAAGGAAAACACAAATAGCAAATAATTCAATTGATCCCCCCATGATTAGTAATTTTAGGTGCAATTCACATTCCATAATTTTTCTTTTTTTTTTTTTGAGATGGAGTTTCATTCTTGTTGCCCCAGTTGGAGTACAATGGCGTGATCTCAACTCACTACAACCTCTGCCTTCTGGGTTCAAGTGATTCTCCTGCCTCAGCCTCCCAAGTAGCTGGTATTACAGGCATGCGCCACTATGCCTGGCTAATTTTTGTATTTTTTAGTAGAGACAGGGTTTCACCATGTTGGTCAGGCTGGTCTCGAACTCCTGACCTCATGATCCACCCTCCTCAGCCTCCCAAAGTGCTGGGATTGTAGGCGTGAGCCACCATGCCCAGCCCACATTCCATAATTTAAAATCCATTTTTGAAAGATGACCCATAGTACTTAAAAATCACAATTCAAGGACAAAGTTTGCTGTAACTTTTCTGAGAAGTTTTTTGGGGCTTATGGGTGTGAGGTATTATTGGTTTCCTTCTTCATAATATCCATCTGTTTAATTTGGCCCCTTTTTCAGAGAAGGAAACTGAAGTATAGAGAATTTAAGCACCTTGTCCAAGGTCACATAGGTTTCAAGTAGGGACACTAGTATTTAAACTCAATCTCAAGAGGACATAATATCCATCTGTTTATCCATCTGTTAATATCCATCCTTAGGTTCTTGGAGCAATTATACCTAATATGTCTTAGTGGTGAAAGGAAATGAAAACTATAAAAAGCAAACTAGTATTGTGTTTCCAGATCAATGATTAAATTAATATTGGAGTTTCATAGAAATGTAGCTGTGGAATGTCAGAAACATAAATAACTCAATATAAAATTTAACATTTATGGCCGGGCGCGGTGGCTCAAGCCTGTAATCCCAGCACTTTGGGAGGCCGAGACGGGCGGATCACGAGGTCAGGAGATCGAGACCATCCTGGCTAACACGGTGAAACCCCGTCTCTACTAAAAATACAAAAACTAGCCGGGCGAGGTGGCGGGCGCCTGTAGTCCCAGCTACTCGGGAGGCTGAGGCAGGAGAATGGCGTAAACCCAGGAGGCGGAGCTTGCAGTGAGCTGAGATCCGGCCACTGCACTCCAGTCCGGGCGACAGAGCGAGACTCCGCCTCAAAAAAAAAAAAAAAAAAAAAAAAAAAAAATTTAACATTTATTTAATTCAGCCTTACTATTTAATTCAGTCTTATTCAGAATGGAGTTTCATAGTAATGTGGCTGTGGAATGTCAGAAACATAAATAACATAAAATTTAACATTTATTTAATTCAGTCTTATCAAGAATGTATATCACTTCTGTTTCTTCTAGTGATTAGAGTAGGAGTTACCTGGGGAAACTTAAAGGATTCAGAAATCCCTACCCCAAATAGTCTTCTCCATTCGGCTGAAAATTCCATTAGTAGAGATAAATTTCCTTGGGTTTTAGAGGTTAGGGGATTTTTTAAGTCTTCAATAGTTCACCATTAAAATAAATATATATTAATGTTCTTTTAGAGGGAATTAGCTAACATTTCAGAACTCTGAAGGTATGAAGCAAACATTTATAGAAATGTGAAGGTGGGCAACGTTGTGCTAAGAAGGAATGGAGGTAAAGGGAGTCTGGAAAGTGGAGCAAAATAAACCTTTCATAATCCATAGTAGCCCAAGCCAGGTACTATTCTTTTCCGCTACTTATAAAACTGTAAAGTTTATTGCTGTTTCAAGGATTGGTTTTGAAAAGTTTTTTTCCTCTCTTATAATGGTAGCAGATATGTTATAGATATATTTTTCTAGGATTTTTCAAGATATTTTAAGTCAAATCATCTGTCCCAGTCTCAGGCCTATCTCCTAGTTGTTCTTTGAAAAATATTGTAACCATAGTTTAAAAAATTGAATTGTCTTATCAACAAAAGTCTGAAATTAAAAAAAGTTAATCTACAATTCATCATTTATTATACTGAAAATGAAAACATTTATACTTAAAAAATTAATATATTCTTTAATATTTCCATGCTATTTTAGCAATCTGAAGTAGGAAATTAAAAGTCTTTCTGTGGTTATAAAATTTTCTCAGGAAGGCTGGGTGCAGTGGCTCATGCCTGTAATCACAGTACTTTGGGAAGCCAAAACGAGTGGATCACCTGAGGTCAGGAGTTCAAGACCAGCCTGGCCAAGATGGTGAAACCCCATCTCTACTAAAAATACAAAAATTAGCTGGGCATGGTGGCAGGAGCCTGTAATCCTAGCTACTCGGGAGGCTGAGGCAGGAGAATTGCTTGAACCAGGGTGGCGGAGGTTGCAGTGAGCCAAGATGGAGCCACTGCACTCCAGCCTGGGTGACACAATAAGATTCTGTCTCAAAAAAAAAAAAATTCTCGGGAAAATAAGACAAATCTCAGCTATTATTTATCAGAGATTTATTGAAACACTAAATTAAGCTTCTGTTATATACATTGGTTAATGATTAGTAATCTAACACATTGAAAATAACAAAATACTTAAACATGTAGCAGTGATAGTGTATGTTGGGAACAGGTGGTCGGAGTCACACAAATCAACACTGAGACAAAGGATCTCTTAGCAAGGCTAGTTTACTTTCTGCAGAAAGGGTGCTGCTCACTAGCAGTCTTGCCACGTGGGCACACACGAACAAAAGAGACAGGGTCATTTATAATCTGGTGCGTCCATCCTACTGCTGTGTCCGGTTTCCATTGGCTGGAACAGGACCTCACATTCTGTACTCGACCTGATTGGCTAGCAACTTAGAACTTCCCAAAAGAGGCAAAGGCAGAGGAGAACAAAGGAAGAGAGGAAGTAACTTGCGGAATGCTGAGAGGCAAAAACACTTCCAAATAAGGAAAGAGGAACAGGCTATGACCTAACGCTTGCTTGGACCTGTTCAGGCAAGCCAGGGCAAATATCTAGGCTAAAATGTGGAGCTAAGAACAGAGTATATTGATTTCTTTATTATAGCTAGCAGAATTTAAGAATATTAGCTTGGGTCTTTGAGTAAATTTTGCTTCTAAGAGAGGTTACTATCTATTCTGAATTAGACTGAGAGGTATGTCCCTTTGAAGAGGAACCTCTATTTCATTTTCTACAATTCCCCCCTCTTTTATTTTATAATTCCTCTTTAAACTTGTTTAACATGTCTTGACTCAATTGCTCTGTTCGTCCTTTTAAGAGAAGTAATCATTCTGAATAGGGTGAAAGTTAGGAATTAGCTTTGTAAGAGTGGCAGAGACAAGTTTTTATATAAAACTTTGAAGGCAGGGAATAATACAACAGCCTGTGAGAATAAGTATACCAATAACAAGAGCTAATGAGGTGAGAATTGAAGTCAAAATCCCTTTCCATCCACTGAACCAATGTTCTATCTTTTAGAAAAAGGATCATCTAGTCCAGAATTTTTGGCAAGTTCATTGGATAGGGCTGTTAATCCTTGCAGCACTCTTGTTATAGTTCCATCAGGGGCAGTATTATTAGGAATAAAGGTAAAACATTGAGTTTCAATCATGATGCAGACATCTCCCTTTTCTACTAATATCATATCTAAGGCTATTCTATTTTTCCAGGCCATCTGGCTGGTAGGTCTTAGTTGCTCAGCTATCCCTTTGATGGAGTCCCTAGTATGATTTACAAATCATTGCTGATTGTAATATAGTTTATCCAGTCTACATTTTTATTTATAGATTTATAGTTAACCACCAGAACAATGTAGATTCAAATCCTGTAGCTCTTTGATTCCATGCTTTAAACTTATCTGGCACTCCTCATGGGACCCCAATAACATCTATGTAAAGCTGAGATCAAAGGACTCATATGGAGTTTCCCTTGGTCTGCAGTGTCTTGTTTTTACTTTCTCAGATTGATGAAATGCCAGGGTGAAGGGGATAGTCAACTGGATTAGAGAACAAGTACTGCTCCAATTATAAGGCAGAGTATCCAGTAAAGGTCCTCCACAGTACCACCATACATCTGCTCGGGGACTGATGGGCAAGCTTCTGGACAGGCTTGAGTTCCTTGCATCTTTTTATGCTTCCAAGGAACACCAAATTCTCCCCCTGCTGTGCAAGGCATGAAGTAAACTTGGCATTTAGAGATGGAAGCTGGATTGCCCTCCAGGCCTGACCCTCAGGGTGTCGAACTTCAGGAAACAGCAGAGAGTGCTTGGCGTGATGGATTATCCCAAGCAGTGGGATTCTGGAAGAGAGCCACCATACCGTCCATGCCTGGTCAACGAGGAGACCATCTGAGTGGAAAGGGACAACCTGGGCCTCTGGTCTACCGTGTGCACAAGCGTAACAATCGCTTTTATTTAAAGTGCAAATGGAATATTTAATCCATTTCAGCCAGGTATTTGCATCATGATATCCTGTCTCAATAGCTAAGGTCTGTCTTAGATATTTCACTTTCACAATAGACATTCTAGTTTTATCATTAGGTGTCAGAGTAACTGGTGTGGGATTGAAAAATGAGGATACTGAAGAAGGGGAAGACGGGGGAATAATGCATATCTCAAAAATGCCTAGGGGGTCTTTCTCATTTACATCAGTCCCCATACCATAGAAGTGAGCAAGGGCAAGTTTAGAGTCAGTTAAGGTGGAGGTGGTGAGAGAGAGGACAGGGTTACACTGATAAGGCTGACAGTTAGAAGGGGTAGTCCCTTTAGTGAAATAGATGAGGGGTTTTAGATTTGCACAAACCTCCTCCGTGGAAGTCTAACCTTGCTCCTGAGTAGTTCAAAGGACATAGTCCCAGCTACTACAAGGTTGCCAGGCTGTAGGAGCAGAGAATTGGTGTCTCAGCTGCAGGCAATCACAACTATGACTGCTAGGAGTAACTGTGTCAGTTAGAGGGCTGGGGCGTAAATATTTGTGTGAAAAGGCTAGCTGTCATTGATCCTTCACATCTCCACAAGGTATGACAGAGCAAGCATTAAAGGCAATGGTTTGAGGTGGGTCAGACTTAGTTATATTAATAACAAAGGACTTAATAACAGAATAAGGAAAGGAAAGGAAGCAATATAGAAGGTACATGAAAATTAAACTTTCTTTAACTTTAACTTGGTAGGGCTCAATCCTGGTACAGCAACCCATGATTCTGACGAGGAAGATGCTTTCTTGACTCGAGTATGGTGGGTCCATCCTTTCTCAGCTGTGTGGACAGCAGTCTCGGTGATTAACAGCACCAGATAGGGGCCTTCCCAGCTGGGCTCGAGTTTTCCTTCCTTCCACCCTTTGATGAGAAGGTGGTCCCCGGGTTGGTGCTGGTGTTCTGGAAATTCTAGTGGTGGCTGGTGCTAAGAGACCTTTGACCTTAAGAGAAGAAAAGGTAGAGGAGAGACCAAGTATATAATTTCTGAGGAACTGATCCTTAGTTTTAAATGTAGGAACATCAGCTGAGGAATGTAAATAAGGTAATCCATATAACATTTCATATGGAGACAGGCATGTATCCTTTCAGGGAGCTGTCCTGATCCTCAGTAAGGCAATGGGAAGACATTTGGTCCACAGTAAACGAGTTTCTAGAACTAATTTGGTTAAGTGGTTCTTTAAGGTCTGATTCATCCTTTCTACCCTCAATGATGAAGATGGATGCCAAGGGATATGATACTCCCATCTAATGTTTAAAACCTGGGATAGCTTCTTAATGACATGGGCTGTGAGATGGGTTCCATTGTCCAAGTCCATATTTTCTATTAGCCTACATTTGGGTGCTATATTCTCAATGAATGCTTTAACTACATAATTAGCTGTTGCATTTGAAAAGGAGGTAGCTTCAGTCTAGTGAGTGAGATGATCTACTCTTACCAACAAATACTTTAGGCAACTGATTGGGGTCATTTCAGTGCAGTTCATTTGAACGCTTTGGAATGGCCTTAGTTCTGGATCCTTCCCCCTTGGAGGTGATTTCTTTATGACTTGTTTGTTGGTTTTCTTACATATTAGACAACTATTTGTAACTTGCTTGGCTAGGGTATAAATTCCTATACACCTGTGAAGTCTGAGAACTGTGGTTAAGACCTCCCTTATGAGAGGTTTGGGTAACATCTTCCTTTGATCTGGCAATATCCATTTTCCTTCTGTGTTCTCTTTAGCTTCTATTTTTATTAACTTTTCCTTTTTTAGTGGAAGAGAAGATGGGGACTGCAGTAGGGGAAGGAAGGCAAGGAATTAAGTGAAAGGCATTTTAGAAGAAAAAGCAGCTTGTTTGGTTATCTGACCTGCAAGGTCATTTGGTTATTTCCCTGACTTGTGAAATAAAAGTCCTTTATGCCCTGGGACATGTACAATAGCTATCTCTTCTGGCAACCGGAGATTGTTTAGGACACGAACAATTAGTTCTTTGTGGACTAGATCTTGGCCTTTACTGTTAATAAGACCTTGCTCAGCCCAAATTTTTCTAACTGTATGTACCACTCCAAAGGCATACTTAGAATCAGTAAAAACAGTTCCTTCTTTGTTCTGCAAATATTTCAAAGCTTGATTGAGTGCAAACAGGTCACAGGTTTGGGCAGACTAATTATTGGGCAGTCTTCCTGACTCTACTTCTTCAAGCGTTTCTCCATCAATTACTGAATACCAATTATGTTTTTCTACTTTGACTATTTTGGAGGAACCATCTATAAACCAGTGCCGCCCTGTTTTAAAAGGGACCTCTCCTAGATCTGGCCTGACTTTTGTTTGGTAGTGAAATCTAGACACAAGTGTTTTTTAAATTTGGGTCTCCTGCCAAGAAACCTGCTGGGTTGAGCGAATTATCAGTAGTCAAGGTGAAATCATCTTTTTCTAGCAAAATAGCCTTATATTTCAATATTCTGGAGTCAGTAAGCCACCTTCCTGCTTTTGATTTAAAATAGCTCTAACTTGGTGGGGTATGCTTGCAGTTTATTTCCCCCCATAGGTTAATTTTCTACTTTCTTCAACTAATACTGCTATAGCCACGGGTCTTTATCTTCCCTGTCTTACTCGAAACATTTCCTATCTTGAAGTTTTTGGGTGATGCCTGACTAGAATAGGCCCTTTCCCTGGAGCTTTCAACCCCCCTTGCTCCTTGCTGGAGGTTTCTAGCACTCCTGGGTGTGGTGGCCGTGGCAACGGGGGAGAGGGGCTTGGCTCAACCTCTCCTACTAGAGGCTTCTTGCCCTCCCTTCCTTTGGAGGCTTGCCAAGTCTTTTCCCATGTTGAATCCTAGATAGGCCCAATCCCTTGTGCTAGATGTCTCGCCTGTTCTTTTCCCGGGAAGGCTCAATCCCCCAGATCCTTCAGACTGGGGATATCTTGGCTGTCCCATCTTTAAAGGCTTGCCAAAAGGCTCAATCTCTCGTACCAGAGATGTCTTGCCGATTCTCTTTCCCTGGGAGGTTAACCTTCCTCCTTTTCCCTTTTGGAGGTTCCTTACACCCTTCCTGTTTGTGTTCACGCACTCTGTCCAGCAACAGACTGGTAATCGGTCATGCACACACACTCAGCTTCCAAAAGCTGACCACCAAGGAAGTACTTTGCCACCCTCTTGCAGCTTTTCCTACCTTGGCCCGTGCATGGAGTCACCTGGTCCCTGCAGTCCCACAAGCCTCTCTCTTTCCCCGCGTTGCTGAGAATCCAACTATACTCCTTGCACCAGGTAGGTCCTGGCTGTCCTCCTGGGGCTGCTGCAATGGGCAGCAGGGCACCTCCCCATGAGAGAAGACCAAAGACTGTCCCAGAGGGGAATGTTAATCCCCTATGGGCCACCAAATTGTTGGGAACAGGTGCTCAGTGTCGCAAAAAATCAACACTGAGACAAAGGATCTCTCAGCAAGGCTAGTTTACTTTCTGCAGAAAGGGTGCTGCTTGCTAGCAGTCTTGCCACAAACGAACAAAAAAGACAGAGTCATTTATAACCTGATGCGTCCACCCTACTGCTGTGTCCAGTTTCCATTGGCTGGAATGGGACCTCACATTCTGTACTCGACCTGACTGGCTAGCAACTTAGAACTTCCCAAAAGAGGCAAAGGCAGAGGAGAACAAAGGAAGAGAGGAAGTAACTTGTGGAATGCTGAGAGAGGCAAAAACACTTCCAAATAAGGAAAGAGGAACAGGCTATGACCTAATGCTTGCTTGGACCTGTTCAGGCAAGCCAGGGCAAATATCTAGGCTAAAATGTGGGAGCTAAGAACAGAGTATATTGATTTCTTTATTACAGTTAGCAGAATTTAACAATATTAGCTTGGGTCTTTGAGTAAATTTTGCTTCTAAGAGAGGTTACTATCTATTCTGAATTAGACTGAGAGGTATGTCCCTTTGAAGAGGAACCTCTATTTCATTTTCTACAGTATACGATTTATTCTCTGGTACTTTAGTAAGTCTGGGTTATTTTTTAATTGAATGGAAGCAACATTTCAACCCAGGCTTCTTTGGAAAATTTTAGTAAAGATTGTGGCAAAAAATTTATAAAGGTTTCCAAAGAACCATTTTTATCTTTAGATGATAGATTTCTTTTGTGATCTCTATATTTGACTAAGCTACATTTGCATATGCATATATTTAGTGTCTTCTGGCTCCTTCTTCGTTACTCTTCTTCTTTAATTTGCAGTGCTTAATTTTCTTAGAGGAAGGATGGTAAGACCTGTGATCCAGATCTTGTATATCGCTGATGCTGTGGTTGCCACTCTGTAGAGTGTTTTGTCAATGCTGTAGATGAATGGGCTTTCTAGATCATTACCAGGTTTTTCTAATGAGGCTTGGTTTTTCAGCTAAAAGGGGAAAAACAATATAGATTTTATCTACATAAAATAGTAGAGTTCAATACTATAGTATAGTTAATAATATAGTTCAAATTAAATTTGTGTTCTAAATGTGTAAAGAAACTTTATTAAAACAGCACACATCAATTATTTATACAAAAGGAAGGTTACTATAGAAGAAAGGTATAAATGCAGAGGAAATGTTATCTGTATGCCACATATATGATCCTTATCACCATCAGCAAACAATTAATGTATCCTATGTTTAGGGTACTCTCTTGTGAGAAATTATTTGATTAGCAAAATGTATTCCTTTACTAAAGAACCTCAAGGTATAATACCATAAAGTAACAGTCATTTTAAAAATAAGAAAACATTTATAAATATCTAATTCTTCTGAAGGTCAATGAGGTTTTTTTTGTTTTTTGATCAAAGAGCTTTTAAGGTTGCCTCTGAAACTATGGTGTCATCTATTGGCAAAGTGGGAAATTATATAATAGTTTAAAAACTCCATTTCCCAGAAAGTTGGTTTACTATTAGCAATTAGTTTATAGCCCATATAAAAATTACATGACAACTTTTGTACTTAGATTTCTTAGATACATCTGGAAGGGTTCTAAGAGATCTCTTGTTACAGATCCTTTTATGGATGATGCAACTGAGAAAGAACAAATGACTTACCTAAGGACCCAGACAGATAACTTGATTTTCCATACATTTTCTGAATGGTAGCACACTACTTTTTTTGGTGTGTTTTGTAACTTGAAGTAGAGAGGACTAGATGATTCTAAGGACCTTCTAATTCAATACACATTTGTTCAACACCTAGTATGAGCAAGACACTGTGCTAGACGCTGGGGATGAATGGGAAGTTGGGGGAAGATTACAATGAGGAATAAAACACGGTACCCTCTCTCAAAGAAACTGGTAATATTATGTTCTAAACCCTTAGAGATTTTGTAACTATTACTACTTGTATAATGAATTCACCTTTTTTTGGTGTTTCTTCCATTTCATCCACAGGTAATGCACAGACAGAACAAATAAGGTGAAAAAGAGAGCTTGTAATAAATTATAAATGAGATATAAACAACCGTGAAATATATCCATGTTAGCAAAGTCGCAGCATAGTTTATCCAGAAGATAAGGCAGACGGTGAGATGGAGAACGCTTAAATTTCCAATAATGTACTTCTTCTGGAAGAATCTCCCATCCAACCTTTGCCCAGATAGTTCTATCACAAATGCAGAAACTCTCCCCAAAGAAGCAGATAAGCAACAGAGAAAAAATCAGTGGTAGTCCTTGATTAGACATCCTTCTTTGTCAACTGAAAAAAAAAGTAGCTAAAATTTAGCTATTTTAAAATGGCTAAATTAGCTAAATAATAAAATAAAATAGCTAAATTCCCTATGAAGGGAAGCAGAAAATACCACGAGCTATTAGCTAAAATGGTGCTTCAATAAAAGCACTTCATATAACCTTGCCAGTCAGCAAAATATGCCCAGCAAAGGATACACTGATGATCATTGTAACATTATCAGTCATAGTGACTCAGGGGTAAGTTCAGTGACATCATAAAGAATCACATTGGAACTAAAAGGTGTCATCTGACCAATCACATTGAGTTTCTTAAAGATACTTTTTTGTTGTTGTTGTGTTGTTGTTTTGCCAGAATGTTTTCAGCTTCTTCAATTTTCCTTAAAATGAACACGTTACTAATATTTTGTTAGCTAATAAATTCAACTATAGTCATATTAATAGAATCTTATGGAAATAATTTACTCATATCACCTCTAACCTTTCTTCTGAAGCACTGCAGTTTTACATTTACTTAAAAAATAGTATACCACTTCACATAACCTAGTATCTGCTTTTATTTTTTTGTTTGGGAATGTCCTTCCCTTCAAATAGTTCAACAAATGTTGAGTGCCTATCCCTTGTAATATATTCCTGTGGTGGTGATGTGGTCCTATCAGGTAGTGGGTAAGGGGTGAGGAAGGTGGCATGGTGTATGATGAAAAGATGGGACATAGACCTTGCCTTTAAGGAGTGTACAATCTGGAGGTAAAAGCAAAAACCAATGTAATAATTAAAATGATTCTGATTTTATTATAAAAAATAAATATAAAAAATTATAAGTAAATAAAATTATAAACACATAACTGTTGAGAGGGCAATGAGTTCCATTTGGGGGAATTAGGAAATTTTGCAGAAAAAGATATGTGAGTGGGCTTTAAAGAATGAGTAGAATTTTTGTAGGCAGCAGTGTAGAGACAATATCTAAGATTGGGGAAACATAATAAGCAAAGACATTTTGTGTAAGCATTCATATAACAAATATTTGTTGAGTGCTGACTGTGTGCTAAACACTGTTCTAGGAGCTGAGAATACGTACACAGTGTAGCCCAAAACAGAATCATTAACCTTCATAGAGTTTACTTTCTAGTAGGGGGATACAGAAAATAATTGTATATATCTAAATCTATGTGTCTGTATCTGTGGAGTGCTATGGTGATATGATATGTCATTGTAGTTTTGATTTGCATTTCTCTGGATGATCAGTGATGTTGAGCACCTTTTCATTTACTGGTTGCTATTTTGTATGTCTTTTGAGAAATGTTTATTCACATCTTTTGCCCATTTAAAAAATAGGATTATTAGATTTTTTTCCTATTGAGTTGTTAGAGCTCCTTATATATTCTGGTTATTAATCCCTTGTCATATGGGTAGTTTTCTTCCATTCTGTGGGTTGTCTCTTCATTTTATTGATTGTTTCCTTTGCTGTGCAGAAGCTTTTTCATGTCATAATCCCATTTGTTGATTTTTTCTTTGGTTGCCTCTGCTTGTAGGGTATTACTGAAAAAATCTTTGCCCAGACCAGTATCCTGGAGAGTTTCCCTATTGGGAGAACCCGCTCCCAATAGTTAACGTGGGTTCTTTTCTATTTCCTAGGTGTCTTGGCTGGTTTGAGAAATAAAGGGAAAGAGTACAAGAGAGAAAAATTTTAAAGCTGGGTGTCCGGGGGAGACATCACACGTTGGCAGGTTCCGTGATGTTCCCCAAGCCATAAAACCAGAAAGTTTTTATTAGCGATTTTCAAAAGGGGAGGGAGTGAACGAATAGGGTGTGAGTCTCAGAGATCACATACTTCACAAGGTAATAAAATATCACAAAGCAAGTGGAGGCAGGGCGAGATCACAGGACCACAGGATGGGGCAAAATTAAAATTGCTAATGAAGTTTCAGGCACGCATTGTCACTTATAACATCTTATCAGGAGACAAGGTTTGAGAGCAGATAACCTGTCTAACCAAAATTTATTAGGTGGGAATTTCCTCCTCCTAATAAGCCTGGGAGCGCTACAGGAGACCGGGGCTTAGTTCATCCCTTCAGCTTCCACCATAAAAGGCAGCCGCCTTAAGGGGTCCGTTCATAGACCTACCCTCAGGGCGCATTCTCTTTCTCGGGGATGTTCCTTGCTGAGAAAAATAATTCAGCGATATTTCTCCTATTTGCATTTGAAAGAAGAGAAATATGGCTCTGTTCCACCTGGCTCACCTGCGCAGTCAGGCTCCAAGTCTTATCTCCCTTGTTCCCTGAAGATTGCTGTTATCCTGTTCTTTTTTCAAGGTGCCCAGATTTCATACTGTTCAAACACACATGCTCTACAAACAATCTGTGCAGTTAACACAATCATCACAGGGTTCTGAGGCGACATATATCCTCCTCAGCTTATGAAGAAAATGATGGGATTAGGAGATTAAAGACAGGCATGGGAAATCACAAGGGTATTGATTGGGGAAGTGATAAATGTCCATGAAATCTTCACAATTTATGTTCAGAGATTGTGGTAAAGACAGGCGTAAGAAATTACAAAAGTATTAATTTGGGGAACTAATAAATGTCCATGAAATCTTCACAATTTATGTTCTTCTGCCGTGGCTTCAGCGGGTCCCTCCGTTGGGGGTCCCTGACTTCCCGCAACATTTCTCAAATGTTTTCTTATAGTAGTTTCATAGTTTGAGGTCTTATATTTAAGTCTTTAATTCAGTTTGATTTAATTTTTGTATGTGGTGAGAGATGGGGTCTAGTTTCTTCTGCTTATGGATATCCAGTTTTCCCAGCACCATTTATTGAAGAGACTGTCCTTTCCCCAATGTATGTTCTTCATCTTTGTCAAAAGTGAGTTCACTGTAGATTTATGGATTTATTTCTAGGTTCTTCATTCTGTTCCATTGGTCTGTGTGCCTGTTTTTAGGCCAGTCCCATGCTGTTTTGGTTACTATAGCTCTATAGTATAATTTGAAGTCAAGTAATGTGATTCCTTCAGTTTTTTTGTTTTTGTTTTGCTCAGGATGTCTTTGGCTATTCTGGGTCTTTTTGGTTCCATAAAAATTTTAGTATTGTTTTTTCTATTTCTGCAAAGCATATCAGTATTTTGATACCAATGTATTGAATCTGTACATTGCTTTGGGTAGTATGAGCATTTTAACAATATCGATTCTTCCAATCTATGAACATGGAATGTCTTTCCATTTTTTGTGTCCTCTTCAGTTTCTTGCATCAGTCTTTTATAGTTTTCATTATAGAGATTTTTCACTTTTTGGGTTAAGTTTATTCCTAAGTATTTTATTTTCTTTGTATGTATTGTAAATGGGGTTACTTTCTTGATTTTTTTTTTTTCAGATTGTTCACTGTTGGCCTATAGAAATACTACTGATTTTTGCATGTTGATTTTGTATCCTGCAATTTTACTGAATTTGTTTATCAGTTCTAATAATTTTTTTGGTGGAGTCTTTACACTTTTCCAAATATAAAATTATATCAGCTGGAATCAAGGATAATTTTACTTCCTCCTTTCCAATTTGGATGCCCGTTACTTTCTTCTCTGATTGCTCTAGGTAAGACTTCCAACACTACGTTGAATAACAGTGGTGAAAGTGGGCATTCTTGTCTTATTCCAGATTTTAAAGGAAAGGCTTTCAGTTTTTCCTGTTCTACATTACACTAGTTGTGGGTCTCTCATATGTGGCTTTTATTGTGTTGATGTATGTTCCTACTATACCCAGTATTTTGGGGGCTTTTACATGAAGCAATATTAAATTTTAGCCTCAATTAAAATGATCATATGGTTGTGTCCTTCATTCTGTTGATATGATGTATCACATTAGTTGATTTGCATTTGTTGAAACATCCTTGCATCCTTGGGATAAATGTCACTTGGTCATGATGATAGTCATGATGAATGATCTTTTTTTTTTTTTTTTGAGACAGAGTCTGGCTCTGTCGCCCGGACTGGAGTGCAGTGACTGGATCTCAGCTCACTGCAAGCTCCGCCTCCCAGGTTTACGCCATTCTCCTGCCTCAGCCTCCCGAGTAGCTGGGACTACAGGCGCCCGCCACCTCGCCCGGCTAGTTTTTTGTATTTTTTAGTAGAGACGGGGTTTCACCCTGTTAGCCAGGATGCTCTCGATCTCCTGACCTCGTGATCCGCCCGTCTCGGCCTCCCAAAGTGCTGGGATTACAGGCTTGAGCCACTGCGCCTGGCGATGAATGATCTTTTAAATGTGTGGTTGAATTCAGTTTGCTAGCGTTTTGTTGAGGATTTTTGCATCAGTGTTCATCAGGGAGATTGGCTTGTAGTTTTGAGGTTTTTTTTTTTTTTTTTATGTATCTTCATCTGGTTTTGGTATCAGGGTAATAATGGCTCTGTAAAATGTATTTGGAAGTATTTCCTCCTTCTCTATTTTTCAGAATAGTTTGAGTAGGAATGGTATTAGTTCTTTAAGTGTTTGGTAAAACAGCATGAAGCTATTGGGTCCTGGGCTTTTCTTTGCTTGGAGGCTTTTTATTACAGCTTTCATCTCGTTACTTGTTATTGGTTTATTCAGGTTTTGGATTTCTTCATGGTTTAAACTCATAGGTTGTATGTGTCTAGAACTTTATCCATTTATCTTAAGTTTTCCAATTTATTGGCATATATTTGCTCATAGTAGCCTGTAATGATCTTTTGAATTTCTGTGGAATTGGTTGTAATGTCTTCTTTTTCATTTTTTCTGATTTTTAAAATTTGGGCCTTTATTTCTTAGTCTGGCTAATGGTTTGCCAATTTTGTTTATCTTTTCAAAAAACCAACTTTTCATTTCATTGATCTTTTGAAATTTATTTAAAATTTCAGTTTCATTAATTTTTGTTAGGATAATTTTTATTTATTTTGTTCTACTAATTTTGGGTTTGGTTTGCTCTTGGTTTTCTAATTCTTTAAGATGTATTGTTAAGGTGTTTATTTGAAGTTTTTGTATTTTTTTAATGTAGGCGTTTATTGCTATAAACTTTCCTCTTAGTATTGCTTTCATTGCATTCCACAGTTTTGGTATATTGTGTTTCTATTTTCATTTGTTGCAAGAATTTAAAAAATTTCCTTCTTATTAGTAATTTCTTCATTGACACACTGTTCATTCAGAAGCATACTGTTTCATTTCTATGTGCTGTATAAGTTCCAAAATTCCTCTTGTTATTAATTTCTAGCTTTATTCCATTGTGGTCAGAGAAAATACTTGATATAATTTTAATTTTTTTTGAAACTTTTAAGACTTTTTTTGTGGCCTAATATATGGTCTGTCCTTGAGAATGATCCATGTGCTGAGTAGAAAAATGTGCCTTGTGCAGTCATTGAATGAAATATTCTGTAAATATCTAGTAGGTCCATTTGGTCGGTAGTGCAAATTAAGTCCGATGTTTCTTTTTTAATGTTCTATCTGGATGATCTGTCCAATGCTGAAAGTGAGGTGTTGAAGTCTCCACCTATTATTGTATTGGGGTCTGTCTCTCTCTTTAGCTCTAATAATATTTGCTTTAAATATCTGGATGCTCCAATGTTGGGTGCATGTATATTCCCAGCTGTTATATCCTCTTGCTAAAGTGACCCCTCTATTGTTATATATGATCTTCTTTGTCTCTTTCATAGTTTTTTCTTGAAATCTATTTTGTCTGATGTAAGTGTACTACTCCTGCTCTTTATTGGTTTCCATTGGCATGGAATATCTTTTTTTATCCTTTTATTTTCCACCTATGTGTGTCTTTATAGGTGAAGTGTGTTTCTTATATGTAACAGATAATTGGATCTTTGATTTTTATCTCTTCAACCACTCTATGTCTTTTGATTGGAGAGTTTAGTCTATTTACATTCAGTGTTATTATTGGTAAGTAAGGACTTATTCCTGCCAGTTTGCTATTTGTTTTCTGGTTGTTTTGTGGTCTTATATTCCTTCTTTCCTTCCTTCCTGTCTTCCTTTTAGTGAAGGTGATTTTCTCTGATAGTATGTTTTAATCTCTTGATTTTTATTTTTTGTGTCTCTGTTTTTTTGTTTTTATTTTGACAGAGTCACCCAGGTTGGAGTGCAGTGGCACAATCTTGGCTCACTGTAACATCTGCCTCCTGGCTTCAAGTGATTCTCCTGCTTCAGCCTCACTAGTAGTTGGGATTACAGGCATGCACCACCATGCCAGCTAATTTTTGTATTTTGAGTAGCTGGTCTCAAACTCCTGACCTCAAGTGATCCACCTGCCTTGGCCTCCCCAAGTGCTGGGATTATAGATGTGAGCCACCATGCCCAGCTTTGTTGTATGTTTTTTGATTTGAGATTACCATGAGACTTTCAAATAGTATCTTATACTTCATTATTTTAGACTGATGACAACTTAATATAGATTGTATAAACAAACAAATGAGAAAAACAAATAAAAACTACATTTTAACTTCATTCCCCTCCAACTGTTTACCTCTTTATGGTTTTTATTTATATCCTATTGTACCGTCTATGTCTTGAAAATTCTTACGTTTGATAGGTTAATCTTTTAGTCTTTCTATTCAAAATATGAGTAGTTTACCCACTGTAATTACAATATCATACATAGTATTTTGTGGTTTTCTGTGTACCTACTATTACCAGTGAGTTTTATATATTCTGATGATTTCTTATTGCTCAATCACATCCTTTTCTTGCAGATTAAAAAACTCCCTTTAGCATTTCTTCTAGGACAAGTCTAGTGTTGATGAAATCCCTCAGCTTTCGTTTGCCTGGCAAAATATTTCTCTGATGTGTTTGAAGGATATTTTCATGGATATACTGTTCTAGGGTAAAAGTTATTTTCCTTTAGCACTTTAAATATGTCATGCTACTCCCCCCTGGCCTATATGGTTTCTACTGAAAAGTCTGTTGCTAGATGTATTGGAGTTCCATTATATGTTATTTGTTTATTTTCTCTTGCTGCTTTTAGGATCTTTATCCCTGATTTTTGGGAGGTTGATTATTAAATCTTGAGGTAGTCTTCTTTGGGCTAAAACTGCTTGGTGTTCTATAATCTTCTAGTGCTTGAATATTGATATATTTCTCTAGGTTTGGGAAGTTCTTTTTTTATTAATATTATTCCTTTGAATAGATTTATTCCTTTGAATAAATTTTCTACCTTGATCTCTCTCTACCTCTTCTTTAAGGCCAGTAACTTTTAGATTTGTCCTTTTGAGGCTGTTTTCTAGATCTTATAGGAGTGCTTCATTGTTTTTTATTCTTTTTTCTTTTGTCTCCCCTGACTGTATTTTCAAATAACCTGTCTTTGGGCTTACTAGTTCTTTCTTCTGCTTGATCAATTCTACCGTTAAGAGACTCTCATGCATTGTTTGGTATGTCAATTGCATTTTTCAGCTGCAGAATTACTGCTTGATTCTTTTAAATTGTTCCAAATTCTTTGTTAATTTTATCTGATAGGATTCTGAATTCTTTCTCTGTGTTATCTTGAATTTCTTTGAGTTCCCTCAAAATAGCTATTTTGAATTCTCTGTCTGAAAGGTCACATATCTCTTTCACTCTGGGATTGGTCACTGGGGCTTTATTTAGTTTGTTTGTTTGAGATCCTGTTTTTCTGACTGATCTTCTTGCTTGTGGATATTCATTGGCTTCTGGGCATTGAAGAGTTAGGTATTTATTGTAGGTATTGCAGTCTGAGCTTATTTGTACCTGTCCTTCTAGGGAAGCCTTTCTAAGTATTTGAAGGGTGTTGTGATCTAAGTTTTTGGTTACTCTGGCCGTATCTGCATTAGGGGGTACCCCGAGCTCAGTAACGCTGTGGCTCTTGCAGACTTGTAGAGATACTGTCTTGGTGGTCTCGGATAAGATGTGGGAAAATGCCCTGGATTATCAGGCAGAAACTCTTTTTTTCTTTTCTTACTTTCCCCTCAACAAACAGTCTCTCTCTCTGTGCTGAGCTGCCTAGAACTGGGGGAGGGGTAACACAAGCACCCCTGTGGCCACCACCACTAGGACTACCCTGGGTCAGACCTGAAGCCAGCATGGCACTGGGTCTTGCCCAAGGCCTGTGGTGACCACTGCCTGGTTATTGCTTACATTCACTCAAGGCCCAATGATCTACAGTCAGCAGTTGGCAAATACAGCCAGGCATGTGTCCTTCCCTAAAGGCAGCAAGTTCCCCCAGGCTCTGGGTGGGTCCGGAGATGCCATCTGGGAGTCAAGTCCTGGAGTCAAGAACCTTAGGAATCTAGCTGGTACTCTGTTCTACTGCAGCTGAGCTGGCACCCAAGCCATAAGACAAAGACCTTCCCACTTTTCCTCTCCCCTTTCTTCTAACAGAGTAGTCTCTCCATGCGGCAACCACTGCCCAAGCCCACAGCAAGTACCACCTGGCTTCTGCTGATATTCACTCAAGGCCCAAGGGCTCTGCAATCAGCCTGTGGTGAATACTGCCCAGCATGGGTCTCTACCTTCAGGGCAGTGGGCTCTCCAGGTCCAGGCAAGACCCAGAAATGCTCTCCAGGAGCCAGGCTTAGAATCAGGGACCTCAGGATCCTTCTTGGTGTGCTACCCCACTGTGGCTGAGTTGGTACCCAGGTTGCAAGACAAAGTCCCATTTACTCTTCCCTCTCCTTTCATCAAGCAGAAGGTGTCTCTCCCCATAGTCACTATAGCTGGGGAATGTTCTGGGTCACCCCTGAAGCCAGCATGGCTCTGAGTCTCACCCAAGGCCCGCGGTGAGTACTGCCTGGGTATCACCGATGCTTATTCAGGACCCAAGGGCTCTTTAGTCAGCAGGTGATGAATCCTGCCAGGACTGGGTCCTTCCCTTCAAGGCAGCTGGTTCCCTTTTGGCCCAGGATATGTCTAGAAATATCACCTTGGAGTTAGGGCCTGGAATGGGGCCTCAGGACTCTGCTTAGTGCCCTGTTCTACTGTGGCTGAGCTGGTATCCAAGTTGCAGGACAAAGTGTTATTCACTTTTCCCCCTCTTCTCCTCAAGCAGAAGAAAGGAGTCTCTCCCAGAGCTATAAGCTATGTCACCTGGGATTGGCAGAGGGGTGGCAAGCACTCTCATGGCCATTCAGGCTGGTGTCTCACTAGGTGATGTGTACCCCGAGTCCACTGGCTCTGATCCCTGCATAGCACTAGGACTTGCCCAGGAATTGCAGACCTCGTGGTGTAGATGGCCTTTCAAGTTTATTTAGGACCCCATAGCACTTTAGCCTGTAGTGGTGGGGCCTGCTGGAACTCAGATTCCAGCTGTTGGGATGTGCGTCCCCTCTGGCTAGGGCTGGATCCTAAATGCTGCATCCATGGGTGCCAGCTGAATTCTGCCCCATGTTGCTTTCTACTATGATGGGAAGCATTGAGCTGTAGTGCAAAGTCCCACAATCACTGTGCTCTCCCTCCCTCAAGCATAGATTCTCTGTTTGCACTGTGTGGCCATTGCCAGGGGTATGGGGAAAATGTGGTGTAGGCAGTTCAAAACTGTCTTTCCTACCCTCTTCAGTGCCTCTTTCCTTAATATGATGTTAAAATGAGGTACTGTGATTGCTTACCTGATTTTTGGTTCTCATGTTGGTGCTTTTTTTGTATGGATAGTTGTTCAATTTGGTGTTTCTGTGGGGTGGGGTGGATAGTGGAGGCTTCCATTTGACTATCTGGCTCTGCCTCTTGTCTTTGTCTTGTCATGTGTGTGTTTCTGTCCATTCTTTCAGATGCAAGACTGACTCTGAAAAAATATATTGCAAAAGTCTCTTTAGCTGTTACTGACACTGAAAAGGGATCAGGGAAACTCCTTAAGGAAGACAAGGTACTGTATTGTGATTATTGCTTGTTCTGTGGTGTTTTGAGAATTTTATCTTACATTTTAATTTTTGCACTGATGTCCTAAAGGCAGGTTGTTGTCCTTACTTCCTCCCTCCTCCCTCTTTCTTTCCATCTTCCCTCCTACCTTCCCTTCCTTTCTTTATAAACCTCTAATAGAGGATAGTCTGATCAAAACTAAAATAAATAGTATTAAAGAGTGACATAGAGATGTACTAAGTATCAAACTAGTGACATGGCTGAATCTTAGAAATGTAATATTGAGTAAAAAAAAAAAAATCAAAGACTACATAGATTTTTATAAAGCTCAAAAACAAGCAATTACAAACTATTTAATTTAGAGATGCCTACATATGGGAGTAAAACTATTTAAAAAGTCAAGCAAAGGGATAAGCACAGATCAGAGTTATCTCTTGAAGGCAGTCAGGGGAGTGGTATGGGGAGGGACAGAAGCTGCATTAATAGTACTGGTAGTGTTCTGGTTCTTCTGTTGAGTAGTAGGGTCCAAAATAATACAATGGAAATATTCATTTCATTATTTTGCTTCAAAACTGAGATATACATTATATATTTTGGTATATATGTACATGTACAAACATATTGCATATTATTTAATGTGTCAAATTTTCCAGAATGGGAAAAAAATACACAGATGTAAACATAGTAATTTTAAAGCCCACTTGCCCACTCTAAGTACTATCTAAGCATTCCCTGTGGAATAGTTTAGTGCTCTGAATGTGCATTTAAAAAATATACTGAGGGTATCAGAAATGTGTTTTGGTTTTAAATTATTTCCTATATTTTTGTGCAGGATGCTCTGTGAATTTCCTGTGACCTGTTATTCAGATGAAAAAGAATTGGGTATTGCTAAAACTATAAGATATCACCAAGTCTAAGCATTTGATAAGTTATACATTTTCTCTTGTGTCTTGTAGAGTGCTCTACAAAATCTCTTGTGAAACAAATAAAATGTAGGAAAAATTCTATTAGAATAGCTTTTGGAGCTATCAGATCTGCAAAAAGCAAAATTTTCCTGACACAAAGAAATAGTGCTTTGTCAAACTAGTTACTAGAACATTCTTATTTTAATTTTAAAAAATTTGATTATTTGAACTAGAAATTATTATGTATACATAGTAATAATTAGAAAAAAATCAAAATGTTTAAAGCAAGCCTAATAGTTTTTCCTTTTCTATTTCTATTCTTATTACCCACTCTGTGGTTCTAACAACAATTTTGTGTTATGTTTTTCCTTTCACTTATATAATCATATGTATCCATACACATAATAGGAATTTTATGAAAGCTTTTGTTTTTATAAAAATGAGATCACACTTATATATATTATTCAATTTTACTTTTTTTCTTCTTAATAAGATATTATGGACACCTCTAAGTCTACTTCCTTCTACATACTTCTGCATATTCTACTGCTTGTTATTTAACAGTGTGGACAGGACATACCACAAATGTATTTATTTATTTTTATTATTACAGACCATAGTACAATAAACATCTTAAATCAGACATCAGAAATTTGCTGCATATGTGCAATGAGATAATTTTACAGTGCAAACTGAGAGATTTTCAGTAAGGTGGAGCTTTTCTTGTATTTCTTGAACTTCCTCCTGTGAACCATTTGAGAGGGAATAAAATATCAGCATTGTCTTTTGAATTGCATGCAACTCATATCATCCACCTATTCTTTTCTGGTCTTTGCAAGTACTTCTTTTAGTCACAGGGCTTAATAAAAATGAAGAATTAGGGAGAAAGTGTAGAATGGTACCAGGCTTCATGACTCTTGATGGTGAGTTTTATTGTGCTTATATTCCACTAATATTAGAGCTGCACTGTCCAATATAATAGACACTAGCCACATGTGACTATTCAAATTTGAATTATTTAAAATTAAATAAAATTTAAAGTGTAGTTCCTTAGTCACCCTAGCCACATTTCTAGTGCCCAATAGCTATTTATATCTAATGGCTACTGTATTGGACAATGCAGGTACAGAATATTTCTATCATCACAGAAAGTTTGGTTGATTTAGAACTCTGCTGGTTTTAAACCAGCAGAACACGTGCTGGTTTAGAGATACTGTTGAGTTTTATTTTTCAGTAAATAAGTGGAGAGCAAACTCTGTATTTCTGTCCCTAGAATACCATCCTCAGTGCATGCCGTGCAAAAAATGAGTGGTTGGAAACCCATACAGAAGCTTCCATTAATGAGCTTTTTGAGCAGAGACAACAACTGGAAGATACTGTGACTCCTATCTTCGCAAAAATGACTACACCACGTAAGTTTTGGATAAAAGGTGGCTTGAATGTCAGAAGGGATGAAAATTAAGTTCAATGTTGTTATTTCTGAGATATTCTGATTTTAACCATCTTCATTAAGTAGTCATTAACATTGTTACAAGCACTAATCTATGATATAGTTCCCTAGTTTCATTATTTTCAATATTAGTAATAACTAATAACTGAATTCTTCCTACAGGAAATGTCTAATACTAATCTTAATATTACCATTATCAGTCATTAAATTTTATGTGATTACTGTCGCTTTGCTTTGATTTTTTTTTTTTTTTTTTTTTTTTTTTTGAGGCAGAGTCTTGCTCTGTTACCCAGGCTGGAGTGCAGTGGTGTGATTGTAGTTTACTGCAGCCTCCAACTCCTGGGCTCAAGTGATACTCCTGCCTCCTGAGTAACTGGGACCACAGGCGGGCATCACCATGCTTACCCAATTTTCAAATTTTTTATGGAGATAGGGTCTTGCTATGTTACTCAGGCTGGTCTTGAACTCCTGGCTTCATGTAATCCTCCTGCCTCAGCCTCCTGAAGTGTTGGCATTACAGGTGTGAGCCACCACACTGGGCTTGTCTTTGATTTTGATTCTCATCTAGGAGGTATCTCCTCCTGGGAGATAGGGTGGCAACATTTTATTTTATTTATTTTTATTTTTAGTTTTTTCTTTCAACATTTATTTTAAGTTCCAGGGTACATGTGCAGGATGTGCTGGTTTGTTACATAGCTAAACGTGTGCCATGGTGGTTTGCTGCTCAGATCAACCCATCACCTTGGTATTAAGCCCAGCATCCATTAGCTATTCTTCCTGATGCTGTCCCTCCCCCAACCCCTACAGTGTACGTTGTTCCCCTCCATGTGTCCATGCGTTCTCATCATTCAGCTCCCCCTTACAAGTGAGAATATATGGTGTTTGGTTTTCTGTTCCCGCATTAGTTTGCTGAGGATAATGGCTTCCAGCTCCATCCATGACTCTTAAATGGACATGGTCTTGTTCCTTTTTATGGCTGCATAGTATTCCATGGTATATATGTTCCACATTTTCTTTACCCAATCTATCATTGATAGGCATTTGGGTGGATTCCATGTTTTTGCTATTGTGAATAGTGCTGCAATGAACATACATATGCATGTATCTTTATAATAGAATGATTTATATTCCTTTGGGTATATACCCAGTAATGGGATTGCTGGGTCAAATGGTATTTCCGTCTCTAGATCTTTGAGGAATTGCCATACTGTCTTCCACAATGGTTAAATTAATTTACATTCTCACCAACAGTGTATAAGAATTCCTTTTCATCCACAACCTTGCCAGCATCTGTTGTTTCTGGACTTTTTAATAATTGTCATTCTGACTGGCATGAGATGGTGTGTCATTGTTTTTGATTCGCATTTCTCTAATGATCAGTGATGTTGAACTTTTTTTCATGTTTGTTTACTGGCCACATGTTTTTTGTTGTTGTTGTTTGTTTGTTTGTTTTTTTGAGGCGGAGTCTCACTCTAGTCATCCAGGCTGGAATGCAATGCTCACTGTAACCCCCGCCTCCTGGGTTCAAGTGATTATCTTGCCTCAGCCTCCTGAGTAGCTGGGATTACATGTGTGCCACCATGCCCAGCTAATTTTTATATTTTTTGTAGAGAGGGGGTTTCACCATGTTGGCCAGGCTGGTCTTGAATTCCTGACCTCAGGTGTTCTACCCACCTCAGTCTCCCAAAGTGCTGAGATTACAGGCATGAATCCACCATGCCCGGCCTTTCTTTTTTTTTTAATGTCGTCTTTTGAGAAGTGTCTGTTCACGTTTTTGGCCACTTTTTAATGGAGTTTTTTTTTTTTTTTTTTTTCCTCATACATTTGTGTAAGTTCCTTGTAGACTCTGGATATTAGACCTTTGTCAGATGAATAGATTGCAAAAATTTTCTATAGGTTGTCTGTTCACTCTGATGATAGTTTCTTTTGCTGTACAGAAGCTCTTTAGTTTAATTAGATCCTATCTGTCAATTTTTCCTTTTGTTGCAATTGCTTTTGGTGTTTTATTCATGAAATCTTTGCCTGCGCCTATGTCCTGAATGGTATTGCCTTGATTTTCTTCTAGGGTTTTTATAGTTTTCAGTTTTACATTTAAGTCGTTAATCTATCTTGAGTTTATTTTTGTATAAGGTGTAAGGAAGGGGTCCAGTTTCAATTTTCTGCATATGGCTAACCAGTTTTCCCAACAACATTTATTAAATAGGGAATCCTTTCTCCATTGCTTGTTTTTGTCAGGGTTGTTGAAGATCAGATGGTTGTAGGTGTGTGGTCTGATTTCTGAGTTCTCTGTTCTTTTTCATTGGTCTATGTGTCTGTTTTTATACCAATACCATGCTGTTTTGGTTACTGTAGCCTTGTAGTATAGTTCGAAGTTGGGTAGCATGATGCCTCCAGCTTTGTTGTTTTTGCTGAGGATTGTCTTGGCTATTCAGGCTCTTTTTTTTGTTCCATGTGAATTTTAAAATAGTTTCTTCTAATTCTGTGAAGAATGTCGATGACAGCTTAATGGGAATAGCATTGAATCTATAAATTACTTTGGGCAGTATGGCCATTTCATAATATTAGTTCTTCCTATCCATGAGCATGGAATGTTTTTCCATTTGTTTGTGTCCTTTCTGATTTCCTTGAGCAGTGGTTTGTAGTTCTCCTTCAAGACGTTGTTCACTTCCCTTGTCTGCTGTATTTTTATGTATTTTATTCTTTTTGTAGCAGTTGTGAAGTGGATTTCATTCATGATTTGGCTCTCTGCTTGCCTGTTGTTGGTGTATAAATATGCTAGCAATTTTTGCACATTGAGTTTGTATCCTGATAGTTTGCTGAAGTTGCTTATCAGTTTAAGAAGCTTTTGGGCTGAGATAATAGGATTTCCTAGATATAGGATAATGTCATCTGCAAACAAAGATTATTTAACTTCCTCTCTCCCTATTTGAATATCCTTTATTTCTTTCTCTTGCCTGATTTCCCTAGCCAGAACTTCCAATACTATGTCAAATAGGCATGGTGGGAGAGGGCATCCTTGTCTTGTGCTGGTTTTCAAGGGGAATGCTTCCACCTTTTGTCCATTCAGTATGATATTGGCTGTGGGTTTTTCATATAGGTTTCTGATTATTTTGAGGTATGTTCCTTCAATACTTAGTTTATTGAGAATTTTTAACATGGAGAGATGTTGAATTTTCTCGAAGGCCTTTTCTTTGTCTATTGAGATAATCATGTGGTTTTTGTCTTTAGTTTTGCTTATGTGATGAATTACATTCATTGATTTGCATATGCTGAACCAACCTTGCATCCTGGAGATGAAGCCAACTTGATCATGGTGAATAAACTTTTTGATGTGCTGCTGAATTTGATTTGCCAGTATTTTATTGAGGATTTTTGCATCAATGTTCATCAGGGATATTGGCCTAAAGTTTTCTTTTTCTGTTGTATCTCCACCAGGTTTGGGTATTAGGATGATGCTGGCTTCATACAATGAGTTAGATAGGAGTCCTTTCTTTTCAATTTTTTGGAATAGTTTCAGTAGAGATGGTGCCAGCTCTTCTTTATGCCTCTGGTAGAATTCAGCTGTAAATCCATCTGGTCCTGGGCTTCTTTTTGGTTGGTAGGCTATTTATTACTGCCTCAATTTCAGAACTCATTATTGGTCTATTCAGGGATTCAGTTTCTTCCTGGTTCAGTCTTGGGAGGGTGTATGTGTCCAGGAATTTATTCATGTCTTCTAGATTTTCTACTTTATGTTCATAGAATTGTTTATAGTATTGTCTGATGGTTGTTTTGATGTGGAACCAGTGGTGATATCATCCTTATCATTTCTGATTGTGTCAATTTGATTCTTCTCCTTTTCTTCTTTATTAATTTAGCTAGTGGTCTATTTTATTAATTTTTTTCCCAAAAAAACAGCTCCTGGATTCATTTTTTTTTTGAAGGGGTTTTTGTGTCTCTATCTCCTTCAGTTCTGCTCTGATTTTGATTATTTCTTGTTTTCTGCTAACTTTGGGGTTTGTTTGCTTTTGGTTCTCTGGTTCTTTTAGTTGTGGTGTTAGGTTGTTAATTTGAGATATTTCCAGCTTTTTGATGTGGGCATGTAGTGCTGTGAATCTCCCCCTTAACTCTGCTTTAGCTGTATCCCAGAGATTCTGGTACATTGTCTCTTTGTTCTTATTAGTAAAGAACTTCTTGATTTCTGCCTTAATTTCAGTATTTACCCAGGAGTCATTCAGGAGCAGGTTATTCAATTTCCATGCAGTTGTGTGGTTTTGAGTGAATTTCTTAGCTTTGAGTTCTAATTTGATTGCACTGTGGTCTGAGAGATAGTTTGTTATGATTTCAGTTCTTTTGCATTTGCTGAGTTTTTTACTTCTGCATGTATGATCAATTTTTGAGTAAGTGCCATGTGGTGATGAGAAGAACGTATATTCTGTTGTTTTTGGGTGAAGAGTTTTGTAGATATCTATCAGATGTACTTGATCCAAAGCTGAGTTCAGGTCCTGAATATCTTTGTTAATTTTCTGTCTGGATGATCTTTTTAATATTGTCAGTGGGATGTTAAAGTCTCCCACTATTATTGTGTATGAGTCTGAGTCTCTTTGTAGGTCTCTGAGAACTTGCTTTATGAATCTGGGTGCTCCTGTATTGTGTGCATATGTATTTAGGATAGGTAGCTCTTCTTGTTGAATTGAACCCTTTACTGATATGTAACACCCTTCTTTGCTTTTTTTTTGAGACAGAGTCTTGCTTTGTCACCCAGGCTGGAGTACAATGGTGCAGTCTTGGCTTACTGCAACCTTCGCCTCCTGGGTTCAAGAGCTTCTCCTGCTTTCCTCTCCCTAGTGGCTGGGATTACAGGTGCCCACTTCCACACTTGGCTAATTTTTGTATTTTTATTTTTATTTTTTTTTGAGGCGGAGTCTCGCTCTGTCGCCCGGACTGGAGTGCAGTGGCCGGATCTCAGCTCACTGCAAGCTCCGTCTCCCAGGTTTACGCCATTCTCCTGCCTCAGCCTCCCGAGTAGCTGGGACTACAGGCGCCCGCCACCTCGCCCGGCTAGTTTTTTTGTATTTTTTAGTAGAGACGGGGTTTCACTGTGTTAGCCAGGATGGTCTCGATCTCCTGACCTCGTGATCCGCCCATCTCGGCCTCCCAAAGTGCTGGGATTACAGGCTTGAGCCACCGCGCCCGGCCATTTTTGTATTTTTAGTACAGACTGGGTGTTTCACTATGTTGGCCAGGCTGGTCTCGAACTCCTGACCTCAGGAGATCCACCCACTTTGGCCTCTCAAAGTACTGAGATTACAGGCATGAACCACCGTGCCCAGCCCCTTCTTTGTCCTTTTTGACCTTTGTTGGTTTAGAGTCTGTTTTGTCAGAAACTAGGACTCTGATCCCTGCTTTTTTCCTGTTTTCCATTTGCTTGGTCAATTTTCCTTCATCCCCTTCTTTTGAGCCTATGTGTGTCTTTGCACATGAGATGGGTCTCTTGAAGACAGCATACTGATGGGTCTTGGATCTTTATCCAGCTTGCCATTCTGTGTCTCTTAATTGGGGGCATTTAGCCCATTTACATTTAAGGTTAATATTGTTATGTGTGAATTTGATCCTGTCATCATGATGCTTGCTGGTTATTTTTGCAGACTTGTTTATGTGGTTGCTTCAAAGTGTCACTGGTCTGTGTACTTCAGTTTGTTTTTGTAGTGGCTGGTAATGGGTTTTCCTTTCCATATTTAGTGCTCCCTTCAGGAACTCCTGCAAGGCAGGACTGGTAGTGACAAATTCCCTCAGTGTTTGCTTGTCTGAAAAGGATCTTATTTCTCCTTTGCTTAGTTTGGCTGGATATGAAATTCTGGGTTGGAAATTCTTTTCTTTAAGAATCTTGAATATTGGCCCCGAATCTCTTCTGGTGTTAGGTTTTCCACTCAAAGGTCCACTGTTAGTCTGATGGGTTTCCCATTGTAGGTGACCTGGCCTTTCAGTCTGGCCTCCTTTAACATTTTTTCTTTCATTTTGACCTTGGAGAATCTGATGATTATGTGTCTTGGGGTTGATCTTCTCATGGAGTATCTTACTGAGGTTCTCTGGATTTCCTGAATTTGAATGTTAGCCTGTCTTGCTGGGTTGGGGAAATTCTCCTGGATAATACCCTGAAGTATGTTTTCCAACTTGGTTTTATTCTCCCTGTCTTTTTCAGGTACCCCAATCAGTCATAGGTTTGGTCTTTTTACATAGTCCCATATTTCTCAGAGGTTTTGTTCATTCCTTTTCATTCTTTTTTTCTGTATTCTTGTCTTCCTATTTCAAAAGATAGTCTTCAAGCTCTGACATTTTTTCCTCCTCTTCATCTGTTCTTCTATTGATACTTGTGATTGCATTGGGAATTTCTTGCATCATGGTTTTCAGCTCCATCAGGTCAGTTATGCTGTCCTCTAAACTGGCTGTTCTGGTTATCAGCTCCTGTATTGTTTTATCATAATTCTTAGTTTCTTTGCGTTGGGTTACAATGTGTTCCTTTAGCTCAGTGAAGTTTATTATTGCCCAACTTCTAAAGCCTACTTCTGTCATTTCAGCCATCTTGGCCTCAGTCCAGTTCTGTGCCCTTGCTGGAGAGGTGTTGCAGTCACTTGTAGAAGAAGAGGCACTCTGGCTTTTTGAGTTTTCAGCATTTTTGCATTTATTTTTTTCTCATCTTTGTGGGATTATCTACCTTTGAGTTTTGAGGTTGCTGACCTTTGAATGGAGTTTTTTTGAGTTTTTTTTTGTTGATGCTGCTGCTGCTGTTGCTTTCTGTTTGTGTGTTTTTTTTTTTTTTTTTTTTTTTTGAGACGGAGTCTCGCTCTGTCGCCCAGGCTGGAGTGCAGTGGCCGGATCTCAGCTCACTGCAAGCTCCGCCTCCTGGGTTTATGCCATTCTCTCGCCTCAGCCTCCCGAGTAGCTGGGACTACAGGCGCCTGCCACCTCGCCCGGCTAATTTTTTGTATTTTTTTAGTAGAGACGGGGTTTCACCGTGTTTGCCAGGATGGTCTCGATCTCCTGACCTCGTGATCCACCCGTCTCGGCCTCCCAAAGTGCTGGGATTACAGGCTTGAGCCACCGCGCCCGGCCGTTTGTGTGTTTTTCTTTTAAAAGTCAGGCTACTTTTCTGTAGGGCTGCTGCAGTTTGCTGGGGGATGGCTCCAGAAAACGAAGTTGCCTTGGTTTTTCCTCTACCTGGAGGTATCAGCAAGTAAAGGCTGTGAAACAGCAAAGACAACAGCCTGCTCCTTTCTCTGGGAGCTTTGTCCCAGTGGGGTATTGGCCTGTTACCAGCCTGGAAGCTCCTGTAGGAGGTATCTGAAGACCTGTGTTGGGAGGTCTCACTCAGGAGAGATGGGATAAGGGACCTTTTTAAAGAAGCAGTCTGGCTCCTTTTTGGTAGAGCAGGTGTGCTGTGTTGGGGATAGCCCTTCCTCATCCAGACTGCCTGGACTCTCCAGAGCCAGCAGACTGGAAAGGCTGTTGACTGAACTGCAGAGACATCAGTCATCCCTCCCCACAGTGGCTCCATCTTACAAGAGATCAGAGTTATGTCTATATAACCCTGGCTAGAGTTGCTGTAATTCTTGCAGGGAGGTCCCACCCAGTGAAGGGGGATACATTGGGGTCCCATTTAAAGAAGCAATCTGCCCTCAATCTGGCACAGCAGCTGTGCTGCCTTGTGCAGCACTCCTCCTCATGAGGACTTCTTGAACTTCCCAGAGCTGGAAGGCTAGAAGGACTGAGTTGAACAAACTGCAGAAATGGATGGCACCTGCCTCTACCCCCTGGGAACTCATCCATCTCAGGCAGTCTCCAGCCTGTTGTGCTGTCTGGCAGCAATTCCAAGGTGGTGACTCTTAACTTGTGAAGTGCCGCGGAAGTGGGGCCCACAGAATGACACGGCTTGGCTCTCTGGATTCAGCCCTATTCCTAGGCGAGTGTACAAATGGATCTCCTGCCTTGCTGGGATTCCTGGGGCCAGAGTAGGTAAAACTCCTGGGTCTCTGTGTGAGCCTGAGCATCTGCTTTGCCAAGACTCCACATAGGTCTGTGTATCAGACTCAAGGCTCTGGTGGCATAGGCTCATGAGGGGATCTCGTGATTGGTGGGTTGCGGAGATCTGTGTGAGAAGTGTGGTTTCTCACTTTTCTTACTCCTCCAGCAGATAAGCCACACATATATTGTGCATGGTCACACAATCACTCACTGCTTCTCTTGGCTGGGGTTGGGGGTTCCTTTGGTTCTGTGCCACTCTTGGGTAGGCCATTGCCCCACTCTACTTTTCTTCATTCTTTCTGGGTCAAGCCATTTGCCTAGTCGGTCCCAATGGAAGAACCTGGACATTTCATTGGAAGGTGCTGAATTCACTCACCGTTTTTATTTTCCATGAGAGCCATGGACTGCAGCTTTTTCTAATCAGCCATCTCAGTTCCTCTTGGTAGCATTTTAAAAAGCAGTTTAAGTATTATAATTCTATATTTGGGGAAAAACCTACTGTGGGAATACCGTCCTAAGAATCAGGAAGGTGAACATATCAGAATCTTGGTGGCAGGCACACCCCTAGCATTTTAAAAAAATAATAGCTTTATTGAGATATAATTCTCACACCATAAAAGTAATCATTTTAAAGAGTACAGTTCAGTGGTTTTCAGTATATTCACAAAGTTGTGTAATTATCACCCTTATCTAACTTTTGAGTTTTACCTCTCTGAAAAGAAACCCTATAGCTATTAGCAGTCACTTCCTATTCTTCCCTTCCTCAAGCCCTGGCAACCACTAATCTACTTTCTCTCTTGATGGATTTACCCTCTCTGAACATTTTTTTTAACTTTTTTTTTTTTCTGGGGGCAGGGCAGGTTGGGTTAGGATGGCTGCCCTCTGGACATGCCCCTCAACATTTTATAAATGAAATAACATAATATTTTGTTGACTTTCGTGGTGGCCTCTCTCACTTGGCATAATATTTTTAAGGTTCATCCATGTGGTAACGTGTGTCAGTACTTCATTCTGCTTTATGGCTAAATAATATTCCATTTTGTGGGTACAAATTTCATCTATTTTTTTTTTTTTTTTGAGATGGAGTCTCACTCTGTTGCTCAGGCTGGAGTGCAGTGGTGTGATCTCGACTCACTGCAGGCTATGCCTCCTGGGTTCATGCCATTGTCCTGGCTCCGCCTCCTGAGTAGCTGGGACTACAGACGCCTGCCACCATGCCCGGCTAATTTTTTGTATTTTTAGTAGACATGGGGTTTCACCGTGTTAGCCAGGATGGTCTTGATCTCCTGACTTCGTGATCCGCCTGCCTCGGCCTCCCAAAGTGCTTGGATTTACAGGTGTGAGCCACCGTGCCTGGCCCAAATTTAATCTGTTTATCAATTGATGGAAATTTGGGTTTCCACTCTTTTGGCTATTATAGATAATGCTGCAATGAACTGTTGTATGAAAATTTTTGTGTGGTCACATGTTTTCCTTTTTCTTTGATATACTGCTGAGTTATAAACTGATTTCCATTTTATATTCCCACCAGCAGTACATGAAGATTCAAATTTCTCCACATCTTTGTCAGCATTTGTCATTGTCTTTTTTAAAAAAATTAGCCATCCTAGGGGGTATGAAGTGGTATCTTAATGTATTCTGATTTGCATTTCCCAAATTACTAACAATTTTAAGCATCTTTTCATGCTTACTGGCCATTTCTATATTTTCTCTGGAGAAATATATATTGCTTGCCCACTTTTATTTTTTCTTTTCCTGGTCATTAAAGGGAAGAATCTTTTCCTTCCTTTCTCTTTCTCTCTCTCTCTCTCTCTTTCTTTTCTTTCTTTCATTTTAAGACAGGCTCTCTGTTGCCCAGGCTGCAGTGCGGTGGCACAGTTACAGCTCACTGCAGCCTCAACCTCCCTGGGCCCAAGCAATCCACCCACCTCAGCCTCCCAAGTAGCTGGGAGTACAGGGGTGTGCCACCACACCTGGCTAATTTTTCTACATTTTTGTAGAGACAAGGATTTGTTATATTTCTCAGACTGTTCTCAAACTCCTGGGCTCAAGTGATCTGCTTCTACCTCGGCCTCCCAAAGTTCTGGAATTACAGGTGTGAGCCACCATACCTGCCCTTGCCACCTTTAGATTGGATTGTCTTTTTATTTTTTAGTTGTATGAGCTCTTTTTGTGTTCTGGATACAAGTCTCTCATCAGAAACATGATTCTGTTTCCTCCCATTCTCTGGATTGTCTTGTCATTTTCTTAATTATGTTTTGGAACACAACAAACTTTATTTGGATTGAGTTCAATTTATCTGTTTTTCCTTTGTTGCTTCTGCTTTCTGTGTCATATCTAAGACACCATTGCCAATCCAAGGTCACCAATATTTAATTCTATGTTTTCTTCTAAGAGTTTTATAGTTTTAGCACTAATGTTTAGTTCTGTGATATATTTTGAGATATATATACATAGATATGTATAATGTGTGTGTACCTGTGTGTGTGTGTGTGTGTGTGTGTGTGTGTATTCGGCCATAGGGGTCCAATTTAATTCTTTTGTATGTGTATGATCAGTACCTAAGATTTTTATGTTTATCAAAAGGAGTTATGGATTTTTAAAGGTTAAGACACTTAACCCAGTCCAGGTATTACAGTATGACAGAATGCCTTTTGCCATCTAGAACTAATATGAATTATATGATCTGTTGAGCACACCCATAGCACTCTCCTAGGATCCTACCACTTAGTTTGTGAGTAGAACATACCTGAAAAGATAATCTAAGTGCTCTATATGATCAGAGAAGCCTAAATATAAAGAGAAAGCATCACGAAGAAAGAAGAGTTTCCTGAAAGGATGGGTAGCCAGCGTGAAGTATGAAGGAAATTCTAGAATGAAAACACAATATTATGATCAAAAGTGGAAATGTGGGAATAAGGAAGTGGCCAGTACCCATCTGGCTGATTGTAGTTGAGTCTGTGTCAAGGTACATTAGAAATGTAGAAAATAGAGGTATTGAAAAGTTAACATGTGAACATTTTATTAAATCTACTAAATTGTAAACATAGAAGTTTAGGCTTTATTTTTTGGGCAGCGGGATGCCATTTAAAGGCTTTGGGGTGGGAGAGAAGAGATATTAAGTAGGGGAGGATAATCTGGCCTAGTTTGTAAAATGGATTGGAGGGAGAGGAGACTAGAGAAAGTGAGATGAGTATAGTTTAGGAGTGAGATAATTAAGACCTGAATTATTTTTTATTTTTTAAGATTTTGTATTTTGCTTAATTTGTTTTTCAATTACATGTTTTTTTTTTTTTTTTTTAGATACAGGGTCTTGCTATGTTACCCAGGCTGAACTTGAATTCCTGGGTTCAAGTGTTCTTCCTGCCTCCGCCTCCTAAGTAGCTGGGACTATTGGATATACAGTTATTCCCACCTCTCCACCAGTACCATTAACCTGGCCCAGCAATCCCCCCTCCTTCCCTTCTCGCCTGTGAAGATTTGCCTCTCTCCCCCAACCCCCTATATCACATGTTCTGTAAGCACCTTCACATCATAGAATGTTAGATCTTGATGGAACCTCTGAAATGAACCCTGACTTCTCAGTGAAGAAAGTGAATAGGACAGAGGTTTAGCAGTTTATTCAAAATTATTCTCATCAGTGGCAGAACTAAGGATAATAATACTGATTATATGGGAAATGTGACCTCACAGCTTTAAATATAATGAAAAGAAGAGACTATTTGAATGACATACCAACAACACCAGGGTTGAATTAGTAGCTGGTTCAGGCTGGGACAATCTAATTATTCCATGCTTATTGTCTTAAAAAGTGGCTTCATTTTGTTTCATATTACAAACTAATTAAATGTAATTTTAAAATCTGTTTCCTTTCAGGTCAAGTGAAAAGTGCCAAATCTATAACAAGCCATGACCAGAAGAGAAGTCAAGATGATACCTCCCACTGAACATACGCTTTGTAAAAGGCCACATTTTCTTCTAGTATCTGAAAGACAAACCTATTCATGCCATTTGAAATCGAGAAAACAGATGTGGGTTTCTTTAAGTATTTAAGTACAACATTACATCACCCTTTTTTTGTTTGACCTGTTCAGCATGCTTATGTCTGGACCCTCTGGCCTCGCCTCTGCTCCTCCAATCCCAGCCCCATGTGAGTTTCACATGCTCCTTCAGGAAAGCACTTGGGTATAAATCATTAGGCTTTAAGAACTACTCAGAGAATCTAGTAATTTTCTGTGTAGTTGAGGCATTCCATATAAAGGGACATATTTGGCTATTTCCAGAGAAAAAAATTGTTCTCCCACTCTAAAAAGGAAATCTTATGGAATGACACTTGGAGCAAGGAAATATTAAGACTGGTGTGGATTAGGAGCCTCTGGGTACAGCTATCACTTTTTTTTTTTTTTTTTTTTTTTTGTTGAGACGGAGTTTCGCTCTGTCGCCCAGGCTGGAGTGCAGTGGCCGGATCTCAGCTCACTGCAAGCTCCGCCTCCCGGGTTTACGCCATTCTCCTGCCTCAGCCTCCCGAGTAGCTGGGACTACAGGCGCCCGCCACCTCGCCCGGCTAGTTTTCTGTATTTTTTTTAGTAGAGACGGGGTTTCACCGTGTTAGCCAGGGTGGTCTCGATCTCCTGACCTCGTGATCCGCCCGTCTCGGCCTCCCAAAGTGCTGGGATTACAGGCTTGAGCCACCGCGCCCGGCCACAGCTATCACTTTTTATGTCCAAATTAAAATTCACCTGTGAGGTGGGATATACCTCTGAGTAAAACTCCTCTTTATCTTTGACCTCCTTCTCTCTGTCAATTAATAAACACAAATCTGTATAGTTTTAGATTTAGAAGAGTTCTCCTATTCTATAAGGCTGGCAATACGGATATTGTAACTGGATTGAAGGCCATTTCCCCTCCCATTCTGTTTTATATTTCCTAGGTTTTAAGTACCATAGTTGGTTTCATATTGGTGGTTTGAAAGCCTTTTTTCTAGTTTATTTAATCAGGTGCTTCAACCTTCTCTTACGTTGTGACTTTATGGAAAAGTTTTGTAGAAAAGAAAATGGTTTTTAAAAAGCACTTATTGTTTGTTCTTATGACTTTCTCTTCTTTGTCCTGTTCTGAAAGCTAGTTTTCCCTTATGGGAGAAGGAAAAGGAATGGGTAATTCAGTAATACTTGGTCAGTTGACATGTATTTAACCATGGTTTTGAGATAACTGTGTTTTAAATGTCTCCCAAAATTTTAAGTTTTTTATCTTTTTAATGTATGAGCAATTCAGTTTCAATTTTTTAAAGCAAAAGAATACTGCAATAACTTTCACCCACCTTTTTGGCCGACCCAGTGGGTGTTTATGGAGCAGTACAAAGAAGACCTGTGTTTGCTCCTTTTTCTTTTTTTCCTTCCTTCTCCCTTCTCCCTTTCTCTTTCCCTTACCTTCCCCTTCCCTTTCCTTCCCTCCCCTTCCCCTCCCTTCCCCTCCTTTCCTCTCCCTTCCCTTCCCCTCCCCTCCCCATCTTCTTCTCTCTCCTCCTCCTCTTCCCTCTCCTCCTCCTCCTCCTCCTCCTCCTTCTTCCTTCTTCTCTTCTCTTCTCTCTTCCCACCCCCACAACCCCTTCTTGACAGGGTCTCCCTCTCTTGCCCAGGCTGGAATGCAGTGGAGTTATCATGATCATAGCTCACTGTAACCTGCAACTCCTGCGCTCAAGTGATCCTCCCACCATGTTTGGGTAATTAAAAAATAAACATTTGCAGCCTGGGTGCTGGCTCACACCTGTAATCCAAGCACTTTGGGAGGCCGAGGCAGGTGGATCACCTGAGGTCAGGGGTTTGAGACAAGCCTGGCCAACATGGTGAAACCCTGTCTCTACTAAAAATACAACAATTTAGCTGGATGTGGTGGCATGCACCTGTAATCCCAGTGACTTGGGAGGCTAAGGCAGGAGAATCACCTGAGCCCGGGAGGTGGAGGTTGCAGTGAGCCGAGATTGCAACACTGCATTCCAGCCTGGGTGACAGAGCGAGACTCCATCTCAAAAAAATAATAATAATAAAAACAAATGAACATTTGCAGAGATAGAATCTTTTTTTTTTTTTTTTTTTTTTGAGACGGAGTCTCGCTCTGTCGCCCGGACTGGAGTGCAGTGGCCAGATCTCAGCTCACTGCAAGCTCCGCCTCCCGGGTTTACGCCATTCTCCTGCCTCAGCCTCCAGAGTAGCTGGGACTACAGGCGCCCGCCACCTCGCCCGGCTAGTGTTTTTGTATTTTTAGTAGAGACGGGGTTTCGCCGTGTTAGCCAGGATGGTCTCGATCTCCTGACCTCGTGATCCGCCTGTCTCAGCCTCCCAAAGTGCTGGGATTACAGGCTTGAGCCACCACGCCCGGCCCAGAGATAGAATCTTGCTACATTTCCCAGACTGGTCTTTGAGTTCCTGGCCTCAAGCATTCCTCCTGACTTCGCCTCCCAAAGTCCTGGGATTACAGCTGTGAACCACTACGCCTAGCCCATTCTCTTAATACAGTATATTGTGCGAAGACCAGTGTCCTTAAGCATTGCAATAATTTAGGAAAAGTCCAGGTGCCATTTTTGTCCTTTCTATTCTAACTGTACATTTTCTGACCTTGGATTTTGAATACAACATTATTTTATAGGAGTGTGTTCCAGATTAGGGAGGGATTCCTGGATTCTTATTTCAAAGATTTCTAAATTAGACCAAGGCATTTCTGGAGACCCCTTAGTATAAAATAAACCTATTTTCCCTCTTTATTAATTTTTCAATCCTTATCCTCAAACTTTGTATAGCTTTTGATACATTTGCTGATGCTATTTTTAAACTCCTTGTGTTGGCACTTTTATGCCAGTTATGATTCCTCTACTCTCTTAAAACTGCTTTTCTAACTCCTTCACCAGTTCCTCTTCTTCCCCTCCCCCAGTTGTGGGAATTTCTCAAAATTCAATCCTAACCTTTGGTAAAGCAATCTGTAATTCTCTATTCCATGACCTTCCCTGTCACCAGTATTATGAAGAATGAGTCCTTCCCTCTTTAGGGCACCCATAGTGCAAATAGCCTCATACTGTATTCTACTTAATTGTTCACAAGTTTGTCTTTCTGTGTGAACTGTAAGCTTTTTGAGGGTAGGGACTTTGTTTTGTTCTTTTTTATACCTAAAAAGTCCGTAAGATAGTAAGTTAGTATATAACTTAATGAATTACCTTTTAGTAGTATCTTATACATAGAACTCATTACCTCTTCATTAATTTATAGAGCTCGTGCACCTTTATAAAAATGACTCCCAACACTTATCTCCATATTTTGCCCCATTTAAACTCCTACTCCTCTAGCAGATAAGCCATACATACATCCAACATTGTAACTCTATGCTTAATTTCTCCTCTGACCTTCTATTTTCTGAGCCTTCACCTTGAATGTCACTTTACTTTTTGGCATGTGAACCAAGTGATTACCAACAAATTCCTAGATCTCATGTCAAAGATTCCTTTGATGTGAGAATCTGAACATTTATTTATAGCTATGGATTTATAATTTTAGTCCATTTTGAGAGATATAGTATATCTTGTTACATATTGTTGCACTGAATTATAGATATATTCCTAGGAGAGTTTAAATGCCCTTAGGCTTTGAGTTTGAGCTGTTACATAGGTAGCTGCATGGCTTTTTCTGAACATTCACAAAGTAATTACTATTCAAAGTGCATACTAATAAATCAACGAAGCCTCCACATTATTTGGGAAGTAGTCAATCAAAGGCTAAATTCAATGTTATAACTTTTAGACAGTAGTTCTTTAGACTTCTGTATTTAATTAACCAGAAAAAAAGTAAAAAAATAAGGGGAGGAGATTGATAGGACATCATTAAGGAAATAACTACTATCTACTATCACTATCATTTAACAAAAGACATTTTAACACCAGAAAAGGGAAGAGATCTCAGTGTAGGGCTCTACCATTTAAGTTAAATAAATTAAATTTTATTATAGATCTTTATGTTGTATTTATTTTTCTTATTTTGTCATATATGATGGAACTTTTGTCATGAATCAGAACTGGCCAGTGGTCCAGCCTTTGAGAACTACTGCTCTTGGCCGGGCGCGGTGGCTCAAGCCTGTAATCCCAGCACTTTGGGAGGCCGAGACGGGCGGATCACGAGGTCAGGAGATCGAGACCATCCTGGCTAACACAGTGAAACCCCGTCTCTACTAAAAATACAAAAAAAAAAACTAGCCGGGCGAGGTGGCGGGCGCCTGTAGTCCCAGCTACTCGGGAGGCTGAGGCAGGAGAATGGAGAATGGCGTAAACCCGGGAGGCGGAGCTTGCAGTGAGCTGAGATCCGGCCACTGCACTCCAGTCCGGGCGACAGAGCGAGACTCCGCCTCAAAAAAAAAAAAAAAAAAAAAAAAAAAAAAAAAAAAAAAAAAAAAAAGAGAACTACTGCTCTGGACTAAGTAGATTGCTATTTAGATTAACATGATGCCCCCAGATTGTAAAGGACTGACAGTTGCCCCCATGTTCAATCTAATATGTGGTAGATTGTATTTTCCAAGATGGCCACATCTCCCTTCCCACATGCTCTTCTTACAATATGGTCATGACATTCCTCGCATAGAGAGATGTGTCTCTGTTCTTTCCTCTTGAATCTGGGCAGGCTCGTCACTACAGTGGAAGTGATTCTATGTGATTTCTGAGGCTAGATCATAAAAGGTGATGCGGCCTCTGCCTAACTAGGGGAAATGCTTTCTCTTGAGATGCTCACTCTTGATCAGTCTATAGAAAGATCCACAGGGAGGAACTGAGGCCCCAGCCCACAGCCTTGGTGGAGCTCCAGCCTGCAATCATCCCCAACTTGCCAGCCATATGAGTGAGCCATCTTAGAAGCAGATCCTCCAGTCAAGCTAGCCCAGCTGATGCTGTATGGAGTGGACACAAGCCTTCTGTGCTGAGCCATGCAAAAAATTGCAGACTTGTGAATGAAATAAATGATTGTTATTGTTTTAAGCTATTCAGTTTTGTGTTTGTTTGTTACTTAACAATATATAATTCACAAATTTTACAACTTGGAAGTAAGAAATTGACATAACAAAACCTAAAATACATGGCATTGTCTTTGGGACTGGATGTAGGCAGAGGACAAAAAGGCCTGGAGGAGGGTGTGGGTGAAAGCTATAGGCCTTCAAGTACAGTCTTAGCAGAAGCCCTAGGGCCTTCTAGGAGGCTATTGGTGAGTTTATAGTAAAGAGAGGAAAATGCTATTGGAAGCTGGAGAAACCTTTGTTAGGAGATGGTAAGTTTGGCCACATTTTGTCTAAGTAATGAACTCGATGACCCTGCTAAGGATATTTCCAGACTGAGTGTTCAAATACCACCTGGCTTCTACTAAATGAGAGGAGAGAAACTGAGAAAGAACATTTCAGCTTGCAAATAAAATTTAGAAGATATAGAAAAGAGCCAGTGCTCACTGGCTTTGAAAATAAAATTGCTTTTCATTCCTATCCTTTCTAGATGGCAAAAAGTTCTCCACCTAAGGAATGGTTTCTGGGAAAAGGTAAAATCTATGGTGGAATTATAAAGTCATTTGTTAAGAATTCAGAAATATCTAAGGTCATGCTTTATAGGACCTTTCAGACTTTAGGTGGGCTTTCTCCATGCGGCTGGGAAGGTGGCCTCTATCTGCTCTAGGCAGTCATCATCACAACTAAACCTAAGTGGAGAGAGAATAGCTATCTCCCATTAATGTAATATACCAACCTAGGGAACCATCTAACTGGGATTGTCTGAGTCCATGCCCACTCCTGAACCAATTATAATGTTAGGAGGATGGAAACTGACTAACCCCCCTATGTTATGTGTCTATCTCAGTTAAATAGTATTGTCTCTTTTCAGAAGATGGAGTTGGGAGAAAACACACCGGGCAGCCTGTCAGCAGTCAACTCCCCAAATTGACCAGAATCTCCTTCAGCTGGATTTATACAAAATGGTGAAATATAACTTTATTATTGCTTTAAAAAAAAGCTCCATGGGAAAGGGTAAAAAATTTGATCACCTCTATATTTTAGTTATGTGCTTTCTTTAGTTTTCAGAACTATGTGTAAGCTAGCTGACTTTATGGATTTCCTCCAAGTTTTCCTGAAGTATGAGAATTTTTCTAAAGGCCATGGGGAATCTGAACTTTGAAACTTAAATTCAACCTACAGGAGTCTTAGCTGCAGGGCTTAGGTGAACCGAGTGAGTCTGAGGGGACTGCAGTAGGATAGGAACTAGGTAGAACGTGGAAGGGCATTATTCAAACTGATCTGTGCTAAGTTTGCAGTGCTAAGATCAGTTTGACTAAAGAGGGAGTCAAACTTAATTTTGAGAGGAATCAAGGTGACAACCAGTATATAGATAAGGTGAAGGTACGGGAGGGTAGTGAACTTGGTAATGAGGTGAGTTAAGTAAAGGCAGAAGAGGGAAGAGTAAGGAATGGGTCTCTTAGGAGCGGGTCTGTGAATAAGACAATTTTTTTTTAACGTAGTCCTTGGCATTATAGTAGGGATGGGCTCAGTGACTTAAAATAACCACACCAGTTTGTACAAAAAAGGAAGTCATAAAGAATATTTTAGGAGCTAGTATGTGGGCACCAATGTTGCTTGTCACAGTCATAGAGCTGTTGACTAGAATTGTGTTTAGTTTCAAGTAGGAATTGAGACTCACTTGTCAGAGGTTTCTTAATACATAGTGAAGGTGTAATCTTACTGCTGTGATGTTCTCCTTGGTGCCCTTGGGATGCTGATGTGCAGCAACCTTGATGAATGTGGTATAGGAATGAGAGAGCAGAATTTGTCACAAAACAACTCTTCCTTGAAAGTAACCCACAAATTGATTATTGTTCATTTGTTTAATATTTATACTGTATTTGTTTTTAGTAATTATATATGAGGCAAGAAGTATGTAAGTTAGGCATCATGGAATTTGGAATGCATTTGTCCTCCCGTGAAGAATGGGTAACACTGTTTCTTCAAATTGAGGACCGGAAACCAGTGACGGATAGGAGTTAGGAAAATGGAAGTGAGAAACATTGAAAAGGAAGGAGACGTAGAAAAAGAAAATGAAACAGTATGACTGAAAAAGAATTAGAGAGGAGACAAGACTGTGTTGAAGAGGGTTAGGGCTGAGCCAGGTAGTGTTGGCATAAGAAATATAGAGTATATATTAAAAATATAGATGGATATTCTGTCTACATTAATATCTTTGACCATTTCAGCTATTATGTTGTTGTGGGACAATCAAAGATGGGAGAGACTGAACAGAGTGAGTTTAGGAAAGTTCTTTATTAAAAGGTGATCACCTGGCTCAGTAGGACTAGCGTCCAGGAAAGTCTGAGCTCTAGACAAAGAAAGTAGCCACCTTGTAAGCAGTCAGTGGCCAGGAGCTACATGATGTAGGAAGCCTACTTACAGAAGTGAGAACAAAGGCAGTTGATCAGTCTTTTACATTTATCTGTACTGCATGTTCCACATTCCTGGGAAACCATGTTTCTGTATTCACTTTGTAACTTTGCAGTTGTGCTACAGAGGTGAAGCAGGAACTCTCTGAGCCTCATGGAATGTGAAACTGGTAAGTACATATAAAGCTATCTGAGCACAGAAGGAAAAACAGGCTGTTAGTATTCTTTTCTAACTTAGACTCTTAGACTATGGGGGAGCTACTACACTTAGCTTTTGAAGGAAAAAGTAAAAATTTTTGGTTGTCTTTGATTATACTTGTAAAATTCATGAATTCCTTCTTCATCCCCTCTTTGGTGTTCACCATAAATGTAGATTAATAAAGAGCATCACAATAGTTTACTTTTTCTTGTGTAGGCACATATTTTTCCTGGGGGACTGGTGGATATTTTTGTAATGCTATCATTTTGGTGGTAGTTGTTTGGTCCACTATCACTTCAATGGTAGACTGGATGCTTCTGATGAGGAGAGGTAAAAGAGAAGGCAATATTAGACATCCTCCAATTATAGCTATAAGACCTATTATCAAGATTTTAAAGCCTCCAAACCATGAGAACCATTTTCCAAAAAGTGAGTTTGGGCTTCCCCCGGACCAAGTCTGGACTGGGGCATGGGCTAACTTCCGCATTCTGGCAGTAATTTCCATAACAGCTCTTCTATTATTATTGATCTGTAAGCAAGAGTTGTTTAAATTAAGCTTACCACAAACTCCTCCTTCTGAGGCTAGGAGATAGTCTAATGCTAATCTGTTTTGGTATATAGCATCTCTCATTTGAGTGGCCTGTATGGCTAACAGATCTAAGGCTCGGGCTGTCTCATTGACTATGATCTCTAGTACTGCTTGCAATTTTATAATTTGGTTTAACATGTAAATAGGGGTGTGGAAGACCCATGATCCATCTTGGGCCTATGTAGCTGGCCCATATTATTTGATAATTCTTTTAGGAGGCCATTCATTATCTTTCCAGCTAGCTATCTTAATGTCCTTTTTTATGTTTGTGTTTATCTTTTCTACAGTACTTATCTGAGTAAAGACATTTCTTCTGGTCCTTTTTTTTTTCTTCATTATAGACTGGGTAACTTAAATCTTCCCCTTGTTTCAGTGGGAGCAAGAAGAAGGATAGTCTTATTGTCTCTAACACACAGGCTCTGGTCCATTTCTTGGGCAATAGTTGATAGGCTTTTGTCCCACAGATCCAGTATAGTCCTGCTGGTGCTCTCCAAATGTTTGGAGCATCTAGTTGATACCATGACTGATTCAGCACGGGAAACTGAGAGAGGGGGTTAAAATCTGGTACAGAGGAATTGTTTATGAAGCTTCTCCACTGTTTCTTGTTCTTAGACTCTTTAAAATATTGTTGACCTAGATAGGTTGTATCTCCTACTGGAGTCTGAAAGTCTTTTCCCCATCATGCTATGCAGTATCTTCCAATGATGGGGGTTTGTAATAGCCAGACCCTTGGGTTTGCATTGAACTTTGTAACAAATCCAGTATGGTAAAGTTATCTTGTGGCATTAGTTCTCTAGCCTCCCAGGGCCATTGGTCACCTACACTGGTACCTCCATATATATAAAACATGAGGTGACTCCAAGATTAGTAGCAATACTTTCAGCTAGCTAAGCAAATAGGTTCTTGGCTGACATTGGTGGAATCTGAACTTTTGGCTCCTTGGGGTTAAAATATTTATTGAAGGATTTGAAAAATCTGGACTGTGACATTGGACTGACTTGAACTTTAGCTCACTGAGTCTTTTTAATAATGACTAATGGAACACCTAGGTTTGCTCCTTCTTGATCAAAGCTTAGCTCTCCTTGATGTCCTTTAGTCCAAAAAGTTATGTTTGTCTTTAATATGATCAGATTAAGGGGGTCATGGTTTGCATGTTTTAGTCGCACAACCAATCTTTGCTTCTTGGCTGGCAAGCAGAGGTATTCTCCCTGTATATAGGTGTTGGTTGAACTCATGTGTGGTCCGTTGAATGTTACAATCAGGATATTCTTCTTCTGGATCTCCTATTATGATCTTAGCAGCTTTACTGCTGACTCTTTCTTGTCTTAACTTCTTGCAGACTCATCCTAGATTGGTTAGGATGCTGAGGTGTGCAGCCTGACAGGCATCAAAATATGTAGAAACAGATCCTTTATGTGAATAAGGGAATACCTGTGTTTTGCTTGTGAGTTTTCTAGTTCCAGCGTCTTTAGGATTGGCCTATGAAGGTAACAAAGGTTTCACTATTTGGATTTCAAACCAGAAGTCATAGAGTGGAAGGCCTGGATCATAACACACTTGAGGTTGCCCATTTCCTGGGTCACAGACAGAGTAGCTGGTTTGATTATAAACACATGTCTCCAGGGGAGTTCCTGTCCTGTACATTTATAGTAAGTTTGATATAACAGGGTCTTAGTTATACTTTTACCAGACCAAGCTTCTATTATACAATGATGGCAGTTATCTTGGTTTCCTCCTGTGACTGCTAACATTATTGTTATTAGTGTGATCAAGTTTATACTATGCATGGGCATCCTCCTAGGCAACAAGTTTGATAGCAATTGCAAAGAGCATGACAGCAAGACAATCAGTATAAGCAATAGTATAACTACACTTGCAAATTAAATCTACATTTACTTATCTGGCACCGACTTCCTCAGGCTTTGGCCGTGCGTAGACTAGTCAGTTTCTGGTTGCGTGACTAGATCAGGGCTTGACATTTTCTCAAGCTTCAGCCGTGCATTGGCTGACCAGCGTCTGGTGTGGTCGGAGCAGGGTAGTCATCTTTTCCTGCTGCACCTTGATTTCTCTGCAAGTTCGAGTTGGATGATCTGGATCTTGCGGACTCATCCACTGGTCTTGGACTGAGGCTGCAGGTTTCAGTCGGCTGTGATGGATCCAAGGTGTAATACCTGTAACTTTAACAGCGGTAGGGGTAGAGATGATCACAATATGGGGGCCATCCCGTAAGGGTCCGATGGTGGTAGGATTCCAGTGTTTAACCCATACAGAGTCCCTGGGTAGAAAGGGATGTATTGCATCTGTAAGGCTAACAGGTATTCTTTCTCTTACCCATGCTTGTACTTCTTGCATTATCTCACCTAATGCTTGCATTTGTCGTCTTAGGATCAGTTCTCCAATTTCCTTTAAATCTCCTTTTACCTGAGATATAAGTGGGGGTGGTTGGCCATACACTAACTCACAGGGTGAATACCCGGTTAATTTAGTAGGGGTATACGTGACTTGGAGAAGGACCATGGGCAATACCTGATCCCACCTTAAATGCATCTCTTGGCAAAACTTCTTCAACAGTTGTTTCAGTGTCCGGTTCATCCTTTCAACTTTTTTAGAACTTTGTGGGCGATAGGCTGTATACAGTTTCTATTTAATCTTTAACGTCTGAGTTAGTTGCTGTACTACTTCTGTCACAAAAGCTGGTCCGTTGTCTGACCCTAAAGTTAGAGGCAGTCCAAATCTAGGAATAATGTCTTTTAATAATATCCTGGTTACTTCTCGTGCCTTTTCTGTCCTGGTGGGGAATGCCTCAACCCATCCTGAAAAGGTGCAGACAAACACTAACGTGTACTGATAACCTCCAGCCCACGGCAGTTCAGTAAAGTCTACAAGTAGGTTTTCACATGGCACTGCTCCTGTTTCCTGAATTCCTGGGGGCCGAGTAGACCCTTGCCTTGGGTTATTCTGGGTGCAAGTAACACACTGCTTGCAGACGGCTCGAGTGATGGCAGTTAGGCGTGGCACGTAGAAATACTGCCCTACAAGAATTTCTAAAGCTGTTTTCCCCATGTGTGTTCCTTGGTAAAACTGCTTTATAAATCGGGAGCAATGGCTTCTGGAATGGCAAGCCTCCGGTCTGAAAACTTCCACCAGCCTCCTTTTTGATAACTCCCATTTTCCTGCGCAAACCATGCCTTCTCGTTGGATGAGTAGTTAGGAGTCTCTGCAAGGGGAGGCTCTAATAAGGGCATAGTATAAGTCTCTTCTTTCTTTGTTATTTCTGTCATTGCAGCCATTTTTTTGCTTCCTTGTCTGCTTTTCTGTTTCCTATAGCCTTATCACTTCCTCCTGTTTGATGTCCTTTACAGTGGATAACTGCTACTTCCTTTGGAGCCCATACAGCCTCTAGGAGTTGCTCTATTTCTTTTTTGTTTTTTATTTTCTTTCCTTCAGTAGTTAACAGTCCTCTTTCTTTGTAAATGGCTCCATGAGCATGCAAGGTGGCAAAAGCAAATCTTGAATCAGTATAGATGTTCACTGACTTTCCCTTCACTAGAAATAGTGCTCTTGTGAGAGCTATTAGTTCTGCCTTCTGTGCTGAGGTTCCGACCAGTAGAGGGCAGGCTTTGGTCACTGAGCTTAATGTGACGACAGCATATCTGGCCTTTCTGATACCTTCAGATATGAAGCTGCTTCCATCAGTAAAATATTCAATGTCAGGGTCCTTTAGAGGCTGGTCTTTCAAGTCTTTTCGACTTCAAAAGACCTCATCCACTGTTTCTATACAGCAGTGGTACCCTGGGGCATACAATGGGGGCTTCCCATGTTCCGCATATTCTATTGGTAACAGTGTGGCCAGATTTAGGGTATTCACAGTCTCTAAGGTGATGTATGGATTCTCACATAGGAGGCCTTGGTATCTTAGCATCCAAGGGTTAGAGAGCCAACAGTGTCCTGTCTGTTCCATCAGGGCGACAACTGTGTGGGGCACCCAAATTATCAGCTTCTGTCCAAATGTGAGTTTGTTAGCGTCCTCAGCTAACAAGGCAGTGGTGGCCAGCACCTTGAAACAGGGTGGCCATCCTATAGCCACCAAGTCTACTTGCTCAGGCAAATATGCTACAGGCTGATACTATGACCCTAGCATTTGCACTAAGACTCCTGTAGCCATTCCTTTTCTTTCATGAACATACAGGTAAAAGGGCTTTGCCATGTCTGGCAGCCCTAGTGCTGGTGCCTGGATTAAGGCTTTCTTAATTTTCTTGAAAGCCATATCTTGTTTCTTTTTTCAAAGGAGGGGCTCCTTTCTCCCACCTTTCGTTGCCTCATTAAAAGGTTTTGCTAAGAGCGAGTAGTTGGGGATCCACATGTGGCAGAAACCAGCTGCCCCTAGGAATTCCTGCACTAGTCACCTTATGTCTGACTGAGGAATGCTACAGTCTCTTTTTGCTCTTGCCCAAGCTCACACCGCCCTTGGGAGATGTAAAATCCAAGATACTGGACTCCTTGGCCGCAGATCTGTGCCTTTTCCTTAGATACTTTATAGCCAGCTTTCCACAGCACTTGAAGGAGACTGTCCTTGGATACATTCTTTTCTGGTGGGTGCAGCTAGCAACAAATCATCTATGTATTGCAGTAAGACACATCAGTCCTAGGTGGCTGAAAGCCTTTAAGTCTGAGGCAGGTGCTTCTTCAAAGATAGTTGGGGAGTTTTTAAATCCTTGGGGAAGTCTAGTCCAGGTATACTGAGATAGGCCCCACTCAAAGGCAAAGATATCTCGGCTTACAGGGGCCAATTGAATGCAGAAAAATGCATCTTTTATGTCTAAGCATGTGCACCAAGCAGCACTAGCAGGTATTTGTCCAAGCATAGTGTACGGGTTAGGCACAATAGCATGCAGTGTAGCTGCCATCTTGTTGGCTGCCCTTAAGTCTTGTACAGGTGGATAGTCATCAGAAGGTTTTAACACCGGCAATAGGGGAGTATTCCATGAGGAAACACATCTTTCTATTATTCCAAACTCAAGGAACCTTTTTAAGTGTTTTTCAATTCCTCGATTGGCCTCCATGGGAATGGGATATTGGCAGATCCACACTGGGTAGGTTCCTTGTAGTAGCTCTACTATGACAACTGCTTGATTCACTGCCAGCCCCAGGGGATTGTCTTCTGCCTGGACTCCTGGTAACTTAAGAAGTAAGTCTGTGAATAGTTTTTCTCCTTCAGTCACACTCTATCTTTTTCCACACTCCTGGCAACTACTTTCATAAAGTCTCCATTCCTCTGTTTTCAGGAATGTGAGTGTTAATACCGTAGCCTTTCTTTGCCTTAGGCTTAAAGTCATGTCTCCACTCGGTGTAAAGGAGATCTGAGCCTGCAGCTTTTGTAATAAGTCTTTTCCCAATAGTGGCACTGGGCAGTTTAGTAAGTATAAAAACATGTGTTGAACCTCTTGGTCTTCAATCATACATCTCTTCAATTTGAAAAAAGATGTCTTTTCTGTGACCTGTGGCCCCGATAATATTAGCATAGTCTTTTGATAACAGCCCAATTGTTTGAGTCACAACCGAGTGTTCAGCACCTGTGGCTACCATAAAGTCTATTTTTCGGCCCCTTACCACCATTGAGACCATAGACTCCTTGGGGCCTAATGAGATGGAGCCTGGTCTATCTCAGTCTTCAAGTTAGTCATTGGCTCCTGCCAGCCCAATTAGATCCATGTCAGATCCTACTGCACCTTGCCTAGCAGTGGAAGGAGGCCCTGTCCAGTCATTCTGTCCCTGGTTGTTGCCCTTGTTCTTTTCTTTCTCTGGACATTCATCTTTCCAATGCCCTCTTTGCTTGTATCTTGCACATTGATCTCTCTCTAGTCTAGGCTGATCTTCCTGACGTGTCCTGGTCTCCTGACCTGGGCTAGCTTGTCCTCTACTGCGACTGCGTCCACGACCACGTCCACATCCTCTTGCAAATCCAGTCTCTCTTTCAACCAGAGCTGTGGCCAAGAACTCTGCCTTTTCCTTCGCTCTACGCTTGGCCTCCCGCTTTGCTTCCTCATCTTGATTTACAAACATTTTGATTGCCACCTGGATAAGCTGGGAAATGTTCATACCTTCAAATCCCTCCAGCTTCTGCAACTTTCGCTTAATGTCATTTGTGCCTGACTCACGAATGCCACATTAACCATGTACTGATTCCCTGCCACTTCTGGGTCAAAAGGTGTGTACAGCCGGTAAGCCTCACAAAGCCTCTCATAGAACTCACTGGTGCTTTCATCTGGTTTCTGATGAACCTCTGAAACCTTTGCAATGTTCATTGCCTTTTTCCCTCCAGCCTTTATTCCTTGTATTAGAGCCTCTCGGTATCTCAGCAAGTTCAGCAGCCCTTGGGCCTGATTTGGGTCTTTTCTATGGTTCCTTGTTTTGTACGAGCCACTAGAGTCTTACAATAATCTTCAAAGCAGGACCGTAGCCATTTTGGACAGGTCTGAATCACACTCAGCCAGGAGTCTAAGTTTGGGAACTGATCAGGGTGCCCAGGCTATTGTCTGACCCCAGTGACCACCCGAAACACTCGGCCAATTATTTCCTTATCTGTGGTTCCCTTGACTGGCCACCTTACATTAAAGGAGGGCCAGTCAATTTCACAAAGGGTTCTTAGCCTCTGTGGTGTTAACTTCATTCCATAATCAGCATAAAAACCTTTCTTAAAGTTCTTCAACATATATTCTAATGGAGTTGGCTTTGACGCTTTTCCTCCCATTTCCTCCCTCACGGCACACTTTCACTCTCACTTTCACTCTTGGATTCACCAGACCAGGTCCTATTACTGGAGGTTAGGATGCTGCTTAGCCAGGTCACAGTCAACTACTGCTGTGAAGCTATGAAGCTAATCCTCTCAGCCTTACGCAGTGACCTAGGTCTGGCTAGTCCCACACTCAGCTCGGAGGACACAGTCTGGACTAAGAGATCTGCACCTCCCCACGTCACTCCTCGTGTTGGCCTCTCCCAAGACCATCTCTTTTACACACTTTCACACACCTCTCCTGCCCCAGGACTCCTTATCAGATGAAACAAGCCTCTCTCGTGTCCCAGGTGAGCCTAGTTAGGCTCCCACATTCACACACATACACACACCACTCCTAACCTAGGACTCCTCATTGGATGAAACAAGCCTCTCTTGTGTCCCAAGTAGGTGCACACAAACCCACACACTCCCAGTTGGGGTGGCAAGCCACTCTTGTCACCCTGCCAGCAAGCCCTACCTTGCTGCACTTGCTGCTCTATCGGCCCATTTTCTCCCTTCTTCCAGTTCATGTTAGTGGGGACATGAGGTTCATCCAAATTGGCAAGCCACTCCTACCACCTCCAGCTCCTCTGTTGGATAAGTGGTTGTTCCCTGGGAGGTGATCAAGCTCCCTTCCGTCCTTATGGGATGGACTTTCCTAGGGCCCAACCTTACTGCAGTTCAGTAGTCTGCCTGCGCGCTGCTCCTGTGACTGTCCTGCAACTCCCGAGTTGGTTCCATTTGCACTGTCAGAGGAAGGCTCCAAGACATGGGAGAGTCGTTGTCCTTCTGGGCTAAGTCTTACCCAATGGTGCCAAGGGTCCCACAACTCTCATGTCCTGGGGCCCTAGCCCACAAGCAGAGGAGACAGAAACCTGCCGTCTCCAATCCCGGACAGGCCCCCAGAAATGTGGCGGGACAATCAAAGATGGGAGAGACTGAACAGAGTGAGTTCAGGAAAGGTCTTTATTAAAAGGTGATCACCCGGCTCAGTAGGACTAGCATCCAGGGAAGTCTGAGCCCTGGACAAAGAAAGCAGCCACCTTTTAAGCAGTCAGTGGCCAGGTGCTACGTGATGCAGGAAGTGTACTTACAGAAGTGAGAACAAAGGCAGTTGATCAATCTTTTACATTTATCTATACTGCATGTTCCACATCCCTGAGAAACCATGTTTCTGTATTAACCTTGTAACTTTGCAGTTGTGCTAGGGAGGTGAAGCAGGAACTGGCTGAGCCCCAAGTAATGTGAAACTAGCAAGTACAGATAAGGCTAGCTGAGCACAGAAGGAAAAACAGGCTGTTAGTATTCTTCTCTATCTTAGACTATGGGGGAGCTACACTACACTTAGCTTTTAAAGGGAAAAGTAGAAATTTTTGGTTGTCTTTGATTATACTTGTACAATTCATGAATTCCTTCTACAATGTCAGCAAAAGAAAAAAAAATCAGTTAAAACAGTTGTGGGTACCTACATAGCTTGAGGGTTAAAAAATGAAAGCTTCCCCAGAACTAGATCACTTGGCTTCTTCTGGATTGGGGGTGGGGATAATGTAGGCAGCCAATCAGAATGAAAGCAGGTTGGCAAGAAACCAATGGGAACTCGGCATGGAAATGGATTTTGGTGTGATATCAGTTGGTAGTACTGTCCCTAGCAAACAGAAACATACCTGTGCCTTGTGTTTTGGGATTTTGAGAGCCTTCATCTCAATTTCAACTTTGAAGCAGCTTAATCTTTAAGGAACATATCTCTGATCTGGGTAATTTGTAGAAGAACTTAATTTGAGAGTCATTACACATGAGGATAGCGGGAGTTGAAGATGCCAAGGACCTGAAGGGCTACTTGAGGGACAGGGGAAGTGATTTGAAGATGTAGCATTTTGAATCTCTTTCTGGCCCATCCTCTGCTTCACACCAGAATCATTGTGACCTGTAGACCAAACAAGTGCAAAACAAAGGACCAAAGATAAGCCTTAAATATTATTGGAGATACTTGAGGAACCTCTAGGGTTTTTAGGTTAAGGCTAGCTGCAAGGAAAAATAAAGCAGAACAAATTTTTCTCAGGACCACTGCATAGATTCGCATTGGTTACATCCTATACAGAGCACCAACTGAGGTGGGATACTGGGACTGAAATCCAGCCTGGTAGTCACATGCCAAGCCATGTGCCTTGTTGTCAGGCTTCATTGCTCTGAGGAAGGGGGACTTTTTCTAATTCACTCAAAAGCATCATATGATCAAACCTCAACCTTGGTCTTTTCCTTTATTTTTAGGTTATTCACCCTTATCCTCACTCCCGACCTTAACTGGTGTGACTCAACTTTGACTTTGTTTCCCATTTGCCATCTTTTATTTGAAGGGTGCTGAGAGAGGAAAAAGAGATATTAGGGCTGGAGTGGTAAAATGGAATTCGAGAATGATTTATACCCACAGAGAAGGGGGAGCATAACATTTATCCTTGCTCCTTCCCCCTCAAATAGTTCAGCCCATCAAATATTTTTGGACAGCCTATCTCGTGCTACATACTATGTGCACAGCCTTAAGGAAAGTTCGGGCCCTGGCCTTTGAGAAACTCACTGTCCAATAGGGAAAGAAAGCACATTACTGTATCATTACAATGGTAAGTGCACCAGTCAATGCACCCCCTCTCCCATATACATGTAACAGTACAGGGAGTAAACACTAACACTGCTGTTAGTGTTCCTATAAAATGTTCTTGGAGCAAAAGGTAGGGCAAGAGGTATTAATGTGTGCCCTGTGACAAGAAGAGACATGTTCAGATCTGAGTGTGGCACAATCTTAGGTAGAAAGGGTATGGATTAACTGGGTCTTGGTAGGTCTTATGTTCTTTTTGCATGCTATACAGGTTAGTGTGCAGAAGTGAAAGTGTCCATAATAACCAAACCACTCCATCAAGTTAGGTCTGGGAAAAGCAGCAGCAAAAATGAGTTCTTACTTCTGGGCACAAAACAAAAGTAACAGACCTGATTTACTCTGCGGACAGCCAGCTGACTACCTTGTTGAAGAGGAACATTTCACAACGTTTGTATGTTTCATTGTTGTTTTGGGAGGTAGGTGGTTGTTTTTGAAACTCATCTTTCCTCTGCCCTGTGAACCTTCTGTCAATGTGGAAAGACATCACAACTACATAACATCAAAAGAAGGGGCCCAGTGAACTGATAAGACATGAGTGAATACTGTCAATCTTGCTTCATTTAATTATAAGTAGTGTCTATTCTATATTCCTGTATTCAGTAACATTTGCTGAGCATGGTAGTCAGGTAGACATGTAAGAAGAACAACTTAACTTCAAGGAGACTTCTCATGGGGGAGATTGGCAAACACATAATTACTATGCAATGTGTTAAGTATAACTATAAAGGTGTGGTCAAGATTCTCTGCTCACAAGAAGGAGGAAGAGCTGTACACTGGCCAGACCTAACCTGACCAAAATATCTGAGGCGAGGGGAGGACAATGGGAGCAAACACACAAATAGAGCCCAGGCATACAATTCATGATTTACATAATTGATGTCATTCATTTTGTCCATTTTATTATGGCTTTTGGTGTGATCTCTCTTCAGGGAAGATAAATAACCCACCCCAACCCCAAGAAGAAAATTAGAAAAGACTTCGCGAATAAGGACCTCTTAAACAATGATTAAGAATTCAACAGGTATAGAGAATGATATTCATGCAAATCAAGTAACATATCCAACACACAGATGCTTTAGCCCACAATTCAACACTAGGGATTAGGAAAAAGGAAAAATAGCTGCTTTAAAATCCTTTCTGGAACTAGGAATACTATACAGAAACAAATAAACAAATGTGTATAAACTCCTTCAATTTTACCCATTGTATCAAGGAGTGAAATTGCTTTCTTTGGGAATCTTTAATATACTAATGACCTTGGTCCCTTTTGATATCACAAGGTACTGATGACCACGGACTAGCTCTATATCCTTTGTAGAGACAAATGCTCCAGTAGTAAAGAGCATTGCAGAAATAGTGTAAAAAACATATCTTTATCTGGTCTTACCTATAACAAATACAGATGCTCCTTGATTATCAGGTTGTGTCCTAATAAACCCATCATAAATTTGAAATATTGTAAGTTGAAATGCATTAATACAGCTAACCTACTGAACATCATAACTGAGCCTAGCCTACCTTAAAAGCTTTCATAACACTTACATTCGCCTACAGTCAGGGGAAATCATCTAACACAAAGCCTATTTTATAATAAAAGTGTTGACTATCTCATGTAATTTAGTAAATATTGTACTAAGCATGAAACACAAGAATAGTATGAGTACTCGAAGTACAGTTTCTACCAAATGTGTATCACTTTTGTACCATCCCAAAGTAAGTCGAGGCCTTCTGTATTCAATTAATATTTAATGATGTGGCTTAACTTATAACTGGAAGTCAGGAAATACAGAATCTGGGATGCCAATGAATCTTACCCCAGGCATAAATTAATTGAATTATAGTTTATATATTGTCTCTAGAGGCAATGAAATGAATAACTTTAGATAGAGTAGAGGTTTCAATGCAAGAAAATGCAGATAGAGAATAATGAGTGGCTTTTGTTACTAGTGTCATGAAGGCAGTTTTCTCTATAGTTAGAGCTCAGTTAAATGTGTTTCTGGCTTTTGGGAAAATTTTAGAAATATGTCGCTATAGCTTAGGATGAGGAATTATTAATAGAAGGTGTACTATGTAGATGTAAAATTGGGCTTTCCGTGATTTCTCACCATCAGATCCATTAGTAACCGGGCGCGGTGGCTCAAGCCTGTAATCCCAGCACTTTGGGAGGCCGAGACGGGCGGATCACGAGGTCAGGAGATCGAGACCATCCTGGCTAACACGGTGAAACCTCGTCTCTACTAAAAAAAATACAAAAAAACTAGCCGGGCGAGGTGGCTGGCGCCTGTAGTCCCAGCTACTCCGGAGGCTGAGGCAGGAGAATGGCGTAAACCCGGGAGGCGGAGCTTGCAGTGAGCTGAGATCCGGCCACTGCACTCCAGCCCGGGGACAGAGCGAGACTCCGTCTCAAAAAAAAAAAAAAAAAAAAAAAAAAAAAAAAAAAAAAAAGAAACCCATACGTTATTCTGATGTGTCACTGGGCAGGCAAATTGGAAGCTGTTGAAATATCAATATTTTCCAGATTCACCTGTGAGAGATGCCTCATCATGTGTCATATCCTTAAGAGGCAGCATTTATAACAGATATCAGTTATTCATCCACAAGAATATGACACTCAGAAGTTTAAAATTAAGTAACTAGAGAAAAGAAATATTAATTAAATTGCTTTGAAGCTTATCATGTTTAAATAACACATACATGTATTTCTTTAGGGCTTTTGAAGATGTGTTTAAAGAATTCCGAAGTCACTGTTTTGACGATTCTTTCTCTGTCGGGATTCGTGATAGGACAGATGGCCTACAGTTCTGTTGAGGTACTGTATGTACAGTAAATTAGAGAATAAATTAAAGGAAAAAATGCCAAAAATAAAGTCCACTCCCATCTCATCCCTGAATGCATGGAATGTTTTTTTTCTTATGGGAACAGCTACTCAGAAAGTTCTATCTGGTATTTAAAAATTTGAAAAATAAGAAAACCACACAGTAAAGGACACATCAATTAGGGAAGCTTCAAAAGAGCAGTAATAAGAGGAAAATGTGGCCAGGTGATGGCTCACGCCTGTTATCCCAGCACTTTGGGAGGCTGAGGTGGGTGGATCACTTAAGGTCAGGAGTTTGAGACCAGCCTGACCAACATGACAAAATCCCATCTCTACTAAAAATACGAAAATTAGCTAGGAGGGGTGGCCCATGCCTGTAATCCTGGTGACTTAGGAGGCTGAGGCATGAGAATCTCTTGAACACAGGAGACGGAGGTTGCAGTGAGCTGACATCACACCACTACACTCCAGCCTGGGCAACAGAACAAGATTGTCAAAAAAAAGAAAAAAAGAAAACAAGGAAAGAAAGCAAGGAAAGACCATCCCGGCTAACACGGTGAAACCCCGTCTCTACTAAAAAATACAAAAAATTAGCCGGGTTTGGTGGTGGGCCTGTAGTCCCAGCTGCTCTGGAGGCTGAGGCAGGAGAATGGTGTGAACCCGGGAGGTGGAGCTTACAGTGAGCTGAGATCGCGCCACTGCACTCCAGCCTGGGCAACAGAGCGAGACTCCATCTCAAAAAAAAAAAAAAAAGCAAGCAAGGATAATGTGTTTGCATTCTTGGGTTCATCATCTGCTTCTGAAGCCTTGCTCTGGCTTCCTTCCCCTGCACACATACACTGGTTTCTTCCCTGCTCTTGCCTTATACAAGGCCTGCTTATAGGTTGAGGTAGGAGAATTGCATGAACCCAGGAGTCTGAACTTGCAGTGAGCCGAGATCGTGCCACTGCACTCCAGCCTGGGCGACAGAGCAAGACTCCGTCTCAAAAAAAAAAAAAAAAAAAAAAAAAGGGCGGGGTAGCTTATAAAAGGTAGCAGTTATGTTCATCATGGGGCAAGGTCACTGCCAGATTAAATGTAAAACATGCTTCATATAATATGTACCATAGATACAAGAAAACATTCATTCATTTATCAACCTAGTATTAACTTCTGATTTCAACTGCATAGCAGTGTGATCAATAACAATTTGCCTCCACTCATTCCTTTATTTTTTTAAAATGGAGATAATGCTTGTACCCATCTAGGATTGTAAACGCTTCTTCCTAATCTTCTGAAATACCACCAGTACTACTAGCTGACATCTTTAGAGTGTTTAAAAAGTGCCAGGCTCTCTTTTAAGTGCTTTGTATTTATTAATTTATTAGTTTATTAACTCTTGAGTTAATTTATTCACTCTAACAGCAACCCGTTGAAAACAGACACTCTATTTCCATTTTATAGATGAGCAAACTGAGGTATAGGGAGGTGGAGTAATGAAAGTTAAACTATTGATATGGCCAAAATAAACTTTTTTTTTTTTTTTTTTTTTTTTGAGGGGGAGTCTCTCTCTGTCGCCCGGACTGGAGTGCAGTGGCCAGATCTCAGCTCACTGCAAGCTCCGCCTCCCGGGTTTATGCCATTCTCCTGCCTCAGCCTCCTGAGTAGCTGGGACTACAGGCGCCCGCCACCTCGCCCGGCTAGTTTTTTTTTTTTGTATTTTTAGTAGAGACGGGGTTTCACCGTGTTAGCCAGGATGATCTCGATCTCCTGACCTCGTGATCCGCCCGTCTCGGCCTCCCAAAGTGCTGGGATTACAGGCTTGAGCCACCGCGCCCGGCCCAAAATAAACTTTTTAGGAGGGAATATTTATAGCACTTCAATCGTTGTTGTTGTATTTTCCATTAATCTGTGTACAACCTTCATGATTTATGTCTTACGTATAAAATCTGCTATTTTCTATGAATTATTTTTCTCTACTGACTCACTTAAAGATTTAAAAATCCTAAGCCAATGTCTGTGAAACAAGTACTTGTTTAAGATTCTTTCCCTCACTTAAAGTGAATTGAAATAAACATCTAACAGTCAAATTAAAAAATGCTTACCTGTGAATCACCAAAAATATTTTCTGATATCACCAGCAGTAGGGATACCACTTTTGCACACCACAAGCAGTGTTTGTGTAGCCCAAAACCACTCAATTCTCTGGTGAACAGAGGTCTATATAGATAACGTATCTGGATGGCTAGATCAAGAAATCTACCACAAGACCCTTAGGACTGCCCTTGTAGATACTCTCTCATTAGCTGTATACTGAAAGATTCTAAAATTTATATTGATTGACATAGCATCAACCTAATTTCTAATACTTGGAAATGGTAGCACACTAATTTCTTGTTTGCCTTTGTTACTTTAGGTGCACCAAATTGTCTACCCTCTTCTAAGAACATCAAGTTTTTCACTTTATTCTTACTTTTCACCTTTAATTATATTTATGGTTGCTTTGGATGTAGACTTTTATATACTCAAGAATATGTTTTGGCAGGTAAGAACACATTTAAAACAAAGTATGATCAATTCTTGCTTATGCATGTTGATAGAGAATATGGCTGCCTATATAGATGATTAATAATTCACAAAATCTCATATTTTATTTGTTTTACCCTCTTCATTCTACAGAACTACTAACTAAAAAGAGTTGAAGGGAGAGGAAAGGAATTAGTATTTGCTGAGTGACCATTGTGACTAGGCATTCTCAGTGTAAATATCAGAGTAAATATCATTTTCATTTTGCATATGAGCAAACTGAAGCTTAGAGGTCACAGACAAGGATAATAAATGTCAGAATCTGGATTCTAGTCCCACTTCTGACTTAATCTCAACTGTTTCTGTAGATTTGCCCATTTTCCCTGTAAAGATTGTTACTTGTGCCTTCTCTCTTTTTTTCTTAATCATGCCTGTTGTACTGTTTTATTTCTTTTTTCAGAGAACACTTTATTTTGGTTTTATTCTGTTCTTTCTAACATCTTAAATTAATATTTGATTCATTTTTAGCTTTTTTTGTTTTCTGTGTGTATTTAAGGTTTAAAATTTTCTTTTTAGTGGTATCCCACATGTTTTGGTTTTTAGTGTACTCATCATCATCCAGTTCTACATTTTCTTATACTTTTTGATCCATTAATTATGTAAAAATTGTTTTGAATTTTCCAAATATGATGTTTTATTATTATTTCTCTTATCACACCATGATCAGAGAATGTGTTTTATATGTCAACTCTTTCATTTGTGAAGACTTGCTTTGTAGGCTTGTACATGATTTTTTTAAATGTTGCGCTGTAAAAATGTATATTCTCTATTTAGTGTAGGGGTCTAAATTTGTTCAGTAGATTGTTTTATTAATTATGAAGTTCAATCTTCTATGTTTTCCCAATACTGTTTTTCAGTTCAATTTAATAAGTTTCCCCTATCACTGTGGATTTATCAATTTCTCCTTGCAATTATGTCAGTTTTTACTTTATACAAATAGAGGTTGTTATTAAGTGTCTACAAGTATTGCTATTTTTCCCAGTTAATTTTTTTCTTATTATTTAGTTTCCCTTTTATCCCAAATAATACTTTTTGCCTTAAAACAATTTTATCTGGTATTACTATAGTTACATCAGCTTTATTTTGGTATTTGCCTGCTACAATTTTTCCATCCTTTTGTTTTCAAGATTTTAGTATCTTTTTAAGAGTATACAGTTGGATTTTTAAAATTTTATACAGGTTGATAATTTGTGCTTCTTTTTAAAAACTAGTTTAGTCCATTAGTATTTATTGTAATTAAAAATAGATTTAGAAGAGAAAAGATTTGAACAGATTTGAGACACCAAGGAAGATATATGGATGGAATAAAAGCACTTGGAAAGATGCTCAACATGATAAGTCATTAGAGAAATACACACTAAAATCACAATGAGAAACCACTATGTACCTATTGGAATAGCAACAACAAACCTGTTAATGCCATCTCTTCATCTGGTGAAGAGATGAAGACAATGAAACTTGCATACATTGTTGGAGAGAAGGCAAAATGGTACAACCACTTTGGGAAACAGTTTGGGAGGTTCTTATAAAGTTAAATATATACTTGCCACATGACTCACCAATCTCACTCCTATGTATTTACCCAAGAGAAATGAAAACTTATGTTTACAAAACCTCTACATGAATCTGTATAGTAGCTTTATTTATAACCTCAAATGTCTGGAAACAACTCAAACGTTCTTCAACTGGTGAATGGATAAACTGTGGAACATCTTACAATGAAATATTACTCAGCAATAAAAAAGGAATGGAGTATCGATAGGCACAACAAGGAAAAATTTAAAATGCATTGTGCTAAGAGAAATAAGCCAGCCTCCAAGGGGTACATTATGTAATTATGTAATTACATTCATAGACCTTCTAAAAATGGCAAAACTATAGGTCTAGAGAACATCATTGGTTGCTAGAGAATGGGGTTGGGGAAAAGAATTGATCACAAAGATGTAGCATGAGGAAATTTTTGGGAGTGATGTATCTGTCTTGTGTCTTAGTTTTGGTGTGATTACATAACTGTATGCATTCATCAAAACCCATATAACTGTACACCAGAAGAGTAGATTTTACTGTTTATAAATTGAAAATAAAGTTTTTAAAAGAAATATATTTGAACTTTTTCTCATATACTATTTTATCCTTTTATTTGCCATGCTTTGTCTCATTCTTCCTTTTCTCAATTAATTGAATTAATTCAGTTTCCTTTATCCCCTTTGTTCCTTCTACTAATTAAAAAGTTTCATGTTCTATTTTTTGGTGGCAGGCATTTCTGGTTGCTTATCCAATATGCAGTCTCCCTCTCTTTCTCACTAACAGAAACTTAAAATTTTTCGTTTGGTATGGCAATAGGTCTAGTGTAAAATATCATATTTCCAAGCATCCCTAACAACTTTGGTACCCTAAGAAGATAGTTTGGCCAATGAAAAATGTACAAAAGTTCGCTGAATGGGTTTCTAGAAAACCCTTAATAAGGGGGTTAAATCAGCTGGCATGTGCTTTTTGCTCTTTGCTTTACCTCTCTTTCTGCCTGGAGCCTTCCCAGTGGTCTAGAATGAGTATTCATCTTGAGATTGTGAAGTAGTGAATATGGGAACAGGCACTATATATGATTGAACATGAAGAGAAAAAAGAGCCTGGGTCCTTAAGAGCATTGGGAGCCAACATACTAACATAAGGCTGTTTATTCTGGATTTAGGGTTACTTGAGACGCGGTGGCTCACGCCTGTAATCCCAGCACTTTGGAGGCCAAGGCAGGCAGATCACGAGGTCAGGTTTAGTAGAAACCCTGCTTCTATTAAAAATACAAAGAATTAGTCGGACATAGTGGCATGCACCTGTAATCCCAGCTACTCGGGAGGCTGAGGCAGCAGAATCACTTGAACGTGGAAGACAGAGGTTGCAGTGAGCCAAGGTTGCGCCATTGCACTCTAGCCTGGGCAACAGAGCGAGACCCCATCTCAAAAAAAAAAACAAAAAACAAAACAACCGAAATCTCCATTTATTGACCCTATAAGCGCTCTTTTCTGTTAAATGCAGTCAAAATTGCTATATTCCTAAATACAATTCTCTTACTGGTTTTGTACATTTTTAAAATCTTAAATTTTAATAATTATATTTGATTTAACAAGTCTAAAGCTAAATGTCTCTACCTTCCTCCAAATAATGCAGGAACTTCAGAATGCTTTAATTATCCTTTCTCATCTTATATTTTATTACATTATTGACGTAATACTACCATCCCTGAAATTAGTCATTATCATTATTATTACAATTGTAATGTTTTAGGTACCAGTGCTTCTCTACACTCATCTACATGCTTACCAATTTCAATTTCTTTGCTCACTGCTCCTTCTTGCATCCAACTCCATCTTTCTGGATTCAGCTTCCTTTTTCCTGAAGTTTTGCTCTAGCAGCTTTTTAAAAATTATATTTTTAAATTGACTAATAATTGTACATAGTTATGGAATACATAGTGATCTTTCAATATATATAATGTATAGGGATCAGATCAGGGTAATTAGCATATTCATCATCTGAAACATTTATTATTTCTTCATGTAGGGAACATTCAATGTCTTCCTTCTAGCTGTGTGAAACTATATAATATATTGCTGTTAACTATAGTCATCCTGCAGTGTTATAGAACACTAGAACTTACTCCTATCTAGCTGTGATTTTGTGTCCTTTCCGTTAAAGGTCTGTGAGTAGTCATCTTTTTAAATTTAGTGGTGTTTGTTTCTCTGAAAATGTATCTATTTTGTCTCAATTTGAATAATACCTGAGCCTAATTGTTGCTCTTGAGACAACTGCTATCAATCTAATTGTCATTCTTCTGTGAGTATCTGTCTTTTCTTTCTTTTAAGATTGTCTCTTTTTCTTTGGTGGTCTGTACAGTAGTTACATCTTATCCACCATTTCACTTTCCACAGTTTCAGTTATCCAAGGTTTCACTTACTTGTGGTCAACTATGGTTTGACTATATTAAATATGGTTCTCAAATTAAGAACTTGCTTTATGAATCTGGGTGCCCTTGTGTTGGGTACATATATATTTAGGATGGTTAGGTCTTCTTGTTGAATTGAACCCTTTATCATTATGTAATGCCCTTCTTTGTCTTTTTTGATCTTTGTTGGCTTAAAGTCTGTTTTGTCTAAAATTAGGGTAGCAGCCCCTGCATTTTTCTGATTTCCATTGGCTTGGTAGATTTTCCTCCACTCCTTTATTTTGAGCCTATGGGTGTCATTCCATGTGAGATAGGTTTCTTGAAGACAGCATACCATTGAGTCTTGCTTTTTATCTAGCTTGTCACTCTGTGCCTTTTAAATAGGTCATTTAGTCCATTCACATTGAAGGTTATTATTATTATTATTATTTGGAGATGGAGTCTCATTCTGCTGCCCAGGCTGGAGTGCGGTGGCACAATCTTGCCTCACTGCAACCTCCATCTCCCAGGTTCAAGTGATTCTCCTGCCTCAGCCTCCTGAGTAGCTGGGTTGCAGGAGCACACCACCATGCCTGGCTAATTTTTTGTATTTTTAGTAGAGATGGGGTTTCACCATGTTGGCCAGGCTGGTCTCAAACTCCTGACCTCATGATTCACCTGCCTCCCCCTCCCAAAGTGCTGGGATTACAGATGTGAGCCACCGCACTCTGCCGAGGTTATTGTTGATATGTGTGGATTTGATCCTGTCATTGTGTTGTTAGCTGTTTATTATGCTGACTTGTTTGTGAGGTTGCTTTATAGTGTCACTGATTTGTGTGCTTAAGTGTGTTTTTGTATATGCTGGTGATGGTCTTTCCTTTCCATATTTAGTGCTCCATTCAAGATCTCTTGTAAGGTGGGTCTAGTGGTAATGAACTCCCTCAGCATTTGCTTATCTGAAAATGATCCTATTTTTCCTTTGCTTAGAAAGTTTAGTTTGACTGGATAGGAAATTCTTGGTTGAAGACTTTTTTCTTTAAGAATGTTGAATACAGGCTCCTGATCTCTACTGTCTTGTAGGGTTTGTGCTGAGAGGTCCACTGTTAGCCTGATGGGGTTCCCTTTGTAGATGAGGCATCCAAATAGGAAGAGAGGAAGTCAAACTATCCCTCTTTGCAGACAACATTATTCTATATCTAGAAAACCCCATAATCTCATCCCTAAATCTCCTTCACCTGATAAATAACTTCAGCAAAGTTGCAGGATATGAAACCTATGTATAAAATCATTAGCATTGCTATACACCAAAAACAGCCAAGCTGAGAGCCAAATTAAGAATGCAGTCTCATTCACAATTGACACAAAAGACTAAAATACCTAGAATACAGCTTACCAGGGAGGTGAAAGGTCTCTACAATGAGAACTACAAAACACTGCTAAAAGTAATCAGAGAAGACACAAACAAATGGAAAACATTCCATGCTCATGGATAGAAAGAATCAGTATCATTAAAATGGCCATAGTACCCAAAGCAATTTACAGATTCAATGCTATTTCTATCAAACTACCGATGACACTCTTCACAGAACTAGAAAAAACTATTTTAAAATTCATGTGGAACCAAAAAAGACCCCAAATAGCCAAAGCAATCCTAAGCAAAAAGAGCAAAGCTGGAGGCATCACATTACCCAACTTCAAACTGTACTACAGGGCTACAGTAATCAAAACAGCACGGTACAAAAACAGACGCATAGACCATTGCAACAGAATACAGAGCCCAGAAATAATGCTGCACACTTAAAACCATCTGATCTTCAACAAAGCTGATAAAAACAAACAATGGGCAAAGTAGTCCCTAGTCAATGAATTGTGCTTGGCTAGCTGGCTAGCCATATGCAGAAGGTTGAAATTGGACCCCTTTCTTACATCACATACAAAAATCAACTCAAGATGGATTAAAGACTTAAGCATAAAACATAAAACTATAAAAACCATGGAAGATAAGCTAGGAAATACCATTCTGGACATAGGAACAAGCAAAGATTTCATAATGAAAGATGCCAAAGGCAATTGCAACAAAAGCAAAAATTAACAAATAGGATTTAATTAAACTTAAGAGCTTATGCACAGCAAAAGAAACTATCAACAGAGGAAACAGCCTATAAAAGGAAACCCCATCACGCTAACAGTGGACCTCATAGTTTGCAAAAAATATTTGCAAACTATGCATGTGACAAAGGTCTAATATCCAGCATCTACAAGGAATTTAAACAAATTCACAAGAAAGAAACAACTCCATTAAAAAGTAGGCAAAGGATAAAAACAGACATCCTTCAAAAGAAGATATATATGCAGCCAATGAGCATATGAAAAAAGGCTCAATATCACTGATAATAAAGATACGCAAATCAAAACCATAATGAGATACTATTTCACACCAGTCAGAATGGCTATTATTAAAAAGTCAAAAAGTAACAGATGCTGTCGAGGTTCAGAGAAAAGGGAATACGTATACACTCTTGGTGGGAGTGTAAATTAGTTCAACCACTGTGGAAAGCAGTGTGGCAATTCCTCAAAGAGTTAAAATTAGAACTACCATTCAACCCAGCAATCCCATTATTGGGTATATACCCAAAGGACTATAAATCATTTTGCCATAAAGACACATGCACATGAATGTTCGTTGCAGCACTAGCCACAATAGCAAAGATATGGAATCAACTTAAATGCCCATCAATGCCAGATTGGATAAAGAAAATGTGGTACATATTTGCCACGGAATACTGTGCAGCCATAAAAAAGAATGAGATCATGTCTTTTGCGGGAACATGGATGGAGCTGGAGGCCATTATCCTTACCAAACTAATGCAGTAACAGAAAACCAAATACTGCATCCTCTCACTTCATTTAGTGGTAGCTAAATGGTAGGAACTCATGGACACAAAGAGGGGAGCAACAGACACTGGGGCCTACTTGAGGGTTCAGAAAAAATAAATATTGTGTACTAGGCTTACTACCTGGGTGATGAAAAAATCTGCACCACAAACCCCCGTGACACAAGTTTACCTATATAACAAACCTGCACATGTACCCCTGAACCTAAAATAAAAGTATTTTTTAAAATGAAATATTAAATGAAAAATTCCAGAAAAATTCATGAGTTTTAAATTGTGTGCCTTTCTGAGTAGTGTGATAAAATTTTGTGCCATTTTACTCTGTCTTGCCCAGGAAGTGAATTATCCCTTTGGCCAGCATATCCACTGTGTATACATTATCTCCTGCCCGTTAGTCTCTTAGTAGCCATCTCAGTTATCAGATAGAACATACAGGATCACAGTGCTTGTGTTCATATAACCCTTATTTTACTTTATAATAGCTCCAAAGTGCAAGAGTAGTGATGCTGTCATATGGTTATACTTGTTCTATTTTATTATTAGTTATTATTAATCTTTTACTGTGCCTAATTTATAAATTAAACATTATCATAGACATGTATGCATTTTAAAAAACTATAGTATATATAGGGTTGGGTACTATCCATGGTTTTAGGCATCCACTGGGATCTTGGAACATATCCCTTGCAGATAAAGGAGGACTATTTTAGTTTCACTGTGATGTTTCTGGGTGTTAGTATCTTTTTATTTATACATATTAAGACTTCTTATGGTTACTAAATCTGAGAATTAATATATTCCATCAATTCTAGCCACATTTCGGCTATTATCTTTTAAATATTCTCTATACTCTGTTATTTTTATTTTCATTTTTATTTTTTTGAGATGGAGTCTTACTCTGTTGCTCAGGCTGGAGTGCCATGGCACAATCTTGGCTCACTGTGACCTCCGCTTCCTGGGTTCAAGTGATTCTCCTGCCTCAGCCTCCTGAGCAGCTGGGATTACAGGCATCCGCCACCGTACCTGTCTAATTTTTGTATTTTTAATAGAGATGGGGTTTCACCATGTTGGCCAGGCTGGTCTTGAACTCCCGACCTCAGATGATCCACTCGCCTGGGTCCCCCAGAGTACTGGGATTATAGGAGTGAGCCACCGTGCCAGGCTTGTTATTTCATTCTTAAATTCCCATTAGTTGTAGATTTTCCATCATATTCTCCATGATTTTTAATTCTCTGTCTTTTATCTCTCAGAACTGTATTGTATGTAATTTCCTAAAGTTTAGTTTCCCATTTACTACTTTATCTTTAACAATATCTAACCTACTGCTAGGCTTAATTGAATCATAAACATTTTTAACCTTTTTTCTTTTCCAATATATGCATTTAATGTTATAAGTTTCCCTTTAAGCACTGCTCTAACTGCATCCCTCTAGTTTTGATATCTTATTTTCTTTATGATTCAGCAAAAATATTTAAAAACTTGGACAAAATGGGAAATTCCTAAAAATATGTAATTTGCCAAAACTTACACTAGACTTTCTTTTTATTTATTTATGTATCTATTTTTTTTAAAAGATAGAGTCTAGCTCTTTCACCCACGATGGAGCACAGTGGCATGATTACCCCGCACTGCAACCTCGACCTCCTGGGCTCAAGTGATCCTCCCGTCTCAGCTTCTGGAATAGCTGGGACTACAGGCACATGCCACCATGCCTGGCTAATTTTTTCTTATTTTTAGTAAAGGCAAGGTCTCGCTCTGTTGTCCAGGCTGCTTTCTAGACTTCTGGCCTCAAGCAATCCTCCTGCCTCAACCTTCCAAAGTGTTGGGATTACAGGCATGAGCCACCGTGGCTGGTCTGCTCTAGAATTTAAAAAGACCCAAATAGTCCCATAATCATTAAAAATTGAATTGGCAAATAAAAATGTTCCAAAAAAAATGCTACCCAAACTATTTTAAATGTAAGTTATGTGAACCAGTATGAAAGATAACACCAATCTTATGTCTTAAAGACAAGAGTAAAAGGGGAAATCCTCCCACGCTTATTTTGTTTTATTTTTAGAGACAGAGTCTTGCTCTGTTGCCCAGGTTGGAGTGCAGTGATAATATCATGGTTCATTGCAACCTCAAACTCCTGTGCTTAAGCAATCCTCCCACCTCAGTTTCCTGAGTAGCTGGTACTACAGTTATGTACCACCACGCTCAGCTAATTTTTAATCTTTTTTTTTTTTAGAGGTGGAGGTCCCACTATGTTTCCCAGGCTGGTCTTTCACTACTGAACTCAAGAGATCCTCCTGCCTTGCCTCCTGAAGTGCTGGGATTATAGGCATGAGCCACTGCACCTGGCCTCCTCCCTTACTTATTTTATAAGGCTTGTTTAACCTTAACACCAAAACTATACAGGAATATTAAGAGAAAGAAAAATCATAAGTCAATGTCACCCACAAATATATCCAGTAACATATAAATAATAAAAACATAATCAAGTTGTGTTTATTTCAGAACAATTTAACATTTAAAAAATTCCTTAATGTAATTCATGCTCTTAAGAGATTTAAGAAGAAAAACCATATGACATTACAATAGATAAAGAAATAAAAGGACCTAATGGGCATATTGTGGAAACCTCACAGAAAGTAAAACAAAAGACAGAGATGGAAAATAAGAAAAGGATTGAATAACACAACTATTTTTTTCCTGAGGATAATTTTGAAAAATAAATACTTTCTTATACTTGGGCATAAACAACGTATGCATAGAAATTACAAAACTCTGTAAATCACTTAATCTCAAGCATTTCATGGCCTCCCCTTTCTCTATTGCAGAACTACTTGTTTTACAATTAATAAAAGGTAAAGGGGGGAATTTTCTGTGAATATTTTAGAGTCTTGGTATATAAATTTGTGTCATGTACTAGATACAATATGTCAGTAACAATTTACTTTCCAAACTAATCAGGATATGTTTTATATAGAAGCAGGAGAAATTTGCATTCTGTTTTAAGAACCTTTCAATACTGAGAACTATCGAACTAGAATAACAACAAGAAAGATAGTTGAGTCAGTCTTTTTAATAGTAAGGTAGAATCTTGCTTATTTGAAAGGGGTGGTTTCTTTGTGGCCGGTGGTTAAACTAGAATACCTTTTAAAGTTATCTTCCAGGGTAATTGTATAACATTTACAACCAAGATCTGACTCTTAGGATATAAGTAAATGCCATGATGCCATCTTTAGATGTTAAGTCTAATACTGTGTTATGAATTGGTTCACAGGTCTTGTTAACTGGATTAATTAGCTTTTCTTCAGCAAGCATCATACTTGGATATGTGGTTATAAAATTCAATAAAGCTTCATGGGATTTTCAATCTTGCCTACTCTTTAGCATCATCCTTGGCATTACAGATCCTCTTCGTTCTGTGAATTCACTAAAAACTATTGGTATGTCACATTTATTTCTCTCTCTTATCTTGAAAATATAAGGGTACATTATTTTCTTTTGATTACATTTTTCTTGCATGAATTGTGCACCCAGAAGAATAAGAATCTGTGCTTTTTTTTTCACCTTGAGAGGTAGAGCACTGACTGACTTGAAGGAGACAGCACAAATAAGACAACCACCAAGGAGATGAGATAAATAGCGCCAATTATAATCTCCAAGGAACTTTTTCAGTTTTTTTCAAAGAAAATGTAACCTTCTAGAAGGTGATAAAAATTAGCATTCTTATTCTGTTCCAGTGAATTCTCAGCCACAAGGTAGATATTCTAAGTTGGTGAGTTTGTTTACCAAAAGAAGAAACATTAAAGATCCGTAACGAGACTATTCCAAGGCCTTGCTACCTCTTGTTAGAACTGCCTCCATTTGAAGTAGCTAAGGTTTGGCAGGTGGTGGAGGGGGTTATAGTTTATCTTCAAGAAAAGGGGCAAAGATATAGTCTGGCACTCAAATATATTACTCAATAAAAGCTTATTCCCAAGAGGACTTGGAGTCCTGCACTATTTCCCATATTGTTTGGTAAGGTGGAAGATGATTTCACTCTGAAATATCCCCCTATTGTCAGGTTTTTTTTTTCTTTGTTTCTTCTGTAAACAACAACAACAACAAAAATGGGATACATGCGCAGAATGTGCAGATTTGTTACATAGGTATATGTGTGCCATGGTCGTTTGCTGCACCTATTGACCTGTACTCTAAGCTCGCTCCCCTCACCTCCACCCCGCAACAGGCCCCGGGGTGTGATGTTCCCCTCCCTGTGCCCATATATTCTCATTGTTCAACTCCTGCTTATGAGTGAGAACATGTGGTGTGTGGTTTTCTGTTCCTCTGTAAGTTAGCTGAGGATGATGGCTTCCAGCTTCAGCCATGTCCCTGCAAAGGACATGATCTCATGCCTTTTTACAGCTACATAGTATTCCATGGTGTATATGTACAACATTTTCTTTATCCAGTCTATCATGGATGGGCATTTGGGTTGGTTCCATGTTTTTGCTATTGTAAATAGTGCTGTAATAAACATGCGTGTGTATGTGTCTTTATAGTAGAATGATTTATATTCCTTTGGGTATATACCCAGTAATGGGATTGCTGGGTCAAAAAGTCAGGTTTTATTAACACAGAAGTACCAACATGAATTGCTATATGCTATGGTTTCTGTTTTTTGACTCAGAAATATTTTCCTAACAAATTTTAAAATATCAGTTGTATTTAGTGGAAATATACTACCTTATGATTGGAGTGAGAAACCTCCAACCTTTCCAGCATGTGATATTCTTATTTTCATACTCATAGCTGGGAAAACATAGGGTTTTAGGCACTTTTGGAGGTTCTGTTCTAAATTGTTACAGGGTAGATATGTTTCCCAAAGACTCTGATCCTGTTCTCTTTTTTCTCTTTGCTCCTGTAAGTACAATTTCTTTCTGTCTTTCCTTACCTGTCTTATTCTTTCAACCATTTGTATTCACCTCGTGTTTCATTACCTCATTTTTCTTCCTGCTGTCCTTTCTGCACTCTCCTGACTGTAAATGGTTATAATAAACTATAAATGTTATTTATTGCAGTTTCAACATTCAATTTTTTTTCAAAAAAAGGACTACAGTAGAAAGTCTTCTTTTCTTTTCTTTTTTCTTTCTTTCTTTTTTTTTTTTTTGAGGTGGAGTTTAGCTCTGTACCCCAGGCTGAAGTGCAATGGCACGATCTTGGCTCATGGCAACCTCTGCCACCTGGGTTTAAGTAATTCTCCTGCCTCAGCCTCCTGAGTAGCTGGGATTACAGCCATGTGCCACTACTCCTGGCTAATTTTTGTATTTTTTAGTAGAGATGGGGTTTTGCCATGTTGGCTAGGCTGATCTCGAACTCCTGACCTCAGATGATCCACCCACCTCGTCCTCCCAAAGTGCTGGGATTACAGGCATGAGCCAATGCACCCGGCTGAAAGTCTTCTATTTCTTTAAGACAAAACTAGTGAAGGTATTGGGTTGGCTCTTAATTTATATATTTTTTTAAGTCAGCAACACTCAGGAGGTTAGATGGATTCTGGATCTGGTAGCATTGTCTCCTGATAAGACAAATTTGACTTAATTTTATGGGGAAAGTCACTCTCACTTGTTTTGGGTGTTGGCTGGACTATCATATTGTCTCTTTATGTGAATTAGATAAATGGTTCTTCCTTCAAAACAGTTTTCTTCTATTTAATAGTCATAATACATTAATTTTTTAAAGGAAAAACTATTTTTTGCCAAATTCCTAAAATTATCATAATATACAGAACTACAATTTCTATAATGTTAGTGGTGTTTCTTTTGATGAGGTGCCTGTCTGCACTGTAAACCTATGCAACCTAAATCTAAGGTGGACTGGCCCAGTCAAAAATGTAGTAGACGTTCATATGTAAGTTAAAAGGAAATTGTCTATCCATTACCTGTTTTAAAAGAGTGTAAGGGCTTAACTCATTTTAAAGCAAATCTGGAAGAGGATCTTGTGAAGAAATAAAATACAGAGTGTTAGTATGATCTCAATTGAGTAAAAAGAACCATATGCTTAGAAAAGGACTTCAACTTTAAAATGGTTGTATCTGGGTCATCATAGAATTATAGAAGATTTGTTTTATTCTTTTCTTTTCCAAATTTTACAATGAATCAATATAAATTAGGTCCACATTAAGCCAAAAGAGAAGGTGGAGAGTAATTCTTGTTGTGTCTTACTTTTAAAAATATAAATCAAATCCAAAACTTTATACACCAAGCCTTATACCTTATTTGTTCTGATTAGTTCACCAAATGTGAGAGAAGAATTAAAGGATTTCTTCACCAGATAGATCAAATGTGCTAGTAGTCTCTCAACCTGTTTAACCAGTATATTTATGCCTTCTGTCATAGTCAAAGATAGTAACAAGTAGTAAAATGAGATGATTATGACTGTTAATGACAACAGATTAGACACTGCAGAAGAAAAGATGAGAGAACTTGAAGATGTAGCAATAGAAACTATCTAAAATGAAACACAGAGAGAAAAAGACCAGAAAACATGAAGTGAACATCATTGTGCTATGGACAACTTCAAATGACCTAATGTATGAGTTCCCAAAAGAAAAGAGAAGGAGGAACAAAAAATGTGAAGAAATCCTGGAGAAAAAGCTTCTAAATTTGATAATAATGAAAGCTACAGATTCAACAAGCTCAATAAACTGCAAGCCCAAGAATTATAAAGAAGACTACACAAAAAGCACATAAAAAGCAAATTCCTTAAAACCAATGATAAAGGGAAAATTTTAAAAACAGCCAGAGACAAAAGACACATTGTATTTAGAGGAACAAAAATAATGACAACAGACTTAGAACTCTACACTCGGTGAAAATATCTTTTGAAAGAGAAGGCAAAATGAAGACTTTCTTAAACATATAAAAGCTGAGAGAATTTATCATCAGCAGGCCTGCACTGCAAAATTGTTAAATGTCTTCTAGGCCAAAAGAAAATGATGTTAGATGGAAATTTGGCTGTGGAATTTTATCTACTCAAGTCTCTGGAAATCACACCCAATCTATTTTGGTCTCTATGTCTATCACGGACATTTCATATAAATCAAATCATGAAATATGTGACTTTTGTGTCTGGCTTCTTTCACGTAGTATAATGTTTTCAAGGTTCAGGTTGTAATATGTATCAGTAAGTACTTCATTTCTTTTTGTGGAGGAATAATATTCCATTGTAGGGATATATCACATATATTTATCCATTTATCGGCTGATAGACATTGAGTTGTTTCCACCTTTTGGCTCTTATGAATAATACTATCATGAATATTTATGTACAAATCTTTGTGTGCACATACATTTTCAATTACCTTGGGTATATACCTAGGAGTAGAATTGCTGTGTCCTATTTTGTACTTATTTCTAAAATGAGGTTATTTTGGAATCTGATTCAGGTTTATTCAAACTAAATGTGGTATCTTGAGAAGAATTTGTCTCATTCTGAGACTCAAGTACAGTTGAGACAATGAGCAATACAAGCAGTGCTATCGCCATGTTTCTTTGCCATTGCAAATACAGGAGGCGCAATATAGAAATATAAAAATGGTGATTGTGATTGTCTTGCAGATCTATCCCAGTCATAGTTGCCTTGTTCTTTCTTTTTTTTCTTTTTCTATTCTTTCTCTTCTGTTTCTGCTTCCTGTGCAAGAACATAATTTTCATGTAGCATATTGAGTTATATTTTGTATTTCCTTTTTCAGGCATTTCTAAAATGTACATTGATCTCATTAGAGGAGAATCATTGATCATTTGTAGCATCACATCAGTTTTTCTTGGAAATTTTCGGGGCAATGGAATCCGCTTTTCTATTTTTAGAGGTAGGAGCATTTTTTTTTTGTCTGTATATTTTCTAAAATCATTCTCATTAAAATTAAAATACGTTCAAGATGTTTTAACTTTGCTGCCTTTTCTATACTTTACTTTTGTGCTGATTACAATGATATATGAAGTAACAAGAAAAAATCATAGTTGGCCATCTGCATCCATGGATGCAATCAACTGCAGATAAAAAAAATTCAGAAAAACTCAACAAAAATAATGCAACAATAAAAATGCAGATTAAAATACAATACTGTATAATAACTATTTATATAGAGTATTTACATTGTATTAAGTATTACAAGTAGCCTAGAGATGATTTAAAGTACACAGAAGTATGTGCTGTAGGTTATATGCAAATAATATGCTATTTTATATCCAGGGTTTTGAGAATCTGCAGATCTTGGTATCCAAAGGGGTTCTTGGAACCAATGCCCTATGGATACCCGAAGGAGTACTGCGTGTGTGTTCTTGCACATTAAGGGAGAAAGAACATTCAAAAAGCATTTGTTTTTCTCAATATGCATAAATGCATGTGTGCACACATATAGTGTCACAATAGACACAATATAGTGTCAGCTCGCTCAGATTTACTTCTTTCCTGCATCAATCTGGATCTCAGTGAGTGAGTGCGAAGAATTGGCTTGGTTCTGGATTTGGGTCTGAGAGTGAAAGCAGAACATTCTATGCAGGACTGGAGAATCCAGTCCTGGAAATGACAAGAGCCACATTCCTGCAGCTAAAGCCCACTGGGATATGAAGCTGTTGCCTTGCTAGGTTTCCAGATGTGTTACTAGTAGAAATGAAAAGGGGGAAAAACTCCCAGTATGAAGGGGGAAAATGTGTTTTTCTGATAGACTTTTGTGATAGTCACAAGAGGAGGAAGATACTAAAAGGAGAAATAAATATTAATGAATAAAGAGGGGTGTGCAGTGCTTCTCAGTGAGGGAGCTATCAGGCATTGGGGTGGACAATTTTTGTCATTTAGGACTTCGTAATTTAGGACTACCCTTATAGCTACCCACGAACTGCCACTAGTGCCCCCAGTTATTGTGACTAATGAAAATGTCTCATCTTCATTTTCTAATATCTCCTGGGCTGGGAGTAGGGGTCATAAACTAACTGCAGGTTAGCAGTGACCCTGGGCCTAGTTAGCTTGGTCTTGACTAGTTTATCAAAAAATTTTTAATTTAGATTTTTTTTTTGTTTAGACATTCACTCTAAACCCATTTGTCACAAGTTTTTCACATTTATTCTCCTTGCCTTTCTCCTGAGGACATTTGAATCTTCTAGAGAAGCAAACCTTAAGCTGCAGACTGTAAGGGAAGGTTATTCTGAGAGAGGCTTTTACCAGACTTGCACGAGACATACTCCTATTTGCTGAAAAATAAGGTCCCCGCTCAAAATCTCACACGTAAACCAAAGTGCAAAGACCCAAATGCCATCAATGAAAGAAACGAAAGTTAAAGCTCAAGTTTTCATTTCCTACTTTTTCTTTCTTTTTTTTTTAGATTTACATATAGGCATTGGACTCAGCTTGGACATTTTGGGAAGCATAATATTTGGATACTGGTGTGCAAAAATCATTCGATGTATATTGGCTGATGTTTTTAGCAATATGCTGACTAATATAATTCTCTGCTTTTCAATGGTGTACATGACTTTCTATATTGGTAAGGCAGAAGTAAATACAAAAGTTACTGTCCTTAAAGTAAGCTTTATACATGTTTATTTTTTCCTGATCTTGAATCCAGTTGCTTCTCCTCCTTTCTGTGGTCCCACTGTGTGTCTTCTCATATTATCTAACTCACCTCTAGCTCTTTCCTGGTCTTTCTTAATATCCTTTTTATTTCAACTCCGTGTCCAATTTCCTTGCACTATTCTCTGTGATTACTCTCTTATTCTTTTTGAACTCTTCCTTTGAATTTGTATATAGTCACTGGTATTCCCCAGGCAGAGGAATCAACACTGAGCTCATTTCTGCTATAATCCTGAGAACAAATCATCTGCAAACTGAGAAGGCTGGAAGAGATGCTCCTGAGGCTTTTCTAGATCAACAGCCTTTAATTCAATGGATGCCAAATTGAGGAGACTATAGAAATGGCAGCCCTTACTTAGGCTAGGAGTTGGGAAAGGAGAGGTATATTTATTGTTGAAAGAGAAGCAGGAGAGTGAAATAATCACAGGAGTAAGAGTGCCCAGCACTGGCTGACCTTCAGCTAGTTTAGTCCAATGAAATGGAGATTTAAGTGTTTACTGGCCTGACTGAGGTGCCCGGTCCCTAAGAGACATAACTGTGGTCAAACTGTCAAATTCCACTTTTGCTGTCATCTCACACAGGGAAGCAACTTCAGTTCTTGAAAGACCTCAGGTATCAAGAGGTTAATTACTTCTCTTTCACCTCCAGTTACCTAAAAGTGCTGCTGCTTCTACAGATTAATTGCCACCTGAGGGTTACTCACTCCCCTGAATCAGAAAAATTATAGAAAGCATTCGCTGAAGGCTCATTTCCTTCAAATTTCTTCATTTTCCCCCTCTCCTGTGCTGTTTTTTATAGATGCCTTAAATGTTTGAAGAAAAAAATTTAATTTAGTCTATCTTTCTACTAGACTGTGAGTTCCTTGAAGTAGAGGCTCTTAGTCATCTTTTTATTTATTCTCTTTTCTATGTTTGGAGCTTACCATATGCCTGATAGTAATTCAACACATGTTGGTTGAATAAACTGCTACTAGTCCTAGAAGAGCTTTGGAGTTAGGCAGACTTGAGTTCAAATCTCAACTCTGCAATTTATTAGCTTGGTGACCCTGGAAAATTACTTAACCTCTCTACGGTTCACTTTCCTTAGCTTTAAAAGTGGTATGATAGGCTGGGTGCAGTGGCTCACACCTGTAATCCCAGCACTTTTGGAGGCTGAGGCAGGTGGATCACTTGAGGCCAGGAGTTTGAGACTAGCCTGGCCAATATAGTGAAACCCTGTCTCCACTAAAAGTACAAACAATTAGCCAGGTGTGGTGGCACATGCCTGTAATTCCAGCCACTGGGGAGGCTAAGGCACAAGAAACCCTTGTGCCTGGGAGGCAGAGGTTGCAGTGAGCCAAGATCATGCCATTGGACTTCAGCCTGGGCAACAGAGTGAGACTCTGTCTCAAAAAAAAAAAAAAAAAAAAAAAGTGTTATATTGCCTAATGTATTAAGGGTATTGCAGGCATTAACAAGATAATCTGTCATATGACTCCTGCTGGTGTGCTGATAGCTCTTGCTGGCTTGCCAGAGCTGATTATGCTCTTCTCTTTCAAACTCTGTTCAAGTGACATTATGTTGAGAGCTCGAAATTGGCCACAGTGAAAGTCTTTACACCATAGAAATTGGAAGACAGTGCTTCACTGCAACTCAGAGTTCCCTCTACTGCCCTAACCTTGAACTGGGCTTTAAAAAGTTTTTTCCCCTTACTGCCTGTATGATTGCAGAAAAGAGCTGACTTTAAACATTTACCAGCACATCACTGGGTTCAAGGCAGGGCAGTCAATAAATATGAGTTCCTATTCCCTTTTCCTTCTAAAAAATGGAGGTGCTTCCAGTCAATGTGTGGCATCATCCTAACCAGATGTATATGAATTGAGGGCACGCAGGTAGAATGGGGTTCCCTAGAGTCTTTTAGCTTTATTGCCACATTAGAAGACTCCCATTTCTGACATACAACTTTTCAAGTTGGAATAGGGTTGTTTGGTTAAGCAGTATGAATTCCTTATGCTCATTCAGCTATCCAGCCAAAAAGCTGATCAATTCAGCTCAACCCCAATTCAATTCAAATCAAATGTTTACCAAAAATATTTTTAAGCATTATGAAGTTTGATTATTTTGTGCTAACTAAATGGCATAATAAGACTTTGAAGCTGATTTATATGAAGGTGTATAAGTCACATAGCTGTGGAGTAAAAGATCCTTAAACAATTGAGACACTTGTGATTTAGATTTTAGGAGATGGAGATCATGGAGAACTGAGCCAGGACCTTGGTTCTAGTTTAAGCTCTACCCTCAGTTCCTTCACCTATAAAATGGGGAGACTGAGTTAGGCAGTGATGGGGTGGTAAATTGGCTCTCTGGGAAGAGAAAAAGCCCCGATTTGTAGTGCTTGTCAATTTTCATGGGATAAATACATTTACCGTGGCTGATTTCAAGGATGGCTTTGGTTAGCAACCTGCTCACAAAGTTACTAAAAAATTAACAATTAACTTTCCTGAGCAGGTACCAGGTCTCTAAGAATCAGCCTTAAAGAGAATGATGATTTTCTCTAGAAATTATGCCTTTGAGATTATAGCGGTCACCAGCAGAGAGGAAGTATCTGTCTTTTGGTTGCATTTGATCAGGTAAGACTTACTGCAGAGTGTAGATGAACAATAGAAGGTAGGAATTTAGCTTTAACCATTCAGGCTTAAATACATCCCAGAGTCAGCACTGTGTATGCTATATATACTGATTTCAGCCAATAATTCTTTGTAGCTTCAAGGCAGCGCTGTACCACTGCTCAGAATGAAAGCTTGCTAGGTAGCCTCCTGTTTTAGGTTGAATTGGTCCCCCCAAAAGACGCTGAAGTCCTACATTCCAATACCTGTAAAGGTGACTTTATTTGGAAATAAGACCTTTGTAGATGACCAAGTTAAGATGCAGTCATTAGGGTGGGTCCTAATCCAGTATGACTGTATCCTTATAAAAAGGGGAGATTTGAACACAGCGACAGACACACAAAGAGGGAAGATTATGTGAAGACACAGAGAGAATACCAGCTATAAGCCAAGGAATGCCTGAAACCACCAGAAGCTAGGAGAGAGGCCTGGGGCAGAATCTCCATCACAGCCCTCAGAGGAACCAACCCTGCTGGTCTTGGACTTTTAGCTCCGGAACTGTGAGACAATACATTTCTGTGGCTGAAGCCCCCTAGTTTGTGCTATGCAATTATGGAGGTCCCAGGAAACCAATACACCTCCCTCCTCTATTACACTTTCCTCTGCTTCAGGAATTAAAAAACAACCTCAGGCAGTCCTTTACTCATACTTAGTTAAGTTCCTGAAAGCAAAGTCAGAAAAAGGCAGTGTTACAAGGAGATGTTCCATAGCCAGAAAGCTGAAATGTAGATAAAATTCTCACTTATACATTCTCTAATGTTACATTTCTTTCACGTTGTTTAATTTTGTTCTTTTCCCTGACTAATGAACATACCATCAACTGGCTTAAGTCCAGAGAGCATCTGATTGAGGTTGGAGAGTCACCTCTTTGAGTGTTGATGTATCATTCATGAAAGAACACGGGTTCTATAAAAGTGTAGGCTAGAGGCATTCCACAAGGGATTCCTCCATCCTAGCAAGGAGGAATGTTTTATCAAGTGACAGTGTTTAGAATTTGGGGGGGAATGGAGATAATAAAAAGTAGAAGGAGTTTTTGTCATCTTTATAATTGTTTTAAAAGTCTACAAACAATGCATCCCCTTGTTGCCTGTAACTGGGGCTTATTACTTCCACTGTCCCTTCTTTATAAAATACTAATTACAGAGAACTGGAAATTGAAAGATAGTTTCCCAGTCATCACAGTTTGCGGCACTCCTGGTTTTATTGTCATTGGTTATTTAAAGTAAATTCAGTTAAATAAGTAGATAAAAAGAAGTCTAAAGTGAACTTAAGTGATTAGATAAACCAAAAGAATAGTAAACTCCTCTTTAAATTAATAAACAATATTAATTTACTAAGCAATAAAGTAGATAAAAACAATTAACAGCATGATAGTATTATCACTTATTCATTGCTTTAAAAGTGTGGCAAGCATTTTCATGTTTTCTAATTTAATTTTCACAACTGTATGAGTCTCACAACTATTTTACACCTATTTTATAGTTACAGGGCCACTAATGGAGGAAGTTGAGGTCACGTTCCAAAAGCAACCAGCTCTGTTTTGCCCCAAAGCTCTTCCAGTCCTATCTTTCATGTTCTTTGTCTTCCTTTCTGTCTGATGGTTTTAGTGTTCTATTTGAAGACTCTGCAGCCTAAGACTGCAGAGTATTTATGGTATTCAAATATCCTTCAGGTTGGGTTTCCTGCCTCAGACTATTAATACATTTACACATTTGTTTAGAGCCCAACAAATTACAAGTTTAATTAGGGAGGTCTATATCTGCAAAAGAAAAGCAGGTGTAAGGAACTGGAGTCATCAGAAGTACTGAGCTTGGCTCACAACTCCCAGCACATGTAGTGCAGTATTTCTGAGCTGCTTAGAGGACACCCTGAGGGCTGTTGAACTTACTTTTCCATTAGCCCTATCCTCAGTGATGGTCTCCAGCAGGACTTGGCAAACGGACTCTTGGCCCAAATCTGCGTGTTAGCTAAAAATGGTTTTTACATTTTAAAATGGCACAAAAGAATATTGTGTGGCATATGCAAATTACGTGAAATTCAGACTTCAGTGTCTATAAACCAAATTTCACTGGACACATTCGTTTACATATTATCTATGGCTGCTTTTGTACTACAACAACTGAGTTGAGCGATTGTAACAGAGGCTGTATGCATCACAAACACTAAATATTTACTATCTGACCCTTTATAGAAAAAGTTTGCCAGTCCTGGGTTTACTGGATTAGGTCAATCCCTTGAAGCAACTTTCTAAGAACTACTACTTCTCTTAAGATTCCCACCAATTCTTTATTCAAGATAAAGTATCTCAGTGTACAGATATGAATACAATACATTTGATTCATTTGTTTCTTTTTCTCCCCAGTGGAACTTTTAGGAATGTCAGGCACTCTTGCCTTAGTCGCTGTAGGACTGAATTTAGATTCTTTAACCTTTAAACCGAAGATAGAATTTGTAATTACTAAGTAAGTTTCCTATCGTGCCCTTTAATGGATCTCTTAGCAGTTTAGTGCATAAGGGGTCTTGCCTTCATGGACACTAGTAAAACTCTTTTTCCATAACCCTTTTTTATCTTGAAAATTTTATTTTTGTTATCAGTTATATTTGAAAATAATTTAAGGTGCCAACAATTATCAGCATTAACTGATACTCCTGTTATGAATAAAGTGTCAGTGGCTCAGAAACCATGGTGTTTTTGTTGCATGTAACCTGATAAAAATTTACTTTGAACCATGGAGATTTAAAAAGATACATTTTTCCTTTGTTTCCTTCATAATATGCCTAAATAACAGTATATTAATGTGGGAAAAGCTGGAAAAGAAGAGTAGCAGAAAAATGTAACATCAACAAAACTCTTACCTACCCTTTACTCCGGGTAATAAATGCCATATGGACATCTCTGGATAGAGGGAAAATCATTTGCCTGTCTGTGCAGAGAAATGTCAGCCTTTCCCTGAAAGACTATGATAAATTAGAGAATTGGTTCAGAATTATTGAATACCAAATCATTGTCTAATATACAAATTCCCACATCAGATGAAAACAAATGTCGAACTGAGAAAAATAAGCCATAATCCTGAGTTTTCCCATGAAAATTTATTTATTTAATGTAAGGACTATGCATTACTGTGAAATTATGTCCATCCTACTTTTTTGTTGTTTATGACGTCCTTTCTTTTATGACATTCCAATGATAGAAGATGGTATTTTCTTTTCTACTTGGCAAAATGAAAAAACATGGGCGGCCGGGCACGGTGGCTCACGCCTGTAATCCCAGCACTTTGAGAGGCCAAGGTGCGCGGATCACGAGGTCAGGAGATACAGACCATCCTGGCTAACACGGTGAAACCCCGTCTCTACTAAAAATACAGAAAAAATTAGCCAGGCGTAGTGGCAGGTGCCTGTAGTCCCAGCTACTTAGGAGGCTGAGGTGGGAGAACGGCAGGAATCCAGAGGCGGAGCTTGCAGTGAGCCAAGTTTGCGCCACTGCACTCCAGCCTGGGCGACAGAGCGAGACTCCGTCTCAGAAAACAAAAACAAAAACAAACAAACAAAAAACGTGGGCACCTAAAACTATTCCAGTTTTGTGTGTATGTGAATGAAACATTACAGTGTTTTTAAATCTAGAAGCTTGGGAATAACCAGTTCATAGAACATCTACTTGGTGTAATGCTCAATTTAGACAGTTTCCCGAGCTCAGTGGTGCTGTCTGTTGACATCATTATAAATTACTTTTTATTCACTCAATTGTTTATTTTTTCACCCATTCCACCAATCCTTTCTTAATGTCTACTGTGGTCTGGATATTGCATCTTAGGTGTGGGGCTACAAAAATAAGTCCCTTCTCAGAGGTGCTCATTGTTAAGTGGCAGACATGTTTATATAAGAAAGTAACAATATGTGTGAATAATTACGTATTTATTCAAGTTCTACTGTATACATAATGCATTTTTTAGGTCCTGTGGAGAGATTTGAAAAAAAAATTTTTGAGACAGGATCTTGGTTTGCCTCCCAGGCTGAGGGCAAATGGCGCTATCAAAGCTTACTACGGCCTCCACCTCCAGGGCTCAAGCAATCCTCCCACCTCAGCCTCTCAAGTAGCTGGGACTACAGGCATGCACCAGGATACCCGGCTAATTTTTTGTATTTTTTGTAGAGGTGGGGTTTCACCATGTTTCCCAGGCTGGTCTCGAACTCCTGGGCTCAAGCAATCTGTCCTCCTCAGCCTCCCAAAGTGTTGGGATTACATGCATGAGCCACTGTACTCACATGACTTTTTTTTTTTTTGAGATGGAGTCTCGCTCTGTTGCCCAGGCTGGAGTACAGTGGCCGGATCTCAGCTCACTGCAAGCTCCGCCTCCTGGGTTTACACCATTCTCCTGCCTCAGCCTCCCGAGTAGCTGGGACTACAGGCACCCGCCACCACACCCGGCTAATTTTTTGTATTTTTTAGTAGAGACGGGGTTTCACCGTGTTAGCCAGGATGGTCTGAATCTCCTGACCTCGTGATCCACCCGTCTTGGCCTCCCAAAGTGCTGGGATTACAGGCTTGAGTGACATTTTTTTTAAAGTATTTAACTCAGGCCAGGTGTAGTGGCTCCCGCCTGTAATCCCAGCACTTTGGGAGGCTGAGGTGGGCAGATCACGAGGTCAGGAGATCAAGATCATCCTGGCTAACACAGTGAAACTCCATCTCTACTAAAAATACAAAAGATTAGCTGGGTGTGGTGGCGGGTGCCTGTAGTCCCAGCTACTAGGGAGTCTGAGGCAGGAGAATGGCGTGAACCCGGGAGGTGGAGCTTGCAGTGAGCCGAGATGGCGCCACTGCACTCCAGCCTGGGTGACAGAGCAAGACTCCATCTCAAAAAAAAAAAAAAAAAAGAAAGTTTTTAACTCCGTCAGTCAGTTATTCCATGACTTCCGAATTTTTTGAAAACTATGCACTGGGGTTTGAGGTCCCCCCACTCAAACTCTTCCCTGTAGGGGTTCAGAATCAATTGAATTAAGAGATAGAAATCACTTGGAGAATGAAACTATTTCCTTGATTGGGGTACTGCTGTGTGTATCAAAGAACATGGTTTATATCTGCAGCTAAAATGAGGCTTCCTTATGCTTCTTTCCAAGCATAAATTTTGCGATCCAACTATAAGGAGACTGGTTTGTGGGGCAGATACACTTACCCAGTCAGCTGAAAGGGAAAGTCTCAAGAGAGAGAAACTAGAGGAGGCAGGCCTTGAGATCTGCTTGTGGAAGTCATACTTGGCTCTGACCCAGGCATGCTACCACATGGAACCATATAGAACAGAACATATATTCTACTGAGGCCTCAGCCCCCTGCCCTAACCCGTGTGCTTTGGTCTACTTAGTAAGAATCTCTGGGGATGGTTCTGTCAAATTTTAGAATTCAATCTGGGTGATTGTAATGCTTTCTTCTGCTTAAAAACTATGTTAGTACAGACAGCACCGTAGGAATTCAAAGCAGGACTACTTCCACCTAGGGTGCTTAAGATGCTTTCATGGACAGCATGAGATTAGTTAGCCTTACAAGACTTTTAGGAATGCAGTAGACAGGAAAGCAGACAGGGGAGACTTTCAAAGTAAATAGAAGAGTACGTGTGGGTCACAGAGGGAGAGGTTGTGCAGAGAGCATTGAGATGATCCTGTTAGCTATTGCAAAGTTAAAGTTACTGAGGTACCTCCTAGTGGCAACTACAACTCTGGGTTTAGCAGTAGCAGGCCCAACAGTTGACATGCTCCCACTGAATCCCAGAGAAACTGATAAATCATCACCTTGGGGGGAGGTTCTCATTGTTTTGCCTTGCTCTTATTATTCTACTGTGAGAAGCAGCCCATGGGTATTGGTGTGATGAAGGTAATGAAAAATATGGAACTGGGTGTGTTTAGATCCAACAAAATTCTTTTAAGTGTTGACTATAACAGAGATGAAGGCAAGGGCCTCTGCTAAGACATCATGGAAGATATAAGATACATGCTTTTATGTGAAAAGGAAATATATTTTTAAGATGATTGCTTAAAATGTCATTTCTATTTCATTCATCCTAGGTTCTTAAGAATTTTTTCATGTGTATATGAACATTTAATATACACTTTCTTTGGCATTGTGATTGGATGTGGAGAACTCGACCATTATGAATTTTACACTATAACTTTCATAGTCATTTTATTTACAACTGTGAATTTGGTAAGGTAAGAATAATATTTTAAAGTTTGTTTACTGACTTAGATTCTCAAGGCCAGAATTAGAATTAGGAAGCAGTGACGTACAGCAAAAAGGACTCTGGACATGGAGCCAGGAAACCTGCATTGTTGTCAAGGCCTTGACAATAGCTTGCTGTGCAATTTGGGGTGTTTATTTTTCAAGATTTTATCCATAAAATGAGAGGGATCGGCATCACCCATAAGCTAGATAGAAATGCAAATTCATGGGCCCATCTCAACCTATTGAATTGAATCTCTAAATATGAGATCCAGGAAACAGTTTCAACACGCTCTTCAGGTGGTTTGTATGCATGTTAACGCTGAGCATCACTGGACCAGATTAATCGCTCTTAACATTTTTGTGGAATTTCATCATAATTTATTATCATCAATAGCTATGAGCACTATCATGCTATATACCAATAGCTATGATAATGTACTTACCATGTACCGTATGCTATTAATATGAATATAACCTTGTGATGTATGTGCTATTGCATCACCTCACAGATGAAGCACAGAGAATGTAAAAACCTGCCTAGAGTCACTCAACTCATAAGAGCAAAGTTGGGATTTAAACATGACTCCATGAGCATCCTTATTCAAGAATGCCATTGCCCACTGATGGTAGTTATGTCTTCCATAAGAACTTATGACACTGTTTCCAAAAACACTGTCATTTTCACTCAGGATGGTGGCCAAGGTAGCTTGTCTTATAGTATGTTCCCATGGAAACTTGAGTCTGCTGACTCAAGGCACTGCATGCAACTCAAATTGTCACTCTCACACAGTAGGCTATGTATATAGCCCTGAGTCCCACCCCTATCCCCCACCGCATCAGAGTGGGGCCTAAATTGGTGCCTGCCTGCTGTGCCCATGCAGCTGTGAAATCAGTAGCCATCTTATCATCTTTTCTCTGGCTCTCTGTCTGGACTCTTAAAAAATAGGTTTTAAGTTAGTCATTGCTCCCTAGTATAATTTAGGTGTTTATGTTTATTTCTGTGTCCAAATTCCATCTCCCACACTCGTTAGCTTTGTGACATTGTATGTGACTTTGGGTCATTACTTAATCTAAGTTTCAATTACTTATCTGTAGAATGGGCATAATAATAGATCATCTCAGAGGGCTGCTGTGAGGATTTAATGAGGTAATGCAAGTACGAGAATTTAGCACCATGCCTGGCACCTAGTAAATGCTCAGTGAAGTGAGTTTTTGCCATGATTGTGGCTATTCTTATTTTTTCAGGATAAGAGACAACTTTTGAAGCTTCAGAATAATGAAAGGATTCCCCAAAGAAATTATCAGTAGGTTTTAAAAGAAAACATTATTAGTAAAATTAAAACATGAAAACAAACCACCACTGCATTTGTTAATTCTTTCAGCAGATATTTATCCAGCCCCTGCTAAATGTCAGGCATTGTTCCAGGCACTTAGGACACCTCAATGGATGAAATAGTCCGAAAACATGAAAATTTCTGCCATCATGGAGTTTACAATGTAACTGAGGTTTTCAGAAAAAAACCCAAAATCATGTTAAATAATGAATATAATATATTAGAAAATAATGAAGACTATGAAAATAAATAAAGCATGGTGAGGAAGTTGGTTGTGCTAGCACTAGATGGCAAGCTGCAATCCAAACCCGGTGGGCAGGGTGGGCCTCAATGAGAAAGTGACGTTTGAGTAAAGATATGAAAGAGGTGAGGGAGCCAGGCAGATGCAGGAGGAAGGACTCATAATTGTATATGCCCTAAGGGAGGGGCCAGCCTGGTATGTGCAATAAACAGCAGGGAGGCCTTGGTCACTGAAACAGAGAGGGGAGAGCAGGAGATGAAGATAGAGAGGTAAGTATGAAAAAAAAGTAAGAGAAAGAACCCGTATATGAAAGAACCCATATATGCCTTTGTGAGTTAAGAAAACACCTGGGAGGATGTACATCAGGCCCTTAAGAGTGGTTACTTTCATTTGGGGAATGGGATTTGTGAAGGGGAACAAAGTCAGGGCATTTTAGCTTTTAAATGTTTACTGAGGATGGAGCAAGATGGCAGAATAGAAGGCTCCACTGATCATCCCTCTCACCCCCCCTCAGGAACACCACATTTTAACAACTATCCGCACACAAAAAAGCACCTTCATAAGAACCAAAAATCAAGTGAGCGATCCCAGTACCTACTTTAAAATTCATATTGCAGAAAGAGGCACTAAAGAGGTAGGAAAAACAGTCATGGATTGCTGACACCACCCCTCCCCTGTCCTCCCCCGACAAAGCAGCTGTGTGGTGCAGAGAGAGAATCTGTGCACTTGGAGAAGGGAGACCACAGCAACTGGGGGAGTTTGCATTGAACTTAGTGCTGCCCTGTAACAGTGGAAAGCAAAACTGTACTGAACTCAGCCAGCACCTGCCCACAGAGGGAATATTTAGACCAGTCCTAGCCGGAGGGCAAGTGCCCGTTCCAGTGGCAGGAACTTGAGTTTCTCGGCAAGCTTGCCACTGTGGGCTAAAGTGCTCTGGGATACTAAGTGAACTTGGAAGGCAGTCTAGGATACAAGGACTGCAATTCTTAGGCAAGTCTTGATACTGTTCTGGCTCAGAGTCAGTGGACCGGGGCAGTGCGTGACCTAGTGAGGCAGCAGACAGGGTGGCTGGGGGAATATTTGTGCCACCCATCCCACAACCTCAGGCAGCGCAGCTCAGAACAATGAAAGTGACTCCTTCCTTCTGCTTGAGGAGAGGAGAGCGAAGAGTAAAGAGAACTTCGTCCTGCATCTTGGATACCAGCTCAACCACAGCAGAATAGGGCACTGGGCAGAGTTGTGAGGCCCCCAGTTGAGGCTCTAGTTCCCGGACAACATTTCTAGACACACTCTGGGTCAGAAGAGAAACTGCTATCTTGAAGGGAAAGACCCAGACCTGGCAGGATTCATCACCTGCTGACTAAAGAGCCCTCGGGCCTTGAGTAAATACAGCAATACACAGGTAGTATGCTGTGGGCCTTGGGTGAGACTCAGATGTGCTGGCTTCAGGTACCAGCTTGGCCACAGTGGGGCAGAGCACCAAGTAGGCTTTTGGGGTCCCCAAGACCAGGTTTAGGCTCTTGGACAGCATTCTTGAACTCGTCCTGAGCGAGAGGGGAGACCTCTGCTCTGAAGGGTGAGTCTCAGGCCTGACAGCATTCATTACAAGTTGGCTGAAGAGCCCTTGGGCCTTAAGTGAACATGGGTGGTGGTGTGGCAGAAATCCCAGGGGACTGGTGGTAGTGGTGGCCATGGGGAAAGGCTTTCCTGCCTGTGGAAAAAGGAGGAAAAGCGGGAAGAACTTTGTCTTGTGGTTTGAATACCAGCTTAATCACAATAGAATAGAACACCAGGCAGATTTCTAAGGCTTTTCGCACTATTTTTTATTTTTTATTTCTTTTTGAGACAGGGTCTTGCCATGTTGCCCAGGCTGGTCTGGAACTCCTGGGCTCAAGCAGTTCTCCTGAATTGCTTGAGAAGAAAGAATTAGTCAGCTTGAAGACAGACTATTTGAGAATACACAGTCAGAGGACACAAAAGAAAAAAGAATAAAACAGAATGAAGCACACCTACTAGATCTAAGAAATAACCTCAAAAGGGCAAATCTAAGTGTTATTGGCCTTAAAGAGGAGGTAGAGAAGGAGATAGGGGTAGACAGTTTATTCAAAATGGTAATATCAGAGAACCTCCCAAACCAAGAGAAAGATATCAATATTCAAGTACAAGAAGGTTGTATGCCAAGCAGTTTTAACCCAAAGAATGCTACCTCAAGGCATTATAATAATCAAACTCCCAAAGATCATGGATAAAGAAAGGACCCTAAAAGCAGAAAAGAAACAACTTACAATGAAGCACCAATCAAGCAGAAATTCTAGAGTAAAAAATGCAAGTTACATACAGAGGAATGCATTAGTCTCTCTTAACAGCAGAATTGATCAAGCAGAAGAAAGAATTAGTGAGCCTGAAGAAGACAGGCTATTTGAAAATATGCAGTCAGAGGAGATAAAAGGCAAAAGTCAGGCAGCAGACTTTTCGGTGGAAACCTTACAGACCAGGAGAGAGTGGCATGACATATTTAAAGTGCTGAAGGAAAATAACTTTTACCCAAGAATAGTGTATCTGCGAAAATATCCTTCAAACGTGAAGGAGAAATGAAGACTTTCCCAGACAAACAAAAGCTGAGGGATTTCATCAACATCAGACCTGTCTTAGAAGAAATGCTAAAGGGAGTTTTTCAATCTGAAAGAAAAGGATGTTAATGAGCAATAAGAAATCATCAGAAGATATAAAACTCACTGGTAATAGTAGGTACACAGAAAAGCATGGAATACTATGACACTATAATTGTGGTGGGTAAACTACTCATATTTTGAATAGAAAGACTAAAAGATGAACTTATCAAACATAGTAATTTCAACAAATTTTCAGGACATAGACTTACTGGTAATAGTGGGTACATGGAAAATCACAGGCTATTATAACACTGTCTGGCAATTCCTCAAAGAACTAAAAGAGGAACCGCCATTTGGCCCAGCAATCTCACTACTGGGTGTATACCCAGAGGAATATAAATCATTTTACTATAAAGACACATGAATGTGAATGTTCACTGCAGCATTATTCACAATAGCAAAAGCATAGAATTAACCTAAATGCCCATCAATGCCAGACTGGATAAAGAAAATGTAATACATATACACCATGGAATACTATGCAGCCATAAAAAAGACTGAGCTCATGTCTTTTGTGGAACATGGACAGAGTTGGAGGCTATTATCCTTAGCAAACTAACACAGGAACAGAAAACCAAACACTACATATTATCACTTACAAGTGGAGGCTAAATGATAAGAACTTATGAACACAAAGAAGGAAACAACAGACACTGAGATCTACTTGAGGTGGGAGGATGAAAGGAGAGGAGCAGAAAAAATAACTATTAGGTACTGGGCTTAATACCTTCATGATGAAATAACAGGTACAACAAACCCCTGTGACACGTGTTTACCTATGTAACAAACCTTCACATGTACTCCCAAACCTAAAATAAAAGATTAAAAAAACCCTGTAATTGTGGTGTGTAAACTCCTAAGTAGAAATGCAAAATGACAAACTACATTTGTCGTAGTTGTTGCAATTACTACAACTTTTCAAGACATAGTACATACAATAAGACATAAAGAAACAACAAAAAGTTAAATAGCGGGGGGGTAAAGTCAAAGTATCATTTTTGTCAGTTTTCTTTTTGCTTATTTCTTCGTTTATGCAATTAGTGTTAAGTGTCATCAATTTTAAATGATGGGTTATAAGATAGTATTTACCAGCCTCGTGGTAACCTTAAATTTAAAAATACAACAAATACACAAAAAATTAAATGCCATAAATTAATCATACTGCCAGTGAAAATTACCTTCATTGAAAGGGCTGGAAGGAACGAAAGAAGAAAGAGAAGACCACAAAACAACCAGAAAGCAAATAACAAAATAGTAGCAGTAAGTCCTTATCAATAATAATATTGAATGTAAATGGACTAAACTCTCCAATCAAAAGACAGAGTGGCTGAATTAATAATAAGAAAACAAGACCCAATGATCTGTTGTCTCCAAGAAAAACACTTCACCTATAAAGATACACAAAGACTGACAATAAAGGGATGGAAAAGGACATTCCATGCCAGTGGAAACCAAAAAAGAGCAAGAGTAGCTGTACTTACATCAGACAAAATACATTTCAAGACAAAAACTGTAAGAAGAGACAAAGAAGGTCATTATATAATGATAAAGGAATCAATTCAGCAAGATGGTATGACAGTTTTAAATATATATGCACCCAACACTGGAGCACCCAGATAAATATTAGCGCCAAAGAGAGAGAAACTTCAATGCAATAATAACTGAGACTTCAACACCCCACTTTCAGCATTGGACAGATCTTCCAGACAAAAATATTAACAAAGAAACATTGGACTTAATTTGCACCATGGAACAAATACACCTAACAGATACTTACAGAACATTTTGTCCAAGAGCTGCAGAATACACATTTTTCTACTCAGCACATGGATCATTCTGAAGGATAGACCATATATTAGGTCATGAAACAAGTCTTAAAATGTTAAAAAAAAAAAAAAAACTGAAATAATACCAAATAAAAACCATATATGAGAGACCCACCCACAGCTAGTACCATACTGAATGCAGGAAAACTGAAAGCCTTCCTCTAAGATCCAGAGCATGACAAGGATGCCCACTTTCTTTACTGTTATTCGATATACTGTTGGAAGTCCTAGCTAGAGCAATCAGACAAGAGAAAGAAATATGGGGCGCCCAAATTGGAAAGGAAGAAATCAAATTATCCTTGTTTGCATGTGATATAATCTTATATTTGGAAAAACCTAAAGGCCAAAAAATTAAAACTGATAAACAAATTATCAGTTTATCATTAGAACTGATAAACAAATTCAGTAAAGTTGCAGGATATAAAATCAGCATACAAAAATCAGTAGCATTTCTATATGCCAACAGTGAACACTCTGAAAAGAAATTAAAAAGTAATCCCATTTATAATAGCCGCAAATAAAATCAAATACCTAAGAATTAACTTAGCCAAAGAAGTGAAAGATCTCTACAATGAGAATTATAAAATGCTGATGCATAAAATTGGAGAGGATACACAGAAATGGAAAGACATTCCATGTTCATGAGTTGGAAGGATCAATATTGTTAAAATGTCCATACTATCTAAAATGATCTACAGATTCAATGCAACCTCTGTTAAAATACCAATGCCATTCTTCACAGAAATAGGAAAAATAATTCTAAAATTTATGTGACAACACAAAAGACCCAGAATAACCAAAGATATCCTGAACAAAATAAATAAATACATACATACATAAATAAATAAAACTGGAGGAATCACATTACTTCAAATTATACTACAGAGCTAAAGTAATGAAAGCGGCATTGGAATGGCATAAAAACAGACAGACTAATGGAACAGAAAAGATAACCCAGAAATAAATCCATATGTCTACAGTGAACTCTTTTTTGACAAAGGTGACAAGAATGTATATTGGAGAAAGAACAGTCTCTTCAATAAATGGTGCTGGGAAAACTGGATATCCATACGCAAGGGAATGAAACTAGGCCCCTAACTCTCATCATAGGCACAAATCAAATTAAAATGGATTAAATAGGTAAATCTAAGACTATAACCTATGAAACTACTGCAAGAAAACATTATTTTTCAAGACTTGAGTGTCATGTGCAAAATTTAAATAGTAGATTTGGTTAGTCCGAGAAAATTGGAAGGACTTAACAATAAATTGCGTTGTTTTTTCTTTCCTGAAAATTTTTATATTGAATTTACTATTTAGTACATGCTTTCAACTATGAATAACATTAATAAACAAGATGTGATTTATTTTTAATGTTTCCCTCTCCACAGGTTGCTTACTATTTTGTTAGTGAGCCCTATTTTGATGCATTCAAGTTATGAATATAATTGGCGATGGGGAGTTATAATCACGTGGTCTGGAATTAAAGGAGTTTTTAATTTACTCTTGGCTCCTGATATTTATAATCTTGCTGAACAGAAAGTGGAAGTACCACAAATGGTAGGAAAGATCATATCTCATGATTATTCGTATTTGTCATTTTTACTTATCTTGCCCACTTGTCAGAGAACCCAGTAATAAAGTTCACCAGCTTTGAATTAGATTTTTAAAATGCATTCTTTTAAGTAGAAAGGAACAGATTAGAACGTTATTTATGTTGAGAATGTGAAAGGGACCAAGTCATGGAGTAGTTATGGATGTGGTATTAGATACACTGGGGCTTTGATCTGGACTCCACCATTCGCAGGCTGGGTGATCTTGAGGAAGTTCCCCAGCCTTGCTGAGCTTCAACTTTTAGTTGAGAATTGAGATCATGCTCAATAAAATACCAGACACTTAATAAATGCTCAATAAATGTTATTGAATACACAAATGCTATTTTCTTTTCTTTTCTTTTTTTTTGAGACAAGATCTTGCTCTGTCACCCAGGCTGGAGTGCAATGGTACGATCTTGGCTCACTTCAACCTCCGCCTCTCAGGTTTAAGCAATTCTCACGTTTCAGCCTCCCAAGTAGCTGGGATTACAGGTGTGCACAACCACATCTGGATTATTATTATTGGTATTTTTAGTAGAGACAGGGTTTTGCCATATTGACCAGGCCGGTCTCAAACTCCTGGCCTCAGGTGATCCACCCATCTCGGCCTCCACTCAAAGTGCTGGGATTACAGACGTGAGCCACCAGGCCTGAGTACAAATACTATTTTTCAATAGCTGCCAGAAAGCATGAAAAAATAATACTCTTGTCAAGAGCATTTTAATCCTTATAGTTCTTAGAACAAAAACTGAAATGCTAGGTAAGTATACCAAGGTAAGAAATATTTTATACATTTTTAAATTAAGGGTCTAGTTAGATTTATGTCTTTAGGGCTAATTTTTAAAAAGTTTATTTCTCGAAAAATTCTGGGCAAAGACTCCATTATCTGTAGCACAAAACAAAACTTGATTTCCTTTCCACTCTTTCTCAAAGCCTTTCCCCATGGGTTAGCTGGTGGATTTCTGGGGAGTCTGGTGGTGGCTGCATCTGACAGTCCAGGCAAGATTCAAAGAACCCAGTGCAACGCTGGCTGTGTACTTTGTCATTTGTGACAGCACTGTGAGCTAGAGAAGTTTCCAGAAGCTGCTAGAAATCTCCAGGATCAGCCTCTCATTACCTTCTAATAAGATAAACCCCAAATCTGTTTCTGGGAGGGGGAAACCTCTTGAATGATATGAGCTCAAGAGCACTGACTCATCTACCAAGGAATCTGGAGGTAGATGTACAGAGTTTGTCGCTATTGTCCAATTTCCATCCCAGAACTTCTCTTCTTTACTATTTTGCTGCTGTCCCAAAGGCCCAAGGAATACAGTATTTATTTAATACCTTCTTTTTGGGAGCAACTATCGACCTCTCCATCTTGCATGTAGAGAAATCCAATCAAAGAGTAGCCTTCTGTATGTAGCAGAAGAGGGAAAGACCTCAGGTGCCCTAACTCCCCAAACAGGAAGTGCTATTTTTGATGGAGTATCATATTCATATTCCTCACCACATTTTTTTCTGAGGTTTTATATCCACGGGCCTGATCTGGGCATTAATTTTGAGTTCAAATAACCAGTGGTTTTGCAAAGACTTTGGTTCTTTCCATGCTCCAAAAGAAAAGTAAAATAATCAACATTACAGCTCCTTTGATTCTCTTTTATGCAAGGAATTGGCCTAAAACCAAGTCAATGAGAAGTTAACTAGCACCTGGGCATCATTTTACAGTGTTTCTTAGTTCTGTCTGGTGTTAAGAGTCCCATTGCTTCCACCCTAGACCTACAGAATCACAACCCACAGTGGGAGTCAGTAGGTTTAACAAGCACTTCAGGTGATTGTTATTAGTTAAGCATGCGAGACACTGGAGGAGAAATTACTATTAACACCTCTTTTCAGTGAAGGATGCTGTGGCTCAGAGTGATGGTTAAATTAACTGGCCCCCGGTCACATGGCTAAGAAATGGCAAAGTCATGGCCTACAAATGTTAGTTATCTTTCTGCTTCCACACAGCACCTCTCCAGGCCTCACCACAGCTCCTGCCTTCTCCTTCAGAACCTCTGGTACAGCCGTAGTAAATGCTGGTGGCAGGCACATATCCCTCTGCTGCCCACAGTCACCACTGCCTGTGGCTGCTGGGCTTTCTCTCCACCCTGCAGTTTCCACAGCCATGCCTGGGATGGCTACCACTGTGCTGTCTTTGCATGACTGCTGACGGGAGTGGCAACTGTGGAGAGCTCCTCCCTCGGTGTCCTTAGCACAGAATCTCCAGTCTATTGTTTTCCTTGTTCAGATTGAAAATTAATATCTGCCCCAGTGTAGTATGTTCAGGCAATGTCCACAAAACTGCCTTTTTGCCTTAACTGACTTGTCAGAAATAGGATTTTAAAATGTGGATTAAGATATTAATAGAATTTTGTTGGTGGCTAATTGAACAATGATTGCTGTTGGAGTACTTATTTAATATTTTGGTTCTAACTATGTGCTTTGTTTTTAGTTTATACTCTATGTGCAAGTAATATCATTACTGACAATGGGAATAAATTCATACGTGATGACTCAGTCAGCCAGGAAGTTAGGTAAAGTATATGTCTCATTCATGAATTAGCTGGGGAGAATAATACAAACAGGTTATTGTTGGGTGTCATGGGCACGTTTCTCATGAAGCTCAAGGAATTGGTTTAGAAATTATTCATTTATCATTTATTCATATATTTAGATGCATATTGCTTGGGGTATTGGTTCAGCCAGTTTAACAAAAGCCAGATGAACAGAGGCTTAAACAAGACAGAAGGGTTTTTTTCCCTCCACCAAAAAGTCCAGAAGTGTGAGATGGTTCTACTCTACAAGGTTGTTTAGAAATCCAAGTTCCTTTCGTTTGATTGCTCTTCCATGCCCTAGGGTGCTACTCTTGTCCACAGGGTAGAAGGCTGCTCACTACCACCATGTCTACAATCCAACCAACTAGAAAGGGGAAATGGTGGAGGAGGGCTGTGTGGCAATGGAGGGTAAGCAGCCTCCCTCTGTATATATCATTATCACTCACATTCCATTGGCCAGAACTTAGTCACATGGACACACATGGGCAAGGGAAGCTGGGAAATATCATCTTTCCCTGCTGGCGATATGATCAGCCAAAACTTAGAGATTCTATTGGCAGAAGGAAGAAGAAGAGAATGGATGTTGGGAGATAACAGCAGGCTCTGCTACAGTTGGTTATTTCTAAAAGGAATCTCAGGCCATTTACAATAAAATGCATAAATATAATAAAATAACAAATAGACATTCAGCAGAGAAATCCAGAATAAGATACTTGGTGGCAGTAGGGTCAAGGGGAGAGGGGAAATGTGGGGTGAGATTAGGCAAAGTCTTATAGCAGAGCCTTAGTATAGTTCAATATGCCATGGCCTGATCCTCAGCTTTGCTGCTACAGAGACCCGATTTTGTCCAGGTATTTAAAATTGATCAGACTACTGGAGATTTACATATCAGGCATAACTTGGACATATTGCAGGTTCAATTCCAGACCATATGACAAAGCAAATAATGCAACAAATATCACAATAAAGCAAGTCATACAAATTATATGGTTTCCCAGTGCATGTAAAAGTTGTGTTTACATTGTAATGTAGTCAATTATAATGCAAAAGCATGTGTTTAAGAAAACTATTTACATACCTTAATGAAAAAATGCTTTCTTGCTAAAAAATGCTAACAATCATCTGAGCCTTCAGCAATTCACAATCTTTTTGCTGGTGCAGGGTTGATAGCTGCTGACTGATCAGATCAGATCAGGGTGGTGGTTGCTGAAGATTGGGTGGCTATGGCAATTTCTTTAAGACAACAAAGAAGTTTGGCACATCAGCTGACCCTTTCATGAAAGATTTATCTGTAGCATGCAGTGCTATTTGATAGCATTTTACATAGAGTAGAGCTTCCTTCAAAATTGGAGTCAATCCTCTCAAAACCTGTCGCCACTGCTTTAGAGACTAAATTTATAAAATATTCTAAATCTTTTGCTGTCCTTTCAACAGTGTTCACAGCATCTTCACCAGGAGTAGATGCCATATCAAGAAAGTGCTTTGTTTACTCATCCATAAGAAGCAACTCCTCATCCATGCAAATTTTATCCTGAGATTGCAGCAATTCAGTCACATGTTCAGGCTCTTTTTATTTATTTATTTATTTTTGAGACGGAGTCTCACTCTGTCGCCCAGGCTGGAGTGCAGTGGCGCCATCTCGGCTCACTGCAAGCTCCACCTCCTAGGTTCACACCATTCTCCTGCCTCAGCCTCCTGAATAGCTGGGACTACAGGTGCCCGCCACCATGCCCAGATAATTTTTTTGTATTTTTAGTAGAGACGGGGTTTCACCGTGTTAGCCAGGATGGTCTGGATCTCCTGACCTCGTGATCCCCCCGCCTCGGCCTCCCAAAGTGCTGGGATTACAGGCGTGAGCCACTGCGCCTGGCCTCTACTTCTAATTCTTAGTTCCCTTGCTATTTCCACCACATCTGCAGTTACTTTCTCCACTGAAGTCTTGAACCCCTCAAAGTCATCTGTGAAGGTTAAAATCAACTTCTTCCTGACTCCTATTAATGTTGAATTATGAATGCTCTTAATGGCACCTAGAATGGTGAATTCTTTCCATGAGGTTTATTATTGATTTTCCCCACATCCATCAGAGGAATCACTATCTATGACAACTGTAAAGCCTTACAAAATGTATTTATTAAATAATAAGACTTGAAAGTCAAAATGTCTCCTTGATACTTGGGCTGCAGAATGGATGTTGTGCTAGCAGGCAGGGAAACAACATTCAACTCCTTGTCCATCTCCATCAGAGCTCTTGCCTGACTAAGTGTATTGTCAGTGAGTAGTAATATTTTGAAAGGAATCTTTTTTTCCTGAGCAGTAGGTATCAATAGTGAGCTTAACATATTTAATAAACCATGCTGTAAAGAGATGTGCTGTCATCCAGACTTTGTTTTTTCTTTTTGATGTTAAATTTGAGGGATCTCTATTGCACTGGCCTTTAAATGTTATTATGTACAGTATAAGAAACAATTGGAGAACTTGTTAAAATGTAAATTTTCAGGCCAATCTGATTCTGTAGGTATGGAGTAGAACCCAGGAATTTGCATAGTTTAATAGGCAGCCCTTCCACCTGTACCCTTTACACTTTGAGAAATATGGATTGGGTGCGTTGAAGTCATCATGTCTTTAGCTATAGGGAAAGCAAGGAAACTAATAAACATTTTTTAGCAGTTGAGTTAGATAAAGTTGAGCTATACAGCCAAAAAGAAACAAATAGTTCGGTAATCTTCTGGAAAGTTTTGTATGAAAAATTGTCCTTGCTCTAACCACTCTGGTTTGCAGGTGATCTCAAGATTTCACTACATAATCATACAACGTTTTTTTGCTTTCCCTTGCAGTCTTCACTGTACTCTATTAAGGCCTTTGCTTTTGTCTTTGTCATAGATATGTGTGTTCTTTCCCTCCCAAGACAAATGGCCTTGCAAAATGCCACTCAGCACATACAGGAGATAGTACAGAACACAATAACTTTATCTAAAGCAGAAAAAATTTTGACAAATGTTAATTGGACCTTAGTAGAAGATAAAACGAGGATCGAATACATTCCTGTGAGTTGATACCTGGCAAAAAGTAGTTTTCCTTTCCTTCCCTTGGTCTGCCTTGCTTGCTTTAGTCTATTGTTAAAGACCTGATTCTGCTAATTAAACGTCAGAAAACTGAGGGGATATAGTTACTGGCTTTGCTATTTTGGTGAAATGAGTTTGAATTCTGTCTCTAAAGAGAAGGTCTTGGTTATCCAGCTTTATTTGCCAAATACCAGGAGAATGGATGTTTTTACGATCTGGCTGGTTGAGTACCAATCAATGGCCTCTGCCAAGATAGTGTTTTTAATGGCTTAAGATACTGAGAATTCTCTCCTGGTAGGAGTGTTATAAGAAGCAGAAAACACGGGCTGATTTAGAGAGCAGTCAAGCACATAGATAAGTTTAGAGAAGAATTTGGGATATAAATCTCCCCAAATGAATATTTCCTTTAGCACAATTGAAGGCAGCACTTCTTACATGAAAAAAACATTACCCACGTTATACACAGCTCTTCATTCTAGTAATTCTGCTTTGAATTACTGGAATCTTTGTTGAGAGTAGCACTTGCCCATTCCTAATCATTTTTACTTATTTTTAACTTTATCTCTTTATGTTTTAAAATGTCTGGTACGTTTGTCTTCCCACGTTTCACATAAGGATATGAAGAAGGAATCCACAACAGATGAAGCTTTAATAGAAGAAGCCAGATTGCATGTAGCTACAATACAAATGGTTGGTGCTGTTCACATAATGTTTTAAAATTTCTTGTCTTGCAATGTCTTTAATCCTGGTGTATGATTTTCAGATGACTTGAAAACTTTTCTTCATCTTCTGACAGTCTGTTGATTGTTAAAATTAATGTGTGATTTGTTAAAGTCAAAAAATAAAAAATTTCCTTCTCCCTGAGGCTTTAAGTTTAAGACAGAAACCTTATTATCCTGTTTCTATGTCTGGCAAATTTTAGCAGTCACTTTTGAGGGCCCTTAGAATAATGTTTGGTGCTATTTACATACCAGATAATTAAACATTTTCTTTTTTTTTTTTTTTTTTTTGAGACGGAGTCTGGCTCTGTCGCCCAGGCTGGAGTGCAGTGGCCGGATCTCAGCTCACTGCAAGCTCTGCCTCCCGGGTTTACACCATTCTCCTGCCTCAGCCTCCTGAGTACCTGGGACTACAGGCGCCCGCCACCTCACCCGGCTAGTTTTTTGTATTTTTTTAGTAGAGACGGGGTTTCACCGTGTTCGCCAGGATGGTCTCGATCTCCTGACCTCGTGATCCGCCCGTCTCGGCCTCCCAAAGTGCTGGGATTACAGGCTTGAGCCACCGCGCCCGGCCTAATTAAACATTTTCAAATATTTAAATTGCTTTTATAAATGTAACGTATCTGAGTTCCATTTATACAAAATTCTCTCAAGTGCTAACATAGCTGTTAGAGAGACAATAAGCTAAAATAAATCTGATGAATCAAAAATTCTCTTGAAATGTTGTAATACTAATATTTAAATGTTCTAATAAAATATAGGAAGATTACCTGGTAAAATCAAGTTTACACCAGCTTATCAAATTATACATTTTAAACTGGAGTTATAATCAAATAGAACAAATTTTATTCAATATAAAATATATATAAAATATTAATTATGCCCGGAATTCTTTTTTAGTTTCTTTTTAAAATTTATTGTCAATATTAAGAATTCCTAACATATGCAAAAGCAGATAGACTAGTGTAATCAATCCTCATGTACCCATCACCCAACCTTAAAAACCATCCACATGTGACTGATACCTGCTGCATGCTAACCCCCATCTTATGTATTAGTTTGAAACAAATCATACATGGCATATCATTTCATCTGTAAATATTTCAGTCTATATCTTTAAATTTTAAAGTATTTTAAAAAACATAAAATACTAACATTATACTTAAACATGAATAATAATTCCTTAATAACATCAAATACCAAGTCAGTGGTAAGATTTTCAATTGTCTCAAAAATGTGACAAATATTTATTTTTACAGTTTATATTTTCAAATTGAATTCCAGTAAAGTCCACACATTACAGTGAACTGATATGTCCTTCAAATCTCTATTAACATATAAATTCCTTCTTTTTGCTTTCATTTTTTTTCTGTTGAAGAATATATTTCTTCTTATTTATTTATTTAGAGACAGAGTCTGGCTCTGTCATCCAGACTGGAGTGCAGTGGCACGATCTTGACTCACTGAAACCTCTACCTCCTGGGTTCAAGAGATTTTTGTGCCTCAGCCTCCCTAGTAGCTGGAATTACAAGTGCGTGCCACCATGCCCAGCTAATTTTTGTATTTTTAGTAGAGATGGGGTTTTGGCACCATGCCCAGCTAATTTTTGTATTTTTAGTAGAGATGGGGTTTTGGCACCATGCCCAGCTAATTTTTGTATTTTTTAGTAGAGATGGGGTTTTGGCATGTTAGCCAGGTTGGTCTCAAACTCCCGGCCTCAAGTGATCTGCCCACCTCAGCCTCCCAAAGAACTGGGATTACGGGTGTGAGCCACCGCTCCCAGCTTGAAGAACATATTTCTTCTTCAGAAATTATTTTCATTCTTTTAAACATTTCTATACTTAGTTTAACATATTCTCAGAGTTTGAAAGGCTCTCGTCCACAGTAGAAAATTCCATATGGTCACAAATTCTTTGCAGAGCCTCCTGTTAAAAAGTGGTATCTTTATCCTACCCCTTGAATTTGGGCTGTTCTTGTGATTTGTTTTGAGCATAAAATATGGCAAAAGTGGCTTTGTGAACGTTCTGGAGCCTAGGCATTGAGAGGATTTATAGCTTCTACCTTTTTTCCACTCTGAATGCCACCTTGAGACTGCCATGCAAAGAAGATGACCTAGCCTCTGAAGAATGAGAAGCCACCTAGAGGAAAACTGAGGCAAAAGGGCCAGTACCTAACTTCCAGACTTGTGGATGAGGCTGCCTCAAGTCAAGGGGTGGGGCAATAGACTCAACCTCTTAATAGTAAGACATACACAGAATTTGTGGCCATATTTACTGTTCCACAGTTTGCCCACTGGCCACAATATTTCTACCCCTCCTACATGTAAAACAGACTCACCCTTTTCCAAGAATCCAAAAAGCTACATCCTATTTGCTATCAGACTCAAAGTCCAGTATCTCATGATCTGCAATCCAGGTGAGAGGCTCCCTGGTTGCCTCTCCTGAAGTGTGACTCCTCTTGATCTAGAGACCTGTGAACTAAAAAGACAAGTTATCTGCCCCCCAGACACCCAGTATTCAGTGATGATCAACAGACACCACTGTTCAAGATGGGGAAGAATGGGATGGCTTGAGAAATTACTGATCCGTGGCAATTCTGAAATCCATCTGCGCACACATACCAATTCTTCTCATTCTTTCCATTTCTGTAGGAAATAATCCATGCTTGTAGCCAAGTGACTTTCTCAGTTTGATTTCTGCCTGTAGAAAACTGGGAGGTTTATATTCACTTAGAACTGTCTCTGTCCCTTTTTGTCCAGTCTAGCACAATTACCGTAAAAACTGTTTGTTTTCAATGACTCTGGTTTAGTCCACCCCACTTCACAATTTCTTATCAGGTAGACTGTTGACTGTATCAGACAATGCAGATATGAGTCTGAGGTGGCCTTTAGTCTTGTTGAGAAGGTAGACGAAGTTCAACCTTGAATCTTTGGGTGGTCTTAACAAAGGGCCTTCAGCCACACCCTCGATTTGATTTGGAAGCTGAGGCCATATTTTACTGGCAGCACCCTGGATTTGGTCTTTTTTTTTTTTTTTAATTATACTTTAAGTTCTAGGGTACATGTGTACAAATGTGCAGATTTGTTACATACGTATACATGTGCCATGTTAGTTTGCTGCACCCATTAACTCGTCATTTACATTAGGTATTTCTCCTAATGCTATCCCTCCTCTATCTCCTCACCCCACGACAGGCCCTGGTGTGTGATGTTCCCCGCCCTGTGTCCAAGTGTTCTCATTGTTCAATTCTCACCTACAAGTGAAAACATGTGGTGTTTGGTTTTTTGTCCTTGTGATAGTTTGTTGAAAATGATGGTTTCCAGCTTCATCCATGTCCATACAAAGGACATGAACTCATCATTTTTTATGGCTGCATAGTATTCCATGGTGTATATGTGCCACATTTCCTTAATCCAGTCTATCATTGATGGACATTTGGGTTGGTTCCAAGTCTTTGCTATGCTGAATAGTGCCACAATAAACACAGCGTGCACGTGTCTTTATAGTAGCATGAGTTATAATGCTTTGGGTATATACCCAGTAATGGGATTGCTGGATCAAATGGTATTTCTGTTTCTAGATCCTTGAGGAATCACCACACTGTCTTCAACAATGGTTGAACTAGTTTACAGTCCCACCAACAGTGTAAGAGCATTCCTAATTCTCTACATCCTTTCCAGTACCTATTGTTTCCTGACTTTTTAATGATCATCATTCTAAGTGGTGGGAGATGGTATCTCATTGTGGTTTTGATTTGCATTTCTCTGATGAGCAGTGATGATGAGCATTTTTTCATGTCATGGCTGCATAAATGTCTTCTTTAGAGAAGTGTCTGTTCATATCCTTTGCACACTTTGTGATGGGGTTGTTTGATTTTTTTTCTTGTAAATTTGTTTAAGTTCTTTGTAGATTCTAGATATTAGCCCTTTGTCAAATGGGTAGATTGCAAAAATTTTCTCCCATTCTGTAGGTTGCCTGTTCACTCTGATGGTAGTTTCTTTTGCCATGCAGAAGCTCTTTAGTTTAATTAGATCCCATTTGTCTATTTTGGCTTTTGTTGCCATTGCTTTTGGTGTTTTGGTCATGAAGTCCTTGCCCATGCCTATGCCCTGAATGGTATTGCCTAGGTTTCCTTCTGGGGTGTTTATGGTTTTTAGGTCTAATATTTAAGTCTTTAATCCATCTTGAATGAATTTTTGTACAAGGTGTAAGGAAGGGATCCAGTTTCAGCTTTCTACATATGGCTAGCCAGTTTCCCCAGCACCATTTATTAAATAGGGAATCCTTTCCCTATTTCTTGTTTTTGTCAAGTTTGTCAAAGATCAGATGGTTGTAGATGTGTGGTGTTATTTCTGAGGGCTCTGTTCTGTTCCATTGGCCTATTCCTCTGTTTTGGTACCAGTACCATGCTGTTTTGGTTACTGTAGCCTTGTAGTATAGTTTGAAGTCAGGTAGTGTGGTGCTTCCAGCTTTGTTCATTTTGCTTAGGATTGTCTTGGCAATGTGGGCTCTTTTTTGGTTCCATTTGAACTTTAAAGTAGTTTTTTCCAATTCTGTGAAGAAAGTCATTGGTACCTTGATGGGGATGGCATTGAATCTATAAATTACCTTGGGTAGTATGGCGATTTTCATGATATTGATTCTTCCTATCCATGAGCATGGAATGTTCTTCCATTTGTTTGTGTCCTCTTTTATTTCGTTGAGCAGTAGTTTGTAGTTCTCCTTGAAGAGGTCCTTCACATCGCTTGTAAGTTGGATTCCTAGGTATTTTATTCTCTTTGTAGCAATTGTAAATGGGAGTTCACTCATGATTTGGCTCTCTGTTTCTCTGTTATTGGTGTATAGGAATGCTTGTGATTTTTGCACATTGATTTTGTATCCAGAGACTTTGCTGAAGTTGCTTATCAGCTTACGGAGATTTTGGGCTGAGACAATGGGGTTTTCTAACTATACACTCATGTCATCTGCAAACAGGGACAATTTGACTTCCTCTTTTCCTAATCAAATACCCTTTATTTCTTTCTCTTGCCTGATTGCCCTGGCCAGAACTTCCAACACTATGTTGAATAGGAGTGGTGAGAGAGGGAATCCCTGTCTTGTGCCAGTTTTCAAAGGGAATGCTTCCAGTTTTTGCCCATTGAGTATGATACTGACTGTGGGTTTGTCATGAATAGCTTTTATTTGTTTGAGATACATTCCATCAATACCTCATTTTTTGAGAGTTTTTAGCATGTAGGGCTGTTGAATTTTGTTGAGGGTCTTTTCTGCATGTATTGAGATAATTATGTGGTTTTTGTCTTTGGTTCTGTTTATGTGATGGATTGTACTTATTGATTTGCATATGTTGAACCAGACTTGCATTCCAGGGATGAAGCCACCTTGATCTTGGTGGATAAATTTTTTTGATGTGCTGCTGGATTCAGTTTGCCAGTATTTTATTGAGGATTTTTGCTTCGATGTTCATCAGGGATATTGGTCTAAAATTCTCTTTTTTTGTTGTGTCTCTGCCAGGCTTTGGTATCAGGATGATGCTGGCCTCATAAAATGAGTTAGGGAGGATTCTCTCTTTTTCCCTTGATTGGAATAGTTTCAGAAGGAATGTTACCAGCTGCTCCTTGTACCTCTGGTAGAATTCGACTATGAATCTGGTGTTGGACTTTTTTGGTTGGTAAGCTATTAATTATTGCCTGAATGTCAGATCCTGTTATTGGTCTATTCAGCAATTCAACTTCTTTTTGGTTTAGTCTTGGGAGGGTGTATGTGTCCAGGAATTTATCCATTTCTTCTAGATTTTCTAGTTTATTTGCATAGAGGTGTTTATGGTATTCTCTGATGGTAGTTTGTATTTCTGTGGGATCGGTGCTGATATCACCTTTATCACTTTTTTTGTGACTATTTGATTCTTCTCTTTTTTCTTCTTTATTAGTCTTGCTAGTGGTCTATCGATTTTGTTGATCTTTTAAAAAAACCAGCTCCTGGATTCATTGATTTTTTGAAGGTTTTTTTTATTATCTCTATCTCCTTCAGTTCTGCTCTGACCTTAGTTATTTCTTGCTTTCTACTAGCTTTTGAATGTGTTTGCTCTTGTTTCTCTATTTCTTTTAATTGTGATGTTAGGGTGTTGATTTTAGATCTTTCCTGCTTTCTCTTGTGGGCATTTAGTGCTATAAATTTTCCTCTACACACTGCTTTAAATGTGTCCCAGAGATTCTGGTATGTTGCATCTTTGTTCTCATTGATTTCAAAGAACATCTTTATTTCTGCCTTCATTTTTTAGATTTACCCAGTAGACATTCAGGAGCTGGTTATTGAGTTTCCATGTAGTTGTGCAGTTTTGAGTGAGTTTCTTAATCCTGAGTTCTAATTTGATTGCACTGTGGCCTGAGAGACTGTTGTGATTTCTGTTCTTTTACATTTGCTGAGGAGTGCTTTACTTTCAACTGTGGTCAATTTTGGAATAAGTGTGATGTGGTGCTATGAAGAATGTATATTCTGGTGATTTGGGGTGGAGAGTTCTGTAGATGTCTATTAGGTCTGCTTGGTGCAGAACTGAGTTCAAGTCATGGATATCCTTGTTAACCATCTGTCTTGTTGATCTGTCTAATATTGACAGTGGAGTGTTAAAGTCTCCCATTATTATTGTGTGGGATTCTAAGTCTCTTTGTCGGTCTCTGAGGACTTGCTTTATAAATCTGGTGCTCCTGTATTGGGTGCATATATATTTAGGATAGTTAGCTCTTCTGGTTGAATTGATCCCTTTACCATTATGTGATGGCCTTTTTTGTCTCTTTTGATCTTTGTTGGTTTAAAGTCTGTTTTATCAGGGACTAGTATTGCAACCCCTGCTTTTTTTTTTTTTTTTTTTTTTTTTTGGCTTTCCATTTGCTTGGAAGATCTTCCTCCATCCCTTTATTTTGAGTGTATGTGTGTCTCTGCACATGAGATGGGTCTCCTGAATATAGCACACCATTGGGTCTTGACTCTTTATCCAATTTGCCATTCTGTGTCTTTTAATTGGGACATTTAGCCCACTTACTTTTAAGGTTAATATTGTTATATGTGAATTTGATCCTGTCATTATGATGTTAGCCAGTTATTTTGCCCGTTAGTTGATGCAGTTTCTTCTCAGCAGTGATGCTCTTTACAATTTGGCATATTTTGGTCTTTACTTTTAGATCTTTGCCAGCTGGAGAAACCACAGATGAGAAACACGTTTAGTTTCCAACTTGGCAAATCATGGCTTCTATATTTTCTCTAAGTTCTGCTTTAAGACTGAACTATTTCTCTTTGTTTTATCCCAGTCCCTGTCTTTCTCTGTCTTGTTATATGAAGCTAAAAAAAGCAGTACTTTTAATATTCTTGGAATATTAGAAATCTAGAAATCTTCTTAGGAGATTCATGAGGTACATTTTCTGTCTTTCACGTTGCCTCAGGTGACAGCCTGGTCAGTGGTACTGCCTTTTGGTAGCATGGCTGCCTCCCTCCAGTCTCCTGCTTTAGTTTCCCCACTGCTCTTCCAGCTTTCACTAACCGTCTTCTCACTGCCCCCCTACCTCTGCTCACCACCCATTTCCAAAGCTAATGCAGTGTGTTTTAATTTCTGGAGGCCCTCCACAATTGATACTGATTTTTCCTGTTTTAGTCAGCTTCTGCTGTTTAACCAACCAACCCAGAACTTGGTGGCTTAAAACAATGATTCATTATTTCTCACGGTTCTGTGTGTTGGCAATCTGGGTGATTCTACTCTTGGTCTCATTTTGGATCACTCATATGCCTGTGGTCATTTCCTAGATCGGCTGTGGCCGGAGGGTTTGGCAGCTGATGCTAGTTGTCTTCCAAGGTGCTTTGTTTCTCCCCTCTATTGTCTGTTCTCTATAGTTGGCTGGACTGGGCTTCTTCACAGCATGGTCTCTGGGTTTCAACAGGGTGAGAGGGAAAGCCACAAAGCCTCTTAAGTTCCAGGCTCTGGAGCCTGAGCAATGTCATTTTTACCACCATTTTATTAGTTAAAGCAAATCACAAAACCCACCCAGAATCAATGAGTAGAAAAGTAGATTACACCTCTTAATGGGGAAACAGTGATGCCAATTGCAAAGCGGGCACGGACACAGGGAGGCATGACACACTGCAGCCATTGTTTTAATGACCTACCACATTTACTTTTTAAAACCAACAGTCCCATGGAAGGACTTGCTTCATGCTATTTTTTTTTTTTTTTTGAGACGGAGTCTCGCTCTGTCACCCAGGCTGGAGTGCAGTGGCCGGATCTCAGCTCACTGCAAGCTCCGCCTCCCAGATTTACGCCATTCTCCTGCCTCAGCCTCCCAAGTAGCTGGGACTACAGGCGCCCGCCACCTCGCCTGGCTAGTTTTTTGTATTTTTTAGTAGAGACGGGGTTTCACCGTGTTAGCCAGGATGGTCTCGATCTCCTGACCTCGCAATCCGCCTGTCTCGGCCTCCCAAAGTGCTGGGATTACAGGCTTGAGCCACCGCGCCCGGCCTGCTTCATGCTATTTTTGAATAGCTTTCCTAACAGTACCTTCTACTCTGGCATTCTTCCTGTGTTTGTTACCCCTTTCCTTTTCAGTTTCCTCTGTGAACTCTTTTTAACCCTTTAAGGTTGGTGCACCTCAGGACAATTAACTCTGTCCACTGTTCTTACTTTATAGTCTCTCCTTCTTTATTCCCAGCTATGCTCATGATTTTAACACTATGCATAGATGCTCTACAAATCTATAATCTTCCTTCCACACCTTTCAACACCAGCTCTTTAGACTCATGAATCCAGTGGTGGCTAGACAGCTTCTCCTTTCACTCGACCTCAAATCCATACTGAACTCATCCCAAGCCTATTGTTATATTCCAAGTGTTAGTGAATTAGACCATGGGTTGCTGGAGTCAGTCCTCTTCCTCAACGCTTCTCCAAGCTCTATCAATCTTACTTTCTAAATATTTGTCAAATACACCCCTTTCTGTCCTCATGAATCTTAATTTAGGCTTTCATAATCTCTTGTCCGGATGGTAACCTTCAACTGGTCCACTTGCCTCCAGGATTTCCATTCTCAAGTTACAGTGACTTACTAAAAGACATGTGACTATACCTCCTTCCTGCTTAAAACCCTAAATGACTCCTCAGTGCCTACATTTTCCATTGTGAGTTCCAAAGAACACTTATTCCATGGGATGTTAATAGAAACTGCATGAAAAATGAAGTTTCCATGCTCAAATTACTTTGGGAAATGGTGGCTTAAATAAAGTTAAATGGGTTTCTTTTAGAACTTCTTGTAGAACTTCTCAGAATTTTTAATATGCTGATATACATTGAGCTTCTCCAAGAGGGACTATCGAGTGCAACATTTCCTTACCCTTTCCCCTGCCCTGCATAGTTTTTCAGGGATTGGGATTGAAGGAGTATCTCACAGAATGAGTGTATCACATTCCAAGAAAAGTTCACCTATGAAATTAAGTCAAAGTGCAATATACAAGGTATTTTAAAATCTGGCCTCTGACTGTTTCTCTGACTGGTGCTGTGCCCCACAACTTGTCTTTTACCGCACTCAGCATACTGTTTCTCACCTCTGTACATGCACCAGAGATGCCACCCTCTGCCCACATTTTTCTTCACTCTGCTCGCCCCACCACGGTTCTTCATCTGGATAATTGTACTTCTCCTTAAAACTCAATTGAGGTATCATCTCCTCCAAGAAACTCTCTCTGATCCCATCTCCACGTCAAGTTTGATTAACACCCTGTGCTGAATGTTATCCCCTTAATTTCTTGCTTTATCATATATGCATCTAACTTTTCCCCTGCCCCACTAGATTGTGAACCCCTTAAAGCCTTGGATTATACCTCCATTGCCCTAAAACGGGGCTTGGAACAGAGTAGGCATTTAATAGACATTTGTTCAAAGGATGAATGAATAAATAAACAATCCATCATATTAGTAAATCATAATTTTCTTGATCCAGGCCTACTTCTTGATGGGCAGGCCTGGAAACACTACAAGTGTAAATACTAGAGGTAGGCCTCAGGACTGAGCTTCTGGGACATACTTTTCTCACAGTGGATATCCTACCAGGGCCATCATGGAGGCTTGCAATGTGGAGAAATCCGCTAAGTGCTCCGGTAGCCCTCAGAGTAGAGAGAGCCTGGCCATTGCCCCATACCCTTTGGAAGGCAGCTTCAGAATTTGCATATCCTTTATCAAAGCTGTTACTGGTAGATCATTTTTCTATCTTCTGGAAAAGGAGCTAATGAGTGAATGAGAATTGTCTTGAGATATAAGTGGCGTGAATTCTCTCCTTTCCTGAAATGACTATCATCCCTCGAATTTTAAGACTTGAGAAAATATGTTAAATGCAGTAGTGGTTGGAGCCAACATTTCTAAACAATGGATAGGCGAAGTGTATGGTCAGTATGTGAGGAAATGTAGGCATCAGTTCCAGGAGGTAACGCTAACCTCTGAATGTAATGTCAGTGTTATGTAGAAGCTATAATTTTTCTGCTATTTTAGGAGGAGGATTGACACAATAATACAGCCTATCTTTTTCTTTTAATGGTTCCATGTGGGACTGAAATGATTAGTTACACTTAGAATTAATATTTTGCATGCTCTATTCTGCTATAGAAAGATGATGCTACTGATGTTATTTATATTACTGAAGTTAACTCTTTGAGTTCTGTGTGTGTGTGTGTGTGTGTATATATATATATATATATATATTTTTTTTTTTTTTTTTTTGAAATGGAGTGTCACTCTGTTGCCCAGGCTGGAGTGCAATGGCGTGATCTCAGCTCACCGCAACCTCCGCCTCCTGGGTTCAAGCGATTCTCCTGCCTTAGCCTCCTGAGTAGGTGGGATTACGGGCATGCGCCACCATGCCTGGCTAATTTTGTATTTTTAGTAGAGATGGGGGGCTTCACCATGTTGCCCAGACTGGTCTTGAACTCCTGGACTCAAGTGATCCCCCTGCCTCGACCTCCCATAGTGAGCCACCGTGCCTGGCTGAGTGGTATACATTTTGAGTCTCTAGAAAGCTAAGACCCTTTTTATCTCTCGTAACATTCAGGACTGTACTTTATAAAAATGAGTATTCTGTAAACATTTGCATTGAGTGAAATTTATTTCCTACTATATAATTTTTTTGTAATAGCGTATTTTGATATATTGAGTTCAGTAATAATAGTGAGGGCTATGTAAGGGTTAAGAAGAATACATTCCATTGATGTCTTAATCTTTTGTTTTCTTCATTTAATGTATGTTTAGAGTAGCTTTGAAAAACAGCGTAACAGTGGAATTCTTGAAATAGAGGCAGCCCGGATATTAATTGGTGCGGCAAAATGCTATTACTCCATCCAAGGAAAGTAAGTGTAACACTTCTTTAATTGATATTCCAAAATTGAAAGGCTATATGATGAAGAATGAATAAAATGAGAATTAAATGTCCAGATTGATCAATCTATTATTTCACATATCTATATCTATCCATCTTCTGTCTGTTCATCTGTCTGTCCTTCCATCCATCTATCCATCTACTTTTTATTTTGTTTATTTTTTTTCCCCCTGAAGTTTTATAACCTTGGTGACATTAGGGGAGTCTGGAGAAAGATTGGACTATCATGTAATTAGGTAAGACACTAGGGAATCCATGAAAGGGAACTTATATAACTTCAATTACTATTATAATTATTTTTCCTTTATATTATCTTCACTTTAAGTTGCCAGACAGAGGAGGTTCAGAAGCCTGGAGGCTGCCATTAGACTGCTCCCTGGGGTGGAGCAGGCTCTGGAAGAATTGACCCAACTGCTGGTGCTGACAAGTGCAATTAAGTCTGGTGGGAAAAGCTCAGTATCTTAGAGACATAACAATATCTGGTTGCAGTCCTGGCAAACATTAGATAATAGATGATCTAACACAAAGCTGTGGGGCAATAATACTAGGAGATCCTGGCTAGCTGATAGATAACATTTCAGCAGCCAGGTAATCTCTTTGGAAGATTGTTACCAGTCCCTGGAATAAAGTTAGGAAAGTTAGAGCCCTCAGGGCCTTGGAGAGGGTTGGGCCATACCAACATGACAAAGGAAAGCTTGATTCCAAACTCTAAAGAAATGGTCTACAGAAGCTTTACTTAGGTTCAACCTCTGGTCAGCAGCAGAGGCAGCAGGGGTCTCATGTTAAAACTACTAGTGAACCATGACCATGGATGGATGGGTAGATGGATGCAGAGGCATGCAACTGAGCTTATTTGGTGGTCCATATTAAATGTATACTTAGTACACCTTCCCCTTTTATATTAACCCAAAGTATATCACTTGCTTTTTATTATAACACATATGTACATTTTTCTCTGTTAGATTCATGAGTATTTATGATGTTTCAACTTACATGAGAACTAGAAGTTGGCTTATGAAGTTTAAAACTGTTTTAACTTTCTTGGAATATCGTAAAGAAAAGATACATTTTATTCCACCTGAGTAAGTATTGTGAACCTTTAATAGAAACATACTTGAAAATACTACCATTTCTACATTGTCAGAATAGCTTATCTCAATTTTCCTTAAGAAAAACTATATTACAGTTTATTTTCACTGATTGAGTGGTGATTGCTTCTCTTCTTCCATTCTCTTTTAGCAGCTTCAATGACATCTCTATTAGAGAGTAGTCAGGAAGGGAAAAAGGATGGTCACATTTGGATCCTTCAAGTTTTAATTTCTGTTTGAGGGTTATAGCGTGTTGTGGGCTGCTTAATATTCTTCTGGATATAACATAGAGCAGGGATGAGAAATTGCTAACTTTATAGACTAGATCTAGCTCTGTTTAATTTCATCTGTTCTATTATGTGATTCTTTTGATCTATAATTGGGAAAAACACAACATGGCCTTAATAATACCTGTAACCAATTTTCCAAAACATCACAAAACACATATTTTACTTAACTGGGGTAGATATTTTACTTAGTTTTATAAATTGTGAGCTTACATACTTTTTAGAGCAGAGAGACACAATTTTTCTACCAATAGAACATGTCAAAACAAGAACATACCAAGGGCATTAATGCTGCTAAATTTTAAGTGGGGATTAACCTTTATAACAAATTCTATTAATTTTTTTTAACTTTTTTCCATTTAATAAGTTTAAAGAGATATACAAAAAATCAAAAGTGTAGGACCTTGACATATATCCAGAGAATTTCTTTTTGTCATGCTCTACTTTAGATGGAATGAAAAGTCTTAATAAATATATGTCACAGTAATTATTTAATATAATGTTTTTCCCATTCTTGATTTTAAACAATCCAATGTGTGATTTGTTTTCCTCTAAATTTATTTATTTTTTGCTTTTATTTATGAATCTTTGCATTGTTTCCAAGGTACTGTAGCCTTGAGTTTTAAAAATGCTTCCCATCCCTGATATGGATTTTTAAAAATCATATTTTTTACCTTTCTTTGTTATGATTTTTATGTATAGAAAGTATGCTTTTGATTTTTGTTTCCTTTATTTTATATTATGTATAGTCTTCAATTAATTTTAATTATTTATTTAAACAAATGTTGAACTTCAGCTGCTAATTATGCTTTTAAGTGATCTAACATTTTATTTGATCTCTTTTCAGGAGTAATGCATTTCTGACTTTTATATTTCACATAGTATCTTCTGAAGAATTTGAATATACAGGACAGATTATAAATTTGATATATATTTATCCTATGATAATACATATGTGGCCAATGGCAAGAGATTTAAATGTGTCAGCACTGATATCAATAAACTACTATTTTATGTTTTTATATGTATTAGAATCAACATTGAAGGTACTGTTTAAAATAGAATCTATAAAAAGAGCAATTCAGGTATTTTGAATCTATTTTGTCATATTATTGAAGTAACTTGATACCAAGAACCATTTGCTTTGACAGTTGATGAGATCCTGGAATTTTAGTAACCTTTTTGAATTTTCCAAGTTTAATAGTGAAATTAGTGTAAGAGTCATGGTATTGAACATCAGTTAAGTATCATAAAAGTAGAGAGATTCTCAAGTATCAGGTAAAGGATAATTGAAAATCCAGACATGGATGTTTCCCTCAAATATTTTGTGTAATGATGCAAGAAATAAATAAGTGAATAAGAATTGGTTTGCTAGGTCCTTGTCATAAAATGTGAGTTAATTATTAGTATAAATGTGTAAAAGGTGATTTCTGAGCATTACTATTTCATACGTTATTATTAATAGTATTGCAATGAATCTGTGTTGCTATTTTTATTGCTTGTTTTTGGCATTCCAGCTTTATTATAGAGTATATATTTTTAACCAAATTATAAATGGTGAAGAGTTAAAAGAATTTTTGGGGGGATTCCAAATGAATAACTTAAAGCTCAACTTTTTGAATATAACTCATTTGTAGTTAAGAACTTAATTGTTAATTTTATAGATTCCTTCCCCCCAACATTACTGTATAGGTGCTATGAAATGATGTTTGTTTTCTATACAGATAATAATTTTGAAAAGGAAATATTTTCGACAATATTGGAATACTTTGGAATTTTTTATCCTGGTTATTGGAATCATTGATATCTTTTGTGTATACTTTGTGAAATTGAGACCAGACAACTTGGCTCTTATTCAGCTTACAGTAATAATGGGATATTTAAGAATAATTAGATTTCTTCCTCTCTTCAAGGTAAGATTTCACATTTTAAAATATTAAGATTTGCCAGGAGTTGTAGCTCGCACCTATAATCCTAGCACTTTGGAAGGCCTAGGTGGGTGGATTGCTTGAGTCCAGAAGTTTGAGACAAACTGGGCAACATAGCAAGACCCCATCGCTACAAAAAATTAAGAAATTAACTGGCATGATGGTGTGTACCTGTGGTCCCAGCTACTTGGGAGGCTGAGGTTGGAGGATCGCTTGAGCCCAGGAGGTTGAGGCTGTAGTGAGCTGAGACTGTGCCATTGCACTCCAGTCAGACAGAGTGCAATGATGGCTCTGGTGACAGAGCCAGACCCTGTCTCAAAAAATAATAATAAATAATAAAATAAAAATTTAAAATTCTTTTTTTACATTGTGTTAGGTGAGTAAAAAAACCTCATTGTTTTGAAAGAAATGAGAGCAGGAGTTGTCTTTTCTGGAACACCCTCTCAATAGGTATCTGCATGGTTCCCTTTCTCATCACATTCAAGCCATTGCTCAAATCTCACCTTGTCACAGATGCCTCTCCTGACCAGCCTGTGTCAACTGGCAACCCACCCTTCACACCCTCAATTTCTACCTCATCCTCCTGATTCTCTTCTACCTGCTTAACTTTAATTTTTGCCCCATAGTACTTATCAGCTATTTACTGTATATTGTATGTACTCTCCATGAGGTAGAGATCTTTGTTTTGGTCTTTCTTTTTACATTTTTGAATAGAGATGGGATCTCACTATATTGCCCAGGCTGGTCTCAAGCTCTTGGGCTCCAGCAATCCTCCTGTTTCAGCCTCCCAAAGTGCTGGGATTACAGGCATGAGCCACCATACTCAGCCTGTTTTGGTCATTGATGTAACCTCTGCCTCCAGAACAGTGCCTGGCATAGAGTAAACACTAGTAAATATGTGTTGAGTGAATGAATGAAAATCTTGGTGTCACTAGAAGCAGGGTAACCCAAAGACAAATTATTTAAGTTTCAGTAAAATTTGTTCAAGTCTCCCAAACTGTACAGAAACAAAAATATTTCCTCCATAGCTCCACAGTCACATAGCATACTACCTATGGAGTTTAATTTTACCGTGGCCTTCAATTGCCTTAACAATTACTATGCCTTCATTCCATGACTCTGGTTTTGATACTGAAGGCAGATTTTTACACTTTCAGTTTCAAATCTTAAACCTCCTTTCTCTCTTTCCAATGGAGTTGCAGTACATAAACTTTAAATGATTTCACTTGCCATGCCATGTTTGTTGTTGTTTAATTCTTATTACATCAAGCAAATCCATTATGTTAGTATTTATTAAAGTTATATACAGAGACTTAACATTAAAAAAAATTGCTATAAACCCTGATGGTAAAATGCACACATTAGACTCCCCCACCTAGTCCCCATTCTCCACAACATATAATAGTTATCTTTAAGGCAGAATTGTTTGACTATCCAGTTTGTGCTTACAGATTTTCTCTTTTGTTCCTTCATTTATTCTACATTGGTGTAACCAAACTTTAGTGTTCATAAGAATTACCATTCAGAGTTACTGTACCTGGTTTAAAGGGTAATTTTGATTCAATGTGCTTTTAGCCTTATGAGCTGACTTTGAAGCAAAGCGCTCATGTAAGGTGTAACTCCACCATCAGGTACACTACCCTAGAAATCAGGATGTGTTGTGTGAGGCAAAGACTTAAAAGCAAAGGTAGACGTTTCTTTAGGTAATCAGTATTTATATAGAGATCGTATACAGGTAAATGTAAAATAATTATTTTAGAAGTAATACTTTGTGAAGAGTATTTAAAATGAAACAAAGATTTAAAAGTGTATTATTGTGGAAAATGTCACGGGAGCGACAACTATCTGGGCTGGCGGCGTGGCAGTAAAAGAATTTACCAAGACAGTTGTAGATAAAGAAAGGCATATTTATTTATTAGAGGCAGTAGAAAAATACGTTGCCAGGGAAACAATGGGCAGCCTGCAAGGAAGAAGCCAACTGCGAAGAAACAAAGGCTTGCTGGAGATTTTATAGGATAGTGTTTATGCTGTCTGTTGAAAAGGGCTTTGTGCGGTTAATGCCACGGTTGCAGTGAACTAACTTGCAGGAGTCTGGTGGTTGTTGGGCACAAGAAGATTTTGAGTTATTTGTGCAGGAGGGCAATGCGACCTGGTCCATGAAGAAAGGCAGACCTGCAGCTAATCTGCGGCTTCCTTTTGCTTTCCCCTGATCCCACCAGCCTGACTCTTTTTGCCTAATTAGGGACTTTACATAAACCAAATCTGTTTAGAGTGTGGGCAGCAATGTTCCGAACCAGTCATCCCTTCTGTCTAGCATGCTCTGACAAATCTCAGTGAAGTATATTATCATGGTTTTTAATTGAACACTCACTGTTTTTCAGGACCTGTGTAAAGCACTTTACATAAATTATCTAGTTTAATTAATGGAATAGCTCTGTGAGGTAGATTTCACCACTCTGTAAAGTTAGGTGGCTCATAGCCAGTCTCAGCATAATGTGGCTTTCAAAAGAAACAAACCTGCATTGGAAAACTTGAAAGAATATTGGTGATCTTTAGGTGCCCTAAAGGACAGCTCAAAGAGTGTCAGTACACTGCAGAGTGTAACTTTGAAAACATCTTCTTTAAACATCTCTCCCTTTGCCCAAAGTTTCAAAGGCAAAATAGCAGCTTTAAAAAAATTATCTTCTCTGCTCTTGTAACTCCTTCACTATAATGCCATCTCCCAGTTCACTTTTTTTTTCTTCCTTTGTTACCCAGTCCCTCACCATCTGCCCCTGTGCTCTGACGTGACTTTAACCCTGTGGGAAGCCCCCTGTCTGTGTGAGTGACTGAGTGGATTTTGAGAAGCAGCTCTATTGGAATTCTGGTACTTAGATATTATTTCCTCATTTTACACATGAGGAAACTGAGTCCTCAAAGTCAGTAAATAACTTGCTCAAAGTCACAGAGCTGGTAAATAGGAGAGCTTGCATTTGAATTTAGACAGGTGTATATTTAAAATCCCATTCTCTTAAGTCATGACACTAGCCTGCCTTAGTTTATGATTGGAGAAATATAGAACTAAGCAGGATCTTAGATACCCTAAGTTTCCTATTTTTCAAGTGAAGAAACTGAGGCACAGAGAGATGATTTGTTCAGTGAGTAACTATGACCTAGGTTAGGAGACATGGTTAGGGGTTTTCTGAAATCTGGGGGTACAGAGAATGAGGGAAAAGGCAGTGCTAGAGACTTTTCCCTAAAGCAAGAGTCAGTTATTCACTAAGCTTCACCTTCTTTAGAGAATGGGTCTTGACTTTTGTAGGCACAGAATCACCTGGAAGACTTGCTAAGACACCGACTACTGGACCCCACCCAAGAGTGTCTGATTCCGCAGGTCTCCAGTGGGACCTGAGAATCTGCATTCCTAACAAGTTTGTGGGCTCTGCTGTTGCTGGTCTGGAGATGATGCTATGAATTTCTGCCTCAGAGGGTGCTTTTCCTCATAAAATTTACAGGTTTTTTTTCTTCTTCTCATTATTCCAGATAATAGTACCAATACTGATAAGTATTGCAGATGTGCAGATCAAAAAGCGCCTCAGCTTGATGTATAGTATTACAAAAGGCTATATCAAAAGTCAAGAAGATGCCAAACTTCTAATAAAACAAATATCTATCCATGAATCAATATATCAGGTGAGAAACAAGCACTGGTCATTTGGGGAGAAAAACACCTTAGGTGTATTAACTTCTTTTAAGACTTGTTCTATATATGTTTGACCAAACAGACAAATTCCAACAGTTGAAATGGATTCAGTTGTTTATTATATCATATGAGGTGCTGCAGAGAACAGTCTCTGATCATTACATTTCAGTTGCTATCATCAAACTCATTTATTATCTTCATAGCAGAAAATATATTATCTCTTTTCTGAGTGCAGAATACAGAGAAGAGATCTAGTATGTGTCTGTAACACTCTCTAAAAGACAGGGCACTTGGAAAGGTGTTATGCAGGATTTGAGACTTGAATAAGTCTTCAAAGAAAGGGTAAGCCTTACAAGGAGAGGAAGAGAGGAAAAGAGAACAAAGATTTGACAGTGAAAACTTGAAATCCTGGTACTGTGGGGTGGGTGAGTAGAGGTATTTATTTTTTGTCATTTAAGACCCTCTTCATTTCCAGCCACTATGCGGTAAGTACTAGATGGGAGTCTAGAGTTGGAGTGAATTCCCTCCTAACCAGGCTCCCTCACACCAGTCTGTCTACTACCAGCCACTTGCAAAGAGTAGGGAAAGTGGAACATGACTGCTGTCTCATTCTCATGCTTCTTTGGGCCTGATAATGTAAAGGAGACTCATTCTTTAGATAAAAAACTTCCTTATTTTTCACTCATAACTGTCAACTCTGCTCTTTGCAAAGAGAATCTTTCAGCTGATTTTCCAGGTTACAAATTTTTAAATTTCTAGTTGTGTTCATTCTTCTGTTTAATCCGTCTATTAAACTTTTTAAACTTTTTTGATAATTACTTTTTGATCTCCAAAAACTGTAGTTGCTTCCTTTTCATAACAACTGTTTGCTTTAAAAGAATTAATATAACATTACCTAGAATCTTCTTTTCATCTTAAAAGATTTTTTGCTTCCTGTGTTAATTCTGCTTCCTTGGGGTTCATTCTCCTATTTGTTGTGTTTGGTTTCTATATTTCATTCTGTTTTTGCCCCCAGTGTTTGGTGATTTTGATTACATTTTCACATGTGTCAATGAGGGGCTAAGGTGAGCAGTATCAACAGCTGAAAGGTGTTTTCTCAGCCCAAGTGACATTCTTGATTTTTAACCAGAGATGGATTTAAATCCTGATTACTACAATGATTATGTGTGGATACATAAAACTACGGATGGCCTGGAGGTTATGTCTTCTGGTTATGGTGCCTATTTTTGTGGTGATTGTTACATTACCTCAGTCAAGAGAGGCTCTTTACTTATTGAAATCAGAAGAGGAAAAGAGGCTGTGAAGATATCTACCTTTATTGGATTGAACATTAATGTGTAACAGAATTCTCTCCTGTTGCTTTACTTTGAAGAATGGAGAAGAAAATTAAAAGAACTACTCAAAGCCTGGATTGATCTGCATTAGAAAGAACACTGAGCTATTCATAGGAGAAAAGATTTCAGAAGTAGGAGGAAAACAGAAGAAAAACAAGAGCCAGTGGGGGGAGTTAAGACTGTGTTTTCAGGAGTTGGGAGAAGATGCCTTCTAGGCATCTGAGGGCAGTTTCCTTGACGTGTCACAGATGAAGTGAATCTCCTGTGACATTTTAAAAGAGCCACCAGTAAAGATTTAAATGGCCTTTTGAGATGTGCTTAGATGTCTAACTGGTGTTTCTTCTGAAACTGACTTGGTTCTGGAAGTTGGCCTGTGGCAGCTCACCTTAAGAAAAATAAATGTATCCCCAGGCTTTCATGATGATGCTGTCTCTATAGGCAGGAGTCAGTTCATGTGCTTTTGTGCAAAGGCGTTCTAGAGCAGTCTTACAGGGTTGCTGTAAGTCTAGTTTGGTGTGAAGGGGGCCTAGCTGCTATCTTTGCAGCTATGCAAGCAGGGCTGGACTAGGATGGTAATTGGTTGTGGACAGGCTAGTAATTTGGCACCTTCCCAATATCGATGCAATGTTATCGAGTAATAAGAAATAATTTAATAAATATTACATACCTTATTCTTATATTCAAAATGAGGGATTCATTACATGTGATTTTTTTCTAAACCAAAACAAAAAAACAACAAAAAAACCCCACAAAAACTTAACTTTGCTTAAACTTTAGATAACAACCCAGTTGTTCGCTATAAAGAGCACTATGCCATGCATTATTTGGGGCAGAGTTTCAGACATCTGTACCTGACAACCCTGAAGAACTGTCAGTTGTGTGATTTCAGGACTGTTGGTGTAGCCAAGAGCAAACTCCCCAGTGACTCAAAGCTAGAGGGTAAGCTTCAAGAGGAGAAGTGCCTGGGACATAGTGGGCATCCAACAAATACCTGTCGTATGATTGATTGAGCAGAGATTGGTTAGCCCTGGAGTGCAGTGGTTTCTTCAGTTATCTAAGGAGTTATTTGTTAGAAATATGAACAAATCAATATCGTATTTTCTCATTTTTCCACTTCTTTTTGTGCTCCTGATAGGATAGCTTCCCAACTAGCTGCTCAGTTGGCTCACTCCCAAATCAGGTGCTGCCTATGAGAATTCTCCTTGGTGCACAGTGGAGTACATACTGATCTTTTCTGATAACTATTAGGCACAGTAGTTATGCAAGCTACTGACCGTACTAGACTCATTGAGATTGACATCTGAGCATGGGCAAAGCAGCAGAATTGACCCAGAGGGAAGAACTGAGTCAATAGCTTTTCTAAAGATAACTAAGTGAAATGTCCTCTACCATACTTCCTTTTCTCTGAATTTAAAAGGAAAGCCAGGCTGGGTGTGGTGGCTCATGCCTGTAATCCCAGCAGTTTGGGAGGCCGAGGTGGGTAGATCATCTGAGGTCGGGAGTTCCTTGAACCAGCCTAGCCAACATGGAGAAACTCCATCTCTATTAAAAATATAAAAATTAGCTGGGTGTGGTCACCCACACTTGTATTCCCAGCTCCTTGAGAGGCTGAGGCATGAGAATAACTTGAACCCGGGTAGTGGAGGTTGCAGTGCGCCAAGATCACACCACTGCACTCCAACCTGGGCAACAGAACAAGACTCTCTCAAAAAATAAAAATAAAAGGAAAGCCAGAACTATACTTGGTATAATAAGTATACTTCTCAGGAGTATAAGAAGAAATGCATGTTTTTCTTAATTTCTGACACAAACTATATCAATAATAAGAAATACGTGTTTGTCTTAATTTCTTACAGAAACTATATGAAATTTTGGAAACCAACAAACAGAATGCTGTCAAAGAATTAGGTAGGTAGTTGAAGTATCTGAGTTCTTAAAGTCACACCTTCTTATCCTATAATTTAATAAAAGAAGAACAATTCATGCTTTCATTTACTTGCTCATTCATTTATGCATTCAACAAGCATTTATTAAACACAGCTAATGGGCCAGGTATGGGAAAGCAAAGATGGGTAGATCCTGACCCTTAAACAGTGCAGAATCTTGTGGAGTATGTGAGCGTATCAATAGATAATTGAAAAAGTTAGCAGAGTCCTGTTAGTTGTTATGGGGGTGTAGAGGAAAGAATGAGAGGAGTGTGGAAAGTGTATTAAGGTGGCAAGGTCAGAGTCCTCAAGGTTAGAAGAAAAAGCCACGTAAAGGTTACCAAAATGTTTTTGTTTTGTTGTTTTGTTTTTGCAAAGATACTCTGGAATGTAGGGCTGCAACGAATGTCATTTCTTGAGTATCTCCAGTCACTCCACTTTACTTGAAGCACAGAGCAGGAGCCCAAGGATTTTATGCCAAGTTTTTTGGGTCAGCTTTCCTCATGTGGGGCTGTGGGCCAGGCTCTCAGTGTGTGCAAAAGCATCTGGTAGACGGCCTGGCATACGGAAAGCCCTTAATAAATAGAAGTTATCAGAAAAGAAAATAAAGTAAAACCATTTCATATTCATGACCACATTGTAAGATGCCATATGGGGTTACACTTTCCAAATCAAAATGGAAAGAATGTGGTATAATGAATGAAAGTGTAAGTTTAGAGACAATAGATTAGAATATTTTGGCATTATCTCAGAAAACCCATGACCCATTATTGCCATTTACATATTGACAGATTTTTATTTCTGTGCTTTTAAAGATTAGGGGTTAGGACAGCTGCTTTATATTATGTTTTAGATCAGTATGGAATATTACAAAGTTTTCTCAATTCACTATTCTAAAAGGCAGTGCTTGTTTCCATGTGGTTACTGCAACTGATGACTGAATGCTTATCATGGCAAGAACTGCTGTTTATGTACATTATCTCATTTAATCCTTATAATTACTCTATGAGGCAAATACTATTATTAGAGAGGTTAATTTGCCTGAGGCCCTATGGTTAGTAAGTAGTGAGCCAGGTTTCTAGCCCAGGTGTATCTGACACTAAAACCTATGCTTTTGATCATTGCTACCTTTCACTTTAGTGGTCAATTCATTTGGTTAAAAAAAAAAAAGAGTGTGTACCTTCGATATGGCAAGCATTGTGTTCAATGTTGAATACGAAGATGAAACAGATGCAATTTTAGCCTCGACTCACAGTCCAGTTCATGTCTTCTCAGGTTTACTAAAGGGGAAAGAATATGCACCTTGATCTCATAAAGACCTACCAGCCAAAGTCCAGGGATACTTTCATTCTGTCACGTATTCATCTAACCAACAAAAATTATACAATATGGAGGATGAGACAGAGAAGTAAAAACAGTAACATGATAATGTAATGAGTTCCATAATAGAGATATAGAGGAGATGCCACGGGGATAAGACAGAGTGATTTTCTCTTAGCTGGTGGGGGAAGCCAGTTTCCAATTTTCTCATCCATAAAATAGGGTTGAAAATAACTCTTGTCCTGCTGACCTCACGAGTTCTGCATGAAACTAGAATAAAAGAATATTGTGTAAATGCTTCGGAAATTATACAGTATTATACTAATATTAGTTATTGTGGTTATTGCACAGGCCACTTACTGAATTTTATTTTCTTTGCTGCAGGACTCATAGAGCATGAAGGTCGTGATGTTGTCATTGCTTTGAAGACTAAACAGGCAATCCGGAATGTGATTGCTAAAGCTCTAAAAAATCTCACCTTCCTTTGTTCAAGAGGCATTATTGATAAGCATGAGAGCACTGAGATAAATAAGGTAATTTTGCTTGATTCTATCTGCATAATACCCCAGCCTTCATGGTTACTTTAGCAGTGTGTAATAAGGAGGGAGATTGAAAAAAATTGTTTAACCACAGGTGGTAAGTCTATAATCACCTTCAGCCTTTGATAATGCAAAGGACGACGAATGCCAATGCTACCCAGTACACTCCATTTGTCAAAACTACTTGATTGCAAGTAACAGAAACCAACTTGTACTAAGTCGGGAAAGAAATGGTTGGGGGATTTATCAAAAGGACACAGAGTACTTTATAGAACCCACAATAGCCAGGCTATGTGACAAGGCCTAAGGAAGGGATTTGAACAGAGATGTAGAAAACTTTCTAGATTTTCCATTTCCTAACAGGGTTGCCCTCTATGGCATCTTCCTTTGGCTCATCCTATAGACTCACTAGATTTTTCTGCTTCTCCATCCGCTGTGTCAATTGAATTATGAAGATGATAGGTTCAATCCGAGTTAATAAGTCAGTGAAAATAGTAGTAAGGGGAGACTAGGGACAAAAATGGTTAGAGGAATTTAGATAGGAAGAGAGAAGCTGTGAGTCAAACATCAAGGTTATACTTGCCTAACAGTAGTTTATTTAGATTTCCTTAGTTTTTGCCTACTGTCCATTTTCTGTTACAGGATCTGATCCCCATTATTTTGATTATTTGTTTTTAGGTACTTCTTAAAAAATTAAAAGCACTAAATAACTTTCCAAAGGCAATCCCACCCCCAACTCCTGACAAATACCTTCACAACATCATTTGGCTGGAAGGTAAAGATGTTCTCATTGACTTCTTCAAGGTAAAGATTTTCTTTTCTATTCTGGCTCAGGTTTGATGATAATTAACTATTTTTTCCACTCCCTAATGCAAGATTAACAGAAAAGCATATCACATACTGGCCAATTCAGGAAAAGCCAAGACGGAGGCCCAGGAAAGTCTAGAGGAGGAATAAATCTCTTTTTGAGCCTAAAGGGCAAAGATAGTTTTTCACAATGACTTATCTGCTTAGGAGTAGCTATATGTGTCTGACTGTTACCAATCCCATTCTATTTTATGTTGTGGAGTTCTGGACTTCTCGATGTACGCTCTTGGAGAGACATTTTTTAGAGCAAGGGTCTCGAATTTAAGTTACTATACAGACCAGGCAGATAGTGTAAAAGTAAAGCTGATTGGCCGTAGTATAATAGGGAACGGTGAGAACTGAGGTGTGTTCAAGTTCATGCTCTGTCAGCTGAGGGTTGCAACAGGACTTTGGACTCTTTCAACAAATATCTATTGAATATCCTCTAATGTCAGGGACTGTTCTAGGTCTGGTGATATGGCAGTAAACAAAGTAGATAAAGTCCCTACTTTCATTTTTTAATTTTAATTTAATTTAATTAATTTATTTTTTTGAGATAGAGTCTCACTCTGCTGCCCAGATTGGAGTGCACTGGTGCAATCTCGACTCACTGCAAACTCCGCCTCCTGGGTTCAAGTGATTCTCCTGTTTCAGCCTCCCAAGTAGCTGGGATTACAGGCATGTGCCACCACGCCCAGCTAATTTTTGTATTTTCAGTAGAGATGGGGTTTCACCATGTTGGCCAGGCTGGTCTTGAACTCCTGACCTCAAGTGATCTACCCACCTTGGCCTCCCAAAGTGCTGGGATTACAGGCGTGAGCCGCCGTGCCTGGCCGAAGTCCCTACTTTCATAAAGCTTATATTATATGAATGGAGATGGACAATAAACACACCAAACACATAAACATATAGCCTATCAGATGGTTATAAGTGCTAGAGAAAAATAACGAGAGAAAAGGTAATACAGAGCGGCCATGGAAGGCTGCTCTAATAAGGTGACATTTGAAGAGAGATGTGAAAGAAGGGAGGGAGCAAGCCAGGTAGTGTCTTAGAGAAGAGCACTCCAGGCAAAGGGAGTAGTGGGTGTAAGGAGTCCCCAAGGCCAAGTGTGCCTGGTGTGTTCCAGGAGCAGCACAGAGGCCCCTGGCAGGAGCGGTGCTGGAGAGAGCACATGAAGTCAGGGCAGTTGCAGAGGGTCCAGAGAACGTCATGACTCTCAGGGGCCCTGGGCACTTCTGCCTTCATGGGCCTCTTCCTCCACAAAACTATGAAAAATTAGACTTTATGACTGTTAGTATAACAATGAATATATTAGTATTATATATTAAAACATTTTTCTTTATCTAAAACTAATTTTCCTCCTGATTCTAAAAGACATTAAAACATCATTATAAGTGTCTAAAAGTATTGTAGATGCAGGTACTGCACCTGCTGATTCCTAGTGGATGGCTCCACCCTGGTCTCCATCCCTCCCTGCCTGAGACATATACAGTCTTTGCTATTACCCTAACTGCAGACGTTCAGTTTGCTTCTGGATTTTGTATATATGAATCTTCTGCCCTGGAGGTCTTCAACTCATGTTATCCGAGCTATCTGCTCCTCCTCTTTCAAGTCTCAGCTTAGCTGTCCTGTCTGCTGTAAAGGCCTCACTGAACAACCAAGATAGGATCCTGTGGCTTTTCTGCCCCATTTTTTTTTTTTTTTTGCATAGCACCCTGTCCCTGTCTTCTTTGTCATAATTATCCCATTTGATTGTAAATATCTACCCAACATAACTAAAAGTTTGTTCTGAAGGCAGGGAAATTGTTTAGCTTACCATTATAACCCAAGCCCCAAACGGGGCTGAAAAGAAAGTTTTCATTCATTAATGTGCATATTCATTCCATAGTTATATCAGTTACTATGCTGAGTACTAATCACAAAGTCAAAGTCTGTTTGCCTGTTCCTTTATTTCTAGAAGTTGATGTGGTACATTAGCACGTTACAGTTCAGTAATAAACCAAGAATATAGTTTGTGTTTTATGCTACTTGGAAGCTATTTTAGCTTTAAAATTATATATATATGATTATATATAAAATCATATATATAACATATATAAAATCATATATATATAACATATATATGTTGACTCTCTTTTTCTTTTCCTTTTATTCCCACCCAGGAAAGAGCCAAACTTGCCTGTTTTGACTATGGAGATATCATTTGTAAAGGAGGTGAAATGCCACAAGGAATCTACTTAATTATTTCAGGAATGGCAATTGTAAGGGACTATTGATTTTTTTTTTTTTTTTTTACTTAAAATGTATTTTGAAACATATAATTGCAGAATAAGAGTAAATTTAGATACTGAAAAAGTTTACATTTTTAATGTGATGAAACCATTTCTACTCTGAGCATGACAGCTGAGAGATAAATATGCAACACCTGAAATGTGCTTCCCATTCTACAAAATGCTAACTATCATAGTCTTTACTTATTTCTTGCAGCAATCCTGGGAGGAAGCAGGATTTTTCTGAATGTTCAGACAAGGAAATCAATACTTGACGTGGCTTAAATTACTCACCTAAAGGAATTAGGATGAGGATCAAAAATACCACTTCTAATCTGTCCAATGGGAGGCTTTTGTTGACCAGAGAGAGAGAGAGAGAGAGAGAGAGAGAGAGAAAGAAACAGAAAGAAAGAGAGAGAGCGATTTCAGTAGAGTGATGGGGAAAAGAATCCTTTGTATCTGCATAACAGTAGTTTAGTAGCTGAATTCATGGGTGAGCCCCAGTTTGTGAACCAAATAATTCCTAGATCATCCTAGATGATGGTCATAAAATGACAAATCCTTATTATGGGAAAAATAATGCATTCGGCTTTCTGGTTTTGAAACGGGTATATTAGACCTTAAAATATCATGGAAATAAACTACTATAATAAATAGAATACTGACACAATATAACACTTATTTACTCTCTGGCACTATTCTAAGCACTTTTCGTTCATCCAGTCATTCATTTATTCAACAAAATACTTGCTTCATTACCACCATGTGGCAGGCACTGTTAATTCTAGGCACGGGATTGACAAAACAGACACAAATCCCTGCCTTCTTGGAGCCTAATTTCTAGTAGAGAGATAAAAGGAGATGGGACAATGAACAAAACAAATAAGTTTACAGTGTGTTAGAGATGATGGAGATATGAAGAGATTAATTGTGATTTTTTAAAAGGTAGTCGAGAAAGGCAATATGGGCCAGTCACGATGGCTCACAACTGTAATCCCACCACTTTGAGAGGGCTAGGCAGGTGGATCACATGAGGCAGGAGTCCAAGACCAGCCTCGTCTTGGCAAAACCCTGTCTCTACTAAAAATACAAAAATTAGTTGTGTATGGTGGCACATGTCTATAATCCCAGCTACTTGGGAGGCTGAGACGAGAATCCGAGATCCTGCCACTGCACTCCAGCCTGGGCGACAGTCTCACTCTGTTGCTCAGGTTGGAGTGCAGTGAGGCCATCTCAGCTCACTGCAACACCTCCCCCTCATGTTCAAGAGATTCTCCTGCCTCAGCCTCCCAAGTAGCTGGGATTATAGGCACACACCACCATGCCCATCTAATTTTTGTGTTTTTAGTAGAGACAGGGTTTCACTAGGCTGGTGTTGAACTCCTGACCTCAAGCAAGCCACCTGCCTCGGCCTCCCAAAGTGCTGGGATTACAGGTGTGAGCCACTGAACCCGGCCAACAACCCTATTTTTTTACATGAGAAAACTGATGCACAGAAAAAAATTAATTCACTTGGCCCCAACTACACATACTCAGAGGCCAAAGATTACTTTGAACCCATGTAGTCTTATCTCCAGTATCCATGTGCTTAGCCATTATACTATACTCTTATTAGAATTCTAGGAAAACCACACAGCTGCCAGTATTTATGAAATATGGCAAGTTCAATACTTAAAAGCTGCAACTCGCTGTAACATGTTTCTTTGGGGATTTTCCTGCAGTGACTGGACTAGCTACGCCTTATTAAACTATAGTCCAATGATGTCTGGTCTGAAGAGGTTATATTAGTACTCTTTTGATACCATAACAAATTATTACAAATTTAGTGGCTTAAATATATTATCTCATGGTTCTGTAGGTCAGAAATCCAATGGGTTCTGCTGATTTCACTGCTTGGGTCTCAAGAAGCTGAAATCACGATGTTAGTAGGGCTGCATTACCTTCTGGAAGCTCTAGGGGCAGAATCTGTTTCTAGGCTCTTTGAGATCGTTGGCAGATGTAGTTATTCTTTACGGCTATTGAACAGAAGTCCCTGCTTCTTCAAGGCTGTCAGCTGGAGCCCACCCTGAGCTCCTAGAGCTTCTCTTTCATCTTTGCGTGCAGGTCCTCACGTCTCAGAGCAAGCAAAGATATATGGAATCCTTCACACATCTCTCTCTGATGGACTCCCTTCTACTTGCAAGGGCTCATGTGATTACAGTCCCCCCAATATTCCCGTCTGTTGTTTAATCAAATACTAATCTGGTACGGCTGTGAAGGGACTTTGTAGATCTTTTTAAGGTCAACTGATTAGTATCCTTAACTCCATAAATCATCTTTTTAAGGTCAGCTGATTAGCAACCTCAATTCCACTTCAAAGTCCTTTCACTGCAGTCCCTAGATTAGTATTTGGTTGAGCAACAGACAGGAATCTTGGGGGGCCTCCTTTCAAATGCTGCCTACCTCAAATGTCATCATCTTTTCTTTGTTTGCAAAAAGCAGAGGAATTCTTCATTGCTCAAAGATCCTTTGAATTGCACTCAAAATTACAGCCATTTAAAAAAAAAATCAAACTCCTGTGGAAGCCTGAATGCCTTTAAAAGTCCGAATGCTAATTGCTGGGAGAGGTGACCGTTTGCGTCCTGTTTCCTGTGTCTTGAACAATACCCTTCCTCTTTGATGGTTACAGCTAAACTTTCTGAAAAATTCTGTAATCCTTCTAATCCCAATTCTTTCAGCTTCCCCCTAAAATCTGATACCTCTCTGCTTTCTCCAGTTATGCCTACCAGTTATTTTCTTGAAGTAACTCAACCATCCTATGTTCTTCCTAAAACGTTTTCCTGTTGATGTTGCATGGTAATTTTTCTTAAGCATTTGGAAAAGAGACAAGGCTTTCATTAACATCATGGCTTGGTTTGGAGGCATATTAATTCATAATATTTGATTTATGTGCCCAGGCAATCAAAAGTTATTTCCATGTGATGCATTAACCCATTGTGGTAAGAATATCTAATGGACTCAATGAGTGATTGCATTAGTTGCATACTATAATTTCCAGTTTTGGTGGGATATTTTTTTTCTTTGAGATGGAGTCTCACTCTGTCGCCCAGGCTGGAGCACAGTGGCATGATCTTGGCTCACTGCAACCTCTCCTTCCTGGGTTCAAACAATCCTCCTGCCTCAGTCTCCTGAGTAGCTGGAACTATAAGCACATGCCACTATGCCCAGCTAATTTTTGTTGTTTTTTTTTTTTTTTTTTTTTAGTAGAGACAGGGTTTCACCATATTGGCCAGGCTGGTCCCAAACTCTTGATCTTGTGATCCGCCTGCCTTGGCCTCTCAAAGTGCTGGGATTATAGGCGTGAACCACTGTGCCCAGCCCTGGTGGGATTTTTATATAAGACAGTTATAAATAGAAAGTTGTAAATAAGGGTCATCTGTAAAACTAAAGATTAGAAAAAAAATCCTTGCCTTGGGAGTTGAAATGTGAAAGAAATCATGATTTTTTCCCTTAAGCCTAATTCTTCTTTCACACCTGACAGGAGATCTTTGTCTTCCATTGGAAAGTTGTAAGAAATAGTGGGAGCTCCTGTGATTTGATCAAAATTTTAATTTTTTCTTTCCCTTTGCACACTTTTTTCCCTTTGCAGTTGCATAGTTTATCTCCTACCTTTGGAATAGAGAGTAGCCAAAGGCCTGATAGAAAGTCCAGAGACATGTTTACAGAGTTCTGTACTACTGGGGACATAATTGGAGAGCTAAACTGTCTGCTTAAGCGTGAAATTGAATATACCATCATCTGTGAAACTAGTTTACAGGTAGGAAAATGGTTCTGTCATGAGTTATTAATTTTTCCTCAAGTAAGTAAAAAATGCCAGCATCTTTTCTTTTTTGTGGTTTTGACATCTTAGTCACCCAACCAGCTATTGGGAGGTAACATAGCTGAAAAGGCAGATTTAGTGTCTCACATGCCAGACTCTGCCAAGCTCCACTGCATCCTGCCTAAGGGAGTAGTTATTTAACCTCCTTAAGTCTCAGTGTCCTTGTTTATGAAGTAGAGAGAATACCTACCTTTTGATATTATGAGGATTAGGAAAACATCTACGTAACATGCCTGACACATAAAGGTGCTCAATAAATGGTCACCATTATGACAACAGTGTTTTTAAAGAATATTTATTTGTTTTTAAAACAACCCCATTAAAAGTGGGCAAAAGATATGAACAGATACTTTTCAAAAGAAGACATACGTGTGGCCAATAAGCATATGAAAAAAAGCTCAACATCACTGATCAATAGAGAAATGCAAATCAAAACCACAATGAGATACCACCTCACACCAGTCAGAATGGCTGCTATTAAAAAGTCAAAAAGTAACAGGTGCTGGAGAGGTTGTGGAGAAAAAGGAACAATTACACACTATTGGTGGGAGTATAAATTAATTCAACCATTGTGGAAGACAGTGTGACATTTCCTCAAAGACCTAAAGAGAGAAATACCATTGACCCAGAAATCCTATTACTGGGTATATACCCAAAGGAATATAAATCATTCTATTATAAAGACACATGCACATGTATGTCACTGCAGCACTATTCACAATAGCAAAGACATGGAATCAACCTAAATGCCTGTCAATGATAGAGTGGATAAAGAAACGGTACATATATACCATAGAATATTATGTAGCCCTAAAAAAGAGTGAGATCATGTCTTTTGCAGGAACTGTGGATGGAGCTGGAGGCCATTATCTTTAGTAAATTAATGCAGGAACAGAAAGCCAAATATCACATGTTCTCACATATAAGTGGGAGCTAAATGATGAGAACACATGGACACATAGAAGGGAACAAAACACACGGGGGCCTTTTGGAGGGTGGAGGGTGGGAGGAGGGAGAGAATCGGGAAAAATAACTATGGGTACATGGGTGATGAAATAATCTGTGCAACAAACCCCCATGACACAAGTTTACCTATGTAACAAACCTGCATATGTACCACTGAACTTAAAAGTTAAAAGAGGAATATTTGTTTTTAAACTTCCTTCTGTGTTTCATTTGCTAAGTAAGAAGTTATCTATTCAACACCTAAGTGTCCTGACATTTCACTAGGTGTGGGGAATTCAAATAAAAATGAGCCAAAGACCAAGGAACAGTCAAAGTGGTTCGTTAAATGGGTCCTGCTCCCTGTGCCACCCAACTGGGTGAGACCCTCCAACAGGGGTTGTCAGACACCCTATACAGGAGCATTCCTACTGGCATCAGGTTGGTGCCCCTCAAGGTCAGAGTTCCCAGAGGAAGGAGCAGGCACCCCATCTTTGCTGTTCTCCAGCCTCCTTGAGTGACATATCCAGGTGTGGGAGCAAACCAGATGAATGGGGCCTGAAGCAAACCCCCAGCAAACTGCAGCAGCCCTACAGAAGAAGGACCTGACCACTGCAAGAAAAACGGAAAGCAACAACAACAGCATCATCAACAACAAAAAGTCCCCACAAAAACCCCAGCCAAGGGTCAACAGCCTCAAAGATCAATATTAGACAAACTCATGAATATGAGAAAGAATCAACGAAAAAACATTGAAAACCCAAAAGGCCAGAGTGCCTCTTCCCCTACAAATGATCACAATGCCTGTCCAGCAAAGGCACAGAACTGGATGGAGGATAAGATGGATGAATTGACAGAAGTAGGCTTTGGAAGGTGAGTAATAACAAACTCTGCTGAACTAAAGGAGCATGTTCAAAACGAATGCGAAGAGGCTAAGAATCTTCATAAAAGGTTACAGGAGCTGCTAACTAGAATAACCAGTTTGAAAGGAACGTAAATGACCTGATGGAGCTGAAAAACACAGCATGAACACTTCATGAAGCATGCATAAGGGTCAGTAGCTGAATCTATCAAGTGGAAGAAAGGATATCAGAGTCTGAAGACCATCTTGCTCAAATAAGGCAAGAAGAGAAGATTAGAGAAAAAAGAATGAAAAGGAAAAAACAAAACCTCCGAGAAATATGGGACTATGTAAAAAGACCAAACTTATGATTGATTGGAGTATCTGAAAGAGCTAGGGAGAATGGAACCAAGTTGGAAAACACACTTCAGGATCAGGATGTTATCCAGTAGAACTTCCCTGACCTAGCAAGAAAGACCAACATTCAAATTCAGGAAATACAGAGAACACCACGAAGATACTTCATGAGAAGATCAACCCCAAGACACATAATCATCAGATTCTTCAAGGTCGAAATGAAGGAAAAAATGTTAAGGGCAGCCAGAGAGAAAGGCCAGGTCACCTACAAAAGGAAGCCCATCAGACTAACAGTGGACCTCTCAGCAGAAACCATACAAGCCAGAAGACAGTGGGGGCCAATATTCAACATTCTTAAAGAAAAGAATTTTCATCCCAGACCTTCATACCCAGCTAAACTAAGCTTCATAAAAAAAGGAGAAATAAAATTCTTTCCAGACAAACAAATGCTGAGGGATTTTGTCACCACCAGGCCTGCCTTGCAAGAGCTCCTGAAGGAAGCACTAAATATGGAAAGGGACAATTGGTACCAGCCACTGCAAAAACACTCCAAATATATAAAGACCAATAGCACTATGAAGAAACTGCATCAAACTATTTTGCATCAACTATTTTGCATAGTGTGCAAAATAACCAGATAGCATCATGAAGATAGTCTCAAATTCACACATAACAATATTAACCTTAAATGTAAATGGGCTAAATGCCCCAATTAAAAGACACAGACTGGCACATTGGATAAAGAGTCAGGACTCATTGGTGTGCTGCATTTAGGAGACTCATCTCACATGCAAAAACCCACATAGGCTCAAAACAAAGGGATGGAGGAAAAATTACCAAGCAAATGGAAAACAAAACAAAAAAAGCAGGTGTCAATACTAGTATCTGACAAAACAGACTTTAAACCAACAAAGATCAAAAAAGACAAATAAGGGCATTACATAATGGTAAAGGGATCAATTCAACAAGAAGAGCTAACTATCCTAAATATATATGCACCCAAGACAGGAGCACCCAGATTCATAAAATCAATTCTTAGAGACTTACAAAGAGACTTGGACTTCCACACAATAATAGTGGGAGACTTTAACACCCCAATGTCATTATTAGACAGATCAACAAGACAGAAAATTAACAAGGATATTCAGGACCTGAACTCAGCTCTGGATCAAGTGGAACTAATAGACATCTACAGAACTCTCCACCCCAAATCAACAGAATATACATTATTCTCAGTGCCGCATGGCACTTATTTTAAAATCGACCACATAATTGGAAGCAAAACACTCCTCGGCAAATTCAAAAGAACTGAAATCATAACAAACTCTCTCTCAACCACAGTGCAATCAAATTAGAACTCAGGATTAAGAAACTCTCTCAAAACCATGGAAACTGAAGTACATGGAAATTGAGCAATCTGCTCCTGAATGACTCCTGGGTAAATAATGAAATTGAGGCAGAAATCAAGAAGTTCTTTGAAACCAATGAGAACAAAGAGACAACATAACGGAATCTCTGGGACACAGCTAAAGCAGTGTTAAGAGGTAAATTTATAAGCACTAAATGCCCATATCAGAAACCTAGAAAGATCTCAGATCAACACCCTACCATCACAATTAAAAGAGCTAGAGAAGCAAGAGCAAACAAGTCCAAAAGCTAGCAGAAGACAACAAATAATTAACATCAGAGCAGAAATGAAGGAGATAGAGACACAAAAAACCCTTTAAAAAAATCAGTGAATCCAGGAGCTGATTTTTTGGAAAAAATTAACAAAGTAGATAGACTGCTAGCTAGATTAATAAAGAAGAAAAGAGAGAGAAATAAAAAAGACATAATAAAAAATGATAAAGGGGATATCACCATTGACCCTACAGAAATACAAACTACCATCAGAGAATAAACACCTCTATGTAAATAAACTAGAAAATCTAAAAGAAAAGGATAAATTCCTGGACACATACACCCTCCCAAGACTAAACTAGGAAGAATTAAAATCCCTGAATAGACCAATAATGAGTTCTGAAGTTGAAGCAGTAATTAATAGCCTGCCAACCAAAAAAAGCCCAGGACCAGATAGATTCACAGCCGAATTCTACCAGAGATACAAAGAGGAGCTGGTACCATTCCTTCTGAAACTACTCCAAAAAATTGAAAAGGTGGGACACCTCCCTAACTCATTTTATGAGGCCAGCATCATCCTGATACCAAAACCTGGCAGAGGTGCAACAACAAAAAGAAAACTTCAGGCCAATATCTCTGATGAACATCAATGTGAAAATCCTCAATAAAATACTGGCAAACCAAATCCAGCAACACATCAAAAAGTTTATCCACCACGATCAAGTCAGCTTCATCCCTGGGATGCAAGACTGGTTCAACATGTGCAAATCAATAAACATGATCCATCACATAAACAGAACCAATGACAAAACCACATGATCATCTCAATAGATGCAGAAAAGGCCTTCAATAAAAGTCAACATCCTTTCATGTTAAAAACTCTCAATAAACTAGGTATTGATGGAACACATCTCAAAATAATAAGAGCTATTTATGACAAACCCACAGCCAATATCATACTGAATGGCAAGAGCTGGAAGCATTTCCTCTGAAAACTGGCACAAGACAAGGATGCCCTCTCTCACCACTCCTATTCAACATAGTATTAGAAGTTCTGGCTGGGCAACCAGGCAAGATAAATAAATAAAGATATGCAAATGGGAAGAGAGGAAATCAAATTGTCTCTGTTTGCAGGTGACATGATTCTATATTTAGAAAACCCCATTGTCTCAGTCCCCAAACTCCTTAAGCTGATAAGCAATTTCAGCAAAGTCTCAGGATACAAAATCAATGTGCAAAAATCACAAGCATTGCTATGCACCAACAACAGACAAGCAGAGAGCCAAATCATGAATGAACTCCCATTCATGATTGCTACAAAGGGAATAAAATACCTAGGAATATAACTAACAAGGGATGTGAAGGACCTTTTCAAGGAGAACTACAAGCCACTCCTCAAGGAAATAAGAGGGGACACAAACAAATGGAAAAACATACCATGCTCGTGGATAGGAAGAATCAATAGCATGAAAATGGCCATACTGCCCAAAGTAATTTATAGATTCAATGCTGTTTCCATCAAACTACCATTGACATTCTTCACAGAATTAGAAAAAACTATTTTAAATTTTGTATGGAACCAAAAAAGAGCCCACATAGCCAAGACAATCCTAAGCAAAAAGAACAAAGCTGGAGGCATCACGCTACTTGGCTTCAAACTATACTATAAGGCTACAGTAACCAAAATAGCATGGTACTGGTACCAAAACAGACATGTGGACCAATGGAACAGAACAGAGGCCTCAGAAATAACTGTACACGTATACAACCATCTGATCTTCGACAAACCTGATAAAAACAAGCAATGGGGAAAGGATCTCCTATTCAGTAAATGGTGCTGGGAAAACTGGCGAGCCATATGCAGAAAACCAAAACTGGACCTCTTCCTTATACCTTTTACAAAAATTAACTCAAGATGACTTACATGTAAAACCCAAAACCGTAAAAACCCTAGAAGAAAACCTAAGCAATACTACCCAGGACATAGGCATAGGCAAAGACTTCATGACAAAAATGCCAAAGGCAATTGCAACAAAAGCCCAAATTGACAAGTGGGATCTAATTAAAGAGCTTCTGCACAGCATGAACAGGCAACCTACAGAATGGGAGAAAAATATTGCAATCTACCCAAATGACAAAGGTCTAATATCTGGAATCTACAAGGAACTTAAACAAATTTACAAGAAAAAACCCCATCAAAAAGTGGGCAAAGGATATGAACAGACATCTTTCAAGAGAAGTCATTTACGTGGCCAACAAACATATGAAAAAAAGCTCAACATCGCTGATTACAAAAATGCAAATCAAAACCGCAATGAGATATCATCTCACGCCAGTCAGAATGGCAATTATTAAAAGTTAGGAAATGGGCCAGGCGTGGTGGCTCACACCTGTGATCCCAGCACTTTGGAAGGCCGAGGCAGGTGAATCATGAGTTCAAGAGATTGAGACCATCCTGGCCAACACGGTGAAATGCCATCTCTACTAAAAATACAAAAATTAGCTGGGCATGGTAGCACACATATAGTCACAGCTACTCGGGAGGCTGAGGCAGGATAATTGCTTGAACCCAGGAGGTGGAGGTTGCAGTGAGCCGAGGTGCACCACTGCACTCTAGCTTGGTGACAGAGTGAGACTGCGTTTCAAAAAAAAAAAAAAAAAAAAAAAAGAAGAGAAAAGAAAAAAGAAAAAAGAAAAGAAAGGAAAAAAAAAGCCAGGAAACAACAGATGCTCGTGAGGCTGTGGAGAACTAAGAATGCTTTCACACTGTTGGGAATGTAAATTAGTTCAACCATTGTGGAAGACAGTGTGGTGATTCCTCAAGGACCTAGAACCAGAAATACCGTTTGACCCAGCAATCCCATTACTGGGTATATGCCCAACCATAAAAAGCCCAGGACCGGATAGACTCACAGCCGAATTCTACCCAAAGGAATATAAATCATTCTACTATAAAGACACATGCACATGTATGTTTATTGTGGCACTATTCACAATAGCAAGGACATGGAACCAACTTAAATGCCCATCAAAAAATGTGGTACATACACACCATGGAATACTATGCAGCCATAAAAAGGAATGAGAACATGTCCTTTGCAGGGACATAGATGAAACTGGAAGCCATCATCCTCAGCAAACTAACACAGAACAGAAAATCAAAAACTGCATGTTCTGACTCATAAGTGGGAGTTGAACAATGAGAACACATGGACACAGGGAGGGGAACATCACACACCAGGGCCATTTGGGGATCGAGGGGGTGAGAAGAGCGAGAGCATTAGGTTAAACAGCTAATGCATGTGGGGCTTAAAACCTAGATGACATGTTGATAGGTGCAGCAAACTACCATGGCACACGTAGACCTATGTAACAAACCGACATGTTCTGTACTCGTATCCTGGAACTTAAAAGAAAATAAAATAATTAAAAACATAAAAGAAATGAGTCAAAGAATTCTCAATCTTTGGAGACTATCTGATGCAACAGAGCAGGATCCAGAGTCCTAGGGGTGTGTGGAGTGGAAGGAAATGTTGTTTTAGCTATTTCATGTCATTTTACTTTTGCAAGAGGCATGAGTTCAGTCATAAGGCTGAATTGAATTCACTGAAGTTCGTGTAACTTGAATCTGAAAGTGTATTTTTTTTAGTCAGGTAAACTATTTGCCTCTGGAAACAAATACCGTGAATGAGCTCACTTTATCTACCATGACATTAAAAATAGATAAGTTCATATGGCTTAGTTCCTGAATCCTGGGCTTTGGGCTCATGAGCCATATCCTTCATTATATCTATTGACTGATATACATTTTTCTGGTCTCTTAGTAAGGTATATAGCTTTAATCGCACCATACATTTTATCATCTTATACTTAGCAAACAACCATTTGCACAATACAAATGCTTCTAAATGACAAGAGTATCATAATTATGCTAGAATTGATAGTTTTTCTGAAGGTTGAATCCACAGGCATTTTGTTTTTTGATAGTCTTGTAATTTAGTTCCAAATCAAGCTGCTATGGCCTGGGGCCTTTTTGTTTCAGGCCTGCTTTATCTCCCTGGAGGATTTATATGAAGGCTTTGATGCCTTCTGGCCATCTCTGGAATATAAAATATGGCTAAAGCTTGCTCTCAGTACTGCCTACCAGTATTTTGAATCAAGTCTTACTGATGAGGTAAGTTACATGATTAAAATATTCATAACTTGAATTTTTATGCATTGTATTTTTTGCAGAATGCATTTCATATTTTTGAGACACAAATAAAAGGAAATTTGTGTGTGTGTGTGTGTGTGTGTGTGTGTGTTTTTGAGACAGAGTCTCACTCTGTTGCCCACGCTGGAGTGCAATGGTGCAATCTCAGCTCACTGCAACCTCTGTCTCCTAGGTTCAAGCAATTCTCCTGCCTCAGCCTCCCAAGTAGCTGGGATTATAGGTGCCTGCCACCACCCCCGGCCCTTTTTTTATTATTATTAGTAGAGACAGGGTTTCACCATGTTGTCCAGGCTGGTCTTGAACTCCTGACAAGTGATCTGCTCACCTTGGCCTCCCAAAGTGCTGGGATTATAGGCGTGAGCCACCGTGCCTGGCCCTGTGTCTGATTTTCTAAAATGAGATTGCTAGAATTTTAACTGCTCTCTTATCCTGAGTTCCTACAGGTTGTCAATCCTTTTGTCACAGCTAATTTTCCCAAGCTACTTGCAATCATTTCAAAACAAAGGTACTGTTTGGGTGAGGGAGAAGGGACAAAATGGAGGAAGGTGAACAAGATGGAGCAGTACCTGTTGTTTCCGGGTTCTTCATCACCAATTTACCCACGTGGGAAAATGCAGCCCACGCCCAGGAAAATGCAGATCAACTGAGCATGCGTCACGTGACCTCAATCTGAGGAAACTGAAACTTACCCGGCCATGCCTATGGAGACGCCCCTATCATGCCCTTATCCCGCCCACTGCCCTCCCCCTTCCAGTACCAATGCATAAAAGTCTGCCGCTGGCAGGAGCCTGCGTGACTTCTTCGGCCCCGCATTCGTGGACGGGAGAACCTCACCCGAGAGCGCCGGCATGACTTCCCTGGCCCCCCACACCTGAGGACCAGAGAACCTCGCCCGAGAGTGTGTGCATATTTGCAATAAAGGGCTGCCGCTTTCTTATGTACTTTGGCCTCATGTTTAATTACTTAGCTCTCCTAAATTAAGTTACATTAAATTAAATTAAGACAGGTAGATTTAGCAAATTCAAAATAGGTAGATCCCCCCTGAACCAAGCATCCTGTTAATCAGAATGTATTAACAAACGCTCCGTCTGTATTTATTATTGCCTACTCTGCCAATGTTAATATAAATCTATAAATCTCCTGCCTTTTCAAAATCTTTGTGGAGGTGACTGAGCCTCTCTCATGGACTTTCTCTCCAAACAGTAGTGGTTCAGGTTTGTCTCTGGACAAGCACAATTTACAATCTCACATTTGTATCCTATTTAGTAACTGTTGGAACCCTTACTAGCTAGTGAGTCGGAACTGGGGAAGTGAACTGGGAAAGATCTGAAGTTCAGTAATATTCACTGAACTAAGTGACTGGATATAAATAAACATTGGGTTAAAAAATGAGTGTGTCATACACGCCAGTAAGGTTTCTTTTACTATATTGCAATAATAACTTTCAGAAAAATTTTAGCAGAGGGATAAGGGGATTGGAATTCTTCTCTTTTCCTTTTACCTTGCCTCTTCATGAGAAGTGGGACAAATTTAGAGTCTAGTATGAAACTCCAGGGGTAAGAATTAGGACCAGTGCGTAGAAACTATGGACTCAGACTTGACTCAATAATAAGGTGAATGTCCTTTACATTTTTTTTTAATTCACAAGCAACACATATTCATTATATAAATGAGAAAGTACAGATACAAAACATTAAAAAATGTCTATTTTTAAACAGAGAATCTCTGTTTAATAGTTTCTTTCTTTCTTTTTTTTTTCCCATTAAAGAACTAGCCAATTAAGATTTTTTTCCCTCTAAATCACAGAACTCAAAAAGTATATGCATTTTAAAATCAAACTAAAACAGCTGATTGTTTTTAGATTTTCTGGTTGTGAAATGCTAGATAAATTTGCTAATTTTTAAATGTTTTTGGTGTCCTAGTTGTACTGGTGCCCTCAGCAAATAAATGTATGATTTGCCTGTCAATGACAGATTCAAGGACTTGCTCATGTAGCCATGCCCTGCATGGGGGTGGAGATGTTTAGACTGAGCTGACAGCCCTGTCAGGGTCCTGTGCAGGAGATTCCTACTGTTAGGCTGATCTCTAAGTTCCTAGGTTAGTTTGCAAGCACTGCTGTAACAAAGTACCAGAAACTAGGTTGTGTAAAAATACCAGAAATGCATTGTTTCACAGTTCTGGAGGCTAGAAATTAGAAATCAAGGTGTTGGGAGGGTTGGCTCCTACTGAGGGGCTGTGAGGGAGAATCTGGGCCAGGCCTCCCTCCTTGGCTTATAAATAGCTGCCTTCATATTCACGTGGCGTTCTCCCTGTGTGCAAGTCTGTGTCCAAATTTCCCCTTTTTATAAGGACACTAGTTATTCAAATTAGAGGCCCATCCTATTCCAGTATGACTTCATCTTAACTAAGTGCATCTGCAGTGACCCATTTCCATAAGGTCACATTCCAGGATACTGGGAGTTAGGACTTCAGCATAAGAATTGGGTGGGAGGTGGTGTGTGTGTGTGTGTGTGTGTGTGCTCAATTCAACCCATAATGGCTCCCTCCCAGTTCTAAAGTCTATGACTCTGAGCCTTGAAGTATATCTCAGACTCTAGCTTGCTTTGTTTTGGCTTTCTGTTATTCCTATTCACCTGTCAAATGGAATGTAAGCTTACTGCTGGGTGACCCTCTGAATCTTTTAAGACTCTGGGTCTTTGTGCAAATAGAAATTTCCTGAGTCATAGCCGACTACCCTGCTGTGGCTGACAGCTCACAAATTAGGGCTGGGCAACAGTATCCAGGGCCCATTAACAGCACAAACACTTGGAATTTAGAAATTTGTCAGAGGCCATTCTGCATGCTAAATAAATCCTGTCTGTTGGTGCCAGGGTCCGTGTACCTTCTGACATCCTCAAATAATTCAGATCGATCAGTGAATCTGTTTTCTTCTTGATACCATCTGTCAGTTTGTATGACTTATTTTTAAAAATGCAATTTTATCGTAGGACTTAAGCTTTCAGAAGTGTGTGATGTTCAATCAAGCATATGTGGAAACTTTATCAAGCTATAATGAAATGACTATTGATAATATGACCATGAAATTTGTTATCATTGTGTATGGCAGTGTAATTGATACTAAGACAGAGGAACCATATTTTGCACCTTGCATTATACCTACAACCTGTGAGCAGGTAAGAAGTATCGTTTCTAAAGAGTCTCTTGCTTTTCACAGTGCTCCAACAGTGACTTTAAAACTCAACTGGCCACCTTAAAAAGAAATTTAACCTGGAATGACCCTGTAGTTCTTATTTGCCTTTTACAAACAGTAAAAATGTACCAAGGGCTTCTGTGTACTGTAGTACAGGTGCCCTACGCGAGGGTGCACCCAAGGGACAGGGTGCTGGAATCTGCCTGCTGTTTGCTTGCCATGCACGCCCTTTGCTGTGGCATGTGGCTGTGCCAGAGGAAGGATGAGATGCAGTAAGTTTTCCCTGGTTTACACCAAGGCAATGATGCCATGTTCTAGCATAGCTCTGGAAGTATCTGCACCGGTTGACAAGAAAGGAGTAGAGCAGGGGCCACATCACTTTGTTGCCGCATTAGGGGCTGTGGGCACTTGATAGTAGATCCTGGGCCCTGGGTCTCAGCATTCCATACCTCTATAAAGACAAAGGAAGTGTGACCACCTAGGACATAACAGGGCATGGGAAGGGTAGAAGCAAAGTCCCTAATGGTCCAAGCTGCCTGCCACTGGACAAAGGAATGGGGAGGACCAAGACGCCATGAGAAGAGCAGACATCTCTTTAAATCTGGGAGTAAGTTTCTTCCCTATGGGGGAGACCTTTTCTGCCAGTTCAGACTGTGAAAATTCATTATGAAAATTTGTCCTGGAAAAGTTGGTAAACCTAAAAAGTGAATTTTTTCCTTTCAAAACATTCTTACTTTGTGCCTTTCATCAATTCAGATGATGAAGGTAATTTAAATGTTTTTAGTAGAAAATTAAAATCTTGTTTAGTTTTGAGACAAAGGATGGAGGTAAGAGGCAAGCGGGCAATAGGAGTAATACTGCAGCTTAGTGTCTTAAGAGACCAGGGTTTGGAGTCAGGCACACTTAGACTTAAAACTTGACCCCTGTGCCTACTTGTACTTGAGCTTAGGTAATCTGCTTAACCTTTCTGACCCTCAATTTCCTTCTTAGTAAGATAGATAGGGATAAGGTCAGCAGCCATCTTATTGGGTTATTGTGAGGATTAAATGAGATAATCTAAAAATGATAGTTATGATGATTACTTGTTTGCTGCTGGCATTCTGGGAGGCAGATTTTATGGCACATAGGACAAATGGTCCAAGAAAGGAAGACAGTCTTGCCATCCTGGGAATGCTGAGCCTTGAGCCCTTGAGCATCAGTGTAGGAGTAAAAGTAGCTTACTGGATGCTGGGGATTCCCTGCTTTCCAAACTGGGAATTTCCAGTCTAGTTACAAGTAAGGTGTAGAAATTTCCTCTCTGGTGTCTAAATATACAAGTACAATTTGTTGGTCTAAGACTCCTCAACATCAAAGAGGATTTGAAATTTAGAATACAGAGCCAAGATTGAAGACCCAGCTCTACGCATTGGCTTATTTTTTATACTGTTTGGAAAGGTTAGAAAGAAGCCAGATTAGAGATCAAAGAATGCTCTTTTGATTAATTTTGACTTTTCTCCTCTAGGTTCAGGGAACTTCTGATTTAAGCAAGCTGCTAATAATCCAAGCATCAGAGCTTACCCAAAGGCATAGTAACACCAATGTCATGGGTAAGGGATAGACCTTTAGTAGTAGGAAAACTATTGAGAAGGAACTTCAATACATGTAAAATTCCTTTAACTCTAAGAAAGTGATTTGAGAGGGCACTATATGGGTTTATCTTTAGTCCCCATCCTTAGGCCCACCCTGGCTGCCACATTGCCCTGGGAGGTCACATATGAGAGACTTCCAGACCCTAAAATCCAGATGGCTCCTTCCTCTGCCATGTCCCTCTCTCCATACACTAGTCAGGGGAGAGCAGCTTCTGCAGTGTGCTCTGTTGCTGCCTGGTAGGCTGGAACCACATGGTGCTGGCAGTGCAGGAATGGGGAGGGAACCGACTCTTTCCCAGGAGCCCAGGTATGGGGAGCTGGTTTGCTCCCAGCAACTGAAGGGGATAGGGAACCTTACCCATGCTCAGTGAGTATTCCAAACCATGGTCACAACTACAAGTCAAATGACTTGCTTTGAGTATGCTTTGATAGTCACTGAGTAGTCATAGTTACGTTTATTAGCATCCAACTGCATGCATCATGGTGCTAAGCATTATACAGAGAAGATTTGATAGGAAGAGCTTGCTAGAAAAAGCACACTCAGGATCTTTCATCTTCTGCTCAGCATCCCTGCCCTCCCAAGCCCAATGACAACATTCTCCCAGCTGTCCCAGCTTGAGGACACATTCTGGGTTTGTAACTCTAACCTGCACCATCCCAGTGTGTACAATTCATGTGATCCATCGGTTTATATATTATGCAATTCTTAATGAAGTGTTGCTTTGGGGGAAGGATTTACATGATTTCAAATTGTGTGTAAAGAGTGAGGTTTTCTCAGTATCTTATATCTCACTATTTCTCAATTGCATACTTTTTATAAAATTCAGCCCCACTGTGTGCTGGGTACTGTGCCAAGAGCCAATTGGTGAGTGAGCCAGATGAGGTATTTGCCTTCACAGGGAGGAGAGACAGATATTCAATAAGTAATTATACTTTTCCCTTGGCAGCAATTTGAACCTCAGAGGTTCCTGTGGCTCACCCTCCATCCCCTCTTCTAGGGTCATACATAGCACTGTGATTTAGGGAGCCCCCTCTGCTATTGGGTCACCTGTCCAAGTGGGCTAGCACTGAGATGACCGTTTCCCCAGCCCACACAGTCTCTGAAAGTCTGCTGCTCTGCTGCTTCCAAATCACTCTTGGGGCACAGGAGTCTATGGCAAGGCTGGGAACTCAGGGCCTAGCGTCAGCCCCATTGGGGCACCCTAAGAAGTGCTATTGAGTCAGAGATCTTAAGCACTGTCAGGAAGCAGGGCACAGGTCCCTAGTGTTCTTGTGCTCACAGGCCCCTTTTCTTCATGAGTTCCTCTGTAATCATTTTTAGATGGAGGGAAACACATCACTTTGTATTCCTCATGGGTTTGAGACAAAAGTCACAAATGGTAGGCACATGGACTGGATCTTTGACTCTTAATTTAAGAGTCACTTGTTTTCTTTTAAAATTTTAAAATTAGTTGCCAAGTAGAAACAAATGTTTTGCATTTTAAAAATGCAGATTTTGAAGTTTTCATGAAAAAATAAGGTCAGCCAGCACTCAGCCCTCATTCCTGTACATGGCAACAGATAGGGCTGGGTTTCAGTTGGCGTCTATAGAGGGAGCAGATGCTCTGCAACTTGCCACAGTCCACACTGCTCCCTCTTGCCTTTACCCAGCCACTTCAACTGTTTACATGATCTGCCTATTCTCAGATGAGTTTGTCAGCCCTTGTAGTGGACTTCAGGGAGCCTACCACAAACCTCTGAGGGAAGAAAAAACAGGGACATTTGAGAGGGGAAGGGAAAAGGGAGACTTATAGGGAGAAAGCAAATAGATATTTCAAAATATTTTCTGGTTGCCTTTACTCTTAAATTCCTAATTTACTTTTTCTGCTCAATGCTTGGATTTGGTTAACCTCAGTCAACACTGGTCTTCAAACAACCGGGAGATAATATAACTGGAAGACAAAAGATGAGGTAATAAACTTGACACTTTGATTATATTTTTTTCTTATTGCAAATATTGAACTATACAGCTAAAATAAATTGAGGTAAAATAGCAAAATGTAGGTAGTAAGAAAAGACACTCCTAGCTACAACTCATTAATTGGGACAAATTAGAATAAAGCCCATCTGAATTACTTACAAATTAAAATTACAGAGTATTTTTGAAAGACGTAACTTTGCCCCACCCCATTTTTCCCCCCTCACTGATATTTAGGTCAAAGAGTAGGGATCTATGGAATTTGCGGTGAGGAGGGACATACATCATGCACACGTGTAGACACTAGAGTCTAAATCTCCATGCTTCTGCCTTTGGAGTGTGGATTCCTGGATGTATAGATTGCTATGCTTGCAGTTTGTGGAGTCACAGGCTAATCATAGACATCTTCCTAGAGTACCAATTTTACTTGAGCATCTTTTAAAGAAAAAGGTTGACTCATTTAACTAGTGGGTTATTTAAAAAATTTTATATTAAAAAACATTATTATTGAGTAGGATGACAAATTTGCATGAATTTTTAAGATAAAACAAGAGACTTCAAAACATTTTGTTATGGAGAGTCATGTAGATTTTTGCCTCCACATCTTTTCCTTCTTTCTTCAGTGACCAGGACAAATTTAGAGAAGTCTGAGAAGGCTGGAAGTCAGGCCTAGAGTTGAAAAGGAATGTGGGCCTTTCATATTGGACCAGGACAGAATAGAGACAAGTCTGGTGGTGGTGAGGCAGCCTGCAAGGCTCATGACTCTAGAGGTCTCTATTAGGGCTCCTGTTTGGGCCAGAGCAGACTGCTGGGTGGACTGGAGGAGCAGATGACTCTGACAGGGTAATAGGGTGCTAGGCAAATGCAGAAGTGGGCCAGATAGTAGTGATGGTGCTAAGCACAGGCTTCAAGGGCCTTTAGTCTTTTCCCAGCCAGGTGCCAAGTCATCCCAAATAAACAGCTTTTTTTTTTTTTTTGAGACGGAGTTTCACTCTGTCATCCAGGCTGGAGTACAGTGCACAATCTTGACTCACTGCAACGTCCACTTCCTGGGTTCAAGCAAATCTCCTGCCACAGCCTCTGGAGTAGCTGGGACTACAGGCACATGCCACCATGCTTGGCTACTGTTTTTGATTTTTAGTGGTGACAGGGTTTCACAATGTTAGCCAGGATGGTCTCGATCTCCTGACCTCATGATCTGCCCACCTTGGCCTCCCAAAGTGCTGGGATTACAGGCATGAGCCACCGCGCTCGGCCATAAACAGCAAGAGAAGTCCTTTGGCCCACTTCATCCCCAGCCCAAAGACCCTTCTAATAGCAGTATTGGTCCTGCCACTGTTATTTATGATAATCAAGGTGGTTTGCAGTGTATTTGTTGGGGAAACGAAAGTTGCATTGACCTAATTTATGGTCAGTGGTTCCTTTAAACCAGGTAACCTGGTTCTTTTTAGGCATCCCTCGTAGGGCCTTCCTCTCCTCTCTCTTAAAGGGACCCTATTTCACAAAGGGGAATTAAGAGTCAAATAATTGAGTTCCTCATTTGTTACTATCTTGCCCAGCCCCCATTACTTAAAAAGATTCCCATTCCGATTTACAAGAAAAGTTTCCAGTAGCCCTGCTAATCAGTCATAAAGTTAATTGGAATTCAACTTCTGTAACATTTCTCTTCTTCTTAAACATACCTTTGATAGACTACTCTCATTGAATTAATATAGTATCTCTTCACAAGATGACAGCATAGAGATGCACATGTAATTAATTATATGCATCACTCAAAATTCTTCACATGAAGATCTTTTAGGAGGAATGTTTCAGATAATAAAATAGAAATGCTTACATAAGCTTTCTGGTTGCATTTAACAGTTAAGAAGTTTTTCCTGAAATGTTTATAGGCTAATATTTAACTTTTGACTTTCTTTTATAGTTGAAAACTGGATACCATTTTAGAAAAGGGTATTAATGATACAAATATGATGTGTGGAGTCAGGTTAAAGACAAACTACTTTCCTCACTCAAATGCTAAAGGATTATCTCCAAGGAGTTTACTCAGAAGCTACTGAAACAGGTTACTGCTGCATTTATTTTATAAGCAATGGATGGACTGCTGTAAAAATTCTTAATTTTAAGTAGTTGTATTATATTTGAAATGTTAAGAAATTCTTCGGGATAATATAAAATACACTGAAACATACGTCTTATCAAATGAAACCCTGTTCCCAGCTAAGAGCAAATTTTAACATAGTGCATTATAAAAAGTATTGTATAACTGATATGTTACTATCTAAAGCATAGAATCTGTAATTTTCGTTTGTGAAATTGTTATAATTAGTGCCTCCCTAATATTTTTTAGAGTGTAGCTATTCTCCCCTTCCCAATTTGATAAATATTGAAAAACTGAATTATATTCCACAATCTTAGTAACTTTCAGTAAGTAACTTTTGCTTTCAGTAAAATTTAGGAGAAATTAATATTCTCATATTGCATAGTACTGTTTGATGTCACCTTTCATTTTATTTTTAAAAATCAAACAAAGTTGAGTTTTATGGTTGTCTGTTTATTATTAGAACCCATTATTCCTTTTCATCTCCACAAGACTGAAAGGAATACATAATACTTTAGAAGAAAACCATAATAGTGGTGTTATAGGAAGGGAGTCAGATCCAGACCCCAAGAGAGGGTTCTTGGATCTCATGCAAGAAAGAATTCAGGGCGAGTCCACAGTGCAAAGTGAAAGCAAGTTTATTAAGAAAGTAAAGGAATAAAAGAATGGCTACTCCATAGAGCAGCCCCAAAGGCTGCTGGTTGCCTATTTTTATGGTTATTTCTTGATGATATGCTAAACAAGTAGTGGGTTATTCATGCCACTCCTTTAGACCATAGACTGTAACCTCTTGATGTTGCCATGGCATTTGTAAACTATCATGGTGCTGGTGGGAGTACAGCAGTGAGGACAATCAGAGGTCACTCTTGTCACCATTTTGGTTTTGGTGGGTTTTGGCTGGCTCCTTTACTGCAACCTGTTTTTATCAGCAAGGTCTTTATGACCTGTATTTTGTGCTGACCTCATATCTCATCCTCTGACTTAGATTGCTTTATCCGTCTGGGAATGCAGCCCAGTAACTTTCAGTCTCATTTTACCCTGCTCTTATTTAAGATGGAGTTGCTCTGGTTCACATGTCTCTGACATTTCCCCCTCCCTTTTATAAAAGGAGAGGGAAATCTTAATCCTGAGGGTTGCAGAGGGATGAAGATCCATCTTCTGTAGCTTTTTCAGGTTGAATGGGGTGATGCTATTCTTGCCTAACTGTGAGGGTCTCTTGCATTCAAGGTAGAGAGGAGTTTAGTAAGAAAGCATCAGTATGGTAAGGTCCATTCACAATTCTTGAATTTTGACAAAAGGTGATATCTGGAAGATTAATAAGTGTTTAATTTAAGAAAACATTTAGGGCCGGGCATGGTGGCTCATGCCTGTAATCCCAACACTTTGGCCAAGGTGGGTGGATCATGAGGTCAGGAGTTTGAGACTAGCCTGGTCAACATGGTGAAACTCCATCTCTACTAATAAAACAAAAATTAGTCAGGCATGGTGGCGTGCTCCTGTAGTTCCAGCTACTCAGGAGGTAGAGGCAGGAGAATCACTTGAACCTGGGAGGTAGGGGTTGCAGTGGGCTGAGATCGCACCTGGGTGACAAAGCGAGACTCCATTTCAAAAAAAAGAAAAAAAAAAGAAAGAAACATTTAGTAGGCTTGTTCTGTTTTCCTACACAAAGAGTATAACAGCAATATATTCCACAAGAGTAAGGCAAAATAAGTAAAGTTATATTCTAAGTAAACTAAATTAGAAGGCTTTTCATGAACTAGGCAACTTTTAGAGCTAAGCTGGTATGGGGTTAGTTGGTTGTAATGTGCCCAGAATTAGAATACTGATCCAGATTTTTACATTACCCATCCTCTTGTTTTTTTTCTGAGCAACAGTCAGAGATTACTGCTTGGTTCACAGGAGTAAGCAGGGTTAGCCTAAATTGCAGAAACAGAAACAACTAATGAGACTAGAATTTAATAGCAAGTGTCCCATAGTTCTTGAAACATAATATTTCTCTCTCCAGTTATCCATTTTTACTAAAGACAAATCATGGTGAGACTGATTTACTTTATTATACTTGGCCTGATTATTTGTATAAAGTGCAGCAAGAATAATTATTTTTCACATAGGTTTTTTAATTGGCTTTGATAGAACTCTGTTTTATAAGGAATCTCAGATAAGACTTTTTTTTTTTTTTTTTTTTTTTGAGGCAGAGTCTCGCTCTGTCGCCCGGACTGGAGTGCAGTGGCCGGATCTCGGCTCACTGCAAGCTCCGCCTCCCGGGTTTACGCCATTCTCCTGCCTCAGCCTCCTGAGTAGCTGGGACTACAGGCGCCCGCCACCTCACCCGGCTAGTTTTTGTATTTTTAGTAGAGACGGGGTTTCACCGTGTTAGCCAGGATGGTCTCGATCTCCTGACCTCGTGATCCGCCCGTCTCAGCCTCCCAAAGTGCTGGGAATACAGGCTTGAGCCACCACGCCCGGCCCAGATAAGACTTTTTAAAAGCCGAGTCCGGCCATGGGTTTGTACCCTCTAATACCTATGAGTTGGGTAAGTTTCTTTCCTCTTGCAGTCCTAAGATAACTTACTTCTACTTCTACTGGACTTGATAGAAAGTGACATTCTTTACTTACCACAAGTCAGAAACCCTGTACAGGGACTGTGTAGGCAAGGTATGAGGCCAGTTCCCCAAAGGGCTTTTACTGGCTCTACAAGTTCATTTTAATTCCTTAAAGGAAAACACACCATTCCAATGAAAGCCTTGGTAAAATAATCAATTTCTCCAATTGTGCCCTTTTACAAAAGAAAACAGATTCCTATTGTACTTATGCAAATAACTATATTGCCATAAGTTTGGAATACTCACAACTAGTTTCCAAATTCTGGAGAAATCAGGTAGAGAGAAACAAATACACTCCAAATTTTGTTCACAGTAGTATATTTTACTCAATTGCTAAAAGCTATAAATAGAAAAGCTCAAAAGAAAAGTTTCCTTGACTCTGAAAAACAAAACAGAAAAAGCAGCATTTTAAGCAAAGTTAAAAGGATTACTTCAGTCTTCCATTGGTTCAGTTAATTTAGTTAAGACCTGTTCTATTTTATATTCATGAACATTCCGGCTCTTCATGAGAGTTCTAAAAGTTGTTTTCTCTATTCTAATGTTACCATCTCCAAAGTTATCAGAAAAACCTGCATTTAAGAACACCTGTTAGAGTTCTATAATTGATTATAAACCACTTTCTGAAGAGGATTAAAACAAGGTAACAATTGTCTGTGGCTTACAAAATGTTTGAGGGCAGCCACAGTCAAAGAAACAATTGACAAGGAAATTTGTTACCTCTGTGGCATACAGTGATTTTATGTAACAATTGTAATTGTTACTGATAATGTACACTAAGTCATATCAGAATTATAGGAGTTTCCTATAATTTTGGAATATATACCAATAACACATTTATGAAAATACAGCCCAAAGAAAACCAAACACCATTTTATATTTGACAATACTTCCTGTATGACTTTTGTACCAAATAAACCAAATGTCACTGTTGCATTAGTGCATTATTTATGTCAAACCCAATTCTTAATAAAACCTTATAAATAAATCCATCCAATCTTAGTTTGACCATAAGGTAAGATTCTCATAAGCCTTTTATAACCCTTTACAAGTTTTTGTTAAAGAGCAGATCATAAGCAGGGTTTTGCTGTAAGAAAGGCCTGTTGTGCTTTTATTCCAATGTTTAATTTATAGAAAAACTGAATAATATCCCTTTAATTCAGCCAATGTCCACACACAGACTCTCTTTTATTTTTTTACAAACCTTCCACAACTGTTTAAACCTTTAGCTTTATTCTGTCTAACTTAAAACAATTCTTTAACCCTTTAGGCAAAAAAAAAAGATCTACATTCTCATGCCTTTTTGTCATCTTTTACCAAAAATACATTTTACTTTCCTTGCACACCTTACAGGTAAAAGTGTTTCTTCAATAGTCTCAATTACATGTTTCAATGTTAACTTTTGGTGACCTTTACTTTTGGTGAAAGCCCTGGTTAGTAAACAATTTGAATTATGTGCTAGGTGTGGAGCCTAGCCTAGGACATACCAGGCAGAAGTGCAGATAAGGGCTGACTCTCCAGCATAGCTAGGGGTGTGGCTAACTCCACATGTTCCCATGCCTTATCTAGCAGTAAAGCAGGCAAGTTGTACAGTAGGAGTCATAGTGGCATTTTATGAAGCATTTAGGAGGCCTAACAACCTTTGAATTGTACAACGTTTCTTGCATAAATTCCCATTCACAAATCCTTTCACAATTTACACAGACTATCTAAGACATTCTTGGACTTTCTGATTTGCCCTAAATATTCTTCCTTTTAAACAACCAGTCATTTAACTTTAGGGCAAGAATTTATTATACAAGATCCTTTTTTATATAAAATCTCTTTTTTAATAATCTTCTTTGTATAGGTAGGGGACATGGCTAATTTCACATGTCCCCAAGCCATATCTAGAATCTAAAGGCTTTAAGGTAGGTAAATTGAACAATTTTTAAAAGTCAAAGAAGCAGTTTATGACCTTAAAGCATTTAGCAAACTTAATATCTGATCTGCATGATTTAGACGAAATGTTTTTATCAATCATTTCAAAGCTATTTTTATTTCCCCAAAATTACTAAAGTTACATGAACTAAAAGGCATTACAGTTTTTATTTTGCTTTCAAAATATTTAAGTGTTTATTTATGTTTAAGCCAATTAGAGTTCTTTTATATAAACATTACACACAACACATATATAGCTACACAGAAAGACAGAAGAAGATTACTACAGTAGTTGTAAAATTTTTCATTTGCCAAGTTTTAAGTTTCTTAATTGGATTACTGGTTTTAGGGTGGAGCCCTTGGAAGAACAGGGCCAGGAAAGTGGTCTCTGGTGCCTCTTTTCCCAAGGAGTCCAGGATAGAGCTTGAATATCTGCTTTTAATTAAACTGATTTTAACCATAGCACTCAAAAGTCCTTTTAGAATTTCTTATGCCAAACAGCCAATAATTCTAGCTTTTGAACTTTACCAAAGGTAACCTCCCAGGTGGTTAGAGAAAGGAAAATTTAAGACAGTCCCTGGAGGAGAACAGAATAGACAAGGTCGTGCAGATATTAAACCAGAACCAACTTACTTCCTAGGTGGGGAAATGGACCTGGATCGCCACTGTGAAAGTGCAAAAACCTTTGTTACTGAGCTACAGCACAGGGCAGTCTCCGTTTCCTTTCCCAGAAGGAGTTTAGAATAGTTAATTTTGAGCTTGCAAAGGCTTTTAACTATTTAATATGAGTTTTAAAGCTAACTATGACATGAACCCTAAAATTCCTGTTCCCTGAAGGCGGAGACCGAAAGAAAGTACCGCCACATGGTTAAAAGGTCAAGCTCCCAAGGACATAAAACAAGATGGAGACTTTATCCAGTTTTTCTTGTTTGTTTGTTTTAGGGACCTGCAGCCAAGTTTGCTACTGACCAGCCTGCTGGGTCTTCTTGAAAAGCAGGCTTACAGGTGTTCTAAGTCCATGTTTTATCCTGAAGTACCCCTCGACACAGAAAAGCAAATTTATACTACAAAATACGTCAGCTTAAGACTAGCCTTAGAATTCTTTTTCACATTAATCGAAACTTTACAGAGGAGATAAACACTGTGTTTGTTTCATTTGTTTTTTATCATTCATTTAACCATTTGCACACAGAGAGAGAAGTCAGAAATATAACTGGCAAGAAATTCTTAACCTTTTGCTGGCATGCCAGGCTTCTGGCTTCCCTTTCCCTGAGTAGCCCTAGTGATCTGGCTTGTGGCACCATTGCCCTAGGGACCAAGCCGCATCATAAAGGAAAATTATTTTTTTCATTCTGACCAGAGCAAAATACATGTGATAAAACATAGACATTAACCACTCTGCTTAGCACCCAATATCAAACTGGCAAGGCTGAAATTTGCCCCCAAATGGGCCCTGTCATCGTTAATCCAACCTCTGACTTGGAGTTTCAACATGTGGTCTCTGGGCAAGATGGTTGCCCTGAATAAAAGATAGGAAGGGAAAAGTAGAGCTGGGAGTGGTGGCTCACACCTGTAATCCTAGCACTTTGGGAGGCTGAGGCAGATGGATCACCTGAGGTCAGGAGTTTGAGACCAGCTTGGTCAACATGGCAAAAACCCATCCCTACTAAATATACAAAAATTAGCTAGGCATGGTGTCGCGTGCCTGTAATCCCAGCTACTAGGGAGGCTGAGGCAGGAGAACCGCTTGAACCCAGGGGGTGGAGGTTGCAGTGAGCTGAAATCATACCACTTCACTCCAGTCTGAGTGAAACAGTGAAACTCCATCTCAAAAAAAAAAAAAAAAAAAAGAGGTAGAGAAGGAAGGTATTGCCTGTGGCAGGGTGGGGAAGGTGAAGGCTTAGGGAAGCCGGGGAAACCCACTTATTCCATCTGACAATGAAAAAGTTCAGGCGGCCGCTTGTTGGTAGCAAAGGAGTCTTTTCCAGCAGTCCCATTAGCTCTCAAGTTTCCCCTTTTAGCAGGGGAAAAGTTCCCCATGTCCCATGATCCTGTACATGCCTAATTCTGTCACCCATGGCTGTCAGCAAAGAGTACAAGGCAGATTAATCCAAAGAGAATAGCAGTTAACATCCCATAGTGCCAAACCTGTTCTTACGGACTTTACTGAGAGGGGCCTCTAACCAACCCCCTAAATCTTAGAAGGGTCTCTAACCCTCCTAAGTTGGGCCTGTAACCCAAGGTCAGTCAAGCGTCCTTGCCTTTTATTAAGAGGGGCCTTGAACCCACTCAGTCTTTGGAGAGACTCTTAATTCCCCTAAGGTGGACCTCTAACCCAATTCCATTCTTTACCTGGGTACCCCACCACTTACCCCAAGTCATCCAATCATTGCTGCAGTCTATTTTCCTTGGGTTTTGGGGGGGTCTCCTCAGTATCGTCCCTTTTGTGGTTCGTGAGAAAGATGTTACTGGACCCCACCACTTACCCAAAGTTCGCCTTTGGGTCGGGGGTTTCTGCAGTACAGTCACTTCCCTTGTTGCCAGAAAGATGTTACAGGACCCCACTACTTATGCAAAGGTAGCCGTTGGTCAGGGTTTCTGCACGATAGTCCCTTTGTGGTCGCCAGAAATATGTTACAGGAAAGGGGTGCAGATCCAGATCCCAAGAGAGAGTTCTTGGATCTTGTGCAAGAAAGAATTCAGGGCGAGTTCAGAGTGCAAAGTGAAAGCAAGTTATTAAGAAAGTAAAGGAATAAAAGAATGGTTACTCCGTAGATGGTTGCCCATTTTTATGGTTATTTCTTGATGATACACTAAACAAGGGGTGGATCCCCTTTTTAGACCATATAGGGTGACTTCCTGACTTTGCCATGGCATTTGTAAACTGTCACGGCACTGGTGGGAGTGTAGCAGTGAGAACGACCAGAGGTCACTCTTGTCATTTTGCTTTTGGTGGGTTTTGGCTGGCCTACTGCAACCTGTTTCCTCAGCAAGGTCTTTACGGACCTGTATTTTGTGCTGACCTATCTTATCCTGTGACTCAGGATGCGTTAACTGTCGGGGAATGCAGCCCAGTAGGTTTCAGCCTCATTTTACCCAGCTCTTATTTAAGATGGAGTTGCTCTGGTTCACACACCTCTGACAGAGGTAAGAATAGAAGGGAATACAAGAGAAGAAGTCAAGTTCAAACCATTAAGAAACTTGTGGATACCTAGCTTAATAAGGCAGTATTTCTCAGCGTGGTCCTTGCAGCATCTGTGTGTTAACAAATATGAGGTGTTTCTGAACATTACGGAAACCTGACCACAATGGCATCCCCACATAGGGGTCCATCTTTCCAGTTTAACTGGATGTCTGGAAATAGGCAGACAGGAGTGGTGCAGCTGCTTGAGGATGTTTTTATGGACCCAGGGTTCCTGTAGCCTACTTCTCCTTTATCCTTGGCTTGTGATATTTATCCTCACGGTGGCAAAACACCTGTTAACACCAGGCCTCTCAACCGTTTTCCAGGAGCTTTCTCCTAATGAGGCTTTGCCTTTTCAGTTAGGAAGGGACTTGACCCTAGGCCAGAACTGTCACATGGCCACACCTATTTCAAAATTCACCTTGAGATGAACTGGCACCTCACCTTCTTACCCTAATGAAATCTTGGTCTTCTTAGTAAGGCTTAAGAGGGAAATGGGTATCGGTTGAACAACAGCAGTGTTTGTTGTATTCTGTGTCACAGTCACCTGGGTTGTCAAAAGTGAATTCGTGAGCTGGGTGTGGTGGTATGTGCCTGTAATTCCAGTTACTCAGGAGGCTGAGGCAGAAGAATCTCTTAAGTTCAAGAGTTGGAGACTTGCCTGGGCAACATAGTGAGACCCTGTGTCTAAAACATTGTTTTAAAGTTAAAGAAAATGGATTTATAGCCACTCATGGAATCAATCCCTGGGGGTAGGCCTCTGGGCCCTGCATTTTAATGTGCTCCTCAGGTGGTTTACTGCAGATTGAAGCCTGAGTTCCACAAGTATAGGTGATATAGGAGTAGAATAAAACATATGTCTGTTTGTTTAGGAGGCAGTACCTCACCATATATTTGAGATAACTAGAGGATAATACTTCATCGCATGTGTATGTTAGGATACTGTGGGCTGCAAGTACCAGAAAACCCAACTCAGACTTAAATACTAAAGAAATTTTAAATTTTATGCAATGCAAGTTAAGAGGTAGGACATGTTTGTGGTTGGTAGACTCAGTGAAGGTCATCAAATAGGAGTTTTTCTTTCTCTCCACTCTGCTGTTCGCCTTTTCAGCCTCATTCTATGGCTGATTCACTACTCCTAGGTGGTAAGACAGCTACCAGCAGCAATTAGTGCTTCCTGTTTTCTTGTGTATATCCAGCGGGAGACAAACAAGTGCTTACAATTGCTCTCCAGAGTGGGAAAGAATTCCAGAAACCTCCAACAGTCCTCTGTTTGTGTCTCATCAGCAAGAAGTGAATTACATGGCCATTTCTGAATGACAAGAGGGTAGCAATGGCCTTGTAAGCACTTAAATGCTATGCCCATTCAGCTAGAATCAATGTTGTCAGCATTTCCTCCATTTGCATTGTTTCAAAGAGGAAGGGTCCAATGGATGTGAGGGAGTAAATCCCTATGCCAGTTCACTGCACCCAGTAATTGGCATCCTGACTTGGCCATTTAGGCACAGCCAGTCTGGCTTCTAATCCCTTTGCTGAGCTTCTCACTGCAGATCCCTATCTTTTGGTTGGAGGTTGGGGGTAAGATCAGACTTTTGATGAGACAAGAACAAAGGAATCACAAGTCTATCACTTTGGTCACCTTAGAAGACTGTACACTTTAGAAGACTAGCCAAAGCATTTCCCAACTCCTTCGTCACATAGACTGCCTCTCAAGTTGTATTTCTTTCATAGCTGCAGTAGTCATACATTAATTCACTTCCTAGAAATAAATCATTGGATGTATAATGAAAATTTTTCTATGAAAATTGAGGGCAGCAATTCTCATAAGGGGACTCTACTTTCCCCACCTAATAGTGTTACAGTCACATAACAGTGCTTCAGACAAATGATGGACCACATATATGACAGTGGTCTCATAAGCCTTTAACGGAGCATTTATAGAAACCTAATATATTGCACTTGATGTTGGCACTACAGATCAAGTAGGGAAATGACTGATATTCAGTAATGATGCTGGGACATTTGGTTTTCAATATGATAAAATATATAGAAAATAAAAATATATACCATCTAGGTTTGTATAAGTATACTCTATGTAATGTTCACAAAACAAAGAAATTGGCTAGTGGTGCTTTTCTTAGAACATATCCCTGTCGTTAAGCAATGCATGACTGTATTTAAAAATGTACTTAAGGATCACTTCTACCTTGGAAATACATATTCATTAGGTAATATTTTATGTCTGGAAAAGAATACTTGCACAAGGTCTCATGGCTTCATGGCTGCTTAGTGACAGAACCAGAATTCAATTTGAGGGTACATGACCCGTTTTCTTTGAGCTCTCTTTCAGCATTTTTATACTGACATCATCTATACAGGTAGAATAGTATATATAGCCAAACACACACCAAGGCTGAGTAAGAGGTAACGGGTAATAGATAGGTTTGAGGTTGGAGAAAACATTGACGAATTCCATTTAGAATTTGCAAATTAAACAGCAAATTCCATCCATCTGTAAACAAGATTCAAATCTGAGTAACTAATGTTGGAGATTTAAACTTTGAACTATCACCATAAAAAAGGTGAAGCCAGACTCTCCATGAGAGAGACAAGAACAAAAGGCGGCAAATATCAAAGTGAAGAGAGCAGTGAGCACCCTGAAAGCTAGGGAAACAACAGGAGCTGGGGATAGTCAGATTTGCTGTAAGAGAACAGAGGGCATTTAATTACTTAAGAGACTGGGCCTATGTTGCCCAGGTTAGACGTGAACTCCTGTGCTCCAGCAATCTTCCTGCTCTCAGCCTCCCAAGTAGCTGGAACTACAGGTGCATGACACCATGCTCAGCAGTATTAGCTCAGGGTAAATAAAATATATTGAATTGCAGAGGAATGAGAGCAGGAAACCAGCTAGCCCTCTTGTCTCTTTCAAACCAGCATTCCCCAGAATTGGAATTTCCACCTACATTCTTGACTACTTAGTGTTACTCAAATTTTACATGTGGAGAAATCAAGGAAACTAAAGGCTTAATGACTTGTCTAGCACACGGCATTAGGGCTCATTTTACATTATTCTACTCAATAAAAATATAGAGGTTTCGACCAGGCGCACTGGCTCATGCCTGTAATCCCAGCACTTTGGGAGGCCGAGGAGGTGGTTCACGAGGTCAGGAGTTTGAGAGCAGCCTGGCCAATATGGTGAAACCCTGTCTCTACTAAAAACACAAAAATTAGCTGGGCATGGTGGTGTGCACCTGTGGTCCCAGCTGCTCAAGAGGCTGAGGCAGAATTACTTGAACCTGGGAGGCAGAGGTTGCAGCAAGCTGAGATTGCGTCACTGCACTCCAGTCTGGACAGGGTGAGACTGTCTCAAAAAAAAAAAAAAAAAAAGAAAAAGAGGTTTCATGCAAAGGACCATACCAGGTGCTATGGACTGAATGTGTCTCGCCAACATTCTTACGTTAAAGCCTAATCCCCAGTGTGATGGTATTTGAATGCAGGGCCTTTGGGAGGTAATTATTAGGTCATGAGGGTGGAACTTCACGAATGTAATTAGTGACCTTATGAGACGTTGAGCGATGATCCCCCTCTAGGTCATGTGAGGATACAACAAGAAGACAGCTAACTACAAACCAGGAAGCAGGTCCTCGCCAGACAGGATTTAGCAGTGCCTTGATCTTGGACTTCCAGTCTCCAGAACTGTGAGAAACGTTTGTTGTTTGACCTACCCAGTCTATAGTATTTTTGCTATAGCAGCCCAAGCAGACTAAGACATCTTAAATGGGACACCCTTTTCTAAACCTAGCACTTACTAGTAGAGTATGATCAAAGTCAGAGAGAGTATTAGTTCAGAGCAGCAAAAAGCACAGATGTACCATTGTCTTTGAGGTTCACATTCCTATACCCAGCAATCCCATTAAAGCATTAGGTTAGGAGAGCTCTTTATACCAGGGATCATAACATCATGGGACTCTAGGATCCAAGCAAGTAACATGAAGGAGCAAAATGGACCAAGACATGTTGTGACATCATACGTTCTTCAGCTGTTCCTCCATTTTCATTATATAAAATCTTATGTATCTGTCTTTGGAAGGAATTACTCATGCCAATCCTAGGAAGAAGGAAGCTTCTGCCTTTCAGGACATAAGTCTAAGCTGATACTTCAAAATGTAACAACAGAATTCTCTGACCCAGTTTTAACAAAGGATTTTATTTTGTTCCCTAAAAAGTAAAATCTAGAAAATAGCAACTCACTGCAAGAGTTCTATAATAAAACATTTTCAATCATTCTCTCTTCTCTTCACATAGTGTACTCTTTCATGTACATATCATCGGAAAGCAGACTGATAAATGCAAACCCTGTGTGAAAGGCACATGGCACGAGCATTGCTCACACCTGCTACACATCCTTGGGCGCCAAGGGAAGCCTTTTCTGCAATCTCCCCATTTTGATAGAAACTTATCACACATTTTTATAGCAAAATATTTAAAGGTCTCTTCCCCTGCTCTTCACTTACCTACTAGAAAGGTACAGAATTAAAAAGCTTTTTTCCCCCAGCTGTGATCAAAACATATTAAAAGAATATTAAGCACATCTGGGTTATTCTAGAAGTTCCTGGGTTTTATACTTGGATATTTACAGAGGAAACTGAACCTCAAGTTCTGCCACTCTTCAAAATGGGTGACAGAAGAGAGGACATGATAGGATAGTTAAAAAAAAATTGATAGTCATTCTCTGATGCAGAGTGAAGCAAGCTTTCTCAACCATCAACCAATATGACCTCATTGGTCACAAGCCCTGCAGAGATCCAACAAGATTTGAGTTTTAAATACAGAACATATTTCAAACAGAACCAGTAGAGTGCTGATGTATGAACGGAATTGATTGCTGGTGAAGGCAGAGAGTCAAGAATCCCAAGAAACTTTTAGTGCCATTTTCATTTAATAAGCCATTGGTATAGCAACCTAAAAACCTTGGCTGTGATGACACCAGGATGTGTTTATGGAATTGCTGCAGGAAAACATGATTGGCAGCTGACATCCTCTGGCTCACAGCACTAACTTCTCCAAGAGACTTAAGGCTGGGGTGTGTAGCGGAGATATTTCTTGCCAGATGGGAGCTCTTTGGTGAAGACTCCTTTCGGGAAAAGTTTTTTGGCTTCTTCTTCAGGGATGGTTGGAAGGACCATCACACTATCCCCATCCTGTTGAGAGACATTGAGAATGGTGAGATTCAATCTCATAGTGAAGCTTCAAGGTCTTCATGAATTAACTGTAGAAAAGCAGCCACAGGTGCTAATGAGACTAATCAAGTGTTCTTCACTCTTCCCCTCTTTGAGGATTTTGTTTTCCAAGTTGATCTTTGGCACTTTTGGTGGGAAAGTAGTTACCCCATATTAACAAGAAACAGCCCTGTTTTAAACCCAGTAACAGCCGGCCACCACACTTTACATTTAATTCTAAGTGAGTATCACGGCCAGCAAGCCCTGTGTGATGGAATCCTGCCTCCTCTCGTCTCTTGTCCCTCACCCCACCTTTTGCGGCTTCTGCTTCACGCATGCTAGCTTTCCTTGTACTCCTCCAACATGCCAAGCTCATTTGTAGGCCCAGCTTCGTGCACTAACTGCTCCTTCTGCCTGTAGTGCTTGTCCCTCACAAATACACATGCCTTGGTCACATCTTCTCTGTGTCTTTCTTCCCAAAGGTCCCTTCATAGACAGGCATTCCTTGACAGTCACTCTCCCACCCCTGTACTGTTATTCTCCCCATCTGTGCTTGATTATTCCCTGCAGCACCTGCTATCACCACTTAATAAACTTGTTTACTGTTTGTCTCCACTCACTGGAATGGAAGTTCTATGAGGGCAAGGACCATCTATTGTTCACTGCTATCTCCCCAGTTCACTACTATCTGGGCTCAATAAGTACATAAATAAGTAATAATAAATTAACTAGTGGATACAGAATTTAAGTGATTTGTCTGTCAGAAAAAACCAAAACAAAACCTGGTATTCAGGTTAGCATTATTTTAAAAATGTAGCAATGTTAAGATACTCTTGTGATGTTTATCCATGTCCTAAAGATTAAAAGTTTATGAACACATTTTGGAGAATTCTAGCACAGGTTTAAAAGAATGAAGCTTAAGAGAAATGAAATACTTAATGACATTAATACACCAGTATTTTTATATCCATGACTTAACAGAAATGGCAAATCAAGATTGTGCGATAAATACTGTGCCATCAGGGAAGGGTTAGATAAAAGTGTGTGTGCTTTAAACCTTCTATTAGGAAAAGGAATCATTCTGACCGATAATTTTTCCAAATTATCTAAAAGTTAGAAAGTCATATAGAGAGTTTGTGTTGTACATAAAAGGTGTTAGTTATAAAGACCTTGAAAAGGGCCTCTAAGCAACTCTTGAACTCAGTCATGAGGAAGAATCCTCCCAGTGTACAGTGTGCTAGAAACAGAGACCCAGGTAACACAGACCTTGAAGTTGGCCCTTTAGAGACTGGCCCTTCAGGCAAGTATAGAAACTGCTTTTTTTTTAAAACATCTTTACCTTCCAATCAACTGGGGTGGCAACCCTTTTTTCTGCCGTCAGCTGGAGAGAGATGACCACCCTGAGAATCTCATCAAAGTTCCTGCCAGTGGTAGCTGGGTAGAGGATAGACAGCTTCAGCTTCTTATCAGGACCAAAAACAAACACCTGCAAAGCACAGAAAGGCATAAATAGGAAGAGTTCTTTGAGTGTTTTTGATATTAAAGCCACTTAGAAAGCTCTGCAGTCATTAATAATTTTCAAGGGTATAAAAACAAGACAAAAACAAAGCAGCAAAAGGATACACCAACTGCTAATGTGGATGGCTGGAATACAGATAATTTTCTTCTCTCTGTTATTTTCTAAACTTAGAAGGGAATTTCATTTGGTTCTGGCTATCCCAGTAAGAAAAACTGATAGGCAAATTTAATCCAGGAAAGGCTGTGTCAATTGGGGATGACTATCATAAAAGTAATACTAATGGGAGTTGATATTGTTCCTTGAATAGTTGTGCATTTATTCAGATGAGGGATTGGGTTTGTTCTCTAGTGGACAGAGGACAGAACAAATAAAAATTTAAAAACAGAGCTGCCTTATGAAGAGGGATATGGCCAATCACTTTAAAGACAGGGCGGTCAGGAGAGCTATGAAAAGGTTTTTCAATTCTGGAGGACATTTTAGGATAAACAGCTTTTTTTTTTTTGGAGATTTCCATGAACTATGAATTAAGCAGTTAAAAAATTTAGCTGAAAATTTCAGCCACTTTGCATCAGCATTACAGATAATCAGTGATATTGTCGCCAATACACAGTTATTTCACAATTGTAGATACTCCCCTAGCTTCTCTAGCTGGTACGAGCATTTACATGGACACACAGCCTGATCAGTTATGCTGACTACAAAATGAATTTGTATGACCTACCACACGAGCTGTCACAGGCATGCCCTTTTCATCCTTCTCTGCTGGATCCAGCATGCCCAACAGGATGGCAAGGTCCCGATTCTTATCATCGATGATGGGAAAAGGTAACTTTTCTGTGGGCTCTTCACAATTGTAAGCATTGATATCCTGAAACACAAGTAAAAGGGGAAAGAGGAATCTAAACCCAACACATGCTCTGAATTTCATCAGTCAACAGCCATCACCTTGCAAGACAGGAAAGAGGACCAAATCATAGTAATTTTCTTTAAGCAATTTTAAGTTTAAAAAGTGAGTAAATGAACACTTTTCATTCCAATTAGTGCCAGGAATAACAGCAGAGTACAGTACTGAGGTTGTAATCATTTTCATGCCCAGTTCTTTTAAATTCAGCATGCTTCTACTGCCATGAGAAAACAGCAGCAACCCCTTTAACATTGCAATAATTTAGTTACATCCAAATACAAGGCACCTCTGGATACCCAAATACTGTAAAAACCATCAGATGCAATAGGTTTGTTAAATCCATCACATCTAGAAATAATACCATATGTAAAGAAAATCTTATAGCTCTGGTCCCTGCCTCAAAAGCAACCTGACTCAGATGTTAAGTTACAAGACAAATAGTAAGAAATGACAAAAAAAAAAAAAAAAAAAAAAAAAAAAAATCACAAAACAAAGCAAACACAAGAATGGAGAGTTGAATATATACTTGAAGGACAAGTCAAAAATAAATGGGTGAAAAGGCAGAGGTAAACCTAAACTAGGGTGAAATTCAAACAGAAAACAAAGCATTTCAAGTCTGAACTAAGGAAAAATGATACACCTCCCTCCTTCCCTAGTAAAACTTTATTCATCCATTTATTTCTACTTTTCCTATCCCTGGAAGCTTTTGGAAGAAAAAAAAAAATCTGGTTTTGTTATTTGATTAAGCATTGATATAGCACTTAAGGTGGGCTAAGCATTATGGTAAGTACATGTGGAATACAGATGAGTAAGACATGGCTCCTGCCTTCAAAGGAACTTCTAATGTGGTTAGAGATGACTCCAGCATAAAGCAGCAGCAAATGCAAGACTAATGTTAAAAGGTGAACGGTAAATGCTGAAGTATATGAACACTCCCATTTGTAGGACTCCAAGAGTTAGAAAAGGCTTCAAGCAAAGAACAGGACTTCTATCTGGGCCCTTGAAGGACGGGTAAGATTTTTCACAGAGAAAAGAAAGGCATTCTAGGGATCAGGAACTATATACACACACACATACACACACATACATATATATAAATTTTTTTTTTTTTTTTTTTTTTTTGAGACAGAGTCTTGCTCTGTCACCCAGGCTGGAGTGCAGTGGTGCAATCTCGGCTCACTGCAACCTCTGCCTCCGAAGTTCAAGCAATTCTCTGCCTCAGCCTCCTGAACAGCTGGGATTACAGGTGCCCGCCACCACACCCGGCTAATTTGTTTTTGTATTTTTAGTAGAAACGGGGTTTCACTATCTTGGTTAGGCTGGTCTTGAACTTCTGACCTTGTGATCCACCTGCCTCGGCCTCCCAAAGTGCTGGGATTATAGGCGTGAGCTAGTGCACCTGTCCAGGAACAATATTAATGAAACGTGGGCAACTCTGTACATAAACTATTGATAGGAGAGTGAGGAACTTAGTTGGATAGAGTTTAGCAAGTAATGGAAAAAATGATTTAAAATTGGAATCAGGTCTATTATGTGTAGGCTTGAAAGTAAAACAGGAGCTTGATGGCATAGCAGATACAAAACCATTGTGGATTTCTCAACAGAGATGTAACAAATGTGGCATGAATGAGCTCTGAAGTGGGTAACAACAAATTCTTATTTATTTATTAATTTTTTTGAGGTGGAGTCTTGCTCTGGCACCCAGGTTGGAGTGCAGTGGCATGAACTCAGCTCACTGCAGCCTCCACCTCTCGGGTTCAAGCCATTCTCCTGCCTCAGGCTCCTGGATGACAACACATTCTAACATTCCTTCATTTTATTATCTTAACTTTCTGTTGTCACTGGCTGCCTATTAAGTCACCAGAGCTAAATAATAATCAATATAGTCTCATGCTAGAGGCAGATTATTATATATCAGGTGTATGTCAAAGTTTGGGTGCTCCTTCTGGTAGTTCAGACTTTTTTCCTATTCAATGTAATCACAATTGTGAAAACTTCTAAGGCAGAAGCTCAGGAGGTAAAATAAACCTGTGTATGCTTCTATACTTTAAAAGGTATTCTATAGTGGGCTACAAACACCTCCTTTGGCAATATGTCACTTTAATTATTGCTGTGCACTAATTCTCTACTCTGCCACTTGCATGATGGACATTATATTACACCCATGAACACCAAAGAAAGTATGCTAAATTATTTGGCTTTATTCTATCCTAAATTAGGCTAAATCCTACTTTTTATCATCTTGTATTAAAAAGAACATTGATTTGAGATTCAAATCTCATTGCCATTGGGCAGTCTTGGGCAAGTCCCTCCAAGTCTCTAAGTGAAAAAAGTATTCTCAACTGCAAAAATGAAAACGAAAAATGATAGCGAAAACTACAGTTACCAAAAACTGAGAAATGTAAGGAATGAAAAAAATTCTATTTCAAGATACATAACTGTCCTTTTTTCTCCTGCACATAATTCTTCTAGTCTCAGATATTTAGGATTAACTGGTGTTAACTGCTATAGGATGCAGCCACAGATCCCTAACTCACAAGTCAATACATCTTTTATTCAACTACACATGCTTGACATAGTTTCTAGTATACATCCCTCAAAAAGTAATCATTACTTAACAGCACATTGTAGTAAAGTCCTTAAAATGTTTTCAAGGTAAATTCAGACCACCAAATTTATTGTTCAAGTAAATTCTTTTGCTAAAAGTAGGTATTTCCTTCAGTTAATTCATTCAACAAATACTGACTGATCACCTAAGATGTACTGAGTAGTGAGCATTGTTCCAGCAGTGCACAAAACAGGAGTCTCTGTTCCAGCTGAGTTTACACGCTACTAGGAAGAAACAAACTAAACAGGTAATATGCAGAGTATTTGAGTGCTGAGGAGAAGGGGATAGTGAATGTGAAAAGGAGTTATCATTTTAGATAATGAGGACAAGAAAGGCTTTGATGAAATGTCCTGTGAGTTGAGCCCCAAAAGAGGTGAGGGTAAGTCACACAGATCCCTTGGGAGTCAGTCTTCCATCCATGATACAGGACATATCTTGAAGGTAGAGTTGACAAGTTTGAGGATAAATCAGATGTTATGATGTGAAAAAACACGAAGAATTCAGAATGGCTCCTGGATTTGGGGCGTGAACAATTATAAAAATGCAGTTGCCATTAGCTTAGATGAATAAAACTCTGGATTTAAGAATGACGCCTAGTTAGAAATGCTAGGTTTGAGATGACTGGACATCCCAGGAGAGATGCTAAGTAGGCAGTGGTTACATGAACCTCGAAGCGTCTGGCCTAGAGATGAAAATTTGAGAATCACAGCACACAGATGGTATTTAAAGGTATTTCCAAGGGCAAGAGTGCAGAGGAGGTTGAAGAAATAAGTTCAGGGTAACTTCAGCATAAATTAGGAGTTGGGAGATGAAGAATCAGTGAGCAGGAACAGCTAGGATGTAGCGTCCTGGAAGCCAAGAAAGGAAAACAGTGATCACCTAGGTTGAATGCTGCTGGCAGACCAAGATGAGGGCTGAGAATTGACTGACCAATGGATTTAGCAATGTGATCACTGAGTGGTTCAGCTGAAATTTTTAAATAATCAGTGAACTTTGAACCTAAAGCTTACTTGTACCTTAACCTCAAAACCCAAGTACTCTATAATTTATAACTTGACCTATAATCTCAGGCACTAACCTTGCTCCAGGCAAGATGGTCCTCAACACTGTCTATTGAAAGGGCAATCAACTTAACATTCCTCTTGGCAAATTCTGGTGCCAGCTTTGCAGCTCTGCCAAGCTCTGTGGTACACACTGGGGTAAAGTCCCGAGGGTGGGAGAAGAGAATGCCCCATCTGAAAGGAAGGAAAACAAGGTCACAGTTGAATGAAGAGTTATCACCAACATTCGCAGAGAATGAAAAGTCACAACTTCTGAATCAAAAACAGGCTTTCTTTTTTAAATGAATGCTTACGATGATATTTACTTCTAAGATTTTCTGTTGAGGAATGCTTTTCAATCTACTTACCTCTAGAGAAGCCTATGCTTATAGCCCGATTCAATCAAAGATATGAAATTCAAGATGACACATATTTAAAAAGACTAATTTTAAGGTGTTGCTTCCTTTAATAAAATTATGTGCCACCCTGACTCCTTTTTGGCTAATAAAATCTGTGCTGTTCAAGCTAAGTAGCTTACTGAAAAAATTTAATTATTTCTTCTTATCCTTTTCTACATTTTTTTCTAGCACAGACCATGACATTCAGCTCCAATAATGGATGTCCCAGTATGCTCTCAATCCAAACAAACGCCTGACTACAATAATAAACAGATTATGTAATCTGAAATAAATAGGTTTCTATCCTCTATTTATATGTAAAAATTGAAGTCAATACTTGGTTTCTTCGAAGCAAGTGGATACAAAATCTTGTAAAACCACTTTACTGATCTAACCTGCCAAACAGGACACCCAATATTTATACTCTGACAAAACAGTATCACCTTAACAGTTTTACCTCTCTCTTCATTTGCAGTTTTTCTTCTTTCTTCAGACCAAGCACGTAGAATTTTGATAGCCTACAATGTAGATTTCTACAACAGCAAATTCTTAGGTAAATACTAATATCTAAGTCATCATTGTCTAAGATTTTATAGATTTTGAGCACGTTTCAAGCAGCCACCAAGAAAGCTGAAGTACCATTTCCTTCTCCTTGGCAACAGAAACTACTCTTTCAACTGAAAATGAAAATTTAACACTCAGTTCTCCACATCCCCATCAACTTAAACTATCCTAAACCAGATGATTTAGGCAGGATCCTAAACTAGTAGATAACTAAATCTAGCCTAGATGCCAAGCTGACCTTTCCGAAGTTCTCTGAGTACAGAGAACAAGCAAAGACAAGGGCACCTCCTTCCCACTTACAGCTTCCACTCAACTCCCAAGGTTTCAAGAAGGAAAAAGACCTTCTTACAAAAAGGATGGAGGGCCCTATGGCAAGACTGGGAAGAAAGCTAATACATATTTTTTAAGATTGTGGAGGTGTGCACTATGTTCACTTTATTATGAAGGGCAAAAGGAAGAACATAGAATATATCTTTTGAAGTAGATAATATCACTATGAGTAAAATCTAGGCCTTAGATTCTATGCAAAACAATCTATTTAATGGTTAGATAAGACTTAACAGAAGGTCTCCAGAAGTTGAGAAGAAATGGAGGGCGTTTTTCCTCCTGTATTGTTAAAGGGAGGATGAATTAGAAAAGTTAGGAGTTCTTTTTTCATTGTCAGTCGGTAGAAACTGTTTTGCTGAATCATGCGAAAGGAACTGGTTTTAAGCCAGTACACGTCCTTCCCTCCCTCAGAAGTGAAACTCCAGTTTACCTTGTGGCTACAAGTAGGATCAACTCCAAGAATGTCTTACCTTGGCCTTCCTTTCCCTCTAAGTCTTCCTACTGCTGCACTTAAGAGTAATTCAGTGACATTCTCCCATTTTCTTTCTTACCCATTTTCAAAAGACAAAAGGTTTCCTCCTTCAAGAGAATGGTTCCCATTTACTACGCCCTAGAAGACCCCAGAAAACACATATTTTGCATAGTGAAGATGTGCTATGAAGAAGCTACTTCTACCACTTACAGAAACAGTGATAAGGTCCAGTAAACTCACCCAACGTAGCACCCAACCTCTTTAGTTGTTTACAATGATCAGGGGTAAGGTAGAGAGATATATTTTAATTTTTTCTCCTCAAAAATACCTGGATCAAAAATTGACAGTCTGACTTGGGATCATGCACAGAATGGAGTTTGGAAAAATCAGGCAAAAATCCATGTCATAAATATATAAAAGGCTCAAACTTCTCTTCCTGGTAAGGTAGGGAATACTATGCCTGATCCTAGGCAGACTTGTCTATTAGTTAATAAATGCAGATATTTTTATCGTGTTCCTAACTATGGCTCACTGATAAAGTACCACTTTTGATCAAATCTAGATGGATCTAGAGGCTAATAAACATTAACAAAACCCCAAAAAAGTATGGTTAGCTTAAAAAGCGAGGGCATTTCTAATTGTTGGCACAGTAAATACGTTTTATGCTAATATTTAATCTACACAAGCTAAGAGTTCTGGAAATAGTTTATGTTTCATGGGGTGAGGGCTGCAGGCAGAAATGGGAAGGAACACAACTCTAAAAATCCCAAGGATTACTGGAGAAATATTACTACCTAGATCCTAAGTATAAGACTGGCCATAAGCTGTATTTCTGAAGTATTTTTCTGCATTCAAGGTTTGAATATTCAATTTTTCAACCTTTTTCTGGCCTACTCCTATCTTTCACAAAGCTTTTTTCCCTATTCAGTGGCTGGAAAAGAGGTTGTAAGGGTCCAGGTAGGCACATGATGTGTAAGAATCTCTCCCTGGTTCTCTGCACAGCCCTGTCCAATCACTGATTAATTTCATAAGCCTCTCTCTTTGTCTCCCTGGATACTGTATATAAAAAGGATATAAACTGGGGAAGAACTGTCGTCAAACCTCGGAGCCCCACAGTGTAGTGGGACCACTAGAACTCCAGAACCATAATATAACTAGACATGCCTGGAATGCTTCTGATGAAAACTAAGCAACTTCCAGTTTGCTAATCCAGGAGCTGTAAAAAAAAAAAAAAAAAAAAAAGGCAACACTGATTCACTACTTCTATTCATAATGGTAAAACTGCCAAGTAAGATCACAGGTCATCAATTTGGCTATCATCAGCAAGCTCATGTGCTGGAAGCAAGGCAGAAAGTGGAGAGGACAGTGAGGCGCAAGCCACTGGTAAACAAAAGAGTCTCAAAGTTGGGGAGTACACGTGTCCTGGAGCCTGGAACGGCCATCACTAGCAAGCTGAACAGCGTCAGAAAGTCCTTCCCTCCAAGTGTTGCAAGTTCTGGAATCTCTGAAGGCACACCTACACAGAGTGTTCTTGGCTCTTCCTAAAGCTGTTATCAAATCACATCTTGGTCATTGAAGGAGGGTCTGGACAAAAAGTCTTTCGGCCACCTACTTGGCAGCTAGTGGTTTTAAATTTCACATTTTGTGCCCAGAAGCCTGCAAATACCACTGCACCCTCAGATAATACGTTGGCCTTCCTGTAACATATAGCCAGCAGCTGTGTCTTCCGACTTTGGCTTTAGACACCTATCCTCCCCAGGGAGCAAATTCCAGAATGGAGGGTGGGAGGGAGGGCGGTGCGACCCTGGGCACTAGACCGGGGAAGTGATCGCCAATGCCGCCCCGCCCCTGCGCCCTCGGCCTGACCACGCTACCTGCACAGTTTACTAAGACGAGTTAAACGGACAACAAACCCTCCCACCAGCAGTGAGTTTCCAGAACCTGCAGAACCCAATTTTGTCCTCCCCATCCCCCACCTTGGCGTTGCCTTGCCCAGTCATGCTGGAGGCGGGGAGGCCTGGAGGGATCCAGTGGCTCGCGCAGGGCAGGCCGAAGGGGTGCCAGCTCCCGGTGGCGCAGCCGACGCTGAGCAGGGACCACAAGGCCTGGCGCGCGCGGAAACCGGTGCAGGGGAGGGGACGGGCGGCGCAGGGGGCTGAGCGGCAGGGAGGACGGAAGGGAGAAGAAATAGGGAAGGCACCTCCGAGTCCAGGCGCAACCGAGGCCAGGGCAGGGCTACGCGGTGGCCACTTACGAGTCTCCCAGAAAGTCGTGGAAACGGATGCGGCCGACGGTCGTATTGGCCTCAAAGTTGGGAGCCTCGTCCCCGAGAAGCAGACCTCCGGGCATGGCGGCGGTGACAAAGAGGCTCCGCTGGGACAGCAAGCAATCGCGTGGTTCTGGCGAAGAAGCAGCCGGTCCCTGCGCGCAGAGAAATAAACGAGGGCGCGAGGGGCGGGTACTGTGGCGGCGGGGGCGGGGCCGCGGAAGGCCGACCGCTGGGGGCCGGGCCGCGGGGGCGGGGCGGGGCGCGGCGAGGCGCGGGGATGGGCTGGGCCCGGCAGGGACTGGGCGCGACCTGGACAACCGGGATCGCTGTCCGTGTCGCCGCTGGGCCTGCGACTAGGTGGCATCCTTCGGACACTATAGGCCGTCTCTGCACACGTGATGCGGGGCTGAGTCACGTTTCCCCCTGGAGGCTTGAGGATGCGCCAGGTTTGACTCTGCAGGGCTTGCGCGCTTTGGGGGTGGAAGGAGGAGGAACTGAGCTGCAAGGCGAGCCCCAAGGTGGAGAATCGCCTGGGCGCGCAGGCTGCGGCAGCTTCGCGCAGCCGCCCTGGGCGCTGCAAGGATCCGCGCGCACGCTCCTGCGCACCCACTCGTGGCCAGCTCCCTACAGAGGAGTGGAGTGACTCCTCGACTCCCACCCCTCATTTAGTGTGAGCCTCTGGAGTCCTGACTGTCCCAGCCAGCCTAGCCACGATGAGCTGTCTAAGAGGATGTGGTAAGACCCAGAAGTGTGGGTGACCTTATGTCAGAGGAAGTGGCTTTCTTATTGCAGCAAAAGTTCCCGTACCAATGTCAGTGCTAGGGTAATGTAACTAAACTTTTATTTATTTTTATTCTGCCCTCCCCTTTCTGTTTGTTATGAACCATAAAATATTCAACACAATTATCTCGAAATCTAAATATACAATTTAAAACATACTCATTGAGACCTACTGTGTGCAGGTCAACTCTGTCACCCAGGGAGGTGGGCGGCTTAGATTCATTTATTTGCTATGAGCCAAGTACAAGGTAGATTAAAATGCCTGTCCTCTTGGAGCTTTCTTTCTTGTGAAGGGAAACCGGTGACAGACAATAAGCACACCGAAATGACCAAAATATGTTAGAAAGCAATCAGTCCTATTCCGAGAACTAAAATAGGGTTATGTTCTTAGAGGGTGAATGGGGGGCTGCTTTGTTTTGGGTGGTCTGGTCTGGGAAAGCCACCAGGATAATGTAGGTAAACTAGTCAGCTCGCGGTAGGTGCTCTGGAAATGGTAGCTATTGTTTGGATGATGATACTGGTTCGTGCGATAACTCTTGCTTTGCCTACTGTGTGCCGGACACTGTGTCAGGCCGTACAATGGAGAGACACAGTTCCTGCTCTTACAAGGAAGGCATATTTATAATAAAATATAGGGTAAATTTTGATGGGGGAAGGTGTCAGTGATTGGAGTTCAGAGATGAGAAAAATCCTCTGGATGGGGCTGGCAGGCTTATTAAGGCAGAGACACGGCAGTGTTGAGAGTAGTGTTGACTCGCATACTGTGATTTGAGTTTTGATCACAGCGATGTGTTTGTGTGTGCATGGTAATCATAGTTACCCAGTTCTTCACTGACCCAGGAATTGCAGTAAGATTACTGGTAAAAATTTCCAGCCACTCCAGAAAACCATTTAAAACTAATGTAGTTTAATCTCTTATTTGGTTCCGAGCTTTAACAGCTCCTCGTTTTAACTCCCTTTGTAGGGGAGAAAGAGAATAATTGGGAAAGAAGAGTAGTTTGGCCTAAGGCACTATTAACAATGTGTTGTGGAAATAAGCTAGAAAACACAATACTCTATAAATATGGAGAATAAATACGGAAACAGATTATTGATGTCTGTCAAAGGCATAATTATATAATTGTCTGTTGTAAATTAAGCAAACATAATAAAATACTCATTAGAACTTAACAGCGCTAGAAGCTGTACACTGGCAATGCTCCTGCACTCTGTGAACTTGTTTGCTTTAGACTTTGGAGCATTTTAAATTCTTTTGAATTAACTGTCAGCATTTTGAAAACATGATTTTTCATAAAAATATCTGGATTTTTGTCTCCTGAAAGGTCAGAAGATCTAGCAACACAGCAACACTAGGCCCATGTTCCACTTGGCAAACAGTGGCTGCTGAGTAGCCCTCTTAGAGAGCATATGTTCTCTGTTACTCGGAAGGTCCTCTGCCAATTACTTGTACGGGTCCGCTTGTTTCCTAAACAAAGGAATGAACACACAAGACAACACAAGACAAGACAACCATGGCGGCCACCCCGAACGACAGGCTCCGCTTTATTTTATATAGTCGTTTGTGGAGTGTTACCAAGTCACAAGACACATTGTTGTTTTTCTGACCTTTCCCTGACTTTCTGGATTTTCAAGATGTTTACACATAAACAAGCCCCCAGGGTCTGCTGTTTGCAGCTGGCTCCTAATGGGAACGCCCTGCTTCGTTTGCAAGAGCAGGACTTACCGGGAACGTCTCGTTTGCGAGCACGTAGTCCTCTACAATTACTGACATTAGAGTGGAATTGGGAGGAAAAACAAATAGTTCTTGCATCCTTATCTGTCAAAACTGTGCAAATGAAAGTTTAACTAAGGGCTGTATGTTTCAAGAAAAAAACAAGCATGTTTCTTTGTGAAAGTAGAGAATGTTCCGTGAACTCCATATGCAAACAAAGTCAGAAGGACACTGTTCTGCCTGGCCTTCGCAGGTAATTGAGTTTAAGCCTGGCCTTCGCAGGTAATTGAGTTTAACATCTGACTTATACGGAAGGTAGGTGCTCTGTGGACTGGGCCCCATTCCAGAGGGGAAATTTTAAAGCTATTTTCCTGAGGGTCAGTGAGAAGTATAACAGGAAAGGAAGAAGGGAGGAAGGATAGGGGAGACATTCCAGGGAAAGACTGGTGTGTGGAAAAGGGAGAACTTGACTAAGAAAGGATTTACTTTCCTTAGAGAGAGGGTGGAGGCTGTCGTGTCAGAAAAAATGTTTTCAGACAGCTGTAAGGGTTAGAGAGAACCTTGAAGTCCTTACAGTGCTCTGAGGGACAGGAAAGAAGGGATTTCCGGGATTTCCAGAGGGCTGTGACTCTGGGATGACTCACATCTTCTCTTCTGTCCTTACTGCTTTGACAGAAGAATAAGATGAACAGATTAGCAATGGACATTTGGAAAAACAACTGTGCACTATGATGCCTATCTCTCTCACCAGATTGTGAACTCCTGAAGATTTGGCTATATTTGTTAATGAACATTTGTGATCCGTTAGATATAGTGGGCATGAGGACTACGTTGTACAAAGTATTAGAGAAACATTTGGTTGCTTTCCTGCAGCCATAATAGCAACATTTCTTGTTTGTCTACGGCTGGCAGTAAAAGAACCAGATGTCTCTAGTTATACAGTCATGTGATACAACATTACTACATATACTACAGTGGTCCCATAAGATGATAATGGAGCTGAAAAATTCCTATCCCATAGTGACGTCTTGAGGATCCTGACCCTGTGAAGCCCTAGGCTAATGTGTGCGTTTATGTCTTTGTTTTTAATTTTTAAAAAGTTTCAAAAGAAAAAACCTTTTAGAAATATAAAAAAGTTTATGGAATAAGAATGTAAAAAAGAAAATACAGTATTTTGTATAGCTATACAATGTGTTTATGTTTTAAACTAAGTGTTATTACAAAAGAGTCAAAACATTAGAACAATTTTAGAGTTTATAAAGTAAACAAGTTATAGTAAGGTAAGGTTAATTTGTTATTGACGAAATAAATTTTTACACATGAATTTAGTGTAGCCTAAATGTACAGTGTTTATAAAGTCTACAGTACATTCCTTCACCACTCACTCACTGACTCACCTACAGCAACTTCCAGTCCTGCAAGCTCTATTCATGGTAAATGCCCTATGTGGGTGTACCATTTTTTGTCCTTTTTTTTTTCTTCTTTCTTTTTGAGACAGGGCCTTGCTCTGTCACCCAGGCTGGAGTGCAGTGGTGTGATCATAGCTCACTGCTGCCTCAAGCTCCTGGGCTCAAGCAATCCTCCCACTTCAGCTTCCTGAGTAGCTGGGACTACAGGCACATGCTACCATACCTGGCAATTGTTTTATTTTTGGTAGAGACGGGGTCTTCCTAACCTATGTTGTCCAGGCTGGTCTCGAACTCCTGGGCTCAAGCAGTCCTCCCACCTTGGCCTTCCAAAGGGCTGGGATTACAGGCTTGAGCCATATTTACCATAGTGTTATAATTGCCTACAGTATTCAGTATAGTAATGTGCTGTGCAGGTTTGAGGCATAGGAGCAATAAGCTTATACCATATAGCCTAGGTAGGTAGTAGACTGTACCATCTAGGTTTGTGTAAGTGCACTCCATGATGTTCACACAATGACGAAATTGCCTAATGACGCATTTCTCAGAACATAGCCCCATCATTAAGTGATGCATGACTGTAATTAGAGCTAGGTAAAAATCCCTATACCAATGGGAGGAGACATATAAAACTAAAAATTAATGTTAGGATGGTGAGATTGTGTGTGGTTTTTTTTTTTTTTTTTTTAACTCTTATAAACTTTCTTGTTAGATTTGATTGTCTTTTCAGAAATAAAGCTTGGGCACAGTAACCTGTACATATCGTTAAGGCAGTCCTGTCAACCTTCAGTGAGTGGGGATGATAATCTCTCCACTGCTCTTCTTTATCATAATAGTTTGTTTTCATGATGCTTAGAAAGATATACCTGAAGCTGGGTCATTTATACAGGAAAGAGGTTTAATGGACTTATAGTTCCACGTGGCTGGGGAGGCAGAAGGCAAGGAGGAGCAAGTCACATCTTACGTTGATGGTGGCAGGCAAAAAGAGAGCTTGTGCAGGGAAACTCTCATTTTTAAAACCATCAGATCTTGTGAAACTCATTCAGTATCGTGAGAACAGTGCAGGAAAGACCTGCTGCCATAATTCAATCACTTCCCATTGGGTTCTTTCCACCCCGTGTGGAATTGTGAGAGTTACAATTCAAGATGAGATTTGGGTGGGGACACAGCCAACCCACATCATTCTGCCCCATCCCCTCCCAAATCTCATGTCCTCACATTTCAAACTGATCATGCCTTCCCAACAGTCCCCCAAAGTCTTAACTCATTTCAGCATTAACTCAGAAGTCCCCAGTTTAAAGTCTTATCCGAAACAAGGCAAGTCCCTTCTGCCTATGACCCTGTAAAATCAAAAGCAAGTTAGTTCCCAGATACAGTGGGGTTACAGGCATTGGGTAAATACAACCATTCCAGGTAGGAGAAATTGGCCAAAACAAAGGGGCTACAGGCCCCATGCAAGCCCGAAATCCAGCAGGGCAGTAAAATATTAAAGCTCCAAAATGATCTCTTTTGACTCTATGTCTTGCATCCGGGTCATGTTGATGAAAGAGGTGGGTTCCCATGTCTTGGGCAGCTCCACCCCTGTGGCTCTGCATGGCACAGCCTCCCACTTGGCTGCTTTCACAGGCTGGTGTTGAGTGTCTGTGGCTTTTCCAGGCACATGGTGCAAGCTGTTGGTGGATCTACCATTCTGGGGTCTGGAGGATGGTGGCCCTCTTCTCCCAGTTCCACTAGGCAGTGCCCCAGTAGGGACTCTGTGTGGGGGATCTGACCCCACATTTCCTTTCTGCACTGCCTTAACAGCCCTGGCCCTGCAGCAAACTTCTGCCTGGATATCCAGGCATTTCCATACATCCTCTGAAATCTAGGCAGAGGTTCTCAAACCTCAATTCTTGACTTTTGTGCACCTGTAGGCTCAACACCATGTGGAAGCTGCCAAGGCTTGGGGCTTGCACCCTCTGAAGCCATGGCCCAAACTTTATATCGGCCCCTTTTAGTCATGGCTAAAAGGAGCAGCTGGGACACAGGGCACCAAGTCCCTAGACTGCATACAGCATGGGGACCCTGGGCCTGGCCCACGAAACCATTTTTTCCTTCTAGGTCTCCAGGCCTGTGATGGGAGGGGCTGCTGTGAAGACCTCTGACATGCCCTGGAGGCATTTTCCCCATTGTCTTGGGGATTAACATTTGGCTTCTTGTTATTTATACACATTTCTGCAGCCAGATTGAATTTCTCCTAAGAAAATGGGATTTTCTTTTCTATCACATTGTCAGGCTGCAAATTTTCTGAACTTTTATGCTTTGCTTCCCTTATGAAACTGAATGTCTTTAACAGCATCCAAGTTACCTCTTGAATGCTTTGCTGCTTAGAAATTTCTTCTGCCAGATACCCTAAATCATCTCTGTCAGGTTCAAAGTTCCACAAATATCTAGGGCAGGGGTGAAAAACTGCCAGCCTCTTGACTAAAACATAACAAGAGTCACCATTGCTCTAGTTCCCAACAAGTTCCTCATCTCCATCTGAGACCACCTCAGCCTGGATTTCATTGTCCATATCATTATCACTATTTTAGTCAAAGGCATTCAACAAGTACCTAGGAAGTTCCAAGCTTTCCCATGTTTTCCTGTCTTCTTCTGAGTCCTCCAAACTGTTCCAACCTCTGCCTGTTACTGAGTTCCAAAGTTGATTCCACATTTTTGGGTATCTCTTCAGCAGTACCCCACTCTACTGGTACCGGTTTACTGTATTAGTTCATTTTCACACTGCTGATAAAGACATACCTGAGACTGGGTAATTTATATGGGAAAGAGGTTTAATAGACTTACAGTTCCACATGGCTGGGGAGGCCTCACAATCATGGCGGAAGGCAAGGAGGAGCAAGTCACATCTTATGTGGATGGTGGCAGGGAAAAAGAAAGCTTGTGCAGGGAAACTCCCGTTTTTAAAACCATCAGCTCTCATGAGACTCATTCACTATCACGAGAACAGTGCAGGAAAGACCTGCCCCCATGATTCATTTACCTTCGACTGGGCTCCTCTCATGACACATGGAAATCGTGGAAGTTAAATTCAAGATGAGATTTGGGTGGGGACACAGACAAACCATATCAATCATGTTTAATGTTGTCATTATATGTACTGCTCCCTATTATATCTACTACAGGACTTCTACAATCTGGAGAGAAATCAAAGTAGGAAATGTAGGAGTGAAAATGAAAGACAACAGCTTATAAAATGCTACAGTGAGGAATAACTCTCAGAGGGGTTTTGGAGTAGTAAATTATTATTGTTTTTATTTGATTCAGGACCTCACTTCACCCAGGCTGGAGTGCAGTTGCATAAACTTGGCTCAGTGCAGCCTCCAGCTCCTGGGCTCAAGCATCCTCTGCCTCAGACTCCTGAGTAGCTAGGATTACAAGTGTTCCTACGCTCCCTCATAAAGAAAGCTGGCCACTTGGTGATTGCACAGGACCGTTGATCTGGATGCTGGCTGTTACATGTGTGTAGTTTGTAAAAATTCATCAAACTGTATATTTAAGATAATTGCCATTTTCTCTTTGTATATTTTGCAGTACTTCAATAAGGCTAAAAAAAAAAAAAAAAGAAGAAAAGAAAAGAAAAAGAAACTGCCACTGTGTGTACATTAGAATAGTTGTATATGAACTATTATTTTCCTGAATTGTTCAAAAAACTCACTCTAGTATTTCAAAACAAACTTCAGGAAATTTCAGCCAATGTTGCTAAATTGTTAAAATCACTGTAATTACCAGGAAGGTTCTTCTTACATGAAAAACATTGTTGAGATCATGCTTTCTTTATAAAACCTTTGTTTAGGTGCATCCTGGATGTAGAGGCTCATTGCATGGTTGATAGCCCAGAGCCTCTGGCTGTGATTGAGTAGATATCACACCCAGAGGTGGTAGACATCTTTGAGAGCCTCTACTCTACAAAATTCTGTACATATTCACTGATTGAGATAGTTGACATCCCCGCAACAAGTGGTACATTTGACTAGCCTGGTATCTGGTTGATATGGTTGGGCTGAGTCCCTATCCAAATCTCATCTTCAGTTGTAGTTCCCATAATCCCCATGTGTTGTGGGAGGGAATCTCATGGTGTTCTTGTGACAATGAGTGAGTTCTCACAAAATCTGATGGATTTATAAGAGGCTTTTCTCCCACTTTGCTCTGCAGTTCTCCTTGCTGCTGCCATGTGGAGAGGGACGTGTTGCCTCCCTTTTGCTATGATTGCAAGTTTCCTGGGGTCTCCTCAGCCATGCTGAACTGTTAGTCAATTAACTTCTTTCCTTTATAAATTACCCAGTCTCGGTTATGTTTTATTAGCAGCGTGAGAACAGACTAATATACTGGTGGTCTCTCAGTGCATGTTAGTGCTTTTCCTGAATGTCCTTTCCTTAGGATATTTGCCTTTTAGTAAATAGTCTTCAGACTATAAAGGATCCCTGAAGTTTTGAGTGGGGTCATTTTGATGTAGCCTAAAAAATAGACCACTATACTTTAATTTTTTAAAAATTTACCAGATAATATGCTCAACATACACCCTTTCCATATTGCAGAGGCTTGGCTGGCCTCACCGTTTCTTTATTCATGTGTGAGCCGCACCCAGGTTTAGGGAGGGAGAAAAGAATATTGAGTGTTTGACAAGGTCAGTTGGGCATTACTTAGTGATAAAAATAGTATAGTTTTTACATTTTGGCTCATCAAAATGTTCTTTATGCAGAACTTATCCAGTGGTCACTGCAGAGTGTTAGAGTCATAAATCTTTACAGTGGAAGGGAACTTTGAGGTCATATAATACAAACCCTATCTCCAACCCCCTTACCACCATTTTAAAGCTGAAGAAACTGAGTTCAAGTCAGGAATGGATTTTTAATTTGATCAAATGTCTTTTGGCCTTTAGTAACACAAAGCATGAAGCTTTTCTCCTTAATCTATTTGTGTAATACATGAATACATTTCCAAATGTTCAATCACCTTGTATTCTCAGGCGAAATCCTATTTGGTAATACTGTTTTATTAATAGATTCTTAGATTAGCATGGAGGCTGCTGCACATCCATTTATACTTCCTTATTTTCTAATACAGTCATTGCTGTGTTCAGGTCTCCATTCTCAGGGTGGCCAGCTGTCTTGGGGAAGTTGACCTCATTTCCAGCTCTAGAGATAGTCCTGACTGGTTCAAGATAATCAGTATTCATGTAACTGGGGAATTTATTAGAAATGCAGATTTTCAAGACTCATACCAGACCTACTGAGTCAGAAACCCTGGGGATGAGGTCCAGCGATGTATATTTTAACAAGACCTCCAGGAGATGCTGATGAGCAGGTCTAAAACAACTCCATTCTGGTGATTAGGATTGGTTCAGTTATGAGCATGTAATCCAACTCTTGCTAGTGAGCAATGATGCCTGCTAGGTGAACTTCTGGGAAAAGTGTCTTTGGCTCATAAGTAGAAATCTGAAAAGAGTTAGTTTTTCATCTTTTTCTGGAAATCGTGCCTAGGTGCTTGGAAATGTTACAATCATGTTGCTAGCTAACCAGGAATGAAATAACACAAAGAATGGCAAACCAGAAAGATGGAAAGGATGGATTCTTTTTTAAATTTCCAACTTTTATTTTAAGTTCAGGAGTACATGTGCAGTATGTACAGGTTTGTTATATAGGTAAATGTGTGCCATGTTGGTTTACTGTACAGATCATCCCATCACCCAGGTATTAAGCCCAGCATTCATTAGCTGTTCTTCCTGATGCTGTCCCTCTTCCCACCCCCTGTCCACTGACAGGCCTCAGTGTGTGTTGCTCCACTCGATGTGTCCATGTGTTCTCATCATTCAGCTCCCACATGTAAGTGAAAACGTGTGGTATTTGGTTTTCTGTTTCTGCATTAGTTTGCTAAGAATAATGGCCCCCAGCTCCATACATGTCCCTGAAAAGGACAAGATCTCATTCCTTTTTATAGCTACATAGTATTCCACGGTATATATGTACCACATTTTCTTTGTCCAGTCTATCATTAATGGACATTTAGGTTGGTTCCAGGCCTTTGCTATTGTGAATAATGCTGCAATGAACATACACATGCATATATCTTTATAATAGAATGATTTTTATTCCTTTGGGTATATACCCGGTAATGGGATTGCTGGGTTGAATGGTATTTCTGCTTCTAGGTCTTTGAGGAATTGCCACACTGTGGTTGAACCATCTATGATGGTTGAACTAACTTACTTTTCCACCCACAGTGTAAAAGTGTTCCTTTTTCTTTACAACTTCGCCAGCCATCTGTTGTTTTTGACTTTTTAATAATAGCCATTCTGACTGGTGTTAGATGGTATCTCATTGTGGTATTTATTTGCATTTCTGTAATGAACAGTGATGTTGAGCTTTTTCTCATGTTTGTTGGCCACATGTACGTCATCTTTTGCGAAGTGTCTGTTCATGTCTTTTGCCCACTTTTTAATGGGGTTGTTTGTTTTTTCTTGTAAATTTGTTTAAATTCCATTTAGATGCTGGCTATTAGACCTTTGTCAGATGATAGATTGCAAAAATTTTCTCCTATTCTGTAGGTTGTTCACTCTGATGATAGTTTCTTTTGCTGTGCAGAAACTCTTTAGTTTAATTAGATCCCATTTGTCAATTTTGGCTTTTGTTGCTATTGCTTTTGGCATCTTTGTCATGAAATCTTTGCCCACACCTGTGTCCTCAATGATACTGCCTAGGTTTTCTTCTGAAATGTTTATAGTTTTGGGTTTTACATGTAAGTCTTTAATCAATCTTGAGTTAGTTTTTGTATATGGTGTAAGGAAGGGGTCCAGTTTCAGTTTTCTGCATATGGCTAGTTCTCCCAGCACCATTTATTAAATAGGGAATCCTTTTCCCATTGCTTGTTTTCATCAGGTTTGTCAAAGATCAGATGGTTGTAGGTATGCAGACTTATATCTGGATTCTCTATACTGTCTCATTGGTCTATGTGTCTGTTCTTGTACCAGTACCATGCTGGTTTGGTTACTGTAGTCCTGTAGTATAGTTTGAAGTTGGGGAGCATGATGCCTCCAGCTTTTTTCTTTTTGCTTACAATTGTCTTGTCTATTCATGCTCTTTTGGGGTTCCATATGAATTTTACAATAATTTTTTTTTCTAATTCTGTGAAGAATCTCAATGGTGGTTTAACAGAAATAGCATTGAATCTGTAAATACTTTGGGCAGTATGGCCATTTTCACAATATTGATTCTTCCCATCTATGAGCATGGAATGTTTTTCCATTAGTTTGTGTCTTCTCTGATTTCTTTGAGTGGTAGTTTGTAGTTCTTGAAGAGGTCCTTCACTTCCCTGGTTAGCTGTGTTCCTAGGTATTTTATTCTTTTTGTGGCAGTTGTGAATGCGATTTGACTCTCGGCTTGCCTGTTGTTGGTGTATAGAAATGCTAGTGATTTTTGCACACAGATATTGTATCTTGAGACTACTGAAGTTGCTTATCAGCTTAAGAAGCTTTTGGACTGAGACAATGAGGTTTTCTAGATACAGGATCATGTCACCTGCAAACAAATATAGTTTGACTTCCTCCCTTCCTATTTGAATATGCTTTATTTCTTTCTCTTGCCGGATTGCCTTGGCCAGAACTTCCAATGTTGATTAGGAGTGGTGAGAGAGGGCAGCCTTGTTTTGTGCCACTTTTCAAGGGGAATGCTTCCAGTTTTTGTCCATTCAGTATATTGGCTGCGCATTTGTCATATATGGTTCTTATTATTTGGAGATATGTTCCTTCACTACTTAGTTTATTGAGGTTTTTAACATGAGGGATGTTGAATTTTATCGAAGACCTTTTCTCCGTCTATTGAGATAATCATGTGATTTTTGTCTGTAGTTCTATTTATGTGATGAATTACATTTATTGATTTTTGTATGTTGAACCAGCCTTGCATCCCAAAGATAAAGCCAACTTGATCGTGGTGGATAAAATTTTTGATGTGTGGCTAGAATCAGTTTACCATTATTTTATTGATGATTTTTGCATTGATGTTCATCAGAGACATTGGCCTGAAATTTCCCTTTTTTGTTGTATCTGTGCTGGGTTTTGGAATCAGGATGATGCTGGCCTCATACAATGAGTTAGGGAGGAGTCCCTCCTTTTCAATTTTTTTGAATATCAAATTGTTTCAGTAGGAATGGTATTAGCTCTTCTTTGTACCTCTGGTAGAATTCACCTGTGAATCTGTCTGGTCCTGGACTTTTTTTTTTTTTTTTTGTATTGGGGTGATTAGACCCAACACCAGGTCGTGGGGGTGACAAAGTCCAGTGGAGTCAAAGGGTTGAGAAAAAGACAGTTTGAGAGAGAAAGGTGGGACCAGGGAGCCACTGCTAGTGTATGGAGGCTGCGAAGGCTCCGAGCTCTGGGAGCCCACGCTGTTTATTGGTAATCCAACAGAGAAACAGGTGGTGAGAATGTGGAGGGCTAAAGAGCAGGCGCATGATCTACAGCTGTGACGGTTTAGCATTTATAAGGAACATGTTCTGCTACTTGAGAAAATGGGAATACAGTCGATCTAGGAGCCTAGGAGGGCTGGAAGCAAGGAGCCAGCAAGCCTAGATACATTCCAGAGGACATTGTGTCAGACATGCAAGCCCTGCCTCAGCTTTCTTCCCAACACTCAGCTTTTTCCCAACAGTTGGTAGGCTATTTATTACTGCTTCAATTTCTAAACTCGTTATCGTCTATTCAGGGATTCGGTTTCTTCCTGGTTCAGTGTTGGGAGTATCCAGGAATTTATCCATTTCTTCTAGATATTTTCTAGTTTGCATAGTGGTGTTTGTAGTATTCTCTGATGGTTGTTTGTATTTCTGTCAGTGGTGATACCACCCTTATCACTTCTGATTGTGTTTATTTGAATCTTTTTTCTTTTATTCTTTTAGTCTAGCTAGCAGTTTATCTATTTTGTTAATTTTTTTTTTTTTTCAAAAAAACAGCTCCTGGATTCATTGATTCTTTGAAGGGTTTTTTGTGTCTCTATCTTCAGTTCTGCTCTGATTTTGGTTATTTTTTGTCTTCTGCTAGCTTTGGGTTGGTTTGCTCTGGTTCTCTAGTTTGTTGTGATGTTAGGTTAACTTGAGATCTTTTTAGCTTTTTGATGTGGACATTTAGTGCTATAAATTTCCCTCTTAACAGTGCTTAGCTGCATTCCAGAGATTCTGGACATTGTATCTTTGTTCTCATTAGTTTCAAAGAACTTATTGATTTCTGCCTTAATTTCATTATTTACCCAAAAGTCATTTGGGAGCAGATTGTTTATTTTCCATGTAGTCATATGGTTTTGAGTGAATTTCTTAATCTTGTGTTCTAATTTGATTACACCTTGGTCCGAGAGACTCTTTGTTATGGTTTCAGTTCTTTTGCATTTGCTGAGGAGCGTTTTACTTCCAATTATGTGATCAATTTTAGAGTCAGTGCTGTGGTGATGAGAAGAATGTATATTCTGTTGTTCTGGAGTGGAGAGTTCTGTCTGTATCTATCAGGCCCACTTGATCCAGAGCTGAGTTGAGGTCTTGAATGTCTTTGTTAATTTTCTGTCTCAGTGATCTGTGTAATATTGTCAGTGGGGTAATAAAGTCTCCCACTCTTATTGCGTGTGAGTCTAAGTCTCTTTGAAGGTCTCTAAGAACTTTCTTTTTCTGGTTGCTCCTGTATTGGGTATATATATATTTAGGTTAGTTAGCTCTTCTTGTTGAATTGAACCGTTTACTGTTATTTAGTGGCCTTCTTTGTCTTTTTTGATTTTTGTTGGTTTAAAGTCTGCTTTGTTATAAACTAGGATCGCATCTGTTTTTTTCTGTTTTCCATTTGCTTGGTAAATTTTCCTCCGTCCCTTTATTTCAAGCCTATATGTGTCTTTGCACGTGAGATGGGTTTCTTGAAGATAGCGTACTAATGGGTCTTGGCTCTTTGTCTAGCTTGTCATTCTGTATCTTTTTGGGAGGCATTTAGCACATTTTCATTTAAGCTTAGTATTTTTATGTGTGAATTTGATCCTGTCATCATGACGCTGGCTGGTTATTTTGCAGGTTTATGTGGGTACTTCATTGTGTCATTGGTACTTCAGTGTGTTTTTGTAGTGGCTAGTAATGGTTTTTCTTTTCTATATTTAGTGCTTCCTTCAGGAGCTCTTGTAAGGCAGGTCTGGTAGTGATGAATTTCCTCAGCATTTGTTTGTCTGAAAAGGATCTTATTTCTCCTTTGCTAATGAAACTTAGTTTGTCCGAATATGAAATTCTGGGTTGGAAATTCTTTTCTTTAGGAGTGTTGAATACTGGCCCCCAATCTTTTCTGGCTTGTAGAGTTTCTACTTAGAGAAACTAGTAGATGGGTAGTCTGATGGGTTTCCCTTTGTAGGTGACCTGGCCTTTCTTTCTGGCTGTCCTTAACATTTTTTCTTTCTTTCTTTTTTTTTTCTTTTTTTTTCAGATGGAGTTTCACTGTGTCACCCAGGGTGGAGTGCAGTGGCACAATCTCAGCTCACTGCAACCTCTGTCTCCTGGGTTCAAGCAATTCTCCTGCCTCAGCCTCCTGAGTAGCTGGGACTAAAGATATGTGCCACCACACCTGGCTAATTTTTGTATTTTTAGTAGAGACAGGGTTTCAGCATGTTGGCCGGGCTGGTCTTGAACTCTTGACCTCAAGTAATCCACCCACCTTGGCCTCCCAAAGTGCTGGGATTATAGGCGTGAGCCACTGTGCACAGCCAACATTTTTTCTTTCATTTTGACCTTGGAGAATCTGCTGGTATGTATCTTAGTGATGATTTTCTTGAATAGTTATCTTCCTGGGGTTCTCTTGTTCCTGAATTTGAATGTTGGCCTATCTTGCTAGATTGGGGGACATTCTCCTGGATGATATCCTGAAGTATGTTTTCCAACTTGGTTCTGTTCTTCCTGTCTCTTTCAGGTACCCCAATCAGTTGCAGGTTTGGTCCTTTTACATAAACCCATATTTCTCAGAGGTTTTATTCATCATTTTCGTTCTTTTTTCTCCATTCCTATCTACCTGTCCTATTTCAGAGAGAGAGTCTTCAAGCTCTGAGATTCTTTGCTCTGTTTGGTCTATTCTGCTATTAATACTTGTGATTACATTGTGAAGTACTTGTAGTATGTTTTTCAGCTCTCTCAGGTCAGTTATGGTCCTCTCTATACTGGCCGTTTTGGCTGTCAGCTCCTGCATTGTTTTATCATGATTCTTAGCTTCTTTGCCTTTGGTTAGAACATGCACCTTTAGCTCAGTGAAACTGGTTTTGTCCACATTCTGAAGCTTACTTCTGTCATCTTGGGCTCAGCCTAGTTCTGAGCCCTTGCTGGAGAGGTGTTGTGACCATTTGGAGGAAAAAGGGCACTCTGGCTTTTTGAATGTTCAACACTTTTGTAGTGATTCTTTCTCATCTTTGTGGGCTTATCTATCTTCGATCTTTGAGGTTGCTGACCTTAGGATGGCGCTTCCGTGGGTTGTTTTGTTTTGCATCTGTTTTTTTTAGCAATCTGTTTACTCTTCCTTAGGGATGCTGCGGTTATCTGGGGGTCCACTCTACACCCTAGTTGCCTCAGTTTTTCCTGTACTTGGCGGTATCAGCAGTGAATGCTATGAAACAGCAAAGATGGCAGCCTGCCCCTTCCTCTGGAAGCTCCATCCCAGGGCGGTACTGTCCTGTTGCCAGCATGAACACACGGTATGTAGGGGGTGGCTGGTGACCCTGGTTGGGATGTCTCGCCTAGTCAGGAGGAGCGGGATCAGGGATCCACGTAAAGAAGCAGTCGGGCTGTTTTTTGATAGAGCAGTTGTGCTGTGTTGGGGATCCATCAGCCCCTAATTGGTTTGGGCTCTCCGAGGCCCACAGGCTGGACTGGCTGAGCTACCCAAGGCAGCCAAGTTGGTGGCCTGCCTTGCCCTCTGAGCATTCTGTCCCAGGGAAAAATTAGAACTCTGTTGGCTGCAGAACATGGGCTGGGGTGGCTGGATACCCCAGGTGGCATGATCTACCCATCAAGGAAAAGTGGATCAGAGTCCCACCTAAAGAAGCCATCTGGCCATGCAGAACAGCCATGTTCTGCTAGGGAACTGCTTCTGCCCTTGTTGGCTTGGACTCTCCAAAGCCCACAGGTTGGAATGGCTGAGTGGTTAAAACAACCAGCATGGTGGCCCTCCCCTCCCCTCCTCTCGGGCATGCTGTTCCAGGAAGAGATCAGGATCTGTTGGTAGAATACTGGCAGAGATGGCTGGAGGCCCCGGTTGGGAGGTCCCTCCCAGTGAGGAGGAATGGATTGGGGCCCCACTTAAAGAAGCAGTCTGGCCTTGTTTTGGCAGTGCCGCTGTACTGTGCTGGGAAGACCATTCCTTGTCTGAACCATTTGGACTCTCCAAAGCCCACAGACCGGAATGGCTGAGTCAACCAAACAGTAGAGATGGCAGCCCACCCCTCCCACTGTGGACTCTGTCCCGTCTCAGGCAGGCTATATTCCAAGCCAGTAGGTCTTATTTTGTGAGGTGTCGTGGAAGTGGGACCCACAGATTGATGCTGCTTGGCTCCCTGGATTCAGCCCCCTTCCTAGGGGTATATACAGACCTCCCACCTTGCCTGAGTTGCAGACACCTCTGTTGGGGATCCTGGGACCCGAATATGTAAAGTTCCTGGGTCTCTGTGCATGCCTGAGCAGCCGCACTGCCGAGACTCAACACACCTCTGTATTTGGGACCCAAGACCCTGGTGATGTGGGTGCATGAGGTGGTGTGGGTGCACTGATTTCCTGATCTGTGGGTGGCAAAGATCCGTGGGAAAAGCATGGTTTCCTGGGGTTGCACAATCACTCACTGCTTCCCTTGGCTGGGGGTGGGGGTTCTCTTGGCTTCATGTTGCTCCCAGATGGGTCATTTTCCCATCCTGCTTGTCTCTCTTCTCCGTGGGTCGAGTTGTTTCTGTGATCCATCCCAATGTGAGTACCTGGGTATTTCAGCTGAAGGTGCTGTATTCACTTGCTCCTTTCTTCCTCTCCCTGAGTGCCACAGACAGCTGCTGCTTCTAATTGGCCACCTTGGCCCTCTCCCCTGGGTTCTTCATAACATAATTAAACCACAACCCATCCTAAAACTTATCCTACTTCTAGACTTCCTGTTGAGTCCAGAATACCCTCATTTTTAAAGATAATTTGAGTCAGGGTTTCTGTTACTTGCTGTCAAAAGCATTCTTAATTAGACTTGTTAATGTTTGACTTTGGATTTTGAGAATGACCCAAGATGTATTTTATTTTATTTTTACTATTGTTGTTTAGTATTTAGTATAATTTAGTATCAGAATTAAATTTCTCAGTGAAGTGTTTTGGGATGTTTTTCATAGTTTGTATTAGCTGAATGTTTAAATAATCCAGGAATTATCTGTTCTTTATGATGTATTAGAACTTACTGATAAAACAAACTGGAACTGGTGCTTTTTTGGAAGTTAAAGCTTTTGCTACATTTTCAAGTTTTTCTCTGATTATTGGGATAATTTCTTCTCTTCATGAGCCAATATTAGTAATCTGCATTTTCCTAAAAATTTGTCTATTCATGTGGATTTTCTAATTTACTGGCAAATATTGGAAATTTTAGAATTTTAAAAATCTCTTAATGCTGAATTATTTTTCTTTCCTTGTAGATATTTGCATTTTCTTTCCCTTTTTTTCTTGTTCAGACTTACTAATGGGTTGTGTGTCGTATTCTAAAAACAAAAACAAAATAAAACAATTGTGTTATTTACCAGGTCCATGCAATTGTGTTTTGCCATGCTTTCTAGTTCATTAATTTTGAATTTTCTTTTTATTAGTTTGTCCTATTCTCTGTTGGCTTATCTTTTTTTTTTTTTTTTAATGTTGTTAAACTTTCTTGAACCAGGTGCTTAGATCATTTACTTTCAGTTAAACTTTCTTGAACCAGGTGCTTAGATCATTTACTTTCAATTAAACTTTCTTGAACCAGGTGCTTAGATCATTTACTTTCAATCTTCCATGTATATTATGAAGATCACTAAAAGCTCTGAATTTTCCTTTGACTTAAGACTTTGGTAGTATTCCATAAGTTTTGAAATGTAGTATTGTTTTATTGGTAATTTCAAACAGTCTGTGTTCTAGTACTAATTTCCACTTTAATCCAAGAGTTATTTAGAACGCTGTTTTATAATGTCCACGTAATTAGATTGAGTTTGCTGTCTTCTTCTTACTGATTTCTTGTTTGGTTACCATGTGATCTGTACCTTTGGGTATTTGAGATTTTATTTGTGACTTAGTCCTTGATAAATGTTTATTACTGCTTCATGGCTGTTTAAAAAGAGGGAGTTCTCTCTGTATAAAGGATACAACAAATATTATCTATGTACATGCCTTTCTCTACTTGTTTGTTGATCTATCCATGATGTCCATCACCCCTCATCTGCTTAAGCTTTTAAAGATCTTTTCTCTTTTTCTTACTCTTTATCTTTCTACATCATCAATTCCTGATTCTCTACTAGATCATTATATTAGCATACAAAGATGCTCTAGCACAACTCTCTCCAGTAGAAATATGATGTGAGCCACATATGTAATTTAAAATTTTATGGTAGCCACATTAAAAAAGTAAAAAGAGAGAGGTAAATTTAATTGTCATATATTTCATTTAACCCAATGTATGTGAAATATTATTTCACCATATAATTGATGTAAAAATTATTAATGAGATATTGTATATATTTTTTCATACTGAGTCTTTGAAATGTGGTGTGTAATTTATACTTATAGCATATCTAAATTTGTACTAGCCACATTTCTTTTATATATATATTTTTATTATTAGACTTTAAATTCTAGGGTACATGTGCACAACATGCAGGTTTGTTACATATGTATACATGTGCCATATTGGTTTGCTGCACCCATCAACTTGTCATTTACATTAGGTATTTTTCCTAATGCTATCTCTCCCCCAGCCCCCACCCCACATAGGCCCAGGTGTGTGATGTTCCCTGCCCTGTGTCCATGTGTTTTCATTGTTCAACTCCCACTTATGAGTGAGAACATGCGGTGTTTGTTTTTCTGTTCCTGTGTTAGTTTGCTGGGAATGATGGTTTCCAGCTTCATCCGTGTCCCTGCAAAGGACATGAACTCATCCTTTTTTTTTTGGCTGCATAGTATTCCATGGTGTATATGTGCCACATTTTCTTAATCCAGTCTATCATTGATGGAAATTTGGGTTGGTTCCAAGTCTTTGCTATTGTGAATAGTGCTGAAATATACATACATGTGTCTTTATCGTAGAATGATTTATAATCCTTTGGTTATATGCCCAGTAATGGGATTGCTGGGTCAAATGGTATTTCTAGTTCTAGATCCTTGAGGAATCACCACACTGTCTTCCACAATGATGGAACTAATTTACACTCCCACTAACAGTGTAAAAGCATTCCTAATTCTCCACACCTCTCCAGCACCTGTTGTTTCCTGACTTTTTAATGATCGCCATTCTAACTGGCCTGAGATGGAATCTCATTGTGGTTTTGATTTGCATTTCTCTGATAACCGGTGATGATGAGCATTTTTTCATATGTCTGTCGGCTGCATAAGTGTCTTCTTTTGAGAGGTGTGTGTTCATATCCTTTGCGCACTTTTTGATGGGGTTTTTTTTCTTGTAAATTTGTTTAAGTTTGTTTTTGATTCTGGGTATTAGCCCTTTGTCAGATGGGTAGATTGTAAACATTTTCTCCCATTCTGTAGGTTGCCTGTTCACTCTAACGATAGTTTCTTTTGCTGTGCAGAAGATGTTTAGTTTAATTAGATCCCATTTGTCAATTTTGGCTTTTGTTGCCATTGCTTTTGGTGTTATTAGTCATGAAGTCTTTGCCTATGCCTGTGTCCTGAATGGTATTGCCTATGTTTTCTTCTAGGTTTTTTATGGTGTTTGGTCTTACATTTAAGTCTTTGATCCATCTTGAGTTAATTTTTGTATACAGTGTAAGGAAGGGATCCAGTTTCAGCTTTCTACATAGGGTGTACTGGCCACATTTCAAGTCCTCAGCAGCCACCTGTGGCTAGTGGCTGTTATATTAGACAACTTAGTTTTCATATTTTTTCAGGTTTAAAACTTCTTGTTTGACCCAACATTTCCTCCTGCTACCACTTATTTCTGTCTTCATCTTTCTTTCTTTCTCTTCCTTCATATATTGAAATACGTCTTGTTAAATCCAGGCTGGGTGTGGTGGCTCATGCCTGTAATGCCAACACTTTGGGAGGCCAAGGTAGGAGGATCACTGCAGCCCAGGAGTTTGGGACCAGCACCTAGGCAACATGGCGAAACCCCATCTCTACAAAAAAATACAAAAATTAGCTGGGTGTGGTGGTGTGCACCTGTAGACGCAGCTACTGGGGAGGCTGAGTGGGGAGGATTACTTGAGCCTGGGAGGTGGAGGCTGCAGTGAGCTGAGATCACATCACTGCACTCCAGCCTGGGCAACGGAGTGAGAACCTGTCTGAAAAAGAAAGAAAGAAAGAAAATACAATGGAATCTTTTCTTCACTTTCAATGCATTTGACAGAGTTGATTACTTTTTTGGAAACACTTCTTTCTCTGCTTTGGTTACACCAAACTCTCCTATTTTTTTCTTTCTTTTTTTTTTTTTTCCCTCTCACTGGCTACTCTCTCTGTTTCACCTCTTCTCTTACTTCTGAGTGTTGGTGCTTCTCAGGAGATTCTCTGGCTTTTTTCTCTATCTGCAGTTTCTCTGGAGATGATATCTAGTCCAGTGGCCTTAAATAACATATATATATGCTGATGATGCTAATTTTTATCTTCAGACAAGCTCAGCATTTGTATAGCCATTTGTCTGCCAATTTGACACCTTGATCTGAATGTGTCATAGACATTTGATACATATTCAAAATTTAATTCTTAAGTCTCTTTCTAACCACAACAAACTCATTCAATCCACAAATGAATATACTATTTTTCCTTTCTCTTCAGAAGGATCATCCTGATTCCTCCTTTTACTCCTTCCCACAGGGGTCTTAACACTAAGTCCAAGTGATTTTGTCTCTAAAGCATATATATTGTAACTGTTTGCCTTTCCCCATCTTTACTCCTAGCCTCTATATTCAAGTGTGCTTATTATTAATTTATTTCCCCTTATTCCGAACTACCTTTCTTTGTCCTATTTCACGATACTGGAGAGGTACACTGCAAACTACATTTTTTTTTTCTCAGATGTATGGTTTTATATTAGGTTCAGCCAATTTGGGGCTAAGGGAGTGCTGAAGGGAGTCTCAAGGTTGGAGAAGGAAAAAGGGACTTATCTTCTCCTGTTATTTTTGCCTTCTCCACATGACAGTGAATGGATCAGCACACAACTGGCCCCAGCAGTATTCCTTGTGGTGGTGAATTGCTCCCATGGTTCCAGCAAGTGAATGTCCCCCAGAGGTTTCTTCTTTACCCCAGCAGTGGGTGACATGTTTCTGCAGCAGCTGAACCGTCTCCTTAGAGGCCCAGATCTTAGCCTGCTGGAGTCCTTTCTTCCTTTCTAAGTTTCTTCCTTGTTTACCTTGCCTTTTATCTTAAGAGTGATAGCTGTAGTCTGAGGTTGCCACCTCTATTACACCATACAATTCTCTTTTATCTTTTTTAGTGGTTAACCAGCTTTTTTTTTTTTTTACCAAGTTAACAGTTCTTCATGATTATACTTTCCTTATTTGAACTAGTGTGTGGTTTCTGTCTCTTGACCAGACACTGGGCTCTTAACGACAGTAGTGATCACTGCAAGGACTGTGGCATAGGACAGATATTTCTGAGTGTAGTGGAGTACTTATAGACAGAAGATGAAAAGCTTGGGTCCTTAAGCTCTTAGTTTAGTTCTTGGTCTGAGAACTAGAGAACTTCCATGGCAGCCCTAACAGAATCTTTTATGTCTTGTAGCCACAGGGTTGGTATTGTTAAAAATTAAACACAAAATTTAATTTTTCAGGTTGCAGAACTAAACATCAGTAATATTCTTGGGAAATGAATGCCAGGTTTCTCATATGAAAGTTAGCTCATTCATTGGGAAGGAAGGAGACCCCAAAACTTGAAATGGGCACATCTGGTTGGTCTCAAATGAGAGTGAGAATGTTGAACCCCTGAGTTGCTTTGCGTCTCCCTTGCCAGTGGGAGTATCTTGCCCTTGTGTATCTGCAGAATTTTGTCTCCCTTCAAAAACCCTGCAATTGCCTCACCTGGAGCAAATACTTCGCAAACAAGAGGATGTTCACTCTCCTCAGAACCTACCTCAAACACCCGTTACTGCCACTAGACCAATAACTAGGGTCAATTGTCATCATATTCCAGTGGCCTGGAAATGACAGCAGATCTGTGAATGTAACTCTGGTCCTGAGTCCAAGTTTGCCCCTTATTCCAAAGAGTCACTGTTCTGCAGAGGAAATATGGGCCAAGATAACCTCACCAAACACCAGGTTCCAGATTCTCAAGCAGTCCCTTTCAACACCATGGTTTCAAAAAGTAAATTTGAGGGGTAATTTTAAGGCTCTTACGTAGAAGAATTCTCTCCAAAGAAATGTATCTACGGTAATTGTTGTTCAATTCTGGACCTCTCAGCATTGTTTCCTTGCTTGTCAGTTACAAAAGAAATATACTTCTAAGTTTCTGGCTGTATGGGTGATACTTACATGGCATAGAAATCTTGGGTGGGAGAAATGGGGTGTCTGGCATGGACAGCCCCTTTTTCTGAGATTTGTTCTCCTGAGCTTTCTGAACACTGAGTCGTTTTTAGCAAATGACTGCATTTTAGCTGTTGAAAAAAGACGATCTTTCTTCCAAGGAGAAGGAATGTGGGCTTGTCCTAGTCTTTAGATACTGAGCTCAAGTGTCCCTAAACTAAATTGTTTCATTTTACAGAGGGCTAGACAATTAAAGCTAGATAAACAGAGTATTTACATGTGTCATATAGTCAGTAACACTGTTTCCCAAAAGTCCCCATGGGCAGATAGGTTTATTTTACAGTTAACAATCACAACCCTTTGTGAAGTTTTGACGGGCAGATTAGAAGCCCGGAATTTACTCTTATACCTCTGGGGTTTTTGTGTGCCCACTTAGATATGAAGTCAGTTCTTGTCAGTAAGCACTCAGCTTTCATTTCCATCTCGTTAGCTGAGAGTACAATCCCACTGAAAACTCAACTGTGGCTTGAGGCCTAGTGGGCACCTGTAAATATTCCTCTGTTCCATAGTCCCATCTCTCAGATCAACAACCTGGTCATAAAGGTAGGTGATAAAGGTAGTTACATATAAAGATGTGTAATTAATTCACAGAGAAGCATCTCTAGTGGAGGATAAACAATTGAAAGTACATAATTCTGGCCAGGCACAGTGGCTCATGCCTGGAATCCCAGCACTTTGGGTGGCTGAGGTGGGTGGATCATCTGACCTCAGGAGTTCGAGACCAGCCTGGCCAACATGCTGAAACCTCATCTCTATTAAAAAAAAAATACAAAAATTAACCGGGCATGGTGGTGGGCACCTGTAATCCCAGCTACTGGCCGGGCGCGGTTGCTCAAGCCTGTAATCCCAGCACTTTGGGAGGCCGAGACGGGCGGATCACAAGGTCAGGAGATCGAGACCATCCTGGCTAACATGGTGAAACCCCGTCTCTACTAAAAAATACAAAAAAAAAAAAAAAAAAAAAAACTAGCCGGGCATGGTGGCGGGCGCCTGTAGTCCCAGCTACTCGGGAGGCTGAGGCAGGAGAATGGCGTAAACCCGGGAGGCAGAGCTTGCAGTGAGCTGAGATCTGGCCACTGCACTCCAGCCTGGGCAACAGAGCGAGACTCCGTCTCAAAAAAAAAAAAAAAATCCCAGCTACTTGAGTGACTGAGGCAGGAGAATCGCTTGAACCCTGGAGGCGGAGGTTGTAGTGAGCCGAGATTGCACCATTGCACTTTAGCCTGGGTGACAAGAGTGAAACTCTGTCTCAAAAAAATTAATTAAAAAAAGAAAGTATGGGGCGGGTGCGGTGGCTCAAGCCTGTAATCCCAGCACTTTGGGAGGCCGAGACGGGTGGATCACGAGGTCAGGAGATCGAGACCATCCTGGCCTACACGGTGAAACCCCGTCTCTACTAAAAAATACAAAAAACTAGCCGGGCGAGATGGCGGGCGCCTGTAGTCCCAGCTACTCGGGAGGCTGAGGCAGGAGAATGGCGTAAACCCGGGAGGCGGAGCTTGCAGTGAGCCGAGATTGCGCCACTGCACTCCAGCCTGGGCGACAGAGCGAGACTCTGTCTCAAAAAAAAAAAAAAAAAAGCATGTAATTTTGTTTGGAGGCGCTGAGAAGATATGGTATTGGTGTTGCCTTTTTATATAAAGTTATATTATTAATGATATTGATGTTGCCTTTTTATATAAAGTTAGCTATTTAATATTTAAAACAATTTACAAAGTTAAACTGTGCAAGGTGCTGGTATAAAGCTCTGATGAGTTTGTAGTGTGATGTTCTTTTCCCTGACCTCTTTTCCTGTATTTGCTCATTTGTCATTCCATTTTCTCTAAACATTTCTTCTTTCCTATTTTTTCTCTTACATTATTTAAATGTGTTATAAAAATAATGGTTGTGTATTAAGATTCAGCTATCCCAAAGCAGGAAGATACGGATTTTGAGTACTTCTTATAGCCATGGTGGGCTGCACTCCTGCATTTTGCCTTTGCCACTAATAGCACCTGCTTATGGGACAGTTAGAGGCATGGGAATAGTAGAAGCAATGCTAGGTACCCTATTGAGATCAATTCCATAATGTTGGACACTAAGGTGTAGCAATCTTCCCCTTCAAAGTCTACCTTTGTCTTGCTCCAGCATTAATTAGTACAATTCCTACTTCTCTCTGAAACAATTTTGGTTTTAGGGCATTCTCTCTGCCTAGCTACCTTGCCCATATGAAGTCTGGAAAATTTCGCTACACAGAGGTGTGCCACCCGGAAGAAAACAGTTTGGAATGGCTCCATTAAGCATAATCTGAAAACATAAAACCATGTGTTTGCGATTAGTCTAGAATGAAGTCTTGGGGGTTGGAGACTCTGGCTTTGTATTTTTTGGTGACTGCCTAGCATATTACGTTTTACTTGCCCAATAAGTCTGTTATGCTTACTTAATAAATATTTAATGACAGCAATGAATAAAAACTAAGAAGCTAGGCTGGATATTACAATGGTCAGGTGGACAAATTCTATGAGAACAAACAAATAAGAGTGACTTCCTTTTTCGTCTTCCTTTCCAAGCTGGGGTTTGTTTTTTTATTCCAGCCTTGTAACCTAGGGAGTCAGAAACTGCTGATCCAAGGAGGAAAAACGCCGAAAACAAGGCCAGAGATGAGAGATTGTACACCTCAGGCTGTTAAATAACAGGTGTTTAGTAAAGACATCACTTTTAGTTTATATTGGTCCATACTCTGTAGAGCAAGTGGGATGAGACAAATCTGGGAACCTGGGCTCAGTGCCACAGTTAGAGACCTGCTGCCACTTCCAGGCTGCTGGAACATGTTGGAATTGGACTCTAGTTATGGGTCTAGTGGCAATAAGAAGTGTTTGGGGTAGATTTTGAGGAGAGTGGGCATCCTCTCTTTTGTGAGGCATCTGCTCCAGGTGAGGCAATTACAGGGTTTTCAAAGGGGTAAAAAAAGAAAAGACTTCTTAAAGACACAGAAGGGCAAGGTACTTTCTTTTTCTAGAAGTTTATTAGCTTTACACTTTATGATCCATTTTGAGTTCGTTTTGTATAAGGTGTGAAGTATAGGTTAGGCTTATTCTTCATATATATGTATGTATGTAGGTATGCATGTATTTGTGTGTATATGTATGTATGAATTTATATGCATCTGAATGTCCAAATGTTCCAGTATCATTTGTTGAAAATACCGTAATTTCTCCACTGAATTCCAGTTATACCTTTAAAAAAATGAATTTACCATAAATACAAAGGTTTATTTCTGGACTGTCAATTCTATTTCATTGATGTATCTTTTCGTTTGCCAATCCCACATGATCTTAACTAATATAGAGTCTTGAAATCAGGTAGTATGACACCTCTAATGTTTTGTTTTGTTTCCTTTCTTTTGGTTAATCTGGTTAGTTTGGTTTTCCATATAAAATTTTAATTGTCTAAATCTACAAAACTACAAAAATCCTTTGGACTTTCAATTGGAATTGCATTAACTCTGTAGATTAGGAGAATTTACATTTTAACAATATTGAGTCGTCCTTATCCTTGAATACTGTATCTCCACATTTATTTAGATCTCCTTTGACTTTTTCATCAATGTTTTGTATGCAGCAAATTTTGCACATATTGTATTGTTCATACCTATATACTTTCCTTATTTTTGGTGCTATTATAGGTGGTATTTTTGAAAAAATTCGGATTTCAATTATTAATTGCTGGTATATGGTAATATAATTAACTTTTTTATATTGGCGTGTACATATGCTGGCACCTTGCTAACTCACTAGTTTAAAAGCTTTTTGTAGATTCAATGAAATGTTCTACATAAACATGCTATCTGTGTATGCATAAATATATTTTTGCTTTTTCCCTTCTAATATTTATATCCTTTACTTCTTTTTATTGCCTTATTACACTGGCTAGTACTTTCAGTGCACTGTTGAATAGGAGTTTTAAAAGAGGACAACCTTTTCTTGTTCCCAGTCTTAGGGGAAAGCATTAGTCTTTCATCATTAAGTATGAAGTTAGATGTAGATTTTTCATAGATGCCTTTTATTAGTTTAAGGAAGTTCCCTACTATTTCTTGTCTGCTGGAGTTTTTTCTTTTTTTATCATGAAGTGATTACTGAATATATTCTAAAGCCTTTTCTTCATCCAATACGATATTCATGTGGTTATTCTTTTTTAGACTGTTGATATGGTGAATTACATTGACTGCTTTTCAAATGTTGAGTGAGCCTTGCATTCTAGGGATAAACCCCACTTGATCATGCCATATTATTAATATCTTTTAAATACATTGTTGGATTCAATTTGATAATATTTTATAAGATTTTTGTGTCTGTGTTCTTAAAGGATATTGGGTTGACATTTTCTTAATTGTGATGTCTTTGGTTTTATTGGGTAATGCTAATCTCATAAAATGAATTGAGACGTGTTCCTTCCTCTTTTTTGTCTGGAAGAGATTATGTAAAATTGTTATCTCTTCATCAGTGTTTGGTAAATTTCGTCAGTGAAACCACTGGGGCCTAAAGAATTCTTTTTGGAAGGCTTAAACTACAAATTCAATTGAAAAGTTATGCATACATATATATGAAGTAAATCATTGCTTTAGCATAAACTTTTTTCTTCCTGAATGAATTTGGTAATTTTTTTTAATTTAAAAAATTAGTTCATTTTGTCAAATTTACAAACAGCTTTTCGTAGTATTGTTCCCTTGTTATCCACTTAAGGTCTGTGCGGTTAATAGTGATGTTCCTTTTCTCATTTCTGATGTTTCTAATTTGTGTCTTATTTTCTTGGTCATCTTGGCTAGAGATTTATCAATTGTGTTGAATTTTTCAAAGAATCGACTTTTAGTTCCATTAATTTTCTCCATTATTTTTCTATTTCCAATTTATTTGATTTCTGGTTTTCTAATAACACTTTCCTTCCTTCTACTCACTTTGGGTTTATTCTGTTCTTTTTCTAGTATGTCACTTGCAAGCTTAGATCATTGATTTGAGATATTGTTCTTTTGCCTTTATAAATTTCTCTAAATCACTGCTTTAAATGCCTTCCACAAATTTTGATATGTTGCATTTTCTCTTTCATTTATTTTTCTAAATTCCTTTGTGACATTCCTTTTGGCCCATGGGTAATTTAGAAGTATGTTGGTGTATTAGTGCGTGCTTGCAGAGTTATAAAGAAATGCCTGAGGCCAGGTACAGTGGCTCCTGTCTGTAATCCTAGCACTTTGAGAGACTGAAGTAGGCAGATGCTTGAACTCAGGAGTTTGAGACTAGCCTCAGCAGCATGGCAAAACCCCGTCTCTACAAAAAATTAAAAAAATTAGCTGGGTGTGGTGCGTGCTTGTAGTCCCAGATGCTCTGGAGACTGAGGTGGGAGGATTCTTTGAGCCAGGAGGGTGGAGGTTGCAATGAGCTGAGACTGTGCCACTGCACTCCAGCCTGGGTAATAAAGCAAGATTGTCTGTCACACACACACACACACACAAAAAAAAAAAGAAAAAAAAAAGAAGGAAAGAGAAATACCTGAGACAGGGTAATTTGTAAAGAAAAGAGGTTTAATTGACTCATGGTTCTGTAGGGTGTTCAGGAAGCATAGCTCTGGTATCAGCTTCAGAAGAGGCCTCAGGAAGCTTACAATCATGGAAGAAGGTGAAGCCAGGAGCGGGGACACCACATGGTGAGAGCAGGAGCAGGAGTCGGGGGAGGTGCCACACACTTTTAAATGAGCAGATCTCACAAGAACTCACTCACTATTGTGAGGACAGTACGAAAAGGATGATGCTGAGCAATTCATGAAAAATCCACCCCCATGAGCCAATCACCTTCTACCAGGCCCCACCTTTAACAGTGGGGATTGCATTTCAATATGAGATTTCAGTGGAGACACACATCCAAACTATATCAGTTGGTTTCCAAATATTTACTAGATATCTTTCTTTTATTAATTTTTAACTTAGTTCCATTATGGTTCAAGAAGATTCTTTGTATGACTTCAATTATTCTAGATTTGTTAAGGTTTGTTTTATGATCCAGAATATGGTTTAGCACGGTGAATATTCCATGCGTGTTTGAAAAAAAAAAAGTTTTCTGCTTTTGTTAGGTAGAGTATTTTATAAAGGGTAAATTATGTCAACTGGGTATAATGTTGTTTGGGTCTCATCTGTTGGTACTGATTTTCTGTCTACTTCTATCAATTACTGTGAGAGGAATGTTAAAGTCTGCAACTATGGTTGTGGATTTATCTAGTTCTCATTTCCATTTCTGTTTTAAGTTTTTCAAACTTCTCTTAATAGGTGTGTACATTTAAGATTGTTATGTTTTTTTGATTTATTGAACCTTATCCCATTATGCAATATCTCTGTTTATCTTTAGTAGTATTTCTTGCTTTGAAATCTATTTTGATATTAGTATAGCCACTACATTTTTTCTTTTGATTAGTGTTTGTATGCTCTCTCTTCTTTCATCTTGTTACTTCTATTCCCATCTGTGTCTTTATTTTTAAAGTAGGTTTCTTGTAGATAGTTAGGTCTTATTTATTTTTAATCAAATTTGGCGAACTCTGTGCTTTAATTGGTGTGCTTAGATAATGTATATTTAATGTAATTATTGATATGTTTGAATTTATTTTGTTATTGATTTTCTAGTTGTTTCCTCTGTCTTTCATTCCTGTTTTCCCTTTCTGTTGATCTCTCACTATGTTTGCCGACTCTTTTTTCTTTTCTTCTGTGTTTTGCTATTAAACCCATCAGTTGATTTCTTAACTTCACACAGTGTATTTTTTTCACTTCTAAAATTTCCATTTCATTCTTTTTTTTTTTTTTTTTTTTTTTTTTTTTTTTTTTTTGAGGCGGAGTCTCGCTCTGTCTCCCGGACTGGAGTGCAGTGGCCGGATCTCAGCTCACTGCAAGCTCCTCCTCCCGGGTTCCCGCCATTCTCCTGCCTCAGCCTCCCGAGTAGCTGGAACTACAGGCGCCCGCCACCTCGCCCGGCTAGTTTTTTGTATTTTTTAGTAGAGACGGGGTTTCACCGTGTTAGCCAGGATGGTCTCGATCTCCTGACCTCGTGATCCGCCCGTCTCGGCCTCCCAAAGCCATTTCATTCTTTAAAAAAAAACTTTAAACACAGACTTTATTTTTAGAGCAGTTGTAGGTTCACAGACCAATTGAGTGAAAAGTACAGAGAGTTCCCATATGCCCCCTACCCCTATACATGCATAACCTCCCACACTGTCAACCTCTGGTACCAGAATGGTCCCTTTGTTACGGGTGATGAGCGTGCACTGAAATATCACTATCACCCAAAGTCCATAATTCACATAAAGGGGTTTGTTCTTGGTGGCAGATTCTGTGGGTTTGAACAAATCTATAATGATATATATCCACCATTATAGTACCATACAGAATAGTTTCACTGCTCTAAAAATTGTCTGTTTTGAGTATTCATCTCTCCCTCTCTGCTAAACTCTGACAATCACTGACCTTTTTACTATAAGTTTTACTTTAAGTTTCTGTAAGTTTTTACTATAAGTTTCTATAGTTTTGCCTTTTCCAGAAGATCACATAGTAGGAGTCATACAGTATATAACCCTTTCAGATTGGCTTCTTTCACTTAATAACATGTATTTAAGTTTCTTCCATGTAATTTCATGCCTTGATAGCTCATTTCAGTTTAGAGCTGAATAATGTTCCATTGTATGGATATACCACAGTGTATTAGTCAGGGTTCCCTGGAGGGACAGAACTAATAGGATAGATGTATGTATGAAGGAGAGTTTATTAAGGAGTATTGACTCACATGAACACAAGGCGAAGTCCCACAATAAGCTATCGACAAGCTGAGGAGCAAGGAAGCCAGTCCAAGTCCCAAAACCTCAAAAGTAGGGAAGCCGACAGTGCAGCCTTCAGTCTGTGGCTGAAGGCCCTTGGCAAATCACTGGTGTAAGTCCAAGAGTCCAAAAGCTGAAGAACTTGGAATTTGATGTTCGAGGGCAGGAAGCATCCAGCAGGGGAGAAAGATGAAGTCCAGAAGACCCAGCAAGTCTCCTCTTCCATCTTCTCCTACCTGCTTTATTAGCTGCAGTGGCAGCTGATTAGTTGGTGCTCACCCAGATTGAGGGTGGGTCTGCCTCTCCCAGTCCACTGACTCGAATGTTAATCTTCTTTGGCAGCACCCTCACAGACACACCCAGGAACAGTACTTTGTATCCTTCAATTCAGTCAAGTTGATACTCAGTATTAACCATCACACACAGTTTATTTATTCATTTACTTACTGAAAGACAGTCTTGGCTGCTTCAAGGCTTTGGCAGTTGTGAATAAAGTCACTATTTATGTCTATGTACAGGTTTTTGTGTGGACATATGCTTTTAACTCATTTCAATAAATGCCAAGGGATGTGATTGCTCTATTTTATGTTAAAAATAATGCTTAGTTTTGTAAGATGGTTCTTTTTTTTAATAGTTTCTATTATTCTGCCAATAACTTCATTTTTTCTCCTTTGTTCAAGAGTGTTTGTCTTTACTTCATGGAGCATAATTACAATAATTGCTTTAAAATCTGTGCCTGATTATTCTACCATCTTGGTCTTCTCAGTGGTAGCATTTATTGACTATTTTTTGTGCAAACTAGTAAATTTTATTGGTTCTTTATATGCTGAGTTATTTTAGATTGTATCCTGGACATTTTGAATATTTAATTTGGATGTTTTTCATTAAAATCCTCAGGAGATTTGGAAGATTGTTTGATTATTTGAGAAAGTAATCATACTGGTTTTGTTCAGACTGTCTGTATTTTGTGAGTGATAGTTTCAATGTTATCTCAGTTTTCGGAACCTCTGCTAGGCAGCTTTGAGTATGTTCCATGCATGCACAGCTCAGGGTTCAGCCTAGGTCTATGCTGGTTCATACACAGAGTTAGGAGATCCATTTCTGTAATCTCTTATCTCCAGGATTCCCCATAGTCACCCACCTATATAAGTTTTCTATTTCTTATCCTCTGGCCCAATAGATAGGGGTTCTTTTGGAGTTTTGGCTGCCTGTGCTGCTACCAGGTCCTGTGACCAGGACCATTTTTGGTGCTATGTGGAGATGGAACAAAGAGAGAAAATTTACCTACTGACTTACTCCAGTACTCTCTGGACCACGGGAGCCCTTTTCTATTTGTTTAACTAGAAAAACAGAATTTCTATTGGGATTTTAGCTGACCATGCTACCTGCCACCCTGGCTCTGCTAGGCAAGCTGTGAAAATTAGGAGAGGGAATGAGAACACAAGGATTCCTTTCTGTGTTCTTCAGCTTAAAGGATCCCAGCCTTCTTTCTAGACAGAAGGGATTTATCTGAAGGTATTAGCTCTCTGCGGTACCCCCTTGGCAGTTCATTTGTGTGATTGCTCTCGGCCCAAGGCTGTGAAAAGAAAGAGGAAATAAAATGAGAAACTTAATCCTGTGCAACTGAAACTTAATGCTGTTTCAGTTTTTGACTTCTCTTCATAATCTGACTGCATTTCTTTACCTTTCAGAGTCCTTAGGTAGTTGTTTTTTGTATTTTGTCCAGAGTTTTTAGCTGTAATCATCAGAAGAGGTGGGCTTTATTGAATTCACTCTTGATTGTACTTTCTTTTGTATTCTTTTTTCACTTCTATCTGTACTACCTCTCTCAAGATACAATAACTGATGCTAATCCTATCCTTTTATTCTTTGAAGTAGAAACCAGGACTATCCCTTTAAAGACCACATCTGTCCCTTCAGGTATTTTTACTTTTGGCTTTCATTTGCTGGCTAAGTGGGTTAAACCTGTTTAGGAGGAATGCAATTCAAGAACCTCACTTTGAAGCTAACCATAGCAATCCTAGTTTACCTCTAAAATGCAGTGTGCAACCACTCCTGTCATCTGTCTTTTGTATGCTCTTCATTAGCAGTCTTCCTCTTCCTTCCCAGTTCATTTATTTAGCTTCTGATTCATTCTGCTCTTCTCCCACCCCATTCTCTTTTACCAGCCTAGCCTACCAATACTTATTCTCTCTGAAAGGATCTTATCCTTTACCAGAAATTCAGTTATTACTTCTAAGAACCAGTCCCTTCCCTTTTAAATTTTCTTTTCCCTGAAAGAGCCACAGTTTTATGTATTAGAAAAATGAAGATATATGTTTGCCCTTAAAGGGATTATAATCATTATAGAAAATTTGAAAGTTTTCAAAAAATTAAAAAAAAAAACAAAAAAACAGAGTTTCCCAAAGCCTGACTATCCAACGAGAAACACTTAATGTTATATGTGTGATCTTGAGTGAAAATTTAAAATTTAGGTTAGAACATTTTATAAATTATCCAAACTTTTTGTAGGAAAAAAACAGAAAATGTAAATAATCAGTGAGAAAAAAAAAAAAAACACTCATAATCCAACCATCTAGAAGTAAATATTGGTTTTAGTTAAGAGTATGTGTGCAGATAGGTGTGTGTGTGTGTGTGTATGTATGTGTGTTTGTGTGTGTGTTTGCAGGTTGCTTGGTTGGTTAGGGTGGGGAATGGTTGAACCTGATCTGGGATCACAGCCTTGCTGTGTTGGAGGAAGGGGTTGGGTGGAGTGGATGTTGATATACAAAGGTTGATTTAAATAGTTTCAATTTTCGTTTTTGGACAAGGCTTGAGGTGGAATCTCCTGGTGAACAAAATTGGGGAATGGAAAGAATTTGGTAGTGTTGTGTTTTGTGTCTTCCTGTCCCTTTTCTTCTGATTTCCCGAAGAGCTCACCCTGTTCTGTAGGCTAAATCTTAGGCCTCTGTGGCAACAAAGACTGTAGGCTAATGGCTTAGATGACAAAGAAAACAAGAGTTGGAAAGGGGCTTTCTTTACATTTCAATCAGAACATAGCAGGACTGCAGCATAATCAGTACTGGAGTGAACTCCATTGCATCAGTTTTGTAGCGTCAGGGAGTTCTAGAAAACAATGCGTTGTGTTGGGAATTAGCATTCTGCCAGTAACCATGATATTGGTGGGGCAAGGGTGAAGTGAGGACCAAAGTAGAGGAACATGAAGGAAAAGTAATGAGCAAGCTATTAGAAGTAACCCATGAAGACTCCAAAAAGGAATTAGGGGTGATTTTACTGGAGAGAGAGGTCCTGGGGTCAAGAGCCTGAGGGGTGTGTGTGTATAAATACGTGTCTATTTATGTCTACATTGACCTATATCTATAGCTACATCTATCTTTCTTCAAAAATAGTACATTTTTACGTGTACTATTATATAATCTTTCTTCCCTTAGTAATACATCTTGAAAATCTTGTCATATCAAATATAGAAATATTTTATCATTTTAAATGGCTGCATTATATTCCATTGAATGCATGAGGATTCCATTTTAATCATTGTATGCATGTATGCGAGTATCAAAATGTATTTAACCATTATCTATCTTTAGGTTGTTTTCAAGCTATTATTAATTTATTAGCAGTTCATTATTAAAATAATAATGTATTTTTCTCCTTTAAAAAACAATATTATTCTGGCTTCTCATACTTTCAGCCATAGAATCCTTAGATGGCATTTAAAGGTTTCTCACTTATTCTTGCTCATCTTTTCTGTGTAACCACATTTAGTCTGTTTTCAATTTGGTTTACATGGCCAGTGGTACTGCCCCAAAGGGAGGAGGCAAAATGGATCCTAATAGTGCCCATATGTTGCTTACCTTCTTTCCTGCCCATCTCAGGGCTCACTGTCTGGCAAGGATCTGTTAGACTTACATATTTTGAAATACAAATGTTCTAAAACTGAGTGGCCTGGCATGGTGGCTCACGTCTGTAATCCCAGCATTTTGGGAGGGTGAGGCGTGAGGCAGGTGGATCACCTGAGGTCAGGAGTTTGAGACCAGCCCAGCCAACATGGTGAAACTCCATCTCTACTAAATGTACAAAAATTAGGCTGGGCACGGTGGCTCATGCCTGTAATCCCAGAACTTTGGGAGGCCGACGCGAGTAGATCACGAGGTCAGGAGTTTGAGACCAGCCTGACCAACATGGTGAAACCCTGTCACTACCGAAAAGACAAAAATTAGCCAGGCATGGTGGCGGGTACCTGTAATCCTAGCTACTCAGGAGGCTGAGGCAGGAGAACCGCTTGAACCCAGGAGTCGAAGGTTGCAGTGAGCCGAGATTGAGTCACTGTACTCCATCCTAGGCGACGGAGCGAGACTTTGTCTCAAAAAAACAAAACAAAACAAAACAAAACCGAGTGGATTAGATTTCTCAGGGACATTTTCATTTTAAAGGCAACAAAGAAGTTTTAGAACCAAGTGATTGAAATTCTTAGGTATGTGGGAGAGATGTTGCATTTTGTTTTGTTTTGAACCAGGGGGTTCGGGGGAGGAGTTGGGGAGCAGGATCACTTGGATACTCTTGAACTCCATCAGGACGTGACCTGCTTTTCCTGAATGAAGGTCTGATCCTGGTGGTCCTGCTCTGTGTGGTGGGAATACTATCCTATAGAACGTGGACTTACCGTGCATTTACTCCCAACTCAGCATTCAGTTATTTCACAGGGGGAGCTTGAAATTGGTCGGGGTAAGAGCATTTATACCATAGAAAGCAGAAAACACTACAACCCAGGTTTTTCATCACTCTTCTCCCAACCCAGACCCAGTTGTTAAACATTACCAGCACAACATTGACTTCTTATTCCTCAGTTTACCAGGCTGTTACTCAAAATTCCCTCTACAGCCCTGCTTTGGAGCAGTTGGGAACTTCAGCATTTTGATCCACCTTTTTGGATCTGTCTCATGTGAAAAATGGATGAGACCTACGTCAGCAAACCTGGTAAGAACTCACCAGTCCCGTCCTGAGGATAGGGTGTTAGTTTTTGCCTTGCCCTTCACCCTGGAGAGTTAAGCATAAATTCTTCGGGTGGAGGTAAAATGTGACTACCTTGTCTACACCAGGGGGATCATCAGGAACACAAGTATGCAAACACACATTCTTGTTCACCCACATACAAATAAACTTCCTTTTAGAGTGAAAACCAGAAACTGTTTAAAGCACCCATTTAAAATATTAAGAGTTCTGAAAACAAGTAATAGCAACTAATCTTTGGACTTAATTTTTTCTGAGACAGAGTCTTGCTCTGTTGCCCAGGCTGGAGTGCAGTGGTGCAATCTCGGCTCACTGCAACCTCCACCTCCTGGGTTATGTGATTCTCATGCCTCAGCCTCCCTAGTAGCTGGGACTACAGGCACACACCATCATGCCCGGCTAATTTTTTGTATTTTTAGTAGAGATAGGGTTTCACCATGTTGGCCAGGCTGGTCTCAAACTCTTGAGCTTAGGCAGTCTGCCAACCTCACCCTCCCAAAGTTCTGGGGTTATAGGGCTTGAGCCACTACGCCCAGCCTAGACTTAATTTTAATGGTAAGGGAGGGGAGCTATAAGGAAGGGGAGGAAATGAGATTGAGGTAGAAAATAGGAAAAGAAAAGAGAGGGGAGAGGAAAAGGGATGAAAAAGAAGAAAAGGGTGAGAAGTAAAAGAAGCAAGTAGGGAGGAAATGTTTGGAGAGGGTGGATAGGAGAAGAAACTGGACTGTGGAATGGAAGATGAAGAGCCTGCCAGGCTTTGGGGTGAATGTGGTGGTTGGAGTTCAACTGTTTTGGTTTCCTTGGGCACAGTCCCTGAGAGGAGGTTACCCCTGCTCTGACTGCACTCAGAGGTTTAGTAACAATCATATTCTAAGCTTTTATTTTTATTTCCATCTTTATTGTCTATTTTTGACAATCAGAATATTTTCTACTGGGATTTTAAACATCTTCATCTTGTGACAAAATTACTTAGAACTAAAGATTTAGAAATTTAGTAATTAATATTAGATTGTATTAATATGTATAGCCTGTATTTTGCTTTGATGGATTTTAAACCTTACAGATTGCATTAATTGTTTTTAAGAAAGACTGAGAATGTCTTATTTCACAATGTCTAGAGATTGCATCTTATTAAAAAATAAACCTATTTTTAGTCTATGTAGGACCTGGTATGAGAAACACACAATGCAAGCAAATAAAATGAGAAAAGATGATTCAACAAGATTCTTCACTGATTTAATGTTTATTTAACTGCTTTGACCAAAGTGCTTGGTTCTTATATGAATAAGAAAGGGGATGAGTTATCCACCAGAATGAAAATTATATTCTGGTTTGAAGCTTCTGCTGTCAGATAATATAGTTTTCTATAGTGTGGAAGAACAGCATCATCTTCAAGCAAGGTGGAATTAGACATGGACAGAACTGTGTTTCTCACCCAGGAGGAGGGTAGGTTTAATGAATTGTTTACAAATTTTGTGTTTGGTGGCAGTAGCAGGGGAGGGATCGTGTGGCCTTCTGGTCACCAGCAAACCTGCAGAATGATTCAGTGACCTTTCCAGTTGATTTAGACAGCCTGTGTCCCTCGTGTCACTGACTGGCACCTACAGCAATACTTGGTGTTATTTAGCTTCTTGTCACATACAACTTTCTTCTCTTCTTTCCTTCGATTGTCCCTTCCCTCCTGAGGGATAGCAGGATTGAGGCCACAGGCTGCCACTCAGGGCATTCACTGTCTGATAAGAGTCAGTAAGGCGGAGCCACTGGTGCCCCCTTAACCCCTGTTACAGGTGGGCAGAGGCTGGGCTGCTAGTGTGGTATCCAAAGGACAGTAGCTGTGCTCACTATGGCAGAGTCTAATTTTGAGATGTTGGGATTCTGGAGGAGAAAAATTTTGTGTGCTGCTGAGTCATTACAAATTGACCATTACAGGTAGTAAATAGCAGAACATAAGAAAGAAACAGGAGGGTACAAGACTGATCATGAAGTAATTGGAGCGAGGAGTTCTGTTGACTGTAACAATGTAAGACATTTGCATGTACACTGTGTGGTTGATTAAGAAAGAAGCTCTTTGTTCTGAAATGTCTTCATCAGTGAAAGTTGAAGAGATATGCTCAGCTGGGATACAGTGAACTCAATCTACTCCTCCAGGACTGGATCTGCAGAACTCAGATCTACCTTCCGTGACAGCTTCTGGCTGTGGCGTACAGAGCTTCTCTCTCTCTCCATGTAGCTTGTCACTCACTCAGCTTGCACTGATGGGGTGGGGCAGCCTCAGATTGTTTTATAGGTGCAATTATTTAACTCCTTTAGATGAGGGTTGTGTTTTATGTTACTCTTGAAGCCTCATTTATTTGCCACATGGTGGGTACATGAAGATGCGTGCTAAATGAAAATTGTGCAAAGAGCTCTGAACTTGGAGGCAGATGACCTTGGACTTTTATTCAGTCTATACTTGTTACACATGAGCTTGGATAAGACTGATCTTTCAGCTTTCTTCAGACCTTAAACATGAGATATAAAACAAGTAGAACATATAAATAAATAGAAGAAAATATACGCAAATATTACATGATCTTTGAATTGTAAGACTCACTAAGCATAAATGCCACTGAAGAAACCACCAAGAATAGATTTGCAAGTATGGAAAGCTTTTTAATTCTATATATCAGAAAATGTAATAAACAAAATTAAGAGGTAAATGACTTACTGAGAAAAATACTTCTACTTGGTAAGTCGAAGTATGGAAAATAAGCAAAAGATACAGTCCACAAAGAAAAAAATACAACCAGCTGATAAATATATGTGGTCAAAGAAGTGCACTTCAAATCTACAGTGAGATACTTTTTAATCAGCTCAAATTTTCAGGGAGACCCATTCAGTCTTATATGATGCTGGTGGAAGTGGAAATTGCCTGGAGCAGTGTGTATTAAGAGCCATAAAAATGCTTATTTCTCTGAAGTTAACAAGAAACGTGCTAGACCTCTATGAAGGATGCCAACTTAAAACAATTTATAAAATGTTTGTATTTATATTTTTTCATGATCTATAGGTTTTAATGTTTTTGAAACAAAATTAACCCATAGTAGACTTTGGTAGACAACGTGTGTCTTCTACCTAGATACCCTCTAATTTAGTCAGGGTTTAATTAAAGAAATATAAGTACTAGGATAAAAATGTATTTGTTTTTACTGGGGGACATACCATGTTCCTGCATGGAAAGATTCAGTTTTATAGGTATACAAATTTTCCCAAAATTAATATTTAAGTTTAGTGCAATTCCAATAAAAATTCTAGTAGGATTTTATTGGGGGGGGCAGGTGTGATGGGAATTGATGATGTGATTTTAATTTTTCTTTTATGTTCTGAGTAAAACATTTTGTTGGGGTGCAGAAAATTTTATGATGGAAGAATAAATAAGAAAACCAAGAATATTTTGAATAGGAACAATAAGTAGAAAAAATGTATGCAATGGGATATTAATATGTATTACAAACCCACAGAAACTAAAGAGTGATGGAATGTATATAGATGGAACAGAATAGAGTGACCACATATAAACCCTAGTGTATGTGGGAGTTTACCATGTGATAAAAATGAAGAAAAATACAGTGAGGCAAAGGATGGTTTTGGGTCAATTGAGAAACAGTTTGGGAAAAAGTAACAATAGATTTTTACCTAAAAGAGTACAAGAAAACAAATTCCAAATGGAATTAGTTAAATGGGGGAGAATGACACTAAAAAACTTGAACATAAAGCCGAATGCCTATATACTTTTGTAGTGAGAAAGACCTTTGTAAGTACACAAAAGCTATAAAGGAAAAAACTGATAGAACTGATTATACAGTAACTTAAAGCTACCACACACTACATTAATAAGCAAATAATTAATAATAAGCTATTTACAACCACAAAAGTTAACAAAGTTAGAATACTTAAAAAAAAAAAGCCGAGAGCCCTTCTCTGTGGCCACCCTCAGGTTGGGTAATTCACAAGAATGACACACAGAACTCAGGAAAGCAATTTTATTATGCTTACAATTGTATTATAACGAAAGGACACAGATAATAAAATCAGCAGAGGGAAGTGACATGGGCCAGAGCCTGGAGGGCCCGTGCCCAGGGCTTCCCGTCTTCCTCTCTCTACAGAGTCATGGATTGTGTTACGTCCTGCTCACGATATGTGACAATACACACAGAGTACTGCGAACCAGCGATGCTCACCTGAGCCTCTGATGTCCACAGGGTCAAAGCCCTCACCATAAATCACATCTCTAGACTGGTGGCCAAAGCCCTCAGGCCAGGAAAGACACTCATAACACGCTGGGCATTCAGGGGCCTGGAGATCACCTCCCGGTAGCCAAAAGCCCTAACTAAGTTAATTCTTCACTACACAGAAACCTATCATTTTATCCCCATCAAGTTGACAAAGTGTAGCAGATGCCATCAGCGCCAGGACACATTTCTGGACATTTCAGTGCTCCCCAGTAGATTTCTAAGGATGGTATTTGCAACTGCATGCCTGAGAGCTTTAAAAAAAAAAAAAAAAAAAAACTGCCGAAGGCCCTGTGGCCTTTTCCTTAAGTAGCCCTCACTTGGCAGTGGCTCACACGTGTAATCCCAGCACGTTGGGAGGATGAAGTGGGTGGATCATGAGGTCAGGAGTTCAAGACCAGCCTGGCCAAGATGGTGAAACCCTGTCTCTACTAAAAATTACCTGGGTGCGGTGGCAGGTGCCTGTAATCCCAGCGACTCAGGAGGCTGAGGCAGGAGAGTCACTTGAACCCAGGAGGCCGAGGTTGCAGTGAACCAAGATCGTGCCACTGCACTCCAGCCTGGGTGACAGAGTGAGACTCCGTCTTGAAACAGCAAAACAAAACAGTAACCCTCACTTAATGACTCTTGGAGTTGTCATGTAAGACCATAGCCCTTTAGGTGGGATAATGCCGGGGCATTTTGTATTATTGCCCAGAATTTCTCTGCAAGATTAAGTTCCAGTTGCCTGCTGCGATAGGTGGCTTAGTAATGTACCCTTTATTGGTTGCCTTTGCTTCTGGTTACCACTTACCCATATCCATCCCTATTTCTGTGTTACTCAGGTAAACTTCCTGCACTTGAATCCTTGTCTCAGTGTCTGCTTCTGGGAGATAACAAACTAAGACATAAAATTTAAAATGAAATTCGGAGGTGACATGAATACATGGGAATAGATGTTCTCCTCTGCTCCTTTGTGGAGTGTAAATTGGTTCAACCTTTTTGGTGGATACTTTGGAAATATTTATCCAGTAGCTTTGAAATACACATAGTCTTCAACTTAGTAATTCTACTTCCAAGAATATTTCCTGAGAAACAGCTAGGGATGTGTACTAGGTTTTCTTTTCTGTTTTCTGAACAATAAACTACTTTGAAAATGAGGAAGAGGACACTACATGACACTCATAGGTAAAGCTTTTATGTCTCATTATATTAAAGGTAGGATGCACCAAATAATTGACTATAGTTTTTCTTTCATAAGCAACTATTAACCTTTAAAAAACTTTCCTCAGCGGTAGATTAACTGTTATTGAATGTAGCTGTTAATAAGAAATTTAAAAATTGATTGCATACTGGGCTTGGGCTGCCATAACAAAATACCATAGGCAAGGTGTTTTAAACAACAGAAATAGAAATGTATTTTTTCACAGGTTTGGATACTAAGAGGTTCAAGATCAAGGTATTGGCCAGTTAGTTCCTAATGAGGGCTCCTTCCTGCCTTGCAGATGTGTGCTCACGCAGCGGGGAGAGAGTAAGCTCACTGGTGTCTCCTCTTCTAAGGACACTAATCCTATTGCATTGGGGTCCACCTTTATGATCCCATTTAACATCAGTTACATCCTTACACCAAATACAGCCACACTGGGGGCTAGGAGTGCAACACATGAACTTTGGGAGGACACAATTCAGTCCAAAGCATAAACTAATAAATAGCTGAGTTATTTAGTAAGTTTTAGAATGTTCTTATTTGCTCTTTTGTTCTTTTCCAACTCTCTGGGTCATATGTGTTGATGAGTATCTCTAGTAGGTAAAGCCTGTCTCCCATCACTTTCTGGGTCCATCTACGTAGGGGTTTTTGATGCCATTGTCCAAAAGACTTGGTTTTACTGCTTACCAGCAAGATAGGATCAGGACTACCAGACATGGCCATGAGTGACCATGAAGCTGAGAGTTGCAGCAGTCCCCTCAGCCTTCCATTGGTTGCCCCTGTCCTGTTTTCATGGGCCAGCTCATAGGTGGAACCTCTGTATTATTCATGCCCAGCACTCCAGTTTTTCACCAGAGATGAATCCTAGGCCGTTTGGCTATGATCCTCTTTCTTTCTTTGGTGTTTCACTCTTTTGTCCCATGGGGCATTAGATTGCTCTCCCAGTCAAGAGCACACCTGACACTGAGAATTTCCCTGGATATTCTTCTCTTTGCCAAATCAGATTTCCTCAACTAAAATCCTGCATGATCCACAGTTATGCTCACCATTCTCTTTAGACACTGTATCTCAGTTACCCAGATGGTATTATGGTTCCAGCCTCTGCAGAGGACTGTCTTTGCTGGCATTGGGTCTCCATGGCATCGAATACCTTGCACACTTTTGTAGCCATTCCCACTTCATGACCCTCAAATCTCCCAAATGTTAAATGATAACTTAGAAAACTACCAAGTAATGTGGATAACACATTCCCCAGCACATCCATGAACTCCCTTCTGTTTGCAGCCCATCGTTCACTCCACTCCAGTGCTGTGCTTCACTGGCATCTTCTGATTTGGCACTTGGTGATGAAAAAGGTGAAAGGTTAATGGTTAAATTGGCTGCATCACAATATCTTTACTTTGTTGTAGCTCACCCATTGATTGCTCACTTACCAGTCTCACTTGCTCACTTTTTTGCCAGGTCTCCTAAGTGATCTTTCATGTAAAAAGGAGTTTAGAAAATGCTGCAGGATAAATTGTATGAGGTACAGTACAGACAAAAAAGCAACTACATCATCATCATAACAGTTACCATGCACTTGTAATATCCTAATTAGATACAAGGCAAGAAAATACAAGGGAAGGTAAAGTAATTTGAAACAATTGTGCATTAGTTTTCTAGGGATGCTCTAAGAAAATACCACAAACTGAGCAGATGACACTGCAGAAAACTGTGTCTCATGATTCTGGTGGCTAGAGGTGTGAGAGCCAAGTGTCAGCCGGGTTGGCTTCTTCTGATGGATGTGAGGGAGAGTCCGTTTCATGTCTCTTTCCCTTAGCTTTGGGTGGCTTGCTGGTAATCTTTGGCATTCTGTAGCTTGTGGCAGCATAACTCGTCTTCATATGGCATTCTCCTTTTACATATGTCTGTGTCCAGATTTCCCCTTCTTATAAGGACACCAGTCTTACTGAATTAGGGGCTATTTTACTCAAATACAATCTCATCTTAACTGACTACATCTGCAACAACGCTGTTTCCAAATAAGGCCATATTCGGAGGTACTGGGGAGACAAGACTTCAATGTATGAATTCTGGGGGGACAAAATTCAACCCATAACAACTTGGAAGTCTTTGCGGTGGATCAAAAGTTGAGTCAGAGTCAGTTTCTTTTATTTATTTATCTTTTTGAGATGAAGTCTCACTTTGTTGCCCAGGCTGGGGTGCAGAGGCATGATCATAGCTCACTGCAGCCTTGATCTCCCCAGGCTCAGATGATCCTCCCACCTCAGCCTCCCCAGTAGCTGGGTCTACAGGTGCATGCCACCATACCCAGGTATTTTATTATTATTATTATTATTTTTTGTAGAGATAGGGTTTCGCCATGTTGCCCAGGCTGGTTTGGAACTCCTGGACTCAAGAGTTCCACCCACTCCGGCCTCCCAAAGTGCTGCGATTACAGGTGTAAACCATCTCCCCTGGCCAAGAGTCAATTTCTTAAGAGATGTTTGTTTACTTATTTATTTATTCCTTGTTTGGGGATAGAATTATTGTACCTAGCTACCACCCTTAAGACTATATGCAAATCTGTATATGAGTAAATATCAGACTAAGAGCACACTGTGTTTGGGGCACTTGAGGCAACACTCCTTATTATGACTACTTTAGATGGCCTAAAAGGGCAGCGTAATACCAGGATCCTTGGGGATTACCACAGTACATTTATATTTCTGTGCCTTCAAAGGGTTAGTGAGTTAGTACTCCTGAGACTTGACATCTTGTTTGCTTATTTTTATTTTCCCAGTGTCTAGTATAGGCAAAAAGTTCCTGGCAAATGGGTCAATAAACATTGAATTAATCTTATCAATCAATGCTAAGATGTATATGTTACGTATATGTGTATATATGTACATACACATACATTTTCACATTTTACCATCTTTGAAATAAAGACTGTCTCACAATACATGGAGTATAACAATTGTCACTATTTTCTTCTCAATAGCAAATACAGTAATGCCTTATAAGCATTGGTTTCTTTTTTTTTTTTTTTTTTTTTTTTTTTATTATACTTTAAGTTCTAGGGTACATGTGCATGACGTTTATATCATGTATAACTCCCCCATGCAATCCCTCCCTCCTCCCCCCTCCCCATGATAGGCCCCAGTGTGTGATGTTCCCCTTCCCGAGTCCAAGTGATCTCATTGTTCAGTTCCCACCTATGAGTGAGAACATGCGGTGTTTGGTTTCTCTTCTTGTGATAGTTTGCTAAGAATGATGGTTTCCAGCTGCATCCATGTCCCTACAAAGGATGCAAACTCATCCTTTTTGATGGCTGCATAGTATTCCATGGTGTATATGTGCCACATTTTCTTAATCCAGTCTGTCACAGATGGACATTTGGGTTGATTCCAAGTCTTTGCTATTGTGAATAGTGCCGCAATAAACATACGTGTGCATGTGTCTTTGTAGTAGAGTAATTTATAATCCTTTGGGTATATACCCAGTAGTGGGATGGCTGGGTCATATGGTACATCTAGTTCTAGATCCTTGAGGAAACGCCATACTGTTTTCCATAATGGTTGAACTAGTTTACAATCCCACCAACAGTGTAAAAGTGTTCCTATTTCTCCACATCCTCTCCAACACCTGTTGTTTCCTGACTTCTTAATGATTGCCATTCTAACTGGTGTGAGATGGTATCTCATTGTAGTTTTGATTTGCATTTCTCTGATGGCGAGTGATGATGAGCATTTTTTCATGTGTCTGTTGGCTGTATGGATGTCTTCTTTTGAGAAATGTCTGTTCATATCCTTTCCCCACTTTTTGATGGGGTTGTTTGTTTTTTTCTTGTATATTTGTTTGAGTTCTTTGTAGATTCTGGATATTAGCCCTTTGTCAGATGAGTAGGTTGCAAAAATTTTTTCCCATTCTGTAGGTTGCCTGTTCACTCTGATGGTAGTTTCTTTAGCTGTGCAAAAGCTCTTTAGTTTAATTAGATCCCATGTGTCAATTTTTGCTTTTGCTGCCGTTGCTTTTGGTGTTTTAGACATGAAGTCCTTGCCCATGCCTATGTCCTGAATGGTACTACCTAGATTTTCTTCTAGGGTTTTTATGGTATTAGGTCTAACATTTAAGTCTCTAATCCATCTTGAATTAATTTTCGTATAAGGGGTAAGGAAAGGATCCAGTTTCAGCTTTCTACTTATGGCTAGCCAATTTTCCCAGCACCATTTATTAAATAGGGAATCCTTTCCCCATTTCTTGTTTCTCTCAGGTTTGTCAAAGATCAGATGGCTGTAGATGTGTGGTATTATTTCTGAGGACTCTGTTCTGTTCCATTGGTCTATATCTCTGTTGTGGTACCAGTACCATGCTGTTTTGGTTACTGTAGCCTTGTAGTATAGTTTGAAGTCAGGTAGCGTGACGCCTCCAGCTTTGTCCTTTTGACTTAGGATTGTCTTGGCAATGCGGGCTCTTTTTTGGTTCCATATGAACTTTAAAGCACTTTTTTCCAATTCTGTGAAGAAAGTCATTGGTAGCTTGATGGGGATGGCATTAATCTATAAATAACCTTGGGCAGTATGGCCATTTTCACGATATTGATTCTTCCTATCCATGAGCATGGTATGTTCTTCCATTTGTTTGTGTCCTCTTTGATTTCACTGAGCAGTGGCTTGTAGTTCTCCTTGAAGAGGTCCTTTACATCCCTTGTAAGCTGGATTCCTAGGTATTTTATTCTCTTTGAAGCAATTGTGAATGGAAGTTCATTCCTGATTTGGCTCTCTGCTTGTCTGTTACTGGTGTATAAGAATGCTTGTGATTTTTGCACATTAATTTTGTATCCTGAGACTTTGCTGAAGTTGCTTATCAGCTTAAGGAGATTTTGGGCTGAGACAATGGGGTTTTCTAAATATACAATCATGTCATCTGCAAACAGGGACAATTTGACTTCTTCTTTTCCTAACTGGATACCCTTGATTTCTTTCTCTTGCCTGATTGCCCTAGCCAGAACTTCCAACACTATGTTGAATAGGAGTGGTGAGAGAGGGCATCCCTGTCTTGTGCCAGTTTTCAAAGGGAATTTTTCCAGTTTTTGCCCATTCAGTATGATATTAGCTGTGGGTTTGTCATAAATAGCTCTTATTATTTTGAGGTACGTTCCATCAATACCAAATTTATTGAGCGTTTTTAGCATGAAGGGCTGTTGAATTTTGTCAAAAGCCTTTTCTGCATCTATTGAGATAATTATGTGGTTCTTGTCTTTGGTTCTGTTTATATGCTGGATTACGTTTATTGATTTGCGAATGTTGAACCAGCCTTGCATCCCAGGGATGAAGCCCACTTGATCATGGTGGATAAGCTTTTTGATGTGCTGCTGAATCCGGTTTGCCAGTATTTTATTGAGGATTTTTGCATCAATGTTCATCAGGGATATTGGTCTAAAATTCTCTTTTTTTGTTGTGTCTCTGCCAGGCTTTGGTATCAGGATGATGTTGGCCTCATAAAAAGAGTTAGGGAGGATTCCCTCTTTTTCTATTGATTGGAAAAGTTTCAGAAGGAATGGTACCAGCTCCTCCTTGTACCTCTGGTAGAATTCAGCTGTGAATCCATCTGGTCCTGGACTTTTTTTGGTGGGTAGGCTATTAATTGTTGCCTCAATTTCAGAGCCTGCTATTGGTCTATTCAGGGATTCAACTTCTTCCTGGTTTAGTCTTGGAAGAGTGTAAGTGTCCAGGAAATTATCCATTTCTTCTAGATTTTCTAGTTGATTCGCGTAGAGGCATTTATAGTATTCTCTGATGGTTGTTTGTATTTCTGTGGGGTCGGTGGTGATATCCCCTTTATCATTTTTTATTGCGTCTATTTGATTCTTCTCTCTTTTCTTCTTTATTAGTCTAGCTAGCGGTCTGTCAATTTTGTTGATCTTTTCAAAAAACCAACTCCTGGATTCATTGATTTTTTGGAGGGTTTTTGTGTCTCTATCTCCTTCAGTTCTGCTCTGATCTTAGTTATTTCTTGCCTTCTGCTAGCTTTTGAATGTGTTTGCTCTTGCCTCTCTAGTTCTTTTAATTGTGATGTTAGAGTGTCAATTTTAGATCTCTCCTGCTTTCTCTTGTGGGCATTTAGTGCTATAAATTTCCCTCTACACACTGCTTTAAATGTGTCCCAGAGATTCTGGTATGTTGTATCTTTGTTCTCATTGGTTTCAAAGAACCTCTTTATTTCTGCTTTCATTTCGTTATGTACCCAGTAGTCATTCAGGAGCAGGTTGTTCAGTTTCCATGTAGTTGAGCGGTTTTGATTGAGTTTCTTAGTCCTGAGTTCTAGTTTGATTGCACTGTGGTCTGAGAGACAGTTTGTTATAATTTCAGTTCTTGTACATTTGCTGAGGAGTGCTTTACTTCCAATTATGTGGTCAATTTTGGAATAAGTGCGATGTGGTGCTGAGAAGAATGTATATTCTGTTGCTTTGGGGTGGAGAGTTCTATAGATGTCTATTAGGTCCGCTTGGTGCAGAGATGAGTTCAATTCCTGGATATCCTTGTTAACTTTCTGTCTCGTTGATCTGTCTAATGTTGACAGTGGAGTGTTGAAGTCTCCCATTATTATTGTATGGGAGTCTAAGTCTCTTTGTAGGTCTCTAAGGACTTGCTTTATGAATCTGGGTGCTCCTGTATTGGGTGCATATATTTAGGATAGTTAGCTCTTCCTGTTGAATTGATCCCTTTACCATGATGTAATGGCCTTCTTTGTCTCTTTTGATCTTTGATGGTTTAAAGTCTGTTTTATCCGAGACTAGGATTGCAACCCCTGCTTTTTTTTGTTCTCCATTTGCTTGGTAGATCTTCCTCCATCCCTTTATTTTGAGCCTATGTATGTCTCTGCATGTGAGATGGGTCTCCTGAATACAGCAGACTGATGGGTCTTGACTCTTGATCCAGTTTGCCAGTCTGTGTCTTTTAATTGGAGCATTTAGTCCATTTACATTTAAGGTTAATATTGTTATGTGTGAACTTGATCCTGTCATTATGATATTAACTGGTTCTTTTGCTCGTTAGTTGATGCAGTTTCTTCCTAGCCTCGATGGTCTTTACATTTTGGCATGTTTTTGCAATGGCTGGTACCGGTTGTTCCTTTCCATGTTTAGGGCTTCCTTCAGGGTCTCTTGTAAGGCAGGCCTGGTGGTGACAAAATCTCTAAGCATTTGCTTATCTGTAAAGGATTTTATTTCTCCTTCACTGATGAAGCTTAGTTTGGCTGGATATGAAATTCTGGGTTGAAAATTCTTTTCTTTAAGAACGTTGAATATTGGCCCCCACTCTCTTCTGGCTTGTAGAGTTTCTGCCGAGAGGTCTGCTGTTATTCTGATGGGCTTCCCTTTGTGGGTAACCCGACCTTTCTCTCTGGCTGCCCTTAAGATTTTTTCCTTCATTTCAACTTTGGTGAATCTGGCAATTATGTGTCTTGGAGTTGCTCTTCTGGAGGAGTATCTTTGTGGCGTTCTCTGTATTTCCTGAATTTGAATGTTGGCCTGCCCTACTAGGTTGGGGAAGTTCTCCTGGATGATATCCTGAAGAGTGTTTTCCAACTTGGTTCCATTTTCCCCCTCACTTTCAGGCACCCCAATCAGACGTAGATTTGGTCTTTTTACATAATCCCATACTTCTTGCAGGCTTTGTTCATTTCTTTTTCTTCTTTTTTCTTTTGGTTTCTCTTCTCGCTTCATTTCATTCATTTGATCCTCAATCGCTGATACTCTTTCCTCCAGTTGATCGAGTCGGTTACCGAAGCTTGTGCATTTGTCACGTATTTCTCGTGTCATGGTTTTCATCTCTGTCATTTCGTTTATGATCTTCTCTGCATTAATTAGTCTAGCTGTCAATTCTTCCACTTTTTTTTCAAGATTTTTAGTTTCTTTGCGCTGGGTACGTAATTCCTCCTTTAGCTCTGAGAGGTTTGATGGACTGAAGCCTTCTTCTCTCATCTCGTCAAAGTCATTCTCTGACCAGCTTTGATCCGTTGCTGGCGATGGGCTGCGCTCCTTTGCAGGGGGAGATGCGCTCTTATTTTTTGAATTTCCAGCTTTTCTGCCCTGCTTCTTCCCCATCTTTGTGGTTTTATCTGTCTCTGGACTTTGATGATGGTGACGTACTGATGGGGTTTTGGTATAGGTGTTCTTCCTGTTTGATAGTTTTCCGTCTGACAGTCAGAAGGACTGTCTGTTGGTCTGTTAGAGATTGCTTGAGGTCCACTCCAGACCCTGTTTGCCTGGGTATCAGCAGCAGAGGTTGCCGAAGATAGAATATTGCTGAACAGCGAGTGTACCTGTCTGATTCTTTCTTTGGAAGTTTCCTCTCGGGGTGACGCCACCCTGTGAGGTGTGGGGTATCAGACTGCCCCTAGTGGGGGATGTCTCCCAGCTAGGCTACTCAGGGGTCAGGGACCCACCTGAGCAGGCAGTCTGTCCGTTCTCAGATCTCAACCTCCGCGTTAGGAGATCCACGGCTCTCCCCAGAGCTGTCAGACAGAGTCGTTCGGGTCTGCAGCGGCCCGCTCTTTCCCCTAATGGACTGCAGCTGTGCGCTGTCCGCAGCGGTAGAGTCTACAGAGACAGGCAGGCTTCCTTGAGCTGCTGTGAGCTCCACCCAGTTCGAGCTTCCCAGCGGCTTTGTTTACCTACTTAAGCCTCAGCAATGGCGGGCGCCCCTCCCCCAGCCTCGCTGCTGCCTTGCGGATAGATCGCCGCAGACGGCTGTGTTAGCAGTGAGGGAGGCTCCGTGGGCGTGGGACCCTCCCGGCCAGGTGTGGGATATATTCTCCTGGTGTGCCTGTTTCCTTAAAGCGCAGTATTGGGGTGGGAGTTACCCGATTTTCCAGGTGTTGTGTGTCTCAGTTCCCCTGGCTAGGAAAAGGGATTTCCTTCCCCCTTGCGCTTCCAGGTGAGGCGATGCCTCGCCCTGCTTCAGCTCACGCTGGTCAGGCTGCAGCAGCTGACCCGCACCGATTGTCCGGCACTCCCTAGAGAGATGACCCCAGTACCTCAGTTGAAAATGCAGAAATCACCGGTCTTCTGTGTCGCTCGGGCTGGGAGTTGGAGACTGGAGCTGTTCCTATTCGGCCATCTTGCTCCGCCAATGCATTGGTTTCTTAGATTTGATGAAATGGGATATTTGCACAAAATTTACCTAAGAAATTGCTATCGTTTTTACATGAACAAGGTAGATTATAGGTTAAACACCTTAAACTGGTTTTTAATGCTCCTTCATTTTTTTTTTTTTTCCGGGAGAGTTCTGTATTCCTCAAAGATCCCTCAAGAATTTTGTCAGTGTTGCCATAACTTATTGTTTATTAGTCTGCTTGGGTTGCCATAAGAATGTACACAGACTGGTGGCTTAAACAACAGACATTATTTTCTTACCGTTCTAGAGTCTGGAAGTCCAAGATCAGGGTGCCAGCAGGGTTGGTTTCTAGTAAGGCAACCTTCTCACTGTGTGCTCACATAAGCGAGGCCTTTCCTCTGTGTGCGTTTGTGGAGAGAGATCTTTGGTGTCTTGTTCTCTTTGTATAAGGTCACCAGTTCTACTGGATTAGGACCCTACCCTTATCATCTCATTTATCTTTAATTATTTCTGTAAAGGCCCTGTCTCTAAATACAAATACACTGGGGATTAGGACTTAAACATATGAACTTGAAGGGTGGAGGTACACAATTCATTTCATAACACTCTGGTTTGGATGGCAATTGTCTAACAAAGATCTAGTTGTTTTGGACTCAGCTGGGTGGCTGTGAGCTGGTCTCTGGGTTTGGACTGGATTCCTCACTGCGGAACAACCCCTCGCCCTTTATCATCACCTGTTTATAGCATATTACAAGGAAGTGATGTGTCTTGCTTCACATTATTACGCGCCAAATGCTAATTGTGGAGGACCTCTTCTTCTTCTACCCTCTTAGGTCTTAGCCATTAGGTATTAGTTGTCAATCCTTATGGCTTCCTTCACCCAGTTCTTTTAGGACCTCTCAGGGCATTGCTATACTCTGCTGATTTCTCTTTGCTACTGTTATCAAATATGTGTTCTAGCCAAGGGGGCTACATACTGAGCTTCACACCAGCCTGTGTTCATGATACATCATTGGTCACAAGTGAGGCTGGAGGAGAACTCATCTGCTGAGGAAGTAAGCACATGACCTGTCACCAAGGAGTCACCATTTGGCCAAGATCGAAATCCAACACTAAACTTCATTACACATCACCATCAGGCTGCAGTCCTGAACATGCATTGTATTCCATGCCTCTGGAGACCCTGGAATGTCAATGAAGGACAGCAGGCAAACTGTTTATGTACAAACAATTGTTGACCATGAAATATTTTATTCAGAAATGAGTAAAAAAGAATCTTTTTAGCAGGTTTGCTCAGTTGGTTCACTGAAGGCAGATGAATTGGCACTTTGCAGCTGAGAGCCAATGCCAGGCTCGCGGAGGTGGCTTCTCTCTGCAGGCTGATTTTGGGCCCCCAGCAGGGCCCAAAGCCCAACAATCAGCGCATGGCTCTTAATTCTGTGCAACTAACAAATCCCGTCCCGGTGTGCTGAGAGCGCCCTCTAGTGCCCACCAGGTTCCTCAAGAATGGAGTGTAAAGAGCTTTAAGGACTTTCACTAGGAAGGAACCACCATACTTTTGAATTTCAAGCCTAACCTGAAGGTTATTATTTAAGGAAACCGACAAATTTTCTCAAAGAAATTATTGCAATTGGAAAATATTTAGAATGTAAAAGCATTCTCCAAAGAAAACCAAAGACAACTACAGTGATTCATTTACTTTAGGTCTACAACAACAAAATATTGATTTAACAATACAAATAACACGCTCTTTAGCTCTTTGAAGGATGGCAATGAGGAAAACGGGAAGATAATGATCTAGCAATTGCTGGCTGACCCTCATTCTAAGAAATGTTAAGATAACAGGTGAACATTCAAAATTCAAATTTACCACTTTGCTTATTTGCATGACAAATGGATTCTCTGTTTTACAGAAAGGCTTTCTCGGCCTGGGTTTTATTACCAATTAGCCTTAAGCCCAGCAGAGCTTTAATTAGAATGCAAAGGGTTTGTGGGATCTGTGGACACTGGGGGAACAGTGTCTTAACGTTGAGATTTTTCTAGGATTAAGTACATGGCCTCTGAGTTACATCTGCTGTATATAGCACAAATTATATAAACGTTGGTATTGCCTGTCACCTAATACAATTATTTGTACAGACAGAGTATGACATTAATTCCTGCAGTGAACAGCTCTATAGACCCTTCATCCTAATGTGTCCATTTAAATAGAGCCCTATTTGCTATGCACACACTTTTTCAAAGAATCTGTTAGGGAATGTGAACACCAAGTTATAAGCAACAAAAAAGAAAGCAACGAAATATAATGAAATCCCCATTACATCCCTTGGCCCTATAATACCTTTCCTTGACTTTGCTTAAGCATTCATCTGGCATTCCCACTCCTGACCCACAAGATTATAAGTGTTTATTGTCTCAACTAACTATGCCAACAGGTTCATAGTATCACTTGCTACAGAGAAAGTGGAAGACTGTGAAAGTTGTTTACATTAAACACTTAACGTGTGGAAAAGGATTGTTGAGCAACAGGAGCGAGCTAAGAAAGCAGTTATGAATTTTGTGCATTCAAGATGAAACAAAATGTTATCTGTATGTGTTAGCTGCCTGGCTGAGTAAATAAATAAGATTCAAATTTGGCGCAGCTGTTCTTTCTCAGTGCTGCTGGGGTATTAGATTCCCTGCAACCGTCTGTGTGCTCAGACCCTGCGTTCCATTGCGTAGGGAGCCCGCAGCTCTTTTTTTAGCGGAATGCAGCCGGGAGCAGGAAGGGTGGAGCCGGCTGGGGTTTGACTCGGCAGCTGTGGGCGAGGCCCTGCACAGTCTATTTTGAGGACTGTGATAAAGGTTAAAAATAAAGGATAGCACTTCAGTGGGCTTCATAAGGAGTAGCTGTCTAATTATAGGGCTTATTTTTACAAAGCAGCAGCTGACAGCGTCAGCCCAGCACTTCCCAAAAGTTCTTACTAAGACAGGAAGCTGCTACATTTGCTATGACCAATGTCACTTTAAGGGGTCTTGGCAATTACATTCTCACTTAACTTTTCCTTCTGCAGCAAGGATATTTGAGGAGGATTAGAGGATATTGCAAAAGTTCACTTTTTATTCAGACCCACTTAAAAACTAAACCCACTAAATCAACTTCCTCTCTCCTTTCTCCAACATTTATAGAGCGCCACCACACGGCAGGCACAGTGCTGGTGCAGACCCCCCAACATGATCTTTCCCTCAGAGCTGGTGGAGGTTGTGGCGCAGCCTGTGCTCAGTCTTGGCTCTGCCTCTTGAGGACCAGTTTTTCTTTGGGCTCTTGTTTCCAAGAGCCATGGAGAATGAGCAGAGCAGTATCTAACAAAGGACGGGGTCCCCTCTCAGCTTCTCTGTCTTCACAGGTGAATGGCACACATTTTAAACTAGAACCTTTTCTACTTATTTAGCACCTAACAGATGCTGTGAGAATTCTGGTTACTTTTTCTTTTCTGTTTGGGTCGGGAGTATGTGTCTAAGTGTGCCAAATGTGAACAGATTATTTGGAGAGGTGAGGAAATACAGGAAAGAGGGGGGCCAGTCTTTTCTCTCTTTGAAAAAATAATCATTTTTCACAGAAACCAGGTATTTTCATAATACTTTTTTATAAAGAAATGTTTTAACATGAAAAAAATTTAAAGATACACAAAAGTAGACATAATAGCGTAGTAAGTCCCCATGTGCTTTTTGTCCAGCTTTAACAATTAGCAGCATGTGGCCTGATCTTGTTTTGCACACATCCTCTCTCCTGTATTATTTTGGAGCAAATTTGATATTTCTTTGTTTCTTTTTTTTTCCTAGACAGAGTCTTGCTCTGTCACCCAGGCTGGAGTGCAGTGGCACAGTCTCAGCTCACTGCAACCTCCGCCTCCCGGATTCAATCGATTCTCCTGCCTCAGCCTCCCAAATAGCTGGGATTACAGGCATCTGTCACCATGCCCGGCCACAAGTTTTGTACTTTTAGTAGATATGGGGTTTCACCATGTTGACCAGGCTGGTCTCAAATTCCTGACTTCAGGTGATCCTCCTGCCTTGACCTCCCAAAGTGCTGGAATTACGGGCGTGAGCCACTGCGCCCAGCTGATACGTTATTTCATCTGTAAATATTTCAGTATGTAGTTCTATAGATAATAATTTCTTTTTAAAAAGTAACCACAAAACAATAAATTCACCTAACATTAGCAATAATTCATTAATATCATAAACTAGTCAGTATTTAAATTTATAATTATCTCAAATGCATATGCACTTTTTTTTACAGCTTATTTGTTTGAATTAAGATAAAAATCAGCTGCACATGTTGTAATTGGTTCCTTTTTCTCTTAAATCTTTTATTCCATAGATTCCCCTTCCATGTCCCTCTCTGTTTTGTTACCCAAGCAATCAGTTGAAAAACTGAGTACTTTGTCCTGTAGATTTGTATGGATTGGATGCCTGTGGTCCTGTATAACAGTGTCCTCCATTTTCTGTTTCCTGTAAATTAGTACAGTCATGCCCCTCATAACGAAATTTCTGTCAACGATGAAGCGTTATGGATGCTAGTCCCATAAGATTATAATAGAGGTCGGGCACAGTGGCTCATGCCTGTAATCCCAGCATTTTGGGAGGCCGAGGTGGGTGGATCACTGTCTTTACGGAAATAAAAAAATTCGCTGGGGTGGTGGCGGGCGCCTGTAATCCCAGCTGCTTGGGAGGCTGAGGCAGGAGAATCTCTTGAACCCGGGAGGTGAAGGTTGCAGTGAGCCAAGATCGCACCACCCCAGCTTGGGCAACAGAGCAAGATTCTATCTAAAAAAAAAAAAAAAAAAAAAAGATTATAATGGAGTTGAAAGATTCTCGTTGCTTAGTTACATAGCCGTTGTAACATGGTAGCACAACACATTACCTTTTCTATGTTTAGATATGTTGTGATACACACTATTGTGTTACAGTTGCCTACAGTTTTCAGTACGGTAACATGCTGTACAGGTTTGTAGCTAGGAGCAATAGGCTGCACCATATAGCCTAGGTGTGTGGTAGATGATAGCGTCCAGGTTGTGTAAGTACACTCTGTGATGTTTACACAATGAAATCACCTAACAACACATTTCTCAGAATATATTGCTGTCGTTAAGGGATGCACGATTGTAGTTAACTCTAGAGACTTGATCAGAGTCAGGTTTCATTTTTCTGTCAAAACGACTACATACATGGTAGAAAAGTCTCATGTCTCTTTTTTCCCCATGACATTCTTTACACCGTCAGTGTAGTTTCTGAACATAGTTGCAGTCTGTAAGACAGGGTGTCTTGACTTTATCACTATTGAAGTTTTCTACCAGGTAATTCTTTGTTGGTTGGGGAGGTGAGGGGACTCTCCCATGCTTTGTGGGATGTTTAGCAGCATCCTGGTCTCTACCCACTAGATACCAGTAGCAGCCCCTCCCCAGCTGTGACAATCAAAAGTATCTCCAGACATTGCCAAATATCCTTTAGGAGGGTAGGGCAAAATCATCCCTGGTTGAGAACCACAGCTGTAGACTAACCATCAGTTATTCTCAAAGGTTATCTGTCCACAGCCTTTAATGTTTCAAGCGCTAATCCATTGACCATGAGACCCAGGCCATTCGCTATGACTATTGTATTGATTTTTTGTTGGTGCTATGACAAATTACTACAAATGTAGTGGCTTAAACAATACAAATTTATTATCATATAGTTCTGAAGGTGACAAGTCTAAATTGGGTTTCACAGGGCTATAATCAAGGCATCAGGAGGGCTGTGTTCCTTCTGCATGGTGTTTTTCGTCGTCTTCAGAGCCTACAGTATAGCATATTCCAGTCTGTCTCTCTCTGATTATCTTGCATCCCCCTTGTAAGAACCCATGGGAGCTGGGCGCAGTGGCTCACCCCTGTAATCCTAACACTTTGGGAGGCTGATGCAGGAGGATCATTTGAGCCCAGGAGTTTGAGAGCAGCCCTGGCAACATAGCGAGACCTTGTCTCTATAAAAAAATGAAAAAATCAGCTGGGTGTGGTGGTGTGCGCCTGTAGTCCCAGCTACTCAGGGGGCTGAGGTGGGAGAATTGCTTGAGGCTGGGAGGTTGAGGCTGCAGTGAGCTGTGTTGTGTCACTGCACTCTAGCCTGGGTGACAGAGCAAGACCCTGTCTCAAAGTAAAATAAAAATTTAAAAAATGAACCCATGGGATTACATTGGGCCCACTGAATAATCCAAATAATCTCTCTATTTAAAAGTCCTTTATTTAATCATAGTTGCAAAGTCCCTTTGACCATGTAAAGCAGCACATTTACAGGTTCTGGGGATTAGAATGTTAAAGCTCAGAAAACAACACTGGTAAGCATGGCGTTTTGACGTGCTGGGTGTGGTAAGCACGGCGTTTTGACGTGCTGGGTGTGGTAAGCACGGCGTTTTGACGTGCTGGGTGTGGTAAGCATGGCGTTTTGACGTGCTGGGTGTCTTGAACTAAAGCAGCAGCCATGGAACCAGGGTGTCTCTGGCCACCTCCTGCCCTCTGTCTCTTGCCTTTCTGCCTCCTGAAGCGGAGGGAGGAACTTTTTCTACAGTTCTTATATCTGACTAAGGGACGCTCCTCCAGAAGGAAGCAACTGACTTGAGCCCCACTCCCTGTAATCTCATCAAACAGGTAAGACTGACTCACAGGAAAGAAGGTTAGAGTTGACACCACACCCAGAGCCCAGAGGAAGTTTGTTCCAGGTTATTATCTGAGTATATAAACTTCTATTGCTACAGCACATTGGGTTATTGGGTACTCACTTTCCTGTGATGCCCCATGCACTTGATAAGTCTATATGCCTTTTCTCCAGTTAATCAGTCTATTAGTTCATTTTGAAGACTCAAACCTCAACAGGGGAGAGAAGGAATTCTCTTGCCCCAGTAAGGACATTCACATCTTTTGGGGACCATATCCATATAACTGAGGCCAGAATGTGTGAAAAATTCATCAAGAGATGTACAAGGAGTGAATGCAAGTTGTAGAATCTGGGAACAGTCCATGGTTTGGTCACAGTGTCCAGGCTCAGCCTCTTCACTCTAGTTCATAGAACCACCTGGAACACACAAAGGCTGTGTGTGCATTAATAATTTACTCTATCATGTTTCTTTCTTGCACAGGGCTGAATTTTCACCTGCCTGTTGTCCTTTTCTGTCTGTTTTTGTGATTGCTGGCTCCTCCGACTGTGTCCCAAACAGATTCATTGACTTCGTTTCTAAATCTGCTCTTCTTCCCCATATCACTAGCTGTGTTAATGGCTTTGCCGTCTTCCTAGAGCCAGATTTCAACCTCATTCTTTACCTCATCTAACATACAATTATTTGCTAAATCCTGGGGATTCCATTTCCATGGGAGCTTTTCAATCTATCCTTTCTTCCCTGTTCCCAGTGCTATTCTCTTATTTCAGGCCTCGAGTTGCTTTTTATAGATTATGAAATAGTCTTTCTAAATGACCCCCTAGCCAGTCTCCATGGCTTGTTTTTCCTCTTCTGTCAAAGGTCACACAGAAACAGCTATTCTTATGGAGCACTCTAAGTAAGTAACACCCTTAACCCTCAAACCACTCCCTGAGCTACACTGAGCCAAGTGCAAGCCAGAGGGCAGAGGTTCAAATTCACAACCTACAAAAAAATACCAAGACGTCATCGAAAATCAAATCCACTAGAAACTTTTGTACCCGTTTCAAAGGAAGGAGAGGACTCAGATTAGCCGCAGGGTCCTATGTGGCTGGGTGGAATACTGACACTTCCTGGGACAGTGGAGGAAAGGCTGGGAGTCACTGCCTGACTCAGTGCTCAAAAACTTGATTATTTAAAGAATAAGAAATATTTAAAGAATCTCTGATTGAAGGGGTGCCACCTTATTGCATGCCTGAAAATCCACCTGTCTGATCCCATTCTTCAGATGAAGCAACTGAGGCTCAGAGGATTTCAGTAATTTGCCTGAGGTCATGTAGACAGTAAGTGGCAGAACTGGAATTCTGTTTTAGGAATTCAAAGTTTCATATTCTTTCCACTGTTTGACCCAGTTTCATCCACGTTTGCAACTTCATTTTCCATTCTTTTATTTTTATCTTAATGTTGCAGTAAAACCAAATTCCTCAATCTTTTTTGCTGGACCTGGAACTTTTCCACCTTTATATCTTTTCTCATGTGGTTCCCTCTGCCTAGAATGGCTCAGAACCTGTCTAAGCCGTGAAAATTGTACCCTTGAAAATCCAGCACCAACAGCATTGCTTCTAGGAAGGGAACAGCCAGTTTCTCTCTGACTTTATCGCACCCCTTTCATAAGAACTCATAGAATCACATTGGGCCCACTGGCCCACAAAGATCCCTACTTTGTTTTGTTTTGTTTTTTGTGCATGTGTGTTTCAAACAAACTTTATTAATTGAAAAACAGCAGTAGCCACATCTCACGGGCCATGTCTTGCTAATACCTGCTGTAGAAGCTCAGTTCCTCGTTTACCAAGTACCACCTAAAGGAAGGAAAATAGTCCTCTTGCTTTCTATTTCTAATTGCAATCATTACTCCTCCACTGTCATAGAAAACCACTTTATTTGAGGCTTGTATCATCCAAACTGTGATACCATCTATTCTTCTTTAATATAATGACCTCCTGGTTATTTATCCCAGGAGAATAAAAGACACTGAGAAATGTTTGTAACATGATTATGTTTGGGAAAAGATTCTCCTCTTAAGATCCCTACTTTGAAGTGATAAACACTAGCAGCAGCTCATGGCTTGTTTGTGGCTATTTCCAGTTTGCGCCTTTCATTATAGATAGTTACGCATAGGTCTTCCTCTTTTAGTGAACACATTGTCCATGAGGGAAGAGCTGTGTTTGATTCATCTTTATGCCTCCCATAGAGTCTTGCCCGTGAGAGGCACTCAAAATACATATGGACTAAAGAAGCAAGTAAAGAGAAGAAATACTTTGTCCCGAATTGTCTATTTCTTTCCCGTGTGGTCTGAATGTGTTCCCCCAAGTTCATGTTAAAACTTAATCACCAATGTGATAGTATTAAGACGACAGGGCTAAGTCCTGAGAGCAGAGCCTTCCTGGATGGAATTAGGGTCCTTACAAAAGAGCTTGAGGGAGTGTTTGTTCTCTTCTGTTCTTCTGCCGTGAGGATACAGCATTCACCCCCCCTTTTGCCCTTCTGTCCCTCCCACCATGTCAGGACACAGTGTTTAAGGTACCTCCTTGGAAGCAGAGAGCAGGCCCTTTCCAGCCACCAAACCTGCTGGCACCTTGATCTTGGACTTCGCAGCCTCCAGAATTGTGAGAAATAAATTTTTTATTGTTTACAAATGACCCAGTCTCAGGTATTCTGTTATAGTGGCATAAACAGATGAAGATATTCTCTAATTATAAAGGATTTGCCAAGGATAATATTAAAGGCAGAGACATAGAAGATAGGCGTAGTTTTGGTGCACTTTGCTTCTGTGTCTTTGTGTTTTTTTTTGAGACGGAGTCTCGCTCTGTTGCCCAGCCTGGAGTGCAGTGGCCGGATCTCAGCTCACTGCAAGCTCCGCCTTCCGGGTTCACGCCATTCTCCTGCCTCAGCCTCCCGAGTAGCTGGGACTACAGGCGCCCGCCACGTCGCCCAGCTAGTTTTTTGTATTTTTTTTTTTTTTAGTAGAGACAGGGTTTCACCATGTTAGCCAGGATGGTCTCGATCTCCTGACCTTGTGATCCGCCTGTCTCGGCCTCCCAAAGTGCTGGGATTACAGGCTTGAGCCACTGCGCCCGGCCGCTTCTGTGTCTTTGTACAAATTGTTACTTCTCCATCACCTGTGGGATGTTCTCCTTCCTACCCCACATGCTTCCACCAGTTCCCAGCTACCAATTTCTTCAAGACCTGGCTCAAAGCCTAGTCCTTCCTAGGGGACTTCATTCCTGAGTCCAGACCACTGCAGTTTCCCCTTTGTCCAGTGGTCACAAGGCACCCACACAGGCTGATAGTTGCCACCTGATCATTGTCAGCAGTCATCAAACTGTTATTGCATACTTGGTATATGAAAGACTCTGTGTCGTGTGCTGTAGGGGAGGGAGGGAGAGCTTTGCAGAGGAGGTGGGATTCAAGCAGGGTCTTGAAGGCTGTGTTTTCATTAAAGAGGTGGAAAAAAAAGGGAATAAAATAATGCATAACATTGAAGATCAACTTCTACTCTTCTTGTTATTGGCTATATAATTTTGAGGAAAATCCTTTAATCCCTTTGAAAACCCATTTTCTCATATTTAATGTGGGAATCTATTATTTTAGATTTAGGGAGGGTGCTTATGAGGATCAATGTGAAAGCCCCATGTATTGGTGAGAATGAATTTCTTTGCAAGTGATATTAATAACTTAATTAAGATATAACATGTAAGGAGACTGAGGCAGGAGAATCGTTTGAACCTAGGAGGTGGAGGTTGCAGTGAGCTGAGATTGCACCACTGCACTCCAGCCTGGGTGACAGAGCGAGACTCCGTCAAAACATATATATATATATATATATATTTTTTACATGTGACATCTCTTCAGTGGTTAACATATGAAGCTGACAAACCTCCTTTCTCCATGACATCAACTCTCTCATCTGGTGGTGTCCACCGTCTTGCTCCTGTTGGTTGAAGATGGGAGAAGTCTTGCATTTATACTTCCTTGTGCAGGGGCCCACAGATGGTGTTCCGTCATTCCAGTAACTTGACATTGCGTAGTAATTGGCTGGTTTTCCGAAGGAGAAGGGAACTAAATTGTCTCCCCGTCCTCTGCACTGGCTTTGTTGTTTTAAGTCTGCACCTTTGCTTGCTGTTGCCTCCACTGCTTGGAATGTGCCATCTTCTCAGCCTCAGCCTGGTCAGCAGTTACTGGGTCAGTAAGAGTCAGCTGAAGTCTCACTCTACGAAGTTTCCCTGACCTCATTTTGACCTCCTAGACTGGCTAAGGTTCCCCTTTTCTGTGCTCCCATGCTGTCCTGGGCATTGCTGTCTCCAGTGCACAATTATCACACCATACTACAAAGACCTGCCTCTCTCACTGGGCTCCCCATCCCTTCAAGACCGGCACATAGCACTCACTCATGATATGGTTGTTGAATGAATCTATGGCCTTTCTCCCTTCTCTCCTAGTCCTACTTTTTTTCACTCTGGGCACCACCATTCCTTCTCTCTCATTCTGCATTGTTTATGGCTTGTTAGTCATTAATGCAAAGCCATTTCTGGGTCTGGCCATTAGTAATATCTCAAGGTGTTAATAGTAACACTAGCTCACATCTACTGAGCACTTACTATTTGGCTGGCACTGTTCTAAGCACTTTGCGTGTTTAAACTCCTTTAAACGTTCCTTTGTTGCCGCTTTTTTTCTGCCAGGGACTAACCTTGACATTGTGGGGGAGAGGTGTTCTGGTATAGCCATGGGACTGTAACATGGTTTTATTGTCCTATTACGTGTACGTGTAGGACAGTAAATCCTGCAGTGGAATACAAGTTGACTAAATCTATCATCACTCAAATATTGGAAGATATGTGGGAAAAAACCACCAACAAAAAGTTTTGATATCCTCATGGTACAATGACATTACAGTTTTATTTTGTTTTGTTTTTTCTTTATGTGTAGTTTTAAATTACTGTATTATGTTTCAGATAATTAAGCCAGAAGAACAAATTGGGATGAACTGTTGTATTTACATTTCAGTTTACTAGAGGTAGCCTTGAAAGTTACAAAAATATGAATATCAATGTGGAAAAAAATAAGGGAGGTTTTCAATTTTTTTTTTTTTTCAAAAACTATAAATTGGCAAGGAAGACAGATATGGGAAAATCAGTCATGGGAATTTGTCTTTCAGTGACTCCTTCTTGACTGGGAAGAAAAGCTTTTCTTCGATTTAGTTGAGAGCAGTGACAAGGATTATTTTACTTGAGGATGGCAGATTATTTTACTAGCAGCTGGCAGATGAGAAGAATTCCCTGGACAACAAGGAGGGGCAGTATGGTATGGAGGGAACCCGGTTTAGAGGGTCTGGGGTTCAGAGCTCCACAGTGCTGCTTACCAGCTCTTAGCCTTCATTACATTGCTTACCTTCCTGGAGGTTCAGTTTCCTTATCCATAAAATGGGGGTCAGGTTGCCAAATTTATCAAATAAGAATCTAGGATGTCCAGTTAAAGCTGAATTTCAGATAATTGTTTTTTAGTATAAATATGTCCCATAAAATATTTATGCCCCATGCAGTGACTATGTCCCTAATGGTACATGGGACATATACTAAAACATTATTTGTTGTTTATCTGAAATTCAAATTTAACTGTGCGTCCTGTATTTTTTCTGGCAACCCTAAATGGGAGCAGGGGCAGTGGGTGACGTGAGTAATTATCTTGTAGGGGTGGTGTGAGGATAAAATAATATCACAGTTAGGTTTTCTCACAGTGTGTAGTCTGTGTGTAGTCAACACATAACTATAAGTGGTGACTGTAACATAACTGTAACTGGTGTATAGTCAAAAACAAATGATATTATTAGTATAATAGTTATTAATAAAGGTCTTTAAATGACAACTGGTCATACAGGGAGCCTTTGGGGAAAAGTTTCTGACTGTAAACTAAGGGAAGGTAAATTATGATCAAGATCTGGGAATAAGATTTAGACTTACACAGTAATAATTTGAGGAAGAGAAAGACTTAGTAAATTAGTTATGTAATTACATAATTAACAACTTGGGAGGTTGCTTTCAACGTTTATTCCCTAGGGCATCATCTTTAAATTATATTTAGTTTTTGCTAAGTTGACCAGTTTGTGGTTTTAGGTGTTTACTTTCTTTTCTTTTTAAATGTAGGGAAAGCATATTTAACTTCATCTTAAAGAAATGATGTAGCCATATATAAAACCGGAAGGTAGGATCTACTGGCAAGGAAAAAAGGGCCTTTATTGCCACCTGGTGGCCATATCCTTTAACTGCAATGTGCCTAAGTGCAGCTGGAAAGGAAAGCGTTGGAAAATCTGCTAAATCCAGAGAGCGCCAAGGCAGTGTCATGACAGTAAGAGCCATGAACTACTGTGTCCTTTCCCTCAGTTCCCAATCTCTCACAGCTTGAGGCGTGAGAATTAGCAGCTGGCTACGAGAGGTGGAGGACAGAAAATAGTGAAGTCCATGCCTTCTTCCTTGGTCCCGAGTTTCCAAACCTTAAGTGAAGGAGCCTGAGAGGGGAGAAGCTTCAGGTTGAGTAGACTATTTTTTTTACTTTTTTCTTTGTTTTAAAAAGCCTCTTATTTAATGGCTCAGAGTGGCTAGAAAATCCGTGGTATTGGTTAGCTTTCATCTCAAATGCAGGGACAAGGCAAATCCAGAGAGAGGAGTTGAAAGGACAAAGAAAAAAGAAAAAAAAAAAAGCTTTTTACTTGCATTTGGCTGCATGCAGCTCACTCAATAAACGTGTTTTAAATGCATAAATATATCATGAGGTAAAAATCAGGGGGAAAGGCAGTGCATTGATGCTGATAGAGGACAGGCAAACTGCATTCCATTTGGACTGCAGCCTCTCACCCCTGCCACCACACAAACTAAGTTCAAAATCAGGGAGGGAGTCCAGGGTAAAGTTATCAGTAGAGTCAGCTCTAGGAGCCATAATTTTAAAAAGTCTTAAAAAGCCCATAAGTCCATTATAGCAGGGACATAAAGCAGTCCTGGCCTCCTGACCCTGACCGAGCCATGGCAAGCAGGACTGCTTCCTTTTCTTCTTTCCAAGCCCTGCAGGGAAGGATGGAAGCTGGTTCCATCAGTGCCTCTCCCCCAGCTTCCACCCTCCTCTCTCTTCTGTGACCTCTCAGTTTTCCTTCTCTGTACCCCTGTCTTAGTGCTAAGCATCGTCTGTTGCTGTAACAGAATACTACAGACTGGATCATTTCTAAAGACAAGAAATGTATTGCTTACAGTTCTGGAGGCTGGGAAGTCCAAGCACATGGTGCTCACATTTGTTGAAGGCCCTCTTGCTGCGTCCTCACATGGCAGAGGGCATCACATGGCGAGGGGGCAAGAGCAGGCCTGTCCGCTCAGGTCACTCTAACTCTTCTTATAAAGCTACCAGTCCCACCGAGGGGGCCACACACTCATGACCTTATTTAATCCTAATTACCTCCCAAAGACCCTACCTCCAAATGTCCTCAATATGTGAATTTGGGAATTAAGTTTCCAGCACATGAAATTTGGGGGACACATTCAAGCCATAGCAATGCTTAACCTTAGAATACCGCCTGGAATCTGCCCAGGCTTTCACAGCCACTACCTCTGGACATGTTAGGACCTCTGTTTACACATAAAGCTTGCCATGACCATTACACATCTGTGAGTCAGTGCAGGGTCCTGGTGGAAGCCCGGGTCTTGGAGTCCCTCCATTATGCTTGCTACCCTGGCTCTCCACCTTCAATTTTTGGCTTCTTATTTTGAACTATGATGATATTCTTGTTGTTAATTTTTTTTTTTTTTTTTTTTTTTTAGTATGAAAGTTTTCAAGACGCCTACAAGTGGAAATTGCACTCCTCCCAGCCAAATCAAGCTTTGCCAGATTCCTTACAGCTGTGTGCAGTGAAATGACTAATGAAAGAGCCCTCTGCTGCTGGTGGAACTTTCACATATGGCACTGTTGTGCCACTCAGCAGGACCTGACCCTGGTATTTACATACTGGATGTCACCCCAAAAGCCCCTGACACGGGGGTTTCCGGGATGTAATAAGAATGCCACTCCGGGCTTTGGAAGGTGCACTGTATGCACACACATACTGTAGGGCAGGGATTAGCATTTCAGACCCCCGCTCCTCCCTCGACAAGCGGGTGCTTTTCTCTAGGGAGGACGTTCAGATTAATTCATAGATCCGTTGGTGCCGTGGGCAGCTCAGTAACAGTAGCTCTGCTGCCTACCAGCTGCTGGTGGAGGTGTTGAGAATACCTAGATGAGGAAGTCAGGGCCCCTGCGTGCTTGAGCGGAGCTGGATGCCTGGCATGGCAGTAGACACAAACCCTTGGATAATTTCCATCCTTGGCGGTGTGTTCTCTAGCATAGGTGTGAAGTGGGTGCTCTGCGAGCTCAGAAGAGGGGCTCTTAACTTATGGGTGGCCAGGGAAGGCTTCCTGGAGCTCAAATGACTGAGTGCAGTCTTCAACATTACAAAATAAAAAGTGCTCCTCCCCACCCCCAGTTAAAAAGGTAATACACCTAATTGAAATGATTTAAACTTTACAGAAATGTGTTCCTTTAAAGTTCAGAGAGTAAAGAGGAAGTAATAAAGCTCAAATCATAGAATGTCTAATTAACTGGAGCCTGTAACTTTCTTCCTGAAAAGGGAGTGGTGTGTGTGCATGTGTGAGTGTGTGTAGGTGAATCTGTCAAGGATGGAGTTGGGACTAAAAAGAGGGAGGTGAAGACGGAGGTGAGATCTCATCTTTGTGCCCTGAACCTCTTTGTTATCATGTCAGGCAAGGAGAGAAATCAATACTCATCCTCTATGGGACTCTGGCTTTTTCAAACTTGGTCTGCCAGGTTTTGGTCTTGGTTGTTGATTGCTTGTAACTTTAGAGTCTCATTGCTGGCCACGCTTCCAAGTGGTTTATTAAGAAGTTTTCCTAACCAAAATTGATCTCTCCCTAAAAAAGTTATAGGTCTAGCTGTGAGATGTTAACAATATTTAGCCTGCTACAATGCCAATAAGAGTTCCCATTTATTGAAGACTTTCTTTGTACCAGCTGTGTGCTAAGAGCTTTATATTTGTTACCTCATAACATCAACCCTCACATCAACCTTACGAAGCAGGTATTTCATTATTCCTACATCCCAGATGAGGAAGCTAGGATTATTACTGCTGCACCCACATAGGTGATAATCGGTGGGGTTTGGCCCCAAACCCAGGTCTCTGCCTCCTAGGTCTATGCCTACGAACGTACCATTCCTCTGCAATATTTGTCAAACATATTTGGCTACAGGAACATTTTCAAAAGTGAACACCACTTACCTCTTAGTACTGTTATTAGCATTTCATGGAACACAATTTGGGAAATACTGCCCTGTCTTTAAAATAGTGATAATAATACAATCTCCATATTGCGATGATTGAAAGACGTTTCAGGAAATGGGTGCTGAGGATATTTACTTTCCACCAGGAATGTGTGTGTGCTTTAAAAATAGCATTCGTGGCCGGGCACAGTGGCTCACACCTGTAATCCCAGCACTTTGTGAGGCCGAGGCAGGTGGATCGCGTGAGTCCAGAAGTTTGAGATCAGCCTGGGCAACATGGTGAAACCCTGTCTCTACTAAAAATACAAAAATTACTCGGGTATGGTGGTGCATGTCTGTGGTCCCAGCAATTCGGGAGGCTGAGGTGGGAGGATCGCTGGAGTCTGGGAGGTGGAGGTTGCAGTGAGCCAAGATGACATCACTGTACTCCAGCCTAGGCAACAGAGTGAGACTTTCTCTCTCTCTAAAATAATACTAATACTAATACTAATACTACTACTACTAATAATATAACATTTGTAATGTCCTCACAGAAAGGAAGCAGTGTTTTGGCCAGGATGATAATGAAGATATTGTTACTGGGCTGGAAGAACCGTGGGCCCTGCGGGGAAGGACCCTGTAAGCTGCCACTGCCTCCCTTCCACAGGTGCCCCTTTGGTCCCCTTCCCTCCCCTCTGCCCTGTGGTTCTCTCCATCATCCCTCTGTAGTGCTCGTCTTTGTTCAGGATGATGCTCCACTTGCCTGCCTCTGGGCAGGGGCCTTGTTCTAAACCACGCTGCTGCCTACTCAGGCCAGCCCAGGATGTCTCCTTTGCAAATTTGGACTGTTCTGAGCCCCAGCCGTAGGCCAGGGGTCTGTGACCTATTGGGCAGACCACCCACAGCCCAGCTGCTGCCATTGCTCAACCTACATGTGCCCAGAGAGCACATCATCACCCACAACATCTCACCGACAGACCCTGCCTTTAGAGACAAGGACCAACCTAGGCGAGCCTGGTTGGCTCTACCTCCCTGGACATTGATTTGGACAGCTTACCGACTCCCAAAGGAGCCAGTCTTTGGGCCTGGTTGGCTCCCAGCCTACTCCCTGCCCCATTGGTTTGCTGCAGGGCCTGGTGGACCTGTCAGTCCCACATCATGACATTCCTTTATCTTCCATGCACCGGTTTTGCGCAGCTGCCCTTTTTTCTTTCATAATTTCATCAGTCCCACAGATATGCACATTTGGGCAAAAATACGAGGAACAAAACAGACAAACAAAAACAGGCCCTCAACCCAGCTCCTGAAGACCAATTAGAGCATTTGCATTCTTCTCAGTAAATATCAAGTACACTAAAAAAACAAATTATTTCACTTACGTTCTCACTTGCACCTGTGAGGGAGCCATTGTTACTGTCATTTCATGCATGCAAAGGCTGAGGGTCACAGAGGTCAGCTGATTTGCCTAACGTTGCAGAGCTGAGAGCACCAAAGTCAGGACCAGAATAATTATCCAGTGTTTGTCCCTCTGCCAAGTGCTGCCCCTTGGACTTGGGGCCCTCAGGCCATCAAGACTGGGGCCCTTTGCTCCTGGAGTGTCCCAAATTGATAGTGTAAGGCTGGTTCCGATCGAGTCTGACATGCTGCTAGGAATCCTCTGTTTTCTTCCCTTTATTCTCTTCCATCTTCCTTTTCCTAAGACTCATCCCACTGTCCATTCTTGAGAGGCTTCAAGATGCTCTTTGACTTTTCTCTGTAGCTAGGCCATGGGACTTTTAGGTGTCACCCACCCTCCCACCCACTCACTTGCCTCTTGACAGTGCGCCAGCTGAAGCGCAACTATGTGTTGGGGAGATATGTAAGGAGAAATGTGAGATGTGGTCTTGCCCCTAATAAAGTGTTAAAGAAAAATTATCCTGATATCTGTGAAAAACAGCAGTGAAGACTATTCAAGACTGTTGCAATAAGGGTCAAGATTATTGCAATAGGTGAGAGGATTGAAACCCAAGTATATCAGGGATAAAGGAGGATTTACAGCCAATGAGCAGGGTGGTAGAGTGGATAGAAAATTACTAAGAGGAACTTGATTAGGTGGAGGGAGAGGAGCTTGATTGGATGTTGAGGGTGAGAGAATCTCAGTAAATGGACTTAACAAGATTCATTGCTAAAACTGGGCTCAGCAGGTCAAGGGCAAGGCCTAGTTGAGAAGAGGGCTTAAGGGAACCTGACTAAAGTTTGGTCAAGGAGGGAGTCTTAGTCAGCACTCACAAAGTCATATGAGAGTCAGGACCTAAACGCAAGACCCAAGGTGCTACGAGGCAGTGATGTGCCAGCCATGGCATGGCTAGAGCTTGGAGAGGAGCCAGTGGATGTATCTGGGTTATTCCATCCCCTGGCTCCAGGGCTGACTGGCAGACAGTCACACTGGCTTCATCTCAGGTTCATTCATTTCTCACTGCTCTTTGATGTACCATACTCTTCTTCTACTTCATACTTTGAAGCTTGAATTTCCAGGATTTGATAAGAAAGACTGAAAACCATAAGCAGACTGAAAAGTGCCAAGGCTTTATCTAGACCTTGGACAAGAACTTTAACCTCATGTTTCTTGTTTGCAATATTGGGACAATACTTGTTACAGATTGAATCGTATCCCCCAAGAATTCATTTATTGACTTAACCTGCAGTGTGACTGTATTTGGAAACAGGGCCTCTAAGAAGGTTAACAGTTAAATGAGATCATAGAAGGTGGGGCCCTAATCTGATAGAACTGGTGTCCTTGTAAGAAGAGGAAGAGATACCAGAGATCTTTTCCTCTGTGCACACACAGAGGAAAGGCCATGCAAAGACACAGTGAGAAGGTGGCCGTCTGCAAGCTGCGAAGGGAGATTTTACCAGAAACAACATTTTCTGGCATGTTGACCTTAGACTTCTTGCCTCCAGAACTGGAAGAAAATAAAAATGTCTGTGGTTTAAGCCCTCCAGTCTGTGGTACTTTGTGATGGCAGCCTGAGCAAACTAGTACAATACCTATCCTGTGGGTTTATGATGAGAACTAAACATAAGGTAAGTTGAGGACCTAACTGCAATTCACACATGTTGGCTTGTCTCCCTTTCCTCCTGTCATGTGATTTGTGGGGTGTTAAGGGTCTTTGCCAGCAGACACCTTCCTTGTGACCAACCATATGATGGTGTGAAACATTCACACAGTAGAAGCATTCTTTTGGATTCAGGCTTTGCTTCTCTGTTGCAAGGAACAGAACCTTCACAGATTAGTATAAACTAAAAGGGGGAATTTTCTGAAAGCATGTTATTATCAGTTAGGATTCCTGGTTTCAAGCTGTGTACGTGAATTGGCTGGTTTAGGCCAAAAAGGAACTATTGAAAGGATATAGACTGGGGTACAGGATTGGAGGGAAGGATGGAGGATCAGATTTGGAGCCTGCCGGCTAGCAAAAGGGCCAAACATCACACCTTAGAATGGGGCGTGAGGACTGCAAGGCTACGCTGCTGGGCGCCGGCTGCTGCTGCTCGCTCTTCTCACCCTGTGAACATGATCCTGCTCTGACATTGCTGGACTAGACTCTTCTATGACCAAGTCCTCCACACCGATGGGCCCTGTGGTCTCTGTGGTTCTGGAGCGCTGCTGTCTCCGTGGCTGAGCTTAGATCATGAACACTGGCATTTTCAGCACAGAGTGGGAGGCAACTCTGCCTTCTTTCAAGATTCATAAGGCAGGGAACTTCCCCAAACAATTAAAAGCAGGCTCAAAATGCCAGATGGTCAAAAAGAATAACAAATTCCCCCACAGATACAGGGAAACCTCAGAGCCCCACATAGGAAGTGCAGCTCACTCATAGGAGTGAGAACAAAGAATTGGAAAGCCGACAGCCGGTTACTCTGCATCTCTCTGCCCCTGTCTCTCTGTCTCTGTGTCTCTGTCTTTCTCGCCGTCCTGTGTTTTCCAGCTCCACTTGCTAAAGGTAAGGCCCACCTCTGTCCTGGCCAGTAGAAGTTAGTTGTCTCCCTTAGAGCATCTTTTTCCACATCTTCTGCAAATGCTTCTCAATTCTCCTTGGACATCCCCTCCTCTGTCCATTTTTGGTCCGGGTGGGCCCCATTCTCAGCCCTTGGGATGGGCCATAGGGCCTCGTCTGAAGCCAGTCAGCACACTGTATTCCCTTGGCTGCAGGAGTGAGCATGTGACCTAGAACAGTCTGGATTTTTTCCCCCTCTTTTTTATTGAACTCTAACTTATCTGTTGCAAAGTGCACAAAGTGTACACCTCAATGAATTTTACATAAAATCCATTGTATACACCTGTGGAATCATTATTGAGACTGAGGTACTGGTCATTTCCATCAGTCCAGCAACTAACTCCCCTTGTAGTCCTTCTCTGTAATACTCCACTCGAAGATAATCACTATTCCAACTTCAGTTCCCATTAATGGAAATGTTACCCATTTTTGAATTCTATGTGAATGGAATAATACGTAATCTTTGGTGGCTGGCTGTTGGTCTTTCTCTTATTGACTTGCAGCAATTCTTTATTTTGGATATGAGTCCTTTGCTAAATATATATTGCAAATATGTTTTCTTTGCCCGTAGTTGCATTTTGACTCTCTTGAGGATGTCTTTTTAGGAATATTAGTTCAAATTGTTAGTCTTGTCTATGGTTAATGCTTTTAATTTGTTCTATTTAGAAAATCTGTCTATTTAGAAAATCTTTTAATGCTTTTCATTTGATCTATTTAGAAAATCTTTGCACACTCTGAGATCATGCGCAAGTTAATAACTTTGAGGGACGAAGAAGTAAAATGTTTTTGTTGCATTTGAGATTGTGAGGCAGTGAGGTTGAGCCAGAAAGGGAGACAGAAAGCAGAAAAACTTGCAGGGCTGTCCTTGAGATGGGGCACTGTCACAAGGTGAGTCTGAGCTTTGCAGGAACTGTCTGTTTGCTGTAGTTACGGCTGAAATCAGAGGCAGGCCAGTGGATGAGACCTGGGGCAGTTGACCTCAGAACAGATTCCTTTAACTAGTTCCTTTTTTTTTTTTTTTTTCTTGAGATGGAGTCTTGCTCTATTGCCAGGCTGGAGTGCAATGGCACAATCTTGGCTCACTGCAACCGCCACCTCTCGGGTTCAAGCAATTCTCCTGCCTTAGCCTCCCGAGTAGCTGGGATTACAGGCGCCCACCACCACGCCTGGTTAATTTTTTGCATCTTTAATAGAGACAGGGTTTCACCATGTTGGCCAGGCTGGTCTTGAACTCCTGACCTTGTGGTTTGCCCGCCTCAGCTTCCCAAAGTGCTGGGATTACAGGCGTGAGCCACCATGCCCGGCCAACTATTTCCTTTTAAAAATTTTTTTATTTTTATTTTTTGAGAGAGTCTCACTCTTTGGCCAGGCTGGAGTGCAGTGGTGTGATCTTGGCTCACTGCAACCTCTGCCTCCAGAGTTCAAGTGATTCTCATGCTTCAGCCTCCTGAGTAGCTGGGATTACAGGTGTGTGCCACCATGCCCAGCTAAATGTTTGTATTTTTAGTAGAGGTGGAGTTTTGCCATGTTGGCCAGGCTGCTCTCAGAATCCTGGCCTCAAGTGATCTGCCCACCTCAGCCTCCCAAAGTTCTGGGAATGCAGGAGTGAGCCACTGCATTCAGTCTATTTCTTGATTGAATATTTTATTGAGCTCTTATGCTGCAGGATGACATCCTCATGGAATTTATATTCTAGAGGATTTTAGAGATTATTTTAAAATACCTTCTTGTAGTCCAGATTAGGAAGCCAAGGTGAAGACATGAAAAATAATTTGCTTGTCATCACAGAGCTAGGGTAGAAGCACAGTTAAACCAGAACCACAGCTGGAACCCAGGTCACCTGGATTGAACTGTCCCCGCCCCTGCCCCTGCACCAGTCCAGCAAAGAAAGACCTGAGGGGTGCTGGTGATGAGTGATGGCTGCTCTGCCTCAGGCTGAAGACAGAAGCAGCCTGTCTCAGGTGGGTGGAAATTTTCCTTTCTTCCTTTGACCACGGGCAAAGTGATACGCCCTGGTCCGCAGCAACACAGACTTCAGGAAGCCCACACACGTCAAGCGGCCAAAGCGGACCCAGTGTCAGCAGGGGGAAATCAGAGGGACTTCCCCCAAGTCCTTCCTGTCAAAGAAAGAAACATGAGAGACCTTCATGAAGGTGAAAACAACACATTAAGGACTAGTCCAGACTGGGTACATGTCTCCCCAGTGCGGCTGCTACCCCTTGGGTTTTACCCCAGGACACTGGGTTCTGTCCTGTCATGGTGGTCAGTGCTGGAAAGCTGGGGTTTAAAGCTGTGCACACAGCTTCAAGCAAGTCCTAGGCCAAAGTTCAGTCCAAGGAGCACCAGGGTCTTCTTACTGGAGCAGGTAGGAAATGATGGACATTGGGTGATAACCTGGAGGCCAGTGACATGGTGAGACCACTTCTGACTCCCTCATTTCCCATCTCTTCCCTCACATCTCCACCACATGGGCTCACTGAGACATGCTCACAACTGTTAAGGTACCACTGAGGGCTTCCTATGACCAAGTCCCTTTAAATAAACATCTTTTGAATGTTCCCTCGCATTGTGAGAGGAAGGCAGTAATAAGGTGGTAGTAACATAGAATCTTGACACCCATTTACGAATTTTATGTGAGAGAAGAACTGGGGAGTTGATGAGTGAATGTATGGAGAGCCAGTGAGTGAGTGAATGTATATAGATATATTTACTTTTCTGGGCCCCAGTAACCTCCCTTGAATTCCTGTTGAAGCACAAATTTAGAGCTTCTTTGTAGGTTAGTCTGGTGATTCACTGTTGGTTTGTGGGTATCAGACGTGCAGCTGTGACAGCTGCCATCATCTTCTGTTTATGCTGGATTGTGGATTTCTTAAGACCAAGGCCTGTGCCTTTTTTTGGTTTTTATTTTTAAATTGAGGCAGTGTCACACTCTGTCACCCAGCCTGGAGTGCAGTGGTGCAATCATGGCTCACTGTAGCCTCAACCTCCAAGGCTCAAGTGATCTTGCCGCCTCATTTTTTGATTCTTTGTGGAGATGAGGTCTCATTATGTTGCCCAGGCTGGTCTCAAACTCCTGGGCTCAAGTGATCCACCCACCCTGGCCTTCCAAAGTGCTGGGATTACAGGCATGAGCCACTGCGCCTGTGTTTTTGTTTTGTTTTTTTTTAATTTAATTTTACGATTTATTGAAGTATAGTATGTATATAGAAAAGAGTACAAACCCAGAGTGCAGCAGGAGGGTGTACATGTGCATAAAGGACATATACCCGTGCACTCAGAGCCTAGATCAGGAAGCATGGATTGCTGCGGGAGCTCCTCAGGGCTTACTGCCAGCCACCACTTCCCCTTTATCCTCCTGCCAGCATAACCACTGCCTGCACTTCTCACACTGTAGATTAGCTTTGCATGTGGGAATCATATTTTTATGCCAGAAAAAATTACTTGACTTTTAAGAAACCTTATGAATCACTAAAAGCAAATGTCCTTCAGGGAATACACAATAGTTTGGTTATAAATTCTGTAGTCTTGGGCCTTACCTAAAAAAGTTTGATGACTGTCAAGTTAAGAAGTTTTTCTTCTTATTTTGAAATAATTTCAATCTTAAAGGAAACTGGCAAGAAAAGTATAATGACTTTTTCCCTGAACTGTTGGAGAGGAAATTATTGGCGTGATGCCACATCACTTTAATATGTGAATGTATCATTCCTGGACCCAAGGACATTCTTCTATATAACAATAATACGACTATGAAAGTTATAAAAGTATTAATAACATTAATACCTTACTAACATCCAATCTGCAGACACCATTCAAGTTTCCCCAGCTGTCCCAATAAACGTGATTATCGCCGAAGTCCGGGATCGAGCCCTGCATTTGGTTGTTACGCCTCATTGACCCTCTTCAGAGTGAGGGAGTTCCTCAGTCTCTCCTTGATTCCATGACCTTCACGTTTTAGTAGATTACAGTTATCTGGTGGAATGCTCCTTAATTTGAGTGTGTCTCGTATTTCCTCAGAATTAGATTTAGGTAATGCTTTTCCATTTTGGTAAGAATCAGAGAAGTGATGCTGTGTATGGTCTTCTCATTGCATCCTATAGGTGGTGCACAATTTCAATTTGTCTTATTAATGGTGATGTTCACTTTGATCACTGAAGTAAGATTTGTCTGCCTGTCCTCTTTACTGTAAGTTATTCTTATTTTTTAAAATTAGTAAGTATTTTGGAAGGTACTTGGAGACTATTTAAATATCCGATTCCGGCCGGGTGCAGTGGCTCATCCCTGTAATCCCAACTCTTTGTGAGGCCGGGGAGGTTGGGTCACTTGAGGCCAGGAGTTTGAGACCAGCCTGAGAAACATGGGGAAACCCCCCCGTTTCTACTAAAAATACAAAATTTAGCCAGGCATGATGGTGCATGCCTGTAGTCCCAGCTACTCGGGAGGCTAAGGTGGGAGAATCATCTGGGCCTGGAAAGTTGAGGCTGCAGTGATTGAGCCACTGCACTCCAGCCTGGGTGACAGGAGTGAGACCCTGTCTCAAAAGAAAAAAAAACAAACCCATTCTGTATCAAATGTTTACCCATTAGTTTTAGCATCCATTGATATTTCTTGTCTGAAACATTATTATGATGATTGCCAAGCAGTGATTTTTTAATTTAATTATCCATTCTGCATTTAATTAGTTGGCATTCTACTGTAAGAAGAAACTTACTTTCTTCCTTATTAATCAATCAATTATTTATATTAGTATGGACCCATAGAAGCTTATTTTATCTATTGGGTTCTAATCTGTTTTCATCAAATTGTTCCCAATTTGGCCAGTGTCCCTATCATCCTTTGTGCATTTCCTTGCCTTCTGGAACAACAAGATATTCCAAACTCATCTTGTAATTTTCCTGCCATTTCTCCTGAAAGGTCTGGCTCCTTTTCATGGAAAATAGTGTTTAGAAGTTGTCTTAGTCTGTTTGGGTTGCGATAACAAATACCATAGACTGGTTAGCTTATAAACAACAGAAGTGTATTTTCCACAGATCTGGAGGCTGGTAAGTTCAAGATCAGGGTGCCAGCATGGTTGGGGTCTGGTGAGGGTTTGCCTGTGAGATGCAGACTGCCAGCTTTCCGGCTGTGTAAGGGGCAAGGCAGCTCTCTGAGCCTCTTCTGTAAGGGCATGAATCCCATACCTGGACCTCTGCCCTCATGACCTCATCACCTCCCAAAGGCCCCACCTCCTAATACCATCACTCTGGGGGTTAGGATTTAAATATATGAATTTTGTAGGGGATAAAAACTGTCAAACCATAGCAGAAATCAAAATGTGGATGATAGCTATGTTCATTGCTATTGGGATGTCTCTGCTCCCAGGCTCTCAGTGTATAGAGCTAGGACACACACATACACACACACACACACACACACACACACGCCCATTTACATCTAGTTTTCTATCTGTATATACAGGAAAGCATGAATTCATGCTGATATTGTTGATTTTAATCTAACAGCAGCACAGATTCATTCTAGTTTTCACTTTCCAGATTTGTAACTTTTTTTTTTTTTAGGCAGAGTCTTGCTCTGTCACCCAGGCTGGAGTGCAGTGGCGTGATCTCAGCTCATTGCAGCCTCCACTTCCTGGGCTCGAGCGATTATTCTACCTCAGCCTCCTGAGTAGCTGGGATTACGGGTGTGTGCTACCACACCTGACAAATTTTTATACTTTTCATGGAGATGGGGTTTCGCCATATTGCCCAGGGTGGTCTCAAGTGATTCGCCCACCTCGACCTCCCAAAGTGCTGGGATTACAGGTGTGAGCCACTGCGCCTGGCCAGATTTGTAACTTTTGCTCACTGTGAGAAGCTGGTTACCTTGATCTACCCTCAGGCTCCGACACTCCACATGGACTGTGGTAATATCCTCCTCATCCTTTTTGGGCCCCAACACCCCATGCCAGGCTGTTTGGTCTGCTTTGCTCCCCTCCCGCACCACCTGGCTCCCCAGTGGCCACCACCTTTGCTCCCTGCACAATCATCAGCCTTACTCCACTCAGGCGCCAGCAGTCTGCGCTGAGTGATGCAGTCACCCTCCTCATCCTGCTGCTGCTGTCATTTCCTGCCTTGCCATTGCTACTGTCTCTCCATCCCTGCAACTAGATCCCCCTCCTTGCCCTGCTCAGAACCCAATACCCCCCAACAGACTGCTGTCACGTTCACTTTCACCCCACGGCCACAGGCTCTCCATTCGGAAGCTCTCCATAATTACCTCTCAGGATTCCCACACCTGGGAATTCCACCCCCCAGGTCCCAGCTATCTTGATCAGCTCCTTCGAGTTATGTTTGGACTGACTCATTCAGGACAGGAGGCAGGAAGACAGAGACTGTCGCAGGGCAATCGCCCCACTGTTCACAACAGACACAGAGCCCAGGGCCCAGGGTTCTTTTAGGGTCAACAACAATGTTTTAATATTAATTGCTTTTAAATTCTGAAGAAATAATGAATATAATAAATAAGAACATAACAATGAATCCAGCCTGAATTATATTTAAGATAATGTAAAATACAAATTTTAATTTTTTTTTTTTTTGAGACGGAGTCTTGCTCTGTCACCCAGGCTGGAGTGCAGTGGCCGGATCTCAGCTCACTGCAAGCTCTGCCTCCTGGGTTCACGCCATTCTTCTGCCTCAGCCTCCCGAGCAGCTGGGACTACAGGCGCCCGCCACCTCGCCCGGCTAGTTTTTTGTATTTTTTAGTAGAGACGGGGTTTCACCGTGTTAGCCAGGATGGTCTCGATCTCCTGACCTCGTGATCCGCCCGCCTCGGCCTCCCAAAGTGCTGGGATTACAGGCTTGAGCCACCGCGCCCGGCCAAATTTTAATTTTTTTAGTGAAAGAAAGAGTTCATGAAGGCAAAAGAGCCTAGGACCCCTGGAAGTTATAATGTAACCCCGTAGTGTCTTCATTAGCTCTGTAGGCCAAATTCCTTGTAGAGTTCCTGGAACATGGTAGGTATTTAATAATGTTTGTGAAATAAGTAAATAAATAAGTGGTCAAGCACTGGGGCTTATATCTCTTGTTTCTCCTGTGGCAGACAAGAATAGAGTACAGTAAATGATAATTAATGATGACCTGTTTACTTGAATGAGTGCTTTTTTCCCCCTAGTAGTTCAGAGCTATCCATATATTTATTCATTCATTCAAATATTTATTGAGTGCCTACTATATGCCAAAGCCCTGCTTCCTTTGAGCGTGTTTGTGTGGCATTGCAGAATGTCTACCTCAGTTTTGGGAAAGCAGGGTGTGTCTACAAGAATATAGCCTTGAACTAACTTGCCAGTGTAGAAACTGGTCTGAGCCCACCCTCCTTACCAGAGAACTCAAATGCACAGGGCCCACAGATGAGAAGTGGGTTGAGATCAAACTCTAGATCCAATAACACACAAGCACGTGCCATGCAGCCTTTTCTGTCCTGCTGAGATGAGCTAACTCCATATTTCACAGTATGAGTCACAGTTGAAAATGCCTACAACATCATAACTGGTTTAGTTCCTAGTTCTGTCAATTGCTTTTTAAACAATAATAAAATCCGATGCTCGTGCTGGAAATTTGGATTTATCAATGAGGTACAATGTGAGATGCATGAGATGTTTGGGGACAGAATTGTTTACCATCTACTCTTTTTATGTGATCTTTGAAAACTTGACAACTTCATTGTTCTAATCTTATTTAATTTAAATGAGTTGTACATAATTCAGACAGTGAATAAAGCTAAATTTCCATTGGTACTATGGAAAGGCACCTGGCAAAGTGCATTAATAATGTGTGTATACAAGATCGTATAAGGAATGTTTGACATACTTAAAGCAACATCCCACTTTCAAGTGCCCTCAGATATCTTGGCACAATGGTTTCCATGGGAGCCCTTAATAGGTGCTGGCTCAGGGATTGGTCAACTGTGACCTGTGGGTCAATTCTAGCCTGCTGCCTGTTTATGTGACCTGTGAACTAAGAATAGGTTTTACACTTTTAAGTGGTTGAAAAATAAAAGCCAAATATGTTGTGATATGTGAAGATTATGTTAGACTTGAGTTGCAGTGCCTGTAAATAAAATTTTACTGGACCCCAGCTACACCCATTTTGTGTATTAGTGTGGCTGCTTTTGTCTTATGAAGGCAGAGTTGAGTAGTTGCAATGGAAATCATGTGGCCCACAAAGTCGAACATATTTGCAGTCTGGCCCTTTACCTTGGGACTTGCTGTTGCCTGTTTAGGTACTTGGGATATGTCAGTGAGCAAAACAGACAGAAATCTCTGCCCACAGGAAACTTACATTTAATAGGGGAAGATAGGCAATGAACATAAGTAAATTATATATAGCATGTTAGAATGTGATAAATGTGATGGAAAAAAATAGAGCAGAGTAAAATGGATAGGGGTTTTAGGGAAAGAAGGAAGATGTTATAGTAAGAGGGCAGTCAGCACTGGGCAGGGTGGCTCACACTTGTAATCCCAGCACTTAGGAAGGCCGAGGCGGGTGGACCACTTAAGGTCAGGCGTTTGAGACTAGCTTGGCCAACATAGTGAAACCCCCTCTCTACTAAAAATACAAAAGTTAGCCAGGCGTGGTGGTGCATGCCTGTAATCCCAGCTTCTTGGGAGGCTGAGGCAGGAGAATTGCTTGAACCTGGGAGGTCAAGGTTGGAGTGAGCTGAGATCGCGCCATTGCACTCCAGCCTGGTGACAGAGCAAGTCTCTGTCTCCAAAAAAAAAAAAAAAAAAAAAAAGATGGCAGTCAGGGATGGCCTCATTGTAAAGGTGACATTTCAGCAAAGACTTCAAGTAGATGAGGGCATTGAAGGAGGTGGGTGTCTGGGAAAAGCATCCCAAGCAGAGGAATAATTACAGTTCCTTATAGCGATGTTGTGTGAATTGACAAAATGATACATTTAACTAAGAATAGTACCTGGTACATGGTAAGTTCTAAAAAAATAGTTATTTGTCCTAGCACAGCTGACTGTAGGTGCTACTTCCCTCTCTGCAGCAGGTTGCTGCTCTGAGTTCCTCCCTGTGGGTGATTCCATGGGGAGGGGTCCTGATATCTTAGCTTTATGTGTCCCAGGATTAGCTATCATCCCTGGGACTTAGCTCTCAGGGACAGAGTTGTCCCTAGAGAACCATGGTCCCATAAGATACCATATCTGTGGTCTGCATAGTTACAAAATACAGATTCCAAGAGTTTGTCACCACATGCAAGGCAAAGGGACTTGCCCCATTATCACACAATGAGTCAGCAATGGAGCTTCCATGTCTAGTGCTCTACGTTCTTGGACTGCGTTCCACACTCTGCAATGAGCCTGTCCTTATACATCTTATTGCCTCCAATAGATTTTCAGGTCTCTTCGTGCTGGTATCATATCTTAGTCATTTACATTTCCCCCTTCGGGCACTAAACAAACAAACACAAAATGAAAAAATGAAAACTATTTTTTTTTTTTTTTTGAGATGGAGTCTTGCTCTGTTGCCCAGGCTGAAGGTCTGTGGTGTGATCTTGACTCACTGCAACCTCTGCCTCCTGGGTTCAAACGATTCTCTTGCCTCAGCCTCCCAAGTAGCTGGGATTACAGGCGCCCGCCACCATGCCTGGCTAATTTTTGTATTTTTAGTAGAGATGGGGTTTTACCATCTTGGCCAGGCTTGTCTTGAACTCCTGACCTCGTGATCCACCCGCCTCAGCCTCCGAAAGTGCTGGGATTACAGGCGTGAGCCACCATGCCTGGCCGAAAACTCTTGAAAGACCTCTCAGGGTTTCATTTGATGATATAATTTCAAATCCCAATTGTTATGTATGTGGATCTGTCAGAAAATGTCAATGTGGCATTGATTGTCCTCTGTTCCCTGTGCTTACATAAAGCATGGGGAGATAAGTTATCCTACAAATTAGGGAGCTTCTAGAAAAGACCCAGACACTTACATTTTCAAACTCCTTTATGTTGCAAAGCTCCTGGAGCTTAAAAATGCATGCATGTGTTTGGGCCTTGATGGTCTCTGCTGGCTAGCAATAGCATCAGGCTGCTAGATAACAGATGGCATTTCCAGGGGGAAAAAATCACCAGATGATGCTAGACAAGTCCTGAGGTATCCTTTGGCCTAGTCTGGAGTGTTCCTCAAAGTGTGGTCCACGGACCAGCAGCCTCAGTAATCACCTGAAAACTTGTTAGCAATGCAAATTCTTGGGCCAGGTGTGGTGGCTCATGACTGTACTCCCAGCACTTTGGGAGGCTGAGGCTGGAGGGTCCCTTGAGCACAGGAGTTTGAGATTAGCCTGGGCAACATAGGGAGATACCGTCTCTACAAAAAATAGAAAATTAGCTGGGCATCATGGTGAGCACCTGTGGTTCCGGCTACTCAGGCAGCTGAGGTTGGAGAGTCACTTGAGCCTGGGAGATTGAGGCTGTGGTGAGCCGTGATTGGGCCACTGCACTCCAGCCTGGATGCAGAGTGAGACCCTGTCTCAAAAAGAAAATAATGAAAAGAAACGCAAATTCTCAGGCCTCACCTCAGACTCCCTGAATCAGAAACTCTGGGTATGAGGCTCAGGAGCCTACAAGCCCTCCAGGGGATTGTTTGAAAGCCACTGGCTACTTTTCTGTCCTTACAGATTTCTGGCCAAAACTCATCCTTCTCTGCAAAGTGCCCAAGCTATATGATGGGGTCATCAAGGAGCTTCGTTTGCTGAACATGGTGATCATCTTGAAGCAGGATTGATGAGAAATAGTGCTCTGGGGAAAGGTGAGATTTGTACCCCTTTTCCAGTTGCTTTAATACATTCTATGTGACTGATAAAGGTGGGATATGTGTTGGTGTGAAGCATGGCCTAGGGCATATTACAAAATTAGATCAGGTGTGGAAATAAAGGGAACTTCAAAATCTGAAATTATTACCTCTGGTTGGGTTTTGGTTGTGGCTGGATGTATACACAAGCTGGGCTGTGACAGGAACAGTATGGAGTCCCAGAAGCTCTACTCTGGTTTGTGAAGGCTGAGATTTGAAAAATCCTCTTGTGAAGCACAGAAGGCCAATGAATAGTAGGTGAAGTGGCTTCTCCAGGGTCCTGTGGCAAATCAGCCTATGGTAAGTAAGGTATTATTATTCCTGCCTCTCAGGATTGCAGATGTGGTGTGCCTTTGGCTGAGGTGTGGGAAGAATAACTTAGGAATGCATCTTTGACCTAGGGTAAAAGAATTGACATTTATTTGCCCCTGACCTGCTCCCAATAGAAAATTTCTGAGCATAAAAAAATGAAGCTTAGGATTTGAGGCCAATGGTTAAAAATATCCTTGTAAAGAAGCCATGAATTTTGAAGACATACTAACAACACAAGTGCAAATGGACAATAAGAAACTGATAGCGAGCTCTAGCTGGCACAAACTTTACATTGGCCACATAACAAGGCAAAAATAAGGATGATCTAATGTCTGACAAGCCGTTGACCATGAAATAGGACATTAGCAGCATTTTTCAACAAATGGACTTATTATTAATGACAAACCTTTCCCAAATATATAGTTGTATTAACCTGAGTTCTCCAGACATATATGTATATGTGTGTATATATGTATGTATGTGGGTGTGTATGTGTTGTGTGTGTGTGTGGAATTGACTTATGTGACTCTGGAGACGAGAAGCTTCATGATCTGCTGTCTGCGAGCTGGAGATACAGGAAAGCCAGTGGTGTAGTTCAGTCTGAGTTTTGAGGCCTAAGAAGTTGGGGAGACGATGGTATAAGTCTCAGACCAAGGGCAGATGTTTCCACTCAAGTGGCCAGGCAGAAGGAGTGAGTTCTTCCTTTTTCCACCTTTAGTTTTTTTCATGTCCTCAACAGACTGGGTGATGTCAGTCCTCATTGGGGAGGACAATCTGCAGATCCAAATGCCCATTTCATCTGCAAACACCTTGACAGACACACTCACAAATAATCTTTGGCCAAATATCTGAGCTTCTGTGATCCAGCCAAGTTGACACATGAAATTAACCATCGCAAGTCCACCCGTTGCCAACTTGATAGCCATACGTGCCTTGTGAAACCATACTTAACCTCCAAATAAAGACAATAACAAGTTCATAATTCTACATGATATTCCTATCCTGTATACAACAAAATGTATAACCCTTTTCCCAGAAGAGGAGTTAAAGCACTTGAGTGAGGTTTACCCTTCTTGAAATCTTGTAACTTAAACATTATGATGTAAAATTAATAAAACTTAAATACTATGGTAAAACAATACATTTTATGTTATATAATAGGGAAGTAAGAGAGGAAAGAAAACAAATGTATTTATACGTACATACACAATTGTATTCATAACAAAATAAGGAGGAAATAATCATGACAATTAGAGTCCTTATTTTTGTAACTAGGTGTGTGGTCATTGCTGGCATTTATAACTACTTTCTATCACAACTTATTCATATTGCCTTTGCCTTCAGCAAGTTTCTCAGTTGGTTGTGATTCTTTTCCTGGTGAAGTGACCCCAGCTTCATTACTGAGGGATCTGGGCCGTTAGTAGTTCTGTCTGGATTGTGTTGTAGTTCTCCACTGACCTAATCATAGGGCAGAGTAATAATAAGAGATGCCCCCAGGGATCTCCTGTATGAGAGATATACGCTTCCTTGCTCCATTATGAGCAGTTCAATTTCCGTTGGGAGTAAAGATCAATCACCACAGTCAGCAAAGGAACTCCCTTTTTTTTTGTCTGTTGATTCAGAGGCATGAAGAGCCCAAAGTGGCCAGGTGGCAGTTTTAACTTCCAATTAAATGGAACCATTGTTGTTCATTGTCTCCTGGTTGAAGCATTTCTCCTTTTGAAATTAAGACCTCTAGGTAGGCAGAACATAAAGTTGAAGGAACAAGAAGGAAACATTTTACTGGTGTAACTGGAGTAACAATAGGAGGTGCCACTCCTGTTCCTATCCTTTGATTCCTGGACCTGTGAATCCTGGCTATGGGAGAAACAGCACTATCTATTACTTGCTGATTCAGAGCATATATAGTTTTCTGGGGGAATCTTGCCCAGCTCTGCAAACATTGCCACCTAACTGGTGCTGTAATTGAGTCTTCAAAAGACCATTCCAATATTCTGTCAAATCAGCTGCTTCAGGATAGTGGAAAACATGGTAAGACAAGTGAATTCCATGTTACACTTTATTTTCTGTGAAGTGAGTTCTTTGATCAGAAAAAAATGCTGTGTGAAATGCCATGACAGTGGATAAGGCATTCTGTAAGCTTGTGGGTGGTAGTTCTGGCAAAAGCATTGTGTTCAGGGAACACAAATCCACATCCACAGCGTCTGTTCCAGTAAGAACAAAACACTGCCCCTTCCGTGATGGAAGCCATCCAGTATAATCAGCTTGTCACCAGGTAGCTATCTGATCACCTTGGGGAATGGTGCCATAATGGGAACTCAATGTAAGTCTCTGCTGCTGGCATATTGGACACTTAGTGATAGCTGTAACCAGGTCAATGTTGATGAGCAGAAGTCCGTGTTGCTGAGTCTTTGCATAACCTCTATGCCTGTCACCATGGACACCTTGTTTATGAGCCCATTGGGTGATGACAGGGGTGCTTGGGGAAAGAGGCTGACTGGTGTCCACAGAACAGGTCACCCTATCCATTTGATTATTAAAATACTCCTCTGCTGTGGTTATCCTTTGGTGAACATTCACATGGGACACAAGTAGGTTCACCTTTTTTTTCGTCCATACAGAGAGGTCTGTTCACAGATCACTTCTTTAAATTTCTTTGTCATCAAGTTTCTAACATGTTTTTTCCAAGTCACTGACCTTCCAGCTAAACCACTGGCCATGGATCATGAATTAATGTATATTTCTATGTCTGGCCATTCCTCCTCCCAAGCATAGTGGACAGCGAGTTGCATTGCTTGAAGTTCTGCCCACTGGGATGATTTCCTTTCACCACTATCCTTCACAGATGTTCCAGAAAGGGGATGTAGTGCTGTAGCTGTTTACTTTTGGTTAGTGCCTCTGCATTATGCAGAATCATCTGTAAACAGTTCTGGGTCTTCTCTGTCAGCTGTTCCTAGGGAACTTTGCATGAGGGTATAAGTGCAGGTTGGCAGGTGGCAGTAGAGCAGGGGTGAGGACCATGGATATTTGGCCATTTCTTCATATTACTTACTTTTGCCTCAGGGCCTGTTCAGACTCAGTCCCTTATACATCACTTCCATTTGATGAAAGAGTGCTGCTGTGCACACCCAACTTTCCGGCTTGGTGGGTCAGATAACATTTCATGATGTGCAGCTCAGGCTACATGGTAATTTGATCACCCACAGTTAAGTGTTCAGCCTTGACTAAGGCTAAGTAGGAGGCCAAGAGCTTTCTCAACAAGACAGAAGTTATCTGTGTAGGACTACAGGGCTTTACTTCAAAATCTCAAGTGTTAATGGGTCTGGACCAACACACTGAAATGAGAATATGTTGCCTCCAGAATCCAAAGAGGCCCTGGAGGCATTGTGCCTCTTTTTTGGTTGTATGAGGGGCCAGATGCAAGAATTTATCTTTCACTTTGCAAAGGATATTTGGATGTTTCCCATACCACTGTATCCCTAGAAATATCACTGAGGTAGGACTGGGCATGGTGGCTCACGCCTGTAATCCCAGCACTTTGGGAGGCCGAGGCGGGTGGATCACAAGGTCAGGAGATCAAGATCATCCTGGCTAACATGGTGAAACCCCGTTCTCTACTAAAAATACAAAAAAATTTAGCTGAGTGTGGTGGCGGGTACCTGTAGTCCCAGCTACTCCGGAGGCTGAGGCAGAAGAATGGAGTGAACCCGGGAGGCAGAGCTTGCAGTGAGCTGAGATCGTGTCACTGCACTTCAGCCTGGGCGACAGAGCGGGACTCTGTCTCAAAAAGGGAGGGGGGAGGGAAGAAGTATCACTGAAGTAGAAGGCCCTTGAATTTTTGTTGAATTTATTTTCTATCCTCTGACACACAAATGTTTTACCAATAAGCCTAGAGTGGAATCTACTTTTTGCTCACTAGGTCCTCAGTGTAATGGATCAGTATGATATCTTGTGAAAGAGAATGTCATCAGTGTAATGAATCAGTGTGATACCTTATGGAAGGGAAGGTGCCATGATCTCTAAGAACTAGTTTATGATGACAAAGGGCTGAGGAGAGACCAGATCCCTGAGGTTGGACAGTGAAATTGTACTGATGACCTTGCCTCAATAAAGCAAACTGGCTTTGTTAGCCTTACGGACAGGTATGGAGAATAAGGCATTTGGCAGATCCATATCTGTAAACCGGGTACCAGGAGATGTGTCAATTGGTTCTAGCAATGAAACGTATCTGTTATAGCAGCTATAAGTGGAGTCACCACCTAGTTAAGCTTATGATAATCTATGTCATTCCCCAAGACCTATCTGTCTTTTCACAGACCAAATAGGTGAGTTGAATGGGGATTCGGTGGGTACCACTACCCCTGCATCCTTGAAGTATCTTAATGGTGGTACAAATCTCTGCAATTCCTCTGGGAACGTAGTGTTGCTTTTGATTTACTATTTTCCTAGGTAGTAAACCTAGGGAAAAGTGGAAGCCTTTTCCAAATGGCTTCCATTTGATCTTTCCCATCAGGATAGCTCTCACTTCACAAGTCAGTGAACCAGTTCATAGGTTCTGCCCGCTACTGACTATATCTGTTTCAATTCTGCATTCCAAAACTGGGGAAATGGCCACAGAATGGGTTCAGGGCCACTGAAAGAGTTCAGGGCCCACCATGAGATGAACATGAGCCAAATTCCACTGATACCTGACTTTCATAATCCACTACTCTGACTGGAGGGCCACAGTGACGTTTTGGGTCTCCTGGAATTAGTGTCAGTTCAGAGCCAGAGTCCAGTAGTCCTGAAAAGGTCCAATTATTTCCTTTTCCCCAATGTACAGTTACTTTGTTAAAAGGTCAAAGGTCCCTTTGTATAAGGCAGGGGGGTGTATTAATATAACTTTTAAGTAGTGAATAGGGTCCTTCAAGGGGACCTGACCTCCCCTTCATTCAAGGGGTTGTAAATGATCTTGTTTGGAAATTGATTGAGGGGCTTTGGCTCTCTGTTTTTATGATACAGGTTAGACTTTGTTCACTTAACCTAGAACTTTTCTGCTTATCCAGATCAAGTAAGAATGTACTAGGTTTACTACCTATTTTACTTCTAGGAACACCGTGATCAGCCAGCCAATGCCATAGGTTTTATAATGCAGACCATTCAGTTTGCTGCTGTGACTCTGCTGTCCATGATGGTAACCACGCCCACCTTGTCTTTGGCAGTTAAGTGTTGCTGCTTGGCCCCTGCCACCCAGGATCCAATTACTCTCACTGCATTTAATTCTTAATTCAGTGGCTGCAGCTTCCACTGTGAGGTGTGGCCTACAGAGAAGAGCAATCACAAGGCTCTTCAGGGATGCTAGGGCTCCTCTCACAAATTTATTTCTCACTGTATTAGCGAAAGCTCTATCTTCTGGACCCTCCCAGTGTGAACGAGCAGGACTTATGACAAATCCACTCTTAAGATTCCAATTTCCCTAAACCATTGAATCTCTTCCTCTGCATTAAACCAATGCAGGTGTGACACATAAATTCACTCACTGTGGGCCAACTTTTGGTCCATGTTTCAGCCGATCAGTCAACAAAAATGTAGAGCCCTTTCTAATTCCTTGAGCTCAACATTTAATGCAGAATTTCTGCTTCGTGAGCCCAATCAATAAACTTGATTGGATTAAACTTTATGTTCTTTCCACCATTTGCCCAAACCTTATTTTTTTGTATTGAGGTAGGGTCTCACTCTGTTGCCCAGGCTGGAGTGCAGTGGCATGGACATAGCCTACTGCAGACTTGACATCCTAGGCTCAGGTGATCCTCCTGCCTCAGCCTCCCAAGTAGCTGGGACCACAGATGTGCATCATCTTGCTGGCTAATTTTTAAATTGTTTTTCATAGAGATGGGGTCTCACTTTGTTGCCCAGCCTGGTCTCGCATTCCTGGGCTCAAGTGATCCTCCCAGAGTGCTGGGATTACAGGTGTGAGCCACCATACTTGACTCCAAACCTTTAATATGCATTTCTACTTGTGTTCCCTGGATTTATGATTGTATAAATGAGAAAACTCAAGTAGTTGTTTTGGAGTGTAGCACACCTCCTCTTGGGTCACACTTTGTACCTCACCTTTCGGGGCCTGCTGGGACAAATCTAGTTATAGGTATAGAAGCAAAGAGAGGTGGTGAGGGTGGGTCCTGGGGTGGATCAGCAGTCTTGCAAGGCAGTTGCCTGGGGTGAAGGGATGACAACTTCCTAGGAAGTCCAGGGTTAATCCCTTTGGATGAGGTGGAGAGGCCACTCCCACTGGGGGTGGGTAAGTGCTACCACTGGTTGTTGGGAGGCCACTTGTTCTGTGGGTGGGAAGGTTATTCTGCTGTGGGGTGAGGGAGCCTCTTCTACTGGCAAAGAAAACTACCAGAATTCAGGAACTCAATGTTCCCAGCATCATCAAAGTTTTCTCACATGTTCCCATCCCAATTTATAAGATCCTATAGTTTCCTAGTTTATGTCCTCACTTTAACAGTAGACACCCTGTGAGGCTAGGAGTTTAACTTGTGTTGTATTTCAGCTAGTTGCAAAATGAGATTCTGTTTTTGATTTTCAGCAGTCTCAGCTCTTTGGCTATAGGATATAATGGCTTCCTTCAGGGCACACATAGATGCCTTTAGGTCATTTATGCAGTGCTGAAGCTGAGAGTTCAAATTCCTGAATTCATCCTTTTCTTACACCATTTTGGTCAGCAATATTAGGTATAAACAGCCAACCTCATTATAGTCACCAGTTTTCCCAAAATTTTCTCTCTCTATATATATGAGAGAAAATTTTGATAATAATTTTGAGTAATACAACCTCATTATAGCCACCACATTTGTTGATTCTTATAAGTGGTTGACTAGGAGTATCCAATGCAGATATTTTGTATATCTCTTTTTTTTTTTTTTTTTTTTTTTTTTTTTGGAGACGGAGTCTCGCTCTGTCGCCCAGGCTGGAGTGCAGTGGCCGGATCTCAGCTCACTGCAAGCTCCGCCTCCCGGGTTTACGCCATTCTCCTGCCTCAGCCTCCGGAGTAGCTGGGACTATATCTCTATTGCCAGAGTATGCCATGAATTATCAGTGCTCTCTTTACTTCTGAAAATAGTCATTAGTATCTTCAAATCTCATCAAATTAGGGAGACAATTCCGGAATCCTGGAACCAATTCAGAAAATTCATCTGTAGCATTTTGTTCCCTTAGAACCAATCTCAGAAACAAACAAAATCTATATTAGTTAGGGTTCTCCAGAGAAACAGAATACATCTTTATCTCTCTCTCTCTCTATCTGTCTATCTATCTATCTATCTATCTATCTATCTATCTCTATCTAAATATAAAAGATTTATTGGGAGGAATTGGCTCACGTGATTGTGGAGGGTGAGTAGTCCCACGATCTGCTATCTGCAAGTTACAGACCTAGGACAAAGGCTGGAGGTGGCAAAGGACCTTGAAAGGGATAAGTTCAGAGGCCAGGAAAGCCAGTGGTGTAATAGAGTCTGCATCTGAAGAAGACCTGAGAAGCAGGGGAAATAATAGTGTAAATCTCAGACCAAGGGCAGGAGAAAATGGATATTCTAGCTCAAGCAGTCAGGCAGAAGGGGTGAATTCTCCGTTCTTCAACCTTTTGTTTTATTCATGCCCTCAACAGATTGGACGATGCCAATCCTCATTTGGGAAGACAATCTGCTTTACTTAGTCCGCAGATTCAAATGCTAATCTCATCTGTAAATACTCTCACAGGCATACCCAGAAATAATGTTTAGCCGAATATCTGGACACCCTGTATCCAGTCAAGTTGACACATAAAATTGACAATCGCAATAAAGTATCTGGAAATGTGAAGTAAGAATAGCATGAGGCCAGCTTGATTAGCAAGACCCTTGACAACAGGTGCTTAGAACATGAAACAATCATTTTAGCATTAAAGTCCTGCAGTCCTCAAGTCAGGATCAAGTCTTAACATTTCACCAAACTCATGAACATATTTTTAGGACAGATATTAGTTTTTTTTTTTTGTTGTTTTTTTTTTAAAAGATGGAGTTTTGCTATGTTTCCAGGCTGGCCTTGAACTCCTGGTCTTAAGGGATCCTACCACCTCAGCTTCTTGAGCATATGGGACTACAGGCATGCACCACTGTGCCTTGATTTAAATTTCTTGCTTGTAATATCAAAAGACAAAAAGTTATACACCATGGAGAAATAGCCTATCCTTCTTGCTGAAATAATGCAGATATAAATGGCTAAAGTAATTCAAAGGAAAAATGGCATGAAATTAAATAAAACATTTTTTCTTTGTCAAGAAATAATATTGGAAAATATTGCCAAATGTCCTATGAAGAAACAATAATCATGGCAAATTATGCAGTGTGGGATGCTTATTGCATAAGTTCATTGAAAGTACAGATGTTTCTCACGTCTTGGCTAATAGCACATTCTAGATTTTGTGTCAGTAGTGGATCACAGGAAGAACTGCGTTTGAAAGTGAACCACTGCAGGAAGGATATACAGATAGTCTCAGTTGTAAATGATTTACTTAAAATCATCATTCTATGGGAAAACTGTATAATCTATAGCATTTTTTGTCTTCTTTGGATGAATTCTAAGAAATGCTGCTCTTGCAATGTCATCTATTATACTATAGAACTTTACACCACAGTGTAGCAGAATCTCAAGGTGCCAGCTGTGAGCTTCCAGGGACAAATAGTTGAACTTGTGTTCCCAGTTAAGGAGTTTGGACCTTACCATGGGGGTACATGGATCAGATTTGTGATTTGGGATGCGTCATAGGCTGGAAGTGGCAAAGGGCCCTGAAAGAGCAAGTTCAGAGGCACGGAGACAGTTGTGAGGCAGGGCAGATGAGCTGGGTGGATGACGGATTCCTGAACTAGGGATGTGGTAGATAACAAAATATGTTGAGTGAGGGTGAGGAAATGTCAGGAATGACTCCCACGTTTGTGGCAGAGTTAGGAAGCAAGGACATTTGAAGTAGATTTCTGGGATACACATAGAAGAGAGAATGAGCTTTCAGCAGAGTTTTTGTCTTGCAGCTGCTTTTCTGTATTTTGCTCCCACATCTGGGTATCCTCTTCCACACATTTTAGGATCTTGGTGCCCTCATCCACATCTCTGGCTATTCAGCCCTTCCATTCCTACCCAAGCCTAGGCATAGGCCCCTACTCTAGCCTCGATTCCTTCAGTGCTCCCATCTCTCTTGTATCCTTTTGTCCCCCACCCTACCAACCAAACATTCATTCCCTTTAGGCTCTGGGTTAGGAAAATAAAATGGTCTGGAGACAGAATATGCCAAAATGTATGGCCTTGTGCTTCCAATTCAATAATTTTATTTGGAGAAAAATCCCCTTCTTTAAGGAGTTTTAATGGCAATTCACCAGTGTTTTATATACAGCTGGAAATTGTAGATGGTATAGCTGTAATTTTTAAATATTATACTAAATATAAGGCTTTTCCTCCTAACTTTGCTAACCTGTTTTCTATCCAAATTGCCTGATTTAGTGATTACAGATGGTCTTTTCTAATATCGTTTGTCTAATCTGAAGAAAGTCTGACATTTTGCCTCCTAAAATGCCAAGAATAAGTTTCTCGAGAAAGATGTATATTCTCTTCAAAGGACTTATCTAAATGTTTTGGCATCATTTCTCAGTAAATATGTACTCAGTAGCAAAGAATAAATGAATAGCTTCTCGGGACTCAAGCTGTTAGTAATACAAATAATAGTTACCAGTTGGTGAATGCCAGGCAGCCTACTGTAATTTACATCTATTATTTCTAGTCCTAAAAATAATGATGTAATACAGAGAGTTGTTTGAATTACACTTTGGATGAATTCTAAGAAATGCTGCTCTTGCAGTATCATCTATTATACTACAGAACTTTACACCACAGTGTAGCAGAATCTCAAGGTGCCAGCCGTGAGCTCCCAGGAACAAATAGTTCAACTTGTGTTCCCAGTTAAGGAGTTTGTACCTTACCACGGGGTAGCGACAGGGCTTTACAATCATTTTTTTCCCTTTTTGTTTTCTGGGTTTCTTTCTTCAAACTGACTATAGTAAAACTTGGTTTGGTTGTACAAGAAGAGTACTGTGTTTATTCAAATTTATTCAAATTTGAAAATATTTTTATGTAAAACATTTAATACTTAAGCTAATTCTATGAGATAGGCATTAGCCCTCACTTGGTAGAGGAGGAAATTGGGGCCCACAGGGTTAACAAATTAGACACAGAGCTGCTAGTAGAGCCCAGGCCTTTTGACTCCAAGGTGACATTGAGTTAGAACTCCATTTGTCACCTGACTCCGATAAGCCTTTGCTCAGACTGGCATATTCTAAAGTGGTATTATGAGTTTCAGGAATTAGTATTATCTCAGGGTTTGTAGCCAATATTCCCCAAAGATTTAAGGATATTTTTCAGATAAATGCTTGCAGGACCATTTGGGTAAACTTATGGAATTTAAAGGTCACTATGATTGAGCATTCTGGCTTACATAAAGTATTTGTTTACAAGGTCCTGCTTTTTATTTTTGTAATAAAAATCACCCTAAAATCTCTCAGTTTTGTCCTTGAAGGCTCCATGGTCTGTAAGTCAGAGTTAGAGATCTCTGAGTGTCAGGCCACTGATTGCCACATATATTTCATGGTAATTGCAGGTTATCCTAACCTCCATTTAGAGGTTAGTTTAGACTGTCCAGCTGGCAGAGTGGCAGGGCTAGACTAATTTAGATCAAGGAGGAATCAGAAATGTAGGAAGAGGGAGATAAAACTGACTTTCTCAGGGAGTGGGCGGAGAGGAAGATGATTTACTAGCTCAAGACCAAGTATAAACAGGGTCACAGTGAATTCAGTGTCAGTCTAAGACCTCCTAAGGAACTTAAGGGTGATGGTAACTAGTCTTGAGAATATAGGGCTGAGTCAATATTGGAAAATCTTTTTTTGTTTTTGTTTTTGTTTTGCTTTCTAAGGAAGATAGACTATGCTAATGGGAAAGCCATACATATGATGAATTTATATATATTCATTTGGAAATAATCAGAGAGAGAGCTAATCTAGTGTGCACGAGAGAGAGAGAGAAAGAGAGAGACAGAGAGAGAAATTTGAAGCTGGAGATAGGGATGCATAGGGACACGGAGAGGGAGAAGGAGTGGACCATAAAGTGGGGTGCTGCATAGGGGAAGGACCAGAGCAAGAATGCGCTGATAGCATGATTGTCTGCAGGCTGAGAATAGAAATGTTGAATAAGGATTTTTAACATGTCTGCTGTAGTGATGCACACTTTATTAAGCAAGAGGAAAACATGCCCAGTTTCATAATTTATAGTTTTTCATAAAAGAAGAATGTTGAAGACTGGGCGCAGTGGCTCACACCTGTAATCCCAGCAATTTGGGAGGCTGAGGCAGGAGGATCACCTGAGGTCAGGATTTCGAGACCAGCCTGGCCAACATGGTGAAACCCTGTCTCTACTAAAAATACAAACATTAGCCTGGAGTGGTGGCAGGCACCTGTAATCCCAGCTGCTCAGGAGGCTGAGGCAGGAGAATCGCTTGAACCCAGGAGGCAGACATTGCAATGAGTGAAGATTGCGCCATTGCACTCCAGCCTGGGCAACAAGAGCGAAACTCTATCTAAAAAAAAAAAAAAAAAAAAAAAGAAGAAGAAGAAGAATGTTGAAATTAAGTTGCTAATAATACAATTGATAATGTATTCTGTCTTTCCACTTGCTTACGAAGTTGAAGAAATACAGTGATTTAGGTTTGAGAAGAGAAAATAATTTGGAGGATAAATTTGGTTTTGTCTTAGGTGACCTACACTTGAACAACAAAGAATAATGAGTACTTCCTTTTCATGCAATATGGTGGACTAGATTATCCATTACCACCTCTTCCAGTGCAAAACACTCAGAAGTGCCAGACAAAGTACAACAAGTATCCTTTTCAATGCATAGTCGAATTTATAAGAAAGAAAGGAAAAATCCCAGGGCCAAAACTTGAGGGTAAAATGAAAACTTGAAAAGGTTGTAGGTCTCAAATGCTTGGGGTTTAATGCTTCACAAGGCCTTAGGTTCAGTGGAAATGAAATTGAAATGCCAATGCATAGAGATCTACAAAGGCAGCAACAGTAGTGAACAGGGAGAACTAGAAAATGACTACTTTTGGCTGGACACTGATCTGAAGAAAAGTGTTTCTTAATGAATGAATACTAGTACTCTCATACCGTTTTGAGGTTCATATTTGTATTGTCCCCATGCTCTAATAACATCCAAATGAAGAAATTACCATACATGTAAATCTTTGGATATCTGGTAGTAGCAAATGCAGAATCTCTCTGGAAGGAGTTACCCTTAACCCAGGCCCTACAAAACATCCACAGAATTAACTGCTAGGAATTTCAGATATTGGGATTATTCAAGTCTTTAAAATAGCTATGTTCAAAATGAATAAATATATCAATGAAGGAGTAAAAAAAAGAGAAACAAAGCTCGACAAACAGAAAAGCTAGGTAGATTTGAAAAAAGAATCAAATAGAACTTCTAGAACAATATAGTAGTCATTGACACTAGAAACTCAAAGGAAGAGTCATATAGCAGATTAGATGAAGCTAAAAAGAGAATCGGCAACTTAGAAAGTTAAAATCAGTAAGTTAGAAAGCTTATGAATAAAGAATAGGGCACCAGAAATAATTAAAAGGAGATTCTTTCTTTGGATAAATGAATACATCTTTTTGGGTTATATTGGACTAGAAGATCTTCATTCTCTAAGGTGACTTTTACACATTTCTGTTCTGATCCATGCTATATTATAAAGTCAGGCTTGCTTGTATGTTTTTGTATATGTGTATGTGGAGGCCCTTCACTGTAACTCTTGTATATAGATGGCAAAAATGGGAGATCTCATTTGTGGGGGATCTCAGAGGAGTAACAAGAAAGAAAAAAAGGAAAAAGAGATAATGAGAATGGATTTCAGACTCTGAAAGAGGAGAGAATTATTTAGGTATTGAATATATTTAGAACTATTTTATTAGCTCAAAGATAAAGTGATGTTAAGAAAAGTGAAAATGAAATTTTCTGGTAGTCATAGACGTGATATTGATTTCTCTTACCCTGTCATTGGCCGATAGATATCTAAAGAAATGTGGGTGTCCGGAGCGCCTCAGTAATATTTGGAAGGGAAAACATGCAGCCTGTTTTCAAGAGTGTATAGCAAAAGGAAGAGTTGGAAAGTGTAATTAAATGATGATAACTTTAGTTTTTCCTATTTTAAAATTCTCAGTTAGTGTACATAATATACTACCATTTGTAAAAAGAAAAAATATGTAATGCACATAATTATATATGCATGTAACATGCAGGAAACTGGTAACAATGGTTGCCTCTAAAGAGGGAAACTGTATGTCTAGGGGACAGTGAGGAATGGGAGAGAGGCTTGTTTCTCATTATATGTCAGTAGTTCTGAAACTTTTTAGTTTCAGGGCTCCTTTAACTCTTAAGAGTCACTACAGAGCCCCAAGAATTTTTGTTTATGTCAGTAAAATTCCTATCAATAGTGTATTAGAAATTAACACAGAAATCTGAAAAATATGTATTTACAGATTCATTAAAAATAGCAATAGTAAACCCATTATTTGTTAACATAACATTTTACATGAAAAATAACTATATTTTGTAAAACAAATACTAGTGAAAAGAGTGGCATTGTTTGATATTTTTATAAATCTCTTTAATGTCTGGATTAGGAGAGACAGCTGGATCCTCATGTTTGCTGCTGCACCCAGTCCTTTGTGATATCACACATCATGGTGCCTCTGAAGAACATTATTGTGCAATTTTGAGAGAATTAGAGTGAAAAAGGCAAATAGCATCTTAGCCTTATTATGGACATACTTTCATCTTGTGGACCCATGGAAAGGGTCTTGGGAACCCTGTAAGGGCCCTGGACTATACTTTCAGAAATGCTACTGTATAAAATCTGTTTGAATTCTATACCTTGTGCATGGGCCACTGTGTCAAAAATACATGCAAAGTACATAGACACAAACATACATAACATGCATAAAAGGTGCTCTCTTCCAGGCTTTCTGGAAGGCAAAAAGAAAAGCAATTGGAGATTGGTACAGAACAGGTGTACCACAGTTTTGATGTCAGTAATACTATCTCCAGCTTTCGAAAGGGAAACTAATATATAGCTATTTATTATATATAGCATTTATTGAGTGCTTACTACATGCCAGGCAACATGTCAAGAATTCTACATGTTTTCTCTTGTTTAATCTTTTTTTGAGCCAATGTGAAAGGTGTTATTATTTTCTTCACTTTACAAAAGAGAAAACAAACTTAGAGAAGTTCAGTAAATTGTCAAGTATCATGCAACCATTAGAATCTCAGAATGTCCAATTCTAAAGCACATTACTCTCAAAAACTGGACTCTGAATGGTTTTCTAATCCATCCTTCACTTTCATTCAATTCTGAAATTCATTTTTTAGCATGAGAATAAGGTGTTTTATGGCTTTAAAATATGCTCAGTAATATGAAATAGGTTTCTTTTCTTGATATGTGAATAAAGTTATTGGTTAATGAACAATTTTCTACCATATTTTAATTACAAATTTAAAAATATCTTCTCTTCAGCTCTAAAAACCTGATATTCTAGTCCTGAGGGATAATTTCAGGCTAGTTAGGACTCTGAACATACAGCTGACTGAGGCACTTGAAAACACAGCAATGATCTCAACTGACTATCAATTTCAGGAAAGAATCTCTTAACCTGTCTTTCAAAAACATTAGCATGTTCCCCCTGCCTTCATGCATCTTTGCTTCTATAACAAAATACCTATGACTGGGTAGCTTATAAATAATAGAAATTTATTTCTTACGGTTCTGGAGGCTGGGAAGTTGAAGATCAAGGTGCTGGCAAGTTCAGTGTCTGGTGAGGGCTGCTCTCCTTCCAAGATGGTACCTTGAATGCTGTGTCCTCATATGGGGAAAAGATTGGCCATTCCCTCCAGCCCTTTTATTATTAGTCCCATCCAAGATGGGAGAGCCCTCATTGCCTAATCACCTCCTAAATGTTCTCGTAATACTGTTGCATTGGGGATTCAGTTTCAACATGAATTTTGAAGGGAACACAAACATACAAATCACAGCATTTCATTGCTGGTTCTCCAAAATTCATGTCCTTCTCACATACAAAATACCTTCATTCCATCCTGATAGCCCACATGTCTTAACTCATTCCAGCGCCAACTCAAAAGTCTTAAGTTCAGAGCCTCATCTAAGTATCATCAATGTCAAACATGGCTGAGAATCAAAGGTATATTTCATCCTGAGGCAAATTGTTTTCCAGCGGTAAACCTGTGAACTCAATCAAGTTAGGTGTCTCCAAAATACAAGACAGACAGACATTTCCATTCCCAAAGGAAGAAATAGGAAAGAAGGGAGGAGTAATAGGCCCCCCAAAAGTTCAAAACCCCTTAAGACAAACAACATTAAATCTTGAGGCTTGAGAACAATAATTGACTCCATATCCTGCCTTCTGGACACACTGGGGTGGGGATTGGGCTCCCAAGGCTTCAGGCAGGTCCATCCCCATGACTTCACAGGGTGCAGCACACACAGCTGCTCTTGGAGCTGGAGTCAGATGCCTGCAGCTCTCTCAGGCTGATGTTTCATGCTGATGGCTCTACAGGTCTCAGGGGCAGCCCTGATCCCACTATGCGTTACCCCACTGGGGGCTCTCTGTAGTGGTCCCAACCCCATGGCTCTCTGGACGTTGACCTAGTGGGGACTCTCTGCTGTGGCCCCACTCCCATGGCTCTACTAGGCATTGCCTTAATGAGGGCTCTCTGCAGTGGCTCTGACCCCACAACTCTATTGGGCATTGCCTTGGTTGTGGCATTTCTGTGGTAGCTGTTCTCTGTCTGGACCTTGAGGCTTTCTGAGGCATCCTTTGAAATCTAGGTGGAGGTAGCTGTGCCTCTATAGCTCTTACACTCTGTGCACTTTTAGAGTTGACAGGCACAGACACTGCCAATGTTTGCCACTTGTGCCTTCTAGAGCAGTGGTCTAAGCCATCTCTGGGCCCACTTGAGCCACAGCTAGGGCAATTGAAGAGCACTGCACCAGAATGTGGGGAAGAGACTTGAGGTAGCCCTGAGCATGAGCCCCAAGGTCCCACAAGCCCCTCATTTGCCACTGTTCTGCTCTAAAGGTCCTCGAGGCCTATGGACACTTTGGGCCTGTGATGCAAGTGGCAGCCTTGAAGATCTCTGAAAGACCCCTGGGGTCCTTCTTGCTTTGTCTTGATGAATAACATTTGACTTCTGTCCATCTATGCTAATATCGTTATCAAACGGTGACCTGGCCATACCCTAGTGTTCTCTTCCTAATATACCTTTTCATTCTTTACACGACCAGGTGAGAATTTTCCAAATCTTTAAGTTTTGCTACCCTTCTGATGATAAATTCTTTTTTTTTCTGAGACAGAGTCTTGCTCTGTTGTCCAGGCTGCAGTGCAGCAGCGTGATCATCATGGCTCACTGCAACCTCCATCTCCCAAGTTTGAGCAATTCTCGTACCTCAACCTCCCAAGAAACTGGGATTACAAGCATGTGCCACCACGCCTGGCTAGTTTTTGTATTTTTTGGTAGAGACAGGGTTTCGCCATGTTGGCCAGGCTGGTCTCGAACTCCTGTGCTCAAGTGATCCACCTGCCTCGGCCTCCCAAAGTGCTGGGATTACAGGCGTAACACAAAATCTCTACTAGCTTGTTCACGTAATAATAATTGCTGCTGGGTGCCCCTAACATTACAGAAATTGTGTCAATGACTCACTCTGCTTTTTCTCCGCGTATAACATCATCACTAATGTTGTGGCTGTTATTAACTTTTTTAGCTATAGTGTGACCTGCACCTATTTTTTGCTAAGAGGGTTGCAACTTTGAATAATATTTCTTATAGTTTTTTCTTTTCTCTGTCTTTAGGGTTAAAATAATGCTTTCTTCCTGGAAGGCATTATTTGCCCTTGTTATGAAAACGATTCACTGGTGTTTGGAGATTGTTGGAAAAGTTTTGATGACCTCCTGCCACTAGTTGGTAAAATTTCATAATAATTGATATCATTAGGGCCAGAGATAAATGCATCAAGAACCCAATAAAATTCATTGTTTGGATAAAGGATTAATTGTCCTACTTCCTGTTTATACTTTCCACTTTTAGCTGTGTGGGAAAAATCATTTTACCCACAGAGTCACTTATCCCAGCAAATGCAGATTTACTTAAAAAATTAGTACTAGAGTCCTGTTTGCTATTTATGCTTCCAGTTATTTTGAGTATATAATTTATAATGGTGATTTCAGCACTATGACTACACTAAAACCAGATTTGAACTATATACCCATTTTTGTGAATTGGGATATAAGGCAGCAGAATAGAAATAATAAAAATTTATATTTCGGGCTGGGGCAGCTGGGAAGCCAGTAGGGCAGTGTTACCCAGCAGCTCCTGGGGCATCGCTCGGGTACGCTCCAGGCCGTCACAGCCACTGCTGTGGTCGGCCAGGGGCCGCGATACTGGTTGCTCACGGTGTGAGCAGAATTCGACGTGTATCATTGCCACGAAGATGGAGGGGCTTTGTCCGTGTACAGTGACCGCAGCACTGGGGAAGCGATCCGCTACCGGAATGAAATGGGTTTGGCTGTGTTGCCCAAAGGGGTCTCGAACTCCTGGCATCAAGCTATCCTCCTGCCTCGGCATCTCAGTGTTGGGATTACAGATGTGAGCCACAGTGTCTGCCCCATTTAGACTCCTATTATGGCTGCAGCTTCCATTGCCAATATTGTAAAAAGTTCTCTTGGTCCAGTTGGCTTGGATAAAATGCTTGTGGATGATATTGGTGATGTAACCATTACTAACGATGGTGCAACCATCCTGAAGTTACTGGAAGCTGAACATCCTGCAGCTAAAGTTCTTTGTGAGCTGGCTGATCTGCAAGACAAAGAAGTTGGAGATGGAACTACGTCAGTGGTTATTATTGCCGCAAAACTCCTAAAAAATACAGATGAATTAGTCAGACAGAAAATTCATCCCACATCAGTTATTAGTGGCTATCGACTTGCTTGCAAGGAAGCAGTGTGTTATATCAATGAAAACCTAATTGTTAACAGAGACGAACTGGGAAGAGATTGCCTGATTAATGCTGCTAAGACATCCATGTCTTCCAAAATCATTGGAATAAATGGTGATTTCTTTGCTAACATGGTAGTAGATGCTGTACTTGCTATTAAATGCACAGACACAAGAGGCCAGCCACGCTATCCAGTCAATTCTGTTAATATTTTGAAAACCCATGGGAGAAGTCAAACGGAGAGTATGCTCATCAGTGGCTATGCACTCAACTGTGTGGTGGGATCCCAGGGCATGCCCAAGAGAATCGTAAATGCAAAAATTGCCTGCCTTGACTTCAGCCTGCAAAAAACAAAAACAAAGCTTGGTGTACAGGTAGTCATTACAGATCCGGAAAAACTGGACCAAATTAGAGAGAATCAGATATCACCAAGGAGAGAATTCAGAAGATCCTGGCGACTGGTGCCAATTTTATTCTAACCATTGGTGGAATTGATGACATGTGTCTGAAGTATTTTGTGGAGGCTGGTGCTATGGCAGTTAGAAGAGTTTTAAAAAGGGACCTTAAACACATTACGAAAGCTTCTGGAGCAACTATTCTGTCAACCCTGGCCAATTTGGAAGGTGAAGAAACTTTTGAAGCTGCAATGTTAGGACAGGCAGAAGAAGTGGTACAGGAGAGAATTTGTGATGATGAGCTGATCTTAATCAAAAACACCAAGGCTCATACATCTGCATCGATTATCTTACGTGGGGCAAATGATTTCATGTGTGATGAGATGGAGTGCTCTTTACATGATACACTTTGTGTAGTGAAGAGAGTTTTGGAGTCAAAATCCGTGGTTCCTGGTGGAGGTGCTGTAGAAGCAACCCTTTCCAACTATGAAACTATGCAGCCAGCATGGGGTCTCAGGAACAGCTTGCTATTGCAGAGTTTGCAAGATCACTTCTTGTTATTCCCAATACACTAGCAGTTAATGCTGCCCAGGACTCCACAGATCTGGTTGCAAAATTAAGAGTTTTTCATAAGGAGGCTCAGGTTAACCCAGAACGTAAAAATCTAAATGGATTGGTCTTGATTTGAGCAATGGTAAGCCTCGAGACAACAAACAAGCAGGGGTGTTTGAACCAACCATAGTTAAAGTTAAGAGTTTGAAATTTGTAACAGAAGCTGCAGTTACCATTCTTTGAATTGATGATCTCATTAAATTACATCCAGAAAGTAAAGATGATAAACATGGAAGTTATGAAGATGCTGTTCACTCTGGAGCCCTTAATGATTGATCTGATGTCTCTTTTATTTATAACAATGTTAAATGCAATTATCTTGTACCTTGAGTTAAGTATTACACACTAAAGTACAACAAGCTGTAAAAAAGAAATTATATTTAACATAGGTAAGTAGCAGCACATAAATACAAGAACATATTCATGAGAAAAAAATGGGTCTCAGTTGATTGATTGTTAGTAGCAGTGACATGACATGTGCAGCCCTTATAGTGTACATGCACCTTGTTGGAACATTTGAAAAAAAGAATATGGCAAAATTTCTGTCAGTTGTATATTAAAAATTTGTTCCATCACTTTTTTCTCTAAATTTGCCAGAGCACTTCCAGACTCCTTAGTAGATAGTCAGGGAACACCACTGGTTTGTGTACTTTCGAGGGAAGACCACTGCATATGCTCTGCTGCTGGAAGAGGGGATCAGGGTCATGAAGGGAATCATGTGGTGGGTGAGGGCAAGGATGGTTCCTAGAATTCGGTGCTTTTTATAAAATAAGTGTGTGTTTTTTTGCTTTAGAGCTACTATAGTAACTCTAAAGAAGGTGAGAGCAATACCGTTTACTGCTCTTGGGAATACCTTTAACAACCTTTGTTCTCCCCCTAACACACAAATGTTTATTTTTATTGGGGCTAACCTTGACCTGCTTCTCCTGATCTCATTTACTCTACTGTATTTTTTATTTTTTTCCATAGTGCTTATCGTCTTCTAATATGCTACTTTATTTATTGTGTTAATCATTTATTTTCTATCTCCTTTTTCTAAAATGTAAGTATCACCAGGGCAGGGATATTTGCTGATCTTTACACTGATGGAGCAGTTCCTCACACCCTTTAGCATGCAATATTTATTCAATGAATGAATGTACTGAAAGCCAGTTATGTGTAAGCAGTGTCAAATGCATCGACTCATTTTCTTCTCGCTTTGACTTACATGAAGTGGCTAGTATCCCCATGCCTACCAGAAAATGGGGGGTAAAGAAGTTGATGATGGTCATGATGATGACGAGGATAACAACATAAGTTGTCACTTGCTATTTTTCTACTGTGTGCCAGTTGATTTATTAATATCACCTCATTAAATCCTCAGATTAGTCCTGAGTGGTAGGCATTTTGATCCTCATTTTATACAATTGGAAACAGTTCTGAAGGGGTAAATAACATGCTTATGACGACATAGCTGAGAAATGATTGAACGAGGACTTGAATCTCTGCCCCTGCGGTCCCAGTCTCTGGTTTTCCCCATAAGTTGCCTCTTTTAAGAATCTGTTTTAACACCGTTGTTCTGAAAAAAAAAAAAAAATCTACAGTATGATTAAATTGCTTAATTCTCTGTGGGAATTCGAGATTTTCTTATTCAGATCATTGTTCTATTCTTCCTGCGAATAACTGGTTTAATGTTCAGACAGTTATTCCCAAAACCACAATGTCTCTTTCCAGAATCTGAAAAGGAAATGAAGTAATCTTCAATACTGTGAATGAATGAAGCCCAAGCTATACAAACCACAGACAGAAAAATCAGCTTTTTCCTCTTTGCTCTCCTTTTTGTTTAAGTATGATAAAGTAAAATTTTAAAAATGTTAATGGATCTGGGTTTAAATGATACCTCACTGAAGAAGCTATTCACAAAATTTGGTTGGTCTACTACCTCTACTTAATAAACATTACTGATGTAAAGTCCTATTTCTCTCCACTGAACACATGCACTTTTATTTAAGTAGATAGAGTTTTTCAACCTCACCACTTGATTGCTATTTTGGGCAAAGAATTCTTCGTTTGTAGCAGGGGCTGTAAGGTGTTTAGCAACATTGTAAGATGTTTAGTTACATCCTTAGTTTCTACTCACTAACAGCTAATTAGTTCCCGCCACTCCTGACCTCCTGCACCTAATAATTGGAATGACAAGATTTCATCCCCCAACCTATTTTGGGGATAACTAAGATGAAGGCATGAAACAGTGTCAAAAAGAGATCCCAAGCTGAGTACCAGACCTCAAATTTGTTTTTTGAAAAGGTAATTGCCATTGATTTTGTTCTGCAAAGATGCAGAATTTCAGCTATTCACTTCTTAATTTTGAGACACTTTTTTTGTGCATGAAAACAGTAAATCTCTTAGAATGGTGCCCTGCACATATTAAGGCCTTGATAAATGCTAGCTATTACAATCATGAAGGGGTGGTGCATGGTGGCTCTGAGGGTAGGTGATATGGTAGATATGACATAGTCCAGGCAGGCAGGGAAAGGTCCACCTTAGGAAATGCTGATCACTGTGGGATGTGAAAAAGAATAGGAATCAGTCAGCTATTTGAAGAGGAACACTGTAGGTTAAAGGTCCTAGTTCTAGCTGCACACTGGAATCATCTGGGGAAGACTTTTCTTTCTCATGGTATTTTTTTAAATTTATACTTTAAGTTCTGGGATACAGGTGCAGAACGTGCAGGTTTGTTACATAGCTATACACTCGCCATGGTGGTTTGCTGCACCAATCAACCCGTCATCTACATTAGGTATTTCTCCTAATGTGTCTGGAATTGATTCCATCCAGTGGGTTCTTGGTCTCACTGACTTCCAGAATGAAGCCGCAGACCTTCATGGCGAGTGTTACAGTTCTTAAAGATGGTGTGTCCAGAGTTTGTTCCTTCAGATGTGTCCGGAGTTTCTTTCTTCCGGTGGGTTCGTGGTCTAGCTTGACTTCAGGAGTGAAGCCGCAGACCTTTGCAGTGAGCAGGTTGCCACTGCTGGCTTGGGTGACCAGCTTTTATTCCCTTATTTGGCCCCACCCACGTCCTGCTGATTGGTCCATTTTACAGAGCGCTGATTGGTCCATTTTACAGAGTGCTGATTGGTGTGTTTACAAACTTTTAGCTAGACACAGAGTGCTGATTGGTGTGTTTACAATCCTTTAGCTAGACAGAAAAGTTCTCTGAGTCCCCACCTGACCCAGAAGCCCAGCTGGCTTCACCTCTCAATCTCCCTTCTAAACAGGACATCCCAACTGCTGTTGGGAATTGGGCGATGACTGCTCTAGCTACTTCCTGTTGGATAGGGGTGAAGAAGGGGCCATGCAATTGTAGTGTCCACCAGAGGGGAACTCTTTAGGTCAGTGAAAGGGCCAGTGGGTCGGTCCAGGGGTCCTCGGTAGAAGTTGTGAGTTGAGCTCATTTGGAGTTCCATTTGTAAGACCATCTGTAGCTTGATGGCCTTGATCCTAGAGGAAACACATTTGACAAGGAGGTTAAAAATACAGGGCCTGAAGGCGAGTAATAGCAAGGTGGATGTCACAGGACCTAGAAAGGTGAGAAGCCATGTTGCCTGACTCCAGAGATTGGTATAAGAGTTTGAAAAGCGTTGTCTGATTTCAGAAGCCTTTTCCTGCAAATGCTGGGTGGCATCTTGTACTATCCCTGACTGGTTAGAGTAAAAACAATACTCTTTCACTAAGAAGGTGCAGAGTCCTCCTTTCTCAGCAATGAGGAGGTCTAGGCCTCAGCAGTTTTGGAGTCACTGCTGCCAAAGAGTCTATTTGGGATTGTTAAGTAAGGATAGATTTCATTATTTCTTGCAAATTGTCTGAGAAATCCTTTGAGAGTGTGTGGTAGCAGGATAATGAAGTAGATAAACTGGCTATTCCAGTTCCTGTAGCAGTAGCCATTCCTAACCCTATAAGTGGGGTATTCGTTGTATGGCTCTGCGCTGATGGACTTGAGCTTTGAGGGGTACTGATAGGGCCTGATCTCCTTGGGCAATGTTAATGTTAGGACTTAGAAAAACTAAGGTGCAGGTGCCTGTCCAGTTAATGGGGAGGCAGATATAAGTTGAAGTTCTACATAAGAAGAATATACCTTGGCTGGATAGACAGAACTGGTTGTGTATGTTAAAAAGGTGTGTGAGTTTGTTGTTTTCATTTTCCCATACTCCTAGTGTACTTGCCAAGGTAGCTCCAGTGAGCGACTCGGAAGGAGTGTTGGGAGAAAACTGAGTGACTCCCTGTGTTCTATTTTCCCATTGGAGAAAAAATCGTTTTGTATCTACTAGGAACCATTTGAGAGAGTGATTGAGAGAGGGCATGAGGAGGCATTCAGTAGTGGTGGGGATGCTGCTGCAGGGGGTGTCCAGGGGTGAATGGTCATGCATGGAGTATGTTTGCCATTACAAAACCTGGACTGTTTGTTAAGCAGGGAGGAGGTGATGATTTTTGGAGGCCCTGAGAAGCAGATAAGCCATCTGAATGGAGCTGTTGGGGTGACTCAGAAGTTACTATGATCAGTTGGGGCTTGAAGTTGTAGGGTGTAATTACACTGATGGAGTCTTTTAGCCTGACTTGGACTGGATGGGCATTTTTTGCCCTTCAAAATTGTCCTTCCAATGCCCAGACTTCAGGGTTGATTCCCTCCTCAAGCAGGGGACTACGAATGGGTAACTTTTCCCCCATATTCATGTAGATAATAGCTCCAGCTTTGGCTAATATATCCCTCCCTAATAAGGGTGTGGGGCTTTCAGGTGTAACAAGAAAGACGTGAAAAGAGCAAAATCTCCCAATTACAACTGAGGAGGTGGGAGAAATATGTGGTTACAGGCTTTCCCAGGATTCCTTGGATAGTAGCAGACCTTAAGGACAGTCGTCTGGGACAGGAGAAGGCCGTGCCAGTGTCCAGGAGGAAGTTGATTTCCTGGCCCTCAATGGTTAAACATACCTGGGGCTCAGTGAGGGTGATGACATGAACTGGTGCTTGCCCCAGGCATCCTCAGTCCTGTCGTTGGGTCATATGGTTGTGGGCTTCTGGCCCAGAGAACCTTTGCACTCTGGGGCAGTGCGTCTTCCAGTGATTGCCTCAGCACAGCAGACATGGACGAGGAAGCATCTTGTTTCTCATTGGACAATCTTTTTTAAAGTGTCCTTGTAAACCACACTGATAACAGGCCCTACCAGGTGATTAGCCTGCTCCATTTTCTGTCCTCTCTGAACCACCAAGGTTTGCTTGTCTGGGGGCCGTGACTAAGGCTGTGGCCTTTCTCTCATCTCACTTTTCCTTTTGGGCCTGTTCCTCTTGGACCCTATTACAGAACACCGAGGTTGCCAGGTTTAATAATGTCTCCAGATTTTGTTCAGGGATCAGGGCTCGCTTTTGGAGCTTTCTCCTGATACCTGTGGCTGATTGGGTGATAAACTTTTAGGATCAATTGACCCTCAAGGGAGTTGGGTGCAGGGGAGTATATTTTCTTAAGGCCTCCTGTAGCCACTCGAGGAAGGCAGAAGGATTTTCTTCCTTTCCCTGAGTTTTATGGTGGACATCATTGAATAATAATGGGCTTTTTCCTAATTCTCCTTTGTTCTTCTAGAACACAAGTCAGCAGATGTTTACGACTCCAGTCACCATGATCTGAGTTGAGGTCCCAGTGGGGATCCATACTGGGGATGGCTTGCTTACTGGTAGGGAATTTGTCCCTTTCTTCAGCTGTCATTCTGTCATTTACTTGACTAAGATACCGGGTATCTCCAAACTCTCAGGCTGCTGCTAAAGCTGCATTCTTTTCATTAAAGGCCAGAGTTTGATCTAAGAATAGTATGACAGTTCTCCAAGTGAGGTAGAAGGTTTGCCCTAGACCCTGTAGGACATCTGTTTACCTATCAGGATCATCTGAAAACTTCCCCAGGTCTGCCTTGATCTGCTTTAAATCAGAGAGGGAGAAGGGAATATGAACCTGGGTTGGGCTGAATTCCCCTCCTCTTATAGCTTGAAGGGGACATAACTGATAGTCTGGGGTTTTTTGTGGTCCCATGGAGATTTCTTTGCTTGTTTCCTTCTGGGTGGGGGAGATTAGAGGAGGCTCATCATTAACAGGAAGGGGAGCTAGGATATGGGGGTAAGCTGAGAGGTCCTCTTGTGGAATGTAAATTGCAAGCTTTGCATAGTTGTGTATTTTCCTTCAATGAAAAGAAAGCTTGGACGTAAGATATTTCACTCCATTTGCCTTCCCTCTTACAGAAAAGGTCAAGCTACAGGACAGTATTTTAATTTATACTTCCCTCAGGTGGCCATTTTTCCCCATCAGAGAGAGAATATTGGGGCCAGGTTGTATTGCAAAAAAAAAAAATAAGCCACTTCTTTTTCAGGGTTTGTGGGTCGAATTGGTCCCAGTTGCTTAGGATGCATTTCAAGGGTGAGCCTGTTGATGCTTGAGTGTTTCCCATGTGCAAGACAAAACCACCCATGGTTTTGGTCTGTTTTTCCCCCCACCCAAGAAGTCGTAACAGTCTCTGGACCCTGCTGTTCAGAATAGTTGCGCTAACAGAAGCAGCAGCGGAAACACTAGTTTTCCTCCTAGACCACAAAGAGGAATGAGGAAAGTCAGATTTAGTGGCCTTTACTGATACATTCTTGAAAACCTGCACCCTTGCCTTTCCTCTTAGACCACAAAGAGGACCAAGAAATGTCTACTTACACTTTTCCTATAAAGATGATATGCCTCAAAATGGAGTAGAGGGCCATACTCTGAGGGAGGGAAGGGATCTCCAGGGTGGGAAGAGTGATGCCTTTTGTCCTCACTTCTCATCATATGAATGGGAACGATATCCCTCCCAATTTTGAAGTCTGTAATTTCTGAGGCTCCCCATATCCTGACTTCAGGAATAGCCTTTGTTAGGCCTGCTAGTATGAGGAGGAATCCTAAAATTCCAGATAAGATAGTCCCCTGTCCCAATGAGGCTTTGGGCAATAATTATGTCTTTCTGATTGGTGAGCCCAGGTGCCTAAAGAAGGGAACAGAGTCCTGAAATTTATACTAGAAATCATTCCTATAGGATAAACTAGAAGAGCACCAGGGACAGGGTGTGGTTTTTAGAAACATGACGAGCCTCGGAGAAGAGAGGTGGGAGGAAGTTTATCTGACAGGCAATAGGACCCAGGAGGCAAGGGTCAGGATAGATAGGATAGATGGGCTAGTCTTGCTTGGGTGACGTAACTTTGAGAGTTCTGCTCTTGGCTGCAGGGTGAACCAACTTGTTGTTAGGACCCTGGAGCTGTATGGCTTTCCTCTCTGTCAACCCTCAGCTCAGCCCAGAAGTACAGGGAAAGTGGAAGCTGTTTCCAGGCAAACCAACACTCCCAACTCTGAAGAGTCAGGGGTTATTAGAGAGCCCTTTCCCAGAAAGCCTGAAACCGTGTCTTTAGTCTGGCGGCTGCACTAGTCACTTTTAACTGGCCAACAGGTGCCTGGTATTTAGCTCCCGAATTCTAAGGAAAAATGGGACAGAATAGCAAGTGAAAGTGGTCCAATGGTACTCACCGCATGGTGACATTCTGGACCCCCAAGATGTGTCTGGAGTTGGTTCCTGCTGGTGGGTTTGTGGTCTTGCTGACTTCAAGAATGGAACCACGGAACTTTGCATGAGTGTTACAACTCTTAAAGATGGCATGAACCCAAAGGGTGAGTGGTAGCAAAGTTTATTGTGAAGAGCGAAAGAACAAAGTTTCTACGGTGTGGAAGGGGACCCGAGTGAGTTGCCACTGCTGAATGGGAGTGGCCAACTTTTATTCCCTTATTTGTCCCTTCCCATGTTCCATTTTTGTCCTATCAGAGTGCCTTTTTTCAATCCTCCCTGTGATTGTCTACTTTTAGGATCCTGCTGATTGGTGCGTTTTACAGAGCATTGATTGGTGCATTTTACAGAGCACTGATTGGTGCATTTTACAATCCCCTTGCTGCTACAGAGTGCTGATTGGTACATTTTACAATCCTAGCAACAGAGTGCTGATTGGTGCATTTTACAATACTCTTGTAAGACAGAGAAGTTCTCCAAGTCCTCACTCGACCCAGCAAGTCCAGCTGGCTTCACCTCTCAATCTGAGATGCTGTAGAGACAGGTGTAGGTGAAGGAGGCAGGACCTCATAGGCCACATTAGGGTTTTGTTCCACTGGGGAATTGTTAGACAGTTCTGATGATCTTTTTCCCTGAGTGTCCTCCTAAGCAGGGTCTTATGTTCAGAGGCAGGTTTTCCATGAAGTTAAAGAAGCTTGAACTTCAGGGTCCTTCATGGCATGAGCTTCTTAGAGGGACACTGGCAGTGGGTTCACATGATCTTATGTTATCGCAAAATTTGCAAAAAGAAGTTATTTTTACCCCATAAAACCCCTGACTCTTAACACTACAAATTCTCCTCTTCAAAAGTCCTTTCTGTTGGTAGGGTTGGAAGTGAGCATTTTTAGGCGTATAATTGGATTGTTTGAAACACAAAGGATAAATGCTTGAGATAATGGATACCCTATTTATCCTGATGTGATTATTATGCACTGTATGTCTGTATCAAAATATCTCATGCAACCCATAAATATATACACTTAATATGTACCCACAAAAATTGAAACTCAAAAATTAAAAAATATATATGTCCTATAAACACAAGAATTTGCATAAATTTGATTTGATACAATTTTCTTTGAAAAGTATACGATGCAGTATAACTATATATGCTGCCTAAAGAATAAATTACTGACATAAGAGAATGACGATTTTCTCCTTCAGCCCCTGCCCCTGGACTTCCCTCCCCAGTCTCTGGTAACAATCCTTCCACTCTCTATCTCCATGAATTCAATTATTTTAACTTTTTGCTCCCATAGATAAGTGAGAACATGTAATGTTTGTCTTTCTGTGCCTGACTTATTTCACTTCCATCTATCTTGTTGCAAAAGACAGGATTTCATTCTTTTTTATGGCCAAATAGTGCTCCATTGTGGATATGTATGTAATACCACATTTTCTTTATCCATTCATCTGTTGATAGACACTAGGTGGCTTCCAGATCTTGGCTATCATGAACGATGCTGTAATAAACATGAGGGTGCGGATATCTCTTCAATATACTGATTTCCTTTCTTTTGGATATATACTAGGACTTGGATTGCTGGATCATATGGTAGCTCTATTTTTAGTTTTTGGAGGAACTGTTTTCCATAATGTTTTTACTAATTTACATTCCCACCAACAGTGTACAAACGTTCTCTTTTCTCCACATCTTTGCTAGCATTTGTTATTGCCTGTAAAAGACATAAATCTTAAGCAGTATTACAAATAAGGAGTCTATATATGTGTAAACTTGCATATCATGCATACCAATATGCTATGAAAGATCTTAGTGTATTTGATGAATCTTGTCCTGACAAAGTTTGGTGGTTCCATATGAAACATCATACAGATCATACCCCCAAACATTTATTTTACCTAAAACCCAGTTGTGTCATTAACAGAAAGAGGTAAATTTCATCAGAAGTAATGATCAACTCTTAGCTTGTTTGATGATTAATTAAGAGGAATTAATTATTCGAACATAACTGGAAAATAAATTTCTTGCTGATTTGACATGACATACAAACAAAAAACAATCTAAAACTCACAAAATGCTACTACAATGAGGACATTGATGACAAATCAGTTAGTGAATGATCATTTAAAATTACTCACTCTACAAGAAACTTTAAGTGCCCTGAAATTTTGCAGTTGATATATGAAAGACATTTAATAGAATTTCCCCTCATTATAGGACAATGATCCTAAACATTTGACATATCATTAGCAATAATGAATTTTGAAGCAAAAAGAAGCCTTTTGAGACAGACAATAATAAAAAACATATTTCCATAAATTGTGCTAAACGCTAAATAATGTTTCCTCTGTAGAAAACGATATTACAAAATTCTTGTTAAAGAGCAGCTAGCCAAAAAGTATAAGAAAATAGTATTATAGAAATGTATTCTAAAAATAACAACTTCCATAAAAGTTGGTATTTTTCTGGATTATGTCATTGTTGTGTTTGTTGGCTTTCTTGTGTTTTCTTTTCTTTTTTGCCAAGTGACTTCTCACCTGAGAATGATGCATTCTTTTTTTCTGTTTTTTTTCTGAGACAGGGTCTCACATGGTTTCCCAGGCTGGAGTGCAGTAGTGCCATCGTAACTCGTTGCAGCCTCAATACCTGGGCTCAGCCTCCCAAGTAGCTGGGGTTAGAGGCATGAGCTGTTATGCCTGGCTTGTTAGCTTTCTTGAACTTATTTTTTTGTGATTTCTTTTTCTAAATATTTAGCCTTATACCTGATTTTATATTGATAATTTTATATTCTTTTTTCTTAAAATTGTGTAATTAAAATAGCAACTTATATAAACTTGACTACCACCCTGCCTGATATGACATTTAGATCCCCTTGAACAGTTAGTGGTATAATAGTGATGTGATGTCCCCATTTCCCTATATTTGCTGTAGAGTGGGAGAGACCGAAGAATACCGAACACAGTTTTCTTACACTTTAAAGCAATATCATTAGTTTAATTGTAATGCAATCCTGATTGGATAACAAAATACATGCAACATAGTTTCAACTCCCTTAAGAAGTGTTTTTGTGATTTTTAAAATTATAAAGGTAGTTCAAATTATTTAAAAATTATAATGCAGAAGTAACATAGCAAATACCATCCAGTTTCCCAGAGAAACCATTGCTTATTATTTGGTGTGAGTTTTTTTCTTCACATTTTTTCTTTTTTTTTTTTTTTTTTTTTTCTTCTTTTTTATTTTTTATTATACTTTAAGTTCTAGGGTACATGTGCATAACTTTTATATCATGTATAACTCCCCAATGCAATCCCTCCCTCCTCCCCCCTCCCCATGATAGGCCCCAGTGTGTGATGTTCCCCTTCCCGAGTCCAAGTGATCTCATTGTTCAGTTCCCACCTATGAGTGAGAACATGCGGTGTTTGGTTTCTCTTCTTGTGATAGTTTGCTAAGAATGATGGTTTCCAGCTGCATCCATGTCCCTACAAAGGACGCAAACTCATCCTTTTTGATGGCTGCATAGTATTCCATGGGTATATGTGCCACATTTTCTTAATCCAGTCTGTCACAGATGGACATTTGGGTTGATTCCAAGTCTTTGCTATTGTGAATAGTGCCGCAATAAACATACGTGTGCATGTGTCTTTGTAGTAGAGTAATTTATAATCCTTTGGTATATACCCAGTAGTGGGATGGCTGGGTCATATGGTACATCTAGTTCTAGATCCTTGAGGAATCGCCATACTGTTTTCCATAATGGTTGAACTAGTTTACAATCCCCCAACAGTGTAAAAGTGTTCCTATTTCTCCACATCCTCTCCAACATCTATTGTTTCCTGACTTCTTAATGATTGCCATTCTAACTGGTGTGAGATGGTATCTCATTGTGGTTTTGATTTGCATTTCTCTGATGGCGAGTGATGACGAGCATTTTTTCATGTGTCTGTTGGCTGTATGGATGTCTTCTTTTGAGAAATGTCTGTTCATATCCTTTCCCCACTTTTTGATGGGGTTGTTTGTTTTTTTCTTGTATATTTGTTTGAGTTCTTTGTAGATTCTGGATATTAGCCCTTTGTCAGATGAGTAGGTTGCAAAAATTTTCTCCCATTCTGTAGGTTGCCTGTTCACTCTGATGGTAGTTTCTTTTGCTGTGCAAAAGCTCTTTAGTTTAATGAGATCCCATTTGTCAATTTTGGCTTTTGCTGCCGTTGCTTTTGGTGTTTTAGACATGAAGTCCTTGCCCATGCCTATGTCCTGAATGGTACTACCTAGATTTTCTTCTAGGGTTTTTATGGTATTAGGTCTAACATTTAAGTCTCTAATCCATCTTGAATTAATTTTCGTATAAGGGGTAAGGAAAGGATCCAGTTTCAGCTTTCTACTTGGCTAGCCAATTTTCCCAGCACCATTTATTAAATAGGGAATCCTTTCCCCATTTCTTGTTTTTGTCAGGTTTGTCAAAGATCAGATGGCTGTAGATGTGTGGTATTATTTCTGAGGACTCTGTTCTGTTCCACTGGTCTATTTCTCTGTTGTGGTACCAGTACCATGCTGTTTTGGTTACTGTAGCCTTGTAGTATAGTTTGAAGTCAGGTAGCGTGACGCCTCCAGCTTTGTCCTTTTGACCTAGGATTGTCTTGGCAATGCGGGCTCTTTTTTGGTTCCATATGAACTTTAAAGCAGTTTTTTCCAATTCTGTGAAGAAAGTCATTGGTAGCTTGATGGGGATGGCATTGAATCTATAAATACCTTGGGCAGTATGGCCATTTTCACGATATTGATTCTTCCTATCCATGAGCATGGTATGTTCTTCCATTTGTTTGTGTCCTCTTTGATTTCACTGAGCAGTGGTTTGTAGTTCTCCTTGAAGAGGTCCTTTACATCCCTTGTAAGCTGGATTCCTAGGTATTTTATTCTCTTTGAAGCAATTGTGAATGGAAGTTCATTCCTGATTTGGCTCTCTGCTTGTCTGTTACTGGTGTATAAGAATGCTTGTGATTTTTGCACATTAATTTTGTATCCTGAGACTTTGCTGAAGTTGCTTATCAGCTTAAGGAGATGTGGGCTGAGACGATGGTTTTTCTAAATATACAATCATGTCATCTGCAAACAGGGACAATTTGACTTCTTCTTTTCCTAACTGATACCCTTGATTTCTTTCTCTTGCCTGATTGCCCTAGCCAGAACTTCCAACACTATGTTGAATAGGAGTGGTGAGAGAGGGCATCCCTGTCTTGTGCCAGTTTTCAAAGGGAATTTTTCCAGTTTTTGCCCATTCAGTATGATATTAGCTGTGGGTTTGTCGTAAATAGCTCTTATTATTTTGAGGTACGTTCCATCAATACCGAATTTATTGAGCGTTTTTAGCATAAAGGGCTGTTGAATTTTGTCAAAAGCCTTTTCTGCATCTATTGAGATAATCATGTGGTTCTTGTCTTTGGTTCTGTTTATATGCTGGATTACATTTATTGATTTGCGAATGTTGAACCAGCCTTGCATCCCAGGGATGAAGCCCACTTGATCATGGTGGATAAGCTTTTTGATGTGCTGCTGAATCCGGTTTGCCAGTATTTTATTGAATTTTTGCATCGATGTTCATCAGGGATATTGGTCTAAAATTCTCTTTTTTTGTTGTGTCTCTGCCAGGCTTTGGTATCAGGATGATGTTGGCCTCATAAAATGAGTTAGGGAGGATTCCCTCTTTTTCTATTGATTGGAATAGTTTCAGAAGGAATGGTACCAGCTCCTCCTTGTACCTCTGGTAGAATTCAGCTGTGAATCCATCTGGTCCTGGACTTTTTTTCGTGGGTAGGCTATTAATTGTTGCCTCAATTTCAGAGCCTGTTATTGGTCTATTCAGGGATTCAACTTCTTCCTGGTTCAGTCTTGGAGAGTGTAAGTGTCCAGGAAATTATCCATTTCTTCTAGATTTTCTAGTCGATTTGCGTAGAGGCATTTATAGTATTCTCTGATGGTTGTTTGTATTTCTGTGGGGTCGGTGGTGATATCCCCTTTATCATTTTTTATTGCGTCTATTTGATTCCTCTCTCTTTTTTTCTTTATTAGTCTTGCTAGCGGTCTGTCAATTTTGTTGATCTTTTCAAAAAACCAACTCCTGGATTCATTGATTTTTTGGAGGGTTTTTTGTGACTCTATCTCCTTCAGTTCTGCTCTGATCTTAGTTATTTCTTGCCTTCTGCTAGCTTTTGAATGTGTTTGCTCTTGCCTCTCTAGTTCTTTTAATTGTGATGTTAAGTGTCAATTTTAGATCTTTCCTGCTTTCTCTTGTGGGCATTTAGTGCTATAAATTTCCCTCTACACACTGCTTTAAATGTGTCCCAGAGATTCTGGTATGTTGTATCTTTGTTCTCATTGGTTTCAAAGAACATCTTTATTTCTGCTTTCATTTCGTTATGTACCCAGTAGTCATTCAGGAGCAGGTTATTCAGTTTCCATGTAGTTGAGCGTTTTGATTGAGTTTCTTAGTCCTGAGTTCTAGTTTGATTGCACTGTGGTCTGAGAGACAGTTTGTTATAATTTCTGTTCTTGTACATTTGCTGAGGAGTGCTTTACTTCCAGTTATGTGGTCAATTTTGGAATAAGTGCGATGTGGTGCTGAGAAGAATGTATATTCTGTTGATTTGGGGTGGAGAGTTATAGATGTCTATTAGGTCCGCTTGGTGCAGAGATGAGTTCAATTCCTGGATATCCTTGTTAACTTTCTGTCTCGTTGATCTCTCTAATGTTGACAGTGGAGTGTTGAAATCTCCCATTATTATTGTATGGGAGTCTAAGTCTCTTTGTAGGTCTCTAAGGACTTGCTTTATGAATCTGGGTGCTGCTGTATTGGGTGCATATATATTTAGGAGAGTTAGCTCTTCCTGTTGAATTGATCCCTTTACCATTATGTAATGGCCTTCTTTGTCTCTTTTGATCTTTGATGGTTTAAAGTCTGTTTTATCAGAGACTAGGATTGCAACCCCTGCTTTTTTTTGTTCTCCATTTGCTTGGTAGATCTTTCTCCATCCCTTTATTTTGAGCCTATGTATGTCTCTGCATGTGAGATGGGTCTCCTGAATACAGCAGACTGATGGGTCTTGACTCTTTATCCAGTTTGCCAGTCTGTGTCTTTTAATTGGAGCATTTAGTCCATTTACATTTAAGGTTAATATTGTTATGTGTGAACTTGATCCTGTCATTATGATATTAACTGGTTATTTTGCTCATTAGTTGATGCAGTTTCTTCCTAGCCTCGATGGTCTTTACATTTTGGCATGTTTTTGCAATGGCTGGTACCGGTTGTTCCTTTCCATGTTTAGGGCTTCCTTCAGGGTCTCTTGTAAGGCAGGCCTGGTGGTGACAAAATCTCTAAGCATTTGCTTATCTGTAAAGGATTTTATTTCTCCTTCACTGATGAAACTTAGTTTGGCTGGATATGAAATTCTGGGTTGAAAATTCTTTTCTTTAAGAACGTTGAATATTGGCCCCCACTCTCTTCTGGCTTGTAGAGTTTCTGCCGAGAGATCTGCTGTTAGTCTGATGGGCTTCCCTTTGTGGGTAACCCGACCTTTCTCTCTGGCTGCCCTTAAGATTTTTTCCTTCATTTCAACTTTGGTGAATCTGGCAATTATGTGTCTTGGAGTTGCTCTTCTGGAGGAGTATCTTTGTGGCGTTCTCTGTATTTCCTGAATTTGAATGTTGGCCTGCCCTACTAGGTTGGGGAAGTTCTCCTGGATGATATCCTGAAGAGTGTTTTCCAACTTGGTTCCATTTTCCCCCTCACTTTCAGGCACCCCAATCAGACGTAGATTTGGTCTTTTTACATAATCCCATACTTCTTGCAGGCTTTGTTCATTTCTTTTTCTTCTTTTTTTTTTATTTTTTATTTACTTTAAGTTCTAGGGTACATGTGCATAACGTTTTTATATCAATAACTCCCCAATGCAATCCCTCCCTCCTCCCCCCTCCCCATGATAGGCCCCAGTGTGTGATGTTCCCCTTCCGAGTCCAAGTGATCTCATTGTTCAGTTCCCACCTATGAGTGAGAACATGCGGTGTTTGGTTTCTCTTCTTGTGATAGTTTGCTAAGAATGATGGTTTCCAGCTGCATCCATGTCCCTACAAAGGACGCAAACTCATCCTTTTTGATGGCTGCATAGTATTCCATGGTGTATATGTGCCACATTTTCTTAATCCAGTCTGTCACAGATGGACATTTGGGTTGATTCCAAGTCTTTGCTATTGTGAATAGTGCCGCAATAAACACGTGTGCATGTGTCTTTGTAGTAGAGTAATTTATAATCCTTTGGGTGGTATATACCCAGTAGTGGGATGGCTGGGTCATATGGTACATCTAGTTCTAGATCCTTGAGGAATCGCCATACTGTTTTCCATAATGGTTGAACTAGTTTACAATCCACCAACAGTGTAAAAGTGTTCCTATTTCTCCACATCCTCTCCAACATCTATTGTTTCCTGACTTCTTAATGATTGCCATTCTAACTGTGTGAGATGGTATCTCATTGTGGTTTTGATTTGCATTTCTCTGATGGCGAGTGATGACGAGCATTTTTTCATGTGTCTGTTGGCTGTATGGATGTCTTCTTTTGAGAAATGTCTGTTCATATCCTTTCCCCACTTTTTGATGGGGTTGTTTGTTTTTTTCTTGTATATTTGTTTGAGTTCTTTGTAGATTCTGGATATTAGCCCTTTGTCAGATGAGTAGGTTGCAAAAATTTTCTCCCATTCTGTAGGTTGCCTGTTCACTCTGATGGTAGTTTTCTTGCTGTGCAAAAGCTCTTTAGTTTAATGAGATCCCATTTGTCAATTTTGGCTTTTGCTGCCGTTGCTTTTGGTGTTTTAGACATGAAGTCCTTGCCCATGCCTATGTCCTGAATGGTACTACCTAGATTTTCTTCTAGGGTTTTTATGGTATTAGGTCTAACATTTAAGTCTCTAATCCATCTTGAATTAATTTTCGTATAAGGGGTAAGGAAAGGATCCAGTTTCAGCTTTCTACTTGTGGCTAGCCAATTTTCCCAGCACCATTTATTAAATAGGGAATCCTTTCCCCATTTCTTGTTTTTGTCAGGTTTGTCAAAGATCAGATGGCTGTAGATGTGTGGTATTATTTCTGAGGACTCTGTTCTGTTCCACTGGTCTATTTCTCTGTTGTGGTACCAGTACCATGCTGTTTTGGTTACTGTAGCCTTGTAGTATAGTTTGAAGTCAGGTAGCGTGACGCCTCCAGCTTTGTCCTTTTGACCTAGGATTGTCTTGGCAATGCGGGCTCTTTTTTGGTTCCATATGAACTTTAAAGCAGTTTTTTCCAATTCTGTGAAGAAAGTCATTGGTAGCTTGATGGGGATGGCATTGAATCTATAAATAACCTTGGGCAGTATGGCCATTTTCACGATATTGATTCTTCCTATCCATGAGCATGGTATGTTCTTCCATTTGTTTGTGTCCTCTTTGATTTCACTGAGCAGTGGTTTGTAGTTCTCCTTGAAGAGGTCCTTTACATCCCTTGTAAGCTGGATTCCTAGGTATTTTATTCTCTTTGAAGCAATGTGAATGGAAGTTCATTCCTGATTTGGCTCTCTGCTTGTCTGTTACTGGTGTATAAGAATGCTTGTGATTTTTGCACATTAATTTTGTATCCTGAGACTTTGCTGAAGTTGCTTATCAGCTTAAGGAGATTTGGGCTGAGACGATGGGTTTTTCTAATATACATCATGTCATCTGCAAACAGGGACAATTTGACTTCTTCTTTTCCTAACTGGATACCCTTGATTTCTTTCTCTTGCCTGATTGCCCTAGCCAGAACTTCCAACACTATGTTGAATAGGAGTGGTGAGAGAGGGCATCCCTGTCTTGTGCCAGTTTTCAAAGGGAATTTTTCCAGTTTTTGCCCATTCAGTATGATATTAGCTGTGGGTTTGTCGTAAATAGCTCTTATTATTTTGAGGTACGTTCCATCAATACCGAATTTATTGAGCGTTTTTAGCATAAAGGCTGTTGAATTTTGTCAAAAGCCTTTTCTGCATCTGTTGAGATAATCATGTGGTTCTTGTCTTTGGTTCTGTTTATATGCTGGATTACATTTATTGATTTGCGAATGTTGAACCAGCCTTGCATCCCAGGGATGAAGCCCACTTGATCATGGTGGATAAGCTTTTTGATGTGCTGCTGAATCCGGTTTGCCAGTATTTTATTGAGAATTTTTGCATCGATGTTCATCAGGGATATTGGTCTAAAATTCTCTTTTTTTGTTGTGTCTCTGCCAGGCTTTGGTATCAGGATGATGTTGGCCTCATAAAATGAGTTAGGGAGGATTCCCTCTTTTTCTATTGATTGGAATAGTTTCAGAAGGAATGGTACCAGCTCCTCCTTGTACCTCTGGTAGAATTCAGCTGTGAATCCATCTGGTCCTGGACTTTTTTCGTGGGTAGGCTATTAATTGTTGCCTCAATTTCAGAGCCTGTTATTGGTCTATTCAGGGATTCAACTTCTTCCTGGTTCAGTCTTGGGAGAGTGTAAGTGTCCAGGAAATTATCCATTTCTTCTAGATTTTCTAGTCGATTTGCGTAGAGGCATTTATAGTATTCTCTGATGGTTGTTTGTATTTCTGTGGGGTCGGTGGTGATATCCCCTTTATCATTTTTTATTGCGTCTATTTGATTCCTCTCTCTTTTTTCTTTATTAGTCTTGCTAGCGGTCTGTCAATTTTGTTGATCTTTTCAAAAAACCAACTCCTGGATTCATTGATTTTTTGGAGGTTTTTTGTGACTCTATCTCCTTCAGTTCTGCTCTGATCTTAGTTATTTCTTGCCTTCTGCTAGCTTTTGAATGTGTTTGCTCTTGCCTCTCTAGTTCTTTTAATTGTGATGTTAAAGTGTCAATTTTAGATCTTTCCTGCTTTCTCTTGTGGGCATTTAGTGCTATAAATTTCCCTCTACACACTGCTTTAAATGTGTCCCAGAGATTCTGGTATGTTGTATCTTTGTTCTCATTGGTTTCAAAGAACATCTTTATTTCTGCTTTCATTTCGTTATGTACCCAGTAGTCATTCAGGAGCAGGTTATTCAGTTTCCATGTAGTTGAGCGGTTTTGATTGAGTTTCTTAGTCCTGAGTTCTAGTTTGATTGCACTGTGGTCTGAGAGACAGTTTGTTATAATTTCTGTTCTTGTACATTTGCTGAGGAGTGCTTTACTTCCAATTATGTGGTCAATTTTGGAATAAGTGCGATGTGGTGCTGAGAAGAATGTATATTCTGTTGATTTGGGGTGGAGAGTTCTATAGATGTCTATTAGGTCCGCTTGGTGCAGAGATGAGTTCAATTCCTGGATATCCTTGTTAACTTTCTGTCTCGTTGATCTGTCTAATGTTGACAGTGGAGTGTTGAAATCTCCCATTATTATTGTATGGGAGTCTAAGTCTCTTTGTAGGTCTCTAAGGACTTGCTTTATGAATCTGGGTGCTGCTGTATTGGGTGCATATATATTTAGGAGAGTTAGCTCTTCCTGTTGAATTGATCCCTTTACCATTATGTAATGGCCTTCTTTGTCTCTTTTGATCTTTGATGGTTTAAAGTCTGTTTTATCAGAGACTAGGATTGCAACCCCTGCTTTTTTTTGTTCTCCATTTGCTTGGTAGATTTTCTCCATCCCTTTATTTTGAGCCTATGTATGTCTCTGCATGTGAGATGGGTCTCCTGAATACAGCAGACTGATGGGTCTTGACTCTTTATCCAGTTTGCCAGTCTGTGTCTTTTAATTGGAGCATTTAGTCCATTTACATTTAAGGTTATATTGTTATGTGTGAACTTGATCCTGTCATTATGATATTAACTGGTTATTTTGCTCATTAGTTGATGCAGTTTCTTCCTAGCCTCGATGGTCTTTACATTTTGGCATGTTTTTGCAATGGCTGGTACCGGTTGTTCCTTTCCATGTTTAGGGCTTCCTTCAGGGTCTCTTGTAGGCAGGCCTGGTGGTGACAAAATCTCTAAGCATTTGCTTATCTGTAAAGGATTTTATTTCTCCTTCACTGATGAAACTTAGTTTGGCTGGATATGAAATTCTGGGTTGAAAATTCTTTTCTTTAAGAACGTTGAATATTGGCCCCCACTCTCTTCTGGCTTGTAGAGTTTCTGCCGAGAGATCTGCTGTTAGTCTGATGGGCTTCCCTTTGTGGGTAACCCGACCTTTCTCTCTGGCTGCCCTTAAGATTTTTTCCTTCATTTCAACTTTGGTGAATCTGGCAATTATGTGTCTTGGAGTTGCTCTTCTGGAGGAGTATCTTTGTGGCGTTCTCTGTATTTCCTGAATTTGAATGTTGGCCTGCCCTACTAGGTTGGGGAAGTTCTCCTGGATGATATCCTGAAGAGTGTTTTCCAACTTGGTTCCATTTTCCCCCTCACTTTCAGGCACCCCAATCAGACGTATTTGGTCTTTTTACATAATCCCATACTTCTTGCAGGCTTTGTTCATTTCTTTTTCTTCTTTTTTCTTTTGGTTTCTCTTCTCGCTTCATTTCATTCATTTGATCCTCAATCGCTGATACTCTTTCTTCCAGTTGATCGAGTCGGTTACTGAAGCTTGTGCATTTGTCACGTATTTCTCGTGTCATGGTTTTCATCTCTGTCATTTCGTTTATGATCTTCTCTGCATTAATTAGTCTAGCTGTCAATTCTTCCACTTTTTTTTCAAGATTTTTAGTTTCTTTGCGCTGGGTACGTAATTCCTCCTTTAGCTCTGAGAAGTTTGATGGACTGAAGCCTTCTTCTCTCATCTCGTCAAAGTCATTCTCTGACCAGCTTTGATCCGTTGCTGGCGATGGGCTGCGCTCCTTTGCAGGGGGAGATGCGCTCTTATTTTTTGAATTTCCAGCTTTTCTGCCCTGCTTTTTCCCCATCTTTGTGGTTTTATCTGTCTCTGGTCTTTGATGATGGTGACGTACTGATGGGGTTTTGGTATAGGTGTCCTTCCTGTTTGATAGTTTTCCATCTGACAGTCAGAAGGACTGTCTGTTGGTCTGTTGGAGATTGCTTGAGGTCCACTCCAGACCCTGTTTGCCTGGGTATCAGCAGCAGAGGTTGCCAAAGATAGAATATTGCTGAGCAGTGAGTGTACCTGTCTGATTCTTCCTTTGGAAGTTTCCTCTCAGGGATGACTCCACCCTGTGAGGTGTGGGGTGTCAGACTGCCCCTAGTGGGGGATGTCTCCCAGCTAGGCTACTCAGGGGTCAGGGACCCACCTGAGCAGGCAGTCTGTCCGTTCTCGGATCTCAACCTCCGCGTTGGGAGATCCACGCTCTCCCCAATGTCAGACAGAGTCGTTCGCCTCTGCACCGCCCCCGCTGCTTTCCCTATGGACCTCAGCTGTGGGCTGTCCCCAGAGGTGGAGTCTACAGAGACAGGCAGGTTTCCTTGAGCTGCTGTGAGCTCCACCCAGTTCGAGCTTCCCAGCGGCTTTGTTTACCTACTTAAGCCTCAGCAATGGCGGGCGCCCCTCCCCCAGCCTCGCTGCTGCCTTGCGGATAGATCGCCGCAGACGGCTGTGTTAGCAGTGAGGGAGGCTCCGTGGGCGTGGGACCCTCCCGGCCAGGTGTGGGATATATTCTCCTGGTGTGCCTGTTTCCTTAAAGCGCAGTATTGGGGTGGGAGTTACGCGATTTTCCAGGTGTTATGTGTCTCAGTTCCCCTGGCTAGGAAAACGGATTTCCTTCCCCCTTGCGCTTCCAGGTGAGGCGATGCCTCGCCCTGCTTCAGCTCTCGCTGGTCAGGCTGCAGCAGCTGACCAGCACCGATTGTCCGGCACTCCCTAGAGAGATGACCCCAGTACCTCAGTTGAAAATGCAGAAATCACCGGTCTTCTGTGTTACTCGCGCTGGGAGTTGGAGACTGGAGCTGTCCCTATTCGGCCATCTTGCTCCGCCCTCTTCACATTTTTTCTATGCATATACAAATTTACATCTGTGAATATATATAAAAATGTGTATATATATACATACACCCCTACATATAGGTACAAGTATGTCCATTTACAGTTAAAAAATTAACTTATAACAAAAACAAGATGATAAAATACTTACTTTTTTCTTTTTCTTTGAACAATATGTTATGAACTCCTTTCCACATCAGTACATATATATATATGTACCTATTCTTCTTAAGAAATGCAAAATATAGGTGGGGGCGGAGCAAGATGGCCGAATAGGAACAGCTCCAGTCTCCAACTCCCAGCGCGAGCGACACAGAAGACCGGTGATTTCTGCATTTTCAACTGAGGTACTGGGGTCATCTCTCTAGGGAGTGCCGGACAATCGGTGCGGGTCAGCTGCTGCAGCCTGACCAGCGTGAGCTGAAGCAGGGCGAGGCATCGCCTCACCTGGAAGCGCAAGGGGGAAGGAAATCCCTTTTCCTAGCCAGGGGAACTGAGACACACAACACCTGGAAAATCGGGTAACTCCCCCCCAATACTGCGCTTTAAGGAAACAGGCACACCAGGAGAATATATCCCACACCTGGCCGGAGGGTCCCACGCCCACGGAGCCTCCCTCACTGCTAACACAGCCGTCTGCAGCGATCTATCCGCAAGGCAGCAGCGAGGCTGGGGGAGGGGCGCCCGCCATTGCTGAGGCTTAAGTAGGTAAACAAAGCCGCTGGGAAGCTCGAACTGGGTGGAGCTCACAGCAGCTCAAGGAAGCCTGCCTGTCTCTGTAGACTCTACCGCTGCGGACAGCGCACAGCTGCAGTCCATTAGGGGAAAGAGCGGGGCCGCTGCAGACCCGAACGACTCTGTCTGACAGCTTGGGGAGAGCCGTGGATCTCCTAACGCGGAGGTTGAGATCTGAGAACGGACAGACTGCCTGCTCAGGTGGGTCCCTGACCCCTGAGTAGCCTAGCTGGGAGACATCCCCCACTAGGGGCAGTCTGATACCTCACACCTCACAGGGTGGCGTCACCCCTGAGAGGAAACTTCCAAAGAAGAATCAGACAGGTACACTCGCTGTTCAGCAATATTCTATCTTCGGCAACCTCTGCTGCTGATACCCAGGCAAACAGGGTCTGGAGTGGACCTCAAGCAATCTCTAACAGACCAACAGACAGTCCTTCTGACTGTCAGACGGAAAACTATCAAACAGGAAGGACACCTATACCAAAACCCCATCAGTACGTCACCATCATCAAAGTCCAGAGACAGATAAAACCACAAAGATGGGGAAGAAGCAGGGCAGAAAAGCTGGAAATTCAAAAAATAAGAGCGCATCTCCCCCTGCAAAGGAGCGCAGCCCATCGCCAGCAACGGATCAAAGCTGGTCAGAGAATGACTTTGACGAGATGAGAGAAGAAGGCTTCAGTCCATCAACCTCTCAGAGCTAAAGGAGGAATTACGTACCCAGCGCAAAGAAACTAAAAATCTTGAAAAAAAGTGGAAGAATTGACAGCTAGACTAATTAATGCAGAGAAGATCATAAACGAAATGACAGAGATGAAAACCATGACACGAGAAATACGTGACAAATGCACAAGCTTCAGTAACCGACTCGATCAACTGGAGAAAGAGTATCAGCGATTGAGGATCAAATGAATGAAATGAAGCGAGAAGAGAAACCAAAAGAAAAAAGAAGGAAAGAAATGAACAAAGCCTGCAAGAAGTATGGGATTATGTAAAAAGACCAAATCTACGTCTGATTGGGGTGCCTGAAAGTGAGGGGGAAAATGGAACCAAGTTGGAAAACACTCTTCAGGATATCATCCAGGAGAACTTCCCCAACCTAGTAGGGCAGGCCAACATTCAAATTCAGGAAATACAGAGAACGCCACAAAGATACTCCTCCAGAAGAGCAACTCCAAGACACATAATTGCCAGATTCACCAAAGTTGAAATGAAGGAAAAAATCTTAAGGGCAGCCAGAGAAAAGGTCGGGTTACCCACAAAGGGAAGCCCATCAGAATAACAGCAGACCTCTCGGCAGAAACTCTACAAGCCAGAAGAGAGTGGGGGCCAATATTCAACGTTCTTAAAGAAAAGAATTTTCAACCGAGAATTTCATATCCAGCCAAACTAAGCTTCATCAGTGAAGGAGAAATAAAATCCTTTACAGAGAAGCAAATGCTTAGAGATTTTGTCACCACCAGGCCCTGCCTTACAAGAGACCCTGAAGGAAGCCCTAAACATGGAAAGGAACAACGGTACCAGCCATTGCAAAAACATGCCAAAATGTAAAGACCATCGAGGCTAGGAAGAAACTGCATCAACTAACGAGCAAAATAACCAGTTAATATCATAATGACAGGATCAAGTTCACACATAACAATATTAACCTTAAATGTCAATGGACTAAATGCTCCAATGAAAAGACACAGACTGGCAAACTGGATAAAGAGTCAAGACCCATCAGTCTGCTGTATTCAGGAGACCCATCTCACATGCAGAGACATACATAGGCTCAAAATAAAGGGATGGAGGAAGATCTACCAAGCAAATGGAGAACAAAAAAAAAGCAGGGTTTGCAATCCTAGTCTCTGATAAAACAGACTTTAACCATCAAAGATCAAAAGAGACAAAGAAGGCCATTACATAATGGTAAGGGATCAATTCAACAGGAAGAGCTAACTCTCCTAAATATATATGCACCCAATACAGGAGCACCCAGATTCATAAAGCAAGTCCTTAGAGACCTACAAAGAGACTTAGACTCCCATACAATAATAATGGGAGACTTCAACACTCCACTGTCAACATTAGACAGATCAACGAGACAGAAAGTTAACAAGGATATCCAGGAATTGAACTCATCTCTGCACCAAGCGGACCTAATAGACATCTATAGAACTCTCCACCCCAAATCAACAGAATATACATTCTTCTCAGCACCACATCGCACTTATTCCAAAATTGACCACATAATTGGAAGTAAAGCACTCCTCAGCAAATGTACAAGAACTGAAATTATAACAAACTGTCTCTCAGACCACAGTGCAATCAAACTAGAACTCAGGACTAAGAAACTCAATCAAAACCGCTCAACTACATGGAAACTGAACAACCTGCTCCTGAATGACTACTGGGTACATAACGAAATGAAAGCAGAAATAAAGATGTTTTTTGAAACCAATGAGAACAAAGATACAACATACCAGAAACTCTGGGACACATTTAAAGCAGTGTGTAGAGGGAAATTTATAGCACTAAATGCCCACAAGAGAAAGCAGGAGAGATCTAAAATGGACACTCTAACATCACAATTAAAAGAACTAGAGAGGCAAGAGCAAACACATTCAAAAGCTAGCAGAAGGCAAGAAATAACTAAGATCAGAGCAGAACTGAAGGAGATAGAGACACAAAAAACCCTCCAAAAAATCAATGAATCCAGGAGTTGGTTTTTTGAAAAGATCAACAAAATTGACAGACCGCTAGCTAGACTAATAAAGAAGAAAAGAGAGAAGAATCAAATAGACGCAATAAAAAATGATAAAGGGGATATCACCACCGACCCCACAGAAATACAAACAACCATCAGAGAATACTATAAATGCCTCTACGCAAATCAACTAGAAAATCTAGAAGAAATGGATAATTTCCTGGACACTTACACTCTCCCAAGACTAAACCAGGAAGAAGTTGAATCCCTGAATAGACCAATAGCAGGCTCTGAAATTGAGGCAACAATTAATAGCCTACCCACCAAAAAAAGTCCAGGACCAGATGGATTCACAGCTGAATTCTACCAGAGGTACAAGGAGGAGCTGGTACCATTCCTTCTGAAACTATTTCAATCAATAGAAAAAGAGGGAATCCTCCCTAACTCTTTTTATGAGGCCAACATCATCCTGATACCAAAGCCTGGTAGAGACACAAGAAAAAAAGAGAATTTTAGACCAATATCCCTGATGAACATTGATGCAAAAATCCTCAATAAAATACTGGCAAACCGGATTCAGCAGCACATCAAAAAGCTTATCCACCATGATCAAGTGGGCTTCATCCCTGGGATGCAAGGCTGGTTCAACATTCGCAAATCAATAAACGTAATCCAGCATATAAACAGAACCAGGACAAGAACCACATGATTATCTCAATAGATGCAGAAAAGGCTTTTGACAAAATTCAACAGCCCTTTATGCTAAAAACGCTCAATAAATTCGGTATTGATGGAACGTACCTCAAAATAATAAGAGCTATTTATGACAAACCCACAGCTAATATCATACTGAATGGGCAAAAACTGGAAAAATTCCCTTTGAAAACTGGCACAAGACAGGGATGCCCTCTCTCACCACTCCTATTCAACATAGTGTTGGAAGTTCTGGCTAGGGCAATCAGGCAAGAGAAAGAAATCAAGGGTATCCAGTTAGGAAAAGAAGAAGTCAAATTGTCCCTGTTTGCAGATGACATGATTGTATATTTAGAAAACCCCATCGTCTCAGCCCAAAATCTCCTTAAGCTGATAAGCAACTTCAGCAAAGTCTCAGGATACAAAATTAATGTGCAAAAATCACAAGCATTCTTATACACCAGTAACAGACAAGCAGAGAGCCAAATCAGGAATGAACTTCCATTCACAATTGCTTCAAAGAGAATAAAATACCTAGGAATCCAGCTTACAAGGGATGTAAAGGACCTCTTCAAGGAGAACTACAAACCACTGCTCAGTGAAATCAAAGAGGACACAAACAAATGGAAGAACATACCATGCTCATGGATAGGAAGAATCAATATTTGAAAATGGCCATACTGCCCAAGGTGATTTATAGATTCAATGCCATCCCCATCAAGCTACCAATGACTTTCTTCACAGAATTGGAAAAAACGGCTTTAAAGTTCATATGGAACCAAAAAAGAGCCCGCATTGCCAACAATCCTAAGTCAAAAGGACAAAGCTGGAGGCATCACGCTACCTGACTTCAAACTATACTACAAGGCTACAGTAACCAAAACAGCATGGTACTGGTACCACAACAGAGATATAGACCAATGGAACAGAACAGAGTCCTCAGAAATAATACCACACATCTACAGCCATCTGATCTTTGACAAACCTGAGACAAACAAGAAATGGGGAAAGGATTCCCTATTTAATAAATGGTGCTGGGAAAATTGGCTAGCCATAAGTAGAAAGCTGAAACTGGATCCTTTCCTTACTCCTTATACGAAAATTAATTCAAGATGGATTAGAGACTTAAATGTTAGACCTAATACCATAAAAACCCTAGAAGAAAATCTAGGTAGTACCATTCAGGACATAGGCATGGGCAAGGACTTCATGTCTAAAACACAAAAGCAACGGCAGCAAAAGCAAAAATTGACACATGGGATCTAATTAAACTAAAGAGCTTTTGCACAGCTAAAGAAACTACCATCAGAGTGAACAGGCAACCTACAGAATGGGAAAAATTTTTGCAACCTACTCATCTGACAAAGGGCTAATATCCAGAATCTACAAAGAACTCAAACAAATATACAAGAAAAAAACAAACAACCCCATCAGAAAGTGGGGAAAGGATATGAACAGACATTTCTCAAAAGAAGACATCCATACAGCCAACAGACACATGAAAAAATGCTCATCATCACTCGCCATCAGAGAAATGCAAATCAAAACTACAATGAGATACCATCTCACACCAGTTAGAATGGCAATCATTAAGAAGTCAGGAAACAACAGGTGTTGGAGAGGATGTGGAGAAATAGGAACACTTTTACACTGTTGGTGGGATTGTAAACTAGTTCAACCATTATGGAAAACAGTATGGCGATTCCTCAAGATCTAGAACTAGATGTACCATATGACCCAGCCATCCCACTACTGGGTATATACCCAAAGGATTATAAATTACTCTACTACGAAGACACATGCACACGTATGTTTATTGCGGCACTATTCACAATAGCAAAGACTTGGAATCAACCCAAATGTCCATCTGTGACAGACTGGATTAAGAAAATGTGGCACATATACACCATGGAATACTATGCAGCCATAAAAAAGGATGAGTTTGCATCCTTTGTAGGACATGGATGCAGCTGGAAACCATCATTCTTAGCAAACTATCACAAGAAGAAAAACCAAACACCGCATGTTCTCACTCATAGGTGGGACTGAACAATGAGATCACTTGGACTCGGGAAGGGGAACATCACACACTGGGGCCTATCATGGGGAGGGGGGAGGAGGGAGGGATTGCATTGGGGAGTTATACATGATATAAACGTCATGCACATGTACCCTAGAACTTAAAGTAAATAAAAAAAATAATAATAAAAATAAAAAAAAAAAAAGAACTAGTTTAACAATAAAATAAAAAAAAAAAAAAGAAATGCAAAATATAGATTAGTATAATTAAATTAATCCCCTGTAGATAGACATTTAGGCTATTTTTATTCTTTTCGTATTATAAACAATTCTAAACTGAAATCCATAAAAATATCTTTGTACACATTTATGAGTGTTTCTGGACATCAGATTCCTAGGAATTAAATTTCTGTATCAAAGGCTTTGGGTTTAAAAATGTCTGTTATTTATTACCAAATTGTCCTTCAAAAAATTGTTGGCTTTCACATGGTCACAAAATTTATGATTAAGGCCAGATTGAGTTATGTGGTTGTCCCCAACAGACTAAGAAAGTGGCACCAGTGTGTGGCAGGGTTTTCTAAGCCCAGCACTATCACCTTTCCCCTTTTCCATCAGGGGTTCAGCTTAGGATCACCCCTGGTGGGCAGCTCCCAAGTTGTGAAGGAGAGTATGAGAACTCAGACTGTCTCGGACCTGTGGAGGCTCCGTGGGTGGCGTTGGTCTCTGCTGCTTCTGGTTCTCAGTTCTCGAACGTCTTAGCTGAATCATCAAGGCCTCAAGGAAGTACAGTTCAGCATTCTTCATCTCCATATGTAGTATATCCATCTGATAAGCCTTTCCTTAATAGTCATCTATGACACTCCCCAAATAAGACTATACTTGCCTATCTATAAAGCAACAGCAGAGATATATTTTCTGCTCTTAAGAATCTTCAAAGTAAGATTTGATGCTTGGAACTTGAAAGGATTCCAGAAGAAGAAAGTGTGAAAACCTTGTCTAGAGAAACAATTGAATCCAAGAAAGTACTGGATGAAGATATACAGGAAAGGGAGAATTCAAAGAATGAAGAATTAAAGCACAATCAAGAATTGATATCTCGGCCGGGCGAGGTGGCTCAAGCCTGTAATCCCAGCACTTTGGGAGGCCGAGACGGGCGGATCACGAGGTCAGGAGATCGAGACCATCCTGGCTAACACGGTGAAACCCCGTCTCTACTAAAAAAATACAAAAAATTAGCCAGGCGAGATGGCGGGCGCCTGTAGTCCCAGCTACTCGGGAGGCTGAGGCGAGAGAATGGCGTAAACCCAGGAGGCGGAGCTTGCAGTGAGCTGAGATCCGGCCACTGCACTCCAGCCTGGGTGACAGAGCGAGACTCCGTCTCAAAAAAAAAAAAAAAAAAAAAATAGAATTGATATCTCAGTTGATAACTGCAGAAAATAAATGTAATCTTTTAGAAAAACAATTGGAATACATGTGAAATATGATAAAGCATGCAGAAATGGAGAAGATATCTGTCTTAGAGTAACAGGTTTCCCTAGAAAGAGAATGGCAACACAATCAAAGACATGTTTGCAGCCAACTTGAAAAATTGTATCTTTTTGAATGGGAGTATAACAAACTTTCCACAGTGCAGGCCCTTGCAGAAAGAAAAATGTAAGAGTTGGAAGCAAAACTCTTTGAAGAAGAACAGGAAAGGAAACACATACAAACTAAGGCAGCTAAGTTACAGACTGGTCTAGAAACAAATAGCCTTATCATTGAAGATAAGGCAAGTCCACATTTTCCCAGTGCAAGAAGAATTTTTATAAAAGGCAAAACCACAAGAAAAACTAAGTTCTAGGAACTATTTTGGTGCACCAGTGCATTATAGATTATGCTTGGGTGATGTGCCGTTTGTAGCTGGGAAGTCCACAAGTCTTAGCTATGCTGTGGCAGCCAGTGTTCAGCTTGTCTTGCATTGTATCCAATGAAGAAACACAGTAAAGCTTTGTGCAATGATTGGTCATTAGTGTTTCCTTGGCAAAGCAAGTATCTTCACGAGTGTTAAAAGTAAGAAGTTGTCAGTAATACCTCCCTCCTCTGACAGCATTAATGAGGAGTTGTCAGAAGTCTTACAGAGTTTACAGATGAATTTGGACACAGGAGCTGTAATCATCAGCAGCTTGCAAAACTTACCCAGGAGTTGCCAGCTGTTGAACTGAAAGACAATTTAGTATGTGAATTGGAGGCATTAGTGGAAAGGATGGAGGCAAAAGGCAACCAAATAACTAAAGTTTGAAAATACCAAACCGAGTTGGAGAAACAGAAGGTAGAGAAGTAGAAGAAGGAATTAAAAGCTACTAAAAAGACTCTGGATGAAGAAGGAAAGAGCAACAGCCATTCTTCTGGACCACAAATAAGAAGGCATATAGTATGAGTGCAACATGAACTGTACACACATTGTTATCATGTTGATGTGAATCATAATTTCAACTAGATGAAGCCATGTTAACCTTTTATAAATTTGCTACTGAAGTCAATAAAGCAATTTTTTAAAAAAAGAAAGTACTGAAACTTTCCTTAACAGCCTGTTTGTTGTGGGAAGTCAGTGACCCTGAACTGAGGGACCGGCTGGAGCCATGGCAGAGGAACATAAATTGTCAAGATTTCATGGACATTTATCAGTTCCCAAATAATACTTTCATAATTTCTTATGCTTGTCTTATTTTAATCTCTTAATCCTGTTATCTTCGTAAGCTGAGGATGTATGTCACCTCAGGACCACTGTGATAATTGTGTTAACTGTACAAATTGATTGTAAAACGTGTGTTTGAACAATGTGAAATCAGTGCACCTTGAAAAAGAACAGAATAACAGCAGTTTTCAGGGAACAAGGGAAGATAACCATAAGGTCTGACTGCCTGCAGGGTCAGGCAAAATAGAGCCATATTTTTCTTCTTGCAGACAGCCTATAAATGGACTTGCAAGTAGGGAAGATATTGCTAAATTCTTTTCCTAGCAAGGAATATTAATAATTAATACCCTGGGGAAGGAATGCATTCCTGGGGGGAGGTCTACAAACGGCTGCTCTGGGAGTGTCTGTCTTATGCGCTTGAGATAAGGACTGAAATATGCCCTTGTCTCCTGCAGTACCCTCAGGCTTATTAGAATGGGGAAAAAAACTCCATCCTGGTAAATTTGTGATCACACTGGTTCTCTGCTCTCAAACCTTGTTTTCTGTTGTTTAAGATGTTTATCAAGACAATACGTGCACAGCTGAACATAGACCCTTATCAGTACTTCTGATTTTGCCCTTGTCCTGTTTCCTCAGAAACATGTGATCTTTGTTCTGCCTTTTGCCCTTTGAAACATATGATCTTTGTGACCTACTCCCTGTTCGTACACCTCCTACCCTTTTAAAATGCTTCATAAAAACTTGCTGGTTTTGTGACTCAGGTGGGCATCATGGTCATACTGATATGTGATGTCACCCCCAGAGGCCCAGCTGTAAAATTCCTCTTTGTACTGTTTCTCTTTATTTCTCAGCCAGCTGACACTTATGGAAAATAGAACCTACTTTGAAATATTGGGGGCGGATTCCCCTGATACCTGTTAACAAAGGCTTTCTTTGTTATAAACTCTCAAAATTGCTTTTCTAAATAGAACATGAATGTATTGATGCTAAGACAAAACTAGTAATTTAGTATTTAACTTACTTGCCATTCTCATGCTTACATAGAAATTAAGCCCAAGAAGACTGAATTTCCTCATGGTATATGAGAAGATACTCCAAGAGTGCTAATGGACATGTTCACCACATATTAGAGGAATTCCTTTATATGGTCTTCTTAGAACTGATCAAGATAGAGTTCTAGGATTGTATCCAGATATCCAGCATGAATTGTCATGGCTACCTAGCCACTAGGCGTGTCAAATCTTTCTATAGTTAGAGCTTTTAATTTAGGATCCTTAAATAGATTTTGGAGTATCTGTGAATCTCCAGAAATTATATGTAAACTTTTGCTTTTGGGGCCAGTTTTCTGATGAGTAGGTTTGTACCTTAATCAAATTCACAACAGTGAGTCCATAGACCCAAGGAAAGCGAGAATCAGTCCTCTGGTCACATGGTAAATATGTATCTCAACCATCCTTTTAACAATTAAACTTTTATTATCTATTTGCTTGGAAAAGAAAGTGGTACCTATGCATTCTTTTTTTTTTTGAGATGGAGTCTTGTTCTGTCACCCAGGCTAGAGTGCAGTGGTACGATCTTGGCCACTGCAACCTCTGCCTTCCAGGTTCAAGTGATTCTCCTGTCTCAGCCTCCTAAGTAGCTGGGGTTACAGGCACATGCCACCATGCCCAGCTAATTTTTGTATTTTTAGTAGAGATGGTGTTTCACCATGTTGGCCCTTCTGGTCTTGAAGTCCTGACTTCAGATGATCCTCCCACCTGTAAGTTGTTGGTCACACTCATGAAGAAGGGTGGCTCACTGATGTGTGACAAAAGGGCAGAAAGGCGGGGTCTCTACAGCAGAGCTCTGCTGCTTCTCTGTCATCCCAAGCAGTTCTGCTCGGTCCAAATTTGTAGACTCACTCAGCAGATCAAAACCCCTGCAGTCATCTGGACCCACCTATTTTAAAAGGCAGTTTAACAAACATCTGGTGTTATTCAAGCATGCTTTTAAGGGGATTTCACCTCCCACTTCCTCCTTCACAAGAAGTTATCAAATTATTCCTTGTAACCACATTCAGTAAGCTGCACGAGATGAGCTCTAGTACACATAATTTTCTTCATCTCTCTATCTTTCCAGGACTGATGCCCCATGGTTAGTTTGGCTAACCCCTTCACTTTCTCTGTCCATTTTCCATCACAGGGCTGTTCAGGCACCTCATCTCAGCAGCCCATCTGAAATGCTCCCTTTGCCTATCAGCAATGCATAGTGTAGGTATGTGTTGCCTCGCACCTTTTCTTGCAGCCTTGTTCTTGCTCACATGATGACTTTAATAATTTATGTGGGTTATTACTTCCCTTCCACCCCCTAATTTCTCACAAATGGGTTCCTTGCCTGCCCAGTGAGTCCTGCCCTGAAGTTTCTTTTCCACAAAGGGCCCCTCAGTTTAGCTTCTTATTTAAGTTCTTCTCTATTTCTTTGGACATCTTCCTGTTTCTGTCACTTGCAGTACCATAGCTAAGTCTGCTATCCCCAGCTATCCACCTTTTGTAATTCAACAGTAAAAGCCAAGGTCATAAAAGCAACAAGCTGGTTGGATCTTCACAGCTAGTCTCAGGATTTCTAGCTCTCTTTGGTAAATATAGATCAAGCATGAATTAACCATATCCCTTTTGAAGGCAGTCCTTGTTCTTCAAAATTGTCATATTTATTTTAACAACATGCTTAGCTGTTGCAACCCACATGTAGTGGGAGGAAATGTTTGAAAGACTTTCCTGCCACAGTCAGCAGTGACTTGTCAGACAAACAACTTCTGAGGTGCAACTTTGGTCCTGACAGCTCTCATTCCATTAGGCACAATCCAGGAGAATGGGAAGCCAGGAGATTTCAGAGAAAAGGTATCTGTTTCATGGGCATATATTCTTCACCTGTCAATAGACACTTTTAAAAAAGCCTCCAAACAAAGGAGATAGATATAGTTCTCTCTCCAAGGGTAGAATCTGAACTGAGTCTGTGTTATCAGCTGGCTAGTTGGAATGGGGAGAGGTCAAGGGTAATGACTGGCAGTATGGCTGTTGGCCTGTGTGGCCATCATAGCCAGGGTGGACAATATGATAATAGATATTGACCCTATGGTCATATAATCTGATCAATGTCCTTAGATCAACAAGCTTCTCACTATGTTTTGTATAAAATACTGGTGTACAGAGAACGAGATACTGACTTCTTAATCCTTTGAGCCCAGGCAGGACCTGGAGAATCAGGGAGCATGTGGGCTGCTCACCTTTGGGCTCAAGTAGTCTCTCCCATTTGCCCCAAAGTGCAGTACAAATAACATCACTTTCTCTATGTGTCCTGAAATGGAAAGATTGGAAACACTGTCTTAGCAGACCTGCCCTTAAAGGCCAGTGGTTTAAGAAAGTATAAGGTTTAGGACAGATAGAGCATCCGAAGAAGGAAACATGAAGGAAAATAAACGTGAGAAGGAAACATGAAGGAAAATAATCCCGGAAAAGTGTAATCCAATATGCTGAAATATGTGAAAATAGTAAGGAGAGGAAGGAGAATGCCATTGGATGGCCAAGGAAGTCAGCAGATGTAGTTGTTTTTTTTTTTTTTCCAACTGGTAAAAAGAAAGTCCTTGAATTTTCCTTTTCCTGTTTTGTTTTTGTTTTTGTTTTTGTTTTTAAATTTAAAACTCTTAGACTCTGACTCTTTGACTAGCGTTTGTTTATGCTTGTTTAAGAACTGTGTTTTAAAATCTTTTTATTCCAAACACCTAACACAGGGTCTATCACATACAAGTATTTATTGATCAAATGTTTGTTGAAATGACCAGGCATGAAGTGATTGCAAAAGAAGAAACTCATTCATTCATTCAACTCAACAAACATTTTCTAGTTACTACTATGGGCTAGGCTTTGGACATTCAAATGAGTCAGAAATACCATAGTTTTCAAGGAATTCATAGTTTAGAAGAGAAGGCATATTGATAATACATTATTACATATGGCATAACAGAGGCTGCACAAGATAAAGTTAAGTACTAAGAAGGGATAATCAATTTTATCCTGGAGAGTGGTTAGGAAACCAGAGGAATACTTTAATTGAGTTTATTTTTAAAGGTTGATTGAAATGTAATATACATGTATAGTAAATGTACCACTTAATAAAATTTGACAAGTTGAACGTACCATGTAAGCCAGGTGCCTAGAAAGATCCCTTATTTTTCTTCCTAGTTACTGTCCACCAAAAGTAAGACCTATCTGACTTTAAACAGCATATAGCAGTGATGCCTGCAACTAGTGCCTTGTATAGCAGGAATGGCACAATATGTATACTTTTCTGTCTGGCTTCCTTCAACAAACATTATGTCTGTGACATTCATCTATATTATTAGATATGAGTAAAGATCAATCTCATTGTATGATATTCCATTGTCAGAATATGCATGCATTCATTCCTCCATTTATCTACCTACTGTTTGGTGGACATTTTTAGTCTCTGACTGTTACAAATAGTTCTGCTATGAAATTCTAGTACATGTGCTTTAATGAATGTATGTATGCATTTTTGTTGAATGTACACCCAAGAGTGCAATTGTTTGTTCTTATGGTATATTAAGATGTATAGATACTTCCAAATAGTTTTCAAAAGTGGCCGTACTAACTTACACTCCCAGTCGCAGTCTATGAGGGTTCTGGTTGCTCCGTTTCCTTGCAAACAATATTTTTTCTTTTTTTTTTTTTAATTTTTTTTTTATTATACTTTAAGTTCTAGGGTACATGTGCATAACATGTAGGTTTGTTACATATGTATACTTGTGCCATGTTGGTGTGCTGCACCCATCAACTCGTCAGCACCCATCAATTAGTCATTTATATCAGGTATAACTCCCAATGCAATCCCTCCCCCCTCCCCCCTCCCCATGATAGGCCCCAGTGTGTGATGTTCCCCTTCCCGAGTCCAAGTGATCTCATTGTTCAGTTCCCACCTATGAGTGAGAACATGCGGTGTTTGGTTTTCTGTTCTTGTGATAGTTTGCTGAGAATGATGGTTTCCAGCTGCATCCATGTCCCTACAAAGGACGCAAACTCATCCTTTTTTATGGCTGCATAGTATTCCATGGTGTATATGTGCCACATTTTCTTAATCCAGTCTGTCACAGATGGACATTTGGGTTGATTCCAAGTCTTTGCTATTGTGAATAGTGCCGCAATAAACATACATGTGCATGTGTCTTTATAGCAGCATGATTTATAATCCTTTGGGTATATACCCAGTAGTGGGATGGCTGGGTCATATGGTACATCTAGTTCTAGATCCTTGAGGAATCGCCATACTGTTTTCCATCATGGTTGAACTAGTTTACAATCCCACCAACAGTGTAAAAGTGTTCCTATTTCTCCACATCCTCTCCAACGCCTGTTGTTTCCTGACTTTTGAATGATTGCCATTCTAACTGGTGTGAGATGGTATCTCATTGTGGTTTTGATTTGCATTTCTCTGATGGCGAGTGATGATGAGCATTTTTTCACGTGTCTGTTGGCTGTATGAATGTCTTCTTTTGAGAAATGTCTGTTCATATCCTTTGCCCACTTTTTGATGGGGTTGTTTGTTTTTTTCTTGTATATTTGTTTGAGTTCTTTGTAGATTCTGGATATTAGCCCTTTGTCAGATGAGTAGATTGCAAAAATTTTCTCCCATTCTGTAGGTTGCCTGTTCACTCTGATGGTAGTTTCTTTTGCTGTGCAGAAGCTGTTTAGTTTAATTAGATCCCATTTGTCAATTTTGGCTTTTGCTGCCATTGCTTTTGGTGTTTTAGACATGAAGTCCTTGCCCATGCCTATGTCCTGAATGGTACTACCTAGGTTTTCTTCTAGGGTTTTTATGGTATTAGGTCTAACATTTAAGTCTCTAATACAACAAACAATATTTTTTCTTTTCATTTTAGAAGTTCTCATGGCACCATATTGTAGTTTAGCAGACTTTTGAAAGATGCATTGTATTTTATTAGGCAAATGAGGTAATAGAGCGAGTCCTGGGGAGGATCAAAAAAATAAGAAAGGGGGAGCATGTAGGAGTCCTCAGCAGCTCTTGTTGGAGGCACTAGGGGAGAATCTATTTCCTTGTGTTTTTCTAGCTTCAAGAGGCTGCCCAAATTCCTTGGTTCCTGACCCTATATCATTCCAACTTCCTTCCATCATCACTTCACCTTCTCTGACTCTGACTCTCCTACTTTTCTCCTGTAAGGACTCTTGTGATTACATTGGATCCATCTGGCTAATCCAGGATAACCTCCATCTCAAAAGCCTTAACTTAATCATGTCTGCAGATTCCTTTATCATGCAAGTTACATAGTTACAGGTTCTGGGGATTAGAACATGAACATCTTTTGGAGACCCTTTTTTAGTCTATCATGATCATGTTGTAGCCTCACCTTATCTATACCATAGTGTGTGTTACTCTTATTTATGTGGGCCAGGTGCTAAGCAGAGTGGTGTGATGGAAGAGGCTGGGTACGATGGATCCTGCCTGTAATCCCAGCACTTTGGGAGGCTGAGGTGGGCAGATCACCTGAGGTTGGGAGTTTGAGACCAGCCTGACCAACAAGGAGAAACCCCTTCTCTACTAAAAATGCAAAAATTAGCTGGGTGCAGTGGTTTATGCCTGTAATCCCAGCTACTCGGGAGGCTGAGGCAGGAGAATTGCTTGAACCCAGGAGGTGGAGGTTGCAGTGAGCTGAGATTGCACCATTGCACTCCAGCCGCAACAAGAGTAAAACTCTGTCTCAACAACAACAACAACAACAAATGCTGGTATGGAGTTAGCACACCAGGGAGTCCCAGAGCTGCTTCAGAGCTATGAAGCCTTGGACAAATCATTTAAATTCTCCTGGTTCTCACTCTGTAGTTGGTGAAATGAGGCTATTGGACTAGGTCAGGGAAGGCAAATTCTTGCTGGGCACACTGTCAACCTTCTTCCCTCCCAAACCCATGGCAGAGATTACTACTTCTTCAAGGCTCTTTCTCTTGTGATCTTGTGTCCCAGCCTAACCTTCCAAACAGCCACTACCACATGGCATGAAATCTACTTTCTCTCTCCAAAAAAGATCATCTATGAGGCCTACATCTTAAGCTGTTAAAACAACATAGACTCCTAAAACTCAACTAACCTTATCATGGATCATCGAATGCCCAAAGTCAATTGACTTCCTTTCTTTTCTGTTTTCTTCCCCAAGTTTTCTCTAACCTATTAACTTGGCTAATCAGTATTTTATATATCTTTGCTTCTCCTCTGAAGGGAGCAGTTAGGAACAAAAAGAGAAATAATAGGCCGAATGGGTCCCCAGCTGTCTTATCATCAATCCAGTAGAAATAAGAGTTGCCTACACAGAAACCCTGCACTGCCACCACAACCATGGCAATACATGTACTTATACTTACACTTGTAACTACACTTACATTTAAAAGCCCATGTCACTTTCTCACACACACATTGATTTCTACATAGAACTTGCCTTTTCCTAATATGCGGAGAACACAGCAACAAATTATACTGTTGATTGCCAGACTCATGAGCTAGAAAGAACTCTCTCAAAAGTAGTTTACAACCAGGCATGACCAGGCATGTGAAACATCTCTCTGAGGGTGAGTGTGAAACATTAACATTAAAGACATATAGCTTGGATCATGAGAAAAACTATGAGACAGGATGTGAACTCACGTCTACTGGAAGGAGTAAAATGCAAAGAATACTCAGGGGACTTAAGTTGAGCACAAGAATCAAAGTCAGGTACTAGACCAAAAAACCAGAATAGTCAAATGATCACACTGTCTTGTGATACATGGTTTCTGGAATGCATTACGAAAAGTGAAAGAGCACTTTTCTATTAAGATAACTGTCTCTTATCAGATTCTACCTAGGTTTGCTGTAACCTGATGCTTTCAACTCTATTTGTGGTTTATAAGATTTTCCAAAGAAGAGACACTTTTTCTTCTTAATCTAATACCCCTTCACATCAAAATGGAATTTTGAGTTGCTTCATTTTATAACCACAGGACAGAGAAGATGCCTCTTCTGAGATCTGAGTTCCTCACTGGAAATTCTTGGTAGAGACAAAGATGTATGGTGTCCTGGAATGGGTTGCCTTCCCTGAAAAGCCAGAGCATCCCTCCCCCACATTTAAGTGATTACCCTCACATAGGCCTGCCTTATTTTTCTCACAAAATGTGTCAATATCTGAAATTATTTTATTGATCTGTTTACCTTGGGAATGGCAGCCCTGTAAATGATGAATTGGGGATGCGGATCTAAGTGGCAGGCTTGTTTTCTTTGGCCAGCATAGTGGCCATAAATCAATTTTGAATTGAATGTCTTTAGACAGGCAGAAACTCTCCTGCTCAACATAATCACCATTCCCTGTATTCTCACCCTTGACTACTTCACACGTGAATCCTCTGCATAGTCCCGCAAGGCATTTGAGTATGGGAAGTGTGGCTTCCCTGTAGTAGGTCTCCTGCCCTGGAATATAACTGCATGGCAGTGGGACCTCATCTGTACCCCAGCATGCATAATGGAAGGGATTCAACAAATATGTGTTCGCTGGTGTATAAAATGAGAGGTTTTATTTCTGGCTTCTTCTAGCTTGTTGTACGTCAAAGAGGGGGCGTTCTGCACTTTTCATACTTTCACTTTCTCACCTGTGGGAGGTTTCAGTGGTACAATGTACATGGAGTTGAGAGGGTAATGGGTGGAGACCCTGTTAAGATTTTTTGGAGACACCCCTCCAGAGTCAGCACTCTCTAGACAATGAGAAACTCCCTTCTAGCCAGGCTTTTGCAAAGAACTGAGATGCTTCCTTAGACAGGAACAAAGGTTCACAAGTGTTATTGTTGTAAGTCTCCTCTCTGTGAGAAATGAGATAATGACGAATCAGCCAGTATGGTGGACAAGATAATGCTCCCCCACCCCACAAAGATGGTCACGTGCAAATTCCCCAACCTGTGACTTTGTTACCTTATATAGCAAAAGGGACTTTGCAGATGTGATTAAGTTAGAGTCCTTGAGATGGGGAGATTATTCTAGATTATCCACCAGGTCGGCCCAATATCATCACAAGGATCCTTATGAGGGAAAGAGGAAGGCAGAAGAGTCTGAGTCAGAAAGAGTTATGTGATGACAAAAGCAGAGGTAAGAATAATGCCATTGTTGGTGGGGGAGCATGAGCCAAGGGATGTGGGTGACCGCTAGAAGCTGGAAAAGGCTGGGAACAGATTATCTCCCAGAGCCTCCAGCAGGAATGCAACTCCAACTATGCATAGGTGTTAGCCCAGTGAGACCTGTGTGGGACTTCTGACCTTCAAAACCATTAAGATAATAAACTTGTGCTGATCTAAGGCATTAAGTTTGTAGTCATTTATTATAGCAGCAACAGGAAGTTAATACAGTGAGTCAGTGTTTATTGAGCATCATTTGTGAGCCAGGAACTGCATAATGTTCTCAGAATAAAAGATAGATATGGTCTTCAAATGTAATTTTGTAGGGAGGGTAACCTTTTTAAAAAAAGTTAAATTCTACTTTTCCAAACTTTTTTTATTTTTTATTTTTTGCATTTCAGTAACTTTATTGAAAGGTATATCCCTTAGTACTAAAACATAATGGTAGTTGGTTAGTTTACCTCTGTCAACTCAAAATTAACAATGATATATTCAAAATGTTGAAATTTATCAGTCTTTTGGGAAAACTAAAAAGTTATGCATAAACAGGATATTGGCCTGAGATTTCCCTTTTTTGTTGTATCTCTGCCAGGTTTTGGTATCAGGATGATACTGGCCTCATAAGATAAATTAGGGAGGAGTCCCTCCTTTTCAAGTTTTTAGAATAGTTTCGGTAGGAATGGTGCCAGCTCTTCTTTGTATATCTGGTAGAATTCAGCTGTGAATCCATCTTGTCCTGGGCTTTTTTGGGTTGGTAGGCTATTTATTACCACCTCAATTTCAGAGCTTATTATTGGTCTGTTCAGGGATTCAAGTTCTTCCTGGTTCAGTTTTGGGAAGGTCTATGTGTCCAGGAATTTATCTGTTTCTTCTAGATTTTCTAGTTTATGTGCACAGAGATATTTATAATATTCTCTGATGGTTGTTTGTATTTCGGTGGGGTCAGTGGTAGTATTCCCCTTATCATTTCTGATTGTGCTTATTTGAATCTTCTCTCTTTTCTAATTTATTAATCTCGCTAGCAGTCTTATTTTATTAATTTTTTTTTTTAAAAAAACCACCTCCTAAATTTGTTGACCGTTTGAATTTTTTTGTATGTGTGTGTCTCGACCTCCTTCAATTCAGCCCTGATTTTGGTTACTTCTTGTCTTCTTCTAGCTTTGGGATTTGTTTGCTCTTGTTTTTCTAGTTCTTTAAAATTACAGAACATGCACACTTTAATGAATTTCTTATTGCTATGAAGATGAGGAACACTTAGAGACAATTATATCAATACAATAAATACTGATTCCGCAGAATGCTTATACATGCATACATTTTCCTCCAAACAAACATGTTTTTCACAGATTTAAGTGACGAATGATTTATATAGGATTCTCCAGATTCCAAAATATGTACAGATTTTTTTACTCTACAGAAACTGGTGAGTAGTGGTTGAAAAAGAGTTGTTTTGTCTAACATGGCTCTTATGAAATTCTGTATCAATACACATTTTTCAGTAACCACACATTTTCCTTTTATTGTTAAGTGAAATTCTGGACACATCAGCATGCGGGACGAAACTGTTCCATTTCCAAACACTGTTTCAGATGAGATCACGAGTGACTGACAGCGTGACTTAATTTTAACCATATACCCGTGCACATGCACACAAGAGCACGCACACACGCAGGCACATGCACAAACTTGCACCATCCCCGATCTTCTCTGTGACTTTTGACTAACATGGCCACAGCAGCAGTGGATGAGATCACATTAGGAGAAGACACACAAGTTAAGAGTAAGGTGTCCCCACTCCTGAGAACTCTGCCTGAGCACCGGCAGGGCTGCACCCGCCTGGATGTGAGTGAGGAACCCAGTGTCTGAGGTCCCTCTGGTTTACCAGAGAAAGTGATCAGCTATGGCAATGACAGTCACCAGTGTGCCTAGAACTCAATAGCCACCATGAATACGTATATTTTTTCTTCATTTCAAATTTTAATCAAAGCTTGTATATAAGATTACTTTATTCCTGCATCTCCTCAATTTTTTCTTCCTTGTAGTTGCCCTTTTCCTTTCCTACTTGGCGAGATTTGACTTTCTGTTCAAGGATCTTTTTGTGGTCTTTGTCCAGTTTTAGGCTAGCGATAACCACCTTGCTGGGGTGAATGCCTAGATGGACAGTTGTGCCATTAGCCTTTTCCCCCTGCACCCATTCAATGTAGATGACATATTTCTTCCTAGAAATCTGGACTACTTTATCAATATGCTGACTTTTATAGTGTCCTTGCACAACCTGAACTTCATTATCCTTTCGGTTAGGCATGGATTGAACATTGTACTTCTGTCTCAGCTCTTTGGAAAAAGGGGAAGACATAATCTTCCTGCGAATGTGGGAAGCTGTGCTGAAATGTCTTTTGCGGTTCTTGCTTCGTTCGGAAGTCCCAAAGGGATTGAACTTCATTTTGGCTGCTCCCACTTCGGTCTAGGTTTTTTAAAAGCTTCAAAATTTTTTAATTTGGCAGAGATGTGGTTCTTAAGTTTGATTTAGCTATTTGCAGCCATTTTCCAACGTTCTTAAACATCATTCTAAGACTCTTAGATTTTCGAAATAAACCATGAGGAACCCAAGCAGGTGGCCTGTGCAGTGGTACCCCGAAGCCACGCTGAGCTCAGGCCTTTGCCTGTGCAGTGGAGGGAGAGATCTGGCAATCAGACCTCTTGCCATGAGAAAATGCAAGGCCCTGAAGCATCTGGACACCTCACAGCACTCCATCAGGCAAATTCGTTCAGGACAGCTAGATCTGAAACCTGAGGAACCAGGCTGACTCAGTTTTCAAAACAGTATAGTCAGGAAAACATATCAGATAAAAACACATTTTTGATCTTTAAAAACAAAATGGGCCAGGTGCGGTGGCTCACGCCTGTAATCCCAGCACTTTGGGAGGCTGAGGCAGGAGGATTGCCTGAATTTAGGAATTCGAGACCAGCCTGGGCAACATGGTGAAACCCCGACTCTACTAAAATACAAAAAACTATCTGGTGTGGCAATGTGTGCCTGTAGTCCCAGCTACTCGGGAGGTTGAGGCAGGAGAATTGCTTGAAACCGGGAGGCGGAAGTTGCAGTGAGCCAATATCATGCCACTGCCCTCCAGCCTGGGTGGCAGTGCAAGACTCCGTCTCCAAAACAAAACAAAACAAAACAAAACAAAAAACCAAAACAAAACAAAATGACTCTAAAGTATTTGCAGTTTGTCCCTTAGCCAACTCAGATCCGTATTATGTCATTATCGGTTACTCTTGGGCCCCAGGCTGTCAGTCATTTCAGAATCATTCTGGATGATTTAGATCTGAAGTTCCTAAGACTAGCACTTGAATACCCAAGTAACCAGGTGCCTCTCACTCTTGGTAAGCTCCACTGAAGGACGGTCTGAATGTCCCTGGTCCTACTATATCTGTGTCTACCACTTACCAGATGGGTTCCCTCCCACATCACTGCAAAACAGGGCAAAGCACAAAGAGTCTAGTTCTTCTAGTGGTGATGTTAGTTTGTTAACTTGAGATCTTTCTAGCTTTTTGTTATGGGCATTTAGTGCTATAAATTTCCCTCTTAACACTGCCCTAGCTGTGTCCCAGAGATTCTGGTACATTGTATCTTTGTTCTCATTAGTTTCAAAGAACTTCTTGATTTCTGCCTTGAGGGTAAATGTTAAGTAAATAGATGTGTGAGAAGTGTTGTGACAGAGTAATTCAGGGTGCTATGGGACCATAACACAAAGAGAAACATAGCCTAGATTGGCATGATTGGATAGGGATGCTTAGGTTGAGATCTGAATGATGGGTAGCAATAAGCTAAGAGAAGAGACTAGCTAAGAATGTTCCAGACAGAGGAAACAGAATGAGTGAAGTTCCAAAGTGAACATGATATGTTCAGGGAGAAAGAAAACTCAGTGTAACTGGCAGACTGGATGTGAGGAGAGAGGTAGGTGAGGCTGGAGAGGTAGGCAGGTCCAGATAATATAAGGCTTTGATGATCACATTAAGCTCATGTGAAGATTTTGGACTTATTATTAGTATTTTTTAGCCATAGAAAATGCTCAGAGTGTATACTTTTCCTATGGGCTGCTGGGTGACAGAACTGGATTAATCTTTCTAGTCTTTAGGTGGACAGAGAGTCATTTTGGCAAGGGCTTTTGGAGCTTATCCATACCTTCATCTTCTCTTCTCTTACAGGAATAGGAGACTGTTTCACTTCCCTGTCTCTTTGCAGGTAGCAGGGGCCAAGTGACTACATCTGGCCAATGGGTCATTAGTAGAAGTAATGTGTTATTTTGAGGATGACTCATTTAATTACCAGTGTGAGACCCTCCAGCATTCTTTTGCCCTGTTGTGTCAGCCTGTGAGGCTGCATGTTTTAGATGTTGCAGCTAGAGGCTGGTGGAGGCACCAAGAATCTGGATTGCAGAGTTGTTACATGGAAGAGTTGCTCCAAAGTCTCCTGGACTCACAGCAAACTTCGAGTTAGAAAATAGCCTTTGTTCTGTTAAGTTCTTACTATTTTGATGGTGTTCCTGCTTAGCTTGACTTTTTTTCTGATTTATTCAGTCATCTAATACAGTAGCTTCTTATCATCAGAATGAAACTGGGGAATAGTTTAAACATAGAGAATGTTGGACACCCACCTGCCTTGTTCTGATACGGGCCTCAGCTAGAGGCAGGGGACTTATTGATATGTTTTATATGGAGGAAGTACTGATTCTACTAGTCTGTCTTAGCCAGGATTACAATAACTGGGCAAGTGAGTTGAATTGTGCTGGCCTGCCCTGGGTACATCATATGTTACTTAAAAAACCCATTTTAATAATGCCAGTTGTTGTCTTGGGGATCCTAAGACATTCTTTGAGAAAACAGTATATTTCAGGAATGTCACCAAAACCAAGCTTCAGTAAAGCACTTTTGTTATATGCAACCTTCAAACAGAGGAACTTGATGCAGGGATGGAGGTATTTTTAATTAAGAGGGGAGCTACATGATTTATAGTGTGATGGGTCTGATCCACACAGTTGATTTATAATTTAGGTGAATATATACCATTTATTTTCTACAGTAAATATATTTTATGCTATACAATGTTCTACTTGCTTCTGTTTTGAAGATTACATTCAACCTAGTTTACACAAGAATTTGTTATTCAATGTTGAATGAATATTCTAGGAAGGAGTTGAGAGCTCTTGAAAAGCTTGGTAAATGATTTGCTTTTTCTTAGCAAATATATCAAGAGGTATAACTGGTTTAAACCTAGATCCTTTTATACATGTATATAATTTTGTTTTAAATTAAAAATTTAAAAAGAGTTTTTGGTCACTGGTCATTCTCTGAGTTTCTTATGCTCCTGAGGATCCTGGAATATAAATATTTCCCCCAGACTTTCTCTTATCTTACTGAGCAGCCTACAGCTTAAAAGACATTAAGTACTTGTGGATTCTTTATTCCCAAGATTTATATAGAGTCTTTTGAGTTTAACCAAGGCATTGTCACACTGTCATGGGAGAAGTGAGACTGGGGAAATCAGCGAAGCCCACTTTGTCAGTTAGAGGCAGAGCTAATACTGCAGCCTGTCTACCTTACAGGTTATTGCAGAGCTAGGCTCCAAGTGCATTACTTCAGAAAAGATGATAATATATAGTATATTTATACTATATTTATAACAGAGTTCAAAAAGTCCATTGAATACATTTAGGACTTCAATGGCTTTCTGATGCAATATGAGGCAGAGCTCTATTGTAAAACACCAAACGAAAACAAGCAAGGGGAACTTAAAGTGAAAATGTGGGAAGAGTTTTCACTGCTCACCTTTGTTCAGACCTGTATTGGGGAGATTAGTTTGTCAGTTAGGATAGGCTAGGTTGTAATACAATAACAAACAATTCTAAAATTTCACTGGCTTAATACAGCACGGGTTTATTTATCACTCACTGTATATGTCCAAGTTTTGCCTGGTCCTGTGGTTACATTGCACATTTCATCCAAATTTTTTATATTCATGGGTTGTTCATTGTATCTTCTTATGGTGTTAATGTTTGTAAGATTTGTGGTGGTCTTTTTCATGCATGATACTAATAATTTTTGCCTTTTCTTTTTTTCTTGATCATTCTTGCTAGGGGTTTATACATTTTATTAGTTTTTTCAGAGGACTAGCTTTTGTTGATTTTCTTTCTATTGCATGTTTATTTTGCATTTTGTTGATTTTTGTTCTTATCATCATTATTTTATTTCTTATATTTGATTTGGGTTTACTGTGCTTTTGTTTTTCAAGCTTTTTGAGATAGGTACTGTATTAGTTTGTTTTCATGCTGCTGATAAAGACACACCTGAGACTGGGCAGTTTACAAAAGAAAGAAATTTAACGGACTTACAGTTCCCTGTGGTTGAAGAGGCCTCACAATCATGGTGGAAGGTAAAAGGCACGTCTCACATGGTGGCAGACAAGAGGAGAGAGTGAGAATCAAGTGAAGGGGATTTCCCTAACCATCATTCTCAGCAAGCTGTCACAAGAACAGAAAACCAAACACTGCATGTTCTCACTCATGGGTGGAACTGAACAATGAGAACACTTGGACACAGGTAGGAGAACATCACACACATGGGGTGTGGGCAGCGGGGAGGGATAGCATTAGGAGATATACCTAATGTAAATGATGGGTTAATGGGTGCAGCACACCAACATAGTACATATGTAACAAACCTGCATATTGTGCACATGTACCCTAGAACTTAAACTATAATAAAAAAAAAAAGGGGGTTTCCCTTATAAAACCATCAGATTGCATGAGACTTTTATTCACTACCACAAGAACAGTATGGGGGAAACTGCCCCCCTGATTCAGTGATCTCCCACTTGGTCCCTCCCACAACATGAGGGAATTATGGGAGCTATAATTCAAGATGAGATTTGGGTGGGGACACAGCCAGACCATATTAGGTACGTAGATTATTGATTTTCTTTCTCCTTTTCTACATATTTCTTTTTTGTTTTTGTTTTTTTTTTTTTTTTTTTTTTTTGAGGCGGAGTCTCGCTCTGTCGCCCAGACTGGAGTGCAGTGGCCCGATCTCAGCTCACTGCAAGCTCCACCTCCTGGGTTTACGCCATTCTCCTGCCTCAGCCTCCCGAGTAGCTGGGACTACAGGCGCCCGCCACCTCACCCGGCTAGTTTTTGTATTTTTTAGTAGAGACGGGGTTTCACTGTGTTAGCCAGGATGGTCTCGATCTCCTGACCTCGTGATCCGCCCGTCTCGGCCTCCCAAAGTGCTGGGATTACAGGCTTGAGCCACCGCGCCCGGCCCCTTTTCTACATATTTCAAGCTCTGTTTTCTTCTAAGTTCTGCTTTAGCTGCATTCCATGAATTGGAAAATCACTGCCTTAGACTCACTCCCAAGGTTACACCTTAGGCCAGTGATTCTCAACTAGGAGTGATTTTGTCCCCTTCCCCTGCCAGGAACATTTGGCAATATCTGGAGGCATTTTTGGTTGTCACACTTGAAAGAAGGGAGCTACTGGCATCTAGTGAGTAGAGGCTAGGCGTGCTGCTCTAAATTCTATAATGCACAGAACAACTCTTCACAAAAAAGAATTATCTGGCCCCAAATGTCAATGTTGCTGAGGTTGAGAAACTTTGTGGGCTAGGCCTACATTGCCAGTAAAAGTTGCACACCCCCTTGCCATAGTGCCCTCCATGTGACTTGTTCCTCATTCTTTCAAATTCCAGAGATGCTGTCTCTGATAACCCTGTATACATAACTCTGCATAAAATAAAGTGATTTCTTTTTGCCCTCCTTCTTCCAATAGAATAGAAGCTCTGTGAATGCAGGACTTTGTCTATTTCATTTACTTTCCTTTCCTAGTATGTAGAACAATGTGGAATGAGTTAATGCTTACTGCATGATTGAGTGCATTGCTGCATGGGAAGGAGTGTCTCATTCCCAGTGTGTGGCACTGAAAATACAGTGGTAAATAAGGAAGAGGTAGTGTAAGGTTAAATTCAAAAAGAAAAAGTTTTCCCTGGTGCCAGAAGGGAAAGAGACTGACTTATCAATTTCCTTATGAACATTTACTTTAAATAAAAGTTACATTTGTGAGTTCTCTCTGATGCTTTGAGACGTCCGTAAGCATTTTTAAAAGCTAAATAAGAGGCCTGCCAGTTTTACAACCCAGAGATCCTTTCCTCAAGGACTTGGGAGCTATCTCATTGAAATGGAATCATTCAAGGAGATAGTGCCCCATCTCTCAGACTCTGGGAGAGGGTAGGAACCTAACTTCAGTAGTGCACCTGACTCCAAGTTACTAACCTACTTCCAGTCACAAGTATGCAAAAAACTTACTTTTCCTCTGGATAAAGTTAATTAGCAAATATAGTGGCTACATCAATTATCAGGTGGATTTAGTAGGAACTATGTATGACAAACGTTGCTGTCAAATCGTCTTACTTGAGTACCAGTTATTGTCTATCTTGAGTACATGTGTGGAATGGGTTTCATCTTCTTGGCTGTATAAATGGGTGAGATTTCTTTCTGTTTTTGCAGTTTCTTTAGTTTACCTAAAGAACCAGAATGTGCACAACACATTCTGGTTTAATGATTATTCAATAATATAATGGCTTTCTTTTTCTTCTGCTTTTGTGGAGAGGTTTTTCTGGGTGGACAGGAGATTGTTTTTAATTACATTTCCCCAACAGTAGTTATTGCCACACCAGGAAGGTGGGTTAATAATTTAAAAGATGCTCCACTGCATCCTTTCTTTTGAAAACTAACACCCTCCTTATATTTTCTTTATCTCTCCCTTGGTAGTTGTTTTCAGAGCATCTGTACTGCTGAATCTTAGGGAGACTCTCATTTCCATCAGTTTCTTCCCCCTCCACACCATCTAGGAATGCTTTCACATGGTATGTAAAGTGCTGTGTAACTTCAGCTTCCAGGTAGGGAACAAGCAACAATTAATACATGGATGGACGCTCCTTTTGGTCCTTCAATGGGTTTGTTTTAGACCTCTTCTTTGTGGGAGTGGGTACAGAAATCAGAGGGATGTAAAATTTTTTCAGCTATGTGGTCCTCACTGGTTGGTACTGTGGTCTAACATTCCACAGTGGGATATGCAGGTATTTTCCCTACAACTCGCTCTGATCTGAAGACTTGTGTCTCTTTTCTGGATAGCATATGTATTTCTGATGATGTTTAAGCAACTGTTTTACTGAAGACCTTGCTTAAGTGTCCTAAAGCAGTGCAGAGTTGAGGGTGGGGATGAGCGAATGATCAGTGGTGACTTTGAGCTAACTCCCTCACAGTGGGTGCGGAGGGGTAGATCAGGCTTCATTTTAGGTCTTCAGGAAGGTGAGCCACATGCATAAACTTCTTCCAGTCCCACCCATTTCCTCTCATCAGCCCTCTCCTTAAATCCTCTCCAAAGTCCCTGGCCTTACCCTCAGGGTCACTCTTGCCTTTCCTTAGGGGTAATGAAATAACAGGCTCAGATCATTCCTAGGATATACCACTCTGCTGCCTCAGGCACCAGGGGGATCGCACTGAGTCTTCCTCCATCTGGTGGCCCACTGACTCCCTTTGTCAGGGGGGCCCTGGGAATGGTAGTTGCTTTCACTTCCGTTGGATCTCTCTCTGTTGGTGACCAAGACTCTCTCCTTAACCAACCTTCAGTTATGCTTCTCCAAGTCCTCTTTTTGATTAGGCCTCACTCTTGGACTCTGTCCTTGGTCCATTTAGTTCATCTCTCAAGAATCCTGCTGGGTCAGTTTAGTGAAAATTCTTTACCCTTGCTATCTGATCAGATTCCTCATTCCCCAACCTCAATGTCTGATCATCCTAGCCTGCCTTCAGCAAGAGTCTTATCAAATCAGTTTAGCCAGAATCCTCTTTATCTTTGAGAATTTTCTCTGAATAATTTTCTGTCTACAGACCCCTAGCCTGATTTTTGGCTGTAAATCACTTGTTATTGTCTTCAACTCAACCTTGTTGAGTCAAGGTATATCTATACTGAGGTCTCTCTTTTCTCTGTTGCAATGGTTACAGAATAAAATTAACTTCTCAGTTTTCTTTGGCATTGGCAATGCCAAAGCCAATTTTTCTCTTAAAATACTTGATGGCCAACACACTTTTCCACTGGACTAATTAATGTTTTCCAGAAAACGTATTAGTCTGTCCTGTGTGAGGTGTTTGTATTATTCCTCTTATTCTTTGACCCTATTCCTTGTGAAACAGGAAAAAGACAAAAATCTTGGTTTTGTTATGCTATAGGCACATTTTCCTCTGCCTTTGTAATACAAGAACCTGGAGATTACCTCTGCCTAACTTTTCGATCTACATTCAAGTAATATGTTTAATTCTGATTCCCCAAATTCTCCTGTGGCAGATATGATTGAAATTTCAGTAATACTACCATGTAAATATTCAGTATTGAAACTTAGACTTGCAGATATAACAGGGAAGAACTGTTCCAATGAGAGAGGTTGCATGAACTCTTTGAGGAGAGATATTTACTATAGATGACTTTGCCAATGATTCAATGGAAATACTTCAGTAATTGTGGAGTCCTGTCTAATTGAACATTAGATGTTTGTATAACACTTCTAAAATTATTTTTATGCTGACTATAAAAAGTAATTTGGTATCTGCTTTATTCCTTCTTGTCCTCTCATAATGAACTTGTTCTCCAGATATTGAAGTTGGAGGTGTTTTCTTAGGGTTATTAAAATGTCAGTACATACTATAATATGGAAGACACTAAATGTAAGAATGGTACTGAATGCACGTCTGAAAGTGAGACTGATGCAAATTTTGAATCCCTGGGATTCACGGTGCAACCTTGCCACTTGCTGAACTTTGGACCAAGGGAGAAGGAAGCCAAATGATATTGCTAAAGCTCCTAGTATCCTAAGGTATCGTGCTAGTTGTTTACTCATATGTTATCCCTTTACATTTTATTACCAACCATACAAAGTATGTTTTATTGTCTTACTGTTTGCAAATGAGGAGAGCCAAACTTAGAGAGTTTAAATGGTTTTCTCAAGATTTCCTATATTCAGGTGCCGATCTGGAATCTAAGATTACTTGACTTTAAACCTCTTACACTTTCTGCCATGCCATACTGCCAACTTCAGGAGTCAAAAGTTCTTCAGGTACTATTTACTGCTGTACAATAGTGCCCTACAGTGTTACTTCAGCGTAGTGGGATTGTGGCCTTGTTGTGTATGGTCTTGTGCCCATATTCCATATTCCTTTGACGGGAGAGATCATGACTTATTTAGCTTCGCCTTACCAGCACTTAGCACAGGGAATGAAACTTAGGAAAAATTCAATAAAGGACTGTTAAAATGGATGAACAAATCAGACATGGCCATCCTAAGCCTTTTAGTTTCTAGAACCTGTAGGATCATTTAAAGTTCTTTTTCTCCTTGTCCACTTTAATATTCATAAAGTTGCCAGATACTGCCATTTTACTTCAATAATGTCTCTAACACCTGTCTGTTCCCTTTTATTTCCATTGTCAGTACTTCTTTTCCAGTTAGCTTCTATTAGTATCTTTACTGCTTTCATTCACTTTCCATTTCATTCCATCTATCCATTCATTTATCCATCCATCCATCTATCCATCCATCCATCCATCCTTTTATTCCTTCAACAAACGTTTTGTGAGCACTTATTAAGTACCTGAAAAACATGTTATCAGAATACAGTGTATAAGTTCCTTAAGAAAAGATTGTTCAGAGTGCCATGAGGGTATGAAAAAGGGTTACTCTTATCCAATTTGGAGAGGGATATTCAGAGAAGGCTTCTTGGAGGAAGTATCATCTGAGCCAGATCTTGAAGAATCAGTTGAGTTAGGAAGGCAAAGGGGATAGAGAAGGGAAAAATAATACCTGTAGTGTCTCTCCCTTGCTGCATCACCATATCCTTTCCCATTTCTATTTTTCTCCGTGTTCCTTGAATGCATGTTGGACTGTCTCCTGCCTCAGAGTCTTTGCACTTGCTTTACCCTCTGCTTATAATGGTTTCACAGATATCTGCATGGCAAACTCTTCCATTTCCTTCAGGACTTACATGTCATCTTTTCAGAAATGGCTTGTCTGACTATCCTATTTATAGTTGCAATGACTCCCCTCCCTGACAGAACTCCTCATCCCCTGCTTTTGCCTAGCAAATATCATCTTCTATCATACCATATATTTATTTATTTATTTCATTTACTCCCCTAGTTTTGATTACTGCTTTCTTCACTACCTACATAAGTGCTGGCACATAGAAATTTCAGTAGTTATTGATCATATGAATGAATGAATGAAAAGTTGGGAGATAGGAATGCAAAGGCAAGGATGTGAGAAATTTTAAGGGAATGTAAAACTATTTTGGCCTGATTCCTTCTGAGATCCCTTATTGCACCACCACAGAGCATTGTGGCACCTTTTCCTTAGACTCTTGCTGAGCGCTGACTCTACTAAGGGTAAAGAAGAATATTTTGCTGACTTTCCTTCTCCCTTCCAGATAATGTTGCTTTGTGCTTTCACCACTACCAAATGATCACTTCTAGATTTCTCAGAAGGGCTTTTCTCTTTGGCCAAGACACAGGGCTCTTCTGCAGAGCTATGGACTTCCTGGTTCCCGTTTGTCATCACATTATAGACATTAGGAGTGGAGGAGAGAGAAGTTGGAATTTTTGGTTAATGGCTTCAGCTTCCTTAGTGTGTAGGAGGTTAGGTCATCTATTAAGAGGGAGGAGGGAGGATGAAATCTGGAACCTTTACTGACGGGATTAGGACAGGCAGTTGATAAGAGAAAATAGAGTTGTTGAACAGATAAGTGTTTGAGAAATGGATGTGTCCATACGATGTTTGTATTTATTTTTTGCATAATGCATCATTAGTGTTGTGGTTTTGTTAAAAAGGAAGAATGAAAATTTATTTCCACTGTTGGGAAAATAACAAGCAAGATGTAATAATATGCTGTGATTTGCTTATGGGGAATCCTTGTTATTCTCAAATTATGTGAGCTGCTTAACCTGGGAAAATCCACTGGACAGGCTAATCATCAACATATATAAAATAATCAGACATCCAGCAGGTATATGGGGAAGGGGTAGTCGTGTAGGAACACTGGGCCTTCCAGAAGCAGATTTCGTGGTTATTTCCTAGTCCCAGAGAGATTAACGATTAACCCTGAGGCTATGATTTACCAAGGATTCCTTGTGGGATCTGTGCCTAATACTGGTCAAAGCTTCTTGAGGGACATCCAAGCTTATAAGATCATACAAGTCCCCTCCCCCTGGCAGTAGGAGAGGCTCTTGGCAGCTAAATGCTCTTGCTCTTATCTTTATCAGATCACCCTAAAGTTAGCAGAAAGTCCAACACTGTGCTATGACCATACCCTAGAGAAGCAGAATAGAAACAGGACTCAAATAAAGGGAGGAGCAGGAATTCTAGAGGGTACCTGGAGCCACTGAGACTTCCAGAAGGGGTGAGAGGACATCTTCAGGATGCTGGACTTGGGGTCTGGGACAGGGATTTTAGGGTAGGAAATGGTAAGGATGCTTCTGCAATGGAGCACAGAGCAATCTTTCACCAGAATGGAAAAATCAGAGCCCATACCAACAGAAAAGGAAGGAAAACAACATTTATAGGGCACTGACTTCATCTGGCATTTGTCTTAGGCTTATTGCATACCGCTAACATATGTTACTTACACCTCATAGCAGTTCTGTGAAAGGATTGTAATATCTCCTGTCTGAAAGTGACAAAATTGAGGTCTAGAAATGCTCAGGAACTTTCTTAGGGGCACAAGCTAGTAAGTGGCTAAACTGAGATTTAATTGTGTCTCCTAACTCCACATCCAGAGTTCTTATTAGCTCATCCCACTTGGGGAGGAGGTTGTGGCAGTCAAGCCACTGGGTGACCAGGCCTTAGTCATATTCTGACAAGGGGGCCTGTGCTAAATACAGTTGTTAAATGTCTGTTGACTAATGAATACAAAGACCCGCTGTCTCTTTTCAAATTTTGGAATTACACTCATTATTCTGAGCCTCCTCTGTCTTCTTTCATAGCTCATTGACTCATGGTTTGATCTTCTACACTGCTGTGGGCTCTGTTTGTCCCAAGCAGATAAGAAGGAAAGGTATTTCTTCTGTTTGCCAAGTGTATTAGTCTGTTCTCATGCTGCTATGAAGAAATACTTGAGACTGGGTAATTTACAAAGAAAGAGGTTTAATTGACTCACAGTTCAGCATGGCTGGGGAGGCCACAGGAAGCTTAAAATCATGACAGAAGGGGAAGCAAACACGTCCTTCTTCACATGGTGGTAGCAAGGAGAAGTGAAGAGTTAAGTTAGGGAAAAGCCCCTTATAAAACCATCAGATCTCGTGAGAACTCACTCACTATCACGAGAACAGCATGGAGGTAGCTGCCCTCATGATTTAATTACCTCCCATTGAGTTCCTCCCATGACATGTGGGGATTATGGGAACTACAATTCAAGATGAGATTTGGGTGGAGACATGGCCAAACCATATCACCAAGACTATGCAGCACTCACAGACAGGGCATCTTATTGCTAGTAAACCTGGCAAACGGATAAAGAAGGAAAGGGAGAGGGAAAGCCTATCCATCTATTTTATCTCTTCCTCCTCATTCCCATTCTAAAACCCTCTTTATCACTCTCAGGCTATGGCTGGGGAGAGAGACCTCCAGGGAAACCAAAGCATTCACTCGTGTCTGCTTCCTTGTTTGTTACTTGAAAATATCTAGATTTCTTGAGGTCTGCCAATCTCTCCTCCTTTTCTCCTTACAAATCTATGTGCCCTGGGGACCTGGTTGGGGCTATAGGCTTCTAAAAACAAACTTCCTCACCCATTAAATTGCTTAAGCTTTTTTTAGAGGGTCAGGCTCATCACCTCAAAGGTCCATCCTTAGTGCTGCTTCCTGCATTTTGCTCCTGCTACACAATTTCTCTTTCCCTACTATAGTAGTCAGGGTTCTCCAGAGAAACAGAATAGGATGTGTGTGTGTGTGTGTGTGTGTGTGTGTGTGTGTGTGTAAAGAGAATAGATACATAAGGAATGGGCTAACACAATTATGGAGGCTGACAAGTCCCAATGCCTGCAGTGGGCAAGCTGGAGATCCAGGAGAGCTGATGGTGTAGTCCCATTCCTGAAGATACTAGGTTCGAGACCTGGGAAAAACTGATGTTTCAGTTTGAGTCCAAAGACAGGAAAAAACTGATGTCTCCGTTCAAAGACAGTCAGACAGAAGGAATTCCTTTTTACTTGCAGGAGAATTAACCTTTTTGTTCTATTGAGGTCTTCAACTGTTAGATTGGGGCCCACTCACATCATAGTAAAGAGAGGGCAACCTTTACTATGTCTGCTAATTCAAGTATTTTATCTTATCCAGAAGCACCCGTACAGACACACCTAGAATAATATTTGAGCAAATATCCAGGCACACTGTTGCCTAGTCAAGATGACTCTTTAAACTATCACAAGTCTACCCCTGATTAACGTGGCACCTATCTGCATCTCCTTAAAACATACTCAATGTCCAAATAAAGACAAAAGCAAAGTCATATTTTGCCCTAACATGATACAACTATCCTATGTACAACAAAGAGTACACTAACCATTCACCAGGAAAAGCAGGTAAGATTCTTGTGTGATGTTTATTCTTCTCCTTGATATCCCATAAGTTAAATACTATATTGTAAAATTAACAATACTTACACGCTATGATATAAAGTTACTATATCTTATGTTGCATGAGAAGAGAATAAGAAAATAAATATTATATATATAAATTTTACTATGCATACAATCATATTCATAACAAAATAAGGATGAAATATGTCAATTACAGTACTGAGTTCTGTAACTTGTCACATTGCTATAGCTGGTGTTTGTAATTACCTCCTTCTTTCACTACTCATTCTGCACTCGCTTTGCCTTTAGCTGTTTTTTTTATTTTTATTTTTATTTTTTTGATACAGGATCTCCTTCTGTTACCTAGGCTGGAGTGCAGTGGCATAATCACAGCTCACTGCAGCCCCTACCTCCCAGCCTCAAGTGATCCTCCCAACTTAACCTCCTGATTAGGTGGAACTACAAGCATGCACCACCATGCCTGGCTAATTAAAAATTTTTTTGTGTATAGAGATGAGGTCTCACAATGTTGCCCAGGCTGGTCTCAAACTCTTGGGTTCAAGTGACCATCCTGAAGTGTTGGGATTAAAGGCATAAGCCCCTGCACCCTGCCTGATTGTGGTTCTTTTTATTTATTTATTTATTTATTTATTCTGAGACGGAGTCTTGCCTGTCGCCAGGCCGGAGTGCAGTGGCGTGATCTCGGCTCACTGCAAGCTCTGCCTCCCAGGTTCACGCCATTCTCCTGCTTCAGCCTCCCGAGTAGCTGGGACTACAGGCGCCCCCCACCACGCCCGGCTAATTTTTTGTATTTTTAGTTGAGAAGGGGTTTCACCGCGTTAGCCAGGATGGTCTCAATCTCCTGACCTCGTGATCCGCCTGTCTCGGCCTCCCAAAGTGCTGGGATTACAAGCGTGAGCCACTGTGCCCAGTGATTGTGGTTCTTTACCTAATGAGATGATCCAAGCCATCATTCCTGAGGGGTCTGGGTCATTAGTAGTCCTGCCTGGATTGTGGTGTTGTAGTTTTCCACTGACCTTAATCACAGGGCATAGTAATACTAAGAATGCCTGAAGGAATCTCTTGTATTCCAGATTTTACCTCCATCGTGGAGTGGTAGTCCAATTTCCTTTTGGTAGCCAGGTTTAATTACCCCAGCCAACACAGTAACTTCCTTTTTTACCTGCTGGTTCAGAGCCAGGAGGATTCCAAGGTGGCTGGGCAGCAGTATTAACTTCCAATTCAATGGAATCATTGTAGCGTTCCACCCCTGCAAATAAGACCTCTGGGCTGGCAGAGCATAAAGTTGTGGAAACAGGAAGCAAAAATTTTGCCAGTGGGTCACTGACAGTAATAATGAGTGGTGCCTCTCCCATTTGCATTCTTGATTTCTGGACCCATGAATCCTGGACCCTAGCTATGGGAGAAACAGCACTGTACATTGGACACTGATTTGGAGCATATATAGTGTTCTGGAGAACCTTGCTCTAGCCCTGCAAGGTATTGGTACGTAGCTGGTGCTATAACTGAGTCTTCAAAAAGTCATTCTACCATTCTGTCAAACCAGCTGTTTCAGGATGGTGGGATACATGGTAAGATCAGTGAATTTCATGAGCATGGGCCCATTGACACACTTCATTTTCTGTGAAGTGAGTTCTATCATCAGAAACAATGCTGTGTGAAACACCATGACAGTGGATTAGGCATTCTGTAAGTCCACAGATGATAGTTTTGTCAGAAGCATTGTGTTCAGGGAAGGCAGATCCATTTCCACAGTAAATGTCTATTTCAGTAAGGCCAAAATCTTTCCCTTCCATGATGGAAGCCATTTAGTATAATCAGCCTACAACCAGGTCACTGTCTGATTCCTCTAGGGGAATGGTGCCATACTGGGGACTCAGTGTTGGTCTCTGATGTTGGCAGATTGGGAAGTCAGCAGTCATTGTCTTCAGCTAGGCCTTGGTGAGCAGAAGTTCATGTTGTTGAGTCCATGCATAACTTCATCCCTGCCACTATGGCCTCTTTTTTCATGATCCCCTCAGGCAATGTCAGGAGTGGCTGGAGAGGGAGGCTGACTATTACCCACAGAACAAGTGATCCTATCCAATTGACTATTAACATCCTCCTCTCTGAGGTCACCCTTTGGTGAGCATTCACATGGCACACAAATATCTTCATCCATTTGGCCCATTCAGAGAGGTCTACTTCCTCTCTAAATTTCCTTGTCATCAATTTTCTAATCATGTTTCTTTCAAGTTGCTGACCATCAGCCATGGCCACAACCCATGAATCCATATATAATCACACGTCTGGCCATTTCTTCATTCAAACAAAATGAACAATCAGGTGCACTGCTTAAAGTTCTGTCCACTTGGAGGATTTCCCTTCACCACTATCCTTCAGCAGTGTTCTGGAAAAGGGCTATAGTGCTGCAGCTGTCCACTCTTGGGTGGTGCCTGAACATTATATAGACCTGTCTGTAAACCAAGGCTGAGTTTTCTTTTCCTCTGTCAAATGGTCATTGAGAACTCCCAGTGAAGCCATAGGTGCAGACTAGAAGAGAGAGGGTAGTATAGCAGAAGTGGGGGCAGCAGGCATACTTGTGCCTTCAGGACTGCTTGGGCCTGACCTCATATTTACCACTTCCCTTTGATGATAGAGTGCTGCTTTGCACACCCAACTTTACGGCTTGGTGGATCAGATAACAGCCAATTCATGTTGGGGAGCTTAGGTTTCATGGTAACTTGCTGGCCTATAATTAAACAACCAATCTTTACTAAGGCCAATAGCAGGCCAAGAGTTGTTTCTCAATAAGAGAAGTTATCTGTGGAGTATTGCAGGGCTTTGCTCCAAAATCCTAGAGGCCTGCACTGCAATACACCTATAAGAGCCTGCCAAATCTCAAAACAGTATTCCTATCTGTCACCGTCATTTTAAGTATGGTGGGATCTGCTTAATCACCTGGCTCAATAGCAGATTAACTTTTACATTAGCCTGGATTTATTGCAGAGACTTTTTTTTTTTTTTTTTTTTGGTCAAAACTAGCAGCTTTTTAAGTCACTTGGTAAATAGGTGGAAGTAACACACCTCAATGAGAAACATGTTGCCTCTAGACTCTAGCGGCCTAATAAGCATTGTGCCTCTTTTTTTTGTTGTAGGAATAGCTAGATGCCATGACTGACCTTTACTTTTTGAAGCAATGTCTCCCACATGCCTCATACCACTTTATCCCTAAAAATTTCACAAGTGAAAGTACCTGAATCTTTACTGGATTTATTTCCCACCCTCTGATGTGTAAATTTCTTACCAACAGTACTTCTTCTTGCTCAGTAGTTCCAGTTGGCACAATGTCATCAATGTAATGGACCCATGTGATATCTTGTGGAAGGGAAAAGCAATCAAGATCCCCACAAACTAAATTGTGACACTGGGTCAGAGAGAGTTGTTATGCCTCTGAGGTAGATAGTGAAGGTAGATTTCTGGCCTTGTGGGCTCAAACTGCTTGAAACTGCTTCTGGTGGTCCTAGATAATAGACACAGAGAAAAAGGCATTTGCCTGATCAATAGCTGCATACCGGGTACCAGGGAATGTGATGATTTTCTCAAGCAATGAAACCACATCTAGTAGAGCAACTGCAATTGGAGTCACCATCTCCATAAACTTAAAATAATCCACTGTAATTCTCTGAGATCCACTTGTCCTTTGCACAGCCAAAATAGGCAAATTGAATGGGAGTGTGGTGGAAATCACCATCCTTGTGTCTTTCAAATCTTTAATTGTGGTAGTAATCTCTGTAATCCTTCAGGAATCCAATATTGCTTCTGGTTTACTGTTTTCCTAGGTAAGGTACTTTCAGGGGCTTCCACTTGGCCTTTCCCACCATAATAGCCTCGTGGGGATTTGGTGAGCTACTGAGTATGTCTGTCTTAATTATGCATTCTAGAACTGGGAAAATAACCACATGATGGGGTCAGGACCCACTGTGCCCACTGTGAGATGGACCGGAGCTACAACAGTATTGATTACCTTATCTTCGTAAGCCCCTACTGTGGCTGAGGGATCAAAGTCACGTTTTGGGTCTCCTGGAAAATTATTGTCAGTTCAGAGCCAGTGTTCAGTAGTCCTGGAAAAGTCTGATTATTTACTTTCCCCCAATCTATAGTTACCTTGGCTAAATGCTGTAGGTTACTTTAGGGAAGGCTGGTAGAAATAGTAACAGTATGTATTTTAAGCAGTGTACTAGAGTTCTTCCTCTAGAAGACCTGCCTCTTCTTAACTGAAGGGATTCTGGTCTGTTAACTGGTTTAAATCTAGAAATGATGGAGGGGCCATGATCCTGTGTTTTTCTTTCTTTCTTTCTTTCTTTTTTTTTATTATACTTTAAGTTCTAGGGTACATGTGAATAATGTGCAGGTTTGTTACATATGTATACTTATGCCATGTTGGTGTGCTGCACCCATCAACTCGTCAGCACCCATCAATTAGTCATTTATATCAGGTATAACTCCCAATGCAATCTCTCCCCCCTCTCCACTCCCCATAATAGGCCCCGATGTGTGATGTTCCCCTTCCTGAGTCCAAGTGATGTCATTGTTCAGTTCCCACCTATGAGTGAGAACATGCGGTGTTTGGTTTTCTGTTCTTGTGATAGTTTGCTAAGAATGATGGTTTCCAGCTGCATCCATGTCCCTACAAAGGACGCAAACTCATCCTTTTTTATGGCTGCATAGTATTCCATGGTGTATATGTGCCACATTTTCTTAATCCAGTCTGTCACAGATGGACATTTGGGTTGATTCCAAGTCTTTGCTATTGTGAATAGTGCCGCAATAAACATACGTGTGCATGTGTCTTTATGGCAGCATGATTTATAATCCTTTGGGTATATACCCAGTAGTGGGATGGCTGGGTCATATGGTACATCTAGTTGTAGATCCTTGAGGAATTGCCATACTGTTTTCCATAATGGTTGAACTAGTTTACAGTCCGACCAACAGTGTAAAAGTGTTCCTATTTCTCCATATCCTCTCCAACACCTGTTGTTTCCTGACTTTTTAATGATTGCCATTCTAACTGGTGTGAGATGGTATCTCATTGTGGTTTTGATTTGCATTTCTCTGATGGCCAGTGGTGATGAGCATTTTTTCATGTGTCTGTTGGCTGTATGAATGTCTTCTTTTGAGAAATGTCTGTTCATATCCTTTGCCCACTTTTTGATGGGGTTGTTTGTTTTTTTCTTGTAAATTTGTTTGAGTTCTTTGTAGATTCTGGATATTAGCCCTTTGTCAGATGAGTAGACTGCAAAAATTTTCTCCCATTCTGTAGGTTGCCTGTTCACTCTGATGGTAGTTTCTTTTGCTGTGCAGAAGCTCTTTAGTTTAATGAGATCCCGTTTGTCAATTTTTGCTTTTGCTGCCGTTGCTTTTGGTGTTTTAGACATGAAGTCCTTGCCCATGCCTGTGTCCTGAATGGTACTACCTAGGTTTTCTTCTAGGGTTTTTATGGTATTAGGTCTAACATTTAAGTCTCTAATCCATCTTGAATTAATTTTCGTATAAGGAGTAAGGAAAGGATCCATTTTCAGCTTTCTACTTATGGCTAGCCAATTTTCCCAGCACCATTTATTAAATAGGGAATCCTTTCCCCATTTCTTGTTTCTCTCAGGTTTGTCAAAGATCAGATGGCTGTAGATGTGTGGTATTATTTCTGAGGACTCTGTTCTGTTCCATTGGTCTATATGTCTGTTTTGGTACCAGTACCATGCTGTTTTGGTTGCTGTAGCCTTGTAGTATAGTTTGAAGTCAGGTAGCGTGATGCCTCCAGCTTTGTTCTTTAGACTGAGGATTGACTTGGCAATGCGGGCTCTTTTTTGGTTCCATATGAACTTTAAAGCCGTTTTTTCCAATTCTGTGAAGAAACTCATTGGTAGCTTGATGGGGATGGCATTGAATCTATAAATTACCTTGGGCAGTATGGCCATTTTCATGATATTGATTCTTCCTATCCATGAGCATGGTATGTTCTTCCATTTGTTTGTGTCCTCTTTTATTTCACTGAGCAGTGGTTTGTAGTTCTCCTTGAAGAGGTCCTTTACATCCCTTGTAATTTGGATTCCTAGGTATTTGATTCTCTTTGAAGCAATTGTGAATGGAAGTTCATTTCTGATTTGGCTCTCTGTTTGTCTGTTACTGGTGTATAAGAATGCTTGTGATTTTTGCACATTAATTTTGTATCCTGAGACTTTGCTGAAGTTGCTTATCAGCTTAAGATTTTGGGCTGAGACAATGGGGTTTTCTAAATATACAATCATGTCATCTGCAAACAGGGACAATTTGACTTCTTCTTTTCCTAACTGAATACCCTTGATTTCTTTCTCTTGCCTGATTGCCCTAGCCAGAACTTCCAAGACTATGTTGAATAGGAGTGGTGAGAGAGGGCATCTCTGTCTTGTGCCAGTTTTCAAAGGGAATTTTTCCAGTTTTTGCCCATTCAGTATGATACTGGCTGTGGGTTTGTCATAAATAGCTCTTATTATTTTGAGGTACGTTCCATCAATACCGAATTTATTGAGCGTTTTTAGCATGAAGGGCTGTTGAATTTTGTCAAAAGCCTTTTCTGCGTCTATTGAGATAATCATGTGGTTCTTGTCTTTGGTTCTGTTTATATGTTGGATTACATTTATTGATTTGCGAATGTTGAACCAGCCTTGCATCCCAGGGATGAAGCCCACTTGGTCATGGTGGATAAGCTTTTTGATGTGCTGCTGAATCTGGTTTGCCAGTATTTTATTGAGGATTTTTGCATCGATGTTCATCAGGGATATTGGTTTAAAATTTTCTTTTTTTGTTGTGTCTCTGCCAGGCTTTGGTATCAGGATGATGGTGGCCTCATAAAATGAGTTAGGGAGGATTCCCTCTTTTTCTATTGATTGGAATAGTTTCAGAAGGAATGGTACCAGCTCCTCCTTGTACCTCTGGTAGAATTCAGCTGTGAATCCATCTGGTCCTGGACTTTTTTTGGTTGGTAGGCTATTAATTATTGCCTCAATTTCAGAGCCTACTATTGGTCTGTTCAGGGATTCAACTTCTTCCTGGTTTAGTCTTGGAAGAGTGTAAGTGTCCAGGAAATTATCCATTTCTTCTAGATTTTCTAGTTGATTTGCATAGAGGTGTTTATAGTATTCTCTGATGGTAGTTTGTATTTCTGTGGGGTCGGTGGTGATATCCCCTTTATCATTTTTTATTGCGTCTATTTGATTCCTCTCTCTTTTCTTCTTTATTAGTCTAGCTAGCGGTCTGTCAATTTTGTTGATCTTTTCAAAAAACCAAGTCCTGGATTCATTGATTTTTTGGAGGGTTTTGTGTGTCTCTATCTCCTTCAGTTCTGCTCTGATCTTAGTTATTTCTTGCCTTCTGCTAGTTTTTGAATGTGTTTGCTCTTGCTTCTCCAGTTCTTTTAATTGTGATGTTAGAGTGTCAATTTTAGATCTTTCCAGCTTTCTCTTGTGGGCATTTAGTGCTAAATTTCCCTCTACACACTGCTTTAAATGTGTCCCAGAGATTCTGGTATGTTGTATCTTTGTTCTCATTGGTTTCAAAGAACATCTTTATTTCTGCTTTCATTTCGTTATGTACCCAGTAGTCATTCAGGAGCAGGTTGTTCAGTTTCCATGTAGTTGAGCGGTTTTGATTGAGTTTCTTAGTCCTGAGTTCTAGTTTGATTGCACTGTGGTCTGAGAGACAGTTTGTTATAATTTCTGTTCTTGTACATTTGCTGAGGAGTGCTTTACTTCCAATTATGTGGTCAATTTTGGAATAAGTGTGATGTGGTGCTGAGAAGAATGTATATTCTGTTGATTAGGGTGGAGAGTTCTATAGATGTCTATTAGGTCCACTTGGTGCAGAGATGAGTTCAATTCCTGGATATCCTTGTTAACTTTCTGTCTCGTTGATCTGTCTAATGTTGACAGTGGAGTGTTGAAGTCTCCCATTATTATTGTACGGGAGTCTAAGTCTCTTTGTAAGTCTCTAAGGACTTGCTTTATGAATTTGGGTGCTCCTGTATTGGGTACATATATATTTAGGATAGTTAGCTCTTCCTGTTGAATTGATCCCTTTACCATTATGTAATGGCCTTCTTTGTCTCTTTTGATCTTTGATGGTTTAAAGTCTGTTTTATCAGAGACTAGGATTGCAACCCCTGCTTTTTTTTGTTCTCCATTTGCTTGGTAGATCTTCCTCCATCCCTTTATTTTGAGCCTATGTATGTCTCTGCATGTGAGATGGGTCTCCTGAATACAGCAGACTGATGGGTCTTGACTCTTTATCCAGTTTGTCAGTCTGTGTCTTTTAATTGGAGCATTTAGTCCATTAACATTTAAGGTTAATATTGTTATGTGTGAACTTGATCCTGCCATTATGATATTAACTGGTTATTTTGCTCATTAGTTGATGCAGTTTCTTCCTAGCCTCGATGGTCTTTACATTTTGGCATGTTTTTGCAATGGCTGGTACCGGTTGTTCCTTTCCATGTTTAGGGCTTCCTTCAGGGTCTCTTGTAAGGCAGGCCTGGTGGTGACAAAATCTCTAAGCATTTGCTTATCTGTAAAGGATTTTATTTCTCCTTCACTTATGAAACTTAGTTTGGCTGGATATGAAATTCTGGGTTTAAAATTCTTTTCTTTAAGAATGTTGAATATTGGCCCCCACTCTCTTCTGGCTTGTAGAGTTTCTGCCGAGAGATCTGCTGTTAGTCTGATGGGCTTCCCTTTGTGTGTACCCGACCTTTCTCTCTGGCTGCCCTTAAGATTTTTTCCTTCATTTCAACTTTGGTGAATCTGGCAGTTATGTGTCTTGGAGTTGCTCTTCTGGAGGAGTATCTTTGTGGTGTTCTCTGTATTTCCTGAATTTGAATGTTGGCCTGCCCTACTAGGTTGGGGAAGTTCTCCTAGATGATATCCTGAAGAGTGTTTTCCAACTTGGTTCCATTTTCCCCCTCACTTTCAGGCACCCCAATCAGACGTAGATTTGGTCTTTTTACCTAATCCCATACTTCTTGCAGGCTTTGTTCATTTCTTTTTCTTCTTTTTTCTTTTGGTTTCTCTTCTCGCTTCATTTCATTCATTTGATCCTCAATCGCTGATACTCTTTATTCCAGTTGATCGAGTCGGTTACTGAAGCTTGTGGATTTGTCACATATTCTCGTGTCATGGTTTTCATCTCTGTCATTTCATTTATGACCTTCTCTGCATTAATTATTCTAGCTGTCAATTCTTCCACTCTTTTTTCAAGACTTTTAGTTTCTTTGCGTACGCAGTGAGATGACCCCAGTACCTCAGTTGAAAATGCAGAAATCACTGGTCTTCTGTGTCGCTTGCGCTGGGAGTTGGAGACTGGAGCTGTTCCTATTAGGCCATCTTGCTCCGCCCCCCATCCTGTGTTTTTGTGATTCAGATTAGACTTTTGTTCACTTGACCTAGAACATTAAAGGTACGCATAGAAACTAAAACATAAAAATTACGTACGCTGGGTACGTAATTCCTCCTTTAGCTCTGAGAAGTTTGATGGACTGAAGCCTTCTTCTCTCATCTCGTCAAAGTCATTCTCTGACCAGCTTTGATCCGTTGCTGGCGATGAGCTGCAGTCCTTTGCAGGGGGAGATGCTCTCTTATTTTTTGAATTTCCAGCTTTTCTGCCCTGGTTTTTCCCCATCTTTTTGGTTTTATCTGTCTCTGGTCTTTGATGATGGTGACGTACTGATGGGGTTTTGGTATAGGTGTCCTTCCTGTTTGATAGTTTTCCTTCTAATAGTCAGGACCCTCAGCTGTAGGTCTGTTGGAGATTGCTTGAGGTCCACTCCAGACCCTGTTTGCCTGGGTATCAGCAGCAGAGGTTGCAGAAGATAGACTATTGCTGAACAGCGAGTGTACCTGTCTGATTCTTCCTTTGGAAGCTTCCTCTCAGGGGTGTACTCCACCGTGTGAGGTGTGGGGTGTCAGACTGCCCCTAGTGGGGGATGTCTCCCAGTTAGGCTACTCAGGGGTCAGGGACCCACTTGAGCAGGCAGTCTGTCTGTTCTCAGATCTCCACCTCCGTGTTGGGAGATCCAGTGCTCTCTTCAAAGCTGTCAGACAGAGTCGTTCGTGTCTGCACCGGCCTCTGCTGCTTCCCCTTTTGTTGTTTAGCTGTGCCCTGTCCCCAGAGGTGGAGTCTACAGAGACAGGCAGGTTTCCTTGAACTGCTGTGAGCTCCACCCAGTTCGAGCTTCCCAGCGGCTTTGTTTACCTACTTAAGCCTCAGCAATGGCGGGCGCCCCTCCCCCAGCCTCGCTGCTGCGTTGTGGTTAGATCACAGACTGCTGTGCTAGCAATGAAGGAGGCTCCATGGCCGTGGGACCCTCCCGGCCCGGTGTGGGTACAATCTCCTGGTGTGCCTGTTTGCTTAAAGCGCAGTATTGGGGTGGGAATTACCCGATTTTCCAGGTGTTGTGTGTCTCAGTTCCCCTGGCTAGGAAAAGGGATTTCCTTCCCCCTTGTGCTTCCCAGGTGAGGCAATGCCTCGCCCTGCTTCAGCTCTTGCTGGTCGGGCTGCAGCAGCTGACCAGCAGCGATTGTCCAGCACTCCGCAGTGAGATGACCCCAGTACCTCAGTTGAAAATGCAGAAATCACTGGTCTTCTGTGTCGCTTGCGCTGGGAGTTGGAGACTGGAGCTGTTCCTATTAGGCCATCTTGCTCCGCCCCCCATCCTGTGTTTTTGTGATTCAGATTAGACTTTTGTTCACTTGACCTAGAACATTTCTGCTTATATAGATCAAGTAAGAATTTACTCAAATTTAGTATGTTTCCCATCTATTTCTTTTCTAGTTGGTGCCTGAGGTGTGCCTTACTGCTGCCTTGACTCTGCTGTTTATTATGGTGATCACATCCCCCTTGCCTTTGGCTGCTGACTGCCACCCCAGGATCCTTTAGCTCCATTGCATTTAGGTATCCTAATCCAGTGGGGGCTGTTTCTACTGTAATGTCTGGCCTACAGAGAATAATGATCACAGAGCTCTTCAAAGATGCCAGGGCTCCTGTCACAAATTTATTTCTCACAGTCGTAGTGAAAGATGTGTCTTCTAGAGCCTCTGATTATGGGTGAGTAGATCTTAAGTAACATATCCACTCTAACTTTCCAATCTCCTTAAACCTTTGAATCTCTTCCTCTACATTGAAAGAAGGCAGGTCTGGCATTTCCACCTTGCTCTCTGTGGGCCACTGTTTGGTCCATGTTTCATCTAACCAACTAAGCAAGCAGTTAGAGTCAGAGAGTTTCTTAACTCCCTGAGCTACAACATTAAATGAAGAATCTCTGCTTGGTGAGCTCATATCAATAAATTTGGCCGATTCAATTTATGTTTCCTCCACCGTTATCCCACAACCTCTATATCCATTCCTACACATGTTCCTCTGATTTCTGCTTGTATAAATGAGAAAACTTGAGTAGTTCTTTTGGAGTGCAGACCACCTCCTCTTGGGTCACACTTTGTACTTCACCTTTAGGGGCCTGCTGGGATTTAAGTCTAGTTACAAGTCTAGAAGCAAAGAGGTGGTGGGAGTGGGTCCCCTGAGGGGAACTAGCATTTCTTGAAAGGCAACTGCCTCAAGGGGGACCATTACAATTTTCTAGGCAATGCAAGGATAATTCTCTCATACTGCAGTGGAGATACCTCCTCCACTGGCAAAGAAGACTCATCAGTTTAGGGGCCTAGTGTCCCAAGCTTCATCAGGGTCTTCTCATACATCCCTATTCCAACTTTCAGGATTTCATTACTTCCTAATCATTTTAATGGTAGACACCCTATAGACCTGAACGTTCAACTTGTGTTGTAATTCAGCCAGTTGTAGGATGAGATTCTATGTTTAATTTTAATCAATCTCAGCCCTATGACTACAGAACATAAGGAACTCTGTTAGGGCAAATATAGAAGCTTTCACATTATTTGCACAGTTTAAGCAGAGAACTTAGGCTCATCATTTTCTTTTACCTTGGTAGGATCAACTCGCCAATGTCATTATATTCTTTAATTTGAGAACAATACCTGAAATATGTAGTCACTTAGATCCTTGCATCTTATAAGTGGTTATCTGGGAGTATTTAATGAAGATATTTTGTATCTCTCTATTGCCAGATTATGCTATGACTGTTAGTCTTCTCTTTACCACTAAAATAGTCACTAGCATCTTTAATCAGATTAGAGAGCCAATTCCAGAAACCCCACAACCAATTAAGAAAATTAATCCTTAGCGTTCTTTTTCCTTAGAACCAATCTTAGTACCAAAATTCATTTCTCTGGGTTCACCACAGAAAACTAGTAAGAGTAATTAATTATTTAATTAATTAATAGGAATTTTGCTCACATGATTATGGAGGCTGACAAGTCTTAAGATCTGCAAAGTGGGTGAGTTAGCAAGCTGAAGACCCTGGAGAACCCTGAAACCTGGAGAACCCTGAACCCTGCTGATATAGTTCCAATATGAGTCTGAAGGTCAGCAAACCAGGAGAGCTGATGTAGCTGGAGTCCAATGGCCAGTAGACTTGAGACACAGGAAAAGCCTATGTTTCAGTTTGAGTCTATCTTACTCAGCTCATGCTGTCATAACAAAATACCATAGACTGTGTGGTTTAGACAACAGAAATTTTTTCTCACTGTTCTGGTGGCTGAAAGTCTGAGATCAGGGTTCCTGAAATGGTAGGGTTCTGCTGAGAGACCTCTTCTTGGCTTGTAGATGGCTGCCTTCTGACGGTGTCCTCACGAGTTGGAGGGAGAAGGGTTCTGGTTTCTCCTCTTCTTATGATGGAATAGAACACTATTCCCATCATGGGGGCCCCATCCACATGATCTCATTTAATACCCTCTCAAAGGCTCCACCTCCGAAGACCATCACATTATGGGCTAGGGCTTCAGCATATGAGTTTTGGGGGATACCAACATTCAGTCTATAGCAGAATCTGGAAATGGGAAAAACCGATGTCTCAACGTGAAGGCAGCAGGTAGGAGGAATTCCTTCTGACTTGCAAGAGGGTCAGCTTTTATATTTTTTTCAGGCCTTCCGCTGATTGGATGGGGCCCGTCCACATTAGGGAGGGCAATTTGCTTTATTCAGACGACTAACTCAAGTGTTAATTTATCCAGAAACACTGTCACAGACACACCCAGAATAAAGCTTGCCAAAATATGTGTGTACCCTATGCCCAGGCATATCGAAACATACAATTAACTACACCTACCCTAGCCACCCTTCCTTCGTTGCCCGTTGTGTCCTGAAGACCTTTCCATTTCTTCTGATCCATATCTTTATCCTGGCCACTGCATGATATCACATGTAATTTTGAATGAACAGAATTGTCTGGGATTCTTCACTGGTTATTCATGTTGTGTCATTTACTAAATTCTAAACTTGTAGATGGTGATGGCAGAGATTTTATTTACTAAACAAGAGATGTATATTTTCTGTATCCTTCTCAATGGAAAGCAGATGGATGTGCGACAAATGTTTATTTATGTGTTTATTTATTTTTTGGAGACGGAGTCTTGCTCTATCGCCCAGGCTGGAGTGCAGTGGCCTGATCTTGGTTCACTGCCTCCCGGGTTCAAGGGATTCTCCTGCCTCAGCCTCCCGAGTAGCTGGGACTACAGGTGCATGCCACCACGCATGGCTAATTTCTTGTATTTTTAGTAGAGACGAGATTTCACCATATTGATCAGGCAGGTCTTTAACTCCTGACCTCGTGATCCCCTGCCTTGGCCTCCCAAAGTGCTGGGATTACAGATGTGAGCCACTGCGCCTGGCCCAACAAATGTTTATTTTATTTTAATTAATTAATTAATTTAGAGACAGAGTCTTGCTCTGTCGCCCGGGCTGGAGTGCAATGGCACGTCTCAGCTCACTGCATCCTCTGCCTCCTGGGTTCAAGCAATTCTCCTGCCTCAGCCTCCTGAGTAGCTACACATTCAATCCATTTGGAGAGTATGTTTTCGACCAGTTGGTTTCCCAGGAAGGCAGCTAGGGAAAGTGAGTGTTAGTAAGTTTGAGTCAGACAAGTGTTTCTTAGTCTTTGCCTCAGCCCTTGTGCAGCAACTCACTCCTGGGGCTGTGGGCTAGGACAGAAAGGGAAGGACTACTTTCCTTCCTCACTCTTGTTGAGTGAGAGGAGCTGGATCAGAGGACAGTGAACTTCCTCTCAGGATTACAGTCATTCAGGCATACCTAGGAGATGTCCCTAGGCCCCAGACATTGCTTGAGAAGCTGGGAGTAGCTTACATTTGTCTAAGGCAGGTTTTCTTAACCTTATCACTATTGGCATTTGGGCTGGGTAATTTTTTTTGTTGTAAGAAGCTGTCCTGTACATTGTAGGATGTTAAGCAGCACCCCTGGCCTGGACCAGTTACTAGATGCCAAGTAGCACCTGCACTCTGAGATACGACAACCAAAAATGTCTCCAGATATTGACCAATATGTCCTGGGAACAAAAGCATTTGAGAACCACTGATCTTGAGCTTTGTTATTTGCAAAGCAGTTTCACCTGTTATCATGTCTGAGCAACATTATAGCTCTGTGAATCAGGCAGAAATCTGTTCTTTTCTCTATTTTACACAGTTGGTCAAGTGGCAGGAAAAGAAATGAAACTCATATCTTCTGACTGCAAACTTTTTCTCTTTATCTTAAGACTCCTAGAGATAAGTAAGTAAAAGTGATAGTAACTTGCCCCTGGAAGGAGATGCCAATTTTGAGTTAAGAACAAAAATCTTTGTTAAATTTCAAAAGTTTTGATGAAGGGACACCATTAACCACTTTGCTATTTTCATATGTTGGCTCTTAACTTTATTTTGATGAACTTTCATTTAGTCCTTTTGAAAGGAAAGTAGTTTAGATTTCCTTTCTGAAGTGCCTAGTTTTATTTTTGACTACTAAGGTTTCCAAATCTTTCACGTCCTAATAAAACGTGTTCACTTCCTCTTGAAGATGCGTCATTGTGATAACAGTGTGTATGTACCTTCCCAGTGGTATTTTCCAAGAAAACCAAAATACAATACTGCTTTTAAAAACAGAAGTTTGCAGTAATTGTTATTGAGACTCGATCTGAAAACTGGAAGTGCTGAAAACGAGTTTGAAAGGCACAACATTTCTGAGACTATAAATCTTCTACTTTCTGTGTTTTGAAAAGAAGAAAGAAGGCTGGGCACAGTGGCTCATCCCTGTAATCCTAGCACTTTGGGAGGCTGAGGCAGGTGGATCACCTGAGGTCAGGAGTTCGAGATCAGCCTGGTCAACATCGTGAAACCCTGTCTCCACTAAAAATACAATAATTAGCTGGGTGTGGTGGCAGGCGCCTGTAATCCCAGCTACTCAGGAGGCTGTGGCAGGAGAATTGCTTGAACCTGGGAGGTGGAGGTTGCAGTGAACCGAGATCGCGCCATTGCATTCCAGCCTGGGCGACAAGAGCGAAACTGTCTCAAAAAAAAAAGAAGAAAGAAGTATATTGGTATCTGGAGGTAAAGAACTATAATTTGCTAAGTAGAGGTAAGAATATACTGAAGTTTGACATTTTGGTAACTAGATTAAAACACATCTTTTCGTATCTATATTTCTTCTCCTTTGCAATGAACTTTCACTATGCTTTGATATCAGGTTTAAAATTCATGATTTTGGAACCACATTGTTAGTCATAATTAATAATTATTAATATCCAGTTACGACCTACTTTGTGCTTTACTGTATTTCAGGAGCTTCAGTTTTTCAGGGAGGCAGGGTGCTGAAGCACAGGATATGACTTAGCAAGTTGGCAACATCTGCTTTTTCTGTTAGAAAATGCTTTGACCTTTTCCAGATGCTGGACATTTTGCAAATTATGTAGCCTCTTTGAACCTCAGTTTTATCACTTATAAAATTAGGTATTATTTGTGAAGACTAATGAAAAAATTATGTGCAACCATATTAATATTAACTTAGTATTAATATAATTTATTAACAAAAACATAACAATATATAATACATAATATTGTCAATTATTAATTAATACTTAGTATTAAAATAGTGATGTGAAATAAAAGTAAAAATTAATGAAAGCATCATTAATACCAATATTAATTAACATTAATAGTAATGATTATTTTTGAGTATGTTGAATTGCTTTTGAACAGTTATGAACATTTCTGGTCAACAAGATGGGTTGCTATTTGAGGATTTCCCTATTTTTCTTCAAATTGGATTTATTTATTTTTTATGCTTTTAATTTGTGGTTTTATTTTTGAAAGTACTGGTGTTACTCCCCTATGGCCTGAACAAATCCTATGGACAGGCGCTGATCTGTTTACATTACACAAATGACTGGAGAAAGGGTAGAGTTTATGCATCACTGATTACATTTATTTTGGGAAAAGCGTCTAGACTACAGGTGATGACGCCGACATTTTTAAGGAAGTGCACAACTAAATTGTTGAGTCTGGTATATCTCAGTAAAATGTTTCTGCGCATTTTTTTTTTTTTTGTGGTTGAGACTCAAATGTCTCATGATTAAAAAAAACACATATTTCTTCTTGAAATTTCTTAGTGGTAACACAGAAGGCTGTTTACAGATAACAGAACCTCTCCTACTGCCTAACATCTATTGGGTCTCAATAATTGCCTATTGAACTGAGGAAGGTGCTCATGTTACATGAAGTTTGTTACAGTTGTTAAGTTTGTTTTCCACTTGCATATGAGGTGAAAAAAATCCCCTAAAACCATGCTCTAATAGACAACTATATCTAATTTTGTATTGCTTTTCTTTTCTTTTGGTATTTTATACATTATTATAACCACAGTACATTCTCTGTTTTCACTCTGCTTTTGTAGTTGACCCTCCTTAACCATGGGCTTTGCATCTGTTGGTTCAACCGACTGTAGATAAAAAGTATTTTAAAAAATTGCATCTGCACTGAACATGTACAGGCTATTTTTCCTTGTCATCATCATTCCCTAGACAATATAGTATAACAAGTATTTACATACAATTTCCATTGTATTAGGTAGTATAGGTAATCTAGATACGATTTAAAGTATATGAGAGGATGTACATATGTTATGTGCAAATACAATGCCATTTTATATCAAGGACTTGAGCATCTGTGAATTCTGGTATCAGTGGGAGGTCCTAGAACCAATCCCCAAAGGATACAGAGGGACAACTGTTCTTTGCTTTAATATTACAACATAAGCATTTTTGTTGTTCTTTCAGGCATAATTTTAAAAAGATGCATAATAGTTTATTTAGTAGATACCCTACACTTTCTATAATTGTTTATCTGTTATTGGCCACTTGAGTTGCTTTCCAATATTTTTGATGTTACAGAAATGCTGCAGTGAACATATTTACATAGAAGGCAATTTTCATTAGTATTTCATCATCTTTAGTTAAAATGGCTTTCCATGTGTGGGATTACTGGGCCAAAGGGCAAAAAACATTTTTAAGGTACAAAATATTTTTTTTTCTGAAGCACAAAAGTTTCTAATTTTAATTAAATTGAAGTTTAATTTATCTGTTTTTTTTCTTTAGCTGTTTGGGTTTTTGATATCATAACACAGAGAAAAATGGACTAAACCAAAGTCATGACAAAATACATCTACGTTTTCTTCTAACAGTTTATTTATTTATTTATTTTTATTTTACTTTAAGTTCTGGGATGCATGTGCAGAATGTGCAGGTTTGTTACATAGGTATACTTGTGCCATGGTGGTTTGCTGCACCTATCAACCCATCTTCTAGGTTTTAAGCCCCACATGCCTTAGGTATTTCTCCTAATGCTCTCCCTTCCCTTGCCCCCCGCCCCCTAACAGCTAATGCATATGGGGCTTAAAACCTAGACGTTTCCCTCTGTGTGTCTAGGTTCTCATTGTTCAACTCCCACTTATGCGTGAGAACATGTGGTATTTGGTTTTCTGTTCCTGTGTTAGTTTGCTGAGAATGATGGCTTCCAGCATCATCCACGTCCCTGCAAAGGACATGAACTCATTCTTTTTTATGACTGCATAGTATTCTATGGGTGTATATGTGCCACATTTTCTTTATCCAGTCTATTATTAATGGGCATTTGGGTTGGTTCCAAGTCTTTGCTATTGTAAATAGTGCTGCAATAAACATACGTGGGCATGGGCCTTTATAGCAGAATGATTTATAATCCTTTGGGTATATACTCAGTAATGGGATTGCTAGGTCAAATGGTATTACTGGTTCCAGATCGTTGAGGAATCACCACATTGTCTTCCACAATGATTGAACTAATTTACACTTCTACCAACAGTGTAAAAGCATTCCTATTTCTCCACATCCTCTCCAGCATCTCCTGTTTCCTGACTTTTTAATAATCACCATTCTGACTAGCGTGAGATGGTATCTCATTGTGGTTTTGATTTCCATTTCTCTAATGACCAGTGATGGTGAGTCTTTTTTATATCTATTGGCTGCATAAATCTCTTCTCTTGAGAAGTGTCTGTTTATATCCTTTGCCCACTTTTTGATGGGTTTTTTTTTTTTTTTTTTGTAAATTTGCTTAAGTTCTTTGTAGATTCTGTTAGACCTTTGTCAGATGGGTATATTGCAAAAATTTTCTCCCATTCTGCAGGTTGCCTGTTCATTCTGATGATAGTTTCTTTTGCTGCGCAGAAACTCTTTAGTTTAATTAGATCCCATATGTCAATTTTGGCTTTTGTTGCCACTGCTTTTGGTGTTTTAGTCATGAAGTCCTTGCCCATGCCTATGTCCTGAATGGTATTGCCTAGGTTTTCTTCTAGGGTTTTTAGGGTTTTGGGTTTTACGTTTAAATCTTTAATCCATCTTGAATTAGTTTTTGTATAAGGTGTAAAGATATCCTGCTGATTTCAGTTTTCTGCATGTGGCTAGCCAGTTTTCCCAACACCATTTATTAAATAAGGAATCCTTTCTCCATTGCTTGTTTCTGTCAGATTTGTCAAAGATCAGATGTTTGTAGATGTGTGGTGTTATATCTGAGGCCTCTGTTCTGTTCCATTGGTCTATATATCTGTTTTGGTACCAGTACCACGCTGTTTTGGATACTGTAGCCTTGTAGTGTAGTTTGAAGTCAGGTAGCACGATGCCTCCAGCTTTGTTCTTTTTGCTTAGGATTTTCTTGGCTATACGGGCTCTTTTTTGGTTCCATATGAAATTTAAAGTAGTTTTTTTCTAATTCTGTGAAGAAAGTCACTGGCAGTTTATTGGGAATAGCAATGAATCTATAAATTACTTTGGGCAGCATGGCTATCTTCACAATATTGATTCTTCCTATTCACGAGCATGAAATGTTTTTCCATTTGTTTGTGTCCTCTCTTATTTCCTTGAGCAGTGATTTGTAGTTCTCCTTGAAGAGGTCCTTCACATCCCTTATAAGTGTATTCCTAGGTATTTTATTCTCTTTGTAGCACTTGTGAATGGGAGTTCACTCATGATTTGACTCTCTGTCTATTATTGGTGTATATGAATGCTTGTGATTTTTGCACATTGATTCTGAATCCTGAGACTTTGCTGAAGTTCCTTATCAGTTTAAGGAGTTTTTGGACTGAGATGATGGGGTTTTCTAAATATACTATCATGTCATCTGCAAACAGAGACAATTTGACTTCCTGTCTTCCTATTTGAATACCCTTTATTTCTTTCTCTCGCCTGATTGCTCTGGCCAGAACTTCCAATACTATGTTGAATAGGAGTGATGAGAGAGGGCATCCTTGTCTTGTGCCAGTTTTCAAAGGGAATGCTTCTAGCTTTTGCCCAATGCCATGATATTTGCCATGGGTTTGTCATAAATAGCTCTTATTATTTTGAGATATGTTTCATCAATACCTAGTTTATTGAGAGTGTTCAGCATGAAGGGATGTTGAATTTTATTGAAGGCCTTTTCTGCATCTATTGAGATTATCATGTGGTTTTTGTCGTTAGTTCTGTTTATGTAATGGATTACGTTTATTGATTTGCATATGTTGAACCAGCCTTGCATCCCAGGGATGAAGCTGGCTTGATCGTGGTGAATAAGCTTTTTGATGTCCTGCTGAATTCAGTTTGCCAGTATTTTATTGAGAATTTTTGTATCCATGTTCATGAGGGATATTGGCCTGAAATTTTCTTTTTTGTTGTGTGTCTCTGCCAGGTTTTGGTATCTCCATCCAGTTTTGTGCCCTCGATGAAGAGGAGTTGCGATCCTTTGGGGGAGAGGAGTTGTGATCATTTAGAGGAGAAGAGGCATTCTGGTTTTTGGAATTTTTAGAATTTCATGCGGGTTTTTCCTCATCTTTGTGGATTATCTACCTTTGATCTTTGAGGTTTATGACCTTTTGATGGGGTTTTTATGGGGGAGATGTTTTTTGTTGATGTTGCTGTTCTTGCTTTCTGTTTGTTAGTTTTTCTTCTAACAGTCAGGCCCCTTTTCTGCAGGTCTGCTTCAGTTTGCTGGAGGTTCACTCCAGACCCTGTTTCCCTGGGTATCACCAGTGGAGGCTGCAGAACAGCAAAGATTGCTGCCTGCTCTTTTCTCTGGAAGCTTTGTCCCAGAAGGGCACCGGCCTGATTCCAGACGGAGTTCTCCTGTATGAGGTGTCTGTCAACCACTGTTGGGAGGTCTCTCCCAGTCAGGAGGCACAGGGGTCAGGGAGCCACTTGAGGAGGCAGTCTGTCCCTTAGCAGAGCTGGTGCACAGTCCTGGGAGAATCACCCTTGTCAGGATCAGCTGCTCTCTTCGGAGTCAGCAGGTACGAAAGATTAAATCCGCTGAAGCTGTGTCCACAGTCGTCCCTTACCCCAGGTGCTCTGTTGCAGGCAGATGACAGGTTTATCTGTAAGCCCCTGACTGGGGCTGCTGCCTTTCCTTCAGAGATAACCTGCCCAGTGAGGGGGAATCTAGAGAAGCAGTCTGGCCACAGTCTCTTTGCTGCGCTGTGGTGAATTCTGCCCAGTCCAAACCTCCCAGACCCCTTAGCACTGTCAGGGGAAAACCGCCTACTAAAACTCAGTAATGGTGAGTACCCCTCACCCCACCAAGCTTGATCATCCAAGCTTGACTTCAGACTTCTGTGCTGGTGGTGAGAATTTCAAGCCAGTGGTTCTTAGCTTTCTGGGCTGCATGGGATTGTGACCCACTGAGTGAGACCACTTGGCTCCCTGGCTTCAGCCCCCTTTCCAGGTCAGTGAATGGTTCTCTGTCACTGGTTTTTCAGGTGCCACTGGGGTACAAACAAACTCCTGCAGCTAGCTCAGTGTCTGCCCAAACAACTGTCCAGTTTTGTGTTTGAGACCCAGGACCCTGGTGGTGTAGGCACATGAGGGAATCTCCTGATCTCAGTTGGAAACGCAGAAATCACCCACCTTCTGCATTGGTCTTGCTGGGAGCTGCAGAATGGAGCTGTTCCTATTCGGTCATCTTGGACACCTTCTCTGGTACAAAACATTTTTAAGTCTTTTGATGCATATAGCCAAATTGCATTCTGAAAGGTTTTCATAGCTATTCATATAAATTCTTGCTTTCTTACCCTTACCAGAACTAGGTATTTCCATTAAAGTTTTTCTGGTATAAAGAAATATATTCCAATATTTTAGTATGCATATTATTAAATATTGATGAGGTTGAAATTTGAAAAGTATGTTTTGTTGATCATTTGAATTTCCCTCGAGAATTTTCCATTCTCTTCCCCCATATCCTTGACCTTAGGAATGCCTACCTTGCTCTGCTCCATTAGTGAACTTTAGGAGTGAATTGTTCACAGAGGAAGGAAAGGGAAGAAGGAGAGAATGAGTTTTCTATTTAAAAATGAGAAACAGACCTCATTTGGAGATTTTATAGTTATGTGTCTACTACAGGCGCATGCCACCACACCCAGCTAACTTTTTGTATTTTTAGTAGAGATGGTGTTTCACCATGTTGGTCAGGTTATTCTTGAACTCCTGACCTCGTGATCTGCCCGCCTTGGCCTCCCAAAGTGTTGGGATTACAGGCATGAGCCACTGCACCCAGACAATTCTTTAAACAATTGGTAGTAATTTTATTTGCCTAATATGAAGACTGGAAATGTATATATTTACAAATGGCCAACCAATTGTCCAGCTACTACATGTTGAAGTGCTCTTTTTCTTTCTCAGTGATTTGTGATCCTTCCTTTATAAAGTTTCTGTGGTGTGTATTTTTGAGCCATTTGTTCTATCCTAATGACATTTACCAGTATTCGTAATTATTGTCATATTTATAATTTGTACTGATGGTGGTGTTAGTTTCCCTTTACATTTCTTACTTTTCAGAGATAACTTTTCAAAACACTATAATTGCCTATTTTTTCTTTGGGATGGACATCAGAATATTTTTTAAATTGCCCTCTCTCACTGAAAAATCCTATTGATACTTTAATTGGAATTTTGTCAAAATCTACAGTTAGTATCAGAATTGAACTTTAAACATAGAATTGGGTTTTCCTATCTAGGAATAATATATTTCCATTCATTACAGGGCTTTTTTGTATGGTTTTGTGGTTTTATAGTTTCTTCATGTGGATGTTTTGTTCAAACTATTTCTTAAGTATTTTATTTTGTTGCTATTATAAATTGAATGCCTTTTTTTCTAATCTAGTTTCTTTCTTTTAAATACTACTGTTAATTGCACAAGTAATAATTAAAGACATCCCCTGGGTGGGGTGAAGGACCATTGTTACACATAAGGGTATATCTTTGACTCTCCATTGTTAATCCTAGCACCATCACCAGGTATGCATAGTAATCACACTTGATCTTAGCCAAAAGGCCAAGAAGCATATTGAGTAATCAAATGACCATACAGATTACCATACAGGTATCATCATGCTGTTTCCTATGGTTTTGTATTATATACTTATAGAACATATTTAACATGGTGTTGATGGTGGTATTCAGCTGGTGGATGGGCAGTCATGTATCTGGCTCCTTGGTAGAGATGCCTAAAGTCTAGGCTCAGTTGGAACAGTTCACCAGAACATATATGTGGCTTCTCCAGCACAGTGGTCTCAAGTTATTTGACCTCTAACGTGGCAGCTCAAAGCTCCCAGAGAGGGTTCCAAGAGGCCCAGAAACTGCAACGTTTTTTATGACTAGTTTCAGAAGACGCAGAATGACATATAGGCAACGTTTTGTTGGTTATGTAAGTCACTAAAACTAGCCTAGATTCACAGAGGTGGGACTCTCAATGAGAGCTGCAGCAAAGAATCTGGGCTATCTTCATTATTCCAGGTGGATCATAGTCCTAAATATCAAAGGTAAAGCAAAGCTTTTAGAGGAGAACATGGGAGAAAATCTCCATGACCTTGTAAAAATTTCTTTTGTCTAGTACAACGATTACATGTCAGCTTTAAGAAATATGACCTTGTAAAAATTTCTTTTGTCTAGTGCCATGATTACATGTCAATTTTAAGAAATAAATAAAATACTTAAAATGAAAAAACTAAAGCCATCACTTTTTTTTGTCTACTAATTTATTTTTCTTACATTTTGCAAATATATAATGGATTGGGGGAAAATGGCCTTTCACCACAGATGGTTTGAGAAACATTGATGCATACCACATTGAAATATAATAAATCCTTGGTAGATGTTTATTTTAACACATAAAGTAATCATGGTGTGGTCTGGCAGGAAGTTGCTTCACAAGTTTTCTTCTAGATCTAAAGTTTTTTTTACTTGGAAAAAGTCTTTGTTCTGAAATATCTCTGTATATTCTGTGTTATTGAGGAACTTCTGAGTACAAAGTATTTTAGAAAAAATTGGTACAATCTTTTCATCCAATCTAACCAAGTTTTCCCCTTTATTATAAATTAATTTATTTAAAAACAAGTTATGTACATTTAAGGTGAAAACGATGTTTTGACATACATATCTACAGTGAGATGATTACTAGAGTTAAAGTAATTAATATACTTAAGCATATATGGTCAACTTATTTTTGACAAGGTTGCTAAGCATACATAATGAGGAAGGGTAGTCTTTTGAATAAGCAGTGTTGAGTAAACTGGATATCCACATGTTGAGTAAACTGGATATCTACATGCAAAAGAATGAAATTGGAATTTTATCCTACATCAGATACAATAAACTCAAAATGGATTAAAATCTTAAATGCAAGACCTAAAACCATGAAACTACTGGAAAAAACAAGAAAAAAGCTTGACGTAGGCCTTGACGAGTCTTTTGATATGAAATCAAAAGCTCAGGCAGCAAAAGCAAAAATAAGCAAGTGGGACTGCATCAAACTACGAAGCTTCTGCACAGCAAAGGAACAAATCAACAAAAGGAAAAGGCAACCTATAGATTGGAAGAAAATATTTGCAAACCATGTATCTGTTAAGAGGCTAATATCCAAAATATTTAAGGAATTCAAACAACTCAACAGCAACAAAACAAATAATCTGACACAATTTTGGTCAGCTATTCAGTGATCAAACTCTAAGTTTAAATATGATTAGTCCAGAAAGACAGAAGTATCTTTCCTGCTCTTAGAAAATTGCCAAAGATTCCATTTTCTCACCGAAAGTAGCCTCCCTTTAATCGTGTGTCCTTACAATTTAGGGTATACTTGGATGATACTTTTTTTTTTGCCTCCACATATGGTTGCAGTGTGATTTCATCGGGTTTTCTAAATCTTCAATAGTCTTTTATTGAAGTAACAGGCTGTGGTTAACACAAATAGACGAAGAACTCCCCTGTGATTTTTTAATCTGATATTCTTTTTTCTTTGATGTCTAGACTTTACCCTTAAAGATGATAATACGGCCGGGCGCGGTGGCTCAAGCCTGTAATCCCAGCACTTTGGGAGGCCGAGACGGGCGGATCACGAGGTCAGGAGATCGAGACCATCCTGGCTAACATGGTGAAACCCCGTCTCTACTAAAAACTACAAAAAACTAGCCGGGTGAGGTGGCGGCACCTGTAGTCCCAGCTACTCGGGAGGCTGAGGCAGGAGAATGGCGTGAACCCGGGAGGTGGAGCTTGCAGTGAGCTGAGATCCGGCCACAGCACTCCAGCCTGGGTGACAGAGCGAGACTCCGTCTCAAAAAAAAAAAAAAAAAAAAAAAAAAAGATGATAATACTTTTATCCTATAAGGAAATAAATGGGATGTCTGATTTATTGAAACAGCTTTTATGGGGATTGAAATAGGGAGGTATTGAAATAGCAGATTGATTTTTAAAATCCTCTTACCATCCATTCCATACATGTGACTGTAGTGAATTTTATATCTTAATTGATCTAACTCAGCAAGTACTCAGGCTGGCCAGAATTTTTTCTTGATCTAAATCTTGGTAATTTCAAATCACAGATGAAGAGCACAGAGAAGACTGAGGTCACACGTAAAAAGTGGAAAACAAAAATATTAATCTCTAATGACCTTGTTTTCTGTTTTCATCTCTCATCATTCCTCATATTTCTTTGGTATTAGATACTGTTGAAACCTTCCACCTTGAGTTTCCAGTGTGTTGGCTCACCCTGCTGCCCTTGTCCCAATTCTCCTACCATTTAACTGTGGCCATAGCTAATGTTCAGTGCTATGGCCAAACATTATACCAATTGTACTTCACTTGGGAGAGAGTGGCTTTGACTATCAGATGAATGGCTCTTTGAGGGGGTTGGTATCTCCAGCTCTGATGCCATTCAGCACTCTTTCCTCTGTGTCTCTGTCTCAAGTTCAGCATTGCAGCATGATGCAAAGAAATACTGGAGTTTCTCAATTATCAAATATTCAATAATTTAGCTTAATTATTTTCTTTTTTCAGCAGTGACTGCATCTCTATCTTTTGCCTTCCAGGTCCTGTGCCACATAATAGAAAGAACATAGAGGTTACAGAGAAAGTAATTGTTCTCGAGGAGCTCAAATTTCAGTGATGCATGCACAGAATGAAACACGTTAGATAATAGAAGTATGCCAAATGGGTGTGCTGTGGAAACAGAGACGGAAGTTGGACATCATCAAATGGAGAGCACTGAAGGCTGATAGAATAGTGTGAGCAGAGGCCATAGCATATGTAGCCTGCTTGAGGGCTAGCAAGTATTCTCATGGTTTTGTAGACTGAGAAATGAATCGAAATTAAGAGCTCAAGAATGGGAAGAATGGTGTAAAACAGAAATCACAAGTAGTAAATTTTAGAATTTTTACCACGATTATAAAACAAAATGTATGCAATAGTTCTTAGATACGTAATGTGAGAAGAAACAGAATAATCACTGGGATCAGAACATTCAGTTAATGGTTTGTGAGACAGGCAAAGGGGAGGTCACCATATTTCACAGATGGAAATCATTTTAGATTTTGATTTAGAAATGTGGGTTTAAGTGTATTTATTAGAATTTTTATTATGTAAAGATGACAATAGGATATGTAGAATGTATGACTAATAAATCACTAGAAAAGAAGAAAAACCTAATAAAAGTCAATGCAGCAAAATATATGGTTATATATTAGGGAAAAGGCAAGAAGTAAAAAAATAGAAAGCATATAATAAAATGATGGTAGTCACATCTGACATATCACTTAGAGGAACTAATATGAATATTTCAAATGTCCCTATTATAAGACAAGTATTCCCAGGCTGGGCTCTAAACACAAAATTCAAATATTACTATTTACATACAATAAGTATACCTAAACCTAGGTGACTAGACAGTTCAAAATAAGGTGTGAGCTTGGCCTTTTTTATAAAAGTGCGTATAATATACAAAGAAGATATACTTTCCATGAGTAATGAAAATTGACAAGTAATTAAGAGAAATATTGATAATCTATATAAAAATATCTTGGATCCTCAGAGAGGTTATTGAAAGGAGTATGCTCCTTTAGAAAAAGAAGAAAAACCCAGAGAAAATCTGAAGCACTGGGAGAATTTCTTGTAAATAAAGTGTCTTGTACATTTTTTGGAGAATAGAGCTATGAAGCATCACTAACATATGAGAGATGATAAAATACACTATTATAATTAAATGTGTTACTGCTTAGGATGTGGCAAAATTAAAGGTATTTGTAAATCTGATATTCCAAAAGAATTCTCAAGCCAAGTAGGCACAGCATGCATATAGTTTAAAACAAAACTGAATTGCCTTATTCAATTGAGAATGTTAGGTTTTATTTATGTTCCTAATGAATTATTTATTATCTTTAAACTTTCTATTAAAATGCTAAATATCTGATATATCCATATAAAACATCACATAAAAACTGGATGGCAAATGATAAACCAGAAGAAAAAAGTAGATTGTATAATGGGCAATGACTTCATATCCTTAATGTATCAAGATGTTTTATGTAGGGGGGACCATTTTCTCCTTCTCCCAAAATCCTGACATTGGTTACTAAGGTAGAATTTTCAACTATTTAGTAGAAAAATGAAGGGAATGTCCACTACTACATTCTGAAACCTTTGGGGAGATTGAGAGAAAGAATTGTGATGCAGGGCTGCCACTTGCTCAGGGCTGTGCATCTGTGCCTGCAAATGGGGCTGAAACTCAGCTGAATCTGCAGGCATTGTGTCCTGGAAAAGAGCTAGTATTTACCTGGAGGAAAGGGCTGATTCCAACAAAGATGTTGGTGTCTCCAAGCCTGTGGGCCTGGATCCACGTTTAGCAGGTACTTCTTTCTACAAACTTGCCATTTGGGCTGGCTGGGGGCCCTGTGAGCCTGTGTGTTTTAGCCTCTTCTGGGTTCTTTTCCGTTTTAGATAAGCCCCCACATCTGGGATACTCTGGTCTCTTCTTCTCCATATGACAGACTTAACTGTCTTATGAATTAAGAGGCCCACAGTTTATGCCTGAGCCTCGGGGAGAGGGACTGGTGATAAGTCTGATCAATTGAGAAGCAAACTTTTAGGAAATCTATTTGGCTTCCTCAACATTATCTTCATTAGTAAGAAAGCTGATAATTTGATTTCTGTTTTTGAGTCTTTGTCTATTTTCTCTCTTGGTTTAGGATTTCAGAGAGGAAAAAGGAGGATGTTATTCCATTACTGATCTTAAGCCCCACATTAATCAATAAAAAGAGAGAGACAAGAAATTAAAAAAAGGGAAGAGGACAGGAAATTCATTCAAACACAAATACAACAAAAGGCAACACAGAAAGGCAGTCAGTTTGTATGAGTAAAAATTCATAATGTCTCAAGCAACTGGTGAGATGAAAATTGAAATGCTGATAGACAGTTTTCACCAATGTAATGAGAAATTTAGAAAATTTTAACAACTTATGTCAAGGTGATAAATAGAGGCTCTCACAGTTGCTCTTCAGTATTTCTGAAGGCGGGGATGGTACTATACATGAAAAACCTTAGAATATTTTAGACACGTCAACACAGCAACTTTATTTCTAAGACTTATCCTAAGAAAATCATCATGGATATGCACAAATGTATGCTTACCAGATAATTAATACACGTCACAAAAGTAGCATATAAGCCAGAATCAAATAAATAGAATTAAACTGTTTTAAGATCCTTGCTCTGTGCCAGAAGAAGTTAAAAGCAACAAGAAATATTAGACATTGCTAATTCAAGGATGCCTATTATAATTTCTAAAGTAGCCACCAAAAAGGAGTAAAATAGTAAAAAACTATCAGAGGATGTGTCCATTACCATTTGTTGCTCATCTCCAAATCCACATTTTATTGCCCTGGTTGAGGTACTGATCATTTCTCACTTGCCAGTTGGCATGATGGTAAGCTTCATCAGTAGAGGGTGTGGGAGAGATGCTGGAGGAGGAAGGGGCTCTTCCTGGTTCTGATGTGCTCCACCTGGCTGAATCTTGTATCCCACAGCACTTCCTCATGGACACCTTACTCTCCCACCCCAGTGCGTGGTTTTCAACACGATGAAATGCTTCATCTGCACCCTAGAGGGTGGTTTCCCAGTTCCACCAGTGAGACCTCAGTGGTCATCTCCACTGTCTAGTGGGCTATGGTCATGCCGTCTCCAATGAGGTTTGAATCTCAGCCCGGTGAAGGAGAGGGGTCCTTCAGATTTATTCCTTTCTTGTTTACTCTTACAGCCCATGCCATGAGGGCACTTATAGTCCTGTGGAGAGAGAGGTCCATAAAGTGAGGGATTGAGGCCTCCAGCCAACAGCCTTGTAATTAAGCCATCTTGGAAGTGGAGGTTGGTTTCTTTGGCAATTATTGAGAGGAAGTAACATTTTAGAAGGAAGGGCCAGAGTTTGTAGTTGTGCTTCTATCAGCAGTGATTATATTAAGGCCCAGAATCATTTTGCCTCAACAGTGCTGAACACCTAAAGGACTTTTCCCTCATGAGCAATTAGTTCTCCTTATCCTGGATTTTCTCCTTTCTAAACTATTCTCTTTAGCCAGTGAGATTTGCTTATGTCATTTCTCTATCCCCCAGTGAAGAAGTGCATCCATGCCCAACCCGGTCCCCTTGCCTTCAGGATAAAATCCAAATTATTCTACCTAGTTTATAAGAACTCTTAGCACTGCCAGGATGTGAGACTGTGGTCACTTCTCTGGCCGTGAGATATTTATTTTGAATATCGTGCAATAAATGTTTTATTTTTCACAAGTTTTATGGAAACGAAAGATACCATAACCTTTACTTGGAGATTTTTTATTCTAGAAATGAATACTTATTGTATGTCAATGGTTTTTTTTTACATACACAGAATTAGTGGACCAAGTGACCAGAGCTTCTGAGAAAGGAAGAAATAACTGTTTTCACACCTTTACAGCAGAAATAATGAAAACAGTGTGGGCAGTTAAAACTGGACAGGAGAATAAAAAGATATTGGTGAAGCAATATATCTTTCTTCTGAAAATGCTGTTGCATTAAATTCTTAAAGAATAAAAATAATTATGATATTTTCACTGTGTAGTCATTGAAAAGTAAAAGGGTGACTTATATATTATTGATCTGGAATCTTGTCTATCGTATAGAGTAGAAAAATGGTTAGAGAACAGTATGTAGAGAATAATCACATTTAGAGTAATCACATAATCATATGTAGAGAATAATATAATATTTAGTTATGTATGCATACACAGACAGTGTAGAAGGCTCTATATCAAGCTGTTAATGATGATTATCTCTGGGGAAAGGTTTATGAAGGGAGTTTGTGGGATGGTTTTTACGTTATTAACTTCTGAATTTAAAAAAGTGTATAAAAACATTTTTATAATTTAGAAAGATAATTCCATTTTATAAAGATCAAGGATCACATAAACGAGGTGATAGAGCAGGAGCACCGTCATCTCGGACAAACACCGCCACTTTAAATTCCAGTTCCCTTTTTAGCCTCATGCATTTCAAGGAAACCTCTTCTAACTACAGAAAGAGCAGCCAGAAAGACCAGACAGGAAAACACAGACAAAACAGCTCAGGCACAGAGGGAGGTGGGGGGAAAGTCTCTTGGGTAACCGCCAAACTTTACCCTCATACAATGAGCCCCAGTAAAACAGTGGGCCTTAATAAGCACATTCCTTTCCCTTCAGGTACTCTAAGATAGACTCCCACGAGTCTGCTTTTAGCTGCTTTCTGCCTGCAGCTGCAGAAAGATGTATGGGAACAGACACACAACTCTCCCTCCCAGATAAGCACAACAAAGAGACACAGAAGCAGTCTAAGCCTCTGATAAACTCTCCCACCTTGAATCCTTAAAAACTGAATCTGTAAGAGAGTGTGGCTCTGACCTAACTTGGTCGGAAGGCACCTGTCAGGTTTGTTTTCTCTAAAATAAATCTGTCTTGACTGTCCAGCTGCTTTTCATGTTTCTCTCCTCTTTCTTTAATTCTTACGCTAGGAATCCTCAATTGATACCTATACCTCTTTGGTCATACAGACTCTCATTTAAATCCTCTTGGAATGATGAATAGTTTGATGTCAGGGTTTAATCACATCTTAAAATTGTTTTCCAAAGGTGTCCTTTATAACATTATCAGTGGCTAAAACACTACATGTTATTGAATTCTTCCTCATAGCCAATTCTCATGTTATTCCATGTGATTTTCCTCTGGAGCTCAGCTAAAAATGGAAAAAAAGAGAAAGAGTTGATGACTTTCTTTGTTTAAAAATGATTAAGTGATTTTTAGTTTTATTTTTGTAGCATGTTTATCTTTTTTTAGATATCTTGCCCTTGATCATTTCTTGGAAGCCACATGGTAAAAACAGAGAGTATGGGATTGGAAGTTGGAGGAACTGACGTCATACCCTGTTAACTTCACATACCAGTAGTCTACCTGTGGGTCAATCATTACCTTGAACTGTCTGAACTTTGGTTTTCTCATCTATAAAATGGGAATGAGAGTGTCCTAGAGGATCATAGGAGATGAGGTGAAAGAGTGTGATGAACAGTAACATCTTGCACATATGCTGGTTTACCCTTCTCTTTCTTCTGTCCTCTTTCTTTCTCTTCCTTGCTTCTTAGGGATTAGTTCTCAGAACTCTCTACAATCAGTGTCTTCTTCTGTAAAATAGAAAAAGAAAATAACTCTTTTACTTCTGTACTTCAGAGAGTCACTTCAGAGAGTCCACATGTCACTTCAGAGAGTCCAAATGTAAGACTCTTTTGGACAAATGAATGCCAAAGTGTGTTTTAAAGAACAGGGTCTTACACTAATGCTAACTGTATTTGTGCTTTGCCGTATGTCAGCTTTATGAATGCATCTGTCCTAGTGGATATCATCCTTCCCATTTTATAGAGAAGGACACGGTTTGAGAGGACCTGCACGGGGTCTCATAGTGGTAGAACCCAGGCTTCCAGACTATTAAAGTCCATTAAAAAAGTTTATTTCTCTTCTGTAAATTAAATGACCTCAATTCTTTTAGCTTTTCCCCCCGTAAATTCCACATATCAAAATAACTGACAAAGAAAAATGAGTGAATTGTTCAATTACTTTTTATATGGATTTTTTGCTGTTAAAGTTGGATCGATTTATGTGAGCGCCAAGTGTGTATAGCCAGGCAATGTGCAGGGAATGAGAACTGGCAAATGAGAAGACAGGATTCCCGCCTTTATGGAATGTACGTTCTGTAAGGTGGGAGTGGGGTGCATGGGTGGTAGCAGAAAATAAGTGAGTAAACAAATAAATGAACAAGATTGTTGCAGGTGGTGATAAGCATTTTTGGATCAAATGAAGCATAGGGATACGAAGGAGTGACAGTGTGGTGGTGTTGGATGAGGAGGTGTGGCCTAGACTAAGTAATCAGAAAAAGGTTTTGGGAGGAGATGACCTATGGTGTTCAATGGATATTTGCTGAATGAATTAATGAATGAATGAGTCATTCATGCAAAGATTAGGAGCGATGGTGGAGAGAGTGTGTGGAAATGCTTTTGCTATAATAGTTAATACTAATAGCTGCTTTTGATGTGCTCCTGTGTGCCAGGCACTATGCTTAATTATTTACATTTACCTAAAAGTTGAATCTTCACAACAACCCAAAGAACTCATTAATTAGAATAACTCCATTTTTAAGATAAGAGTGGTGATGACATTTGTGGTTAAAAATGGAACTTTATATTTAAAAATCTTTAATGTTCATATTACTTCTGTAAATCTCAAACACTTAGCAGCATTTGGTTATAAATTAATCAAAGTGCTGGGAGAGGTGGTGGTCTGTCTCATTCACCTAATTTTCTATGAAAATAGATTTGTTAAAGTTCTGTATAAAAATAATAGCTTCTTTATCTGCTCTGTTCATGTGTTGCAATTAGATCATAGAAAGTCAGAATGGAAAGCAACCTTGGAATTCAACTAGTCCAGCAGTAGTGTATTATAAAGAGACTTAGGCACAAAGAAATTAAGTGACACTTTAAAGAAAACCTAGATTTTTGTAGTGAGCATTTGGAATGAATAAAACTGTAAGAATGGTTATCATTCATTAAGCGCATAAATTACATGTTTCTCAAACAGTACTTTTGTTCTTTATAAAAACTACAATGACATTATAATCCCCACTTTCCTGATAAAGGCACCTAAGTAAACTGCTCAAGATCACATTGACAGTAACAGTAAACCCAAGATTTAAAGTCAGATATGCTCCTCCAATACACTTTGCTTTTACTTTTAAAATAAGATCAACTCATAGTAAAAATCTTTTAGAAATTAATCATAGCAGTTACAGTAGTTTGGATCGAATGTTTACTTATTCTAGAACACTGGAAATTATGTTGATTTTGTTTATTTTGGAGGGTGGGGATGGAACACTCCACTTGAAAGAAAAATGCAGAAAAATTCCAATACTCATGTTGCCATTAATGCCTGTAGCATCGCAAATCCAATGATCAACAAAATCCAGCACCATTTGAGCAGTGAGATAGTGACTCTCAACAACTATGGAGAGAGAAACTTGCAGAGACTCTTGGGGAAATCCCTAACCTAAGAAAATCCCTCCTCAGCAACAAAGTGTCCCAGGGACCTTTGAGATTCTACTAAGGGCTGGTAAAGTAAAATGTCAGTCGAAGTGGCAGATACTATCTTTCATGTCTTCTCTGAATGATAGGATTTCTCTCCTCCTATTCCTTCTCTCCTCCTATTCCTCATGGAAGTTCCTGGCTGTAGAAACTCCCAATATGGGTGGGCCAAAGAGGAAGGACTGTAGGGCTGCTATGAAATACTATGGGCCGGGCGCGGTGGCTCAAGCCTGTAATCCTAGCACTTTGGGAGGCCGAGACGGGCGGATCACGAGGTCAGGAGATCGAGACCATCCTGACTAACACGGTGAAACCCCGTCTCTACTAAAAACTACAAAAAACTAGCCGGGCGTGGTGGCGGTGCCTGTAGTCCCAGCTACTCGGGAGGCTGAGGCAGGAGAATGGCGTGAACCCGGGAGGCGGAGCTTGCAGTGAGCTGAGATCCGGCCACAGCACTCCAGCCTGGGTGACAGCGCGAGACTCCGTCTCAAAAAAAAAAAAAAAAAAAAAAAAAATACTATGAAAACTCTGTATTTCCTTGGAGACTTTCAATACCAGCTTCTGCTTTTATCTTACATCTATCTATCTATCTATCTATCTATCTATCTATCTATCTATCATCTACTTATTATCTATCAATCAATCAATCAACCATCTATTTTGGGGGAACTAGGGGGTTATAATGAGCAGTAATCAAACGACCAATATAGCCTGATTTATCGAACTCATAAAAAATCAATAAAATATGCCTGTTAGAGATTGAGAGAAATTAGCCTAAAAGTAGTTTTTTGGCCATGTGAGCAGTTGACAATGGGTTTAAATACAACTTAATCTGTAGTTGATGAGCCCCTCAGCCTACCCCCTGACAGTACAAGAAAACTGCTTATAGTTAGTGCATGACTTCCCACATTTCCTATTCCTTCTTATGTTCCCCCTCCCAACTTTACATGTTGAGGGGCATGGTGGAATACTAATTTATATAGTTACCACAGTCTGAGAAACAGGGGAACTCTGCATTCATGATTACAAATTTAGATTGTTTCTGCAAAAATAACTGTTACGCATCATCCCATATAAAGCCTTAATTCCAGGCTCATAAATAAAATAGTCAATACAAAAAGCACTTATGGGTTACCTCCTGTGGATCTTTTGCTAAAACACAATGCAATTTAGTAGTTAGCTGTCCTAAACTGTAGAAAAGTATTTCAAGGAGATTTGTTTGAATAACCCGTGGGAGAAGGAAAAAAGTAGGATTAGGCAGAGGGAAGAATTGAAATGCAAAACAGTCACAGTCCTCATGCAATCCTCATAGATGCCCTGGGTGACTTTAGATAGCCCCTCAGAATCCTACCGCCTTGGGGAAAGGGAACTGGGTCTTTATTTCCCATCCACCAGTGACTGGATGCAGGTTGGCCTCGGGAGTGAGCCATCCTCTTGGGCAAGGCAGCTTTCATAAGCTGAGGGCAGTTTCCAGAGAATGATGCAGTTGAGAGCTGTCAGCTGCTGTCAGTACTCCTAAAAGCGGGGCAGAAAAGGAGTGTGCTTCAATTCGGGATGATCAGACGTCAGGATTTATGGGCTGTTGAATCTGGCACTGAGTGGCATACCACAGCATCCACTACAACATTAAAGAAATATGGTTAGGTAAAGGACATCGTAGTCCAAGCATTTCTCAAGTGACTGGTACTTTTTATTTCAAATGTACAATTGGAAAATGTTAACAAACAGGATACATCACTCATAGTTGTTAGTTTAGAGGTGTCAAGTACTCATTGTTACATAGCTACTAAATTTCTGTATGAATTATATTTTATATATCCTCTTTCATGTATACAGTGTGATTTGCTTAAAGGAACCCTGAGACTCTTTTATCTCTGAGTTAAAAGACCTGGGTCCTTACCAAAACCTGTCACTTATCATAGAACAAGTCATTTTACTTCCTCATCTGTAAATTAGTGATGATGATATTTTGGCTGACTCTTCCACAGGGTTGTGCGCAATAACAAACAGAATGCTTGTAAAGGCCTTTTGTAAACTGCTGCTAAAGAAGAGTTCAGAGAAGCTGTAGCTGTGGAGTACTGCTCTGGCTAAGGAGCCTCAGTTAGCATGAGGAGCCCCTGGAATTTGAGAGTAGTGCAGAGTGAAGTGTGGATGATACAGAGGGAATGAGGCAGGAGATTCCAAAAAGAAGGGGTGAGGAAGAAAGGTGGAATTTTCCTTGGGTGCCAAAGACTATCTTTTCCTACCTCACCACTCTAACTCAGGCCAGCTCTACTAAAGCAAATTGGAAACAAAACAGAACAAAACACAGACAGACAAATCAGCTGACTGAATTACATATGGTAACTAAACCATTATGCATCTTAGAGCATGTCTCTTCCTCCCATTCTCACCCTGTTTCCCGCACCAGGTAAATAACAATCATATTGCTGAGAGGAAAGAAAAACCACTGTATTTGTTTAGTTCTGGGGGTTCTTGGCTATAATATAGGATCTGTCACCTCCTTAACACCACTTTGACTCAACCTTTTCATCTGAAAGCAAGTGGGTGTTCATTTCGAAGTCTCTCTTTATTGCTCTCTCTTTTTGTTGTGGTCGTGGTTGCTTTGGTCTCATGTTTAATCCTTCCCCGTGACAGTCCTCTCTCAGCCCCTGTCCTGAAAGTAAGTGATCAGCCTTCAGGTCAGGGTAGAGTTAGCCTGGACTTCCCCAGGCTCTACCCACAGCATAGGAAATGTTTCCTTTGAATTCTCAGCTTTTTCAACATTGATGGTACAGCCTTGGTTTTGGTTTAAAAAACTGGAGAAAAATGTCATGTGGTCAACTCCCAGGAGGTGTAGTTGAATGATTTCTAACCAGAGGCATTTCCCAGTTGGTTGGCCACGTTGAAACCAGCTTTCCCTTCTACCCCAGAAGTTTTCTGTAGCATATTCTGCTCCCTCACTGTATTCTTCCTTCCAACAACCCATCTATCCATCTTCTCATTCATTGATTCATTTATCTATTTCCCTCTCTTTTGGTCAAGAAACCAGTGTGGTCTGCATTGCATATTTCATATTCTCTTCTGCAGCCTCCTTGCATGGGTCAGATATGGATGAACTCCTCCTTCAATTTCTTTTTTTTTTTTTTTTTGAGACGGAGTCTCGCTCTGTCGCCCAGGCTGGAGTTCAGTGGCCGGATCTCAGCTCACTGCAAGCTCCGCCTCCCGGGTTCACGCCATTCTCCTGCCTCAGCCTCCCGAGTGGCTGGGACTACAGGTGCCCGCCACCTCGCCCGGCTAGTTTTTTGTATTTTTTTGGTAGAGACGGGGTTTCACCGTGTTCGCCAGGATGGTCTCGATCTCCTGACCTCATGATCCGCCCGTCTTGGCCTCCCAAAGTGCGGGGATTACAGGCTTGAGCCTCCGCACCCGGCCTCCTCCTTCAATTTCAATTCCTTGCTCCTAGCACCTACTTTTTCTGGTTTGGCCTCCATCTCTTGGATCTGATGAGTGGCCAGGATAATTTCAACAAAGCAGCAGTGCAGACTGGGGCCAGGTCTGCTTTGTGCTTTCTGTTACTTTGGGATTCATGGGCTGTTGAATCTGACACTCAACCCTGGCTTTGCCAACAGTACGTTTGTTTTATCCATAAAGCAAACAGCAATGACTGTGAAACTTGACTTTACTTGTACTGTGACAAATCTGTCTTCTATAGCAATGATCCTTTTTTGTGTGTGTTGACAGATAACTTGTCTCTTCCTGCCCCCTAAGATTTCTTAAAGGAAACAAGGTCTAACATATCATTAGATGGTGTATGAATATAATGAAAGCATTTTTCTCATGGAAGTCTGTCCTGTCTCCCTAAGGATAGGCTGGCTACCTTTCTCTGTACTCCAATGGCACCTTATACTCTTCCCTGTATTTTCTGTCTTTCTCTTCCACTAGACACCATGAGGACAAAAACTCTCTGGCTCATCATTATATCTCCAGTCTGGAACCCAGAACTGTTAGTGTATGTTTGTTCACTGATTAACTCAACTTTATAATGTGTGGGCTTTCTTCCAGTTTCCTGAGAAGGAAGGGAAGTAGTAATATCTGTTTTTCTGGGCACCATCTACCTGGGACTCCAAGGCCTATTGAGAGGCTGTGTCTGAGGGTAAGTTGGATGTTGGGTTCTTGCATATGATTTTGCTTCTCCATTACACCTGTCCATCATACCATTTTCCTTGTCAGAACATGTCAGTCACAATCTTCTGCTATAGGGGAAGCATGATTGGTGATGGCTAAAGGTAATCAGAAGAAAAATAGCCAGAAGAAGCATGCCCTATTTTTTCTGCCTACCCATGTCCGCTAACACAGTAGGAAGTCTGTGCTTGGCAGTGTATCTATGGCTGTCAAGATCCTTTACCAAGCCTGCAGTCTTTCCTTCTTCGGTCTCCCTACCCCTCACTCAACCCCTTTTGCAACCTTCTCTCCTGCCAGTTAAAAAAGCCACCACACCTTATATTACTTACAGTAAATGATTACTTGTGTGTGGCGTAGGTGGCTTTTACAGCTGATTTAGATTACTATGAAAACTCTGTATTTTTTTGGGTGTGTTTAAGCTCTACCTCTTCAACATATTGTAAGCTCCTTGAAGGCATGGGTCATCCTCACACTCTTTTTCTTTCTCTTTGGCTCCAATGTGTAGAATAGAATGGCTTCTATATATTAGGACTTTAATAAATATTTGTTGGGTAAATTGAAATTCACATAATGAGACATCTCAATTGCAATGAGTAGCTGTGCTCGATGACATCACCTTTGGTTTCCAAGGGATCAGGATTTTTAACCAAACACATTCTCTTCCTAACTCTTTGGCTAACCCATACTTGTCTCAAAAATCACTTCCTCTGAGGAGCCCTCTAGGATGACACAAATCTGGGCTAGGTACTCCTTCTATGTGGTTTCATAGCATCTTTTACTTCTCCATTTAATAGGAATGTACTGGGGTTCTTAAAAACATTCATGGAAAATGTATATTATGAAAAAACTATGCATAGATTTCAATCTTTTCACCTAAATAAACTTGTACTAACTTGCTGTAACATGTCTGAACAGGAGCTAGTTTGAGATACTTAGAAAGATAAGATGTCAGTTTGAAAAAAGACCCTATCAGAGCCATGCAAATTCTGCTAAAATGGAAGCAGGAACAGACGTCAAATTTATGATGAAGTTTGGGTGGAAGAATGGTGAAATCAGTGATGCTTTATGAAAAGTTTATGGGGACAATGACCCAAATAAATCAACAGCTTACAAATGGATAGCTCATTTTAAGAAGGATGAGATGACGTTGAAGATGAAGCTCACAGTTACAGACCTTCCACATCAATTTGCAAGGAAAAAATTCATCTTGTTTGTGTCAGTCCTCTTCAGGCCTGACGATTAACAGCAGAAACAATAACTAACACCACAGACATCTCAATTGGTTCTGCTTACACAATTTTGACTGAAAAATTAAAGTTGAGCAAACTTTCCATTTGATGGGTGCCAGTACTTTTGTGTACAGATCAGTTGAAGACACGAGCGAGAACTTTCAAAGGAAATTTTAAACAAGTAGGATCAAGATCCTGGGGCACTTCTTTGAACAATGATTAATTCATTTTTATTATAGGTTAGTATTTCATGGGATGTATACATCACAATTTGCTTATCCATTTGTTTCATGATGAACTTAGGTTGTTTTCAGCTTTTAGCTATGATGAATAAAGCTGTTATGAACATACATATTTTTGTGTGAAAATGTGTTTGCATTTCTTGTGGGTAATTACTTAGATGTGGAATTGTTGGGTCGTATGGTGAGTGTATGTTTAACTTTATAAGAAATTGTCCTGGCTAACACGGTGAAACCCCGTCTCTACTAAAAAAAAGTACAAAAAACTAGCCGGGCGAGGTGGCGGGCGCCTGTAGTCCCAGCTACTCAGGAGGCTGAGGCAGGAGAATGGCGTGAACCCGGGAGGCGGAGCTTGCAGTGAGCTGAGATCTGGCCACTGCACTCCAGCTTGGGCAACAGAGCGAGACTCTGTCTCCAAAAAAAAAAAAAAAAAAAAAAAAAGAAATTGTCCGAGTATTTTAAAAAAGGGTTGCATCATTTTCAGCTTCCACCAGCAATGTATGAGAGTTGCTCATCGATACTTGTTATTGCAGTCTTTTAAATCCTAGTCATTTTAGTGGGTGTGTAGTGGTATTAGACTGTGGTTTTATGTTGCAGTTTTCTGTTGACTAATTATGATGAGCATCTTTTCGTGTGTTCATCAGAGATTTATATAATTTTTGTGATGTGACTATTCAAATATTTTGCCCATTAAGAATTGGATTGATTGTCTTCTCAGTATTCAGTTGTTAAGAGTTTAAAAAATATATATTCTGAATAAAAGTTTTTTCAGTCATATGTACTACAAATATTTTTCTGCCTGTCTATGGCTTTTCTCCTAGTCTGCCCTCTGTATCCACATGTTCCACATTTGTGGATTGTTCTTTTCAAAGTCCAACTTTGGGTTTCATTGATTTTTCTCTATTGTTTGTCCCGTTTCTGTGTGATTGACTTCTGTACACATATTTATTATTCTGCCCTTTATAGTTTGGGCTTAATCTGTTCTTCCTTTTTATTTTTTGGGGGTTTGCTTTGCTTTTACTTTTAAAAAACTTTTATTTTAGGTTCAGTGGGTACACATACAGGTTTGTTACATAAATATATTATATGTTGCTGAGGTTTGGGTTACGAGTGATCCCATCACCCAGGTAGTGAGCATAGTAGTTGATAGTTTTTGAACCCTCATCTACCTCTGACCCTCCCCATTCTAGCAGCCCCCAGTGTCTATTGTTCCTATCTCTGTATCTGAGTGTACTCAGTGTTTAACTCCTACTTGTAAGTGAGAATGTGCAGTATTTGGTTGTCTGTTTCTGCACTAGTTTACTTATGATAATAGCCTCTGGCTGCCTCCATGTTGCTGCAAAGAACATGATTTTGTTATTTCTCATGTTTGTGTAGTATTCTATTTGTATATATACCACATTTTCTTTATCTAGTCTACTGTTGATGGGCATTTTGGTTGATACTATCTGTCTGCTGTTACAAATGGTTCCATGAAGAACATACGAGTGCATGTATCTTTTAAATAGAATGATTTATTTTTCTTTGGGTATATACCCAGTAATGGGATTGCTGGGTTGAATGGCAGTTCTGTTTGTAGTTCTTTGAGAAATCTTCAAATTGCTTTCCACAGTGGCAGAACTAATTTACATTCCCACCAGCAGTGCATAAGCATTCCCATTTCTCCATAACTTTGTCAACATCTGACTTTTTAATGGTAGCCAATCTGATTGGTGTGAGATGGTATCTCATTGTGGTTTTGATTTGCATTTCTCTGATAATTAGAGATGCTGAGCATTTTAAAATACATTTTTTGGCTGCATGTGTGTCTTTTTTGAAAAGTGTCCGTTCATGTCCTTTATCCATTTTTTCATAGGGTTATTTGTTTTTTTGCTTGATGCATTAAGTTCCTTACAGATTCTGAATGTTGACCTTTGTCAGATGCATAGTTTGCAGATATTTTCTCCCATTCTGTAGGTTGCCTGTTGACTCTGTTGATAGTTTCTTTTGCTGTGCAGAAGCTCTTTAGTTTAATTAGGCCCCATGTCAATTTTCTTTTTTTCTTTTTTTTTTTTTTGAGACGGAGTCTTGCTCTGTCTCCCTGGCTGGAGTGCAGTGGCCGGATCTCAGCTCACAGCAAGCTCCGCCTCCCGGGTTTACGCCATTCTCCTGCCTCAGCCTCCGGAGTAGCTGGGACTACAGGCGCCCGCCACCTCGCCCGGCTAGTTTTTTGTATTTTTAGTAGAGACGAGGTTTCACCGTGTTAGCCAGGATGGTCTCCATCTCCTGACCTCGTGATCCGCCCGTCTCGGCCTCCCAAAGTGCTGGGATTACAGGCTTGAGCCACCGCGCCCGGCCTTCAATTTTCATTTTTATTGCAATTGCTTTTGGGGACTTAGTCATAAATTCTTTGCCAAGACTAGTGTCCAGAATGGTATTTCCTAGGCTTTCTTCTAGGATTTTTAGAGTTTTAGGTCTTAAATTTAAGTCTGTAATTTATTTTGGGTTGATTTTTGTATAAGGTGAAAGTAGGGGTCCAGTTTCAACCTTCTGCGTATGGCTAGCCAGTAATCCCAGCACCATTTATTGAATAGAGAGTCCCTTCCTCATTGCTCGTTTTCGTCGGCTTTGGTGATGATCAGATGGTTGTAGGTGTGCAGCTTTATTTCTAAGTTTTCTATGCAGTTTATTTGGTCTGTGGGATCTGTTTTTGTATTAAATACCAAGACTATGCTGTTTTGGTTACTGTAGCCTTGTAGTATAGCTTAAAGTTGAGTAGTATGATGTCTTTGGCTGTGTTCTATTTGCTTAGGATTGCTTTGGCTTTGGGCTCTTTTTTGATTCCATATAAATTTTAAAGTAGTTTTTTCTAATTCTGTGAAAAATGACATTGGTAGTTTGATATGAATAGTATTAAATTAGTAAATTGCTTTGGGTAGTATGACCGTTTTAATAATGTTGATTCTTCCTGTGCATAAGCATGGAATATTTCTCCATTTATTTTTGTCACCTCAGATTTCTTTCAGCAGTATTTGTAATTCTCATTGTAGAGAGCTTTCCTTGGTTAGCAGTATTTCTTGGTATTTTATTCTTTTTGTGGCTATTTTTAATGGGATTGGACTCTTGATCTGGCTCTTGGATTGAACATTATTGTTGAGTAGAAATATTACTATTTTTTTACACTGATTTTATATCCTGAAACCTTATTGAAGTAATATTCAGTTCTAGGACCCTTTTGGCAGAGTCTTTAGGGTTTTCTAAGTATAGAATTCTATTATCTGTGAAGAGAGATAATTTAGCTTTTTTCTCTTCCTGTTTGGATGCCTTTTCTTTCTTTTTTTTTTTTTTTTCTTTTTTTTCCTGATTACTCTGGCTTCCAGGACTTCCAGTACTACGTTGAATAGACGTGGTGAGAATGGATATCTTTGTCATTCCCCACTTCTCAAGGAGAATGCTTCCAGCTTCCAGCTTTTGTCCATTTAGTATAATGTTGGTTGTGGGTTTGTTATAGATGGCTCTTATTATTTTGAACTGTGTTTCTTTGATGCCTCATTTGTTGTGCATTTTTAACATAAAGGGAAGCTGAATTTTACTGAAAGCCTCTTCTGCATCTATTGAGATGACCATATGGTTTTTGTTTTTAATTCTGTTTATGTGGTGAGTCACATTTATTGATTTGCATATGTTGAACTAACCTTGCATTTCAGAAATAAAGTCTATTTGATCATGGTGAATTAACTTTTTGATGTGCTACTGGATATGATTTGCTAGTATTTTGTTGAAGATTTTTGCATCTATGTTTATCAGGGAGATTGGCCTGAAGTTTTTTTTGCTTGTGTTTCTTCATGATTTTGGTATCAGGCTGATGCTGGTTTCATAGAATGAGTTAGAGGGGAGTCCCTCCTCTTCAATTTTTTAGAATAATTTCAGTAGGACTGATACTAGCTCTTCTTTATACATTTGGTAGAATTCAGCTGTGAATTTTTCTGGTTTAGGGTTTTTTCTTGGTTGGTAGATTTTTATATTATTGATTTAATTTTTGAACTGATTACTGTTCTGTTCAGGGTTTCAATCTTGGGGAGGTTGTGTGTTCAGGAATTTATCTATTTCTTCTGGGTTTTCTAGTTTGTTTAATAGCCTAGGTGTTTGTAACAGCCTCTGAGGACTTTTTATATTTCTGTAGGGTCTTTTGTAATGTCACCTTTGTCATTTATGTTTGTGTTTATGTGGATCTTTTCTCTTGTTTTCTTCATTGATCTAGATTTCAGTCTTTTAATCTTGCTTATTCTTTCAAAGAGTTAACTTTTGGTTTCAGTGACCTTCGTATGGATTTTTGCACCTCAGTTTCATTCAGTTCTGCTCTGATTTTGGCTGTTTCTTTTCTAAGCTAGCTTTGTGATTGGTTTGCTCTTATTTTTCTAGTTCCTCTAGGTGTGATGTTAGGTTATTAATTTGAGATCTTCCTACTTTCTCGATGTAATCATTTTATGCTATAAGCTTTCCTCTTAACATGCTTTAACTGTGTCCCAATGATTTTGGTGTGTTGTGTCTGTGTTTTCATTAGTTTCAAAATTTTTTTGATTTCTGCCTGATATAGTTTGGATATGTGGCCTTGCCCATATCTCATGTTGAAATGTAATTCCCAGTGTTGGAGGTGGGGCCTTTGGGAGGTGATTGGATCATAAGGGTGGATTTCTCATGAATGGTTTAACACCATTCTCTTGATGCTGTCCTCATGATAGTAAGTGCTCATGAGATCTGGTTGTTTCAAAGTGTTTGACACCTCCTCCCACCCGCACCCTTGCTTCTGCTTTTACCATGTAAGGTGCTCGCTCCTGTTTTGCCTTCCGCCAGGAGTAAAAGCTCTTTAAGGCCTCCCCAGAAGCAGATGCCATTGTGCTTCCTGTACATCCTGCAGAATCATTAGACAAATAAACTGCTTTTCTTTATAAATTACTCAGTCACAGGTATTTCTTTGTAGCAATGCATGAATGAACTAATATACTGCCTTAATTTTGTTCTTTATCCAAAAGTCATTCAGGAACAGGTTGTTTAATTTCCATGTAATTGTATGATTTTGAGAGATCTTGTTGGTATTACTTGCATTTTTTATTGTGCTATGATCTGAGAGTATGGTTGGTATAATTTTTTTTTTTTTTTCTTGAGACTTGCTTTGTGGCCAAGCATGTGATTGGTCTTAGAGAACGTGCCATGTGCAGGTTAGAGGGAGGCATATTCTGTTGTTATTGGGTGGAGTATTCTGTAGAAGTCTATTAGGTCCAATTGGTCAGATGTCAGGTTTAAGTCTAGAATATTTTTGTTAGTTTTCTGTCTTGATGATCTGCTTAACACTGTCACTGGGCTGAAGTCTCTCACTATTCTTGTGTGGTTATCTAAGTTTCTCCTAAGAACTTGTTTTATGAATCTGGGAGCTTCAATGTTGGGTGCATATATACTTAAAATAGTGAAGTCTTCTTGTTGAATTGAACTCTTTATCATTCTGTAATGCCCTCCTTTATCGTTTTTGATTGTTTTTTATTTAAAGTCTGTTTTATCTGATATAAGAATAGCAACTCCTGCTCTTTTTTGGTTTTCTTTTTGCATGATAGACCTTTCTTCATCCCTTTAAGCCTATGAGTGTTACATGTGAGGTAGATCTCTTGAAGACAGTAGACAGTTGGGTCTTGCTTCCTTATCTAACTTGCCACTTTATGCTTTTTAAGTGTGGCATTTAGTCCATTTACATTCAAGGTTAATATTGATGTGTGAGAGTGTCATCATGTTGTTAGATGGTTGTTATGCAGACTTGATTTTGTAGTTGCTTTATAGTGTCAGTGCGCCTTGTACTTGAGTGTGTTTTTGTGGTGGCAGTTACCTTCATGATGTTTTTAAGGTAATTTGATTATAATATTCCTTATCAGGTTTTATTTATTTTTATTCTGCTTGTGATTCATTAAGATTCTTGGGTCTGTAGGCTTGTAATTTTCATAATATTTGGAAAGTGTTGAATCATTATTTCTTCCATTTCTTTTTTAGCCTCATATATATCTCCTCTCCTTTGGGAACTCCAATTACATTTCTGTTGGATTTCTTGATATTGTCCTATAGCTCACCAAGGTTTTGTTTTATCTATCTTTGTACTTAGGTTTAGGTGGTTTCTATTGCATATCTTTTTTTTTTATTATTATACTTTAAGTTCTAGGGTACATGTGCATAACGTGCAGGTTTGTTACATATGTATACTTGTGCCATGTTGGTGTGCTGCACCCATCAACTCGTCAGCACCCATCAACTCATCCTTTACATCCGGTATAACTCCCAATGAAATCCCTCCCCCCTCACCCCTCCACATAATAGGCCCCACCCAGTGTGTGATGTTCCCCTTCCAGAGTCCAAGTGATCTCATTGTTCAGTTCCCACCTATGAGTGAGAACATGCGGTGTTTGGTTTTCTGTTCTTGTGATAGTTTGCTGAGAATGATGGTTTCCAGCTGCATCCATGTCCCTACAAAGGACGCAAACTCATCCTTTTTTATGGCTGCATAGTATTCCATGGTGTATATGTGCCACATTTTCTTAATCCAGTCTGTCATTGATGGACATTTGGGTTGATTCCAAGTCTTTGCTATTGTGAATAGTGCCGCAATGAACATACGTGTGCATGTGTCTTTATAGCAGCATGATTTATAATCCTTTGGGTATATACCCAGTAATGGGATGGCAGGGTCATATGGTACTTCTAGTTCTAGATCCTTGAGGAATCGCCATACTGTTTTCCATAATGGTTGAACTACTTTACAATCCCACCAACAGTGTAAATGTGTTCCAATTTCTCCACATCCTCTCCAGCACCTGTTGTTTCCTGACTTTTTAATGATTACCATTCTAACTGGTGTGAGATGGTATCTCACTGTGGCTTTGATTTGCATTTCTCTGATGGCCAGTGATGCTGAGCATTTTTTCATGTGTCTGTTGGCTGTATGAATGTCTTCTTTTGAGAAATGTCTGTTCATATCTCTTGCTCACTTTTTGATGGGGTTGTTTGTTTTTTTCTTGTAAATTTGTTTGAGTTCTTTGTAGGTTCTGGATATTAGCCCTTTGTCAGATGAGTAGATTGCAAAAATTTTTTCCTATTCTGTAGGTTGCCTGTTCACTCTGATGGTAGTTTCTTTTGCTGTGCAGAAGCTCTTTAGTTTAATTAGATCCCATTTGTCAATTTTTGCTTTTGCTGCCTTGCTTTTGGTGTTTTAGACATGAAGTCCTTGCCCATGCCTATGTCCTCAATGGTATTCCCTAGGTTTTCTTCTAGGGTTTTTATGGTATTAGGTCTAACATTTAAGTCTCTAATCCATCGTGAATTAATTTTCATATAAGGCGTAAGGAAAGGATCCAGTTTCAGCTTTCTACTTATGGCTAGCCAATTTTCCCAGCACCATTTATTAAATAGGGAATCCTTTCCCCATTTCTTGTTTTTCTCAGGTTTGTCAAAGATCAGATGACTGTAGATGTGTGGTATTATTTCTGAGGACTCTGTTCTATTTTGTTGCTCTATATCTCTGTTTTGGTACAATTCAAGATGCTGTTTTGGTTACTGTAGCCTTGTAGTATAGTTTGAAGTCAGGTAGTGTGATGCCTCCAGCTTTGTTCTTTTGACTTAGGATTGTCTTGGCAATGCGGGCTCTTTTTTGGTTCCATATGAACTTTAAAGCCGTTTTTTCCAATTCTGTGAAGAAACTCATTGGTAGCTTGATGGGGATGGCATTGAATCTATAAATTACCTTGGGCAGTATGGCCATTTTCACGATATTGATTCTTCCTATCCATGAGCATGGTATGTTCTTCCATTTGTTTGTGTCCTCTTTGATTTCACTGAGCAGTGGTTTGTAGTTCTCCTTGAAGAGGTCCTTGACATCCCTTGTAATTTGGATTCCTAGGTATTTTATTCTCTTTGAAGCAATTGTGAATGGAAGTTCATTCCTGATTTGGCTGTTTGTCTGTTTCTGGTGTATAAGAATGCTTGTGATTTTTGCACATTAATTTTGTATCCTGAGACTTTGCTGAAGTTGCTTATCAGCTTAAGGAGATTTTGGGCTGAGACAATGGGGTTTTCTAAATATACAATCATGTCATCTGCAAACAGGGACAATTTGACTTCTTCTTTTCCTAACTGAATACCCTTGATTTCTTTCTCTTGCCTGATTGCCCTAGCCAGAACTTCCAACACTATGTTGAATAGGAGTGGTGAAAGAGGGCATCCCTGTCTTGTGCCAGTTTTCAAAGGGAATGCTTCCAGTTTTTGCCTATTCAGTATGATATTGGCTGTGGGTTTGTCATAAATAGCTCTTATTATTTTGAGATACGTTCCATCAATACCGAATTTATTGAGTTTTTAGCATGAAGGGCTGTTGAATTTTGTCAAAAGCCTTTTCTGCGTCTATTGAGATAATCATGTGGTTTTTGTCTTTGGTTCTGTTTATATGCTGGATTATGTTTATTGATTTGCATATGTTGAACCAGCCTTGCATCCCAGGGATGAAGCCCACTTGATCATGGTGGATAAGCTTTTTGATGTGCTGCTGGATCTGGTTTGCCAGTATTTTATTGAGGATTTTTGCATCGATGTTCATCAGGGATATCGGTCTAAAATTCTCCTTTTTTGTTGTGTCTCTGCCAGGCTTTGGTATCAGGATGATGTTGGCCTCATAAAATGAGTTAGGGAGGAATCCCTCTTTTTCTATTGATTGGAATAGTTTCAGAAGGAATGGTACCAGCTCCTCCTTGTACCTTTGGTAGAATTCAGCTGTGAATCCATCTGGTCCTGGAGGTTTTTTGGTTGGTAGGCTATTAATTATTGCCTCAATTTCAGAGCCTGCTATTGGTCTATTCAGGGATTCAACTTCTTCCTGATTTAGTCTTGGGAGAGTGTAAGTGTCCAGGAAATTATCCATTTCTTCTAGATTTTCTAGTTGATTTGCGTAGAGGTGTTTATAGTATTCTCTGATGGTAGTTTGTATTTCTGTGGGGTCGGTGGTGATGTCCCCTTTATCATTTTTTATTGTGTCTATTTTATTCTTCTCTCTTTTCTTCTTTATTAGTCTTGCTAGCAGTCTATCAATTTTGTTGATCTTTTCAAAAAACTAACTCCTGGATTCATTGATATTGTGGAGAGTTTTTGTGTGTCTCTATCTCCTTCAGTTCTGCTCTGATCTTAGTTATTTCTTGCCTTCTGCTAGCTTTTGAATGTGTTTGCTCTTGCTTCTCTAGTTCTTTTCATTGTGATGTTAGGGTGTCAATTTTAGATCTTTCCTGCTTTCTCTTGTGGGCATTTAAGTTATAAATTTCCCTCTACACACTGCTTTAAATGTGTCCCAGAGATTCTGGTATGTTGTATCTTTGTTCTCATTGGTTTCAAAGAAAATCTTTATTTCTGCCGTCATTTCATTATGTACCCAGTAGTCATTCAGGAGCAGGTTATTCAGTTTCCATGCAGCTGAGTGGTTTTGATTGAGTTTCTTAGTCCTGAGTTCTAGTTTGATTGCACTGTGGTCTGAGAGACAGTTTGTTATAATTTCTGTTCTTTGACATTTGCTGAGGAGTGCTTTACTTCCAACTATGTGGTCAATTTTGGAATAAGTGTGATGTGGTGCTGAGAAGAATGTATATTCTGTTGATTTGGGGTGGAGAGTTCTGTAGATGTCTATTATATCTGCTTGGTGCAGAGTTGAGTTCAATTCCTGGATATCTTTGTTAACTTTTGTCTTGTTGATCTGTCTAATGTTGACGGTGGGGTGTTAAAGTCTCCCATTATTATTGTATGGGAGTCTAAGTCTCTTTGTAAGTCTCTAAGGACTTGCTTTATGAATCTGGGTGCTCCTGTGTTGGGTGCGTATATATTTAGGATAGTTAGCTCTTCCTGATGAATTCATCCCTTTACCATTATGTAATGGCCTTGTCTCTTTTGATCTTTGATGGTTTAAAGTCTGTTTTATCAGAGACTAGGATTGTAACCCCTGCGTTTTTTTGTTCTCCATTTGCTTGGTAGATCTTCCTCCATCCCTTTATTTTGAGCCTATGTGTGTCTCTGCATGTTAAATGGGTCTCCTGAGTACAGCAAACAGATGGGTCTTGACTCTTTATCCAATTTGTCGGTCTGCACCTAGTGGCGGATGTCTCCCAGTTAGGCTACTCTGGGGTCAGGGACCCACTTGAGCAGGCAGTCTGTCTGTTCTCAGATCTCAACCTCCGTGTTGGGAGATCCACTGCTCTCTTCAAAGCTGTCAGACAGGGTCGTTTGCATCTGCAGAGGTTTCTGCTCCTTTTTGTTTGTTTGTTTGTTTGTTTATTTAGCTGTGCCCTGTCCCCAGAGGTGGAGTCTACAGAGACAGGCAGGCCTCCTTGAGCTGCTGTGGGCTTCACCCAGTTCGAGCTTCCCAGCGGCTTTGTTTACCTACTTAAGCCTCAGCAATGGCGGGCGTCCCTCCCCCAGCCTCGCTGCTGCCTTGCCATTAGATCAGCGTTTTCTAAGACCCTTGGTAAAGTGCAGTATTGGGGTGGGAGTTACCCGATTTTCCAGGTGTTGTGTGTCTCAGTTCCCCTGGCTAGGAAAAGGGATTCCCTTCCCCCTTGCGCTTCCCAGGTGAGGCGATGCCTCGCCCTCCTTCAGCTCTCGCTGGTCGGGCTGCAGCAGCTGACCAGCACTGATTGTCTGGCACTCCCTAGTGAAATGAACCTGGTACCTCAGTTGAAAATGCAGAAATCACCCATCTTCTGTGTTGCTGTCACTGGGAGCTGGAGACGGGAGCTGTTCCTATTTGGCCATCTTGCTCCACCCCCATCTATTGCATATCTTAAGCCTCACTCATGTATTCTTCTGCAGTTTCTTATTTACTGTTAATGCCATTCACTGAAATTTTCAATTCAGATACTGCTTTATTCAGTTGTTGAATTCCCATTAATTTTTTTAATCTTCTGTTTTTACTCATTATGTTCATGTGTTCATTTACACACTTGAACTTATTGTTTGTTAATTTCACCATTAGTGTCATTTCTTGGCTGATTTTGCTGACTTTTCCCCCGTGCTGGCTATGAGTCACATTTCCCTAATATTTGCATGTCTAGTAATTTTTAAATGTTTTTTATTATATGCTGGACGTTGTGATTGTTACATTGCTGAATGTTTAGATTTGGTTGTCTTTCTTTAAAGAGTGTTGGAAAAATTCTGGGGAGCAGTTAAATTACTTGTGCATCGGTTTATTCATTTTAAAATTGTTTTTAAACTTTGGGAGAATTTAAGGTAGCACTTATTAACTGAAAAATTCCCCACCCCCAACCCCTCACTAATGTGAGCTCTGCATCTCTTACATTTCTGTATAAATCTTAAACTTAGAGCTCTCCTGTAATTTTTGGCCTCACATTTTGCCATCTGCATAGATGATTTAGGTTTATCAGTTAACTCAAGGGTACCACATTGCGTATTTTTAGAGTTTTAGAGACTTTTCTATGCATAGTTTCCTTTTCTCCAACATTGTGCCTTGAAAAACCTAATCACTTCATCCTCCCTGTTCCCCTCAACTCTCAGAGCTCCTTTCTGTCTCTTAAACTCAGTGAGACAATTGGTGTCTAGTTGGGTTCTCTTTCTCTGCACTGTAGTCTGGAAATTCCCTCAGGTGGAAATCAATAGTAGACATAGGGGTCTCTTAGTTTATTTTCTTTCTCTTAAAAATTCCATTTACGTGCTGTGTACAATTTCTTAAAACATACTTTTATATTTTTTTCTAGTTTTACAAAGGAAAAGGAGAAAGTATGGTTTCAGTTATTCCATCATGTCAAGTGGCAGTCCTGATTGGTAGTGTTTTTATTATTGTTTAGTTTTAAAGATTCTGCAATTTCTATTATGATTTTATTTTAACCCATGAATTATTCACAATTGTGTTTTACAATTTTCAAAATATATGAGAGTTTTAATTTTAATTTCAAAATATATGAGAGTTTTAAAACAATTGTGTTTTACAATTTTCAAAATATATGAGAGTTTTGAACTTAGTTTTATTGTACCCTGTGAATGTGTTCTAATATAACATCAAATAACTGAAATTTGTTGGATTTGACTTACTGCTATCTTACAAACATTTCACGTGTATATGAGAGAAAAGGGTATTTTTTAATTATTGAGAACCATTTCTACATATGTTCATTAAATCAATCGTATTGTGTTTAAACTTTTTATATCTTTGCTAATTTTTTGTTTGCTTGGCTATTTATTTATTCATTTTTGAGATGGGGTCTGGCTCTGTTGCCCAGGCTGGAATGTAGTGGCACCATCTCAGCTCACTGCAACCTCTGCCTCCCAGGCTCAAGGAGTCCTCCCACTTCAGCCCCCCAAGTAACTGGGGCTTCAGGTGCATGCCACTATGCCCAGCGTAGGGATGGGGTTTCGCCATGTTGCCCAGGCTGGCCTCAAACTCCCGAGATCAAGTGATCCAACCACCTTGGCCTCCCAAAGTGCTGGGATTTGGGATTAAAGGTGTGAGCCACCGTGTACTTGGCTATTTATTGAGAGATAAATGTTGAAATCTAATACCGGATGGTGAAGTTGTTAACTTCTCTTTATAGTTCTATAAATTTTTTTCTTTATGTATTTGGAAACTTTAAAAATATTGAATACACATTACACATAGGAAAATGCACAAATCTTAAATGTCTAGTTCAAAGAATTTTTACACATATGTACATACACACACCCCACTGTGTAACTGCCTCATGAAGATGTAGAATATTTCTTGAGCTGCAGACGTCTCCTTTGTATCTACTTTCTGTAAATATCCACTCAAAGGAAACCACTGTTCAAATCTGTATCAATATTAATAAATTTTGTGTGGTTTTGAACTTTATATAATTAGAAACATAAAATATGTATTTTTTTACTCAGCATTATGGTTTAAGTTTTATCTGTATTGTTTTCTGTATCCATAGATTTGTTTTTTTTTTTTTATTGTTCTGAAGAATTCCGTTGGGTGATTTTTTCTCTGTTCTATTATTGACAATCATTTCAGTTGTTTCCAGTTTAGGGGTATAATAAATAACCTATTTATTCTTGTACTGAGAGCATTCTTGTACATGTCTTCGATGGATACCATAAACATTTACATTTGTTGATAAATGCCCAGTAGTATAATTGCTAAATCATAGAGTAAGCATCTTACTTTTGCCTTAACAGATATCACTGAACACTTTTGTAAAATAATGGGACCAATTTATTCTTATATCATTACTGTATGAGAATTCCAGTTGCTCCACATGCTGTCAACACTTGGCATTGTCTATATTTTAATTTTGGTAATTCTGGTGGGTGTGTAGTAGTTATCCCATTGTGGTTTTTAAAAATTATTTATTTTATTTTATTTTCGAGTCCAGCTCTTGCTTTGTCATCTAGGTTGGAGTGCAGTGGGACAATTACTGCTCACTGCAGCCTCAAACTCCTGGGTTCAAATGATCCTCCTGCCTTAGCCTCCCAAGTAGCTGGGACTACAAGTGCTTACCACCATGCCTGGCTAATTAAACATTTTTTTTTTTTTTTTTTTTTGTGGAGACAGGGTCTGGCTGTGTTGCCCAGACTGGTCTTGAACTCCTGGCCTCAAGTAATCCTCTTGCCTCCACCCCCTCAAAGTGTTGGGAGTATAGGCATGAGCTGCTGTGCCCAGTTCATTGTGGTTTTTAAATTTGCATTTCTCTGATGACTATGGATGCTGGGCACATTTTAATATATTTATTAGTTATTTCAGTGTCTTTTTTATTCAATGACTGGATTTTGGCTTTTGTGTCCTTTGGATTTTTTTCTCTTTTCCATACCAATTTATAAAATGTGGAAGATATATTCTAAATAATAATTCTTTGTTAGATATATATATTGAAAATGCCTTATTTTTGTGTTTCTTACCTTTTCATTATCTTAGTAGTGTCTTTTGATCAACACATGCTTGATTTTAAGAAAGTCCAACATATTAATGTTTTATGGTTAGTCCTTTTTATGTCCTGTTTAAGGAATCTTTGTCTCTCCCAAGTTCAGAAAGAGATTCCTCTCTTTTTTTCTATTAGAATATTTATTGTTTTAACTTTTACATTTAGGTCTACTGTTCATTTGGAATAAGTTTTTGCGTGTAGCATAGATTGAGTCTAAGGTTAATTTCAAAAATGGATATCCACTGAATTCATCACTATCTATTGAATTGATTGTACTTTCCTGACTGAATTAGTGTCTTTGACACAAATCAGGTGACCGTATATGTGTAGGTATATTTCTTGCTTAATAGCAATTCTGTATCATTGCTCCATTCTTGTGCCAATATTACACAGTATCTTAATTTCTTCAGTTTCATAATGGTTCGAAGTCAGACAGTGTACGTCTGCCAGTTTTGTTCTTCTGTTAGATTGTCTTGGCTTTTCTAGGTCTCTTACATTTCCATATACATTTTAGAATTCGCTTGTAAATTTACAAAACAAAATAAAACAAACCTTAGCTGGGATCTCAAATTGGGATTGAACTGAGTCTATAGAACTATATGGGGTGAAATGACATTGTAACAATTTTGAGTTTTGTAATTCATGAGCATATTATACTCTTCTATTTACAAGTTTTCTTTAATTCTCTTGTTATTTTCTGAAGCTACTTCGTTAGGTGTAAAAAAGTTAATTAAAAAAATCTTCCAGATAAACTGAATATTTTAACTTTTCTGTGTCTTTTCATATTGGTCAGGGGTCAACAAACTGTATTGTAAAGTGTCAAAGTAAGTATTGTCAAGTTTGCAGGCCATACAGTCTCTGTTGAAATTAAAGGGCATACCGCAAAGATATGGCAGGTTCAGTTTCAGACTATAACAACAAGGACAGTCACATGCATTTTTCTGGTTTCCCAGTGCATATAAAAATTATATGTATACTATACTGTAGCCTACTGTGTACAACAGCATTGTGTCTAAAAATAATGTACACAGCTTAATTTTAAAACGCTTTATTGCTAAAAATGTGATCACTTGAGCCTTCAGCAATTTGTAATCTTTTTGAGATAGAGAAACTTGCCTGGATGTTGATGGCTACTGACTGATCAGGGTGGTGGCTGCTGAATGTTGTGGTGGCAGTGACAATTTCTTAAGACAACAATACATTTGCTGAACTGATTGACTTTCCTTTCATGAAAAATTTCTGTGTGGCACGAAATGCTGTTTGATTGCATTTTACCCAAGTAGAACTTCTTTCAAAATTGGAATCAATCCTCTCAAACCTTGCTGCTGTTTTACCAACTAAGTTTATTGAATATTCAAAATCCTTTGTGTCATTTCAACAATGTTCACAGCATCTTCACCAGAAATAGATCGCATCTCAAACAACCACTTTATTTGCTCATTCATAGGAAGCAACTCTTTATCCATTCAAATTTTAGCATATAATTGCAGCAATTGAGTCATATGTTTAGGCCCCACTTCGAATTCTAGCTCTGTTGCTATTTCTACCACATTTGTAATACTTCCTCTGGTGAAGTCTTGAACCCTTCCCAGTCATTCATAAGGGTTGACATTAAGTTCTTCCAAACTCCTGTTAATGTTGATATTTTAACCTCCAAACAAGAATCAAAATGTTGTCAATGGTGTCTAGAATAGTGAATCATTTTCAGAAAATTTTCAATGGATTTTGCCCAGATTCATTAGAGGAATCATTACTTATAGCAGATATAGCCTGACAAAGTGCATTTCTTTAATGGGACTTGAAAGTCAAAATTACTCCTTGATCCATGGGCTGCAGAATACATGTTGTGTTAGCAGGCATGAAAACGACATTTATCTTCTTGTATATCTCCATCAGATATCTTGAGTGATCAGGTACATTGTTAATGAGCAGTAATGTTTTGAAAGGACTCTTTTTCTGAGGAGTAGGTGTTAGTAGTGGACTTAAAGATAGTCAGTAAACCATGCTTCAAATGAATGTGCTGTAATCCAGCCTTTGTTATTCCATTTATAGAACACATGGAGAGTAGATTTATACTTAAGGGCCCTAGGATTTTCAGACTGATAAATGAGCATTGGCTTCAACTTAAAGTCATCAGCTGCATTAGCCTTAACAAAAAAGTCAGCCCGTCTTTGGAAGCTTTGAAGCCAGACACTGACTTCTCTCTGGCTATGAAAGTTCTAGATGGCATCTCCTTCAAGTAGAAGGCAGTTTCATCTACATTGAAAAAACTGTTATATAGTAGAGCCACCTTTATCAATTGTCTTACCTAGACCTTCTGGATAACTTGCTGCAGCTTCTACATCAGCACTTGCTGCTTCACCTTGTACTTTTATGTGATGAAGAGTCTTCCTTCCTTAAACCTCATGAACCTCAAAGGCCTGTTTTATTCAGGATCTAGCTACTTTACAGTGAGAGAGTCCTTCAGAGTATGTATCCCACCACATAGGCTAAAGTGGAGGTCTTCAGGAACCATGTTCAGTTGAACTCAGTGCCTGTCACAATGATTCATTGAATGAGTAACTTACCTTTGACATAGGTGAAGAAGGTAGCTGTCAGTATAGCATGCAATGATAGATCTGGGACAGAACTGGTGCTGAAAAATACTTTCACATTACTCCCAGTTGATGCCTGCATCCCTTTCTTTTTTTTTTTTTTTTTTTTTTTTTTTTATTATACTTTAAGTACTAGGGTACATGTGCATGACTTTTATATCATGTATAACTCCCCAATGCAATCCCTCCCTCCTCCCCCCTCCCCATGATAGGCCCCAGTGTGTGATGTTCCCCTTCCCGAGTCCAAGTGATCTCATTGTTCAGTTCCCACCTATGAGTGAGAACATGCGGTGTTTGGTTTCTCTTCTTGTGATAGTTTGCTAAGAATGATGGTTTCCAGCTGCATCCATGTCCCTACAAAGGATGCAAACTCATCCTTTTTTATGGCTGCATAGTATTCCATGGTGTATATGTGCCACATTTTCTTAATCCAGTCTGTCACAGATGGACATTTGGGTTGATTCCAAGTCTTTGCTATTGTGAATAGTGCCGCAATAAACATACGTGTGCATGTGTCTTTGTAGTAGAGTAATTTATAATCCTTTGGGTATATACCCAGTAGTGGGATGGCTGGGTCATATGGTACATCTAGTTCTAGATCCTTGAGGAATCGCCATACTGTTTTCCATAATGGTTGAACTAGTTTACAATCCCACCAACAGTGTAAAAGTGTTCCTATTTCTCCACATCCTCTCCAACACCTGTTGTTTCCTGACTTCTTAATGATTGCCATTCTAACTGGTGTGAGATGGTATCTCATTGTAGTTTTGATTTGCATTTCTCTGATGGCGAGTGATGATGAGCATTTTTTCATGTGTCTGTTGGCTGTATGGATGTCTTCTTTTGAGAAATGTCTGTTCATATCCTTTCCCCACTTTTTGATGGGGTTGTTTGTTTTTTTCTTGTATATTTGTTTGAGTTCTTTGTAGATTCTGGATATTAGCCCTTTGTCAGATGAGTAGGTTGCAAAAATTTTTTCCCATTCTGTAGGTTGCCTGTTCACTCTGATGGTAGTTTCTTTAGCTGTGCAAAAGCTCTTTAGTTTAATTAGATCCCATGTGTCAATTTTTGCTTTTGCTGCCGTTGCTTTTGGTGTTTTAGACATGAAGTCCTTGCCCATGCCTATGTCCTGAATGGTACTACCTAGATTTTCTTCTAGGGTTTTTATGGTATTAGGTCTAACATTTAAGTCTCTAATCCATCTTGAATTAATTTTCGTATAAGGGGTAAGGAAAGGATCCAGTTTCAGCTTTCTACTTATGGCTAGCCAATTTTCCCAGCACCATTTATTAAATAGGGAATCCTTTCCCCATTTCTTGTTTCTCTCAGGTTTGTCAAAGATCAGATGGCTGTAGATGTGTGGTATTATTTCTGAGGACTCTGTTCTGTTCCATTGGTCTATATCTCTGTTGTGGTACCAGTACCATGCTGTTTTGGTTACTGTAGCCTTGTAGTATAGTTTGAAGTCAGGTAGCGTGACGCCTCCAGCTTTGTCCTTTTGACTTAGGATTGTCTTGGCAATGCGGGCTCTTTTTTGGTTCCATATGAACTTTAAAGCAGTTTTTTCCAATTCTGTGAAGAAAGTCATTGGTAGCTTGATGGGGATGGCATTGAATCTATAAATCACCTTGGGCAGTATGGCCATTTTCACGATATTGATTCTTCCTATCCATGAGCATGGTATGTTCTTCCATTTGTTTGTGTCCTCTTTGATTTCACTGAGCAGTGGTTTGTAGTTCTCCTTGAAGAGGTCCTTTACATCCCTTGTAAGCTGGATTCCTAGGTATTTTATTCTCTTTGAAGCAATTGTGAATGGAAGTTCATTCCTGATTTGGCTCTCTGCTTGTCTGTTACTGGTGTATAAGAATGCTTGTGATTTTTGCACATTAATTTTGTATCCTGAGACTTTGCTGAAGTTGCTTATCAGCTTAAGGAGATTTTGGGCTGAGACAATGGGGTTTTCTAAATATACAATCATGTCATCTGCAAACAGGGACAATTTGACTTCTTCTTTTCCTAACTGGATACCCTTGATTTCTTTCTCTTGCCTGATTGCCCTAGCCAGAACTTCCAACACTATGTTGAATAGGAGTGGTGAGAGAGGGCATCCCTGTCTTGTGCCAGTTTTCAAAGGGAATTTTTCCAGTTTTTGCCCATTCAGTATGATATTAGCTGTGGGTTTGTCATAAATAGCTCTTATTATTTTGAGGTACGTTCCATCAATACCAAATTTATTGAGCGTTTTTAGCATAAAGGGCTGTTGAATTTTGTCAAAAGCCTTTTCTGCATCTATTGAGATAATTATGTGGTTCTTGTCTTTGGTTCTGTTTATATGCTGGATTACGTTTATTGATTTGCGAATGTTGAACCAGCCTTGCATCCCAGGGATGAAGCCCACTTGATCATGGTGGATAAGCTTTTTGATGTGCTGCTGAATCCGGTTTGCCAGTATTTTATTGAGGATTTTTGCATCGATGTTCATCAGGGATATTGGTCTAAAATTCTCTTTTTTGTTGTGTCTCTGCCAGGCTTTGGTATCAGGATGATGTTGGCCTCATAAAAAGAGTTAGGGAGGATTCCCTCTTTTTCTATTGATTGAAATAGTTTCAGAAGGAATGGTACCAGCTCCTCCTTGTACCTCTGGTAGAATTCAGCTGTGAATCCATCTGGTCCTGGACTTTTTTTGGTGGGTAGGCTATTAATTGTTGCCTCAATTTCAGAGCCTGCTATTGGTCTATTCAGGGATTCAACTTCTTCCTGGTTTAGTCTTGGGAGAGTGTAAGTGTCCAGGAAATTATCCATTTCTTCTAGATTTTCTAGTTGATTTGCGTAGAGGCATTTATAGTATTCTCTGATGGTTGTTTGTATTTCTGTGGGGTCGGTGGTGATATCCCCTTTATCATTTTTTATTGCGTCTATTTGATTCTTCTCTCTTTTCTTCTTTATTAGTCTAGCTAGCGGTCTGTCAATTTTGTTGATCTTTTCAAAAAACCAACTCCTGGATTCATTGATTTTTTGGAGGGTTTTTTGTGTCTCTATCTCCTTCAGTTCTGCTCTGATCTTAGTTATTTCTTGCCTTCTGCTAGCTTTTGAATGTGTTTGCTCTTGCCTCTCTAGTTCTTTTAATTGTGATGTTAGAGTGTCAATTTTAGATCTCTCCTGCTTTCTCTTGTGGGCATTTAGTGCTATAAATTTCCCTCTACACACTGCTTTAAATGTGTCCCAGAGATTCTGGTATGTTGTATCTTTGTTCTCATTGGTTTCAAAGAACATCTTTATTTCTGCTTTCATTTCGTTATGTACCCAGTAGTCATTCAGGAGCAGGTTGTTCAGTTTCCATGTAGTTGAGCGGTTTTGATTGAGTTTCTTAGTCCTGAGTTCTAGTTTGATTGCACTGTGGTCTGAGAGACAGTTTGTTATAATTTCTGTTCTTGTACATTTGCTGAGGAGTGCTTTACTTCCAATTATGTGGTCAATTTTGGAATAAGTGCGATGTGGTGCTGAGAAGAATGTATATTCTGTTGATTTGGGGTGGAGAGTTCTATAGATGTCTATTAGGTCCGCTTGGTGCAGAGATGAGTTCAATTCCTGGATATCCTTGTTAACTTTCTGTCTCGTTGATCTGTCTAATGTTGACAGTGGAGTGTTGAAGTCTCCCATTATTATTGTATGGGAGTCTAAGTCTCTTTGTAGGTCTCTAAGGACTTGCTTTATGAATCTGGGTGCTCCTGTATTGGGTGCATATATATTTAGGAGAGTTAGCTCTTCCTGTTGAATTGATCCCTTTACCATTATGTAATGGCCTTCTTTGTCTCTTTTGATCTTTGATGGTTTAAAGTCTGTTTTATCAGAGACTAGGATTGCAACCCCTGCTTTTTTTTGTTCTCCATTTGCTTGGTAGATCTTCCTCCATCCCTTTATTTTGAGCCTATGTATGTCTCTGCATGTGAGATGGGTCTCCTGAATACAGCAGACTGATGGGTCTTGACTCTTGATCCAGTTTGCCAGTCTGTGTCTTTTAATTGGAGCATTTAGTCCATTGACATTTAAGGTTAATATTGTTATGTGTGAACTTGATCCTGTCATTATGATATTAACTGGTTATTTTGCTCGTTAGTTGATGCAGTTTCTTCCTAGCCTCGATGGTCTTTACATTTTGGCATGTTTTTGCAATGGCTGGTACCGGTTGTTCCTTTCCATGTTTAGGGCTTCCTTCAGGGTCTCTTGTAAGGCAGGCCTGGTGGTGACAAAATCTCTAAGCATTTGCTTATCTGTAAAGGATTTTATTTCTCCTTCACTGATGAAGCTTAGTTTGGCTGGATATGAAATTCTGGGTTGAAAATTCTTTAAGAACGTTGAATATTGGCCCCCACTCTCTTCTGGCTTGTAGAGTTTCTGCCGAGAGGTCTGCTGTTAGTCTGATGGGCTTCCCTTTGTGGGTAACCCGACCTTTCTCTCTGGCTGCCCTTAAGATTTTTTCCTTCATTTCAACTTTGGTGAATCTGGCAATTATGTGTCTTGGAGTTGCTCTTCTGGAGGAGTATCTTTGTGGCGTTCTCTGTATTTCCTGAATTTGAATGTTGGCCTGCCCTACTAGGTTGGGGAAGTTCTCCTGGATGATATCCTGAAGAGTGTTTTCCAACTTGGTTCCATATTCCCCCTCACTTTCAGGCACCCCAATCAGACGTAGATTTGGTCTTTTTACATAATCCCATACTTCTTGCAGGCTTTGTTCATTTCTTTTTCTTCTTTTTTCTTTTGGTTTCTCTTCTCGCTTCATTTCATTCATTTGATCCTCAATCGCTGATACTCTTTCCTCCAGTTGATCGAGTTGGTTACCGAAGCTTGTGCATTTGTCACGTATTTCTCGTGTCATGGTTTTCATCTCTGTCATTTCGTTTATGATCTTCTCTGCATTAATTAGTCTAGCTGTCAATTCTTCCACTTTTTTTTCAAGATTTTTAGTTTCTTTGCGCTGGTACGTAATTCCTCCTTTAGCTCTGAGAGGTTTGATGGACTGAAGCCTTCTTCTCTCATCTCGTCCAAGTCATTCTCTGACCAGCTTTGATCCGTTGCTGGCGATGGGCTGCGCTCCTTTGCAGGGGGAGATGCGCTCTTATTTTTTGAATTTCCAGCTTTTCTGCCCTGCTTCTTCCCCATCTTTGTGGTTTTATCTGTCTCTGGACTTTGATGATGGTGACGTACGGATGGGGTTTTGGTATAGGTGTCCTTCCTGTTTGATAGTTTTCCGTCTGACAGTCAGAAGGACTGTCTATTGGTCTCTTAGAGATTGCTTGAGGTCCACTCCAGACCCTGTTTGCCTGGGTATCAGCAGCAGAGGTTGCTGAAGATAGAATATTGCTGAACAGCGAGTGTACCTGTCTGGTTCTTTCTTTGGAAGTTTCCTCTCAGGGGTGACGCCACCCTGTGAGGTGTGGGGTATCAGACTGCCCCTAGTGGGGGATGTCTCCCAGCTAGGCTACTCAGGGGTCAGGGACCCACCTGAGCAGGCAGTCTGTCCGTTCTCAGATCTCAACCTCCGCGTTAGGAGATCCACGGCTCTCCCCAAAGCCGTCAGACAGAGTCGTTCGGGTCTGCAGCGGCCTGCTCTTTCCCCTAATGGACTGCAGCTGTGCGCTGTCCGCAGCGGTAGAGTCTACAGAGACAGGCAGGCTTCCTTGAGCTGCTGTGAGCTCCACCCTGTTCGAGCTTCCCAGCGGCTTTGTTTACCTACTTAAGCCTCAGCAATGGCGGGCGCCCCTCCCCCAGCCTCGCTGCTGCCTTGCGGATAGATCGCCGCAGACGGCTGTGTTAGCAGTGAGGGAGGCTCCGTGGGCGTGGGACCCTCCCGGCCAGGTGTGGGATATATTCTCCTGGTGTGCCTGTTTCCTTAAAGCGCAGTATTGGGGTGGGAGTTACCCGATTTTCCAGGTGGTGTGTGTCTCAGTTCCCCTGGCTAGGAAAAGGGATTTCCTTCCCCCTTGCGCTTCCAGGTGAGGCGATGCCTCGCCCTGCTTCAGCTTACGCTGGTCAGGCTGCAGCAGCTGACCCGCACCGATTGTCCGGCACTCCCTAGAGAGATGACCCCAGTACCTCAGTTGAAAATGCAGAAATCACCGGTCTTCTGTGTCGCTCGCGCTGGGAGTTGGAGACTGGAGCTGTTCCTATTCGGCCATCTTGCTCCGCCCCCCCTGCATCCCTTTCTAAATGAGCTTCTTTTAAGTTAAAGCAGATATTATTTAATAAATGGAAATGCCTGCCAGGTTGGTCTCTGTAAGTAACATGTAAAAATTGTCGTCAGTCATTTATCATTTATACCTTAGTAAGAATTTATTATATAAACCAAATGAAAGAGTCATCACATGTTTAAGCTAAAGAAACCTTAGACTTTATACATTTAAAAATGTAGGCCTGGCAAGGTGGCTCACACCTGTAATCCCAGCATTCTGGAAGGCCAAGGTGGGTGAATCACAAGGTCAGGAATTCAAAATCAGCCTGACCAACATGGTGAAACCCCATCTCTATTAAAAATACAAAAATTAGCCGGGCATGGAGGCATGTACCTGTAATCCTAGCTACTCAGGAGGCTAAGGCAGGAGAATCACTTGAACCTGGGAGGTGGAGGTTGCAGTGAGCTGAGATCCCACCACTGTACTCCAGCCTGGGTGACAAAGCAGGACTCTGTCTCAAAAAAAAAAAAAAATTTAGACTGTGAAATTTAACATATTCTATCCATATTACTGATAGACAGTGAGTTTAAATGTCTGATATAAGATCCTATAACAAACTCTATAACCACCAAGAAAACACAGATTTTTATTTCATTTTTTATTGATCGATAATAATTGTGCATACTTGTGGGGTGAATGTGATATTTTGGTACATGTATGCAATGTGTAATGATCAGATCAGGGTAATTAGAATATCCATCACCTCAAACATTTATTGCTTCTTTGTTTGGGAACATCCTAAATCTTCTCTTCCAGCTATTTTAAAATATACAATAAATTCTTATTAACTATAGTCACTCTACTGTACTAACAAACACTAGAACTTACTTCTTCTATCTAACTATATTTTTGTACCTATCAGCCAACATCTCTTTACCAGCCTCACCATGCTTCACAGTTTCTGGTAATCATTCTAGTCTACCTCCATAAGATCAACTTTGAAAAACCAGGTTTTGTGATAAGAAGCTTGTGTGGAGGTTGTGCATGAAAAGACTGGGAGTTGGACACATCTGGCTTTTCCAGTTAGTGATGTGTGACTGGGCAAATTCTTATTCTCTGTGTGTCTTAGTTCATTTTTCACTGAAATAGATAATGTTAGTATGTCCCTCATAGGATTGGTTGTGAGTATTAAATGAGATAATGTATTTAAAGCATTTAGCAAATGTCTCATGCATAATAAGTTCAATACATATTGGCTGAAGGTTTGATTACTCCATCCTTCTAGCTGTAGCAGCAAGCCAACACAGAGGAGAACCTTGATCTTGAGAACATTGGTCACCTTGAGCCATTAGAAAAATATCTAAATGTTATCTTAAAAAATAGAGCCATTATAGCTTTTTTATATAAGCATATTTCAATAATAATATATTTTTTTCCAATTTAAAGGGATATTCAATAGCTTCCTGAGAAATGCAGTCATACATTAGTGGTTATTCACTTTCTGATGATGACATCTAAATGAAATATGTAGTGCACATATCACTCTGCCTAATTCCCACGTTCTTGTTCTCATCTTGAGGATGGATATATTAAAGCTTAGATTCATGGAACAACTAAAAAGCCAGGATTCTATACTAAACATCTTTACTAAGTTTGTTAAGCATGGGCTCTCTCCATTTAAAGTACATGTAATATAATCCTCTACATGTGAATTCTTCCATATATTAAAATCACTCTGGGCAAAAAAATTCCTTTTTATTTTCTTTTTTGTTACTTTTCTTTCATGTCAGATGGGTAATGTGCCAACGAACTTTGTGTGAGATGTGTCTCCCTCAAACTGTTCTAACAATGCACATCTCACGTATTAGTGTGAAAACCCAATTACCACGCTTATGAACCACAACAGGATTGCAAAAAATATGTCCCCATTTTTTTGAGACTCAACACTGATTTTATCTCTTGACTTTAAAGCCTCTTTTTCAGTATTTCAAGTTTTGAGATTATGTAAGGACTAGTAATACTTAAATCTAGCAACTGAGAAGTACCCTTACAAATTGGAAAGTAGGTTATTGACTGAGAGTTTAAATAATAAAATCCATGTATAATGAAGGAGATGAGTCATCTCTAACATTAGGCTTAGAGATTATTAATAATCTTTAAACTTCTAACTCATGGTTTTTGAAATTCCCCAAACACCAGTCAATGAGATCTGGACATAATCTCAGTAAGACAGAATTAGAATGTGATTTTAACATAGTAAGTGGAAATAATCAATTGCATTATATTATTTTAAAATAAGGTATTGGAAGCAGACGAGCTTCCATAGTGAAAGCTAAAAATGAGGGCCAGAGAGAAAACATTCAAATGTTTATTCAGCCTTATCCAAGGAATAAAAACTAACTTGTTGTTAGGTAGTGATTCATTACCAGGACTCACAACAATGATTCAATGAGGAGGGACCATTAAGACTAATTATTGTGTTTTGTCTTTATGTTCTCCATCCATCCATTCATCCACCCATGCCCCCACCCATTTATTTGACAAATATTTATTGAATCTCTACCATCTGCCAACTACTAGTTAGATTATGAACACATGAAAATGAAGGACATAGACCTTGAACTCAGGGAACTCATAACCTAAAGGAAGAGAAACCAGAAAGACACATCAACCATGATTAGTGTAATTGGTAAAATGGTACAAAGAGGAAAGGTATCCAGCCTCCCTTGACGGGCTGGAGGGAAGAGTAGGCAAGAAGAGAGGAAGAGTAGAGGTGGGAGACAGTGGTGGTTAGGTTATAGTGGTGGACATTATGAAAAGAGTATATGGGGAGGACATCACTAGTTTAAATTTGGAAGGATGTGTGGAAGTTTGGTATGCAGAGAAAGGGAGAAAAGACATCCTAGGCAGGGCACTGTGTATAAAACAGAGGAAAGACTGAAAAAGTGAGGCATTTTCTGAGAAGACCAAGAAGTTTGAAAAGAGATGAGGCTACAGTTTGGCAGAAGGCGGTTTATAAGGGGCCTCACAGACAATGGAAAATATTTTATAATTATTCTAAAATAATGGAGAATAATTAAATGATGTTGAGTGAGATTATTATGGATCTGTGTTTTGTTTTTACTCATTATTGGTATTGCACTAAATGTCAAGGGTGTTAGAAAGGAGACTCAGGGAAACCTGAAAAAAGGTAGTAGCACTGGGAAATGAGAGAAGGAATGAGTATGACAAATACTTAGATGACAGGATTTATCTAGATTCATAGTTAATTTTTTGGAGTGTAGGTAAGGAAGGGAAGGCAATTAGGATGATTGCCAAGTTTCTGATTTGAATACAAATTGGCTGGTGCTACGTTTTCTATTATTGTTAGGAAACAAAGAGGAGCAGATAATGATGAAGACATGGTGAGTTCAGTTTTGGACCATGATATCTGAGTTTGGCTACTCAAGTGGAGCTTACCAGAGGCAGTTGGATGTGTGAAGCTGCCGTTTGGGAGTGGGATCTGGGTTGCATATTTAAATTGGGGGTTTTAACAACTTAAAGACAGAATTGAAGCCATGAATAAGAACGAGGACTGACGACAGAGACTTGAGTAAATTAACATTTAGGGAGAGGAAAAGTAAAGGGAACTCAGAATGTCCAAAGAACTAGAAGAACCAGGTGAGAGTATGGGCTTAAACCATGGAAAGAGAGTTCTGTAAAGAAAAGTGAACAAGAGCATTGAATGTCACGAAAAGATCAAAAGAAAGGTGAGAAATGTAGATGTTCTTTTGATTTTGAAATGTAGGGGTGCTCTTAGTCACCATTAAGTCATTTTTATACAAAATATGAGTTGCGATTATGACCCACAATGTCCTATGGGAAACTAGCTTGCCAACTTTAAAAAAATCACTTAGTAGTAATTGAGTCAGTGGCCAGGAGAAATGAGATCTTCCAGCAGTAACAATGGACATATGCTCACTGGACAAGTAGGGCAGCTACTGTGTTTCTTGTGGGCTAGTAAAAGTTTTAGATTTTACATGTTTGGATTACAAATATGTTGTTCCTCAAGATATTTTTGTTGACAAGCAATTCGACCCATTTGTGTGCAGCCGCTGTGGTTGATCTGACATTCTTATAGGGCTTTTACAGGGAGTTCTGCCCTTATCTTCTTTCTTGATTAATTGGCTAAATCATATCATCATATCAATTTATTTCAAGAATGCTTCTGGTAGCTGGAACACGTGCTCTGGAAGTCTCCTCCCCTTGCTGTGCCTCCCATTCCTTTAATTAATTTTGAAACATCATTTGTGTGGAAAGAAGATTATTCCATGTTTATATAATCACATATGCTAGCTGTGCTCTGAGATATTTGATTTGATAAGATGTGAAGTGCAATTTTTTGAAGACTTTACTTTCCAGTAAAACTTTCATTGAGCTCTGCCTCATAGATATAAAGGCTTTTCATGCTGATGCTGGGAATGGCATAAATGATGGTGGTAGGTTTACTTAATAGAGACAATGACAAATGTTGTTAAAGTAGTCCATCCCAGCTGGAACCTGAAATGAATGGGCTTGGGAGAAGAAGAAAAAATATTTCTTGTCTGTTTCAGGGAGGGTGGAGATAACCAGAAATGCATCATTTTGAAGGAACAATCAGGAGAGTGTAAGAGATATATAAATTCATTCATTCATTAAAAAATTAATTGAACACCTACTCTATACCAGGCATTGTGCAAAGTGCTGGCCACGTAGTAATTAACAAGATAAACAAGATCTCTGGATGCACAAAATGGGAGGATGTAGTATATTTTTAATTTCAAGACTTGAAATTGAATTGAAGTAAAAGTTGTCAGAAAAGGCCGGGAAAAATGGCAGTAAGACTTGGGATCTCCTATTTAAATGATCTGAGAGCATTTGGATACCATTCTTCTTAGATGAGCAAATCTCACTGTTGATTGAATTTAGGCCTGACACAAGAAGGATTTTGACCTACGTTAAAGTTTTACACTCCCTGGGATTCTTCGTGGTGTCATTCTTCCCTTAGTGTAATCCTCCCTCCTTTAACTGTCATGCTTTTTTTCGCCAGGAACCTTTCTGTAGGAACCTTGGCAATATAAACACAATGGTTAAAAACATGAGTTTTGTAATCAGACTGACCAGGACTCTGGTTTGTCATTGATGAACAATGTATAACCATACTTACTTCATTAGACTTCTGTGAGATTAGGTGAAATGAATACCCAAAGCTTTTAGCACCCAATGTGCCTGATACATTGTAAGTGTCCATCATTATTAGCATTGCCCTGGATTCTAATAGTGACCCCAGAGATAGTGCTAATGCAGAACTGATAGCAATAAGAGACAAATCCACCTGTGTACTAGCCACCCTTGTGAGTCACACCTGGTAATAACTATTATATATTAAGTACTTATTATGTCCCAGCTTTATGCTAAGTAACTTACACATGAGTTGACAGTATCTATTCCTCCTTACCACTCTTCTCCTCTCATTTTTTTGCTCTTACTGTTAAAGTTCTGAGGACACCCTAGAAATAGGGCATCCCCCCAAAATTGGGGTCAATATGTTAGAAAGGCTACACAGGTCACAGCAGAACTCTAATCTCTCAGACTCCCAAGTTTAAGACTGCACTTTCCCTCAATGCTGTATTGAGGTCTTTATTTTCCTGGCCAAGTCATCAGACGTTGGTTGAAGAGAACAGATCCTGAATAGTTACCTTCATGACAAGTAATAACAGCTACACACTTTCCCATGGTCTTCAACCCAGACAGATTTCTGTCTCCTCACTGTGGAAGGTGGTAGGGTGAATACCATGAAACCACGTGCTGCTTTCTTTTTTACCACTGGCAGAGTTTCACCCTGGTTGAATGGGTTCAAAGAGAAGGTTTCACTCTAACTACTGGCCTTACAGACACCTGGAACATCTGAAACATTATTATTATGGCTGACTTGTTCTGAAGAACTCAGGCTTTTCTCATTTTTAGAAAGTGTAATTTTGTGTACTTGTTTGAAAGGAAGAGAAATACTGCCCTCAGAAATGAAAATTCTATCACAGCATTACTGTTAATTAGATATCATATGTATATCGAGCTGCAGATAATAAAGCAGCTGTGTTGAGCCCCCTGTGATGGCTGAAGGACCTGGTTCTTGGGTTAAAGAGGACAGACACAGGCAGGTTCTCCTCATCATTCTACCTGTGATTTGCTCAGTGGCCTGTTGTAATCTCCCTTTCTAAAATTCAGGCAAATGGTAATTTTCTTATCAATAGTACTAAGTCAAATTTCTTACAAATTTGAAATGTCAAATAGAAAACTCCCACGAAGTTGAGCTCGTAAATTAATCATGATTACAGGAGCTAACCAGCAATGCCACTGGGCTAGACTTCAGCTCCTTTCCTGTGGCTCTAACGCCTCCAACTCAGTGACTCCTTTCTCTACTCATTCTCTCTGCTGCTGTTTAGGTCAGGCTCATTCACTCCCAGCTTAGTGTGCTTTTCCCTTGGACAAGATGACAGAAAGTTGACCTGCCATCATAGTGTTTGAGTCCTTCCCAATCATGGGAAACTGGGAATGACTGTGTACACTCTTAAACTGTGTGGTAGAGGTGGAGAGGAGAAGGAAGAGGATAGTTGAGTCTGAAGCCTATAGCTTAGAGAGTCCTGGTGAAAAATTACACTCACTGGGCAGTGGTGTTACAGAAACAGGCTTAATTTGGATTAATCTTTCTGTAAATCTTTATCGAGAATTGTTTCATACAACGTCACTGGACTTCTCTGTTGTTTGTCTCTCTTTTGCATAAGTTTAACATAGTTATCTTTAGTTTTTCATTCTTAGGTATGATGTTGGTTGTCGATACTGATACTCTTTTTCATGTTAAGGAAATATCTATTACACATTTTTAAAGAGTTCATTTAACTAAAGCAACAGTTTTCAATTTGATTGAATTTCTTTTTGACGACAACCAGTTAAGAAGCTTTTATTGTTTTTCTTATTTAATATAATGGCACTCATACCAACCACACTATTGGGAGGTTTTAAAGGGCTAAATACGTTAAGTTACTAGAATAGTGTCATATAGTGTTAGCTGTTATTATGATACATGATGTGGTATGTTATCTTAATAAATTACAGATAACCCATTCTTACATTCCTGGGATTAAACCCCAAAGCCTCTGTCAACCTGGGCTGGTGACTGATGTGTGCTCCATGGTGGGGGAACTCTAAACATTGTAAACACCTTTTTTCCCCAGGAGTGCCATGTTTTCCCTTGGGATTATAATTGTGTACAAGCCAGGCATTAACTTCCCTCTTTCCCAGCAAACACTGGTAATAAGAGATCTGCCAGTGCTTACAAATTGAACAGAAGTGGTCTCACCTGCTGTTGGTCAGATTATTTTGAATGGTCAGCAGAGTGTTGTAATAATAAAAATATGGAAATGAGAGGTAGATTTGTTCAGAGGCAATTCACCTTGGTGTTTTTACACATCTTATGACAGCTTTAGTTCTAGACTGTCTTTTCCAGGATGTTTGTGTAGCACACAGGCTTGGGAGCTAGAGATAGTATCTCTCTCCAGGTCAGACAGTAGATTTGTTTCCTGAAAAAGATAATATAGTTTCTCTCTGTGGAGCAAAGTTTGGGCAGGTTTGCTTGCAGCCACTTAAAACATGGCAAGTTTCCTAAACTTAGGGTTCCTCAGCTGGGATGGGACATGGATGTGTGTGCAGCATCTGCCCAGGCCTGTTCTGTGTCGTTCCCTTTCCTGATGGGATTTAGGGACAAAGGGACATATGAGAACATGGAGCTTTTGCTGCATGCTCTGCCATGAGTAAAAATAGTCCAAATCAGTTTGGGCTTGTTTCCTTTCCAACTAAATTTTGAAAGGGCGACAAGTCAGCTTAGTACCTATGCTGTTGCTTAGAGATTGCTTAAGCTCTTGACAAGAGTTACACAAATGACACTATAGCAAAATGGTCAAAGTAAAGTACTGCATGTGAACAGGCAATTAACTCAGGGGAAATCTAGCTAAAAATGTATGGAAAGTTTCTTGATTTTACTTAGACATGTAAAATAAAGATACTCTTTATTAAACATATATCAAAAATTAGGTACTTATCAAATGGACTGAATTTCAAAACATATTTAACTGTGCTGATGAGAGAATGAACATAGTTACCTTGTACAATGCTTTCAAGAGAGTGAATTCTTACTGTATTAATTTTCTATTGCCATGTAACATTTGAATCTCTGAATTCTTTTTCTGGAATCAGCTGGAGAAAACGCTCTGCTTTTAAAGGACTCATGTAGTTAGGTAAGATCCACCTGGATAATGTCCCTATAGTAAGGTAATAGAATCAGGGAATCTATCATATCCATAGTTCTGGGATTGTGCAGAGTGTGTACACAGTGGGAAGAGGGAGACATCTTAGAATTCTGCTTACTGTGGTTACTGTAATCCTGGAAAGCAATCTGGCAATATCTTTTGCAATTATGCATCCATATACCTTTTGATTCTGCAACCCAGCTTTTAGAACTTCCTTTTTATAGAAATAAGTACAGCAACATGTAAGAATAAAAGTTCAGAAATGTTTTCTGCATTGTTTTTAATGACCTCAAAAGGAGAATGCTTGAATAAATTATGAAAGATCAAAAGCATTCTTATTATAAATGACTTTGATCTTTATTGATTTGTACAGTGACAAATGCAAATTGTTGAGCAATAGGTGTTTAACAATATGATTCTATTTTGAAAAGAAAAATACAGAAACTATATGTGTATATACTGTGTGTGTGTGTGTGTGTATGTGTGTGTGTGTGTGCGTGTGTATGAACATGAAGAAGCAGGGACATCAACCTGTTAATTAGATTGCCTCATGGGCTAGGAATGGAAAGAGTTAGATGGGGTGGTGAATGGCGAGACTACTAGGAACTTTATCTTTACACATCTCTGCACTATTTCACTTGCTATAAGTAATATCTCACTTTTGTAATTAGAAATAATAAATATTACAGAAAGCTAAACCAAATGCATATATCTTGTAGAAAGTTTGCAAAACACAGTCAAGCCTAATGAAGCAAATACAATTATCCACAATCCAAACATCCAGCCATATTTCCTTTTAACAGTTTACTATATTCTATGCACATACATCCCAAAATTCAAAGTGCTAATATTACTTTGAATCTTGATCTTTTTTGTGTGTGAATATATTACAGATGAAAGTCCATCTTCATCCTAGGATTGTGTACATAGCTATGAATATTTTCTTCCATGGTTATTATGGTCTGATTTTAAATATTTAAATGTTTAATTCCTCTGAAATTTATTTTGGTGTACAGTGCTAAATGAGGATCTAATCATCTACATTTTTTTCCCAACTGGTAAACTTTATCTCAATAACATTTATCAAACAGCCATCCCCATTGATTAGAAATGCCACTTATATTATATACTGAATTCTTATACAAAGGGTCTTTGAAAAGTTCATAGAAAATGTTGAATATAAAGAAAACCATTTCAAAAGTTTTTTTGCAACACAATAAACTTGTACTAATTTGTGATAAAATATCTGAACAAGATCTAGCTTGAGGCACTAGGAAGAATAAGGCATCAGTTTGAAGAAAGTCCCTATCAAGAGCAACACAAATTCTGCTAAAATTGAAGCAAGAACAAACATCCAATTTATGATGAAGCTTGAGTGGAAGAATGGTGAAACCACCTTTGCTTTGTGATAGATTTATAGAGACAATGCCCCAAATAAATCAGTAGTTTACAAATGGATAATTTATTTTAAGAAAGGACAAGATGATATTGAAGATGAGGCCCACCATGGCAGACCATCCACATCACTTTGCAAGGAAAAAATTCATTTTGTTTGTGCCCTAATTGAGGAGGACTGATGATTCACAGCAGAAATAATAGCCAGCATCACAGATATCTTAATTGATTCCGCTTACACAGTTCTGACTGCAAATTAAAGCTGAACAGCTTTTCACTCAATGGGTTCCAAAGTAATTGTATCCAGATCAGCCGCAGAAAAGAGCACAGCTTTCAATGGGAATTTTAAATGAATGAGATCAAGACCTTGAGACATTTCTTTGAAGCACTGTAATAGGAGATGAAACACGCTTTGACCAGTGGGACCCTGAAGACAAAACCCGATCAAAGCGATGGCTATCGAGAAGTGGAAGTGGTCCAGTTTGCATACAGGGCAAGAGCAAAGGTGGTGGCAACATTTTTGGGGGATACTCAGGGTATTTTGATTGTTGACTTTCTGGAAGGCCAAAGAACAATAACATCTGCTTATTACAAGACTGTTTTGAGAAAGTAGCCAGAACTTTGCAGAAAAACAACCAGGAACGCTTCACTAAAGAGTCCTTTTTCACCATGATAAAGTTCCTGCTCCTTCCTATCACCAAACAAGGACAATTTCATGAATTTTGGTGGGAAATGATTAGGTTACAGTCCTGATTTGGCTCCTTCTGACTTCTTTTTGTTTCCTAATCTTAAAAAAAATCTCTAATGGGCATGCAATTTTCTTTGGCTAATAATGTAAAAGAAGACTACATTGACATGGTTGAATTCTCAGACTCTCAGTTCTTTTTTTTTGTTATTATACTTAAAGTTCTAGGGTACATGTGCACAACATGCAGGTTTGTTACATATGTGTACATGTGCCATGTGCCATGTTGGTGTGCTGCACCCATTAACCTGTCATTTACATTAGGTATTTCTCCCAGTGCTATCCCTTCCCCATCCCCCCACCCCACGACAGGCCCCAGTATGTGATGTTCTCCGCCTTGTGTCCAAGTGATCTCATTGTTCAGTTCCCACCTATGAGTGAGAACATGCGGTGTTTGGTTTTCCATCCTTGTGATAGTTTGCTCAGAATGATGGTTTCCAGTTTCATCCATGTCCCTACAGAGGACTTGAACTCATCCTTTTTTATGGCTGCATAGTATTCCATGGTGTATATGTGCCACATTTTCTTAATCCAGTCTATCATTGATGGACATTTGGGTTGGTTCCAAGTCTTTACTATTGTGAATAGTGCCGCAATAAACATACATGTGCATGTGTCTTTATAGTAGTATGATTTATAATCCTTTGGGTATATACCCAGTAATGGGATGGCTGGGTCAAATGGTATTTCTAGTTCTAGATCCTTGAGGAATCACCACACTGTCTCCCACAATGGTTGAACTAGTTTACACTCCCACCAACAGTGTAAAAGTGTTCCTATTTCTCCACATCCTCTCCAGCACCTGTTGTTTCCTGACTTTTTAATGATCGCCATTCTAACTGGGGTGAGATGGTATCTCTTTGTGGTTTTGATTTGCATTTCTCTAATGACCAGTGATGATGAGCATTTTTTCTTGTGTTTGTTGGCTGCATAAATGTCTTCTTTTAAGAAATGTCTGTTCACATCCTTTGCCCACTTTTTGATGGGGTTGTTTGATTTTTTCTTGTAAATTTGTTTAAATTCTTTGTAGATTCTGGATGTTAGCCCTTTGTCATCTGATCTTTGACAAACCTGACAAAAAAGAGAAATAGGGAAAGGATTCCCTATTTAAGAAATGGTCCTGGGAAAACTGGCTAGCCATATGTGGAAAGCTGAAACTGGATCCCTTCCTTACACTTTGTACAAAAATTCATTCAAGATGGATTAAAGACTTAAATATTAGACCTAAAACCATAAAAGCTCTAGAAGAAAACCTAGGCAATACCATTCAGGACATAGGCATGGGCAAGGACTTCATAACTAAAACAAGAAAAGCAATGGCAACAAAAGCCAAAATAGACAAATGGGATCTAATTAAACTAAAGAGCTTCTGCACAGCAGAAAGAAACTACCATTGGAGTGAACAGGCAACCTACAGAATGGGAGAAAATTTTTAGAATCTCAGTTCTTTAAGGATGGACTAAATAGCTGGTCCCATCACTTACAAAAGTGGCTTAAACTTGATGTAACTTATGTTGAGAAATACAGTTTATATTTTGTATTTTTATTCCATTTTCTCATGAACTTTCAAAAGTACTCTCACATATATTTTCAGAAATTCAGTTCTACTCCATTGGTATGTATTTCTGAAAATTTGGTTCTACTGCATTGGTCAGATTATGACTCTAGTGACACCTCATTAAAAAATGTACTATAGCTTTATAATATACATTCACATCTGGTTGGGAAATCTCCCTGCTACTGTTGTATTTCTTTTTTTTTTTTTTTTTTTTTTTTTTTTTTTTTTTTTGAGGAGGAGTCTCGCTCTGTCGCCCGGACTGGAGTGCAGTGGCCGGATCTCAGCTCACTGCAAGCTCCGCCTCCTGGGTTTTTTACGCCATTCTCCTGCCTCAGCCTCCCTAGTAGCTGGGACTACAGGCGCCTGCCACCTCGCCCGGCTAGTTTTTGTATTTTTAGTAGAGACGGGGTTTCACCGTGTTAGCCAGGATGGTCTCGATCTCCTGACCTCGTGATCCGCCCGTCTCGGCCTCCCAAAGTGCTGGGATTACAGGCTTGAGCCACCGCGCCCGGCCTACTGTTGTATTTCTAATAGTTTTGTTTGTTGCTTCGTTTTCTTTAGGCTTAGCTCCCTTGTTATGTGTTCGCTTTAACCACAACTCTATATAATTTTGCTCCTTCACAGCCCAACATAGTTGGGAAAAATGTACCACCATGCCGAGTGTCTGACTTTAAATTTATGATTACTCATCTTAAGTATTATGCTTCCCAATAATAGTCTATATTTCCCTATACTATTTACTCTCCCACTCTTCTAGATGATCATTTTGTACCATCTCTTTTCTCTTCAAATCTTTCCTTCCCAGTCCTCACCCTCAGTTGTAGCCTCTGCTTCCTCCTCAATCTTCTGATTGCTAAGCATTTGAGAGCCCCAGAGTCCTCTTCACTTTTCTATTTACACTCATTGCCTGGGTGAGCTCATCCAAGCTCATGACTTTAAGGGGCACCTTTACACTAGCGATTCCCAAACTTACAGTCCCAACCTTGACCTCTTCCTTTAACATCAGGGTCTAGCTGCTACTCATTTTTACTTTGAAGTATTGATAGACATGTGAAGTTTAAAAGTTCCACATTGAACTCCTAAATGTTTTCCCCCAAACCTGCTCCTCTCATGATCTTCCCCATTTCAGTATAGGGCAACTCTATTTTTCCAGTGCCTCAAGTCAAAAGACAATTGGGATTGTTCTTGACTTTGCTGTTTCTTGCATACCACACACCTGCTCTATTAGTAAATTCTATCACATCTGCTTTCAGAGTATTCTCACAGTCTGACCCCTTCTTAGCATTCCTGCAACCATCCATGCTGGAGGGATCATTATCCTTATTGCAATAGCCTCCTGGCTGGTTTCCCTGCTTCTTCCCATGCCAGCTCTTCCAATGTGCTCTCAGCAAGTGGCCGCAGTGATCATGTTAAAACATGAATCAAATCATGTCATCTCTTTACTCAACCCCAAAACAGTTATCCTCTTTTATCTAAACTTTCTGTAGTTTCAGTTACCAGTGGTCAACCATGGCCTGAAAATATTAAATGAAAAATTGCATAAATAAACAATTTGTAAGTTTTAAATTGCCACTGCTCTGAGTAGCATGATGAAATATTTCACCATCCCACCCAGGACATGAATCATCCCCTTGTCCAGTGTCTCTATGCTGTCCATGCTACCCACCTGTTAGTCACTTAGTAGCCACCTGGGTTATCAGATCAACTATTGTGGTATTGCAGGGCTTGTATTCAAGGAACCCTTATTTTATTTAATAATAGCCCCAAAGCATGCAAAAATAGTGATGCTGGAAATCTAATTATGCAAATAGAAGCTGTAAAGTGCTTCCTTTAAGTGAAAAGGTGAAAGTTCTCCATAAGGAAAGGAAAAAAAATTGTAGGTTGAGTTTACTAACATCTATGGTAAGAAAGAATCTCTTATCTGTGAAACTGTGAAGAAGGAAAAAGAATTTCAGGCATTGTATACATAGGGTTTATCTATATAAACTATCTGTGGTTTCAGGCATCCATTAGGGGTCTCGAAAAGTATCTTCCTCAGATAAGGGAGGACGACTGCACTCTGCCATTCTTATTTCATCTATCCCTCTGTCTACTCCCTAGACCTTCTTGATTATTATTACTTTCAATAGAGCTTTTAGAAATTACATTTTGCATTATAAATTATAAATACATGTAAATATTAATTCATTCCACCTTAGTAAGTCACATGCACATGTCTTTTGATAAAAATAGACTATAATGAGGAGAGTAAATGTTGTACTCTATCTGAACTGCATCGTTGAGGACATGAAAAATGACTTCATCACATTTTTTGAGGTTAAGTATTTACAACTGTGGTCTTTATCAGCATGACTTAAGATGTCAAATATAGTAGGTACATAATGTCATTTTGCTATATTCCTTTTTGTCTCTATTAATGTCATTATGTCTGGGTCTACTTTATATGATATTAATATAGTCATTTCTGCTTTTATTGATTATGCATGATATATCTTTCCCCATTCTTTTACTTTCATCCAACCTATGTCATGTTTGAAGTGAGTTTCATGTAGACAGTACATAGCTGGATTGAGTTTTAAAAATCTACTTCGCCAGTCTCTTTTGGTTTGTGTAAGTGTGACATTTTATTACTTGTTTTCTGTTCATTCCCTCTGTTTCTTGTTTCTCTTCATTTCTTGGCTTCCTTTGGGTAATTTACACATTTTTTAAGAGTTTCATTTTTATTTATTTATAACATCTTTGATTATATCACTTTGTGTAGTTTTCTTACTGGTTGCTCTAGGTATTTCTGTGTATATACATAACTTTCCTTAGCCTACTGGTGTTGCTGTTTTACTACGGTTAGTGGTAACCTAAGTGTAGAAACCCTATTTCCATTTTAGGTCTCTTTAGCTTCTTCTGCTTCTAGGTATAATTGTCTTAAATATTTCCTTTACATACATTGAGCGTCACATCAGATGGTATTAGAAGTTTTACATCAACTATGAAATATGCTTAGTGAACCTCATGAAGTGAAAGATAGTCTATTATATTTGTTACTATTTTTTCTCATTCAGTTGCCCTTCTTTCTTGTCTGAAGGCCCCAGTCTTCTTCTGTTACCATGTTTGCTCTGTCTGGAGAGTTTTTAAGCCCTGTAAGGGTAGGTCTACTAGAAACAAATTCTCTTCATTTCCCTTAATCTGAGGATGTCATTGTTTCTCCTTTGTCCTTGAAAGGTAGCTTTGTCAGGTGCAGGATTCAGAGTTAACAGTGTTTTCTCTAAGTACTTGAGAAATCTTTCACCAATTGTTTTTGTGACCTCCATGGTTTCATATGAGAAATCTGCTGTCATTTGCATTGGTGTTCCTTTACACGAATACCTCCTCTCCTGTTCTTTCTCTCCCCTCCCCTCCCCTCTCCTCCCCTCCCCTCCTCTCGTTTCCTCTCCTCTCCTTACTTGTTTTCCTCCACCTCCTTTCTGGAAATTAGTTTCTATTGTACTGGCAATCTGATGAAGGACTGACTGGTGAGTAATCTTGGAAGCAAATCCTCCAGCCTTAATCAAGCCTTCAAATGACTGTAGCCCTGGCTGACAGCTTAACTGTAATCTCCCAGGAGACTTTGAGCCAGAACCACGTAGATCATTATGACCCACAGAAACCACGAACTAATGCATTCTTGTTGTTTTAAACCACTGAGTTTTGTAGTAATTTATTATGCATGGAAAGATGACTAATGCAAAAATCCCATTAATTAGATCGATGTCCCACAATGGGTAATTACTATCACACATACAATAGAGCAGATATTTCATTTTTATGATTGGATAGACCTACTGGTATGCAAATTGGAAATCAGCATTTATAATAAGTGCTGCATATATTTGAGGGAAATGTGCACAATGGCCTTTTGTTTTGTTCATCACTGAAATCCCACATTATAGGAGAAAATATGTTTTTTTAGTTGCTGATGATCTCATGAACTTTAATACAGCCTGGCAAAGGTATGTTGGGGCTCATAATTCCAGGATACCCACTATGTTTGCAGGCAAGAATGGGTGTTACTCTGCTAAAGGAGGTTGAGCCCAAGCTCTGTTTCACACCTTATTTTTTAAAGTAGAAGAGTTGATTAATAATACACCTTTTGATCTTAATTGATGATTAAAGGAAATAGTGAGACTTGTGGATACAATCAGATAACAGTCACTGGCTATGCGTCTTTTCAGTGCTGTGTAAGTTAATGGAAAGCATGTGAGTATAAGACTGTCTTTTCCACATTAGAACACTAGATGTCAAGAGGAAAGGTGCTCCTATGAGTTTTAAAAATAACGGCTGAGTTAAGAAGATTTCTTCATGACACCGTGGTGCTGAGAATGATGGTAATAACCATTCAAACAATGTCATATAGTTAGAACTTCCATTAAGTAGTTCCTGGATCCCCCAAATTTGAGTAAACACTTACCTGACACATAGAAGACATTAAATGACAGTTATAATTTTATTATTTTTTGGATATGTATTATTTTTTGAGTGCTCCCTAAATATTTGACACTGTAATAAACACGAGGAATATAAAAATAAATGTGACCATCAAGGAGTCTAGAAAAGGGAAAAAGGCACATACACTAATCATGTGAATGCCAGACAGACATTGCTATGCTGGAGGAATTCACAGAGAACATGAAGAAAGGCATCTAGCTCAATTTGGATGGGTGGCTAGAAAGGCTTCCTGTAGGAATGATATTTGAGAAGGATCTTAAAGGAATAGTGACAATAGAGTATGTAATTGGTTAGGGACTTGTTCATGACACATTTCCATATATTTTAGAAGTCAGACAAGCAGGTGTTCATCCTATTTTGAGGTGCTCAACCAGGACTCTCACTTGGTGGGTGGCGATCCCATTTCTCCATAGAGTTGGGCTGTATTTTCCTGGTGTAGTATATATATGTATACCCTTCTTGCAGTATTTTGCCTTGTTTTCTCAAACTGTTTGCTTGCAAAAGCTGTTTCTACTCTGTTTGATATTCTTTACTCATCATCCATTGAACTCATTCACACCCACCCTTCAAATACATACTCATCCTTCAAATTCTTTCTTTAGAAGTATTTCCCGCTACTCTAGGTTGAATTGGTTATTATCTCTCCATCCTTCTTACTCTTGCACACTCTTTATATTCATTAATGATTGTCTGTGCATGTGATCCGGGATAGTTTTAACTTTTGGAAGACAGGACATATGTCCTATTGTGATGGTTTCATTGTTAGTCTAGTCAGGTTAAGCACTTACAGAGGAGTTAAAGTTTAGAAGAAAAGAGTTTTATGATTAGATTTACCATCCAGAAATATGACTTTTGCAATAGGGAAGATAGAGTAGAGGAGGAGGCATTGGAGACAGAAAGGCTAGTTAGAAGGCTATTACCACTAATGCAAATTAAAATAATGAATATGAATAAACAAACAAACTAGAAAATTTAGTGGGAAAGAATATCATTCCCAATCAAATTGAAATGAATAGAGATGCAGAAGGGAGTCATGTTGTTGGATTTCAGCTGTCCTTTGAGGAATGGAAAGAATTTGGATAGACAAATTGTGTGGGCGAAATCATTCAGGTAGGAAGGAGACAATATGGGCATATATGGAAATGATTGCTGAAGGGACCAAAAAAGTAACTTTTCTCTAAAAGTTACTGTCCACTTATACAGTCATTGACATAATGTGGGTTTATGCAGGCTCTCCATCTGCTGTTTTAGATACGATCATAAAATAGCCCATCAGAAATTAATCTGGCTAATTTCTATTGAGTCTACAGATCTCAGCTAACTTTCCTTCCTGCTAGACCAGCAGTATATAAGCTGAGTATCCATACCCCAGAGGATAAGTAAAGCCTTTCCTAGGGGTAGTCACAGGTAGTTTCAAGGAAACACATTTCCAGGCCCTCAACTTCCAAATATATTATTTTTTAAAATTAACCCACGATATTCCACCGCCTGCCTATAGGAATATTTTGGGCTCTTTTCTCAGCCCACTTTCATAATTGGTATCTTTGTCCTTTATAAAATAAATTCACATCTATTACTCATCCTGAATCTTACTATGCTACATTCCTCTGGGGAGTAAAAACTTCTGCGGGGTCTAAAAGAAGGGACCATTTGAAATATTGGTATTAGAGAAGTCTCCTTTGGTCAAGGCTCCATAAGGTTCTTTGTTTGTTTTATTTTCTTTGCTTTACACGTGTTTCCATCAAAAGCAAAGCATGCCATAGAAATGAGATATTTTGCCTTGTGTTGTGATGGTCTGAATTCAAATTTAGTGTAGAGTGGGCAGTGGAATAATGATAATTGTCATTCAATAACCTTGTCCTTCTTCCCTTCTCCAACTAATGTCACTGAATGTAGTAACCCCGAGGGAGAGTCACTTAAGAACAGTAGACTTTTAGAAAGAAGTAGGGAGGGAAGTTGGCCTTACTGCATTCAGCAACAAAATTATAGTAAGTTTCAGTACCTGCTCTCTCTCTTTCTCTTACTCAGAATTATAATTCAGAAGGAGCTGGTTGTTACAGGAATGCATATTAACATTTTGTTAAAATTGAATAATGTCAGAAAGTATGTTTGCTTTGCCTGATTGGTTTGGCAATGAAGATTTGCTTTGTTCATTACATTATGTGGCACACCATTTGTGCAAGTAGCCTCTACTAAATCTGCAGTTTCAAGATTTGGAAGACAATATATTTGAATGTAAGATTTAGTTAAATATTTCTATAAGATGAAATGTTTATATTTTTAAATATAAGAATTCAAGGCCAGGCATGGTGGCTCACACCTGTAATCTCAACACTTTGAAAGGCCAGAAGAGTCGCCTGAGCCCATGAGTTTGAGACTAGCCTGAGCAACATGGAGAGACCACTGTCTCTATGAAAAAAAAAAAAAAAAAAATACAAGGTGTGGTAGGACACACCTGTGGTCCCAGCTACTTGGGAGGCTGAGGTGGGAGGATCTCTGGGGTCCAGGAGGTCAAGGGTGCATTAGGCAGTGATCGCTTATGCCACTGTACTTCAGCCTGGGTGACAGAATGAGACCCTGTCTCAAAAAAAAAATTCAAAATATATTTTTAAAAAATTTTATTTTAAGCTCAGGGGTATATGTGCTGTGCAGGTTTATCATATAGGTAAATTTGTGTCATGGGGGTTCGTTATACAGATTATTTTGTCACCAGGTACTAAGCCTAGTATCCAATAGTTATTTTTTCTGCTCCTCTCCCTCCTCCCACCCTCCACCCTCAAGTAGGCCCCAATGTCTTTTGTTCCCTTTTGAAAGAATTTCATAGTAGTTTGCTGTGGCGTGTCACCTAGGTCCTCCCTTCAGGATAAAGGGACTGATTTCCCCAGCTGCCTGGAATAGTGACTGCTCACAGCCTTGTCCTCTCTGGGAATTGCCCTCTGCTGAAGGAAGCTTCCCTTCCCAAGGCTATGGCTCTCCTTGGGATCAGCCTACACTCAGTGGTTAATCCCATGCAGGTGGTATAAAGGCTCCACTTTTGCCTCCATTTTGGAATATCTCTGAAGGGCCATCTCAGCCCTAGGTCTCAAACGAAAGGAAGTGATTCTCCATGGCAGAGTAACAGCCACAATTATTAATTATTTATTAAGTGTTAGTAAGAGCCTTTTGGATTTACTTCCCAGAAAATGAGAAAGTGAATGATTTTGTAATATCTGGGTAACAAATTATTTAGCAAATTAGGTGGTTTCCAACTTTTTGCTTTCAATAAAGTTGCAGGAGGGTCAAATTAAGTTGTTAGTGATGAATATTAAAAATAATTTCTAGAAATAGCTTATCATCTGATTTCCAGATATAACTCAGAAAGAGACCAAAGAAATTGAGTAAATTGAATTGAGTAATTGAAGCAGTGTGATGCCTCCGGTTGTGTTCTTTTTGCTTAGGATTGTCTTGGCTATTTGGGCTATTTTTTGGTTCCATGTGAATTTCAAAATAGTTTTTTTTCTAATTCTGTGAAGAATGTCAATGGTAGTTTAATGGCAATAGCATTGAATCTATAAATTATATAGATTTATATATATGGCCATTTCATCATATTGATTCTTCCTATTCATGATCATGGAATGTTTTTCCATTTGTTTGTGTTCTCTCTTATTTCCTTGAGCAGTGGTTTGTAGTTGTCAAAGAGATCTTTCACTTCTCTCGTCAGCTGTATTCCTAGGTATTTTATTCTTTTTGCAGCAATTGTTAGTGGGAGTTCATTCATGATTTGGCTCTTGGCTTGTCTGTTGTTGTATAGGAATAGGTAGTGATTTTTGCACATGGATTTTGTATCCTGTGACATTGCTGAAGTTGTTTATCAGTTTAAGAATCTTTCGGGCTAAGATAATTCCTAGATATGGAATCATGTCATCTGTAAACAGAGACAATTTGACTTTCTCTCTTCCTATTTGAATGCCCTTTATTTCTTTCTCTCACCTGATTGCCCTGGCCAGAACTTCCAATACTATGTTGAATAGGAGTGGTGAGAGAGGGCATCCTTGTCTTGTGCCAGTTTTCAAGGGGAATGCTTCCAGTTTTTGCCCATTCAGTATGATATTGGCTGTGGGTTTGTCATAAATAGCTCTTATTATTTTGAGATATGTTCCATCAATAACTATTTTATTGAGAGTTTTTAACATGAAGGGATGTTGAATTTTAGTGAAAGCCTTTTCTGCATCTGTTACGATAATCATGTGATTTTTGTCATTGGTTCTGTTAATGTGATGGATTATGTTTATTGATTTGCATATGTTGAACCAGCCTTGCACCCCAGGGATGAAGTTGGCTTGATTGTGGTCGATAAGCTGTTTGATGTACTGCTGGATTTGGTTTGCTGATATTTTATTGAGGATTTCTGAATCGATGTTCATCAGGGATATTGGCTGAAGTTTTCCTTTTTTGTTGTATTTCTGCCAGGTTTTGGTATCAGGATGATGTTGGTCTTATAAAATGAATTAGGGAGGAGTCCTTCCTTTTCAATTTTTTGAACTAGTTTCAGAAGAAATGGTATCAGCTTCTCTTTGTACCTTTGGTAGAATTCAGCTGTAAATCTGTCTGGTCTTGGGCTTTTTTTTTTGGTTGGTAGGTTATTACTGCCTCAATTTCATAACTTGTTATTGGTCTATCCAGGGATTCAACTTCTTCCTGGTTCAGTCTTGGGAGAATGTACATGTCTAGGAATTTATCCATTTCTTCTAGATTTTCTAGTTTATGTGCATAGAGGTGTTTATAGTATTCTCTAATGGTTGGTTGTATTTCTGTGGGGTCAGTGGTGATATACTCTTTATCATTTTTTATTATATGATTCTTCTCTGTTTTCTTTTTTATTAGTCTAGTTAGCAGTCTATATATTTTATTAAGTTTTTCAAAAAACCAGCTGCTGTTTTCATTGATTTTTTTTTGAAGGGTTTTTCATGTCTCTATCTCCTTCAGTTCCACTTTGATCTTGGTTATTTATTTTCTTCCGCTAGCTTTGGGGTTTGTTTGCTCTTGGTTCTCTCATTATTTTAGAAATCATGTTAGGATGTCAATTTGAGATCTTTCTAGCTTTTTGATATGGGCATTTAGTGCTATAAATTTCCCTCTTAACACTGCTTTAGCTGTGTCCCAGAGATTTGGTACATTTTCTCTTTGTTCTCATTCGTTTCAAAGAACTTTCTGATTTCTGCCTTAATTTCATTATTTACCCAGGAGTCATTCAGGAGGAGGTTGTTCAATAGCCGTGTAGTTGTGTGGTTTTGAGTTTCTTAACCTTGAGTTCTAATTTGATTGTGCTATTTTCTGAGAGACTATTTGTCATAATTTCAGTTCTTCTGGATTTGTTGAGGAGTGTTTTACTTCCAATTATGTGCTCAATTTTATAGTAAGTGCCATGTGGTGCCAAGAAGATTGTATATTCTGTTGTTCTGGCATGGAGAGTTCTGTAGACATTTAACAGTTTCACTTGATTCAGAGCTGAGTTCAAGTCCTGAATATCTTTATTAATTTTCTGTCTCAATGATCTGTTTAATATTAACAATGGGATGTTAAAGATGCCCATTATTATTGTGTGAGAGTCTAAGTCTCTTTGTAGGTCTCTAAGAACTTGTTTTATGAATCTGGGTGCTCCTATATTTGATGCATATATATTTAGGATAGTTAGCACTTCTTGTTTAATTGAATCCTTTACCATTATGTAATGCCCTTCTTTGACTTTTTTGATCTTAGTTGGTTTAAAGTCTGTTTTGTCAGAAACTAGGATTGTGACCCCTGTTTTTTTCTGCTTTCCATGTGCTTGGTAAATATTCCTCCATCCCTTTATTTTGATTCTATATGTGTCTTTGCATGTGAGATGGTTCTCTTGAATACAGGACACCAATGGGTCTTGACTCTTTATCCAGCTTGCCATTCTATGTCTTTTAATTGGAACATTTAGCCCATTTACATTTAAGGTTAATATTGTTATGTGTGGATTTGATCCTATCATCATGATGCTAGCTGGTTATTTTTCAGCCTTGTTAATGTAGTTCTTTCATAGTGTCATTGGTCTGTCTACTTCAGTGTGTTTTTGCAGTGGCTGGTACTGGTTGTTCCTTTCCATATTTGTTGCTTCCTTCAGGAGCTCTTGCAAGGCAGGCCTTGTGGTGACAAATTCCCTCAGCATTTGCTTGTCTAAAAAGGATTTTATTTCTCCTTCACTTATGAAGCTTAGTTTGGCTGGATATGAAATTCTGGGTTGGAATTTCTTGTCTTTAATAATGTTGAATATTGGCCGCAAACACTTCTGGTTTGTAGAGTTTCCACTGAGAGGTCTGCTGTTAGTCTGATGGGATTCCCTTTGTAGGTGATCTGTCCTTTCTCTCTAGCTGCCCTTAACATTTTTTCCTTCATTTTGACCTTGGAGAATCTGATGATTATGTGTCTTGGGGTTGATCTTCTCATGGAGTATCTTAGTGGGGTTCTCTGTATTTCCTGAATTTGAATGTTGGCCTGTCTTGCTAGGTTGGGGAAGTTCTTCTGCATGATATCCAGAAGTATGTTTTCCATCTTGGTTTCATTCTCCCTGTCTCTTTCAGGTGCCCCAGTTGTAGGTTTGGTCTTTTTACATAATCCCCTAGTTCTTAGAGGTTTTGTTCATTCCTTTTCATTCTTTTTTCTCTAATCTTATCTGCCTGTATTATTTCAGCAAGATAGTCTTCAAGCTCTGAGATTCTTTTCTCTGCTTAGTCTATTTGGCTATTGATACTTGTGGTTGTCTTATGAAGTTCTCGTGTTGTGTTTTTCAGCTCTGTCAGGTCATTTATGTTTATCTCGAAATTGGTTATTCTGGTTATCATCTCCCATATTGTTTTATCATGATTCTTAGCTTCTTTGCATTGGGTTAGAATATGATCCTTTAGCTCAGGGAAGTTCATTATTGCCCACCTTCTGAAGCCTACTTCTGTCAGTTTATTCATCTCAGCCTCATCCTTGTTCTGTGCCCTTGCTGGAGAGGTGTTGTGATCATTTGGAGGAGAAGAGGCACTCTGGCTTTTTGAGCTTTCAGCATTTTTCTATTGATTCTCATCTATCTACCTTTGATCTTTGAGACTGGTGACCTTTGGATGGGGTTATTGTGGGGTCTTTTTTGTTAATGTTGATGTTGTTGTTGTTATCATTGCTTTCTGTTTGTTTTTCTTTTAACATTCAAGCCCTGCTTCAATAGGGCTGCTGCAATTTGCTGGGGGTCCACTCCAGAACCTATTCACCTGGGTCCCTCCTGCACCTGGAGGTGTCACCAGTAGAGGCTGCAGAACAGCAAAGATGGTAGCCTGCTTCTTCCTCTGGGAGCTCCATCCCAGAGGGGAACTAGCCTGATGCCAGTGGGAATGCTCCTGTATAAGGTGTCTGGTGACGCTTGTTGGGTGGGGGGTCTCACTCAGTTAGGAGGCATAGCATCAGGGACCTGCTTAATAAAGCAGTCTGGCTGCCCCTTGGTGGAGTGGATGTGCTGTGCTGAGAATTTCCTGGACTCTTCAGAGCCAGCAGGCAGGAAACACTAAGACCGCTGAACCACAGAGACCATGGCTGCCTCTCCCGCCAGGGGGTCCATCTCAGGGAGGTCAGAGTCCTGTCCTTTGTCCGTAATGCCCTGGCTGGAGTTGCTGAAATTCCTGCAGGGAAACCCTTCCCAGTGAGGAGAGATGGATCCAGGTCCCACCTAAAGAAGCAATCTGGCCACAATCTGCCACAGCTGCTGTGCTGCCCTGTGGGGAATTCCTTCCAGTCCAAACCATCCAGACTCCCTGGCCCTGACAGGACAGACTGGAGCCATGGTGATGGTGGCTCCTCTCCCCACGGGAACTCAGTCATCTTAGGCAGTCTCCAACCTGCTGCCCTAGGCCACAACCCAAACAGCTGCTGAGTGTCTGCACAGCTCTGTGCTTGGGACCCAAAGCCCTGATGGCATGGGCTCACAAGGAGATCTCCTGATCTGCAGATTGCATAGATTCATGGAAAATGCATGATTTCCTGGGTGAGGTAGCACAATCACTCACTGCCTCCTTTGGCTGGGGATGAGAGCTCTCCTTGCCCTGTGCTACTCCATTCCTGGGTAGGCCATTGTTCCACTCTGCTTTTCCTTGCTGTCTGTGGGTCGTGCTAACCACCTAGTTAGTCCCAGTGAGAGAACCTGGATACCTCCATTGAAGGTGCAGACTTCACTTGCCATTTTTGTTCTTGGTGGGAGCCTCTGACTACAGCTGCTTCTAATCAGCTATCTTGGCCCCTCCCTAATCCTGCATTTTTATTACCGATTAAATGGGAGCCTGCTAGAAGCCTGCTGGAAGCCAAATGGAATTTGGTTGGTCTTTGTCCCTGGTTCCTGGGAGATAACTTCTAACCCCTTGGAATTTCCCAAGTGATGTGAGAGTGACTTAATGATGGGCCCTGATAGTTTGTTTACCAAGCTGACTTACTTTGACTCCTCAACAGTTAATGCTAATGAATGACTCAGAATTGGGGGGCGGGGGGAGGGGGGCGGCGGTGCTGGCCATGGCTGAAAGATCAACCATATGATTAGAGGGTTGAGGCTTTGAGCCATTATGATATCAGTCTGACATCTGGAGGATGATGCTGGAAATTGAGTTGAACCATATAAGTATTGATTCCATCAAAGATCCTATGTAATTAATCCCAGTAAAACTCTGGATGTCAAAACTTGGGTGAGCTTCTCTAGTTGGCAGTTCTCTGTGTACTGTCCTACATGATGTGCCAGGAGGATAATCTACCCTAACTACATGGGGAAAGGATAACAGAAGCCTCGTGTTTGGAACCCTCCCAGATCTTGCCCTCTGCATGTCTCCCTTTGGTCAGTTCTAATTTGTATCTTTTTGCTTTAATAAAACTGTAAAAATAAATATAGTGCTTTTCTGAGTTCTGCAAATTGTGCTAATAAGTTAACCTGAGAGCGTAGTGGAAATCCTAAAATTTGTAGCCAGTTGGTCAGAAGTGAGGGTGGGCTGGGGACCCCTGCACTAGGAGCTGGCACCTGAAGTGAGGGCAGTCTTGTGAAGGACTGCACACTTAACTGTGAAGTTTGGCCCACCTCTGAGTAGTTGGTGTCATAAATCATTGAAATGACCATTCCTAATTCTGCCTAAGCCTATTAATAAAGAGTTATCTAAATATACCCCTCTCACTGTAGACACTAAATAGCTAAAGCCACAATGATGCTGTGAATGGGAATTAATAAAGAGGAACTAGATTAACATCAGAATCCCCATCATACAATATGGAGTCATCAGTGCATAGGTATTGTTTAAAGCAGTTATATTGCATTAAGACTTGGAGATATGAAAGAGTTTCTTTCTTGAATTTCTGAAGTAGAAGCATTGGATAGTGCCTTATCCCAGGTGAGAGGGAGATCTGGGCTCATCTAATCTCATCAGCCACATGGACAATGAGTTCAACAGCAGAGAAGTGATGAAGAAGGAATAGGCATTCAAGAAGATGACTTGAATCCCTTTTCTTATCCACTCAAATCTTCAATTTGTCCCAATTTCATCTTTATAATCCATTTATATTTAAAGCATAATGGAACTTGTGTTTGAAGAGCTATGAATTCAACAGTAAGCAATATGTTCAAACATTTCAATGCCCTTTAGAGGTTAAGTAAGAGGTTAAAGATAGAGCAGGAGACATGGCCTGGCCACTTCAAGGGTTGTCCCCAATAGATAGGGGAGGTTTCTGGGTTTTGGTTGTTGCAGGTCATGTTTCTAAGATAGGATAGGATAATGCAGTAAGAGATGGGTGGAAGCCTCATGCGATCTTCATTCTATCCAAGTTTAACCCTTGCCCCTAAGGCCAGAATCTACACCAGGCTATGAAAGTTCCTTAGTTTGACTCTTCTACGGTTGGTATGGACCGAATTGTGTCCCCTTCCCCCAAATTCATGTGTTGAAGCCCTAGCCCCCAATGTGATGGCTCTTTGGGTATTTTGAGATGGGACTTTTAGGAGTAGTTAGGCTTAGATGAAGTCATGAGGGTGAGTCCTTCATGAGAAATCAGTGCTCTCATAAGAGACACCAGAGCTGTCTCTCTGCCATGTGAGATCACAGTGAGAAGGTGGCCATCTGCAGGCCATGAAGAGGGCCCTGGAACCAAAGCAGCTGACATCTTGATCTTAAACTTCATAGCCCCCAGAACTGTGAGAATAAATTTCTGCTGTTTAAATCACCCAGGCCATGGTATTTTGCTATAGCAGTCCAAGCAAAGTAAGATAATAGTTAATGTTAATTATGCTCAGAATCTGGTGACTATGTTATTAATATTCTATTTTTACCATTTTTCTGTTTGTGAACTACCTCCAGTCTTCACTGATATGTTGATGGACAATTGGGGCAAAATCAGGCATTGCTGTCTTCCTACTATTTAAACCAAGAAGTTCAGCCTTGGTGCGTTTGGCTTACTTCCTTTATCTTTTCAAGACATTTTCAAGGAATTGTAAGAACTACCGTCTCTTTTCCACTTCCACTTTTCTTTCTCTGAATAACACCCAAGTAAAAATGTGATGTTATTACAATGGTATCTTGTTAGGACACTACCTGAATCCTGATCTACACCAACCCTCCCCTCATTTAGAGATTCTCTGAGGTCTTGGAGGTAGGGGCACGGATAAAAACAGATAGATGGTGAAGACGAAGTAAGACAAAGCAAAGCAAAGAAATGGTTATTCCTTAGTTATTAGGTTAGCTCCTAAGCCTAATGCAGAACTCTGAAAAGTTTCAGTGGATCTTGTGAAGAACTTCCTTTTGCTGTGCTAGTATATGTCTAACTAGTCAACAGTATAAACTCTCTATTTTTGTTTCACAAACAAAAATCCACATGCAGATTGTACCCTCTTTTCCACTCTGTTTGCTAAGATTAAGAGAACCCAAAGATGCCACATCCATATTATAATGATTGTTTACTTGGCAATGTGGTAACATTTAATACCAAATAGCCAATAAAATCCTAAACTTAAACCTAAATAATACTTCTCCATGAGGACTGGAAAGAAAGGAGACGGGGAGAAGGAGCCTTGAGCTCCCCCTAGAGGTCAGCAATTACAGTCCCATAAATTAGGTTTTATATTATAAACTGACTTTTGCTTTCTTATATAATTAAATTTTCCTTCACCAATCATCCTGCCAAAGTCTGTTCAGAACTTTAGGGAGCATTAAAGTAATTAAATAAAAAGAAAGCATAAGTATAGCACACAGCCTAAAAAAGGCACAAAGACACATGCAGTAATTGTACACACATTCTTTTTGACCCTTGTTATAAGCATCCTGGTAGGGGCATGAGCGTTGAGGTTTTTGCCTATCTCAATTAGCCACTACAATTAGAAATGACCACACAGGTTACTTGAAAAAGAGAAGACTAGTTTTACCCCCTTTCCTCAGCAACTTCTCAGACCACGAATTCAGAATCTCTGGGAGTGGGACTCGGCATCAGTGTTTTTAAAAAAACTTCTAAGGTGCCTTTGATGTGCAGCCCAGTGCACTATGGGCAAAGATGTGTTCTTCAAGCTTAACTTCTTCCTTCTGAGCTCCACGTTTTTTCTCTTTTTAGAATTTATGATTCCATTTTCTATGATTCCATTTTGTTGCAGGCAGTTCCTCTTTGATATCTTTTATATTTTCATTTTGCCAATCTTATTTTCTTCACCACTTTCAGCCTCTGTTCAAACGATGCTTCTCTTTTGCAATTTTATTAATAATAAGCCTAAGATATTCTAGGTTTACTCCATCACCCTTGATCTGGTGATTCCTACTCTTCCAGGAGCCTGGACCTTGTTTATGAGAACTAGATGTTAAAAAAATTATAGGAGGTCATTTTTTAGACTGAACTTTTACACTAAATCCCAACAGATGAGAACAAAGCAAAATGAAGTCACTTGTGCTAAATGCCACACAGTGAAACGGAAACATTTTTTGGGGGGAGCAGACAGAACCCAAAACAGACCATTTTTTCCTGAAAACAGGAGATTCCAGTCTACCAGAGTCAGTTGAATAAGGAAGTCCCTTCTGCTTTAACCCTTAGGAAAAAAAAGTGAACTGAAGTGGCCCGATATTAACAATCAGCCTTTTTTTCCTACCATTTTGTTTCCTTGTTCCTACCTTACAAAACCCACTGTATGCCATTGTCCAGTGGGAACTCGTATTCTATTTTATAGAATGGAGGCTGACCTGATTAATGAATTGTGAATAAAAACCAATTAGATGTGTAACTAAATTTGTTGTAACTTAGTCTTTGACAAAGGCAAAGATCTCTATCAGGCACAAAGGCCTCACCTAAAGAGTTTGAGTCTTAAGACTTTTCCTGCATTCATCACACTTTGACTGATGGCTACCTTTGCATTGTATTAATTTGTTCAAATTGCTCCCCTTAGAACTCAATTTTTAAATAGAACATCAAAGAGTTTAAGATCTTATACAGAAAGTCATCCAACCATAACCCTAAATTCAATACTAGACCTAATGCCTCCATCTCTCCACTTCCGTAACTGTCCTGGAATGCCTTTCAGAAAGCTGGGAAGATAGACTGCTGGTTGCATACTGACTTCTTATCTACTGCATACACCTCCTACAACTAATATTTAGCCATGACTAAAGACAGACAGGGTAACTTTGAAGTTTCTAATAGAAAAAAACTCATCTCACTTTACTTTATATGCTTGGTTCAATTTTAGCAGGAAAACCTCACAACGTCAAAGGAGCTTACCCAGCTATCTTCACAGCATCTTGTAGTATTCTCTGACCACAATCCCCACACCAGAGCAGGGCAGAAACTAGACGTTCCTATGTCCTGGCTTTATCCCTCTAACCCATAGCTCAGTTCTCTCTTTGTTACCAGACAAGAATCAAATGAGAAAATAGTTGCCAGGTCCTGATGTTTTTTGCCTCAATTTTTCTGTGTTATTAAGGTTGAATTGCAAGGCCTATGTCTTCCTCATTACTCCCCTTCAACTCCCAACTTTACTTTTTTTGAATACTCACACTCTTACCAAGTATCTAGGAGAACCCTTTGCCAGCATGGCATGGGGCAGAGTCACTGGTCTACTATGGATCCTGTTCTTCTAGCCTCTGCTGGCTTTCTTCTTTGCCATATGCCTTTCATATTCTATTCTAAGTTCATTAACTTATGTTTGAGGATTCTTGCTTTTGACCTCCCTCCCAGGTAAATGGCAATACCAGAGCTGAGCTCTTGTGGTTGGAATGGATATGCTAATATACAAGTATAGGGCTTAAAGAAAAAAAGCCTGATAGCTGAAAACTGCAGAAGAGTTGACTATGAGAGAAGGTCTGAAATATCAAGTCCAGATAAACAGGGGAAGAGCAAGACATTGACCAAAATTGAAAGGTCGGCCAAAAATTCTGGTAAGACAGAGTGAATGGATTTAAGAGAAAAAACATGAAAATATTCCTAAATGCAAGGAAGTACAGGGGATGGGAATCTTTTATAGTTTGCCCATGGCTGAGCCCATGGAAGGGAGGCATGTAAGATTTCAAGGAAGTTCTGAAACTTACCCTGCTAGAAGGAAGCTTGTAATCATTTCATCTGCAACCTCTTAAATACATGTAAGTATAATTTTCATCAGAAATTTCTATGGAAGTTTTCTATTACCCGGGTGTTCTGTGAAAAGTCTGCTGCAGTTCCTTGTTAACTTGGGGAAATTTATCTTGCTCTCACTCCTGATCAGTGCTCCTCCTGATGTCTGAGTTGCTGCTTTCTATCAGCATTCAGCATGGGTTCTTCACAGTTATGAACCACACATCCTACTCTGGTGGGAAGAGTTGCTCCCTAGTTGTAGTCCAAGCCAACCTGCAGTAAATATAGACATTGAGACATTTACTATGCAAGGCAAGTAAACGTTCTTCCAACCTAGATTCAGGGCAGAAGTGCAGTGAGTATATAACCACTTATAATATCTGGTATTGCACAGATAATTATCTCAAAGGAAGAGAAAAATGGTGGAAAGGCTCTTTGAGGAATTCCCTATATTTAATTTCAGGAAATAATTATGTATTTTAATAATTTCAACCATCAGAGTGTCACATCTCTGAATAGATTTGTATGAAGATTATATGAAGCTATATCAGGAGATCCAAAATTAAGCTGTTAAGCATTCTTCCAACATAATTATTAAAACTTGGACTTATCTTCTAAGATAGAATTTCTGGAAGATGATTTTTTCCTTCTCTCTTTTCTATTTTTTGTTCCATCAAGACAGCTGAGGACCGGAACTATCATAAAAAGTGGAAGAATCCATATTTTGACAGAATTATCTCTATAAACATAAAGCATTTGATCTAGTTAGCCCACTAAAACATGCCTAAAATTCAAGTCACACAATAACAGGGCACTTACCTTATTTTCCAATCATAATTCTCTGTCTCCTAGAAAGGACTTCAGTAAAGGATACATTCCTGTGTTTCTTTCTAGGGAAAATAGGTTGCCATGTAGGGTAGGCACAAATCCTTATAATGGCAGTTGAACAATACAGGGGCCTTAGTCCTAAGCATTGACTCCTCTACAGTAGTATCATTGTAAAAACCACAAAAATGATCACAAGAACCGTAAGAGCTAACATGTATTGACAATTTCCCAGGTACTCTGTTATGTTCTTTATATGTATTTTCCCTTGTAATCATTAGAATAACTCTATGGGCTAGAAACTGTTACCATCCCTATTGTATAGATAAGGAAAATAGCACTTAGATTAAGTAACTGTTGCAAGGTCACATAGCTGCAAGGGCTAGAACTGGGACTGAAACCATGTCTTTCTCACATACCCTCCCCCTGCCCCTTTCAGACATCTTGAGGGCCCACCTTGGTCAGCCCTTCCCACATGTGAGATTGCCTCGTCTATTCACCAAATAGGTATTGAGTAGTATGTGCTAGGCACTCTCATAGAAAATGGGGGTTCAATAATGAACAAGATCAGTCTCTGCTATCAAGGGGCTCAAAGATTAATTCAATTTCCCTTCAGTTTGTTCTATAACAAGATTTCTTTTCAGATTTCTTTGTTGGGCAATTAACAAGAAGTGAAAATTTAGATGCCTATATAGAACCTGCAGTTAGCTTAAATGGTGTGAAGTGTGCCAGGCAAAGGTAGAATTCTGGGAGCAAAGCTGTTTGTATTTTGACCAAATGCACACATCTGCCTAGTTTTTGCCATATTAAACACCTGGCGGCTTTATAGTGTCTATGGACAGTCTTTGTGCCTTCCTTTTAAAAGGTTTCCAAACCTAAGTGTTCATCAGAATCACCTGTAGGGCTTAAGACAGCCTGCTCAGCCCCACCCCCAGTTTCTGATTCAATAGGTCTTAGGTCGGGCCTCCGAATTTGCATATCTAACAAGTTCCCAGGTGATGTGGATGGTGCTGATGTGGGGACTACATTTTGAGAAATGTTGTCAGACCATTTATGCATAATTTTAGTCTTTCTATTATATTAGTTATATTATTCTTTCTGGTGAGATTCCTAATGAGCTTAGTCTCTCAATAGACATTTGATCTTAAAAGCCTCAGATTTCACACTATTTCTCTCCCTTCAATCCTCCAAAAAATATTTATTGAGATCTGTGTTAAGAAACTGGAGATACTGAAATGAATAAGTCAGTATAGCTGGTAGTTTTGTACATGTAAGACATGATTTTCTGTCTCTTAACCTTTATTTCTTTATTTTCTTTCAGTATAATCTGTTAAATTTACGGAAATTTGATTCAGGGTGATAAGCTAAATTATAAGTTCAACTAAGAATTCACCAACATTTTATTACTGTGTTAAATGGTAAAATTAATGAAAACCTTTAAAAGTTTTCATAGAACCAAGAAAAAATAATCAAGTAGGTTAAAATAAAGATCTCAATTTAGCCACTAGATCCCATATATATAGGATAGTTAGCTACTGAATGGCTTCTCGGGTGCACTGACGAACAGGGAGTATGCACAGCACTAAATTTTCTTTGGAAAAATACACATTTGAAGATTTAGGAGTTTAAGGAGCATATATTTTTTAAAATTTCAAGTTCAGGGGTACATGTGCAGAATGTGCAGGTTTGTTACATAGGTTAACATGTGCCATGGGAGGAAATAGAACATACTACTCTTATGAGTTATCAGTATGACTACCATCGATACTGCCACAATCACCCAATATTTGTTAAGTGTTGACTGTATGCCAAGAACTATGGTTCGTGTCAATGATGTATTATCTCTTACTGCTCATGAAATCTGTGAAGCAGGTACTATTAGTATCTCCATTTTTACTAAGGCTTTAGGCAGATTTAATACTAAGTGTTGGTACTGAGTGTAGTGTTGCTGCTAAAGGCAGGAAGCTTTGGTGTCCTGGCACATGAACTGTTAATATACTGTGTGCTTGGGAATTAGGTAGACTCAGGCTATTTTCCAGAAGTCATGAGTGCCCTGCCCAGGTCCACCCACTGACTTCACAGCGCAGCTGAGTTTTGCCCTTTTCTTTTGTCCTCCCACCCTGTGGTGTACTGGGTGTGGCACTGCTAAAAGAATGACATCACAAGGAACAGAACACTTAGCTCTACCAGGGTGCAGCTTTCTAAGAGACACTTAAGAGTATAGCTTTCCCTTGCTATGATATTGTAGAAATCGAATGGACAGTTTTATTTTTGGATAGTTCCCTGAAGCTTGCATTTTGTTCATATGAGAGATGTCCTTGGAGACTAACAAAGGTCTTTTCCCTGATATCTAGGTCAACTTTTCAGCATTCACAAGTCCTCTTATTGCTTTAAAATGTATCCCAATTTTGATATGTTCAAAACTGAGCTTACCTCTTTCTGCCTCTGCAAACCTGCTCACCCTCTAGTATCTCCCACCTTGAAGAATGGTCCTGTCATGCATTCAGTTGTCCCAGCCAGAAACTCATCCTAAACTCTGGTCTTCTCCCTATCCCTCCTCCTTCTAATTAATTAAATCTTGTCAACTCTGCTTTCTAAAAGATCATCCACTCTTTCCCCAACCTGCATATTTACCTTTCTTACCTTCTTTCCTTTAGTTGGCTACTCATTCATCTTTCATTCATGTTGTTGTCAAAGTAAAACTTCTAAAACTTAAATTATTATGTCATGTTCTTACTTAAAATCCCATTGATAGCTTTCCATTGCTGTTAGCACAAGCTCCAAATTTGTAACATGACTTACAAGATGTTTCACGTGTCTGGCTCCCGACTGCCTCTCTTGTCTTGTCTCTGCCCACTTATAATCCCACCATGATTCATTTTCTTTGGCATTTTGAAAAGGTCTCTCTCTCACATGAAACTTTTCTTCTATTTTTTCTTTTTCTTTCTTCCTTCTTTCTTTTGTGAAACTTTTCCTTTTTCCCTTTCTTTCTTTTCTTTCTTTCCTTCCTTCCTTCCTTCCTTCCCTTTCCTTCCTTCCTTCCTTCCTTTCTTTTTCTTTCTTTCTCTTTCTTCTTTCTTTCTCTTTCTTTTCTTTTTCTTTCCTTCCTTCCTTCTTTCTTCCTTTTTTTTTTTTTTTTTTTGACAGAGTCTCACTCTGTCGCTTAGGCTAGAGTGCAGTGGTGCGATCTGGCTCACTGCAACCTCTGCCTCTCAGGTTCAAGCGATTCTCCTGCCTCGGCCTCCTGGGTAGCCAAGACTACTACAGGCATGTGCCACCAGGCCCGGCTAATATTTTTTGTATTTTTAGTAGAGACAAGGTTTCGCCGTGTTAGCCAGGATGGTCTCGATGTCCTGACCTCGTGATCCACCCGCCTTGGCCTCCCAAAGTGCTGGGATTACAGGCGTGAGCCAGCGTGCCTGGCCTGAAACTTTTCATATGCTGTTCTATCCATCTAGAACACTCACCCTTCAAGTCCTGCTCATCAGCTTAAATATTCATTTCTCCTGGAGACTTTCTATTCTTCTTCTTTAAGTAAGCTATGAGGCTATAAGGGCTTTGAACTTCTTTAATGTAACACTTGTTCACTTTATTATAAATTTTTGTTTAAAAGTCTATCATTTCTGTTGGCTTATAAACTCAGAGATGGCAGAGACCATATCCAGGTATTCATAAATGTATCACAAAGCTTGACACATAGTAGGGACAAATTAAATAGCTTTTTAATTAATTAATCATTTGAATGACTTAAGTAGGATCAAGTTTTTAAATAATCTTATACTTTCCTATGTCCCCGAAGACATGTAGACATGTAGCATTTTAATCTCTACCATATTTTCCCTGTTTTGATTATTTTAAAAAACAAAAAAATAAAAAATGCCAAACTGGGTCAGAGATAACTGAAACTTTGTGTGGCTCTAGGTAAAACTGTGAAATAGAGAAAAGGAGAATTCAGTGGTCACTTTTGTCAACTGGCTGAGGTTGAAGTTTCTGTCCTTTCTGCTCAATGCCCTCAGTTGAGAATCTTGGGTAGGCCCAGTTCCCCCTAGAACTTATAATTTTTCCTATTAATCTTTTAAAAAAACTCACTAAAACTCATGTCAGCTGTATCCTTTCTCTCCCTCCTCCTTCAGAACATACCCTGTATTCTGCTTTTCCATGGAGCCACAGGTTTGGAAGAAATCTCACACCATATCTAGTCTAACTCACCCTTCTATGCTTTAATTTTTCTTTTTCATTTTTTATGTTAAGGGTTATCTAGTGCCAGATGCAGAGATACTCAGTGACAGGGAACTCCTTACCTCCAGAGACAGCCCATACAGGTAGTACTAACTGGTTCAGAAGCCCCTCTTAAAAGGGTACCCATCCCCAAGTGGGAGGAAGCATTTGGCTTTATTGCCAATGTAAACTTTGATAGAGTTTATTCATCTTTTTCTGAGACAAGTTTTGGTAGGGGAGGAGAGGAGACAATATTTAAGGCATTAGATTCCCTGGGAAAAGAAGGAGGCACTATAGGAATAGAAAGAAAAAAAAAGGTATAGAAATGAAGATCTAGCACTTATAGGCAAAGTGGAGATACTGCCAAGTTTAACAAGTTCTTGTCTTAGCTTGGGAATGTTTGAAAAGCGAAAGAGAGAATGCCTGGAAGATAGAAGACCCAGAGAGGCTATCACTGATAGGTTGTTTTGGTGGTGGTGTGTGTGGGACCAGGAAGGAATAGAGGTTGCAAGGTTGTATTATTATTTTTTGCACATACTTTATCATAAGTAGCAATTGATATCTGAGAGAAAAAAAGATTTTTACATCTAATACTTTAGTATGTGTGTTAATAAAAAGGTAAAAATATTTCACTCATCAATACTATTGCTGAACATATTCAGCAAATTTATGTTCAGCATTTCTGAGGAAGTTCTTGTTAAAAACTTGCCATTTTGAAAATAGCGTAGAGGTGTATATGTGCCACATTTTCTTTATCCAGTCTATCATTGATGGCCATTTAGGTTGGTTCCAAGTCTTTGCTGTTGTAAATAGCTGCAAGAAATATATATGTGCATGTGTCTTTACAGTAGAATGATTTCTAATCCTTTGAGTATATACCCAGTAATGGGATTGCTGGGTCAAATGGTTGAACAATGAGAACTCATGGACACAGGGAGGGGAACAACACACACTGGGACCTGTTGGGAGTTGGGGGTAATGGGATGGAGAACATTAGGAAAAATACCTAATGCATACGGGGCTTAAAACCTAGGTGATGGGTTAATAGGTACAGCAAACCACCATGGCACATGTATATCTATGTAACAAACCTGCACATTCTGCACATGTATCCCAGAACTTAAAGTAAAATTTAAAAAAGTATAGATGTTTCTCAAAAAATTAAAAATAGGACTACTCGAAATAAGATCCAGCAATTCCCCTACTCAGCATATATCCAATGGAAATGAAGTCAGTGTTTGAGATTCCCATGTTTATTGCAACACTATACACAATAGCCAAGATATGAAATCAACCTAAGTGTCCATTGGTGGATGAATGGATAAAGAAAATGTAGTACAAAAACTCAATGGAATACTGTTCAGCAACAAAATGAATACAATTCTATCATTCATGGCAACATGGATGAACCTGGAAGACATTATGTTAAGTGAAATAAGCCAGGCACAGAAAGACAGATACCATATAATCTCACTCATATGCAGAATCAAAAAAAGTAGATCTCATAGAAGTACAGAGTAAAATATTGGTCAGCGGAGGGGAAGAGGAGAAGAAAGCGGGGGGGTCATAGCAAGATGTTGGTCAACAGGTAAAAAGTTACAGTTAGGTAGAAGGAATAGGTTCCGATGCTCTATTGCACAGTAGGGTGACTATGGTTAAAAATATTGTATATTTCAAAATAGCTAGAAGAGAGGATTTTGAATTTCCTCACCACAAACAAATGATAAACATATGCAGGAATGGATAAGCTAAATACCCTGACTTAATAATTATGCAATGTATACATGTATGGAAACATCACCCTGTACCCCATAAATATGTATAGTTATTATGTGTCAGTTAAAAGTGATACACAAAACAAAACAAAGCAAATAAAGAGTTTGTCATTTTGTTTGTAGTAACTGAATATTCTGAATGAGGAAGAAAGCAAGGGAACCCAGAATAATCTCTATAAAAGCAAAGATTGTCTCAATGAGAAATTAAATATTCGGGAAAAATAAATAATAAATATACTATCAGCAACAGCAAAATGTTTTTTATCTATAAAACCACAGATGAATATCTTTATTGATCACCTAGTCCAGTGGCTTTAAAACATTTTTAATAGAAGGTAAATTCTACTTTTTGCTATTTTGAAGTGGAATATCATGCCAAAATCAAACAGAAAACAACTAAAAGGAAGCTGCTTTGATTGAAGTTGTGGTGGGACTCTCTAAGTTATGTTCACTTGTTACCTTTTCTCTTCTGTAGAAGTGAAAAATTTAGTTTGAAAACCACTGATCTAGTATAGCCCATACTAGTCATCATATAGATGAAGTTAAGACCACATTAGATAAAATTAAGATCTTATCAGGTTTATCTATCAATGTCCTTCTAAAATAGCGTGGGAAAGGAAAGATCCAATTACATAGAAACAGAACTGAGAAGTAACACACTCTATAAGCATGCATTTCTTATAGACACACACACACATACACAAGCACACAATCTGCAAAAAGATATTCAGATTATTTATAGATTCAATGCCATCCCCATCAAGCTACCAATGAGTTTCTTCACAGAATTGGAAAAAACTGCTTTAAAGTTCATATGGAACCAAAAAAGAGCCCGCATTGCCAAGACAATCCTAAGTCAAAATAACAAAGCTGGAGGCATCATGCTACCTGACTTCAAACTATACTACAAGGCTACAGTAACCAAAACAGCATGGTACTGGTACCAAAACAGAGATATAGACCAATGGAACAGAACAGAGTCCTCAGAAATAATGCCACACATCTACAGCCATCTGATCTTTGACAAACCTGACAAAAACAAGAAATGGGGAAAGGATTCCCTATTTAATAAATGGTGCTGGGAAAATTGGCTAGCCATAAGTAGAAAGCTGAAACTGGATCCTTTCCTTACTCCTTATACAAAAATTAATTCAAGATGGATTCAAGACTTAAATGATAGACCTAATACCATAAAAACCCTAGAAGAAAACCTAGGGAATACCATTCAGGACATAGGCATGGGCAAGGACTTCATGTCTAAAACACCAAAAGCAACGGCAACAAAAGCCAAAATTGACAAATGGGATCTAATTAAACTAAAGAGCTTCTGCACAGCAAAAGAAACTACCATCAGAGTGAACAGGCAACCCACAGAATGGGAGAAAATTTTTGCAATCTACTCATCAGATAAAGGGCTAATATCCAGAGCCTACAAAGAACTCAAACAAATTTATAAGAAAAAAACAACCCCATCAAAAAGTGGGCAAAGGATATGAACAGACATTTCTCAGAAGAAGACATTCATACAGCCAATAGACACATGAAAAAATGCTCATCATCACTGGCCATCAGAGAAATGCAAATCAAAACCACAATGAGATACCATCTCACACCAGTTAGAATGGCAATCATTAAAAAGTCAGGAAACAACAGGTGTTGGAGAGGATGTGGAGAAATAGGAACACTTTTACACTGTTGGTGGGATTGTAAACTAGTTCAACCATTATGGAAAACAGTATGGCGATTCCTCAAGGATCTAGAACTAGAAGTACCATTTGACCCAGCCATCCCATTACTGGGTACATACCCAAAGGATTATAAATCATGCTGCTATAAAGACACATGCACATGTATGTTTATTACGGCACTATTCACAATAGCAAAGACTTGGAATCAACCCAAATGTCCATCTGTGTCAGACTGGATTAAGAAAATGTGGCACATATACACCATGGAATACTATGCAACCATCAAAAAGGATGAGTTCGTGTCCTTTGTAGGGACGTGGATGCAGCTGGAAACCATCATTCTCAGCAAACTATCACAAGAACAGAAAACCAAACACCGCATGTTCTCACTCATAGGTGGGAACTGAACAATGAGATCACTTGGACTCGGGAAGGGGAACATCACACATCGGGGCCTATCCTGGGGAGGGGGGAGGGGGGAGGGATTGCATTGGGAGTTATACCTGATATAAATGACGAATTGATGGGTGCTGACGAGTTGATGGGTGCAGCACACCAACATGGCACAAGTATACATATGTAACAAACCTACACATTATGCACATGTACCCTAGAACTTAAAGTATAATAATAACAAAATTAAATTTAAAAAAAGATATTCAGATTATGCTATGCTATATAGTACAAAGTGACTTATTGTGTATGCATATCCAAATGTCATTTGCGTGCCTGCAACCCTCATGGAAAACTCCATGTGCTCCCCATAATTCTTTTTTAATTCAAGGGCTTATGTTTTAATAGTCGTCTCTGGCTCAAAGCTTTTGCTTAAATAGAATTAGATGTATTTAGGGACTGTTGCACTGTCTAGCTGACACTTCCCTCATTTCTACCACATCATACCAGACATGAGACTCAACCCTAAGACATAATACATAATCTGTTTCATTTGGAATGTTGTTATTTGATTCTAGTCTTGTAACTCCTGAAACAATAGACTTAATTTTATTCAAATGCACTGTTTTCAGAGTTTATGTAAATTTTAACTCTTTGAATGCTTAATATTGATTCATCAATATGCAAACATTTACAAGATCGGGGAAGAAAAAGTGGCTTTGAAAAGGCTGCTAAAAAGCTTAGTGAACTGACATAATTTGGAAATTGCAAGAAGCTGCTCCTTGTTCTGGAAAACTCCTTGCAATGATTTATCAAGATACACATTTCCTAGCCTACTCTAAGGAGACAGAACAATGATTAAAATGGTCGTGAAGTAGATGGGGACAAAACTGAAAGCAGTGACATAAAAAGGGGGACTGCAAAATAGCCTCACCACAAACCCATGATATGGGGAAGACATAGATACGAGAATGGGCAGGTTTTAGTGTATCCTGGGACTCAGGATCAAAGGAGAGAAGAAGCAGAGGTGCCACCATTGTGTGTTGATGAGTAGGCGTGAGCAGATAGTGGAGAGGACATATAGCAGGGGGTGATGATATAAAGGTGGAAGGGCTAAGGTTTTTGTCAGGTGGAAGTTGTGATTAACTTTTTCGTGTTTTGTTTTGGGGATAGCTAGATGCCTGTTTTTATTCTTGCCAAAATTAGACCAACAGGTTCATATATCCACTGCACAGTAATAGACCAATTACATTGAGACAGAGGGTTTGCAGTAGAGAAAGAATTTAGTAATCACAGGGTGCTGAGTGAGGAGATGGGAAGAGACCCTCAAATCCACTTGCCCCAGGAGTTCTGGGCTGAGGCTGTTAAAAGGACTGTGGAGGGTAAGGGGCTGGAAAATGGGATTATTGATTGGTTGGGATAAGGGGGATGAAATAATCAGGATGTGGAAGCTGCATTCTTTGGTGAGTTGGCTTCTGTGGGGTCTTTCAGATCAGCTGAGTCAGTAGTTTCATTGATGTGTAGGACATGGAAAAATATCTCAAATGGAACTTAACAATTCACAGTGCTTAAGTTGTTGTCTATAGAGTAGTTAAGGGGAACTACCATCTTGTGAGAGGTCTATGTGATCCTGGGGTGGTAGGTATTAAGCAAGTATGATGAAGCAGGTCAGAGAGCAAGCTGACCTCATGATTAATGTGGAATGTGCCACAAGTTTGGTTTATTTTTGTTCTCCCCTCCCCACTTCTTACCTGGTTAATTTCATAAAGCTTGAAATAGAATGAAATAGAATTTCATAAAGTTTGAAATAGAAACTGTTTCAAACTTAGGGATTTGTCTTAGCTTTCTACTATAACAAAGTACCACAAAATTAGTGGCTTAAAACAACAAAAATTTATTATTTTACAGTTTTGTAGATTGGAAGTACATGAGTCTCACAGCGGGGCTGCATTCCTTTGGTAGACTGCAGGGGACACTCTGCTTTCCTCCCTTTGCCAGTCTCTACAGCCTGCTCATGTTCAGTGGCTCTTGGTTCCTCCCTCCATCTTCAAAAACCACGTTACTCCATCTCTCTCTGACTATTTGCCCATTGTCACATCTACCTCAGGAAAGGTCCTCTGCTTTTAGGGCCTCATGTGATTTGATTGGGTCCACCTGGATAATCCCCCCTAATCTTTAAAGTTCCTGAATTTAATCATGTTTGCAAAATCCCTTGACCATGTGAGGTGACATACTCATAGGTCATTATTCTGCCCACCACAGGAGAATGAATTCCTTCTCTGGTCTCAGTGCTACTCTAATTCTTTTACTCAAAGCAAAATGAACCTACTAGTAGTCAAAGAATTCTGTTCTCTGTCTATTTCCTATAAAACTGATTGTCAAGCAATATCCTGTTATTTTCTGTTTCCTCTGTCCTACCTAAAGAAGGGAGTCTCTAAATATCTGAATGGTTTGGGGCCCCATACTGGCTCAGTTTCTTGGTGTGAGGGTGGATTAAAAGCAGGAATACTTGTGGCTAGAAAGCAACCTTCTGTCATAACCAGATGATCATTTTAAAAGGGGAATGAATATTTTGACCACTCTGACTTTATCCTTAGGGAAAATACTTTGGCCTGGAGTGCTATCCACTTATAACACTCTAATCTCACTCTTCAGACTGGGAGGGGCACATTTTTCTTCCATATATTTCAAGTCGAGTAAGCATGATTAATAGAAAAAATGGACTTCTCACTGTGAAACTGTAAGCGTTACATATTGTGAGACCTAAGATTCCAAGTGCTTCTTTGACATCTTCGAGACTTGCAGGCCCCCAAAGACCTGGCTGTAAGTTTCTCTACTCTTGTCAGATGCTACTTGCTCTTAACAGAGTCTCACGCAATGCAAAAGGCTATCCACTTTGGGAGTTCCCCTATCAGCCAGGCCAACTTCACCCTACCTGGTCTTCCACCTAATGGGTTTCACCTTCCTGCCAGCCCATGAAATTATTCAAGCAAGCAAATCACATCCTCCCATGGGAAACAAGGGTTACCCCATTCTCTTGTCACTTCTAAGCCTGACTCCCACAGCCTCTGCTGGTTCACTCTGTTGTCCCTGTGTGGTCCCTCATGGCGTGTGTATACTCATTCTTTCGGCCTATAAGTACATGTGATGAATAAACTGTTGCCAATCTCATCTGGGCAGTGTCAGACATCATGTGCTCAGCCATCCTGTACTCTTTATAAGGTGCAGACTTTCTCTTTTACTAATGCTGTGAATAGAGAGTAATCAGAACACATGCTTACTTTCCAAATGTATGGTCTATCCTCTGGATAAAAGACAAATGGATGCTCCTAGTCCCTTGCTAAGAACTGCAGGCACAGTCTTCCTCATGCAAAAGGAAAAGAAGTCAATACATATTCAGATCAGGGGGTCACAGGATTTTTCTAGGGAGTTCCAGTAACACTGATGAAATGTGGCAGAGGACAGAGAATAACAAAATTGGTTTCACAGGCAGCTCAGTAGCTTCATTAGGTATAAAATGATCTTCTGACACTACATTAATAGTCTCTGGAATGTGTTGGGGTGGGGGAGAGGTTCTTGGTAAGACTAGGCTCCATTCTATTTTACTTTCCCAACAAAGATTTTTCTTGACTTTTGTAGAAATAGGAAGTATCTGTGTAATAGAGAGGTCTAAATCTAGAAGAGATAGATGGCTAGAAGGTAAAAGGAACTCCTACAAATCAAGAAAAGATGGTAAATTCAATAGAAAAAATAGGCAAAGGATGTAGCTAGACAATTCGCAGAAAGAGAAATCCTGATGGCTAGTAATGCTAGCCAAGAGATGCTAAATCTTAATAGCAATCAAGAAAATCCTGTTCAAAATAGCAATACTACTTTACACTCATCATTTGGCAAACATGAGAAAGTCAGATAATATCAAGTGCTGGTGAAGATAGGGGACTGGGTTCCTCATGCTCTGCTGGGGACAGTGTGAACAGGTACAACTATTCTTCAGTGCACCCTGACATAATTTTTGAAATTAGGCATACTTGTTCTCATGACTAGTACCTTTGTTACTAGGACTATATCCCAAGGAAGTCATCAAGGAAATGTTCATGAGAGTATTCAGCCAAGTGTTAATTGTGGTAGCAAAGAATTGGAAGCAGACTAGATGACCATTGATTGCCAATGCAATATATAAAGTGTGATTGTATGATCAGATTCTCAGTATTGGTTAAAAATAATAATTTAAGTTTACATTTAGCAACATGGATAGACCTCAGAAATATAATATTGAATAAAAATAACTTGAGAAACAGGATAACACTTAGATATCATCACTTCTGTTTAAATTGAAACTCCAACATGAAACATGCCATATATTTTAAGAATATCTCTAAGTAGATATTTGAAAGGTGGATTGGAAAGAGAATGTCTATGGAGGGGAAAAGGGAATTGGGATTATAGATAGGAAATAAAGATAAAAATATAATAAAGTAAGATATAATCAACAAGAGGCCCTACCTTGACTGATAATGATAGTGTGCCATAAAATGGGGTTTGATTTAACTCAATTCTGTGTACTTATTCTTAAGAAATAAAAAAGGTAGGGAGGAAAGAATGAGGAAGGAAGGAAAGAAAGAAGAAAGGAAGCTAGTTGTTGAATGCGGTGACCAGGTAGTAGGAAACTGACTTTTGGAGGTTGACTCAACCACTGAGCCAATTCTCTTTTTTCTTTTCTTTTTTTGAGACAGAGTCGTGCTCTGTCACCTAGTCTGGAGTACAGTGGCGTGATGTCTGCTCACTGCAGCCTACACCCCCAAGTTCAAGTGATTCTCCTGCCTCAGCCTCCCAAGTAGCTGGGATTACAGGCATGTGCCACCACGCCTGGCTAATTTTTTGTGGTTTTAGTAGAGATGAGGTTTCGCCGTGTTGGCCAGGCTAGTCTCGAACTCCTGGCCTCAAGTGATCCACCCACTTCAGCCTCCCAAAGTGCTGGGATTATAGGTGTGAGCCACCATGCCCGGTCCCACTGAGCCAATTCTCTTATTGTCACTTTGGACTTCTCCCAGTGAGGACAAACAGGCATTAAAGACATCATAATTTAGCAGAAAGAAACTTGGAGTGGAAGACAAGAGAACTGCACCTTTCTTTCAGCTCTGTTCCAAGATGCTTGATCACGGACATCTCTTCTGTTAGATGAGGATAACAGAATCTGCTCTACCTGCCCTGGAGGGTCTTTGCAAGAATGAAGTTAGGGAGAAAAAAGTGACAGAAAATGTTGAAAATTTTCATAAATATCAGAGGCCTTATTTGTTGTGACACTGTGGGTGGACAGATGATTTCAGCTGAGAGAAGAACTAAGGTTCCTATGTCCTGCATTTATCTGGGTCTTGGTTACCCTGAAAGACTGAGAGGGCAAAACCCAAATACATAGGGAGTTTTTCTTTCTTTCTTTTTTTTTTTTTTTTTATATACTTTAAGTTCTAGGGTACATGTGCATAACGTGCAGGTTTGTTACATATGTATACTTGTGCCATGTTGGTGTGCTGCACCCATCAACTCGGGAATTTTTCTTAACTGTCCTCCCACCGTGGCTTATTTACTTCATTCTGAAAGTTCAAAATTGATGCTATTAATTTGGAGTGTCAGCAGTTTTGAATAGATCTTTGGGCCAGCAGATTTTTGTTCCTGCTCTGGAGGGCAGGCATAGCTGTGATGTGAATTGAACATGTTAAATACTGGAGTGGATTGCCGAAAGAAGGAAGAAAGGAAAAGTTGCATTTCTTGAGTGCCAAGAATGGATATTTGAGGCATCATTTAATTATACAGTGGTTCAGTGAGGTGGCAATCACCATCAACATCTTGGAGATAACAGGCTCAGGGAAGCTTAACATGTTCTCAGTGACAGAAGATCACGCACACAAAGTGGCAGAATTGGAGTTTAAATTCGAATGATGTCAAAGCCCATTATTTTGTTCTATATCACCCTAAGGTCTTAGGGCTCATCTAATATCCTTTTTCTTTTTGCCTCTGAAACATCTCCCTGCATTTTCAGGTGAGAAAACTGAGTTCAGTCCACAATGACTGAACAAATCTACAATCCCACCAGTAGTGTATAAGCATTCCCTTTTCTCTACTATCTCATGAGCATCTGTTATCTTTTGACTTTTTAATAATAGCCATTCTAACTGGTGTAACGTGGAATCTCATTGGGGTTTTGATTTTTATTTCTCTAATGATTAGTGATATTGAGTATTTTTCATGTTTCTTGGCTGCATGTATGTCTTCTTTTGAAAAGTGTCTGTTCATGTCCTTTGCCCACTTTTTAAAGTGGTTGTTTTTTTTTTTTTTTTTTTTTTTTTGCTTGTATGTTTGTTTAAGTTCCTTGTACATTTTGGATATTAGACATTTGTCAGATGTAGAGTTTGCAGATATTTTTCTCCCATTCTGTAGGTTGCCTGTTTACTCTGACGGTTTCTTTTGCTGTGAAGAAGCTCGTTAGTTCAAGAGCTTCTTTAGGGTCCCATTTGCCGATTTTTGCTTTATTGCAATTGCTTTTGGCATTTTTGTTGTGAAATATTTGCAATTTTATATGTCCAGCATGGTATTGCCTAGGTTATCTTCCAGGATTTTTAAATTTTTAGGTTTTGCATTTAGGTATTTAATTTATCTTGAGTTGATTTTTCTTATGGTGTAAGGAGGAGTTCCATTTTCAATCTTCTGCATACGGCTAGGTTGTTATCCTAGCACCATTTATTGAATAGGAAGTCCTTTTACCATTGCTTGTTTTTTTTTTTTTTAATTTATTTTTATTTTTATTTTTATTATACTTTAAGTTCTAGGGTACATGTGCATAACGTGCAGGTTTGTTACATATGTATACTTGTGCCATGTTGGTGTGCTGCACCCATCAACTCGTCAGCACCCATCAATTCGTCATTTATATCAGGTATAACTCCCCAATGCAATCCCTCCCCCCTCCCCCCTCCCCATGATAGGCCCCAGTGGGTGATGTTCCCCTTCCCGAGTCCAAGTGATCTCATTGTTCAGTTCCCACCTATGAGTGAGAACATGCGGTGTTTGGTTTTCTCTTCTTGTGATAGTTTGCTAAGAATGATGGTTTCCAGCTGCATCCATGCCCCTACAAAGGACGCAAACTCATCCTTTTTTATGGCTGCATAGGATTCCATGGTGTATATGTCCCACATTTTCTTAATCCAGTCTGTCACAGATGGACATTTGGGTTGATTCCAAGTCTTTGCTATTGTGAATAGTGCACAATAAACATACGTGTGCATGTGTCTTTACAGCAGCATGATTTATAATCCTTTGGGTATATACCCAGTAGTGGGATGGCTGGGTCATATGGTACATCTAGTTCTAGATCCTTGAGGAATCGCCATACTGTTTTCCATCATGGTTGAACTAGTTTACAATCCCACCAACAGTGTAAAAGTGTTCCTATTTCTCCACATCCTCTCCAACACCTGTAGTTTCCTGATTTTTTAATGATTGCTGTTCTAACTGGTATGAGATGGTATCTCATTGTGGTTTTGGTTTGCATTTCTCTGATGGCCAGTGATGATGAGCATTTTTTCATGTGTCTGTTGGCTGTATGAATGTCTTCTTTTGAGAAATGTCTGTTTATATCCTTTGCTCACTTTTTGATGGGGTTGTTTGCTTTTTTCTTGTAAATTTGTTTGAGTTCTTTGTAGATTCTGGATATTAGCCCTTTGTCAGATGAGTAGATTGCAAAAATGTTCTCCCATTCTGTAGGTTGCCTGTTCACTCTGATGGTAGTTTCTTTTGCTGTGCAGAAGCTCTTTAGTTTAATTAGATCCCATTTGTCAATTTTGGCTTTTGTTGCCATTGCTTTTGGTGTTTTAGACATGAAGTCCTTGCCCATGCCTATGTCGTGAATGGTATTCCCTAGGTTTTCTTCTAGGGTTTTTATGGTATTAGGTCTAACATTTAAGTCTCTAATCCATCTTGAATTAATCTTCGTATAAGGAGTAAGGAAAGGATCCAGTTTCAGCTTTCTACTTATGGCTAGCCAATTTTCCCAGCACCATTTATTAAATAGGGAATCCTTTCCCCATTTCTTGTTTTTGTCAGGTTTGTCAAAGATCAGATGGCTGTAGATGTGTGGCATTATTTCTGAGGACTCTGTTCTGTTCCATTGGTCTATATCTCTGTTTTGGTACCAGTACCATGCTGTTTTGGTTACTGTAGCCTTGTAGTATAGTTTGAAGTCAGGTAGCATGATGCCTCCAGCTTTGTTATTTTGACTTAGGATTGTCTTGGCAATGCGGGCTCTTTTTTGGTTCCATATGAACTTTAAAGCAGTTTTTTCCAATTCTGTGAAGAAACTCATTGGTAGCTTGATGGGGATGGCATTGAATCTATAAATAACCTTGGGCAGTATGGCCATTTTCACGATATTGATTCTTCCTATCTATGAGCATGGTATGTTCTTCCATTTGTTTGTGTCCTCTTTGATTTCACTGAGCAGTGGTTTGTAGTTCTCCTTGAAGAGGTCCTTTACATCCCTTGTAAGTTGGATTCCTAGGTATTTGATTCTCTTTGAAGCAATTGTGAATGGAAGTTCATTCCTGATTTGGCTCTCTGCTTGTCTGTTACTGGTGTATAAGAATGCTTGTGATTTTTGCACATTAATTTTGTATCCTGAGACTTTGCTGAAGTTGCTTATCAGCTTAAGGAGATTTTGGGCTGAGACAATGGGGTTTTCTAAATATACAATCATGTCATCTGCAAACAGGGACAATTTAACTTCTTCTTTTCCTAACTGAATACCCTTGATTTCTTTCTCTTGCCTGATTGCCCTAGCCAGAACTTCCAACACTATGTTGAATAGGAGTGGTGAGAGAGGGCATCCCTGTCTTGTGCCAGTTTTCAAAGGGAATTTTTCCAGTTTTTGCCCATTCAGTATGACATTAGCTGTGGGTTTGTCATAAATAGCTCTTATTATTTTGAGGTACGTTCCATCAATACCGAATTTATTGAGCGTTTTTAGCATGAAGGGCTGTTGAATTTTGTCAAAAGCCTTTTCTGCATCTATTGAGATAATCATGTGGTTCTTGTCTTTGGTTCTGTTTATATGCTGGATTACGTTTATTGATTTGCGAATGTTGAACCAGCCTTGCATCCCAGGGATGAAGCCCACTTGATCATGGTGGATAAGCTTTTTGATGTGCTGCTGAATCCAGTTTGCCAGTATTTTATTGAGAATTTTTGCATCGATGTTCATCAGGGATATTGGTCTAAAATTCTCTTTTTTTGTTGTGTCTCTGTCAGGCTTTGGTATCAGGATGATGGTGGCCTCATAAAATGAGTTAGGGAGGATTCCCTCTTTTTCTATTGATTGGAATAGTTTCAGAAGGAATGGTACCAGCTCCTCCTTGTACCTCTGGTAGAATTCAGCTGTGAATCCATCTGGTCCTGGACTTTTTTTGGTGGGTAGGCTATTAATTGTTGCCTCAATTTCAGAGCCTGCTATTGGTCTATTCAGGGATTCAACTTCTTCCTGGTTTAGTCTTGGGAGAGTGTAAGTGTCCAGGAAATTATCCATTTCTTCTAGATTTTCTAGTTGATTTGCGTAGAGGTGTTTATAGTATTCTCTGATGGTAGTTTGTATTTCTGTGGGGTCGGTGGTGATATCCCCTTTATCATTTTTTATTGCGTCTATTTGATTCCTCTCTCTTTTCTTCTTTATTAGCCTTGCTAGCGGTCTGTCAATTTTGTTGATCTTTTCAAAAAACCAACTCCTGGATTCATTGATTTTTTGGAGGGTTTTTTGTGTCTCTATCTCTTCAGTTCTGCTCTGATCTTAGTTATTTCTTGCCTTCTGCTAGCTTTTGAATGTGTTTGCTCTTGCCTCTCTAGTTCTTTTAATTGTGATGTTAGAGTGTCAATTTTAGATCTTTCCTGCTTTCTCTTGTGGGCATTTAGTGCTATAAATTTCCCTCTACACACTGCTTTAAATGTGTCCCAGAGATTCTGGTATGTTGTATCTTTGTTCTCATTGGTTTCAAAGAACATCTTTATTTCTGCTTTCATTTCGTTATGTACCCAGTAGTCATTCAGGAGCAGGTTGTTCAGTTTCCATGTAGTTGAGCAGTTTGGATTGAGTTTCTTAGTCCTGAGTTCTAGTTTGATTGCACTGTGGTCTGAGAGACAGTTTGTTATAATTTCTGTTCTTTGACATTTGCTGAGGAGTGCTTTACTTCCAATTATGTGGTCAATTTTGGAATAAGTGCGATGTGGTGCTGAGAAGAATGTATATTCTGTTGATTAGGGTGGAGAGTTCTATAGATGTCTATTAGGTCCACTTGGTGCAGAGATGAGTTCAATTCCTGGATATCCTTATTAACTTTCTGTCTCGTTGATCTGTCTAATGTTGACAGTGGAGTGTTGAAGTCTCCCATTATTATTGTATGGGAGTCTAAGTCTCTTTGTAAGTCTCTAAGGACTTGCTTTATGGATCTGGGTGCTCCTGTATTGGGTGCATATATATTTAGGAGAGTTAGCTCTTCCTGTTGAATTGATCCCTTTACCATTATGTAATGGCCTTCTTTGTCTCTTTTGATCTTTGATGGTTTAAAGTCTGTTTTATCAGAGACTAGGATTGCAACCCCTGCTTTTTTTTGTTCTCCATTTGCTTGGTAGATCTTCCTCCATCCCTTTATTTTGAGCCTATGTATGTCTCTGCATGTGAGATGGGTCTCCTGAATACAGCAGACTGATGGGTCTTGACTCTTTATCCAGTTTGCCAGTCTGTGTCTTTTAATTGGAGCATTTAGTCCATTAACATTTAAGGTTAATATGGTTATGTGTGAACTTGATCCTGCCATTATGATATTAACTGGTTATTTTGCTCGTTAGTTGATGCAGTTTCTTCCTAGCCTCGATGATCTTTACATTTTGGCATGTTTTTGCAATGGCTGGTACCGTTGTTCCTTTCCATGTTTAGGGCTTCCTTCAGGGTCTCTTGTAAGGCAGGCCTGGTGGTGACAAAATCTCTAAGCATTTGCTAATCTGTAAAGGATTTTATTTCTCCTTCACTGATGAAACTTAGTTTGGCTGGATATGAAATTCTGGTTTAAAATTCTTTTCTTTAAGAACGTTGAATATTGGCCCCCACTCTCTTCTGCCTTGGAGAGTTTCTGCCGAGAGGTCTGCTGTTAGTCTGATGGGCTTCCCTTTGTGGGTAACCCGACCTTTCTCTCTGGCTGCCCTTAAGATTTTTTCCTTCATTTCAACTTTGGTGAATCTGGCAATTATGTGTCTTGGAGTTGCTCTTCTGGAGGAGTATCTCTGTGGCGTTCTCTGTATTTCCTGAATTTGAATGTTGGCCTGCCCTACTAGGTTGGGGAAGTTCTCCTGGATGATATCCTGAAGAGTGTTTTCCAACTTGGTTCCATTTTCCCCCTCACTTTCAGGCACCCCAATCAGACGTAGATTTGGTCTTTGTACATAATCCCATACTTCTTGCAGGCTTTGTTCATTTCTTTTTCTTCTTTTTTCTTTTGGTTTCTCTTCTCGCTTCATTTCATTCATTTGATCCTCAATCGCTGATACTCTTTCTTCCAGTTGATCGAGTCGGTTACTGAAGCTTGTGCATTTGTCAAGTATTTCTCGTGTTATGGTTTTCATCTCTGTCATTTCGTTTATGACCTTCTCTGCATTAATTAGTCTAGCTGTCAATTCTTCCACTCTTTTTTCAAGATTTTTAGTTTCTTTGCGCTGGGTACGTAATTCCTTCTTTAGCTCTGAGAAGTTTGATGGACTGAAGCCTTCTTCTCTCATCTCATCAAAGTCATTCTCTGACCAGCTTTGATCTGTTGCTGGCAATGGGCTGCGCTCCTTTGCAGGGGGAGATGCGCTCTTATTTTTTGAATTTCCAGCTTTTCTGCCCTGCTTTTTCCCCATCTTTTTGGTTTTATCTGTCTCTGGTCTTTGATGATGGTGACGTACTGATGGGGTTTTGGTATAGGTGTCCTTCCTGTTTGATAGTTTTCCTTCTGACAGTCAGGACCCTCAGCTATAGGTCTGTTGGAGATTGCTTGAGGTCCACTCCAGACCCTGTTTGCCTGGGTATCAACAGCAGAAGTTGCAGAAGATAGAATATTGCTGAACAGCGAGTGTACCTGTCTGATTCTTACTTTGGAAGCTTCCTCTCAGGGTTGTACTCCACCGTGTGAGGTGTGGGGTGTCAGACTGCCCCTAGTGGGGGATGTCTCCCAGTTAGGCTACTCAGGGGTCAGGGACCCACTTGAGCAGGCAGTCTGTCCCTTCTCAGATCTCAGCCACCATGTTGGGAGATCCACTGCTCTCTTCAAAGCTGTCAGACAGAGTCGTTCACGTCTGCACAGGCCTCTGCTGCTTCCCCTGTTGTTTTTTCGCTGTGCCCTGTCCCCAGAGGTGGAGTCTACAGAGACAGGCAGGTTTCCTTGAGTTGCTGTGAGCTCCACCCAGTTTGAGCTTCCCAGTGGCTTTGTTTACCTACTTAAGCCTCAGCAATGGCGGGCGCCCCTCCCCCAGCCTCGCTGCTGCCTTGCGGTTAGATCACCCTAGACTGCTGTGTTAGCAATGAGGGGGGCTCCGTGGGCGTGGGACCCTCCCAGCCAGGTGTGGGATATATTCTCCTGGTGTGCCCGTTTGCTTAAAGTGCAGTATTGGGGTGGGAGTACCCGATTTTCCAGGTGTTGTGTCTCAGTTCCCCTGGCTAGGAAAAAGGATTCCCTTCCCCCTTGCGCTTCCCAGGTGAGGCGATGCCTCGCCCTGCTTCAGCTCTCGCTGGTGAGGCTGCAGCAGCTGACCAGCACCGATTGTCCGGCACTCCCTAGTGAGATGACCCCAGTACCTCAGTTGAAAATGCAGAAATCACCGGTCTTCTGTGTCGCTCGCGCTGGGAGTTGGAGACTGGAGCTGTTCCTATTCGGCCATCTTGCTCCGCCCCACCATTGCTTGTTTTTGTCACCTTTGTCAAAGATCATATGGTTGTAAGTTTGTAGCTTTATTTCTGGGCTCTCTATTCTGTTCCATTGTTCTATGTATCTGTTTTTGTACCAGTACTATGCTGTTTTGGTAGCCTTGTAGTATAGTTTGAAGTTGGGCAATGTGATTACTCTAGCTTTGTTCTTTTTGCTTAGGTTTGCCTTGGCTATTGTGACTCATTTTTGGTTCCATATGAATTTTAGAATAGTTTTTTCTAGTTCCATGAAGAATGTCATTGGTAGTTTGATAGGAAAAGCATTGAATCTGTAAATTGCTTTCGGAAGTATGGACATTTTAATGATGTTGATTCTTCCTATCAATGATCATGAAATATTATTCCATTTGTTTGTGTCATTTCTGATTTCTTTGAGCAATGTTTTGTAATTTTCATTGTAGAGGTCTTTCACTTCCCTGATTAGCTGTATTACTAGGCATTTTATTCTTTTTGTGGCAATTGTGAATGAGATTACATTCCTGAGTTGGCTCTCGGCTTGGATGCTATTAGTATATAAGAATGATACTGATTATTGTAAAATGATTTTGTATCTTAAAACTTTGCTGAACTTGCTTTTCAGTCCAGGGAGCTTTTGGGCTGAGACTATGGGATTTTCTGGATATAGAATCATGTCATCTGCAAGCAGGGATAGTTTGACTTCCTCTTCCTATTTGCATGCCTTTTGTTTCTTTCTCTGGCTTGATTGCTCTGGCCTGGGCTTACTACACTATGTTCAACAGGAGTGGTGAGAGTGGACACTTATTCTGGTTTTCAAGGGAAATGCTTCCAGCTTTTGCCTATTCAGTATGATGTTGGCTGTAGGTTTGTTATGTATGGCTCCTATTATTTTAAAGTATGTTCCTCGGATGTTGAATTTTATCAAAAGCCTTTTCTTCATCCATTGAGATAATCATGTAGTTTTTTTCCTTAATTCTGTTTATGTGATGAATCACATTTACTGATTTGCATATTGTTTTAGTGTGTTCTCGTGCTGCTAATAAAGACATAGCAGAGACTGGGTAATTTATAAAGGAGAGGTTTAATGAACTCACAGTTCCACATGGCTGGGGAGGTCTCACAGTCATGGTGGAAAGCAAAGGAGGAACAAAGGCACATCTTACATGACAGCAGGCAAGACAGCTTGTGCTAGACAACTTCCGTTTATAAAACCATCAGCTCTCATGAGACTTATTTACTGCCACGAGAACAGTATGGGGGAAATCACCCCCATGATTCAATTATCTCCACTGGCTCCGCCCTTGACACGTGGGTATTATTACAATTCAAGGTGAGTTTTAGTGGGGGACACAGCCCAACCATATCATGTATGTTGAATGAACCTTGCATCCAAGTGATATCAAACCTCTTCCTAATTCCCTTTTCCTCCTACCCTTCCCAGTTTCTAATATCCTCCATTTATTCTATTTTGTACTTCTATGAGATCAACTTTTTTTAGCTTCCACATGTGGGTAAAAATATCTGGTGTTTAGTTTTTTGTTCCTGGCTACTTTCACTTAATATTATGTTCTCCTGTTCCATCCATGGCGCTGCAAATGGCAGGATTTTATTGGTTTTATGGCTAGATAATAGCCCAGTGTGTATGTATACCATATTTTCTCCATCCATTTATCTGCTGTTGGAGACCTAGGTTGATTCCATATCTTGGCTACTGTGAATAAATAATAAACATGGGAGTACTACAGTAAACATGGGAGTACACATGTAAAACATTTCTTAACATCTTTTTTTCTAGCTCTTCTACCTCTTATTTTATCACTGAGCCCTGCACCATATCTTCTTCTTTTTTTTTTTTTGGAAATAACTGATGGTTACTTTACAGGAAGCTCCAGAAAACACTGTGCCTTGGATTTCCTAGGCACTTAACTTACAAATATAAGGGAACCAAGGATCAGAAGCTGGATTTGAATACATTGCAAGGAAGGTGTTTCCTAGTGTAATCTATAGATGGAATTGATTCTGTAGGAAGGTGATGAACCCTGACCATTGAGTGTTGAAGCTGAGATGAGGAGACTACTGGCAGAAATACTCAAAAGTAACTAAAACACACAGGGGCTGGGGATGGATGGTTAGTCAGACTATTGACTCGAATGGCTTGTAATTAGTTTCTGATCTGAATTGAATTACTTAGGAAAGGAATGGCTTTTCAGCATAAAAATATATGCATCAATAGCACCTACCAGTCCCAACAAATGATTCTATATTTTATGTAAATCTTGTTTCCTCTTAAGGGGCTTGAAGGCACTATCAAGCAATGGATGATTGTTCTCTTTTCTGTGCCTTGAGGCTGTAGACTTTGCTATATTAGAAAAGGTCTGAAGTTATCCATCCCATCCTTCTTCCTCCCCATGCACCAGTTCAGTCTCCTCTTTCAGGATCACATGACATTCCAGTTACTCTGAAAAAATTTGCTAGGCTGTCTGTCTAATCATGGTAAATAGATGAGATACAAATTCCTGGAGAGTGGAAGTTGCTCTTGAGTAGAGGGGAATGTGAGTACAATCTGGGAAAGACAGTGTGGGTAGGAAACAAATCATGTATTCTCAGGAAGGACAGATAACATTAGAGAACAAGGCAGGCTAGGTGAAGAGTTGCAGAAGGAGGATCAATACAGAAAGTTTCATGGCTGGACCCTGAGGGGAGCGGAGGGTGGACCTGGAAGGGGGACAGCTGTATACATGAAGGAAGGTTGACTTACAAGGAGGGAGGCGATCAGTGTTTGCTGTTGTACCTGGGAGCTGGCTAACAGATTTGTAGACATGGGCTTTAGCATATTGGTTCTGAAATCACTGAGCAATGCTGTGAGTCTAAGTAGGGTGGTAGTAGGGTCGATGGATGGTCAATGTATTCCAGTGGGACATATCATAGGAAAAAGTTCCTTTTCAACCTGAAATGCCATGATTCTCTGATTCTAAAAGTAGAAGTTAATGAACAAGTAAAAGTTATAAAGCCCTCTAAGAAAAGTAATACCTCATTCCTCTCTGCATTCATTTTAATAATATGATGTCTGGAAAAAATGAATTTTGCCACTAAATTATGAGTCTCAAAGCCTCTAAGGCTGGAACACATTCTTATTCATCCACATCTTATATGATCTGTACCTTGAGCTTCTTTTCAAGAGAAGGTGCTTCTACAAGCTTCTCTACAGCTCAGTCTGGAAGAGTTTTCTTCATTTTTAATCAGAAGCCTTTTAAGCCTTCTTTTCTAGACTACTATCTTCAGTAATGATGGAGTACAAATTTGCTTTTTGCTGAAGATATATTGAAATTTTTATCCTCACAGCTGATTCCACAGAAATAAATGAAGTGCATTTTCATTTTGTGGGCATGATGGAAAGGCACAAAAACTTGCATGTAACAGACCTGATTTTACGTCCTAGCTCCACTACTTGCTGGCTGTGTTTCTGTCTCCAGATTGTTGTGCGTGCTGTTCCTTTTCTCCAAATCTTTTCCTGAATCTCTCCTTCATATCATGTAGGTCTCCCTTCACTCCTTAGCTTCCACTTACTTATTTTCTTCATAGTTCTTATGATCACCCATTACATTAGTTGTTTGACTTTTTTTTTTTTTCATTTGAATACTCTTTTATAGTCTTTTCCTTAGTTAATGTTTGGCTTAGAGCAAGCAGTTGTAAATATTTATTAAATGGATGAATGAATGAAGGAGTAAGTGACTTTGGGCAACTTAGTAAATTTAGTTGAATTTTTCTGTTAAAAAAGATAATTAAATTTCCCTCAAAGGATTGCAGTAAAGATTAAACAACATAATCTATGACACATCTAGCACAGTGTCTACCACATCAAATGCATTCCAGACTTCTGGATTTGTCTTTCCCTGGAAGTAAAGGATTTGTTTTCAATGTTCATCTAATGGATGCTTTGGGATCTGTACCATTGACAGATAATTAAGCCTGATGATAGCAAAGGATGAAAAAAACTCGAGACTTTTAATGGATTAGGTGGCAACAAGAAGAAAAAACCTCAGTGAAAATTGACAAAGGATATTTTGTAAGACAGTATTGCTGGGATAAAGCTTAGAGGTCTATGGTTTTCTGATCTCCTTCTATTATGGATAAGGCAAGAAAAGGATAGGGAGGTTAGGTCACTTGTCCAGGTAATCAGTAGCAGAGTTGGGCTGGAACCCAGATGCCTGAGTGTTTGTGCTCTAACCTCCTACACTTCACTTGCCTCCAAACACAAATTGGTTCAAACCAGTTTCAGAGTTTACAAGCTCAACAGATGGAAAGTATTAATCATTCTGGTTTCAGATTCTTGGCTGTTTTCTGGAGGTTAAGTAGCTTTCTAACTCTAGTTATAAACGTCTCGTAACCTTTGTCATAATAACACTTTAATAAAAGTAAAGACATTGGAAGACTTTTTTTTTCTTGTTTGCTAAATTAGGTGACCTTCACACATTTCTTTTTTTCTAGGCCTAAAATTATAGTATAGAAAATATTTAATAAAAAAGACATATACCAATATGAGAAGTGTATACAAAATGAAAATTAGACAAAATGCTAGAAATACTTTAATATCCTTGTCAAAATTAGTATCACATCAAAGACCGATAGTCTGAAAGTGCCAACACTAGTCAGTAAATGTGAAAAGATGAAATAGTGCTATAAATATGGCCTGAAAGTGTGGTCAAAAATAAATTTAATAACTTAAAGAGTATGCTTTAAAATTTTACTTTCAATTTTTAGACACAGTCAATCTTCTAAGCAACTTGGTTTGTTCTATAGTAAAAAACTTTGCAAGATTTCAAATAATTAAACATTTAATACTAAATCAGTTTTATGGAAAGATTAAAAATTTAGTGTGTATTAGACTATCATTCCCATCTAGCTTATTCTGGGTAGAATCACAGTAGATTTATTGTATAAACCTAGTTCCTAGGAATGAGCAAAATTTTTGTCTAATGGGCTTCTGACAACTTGATGGTCCGGGTTGCATTTTGATGGGGCTCTCCAAGAACAAACACAGTCATTAATTTCTTCCCTTCCTTCTTTTCCTTTCTCTCTAATGTCCCTTCCTCATTTTCTTACCTGTCCATTCTCTCTCACATCTCTCTTCCCCCCTTCCTTCCCACCACCTTCTTTTTCACATCCCTCATTCCACACCCTATGCCACTCTTCCTTCTCATTTTCATAATTTTCTCATTGCCTCTCTTTGTTCCTCTTTCTTTCCTTTTATTGGTTCAAGTGAAGTTGAAAAAAATTATAGAAATAAACAACAGTCTTAATATTTTTGAAAACCACATGGATAATCCTTTCAATTTAAAATACACAGTAATGTTTGTTAGAGATGGACATGATCTTAGATACAATTTGTAGTATATTGTATTGGTGGCCCTGGTTTTTCCCTGAAACCACATTCTTAGGGAAATTCTACTCTGTGAAAAGGTGGAACTACATGGAAGGATATTTCCCCCCTTTGACTTTGCTTTGACCATGTGATTTTTTTTTTAATTTAATTTTTAGTTTTTGGTATCGCATGACGCAGTGGGTCAATGTTTGGAAGACCTGGATAACTCAGTGAACCAACATTTTAAAAGTGACCAATGTATTATGCTACAAATTTATGTATGGATAAAAGATCCTTTCAAAATGCAAGATAGTAATGGATCTTATTGTGATAGTATCATAAGTTCATTGAAATGATTTTAGATTCTACCTGGCAACTAACCTTTAAGAAACTACTTGTTGAGTTTTAGTGTGTAATCAAATGATAATATCCAAATTATCTGAAAAGAATGTTAAAGTACTTCCCTCATTTCTAACTACACATCTGTAGTCAGTCATAGTATTTTTTTCATACACATCAGCCAAAACAGCATGTCACAACAGATTGAATGCAGCAGACATGTGAATTAAGTTGTCTTTTATTAAGCTAGATTTTTTAAAAATCAAAGTGCAAAACTCTACTCATCAAATTTTTAGAAAATAGTTATTTTTCATAAAAAATTTATTTACATTAACATGTAATAAAGTTTATTTTTTAAATGAATATTTTTAAAATTCTGTTTTAATTTTTGCTATGGTAAATATCAATAGATATAACACACATAAATAAAAGCTCTTAAGAGTTCTCAATAATTTTTAAGAGTATAAAGAAATCCTGAGATTAAAAAAAAGTTTGGGAATTGCTGGTCTACAAACAACTCTATACTATAGGTAACATTATATTTCCATCTTATAGATGATGGAACATAGGCTTAGAAAGCTTAAGTAACTTTCCCAAAGTCAAATAAGCTTGTGCATTGTAAAGTTAAGATTCAAACCCCAGAAAACTGATTTCAGGACTTCCATTTCTTGCCACTATACTCAAAATACCTCCCAGTATTTAGAAAGCACAGAAAAACCAAGACAGTTTCCACTTAGAACAGACTTTCTACAAAGGTTCATATCCTCTAAGTTCATTTTTTATTCTGCTGACCCTAGTTTCTTCTCAGTTCTGAAGACGTGAGTCAGTTAATATGCAGAGCTGTATTAAAGTCAGATGAGACGCAACCCAAAGGAAGGAACTGTGGAGAGAGAAGTATTTTAGACCCGTTTGTGTATGTCTTTTCATTTACTGTAAGTATGACAAGGAGAGGAGACCTGAGGCAGAACTTAGGGGGTTGGGGAAGGTTGGCTCAGTTGGCCAGGGTAGGTGGCAGGAAGATCCAACTCAAGGATTGGCGTTTGCCCTGCTCCACGTCTTTAGGTCAGGAATATCCCAAAGATGGCACTTCTGCATCTTACTCCATGGCAGACACTAACAAGCAGTTATAACTCTCTTTCTCACTGCGATCACAGGCAGCCTCAGTGTCCTTCTCAAAGCTGGGTCCAATATAGGCACTCTGCATTAAGGACGTGATATATATAATAAAACATGATCACCATTTTGGCTTTAGGTTGTACCTGCAACCCCATCTATGCAGCTGGTGTATCTCAGCCAAGCACAGAGCCCAACATAAGGCTGTGTGTAACCCATTCCCAATATTGGAAAGGCAATTCCTGGCATGCCTGTGGAGTTTTCACTGGTTGCATTAAATTAGGAAAGATTTGCATAATTTTCCTCCTATGCATATGGAATTGAAGTCTTTTTGTTGTTCATGTCCCTGTAGGCAGAATGTGTAGTAGTTAATAACATGGGCTCTGGAGTCAGATTATCTGGGTTTGACTTTGCAGTGGTATTGTAAGGATTAGATGACTTTATATAGGAAAAACACATTTCACAGTACCCAGCATAATGTTCATATTAGCTATTATTATTATTGGCTAATACAGCTATTATTATTATTACACTGTGGCAAATTCCTTATTTAGGAAAATACCAATAATTTAAAACAAGGAATTGCAGATTGCCAGTTCCAGAGACAGGGAGGTTAGGTATTGATGGTTATTCTCTTGTTGAAAATAACCAGAAGAAATGGATAGAATATGAAGAATATTTTTTAAATTCCATCTTCGTGTCAGCAAGAGAGGAAGGCATCCACAGAGATTAAAAACTAAGTGAAAGTGGGCACCTCAAGGGCAAATGAGCATCAAAGAAGATTTCATCTAAGAGTATCTGGCAAACCTTGATAGCCTTGAAATTTTGTTCTGATGGATGGACAGGACTTAGAAGACAAGGGATAAAGTCTAAGGTTTGTCTAAGGTGGGGATCTAATATGAGATCCACAAATAAAACTTGGATACCAGAGAGCTATGTCCTCAGTTTAAGGTTAAACTAAAAACAAATATGTCCCGTAGAATTAGAAAACGGGGAAACTCATCTGGCTTTACCTCGGTGTTGGGGGAAAGAAGAAAAATTCATCCTGATAATTGATAACTAGACCAATCTTCTCAGGGATTTGTGGATGAATGGAAAGTCTGAGATGCAAGAAGAAATGATGATCAAATGTGTAATCAAATATAAGTAAACACTGAGAATATAAAATAATTATTATAATGCTCAATTGGTGGAAAAAATCAAAATAAGATAGAACCAAAATACTATGCAGCTAAAATATTTAAATTCATGGAGTGGCATTAATTAGATTTAAACATTCTAAGGTCTTTATAGTGTTTGAGAGAAGGGTAAAAATATTTATGAAATTTAGAGCTTGTTAAGTATGCCTGTAAAAAACAAATAAACACACACAAAAACTAGGTTCACCACTAAAAGAATAGACTAGATGTTCCTTTTCCTGAACATCTCTTGAATTATTCTCAAGTATGATGAGCACTTAGAGTTGTATTATCCAAGTCCTTGCAGTTAGGTCATAAAGGAAGCAAAGGTTCTCACAATATAAAATATTCATTAATGAACTGGCTAATAATGAAATTAGTTCTCATATAAGCATCCTTCCCCATTTCTCTATGTCCATGACTGTAAACATTTGAATGCAAAGTAAATTGATTAATAAGTAAAACTGCAAATGTTGTGAGAGAGTCAAGATATCAAAAATTCAGTTTAAGTAAAATTAGAGAAATACTTAAATTGCACTTAAAGCTTTTGAAAAAGGAGTCTCTGGCAGAGTCAGATCAGTTAACAGCTGAAGAAGAGTGAATTAGTTGAGATGATAACATGACTAAATGATTCAAAGGAGACTGATTTTGAAACATAAAGATTAAGAGAGCCCTTGAGAAAACTGATGAATCTTTAATTGTCTCTCTAACTGTATTAATTATGGAAAAAGCTAAGGTGCTGAAAAAGTGACACCCAAATACAGTGATTTAAAGATGAAAGAAGTTTATATCTCACGTAACTATCTAGCTCTTTGAGGTCAATCATGGATCCAGGTTCCCTATATCTCTGCTTTCTCGTAGGGAGTGATGCTCATTTGCATAGTCAAAGCTGAATCATATGGCATATTCGTGTTTTAGTACAAAAAAAGGGAAAAGAGAGAAAGTCCAGGGCAAGCAATTTCCTTTTGAACAAGTAAGATAGAAGATGTGTACATATCACATCCCCCCACATTGCATTGGAGAGATATAAATCATGTGGCCATACTCAACTGCCAGTAAATCTGGGAAATGTCTCTAACTGGATAACAAAGGGCCTAAGAATAAGGGGAGAATGGATTTTTGGGGAAAACTGATAATCTGTTTCATAAACATTTATGCAAAAAATTATTGTGTGATCATAGTCTGAAAAAAACATGAAGAAAAGGATTATGTACATACAATTAGGTCTGATAAATTATACATACCCAAATAAATACCCGATTCATTCTTTAACTTAAAAGAGATCACATATCAATACTCACATTTTGTAAGTTCAGGTACAATAAATTTATTTTTAAAAATGAATAAAACACAGTAAGAATTTACTAGACTACAAGGTGCTCTTAATAGCCTGTTTTATGTTTATGTTTTCTAGGAGGATGATTAGAAAAATTCTTATTTCTCCTTCATATCTGTAGTTGGTATGATTCTCCATCCACAGTCTCTGTGTTCAAGAATTTTAACCAACCTAATTTTTGTCTTTCTATTTCTATTTTTGACCATCATGTATTTTGGTCTGAGATATAGCAATTTAATTTCCATTCATGGTTCCTCTTTTTACTCTGGTTGCACCTAAGTTCTGGTGCCTTACATAGCATCCAGGAATTATTAAGGGAAGCTAGTCCTCGGTATTATCTGTCTAACCTAGCATTTGCTGAGACAGTCATCAGTCATTTGGGCCTCATTCATTCACAGAATACTTAAAACACCCACATATGCCAGGTACTGAAAATAGTGTCGGTCAAGAGAGGCACTTGAGTCCCTTTTCTTGTGAAACATAGTGTTTAGTAAATTTTGGTGCATTGCAAAAACATCTGTACCAAGGACAAAGCCAAGCATACACATATGTAGAGAAAGGGGTCATTTAAAAAGTTTGTCCCAAAATAAGGAGAAGAAAGTTAATGATCAGATGAAAATTTGTGGATTATTTATGATTTTCTATTTTCAATGACTTTTCCATTCCACCATAACCTACGAAAACTGAGAATTGGTGATGTTTAGAAGTCAGGAAAGACTTAGAGAAGATAAGTATGAGTGAGAAAGTGTGACTTCTCTTTCTCCTGGGTAATTCCTCTTGAAATTCCTCTTTTAGTGCCTGGAGAAGGTCCTCTGTAAACATTCAAACTAATCCAGTAGTATTTAACCAAACTTTTACCACATAACCTTCACTTCCTGGTTGCTGTGGATGAGAAGGGGAGTATGAGACATAGTTCTGAAAGTTGGTTAGAGTCTCTATTCAAAGAAAAATTATAGCCAGGACAGGGAGGAAACAGAACTACACTAATAAAAAATAGTGTGGCAGAAATAAAGCCAAACCATGAGGGAGACTAGTTTTTGAATATCAGAGAGGAAGGGGAGCTGATTGCCAGATGGGAGAACAGTGTAGTCAATTAATTGCAAAGGTGTGGCAAGAAACGTGGTGGACAGAGGGTCTAGGTGGCAGGGAGGACAGGCTTGGCTGGAGCTAAGGTTTGGGTAGAAAGTGTGATTTTGTGGCCATGCTCTCTCTTCATCTGTTCATGCTGTATAGCATTGCAAGGCTACTCCCATACACCTAGTTTAATTGCATTACTCTTCACTATAGCTTAGGGAGTGGGAGCACCGGCTGTGTCGCCAGACAGACCTGAGTTTGTCTTACTCAGTGTCTAACCAGTGCTTACTAGTGTCTAACCTCAGGGAAGTTACTTAACCTCTCTGAACCTGATTTTCCTTATTGCCTTGCATGTTTCTGACAGTTTAATGAGTTACCACATGCAATGCTCAGCAAGAGTTTTCAAAGCCCTCAATAAGAGCAACTACCATAATTATGGCCTACCAATGAGGGGATAAGTGCTGGGACCAGGAGGGTAGCATGAGGCATAAAAAAATGAAGTGTTTTAGTTTCAGACAGTCATTGAGTATTCACATTCCAGCTGCATCACTTCCCTTCTAATTCCCACTCTGCAGGGATTAAATTCGATCATGAATATACAGTATTCCACACAGGGCTTGTGTACCAATGAGTGCTTTTAGAAAATGTTTGTTTCCTTCCTCATCACTTATCCATCCTTGTTTATTTCTCTAATCCTGAGCATACATCTAGTCTTCTAGTTTTGTATTTGTGCATGGAGTAGGGCAATGGACACCTACTAGGATGTCTGGATAGTTCTGATGTAACCTGTTGGCACAGCTTTGTTATGATCTTCCCTGTCTCTCTGAAAATGTCCTGTTTGGACAACAAATTACCCTAGTGCTGCTTAGGGCGTTTTACTCTCTAGTCTAGTGGGTCTGGCATGACCCTAGGTTGCCTTTTCTGAGGAGGAAATCACCTGGGGGCTTTGGGCTAGAGCATGTCCTTGCAGTGTTATTGCTGAGTTGACAGGCATCCCCCAGGCAACCCCCTGGTGTATGTCTTTTTCATCATCTGGGGGTCCCCAAGGTTAACTGTCCTGTGTTCTGCTTTCGGCCACCACCCATTCTTTCCCCTGGGGTTTCTCTCCTTTGTCTGGAGCTCTTGCTGGAACAAGATACGAGGCATGATAGAGTTTCCCCCACCCCCTTCTTTGCTACTCGTTTGAATTGTACAAAACAATACACTCTTTTTCTGGTTGTGTAGGTTTCTAAGATATATCTAGGAAAAGGAAGACAGGGCAACAATGTAATACACAAGGAAAAGTTCCAACTCTTTATGACATTTAAAAGTTATCCTAACCTTTGTAGGCATGTGAATAGAACTAGAGATGGTCTTTCTTGGCCCTCTTCACTGATTCATCTCTTCCAGTGAACTTCTGAAATCCACCTTTACCTGATTGTCTTTTCCCTCTATTTTTATTCTTGGGACTTTATGCAATGGTTTCCCTCACTATTTTCTTTAGCTTATTTTTTTTTTTTGGTGGGGGTGGACTTAGGTACTCAATAAATATTTTCTAGAGTGGTGGTAAGCAATAGAAATGAATTGAAATGGAACAAAGTTGTGACTGAGAATTTTAAAGAAATGTTCATTGCCACCAGAAAGAAACCCTGGTTCAGCCAGAATGAAACTCCAGATAATAATATAACAAGTGTAAATGCTTGTTAAAAGCTGCGTGCCAGGTACTTTACATGCATTATCTCATCATCTCACAGCAACCCTGTGAATTGAGGTACTAGTTACAGTCATTACACTCTTTCCCACATTTATTAATAAGAAAACCAAGGCTTAAAAAAGGTAATTTGCCCAGTTACTTCCATAATTCTTCCATTATGGCTGAAAAGCTTGAGGCAAGCTGGGATTCAGATTCAGGCAGCCTGTCTCCAAAGCTGTTGCTCTTAGCCATAACATTAGACTGTCTCCCCAGACTGCAGGAGCCAGAGACTCCACCCAGAGGTATAGCCAGGCTTGAACTGGAGAAAGTCTTGTCGAGGATGGGCCTTGGTCTGGGGTAGAAGCAGGCCCTTTATTACTGAAAAGAGGCATTACAATTTGATGATTCATTTCTACATGTCTCACCATGGTCTTGCTTTTACCCCACTTCCTCTGATAGCTTTTTGTGCCAGTTTTAACGATCATATTTTCATTTCACCTTTAACAGCTATTTAAAAGACACCATTATGGTGACTGTTCAGAAGGATCACCTTCCTTCCAACCTTAGTGGGCATTGATTTTTCACTGTAGTTCGTTCTTGCCAAAGTATGTACTATGACAGAGGAGGGACCACATCACAAAGGCATTCATATGTTAGGATGTACTTTGCTTGATAGAAGAGGCTGCTGCACCTATGAGGGCTCAGGGAAGGAAATTTGTGTGCATTTAACCTAAAACCTCTAAATCTTGCTAATTTTAAACCAGTCCTTCCTCTGAGGTCAGTCTTGGGGAAATGCTCTTGAATACTCCCAACCTTTGGCCTTCCAGCATCAAGATCTCAATTGCCTGATTATATCGAGTGTGGTTATTTTTCTTTATTGATGCAACTAACTTTCCCTGATTAAGGTTGGGACTTTTTCCCTTTGTCATTTCAGTCCCTTTTGGTGAAGTTTTCATATCTTGTCTTTTGCCTCAAATGTTTCCTTTACTTAGTCAGGCTTTATTTTAGGTTTCATTTAGTACTCCCTACCCACCCACCCATGGGAGAGTACCCATCATAGGAGATCAAGGTTTTCATTCTGATCTGTAGTCAAAACAATAAGAAGAGAAGGACCACACACTGGTGGCCTATTAGAGGGAGAAAATATACCTCTTTGATGGGTCATTTTATTTGGAGTAAATCCAGGATTATAATGCTACTATAGCTTTGGAGATGACTGACTATAATAATAGCTAATATTTATTGAACACTTATTATATGCTATGCCATGCACATTGCCTGCTTTGCCTCACTTAACCCTTACATAAAGCCTTGACAGAAAACTTCCAACTTTAAGAGGAGAAAAATCAAGGTTTAGAGTAAGTGACTTGCCCAAGGGTCACACAACTAGTAAATAGTGGCCCTAAGATTAGGATTCAGCAACCTTAACCTCTATGTTACTGTGTAGAGAAAAATATCACCTAAAATGAGTTAGCCAAGTGACGTCAGCCAAGTGGCATGACCTCTCTGTGCTTTAGTTTCCTTGCCTATAAAATGAGTAAAAGAAAATGACTCTTGGATAATTATTGTGGTGCTTATATGAGGAGCTGTGCAAAAACTGAGCTCTTCATTTGCAAACTGCTTCTCCCCATCTGCTCCTCTCTGGTCTTCCCCTTAATCTCAGTCAATGACACCACCACACGGTTACTCAGCCCAATGACATACAAGTTATCGTTGATGCCTTAGTTTCCATTACTTACCATATCTAATCCAGTAAGTCTTATTGCTCTGCCTCCAAAGTATTTCCCAGATCTGGTAATTTGTCACCATCTCTTTTGCCGGGGCCTAGTAGTCAAGGCACTTTACATCTTATCTGGGCCACTTTACATCTTATCTGACAGTCCTTTAACTTATCTCTCTGCTTTAACTCCTGTTCCATTGTGGTCTGTTTTGCCACGCAAAAGCCAACTGGCTTTTAAAAACATGAATCTGAAATCACTATCCTAATTGAAACCTTCCAATGGTTTTCCACAAAATTCATGATCCAAAGGCTCCATTCAGTCTAGCCCCTGCCTACTTGTTAATGCTATAGCCTATTACTTACTTGTCCTTCACCCCTACTTCACTCTGCCGTAGCCGCTTTCTTTTCTTCAAGCATGCCAAAGTTGTTTTTGTCTTAGGGCTTTCAGACTTACCAGTACCAGCCCTACTGCCAAGAATGTTCTATCCCTAGCTCTTTCCCTGACTGACCCATGTGAAGGCTTTGCTCCACTATCATCTCCACAGAGAGGGCTTTGATGGCCCAATCAAAGTGGTGCCCCTTCTTGTCACTATTTCTTCACTCTGTGGGTTTTGGGTTTATTTTTTTTTTTTTTTGGTGAGTGTATGTGGGTCACAGCATTTAACCACTTTTTAATTGTCTTCATCAGTTCAGGCAGCTATAACAGAATCCTGTAGATTGGGTGGCTTAAACAACATTTATTTTTCATAGTTCTGGAGAACTAGGAAGTTCAATATCAAGGTGCCAGAAGATTCATTGTCTGGCGAGGGCCTTCGTCCGGATTTGTAGATGGCCACCTTCTTGCTATATCCTCACATGGCAAAGAGATCCTCTTTCTCGTGTCTTTTCTAATAAGGGCACTAAATTCATCATGGGACCCCCACCTTCATGACCTAATTGCATACCAAATTCTCCAAATACCATCACATTGAGGATTAAGGCTTCCACATATGAATTTTTGGAGAACATAAATATTCAGTCCATAACACTAAGATTATTAGTTTGTCTGTGCATACATTTATTGTCTGTTTTCTCCAACAGGAATATAAACTCTAAGAGAGCAGGCACTGTATTTGCTCTTTAGTAGAAACTAAATAAATAGTTTTTAGTAATGAAAAAATGTACAAGTGAGCAAAGTATGCAAAATTCAAAGCTTTTGTGCAGTACCTACCTATGTTTAAAACAGGTTAATTTCCTTTATGTTTAACTGCTCCTTGAGTTTTTGCTGAGAGAAATATTCTGAGTCCTGCGATCCAATTCAGTTTTATCTGGGGGCTCAGTGTAGCAGAAGAAATTTTGCTTTTTTTAAAAAAAACTTTATTTTCATCAAAAGAACAATATTTGAAGGTTGCTGGATTTCCACTGTGAAGAACCACTTTGAATGAAATCCCTTTGTTTTGGGAAGGTGAATAGGTTATCTTTATTTTTTTTTAACCTTTAAGACTTTTTTTTTTGTTTTAATAGGTTTTTGGGGAACAGGTTGTGTTTGGTTACATGGATAAGTTCTTTAGTGGCAATTTCTGAGACTTTGGTGCACCCATCACCTGAGCAGTGTACACTGTACCCAGCGTTTACTCTTTTATCCCCCAGCCTCTCCCACCATTTCCCCTGAGTCCCCAAACTCCATTGTATCATTCTTATGCCATTGCATCCTCAAAGCTTAGCTCCCACTTATGAGTAAGAACATACAATATTTGGTTTTCCATTCCTGGGTTACTTATAATGTCTCTAATTTCATCTAGGTTGCTGCAAATGCCATTATTTCATTCTTTTTTATGGCTGAGTAGTATTTCATGGTGTGTGTGTGTGTGTATGTGTGTGTGTATATGTGTGTGTGTATGTGTGTGTGTGTGTGTATATATATATATATATATATATCACAATTTCTTTATCCACTTGTTGATTGATGGGCATTTAGGCTGATTCATTATTTTTGCAGTTGTGAATTGTGCTGCTATAAACATGTGTGTGCAAGTGTCTTTTTCATATAATGACTTCTTTTCCTATGGGGAGATACCCAGTAGTGAGATTGCTGGATCAACTGGTAGTTCTACTTTCAGTTCTTTAAGGAACCTCTACTAGTTTACATTCCCACAAGCAGTGTAAAAGTGTCCCCTTTTCACTACATTCATGCCAACAAAACAGATGATCTTTAAAGGTAAATAGTCACGAATTTGCAGGGAAACCCAGGTGTTGTGAAATGGTCTACAAGCAAATATTTCTTACTAGTCTCTTGAGGATTATATTTAAGTCAATAAAAACCTCGAGATAACCATCCTTATGCAGTGATAAAGAATTTAACCAATGAAAAAGTGTTCAAAAACTCCTGTGTTAGCTAACAGGCTTCTGAATGTATCGCTGTGGTCCACAGAGAAGGCTGGAGAAGGTAGCAAGGAGATGCTGTATCAGCTACTACAGCCTTAAAACAAAGTTGGTGTCTCTTTGGACTTTAAAATTTTTTCCCATGCAGCTTATTTTATTTTTGTTTAATCAAATAAACAAGAGGGTTTTCCATGAAAAAAAAAAAAGAATTTGAATATAATACAATTGGCAATTGGCTCCCATCTTCTGCCCAACCCTATTTCCGAGGGAAATTATGCAGCTAAAGTTCTTTATTATTATTATTATTATTATACTTTAAGTTCTAGGGTACATGTGCACAACATGCAGGTTTGTTACATATGTATACATGTGCCATGTTGGTGCGCTGCACCCATCAACTCTTCAGCACCCATCAACTCATCATTTTCATCAGGTATAACTCCCAGTGCCATCCCTCCTCCCTCCCCCTTCCCCATAATAGGCCCCGGTGTGTGATGTTCCCCTTCCCGAGTCCAAGTGATCTCATTGTTCAGTTCCCACCTATGAGTGAGAACATGTGGTGTTTGGTTTTCTGTTCTTGCGATAGTTTGCCAAGAATGATGGTTTCCGCAGCTAAAGTTCTTTTGGTGGGAATGGGAAGGTGCGAGGAGGTTAGAAAGGGACTAATTTGTGATTACTTGGGACTTTCTCAGTTTAGCGTGTAATCTATTACATATATTTTATGTTTCTTATGGCTTACATAAGTTTTTAGTATTAACCAATCTCCTATACAAGTAATAAAAGAAAATGAATACACTTTTCTGTCTTTTATTTTTCTAAGCAGTAACTAAGAGAACAATGGAAAAAGTAATTTATATATTATTTGCTAAGTTGGAAATAACCAAATGCCACATTTTACGCATTATAGAGGAGCTTCAAGGTAATGTAAGGATTAGAAGTAGGGATTTTTTTTTTTTTAATTTTAGGGGAATTTTGTTCCTCATATCTGGGGCAGGGATAGAAGACTGGGTCATAGTAACTGAAGAGAGAGTGTAAAAGGAGAGGGGGCTTCTGGGTATAAGGAGCCTTGGGAATTTTTTCATTGATGGGCAGTGAGTTGGCTTTCCCACTGCCATCTGAAAGCTGTGAGGAACTGGGTGGTGGCCCTTGAAAGGGTGTACCGAGTTCTTGGGTGCTGAGAGTAGTCATTTCTAGTGCCTGTGGAGCGGACCTAAACCACAGCACATAGGAACAAGAAAATAGAGAGGTCAATCTGGAATATCACAGCGATTAGATCATGGGAGGGACCTGAAGATTCAAGAAGAACAACAGTTCAGAGAGAGAACAGCTGACAGAGATGACAAGTATCAGCCTGGACCAATTTGTGGAGCATGTGAGCATTTCTTGGTATTCCCAGAAATACCTGGGGAACCACACTGAGGGGTGTGACATCATCATCCTACCATGTGTGTTAGGGTCTATCTAGCCCAGCACTGTCCAATTCAAATATCACAAGGTAATTTAAAAATTTCAACTGGGAATAGTAGTTCATGCCTATAATCCCAGCAGTTTGGCAGGCTGAGGCGGGAGGATTGCTTGAGGTCAGGAGTTTGAGATCAGTCTGGGCAACATAGGGAGACCCTGTCCCTACAAAGAATAAAAAAATTAGCTGTACATGGTGGCATGTTCCTGTGTCCCAGCTACTCGGGAGGCTGAGATGGGAGGATGCCCAAGCCCAGGAGTTCAAGGCTACAGTGAACCGTGATTATGCCACTCCAGCCTGGGCAACAGAGTGAGACCTTGTTTCAGAAAATTTTGGTTTGTAGCAGTCAATCAAAAAAAAAAAAAGGAATAGATAAAATTAATTGTAATAGTGTTTATTTACCATAATAGATCCAAAATATTATCATTTAGATATGTGGCACTAGCCTAGTCATTTGCTGGTAAAGCAGCTCTCTGAAAAAATTTATAATGTTTACCAATTTCCATGGTATAAATGCTCTCATCATGTTCAATTTTAAGCTACAATAATAATAGCAATTATTGAATGCTAATATGTATCAGACATGGTTTCTGTGTGTGTGCCTTCTACCTATACTTATTTATCTATCATTTATAGATGACTAAATGAAGGATAGGAAGCTAAGTAACTTGCTTAATTAGAAATAGCAATGCTTTTATTTGCATACAGATCTGACTTTTGCCCAGAGTGTCAAAAATAAAATCAAGTTAGGATCAGAGAACAGTGGGGAGCTGAGGGGGCAGAAGGAAAGAGGGAACTCTGAATAAAACTTCACCCCACAATCCAGTCTAATTCTGTTCCTGTATTGAGCACAGCTATGGATTAGTGCTGGAACAAACAGGAGAATATGAAGATGAATGGGGCTTGAAGTTTCTCCACCAAGGGGAGACAAGCACATACATACATAACCCTGACACAGTGCAGACTATGGTCTGTGCTAAGAGAAGAGTGTAATTATTCTTCCCCAAAGTGAGTCCGGAGCAGATGGGAAATGGTGTGGTAAGAAACAGGGTTGAATACTGGGGAGAGGGACTTTTGGGATCTGGAGCTTGGGCAATTCCTATAAGGACATCCTTTGGGATTTCTGGGTCAGTGATGAAGCAGAAAGTTGAGATCTCTTCCAAATATAACCAGGGCGAGTTTGAGCCAGTATAGGAAGAACAAGGGTAAGAACAGCAGAAAACACCAGGGAACATGGCACATTGTAGGAAGGAAAGGTCTACAGGAATTCCTTGAGCCAATTTGTAGAAACCTGCAGAGGTTTTTTCTTTTTTCGTGTGTGTGTTTGTGTATGTGTGATATTTGCAGAAAGGACACACCCCAAAGACTTCTGAGCATAGCTTAAGGGGGCAGAAAGGGGTGAACAAACTGTATACCGTGGTAATGAGTGTGGAGATAGGGAATACTACCTTCAAAAAGAGAAAGAGAGAAAATCAAGGCTCATTGCTATACGTCTCTCCATCCGCCCTCAGTTTGTGATCATAAGGAACCATTTTGTGTGGTTCTTTATGTGGCAGGGCACTATTTTGAAATTAATAATTTATTTTTTTCCCTGGCTATTTCCTTTTATTTCCTGGCCCCATTTAGTTAACTTGCCTATGTTCATTACCTTTGGGGGAAGGAATGTGGTGGCGCAAAGCAGAAAAAAAGATTCTCTTGACTTTAGAGTTTCAAAAGCTCAGTCCTAAAGGGGAGCAGAAAATATTTGATGAGTAAGCGGAAAGCTTTCTGGTCCCCTGTTGATGTAAAGATCCCCTGGGCTGGAGAAAGAAGGGAATTAAGGGGATGAATTGAGTGTATAGATGAGGGTAGATGCCCCTGTAAGGGGATTCCTACCCTGCCCCTGTAAGGGGATTCCTACCCTGCTGATGCCTAGGGTGGGGGTGGGGCTTAGCCAAAACTCATATACGTTTTAAGATGTAAGATGTTGTTATGGAAGGAAGCTTCTAGTGTCTTGTCAGGGATCTGCCCTTAGTCTTCTGAGTCTTTATCCACTCACTCTTTCTGTTAATGATTTAACGAAGTGCTTTTCAAATTTCATGTGGATGCAAATCTTTTTAAAATATGGATTTCGATTTGATAGGTCTGGGGTGGGGCCTGGGATTCTGCTTTTCTAACAAGCTCCTGAGTGACGCGGATGCAGCCATTTGTGGACACAGACCACAGACCACACTTATCACAATTATTGTGCACTTTCTATTTGTAAGACAGTGCTAGTGGTGCAAACATTGTCCCATGTAAACCCTAGAGCAACCCCAAGAGATAAATCCCATTGAGGATTTGGGGCAATTTTAAAACGAGCTCACTGGGGTTCAGTTTCTCATGCCATGATTGGGATAAGGATATCGATGATTGCTGATTGCACCTGAAGAAAGCTTTATGAGGTATTTAATGCAACATATGTCAGTGAAAGAAAAAACGCTAAAAAGGCTTACAGGTTTTTTTTGTTTTTTTGTTTGTTTTGTTTTGTTTTGCAACACCACAATGTTTGCTTAGGCCTACTTTGTCTAGACATGCTGCTTGGTGTATTACATAGACTATTTTATTCTAGTTCCAAAATAGGAAAGACATTTAAGAATAGAGATTCTTATAAGGACATTGAAGATAACAGAATAAAATTTGTGTTATCATAGAGAATGATAGGTAAAATTTTTGTTACCACAGAGGATAAAATTCATGTTATCACAGAAGAAGGTAGAGAAACTTCAAGAAGCAATGCTCTTTTGGTACCATTTTATAATTTCCAGCTATCTTAGTCTGCTTGGGCTGCCATAAGACACCCATAGTTTGGGTGCTTAAACAACAATTTATTTTCTCGCAGTTCTGGAGGCTGGAACTCTGGGTCAGGGTGCCAACGTGGTTGGGTTCTGGTGAGGGTTCTTTTCTTGGCTTGCAGATGGCCATCTTCTTGCTGTGTCCTCACGTGGTGGAGAGAGAGATGGCTCAAGTTCTCTGGTAGACACTTATAAAGACTCTAAATTCCATCAGACCAGGGCCCTGCCTTCATGACTCAGTTACTTTCCAAAGGCCCCATCTCCAAATACAATCACATTGGAAGTAGGGCTTCAACACATGAATTTGGGGTGGGGGTTGCAGGAACATAAACATTCAGGCCATCACACCAGCAATTGAGTGGTTTGGTACCGTTAAACAAGCAGACAAACCCAGATGATCTTGGTTTAACTCCCAAAGCTGTTGTGGTTAGGTTACCCTGAGATTCTGGTTCCTTGTGTTAAAGATGTGGTTAGTAATCAGGCAGAGTGTTCCCAGGAGGATTGAATGAAAGAAAGCTTTTGTGCCTGACACAGAGAAAGCACACAATAAATGGAAGATGTACTCCCATTCATCAATAATCTGAAAAGAAAAGATCTAATTTAAGTTTGTTCAACCCGTGGCCTGTGGTCCACATGTGGCCCAGGATGGCTTTCAATGCAGCCCAACATAAATTTGTAAATTTTCTTAAAACATTATGAGATTTTTTTTTAGCTCATTAACTATCATTAGTGTTATTGTATTTTATGTGTAGCCCAAGACAATTCTTCTTTTTCCAATGTTGCCCAGAGAAGCCAAAAGATTGAACATCCTTGATCGAATTGACAGGAAGAAGTTATTTTTTTCTTACTGGATTAGTAGCTGTGTGCATTTGGCATATTAAGGTCTGCTGAGATAAATTGTTACTGGGCATCTAGGCCACGCAGAGAACTTGTATTTCATGTAAAAAGATCAATAGTATCGCACACAGTTTAAGAACAGGTTCCAGAGTAAACAAAGCTGGATTCAGATACCAGCCCTGCCATGTGCTAAGTGTGTGACCTTGGCCAAGATAGTTCGTCTCTCTAAGCCTCAGTTCGTCTCAACTGTAAAATGGGGAGAAAAATAGTACTCTCCTCATAGGATGGTTGCTGAGGAGTGGAGAGGTGTTTCAGACAGGACAATAACATGTGCAAAAACTCAGAGAGTGAATATTGTATTGCCTCATTCCTAATCAGTTATGGGCATGGATGTATCTACATCAGGGTTTCTCAACCTCAGAACTCTTGACATTTTGGGCTGATAGTCCTTTGTTGTTGATGGTGGTGAGGTATTCTGAATGGAATATTTATTAACATCTCCAGCCTCTATCCACTAGATACTAGTAGCACCCTACACCCTATCCAGATAAACAAAAACGTCTCTAAATATGTTCAAATGACCCCTAGGGGGCAAATCTACCCTCAGTTGAGAAACATAGGTTTATGCTAATTCTAATTTATACTCGATTGAATTTATTTGGAAGAGAAGAGGAGATTAGTGTCTCATGTATTCAGTATAGATTTGCTTTTGGAATGATTTCTATTTAAAGAAAATTATCTTTTGAAGATGAATTAAGTTTCTTTATCTTGATTGTGTTGGTTTCATGAGTGTCTACAATTGTGAAAGCTCATCTAATTGTACCCTTTAAATAATGAGATTTATTGTCTGAAATTATATTTTAATAAAGTTGATTTTTTGAAAAAGAAAATTGCTTATATCCTATTGTGAGTTGAAAAACATACTTATAGATTTTTACATGTTCTTGGCGTTGCACACATTTTAAATACACGATTTAAAATGTAATTTTTTTGTGTGTCAAAAGTCTGTCTAGATATTTGCTTTCTATAATGGTGTGGTACATCGTGGGTATAGTTCCATACAGAGAAAAATTTCGGTAGCTGTTTTGTGCCGCTAAGTTTTAGAATCTGTCATCATGCCCTAAAATAACTGCCAGTGGTCAAGATTTAAAAAAAAAAACTAAGCAACATGAAGAATGAAAGGGAAAATTGGCACCAGAATAAAAGGGGTTGACAAGTGAGAGACTAATGAGTCTGAAACCCAAATGGAATATCATTACACGAGTTCACATTTGTATTTCAACTAATGGTGTGCATCCGGTTTCAATGAAAAGTACACATTTCAGGTTTGCTAATCTTTCAACTCTAAGATCAAAGTCCAGCTACCAGGAGACTTCTGTATTGAATAGTGCTGTTTTCAGTATTGTTTAGACTCTCATTATTTCTGCTCCTGTGAACAGTGCGTTTCAGCTCTATTGCAGGCAAATTCAGTTTGGCCCTGTGAGAGTACAGTATAGGACTCCTAACCTCAGGAACTTGCAACATCATGACGGACACTAAAATAGATTTATTTATTTACGTGTATTTTTGAATTTTTATTTTTATTTTATTTTTTATTTTAAAAAGTTTTAAATTAATTTTAAAAACTGTGGATACATAGTAGGTATATGTATTTATGGGGTATGTGAGATATTTTGATACAGGCATGCAATGTGAATAAGTTCATCACAGAGAATGGCATATCCATCCCCTCAAGCATTTATCCTTTGAATTACAATCTAATTACATTCTTTAAATTATTTAAAAATATACAATTAATTTATTATTGACTATAGTTACCCTATTGTGCTACCAAATAGTAGGTCTTTTGATTCTTTCTTTTTTCTTTTTTTTTTGTATCCATTAACCATTTCCACCTCCTCCCTCCTCCCCGTGAAATAGATTTAAATAATTACAAGATGAAACAGAGCCTAATAAATGCTCTCAACACAGAGGTGAAAACAGCTGCATTCTTCTGGGAAATAGGATGAGGTTTCCTATCATAGAAAGTAATGGTGAAAGAGACCTTAAGTGGTCATTTAGGGAGATTCACAAGTCTGACTCTTATGGACTGTTTTAGAAATATGGCTTCAAAAGACATCATTCCAAACCTAGTGCTATAGTTTTGATGTTTGTTCCCTCCAAGCCTTATGTTGAAATTTGAGCTCCAATACTGGAAGTGGGTCCTAATGGGAAGTGTTTGGGTCATGAAAGCAGGTCTCTAATAAATAGATTAATGCCCTCCTTTTGGAGTGAGTGAGTTCTCACTGTATTAGTTCCTGCAAGAACTGTTTGTTAAAGAGAGCCTGGCACCTCCCTCTTGTATCTTGCTTTCTCTCTTACCATGTGATATCTCCATACTCTAGCTCACTTTTACCTTCTGCTATGAGTAGAAGCACCATGAGGCCCTCACGAGATGCAAATGTTCAACCTTGAATGTTGCAGCCATCAGAATTGTGAGCCAAATAAACCCTTTTTCCTTATAAGTTACCCAGCCTTGTGTATTCCTTCATAGCAACACAAAATAGACTAAGACACTCACGGAATCAGAATTTCTTGAGTGAAGGAATTAGGAGTCAGAATCATTAAAAAGTTATCCTAGTGATTCAGATGATAAACTAGGCTTTGGGAACCACTGATCCTATCAACCCTCTACTTAATGCTAGAATTCTCTGAACAGAATTTCTTCAAGATTTTTGTTTAGCACTTTTAGAACACAGCAAGCTCACTACGTCACAGGACAGCCCTTCATGGGGAAGTGTGTGATGTGTAGGGTTTTGATAGTCAGAGGTGGAGGGTAAGGTTGTTTGAGACAGAGTGAATATTAGAAATAATCAGAAAATAGAGGGAGATAAGTTTGGAAGGAAAACTTGGAGCTCCTGCAAGAGGAAACCTGTGCCAGGATGAAGGACTTGGAGAGCTGACTGCAGGAGCTCAAGTGAGGAGTAATAAGAATTTGGATTAGAAGCAGTAGGAATGACAAAGAGGAGGAAAGAATAAGCTGCATTGCAGGGCTAGCCTACAAAGCTTGGTGACTGGGAACAAGGATGATTCAAAGTCGATTTTTGGATTTTGAGGTCCTGGAGTACAAAAACCATTACTTAGGACAGTGACATTAGGATCAGGAGTAGGTTGAGAAGGCAGATTACAAATCATATTTTGACATTAGAAAATGCATTTGTTTCCATCACCTCCCACATCACTCTATCACTCATCCCAGGGCAGAGCTTATCTATGACTCCCTGTGTGTGCTCAGAGATTGGCACTGAGTACACTCTCACAATGTCTGGTGAATGAAGAGCCAGTGTAAGTGTCTTCTACTCTGGTATCCTCCCTGCTTTAGTTTAGGACCTTATTTATCACTTGAATCATTGCAAACTCAAGGTCCCTAGCTTATACCACTGTCTTTATGTGTTTTAGAACAAGGCACCCCCTATGGGCTTATAAATTAGAAAAAGAGCCTTCATTTAAATGAGTACAGCCCTTTGTTCAGGGCTTGGGAAGCAAAGTTCACCTTTGTGGGATGAGTGTCTCCCTTCCTGCTGGAGGAAACCTCTTGTACCAGGATGGAGGGCTTAGAGAGCTGACTGCAGAGATGGAATTTTAGATCTCATTCATTCCCTCAGCTGGCACGGAGCACCCTGGAAATGTCTCCCAGTTGGCCAGCTTGATTCTGCCTTGCCATCCCTCTCTCTTTTCTAACCCCCTATAATTATTTCCTGAAGTACTGCTATTTCTTTTTTTTTTTTTTTTTTTTTTTTTTTTTTTTTTGAGACGGAGTCTCGCTCTGTCGCCCGAACTGGAGTGCATGCAGTGGCCCGATCTCAGCTCACTGCAAGTTCTGCCTCCTGGGTTTATGCCATTCTCCTGCCTCAGCCTCCCGAGTAGCTGGGACTACAGGCACCAGCCACCTCGCCCGGCTAGTTTTTGTATTTTTAGTAGAGACGGGGTTTCAGCGTATTAGCCAGGATGGTCTCGATCTCCTGACCTCGTGATCCGCCCGTCTCGGCCTCCCAAAGTGCTGGGATTACAGGCTTGAGCCACCGCGCCCGGCCTAGTACCTGCCATTTCTATTTCCCTCAGTCAGAGTGATTTTTTTTTTAAATTCTAAAATGTAATCATATCACATTCTGCTTCAAACCTCTCCATGTTTCTCCAGTGCCTGCAGTATGAAGTCCAAAGTCCTTAACTTGTAACAAAAGTCCATTTATGACAACTTCTTCTGAGCCTCTTCTCCAGCAGGCACTCTCCTTCACCATCTTCCTCTTCAGCTGTAGTTCCCTGAACTGACACTGTGCAAACAGGCTCCACTGCCCTCACTGCTGGCCCAACAGCCACTGCCCCTCCCCAGTACCCCAGATGGCCAGACTGCTTCTCGTTTCTCCCAGATTGACTTGATTCATCTCAAGGAAGCTGTTCCTGTCCTAATTCCAGTATAGATTAGCACCTGTCACCCTGCACCCTTCCCTCCTGCACTGATACCTAGGACACAGAATTTTCCAGGCTGTGGACATTCTGCTTTCCTGTCTGTGACCTCCCTGAGGACTAAAAATGTGTTTTGTTCCTGTCTCTTCCTCTAGTATTTGGCTCAGTCTTGTTGAATGGACAAATGAAAACCTGACTTAGAGATAAATGAAAAATATGTATTTTTTTATCACCAAAAAACCCCAAAACCAAAACCCAGACACCAAAAATTTCAAACAACAAAACCCTCAAACCAAAAATAAATAAATAAATAAATAAATAAAAATCCAATTTTTTTTTGCTTCTTTCTGAACATGAGTTATCTTGCGATTGGTCAAAGCCCTTTTCTTTTCCATATTTTCTGTAGTCTTGAAATGGCTATTCATTTAGGAGGTTAATGATCTATGGGAAGATAATTACTTTGGTTTATTTTACATCCCGTGGCTTCATTTTAAGGCTGATTTGTTCTGGTGTGCTTATGTATTTAATATTTGTGAGATACTTTAAGAAAAATTGCCGCCAGGCTTGGTGGCTCATGCCTATAAACCCAGTGCTTGGGGAGGCCAAGGCAGGAGGATTGCTTGAGGCTAGGAGTTTGTAATCAGCCTGGGAAACATAGCGAATCTCTACAAGAAATTAAAGAAAAAAAATTAGCCAGACCTGGTGTTGCATGTCTATAATCCTAGCTACTTGGGAGGCTGAGGCAGGAGGATCTCTCAAGTCCAGGAGTTCTGGATTACAGTGCACTGTGACTATGCTACTGTACTCCAGCCTGGGCAACAGAGCAAGACCTTGTCTCTAAAATAAATAAATAAATACAAATGAAAAAAAATTGCCCATAGATTTAGTAATGTCTTTGACCCCTTTAAAAACAATTAAACTTTGTTTTTTGAAAAATGTTTTGAAGATGGAGGACTCTGCCCATGTGCCTGAGACTGAAAGGTCAGCAATGATAACACTAATGGTGATTTCATTTGTTAAAATGCTAGACCAGCCCAATGATGAACTTTGGAATGCCTTGATAGTCTATCAAAAGGTTGTGCCTGAAACTTCCAGCCTGATTTGTGTGTGTGTGTGTGTGTGTGTATCTCTCTTCCCACAAAGAATGTGAAGAACTGTGAAAACGTGTTCAATAAAAAGAGACAATTAAGTGTAAAATATCACTTAAACATCAACAAAAATTACAACTAGGCAAAATATGGTAGTAGGATGACAAGACAATAAAAATGAGAGGTGTGTCATCAAAGTGTTAGCCTGAATGTGGGTAGAGATGACTCTGTGCAAAGATTTTTCTTCCTCGGAGCCATGATATTAACAGTGAGAAGAAATGCTGCTTAAGGCACAAGTGTGTGCATGGTAAATGTTTATTTTTTTTCATTCTCTTGACAGTAATTTAAAAATGTTATCTATGATTTTCAGCATGCATAGTTTTTACTACTTTTTCAGCTTATTCCTTGTTTCCAGTAGTATTTATGGCTTTTTTTTTTTTTTTTGGCTTTGACTCTAAGTCATTTTTTAAAAATTGATAAGTAAATAGTTAGTGATTTTAATACTCTTTTATGATTAACTATTACACAAGAATTGGGCTTTATGCACTGATTTTTCCTTCAACTTTTTTCTCCACACCCTGTATGTAACACAAGCTTTGTTCAGAGGAATAACTATGACAAATATGTTTAGATACGACTTGATTTATAGTTTTGGCTTGGAGTCTATGATATTGAGCCTTAGTTACCTTATCTTTCAGATAAAACTTAAATTTCTGAAGACCAATATGTTCTCAAAATGCAAGGCGTAATTATTGTAGGGAAGGTATTAATTCATATTTTAATTTATTAATACTGTAGTCATAAATGTACTTTACATTTCCCACAAACTTTCTCTTTTAAATATGCCTCATTTCCATGTTTTCTGTGAAGTGGTGTATAACAGCTCATACTGTCAATATCCAAAATATTTCTCCCTCCTTTCTTTACATATCTGTTGGGTGCCTTATGGGGAGCTCAGAGGGACATACTTGGCCACAAAGAGAGACAGTTCTGTCTTAAACAGCTTTTCCCCAGCGTCCCTATGTTGTCCAGTACAGTGCCAGGCTCATATGATGTACTCAGTAAATATTTGCCAATTTGAACTTGACATTATAAGTAATTTTATCATTTATTTTATTTCACTGTTTATTTTAGTGGTAAAGCGTATCTGGTGTCTTGATAGAATACTCTTACTTTCCAAGTTCTGAGGCCAGTCACGACCTCAAAGAAAGAAATAATCTTCAAGGCTTATTTACATCTATTCATCTGTTCATTCATGGAAAAATTATGTATGGGAAAAATGTAAAGTGGAAGGAAAGAGGAAAATGATACCCTTCTGCTTCTTTTCTGGTATGCAGAAAATTAATCATATAATTTTTTATTGAATTTGCCTCAAAGGGTTAAATGAGAAAAAGATTGCAAGGCCATCTAACACAGTGTCTGACACATAGTGAATGCTTCAAAAAGGTAGTTTGTTTATTTCTATGCAATAGACTACAACCAAGGATCTCACTCCTTTACTTCTGCATGACCCACTGTCCTATTTTCTTGTTTTATCTTTTTCATTCAAGAATGATCTGTGTGTACTTTCTTTCTGAATCTGTAAGAGGGGTTCAATGTTTAGTTACATAGTAAAGTGCAGATAAGAACCTTGGGCAAGCATTTCCCCTAAATCTATTCTATGATTTAAGACACCTTGGGGAAGGTATATATGAGCTCCTACATTAACGGATGATGATTTTTATCTTTACCAAGTGACCCACAATTTGTTACTGGTGTAATGAGTTAAGAAAATAGCATACTTTTATGACTGTCATTTCACAGTCACTCAAATCAGAACTGGAATGTCACAAAAACAACTCCCTGTTAGCCCAGAGGAAAAAAAAAAGAAAGAAAGTAAAGGGGAAATTCAGATTAGTCACAAAGAAGTTCCCCCGCCTGCCTGCAAAAGTTGCAGCGTTAAAACTGAGAGAGTCCGCTTTGCTCTTTCAATCGCCTTTTATCTCTGGCCCTGGGACCTTTGCCTATTTTCTGATTGATAGGCTTTGTTTTGCCTTTACCTCCTCCTTTGTGGGGAAAACATCAGTTTTATCCCAGGTTCCCCTTTTCCATATCTTCATTTTCCTTCTACCCAGATTGTGAAGATGGAAAGGGTCCAACCCCTGGAAGAGAATGTGGGAAATGCAGCCAGGCCAAGATTCGAGAGGAACAAGCTATTGCTGGTGGCCTCTGTAATTCAGGGGCTGGGGCTGCTCCTGTGCTTCACCTACATCTGCCTGCACTTCTCTGCTCTTCAGGTAAGATGCACCACTGGGCGCTGTTTTCCCACCAGCTCGTGCTGATGGCAGCTGCAACAGCCGCAAACAGTCGCTTGGAAATAATCTTATGCCAAAAGTGTTGAGTTTTTTTTTCCCCTCCCCACAGCAATCATAAAGTGTGGTTAAACGCCCTTCTGTCTCTCCTTTCCTTCCTTCTTTTCAGCAGTGGCAGTGGTAGGGCAGAGTAGAGGTAGGGCAGAGGCACAGCTTCTAGATCTTTTTCTTTTTCTTTGCAGTGCAAGAATCCTGGTATCCCTTTATAAGCTGTCACTTTGAAGCTTTGAGTCACTGATATACCTGGTCTACCCATGGTGATAGTAATGTGTTTGATCAGGCAATTAATATTAAAAGGAAATAAGAAAGAGACCAGTTCCACTTTCCCATAATATTCATAAACTCTATAGACCTGCAAAGTGATTTTCTTTTTAAAGAATGCTGAAGTTATCAATATTAATAGGGGAGCAATGTGTATGTGCATGTGTGTGTGCCTATGTGCTCACTCATTCACCCCAATGATTTAATCAGATATTGTTTCTCACAATCTGTCTCTTCCAGTCATAACTTAAAGACATCATTTCATCTTTTTCCCACCTTATTAAATACATCATGTAGGAGGAGATTATCTTTCCAGTATTTTCCCCATGTAATTAAAATATTTCCATTTTTCCTTCACTTTATTCTTGTTCCGCACTTCTGTCTTTTGCATTATTTTTTCTTATTCACTAGTTCAGATATAAAAACATTATTAGGTATTTAAGGATGTTCTTCACTGCAGAAGATGCCACTGGAGAAAAATAAATCTATACTCTCCTCGTGTTCCTTTGTTGAGCTAGTCTGATAATCTTGTTTTCCAGCTGGTTGCTTTGGTTTAGAAATGTTTCTCCCTGATAAAGGTCAGGTAATACAAACTTTGATTTCTGATTGTCTTGTCTGAGATTAAGCACCTCCAATGAAACCAGAATGAGATGAGCAGTCTTGGCAAATGCCTGGGCTTGTTTCTGCCTACAGGAAATAGGGTTTTCAGTGCATGGAGGCTGGTAAGAGTGTGTGTGGTTATGATCACTGTACCACAGACAGTGCTTGTGTCTCCAAATTCCAGAAGTGTAGCTGGTGTCACACTCAGGTCTGCAGACCAGTGAGCACAACAACATACTCATCCTCTCCTCATCACACCACACGGTTACGTCTTCTCGCAGAACTCTTTGGGTGAAATTAAAGTAGGCGATTCGGGGAGAGGGTGTGGGGGAAGAGTAAGGTGTCCGTGGCAGGATGCCCAAGACATCGACCGGATGCCCAAGACATCGACCGGAATTAGGCTCTTTTGAGAAGAAAACAAAGAGAGTAACCAAATATAGAACAGCTGAGTGCATTCACCAATCTGGGAGCCCTAAGAGTGCTTTTTCTAACAACCACAGTGTTACATATTTCCTTATACCATGGGATGATAAAACACAGGACACATGGCTCCATTCAAGGCTAACTGATTGCACGAGGGCTCTGAGCAGGAGAGAGCAAAAGGTGAAACACAGTTGTACAGCTTGCTGGTGGTTGGGGTCACCTTGGACTATCAATATCCAGGAGATGTTGAGAAAAAGAGGGAGTCCTTTCCAACAAGTCATCCAGCAACTCTGGGACAGAAGGAAGGCTGTGGGGAGAAAAGCAGGGTGCTGGTTTCTAGGACACTAAACCTCATGGTGAGTGATCTCTAGGGGAGAATTAGCTTCTATAGTCCTGGCACAAAGACGGAAGCAAGACATAGGTGGTTTATTTGAGTTGTTTGCTTAAGAAACATGCTTCTGTCTACTCTGAATATAGATTTTTTTTGCTCAGATATTTGAAATTCTTCACTTGATGTTAATTATAAATTTTTTATTTCTAATTAGCTAATGTAATTTCTTATATTGTTATAGGATCTGGGACAGCACAATGGGTCCTAACATTTAATCTTGTATTTATTATATACACTTCATTATGAGAAGGATAGCATAGATGGGTTGTGTGTGTTTTCCCTAGAACCTGATAGTTTACCAAATAACGTTGGTGGCAGTGGTAGCAGCAATGTGTGTGTGTGTTTGTGTGTGTGTGTGTGTTTGTGTGTGTTTCAGAAAGAGAGAGAAACAGAGACAGAGAGATAGACATTGTAGAGCAGCTGTTGAAAAAGAGACATAGGCCGGGCGCGGTGGCTCAAGCCTGTAATCCCAGCGCTTTGGGAGGCCGAGGTGGGCGGATCACAAGGTCAGGAGATCGAGACCATCCTGGCTAACATGGTGAAACCCCGTCTCTACTAAAAAATACAAAAAACTAGCCGGGCGAGGTGGCGGGCGCCTGTAGTCCCAGCTACTCGGGAGGCTGAGGCAGGAGAATGGCGTAAACCCGGGAGGCGGAGCTTGCAGTGAGCTGAGATCTGGCCAGTGCACTCCAGCTTGGGCGACAGAGCGAGACTCTGTCTCAAAAAAAAAAAGAAAGAAAAAGAGACATAGACTAGTAGCCATTTAAAACTCATCTACAATACTGTTTGGAATTTTGATGGAGGGATTGGGGGGCGGTGGTGGTGGTGGTGTTGGTAGTGGTGATGCAAGCCAAACCTCTATTTTATAAGACATAATGTTACAGTGATGTGTATTGGAGGTGAAATAGAGCTGAAATGCTCACCATTTACCCGGTTAAATTAGACCTCTTTTATTGCGAGAGAAAGGTTTTTGGGAAATAATTATGATTTTCCCCTTTATTTCTTAGATTTAATTTTTTAGCCTATAAAAAATTGCCTACATGAATGGCTCTATAAATACAGATATAGCTACCAAGCTCCATTTGGCTGTCAATTTTCCTTTCAATCAATTTTATTTAGTAACCTCTGTTTTCTCATCACTGGATTAGGTCTATCTACAAACATGAAATGCAGAATATTTTGTTTTCAAGATGCCAGAAAAAATGTTAGACCCTACCCACTCCTCATCTAATTTACTTTCCTCTTTGGGCCTTGATTTTATCATCTGTATTATGAGAAAGTTGGATCAGATGATCAATAAGATGTCTTCCAGCTCAATATCTTATGAATATATAGTTTATAAGCTCATAGAATGGATATAAGGATATGAGAAATACAAAATGTGAGTTAGTAGATTTTTATGTTTAAGCTTATGGATTTCCTGGCTCCTAAGAAGGGATTGAGAGGAATCAAATTTGCACATATATACTTTTCTATATTTAGGTTATATATTTTGTACATATCTAAATAACCGATTCTGGATTAGCAAAACACACTTTTTAGAAAAGGGAAAGAAGTGAATGCCCTGTAAGAATATTCATGACACAAGTTATGTAATTCAATGCTTCTGTCACCAAAACCAATACACACTGGTTGGATATTACATTGGGACATCCACTTAAATTGTCAGGCTTCCAGTCTTGCTTGGAACTTCAGTTATGGAACAAAGGCAGAAAAGGCTGACCTATAAAGTGTGAGAAACCTCATTGAAACCATTGAAACTTGGCTCTTCCAAGATTCATATCACCTTTATCATCACCCTCAAAGATGTGAAGGCTTTTAGTCATTATTTTTTCAGCAATTCCTACTGTTAAAGGCTTACATTTTTATCACTTTTTTTCAGCTGGGAAAAACTTCAGCTGGGAAAAACAGAAGTGGAGATGCTTAGAAAAGTGGGTTGACCAGTTCTGTATCAGTGAGAGCTGGAATTAGAATTCAGTTTCTTAATGAAGTTTTGGGTTACAACTTGGACCTTTCTTTGTATCATTTAATAAGAGAAAGAGGAGTTTGCTGAAGAAAATCTTGTTTTAGATTACTTAATTTAAATATCTCCATGTAATTTAGCAAGTTTTTAGAAATTCTTTTTTAATGATAGACCTGCAAATAAGATAATTTCAAAGGCATTTGAATTTGCTTTATATACGTAAATCTTTGAGAATTAAAACATAACATCCAAAGTTGACTTGGCTTGTCATAAGGCATTTTGAAGTTTCTAAAAGAGGCATTAAACATATAGAATCATTGAATTTGGGGGCAGGTATTAGATATAGTCTATTTACAGATAAGAAAACAGAAACCTAGAGAGGGTAGGTGAACCATTCGTGATCACTTATCTAGTTAATTCACCAGAAACTCCTGATTCCTACACTATGGTTCTTCCTATTATCAATGAAGCCATCCTTACATAGATTTTTTTTCCACTGAATGTTTACTCGTGCTAGGTACTGTTTGAGGCATTGGAGATATAACCATCCATTGGAGAAGGTTTTGAACTATTTGCACTCACAGTCAAGATGCAGGGTGGGGACAAAAGAGTGACATGCTCAAGGGACAATGGGAAGATGAGAGGAGGGAGGGGCTGCCTTAGCCTTCTGGGGAGTCAGGAAAACCTGCAGTGGAAGATAATGCTTCAGCTAATACCAGAAGGAGGAGGATAAATTCTTTAAGCAGACAAGAGGATGGGAATCGGTGGGTAGGGGCGGGAGTCTTACTAGGCAGGAACAGCAAGTTTTCCTGAATAGCTCAAGTTGAGTATTCCTGTGGGAAAGTGGTGGTGATGAAGCTGAAAAGCTGGTGAGATGGGAAGCAGTTCACAAAGGATCTTGTGAATCATGCTAAAGGAACACTCTTCATTCTCTCCTACGCCAAAGGAAATACAGGAAAAATTACCAACATTGTTAACTCTCCAAATTTTGCTTCTCTTGTGTGGTCTATATTTTGGCAAATATAGAAAGTGAGTCTAATCCGATCAGCACTAGGGGGCACCACAGTAAAAGTAACCATTCTCTTGTGTCTGAAGACAGCTGATCCTTTTTTCCTGAAGAGATGATGAGAAAACTTCTCAGGCAGTCAAGGGCTCATCCACATATAAGAGAATGAACAATATCAGGGGCAGCTAATATTATTCACTATTTGCACAGTGATGATATTTTCTAAATGAAGTGTTTAGATATAAGTTTTGATCCAGGTACTCAAAATAGGACAGAATAATTTGGACGGGAATGATGCTGGAAAATATTGCACGTTTATACACATATAGATCCAAATACACACACACAGAGGAGAGTTGGGAAACAAGCAGTAAGGCTCTAGGTATAGATCTAGGGATACAATCTCTCTGTTCCTCTTCTCTGACCTCAGTTGCTGGTTACTAGTACTGAGTAGACCCAGCCTTGTTTAGGGGCTGGCCACCTTGGCCTTCCACTTCTTCTTTTTTTTTTTTTTTTTTTTAAACATATATATACCAATTACTTCCCTCTCAAATGGCAGCTTCCCCCACTTCAGGGATTCTCCATTCATGGAGAACGAAAGTTAATCCTTTTGCATCATTTGGGTTAGAGGAGCTACATACAGTGTTGTTGTTACTAGTTAATGAGGGAAAAATAACCCAGCTGAGTTATAAGTGGCAAAGTTTATGTCTCCATAGTCACTAATGAAATACATGGTAGAGTTGGATTGAAACCGAATTTTCCAGCATCCTATGCTTTGTATATTTCGTTTGTAGTCACCCATACTTTTGATAACCAATCTTTCAAACAAAGGCATTAAAACATTTGTTTATACAAAACTATAAGACATCAACTCAGATTTTGGAGGAGTTGTTGAAGTATAAAGGGAGTGCCCTGGGCCAGGAACAGACTTTTTCAGTCCGGGCTTTCGCCTCTTGACCCAAGTAAATTTCTTGAAATTCCCTGGGCATCAGTTTAATCATTTCCAAGACTGGAATTTGGTTGTGGTGAGGATTAATTGATACACAGCTTTGTAAATGCTAAGATTATTATTATCGTTATTTACGAACATGCTTCCATAAACATACTGCTACTAAAATGTTGACTTTGTAGTATGTGTGTGCACACATACACACACACTGTAACTCAAATCTCAGAAAGCATATCATAGTTAAGGTTAGCCATAACTTCATGAACCTTGATTTTCCCAGTGTAACTTTTAGGATTAAAAAAATCCACTTTGGAAGAGTCCTATTATTTTTAAACATAGATTTCTAATTAAGAGCTCATGGGTGAATTAGAGAACAAAAGAAGAATGAAGGGGAGAATTTATGAGGTTATGAAGTATGATTAGGTTCAGTATCTGTTTGCATGTGGTTCAGAGATCTAAAATTACCTACTTAGAGCACATGGCTTAGGCTATTTCTGTTTCTTCTTATTTTGATATATTTCATCCAGTTCTCCAATGACTTGGCTACCAAATAAGGCAGGAAATTAGATTTATAAGAGGCATATCATCTGGTTCGCTAAACTAGAAGCATTGGGGAATATTACTGGTATAACTAAATTTTTTTTTTTCAGTAGACCTTTCATTCTGAAATGCACCTTAATTTTTATAAGTTTGCCTAGCTTGATAACATGCAAATGCTATTTAAGAACACTCCGGTACTGTGAGAGACTAAATTTCTGTTGTTATAATTTGGACAGAAAGATGGACAAACAGACCTGAACTTTAATTATTCTTATACTAATTTAATAAGAACTTGTGGTTAGAGAGCTTTCATTCCCAAAGTACTATATTGAACAGGTAGGGAAGTGAGGGCTCCAGTGAGTTTAAGTGGTGTACCCTCAGGGCTGGGCTCCCCAACAGGCAGCCAGACCTTCATCCTAGAAAGCCAGTGAAACAGTATCAAAGATCAGGATGGAATGACAATATTACAAAAATTATAAAGAACATCAAAACATGCATCAAAGGAAAGCATCTTAATGAGTTATAAAATAAGTTGTAAAACGTGTATTTTACAGTTTTGCACACTCTATAAAAATACAGTTTTGCACACTCGATAAAAAATTCAAAACCATGAAGTAGTTTCTTAGGACTATTGGAACAGATTACTGCAAACTGGGTAAATTATAACAACAGAAATTTAGTCTCTCACAGTGCTGGAGAACAGAAATGTGAAATTCAGGTGTCGGAATGCCATGCTCCTCTGAAGACTCTAGAGAAGAATCCTTCCTTGCTTCTTTCTGGTTTCTGGTGGCTCCCAACAATCCTCAAGGTTCTTTGGTTTGTAGCTGTATTGCTCCAAGCTCTGCCTCTATATTCACATGGCCTTCTTTCAAATGTGTATCTTGTGTGTCTTCTCCTTTTCTTCAAGGACACCAGTCATATTAGATTTAGGGCCTACCCTAATCCAGTTGACCTCATGTTAACTTAACTAATTACATCTACAAAGACCCTATTCCCAAATAAAGTCACATTCTGAGGTTCCACATGGACATGAAGTTTGGAGGGACACTATTCAAACTACTATAAAACGCTTATTCATTTACTTATTCAGCAATGTTTGTGGAGCATCAGTTACCTGTCAGGCACTGAGGACACAAAGGTGAGCAAAACAGTCATGGTCCTCCCTGCTCTCCCAGATTTTGCAACCCAGTAGGAAAACAAGGCAGCTAAACAAGCAATAGCATATGATAAGCACTGGATAACCAAGGAGGGTACGGTTCTTCAGTAAGAAGTTTCACAGAAAGCTGCCTACCAGCTTTAATACCTAGTATATCAATTGGGATTATAAAGTGAGCATACTTGTTTTTTGCATTAGGTACTTGGTTTCACTTCCATTAATTAACAGGAGGGGTTTAGTTTAAAATGACACGGTCATCATTGTCACCACCATAATCCTCATCCCACTGCTATTCTGTGATGATGTTACCATTCGCCAGTCTCAGTTTGTATCAGAGCATAGGTTGAGGATTATTTAGCCTCCCACAGATGAAGTGAAGAGCTTCACTGCATGTACAACACTAGGGATGATCTTTTTTTAACTTTTAGTTTAGGTTTAGGGGTACATGTGCAAGCAAGCTTGTTATACAGGTAAACTGTGTGTCATAGGAGTTTGGGGTACAGATTATTTCATCACTCGGGTAATAAGCATAGTACAGGAATAATCTTTTTGTTTGTTTTTTGAGATGGAGTCTTGCTCTGTCGCCCAGGCTGGAGTTTAGCGGCACGATCTCGGCTCACAGCAAGTTCCGCCTCCCGGGTTCACGCCATTCTAGTACAGGAATAATCTTAGTTGCTCATTTACTATCAGAGGGACCCACTTGGGGAAAAAGAGGCCTGCTGCTTTTGTTACAGCAGAAGGGTCTATTGTGTTGAAAGTGATCTTCTGTTTGGAAGGTCTTCTTATCACGCAATCCTTTGAAAATCTGTCTCGCTTTTGAATATTGTGATTCACCTAATCTTTGAAATGGAAATTTTTCATTAGACAGTTTATTCCAATAATCTAAATTGAATTTAGACATTGAAATGAGAATATTAGAAGCTGAGGAGGGGAAAGAACATTCAAGCGAAGAACCTAGGTGTGCCTAGTCCCAGTGCGATGTCTTGTTCACTCTACCAGGTTGCCTTCTCAAGACAATATTCCCTCCTTGTTATATAGCAAATTAGAAAAGGGAATGAGTGATTTCAAATAAAGAGATTGACTGCAATAATTCTGCTACTGTCTTTGTATTCGAGGATGAATGGACCAATTTCTTTTTTTTTCTTCTCTACATTGAACTTTTATTATGACAATATACAACTGGTAATGTGCACCATGACTGAAAAGAGTTCTCATATAATTTGATTTGGTACTGGCATAAGAATAGACAGATCAACGTTTGGAATTTAGAATCCGAAACGAAACCTGCACATTTATGGTCAATTGATTTTCTTTCCTTTTTTTTTCTTTAACTTTTATTTTATGTTTCAGGGTATATGTGCAGGATGTGCAGGTTTGTTACATAGGTAAATGTGTGCCATGATGGCTTGCTGCACAGATCAACCCATCTGTTGGGTATTAAGCCCAGCATCCATTAGCTATTTTTCCTGATGCTCTCCCTCCCCTTGCCCCTGCAACAGGCCCCAGTGTGTGTTGTTTTCCCACATGTGTTCTCATTGTTCAGCTCCCACTTATAAGTGAGAACACGCAGTGTTTTTCTGTTCCTGTGTTAGTTTGCTGAGGATAATGGCTTCTGGATCCATCCATGTCCCTGCCAAGGACATGATCTTATTCCTTTTGATGGCTGCACAGTATTCCATTACATGGTGTATATGTACCACATTTTCTTTCTCCAGTCTGTCATTGATGGGCATTTGGGTTGATTCCACGTCTTTGTTACTGTGAATAGTGCTGCAATAAACGTATGTGTGCATGTATCTTTAGAATAGAATGATTTATATTCCTTTGGGTATATAATGGAATTCCTTTGGGTATGTAATCCCAGTAATGGAATTTCTGGGTCAAATGGTGTTTATGCTTTTAGATCTTTGGGGAATTGCCACACTGTCTTCCACAATGGTTGAACTAATTTACATTCCCACCAGCACTGTAAAAGTGTTCCTTTTTCTGTCCAACCTCACCAGCATCTGTTGCTTCTTGACTTTAATAATGGCCCTTCTGACTAGAGTAGGCCAATTTCTAAAACCTTGAGCAAGGTTTGACTACAAATTGTAGTGTTGACTACAGCCAATGTCAGATATTATGTGATCTTGTAGCTGATGAAGGTCCAGGTATGTTCTGAGGGGCTAAGTTCCACCTTAGTTCAACATTTATTTACTAAGTGCCATTATGTTTGAGACATGGTAGGAGGTATGGCAATGCAGTGGGTACCTTGCAAACCTACCCTTCTAGTTGCTTAGAGACTAAGCTGATCTGAGGATATTACAGTAGAGACTTACAAATCACTGAGGTGGGGACAGGAGTTCTCAGAAATGTTTTAGTAAATCCCTCTGTCAGTGTACTTTGAGCGCTTCCTCAGTTGTATGTGGGAAGGGAAACCAAGATATAAGAAAATCTTCCCTCTGACGATATGAAGAGTTGGTGCATTAGGTCAATCACATAATTTCATGTCACATGGATGCTTTTGGTTGATTTGATTGTTTATCTAAAGATAGGACTTTTCTCTCAGGAATCTGTCAGTTGCTAATTGTATTAGGGACAATAAAAGCACAGTTCATGCTCTCTCCGAAACAGAGAGGAGGGAGGCTTCTCTGCAGGGAAACTCACAGCCTTTACTTAGCAGACTTGATGAGAAGAGTGGAAGTGGTTAGAGAGAGAGGAGGCTATACACAGGATGTATAGTGGGGAGGAAGGTGGAGGTTAAGAGAGAGATGACCGGGAAAATATGCTGGCGGAGATGGTAAGGGTTGGGCATGGAGAAAAAGAAGGCCTTGAATGGTAGTTAAAATAGCTTTTCTTTGTGTTCATTAAATCCCAATAAACGCTTTATTCAACAAGGTTTTCAAAGCCACACATCTTTCTTTGTCTCTAAAAACATAACTTTTGGTATAAATCTTTCTGAATATGGGAAACTGCTTCACCAAAGAATCAGTTTTTCCCATTTTCCTACTCCTCTCTCTAGGTGGAATTCTGAACTTGCCTGATCGGAAGTCAGGGCTCATCTTTTTGTAAGGGGTCTACTTCCACTGAGAATAGACCATGTCTGTCAGATGAGGATCTATCTTCTCAGTCTACTATGGTGGCTAAGTGTGAAAAATTCTCCCTTCCTCTTCTGAGGCCCCTTGAGACACACCCTGAGAGCTTGTGAGGTCATGCTTTCATGATCTCTCAGATCTCCTCTGGTTGACATGAAGCCCAAGGTGCAGGGAGGAGAGGTTCATGTCCAGTGGTGGTGGTTTGGTGAACTGGGGAGTCCCCACCCCGGATCTGTTTCCCCACCACCCTCTACTAGCCCACATCCCACTGCCGCCCTCCACCAAGACCTTGACATTGTGGCCTTGTACCAAGCGAGGAATGGCAGGTCCACATAGTGAGTGCAGAGCCCACTTCCTGGTTTCATGCGTGTGAGTATCATTTGCTCCTGACACAGATACCCTTCACCAGGACAAATGTCAAATGAGTTTAAGGTGGACAGTCCCATGCCACATCCTAGTGAGTCAGAATCAGAGGTACACACTCTTCAAAGATGAGCTCTTGAAACAAGTGTCACTTTCTTGGGAACACAGCACAGGCTACTGAATAAATGCCAGATATCAGACACTTTCCACCTTTGTTCTTGGATAAGCCAGTGCTAAAAGCGCTGAAGGAGGCCAAGAAAGAACCTAATTCTAACTCTTCTTTGTTACACCTGCATGAGGAGCCTACTTTGTATTTGCCCATGGGCCTGCAGTTCCTTGCCAGGACAGTTTTTTACCTAACCAGAGCCAAGCTAATAATTTTGGCAACCTGAACTACATAGACAACCCTGCAACATTGGTTGAGGAGCTCTTTCTAGAGGAGGATTTCTAGATATTTTGATATATATCTGTGTATTTTGACAACTATTCAAAAATTAATATTTAATCTTATTCAGTATTGATGATGAAAATAATTCAAATTAATTTAGGACCCTCAGATAAATGCTTTTTTTGGTGTTCTTTACTCTTACGAGAGTGTAGGATAAAGAGAAGGGATGTTATCATGAACTTGGGATTCAACTGAACTCAAATGAATACATGTTTATTTCTGAGCAAGTTCTTAACAGCACTAATTTTTATTTTCCTATCTGTAAAACATGGGTCATTATTTTTTCTACATTATAATATTATTTTGAGCAGCAAATGGGATAATACATTTGAAACAGTGCATAGCACATTGTAAGTGCTCAGTAAGGTTTTATTTATTCTTTTCCTTTTTGTTTTTTGAGACAAGTTATCTCTGTCATGCAGTGGCATGATGGTGGCTCCCTGCCACCTCAATCTCCTGGGCTCGAGCGATCCTCCCACCTTAGCTTCCCAAGTAGCTGGGACCACAGGAGTGTACCACCATGTCCAGCTATTTTTTTAAAATTATTTTTGATATTTTTTGTAGAGATGGGGTTTCACCATGTTGTCCAGGCTGGTCTTGTACCCCTGAGTGCAAGCAATCAGCCTGCTTTGACCTCCCAAAGTGCTGGGATTACAGGTGTGAGCCACACCACACCAGGCCCTTTTTCTTGAATGCACAAAGGATGTTCTCATTTCTAGACCTTTCTTCTTACTATTAATAATTGTAGAATGTCTTTTGCTTATCTGGGTCATCTCTGTCTTTCAAGGCCTAAGTCCAGGTCTTTCCTCCTTGTGCTGTCAAAGCCTACAATGATTTTTGTGTTCTTTGAAACCTTATGACTTATATTGCCTGTAGGTATTTACTAAAGGTTTTATGTGTACAGGGACAATTTTCCCCACTGGCGTAGAAGTTCATCAGAAGTAAGGATTGTATGTTCTATCCCCTCATGTTCCAAGAGTTGAGTGTAATAATTGCTGCACAGCAAGTACTCAATAATTGCTGATACTATTTTTAACCAAACTACCAAATAATATGACAATCACATTATTCATTCAAGTACTGAATAACACTTACAGCAGAGAAAAAGTTTCTTGAGCACCAGCTTTCAGACAGGCATGCTTTTTGCACAGGGTGTGGTTGAAGATAAATTCTCTGGATTTAGACTTTTGGAAGTTCATAGTTAACGGCAGTGATTTTTAAATCTGAACCTTGGTTATTTGTAAAAATGAAGATTCCTGGATCTACCCAGACCTTTTGAATTAGAGTCTTTGTGAATAATCTGGCCATCTGCACTTAAAACAACAACAACAAAAAAAACAACAGCAACAACATATTTTGGTAGTGATTCTAATGCACAAATTTAGAGTTTAAGAACCATTGGGCTGGTAACCTTCCTGTTGCATTATCAGCTGCTATAGACATGATGCTTGTACATTACATTATTCAGTCATTTGGTCAAATAGCCCATATTTGCCAAGTGGGTACTTGATTGTTCCTATTTTTTTTTTTTTTTTTTTTTTTGCTTCACTTATGGGAGCCCTCAAACCCAAGAAGGAAGCCTGGCGTGTGGAGTCTCCCTTTTCTTTCTCATAATGGGGTCATTGCCAATCATCTGTATGGCAACTTCTTCTTTTCTCTAAGATTGCTATTAAAGTGGACACAAGGAATGGAATATTAAAGTCTTCATAGAATGCTTTTCTTACTTCAAATTTGCATGGGAGAAAAATAGTACTTGTGTGGTATAATAAAAATTATACTGAAATTGTAGGGTGTGCATCAAATCTCTTCACTTCTGTGAGCCTTGATTGCTTCATATGCAAAATATAATGTTCAACTAGAGTATGACTTCTTTTGCATTTTTTTCATGCTTCAAAGACCATTACATTCAAAATTCAGGGATATGCTTCAAATCTGGCATGGATACTTATGAGCATTTACATTTCATCCTTGAGTATGGTGTGGACTCTTCAGACCTTCCAGATTGAAGAAGCTTTATTCTATAGACTGTGCTTAGATGGAAGCCCCCTGGCCCTTTGATATTTTCTGTTTTCTTTGAGCATGTGGAGAAGATCTGGAGATTTTGCTTTTCTTGATATACAAAATACTAAGTCTGTGTGTGTAGGTAGACCAAATGTCTTCTGATTGTTTTCTGTCAGCCTTTCTCATGAAACCCAAATTCTTTCGTATTGTTTCTCTGAGGTATAGAGAGTCAGAGCACTGATATGATAACTTTGTTAGTCTTTGTTTTCTTCTTTAATCCATTCCTTTGTTCTGTTGTCATATATTAAGTTGATATATTATGTAGAATAAATTATGAACATGACATGGATATTATTTTCCACGTGCATCCAGGAATAATTGCTGATGTTTATTAACTTCTTGCAATGTTCCATGCCAGATCCTGATCACTGACATATATTATTTCATTCAAACTTTACAACTCTCTGATATACAGATTTTTACTATCTCCATTTTACAGATTAAGAAACAAAATCAGAGAGATAAGTGCAGTTTTCCCAAGGTCACACAGCTAAGTAGTCTTGAGTGGAGGAGATAAGACTTGTATTCACTAGCTGTATAATAAGTCAATAGAGTGTTTTTTTAATATTGGGGTTAACTGTCAGTGTTGTACATTCTGTGGGTTTTGACAAATGTATGTAATGACATGTATTCACCATTACAGAATCATATAGGATACTTTCACTACCCTAAAAATACCCTGAGCTGTACCTGTTTATTACTCCTCCACTCCTAACCCCTGACACCCAATGATCTTTTTAATCTCCATAGTTTTCCTTTTTCCAGAATGTCATATAGTTAGGTCATTCAGTACATACTGTTTTCAGATTGGCTTCTCTTGTATAATAATATGCATTTAAGATTCCTCCATGTCTTTTCACAGCTTGATAGTTCATTTATTTTTAGTGCTGAATAATGTTCCATTGTATGTTTGTATCAGTTTATTTATCCATTCACCTACTGAAGGACATTTTGGCTGCTTCCAAGTTTTGACAATTATGAACAAAGCTTCTATAAACTTCTGTGTGAATGAGTGACTTTAAATACTTGTATGGGAATACAGAAACTGAAACTCAAGGATTTGATTTAGGCCTTGAAGATGGTAAGATTTTCATGGGCAGAGAGGGATCTCGGCTCACTGCAACCTCTGTCTCCTGGGTTCAAGCGATTCTTGTGCGTCAGCCTCCCCAGTAGCTAAGATTATGGGTACATGCCACCACGCCTTGCTAATTTTTGTATTTTTTGTAGAGATAGGCTTTTGCCATGTTGGCCAGTCTGGTCTCAAATTCCTGATCTCATGTGATCTGCCTGCCTCGGCCTCCCAAAGTGCTGGGATTACAAGTGTGAGCCACTGCACCTGGCCTACTTTTTTTAAACGCTTACCTTGTACCATGTGCTGGCAAACTTCTGGATGCTTTAAGTTATCCTATCTAAACTTGGTGTTCATCTTCTGGAAAGTTCCACCAACAGTATTATGTCTTATTTTCACATGTATAAAGGCTAAAGCTAAGAAATGCTATAACGTTTCCAAATTCAAAGAACCAGAAAAGTCACAGTTTGAACTAAATCTGACTCCAAAATCTATGGTCTTTGTGCCACCCTACCAGGCTGCCTACCCAAGTGCAAGGAGATCAGAACAAATAGCTAGATAGACATTAGACACCGAAAGGATATATGTGGCACTAAGGTTTGACAATGAGGTTGGAGCCAGGCTCTTCAGCACTTTGACTTGGACACTGTGGGGGTGTCTCTGGGTACTGGGGTAGTCAGCATGAGGTCATCAGGTATGGAGGATGAGGGGGAAGATGGTTGGAAGACCAATGAACAAGAGGAAGGATCATCTTCTTCTACTTCACAACATTGCCTAGACTTGATGTTAGTTAGTTAAACTTGATGTTAGTTAGTTAACATCAAGTTAAACTTGATGTTAGTTAGTAAGAGACTTCTGAGGATATGCAAATTTCCACCCCTACGTGACCTTCAGGAGAAGGAACAGGATGCCTGAGTCTGGAGTTTCAGTAGATCAGCTTCCTCCAGGTTGATCTACTGGAAGTCTAGACTCCAACACGGAGGAAGTCACATGTGCTTTACTCACTCACTGCCTGTCAGCATCATGGTCTCAGAGAATATTTGGTCACCACCACCCTTACTTCATCAGGGCACTTCAAAAAGTTGGAACATTCCTTAAGTTGCAGATTATTTTTGGAGATCTTTGCAAAGTCAGTCAAAATAATCAAATCACAAGGGCTTTTAGGTCAGGGAGTGAAAGTAAATTTGGGAATGAGGAAGCTTTAGGTTTTTTTCTTTTTTATTAAATCAAAGTCACAACTTTTAAAATCTAAATCCTGGAAAGCTAGTGCTGAAAGGAATGCCCCTGCTCTTCTAGTGACTTTTAAAGATGAGAAACTGCCGTCTAAGGAGATTATGAAACTTGCTTAAGTTGGCACAGTGCTTGCCTGCCTGGCATTAGCAGTCTGTCGCTGCACGCTGAGGCCTGTGCTGTTGTGCTACTCCATAGACAGCTTCTTTCTGACATTTAGCACGTGGCAATTCATGCTGGCACTAACTAGCCCAGAGAGCAGTGGAAACATTTCTTTACCCAGGGAACTATGGTGGTAGGGTAATTTGCTGTCTGACAGGTTTTCTTCCAGAGCATTGCCCTTAAGCACGAAGGACACTAATTAGCCATCATGCCATGAACAGTACACAGAAGCAGGAGAGCTAAAGACTTCTGCTTCTACCCAAGTCAGTGCCTCTCTCCATGTGCTCAGCACATTGAACTCATATTGTTCCTGCAGCCTAGTCCCTGGCAGGGCTCAGAATGGCTCTGCATTCTTCCTATGCTGCCTGTTGGTGTTAGCTTGGTAAGGCTTGTGATTATGCTTATAACGGAAGTAGGGAATTCCTCGTCTGTGTGGGCAGGTGCCAGTGGAATATGCTTGACTAAAGCTACTAGTGTGCCAGGAGAGTGGGAAACAGGAATTCCACTACCCAGGGCATAAAAACAAATCTGTCTCCTCATTTTTGATTAGGACGTCATGCCAAAATAACCTTGTGGGAAGAGCCATTGTTCTTGGCAGGCATAATAGATGTTTTTTTTGAGATGGAGTCTCACTCTGTCGCTCAGGCTGAAGAGCAGTGGTGCGATCTTGGCTCACTGCAACCTGTGCCTCCCAGGTTTCAGTGATTCTCCTGCCTCAGCTTCCCAAGTAGCTGGGATTATAGGCACATGCCACCATGCGTGGATAATTTTTTTTTTTTTTTTTAGTAGAGACAGGGTTTCACCGTGTTGGCCAGGCTGGTCTTGAACTCCTGATCTCAGCTGATCCGCCCACCTTGGCCTCCCAAAGTGCTGGGATTACAGGCATGAGCCACCGTGCCCAGCAGGTATTTTTTTCTATTTTCTTTTTTAGTAGGTAATACAAACATATGGCACAACATTTTTTAAAAAATTAGACCATGAAAAGTAAAGGTCAATCCTACTCCTGACCTCAGGCTTCCAATTTTTTTCTCCAGGGACAACATTTGCAACTAGTGTCTTGTGTATTCTTTCAGATACATTAATATACTGTATATTCTTACAATGCCCATACAGGTGTTATTATTTAACACAAATGGCAATATACTTTATGTATAATTCTGTCCATCCCCCCACTTTTTTTTTACTTAAGAGATCTTGGAGTTGGCTCCATATTGAGCTTCTTTGTTCTTTTAACTACAAAAGTACTATAAACTTTTTATCTATCAGGTTTCCTCTCTTCACTGTTTTACTTCTCTTTTTGCAATGAGTACTGACTTAATTCAAGTTAGGTTTTGTAAGCTGTTGAAGAGAAAGATCCAATGTTTAAAAAAGCTACACCAAATATATTGAGATCTGATGGATTGGGACAGTTTTTATTGCCTTTGTCTCCTGAAAATAGGATGCTTTTACTCCTGCGTTAAAGTGAAAGACCAAATATGCAGGAAGCTTCCAGAACTCACTCCCAGTGCATTCTGGGAGTCTGTGGCCATGATGTATTGATTGAACACAGCATTCTCCATTAGGGAATCTCTACGACTGAATGGGTTTCTTAACACTATGACTATAGTGCTACGTTATCCAAAATGGGAAACGGGGGCACAGTGAGACAAAACAGTATACCAAAGAAGAGTTTGGCAGAGATGTGGACAGATCTCAGACACTTGAATGAAAGAGCACAATAGTCCTAATTTATCTTAAGAGATGTTATGGAAAAGAAGGGGGCAGGTGGAAGTCTAGGTCCAATCTTCATAGAAAAAGTCAGGGCCCGGCATGGCAGCTCACGCCTGTAATTCCAGCACTTTGGGAGGTTGGGTGATGAGAGGATTGCTTGAGGTCAGGAGTTTGAGACCAGCCTGGGCCATACGCAAAACCCCATCTCCACCTCTACCCCCAAAACTCCAAAAAACAAAAATTAATCAGGTGTGGTGGTACGTATCTATAGTTCCAGCTACTCAGCAGACTGAGGTGGGAGGATCACTGAGCCCTGGGAGGTCAAGGCTGCAGTGAGCCGTGATTGTGTCACTGCACTCCAGTCTGGGTGTCAGAATGAGACCCTGACTCAAAAAAAAAAAAAAGGAAAGTGTTTGGTTTTTTTTTTTTTTTTTTAAAGGCTACTTCATGTCTGCTTCGCTGTTCCTTTGAATATAACGAGAATTTCATTTGTTCATGTTTTTTTCCTAAAAATATATCTTTCTTCCTCCCTCAGGTATCACATCAGTATCCTCGAATTCAAAGTATCAAAGTACAATTTACTGGTAAGTGTTGTCAGAAGTTTAATTGATTCATATTTTTGAAAGAATCTTCTCTTCAGTCTCTTAATTTCCTCCAGAACACAAAGTCTCTCCTTTTCCTTAGGGAAGGAATTAAATTCCAATTAAATCCCAGAATTGTTGTAGCCTGCATATTATTTTCATTAGGGATACAGGTGTATAAAGAGAAAAGGGGATTAATTATTCATCAAATATGTGTTTGTCTCTGTACTAATCACTCTATGCTCCTCATTTAATCCTCCACAGAAACTTCTGGGTAGAAATTATTTCCATTTCTTAGTTAGGGAAACTAAGGCTTTACTTCTTACAAGTCTGTCTGACTGTAAGACACATTATTACCTGCTAATTGTATTCTGGGGCAAGAGTTTACCTTAATGAAAGTTGGGGGAAGCCCTTGATAGAATAAAAACTTTGACTCCAGAGAGAGGATTGTTTGGGTCCATGATTAACGCTAGCATAACCCCTAGTGGTTTCCACATGAATATTCATTTTTTAGTTAAGTTCTCCTGAGCCTGAGGGAAGGGGAGTATTTCTTGCCCTCCATAAGTGGTCCCCATTTTCAGTTCAAAGTATGTCCCTCTGCACTGGTACAAAGCAAGAACTACTGAATTGTGACTAGCAGTAGGGACCTATTCTTTTGCTTAATGAAGGAACATGGACCAGAACAGGGTGTGTCGAAGATGTGGTTGCTTGGCTATTCAGGATTTTAGTGCTAATATGGAAATAAAAGAAGTTCAGGCTTTTTGGCTTGCACTTGGGATGGCCCTGCACAAAACAACTTAATCTATCACTGCCTCCTACTCCTCTTCCTCCTTTTCTTTCTCCTGTGGCGGTGACTCTTTCCCAAAGTACCTTCCGGGAAAAACTAGCAATAGGAGGTAGAGAAGAGAAACAAGTATGTGCCCTTGAGCTCTTCCACCTGCAGCTTTGAGAGGCCACCCTGAATCCACAGATATGCTGTGCACAGCTGCATTATTAAGCTTAAGCAACTGCTAACAAAGGCTGCTAGTAACTGCTGTGGATGGGTCCAATGTCTGGGGCATGTGGAAAATTTGCATTTCATGGTCAGATGACAGAAAGACAACAGTTGAAAACAATTGCTTTGAGTCAAGCTTCAGAGTATGGGTAGCATGCAGGGCTAAGGCATGGGGCACTACTGCCACCCTTTGCCCATAGTTCATCCACTGAGCAAGAAAGGAGGCACTGAAGTGGCCAATCCATCCCTGTTCTGAAAAATTAGGGAAACCCTGAAGCCACCTGTCCTGCCATAGGTGCTTTGTGACAATTTCTGTAATCTCTCAGCTCCTGAATCTCAACCCCATCTGAGACTCTCTTGGCCACTAGTGTTAGCATTGCCCCTTCTTCCATTCCACAGGTAAAGCAGTTTTCACCCTGCAGGTGAAACTTCCTTTTCCTTCCTTCCTTCCTTCCTTCCTTTCTTTCTTTTCTTTCCTTCTTTCCTTCTTTCCTTCTTTCCTTCTTTCTTTTCTTTCTCTTTCTTTTCTTTCTTTCTCTCTCTCTCTCTCTCTTCCTTCCTTCCTTCCTTCCTTTCTCTTCCTTTCTCTTCCTTTCTTGCTTTCTTCCTTTCTTTCTTTCTTTTCTTTCTTGTCTTACTCTGTTACCCAGGCTGGAGTGCAGTGGCGCGATCTCAGCTCACTGCTTTTAATTGTTGACAATCTCTCCCTATCACTTTCTCTTCATCTGATTGCAGATGTACTAGAAGGTTGTTACCCAATTCTATGCTTCAGAATTAATTAACATTTTTCCCCCTATCTTTCCTAGAATATAAGAAGGAGGAGGGTTTCATCCTCACTTCACAAAAGGAGGATGAAATCATGAAGGTGCAGAACAACTCAGTTATCATCAACTGTGATGGGTTTTATCTCATCTCCCTGAAGGGCTACTTCTCCCAGGAAGTTAACATCAGCCTTCATTACCAGAAGGATGAGGAGCCCCTCTTCCAACTGAAGAAGGTCAGGTCTGTCAACTCCTTGATGGTGGCTTCTCTGACTTACAAAGACAAAGTCTACTTGAATGTGACCACTGACAATATCTCCCTGGATGACTTCCATGTGAATGGTGGAGAACTGATTCTTATCCATCAAAATCCTGGTGAATTCTGTGTCCTCTGAGGGGCTGAGGGCAACGTCTAAAACCAGGCACCAGCATGAACACCAAGTTGGGGGTGGACAGGACATGGATTCTTCATTGCAAGTGAAGGAGCCTCCCAGCTCAGCCACATGGGATGTGACAAGAAGCAGATCCCGGCCCTCCCGCCCCCCACCCCTCAGGGATATTTAAAACTTATTTTATATACCGCTTAATCTTATTTATCCTTATATTTTCTAAATTGCCTAGCCCTCACACCCCAAGATTGCCTTGAGCCTACTAGGCACCTTTGTGAGAAAGAAAAAATAGATGCCTCTTCTTCAAGATGCATTGTTTCTATTGGTCAGGCAATTGTCATAATAAACTTATGTCACTGAAAACGGTACCTGACTACCATTTGCTGGAAATTTGACATGTGTGTGGCATTATCAAAATGAAGAGGAGCAAGGAATGAAGGAGTGGGATTATGAATCTGCCAAAGGTGGTATGAACCAACCCCTGGAAGCCAAAGCGGCCTCTCCAAGGTTGAATTGGTTTCAGTTTGTATGTTGCCTAAATTTAAACTTTTTCGTTTGGTGGGGGTTCAAAAGAAGAATCAGCTTGTGAAAAATCAGGACTTGAAGAGAGCCGTCTAAGAAATACCACGAGCTTTTTTTCTTTACCATGTTGCTTTCCCAGTCTCCAAACATAGTTAATAGAAATTTCCCTTCAAAGAACTGTCCGGGGATGTAATGCTGTGAAGAATCTAATCAGTGACTTAAGAGAGATTTTCTTCTATACAGGGAGAGTGAGCTAACTTATTGTGAAGGGTTAGCTTTACTGTACAGGACAGCAGGGAACTGGACATCTCAGGGTAAAAGTCAGTACAGATTTTAATAGTCTGGGGAGGAAAACACATTCTTTGCCACAGACAGGCAAAGCAACACATGCTCATCTTCCTGCCTATGCTGAGATACACACTCAGCTCCATGTCTTTTGCACACATACACATTGCTGGTTTCAAGAAATGAGGTGATCCTATTATCAAATTCAATTTGATGTCAAATAGCACTAAGAAGTTATTGTGCCTTATGAAAAATAATGATCTCTGTCTAGAAATACCATAGACCACATATAGTCTCACATTGATAACTGAAACTAGAAGGGTCTATAATCAGCCAATGCCAGGGCTTCAGTGGAATAGGATCCCCTTATGTTTAGTTGAAATGTCCCCTTGACTTGATATAATGTGTTATGCTTATGATGCTGTGGATAATCTGATTTTTCATGTCAACTTTCCAGATGATTTGTAACTTCTCTGTGCCAAAACTTTTACAAACATAAATTTTTGAGATATATATTTTTAAATTGTAGCAAATGTTTCCCTGACATTTTAAATAGAGGATACAACATATCACAGAATCTTTCTGGATGATTCTGTGTTATCAAGGACTTGTACTGTGCTACAGTTATCTCTAGAATCTCCAGAAAGGTGGAGGGCTGTTCGCCCTTACACTAAATGGTCTCAGTTGGATTTTTTTTCCCCGTTTTCTATTTCCTCTTAAGTATATCTTCAACTATATTCCCATCCCTCTTTTTTAATCTGTTATGAAGGAAGGTAAATAAAATGCTAAGTAGAAGAAATTGTATGTAAGGTAAGAGGAATCAAGTTCTGAGTGACTGCCAGGGCACTCACAGAATTATAATCATAGCTAAATATTTATGGAGGGCCTACTGTGGACCAGGCACTGGGCTAAATACTTATATTTACAAGAATCATTCTGAGACAGATATTCAGTGATATCTGGCTTCACTACTCAGAAGATTGTGTGTGTGTGTGTGTGTGTGTAGTTCACTTTTTGTTATTGACAATGTTCCGCAAAATTGCAGTTACTCAGTGAGTTATATCCAACAAAGTAAATGTTTATGACTATAGGTAATATTTAAGAAAATGCCTGGTTCATTTTTTAAGTTTGGAATTTTTGTCTATATTTCTCATGGATGTGCAGTGCACATGCCAGGCCTAAATATAACTGTCGTGTGCGTTGTTTGTGCTTGATGTCATGGTCCCCTCTTATAGGTGCTCACTCCCTTTGGGTGCACCTGGCTGGCTCTTCCCATGCTGGCCTCTTCAACCACACAGGGATATTTCTGCTATGCACCAGCCTCACTCTACCTTCCTTCCATCAAAAATATGTGTTGTGTGTCTCAGTCCTTTTAAGTCATGTCCTTCACAGGGAGAATTACCCCTTCTATATACATGGCAGAGTTGTGTGGAAAGAGAATTGAATGAAAAGTCACAAGATCAGAATTTTAAATTTGACTTAGCCACTAACTAGCCAAGTAACCTGGGGAAAGTCATTTCCCATTTCTGGGTCTTGCTTTTCTTTCTGTTAAATGAGAGGAATGTTAAATATCTAACAGTTTAGAATCTTATGCTTACAGTGTTAGCTGTGAATGCACATATTAAATGTCTATGTTCTTGTTGCTATGAGTTAATGAGTCTAACCTTCTCCTTTACTATGTTGAATGTATTTTTTTTCTGGACAAGCTTAGATCTTCCCTCAGACATCTTTGTGAGTCCTTCAAGAGCAGTTATCAATTGTTACTTAGAGATTTTCTATTTAGAAATGCTTAAGGGATTCCAATCCCGATCCAAATAATAATTTGTTCTTAAGTATACTGGGCAGGTCCCCTATTTTAAGCCATAATTTTGTATTTAGTGCTTTCCTGGCTCTCAGAGAGTATTAATATTGATATTAATAATATAGTTAATAGTAATATTGCTATTTACATGGAAACAAATAAAAGATCTCAGAATTCACTACTGGTTAGAGTGTTGGAGTGTTCATTTATCCTTCTCCATGTTCTGATTAGCTCAGCCTCTGAAGAGGGGAGGATGGGGCAAGCTTTCCGGTTTCCTACTTGCCTCCAGTTTCAGCCATCAGAGACACATCTGAGGGATGGTTGAGGTGGCAGAGCTCATCTTTGTTTTTGAAAAGATGCTCACTGGAAGTCCTTAGAGTCCCTTTTCATAGTTCAAGAGACTGATTTAAATAAAGTTCTACCAAGTACTGTTTTTCCTTTCCTCAGAACCTCATTTCTAACCCTGGATGATTGTGTATGTCCTCTCTCCTTAGTAGTAATTACATCTGCTGTCTCAATAAGAGATCACAACTATTAATGGGTTTGTGTAGCATAGTCTGGCCACAGTGATCTCTGTGCTACTTTTGATGGTGCTGATGATGCTGTCCTCCCTAAAACACTTCTATTCCCTGGCTCTTTTGACCTCACCCTTTTCTGGTCTTCTCTTTCTCTCTCTGTTCTCTGCCTTTCTTAGTCTTCATCACCCCTCCTGTTTCTCTGCCCACTCCTTTAATGCTGGTGTACTACAGGACTCTACTCTCAGCCCTATTCTTTCTCTACATTAGAAACTGCAATCTGGTAGCCAATAAGCCACAGTCTAGCCTATGTATGTGTTTCACCTGTTTGTTAAGTTGAATTTAGTAGCTGACAATTAAATATCGGGAAATTTCTGGCCTTTTTGATAACAAAACCAAAAACAGAAACAGGAGATCTGGTGATGCTGGGCCCAATTTTGGCATGGTGGCAACCTTCTCAGAGTGGCAACTTCCCACTTTAAGGAGACTCCATGCTCTCCGTTTCTCCATCACCCACACAATGTGCAAATGTACTTACACCAACTCACTGCTGAAGGCCTTAAGGCATTTGAGTTGTGGTCTCTACTCTATACCCTTTCCAATCTCATTGATTCTTGTGCCTTCAATCACTGCTCCCACATCAGCAATACCTAAGACCATTTTTCAGCCCAGATGTCTTCCACTCCAGTGCCTCATTGGTTGTAATCACTTGTGTTATTAGTAATAAAATACCATTTACTGAGTTCTTTCCCTGCACCAGGCATCATATTAGCCATTTATATAAATTGTTATTTCTATTGTCTCAACAATTCTTTGAGGTAAGTAAAATAATTCCTATTTTACATATGAAAACTTGAGACTCTAAGAGATGAACTTGTCTAAATGCATGCAGCTACTAACTGGTGGGGCTTAGATTCAAGATCAAGGGTAGTTAACACCAAAGACCACACTTTTAACCACTGCTACCCTGCCTCTAGGCAGCTCTGTGTGGATATAATGGGCTCCTCTACTTAGTATGCTCAAAATAGAACATTCTATCCTCCTTGGCAAGTCCTTCTTCCTGGTTCATGATGTTGGGTAAAGGCATAAACATGTTTCCATTTTTCATTTTGGCCCAATTCGTAAAAATACCTTTTCAATTTATGAAAATCTCATTTACTATTATAAAACCATCAACAATCAGCCAGTTTGACATAAATTTTTTCTACTTCTACTATATGCCAGGCATTGTGCTAGGTACTTAGTGATCATCTGTTTCCTTGAGAGAAGTAAAAATTAGCTGAGCTTGATCTCTTTTGCTCTCCCAAATACTTGTTGCTATCATGTCCATTGTTCATCCTATCCCTAACACACTTGCATTACCTAGATGCACTTCAAAATACTGTTGTATCAGTGAGTAGCATTGATAAAATATACCAAATTATTTTAATTATTTAGATTAATGCTATTTCTATCCCTTTAGTCTATTAAAGGGATAGTTTAATACTATTTTAAACTCTTGAACACTGATGCAAACACACTTCTTCTAGGTAAGTAATAAACAATTCTCATTGCACGTATGGTTAAATCTCATTTTATCAGTGATCAAATAAATAGTAATTTTTGAAAAGGCAGACATTTGAAAGTCTAAAATAATTTTGTCTATGAATTTTCATTTCTAGGGTGTCAATTTGTAACATAAGGAGACCTGAGACAGAGCCAGTAGATTTTATAATACATTACTTATATAATTAATGATACTTTATCCATTCATCCACAGATACTGATTGAATTTCTGCTGTGTGTATTGTGTGTCTACAGTGCTAGGTACTAGAAATGTAAAGACAAATATGAAATAATTTCTTCTTACCAAGCGTTGAATATAGTGAGTAGTATGAATTGGATTGAAGAGAAACTAGAAGCCAGGGTATCAGATAAGAAACTGAGTGCTGATGACTGGAAAGAAATGAATGGATCTGAAATATATCAGGAATAAAAAACTAATAGCACTTTGGGATTGGTACATATGGGTGGTAAAGAAAGAGAGGAACTAATTTGTTCATTCATTCAAAAATATTGTTATTTTGAGAGGCATGCAGAAATAAGAAACTGTGAACACATATAATTTGAAAGAAAAAATCAGAATGCTACGAGAAAAAAATGGGATGGTCTGCTTGAAATTGGAAAGAGGCAAGGTCTTTTTGGGGAAATGACGTTTAAGTCAAGATCTGAAAATTGGAAGAAACCAGCTCTGTGAACTGTTGGCAAGGGTCAGTCGCGGGGGGTAAAGAGTGGTAAAAGGAAGTTAAAAATACCATCTATGACTATAAGACCAATTTTAGAAATGAAGGCTAATGGTTATTAGCTTCTTTCTTATTTTGGTATGAATATATTTGTCTATGTATTAGCCAATGCTTTCCTTCCACTCTCCCATTCCTCTTAATTCTAATTTAACGTGTGTTAACGGTAATTCATTTTATATCTTATCATTTATGTTAAAGAATATCAAAGAGGGAGTATGACTCAACTAGAGGAAGAATGAATACCATCCAAAGACAGATTTAAAAAAGTTGTATCTTATTTGTGGGAGAGAGCTAACATGTTTTTGATTATACAATAGATATCGGCATCATTAGGTACAAGCAATATTTTACTATTGTCTTTATTTGGAGGTTAGGCATGATTAAAGAGGTGTGTATAGATGTCAAGTCGACAAGGGGTGACATGTGGTGGGTTTGTACTAACACAAGTTAGCCAAGCTAGAAGTATAGTCTCCAGAATTCCTCTTCCTGTGTAGCAATAAAGCAAAGTTTGCATGAGATGTAGAAGGTGAAAGTGAAGGGACAGCCATTTTTCTACTCTAAAGTTTGGAGTACAGTGCCAGGTGCTGTGCAACTCATGCCCATTGCTGCTGATCTTCTGGCTCATCATGTTGCTGTAGAGCTTTAGCTTCTCCAGTTCTATCTGCATCTAGGCAAAACTGATATCATCAGACTCTTTGAGACTAACACTCTATTAGTTTTCTACATCTGCTGTAAAAAATTACCATGAATGAAGTGGCTTAAAACAACAAAAGTTATTCTCTGACAGTTCTGAAGGCCAGAAGTCTGAAATGAGTCTTGGAGGGGCTAAAAGCATGTTGTTAGCAGAGCTGGTTCCTTTTTGAGACTCTTGGGAGAACTCATCTCCTTGTTAGTTCCAGATTCTAGAGGCATTTTTCACTCTTTGGTTAATAGTCCTGTATCATATCACATTTTCTCCCATTGCTTCAATAGTTACATTGCTTTCTTTCCTTTCTACAGTCAAGTGTGCCACTGTCTTTCTCTTATAAAAAATGATTACATATAGGAACCCTCTGGGAAATTCAGGATAATCTCCTCCTCTCAAGATCTTTAACTTAATGGTGGCTGCAAAGTCTGTTTTGATAGGAGGTAACATTCACAGGCTTCAGGCATTAGAACATACATATTTTGGGGGGTCATTATTCAACCTATCGGAAATATTTTTAAGCCAGAAGGAAACAGAATAACATAGTTTAAATACTTGAGAAAAGAAAATAGGAGTCAATAATTGTATACCCAGCAAAACTGATATTCAACTTTTTTTTTTTTTGAGACAGAGTCTCACTTTGTCGCCCAGGCTGGAGTACAGTGGCACGATCTCGGCTCACTGAAAGCTCCGCCTCCTGGGTTCACACCATTCTCCTGCCTCAGCCACCTGAGTAGCTGGGACTACAGGTGCCCGCCACCACGCCCGGCTATTTTTTTGTAATTTTGGTAGAGACGGGGTTTCCCTGTGTTAGCCAGGATGGTCTCGATCTCCTGACCTTGATCTCCGAGGCCTGCCTCGGCCTCCCAAAGTGCTGGGATTACAGGTGTGAACTGCCGCACTTGACTTAATATTCAACTTTTAAGAATTCAGGGAATATTTTTCCTATGAGCCCTTCTTGAAGGATCTATTAGAAAAAGAGCTTCAGACAGCTAAAGTAACTAAAGAGATATTGACTTAGGGACTTGTGGTGACTATGAAACGTGGTTTTTACAAATATAAGGCTTAAAAGGAAAAGATTATGATATATAATGGGCATATCCTCTGATAATGTGGGTATAAGTCTAAAAAATAGAAGAATTAGGAGAGGGCATTAAAATGTGTTTTAAACTATTCTTACTAATGATATCAATGGTGGATAGTTTTTCTATTCTGAAACTGTTATTTATAATATGAAAAGTAAATGTGTAACCATTATTCAAGGCTCAGCTCAAACACACTCCTCCATGAGAACTTTTTTTTTTTTTTTTTAATTCCACTAGGAAGAATACCATCTTTTACTTTTTTTGAACTCCTGCAATATATTATGTAATTCTTTAATGGCACTTGTTACTTTCTATTTTGCATTATAGTGATTTGATGCAAGTTGTTTTTTTTTTTAAGTTCCATAATAACAAGTTTCTCTACTTAACAAAGTGCTATGCCCATAAAGTTGACCAGTAAATATTTGTGAATGACTAACTGATTTACCTTGAAGAAACTTGGCAGGGACAGAGATTGAAAATTGAAATTGCTAACACAATTCCCACACAAGGTCTGCATTTTTTATTTTTTAAAAAAAATTATTTTAGGTTCAGGGGTACACACATAGATTTGTTCTACAGGTAAATTATGTGTCATGGGAGTTTGGTGTACAGATTTTTTCGTCACCCAGGTAATAAGCATAGTACCTGGTAGGCAGCTTTTCCATCCTCACCCTCCTCCCACACTCTACCCTCAAGTAGGCCCTAGTGTCTGTTGTTTCCTTATTTGCGTCCATTTGTACTCAATGTTTAGCTCCCACTTATGAGTGAGAACATGAGGTATTCTGCTTTCTGTTCCTGCATTAGTTTGCTTAGGATAATGGCTTCCAGCTCCATCCATGTTGCTGCAAAGGACATGATCTTGTTCTTTTTTATAGCCAAATAGTATTCCATTGTGTATATATACCACATTTTCTTTTTTTAAGGTAAAATTATAATATTTTCTAGTTTAAAAATTCAGTGGTAAAATACGCAAGCATGAAACTTACCTTTTCAACCATTTTTAAAACTTTTATTTTACGATCGGGGTACACGTACGAGTTTGTTACACAGGTAAACTGTGTGTCATGGGGGTTTGATGCACAGGTTATTGCATCACCCAAGTAATAAGCATAGTATTCGATAGGTAGTTTTTTTATCCTCTCCTAATCCCCACCCACCACCCTCAAGTAGGTCCCAGTGTCTATTATTCCCCTCTCTGTGTCCACGTGTTCTTATTTTTTAGCTCCCAATTATAAGTGAGAACATGCGATATTTAGCTTTCTTTTGCTGGATTGGTTTGCTTAGGATAATGGTTTCCAGTTCCATCCGTGTTGCTGCAAAGGACATTATCTAGTTATTTTTATGTATGTGTAGTAGTCCATGGTATATATGACCACATTTTTTAATCTGGTTTACTGTGGATGGGCATTTAGGTTGATTCTATGTCTTTGCTATTGTGAATAGTGTTGTGATGAACATATGTGTCTATGTGTCTTTATGGTACAATGATTTATATTTCTTTGGGTATATACCCAATAATAGGTTTGCTGGGTTGAATGGTAATTCTGTTTTTAGAACTTTGAGAACTCACCAAACTTATGATTTGCATAGTGACTGAACCAATTTACATTCCCTCCAGCAGGGTATAAACATTCCCTTTCCTCCACAACCTTGCCAACATCTGTTATTATTTTACTTTTTAATACTAGCCATTCTGACTTATGTGAGATGTTCTCTCACTGTGGTTTTGATTTCAGAGTCCATATTTTTTCTTTCCCAAAGTGATACACATCTGAGGGATAGAGTATCCTCATTAATAATGTCTCCACATTAAATAGTGAAATATTCTTTCTGTAAGTTCAGGTTCTTCCTTTGGTTAGACTTTTTTGTCCATACTGGTAGTATGTAAATGATTATCGACTGGCCCATATTTTTACTGTTTTCTGAAGGTAGTTAGTTTTTATGGATATGATTTGTTAGGCAAGCCTCATAAATTATAATTATGTACTCACAAAAAAAGCAATTACACCATTACTAATTACCTGGCCACAACTTTTTGATACACAGAACAAGATACTTTGTGTAGGACATAAGGAAGCTGTAGCATTCATTTTGAGCCTATGCCCCAGCCATGTACTTACAAACACAAGACATTTGTGAGAGGAAGCATCAGCCAGCTCATCTTAGATCAGGGGAAAAAAAAAAAAAAACAAATCATGACTTCCTCCTGTCTTGGTAGACTGCTCTGTTAGTTTAGTGTCAATTGAAAACAGAACTCATGTATGCACCAACAAAAGTCTTTCTGGAAGAGGAATAAACCTAGCTAAGAAGCCTGGGAAAAATAGGGTCCCAAGCTCAGTCTAGACATGCAGACAGTTGAGCCTAAATCCCCATTACATAAGAAGTGCTGGTCTGACCTGATGATTGTTTTTCCCATAAAGTTAAATAAAACAAGAACCTCTCTCAAATTATAATAAGTCATGCTCTTCATAAGACTTCTGCTAGAAATTCTCAAGTGGCTAAGTGGCAGCACAAATTGTGCTATAACTTTCTAAACAAAAGCTTCCTTCTCAGGGGGCCTGAGATGGTCCCTCACAGCATCAGGGAAGGAATGAGGGAGTACAAGTGAGGAGAAAGTAAAAATAAAGTAGGCATAGAGAAAAAAATCAAGGAAGGGATAATATAAGAGCCTTTCAAGAATATAGATTTACACTAGAGATTTATTATATTTGAGGGCCTATAACATTACATTAATTTATTTAAACAAATATTTGTTAAAAATCTTTTACAAAGTACCTGCCACTGTGTTAGGTATTCTGGGGAATCTGAGAGAAATAGAAAGACACCAGAATAATATGGTTGGTCTAAAGCACCCAAGATTTAGAATCAATGGAGGCTTGTGTTCAAGTTGAGATTTTACCACCACTTATCAGCTGTATCCTCTGGTTAATTACTTAATTGTAGGTCTATTGATCACTGCCTTCCCTGCTCTACCATCATACAAATTATCTCATAGGATTGTTTTGAGGATTAAACAAAACACCAACCACAGGTTACAGATTATGACATTTTCAAAGTATTTAATAATTTTTAATTATCACTTGTAGAAACCACAGTCCCTGCCTGATAGGATCTTACTTCACAGAAAACAAAGATGTTTGGAGTCTCTAAAAGGAGTAAAGAAAGATGAAAGTTTGTAGGTTTACAAGATAGATGATTAAGATAAGTGATATTTCTTACATTATTACCAAGATTGTATAATCTGTATGAGGTGCTAGCCCTGTAGCTTTTTGTTTCATTATTGAAAACTCTATAGAAGTGACATTGATCATTTGGCAGTGTATGAGATACCAGCTTTCATTTCCCCACAGAAAACAATGAGACAACAATTGATATGTTCTGGCTCTGTGTCCCCACCCAAATTTCATCTCGTAGTCTGATTTGTAATCTCCACATGTTGGGGTGGGATCTTGTGGGAAATGATTTTTTCATGGGGGTGGTTCCCCCATGCTGTTCTGATACTGAGTGAGTTCTCATGAGATCTGATGGTTTAATAAGGAGCTTTTCCCCCTTCACTTTGCACTTCTTGCTGCTGCCTTGTGAAGAAGAACATGTTTGCTTCCCCTGCCACCACTGTAAGTTTCCTGGTGCTTCCCCAGCCCTGCAGAGCTGTGAGCCAGTGAAACCTCTTTCCTCGATAAATTACCCAGTCTCAGGAGGTTCTTTATAGCAGCATAAGAATGGACTAACACAGTAAACTGGTACCACAGAGAGTGGGGTGCTACTGTACAGATATATGAAAATGTGGAAGCAACTTTGGAACTGGGTAACAGGCAGAGGTTGGAACAGTTTGGAGGGCTCAGAAGAAGACAGGAAAATATGGAAAAGTTTGGAATTTCCTAGAGACTTGTTGAATGGTTTTGACCAAAATGCTGATAGTGATATGGAAAATAAAGTCCCGACTGAGGTGGTCTCAGATAGAGACGAGGAACTCATTGGGACTTGGCGTAAAGGTCACTCTTACTATGCAAAGAGACTGGCAGCATTTTGGCCTTGCCCTAGAGATTTGTGGAACTCTGAACTTGAGAGAGGTGATTTAGAGTATCTGGCAGAGGAAATTTCTAAGCTGCAAAGCATTCAAGAGGAAGCAGGCTGGGCGCGGTGGCTCAAGCCTGTAATCCCAGCACTTTGGGAGGCTGAGACGGGCGGATCACGAGGTCAGGAGATCGAGACCATCCTGGCTAACACGGTGAAACCCCGTCTCTACTAAAAAATACAAAAAACTAGCCTGGCGAGGTGGCGGGCGCCTGTAGTCCTAGCTACTCGGGAGGCTGAGGCAGGAGAGTTTAACCCAGGAGGCAGAGCTTGCAGTGAGCTGAGATCCGGCCACTGCACTCCAGCCTGGGTGACAGAGTGAGACTCCGTCTCAAAAAAAAAAAAAAAAAAAAAAAAGAGGAAGCAGAGCATAAAAGTTTGAAAAATTTGCAGCCTGATGATGTGACAGAAAAGAAAACTCATTTTCTGGGGAGAAATTCAAGCTGGCTGCAGGAATTTGCTTAAGTAATGAGGAGCCAATGGTTAATCACCAAGACAATGGAGAAAATGTCTCCAGGGCATGTCAGAGACCTTCATGGCAACCCCTTCCATTACAGGCTCCAAGGCCAGGAAAGACACAATGGTTTCCTGGGAAGAGCCCAGGGCCCCCCTGCTCTATGCAACCTAGGGACATGGTGCCCTGTGTCCCAGTTGCTTCGATTTCAGCCATGGCTAAAAGGGGCCAATGTACAGCTCAGGCCCTTGCTTCAGAGAGTGCAGGTCCCAAGCCTTGGCAACTTACATGTGGTGTTGGGCCTACAAGTGCACAGAAGTCAAGAATTAAGGTTTGGGTACCTCTGCCTAGATTTCAGAGGATGTGTGGAAATGCCTGGATGTTCAGGCAGAAGTTTGCTGCAGAAGTGGAGCCCTCATGGACAACCTCTTGGGGCAGTGTGGAAGGGAAATGTTGGGTTGGAGCCCTCACACAGAGTCCCCACTGGGACATTGCCTAGTGGAGCTGTGAGAAGAGGGACATCATCCACTAGACACCAGTAAGGTAGATCCAATGACAGCTGGCAGTGTGCACGTGGAAAAGCCACAGACACTCATCGTCAGCCTATGACAGCAGCCGGGGGGTGGGAGGTCATCTGAAAAGTCACAGGGGAGGAGATGCCCAAGGCCACAGGACCTACCTCTTGCATTAGTATGACCTGGATGTGAGACATGTAGAGATCATTTTGGAACTTTAAGGTTTAATAATTGTCCTACTGGATTTAATAGGACAATGATTGAATTTGCCCTATTAATAATTAATAATTTGTCCTATTGCATGGGGACTGTAGCCCCTTTGTTTTGGTTAATTTCTCCCATTTGAAATGGGTGGAATTTATCCAATGCCTGTACTCCCATTATATTTTGGAAGTAACTAACTTTCTTTTGATTTTACAGGCTCATAGGCAGAAGGTACTTGCCTTGTCTCAGATGAGACTATGGATTTTGACTTTTGGATGAATGCTGAAATGAGTTAAGACTTTGGGGAACTGTTGGGAAGGCATAATTGTGTTTTGAAATGTGAGAAACAGGATTTGGGAGGGACCAGGGGTGGAATGATATTGTCTGGTTCTGTGTCCTCACCCAAATCTCATCTTGAATTGTAATACAAATTATAATCCCTACATGGTGGGGAGGGACCTCATGGAGATGATTAGATCACAGGGGTAGTTCCCCCAAGCTGTTCTCATGATAGTGAGTGAGTTCTCATGAGATCTGATGGTTTTATAAGGGGATTTTTCCTCCTTCACTCTGTACTTCTTGCTGCTGCCATGTGAAGAAGGACATGTTTGCTTCCCCTGTCACCATGATTGTAAATTTCCTGAGGCCCTTCCCAACCCTGGAGAACTGTGAGTCAGTTAAATCTCTTTCCTTTATAAATTACCCAGTCTTGGGCAGTTCTGTATAATAACATGAGAATGGACTAATACAGCAATCCACAAAGGAAAATAGCCTTGAGAGGGCTCAAGGGTCTAATTAAGAACCTGCAGCAACACAGTGGAGCAAAAAATAGATAATAATAACACATAATGATTGTTGGGGATATCAGCATACCTGAGATGTGTAGAGATGTCTAGAAACAGGGACATAGAGCTGGGGATATCATCTTGAGTCACAGTTACACAGTGGGTTCCACTGTGGTCCCCAGTGGCATGCTCTGCAGAGGACACTGGAAACTTTTGCCATTGAGGTAACTAATAGCAATCAACACTGTGAACCCCCTAGATAGGGAGATAATGCTATGTCAGCCCTAAAAGAAGCCACAGTTGTGCAGCTCTGGGACTGAGGCAACCCTCGCTCTGATTTCCTGTGAACTCCCTACCCCAGATTTATGGCTGCATTAACCATGCTTGCACCCCAGACACCAGAACCACCACCACAATGAGCTAGCCTGCACCCTGGTCAGTGGAGCCACTGTTCCAGGCATACTTACGTTTCAGACCTAGGTTCTGTGGCCACTCTAATACTGGAGCTACCACTGCAGCAGTCATGTCAGTAACCTGATCCCTGGAGCAGGGGTAGCCCTACACAGGCCTGTACACCAGACCCCGGCTCCACAGCTACTTCATGAATTCCTGCACTGCACACATCATTACCGATACAGGAGCAAGGGCTCCTGAACCCCAGGCACTGATGCCACTGCTGCCTCTGACCCCAAAGCCATGGTCTATCCATGCAATGTTGTGCTCCAGATCCTAGCTTCATGGTCACTCCATGGGTGCCATGCATCAGACACCAGTGATGCATCACTACAAATTTACCCATCCACTGGACTTGGTGCTAAGAGGGATCCCCTCAGCATTGACTTTTTCAGTGAAAGAAATATAAATCAGGAGAACTTTAGCAGTCCTAGTCACCAGTGTAGACACCCACAGCCATGGCCACAGAGGACCCCTGTAATCTTTACCAGTGTCAACCTCAGCTGACAGTGCTGCGTGGAGACTACATCACTGTGTACTCATCACAGCCACAATCCCTGCGTTTCATCCAGCCAATGCATTTTCACACACCTGTAGGTGAAGGACTTTCTCTATTGAAAACAGTCTGTGAAGTCTGGAAGAGGTGACTGCTCTAACAAATGCACATCCATTAATGCAAGGCAACGAGAAACATTAAAGGTACACAGCAATTTTTCAGTAACCATTTCCAAAGAAATAGAGATGTATAAAGTACTTGACAAAGAATTCCAAATAATTGTTTTAATGAGGCTAAGGGAGCTACAAATAAACCCAGATAGACAACAAAGCTCAGCAAAACAATACATGAACTAAATGAGAAGACCAATAGAGAGTTATAAATAATTTTTTAAAAAACCAAACAGAAACTCTGGAGCTGAAAAATACAAGGAATGAAATGAAAAATACAATAGGATCAACAGCAGACTTGATCAAGTAAAAGAAAGAATGTGCAATCTCTAAGACAGGGCATTTGAAAATACACATTGAAAAGGAAAAAAGAGTGGAAAGGAAAGAAGAAAAGCTAAGGGATTTATGAGATATCATCAAGAAAGCTAACATTTGCATGATAGTATTTTATAGAAGGAGCAGACAGAGAGAAAGGAGCAGAAAGTTTATTTAAAGATATAACAATGGAAAACTTCCCAAATCTGGAGGAAAAAATGAGCATCCAGATACATGAAACTCAAAGATCTGCAATTAGGTTCAATCCAAAGAAGACTTCACTGAGGCATAGTATAATCAAACTCTCAAAACCCAAAGATAAAAAATCTTGAAAGTAGCAAACGTATAGAAGTTCTTCACATACAAAGAAACACCCCAAAAGCTATAAGTGGCTCTCTCAGAAGAAACTTTGCAGCCTAGAAAAGAGTGGAATGACATTTTCAAAGTGCTGAAAGAATAAAACTGTTAATGAAGAACACTCAACTCAGAAATCTGTCCTTCAAAAATCAAGGGGTGTTAAAGGTTTTCCCAGACAAAATCTGAGGGAGTTCATTACCACTAGATATGCTAGAGAGTTCTTCAATCTGAAACACAAGGATGCCAATCAGTAACATGCAAACATATGAAAGTATAAAACTCACTGGTAAAAGTTCATAGTCAAATTCAGAATACTCTAATACTATAATGGTGGTGTATAAATTACCTGTATCTCTAGTATAAAAAAAGATGAAACTATTAAAAATATCTATAGCTACAATAATTTTTTAATGGATTTATAATATAAAAAGATGTAAATTGTGACATAAAACATAAAATATGGTGGGGGTAAAATAAAAAGTGTAGAGTTTTTTTAATGCAATTGAGGTTATAAGCTTAAAATAGAATGTTATAACTATAAGACGGATGTTATATGTAAGCCTTATGGTAACTATAAAGTGAAAACCTATTATAGATACAAAAAAGATAAAGAGAAAGAAATCAAAACATACCACTACAGAAAATAATCATATCATAAAAGAAGACAACAAGAGAGGAAAAAAGGAAAAAAAGGGATCTATAATGTAGCTGGAAAACAATGAAAAAAATAGTAATAGTAAGTCCTCATCTATCAATAACTACCTTGACTGAAAATGGATTAAATCCACCAGTCAAAAGACATTGGATTTGGACTATACTTTAAACAAAACAGACCTAACAGACATACAAAAAACTCCATCAAACAGAACTAGAATACATATTCTTGTCAGGTGCACACAGAACATTTTCTAATATAGATCATATGCTGGTCTACAAAACAAGTCTTTCTAAAATTGATACACAATAGTTGTATATTATGGAGTAGATGTGATATTTTGTTACATGCATAGAATGTGTAATGATCAAGTCATGGTATTTTGGTTATTCATCACCTCAAGTATTTCTCATTTTAATGTGTTGGGAACATTTTATGTCTTCTCCTCAAGCTATTTTGAAATATATAATATATTGTTAACAATAGCCACTCTACACTGCTTTCGAACATTAGAACTTATTTCTTCTATCTACATGTATGTTTGTACCCATTAACCAACCTCTCTTCATACCCACTCTCAGACTTTTGCCAGCCTCTGGTATCTATCATTCTAATCTCTAGCTCCATGAGATGAACGTTTTTAGCTTCCACATGATTGAGAATACGTGATATTTGTCTTTCTGTGCCTGCCTTATTTCACTTAACATAATGATGTTCAGTTCCATAAATGTTGCTTCAACTGACATAATTTATTTTTTTATGGCCAAATAGTATTCCATTGTGTATATATGCTACATTTTCTTTTTTTTCTTTTTTATTATTTATTTTTTATTTTTTTATTATACTTTAAGTTCTAGGGTACATGTGCATAACGTGCAGGTTTGTTACATATGTATACTTGTGCCATGTTGGTGTGCTGCACCCATCAACTCGTCAGCACCCATCAACACGTCATTTATATGAGGTATAACTCCCAATGCAATCCCTCCCCCCTCCCCCCTCCCCACAATAGTCCCCGGTGTGTGATGTTCCCCTTCCTGAGTCCAAGTGATCTCATTGTTCAGTTCCCACCTCTGAGTGAGAACATGCGGTGTTTGGTTTTCTGTTCTTGTGATAGTTTGCTGAGAATGATGGTTTCCAGCTGCATCCATGTCCCTACAAAGGATGCAAACTCATCCTTTTTATGGCTGCATAGTATTCCATGGTGTATATGTGCCACATTTTCTTAATCCAGTCTGTCACAGATGGACATTTGGGTTGATTCCAAGTCTTTGCTATTGTGAATAGTGCCACAATAAACATACGTGTGCATGTGTCTTTATAGCAGCATGATTTATAATCCTTTGGGTATATACCCAGTAATGGGATGGCTGGGTCATATGGTACTTCTAGTTCTAGATCCTTGAGGAATCGCCATACTGTTTTCCATAATGGTTGAACTAGTTTACAATCCCACCAACAGTGTAAAAGTGTTCCTATTTCTCCACATCCTCTCCAGCACCTGTTGTTTCCTGACTTTTTAATGATTACCATTCTAACTGGTGTGAGATGGTATTTCATTGTGGTTTTGATTTGCATTTCTCTGATGGCGAGTGATGATGAGCATTTTTTCATGTGTCTGTTGGCTGTATGAATGTCTTCCTTTGAGAAATGTCTGTTTATATCCTTTGCCCACTTTTTGATGGGGTTGTTTGTTTTTTTCTTGTAAATTTGTTTGAGTTCTTCGTAGGTTCTGGATATCAGCCCTTTGTCAGATGAGTAGATTGCAAAAACTTTCTCCCATTCTGTGGGTTGCTTGTTCACTCTGATGGTAGTTTCTTTTGCTGTGCAGAAGCTCTTTAGTTTAATTAGATCCCATTTGTCAATTTGGCTTTTGTTGCCATTGCTTTTGGTGTTTTAGACATGAAGTCCTTGCCCATGCCTATGTCCTGAATGGTATTCTCTAGGTTTTCTTCTAGGGTTTTTATGGTATTAGGTCTATCATTTAAGTCTCTAATCCATCTTGAATTAATTTTCGTATAAGGAGTAAGGAAAGGATCCAGTTTCAGCTTTCTACTTATGGCTAGCCAATTTTCCCAGCACCATTTATTAAATAGGGAATCCTTTCCCCATTTCTTGTTTTTCTCATGTTTATCAAAGATCAGATGGCTGTAGATGTGTGGTATTATTTCTGAGGACTCTGTTCTGTTACATTGGTCTATATCTCTGTTTTGGTACCAGTACCATGCTGTTTTGGTTACTGTAGCCTTGTAGTATAGTTTGAAGTCAGGTAGCGTGATGCCTCCAGCTTTGTTCTTTTGACTTAGGATTGTCTTGGCAATGCAGGCTCTTTTTTGGTTCCATATGAACTTTAAAGCCGTTTTTTCCAATTCTGTGAAGAAACTCATTGGGAGCTTGATGGGGATGGCATTGAATCTATAAATGACCTTGGGCAGTAGGGCCATTTTCACGATATTGATTCTTCCTATCCATGAGCATGGTATGTTCTTCCATTTGTTTGTGTCCTCTTTTATTTCGCTGAGTAGTGGTTTGTAGTTCTCCTTGAAGAGGTCCTTGACATCCCTTGTAAGTTGGATTCCTAGGTATTTTATTCTCTTTGAAGCAATTGTGAATGGAAGTTCATTCGTGATTTGGCTCTCTGCTTGTCTGTTACTGGTGTATAAGAATGCTTGTGATTTTTGCACATTAATTTTGTATCCTGAGACTTTGCTGAAGTTTCTTATCAGCTTAAGGAGATTCTGGGCTGAGACAATGGGGCTTTCTAAATATACAATCATGTCATCTGCAAACAGGGACAATTTGACTTCTTCTTTTCCTAACTGAATACCCTTGATTTCTTTCTCCTGCCTGATTGCCCTGGCCAGAACTTCCAAGACTATGTTGAACAGGAGTGGTGAGAGAGGGCATCCCTGTCTTGTGCTAGTTTTTTTTTTTTTTTTTTTTTTTTTTTGAGGCGGAGTCTCGCTCTGTCGCCCGGACTGGAGTGCAGTGGCCAGATCTCAGCTCACTGCAAGCTCCGCCTCCCAGGTTTACGCCATTCTCCTGCCTCAGCCTCCTGAGTAGCTGGGACTACAGGCGACCGCCACCTCGCTCGGCTAGTTTTTGTATTTTTAGTAGAGACGGGGTTTCACCGTGTTAGCCAGGATGGTCTCGATCTCCTGACCTCGTGATCCGCCCGTCTCCGCCTCCCAAAGTGCTGGGATTACAGGCTTGAGCCACCGCGCCCGGCCTTGTGCTAGTTTTCAAAGGGAATTTTTCCAGTTTTTGCCCATTCGGTATGATATTGGCTGTGGGTTTGTCATAAATAGCTCTTATTATTTTGAGATATGTTCCATCAATAACATATGCAAATCAATAAACGTAATCCAGCATATATTTTCTTTATCCATTCATCTGTTGGTGGACACTAAGTTTGATTCTATATATTTGCTACTGGGAAGAGTGCTGCAGTAAACATGGGATGCAGGTATCCCTTTGATATACCGATTTCCTTTCCTTTGGATAAATATATGGTAATGGAGTTACTGGATCATATGGTAGTTCTACATATTTTTTGAGAAATCTCTATACTTTTCCCATAGTGGTTGTACTAATTCATATTCCCACCAACAATATATTAGAGTTCCCTTTTCTCTGCTCCCTCATCAGCATCTATAATTTTTTGTCTTTTTGATGATAGCCATTCTAACTGGCTAAGGTGATATCTTATTGTGGTTTTGATTTGCATTTCTCTGATGATTAGTGGTGTTGAGCATTTTTTCAAATATATGTCAGCCAGATACCTTCAAGTACGTCTTCATTTGAGACATGTCTATTCATTTCCTTTGCCCACTTTTTAATGGATTTATTTGTTTCCTTTATTTTTGAGTTGTTTGAGTTCCTTTAATATTCTGAGTACTAGTTTCTGTTGGATAAATAGTTTGAAAATATTTTCTCCCATTCAACAGGTTGTTTCTTCACTCTTGATGGTTTCCTTTGCTGTGCAGTAGGTTTTTTAGTGTAATATATGTCTCATTTTTCTATTTTTGTTGCCTGTGATATGAAACAATTCTTAACAACTTTAAGAAGTCTGAAATCATAGCAAGCACATTTTTGGTCATAATGTTATGAAACTAGAAATCAATAACAGGAGGAAAACTGGAAATTTGCCAATATGTGGAAATTAAACAATATACTTGTGAAACCAATGGGTCATAGAAAAAATCAAAAGTAAAGTAAAAAAAGTCTAGTGACCAATAAAAATGGAAATACAATATCTAAAACTTATAAATACAGCAAAAATAGTTCTAAGAGGAAAGTTTACAGCCATAAATGCCCATCTTAAAAAAGAAGAAAGGTCTCAAATGAATAATATAATGTTATATCTCAAGGAACTAGATAAAGAACAAACTAAGCCCCAAATTACTATAAGAAAGAAAATAACAAACATCAGAGCAGAGATAAATGAACTAGAGACTAGAAAAACAATATAAAATTTAAAAACTAAGTTTTTTAAAAAAAGATAAAATTGACAAACATTTGGCTAGCTAGACTAAGAAAGAATGAGAGAAGTCTAAAATAAATGAAATCAGAAATGAAAGGGGAGGCATCACAACTTATAACACAGAAATACAAAGGATTATAAGATATTTCTATGAACAATTACACCCCAACAAATTGGAAAGCCTGGAAGAAATGAATAAATTCCTAGATACATACAACCTACAAAGACAGAATTAAAGTGAAATAGAAAATCCGAACAGAATAATGAGTAAGGAGATTGAATCAGTAAAAAAAAAAAAAACTGTCCTCTGTCAAAGAAACGTCCAAGATGGCATCAATGCTAAATTACATGAAACATTTAAAGAAGAACTAATACCAATGTTTCTCAAGCTCATCAAGAAAATTGAAGAGAGAACACTTTCAAACTCATTTTATGAAGCCAACATCAAAAGACTACAAGAAAAGAAAATTACAAGCCAATAACCCTAATGAACATAGATGCAAAAATCCTCAATAAAATACTAGCACACTGAATTCAACAGCACATTAAAAAGATCATACACAATGATCAAGTGGGATTTATCCCAGAGATTCAAGGATGGTTCAACATGCACAAATTTTAAAATATGATATACCACATTAACAGAATGAAGGCCAAAAACCATATAATCATCTTAGCAGATGAAGAAAAAGCACTTGACAAAATTCAACATCCTTTCATGATAAAAACACTCAACAAATGAGGTATACAAAGAATGTACCTTAACATAATAAAGATCACATATGACAAGCTCACAGCTAACATTATACTGAACAACAAAAAGTTGAAAGATTTTTCTCTAAGGACAAGAGCTAGACAAGTATGTTCACTTTCACCATTTGTATTCAACATAGTACTAGAAGTTGTAGCTAGAGCAACTAGGCAAAAGAAAAAAAAAAGAAAAGGAATTCAAATTGGAAAGTAATTGTCTCTGCTTGGAGAAGACATAATCTTATATATAAAAAACTCTAAAGACCCCACCAAAAAAATATTAGAACTAATAGATGAATTTAGTAAAGTTGCAGGATACAAAACCAATATACAAAAAATGTGTGTTTCTCTACACCAAGGAGAAACTATCAGAAAAAGAAATTAAGAAAATAGTCCCATTTATAATAGCATCAAAAAATACTTAGGAATCCTTATCTCTACTAAAAATACAAAAATTAGCTGGGTGTGGTGGTGGGTGCCTGTAATCCCAGCTACTTGGGAGGTTGAGGCAGGAGAATTGCTTGAACTCGGGAGGCAGAGGTTGCAGTGAGCCGAGATCGTGCCACTGCACTCCAGCCTGGGAGACAGAACTAGACTCTGTCTCAAAAAAAAAAAAAAAAAGAAAAGAAAAAAAGCACTGATGAGAGAAACTGAAGAAGACATAGATAAATGGAAAGATATCCCATGTTTATGGATCTGTGGAATCAATATTGTCAAAATATCTGTGCTACCCCAAGTGCTCTACAGATTCAATGCAATCCCTACCAAAATTCCAGTGGAATTTTCACAGAAACATAAAAAATAATCCTAAAATTTATATGGAACCACAAAAAACCCCAAATAGCTAAAGCAATCTGGAGCAACAAGAACAAAGCTGGAGGCATCACACTCTTTTAATTTAAAATTATATTGGCCGGGCGCGGTGGCTCAAGCCTGTAATCCCAGCACTTTGGGAGGCCGAGACGGGCGGATCACGAGGTCAGGAGATCGAGACCCTCCTGGCTAACACGGTGAAAGTCTCTACTAAAAAAATACAAAAAATAGGCGAGATGGCGGGCGCCTGTAGCTACTCGGGAAGGCAAAAAGAGAAGCGTAACCCGGGAGGCGGAGCTTGCAGTGAGCTGAGATCCGGCCACTGCACTCCAGCCTGGGCGACAGAGCGAGACTCCGTCTCAACAAAAAAAAAAAAAAAAAAAAAAAAAATAAAATAAATTATATTACACACCTCTAGTACTCAAAACAATATAGTACTGGATTAAATATGAACACATAAACCAATGAACGAAATAGAAAGCCCAGAAATAAATCCACATATGTGGTCAACTAACATTTGACAGAGGCTAGTTGTCAAAGTATGCCTGGAATATATAATGAGGAAAGGATAATCTCTTTAATACATGGTGTTGGGAAAACTGGATATCCATATGCAAAAAGAGGAAACTGAGTTCTTACAATAATAGACTCAAAATGGATTAAGGATTTAAATATAAGATCTGAAATTATAAAACTACAAGAAGAAAATGCAGGGAAAAACTTCTATGACATTGTTTTTCATAACGATATTTTTTGTATATGACACCAATAGCACAGGGAAGAAAAGTGAAAATAAACAAGTGGTACTATATTAAATTGAAAAGTTTCTACACAGGAAAGAAAAAAATCAATAAAATTAAAAAACAACCCTAGGAATGGAAAATATTTGTAAATCATATATCTGATAAGGAGGTAATATCCAAAATATATAAATATCTCATACAGCTCAATAGCAAAAAAAATCAAATAACCCAATTAAAAAATGGGGAAAGGACCTGAACAAACATTTTCCTAAGGAATAAACACAAATAGCAAACTGGTCTATAAAAAAGTGCTTGACATCATTAATCATTAAGGAAATGTAAATCAAAACTACAATGAGATGTCACCTCACATCTGTTAGGGTGGCTGTTATACAGTTCAAAAGATACAAGTGTTGGCAAGGATGTGAAGAAAGGAGATGGCTTATACATTGTTGGTGGGAATTTAAATTGGCACAGCCATTATGGAAAACAGTATGAAGTTTCCTCAGGTAATTAAAAACAAAACTACCATATGATTCAGCAATTTCATTACTGAGTATATACCCAAAGGAAATGAAATCACTCTCTTGAAGAGATATTTCCCCTCCCATGGTCACTGAAGTATTATTCACAACAGCTAAAACATGGAAACAACCTCAATGTCTGTTGATAGATGAATGCACAAAGAAATTGTGGTATATATACAAAATTGAATATTATTCAGCCTTAAAAAAGAAGAAAATCCCACCATCTGTGACAGCGTAGTTGAAACCAGAGGAAGTTATATTAAGCAGAATAAGCCAGGCATAAAAAACCAGATACTACATGATCTCACTTATATGTGGAATTTAAAAATATCAAACTCACAGAAACAGAGAATAGGAGGGGTACCAGGGATCAGATGGGGTGGATTGGGATAAAAGGGGAGATTGAGATGTTGGTTAAAGGGTACGTACTTGCAGTTAAAAGATGAATGATTTTCAGAGACCTAATGCACAGCATGGTGACTGGAGTTAATAATAATGTATTATGTACTTGAAATTTGCTAGGAGAGTATATATTAAGAATTCTCACCACAAAAAGGTGAGGCAATGCATAAGTTAATTAGCTTGATTGTAGAAATCATTTTGTTCCTGGACCAAACTGATGGTTGGGCTGCTATTTCTCATGGCCTAATAATGAGATGCAGATGAACTGGGGAGGAAGAGAGTTTTTATTTCTGTAACAGGTTACAGGGAGAAGGCCTGGAAATTATCACCAGACCAACTCAAAATTACAAAGTTTTCCAGAGCTTATATACCTTCTAAGCTACATATCTACGTGTAAGTGTGCATTCACCTAAAGACATAAGTGATGAGCTTCTTTTAATCTATAACTAAGGTCTGAGTCCTGAAGACCTTCCTCTGGAGCCTCAGTACATTTTCATCTAAATGGGTCCAGGTGCTGGGGGGATTGCCCTTGTCTCCTGCTAAATCGCGGAGATTTGGGGCGTTCTTTCAGACCTCCAATTAACTTGTTTGTGGAGGCCTGGGGAGCTTCTTCACACCCATAATAAAACTTGTTTAATCCTAAATGGATCCTGTTAAGAATTCCTTCATTATTTTGTTATGTGTTAAAGCCCAGGAAAGGCCTAGGCAAACCTCTTGGTGGGCTTTTGTTACATTCCAGCCTTTGCATAAGGGCATGGGCTTTTTTAGCTTTTAATATTTAACTTAACCACCCAGTCAGTACTGAAACAGTTGTCATGGGGACCTGTATTAGTAAGACAGGACCTGTCACAATTTCATAATGTATATGTATAGCAAAACATCATGTTGTACGCCTTGAATGTATGAAATTTATATCCGTCAATGATACCTTAGTAAAGTTAGAAAAATAGAAAGAAAAAGAGCACTCTACAGACTTAAGAATGATTAATTTAAAAGATGGACTTACTACTTTTGCAGATGAGAAAACTAAGGTTTACAATAGCAGAGACTATTAGCTAATAACCAGAATTGTTTCTTCTTTTTTCTGGAACTCCCAGCCTTCCTGGTAGTTAGGAATGGCTATTTGACAGACTTCTAACTAATACAGTGTTAGTCAAGGCCCACTCACCTGTTGCCCTCTGTGTCCTCTCTACTGGCTATATGTTGACCTCTAGGACAATGGAAGCCTTCATTTGCCTAAAGGCAAATGCTTTAACCAACTGCATGCAATAGACACTCTTTCTCCTCTTTTCTTGCCAATCAGAAACACCTGTTTGGTCTACATAAGCAATAAATTTCCAATACTTTAAGTCACTGATATCTTGGAATTTTTCTTTTATAGTTGCTAGGATTGGTTAACTAGTATAGTTGGTAAAAATATGAAATCAGATATACATAGAACCACTCACAGAGCCAAGTTTATAATTTCAGAGCATCAAGAAATCAGACCATAAATCTACCTTTTTCTTTTCTTCATATGCTGCATTTGTAGACATGACTTAAAACTCATAAAACTTTTAGTCTGACTCCTATCTTTGTTGAGATTGATGCCTACCAGTGAAGGATAATTATTTCCAATGAAGGATAATTATTTTTGCATTTGTAATAAAAACACAACTAGTCAAATGTAAGCATTGCATCCATGGTAAGACCTGTTATTATGGCTAATATTATTATAATATTATGTTTTTCTGTAACTGTCTTCTTTTTTATGCTTTCTAATACCATTGTACAGGTTAAGTCAGGAAATATGGCAGCATTATAAACTCTGCTCTTCAGAAGTCTAAATGTTTAATGAAATCATTGAAACAAAGCTTTACATCCAAATAGAAGTGTAATCTTTAAGTCAATTATTTTCCTATGGCCTATCCCTACTCTAAAATCATAGCATAATGGTTTTGATGATAGCAACCAATTCTCATGGAGCCTATGCTGTACCTATAACCTGATTCAACACAATCCATAAGGGATCTGGGACTCTACTTCTCTACTCAAAACATTCAAAATGACTCGTCGAAGTTTTTACAAACATATGGTTCTCTAGATCTCCAAGCAGCAATGATCAAAAAGAGAAATGAAAACTTTGCCACTGACTTGTCTGGTATAATTTACTGCATATGTTTTATTTGCAAGTCAGCAGTTAAGGTTTGCCTTAAGTCTGGTGTACTAGAAATGAGGTATATACTTCAGGCAAGACCCTTGGGTTCCAGCATAAAGTCTGCCACACATCTCACAACCCGTAGCCTTAGATTTATAGTTTGTCATCCTAATTCTTGTTTTCAAAAAGTTCTTAATCTATGGAGTAGGTAAATCTGTCAGCAAATCTCTAGTATTTCTCCTGAATCTCATATTCTACTAGAGAAATAGCCATATTTAGGGGGGAGAGTTACCACTAACATCACCATTATCAGCACAGTTCTAAGGGCAATAATATATAATAGTGACTAGGAATAGATCCTGGAGCCATATGACCTGTGTTTAAATCTTAGTTCTACCATTCACTAGCTGTGCAAGATACTTTGGGCAAGATGCTAAACCACTCTATGACTCAGTATGTTCATCTGTAAAACAGGAATGAGGATAATAGTATTCACTTCAAAGAATCACTCAGTGGATTAAATTATTTCATCTACAGTTATGCACTGCATAACGGTTTGGTCAATGACAGACTGCATGTACAACAGTAGTCCATAAGATTATAAGGGAGCTGAAAAATTTCTGTTGCCAAGTGAAGTCATAGCCACTGTAACATTGTAGTATAACACATGACTCACCTGACTGAGGTGATGCTGGTATAAGCCAACCTAGGTTGCTGCCAGCGGTATAAAAAGTACAGTATATACAATTATGAACAGCATGTAATATTTGATAATGATAATAAACTACGATGTTACTGGTTTATGTATTTACTACAGTATTTATTTTTATCATTATTTTAAAATATACTCCTTCTACTTATTTAAAAAAAGTTAACTGTGAAACAGCCTCAGGCAGGGCCTTCAGGAGGTATTTTAGAAGGCATTGTCAGGAGATGACAGCTCCATGTGTGCTATTGTCTCTGAAGACCTTCCAGTGGGGCAAAATGTGGAGGTGGAAGACAAGTGATATTGATGATCTTGACCCTATGAAGGCCTAGGCTAATGTGCGTGTCCTAGTTTTTAACTTTTAAAAAGTTTAACAAGTAAAAAAAAATCAGAAATTGTAAAGATAGAAAAAAACATACAGAATAAGAATATAAGGAAAGAAAATATTTTGTATTGCTGTGCAATGTGTTTGTGTTTTAAGGTGTTATTAAAAATATAAAAGGTAAAGATATTAAAATGCTTATCATGTTAAAAAGTTATAGTAAGCTAAAGTTAATTTATTATATAAGAAAGAAACGTATTTTAAATAAACTTAGTGTAACCTAATATACAGTGTTTAAAAAGTCTACAGGAGTGTACAATAATGTCCTAGGCCTTCACATTCACTCACCACTCACTGACTCATCAAGAACTTCCAGTCCTGCTAGCTCTATTCATGGTAAGTGCCTTACCCAGGAAATTGCCTGCAGACACATTTCTCAGAATGTACAACCATCTTTAAGTGATGCATGATCATACATAAAGCATTTAGAAGGTTCCTGACATCTACCTGGTAAACACTATGTATTAGTTATTTTTATTATTATTATTATTATTATACTTTAAGCTCTAAGGTACATGTGCACAACGTGCAGGTTTGTTACATATGTATACATTTGCCATGTTGGTGTGCCGCACCCATTAACTCGTCATTTACATTAGGTATATCTCCTAATGCTATCCCTCCTCCCACCCCTCCCCACAATAGGCCCCGGTGTGTGATGTTCTCCTTCCTGTGTCCAAGTGATCTCAATTGTTCAATTCCCACCTATGAGTGAGAACATGCGGTGTTTGGTTTTCTGTTCTTGCGACAGTTTGCTGAGAATGATGGTTTCCAGCAGTATCCATGTCCCTACAAAGGACACGAACTCATCCTTTTTGATGGTTGCATAGTATTCCATGGTGTATATGTGCCACATTTTCTTAATCCAGTCTGTCACTGATGGATATTTGGGTTGATTCCAAGTCTTTGCTATTGTGAACAGTGCTGCAATAAACATACATGTGCATTTGTCTTTATAGCAGCATGATTTATAATCCTTTGGGTATATACCCAGTAATGGGATGGCTGGGTCAAATGGTATTTCTAGTTCTAGATCCTTGAGGAATCGCCACATTGGTTTCCACAATGGTTGAACTAGTTTACAGTCCCACTAACAGTGTAAAAGTGTTCCTATTTCTCCACATCCTCTCCAGCACTTGTTGTTTCCTAGTTATTATTGTTCAGGTTTTAGGGTAAGTCGTGGCACTGGGAAAAATATGAGGCCATCGAGGTCTCATATTCCTGTCACTTTTCTTTGTCTGTGTGTCTATAAAAAGCGTGGTGATAGGTAACAGAAAAGTGTGGGTATTTTGACTCTCTTGGGATGATAGATAAGGAAATGTTGCTAATACTCTGATTCTTAGGTTGGGCAGTGGATAACGAGTGTTAGTTTCATTATTATGTTCCATAATATATACATAATAGTATGTATTATTTTGCCTGCATTAAATATTTCATAAAAACAATGGGATTTGGGAAATTCTACTTCTGAATACACATATTTTATAATTAGATGTGCATGTCTAATAAGAATAAATTTATAACATTAAAAAATCATAGGATGAGCACCCTGATAAACCCAATTGCAGAGTGACATCCAAGAAGCTGAGTTAAATTCAATGTTGATTTGTTTTGCCTAGAAGAATGGGACTGAGATGGGAATGAGCCATATCAGATAAAATGGTAAGGAGGGTAATATTTATCTTTGGTGCCAATAGGATTCTACTGTTTATTCCTTTACACTCCTGGTTTTGAAAGAACACATTCCTCCATACATCACAGCCTTGAGCACATCACGTCCCCCCATATGCCTCCACTTCCTGGGCCCGACACAAACACATCACAGCCTTGAGCACATCACATCCCCCCATATGCCTGCCCGACACAAACACATGAAGAAAAACAACACCTGGAGAAGCTCCAATAAGGTTACAAACGTTTGTAAAAGCGCAGGAACCGATAAGAAGGCTGCTAAAAGCATAACTTCACATTAACATGTAAACCAATTGTAATGCTGTAGCCTAGAGAAATGCCTTGTTCCTCTGTAACCTGACAAGTCCTGTTTACCTCGAGCTATAAAAAGCAAGCGCACGCATTGTTTGGGGCCCTCTTGTATGTTGTAGAACGGAGGGACCAAGTTCGAACTTGCATTAAAGATCCTTGCCGCTTGGCTTTGACTCTGGACTCTGGTGGTCTTCTTCGGGGAATAAACGGTCTGGGCATAACAGTTTCTTCTGGATCTCACCTTCAATCTTTATCAAATCACACTTTTTGGCCACTATCACCTATTGCCTACACTTATTTGATGTACTCCTAACAGGTCCCCTTGTCACCAGTCATGTCCTCTCCAATCCTATATCTGTCCCACATTCATCAGGTGCTTTTGAAAATACACATTTGACCATGTCACTTCTTAGCTTGAAACTCTTAGATGATGACCCACTGATCTCTGGACAAGGTTAATATGGTGTGGCATAGCAAAGACCATTAGTTGCCCTTAATATCTTTTTTCTTTCATCCTTACTAACAGAAGCCTTATTTTGTTAGCGAGAGCAATTGTGCTCAGCAAAGAAACTATATTTGCTAGCATCCCTTACAGTTGGAATGGTTATTCTGGCCAAGGAGATGTTTTACATTCTGGCCAAGGAGATCTAAGTCAAAGTATAAGTAGATGAAGTAGAGAGTGGCATCTATAAAAGCTCTGTAAAAGAGTCTAACTCAGGGGCACCATAACCTCTTTTTCTCTTATTCCATCTCCTTGCCTAGCAGAAATAGTGCCTAAAGCTGAAGTGGCCATTTTAAGAGCTTGAAATGATCTTATGGTAAGAACTCCTGCACTGAAGATGGCAGAGCTGAAAGCTAGAATAAGTTGGGATCTTGTGGGGGAAAAGAAAGAGAGATCAGCCTGTTACTGTGTCTATCTAGAAAGAAGCAGACATAAGAGACTCCATTTGGTTCTGTATTTGAGATGCTGTTAATCTGTGACCTTACCCCCAACCTTGTCCTTGCAAGAGACATGTGCTGTGGTGACTTAAGGTTAAAAGGATTTTGGGCTGTGCAGGATGTGCTTTGTTAAACAAGTGCCTAAAGGCTGCTTGCTGATTAAAGGTCATCACCATTCTCTTAATCTCAAGTAAGAGAAAAGCATTTGTCTCCTGCCAGTCCCTGGGCAATGGAACATCTCCGTGTAAAACCCTATTGTATGCTTTGTTTACTGAGCAAGGAGAAAATCGCCTTTAGGAATAAGGTGGGACTTGCTGGAGCAATGCTGCTAAAAGGTTTATGGAGATGTTTGCATATGCATCTCAAGGCACAGCATTTTCCTTTGAACTTATTCATGTCTAGGAGATCTTTATCTATATGTCTTACTGCTGATTTTCTCCCTAAAATGATCCTATTGTCCTGCCACTCCCGTATCTTTTTAATGGTAAAGATAATTATCAATAAATACTAAGGGAACTCAGAGACCGGTGCTGCCGTGGGTCCTCTGTAAGCTGAGCGCTGGCCCCCTGGGCCCTGCTTTTCTTTCTCTATACTTTGTTTCTGTGTCTTATTTCTTTTCTAAAGTCTCTCATTCCACCTAACGAGAAATACCCACAGGTGTGGAGGGGCAGGCCAACCCCTTCAGGATCTCTGATGGTTCTTTCATCACAGAGGTAGCTTGGACTGCCTACTCCTGGTCTTGTTTTTGTTGGGACTCAGAAAGCTTGGAAAATGCCACAAAATGAAGGCCTCAGAAACAACCTCAGAAGCAAAAGTTTTTTTCTGATCTTTTCCTGCCTCTTCTCAGGCTCATTCTCCCCTGAGGATAACCAGAGACACTAGAATCCCCTTTTCCCCAAGGTGGGGTCATAGAAACTATAACCCTCTTTTCCCAAAGCCAGTCACAAAGCCCAATATTATTACTCTCATTTCCACTCCACATTTCTTTGTAAAAACTGACCATAAAGAAATTATCTGACCTACCTTGTTTGGCTGTAGGTCACAAGACCCCTGTTCCAGAGAGGACTCTGCCACGTACCTAGAAGGAAGAAATACATGCTCAGAGAGGCAAAGAAGGATCCAGATAGACGGCTGTGTAGAAATATAATTGGACCAATAAGGTGTGATCTGATGAGTGGGGAGTGTGTCTTCATGCTGAAGGCTCCCACGTATATGTTAATAAATTTGTATGCCTTTTACCTCATTAAGCTGCCCCTTGTCAGTGATTTTCAGTGACTTTTAAGAGGGCGAAGGGGAAGTTTTTCCTTAGTCCCAAAATTTTACATGAGAGAAAAATAATCTTCTATCTTATTTAAATAATTGTTTTGATGATTTCCATTTCTCACAGTGACACAGTGACACAACATTTCTAAGTTTTGCTCGTAGATTTATGATCTGGTTGCTCCCTGTCTCTTGAGCCTCATCTTCTACAAAGCCTACCAATTTTTGCCCTCTACCCTCAAAGCCCTACGTCTCAAGCAGAATAAATTACATTCACTTTTCTAAACTTGCTGCACTGGGTTCTCTCTGCTTGAAATATTTTATTTCCTTCGTTTTATAATGTCTACTCTTTTTTTCTAGATTCAATGATCACTTATTCCAGGACAGGTTCCTTTTAACTCCAAGACTGGATAGCTACTGTATGTATTCCCATAAAACATCCTGACCTTTGTGTTTTGTCTGGTATCAATTTTAATTGCTAAATCACTTGTATGTTTCATCCACTAGGTCTTAGATTAAGTGAGGGCAAGAGCTGTCTTCTGTCTACAGTTTTTATCCCTAATATTTAACAGGAATTCTGGCACCTTACAGCCAGTCTGTACATGTGTGGTGACTGGAGAATGGATGGATGGATGGATGGATGGATGGATGGATGGATGGATGTGTGGAGGGATGGATGGGTGGATGGATAAATTCACACCAAAGTAAAAATGATGTATTTATCTTAATTATCTGCTTCTAATTGGGCTATTTGACCTAGAAAAATGGGCAGAGCATGACTCCTGTGAAATAACTAGGTGATCCTTTTAGTTCTCCTGATATTGCATGACACAGCCTCCAGTTCCACAGAAATAAATGAAGACAGCAGCCTTCCACTTTTGTCTGGGAGCCTCTGTCAATATGCACTCTTCGCACTTTCTCCTCCTCCTTACCACCTCCCACACACCATGGCTTAGAGGAAAATTCAATTAAGGATGAGTATTTCTTCAGAGAAAACACCATCTCTAATTTAAATAAGCAGATCCCAAGGAGTCAATTGGGTTCTTTTAAGGTTGAGTAATGAGCTTGGAGGAGTGTGTTGCCATGTGTCAGATGCTATAATGATACCATCAACTCTGGGGAAGCTTAACTTTTCTCTCCCCGGTTTTTATTATTACTCACACTTGGATGTTCTTTGTTCCTTTTCTGAAGAAATGATTTGCCAAAAGTTAGCTTGTCTTAGTGTCTGTGCCCAGGGAGAGGCCGAAACTTGGCTTGAAATATTTCTTGGCCAGGAGTGAGTTATACTATTCATAATTTACTTGATTTTGAGAGTCTAAGGCAAGTAACATAAAAAATTGTTACTAAAAGCTGAGGACCTGGGATTTCCATTAATTCTTTTTTGTTAAAATTAGCAATATAATTTATTTATTGGTGGTATAAGAAAATGTGGTGCAGCTTAGAAAAATGCTATCTTATATTTTGTCAATTATAACATTCAAACTACAAAACACAAAAATTCAAAAGAGCTTTAACATTTTCCGTAATGTCTATCTAGTTTCCAGTGCCTCATTTTAGGAGCTCTGTATATGTATATGGATACACACACACATACATATATGTTCTCTTTATATTTGTGTATATATAATAAGTATATATACACAGAAATATATTCAATTTTGTTTTCCTGTGTGAACATTTGCTTGGCTTATTGAAAATAAATTTTCTGAGCAAGATGGCCGAATAGGAACAGCTCCAGTCTCCAACTCCCAGCGCGAGCGACACAGAAGACCGGTGATTTCTGCATTTTCAACTGAGGTACTGGGGTCATCTCACTAGGGAGTGCCGGACAATCGGTGCTGGTCAGCTGCTGCAGCCTGACCAGCGAGAGCTGAAGCAGGGCGAGGCATCGCCTCACCTGGAAGCGCAAGGGGGAAGGGAATCCGTTTTCCTAGCCAGGGGAACTGAGACACACAACACCTGGAAAATTGGGTAACTCCCACCCCAATACTGCGCTTTAAGCAAACAGGCACACCAGGAGAATATATCCCACACCTGGCCGGGAGGGTCCCACGCCCACGGAGCCTCCCTCACTGCTAACTCAGCAGTCTGCGGTGATCTATCCGCAAGGCAGCAGCGAGGCTGGGGGAGGGGCGCCCGCCATTGCTGAGGCTTAAGTAGGTAAACAAAGCCGCTGGGAAGCTGGAACTGGGAGGAGCTCACAGCAGCTCAAGGAAGCCTGCCTGTCTCTGTAGACTCCACCTCTGGGGACAGCACACAGCTGAAGACCAACAGCGGGGGCCTGTGCAGACGTGAACGACTCTGTCTGACAGCTTTGGGGAGAGCCGTGGATCTCCCAACGTGGAGGTTGAGATCTGAGAACGGACAGACTGCCTGCTCAGGTGGGTCCCTGACCCCTGAGTAGCCTAGCTGGGAGACATCCCCCACTACGGGCAGTCTGACACCCCACACCTCACAGGGTGGAGTACACCCCTGAGAGGAAGCTTCCAAAGGAAGAATCAGACAGGTACACTCACTGTTCAGCAATATTCTATCTTCGGCAACCTCTGCTGCTGATACCCAGGCAAACAGGGTCTGGAGTGGACCCCAAGCAATCTCCAATAGACCTATAGCTGAGGGTTCTGACTGTCAGAAGGAAAACTATCAAACAGGAAGGACACCTATACCAAAACCCCATCAGTACATCACCATCATCAAAGACCAGAGACAGATAACACCACAAAGATGGGGAAGAAGCAGGGCAGAAAAGCTGGAAATTCAAAAAATAAGAGCGCATCTCCCCCTGCAAGGAGCGCAGACCATCGCCAGCAACGGATCAAAGCTGCTCAGAGAATGACTTTGACGAGATGAGAAAAGAAGGCTTCAGTCCATCAAACTTCTCAGAGCTAAAGGAGGAATTACGTACCCAGCGCAAAGAAACTAAAAATCTTGAAAAAAGAGTGGAAGAATTGACAGCTAGACTAATTAATGCAGAGAAGGTCATAAACGAAATGACAGAGATGAAAACCATGACACGAGAAATACGTGACAAATGCACAAGCTTCAGTAACCGACTCGATCAACTGGAAGAAAGAGTATCAGCAATTGAGGATCAAATGAATGAAATGAAGCGAGAAGAGAAACCAAAAGAAAAAAGAAGAAAAAGAAATGAACAAAGCCTGCAAGAAGTATGGGTTTACGTAAAAAGACCAAATCTACGTCTGATTGGGGTGCCTGAAAGTGAGGGGGAAAATGGAACCAAGTTGGAAAACACTCTTCAGGATATCATCCAGGAGAACTTCCCCAACCTAGTAGGGCAGGCCAACATTCAAATTCAGGAAATACAGAGAACGCCACAGAGATACTCCTCCAGAAGAGCAACTCCAAGACACATAATTGCCAGATTCACCAAAGTTGAAATGAAGGAAAAAATCTTAAGGGCAGCCAGAGAGAAAGGTCGGGTTACCCACAAAGGGAAGCCCATCAGACTAACAGCAGATCTCTCGGCAGAAACTCTCCAAGCCAGAAGAGAGTGGGGGCCAATATTCAACGTTCTTAAAGAAAAGAATTTTAAACCCAGAATTTCATATCCAGCCAAACTAAGTTTCATAAGTGAAGGAGAAATAAAATCCTTTACAGATAAGCAAATGCTTAGAGATTTTGTCACCACCAGGCCTGCCTTACAAGAGACCCTGAAGGAAGCCCTAAACATGGAAAGGAACAACCGGTACCAGCCATTGCAAAAACATGCCAAAATGTAAAGACCATCGAGGCTAGGAAGAAACTGCATCAATTAACGAGCAAAATAACCAGTTAATATCATAATGACAGGATCAAGTTCACACATAACAATATTAACCTTAAATGTCAATGGACTAAATGCTCCAATGAAAAGACACAGACTGGCAAACTGGATAAAGAGTCAAGACCCATCAGTCTGCTGTATTCAGGAGACCCATCTCACATGCAGAGACATACATAGGCTCAAAATAAAGGGATGGAGGAAGATCTACCAAGCAAATGGAGAACAAAAAAAAGCAGGGGTTGCAATCCTAGTCTCTGATAAAACAGACTGTAAACCATCAAAGATCAAAAGAGACAAAGAAGGCCATTACATAATGGTAAAGGGATCAATTCAACAGGAAGAGCTAACTCTCCTAAATATATATGCACCCAATACAGGAGCACCCAGATTCATAAAGCAAGTCCTTAGAGACTTACAAAGAGACTTAGACTCCCATACAATAATAATGGTAGACTTCAACACTCCACTGTCAACATTAGACAGATCAACGAGACAGAAAGCTAACAAGGATATCCAGGAATTGAACTCATCTCTGCACCAAGCGGACCTAATAGACATCTATAGAACTCTCCACCCCAAATCAACAGAATATACATTCTTCTCAGCACCACATCGCACCTATTCCAAAATTGACCACATAATTGGAAGTAAAGCACTCCTCAGCAAATGTAAAAGAACAGAAATTATAACAAACTGTCTCTCAGACCACAGTGCAATCAATAAATTCGGTATTGATGGAACGTACCTCAAAATAATAAGAGCTATTTATGACAAACCCACAGCTAATATCATACTGGATGGGCAAAAACTGCAAAAATTCCCTTTGAAAACTAGCAAAAGACAGGGATGCCCTCTCTCACCACTCCTATTCAACATAGTGTTGGAAGTTCTGGCTAGGGCAATCAGGCAAGAGAAAGAAATCAAGGGTATCCAGTTAGGAAAAGAAGAAGTTAAATTGTCCCTGTTTGCAGATGACATGATTGTATATTAGAAAACCCCATTGTCTCAGCCCAAAATCTCCTTAAGCTGATAAGCAACTTCAACAAAGTCTCAGGATACAAAATTAATGTGCAAAAATCACAAGCATTCTTATACACCAGTAACAGACAAGCAGAGAGCCAAATCACGAATGAACTTCCATTCACAATTGCTTCAAAGAGAATCAAATACCTAGAAATCCAACTTACAAGGGATGTCAAGGACCTCTTCAAGGAGAACTACAAACCACTGCTCAGTGAAATAAAAGAGGACACAAACAAATGGAAGAACATACCATGCTCATGGATAGGAAGAATCAATATCGTGAAAATGGCCATACTGCCCAAGATTATTTATAGATTCAATGCCATCCCCATCAAGCTACCAATGAGCTTCTTCACAGAATTGGAAAAAACTACTTTAAAGTTCATATGGAACCAAAAAAGAGTCCGCATTGCCAAGACAATCCTAAGTCAAAAGGACAAAGCTGGAGGCGTCACGCTACCTGACTTCAAACTATACTACAAGGCTACAGTAACCAAAAGAGCATGGTACTGGTACCACAACAGAGATATAGACCAATGGAACAGAACAGAGTCCTCGGAAATAATACCACACATCTACAGCCATCTGATCTTTGACAAACCTGAGAGAAACAAGAAATGGGGAAAGGATTCCCTATTCAATAAATGGTGCTGGGAAAATTGGCTAGCCATAAGTAGAAAGCTGAAACTGGATCCTTTCCTTACCTCTTATATGAAGATTAATTCAAGATGGATTAGAGACTTAAATGTTAGACCTAATACCACAAAAACCCTAGAAGAAAATCTAGGTAGTACCATTCAGGACATAGGCATGGGCAAGGACTTCATGTCTAAAACACCAAAAGCAACGGCAGCAAAAGCCAAATTGACAAATGGGATCTAATTAAACGAAAGAGCTTTTACACAGCAAAAGAAACTACCATCAGAGTGAACAGGCAACCTACAGAATGGGAGAAAATTTTTGCAACCTACTCATCTGACAAAGGGCTAATATCCAGAATCTACAAAGAACTCAAACAAATATACAAGAAAGAAACAACCCCATCAAAAAGTGGGCAAAGCATATGAACAGACATTTCTCAAAAGAAGACATTCATACAGCCAACAGACACATGAAAAAATGCTCATCATCACTCGCCATCAGAGAAATGCAAATCAAAACCACAATGAGATACCATCTCACACCAGTTAGAATGGCAATCATTAAGAAGTCAGGAAACAACAGGTGTTGGAGAGGATGTGGAGAAATAGGAACACTTTTACACTGTTGGTGGGATTGTAAACTAGTTCAACCATTATGGAAAACAGTATGGCAATTCCTCAAGGATCTAGAACTAAATGTACCATATGACCCAGCCATCCCATTACTGGGTATATACCCAAAGGATTATAAATTATTCTACTACAAAGACACATGCACACGTATGTTTATTGTGGCACTATTCACAATAGCAAAGACTTGGAATCAACCCAAATGTCCATCTGTGACAGACTGGATTAAGAAAATGTGGCACATATACACCATGGAATACTATGCAGCCATAAAAAAGGATGAGTTTGTGTCCTTTGTAGGGACATGGATGCAGCTGGAAACCATCATTCTTAGCAAACTATCACAAGAAGAGAAAACCAAACACCGCATGTTCTCACTCATAGGTGGGAACTGAACAATGAGATCACTTGGACTCAGGAAGGGGAACATCACACACTGGGGCCTATCATGGGGAGGGGGGAGGAGGGAGGGATTGCATTGGGGAGTTATACATGATATAAATGATGAATTGATGGGTGCTGACGAGTTGATGGGTGCAGCACACCAACATGGCACAAGTATACATATGTAACAAACCTGCACGTTATGCACATGTACCCTAGAACTTAAAGTATAATAAAAAAAAAATAAAATAAAATAAATTTTCTATCACTCTTTTAACTAGAATGTCTCCCCAGTTTTATGGAGTTATAATTGAAAAATAATAATTGTATGTATTCAAGGTATACATCATGATGTTTTGTGAAATGAGTGCCACAATAAAGATAATTAACATAGGCATCACCTCACCCAGTTATCTTTCATTAATTCTTGTGATTTGGCCAAGGAATAAAATGTCCACCCTCAAAGACTGATAAATAAAGTAGCTAAGTTTCAAAAGTTGGACAAATTAACTCTTAATTTTCCTGACATTGTGTTCTATCCCTGAATAAAGGACAGAGTACTTCCTAACCTTTCTTCTTGTAAGTCACTCAGATGGACTTCTATAATTCTGAAAAGGAGACTTGGGACTAAGGACCAGAGAAACTGCATTTCTGGAACTTATATATAAAATTTTACTTGTGTCTGTTTAAAAATTACTGAGGATATACATATTGATGGACTTTTATCAACAGTCACCTACTCCTAGCTGCCTGGCCAATGTCAGAATAGAATGAAATGTAAGTAAAATTCATGGTGTAGCTGGATTTTTTTTGGAGTTGCAACAAATTTGGCCAAAGTCAGCCAAATCTTAACAATTGTTTTGCAACAAATAGTCCCATATCCAACTGATGGAAACTTGGCTGTCAGAAAAAGAGAGGTGATGGTGAGGAGATATGGAGGCAGCATGAGTGGTGAAAGAATAGATTTAAATGTCTCAGAGGCCATCACCAACCCCTTTCCTATAGTGGCAGATTACTAATTGATTTTGACATTCTCTTCTACTATGCTGAACTTAGCCTCAGAAATCTTGTTAGCCTAGTGTTCTAGGTAGATGCTGAAACTGATTGACATTAGTAAGAAAAAGATGATTTCTTTGTGACTAAAGTATTAAAAATGAAAGTACTAGGGTGGGAGAGTTCTTAAAAATGAATGAAAATCTAATCATGGAGATGGACTTAAATTAGGAGTTCCAATCAACATGGTTGTAGGATTCACGAAGTTTGAATGTAAATTCTGTAGGCAGGATAGTTGTTCCAATGGGTAGAGGGCATTTGGGAGGTGCAGGAAAGCTGAGTATCCTGTGACCTACCTGTGATGGTATAAAGTACACAGATCTCTTCATCCTCTTCGTTTATGGCTGTGTGACTTTGTGAAAGTCACTATACTTCTATGAATCATGCTGTCCTCATTTATAAAGTTTTGTGACAAAGTTGTTGTAAGAATTAAATGACAGAATCAAAAGAGTTTTGTAAATTATAAAGTGTTATGAAAACTGAGGATTGGGGGACTACTGATTTGTAACAAACACTAGCCTAATAAACTGAGATAGTTACTATATTAGTGGATGCAAACTTTTGAGAAATATTGGAAGGATAAAAAACTTACTAGAGCCAATCTACAGAGTAATCAAGCCTCCAAATTATGAACAAAATCATAAACAAGAGAAAATCATTGTGGAGGTAGGAGTGGGTGGGGGCCCTCCAAACCTAACATCCATAGGTACAAGAAGTGGGAGGGCACCCTGGAGCCTTCATTGAGGGATGAAGTGAGTTGCTCTGCTTGGAGTAACTAGGCTGCTGTGCTAAGCAGTGGGAAAGAGTGGCCGTGGGTGTCGGGGCCAGAAGCAGAGAGGCAAAGTTGAGGTCTAGCCACATGTCCCACTCCTTTCCCATGATGACCAGGGGCAGGTGAGGAAACCAAAATAGGCAGGCCCCAAGCTAGGTGCCTCAATAAAAAGACAAGAAAACACACAAAACCCACACCACGAAAAAGAGGTACTAAAGCCAACACACAGAAGAACTATTTCCTCTGGTTAGGAAACACTATGCTAGAAGACACTTATATGTGGAAGTGGGGACTGATTTTCAGAAGAGGGGGCCATTTGATGCTAGTCCTGATCCAGGTGTTTATGAGGATTTACCTAAGCCCCAGAGACTCCACAAGAGCCACCTACATTGATCTACAACCTTCATCACAAGTTGTACATACTACTTATGACATGTCCTCATTACTCATGCTTTGGTGTTGCAGAATCCTTCAGAGAATTGCGAAAGCTTGAAAACCAGTGAGAAATAACCCTGATGGAGTTTTCTTCACTCTATTTTAGCTGCCTTTACACATAATATGACAAATAATATAGTACAAGATGTTACAAATGCAAAAATGAATGGTACATACCTGAACAGCTACAGTATTTAAAAAAGAAGTCATTATGAGTTGGAGCTCCCTGAAAAGATTTCATGAATGTGATGAGCCATCATTGACCTTTAAGACATCTGGCTGAGTAGCAGAATCAGAGAAAATGCTAGGCAGTTAGACTTGCAACTTGCAGGTTTTGCGAATTCTGAACAGGCATATAGTTAAGAAAAGATACAAAATTCAGACTTTCCTCATCAAGCTTTGGAGAAAGGTAAGAAACACTCTAAAGAGTAATTATCAGAAACAGAAGCCAGGCCAGACTGCTTTTTAGAGCAGGTTCCTGATCCCATTCTTCCTCACTGGGTGGGACCTCCCAACCAGGGCCTCTAGCCACACCCACCGTTGTTCTCCAACTGACAGAAATTTGAAATCTCCCAGACTGACTTAGCCACTCCAGCCTTCAGGCTTTAGAGAGTCCAAGCCAACCAGAGGTGGAGGCACTGCCCCAATATAGTCCCCAATAGAGATGGAGGCAATCCCCCAACTGCTCTGCAAAATGTGGTCAGACTGCTTTTTTAAGTGGGTCCCTGATCCCATTCCTCTTCATTGGGCAGTACCTTCCAACCAGGATCTCCAGCCACTCCCACTGGGGTCCTCTGGCCAACAGAGATTTGCAACCTCTCTGGGACAGAGCTCCCAGTGGAAGGGGCAGGCCACCATTTTTGCTGTTTGGTGACTTAACCATTCCTGCCTTCAGGCTTTGAGTGTCTGAGGTGATCAGGGGCTGAAGCAGACCTACAGCACAGCACAGCACAGCACAGTCACTCTACAAAAGTGTGTCCAGACTGCTTTTTAAAGCAGGCCCCGGATTCCATTCCTCCTCACTGGGTTGGACCTCCCAACCAGGGTCTTCAGTCACCTCCCCCAGGTACATTCAGGCTGGCATCATGGTTCATAACTTCCTGGGGTGAAAATCCCAGAGGAAGAGCCAGGCTGCCATCTTTGCTGTTTTGCAGCCTTCACTGGTGATATCTTTGGGTACTGGAAAACCTGAGGTAACTAGGGACTGGAGTGGACCCCTAAGCATACCCCAGCAGCCCTACGGAAAAGTGGCCAGACTGTTACATGAGTGTCCGTTTTCATATCTCCTCACTGGGAAGGTACTCTAGGTCTGGAACTCTAGCCACCCATCACCAGAGCTATCGAGTCAGTAGTAATTTGACAACTCCCTGGACAGAGCTTCCAGGGGCAACTGAAAGCTTCTCTGTCACTGCATCTGCCACAGTCCTTGCTCCCCTTGGACTAATGAAGGAACAAAGACCCTAAGTGTCTCATCCACACCTCCAACAAGTTGCAGTCAGCCCAAGAAAAGACCAGTCCACCTACCATAGGTCCCACACACCCCCACTGCTCATCACCAGACAGGGAACTCCTGGCTTGGGCCCATAGCACAGATCTTCCATTCTGGAGTGATTGCACTGTCTGATTGCTGACTTGCATCTCTCTGGGATGGAGCCTCCAGGAGACAAGCAAAAGATCCTTTGCCACAACCACTACTAAGGTCCCTTCCTCTGCTACCTCCAAGCTGGGGAAGGAACATAAACACTGAGATTGCCCCAAAGCTGCAGTGGGCAGCCTAGGAGTGCCCAGCTGCAATCTATAGCCAGCACTCAAGGGTGATAGGAACCCACACTTTCAAAGCATGGAGAGAGAACACGGCTGCAACTGTGAGGAACCATAGAAGAGCCACAAGACCGAACAAGAATCTACCAACTGATCAATAAGCCTAAGTGCCACATGTTGAATCACACCCCAAAGCTTCAACACCAAAAATCCCTCACTAACATAAACCTCTCTGAAACCAGAGACAAGAAGTCAGCTTCAAATAAAGACCCTACACCAAGCCTCAGTCTGGTGAAGATATCCAGAAAAGAAGTCTATTGACTGTACTCAATGTAAACTGCAGTTAAATGAACATAAACATGCAGAGATGAGAAATAACCAAAGCAAGAACCCCTGTAACTCAAATGGCCAGAATGTTATATGTCCTCCAAACAACCACACCAGTTCTTCAACAAGAGTTCTTAACCAGGCTGAACTGGCTGGAATGACAGAAATAGAATTCAGAATATGGATAGGAACAAAGATTATGGAGATTCAGGGGGATAGCAAGGCCCAATCCAAGGATAATAACAATCACAATAAAGCCATACAGGAGCTGAAGGATGAAATAGCCAGTATAAAAAAGAAACTAATGGGTCAGACAGAGCTGAATAACACAATACAAGAATTTCACAATGCAACCACAGGTATTAACAACAGAAAAAACCAAGCTGAGGAAAGAATCTCAGAACTAGAAGACTGATTCTCTGAAATATGACTGTCAGATGACAATAAAGAAAAAAGAATAAGAAAGAATGAACAAAACCTCTGAGAACTATGATATTATGTAAAGAGGTCACATCTATGAATCACTGGCATCCATGAAAGGAAGCAGGAGAAAGCAAAAAACTTGGAAAACACAATTTAGGATATCATCCATGAAAACTTCCCCAACCTTGCTAAAGATTAAATTCAGGGAATACAGAGAACTCCTGAAAGATTCTACACAAGAAGATTATCCCCAAGGCATATAATTACAGTATTTTCCAAGTTGAATTGAAAGAAAGAATGTTAAAGGCAGAGGGAACAGGTAGATCACTTAAAAAGGGAACTCCATTAGACTAACCCTGGACCTCTCAGTTGAAACCCTATAGCCAGAAGAGACTGGGGACTTATATTCAACATTCATAGAGAAAAAATATCTTCAATCAAGAATTTTTTATCCAGCCAAACTCAGCTTCCTAAGTGAAGGAGAAATAAGATCCTCTTCAGATAAGCAAATGTGAGGGAACTCACATTTCCCTCACATTTGCTTATTAACAGTCATCTACTCCTATCTGCCTGGCCAGTGTCAAAATAGAAGGAAATGTAAGTAAAATTCATGGTGTATCTGGATTCTTTTTGGAGTTGTAGCAAATTCAGCCAAAGTCAGCCAAATCTTTTAAAAATTTTTGTGCAACAAATAGTTCCATATCAACTGATGGAAACTTGGCTGTCAGAAAGCCAAGACCTGCCTTACAAGAGATCTTGAAAGGAGCACTAAATATAGAAAGAAAAGACAGCTACCAGCTAACACAAAAATGCACTTAAATACACAGACCAGTGTCACATATAGCAACCACACAAACAAGCCAACATAATAACCAGCTAACTGCACAATGACAGGATCAAATTCACACATATCAATACTAACCTTGAATGTAAACAGGCTAAATGCCCCACTTAAAAGACACAGAGTGGCAAGCTGGATAAAGAAGCAAGACCCAATGGTATGCTGTCTTCAAGAGACTCATTTCACATGTAAGGATATGCATAGGCTCAAGATAAAAGGATGGAGGAAAATCTACCAAGCAAACGGAGAACAGGAAAAAGCAGAGTTGCAATCTTCATTTCAGACAAAACAGATTTCGAACCAATAAAGACTGAAAAAGACAAAGAAGGGCATTACACAATGGTAGAGTGTTCAATTCAACAAGAAGACCTAACTGTCCTAAATATAATATATGTACCCAACACAGGAGCACCCAGATTCTTAAAGCAAGTTCTTAGAGACCTATAAAGAGATATAGATTCTCACACAATATTAATGGGAGACTTCAACACTCCACTGACAGTATTAGACTGATCATCAAGGCAGAAATTTATCAAAGATATTCAGGACTGGAACTCAACATTGGACCAAATGGATGTGATAGACCTTTACAGAGTTTTCTACCCCAAAACAGCAGAATACACATTCTTCTTATCACCACATGGCACATACTCTAAAATCAACCACACAATTGGAATAAAGCAATGTTTGACAAATGCAAAAGAACAAAAATTATACCAAACACACTCTTGGACCACAGCACAATAAAAATAGAAGCAAAGACTGAAAAACATCACTCAAAACCATGCAATTCTATGGAAATTAAACAACATTCTCCTAACTGACTTTTTGGGTAAATAATTTGAAGTTAAGGCAGACATCAAGAAATTCTTTGAAAATAATTAGAACAAAGATAAAACTTACCAGAATCTCTGGAACACAGCTATGGCAATGTTAAGAGGGAAATTTATAGCACTAAATGCCCACATCAAAAAGTTAGAAAGATCTAAAACTAATAACCTAATATCACAACTGAAAGAATTAGAGAAGCAAGAATAAATCAACCCCAAAGGTGGCAGAAGGCAAAACATACAAAAATCAGAGCTGAACTGAAGGAAAATGAGACATTAAAAATCAATAAAAAGATCCAGGAATTCAGGGGTTGGTTTTTTGAAAAAAACTAATAAGATAGATAGGTCGCTAGCTAGATTAATAAAGGAGAAGGGAGAAGATCCAATTAAACACAATTAGAAATGATGAAGGGAATGTTACCACTGACCCTACAGGACTAAAAACAACCATCAGAAAATACTATGATAACCTCTATGAACACAAACTAGAAAACCTAGAAGAGATGGATAAATTCCTGGACACATACACCCTCCCAGGCCTGAGGCAGGAAGAAATTGATGCCCTAAACAGACCAATAACGAGCTCTGAATTGAGTCAGTAACAAATAGCCTACCAATCAAAAAAAGTCCAGGACCTTATGGAGTTACAGCTAAATTCTATCAGATGTCAAAATAAGAGCTGGTACCATTCCTATAGACACCATTCCAAAAAATTGAGAAAAAGGGACTCCTTCCAACTCATTCTATGAGGCCAGCATCATCTTGATATCAAAATCTGGCAGAGACACAATAACAAAAAAAAGAAAACTTCAGGCCAATATCCTTAATGAACATTGATGCAAAAATCCTCAACAAAATATTGGCAAATTGAATCAAAAAGCTAGTCCATCATGATCAAGTACACTTCATCCCCAGGATGCAAGTTCAACATACGCAAATCAATAAATGTGAGTCATCACATCAACAAAACTAAAGACAAAAATCACATGATTATCTCAATAGACACAGAAAGGGCTTTTCTATAAAATTCAACATTCTTTCATGTTAAAAACTCTCAATAAAGTAGGTACTGAAGGAACATACCTCAAAATAATAAAACCATCTATGACAAACCCACAGCCAGCATTATAATGAGTGGACAAAAAATGGAATAATTCCCCTTAAAAACTGGTGCAAGACAAGGATTCCCTCTCACCACCTTAATTCAACATAATATTGGAAGTCCTAGCCAGAGCAATCAGGCAAGAGAAAGAAATGAAGGGCATCCAAATAAGAAGAGAAGAAGACACACTATTCGTGTTTGCAGATGACATGATTCTCTATTTAGAAAACCCCATAGTCTTGGCCCAAAAGCTCCTTCAGCTGATAAACAACTTCAACAAAGTTTCAGGATACAAAATCAATGTACAAAGATCACTAGCATTCCTCTACACAAACAACAGCCAAACAGAGAGTCAAATCAGAAAGGCAATCCCATTCACAACTGCCACAAAAGAATAAAATACCTATGGATACAGCTAACCACAGAGGTTAAAGATCTTTACAATGAGACTTACAAGATCCCGCTCAAAGAAATCAGAGAAGACACAAAAAACTAAAAATCATCCCATGCTCATGGATAGGAAGAATCAATATCATTAAAATGGTACTGTCTAAAGGGATATACAGATTCAATGCTATTCCTATCAAGCTACCGATGACATTCTTCAAAGAACTAGAAAAATATATATTAAAATTTATGTAGAACCAATGAAGAGTCCAAAAAGCCAAGGCAATCTTAAGCAAAAAGTACAAAGCTGGAGCCATCATGTTACTCAACTTCAAACTATACCACAGTGCTACAGTAACTGAAACAGAGTGGTACAGGTACAAAAGCAGACACATAGGCCAATGGAACAGAATAGAGAACCCAGAAGTAAGATCTCACAGCTACAACCATCTGGTCTTTGACAAAGCTGGTTAAAACAAGCAATGGAAAAAAGACTCACTGTTCAATACCTGGTGCTGGGATAACTGCCTAGCCATATGCAGAATATTGAAACTGGATCCCTTTCTTACCCCATATGCAAAAATCAACTCAAGATGGATTAATGGCTTAAATGGAAAACCTAAAGCTATAAAAACCCTAAAAGACAGCCTAGATGATACAATCCTAGACATAAGAATAGGCAAAGATTTCATGACAAAGACACAAAAAGCAATTGCAAGAGAAGCAAAAACTGACAAGTGGGATCTAATTAAACTTAAGAACTTCTGCACAACAAAAGAAACTACCGACAGAGTCAACAGGCAGCCTACAGAATGGGATAAAATATCTGCAAACTATGCATCTGACCAAAGGTCTTATATCCAGCATCTATAGGGAACTTAAACAACTTTGCAAGAGAAAAATAAATCACCGCATTAAAAAGTGGGCAAAGGACATGAACAGACTCTTTTCTAAAGAAGACATACATGCGGCCAACAAGCATATGAAGAAAAGTTCAATATCATTGATCATTTAAGGAATGCAAATCGAAACCACAATGAGATACCATCTCACACCAGTCAGAATGTCTATTATTAAAAAGTCAAAAAACAACAGATGCTGGTGAGGTTTTGGAGAAAAGGGAACACTTTCACACTGTTGGAGGGAGTGTAAATTAGTTCATTGCTGAAATAAGTATGGGGATTCCTCAAAGAGCTAAAAGCAGAACTACCATTCAACCCAGCAATCTCATTATTGGGTATATTCCCAGAGGAATACAAATCATTCTACCATAAAGATACGTGTCACAAATGTTCATTTGCAGCACTACTCACAATAGTAAAGACATGAAATTAACCTAAATGCCCACCAATGACAGATAAAGAAAATGTGGTACATATACACTATGAAATACTATGCAGCCACTATAAAGAATGAGGTTATGTCCTTTGCCGGGACATGGATGGACCTGGAGGCTATTATTCTCAGCAAACCAATATAGGAACAGAAAACCAAGTACCATATGTTCTCACTTATAAGTGGGAGCTAAACAATAAGAAATTATTAACACACTGCCCTCCTACCATCAACCATGACACTCCTCTCCGGGATCACCACAGCCTTCCACCCCGGCTTTGCTGCCACAGCCTCTGCCAGAGCCAGCTCCTGGTGGACCCATGTGGAAATGGGACCTCCAGATCCCATCCTGGGAGTCACTGAAGCCTTTAAGAGGGACACCAATAACAAAACGATGAATCTGGGAGTTGGGATGATAATGGGAAGCCTTATGTACTGCCTAGCATGCTCAAGGCAGAGGCCCAGATTGCAGCAAAAAATTTGGACAAGGAATCTCTGCCCATTGGGGGACTGGCTGAATTTTGCAAGGCATCTGTAGAACTAACCTTGAGTGAGAATAGCAAAGTCTTGAGAAGTGACTGGTTTGTCATTGTGCAGACAATGACAACAATGTGCAGACAATGACAATTTCTGGAACTGGGGCCTTAAGGATCGGAGCCAGTTTTCTGCAAAGATATTTTAAGTTCAACTGAGATGTCTTTCTACCCCAAACAAGCTGGATAAATCACACACCGATCTTCAGGGACACTGGCAGGCAGCTACAATCTGCAAAGATATTTTAAGTTCAACCGAGATGTCCTTCTACCCCAAACAAGCTGGGTAAATCACACGCCCATCTTCAGGGACACTGGCAGGCAGCTACAATATTATCAGTATTATGACCCCAAGACTTGCGGTTTTGACTTCATAGGCGCTGTGGATGACATTTAAAATATACCAGAGAAAAGTGTTCTTCTCCTGCATGCCTGCACCCACAATCCCATGGGAGTGGACCTGCATCCAGAACAGTGGAAGGAAATAGCAACAGTGGTGAAGAAAAGGAATCTCTTTGCGTTCTTTGACATGGCCTACCAAGGCTTTGCCAGTGGTGATGGTGATAAGGATGCCTGGGCTGTATGCCACTTCATTGAACAGGGCACTAATGTTTGTCTCTGCCAATCACATGCCAAGAACATGGGCTTATATGGTGAGCATGTAGGAGCCTTCATTGTGGTCTGCAAAGATGCGGATAAAGCCAAAAGGGTAGAGTCACAGTTGAAGATCTTGATTAGTCCCATGTATTCCAACCCTCCCCTACATGGGGTCCAGATTGCTTCTACTGTTCTGAACACCCCAGGTTTGTGAAAACAATGGTTGTAAGAAGTGAAAATCATGGCCGACTGCATCATTAGTATGTGGACTCAGCTGGTCTTCAACCTCAAGAAGAATGGTTCAACTCACAACTGGCAACACACCAATGACCAAATTGACATGTCTTGTTTCATAGAGCTAAAGCCTGAACAGGTGGAGTGGTTGACCAAGGAGTTCTCCATCTACATGACAAAGGACCATCACATCCCTGTGGCAGGGGTCACCACTGGCAACATGGGCTACCTTGCCCATTCTACTCACCAGGTCACCAAGTAATGCCCCTGGTTGAGGAAACAGGGACAACCTTTCTGTCTTCAGCCTCTGCTATTGGGAGCTTCACACAGAGGATGAGAAAGGGTGGATGGTGGTGAGTGGATCATTTCTTTCAACCACCGTGTGTAACACTCAGTGATTGAATGTTTCTCAGAAAAGAATATGTAGTGACACAGGGCAGAGGCATTCGTGGCTGGCATCTGGAACACTGTGGCTCTAAGCCAAACTCTCCCCTGTCCTTTTATCTCCAACTTTTCTCAAAGAGTTTACATGGGAAAGAAAGTCATCAAACCAACAAACCTGCCAATTATGCCATTGCAATATTTCAGAAGCTTTAACTGAAGTGTCAGGTTCCTCATGAGAAATAGCACACATTAGAGGCTTTGAGAGAAGACCTAGCTCTGTCATGAACAGTCGGCCTCATGTCTGTCCTCCCATCGAGGAGCAACCTTATCAACAGAACGCATTGAAGAAATTATGTTTTATAAAAACCAATGAATCTGCTGCCACTACAGCAAGGAAAATAATGTGGTTTCCTGTCGTATTTAAGAAAAAGAGAAGGCTGTCTTTTCTCCCTTGTCATTGCTGTTCTTTCCCTTTTGCACAAAGATTTTTAACTAATGCAGATTTTCATCGCATTCTACTGCTTGACTGACAATCAACTCCATCCTGTTGGGATTTATTTAAGAATAAAGAACATAATGTTCTTTTTTTCTTTTTTCTTTCTTTTTTTTTTGTTTTTTTGAGATGGAGTCTTGCTCAGTTGCCCAGGCTGGAGTGCAGTGGTGCAATCTCTGCTCACCGCAAGCTCCACCTCCCGGGTTCACGTCATTCTCCTGTCTCAGCCTCCCGAGTAGCTGGGACTACAGGTGCCTGCAACCGCGCCGGGCTAATTTTTTGTATTTTTAGTAGAGATGGGGTTCCACTGTGTTATCCAGGATGGTCTTGATCTCCTGACCTTGTGATCTGCCAGCCTCAGCCTCCCAAAGTGCCGGGATTACAGGCGTGAGCCACTGCGCCTGGCCCAAGAACATAATTTTCTGCTGATGCCATACCCTCACCTTTCTCAGCAAAGAATAGTGGAGAGTAGATAACTGTACTTTATCTTGGCATCCTCTTGAATGATTGTGTAATCTTCTCTGGTTGGGATGTTGTCTCTGCCCAGTTGGATCTCCTCCCTTTGTTGAATGTGGTTGTGCAGTCATTCATCTCACGCTGTGAGTCCAGCGGTGCAGGGTGGTGCCAGGAGAGATATTCTAGATTTTATGTGCTGCCAGCAGGATTCAGGCTTCACCTACTGGAAGGAATCATCACCTGCTCTAATCATGTAGGCTTATTGCAGCCTGGTTTCTCTGTTACAATAAAATTACTGTAGATGCCCCCCTCCAAAAAAATTATGAACACAAAGAAGGAAAGAACAGACACTGGGGTCTATTTGAGGGTGGAGGGCAGGAGGAGGGAGAGGAGCAGAAAAGATAACTATTGAGTACTGAGCTTAATAGCTGGGTGTTGAAATAATCTAAGCAAACCCCTGTGACATGAGTTTACCTGTGTAACAAACCTTCACATGTGCCCCCAAACCTAAAATAAAAGTTAAAAATAAAAAACAAGAAAGAAAAGTGAGTGTGCAGGGCACACTAGATACTATACACCTTGAGCTGAAGGCTTCTGTCATTTTTGACTGTCCAACATCTTGTAAATGTACTCTATATTTTTATTGTTCCCCTATTATGATGGTTCCCTTTGTTAGAAGTGCTGGCATGTTATCTAGAGTCCACCAAGTGGACCTGCAATTTTGGAGTGAGTCATGTGAGAAAACAGACTGGGTAAAGATGCCAGTGGCTTGGTTTAGGGGTCCATGGTGGAAGCACTGTTACAGAGTGAGTTTCCTCTGGGAATAGTTTTTGGAAAATCAGTCATAAGCTTATTTCTCCAGCTCACTGAGCTACTTAATATCCCATAATATATTTTTTTCTGCTTAAACTAGCCAGAGTAGGTTCTATTTTTGCAACAGATACCTATCTGACATTTTGTGGGCTCTAGATAACCTTTGTAGGTCTTGACTTTACACTTGCCCCTCATCCCTCACTGGTTATTGAGTGTATCATGTAGTAGAGGGATCAGTCATATATAACTCACGATATAAAGCAGAGCACAAGTTCATTATCTCCCTCCACCCTGTTATTGTTGATTCAGAGGAGATCATTTTTCCTTACTGCCAGATGGAAACTCCAGTGGATCCCAAGTCTTTTCTATTTAGGACATTTAAAATAATAAGTACAGTATGAAGTTAGTAACTAGAATTATTTTTTAAATTTATTTATTTCAATTTTGTGGGTATATAGTAGATGTATATATTTATGGGGTGCACGAGATGTTCTGATTCAGGCATGTAATGAGTAGTAATCACATCATGTAAAATGGGGTATCCATTCTCTCAAGCATTTATCCTTTGTGTTACAAGCAATCCAATTAGACTCTTTTAGTTATTTTAAAATGTACAGTTAAATTATTACTGACTATAGTCGCCTTGTTGTGCTATCAAATACTAGATCTTATTTGTTCTTTCTATTTTTTTGTACCCATTAACCATCTCCAACTTTGCCTCAAACCCCCACTACCCTTCCCAGCCTCTGGTAACCATGCTTCTACTCTTTATCTCCATGAGTTCAATTGTTTTGATTTTTAGATCTCACAAATAAGTGAGAACATGAAATTAGAATTATTATTAAACAGATCTCAAAATGTGACTTAGTTGCGTATCTTCTCCTCCTCTCTCTGTATCAGCCTGTTTCAGCCTGGAAGCCTCTAGTGGGAAGCAGGGATGTGATTGGTTGCTTCTTATTCTGATCTTCTTTCTTACCCCAGGACTTGCTGACTAGGGAGTATAAAACGGATAGAAAAAGCATCAGTTGAATTGAGTGAACAAAGTCAATTTAAACATGGCAGATGTTTAAAGCAGAATCTTCCAAGAAGCTATTTTCTGGATCTTTGGAAGCTATGATAAGGCCTCTCAGGCTTCAGTTTCCTTGTCCTTAGCAGACGCTTCTCTAATGTAGATGGTCACTTACGCCTCCTGTAGCTCCTGATAATGTAATATTCATCTCCAGGTTTTTGCTGCTGAGGTTCTTCTGCCTCTTTAGGTGGCCATATAGGATAAGCCCCCAAGGCTCTTTCTTACACATGGTTCCCATCACCATCCCTTACCCTGACAAACTGCAGTAGTGTTGTTCCATCTCAATATAACGGCACATGCCCTGTTTCAGCCACAGGGACCATTAGCCCACATTTTGTATTAAGATTCTCATCAGGCCTCAAACCAAAACCCTATGTCTTTCAACTATAATGGTCATATATTAAGCTCTCCCAGCAGTCCACAGAAGCCAAAAACCCTCCTATGTGTAAGATGAGGTGGCAGGCATCCCTTTCTAACATCTTGATATAACAATAAAAGACAGGTATATGTTTTGTTAAAAATAAAGTGCTTTGAAAATCCAGTAAACTGAATTCAGCAAACCCATATGCATGGGTAGTAAGCTAGTGATTGGGGATACAGAAATGAAGAAAACATAGCGTTTGCTCCCTGCATAGCAGATTTGTAATTGCAAACAAATAGTTGCAGAATGGCATGTGTCAGGGAGAAACAGTCGCATAAATCACCTGCTAGAATGATTTAGCCAGAGGAGAAGATTCTTAAGAATGAGTAATAATATTTTTAAAGGAAAATAAACCATATTAACTAAATGGGAAATGCCTGGATGAATGAGATTGACAGGAAAATATGGGAAATTCTGAAATAGAGAGAGACTATGCTAGGAATTTGGCTCATTGAGGAGGGAGTTTCCTTTCAGTTTGCTGCACAGCAGTTTTAGGTTGTGACATCTTGTCCTGAGGATACACCTTAAGTGATATCTGGGAGACTCATGGCTTCAGACATCTACATATTTTATTTGGCTTCAAGTATCTATGTAAGTTTTTGACTGAGAACATCAGTGAATATTGACAAGACTTTTGCTTCTTTAACATTCTCTCAGGGAATGCAAAAGCTAAGCACTAGAAATTCCTTAATGGATAGAATTATTTTCCTTGGATCAGTGTCTCAGGATTCTGAATTCAGGAATCAGGAGACTTAACAGTTATATTAACCCTAGTAAGGTCAGAGCCTTCATCAAAGGAGAGGCCAGAAGTGAGGTCAGAGGGAAACCTTGTGAAGAAATAATGCTGGCCGGGCGCGGTGGCTCAAGCCTGTAATCCCAGCACTTTGGGGGGCCGAGACGGGCGGATCACAAGGTCAGGAGATCGGTGAAACCCCGTCTCTATTAAAAATACAAAAAACTAGCTGGGTGAGGTGGCGGCGCCTGTAGTCCCAGCTACCCGGGAGGCTGAGGCAGGAGAATGGCGTGAACTCGGGAGGCGGAGCTTGCAGTGAGCTGAGATCCGGCCACAGCACTCCCACCTGGGTGACAGAGCGAGACTCCGTCTCAAAAAAAAAAAAAAAAAAAAAAAAAAGAAATAATGCTGTGCTCAATTTACACAGGTCTTTAAAATAATCAAAAGGAATATTTGTTATTTCATTTTCTCCTTACAACATGCCTGCAAGATAGGTAGAGACCAGGATTACTTTTTTAAAATTCTGAGTAAGTCAACAATAAAGCTCACAATCTACTGGCCCCAAGTCTAGAGCATCTGCAAGAGACCTTACAATAAATGGAATGACTTAAAATAAATGGAATAAACAGGAATTACTAAGGATTATACCTGCAAATTCCTTCCTCTCCTTTTAATCCCCTCCACCTAGTCACCATTTCGGTGCCAAAGTTTTAAAATGAAGCTCAACAAATAGAATAAAGAAAGTAATTTTATATTGGTAAAAGGCATAATTAACCTTAAAGACAAACATATGGAATCTCTAGGCACAGATAAATATATAAACAAAATATACAGAAAAAAATTATCAAAAATTCAGAGAAAACAGAAATACAGTCAGGGTGAGATATTTTAGATGTCACAAGCAGTCTACAACACTTAAAACATTAAAGAAAAATCTGAGCCTTGCTTTCATCATCTGTAAAACAGGGTTAATATTTACTATCAAATATGTTGAGGTTAATAGGGTTACTATCAAGTATTTGGGAACACATATGTAAGGCACCAAGTACAACAGTTGTCATGAGTATGTACTCAATACACAGTACTTCTAAAAAAGTAGAAATTATAGCAGTTTATAGATGTATATACCCCCAAAACATAGAATTTATTTTCTTTCTGATAGCTATAAAACACATAAAAATGAGACATAAAATCTGAATAAACTAACAACATAAGAAATTCTTCAGATTATGTTCCTTGGTCACAGTGCAATTAAATGAAAGATTATTATAAGTAATGATTTATTGTTCTAACTATTATCGATGCAAGAATTTAAATAAATCGCAACTAAATCATATGGAAAATGTTTAAAACTCTCCAATATAACCACTGAAATAACATGTAAGCCAATTAGCAAATAACATATTTGGAGAGAATAACAAAAATAAGAATTCATAATAAAGAAAAATTTTGGGATAAGGTCACAGAGATGCTCAGAAGTCAATTCAGTCTTCATTGCTTTTACTATTAATATTAAAAACAATAAGATAAAGCATTTCACTTATTTAGAAAGAGAAAACACATCTATTCAAAGTCCTAAGAATATTTTCAGAAATTAAATAAAACAAAAGCCAAAAATGATACATTGTTAAGGAAAAAAAATGTTGAAGTGGAATTAGCAATTCCAAGCACTATAATTACACTTTACAAGACTGTGAATTTCATCAAAGAAGAAACTAAAATGAAAAGGAAGAAAAACAATGTAGAAGAAACTGATTGTTTACCAGGGTTCCCTGAACAAAGACACAGGGAATTTATCAGAGGGTTTGGTGGCAGAAGTCTTACTACCTTGGGCTCAGCACTGCAGGGCTTTCTTGCTGAATTTCTTGCTGAACATGAACCTTTCTAAGCCAGGCACCCAGAATAGGGAACTCTGCCTGAGACAGAGACAGAGAAGGAGTGGGCAGCTGCCCCTCAGAGTGAGCCCAATGCATTCGGGAGAGATGAGTTTCTGTGTGTATCTTTTCCATTCCTTCTCTAGTTGGTTTGCAGGTCTGGGTCATGGGAGGCCTACATTATCATCCTCAGGTTATGAGTGAGGAGAAAGAGACAACACTGAGAACAGGTGAGATTTAACACGGGAGGAGTGTCAAGGGCTGTCATCACTACTGCATGCAGGACTCACTACTGTAGTTATGGTTTAGAGTCAGGACGCTCCACAGGGTGGGTGACTGAACAGGAGAATGCTGAGTCTAGCCGCCAAAACCTGCCTCACGTGCCTGTAGTCCTGCATGCCAGTGGCTGTCAGGTACTGGATCAGAGTCCGGCTGTGCCACTTCCTTGAAACATTCATGTCTCCGGACCTGACTGGCTGGAAAAAACTGCAGCAGAAAGATGGCCTCACCTCACTTCTAGCTTCCAAGTCTCACAAGAGAGCACAGGCAGAACCAAAGCCACATCCAGGACCTGGGCTGAGAACACCTGGCACATGGAGCCTGTAGCATTCCAAAATAACAACAAAACAAAACCCAAAACACAGAAGAAGTTTGGAAACAGATGTTAAGTGCTTATGATCATATTCAGCACAATGTGTTTAGATGTAGGTTTCCTTTTATTTACCTTGTTTGTTTGGGGCTTCCTGAATCTGAGAATCGATGCCTTTTATCAATTCTAGAAAATGTGCCATTATTCACTCAAATGTTGCCTGTCCTCTCTGAGTTCCCAATTTCTCTTGGTTTTTGTCCTCTGAAGATTCCATTCAGCATTACTTTGTTTTTTCCACTGACTCACTAACAAAGGGGCTTTGTTTTAAGGGAAATAATTTACCCAAAATATTAGGTTGTTTTCAACCTTTCAGCTGGACTCCACTGAGTAATATAAATAATAAAAGTGGTTCTGAGGTAAAGTCTATTTATTGTACACTTGGTTTTTTTCCTCCTTTGGCAGTGACAGTTTATTAAAGAACAAAAGCCAATAGCCTATGGACTGTGAAGTTTACACACTGTCTTTATGGTTTTCACAGAGGTCTAAGGATGATTCACGCTTGCTAGCATGTAGCTAACTCTCAGGTACAGCAAGAAGCCTTTGGACAGTCCTCTATTAAAGCAAACTTCCTTAGACAAATTCATCTACTGCTCATGTCAAAGAAAGCGTATTGCTCGTTAAGGGGGAAAGTAACACACAGATAGTGAAATGTCAGTTCTCAATGAGAAGGAACAAGAGAGGGTTTATATATAGCAGCTTCTAACCCTATCAGTGACATGGATGATTTGGAGACTTTTCCTGAGGGTTGCCAGGCATGAACTATTAATCAGAAATATAAGTAATATGTCTGAGAGGAAAGCAACAATAAAACTGACCTGTAGCCATTAGACAAGACCAGACGACAAGACTTGACTCCTTACGAGGTCAAATTAGGAAAGAAGTACAAGACAGTTTCCAATAGAGGTAGCTCAAGTAGAGACACTCTGGCTGCAGTTTCCAAATGTGCAACTAAAAGTAATTTTTCCCCTCACTCAAGGGAAAGAAATGAAGGCTACTCCCTGTTACCTAAACCCCTCACGTGCATTGTCTCACAGATAGCATGGGGCAAGGGAAATAGTGCAGGCCACTGGCACTGATGCATGGCCATATGAACTCAGTCCCCTCCAAGTCCTCTCTTCAGGCTACAGGGCATGCACTAAATGAATTTTGATCCTGCAATGACTCCTTCATTGCCCTCAAAGAAAACCCAAATATGTTATGTAAGATCACTGATGGTCTTAACCACTGGATTTTTCTCCATTCCATCCAAGTATTTCGGTTTTCTATGAACATATTGCATTGTTACAAATCTCTGGTCATTGCCTTGGTCTCCCACACTTTAATCCTTCAATCAATAAATTCTATGCTCAAGGACTTTTGGGCTTGAGGGGGAAGAGGAGAGAGAGAGAGAGAGAGAGAGAGAGAGAGAGAGAATGAGAGAGAGGGAAGTCCAACTCTCATGGTTGCCAATGAAAAGAGTCAATGAAAGAGTCTTTGAAGAGTTTTATTCTGAAGTATACATGGGGACCATGACACAGCCCCAGAAGATCCTGAAAACATGTGCCCAAGATGGTTGGGCTACAGCTTGGTTTTATACATTTTAGGAAGGCATAAGACATGAATTAATATATGTAAGATGTATAATTGGTTTGGTGGATTCAAAGATTTTCTGATTGGCAATTGATTGGAAGAGTTATTACCTAAAAATCTGGAATCAGTAGAAAGGAATGTCTGTGTTAAAATAGGACGTTGTGCAAACTAAGGTTTTCCTATGCAGATGAAACCTCCAGGTAGCAGGCTTCAGAGAGAATAGACAGTAAATGTCTCTAATCAGACCTAACAAGGTGCGACTCTTATTTAATCTCTTCTGGACCTAGAAAGGGAAGGGGATTCTCTACAGAATGTAGATTTTCTCCACAAGAAACAGCTTTATAGGGAGGGCCATTTCAAAATATGTCAAAGAAATATATTTTGGGGTAAAATACTTCCATTTCTATCATGGCTTGCTATCTGTCACATGATGCTATTATAGAGTCAGGTAAGAATTTGGTGTCTCATTGCTACAAAGAGTCTGTTTTGTCAGGCTTAAGATCTCTGTTTTAATGTTAATGCTGGTTCATTGTGCCTGAATTCCAAAGGGAAAAGGGTACAATGAGGCATGTCTGTCCTGCCCCCATCCCACCACCTCATTCCCATCATGGCCAGAACCCAAAACTAGATTATCAGGTTTACTTTGGAATGCCCTTGGCCAAGAGGAGCATCCATCAGTCAGTTGAAAGACTTAGACTTTTACTTTTGGTTTATATAGTAGAAGTAGTAGGAGGTCAAATTCAAGAGTTTTCTATATGTTTACTCAAACATATGGAAAACTACTCAGCTAATTCACCCTGAAAGATGGTTGAATAGTAACAACTCCGGTCTGCAGCTCCGTGTGAGATCAATGTAGAAGGTAGGTGATTTCTGCATTTCCAACTGAGGCACCTGGCTCATTTCATTGGGACTGGTTAGACAATGGATGAAGCCCATGGAGGGCAAGCTGAGGCAGGGTGGGGTGTCACCTCACCTGGGAAGTGCAAGGGGTCAGGGAATTCCCTCCCCTAGCCAAGGGAGGTCATGAGGGACTGTGCCACGAGGAACAGTGCATTCTGGCCCAGATACTATGCTTTTCCCATGGTCTTCACAACCCGCACACCAGGAGATTCCCTCAGGTGCCTACACCACCAGGGCCCTGGGTTTCAAGCACAAAACTAGGTGGCCGTTTGGGCAGACACCGAGCTAGCTGCAAAAGTTTTTTTTCATACCGCAGTGGGAGTATGAAATTGAGGCAGTAATTAATAGCCTACCAACCAAAGAAAGTCCAGGACCAGACAGATTCACAGCCAAATTCTACCAGAGATACAAAGAGGAACTGGTACCATTCCTTCTGAAACTATTGCAAAAAATAGAAAAAGAGGGACTCCTCCCTAACTCACTTTATGAGGCTAGCATCATCCTCATATCAAAACCTGACAGAGATACAACAGAAAAAAAAAAAAAATTTCAGGCCAATATCCCTGATGACATCGATGCAAAAATCCTGAATAAAATACTGGCAAACAGAATCCAGCAGCACATCAAAAAGCTTATTCACCACAATCAAGTCAACTTCATCCCTGGGATGCAAGGCTGGTTCAATATATGCAAATCAACAAATGTAATCCATCACATGAACAGAACCAATGACAATAACCACATGATTCTCAATAGAAAAGGCCTTTGATAAATTCAACACCCTTTCATGCTAAAAACTCTCAATAAACTAGCTATTGATGGAATGTATCTCAAAATAATAAGAACTATTTATGACAAACTCACAGTCAATATCATACTGAATGGGCAAAAGCTGGAAGCATTCCCTTTGAAAACTCACACAAGACAAGGATGACCTGTCTCACTACGCCTATTCACATAGTATTAGAGGTTCTGGCCAGAATAATCAGGCAAGAGAAAGAAATAAAGCGTATTCAAATATGAAGAGGGGAAGTCAAATTGTCTTTGTTTGCAGATGACATGATTGTATATTTAGAAAACCCCATCATCTCGGCCCAAAATCTCCTTAAGCTGATAAGCAGCTTCAGCAAAGTCTCAGGATACAAAATCAATGTGAAAAAATCACAAGCATTCCTATACACCAATAATAGACAAACAGAGAGACAAATCATGAATGAATTCCTATTCACAATTGCTACAAAGAGAATAAAATACCTAGGAATCCAACTTACAAGGGATGTGAATGGCCTCTTCAAGGAGAGTTACAAACCACTGCTCAAGGAAATAAGAGAGGACACAAACAAATGGAAAAACATTTCATGCTCATGGATAGGAAGAATCAATATCATGAAAATGGCCATACTGCCCAATGTAATTTACAGTTTCAATGCTTTCCTCATCAAGCTACCATTGACTTTCTTCACAGAATTAGAAAAAGCTACTTTAAATTTCATAGGGAACAAAAAAGGCCCATATTGCCAAGAAAATCTTAAGCAAAAAGAACAAAGCTGGAGGCATCATACTACCTAACTTCAAAGTATACTACAAGACTACAGTAACCAAAACAGCATGGTTTTGAACCAAAATAGCATGGTACTGTACCAAAACAGATATGTAGACCAATGGAACAGAACAGAGGCCTCAGAAATAACACCACACATCTACAGCTATCTGATTTTAGCAAACCTGACGAAAACCAGCAATGGGGGAGGGGAAGGATTCCCTATTTAATAAATGGTGTTGGGAAAACTGGGTAGCCATATGCAGAAAACTGAAACTGGACCCTTTCCTTACACCTTATGCAAAAATTAACTGAAGATGGATTAAAGACTTAAACATAAGACCTAAAACCATAAAAACCCTTGAAGAGAACCTAGGCAATGCCATTCAGGACATAGGCATGGGCAAAGAGTTCATGACTAAAACACCAACAGCAATGGCAACAAAAGTCAATTGACAAAGAGGATCTAATTAAACTAAAGAGCTTCTGCACAGCAAACAAAACTATCATTAGAATAAACAGGCAACCTACAGAATGGAAGAACATTTTTGCAATCTATCCATGTGACAAAGGGCTAATATCCAGAATCTATAAGGAACTTAAACAAATTTACAAGAAAAAACATCAAAAAGTGAGTGAAGGAAATGAACAGACACTTCTCAAAAGAAGACATTTATGTGGCCAACAAATATATGAGAAAAAGCTCATCATCACTGGTCATTAAAGAAATGCAAATCAAAACCATGATGAGATACCATCTCATGCCAGTTAAAATGGTGATTATTAAAAAGTCAGGAAACAACAGATGCTGGAGAAGATGTGGAGAAATAGGAGTGCTTTTACACTGTTGGTGGGAGTGCAAATTAGTTCAACCACTATGGAAGACAGTGTGGTGATTCCTCAAGGATCTAGAACCAGACAGACCATTTGACCCAGCAAACCCATTACTGGGTACATACCCAAAGGATTCTAAATCATTCTACTATAAAGACACATACACATGTATGTTTATTGCAGCACTGTTTACAATAGCAAAAACTTGGAACCAACCCAAATGTCCATCAATGACAGACTGAATAAAGAAAATGTGGCACATATACACCATGGAATACTATGCAGACACAAAAAAGTATGAGTTTATGTCCTTTCCAGGGACATGGATGAAGCTGGAAACCATCATTCTCAGCAAACTAACATAAGAACAGAAAATCAAACACCGCATGTTCTTACTCACAAGTGGAAGTTGAACAACGAGAACACATGGACACAGGAAGTGGAACATCACACACCAGGGCCTGTTGGGGGGGCGGTGGTGGTTAGGGGAGGGATAGCATTAGGAGAAATATCTAATGTAGATGATGGGTTGATGGGTGCAGCAAGCCACCATGGCACATGTATACCTATGTAACAAACCTGCAGGTTCTGCACATGTATCCCAGAACTTAAAGCAAAATAATAACAACAATAATAATAATAAAGAAAACTACTCATCAGTGAGAGAGGATGAGGCCCATATGCAGAAAAATATATAAAAAAACAGACTGAAAGACAGTCCTGGCAGCACTTGGTCCACAGTTCCAACTGGGTTTTATTATATTGTTGATTTGGCTGACTCCTTCTTAAGAGATGTGAGTGAGACGTTACACAGAAATAAGGAAATGAGTTTCTGGTCTCTAGTGCGAGTTCCAGACAGAGCATTCCCTTCTCTGTGGTCTTCTTAGAATATGTATATGATTGTAAGGGATAAAGACATCTGTTTATTTCCAGCTTTGTGCCTGACTTATCAATATCCCAAAGAAAGTCTTTAATACATTTAAAAAGTTTTCTATTTTTTAAGGCTGATTTTTTTAAGCAATAAAGTAGGATCCTGAGCTTTCTGAAAATATCTAATAATTTGAATTTGAGAATGGTAATGTTTGGAGCATTCAATGGAAAAAATACAAGTTGTTACGTATTTTTCCTCCTGCAAACTGCTCTTTACATCCAAATCCAGGCTAGCAATGTCTGGAATGCAAGAAAAAATCTAAGGAATTAAGTTAGAACATACTGATTATCTGTAAAACATTCCTTGTGGGCTTCAGGTTGAGCAAGCTTGTGCTGTTTGAACTTGGGGTGTGGAAAATTACACCTATGAAATTTCCCTTTTATTGTTGGCACAAGTCAATATGCAGGAAGCTGCTTGGGAAAAGATGCAATGGGGTGTGCCACCTCATGATGATTCCTTTCTTTTCATTCACAAGAACCTGGCATAGCTTACCTCCTGTAGGCACTGGCTGAGTTCAGTACAAAGCCAGCAAGCAAAGCCAGAAAGCCCATGACATATTAATAGCTCCGTGAACTGCAGCTGAGAAAGGTGCCACTAGTTCAATAAAACCAAAGACATACAGAGAGAGGGTGAGTAGAGGAAAGGAACTGGGCTCTAGATCAGTGTCATAGGATATTAATAGCCAGGGAAAAATGTTTGTTTTAATGTTTGCTCAAAACATTAAAAACTCTCTTACTCTCAGTTTTAAATGTATAAAACTAATATTTGCTTAGTATGTTGCAACTTAAACACTAGAACATTCAGAATTTAAAACACCGAGAAGTAGAAAACTTATCAAGTGTAGCTTGAACAGTATTTGCTCTCTTATAAAACAGTGAACATCTTTTCTTTGTCTTGGTGATGTGAACCATATATATAATGCTAAGCACATCCAACCAACTGAATGGATCCCTCCTCTAGAAAGGAAATAAACTGAAGTAAATCTCAAAAACTAATTCTGGCCACGATGGGAAGGGGAAATCAGACATGTCTCATTGTACTCTCCGTCCTTTACAATTCAGGCACAACTGACCACATTAACATTAAAATACATCTTAAGACTGACAAAACAGACTCTTTGTAGCAATAAGACACCAAATTCCTACCTGATTCTAGTATAGCATCACATAACAGCAGGACCTAAGATAAATGAAAGCATTTTATCTCAAAATATATTTCTTTGACATATTTTGAAATGGAAAGCTGGCCGGGCGCGGTGGCTCAAGCCTGTAATCCCAGCACTTAGGGAGGCCGAGACGGGCGGATCACGAGGTCAGGAGATCGAGACCATCCTGGCTAACATGGTGAAACCCCGTCTCTACTAAAAAATACAAAAAAAACTAGCCGGGCGAAGTGGCGGGCGCCTGTAGTCCCAGCTACTCGGGAGGCTGAGGCAGGAGAATGGCGTAAACCCGGGAGGCGGAGCTTGCAGTGAGCTGAGATCCAGCCACTGCACTCCAGCCTGGGTGACAGAGTGAGACTCCGTCTCAAAAAAAAAAAAAAAAAAAAAAAAAAAAAAAAGAAATGGAAAGCTGTCTCTTGTGGGGAAAAATGTACATTTTGTAGAGAATCCCCTTTCCTTTTCCAGGTTGTTTCCTGACCCAGGAGAGATTGAGTAAGAGTCTGGCACCTTTTTAAGTCTGATTAGAGACATTTACTGGAGGTTTCATCTGCATGATAAAACTTTGGTCTGTAAAACATCTTATCTTAAAAAACATCTTATCTTAACCCAGACACTCTTTTCTATTGATTCTAGGTCTTTTGATAATAACTTAACTCTTTCAGCCAGTTGCCAATCAGAAAATCTTCAACTCTATGTATGACCTGGAGCATGCCCCCACTGTCCTCTCCCTGCCAGTCTTTTGAGTTGTTCCACCTTTTCAGACAGAACCAATATATACCTTACATGTATTGGTTGATTTCTGCCTTTAACTTCTATCCCCTTAAATTTTATAAAACCAAACTATAAGACAATGACCTTGGTTCTCAGGACCTCCTGGGGCTGTGTCACAGGCCTTGGTTGCTCACATTTGGCTCAGAATAAACCTCTTTAAATATTTTACAGAGTCTGATTTTTATTTTTTTGTCAACAGTGAATTGTCATACTCATTTTTAAGTTTGTATCTGTTTCCAACATGTTATCCTGTGTGCTTTCCATGTTGTGAAATATCTCTGGAGTTCCCTTCATGTGAAATTTTTTCTTTTTGACAGCATCATTTCCTTTGGGACATCATCCTCTTTGTCATGACCACTTTCTCATTTCTGTTAGTAGATTGGCTACAAATTTTTCCCAATTCTTTTAAAAAGTATTGAAGTAAAAGTTATAATTTAAAAGGTATTGAAAGGTTAAAAGATATTATTATTACTGAAAGGTAAAAGGTATTTGTCAGACCTCTGAGCCAAAGCTAAGCCATGATATTCCCTGTGACTTGCATGTACACATCCAGATGGCAGGTTCCTGCCTTAACTGATGACATTACCTTGTGAAATTCCTTTTCCTGCCTCATCCTGGCTCAAAAGCTCCCCCACTGAGCACCTTGTGATCCCCCCACCCCTGCCCACCAGAGAACAACCCCCTTTGACTGTAATTTTCCTTTACCTACCCAAATCCTATAAAACAGCCCCACCCCTATCTCCCTTTGCTGACTCTCTTTTCAGACTCAGCCCGCCTGCACTCAGGTGAAATAAACAGCCATTCTGCTCACACAAGGCCTGTTTGGTGGTCTCTTCACACGGACGCACATGACATTTTGGTACCATGACTCGGATCGGGGGACCTCCCTTGGGAGACCAATCCCCTGTCCTCTTGCTCTTTGCTCCGTGAGAAAGATCCACCTATGACCTCAGGTCCTCAGACCGACCAGCCCAAGGAACATCCAATTTTAAATCCGGTAAGCGGCTTCTTTTTACTCTCTTCTCCAACCTCTCTCACTATCCCTCAACCTCTTTCTCCTTTCAATCTTGGCGCCACACTTCAATCTCTCCCTTCTCTTAATTTCATTTCCTTTCTTTTTCTGGTAGAGACAAAGGAGATATGTTTTATCTGTGGACCCAAAACTCCATCGCTGGTCACGGACTGGGGAAGACAGTCTTCCCTTGGTGTTTAATCACACAGGGATGCCTGTCTGATTATTCACCCACCTTTCAGAGGTGTCTCACTACGCAGGGATGCCTGCCTTGGTCCTTCACCCTTAGCAGCAAGTACCGCTTTTCTGGGGGGGGGGGGGGGGGGTGGCGGCAAGAACTCCTGACCCCTTCTCTTCCTGTCTCTACCCCTTCTCTGCTTTTCTGGGGGACAAGAACCCCCTGACCCCTTATCTCCACTTTCTGACCCCTTTCCCACTTATCTGGAGGGTAAGAGCCCCCTGAACCCTTATCTCCATGTCACGACCCCTTTCCCGCTTTTCTGGAGGGCAAGAACCCACTGATCCCTTATCTCTGTGCCCCGACCCCTTATCTCCACATTCCGACCCCTTTCCTGCTTTTCTGGAGGACAAGAACCCCGAGACCCCTTATCTCCATGTCCTGATCCCTTTCCAGCTTTTCTGGAGGGCAAGAACCTCCCAGTTCTCTCCATGTCTCTACTCTCTTTTCTCTGGGCTTGCCATCTTCACTATGGGTAACCTTCCACCCTCCATTCCTCCTTCTTCTCCTTTAGCCTGTGTTCTCCAGAACTTAAAACCTCTTCAACCCACACCTGACCTAAAACCTAAATGCCTTATTTTCTTCTACAATGCTGCTTAACCCCAATACAAACCCGACAGTAGTTCCAAATAGACAGAAAAGGGCACTTTCGATTTTTCCATCCTAGAAGATCTAAATAATTCTTGTCGTAAAATGGGCAAATGGTCTGAGGTGCCAGACGTCCAGGCATTCTTTTACACATCAGTCCCTCCCTAGTCTCTGTTCCCAATGCAACTCGTCCCAAATCTTCCTTCTTTCCCTCCCACCTGTCCCCTCAGTCCCTACCCCAAGTGTCACTGAGTCTTTCTAATCTTCCTACTCTACAGACCCATCTGACCTCTTCCCTCCTCACCAGGCCAAGCTAGGTCCCAATTTTTCCTCAGCCTCCGCTCCCCCACCCTATAATCCTTTTATCACCTCCCCTCCTCACACTCCGTCTGTCTTACAATTTCGTTCCTCTCCTCCTCCACCCTATAATCCTTCTATTACCGCCCCTCTTCACACCCTGTCTGGCTTACAGTTTAGTTCTGTAACTAGCCCTCCCCCACCTGCCCAGCAATTTCCTTGTAAAAAGGTGACTGGAGCTAAAGACATAGTCGAGGTTAATGTTCCTTTTTCTTTACCTGACCTCTTCCAAATCAGTTAGCATTTAGGCTCTTTTTCATCAAATATGAAAAACCCAGCCCAGTTCATGGCTCATTTGGCAGCAACCCTGAGACGCTTTATAGCACTAGACCCTAAAAGGTCAAAAAACTGTCTTATTCTCAATATACATTTTATTACCCAATCTGCTCCTGACATTAAATAAACCCCCCCAAATTAAATTCCAGCCCTCAAATCCCACAACAGGATTTAATTAACCTCACCTTCAAGGTGTACAATAATAAAGTAGAGGCAGCCAAGTAGCAATGTATTTCTGAGTTGCAATTCCTTGTCTCCACTGTGAGAGAAACCCTAGCCACATCTCCAGGACACAAGAACTTCCAAATGCCTGAACCGCAGCAGCCAAGCATTCCTCCAGGACTACCTCCCCCAGAAGTTTGCTATAAGTGATGGAAATCTGGCCACTAGGCCAAGGAATGTCCACAGCCCAAGATTCCTCCTAAACCGTGTCCCATCTGTGCAGGACCCCACTGGAAACTGGACTGTTCTACTCACCTGGCAGCCACTTCCAGAGCCCCTGGAACTCTGGCCCAAGGCTCTCTGACTGACTGCTTCCCAGAACTTTTTGGCTTAGCAGCTGAAGACTGTCACTGCCTGATTGCCTCAGAAGCCTACAGGACCATCACAGATGCTCTGGGTAACTCTGACAGCTGAGGGTAAGTCTGTCTCCTTCTTAATTAAAATGGAGGCTACCCACTCCACATTACCTTCTTTACAAGGGCCTGTTTCCCTTGCCTCAATAACTGTTGTGGGTATTGACGGCCAGGCTTCTAAACCTCTTAAAACTCCCCAGCTCTGTTGCCAACTTGAACAACACTCTTTTATGCACTCCTTTTTAGTTATCCCCACCTGCCCAGCTCCCTTATTAGGTCAAGACATTTTCACTAAATTATCTGCTTTCCTGACTGTTCCTGTACTACAGCCACACCTTATTGCCACCCTTTTCTCCAGTTCAAAGCTTCCTTCGCATCTCCTCTCGTATCCCCCCACCTTAACCCATAAGTATAGGATACCTCTACTCCCTGCTTGGTGACTGATCATGCACCCCTGACCATCTCATTAAAACCTAATCACCATTACCCTGCTCAACACCAATATCCCATCCTGCAGCACGCTTTAAAAGGATTAAAGCCTGTTACCACTCGCCTGCTAGAGCATGGGCTTTTAAAGCCTGTAAACTCCCCTTACAATTCCCCCATTTTACCTGTCCTAAAACCAGACAAGGCTTACAGGTTAGTACAGGATCTGCACCTTATCAACCAAATTGTTTTGCCTATCTACCCTGTAGTGCCCAAGTCATATACTCTCCTATCTTCAATACCTCCCTCCACAACCCATTATTCTGTTCTAGATCTCAAACATAGTTTCTTTACTATTCCTTTGCACCCTTCATCCCAGCCTCTCTTGGCTTTCACTAGGACTGACCCTGACACCCATCAGACTCAGCAAATTACTTAGGCTGTACTGCTGCAAGGCTTCACAGACAGCCCCCATTACTTCAATCAAGCCCAAATTTCTTCTTCATCTGTTACCTATCTTGGCATAATTCTCATAAAAACACATGTGCTCTCCCTGCTGATCATGTCTGGCTAATCTCCCAAACACCAATCCCTTCTACAAAACAACAACTTCTTTCCTTCCTTCAGGCCATGGTTAGTGTGGTCAGAATTCTTACACAAGAGCCGGGACCGCATCCTGTAGCCTTTCTGTCCAAACAAATTGACCTTACCGTTTTAGCCTAGTTCTCATGTCTGTGTGCAGCAGCTGCTGCTGCTTTAATACTGTTAGAGGCCCCAGAAATCACAAACTATGCTCAACTCACACTCTACAGTTCTCACAACTTCCAAAATCTATTTGCTCAAGACACCCACCATTGCTCAAGACAACTCTTATGCTGAGAAGGTAGCTAAAAAAGCAGCCATCAAAAGGCATCAGATCCCATCGCTCAGGACAGTGCTTATGCTGATAAGTTAGCTAAAAAGGCAGCTAGCGTTCCAACTTCTATCCCTCACAGCAGTTTTCCTCCTTCACATCGGTCACTCCCACTTACTCCCCCACTGAAACTTCCACCTATCAATCTCTTACCACACAAGGAAACTAGTTCTTAGACCAAGGAAAATATCTCCTTCCAGCCTCACAGGCCGATTCTATTCTGTCATCATTTCATAACCTCTTCCATCTAAGTTACAAGCTACTGGCCTGTCTCTTAGAACTTCTCATTTCCTTTCCATCCTAGAAATCTAACCTCAAAGAAATCACTTCTCAGTGTTCCATCTGCTATTCTACTACTGCTCAGGAATTTCTTAGGACTGCTCCCTTCCCTACACATTAGGTTCGAGGATTTGCCCCCACCCGGGATGGGCGAGTTGACTTTACTCACATGCCCTGAGTCAGAAAACTAAAACATCTCTTAGTCTAGGTAGACCCATTCACTGGATAGGTAGAGGCCTTTCCCACAGGGTCTGAGAAGGCCACCGCAGTTATTTCTTCCCTTCTGTCAGACATAATTCCTCGGTTTGGCCTTCCCACCTCTATATAGTCTGATAATGGAGCAGCCTTTATTCAAATCACCCAACAGTTTTTCAGGCTCTTGGTATTCAGTGAAACCTTTATATCTTTTGCTGTCTTCAGTCTTCAAGAAAAGTAGAATGGACTAATGGTCTTTTAAAAACACACCTCACCAAGCTCAGTCACCAACTTAAAAAGGACTAGAAAATACTTTTACTGCTTTCCTTTCTCAGAGTTGAGGCCTGTCCTCGGAATGCTACAGGTTACAGCCTGTTAGGCCTCTGAGCCCAAGCTAAGCCATCACATCCCCAGCGACCTGCACGTACACATCCAGATGGCCTGAAGCAACTGAAGATCCATAGAAGTGAAAATAGCATAACTGATAACATTTCACCATTGTGATTTGTTTCTGCCTCACCCTAACAGATCGGTGTACTTTGTAATCTCCCCCACCTTAAGAAGGTTCTTTATAATCTCCCCAACCCTTAAGAAGTTTCTCTGTAATTCTCCCCACCCTTGAGAATGTACTTGGTGAGCTTTAACCCCTGCCCTCAAAACATTGCTCTTCACTTCACCGCCTATCCCAAAACCTATAAGAACCAATAAAAACCTATAAGAACCAACAATCCCACCACCCTTTGCTGACTCCTTTTTTGGACTCAGCCCACCTGCACTGAGGTGAAATAAACAGCCACGTTGCTCACACAAAACCTGTTTGGTGATCTCTTCACATGGACACATGAAACACAGCCCATTTGAGCTCCTGTGTAGACACTCCTTTTTATTAGGTCACAGTCTCCTTCCAGACACCAGCTCAACTTGAACTGCACCCCAAAAACGTAGAGCCTAAAAACTCACCAACCAAGCAAGTAATTACACTGAACCCCATTGGGCACTCTCTAATTAGAAGTCCCAGGTCCTCCCAATTCTTAGTCCTTTAATACCTTTTTTTACTCCTTCTCTTATTCAGACCTTGTGTCTTCCATTTAGTTTTTCAGTTCATACAAAACCACATCCAGGCCATCACCAATCATTCTATATGACAAATGCTCCTTCTAACAACCCCACAATATTGCCTCTTACCACAAAATCTTCTTTCAGCTTAATTTCTCCCACTCTAGGTTCCCATGTTGCCCCACATCCTGCTTGAAGCAGCCCTGAGAAATATTGCCCATTATCTCCCCATACCACTCCCCAAAAATTTGCGCCACCCCAACACTTCAACACTCTTTTGTTTTATTTTTCTTATTAATATAAGAAGACAGGAATGTCAGGCCTCTGAGCCAAGGCTAAGCCATCATATCCCCTGTGACTTGCACGTACACATCCAGATGGCTGGTTCCTGACTTAACTGATGACATTCCACCACAAAATAAGTGAAAATGACCTGTTCCTGCCTTAACTGATGGCATTACCTTGTGAAATTCCTTTTCCTGCCTCATCCTGGCTCAAAAGCTCCCCCACTGAGCACCTTATGACCTCCCACCCCTGCCTGCCAGAGAACAACCGCCTTTGACTGTAATTTTCCTTTACCTACCCAAATCCTATAAAACAGCCTCACCCCTATTCCCTTCCTGGACTCTCTTTTCGGATTCAGCCCGCCTGCACCCAGGTGAAATAAACAGCCATGTTGCTCACACAAAGCCTGTTTGGTGATCTCTTCACATGGATGCTCATGACAGTGTTATTTAAAAATATTGAAGTAAAAAGTGGAGGGATTAAAGATTTAGTTCAGGTGGCCCATAGGGATGCTTGATTTGTGAGGTTGTTTCATTTAGACCCTTTTATTTTACACCTAGGAAAACAAGGCTTGCTCTATTTCACACAGTTAAAGTTGGAGTCTGGTCAGAAGGTAGGTCTCTGGAGGCGGTTTGGTATATTACGGTATATTATTCTGTTATAATAAAGTAAATCTTGTGGTAGAGGCTCTCCATTAGCAGGAAGAAAAAAATCATTGGCTCTCAGAGTAGACATGGTTGACGTCATTTAATGTAAGATATGGGCTGTAACATGGGCCTTCAAAGTAATGTTCTTGAAGGATAGGCTGAATTTGAGGTAATGTAGATGAAGGGGAGTGGGTAGGGGTTGAGGTCCTGTAGAGTCAGAATGATATGGATGCTGAGGGCAGAGTAAAGGGAAGAGCTTGGCTGTCATGAAGGTCACGGTTGGCAATGCAGCATGGAGTCAACAATGTTTGCGATCTTCCCAAGGAGGGCATCTAGGTTGAGATCTCATTGTGTAGAAGAAAGAATATTGGAAAATGAGTGAAGAATTAGGGGAGTGCAGGAAAATGAGATAATAGACTGTCAAATACCTTAAATTCTATTTAATTCACAATATGTAAGGCACCGGAGTATTGTAAGTGTCGAGGGGTGCAGCATCAGCAGAATAAATAAAGTCAGGATTGTCACACACGTCCATGTGTAGAGACCACTAAACAGCCTTTGTGTGAGCAATAAAGCTTTTAAATCACCTGGGTGCAGGCGGGGCTCAATCGAAAAGAGAGTCAGAGAAGGGAGATAGGGTGGGGCCATTTTATAGGATTTGGGTGGGTAGTGGAAAATTACAGTCAAAGGGGGTTTTTCTCTTGTGGGCAAGTGTGGTGGTCACAAGGTGCTCAGTGGAGGAGCTTCTGAGCCAGGAGAAGGAAATTCACAAGGTTAATTACTCAGTTAAGGTGGGGAAGGAACAAATCACAATGGTGGAATGTCATCAGTTAAGGCAGGAACTGGTCATTTTCACTTCTTTTGTGATTCTTCACTTGCTTCAGGCCATCTGGATGTATACGTGCAGGTCACAGGGGATATGATGGCTTAGCTTGGGCTCAGAGGCCTGACATTCCTGTCTTTTTATATCAGTAAGAAAAATAACATAAAATAGGATTGAAGAGTGGGGCAGCGAAAATTTTTGGGGGAGTGGTATGGAGAGATAATGGGTGATGTCTCTCAGGGCTGCTTCAAGTGGGATTAGGGGCAGTGTGGGAACCTAGAGTGGGAAAGATTAAGCTGAAAGAAGATTTTGTGGTAAGGGGCGATATTGTGCAGTTGTTAGTGAAAGAACACATTCCTCAACACATCACAGCCTTGAGCACATCACATCCCCCCATATGCCTCCACTTCCTGGGCCCGACACAAACACATCACAGCCTTAAGCACATCACATCCCCCCATATGCCTGCCCGACACAAACACATTAAGAAAAACAACACCTGGAGAAGCTCCAATAAGGTTACAACCGTTTGTAAAAGCGCAGGAACCAATAAGAAGGCTGCTAAAAGCATAACTTCACATTAACATGTAAACCAATTGTAATGCTGTAGCCTAGAGAAATGCCTTGTTCCTCTGTAACCTGACAAGTCCTGTTTACCTCGAGCTATAAAAAGCAAGCGCACGCATTGTTTGGGGCCCTCTTGTATGTTGTAGAACGGAGGGACCAAGTTCGAACTTGCATTAAAGATCCTTGCCGCTTGGCTTTGACTCTGGACTCTGGTGGTCTTCTTCGGGGAATAAACGGTCTGGGCATAACAGTTAGAAGGAGCATTTGTCATAGAATGATTGGTGATAGCCTGGATGTGGTTTTGTAGAAGTTGAAAACTAAATGGAAGACACAGTGTCCGAAAAAGAGAAGGAGAAAAACAGGTATTAAAGGACGAAGAATTGGGAGGACCCAGAACATCTAATTAGAGAGTGCCCAAGGGGGTTCAGCATAATGACTTGCTTGGTTGACAGGTTTTTTGGCTCTATCCTTGAGTTTTTTTGTTGTTGTCGTCATATACCAAGCCAGACTGATTTAGGTAAAAACAACACTCTTCATTTAAAAATATACAGAGTCCTCTTTTTTAGCAGTAAGTAGAGGCCTCAGCGATTTTGGAGGAAAGAGAAATGCAAAGCCAACAATTGTTTGTTAACAAGGAATTGCTTAAGGGAATGATACCTGGGGGAGGCAGGGAAATGAGTGAGGGACTAGGAATCCTGGGGACCAAGAAGCAGCAATAATTTGTAGGGTGCACCGAGTTTCCGGGAAGGAAGTGGTGGAGAGAGAGGCCAATAGCCAGTCTCTGACAATTCTAAACATTGCTCATAGTCACAGAGGCTCAGTTTATAGACTCAGAATGAGTGTAGTCTTTCAATGCCTTGACAACCCTTCCCCAGCAGGGACATGTCAGGTTCAAAGTCCGAAGGTCACCTGAGCACTTATTTCCAGGCCCACCTACTCTAGGCCTCTCAGTCTCTGCTGAAGCAGGAACCAGCCCTGATCTCCTTATTTGGGTATTAAGGAGCTGGGAGCTCATCGGACCACTAAAGAACAGGCCGTTTGGGGAATTAATGGCAGATTAACAAAGATTTGAGAGTGGAACTGGGCTCTCTGAATGCCAAAAGGAGGAAGCTGCCTACCCTTTCTGAGCCCAAGGCTCCCTCCTTGGCTTGGCTTATGTAGCAAGTAGCTGCAATGTCCCAGGAATGTGCTAAGTAAAGAAAGCAGATGGTTGGTTTCATTTTTAAAAGAAATTGCAACCTAGAGAAACTGGCAGAGATAGTATCCCTCCAGGGCTTCCGCTTCTCTGTGATGCAACTGGGGCCTGGAGGGTGCAGCTATGATGCAAATAGCTTGGGCCAGCACCAGAGGAATCTCTAGTGGGTGGAACTGTCAGAGGGGATTTTCTTTCTGTTGGGAAAAAAGTTGCATCCTTGCCCAGTGGTAAGAGGAAGAAGCTCAGGCTTTTCCTCTCTTGAATCTGCTCAATGAATGGAGACACAGCTGCAGAGGGTGAAATCTGTGTTCTGGTTCACTTGACCTGTTGGATTGTAAAGAGTAGTTGGTTTGTTTTTTTGTCACTGTAGAAGGGTCTTTCTCTTGGCCACCTTAAGCAAAGAATAAAATGGCTTGTTCTCTTCAAGGGAGGAAATCGATCCTCCAGATCTGTGCCAGCACATTTACTTCACACATCATATTTCTGACCTACCCACAACATTTGGAAGTTTGCAGTTACAGAAAG